>NC_137455.1:303403794-308403794 GCF_964235325.1 Thermobia domestica
GTGTTAAGGGGCTAATTCGGTGTAAATTTGAAGTTGGTGGCCATCATAGTTTTGGCGGTGGTAAAGTTATACCAAAATTTTAACTATTTTCTGATATAAATATATAGTAAATATTGAGATATCTTAATGAAATTTGGTGGATTTATTGGTGGTGTTGATTGGCATATTTGGTGGATATTTCAAGTTGGTCTCTTTGATAGTTCTGGCGGTGGCCAAGTTATACCAAACTTTTAACAATATTTTGATATAGATATATAGTAAATATTAAGATATCTCAATGAAATTTGGTGGATATATTGGGGGTTTTGAGGGGCATATTTGGTGAAAATTTGAAGTTGGTGGCCATTATAGTTTTGGTGGTGGCCAAGTTATACCAAAATTTTAACAATTTTTAAATATAGATATATAGTAAATATTGAGATACCTGAACGAAATTTGGTGGATATATTGGGGTTGTTGGGGGGCATATTTGGTGAAAATTTGAAGTTGGTGGCCGTCATAGTTTAGGCGGTGGCCATGTTATACCAAAATTTTAAGAATTTTTCGATATAGATATATCGCAAATATTGAGATATCTGAATGAAATTTGGTGGATGTATTGGGGGTTTTGAGGTTCATATTTGGTGAAAATTTGAAGTTGGTGGCCATCATAGTTTTGGCGGTGGCCAAGTTATACCAAAATTTTAAGAATTTTTTGATATAGATATATAGTAAATATTGATATATCTGAATGAAATTTGGTGGATATATTGGGTTTTTTAAGGGGCATATTTGGTGAAAATTTGAAGTTGGTGGCCGTCATAGTTTTGGTGGTGGCCAAGTTATACCAAAATTTTAAGAATTTTTTGATATAGATATATAGTAAATATTGAGATATCTAAATGAAATTTGGTGGATGTATTGGGGGTGTTGAGGGGCATATTTGGTGAAAATTTGAAGTTGGTAGCCATCATAGTTTTGGCGGTGGCCAAGTTATACCAAAATTTTAAGAATTTTTTAAATAGGTATATAGTAAATATTAAGATATCTGAATGAAATTTGGTGGATATATTGGGGGTGGTGAGGGGCATATTTGGTGAAAATTTGAATTTGGTGGCCTTTATAGTTTTGGCCGTGCCCAAGTTAAACCAAAATTTTAACAATTTTTGATATAGATATATAGTAAATATTGAGATATCTGAATGAAATTTGGTGGATATATTGGGGGTGCTGAGGGGCATATCTGGTAAAAATTTGAAGTTGGTGGCCATCATAGTTTAGGCGGTGGCCAAGTTAAAGAAAAATTTTAACATCTTTTTGATATAGATAAATAGTAAATATTGAGATATCTGAATGAAATTTGGTGGATATATTGGGGATATTGAGGGGCTAATTTGGTGCAAATTTGAAGTTGGAAGCCTTGATAGTTTTGGCGGTGGCCAAGTTAAACCAAAATTTTAAGAATTTTTTTATATAATATATACAGTAAATATTGAGATATCTGAATAAAATTTGGCGGATTTATTTAGTGGTGTAAAGATATATATTTGGTAAAAATTTCAAGTTATTGGCCCTTATAGTTTTGGCGGTGGCCAAGTTAAACCAAAATTTTACGAATATTTTGATATAGATATATATCAATGAACATCGGTGGATGTATTAGCGGTATTGAGGGTCATATTTGGTGAAAATTTGAAGTTGGTGGCCGTCATAGTTTTGGCGGTGGCCAATTTATACCAAAATTTTAACAATTTTTTTAATATCGATATATAGTACATGTTGAGATATCTGAATGAAATTTGGTGGATATATTAAGGGTGTTAAGGGGCAAATTTGGTGAAAATTTGAAGTTGGTGGCCATCATAGTTTTGGCGGTGGCCAAGTTATACCAAACTTTTAACAATTTTTTAAAATAAATATATAGTAAATATTGAGATATCCGAATGAAATTTGGTGGATAAATTGTGGGTGCTGAGTGCCATATTTGGTGAAAATTAGAAGTTGGTGGCCATCATAGTTTTGGTGCTGGCCAAGTTATACCAAAATTTTAACAATTTTCTGATACAAATATATAGTAAATATTGAGATATCTTATTGAAATTTGGTGGATTTATTGCTGGTGTTGATTGGCATATTTGGTGGATATTTCAAGTTGGTGGCTTTCATAGTTTTGGCGGTGGCCAAGTTATACCAAACTTTTAACAATATTTTCTTATAGGTATATAGTAAATATTGAGATATCTCAATGAAATTTGTTGGATATATTGGGAGTGTTGAGGGGCATATTTGGTAAAAATTTGAAGTTGGTGGCCGTCATAGTTTTGGTGGTGGCCAAGTTATAACAAAATTTTAACAATTTTTAAATATAGATATATAGTAAATATTGAGATATCTGAATGAAATTTGGTGGATATGTTGGTGGTGCTGAGGGGCATATTTGGTGAAAATTTGAAGTTGGTGGCCATCATAGTTTTGGCGGTGGCCAAGTTATACCAAACTTTTAACAATATTTTGATATAGGTATATAGTAAATATTGAGATATCTCAATTAAATTTGGGTTATATATCGGGTGTGTTGAGGGGCATATTTGGTGAAAATTTGAAGTTGGTGGCCATTGTAATTTTGGTGGTGGCCAAGTTATACCAAAATTTTAACAATTTTTAAATATAGATATATAGTAAATATTGAGATACCTGAACGAAATTTGGTGGATATATTGGGGGTGTTGAGGGGCATATTTGGTGAAAATTTGATGTTGGTGGCCGTCATAGTTTAGGCGGTGGCCATGTTATACCAAAATTTTAAGAATTTTTCGATATAGATATATAGCAAATATTGAGATATCTGAATGAAATTTTGTGAATGTATTGGTTTTAAGGGGCATATTTCGTGAAAATTTGAAGTTGGTGGCCATCATAGTTTTGGCGGTGGCCAAGTTATACCAAAATTTTAACAATTTTCTGATACGAATATATAGTAAATATTGAGATATCTTAATGAAATTTGGTGGATTTATTGGTAGTGTTAATTGGCATATTTGGTGGATATTTCAAGTTGGTGGCTTTCGTAGTTTTGGCGGTGGCCAAGTTATACCAAACTTTTAACAATATTTTGATATAGGTATATAGTAAATATTGAGATATCTGAATGAAATTTGGGGGATATATTGGGGGTGTTGAGGGACATATTTGGTAAGAATTTGAATTTAGTTGCCCTTATAGTTTTGGCGGTGGCCAATTTATACCAAAATTTTAAAAATTTTTTAATATCGATATATAGTAAATGTTGAGATATCTAAATGAAATTTGGTGGATGTATTAGGGGTTTTGAGGGGCATATTTGGTGAAAATTTTAAGTTGGTGTCTATCATAGTTTTGGCGGTGGCCAAGTTACACCAAAATTTTAACAATTTTTTTTATATAGATATATAGTAAATATTGAGATATCTGAATGAAATTTGGTGGATATATTGGGGGTGTTGAGGGGCATATCTGGTGAAAATTTGAAGTTTGTGGCCATTATAGTTTTGGTGGTGGCCAAGTTATACCAAAATTTAACAATTTTTAAATATAGATATATAGTAAATATTGAGATACCTGAACGAAATTTGGTGGATGTATTGAGGGTGCTGAGGGGCATATTTCCTGAAAATTTGAAGTTGGTGGCCGTCATAGTTTTGGCGGTGGCCAAGTTATACCAAAATTTTAATATTTTTTAATATAGATATATAGTAAATATTGAGATATCTGAATGAAATTTGGTGGATATATTGGGGGTGTTGAGGGGCACATTTGATGAAAATTTGAAGTTTGTGTCCATTATAGTTTTGGCGGTGGCCAAGTTAAACCAAAATTTTAACAATTTTTTGATATAGATATATAGTAAATATTGAAATATCTGAATGAAATTTGGTGGATGTATTGGGGGTGTTGAGGGGCATATTTCGTGAAAATTTGAAGTTGGTGGCCATCATAGTTTTGGCGGTGGCCAAGTTATACCAAAATTTTAACAATTTTCTGATACGAATATATAGTAAATATTGAGATATCTTAGTGAAATTTGGTGGATTTATTGGTGGTGTTGATTGGCATATTCGGTGGATATTTAAAGTTGGTGGCTCTCATAGTTTTGGCCTTGGCCAAGTTATACCAAACTTTTAACAATATTTTGATATAGGTATATAGTAAATATTGAGACATCTCAATTAAATTTGGTGGATATATTGGGGGTTTTGAGGGGCATATTTGGTGAAAATTTGAAGTTGGTGGCCATTATAGTTTTGGTGGTGGCCAAGTTATACCAAAATTTAACAATTTTTAAATATAGATATATAGTAAATATTGAGATACCTGAACGAAATTTGGTAGATTTATTGGTGGTGTTGATTGGCATATTTGGTGGATATTTCAAGTTGGTGGCTTTCATAATTTTGGCGGTGGCCAAGTTATACCAAACTTTTAACAATATTTTGATATAGGTATATAGTAAATATTGAGATATCTCAATGAAATTTGGTGGATATTTTGGGGGTGTTGAGGGGCATATTTGGTGAAAATTTGAAGTTGGTGGCCATTATAGTTTTGGTGGTGGCCAAGTTATACCAAAATTTTAACAATTTTTTATATAGATATATAGTAAATATTGAGATATCTGAATGAAATTTACTGGATATATTGGGGTTGTTGAGGGGCATATTTGGTAAAGGATTGAAGTTGGTGGCCATAGTTTTGGTGGTGGCCAAGTTACACCAAAATTTTAAGAATTTTTTGATATATATATAGTAAATATTGAGATATCTGAATGAAATTTGGAGGATATATATTTGGGGTGTTGAGGGGCAATTTTGGTAAAAATTTGAAATTGGTGGCCATCATAGTTTTGGCGGTGGCCATGTTTTACCAAAATTTTAACAATTTTTTGATATAGATATATAGTAAATATTGAGATATCTGAATGAAATTTGGTGGATATATTGGGGGTGTTGAGGGGCATATTTGGTGAAAATTTGAAGCTGGTGGCCATTATAGTTTTGGTGGTGGCCAAGTTATACCAAAATTTAACAATTTTTAAATATAGATATATAGTAAATATTGAGATATCTGAACGAAATTTGGTGGATATATTGGGGGTGTTGAGGGGCAAATTTGGTGAAAATTTGAAGTTGGTGGCCGTCATAGTTTAGGCGGTGGCCATGTTAGACCAAAATTTTAAGAATTTTTCGATATAGATATATAGCAAATATTGAGATATCTGAATGAAATTTGGTGGATGTATTGGGGGTGTTGAGGGGCATATTTCGTGAAAATTTGAAGTTGGTGGCCATCATAGTTTTGGCGGTGGCCAAGTTATACCAAAATTTAAACAATTTTCTGATACGAATATATAGTAAATATTGAGATATCTTAATGAAATTTGGTAGATTTATTTGTGGTGTTGATTGGCATATTTGGTGGATATTTCAAGTTGGTGGCTTTCATAGTTTTGGCGGTGGCCAAGTTATACCAAACTTTTAACAATATTTTGATATAGGTATAAAGTAAATATTGAGATATCTCAATTAAATTTGGTGGATATATTGGGGGTGTTGAGGGGCATATTTGGTGAAAATTTGAAGTTGGTGGCCATTATAGTTTTGGTGGTGGCCAAGTTAAACCAAAATTTTAACAATTTTTTATATAGATATATAGTAAATATTGAGATATCTGAATGAAATTTACTGGATATATTGGGGTTGTTGAGGGGCATATTTGGTAAAGGATTGAAGTTGGTGGCCATAGTTTTGGTGGTGGCCAAGTTACACCAAAATTTTAAGAATTTTTTGATATATATATAGTAAATATTGAGATATCTGAATGAAATTTGGTGGATATATATTTGGGGTGTTAAGGGGCAATTTTGGTAAAAATTTGAAATTGGTGGCCATCATAGTTTTGGCGGTGGCCATGTTTTACCAAAATTTTAACAATTTTTTTATATAGATATATAGTATATATTGAGATATCTGAATGAAATTTGGTGAATATATTGGAGGTGTTGAGGGGCATATTTGGTGAAAATTTGAAGTTGGCGGCTATCATAGTTTTTGTAGTGGCCAAGTTATACCAAAATTTTAAGAATTTTTTGATATATATATATAGTAAATATTGAGATATCTGAATGAAATTTGGTAGATATATTGGGGGTGTTGAGGGCAAATTTGGTGAAAATTTGAAGTTTGTGTCCATTATAGTTTTGGCGGTGGCCAAGTTATACCAAAATTTTAACAATTTTTTAATATAGATATATAGTAAATATTGAGATATCTGAATGAAATTTGGTGGATATATTGGGGGTGTTGAGGGGCATATGTGGTGGAAATTTGGAGTTGGTGGCCGTCATAGTTTTGGCTGTGGCCAAGTTATACCAAATTTTTAACAATTTTTTGATATAGATATATAGTAAATATTGAGATATCTGAATGAAATTTGGTGGATATATTGGGTTTGTTAAGGGGCATATTTGGTGAAAATTTGAAGTTGGTGGCCGTCATAGTTTTGGTGGTGGCCAAGTTATACCAAAATTTTAACAATTTTTTGATATAGATATATATTAAATATTGAGATATCTGAACGAAATTTGGTGGATGTATTGGGGGTGTTGAGGAGCATATTTCCTGAAAATTTGAAGTTGGTGGCCATCATAGTTTTGGCGGTGGCCAAGTTATACCAAAATTTTAACATTTTTTAATATAGATATATAATAAATATTGAGATACCTGAATGAAATTTGGTGGATATATTGGGGGTGTTGAGGGGCACATTTGATGAAAATTTGAAGTTTGTGTCCATTATAGTTTTGGCGGTGGCCAAGTTATACCAAAATTTTAACAATTTTTTGATATAGATATATAGTAAATATTGAAATATCTGAATGAAATTTGGTGGATGTATTGGGGGTGTTGAGGGGCATATTTCGTGAAAATTTGAAGTTGGTGGCCATCATAGTTTTGGCGGTGGCCAAGTTATACCAAAATTTTAACAATTTTCTGATACGAATATATAGTAAATATTGAGATATCTTAATGAAATTTGGTGGATCTATTGGTGGTGTTGACTGGCATATTTGGTGGATATTTCAAGTTGGTGGCTTTCATAGTTTTGGCGGTGGCCAAGTTACACCAAACTTTTAACAATATTTTGATATAGGTATATAGTAAATATTGAGATATCTCAATTAAATTTGGGTTATATATTGGGGGTGTTGAGGGGCATATTTGGTGAAAATTTGAAGTTGGTGGCCATTGTAGTTTTGGTGGTGGCCAAGTTATACCAAAATTTTAACAATTTTTAAATATAGATATATAGTAAATATTGAGATACCTGAACGAAATTTGGTGGATATATTGGGGGTGTTGAGTGGCATATTTGGTGAAAATTTGATGTTGGTGGCCGTCATAGTTTAGGCGGTGGCCATGTTATACCAAAATTTTAAGAATTTTTCGATATAGATATATAGCAAATATTGAGATATCTGAATGAAATTTTGTGAATGTATTGGTTTTAAGGGGCATATTTCGTGAAAATTTGAAGTTGGTGGCCATCATAGTTTTGGCGGTGGCCAAGTTATACCAAAATTTTAACAATTTTCTGATACGAATATATAGTAAATATTGAGATATCTTAATGAAATTTGGTGGATTTATTGGTAGTGTTAATTGGCATATTTGGTGGATATTTCAAGTTGGTGGCTTTCGTAGTTTTGGCGGTGGCCAAGTTATACCAAACTTTTAACAATATTTTGATATAGGTATATAGTAAATATTGAGATATCTGAATGAAATTTGGGGGACATATTGGGGGTGTTGAGGGACATATTTGGTAAGAATTTGAATTTAGTTGCCCTTATAGTTTTGGCGGTGGCCAATTTATACCAAAATTTTAAAAATTTTTTAATATCGATATATAGTAAATGTTGAGATATCTAAATGAAATTTGGTGGATGTATTAGGGGTTTTGAGGGGCATATTTGGTGAAAATTTTAAGTTGGTGTCTATCATAGTTTTGGCGGTGGCCAAGTTACACCAAAATTTTAACAATTTTTTTATATAGATATATAGTAAATATTGAGATATCTGAATGAAATTTGGTGGATATATTGGGGGTGTTGAGGGGCATATCTGGTGAAAATTTGAAGTTTGTGGCCATTATAGTTTTGGTGGTGGCCAAGTTATACCAAAATTTAACAATTTTTAAATATAGATATATAGTAAATATTGAGATACCTGAACGAAATTTGGTGGATATATTGGGGGTGTTGAGGGGCATATTTAGTGAAAATTTGAAGTTGGTGGCCGTCATAGTTTAGGCGGTGGCCATGTTATACCAAAATTTTAAGAATTTTTCGATATAGATATATAGCAAATATTAAGATATCTGAATGAAATTTGGTGGATGTATTAGGGGTGTTGAGGGGCATATTTGGTGAAAATTTGAAGTTGGTGGCCATCATAGTTTTGGCGGTGGCCAAGTTATAACAAAATTTTAAGAATTTTTTCATATAGATATATAGTAAATATTGAGATATCTGAATGAAATTTGGTAGATATATTGGGGGTGTTGAGGGGCATATTTGGTGAAAATTTGAAGTTTGTGTCCATTATAGTTTTGGCGGTGGCCAAGCTAAACCAAAATTTTAACAATATTTTAATATAGATATGTAGCAAATATTGAGATATCTGAATGTAATTTGGTGGATATATTGGGGGTGTTGAGGGGCATATTTGGTGAAAATTTGAAGTTTGTGGCCGTCATAGTTTTGGCGGTGGCCAACTTACACCAAATTTTTAACAATTTTTTGATATAGATATATAGTAAATATTGAGATATCTGAATGAAATTTGGTGGATATATTGGGTTTGTTAAGGGGCATATTTGGTGAAGATTTGAAGTTGGTACCCGTCATAGTTTTGGTGGTGGCCAAGTTAAACCAAAATTTTAACAATTTTTTGATATAGATATATAGTAAATATTGAGATATCTGAACGAAATTTGGTGGATCTATTGGGGGTGTAGAGGGGCATATTTCCGTGAAAACTTGAAGTTGGTGGCCATCATAGTTTTGGCGGTGGCCAAGTTAAACCAAAATTTTAACATTTTTTAATATAGATATATAGTAAATAGTGAGATACCTGAATGAAATTTGGTGGATATATTGGGGGTGTTGAGGGGCACATTTGATGAAAATTTGAAGTTGGTGTCCATTATAGTTTTGGCGGTGGCCAAGTTATACCAAAATTTTAACAATTTTTTGATATAGATATATAGTAAATATTGAAATATCTGAATGAAATTTGGTGGATATATTGGGGGTGTTGAGGGGCATATTTGGTGAAAATTTGAAGTTGGTGTCTATCATAGTTTTGGGGTGTCCAAGTTGTAACAAAATTTTAAGATTTTTTGTTATAGATATATAGTAAATATTGCGATAACTGAATGAAGTTTGGTGGATATATTGGCGGTGTTGAGGGGCATATTTGGTTAAAATTTGAAGTTGGTGTCTATCATAGTTTTGGCGGTGTCCAAGTTGTACCAAAATTTTAAGATTTTTTGTTATAGATATATAGTAATTACTGAGATATCTGAATGAAATTTAGTGCATATATTGTGGGTGTTGAGGGACATATTTGGTGAAAATTTGATTTTGGTGGCCATTATAGTTTTGGCGGTGGCCAATTTATACCAAAATTTTAACAATTTTTTTGATATAAATTAATAATAAATATCGAGATATCTGAGTGAAATATGCTGGATAAATTGGAAGTGTTGAGGGGCATATTTAATGAAAATTTGAAGTTGGTAGCCATCATAGTTTTGGCGGTGGCCAAGTTATACCAAAATTTTAACAATTTTTTGATATATATATATCGTAAATATTGAGATATCTAAATGACATTTGCTGGATATATTGGGGGTGTCGAGGGGCATATTTGCTGAAATTTTAAGTTGGTGGCCCTGATAGTTTTGGTGTTGGCCAAATTATACCAAAATTTTAACAATTTTTTGATATAAATTAATAGTAAATATTGAGATATCTGAATGAAATTTGCTGGATAAATTGGGGGTGTTGAGGGGCATATCTAATGAAAATTTGAAGTTGGTGGCCATCATAGTTTTGGCGGTGGCCAAGTTATACCAAAATTTTAACATTTTTTTATATAGATATATAGTAAATATTGAGATATCTGAATGAAATTTACTGGATATATTGGGGGTGTTGAGGGGCATATTTGGTAAAAGATTGAAGTTGGTGGCCATAGTTTTGGTGGTGGCCAAGTTACACCAAAATTTTAAGAATTTTTTGATATATATATATATAGTAAATATTGAGATATCTGAATGAAATTTGGCGGATATATTGGGGGTGTTGAGGGGCAATTTTGGTAAAAATTTGAAATTGGTGGCCATCATAGTTTTGGCGGTGGCCATGTTTTACCAAAATTTTAACAATTTTTTGATATAGATATATAGTAAATATTGAGATATCTGAATGAAATTTGGTGGATATATTAAGGGTGTTAAGGGGCTAATTCGGTGTAAATTTGAAGTTGGTGGCCATCATAGTTTTGGCGGTGGTAAAGTTATACCAAAATTTTAACTATTTTCTGATATAAATATATAGTAAATATTGAGATATCTTAATGAAATTTGGTGGATTTATTGGTGGTGTTGA
Source organism: Thermobia domestica (assembly GCF_964235325.1). Taxonomy (NCBI): domain Eukaryota; kingdom Metazoa; phylum Arthropoda; class Insecta; order Zygentoma; family Lepismatidae; genus Thermobia; species Thermobia domestica. The sequence goes on from NC_137455.1 coordinate 303,414,482, forward strand.
TTGGCATATTTGGTGGATATTTCAAGTTGGTCTCTTTGATAGTTCTGGCGGTGGCCAAGTTATACCAAACTTTTAACAATATTTTGATATAGATATATAGTAAATATTAAGATATCTCAATGAAATTTGGTGGATATATTGGGGGTTTTGAGGGGCATATTTGGTGAAAATTTGAAGTTGGTGGCCATTATAGTTTTGGTGGTGGCCAAGTTATACCAAAATTTTAACAATTTTTAAATATAGATATATAGTAAATATTGAGATACCTGAACGAAATTTGGTGGATATATTGGGGTTGTTGGGGGGCATATTTGGTGAAAATTTGAAGTTGGTGGCCGTCATAGTTTAGGCGGTGGCCATGTTATACCAAAATTTTAAGAATTTTTCGATATAGATATATCGCAAATATTGAGATATCTGAATGAAATTTGGTGGATGTATTGGGGGTTTTGAGGTTCATATTTGGTGAAAATTTGAAGTTGGTGGCCATCATAGTTTTGGCGGTGGCCAAGTTATACCAAAATTTTAAGAATTTTTTGATATAGATATATAGTAAATATTGATATATCTGAATGAAATTTGGTGGATATATTGGGGGTGCTGATGGGCATATTTGGTAAAAATTTGAAGTTGGTGGCCGTTATAGTTTTGGCGGTGGCCAAGTTAAACCAAAATTTTAACAATATTTTAATATAGATATATAGTAAATATTGAGATATCTGAATGAAATTTGGTGGATATATTGGGGGTGTTGAGGGGCATATTTGGTGAAAATTTGAAGTTGGTGGCCGTCATAGTTTTGGCGGTGGCCAAGTTATACCAAATTTTTAACAATTTTTTGATATAGATATATAGTAAATATTGATAAATCTGAATGAAATTTGGTGGATATATTGGGTTTTTTAAGGGGCATATTTGGTGAAAATTTGAAGTTGGTGGCCGTCATAGTTTTGGTGGTGGCCAAGTTATACCAAAATTTTAACAATTTTTTGATATAGATATACAGTAAATATTGAGATATCTGAATGAAATTTGGTGGATGTATTGGGGGTTTTGAGGGGCATATTTCGTCAAAATTTGAAATTGGTGGCCATCATAGTTTTGGCGGTGGCCAAATTATACCAAAATTTTAACATTTTTTAATGTAGATATATAGTAAATATTGAGATATTTGAATGAAATTTGGTGGATATATTGGGGGTGTTGAGGGGCAGATTTGGTGAAAATTTGAAGTTGGTGTCCATTATAGTTTTGGCGGTGGCCAAGTTATACCAAAATTTTAACAATATTTTAATATAGATATATAGTAAATATTGAGATATCTGAATGAAATTTGGTGGATATATTGGGGGTGTTGAGGGGAATATTTGGTGAAAATTTGAAGTTGGTGGCCCTGATAGTTTTGGCGGTGGCCAAGTTATACCAAAAATTTAACAATTTTTTGATATAGATTAATAGTAAATATTGAGATATCTGAATGAAATTTGCTGGATAAATTGGGGGTGTTGAGGGGCATATTTAGTGAAAATTTGAAGTTAGTGGCCATCATAGTTTTGGCGGTGGCCAAGTTATACCAAAATTTTAAGAATTTTTTGATATAGATATATAGTAAATATTGAGATATCTGAATGAAATTTGCTAGATATATTGGGAGTATTGAGGGGCATATTTGGTGAAAATTTCAAGTTGGTGGCCCTCATAGTTTTGGCGGTGGCCAAGAAAATGTTCTGGTCAGTAAATTAGACACACCCCATATTGACTCATCAGCCTTTGAATAGGGGTCAGTTCAAACTGTCAATCCCATCATTCTAATTATTTCGCGTCAGTGTTGATGGAAATCAATGTTCATGTTCAAGTTCTAAAGTTATGACCGAAATGCATTGAAATACCACAGTAAACTAAGCAAAGAATCATTGCTTCGACGGACGTAATGGATTCCTAACGTGGGAATCCATGTTCGAATCTCGCTCCTGTCATTTATTATAATTTTTCATAGTAGTCGGAATACAATTGCTAATAAGGGTATTTTCATTTTTGTTGAAGCACTTAAATCTCTTCTATTTCTAGCGGTAGCTTCTATTTCTATAAACATGTGAAGTTGGTAATTTGAACAAACTCATCAAAAGTAGTTTTTATTTGCTAAAAGCCATGATTTTATTTTATCGTCTCTTTCAGCAGTGAAGCTATATGAGACTGGACCTACTAATTAACATGGAACCCGAACTATTATTTCGATATATGTTCTTTGACTTAAAGTGAGAACTGCACGTTTGTTTTGTAAGTGATAAGACCTAATGAAGTATTCTCTTCTACTTTCCTTCAGGATTTTTTTACATGTTAACAAACAAATTGTACTGACCTTGTAAATGCCTCTAAGCATAAGACAAAATCAATGGAAATGTTTTAATAGAACGTATTGTTCTGTGAATACTGGCTTAGAACTGATTTCGATTTATGTTTATTTCTTTAGGAATTTACGTAATTATTTGTTTCCCAGTGTGGGAAGAGAAGTTCCACCTCTTTAAAAAACTAACAATTTTCATAGCCATTATCAGTTAGGCAATATTCCTTCTACAATACAAAAACTATAGTTTGCATCTCAAGTATTATGTAACATAATAGTAATAACAATATTCACACTTTAGTATCAGATTTTAAGACATTTTATATGGTACATGTACTACTATGAGCAAAATAAATGACGCGTCTCTTTATTTTGAAGTTTTTTTGAAAATATCTCCGTTTTCTTTATATGTTCGAAATTTCAGAAGGTTCCCCAGCAGGACAGGTTAATAAGAAACATATTTTTAATATCTGTGTTAGATATTAGCTTAAAATAAATAAATTAGAAGCAAAAATCTTTAAATCCACAGAAATCTCGAGAATTACCAACTCTGCTAAAGCGGGAAATTTTCAAGAACGCGAGGGAATCCTGCAGTTCAACACGAAGCAGCGACATCTATGTCATTGAGAGAAGCGTGGATTAGGTCTACAAACGAAACTTTTTACGAAATATTCCTAATATGTGTTATTACACGCATTATCAGCGAGCTCCAAATATATGAATCTATGCTAAGTATTAACGTATAGATAGAGCAAATAGTGGAAATTACCTATGGAAAAAGACGAATTGTTAGCCCAATCGTAATGAAATATCGTCTTTACTGTAGAACAGGTTCAATTTACGTAGGAAAGCAGATAGCTCAGTTAGTTAAAGCAAGGAGTCCGTACGCCGAAGGTAGTGGGCTCGAAACCGCGGAAATACCTGTGTCATTTTTATCACTAATGTTATTTTATTTATTTTTTATTTGGGAAAGAATCAGATTGTAACATATGTGTAAAACTCATGACGATACAAAAAAAGACAAAATGTCGCATTTGCATTAGTGTCTCTAATTTTTGCTTGCAAACAGTTTCGTAATTATTTCCCCTGTGCACACTGCTCACTACATGCTCACTGATGCATAACAAATGTTTTCCAGTAAATGTTAATTCTAATTTGGAGAATTTTATAGTTTCACAATGTTTCTCACTACATAGTCTTCTATCTACGTGTTTGAATATTTTGATAACAGATTTCCCTATTAAATGTTTAATTTTCCCTATAAATATTTGTCTTAAATTGAAATTGTTTTGAATTTACTACATAAAGAAAGTTGCCCGAAGGAGGAGAACTCACGTAATTGATATTCTACGATAAAGCAACCTATTGTAGAATGATGATGCTTCCTACCATCAGCACATAATCTTAACGTTAGAGAGTCAGAGAGAGAAAAATCCTGTTTTTTCCTCCCCTATGACCACTCATCTTAAAGCTTTACATATGATGATTCGTGTCACATAATGTCGGCCCTCCAAAGACATTCATATGTATTATTATTATTATTATTATTATTCCTGAATATGACACCCTTACATAATGTATTAACTTTAGACGTATTAGTTTAAAGTGCTTTCTTTAGTAATAATTTGAGCAACCACGTCACGACGTTTTATTTTCCCCTCTCTTTTCAGCACCCTCCAACAGAAAGTATATAATTTCTGAGAAGCAGGGCAGACAAAATGAATAAGAAATATATTTAGATCATCCTTTACTCCTTCATGAATGGAATATCACGTAGCATTTTTCATTCTACTGAAGACGACCCTAGGCCGTTATGGTTAGGTAACAAAAGAAATACCTAATATATTTATAGCGCGCCTTAACTGTAATATTACCTCTTCTTTATTTGTTCGAGGCTGCCCTACACAACTGAGGGTGACAAAAAGAATAGGAAAAGTGTCTAAAGATTACAAAGCACTTTATATGTTGTCAGAAACAAGGCAGCATATACAAAGCATTGCTTTCGTTAACAAGTGTTTCACCCTTGAGTCGCTTATAAAATTAGACAGAATAAACTTTTGCCGATCATTGTTCTAGAGGGATTTGTCCAGGATGGTTTGTTGTCGGGCTATTAACGATGAGTATGTTTATTTACATCTAAAAGAAATACCAAACTTTCTGACAGTTTTGGGAAGTAACGTAACGCAAGTAACGCGTTACTTTTTAAGTAACGTTTCCTAGTAACGCGTTACATTTTTTCCAAAGTAACTGTAACGGTAACGCGTTACAAATTTTTGAGTAACGTACCTAGTTTGCGTTACTTTTTTCGCGTTACATTTCGGATGAGTAACTACAATATATGTACATTTTTTCGGAAACAAATGTTTGTTTCCTGTAAGTGAATTTCTCAGAATGAAATAATCGAGCGTGAACTACGTATGTCAGTGACCGACAGTCACACACACACAGGGAAACAGATAAGTTCGTAGTGCCACTTGCAGTTTTTTGAAGATGAGGACAGCCTTAGGGAAATCACGTGTACTGATTGCAAGCACCTGGAAGATATTGTCGTAGATTTTGCCAGCTCCAAATCAATACATTCAGTGAGTGAACTAGGAGTGAAATGGTGTTGGTAGTCTATTTTACCTTGATTGGTATTGTTTTTATAAAGATGGAGAACGAAAATATTTTACCGTTCGCACATTTGAAAGAATACTTTTTTCTTAAGAACTGAGGATGATGGTGGACAGAATTTAAAAGTAAAGTGTCTGAAGTGTCACGGCAGAAAATATTTATCAACAACTAGGGTGCCATAATTAAAGATTTACAATAAGAGTTTAATATGAATAAACTGTGTTCTGATGAGCAGGACTACTTTATTAGTAGAAAATAGTTTGCTGATGGTATGTGATATTGGAATTCTTTCAGATCAGTTTGCTTATCGTACAGTCCAGTTGATTATAGAGTAGTGTAATGTTTCTCTATATTCTTTATTTTTAATTTTACATAACAACATTGTTATTATTATATAATTAGTTTAGCAGAAATGTTAAATAAGCAACCACTTTTCTAACGCATAGGGATGAGCACGAGTCAAGCTAAAACTCGACTCGACTCGCATTCAAGTCGAGTTTCGAGTCACTCAAGGGTAATGTCCTCAAGTGGAGTTCCGAGCCGATTCATTTTTTCACGTCAAGTTTCGAGTCCAGTCGAGTTTGATACATGGCTCGTTCGTTTTAAGTCGTCTTGAAATCATGGCCTACACTGGAAAACGAAAGGCATGAGAAATGTAAGCTAAACAGTAATATGGAATACTTTTATTGTTGCTCACGACAGGGGACACTGCTCGCATGTCATCTCGTCTCGATAGTGAGACCACAAGAGATTTTTTTATAACAAGTTCAGCTCGGCTCGGCTCAACTGAGAAGATGGTTGTAGCCGAGTCGGTTGGGTGAGCTGTTGGCTCGGCTCACTTCTCGGTTCGGGTCGATAGTGAATGAGGTGTGAGCCGAGCTGTTCGAGTCCTTGAAAATTCTAAACCTGGGTCGAGCAGTTTTGAAGATATTTGGCCAGTGACCTATAACTTTTAACATTGTTTGGCTCGAGCCCGAATACTCAACCTAAATTCAGAAGCTCGTGAACAATGTGAATCCTAGACTTCACGACTACCGAGGATGCCAATCAATTAGTTTTTTTAGTATTCAAATACAAACCGCCTATCTTTCATATTTATATACAATGTTCTTATAATAATAATAATAATAATAATAATAATAATAATAATAATAATAATAATAATAATACAAGTTGTAGTAGTAGTAGTCTCATTGATAATAATTACACTGTCTATGTAATATACTTGAAGAATGTACTCGAAACTACACACCGGATTTGGCTCGAGTCGACTCGAAACTTGACCCCAATTCGAGTTGAGTTGGAGAAAATTTTTCGAGTCGAGTTCTCGGGTCGAGCTCAAAGATGTCTGTTTCTAGTCGAATCGAGTGTGAAAGAAAACTCGATAGAACTCACTCGTGTCCATCCCTACGAGTAACGCAGTATGGCATTTTATCAATGTTACATGATATGAAAGTGTTCATATATCGTGTAAAAATTTGTCCTTGCATTTACATAAAGCGATTCAGAACGTGCAATAATAATAATAATAATAATAATAATAATAATAATAATAATAATAATAATAATAATAATAATAACAATAATAATAATAATAATAATAATAATAATAATAATAATAATAATAATAATAATTATTATTATTATTATTATTATTATTATTATTATTATTATTATTATTATTATTATTATTATTATTATTATAGTGGTAGTAATAGCAGTACGGAAAATAAAAGTCATATTTTTTTCACATTTTTAAAGTTTCGGACCTAAAAGTAACGCCTTAGTAACGCGTTACTTTCGAAGTAAAGTAATAGTTACTTTTTGGGGGCAAGTAACGCGTTACTAACGCTTTACATTTTAAGAGAAAGTAAAGTACCTTGTAACGCGTTACATTTTTACAAGTAACTTACCCAACACTGCTTTCTGAAAGGAACTTACTGTGGAAACAGATCTTCCTTCTACTTAGCCAGAGCCCACTCTGAAAAATTGCATCTGATGTTCTGAGTGAAAGTTCTATGGGACTATTAGAAAAATATATATTCCCGTTTCCACGCTGATGGTAGAATTTCTTAAGCAGTTATTGAATTACGTTCGAAGCATAGGCGAAAACGCCACCCCGCAACCCTGTGGCGTGTGGACCGCACAAGCTGCAAGGCCAAAAAATATACAGAAAGTACGCAGGGGCGTAGCAGGCCAAATTTTCACACGGGCAAAGTGACTTTTTGGCGCCCTCCCCCTAGTACGAGGCTATATTTTACATATTATCATAGTGTTTTTAATATTTTAAACCCATTTTTCAAAAAGAAATTCATTAACTAGGAAAACTTTACAAAGAATATGGCCCGCTATAAACAATACTAACTTCGCCCCCCCTCGTCTAGTGGCTAGCACGCCTGCCTTCTGTGGTACCGGGTCCAATTCCCGGTGGATTACTGTTGAACGATAAAAGTGGTTCGGATTCCACTATAATTAGTATCCACATCTCCCTTGGCCATTAAGATATAACCGTGGAACGCTAAACTCAAGCAAACAAACAATACTTACTTCCCGGCACTCTTTATTCTATATGCCATCTCTCCATTTTTCGATACAGCCTCCTTAGTACTATGAAACTCTCTTCTTCCATAGTGAAATAGAAAAAGATCATGTAATTGCCACTACTTTACAAGAATATAAACCAAAAACGTCAGTAGAAAACACATTATAAAATTTACTTTTTGAGGCTCGTTTTGGCGCCCTCTTTCTCTGGCGCCCCGGGCAGTTACCCGGCCTTTGGTCCGCTCCTGAAAGTACGGACGCATAACTAAGGACTGCGGAGGAGATGTTAACTAACCTTCATGTTATGCCACTGGTTTGACGTCTTTGAAATGTTCAGTAAGTGATCGGTTAGTGAAATAATTTCGACGGTTACTGATGTTTAAAGTTTAGCTAAGACAAAGCTACCTAACCAAATACATTTGATATCGCGATGTCACAATTTGATTTCTCCTCACATAAAAAAGATAAAAGCAATAGTAATAAAAACCCTTACTCGAACTAACAACCTAATTCGTACAGACTAGTTGCTCTGACCAATTGAGTTTCGATTTCTTACGCGAAAGAAGTCTGTTATATTAAAGGGCGTGCTTTTCATTATCAAAACTGTTCGAAGTAATACGAACATGGCTTAAGAACAGAGACGGAACTGAATTACCACTCGATTGACCTTGAGAGCAAATCACCAAAGGGTAGCTATAAACGTAAGTTTTGCACGCATTTCTGTGGAGTTCTGTTCAGTATTCCTATCTGTCAGTCATGCTTGTTCGTAGGAGTAATATTTTACAAACCTAAGGCTGTTGCTACCTCTTTGCCAAGTCGAGTTTTCCTTTATCTAATAACATTGGAACTTTTTTCGAATTTTTCTCAGTAAGCAATTAACAAATCCCTACAAAAATTTGCATGGAGTCAGGTCAATAATAAAGGATTCCTTATATGAACTTATAATTTAACTAAAAGCCTCCAATTAAGTTATTCATTCCCCCCTTTTTTTCATGTGAAGATTTGCAACAGTGCGATCTCTCTTTCTTCCTGTTCGTGTTAGCAGCGTGCGAGAAATTCGGGCTAGGCATTTAAAACATGTTTTAAAACTCTGTCCATAACGCATCTGCGGAATAAATGTTTCTAGCCCTGTCGCCTTTTTCGAGGACAGATTTATGGCACTCAGAAAGAGTGGGCGCTCTTTTTTTTCTTTGCTGAACCTATTGCTTTTAGTATATTCGTCCAGTCTTATTGGAAGTTTTTGTGGTTACTTTCAAACCTAGCAAACTTATCTACACAAAATTTTAAACTTAGGGTTTACATAATATTCCTAAAGGAGATTTTCCAATTTTTTTCCTACCACCTAAAATAAGTGTGGTTTACCAAGAGCCGAATATCGAAAACAGCTATTTTCTCAAAAATGGTTTTAACAATTTTGTTTATTTTGCATTAATCAATATTTAATTAACAACCCTATATTGCAGTATCAGATATTTCTCTTAGAAAAATTTACGAGGGCTAGTTTATTCTTGGAGGTGACTTTTTCTCGACGATTTTCTCAGAAAAACTGGCGAATTTTGTACACACTTCATAAATAAATATTTAACCTTACAACATGATATAAGTCAATTGACCTGAAAAATATATGAGTAGTAGCTTATTCTTGGAGTTGAATTTATGCCCAGTGAGTTTCTCAGACACGACCAGTTGGCAACCCTGTATCTCGACAACGAAGCTAAATTTGAAAACTACAAGAGAACCATTTGTCTCCTTTTGATGTCACGAATCATCTCCCGAAGTTTGTGGACATCTTTCAGGTTCACCCTTAATGAAGCTTCTTTTCGAAAAGTTAACTATTAACTTTAGGCATTGTTTATTTTTTTTAAAAAATCACAAATGTCGTTATTAATTTTAAGGCAAAGAGCTACTTCTGAGAGAATAGATCTTGAAAAATAATTTTAAAACTTAGACTTTTGTTTTCGAGACATTCCAGACAAGACGATACATTTTACAAGCTATCTCGTGTCCAAAACATTTGTCTCGTCTTATCTTGGATGTCACTAAGCGCGTCTCGTCTCTTTCTCGAGACATGTCTTATCTCGTGCGCATTCGTTAACACTTGGAAAGGATTATCTTTCTACTCAAAGCATTGTTTTTATAATGGTTGCATATTTATGATAATTGCTGTCAATATAAATTACAGTCCTTTCAGTTGAATTAATTTTTATTATTATTATTATTGAAATTAAAATTAAATGTAATATCTAGTTTAATGTTGCACGATAATGCACCTACGCTAAGGGAGAATGATGATGAATGAAATGAAGAAATTGGGAGGAAAATGGAAAATCCCAAGAAAACCCATACCCATGCACACGGTATTTGTCCACCTCAAATTTCACTTGGCGCGAAGTGGAATCGAGCCACGACCCCATGCACCAAAGGTGAATGCTTTATTATTATTATTGTTAATAATAATAAAAATAATAATAATTGAAACGAGCTTAACGAGTTGACTTGATTTTGAATTTAGCGTCCTGTTCAGCAGTGAGGCTATATGAGACATGGACCTACTGATTAGCGTGGAATCCGAACTACATAAGCTTCCGCCGGAAATCGAACCCGGGTCTCCCACGCCAAAGGCGCGTACGCTACCGCTTAGCCACGGAGGAGCTCCGAGCTTAACGAGCTTAACGAGTTTCAACCGTCCGACTCAACCAACGTTTGGATGCCTGTTCGTTCGTCTGGTCCATGACAACTTCTCATAAAAGACATTTCATTTTAATGAAACTAGTAAGTGCCATCTTTTAGCTTTGTGAAGTAACTATTGCTTGGAATTTGAGTCTGCAAAATATAAGAGGTAAAATTAACCAAATGGTGCAAGTTTCCACTCATGCATACAAAACAATTTTGTAATATCAACTACGTGAATCTTGTCCCATAAAGAAGCCGAAACCCCTACACCGAAGACCCCTCCAAGATTTGATCATTGTCCACACGGACTGAAATTGTCATTTGAAGCCAAGGCTTTAATATGAAGCCAATAATTTCTTTAAAATAGACGAAAAATTCGAAAGTTATAAGCATTTTCATATTTTTGCCTTTTCCCATAAAGGAGCCTAGCCCCCTATACTGACGAGCCCCCCCCCCCAGATTTGATCATTGTCCACTCGGAGTGAAATTGTCATTTGGAACCAACACTTTAATAAAACTAACTCTATTGCCTATGGAACCCGGAGGTTCAATGCCGCGTTCACAAAAGCTCTCCACTGACTTCTATCCTTAGCCAACTGCATCCAGTTTCTACTTTGTATTCCAATCTCTGCGAGATACCAACACTTTAATACGAAGCAAAATATTTCTTTAAAATAGACGAAAAATTCGAAAGTTATAAACGTGTTAATATTTTTGCCTTTTCTCATAAGGGGGCCGTATTAGCCTATACTGAAGAGACCCACCAGATTTAATCATTGACCACTTGGACCGAAATTATCATATGAAACCAAAACTTTAATATGAAGTCAAAAAATAAACTTTTACATCAATATAAACTGACTGGGTTCCGGTTCACCCCACTATTGTTTAGTTTAGTTAAGTGGTAATTTGTGACAGTTTCACATCATCAAATGAATCTTTCATTTCCCCGCCCCCCAGGAGTTCGTGCTGGATCCGCCACTGAAATCAATAGACACTTTTTCTATTCTTTTTGTCACTCTTGATTGTGTAGGGGCTCCCTTGCACAAATAAAAAAGTGGTAATATTACAATCAAGGGGCGCTATACATTAGGTATTTCTTTAGTTACCTACTTCTAACCGCACAGGGCCATTGTTGGTAGAATAAAAAAAAATGTTATGTGATATTCCAATCATGAAAAATGTTACGTGATATTCATTTTGTCTGCCCTTTATCAGAAATTACTTTCTGTTGGAAGGTTTCTGAAATGAGAGGGGCAAAATAAAACGTCGTACCCCTTCCTACATGGTTGCTCAAACAATTACTAAAGGAAGCATTGTAAACTAAGATATTTAAGATTTAAACTAAGAAAGTAAGATATCTTTACATTATGTAAGGATGGCATATTCACTATTATTATTATTATTATTATTATTATTATTATTATTATTATTATTATTGTTGTTGTTGTTGTTGTTATTACTATTATTATTATTTGAATGTTTTTGGAGCCCCGAAATTTTGTGAGACGAACAATGGTATGTAGAGGTTTAAGATGGGTGGTCATAGGGAAGGAAAAATATTTTCTCTGTTTGACTCTCTAACGTAAAGATTATGTGCTGAAGGTAAGAAGCATCATCATTCTACAATAGGTTGCTTTTACGTAGAATATCAATTACTTGAGTTTTTTTTTTCTTCGGGCTACTTACCTTATGTAGTAAATTCAAAACCATTTCAATTCAATACAAATATATTATAAAACTTTTCCGTAATTAAACATCTAGGGAAAATTAAACATTTAATAGGGACATCTGTTATCAAAATATCCAGACACGTAGATAGAAGAATATCTAGTGAGAAATATTGTGAAACTTTATAAAATTCTCCAAATTAGAATTAACATTTACTATGAAACATTCGTTATGCGCCAGCGAGCACATAGTGAGCAGTGAGCACAGGGGACATAATTACGAAACTGTTTACAAACAAAATTAGGGACGGTAATGCAAGTGCGAGAAATTAATCATATTCACGGAGAAGTTAAATGTCGAGTAAAAGCAGGGAAATCGTGTTACTATTCGGTTCAAAATCTCTTATCGTCGCGAATTCTGTCGAGGAATTTGAAGCTTAAAATACACAAAACGATAATCATGCCTGTTGTTCTGTATGGTTACGAAACATGGTCACTTACTCTGAGGGAAGAACATAGACTGAAAGGATTTGAGAACAAGATCCTGAGACGAATATTCGGACCCAAGAGGAACTGGAATGCGGAATGGCGGAAATTTCTTAATGAGGAACTACATAATTTATATGGTTTACCCAACATTGTTATGGTCGTCAAGTCTAGGGGGCTAGGTGGGCGGGTCGTGTAGCTAGAATGGAAGAAAGTAGAAACGCTTTCAAAGTCTTCACTGGAAGACCAAGCGGAAAATGACCATTAGGAAGACCTAGGCTCAGATGGGTCTCGCAGAGATTGGAATACAAAGTAGAAACTGGATGCAGTTAGCTAAGGATAGAAGTCAGTGGAGAGCTATTGTGAACGCGGCATTGAACCTCCGGCTTCCATAGGACATAGAGTTAGTTAGTTAATGCAAGTGCGACAACGACATTTTTTTTCTTTTTTTGGTATCGTCATGAGTTTTACACATATGTTGCAATTTGATTCTTTCCCAAATAAAAAATAAATAAAATAACCATAGTGATAAAAATAACAACGCCACCACCCACTACCTTCGGCATACAGACTCTTTGCTTTAACTAACTGAGCTATTTGTTTTCTTACGTGAAGTGAGCCTGTTACGCTAAAAACGATTTTTCATTACGATTGTGCTACCAATTCGTCCTTTTCCATAGATAATTTCCACTATTTGCTCTATCTTTACGTTAATACTTGGCATATATTCATATATTTGGAGTTTGGAGATAATGCACTAATAAGACATATTAGAAATATATCGTTAAAAGTTTAGTTTGTAGATTTAACCCACATTTCTCTCAATGACATAGATGTCGCTGCTTCGTGTTGAACTGCAGAATTCCCTCGCGTTCTTGAAAATTTCCCACTTTAGCAGAGTTGGTAATTCTCGAGATTTCTGTCGATTTAAGGTTTTTTGCTTCTAATTTATTTATTTTAAGCTAATATCTAACACAAATATTAAAAACGGGTTGGTTATTAACCTGTCCTACTGGGGAAACCTTCCGAAATTTCGAACATATAAAGAAACCGGAGATATTTTCAAAAAAACTTCAAAATAAAGAGACGCGTCATTTATTTTGCTCATAGTGGTACACATAAAAATAGTCACTACGTGTTACGTACTCAGTTCGTCTTCCATTTCCAGCGGGAGCTCATGTGATTCGTGTTCCATATTCCATATAGCCTCGCAGCTGAAAGGAACGATAAAGTCTACAATAAAATGAAATCTTTAAGTTTTACGTCCCACATATATGCAGGATAAGCTAAAGGAGACGGTGATGATAAGAAATGACTGAAAGGTTGGAATGAAGGAATTGAGAGAACCCTGAGAAAACTCACGCACATCGTGTTTGTTCACCACAAAGTTTCTTAGAACGAGCTAGCATCGAACCTTGGACCTCATGGAGAAGAGGTGAACGTTCTACCACTGGGTCACCGAGCGACCCGCTTTAAAATATACAAGTCTAATGTGTAACACTTCCCAACTGTAACACTCCGATTATGATAAAATTTGGCAAATAAATACTGCGCATAAAATAAACGAATAACTGTTTCTTAAATCGGCGAAAAAAACCTGTATAGAGGGCAAAAACCCACAAACAATGTTTTCAAAGTTGACACCCCTTGAAACAAGAAGGAGTGGATCGAATTGTGTGATTTTTTTCACAGATTTTGTAGACGTAAAATGAAGTGATACGTGTTTCGTATGTTCCTGGAAAGAAACGGTTAGGCGGGGCATGGACCCCTTCAAACCATTGATAACGAAATATCAAAAGTGCTAATAACAATTTGTCACAAGTGGCAAAAGAACATGAAGAACTCCAACGAAACTTTGTGTACGTATAATAAGCAAAAAAAAAACGAAAATGGATTTCCTATTTCCTGCGGAAAACAATAATTGTAGGGAAAAAAGCACTGACTCTGATGTTTGATAGTTGTCGCCCGAAAGGCAAGAAGAAGTGGACAGAGGTAAATGAAATTATTCACATATATTGTAGACGTAAGATGGGGGAATACGTGATTAGATTTTTCCTGAAATATTAATAAATAAATAAATAAATAAATAAACGGTTGCCGAAACCTTGGGTGGCGGAAAAAATAGACCGAAGATGGACGTGGCTCAAGTCCTAAACGGCACATGTCCTAAATGGCACATGACCTAATAATCATTTTGCGACACAAGTACTAAACGTATATGATCTAATCGCCACAAGACCTGGAACTCATTCCTAAATGGCACAAAACCTAGCGGCACTAGACCGAACAATCTCTTGTGGCGCTACCGTTGCGTCCTTGCCAAGAATACTATCAAACTATCAAACTAATAGTCAAAGTTTTAGTCGTACTGTTTTCTATTACAAAACCAGATTTCAGCTTAGTTCTTACAAGTAATTTTAATAAGTAAATATTCTATTGTTCTGAAATAAATAAATAAATAAAGTCTATTGTACTTTCTTGCTCTTTCCATGATAACATCTATGTAGCCACAAAATTTTGACTGCCTATTAAATGTGATTTCCAGACTTTTCGTAATGTCTGTTTCTTTCTATTTGCACACCATGGGCCTCATATTAGTAACATAATCCTGTGTTTTTGTTATATATGCCATAAATTTTGCTTTCTTTGTGCTGTTTTGAAATAAATTATTTTTACATTTATAATTATTGTATTGAACTCTTTCTGCAGCAAATAGCCGTCGTTCTCGTAATTACCATTATTAACAGTGTTAGTATTAATAACAAAGCTGTTACCGATGGAATTAACTATAATAATAATAATAATAATAATAATAATAATAATAATAATAATAATAATAATAATAATAATAATAATAATAATAATAATAATAATAGTGGTAGTAGTACATTTCAGAAATGCTACATTTTAATACTTGAGCCTTAATTGTACGTGAAGTTAAAATCAAAGGTTGTGTCACGGACAGCATATGATGGCTCAACACCCAAAAGAAACTCATGGCCTCCAGATGAGAGTTTTTCGGTTTTATGCTTATCAAACCTTTTAAATGGTTACAGCAAATTAAGAATGTTTATAATAGAATGTGAAAGAAAACACTTTTTAAAAACATTAAACTACTTTAATATGTAAAAATAATTGAAAAACTAACTATCATCTACTTTCTACTCTCATTTGCTTAATTGGACGAACCGAGAACTAAAGGATATTATATATTTGATATTATAGAAATTGACCCTCCTACCCTCTAAGAAGTGTAAGTTTCAAGACCCTGAAACATATTTTGTTACTTTTATTTAAAAGACCAAATACCGAGTTGCACGCATCCTGTGTTGGAAAATCCTCTCGCTCTTTATAAACATTTTCTGAATACGCAATGTTTAACTCAGCTTTTATAGAAATTGCCCCAATTTTATTTCCATTTTAAAAGATGAAGTTTCTGTTTTCGTTTTAGTAGAAAGTTTATATGCGAAGTTTAATTTTACTACCTTCAGAGATTAGCGATATACACTACTCTTTACCAAAATCTTACTTCATCCAATTTACGATACATATTTCTAAAAGTTCTTTCTTATATCCTACTCCCATAAGAAAAATGTTTTTTTTTAATTAAAATTTAGCAACTCTAGTTGTAGTAATATAAGTGGACAGAAGATAAACACAGTCAAACAAATGGGCTTTCATGAACAGATTCCAGCTTCTTATGACTAACTTAATCGTACATTTTCCAGGAGCTGATGTTTGAAATTTACGCAATGGCTAGACCGAGGTTTGAGAAAGCTATCAAACTGGGAATATATATCAATAATAATAATATACTTATTTATGTACGTGCGTAATATGTGTATACTTATTGAGAGGTATGAATAAAATGAAGCCTAGACTCTGCTCACTTGAGGTGAGCATGCTCTATTCGTGAACAAACTCTAAAAATTTCGTATGAATAAAAACTATCAATAGTTTTGAGAGCTTACTCTTGGAGAAGCCGAGCACGCTCATAGAGGTTGCTCCACTCCGTGCTGGGACGATGAAGCAAGCAGTCTGCAACGGCACTTATTTCTGCTATATTATTTTTAAAAGAATAGCGTGTATTGTCAATTATTTTAAGAAGTGTCAACAGACATAAATGAAACAAAAAAAGAGAGAGAGAGAGACAGTTATTTCAAGAAATTTGTGTTGAACTTTTTTATAAAACCTCATAGATGCTATAAGATTTATAAGGATTACTAGGTCTGTAGTATAACATGAATATTTTATATCAAGTATGTGACAAACTGTACTTTTCATGTAAGTTCTTACATTTTAATGACCAACTATCATCCTGGGAATTTCATTTCTCCTTTGTTGCCCACGTTGTCTCACGCGTGGGATGCCCTCGTTATCCTCTTCCATGTCGTCATAGTCTTCAAACGCTCTCTCAACAAAGTAAAACTCGCCGTCTTTCAGATATTTAGCCACATTATGAAGGACAAAACAGGCTAGAATCATCGAAGGCAATTTTGTTGGTCGCCAATCGTATTTTATTTTCCAGTATAGGGAACCGCTGCTTGACTTGACCGAAGCATCTTTCTATTATAACTCGTTCTCCTTTGAAGCAGTTGTTGAATTCTCTTTCTCCTTCTGTAGCTGGATTTTGGAAAGGAGTCATAAGCCAAGGAGCAATGGCGTATCCAGAATCGCCCAGAAGCAAGGCTCCTGATCTGTTTTCTGTCATGATCACACGAACAGCTGAATTCATCCATATTCGGGAGTCGTGCACCGAACCTGGCCAGGAAGCATCAACGCTCGTGAATTCCTCGTTACAATTACAGGTGGCTTGAACATTCAAGGTGAAACGTCCTTTACGATTTATGTACTCCTCCGCGTGTACATGAGGTCGTTTAATTTCCAGATGTGTGCAATCGATGACCCCGATGGCAAAGGGAAAATTGTATTTTCGGCGCCATTTATTCATTTCTGCCTGATGTTCAGCAACAGTTGTTGGGAACTTTATCCACAGGGGAGCCTTTTCGATTATTTTGTCTAGAACATTTGCAAATGTCACGGACACCGTACTCCGATCCACACCTATATCCTCCCCTACCCCACTTTGAAACCCTGGGTCACTCAAATATCTAAAATAGAAAATCGCATTCCCTGTTCGTTAGTAAGTGCCCCGCCTCTAGTTTCATTTGTTGCACCTCGGAAAACCACTTCACGTTTTCTTGATCAAAGCGATACAGAGTTTTATAGTCCACTTCCCACGTGTTTCTGCGCTCCTTGTATATTTTACGTCGTTGTAAATTCATGAATGCAGCCATTTTCACAACACACCTTCACTGCACGGCTTGAGTCAGCTAATGAGGTGACTCCAGATATTTGGAGACAGTACTCCGATATGCGAGCACGAACTCGTTTTTTATTCGTATGAAATGTGAGCATGCTCGATAGTTTTCAGACCATGCTCCAGCACTTAGTAACCTCTCCCTGAGCATGCTCTCTTTGCTCCTCTTTATTCATGCCAAAAAGAGTAAACTCCACAAATACTGGAGCATGCTCACCTTGTTCCACTTTATTCATAAGACCCATTATCTTATGGAAGCTTTCGAAATCTCTAAATAAACTTTTGGTTTGGTTTTAATATGTATAAAGCCTGCTCCCCTAGAAAAGTTTGCAGGATACACCCCTAAATGACTATGTATTGATTTCTGCAAGTGTATTACTTTTCATATTGCATTAGTAATTTAGTGTTATTTACTGATTTGTCTTGCTTATACACATCAACTCTATCAACACGCGTTGCGAAATACAGTAACTGTAATGCATAGTAAAAGTTGAATCTTAAATACAGTTCATTCGTAATGTATTAAGTCTTTATTTCATGTTCCCTTTTGCAATATCTAGTGGGCTTATATCCAAATTAAGTTAACTTTGTTGGGTTTTTGTTCTAGATTTGGAAAGTTCGAGTGGGTTTTCTCCTACTACTAATAAAATACACCCCGCAGAGTATATATTGCAATTCTGAATGGTTGGTTGGTTTCAGAAATGCTGGTAAAATATGATTTTTTAACATTTTATTTAATATTTTCTTAAGAATTAGACATTGAAGTCTCGTAATTACATTAGAAAACAAACGAATTTCTTAACCAATTATATGATTAATTCTCAGAATGAAATAAGTTATGTTACGTAATAGCTGTTACCCTTGGAATTGGCTACATTATAAACATTATTGGCAGCTAGTTACTGTATTATCGCAATTTTATGTTTTGGCGTCAAGTTTTAGAACTAAGGCCAGTGAATGAATAAGGCACACAATCTAAATGCACTAACCCTAAACGTCATAAGACCTAAAGGCATAAATACTGAAAGTTAGATCAAGGTTTTTATTTTTAGTTCTTATGCCGTTTAGATCGTGTATCCTGTAGGGCTTATGAATATTACCAGCGTGTATACAAATCAACAGGCAGATTGTGGAGATTAATAATAGTAATAACAATTTATATTAATAAAACAAGAAGGAAGCAGAGAGTTGTCAGTAGAACACATTTACTGTGTATAGTATGTAAGTTTGACAAATTTAAGAATTTCCTTTCTATAAAAATAGTAAAATGTCAAAGGAAAGTAGATCTTGATACCAGTCTGAATATATTGTTTAACCGTGTCTCCTTTATGTGTGAATATAACTTTCGCTCTGAAACAAAGGGTAACCGTATTAATACAGGGGGCAACAATAGCTTCTTTCAATTCTGTTTTGCAGTTAAACTTCCTATTTACAGGAGTTTTGAGAGGGACAAATGAACAAAAGTATGTTTTAAGAATCGAATGACAGTAGGTTTCTGGGGTTTTTTTCCGATAGAAAGAAAGCTACAGTGCATGAGTCAAGTTATTTTTTCTCTTCTGCTGTAAACTCAAGGGCAAGATTCCAAAAGTTATATTTTTGAGTAACAAACAATACGTTTGTTGCGTGAAAGCATAGACCGACGTGTGTTTCACTTTATTTTCATACAAATCTTTTGCTTTTACTGCCTTATTTTTAGTCCCGTTGTTGCTTGTTTCAGAGAGTTAAATAAAAATTGCAGTTCTTCCTTTCTTCATAGTATCTCTAACTCAAACCATTACATAAGCATTGTATGTTACTTATGTAGCTCATAGGGCCAAAACTATTGGACGCAATCGAGGCACGTTCCCCACGCGCGTTGTTTTAGGTGCACGTAAAAGGGGAAACTATATATATATATATGTATTTTTACTGCCGGTATTTAATACTTTTCATCAGAGTGCGAAATCATGAAATGGAAGTACTGAAAAAAACATAAAAAAGGCTCTGTGTACTTTAGCAGTTCAAGATTTTGATATATAAAGTTACATGATTACGCATTCATAAGCAGCAAACTATACAAATTAGGTATTACGAGTATACCGCCTACCACTTGGCATTTTTTTTATTAAGACTTGGCATTTTCTTTTATCAAGATTTGACAATTCCAAGTTTCATCCCTCCAATCTTGTAATGCTCACTACGCCGCTGGCGATGTAGATTTCTTGGCTCGCTCTCATAAATCCCCGTCTCAAGGGACGAAATATCCAATTCCATATAATTCATCTACTTTAAGGGCAACCGAACACTCTTATTTCTCCTCAAATTATAATTAAAGACGAAATCGTAGAAAGGTATGTGAATATTATCCACTGAACGATTAAGACAAGGCGTTGATATATAATACTATGTATATTTTTCTCCTCTATTACTTAACTTGGACCCTGGGTACCCATGAAGCGTGGTCCTTGACGGTACCGCGACAACCGCATTCGATATCTCCCATGGCATTTCCTATTTGACTTTTTGTTCCGTTCTTTTACGTTCAAACGTTTTCATACTATTGGTGCTGGATATTTTATTGGATAAAGGAACAAGTCTTGGTGGCCATTTTGAATACGGTGACCACATTAAAAATATTGTGTCACAACGAGTATTACTTTTTACAGATTTATCGAACGAAGAGCCACGTTTCAAATTTAAAATTTTAATGTTTTGTCGTTTGACCAAATGAAGGGTGGTCCTTGAGGACACTGCTACAACAGCATTCGATATGTTTCATGACATTTTCTATTTGAGTTCTTTTTCGATTAATTTATGTTCCTACGTTTTCTAGATATGTTCGTCTAAGGATTAAAATGAACCATCCTGTATATAACTTTTACCTAATTACAAGCATGTTGCAACATATACATCAGTATAAAAACACTGAAAAGTTTCCCTTATCAAATATGCCTTTATTTTTCAAAAGTACAATACATTTTTACACTTTGAGTACGTACGTTACAGCATTCATAAACATGATATTTGTAAAGGATTTCAAAATTAAAATTTTGCTGTTCTAAAGTTAAACATTACAAACGAGTAGCAAATGAATGTGTGTCAATAGCTGGCGTATACATGTGTTTTTATGTGATGATCCTTCCTATTCATTTACACATTTTTTTCAGCTTTATTTTTATTATATATTTTCTTTTTACTATTCCTTTAAAAACAGACCACACTACAACCATAAAGTAACGACAAATTAAGTTATCGCAGGTATACGACCAATGTATTGCTCTGTAGTACCAACTAATATGTGAGCTATATGCCTGTAAGTATTGTGCAGATCTAAACAAATGTATAAACCGTTTTTGCTTCGCTTTAGTTATCTCAGTTTTTATATAATACACAAGTGTTTGAACAGCCTAATCTACGAAAGGGGTTATTTCATTTTTGGAAACATGGTTACTGAAAAAGTATTCACATACATTACAATAAAACAGTGCGTAAGTTAAAACGTTTTGAACACATTAATTAATGCTTGAATTGAAAGGAACCTTTTACTAAAGTTAATCAATTGGAAACTTAGTCAATCAATTGGAATAACGTTATAACTGCCATGTTGGTTTTTGTTATACAGCGTATATGGGCACTTGAAAATATAATTTGAATCTTCTTAGCATTATTGAAAATATAATCTAATTCTGTTAAGCTACTCTATAAATAATTTATTAAGCATCGAAATATATATTTTAGAAAAACAGAGAACACCCTTTGAATTGACTAGGTGTAATAAACTAACTACTTGTTCTAGAAAAAAAAAACTAAGTCTTAATGTAACTAACTGTTTAAAAATATATCGTGCATGCTCTGGTTTTACAATTCTCTAAATTAGGATTATAAACTACTAGCTAATACACATAAAAGTCACATTATTTACTATTACCTTCAGCATGTTTGAGCGGAAGGTATTGTTTTCTGTTTAAAAGTTCAAACAAATACGTAGTACTTCTTTTCAAGAAGGTGTATTAAGGTAACAATAAAACCCTAATCTACAAGAAGATTAACATATATAATACATAAAAACTTTATATCAATATCTATCAATATACATATACATTTATATATACATGCATATGCATGTTAGGAATGATACGACACCTTTATATCATAAACTAGTACAGCATTGCTGCTATAATTACTGTCAGATTTAGTAAAATACAACTTATCAATCGAACATTACTTAGTAACATACAACTTATTACTGAATAACGGTTTCACATGGGAGATTTACAAGAACGAAAAATGTTTCCTGAGCTGAGTCCAAGGTATGTAACTCCCGATCATCACAAGTTTCTATGTAATCCATTAAAGAACTAAAATTTTGAAATGATCGTAGCTCTGGAATTCGTACAGTGAAGTGTTTGCCCTCAAAAGGCAGAACTGAAAAGTCAAAAAACGAAGTTGCCCAAACAGCAGAGGAAAACGCGGTTTCGGTGAGCTGAATGAGCATGACGTCATGTAGTGACACCACTGGTAACTTTGTGGCCGAACCTGGTTCACAAGAACCGTTGGAATTTATGTATTTCATGTGATGCTTCTGTTAGGAGAGCAACAGTCAGTCAAGACGGGAAAATTCAATCAAATGGTGCTCATGTTTGAAGTGAAGCTGGAAGACAAGCCTGGTCGCTGTGAAATTGAAAGGTATGTAGTTGAATGTATATCATGTAGTGCTTATGTTCAGGACAATACAAGCTGGTTGATGGATGTCGTCAGGCAAGAGTAAAATAATGTAAAAACAGGGTGAAAAATCTGAAAAAATATCAGATGTTTTTACAGATGGTGATCAGAAAAATGGAAACACCCGTAGTTGGCAACATGTCAGATGTATGGGTTGGCAGTGGTGTCGTGGCGCCCGCAACGCCGGGCCGGTGTGTTAGGTAGGTCTCCATACTACGTCAGGCGCACTGGAACAAAAGTGTCCATTGGCTGCAGCAGACGGAGGTAGTGTAAAATGGTAGACCTCTCAGATTTTCAAAGAGGGCAAATTGTTGGTGCGCGGTTATGTGGAGTGGGTGTGACGGCAGTGGCAACTGTGTTAGGTGTGTCGCGTGGGACAGTGTCGAAGGTGATGATGGCCTACACAACACACGGGAAAACTACATGGGGAAATTGGAACAGTGGGTGGAAGAAAATCATGAGTGACAGGTCACGCCTGGTATTAAAGCGCATTGTCGCGCAGAACCGTCGTGCCACTGGAGAGCAAGTGACGGAGGAACTCAATCAGCACCTCCCCCACCCTGTTTCGACAATCACAGTCCGCCGCGAATTACATGACATGAACTAACGGGGTCGTGTTGCACGGGCCAAACCGCTCATCAGGGACCACGGGCCGTGTTTAAATGTGGAGAATGCCCAAAGAAGCTTATGATCTGCAGTGTCTCCGCCCAACTGTGAAACATGGCGTCGGCTCGGTGATGCTATGGGCCGCCATATCATGGTTTACATTGGGTCCTGTGGTCACACTTAACGGACGAATCACTGCCAACGATTATGTCGCAATTTTAGGAGACCACTTGCATTCTATGGTCTAGATGTTGTTCCCGGACAATGACACCATCTTCCAGGATGATAATGCACCCATTCACATAGCTGGCGTTGTAGCAGCGTGTTTTGAGGAACATCGGGATGAAGCTCAACACCTTCCCTGGCCCGTCCAGTTCACAGATCTCAACATAATTGAACATCTGTGGTCCGTTTTGGAAACACGATTCTGGCGACGATTTCCACCTCCATCCTCTCTCATAGAACTGGCCGCTGCTCTGCACGAGGAATGGTGTAAAATTCCACTTACTACCATTCACGACCTCTATGCCTTCATCCCACGTCGCATAGAGGCTGTTCTGAAGGCGAAAGGTGGCCCGGCACCATATTAACCTGGTAAGTTGCATTTTCATTCAGGTGTTTCCATTTTTCTGATCACCATCTGTATGTTCCGGAATTTGTCGGGTGAAATTTTTATGTCTGAGCAGTATATGCAGATGTCCATAGGACAGTTCGCGAAGAAATGTTTTCCGCATGTTTCAGCTTGCTCACGCGACATACGTTAAATTTGGCGCACATATACATTGTTAAATTGTAGAACCCATACTAGTACACAGAGAAAAATCCGTTCTCTGGACATCAGCATATTGTAGAAATATACGGAATTCTCTTGCTTGCTATAGAAATCAGTACGGAGCATACGTTATACATATGCGACATATGAAATGCCCTTATATGTTACATTATGCCGTTGCAGGATGTCTGACATCTAACACTTTCCCATGCATATACTTGTGTTACCTTCGTCAGCTAGATGTTGAATACGTCCATTTGTGTTTGAGATTCTGACCGTCTACATATAGTTGGAAAACTTATATATAAAGTATTATAAAACATGCATTTTCAGTTATACGTCTGCTGTACGTTAAGTCCAAAAGCTACATGAAATTACGTTTTTTCTCAGTATAGTTAGTTATTTCATGCTGATGTACTAAACATACTTGCTCCTTAAAAAAGTACAATTCTCAGTGTCTCATCCATAAAGTGCATTGCGAACAAACACAATAGGCAGGTGCGCATGGATGGAGAAGAATATAGGAGCACGTATCCCTGGAACGCGTTGAGGAAACGAACACGGAGCACATGCACATTTGTGGTTTGACTGGTTACGTCCATTGTGCTATGTCAGCACCGAGGCCGGATAGGGAGGGACGTAAAGCTGAAAGTGGGATCCGAACCACCATGAAATATGAATAGTGATAATGAAATGAAACTACACCACAAAAATACATACTGTGAGGGTATTCGAACACCGATAGTTAAGACCTGCTCATCTCGAGCCTAACGCCTTAAACCGCGCTTCAATCTTGTAGCCTTATGAACGTGTGCGTAATGTTTAGAGATTTTCATATGCATGTGGCCTGTCATGGGAAGTTATGCCCACCAACCAAAATGCTGAATGTGTCCTTGGCATACTGTATCTGTGCAATAAAATAGTGGACCAACAACACTAGTATTATGCAATATAAAACTGCACAATAAAATAGTATTTAGGGGTATTCTGTTAACTTGTTTTGTTGGTCCGATTTGATATATTACGTGCTGTATTTAGTGGTGTTTGAACCTTACTGTTAACTAATGGACAGTTGGTCGAGAAATGAAAGGTCTACAATATTATTGTTGTTTTCTTGCAGGGACATTGAATGAATTTGGAAATGATTAAGAAAACATTCTATGGTTTTTGTACGGGAATGTGGCAGTAGGAAACTAGAAGAAAAGTTCCGTTTCATAGAACTAAACGTGACAGAAAGAACAAAATTCCCATGTGGCGAGGAAGGTAGTATAAGGTGTATTTCGAGACATTTTAAGCCCGACTTCAAGGAAAAGAAATCGTATCTGATTATCAGAAAATTACATTTCTTCAGAACAATAAACAGTGGCTTATTGCAACCGTAAATTGGACGACACCAAACATCCGCCGGCAAAAGAGTTTGACGAGTTGAGTAAACATGGCAAATGGAGGAGAACATGATATTTGAAAGAGCAGTCGTCACACGAGTCAGCGAACTCCAGGTATATTAATGCTTCTAAAGTAACTAAAAGCAGCATCGTATCACCGACAATTTTTCTCGGCTGCACAAGAACACATTGTAGAGTAGAATACGCCGTCAGAAGGTTTGCACTTCTAGTAGAGGTTGGTCGCACGAGGTTACACTACGAATTTATTCAGGCGGCTAATAATACTATTTATCCGTGTTACTTACATGTGCAAGAAGCCACAAAGGCATGTTACCCTGGCGAAGATGCAATCACCGTCACAGAATCATGAGACGAAATCAAGCTACAAAGCGTTCTGGATTACAATGGTTCAAGATCGTTTCAAAACTTATAGGAAGTATTCAGTGGTCTCCCGGATGAAGAACATCTGAAGTTAGAAATCGTCTGGTTGTGATGAATAACAACAGTGTCAATTTAAACAGAAGTTTCATAACCGCGGGGATTCAAATACTTTCCAAAGCTTATTTGTTTCAGTTATACTGTTATGCTTTAAAGGAGGCCAAACAAAAACCATATGACAAAGCCAGAGCCATCATATCCCAGGTTCTGGAGGTCAATACGTGTATGTTTTGTTCAAGAGACAACGACATCACAAATGTGTAAATTGAGTACGTCGTACATCAGATCACCTAGTTAAACTATACTTCAATATGTAAAAAGACAGGTGGTGAACAAAGCAAGCGTACTGTTGTTCCGACTATGGTTTATTTAGAAGTGTGAAATGCTGCAACAAATACACTATCTACTACGCGGTGTCACAAGTGTCGACAAACAGCAAAAAACTTCAACAAAATGCTGCTGTCACCAACTGTGAATGCTGGGTCTCTCAGGTTTGGCCTGGCAATCCAAAATGCAAAGATCAGAGTTTTCTAATCACTGCTGAGTTTGTCCTATAGGAAGTTTCATAAGGTGGCACATGAGGAATGCAAGGGACAAGGCAATTGTGGCAGAAACACAGTAATGTTTCAATGCTGATATGTATATTCTGGTAGATAATCCGAAAGCAGTACTTAAGAACATTAATCTGGAACGCATTAAGGCGAGTTTTCGATATCCCTGACTATCCCGAAGGTGTGAATCCGACAGGTGTGGATCTAACTCTGGTGAAACGGTTCAAGGTGATTTTGAAGATACTTTCGAGGGGACACAAAATCGACGCATATAATTTCGCACCATACGCAGAAGACCCTCACGCCTTTACGTCCAACTGTATGGATAATGCCTGATGTCGCCTACAGTCCACAATGTATTAATACACAACCCCACATGTATCCGCCGTGCATTCTTACCAGTCGTGCAATTGTCAGAGGAGGCAGCACAAGCCGGAATAAAACAATTTCGCCAATATCACCAAGATTTTCCACGGATATTTTCGCGCGAGGAATGTCTAAGAGACGTGCTGAACATCCACTCCTCACTTATGATCCCTTATTAAGTTGATCTAGACCCAAGACGACGAAGAAGAAGAAAGCTTACTTGAATGAAACTTTGCTACTGCTACTCCCAGAGACAATGATCCCAGCTGTGTTCGCGGAAGAGGAAGGAGACAGCAACGAGGACGATTAATAGAAAATGGGCAATATGAACTATTGAGATATAGCCAGTGAAGTCAACTATGGTAAGATCTTTCTCATTTTCTATCTATCGTTTGCATTATTTACAAAACTTATCTCAGGATAACAATTTCAGTATAATTTTGTCTGCAATTTTCAGGCAGTTTACTTCACTGTGCGACGTCTATTGACGTATGAATATTTCTAGAATCATTTAAAATTAGCAAATTATGTAGAGTGATTTGGAAATCCTTTCTAGACTTTGTTAATATCAATTATCCTTTTCCAATTCAATCACATCAGTGTAATAATCATACCATTATCGAATATCCATACAATAAAGATGTAATGAAGACTATTGAGAACTTTTTCATATTTAAAATATATGTGAGCGTTTAACTTTATGTATAAAGTCTAAATCGAGTTGTTCGTAACTAAAATGGTTAATGTTTTAACATTAGCATGTTAATCTTTCAAACTCTTAAGCAAGAGATACATTTATCTATAAGAAACCAGATATTAGTGTAAAGCATCATTATGACATTAAATATGCTAAAAACACACTCAGGATATTACAATCATCACACTCTTTTTTCGACATTCACTTTTGAAAATGTAATAGAAGTAACAATAATCTAACTGCAATTGACATTTGTCTACATTAATGTATCTACAAAACTTTTCTCTATATTACATATGAGGTATAAAATGAAATAACGACTTTTATATCATTCTGTAGAATTTATTTTATTTGAAAAGAAATTGTCTCTTAAAATAAGGAAGTAGCAGTAGAGACATAAAGTTTTTACGAAACGCTTAATTACATCTTAACATTTTTATTTCAGGTATTATTTACGACATCTGGATACGTATATCTTAGAGGAGCTCTAGATGGTTATATGATAGAAGAAATTTGTTAAACTTTACCAAAATTGAACTTGATTTTTTTATGCACTTAAGACGCTATATGCTCAACATTTATGGGAAACAGTAAAATCAACCATAGATTGGTATACACGTGAGCCGGGACCTCACTTGCACGAAAATTCGCTCATTTCTCACGTGTCAACGACGATAGCATTGTAAAATTATTTCTAGCTACCTCTTTTCCTTTCTGTACTCAAGGAATACAGCTCTGTGGTGGCACAATCAGGTTAGCTTTAGTTCAACCATTGTTAAAAAAAATACCATATCGTGAATGTGAACGTTTCGATCACACATATGTAAACGGCTTTAATTCCTTTTTATACTCTCACATTGTTATTCTTTTCACACTTGAGTAATTGTGGACTTTCATGTGATATGAATAATCAAAAGGAAATCATAGCATGGCTAGATTGAGCCTGTGAAGTATAATGTTTCATTTTCCATGGGTTTATGTACCGTGCTGAAACAAGATTTATATATTTTATTGCGTCTTAGTGAGTAGGTATTGTGTTTCCTTGCTTGTAACAACAGAGCGTTTCTTATCATTATTAACATATTTTCTCTGTTAGCTAGATAAAATGCCTAATGCTTGATACGCTACAAAACCGCTTGATCAGTATAAGACAATCAAAAATTTCTATAACGTTGAAGCTACTTGTGCTTGTAAAATCTAAAAATCATGAGTATTTAAATATAAATTTGAGTATATTTAATGACGAAAACAGTTATTCCTTTTTATCAAACAAAAATGTTGGACTATCGTACGTTACATTGACTAATCTTTTGAGGAAAGGAAAACGGATTGTGGCGCTCACACGTATACCAGCAGTTTGATATCAGAGACTCATACAAATTCAGGGTCAACTTTAAATCTTAAATTCTTAGAACTTTAAGTTGGTCTATAAGCATTGCAAACTTTTATACCATTTTGCTATAGCCTATATTTTCATGATAACCCATTCTTAAAGCACATGATCACAAAATGTAAATATGTGAAAAAAAATCCAGGAACGTGCTGGCCCAACAGGACACCGGGACATGTCCCGGTGCGCCCTCCGAAACAATATTATACAAAGGTGCATTTTTTATATAAAGGTGTATATAAAAGTGCATTTTTATATAATAAATTCTTACAGTTGTTATTGATAAATAACCCATGACAAGTAGTGCGATCTTTATACAAGACGCCCTTGCAGAAATACACAAACATAAACGGTTTTATTTATTCTTCTGTATGGCACGATTCTGTACATTGAATAAATACTGCTACTGCTGCTAAAAAAGAAGTGAAGAGTACAATTCGCCTTTGCATAAGGCGCCCTTGCGAAACGACATCAAAGAGAAACGGTTTCATTCTCTTGTATGTGGCAGTTCTGTACAATGAATACGTACTGTTACTGTTGGGCAAGAACCCGTGAAGGGTACAGTACATACTTTGCGCAAGGCGGCCTTGTCCTGTGATTTTTCCTGTGTGTTTTAGAGTAATATTGTAATAATCAGTGCCTATTGTATTTCTAAAATATAGCTATATGTGTTTATTAGTATATATTTAGCTTCAGTTTGTTTGACAAAAAATTCTTACAGAACTAAAATTGTTTCTCTAGCAAAGAAATTTTCACCGTTTAGCTATTGACGTTATTAAACAAACCTTGGGTTTTAATACATAATATATACAGTGTGTAACTCAATTAACATATCAAATTTCAGGAGGTGACTCCTGACACGGATATAAAACGAAAAGTAGTCTATACACCAATCTGAGTGAAAAACTGCCTCCTTTCGGTGCCTTGATCACACGAACATTTGTCGGAAAGAGAGTAAAAGCAGCCATAACTCAAGAACAGAACATCGGATCGAAGGCGGGTAAATGCCAATTATGTTTAGTCGTAGATCCCATTAGTGTACAATCGGATATAATGCAGTGGCGACATTAAGGTGATTCCCAAAGAAACTGGAGTATTCCTTCGAGTATTTTATGAAACGTTGAACGAGGAAAACGAACAACAATCAAGTTTAAGGTTTCAACAATCAAAAGTACATCATTCAAGTTAGAAGAACACTTCGAATTCGAAAGACAAAGATATGCATGTATGATTGATCTATTTTTCTCAGCACAGAATAAACTCTCGGGAGAAGAATTTAAATGAAGTAACGTGTCACAGGAGTATCTGCTAGGCTAATGGTAATGGATGTCAAATGAACGGCTTTGTGTCCAAGTTACGAGTGTGTGAAAATTGAAAAAATAACTTTGACCTAAAATGGGTTTAAAACGACTGTGTATTGGACATTCAGGTTGCATGTAAAGAAGAAACATGTAGTATCCAAAAAATGCAAAGATCATATATGATGAACGAGTGTACAAGAGATTCTCCATATGACACAGGGATTCCCATATATTGCATGAATAATATTGGGAAAAAGTAAGCTGCATTAAAATGTTTTCTACCCGTAATATGCTATTTCGTGGAATTTGATACTTCTGTGCACAGAAGCTACAAAAATGGAAAAAATACGAGATGTTGTGTATGTTGCATAATGATACAAAGAAATGCGCTGGGACAGTATACTTAATTTATCCGCTAGGTAAATCTTCTTCCAGGGATATTTTTGAGGGGCTTTTCCTCTCTCTTGGAGTTGGGAAACCGCCTATTTATCCTGAGCTACAAAAAACTATACTTCTGTTGTGAATATACCAAAATAATGTCGTAGTGTAGCTCATTAATATTTTGATTTTTCACTGCTGAAAAAAATTTCCAGAAGAAAACACATGCAACAAATGGTGTAAAACCTTTTTGGAAGTTTTCTATGCACTTTGCAGCTTGATGAAATATCTACATGAAGGAAAGAAAATGTGGCTCTTTTGCTTAGACGTATCGATAGCAGCACTTACGGAATTATCGTCTCTTGTGTGCCACTTGCGAGTGGCTTTCAGAAGGGTGTATAGCAGTTTTCATATTGAAGGCATACATTAGCGTCCTATGTTGTAGTGAGCATCTGACGCAAGTTGTGAGTGATATACAGAGTCCGATACGTTGGTAATAGTGCGAAATTGCGGTATAACAGGATAGAAAGTGTTGTTTACAACGGTAGAGTGTTGTGTCCAGGTATTCATAGCCATGTAAAACTGTAAACGTTTGTGTTTAAGTAAAATTGATTATATTAATCTATACGTGCCTGCGCAATGGCAGATTACCCTGTCCACGACCAGGCAGATATAAACCTCATTTATGGAGATCTAAGGGGCAATAGCCCAGAGGCAAGGCGTTTATATCGTGACCGTCACCCTCAAAAGAAAGTAACTCTTCTTTTTTCCACGCCTTCATATTCCCCTTTGGGTGATAGGGTCTTTTCAATTTCTTCTACTTGAAATCGGAGGAAATCGCACTATATGGACAGTGAACCTGAAGCCAGAGTACTGGGAATGATCAGAGACCGTCCTGAAAGAAGCAGTAGTCATGTGTAGGGCGTAAAACTCCACATGCAACTCTTGTGAACGATCAGAGAGATTTAGTGTGAGCGCACGGTTCGGTATAGTGGATAATTTTGTGATAGGGACCTTATTTATTACCGACCTGCCTGTGAAGGAATACGTATCTTTTATTTTTAAGTAATGTGCTCCCAAAACGGTTAGAACATGTGCCCTTGAACTTAAGACAGAAGATGTGGCAACAGCATGACAGTGCACCTGCACATTTTGACAGGAATATGCAGACCTAGCTACATGAAACATTCCCAGATAGTTGGATTTTGAGAGATTGACCTGTGTTATAACCACCTCGTTCACCCTACCTCACGCCTTTGATTTCTTATTTGGAAGGTTATGAAACGTCTTTTGTATGCAGCACCAGCCAGGACAGTCGAGTTAATATAGTTGCTCGAGTTAATATAGTTGTGGGAATCATTTCCGAAATTTCAGGTGATTTGACCGCACGCGGAGAAATTGCTTCCCCGATGTCATCTTTGCAAAGCGGCCAACTGTTGACAAAATCAGACAGTGAACTGTTATTCTTCACAGCTGTCTCGTGTACACATACTGCATTCCACAAATACTGTACAAGGTAATTCTGAGTTTTTCATAGTTATCCTGCTTTATACGAAACAAAATAAATCGGAAGCTTGAAGCTGTATTTTTTGTATCATTGTGCAACACGCGCAACAGCTTGTGTTTCGCCGAGTTTCATTGCTTCTTTGCTCGAAATTATAATCTTCCACGGAATTACGTATTACGAGGAGGAAACATTTTAATGCAGCTTACCTTTGCTCAAATTGTATTCACATAATTTGTGGAAATCACTGTTATCATGTCAAGAAACACTTCTACTCTCGTTCATCATACAAGATCTTTGCCGCCTGACTGTCGTTATAAACCTAATCTGGTTCAAAGTTATTTTTTCCATTTTCACACACCCGTAACTTGAATAGGAAGCCGTTCATTTGACATCCATTACCATTAGCGTAGCAGATACCCCTGTGATACGTTACTTCATTTAAATTCTCCCGAGAGTTTATTCTGTGCTGAGAAAAATAGATCAATCATACATGCATATCTTTCTGTCTTTCGAATTCGAAGTGTTCTTCTAACTTGAACGATGTACTACTACTTTTGATTGTTGAAATCTTAAACTTGATTGTTGTTCGTTTTCCTCAATACTCGAAAGAATACTCCAGTTTCTTTGGGAGTCACCCTTGCCCCGCCATTGCACTACATCTGATTGTACACTGATGAAATCTATGACTAAAAATAATGGACAGTCCCTTTTTCCGATTTCGATCCGACATTTTGTTTTCGAGTATGACAGATGTTGCATTTTCTCGAAAATTTTCGATTGGTCATAGCTCAGAGGCATTGGTTGGTCTATACTTTTTGTTTTTTCTCGGTACCAGAAATCACCTCCCGACGTTTCGTGTATATATATATATATATATATATATATATATATATATATATATATATATATATATATATATATATACGTATATATATATATATATATATATATATATATATATATATATATATATACGTATATATATATATATATATATATATATATATATATATATATATATATATATATATATATATATATATACGTATATATATATATATATATATATATATATATATATATATATATATATATATATATATATATATATATTCATTTTTCTATAGACGCTCTTTTGGTAGACTTATCCACCGCCCTCGTTAGTATCCCAGCACGGGCCTGTGTGTAACCACAAGCACTGACATACCAATGTTTAAATCCATGTATTTACTATCGCTTTATGCCTAGCCTTTCTCAAATAAACTAATTCTTTGAAGAGACACTGTTAGCTGTTCAATCGTCCAATGTTTAAGCACCTTACACCATGTGATGCCCCTCTTGGCATTTACCTGCGTGATGTGGTGCTTACGAGCAGCCGCTGGACCAAGGTTTCTCACTTCACGCGTAACTGCCATAGTACCTGGAGTGAATCCTGATGCAGTTGGGAATTCCCGTGTGATTGTCTGGACAGATGTGTGCTTATTACACTTTATGACCTCTTCAAATGTCGGCGGTCTCTGTCAGTCAACAGACGAGGTCGACTTGTACGATTTTGTGCTGTACGTCTCCCTTCACGTTTCCACTTCACTGTCACATCAGACACTGCGCACCAAAGGATGTTTAGGAGTGCGAAAATCTGGCGTGCAGACTTCTGACACAAGTGACATCCAATCACCTGACCACGTTCGAAGCGCGTGAGTACTGCGGAGCATCCCATTCTGCTTTATCATGACCTCGAATGACTACTGAGGTCACTGATAATGAGTACATGTAAGTAGATAACAGCACAATACACCTAATATGTAAAACGTGTGTTTTGGGGGATGTACAGATACTTTTGATCACACAGTGTATTTATCTTCTGAAACTTGATTTTTATAATAATTTTCTTAATTGTCCGAAAATGAAATACAATTAAGCGGCACACGAAAATTTATGAAACTTTTGTAGGACATTAATGGAAAGCTTGTTATGCATATTTGCATCATACGTAGGAATGAAATTTTAAATTTTATTGTTCCTCTCTCATGATGGAAAAGTCAGAGGAGATTTGACCATTTATCTATTTTTTACTTCTTATTGTGATGAAAATAAGCCATATCTCAAGAAAAGTTTGTTTTCCCAAGTTCCACGAACACAAAAAATAATGCACGCCATTTTGTTCGGTTCGACTATCTGAAATCTTTCTCTACGATCTTAACATTACAAAACAGAAGAAATGTCTAACTATATTGATAAATTGGTCAATCGTACTTCATGTTTCCATATCAATAGTATTGCGTTCATAAGAGTATGATATTCTTTGAAAATAATATTGAAAGTTGATTAAAAATGAGCATGTGCTTCCTTAATATACAATTTGAGAACAATGTTTTAGCCAGAAACATGAATCTATTAAACGTTCATAATAAGTACAACCTCGTTAAGTTTCAAAACAATTCTTCATTACTAGGAAGCCAGATTTACAATATATATTCAGAATAGTTTGAAGAAATGTTAAGTTGTCATCAAATATCACTGGTGGAATTAATTATATATTTAAAGTTCATATATTCTATTCCATCATTCCAGAAATTTAGATATTACAACTTAAGGCGGTTTTGGATTCTGAGACCTTCAATGCATTTCTAATGTTTCAAAGTAATATTTCTTTATAACGCTACTTTAATGTCACTTTCTTTGCTGATTCATCCAGTTTCATCGTTCTGTTTCAACGATAGAAATAAAACAATCTCGATTACAAGCTAATTATTCCCTGTAGGAGAAATATATGAACAGAGGTCTTAATACACTAAAGTAGAATACTTCCAGAACACTCATAACACTTGCTCCAAGGAACAGTCCAAACACACCTCCAACACTAACTGAAAACGAGAAAGAAATTTAATTATGACATAATTCAAGATGACCATTAATTGCATATAAATCTTTCAACTGCAGGGTTTTGAAATATTAAATGCCAAAAATGTTATTCTGAACATATTATAAATAAACTTTAGTGAACAAAACTGAACTTTATCTCTTGATTTGCTATTTCAACAGCTGCAATCTAGTAAGTAAATATAGGGTCTATTATAAATCACATTTTAAATAAATAAGGAATGTCAAAGTTAAAGTATAAAAATAAATATTATAGTACTAAAAATTAATATATACATGTAGGAAGATAAAGCAAGCCGACAGTAAAATATAATTTACCTAAGCCAGCTTCTCAATGATAAAGATATGCCTTTCTCTTTCCTACACCATAATCATGATTCAGCACCAAAACTATTATAAAGAAACATTTTCAGTGTAAACTAACATGAATTTTGTATGGAGATTAGCTGTTCGACAGTTCTTTTTAAGCTTATTTGTCACGTATTTTCGAACCTAACCTACTATATTTTTTCATCTCTATTATTTGAGTTCTTTTTGTGCCCTCTTTTCACCTATTTTCAAAGAAAAACTCTTATGTTATTTTCATATGCACTAATGAAAAATTACCTTTAATGGATAGGTTAGTTTATTTAATCTTCTGCTATCACACTTAATGATATTTGATAGTGCTATAGACAGGATCACTTTAAAGTTAGATTAAGATGTCTCTCCAATAATTGGTCTGTTTGTAACCAAGTAAGCTAGCCATTGTCGTCAAATAACCATAGAGGACGGAATGTCTCTTGGTTCATGGTGAACGAAACCTGGATTAAATGCATAACAAGATCCAGTTGGATGTAAAGATTTAATGAGATGGATGGTGGAGACAATTTTACACCAATAATTCAAGTATTAACTACTTTATTGATCGTTCTAAAAATCCATTCTGTTTATCACTCCTCATACGTTGATCACACATTTTCTATTGCCGTCTAATTTGCGATATCACTGTTTCGCGACCGTGAGTTATTTCAGGTGTTTCCCTGTTATATACTAATTTGACGAATTCTTTCATAATAATTTTTGCTTCCGTTAATCATCCCTGTCCTGCAGCAAAAATGGCATATAATGGGGCGTATAACTGGAAATTTCACTTTCTTTATTCGCTCCATGCTTCTCAAACATTTTCGAATACTCAATCGCGTAGAGTACGCCGTCTAATAATACCGGTATAAGAAAAGCTCAGATTAAGACGTTTACTGCGTTATACAAGTAATTTGAATTGAGTAAATCCTCTTCTCGACTACGAAAACTATGATCTCTTCACTAACGTTGGTTATTTTGGGAATTGTATTTTTCGACTTTTCTAGGCACCCGCTGATGGGTACTGCACTTGGATATTAAGAATGTCCTATTTTCCTCAGCTACACCAAAATATTGGATTCCATACTAGTATCGGATTATTTTTATGCATTAATTATTTCCAGCACACATCTATGCACTTATTTCCACACTGGGAACTATGTTTGCACTTAAATGTTATTCCGAGTGTAATACTATGGACTGCTACAAAGACTACAAAAAACTATGGACTGCACACGAATTCAGGTTATGTTCAACTATTTTTAGAAATTGTCACAGACTAAGGGATGCTAGAAGTGTCTGACGTGATGAACATACATGTCTAAATATATACTAACTCTTGTTGATATGCTATAAATGGCCAAGTTGTTGGTGTCGTTTTGCAGATTTAGCGAACATGTTCATTTTGTAAAGTATACTTAGTAAAATTGTTTTCAAAAATGTGGAAAATTGTTACTTATAATTTCCTCTTAGTCCATTGATAGAGCTGTATATAGCGAACTATAGATTTAGTAGCTGATTAGTTGTGTTTCTACGAGACAAAGAAAGTTTGCCTGGATTAGAGGAATCAATTGGTATTGTGTAGAAAAGTAAGTATATGGTTGTAAAATAATTAAGTATAGCGTACATATATATTTTATTTGTGCATATCAGCCTAATTGTTAAGATTATTTTGTGTAGAATTCCGGAACCATAAGTTTTAATATTGGTCATAAAAATACTTACTTGACAGTATGATCATTTGAGATGATATCTTTACATTAGTCAATAATGGTTCTAATTTAATTACAAAAAGATCAGCCGTTACTACGTGACGTGATCACAAATGACCCTTAAGGATGCATTTGGTCTTCCCATCTTCTCACCCAATATCGAACGAAGGCTGATACAGAACATCAACGGAACAAATATTCATCTCAACGACCCAGCTCTATTGACTGTTAATTAATATAGATTATTTCTGACTCTTTTTACATATTACCCTTTCATAATTCCACCTATCGTCTCTTCTCATTTTCGAGATAATGGTGAATGAAGTTGGACTTCAACGGTGTTAGTAGTGCCCTATTTATCCCAGTGGCTAGAAGAACTATAGATATCACTGTAGCCTCTAAAGATGGTGCTCCGATTTTATCGTCTTCGGCTGTAATGCAGTATGAGCTGCCTGTATATCAAAGGCGTCTTTATGAGAGCACCAGTAGGCAGGGGACACCTTGGGGTGTTTCTCATGTACTGCGCATGCGCAAACAAACAACGCCCCTTTCACGCTGATTGGCTGTCGCCGGATACGTGACCCCGCCCCCTTGGCCACGCCATATGGGGGTTTTCGAACATGCCACACTTATTTTACCCGAGGCTTATAGTTTATGTGGGGATATGCCCTTAGTATGACACTTAAAACCCAATCACTCGTCAACGAAGTCGCATATTCAGGTGGGATTTCCACTCACCAACAACTACATTTACAAAAATACCGACCATCGAGGTCAAAGTTCAAAATACCTAAAACCTAATAACTGGAAAAGCGCAGCCACATATCGAGGTGCTGCTTTGGTCATCAACTACCACATGTCCCAAAGGCCAAAGGTCAAATACTTGAAATCTAATCACTCGAAAACGGAGCCACGTATGGAGGTGCTGTTTCCAAGGTGCTGTTCCCACATTTAGTAAAGAGTATGGACTATTTAACATAGCACAGATTACATAAGAGTCGTTCTCTTTTTCAACTCCTATTTTAACATAGCACAGAATACACACACACACACAATAGAGATTATTTTCTTTTACGCTGGTAGCTACCCCAACACTCTTGGGTTCGGCAATGACGGAGTTAAATATTAGCCTTCTTAGCAGAGTTTAAAAAAATAACAACACCATTTAACAAGTCTGGTTATTCACACCCACACACACACACACATGGTTTACGGAGAACTTAATCTCGAGCCAGTGACCATCATCATCATCATACTCTCATAAATGAATAAAGCACAATATCATTAGAATCAATAGTGGTGAGTGAGAATTTGTTAAAGAAATCGCGTAGTGAATAACCAGACGCACGACAAACTAGATATAGAAAACAATAAGATCCACAAAATTCAGATAAATCACCTTGAATAGTCTACTATTCCATGTATAATACAGACAGTTTCGTTTCAAAACCTTATATGATGCTGTATATACAGAGGTGTACCATAGCTATCGGAATATTCTCCCACACGCATATTAGATATATAAACAGCAACCTAATGTTCACCAGACTTATCACTGGAATGTGTATTTGTAATTATGGCTGCTGAAAATGTATGAATAAACAGAGGTTAGCCATCTGCAGCATATGCACCAATAAAATGATTATTAGGCAGATTTTGTTGTAGTGCCTCATAAAGTTCAATTGTATTTAACAATTTTTAAATTAACTCTTTCCGGCACCTGGTTGTTGGGTTATTTTTTAGACTTTCAGTGAAGCAGCTACTGCATCGTCACTATTTACTCTAGGATCATGGTTCATACCTCATTCTCTTTAGAACCGAGCTGGCTTTCAAATGACACTACTTGCATGCTCATACCGTATACCAGGAGTGAACAAAATGATGTCAAAGGGAAAATTTCGGAGGGATTTTTTTCTCGTAATTTAGGGCCCTCTGGAGCGGCCCTGTGTGAACGTAGGCATCTAAAAAATCTTATAAATAGTACTTGGTATACTGCATGTGTTTGCGAAATGTCAAGTTTCTATCTTGAATACCAAGGGCAAGAGAAATTTTATCAGGAATTACAACCATGCCCAAAATTACCGTAAAACACCATGATCTCAGGTAAAAAATTTCCTGAGACGTCCCTAATTGCCCTAGGGTCATGTTTCGCCTATCATTCGCTTCAGCTTAGAACTGCCTTTCGGGCGGTATAAATCACGTGTCTCCATCGTGTATCTAAGGCAGGAAAATGAGGAAAAACGGAATTTTTTGGTCTATATATCCTTTTTTCAAATTTTAGCCCCCCTGGACCCCCCTGTTCTAACGCAGAGATCTAGAAAAAATCTGGTAAATACTACTCAGTGGCCTGAATGTTTATGCACAATTCCAACTTTCCAGGTGCAAAAGTAAGCCCGGCAAAAAAATATACCGACAATGTCCCATATTCCCGTATACAGAGGGAAATTTTTAAACATTCCCGGAGACATCCCTAATTACCCTAGGGTCATGTTTCGTGCATCATTCTCTTCAAAATAGAACTTTCAAGCAGTATCATTTGCTTGTCCCCATCATGTATCTAAGGCTGGAAAATCCTGTGAAAGTGATTTTTGCTAAAAATTTCCATTTTTCAACGTTTAGCTCTTCTGTAGCCCCCTCTTTTAACGCATAAATCTGAAAAAAACTGGTAGATACTACTCGATGGACTAAATGTTTGTGCACAATTTCAACTTTCTACGTGCAAAAATAAGCCCTCAAAAAATAATACCGAAAATGTCCAAATTCCCCTATACTTATTATGGTAGAAGTATATTTTGGTAGAACTTCCCTGACGATTCCCTAATTACCCTAGGGCCATGTGTCGCACACCATTCTCTTCAGAATAGAACTGCCTTTCAGGTGGTATTATTCACTTGTCTCCATCGTGTATCTAAGGAGGGAAAATGAGCAAAAACGGGATTTTTGGGTAAAAATATCCCTTTTTTCAATTTTTGACCCTCTGGATCCCCCCTGCTTTAACGCATAAATCTAATAAAAAATCTGGTAAATACTACTCGGTGGACTGCATGTTTGTGCAAAATTTCAATCTTCTACGTGAAAAATAGACCCGCCAAAAATACTTTACATAAACCCCCCCAAGTATTACACGAAAATATAAATTTTAGAATTATGACGTCATCACCTCC
Source organism: Thermobia domestica (assembly GCF_964235325.1). NCBI lineage: Eukaryota > Metazoa > Arthropoda > Insecta > Zygentoma > Lepismatidae > Thermobia > Thermobia domestica. The sequence goes on from NC_137455.1 coordinate 303,454,319, forward strand.
CATGGTTCGACGCATTAAGGTTTGAAACCATACGTAATGTCTTCTACAATGCCTCTGGACTTGAAAAACAAAAAAAAAACGGACGGAAAAACTGAAATAGGAGAGTTATAACGCAATGTACCATGAAACACCCCGTATGGTACAAATTGTACAATCGGATCCCCAAAAGGTTAATTAATACATACTTTTCTCTGAAATAGAATTTCTAATTCTGAGGAGAATTCGCCATAAATAATTGCTGTTACAGGTGATGGCAGCTCTTTTTTAAAATGAATTTCTAAACGTACACTTCCTTGCCGTTGAGACTAGTATGAAAGGCAGCACTAGCACTAGAATCCGGGTTAAATCAAACACCAGTTGAGTATAACCATTAGGATATTCGTCAAGTGAAATATCATTACCTTGATTAGAATAATAAATACCTGAACCTGTAAATAACATGGAATATAAATGTATATATAGCTTATTATCAAAACCAGGTTGTTGTGGTTTGGATGGTACACGCGTTGCATCAAAACACAATGTAAACAATGGCATACTAAAATGTTGAAAGTTTAACGGATTTGTCTGATAAGTACCATTCAAAGCAGTATTAGTAACAAACCCAATATTAATACGTTTAGGCACTATGACGGGAAACACATCTGGAAGTGTACTCTCCATAATTCCTTGTGGCAGAGTTTCTGTCTTCACCGGCACTTTTGTTATAGGATATCTTTTTTTCTAAATTTAATATTTCGTAATATTTTATTTTAACTGTGCTATTTTAACTGCTGGTGATACATCAACCTTTTTCACAAGCAATGTTGCATCTGTAATTGCTTTTCCATCAGCATCTGTGTCACGCATTAGACAAAATGCAGGATTAGATGGAATTAGTTTAATACGCAGTTGTACAGCATTCAGTAAAAATTTCTCCCGATTATATATATATCAGCATGAATATAACCCAATAATTCAAATGACTGACTCAAAGTACTGAGAAGATAACGTTGTTTAAATCCTACATTACCATCGGGCACAATGTCCATATGCCCTGCAGTATCTTTAAACCACATTGATTTTTGAAGATGCATTGATTTAGCATTAGCATTATAATTTAGTAGTTTTTCAATATACGATCAATATGGATATGTATGTGAAGAGTAGGAAATAAGTTGATTATTCAAACATAATTGCACTTCACTGAACGTTGCATTGTGAAAATCATTTACATGACCAATTTTGTTATCGGCAGAAGTTAAAATAGAACCATCTGATTTGTACTTTTACCTTTAATATATAACATTGTGTGCGGTAAATCCATATAGTCATCCCCATGACAGTGGACAACAAATTTTATTGGTGCATTATCAGATATTGAAGCCACAGGCTTATATGGAACAATTTTATTACCTATAATACTAGATTGAGTGGGTAAACCAGCATATAAATCTAATTCTGATTTCATACACTTACACTGCATTTTTGTCTTTTCCTTACTATTAATATTCACACATGGTAAAATTTACAATATCGTTTTACGTTTGCGAAAATGTAATTTTACACATACACTCCATTTTGGAAAGGAAGTGGATTACCTGTACTATCTCTCAAATCTATAATAATTTGATCAAATTGTTTACGTTGAACAGGGACATAATGAGGATTGTCAAAAATATGTACATTATTAATACCATACTCTGTAATATTTGTATTTATAATGCGTAACAATGGAGCTATAGTATCGCCTATCATTTGTGGTTCTACAATATCATTTTAAATATACATAAGTGTAAGTAGCGATTTTTGTAAATCATGTGGATAACGAGCATGATGCACAACTGCAATATCTTCATGTTGTATATGATCAAAACCTAATATTCTGGCTAGCTCAGGAGATAGACGTACGTCTATAAGCTTCTCCTGATCTTTTCCTACCCTACTGACTTCAATTCGTTTTACTGATGCTCTAACTTTTAATTGTTAATTTAATATATCACTTTTATGATTAATTTGATATAGAATATCATCAACATTATAATAATGTCCTGGTAAGATTTTAGTTATGTTCCAGCTTTTTGTATTCATGAGACGGTAATAAATATTATTAGTATATTTGGAAACATTCTGAAATGAATTTGTATAATGTACTTCAACAACTGCTTTCTCCCACTCACCTTTCTCTAGCACAAGTGGATGATATAGTTTGGTAGTATAACATGACAAAGTATTTTGTGGAAAATACCCCATAGAACTGTTACTTTTTGATGTAAGATATAAGTTAGTACTTTGTTCCATATTAATTAAAAATATCACTCTCTCTCTTCCTTTTTTCCGTTTATTATTTTTACCACCAGTCTGTACAAAATGAACTTTTCTTAGTTTTCTTCTCCTGCCTGATCCATCCAATACTTGATTTATTTTATTTTGAGCCTTTGTTTTTAAATTATTTTTAGCTTCTTGCCAACGTGATTTTAAAGCTCCGTCATTAAGTCTATTATCACCTAATACATCTCCAGCTACATTAATTCCTGTATATAACAATTCTTTACCAACAGTTTTTGCACCTTGTTTAATTAATGGAAATACACTTCGAAATTAACCACCTAAATAACTTCCATTACTATAGCCTTCTTGATATGGCGTACCCCTATACACGTTATAACCACCTCCTGCTTGATGCATATAGTATTTAAAGTATGGATCATTCATTCTTTCCTATATACCCAAATATAACATTAATTTATAATATTGTATTGTGGCTAAATGTTTTTTTTAAATGTGACGCAGGAATTCATGAATTAGAGAAAGAGGGTATTCCCGCCAACGAACAAGTACACGTTTACCTTTAACTTGTAAAATTTCTGTATTTCATAAACTTTAGGCAGAAGCACTCCTTGTAATTCCTCTTCGTAAAATGTACCATCAATTACTTCACTATTTAAATCCTCCAACACATAAACCACTTTCTTTTCCTGATGTATCATCTGCTTTATTTTAAATATTCCTACAGTCCACTTTTCTTTGTACCCTTTTTCAAAATGTCGTTTTGCTTTAGTAATGCCTACACTTTTCTTATATTTTGGAATGTTAGTATAAGGCATCGGTTTTATTATTTTTTCCAAACTTGTTGTAAAGTGTCTTGGTTCACACTGGCGGGTGGTAATTGATGAGCTCTATGTGGTCTAGATTTATATGCTTGAACAAGTTTCGATAGCACATCTATGTATCGGTAAGTATTCTTTGCAGTAAAATAAGTCCACATTCGTTCTTTAAGAGTTCGATTAAAACGTTGCACTACACTTGCCTTAATATCAGAGTTTTGTGTTGTGAAAAATTTAATATTTTGCTTTTTTAAGTATAACTGAAATGGTTTATAAACAAACTCTGTACACACAACACACACAGCCCATGCATAACGACTAAACAAATCAATCACTGTTTAAATATACCTGTAATCATCATTATATTTCTGCTCACTTTGCTTATCGTTTAAATCACCTTGCCACTGATCGTCAATATTGAACAATAAATCGGGATTACGTGGAAACATTTTACGTACTGGCTTTTGCAGCGTATAAGTCGGCTGTTACTTTACCCACTGTTGCACCTTGTATAAAGGAATTGATTTTTTCACAACTCTGCATAATGTCGTAAGAGTTGAAAACGAGGCAGGGTATGAAGGGTTATAATAAATATTGGCCAGCTTCTTCATATTTTATAATCACGCCATATGTTGACAACTTTACGTTTACGTGGTCGCTCCTCCTCTTCTTCTTCTTCCTGTTTTGGATCGTCAGCAGCAGCAGCAGATGATAATGTCAGCTTACGAATATATTCTATACGCTGTGGGTTACCTATATATTCTAAAGGTATATTGGATTTTGCTAACAGTACCGCAAAGTGTTCCCAACCTATAGGGGGAATATTTTTCTTGCGACACCTAACAAAATCTGATATTAGATCTACTATATGAGCAACAGGAATTAATTTATTATAAATATTAACCCTACCATTGTCTTCCCAATGAATGTTAGAATTTTGTTTTATTTACGGAATAAAGGTCTTGCTTTACGCAGAAAATTTTCGGGAAGAGTAAATATTATTTCATCGTACTCCTGCTCCTTGTCCTCCTCCTCCTCAGTACCAACACTAGTTGATGTTTTGCAGTAGTTTTTTGCACAATAGGTAAATATTTTTGTAACATCTCTTTATATCGTATCCTTTTTCTTCAACACTCATATTTTTCATCTCATCATCTAAATTAGATATAGTTTGATATTGGTGCATTTTTTCCGGCGAAATTAAAACAAGATTTTGTGCATGCTTCTTAATTATTTAATTAAACTAGATAGTATACCTCCAGCAATAGGTGCTAGCAATGCAGTAAAACCCACATGTTTGTACAATTATGCGTTTTTCTTTTGTTTTAATGACGGACTTATTTCACTAAATACCTCAATTCCTTTTTATATCTTTTTAATTTATTTTTCTCTTTTTTTATTTAACGGAACATGTCTTTATAATACGTTATAGGAATATTCACAAATAGAGCGAATTAATTCGGGATCATCATTTTGTAAAATTGCTTTGCGTACTTTAGGTTTTCCCTTTGCTAAAGTTTTAGTAAATGTGCACTCTCTTTGCTAATCATTTTTATTTATTTCTACCTATTATACTAAAATTGAATACTAAAGTATAAACGTTATTGAGATTATTATTTTACTGGTACATTAACATAATAGTAAGAATCTGAGGGGAAGAATTTTTGTTCGAACACGATGTTCGTCGGGAAGGCCCTGTTTTAAACCAAAAACCAAATAACTACGAGGATCTCGGGTTGCGTCCTGATAGGCCCCCTGCATAAATTTTGTGTTACCAGAATATAATTGGCGTGCTAGATAATTAATTTAAGCCTGGTATCTGGGGTTTTTAATACATTATATAATGGCAATATCACACTGAATAATAAAACATTAAAATATGTTAAATAAGAACAGATGAAAGATATGATTTTCAATAAAAAAATCAAAAATGCAGTGTTTGTGTATGAAATCAGAATTAGATTTATTGCTGCTTTACCCACTCAAACTAGTATTATAGGTAATAAAATAATTCCATATTAGCCTGTGGGTTCAATATCTGATAACGCACCAAAAGAATATGTTGTCCACGGTCATGGGGATGACTATATGGACTTACCGCACACAATGTTAAATATTAAAGGTAAAATTACTAAGACAGATCGTTCTAATTTACCTTCTGCGGTAAGAAAATTGGTCCTGTAAATGATTTTCTCAATGCAATGTTCAGTGAAGTGCAATTATATTTGAATAATCAACTTATTTCTTACTCTTCACATACATATAAATATCGATCATATATTGAAAAAATACTAAATTATAATGCAGATGCTAAATCAATTCATCTTAAAACATCAATGCGGTTTAAAGATATATGGGCAGTGTGTCCGAGGGTAATATAGGATTTATACTACGTTTCCTTCTAAGTACTTTATGTCAGTCATTTGAATTATTGTGGTATATTCATGCTGATATATTTAATCGGGAGAAATTTTTACTGAATGCTGTACAACTGCGTATTAAACTAATTCCATCTAAACCTGCATTTTGTCTAATGGGTGACACAGATGGACACAGATGGGTGAAGGAAAAGTTGTAATTACAGATGCAACATTGCTTGTGAAAAAGGTTGATGTATCACCAGCAGTTAAAATAGCACAAGTAAAGTATTACAAAATCCTAAATTTAGAATAAAATATCCTATAACAAAAGTTCCGTTGAAGACAGAAACTATGCCAGAAGGAATTATGGTTAGAAAACTTCTAGATGTGTTTTCCGGCATAGTGCCTATTATTTTTCATATTATTTGGTTTTTTGCTAATACTGCTTTCAATGTTACTTATCAGACAAATCCGTTCAAATTTCAACAGTTTACTATGTCACTTTTTACATTTTATGTTGATGCAACGCCTTTACCATCCAAACCACTACAAGCTGATTTTTATAATAAGCTATATACACAGGCATATTCCACGTTATTTACAGGTTCAGGTATTTATTATTCTAATCAAGGTAATGATATTTCACTTGCCGAATATCCTAATGTCTATACTCAACTGGTGTTTGATTAAACCTCCGATTCTAGTGCTAGTGCTGCATTTCATACTAGTCTTAACGGCAAGGAAGAGTACGTTTAGAAGTTCATTTTAAGAAAGCGCTGCCATTTCCTGTAACAGCAATAATGTGTGGTGAATTCTCCTCAGAATTAGAAATTGTTTTTGAGTGAAATATATATATTAATTTTAAAAAAAATGTTAAATACAATTGAACTTTATGAGGCACTATAACAAAATCTGCCTAAAAATCATTTTGTTGGTTTATATGCTGCAGATGAGTTACCTCTGTTTATTCATACACTTCCAGCTGCCATAATTATAAGTACACATTCTAGTGATAAGTCTGGTGAACATTGGGTTGCTGTTTATTTATCTAATATGAGTGTGGGAGAGTATTTCGATAGCTATGGTATACCTCCCTATATGCAACATCATATAATGTTTTTAAAACGAAACCGTCTGTATTATACATGGAATAATAGACCTATTCAAGGTGATTTATCTGAATTTTGTGGACATTATTGTTTTCTATATCTAGTTTGTCGTGCGTCTGGTTATTCACTACGCGATTTCTTAAACAAATTCTCACTCACCACTATTAATGCTAATGATATTATGCTTTATTCATTTATGAGAGTATGATGATGGTCACTGGCGCGATATTAAGTTCTCCGTAGACCATTTATGTATATATATATATATATATATATATATATATATATATATATATATATATATTTGTGTGTGTGTGTGTATAACCAGACTTGTTAAATTGTGTTGTTTCTTTTAAACTCTGCTAAAAAGACTAATACTTAACTCCGCCATTGCAGAACCCAAGGGCGTTGGAATAGCTACAACGGTAAATGAAGATAATCTCTATTGTCTGAGTGTGTGTGTGTGTGTGTGTGTATTCTATGCTATGTTAAAATAGGAATTGAAAAAGAAAACGCCTCTTATGCAATATGTGCTATGTTAAATAGTCCATACTCTTTACTAAATGCTGAAACAACATCTCTTTACGTGGCTCCGTTTTCGAGTGATTAGATTTCAAGTATTTGACCTTTGGCCTCGATAAAAAAAAATACTGAAAACCCAATCACTCGTAAATTAGGCCACATATTGAAGTGGATTATCCACATTTAGTCAGTAGTTGATGACCAATGACTAAATGTGGAAACAGCACTTTCTTAGGTGGATCCGTTTTCGAGTTGTTAAGTTTTAAGTATTTTGACCTTTGACCTCGATGGTCAACACTTTTGGGACTTGTGGTAATTGATAATGTGGAAACGGCACCTCAATATGTGGCTCCGTTTTCGGGTTATTGGGTTTTAAGAATTTTGACGTTTGTCCTCGATGGTCAGTTGTTGATGGTGGATTACTAAATGTGGAAACACAACCTCAATATGAGGCTTCGTTGACGAGTGATTGGGTTTTAAGTGTCATACAAAGGGCGTATCCACACATAAGCTATAAGACCCAGGTAAAATAAGTGCCATGTTCGAAAACTCCCATATCCCAAGTTTAACATAGGAAGGGCCTAGATGTAGATTTTCTTTGCGCAGTAGGTCATAAAAGGGAACGAGTAAGTGAGTCCTGTGGGCATGGCCAGGGTGCGTGGCGAAACGTGAGCGGGACCAATTGGGCATGTCCAGGGGGGTCACGTGACCGGCGCCAGCCAATCAGCGTGAAGGGGGCGTGGCTTGTTTGCGCATGCGCAGTAGGGAAAAACATCCCAAGGTGTCCCCTCCGTACTGCACCATTTGTCCCAGGACAACTGTGTGGCATGCGTGAATATAATTGTCATCTCTAAAACATTTACAAATCATCAAAGAACGAAGCCGTTAAAAGAGATGTAACGGTGATTCTTATCGTATCCAGGTTTGTAACTATCCTCTTTTTACTCCCTACTGTTTCCGGCCTTTTCCTCATTTTGTAATTGCCGTCTTTTATTTATGCTATCTTATGTATAACCATTATATTTTAAGATGCGTAGGGGAATGTCAGCTTTTATCGAGATTGCATTAATTCATTTTGAATAATTTTAAGGTTATTTGTAAAGTAAGTTTGCAGTTGTTGTCTTAGTAAAACAATCTCGCAGCCCCCAACAGTTCACGTTTATGTAGTAGTGACTTTCCAAAGAAAGATGTTCTGTAGTAGAGACAAGTTATTTCATGAGTGGATACATTTCTTGTTTCCACATTTTTTAAAGAAAAAAATCGATGTTTATTCTGAGTTAGGAGTAATTGGAAGATGAACAATGTCAGAATTATTATATTGTTTCGTTCTATAAGGAAGATTTTTGTGTAAGTTGTTCCCTTCAGTAATTGAGTAATGACTTTTATTAGACGAAGTTTTCTCCAGCATTACATCGAAAAATATTAACTTATTCTTAAGTTTTGTGGAATTTCATTTTGTAGATTATATTTCCACGACGTTACACTTTTGAATTATGTTCTTAACTTATTGATGATTTGTCTTAAATAGATGCATATATTTTGCTCTGCATGTCTTTTCTTCTCTTTGTGTATCCAAATGTCGCTGATATAATCTCTAAACATAAATAGAAAAATATTCTGAGACAGTTACAGCCAATTAATATCACAATAAAAATTATCAAAACTACGAATTCAGTAAAATAAAATCACCTAATTAGAAATATGACAAAATATATTGAATAAACTCTAGTGTATGGTTGTTCTTTACAAATTCAATTTGTATTTTCAGTACACAGACTATATGATACGAAGATTTATTAGTTATTTATTTGTGCGAGGAGTTTAAGCGAAATCTTCCTCAACACAGGCGTGTACGGGAAAATGTACCAATTAGTAAGCTCCAAACAAAGCAACATAAAAGCAAGCTCCAATAACATTAAATAATTTACTGGAATAGTTTTCAGAAAAAATAACATGTTTTTAATTTTAAAAAAACAACGCCCTTCCTCACAACATAAAAGAGCCCTCTCAGGAGGAGTGATGAGAGTTGCGTTATGACTCGCACGGATATCTCACTATTACGAGTCATACACCTATTTGCTGTTCGATGTCAAGCTGTTAGGTAAAAGTACTTGATCCATAGCTTTTGTTACTAAAGGAGTGTATTGGTTTGAATGAAAACAGAGGCTAGTAAGAGGCAAAACATGGAACTGTTCTAGTTACACTAACTTCATTTATACTTTTCACTTTCATATTTAAATTAAGAATATTTTATAATTCTTCCTTTAAATGTTCTTGCAATCCTAGGGACGTGTTCATTGTTCCCGTGTGCGCAGCTAACAGTTCAAAAATTACTCCCACGAAAATTGATTTAAAAATTTAAAACTAAAATCCTTTCAATAGGTAGATTTTACGAATTTTAAGTCAAGAGTTTACCTTAGAACTCTGATTACTTTATCTTTCATTTAGAATTTAAAATGGCTAACTTTCATATAGTCAGGAAATATTTCCCCTACGGAGACAATATTCTGTCACATGTGAGAGCCAATATGCTGATGATAGCTATATATAAAAATTTCTTGAAGTAAAAGAAACTTGAGAGGTGAAAATAGTATATTTTGTTTGATACTTGCCAGCAATGTCAGCAATTCCGCGCATAACCCTCATTCGTCTACGTGAGAGTCCTACCTCAGCAACGATAGTAACATGTGGATAGCTACCATTTTCTGCAAGCTCTTTTACCCTACAAAAATGTACTTATTTAGAATAAATTTACAATGCGTGTCTATATTCAGATAAAATTATAATTAAAATATTAGTATGCTCAAAATATTTATACATATCGTCTTTCAATGAAATTGCAATGAAATATATTTAAAAAATAGTGTTATGCAAATTACATGCAACACTTGCACTACGAGAGATCATTCGGTAAGCCTGTAGAGCACAAAAACGTGCCTTAGATGAGCGATTAACGCATAAAACGGAACTTTATTTTATGATTAATCTCCCTTTTTTCGATCGTTTGGTACAATAAATCTAATATATCAATGTTATTGTAATTCGTTATATGGATAATATGTTAGTTCTCTAGATGCTGCACGAGGGATGAAACAAGCAACTCTGATCATACACGAGTTAAAAATGATTGAAATAATTTGGAACATGTCAAATCTGAATTAAATGAAGAAAACTTTGTACATCTACCTCTCCACTTTTCGAACCCATTCAATTTCCCGGTATGTTTTCCCTTCTCAACAAGAAAATCTTGTCAGAAGATAGTATGTGGTGATAGAAGAACAAACTCCTGCAAGCTATACATTTAAATGAATTTATATAATGGTAGTCATAAACACTTTTTCAAAATATTGTACCGAAGTTTTTATGATTAAATTACAGTAAATTACGAATGATTATACGATTTTTACTACTTCATTATATAAAATCCTTAGTTCATTTATTCTGATTCATTGATTTTATATATTAGGTACTATATATAAGTAGTGATTTTACCATATACAGCACAGAAGTATCTGAAATGTAACCATACATGACATTACACACAAAACTATTACGCTATAAACTCAAGGCTATTACTTTTATCTCTCGTCTACCTAATAATGACCCCATCTCAAGGTCTTAATACCATTTGTCATATCACGTGTTTTTATCATGTATGTAAAATTAATTGCAATTTCTTTAATTCTGCACTATATACCTAGCGCTTGTAAATTCTAACTAAATTCGTCTTTATATAATATTGAACAAGCAGTGTTTATATTCATTAAATGTGAAGTCCTCATGCACTAGTAAGTGTTTACCCGGGGTCTCAATACCACATTCACAAAAGCTCTCCATTAACATCTGCCCTTAGTCAACTAAATCCAGTTTCTACTTTATATTCCTATTTCCTCGAGATCCATCTTAATATTGTCCTTCCATCGTTATGCAACTAAAGTCATAATGTATGTTTTTTACTGACACGTACGCAACAAAATATAATCTCTGTAAGAACTATATGCTACAAGTATAATGTTCAAATGAGAAAGTTAACAAAATCCAGAAACATTATATCAGTGTCAAATAGTGAAGCAATTGACTACTCTGAGTTCAAAGCATTTGTACCCAGTACGAAGTGTTCATTTCTAGAAGTAAGTGACTGGAAAACAAGAGGTAAGTGGATTTATGCCAAGATAATATATTTCTTTAACATTGACGTTATTTATTATCTCTGTAAAGGAACATAGTAGACGTTTTATTCAAACATATGAGGCAACACAATGATCCATATTTAACAACTATTTGATAGAGATTATACTTTCAGGAAGTTTTAGCTTTTTATATTAATTTCGTAGGATTTATAATAATCTTCTCATTCTATCGTCCAGAGCTTGAATGAAAAAGGAAAATTTTGTGTTGTCAACTGACGCAGAAATTCGTAAAACGTGCCGCCGTTTAAATACTAATCAGTACATTGTTTCACTTTCTACGTGACATGAATAGGTTTTATGTTCTAAATTTAAAGCTTTTGTTACTTAATTTCATATGTTACAATGTAGCCGAATAATGCGGTAGGTTTCTTTTGATACACAAGAATGGTGACTAGATAGCGGTGAAAGAGAATATATATATTATTTGTAACAATGTTGAAAATTGCAATCGCAATTTAAAGTTGAATGTTGTTTCATCCCTGATCCTTCATTGGAATATTTCTAACTATAATCATTTACAAACTTATTAAATATAATTTTACATTATGAGTAAACTGTTTTTACTGACTAGATATATTTGTACTTGAATATAACAAACTCTTTGCAGAACTACTTTCAAGATAAATTGTGATCTTTTCAAATACATATCCTGTACTGATCAAGGATGTACAAGTGAGTTTGAGTAGTAATGGCCTGACTTGAGGAAACTTTTTGGCCCCTGGGTCCCTGCCTCAGGACCCATGGTCCCTGGCCCGGGGTCAATGACCTAGGGGTACCATGGCCCACCCCTAAAATTTGGCAGGGGTACATAGGACCACCCCCAGGACCCATGGTCCCTGGCCCGGGTCAATGACCTAGGGGTACTTAGGACCACCCTCTCTAGAATTTGGCAGGGGTACATAGGACCACCCCCCTTAAATTTTGGAAATTGCAAAATCTAAAAATTTGGTATGGTAGCCTAGGACCATAGTATGTACCTCTATCAGTATTGGGTGTCTATGTCGTTCCCTTTCATGGGTAAAAAATTGCCAAAAATTTAAATTTCGGGGGTTTTTGACATAATTTATCCCCTTTGATGAGGTATTATTATCCTATATGATTATATGGTCGTATACAGGGGTTTATTACCTTTCATAAGACATGGCTATATTGGTGTACACCTTTAAAAATTTGGAAGGTGTACCTTGGACCACCCCTTAAATTTTGGAAATTGCCCAATTTAAACATTTGGTACAATAGTATAGAACCCAAGTATGTATTACTATAAATTCGGGTGGTTCACCTCGTTTCTTTTTTAGGGGTACAAAAATTGCCAAAAATATAAACGTAAGCAATACGTTGTACCATGTGTTTGGTTTTTGACCTAATTTATCTCCTTGGATGTGGTCCTATTACCTATATAGTTATATGGTCATGTATAGGGGTCCATTACCTATTATTAAGACATAGGTACATTTGTGCACCCCTGGAGGGGTAAAAAAAATGCCAAAATATAAACGTAAGCAGTACGTTGTACCACGTGTTTGGGTTTTGGCCCAATTTATCCCCTTTGATGTGGTCTTATTATCTTATATGGTTATATGGTCATGTATATAGGTTCATTTCCTATCATAAGACATAGGTACATTTGTGCACCCCTTGAAATTTTTGGGAATGGTATCTTGGCCCACCCCTTAAGTTTTAGAAACTGCCAAATTTAAACATTTGGTATTATAGTATAAGTTCCTAATATGTATCATGATGAATTTGGGTGGTCCACCTCGTTCCCTTTTAGAGGCCATTTTGTTCCGCTTTAGGGGTGAACATGAATACAGTGGTCCACCTCGTTCCCTTTTAGAGGGCCATTTTTTGTTCCGCTTCAGGGGTGAACATGGATACCTTGCAATCGTCCCGAGTTCGATTCTTGGTGCTAGTTTAGGAAATGTTGAATTTAATTTCCCCGCGAAAACGATTGTGATGAGAAATGGGGGAAAACATGAACTTCCTTGACTGAGGATTGAAGCATGGACCTCACACATTAGTGACAAACGCTAAGCGACCGTGCCCCATTGAGAAGTTCAGTTTGTTGATTACTATGCAATGGTCCCGAGTTTGATTCTTGGTGCTAGTTTCAGGAAATGTTAATGTTCCCTTGAAACGATGAAATCAGAAAACATCATAAACTTACTTGATTGCGGATTGAAGCAGAGATCTCAGACATAAGAGCTGAGTCACCATGGCCCATTTAGAAGTTCAGTTTGTTGATTACTATGTCATGGTCCCGAGTTCGATTTTTTTGTGTTAGTTTAAGAAATGTTGAGTTTAACGTCCCCTTGAAACGATGATGAAAAATGATAGGAGGAAACATGAACTTACTTCGTTGTGGATTGAAGCGCTGAGCCGCCGTACTCCATTCAGTGCGAACAGTTTCGCGTATGAAAAGAAGACGAGCTGATTATGTTACATTACACATTTCAGTGCGAGCAGTTTACACTAGGTTTATGTTTCATATAGAAAGATAGAAGATCTGTGTTGTCATCTTTTTGCTTCGTGTGCGATTTTTGACCTTGAAGAAAACCTTGTTGATTCAGTGCAAAGCATTGACGTATACACATAATCTTATTGTTTAGTTGGCTGTATTTATAGACGAATCTGACATTTAAGGTAGCTGGTTCGAATCTAGTTGTGTTCCCTGTAACTCAGGGTCTGAGCGATACTTACCGAAATTTTTCCAGTGTTGCCAACACTATCAGAATGAATCGATTCATTTAGTCGGAGCAGTTTCGTGACGAAAACTGATTTTTGTTTTGCACACAAAAATTTTTCTGAAACAGAATTTTGTTTGTACATAAAATTTTTTTCTGAAACAGAATTTTGTTTGTACATAAAAAATTTTCTGAAACAGTTTTTGTTTTGTACACACAAAAAATTTCTGAAACAGAATTTTGTTTTCGTACACAAAAAATTGTTCTGAAAACATTTTATTTCGTACACAAAAAATTTTCTGAATCAGTTTTTTTTTCGTACACAAAAAATTTTCTGAAACAAAAATTTAGTTTGATTTTTTTTTCCGCAAACATTGATTTATTTTATCGGTAAACTGATTCAGAAAAAAGAAATTGAAATCGCAGTACAGGAAAAATAATTTGATTTAGGATGTGAAATAAAACACAGAATCATGTTTCTGTACATTTATTTTTAGCAAGTGAAATAGAATACAGAATTTCTTTTTCTTCAAAGGAAGACGTGTCCGTGACTGGTACAAATTCTGTAAAGAGAAAATAAAACATATGAATATGCATGGTAATATTTATTTTGTTTCCTGTGAAAGAAGAAAAAAACAAATTATTAACATCGAACTAACTGATCAAGAGAGAGTGAGGTGAGAAAAAGAAAAGCAAATGTGACGTACCTGAATTCCTTTTTTTTTTCTTCACGGGTTTCTGCAAGGTGATGTCATCTGAGTTTTGTCTCCGTTCGTGCATCGTTGAAGCATGTCACGTGTTGCGTTGATTCTTTGCCCCTTCTTTGGGAGGTGATGTTGGTGGAATTAGGGAAAAATATGGCTGTTATTCTGTTCTGGCTTTTTTATACCCATAGGGCAATGTCTCGTATGTGTCTGGTATTAATCGGCGTTTTTTATAGTTGAAACTGTACTTCTTTTCTTCAGGTTTTGTGACAAGATGATGATCGTTGGTTCTGTAAATTTTGTGCGGCGTGCTAATGGAGATTTTTTCACTCGATTGATTTATGATCATTTGCTCCAGACTATTAAAATTTAGCTTTTGACTTGCAGTATAATTGAGTGTGAATCCACGAATTTTGCATACATAACTGGTTGATTTCGTGTCGGGGTTGTAGATTTCCAAGGCGTATTGTTTTGGGCCACCAGACACGAATTTTTTAATGTATGCTTTTGGTCCAATTGATTCCAGTTCATTTGACATTGAACCAAGAAATACTTCTGGTTCTATTGTGGGCTGTGATGGTCGCTGCGTGAATATTACGGAATCTGTATCGAAATATAGTACTCTTTCTTGCAGCAATTCTAAATATTTGTAGAGTTCCAGACGAGCTTGACACGTTGTAAATGCTCCAAGGACAACATTAGCATTGTGATTTTGTACTGGAACATCATCTTCATACTGCCAATAAAGGTATAACATCGAATCGTTAACAGGTAAAATTTGGTTGACTTTTATGTCTGGAGCAGTTAATTTCTGATACAGTTCTTTGGGGTCGTTAATGATGGTCGTTTGGCTGAAATTGTCTCTTATAGCGAGTCGTCCCCAGAAGGCATTCAAACAGAGTTTTGCAAGACTACGACGTGCTGAATTTGAAATTATATTTGCTGCATCCAAAGTTATGCCTTCCCGTTGTTGTACCACTTGAATATACTGCTGCTTTTCTTCTTCGGTGACGCAATTGGCAGGCCATCCAGAAGCTTCCAGCTTCGATTTCAAAAATGTGTTAATGTATTCGCTGAATAATCCGCCAGTCTTGGTTTCTGGATCATATACGGTGATGTCGTAATCCCAAATTTCGTAAATTTCAATGACTTGATACCCAAGTTCAATGGCTTTTTGAATTTCATAGGACACCCACGTTCCTGTTAGACTTCGTTCACTGTCCGAATGTGCACATTCAGAATTTTGATTTAATGCTGTGGCACAGGCAGCACAAAGTGGAAACAACAACTTCTTATTTGAGCGAAATGGCAGCACTGGATGAAACACATTTCTGGTAGGCAAAATCTTCAACTTGACCAATCCGTTGACAGTTTGAATGTCGGGCATTTCTGGATCTCCCTGTAGATATATTCGTGGATGCCCTATTGGATACCGTCCACATTTATTCACATAAGGATACAGGGAAACGATATCCAAGAATTTTATTTCTTCGCCTCCATTTTCATTTGCGACGTGATACAATTTAATGGCATTAACACGACCACCATAGAAACTGTCTCTTGGATTTAATGGTGTCTTATTAGTATAAGGATGTGTGCTTAAAGAAGAGGCCAATGCTGGATTGGATTTTAACACTTGACGAAATTCACATTCCCACATTTCATGTACTTTATATCCCATGGATCGTAATAACTTCATTTTACGCTGTGTTCTCTCGTAGCGATAGTTCATCGTTTCTTCGGAGTTCTCATAAATGGGCTGATCACGGCCTGTAGGGACACATAGAGGACAGCCATGATAAAAACAGCCGGCATGCTCATACACGTGTTCCTCTTTAGTGTCGGGATCTTTGTAATAGCCGTCCAGATGAAAACCAGCAACATAAACTTCTTTTCCTCTCGCAGCATGTAGAATTGGATGACCCTCTTTTTCTTCCATGTAGGCAAGCCACTGCAAAGCAATCCGTGACTGATTGTTTCTGTGACGGTATCCTCGTGCAGGAAGAATGCTAATAGTATTGGGTTTTAAATTTCGTCGAAATACTAAATTGCACGCACTCGCCAAAGTGATAGTCTCCAGGAAAGGATTAACGTGAGTTTCTTGTTCAAAAGTGGTCATGAAAGATATACAAGCCATTCGAAGTACGTTGACGTCCTGGACACAATAGTTCACCAATTCTTCTTGGAAAATAAACGTATCGTTCTGGTGTTCGTTGTACCATGTCATGAATTTTTCTCGTTCATCCACTTTCATTTCACCTGCACCATAATAATGGATGTCCGGTAATTTTCCCACATATGTTTGATTTGCAGCAGTATTAAAAAAGTGTGGAAAATATCCTTTGGTCGCTGGTAAATGAAATGCCTTGGATAATTTACTTAAAGCCATTGGCATGAAATTTAAGGAGTCAATAAATGATAAGTGATTCACTTTCATGCTTAAAATTTTTGCTCCGTTCAAGATCAAGGTAGGTTTCAATTCATGTTCTTCCACTAAAGATTTAAGAATAAAATGACCATCATATCCCTTACAATTATGTGCCAAAGATACAATAAGTTTGATGTTGGGTCGTGGTTGACGTAAATACGCAAGAAAGGCATTGATCGGATCATCTTGAAAAATATGTTCCCGCTGTCCACTAACTTCACACGGATGATGTATATCTTCATCTTGAACACAGTTGTAACATACTTGTTGGGCCACCAGTAAATTGGGCTTATGAATGAACGTGTCTTCATCGAAGAAAGTATCCTGTGTGGCTTCGATATCATAGAAGACAATCATAGCCTTCTTGGCATGTAACACTGATGGAACTCCAGGTTTTAATTGAGTCGTATCAGGCTTCATGTAGCATTGGTGGGTAGACGTAACGTGTTTATGACACACATTACAAAAATAATCTGTACAATGATGTTTTCTTTCCCCTGTATGGACAAACGAATAAATGCGTAGACATTTGGAACACTGTTTCACCATCTTGCATATTGGTTGGCCCTTATGATATGGTACAGTCAGATGATTTGTATAACATGTTTCACCATAAAATTTACGATTGCATTCTGGACACTGCTTCTCCGTATTGGTCTTACTGCATGGCGGTTTCTGCAAACATTTCTCACACATGGCCGAACAGTTCTTAACGTGTCTATTAAGATGATCATATTTTTTGTGGCATGCAGCACAGTAATAGTTGGTAGAAAAAACCGACGTTAATGACGTGATGATGTCATAATGAGAATTGATGCACATTAAATTCATTGGAATCTTGTCTTCGCCACCCGGTCCTTCATACAGAATATCTTCTCCGGAAAAGCTGGTGTATACGGTAAGTTTATAATTTGTCAAGTAGCGTTGCAATTGTCGCAATTCTTCCACGGATCCCCCATGATCTAAATTCACTGAGGATCGAGACAAAAGTTCATGTACGGCTGGGAGAACAACACACTTGCACTGTTTGGGATATTGATCGTAAACTTTTTTATTTGTATCCTTATATTTCTTCAGTCCAATAGCAATCACAATCGCATAAGCCAAACATTTCTTGTCGGTGTTTTTTACTCGTAGAATGCCTTTCTTGCACTTTAATAATTCGTCGTTTGATAAAAGACCTCGACGCACAAATCCAAATCCACGGGGCACATTCACATGATGAAAATGGACAATGAACGGTTCGTTCATGAGAAAACTATCGTTACTTTGAAGGATGCGATCAAAGGAAGCCCATAAAGTCTCCAGTGTCAAATTACTTGCACGCCGAAAAGATAAATAAAACGGTTTGTTCATCTCATCATGAGATAAAATCGATAATCCAACCATCGATAATTCGTCGATATTTTCCAATAAGTAATCCAACATCTGTTGAAAAGAAGTCTGAACCCATTCAACAATATCGGTGTCACTAGTCGGAGCATTAACTTGGATTTCCAGCATTCGTCCTTCAAGATTAAAACGCCGATAATGTCTATTGATTTCTCGCAAGACAGTAAAGCCAGAAGTAGCCATATTCAAATAGGAAAAAGGTAAGGTAAGCAAAAAAGGAATAGGCAAAGAAAACAAATATCTAAAACGAAAAAAAAAGCACGAATTAAAATTGAATTCAGAGATCACTACGTTATCAAAATGACTACACGATCAATCCTAAAAGAATTATCATATCTCAAATAGTTCTACTGTTAAAAAAATTTTATTGTCGTCATACTGGAAATCAAACCCGGGACCAACATGTAACTGACCTAACTTTCTGTAGTGATAAAAAGAATGAATGAAATTGTTTTTCTAACTGTGTTAAGAGAATCATTCTAGTAAGCATTTTTTCCTCAGACACTGAACTTTAAAACGTATGACAAACATGAAACGAAAACAAAATCTCATGCGCTTGCTTTTCTCGAGCTAAGGCAAGAAAGACTCGAATTCGTTTCTCGGCGGGAGATCAGATCCCACATTAAACTGTAGGTCCACGTCTCACGTTGTAGGGAACAAAATCGTGCGTAGTTTCTTTGTTTACGTTAATGGTAACTTTCAGAAACTGAGCTAAGTGGTTAGCGTTACGCACATCTGGCCCGGGTTCAACACCCAGTATGCGATCAGATTCAACATTAAGCTGTATTCCTAGCCCCACTACTGAAGGGACGCTAAACCAAAATCAACAAATTTCTCGTGCTTACTTCTAATGTGTGGGATGTGGCCCGGGTTCAACACCCAGTATGCGCTCAAATTCAACATTAAGCTGTATTCCTAACACCCCACTACTGAAGGGACACTAAACCAAAATCAACAAATTTCTCGCGCCTACTTCTAATGTGCGGGATCCCCGGTCAAGTAAGTGAGGGTTATTCTTCCATTTGCTAAATAATTCATGCTAAATAAAAAACAGTGATAACAATATTATCCACATTTTAAAAGCATTCCATTGATATTAAGAAAACGCGGTTGATACTTACCTCAAATTCAAGGAACGGAGTAAAGTCACGCTGTCACTAGAGGTACACCTACGTTCATTCACGATCTTCGTGGAAGTAGAACTTCAAAAATGAAATTAAGAATTTTATTTAGGTCTGAAACGGTTCAACTATAAAGTGGCAACACTATCAGCCAATCAGAAACGAGGAAATGAATCAATGACATCACGAAGAACCAATGAAAACACAGCTTTCATCATGTATCATGAGCCGAAACGTGATGTAAGAAGCAATCTGATTGGTTGTGACATTATTCACGTTTTCTCCTTACACATCAACTGTTACGACATCTAGTATCGCAATTTTGATCATGACATCATACCGTTGACTCGTTAGTTTAATACGACATTCAAATTACCACATCTAAAATGTGATTCATTTTCCTTAAACTTGATTGAAAAAATGTAACACTCATCGATATGTTATGAAACTGTCTTTGACATAAATGTAAAGTTGAGCATTAAAAGTCCGTCAGCTGAGAAAAAATGCTGATGTAGTATAAGCACATGCTGCAATTTCACAATAACAAACTTCTATGCGAGCAGAAATGTGTAATGTAACATAATCTGATCATGTTCTTTTTTCATACGCAAAACTGCTCGCACTGAAGTTGGCATGGTGGCTCAGCGTTTTTTTTTCTGATGTGTGAGGTCTCTGCTTCAAGCCGCAATCAAGTAAGTTTATGATGTTTTCTCATTTCATCGTTTCAAGGGAACATTAACATTTCCTGAAACTAGCACCAAGAATCAAACTCGGGACCATTGCATAGTAATCAACAAACTGAACTTCTCAATGGGGCACGGTCGCTTAGCGTTTGTCACTAATGTGTGAGGTCCATGCTTCAATCCTCAGTCAAGGAAGTTCATGTTTTCCCCCATTTCTCATCACCATCGTCTTCGCGGGGAAATTAAATTCAACATTTCCTAAACTAGCACCAAGAATCGAACTCGGGACGATTGCAAGGTATCCATGTTCACCCCTGAAGCGGAACAAAAAATGGCCCTCTAAAAGGGAACGAGGTGGACCACTGTGTTCATGTTCACCCCTAAAGCGGAACAAAATGGCCTCTAAAAGGGAACGAGGTGGACCACCCAAATTTATCATGATACATATTAGGATCCTATACTATAATACCAAATGTTTAAATTTGGCAGTTTCTAAAACTTAAGGGGTGGGCCAAGATACCATTCCCAAAAATTTCAAGGGGTGCACAAATGTACCTATGTCTTATGATAGGAAATGAACCTATATACATGACCATATAACCATATAAGATAATAAGACCACATCAAAGGGGATAAATTGGGCCAAAACCCAAACACGTGGTACAACGTACTGCTTACGTTTATATTTTTGCATTTTTTTACCCCTCCAGGGGTGAACAAATGTACCTATGTCTTAATAATAGGTAATGGACCCCTATACATGACCATATAACTATATAGGTAATAGGACCACATCCAAGGAGATAAATTAGGTCAAAAACCAAACACATGGTACAACGTATTGCTTACGTTTATATTTTTGGCAATTTTTGTACCCCTAAAAAAGAAACGAGGTGAACCACCCGAATTTATAGTAATACATACTTGGGTTCTATACTATTGTACCAAATGTTTAAATTGGGCAATTTCCAAAATTTAAGGGGTGGTCCAAGGTACACCTCCCAAATTTTTAAAGGTGTACACCAATATAGCCATGTCTTATGAAAGGTAATAAACCCCTGTATACGACCATATAATCATATAGGATAATAATACCTCATCAAAGGGGATAAATTATGTCAAAAACCCCCGAAATTTAAATTTTTGGCAATTTTTTACCCATGAAAGGGAACGACATAGACACCCAATACTGATAGAGGTACATACTATGGTCCTAGGCTACCATACCAAATTTTTAGATTTTGCAATTTCCAAAATTTAAGGGGGGGTGGTCCTATGTACCCCTGCCAAATTCTAGAGGGGGTGGTCCTAAGTACCCCTAGGTCATTGACCCGGGCAAGGGACCATGGGTCCTGGGGGTGGTCCTATGTACCCCTGCCAAATTTTAGGGGTGGGCCATGGTACCCCTAGGTCATTGACCCCGGGCCAGGGACCATGGGTCCTGAGGCAGGGACCCAGGGGCCAAAAAGTTTCCTAAAGTCAGGCCATTACTACTGTTTGCAACAGAAACACTACACTTATAACAAAGTTACAAAGCATTACTTTGATAATGTTAAAGTTAGCTTTAAGGAAAACTGTATATTTATTAAGTTTATGCATATTTATTATTTTTTCTTATTCTCTAATATTTCTAACGAACGCCACATACAAACGCAAACATCTGTCGCGTTAGTGTGGACGAAATTGATACTTTATTCTGTATCGTGAGTGTTCCGCATACTAAACTTAAGCACCTTGGCAGAACATCTCCATTTTAATGGATTTGAACTCAATCTCTCTTTCTCTCTTGTTTTATTTTTGATGATAATTTTATCTAACCTACTTTAAATTCTATGATTTGTAAGGTTGAAAATTATTAATATGAAGAATATGTTGTGTTTGTTTGTTAACTAATTTATTTTGAATACTTTTCAAAAAAATTGTTCTAAGTAATGTTTGATTATGATAATACTATATACTTTCTCTACATATATTGTTGTTTCAGATTAGTATTACCCTCTTTAAAACTAAGTTCATGAGAAACACTTATTATTGACACTCCCGCCAAGTGAACTTTGTGGTGGACAAATGTGGACCTGTTGGTGGTGGTGGACCTGGTTTTTCTCGGGGTCTCCCGTTTCCTCTCCCTTTCTTCATCCCACCATTTGGCTAATCTCTCATCATCAGCGCCTCCTTTAGCCTACCCGGCATAAAAGTGGGACATAAAACTCAAATTTTTATTATTGGCAAACTTTCCTTTTAAATTGTAATATTAAACCTCATTAAATAACTCTTAAAGGTTTGCAACATAATTACGTATTAGATACAAAATTTTGATTCTCGCAGAAGTGTCCTCGTTAAAGAAAAACATTGCGTAAGTAGTGTCACTTTCAATTGAAAAAAATGCATAACGATTTTTCAACACTGCATTAGACATTGCACCTAATGATGATGATTTTCGATTGATTAAGTTGTGTGACTGATGTTATTAATCTTTCTCGCAGATTGCTGAACAGCACTTGAGGTTTTTGAAATGTTTTTCTTCAATTTATACTGTCCCAAGGCCTAACTTTTCTCAAATATTCGTTGTACTATAAAATCATTATTTATTCCCATTGACAATTGTAAGACAACCTTACAGTATACTTTGGGAAAGGCTATCTAAGCTAACAGATATATAGTTACATTAATATTATTTTTTGTGCATTAACGAAGAAACAAAATTTAATTAAATTAGTCTCTGTACTAAAATTATACTTAAAACCTTCCTATATTCTAAGAAAATATAAGCCTATCAAAACAGTTATATTTTCTTGAATGAGACATGTGCTTCCCCCGACTTTTTGTTTTCCACTATATTGTTGACTCTTGTGTAAATTTCTTTACTTGTTCACACATTTTTTTACAATTATTTACGAGTAAAATTTTGCAGAATAATTAATAGTTCTTGCAATGTAGTATTCAAAGAATTCATATGTTATTTTACGCAAATTAACATATGAATCAATTTGAATGTAAAAAAAATGCTAGTGATTGGATTGATTGTAGCTAATAACCGTTGTAAAGTGTGTCTGCCACTTGTTGATTTTGTATAATGCAATTGCGTTATAACACCATTTTTAATGTTAGAAACGTAAACATCTAACTACAAAGAAAAATATTTTAAGTATATTTTATCTTCAAATATTTTTAAAGCTAGCATCTCTGTACATCTAGATTAAATTTAAGGCATTACAAGAAGAAATTGAAAAGTCAAGAAACTTCTGCCAGCTTTTATCCTACCAAGGCCGCGCGATCAACATCAAATTATCAGCTTTAATTCAGTAACGTTTTGAAACATTACTCAAATTTAGGATTGTCAGTAGGTGGGCGTCACCTGAAACCTTTTTGGGAAAAATAGCACGTTTTCAAGGGTTTTCTTATAGTAAGTAGTCAATTTTGCAGTGTCACACAATAGGTGATGCCACATGTACCGTGCAGCTAAAAAAAATTAAACAGGTCGACAACTCGTTCCCTTTCATGGCACCCTTTTTGGGGTGTGAAAGTTCTCGTACTTTTTTCAACCACTTTTTTAACGTAGCATAAAATATATAAGATTAGGAACACCTATTTTCGGAACTCCCTATAACATTTCAGAGCTGATAAAAGAGTATTGCCTATTTTTTTCAACCCCTATGTAACATAGCAGAGCTGATAGAAGAGTATGACAAACTTTTTAACACTTATGTAACATAGTAAAAATTACACAAGACAGGCTACTTACATAGAATAATAGCGATGTACTCGTTCAGCCCCTATTTAAAATATCTGAGACCACATAAGGATATGACATATAATAGAAATATCAACCCTTATATGGCATAGTTCAGATTAAAGAGTACGAACACATATTCGAACATAGGTACCTTTAAACCCCTATTTAGCATATGAAGATGTATTCGTTTTATTTTATACTACCTTACTAGCAAGCATTGTTTAACATAACAGAGATTACGAGCACATAGCACGGGTGCATTCATTTTCTTTTATATTATCTATTTTCAAACCTTAATTAACATAGCAGAGATTATAAAACATTACATCATTTTCCAACCCTATTACCAAAGGCTACAAGGATTTTTCTAACCACTACTTAACATAGAAGCAGATACCTCATTTCTTTCAAAACTCTTATTTTGAACATACTAATTACGAATAATATATATTGCTTTATGTGAGATATGCGCCTTTAACTGATATGTATGAAACTCCGTATGCAAACATGCTAGTTACAAATATTTTATTTGTTTTTATCCAAGCCTTATAGTTTACGTGGGATAAACTAGACGAATCAGACTAAGTAATTATGTATGAAATATGACATTCGAATATTTCTAACGAAGTGTAAGAATCAGGTGAATTGTATAAAAATATGTGCATAAACTATAATTATATATTTCCAACATGATGGAATGTCATATATTATTAATTTGAAGAGAAACTGTGAAGAAATGTGTAAAATATTTATTGTATTTGACTCTTTTGTGTTTTACATTCTATCTATATTGATAGATAAAATGACGTCACTATAGTAATAATATGTTATAAACATAGTAGAAGAAGGAATGAAATTTGAAGTGTTTATATAAAATGTTGCTATACTCGATCGAATGCACTCGGTCAAATGCAGCTTGAAAGGAAATATGACTATAAATGGAAAATACTAGTTACAATTTGTGAAAGAAGACATTTTTGTAATGCACATACCGTTCATTATGTAGAAATCCAATCTCACTCTGGAGGCATGACAAGTAGCACTCACAGTTCAATCCATATTCTCTTGGTTCAAAGGTATTCACAGGTTCCAATCGATCTTTAAAAGAATTGAATCATATAAGAGATATATCCATGTTAAAAATATATAGTTCATCCTATTTAGTTTTATCTGTAATTGGAGAAGCTACCAAATTTTGAACCACACTTATAATCCATCGTCAATTAAATCATGATTAACTATGCTGAAGCACATGATAAGCACATCACAACAACTATTAATGATAAACTGCATTTAAGCCGAAGTATTAGCTTGAATTAGCATTACGTTTCGGACACTTTTAAAACATGTTAGGTACTCAATGTTAACTAGAATCAGTCTCACGTGTATACCAGCTGAAATCATTCAGCTTGTTTTTGACGAGTTTTTTCAATTATGATTAAACCCAGAAGTTGTGGTAGATGCATAGTATTTCCTATGATTTTGTAATGATTTTTGTAAGAAAAGAAAACAACACTTCTCGCTGTATTAAGGTTGAATGGGGATAAAAACCATAAACCGTTAATAGGTTAAAAACAGAATTAGATCATTTCTTCCACTGCCGCTTTCAATAGAGAAAATAGAGTGGAAGTATATGTTCTTGGGACTCTTAATTTATGCAGGAAACTTCTCGCTATTTGTTATAGTTCTTCCTCTACATTGATTAACATTAAAGAACTGTTATATTTTGCTATTTCCAGATTCGGTAGATTTGAAGTGGATGAGAGTGGATTTTAAGTGCATTTTGGGACGTTAATTGATTACAGAAGGCAGCGTTTCAGTATAAATTACGGTTGTTATACTATGTTGCTCAACTTTAAAACCGGAAGCATGTGATGTGTGCGACTTGGAATTTTAAGAATTGGGAGAAAATGTTTTCTATTCTTAGAGCATTGAATCGGTTTCTCAAACAACTACTCGGTATCTGTTATTAGTTTCGCTCCATGAAAATAAATAAGATAAAGATTATTTCTACTACTTCTGCTTTGTTATAGAACTGAGGATGGAGATTTAATATACTCTTATAACTCTTAATAGAATGAAGAAACCAGATATTCTCTTATGTTGTATTTTTCTATTTATAACGTTCATCGGTATTAATAGAAATATTTAATTTTTAGCACATTCAGGTCGAGTATCGCTTCGGAAATCAAAAATGAACCCTAACGTCTATCCGTCTACATCGTAACCAAACTTCAGGGTGACTGAATAAGCAGTTCGTGAGATTTTGTTTCCAAGGATGGCTTGACGGGAAGGGTAAATATACAAAGGAGTTTTGATAGAGCGAATTCTTTAAACATAGAAACACTTTACTCACATCAGCGTAATTTATAGTGTCATTCACGAGAATATTAGTAGATATATTTCTGTGTAATTTATAACGAATTCCTGCAGATGTGAACATTAAGAAAACCGTTTTATCAAATATCTTTAACATGTTTAGCATGAGTGTTGAAACAAAAATTAGTTATAATGAGTTTAAAATATTTAAGATGACTGTTGGGAGGAAAGTTACTGATTTAGTAATTATTTAGAAAACTAATTTAGTTTTATTTGATTTCGGTCACAAGTTTAGTTTCATTCATTTGTACGAACAATTATTCCAAATTAAAGTATAAATATTGTCATTATTGCGCTGCCTAACAACTAGAAGTTATTTCATACTGCACTATCAAAGCTTTAACACACTCTCATAATATCCATTTGTTTCCATTTAATAGTGTATTGGCGAATTCCTATTTATATGTAATTGTGAAACTAATCAAAAGCTAAATAATATATACAGAACCCCATATATATATATATATATATATATATATATATATATATATATATATATATATATATATATATACCATATATCACAGTAAACAATTATACATTATTAATATCCCATTTAGTACAATTTATTAGTTTTCATTGAAGAAATATATATATATATATATATATATATATATACATATATATATATGTGTGTGTGTGTGTGTGTGTTTGTATGTGTTACGCTGTTAATTAATTCAATACATATCTAAAGATGGTAATGCATGATAAAAATAAAGTCAGTTGAGTAGTATTAATTGTACCCAAGCGACGTAAATTTTTAAGTGCATTTACAATACACAAGGCGATGGTTGAGTAGATTCTAAGTGTAGAACAGCTATAGAGAAAAATAGCATATCTTCAATAGGAGTAATGGAGGTAGAACCGAATATATTAACTAATTAACTCACTCACTCTATGGCGAAGGTTCAATGGCGTTTTCACGAAACACTCTTCTTACTTCCATCTTTAGCTAAACGGAACAAGTTTCTACTTTCTATTCCTATTTCTGCGACGTCCATCTTCATACTCGAATATTCATCGTATATTCATAGAATATTTTGCTCTCCCATATGTGAGTATAAGGAATGTTTAGTCTACATTTGGCCAATTTTGACTTAACTAAAAATTTAGAAGAATCCAAGTCGCCAGGTCCGTAAGTGCTCGATGTTTTTCACTCGGTTCCTAACGATAGCCAGACAGCGTAATTTACACTGTAATAGGCTTCTCTGAGAAACTGGGATGGGAATTTTGTCACATTCCCTTTGCTCAGCTTTCCAAAGTCCTTTCACAGTTGGCACACGCCGTTTTCCTAAAGACCACTTTAGCAATATAAACCGACAATAGTCCGTAAGACTTGCATCTGGAGATTTAACAAGTACCTCATTGAAAGGTATCACCTGTATACCACTTGCCTCCCCCATCTCTCTGTAGAATGCGAGGGACGATCGTGAGGTATATGATGAGTCATTGCCTATGTGAATGCGGACCAGATTGGCGTCATTTCCGTACGGTGTCGGCATCGTGATCTGCTCCTGAAAGTACTGCGAATTTATTTTGCAGTTCTTCAATTTACCTCCGTAAGACTAGCCAGTAACTAAAGTGATTCTTTACAGACACGGAATCACCTTCTGATATTCTTGGCGCCTTTCTCTCGGTACAAGATGAATCTCGGTTTGTCGCAGTCGGTATCGTAAATCCATGCTTCATCGACCGTTACGAAGTACATCCACCTTTGTTTTGCCAGATGCCGTTCGTACAGCTCCCGGGCGTTACACTTTCGTTCCTTTTGGTGGACATCCGTGATAAAATGACCGCGAGGTTTCATTCCATTTGCCAGCCTAAGTTGATGGTGTAACGTACGGCACACAGTCCCCAAAGACACGTCAAAATGATTAGGCATACAACTTTGTATTGGCGGATCTTCTTGCATTGCCATTTTGCGAACTTTCCTCTGCATAGTAGAGGTGGCCTTCGTGCATTCACGCTTCCTAGTCAACTTCGTTGGTGATCAAAATGGTGGAGCTTCGTAGCCCTTGTATTATTAATAACATGTTTATTCCTCTTAAACTGATGTTGCAATTATTCTTCTGGCACTGGTTTCTAATGACAGAAATACTAAATTGTGTCTCATAAAGAGCCGCAACATACCCTTCCAAAAACCGGCTTAGTATAGCCTGCATTTTGGTCACAGACCGGAAACCCACAGAACTGGAAAATAGTAATTTAACACAACACTCCCAACAATGGTCCTATTTTGTGCGTTATTTTCGTTCGCGCGGAGAAAAACTCCGTTCTCAGGAAGCCACTGCACAACACTGCAGAACACCAAGTTGAGTGAGTACATTCCATCCGGGAGGGGGAAGGAACGAAATCGGCCAAACGTAGGCTGAACAACCTCTGTAGGTTTCCTAATGGTCGCTTTCCAAATCGTTTTACAGTTGAGAATTTGAAAGCGTTTCTGCTTTCTTCCATTCTAGCTACATGACCTGCCAACATAAGCTTCCTAGATTTGATGACCCTAACAATGTTTGATAAACCGTATAAATTATGAATTTCCTCGTTATGAAGTTTCAGCCATTCCCCATCCCATTTCCTTTTATTTCCCAACCATACAGAACAACAGACATGATTAGCGTTTTATTTATTTTAAGTTTCAAATTCGACGATAGAATCACGTCAACAAGAGATTTTGAACTGAATAATAACACGAATTCCCTGCTTTTAGTCGGCATTTAATTTATTCGTGAATATGATTTTCGTTTGTTAGTATCGATCCTAGATATTTGAAAATATCCCTTTTTTCGAATATATTAGTTGATATACAAACAGAATATATCACTCTATATCAACTGTATCTTCAATTCCGTCATATTGTATTTAGACAAAAAAAAAATAATAATAATAAATCGTTTTGAGATTCTTCTGCACCACAAATATACATCTGACGTTCTTTTGATATATCTGCATTAATTTGTTAGTGATAACTTTTATAATGAAGTTAATGTTCTCTTGCTATCAGCCGTTTATGACTGTAATAGAAACATTGCATTGTAATACGTCGGGATATGATAAGAGACAGTTTGAATCTATATTATAATCAACTTTAAATGTGTAACTGTCATTTAAATTACCTTGAATGTTCATTATGCATTGTTTCCCTGCATCATTGCATAAAACCTGAGGTCCTGTAATATAAAATATATATGTTAATTTCTAATGCTACTAGATCGATTAAGTTATCTGTATTAAATCAGTAATTGATTGTATCAATCTTAAATGTAATCTATTTATTTTGTAATTATGGGACTGTAAATGTATATATGAATATTACAAATGATTTTCAGGATCATAAATTTTATCTCTCAACTTGAGTAGTACTCATGTATGTAAAATTTTGTAATTATGGGACTGTAAATGTATATATGAATATTACAAATGATTTTCAGGATCATAAATTTTATCTCTCATCTTGAGTAGTACTCATGTATGTAAAATTTTGAAATCAATAATCACCAAATTTCTGTCAGAGAGGTAATCATTAAAAGAAGGTTTATGTTGTTGTATTATACATTATTTGAATTACTTTATAATTCGCAAGACCCTAAAACTGATGCTGAAACTAAGTTTTGTTTTCATCTCTGGTGCTTTGCACACACAGCGCATACAATTTGTAGACGGTACATGTTGATTACGAAAATTTATAACGAAATGAGTATTGACTTCTGTGGAAGTATGAGTTTCTCTTTCGAGTGTGATGGAAGTTGTTTCATGAGATATTTCATTTTACAGCAGCAAGTGCCGCATGTATTCTTGGTTGTGTGGATTTCGTAATCGTACAAGAATGTTAGTATGTTTGTCATGAGATATCATACATGTTTCACTAACCATGTTAATTCTCCAGAAGCAGAATCAAATGTTTTTTTTAATTTGCTCGACATGTATCAACCCTGCGAGTAGCTACGCAACAAAACTATCGGTTTTCATACTAGTCAAATAATTGTTTATAAAGATTTGCTTTTATTTAATGAGATCCGGCAAATATTAAATCGTTGGGAATCCTTTATCAATTCTCTATGCAAAGTGTTCCATTGGATCATCTACGGAAAGAAAAAAATCATTGGAAGCTCGAACTGTTGATTTTTTCACCCAAGAGGAATATATATACATGCCGCAGAGCTCCAGAAACTCGGCGATATATAAACAGTATTTTTGAGTTATTGTGTGTTGTATAATGTGGCATAATCCAAAGGTCGTAACTTCATGTAGTAGGAAATCGTGTTGGAAAGCATGAATATATATCAAACAAAGAAAATACAAACAAATTAGTCAGAAAGACACTCCAAGACAGGAGGTTTTAACATTTGAAGGGCGTTTACCAGAGTAATAACGTAATAAAAGCTATAAGGACCATTTTGAAATTGAAGATGCCCGTGGCTCGTTTCACAATTAGTACCATAGAATTAAAACATACAAGGAAAATTAATTAAAACAAGTAAATATCCAGTGATTACAAGATTATACTTATCGCTATAGGGCAAGAGTGTGAGAGCAAAGTATACTCTACCGGGCTATGGAAGTGAAGTAAAATTCAGAATGTAACCTGAACCGTTGAAGTGCTTTCTTTTGTATCACCTATGTAGAACATTGAAATCGGCATTTTAGCTTGTATCCCTTTCATGCATGAACTACCTTGAAATTATAGAAATATTTTGAAAAATATGTGATATATTATACAACCAAAAGAGTATTTTAAGTGTGATATTTATAAATTGGTATTTTCTATAAAAAGTACATAAAAAATTGATTGAGCCTCATATGAGGCTTCTGTGCAAAATGGGTTCTACATGTAGCTCTATATTGTGATTGGATTTTAACATTACATGCGCTCTTGCCATTGTGATTGTAACTTACTTTGTTATTTTGATCACAACGGCGAAAGTAAAAGAGCTGGTTATAGAAATAAACTTTGAAGTGACTTCACATCTTCCTCTTCTGTTTCATTTACAGTTATTGGGATGGTACTGTAAATTATTGTGATGATTTACAATGGAAATTCTCGAAATACTCTGGACTCAAATAAGCATTACACCGTCCATAATGTATCTTGTTTATCTCTTGTATGCAGAATCCTTACGAACAAATACATATGTCCCACCTATTTTCTTTGAATGTTATGTCTTCCATCATACCTTAATGCATTCGACACCTGATATTATATGCTATTCTCTGCTTCTTTGCTGTATCTCTAAGTGTGCTGAATGTCGCTTTTCTTTCGTTTGATTGTTTTGTATCATTAGAATATGTCATTGATGGTACAATGGAATGACATTAAAGTAAAAATATAAGCCTTTCCAGCGTTGTCATCGACTCTACGAGCAACATGTCTGTTTGTTACCTTTACATTAGATCCTGTCCGATTGCTCTCTTTGTTTTATTCCTGATAATCGGAGTATTGGCTGGTTCATAACTTCAAAACCCCGTCCCCCATTCCAACTAATTATTATTCTGACAATGACTCACATTTACTCACTTGAAACTATACACATCTACACACATAGTGAAAATATCTTTTTTCCTAAAGTACAAGCCAGGAATTATGGGACACGTTTCATTTTTTAGTGTGTAAAATCAAAAATAGCCGTATAAGTAAGATTTTACAAGTTTTGGCTTACGGGTAAGGTGGATCACCACCCGGAAATCACTACATGTTTTAGCTCTTCTCTTAACTAGTGCGCAATGAAACGGTACATATTATAAATATCGTAATATAACATAGAGTTACGTTTCAGCTACAACACAAGACAGTAATTCATTTGGTTGTTTTCTGATATCGAAAAAGGTAACAAATACACGAAAGTATTTGATTCGTTTTACCATGAGCACACAAGATGGCACTTGCTGTTAGATGTTACTAGAAACGCTCCATTTTATGAAATATTTAAATAAAAATAAAATGAAATTTTTGAGTTTTACGTCCCACGTTTATGACGGTTAGGCTAAAGGAGACGGTGATGATGAGTAATGAATGAAATGGTGGAATGAAGAAAGTGGGAGGAAATGGAAGAACCCCGAGAAAACCCACTCACATGGTGTTTCTCCACCACAAAATTCACTTGGCGGGGGCTGGGATCGAACACGGGACCCCAAAAACCTTATGAAATATTTATTTGTATGTGTGAAGCACTTTAAAGTAACGTTCTTATTACAAAACAAATATATTGTTTGACCGTTTTTAGTGTTTTGTTTCACATTTTAATTAAATATTACTTTACATTAAAGGAAATATATTTTAAGAAGAAACTTCCACACAACGCCATAATGCGCTGTACCCAAATTTGTGCGTTTAATTCCTGGATTCTAGCTTTGCAGTTCGAGAAGCGGAACTTAGCTGTGAATTGCGGTAAGGGTCAAAAACTAATTTCTCCAGAAAGTTTCCAATCAGAATTTCATGATTACTTTCTTTTTCTATCTGACATCAGTAAACACTCGACACTATCTGACAACGTCGCACTATTCTAGCAGCGTTTAGCATAGCACTGAGAACACCTAGTGATCCACCTTAACGTTCCTTTCAACATCGAACTTATATGAGACTGGGCCTATTGATTAACGTGTAATCCGAACCGCATGAGCTCCTCCCGGGAATTGAATGCGTGCCCTCCATGTCAAAGGCGCGTAAGCTAACCGCTTAGCCACAGACGTTTAGTGTACTCGGAACTTTCGAGTTTCCGATTACCGCGGTAAGACTGGCTTGTTCATGGAATCGAACAGAAAATATTACGAGTCAATTAGAGCCATGTAAATGAAAAAAATCAATACGTTCTTTTATTGGATAAATATATATTTACAAATTAGGCACGAAACCAGAAAAAAAAAATTTGAAAGGATTTAAGGTATAGGGAGGAAGTCCAATACTACAAGTCACCACATCTGTATGGTACTGAATGGATATTATTCTCCACTCGAAAAGCCTACATGTAGTTGTAAAATAGGGGAAACTATACAGTCGTGGACACCTTAAGGCATTTTTTTAGTAATTAATTTATAACTTTTATACGTTTGTCCATATGTATCTAATATTTGTTAAATAATATTGTTACAGTATGCGCTTTAAAATAAATATGATATCGGAGTGAAATTTAACGTTAGGTACGTGTAATTGTTTTAAGAAAGTACTATAACTTTTATAGTGATGGGCCCTACAAAGACTTAGTTGGGCACTTTTGATTACAGTTATGGGCACCTGTGCAGAAATTTCTAAAATTATTTAATAATGTCAAGATACATTACATTGTTACATAAACGCATAATACAGCATCTCGTTTTGATGTTTTGTAGTTTTATAGTAACAATTTTAATAAAAAATTAAGAATTTATGAAATTAGGGACTCTGTTTGCCTAATTGCTGTCACTTTCAGTTTCGTCTAAGATCTGCAAACACTGGATACAATAACATACATCATCATGGTAGGCTTCTCCGCAGCAAGAAGACAAGCTTTATGAAAAGCCTGTCCACAGCGTTGGTAGTTCATTCCTGGTAAACGAGGTCCTATACTCTCACAACACTTGTTACACAATCCAGAAATTGAAAAAAGTACGGTTTTCTAATTGTTCGGTACTATTTTCCAACACACTCACTTTCAATATATTTGAATCTTCTTTGGATGCTGAAGAAAAATGAACTCCTTCAATTGTGTTCTCTTGCAATTCACCAAAAAGCATTCGTTTAGCCAGAGGGCAGAAGGTAATTTCTCCACATCAGCTCCAGTTATATCTGTACGTTCAGAAGAAAATGGATTAATACTAGGAGTATCTTCGTGTCCTTTTTCTACTTTCCCAGCTGGACCTGACTGTTTAACTTTTCTTTTCCTCTTTTTCTCTCTTGTTTTTCTTTTGTATTTCATTTCTCTTTATGCAGCACTTTCCATTTATATTATGTTATTACAAATGAGAATCTTTGAATATTGCGACCATTCCGCTTTGATGTTTGTGGCCATACTAAACAGTACTTAAAAAGCGGCATATCTGATTTCTTGATTGGATACATTTTACACTGGTCTGTAGTTCTGTTTTGCTCTTTTGGTGTCACCTCAACTTGTAGAGAAGTGCTTGCTTCCTCAAGTTGTTCTACTAAAGCACTTTCAGTCTGTTGTAATCTTGGTGAGTTTGAGGCTTCATCTGACGGCAACTCATCATTTGTGTGGATTTTTATGAGCGTTTCATCTTTAGAAAATTCTTCAAATATCTTACAGAGAAGGCGTAAATCTTCACATTTTTCTTCATGACCATTTCCAGCTTTATCTGTAAACAGTTTTATTTGGTTACAGTTATCGGGTCCAAGTAAATCACAAAACTTCTCATAAGTCAAATCACGAAAACTTGATTGCACTTAAATTGTATTTAAGTAATCTTCGAAATAATTCAGTCCTCACTCAGCGCCGCAAACTAACTTAGGCAGCTACCTGAGTGAAAACGCTGTGATTAGTTTCTTAAAAACCGTATTAACAGCAGTGGCAAATGATGTGCTGAGTAATCACATCCGAGGCATCAATGCAAAAATCACCGATAGACACTTTCCATTGAATCACAGAATTCGGTTTAAAAAGTAACTAGGCCTATTTCATACTCCATAACTTCACGTGTAAGTACTGTACATTGCCACAACGTAAGTCACTGGCGTTTCTACTAGCGCGAGGACTGTAGCTATATTTTAAGTGCAATCATATGTGATAAATATGAATAGGCCTTGTTATTAATTTTCAAGGAAAAAAACTGTACAGTTAGCAATATGAAAAAAGAGGCTTCGGACTTCCAACGCACACTGACGTTTGTACAATGCTTCCTCTTCTTGTTCTTTTTTGGGATCATGATCTAAGTCTAGCTGAGTCGAAGCGTCGAAACCTTCACTTCATATTGGTAAGAGTGCAGATTTCCTCCTTTTCACTAAAATTAAATGTAATCAGATACATAAGAAACTTAAATATACATATGTAACCTGATTATAATGGCCCCTGTATCAAGATCGTAGTTATACACTCCCTTGTACATTTTTTCCAGAAAGAGGTCTCTATAAAATATGCCTAGTTCTATTGTTATGCTTAAGAGTGGCCGCCTTTATTGTTATACAAGCCAGTCTTGAAATAGCAACTGCGCCTTTTTTGAATTCCACAGACGGCCTGCTGACAAATTCTCTGCATTAGTGTCTAGAGAAAGGAAGGACCCTCGCTAAAATGGTAGAGAAATAGTCTATGGACTGCCAACTGTTGAAGGTGGATAGTCTGTGGCAGGCCGATTTGCGCAGTATTCACATTCAAGGTTCGGGCTTGTATAACAAAGGAGGCCGTGGCTTAATCCAATATAAACATGATGCACATAGTGAGTTTACAGTAATGGGCACTGGGCCCAACACTGTTAAATAACCTTTAAATTTCATGAAATTTTCGAGCAAGAAAGACAACAGCCTGAAATGCACTTTAGGATTAATAGTAAAATATAGTTATGGGCACTAGGCGCTGTTAACTGTCATGTCCCATTAAATTAAAATGCAGTGGTGAGCAACTCATGATTTGAGAGCAAAACTCATTTAGACTTATATCTCATTAGCACGAAGTGCTCTTATCATTTAATAATCACTCAAAACACAAAACTTTAGTTTCCAATTGATTTATAAGGAAACAAAGCCTTAATCAGTACACCTATCTGATTAAAAGAATTCTTTAGAAATGAACAACAACCATCACAACGTTTCACATCCCGCACCTTTCTACACCCCGCCAGACACACGAAAGAAGAAAGACAATTGACAAACTATGAGCGTAAAGAAGAAAGGTGTACCAAAATTGGAAATCGTCTATAGCTCTGTACAGGCGCTCCGACTCTTATTATTTGAAAGTAATTTTCATAGGTGCCCATCACCATCAGAGTGCCAACGACTGTATAGTTTCATCTATTTCCAACATTTTCAGCAATATAGAACTAAATTGTTTTTATAAGAGGAAGTCTACAGATGAAGCGTAAAATCAAATTTCCATGTTACATCAATCACTTTGCTGTTCAACAAGTAAAATGTACTTGAGAAAATGTACAACATATATTGAGTTAGGAAATTTTCTTGGGGGTCCGCATAGGTGGACTCCACTCGTGTATATGCCTTTGCTATAACCGGCATTGTCAAAAATATCTAAATTCGCTCTCCACAAACGAAACAAATTTATTATCATGAACAGAGATATTTAGAGGCGAAAGTAAATAAATAAGTACACCCATTCCATACCAACATTTTACTGCGGATCACTCTAGTATCAACTGGAAACGTTAGTAGCTGCATGGAAGCCTCACTTCAGATTATACGATTGAATTGCCAAAAAGGCATCATTTCCAGTACGTATGATAAAAACAGTTACAGAACGCTATTTTCAATGTTTAGAAATCTAATATTATTTTTTAAAATACGGATTGTCTTCTATTGTATTGAATTTACTTCAAATAAAATAGCAACTTGAAACCAGTGAGGAACACCTGCTCTAAATGCATGAAATTGAAAACATACACATTCCATCTTGCGAGGAACCTGTCAAACTTAAAGCAACTTGAGGCCTACATGTGTCCGTGGAAGAAAAAATCACGTAACATCGACCAGCGCCGTAACTTCGATTTTTTGGGGGGGAAGGCAAGCATTAATACGCGCATTTTGGCCCCCAAGAAAAGTTTTTTTTTTTTAATTTTTGGGAACCTCTTTCTAGCTTTCTCTTACTCTTTATGGTCTCCCCGTAATATGTTTGTCCTCCCGCATAGCATGGTCTGCGGGACCGTTACCTGCCTCTTGGCCCGTTTCATACATTACAAATTAATTAAGGGGACAATATTGAAAAATATCAACGCCATATGAATAAATGTAATTTCTAGGGCCTCTAATAATAGACATTGTTTTACTGAAATAGACCCACTACTCATTTTCCTTTTATCTACTTTTTGTGTTCTGTTTATGTAATGTAGTGAAAAAGTTAGATGCTTTATTTATAATTTCATGTTCGTATCGTATATGAGGTAAGAAAATTATGTCTTAAAGTGGGCACCGTCGAACGGCGGGAAGCTTTCCTGGGGAGACAGTTACCCCTCCTGCCCGATGGGAGTCCCTGACATGGACAATTTTTAAGGTGTTAGAAAAATAAATAGCATTACCACCACATATGAGGTTGTTATGCATGAAAGGGCTGAGAAGACAAACAATGATGGCTAAGAATTTGGGGACCGGCGGTATACGGTGATCAGTAGTAGAGTGGTTATCTTTTGTATGTGGGGACTTCGGTTCGATTTAAGCGACGTTGTGGTGGAAAACATTGTGTCTGTTTTCTCCAGGTACTCTAGTTTCCTCCCTCTTTCTCATACTGCCATTTCTTCTATCATCATTCACTTGCTTTAATCATCGACCACCGTAGCCTAAAGAGCAAAAAATCGTAAGAGTCATTGACGTTTATAGGCATAACCATCAAAGCAAAGTGTGAAATTGGTTGGTATTTTGATTACAATAACTTCAGGCAAGATAAAGTTTCGCTCACGGAATGGAATTTCGTGTAAACTCAATCCTGCCAAAGCCGATTTTTGTATTGTAGCCATTGGAAGTAGTTTGGGTGTTGAAGTAAATAATTTAGACACTACATTATAACTTATAGAGTTAGCATTATTCCTAATCTAAAGTTGACGCGCAATACGATTCTGTAAATTAAAGATGGAAAATACTCCCTAAAGACTTAAATGAAGTAATTAGCTATTATAAAAGATAATAATTGTTAGTAATTCTTACGAAATTAATTCCCTTTTATTAATTATCTGAAACCAAACTGTGTCATATACTCCAATACAACCTAAGTTTCGTCACACCGAACGGAGCTCCTCCGTGGTTTAGCGGTTAGCGTACGCGCCTTTGGCGTGGGAGACCCGGGTTCGAATCCCGGCGGGAGCTCATGTGGTTCGGATTCCACGTTAATCAGTAGGCCCCGTCTCATATAGCCTCGCTGCTGAACGGGACGTTAAACTTTAAATCAACTCAACTCAACTCAACTCAACTCAGTCACACCGGACCTGGGTCTTAATATCTGAAATACATTTTAGCAATACGAAAAGTAGAATTTTAAAGGAAACTACAATTGTGAATATATCCTGTTTCTGTCAACCTTACACCTGATCGTTCTGTTGTACGTTGTCATTCTTGGAATTTATAAGTGCAAGAAACGAAGCAGCTAAAGATGAATTTTCAGGATATTAGAAGAGTGTCATCAAATTATATTGTTTATCGACAGTTATTAGGCAGAGAAAATTGAAAGCTGGCCAAACTGAAAGTAGAACCAATTCAGGTAGAACAAATGCTATTAAAAGATGTGATTCCAAAGGTGAGTAGATGTAAATCAAGTAAGTTATTAATCACTAGCAAAATTGAGGGACGTGAGCTTTAGTTAGAGTGAGCGCGAGCTCAAAGAAACTTATCTGCCTGAGTGAGAGTGATCGAGAGCCCAATTCATATACTTGACACCGAATGTGTGTAAGCGGAAGGCGAATTGATACCACTAAGCACAGCCGAAATTAGAGGCATTGAGCCCGATAGTAATAGAGAGCAAGAAGGGAGCCAGAGCGTGAGTGATTCGAAGGCAAATTGAGAATAGTGAGGCTAACATTGATTGAAAGAGTTGAGGTTGAACTGAGCGCGGGCTCTATCAATATTATTTTAGCGGGAATCCCATGGACAGAAGTGAGCTTGATCGTAAGGGTATGTTATGCCAGTTGAAACTAGTTATTGGGAATAAACTTGATTTCAATTGACAGTATTCTGCGAGATAGTAACTGAAAGCGCAATCAATCGAGAGTTTATTCAAAGCATTGTTTAGTGTAGTTGAAAGAATGGAGCCCGAACGTGATTGGGAGGCATGTCAATTGAAATTATTGAGTGGGAAACCATCGAAAGAAGTGAAGGCAAGGACGAACCCAATTGTGACTGGTGTGACCGGTACTAATTCGGGGAGGAGAACCCGAGCGCGCTACGAGGGATAGGAATTAAGATTTAGGAATACAGGTCAGAATGAGAGAATTGAGCCCGAGCACGAGTCCACACTAGGCCAATTGATAATAATGAATGAGAATAACTGATAGAAGTGAACTCGAGCGTGAGAAAGCGTAACTTCCATTAGGTCTAGTGAGCGCGAGTCTCATTGACTAAGGTGAGCTCAAGCGCGAGTTAGAATATGTCAAATTGGGACTAGTGAGAGCGAGATCAATTGAAAGACTTAAGCTCGAACGTGAGTATGCGTGACCTTGGAGAACATCCAATTGAGACCGGTAAATCGGCGGGGCCAGTTGTGAGAAGTGAACAGAAGCGCAAGTGAGTGGAGAGGGGTGCAATTTCAGACAAGTGTGCGCGAATCTGAATGAGAGAAGCCCAAGCGAGATCCCAGTTGAGAGTCGTGAGTGTGAGGGTAATTGAAATAAGAATTGATAGGGACCTGAGCCAGACGAAGAGTGAAAATCAGTGCAAGTGATATTATTGAGTGTTAGACGAATTGAGAAAATTAAAACCAAGATGAAATGGGCTAGTGCGTAGGTGAAAGAAATTTGACAGCAAACCCAACTGAGATTACGGAGCATTAGCCCGTAAAGAAAGTAAGTACCACGGAGATGAGATCGATCCAAGATGAGATTACTGAACATGAACCAAATGAAATAAGTGACGCAGCGCAAGTTCGAGCAAGCCCTATGCAAAATTGCCTACTATTGACACTAGAGATTGAATTTAAAGATCTTGATGTTTCCTGAAAATCAGTTTCGGGAGTGGAACCGACTATTTTTCTTTATCAAAGCAATTCTGGTTCTAAAACTAAAATTCAGTTTTTAGACAAAATTGGTTTTGATTCTGGAATAGAAACATTTTTTCGAAAAAAAAAAATGGTTCTGGGTCTGCAACAGAAATTCACCTTTGTATGCAAATCAGTTTTGGTATCGAATCGAAATTGTTAACAATTTCCACAGTTAACAATTATCTACCTATTGGCTTAAAATGAATAAATATATGTTTAAAATTATAAACTTAAATTCTTCTTTTAAATAACACCAACTGACTTTGAGGTAGGGAAGAAAAAGTAATGGAAATGAAAAGTTTGGCTAAGAGTATCGAAGAGTGGAGAGCTGCGAGAAGTCAAACGAAAGATTTCGTTTCGGAAAAGTAAACAAAAATACGTACTTTAATATGATGTAAGTATCCATTATTCAATTTGCGTTGTATCTTGATGCAATAGCTACTATTCAACTTAATTTAACAGATAGAACAATACATATATCAAAATGTCTTAAAATACTACTAAGTGCATTACGATATCAATATTCTAATGCTTTAGGGGAACGAATTTTATTGGGTATTTCAAGATATTACGTATATAAATGTTCTTGCCACAAGAATTAAAGCCTTGTGACGGGCCGGGCTGTGTGATTGACGACAGGTAAAATTTTCATTTACAATCTTAAACATTCCAGTTAGAAAATTTACTTTCATTTTATATCTCACTTGCTTAATTCAGATTATTTGAATTAAACCGTTCGTGTTCTTGATCCGCAGTTTGCAGATCTGAAGTCCAAATATTGAAATGTGCATTTGCACTGTAACATGTTATTTCTTATTTCTGTAGATTAATAATACAGTAAATATCTTGAAATACACATATATTGCATATATAACCTTGTGGAAATATATGCTCGCTTACACTGTTAATGGTTTCGGAGATCGTTAGAACCATTCTAAATACAGTGGCGGCTCTAGAAGGTTAAAACTACGGGTCATCCAATACCCAGACTATAATATGTATATAATGAATTTAGCATAGATATTAAAAATATATACAAATACTAGCTTAAATTATTTTTGTCACTCAAAATTGGGGGTCTTAGGCCCCCGACCCTATGGTAGATCCGTCACTACCTATCTAATTCTAGAGTGCCGTTAACAAATAATGGTTGGTTGGTTAGAAATATTTAGCGT
Organism: Thermobia domestica; assembly: GCF_964235325.1. NCBI lineage: Eukaryota > Metazoa > Arthropoda > Insecta > Zygentoma > Lepismatidae > Thermobia > Thermobia domestica. The sequence goes on from NC_137455.1 coordinate 303,495,711, forward strand.
TCCCTGCACCAGCGAGACCAAATGAGAGGTAAAGCTACAGTTTAAGGTGGGATATGAGCCACATTCTTAGGGAATCGATACGAAAAAAAAGGACACTAACCAGATACTAACGAGGAAACTCATTTTGTCAACTAATAAAGTGCAAAATATCAAGCGAGTGCTTTTCATAACTATTCATAAAAATTACACTGTTTTTTTTTAAATAAATTCAAGAGGCTTGTTAATAATTTTGTTTTGCTAACTCAGTGTCAGGCAATTAGTATTAATGGAATTAGCAATTCTGTCTTTATGGAGTTAATGTTTCATATATTGATATATCCCATGTGTATATTAGAAATGGAGTAATCTTATAAATGGTACTACAGTAGAAGACTAGTCAATTTATTTACCTCATAAATACTTATTAAATAAATAATTTTTCTTTACATAAAAGTACAAATTTAAAAGAATATCCAAGCATTGTACTTTAGATATTATAGATTAGTTTTTAATTAACAGTTTATTTACTTAGACGGCAGTGAATATTGTACTTTCAAACAATATCTCAAAGAAATTCAATTTGCTTATGTAACCTCGATTACTTTTACCTAGCAAATTATGCACTGGTTGTTCAATTACATAACAAGCTTATATATGTATTGGCTTTCAATATTAAAGTTTGTTTAAGTGTGTGTGTGTGTATGTATGTAGTTGCGAGTGTATTAAGAAGAGCTAGATAAAGTAGACGTTGCACCTTTGTCGTATTTTCTTCGTAATGTCTGGTAATCGCGTGTTAATGCCAGAATTCGTTATACTTTCTCATTACATTTCATGGGCTGTTTAGAATAAACACTAGGTATGCACACATTGTATTTCAGTACATTTGCTAGAAGGGCTAGGTCAGTGATAAAAAACTGACTTTGGGCGCATGGAATGTTTGGTTTTACAATCATTCATGCCTATTTTGTTCTGTATTGAACTAAAACAAATTCATAAGGTTTATCATGGTTTTTCTGTTTTATGTAGTTCCTATTTATCAAAAATCATTGCCTTCTTTATTTGCATCACCCATAGTTTCGGATTACTAAGAATTATATGCTACCGACAATGTAAAGAAAGATTTTACATAAAAGTTTGTATTTTAACATCATCAAGATATTCACTGATGGAAATTGCACTAAAATACATAAAATACCACTTACGTTAACAATAGAAATGTTATATTGGGCTGCGTAACTTCCAAAACGAATTTGTGATAATACGGAAGCAAAACTTAATACTATTTGCATACCATCAAGAACAAGCAAGTAAATTGGGTTAATTTTTTACAAAATGGATTACATATTATGCGAACATTCTTAGCAAATTTCTTCCCGTAGTTAAACTTTATTCATAATCTTTACTGTGCAATATTACAAAATTCTGAAATATCGTATTTTTGAGAGAATGCATAACGAATCCCGTGTAATCCCTTGAACTGATAGTGATATAGTGGGCCACAGATGACAGGTTCGACGAGAAATATGTGAACTAAAAACGGTGTTGAAAATTTATGAACTCTTGTAGTTACTGTAGTTATAAGAACTATATTGTGCTATTAATGCAGAAAGAAAAAATGTTCAATTTTGTTGTTCGTGTTATACCCTTCCCCTTCATTGTCGAGTAGTACTCAAGAAATATATCCTTTTACTTTTCGGTTGAACAATATGTCATATAAGGAGTATAAATAGAGCGAGTTATGAATAAAATTAATTTCTTGTCTATTTAAAACATCTTGATTTGTTAATCACTTTTTTAAAAAAAATTCGCTTAGTATGTTTGAACAAGATTTGATTCGTAACTCAGTTCCTAGAGAGGGAACTAAGGGAGCGTTGGCGACGTAAGGCAGTTTAACTTAGAAGTAGAAAACATCAACTCCCACTGGAAATCGAACCCAGACCACATAAAAATGTGAAAAAACAAAACCATATAAACATGATGGAGTATGTTACTTCTCTTAAAGAATTATTTTAGTTACCGCATCTCTCGTATGTGGAGTTCCTAGTTCGATTCCAACTCGCACCAAGTTTTTGTGTAGGGCTCACACAAATACCATATGCGGGGTTTTCTCATGGTTGTCCTGCTCCTTCTCACATTCTTTATTTGATCAGTTTCTTGGCTTTTTCAATGTCTTCATTAGTCTTGGACCATAATCGTGAAACGTTAAAACAAAAATAAATAAATAAATAAAACTGATGCAGCTAAATAGATATAAAATAACTTGTTTATTATAATGATTTTATTATGAGTAGAGTAATATATTATTTTCGGCCTTACGTCAGGAGGGGCACAGTGGATCAGTGGCAGAGAGTTTACCTCTGAATCATGTGGTCCCATTTCCGATCCCCGGCCAAGTAAGTTTGTGGTGGCAACATCGTGTCCGTGGGTTTTGTCGGAGTACTTCCATTTCCTCCCAGATTTTTATTCCACCAATACTTCTATCGTTATTCACTTGTCTAATCTACTGTTTTCTTTAGCCTAACGGGCACAAACGTAGGACGTTAAACTGAAATATTTTATTTTCATTTTCAGCTTTATTCCAATGTTATAATTGCACCATTTAGATTATATATACCGGGTGATTCAATAAGAACGTACCAAGCCTATATCGCAGCTAATACTGCACGTAGAGCCTTCAAACAAAAAATTGAATTAACAAATCGTATGTGTAGAATGCCATAAAATAGTAGCGAGACCAGTGGCGTCTCGTGAATACCTCCAACGGGGGGCAACTTCAAAATTCACAATGGAAAGTGGTATAACTGTTGGAATCGTTCCAAAGACATTAAATGTAAGACAAATTTAGAAGGACAAACTTTGTCATATCTTTTCCATTTAGCCGCTAGAGGCGTTGTGCAAACTTCTATCTGACTACCCGTAGCAGGCCTTTATCTGAGCTAATAATGCGCATAGAGCCGTCAAAAAACAATTGAACTACCAAATCGTATGTGTAGATTGCAATAAAATTAGTAGCGACACCAGTGGCGTATCATGAATGTCTACATCGGGGGTCATCTGCGAAATTTGAGATGGAAATAAGGGTTGGTTGCGCCTCCATTGAAACAAGCGCCCAATAGGAGAAACGTCGAGAAGAAACACCCTCGCACCATCTGACTTTCGCAGCATCTCGCACCACCTAGTAATGCTACCGTGTTCCTGCCTACGAGAAAGAAATATTTCTCTGTGCAGGCCTGGCCTAATATTTTTGTGTGTTCCACTGATCAGGTTTCCCTAAATGTCGTTATAACAGTCCACTCTGTACTATGTGAAATGGACTCCCGTTCTGGGTGACGAGTGTTTAAATGTTCTGCGATATGTCTACTACTGCACTCCCCTGAAATCAATAGGATCTCCACCTGCTCGTCCCGCTTTAGTGCCATTCCGTATTATGCCACTTGAAACTAAAGAAAATCGATTAAAGCTTTGCAATAGTTAGTCGTAGTGCCGAAATATTTTGCCACTAATTCATGGCAAAAATCAGTCAGATTTGATGTATAACACGACAGGCTTCCATTTAGAACATTAACTACCGTTTCAAGATGGCGGCAGATGTTGCAATAGTCTCCAAAAATCTCTCTAATCGCCTGTCGCCTGTCATAATCACTTTTTCCCTTATCCCAGTTCTGAACGGTGTATTTTTTTTTTTTTTTTTTTTTTTTTTTTTTACAATTTTGGACCATCCTCTGTATTCATACGAGTAAAACTTCGCGAGTTTAAACTATGTTTGGAATTCTGTCAGGTACTTCTAATCGTTGGCACAAGTATGTAGATATGACTAGTGTATAGGTAGACAGCACATGCTGAAATTGTTTTGTACCATGTCGATGAGTAGTAACGAGGTACAAAAGACAGTCAGTCAGTGTATGTGATAAACATAGTGTTTTTATAAGATCTACAGCAACAAAGTGTGATCTATTGTTCCAGAAAGAACGATCGATGCTTTGTGGTAAGTACTGCATTTTAAAGACGAATGCTTTATATCTACAATAACATGTGTAAGGTTGTGTGATGTATATTCGGAGTTATATTGTCACACTATTTGTGTAGTCTGTGGAAGTCTTTTCAATTTCGGCAGGTAGAACGAAAGGGACGATATTCGAACATATGTTAACAACGTATGACGTAATGAAGCAACGACAGTGATTCCTTTCCTTCGATTTAGTTCCAGATAATGACAGACAGACATAATAAATGGAAGTACGGCAAGTGGTAATCGATGGATTTAAAGAACGCTGTAACCAGAGTTACCTAGCATCAGCTATACGTCAAAGTTGAAAGTAAACAATTAGACCTACCATGTTGAACATTAGGTGCCTATTACGAGAACGAACGACACAACATACAGTTCCTGGTAGAAAATCTGTGTTAAATGTAGCAGAGGAAGAAGATTTCCTCTCACACATTGAATATGGAAAAAAATGTGTCTAAAAACGCTGTACATAAAACATAGTGCTGCATTCTTTTAACAACATACAAGATCGAACATGACTTCGTAGATTTTTGCTATGGCACTCTGACGTAGTGAAAAGAACATTAACAAAGGCACTGTTGTGTATCATGTGTTACTTACTGTATTGTCACCATACTAATCACAATAATAATTATTTTTTCGAATGATTATGTATTGTTATTATATTGATATTCTTGAGGTGAAAATATGTACTCAGTGTTTGTTTTGTCGAGCGGTGACTTGTCACCTTTTTTTACAGTAGAAATGGGAAAATTGTGGAAAAGGTTTATTCAATTTAGAAACTTGCACACTTTCTTCTTTTTTATTTGGAAGTATCATACTATTAGCCTAGGGACATTATTTTTGTCTCATAGATAACTAAAACCATTCATTATCCACTTCCAGAACCCACGTACTCGCCATACCTACCAGGAATTAGCAACAGTCGTTCAAAGCGAAAGTTGGCAAAATTGCTCACACTTACCTTATGTTAATCACGGACTTGGTAATGTCTCTTGGGAATTAACTATTTTCTTGTAATGAATTTCTTTCAGTACTGTGCATTTTATCTTCAACTTACTTAATATGTTTGTACACTTTTGAATATTCTCTTGAATTTTTTGAATTTTTTTTCTGTCGCACGGGTTGCCATGTGCGCTTTAAACTGATTTGTTAATTTTTGGTTGTGATTGTACTTAGTACTTTCATATCACTAGTCTTCAATAAGGCTTGCAGAGGATATTGAAAAGGATATTTTGGATATTTGAAACATCATTTATGAGTTAATTTGGTATTCTTTGTCTATGAAAACTAATTTAATTATTTGTTAATCTTTTCCCATGTATCTAGGTCAACTACTTTACATAACGGTTTGGTGTAGGTACGCGCATTGAAAAGCATGATTATATAATTATTTTATATAGGTACATGTACGTACTATTTCACCACGGGTGCAGTAAATGAATAACCTCAGCATTAGTCGGGGAACGAAACTACTTGGATTCTCTAAGTCGTGCCTTTGCGACGTTTGAACACAGTAAGACCGTATCCTACCTGGGATCCGATCTGAAAATTAGAACTACATTTAGGAAGTGTGTCATCTAACGTACTCGTTATACACAAATTTCACTCAGTCTAAGGTTTGTAATCATTCCGTATCCTCCAAGTCCTGACGGTGATATGATACTTGGAAATGTACTGTACCTAAATGAACAGATCTTACAACGTTTTAAAATCATTCTGCGAAACTTGAATCTTATAATTTTACCATAAAGAGAATGTTTATTAATATTGATATAGGAATTATCTATACCTATTTTTTTAGGAGAGAGGTTGGTCTTTCTGTAAATACGATACATCTGCATAACTCCTAAACCATATTACTCATACATTGTTCATATCATAACCGCAATATTAGCATGGACCAAAATAAGATTATGAGTCATATTCATTGGGTTGCAATCTGTAACGATCCCGTTGCGATGTGTTGCGAAAGAAGAAAAAAGAAGATGAGTAGAAAAGAAATGATGATAATAATGCTCTATATTTTTGGTAATTTGTAAAAGATAATAAGGTTGTATAGCCTTCCTTAGGTTGTTGCTTCTTTAAAAAAAAAAGAAGTTTCCTCTCACTGTAGAGAGGGATTATGAGAGAAATATATATTCCTTTGCTAGTTGGTTATTTCAAGGTCGATTGCGCGGTTGGAGACCTGATTTACCGCGATCGTTGCGCAATTGGCCTTCGAGGGAACTGACCCTTGAGTTTGAATGGAAGACGGATGTATCTCCTGGCTTCGAGCAGACCGTGGAAAATATTGTGGATGTCGGATAATGGGCTGCGTGTTTTGTTTCCTTTTGCTTGGTTTTGTAGTATCGGCGATATCCTTTGTTATGTTACGGTTAGAAGGTGTCAAAAAACAACAATAAAGGTGCAAGCTCTGCGGTTTCTTGCAACGAATTTTTCTAAAAGAAGAAATATATTGAATCGAGTGTTGTAAAAATGGAAGATTGGTATTTGAACATATGAGTGAGTGCAATCCAAATAAGATTGAAACTAGGATATCTGCTCAATGGCTGTTCCCAGTATCACAAAGAGAATTGGAAATATTAAGTTAATCTGTAGTTGCTAAAATTTCGATTGTCTTTGTGCATGCCTGCCAAGTATGTTGTCATCTACTGTAGACCAGGGGCATTTGATAGTTGCATTCTGTGACTAATATATCTGTATAGTTGACGAAAGTCTTGGTCAATCGATTGCTTTCTCATTTTTGTGACAAAGCGATTGTATTTTTTAGAGAGAATGATTAAATGCTGGAATGTCAATGTGAGATATTCAAGTGAAAGTAGTGGTTGATTTCCCGCTGAGTATTGCTAGCCCTATTCTTGGTCATTATCTTTCGGATTAACTTGAAATTAGTGTTATAACACTCGTTATATCCGGAACGTAAATTTACTGATTGAATGGTGAAATGCCAATGAGGGATATTCGAGTGAGAACAGTGGTCGATATCCCGCTAAACGAGGCTAAACCTGAACTTGGTCATAGGTTTCTACATTAACCTTGAAATCAGTGTAGTGACACTCGTTATGTCCACAGTGGTAATTGACTGACGGAGCGGTGAAATGTCAGTGTGGGATATGCGACTGAGAGCAGTGGTTAATGTCACACTATAGAAACCAGACCTAAGTTCGGTCTTTGTGAGTTTTAATTAACCTAGAAACTAGTGACGTCACTCTCTTTATATCCAGCGAGAGACTGGCCTGATTGAATGGTGGAATGTCAATGTGGTACATTGGAGTGAGAGTGGTGGCTTATGTCCCGCTAAGTAGTAGTAGACCTAAGCCTGGTTATTGTCTTTCAGATTAACTTGAGATTCGTGTCGTGACTCTCATTGTATTTAGATCGAGAGAGCTGACTGGTAGAAAGGGCGAGTTATATTTTTCCCGATATTTCCATTTTTTCGATCTAAGTATTGGTCTTTTGATTAGTTTTTTAGACACAGCCAAAGCACGTTTATTCTTGTTGCCAACTCATGAGAGACGACATGCTGACGACGGCCAAGGCATAAAAAAAGGTAACGTTTAAAGATTATAAAATGTGTGTCTTCATTAAAATATAATTCAGTTGTTTTTCCCTTGTTTGTGTTGTATGTTTGTGGGTTGCCTTTTTCCTATCCTAATGCGTTGTGACAGGGGTCATTTCTATAAATAGCGACAATAATTTCTTGATAGTGATTGATAATTCAGCATCTCAATTCTTGGTAAGCGGGCTGAAACACGATGTTCATGATGTTATTTATAATTTGCATTGTTTTTAAGCTTTAATTAGTGTAGAGAAATATTGATACTAATCCAGACCAGTTTCTAAACTCTTTGAGATTTAGACACTTATCAGTTATTGTAGGCAAACGATGTGGTGAGGCACGGCATCCACAATTTGTTAAAATGAATTGAATTAACTTGTTAATTAATTATTTATTATTGCTGACAACCTTTATCATTCGGGACTCTTGTAACTTGAGATTACACCCCTAAAATATTTATCCTTTTCGGTTATTTGGTTTTCGAGAATATGAGATTACCTTAGTTCAGAGATTTGAAATCAATTAAAGGTTTTTTCTCTCCTCTCTACTCGAGTAATTGAAGTTGATAATATTCATATTAATTATTATTTAATGGACTTGTATTTTGCCCTGATACGTAATTGTTACTGCATAGGATTATTAGTTTAATGAGAGTTTGACTATTTTCACAACTGATTGAATCATGTCGAAAAATCTCTGCTACCTATAGACTACGAAGGAAGAAAGGAATTGTTTGTTACTGGATTTTTTCAATATCATATTGTATTTATTGAAATAAATGGTATTTACTCGCGTTGTTGTTGATGTTATTTATTACATATATATATATATATATATATATATATATATATATATGTGTGTGTGTGTGTGTGTGTGTCTGTGTCTGTGTTATGATTGGTATCAAATATTTATTTATGATGAAATATTTATTTATATTGTTTATGCTGAATTATCCAACTGCCAACTGCCGATTGTCGAGAGGTTTAGTCTGTCTTCGTAGATTCCTGTGTGCTTCGTCTTAGGGTGGTGTTGATAGGTCAACTTTTGTTGATTTTTTGGTAACCATAAACGTTGCCTTTTTAACATCAGCTCTTGTGTCGATAGCGGATGGGAACACTACAAATCCTTGCATAAAAGAGTTGCAATCTTTTTGACATTATTGCTCCAATATATTTCATAACGCCTTTTTTGGTCTCAACATATTTTGCGAGAGGCTGTACTATCTCCCTAAACTAAAACACCTCCTCACCAATGTTACTGAAGAAGAACACGTTGTGATTAATTTCCACACACTTTCTAATAGGTGCTGGTTTGGAAACTGATATCATAGTCCTCAAACTTGCGATACAAAAATCATGAATTTATTTCGGAAATATAAAATCAGTGTTGTACAACAAATTAAATGACTTTGACATTAATTTAGTGAGTATATATATGCCAATTAATTCGGCTAGTATAAATACTACGAAATACTATTGCCAATAACTATGCGAATTTAAGAAAATTTATAGTTTAGTGTGATTAGATTCACTTCTTGAATAAGTTTTGGATCTCTTAAATTTAAAGTCGAGTATATAAGACATCCTTGATATGATATGAACTTTTAAACCTTATACATTTTAGAAATCCATTCTACTAAAGACTAATACGGTGTCTTACCTAGGAATAAACCTAACTTTAAAAAGATACAACGGGTTATCGTTGTTGTCAATCTGTAGCTGTTTCATAAAAAGGATCAATCTGTACCTGTTTCATAAAAAGGATCAAAGGCGGTATAGCGGAGCAGCTATGCGAAAAGGAAGATAAAACGAAGTGTCTTGAGGTTGCTAGGTAATAATAATAATAATAGATGTATGTGAAAAGAAGGAAGAAGTAGGTAACGATTATTGAATGTAATGTGGTGAGACTTCTTTGGAAATAAAAAGGCTAAATCCAGTTACTCTCGAAAAGGATTGTGTTAATTTGGTAATATAATAATTCTTCTCATTACTATTTGCTAGTATAATAATTCTTCTATTTACTATTTATCCATACTTATTGATGTGTCTTATAATGTTTATAAGTATATGTCATCGTATCTTTTTGGTGCCGAAACCCAGGACCCTGTACAAATCTTGAAGTAAAGTAAAGATAGGGTCTTAATTTTTATAAAAAGGGACGTATGAATATTGAATGTACTTTTTTGCGTAGTGGGAGAAATATTATATGTCAGTCAACTATAACTAATTTACACAGTGAAGATATGTTCGTAATTGGTAATTCAGAAGAACCTATGTCTGAAACAGTAAATACTAAGCTGATCTTAAATATGATCCGACAATTAAGTCAATCCATGCAATCGAGGGATGATAACTTGATACAACCAATTAATGATGCTGCTGTGGAAGTTAATCAACAGATGTCTAACGATATTGCACTGAAAGTTGATGAAATTAAACAAAATACAAACCAACAAAATGCAGCAAATTTCCCAGGAAATTGGTGAGAAATTAGATGAAAAATTTCAACAGTTTGCTGATAAATCGTCATAAGATATCAATACTTTGAAAAGATCTATAGAAGTTTTGGAATCCGTTATAACTCAACAGGCTATCCAAATAAAAGACACGACTTCTAAAATTAATAATTATAGTCTACAAATAGAAGTTTTGGAGTCCGTTACTACACAACAAGCGAATCAAATAAAGGACAATATATCTAAAATTCACAACCATAGTCGTTTGATAAAGGATATACAGGAGGAAATCAGATCGATGCAACAAAGGCTAAGTAACAGGAGTAACGCTTCAGTTCCTTCCAATAACGAGGAGACGCTTCATCAACGGGAAATCCCAATCATCGAGTATGATTCTACATCTCCTTCAGTTTATTCGTCTGAGGATAATATAGTACAAGATACTAATGAAACGATCGGAGTGAGACCAAGAAGGCACATACATGAAAGGAGACAGGATCCACAAATGCCAAAAGTATGGTATGTTAAATAGCAACGGAAACGAGATATTGGAGAGTCTAAGGTTTGTTTTAAAGAAAGTGAAATTAAGGCGATGACCAAATTCAGTGAAAATATAATAAAATGACGGCCAGTTCTTTCCTAAAAGGATTTGAAGATGAGTGTAATCTAATGGGAATCGACCAATCTAAATATTTAAAATTATTGCCCCATGTTTTACTACCACCATCTTACGATTGGTACGAAGCCGTACGAAATAGGATAAGTAATTATGATGATTTCAAAAGATTTTTACTCGCAAATTATGAGAATGACTTTGCGCTCGCAAATAGAGACGCAGTGGTTAGAAATCGACCTTATAATTCCCGGATTGATACATCCGTAACAGACTTCGTAGTGAATACATATAATGAATTGAAAAATATAAATCCGTTGCAGCCAGAATCTAGAATTATAGCTTCTATTCGTATTTTACTACCGTTCAAGTTACACCAGATTTTATTATCAACTCAATGCGTTAAATTTAACCATTTGATCATGTTAGTCCAAAATTTTGAGAACCAATTTCAGGTACTCAACTCCAATAGTAATAATAACAATCGTGGACCAGGAAAATACAACCTTAACCAAGGTAGTCCAAATCAGTTAGCAATCAGAAATGTAAATATGAGAAATGAAAAGACCCATGGTGCTCAATTTAACTGAAGATCTAATAGCGCCGATGGAACTCAAACTCAGTCTGGAAACAACGGTACTCGATTTTATATTAATAGACGAAATTTTATGGTCAGGCAAAATCGTTGGAATAGTTCAGGTTCATTTTGTCACTCCTTAGCATCGAGTAGCTCGAAGGTAGAAAATGTTCATCGTAATTTTGGCATGCTATTTCGACATTTATGTAAAGACAAACATTCCAGTTGGATAAAATATATCACGCAAATTACCTACTTCCTAAATTATTCTATTTATGATACGTTAGGAGTAGCTCCAGCGAATATTCATAATGGATCGGATACGTTATATCCCATTGAACATCATTTTAATGTAAGGTTAATAGATTCCGAGAATATGGACCCTTCAAAACCTGTGAGTATGGTTCAGGTGCGTCGTTTGCAAACAATTCAGCGACGAAATAAAAAGATTGATATACAAAAGGAGGGTAAATAGAAAGATAAAGTTAATGATCTAGTGTTTGTGAAACTTCATCCTCAAAGTAATGCCAATTTGAAGAAGATTTATAAGTTTTGCGATGTTTATACAGGTCCGTATATATGTGCTAAACAAGTAAATATTAAAGTGTTTGAATAAATAGATGTTAAAACGGGCAAATCCATCAAAATACGCAATACTGATGAATTGAAAGTATGGCATCCTTCTGAAATCACTAAGGACAATTATGTGTTAATTTGCTAATATAATAATGGTTAAGTCTTGTAAAACCTTTAATTACTCCTGAAATTCTTGTTAATTTGAATTTAAATGATATTCGTTAATCCATCTTTGTATGTTCGCGTTTGAGGAATGCTTGAAGTTGATACCGTATGAAACGATTGTATAGTATATATGTTGTCTTAATTATGTTTTTGTTGTTAATTTATTTTCTTATTGTAATGGCTTTTAATGCTATGTTTATCTTCATTTATTTTATATGCTCAAGAAAGGGCAGATTGTGTTCAGTTAAAATACCTAACATCGATCTTGAAGTTCCTTTAATTTACTGCGTTATTTGCAAAGTTTAGATAATTATGTTCTATTTTGTAACCTCAACTACTAATGCACTACATGGTGATCACTAGTATGTTTACATGCTATATTGCCTTCTGATTTTGTTAACCTTTAATATGATAATGATCTTTATTTGTAAACAATATCGAGTGTACATGAATGTTATCGCATATTGCAGGAAGGAATAGTTAACTAGTAAACTAGGAGAAACCTTCAGTTCGGTTTAATTTTGAATAGATCCGTGTAATATGGTATATATATATATATATATATATATATATATATATATATATATATATATATATATATATAAATGGAGAAGTAAATATTCGTGTCAATGTAACATTATTTAATGCGAGGGCTATTCCAAAAGTGAATGTTCTGTAATGATTAATCCAGGGTTCTTTAATTCATAGTAAAGCTACTGCGGAATTCCCGTCCAGGGCGACATTATACAACGGTTTCTCGTTGTTGCCAATCTGTACCTGTTTCATAAAAAGGATCAATTTGTACCTGTTTCATAAAAAGGATCATAGGCGTCATAGCGGAGCAGATGTGCGAAAACGGAAGATAAAAAGAAGTGTCTTGAGGTTGCTAGGTAATAATAATAATAGACGTGTGTGAAAAGAAGTAAGAAATAGATAGCGATTATTGAATGTAATGTGGTAAGACTTCTTTTGGAAATAAAAAGGTAAAATCCAGTTACCCTCGAAAAGGATTGTGTTAATTTGCTAATATAATAATTCTTCTGATTACTATTTATCCATACTTATTGATGTGTCTTATAATGTTTATAAGTATGTGTCATCATAAAGAGTACAAATAACAACACTAAATAATTAATTCCTTGTATCCCCGTGCAAGTATTATGATCCTTTCTAACCGTTTCAACGGCAAACACATCATTCCGCCTCATGTCAGTATCAGAATTCAAGGTTTAGTGTTGTGTTCCACATTTGTAACAATGTGGTGGTTTAGTAAAAGTTACGGTTATGGAAGAAGAGCAGTTGTGGATCTAAGTTTGTTTGCAGGTAACAAATACATTTAGATATATTTTGAAAATGTTTCAGGAAGTTGTCGGCGAATGTATTTCTCGAACCTAGGGTTATTATCGTTTAAAACTATGAAAAACGAAGTTGATGAAAGACCTGGACCCTCATTATGAGAACCATTGAAAATCAATATGTGTTCTACGCATTAGGGCAAAAATCATCATTTTCCCGAGCTTAATAAAGGATGATAATGCTGTGAATGGTGCAGTTGGCTAATCTTAGGTGAAATAAAAAACTGAAAATTTAAATTGTTGATTGTAACTGGTTCCATATTTGTTAAATGAAAGATAAGAAATACTTCTGGAAATCTACGAACATCTTTTCGATCGTGCGAACTAAAGATGATCCTTCTTGAAAATCATGAAAGATGAATAGATTTCTGCCTATTGTTATGATGTTATAGCAAGGGCAGATTCAATACAAACTTTGTGAAAAAAAAAAAAAAAAAAAAACGGTACATTCCAAAACAGAAGGTTGAAGTGATTGCTATTGTTTTCTTTAAGTTAGCAGACATCGCACGTAGTAAACTTTAAACAAATACAAGTAATGTTATTAGGAAGTGAAGAAATGATTGTGGAACACTATGCGATAAAGTGAATATACATGGTGCATTGTGCCAATACTCTTAAACGTTTTAGGCGACACTTGTTATCGAGTGTTAGATAATGAACAATACTTCTCTTATACCCGAGGCATCCTATTATCTGATTTGACACTAGGCTTTTTCATTATCCAAGTTGAAATACTCCGCAACGTTTCTTCGTTCCTAATGTACAGAAGATGTAACCCACAATCGCTACCAGATCTTTTGTCTATTCGAAAAACTGTCTGCATGTAATTAAAAGTGTACTGAGAATGTTGTATTAAAGTTAGAAGGATTCGTTCTGAAGGTCATTAATCTGAATAAACTCCAAAAAATATTTAACAGCTTTATGTTAGAAAAGCATTTCCTTTTCTGGACATACATTGGGCATATAGATTAGATAAAAGATTTGTAAGAGACAAACTTACCTTTATTTACTCCTATTATTCTATCTGTGCAGTTACATAATTTCATCTTTTGCTCTGCTTTACATTGTGCAATACATGCTGAGAAACTGTAGTATGGAAACGCCCACATTCCTTCATTCTCATCAGGGAACTTACAACTCCTGGATTCTAAAGGAAGACCTCTTACATCTTCATCTGCAGCTTCACTAAAGATTAACCGTTTATTACGATTCTCTTTTCCAAAGAATGGTATTATCGTTAATGCAGATAAGACATAAGAGCGTTCTAACGGAACATCATAATTATCCATAATGCCGATCTGAAAAGACCTATATCTTGTAATAACTGTGAAAATATAATACAACAAGCTTCTATTATGAATTATGAATAACTGAACTCCATTTATATACATAACTTCTAAAGTAACGGAAGCACGTATACTACTACAAACTTTATAATTATAATATTATTAGCTTTATTGCTATATAAAATAATGATAATTATAATAATTGTTTAGGTAAAACCAGAAGCTTTAACTATTTTACTGGATGTTTATGAATCAGTTCTTTAATTTATTGCACATATTAAACGACGGTTTTTGTAATTTCATGTTAGTATTATCGAGGCTGACCGTATATGTAAATCTGAGGTCAACATATATCTCATATGTTTCAGAGAGTAAGGGAATTCTAAAAACACATGTATTTCCGTCCCCCAAAGTAAGTAGGAAAGTCTTGGTATTGTCTTGGTGAAAATGTCACCAAAAATACGTTTGGGAGAACTACGTAATAGCACATTTTACCCAAATTACAAGGTTTCCTCTCCAATGAAAAAGTGTCAGAAAACGTATTTCTAGTGCGAAGGGTACTAACACTGTTTTTAAGGTATGAATGCAGCGTTTTATAAATAAAATCGGATGCCTAAGATATATCAAATCGCTTCAGCTCAAAACCTACTAGTTGCAGATATATTCAACTCCAAATATTATTTTCTTCTTCCCCGAGAAAATAAAATAGAGAAATGTTACGTGTTTACTAGAATGCTTTTCAAGTTTCTATGAGAAAATGTCTCTCTCAAGCATTATTAAAACCTGAAGGAACAATACGAAAGTAACATAAATATTGCGAATTACAAAACTTAGCGCTGATTGATACACGGTAATATGATGAAAATCAACTACTATTAACCGGAATGAAGGTACTGTTAAAGGCTAGAAGTGTAATGTATCGCTACTATGTGTTTTTGGATCTATACTATCACAAACGATGATAATAGCATATCTTATACTCTACCCCATCATTCAATAAAAGTTATTTAATATATAATAAACTATATTTAATATATATGGATATGAATAATTACTATTGTCATAAAATGACTCGGTAGCCACATACAACTGCTTTCGATGAAACATTCGATAAAGCAAGTATACGTATTTTCCTTGGTGTGTTATGCAAAATACAATTGGGAGAAGTTGTACAAACGAATTTAGATAAGGATCATTATGCACAGCGAACTCATGCCAATAGCTAGAACTAGAAATGCTGGAGGTGGAAAATTGTCAAACTATATAAAAACGTATTCTCCTTATTGGAAAACAGGACAAATTGCTACAAAAATGGAAAGAATCATCATTGTTCCAATTCACAAGAAAGACGACAAAACTGATTGTAATAATTACTAACTCATTTCACTTATGTCAACATTATAAATCCTCTCAAACACTCTATTAGCAAGATTGACCAAATAGCCAGATGCAGTTATTGGAGATTATCATTGCGGCTTTAGATTAATTTGATCATCTAACGATCAGATATTTAACATCCTACAAATACTCAAAAAAAGTGGGAAAACAATCAATTATTTATTAAGATTAGAAGGCTTACAACTCAGTTAGAAGATTAAGATTATACAACATTCTTCCCGAATGTGAAATACTGAAAAAGGTAGTTAGATTAACTAAAATGAATTAAATGAATCCTAAGGTAGAGTTCGAGTAGGAGCAATGTTATCCGTGAGCTTCATCGTCGAGAATGGCCTGGAAAAAGAGGATGCCTTGTCTCCATTATTATTCACGTTTGTCCTGGATTACACTATAAGAAAAAATCAATGATTTATCATGGCCTAGAGGTGATTGGTATTCTTCAAGTTATGACGTAAGCTGGTGATGTAAATTAAATAGCGGATGATAGAAGAACAATGTAAAGGAGCAATTGACACCTACTGGGTCAAACCTTACCAGTAAAGGAGCAATTGACACCTTATTAAACACCTACTGGGACGAGGGTTAAGAAGTAAATCCAGAAACAATTAAGATTTGTTTTCATGGAAGTTAATCTAGATCGTAATAAGCAAATTATGAATGAGCTAAAACATAAAATAGTACTTTCGATGATAAAGTGCATACTTTCAAATACCTAGGATCGGTGTTAATAGACCATATCCATAATCACAAAGAAATGAAATGTCGAGTATAAGTAGGGAATTCGTGTTACTATTCAGTTCAAATTCTTTATCTGTTGTTCTGAATGGTTCCGAAACATGGTCACATACATTGAGGAAAGAAAGTATTTGACAACAAGATACCGAGACGAATATTCGGACTTAACAGGAACAGCAACGGGGAAACTTCATAACGAGGAATTATATAATTTATACCATTTTCCAATCACTTTTATGGCCACCAAATCTAGGAGGTTCAGGGGGGCTGTTCTTGTAGAACGTAAGAACGCTATGAAGGTTTTAATTGGAAGTTCAATCTGTAAACGGCCATTAAAAGACCTAGACGCACATCAGACGAACGTAATTCTGGTATTAATTATGCTCTTGAGAAATAACCCCGTGCCAACTCTAGTTACTAAATAATTAGTTTCGATTAAGAGAATCTATTAAGAGAATATTATTTTATGTCCAAGGGCAAACAATAGAATTCGTTTTATTGGGTCTTAGCATCCTTTTCAACACCAAAGTTTTACCTAATCACCATCACTAAAAATGCTCTGCGATTATTGGCAGATCATTTATCGCAAAGAGACCTGATCGAAGGTCTTACGCAACCACTTCTCTGTTTGATACCTCTCATTAAATTTATTTTGTTTCGCTCGTTCCTCTCTTTCCTCGCACCATAATTTGTAGCACTTCTGTCATGGTACAATTCCTTCTTAGCCAATGTATCAAATAGTTTTCTTCATCTTCTTAATAATATTTAAAACTGTTATTTTCTATCGCAATATCATTTTCTTCTTCGTTCTCCACTCGACCCAGCTAATTGTCTTCATACTTTTCAACACCCACAGTTTTCAAATTTCCAAATGTCTTTTCATCATTTCGCGTAATGTCCATGTTTTTTACCCAGGGAATACTATGCTCCATAAGAAGCGTTTTATAAGTTTTCCTTAACTCTTTGTTAAAGAACCAACAAAATAGTATTTTATTCCTCCTAAAGGATTGTGTTGCAACTCCTAATCTTCCTTTTATTTCACAATCACACTTTATATCATTCTACCTCCTACGGAAATGCTGTCTCCATTTTGCAGTATCTCTTTTCTCACTATATATTCTTGCTAAACATTGCAAAATATAGGTGAGAGACAGCATACCTGTCGAACTACGTTTCTCATTGCACTCTCTTCTGTCATTTCCTCTCCTATTCTACTACTTACTTGTTCATTCATTTATAAGATTCCATGAATCTTCGATCTTTCGTGTTAGATCCGAACCTCGACCTTTCTCCGAACCTTACAACAACAATTCCCAATTTATGCGCACAAAAGCCCTTTCTAGATTAATAAGTATGGGTTTCCCTTTATCTATAGACTTCTTACCTTTCACTCTCAGTAATCAAATTGCGTCTCTTGTACTCTTATCTCTCCTGATCTCGAACTCTTCCTCCTCTACTTTTTCATTTCTCCTTCTATACAACATTCTGTTCAGAATTTGTATTGTTTCCGGAAGGTTTTATAAGACCAGCATATATTGTTTTGCGTAGAATCAGAAACATGTGATCGTTCCGGTACCGAATATGAATGCGCCTGCCGTAATAAACACGAGAGACAAAAGAAGTGTTGAAACATGAAAATGGCACATTGTTGTTACGAATGTGATACTGTCTGTTACAAGTGAAAAATGAACGTGAGTATATGTATATAGAATGCATATAAGATACAGTTTAAAGATAAATCGATTTTGTAGTTTAAGATTAAGTAGACGATTATAAATGATAAGAAATATGATCACGATTTAAAGATATGTTAAGAGAAGCAGTTTATGAATAATATATATTTATGAGATACAGGAAGCAGTCATGGCACAAATTAAGAATAAAGTATAATAGATGAGCTCAGTCTTGTGTATTTTTAACAGATTTTAACAAGAAGGAGCTTTGATTTTGAAAATGATAAAGAGAAACTGTTAAATATTCTTTATTAGTAAAATGCAGATTTTATGTATTTGAAAAATGCTTGCCTAGACAGAAATCGAACAAATTTGAATAATGAAATTATGAAGATAATTTATTACATTTTCCCCTAAACAAATTGCGTATTGCGAGTTAACCGTTTCCGTGTGTTATCTTACTATTCTGATAATGATACTTATCAAAGGCTTACATTTCGAATTATGCAGTACGAAAGTTTTATTTTTATAATTATTTTCTGTGATACCATATGATTATTTTTTACGTTGAATACTACGCTGAATACTTATTTGAAGGAAATATACATTTGGTCTATTCCTTTTAGAGAATGCGCATATTGCTCTGTAACAGAATAAGCCGGAAATGGATTTTCCGTGTAACGAGATCCGAAGGAGGTACGGATGTTGATTTAACTTCTGGACTTAGTATCTGGAAGGCACACCGGTAGGATTTTTGTACCGTTATTGAGTTAGGAATGTATTATTATATTGAAATCACCTCTATTCTGAACGTGGCAATGAAGTTTTATCTTGAAGTCCTAGATTCTAAAGAAGATGAAATCTTTGGTATTTCGACTTGCCAAAAATATTAAAACATATCAAGGCACCGTGTCTCGGATGATGTGTACTTAACAATTATTTCTTCAGGTTCAGTGGGATCAACTATAAAGTAGTTAGGTGTATGTGAAACTACGAAATAGCTGAATATCCTACTCCTTTTTCCCATTGGAAACTTTACTTTAATCGTTGCTTAACTAACCGCGTTCGCAGTGTTCATGCTGATACAAACTCCGCAATTATCAACCACTTTGTTTACCTCCTTACTCTGCATATGACTCTTTCGATTAACCACATGACAAAGTATATATGTTTGTATGGTGTTTTAATATAGAAGCATATGTATAAGAGTTCCAATGTTGTCTTTTCTATCTTATAGGCCGACGGTCTTTCTGGTACATATTCCGTATTTGGAAGATCTCAGTTCTCTAGTCTCTATCAAATTCTTTGTCGACGAATAGAAGTTTGAAACTATTCACAGAGCATGTTCAATCAATTTTAATTTCTGTTGTGTGGGTTTAGCTTTCTTAGGACAATACACTCTTTCTTTATTAAACGATAGTTTACTTATGTATCTTGGACCCAGTTTTCTTTTTCTATGGGTAGTGGTAGTCCATTATCAGGGAGAAGCCCGTTTAAAGTTATTTTGCTTTTAAATGCTTTTTCACTTTACATTGTAATGATACTTATTTATGAAGATACTTCAGGTCGCTATATGATAAGTAGTAATTCTAATTTTCTTCGTCAGCTAGGAAAGTGTTGTAGTTTTAACTGCATGAACTATCTGGTACTGAGTTTGAGGTATTTCGAGATGTTTTCAAAATAGACAAAGTTGAAGTTATCAGTTCTTACCAACATGGAGATATAAAATTTATATTGTACCCTGTCTACAGTTACGGTAGTGTTATATGCTGATGATCCAATATGATGGTTAGGACAAAAGATGGAAAGTGGGTGTTCTGCCTTGTTTCTCCAAACAAAACATTCTATTTCCCATACCTGTACAGTTGTGTTTAGAGAAGCTGCAGTGACAGCTGACGTGTGACGTTAGCCAGACGAGGCAAGGTTGTTTCTGAGTAGTCTGGCTGTTGTGGAAAAATCTCCAATACACTTTCAGTGTGAAAAATGTGACTATTTTATCCTCACAGCCACACACACATATCCCTTAGTAACACTTTTGGGTTTCCAGTTTTTGAGATACATTTTACACTTTCAATCAAACAGCCAATACTTGCTTACTATTAATCGTAAGATCGTGGTTCATTGTTCGTGTTTCTCAGAATAGGATATTCTATGCAACTTCATATGTTGAATCTCAGTATTATACTCCACAAATTGGAAACTCGGGAAAAACCGAGAATTTTTCGAAAAACATTTTTTGATTCTTGCTGCCCTCTGGCCAGTCCACATTCACGAAAAACTAAACCATTATTCGCAATTTTCGAACTTACTCAACCTATTCTATTGATATAATAATACTAACTCTGCTCCTTCACTTAAAACACAATCTTAAAATCTTCTATAGTTGTCGTATCTTGTAAAGAGACCAAAATTATTTAAGTTAACGTAATAATATAAGATCCCATTATAATAATATAATTAATAATATGAGATCCCAAATGCAACGACAATGAGAAACTTCTTCTCCAGGAGAAATACGCATAAAACGTCATTTTGCACGACAACAATTGTGATTTCTGTTTACTTTTTCACTGAAAAGGGAGGAAGAAAGCTTCACTTATCACCTTAGCTGAGTGGTTGAATATTGTTGTTCACCGTAGAGTGCAAAAGGTACTTACATTATTATTGTTTAGTTCATATTTTTAAACATAATGTTAATTCTGAAACTTAATCTAAGGCAATATATTGAATCTGTGCGCAAAAATGTTTGTGGCTCAATAGGACCTGCTCATGTTCTTCTTGTTTATGGGCTATTAGGTAAATTAGTGATGTGTCGTTACTTCCGGAGTCGCTGCAAAGAAACGACTCTTCTTGAGTACTCAAATGAACGAATTCTGAAAACAACTCAAAGGACTCGCATTCATTTCGGAATCTTGGGAGTCCAAGGACTGAAAGTTTTCGTATAGATTCGGGTGTAAATTTAGACATCTGACTCCAGGAATCAATTCATATCTTCATTGGAGAGATTGAAAAGAAATAGTAACCAATACTCACATGAAACGATAGACAAAAATACACGATGGAAGCATATGGCTATTATAGTGCGCATGCGTTAAGAAAAAAAACACACCTTCTTCATTTGATTCTTCTGCTCGTTTCTGCTTGTTGAGTGCTCTCTCCTCTTCTCCCTCATGCACGCTACGCAAACAGAAAGACGAAGCAAAACTTTTCCCCGCCCCTTTCCCTAACGGCACGGCAAATTTTAACATTAAGCGGTCTTCACTCATAGAAGCGAACAAAGAACAAAGTAATAAAAAAGTGTGGTACCATCTTTTGTCTAGTTATAAAAAAGTTTTTAAATTTATTTGCAACTATTTAAACTGGCAGTCTTTCTTACACATTTGCATGTAAAAACAGAATTTGGGACACTTTGGAAGATTGCAATAACTTCCCTATAGTTAGCCACGCCCCAGAAAAATTTTTATTTTTTATATCAATCTTTTTATCAGGTATGATCTACAATTTTTAACAATTTCTTAGCTTTACTTAAATAAGTATAACCTATATTTAGTAAGGGGGTGTAACTACACGCTGTAGTACTCCTAGTGAGGCCACCATCCGAATTCATACTTCTGAGATGCAGACGCGCCTTAATCCGTACGGTGTTTTCTTCATCCATCATCATTGCAACTGAATCACAAATATTTAATCTTCAGTTGTCGATATCGCAGCTATGCGCAACTGAAAAATTGAAGATGCAGTGTTGTTCTTCGGGCTTAATATCCATCTGCGAAGAACTAAGCAATGGATATGCCATCCCATTTTGCTAAAATGGGAAAAATTCTCGTTTCGTGATGTGAGTACAAAAAAAAGAAAAACACATCACAACATGAAGTGAGAGTTATATCTAATCCTCAGGTAACATAGTTTATACTACACACGCAATTGCACATATTAGCAAATGATCCTAAACAAGATTTTCATCAACAATATTTACAAATCCAAAATAACTGGAGAAAACTTTTTATCCTGTTTTTCTAGAAAATTACATTTTGTATTCTGATGGGTACTCAAATCCAAGTATTCCACGAGGGGTGCAGAACATAATACAATATACCCAGGAATCATGAAATACTAATGATCATTTGTTATGGGGCACGAATCGTATTTAATTTATAACACACTTTTGAAAAGGTTAGCCATATGATAAGTAGTAATATTTCACACACACACACACATATATATATATATGTGTGTGTGTTTAAATATTTTAATTGATATTAGATATTTCATGATGACGCATTGTCGTCGGTAAATACCACATTGGTTTCTTTTTCGCAGATAAGATGTTAATATTATTATTAAACTTATTTTATATTATTATATTTGTTATTATTTTAATTACTTTATAACATTTAAATTTCCATGGATACACATTATTTCCATTTTCTTCCATTGTATTTTCTTATTATCATTGTGATACTTATATTCCTTATGTTTAACTATTTTCCTCAGTTACATTATATAATTAATTAAGTTTTCATTTCTAGCATTTAAATCATCAGCAACAACAGCAGTATTGATTATGCAGAGCTTATCCTCTTAACTACATGTATCTCATATTGATGAAAGAACAAGTGATATCCCAGGTCTATCACGGATAATTGATGAGACATAAAGTGAAATATAAAGACACGCATATATACAGTTTGACTTATATTAGTTTAAAATATATCAGATCCGTACTTTTACTTTTATGTGTTTAAATTCTTAAAATACATATATTATACTAGACATGACCTGAAGATTCCGAATTCATTGCTTAAGGATATAGGAAATTTCGGTAAGGTTTGCCTAATGATTTATCGTGTGTCAGAATTCATAATTTTATGGCTAGTTCTAGTGGCAGAAGAATATGGGAGAGAAAAAATTCTCCCAACCCAAAATTACTTAATGCTGCATTTTTTGTGATTATCTTCTTAGCCACAAACTACAACTATAATTTCGAATGAGGTTAGGGTTACCTGTATTACGTAAAATCTCCTTATTTTCAATCTTCAGAATTATATTGTAATGATTTTGGTAGAATCAATAATGCCCGAGATTTATCCCTTTACCTATTTTACTATAAATTTTGATAAATACGAAACGTCTTTGATTACAAAGAGAACAATACTGGTTTGTTGTTAATGTCCAAGTAGAGGAGTATAGGTGTTTTGCACGGTGCCCTTTCTCTCAAGGTAGTCTCTAAGGCACCTGCCGGTTCGGTGAATTTGGAAGGATAGCTCATACAACTCAAGACAGCTTCGCATGGCTTCGTTGTTGAGAGGATTCCTAGTCTAGTGCGACCTCGGGATGATGGGTGTACCCCTAGTACAGTGCGACCTGAGGGCGGTGTAGGTGATTTGATAAGTTGGACGATTGATGCTGGGTTCCTCGGTGTTTCTTCTTTTATTTGTCCTACTTGGGTTTGAAATTTACATATTTCCATCATAAGATGTGTTTGAAAAAATGAAATGTCAAATTCTTAAATTCCTGATGGTGCCCATATGGCGAACTCAGGTGTTTGTAGGCGGAGATACGAGAAATCTGTTAAAAATCCATTGTTAAATACTTTGTAAGAAAAATAGTAATTATTATCCCTTATAATCGGAATATGTAATGTAATGTCTAAGTTAGTCTTATTTAAGTCAAATGATATAAGAAATGCTTTAGAACATTGGTAAAAAAAGTCACTCTTGTTGATTCAAAGTGTTTTGTAAATTCGTATTACCCTGTATAATACTTTTAGCGAGTGTCGGTTTAATTAGTGCATCACTAGTTTTATTATCAAATATACTTTGTATTATTAAGTCAAAATGCTGTTCTATTAGCTAAAAGTTTAAAAGAGTTATTAGAAATCGTTCAGTTGTTGCCGTGGTGCACATTAATTGTTAAATAGCATGGTGTGTCTAAGAAACTAGTTTGTCTACTGTGAAATTAGAAACAATGTGGGTTAGTTGGGAGTTACGTTCTTTAATTTGCTGTATCTGGTTATTAAGGTAGTCCGTTTGGTCTTTAAGAAGGTTTATAGAGCTTTTTATATTGTGTACTTCGTAGAGCGAAAAGCCTCTGAATGCCAAATTTGTAAGTCCCATTAGAAAACTGAATATCATCCGTTTTAGTGTTGATTTTAGAAATAAACTGTTTCTCTTTCTTATATAATAAGGTAATTAAATCTTTATATCCGGAACGTGATTCATTTTTAAGTCGTACAGCGGAAAAATCTAAATGTAGACGATAAAGTACAAATTCGGTGTCGTAATTGATGGTCGGTTTATATCGAGCTACTGTAAGTCCCAGCTGGTTAAATGTCAGTTCATTGCCACAGGTTGTTGAACTGTGCATTGTGCAGAGGTAAATCACTGATCTGGCTATTCGGTTTATCCTATGAAAGAAAAAAGCACTTTGTTATTATATAGATTTAGTATCGTGACAATGGTGCAAGTGAATACTAGTTTGCCAAAGAAAGTAAGTAAGGTTCTGAAGGAAAGTAAAGTAAAAAAATTAATAAAAAAATGAGTTGCCTCCGTTATCTCAAAAAGTTAAAGGAGCAAAAATTGGATAAACTAATATTAAATTTTGTAAAGCAGTACAAGCGGGCCACCCGTGGGAAGACGAGAAGTAAGATCACGGTGTGGCTAAACAAGAAATTTGTGAACGGGAAGAAGGGTGATCCACCTCAGTATTTATTATGTAAATATTCAACATGTGTTATATTTTTATTCTTCTTCTTTTTGGGTTTGTGTCTCTTTTTGCTTAATTTTGTCTTTTCTCTGTTTGATCCTCATGAAACGATTTTAAGCGGTCAACCGCAATTTCTTAAATTTCTGTTCTTGAATTTAGACGGAAATTCTACTCGATATAAATTTTAATTAATCTTATCCTGGACGCGTGGCAGGCCATAGTAGTGAACTGTGAAGAGTTCGGGTAAGGCTACTTTCCTTGTGAGATAAGTACCAAAACAAGGTCCCCTGGATTATAAGTTGCCTCTCTATGGCGTTTATCGTAAAACTGATTTTTTGTTATACACCTGTTCCAGGTTGTTTCGTAATTTCTTCCTGAGAGCTGCCAGTTTCTCTCTGTCAATTTGTATGTTTTGTCTTCATTCTGGCGTACATTCTGGCAGGGTCCTGGGTTCATAACCAAACAACAAGAAACTTGCCTAATATTTGGCCCTCATTGTACGTACGTATTGATATCAAAAATAACGTGCGGTAGCCACCTTTCCCAATCCGTATGATGTTCTGACACTTAAACTTAAGGCAATGTTGTGTGATTTCATTCGTCTGCTCTACTAGTCCTATGGAGGAATGATTACATTTGGGTGAGTATTTATATACAAAATCTGACTTTTGTGCCAAATTTTTTAAAAGAGTTGCCCCATGTACTGGGTGTCGGTCCGAATAAAATGTTGTGAAAGCTCCAAATTTTAGGATAATATCATGTTCGAAAAATTTCTCTATGTTTTCCGCGTTTATGGCGTCTACTGTCTTTGCAATGACATATCGTGTGGCTAGTTCCGTGGTTACAAATATCTACTTATTTCTTCCTTCCCTGCTTGGGAAAGATCCTAGCTCGTCATATATCCATATTGTTGCTATCTCTTCCACCGGGTGATATAATAGTTCGGCTTGTTTTTTTGTGTTAGTTTCTCTAGCCGTTGGCAATCTGTACACGTGCGTATCTTGTGAGCAAGGTAATTTTTCAGATATGGCACAAAACATTTCTTGATAGCGGTTTTTTATGATTTTGAAAATCCAAAATGCGGATTGGTCGCCTGCCGGTGGAAGGTTGTGAACCACAAATTAGCTAGGGATTTCGGTATACATAAGAAATGTAGTAATCTATAATTAGGCTGGTTTTGTTTTCGATATAAGATGCCGTTTTTAAGACAAAAAATCTTGCATATCTGACTGTGGAGACATTTTCCGGCGCCCTTCAGTCTAGAACGGAAATGCTGTCTTTATAATTCCTTGCGCTGCTCTCTTGCGATATTCGGTAAAGGCTCGTTATTTCCTGCTTCTAGAGTCTTAACTTGAAGGCTACTTGATTTAAAAGCATAATAGTCCACCCCTTTTTCTTCTTCATTTTCTTTTTTCATCTTCTTTCTTAATATTTTGGGTCTGTTCTAGCCTACTGATTACATCTGCTGGATGTTTTCATCCAGGTAAATATTGTATATCAAAATCATAATTAGCTAGAAATACTTGTCGACTTTGTACTTTTCGACTTTGTCCGGCTGGGTGTTCAACGTCGCGATACACCTTGCGTCTACGTACAGGTTAAATTTTGTATTTAGTAGAAAGTAGCGAAATTTACGCAATGTGTATATGAGAGCGTACAAATCTTTTTGCCATATGCTAGCTTTCTCTTCACTTTTCGTTAGCCTCTGGGAACAATAAGCAACCACCTTCTGAATGTCAGTTTTTGGGTCATAGCAGGCGAGTAGTCCCCATGTCTGAGTTTGACTGCAATCGCTATAGATGCGAATTTCTAGCGAATCGTCAAAGTGAGCAAGTGATGGAGCATTTAATATGTCTTTTTTTAATTGTTCATATAAAACATCGTGATTCTTCGTCCATTTGAATTTAGATTTGGATGTTACTAACTGTTGGAAAGGCACGATTTTTAACATAAACTCTTTAATGTGGGCCCTAAGATATGAACATAGGCCTATAAAGCTTTCGAGAATCCGCTTTGTAGTCGTCCTCTGAAAATTTCGTATCTTCTTAGCTATCTTTGGGGATATTTTAAAGGAATCCCCATTAAGAAGTTGTCCTAATACGTTAATTTCCTGATAGCCAATATGTGTTTTTGGATGATGCTCGAAAATCGTGTTTCCTAAGCTTCTTGAATAATAATTGTAAATCCTGCAAGGCTGCGGAATATTAAACGAACTAGTAACAAGATCGTCGACAAAATTTGTATTTCCATCTGGTAGTCCCTTCAAAATCATTCTCGTGGCGACACTGAGACTTTGGAAACTTGTTTTGGACCCCATTGTGCATCTCAAAAGTTCGTATGATTTTCTATTATGATTGACCTCGAAGGTAATATATTTACGGCTCTTAAAATGCAACAAGATTTGGAAGTACGAATACGAAAGATCGCCAGGCTTCATGAATGTTTCCCCCTTTATAGAGTTTAGAACCTCCTCTATTGCTTAAAATGGCACCGACAAATACTTGGTGTAACTGCTAGATTTCTGCAAATTGAGAACTATTCGAAATTCCTTCGTATTAAGGTTCTTGAGCACCAGAAGTGGAGAAGAGAATTCAATATTGTCAGTAGGCCTGATTATGTTTGGCTTGATAAGGTCTTGCATCTGCTTTTCTACTTGATTCCTGATATTCAATAGAATAAGTGGGGAACGGTCGTGGAACACGGCAGACCTAGAAATTCTGATTTTGTGAAAGTAACCCCTAAAATATCCGATATCATCAGGCGAATATGTAAAAACGTCTCTATAGTTAAATAAGAAGTCATCAACTGCTTGCTTTTGTTTTCTCTCCATGTCGGGATTGACGCCAAAAAGCTCTTTATTGAAAAGTGTTTTGTGTAATTTAAACGTTCTTCCGTTTCCTCTTTTGTCTTAAATTGATATGCCTTTCTTTAGAAAAAAATCTGGTTCTTGTAGGGCGTTAAAAGAGATTTCGTGCCCTTCCTCAAGTGCCTCCACTGGTGTGTTCCTCTTTATAGTCACGCTTTTGCCATTTGGATTAGAAATTAAAATTATCATTTTGCTTGTTTCTATCTTTTGATCGAGGGCATTTAAATTATGCTTCTCGCGTAGTCCAGGAAGTAACATACAGGAATTCATATATGTATAGGAATTCTCTGTCAGTTATTTTTTTTCTTTCCTGCTACCTGTACATATGTATGCGATCTTGGAGGCAGAGTTATTTGCTTAGTCACGTATAAACATAGTGGTCCGTCTGCGATACTGAGTCGTTAAAGCTGAAAATATATTCTCTGTTCTTTGAACTGGCAACTGCGGTTTCTTCGGTCGTTTAAGAAACGAGATTGTGTTCTTGTTTAAATCGATGGTGGAATGCAAACGTTGGAGAAAGTCGATTCCTATAATTATCAGCATTGTCTTGTCAATTACTCTAAATTAATGAGTGAATGTAGTCTGACCTATTTTAAATCTTATTAATGGTATTTGGTTCAAATTAATGTTATTGCCTGAAATTCCTTTCATTATTGCCTGAAATGGAATTAGACTTGTCCCAGGGGGAACGGTTTGAACTGGCCATAGAGAAACCATACCTCCAGTGTCATTTAAAGGATTCTGAAGTTTTAATTTAGTTTTAATTGCTAGATGCATCCTGTTATTTTAGTCTTCTAATGCATTGTTTTCCCGTCTTTCTGCAAATTGTTATGATTGTTCGTTTATTACAAGAATTTTGCAGTTTTTGTCAGTTTGTTTTACGTTTCCTCGTTCTGTGTGATGGTAACTATCGGCCCTTTTGCCAAGGGGCTGCGTTATGCGTTTTTGACGCTTGTAGCAATTAGGTGCCCCATGCCCCCGTATCCGGCATATTGTGCACACCAAAATGTGATCTTCCGTAGGAGCAACTAGTTGATTATTCCGGGCTTGTTCCTGTTTTTTCTTCCCATTATTATTGTTATTTCTTCTTCTGCTTCTCTGGTTCCTTT
Organism: Thermobia domestica; assembly: GCF_964235325.1. Lineage (NCBI taxonomy): Eukaryota > Metazoa > Arthropoda > Insecta > Zygentoma > Lepismatidae > Thermobia > Thermobia domestica. The sequence goes on from NC_137455.1 coordinate 303,524,774, forward strand.
TCCTCGGATGTCTTTTGTAATTCGTCTCGGCTATCACCAGCGACAATTCTGCAATTTTATTAGCTAAGGTGGAGAGGCCATTTTGTGTAGGATTTTGCTGTCGGTGGATAACAGCCCTAGGTTCCTGGCTTCAGGTTTGAAATTCTTGAGGGTTGGGTTGAGGAATTGCCATGGAAGGATTACTTTGTTGTTGATATCCATGTATATAACTGTTCATTCTTGGTGTAAGAGGTTGCATTTGTACAGGATAGGTATGATGATATAACTGTTGTCCAGGATATATTGATTCTTGCTCGGTTGATAGGCCATAGGATGTATTCTGTAAGTTAAGTATGTTGTTCCGGCCGTATAACATATGTAATATTTGTGATAGCTCTGCGTGTTCTCTTTTCCTTAAAAGGTCATTAGCGGCTTCAAGTGTATTTCATTTATTCTGTAGCTCTTATACCGTTGCAAACATTTCTAATGTTATCTTATTAAGGAAATCCCTCTTTAAACTCAAACATAATTGGTGGATATTTTGTTCTTCAGTCGCTTCCGGCCATAACCGCCTTATTGCTCGAAGTTTACTTAAAAAGTTCGAGTCTATTCGCTCATCCATTCCCTGTTGTACCTCGAACAATTCCTGTTCTGTTTTATACGATGGTACTTTTGGCCTACATAAAACTACTAACTTAGATTTTACATAGTCATAAGTCATTGTATCAAATTGATTTTGATTTTTAACTGTAATACGAGTTCTAGTGCCGTGTCTATTAAATATATAAATTTCTTAGCCGGTGACCATGCCTGCATTGCTGCCATATGGTCGAATAGCTTAAAAGACCTGTCCGGATCCTTGTGCGTATATCCCGCATACTTCGTTAAGTGTGGCATATTAAAGGACAAATTGGATGCCCCTCTGACATATTTGTGTGTTTCTCTCCTGATCTATATGTCTGTTTACCCGATCTAGTTTCCGGCATAAATCGCACTTAAGGAAAGGAAGAGAGACAAAATTTCATAATTCAACTTAGAATTTTGATAGTAAAACTTACATAAAATAGATTCTGTCACTGATAGTGTCTGTTAAAAAGTTAATAAAAAGAGCGTCCCGTACCAAACTCCGGTGCTATCACCAAGTAATGAATTTGTTAGAGTCAATAATGGACCGAGATTTATCCTTTCACCTATTCTATTATAAAATTTGATAAATACGAAACGTCTTTGATTGCGAAGAGAAAAATACTGATTTCTCCTTAATATCTAAGTTGAGGAGTATAAGCGTTTTGCACGGTGCCCTTCTCTCAAGGCAGTATCCAAAGCACCTGCCGGTCCGGTGAATTAGGAAGGATAGCCATCTCAGCTCAAGGCAGCTTCGCAATACTTGGTTGTTGTGAGGATCCATAGTCCAGTGCAATCTCGGGAAGAATGGATGTACCCCTAGTCCAGTGCGACCTCAGGGAGGTGTAGGTGATTTGATCAGTTAGACGACTGAAGCTGGGCAACTCGGTGTTCCTCTTTTTATTTGTCCTCCTCGGGTCCTTCAATGAAGTCCCTCTCCTTTCGGCGTTCTTCGATGTCCTTCGTGTTGGCTTGGTGTTTGCTAGATTGTTTAATAATAATAGCACGTGTTGAGGTGATACATTTGTCTCCGTGATGTGGGGAGCCTTGCATTTACCCCAAAACTAAGTAATACTATCGTAAAATCACATATTCTTCTCTTCAAAGATAATTTTTGGAAGCCTTCTTGCCTATCTTCGCAAAGTTTATATATCACACTCGCTTGCTAAATCGCACTTAGAATATTACGGAAGTGCATTTATCAATTCAATTTTTCTTCATCGTTTTCCATTGAAATGTCTTCAGGTACAGATTAGTGGACATATTACCTGCATAATTCAATTCAAACTAAAAAATTACACATTTAACAGAAGGAATGAACAAATAAATAATAACATAATAAATACATAATATGTGACGATCCTTTACAGGTAGAGAATAGAGGCTCAATATATTCCCCCTTTGTTGAAATAGAATTTTATCGTGAGATAAAATTTCAAGTATTTCTTCTTGTTGTCATCGGGATATTAGATGCGACAGCATATTTGTCCAAAATCCGTTTATTTATGTAGTCTGTACAGTTATAATTTAAGGTTTCTAAGGTTATGTGTTCACATAATTTTTACGAGTTACTGTTTCTAATATGGCACAATTCTTCAGTAGCTTTACTAAAACGTAGGGTTCAACATAATATGGTAGATAGTTAGCAGTTTCACTCTTCCAAACAGATGAGAGATGATGAGTCTTCTTCATCACTACATATCCTGGTTTTAATACTACACTTCGTTCCTTAGCTTCAGTCGTTGTATTTTTTCAGATATAACGGGATTTTGTATTGGCAATACTCTTTCAGCTAGATCCAAAGGTAATAATTCAGGTGGCCAATTGTACGATCTCTTAATGTTCTTTGTCGATGAATATGATAAGAATATTTCCGCAGATATTTGTTTTCACCGTGTTTACAGAAAGATTCAATAAATCCTGGATCCATTTTAATAGCTTACTCCACTTCGTTTGTTTATCCGCATAATAATTTCTAATTAATATGTTTAGGTCTTTATATTTTTCTTCGCTATTCTGCTTCGTCGTGGATTGTATGGAGGGGCTGGGAACATGTTTTATATTATGCTGATTACAGTATTTTTCCAGACATTTGACATAAACTGAGTTCGTTGATCAGTTACAACTATATTCTGATAAGTAATTTTTTCTAATGTTTTTTTAATAATATTTACAGACCTTTCTCAAAGGATAGAAGCATACAAACCGTAAATATATATCAACTGCAGATAATGTGTAGTGATATACATTGCTAGGTGGCAATGGACATCTAAATCTAAACATTTTTATCGTGCTTAAAATGGGTAGTCAAATGATAAGTACATTTTCTTTTGGTATCACGCCAGATTCGGCGTTTTTCGATGCCAACTGTTTGATCAGGTTTCGTAAAAAATTTTCAACGTTTAATCATTTTACTAACAGAGATATGATAGTTGCAAAATGGGGGCAAGTCCTCCTACACCTCCGATTCGACATTTTCTTATGTCAATCATTTGATCAGATATGATCAACGATTTTTAACGTGTGATCAGCTTTAGTAACATAATATATAAGCTATTTTTAGTAGGTACCAACTACACGAGCCCCGTCTCCGGCTATGGCTTAAAGAGCCGGATTGTTCATAGCCGCAGAAACAAAATGACTCCACCTGATGCCATTTTGAGCAGCTCCAAATAACTTAGAATCATTATACAGCTTTGTTGTAATTATCAAATAATACTTTTATTACAATTGTAGTAAGCAAAATCGATTTAAAATACAGTTATTAGAATTAAGTATATGTGCTATTTAAAAATACCGCACAAACAATACAATTTATCATTTAATGCCGTTGAATTCATTGCTCTAGTTGCATTCTTGACATATATTTTTCGAATCATAATTTGTTTTAACACTGCAAATGTCTACTGATATCAACGCTAATGGTTGCATTTATACATCTTTTCTGGTGCATAACACTATTACCTATGTTTATGGTTAATCACATTGCAGTATTTGCTTTCTTTCCTGACAAACTAACAGGAAAAAGAAAAATGTTAAAATGTAATAAATTCAACGTATTACCGGCTCTCAAAGGTTCTATTTCATTCTTAGGATTATAGGGTTATTAGTTAGGTTTCTTGGTTTTCGGCTTAAATTGCCACCTTTGCCGGTTACGTATGAAGGTTGACGCCCTATGTTAACCGGGAGAAGGAGGAGGAGGGAAACGGCTAGAACCTATATGTTGGGTACCATCACAGAATTTGTCTCGTGTTAATGATGAAAGCTTAGGAAACTTTAACCAGGATGACTGGCCTGAGAAAGATTTTACACTTTTTCGACCGAGTGTCCCCAGCAGGAATAAAACCCGGAGCGATGTACCCTAAGGCAACAGAGGTTAGCGACTACGCTATGCGGTGCCATTCTTACTATTTTTGCGCAGAAAGTGCCTGTACCTTTATTTTTTGAACCTTGTCGAATTTGTCACTTGTAGTCAGCATGCTAATTAATTTATTTCCGGGTCACATAACCCAATTTCTATTTAGTTACGGGAGATTTCAAATTTTCCGGGGAAAAATCCATGTACTATTCTCCACGCAGTCCGCACACTGCTTGTAACTGCTGTTTGTAAGGCTTGCTTTGTATTGAAGGCCAAAAAGTTTTGCGTTCTACATTTTTTATCTTAAATTTCATTCAATTTTCCCGATATTTTCTTACTTTCGAAGGATATTAAGTTAACATACTTCAAATTCATGGAAATAACGAACAGGATATTTCTTAATATATTACCTTTGTATATTACAGTGAAGGACAGCCCTTCATTCTTTGGTTTATTTAGCCGCCCCGCAGTTATTCACAATAGCGCTATCTAACTTATGACACTTTTACGTGAATGAAAACAACTATTTTCTATCGCTCGCTGAAATCACTCCCTCGGAAAAATGGAGCGGGAGGTGCTATTTTCTTTTCAAGACAGTTGCGTAAAATATTCTTTCCTTTTCTCCCTTTCATTCAACCGAAGCAGATTGCTCTTTCATTGATTTAAGAATATTATGCCGCTCAAGATGTATTAATTACTACGAAGCCAAACTGAATACACTTGCAGAAACGAGATATACTATTTTAAATCGTGTTTGAATACGGGTAATCAGAATTGAGGGAAAGAAACTCAAAAAGCAACAGAGTACAAATATTCAGAGAAGCATATGAGTCCTTGGAATCAAAGTAACGAAAGTAGTCTTTACTTTTCATGATTCCTTTAACTCAATGAATCCAAAGGAATTGAATACCAGAAAAGAATCAGAATTTCCATAACTAAAATAAATTACAAAATTGAACTGGCAACTCTCTTTGATAGTCATTTGTTGATTATTATATGAAGAAAGTAGCTTTGTGTTAGAAGTATGGATGAATTCTGTTGTTTTCAGCACAAGTAATTAACTTCTTTGTGCAATGAAAAACGAAGAAATATGCACACAACTTCGTATTTTCGTAGTAAGAGTATAGTGGCGCAGTTCGTTCTGAAAATTCAGTAAATTCACAGTGACTTCCCAAGAGTGACATCTTGTCAAAATAAATTAGAATAAGTCATTCAAAAAGCAACACGTACGTTCTATCGGCCATAAAAATAGCAAATACTTGTTAATTGATATTCAACGTGTTAATCAGCAACATCTAACAACAAAATCTACATCATAAATACCTCATATATTGTGTGCGATAAAAGCACTTAAGTTCATTAACACTGTAGACAGCACTGTAAAATACAAATATTATAACAACAGCTCGACAAACTTGAAATTGTTGGTACTACTGCCCTTCGAGGACATTTTATTAGACCATTCCAGATGGTCCGATTGGACACACATGTCAGCTAACAAGTTAAAGAAGACTTACCACTTGCGTGAGGTCTATCGTTCATTCACAGGAAAGTAAGTTTGTAGTGAGCAACATCATATCAGTGGCTTTTCTCGAATTACAACCATTACCTCTGGAATTCTTATTCCATATATTCTTATATCATCTTTAACATTCCTTCACCATCTGTATCTTTTAACCTAAAGGTTCAATGGGAAACATGAAACTGAAATACTAGATTCTTTCCTTCATTGGAAGACTCCTCTGTAAGGCAGTAAGCTTCGTAGTGAACGAAGTGTATATATTATGAAAAACAGTAGTAGCCTGTGTGCACAATTATGTTCAGTGTAATCAACAGAACATGTAATATGTAACAAAAATAGGTATACGTGTCATTTAAATGTTACTCTAGTTTATTGCATACCTCTATTTCATTAGTCTATACTTGCAAAATAAAATACAATTTTGAGGTAAATTACATTCAAACCAGAACAGAAGTTATATTTAATTTTGCGCAATTTAATCAAGAAAAGAATTGAAAATACATTGGAATTCAAAAGAAATAAAACTACCAAAGGATTTGTTAGTAATTTTCTCATTACAAACTATAACTTACCATTATTGCTTGGCCATCCCACTTGAAGGAAAATGATAGCTCAAAATGTTCATTCTCGTCGTACATCAGAGGTCTCACTTCTGGATTCCATTTCCTAAATAAAAGCTCAGTATCAATATTTGGAATTTTCATATATTGAGTCCTTTATCTTGAATTGCATATATAAATTTTAAACTAATAGACAGAAAAAATTCGCAGTTTATATGATGCAAATATCTACAGGAGAAAGTAGTTAGGCATAGTCTGGAAATCACATGATAAACAGTGTTACCAACAAAACAAAAGGTTATGTAGTTTCATTTTTTAATTGTGTTAGGTTCGATTAATGCTTATTTGAAACCTACATGTTTAGTTAAAATTTATATTACAGCATTTGTTTTCTAATGTGATTAACGAGCGATTCTGCAATGTTTTAAATAGCTACGTTCTCTACAAAAGAAACTTCGCAAGAGGAATGGTCAATTTAATTTATATTGTTTTGTAATACAATTTATTATAAGTAAAGTGGAAGGAATGGATGTTATTCACTAACAACTGACTTATACTTGTTAGTGATAACGATCAACGACATACAGAGAAGTATCTAAACTTTGAAGCCCGTTGGGCCATTTTTGAAAGCGAAGGAATGTCCGTGCTCTTATGTCAGTCGTACTTTCAAATCCGGTTATCGTAAACTATATTAAATTGTTGTATGTGAGTTAACATCATATTCTTGAAATACAACGAGTTCAATATAGCAAACAGTTTCCTGTTCGTCAATTACTCTGACTTCCAGTTCATCGAAGTTAGAAGTTCATCGAAGTTCGATTCTTGGAAGTTCATCGAAGCTAGATATTATGTACTAAATGTAGTTTCTTACATTCATGTTAATTTTTACAGCTTCAAATTGCAGTATTTCGCAGCAAGGGTACGTCCTGATCCGTGGCAACTTTCATTCCTGAAATTCACTATGTGAAGAAAATGACTATGTGTACATTCCTGAATGAGCAGTCATGTAAAACACACTCTATCACATAACACGAATTATAATTTTTCTACTTTGCCTATACAATCCTTTCTTTCAGAGAGAAAAAATCTCAGAGGCTAATATAATTGGAAAAAAATATTCGCTGCGTATGCAAAACGTTACGTCAAAGAGAGCATTGTACGCTCGATTGATTTCCTTCTGTATGGATGGTGCCAGTTCTTGAAATGTTTTGCAACTAAGACTTCCGACACTTTTTCTTAAACACTTCTTTCAGAAAGGATCACGAAGGAAGCACAATATCCAGTCACTACCTCTTTCTGTATACAAAAATAGTTTACGTCTTGTGCATGGCGCTGGTTCAAAGCTAAAACCATCCAATAGTCATTCGTCACATATTATGGTTATGAAAATAATTAAACTTAGAAGGTATCTTCTCTACGACCTTGTAATCATTAATATTAAACATAAATATTCATGAGTTGGACTCCACCACCAATTACACTAAAACCTAAACTCTAATTAATTCTACAAATTATACTACTTGATGACGCAATAAAAATGTACAATTAACCCGTTCAGGCTCACACTGCTGGCGCCAATTAAATTCATCCATTGAATGCGGTTTATTCTCATTATATTATTATCGTTTTTAGGTTGCAGGTCTTAATTTGCAAGTTTCTTTCCACATTCAGAAGTAGAAATATATTAATTAAAGTTAGATGAACTATCGGATGGATTTTGAGGTGAAGAAGAATTTGCTTATTTATTTCAAACTCAGAATGTGTAAAGAAGCCCCAGATAGGGATTCAGGAAGCCACTGGTTGTATAGAAGCCTCCTGTACCTTTGAGCCTGAAAGTTGTGCTAATGTAGCTCGGTTCTTTACCTTAGATACAACAGAGTATGTCCCTGATGTGGAAACATATGCGCCGTAAAATTAGACAAGGTAGCAAGATGGATGACACAAGGCTAAGATAGACTTAGAAATCGGAGTAGTTTAGTATCTACATTAAGAAGAAGCAAAAAAGAACACTTGCGGGGAAAACAGACACAAGCGCAATTACAGAATGTGAATAAGGAAAGAAAATCGCAAGAGAATAAGTGAAATTACGTATGAAATATTCAGTAAGTCAGAGGAGAAAGGAGACAGACAAGGTTAGTGTAGTACTGTACAACTAAGAAAAAATTTTAAAGGAACTACATATCAAATGAAGTAGTTAAACGTAAACAAGAAAGTAATAAGATCGTTGAATCAGTTAATTTTTAGAAGGTATAGTACTTGGGATAGGTTACCAGAACAGTGCCTTGTTGAGGACAGGAGTTAAAACCATCTATCTACTATAATGCTACAGTACCAATTAAGAGCGATTTTTTAGGGAGACAGGATTGATTGAAAACTTTATTGTTGCATAATATTTGGAAATATTAAAAACTGCCACTAGAGGGTTTCGCCCTCTATCTTGGCCTGGGATGTGGAAGCATCAATTAACTTTTACTACATTGTTACTGGGCAATGTGCTGTAAATAAAATTTTGTTAAGTAACAATTACTAAAACGCAAGATGTTGCAAACACACATATGCATATCAATATAAAAAAAGATCTAAACAAAAACAAAATATAAACATTAACAATAACTAACACATAATAGGATAATATAATAATAAGTGCATTTAGATAAATAATAGGAAAGAGGTGCAGTGAAAGCATCAAATAAATGAATGTTCAGAATATGAAAAAAGTGCTAGCGAAATATAGGCATATTGTAATGGACGACATTCATGCTCATGATAATGAATGCAGTGCACATCACATCACAACACAATGAAATAAGTTAGTGAGACGAATGCTGGTTAGTCTTCTGTCTTTGGGCGGCCCAAGACTGACGAAAAACGTTGGAAAGCCTTATTAGTGTTGTGGGAGACAGTGCTATGATGGTAGAACATGAGGAATATCATGATGAATGAGCTGTCGTCGGGAAAGTCTTGTATGATGATGATCGTCTCGATCTGATCGAGCATAAACGGAAATGAGGATGCTGAGTGGTGTATAGCAGTATCGGAAGTGGGAGTCTTGTTCCAAGTGTATGAATATGGTCTCGAGAAATATATTTTTATATGAATGGAGACAGTTAGCTATATATTTTTGCCGTAAGAGAGCAATATGTTGGACAAGCGGAGGAAAATCGATCTTATTATAAAGATCAACATCGTGGTATTCTAGTTTTATGCGAAATGCGAGTCTGATAGCATGACGTTCGAGAATTTCTAATCTATTGGAAAACTTTTGCGAAGCAGAGCACCAGGCTATATTACCGAAAGTGAGGACACTACGCATAAAGGCTTTATAAGTATTCATTAATAATTTAAACTTTAACCCCCAGTTTTGACACACGGGTCGGCGTAAAAGCTGTAGTCGATTTTTTGCTTTCCCAACAAGTTTCCTGTCCACAGCACCTGTGAGTTGGGCTGTCCACCGCAATTTATCATCGAAAATAATACCTAGATTGGTAACAGTTTTAGTCGGCTGTAGAAGATGATCACCAACACGTATCCGTACCAAATTTGGATTACGATAAACCTTACTGCGGCGGTTGGGCGCTAGAATTACTAGCGTCTGTGTCTCCATTTATCACACTATTGAAGAGATGACGTAATTGTAGCCTGTAAGTGGATACTAATTTGTTGAATTGTTTTACCAAGCTTGAGAAAAGCGGTATCATCCGCATATTGGAAAAAATATGTATTAGGTGCAGGAGATCGTAAATCCGATGCATAGAGGATGTAAAGAAGTGGTGATAAGCTTGAACCATGCGGTACGCCGGTCAGTGGGAACATCGGATGTGATAATGTACCATTGATATTCACATAGGGAATACGATTCAGTATAAACGAATATATAACTCGTATGTAAGTAAGAGGAATTCCGAGTTTCAATAGTTTGTAAAATAAGCCGTAATGCCAAATGCAGTCAAACGCCTTCTCGAGGTCCATGAGCACGAGGCAAGACGGTAATGCTTTGTTATAATGATTGGTAATTATAGTGGGAAGTCGAAGTATTAGGTCATTGATACTATATAGCGGCCGGAATCATGTTTGATGAGAAGGTAGAAGGTTATGTTCGCTAATATATGGAGACGACGTACCAGGATTTTTCAAACAGTTTTCCCAAAGTAGAAGTTAATTGTATGGGTCGATATGAAGTCACGGAGTAAGGTGGTTTGTTAGGTTTTAAGAACATACAGACCTTATATATCTTCCGGTCCTGCGGATAATAGCCAATGCGTTAAATAAATGTATATATTGTTGCTAAGAAGAGAAAAAACTGCAGTGAGTATTCTTTAAGAATTCTATAAGATATACTATCGAAACCAGGAGCAGTATTTCGTTTACGTTTGAGGGCTCCGCGTATTTCATCAGTAGTAATCGCCTGAGTCAAAGAATTGTTGTTATCTAACTCATGCGATATCAAAGGCTGAAGTAAGTTGCTAATTGCCGGTTTAGATATTCGTGGATTTAACCGATGTGTGGAAACAGGTGGTGTAAAGACTGATTGCAAATGAGATGCAAAAGCGTGAGCTTTTGCCTGATCTGTTTGCAAAAGATGATCGTCCTGTACAAGGGGGTATGTAGTACTAACTTTCTGCCCAGTTAAAAGGTTAAATTTTGTCCACTACCTTGTAGGATGTTTCAGTTTTCAGCTTGTTGCATGGTTTACTCCAGCTAAGCCGTTTGTGCGCAACAATGTAGTTGTGAACTGTGCGTTGCCAACGACGAGCCTGAGCCAAATATTCTGGATTTCGTGTCTTTCTATATTCAGGGAAATACTGCCTGGATTTTCTTACAAGGGAAAGATATTCAGGTGGCAACATTGGTTGATACGTTTTACCAAGGTAGGTAGGGTATTTTTATTAGCACTTTTAAAAAGAGCAGTTGTAATGCTCTGAACGGCTTTGTTGAGATCAGTTTCAGATGTCGGAGGTTCCAACTGATCCATTGCTATACTGATATCTGTCCGATACTGCTCCCAATTGGCTTTATCGTACAAGAATAGAGTTCATTCGAATGATGGAGACGATGGTGGGCGTGCATGGTTGATTGTAACCTTTAAGGGTAGATGATCACTACCGATGCAATCCAAAACAGATACAGTGGCTTTAGCAACTAATGTTCGTGTACTAATAAGAACATCAGGGATAGTTTGGCTACTAGGCCTGGTATGTCAGGGTAGGGTATATAGGCCTATATGGCAATGTAAGCACAGAGATATATAGTCAAAGAACTGAGTTTTATCTCTGTCGGAGCGACTGTGGATATTGACATCCGTCAAGATTAGAAGATTTCGATATTGCAAAAACAAATAACGAAAGAATTCTAGAGGAATTATATGCCCGGAAAGGACATAGATCGTAGCAACAGTTAGCGCTAAGTTTGAAAGATAGATTGTCGTCACTAAGTGTTCTGGCAATGGAACATTTATTGGTACAGAGTGACATCTATAAGAAAGTTTATTGCGGATTCCAATCGCTACACCACCTTGTGCTCTGGCGTTGGTGTCTGGGTAATCATGCCGTACAAACTGATACCTAGGAAACGGTATGTGCTGCTTCAAGCGCTGTCTCTTTTAAAGCGAATATATCGACTGTTTCTTCTAAAAGTAGTTGCTCAAATAGTGTTTTATGTTGAGATAACGATCGAATATTCATAAAGAGGATGGTAAGACCCATACTCAGACAGAAAAGGTTCGGTTTAAACTGCAGTATCACGTGGTGCAATATGAAAGTGAACAAATGGACCAGAATAGGTGGGTTACAGTTTAATTTGAAATATAACAGAGGCCGCCGCAATAACATGGTCAAGAATGAGCTGATGTTGAAATGGAAAAATATTTTGCAAAATAAGAGTGATGTATCTTAGGAAGTTTTCCATAGTGATAGGTGAAGCAATAGATTGCGAGAATGGGACTGAAGCATCCGTCGTAGGGAGTGGAACTGTCATTTCTAGTTGATTTGAATCAGTTGCCGGCATAGATTTGCATTTATAACTGTAAGCAGGGTGCGAAGTACTGGAACATGTGGAAAAATGTGGTTGTCTTCCCGTATTAGGGCACTCTTTGGTTGCATGTTGTCCTGCACAATACCCACATTTGGGAACATTTTGACATTTTGACGTGACGTGCGCATTGTAAGCTTGACACTTCTCGCATCTAACTGGGAGAGGTGCGCTAGTACCGGATGGCTCAACTCTGTGTCGTTGTTTGAAGATTTAGGCTCCGTCTTGCAATAAGGTATCAATAGAAGTTTGGGACGTGGTTAAACACGAACCATGTATGTAGCACCATTGTAATTTTTAATGCGAATACACTTCGCTACGTCAATGCCTTCTGCCTTAAGTTCCTCGAGAACTTCATCATCTGTTATTTCCGGTAGAACACCCCAAATAACAACAGACATCATTGGTGTGCGAGTTGGTGGTGGATTCTGCTTTACCGTATCAGTCAGATTCGAACGCATGGCATTTTTACCAAACATTTCATAACTGGCTTTGTTACGGAGTGTTATGCCGAATTTCTCGTTATCTGACTTTATGATAACGCCATTCTTGGTGAAAACAATTTGCTTTACACTAGCACGAGGAAGGTGTCTCATGGTTTGATTGAAAATGTGACGACCATTGCTGTATTTGGCATCATAATTAGACAATAAAAATGAATAAATCTTCTTGCGGGTCGGTGATGCAATATAAACATGTGTTGTTACCGAAGTAGACGGTGCAGGCTGTTGTAGGTATGGTAAACTGTATTTCTTCCTTACGTTCAGGTGTTTCCTGTATACAAGTAGGTGAACGGGATCGGGAGCGTTTATCTACTGATTCAACTCTGCTTTCAGACAACGGTCGACTGCACTGATTTTTGCGAGGATCACTTCCTGTATCTGCCGAGGGATTGCAGGTGGAAGGTACAACTATCCCCGGTAGACGATGCATGATCCCAAAGGATCAAAGCAATGGAAACGAGATACTCATATGTACTACTAAAGGCTCTAAAGGCAAAAGAGTTGGTAGGAGTATAAACGCAAACAATGACCTCCAAAAGCTAAGATAAAACCTTCCAAAAGATACCTTCTGTCTCGAGGACCTTCTAGTCAGCCTCCCAAGTACGTACTCTTGCTCACATTTTAGTACAGCAACTAACTACGAGATGAGTTAGGTTCGAAGTTCAATTAAGAGCGACGTTTTTTTTTTTTTGTCCGTCATCCCGGTTAAAGGTTTGTGCCCTTTCTTCGGGTAAGTGCATTAATTTGACTGATTGAATTGAAGAAAATGTAGGTGGTCTAAGAGGTTTCTTATATATCATTTATTTATTCATCATATTAATGTAATCATAGACATGCATACATATAAAAGGAAACACATACATGAACGATAATATTTTAGGTGCTATAAGTGAATATATTAAAATTGTCAGGTATTACATGAACACAAAGCATGGAGGTTTCTGAGGACTCAAAAATAAAGGTGCAAATGTAATTAATGGAATGGATGAAATGAAGTGCTATGGACGTCACATTACTGGGTTATGTTAGTCAGACGAATGAAGTTATCTTCTGTTCTTGGGGCGATTCAGGAACTGATGAGGACGAAGGAGGCCCTTGTTAATAGGTACTTACTGTGCGTATGATGGATAGATATGAAGTGAAAGTTCATATCGTTATGTAATTGTAAATGATAGAGTGTCATGAAGTGCAGAAGGAGTGTGTCAACGTAATTAGGCGGTGCATCATTATCAAGGTCTTAGCGGAGAATTTCAAGCATCAGGGGACGGTGCTGAGCAATTCTTTTGTAGATATAACGTATACGAAGTTGTTCAAGATGATTTAGTAATGGCGGAAAGTCGATCATCTCATAAAGTAATCTCGTTGGATGCGGCAGACTTATACGATATGCTAGGCGTAGAGCATGGCGCTCGAGAATAGCAAGTTTTTGGTAGAATTTTAACGGTGCAGTTATCCAAGCTGTATGTCCGTACGTTAACGTACTCCGCATGAATGTTTAAATGTATTGATTACGGTACGTGCTCGTAGTCCCCAAGTTGTGCCAACTAGCCGTTTCAGAAGATTAAATCGGTTTTGTGCTTGGCTTATGACTTTGGTAAGATGTGGAATCCAGGTAAGATGAGTATCAAAAATGACACCGAGATACGTAATAGTAGTTGACACGGGAACAGGCGTAAGATCAACCTGAAGGCAAAGTAGATTCGGATTTCGATGGACTCGAGAACGGCGTCTACGTGGCAAGAAAACTATAGCTTGTGTTTTGGAAGAGTTAGTGTTCAACCTCCATATATGACACCAACGCACGAATGCATCAATAGCTGTTTGCATGGTTTTATTAAGAGATCGTACTGTGCGGGCAGTTGTGAGAAATGCAGTGTCGTCCGCAAACTGGAATATTGTGGTGATATTAGGAACGACTAGATCGGTGACGTACAATAAGTACAACAAAGGCGACAGAGATGGGCCTTGCGGTACTCCAGAGTGTAAGAAGATAGGATGAGATATCGTTCCATTGATCGAGATATAAGCTAGTCACCCTATTAATAAGAAGTGTATGAATCGGATGTACGAGGTTGGTAGATGGTAATTACGAAGTTTCTATAATAAACCAGGGTGCCAAACCTTGTCAAAAGCTTTTTCTAGATCCAACGTTACAAGTCAAGAAAGATAGCCTGTATTAAACTGATTATAAATAGCTGTAGTGAGACGGAATAATTGATTTAAAGTGCTAAAATGTGGTCTACATCCAGCATAGTGAATTGGAAGAAGGTTATGCGAGTTGACATGGTTGTGCATGCGTCGTACAAGGATTCGTTCCAATATTTTGCAGAGACAACTTGTGAGGTGAATAGGACGGTACGATGTGACTTCTGATGGAGGTTTCTTTGGTTTAGGGAAAAGAAGAACTTTGGAGTACTTCCAGTCGAGTGGAAAAAATCCAGTTCGTAGAATAAAGTTATGGATGTTGCTAAGAAAAAAGGGAAAAGAATGAGACGCCTGTCTGACGAGAACATATGTAACAGCGTCAAAGCCTTGTGCTGTATTCCGTTTGACTATAAGTGCCTTACTGATAGTTTCGGGGTGAATTGCCATGGTTAGAAGATTATTTGGTTCTAAAGTATGATAAGCACATGGTCGAAAGGAAGTAGAAGCCGCATCGGTATATCGGTTGATAGCTGCTTGTAAGCGGTCTGGTGTATACCAACCGGGTAGTGGGGTAAAGATGCCTTGAAAATAAGCAAATATATTGGCCTTGTCTGTATGTGTAAGGACTGCTTGGTGGTTATGAACGATGGAGTATGGCGTACGAGAAACCATACCAGTTAGTTAATGAAATTTGCGCCAACATTTAGTAGGATGTGCTTCATAAGCAAGCGTGTTGCAAGTTTCGACCCAGTGACGTTTCTTACACGCAACGATATAGTTATGAGTTATCCTTAAGTATTGGCGATGCAGACGAAGCGCTTCAAGGTTGCCCGTAGTTAGATATTCACGGAAAGCTCTGCCTGAGGCTGTAATAAATGGTAAGTATTGCAGAGGTAGCTTAGATTTATGTAACTGAACTTCAATTGTTGGAATTGAACGTTGTGCTGCGTCCTGAAGAGCTGTAGTTAGATCAGTTATTGTCCTATCGAGTTCGAATTGTGTTCTAGGCATAGTGAATGAAGTTACTGCAGCGTCTAAGTCGGAACGATACCCAATTTGCCCTACGGTAGCAGTAGACCTTCTGAGGAGAGGGCTTAGGCTGAGTGCTAGGAGAACAGTGAAGTTCGACTTTGATGGGAACATGGTCGCTACCTATGGAGTCAAGCACAGTTATATGGATGGACTGAGAGAGAGATGATGTTATGACTACATCAGGGGTAGTGTTACTGATAGGACGCGTAGGTTTCTGTAAATTATTGAATTCAGCTCCTGTTTCATTCTGAACAAAATCTAAAAAATTGTCCTTGTCATGTTGTGAGCGACTATGAAAATTTAGTTCGGCCATGATAATGTAATGCCGGAAATTGGATCAATGTGGCGGAAGAAATCATAATTAATAGCTCGTCCTGGACGATAGTAGATGGTGACAAAGGTAACTGTGCGGCCTCGAAAATAGACCGTCATGATGTTGTGTTCGGGAAGGTGAAGTGCAGGTGGAACCGTACCTGCACGAAAAGGAAGATTGTGCCGAATACCAATAACTGTGCCTCCGTAGAGACGTGGGCCTGTTGTAGCGTCGTGGCGAAGTAGATGATACTTTGGTATATAACACGTTAGATATGGTGCAAGGTAAGTCTCATTTAGTGCAAATGCGGCAATTTTTTCTTCCTCAAGGAGCTGGGTGAAGAGTACTTGATGTGTCAACACAGATGGTATATTAAGAAAAAGTAAGTTGTAACTCATAATGAGAAAAAATGTAAGTAAATAGGTTAAATTATCCATATTAAACATAAACCTCAAGTGGTTGGTTTTGAAAGTGCACTGTTGGTCCCGAATAAGTTGCATGTAGTTGTAAATTAAACAATACTTTTGGCTGCGTGCATTATTTGAATTTGGGCAGCTTTTAGTAGGATGTTCGCGGGAACAATAACCACATTTGATGGTGTTTGTGAATTCTGCTGTTGGGTCTGAGTTATACTGTTGACACTTCTCGCATCGAACAGGCATAGGTGCTGGCGTGTGAGATGGCTCGACCTTATATCGGATTCGATATATATAGGCGCCCTTGGAGAGAAGTTGATCCATCAACTGTTGTTGATATGTTAGCACTCGAACGAGATAGGTTGGCCCCTGGTTGTTCTTGATCCTAATACAGCGTTTAATATGTAGCCCTTCCTGATGAAGTTCAGCAAGAATTTCGTCATCAGTAATATCGGATTCTACACCACGAATCACTACAGACAACATAGGAGGTCGCCGTGGTGGAGGAGGAGTACTCGGTTGCAAAGTAGAAATCTTTGCTTTCGTCCCAAAAATTTCATACGTTGCCTTGTCACCAACATGCGTGGCGAAATTCGGGTTACTGGATTTCAAAGTGATGCCACGGCGTGTTTTAACAATTTCACGAAACTCAGGAGGAGGGACATACTTGGTTAATTGCTGGAAAAGAGCACGAACAGAGCCATACTTCGGATCATAGTCTGTTAGTAAGAAGTTTTATATAGGTTCTGATTGATGTGGTTGCTGTTGATTATCGCCTGAAGTTGATGTCCAATCATAGTATGGCTAGTAGTTGGAGGTGTAGTCTGGCTAACGTTGGGAGTACTTCGTTGCTTCTTGGGATTGAGGGTTTGTTCGCCATCAGAGAGAGATCGAGAACGTATCCGATGTCCTTTAGTTATGGAGTCAGCGTAGGTAGATGGAGAAATAGTGTTACGGTCTGAACGAGATGTTCCCGTAACAATACGAGGCTGCGTTTTCTGGCGACCGTTAGGCCCGATGTTAAGAGGTAGTGATCCTGAATCATGACCGATATTCGAAGTTCCGGTATCTTCGCCAAAGTCTATCATCGTAATGGAAAAGCCGAAGGCCGTAGCCCAAATGACAATGAATAAGATGAAAAGATGTAAAATGAAGTTAAAAAAAAGACACCTTCCGAAAGCAAAATCTTTCGTCAGACCCCTAAGTGCTGTAATTGTGCTATGCTCGCAAGAACGTATGCTATACTTGGTCCTCGCAGGCATAGTAACTGACACAAGAGAGGTTAGCTTTCTTGGTAAGGTATGATGTGTTAAGAGCTTAGCTTAGCTTAGCTTAGCTTGAAAGTGTGGTTTTGTGAAGAGTATCGGACAAAAGTCCCTGACTCGATGACAGCTATAGGAAAGAAAATGAGTAGACCTGTGGGGGGTGAGTTACAATATGAGATACGACGACGTCATGTGACCTTCAGCTGCAACTGTCGCAGTGAGGGGGAGAGTGTGGGTAAATAGTTATGCTACAACCGTGACGTCCTGTAAGTTCGTCGGTGTGTATGCGCTGTGCCAATGGCTTTTATAGCGGGGTTGACGTGGCGGGGGAGGTTGGCCCAAAAACGAGTATGGTGTTGTTGTAACACGTCCCGGATAGGATATATGTTTAAGTCCTCTAAAAGTTGACGATTACGCGTATATCGGTCATGGCCTGTTATGATACGAGCTGCCCTGGTTTGCACACTCTCGATCGTGCGCAGGTGACAGAGTGCTGCATGTTGCCATGCTGGACATGCGTAGGTGATTGTGGACAAAATTACCATTTTAAAGACGTAGAGTCTTGTTTCATGACTTAAGGCACTGCAACGCAGAATAGTATAGAGGGCAGACAGTTTTCGAAGGGCTCGGTGTTTAATGTCCCTGATATGAAGACCAAAAGTAAGGCCTCGATCTAATATAACTCCCAAGTATTTAACATGCAGACGGTGCGGAACTTCAATGTTGTCATAGTATAAACGATGGATGGCTCTGCTGCGTCTTTTGCTATAGCAGACTGCAACGCTCTTATCCGCGTTGATTTTTAGGCGCCAGATGGTAGCCCAACATTGAAAGACATTGAGTTAGCGCTGCATGTAGTGGTAGCAAAGACGAAGAATGCTGCTGTTCGTAAAGAAAGCAGTGTCATCAGTGTATGTTACAGGAAAACAGTGTGGCACAATGGGTAAGTCTGCGGTGTATAAGGTGTAAAGGAAAGGAGAAAGAACCGCGCCTTGAGGCACACCAGCTTGAATTGGTTTGGGAGCAGACTTGGTCTGTCCCCACAGAGACATGGAAAAAGCGATGAAAGAGGTATGAAGTGAGGAGTTTGAGATAATTTAAAGAGAAACCTTGTAAGCGAATTTTATAAATGAGGCCTGGTAACCACACTTTATCAAACGCCTTCGAGATATCAAGGTATACACCTAGAACATATTGTCGTCGATTAATAGAGGTAGTCAGATCTCGGCTACCCTCACTAATTGGCTTGTTGTGCTGTGGTTAGCACGAAAACCAAATTGATGGTGGGGGAGTATATCTAGAGTGGTGACGTGCTCGTGAAGTCGGGCGAGAAGCACTCGTTCGAAGAGTTTGCTCACATGAGATAATTGGCTAATTGGTCTATAGTTTTCTGGGAGAGTAGGATTTTTACCTGGTTTGGGGAGAAGAATGACTTTCGCTTCTTTCCAAGCACGGGGAAAGTAGCAAACCTGAAGGATGCCTGTAAATAAAGCAGCAAGATACAGAAGTAGCTTCCGTGTCCCATGTTTCAGTAGTTCCGGGCGGATTTGATCAACTCCAGGCGCTTTGTTGTTGGGCAAGTGACAGATCTGACGCTCAACTTCCCTTGGCGTTACGACCTCAGGTTGGGGAAGTATTGGTTGAAAATGGAGCATGCGCATAATGGCCCGAACGTCCTGCAGAATGTGAGGCACGACAGGATTCGCATTAGGTGTAAACTGGCGCTCTAGAGATGCAGCAAATAGGTCTACTTGCCTTTGGTCGTCATGTATGACCCCATGCGGACCTTGCAGTATTTGAGTTTGACGAGAGGTCTCTCGGCGCTGGAAAAGGCGGGAATACTGCCAGATTTTAGTGTCATTAAGTGTGACCCCACGTAAAAGTGTCTCCCAGTACCGTTCGGTTTGTCTTGTAGTGATTGTCTTGATTTTGCGGTTTAAGGTGTTCCATAGTGTTTTGTAGAGTGGATGTCTAGTGTGCTGCCAAGTACTTCGAGCCCAGCGTTTGAGATGGATATAAAGAAGAAGTAATGGAGAGTCAAAGTGTGGATCGCACTGCGAGTCAGGAATTATTGATGTGCTGAGGGAGTCAGCCGTACGTAGAGCAAGTGTGAAATGGGCGACCGCCTGATCAATTTCCGCAGGAGAATTTGGACGAGCGGCTATGTGGAGCAAAGAGTTTAATTCCTGCTTATAGACATCCCAGTTCGTAGTTCGGGAGATATGAGCGGGTGCAGGACGGGAGATATGACGATGCGAAAGTTTGAAAAGGACCTGATCGTGATCTGAGTCCAGTGCTGAGATCACGTAAGGCGTGTAGCTAATATGGTATCTTTGCTTAGAACTATGTCCAACACATCCGGTTCTCCGCCTGCTTTAGGATGGTGAGTTGGATCAGGTGGCCCATAGGCAATGAATGGAGATGTGTGCAGATACCGGTGTAATATTCGTCCGTTTTCGTTGGAACGTCTGGAGTGCCATTCCCCATGTTTTGCATTGAAGTCCCATGCCAAGATGATCTTGGGGCCCAAGGTCGAGATGGCGTCGAAATCATTGGGATCTAAGTCATGTGCTGGAGAACGGTAGTCCGTGACCAATATAAGAGGAATCCCGGGGAGGAAGACTTCTATAGCAAGAGCTTCTAGTGTGTGTAACGGGGGTAAAAGGAGTTGTCTAGCCTTGAAACTTCGTTTCAGGGCAATCCTCCTTTCCGTCCTTGAACTCGATCGAGGCGAAATAATTGGTAGTTGGGCAGTCTCCAGTGTGTAACCTGAGCAGTGAAGTGAGTTTCCTGTATAAGTATGATATCGACCTGATGTTCTGCTAGAAAACGAATTAGGAGACGCTTCTGGTCGGTAAGACCATCTGCATTCCAGGTTACAACAGTTATAGTGTGATGAATTAGTGGTTGGTTAAAAGCAGCCATCAGCAATCATGTCAGCAAATGTCTCTATGACGACAGCAGCCTTGGACGCAAGATCCGTGGCTTCCCAAAGTTTAGTAAATCCTTTCTTGATATGAGAGATAATGCAGCCAAAGATGAAGGTTTTGATGTATGTGAGGAGTGAATGGAGATTAAAGTCATTAACGGATGGTGTAGATGCACTATCTGGTGTGCTGGACGTAGGATGAGCATCCTGATTTGGTGGTGGAAGTCGGTCGATGCAAGGTGCCTTATTGTCCAGTGAAGTTGATACAGTAGGACCGGAGCTGCGGCCAGAAGGAGTTGATTTCTTGAGAGCATCTGAGTATGAGCGAAAGACGGGACAACCGCGATAATTGGCTGGATGGTCCCCTCCGCAGTTTGCACAGGTTGCTGGCGTAGATGCATCTGGTTTGGCACAGGCTTTCGTAAAATGACTTTGCCCACACTTGACACACTTAGGTTGAGCTTTGCAAGTGTCTTGTGAATGACCAAGACGTTGGCAGCGATAACACTGCGGAACACTCGGCGGCCGATAAGGCTCAAATGAAACATTATAATGAAGCAATCCTGATATGTTGTAGATCTCCTGTATATTTGGAGTTTTCTCGAGGGAGATGAGAAAAAGTGGCATGAGGACTCTATCTCCACCAGTGGGGCCCCGACGAGACATTTGATGAATCGTGATCGCCTTAAAACCTAAAGTGAATAGTGCAGACTGAAGATCAGAGACGTCGGTATCGATGGGTAATTTGCGAACGACAACCTTTACGGGTCGGTCACTTTTGGCGATGCCAGTAGCGTATTCAGTTTTCGTCTGTTCACATTAGTTTTTTATAGTTGTGAAATCGTCCCTAGAGGATACCTGAATCACAATACGTTCCTTGTTATGCCGAACCTGAGGTGATTCTCTGAGGGTCTTGCAATGGCTTTTGGTAAAGTTGTAAGTATTTTGGGTGCCGTAAATGAAAATAGGTGGTGGTTTAACCTCTTTCCTGGGTTTGGGTCATTACTCGATGACAGGAGACCCGTCAGCTGTGACAGTAGAGAGAGGCTCAAATCTGTTGCTCATTGGTAAAGGAGGGAAGTCTGATGATTGTCGTTGGCTCAGTGTGGACTCCAAGGACGAGCGACGTCGCTTGGGCGTAGTAACCAGGGTAAAATCCATAGCATTGTCGCCCTGCGGTGGAGCAACGGATGGAATGTCAGGCGCTGACAGGTTAGTTGAAGATGGTCGTCGCTCGGTAGTAGCGCCGGAGGTGGTGGGCCGCCCCAGTGGGACAAGAAAGTCCTCAGGCCGGTATTGAGATCTGCTGACTTTCTTCGTGGGTATCTTCGTCTTCTTTTTCGAGATGACTGGGTTGGTCATAGCCATCATAGGAGCAGAGATGATGAGTGAAAATAATATATCACAAATATAAGCTACCCTCTGGAAAGGAGAGTAACTTAATAAATCGTTTAGCCAAGAGAAAAAGCAGGGTCGTCAACAGATAATATCAATTTGGTGTGCCAACCTCCGTGGAGGTTTAAAAATAATTCGACGGTTGTTTCCTTCACCTCTAGGAGGTAAGTAATCCAACCGTATATACGAAGATCGCGACTAAAAAAAACCAATGGGGATGAACACACTAAGTGATTTGGTTATTTTTCTTCGCCAGCTACGAATACCCTATTTTCTTTACCTGGTTAGAGATTCCAGGTGGCCAGTTCCTGTTAAGAGCGATTTTTTTTAACTGCAATTTCATTCCCAGTCGAAACTGGGCGGGCCACACAAGGTAACGCCTTCTCCGGGGCCAGGAGAAAAACAGAATTATTAGAAGCGCCTGATTATAGTTGGGATACAGGAAGCTATTAATTATGGTGATGTACGATCATCGTTATATCATTAGATGATGTAGATGAGGTGAAAAGTAGGAGAGATTAGGGACGATAGATATGCAGATGGCTTTGATGTGGTGTATTGATTCCAATCTAAAATTTTAAATAATATTATCAAAAATACCGATATGAGTGGGAACGATGGTATTTTCAGGCGGTGGTTACGTTGATTACCAACTAACTCCAGAATAGCGTGTGTCGTAATTTCAATGCTAAGGCACCCACAAAACGAAGTTGTATTCTATAATAATATTCGAAGTATTCTTCACCAGTCATGCTGGTGCCTACTTGTGTCTTCGAATACCTTCTGCTCGATTCATTTTGTTTAGGCTATATCTTCACAGTTTCCAAAACAAAAGAAATTCTTATTTATTTATAAAAGACGAAAGAAACTATCATTTTTTGTTTAAAATATTACATATAATCCCGAGGAAAAAGATTACAGTAAAAAGCATACGTTACGTAAGGAGAAGTTAAATCCACAACTCTCCCTTGTCACACTTCGTAACTTCAAACTGAACCCCCTCGTTCTTGCCAGTGTTATGTAATATGTGGACGACTCCTAACACTCACACATTTCATAGTAATTTAGACATACAATCAAACTATTCAGACATACAATCTTTTCTCCAAGAAAATAATGACAAACTTGATCTTGCATAACGTTACAAAGTTAAAATCATTGCTTCAATCTGTATCTCATAGTCTACCTGCGTGACATATAAAGTATAACAAGATGTAATATGAATCTATCATTCCATATCTCTCTTTTTCTTTCTCTCTCTAGTAATTTCTTTCTCAGTATCATAAATGATGGTTCAGTTTTGATTACATGTCAAATGAGTGTAGCTCAATATTAAAATATATTAATCTATCTTTCTTCTATATTCAAACAATAGTACCCCGGCCTATAGCATTAACACAACCCTACATCATATATTAAAAGAACTAACCTGGGTTTGTTCAGTACAGTTCTTCATATACTAGTTTTTGTTCTTAATACTGATATTTGTAAATGATCTTAATTATTTAAGCCACACCAAAATTCAAACCGAGACCTCGGCCATTGAAGTTGTATGAAATCAGAACATTTTCAGTACTGAGAATAGTTAGTTTTGGTTTCATTTTGTTTTTCTTTTCCAGAAAATGATTTATAGTCAAAAGCACAAAAAAGATAGCACTTAAATGAAATAGCAAACTATTTTAGACCGTTAATTGGTATATTTCTCACGTATTATCAAATCGAAGTTTCGTCTTATGTAGAATGTTGCAGAAGATATTCTCCGTCACGTCGTGAATTAAAAAAGCTTTTTATGTCTCGTCCTAAAAGTTTTTTGTAATGGATAATCACTTAGGATGCACTAGTTTTCTTATATTTGTATTCAATATTACAACATCTATTAAATGTACACATTACATGTATTGTCTAATATGTTATCATATTTTCAAGGATTATGTATAATTTTTAATATTGACACTCACTTTGTTTGTAAAGAATTGAAAGCATAACAATTAGGGTAGTCTGAAGCAATATATTCCCAATAATCACAGCAGTCAATCGAAGCATTATTGATAGAACAGTTCCTGAAAACAGTATCACAAGTGCTGCAATAGAAAAAAATGTCAATTTTAAGAAGAATTAAATTTAAAATTGCAATATTTTAGTATACTTTTTTTTTACAAAGGAAAAGTAGTTTAAATTACAAAATAATAAATACTACAACAGCACTCTTTCTTGCTTTCTGCAAAGATAATTATAAAGTATATTTAATCATAAAGAATTATGCCACGCTGTACTTCTCATTTATCGAGTGAATGGGGATTTGGCTAATCAGGTTTCCCTACAAACCAAGAGATCATAGATAAGGGTTTTAAAGATTTTCTATTATATGATATTTCAATTGTTTGAAACAGTTTGTGTTCTTGAGAAGTACATCCAAATGATATGTATCACTCATAATAAGTTCTTTTAAAGATATTAAAATTAAAAGATGCAAATAACTCTATCAAAAATATTTCTTCAAACGAAATGTTAAATGAAGAACAAATGACTTTAACAACAGCTTTAGTATTAGAAATATGTACGCTATCAATATTTTAATTTCCTGCGAATAGAAACTTGATTTACGAAATTCATAGAAGAAATGGTGAAAGTAAGAACTATCAAAAGTCTGAGGAAATGGTTGAATTTATAGTTTTAGTTTCCTTATGTCAATTGATAGTTAAGAACATATAGTTCTAATTATTTTTCGCTAGTTGTTGAAATTTCCATACACAACCGATTTACTTAATCAAGTTAATTCAAGTTCCGCAGCGATAAATAAGAATATTTCTATTTCTATTGGTCTAGTATGCACGTGAAACAAAAACTTTTCGTAGAAATTAGAGAAAAGCGGACTATATTATTTGTTAGGAGAATAGATCCGTCTTCTATGTGCACTCTTATGACCATGACAAGTAACTAAGTGTTTCTGATGATGATGATGATATATGTAACTGGAAGATCGCCAGTGTTTGTTCTTGCCCTTTTAATATTTTTGTTGTTGACAAGAAAATTTAGTTCAGTTTGTAATTGGAGTACGAAAAGTTTCTTTTCATTTTTGTTAACTTGGGAAATATACTAACATGATTCATCGTAAATTTGTATAAACTATATTGTGTGTACAGAATTATTTCTCGGAACAAAATTATCTTTTGATAAATACTGAAATTTGTTAAATTCATGAATGTTAAATATCAGTTACCCTACGTTTTTGTTTGTTTTCATTTTACTTTTGTTAATTTTGATAGTTATAAATGTATTGTAAGCCAAGGTAACCAAAAAAAATCAGTTAACATATATAAAATGGAAATGTTGTAAATGTTGTAACTTTAATATCAACATAAATCAATTCTATTCAAGTACTCATCAGTGACAATGCATATCAGTTTCTTCATTAGCAGAAATTATGAGTACTACACACATGTGAACTACTGTGTGTCTGAAGGAAATGTCACCAGAGAGGCAATAAAAATATATATTTTTTCAGAGAAAGGATATTTCATAAGAAAACAAATCATGACTGTTCCAGCTCTTTCGTAAATATAAGCAGCAATTTACTAAATATTGTATGGGTAAAACAGAGTTTTGTATTATTAAACTTCCAGGTGATTAACCTGTAGTTTGAGATTTGTACGGTGTGATGCAGACAATGAGAACGGAGTTCTAAGAACAATTGGGAAAATGGATGCGACACAAAATCTGTTAGAGAAATGTCTTCGCTATATACAAACCTCACGCATTATATCCTTAAATCCATCGGAGAACTTATCCCAGTATTAGATTAGAAACAAATAACTCGTAAGGTTTTCAGACCAACAATTACTTTAGAATAAATTTAACTACGGAATTGCTAGTGCCTTTATCTATTTTTAGCATTTCATCGTTTCACTATGTCTCCAGATACTATTGGATACGCTTTCGTCCCCTGTCATATCAATTCATTATCTTTGTATATCTCAGCAGATAACACTACATGCTTGTTCTCCTGGTGAGTGTTGGATATACTCCCGACATTTTATAGGAAACAGTCAATCGTTTCTTTAAGATAAACGCAGGATTTTACATATTTCTGCATCTTCATGGTTTTATTTTCCTCAACATCTAGGTAAGTCATTTTCATCACTTATAGTCTGTCTTCCATATATTTGATGAAACAAATTTCTTGCCCAATTTAAAAACTGTAAATGATTATTAAAACATGTAACAGCCATATGACGTGTAATAAATGGGTCCGAGATAAATCTGGATTCAGACAAACTTATAAGTTTTTTTTCCACTCCCTAAAACTAGGAAGCAATTGGGAACTTCCCTCGGGCTTGTTTGTTGGTCCATAAACATGCTCAAATTAGCTCACCTTTATTTTAGCTATTAAAGAGAGAACTCATGTTTGTCCTAGATGGGAAAGCTATTGAATACTTCAATGTTTCAACAACGTTGACAAGTAATTATTTTACTTAGGTAAGCCTTTTTTAACAGATACCACATTTATTGTAATGCATGCTCTAAAAATTTGGCAGATTGTTAGCGCAAACTAGGATGACTGATGACAGAACTGTTATTGTGTGTGCCTTCACACGTTTTAAGCTTCATGAATTATCTACGCTAATATTCTAAATTAATTGTTTTAATGTTATATCATTGAGAATATTTGTCCATTTTAGAGATGCAAAAAAGCCGGCTTTTTTGAATCGCTGGTTTTTTGCACATAAAAAGCCGGCTTTTTTGGGAAAAAAACGAGAATTTTGGAAATTTTGGCTCTTTTCATTTTCACGATTTTTCTGTTTAAATAGCTTTCTTATAGTATACTCTAAAGTTAAATAAGATTCCATGACCTGGATGCCATATTTCGCTCTGGAATTCACCATCATGATGGATGGAGCACATGGTTTATGAATTAAACATAAAATACGTAGTATTTGAGGGCATTTTTAGAAGCTATTTAACTTGACTTTAACTTCTGAATTATCGACATTCTTTCTTGTCTAGATCATTTCTTTTTAGTCATCCATGTTTCACTTCTTAGAGCTTAGTACCGTCAAATGGGGTGAATAGAAACACATTTTTGGCTATATGAGAATATAAGTCTGGTAATGTTAAAGATTTCGCGTATCAGATTATTCCAAAAGAAAGGTCTTAATATGCTAATGAATTTCAGTAAACGTCATATTAATTTATCAACTCCACTTTTCTTCACCTTGATTTTTCTTAATGTTTCTATTCACCCCTACCCATGGGGTGAATAGAAACAACAATTACTTTATTTTCATTGTTGTTTCTTTTATACTATTGGAAAGGTAAAAAAGAAACAGCCTAATTGTTGAAACGAACGGTTTATTTGATACCTGCAAGATATTAGTTCAATAAGACCAGTATTACATAAGTTGCAAACTTATAAAACAATACAATGCACAATATAGGTATAAACGACCATATAGTTTTGATGATATTTGAATAAGATTTAAACCACTGAAATCATCAGGGAAACTTATCATGAGTGGAGTTGAGGTTTACGTCCCGTTCAGCAGCGACGCTATATGAGACGTGGACCTACTGATTAACGTAGAATCAGAACTACATGAGCTCCCGCCGGGAATCGAACCCAGGTCTCCAACGCCAAAGGCGCGTACGCTAACCGCTTAGCCACGAAGGGGCCCGAAAGTTATCATATACTTAAAGCGTGCTGCCGAACTCCTAATAAAACCCAACAGTTTCGTTCTGAAAATTTCATTGTTTATGTGCTCTCTTATAAAACACTCCCACATATGCATCATGTTCCCATTTTTGCACTTGGGTGCTGAATGTCTCATCGAGTTTTAGCTTCTCATTTTACCACAGCAAAATCACCAGCTTTAGAAAACCATCATCTAATTCGTGATCGTCTGGAATGTTGTCTTCTGGAGTGTTGTCTTTCTCCTCTTCCGACAATACAAAGGTAGATTGAGTTTCGTTGTGATTTGATGAAAATGTATCATTTTCAGAAAACAAACCAAAACTCTTACCAGAAACATCTATTCGTACTCTCTTCTTCCCTTATTTAATTTTTTCATCTTCTCTCATGCTCCTGAGAAGATCCATAAGGGAACGGTTTACAGTCTGAGATGACTTTTGCTGTGCTGTTTCTTCTCGTTCATTGTCTTTTTTTGGCAACATCCTCAGTATTTGGTCTCGACAAAGGGGAAAAATTCCACACTTTTCAAATCCAGCCCTGATATTTTCCTCCTTCAGTTTCACACTGTTTTTTTTTTTCAGAAGACTTGGAAATTTGTTCTTAGAGATGGTTGATACATTCCTATCAGGTCCTTTTTTCTGCTCCTCAAGAATTTTCCACTCCTTGAGGAATTTCAAGAATTTCCCAAGAAGTGTTTCTATTCACTCCACTAATTAAAAATCATAAC
The DNA here is from genome assembly GCF_964235325.1 of Thermobia domestica. NCBI lineage: Eukaryota > Metazoa > Arthropoda > Insecta > Zygentoma > Lepismatidae > Thermobia > Thermobia domestica. The sequence goes on from NC_137455.1 coordinate 303,553,255, forward strand.
AATAACCCAGTAAAGTTAAATTTTGATTAAAAATAATTTACAAAAGGAAAACTTTTACTATGAACGTCAGTAAATGAAACAACAAACTACAAAATAGGCATATGTTCAAATGCAACAAATATGAAAATTTCATACTTACCAAGAAAGTTTAAGGAGCGCTAAAATACCATGTAAGATTTCAGTAACACATTAATGCTACTGCCGTCTACCTCAGTGTTCCCAACTCAGTAAAACATTTTGTCTCTGCCCTGGACACTTTAGCCGTATAAGACTATGTTAAGAAATTTCAGTTTTCTTGGTTAATTTATCGTCCAGATAAATCCAAAACTAATCTGGGAGTTTTGTTTCTATTCACCCCCATGTTTCTATTCACCCCATTTGACGGTACTCTAGCTTCTAGCACATAATTAATCTTACGTTTTTCAATATATCCATCAGAGCGTACTTCCACATTTCCGTTATACTGTAGCTGTGCAATGATTTAACAATAATCTTGTAGATACAACCTTCAATACCATTTGATAGAAACAATCAGTATCGGATTTAGAAAAATATTTGGGAGGGTTTTTTTTTCTGAATAATGTTTGGTTTTTCTAAAAATTTCTAACTTTTATTTAAGAGCAGCTTAAGTTTATGAGTAGAGGCATAACAAATATTACGTTTCGTTTGTATATTCAGCTATAATCTTCCAGATACAACCTTGAAGACCATTTTATACTGATAATCAGTGGCGGATTTAGAAGAGTATTTTCGGAGGGGCTTTTCTTATTAATGCTTAGTTTTTCTAAAAAATCCTAATTTTTTATTTGAAGACAGCTTGAAGTTTATGAGTAAAGGCAAAACAAATATTTAGTTTGTTTTAGAAATTCCGTAATTTCGGGGTAGAGGCTTCAATCCGGAAGACATCCCCACCCTAACCTTCTTCGCAAATCCGTCACTGCTGGTAATTAATAATAACAAAGATTTAAAAACGAAAAGAAAGGAAGTCGGCAGAATATAAGTTGTACGACCAGCACACTCCAACACCTAGCTCTGAAGATGTTGCCGCTGTATGGTAACGAAAGCTCAGCACAGCAACACTCACTCCGGCAGGAATCCCGAGAACATTGGATTAATGAAAAGAAAGGAAGTCGGCCAGGACTCACAGTACACGCACTATCTCTATATTCACAGAAGGATTTAAGAAAAACTTCTGTCAAATTGGTCGAACGCGTGATTAACTCCCGGACTTCACGATAGAAGCGCAAAAGCTAACCACTTACTCATGTCTGTTGTTCAGTTGGGCTTAACTTAAATGTATTCTCTGTCTCTCTTTCTCTATGGCCACAAAAGCTCTTTATTGACTTATGTCCTTATCCAATTCAATCCAGTTTCTACTCTGTATTCCTATTTCTGCTAGATCCATCTTAATATTGTCCTCCCATCTGGGCCTAGATTTTCCTAATGAACGTTTCCCGATTGGATTTCCAGTGAAAGCGTTCCTACTTTCTTCCATTCTGGTTACATGACCTGCTCACCTGAGCCTCCTAGACTTGATGACTCTTAACGATGTTTAGTAAACCGTATAAATTATGTAGTTCCTCCTTATGAAGTTTCCGACATTCCCCATTTCCCTTCCTCTTGGGTCCAGATATTCGTCTCAAAATTTTATTCTCAAATAATTTCAGTCTGCGTTCTTCCCTGAGCAAAAGCGACCATGTTTCATAACCATAAAGTATAACAGGCATGATTATCATTTTATATATTTTAAACTTTAAATTCCTTGACAGAATTCGCGACGACAAAATATTTTGAACTGAATAATAACAAGAATTCCCTTATTTTAGTCGACATTTAATTTCTTTGTGGGTATGATTTTGGTCTGGTAATATTGATCCAAGATATTTGAAAGTATCCACTGTGTCGAAAGTATTAATTGACATTTTAACGCATACATGATTTGCCGTAACTTCCTTGTGATCTTCCTTCTATTTAGATTTCTCTGCATTTACTCATGTCCCTACAAGCGTTTGATAAGACCTCTGCATTTCTTTCGATCGTTTTATCAGATTTACATCATAAGCATACACCATAACCTGGTGAATACCATTCAACTCTAGGCCCTGGTTCCTATCTTTGGTTTTTTGGGAAGCGTACTCCGGAACAAAGCCGAATAATAACGGCGATAACGCATATCCTTGTTTCAGGCCAATCTCGACGTGGAAGCTCGCATTTTTCTACTCGGACTTTACTCTGGAATTCATTTAAACACTTAATAAATCTAGCTTTTTCGGTATTCCAAATTCTGTAAGAATGTTGTACAATGTTTCCCTCCAGACCGAGTTGTAAGCCAGTCTAAAATCAATAAACAGTTGATGTACTGGGTAATATATGCCCATTTCTTTTCGAGTATTTGTCGAATGGTAAATATCTGGTCGATTTCGACTAAATTCACACTCATAATCTTCAATAATTTCATCTGCGTATGGGGTCAATCTTATTAATAGAATGTTAAGAGAAATGCCTCGATAATTATTACAATCAATTTTGTCGTCTTTCTTGTGAATTGGAACAGTGATTGATTCTTCCACTCTTTTTAAGCGACCATGTTTTTCTTTTTGTGTAAAAAAAATTTCGTAACTATATGTTGAATTTTCTTGTTAAAAATTTAGAAACCTTCAGCATTGGGTAAACTGTGATGGTGGTTATATATTCTACAGCCTAGGAAACCATACGCTCAGATGAACCGTCTATTACGTATATGATCCATGAACAGAAAATTCGATACTTTCCCGATTCTGAACAAGCTTAACTAGCAGTCAGTGCATTGCAGAATTTGGGAGCTTTACCGATTTTGCAGATCCGAAGCACCTGATAGGTGGTAACAGATTATTATGCATGTGATCAATCAGTGAAAAACTTGTTCGAAATATTCATTCAATGTATATGAAAATTAAAACTTAACTGAAAAATTTCAAGAATGTACAGAACCACCCGAAACGAAGCTCTTGATGTGCAGATTTCTCTCATGTTTTTCTTTACTTTGCTTCAAAACGAGGGTGTGTGATATTTTGAAGTAAAAATACTACATACAATTTTGCTAGTTATTTGTGTATCATTTTTAAAGTACTTGTTGTATATAAGAGGTTAAAATATTATTACATACATTAGTTAATCCTTTGGAATTCATAATGTAAATATGTTAAGAATTTTAAAAAATCTTTTTGAAATTCATGGTTTATTTTCGAGGTTTCATATTATTATCTGCATCAACCAGTATTTAAATGAGTTCTTTTTGTTGTAGAGAAGCGAAACAAAGTATGCTTTATCAGTTTAAAGCAAAATTTTCAAAAAAGCCGAAAATTTCCCAAGCAAAAAAGCGAAGCAGAAAAAAACGAGTTTTTTTTCAAAAAAGCCGTTTTTTTCCGAGCCCTTGCATCTCTAGTCCATTTACATTTTAGATATAAAGACTATTCTCCACTGTGACAATAGAACAGCTACCCATGTCTTTACTTTAAAAAAATAGAAGGGGGGCGCGGTGGCTCAGTGGTAGAGCGTTCACCTCTGGTGCTTGGGGTCCCGGGTTCGATCCCAGCCCCCGCCAAGTGAACTTTGTGGTGGACAATCACCGTGCTCGTGGGTTTTCTCGGGGTTCTCCCGTTTCCTCCCACTTTCTTCATTCCACCATTTCACTCATCTCTCATCACCACCGTCTCCTTTAGCCTAACCGGCATAACCGTGGGACGTAAAACTTAAAGATTTCATTTTTTAAAAAAAATTAGATTCATGGATCACAAAATTGACACTTAAGTTACAGCGCTATCCTCCATTCTTCAAACATATATCTCGGAAAAATTTCGTTTGCGTTAAGTCTGAAGTTTTGTCAGAAGATAATAACTTTGATGAATTCTGGAACTCGTTCAAATGAAGTAACTATGATGGAAGAACTGATTCTGGTCAAGAATAAATTTTTAAAAAGTGACGGCTGTTAGTAATTTCTAAGTCTCTGCCTGAATTTATACAAAAGATCTATAGAAAGGTAAAATTTGGCGTCACAAAGTGTACGTTATTCACTTGAACCTTGTTTTACTGGCGTGGACAGAAGAAGGGTTTCACGCAACATATATGGGAATATTTAAAATGCGCACATAAGGAATTTAGGAGAAAGCCATCGATTTAGAGAGTTGGGACTTCAAAGCTCGTTATCCGCAACCGAATATATATATCTCTGTTCATTGAGAATGTTGCTGCAGAGTAAAGTGTACAGATATATATTATCATTAATTGATATATTTTCAGGATCGTAAGAGTTTATTCTTTTTGGACGGCTCACACCAAAGAAATTATAATAATGCTTCACTCTCTACGTTCCTACAAATTTCCAATAACTAGCCAGATTTTTAGATACCAATAACTTGTATTCATGTGTAAAGGATGTAAGAAGTTTTCTGAACACAATGAAATCTGATAATTTGCTTTCTCTATATACTCCGCAAGGTAACGCAATAATCGAGCGTCAAAATCGAGTGTTTGACACGGTTCTATACCTGAAGCGTAATCATACCATGCCCATTGAATCAAATCCATAAAACAAATGCTGTATCGTTTGAATAATTCCACCATCAGTAACATGGGTAAATGTGATGCCGAAATGTTTTTATGTTTCTCTGAAACAAATATTTTTAAACGTCGTTATACTTGGCCTCTTAAGCTATGATTCATGGTACTCCAGGATCACCAATTACTACACTACTCGACTAACACCGAATAGTTCAAGGGTATGTAGGGTATTTTAGGAAACCAACCGCTATTTCAGGAAGACAACCTTTTGTAAAAACACATCCGATGTTCATAGCCGCTAAGTTTTAAATTCATAAATACATGGTAACACATACTGGTACCTATATTATTATTTCACCTTTAAAAAATTGTTTGATTTTAGTACCTTAAAGGGGACATTAAATGAAACAATAACTTTTGCTACTTAAAATAATTCAAATTTTCAGCACATTTTAGGTTAGTGTTGCATATTAAAGATTCAAAAATATAGATTTGTATTAATTATAAATTATTTAATGTATAACAACCTGGTTTCGTTACATGTTCATTTCATTAATTGTGATTATTAATTTTTATCAACTGCTGCTTGACTTAGTCACATGGAGATATATTTTACAATTTTGCATCATTTCATGATGCTCAGACTGTTTGTAGTGTAACAGTACTTTCTGTGTCTATGTCATAATAAAAATTGCACGCTTCAGAGTCTGAATTGTGTGCCAATTTTGTTCTTCATCTTTTAATTATGATTTTGTATGTAAGGCGTACACCACCTTTATCAAAAAGTAACATTCCCCAAAATGATTTAGGGTCGTTAACATGAACAATTCAAGCTGAATTTCATCTGTCTGTTTTCTGTTATAAACTATTATTGTTAACTCCTTTAACAGATCGGGTCTAGGTCAAAACCCCCACAGCCAAAAAGACGACACTCAAGAAGTGTCAAAACGCCCACACGATCGGTCATAGCTCCCACACAAATGGACAAATCCCCCAAACGCATGAACGGTCAAAACCCCCACAGCCAAAACCACCACACTCAAAAAATGTCAAAACGCCCACACGATCGGTCATAATAATTCAGGAAGACTCTATAGTCTGCAGAATACAAGCTTGAGAGATTATTGAAACTGTTTCGATATCATAAGAAAATGATATAATGACTTTTAATACTTTATGTAGGTATTCGGGGGCTAAACAAATGTCATAGATTACTGTTAGTTATTGTTTCAACATCTCTCTTTCATTTATGCAGTAATATAAAATAATTATCATCTTAACAGCTGTGTTCTTGATAGGAAAATCTTGTTTTACTGAATGTATCCACACACTAAGGAATATTTCCTCAACGAAAATAAAATATTTTCCTTGGTTTGCAAAAGGTTTTCCTTCTCTGGAAATTTCCATGCTGGTTTTCCCAATGTATTAAGAATAACTTCCGAAACTATTTTCAAAATATGTTTAGAAAATATTTTAGAAATTACTGACAGCACATTTTAAGAAAGCTCGCCGGAAACTAATCGAAAGACAATATTCACAAAATGTATTAGAAACATTCTATTAGATGTAAAGTAATATCTTTTCACTGTTGAGAAGGAAAATATTTTCGAAGTGATACTAATATATATGATATGGAAAACAATGAAACGAAATACATTCCATATATATTCAAAAAAATTCCAATACTATATTTGCAATATTTTCTATTTTTACGATAAGACATATTAAATATATATTTAGAAAACGTTTAGAATATTTTAAAAAATTCCTAGGTAAATTATTTCGTACTATAACAAATATTTTTCAGAAATGTTTGAAAAAAGTTTACTTAATTTTTACAAAAGTATCTTAGTAATCTTCTCTTATAACTTAAATGACATTTTTTAATATTATTTCCATAATATTTTATTGAATTTTGAATATCAAACTTTAAAACAAAAAAACTAACATATTAAAAATGAATAGAAAGTGTTTTCAGTTGTGTTTTGGAAAATAATTTGTGATTTTAGTGAATATCATTTACTGTTATATTATAGATTATTTTTACATTGTTTTCAGAGTATACTATTCCGTTACTGGAAAAGACACACTCCTTGTTCTATCTGAGAAGGATCCCAAATATTTACCGGAAATATTTTTTAAAAATATGTATGGAAACCTTTTTATTAAGTAGAGGGAGTTCATATTGAGAAGGTTAACAGGACAATACTGTAACGAAAATTTTCACAAATTGTACTAGAAAAATTGGGCGTTATGCAGAGTCGTTCTGCCACGTGATTAGTGCTATAGTAAAGAGTTCGCCTAACATATGATTCCTACCGTAGTCAGGCTTTTAGTATGACGCTAATCATACGACTAAGCGACTCTGCATAAGGACTATTGTGTTGAATGCAAGTTAATATGTTTTCAATCTTGAGAGAAGAAATGTTATGGAAGTGATACTAAAAATATTTTAAGTACATGATAAAGAAAACTCAATAGGAAATATATTCCATACTTTATACGACTTCCAACATGTTATTTGAAATGCTTTTTATTGTTACGGGAAATCATATGAAATTTATTTTTTAAAATGTTTCGAATATTTTACAAATAAATTCGTTCTTAATAAAATAAACATTTTTTCAAAAATATTTTTAAAATGTCTATTCATTATGTATGGAAATATTTTTGTTACTTTCTCCAATAACTTAAATGAAATATTTTCAACATTTTTTGGAATTATTTCTAGAATATTTTAATGAATGTTGAATAAAAAAATTAAAAAATATTAAAAATGAATAGAAAGTGTTTATCATTGTTTTTATGAAATATAGCTTTTAGCTAATAATATTTTCGGAAATAATAAAGACTACAGACTGCATTAAATCTAGCTGAATTGAACTATTGTGAAAAAACGATTAGCTCAAATTTCTCATTAGTTACTTGTAGACATTCTTTGGGATCACTGAAAAATGAATGTTTTTAGACCTTTGGTAATATTGAACTAACTGAAGTGTCCGTCGTTGTACGAGAATAATAATAATATGGAAAATATTTCAAAGGTATATTTGAGCACCGGTTCTCGCGTTATATGATATAATATATATTTACTTTGAAATTAAATTGTAAAAAATCAATTTCGGTCCAAAAGCTGACGTTTTCGGCGTTGCGCTTCTCAAATGATCTTATCTAACAACGATTCCGTTGAACTGTTTTCAGGAATCGGAACGATTACGGGATTCGAAACCAGAACTGTTTTCGGAATCAATACTGTTCGAAGATTCGGAACTATTTTTATTCCGAAATGAGTTAGAAATTATAAATGTTAATGGAATACGAACTGTGTTAGAAATACGAACTCTTTACGGGATCGGAAAGGTTTGCGGATTTGGGACAGGAACCGTTTTGGGAATCGGAACTGCTTAATTAATGGAGTAGTTGGAAACTGCTCCAGTTTCTCTACATCATGCCAATGAGGGTTGAACTTGGATTAAAATGCTAATTTATCTCAGCAACTCGGATGGACACGACGCAAATATTTGTCATATAAAGTGTCGCTGATTTCAGTATAACTTTGGAGGCCCTTGTTCAGGTACTTAAAAACCATTCAGATATGTGTTTAGCATTGAAATGGGAGAGCATTGTCAGATAACCAAGTAGATATCCAAGGAATTGTAATAAATTATAGCGCCGGTCATGCAAACTTTTCGGAGGACTCTGGCCCATCGAAACACCTAGAATCGAAGGCCATGGTCAACTTTGCTAAATTTATTTTTAGACCCTTAAACCTCATACCAATAGGTCTGAATGTAGAAATAAGCGCCATCGGGAGTGCAACCGTTTATTTTAGAGACTCGGAAAAGTATGGATTTGACCGAAATTGTGTTATTTTTGATTATTTTTATATGTCCCTGTGACACCCCAACGGGTTATACTGTGTCCGATGCCTGGTTCAGCTCGTGTCCCCATGAGCTACTGCCGCGGATGTTCGCCTCCGCAATTCAATTGCCGCTGGCGACTCTCCAACTCGCGGACAATATGCTACGAAAGTAGGCTTACAGAGCACCGCCAAAAGGAAGACGCAAAAATGTAAACCTGTTGACTAAAGAAAAGAAAGCGAAGTCGAATCTTGATTGTTGCTTTAAAATATGAATATTATAGAATCTCTATTGATCACGTAGATTTTCTGAAGTAGAGGTGAAGAAAGCGTAACGCAAGTCCAAATACCTCTCTCAACGGTAAAACGTCGGATACGATAAAAAGTAATGACTGTATAACCTTTGAAAATTATGTGAAATTTCAAACTATCAGGAAAAATCATCTGCTTTATAGTGGCAATTTTGTTAACAGTACATATAAAATTACAGTCGTAGAAAGGCATTTCATGGCAAGTGGGATGGTGGCGGAAACAAGGAGTAGATCCATACGGGGTTTATAATCTCCTCTGCTAGTAACCAGTCCAGAAATAAGTTACAATGTCTTCTCCAACAAACGAACTTTTGTTGAAACAAACGTACTGAAATAGAATTTATATGAAATAAAAAAGTGAGTAAACAGGCGGTCCATATGAGCGCATTTTTTAACTCGGGAGAATGGCGGCGGAATAAAGATAAAGCATTTAGCCAACCGCGACGCTCTTAGGATGTCCCACCATAGCCCATTTACATCTCAATGGAACACATCCTCGTGATATGTTACTTGTACATTACTGAGAAATCTTAATGTTGTATTTTCTTCAAAATAAGAAATGGTACATATTTAAGACGTCTTTACGATATCCTCAAGAGCGCATCATATATTTTCTCACGAGAGAATAGTAGTAGCATTATTAACAATCTCTGTACTAATTGTAGCAGCATCAAACAAATATATTTGTTAAAAAATCTAAAAATTGTCATCCTGACATGGCATAGACATCTATATGAGGTTGACAATTAGCATCGCTGCAACAGCCATCATTTGTTCATCAAAACTACCGCATTCCCTGCTGGCTACTTGTATTGGAGGTAACTAAAAGGAAGGATTCGATGCAAAATGGAGTCTTTATAGGACACCCCATTTCGAACTCCAAATTATATATCCTTATTTTTCTACTAAGATTATTTTTTTAGTTTTTTTTTTGGTGTGATACAAATTGTACAGAGTGTGGACATTCAGGTGCTATTAATCTTATTATTTATAACGTTTATACTGACTGACAATTAATTTTAACACCAACGAAAGCGGTCTACACAGACCGGAATTTTTCGCCAGGTCCAGGCAAGGCCCGTAAATTTACAATGTTAGGCCCCACCCGAATACCAAATATGTTTAACATTTATAACCGAGCACAGCCCGAGCTCGTGTCATAATCAAATGAGCCCGATATTAGCAAGAATTATGGAAACTTAGTAATTCACGCAAAATTGTATTTTTATTTACAGCAATTACAGCAATTTATTTACAAAGATTTAATTTTGCAGTAGAGCTATAAAACTTCTCTAGAAAAAACAGTGCTATATATATTGTTGGGGTTAAGTTCCAAAGTTGGGCGTCCGTTTTCAGCAAAATTTTTAAAATTTACAGGAAAGATATGAATAATTTGATCGTTCGAGTACTTGATGATATATAGGAGTCTCAAAAATCTGTTTATTTGTTATATATAAGCGGTTATAAACATGGGACTATATGGCGAGCGGAGGGAACTACTTGGCGCAAGGTAACCGTACAGTTGCATTGTGGGAAAGAAACGAGCAATTATGTTATCAACATGGCGACTGTACAAGGGCAATGAACTAACAATTTTAACATTTGAGAAGTAATACGTTGATAACGAGCAAAAGCTTTTAAAAGTTTGTGAAGAGCACGGATTAATGAACCTAATAACAAATTGTAGAAAGTGTGGAAAGGAGATTACAGAAATAAACGTGGCGAAAGCGGACGCCCAACTTCGGAATAAATGCCTATTGTTGTAATATATATTTACCCCATTAGGGCAAAAAGATACGAGAAATATGGTTGTATATATTAAAATCTACGGCCAAAGATCTACCCGGGTCAGAAGTTATATATGCTTTCTAACCCCCTTGAAGTTAGCGACAAAAAAGTTTAAAAAATCGATAAATTTTTAGAGTTCTGAGTAGCACTACAAATGTTCTAGAGTTCCTGATAGGTTAGAGAATTTAATCAGACTCATTGAGTTGTGATCTGGAAATGTTTGTACATCCTAACATAACACAATACACTAACGCACCACATTTTATGATTGAAAATACAATGAATCTAAACCTTACTCGTCTTGTGTTTACTTTTGGAATTAGTAATAGAATTTCCCTGACATTATAGAAAATCTTAGGAGGTAGACCTTCCTGTCATTTTGAGCTACCTTCATGCTTTTAAAGGCACGACAAGGGGAGTTGATATGGCAGAGGCAGCCGTTGGTTCGATTCCCGGAGGATTCCATTAGTTAAATATATTTAGCTTGGTTATATTATTAAAATTACCCACCAAATGACATGGTGGAGGCGACCTTAGGTTCGATTCCCGGGACGGTCAGTGTTGTCTAGTGTTAAAATAGACACATTTGATATGGTGAAAGCGACCCTTGGTTTGATTCCCGGAAGAATTAGAAGTGAGGGATATAGAACTATATTAGTGATATTTTGTTTTATTTTATTTTATTAGACGAGGTGAAGGTTAATTAGTATTATCTTGTGTTAGTTATATAGAGAAATAAGACATTAATAGTTATAGTTATTTACGGAAAACAGATATAATAAATGAATACAGGAATTATTAAGACTCGCGCACAAAAAGCTGATAAAGGAATATCGTTACAAATAGATAATATATTTGAGGTTAGAACTTCGGAAAGAAGGAATCACGAGAAACCTATAATACAAAGCATAGAAACTCCGAAAGGAGTATTTCAAGAAGGTCCAGTTAGCAATTTTCCTCCGAGTCCGGTGCCACAATCATTTACGGAAGACTTTCCGTCTATTTTACAACTAGATGCAGAGTTAGTTAACAGACAGAAAACTTGTTTTAATAAAAGAGTAGAATCTGTAGAAGTTAATAATACTAATGATAAAGAAAAAGAATCAGAAGTTGAAAATAAGACAGAAATGGCTTCGAACGTGACGGTGTACGCGGACATTAATAAAGTACCGAAGTTCGATTTACGATCAGACAATGACATCATCGGATTTTTTGACGAATTCGATGATGCATGTCATATGGCAAGCGTGAGTGAAGAGAAGAGAAAAGAGCTATTGCCTAGTGTATTTCGTGGAACGGGCAGACAATGGCTTAAGTTATTCCTTAAGCGGAAAAATTTAGCAGAGATGACCTATAAAGAGTTACAGGCTCAAATAATTACCGAATATACAAAGACAAATGTCACTTTGGACATTGAAGAGAACGTTTACACCAAGAGGACGAACCGATAATTAATTACGTGTATGACATGCTCGTAATATGCGAACGATTGGATTCTAAAATGTCAGATGCGAAAAAGATAGGTATTATAGTTGGTGGTCTAAAACCCCATTATATGGAGAAAGTCGGCACTAATGACTATTCTACAATAGATAAGTTTGTACAGGACTTACAGAGAATAGAGAAGAACAAATGTAAAACAGATAAGAGGTTAAAAAGAAAGACAGGTAAAATTACTATAAAAGATTTAGTAAAGAAAATCAAGGAAGAGGCGGATAGTGAGGATAGCGATTCAGATGAAAGTAAACTGACTCTTAGAAGAGAAATGCGAGGCAAGTTAGATACAAACGTAAAACAGGAACCACCGAGTTTGACTCAGTTATCACAATTAGAAAAGAAAATCTTGGAATTACAGTTAACTTTATCCACAAAAGTTAAGGATGAGGAAAAGCAAATGAGTAAAAATAATGGAGATAGGAGTCAACGATATGAAAATAGCAGAGGTTTTCGAAATCGTGGTAGGAATGAATATCGTGGAAATAACAACAGAAATTGGAATAATCAAAATAGAACTCAAAATGGAAATAGATGGAATAGCTATAGAGGAAATGGTAATTATCGGAGTACTTACCGCGGAAATAGAGGTAATAATTGGAGAAACAACCGGGGCAGACCGAATAACAGTTGGCATAACAGTCACTTTTCTCGACAGATGTGTTGTCATAATTCAGGACAGGGTGAACAACAACCACGATACGTACAGGTTATTCCAACCCAGGTAAATGGGACAACATTTTACCAACCTCTCGGCAATCAAAATTTAAACTAAATATATCTGTACATGAGAGAGGCACACTTACAGAGTATAAAAACGGGAAAATTAGAGAAGTAATAGCCTCAATCAGTCAAGAAAATAACATGGTGTATTTAGCAGTAGATATTGAAAATAGAGAAGTGAAAGCGTTAATAGATAGCGGTAAGCAAATATCGATTATAGACGAGTAATTGATTCCACCTACAGCAAGAGGAATACCACAAGACACTAAAATTAAGGAAGTCACTTAAAATGTATTGGTTATTAGTAAGATAGCAATAGTAAAATTTAGAGTGTCGAATCAGACTTTTCACTTACCATTTCGGGTAATTAAGAATTTCCCGTATCAAATTTTGATCGGAAATGATTTTTTGAGAGCGCAAAATTGCAAAATTGACTATGAGAATAGTAAATTATTGGTTCAAAGATTTGGTAAACCTCAAGTACGAAAGGAAAGTACTGCTTACATAGTTTCAGTTTCGGACATTGCAGCGTTTGGTGTGAAATTTTGCATGAAACCTCAATGGATGTTAGCTCATAAAGTAAAATTAAGCCCAAGGAGCCGAACCGTTGTTGAACTAAACTTAGTAAATTCGTGGAATGGAAACGAATATTTATTAGAGCCCGACCGAGATTTAGAGAAACAGTTTAATATTTTTATACCACGAGTTTTGGTGTCTAAAGAAAATTTCAAATTAGAAATTGTTAACCCAGCCAATAAACCAGTTATGTTGATACGCAATTTAAGACTAGGATATGCTGAGGTGTGCAAAAGTGATTAGGATTTGCGAGAAGAAGGGTTATCACAGGAAGATATTGACAAAATATTAGAAGCACGATAAAATTTTGATAAATCTCGAATAAACTGCGGTAGTCAAACTAAACCTGAAATGAAGAAAAGTCTTGAAAATTTATGTTATGATTTTGCCGATGTTTGTGCGTGGAGAGAAGATGATTTAGGGAGAGTTAAAAATGTAGAACATCATATTGAGCTGGAGACTAGAGTTCTCTTCAGACTTTAACAATATCCCATACCAATAGCGTTACGTGATAAAGTTAAGGAACAGGTTAATATATTGTTAGAACAGAACATCATAGAGAAGTCAAAGAGTTCATACAATTCTCCCATGTTATTTGTTAAAAAGCCATCTTGAGCTCAAAGGGCAGTTTTGGACTGTCGTTTGTTGAACCGGCATGTTAGGTACCACAGCGTCGGTTACCGCCCATACACCAGAAATTAACGTGTATGGGGGGCCATAAATTTTACTCAACCTTAGACATTAAGGCGGTATATCATACGGTGCCTATTACAAAGGAGTGACGTGACTGCACTACTTTCAATATTTTAGGCGTTGGGGCGTATAGATACAAAGTTCTTCCTATGGGATACTCGCAATCGCCCGCAGTTTATACGAAAATGATGGCAATGACGTTAGCGAACGTTAGTCCCGAGTCAGTATCATACTATATGGACGATATCCTGGTTTAGACTAACGAACAGGAGAAAATGGTCGCGGTGCTAAAGTCAATTTTCCAGAGACTAAGGCATTACGGACTAAAACTGTCAGTAGAAAAATGTAAGTTCGTAGCAGAAAAAGTGTTAGCACTAGGACATGTAGTAAGTGACACTGGATATGAAATTAGCCCGAAGATCATTCAAGCAATTAAAGTTTTCAAAGCACCGAAGTCACCCAAAGAATTAAAGTCATTTCTTGGGTTGACGAATTATGTCCGGAAGTTTTGTAAAAATTATGCAGAAATTACTGCAGTGTTTTTTCCACTTTTGGGGAAAGACCATAAATTTGTATGGAAAGATGAACACCAGTTGAGTTTTTCAAGATTAAAACAAGCATTGGTAGAGGCACCACTTTTAGCACCTTTCCGTAAAGAACTGGAGATACGGGTGTAGACAGATGCGTCAATGAGTTCAATTGGATCTGGATTATATGCAAACACAAAAAAGTTGTAAGTGGACCCCTGTTGCGTATTATAGCAGTGTTGAGGCAACAAGAAAAACAAAACCATGTAGTAGAGTTGGAAATCCTGGCGGTGGTGGACTCATTTAGAGCATTCAATTACTGCCTGTTTAATAAAAAATTTGAAACTTGGACTGATTGTTGATGTTTGAAATATTTGCAAACGACACTAAGTGCTTTTTTTACAGGATGAGGTATTAGCCTTACCCAAACCCCCAAGATGGATGACCACTCCTAGTCGTCTGTCCGCGACTGCTTATTCAGTATATTCGCAGTTAACCTGTATATCTAGATACCTTCTCCTCGATCCGCAACCTCAGGACGCGCCATGCCGTGGTGACAGGAACCCACGTTACATGGTGCGGATATCAAAAAACAATGTAAAAAAAGTAAGGATATTTTTAAACTACAGCAACAGTTTTGTTTCTGTAGTAGTGTACCGCCCAATAAAGAAGATACGGTATCATATGTCATGTTGGGCAACATGTATGAAAGAATGTGTGATCATAAATTAGCTATATCGGGAAGAATTTTACTGTTTGAGCTTTTCAGTGACTTGCATGAAAGTCGCACAAAAATCCCTCGAGTTCATCAAAATACGAGTAAGCAAGTATTCTGCTGCGGCAGTTACTCCTCATCAGCGATTTTTTCCTTACTTTCATAGGATGTTCTTCTGTTAAATATTAACCCTGGCAAGACACTTAATACAATCTCACTTTGAAGCGTTTTGAATTCTACGTATAAGATGTTCATTCATATTTTATCTACGTAAACGAGCAAAAGTATGTATGTAAACAAGCAAATTCCAATTACATATTCTGCAACATTAGACAGCCAACAATATTGTTGCGTTTCGTTGGTTTAGAACTACACAAGGTGTTCTACAGGTGCTACAGTTTGTTTGGAAAATGTCAGTGTAGCAAGCACCATAAATATATATATAAATATCCATGAATCTACCACGAACAGAAAATTAAATACAATATAAAGTTTAGTGTCTAGAGAGATTGATATAATGATAAAGTTACAAAGCAATCTTATTTAACCTTAGAAAAAGGAAAATAAATATTGATCAATCATTCATTTTATTTGGCACGTTACATCATTTTGTAAATTCTCTTAATGTTTTACGTTATTTGTTTCAAATTACCTTCTCTTTCGCTAGGTATCACTTTTAGCTACTCTATTAAGCTTTATGGAAAATATCAAGGCGAGGTGATTTGACTCAAATCTTTGTTTTTGGAGAATATTTTTATCAGAAAATCCATCGTATTTCACATTTTTAAAAAGTGTTATTATTATCATTCATTATTACATCATTAATACATTAATACACATAGGAAGAATATTTTATAGAGTTAAATTTCTCCTTTCCAGTTTGTTTGGAAAATAAAAGTTAAAGGAAAAAACGGAAAAGGAAAAGAAAGACAATCTAAGAAAGTAAAAACCAAATGTGCAGTGTGTATTAGTTCAATTTGCAAAAACCATTACATCAATACCAAACCTGTGATATGTTTGAAATATGACAAATAGTTTCATATAATCCCCAATTTATAATATAAGCAGGCTTTTGTTAGAACCATACGATGTCAAAAGTATACGAGTTCTCTGTTCTAATAGTCCGTAATATATCATTCAGCATCCTCTGCCAGATAATTAAGTAATTGAAAACTGTAATTTCGTAAAGAATAGTAAAGAAAATGAACTGAAACGTAATAAAACATTACTATAGATGAATGTTTCGGATAATATTTATGTTGAAAATATCTCCACTCTCACTTTGTTTCGGTTAATATGTGCATGGTTCCTTAGTTGCATGGTTGTGCAAAGATAAGTCATGACACACCTTGCAGTAACCAATTAAATTTGAAACTATTATAAAAGGATTATAGTGGATTTTTAACCGAAGACCATAGGATTTTTGTCGTAGTGCCTATAACGCCTCGACTATTCTTTCAGTACTGACCAAGGCTGCTAACTTGAGATTTGTGTCATAAAATATGGGCGGAGAGAGAAAAAAGCGTAAGCAAAATCTGAATTTAAGAAACAGAAATAAACATATAACTTATGTTTTGCCGAATGAACGCTTAAGTAGCCATGTCTCGGTTAGGGCCACTCTTTTGAAGATTTCCTTTCGTGTGAAACAATATTTCTTTTCGACGTTATTAAAACTGTGTGTATTGGTAATTGAAGTAATCACGCTGGTATCTAAAAGAAACGTCTTCTGTGCTAAAATAATACATTGCTAACTGTCACAGAGATTTTTGTCGCAGGTTGACATTTTTAACCCTTCCTAGAATGGAAATTATGAACAATCAGTCTCTACAATATGCATCCACTTCATAATTTAATTATGTTTAAGAAAACTGTACAATGAGTAAATACGATCGAAATTGTTATTTACATTTAATTTGCTTCTTGCAATTTACACACCAAGCTGTAGAAAGACAAATCAAATCAGAACAAATCTTCATAGCATAGCAGTTTTTGTTATTTCAACAAAAAGTATTACATCTAATCTCAGATATTAAGTTTGATAGAGAATGCTCTGTGTATTGTTGGGTGAGTAGATATCGCACTTGACTACGAAAATGTCCATTAGGTTTCTTGGGTTCGAATGTCCGCCGTACGTACTTTATGACTCTATATTTTGCTAATAAAAGAAACCATAATTAGAAGGCAACATTTCAATCACTTCCATTTGCAGCTGACCACGTGATCTCTGTGCCTCAATACTACTTCGAACAAACATTTTTTCATACATTTTCTTTGTATTTAGAAGGTAACTATATTTCTGTAGTCAGATCGCTCCCTTAGTATCGTACGTTCAGTTCTCGCCCTGAACATCGATGTTTTTGACGGTTTACGTATTCTTGTATTTTTGTTTGATGTTTTAATACTATTGATCTATGTAGAGATCATTTAGTTGTTCAAAGGGAGAACATTATTTGTTGGCGGTTATAATTTTGGTCATTTGTGAATGAATATTATAATTTACTACTAAATACCAATGTTGGATTCAAATCTCTTCTAAACTTGTCTTGAAGAAAGCGATAAGAAGTATCTGTCATATAAAAATTGCACGTTTTGGCTTGATAGTATCATTTTCCCCTTACTAAGAGAAAGAAATCGGTTCACCACCTCGCTATTTAATTAACTATATTAAAGGCGTTAAGAACTCAACCCCAACTAAATCGATAATTGCCTGCATGATCTCTCTATTTGCATTTCACACAAGACACAATAGAAATTTCATAAAACTTATTAAAAGAATAGAAAACATTTTTCCGTCACAGCGTAATGATTACGTTTATTGCCATATATTTATGGACTAGATGACTTGGATTATCACATTCAGTAGCTCGTTGGATATGTGTGGAATTCCCCTTTATTCTGCCTACGTTCCTAATTCTTCGTCCTAATTTGCTGTTAATTTAATCTTTTTATTGAACAGTTATGACTACAGTAAAAAGAAAAATATGTTTACTCTTTACTATTCGATATTCTGTGTGTGATTCGATATTCTGCAAGTATTTCTTTATTATGGAGCAGGCAAGAGGAAGTTGAATTTTTCAAAAAGATTAAAACTCTTCTATATTTGACTATAATAAAAACTATGAATAAATTTACAGATCAAAAATAAATTGAGTTCTTAGTATTGTACTTCATAATTATCTATTAAATGGATTTCAGAAGCTTTGTGTGCCGTCAGTACATTGACTTTCATCATATTTATTTCTGGAACTAAATTTAACTCTTTTTGCGTTTTGCATGTAAAATACTCACCTTTAGTTCACATTGTTCAAACTGTCACAACGGAATTATATTTCCTTATTAAAGAAAATAAAAAATAATAATGCATTTATATTTGAAAATATCGAAGGTAATGTCACAAATATAACGAACCATTATACCGTGTAATTACGCAAAGGTTTATAATCTAAGAAACTGCAATCAAATGCAGGATATTTGAAGCTAGCAAAAAAATATTTGCCCTTATATGCTGATTGAAATATACACCTTGAATTTGATTCTCGTTAGTACCTGAAATTGGTAGAAAACTTTAAATCTTCAAGAACGTAACACAACTTTGACGTCCCATGGTTATAATATTGTCGTTACAAACTGAATATACTAGCGACAAATGTAGAAAGTGACTCAAGGAACCAGCTTCTTTTTCGCGGATTATTTTTATATATATCAACGTATATAACCCCGAAATTTTTTTCAAGAAATATTTTCTCCTTTACGTATATTTCAGGGAGATAAGAATGTCACGAGCGAGTTTTCTGAGACTAGAATAAAAATAGACATCTTTGAGCTCGACTCAAAAGTTCCATGCGAAAACATTCCTCAAACTCGAATTTAATTCAGATCATGTGTGTAGTTTGAAGTACTCTCTTCAAGTATCCTTCATAGGCAATACAATTATTATCTATGATACTACTAGAATTAATTATTAACATAACAACACCGTTTATAAACATGAAAGATAGGCGGTTTCTATCTCAATAGTAAATCTGATTTATTGCCAACCTTGGTAGTCGAGAAGGCTTTAGAAGACAAAGACATCGTTCAAAGGTTGTGGATGTTATTTCTGGACAACCATGTATTCGGACAAAAGCCAATTTTAAAAGTTATAAAGCACCGGTCAAGTATGTCGAAAACAATTTGCCCGAGTTAAGGTTGTCAACCGGTGGACCAGCTGGACTCCAACGCACTCACGATTGAGCCGAATCGTGAAGTCAGCCGAGCCAATAGCTCACCCAATCAATCCACCTCGAGACATAGGCTCACCTTAGTCAAACCGAACCGAACTGATGGCACACCTTAAGCCGAGCCAGATCTAGCCATCACTTCAGCTGAGTCGAATCCAGCCGACGGACATGTATCACCATAGCCTACTCGAACCGATGGCTGACGTGAGCCGACTGGAACCGAGTCGGTGATTCATCCCGAAAAAGACGTCTGAAGCCAGTAATCAGTTCAGTTGAGAAGACCCGATTCCTTGTCCCAACCGAGCCAGATCAAGCTGTTTATTCAGTTTAACGGATTCGAGACTCAAGACATCACTACAATTTTGGGCCTCTATATTGGCTCAAAAATTGGACCATAATTGTACAAAAACTACAGTATATACTTATATTGCTGCTCACAACATTTGAGGCCGCCTCGTTATAAATATTTATTGTCGTCTCGTTATCAAGAAGAGATAACACTGATATGCAAGCAGTGTCCTCTTTCATAAGTAACACTGAAAGTATTCCGCATTGCAGCTTACATTTCTCGTGACTTACACTTTTCAGTCTAATCCGAGCATGATTTAAAAACAATTTAAAACGGGCTGAACGATCGAGCCATTCATCAAACTGGACTTTACTAGAGACTCGATCTCGAAAACAGTGACTCGGCTCGAAAAACGACTCGAGAAAATTACCTTCAACTCCGCTCGATTCGAGTCAAGTTTGAGCTCGACTCGAGCCCATTACTACAGGGAGAACAGTTATCGTAAGCACTTCATTAGCAAATGTACCAACTAATCAAATACAATAATGCGAAAAAATTGTCTAATTTGCTTGCTAAAACCATTTTTTGTAGAATTTCCTATTTCAAATAGTTTTTTGTTTATTTGTTATATTTTTGAATTTTTCGTAAGATTTTACATAATGCTTGTTATTATATATTTATGTTTGTCCTGTTTGAAAATTTATTATGAAGAAAACGGTCTGCACAGCTGTTTCTAGGATGTCTGTTATTAGTTGTGATAATTGATTTGGTTTTCGTGTCCCGTTCAGCAGTGAGGATATCTGAGACATGGACCTACATCTTAAAGTGGGATGCGAACAATATTGAGTTTCAGCCGGGAATAAAAATTTACCTTTAGAAAAAAGTATCTTACCACAATCAGTTCTTACCCCTTCAACTTCGTGATGTTGGAAATGAAAATTTGTATGATACCGTTAAAGTAGTCCTAGCTGTTCCTGCTGGACTAGTCGTCATCGTGTGAGTTTCTTGCTAGTGATATCTTGGGTTCGATTTCTGTTTGGAAATCGTTAAAGCTTTGCATTAACTAGCATTTGTTTTCGTTGATGGTACGTCTCCTTTAGCTTAAAAGACTTAATCGTGAACCTTTAAGCTAATTTTTAATTCATGTTCAGTTCATTTTTAAGTGTAATTCTAACAACACGATTCTGCCTTCTCTTCTCCCTAAATTTATAAATCACTTTATATCTCAATGTCTGCTTTTGTATGTGTGAAAACATTGCACTGAAAGATAACTACAAAGTCTAAAGGATTATAAACGCTTGAAAATTATAGAAAGGATAAATTATATGATTTTAAGGGATTGTTAAAAATCAATCAAGCAAGCCAGTAAAATTTGTTCTGTAGAATGTATTAACTGGCACTGATTAAGTTTGATGGCTTTCATTATTCACTATTTTTTGGTGAGAAGGGGCTTAAATATGTCGCAAATAACATTATCATACACATATTATTCTGGTGCAAAGAATCGGAATTTTAATTAGTTGGTTGGTAATTTTTAAAGGAGGTGAACATTGAAAACTTGCTTTGAAAATCCAGTCAAATGCAACTAAGGGTTCAATTATTTTAACACATTTCTTTTTAAACACTTGGATTAAAGTTTTACACAATCAATATTTTTAAGGAATTGTTCGTTCTATTTCACGACTTTAAGGATATATGTAACTACTTTTCCAAGCTTATATTAGGAAGCTATAGGCACAATTTTTGGAAGCTATTAATATGAAATTGAATTATAAGTGGTGATGCTTCAGGGACAGATTAACTTTTATAACCAGTGTTGCGATTCTTCTTTTGGTTCTTTAGATTAATTGCAACCCATCACGGATAACAAGTCAATATCCTAATCAAAATCTTATGAGCTCTAAGACTGATGGGTTAGTAGTTAACTTACAACACCAAGACTATATGAGACATTCGCTTACATTCTCTAACATGAGATCCCGAATTAAATAATCTCACATTAGGAATAAAACTCCAGGGCATATATTGTCTTTCTGCCCGATAATAACGCTAGCTTATTAACAATATTTGATTAAATACTGGACATGATTTATTTTTCCAACATGCTTAAAGATATTACAGAATGACGCGGATTGCTCATATTTTTCTTTCCTCTCTTCTTTATTTCACAGACAGACCAAGATTCCGTTGAAACAACGTTTATCAGGATTTCGTTTTAGAAGCAAAGTGCCTTCAATTCACAGATAAAACAGACACAAGACAAGCATTTCAAACAACACCTCAGGCGATATTGCTTTGCTTTCTTGCCTGTCCCATTTAGTGATGATTCACTGAACAAGCAGTTGCTTACTACTGAACGAAATTTCATTGGGTCATAAGTATCATATCCAAAAAGAAATAAAAGGATCAAAACTCGTCCTATTATTTTTCTCAAAAAATAGACATAGAATATAGTTAAAATTCTATTTTTATTTAGGGGTATTAACTTGCTTCTATACAAAAATAAAATTAACCCTAGATTACAAAGCCCCATTTTTCGTCATGTCGTTACACAGCCTTCGTAATTTACGACGCGATTGTTTCTTATATATATCTAGTTGATTTTTCTATCTTTTTAAAATTTAAAAATTATATAAGATTCAGTTGTATGTCTATATCACAGTTATATATAACTTGTTTACTTGCTTCCAGTGCGGGGAAAATAAAAGAAATATTTTCGCGACATGTGTATTTGGAAAGTAAAAAAATATGATGCGTGGGGATGGGGGAGGAAAAATTAAATATGAACGTTTTTTTTACTTTATAACTATATTTTGTAAACTAGAATATATAAGGTAAAATAAAATATATATATATATCACTTGAGTGTGGAGCAAGAAAACACGTTTAGGTAGAGCCGTAAATATTGTGAGATTTTAACACTGAAAAAGAGAAAATTTTAAATATTTCACCGTTAAATTTAAGAAAGTTTTCTTTTAGTTTGATTACAATGTTAACATAATATTGTTCAAATAACACTGTTCCGACCATGAGCACTTGCATATCTTTAGTCTGCATCGCAGTTTACACAGCACATTGCTCTATGTTCCCCACAAATTGCATTGTGACAATGGTTGCAGTAATTGGTAGTCATTCTTCTCTTGGCAGAAGGACAAAAGGAACAAATTTTCCTTACACCTACAGGGCAGCGACCAGTCGCATTTACAGGTATTCTCAGATTCTCGGAAATCATAGTACGTAAGTTTCTCTGCAGTAACAGTGTTTACAAGCGAGTTTTCATGTGTGAAGTTGTTAGTTCCATGCACAGTTATTTCATGAAGATCTGGCGTTGTTTGGATGTTTCTCCCTGTGCAAAACTGTTCAAGCAATAAATCACGTATGAATTTACAAAACAAATGTTCATAATGCCAAAGAAGACACACAATGGCCAGCGCTTAGTTTTCCTACTGCAAGACCTGTTTTGACACATCTGGTTCATTTTGTCTACTGCACCTTTGTGTCGTTATAGATGTGTATGATATCAGGTTTATAAGTAGTTGGTTTCGTCTGTGCACTGTCATGCATACTAGAGAGAAATGTTACAGTCTTATCCTTTGTTGGCTTGAAAGACACTAAGGTTTTATTAGTGTCAAATAGGAATATTGAACTATTTAACTTCCTTTCTTTTTTATTAGAAAGCACATCACTTGGAACTCCTTTCCTGTTCAAACGGATTGTACCAATCATTGTCAACTTGTACGGGGGCTTCAAGAGGTCATCAGCCAGTTGCACATTAGTGAACCAGTTATCGGTTGTGACATTTCTATTAGTTCCGTGGATAGAAGTTGTCACTTCCTTGACAAATAAATCAGATAGGGGTAATCCTCCAGGTTGGGGTTCCTTCCCAATATATGGTAAACCATCTATCATATAATATGTGTTTGTGTCACATGCCGTTAAAATTTTCACACCATATTTTGAAGGTTTGTTTGGAATGTACATGGTAAACCAACATTTTCCGCAAAATCCTAACAGTTGTTCATCCACTGTAACATATGATACTGGATTGTAATTTTGAACGGCAATTTTTGGTAAACATATCCCATAGTTCTCTTATTGGTGCAAAAGGATCAGTTCTCTTCCGTTCCGACCGAGTAGCATTATCATCAAATCGAAGACAGCACAAAATAAAATCATACCGCTCAGAAGTCATCACACATTTATATTGATTACCAGTCCACATATGGTCAAATAATTCTCTGGAGGACAAATGGTCGTCCTTCGTAAAAGCAATATTCACCAATATCCCAAAGAAAGACTACATTTCTTCTTTAGTTATAGGTGATGTCGTATTAGTGTGAACAGCATATTTCGCCCTAACTCGATGCATTTGGTCACTTGCGTAAAGAGTAACTTTATCCAACATTTGTTCATCAAACATTTTAATAAAACATTTCCGTTCTGTAGTAGCATCTTCTGCCTGTCCTAGAACTTTGCTCCTATTAACTACATGTTTTAGCTGGAGTGCGAGTATTTCGTGGTCTTCGACGTGTTGACCAGATGTGATTATTTTTAGCTCGTACCACATGTTGTGGAAGAATCATAATGTACGGGTCATCAGCAGAGGATGCGTCAGTGGCAGGGGATGCGCCAGAGGCGGATGGTACAGAGTCAAGAGTGGCGGATGTGGATGTTGAGGAAGAGGGCGTAACATTAGATAATGGGACCGAAAAGGGGTAATACACAGTTTCTTTCCGTTTTCTTTTCGTTCCTGAAACTGATCCTTCACTAGATGACTCTAGAATCCAATGCACTTTCACTACGACCTAATGTATAATCAGGGTCGGCGACTGTGTCGTCCATGTCTTCTACTTCGTCATCTTTTACTTTATCTTGCTCTACTTCATCTTCCTCCCCTTCATCACTTTCAACAAATAGTGTTTCATGTCGCTCTTCATCTTCGTTGTCATCATAATCTGACAAATCTTCATTCAATAGCTGTCTTATGCGGTCTATTTCCCGCTCTTCTGCATCTGCCATGACACGGACAATATATATCAACCCAAAGAGCCACCACTATGTACACACTACAATTAGAAGAACTTGTAGAGTAAAATTCTAACGTAAAAAAAGTAACGTGATCATAAAGCCTTCGTAAATTTTACGACGTACTGTTCAAATGAGACACATACATCCGATCTACGCGACTACCAAACTAGTAATAACATATATCGGCTATGATAGGAAGGTACTGGGGAAACGGCAGTGCTCGGAAATGTGATTTTCAAGTATATCGTTTTTGCAAATGGCGCGTCGTAAAATTTACGAAGGCTTTGTAATCTAGGGTTAATAATACCACAATGAACATGATTCAATAAATAAATCAACTCACAATATTACTGTGATTGTTAACACACGGTTTCAGATTCAATCATTGTGTGGAGTATTTTGTTTGTGATTCATTTAGAACGAGAAAGCAGACTTCTGCAAATGAACTTCGAGAACATCGTTTGCAATGTATTAGTGCACATTCAAAGTGTTTATAAAAGAAACTGGGCGTGCACAATAGCCAAAAGTAGCGGATTAAAAAGTCTTAAATTTTCCGACTCGTGCATATATGATACAACGGTAAGGTTATCAAATGGCGGCATGGAAGACTGATGAGCGTCTACGACTCACCACCACATAAACTATCACCAGCGGCGTCATTTCAAACTTCGTCTAAAGGGGGGCGAGAGCACAACTGACGTAAGACTTTCACGTTTTGTATTAATATATTAGGAGACAAATGATTAAATTGTTTGCATTTCTCAAATACTTGGGAGGTAATTGCCCCTCTTGCTTCCCGTAAATGGCGCCTTTGTCTACAACTGTCATAGCTTCCCATGCTATTGTTGTCTGAATTACAATCCATCCCTCCTTCTTAAAGGCCGGTTAATTAGGATACTCTTACAGATGTATACACGAAGCGTCAGGAATATTTTTTACACAACGACCGCAGTAACCATAATATAACTTGTGTTATTAGTACATTTACGGAATAAGTTACATTTTGTTGCTATTTAACAATAAACATTGAAAGGTTTTACAACTAATTAGAACATTTCTATTGTTTTATGCATTATAAACATTTAGTGTATCAATATTTTACTTGTTGTTACAAATGGATATTTTATTCTTTAAAGCAAAAACCAGAAAAGTTGACCCGAGTAGCAATCGAACTCGGGACCCCTTGCACCTGATGCGTAGATGCTGCTCAGTCTGCCAAGCCGTCGCTTGATACCTTTACACGTCGCATCATATATGTGCGAGTTGGAATCTTAAAGATGCCTTTTCTGCGCTATTTCTGGCTATCTTGTTGTAATACAGGATGTTCAATATAATACGCAACTCGGAGTTTGGGATAGTACAACTGTTGAATCTGAAGGGATACACAAATAAGAATTATACCAAACTGAAGCCTTGCTCATGCTTATATTGCAAACTAGAAACCAACGATTTAAGTACACTACCAACTACACAGTGTTGCCAGATGTAACCGAAGGTGTAAATCTTTTTTTTTTTTTTTTTTTTTGCTAAACATGTAAATTGACTCATAACTCATATGTATGGATGCTTTGCTAAACATGTAAATTGACTCATAACTCATATGTATGGATGCTCTGTCGTTAATTCGTAGCTTATTTAATTGTAGTAGCTTGAAAACAATGGAACAGAGAAAAGAATTTTTCGTTTCCACCCATAACTAATCGGATGAGGCCTCTGTAAGGGGGAACTAGGGAAATAGTAGTTTTCATAAACTAACACTCTGATTTGGCAACTAAGCTGACTTTTCAGTGCATCAAAATGTGTGTTAAGGATCTATCTACATTATGCAATTCCTGAAAACAATGAAAAACAAACTTAGAAATTATCATGATAAATGTTTACCTACATCCACCCGGCAACACTGTTACTATCAGAAATGAGTTACCAGCTCTACAGCGGATGCTGGGAGTGTCCCCTGTTTTGATCCAAACACTGATTCACACGTTTCACCAGATTAGCAGCAACTTTACGATGATTTGACGTGTTAATCTTCTGAATGGCACTGCGAATGTCCGCTTCCAGGTCTTGAAAAGTTCGATAATTGTTCTTGTATACCTCGTGCTTTAATTAGCCCCACAGAAATGAAGATCAGTATTGCCGGATGCATGCAAGTAAAATTTTATCATGATAGTTCTATAATTTGTTTTCATTGTTTTAAAAAATTGCCTAACTTGTACAGGTCTTTAACACACAATTTGATGCAGTGAAAAATCAGCAAAGTTGCCAATTCAGTGTAAATTTTTGGATACTACGATTTCCCTAGTACCCCCTTACAAAGGTTTCATCCGATTAGTTATGGGGAAATGAAAAAAAAACTCTTCTTTCTAATCCATACTTTTCAAGCTAATACAACTAAACAAGCTAGAAGCTAACGACATAACATCCATACGTATGAGTTATGAATTAATTTACGTTTTCCAAAAAAAAATGATTTACACCTTCGGTTACATCTGGCAACACACTGTGATTTCTAGTGTACTTCAATCGTTGTTTCCTAGTTTGAAAATATATGCACGAACAAGTTGTCATTTTGGTAGAACCCTCATTAGTGTATCTCTTCAGATTCAAAAGTTCTATTATCCTAAAATCCCGGTTTCATTGTATATTGGACACCCTGTATTAACACTTTAAGTGTGCACTACTACCTCGCGAAGAATGCCAACGAGGTTCATTTACTAAAGTCTGCTTTGTCCTTGTAAGAAATGGTCAGGTGGCGATCTCTGGGGAACTTGGACTCTATTTAGAGAATAATCAAGAATGTCTGAATGAAAAAAAAATCAGATAGAAATACTCAAGCGATGTTATGGGGATTGGAGTGAAATTTAGTAATGACACTTAATAAGAGACAAACTGAGCTCCTTCGTGGCTAAGCGATAAGTGTACGCTCCTTTGGCATGAAGACCCGTCTTCGTTTCACTACGGGTGCAAAAGTAGCTCGGATTCCATGTTAATCCGTGGTCCCGTCTTATATAGCGTCGCTGCTGAAACGGGCGTTAAACTCTCAATTAACTCAGCTCAATATATTTTAAAGTAGCCGCAATCAGTCAGTACCAATTGAGAGCGCAACTAAACACTTCAGACTCGCGTAAGAAGTTGTCGAGTGGTTGGTGTAAACAATCTGTTAATCATGACTTCAGACCTTATAAGAAGTTAGTATTTTTACATTTGCGCGTATATCATTCTGTTTTTCAATGACTTCCAATGCAAAACTTTACTCCGATATTACTTCTTTCTTCTTGTTCACTTACACTTGAAACGTTACGTTTACTCATTTTCTAAATTCTCTAAATTATAACTAAGATATATCAAGTTTCCAGCGGATGTCAGCTAATCATTTTCTTTCAAGTACTAAATGTATTTAAATATTCATTTAAAAACAGTTCATTTGATTTCCCGTGATAATAGGACTCGCAATCAAGATGTTACTTTTACATATTGACTCAGTATTTGGAACTTGCCTACCTTTTCTCCTCAAAAGCGGATTTTAAACACAACGTATGACGGGCTCACATATCCTAAAATAAAGCGTTTATGTTCATTTCTTCCACGTATGATATGTGTTTATGAATGACAAAAACTTGACTGGACGAAATTCTAAACACAATATATTAAAAAGATAATTTCAAATACTTCGTCTCTTTTATTGTGATGGCAATACATAACCTCGATGTCATAACTCTTACATATTGAGCAAAAATTATACAAGTTGCCAATATTCTGCACTTAATACCGATATTCCGGACATGGTCAGGCAAGGGTACACTCACGGTCACGGTAATGTTGTAGTTTTGTATAGGGTATCGAGCCGAGCCCCTGACTCCATGAGTAGGACTGGATAAAAATATATAAAGATGCGTTGATAGTTAGTTGGAAATTACTATTGTTTTATAATGGATGAAAGTCTACATCTGCAACTGTTGCAGAGTAGCTGATTATGGTTATATTACGAGCTCTGGGAAGGTATTAAAGACGTGGCATGCGATGGACGTTCCGGAGAGTGCATTCAGTACTATGGCTGGATTAATATGTCTGGGTAAAGTACGCCAGAACTTACTGTGCAAATGCCGTAGAATTTCTCTAACAGTGGGTAGCTCTAAATCTTCCAGAATCTGACTGTTTCGTGTGTATCTGTCGTGACCAGTGATTATACGACCAGCTCGAGTTGGTACACTATCGAGTGTTTGTATATGACTGGGTGAAGCATGTTTCCAGGCAGGGCATGCATAAGAGATTGATTGTAGACAGGACTATCATCTTTAACATGTGAACTCGAACCTCATGGGAAAGGGAACTGCAGTGAAAGATGGGGTATAACGCTGAAATTTTTCGTAAGGCCCTTTGTTTATGTCCTTGATGTGAGAGGTGAACGTTAAACCACGGTCTAAGGTTACACCCAAATATTTGGCGTGCATAGCGTGAGGAATACGAGCGTTCTCATAGGTTGAATTTCGTGGAGAATGGATGCGTCTATTACTGTGAATGACAGCACAGCTTTTGTCTGCATTTATTTTAATCCTCAAACGTCTTGCCCATTCCTGAAAACCGTTTAGTTTTCGTTGGCTGGTCGTGAAAAAGGCAGAATCATCAGGATATGTTGCGAAAAAGGTAAGATCGGGAGATCTGCCGTGTATAGATTATATAAGAGCGGTGAAGGTACAGCGCCATGTAGAACACCTGCTTTGATAGATCTAGACGTGGATTTGACACCGTGAACAGACACATGGAATTTTCTGCCAATGAGATATGAATGAAGTAAGAGTAGAAGACGATCCGGATAACCTTGAGTGTATATCTTATATAATAATCCTGATAACCAGACTTTATCAAAGGCTTTTGAGGTACACTCTAGGTAGACTCCAAGAGTGTGTTGTTTCCAGCTAAAAGCCGCTGTTAAGTGGTCCACCACTCGTACGAGTTGTGTAGTAGTGCTATGTTCGGAACAAAAACCAAACTCATATTAACACATACAAACTCGCACGTGAGATATTGTATTTTTGTCCTGAATTTATAGCCGTTTCTCCACTGCTACAATACGAGGTAGAGAATTTTGTGTGTAATATGTATATTACATTGAATTTAATATGTTGCGCTAATAGGAAATTGTGCGTCAATGCTAAAACTTTGTTCAGTTTCACTTCTCAAGAGATTTTCTTTCTCGTCTTTCTATTAATTTGTCAATAGTTTCCAAAACAGTAGCACTTGACTTTTGTACGTATAGTATTTAACATTTTTTCATATCCGCTTCTCAAGGTTAAATTCCTCTACGCTAATGGAGACAGATGATTAATGAAAATACATTCTAATTAAAGTAAAATTTTAAGTGGCCCTCCAGGGGAATCTAACACTAGACACGAAGAATCAGAAACGCACGTGCTAGCCAATACACCACAAGAAATCATATGAGTTTCATGAACAATATCATACAAATTCTCTGTGTATGCCAACGTTTCGTCCTGTCCAGGTCTGTTCCGGTTATACCAGTACACGAGTGTCATCGCTTCCAGGTCACGAAGTTCTTAACCAGATTCATCACTGCTTCCTATTATCAGTTTCGGATCTCACGTTAAGATCGGTACGTCCATGTTTCATATAGCCTCGCTGCTGAACGGGACGTTAAGATCAAATCAATTACTACAACTAATAACAGGCATTCTAGAAAGAACTCTGCAGACAATTTTCTTCATAGTAAACTGTTTCATTCTAAACAATGACAAACATATGTGAATAATAACATGCATTCTGTAAAACCTTCCGAAGTATTCAACTAACTAAACTAACAAACAAAAATGATGTAATTTCCACACCAAAAATAGGTTCTAGCAAGCACAATAGGATATTTTTATTATTATTCAATTTGATCTTTTGCTAATGAACTGTTGACATTGCATGTTATCCCTGAAATATATACAAATGATCAAATATCTTTTGAACCAATATCCAGCATTAAATTCGTTAAATTATCTCAAAAGTTGGGAAATAGTAGTTCGGTAAGCTGCTCCCTGAATTTATTACTAGTTTAGTCACCCTGAACGACTATATTATAACCTTATGATGTCAAACTTATGTTTGGCTCTTCAAGGTTTTAAAGCCTTTAACATATTTCCGAATCTATAGAGAATTGAATTCAAGGTGTATATTTGAAGGTGAAGTATTCCTGTCTATTGAAGAAACTTGTGCTTCTCAATATAAGGGCAAATAGTTTTGCTAACACCACATAATCTCCATTTAATTACAACTTATTTTATTATAAATCATTGCTTAATTCTATTATAGCATTCTTCATAAAATTTGTCATATTATCTTCAACATTTTAAAGTATTATTTTTTCATCTCCTTACATAACAAATTGTGATGCTATCGTTACATTTTGAACAATGATCTCTGTTTTGTTAAGAACTAAATATGAGCATGTTTTATGCTAAACGAAAACAAAATTTAGTTTTATTTATTTCAAGAAAAAAAGAAGATGGAAGCAAATGTGCTGACAACACACAAAACAAATGAAATCCACCTCCTTACCAATAGCTCATTATGAACTACGATTAAAAGAATTCCATTTATTTTTGAGCTGTAAACTTAATCATAATTTTTGTTAATAATAAAAATCTAGAACAGTTTTACCCTTATAAAATTCTACTTAATCATTTTCGCTTGGCAATAAATAAATAAATGAAACCAGAATATCTTATGGCAATTTCAACTATAAGGATATTTTTGTTTTGACTGGAATATGTTAGTATTAATCGTCCTAAGTTTAGTTCAGCCAATTCTCTTAGGTTAACTTCTATTTCCTAAATCTGTTATATTAGGTTTAATCACTTCTGACTTTTTAGGTAGTACCAAATTGCAGTTCATAACCTGCTAACAACAAACAATCCAATATACTTATAAATTTCTGCTACTTTTTAATTGTTTCCACAATAGGTGCATTTTAATGCACTCATAACATCATACTTCAATTATTAACATTTCACAAATATATTAAACTCTAAGATCCCTTCTTCAAACCAACTCCACCTTCCTCCATTTACAAGTAAACAACTTAAACTCTAATAACATAAAAATATATTTTCTTCTTACCCTTATTTAGCTACTGATTTATTATTTCCCAAACGATTCTAACCTTTTTTTATACACTAATTTCCTACTCCTGAAAGAATCCTACTCATCAAAGGAAGAATAAAAATAAGTACGAAGTAGGTCAAAGATTCGAACGCG
The DNA here is from genome assembly GCF_964235325.1 of Thermobia domestica. Taxonomy (NCBI): domain Eukaryota; kingdom Metazoa; phylum Arthropoda; class Insecta; order Zygentoma; family Lepismatidae; genus Thermobia; species Thermobia domestica. The sequence continues at coordinate 303,585,274 of NC_137455.1, forward strand.
TGTCGTGGAAATGGGGACTCCGCACGGACCCGTTGAGCTGCGGAATAAGATAACGTAAGTCATCCACTCAATAAATATATGACAACAACCGTAAATTTCACGCTGCGAAAGAAATTCTGCTTTCTTCCTTTTATTACGTGTTACCATATTTCTATAATTTCTTGTGTGAATTGTAAAAAGAGGGGTCATAAATGTATTGTTTTGGTTACTGATTTATAGTTTAAGACCTTTGAACCCTTAAATTAAATCGCAAAGTAGTAGCAAGGAACGTGTACCGATTTCATTTTCATAGAAAGGGACAAAAGGTACTACCCTTCGAAAACATGCTGTTTTTTATGTGACAGATAATATTTATGGACTTTTTCAAGGCAAGTTTAGCAGAGATTTGAATCCAAGCTGACTATTTGGTAGCGAATTACAATATTTACTCATACAGGGTGCTTGAGGACAACAGTGACAACGCTCGAGAGGTGGTTCTGACACTATGATAAGAAAAAAATATAAACAAACTTGCGTGCACAATTACTTCCCCTCGGAGATAAAGGCTGCCGAAAACATGAAAAAATGATCTTGAAAAAATCATAATTCAAAAATAAAGGAAATACCGTAGTCGGGTGAAGATTTCACTTGAGAATTACTATGTGCACTATCCAACAATGCATGTTTCAGGATCCTAAGCTGCTCAAGAAGCAATATTTAAGAAGGAATTTGGATACGTTCATATAATTTGATATACTCTACTATTATGTCTATAAGAATTGTTGCAGAAGTAGCTCATGATTCTGAAATATCTATCATTGGATACGGCACATACTAATATGTACACGTTTCTTGCATCTCGTCACTAGGTATAAAACTTTGAGAAAAGAGAAATCATCACACTTCATGCAATAACAAATGACATTTAAACGTATTAGACTGAATTACAGTGTATTTGAACCCAAGACCACAGGATTTCTGACCTAGTGCTTGTAACACAGCGACTATTATTTCACTACGGAAGAAGTCTCCAATCTTGTCAGTTGTGTCATGAAGTCATGAAGTGAGGAAAACAACATAGACAAAGAAAGTGTGGAGGGTCTCCAAATAAAATATTATCTTAAACATTCAATGATATTCATATTTAATTACGTTCTGGTTTTTTTTATTTTTCTTTACGAAGTTACAGTTCTTGATTACTTAGAATATAGCAAGGGGTAGTGAATGATATATTACAGCTTATTACAAGAGAACTTGTATTCTTTTGATAACGTATATGCTTCTAACAAAAGAATACTTGAATTATTAATAGTGATTAATTTCCAGATACTAATGTCATACGCACAATAAAATATGACTATTTGTTCCATTTGAAACATATTACATGCTTTCTATTAATATAACGTTACTTTAAAATTAAACTGACCCACTGCACATCCCGTTTTTACTTTTTAAATTGTTTTTCATTTTCTTTTTAAATTTCTTTTTGGTTTTCACTTTCTTTTTGTTTTATTTCCCGAACACACTGGAAACCAGTAATTTTTCTCCAGAAGATATTCCTCTTGGCGTTAGTGGGTAAATAAATAAAAATAATAATATTACATTTAAAAAAAAACGTCGATGTTTTTTCTGATAAAAAGTAGTCTCATAAAGAAAGGAGTCATATAACCTCGACCTAATATTTTTTCATAAAGTTTTAGTAGAGATATTAAAACTGATAAACAGCCAACGTAGAGGTAGCGTTGAAACGAATAATATAAAACATTCAAATAATTTTACCAAATATTATAACCTGTGAAATAAAATGAATGTTTGAACAACATTATTTTTTCCTTGGCATGTCTAAAGTTAAATAATATTTCATTGTGAATTTCTCATTGTATCAATCACTCTGTAGATATTGAACGGTTCCCTGTATCATATTTTTTTATTCGCTGCAGAGCGTGAATGTTTTTCTACTTTTTGAAGTTTGCTACACCGATATATTTCGAAAAAACTAATATTCTTGGAGAATGCCTTATGTAGTTCTCATCCAACCAAGCTTAACAGAAATGTTGCTTTTGTAACGTTAATGGATATGAAAATCTTAAGTGTCAATGCACTTTCGCTCTTGTATATACTTGTGATTGAATAATTCTTAAAGTACTTTTAACCATCTGAATTAGGTGAATGGTATAGGCTTATGTCGCTATTAGGCAATATGATAATGATAAGTTATTTGTTGTTGAATTGTAGTCCAATAATTTGAATTACTATATTTACCCTCTTTCCTTTGTTTTTACAATTTATTTCAGTAAAATTTCTTGCTTTTTTAAATAACGCGGTATTCCAGATATCTTCCGAGAAAAAAGTGACTACCCTTTTTTTGCTAACGATACCATTCTCGTTTGCTTGAAGTTTCATTTTGTGACAGTGTCAGATTTCTTGATTTAAGCCTTTGTCATTACTCAAAGTGAAAACTTCATATTTGTGAACTTCCAATATGTAGGGTAACATTCCAGCTCGATCATAAAAATGAAATCTTTCAGTTTTTGTATTCCAATATTATAAAATTTAAACTAAGAAAGACGGATGATTATACCTAGCAAATGAAGATATGAGAATTGGTGGAATAAGATGTGGGGCGAAATGGAAATTATACAAGAAAATCCACCGACACGACGTTGTCACCACAAACGTACTTGCACAGAGATCAAACCATAGATCTAATTCACCGTAGATAAGCGATCTACTACTTAGTCTCCACGCCCTCGTAGGTAGGTGGGGTTAAGTATGTACGGATAGCAGTATACCTGTTTCTGATTTGTAAAGGAACATAATTCTTTTAGGTCAGGAAACTGCTATAGGTTGTATTTAGATGGTGAAAATAGTAGGGTTATGATGCTTAGGTCAACATATAAAAAATCGAGAAATCTTAAGTTCGAGAGCTTCAAATTTGCAACGTGCTAGGAAGTACTTTAATATCTTTCATAAATACGTGGTTTAGTCTAATTATTTTCCTTTTAAGACAAATATCTGGTTTCTGTTTTACATTTAGAAATAAATTGTGAAATGATTCGCGTCCGAAATCTATCTACCGCTAAATGACTTTGGAACTCATGTAAAAGCCAGATCGGAAAATATCCCAACACATTGTTACCTCGTACACGGCTTTGTTTTCTATTGAAATATAAAATCTTTATGTACAGACATATGTCTTAGTAGCTCCTTAATGTTTAGGAGCGAAGTCTGTTCACTGTCGATTGTAGCTTGGGAAGGGAGAGTTAATACTGTAGTTATTGAGATATCCTGTGCCCTTTTTTGGTGCAGTTAAATATTAATTATTTTAATATGGTGTACTTGATATTTACCAAACGTTGTGTCGAAGTAGGGAATGGATTCGAATTCGTGAGTGAGGGAGTGAAAATGTTCAAATTAAGACGTTATGTGAACAAATATATTGGGCAAAATCAACAGCGCTGAAACTCCAGATACCCATGAAAATATCTACGGACTTTCCAACCACAAATTATGATGTTTTTGAAGTCGAGAAGTTTTCTTTATTTCTGCTATTACATTGCCTGTAGATTTAATCGATTTTCTGAGGATCCTACAATTAAATTAGCATTTACGCTTGGAATTCTAATTGTTCTATGCGCTTATCTCCACAGACTTCCAAAGCTGTTTTGAAGGTATGCAGAATGCTTTTACTCAGCACGCATCATTTCAAGACATTATGGCATTCAGAACATGGATGTTTCGTCACTATTGTTTGGATGCCGCGACATGTAAGGAGACATCCTGGAGAATAGAGTGCTGACACAGCAGGTACAGACTATATTTTATGATGTTGCACTTGACTCTGATCTGTAGACAAATATCTTAAAATATTTCGTCGAAAGCATACGTTTTCACTTTATAAGGACTGAATCAATGTCAGTGAAAATCCTGTCCATTCTGTGAACATCTCGTAAATTTCTGTCATTAAGATCAAATTCACTTGAATTAAAATTGTGAGTGTTTATGGTCTATTCTACTACCGCATTTTGCTATTAGTGTTTACCTGAAAACCTTTTAGTCGTAGGCATACTTCCCAAGTTTAAAATGAGATCTTTCAGTATATAGCCCCACAATTATGCCATTACAGCTAAGAGAGATTATAACTCAAGCAAGTGAAGTGTGATGGAATAATAGGTGGAGTAAAAAGTGGGTCGAAGTTGAAAGACCCTGAGAAAACACACGGACACGATCTTTTCAATCCTAAGAGTACTTCGCGGTGATCGAACTAGTGACGACGCGCAGCAGAAGAAAACGTCTTGCCCTACGCTTCCCTAAACAGCTGTGCTGCTTTATGATCTTTTGCATTGTAAAATATGTACGTCAAACTGTGCTTTTATAAGTGCTATATAATGTGAATAAATAATACTATTAACGGAAAATGTTCTTATTTACATTATGTGGACTGCAATTCCAAGACAATGTGTTGTATTATCTAAACCTACGTACTACAACCTTTGATAATTCAACTTTGTATATTTATAAAAATATTGGTTCTATTTTTAGCTTTTAAAATTAGTTTTTTGTAACTATGAAAGAAGAATTAATTCTAGCAAAGGAAAATCGAAACTGGATTCCGTTGTCTCAACGTTCGTAAGATTTAACTCAGTCTATCCCTAGCAATATATGTTGATAGGCCTTTGCAGACTAAATAATCACCGAAATGAAGTGGCACTGTTCATTTCGTTAAAGATATTCTTATTCCACATAATTAGATTACTGGGTGTCTACGACATGTGATATGGGATTTTGTCTCGTGCATCGTGAAGAACATGTAGATCTCACATTAAGTATTGGTTCCGCCAGAGCAGGTGTTATGTTTTCAACAAATCGTATTCAAGCTCTCGTTCATAAAATAAATATAGTTAACATTCACATATATTCTCTCAAGTCATGGTTTTGCTTATTAAATGCTTAATACTGTTGAATTATTTAAATGGAATTTCCACTGTGATATTTACTATTTTCGCTTTTTCAAAATGTATATTATTCGTTATTGATAGCTTTATGTGTATTGTAATATCCTATGTTATGTTGTAAACAAACAATTCCACGCATCAGTGTTTACAAACACCACCAAGTGGTTTGGCAAAAGGATCTCCCATCTAATGGATCTACAGTCACATGAAGACGTCGTCTTCAAGACCCTCCCACGGAGCAGAAGAAGACATCGCAGCAGCAGCGCCACCACCACCCAAAGGACTCTATAAATTGGGTGGACAAAAGTAATTCAGTACCAGTTTCGTGGTGACCCTCCTCTAGTCTGCTACGGAACTTTTGGAGTATCCTAACCACAGGCCTCTCGTCTGCTACGGGACTACGCCTATTCTATCTTCTGGCTTAGCCTGCTACGGGGTCAGTCTGGGAATCCTAACCTCAGCCGCTTAGCCTATTACGGGGCCACTTAACCCACCTCTGCTTGCTACGGAGCATTGGTTCCTTAATTCCACTTCTCTTAGCGTGCTACGGGGCTCTGTTGGAGATCCTGTCTGCGACCTTAAGGCCAAAGACCACCTATAACTAACCTTTGATTCTAGAGAGATTAATTTGCACAGTGTTTTGTAAAATACTTTTATAGTTGAAGCTTTTATAATAAAACTGGTAGTGGGAGTCGATTCTCGACGCTCTTTTTATTAAATGCTCTTCCTACAAATCCTATATGAGACAAAGGTTTACAGTATTATGTTAACGAACTTGTCATAGACAGGCTCCTTACTGATTTTTAAAATGATCAATACTCATATTTTTATAATATATATTTAATACAAAAAGGCGCTTATATTTAAAGCTTCACATAGGTCAATCCCTCATAGTGTGAGGTTCTTGGGATCATCGTGTGTGATGTATTGGCAATGGCCCTGTACTACCTCCAGATTCATATTGAATCATTTAAAAAATAGTCATCCACTTTTAGCGATAATCTCTCTTTTTCATCCTGAAGGACATAAGAAAGAAAATTAATTTCATTTCATTTTATAAATATGATCTTTCCCATAATCGAATAATATTAAGGTGAAAATATAGATTTCTTCTTTAGAAAGGAAAATGATTGAAGCTAAGAATTAGAGAAGTTTTACGAATAAAAAATAGGATATCACCTTTTGTAAATGTAAAACACCTTTAAATTTAACCTAAATAATCTAACGCCTTTACATTTCTTAAATTCAAATCAGAGTTTTATCAATCCATTTGTAACAGTACTTACTTAGCATTCCATTATATTCGTGAGGAGCACCATGCCATAGTTATAAAATTCATGTTAGAACGATCAAAATCGTATTCGACTTCGTACGTCACTGAACTATGCATATGTTTGACCCATATATGTTTTGCTGCGAACACAGCAAACACTGCCATAGTAATCCATAAACAAAACCAGAGGCATCTTGAAGAAAATACATACATCATTGAAAGTAACAATATGAGCTAATTCCAAATAACCTATTAATCATTATTATACTATCTATTGCGGAGAATGTTAAATATAACAAAATGTATTAATAATATTACAACCGTATATTTATATATTAGTATTGATGTCGAGATGTATCGATGAATTAGGTCTACGAAGAATATCCGATACAGAAACGAAGACAAGATGATTGGAAGGAATGAAAACAAAACTATATCAAAAACTAAAATTACCTATATTTCGTAAATATCATCTTATTATTATCAAATTCGTGTTGGAAGCCTCACTCTTTAGTGATTTAACACGCATTGAATTGAGGATTTATATTTTCCGTTTTACGATATTGTAAAACTCACCTGCTTTGTAATTTGCAGAAATACAGAAAGAAAGCAAAAATAAACCAGAACAAGCAAAAAAAAAAAATATTCGGAAAATCGCGATCAATAATTTCAAATTAGTTGTCATTACCTTTCATTGCTTAGGAAAGATTACTTTTCTTTCTTCATACAAGGGCCGTTAACATTAGCCAGGAAGGATACATGCAGGCAAAGCAGAAAAATTTAACGAAACTGCAAACCTAAGGTAGAATCGCACCGAGAAGAGGTTATCCATCTCTATGAAATCGATTTGTCATTATGCTGAGATGTGGACTCTACACCTTTTGAAGAACGTCATACGAAGTTACAAATAGGACTGACAACGTGTAACATTAAGCTTTTTGCCCCCAAAACCCATCACTGCAGCAGCTCTATGTTAGCGCTCATTCTGCCTGTTTTTATAGATCACCGAAAATGAGAAAAAAATCTTAACATGTAAAAGGACTAAGTAGGACTATTTTAGATATCATTGGTTCCTGCAAAATATTCAGAAGATGACCTCGTGGCCGTTCAAAAAGTGGAAAGATATGCCAAAACAAGTAACCATCGAAGAAGAAAAGAGAAGCTGTACTCATTAGCAGACTACAATGCCGGAGTCCCGGCCTCTCATTCTTCAATCAATTTTGATGCCGAATAAGTTAGAGGACTTTCCGTGCTACTTTGTTGACTAACCAAGTCCCTTCCAAACAACTTCTTCCAATTGTGTTGTTAGTGAAGTGTTTGCGTAAGTGATTGTGCAAATTCCTACGTACTGAAGTGGAAAAGCTACTATCCGTAACTAATTATCGTTTATTGGCACATTTGAGTCCATTGTAGTTTCTTTTACAAATGCCGTCCAATTCTACTTTCCCGCCTGAATGTTTGCTTTTACGCTAAGTACTGTCTTCAGTCCGACACTTATCAAAATTTTCCCAAATACTAAATTTCGAACTAGACATATTTAAAAAAGGTTCGCTCATTGAGATTCGCACAATACTTTTGCTATTAATAGATGTTTCCTTTTACTTGCATTTGCTCTACGGAATTTGTGTAACTTTTATTTACCTGAATACGCTCTCTAATAGCATAAGTATGGAAATACGATCTAGATTTGTATGTACTGAAACCTCATATGGAAAAGAGCGTTAAGTGTATGTTTTGCCTTTGAGCCCAGGTAAGCCTCTGTAGCACAGGAGCACCACAATATTGTATTTATGCATGTTATCATAAGTGATTCCGAGGAAATTAGTACTTTATTTGAATATGAGAACATTAGCGCAGTAAACAAATTTAAACTGTAACTTTCTTTAACGTATATATTAGTGCTATTCAAATACCATAATTTTCATCGCTATCATTGTTTAACGGTATTAATATTTAAATATATGATGGAATTCAAATATAAGCATCATTAAGTTTTAATCAGCACTATTACTAAGTAGTCATATAATATTGTATAAAAATGACAAAAATTATATCCTTTTGGATTATTTATGTTATTGATATATAGTGCTATACATAAAAACTCCACTATTAAATTATTATAGATTGAGATATTCTAACGATATTGTGTATGGTCCTTGAATTTAATATATCGTCTCATTTTCTTCACAAATGATACTAGATTCTATTGGCAGTGATCACCATCCAGTTAAATTATCATTCACTCGGGGACAACCCCACGCCCTGTACATGCACCTCGTCTCATTCCTAGATATGATAAAGCAAATTGGCCTCATTTCCGGGAAGATCTAGAGCACTCTATTTCTAGTATAAAGTCTCCAACTACTGAACCTGAACATGCTTCCTGTCTTTCTACTCTTACTACAGCAATTCAAACCAGTGCCCATCAGCACATTCCGACGCAGAAAGTACAGCCTCATAAACCGGCCCTACCACCGTCATATCTTACGCTCATACAAAAAGCCCGACAACATCTTCAGGAATATTATCGAACCGGGAATGAGGCATGTCTTCGGCAGCATCGCCATGGCAACGAGCTGTTCATAGCTACCTTGTTGCGTATAAACGCCGTAATTGGATCAAAACATGTAACACCTTATCCGAGGAAGCGCATCCATTTCGCTACTGGAAGCGATTTAATCAACTGACTGGCAAGAGCACCACAATAACCTATCTGTTTGTTCCAGACGGCATTCCTCTGTTCTCTGACGAAGAAAAAGCAAATGCCCTTGCTTCACAGCTCTAGACTGTTTTTACACCAACAGCGGCCTCTAAACGCTCTGAACGAAAAAATCTCTCTTGCATTCCCGCTTTACAACCTTCAACAAATCATGTCATTGATCCTGAGCATCCACTCACTGCATCCATTACTATAGATGAGCTCCATACAGCATTAAAGAGGAAGAAGAACACAGCGCCTGGGATTGACAATATCTCTTATCGGCACATAAAAGAAGCTCCATACTCATTTCTACTCATGCGTGCAACAATATATACTTTCATTCTCTCAAACTGGTTTCTATCACCCTGACTGGAAAGTATCAAAAGTTTGCATGTTTCATAAACCAAGTAAGCCTGTACATTCTGTTTCTTCAAACAGACCAATTCAACTCACCTCTGTATTCAACAAGCTCTTGGAAAAAATTCTCGTCTGCCGACTTCATAAATACCTTGAAACTACTAGTCTCCTACCTATTCATCAAGCAGGATTTTGGCCTAGATTCTCCATCCATGATCAACTCCTACGTCTCAGTACCTTAATTACTAATCAGTTTAACAAAGGTTTTCCTTCCTGCTTCATACTAATGGACTTGGAGAAGGCTTTGGATAAAGTTTGACACTATGGTCTAATTAAAAAACTGCAGTCATTTAAACTTCCTATCTGCTATTTAAGGTTAATCTACTCTTTCATTACAAATCGGATTGCGTATGTCGCAGTTGGTAATACACTCTCTTGGCCTATATTTCAACTTACTGGATTTCCACAAGGATCTACACTCAGCCCATTATTATATATTCTTTACGCTTCTGACATTCCTTCAGTACCACGTAATGTTTTCACTTTCCAATATGCAGACGATACAGCTTTTCTTGCACTTGGCAGCACTGTCCAAAATATTAGCCGTGCTCTACAAACAACTCTCGATAACTTCATCAAGTGGTGCCAGAGATGGCATTTAACTATCAACAATGACAAAACGCACGCACTGGTCTTCCTACCACCTAACAGACGTTCCAGAGTCTACCGAAATCCGACACTCTTGCGAGTGACTGTCCAAGGGTATCTTGTACGCCCTACCAACACTGCTACGTACTTGGATGTCGTCTTCGATTCAAAACTGACTTGGAATGCACACTTGCAAAAACTGATAGCTGAGGTTACTATTAGATTAAATCTTTTACGTCGTCTTACAGGCACATCTTGGGGCCTCAAACCCGATGTCCTACTTCATACTTATAAGATGTTTCTCAGACCTATTCTCACTTTCGGACATACGGCCTGGTGCAATGCTTCTACTTCCTTCTACGAAAAACTTCGCATATTGGAGCGTCATGCTATTCGACTAGCTCATCGAATTAAACTTCCGTATCCTACGTGGCTCACGTAAGAATATATGGACTTTCCGAAGATCACATACCATATTGCACAACTTCGTGATCTGTACATTAGATCTCGAATCGAAACGGGCCATCCACTATTCCTGGATATTCTTCGAAATGATGCTCTCACTGATGCCGCATTTCGTTACAAGTATACCCCATTGAATATACTCATTTCCTTATATGTCCGCCATACAAACCTCAGAGTAGCAGAACGCGACACTTATGCCATTTATGTCATTCATGCTCATATTCCTCATGTTTTTCCATCTGAACACAGAGATCCTCACAACTAACAAGGGCTTCCCCCTGTGATCACTAGTCCCGAGTCGCCCCGGAACAAAAGATTTAACCCGCATCTGTCGGACTAATTTCTATCTGTTTGTGATGTGACAGCACTTCATCTCATCTTTCATTTTCATTATCGTACATTTTCCCACCAGCACTACCTCACATTATATTGGTATTCTTGCACATTTACACCTATCTTTTCCTCAATTATATTTCGCTATTCACGTGATAACCTGTATTTATAATTTTCTTACCTTTTTAATTTCTTTATCCTTCATTGTATATTCACATGTGGTGTTTTCATTGTACTAACTTCTTTTGTGTACCTTATCATAAAAATATGAATGAAAATAAATAAAGTGTTAAATATATATATATAACGATGCTATAACCCTTTTCAAAACTGATGCCCAAATAGCGATGTTAATAACAAACTTCACTTATCCCATCCTGTTCTTTTCATAACTACATTTGTATAGAAAATCACATGCCACAGAGAGGGCGTAACCCTCTGAGACGCAGGAGAAGTCTATAATTTTCCAGTGACATATTGCATTGATAAAAGTCAATATTCCTATTCTCCTTTCAAAAAAAATAACCTTTGAACAAATAAACTTGTGTTAGGCTTAGAGAATAACAAGACAATTCCATTGTATTATAGAGTCAACGAGAATTATAAGCCTAAGGCGGAGATTGATAAGAATTTGACTTGACAATAACTAATAGACTTTATAATAGATTATTTATTCCATCGGGTGATACAAATTACGGTAGTCAAAATAAGAGTTATCAAAAGAAATTGACAAATTGGTTCAGAAAATAAAAACTATATAAACTTGTGTTAGGCTTAGAGAATAACAAGACAATCCCATTGTATAATAGAGTCAACGAGAATTACAAGCCTAAGGCGGAGATTGATAAGTCGGGTGACTTGACAATAAATGATAGACTTTATAATATATTACTTATTCCATCGGGTGATAGTCAAAAAAAGGGTTATCAAAAGAAATTGACAAATGAATTCAGAAAAGAAAAACAATAAAAATGGGTTTTTCAGTAGCAGCCAGCTTGTAGAAAGGAGCAGGCATGTGAGCAGTCTTCCAATGTTGCCACATCATCCTTGTTATTAGGTAGTAGTGATGTTAACCTTAGTGGTGTTATTCGATAATTTGCAAAAGTATGCTATATGCGTTTTTCTTAATAACTAATAATGGAGGCATGTGACATTTACAAACAACCACTCCTGTAATATCGATTCGCTATTATGTTAATCCAGCTGTAATATCCTAACGCTATAATGTTAATAGAGTGGTAATCATAACTGTTTTGGTTAGAGTTTGGAAAAATCTAATATGGAACTACTACTAATTATTATTATATATAATTAAACACTATAAATGAACTAGATAGAAAATATAATGGTTAAGACTTTTCTAACTTATAATGAACCGACTGTATGTTTGTTTTGTGGGGGATTTTTTTCTTTCAGTTATGTTAAATTTTTAGTTTGTGTGAAAGTGCTGAGTGGTTTGTGTTAAAGCCAGATCTTGTGGTATAGTTAAGTGATGTATAATTAGTCTATAAATTATCATACTAACAGTGACATATCTCTGAAATCATTAAATGAAAACATTTTTTAATCCATAGGGCAATGTTGTAATAAGTTATGGGGAAAGTCTGATTACCTTGCAAAAAAGCAAGTTACTGCTCGCGGCCCAGAAATTAAGCGGAGACTTAGATAACTATGAAAGCTGCGTTGGTGGAGACAGGTGGCTGGGAAACCATTAGTATTCTGAAGGAGACTAAGGTAACATGTACCTGAATAGAAGTCAAAATAGGTGCATTTATAAAATACTTGTTTAAGTGGCCTCCGATAAGAAAGTTATATTCTTTAGAGATGGTTTCTGAATATTATTAAGAACTTCTATGTGTTTAGAATGGTTGGCAAGCTGTAAATTGTGTAGTGGTGATTTATATTGGAAAAGTTTATAACCATATAAGAAGTTACGTGTGGATATAAGGATTTGTGTAATTAACACGTCTGTATCGTATTTTCTGAAAGATTGCGAAATCAAATGTGGTGCCTTCTATTCTATATTTTGTGTTCTAGTTATGGTATGCTAAAATGAACTAATTGTAAGCTGTACATAAACATTATATTTTGTTCTACTTAGTTCCGAGTAAAGAAAATGAACGTTTAGAAGTTAAATAGGAATGGTATAAGCGAATGTTGTCTAATAGACATAAAATGAATAGAATTTTCGAGAACTGTCAATGCTATTTTTGAAGACTAAGTAATGTTTTGACTTTCTGCTCTAAAGTGATCATTAAAATATTATATCTTAATTAACAAATATGTAATTTTATTTATATGAGGGGCAGAACTCTACAATTTTTTTTGTCAATTATCGTATTTGTTCGTATCTTTAGTGTACAACGCTCTTAAGTATAAAACCTTTAAATTATTTTTGTGAGTTATTGACCCGGTACCTTCGGCGTGTTCCATTATATATCTAGCGCGTCATCACCCAGCAAAAGCATACTCGGATTGATTTGTCAACAAAATTTAGGTCATTCACATTTGGGATATGAAAGTGCCCAAGGTATAAACAAGTTTATTTTATTTGTGATACTTAAGTACAATATTGATCAATATATGTAGCAGAGCCTTTTAGCTAACACATAGTAGCATATGATAGAATGTGTATAACTTTAAAAATATAAAAAAACAAACAATTTAATAGATTATAAACATTTTCTGATTAAACAATCCCCGTTTCCGCATTTAGGTTTATAGTGTCAAAATATTATTGCGTAGCATTTTTTATCATATTTGTTGAAATATATTCGTATTTGCCGTCTTTAATACTATGTTCTGATGTTTATAATACTATCAAGATGTTCATAGTGTTTAATGAACATCTTTGCTATTATTGTTACTATAATGCTCGTTAATATTACTACTTTAATGCTACTATAATGAACGTATTTTTTAAGATGTTCACAATGTTTTGTATATCAAGGTGGTAGTTTTAATATTGGCTGTGGTTTTTATGATGATAAAATAACATAAATATCTTCTTAAACTAATTACATAATCAAAAACATATGTAGTCCTTGCGAGCTTTATGTTATTGTATATTAAAAAGTTGATTTACTATTTCTACATTCTATACACATTTTAGTATTGTTTCGGTCCTATTTTGGATAGCTTTTGACATACGGAGAACGTTGACAATGATGTTTTATGAACACCCACTACAAACAGAATCTTTTTTCTATATTCTTAAAGAAATTTTTATTTTTCTATCTTGCAGTTCTTTCAAACTTTAATCTTGATTTTTCCTTGTGGATGTGAGTATTACTATGGATTTTCGTATGTAGTATACATTTGTTCCATGGTTTACAAAATGTGTTACTCATATTTATTTAACCATATAACGGTCAACATGTAAGTGCAGCGTTCACACTTGTTTATGTCTGTTTGATAGCCGCCCTCGTGAGATTACAGACCTGAGGCGCCGTCTAGGTGTCTTTTGATAGTCTAGTATGTGGAAGTCAAGAGACCATTTTTTTAAAAATTTTCCTAAGCTCCAGTAGCATTGGCATTATGTATGTGCCTATGTGTAATGTGTGAGCTGCACCTGTCGACCGACGAAGTGAGTGATTTTTCCGAGATCATGGGTAACAAGAAAGAACATACTTAGCTGTAACTTGCGAAACGACAGAAAAAATAATATATAGGATGTGCTATCTATGACGTACCAATCTCTGGGAAACTAACTGTCACCTTTTGCTAGAAGTATAATAAGTGACATCAAGACAGTGATAAAACATGGAGCAGAACGGTGTTTCATTAGAAATACCTTGTAATATGTCATTTATAGTCAAGGTTTTGAATTTTCTAAAATAATAATTGTAAATTGTAATTATCCTCGATTTTTCTGTTATTAAAACGAGATAACAAGTTTTGCACCGAATTGTAATAATAATAGTATCCTAATTTGAGATTTAAATCATTTCAAGAAAAGCTATGGTTCTCAATGTCCTCTGGTGGTAATTTTTGGAATGATAAGTTTGTTCATGTGCAGCGCTACCTGGGATCGTCAGATCACAGACAGCTATCAAATTGGAAGGAAAACGTTTACCTTTGGTGTCAAAATTCAATATATTTCAACCTAATTGGCTTCTAAATTAAATTAAATGTTGGTAGTGTATTTGATAAATTGTGAATATGTGAGTTTATTGCTGTGAAAGCTTTGGTTTATAACTGGAATACCTACTGTAAGTAAATTATTTTCTAGAATTTCTCTTGGCAAGTTAGTACGCCATTTAACATTGTGGTTGTTTCTATGCTGCTATCGCTGGTCGATATTTGAATGATAATGAGTTTTATAGTTGAGTTCTCAATTTTGTGATCTAAATTAAATTCATTTTGTGTTATTTTTGTATTCTCAAAATTTGGCAACTAATTATATTGTTCGAGTTTACAGATATAAAGTTGATAATATCCGATTTAACTCTATTATTTGACTAATGTAGAGCTTAGTTTACCTGGCGTGCTATGAGAGTATTTTTACTAGTAGCTATTGGATTTAATAAGTTCCCACTTTTGTTCAGTTACTTGAACTATACCAACATAACCATAATTTATTTTTTAGTGGGGGAATTAAATTCTTCTTCCTTCCAGCGTGCACGTTTAAGTTGTCTTTGCGGAGGCATGTGCGCGTGTAACGTGTTAATATCCTTCCAAAATAATTGTAGTACTAATATAAATATATATTTAGAAACAGGATATACGTTACAACCTATGTATCGAGAGACGTAAGCAGAGTGTTTACACTAAGATATTTATAAATTTCATTTCATTAGAAATTTCAATCTTAAATATGAAAAATATAAACATGTGAAGAGAATATGTAATAACCCGCTCCAATTATGTAAATATTAAAAAAAATAAATCCTTGTCTGATAATAATAATAATAAAAATAATTTTACGTAATAATGATAATCAACTAAGTGAATTGTTAAGAGATAACATACATTGATTTGATAAAGGAATTAATAATTAAAATAGATACGACTTATAATCAGAAGTGATTTTATATAAACGTGTTGAAATTTTATTTGCGAAAATAATAATAATAATAATAACAAATAACAAAACGCCAAGTTTTAGAAATGTGTTCAAAATAAATCCCATATTGAGTCACAAACACCTATGAAAACGATTGTATTGTTAAGTAAGCGCCGCGCTTACCTGTCGAACGCTAGCGTTACTAATCAATACCGTTCAAGGGTTCATAAGTCTATTTATTTTCTCTATTAAAATTTCATTCTTAATCTTATAATCAAACCAGGGAATGTGTTTAGTCCCTCATTCAAAATATATATGTTTTCATCAGCACAGCTTATGCTTACTTTTTCATTTCTATTTTACTACTACTCGTCTTTACTTCTACTTTACTAAATGTATTATTCCTATAAAAAAAAATAATTGGGTTAATATTCTTATGATGCTGTTTTTGATTAACTAAACATTTTCTATATTTGCTAATTCTGAGTTTATATACAATATGTTTTAAATATTTTACCTTCTTTTGCATTTATTATTGATCTTTAGTTTCAGTCTTTATCTCATATCGATTTGTGCTGCTTTAATTGAGTACATTTTCGATCTTACACCATGAATTTTTCTATAATCCTACCCTTCGCTTTATCTTTTATCATAAGCATTTTATTCTTTATTTGATATTTTGTATGTACGTATTTTTAGTAGGTATTAACTTGCATCGATGTAATCATTATAATTCTTTATGTTTTTGTGCATATCTTTGGTTTGAATATGAGAAATATAGCTATATCTACGTGTATAACAGATTTCTAACATAATGCATCACATTAAAATGGAAGTCAAACATTAAATATTTTGACAGATCTAACATAAAAATTTTAATATATATCGGTTCTTTAAAAGTTAATTTGGTTTTGTTCATTATTATTGCAAATATATTCTCTGTATAAGGAATTCATTTTTTTAAAAAAAACGAAGTTTCTTAGTCATGCTACATCACATTCTACTTCTATAGGTTTACACCTTTTTCTAACATTTTTTCATCTTCTTCCCAAATACCTGTACATTCTTATCATGATTTTATAGAAGTATTTCTCAAAATCGTTTGCCTTTTTGATTGTTGTTGTGTTTAAATGAATAAAATTATAAACTAATCTGATTCTTCAAATTTTGTTACGCGTTGATTTTTCTTTAATTTTTATAATAGCAAAGTGTTCTACACTGTTTTATGTTTCAACAGTCTATCGTATAGATTTGTTAATAACTTTAATATTTTGAGCCACGTGAACAAAAAGTTTGAAGAACTAATGTATAATATTTCTCAAAATCTTATAATAATTTGACGATATTCAAAATTTAATTTATAACAAGTATTAAAATTATCGAATATGTTTGTTAAATGTGTTATTATTTACTTATTTAACAATCGGGAGATAGGGCTCAGAGGCCGTTTTATTCAGGATAACCAACAACAAAAATAACAATGGAAATAATTTGGGAAGATACCAGCCACAGTCTGTCTAGTTGCAACCATTCTGGCATTTTAGTGGGAGGACAGAAGAAAAGCCTGCAAAATTTCAGTCAGGATGGTCGACAGCGGGAATCGAACCCACGACCTCTCGAAGCTAATGCTCTACCAATTGCGCTACTTAGTATTTGTTCCTCTCTTAACTATATAAATGATTTATATGGTAGATACTGATTCATGGCCTAGCATATAGATTCCTTGTATCTAGGTTCATTATTAAGAAGCTTCGTTATTCTTATAAACTTCTATATATTTGACTTTCCGTTTACATATCGTTTCGAGCATTAAGTAACTCTACCTTTTATGCATTTCTTTATCATAAAGACTAGACAATAATCTGTTAATAACTGTAATTTCATATTTGTCTTCTCTAACATTGCAACCAAGTTAAAGGTGGCGATGGCATTTAGCAAACTGGATAAAGGCCATAAACCTTAAAATATGCTTTTCTAAATGCTCATATATTTGCTAATGATAACTTCTCAGTTTTTAGGTGTAAATCCTGATATTGTTCTGGATTTCACTGAGCTACAAATTTTAAACTCTTTGTTTTACATAAATGGAAACAGCCACTCATAGAGAATTGGAGATGCTGAATACGAAAATGGAATTGATCAATTTCGATTGGTTTTGGTTCTTGCGTAACAGAGGGAATTATATCGAAGCGCCTCCACACATTTTTATTCTCCTGACAGCACTGTCGAAGGTCGTGCAATATATTACATCACATTCCAATATATAACGTCTGCATTACTTACGCAACAGAGCCCCATAACAGAACGGTCAAGAGACGCTGAGTCGCGTTAAGTTATTGATGTACCTAAAATTACTGTTATTATGCGAAAACTCTTAGTGATCTGTTTGGGTTGGGCATCCGAAATATGCAAATTCAGGTTCTTCGAACACTAGGAATTTGGGGAAAATAAGGCTTTGTGCTTCTCCCTTCACAAACGAAATGTCCACGTAGGTCCCATAATGAAAACTTTAGTGTACATTCATTTGTGCACTAAGCATTCAATGCCTTAGGGAATATATCATATATGGTAACTGTGCAGCAACTTGGCAACATTTTGGTTCTTTGACAACCATGCTTATCAATCATACTGATTTGACACATAGCACGTGTTCTAGGATGTATTTCGCTGCAAACTGCACGCAGTCAGGCACGTAGCCAAGGGGTGGGTCCAGCGGTCTGGACCTTCCCTTAGAGACCAGAAATGAAAACAATAAGGAAGGATGAAACAAAATGAAATGAGAAAACGAAGGATTAGCGTTAAAAATTACAACTACAGGAAGCTTTTGGTTACTCTTTATTATGAGATGATTTGTATTACTTGCAACACATGGTAGCGGTGAGCGAGATATCCTGGAAGAGTCAGATAATTTGAAATTTCTAGAAAATTTACTGAATTCATAGAATTTCTGCTACTAATCAGAGAGATTTCAAGCTTCCGAAAGCATTGTAAAGTTGTGTAACAGCGTGGACATTTTTTAACATTTTTTTGTCATCGCAACATTGCAGTGTTGAACATGTTATTTCAAAAACAATTTTCTACTACTACTTTAACTTGTCATTTGGAACAGACAGTAGTTGACGGAATGATAAAAAACAAAAATTTATGTGGAAAGAAAGTTCTGTGAACATCTGATTAACTGAGAAAGAAACACAGATATTGTAAAATAATTTACAAGACATTATTAAATATGTATTTGTAATAGTGAATATGTATTTTTGTAATAGTTGTCATAATGAAACGAAACTTGTTACATTTGAATGAACAGAGGAAGGCCTTAAATATTGCAAAATCTTTTTCAATATATTTTTTTTTATTTTACTCAAGATTTTTCCATAGTTTGTTATTAAAATACTTTATATATACATATCCAAATTTGCTTTATATATACAAATACTTTATATATGCAGGATACTAACATACCCTCATTTTATTGTAATAACAAAACAATTCATGTTGATAGTAAGCTAGTATAGATTGATCGAGCTCCTGGGCCTTCAGAACTTCATGTGACGCCCCCCGTTACCAAATCCTGGCTAAGCGAACTAATATATGTTGCCAGTAAAATTGTTTAGAATGATCGAGCCCCTGGTGTGATGACCACAGTATTTCATATGACGGACCCCCCCTTCACGAAATCCTGGCTACGTGCCTGACGCAGTTGTTTTCTGTCTTTGTGTAGCAGTTTCGAAAATGTGTAAAACTGCTAATTATGCCTCGTACGTGCGTGAACAAACCAGACAATTTTTGTTACATTTGTGCGAGAAAACAGAATACGTACATTATCACCTGAAACAAAGAACACTTATTTCTTTTATATTGGATGCAAAGCGGAAGACCAGGACCGAAAATAGGCTTCTCACTTTTGTTGTACTAGGTGTTCTTCTACTCTTATGGTATGAACACATAGAAAACGTTGCCGTGGCGTGCTTATTATGTTGGGAGAACATATTGACCATACCAATGGTATTTCTATGTGGTCCCATATATTCGGAAACGATATACCAAAATGAAAAAGGAGACTATAGTGTACCCAGATCAACTTTCAGATAGGCGTTTTATTCCACACTGTCCTCATGCCAATACCCGATACAACAAAAAACTTCAACATAGATATAAATGTTGAACAACACATGCAGGATAGAGAACAGTCGTCAACATATCAAGACTCAAAATTTTTCTCAACTTACCCTGCCCGGGAGTCGCATTACCTACCATACACATTCTGAATTAAATGAACTAATAAGAGAATTAGAATTTTTTAAAAACAAAACCGAGGATTTGGCTCACCGCTGCAACAATGTAACCATCTCGCGCATGATGTGAAAGTAACAACTTATAGCTACATGTATAAAGAATTTGTTTCGTTTTTCAAAAGACAAGGGTATGTCGGCAACGTGCATGGAGAAAGCCTTCGTCAGCAAATTGCAAAAATAGAAAGAACGTAAGAAAAGTAAGTGCAACGTTTGCTGATTTGTGTTGGAATATTAGGAATGAAGGAACGT
The DNA here is from genome assembly GCF_964235325.1 of Thermobia domestica. Lineage (NCBI taxonomy): Eukaryota > Metazoa > Arthropoda > Insecta > Zygentoma > Lepismatidae > Thermobia > Thermobia domestica. The sequence goes on from NC_137455.1 coordinate 303,605,534, forward strand.
AAATTACTTGAAAACGACAATTAAGAAATCTAGGCGTTATATAATGTACGTCTAGTAAATCAATATTTGTAGTCGCAGTGCTTTAAAGTTTTTAAGGGTTGTATTTCAGTTCGAAAAAAGTTAATTTATCCTGTACAGCAAAAAAGTACGGAGTCGGTAATTGTACTATATTTATGCCAGCTGTAAAGTATAATTGGAAGGACCTTAAAAAGGAACGGACCCAACCAAATTACTAAGATCTTCCACAAATAAAAAAAAAATTATTTGCGGTCTTGCAAAATTTGAGGAAGAATGAAGTTGATTGTTCTGGTTATGGGCCTATGTTGCTGGTATATTTTGCTACCAATGTTGACGTAATGTTTTGTAATGCGTCGTTGTTATAATTTCTACAGTGTTGCCACATCAACAAGAACGTGTAGGGCGTTTGGATATCTACTACTCCGTTGCTCCAAAACGAGAGCCAATTCAACATGTTTTTAACTGTCAGTTTCGAATTGAGCACCTGCAATTTAGGCAATTTATGCAATTTATGTAACAAAATGCCTGTAGATGAGTGTTGTTAATTTTAAATGTTATCCGCATGTTCTTTTCATGCTCATAGTTCTTATCACTAATATTTTTGTTATAAAATTGTTGAAGAATGCTTCTCTTGCTGCTAATTTTCTATTTCTTAACTTATTGATTCCATTAATATAAGTGATAAACTATGTATGTATTCTTATTACAAGTTTAATTTTGTTCTTCATCACGATAGAAGGATAAATGCATTTTCCTGTTGTGTTTGATGCTACTTTTTTAAGCTTAACCCATTTTTCGCAGTAGTTTTATCCACTTTAAAACACGACTAAACTTTGCATATGCTGTTGCTATAGACTCATATATTAGAGAAATGGAAAGAAATCATTAATATACAAGGATGAACTTGTAGGAGCAATACGTTTTTAAAAGATGGATTAAAATTGAGTAAAAAAGACAAACCATCTTAAGTGTTGCTTATAAGCAATGTCAGGGAAAAATGGATTAATGTCATAAACCTAATTAATCAATATCTTTGATTTGATATTTCCAACTTCTTTGGTAAATGATAAACATAATTTATCCTTATTTAGCATTAAATATGTTTTTCATTAATACGTCCGACCTTCTTACTACATTCTTCATGCTTAAATTCAAAATCTTTAATAGATTAATTCCTAAGACATAATTTCAATTAAAATTTGAAAGAAAAATGTCAATTACAGTGCCTATTAGAATTATATATCCTTATTATAACGTTCATTTTGCTCATTTTGTTATTAGTATATCAGTTTACTTTCTCCATTCTACTAATGTTGTTTCTGGACATAACATACATTATTCATCTTTATATTCATACCAAGGAAAATATCGACTAATTAACGTATCATTTGTGTCTATTTTTACCACTTAGATCTATATAATTAACAGATGTATAATACATATAACGCTAAACTTTAAAAGTTTTATTTTTCTCACAATATTCTTTGATCAGGTTATCTATAACTTCGATGCTTACAAAATACTTTTGTGATAATTATGCATGAAAGTTCATTAGACACATATTCACTACATCGCTCTAATATATTATTCATTGAATAATTTCGATGCTTTAACACATAAAGTAAACTAATAGAATAATTAAAACTTTGTGTACTATTATAAACATAATACAAGTTTCCAGTTGTAACATACCATCCTTTCGAGTTCACGGAAAACGAAGAATGGATGTGTACAAGGAGAAAATTGTATATATTATGTATTAATATTCCTAGTTATATTATTATTGTTAGAGTTATCATTTGTTAACATAATAAGTTTACTGTTTGAAAAAACGTCTTTTTTTAAAAAAAAAGAAAAAAAAGTGCAAGAAAATTTAAAATAAAATGTATGGAGGAATAGACTGTAAATACTTATATTCTTGACAACTGGAGAAAAAAAGAGCTTTGCGCGCGTTTGTCTGGGGGGCGTGGATTAACTCGCCGATATCTTCCTGACAGCGTAACACTTGGTTACGTTGTCTAGTATCTTGGTGTCTTCCGGAGATGTGGAGTTGTTTGCTGTTACACGTTCTCTGCTTAGATTGTGTGTGGCAGTAGGACATGTGGTTTAATACTTCTACTTGGGCAACTCGGTGTTCCGTGCCAGAGAAGTTAATACTCTTCTTCATTCTTTTTGAGTTAAGTGATATATTCTATTACACGAGTTGGAATAAGTTTTCAGTGATTCAGGAAGAATTTGAAAAGGAAAAAGGAGATTTTTGTGGAGCGAGTAAGTTACAGAGTCGGAGAGGGAAAGTGGGCAGTGAATATATAGCGATTATAAATTCCTCATATTACTTTAGTTTCCGAGCTCTGAGAGTGAATTCAACGTATATTTTACGTCTATTTTCTCACACCGTTCTTTCTGAAATATTTCTTTTTTTTTTTTAAAAAAAAAAAAAGAAAATTATAAAGAGAGAAAAGTAATAATGTTGGGCAAATCTGATATTAGTCTAGAGCGATTGCTGGATTTGACCTCGTTTCAGCCAGTAATTCGAAAGAATTGTCCAATAGTAAAACTCTGTAAAGACGTAATTTAGTACTTGAATTAATTTGAATCACGAAAAATTTAAGAGAAAGCTATCTGGCACTGAGCAAAAAATTGCTATCGTTGTTAGTCCTTAATCCAGTCAAAGAGGCCAAGGTTTCCACTGAAGGAAAGAAGTCTATAGGTAAAGATTTAAGCAATCTGAAAATAGGTGAGTGGCAACTTTGATTTATATTTAAAAAGTAGTTGTGTCACGTTAACAGTGTGGATTTGGTGCGATTGTGTGTAGGTTTGATTCCAAAGGGGATAAAACTCGCGGACCTTTGCATTTTACTTGTAAGAAGATTCCTCCCTATTTAAATGGCGATATTCTTTTTCTTTAGTTTGACGGAAATCACGGATTGAGACTACAACAATTTCCGGATCCAGTATTTCAAATATTTAATTTATATAATTTTTTGCAGCTATTTTGATAGATTTTTATACTGATACGAAATTAATAACTTTTCTCAGAATACAAATATTTCTCGATTTTTCTCTAAAGTTGTCAATAGGGTTTAAGATTTGCTAATTTGAACAAGAACATAATTAATGATCAATTTTTGAATTAAAAATTAATCAGAGATTGTTTTTTTTAAATATTGTTAGAAGACTGGTTCAGTAAAATTTTCTTTGATTAAGATTTAATGAATGCGATTGGATTTGCATAGTAGAGTTGATAGAAAGGAACAAGAGATTTGTTACTTGCTAAAATTCAAGATTTAATTGGATTATTAACTGTTAACTATTGCTTCTTTCAACAATATATTTACAAATTCGATTTTGAAAAACATTTGCTATTGAAATTAAAGATAAAGTTAATTGATTGGAAATTAGTCAGATTATTAACTGACAGTCAATATATTTGTTTGATAGTTATTTATTTCATGTTTGAATGCAGTGTATATATTCTATCCTAACGTTTTAGCACATATACATCTCCCTCGTTTTGTCAATAAAATTGTTAAATTTTCTTAAAATTGAAACATTGTGTTGGTTTGTTTATTTTGTTTATGTTTGATGTGTTTACCTTTTTGCATTTGAAAGAGAAATATTGGATCTGTGATTTTTGCCTGTGCATCGAACTGGTTTTCGCGATACGGCTCAGCCCCGCTCTCTCAAGCCCTCTCTGCCAGGCTTTGTCATCTGAGCCCGGGTTGACAGTTTGCTTTATTTTTCACATTTTTATTTTTTTCCAAACTCTCAATTTGGTTTTGATTGGACGATACTAGGCGGAAGGGGGCGTTACACAGTTTCAATACATTAACGGTTTAGGCAGTACTCCTCTGCAAGAAGCAAACACATATTTAACTTTAATATCTTTCTAAAACATATCCCATTGTTGCATTATTTTAGATTTATCTAAATTTAGAACACCATATTCACCTTAAGAAAGTGTTAGGGCAATTCGTCAGTTATAAGAACTGCTCCAAAATATTTAATCATTATTTCTTTCACCAAGCTCTGTATGTCCAAGTTGGTTAATTGTTTTAGTGTTTTTGAAATTCTACCTCCACGCTGTTTTTCTTCTTTTGCTAAGTTATGATTTTCTGTTCTTATAATTCTTGTTTTTAGTTTTTCCCATCACTTCGAACATTAGGAATAGCTGCTTCTTCTACTGCTAAAGAACTAAGTGCTCATAATTTTGAGAGATTACAAAACACCAAATTTATTTATTGGTGAACTCTTAATCTTTTCATTTGTGTAGTAGTTTAATTTAAATCATACATTTACCTTCCCTAATCTTTGATTTATACGTTAGTAATTCCTTTATTAGTATATGATTAATCTTTCAATCCATAAGCTCATTTTGAGTAGGGTACTAAATATATAACCGTTAACAGTGCACATCTGTTCTACTTTTTTTAAGAGGAAACTTTTCATTGAAAAAGTTTAGTTAAATTTTTGCTCCAAAATCAATTAAGCTAACATTCTTGTATGATATTTTTACTTCAAATTCAACAATCTTATGAGATTGTAGTCGATGACATGTCCTATGATAGTTATAAAGAGATAAGCTCTAGATGTAGGCAGGAAGAATATGGTTTTACAATACAATAACTAAGAATGTAAACTTTGGTTATTACAGGTCTAAAATAAAACATTTCATAAATGTATCCTTTACATATATTTACTGATCAATTTTGCATTCCAGGATATTTTCTCAATTTTTATATTTCTTTAAATGAATGAAAAGAATTTGAGTGTAGTTTTCAGTTGAAATAGTTTCCTATCAAAGCTTTTAGAAATAAGAGAAAATAAAAAGTAGGAATATATACCATATATAAATATCAAGAAAAAGAAGTAATAAATATTATTTTTGCACAATAGAGAGCGTAACATAAAATAAAAATGCAACAGTTGAACTTCTGAATTTGTCGAAAACATTGAATACAATAGCACACAGAAAACCTAATGATAAATCTGAATGTGAGAGTTGCTGACCTATATCAGGAGAAATGAAAGATATGAGAGTTCACATTTAAAATAGTATAGAATGCGTTGACCCTTTTGTAATTTATTCATACATATTTCCAACGAAATATTATGATAAAAAATGATAATGTACTTAAAGAGAGAAGTATCAAGGAAGATAATAAGATAATAAAGCAGTTTATAATAAAATAATGGTTATAATTTGGATTGAACAGAAAAAACAATAAAGTAAGAAAAGATTATGGGGATATTTAATGATTAATACGACTGATGATATTAGGGATTATGGTGATGTTGACTTGGAAAATTACGAGCAAATAATAATAGAATCTGGTATTCAATTTCAAAGTTATGATGACCAGAGTACTATAGTTGTGTTTACCTGAAATGCAAATACAATGATATAAAACCTATTTGAGAAACGAACAACAAAACAGTTGCCTCAAGTACTATGTAAGAAAGAAACGCTGAAAAAATAATTAAACAATATACAGAACTTCGTAGAAATATAATGGATAGATAAGTTGTTAAAAATTAATACATGTGCTAATTGATCTACATACAGATTAGAAATCCGGCAATAACTTATAATAAGCAAGTAGGTATAATGGATATGCATAAAAATAAGCTTTTACAATTTGCTTCTAATGAAGCAAATTGCATAGATTATTTAATTAAGATTATTATACACGTAACCATTAAGATTTAGGAATAACGAGTAAGTTGGTAAATGTGGCAAATGATTTGATTATTAAGCATCCATTTAAAAGAACAAAATGAAATCTTTCAATTTTACATCCCATGCTTATGCCGGTTAGGATAAAGAGACATTGATTATGAGAAATGAATGAAATAGCTGAATAAAGAAAGTGGAAGAAACAGAAGAATCCCGAGAAAACCCTCGCACATGGTATTTGTCCGCCACAAAGTCCACACGGGGCGAGCTGGGATCAAACCAGGGATCCCAAGCACTAGAGTTTAATGCTCTACCATTGAGCCACCGCGTCACCAGCACCCATTTAAATTACATATTCCATGGTTTGGTTATTGCCCTCAGATTTGGGCTCCTGTCATGTTTTAAAATAACATTAAATAGGCACCTTGTTGAAAGTCTTTAGCCCCTTATCTAATGCCCCAATTTGGAAACTTTTTTGGGGAACTCGGGTAATTATCAAGGATAATAATACAAACAGTCAGTATCATATATCCCGGAAGCCAGATCGTAAGTTACTAAAAATAAATATAATGTCAGTCTAATGTGTATATGTTTTAAAGACGGAAAGGACGTATTGCTGTGGAGTCTAACCAAAATTCATAAACCATTGACGTACTCTGCCGCATTCATGGAAACCTTAAGGGTTTAATATCAAGCATCAGAGAATGGATAAAGCTGTATACTGTGGATAAGACTGTATATACAGAGTGGTCCAAAAGTAGGTATACATATGTGCATCGATTGATTTGTTGAAATAATGGAATATTTTTTGGTTTGGTGTGTACCGAGTTTAAGGTATAAATGAAAAGAAATTAAGAATGTATAAAGGAAAGATCTAAGCCAATACCTGTATGAATAACAATAAATAAATAAATATTAAAACATACAATCAGTTGACGAGCACGTGACTGCTACCCTGAAAATTATAGGTACTGTATGATAAAAAATACAATAAATATATATATATTGGAGATAACGAACAAGAAAATCACGGTTGGAAAAGTGTTCTTAGTAAAGTCTCATCAACTTGAGATACACTAACATCTGCTGATGTTTTGTATTGTTTTGATTAAGTTTGGATGGTGATTATCCTTATTTAGAAGACTATCCTTATGTATATAGTTTTGTAATATTATTGTGTTCGCATATTTTTATGGATTTCAAGCATAAAGATAATTTTTCAAGTTTTCCACAATAAAAATAATATGGGGAACATTGAGAATTATGAATTTCATAGTTTTACGGCAAACAGAAGAACATTTGATTCTTTGAATATATCAAATAAAGATATTGAATTTGATTTTGATGTTGGTGAGGGATTTATTCATTCTTACAGGGAAGATTTTAAAGCAAGATTTCATGATGTCGTTTTTTAGAAAGATGGAATTTTTCGCTCAAATGATACGATAAAACAAGTACGGAATATCTTTCTATTCTCTTTTCTTGCATATAAATAATAAAGCATATAATTGTTTCAGATAAAAATTGACCTACCAGGAATAACATCTAGAGGTATTAGAACTTTATATATTGTTAAACCAGAAGCGCAACTTTCAAAAAGATGGGATTGGGATATATAAGAAGTTTCGATTGAAAATAGATTTACTCTCCTATATCCACTGAGGTTAATAATTGGATTTTAATTGATTACGTGGAAAGGAGGATAGATAATAATGCCCATTAAAGCCTGTAGTGATAATAATGTTTTATAGGAGTGACTAAATGGGAAAGGAGCAGTTAAACAAACACCTTACGATGGTAAAGTAATAATAAAGGTTATTGCAGAGAGTAAATAAAATTTTGAAAGTAAGTTAAAATTAATCGTTGTTAAAGATCTTGGATAAGGTTTTCAGTTCACACTTATTAGTGTGTACTCTGTCAGAAAAGTATACATTCATCTCTTTTCTAAGACTAGCATTCCTGTACTCTAACTATGAAAATTAAATCAACCAAATGTGTACTCGAGGGTAAGGAAAACATGCTAAACATAAAAAGACTTAATATCGAGACAAAGTGTGAATACTAATAGTGTATGATGTAAGTAATTGACAACAGCAAAATACAAATTCTGAAATAGCTGGTAAACGGAGAACAAAGAGTAAAAATTTTCGAATTGGGAACATGAAATAGATATGCGAACAAATATGCCAACAACTAAACACATATCAAGCAAAGATGGTGTAGCTTAATATGTCAAATTATAGGAAGTCATCCAAAATATTTCAACAATTTATGTTTATGCTAAGTTTCATATGAATCCGCCTGGAGTTACTGCACTGGTGGTGTTCCGCGAAATATATATACAAAAAGACAGACACATAGTGAGACACGTTCGAACAGAGGGTGTTTTATCTCTAAGTGATGAACAGCAAAAGTGCAAAAAAATTCCTGCATTTCTGACGTGATGCTCTCTGCAATAGCCACATTTCTCAAGAAACATACCTATGGAAAGTTCATATGTGCAAAAGTAGGAAACATTTGTTTTTTCGATCACCGCCCTGTGATACATACACTGGCAGATTATAACGGCTTCCTCGTTTTCATAGTTTCAGGGTTTTCATAGTGTTATTAATCCAAAGTACGGCAGTTTGAATCAACTCCAAGTAGATTTTTAAAATAAAGAACACAAAACATGAAATGTCGTAAAAGAAAGAGTATTTCCCATTAAATTTTAAGTGAAAACAAGGTAAAATTCTAGTGACATTTATCACAGAAGTGAAACAATGATGTACGTATTAGACATTCTTATTATGTAAGCGTCTATTGCTCATCTCTGTTATTTTCAAAGGACACATGCCACTCATAGTTTCGGGAACATTTATCTCTCTCTCTCTCTCTCTCTCTCTCGCTACTGTATAGGCAGATATAAACAGAGATCGGAAGAAGAGAAACTTTTGAACTGAAGGTAGTTTTGTCTCAGAGATTGATGAATGGCAAAGTTGCATAGAAATTTAGCGACATTTCCGACATAATGCTCTATGACATATTGTTGTGTTTCTGAGGAAATGTGCCTATTTTTGAAACACACATGTGCAAAATTCAGAAATATTTCGTTACTCCGATTACAGCCCTCTGAAACATAGCCCTGATTAAATATACCTGCTTCCTTGTTTTCATTGTTTCACTTCCCTAATAACAGTCACTGAAAGTTTTACCTCTTTTTCACTAAACATATTAAGCGGGTAATGCACTCTGTTTTAGCACCTCTTACGTGCTGCACGCATTATTAACAAAATCTATATAAAGTTGATACGAACTGACGTACTTTGAACTTAGCGTCTTGATCACTACTTGGAAACATTTAGTTGTTTGTATATTTCTTTGCTTTGGTATTTTACGTTGCCACTTCGATAATGTTTACTCTTTTCCTCTCCGTTAATCAACTGTATTTGGAATTCTGATTTCTTCATTTATTTACATCACGCTCCATTCGTACTCTCAATTTGTGCCCCTCCTCAACGTCTAACTCAGATTACTACTTTATAATTAATCTCTACTACACATTTAATTGATTTAATTGTCATATTCTCCATAGTTAGAGCGTGTCAATGCCAAAGACAAACTACATATGCGCTTTTATTTTTTGGCAGGATGGACAAAAGAATGTAGAATGCACTTTCGTGGAATTTGGTGTAACAACTCAATTTAATTCTAGACCTAGGTTAAAAGCAAGAACATTTTGCAAGTAGAGAATTCAGAATTGTGTTGATGTTTGCTATAGCTTTTATACAGATAGGAAAACTGAGTCTAGGAGTAAAGATATAAAAACACCGGCAAACCTTATAAAATGGAAGCAACGTTAAGTAAAGGGCACCGATAAACTGGAATTATGTGCAAGGATGGAGAAACTAATGACAGCAAAATGTTTTAATGAAAATGAAAGCAAACAAAAGATACCTCTTTCTACTTGGAATGTAAATATAACATCTACTAATCTAGCGCTAGTCATCCCAAGTAGAGGTATTCATTTCTCCTCAGATTGGAGTTTTGTTAAATTAACCTTGATTTTTCAACATGTTTATTTTACATATTTCATAAAATTGTATATTCAAGTCCATATCTTTTTATTTACCATCCGTGTTTTGAAATTCAATAATAAAAACTTAGCTCCATACTATTTTAAATATTATAAACTTAAAATTAAGTAATTATTAAATTCCTCCTCTCAATCCTTTTGCTATTTGTCATTATGTGCTTTCTGTGTTAGTTGAAGTTATGTGCTAAATAATATTGCTCATAGTAAAACAAGGTAACTGACTTAAAATGTACCTATTAACTTGTAAGAACACCAAAGAGGGTTGGGAAGCAAACAATTATTTCTTACAATTATAGAATTTCGAATTGGATAAAAGTTAGAATTAAAATAAGACTGTGAGGCAGAACCCATTGTCAAAAGCGTTTTTGTTTACTCGTTAATGTTTTGTTTTTCTACTTATTATTAAACAAACATTTCTGGATCTCAGATACCCCCTGCTTGGAAGTATTAAGGATATATGCATCCGATACGCTAATTGTTACATTTCAGTGTTTTGGATATTTACTATCGTTTGAAATTACACCATATAAATTCACTGTATACTTAAACTATTATTATAATCAGTTTTTACTCCTTGGTGCCTAGTTTATTTATAGGAACATATAACTTTTAAATGTATTACTCTATATAATAACCACATGCACACACAAAAACACAATAATTCAGAGTCAGACATCCACTTTACAGACCAGCCTACACATACATAGAGTTCCCAGTTTGTTATTCTGTGACTGTACGTTTGAATCTGAAGCTGCATTGGAACAATGGCAAGTCATGTTCTTCGCAAAATTTTAATTGAGAAGGAACTACAAGAATTTTAAATTTATGTGACAAAATTTAGTGATCTCGATCACGAAATAAAAATAAAACTAAGATTTTTATGCAGAAGAAAGTGATTTGAACATTTATTTTGATATTGCAAATGGAACAAGTGGGGGCAGTTCTGCATTTGTTGCAGTGAATACGTTGCAATATACGTGAAATCGTAGTAATGCTAGTGTGCATCACTGAACGACAAGTTATATCTTGATTGTTTAGGTTTAATTTGCGGATTCTACAGGTGCAAATAATTGGTTTGTGCTCATAGAAAAAATCTAACTTTATTTTGAGCTGGCAACACTTTTCCTTTGGTGAATTCCTATACAGAAAGAAATGAATGTCCCTCACTATGTCGGAATGGAATTTATAAAAGGGTAACACTGAATTTATTGGTAAACTAAAGTATACCTCACTCTTACAATTTCCATGCTACAATAGAAATGCGATTATAAGCTGGATTGCTCACATACTACTCTGTGGCAATTTGCAATTGATTTGTATGATAGTTTTCCCTTAGAAACAAGGAACATAATTGGAACATATCTACTGGCATAACATATTGTAAATTAAATTAACAAATGTAGTACTTACAAACCAAGTAATAACAGAACATAAACGTAATGATATTTTAGACATCTCAATTTCATATAATTCATGAATCATATATCAATCAGTTTACATGAAAAATAATAACCATCAAGTCATTGGCCTCAGAGGTCCCACGTTGGTATTTCATGTAACCCAAAAATCCCTTTATGTTCCTAGGATTAATACTTTCGTAGAGTTGGCTGCCTCAGATGTAAATGAAGTGTATTTTAATCTTATCTATTCTTATACATAAAAAGAAGGATAATAACTAAAAGTTCTTGAAGTAATGTTTTCTCTACTGATCTAGTAATTTGAATTATGGAACCTCAAGATGTTCTAGATATTGCAAGCAAAGGTGGTCAATTCGGAAATGGTTCCGCCTCATCATTGAGAACAACAAATGGAAATATAATCCATGAAGCTAAACACTTTTAATGAACTACAAATAGCAAATTTATATTCCGAAGATAAATATATTATACAAATTTCTCCAATTTATATACCTTTGGACAATTTTATATAGGAAATTCCAATATTTATACTGAAAATGTTAAGTTTTTTTATGAGTAGAAGAAAATACTGATTCATATTCTATTATTGAAGACATTTAAAGTTAATATTATATCTTACGTTTCATCGGACGTGTAGAAAACACTTTATGTAATATTACTACCATTAACTATCCATCTTATGTATACATACCAAGCTATCTTACTCACAGTAATATGAAACTAGGTGCTTGGTAAATGTGAACAAGACCATGTACAGATGATGTCATGAAATATTCCTTGGCAGCATTAATAAATGGTGAAAGCAGTTTACTAATTTTGCACATCTTCGTATAATAATATCTGCAAAGATACCCACATCTTTCATTATAATGCTCCTTATCCCAGCAATCAATTAATGAGACTAAATTTTAGTATAACCAAATTGACTCTAAGTCAGGATATTAAAGTACCAAAGTGAACAGAGAATGCCTCAGAGTTATTAATTAGTATTCCATAAAAATTTATTACAATATTCAACTCTTATAATATTCAACTCTTAATTTTTTAATAGTACATTCAAATAGAAATACTGTAAAGTTATGTTTATGGAATCAAATATTTTCATTATTTTTTTATTTGAAAGACCATAGATTTTCTTTGAAAAACAAATATTACAATTACTTATAGTATATTAAGTAACTGAATTCTTATATCTTGTAATATTGCCGGAAGCATACTGTAAAACACTTTCTTTTCAGCAATTAAATTTGCATTTGTGATTATTAACATCCATGAGCCGGCACGTGTAAACAATATGAAAATCAAACCAGTCAAAATTCGTAGGTAGTATGGAGAGACACTGCAAATTTCAAATACACTCTAGAGATGGACTGTAGTTATACGGTTTTAAGCACTTTTGTATTCTACGGCATCGGAAAGTAGCCATGCTATTGTTGTTGTTGATGGAATCCTGACGACGAAAATTTATCTTATATAATCACGAATATTGTAAATTTTCCTGTTAAACTCTCGAATCAATAGTCCATACCTTTGCGTTATTATAATACTTTATTTTACGTTTCTTGGCATTTACGTCATATAAAGAAAAAACTATAGCTTAACACTGTACAACCACAAACGACCTTTTTTGTTTTATACATTATTTATCTAAGGCGTATGATATACGTTGTTTATATAAATATTGAAATGTAGTCTGGTAACTGAAATATCTTTCATAGTTAAACACGTACACATGTACAACGACATAGTTCGTTTTCGCTAGTTCCACACTGAACCGTCTTTCATATTCTAATACACCCACAGGTCCTCAAACACTCTCCTGCTTATATCCACAAGTTCCTCGAACAGGGAGGCTAATAATATTAATTCATATACAGACTAAAGAAAATTATAACAATAACAATAATATACATAATTAAATAAATGTTGTCTAATTCAATATTCAACATTAAAGGTCTCAATATCCCGCTCACAAAAAAATAAACAAAATATTTGAATCTATACTAGAATGTATTTTTTACTCCTGCCGTTTCCATACTTGAAGAGCCATATTTGCATATTTAATAAGTACAAATTTATTTAATTTGAATTTTTCATTTCACTTGTAATACTCGTTTATTCTTGCAGAAATCAAAGGTATTCTTCAGAGCAATGTTTTCAAAAATGGTGTGCTAGAAATTGTACTAATTGGTACCTTCCTTAATAGATATTTTAAACTGTGTATAGTCTTCCCAAGGTAGCGACAGTAAAGAATTACCAATCAAGAATTGTATTGAAGTGAGCATATTCAAATCAGGGAGATCATTAGACACTGGGTTAAATGAACCAATATTTAAACCAGCTTTAATCTTTATAGGAGTAGTATACATCACTTCATAAGTTTACAGCATTGCCAAGGACACGATATATGGCATCAGATTCATACAATTCGCCAAAATGGGAACTACTGAAGGGTTGAAGTGTCATTGAAAACCATAGTCAGTAAGAAATCGTGAAGTGGTATTATTGGAATTTTGATGTGCATCACGTTTGGAGGTGCTCTCTATCCTCCCGGTTAGCAGCAAGATAATTTCTTTCGCTGAACATGTTTGTAGAATAACCTCTACGAGCAATAAATCTTTCTGTCGCTGACGGAAATGAATTAGTACTTGCATTGTATACTAGCTCTATATTGAGAGTTATGCTAAGAGAGGTTGCATAACAACTTCTAAACACGTTATAACCAACCCATAAATATTAAATACCAGAGTAATTTGTTATTAATTTATGTAACGTGTCGATCTACATTTGTACTATCACAAACAAATAACAAGTCCTTTACGAGACTTTTGTTGTTGAATCCACAAAGTAATTTGTGGTAAATCTCTATTTGTGTGTTGTCATGTCTGTCATCTACATGATATGTAGATTTTCCTGTGCACTGATGTACTCTACAGTGGAAATGACGTACGTTGTTCAGATGTTTGCACTAGGGAAAACTGCATGGTATTATACGTGAAAGAAAGTTAAGATGTCTGAAGCTTGATTCACCGTGTGTTCGTGAGTCCTACAACAGTATGCTGAAAATACGTCCTTACAAAACAGCATGTTACAGAACAGGATACATTTCAGTGGAAAGATAACAGAAGTGGGAAACGAACACATGAACTACTGGTTATAACGCAGTGAGCTGTACCACTCAATCAAAGGCGACACATGAGACAGTGAGTGGTATGCTAAAAGCGTCGTTCCAAAATTGTAAGAATCTGCCTTCTGCCTCATGTTTCTTACTTCGTTCTTTGAACGTTGGTTTTAACAATAACGTTCAGTCATATCCTGGGACACTCTCTGACCTAGCCTTTTCGGGATCTTATGGTACCATTTGTACCATACGGGTGTTTCATGGTACATTGCGTTATAACTCTTCTATTTAAGCTTTTTCGTCCGGTTTTTTGTTTTGCAAGCCCAGAGGGATTGTAGAAGACGTTACGTATAGTTTTACACCTTCCTGAGTCGAAACATAGGTGGTGATGACGTCATATCTTTAAAATATATATGTTTTGTATTAAGCGTAAGTTCATTATTTTTTGCGGGCTTATGTTTACAAGTAGAAGTTTGAAATTTTGCACAAACATTCAGTCCACCGAGTAGTACTCACCAGATGCTTTTCACATTTTTGCGTTAGCAATGGGGGTCCAGGAGTGTAAAAAAGGAAGATCTATACTAAAAAAATTCTTTCTCACTGTTTTTGCGCTTCAGATACATGATGGAGACACATAGATGGTACCGTCTCAAATGCAGTTCTCTTCTGAAGAGAATGATGTGCAAGCAATGATTCTAGGTGTAAGAGGGATGTCTATGAGAATGTTTACAAAATATCCTTCTGTACATCCTATATATATATCAGTTAATGATTGTGACACCAAACACAATTCGAAGCTTTCTTGCACTCACTGCAAAACGCGAAGTATATTAATATTTATTTGCATGTATTGCTAAAGTAAACTGTTCCCATAATGCCCACCGACTTCGATTTTACAAAATTTGAGAAATTAATTTCACTTTTTATTTTGTGGTCAATTTGAAGGCATTTTGTTATACTACCATTAAGAAACCTATATACATGAAGTAGTAGAAAATGAATCGATCTGGGACAACCTAGGACAACTCACGAGCCCCTGGGAAATTGAGCACCGTACACCGTGAGCCCACGGTCTTTTACGACCTCCATTTTAGGGGTGAATTTATTCCCTTTTATGAGCACTTTCTAGGGGGTGTACTCGTTCTCTTTTATGACCACATTTTAGGGGGTGAACTCGTTCCCTTTTATGAGCATATATTCCAACCCCTATTTTAACATAGCATAAGACTACGAACACATAGCAGAGGTGTATTCGTTTTCAACCCCTTAGCATAAGACTATATAACAAAGCAGTTACGAACACATATAAGAGCAGAATACTACATAACATAACAGATCCAACCCTATTTGAACATAGCGCATCAGACAGAGACTACGAAACATAGCAGATAGGGTGAACTCGTTTTCCAACCCCTATTTGAACATAGCAGAAATTACACTGAGACTATGAACACACAGCAGAGCATAAGACTACGTAACATACAACCACCTCCATTTTAGGTTTGTATTCATTCTCTTTTATGAGCATACTTTCCAACCCTCTACATAGCAGATCTAATACGGCTTATTTTTCAACCCTTATTTTACCATAACAGAGACTACGAAACATAGCGGACATAGCACAGGGGGTGTATTCATTTTCTCCACCCTAATTGAACATAGCAGAAATTACACTGAGACTACGAACACACAGCAGACCAGAGAATACATAAGATTCATTCAATTTTATGAGTACATTTTAAGGTGTGTACTCGTTCTCTTTTATGATTACTTTTCCAACCCCTATTTTATCATAGCAGAAATTACATAAGATTTTTTTTCAACCCCTATTTTAAGACAATGAATATCTATGTAACATAGCGATTCGATACGCTCTTTGAACCGATTTGGATGAAACTCGGCATATGGGGGTTTTCGACCATGCTGAGTACGAATATCATACTTATTTTTACCCGGGTCCTATAGTTTATGTGGCATATGCTATTTTTATGACACTTAAAACCTAATCACTCGTAAACGAAGCAACATATTGAGGTTGTGTTTCCACATTTAGCAATAGTTCATCAGATACTACATCTCTCAAAATTAGTGGTCATCGAGGTCAAAGGTCAAAATACTTAAAACACAATAACTCAAAAACGAAGCAACGTATTGAGATGGTGTATCCACATTTAGTAATTGGCCATCAACTACTACAAGTTCCAAAAATAATGACCATCGAGGTCAAAAGTCATAATACTTAAAACCTAATAACTCGAAAACGAAGCAACGTATTGAGATCGTGTTTCAACATTTAGTAATTGGTCATCAACTACTACAAATTCCAAAAATAATGACCATCGAGGTCAAAGGTCAAAATACTTAAAACCCAATAACTCGAAAATGGATCCACATAAAGAGGTGGTGTTTCCACAATTAGTAATTGGACATCAAATACTACAAGTTCCATAATAATGACTAGCGAGGTCAAAGGTCAAAATACTTAAAACCTAATAACTCGAAAATGGAGACACATATTGAGATGGTGTTTTCACATTTAGTAATTGGTCATCAGGTACCACATGTCCCAAAATAATGACCATCGAGGTCAAAGGTCAACCTACTTAAAAGCTAATAACTCGAAAATGGATCCACATACCCAGATGCTGTTACCACATTTAGTAATTGGTCATCAGGTATCACATGTCCCAAAATAATGACCATCGAGGTCAAAGGTCAAAATACTTAAAACCCAATAACTCGAAAATGGATCCACATTAAGAGGTGGTGTTCCGACATTTAGTAATTTGTCTTAAAATACTACAAGTTCCATAATAATGACTAGCGAGGTCAAAGGTCAAAATACTTAAAACCGAATAACTCGAAAATGGAGCCACATATTGAGATGTTGTTTTCGCATTTCGTAATTGGTCATCAGCTACTACAAGTTCCAAAAATAATGACCATCGAGGTCAAAGGGCAAAATACTTAAAACCTAATATTTCGAAAACGGAGCTAAATATTGAGGTGGTGTTTTCACATTTAGTAATTGTTCATCAACTACTACAAGTTCCAAAAATAATGACTATCGAGGTCAAAGGTCAAAATACTTAAAACCTAATAACTCAAAAACGGAGCTAAATATTGAGGTGGTGTTTCCACATTTAGTAATTGGTCATCAACTACTACATGCTAAAAAAAGTACTGACTTTCGAGGTCAAAGGTCGAATATTTAAGTCTTAATAACTCGTAAACGGAGCCAGCAAGAGATTTCTGTGACCTATTCAATTTTTTGTTCCAAGCAGAAAAAGTGATTAATGAATAAATTTTAGTGACTTATTTGCTATTGTACTAACGAGAAAAAATCAAAACAACCCCATTTTTAACTAGCTCAGAATTTCTGTACATTTTTGGGTTATTCAAAATAAACGAAAAAATAATTTGTATGGTCTAACGAAACAGAAAGCAAAGATATTCCATTTTAGCTAGCTGAGAATTTAAAGAAACAGAGAGAACCTACGCAATTTTCTATCAACGAGAAATGCCATTTCAACTACCTCAGAATTTATGTGCCTTTTTGTGCTAAGGTCTGTTTTAACTCTTCTTTACTAATTAAATAAACGAAGGATTATTGTACCAATGAGAAATGCCATTTTTTCTAGACCATGTTCTAATATTTAAACAAACGAAGGGGTGAATTCGAGTGACCTATTCAATTTTGCACCAATGAGAAATAACGGCGTATTTTAAATCATTTTGTACTATTTAAATAAACAAACAATCGGATAAATTTAACCGGCTCAGAAGTGTACTATTTAAACAAACGAAGGTCTCTTGAGTAAGATATCCAATTTTGTAGCAAGAAGGACTATTTTCTAACTCAGAATTTCATTTCATTTTGTAATACTCAAATTTGGATGGAGTGTTTAGTTTTGTTCGAACCAGAAAAAAAATGATTGGATTATTTCCTTATGTACGAACTGGAAAAAGTGAAGGGCCATTAATCAAATAAACGAAGGAATAAATTTGGGTAGAATATTTAGTTTTGTACCTAGCAAAATAAGAAAAAGAAATGAAGAACGAATAAAATTTGAATGGACTATTTCCTTATGTACCAACAAAAAATGGAGCACCAGCGACAAAAAAGAAACCGAAGGAGGAATAAATTTGGGTGACCTATTCAGTTTGTAATAAGCAGAAAAAAATGAAGAAGGATCAGCATTGTATACTTTTTTCTGCCATTTATTGGGGGTGTCCTATTTCTTTTTGTTGCAACGAGACCATTTTTAACCGACTTAGAATTTGTACCAAACAGAAAAGAGCTACACAAATAAGCAAAACAATCAATTTTTAACTAGCTCAGAATTTCTAGACCATGTTGTACTGTTTAAACAAATGAAGAGATAAATGCGTGTGACCTATTCACTTTTGTACCAAGGAAAATAAGAAAAAGAAGTGAAGAATGAATAACATTTGGATGGACTATTTTTTCATGTACCAACAAAAAAAATGGAGCACCAACGACAAAAAAGAAACCGAAGGAGGAATAAATTTGGGTGACCTAATCAGTTTTGTACTAAGCAGAAAAAAAGCGAAGAAGGTAAAATTAAAATAGCTCAGTATTTATGTACATTTTCGTACTACTAAAATAAACGAAGGAATAAATTTGTGAGTTCTACAGAAGAAAACGGGAGGGGCCTTTTTATTTAATTTTGTAGTACTCAAAATATACAAAGATATAAATTTGTGTCACCCATTCGGTTTTGTACTAAGCAGAAAATTTGTTGGCTTTTTTAGAAAGACCATTTTATCTTTTGTATTCAGATTTTCCGGCTACTTTTTGTGCTCTACAAATAAACGGAGGAAAAGCAAAGAGAGACCATTTTTAACTAGCTTAGAATTTATGTGCCTTTTGTAACGAAGAAACAAATTTGAAGGAGGTTCATTTTAACTAATCCAAATAATTAGTACATAGTAAAAAAATAATAAAACAATATGGCATTCTTGCGACTTTCATTTTCGAATACATACGGATTAAGCCACTATGGCAAAAAAATACTACTCTCTCCTTATGCTTATTTGGAGCAGACTTAAGAGGACCAAGCATTAGAAACCCGCTAGTAGGGCGTCGATTCAGTAAACTCGTTATGCTTTAGAAAACAAAATCCATATTGGAGTATACCTTTATTACAACAAACAAGCTTCTTAGCCCCACTCCTTAGATTTTTTTCTGCTTATTACAAACTGAATAGGTCACCCAAATTTATTCCTCTTTCGGTTTCTTTTTTGTCGCTGGTGCTCCTTTTTTTGTTGGTACATAAGGAAATAGTCCATTCAATTTTTATTCGTTCTTCACTTCTTTTTCTTATTTTGCTAGGTACAAAACTAAATATTCTACCCAAATTTATTCCTTCATTTATTTGATTAATGGCCCTTCACTTTTTCCAGTTCGTACATAAGGAAATAATCCAATCAATTTTTTCTGGTTCGAACAAAACTAAACACTCCATCCAAATTTGAGTACTACAAAATGAAATGAAATTCTGAGTTAGTTAGAAAATAGTCCTTCTTGCTACAAAATTGGAAATTTTACTCAAGAGACCTTCGTTTGTTTAAATAGTACACTTCTGAGCCGGTTAAATTTATCCGATTGTTTGTTTATTTAAGTAGTACCAAATGATTTAAAATACGCCGTTATTTCTCATTGGTGCAAAATTGAATAGGTCACTCGAATTCACCCCTTCGTTTGTTTATATATTAGAACATGGTCTAGAAAAAATGGCATTTCTCATTGGTACAATATTCCTTCGTTTATTTAATTAATCAAGAAGAGTTAAAACAGACCTTAGCACAAAAAGGCACATACATTCTGAGGTAGTTGAAATGGCATCTCTCGTTGATAGAAAATTGCGTAGGTTCCCTCTGTTTCTTTAAATTCTAAGCTAGCTAAAATGACATATCTTTGCTTTCTGCTTCGTTAGTCCATCCAAATTATTTTTCGTTTATTTTGAATAACCCAAAAATGTACACAAATTCTGAGCTAGTTAAAAATGGAGTTGTTTTGATTTTTTTCTCGTTAGTACAATAGCAAATAAGTCACTAAAATTTATTCAGTCTTCACTTTTTCTGCTTGGAACAAAAAATTGAATAGGTCACAGAAATTACTTGCTGGCTCCGTTTACGAGTTATTAAGACTTAAATATTTGACCTTTGACCTCGAAAGTCAGTACTTTTTTAACATGTAGTAGTTGATGACCAATTACTAAATGTGGAAACACCACCTCAATATTTAGCTCCGTTTTTGAGTTATTAGGTTTTAAGTATTTTCACCTTTGACCTCGATGGTCATTATTTTTGGAACTTGTAGTAGTTGATGACCAATTACTAAATGTGAAAACACCACCTCAATATTTAGCTCCGTTTTCGAGTTATTAGGTTTTAAGTATTTTGCCCTTTGACCTCGATGGTCATTATTTTTGGAACTTGTTGTAGCTGATGACCAATTACTAAATGTGAAAACACCATCTCAATATGTGTCTCCATTTTCGAGTTATTCGGTTTTAAGTATTTTGACCTTTGACCTCGCTAGTCATTATTATGGAACTTGTACTATTTGATGACCAATTACTAAATGTGGAAACACCACCTCTTTATGTGGATCCATTTTTGAGTTATTGGGTTTTAAGTATTTTGACCTTTGACCTCGATGACCACTAATTTTGGGACATGTAGTACCTGATGACCTATTGCTAAATGTGGAAACACCACCTCAATATGTTGCTTCGTTTACGAGGGATTAGGTTTTAAGTGTCATAAAAATAGCATATGCCACATAAACTATAGGACCCAGGTAAAAATAAGTATTATATTCGTACTCAGCATGGTCGAAAACCCCCATATGCCGAGTTTCATCCAAATCGGTTCAAAGAGCGTATCGAATCGCTATGTTACATAGATATTCATTGTCTTAAAATAGTGGTTGAAAAAAAAATCTTATGTAATTTCTGCTATGATAAAATAGGGGTTGGAAAAGTAATCATAAAAGAGAACGAGTACACACCTTAAAATGTACTCATAAAAGGGAATGAATCTTATGTATTCTCTGGTCTGCTGTGTGTTCGTAGTCTCAGTGTAATTTCTGCTATGTTTAATTAGGATGGAGAAAATGAATACACCCCCTGTGCTATGTCCGCTATGTTTCGTAGTCTCTGTTATGGTAAAATAAGTGTTGGAAAATAAGCCGTATTAGATCTGCTATGTAGAGTGTTTGAAAATATGCTCATAAAAGGGAATGAATACACCCCTTAAATGGAGGTTGTTGTGTGTTACGTAGTCTTATGCTCTGCTGTATGTTCATGGTCTCAGTGTAATTTCTGCTATGTTCAAATAGGGGTTGGAAAACGAGTTCACCCTATCTGCTATGTTTCGTAGTCTCTGTCTGATGCGCTATGTTCAAATAGGGTTGGATCTGTTATGTTATGTAGTCTTCTGCTCTTATATGTGTTCGTAACTGCTTTGTTATATAGTCTTATGCTAAGGGGTTGAAAACGAATACACCTCTGCTATGTGTTCGTAGTCTTATGCTATGTTAAAATAGGGGTTGGAATATATGCTCATAAAAGGGAACGAGTTCACTCCCTAAAATGTGGTCATAAAAGAGAACGAGTACACCCCCTAGAAAGTGCTCATAAAAGGGAATAAATTCACCCCTAAAATGGAGGTCGTAAAAGACCGTGAGCTCACGGTGTACGGTGCTCAATTTCCCAGGGGCTCGTGAGTTGTCCTAGGTTGTCCCAGATCGATTCATTTTCTACTGCTACATCATATTAAGAATCAATCAATCTGGGACAATTTCGTGTGTTACACGCAGCAGTAGTACCAACCTTTGAAAGTTTCATTTACATTTTTCTTTCTTCTTTTTTAATTGATTTTTGAGTAATGGTGCATTCAGTATAAAGGTACAATAAAATTTTCTTTCTCTCGCTCTCACTCTCTCTCAGTGTGTGTGTGTGTGTGTGTTTCTAGTTTCCGGCGTAAACGTGTGGATTCTACAGGTATACATCTGTGTGTACATATACTAGTGTGTATGTGTGTGTGGCGGGGGTATATGAAGTATTAATCAAAATCGCGTACTGATACTTATTAATATTAGTACGTATATGCATGCGGCCGTTACTTCACACGATAACTTTGGACGAATGCGAGTTTTTTTATTTTGCTTTTTGCAATAAATAAGTAGAGTGATTCCTCTAGAGGGAGTTTGTTAATAGAGGTGATTCACCAAGTGGTAGTGGCAGAAATGAGTCATTTCCGATTTTAACGTTGATCACTAAAGAGCGGAAATGGTAGTAAATAGCAGTTTTCGTAGCAGGTAAGAAGCAGTTTTCGGCAATCGATAAATGGTATCAAGGATAAATTTCAGCTTCATCCTTAATATTCTGGTAAAACCAGAAACGCCAGAATACGTGTCTCCTACTTTAGTGTACCGTAACACATATCCGGAAGCCAGCCAAATCGGTTGTATACAAGTAATGTCATTGGCTTCCTATTTATAGCATGTAGGGCCACTTTGGGGCCCCGTATATTGGAAATTTCTGCGTATGGGCCCAAACGCCAAAATACATGTTCGTACTTTGGTCTTCCGTAACAGATACCCGGACCCCAGCCAAATCAGTTGTGTACAAGTAACGTTATTCGCTTCCTAATTATAGCATGTAGGGCCAATTTGGGGTCTCGTATTTTGGAAATTTCTGCTTATGGGCCCAAACGCCAAAATACATGTCTCCTACTTTGGTCTCCCGTAACATATCCGGAGGCCAGCCAAACCGGTTGTTTGCACTTAAGACCGTTTCCTCGTAAGACGAATAGTGGTACATTTGATACAGTTTAAAAGAAGTTAGAATTCAAATTTTGAATTTTATTAATGTAAACTTATGCATAAAGAAAAACTAGAGTATTTGCCATCCAAAGTTGGCCATGTGCCACTGCAGAGATTTTTATTATAATTATTATTTTTAATGCGTAGTTTTTAAATAGCACCACGTCATGCGAGGGAGAGATTTCTGGCCTTTTCAACATATTCTTAAACGTATGTAAAGATTTTGTTAAGATTCTCTTATAATTTTAATTTATGTTTATTTCTTAGATAGCAAATACACACAACTTATAACATGTAAATACAACTTAATTTTGAAGAGACTCGAAAATAGTGACGCCATTTCCGTTGTTATAGTAGCTAGCACGCGCGCCTTTCGTGCACGTAGGCACACGTTCGACTCCCAGTAGGAGTCTGTTACAAAATTTGGACGATTACTGTGTTTGAATTTCATCATAATCTTTGAGTCTACGTGTCATATAACCTCGACAGAGAAAAAGAATCCTAAACTTAGATAATTAACTAACTCGAAACCGATGAGAGTACAAGACTGAAAGTTTCAGCTGAAAACTAGCACAAAAATTTGGAATAGAAAAAGAATCAAGTATTCAGTTGGAGGGGGAGGGAAAGGATGGGAACACGGACATAAGACCATATAACACATTATTGATATGGCAGTCAGTGATGATTATAGATGTGGCTCTTGGGTCTAGAGCTTCGAAATTCCCTCTAGCGGATTTCCTGAGCGTGCTCAATCTGAGTTAAGAGAATTTTCACAGTACTATATTTACCCATCGTTTATTCAATCCCACCACACTGGAAAATCTAAAATGAGCATTGTCTCCTACCGTGCTCAATATGAATTACATGTATTTATGCAGTACTGCTTTTCACCTATAGTGTAATGACATTCTTCCACGAGAAAATCTGTAATTAACACCCAGGCACCTAGCCAAGGAAGGGTCCGGGGGTGTCCGGACCCCCCTTCGAAACCACAAATGAAAAATTAAGGAAGGATAAGACAAAATGAAATGACAAAAGCGAGGATCAGCCTTAAAAATTAAGAAGAAAACTACAGTATGCTTTTGTTTATTCGTTCTTATGTGGAGATTTGTATTACTGGCAATATGGTGGCGAGATAAGCGTGGTATTCTGGAAGAGTCAGGGAATTTAAAATTTCAAGAAAAGTTATGGGATTCTTAGAATGCCTGCTATTAACCAATGAAGTGTCGTTGTGTAACAGCGTGGACATTTTTATTCAAAGCTTTTCGTCATGGCATCCTTGCAGTATCAAACATGCTATTTCAAGGACAATTTTCTTTTTCTCCCTTAACCTGTCATTTAGAATACACAGTAGTTGATGGAATAATATAAACAGAAAATTATAATTAAAGAAAGTTCTGTTAGCATTCTGATTCAACAGAGAAAGGAATGGATATTGTAAAATAGTTGAACATACACATGCTGGGCACAGGGGCTGTATTTGGAAGTCAACGTCTGTGGGAGTATCACCATTGATCTCAGCGACCGCGAAAGGTATGGATTTGTTACTAATATCGGTCATTTTGGATTACTTTTAAATATCTTGGTATCTCACCCTCCTCCGGTGACCCCCAGCCCTGAGCCGAATAGCGTGAATTTGAATGTTAATGCGAGTGGAGTTTCACCATTGATTTCAGCGACCGTGAAAATATGAATTCGACACTAATAGCTGAAGTGGTAGAGCGTAGGCTTCGCATTCGGGAGGTTGTGGCTTCGAATCCCGCTGCCTACAATTCTGACTGATGTTTTCCAGAGTCTCCCTCAGTCCTACCAGGCAAATGCCGGGATGGCACCTACTAAACAGGCCCTAACCGATAGCTTCCCATATCCTTTCCATTGCTAATATTGTTGGATATTCAATGTAAAATGTCCTCTGAGCTGTGTCTGCTGATTGTCAAATAAATAAATAAATAAATAAATAAATAAATATCGGTCATTTTCTGCTACTTTTACATGTCCCGGTAAACGCTCCCTGAGACCCCCTGGTTCGAATTTCGACAAAAACGTTTAAATCTGGTGTGGAGCATGGACCAAGGTATTCATGAGTAAAATTTGGTAACTCTCGGTCAATTTGCCTGGTTCCCAAGCCGGTTCTTGTAAACTCATTCTGATACCCCACTGTTTCGAAATTTAAAAAGAAAAACGATTCGTCTCTATCTGGGGCCTGGACCAAGGTACCCCTGACCAAAATTTCGTAACTCTCGGTCCACTCGTCTGGTCCCCAGGCCGCACACGGACATAGAGACAGACAAACCCACAAACAAACTCTTTACTTTATTTATATTAGAAGATATTAGAAGTTTATAAGACAGTGTTTATCATGTATTTTTATTATAATTGAGGTCATAACGAAAGAAAAATTGTTATATTTGAATAAACAAGAGAAGAACGTAAATATTGCAAAATCCTTTTCAATACTTTTTTATTATTTTGCTCGAAACTTCGAAATTGTTATTAAAATACTTGAAATCATATCCTCATTTTATTGTCCTAACAAGCCAATGTGTTGATAGTAAAGTAGTTTCAATTGATCGAGCTCCTGTCCTTCAGAATTTCATGTCACTTCCCCTCCCCCGTTACGAAATCCTTGCTAAACGAACCAATATATGTTCCAGTAAAATAGTTTAGAGTGATCGAGCCAATTTTGTGAAGACCACAGTTTTAACACTGTCAGTAGTTACGTCCTCGACTAATATACATTTACAAATATATCTTTATTTTCGTATTGTTTCAACAGTTAACCAATTTAAAACCTTTTTATAATTCAAATTACTTATCATATTTCTATCGTAAACAAGAATATGTAGTTAACTTCTGAAATACTTCGCTCCGCAGGAACCCGTTCAGCGCGTGCAACAACTAAAAACAACATGTTTGGCGTATCACAAATGACAAAGGACAAAAAGAAAAGCAAAAGCAGCACAGCAGTGCCTTATAGCAGTCAGAGCTGACAACATAGTTTCGGTCGTAACTTACGCCAATAGACCTACAAGCGGTGTTCAAGAGTTATACAGTTAAAATATTCGTTGTGCCACAGGAGCGCTACAGGCGGCCCACCGACTTCGATTTTACAAAATTTGAGAAATAAATTTCACTTGTTATTTTGTGGTCAATTTGAAGGCATTTAGTTACACTACCATTAAGAAACACATATACATCATATTACGAATCAATCATTACAATTCCATGTGTTACACGCAGCAGTGGTACCAATTTGGTACCAATCTTTGAAAGTTTGCTTTACAACTTTTTTCTTTTTCCTTTTTAAATTATTTTGTGAGAAATTGTGCAGTCAGTATAAAGGTACAACAAGATTTATCTCTGTGTGTGTGTGTGTGTGTGTGTCTGTGTGTTTCTAGTTTCCGGCGTAAGCGTGTGGATACTACCAGGTATACTTCCGTGTGTACATATGCTAGTGTGTGTGTGTGGCGGGGGTATATGAAGTATTAATTGGGATCGCGTAGTGGAACTCATCGATATTAGTACGTTCATACGTGCGGCCGTTACTTCGCACGATAATTTTGGACGAATGCGAATTTTTTAATTTTGCTTTTTCCAAAAATAAGTAGAGTGATTCGTCTAGAGGGAGTTTGTTAATATTGGTGATTCTCCAATTGGAAGTGGTAGGAATGAGTCATTTCCGATTTTAACGTTAGAGCGGAAATGGTAATACATAGTAAGAAGCAGTTTTCGGCAATCGATAAAGGGTATCAAGGATATCTTTCAGCTTCATCCTTAACATCCTGGTAAAATCGGAAGAGATACAAATTAACCTAACTATGACTTCTGGCTTCAAATTAACCTACATAGTGGGATAGGAAGAAGCTGTTTTAGGAATTAATATAACGTTGTAGGAATAAATATCGTCTTCTCTCTTAAACTTCTAATCAAGTCGGAAGTAGCAAAACTCAAGTATTTTCCATTTTAGTGTTGATTAGAAAAGATTAAAGCGATACTAAACAGCGAGAAGAGGTTTTCAGTAATCAATTAAGTGTCCCAAGGATATGTTCTATCTCGACTCTAATCTTTCTACTAAAACTTGAAGTGGTAGAAATCAATCGCTTGCGGTTATAAAATTGAGCGTTATAGAATGGATAGCGAGAAGGCTTTTTTGGTAATTCAATAAGTGCTTCAAGAGTATATTCCAACACTGCAGTGATCCCTGTACTCAAATCGGAAGTGAAGTGGATATACTAGTGCTTCTGGTTCCCAAACCACTACACAAAATATAACATGATCCTCTTTAAGATTTTATTATTATTAGGATCACGTAGTTGAACATGTAATATCGTAATGTTAGTACGTACGTACACTCATATGTCCGTTACTTCGAAAGGTAACATTTGAAAGGATGCGAATTTTCTATTATTATAATTATAATTATAATTATAATTATTATTATTTTCAATAAGTACATAGTGTGATTTTCTCACGAGAGTTCATTCATAGAGGTGATTCAACAAACAAAATGGTAGAAATGATTTTTTTCAGGTTTTAATGTTGATCAATAAAAAACAAAATGATAATGGATAGAGAAAAGCGGCAATCGATTATACGTTTCAAGGGAATCTCTATTCTTATTCTTAACGTTCTAGTAGAACTGGAAATGGTAGAAATAAGCCATTTCAGGTATTAACACTCATTACTATAGAGCAAAACGATAATAGATAAAGAGAAGATGTTTTTGGCAATCAATTAAACTTTTCAAGGATAACCGTCTTCACATTTAACAAGCTAGTAAATTTTGAAAGTAACAGAATTGAGGCATTTCCTGTTTCAAAGTTGATCACTGCAGATCGAAAACGATAATAGATAGGAAGAAGGAGTTTTCGGCAACCGATAAAGCGTTCCAGGAGTAACTTTCATCTTCGTACTTAACACCCTAGTAAAAAGGAAGTGTATAAATCACCTATAACTTCCGGTTTAAATTTAATTTTCATAGAGCATAAATTATAACATGTATGCAGAAGTAGTTTTATGGAATCAATTTAACGTTGTGGGAACAGGTAAGTTATTATCTCTCTTAAACTCCAAACCGGAAATAGCAAAACCCAACTACTTCCGGTTTTAGTGTTGATCGCAATAAATTAGAAAAAATAACAGATAAGGAGAAGCGGTTTACTATAATCATTTAGTGTCCTAAGAATATGTTCTATCTCGAGTCTAATCTTTTTACTAAAAGCAGAAGTGCCATATATCAATCACTTCCGGTTATAAATTGTGTCTTATAGATTGGAGAGCTAGAAGGGATTTTATGTAATTCATTAAGTACCGGAAGAAATGAAATGAAATGAAATCTGTAAGTTTTATTAAGTACCGGAAGAGTGCATTCCATCTGGACAGTAATATCTGTATTAATACCAGAAGTGAAAGAAATACGACACAAATTCCGGTATCCATATTAATTGAGAAAATATTACGTCATCCTCTTTACGGTTTTTACTAGAGCTTAATTTAAAATAAATACTAGTCGGATGTTTACTAAATTTTGTGAGCTACTAGCCCATTCCCTAAGGAATAAGTACTGGTATATTCTGTGGTCAAACTCGGCCAAGAACAGGGTGGACACGAGTTGGATTTCATACCTTATTTCTCGATAACTACTTAATTAGCCAGCAGCATTTTCTTTATAACTATTGGCCGAATCGGGAAAAAATTTGGTGGTGAGCAGCCCTCAACCTAATTAAGATCTCTACATTTGCTGGCCGAGTTTGTCCAAGTTTTGGGCTTGATTTGCGTGTGGGAATTTATTTCTCGGTTATCTCTTACCAGATCCAATCGAAAGAATTTGCCATAACAGAAATCCGCTCGTCCCTATTATCAATTTTGCTCTATAGTGTTGAACCGGAAATGGTTTATTTCTACCACTTTCAGTTGGTAACGAAAGGAGATGAAAAATATTCTTCGAATGCTTAATCGATTGCCGAAAACCGTTTTTGTTTTATAGTTGTCAACGTTAAAACTTGGAAAAGGTTGATTTCTACCAGTTTCGGTTTATGGATCACTTCAATTAACTAACTCCTCCGAAATAATTACTCTACCCATAGTTTGCAAAGAATAAATAAATAAATAAATAAAATTAAATTAAAATTTTTTTCTTTCAAGAGCTATCGTGCTCAGTAACTTAGTCGCAGCAGCTATCGAGGTCTATTATTATTATTATTATTATTATTATTATTATTATTATTATTATTATTATTATTATTATTATTATTATTATTATTATTATCGCATATATGTTCTGTTATTATTTTAACTGTTAAAGGAAAGGTTCATTTTTTCTACAGAGTCCCTTTATCTATAATGCTACTTCGGTATTATTCTTAATGTTTAGTTAACTCAAGAAAAAGCGGATCTAGTTATGTGAATTCTCCATTTCTTTTTTGCCTTCGGTGATCATTTAGTACTGTTCAGCGAGGTAATTTAACAGAAGTACAATGTTCTTATAGAGTATTCGTTGTAGTGTTATAAAGTAGGAAGTGATACAAGACGCTGTGTTTTCTAAATTAAAGTTTTGGTATCCTCAAGGGCAATTGCTCCAACCTTTATAACAAGCGCCCACGTTCTTAAACCCTATATACTTCACGCCTACATCATTCACGATGTCTTTGACCGTTTCTGCAATTTTAGATGCAGCATTGTATTCTCAAATTATCAGTAATAGCAACAAAAATAATAACAATAGTAATAACCTATACTGTATATAAAACAATATATGTGAGTTACTCATTATCGACCAAGCCATAATGATATAATTAGCAAGAATACTCTTTTTGATGAAAGCAAGGTATAAAGAAGGATTTTTGGATATATGTATCCTTAGGGGCGTAAATAGGATAGTGGATCTTGCTAATCCCTGAGCTAAGGAAGATGAAACTAGGCATATAACTTAACCATTAAAAATAACTGAACGTGTTTCTCACAGTTTCTAAAAATTCCGCACCTAAACAAGAAAGGAGTAATTCGTATAACATTAATTTTTCAACTGTATTTTATTTCATTTATTTTTAGAAAACGATAAATTTAAGAATTATTTATATTGGAGACGTAAAATTTCAAAACTATACTCAATTAGAAACGAAGCAATACATGTTTAGGTTGTCCGAAAATTCTGTCCTAAGATGAGAATGGAGGATAGTGTCTACTTATTACAATTTCTGCATTTGCTTACGTTTGAGATGTGAAATTTGGCTTTGATTTTTTAGCTATAAATAATTGAACGTATATTTCCGAAAATTCCCCTCTTAAAGATGGAGAAAAGAGACGATTTCTATAATATTAAAATTTACCACTATTTATTCAGAAAATGTCATGAAATGTGAAATTCGCTTAAATTCGTAATGTGAAATTTCGTATACCAACTCTGAAGTAAAAAGAATGGAATACGTATATCAGAGTTTTTGAAATTCTCCCTTTAAGCAGAAGGAGGGAGGAATTATTTCTCGACATTCAAATCGACGTTCGCTGTCTCATCAACAATGAATGCTCAAGGAGAATTAATGAACATATTTAAAATACTCTAGAACATGGTTTCATCATATCACTTTCACTGAAATGCGTATCCTAAGGGGAGGAGACAAGGACTAAGATATTTGCTAAAAATACAGTGTCTTACAAATGTCTCATGTATGAATTTGAAATTTAATATAAAAACCAAGTAGACACACAACCCAGCGTTCTAGTTCCACTAACTCTACATCCGTCTCATCTCATGAAGAAATGATTGAGAATTTTAGAACATAGTTAGCACTTGGTTGCAGACATTTTTTAACAATGTCAGTATCACTAAAATTTGTATCCTAAGACGGTGGAGGAGTTAATATATAGGGCGAAAATGAAATATCTTCCAAGAAAAAGAGATGAAACTAGGTATATAAACTTTTTACTTAACAAGGTAACCATGTGGACATGCCCCAGCGTTTTCGAAAATTCTGCTTCCAAAACAGGTTACAGGGTGACAAAGTGTTTGAAACGTCTGAAATGAATTTTTAAACATATTTAGCACGTGGGACATTTCTATTTTATCAACTCAATTTGAAGAAAAGAATCGTAAAAGCAGAAAGGAATTTAAATTTCTTGCAAAGAATAAATACTGCATCGTATGAAACACATTTTTGAACATGGTCGAGCTAGGGTTTTATTTCACTTTGGTTCAAATAAGTTACGTAACGGGAAAGTGTGATCAAATATAAATTTCAAATATTTCCCATAGACCTATTCTACTCGTAGGAAGAACGGACTTGCATATAATAATAGTAAATAATAATAGCCATATTCTCCAAACTTATATTTATTTCCAGCAAGACTCCTGCATAGCATTGTAGTAGAGTGGAATATTATATTTTAACAGTTTTGTCAATGAAACCACATTTCTTACACAATAGTTATTTCGTGTTTAAATGATATTTAATTTAATGTTTGTTACAACATTCGTAATATTTGTAATTTTAAATTTAGTTCTGTCAGAGACTCGCATCCCTAGATTAGGAGCCACTGCTGTAGGGACTATCTAGAAACTTTGAATTTACACCTACATAGAATTTGTGACGTGGTGTACCACTAAGAAAAATTATTGAAAATTCACGAAAAGAGGAGGAATTGAGGTGAGAGTTATTCTAATAAGATACCCTTATCTCCGAAACGTATAGGACTGGGAACTTGAAATGTGGTATTTGGATTTCCAATTTAAAATACTTTAACACATGTTTCAGCATTTCTTTTATATCTTAGTAATAAAGGGGAAGGAAAAGGCAAGAATAGGAATTATTACTCATATAATAGCATATCCGTATCTCAGAAACTCTGAAAGTTACAAACTTGAAATTTGGCTTTAGAACTTCTGATTTAAAACAAAATCTCTTAAAGACAGTAAACAGAACCACACAATATTTTTCAATTAAAATTGAAACCATAAGTTGTACTAGATATCTACCACTAAGTGTTATTTACTAGTGTTTAGAGTGGAAGTGGAATATATTCTAGTGACGCTTTTTCGAATACAAACCGTACCTATCTATTGCCGTTTGTCATTTACAGTCTTGTTCAAGAAAACTTTGCCACTCACCTCTTTTTGAAAAGGCCTGTGGTCCTACCTACAGTTGGAATTAAATCAAATAAATGTGAATTTTGTTTGGTCGATTAATAAATTTATTTAGAGCCACAGCATTCCAATTTCCTTTTGCGGTTGCAAGAATATCATCTTTCATAACAGGGTGAGTGGTCAAGATTTCTTCAACAAAACTAAACAACGATAAACGGTAACACCGGAAGTGGTTGATTTCTAATAATTACGTTTGATTACAGGGTAAAAGAAGAGATGATACCTATTTTAAGAACGCTAACTCCTTTTTCAAAAAAAAATATTCTCTCTGTCTCTTATAGGTCACATACTATGTATATTACGTTGAACCTGGAAGTCATACTGGATTACCAGGGTGTCTATCGGTTAGGAAAAGGATTAAAGAAAGTCACAAAATCAGAAAATGGTCATGAAAGTCAAGAAAAAGTCAGGAAGTTTTGCTTTGGGTCACGATTCATTTTGTCAGTGCAAATATAAGTACATACTTGTAAATGTTGTTCTATAAAATGTCAAAATTCACAACCAAAAACGTCTATGGTTTTAGACGCTATCAAATCACAAGTAAAGCACGCTTCTATCACGTGTGTGAAAATTGGCTCAAGTCGCACTCAAATTCGCTTTTGAGAATATTACTAAATTTATTGGTTTGTTAAAGAAAAGGTCATGAAATTTCATTTTGTAATTTTAGTAGACACCCTGTCACTTCTCATTTTATTAGAGTGTTATGGATAGACAAAATGTATTCTTGAGATGCTCCGTCGATTGTCGAAAACAGCTTCTGGCTGTTTATTACAGCGTTTACTCCACAGTAATGGAAAGTAAGCAGAAAATTGTTGATTTCTACAACTTCTAGTTTTATCAAAGTGTTAAGAATAGAAATGAAAGGTGTTCGTGGAATCTTCTAGTCGATTTCCCAAAACTGCTTCTCGCTATATATTACCGTTTTCCCCCATTCAATGTCAAAGCGTGAACTTGTTTATTTCTGCCACTTTCTATTTCAATACAGTATTAAGGATGGAGTTGGAAGGTATTCTTGGGATGCTAAATCGACTGCCGGAAACCGTTTCTTGCTATCTATTACCCTTTTTGGATTACAGTATCAACGTTAAAAGCAAAAATGGTTGATTTCTACCACTCCTGGTTTCTGATCCACAACCTCCTGCTTTATGATCCTCTACTAACAAACTCTTTCGAGATAATTACTTTAGCTATCAATTGCAAAAAACCAGAAGTCAAATTCAGTTTCGTTCAATAGTTTTGTGCGGAGTAACGGACGAGATGGACCAAAGCACTAACTATACAATATTATTATAAATCTTACTCTGTAATCCCAATAATTAGATACATATTTCAGCGTTTTAGATTGTGATCTAGAAGGGAAGAAAAGGGATTGGAATAAAATAGAGGTGGATATTACAATTATTATTATACTAAGATGTTTATATCTCGGGATCCCGTAAAGTTGAAGACATGGATCTTGGTATTTGAACTGAAATTTGTATGCTTTCAGATACACAAAGTGCAAGACCATAGTCCGAACAAACACGGTGGCCTGAAAGCAAAGCCCCGAGGTATTTCAACTGAAATTCAGTACACTTGCAGGTATGTGAGGTGCGGGTCGTAAGCCGAACAAACACTGATGATTGCAGGTTTGAGATGCAAAGCGTTAGACCGAACAAATTTGCTGGTCTGAGGGCAAAGCCTTCAGCGAGACGAAGACTTGTATTGAATAAACTCTGATGAATACATTAAGGAGGCTAACACAATATTTTCATAGTTAATAATGAAATAGGAAGTGATAGTAGATTTATACCACTTCCGCTGTTAGTAGATGGATTGGATTGGTGACACAATTATTTTCTTGGGATGCTTAACTGATTGCAAGAAACTGCGTCTTGCTACCTACTTAAGTATAGAGGTTGATATCTACCAGTTCCAGTTTTAGTAGAGGGTAAAGGATGAAGATGAAGTGTATTCTTATTCGATTATAGAAAACCGGTTTCTGCTCTGCAGTGATCAACGTTAAAACTGGAAAGGGTTGGTGTCTACCACCTCCGGTTTTAGCATAGGGTTAAGAGTGGAGGTGAGAATGGACGGTTAATCGAGTATGGAAACCAGCGTTTTGTTATCTATTACAGTTTTTCTTCCATAGTAATCAACGTTAAAAACAGGAAATAGTTAATCGCTACCACTTCCTATTTTAGTTGTTGGTTAAGAACAGAGATAATATGCATTCTTAGGACGCTTAGCGATTTTCAGAAACAGCTTCTAGCTTTCTACTAACGTCTTTTGCTCTACAGTGATCAGTCTTAAACCTGAAGTCGTCGATATCTGCCACTTCCAGTTCAAGAGTCACCTCCATTAATTTTAAAACATCTTTTCCTACACAATTATGTAACACTTGGTTTAATTCCAACTAAACTTGATACATATATGTCTTACAATCTGGAAAAATATACTCCGGAGGGTAAGGAATCACTAGTATCCTAGGGAGTGGGGATGGGAGAGCTGACATTTTAAAAATAATTGTAATGATTGATATTATTATTGAATCCATAGTTTTCTGTTCAGTCGCTGATATGGATAATGACTGTTTCCATGCTGTTTAAGTTCATCCCTGAAGAATCGGGAAGAGTGACATTTTAAAAGTAATCGAAAATGATGGATATTAAAGGCGAATCCATAGTTCTCATTAGTGCAAAGACGAATAAGGGTACTGTTGATAAAATTTAAAAAAAAGGTAGAATGCAACTTTTGAAATTAATCATTTCACAAAGGAAGTCGACATTTGTCGACAGAACCAAATTTCCTTAACATGCGAATGTCGACTGTAGTCGACGTGTTAAAATTTGTTTGTCCGTATCTTGGCTTTGTCGAGAGTAGTCGCCAAAGTTATACCGTTCATTTTTTTTGTGTTCTATTGTTTTCAATAAACAATAGAAATCACACAGAAAACCTTTGGCGACTACAATCGACAAAACCAAGATACAGACAAATTTTAACACGTCGACTATAATCGACATTCGCAGGTTAGGGAAATTTTTTTCCGTCGCCTTCCACAGTGAAAGGGTTAATTAATGTAAACTTTTGCATTAATAAAAACTAGACTATTTTCCATCTAAACTTGTAGGTGCGACTGTAGAGTTTATTATTATTATTATTATTATTATTATTATTATTATTATTATTATTATTATTAAAGTATACCTTTTAAATAGCACCATGACATGGTAGGGAGAGAGAGGGAGAGATTTCTGGTTTTTTCAACATATTCTTAAGCGTTTATAAATATTTTCTTATAATTGTAATTTATGTTTGTTTCTTATATTGCAAGTACACACACCCTGTAAAATGAAAATACAATTTAATTTTTAAGAGTCTCAAAAATGGTGACGCCACTTCGGATGTTCTAGTAGCTAGCATGCGCGCCTTTCGTGCACGTAGTCACACGTTCGATTCCCAGTGGGAGTCTCTTACAAAATTTGGACGATTACTGTGTTTGAGTTTCATCACAATCTTTGAGTCTACGTCTCATATAACCTCGGTGCAGAATTCTAAACTTAAATTATTAGCTAACTCGAAACCGATTAGAGTACAAACTCAAGGTTTCGAGAGAAAAATAGCACAAAAAATTGGAATAGACAAAGTATCAAGTATCCAGTGATCCCATCAGGGAAAGGATAGGAACGCGGCCATAAGACCATAAAACACATTATTGAAATGGCAGTCAGTGATGATTATAGAGGTGGCTCTTGGGTTTAGAGCTTCGAAATACCCTCTAGGACATTTCCCGAGCGTGCTCAATCTGAGTTACCAAAATTTTCATAGTACTATATTCACCCATCGTTTATTCAATCCCCCCGCACAGGAAGCTCTGAAATGAACATTGTCTCCGATCATGCTCAATATGAATTACATGTATTTATGCAGTACTGTTTTTCACCTATAGTGTAATAAAATTCTTTCACGAGAAAATCTGTAATCAACACTCAGGCACGTAGCCAAGTGGGGATCTGGAGGGTCCGGAGCCCCCTTCGAGACCAGAAATGAAAAAAATAAGGTACGATAAAACAAAAAGAAGTGTCAGCGTTAAAAATTAAAAGGAAAACTACAGTATGCTTTTGTTTATTCTTTCTTATGTGGAGATTTGTATTACTTGCAATATGGTGGCGAGAAAAGTGAGGTATTCTCGAAGAGTCAGGGAATTTGAAACATCAAGAAAAGTTATGGAATTCTCAGAATTCCTGCTACTAGTCAGGAAGATTTCAAGCTTTCCCAAGCGTAAGTGCCATTGTGTAACAGCGTGGACATTTTTAATCATAATTTTCCGTCATCGCAACGTTGCAATACCAAACATATTATTTCAAGGACAATTTTACTGTTGCTCCTTTACCCTGTCATTTGGAACCGACAGTAGTTGACGGAATAATAAAATCAAAAAATATGTTGAAAGAACGTTCTGTTAGCATTTGATTCAACAGAGAAAGGAACGCATATATTTTAAAACTAGTTGAATATACACATGCTTCGCACAGGGGATGTATTTGGAAGTAAACGCCTGTGGGAGTATCACCATTGATCTCAGCGACCGCGAAAACTGTGGATTTGATACTAATATCGGTCATTTTGGGCTATTTTTTACATCTCGGTATCCGCTCCCCGCTGACTCTCGGCGAGCATAATTGAAAGTCATCGCTAATGAAGGTGTCACCATTAATTTCAGCGAAAGCGAAAACTATGGATTTGCCACTAATATCGGCCATTTTGGATTACTTTTATATGTCGTGGTATCTCATCCTACCCCCTCCGTCGAACCCGGCCCGGAGCCGAATAGCGTGAATTTGGAAGTTAATGGAACTGGAGTTTCACCATTGATTTCCGCCACCGCGAAAATATGAATTCGACATTAATAGCTCAAGTTGTAGAGCGTTGGCTTCGCATTGGGAGGTCGTGGCTTCGAATCTCGCTGCCTACCATCCTGACTGAAGTTTTCCAGGGTTTCCCTCAGTCCTACCAGGCAAATGCAGGGATATTTCGAAATTTGAAAAAAAGCTTCGTCTTGATCTGGGGAATGGGCGAAGGTACCCCTGATCAAAATTTGGTAACTCCCTGTCCACTCGTCTGGTCCCCAGGCCGCACACAGACAGACAAACACACAAACAAACTCTTTATTTTATTTATATTAGAAGATATTTTACAAGACAGTATTCAGTATGTACTTTTTATAATAATTGAGGTCATAACGAAAGGAAAATTGTTATATTTCAATAAACAGGAGAAGAACGTAAATATTGCAAAATATTTTTCAATATTTTTTTTATTGTTATTTTGCTCGAAATGTCTTCATAGTTTGTTATTAAAATACTTGCCAACATATCACTTTATTGTCCTAACAAACCAATATATGTTGATACTAAAGTAGTTTAGATTGATCGACGTACTGGGCTTTCAGAATTTCATGTCACTCCCCCCCCCCAGCGTTACGATATCCTGGCTAAACGAATCAATATATGTTCCAGTAAAACAGTTTAGAGTGACCGAGCCCCTTTTGTGATCACCACAGTGTTTCATGTCACGGATCCCCTCCCCCTTCAATAAATCCTGGCTACGTGCTTGCAACACTGTCAGTAACTACGTTCTTGACTAATATACATTTACAAGTATAACTTTATTTTCGTGTTATCATATTTCTATCACAAAACAAGAATATGTAGTTAACTTCTTAAATAATTCGCTCCGCAGAAACCCGTTCAGCGCGTGCAACAAGCAAAAACAACATGCTTGGCTTCTCCAAATGGCAAAGGACAAAAAGAAAAGCAAAAGCAGCACAGCAGTGCCTTATCGCAGTCAGAGCTGACAACATAGTTTCGTTCTTCACTTACGCCAATAGATCTACAAGCGGTGTACAAGAGCTATACAGTTACAATATACGTGGTGCCACAGGAGCGCTACAGGCGGAATGTGCACGAACTACAAATGAATATGTTTCTTACAAGTATCAGTCACTGTTGCACCCTGTTTACATTCTAAACATCCTTTTTTCTCCCACCTTTTGACTTTGACAAGCAGAAGTACCAAGCTTTCCGAGTTCACAACCATAACCTGTTTGTGTACAGAGTACGTTTTCAGTTCTTCGAATGACTCTGCGCGCGAAGAGCAAGGATGATGATCGGGCAACCGAATACGGCAGCGAGAAACACCTGGTTGCAACTTAAATGTAAAATACAAATATAGAGCCCTGAAAATGCCTTGAGGATATATATATATATATATATATATATATATATATATATATATATATATATATATATAGGGTGTATCAGATAAAACGTCCAGTGCTTATAAATCCGAAACGGCTAAAAATACAAATATGAAACAAAAACTGAGATAGGAAAATGTCATAGAGCGCAAAAATGGTGTTGTTGTGGTGACCCCCACGGCCCTCCTTCAAGTGGGCCCAGGGGCCAACTTCAAATTTTCAAATGGGAACATGTATTGAATCATACCTCATTCAATAGTCCTTGAAATACGAAACAACTTTTGTAAGAAACAATTTTCGATTTGGGGCACAGTTTGCGAAATGGCTTAAAAAAGTCCTGTATCAGTTTGAAGTTGACACCTGGGCCCCATTCACGGAGTTTCCTGAGGGTCACCAGAACAACACCACTCCATATGCTTTATCATCGTTTCTATCTCAGTTTTTGTTTCATCTCTGTATTCTCAGCCGTTTCTGATTTAGGCCTATAAGCACTGGATGTTATATATGATATAGGACCCACTTTTTGCGGCCATTTAAAAACGGTGGCCCAAATCGAATATTGTTTCCTACAAAAGTTGTTTCGTATTTCAAGAACTATTGAATGAGGTATGATTCAATACGTGTTCCTATTTGAAAATTTGAAGTTGGCCCTTGGGCCCCTTGAAGGAGGGCCCTGGGGGTCATCACAACAACACCATGTGATGTGCCCTATGACATTTTCCTATCTCAGTTTTGTTTCATACTATTATTCTTAGCCGTTTCGGATTTATAAGCACTGGACGTTTTATCTGAAACACCATGTACAGTATATAGCGGGCTTACTTTTGCACTTAGAAGATTGAAATTGTGTACAAACATTCAATCCACAGATTTTTTTAAGGTTTCTGGATTAAAATAGTGGGATCCAAAGGGCAATTAGTAGAAGAAAGGGATGTTTTTCGCAAAAAACCCTTTCTTCGGGATTTTCCCGCCTTAGATACATGATGGAGACATTTGAGTAGTATCGATTGAAAGGCAGTTCTATTTTGAAGAGAATGATTTGCGGTTTATAATCCTAGAGTAAATAGATATGTATCAGGATCTT
Source organism: Thermobia domestica (assembly GCF_964235325.1). Taxonomy (NCBI): domain Eukaryota; kingdom Metazoa; phylum Arthropoda; class Insecta; order Zygentoma; family Lepismatidae; genus Thermobia; species Thermobia domestica. The sequence continues at coordinate 303,645,161 of NC_137455.1, forward strand.
TTTTACCTGAGATGAGAGTCTTTTTCGGTAGTTTCGGGCATTGTTGGAGATTCTTGTTAAATTTCTCTCGCCCTTACTATTCAAGATAGAAACTTGAAACTTGGCACACACATTTAGTCTACCAAGTAGTATATAGCAGATTTTTGCGATCCCCACGTTCACACAGGGCTGCTCTAGAGGGACCTAAAATGTGAAGAAAATCTTTTCCCCCGAAATTTTCCATTTGACATCACTTTTTTCCTCTCCTGGTGTACGGTATTGACACGGAAGTGGTACTATTTAAAGGCCTCCTCCATTCTGAAGAGAATGAGGTAGGAACCATGATTTTAGGTAAAATAGTGACGATGCTGTATCTGCTTGACTGAGAGTCTAAAACGTACTCCAAAAACCCAAGATTAGGAAAGTCCTACACCCACACGTCGAAAGTACATACGTATTATAATTATGTTTTATGACAATTACGTATCGATAGCTCTGCGTGGTATAGATGAAGGGCAACTATTTAGAAAGCAACATTCCTGGTTTTACAGAAGACATTTCATCATTTGTGTAGTGATAAAGAGAAACATACAATAACCTTTCTGTCAGGACGGCTTACACAAGTAGGAGTCTTGCCTACGCTTTGCCTACACACATATCGCGTAGGACGCACACACACACAGTACTATCTGAACTTTGCTTGTTATTTAATTGAGTTCCATGGTAATGAATATATCGTACGTCGAAAACACGAACACGGAAACATTCTAGTCTCATCATTCAAGTTTGTAACGAGACAAGTATTATTCTCACAAACTGAGCGAAAAAATTGCCATCTTTGTTGAACATCTTGGAGTTGATGTGTGTGTAAGTGTGAGTTCGAATCAACATACTAGGAAAGTAAAAAACAGATGATTTTACACTTTTGTAAACTGCAAGAACAAAAGTAAATTGGTAGGAATAACGTGTTTAATAAACAACTCGCATGTCTAATCCCGGTTCTGACTTCGGATCTAATGTTTCCAGATTGTTTATCTATCAACGAGAGCAGCAAGTTGGTACAACGAATATACGTTTTATTCTCATGAATTTCCGACTGGTATTTATGAAGTTCACTGTGCCAGCCACTGCACATGACATGGCGTATAACTGTCAGTGCATGAGTGTGCTTTGTGATCGTGGCCAGCGATCAATATCTCTTAATTTGATCATACAATTTAATGCAATGCCCGAATTCACGATTCATGAGTTTCCAGAAATGCTTTTAATTTACGGAGAAGTTCATCGTTCAGGAAAAGCACTTTCTATATCGTCGAGTTCAGTGAGGTACTATCTTTACTATACTATAACATCGTATTTGCGAGTCAGTCACCTTGACAGTCAATAGAAGTGACTGTGGAGCTCCGATGCTATATGAACCCGCAGTATGAAAACGAATCGCTTCGACGGGAGGAAGAGAATCCTTAAAAGAGCATATCATGCATGGCACACGACATGTGCGGCAGCAAGATAACTTTTTGATGGATTTTACACCACGAACACGTGTATCCTTACCATCTTACGGAAATCCATAGTCTTGGTTGAGTAACTTTTGAGACACGTGTAGTCTTCTGTCAATCGGTTTTTCAGCGCTATGAAGATTATCCTACCTTCCTCCAATGGGTACTTTTCAGTAATGAGGAAACCTTCTCTTGGGTTGATGTGGTTATCTGTCATAATAGCCATATGTTGGTAGCATAAAATCCTCATGGAGCTCAGGACCGAAAATTTCAGGAACGATTCAGTGTGAACGTAAGTGGACGATTAAATGAATAATATTTTATTCCAGCACATTCACGGTGCCAACTACTTAATACTTTTGCAGAAGATAATGTCTGAGCTAATGGGATACATTCATATTGAAATCCGACAGCGCATGTGGTTTTAACATGAAAGTGGGCTTCACCACTTCATACGGGCTGTCTTACACAATTTAAATACTTTCTTAGGACAGCAATGGATGGGCTGTGGTTGTGCAAGAGCATGGTCATCACGGTCACCAGACCTAATGCCTGTGTATGACTTTCTGTGGGATTATATGAAGAGTTTAGCACATGAGAGCCCGCTTTAGTCGGAGCAAGATATCGCGGTATATATTGCAGCTGCGAGTGAGGAAGTCCAAGACAAGCTAGCAGTTTCCGAAAGCGTCGATAGGAACATGCGTAGTCGGTGCTAGGCATGCATCGCTGTTCGCTTGCTTTGCTTTGAGCCTCTCTTGTAGCACGTTCTTTTCATTGAAATGGGCATCAGACTTGCGTCATTTGGATCACCATAATATGTATTTGTCGGTTCGAAGTGATATGTGGCACGGTTTGACCTACTGACTGGTGTTTCCTTTGTGAGTTTTCAGAATATCCCGTATTGGGAACATGTTCCTAATGTTTCACCTCTGTCAGTACAAGATTGAATGGCACTGTTCCCTCCAAACTTCTGTTTTCCTTTATACTGGAATGCGCCCTGCTCTGTAATATATTATTTTGTTGTAATCTCTTTAGTATACTTTTGCGGGACTAGAGAACATACGGTGGATAGTCCTTTAGACGTCCTAACATTCTGTCCTTACTTTCGTTCTGTGGAATTATAAAGAAAAAGAAAAGAGTATTTGTCTAGTAGAGTTCATATTTGATTTCATTAAATGATCATATTTTTTACGTTACTACACCAGGAATTATCTGTACATAGTAAGTAAAATTACGTTTCCACATTATGTTTCCCCATAACTAGTTTCATGTTAGAAAACTAAATTTTACCTTAGTTTCACGGCGCATTCCCTGCCTTCAGATATATAGCGCAAATGATTCCTCCTCAACTCAAAAGGGTACGTATACAGAGGAGCAATTCTTCCGCTAAGTCTTGTATTTCTCCTTAAGCCACATCTTTTGGATCTTAAGCTTGGGAGAAACATTTTGAAGCTATTCATAGTCATCAGGTAAATAATTTCAGCAAGCGAGATTAGGCTACCTCCGAAAAATAAACAGCCAATACCACCAAATGATACTGAAAACAAATAAAATTATATTATTTCTTTATTTAATACGAAGGAACTAATGATTTAGTCCGAAGGTAAAATATAAAATAGTTTATTGAACATTTATTTTCAAAGCATTCAAGTGAGTAATTGAGCATTATAATAGGCATTGATTGGAATAATAAAAATAAGAAAATAACATTAGCATGCAAAGAATATACTCTCCAAGGCAATAATGAAAACGAAATTATCATGTTTGTATTAAATTTTAAATCACATAAAGTGCAAAAAAAAAAAAAAAAAATAAGCAACCTGAAATATGAAATACCTTTTTCCGTAAGTAATATCTATTATATTATTTACCATCATCAAACTGATACCCAAAAGAGGTCTATCATCTTAAGGAATCTTGGAACATCATGTGTAAAATTGTGTAACAATGTTAGAGAAAGGTCTTGCGGTAAAACATGGAGATTTACTTTTTTGATAATGTTAGACGTTAGGATTATGTTAGGAAGTTCTTAGAATATTTTTAGTTTTTTTGTTGTATTTATTGTTTACATATTTCATTCATTTTACGTATGAATGTCTAATATTTTTTAAATCTTTCATTCTATTTTCATCAGTAGAACGACTCTTCTATCCTAAATCAATCTGAAACTTCTCCTGAATAAAATTTCTCTTTAAAATTTAATTCAAAAATACCATTCATATAATTTCCCATTTTCAGCCATTTTGATAGAAACTTTTCAAAATTTCCTAAATTTAATTTAATCCTTTTTAATATTGAACGATCTGACGCCAGCAGCACAGATTTACATTGTTTTAAACAATTAATCGCTTTTCTTTGAAATATCTTGTAACTTTCTTATTAAAAAATCTTTCTATTATTGCGTCACTAAGTTTTTGGGTCGAATGGTGTTAGGGTTCAAGGTAGCAATAGTTAGTACAAATCCTCTAAATTTATGTTTATAAAAAGTGGTAAAGAAACGTTATAGCAGGCAGGTTTCACAAAAAATAGTGTTTTTAAATACCTATTCTGCAGGCAGATTGATATTTATAATTTTACAGTTCGACGTAACGGACTAACACTGCAAAATCTGGTGAGGCAGCTTCCGTGCTGATTTCGCCAAGATGACGGAAGATGTGTTAGAGTTCCTACCTTCAGAAGACATTTTTTGTGAGTACAGATGTGGTTTATCACTATAAACCGGTCCAGAAAGCTGAGTGCGATCACGTTTGAAGAAATGGAAAATGTTGAACGAATTTATCTTAATCCCGAAAAGAAAAGTAAAGTCACGTACATGTAAGAAGATAACCCACAAGATTAATGAAGCTTTTTTCCTAATAAGAGGCGTCAGTTCGAAACCTGAGAGGTGTAGCTACCAATCACCCGAGGATTACTGCAAGCTATGTTTTGGTTTTAAGTGCTGGGCAAAACCAAGTATCAAGATCTCGTAAAATCTGCATTTGATTTTTTAAACCTCCACAATTACTGAGTACTATAGAATGCAAACATGATGTGTCAAATGATGTTTTAATTGTAATTATACGTTTCTTCCCTTCCATTCACAAAGGATATACCCAATTGGACATGCAATATGTGAGAGCATAAGTAATTTAAACAAAAGGAGGTAAAGGAAAGAAAATGTAAAAACAATTGTCTTGAAGCAACTTTCGTTTGGAATGATAATTTTATAAAATGAAATTTAGGACAATCTTAGATAATCTACAGCGTCCACTGCGTAACAATTTCATTGAAAACAGTTGGTAGTCGATTTGTAATGTAAATAGCGCCATTCATTTTATAGCGTTAATAATTAGTACTAGTGGCCTAGGTGGTTCGATTTTCTTAGCCGTACACATATAATTGCGACAAGGATGAGTAGTAGTAGTCAAATCCTCATCGTTCAAGTAATATAATAATTGCTATCCGTTAAATTTTCTACCAGTTATACATTCAGTTAAAGCTGAGTGGAGGAAAAGAATATAGAATTGTGAATAGCATTCTATTTCTCGGATATCGCCAAAGGTTTTCTGTAATATGTTTCCTCTGGAACTGGATAAAATAACGACCGATAGGCAAGAAGTGGTATGTTGTCCTGAAAATTGAAATCTATGTAACAAAAAATGTGCTGTAACGTTCATATTATAGCTTTATGGTTAGTGTTCTTAAATGTATTTTCCTCAGTTTTTGAGAATTTTCTATATTCTGTGAGCGGTTTAAAGATATTTTGTGTTTTCGAAGATATTGAGTGTCACATTAAACTCAACCTTTCATAATTATTGTGATTAAGGCTATAATCTGTATATTAATCCCATTCGAGTAAGTGTTGTGCATCAATTAAGGCTCTTTAATGTGGCTTTAGTGGTTCGTATTTACTTATTTTGGAATACAAATCATAACCTCATTGTACAAGCACGAAATTGGGTATGAAAGAGGTTATGTTTAGATGCGGAACACTTTGTTAAATTTTAAGTTTGTACTTGAACATTCTTAGGTTATTCCATTAATTTCTATTTTTGCTGTAGAAGCTATTTGGACGATTTTTCAAATTGTTCATTAAATTATTTGAACTTAAATTCCTGGACTTTCTTTACTCAATCTACTGTATGTTATTGTTCATTGCATATTTCAATAGCTATATTCGATGATTTATTCTTTTATTTTTAATACTAATTGTGTGTATGTACTTTATAAGTATATGTCCAATGACGATAGTTTTTGTGGGAATATTTTAACCCCCCACTCATACTACGTTAGAATTCTTTTACACATTTTGTTTTCGACCCCCAAATCTAAACAATGCAGACAGGGGATATGATCGACGATTTCCGGAATCAATTTCATTTGTTTGATATTTTTCTCAATATACAAGTGTTTCGTTTTGTAAATTTTAAATTATTCTTTCCAAAACTGTGCTTTTGACTGGAAGACGCTGATAAATTGTTTTACTGAGGTTATATAGGGGAACTGGGTTTCTACACTTGTGTGCTTATTTACTAAGGTGCAGAGAATAGTAATTTGCAAAACCCATTACGCTTGTAAATATTGGCCTGGAATGCCAGTCGAGACGTCTTTGGAGTCACAGTTTTTATGTTTGTGTATGTAAGTGGTGTTAGTGCGTTGTAAGTAAAGGAAGGAGGTCTCATATATTTGTGTATTTGTGTATTTATATTTAAGGGTTTTATATATTTGTGTATTTATACATTCATTTGTGTATGTTAGGTTAGAGTTTCATTGATATCTGGGGTCAAGTATATTGTGCTTGCTAATGCGAGCTGTAGTAGACAGAAATTGTAATAAGATGTTACCCAATTGCTGAAAAATGCTAAAAGTATATATGATAAAAGAGCACATACATGTAAGTAAAGAGATTCACTTTTTAACATAATATAATTGTTAATATAATGTGCGGGGAAAATATGAGTGCCATGTATGTATGTCTGGAATTAGAGATAGTTGGTCAAATTTTGCTGCGTACTTCGGTATTGCTCAGAAATAATGGCGTAAGTCAAGGAGAGAGTTGCCTCTCCTTTTATGCAAAATAATCGGTTATATTACTACGTATACGGCTTAAATGAAACATGTAAATGCTTAGATGGACAAAGCTTGCTTCATTTCACATTTCTAAGAAGTAACATAACTGAGCATTTTTTCAGTTGTTTTTTATTAGTTTGCACGGAACAGCTTCGTCAGTTTCTTGCATACAGTCCTGCTCGTTTTTATTATCTGAGCGAACCACCGTAGAAAAATTGCATAGAAAAACTTTTGCAGGGAAGCAATCCCTGGATATCATGAGTCTTGATTTCTTTTATTTTTCCAAAGTTCGAGTTTCTTTCTGCATTCTTTCTCGTTGCGCAAACTTCATACAGATTTACACATTAGGACAGGTCATTTGAGTTAAGGTTCTTTCTCTCAAGACTATGGAGTCAAGGAATGTATCTCATTTTACTAACGATTCTTCTGTGATAACCACATAGACTTGTAGCTGGTTAAACTGGTGATATACTGAAATACATCTTGGTCCCGAGAAGGTGCATATCCGAGAGTAACAGGAATATGGTAGGGAGATGAATAAATTTTTTCTTACAATATATACATACAGTCATACAACAAACCTACATGGTTAGGTTTCACAACCTTTATGTCTATATACCGAGCGAGTCAGACGTCCCTTACCGTATTCCAACTCGATAACTATTGATGATATGAAAAAAAAATGATAAGATCGCATTTTGATTGCAAAATGTGGGTTGTGAATTTAAATGGTGGATTTAAAATTTCGTAATTGGACCAACAGTTTAAGTTTGAAACTGTTATAGCACTCAATAATAAAGAAAATACAATATTGCCATGTCTGTGAAGGACAAGATGGAATGAAATAATCTCGAACGTGAGATAATTAGGGCCAAGAATAATAAATAGGGAAGCAAACTAAAGAACAAAGTTGGAGACCTATTTGCAGGGCCACGATAGTGGCGCCAGCACCACAATGGGGGGAAAGGAGAGAGGAGGTATACGAAGAAGAAAACTAAATAAGAAAGTGAAGTTTTTCGTCTGATTTACTGTGAGAGATAACCATGCGAAAGCCAAAATCCCAACTGAAGGCGCATTTTTCTTTCGCCGGGCTCCACCCTTGACTTATTGATTCAGGTATGTGAGAAAGGAACGGGCTAGAGGAATGATTCGGGCAAACGCAGAGGTCACAGCGACCCTGTTGGGTAAGATTTTGAGTGGTTAATGCAGCAGTCCTGAGCAGTGTAGAGACTGTAGCTTCCCGGCAATCGCCTCGTGGTGCTACGGGAAAACATGAAATATCCCAGTCGCGTTGACTGGATCATGTCATTCCTTGTGTCCATGTAATTGTTTACCACTATTTTTGCTTGTGTATGTTTCGCTTCTATATAGTTATTATTATTATTATTGTTATTATTATTATTATTATTATTATTATTACTAGTAGTAGTAGTAGTAGTAATAATATTAGAAGTAGTACTAATATAATTATGTAAATTGCGATTCGGATCTAGCCATTCATTTATGTGTTGCTGCTATTTACTCTACGCACTAAACTCTGTCAGAGAAGGATATCGCTGTTGCATACTCAAGAAGAAACGACGGGTCAGCAAATCAAATTAACTGGTGGTCTATGATACAGTTTAACAATGTTGGTAAGGTCGCAATCTGTACACAGATCATTTGTTTGAGTGAATTTGACCGTTATTAAAAGAGTACAGTGGTGGATTAAGCACATAGCAGTTGGACGTACGTGGGCCACGCTGTTATTTGTTAGTGGGGTGTCTAACGCAACCACTCTGGATGAATTGATAGTAGTTTTGTTTTATCGATTTCAACTGTGGCACGTGTGTTTTGAGGATGGGAAATGTATTAAATGCAAGATAAAGCTGAGATGGGGCTCCCATATGGAACTGGAATATTTGAACGAGAAGCAACAGCAGAGTATCACAGGCGTCATCCAAATCAGATAGCACCGTCCCACCAACTCATTTCGATACTCACGGTACGCTTTAAAGCCACAGGTAGCGTAGCGGACAGGCGTAGCGACCACGAACTGTAACATTCTGCGACTTGACTATTGAAGTGTTTGCAAGTTAGTTGGCAGTTAGTTTTGAAAGACCAACAGCGAAGATTGTTCAATATCTCACACGTTGGTTTGCAGAATTTTATGACGTGAACGCTATCATCCATACAAGATATATTTGGTACAAGCGTTACATGGGGATGACACAAACAGACAAACAGAGTTCTGTGAACGGTTTCACTTGACACAAACACAACACCATATGCTAGAGACTGACACTCTATCCAGAGATGAGACTACTTTCCACCTCAACGGCACAGTCAATAGATACAACGCTGTGGATTGGTCTCGCGAAAACCCCCACATAGTTGTAGAACTACAGAGTCAAGCCGATCTACGAGTGAATGTGTGGTTTGAAATATAGGGAAACGTCATATTAATGCCCTTCTTTTTGCCCAATACGTTAGCATCAGACCAGTATCTACATAATTTGCACAGCACATTACAGAAATATCTGGAAGAAATTCCTTTGGTATCGCGAAGTGTATTTTATTTCCTGTAACGATGGAACAGCACCACTGCAAAGTGCGACTTTGGCTCAACGGGATGCTTCCTGGTTGATGGATTGATCGAATGGGTCCTGTGGAACGGCCGTCCAGATCACCTGTCCTCACACCATTAGACGTTTATTTCTGGGGGTATCTAAAATCCATTGGGTATCGGAATAGACCCAGAACCATGAAACAACTGCAGTAGAATATTCGGGACGTGTGTAGGGCAATAACCTATAAACACTTCGGCGTGTTCGTAGTAGGCCTTAGGGTTTAGTGAATATTTTTAGATACTGTTTAAAAAATCGGACAAGGTACTGGTAAGTTTTGGAAGAACAAAGGAAAAGCACTAATTAAGATAATTCATGTGTAGTTGTGTATATGTCGGAAAAGAAGCAAGAAGTGGCTGAGGTTATTTAAATGTTACATAGTAGCCATAAAGTGGCTGAGTAAATAGTATATCAGGGGTGATTTACTTAGGTAAAATATGTATGTATAAAGGAGGAGGTTTGAGTAACTGAATATTTAAAAGGAAGGCAAGATAATGCTGTGAGAGTGTACGGATCTCTAAACCTCTATGGTTGCAATAGAGTACGTTGATGTAAACAAAGAATTATTGACATTAATGGTTTAATGTAATGTGTAATTAGTTTAGTCAATCATTGGTGTTAACTAGTTAAGTTAGTTTAAGTTGTACCTTTCTAAAGCAAGATCAACATTGCTAAGAAAGATCAACATAGCTATATAACAATGGACCTTAGTACACCAAGAAGTATTAATCAACAATCTATAAGTTCGTTGTTATTCCACTCTCCAAGTCAGAAAATTGAAAGCACAATTGGTTACAATAAATGTAAAAAGTCACACATAACAGACGAGTGTCCCAATTATGGGATGCGTTCTTTCCGCTCTACTGGTTTGCACCACTTCGAAGCAGCATATATATTACCTTCGGTGAAGGTAGAAAGGAAGCGTTCGAAATTGGAAGACCTGGTAGAAAGTAACCGCAATGCAAATAGGCTTATCATAGGCCTAATACAGTCGATTGGTAAAACATTGTCCACATACTCAAAATATGATAAGTCTCTTCCATTCTTTTCGATTCTAACACTTCAGTACAAAAGAAACATATGTTAGTATTGGAGTGTTAGAATCGAAAGGAGTGGAAAAGGCTAATCATATATTGAGCATAAGGACAATGTTTTACCAATCGACTGAAGACAATCAAGAGCTTAGCCAAACAACAGAATGCGGTTTACCAAATTCAAACACAGTAGCTTACCATGTTAAGTGAGGTTCATTAAGACAGAAGGTGTAGGAGTCAGCCATAGGAACTTAACCCTCTGTAGTCACTCCAGGGTATGACAAAAATAAATTAATTTTTAATAAATTAATTTTTTGATCTGATGTTTTTCTGTTGTTTCTTTGAAAACGTTTCCTTAAATGTAAATTCAATTTGTAACACTGTCTGTTGTTATGGCTGGTAAACTGCATCAATTGCGGAATATGTGCTATAAAAGATGGTTGTGAAGTGTGTCTGGGGTCCAACAGACTGGCATGTACGCCTTTGTTTCTTATGTTCGCTTTCTAATTCCACCTATTTTCCTCTATTTCCGACATTTCTATTCATGAAATATGGCTCAGAGTAAGTTAAAAGAAGACTAAATACTAGAACGTTTACTTGCCAATAATGGTAACAGTGGTATAGAAGATTTTAGTATGTTCTTAAAGTATAATTACCAAAGCGTTAACCTTATCAAGACCAACGGCTCAAGTGCTGAGTCAGTAGTTTATACCTCCGTAAAATGAAAATGAAATTAAATCTCTAAGTTTAACGTCCCACGCTTATGCCGGTTAGGCTAAAGGAGACGAGGATGATGAGAAATGAATGAAATGGTGGAATGAAAAAAGTGGGAGGAAACAGGAGAACTACGAGGAAAAACACGAGCGCAGTGTCTGTCCACCACAAAGTCTACACGGAACGATCTTTGATCGAATCATGGACCCTAAGCACTGGAGGTGAACATTCTTCCACTGAGCTACCGCGCCCTCAACTTAAACCTCCGTAGTTCGGCTCCTAATTAAGGTTTGAGAGATGATTTAGGTGTATATCTCTTTAGGAGGGATAACACGTTCCAATGGTTTGCATTTCGTCCACCGAGAAAACAAATAAATTGTCGTTTTTAAAAATATTCTTCTGCTTCTTCTTCTAAGGGTTTGTCATGTGTGGCTACATAAGGTTTACAACGAGGTATAGTTCATATCTCTGTGGCAATTAGAAGGGGTACTATGGTCGCCAACGTAAAGGTCTATGATTTTATCTGAAGCCCCTGTCGGTCCTGAAGAGGTTAATTTTACCGTTCTTCGCAAGATAGTATCTTCACGGTGTCTCTGTAAATTCTTTCTCTCAAAGCTCACGAAAATATTGACTGAAAAGTTCTTATTCCGAGAAGTTTAAGGTGCAATATTTAGAGAACCGTAAGCCAAAGAGAGATGATATTGGTATTGATCAACACCAATATTGATTCAGCAATAATAATAGTTCTTAATCCAATTTTTATTGCGTCCTTACGCTATTGGGTGAATAATATGTGGCATTAATTACGGATTCAATAATTATTGCATAATTTGTAATCGATTCAATAATCATGGAGTTATTAGTTGTTGATTGAATAATTATTACGTAATTAGTTATTCACTGAATATTTATTGCGACATATGTTATTGACAATACGTATTGAGTATTTGTTATTTACTCAATAATTATTGCGTCTTTTGTTAGTGACTCAGAAAGAATAAGTCATTAGTTATTGACTCAATTATTCTTCCGTCATTAGTTATTAACTCAATGATTATTGCATCATTATTTACAGACTAAATAATTATTGTATTATTAGTTATGGGCACAATAATCATTGCGTCATTAACTATTAACTCAATAATTATTACGTCAAAATATATAGACATTTTCTAATAGTAAGTGATGCAGTATTATTCTATTACCATTTATTGTATAACATAAAGGTAAACAAGAAAGCTTTGTCACTTTTTGTGGAGCTCTGTATTCAATTTGCCCTTACACCGTGAGTTGAAAGCGAATGGAGATAAGGCGGTCAGTTGTTGGCGTGGGTATATCCAACATACTATTTGGTTGTGGGAGATCAGTTACATTGTGAATATGCATAAGGACAGAGTTAACATAGGACGTCCACAGAGCGTCATAAGGGCGCGTATGCAGTACGAGTTCAAACTGAGGTCAATCGTCGCTGCAGCGGGACCGAAGATATGCCGAGTTTTTGGAGCGGTTGTCGGGGCTACGCGGACAGTTCAGCGGTGGTTTAACAAGTTTAAGGACGGGGACGAAATATTCGAAGACGTACCATGTACCGGAAGGCCAAAACACGTACAAAACGAAGATCTTGCTACAGAAATTGAGGCGAACACTGGCCAGAGATAAAGCAACTGGGACTAAAATTCAGTGTGAGTGAAGAAATCATTCGGTAGAACGTCTATCAACTTGCAAAGCACTAGAAGTCAAGTCGATGGGTCCCACATGATTCGATTAGAAATCAGAAGGCAATGTAATCAAACACCTGTGTTTCTTTGTTGTCTTGTCTGAGGAAGAAGCCGTTTCTGGACAGGATGTTGACATACGATGACAAGTGAGTTATGTACGAATCTCCACGGCACCTTCATCATTGGTTAGAATCCGAAGAACCACTTCCAAAAGAACAAATACCAGCACTGAATCAGAAAAAGTTCCTCTTTTGTTTTTCGTGGACTGATTGGAACATCGTGTATCGGGGACTGCTATCAGCTGCTCTCTGCATCAATGCATCAGTATGCTGTCAGTATTTGAGCAATCACTTGTGAATCGCAAAGGGGTCCACCTGTTACAGGTCAACGCTAAGCCCCAAATCGTTAAGATGACACGAGACGTCATTCTACGCCTTGGATCGGGAACACTATTGCATTCGCCATACTCCACGGACATCGCAGTGTCCGATTATCACCTGTTCCATTCTTTGGCAAACGCCTTAAGGGACGCCAGTTCAAATCCCACGTAGAGGTGGAAAATGTACTTGATGCCTTCGTCGCTTCATGACTTAGCAAGCTCTACCTCAATGGAATCCATGGGTTTCCAAAAGGTTTCGCAGGTTTGAATGTGTTTTGTCATAATAAGTCAGAACTTTCTTCGTTACTTTTATAAAATGAATAACAATTTCCGTAAATAACTAGTTGATTTGTATACTAAGTCGAAGACTAGGCACTTTGTAGTTAGGAAATTATCACATTTTAATTTACTATAAAATATTAGTGTGTTATTTATTAACAAAGAATTCTTTTAAATAATATATATCCATGTTTCTAATTTCATTTTTCATTGAAAGTTTAAATAAAAACTATTTAATTGTCAATTATTAATCCTTTCTATAAAATTTGAAATTAATTATTTATATTTTAATTATAATTTTAGTAATCTTATTACAATTATAATTTACATTATTACAATTATCTATATGGTATTAACTTATGAATTTAATGAAATAAATTTAATGTACAATTTATTGTAAATTTCGAACAAAAATAATTGTTTTTAACTTTGTTCTGGAAACAAACTTCAGCAATTTTAAACTGTTTTTTTGTAGTATAGTTTTGCATTTCAGAAAGAAAATTTTGTCCCCATTTAGCAATCAATATAACTTCAAATTTGATCAATATTGTTTTCATTTAATACATGGCTCGTAAACACTCTTTGTGGATTCTTTGAGCTGAAAATCTCTATAGGAATAAGAAACAGTCTTGGACGCTTTGCCTCTTAAACTACTGAAAATAGGAGCGACCTACTGAGAGATCAAACAGTAACCAGATTTTTTTCGTATTTTTGCATTTGTCAAACTTTCTTATGATACATGTGTTACCACGTTTCCTTCTCTATCAATATGTGATGACTATGAATATTCCCGTGTTTCAGAATACATCGCATTTTTTGGACATATGAAATACTATACTATTTGCACATTTTCTGGTCTATACACACAGAACCACAAACGCGTTAGTTGATACAAAAAATGCATAACTTTTGTGATTTCAGAAAAACGTTTAGATGCATAATTTTTAAGCATGCAACTAAATGCATAATCAAAACTGTGTTAATTGATGCACTTGTTCATTATGCAGGTAAACGTTTTGCTGAATCACAAAATGTTATGCATATTTTGTCTTCTACTCAAGCATATGCATTAATTGAAACAGTGGTTTGTATCGCTGTATGCATATTCACTAATATATACAGTATTTCCAAGGGTGTGGTAACGATTAAATAAATTAAGAACACCATTAAAAATGTGTGATCAATGATTTTTGGTGTGATGCAGGACAGACTTCAAATTTTCCATATTACACGGCCATTTTGGCCATTTTGTAAGTTCCCATACAGGATTTGAGTTAATTCACTGGAATATGGACTTTACGATACGCTACTATTTTTGAAATAAAGGCAATTTTTAAAGACTTTAAGAAGATTTTTTCTATATTCTTTGTTAACGAAAATTTGATCGCATAGGTGTAGAACATATACAGAAACTTGTCATTGTAAATTTATGATCATAATTTTGTTCTTTTGTTACGACATCACACCCTATTTCAACAATAGTATCGGATCGGAAAGTTCTCATTCCACTGAATTAATTAAAATCCAGTATGATACCTTCCAAAATGGTCGTAGAGGCTCTCATGTAAAGTGAAATATTTTCACTCTGCCATGCATCGTACCAATAAACCTCGATTTCATAGTTTTGCTAGGGTTCTAAATTTATTCCATCGTTTTCACACCCTTGACAACCCTGTGTATAAGATGTGCAACATACAATTTAGGTCACTCGATTTATAAGACCCATCTAAACTAAGTGCCAACAATTATGAAAAAAATAGTTATAACATAAGGCCTTCAAATAATGTAACTTACAAGTCAAAAAAGGAAAAGAACTCAATGTATTACATATAGATTTTTGTTTTACAGGTTGCTCTACAAGACAATTTTGCTACTCACTAAAGCTAAAACCCCAAATTATCTTTGGTAAAATAAAAGAACTTGGGTCAATGTTAGAAAAATTGTGCCGATAGCAAATCTAGTAATGGAAAACAGAAAGCTTGAATAATAAAAAAAAGTTGAAACTGCCAATTCACATTCTACTATTTATTATACATCAAACTTTGTATGTCTATGTTCTCTGAATCTTTCTATCGATTTTTATATGAATGTATTTTAATATACTAATTTATGCCCCTGGTTGCCATTTAACCGTTTCGCCTTATGCCCTCAAAACATTTTGACATATAACTGATAAGGATGTTATCTTAAGGCGGAACGAGAATTCCCGTTTGGCCTTTTTCTGCTTGACTTTATTACATACAAGGGAATTTTCATTCTGTGTCTGTAACAGAGAGGGATTTAACTTATTCTCAACTGCAACGTCTCTTCTTTCCAAACAAATTAAACTCAAATATCTTACAAGAACAAATTTTATTATCACAACCGAAATAGCATTTCAAGTTTCTATATGGATATAATATGAAATAGCATCAGTATATGAAATTACTGATTGAAATTTAGAGGGTGAATCCTGTCGTCAACCCGCCTCTTCTTTAGCTTTCTAAGTTTTCCCTGATAACGCAGTTAAAGAAGTACTCTCAGTCTTTAATTTTCACATTCCTTGTCTTTCATTAATTCAATGAAAGAATGTATGTCTAAGTGATCCCTTGATGCCTTTCTTCGTAACTTGACGTTCCCCTCCCCTGCACTTTTAGTCGTTCATTCGTGATCGTTTTCGAAGTGATTCCACAAGTCACTGCAAATAGGTAAAAATACATCATTAGCAGATTGCAAATTCGAAGGATTGTAGAAAAAACTACGTAGGAAAGTCGATAGCAAAATTATGTGTGAACTTAATTTATTTATTTATTTTTTTAATCAAGAGAATATGTTCTTTTGAATATTTACAAATCAGTGAATGGAGGATCTTCTATGCATGCACGTCACAAGAAAATCTATATTATACTTTAAATGAGGTATTTATGAAAAACTGCTATACTGTAGAGTGCTCGGAATACCTTACTTAATGATTTCATAATCAAAAAAACTTGCACTAAACGCATGTATTTATGTAGGAAAGAAAACATACTTACAGAGAAAATAACGTGTCACCATCATCTAGCCAAGTGTCTACAAGATAATAGTGGAACTCCTCCTTACATAGAACGTCAGGCTCATCTTCTTGCAAAGGTACAAACACTACATCTAAATGGGGAGCTGGTGCCAAAAGTAGTGCTGCTGCATGTCGAATCCATCTCTTCATTTCAGCGTTTTTTTTTTGTACAATTGGGAAAGTCTTAACTCCTGAACCTTCCTCAGAACAGACTGAGAGAAATGGAACGAAAATTGTCTGATTTTAACCAGGAAATACTTCATTTACAGGATTGATTGTTATTTTCTCAAGATTAATAGAAACTCAATCTTTGCGATAGTGGTGCCCGGTTCATGCTCGTACGTTATATAGAAAGTGTTTGACGGCCCCAAAAATAGGGACAACAGATGCAGTTTCACTACAATAATTTCCCTTAGCAATCTTTCCTGAAGAGAAGGAAATAAATTCATTTTAAACATCAAAGGATAAAAACGTCATACTTTCCCTCGAGAAAGTAAAGACAGACGGAATTTTGCTTAATTACGATCGGTTAATTGGGTTACACTATAAATAAAAATAATGGACTATTTATTGGTGTGCTAGCTAGAATGCTATATTTTTTATATGTTCAACCATAGCAGGGTCATTCCATACTTAGGTCATGTATAACGAGAAGATACCTTCGCTATAGTTTTTCCTCACACCCATATGACCACCATTAACAAAAGCCTGGTGAGTATACTCAATTATGGAATTTATCAAGTTTGGAGGAACAACAACTCGAAAACCATTCCCACCTTTCCCTTTTGTTTTCTTCAACATAATATTTTGTTGAAGTTTATATTGGCTCCTTTCGTTCTAACTTATCAATTATTTCTTCAAAATATAGATCTTTACGTTGTTGTTCCGCTAAGGGTTCACTGAAATTAGAATACTTCCTGAAATTGAAAAAAGGAAACATTTACATTTTTCCCTCGATCTATTAGCACTTCTACTACATATTCATCTTTAGTATAAAACTCTAAATGATTTCCAACCCTGCACAAGAAAACGGCGACTGAGTTGACCATACTTCTAATGTGAACAATTCGGAATTTATAACGAGCTATTTCCTCGAGTAAAGTTTCATAGCGTCTCTGGCGATTATGATTTGTTAAAAGCCCAGTTAAACTTTTCGAATCAGAATATACTACAAAAGGATTATGCAAATAGTATTCACATTTTTCCAAGCAAAGGAATAAAGATTTCATCTAAAATTCGTAAATGTTCTTAATCCAGTCTGATGGAGGAATAGCTTTTGAGAACAGCGAGACTGGTCGTAAGTTTCCATTTCCATCATATTGTGAGAGAACCCCAGAAAAATGACGGAGACTAGAATCACAACGAATTACAAAACTAGAGTTCATATCTGGGACTCTTAAAATCACATGCTCACAAAAGGCTTGCTTTAAATTTTGAAGAGCTTGATCATGAATCTTGTCTATTTAAAAGGATGTTTAGTAGACGTAAGTTCTTGTAGTGGTATTATTAATTCGGAATACTTATATATAAATTTGGAAAATAAATTAAACACCGAACAAATTCTATTAACTCACTTTCGATTCTTTGGGCTCGTAATATCTTCTATCGCTTTTATTCGCTCAGGATCTATAGTCATATTACCGTTTTCAAAACAAAGGCCCAAATACTTAATACTAGTTTGAAACACATAAGTTTTCTTGGGAGAAATTTTAATACCCCATTTCCTAAGACGAGCTAATACCTCTTCAATCAGTTTTTATGACTTTCAAAATCCGAACTGAACAATGAAATATCATCACAAATACAGTGTATTTAAAGATTTTTACCAATAAGGTCATAGAACACCTTATTCATGATATTACTTAGAACGAATGGACTAACTGTCACTCCCATAGGACAGGCTGTAAAACGATAAACCTTACTCTTGGTTACAAAAGCAGTGTAATTTCTACATTCCTCAGACAAGGACAACTGATAGAAGCTACTTCGGATTGAAAACATATAAAATATCTAATGATTTGAAATGCTAGGAATCACATTTTCCATATTCGTAGACGGAAAGCTCTGAGCAATTATCCTATTATTAATTTCTCCAAACGCCACTACGAGTCTCTTACTTTTGTCAGCATTTGTAACCAAGAAACAGGGAGATGTAAAGAGGGAAAAATCTATTTCTTGCACAACTCCTTCTTGAACTAAATTCTGAACTTATTGGTGGGTGTTTGATACGGCTGTTGACGAATAGGAGTATTATCAGATAATTCAATATTATATGTATTTTTTTTACTTTTCCTATTTTAGTGGCGATAACATCAGAAAAAAATTCTACTAATTTATCAGCATACTCCTGAAATCAGTGTTTTTCTCTAAAAGTTCTGATGAAACTTTATAATTACCTTTTCTTTCTTCCCTTTTGGACTCCTCTAGATGTCAAACTGAATGGTCACACTGTACCTCCAGTTCAGGATCAAAGGACACTCCAACTGCGGCATCTCTCCTACAGTCATCTGAAGCCACAGTAGTCGGCATTCTGATGTTGACGACATCCCCATCGTACTCGAAAAGTTTGGAGTAAGACTAGGGCGAGGTAAAGTTTTCTGCGAACCAAAGGAGCGTACTGGTTGCTTTCCACTGACCTCTTCCCGAGAAGTAGATAGGGAAGAGCGAGGAGTAACTGCTAATAATGAAGCCTATCGAGTAGGCACACCTAATTTTCGAGATCGGACCTTATATACTCCATTGGAGATGTCAACAACTGTATTATATTTTGAATGAAAACTGTTCCCTAGTAAAATGTCAAATTCCTTGGCTTCAACTATGTAAAAGAGTTCCGAAATTTGCTGTCTTCCCAATTTAAAGTAGATTCTAACAACTTGGTTCACTGTAACTTGGAAATTCCCAAATCCAGTAGTTTGAACACTAGCATACTCCACTTTAATTTTGCACTGGTTTTTCAATAGATCAAAATACCGCTTACTAACGTAATTACACGTATTACCATTATATATCAAAAACCAGTAGGTATATTTACACACTTCCCTTTTATAAAAACCGCTACCGTAATTAGAATTTGAGAAATGTTTTTTTTCCCACAAGTTCTTACTTTCCTTGACCAATCACAAGGTTGAGCACAATCCTCTACACATGTCTGACTATTCCCACCAATATGATAGACAATCTTACTTATTAATTGAGAAGCATTATAATAGCACCTTTGAGTTGGTTGCCTTGATTGCATATTTAGTGATCTCTAGTATTTTTAACCCCGCCCATGGCAATGATTTCCGGGATGGCACCATATTCCGTTTTCCCCTAACTGGTGTTCGCAGTTTATAATAATCGTCCTTGTACCTATGCAACATATCATACCGAGCTGACAAAGACATTAATTGCTCAAACGTGCTAGGCATCCCATGTTCTACCCAAAACATATGGGCAAAAGGACAGACCTTGTTACATATTAGACCACAAACAGAATTTTCACTAAAAGACATGTCAAGGACGTTAATAAGTGTTTGATCTTAAATCTGCATTGTGCAAAAATATTTTGACATGAACCTGGTACGAGCAACCGTTGAAATAAATCTGAGCATAATTCTCCTACAAATGGTTTGCCTCATTTCCTGTATCATTTCCTGAACTATACCTCTAGAACGTGAAAGGCAGGCAATGAGAACCAAATCTAAGAGCAAATTCTTACTCCTCACAATACTATCCAATTTCAGTAGAAATTTAAATGTTAGTTCCGTATTGGAACCATTTATAATGTGAAGTGAATTTATTTCATTAATCAGAGCACGATAAACACCATCCGAAGGTTGTTTACAAAAATTAGAGTCAAATTATTTGAAAAGGAAGTATTTTGAATAGTACTCCTATTTTTATAACAACCTCTGGCTTCGCCACTGAAGATTGGTTGGGTTTGTGGTTGAATGAATCCACCCCCACGTTCAAATATTGGGTTTTCAAATTCATATAAGAACCCCAGAAGCTCATCACTACTTGTACTAGAGGTTTCTCCCTCATTATTACGTCTCGAAGGAAAATTTAAATCTGCGGATCTCCTATCGTAATTCTGTGAACTATTCCTAACGTCCTTCACAAGACAAAAAATATTAATAATACTAGAATATTACAAAATGACCCCAATATTAGGTGCATAAGATGGTATTGCTTCTTAACAGCAGAATTCCAAACGTTACACAAAATATGGGGAGATTCCTACTAATTTTATTCCTACAAGATTCTTCCCACATACGCAAATTTTTGGAAAGTACCCAGTTTACCAGAAGACCTTTAAATTATATATTTTGCGAATAACCTTAACATACATAATTCAGCGCAACATGCAAATCTCTACCTCGGTAGACCAGCCCTAGCTCTTACGTTCAAAACTTTTCTTTTTTTTCAAAGGAGGAACAACTGGGCAAATCCACAGAGATACAAGTTTACTTTTGCACTACGTGTAATGGAGCAATCGATACTTTCCATAAAAATTTTCACTTCAATTTAACCTTTATCCTTATTTGCAGAAATACTTTTTCAGTGAGTACCAAAATAGTGGGGTAAGGATCTAATCTACGTTCTGAAATTGTGAATCCTGAAAATTCCAAAGTAGTTAACAATTTATTGTAACAAATTTTACGAAAAAAAACAATGATAAATATATGTTTAACAAATTCAATCTTGTATATGAAAGTTCCAACTTGTAAAGCTTTAAATAGTACAAAAAACAAATCCAGTATTGAACTGGCAACGAATACGTTGGTACATTCAAATCAAAAGAAATTTTAACGCTCTTAATTTTCTTACTTTTTCCCTCAAATATATTTAACAAATCCTTTCCCTTTTATTTTTAGGAAATTCTCCTTCATAGCTCCGAAATAGGAGAGGGTTTATGTTCAAAATTTTAAACCAGATTTAACTTTTAGCTTTAATTGAAATTTTTCGTATCTTGTTATTAAAGTTTTGAAACAAAAAGGAAGCTTATCTTGAGAAAGATAATGAATAGTGTCAGTGACTGACTCTATAAATTTAGAATAAAAACAAAATACCAAAAGAGCATTAACATAGAGGACCATTCACTAACTCACCACCTCTTCCGTGAATCACATGTTTCTAGTTGAAGCTTATGAGGCTTTCAAAAATTGTAACAACTTATTCGCAAACTTTAAATCAAATATCTGTTACTTTGATTTTTGAATTATTTACATCTTCGTTTGCAATCCTTCAAGTCTTCCAAAGCCATATTGTCAAACACTACTAGTATGAAACTGTTAAATTATTAATGTATAATACAGTTTCACGTTCCCATTCTCCTTTTTGAACACAGCTAATTTTTTCCCTTCATTACACTCACCAGTCTTCCAGTCAAGAGGAAGGGCCTCTCGTTTTCTACGAGGAGGAAGCCCTCCCGGTGGTGTCAGCTACTCACTCACGCAGCCGGTCTCGGCAGCAAGCTACTACGTAGTCGCGTGACAAGGCAGTGTTACCACCTACTTTCACGGAAACATTGAAAGCGGGTTTCATTTACAAATAGATTTCAATACAATGATAATAATTAATCGTAACACTATGAAAGATATGCATTAGCAGGAAGGAAAAACGAATTACCATGTTGTGTAGAAATAGGAGAACCTGCTTCAACTTAGCAATTTGGGCTCCTTCATTAGAGGGCTATTTCAACTTTGAGGATCCCAGGCCACTAAACCCCCAGAATCGCGACCTTGGTGCAGGACGACCAAGTTATGCGAGCTAAATGAAGTTTCTTCTAAATAATCAGCCTTCACCTAATAAGAATATTAAGTATTATTATTATTATTATTATTATTATTATTATTATTATTATTATTATTATTATTATTATTATTATTATTATTATTAATATAAATAATAAAAATAACCCTTCGGAGCTCACGCATGAATTGGATATTTTTCATGAGAACCTAGCAGCCAGCATCATTTTACTTTTATAGCTGAAATTATTTTGGAAATCATATGTACTTTTATGTAAATTGGTAGCATGAGTCACTTGCATGCACTCGTCACGAATTAATGGTGTGTTTATTCGATGATTTTTATCAAGTGATTTTTTTTCACCCCTTGGAAATGAGTCACAAGCAAGTGAGCTTCCTTTTACGTAGACTATATACTGTAGTTAACCTAAATATTTGTTCACTCTTTTGTGAATTTGTGCAGAAAACGAGTGACTTTTGATGATCGTTTATGACTTTGTCTCTTTTCTTGTTGCTATTTTTGTTTTGCTAACGGTACTTTTCTTAGTAACTACATACTTCCACTACGTAACACAGTAATATCGTATTTTAATATACACTTATCTCCGTTCTTATAGCAGTTAGCACTAAATAAAATAACTCACACAATAACAAGTCAGAATTCGCTCCATAACAACACGAAAACCAGTCGAGCATGCGCAGGAAGTGCTGGAGACGAGCTTCAAATAAACCACAACAGGTGATGCTCTCATCAAGAAGAAGTGCATCCCAGAAAAGATGCAAAAATCTGCATCAATCGAGTAATCTTAAACCACATTGCGTTTACGTGTCTCACATGACACGTTTTTATTTTCGATATTTCTCTCGGGTTGAAAATGCTGCGCATCAGTGAGAAAAACGAAATATATACATAATAACGTCCTTTTGTTGCAAGTTAATGTTTTAGATTTCCTATGATGCACTTGTGGTTCTGTGTGTACAATTTCACTTCTAGTATATTTTTTTTATAAATTAAAAAAAATACATGTGAATGGCAAATAAACTACTAATTTAAACTGTAAGTTTAGTACAGAAAAATATTCTATTTCTTAACAATAACAAATCTTATTATATGTTTTGAAAAAACATACCTATCATTTCAAATTTCCCGAAAATTATGTCTCGCTTAAATCTCACTTTGGGAAACACTGGTAAATCAAGTAGAACCAACGGAATCTTGTATCTAAAATAAATTGAAAAAGAGATTAGAGAATGACAAAACTCATATTTGTGCTCACAGTTAATCTAGAGTTTCAGTTACAACTTCTACCTAATTTATTATAAATATTTCTCGAGCATGTTCAAATTAAAATTTGTTTTGTTTGGAACAAGAAAGCATATATACCTTGAAATATCTTTTTTTTTATATTCTCAATGGTATTTTATTTGACTGGTGAAACGTGTGTGACTTATGCTCTTTATATACTTCATGGAAGAAATGTTGTTTCATACAGTAGGATGAAACATCAGGCAGCATTTACAAGAACTTTGATTTTATTTAGAAGTAATTCTACTACAATGTAAAGAGTAGTGCAAATAAACTTGAAATATAAACAATTTTAAAAGCAGGAATAATATTTTAAAGTATATGCGAATATATGAGTGAATAGTTCAAAATTTAACCTCTTGAAAACGTATCCTAATTACAATGTTGTCTAAATGATCATAAGATAGTGTGTTATATCTTCAGCAAATTCGTCATGCTTTTCTACATAAATATTTTGAGCTTCTTTTCCTTGTGAGTATTATAACATAAATTCGTAAAAATCCCATGAAAATTTCTACTATATCATTAATAGGGGTGTCACCTTTTTGTGAATTGTAGATGTGAGATCTCAAAATACCTAACACATTTAAGAATGTACACTCTCTATCCAGGCATCCTTCCGCAAACTATAATCTCAAGATCTAGTTAATAAAACTCTGTTAATTGGCTACAATTTGAGAGTTAGTAGTTAGAATTATGTAATTGATCGATCTGACAATACCAATGTAACTAGTTGGAGTCAACTATTTCTGATTTTAAGACTAGTAGCTATAGAACGAACGTACACATCGTGACACTTCTATTTTTCATTAGAAACTACAATGTTCTTTTACTCATTACTGGACCATGAAGTAACAATACTAATAACCGTTCCTCAGTACGTAAGTGAAACGCACAAACATTTAGGTAGGAAAACTATTCGAGATATTGCTCTAACACTTTTGTGATTCAGGTAAAGCGTTCTAAAAGCAGAACCACAGAATGCTGCTAGTTACTGTATTAGATGCATTTGATTAGATGCATTTGATTGCATCTTTTAGCAATAAGGTTATATGAGACTTGACTAAAAGCTTAATGTGGGATCTGAAGCACATGAGTTCCACAGGGAATTGAAAATGGAATTCCCTAGCTATACGTAGATTCTCAAAGATTTAGCCACAAGTGTGCTACGGAATATCATAGTAGATAAAATCCATACATCTATCTATATATAAAAAAGCAAGGAATGTGCTCAGGAAAATATAAATATTTTTTGAAATTTATTTTTTAATATCGAGTAAACCTTTTAGATGGGATACAGTACTTACTGGAATATACCGAAGAACAATGACACGAAGTTGTCTTCATCACATCCAGGTAAACAAACGCACTTCTCTTTATTGGGCACTTCTGAAAGTAAGTTAAACTAAACATCAGCATAATAATAAACGCGCATAAACTTGGAGGGTGTTTAATATGTGTTGGGTCCTCTTACACATATTTGAATTTTATGTTTTAGAATATCGGGACCACATTCTACTCTATATTGTTAGGTTTACGTTAGTCAAACGTCATATATGACACACTGATACATTTAATACATACAATATCAGGTTATAGGACCTAATTTTAGATTTATTCCTATATATAATGGTAATTCGATGCCTTCCATGCAAGGGGATATTGTGGAATACTTTGATACATTTTCACCTTTATGAACTGGGAGGTCGTAAATCAATAATTTTCGAGTAATTTGCACATGTGTGATGTCTTTGAAATTCGGCGAGTACAGAGAGATGCAAGAGAAAGCTTCTCATACAGTAGAGCGCTCACACTTTCCATGTTTAATCCTACATACCTACGCAGTTCATGTGGTAATGTACAGTTTGTAACTCTCCTCAATTGCTGTGTTATAATTCCGAACGTGAAATAAGGTGTTGTATTCCAAAATCCATTACTGCCTACCTCAGAGAGCTGCGTAACATCATTGTAGAAGTACTTGCCGCTATTAAATGAGTGCACGGTTAGGAAGAGTGGAAGGAACATACTATGCAGTCAATAGAAAAGCAACGTATGACGAATTTCGTATTAAGGTTCGTGCATGTTTCTGGCAAACATACGAGCTGTGAACGGGTCCGTTATTTCCCAGGATGCGGACACCTTTCGTCAGAATGCCACATTCTGGGATTTTACAGAATGACGCAACCCATGCAGCAGTGAGGCAGAATATATCAGCGAAATTGTGGAAAGCTTTGCTGGAAAGGAACTAGTAATACTACATAGTGATCCCAAATAAAACTATTATCACTTAGGTCTATCAAAGTTGAGCCTGGATTTGGTTTGGTTGTGGTACATCGGCACGCTGTCATTACCTTGACTATGTTTTCCGTGGTTTTCCTTACACTCACCAGGCGGGGTTCGGATTGTACCTTCTAGAAGGTCAGGAACATTCCTTCCCAAATCCTGGACTCACCAAAACGACAAGTGTGACCACGAAGTTAGATGTTCAAGCCGTTCCTTTAGTAATTCCTTGCATTAATGCATAAATAAATACAGAATAAAAGAAATAGCCATCAAACTCACCGACCTGCAACAAGCAAAGGAAGACCGTCTTAAACTTTGAGCGACGAAAGTGATGACCAGATTTATTTGGGATCAGCATGGAGTGTTATGTTCTTACTTACTTTCCAGGCAAAGCGTTCCACAATTACTGTGATATATTATGCCTTACTGGAGCGTGGTTTGCGCCATTGTGTTAAATCCCAAGGTGTGTCATGCTGACCGAAGGTGTCTGCATCCTCGTAAACAACGCACCAGTTCACTTTAGATGGACAATACGAAATGGTACGAAATTCGTTATAGTTCGCGTTTTCTCTGGATCACATATCATTTTCATTTCTCTTCTTCCCAAACATGCAGTCATTTCCGAGGGGAAAGTATTTCTGCGAAGTTGCCACGTTGTTTTCTTAGTTGCAGTAACACAATTTGGTACACGTTAATTCAATCTAATGTAATTACCAGTCATCCTATATATTCGCACATATTCGCACATATATATATATTCGCACAAATTAAGAAGACTAAAAATCAAATTTGAGATTCCAATGAATTTACATGTTCCATGGCCGAAACATACCAAATCGTGAGGTTTTTGGGTATGTTCGTCTGTTCGTCTTGATATGCATTCACCTACAGCAGTAGTTTACAACCTGGTGGACGTTGAGTGAACAAGTGGCAAGATATGAGAGAATTGAAATGTGAAATTATGAATAAGATACAATTTGTAATAAACGTTTAAACTTGAGCTAGAGCAATCTTCGAAACTTTGCGTTTTGTCTTTCCTATTGCTATTCAATATTTCAACTTTATTAAAATCTAAATAATTTTGCAAATTAAATTTGTTCACAAAATGTTCAAAATTAGTACACAATCCTACTTCAGTGTATAAGATACACTTCCAAACTTAACAAGTAAGAGCAATGAAAATCTCAGTGTAATACTGAGATTGCTTTTCTTTCATTCGTTTCTTAATATTCGGTCTTATGTTCGATAAAGCAGAACTGAAATCACTTTCCACTTCGAAACACTTAAATTCTGTAATTTTATTGTGGTCAACATCTAAAATCCTGATTTATAGAAGGAAGTTGTGGATAACTAAATAAGAACATTAAAGTCTTCTTTTGTTACTATTGCGTAAATAAATTGAAAACAAATCCCAAATTTTTCCACAGACGTTGACTGAAATGGATTTTTGAAAATATTGTAGTTAAACTTAATGACTTCCTCCTGAATTTCAAGTGGAAATAACTTAGCTTCAGTGGAGAAAGGTGATCTTCCTAATTTGCATTGCCAGTCTCCTCACACAAATCAGATAAATATGGCTGGAGATCACTATATACTGTGGCTCAATATAAGTTGAAATTGTCTCTCTACATGAGTAAATCATGCTATAGTCGAAAAGTTCACTCAATGAAGGAAAATCTACAAAAAATATGTAGACGTGTTTTGATGACTCATCCATTGTGGAGTATTTTCCACGAAAGCTCTTATCCCGTCATAAGAACTTAGCGTGCTCGTGTTTCTACTTTGGAAACGAGATTATTTTATATTCCCGAAAAGAAGTCAGCAAAATATGAAAAAGGAAACTACGACTTTTTCATCAGTAAATGACATATAATTTGTAAATAATAATAAGGTTCTTACTTTCCCGCGCTTAGGAGAAATATTTGTATATTTTTCTCAAGCTCATAAGACCTATTTAATGTAACATCTATAGACAACTAACGAACTTTGGTATGGACCTATAATGCTCATTGTTCAGTACTGTGGTCGTTATTTAATGTCTCAAAGAAACGAATATTGAACCCACTTGGCTTTAAAAGTTACATGGCTAAAGATAATGACAGCTTTAGGTTTCCTGGTAAAGTTTTAGTAGCTAAGAAAAATAAAACATTTAGGTTATAGTTCGCATTGTTATGTTGGCTAGGCTAAAGGAGATGGTTTTTGTAGGAAAGTTTTGAAAAATCGCACAAATAATTGAAAAATTTCTGTTTTACCAGTTTTGTAAATTCAGACCACGAATCTAACTTTCCTTGGCATCCATCTGTACATATTCGTACAACTCTGATAATAGACAACAGACACAGTATTAAAACCTTTGGAAGAGCTCCCAAACCTTTTTCAAGACTACTATCTCTTCCAAAACCCATAAAGATATTTTCAATTCCATACGACAATTTCTACTTTCGTGGTCTTAGATGCCCTCCTTTTTTATGAAGAACGTTAGTAAATAGTATATTAGCAGTGGTTGAATATCCTTAATTATCTATTCACGTAATTCTAAAAATGATATTTAGTTACACATAAACTAAATATACGAATATTCCCGTACAGCCGGGGATGAAACTGGAACACATATATTTTCTTTGGCTTTTTAGTTACATGAATTCTTTTTTTTTAAATGGAATACTTTCTTATTTGCCCTTAGCAATTTGCTCGAATGTAAACATATTGTTATTATTAACAGTACATATTCTTGTTAAACTTGAAAATGAAAATGAAATGAAATGACATCTTTCAATTTTACGTCCCACGTTTATGGCGGTTAGGCTAAAGGAGAGGGTGATTATGAGAAATGTATGAAATGGCGGAATGAAGGAAGTTGAAGGAAACGGGAGAACTCCGAGGAAACCCACGAGCACTGTATTTGCCCAACACAATGTCTACATGGCGCGAGCTTGGATCGAACCAGGGACCCCAAGCACCGGAGGTGAACTCTACATGTTAAACTCGAGTTAAGAGAGGAGGGTATATACTTTACTCCTCGATTGGAAAATTATTAAATTATCATGTTAGCACTCAGATTGTTTTGCAAGACACGTGAACGATTGACAGGTAATGTGTGGCTTTTGATATGTCCTATTACGTGTATTTCGTTAGTTCTGTAGTTGTTTCCTTACCTATAAATGTTCAATTATTACTAAAAGAATGAGTGTGTTGGTTATAGTTATTTTGAGCTTTTTTTCTAAATACCACTTCGAGCATATTCGAAAGCATAAAATATAATATGCAAGGGGTCGTGGTGGCTTAGTGGTGGAGCGTTGCCCTTCGGTATTTGGGGTCCCTGGTTCTATCCCATCTCGCGCTGTGTGGACTTCATAGTGAACAAATACTGTGCAAGTGGCTCTTCTCATTGCATTTCGTTTCATAAACTAAATAAGTCAGACTTGAGCCCAAATCAATGCTGGCATTAGGAAAGATCTTTCGAGGCATATTTTTCTACTTTTAAGTGTGATAAAAAATTTAATTAAGTATGAAACAAGTAACACTCATCATAATAAGTAACGATACAGTATCTTGAAACTATGTTTACAACAACACAAGCTGTATTTGTTATTCACGTTTCCATACATAAAACAACGTTACAAATGAAAGGAAAGATAATGAACATAGTTGTAGCATGACTATTAAGATAAAATAGATAAAAGCGATAAAAAGAAATGTAATCTTTGGAATATATATGAATGTCATTACAGTAGAAATTCAGTTATATTACTTCAAGAACAGCTCTCCAAAATAGTCCAAGTTACCTCAGTGGTAAATCGTTGGACTTAATAATATGGTTAAGAGTTCGATATTGGACAGACATTTTGGCATGTTGTACTATATTCCTGAATTCATTAATCATTTCAGAATGTGAGAAAAAAAATAAATATAGAATCTAAGATATGATGTGACACAACCTAGGTAAATTTTATGTGGACGTTAAACACTAATTATGAAAGTGATGTAATAGCAATACATAAGATTGCTAGATGTATAGATTTGTCTGCAACTACTGTACGTGCCATATGAAGCTCATTCTTCAATATGTTAGTTACAGCGTGGGATTTGCGTTCTTGGAATCTACTCAAAGGAGTAAAAGGAATATACGGGTACAATGAGACAAGACGGGTACAAGAGAGAAAATTTACCGTTTTTAAAAATATGTGGAAAGGAATTTCATGATCCCGAAAAGTCTCTTTAAGTGATGAAATTGTGCATTATATTTAAAGGTAGGACAGATCCTATTCCAATAAGTTTTTAGCTCATGTTCTGTATGATTTATATAGTGTATAGAGGAGGTAATGACTTGTTTGGTCTCCCTCTGTCTCTATTACATATAGCCTACAATCGAGCACTGTCAGGATAAGACGATTCGTCGCACTTAAGCCGGAGTGATACAAAATATGTGTATATAACGACCAACGCGATTGATACTAGTGTCGAGTCCATTATTTTCGGGGTTCATGAAATGATTAATGAACGCCGGCACGTTCATGGGGAGTAGCAGGATTGCCATAAAAAGCAATCGAAAAATGTATTCGTGTCGAACCGTAGTTTTCGTTGAAATGACCATTGAAAGTTTCGATATCATTCAAGTGGAAATTCATGTCCGAGTGATAAAGTAGAATGTAATAATAATTTAAATTCACAGAAAATATAGCCGAGTCCACAGTATTCTGCGGCCCTCTGTTCAATAGTGAAACGTTTTGTTCCCTCTAAGTGCAAGGTATACTCCCGTTTAGAATAAGACATTTCGTAGAATTTCTATGGGAAAATAAGATTGATCTCGACCGAAAATTGTCGAATCCAGCGTGTGGGACCTTTAAGCTATTTAATTACAATCGTAATAAAATTTAACCCCAAATTTGACCATGAACGGGCGTGTTAGACGCATTGAAAATTTACAGGGGAGTAATTTTCGTTGGCATTGTCGGCATAACTAGAAAAATTTTGATGTATGTGTATAAATATATATTCCAGCGTAACGTCTTGAGTAACTTTAAGAAAACCTGGTAAATAGTGGAAAGTGTTGATTTTAGGCCACACCAATTCGTCAGTTCCGACTCATACAGAGTACGAATTTCCCAATGCAGCCTGATATGTGATTCCTGACGACCCAGGGACATTGAATCTTCCGTTACAAGGATGTATTTGTCTCTTCTATGACACATTCTTTGGGATGTAATGGTTCCCTTTTACTACCTTCTTTTCAACACCTATATAACATAGTAGAGATTACTAACACAAGGCGACGACCATGACACGAGTATTGCCCAGAAAATCTAATACCCCGAAAAGTCGTCCTCTTTTACGACCCTTTATACAGGATGTACTAGTTCCTTTTAAGAACACTTTTATCAACACATTTTTTAAAGCAGCAGAAACTACATAAGACTATGAACACAGAGACTACAAATACCCATTTTCGGAGCCCTTATGCAACATAGCAAAGGCTACTAAGAGAGAATAATGGGGAAGTATTCGTTCTCTTTTACGACCCCTATTTTCGACTTCTATATAACATACTGTAAGGGTTACAAGCATTTATAACCACTATTTAAAATAGGACAGATTACAACTCCTATTTAACATAACAGAGATTTGACCAGGTATGGTAAACTTTTTATGACACACATGGCTATTCCTCATTTATTTGAATGGTTTAGGAACTGCACGAAGATTGTACCATTGCACGCCTTGTACAAGAATATAAAATTTTAATCACAAGTTTCCATCACAAAAATTGTTCTGTAAAACTTTAAAATGATCTTCTCTGGTTGACACACAAATATACAAAATACTACAAAATCAAGCACCACAGATAAAGAGGCAACTCAACTTTATCCCTTCGTTTATTTCATTAGTGCAAAATAATATAAACTTCTGAGTTAGTTTAAATGGTCTCTTCAACTTTCTTAGGTTGGTACAGAACTAAAATTTATTCCTCAGTATATTTGAATAGGACAAAATAGTACAGGAATTCTGAGGTGGTTAAAATGGATCTTGTTTATTTTTACTGGTTGTTACAAAACAAATTGATTCATCCAAATTTATTTTTTATTTTATTTGAATAGTGAATAATGGAACAGAAATTCTGAGTTAGCTAAAATGCTCCTTCTTTGCTTTTCCTTCTCATTGGTACAAAATTGAATACATCACTCAATGTATTGCTAAGTTTATTTGAATAGTACAAAATGCTACAGATATACCTGGCTAGTTAAAATAGTCCTTCTTTGCATTTTTTAGGTTGCTACAAACAGATTACTCATATTAAATAGATACTATGTAGATAGATATTACCAAATAGATTACTAATATTTGTCCCTGCATTTATTTGAATAACCCAAAATGTGCGAAATTTTTAGGTATTTAAAAGTCTCCTTCTTCGCTTACTTTTCTGGATGGTGGAAAACTAAATAGGACACCCAATCTTATTCCCTCATTTATTTGAATATCACAAAAAGGTATAAAGTTTTAATTATTTTAAAATGATTTTTTCTCTCCTCGACACAAAAATATACACAATACTACAAAATCTAGCACCACAAATAAAGAGGCAACTCAAATTTATAGCTTCGTTTATACCAGTAGTACAAAATGATATAAAATTCTGAGTTAGTTGAAATGATTCTCTTCACTTTCCTAGGTTGATACAAAACTCAAATTTATTCCTGAGTATATTTGTATAGGACAAAAAGATACAGAAGTTCTGAGCAAGTTAAAATGATGTTTCTTCACTTTTTACCGTTTGGTAGAAAACTAATTACGCCATCCAAATTCATTCCATGCTTTTTTAAATAGTACAAAATTTTTTAATTGTCAGTTATTGAAAAATATCATCTCGTCTCTTATTTAAGTAATTGAATTTTTCCGTTTTTTAAAAAACCACTAGGCCACTCAAATTATTCTCTGTTTATTTAAATGGTGCAAAAAGGTACAAAGTTGTCAGCTAGCTACATTTAAATTTATAAATGTTACACTTCAAATAATTATAGTAGCTTAATTTCTAAAAATGGCTCTTTCTGTTTCTTAAATAGTACAAGACAATTATAATTATAATGCAAAATTTCCAAACTAAGTAAACTTTGCACTATACAGTTGAATTTGTTCTGGTTGGTACAAAAAAAATACAAAATAGAGCAAAATACTAAACAACTCCAACTAGGGGATGTTAGGGAACATAAGTCACATTTTCGTTCTTATTTACTAAAATTAATAGCCTTTTACAAAATTGCTTGTTGTGTGGGTGACATCAAATACAGATGTTCATCACTTTTTCAATGCTCCCATACTAAAAACAAAAACAGAATTGTTATGCATGTATTGTACTGTAGGACTTAAAAATAAATATAGTCTTTTAAATTGGTTATATCATTTTTGTATGTTATATAGGGGTAATAATCTTTCTTTTGTAACTTCTAGTACAATAAAAACAACGATCTTGAGAAAACTAAGGCACATCGTGTGATCTCACCCACAATTTTCCTAAGTGAAATAAGATAAGACAAAGGCTCAGTTCTCTTATAAGTGTTGCGCTTACTTCGCATAAAAGACGCAAACAGAATTTCAATATTTTGTACCTTTTTACGAGTTACGCATGGTTAAATATTTGACCTTTAACATTGAGGTTAGCACTTTTTCAATTCATAGTGTTCAATGTCCTATTGATAAATGTGAAATTACTATTTTAATATCATATTTCGTTCACGAGTTATAAACGGTTAAATATTTCATCTTTGACCTCGAAATTAAAACGTGTACTGAATTTAAGTGTGTATTACACATATACAATAGCAGCTAGATAAAAATTCAATATCATATTCGTAATTAGAATGTTCAAGAACCTGTATATGCCGAGTTTCAACTAAATCGACTAAACTGTTACAAAATGAGCTATTCCACATTAACTATAAGACCGAGGTAAAATTAAATATAACATTTGTTATCAGTATACTTGAAAACCTCTATGTACCGATCTTCATGCAAATCGATTAAAGTTGTAACAAAACGTGTTATCCTACATAAACTATCATACCTAGTTATTTTAAATATAACAGTCGTAATCAACATGCTCAAAAATCTCTATGTAACAGGTTTCAATGTTTATCGGTTAAATTTGACATAAAAGAGATATCAAATATAAACTATAAGACCTGTTTAAAAATGAGTATCATGTTCGTAATCAGCACATACGAGAACCCATATATATTGAGTTTCATCTTAATGGACTAAAATTGATATATAAGGATGTATCCCACATGAACAATAACACCTAGATAATTATAAATATCATTCGTAATCAGCATGTTCTAAAGCGTGTAACGCCCCCTTTGCGTTCACTTTGAATGTTCTCCATATTAGAAAAATAAATAAAGCAAAACAGCACAATATATAAACAATACTTATAAATATTCATATACATATACTAAATTACTAATACTACTAGGAACATGAACTAGAAATTGATACGAAAAAAACTTGGAAGAGATTTGAAATTATTCATTACCTACAATAGTTCGATCAATTAATGATCTTCAAATTCAAACAACACAATACGGAGTGGCGATATATATATATATATATATATATATATATATATATATATATATATATATATATATATATATCAATATTTGGAAATTTATTTATCAAAACGTCAGGATTGATATTAACAAACACTAAGTAATTCAAATTCATTCAAATTATACAGATTAAATACTATTAATAACTCTAAGTAGAATGATAATGTTGGAGGAAAATGAGAAATTCAAAATTTATCTTAACAAAATTGAAAGTCTTCCTCAATAATCATCCAATGATTAAAGAATATTCCTAATTTTTTTACAAAAATGCAAAAATTTTATTTTGGTGGAATTAAAATGTAGGGGGAAAAGACTATCTCAATCTTTACTAGGACAAATATTTTTCAAAGTTCAATTTCAAATAAATATTTTAACTAACATTCCATTTATCAAAGTCCTAGCAATATTACAAACTTTTTGTAGAATGGGAATGTTGGAGGAAACTATTAACTAACAATTTAAAAATGTGAAAACCTACTAACAAATTTAATTTAAAGCAGTCAATATTCCAATACATTCACAATCTTATCTTTCGATTCAATATTAGATTCAAGTGGAATGAGAACGCTGAAGGAATCTTAATAATCAATTAATTTTTACAAGATTGCTAATGGTAAAGAAAAATTACCAAAAAATTTTAGGATATTCTATTACAATAATATTTCTTATTCCTTTTACTTTATAACTATTAGTGGAATGAGAATGTAGAATATATCCTAAGTATAACATCAACATAAACTTACTATCTTATTAGACCAAAAAAAAACTTTATAAATATCTAGTTCCTTGAGAATTGTAACGCCCCCTTTCACCTAGCCTCGCCTAATCGAATCCACAGTGAGAGTTTATATATATATATATATATATATATCTATCTATATATATATATATATATATATATATATATATATATATATATATATATATATATATATATAACAAATCAACAACTATACAAACTGTCAATATGGTCTCAGGCAGCAAAGCCTGGCAGAGAGGGCTTGGGAGAGAAGAGTCGAGCAGTATCGCGTAATCAACTTAGCACGTATTAGCTGGAATTGCAGATCCAATATTTCTGTTTTCAGAATGGGAAACACTTCAAACATAAACAAAATAAGCATGTACAACAGTGTTTCAATTTTAAAGATAACAACTTTATTGCCAATGGCAGGTGGTGTATATACACTAAATCGTTTGAATAGCGCATATACACTCGGCTGAAACGTGCAATATACAACTATCCTAATAATTATTAATGTCTCGGCAAATTTAATTAAATCTCAAAAATTTCCATTTTTAGCTTTACTAGCAGATTTAAATCTTCCTTCAATTCAAAAGCAATAGCAATTCAAATAGAATCCACAGTCAATAATTACTTTTTCACGCCAAAAAATTGACTTTAACAGTTATAAAACTTCTGTCCACTTTTACGAACATCAACTACTCATAGGTAAATTCTTTCAAAAATGAAAAATATTTCTAAATATAATTCTGACAATATTTCTAGTTCTTAAATTGTTCACTCATTCAAATAATAGCAGTCAAATTCAATTCTGAATCAAAATCTTTACTTTCAAGGCTCTTGACAACTTTCGATCAAAAATATGTCTACATTTTTCGTTCGAGAAAATATTTCGCATCACGGTCTCCTTTTTAACTTATAGCAAAACAGCTGAAAAAGAAAATACTTAAAATAAATGAAATCTTGGATCTGCAGGTGGTTCTAATCTTATTTCAACTATCACGGTCAAAGTAGAAAGAATAATCGCCACAATTTCTGGGAGGATTTTAACTACTGTTGGAAAGCAAAAGCCCGCGAGTTTAATCCCATTGGATACAACCTACAGACAACCTCACTATCCACACTTTTAACAAACACAACTACTATATGTAAAAATACGAGTAGCAACTCACCCAGTTTCAGTAATACTCAATGATTTACCTACTAGCTTCTTTCCTCTCGTTGGGTATTTGGCCTCTTTGACTAACGGTTGACTAGCCACGTACGCAATTCTTTGCTCTGTGCCAGAAATTATGCTATTCAACTTACGATGTTCTGACAAGTTCAAACATCTAATCACGTATTTACAGAGTTTCTCCTCAGGACAAATCTTTAGGATTGCCAGAAGAAAAAAACTTCTTAACTAGCAATCACTTCAGATTCTATAAAGAATTGCCCTACACTACAAAATTCTCTCTTCTTAATAAATTTCTTTTTTTTAAAAAAAAAAGAAATTCAGAAAGATTAAGGGAGTATTGAAACAGGCACAAAATGCACATTCACTCTCTGAATACAATTGATAGAGCGAAATGAGGGTTCACTTTGCATACACTCTTTCCCTCTCTGACTCTGTAACTTTCACAAGTACAAAAAATCTATTTCTTTCCCATTTTTTTCCAAAAAAAACTGTGAACTTGTTTCACAAATCGTGATACTTTACTTCACTTAACTCACATAGAATATATAGCAGTAAAAGCCTTTCCGGCACGGAACTTAGATTTGCCCACGTATACGCACTCAATAGCATGTCCTACTTAACACACAAGCAAATCGAAAACACGTAACCACAAACAACTCCATCCTCTCTGGATTCACTCAAGGAACTAGATAACGGGTCCTTGAGTCACCGAGCCAGGTAGAATTCGCGAGACAAGCCACGCCCACCGTACAAACACGCACAAACACCTTTTTTCTCTCTAGTTGTCATAGCCTAGCTTTTCAAAGTCAATTCCTCCTTACATAATTCCCTACAACTTTTTTAAATCCTTTTTTCTCCTCTTTTTCTAAAAAGAAGCCTTTTTTACAAAGCGAATATAATTGTTTAAAACACTGAAAATTATTCACAATATTAGTTTAAATAGAAAATATAACGCTCTATATACAATTTTCCTTCTTGTAACCATCCATTCTTCTTCTTCTCAGATCCAGAAGGGTGATATGTTACAAGCGTCTATACACTGTGTTTCATGCGGATCGGTTTAAATAGACATAAAAGTCACATCCCACATGAAGTAAAAACACATAATACAAAATATACTAGGGTAGATGTGCCTAATGTCGTCATACCCCCAGTGCTCTCCGTATCCGTTTCTATGTGGGCACAACATGGCTCCCACTCACAATCAGACGTAGCTACTTTTTGTGCCTATATGTACGTTCTTCGACTTTCTTCTGCGACGATTGCAGCGGCATTGTGTCATGCGTATGCCCGTCTAAGTCGAGTTGAAGCAGAAGGTGACTGCAATTTTGAGTTTTCTGCTGGATCTTCGAATTAAAAAAAATGATGTAAATTAGAACATAAGAGTCAGGTAAGTACTTTTTAGGTCGTTACTTAATTATGAACAATTCACTCCTCACGTTGTACTTTTTAAAAACGAAACAACTGCGCTTTATATAACATGAAACAAAGGGGTGACAAATATTGGTATCCAAAATTAGAATTTTTGCTTAATTTCGTCAAGAATGACGAAAATTTGTACTTTCCATAATGGTTGACAAGAAAGTTAAAATTCATTTTGTTTGACACACTAACTCGAGAGTAACTTTCTGTAAAAATTGAGTGCGTGTACAACAGGTACTTTTAAAGGACGTCATAGGGGTTAACGGCAGTGCGTTTAGAAAACGTAAGTTAAGTAATTTTACTAGCTAGTTTACGGTGTACTTTAGATTGTTTTTAAACTTGAGTCATTGTAATGTATTTGCTTTATTTATATCAGTTTATGAGCCACTTGCGTCTGAAGCTTAGCCCGGGTGATGCCCAGGAAAAAGAAAAATCCATTTCTGAAAATATTTGGTAAGAAGAGGATATATACAGAAATCATCGTTGCGTTTTCAATGATCAAACTTCACTGAGTTGTTCATTGCCCTGTTTATTACTTTCTGCCTTTCATGTTATTATTATCTGTGTGTATGTGTGCGTGTGTGCGTGTGTGTGCGTTCAGATGAGTAACTGTAGAAATAGTAGGAATAATTCGTGTTTGTCTTTGCGATCCTACATTAGAGCGTATGCTATTTGTATATCTTAGAGATAAACAATGAGGGCTGGAAAACAGAAACAAAAGAATTTGCAATACTTCCAAGAAGCATTCGAATACACCATTCAAGCTATGAGAACAATATCTTTGATATTTAGAAAAACTGCGATGATGTTTGGTGTTCCTAGGATGGCCTTGTCTGCCAAATCAAACGAAAAAGTACCTACCAAAAGGGAAATCGGACCTAAAGATATTCTTACAATAGATGAGAAGAATTTTATTGTCGAATGGTTAATTTATCTTGTGCAGATGGGCTTTCAAATAAAACAAAATCACATTCCTGGACACAGTACAGAAAATAGTGAAACATAATGGTCTAGTAACACCTTTCATTGACTGAAAGTCAAGAGAAACATGGAGGAAATTACGTTACCTCCAACTTTTATTTATCCTTTCTTCTTTGCTTCTTTCGTTAATTTTTTATATTACTTACACAATATTTCCTGTAGTACTAATCCTGAAATAAATTGGTATAATACTACATTACAGGGAAAGCATGGTTACTAACTCTTTGTAAATTTTACAACTGACCCTTACAGCACTCGAAAATCTTAGGAAACCAAGAGAGAGTTAGCATGGATTACTGCTTTGAGGAAGATAAAGAAATACTCGTTGTTCGACGGAAAGATAATTCGTCGGTAGCTACTAATTGTAGCAATGTTGAACCAATTTTAAATGTGGGATGCTATTCTGGAATGAAGAGAATTAAAATAACAGTAAAACACACAAATGTCATCAAAGAATATAATGCTAACATAAGGGGAGTCGATCTACTTGATAATGCTGTGTCCAATTTTCGAATCAAAGTCCGAAGAAAGAAATGATGGTGGCGAATTTTTGTGAAATTTATGGATGTGTCTATGGAAAATGCGTGGAAATTGTGGCAGCTTGTACATCCCGAAGAGAAAAAATCACTTCTCCCATTTGGAAAAGAAATTACATTAAAACTTCTGAACATTACTCTTGCGGCTTGTGGACGACACAGTGATGGACCTACAGGTCGTCCAAGCAGATTTGCGTTCAGACAGCTGTTAGAAATACAACCCTTCAGGTTCATCGTCTCAGAAAATTTGAAAAGGGTCAGCCACGTAGGTGTAGATAATATCATACTCGGACTGTATTTTTTGCCTCAATTGTGCTGTGCAATTGCATACAAAATGTAAAGAGGCATGGGTAAGAAGAGATGGAATTTAAATTGCGTATATAATTTACAAAATATAGCATGTTCAACTTTCCCGACAATGGGAAAATACGTAAGCATTTTATATATATTTTTTGTAAAGGCATTTGAAATTCGGAAATTGCTTAAATTATTACAAGTGAATACACATTTTCAAACCTGAGTTTTTTATATTTATATGTAAGTCAAATTTACTGTATTGTTACCCTGCAGCAGTTTGTACATTTATATTTGCACCTATATTTAAACATTTGTTGCGTTTCTTAGTTCACCTCTATATTTTGCAAATTTAAAAGAATTATGCGAAGACCGTTTCTTTTCAATTTACAGAATACTATTAACTTCTCTAGATCACATATTAAACACTGTTTCACTACCATTTATGTGTGAGTCAAGGCATTGGTCATGAAGTGATACGTTGCATCTTTAACAAATTTTAATGTGTTCTTCTTGCAAAATGGACACCTATTCTGAGAACACGAGAAAATTTCCTGGGTTCGCACGCACATGAAGACTCACTCTTCCTCCTAATACTTTGCTTGCCTGATGCTCTCTTATTGAAACAAAACGGTTTCCCTTCTAAAGGTAGAATAGTATAATCTGCCTCCGAATATCGAGCAGGGAGATGTTCTCAATTGGATTGACAATCTTATAGAGCCTAAAACTGTTGAATACTGCGACATCTAACATTTGTGTAAACGAGGCTACCACCACTTCTTTCATCTGTTTCTTACCCCGTATACTGCTACTTTTTTTTATCTAGAAGGTCTACATCTCCCACATGCCCACTATACTCTTTACCAAGACTTTGCATTGGTAATTATAATTTTTTCTTATTTCTTTTGCTTCTGAGAATAACACTGAACTGACGATACACGAGGGATAAATTGTAAAATAATGCTATTCAATTCAGCCGGTCCAAACACTATGTATTAGAGTGGCCGGATTTTGTTTCTAAATTTTGATTGGAAGGGTTGCGCAATAGTTGCCTCGTGTTCGGCAATACAAAAAATTGAACTTTTGGACAACCCTTCCTTTACTTCGTGGGGTCGGGTTATTTTTATAGCCTGTGGCTACTCAAATCACACGAGAAGAAGAAAAAAATTGTGTTCCACAGCGATTTTAGTTGTAATTTAGTTGTAAACCCGTTATCCGGGTTGCAGGGTAGTTGCCTCGTTTAATTGGTAATCCATAAAGAAAATTTTGACTTTTTTGGTCAATCCCTTTCATTGCCTCATAGAACTTGAACATTTTTATACCCGTGGCTAGGCAACCCGAACAACACTCCAAAGAAAGTAGTGTTCCACAGTTATAAACTTTGG
Organism: Thermobia domestica; assembly: GCF_964235325.1. Taxonomy (NCBI): domain Eukaryota; kingdom Metazoa; phylum Arthropoda; class Insecta; order Zygentoma; family Lepismatidae; genus Thermobia; species Thermobia domestica. Next base: position 303,685,916 of record NC_137455.1, read on the forward strand.
TTCCTTTTGAGGCTGAAGCATTCTGAGGCTGAATATAAAACGCCACAAATGAGATTCGTTGTTGTTCCTATGTGGTAAAAAATTCTAATAAATTTTGCTTTTATGTTTTAATTAATGTTCTTCACATATAACGTGAAAAATATATTGCCGAATTTAAATTGCAGCTTCATTCACATATATTATGAGCAGTTTACTTAAGATCATTTAATATTATGAAGAAAACATTAATCAAATAGCATAACACTAAATGCTTTTGAAATCGGCAGTTTAATAAGATAAATGAAATATTTAACTTCAACAGTGAACACGACAGTAAATAGCGTTGTCTTATATGGAGCAGGAAATGTTGTTCTTTTTGACAGTCCAGCGTAGTGTATCTTTCGGCGCAGGAATGACTGTTAAAGTATTGTTTGGCGACGTGTTGTCTGAAGATATAATACAAGCGAGTAGGGCAGATGCTTTGTTATTGAGTTTCAATCTGAAACAATTTAGCGACATTCGCACTTTTCGATTCGTTGTTTGCATCCTTCTGTTGTAAGTGGTTTAGGTCGAACTTCCTTTGTGACGTCAAAAGTCATATATATTTTAATCACTGTACGACTCCATTTAGGGTAAAGAGACATCAGAAGTTAGAAGAACAAAACAGTTGTGCTGTGTCATCATGAGTGAGGTTTTACAGCCGAAATGGGAAGTAGCTAAGTACCAACATACGCACAAGTAAACTTAGATGCCAATAAATATCATGAGGTGATTGATGTTTCTCAATGAACGCCATCGAGTCAGCATTAACAGGAGAATTTTCTTCGAGCCAGAAAAAAGAAAATGTTAGAAGAGTGGGATAATTTTCTGAGGAAATTCAATTAGTTTACCTTTAAGTAAGCGGTGGAGCGGATGATAAATGTACTTAGATATTGTTAGAGAGTATCAGTATTAGTGTGCTTAGCGGATCGAAGAGTTGGCTTTATGAGGAAATATTCACAGTCCAAAAAATGCAAAATTTTGCTTCAAGCAGAACAATCAAACGCAAATGAGCAAAAAGCTAAAGAAAATGGGTGAGCATATGAAATTCGGTGTGCAGCTACCTCCTTGTGGTGGGCTGTGGTGAGTATTTTGTGCGTATGTGCCGGAACGAGCAACGACCTGGAAAGAAAGGCTTATCAACAATTTTTCATAGCATACAGTATTATCATAATGTTTTGGAAACATCAATACAATTTATTCCTCTAATTGATTATGATGTTTAACTAGATAGGGACAAAATCCCATCTCTTTTTTTTCTTGCACTTCATTCTAAGTCTGAGAATGCTACAGAGTGAAAAAGACCTAAGGGTGCTGCACAATTTTCATCGTAGTGTGGTGGATGTTGCATGTTTGCATGGGCCGCAACCATAAATATATTCAACTCTAATGTCGCAGAGGAACGGGTTGACCAACAAATCCAAATTTTCTCTGTAACTATTACTAACACGAGCCACTTATTCCACAAACAGCCAATAGATATTAAAAAATAAGACCAAATTGATATAAACTCTAAACTAACATCAGTCGTTTCGATCATTTGACATGTTCTTCCTACCTATACGTGATATAGTATCTCAACTATATTGCAGACTGATCATAAACTCGTAGATCATCAGAACAGTTATCAATCAACTTAGGACTTCCGAAAGCTATTGACTCGCAATATAATTTTGACCTCAAATGACATATGTTGTTTCACTCTTACTAAGCGAGCTCTAAAACAATGGATTGGACACTAAGTTGGTTCGTTTTATATCACTTTTATCCGTGCAACTCCCACTTTCACTAGGAGGGATAAGGGTTTTTTGCTATCACACAGAGCTGGATCTTAATTATATTTCAACTGACACCAATTTAGTCGTCACTCTTAAAACTGATGACTCGACAAACATATCGGTCTAATTTGATATTTTTGCATGTAATTACATCACCACCCAAGAGCAAAAGAGTACTAAAATCGGAATTGAACGGTATTCCAAGTGCCATTATTTATCTAATCGAATCAAAAGAATTTCATCGACACTGACATTGATCGTTTTCGATCATTTTTTATACGTGCTTCCTCCCACTCTCTTCTAAGCGAGTGTGGGTCTTACCCTGGCATTATTCTTCTCCAAACTGCTAGTAATTAGGGTTGATTTTTAAAACTGATTCAGGTGTTACAGAGATATACTGCAAAACAAACATAAAGAGAGGGGAAAGGAGAGAGAGAGAGAGAGAAGGCAAAGCCTCCCTCCCTCCATGTAAAACCATATCGGATATTGAACGGGAAACATACTTCAAAAACGTTCTTGTCCCGCCCTTACTAAACACAAAATTTGTCTGAATGTTATGTGCTAATTATGAACTTAATGTGAATATGGTTTTGGGATTAGTGAGGTTTCTGTCTGGTATCACGATTCGAGTTCGGATATGCTCTATTCATGATACGTATGTTTTCTTTATTCCTTTAATTACATTTCGGGAACGTGAATCCCAGGCTGTAACAAGAATATTGAGAAGTACCGAGTTGAAGACAAATCTAAATGCAGTTATTTACTGCTATTAAACAATTTTCTAAACTTGCACTTTACATTCACTTATAATATATGGACAAACTGTCAGTACCCATCATATCCCAAATTTTATATTTTAAACATAATATTTTTTTATGTCCTGAAATGATTATATGAATTCAAACGCAATTGAAAGTAAAGGGGAAAAAAAGGAATGTCACGAAACTGCATTTTCTAGGAAACGGCGTTTTAATACTAAAAACCGCGTAAAAAGAATATGATTACTTAAATCTTTTGCCCATTTTACATGAACATTTCTACATCTTCCCATGCATGGTATATGCAATCAAAAAGTATCAAGAGTCACAAACAGATAGGACAAAGCACTTGAAAAAGAATATACATGGACATTCATTGTTTTTCCCCTTACCCTTCAATTGAGTTTTTTATGTAAATAGTATGTACAAATATTAATGCATTGAGATATATTGCATTACATATGAAAGAGACTGACGTATCATATAGACTTACTTCTGAAACAGACGTTAGACTTGATACTAAAACGATATATTTTGACACAAACAGGACTTAAGCTCATGATCATATGATTACATGTACTTCGATTTACCAATGAGCTAACATGACCACGTTTGTGGAGATCTTTCTGAGGAAATATAACCAAATTTCCAAGACAACGAAATCCATTCTGTTGTAAATTCTGTTTTTTCTTATTTCTCCTTTCTTTTTCTTATTCTATTGTCGATACGATAACTATGTTCACTATTTTTTCTTTCATTGGCAATATTCCACTATGTATGGAAACGTATATGACAAACACAACATATGCTCACATGATACATAGCTTTAATGTCATATATATTTAAATATATCTATTAATGTAACGTTTTCTACACTTAACAATATTTCAATATGGTTTATGGTACTCTTAAAAAAAAAGTAAAATATCTTCATATTTTTCGCAATGGCTGGCTTATGGCTCGAACCTGTGATATTAGATTTACTGTTTATAAAGATATCCAGAGTTGAACTTTTTTGTAATAAAGTGTTCAGCTGTACAAAATTAATCGTAAATTAATTCAAAAATTCGGTCTATTCTTAGTTTCTAATGCAGTTTTCAGAAAGAATAAAGACATGTTCAGAACACATATTATTGTGATGTTACCAGCAAAACCCTTTCGTGTTTGCTGTGTTTTGAATATGGGCATACATGGCATCGTTTTCTTTCTGCGCACGTGAAAGATTCGAATTGTCACCATTAACAATTACTCTATATATTTGTAAATTCACTTTTATAGATTTTTCGAATTAGATTCTGCTGCCGAATTTGCCATTTAACATTTTAGTTATTTTATCCTCTACATCTTTGATGAAAAGCCTTTAGTGGCATTGCACTTTTCTATTAAATTACGAATTATGGTATACAATGAACGTGTACAGTACAGCGACGTACCATATACACAAAGAAAGTGAACGACCATTATATTGTTTGTCGTTTGCATGAGTGGTCACATAGTCACATTAAGCTCATGGTCACATGTGCAAAGCATTTATGTCCAATTTAATACTTGTTAATTGCTGGTTTCCTTTTGCAATGAGTTAACTGCCGGTTTCTTTTCATGAACTTGAGAATCACTGTTCATGCTGCTCAAGAATACAATTTTTTCTACTTTTTCTTTTGGTATATAACTAACAATTGTAATGTTGTGAACTGCAAATCAAGACCAAATATCATTCGTTCAAAGTTGTTATTATGGGTGGAATGTTCTTTAACTACTTATCATAGCGTAAACAATTGTAATGTTTTTTTTTATAAGAATATATCTCGCTAAGACACAAATTATCTAATTTTATATGGAATTTTTCATGTGCAGTTAAATTTGCTACTAAACAGTTTGGAACTTCAGGTGCAAGACCCTTTTGAACTAATTCTTCTATTTTGCTAAAACAATAAAAAACATATATTATATTCAAAGTCGGATTTATCTACGCAGAGCCAAATCACTTCCATACAATAATCTGCTGGCTTTTAGGCATACTGTATAAATTGACCCTTTCCTGTAAATAGAATATTTTTTTAAATCGATTTTCACTGATATTCAAAGAAATCAAACAGATTTGCAATTTTGAAAGAATTGGTTCCATACATAGGATACATGTGCGTATTTTTGGTGTTGGTTTGGAGAGTTTCTACTTTTTATTACCCATTCATATACAACTGATTACAGTTTTAAAAATGTTCAAAGTTATCATAGCATTGCAATGGGGATTTGTGCCCAAGCTTTGAAACATTACACCATTAGGAACTTTATAATTGTTTTTAACGGCCGCTAACGTTACTTCAAAATCAATGCTAACCACCAATAAATCCTAGACGGGTGACAACTCGTCCTCGTAACTGATAAAACTTTGATTCTTATAAAACTCCTAGCGTTTCGCCTTCTAGAGATCGAGATCGAGATTGGTATTTATGGTTATTTCTCCAGATTATCATCCGAATACATCGTTCATATGAGAATACAGTCAGAATAATTTCCAAGCGTAAGATGGGAATGTAAGAAATCTAAAAAAAAAACTATTGGTTGTATATTGACGAATTTTCTAGTTACTGTTATTTGTGATACTAGTGCCACGACCACATTAATAAATGAGTACCATGTCAAATAATCAGTTGGTGTCATAGAGATTATAGTGTACATGGAAATGGTAAGTTCAAATTGATAGCTTGATTTCTCTCCGGATTTAACTACAGCCTTACAAATTTATTCAAATTTTCTTCAAAGTACCGCTACTGGGTAGCATTCATGTGTAAAGAAGCAAAAAATGTAATAACGTATTCCTCTTACATTTTCTACAAGATTTTGGACATGCTATCTTCTGCATTGCAATTGTATCTTTTACCTTCTTTTCTTAAGACTTGCGTTTACAAACCTTATTTTTTGGATCAATAAGAAAAAAGAAAATGGCCACTCAAACAAATAAATTTTTGGAAACGGCGATGGTGGATTTTGAGCAAAGGTCCGCTGCAATTACCATGAGTTTGTTTAAATAACAGATTGACACAACCTTTGCAATATTGAATAACTTGCACTAAAATACAAATTGGTCCGCAAAGTAACATTTATTATAAAATAATAAATGTGGGACAGTTTCGTCAACTAACTTAACATATTGGTTTCACAGTGTCTATATTTTAGTGCAAGTATGTTTAATGTTTAAGCAAGTGATTTGTTTTCTGAAGGGAACACATATTATTTCCGCTACTATTCAATGTAAATTAATATATAATTTATAAATTTATCCTTTTTTTACTTTACATATATATGTAAATGTCTGTTAGATATAAATAATTTACAAGCAAATGAAATATTTTCCTAACGATATTAAAAACGAAATTGATATAGAACTTCAGTAAGTTCCGTTAAAATTAAATGTTACACATACATTGCCATAGTTATAGGATTTCGAAATTAATGTTTGTGAATAAATCACACTTTGATAATGAATAAGTATCAACAATATTATTTTATTTCGGAACGTGTATAAGGTATGTTTGAATATTTTATAGTCAAGTTCGTAATGTGGATTGGTCAAGCACTAAAACTATTCGGTTATGTATAAGGTTTTTCTATATAAAAGAAGTTGTCTTTATGCTGTATTTTCAATGCAAATAAGGCTAATATATAATGAAAAGTTCTTACCAGTTAAACGTTGAATGCACGATAAACCCTTAACTTTGCATGATTCGAAGGTGCCTGGAAAGGAACATGCATAAATTATGGTATATTTAATGTGTATATATAAAGTATGGAACACACAATAAAATATGTACAAAATAATTAATATGAAACCACTCTTGATTTGCATTACGAACTTTGTAATCTACAGTGAATTCTTTGATGTATATTTTATGCAGTAAAATTTATTTAGTAGAAACCTTACAAAATGCAAAGATTAAAGTATACGTACTTAGTACTCATGTAACTATCGTCAATAGTTTCAACATTACAAAGAATGTTCGACTCTTTGGTGTAGATCTATATAACTAAAATGTAAAAAAGTATCTACCTTCAATCTATTAATTAAATAAACCTTTGAACACAAAAGTTTGTTAGTTTTAGTAATGTGTGTGTGTATCAGTTCTGTACTCTAGCTGTAACACAAACATTTGTTAATGGAAATTGCAAGAACACCCATTATGCCATACAAAATGTCTAATAATACCAGGAAAGAAACACACGACGAAATAGATGAGTGATTTAACAACGTATTATCATTAATAACTGAGTGCCTGGAAGCAACAGCGGTATTGCCAGTAAATTGTTAAATCATAAATGGACTTAAAATTGCCCATTTTCTATATAATATGATATGTCATTATAAAGAACTTATGTTTGGTACATAATATAAGGAAGCTCCCATAATCTTTGGCACTTTAGGTTTATAAAGGAATCTAGTCTTCTTACAACAATGAATTGACAATTGTTATACAGCCTTAGCAATACAACATTACAAATAAAAAAAACGAATATTTAGTAAAACGGAAAAGAACATTAATTTTGTCAAATGGAAAAGCTACAAAACAATACAGATTATATATCTGTACACAATCCCCAGGCATGATCCTGTAAGAGGTTAGATGGGCGCGCGTCTCAAGAGTTTAATTGAAACATATATATTGAATGACTGCATTAAATTACGAATTTGTACTTTTTAATTGTCCAGGACGTCTGGAAGCGAAACATTGATGCTTATCCTACTCCGCCTTATACTGAAATTAGTACCTTTAGAGAGTGGTATGTATACTGTAAAATTTAATAATACAGATTTCATTCAAAATGTACTTCATGTTTGGGTTCTTGGTTCTTCCGTACTGTCTATACTGCTCCGATATATTTAGCGATATCTCTCTTTTTTGTGTCGCACCTCCATAAAGAAATCTTGTTATTCAACTTCTGCTATTCCTGTAGTCAATCCCCAGGATCCAAAAGTGAGATCTTCTTCATTGAGAAAGGAGCACTAATGGGCATTTATGTGGCTAGTGCGTGCATCCTCAGTTCAAAGGTTGATCATTCAATTTCCGATGAGAGAGTGTTAAAATTCGAACCCAATACAATATTTCAGAATTCGCCTTAAACTTTACACCCAATCATCATATGACCTTGGTGCTGAAAGTTACACTATTTCTTTTAAGGAATCAAAGATCTACAATAAGCAATTTGTGCAAACGTTCTATAGTAAGTAACACGAAACAATTTTCAATTTGTATTAACGCGTTTCACAAGAAAGTACAATTACGCAAACTCAAATATGAAGATATTGAAGAAAGAAATTGGAATACATAATCATGGGTATAAATAGAAGAAAAGAAGACATACCAGGAAATTGAATGAAACTTCAAAATTTTAGTTTAAGCATTGCGAAACTTAAGTAGTGCAGATGAAGTAGAGATGCGCATTGTATTGACCTATCAATGATATGTAATATTCTCGTGATACTATATCAGGGAGCACGTAAAGTACATTGAGTGTGAGGTATACTGGAGTTAATTGCTCCACTACAGTGTTTCGTGTAAAACACTCGACAGATATAATATATCGAAACCAAATGCAGTCCTTTGATTAATAGCTACACAAGAAACTTGGAAATACAAAATTCGAAATTTCCCTCTTTCATCTAAGCATCTAATAAAGAAATTATCCTTTTCACGTCCATGGGACATATTTGTCCCTTTTATAATTTTTACTATACGTCTCTTATAATGCTTAAATGATCAATCCTAGTAACATTTTCCTAATTATCAAAAAAGAAACTCATAAATAGCAAGAATTGTGGTGACAAAATTAAATATTACACTGTTTACCACACTATTGAAAGTAGTAACTTTCCATGGTATTCTTCTGGGCTCGTATCTCGAATTTATTTCTGGTTTGTAGTAAATGTTTTAAGCTAGATGAGTGAAATTAGGACTATTAATAATTATTTAATACATTTATGTGTGAAATCATCATATTCATGAAAAATGTATAAATTATAGAGTAAATTTATGATGGAACATCCGTGTCCCTATGTACATCAAGGGTACTTTGCTATAATATTTTAGACTTGTTGCGTCCTTTACTTCTGAAACAACTTTTTATTAAAAAATAAATCCTCACCTTTCCTAGAATATTTATGCTGTTCTAAATACTACTTTCAAAAAGGGTTTCTCCAGGAATCCCATTTTTGTTTAAAAATTGAAAGCTAGGAGAGTGTAAGTTGAGGTTTTTCATGGTTGGAACCTACTTTTGACATATCAATTTTAGAGAGGTGCTCTTAATAACTTAGGGGTTGCACCTCCAAAAGGGAGTAGCCGAATCAGTGGCTTTAAACGTTTTCATGCGTCTTGCGGTGAGGCGAATATATCCCATGTTCACTATTATTTCTATCTCCGTTCTGGAATATCAAGATTGCGTGAGTTCTTGTCAAGGATGAGGAAGTCATTCAAGTTTTACATACTAAGAATAGTGACGATGAGGCAATCTTCGCTTGCGAGAAAAGGATAGATTGTTCCTGGTAAAATATATTGAAAAATGAGTGATACATATTATTATAGAAAATCATGATATCTCTCACTTAAGTAAAAGCTCGAATGTGGAAGCAACAAGTCAATCTACCCAGCAGAGCAGGAAATTGGTAAAAGTTCAAATACCTTAGATCGTGAAAGTTTCGTCCACTTAGATTTAAAATGGGAACTTCAATATATGCCTAAAAATTTCTCCGATAACAATTTCGATTTTTAGAAAATTTTAATTTTCGATGTAGCAGAGTCGATATGTCCCCAAACTTATTGATATTTTCTTGTTTTCCACGGAATTTAATACTATTTGTCGAACATATAGTTCAGCGCTCAATAACATGGTGTGACATTTAGTATACACAGTGCTAATTTGAGTCTTTTTTAATAAACATTCTAATGACTTATCATGTTTTGCCAACAATTAGAAACTCTTGGTCGAGTAAGCGTGATTTGCTTGTGCCGTATGTTGCTCAGGTAATGCCACTGCATTGATCTGAAAAATTCGAAAACATTTACATTTATCTAACAATCAAATTCAACCAGAAAGCAAGTCCATCCTATGATCCTGCTAATATTTAAACAAAATTTTCCAAAATGCTATGAATCCCAATAAAACTCAGACCATAGATGAACATATGATAAAATTTAAGGGTCATAACATTATGGAGCAATATATAAAAATAAACCTATAAAATAGGTCTAAAAATGTGGCGTAGATATGATTAAAAGAACTGGTTAACTCTTTGAATGTGATTTGTAGACAGGAAAGAAACATAATACTAAACCAAAGGTAGGTCTTGATGAATGAGTTGTTTTCCAACTAACGAGATGAAGCTGCAAAGTGAATTTTGATAGCTTCTTTAATTCACCTGCTGTAAAATATTTTAGCAGAAAAGAACTAAAAGGATGTGCGGCAATACACACGAGCATGAAAAGTAGTCCAAGACTTTTTCAGCTAACAAGGAGACAAAAAAGAGCTGACATTTACTCCGATTAAAGTAACAGTATGTCATACGTAAATGGATGAACAACAAGCCTGTGCACCTTATATATGATTTCAAATAGCCAATTCGTGCAACTATTTTAAAAAGACGAGTTCAGAAATAATCTGGGAAAATAAGTATTCATTGTCCAATTATGATATCGAAGATTAGTAAGATTGTGGAAGGAGTTGATCTTATGAACAAGTGAAAAGTAATATATCAAGATGTCCGTAAAGCAAACATTTTAATAGGTTACATCTTAATAGGTTTTGATCTAATTGATATTGTGTAACGCCCTATCCACCTCTAACCGCAAAAGAATCAGAAGCAATCTAACCAAACCAAAATTAACAAAATCCAATGATTCCTCCGGACTCATTCGACGAAAACTAATAACAGACGGAGCATTAAGGGAGCACAGGTCTCGACCGAATTCTCTTTCAATAGATATCTATGATCCAATACTAGGATATTCAAAAAAATTAACAAGAAATACAAAGAAAAACACAAATTTCAAATTTTTATATAACAATTTTCTTACAACCAATTCTGTGGTGGTGAGTATGCAGTCAATCGTTAGTTGACTACATATTCACCGCTAAAATAAAACAAAGCGAACAAAATTCAAAAAAACTAGAATTCAGTTCAATAGAAATTTAACATAGGAATCCGGGCTCTAAAAGTTGAATTAAAATTTCAGTTCTCTAATTTAATTTATTTAGATTCATTTTTAAAGTATCGATTCTAATAAACGTCTGTATTCCAATAATTGATCAACAAAGCTAAAATATGTAAAGGTGATAAAGCAACTAGTAACCAACCGTGTATACATCGAACAAACCTTTCAAAAAGGCAAAGAGAATTCAAAAATACCTAAATCTCACCAATTCAAAAACTTTATGAATAATCCGGGGTTTAATTTTCAATTTTGTCTAAAAATAATTCAAATTCCAAGGAAAACTCAAATTCTGTACAGTTTATATACCCCAATACTCTCGACTTCTAATTATAACAAAATTAGAAAGACATGAATACACAAAACGAACCAGCACTCTGTTTGATCAAAGTACTAAAAGGGAAGAGCTGTGCAAATTGTGCTTTCAAAAAGTGAACAATCTGTATTCAGTGTCCAATGTTCCTCTAAGTTTTTTATTGGGTCATAATTGTTTTCAGGTATACCACTGCCGTACGTGAAGACTTAAGTTATTTTCTTTTGTTTCTGCGCAGGTGGACTTGTAGTAAATGCAAAATTTATAGTTGAAATTATGTATACAAGTTCTCAGAAATCTGTAAAATTTGGTACCTTTGAAATACATTGTGACATATATGTCCCCGACGATTTTCCCCATTTAAAAGTAAAATATTGTAAACATTACTAATTAATGTTTATATCTAATCCAAAATCAATAATAAATACTAGACAAATAAAATTATACTATGTGGTTCATAAGGATACGTGAAAGGGTTAAGAGAACAGAAGGAATAGAAAAATAAGGACAATTTTAGTACGACCTTGGAAAGGTTTGGTATTACAGAGAGATATAATGTTGATTCCAGTTTTATCGGCTTGAAAAATGTTGACAAAAAAAATATTATTGGTTATTTTCACGGACGAATGATGAACTTATTTGCTTACGTTAACGTCTAACATCTAGATGAGGCCATTGCTGTTGGGTAAGTAGTAAACAAAAGTGAGACACTCAAGTTAAAACTATATGCTTGGTATGATTACACAATTGCAAACAACAATAGTGGAATAATAAGTGCTTTATTTGCAACTATTGAAAACACGTTTCAAGATGGTTGTCTCTTTCTTCAATTCCGTCACCACATTTTGGAATTAATGTTACAAAGTTGTTTCCATATAGCAATTGGTGCAACTTCTAGGTATAATGTCAACTAATTCAAAAGATTAAGAGAGACTAGACATTCATGTATAGTACAATGGATATTAATATGATGAACGTAACACGTATAATGAACATGTGAGTATGTCAGAATTTACATAGTCTCTTTTAAATCAGGAACAAATGAGACTTAATATAATAGACATAATCATCGACAGTGATACTCTTCTAAGGGAAACAGCTTTATGTAATTGATGCTTATGCCCAAGCCGTTGTTTGCAAACTGTATTTTTTCCTTTAAAATTTAGTTGTTTGAAAAAAAAATGATAATAAAAGAGAAAGAATAAAGCAGAAAGTTATGAATTATTTTCCTCAGACTGTTTACAAGTCGAATCAGGACACTGGCTGTGAAGCCATTTAACTAGAATTTGATTATTTGTAGATAGTAATAGATTAAGTAGATCCAGAAATTAGAATAGCCACGGTGGCTTAGTGGTGGAGAGCTCACTTTTGGTGTTTAAGGTACTTACTCTCTTCTTTCAGCTTGAGTACGTTTGTGGTAGACAACACCAGTACCTGGGTTTTCTCGTGGTACTTTCGTTTCCTCCCAAAATATCATGCAAGCAAATCTCCTACCAAAACAAATCAACCTTATCGCCTCCTAGCAACAATATCACCTCTTTTAGTTTACATAGCATCACTTTAGGACGTAAAACTAAAAGATATCATTTCAGAAAATATTAAAAGTTTTGCTTTAGATTTTGAGACACCTATAATGAAATTCCAAATAGGTAGTGTCCCGTATCATCAGATATTGTGATATTTATGCTATCATAAACTGTCAGTATGTATAAAGATGAAATATGAAACGTAATCAATGAACCGGAAAACAGTGAATAAAAAATCAAAAATTAAACAGGATTGGTAGAGCAAGCCTACATTCAGTAAAATTGATCCCCATTTCTGATATCAGTGACTATGATAAAACACCTTTTCTTTTAAATATTTTTCAGTAAATTAAATTACCGAAAAGTTTGCCATGAAAAGGTAATGCAAATTACTAATATGGAATGAAGACATTAAAAATATAGTATTTGTGAACGAGATGGTTGAGAGTGAAGTGAAGCTTAATTACGATTGCATGAACATTGTGGGAAAGAATAAATTAAAGCAAAGAAATTTGTAGATAGCGTAGAAAGATACGTAGCGTAGGTAGCGTAGACACTAAAAAAGAACTAATAATGCTTGAAATCTGACTTTCCTTATTTTTTTTATTCTTATTGTTTCATTTAAGTGAGTTAATTAATTTTTTTTATTTATTTGGTTTCCACAGTTGCTAGTAAAATAGTATTGAAATGCAATGTAACATTAACTACTACAGTAAAATGTAAAGAAATTATAGAACCTTTTATAATATAAAATATAAATTTCCTCAGAACTTTATAATTTTAAGTCTCTGGAGATCGCTTTTAAGCAGCTGAATTTAACTGAAGTTTGTAAGAAGCTGACTTGTTTCTAAAAAACTCGAGATCAATAGGTCCTCGGCCTGATTCACTTAGAAATAAGAACCAAGCTTCGAAATTTAATATATTATGGTGTAGTCTTTTATAGGCTTGTTCGCAAGATCTCAAATATCTACCTCATTTTCTTTTCTACTTATAGGTTCGTGAATGAAAGGTTTTCTGCCATTTGCTGAAAATGGAGTTTTCCCAGTACAGTGCAGTGAAAACTTTCCTATTGAAGAAACGACTACACACAAATCAAATTTATGAACAATTGGTGAGAACGTTCTATGATACTTTACCATTTTATTCAACCGTCAAGTGATTGTGTCACGAATTCGAGCTTGGCAGAGAGTCGTGTATGGACGCACAACGTGCTAGTCACCCATGCACAGTGACCAACAAAGAAACTGTAAACAAGATAAATGATATCGATATGGCTGATCACAGAGTGGCCATAGAGGAGACTGACGTATCATGAAGTACAGTGCAACCAATATTGGTCGATATTCAACAAATTAAGAACTTTTCGATCGGTGTCAACAATATTATCTCTTGATAAGAAAAGACAGCGAGCGGTTTGTTCGCAAGAACTTTTGCCTAGGATAAAGTATAATCTAGAAAGGATTTAATCCCACTTGTAACCGTGCATGTGACTTGAATTCATCATGAATACCCAAGCATCTGTAAATTTCGCGTAGTACTCATCGCCTGGAAGATAATATCATCAGTCTTCGCGGATGCTAAAGAAGGTTATTCCTTGACTATTTGCCAAGTTGGCGGGCCATCTCATTGATATTACGCCAACTTAATCCGAAACTTGCGTGAAACCATTAAGGAGCAACGAAAATTATAGTTGTCAGGCAAAATGCCCTTCCATAAGGACAATGCATCGTTCGACAAGTCAACAGTTGCAATGCCAACAATTCATGATGTTCGCTTTGAATTGTTTATGTACCCACCCTATTTATCTGTTGATTTTTCCGAATTTGAATGAGCAGCTGCGAGGAAAGAGATTTGTCAGTAGTAACAAAACAGTCTTGTCTGCCGTAGAGTAGTATTTTGACAATCTGGACAAAAGTTTTTTTTGCAGCTATGCAAATATTGGAACAACGAGTAATCAAGTGAGATCCAGAGAGAATAGTTGAGAAATAGGAAAGCAACATTTATCGAACCCCTTTTATTTTTGGTCCAGACCGAAAGCTTATTGATCAGTCATCGCACATTGGAACATTGCTAGGAACTCGCAGCAAAGTATTTAGAAAGTTTAAAAATAAGGTTCACCTTAATATATATATATATATATATATATATATATATATATATATATATATATATATATATATATATATATATATATATACTTGTCATGGTGTCTAGTATTGTACTAATTTAAATCTTACAACCAAACATAAAGGTCCTTATCTAATTAACGATAATCTGTAGTATTGAATTTTCAGATTTACGAAACTTGGTTTTACTTACATGAATTATAAAACAGCGGAGGCGAGCATCTACATTTCTCAATTGCTTCTTTATATTCACAGCTCCATTGACATGACACGTGTAGATGTTATTTGTGCAGTTTTTTCTCATCTCGGAATAGGCAGTTCCTTTGTTTAACAGTCAGATCTCTTAAACCTAGAGAGCTTACTATTTGAGTAGGAATGACATAATATGCTACACTGTTATATTTCTTCCTTGGTATATATCTAAAATTGTTAATTAGCTGCTGAGGATATTCATATGGCGAACTCACAAATACCTGCGAATTAGATACATATTAGAAATTAATAAATAAGAGTTTTAATCAATAATTAAGTGAACTACATAGCTCAAATATATTTATATACTTCATAATGGGCTACCCTGGCGTCTCTAATGGGCAATACCTCATTTGAAAGCTTATGAGACAGATTTCAACGTGGTAGCTTTTGTTCACCTTGTGCCTAACTCGTAAATGTAGAAGGAAAAGAAATTTAGAAACTGGAAAACACAGTTTTTTCGAAGTCGGCAGCACTGTTATTTGTCTTACACAAGAATTGGCATACCCAGGATATCATTATTTAGAATGTTTATTTTTTATTGTTAGAGCTTTTTATGATTCTAGCTCTCTGGAAGAAGAGTGTTCATCCCCAAATGCTGACGGGGAAGGTGAACTAGTACATCCAAATATTCCCTATACCCTTTGCTACTGGACTCCCGATGTAGACGAAATGCACAGAGTTAGAACGTTTCATCCTTCCTAAAGATATATACACTCAAATCATCTCCTTAGGCAAATTATGAACGAAGTGATGGAGATTTAAACTGGTGGCTCAACCCTTAAGCCGATCATCCTATAAAGGTTAATGAGCAGAAAATAACGGTATTCTGGATTTCAGTGTAACTGCTTGAAACTGTGATATCTTGCTGATCGTTTGGTCACTACGAGGCCAGTTTTTTGAAAACAGGAGAAGGTAAATGTATTTTGAATTTCGTTGGAATTGTATAAAACCACGATAAGTCATATGCAACAACCTGGAAAAGGACGTGGAGAATAGTGTCTAACACCGTTTAAGCATAGACAACACTCCGATGTTCACCTTGAGGGACAAAAGAAAACCCTGGAAACCAGTAGACAATTTTTCTCAGGATCATGGCATCTACAACGTATCACAGTGTCATTCGTCTACACCTTAATCAAGAATATCGCTATACGCGGCTGTTGTCAAAAATCTGAACCTGTACTGGCATATGGTTAACAATTGATGGTTTTCTCCATTAAGACTTTATCTCACGAAGAGATCTAAAACATATAAAAAATTAATCATTCTTACACAAATCAAGAACATCGCTATACTTGTCTGTTTTCAAGAAAGTTGAACCAAGCTCGAATCAACTTGAACCAACTCTCTGCCTAAATGGTACACCTTAGCCGTAAATCTCCATATGGCTGTACCATTTAGAAGTGTCCCCCGCTGTACAACATATCGCTTTTTCAGCCATTTTTATTGAAATCCAGAATATCGTTATTTTCGATGTTTTCAAGAAAGTGGCCCTGTGATAGCCAAACGGTCAGTGAGTTTTGGTTATACCCATTGAGACCCGGAAGACAATATCTGCAAAATATATCAAAATAAAGGCATTGCAAGGGGGCCATTTGAAAGGGAGCCATTGCCCCCTGAAATTGTTTTCTCTCAAGAACGACAAAACCCGTATATTCCACTTTGAAGTCATCGATGATTGGGGATAGTTTCGTTTCTTTAATGTGGCCTTTCAGTGAAAGGGGACTTTTTTTTGAAAAGGGGACCCTTTGCCTCCGTTAACCTATGTTTCGAAAGTACGTGTCTATTTATTTTCGGTCTAGTAAATATTTATCTGTCTATTTATTTTATAACTAAAACCATCTCATTTACACTTTTACTTTTCGGACTTCAATTAGACATCACTATGTCAAGGACTATATTTAATTTTCCATTCTTATATTTAAACTCTTGGAGTGACAATAAATAAAAGAGATTCCCAGTCAAGATTATAGATCAAAAATTCGATCGCAGAAACATCTGAATGAGTAGCAATGGTCTGAGCTGGCTGAAATTTTTCGCGCCTAGAGCGTGGGTCCTGCCGCCAGAATTCTACTGCAGTGGCTGCCAGGCGCCCACATCCGGATCACGTGGTATGACGTCATATGATCACGTGATGTTAGGCCACGTCTTTATGGGTAGTTTCACCGAGGGCTTGATTTTATTCCCTTTGCGGCATAAAATGTCGGAGATATTTACCTTTGGATAGAATATCCACTTGCAGTATTTGATTTCAACTTTTGCGCTCCCTATAGTGTGAAGCCCGCTTAAATTTTACGTCTGTTTCCTATGGCTTACAAGGTTTACGCTCCACCTTTATAGAGTAGTTTCACTGTGGGTCTATTTCGTTCCGTTTTATGGGTATAAAATTTGAAGATTGTTATCCCGTTTTTACTTTATAGGATGTATGTATAACTTACATTATTTTTCCCTTTAATGGGTCAAATTGGAAGCCCCTGTGACCAATTTAGCATAGCTTCTGTGATTACATCATGAGTTTACGTGGTGTTAGGCAACACATTTTTTCGTGTGTGTTCATAATCTTCGCTTTTATGGTGAAGACCCACCGCATTTATAGGGTGATCCCAGCGAAGGGATTGATTTTGTTCCCTTTTATGGGTATAAAATTTGAAGAATGTTATTTTTGTTTTTACATGGTAGGGTCGTTACATAATCCTTTGATGAGTATAAATGATTGATCTTGGGACCTTATTACATTATATGATTATTTGGAGGTGCACTTAAGATCACTCCCTTACGTTTGATATGTACTTCTTGATCCATTTCGTTCCGCCTGAGGGGTGAACACGAATATCTTACATGTATTGATTACTATATTATAGACATTGCCATCGTCCCGAGTTCAATTCTTGGTGCTAATTTAGGAAATTTTGAATTTAACGTCCCCTCGAAGCTAAGCGAAAATAATGATTGGAAATGGTGAAATGAAAAAACATCATAAACTTACATACTTGCTGATTGAACCAGGGACATCGCACATCAGAAATAAGCACTGAGCCACCATGCCCCACTCAAAGGTTTTAATTTTCGGAGCGAGCTGTTTTGCGTATGAAAAAACATTGACATACGAGTATGTTGTGAAATTGCAGAATCTGATTTTACGAAGAGTATATTGTCAGTTCATATATTGAATATCTCTAAGAGGTGTAAAAGAGGGGAGATTCCGGATAAGGTAAACAACATTAATATATATCGCTTTTGTTCAGAGATTAAATAAAAATGCTGCAAAGTTTAAGAAAAGCTTCGTCGTGCATTGGCTTATAATCATTGTTTTAGAAGGAAACGTCAGCTATTTTGTGCTACATGTGCTTTGGTATTTCTTCCCTGTATCATTACCATCCTTTTCTTATTGCATATTGAACTTATACAGTATTTAAATGTCAAATAGTGTGTAATGGTTTCCTTTGAAAGAGATATTTATTCTTTGAAAAGGACAAACGTGATGGGATGATGTGATTTTGGACCTAGTTAGTACTTATCATTTCCGTTCGTTGATTTAAATAAAAAATGACGTTACATTTACTCTTTGCTTAGTCTGATTAGTTCATTGTTCTAGCAATCTTTTAAACGCTCAGCGTTTTGTTGCTCAGTAAGCGCTTCATTGATGGAATCAATGCTGCCAGATTTTGAAAATCTAAAGTGCTTCAATTCTTTTCAAAGCTGCTGCGCTACGTGCAAGAATTTTCAAAACTAAGAATTTTGAGAAAGTAAAAGTTTTCAAACTAAAAAATTTAACAAATTTTTAGAACGAAAAATTTTCCTAGCTAAAATTTTCAAATAAAAAAATAAACAACATTTTGAAAAGAAAATTTTGAAATAAAATAGTTCAAAACAAATTTTTCAATAAATCTTTCAAACCAAATTTTAAACTTAAATTTCAAATAAATTTGAAAAAAAATAACTAAAATTCTCAAAATAAAAAATAAAATAAAATAAAACTATTTGGACATAAACTTTTTAAACTTAAAATTTTGGAAAGGAAGATTTCAAACCGAATTGGGCAATTAAAAACTTTTCGAAAGAAGTTTTCAAACATTTTTTTTCGAACACAGGAAGTTTCAAACTCAAAAAATTGCCAATCAAGATTTCAAACTAAAACTTTGGATCTAAAATTTGGAAATGAAAAATTCGATCTCAAATTTCAAACTAAAAATTTTCGAATTCAAAAAGTTTTAGAATCATAATTTGAGACTCAAAATTCGAATTTAAAAACATTTTCGAACTACAATTATCAAACTCAAACTTTTAGAAATTTTTTACAGAGATTAAAAGTGGTCAGCTAAACAGTTTACACTGAGAATTGTGAATTGTTGCTAAAGTTTAAAGTGCAGTCAATTTACTGATTCAGGTTTAAATTTGATATATGATGAACCGTTTGGCTAGTCATTGCTACTCATGTATTTTGTATCGGAACATTGAAATGAAGTATAAAGTTCACCTCATAAGACAAATTATCTAGTCAGCCCAAACTCATAAATCGTTTCCCTATCCAAAGCCCGTTGTTAAGCCATAACTTTTAGTAATATAACATAGTTTACTGTTTAAGATTTATATTGTCTTGAGAACGATTCAGTTCGTTTATGTAATGAACCGGTTGGCCAGGCATAGTCTGAATTCACATCGTACCTCACGAAAGCATTCTTGTTGGAGTTGTTTAGCCGTGACCAGTTTTCTGGATATAGCCTGCACGATCACCATCAATTAAATACTACTTAGGTTAGCGATCATTAAGACGTGAGTTAATAAATATTAGCCACTATAACACTTGAACTTGTATGAAACGGATAACAAATTACTGATCAAAGCACAAAACGAACAAAATGATATGATGGGCACGATTTCAATCATGTGACGTCAAGGATGAAAGTAATTCCATACCTCTCACTCCTCTCACTTAACCCTAGAAATACCAAGGGGGGTTCAATTTTGCCCGCGCGTCTTTTTTGTTCAACTTGAATACCTTAAAATGTTTTACGGATTCTCACATTTTTGTTATTGCTATTTTGATTAGATGATCAGTTTGGAATTTATCCACCTATGTAGCAGTGTGGTTTTATGTAAAAAAAAATACCTGTTGCGCGGGTTGATTTGATCCCCCTTGTTCATAGGTGCTACCCATTCTTTTATTTTTTGATCATTTCCTAATTTTTATTTTTATGTCCAAAATTTAATTATTTTAAACTATATTGAATTTTCCTTTATATAAACACTTAGCCTTACACAGAGCCAGTGTAACGGGATAGACGTACCTCCCGTAAAACATACCCCCCAGTAAAAAAGTACTAGGATAGATATACCCCCGGGAAAACAGTCCTGGGACAAACGTACCCCCGGTAAAAAAATCCTAGGACAAATGCACCTCCCCGGTAAAATAGTCCCACAGATAAACATACTTCCCGGTAAAACTGTCCTAGGACAGATATACCCCGCGGTAAATCTATCCTAGGATAGATATACCCCCCTGTAAAATTATCCTAGGACAGATATACCCCCGGTAAAACATCGCCAGAAGAGACAACAATCAAATTTTTCGATGAATCTTATTCACAAAAGGAAAAATTGTTCACTCACAATAGGGGGAAAATCTATCCTAGGATATTCTTACCCCCTGTCGGTTTTCCTTAAACACAAAGAAAATGAAGACAAAAGATATAATATTAATACCATATTGAAGTGTACATCTACATCAGTGAACATATACCGGGGGGTAAATCTATCCTAGGATATTCTTACCCCCCTGTCGGTTTTCCTTAAACTCAAAGAAAATGAAGACAAAAGATATAATATTAATACCATATTGAAGTGTACATGTACATCAGTGAACATATACCAGGGGTAAATCTATCCTAGGATATTCTTACCCCCCTGTCGGTTTTCCTTAAACTCAAAGAAAATGAAGTCAAAAGATATAATATTAATACCATATTGAAGTGTACATTTACATCAGTGAACATATACCGGGGGTAAATCTATCCTAGGATATTCTTACCCCCATGTCGGTTTTCCTTAAACTCAAAGAAAATGAAGACAAAATATACAATATTAATACCATATTGAAGTGTACATCTACATCAGTGAACATATACCGGGGGGTAAATCTATTCTAGGATATTCTTACCCCCCTGTCGGTTTTCCTTAAACTCAAAGAAAATGAAGACAAAAGATATAATATTAATACCAAATTGAAGTGTACATCTGCATCAGTGAAAATATACCGGGGGGTAAATCTATCCTAGGATATTCTTACTCCCCTGTCGGTTTTCCTTAAACTCAAAGAAAATGAAGACAAAAGATATAATATTAATACCATATTGAAGTGTACATCTACATCAGTGAACATTACCGGGGTAAATCTATCCTAGGATATTCTTACCCCCATGTCGGTTTTCCTTAAACTCAAAGAAAATGAAGACAAAAAATACAATATTAATACCATATTGAAGTGTACATCTACATCAGTGAACATATACCGGGGGGTAAATATATCCTAGGATATTCTTACCCCCCTGTCAGTTTTCCTTAAACTCAAAGAAAATGAAGTCAAAAGATATAATATTAATACCATATTGAAGTGTACATTTACATCAGTGAACATATACCGGGGGGTAAATCTATCCTAGGATATTCTTACCCCCCTGTCGGTTTTCCTTAAACTCAAAGAAAATGAAGACAAAAGATATAATATTAATACCATATTGAAGTGTACATGTACATCAGTGAACATATACCGGGGGGTAAATCTATCCTAGGATATTCTTACCCCCCTTTCGGTTTTCCTTAAACTCAAAGAAAGTAAAGACAAAATATACAATATTCATACCATATTGAAGTGTACATCTACATCATTGAACATATACCGGGGGTAAATCTATCCTAGGATATTCTTACCTCCCTGTCGGTTTTCCTTAAACTCAAAGAAAATGAAGACAAAAGATATAATATTAATACCATATTGAAGTGTACATGTACATCAGTGAACATATACCGGGGGGTAAATCTATCCTAGGATATTCTTACCCCCCTTTCGGTTTTCCTTAAACTCAAAGAAAATGAAGACAAAATATACAATATTCATACCATATTGAAGTGTACATCTACATCATTGAACATATAACGGGGGGTAAATCTATCCTAGGATATTCTTACCTCCCTGTCGGTTTTCCTTAAACTCAAAGAAAATGAAGACAAAAGATGTAATATTAATACCAAATTGAAGTGTACATCTGCATCAGTGAACATATACCGGGGAGTAAATCTATCCTAGGATATTCTTACTCCCCTGTCGGTTTTCCTTAAACTCAAAGAAAATGAAGACAAAAGATATAATATTAATACCATATTGAAGTGTACATCTACATCAGTGAACATTACCGGGGGTAAATCTATCCTAGGATATTCTTATCCCCCTGTCGGTTTTCCTTAAACTCAAAGAAAATTAAGACAAAAGATATAATATTAATACCATATTGAAGTGTACATGTACATCAGTGAACATATACCGGGGGGTAAATCTATCCAAGGATATTCTTACTCCCCTGTCGGTTTTCCTTAAACTCAAAGAAAATGAAGACAAAAGATATAATATTAATACCATATTGAAGTGTACATCTACATCAGTGAACATATACTGGGGGTAAATCTATCCTAGGATATTCTTACCCCCCTGTCGGTTTTTCTTCAGCTCAAAGAAAATGAAGATAAAACATATCATATTAATAGCATAGTAAGCTGTACCAGCCCATTTGGAAATATTTTTTACCATTTAATTTTAACAACGTTGTTCGAATAAATACATAACTTTTTTATGAATCGTTAAATATTGACTACTTTTAATAAATTTAAATTTTAAATAACAGAGCGTGATATTTGTACTCTACGAACTCGGTGTGTTTTCCCTGCACTTTACACACACACGCACAAACACACTCACACACACATACACAGAGGGAGAGAGAGAGAGAGGAAGACGAGAGAGAGAGAGAGATAGAAAATGAGAAACACTATGTAAATTTTTCTTTCCCAACTTGAAATTTTAGAACATGTTCCGGTTCCCGAAATCTTATTGGAGAACTATAATTTCTTACTAACTAACTTTAATGTACAAAAATTCAAATTTCTAGCCTAATGTGCAGTTAAATATAGTGGAAAATTTTCTACCTAACATCACTGTACAAAATGTCCAAAATTGTCCGGCTTGTGAAGAGTTTTTTCAGTTGTTTGTATATCAGAATTAAAATTTTCCGATCTATGAAAATTCCTTTCACTTGTTACTTCAAAGCAATAAAACTTTTTGATTTACTTTTTGCTTCAAAATGATGACAATTTTTCGACTCATAATAGGTTTTACAATTTTTTCATACAGGCTACCAATTTTTCTATTCATGAAAAATTGTTTCACTTGTTCCTACATAGTACTGAATATTCTCTGAGCCATGAAAATTTTCAGATTCTTTAAACGATCTTTCACTTTTTACCATTTCTACCCATGAATTCTATCAATTTTATGATTACTGAGGAATCGTTACTTGATCACTGCTACTTTTTAGAACGGAAAATTTTCCGGAAAAATATGGAAGAAAGCTTTCCAGCTCACATCACGGCTAAACAACGATGTAATAATAAGTGCAGTATGTTTTTTTATGAATCGGAAAATTTTCATCACTGTTCACAACATTAAAACTTTAGTTGTCATATTAGCACTTATTGCAGCAACATACTTCACACTCCAACCTTTTACTCATTTCTGTTGTTCGGACATTTGTTCTGTTGTTCGGGCGTTTACGTTTTTGTGAATATCTCAGATTATATTTGTTCTATCGAAATGAAAATTGCGGGATAAATCTCTATTTCAAATTTCCTTTAGAAATAAGAAGCTACTGAGTCATAATGTTATAGGCATCACTTTTTTACTTTTCTAATAGAAAGAAACCCCAGACCCCCAAGCGTTACCGGACCAAATGTCCTTTGGACGAAATTTGCTTTGAACTAAACATCTCTGTACGAAATGTCCCTTGGACCAATTATCTTTTGGACGAAATATCCTTTGGAGCAAATGTTTTTGGACGAATTGGCCTTTGGACCAATTACCAATTGTCCTTTGGACGAAATGTTCTTTGGACCAATTGCCTTTTGGGCGAAATGTCATTTGGACCAATTGCCTTTTGGAGCAAATGTCTGGTTGAAATGTCCTTTGGACCAATTGTCTTTGGGCGAAATGTTCTTTGGACGAATTGTCTTTTGGACGAAATGTCATTTGGACCAAATGTCTTTTGGACCAAATGTCTTTGGACGAAATGTCCTTTGGACCAATTGTCCTTTGGATAAAATGTCCTTTGGTCCAATTGTCTTTTAGACGAAATGTCCTTTGGACAAATTGTCTTTTCGACGAAATGTCCTTTGGACCAATTGTCTTTTGTACGAAATATCCTTTGTACCAATTGTCTTTTGGACAACTCTAATCGGCAAAATACTTTTTATATCTCGAATTTGTCTTTAAATCTCTCTCTCTCTCTCTCTCTCTCTCTCTCTCTCTCTCTCTCGGCTGAGCCCCCTAGGATATCAATACACGTGCATTGAATTATTTGCTTTCTCTGTTTATTTTTCGGAAATAAGTCTTAAGAGCAAAGATTTTTGATTTACGAAGAAAATTTGTTTTTTTCATTTGCTCAACCTAATTGCTCTAATTAATAAACCGCGTTCTCGTGATATTTTTGTGGCATAATTATTAATGACGTATTTTCTCTCCATATCGTACCCATTCTTTCCTTATTCTGTGATTTTATTTTCGTATATATAGCACGAAGAGAGAAAGGGGCGCTGAGATTGGTATAAAATGTTGATATAAAAAGTTTGGGAGGTGAAGCACTATAGTAAGGACTTGGTAAACAAAATAAAAGAGCCCCGAATAAGATTCAAATCAGCCGTCATCCTCTTGACTCATTCTTCACATAGTGTCTTATTAATAATGTTATGTACAGGGAAAGTCAAAATGATGGATTTTGTTTCAGAAATTTATAATGTATTTATATATATATATATATATATATATATATATATATATATATATATTAGGTTCATAAAGAACCATATAGCATATATTCAAAGTCCCCAACATGGCGATATTTATCGCTGAAAAAGAAAGACTAGTTATACCTGTATAAAGGGCCTCATTACTTTCAACAGCTTAGGGCCCCATGAATCCTAAATCCGGCACTGAGCACACTTGAGATTAGTTTTTATTTCTAAACGGTTGAAGTGGTTTAATTTTATTGTGGACAGAGTTGGACCATTTCCACGGAAAGGGAGATAGCACAGGTATTTTGAGTGAGCCATACCAGTTGGTCAGAGGGGGTGTATTGCGCCATTCATAGACATTTGCTGCTATAGACATCTCATATTATGTCTGCAACTACTTTTGATTTTACTAGTAGTAACTATAGCATAAGAACTCTTCCATCCGTACGTAGATATAAAAGAGGACAATTGAATGACCCATTATAGTCCAGGCAAAATTACTATAAGTACAGTAGAATATACCACTCTTTATTCAGATAATGTAAACTGTAAGGATTCGTGTGGTCCCGCGTAGCGTAGTTACTAACTCTCTCGCCTTTGGTGCGAAGGTCACGGGTTTGATGTTCATAGGGTTGGTTTATAACAGCTTTGTCGGGCCAGCCATCATGATGGACGTTTTTCCTGGTTTTCCCTCATTTACACAAGGCAAATAGCTGGATAATACCTAACATTCAGGTCCCTGGCTGCTTCCTTCCTTCCTCAATCCTTTCTTCCTTTCCCCCGGATATTGCGCTCGCCTAGAGGCGTCCTCTCTCATACTTGACGGGCTTAAGGCCGTAGATGAGAGTAATGCTCATAAATATGTATAAATAAATAAATAATGTAAGGATTCATTTAAGTTGGAGATGTGAAATTAGGCATTTACTCTTTTACCTAAAATTATAGTTTCAACATTTTTTAAGGTGTCGCACCTAAAATTATAAAGCATATATTTTCTTGAATATTAAAATTAGCCACTATTTATTCAGAAAACATCAAACGTAAGGATTCGTGAAAATTGTGGGTGAAAAAGTTCGCATTTAATCTCTTAACTGAAAATAATGAAATCCGTGTTTCTGCGTTTTAAAATGTTTCGCTCCTAAAAGAAGGGGAAGTTTCTCATTATTTATTCAGAAAATACCAAATGTGAGAATTCGTTTAATTTGGAAGTATTAAATTTGGTTTCTGAACTATCTAAACATTGTGGCATACGTGTTTAAGCATTTATGGAAATTTCGAGCCTATGGGAAGAAAGCGAATATTTTGTTGAATATTAAAATTACCCACTATGTATTCAAAAAATATCAAGTAATAACATTCATTAAAGTTGGACATGTGAATCTTTGCATTTAAGCTCGGTAAAAATAACATATTACGTGTTTCAGAAAGTTACGTTTTTAAGTAGTGAAAGAGATTATCTTCATGGATATTCAAGTTACCCTCTATCCGCTCAGAAAATAACAAATATAAGGATTTACTTAAGCTGGAGATGTGTAATTCGTTTGAACTCTTACCAAAAAGAAAAAAATGGAATACCTGTGCAGCGTTTTCGAAATCCCACTCCTAAGGGGAAAAGGTGTACAATTCCTATCATATTAACTCTAGGAGGACCAAGGTGGGTTAAATTTGCCCGCACTTCCTATTTCTCTTTGCTCTGAACAAATCAATTTTTGAACATGTTTGATTATTTTTTGTGTTTTCTTCTGTTAGTCCTAACTTAAATTTAGTTGTACAGCGGGGGACACTTCTAAATGGTACAGTCATATGGAGATTTACGGCTAAGGTGTACCATTTAGAAGTGTACCCCGCTGTACTAGAATGTATACTATCATGGTAATTTACGAAAAAAAAATGTAGCGCGGGTAATTGGTCAATACATTTGTAAGCAACATAGAATTGATTAGAGAACTACGGTATTACTCCAGTAATATCTTTGTAATCTTGTATGTTCATTGAATTCATGATTAAGCTAATAAAATCTATTTCAGATATTGATCAAACATAACACTGGCAAATTTAGTATTGTAAATTGTCCACAAATGATAATGTATTTAATGGCACTTCATATCTGCTAAACAAATGTCTGTAGCCTGTACTAAGATATATATTTGAAATATTTCGTATTAAAATAAAACTTCAGAAGATTCAATATAATTTTAAAACTCATACTTACTGTATTGGTAGGTCATTAAACAATTTGAAATTATATTAGTAATGGTTAAAATGGTTTTTACAACCTCGGGAAAAAAATTGACCCTCTTGGTCTTCCATGTGTCAGATTACACCTCGGTCTTTCTATGCTAATGTTCCCATTATGTATCGAGAAAAATGTAAAAATGTAAAAATTTCCCTAACCCTTTCCGGATCCTGGCTTTTTGGGCTATTTTTTAGACTTTCAGTCAAGAAGCTACTGTATCGTCACTATTTATCCTAGGATCATGGTTCATACCTCATTCTCTTTAGAGTACAGCTGGCTTTCAAATGGTACCACTTGCGTGCTCATACCATATACCACAAGCGGGAAAAAATATCAAAATGAAAATTCCGGAGGGAAATTTTTTTTCTCAAACTTTGGCCCCCCCTGGACCCCCCTGTGTGATCGTAGCCATCTAGAAAAATCTGCTAAATAGTACTTGGTATACTGAATGTGTGTGCCAAATTTCAAGTTTCTATCTTGAATAGTAAGGGTGGGAGAATTTTTATCAAAAATTCCCACAATGCCCCAAAGTACCATAAAACACTATGATCTCAGGGAAAAAATTCCTGAGACATCTCCTATTACCCTAGGACTATAATACGCCAATCATTCTCTTCAGAATAGAACTGTCTTTCAGGCGGTACCATTCATATGTCTCCATCATGTATCTAAGGCGAAAAATTCCTGATAAAAGGGATTTTTGGGGCAAAATTTCCCTTTTTTCAACTTTTGCTCCTCTGGACCCCCCTGTTTTTACGCAGAAATCGGAAACTTCTGGTAAATACTACTCGGTGGACTGAATGTCTGTGCAAAATTTCAATCTTCTACGTGAAAAAATAGGCCCGCCAGAAAAGATTTCCCTACCACGCCCCACTTTTACCCTATAAGAAGTATATTTGGATAAAAATTTACTGAGACGGCCCTAATTACCCTAGAATAATAATTCGACGGTCGTTCTCTTCAGAATGGAACGGCCTTTCAGACGGTATGACTCACGTGGTCCTATCATGTATGGGAGGCGGGAAAATGACGTGAAACGGAATTTTGGCGGTAAAAAGTCCCTTTTTTTTACCCCTTTTCCCCTCTGGTTCTCCCCCTATTTTAGCACTGACATCGGAACAAAAAGTCTGGTAAATACGACTCGGTGTACTGAATGTTTGTGCAAAAGTTCAATCTTCTACGTAGAAAAATAAGCGCGCAAAAAAAATATTGAACATAGGCTTAGAAAATGAGAAAATAAATTTTTGATTTATGACGTCATCACCTCCTATGTCTGGACGCAGGACGGTCTGAAACCATACGTAATGTCTTCTACAAGGCCTCTGGACTTGGAAAACAAAAAAAAAACGGACGAAAAAGCTCAAATAGAAGAGAAATAACGCAATGTACCATGAAAAACGCGTATGGTACAAAACTGTACCATTGGATCCCCAAAGGGTTAAAGCGTAGGTGCGAAATTTGGCAACTAAAAAGTTAGCTAAAAAAATATAATATGTATTTTGGCATTTTTGATACTTCGGCTCGTAAGTGGAGGAAAGTGAGCAGTATTTAAATTATTAAAATTTCCCTGTATTTATTCACAGAATAACAAATATATGGATTTGCTTAAAAACTATTTTCTAAATATTGGTTAACTCATTCGAAGTATTCGGTAATTATGTTTCGAAAAGGGAAAACTGGACAATTTCTAATATATTCTCATTTATACATACGAAATGGCTAAAGCGAGGAAGTGATTTAACCGTTTAAAATAAAGTTTTGACCAAAGTACTTGGGTCGACCTGGGATTTTTTCGGCTCTTTTTGACTGAAATGTGTATCCTAAGCGAGAAAGACAGAACAATTTTTTTCAAGGAATATTCGCGGCACCGGTTGTTACATTTGTATCATATGGGTCAATTAATAAAGTTGATTTTTTTTTACATTTCACCTTGATTCAAATACTGGGAGAAAAGTTTTCATAATACCTTCCAAATATTTTTCTGTAAACGTATTCTTCCCGTGTGAGGAACGGTATTTTACATACTTTGCATGTTTGAAATAAAGATACTTGAAAGAAAAGTGCTATTTCGTTTTGATGCTCGATTAAAAACGCACTAAAGCTTCTAATACATTTGTAAATTCAGATCAGTTAGTCTTTCTCGCGCGGCATAATCGTGGGACGTAAAACTCAAAGATTTCATTTCATTTTTTCTCGCGCCTTGAAAAGTTATTAGCAACAGATTCACGAGATACGCGAATTATTTTGTTTCAGTACAGAAAGATAGTTTAAATATATCAGGAAAATTTATTCATTTGGTTTTCATTATTAAACATTTTTCGTGGGAAATGGGTACCATAAAGTGGAAAACTAAAAGGGCATTTGCCCGGTTGCCCGGCGGACAAGTCCATCTCTGATTCAGGACATTGAAAATCATCATTCACGGAGATAAGTTTACAAGAACAGAATAAGTATCACGTAGCTACATTACACAGAAGAACATCTAAATGTATTATAATTGTAATATGCTCTGCTCGTCATTACACACGTTACATTAAGAAGAAGACAAGATAGCAGCCCAAACTTAGAAGACAGATAAATTAAGGTTTCATTAAAATATTACAGTATCCGCTAAGTACAATTAGTACAAGATAACCACAGTGAAGCAGAATTGCTAAAAGTTAATAACGTGTGAGCAAAGCATTTGCTTTCAGAAAACCTGAAACACGACGAATGCGTAGAGGAGGCAATCAATTGACAAGCAACGACATCACATCTCATAAGCAATAACTATACGAGTTCACTACCGTGAGAGGAAACATAAAAACCGTGAGAGGAGGATAGATATTAGACTTGTTCAAACGGCGAGAGAACTGTTGAAGAAATTGTCCAAACAATCGGATACATTACTCTAGCTGGACAGTGTACGTATTACCCTGCTGGAATGACGTCCACTAGACTATGCATCTGAACTAAAGAAACCAAAATCACGAAAAAAACACCTAGTTGGATGTCTAATTTCCCAGTGTATAGGAAATACAAACGTCCAAGGAATCAAGCAGCAAAACATGATACTGAAAGAAAAAATGAGATTTCTTTTATTTTCTTTGAGTTCAAGAAAAACCGACAGGGCGGTAAGAATATCTTAGGATAGATTTACCCCCCGGTATATGTTCACTGATGTAGATGTACACTTCAATATTGCATTAATATTATATCTTTTGTCTTCATTTTCTTTGAGTTTAAGGAAAACCGACAGGGGGTAAGAATATCCTAGGATAGATTTACCCCCCGGTATATGTTCACTGATGTAGATGTACACTTCAATACGGTATTAATATTATATCTTTTGTCTTCATTTTCTTTGAGTTTAAGGAAAACCGACAGGGGGGTAAGAATATCCTAGGATAGATTTACCCCCCGGTATATGTTCACTGATGTAGATGTACACTTCAATATTGTATTAATATTGCATCTTTTGTCTTTACTTTCTTTGAGTTTAAGGAAAACCGACAGGGGGGGTAAGAATATCCTAGGATAGATTTACCCCCCGGTATATGTTCACTGATGTAGATGTACACTTCTATATTGTATTAATATTGCATCTTTTGTCTTTACTTTCTTTGAGTTTAAGGAAAACCGACAGGGGGGTAGGAATATCCTAGGATAGATTTACCCCCCGGTATATGTTCACTGATGTAGATGTACACTTCTATATTGTATTAATATTGCATCTTTTGTCTTTACTTTCTTTGAGTTTAAGGAAAACCGACAGGGGGGGTAAGAATATCCTAGGATAGATTTACCCCCCGGTATATGTTCACTGATGTGGATGTACACTTCAATATGGTATTAATATTGAATTTTTTGTCTTTATTTTCTTTGAGTTTAAGGAAAACCGAAAGGGGGGTAAGAATATCCTAGGATAGATTTACCCCCCGGTATATGTTCCCTGATGTGGATGTACACTTCAATATGGTATTAATATTGAATTTTTTGTCTTTATTTTCTTTGAGTTTAAGGAAAACCGAAAGGGGGGTAAGAATATCCTAGGATAGATTTACCCCCCGGTATATGTTCACT
The DNA here is from genome assembly GCF_964235325.1 of Thermobia domestica. NCBI lineage: Eukaryota > Metazoa > Arthropoda > Insecta > Zygentoma > Lepismatidae > Thermobia > Thermobia domestica. The sequence goes on from NC_137455.1 coordinate 303,717,239, forward strand.
GATGTAGATGTACACTTCAATATTGCATTAATATTGAATTTTTTGTCTTTATTTTCTTTGAGTTTAAGGAAAACCGACAGGGGGGTAAGAATACCCTAGGATATATTTACCATCCGGTATATGTTCACTGGTGTAGATGTACACTTCAATATGGTATTAATATTATATCTTTTGTCTTTATTTTCTTTGAGTTTAAGGAAAACCGACAGGGGGGTAAGAATATCCTAGGATAGATTTACCCCCCGGTATATGTTCACTGATGTAGATGTACACTTCGATATGGTATTAATATTATATCTTTTGTCTTCATTTTCTTTGAGTTTAAGGAAAACCGACAGGGGGTAAGAACATCCTAGGATAGATTTACCCACCGGTATATGTTCACCGATGTAGATGTGCACCTCAATATGTTATTAATATTATATCTTTGGTCTTCATTTTCTTTGAGTTTAAGGAAAACCGACAGGGGGGTAAGAATATCCTAGGATAGATTTACTCCCCGGTATATGTTCACTGATTTAGATGTACACTTCAATATGGTATTAATATTGTATTTTTTGTCTTTATATTCTTTGAGTTTAAGGAAAACCGAAAGGGGGGTAAGAATATCCTAGGATAGATTTACCCCCCGGTATATGTTCACTGATGTAGATGTACACTTCAATATTGTATTAATATTGTATCTTTTGTCTTTACTTTCTTTGAGTTTAAGGAAAACCGACAGGGGGGTAGGAATATCCTAGGATAGATTTACCCCCCCGTATATGTTCACTGATGTAGATGTACACTTCAATATGGTATTAATATTGTATTCTTTGTCTTTATTTTCTTTGAGTTTAAGGAAAACCGAAAGGGGGGTAAGAATATCCTAGGATAGATTTACCCCCGGTATAGGTTCACTGATGTAGATGTACACTTCAATATTGTATTAATATTATATCTTTTGTCTTCATTTTCTTTGAGTTTAAGGAAAACCGACAGGGGGGTAAGAATATCCTAGGATATATTTACCCCCCGGTATATGTTCACTGATGTAGATGTACACTTCAATATTGTATTAATATTATATCTTTTGTCTTTATTTTCTTTGAGTTTAAGGAAAACCGACAGGGGGGTAAGAATATCCTAGGATAGATTTACCCCCCGGTATATGTTCACTGATGTAGATGTACACTTCAATATGGTATTAATATTATATCTTTTGTCTTTATTTTCTTTGAGTTTAAGGAAAACCGACAGGGGGGTAAGAATATTCTAGGATAGATTTACCCCCCGGTATATGTTCACTGATGTAGATGTACACTTCGATATGGTATTAATATTATATCTTTTGTCTTCATTTTCTTTGAGTTTAAGGAAAACCGACAGGGGGTAAGAACATCCTAGGATAGATTTACCCCCCGGTATATGTTCACTGATGTAGATGTGCACCTCAATATGTTATTAATATTATATCTTTGGTCTTCATTTTCTTTGAGTTTAAGGAAAACCGACAGGGGGGGTAAGAATATCCTAGGATAGATTTACCCCCCGGTATATGTTCACTGATGTAAATGTACACTTCAATATGGTATTAATATTATATCTTTTGTCTTCATTTTCTTTGAGTTTAAGGAAAAGCGACAGGGGGGTAAGAATATCCTAGGATAGATTTACCCCTCGGTATATGTTCACTGATGTAGATGTACACTTCAATATGGTATTAATATTGTATTTTTTGTCTTTATATTCTTTGAGTTTAAGGAAAACCGAAAGGGGGGTAAGAATATCCTAGGATAGATTTACCTACCGGTATATGTTCACTGATGTAGATGTACACTTCAATATTGTATTAATATTGTATCTTTTGTCTTTACTTTCTTTGAGTTTAAGGAAAACCGACAGGGGGGTAGGAATATCCTAGGATAGATTTACCCCCCGGTATATGTTCACTGATGTAGATGTAAACTTCAATATGGTATTAATATTGTATTTTTTGTCTTTATTTTCTTTGAGTTTAAGGAAAACCGAAAGGGGGGTAAGAATATCCTAGGATAGATTTACCCCCGGTATATGTTCACTGATGTAGATGTACACTTCAATATTGTATTAATATTATATCTTTTGTCTTCATATTCTTTGAGTTTAAGGAAAACCGACAGGGGGGTAAGAATATCCTAGGATATATTTACCCCCCGGTATATGTTCACTGATGTAGATGTACACTTCAATATGGTATTAATATTATATATTTTGTCTTTATTTTCTTTGAGTTAAGGAAAACCGACAGGGGGGTAAGAATATCCTAGGATAGATTTACCCCCCGGTATATGTTCACTGATGTACATGTACACTTCAATATGGTATTAATATTATATCCTTTGTCTTCATTTTCTTTGAGTTTAAGGAAAACCGACAGGGGGTAAGATAATTCTAGGATAGATTTACCCCCCGGTATATGTTCACTGATGTCGATGTACACTTCAATATGGTATTAATATTATATCTTTTGTTTTGATTTTCTTTGAGTTTAAGGAAAACCGACAGGGGGGTAAGAATATCCTAGGATAGATTTACCCCCTATTGTGAGTGAACAATTTTTCCTTTTGTGAATAAGATTCATCGAAAAATTTGATTGTTGTCTCTTTTGGCGATGTTTTACCGGGGGTATATCTGTCCTAGGATAGTTTTACTGGGGGGTATATCTATCCTAGGATAGATTTACCGGGGGGTATATCTGTCCTAGGACAGTTTTACTGGGGAGTATGTTTATCTGTGGGACTATTTTACCGGGGAGGTACATTTGTCCTAGGATTTTTTTACCGGGGGTACGTTTGTCCCAGGACTGTTTTACCGGGGGTACGTTTGTCCCAGGACTGTTTTACCGGGTGGTATATCTATCCTAGTAGTTTTTTACCGGGGGGTATGTTTTACGGGAGGGACGTCTATCCCGTTACACCGGCCCTTAAATACCAAGATATCTTTCTCATTGGATAAGATAACCAAATGGTCATGAAAGTATGTATGTCATGCTTTTATACAAGGTGATACATTATTCCTACTCTCTTGTTGTATTATCAACTGACTGTTAGCAATCCGATATATACCAGAGAAGGATTGTAGGATAGATATTGTCAAGTGTTATGTTTCCTTTTTAGCAGAATAGGTTTCTTTGGTGGAAATGGGGCAATTTTAATTTCGGATATGTTCACGATCTGGCAACACGAGGAACAGTAGACTGTGTTTGGGTCTCTTGCACATGTTGCTGTGTGATTCGAGGCTGTGCAATAATTTATCAAATTCATGATGTCCAACAAATTTCTAAGTAACGAAGAAGTTGAAAATATCCTCTGTGAAAGTGACATTGATGATGTGAGTGTAGTTGAGAAAGATGGCGAAATTATTTCGTATGACGAAAGCGTAGAAGATTCTAGTGAAGAAGACTGTGGTGTTGCAAGTTGTGAACCAACCTTATTTGTTTGTAAAAGTAGACGGAAATATGTAACTAGGCCCCCAAGACAACACAGAATGTTAGCTTGTATCATAATACGTGAATGTGCAGGACTGAGAAAATAAGGTGAGATAAATAGTATTACGGAAGCTTTCAAAAAGTTCTTGTCACAGGAAATTGTAGACTTGGTTGTAAAATATACAAATGTGGAAGCGAGTGCAAGGAACATTGAAGCTACACACGAAAACGAGATTTAAGCATTTCTTGGTGTTTTGATTCTAATGGGTGCACACTATGACACGAAAGTGCCTGTGAGTGATCTGTGGTCAGGGATATTAGGTAGAAACGTATATATTGGAACAATGAGTCGTAATAAATTTACAGAACTGATATCAGTGATACGATTCGATGATAAGAACACAAGAGCAGATCGACGTAAGTCGGACAAATTTGCTCCACTGCGGGAAATTTTTGAAATGATGGATACATTGTTCCCAAAGTACTTTACTCTGAGTGAAAATTTGACAGTGGGTGAAATGTTAAGTTTATTTCGGGAAAGATGCCCGTTTAAAGTTTTTATGAAAAGCAAACAAGACAAATACGGTATTCTTGTCCGCATGCTTGCAGATTCTCAAAGTCGTTATGTGTTAAAATTCGAGGTTTATGCAGGGAAAGATGAGAGGTCGCAAGAAGATACAAGTCCAAAAGCAGTAGTGAAGAGGCTTACAGAACCATTCAAAAAGACAGGCATAAATATCACAATGGACCGATACTATATTTCCATTGAGTTAGTAGACGAATTATACACCAACAACAATCTGACAGTCGTTGGAACTCTTCAACTGAATAGGAAAGGCATACAAAATGAACTGACGGACACTAGAGACCGTGCAGAACATTCGACAAAGTTTGCGTTCGCTGACCCTTCTACCGGTAAGCCACCTGTTACGCTAGTGTCATATATAGCTTCTAAGAAACACTACGAAACATACTTCCACGCAGCATAACGACGATCCAGTGAACTCGAGTGAATCCAACAAACCTGATATAATTATTTACTATAATGAAACAAAGGGTGGAGTGGACATCATTGACCAAATGGTTCGACAGTGTTCATTGAAGCGGGGAACAAGAAGATGGCCTCTCTCGCTTTTTTTACACAGTCGTGGATGTTGCTGCACGAAACAGCTACACACTATTTTTACTAAATTTCCCCGAATGGAATTGCAACAAAATGGAAAGAAGACTACTTTTTCTGCTACAACTTGGGGACTCTCTTGTAAAACCGTACATTGAAGAACGGGTCTTGAACATAGACGGCTTCAAAAAGCCAGTAGTATCAGCAATAGAAAGTGTTCTGCGAAGGAAGGTCCGTCCTAAAGAATTTAGGAAAAGAATTGCCCCAACTGAGCTTCTTTCAAGAAAACGTTGGGATCTGTGTGTTCGGGAAACTCAGACCAAGAAACAAAAGGACAATCTCAAGAAAGTAAAAACGAGATGTGAACGGTCTGAACATTTTATTTGTGAATCCCATTGGACCCATATGATCTTGTGTTTGAAATGTGATGCTGGTGATGACCCATAGAAATATTTTATCTTATTTGTAACATATACACACACAACAGTGCATATGTAAAAGGTCCAAGGGCAAAATCTAGAAAATACAACTGTGTTTATGTCTAGAATACACTATATAAAGTGTATATAGTGATCCTTTGTTATATAGTGAGAAAGACTAATACATAAATGTTTAGAAGTACGCCAAAAGTATGAATGGGACAGCATATAAACGAGAGTAACTTACATTTTAATAATTTAACATTTTTGCCTAACCTTATATAACCTAAACTTTACATTTTAATAAATAAAACAATCATTTTCGTATATCAGTGATTTCACGCATTTTGGTATATATACACTACCAGTGCTAGAAATATACTCGGTTTTGAATTTGTTCAACAGTTTAACCATGAGTCAATAAATAAGGCCAGAAAATTACTTGAATCGAGCGTGGGCAAATTTGACCCACGTTGGTACTTCACGTAGCTGACGCGAGCATGGTCTTTCTAGTGTTGAAGGACAAAGTGCTAATGAGCATTTTCCAGGTTGGTTGCATTACGATAAAAACATCTTTCCTTAAGCGCATTTGAAATTTCAGTGGCTAAGTCCAAGTTCGCGTTATTATTACGGATTTAAGTACACAACCCACAGAAGTACGCTCAAGTCTTATACAGCCAAAGGTCATAAATACTTTCAATCTTATACGTAAAATAGAAACAAATATTTGGTGTGTTTAGCAGTATTTTTGATTATTCGAATTTCACTTTGAACTGTAGGTCCATGTCTTATACAGCTTCGGTATGTTAAGGCAGCATAAAACGTTTATGGCTTTTCAGATTCTATCGTTCAAGTCTTAACAAGCCTAGTGACACAAAACTTTAATTAATCAATTTTAAACGTAAAAGAGAAATGAAATTAAATCTTTGAGTTTAACGTGTCACGGTTAGGCCAACTATGCTAATGGGGACGATGATGATGAGATATAAATATAATGATGGAATTAATATGATGAGGAGAACGCTGAGAAAACCCACGCACACGGCGTTTTGTCCACAACAAAGCAATTTCTCGTTAGCTAAGATCAAACCAGGGACCTTAGATACCTCTATTACTGAGTCATCCCGACGTAAAAAGGAAACAAAATAATTAATGGACATAATGATATACTTAACGTGAAACAAGCAAAGTCACTGAGTCGAGAAAGATCATTTTGCAGGCCTCAACTTTCCTCGGAGAGCATATACTACAACAATAATGTTAAAAAAACATTCATGAAAAAGACTGTTCTTTAGACTAACATGACGCACACACAAGCACACACACACACACACACACACACACACACACAAACAAACAAACAAACTATGTTGTTTAAACAGAACATACTGATTACATGTTTTAAATACAAATGTTTTACTTGTATTGGTTTCTATGAAAATGTAATGAAGTTTTCGCAGTAGGCACAAACTGTTCGTACAGTACTTATGCCGTACAAAACTTCACTTAACATATTTAGCGTCATCAGGATGAAAATAGAATCCTTTTCGCATTAGATGGACTTGTTCACTTTCATGAACTTGTTTTCCAACCGGAACCGATATTCCTATGAATGTTATTTAATACAAATCACTCGTATTGCAGCACCACGGTACAAACAATATCAGATTAAAACGATAAATTGTTCATTTCTTTTACACAAGGAAAGCCGAACCATAGTATCGTAACAATTCTTTTCTATCTTCATTTACAATCTTATGAGGGAAATCCTTCCACCATAGTTAATTGAATTCAATGTAGCATCATTCACTAATGACAAAATCTTTCATGAAGTAAGTAATATGATTTCACTGATAATCCTATGAGAACGAAGGAATGCTCTCTAAAGGAATCGAACAGAAAACCTCTTGCACCAGAGAAAATTATATTCAATACATCATTAGAGCATCACTAGGTAACACGGTTCCGTAGGAAATCACTATTGCAGTAAATGACAAGTTCAATGTTACAAGCACAGCATTGATATCTGTGTACCAATAAAACTAAGCACCAATAAAACAATTTAAAGGGAGAGAATGCAATATTACAGATCTGAATGATGTCATAAAGGAAAACTGCAAATTCTGCATTCTTCTTCTACGACAAAAAAGTAGGATGTTGAGGTAATGAAACTCATCTCGTTACGAAACTTGTGTAAGTAGTCGAGACTAACCATTTCCTCATCTTCGCCTTCCCATGTGATTTTTTAAAATGCAATTTCAATTTGACAGAACATGATTCAATATTTGAAGAGTTTGGCAATGTAAATGGAAAATTGATTCATTGCTTTTAACAACTAAGCAAACGTCGATTTTGAGGTCCAAGTTTGAAGCACATAAGATATGAGTTGGTGTGCTAAACGAAATATGTCCTTTTCTCAAAGTTATTCGAGAATCTACACATTTGCGAAATCGTTCCTTGGTTCGACTCCAGGTAAGGGAAACGCACACTTTTGTTTGTTCCATCTCAGGGTGTCTTAACATTTGATGTTTCAGATTTCAGCTTAATTCACGTCTTAATAATCGCTAAACCAAGTAGAATTTCATTTCTGGTGATCGCAGAGGCTATGTCCAGATAAATAGTCACGGCTAAACAACTACAACAAGATTGTTTTCGTGAGCTGCGATGTGAACTCAGGCTATGGTTGGCCAATGGGTTTATTACATAAATGAGCGCAATCGTTCTCAAGACAACATAAATCTTCAGCCGTAAACTATGTTACATTACTAAACGTTACAGCTTACCAACAATCTTTGGCTATCGAAACGATTTGTGAGTTAGGCTGACCAGATAGTTTGTCTTATGAGATGAACTTGGTAGTTCATTTCAATGTTCCGAAAATAAATAAATGAGTAGCAATGACTAGCCAAACGGTTCACCATATATCAAATGTAAACGTGAATGCTTCTCCAATGTAATTTGAATTCCAATCAGTAAACTAAAAGTCGTTAAACTGACTGCACTTTAAACTTTAGCAACAGTTCACAATCTACGGTGTAATTTGTTTAGGTGATCACTTTCAATCACTGTTAAAATTTTCGAAAAGTTTGAATTTGATAATTGAAGTTCAAAAATATTTTTAGATTCGAAACTTGAGTTTGGAATTGTAATTCTAAAACTTTCTGAGTTTGAAAATTTTCAGTTTGAACTTCTGAGTTCAGAAAAAAATTTAGAAAATTTGGTTGGAAAAGTTTTTAGTTTTCAAATTCACTTTGAAATCTTAAGTTCAAAAATTTTGAGTTTAAAAAGTTACGTTCCAGAATGTTTGATTTGATTTTTCAGTTTAAAAATATTTAGATTTTCAAAGTTTATTTAAAAAAAATATTTTAAATCTCTTAGTTTGAAATTTTGTTTCTAAGAATTGTTTCAATTTTTTTATTTAATTTATTTTTTTTAGTTTTGTTTAATTTTTGATTTGAAAATTGTAGTTTGAAAAGTTTTTTTTTGTTTTGAAAAGATTGTTTAAGTTTTTTAGTTTAAAAATTTTGTTTTCCAAAATTTTTAGTTTTGAAAATTCTTGCACTCAGCAGAAAGGTTTCGAAAAAGAATCGGAGCAGTTTAGATTTTAGAAATCTGCAACATTGTTTCTATCAATGAAGCATTTACTAAGCAACAAAATGCTGAGAGTTAAAAAATCGCTAAAACAATGAACTAATCAGATTTAAACATAGAGTAAATGTGACGTCATTTTTTATTTAAATCAACGAACGGAAATGATAAGTACTAACTAGGTCCAAAATCACATCATCCCATTACGTTTGTCCTTTTCAAAGAATAAATATATCTTTCAAAGGAAACCATTACACACTATTTGACATATAAATACTGTATAAGTTCAATATGCAATAACAAAAGAATGGTAATGATACTGGCAAGGAATACCTAAGCACATGTAGCACAAAATAGCTGACGTTTGCTTCTAAAACAATGATTATAAGCCAATGCACGACGAAGCTTTTTTTAAACTTTGCAGCATTTTTATTTAATCTTCGAACAAAAGTGGTATAAATTAATGTTGTTAACCAGATCCGGAATCTCCCCTCTTTTACACATCTTAGAGATATTCAATAAACGAACTGACAATATACTCTTCGTAAAATCAGATTCTGCAATTTCACAACAAACTCGTATTCGTAACAACTAGCAGAAATGTATAATGTAACATAAAATATCCATGTTCCTTTCATACGCAAAACTGCTCGCACTGCAAATTAAAGCTTCTCAATGGCCCACGACGGCTCAGAGCCTATTTCTGATTTCTGAGGTCTCTGGTTCAATCCACAAGCAAGTAACTTTATGATGTTTTCTCATTTCACCATTTCTTATCATTATTTTCGCTTATCCTCGAGAGGACGTTAAATTCAAAATTTCCTAAACTAGCACCAACAATCGAACTCGGGACGATTGCAATGTCTATAACGTAGTAATCAACACATGTAAAGTATCCATGTGCACCCCTGAGGCATAACGAAATGGATCACGAAGAGCATATCAAATTTAAGAGAATAATATTAAGTACACTTCCAAATAATCAAATAACGTAATGAGGCCCCAAGATCAAACATTTATACTCATCAAAGGGAACAGGCTATACAAACACCCTACCGTGTAACAATAAAAATAACAATCTTCAAATTTTATACCCATAAAAGTGAACAAATTCGACCCCTTCGGTGGGACTGCCCTATAAATGCGTTGGGGCCACACCATAAAAGCGAAGAGTATGAACACACAAAGAAAGAGGTATGGCCTAACATCACGTAACCTCCAGACGTAGTCCCAAAGTGAATGTTAAGGTGGTTGCAAGGTCTTCAAATTTTACCCATTAAAGGAAACAAAAATAAGGTAGGCTATACATTCATTCTATAAGGTAAAAAGGGGATAACAATCTTATAAGGATAAAAGGAATATAAGGATAAAAGGGAACGAAATAGTCCCTCAGTGGAACTACTCCATAAAGGTCGAGCATAAAGCTTGTAAGACATAGGGAACAGGGCGGAAAATTTCAGCGAGCGTCCCACTATAAGTTGAAATTAAATACTACGAGGTGGACTATACATACAACTGTTTCCTCTCAAAAGGTAACAATATCCAAAATTTTATGCCGTAAAAGGGAACAAAATCAACCCCTCGGTGAAACTACCCCAAAGCGTGGCCTAACACCACGTAAGCCATGGAGGCGTGGCTTGACATCACATGACCCGAAAAGACGTTGCCTAACATCATAATACCCTATGATGCCATACCACGTGATACCAGGTAGGCGCCGGGCGCCTGTTGCGCAAACTTTAAGTGGCGTCGGCAGGCGCCATGCTTCAGGGGCAGACAATTTCGCCAAGTCAGGCCATTACTACTATATAAGGACAACGCTCTACTTGATAATAATAATAATAATAATAATAATAATAATAATAATAATTATTATTATTATTATTATTATTATTATTATTATTATTATTATTATTATTTTGCCGAGATCGTGCAAAGTTATCAGTCTTGGTGCAAGGCTTCTGTGAATGTTTCTGAACACGTAGCTTTAAGTGGATTCGTTATAATATTACATAATAATTTTCTGTAAAGTGCTCACTTTGAAATATCTAGGATCAATATTAACAGACGAAAATCATTTTAGGACGAAATAAAATGTCTACTAAAGCCAGGTAGTTCGTATTATTATTCAGTTCAAAATCTTCTCTCGTCGCAAATTCTGTCGATGAATTTGAATCTTACCATATATAAAACGATAATAATACCTGTTGCTCATGTATGGTTATGGAACGTGGTCGCTAACTCTGACAGAAGAACGTATACCGAAAATATTTGAGAACAAGATTCTGAGACGAAAATTCGGACCCAAGAGGAACGGGAATGGGGTATGGCGGAAATTTCATAACGTAGAACTACATGATTTATACTGTTTACCAAACATTCTTAGGGTCGTTAAATATAAGCTTAGGTAGGCAGGTCATGTAGCCAGAGTAGAAGAAAGTAGGAATAGTTTGAAAGTCCTAACTGGAAGCCGAATCGTAAAACGACCATTGGAATGACTAAGGTAAATATGGGAGGGAAACACTAAAGATGGACCTCGCAGTAATAGACATACAAATTAGAAACTGAATAAATTGGCAAGGGATAGAAGTCTGTCGGAAACTTCTGTGAACTCGGCATAAAACATCCTGGTTAAGTAGGCCATAGAGTTTATTATTATTATTATTATTATTATTATTATTATTATTATTATTATTATTATTATTATTAGTTGTAGTATTAGTAGTAGTAGTATCGTCAAAAATTAACTTGTCTACTTTATCTGAGGTTCAAACACAAAGTAAATAATCAACTTCAATTATTTTTTCTGGATGAGTCAGAATCCTATTTAATATTAAAATTCGATATTTCATAAGACACTATAGTTGAATGTCAAAGTACTAAAATATATTTGCATTTCTTACTTTCTACTTCGGAGACACTTATATACAAGTAAGAACATTTTAATAATTTTAGATCATAATGCTTAGTTTTGGTCATACAGATAGTTGGAAAGTATTCTTCCGAAAAGAAGAGGTGAGATGGCTAGTAAAAAATGGATTAAAAAATACTTTTAAATTACAGTCAAGACATACAGTACGTTCCACTATTGATTTAATTTTTATAACAGATACACAAAGAATCTTTTATTAGGACATTCTCAAGAGAAAACTAGATAAATTCAGCAATCAACCAAAATCGATTATTGATACGAAGGGAAACGTGCATAGATTTTTTAGTTCCAAGAATTGTTCTTAGATTAGATGACAACGGCAAGCATTTTGTAGTAACAAGTTTAACTCTCTTAGCAATAACTGTGTATTAAATGTAGTACATTGAATTGCACAAAACTATCGTTCTATATTTCTGAGTGAACCTAACCTTTCCTTGTATGAATTCCAATAGTTGGTTAAAATCAATCAAGATAGTCAGCCTTGGCCTGAATGTAGCATTCACAAGTACTCAATGTTTGGAAAGTAATGAAATTTCCGTTTTAAAAGATTTGGTAATTTATTATGCACAAACCTCCTTCCGAAAAAAATGCAGTGTTGTTTTGATTCTTATTTACAGATCTTTGTACGTAGAATATTCATGTGGTCTGCTGTGCTTTAAAGGAAGCACTAATATTTAAAAGGTGAAGTTTATTCGAGAGAGAATTGCAGAAAGTGTATGAAACACAGTTGGTAACTGTGATATGTGCTTATACTATATACTAAAACAATTTTAATATTCAATTATTATTACTTAAACTCTGAGAGTTTAGTTTATCAGTTGGATCTTTTCAGCCTTTTTTAACAATTAAATTCTACCGTTATATATGAGACAATTATTATTGAATTCAGTTATACACATAAAAGAAGGTACTTTCTGCTATGTCAGTCATTATTATTTGTAAATATGCATTGAAATTAGAATTTATGTTACGTATTACTCCATTTTTATACGATGTTGAACAGTCGGTAAATTTCCGCAATTGATAAAGACAATATTCAATATTAACAGCGAAAACCTCATTCTCGAATAAATTGAATGTCGACTAAAGGCAGGGAATCGTGTTATTATACAGTTCAAAACCTTTTGTTATCACGCATTTCGTTGATGAATTTCAATCTTAAAATATATAAAAAGATTATCATACTTGTTGTGTTGTATGGTTGAGAAACATGGTCGCTTACTCTGAGGGGAGAAGAATTCAGACTGAAAGTGTTTGAGAACAAGATCATAAGACGAATATTCGGACTCAAGGGAAACGGCAATGAAAAATGGCGGAAAGCTCATAACGAGGAACTACATAAATTACGTCGTTTAGCAAACATTGTTTTGATCATCAAGTCTAGGAGGCTTAGGTTGGCAGAACATCTAGGCAGAATTGATGATAGTATGAACGGTTTTCAAAGCTTTAACTTGAACTGGAAACGGGAAAGCGACCATTAAGATGACGTAGGTGCAGAAAGGAAGAAAATATTAAGATAAACCTATCAGAAATAGGAAGAAATGTAGAAAGTGGAAGTTAGCTAAGTACAGAAGTTAATGAAGAGATTTTGTAAACGCGACATTAAACCTTAGGGTTCAAAAGGACATAGAAGCTGATATATATACAGAATACTCTATTACATTAACCCGTGGAATCTCAGGCTTCATTTGTTTCGCGGAAACTCAGTGAAGTACACTTTATGCCCCAACTTACCTTAATAATGTTGGAAAGCATTAAAATTATTATTTTTTTTGCGTGCACGTGTTCCATTGACAATATCGATAAATACAAAATTTATGATATATCATTATCATATGAAAGAAAGCATTAAGAATATTACTTTTACGTGCATATTTTTTTATGATATTTATAGAATCAATGTTATACAATATTTTGAAATGAAAAATATAATTGAGATTATTATTTTCCTTACTTTGGTACCTTTTCTTAATGATTTTGATAAATTCAAACAGGACGATAGTAGTATTCATAAAACCAATCTGGGGCCACTTCCTCAAACCAGGCTTTTTTATATATGAAATCCTACACAAAATATATTTATTGCATCTTAATCTCCAGTTTATAAGCTTTCATTTGACACTTGAATCATGAAAATCTGTTAATAATTAGCTTTAAAAACTCAATGAGAAGGAATACATATAACTCCGGAACAGATGATCTGTCACTGATTCATTTTGAACGATTCCAGTACCAGCACAGGACCTTCCGATCCGATTCTCTTTCCTTCTCTTCACACCAACATACATATATATGCATGAGCCTCTTCCTTCAACAGAACTTTTAGCTAGCAATGGCGAGATGGCGCTGTATATCAATGACGTAGTCTCCTTCGGGGAGAATACATCATACATGACGTCATTGAATCCGTGACGTAGTCTCCTTCGGGGAGAATACATCATACATGATGTCATTAATCCGTGACGAAGTATCTCTCGAGTCTCTTTCTTTCATTCCTACCCATTAACACTCAGCGATACCAGAATATCAGAACTAAATGCTAAGTTGCAGGACAAAAAAAAGTCAGTGTATCCAACTCAATATTTTTTTCGGAACGTTCCAGGACTTTAATTTTTCAAGATATCGCTTTAAAACATATTGGGATGAATACACCCCATTACTAATAAATATGATAATTCTTAAAAATGAGTTGGAAACACTTGCAGTTTTACACCCAAATAACGTTATTATTTAATACCTCGGCCCCTAATTAACCGATTTTCAAAATTCAAACGACATTCGACAGAGAAATAAATTTGCCATCTTGTGAATGTATTGTGGGTTGCATACCTCTAAGGATACTATTCCGAATGTGTTATATCTCCGTTGTTTATTAACCGATTTTCAAAATTCAAACGACATTCGACAGAGAAGTAAATTTGCTATCTTCTGGATGCATTGTGGGTTACATACCTCTAAGGATACTATTCCGAATTTGTTATATCTCCGTTGTTTATTAACCGATTTTCAAAATTCAAACGGCAATCAATAGACAAATAAATTTCCTATCTATCGAATGTCTTATAAATTGCATAACTCTAAGGATATAATTACAAAAACTCAAATAAATATCTTATTTATACATGTATCTTTAAAATTTAAATGACATTCAAAAGTACTGTTTCTCCTTATGCATTGTGTATGTTTAAAGATCTCAGTTTTATGGCTTTATCACCATAAAACACTTAGAACATACTTAAAATTACAAGTTCGGATACTGATAATAGAATCCTCTGTTAACCTCGTTCTCTATAGGAAACAATGATTTCTTAAACTCTGTCCACTGATCGTAATTCAAACTGAATAGACAACCGTTAATATCAAAAACTACTTGAACTTCGGTTTGCACATTTTTCACAATTACATTAGAATTATTACTAAGAATGAACTTTTCTGAGGATCCATTTCTAACCACTCTATTTTTTACTTATGACAACATACTTTTGTTCATTTTCGTTCATTTTTTGGATTTACATACAGAACTCAACAGTTGGATAATTACCTTTTAAACCAGTGTATTTGATTTTTGTCCCATCTTTAACGATCTCATCAATCATTTTATCTGTTAAGTGTTTTGTAAATCTAGGTGGAAGAAAAACCTTGAACTTCTCACACTCAACTAATATGCTCTTTCCAAACTTAGTTTTAATCTTTTCCATTTTCACAATCTTAAATTCTGTATCTAATTCTAATTCTCTTAATCCAATAACTTGTTTTTGTTCAAGACTTCCAAGCTTGTTTAAAAGTTCAATATGACTCGCCATCGTATTTATTATATAGAAAATCAATCAACACTCTTCAATTTTTATCTTCACCCAAAAATATTTAATCATTTTCGTCAATTTCGTTTGATGGAAAACTTTCATAAAACAACCGTTAATGAAAACAGTTTGGGGATGCAAGTGTATCTTTTCGATACCCTTTAAAGTCGTCTATGGCAAACTGATAAAGGACCAGCGCTGGTGGCCCTTAGATTCTTGAACTGTAGGGTGAGCAAAACGCTCACCCTTAAAATCTCTATATCTCGTTGATATTTTGTTAACTATCTAAAACTCTTCTACTACTTTCTCATTCTTAGGATCATATGTAAAGTTCTTTTGTCAAATTAAAATCGCATAACATATAGTATTAGCAGCCACAGCTTCTGCAAAGTCTACAACAATCTTTATGTTTGTTCTCTCATTTATCGATACCTTCTTCCTCTTACTACAATTAGCCTGTTATCTATAAACTCTTTAGGGTCATAGTACATTTCAGTGTTACCACATGTTATTCTCTTAAATGCAGTATAGTCTTCGTACATCTTAAAATAATCCTTGTTAGCAATATCTAAGTTTCTTGATTCTTTTGGAAATACCTCATTCCTCCCATTCTTAAGATAGATATTCTTTACCTTACAATGATCAAACTTACTTGCATCTGCCGTTTGTTTACCACTTCTATCAGATTGGAACATTACAACTACGAAATCAGGCATATCAAATTGTCTAGAATTAAATTGAGTAGTAACATCAAACTCTAAGAAAGAACCTGTAACAGTCTTTTGAACACATTGATTAGTATGGAATGAAAACATGATTTTTGGTTCTTTAAGAATATTCAACTTTAACTTGTTTTCATAATTAGATTCGTATTCAACAATAGGCATTCTTATCTCCATACTTTTTATTGTTATTTTTCCATCATGAGGAGCTGCCCCTGGTCCAGTCCATTTGTACAAGACATCGTTATTGTTGTTAGCTTTTGTAAATGTTATTCTCAATTCACCTTTCCACATAACCTCTTTATAATCACTTAAGAAGCCTGGAATTAATCTTAATGGATACAAAACGCTAAAGTCCTTTCTTAGACCAAGTTTATCATCTGTTTTAAATCCTGCTTGTTTTAAGTATTCAACTTCTGGCTTGGAAATCTTTAATGTTCCGACAGCTGTAGATGTTATTCCAGGTAGCTCAATCTTATCTATAACAACTCCATGCTTTCTAACCTCAATTTGAGAAAAGAAGAATGGGAAGAAGTTATCTACAAGTTTTATAGTATCGTTTGCGGCAAATGTTCCTCCAACTGATGCACCAACAACTTCAAAAGTCATATGACAATCTGCTTTGTGTGGATGTACGAACCCATCGCCCACGTTGAAATCAAACTCAATATCTTTGTTAGCTTCATTCAAATTATTAAATGCTCTTGTGTTAGCTTTAAAACTCTGTAACTCGTAGCTCTCAACACTATCCATTTATTATAAAGAAAATCTTGAAACAACGCTTTGATGGGATATACCCATAAAAGACTCATACATAATAACAATTAAAAACTTATAATCCCCATCCCAAATTAACCTTAGCATTCATAGCAGTACCAACTCCAAAAGCAGCTAATCGTTCACCAATTGGCGCATCACTACTAAATGCTCTTTTCCATGCTTTAGTTTCTAGTTCCTTTATCTTTATTGTCTCTGTAGTATATATCGTGTTCTTTACAAGCCTCATCTAATGGGTTAATACCTTCATCACCTCTTTCTAATCTTTCTTGTAGCTTCGTAAAAGGCCCGCAAAATCTGAAGCCTGGAATATGTAACTCTGGTATCCCCTTCATGTTTAAAATCTTATTCATTAGTCCTTTCCCAAGCTTCTCATCATTCCAGAATCGTGGTGGTAATGTATTTAAGATCTTAATCAAATATCCTATACCTTTTGGATCATTAGGAATAAACTGTGAAAGCTTATTATTAATCATACTCACTATACCTACTTTCTCATTGTAAAAGTTATGATTACCAGCCTTTTCTTCTCCATCTATGACAATTAGCCTACCTATAAGCTTTCTCACGTCATCTATCCATACATATTCTTTAGGTATCTCGGTATATTGTTTAATTCCTTCACCAGTCCTTTTAGGTGTCGTGTTCTTTTTAGGAGTTGGGGGTAAAGTTGGTTTAATATAATTATCCCAAATAGGCTTGATAATATTAATGTACTTTGAACCTCTACTAGATGCTACCTTTTTATCTCCATTATATTTTTGGAAGGCAGCATCTGAGTTTATTATTATTTCCTTGTACTGTTCAAAATCATCATCATCATAATCTTCAATGGTTTTACTAGTATTCGTCGTTAACAATTCCCATAGACCTTCTGTTCCTTTACAAGTTTTACCATTAATTATCAAATCATCGCCATTCACTTTAACTTCCAAATTTCCTATCTTGTTTATTATTTTTCCATCTTCTTCTACAGTTCTTATTCCAAACACAGTATCATTTCTTTTACTATAATATTTCGTTGCAATCTTACCAAATGACTGTGCTGTTGTTAAAGGTTCTACTCCTTCCACTTTGTCTTTAATTTGTTTTCTCATTTGTTTTATTTCTCCCGTTATAGGCGTATCGCTACTACTTGAAGAACTATCATAAGTTATCTTTTTAGGTGTTTCTAGTAGACTAGGATCAATTGAAGCCGACTTATGTGCAACTGGAACAAGTTCAGTTATTATATTTTTATTTTGTTCTGCTACTTCTTTGATCTCACTCCCCAAGTTTTGAATAGCATCAATTACAGGTTGCTCTTGTGTTTTAAATTTATCATATATACCTGCTCTTTCTTTCTTCCAAGATTTGAAGCCCTTTGTCAAGAACTCCTTCAACTTAATATTCTTATCAATTTCTTTCTCATCCATTTATTGTATAGCAAACGAACGTCAATAAACGCCAAAGAACGTCAATAAACGTCAAAGAACGTCAATAAACGTCAATAAACGTCAAACGTTATAACGTCAAACGTCAAAAACATCAAACGTTCAAGAAGTGTTTTATTTTGTTCGAGTTGGAAGTATGTGCACGCTGAAAATGAAGCAACAAAAGAGCCATTACAAACGCTTTGAAATATGTCGATATTTAAACTTGATAATCAAGAGTTATTAACACTATTAGACGTAGAAGGCAATGTATGGTTCAAAGGCAAAGACGTTGCCACAATTTTAGAGTATTCACGACCAAGAGATGCTATTCAAGATCATGTAGACGAAGAAGATAAGAAAAAAATTTCAGAAGTTAAGGGCAGCAATTCACCGCCCTTAATAAAAACACATCCAGATACAATCTTCATCAATGAGTCTGGGCTTTACTCTCTGGTTCTACGGTCAAAACTACCCAAGGCTAAAGAGTTTAAGAGATGGATAAGAATCGAAGTACTACCATCAATCAGACGAACAGGTCAATACAAACTAGATCAACCCAACGACATGCTTCAGCTAGTGTCAAGTTTCAAGAACATGTTAGCAATCCAATCAGATACGATCAGCGCATTAAGCCACAACTTGTTTAAACGCAAAAGCCTACTTCAAGCCGTAGAACCCAAGATAGTACCCTACACACACAATGAGCTCAAGTTACACAAGTTTGTTTTAATCAAGAAGAACTACAAGAATGGTGATGATTCAGACGACGAGACAAACCGACGCAACATTGAGTTTGAATACTACGCCATTAGAGTCCAAGAACAAAACTTACAATCAAGACTCGACTTAGCACGCAAACGTTACCCACAAATGGAAATCATAATGCAAGTAACAGACCCCAACTCAATCAATCTATTCAATAGGGTTAAAGAGCGCTTACAAGACAAGATAAAAACAAAACAAATGCATTTATCACTTGGTTCAACATTGAGCGAGTCGGACCTAATGATGGAGATACTTAAAGTTCACAAGGACAAGCTTAATCAAGTTGAAGACAGTGGCCAAGACAGCGATAAAGAATAACTCACATACACCTATTAGCTTTATAAACATGTTCATCAAGGCTATTAATGAATACGAAGAACGATAGACTCTTATTCAAACGTTCAAGAAGTGTTTTATCTTGTTCCTATACTTACCATTGTTTACCTTCCTTGTCATATCAATTACTATGAAACCATAATCTTCTTGCCAACATTTTGAACATATCTCTTTAAACTTATCATAAGACATATCTCCTCCAACAAACTCATTATACACATGTTTGAGATTAGTATCATCTTGTCTGAATATGCATGGGAAGTTGACGTTATCTCTTATAAGCTGTTTAGGTACTTTTGAATATGTTTGTGCAAGATAGAAACAGTCTAAACGTCTATGTCTACCTCTTGTAAAGTAATTTCTAACTGTATCTTGATTCTCCAAAATGTAATCATCAAACACAACAACAGAAAATTTTTCACATTCATCAATAGGTACAATAGAATCATTACCGCTTAAGAACGTTGCTTTTTAAACTTTAGTTCTGCTTTTTCAAATCGATCTTTTAACTGCTCATACTTTGGCTGATTCATGCTTTTAGAATATATGTAGAAGTGATTATTGTTTAACCAACCTGGCTGTAATAAGAAGTTAAATAGCAAAAACGTTTTACCAGACCCCGACGAACCTACGATAAGACAACGAATATCATCAGGTATAAGTTCTCCATTTCTTTTCTTAGCTGTTGTTTCTTTTATCATCTCTTTTACATCCCAATTAATAGTTTTCTTACTCATTTATTATAGAGAAAATCAGGGGGTGAGCGTTTTGCTCACCTTTAAAAATCCGATGATTAATTTTCTGCTCATAGTACTAGTACAGACCCGGTTCGCTGATGAAAGTTGTGTGAGGTTGTTCATTTGGAAGGGTGTCCGTATTCTGGACACCCCCTTGGTTTGTTTCCAGGTCTTCAACGTGTGTATTTTTAGTAGCACCGATCGGAGCTCCCAAGCTTGTTTGTACCTTTTCATTTGTTAAAGAACTCTAATCCTTGGCCATTCACATGTGAAGGGCCTGAAAGTCTTGTAAACGTTTCAAATGTTTCCTTCGCATCTTGTAATCTTTCCGCCATCTTTACAAAGGTGGACCTCCGAATACAGCGGGGGCACTTTTTATGATCTTATATCTTTAAGTTGTTCTCTGATCTTAAGCAACGTATCTTTTATATATTCGCTATCCATTTCACCATTTAGTGTTATTATCATCTCTAACTGTTCTTTAAATGAGTTAATACAAGTGACAATGGTTTTATATTCGTCTTCTGGTTATGTTTAGCTTAGAAGACAAACCTGTTATAATAGCACTTCCAGTTGCAAGAGACGTTGTTAATATTGAGTAAATTGTTACGGGTATAAAAATATTAATAAACCCAGTTGTTGCAGAAAGTATAACCGACAACGCGATCAAAGTGTAGTATGCATATTTAACAATTCGTAGTTTTCTCTTTTTCTTCTTTAAACTGTATTCTAACTTCTGAATGACATCTTCTATTAACTTGATTACTTTCTCTCTTGGAATATCTCTAGGTAAATCAAACTCGCTCATTTATTATATAATAAATGGCTAAGGTATTTAAGCTAACGAGTGATACTTCTGTTTTAAAGAAGAAACTCCATTACGAATTAGACAACAGTAGCAACTATCTAAGTATAGGACTAGTTGGGTTTTACAGTACATATCTAACTCCAAACATAACAACACAAAAGAACAGTTTCTCATATGGTGATAGACAAGTTTTTATACCAGAAGGGCAATACAGCTTAAACAGTCTTAATGAATATTTAAAATCTCAATCCATCAACATAACATTATCAGAAGATCATTTAAGAAATAGAGTTAAAATTGGAACTGATAGTAATGATATTACAATTGGGAGTATTGGCACTGTCCTCGGGTTTAATGTTTTTGAAGTTTTAGAAAAGAACAAAGCACATATTGGAAGTAAGTTGCCAAAGTTTCATCCGTTTAATACTATAAATGTTCACTGTAATATAGCAGATGGCATGTTTGTTAAAGATACAGAATACACACATAGAGAAACAGAAATTATTGCCTCATTCAAAACAGATGCTGAGTTCAAACATAGTATTATTTAGGAGCCTACTTATCCATTATTTTTCCCTATATCCAAAGACAAGGTTGATAATTTTGAGATAAGGATAACAGATGAGAATGATTCCTTAATTGATTTTGGTGGAGCAACAACAACTGTACTTTTGCAAACCAAGATTTTCTCTTAGATCAATAGGAGGATGTGTTCCATTAAAGGTTGTATGTTTAGTGTTCCTTATAACGAACTAAATATTGATCATGTATAACCAAAGAAACAACTTAACGATAAATCTATGAAAATTAAAGAAGGTAAAGGAATGGATTTAACTTTAACTACTGCACAAATGAAAAAGATTAAGAAAGAGCATATTGGCGGTTTTATCTTTACAATTCCAGCCATTCTGGCAGCTTTAGGAGCAGTTGGCTCATTAGCAGGTGGTGCAGCAGCGATTACTAAAACTGTACTGGATGCTATGGATTTGAAGAACAAAAAAGACACAATATGGCTATGGAAGAAAAGCAGGGTGCTGGTAAACCAAAGAAATCAAAAAACTAAAACCATTGACCAACTTCGATATAGAGAGGTTGGCTAAAGAATTAAAGATAAAACAATTTAGAGGTGTATTTATGAGTGATGAACTTCCACAAAAACCCTATGTACATGAGTGTGGTGTAGTTAACCTCGATAAATCAGAAAACATTGGTACTCATTGGATATGCTATTGGAAAGATAACAACATAAAGTACGCGTTCGATTCTTATGGTGGTGTTCCTCCTAAACAATTGGTACAATATCTTGGTACCGAAAACTTCTTTTAAAATGACGAACGAATACAAGACTTTAATTCAGTTATATGTGGTCATCTTTGTGTTAAGGTTTTAAATCTTCTAAATCAAGGGTATTCTTTTAGCGACGTTATGTATATGATTAAAAATGATTAAGTGCTTTTATGGTTTGTATCCATAAAAGTTTTGTTTAAGATAAATATGGAAGCTATACACAATAGATTTTTAGATTATTTTGAGAAGCATGAGGATGGACTAGATACACTAGATAGATATAATTTTTATCAGTATTTTCAGGATGTTAGCGAGATAGACTTAAAAGATAAAGACAACGTATATAATGTTATTGATCTATGGAAAATTTTAATACCAAACTTTTTGTACACGGAAGAAGAGTTGGACAAGTTACGTCCAATAATTACCTTAAAGGACTTGTTGTCAAATCATAGCTCTAAACCATTACAATGCAGTTATTGTGGTAGTAAGTCATTAACAAAAGGTATGAGTAGTTACATTTGTGATGATTGTTCTGTAGAGAGTGGTTGGGTTTACAGTACTTGTGAAGAAACGAAAGCTGCTTGCGTACGAAAAACCAGGGTACGATACTACAAAAAGATTTAAGTTACAGTTATCTCGTTTGCAAGCTTTACAGGATAGAATTATTCCCGAAGAGGTGCTCAAGGTGCTAAATGATGAACTTAGAGATATACCAAGAGATTTAATATCAACAAAAGATGTTCTAGAGTACTAAAGAAAAACAAATACACAAAATATTATGATGATGTCTATTTAATACACTATCACCTTACCGATCAAAAACCATTAAAATTACAACATATGGAGGAAGCACTTATAAACGACTTCGAAAACTTACACGAGGTCTTTAGGAAGCTGTATCCGGAAAGAACATTGTTTATTAACCTGAAATGTGTATTGCACTATCTGTTGAAAAAGCATGATGTTCATGTTGATATTGATTTTAAACGCTCACCTAGACAAATAGAGATGTTAAAGAAATGTTTTGAGAAACTAGGATGGACATTTTCTGTATAATAAATGAGTATAGATATATTTGGCAATGTTAAAGATAGAAAAGGGGATGTTGATAGTAGTGAAGAAAAATTAAAATTGTTGGAGAATTTAAATGATCTTGTTAGCGTAAGTCAATTTAGGTCAATAGGAGCCCAATTAGAGAACGATAGAAAACGATTTGAAGATGCATTAGAAACGTTACAAGACACATACGTCAAGAAAGAAATATTGAAAAGATTAGGATGGATACTACTAAATTGGTTATGCAGAAAGAAACCATGCCTCTACTATATCGATTAAAAGTTAAATACGTTAAGGAGCCAATCTTTAGAATATTTAATCTCTCTAATGGTTACAAATTTCTCCATAATGGGAAAATAATGCACATGGAGTTAAGTTTGGATAAATACTTTCTAGATATATATTTGGGTGATACTTTGATTAAAGAGATACCTTTTGACTTTAAGAAGAACGATATAATTACGATTAAACCAAATAAAAATTCTGCTATGGAAGAAGGACAATTATTGTTTGTTGTAATGTACATAGAAAGAGAGCTTTCCTAAAGACGTTTGCTATATAATAAATATGGATATCTTTGGTAATGTTAAAATGACATCAGATAATACAGTTGTGAGAAAAGATATTGCTATATTGAAAGAAGAGCTTAACTTCATCAAACGGAGTTATGTTATAGAGCTTCATAGTCGATTGATATCAGAAAATGAAACTCCGTTCTTTTTAATACATAATCTATCTATCACATACAAATTTCTTTATAAAGGTAGGTTAATGCATATAGAATCATCTTACAATACGTATTATATAGATATATATTTAAATGATTCTCTAGTTGAAACTTTTCCATTGCACTTTAATACAAATGATAATCTAGCAGTTAGACCATCTAAAGGTTCTGACCTGAAACATGGTAAATTACTATTGCTTCTTATGCATGTAGAAAGAGAAGACGAAGATAGTGATGATGATGGTGAGAATGTTGAAAGCATAATATTAAACAGCGATAGTTATTGATTTTCTATATAATAAACAGGATGTATTGTGTTAAGTGTAAGAAATTGACAGATACGAAGAAAGATACCATTAGAATTGAACAAACAAAGAATGGAAGATATCTAAAAAAAAGGTATTTGTTCTGTATGTGGTGTTACTAAAACTCAATTCGTTAAAAAGCCTGATTGACTAGAAGAAGGTAAAGGTGTTAGAGAAGACATTATAGAAGAAATTCACAAACCATCTAGAAAAAAACTTTGACAGATTAAGTGTGGTTATAAAAGGTATCGATGATCTTTGGTAGGCTGATCTTGTAGAAATGGATAGTGGAGTGTTAAAAGGTGTTTCCAAAATCAATAAAGGTTATAAATATTTCCTAACGATTATAGATGTGTTCTCGAAATATGCGTTTGCTGTTCCTGTTAAAGATAAGAGTGGTAAGAATGTTACAGAAGCATTCGAATCCATATTAAGAACGAGAAAACCTAGTAACTTACAAACAGATCAAGGTAAAGAGTTTTACAATAAAGAGTTTAAGAAGTTGATGGATGAAAATATGATTAATCACTACTCAACCTATAGTGGTAAGAATAGGGATGTAAAATACCTGGGTATTTATTTCAGCGGGTAAATACCCTGGGTAAATACCCGGGTATTTACCCCAAATGGGTATTTTAGTGGGTATTTTATGTTTCTATTACCAATAAATGGATTTTATTATTGTCAATGAAAAATATAATGAGCATTTGTATCACCTGCAACAGGAGCACTAAATAACCATCTAATTAATCATTTTTTCTAGTAATTAAAGAATGAATTTTATGTTTGTTAAGTAACACAGTGCAGATTTCCTAGCTACTCAACATTATTTCTCTTTCGACTTACACTAAATTTTCTTCTATTACCCTGGGCGGAAAATTATTGTCCATTCTACGCCGTGAATTCTTACTTTAGTGTGCCCCTGAGGCGTCCAATCAGCTGCACATTAGAATTCGATAGTGGATCAAACCAACACGAAAATAAAAATAAAAAAATTATGACAGAACAGGACGATGACTAAAGAAACTGCAGTCAGTTGTCACCAAACTAATCATACACTATTATTAAGTATTCTGTCTGTCACCAGCTCCTGGTATTAATGACACGGAATTTAAGTTCTGCCTTAGGTTCGTGTCTGACGAAACTGCTTTCTCCATTTTTCTCGATCAGGCGCATCTTCTTTAATCTTCCAATATCTTCTCCAGATTTCCAAATCACCGATGAACACACTACCTAAACTATTTAAGTTACAGCAGGATCTCTATAACTAAAATGAACAACCACTTTTTCTTTTGGTTTACCAAATTTATTAATCGCGGAAAATGAATTATTAATAATTACTTTCCTATTTTAAGGATTTAAAGTGTACATTACCTTAAAAAATTTAATAGTACTTATGACAGACAACTTTTTAATAATTAGAAAACTGAACTGATATTCCAAATACAGATGGTTACTTTCTTCACTCAAAATAATGTTATTTTTGTTATTTTATCTATAGACAATGAGATGTCCTGAATTGTCAATTATGCAAAAAAAAAAAAGACCAATAAGTTTCTTATATTTTACTCCTGATTTACTGAATTAATAAATTAATACTGTTTAAGAAACTACATTGTAACAATTAAGTTGTTGATACAGTTATATCAAAGTAAAGAAATAAGACTTTAGTAAGTAGCCTAGCCTAATAACCTAGAAAATACTTAGAAACTAAATATTTACCTAATTTGCCATTCTGTAGAAGTAATTGTACGAGTTTAGATTACAAAAGTTGTAGAATAATCAAAGTAACTAAATTTAATAAATTGGTAGATCAAATTATTTACTAAATATGCCGTTGAAAGAAAATTATAAATAAAATAAGGAATAACAGTTCATAAAACACTTAAGTAACTATTTTCTGATGTTTAGAAGTGTTCACTAATTGGAGTTTAAGAATAATGCTTTGTGAAAGTATTTATTGGAATAGCATACTAATAATGCTATTGCAATAAATACTTTTAAAATATTAATGTGATAATCAACGTTAATCTAATAGGAAATCAGTGAAGGAAATATATATACCTTAAATTATTCAGTACAGAACAGCAATTAATCTGTACAATTTTTGGAGCACTATAAATAAAACGACCACAAATTTTACCGTCCTATTCAGAATCAACCGTAAGATCAAAGTCGGAATTATCACACAATTCTTCAATATCAACATCACTATTACTCGTTTCTTCATTTTCTTCTGTCACTCATTTCTTCTGTATCCTCTTCCAATATGTCTGGTGTTTTGTTCTGTTCCATGCCAACAGCCGGTGACGTTTTCCTTGATGACCCTGGTCCTGAGTGTTGCATCCGTGAAACTTCAGGTAATTTCTTATTGAAAAGCTTCCAGTTATATGAAAGATATTTTAGTTTTCCTGTCCTCTTCGATGATAAACGATTTCTGGTTTTACTGTAGATCCATTAAATGTAGGGAAAGTTCTTTCTCTGGCAGCAGATGTAACCGGAGCACTAAGGATTCGAATGGCGACGTCAACAAATTCAGTGATGCTTCGAAACCCTCTCAACCAAAGCAGTGTGCTCATTTGTTCCACTCCGTCCCACAAAACTTCCTTGCCAAAAGTCCTTTCTTGTCCCTACAGTCAGTCAAATGTGCTCTCAGTAAAACAGAATTAAATCCCATTTGTTTTCCAACTTCACAAACGAAGTTTACTTCATCAAGCAATTCTTCAGAGGTCAATTTGCAGCCCTGGAAAGTGGGACTGGGATCTCAGTCAGATAACTTGGACCCAAGCCGAATTAACTTCTTTCTTTAAATTTTTCCATGATTGAGTGCTCTTTTGTTTTCAAAAGGATTGATGATGGTAACTGTTCTACCAGAGTTTGATGAAGGCTCTGGAATTTTGAGTACACAGTGTCTATCTGAGGTTAATTTTACTCGAAGAAATTAATCAAATCCATTATAGGTTTCAAAATGGCTACAAGGTTTTCAATACAAACCGAGAACACATCATCAAGAAGTCTCTTTTTGATTTCTGAAGGTAATGACAATTCCTCACTCACAGCGAGCGCCTGAAGTCCAGTTTTATTGACAAGCAAACTTTGGAGGCAGTGCAAATGGCTTCCCCATCTTGTTTCTCCAAGCAACTTTAACGAAATTGTAACCCATTTCTCCCTTGAGATTTGTGCAAATAGTGCTTGCAAGTGATGGCTAAGTTGGATTGTTTTAACAACATCAATTACACTTCCCAGTAATGTCTTTACCGATGGACATCCGATGATGTCAGAACAAAGCAAATGGAGAAGATGAACAAGACGACCCAAAGATACTATACTA
Source organism: Thermobia domestica (assembly GCF_964235325.1). NCBI lineage: Eukaryota > Metazoa > Arthropoda > Insecta > Zygentoma > Lepismatidae > Thermobia > Thermobia domestica. The sequence goes on from NC_137455.1 coordinate 303,744,815, forward strand.
GGGTACTTCTGTTTTACTAATTTAAAAGCTGTTCTCACGTTGGACGCGTTGTCTCCTATGATTACTAAAAATTTTTCAGGGTTATATTTTTACAGAAGTTTCATAATCTCTTCAGACAAGTAATGTGCATCGTGTTTATTTTCTTTCGACAACACGAAATCAACAAAAACAGGTTCAGGCTTTGAAATGACGAAATAAATGATAGATTCATTTCTCAAGTTACTCCCAACCGTTACACTGTAAATGTAGGTTTCTTGATTCCTCTAACTTCCTTTCAACTTCCCCTTGCATTTCACTGTATTGAGCGTCCAAGTAACTCGTAGTCAAGCGATACCTTGATGGGAGAACATACGAAGGAAGAGTTTTCTTTAAAATTTCAATCCACAAAGGGTGATCAACAAGTGACAGGGGACACCCACTAACGAAGATCGCTTTGGGAAGGCTTTCGTTCAACACTTCCTGTAAGACTTCGTTATCGTTCTATACGTTGGTATTTGTTTTAAAAAACGTCAAGATTTTATCAAAAGTCCTAAATAGTAACGTTGAACCTAAGAAATCATAAAAAAAATAAGAAATGCCTGTGTTTGATGAAAAATTAATGTAATGTTTTTTTTCTTCAGCATTTCTTCTTATAATAAATGCGACTACACCAAATATATCGAACTCACTTTCTCCTTTCATGAAAAAAACTACTCTAAAATGCCCTTTTAAGTTCGAAACTAGTAGACATAAAGCACAATCTTTTCATGATTAATTTTAACTCCATAATGTTCGACTTGGAAAGATTTTGATAATTTTGGTCATTTTACACAACTAGTTGTAGCCTCTGATATGTAATGCTTTAGATACATGATCCAGCTTTAGTTTATCTTTTATTTGTGTGTCGGGTGTCTGAGTTGTTTTATGAGAATTTTAAAATTTCAAAATTTCACATTTCGTGAAAAATTGTTGGATTGAAGAAGTCTCGAAACATCTGTTCTCAAATAAAAATACACAATAACTTAATAGGGTTCTTGAAAATCGGTGGCGTATTGAGACTTTATTTAAAACTGGGGCTGTCTCCCAAAGATTCAACAAAGAGGGTTTATATATGATTTCTATGTTTGGACAATCTCAAGCTTGAAGTCATAATACATTTTTTCCTTTTTTTTAAGTCTTGGTGAAACTAATTCAAGTTTAAAAGCCGTTCACACTTCGGTGAAGAAAGGATTAGTAAAATAGCCCCAGATCAAATCTTGAGACGACAAGTGGGTGGTAATGAAGGTAACCCGAGGAGACATTAATCCCTCAAGTTTCAACTCTGACTGATTCTCAGCTCTGATTTGGACGTAAGCAATGACGTAAAATCGGAAAAGTTCTGTGAATTATTTCTCAAGATTGGCTTTATCGATGTTGTTCAAACTTAGATATATGTATAGGTGTACACGAGGACATCGTCTGTAAATTGTAACAGCTCACCCCCACTATTTCCTCTTTTCAAAAAATTCGTTTCAATATTTTGATCTCATCTTTACTTATGATGATTACCTTCGAGAAAAAAAAATAAAAAAATAGGTTTTAGATGTCGCTTTAATCTAGAATAACATATCCAAAATTGTATCGCGGGTGCGCCATGGTCAACATTGCCTGCAAAACCGCACCGCACTTGAACGGGGTCAATTTATTATTATTTTGCATATTTATAGTGAATTAAAGGGAAATCACGCTTGAGAGACCCTAAAATCCAGAAAAACTTCACCAGTATGGTTAACAATTCTTAAAACTTTATAATAGTTGAACTTTCGTAAAATACCCAATTTTTGGGTAGGTAAATACAAAAGGGGTAAATACCCGGGTAAATACCCATTTTTTATTTACCTACCCACTGGGTATTTACCCGACCCACATCTCTAGGTAAGAAAGCTTCTGTTGTTGAGAGATTTAATCGAACACTTAAGTAGAACATGCGGAAAAGGTTCACAACACAAGGGAATTACAAATGGATAGAAATATTACCAACACTAGTTAAAGAGTATAATCATCAAATTCATAGAGCAATTGGTTTAAAGCCTGTAGAAGTTAATAAGAAGAATGAGCGAGCAATATTGGAGAAAGTGTATAGGAAAGAATAATAGCGTGTTAAGCCCAAATACAAGTTAGGTGATCATGTTCGTATAAGTAAATCGAAAGGGTTATTTGAGAAAGATATACACCTAATTGGTCAACAGAAGTATTTGTTATTAGTGAAGTTATTCCATCTAATCCGCCTACATATAGAATTAAAGATTTAGAAGAAGAGGATGTGCAAGGTAGATTTTACGAACCAGAACTATTAAAGACGAGGCATAAAGATGAATACTTAGTAGAAAAGGTGTTGAGAAAGAAAGGTGATAAAGTATATGTCAAATGGCTAGGGTTTGATGATTCGCATAATAGTTGGATAGATAACAGTAATGTTGTAGTGTAAATATAAATGTTTGTCTTTTATCGTTATTATGCCATAAAAGGATAGTTTGAACGAGATAAGGGGGTAACGAAACATTATCCCTCATAGCACATATTTCCAGCGCTTGCATTCCAACTGTGGAAATTATCAAAAAAATTAGCAATACAACAATCTTCTAAGTTCCTCCGAAACTAGTAAATTTAGAAACTCGTCTTACACAGTAAAACTAGCTGATAACGAAAATGAAGTTAAAAATAAAGATTTTCTATATAATAAATATGAGTACTATGGATAGTTCTCTTAGTTTAAACGATATTTGCTACGAGCAGATCAAGGACAACTATTGGTATGGGATTTTCGGCGACTTCACGTTGATTATAGATAAGAGTACAGGATACTTTAACGCTACTAAGTTGTGTGCTATGGGCGGTAGAAGATTCAAAAAATGGTTGGAAAATAAAGAATCACAGGAAATATTAGAATACTACAATAACAAACTAATTGGACCGAATTCGGGCCACTTTGAAAACTCGTCTTACACAGTAAAACTAGCTGGTAACGAAATAAACAATCTAATCTCAGGAACATATATGTATAAAAATATATTTCTCGCTATTGCTTTATGGACATCACAAGACTTCTATGACAAATGCTATGATATTATCGAAGATTATTTCGTTTCTAATTTTAAGCAGATTTAGGAAAACCAAGAAGAGTTACAATCAAGAGTAGAAGAGATAGAACAACAAATGGATGAATTACGTTTGCAAAATCAAGAACTAGAAAGCAAAGTTGATTATCTTAAAACAGTTGCAGCACCTTATACAGAAGATCCAGGAAAGATACATAGGCTATTCATTATCAAGAAAAACCTTACTAAAGAACAACTTGAAAATATACTCTTTTACTATGACGAAGAAGAACGACATCAAAAAGAAAGAATAGAACGATATAAGTATTGGGTTGGAAGAGTACAAACATGCAATTACGAAAGTAGGATTAAACAACTCAAACTTAAGTATCCAAGTATGAGTATTCTGCTTAACGTCGACGATCCAAACTCTATCAACTTATACAACAGAACTAAGGAAAGATATGATGATAGAATAACTTGGCACGGTTCGCATATGAACACAGATTTAAGTGATATAGATCTTGTTGACAGGTTTATTCAGTTAAGAGACATTTAAGTACGAAAAACTAAATATGCTATTGCTTTTATGGTTTAATCCATCAAAGTACAATTTCAAAGAAGCGACGTATGCATGTTTGAAAGGGGTCCAGTGCTGGTGGACCCCCCACGAAAATGAAGTTAAAAATAAAAATTTTCTATATAATAAATATGGGTACTATGGATAGTCCTCTTAGTTTAAACGATATTTGCTACGAACAGATTAAAGATGATTACAGGTATGGTTTGTTTGACGACTTTAAACTAATTATTGATACGAAGACTGGTTACTCCAATGCTACTAAACTGTGTCAAGATGGAGGAAAGAGGTTTGATCATTGGTTAAGGAACAAAGAATCTACAACAATAATAAAAAGATTAGAAGAAGAGCATCAATCTCAAAAAATATATTACGTGGTTAGTGGAGGAAGAATAACAATAATCAGGGGTACATATGTTCATCCAGACTTGTTCCAAGAAATAAAAAGATGGTCTCAATTGAAAAAAGATAATGATAAGTCAGGTTTTGTTTATATAGCAACTACCAAACAGCACCAAGAGAAGAATATATATAAAGTGGGTTATACAAAAAACCTTGAACAACGCCTAGGTCAGTTTAATGAGTGTAGACTTGACTTCGAGCTATTTTATTATGAAGAAACGTATAAGACAAATGATGCTAAAAAGTTAGAGTCACTTGTTCATAAACAATTAGATGAATTTAAATATAAAGGTGAATTTTTCAAGTGTGAACTCAACACGATCAAAGAAGTTTTAGAAGAAATTCAAGATGATGAGGTAATCGAAAAATTAAAAGAATTGGAGTTAAAAGATGAATAGGCGTAAAAAAGGTAAGGGTAATGAGTTTTGGACATCACTATCAGAAGGATTGATTAAAGAAATTGATTGTTTATATGATAGATTGTTATCTGATAATTAAGGTTACAACTGAGGGCCACCAGCGCTGGCCCTTTCTCAAACATATATTTCCAGGGCCGAATTTTTGTTGGTTTTCTATATAACAAATATGGAGAAAGAATTTGATTTATTACATGATAGACTTAACCTTATTCATGAAGATCTTAAACTTTTAGCAACACTACTAGAGAAGCAAATACTGTTAAAGGAAAAAGAATTATTAATAATGCAACAAGAAACATCTGATTTGAGTAGTGATGATGAATATAAATATGGCAGTGATGATTATGATGATGATGATGATGATGATGAGTAAGTTTACAGAAATGATTTAATTTTAATATGTGTATATGTAACTTTGATGGGTTAATTCCATAAAAGCCGTGTTCTAATAAAACGCATAATATATAGACAATGGCAGGGGTGTACAATGTTAAGCGTTGTACTAGGACAAATGAAAATGAACTGAAATAACCCAGTGTAGGTAAAAATTGAAGAGTATAAAGATTTTCTATAGTATAAATAAAATGAGTAATTATAGCAAGTTTACTGTAATAGAGTTAAGACGACAATGTAAAGAGAGGGGAATCAGAAGATATTCCCGATTAAGAAAAGCAGAACTGATAGACCTTCTTAAAAAACATGACGATGAACAAAGCAGAAGGCAGATTAGAAATATATTCCCATTTAAACAAGAAGTATTTGAAGAACCGAAACCGAAAAGACCTAAGCTAAAAGTTGAATTGAAAGAAACATCATTGAAATATAGATTACAGACTTTTAGAATAGAAAACATTGATGGATATAAAGATCCTTTGAAATTCTTAAATGCAAGTAGTAGGATTGTTAAAAATAAAATCAAGGACAGTTTTAAGCTTTTCAATGCGCTGAAAGTTAATATGTCATTTATTTGTAAATTTAAAAAAGAAAATACGATACAAGAACATAATTTTAAAACTTCAAATGAAATAATACTCGAATTTACAGATTTAGATGACTTTTGTAAAAAAGCTTCATACAAACTCATAAGAGAAATGGAAGAGTTTCATAGTAAAGGATCTGGATGGATGTTGCATTCTATAGACTTTTTAGAATTAAGAATTAATAAGTATGTATCAATGAGAGGTTCCTCTTACATAGAACTTCCATACATGATTAAGAAGAGAAGAGCATGTGTTAATATAAAGAACAATGATCAAAAGTGTTTCCTATACTCAGTCATATCTGCATTATATCCAGTTAAACATGGGCAGCATGGAGACAGGGTCTCTACATATAAAAAACATGAAGATAAGTTTAAAGATGTTTTTAAAGATATCCCATTTCCTGTACAAATTACTGATATAGCCAAGTTTGAAAAGAGAACTGATATTTCCATTAGTGTATTTAGTTTTGATCATAACTATTCAATTTTCCCACTTCGAATCGCACAAGAAAAGAAAGAAAAACATATTCATCAGTTATATCTTAAAAGTGAAAAGAAAACTCATTTTTGTTGGATTAAAGACTTGTGGAAGCTTGTAGGCAGTCAAATAACTAAAGATGGTCATAAAAGGTTCCTATGTGAAAGATGTTTAGCTAAGCATTTTAAATCAGAAGAGTTATTAAAAGAGCATGAAAAATACTGTGGATTATATTCAGCTGCAAAAATCGTTTTACCAAAAGAATGGAATAAGGTACTTGAATTTGTTAATCATAAACGATCTTTGAGAATTCCATTTACAATTATTGCTGACTTTGAATCACTATTAAAGGAAATTATTACATGCCAACCTGATCCAGAAAGATCTTATTCAAACGCATATCAAGAACATAAACCAAATACTTTTACATACTATGTCAAAAGCTCTTTAGATTCTTATAAAAGCAAACCAGTAGAATATATAGGAGATAATGTATCAGATGTATTTGTAGAAAAATTAAAAGAAGAAGCTATTAAAATTGCAAAGATTTATGATACTTATAAACCTATGAATCCCTTTACAGAAGAAGATAGAAATATATTTGAATCATCTGAAAAATGTCATATTTGTGAAAGAACTTTTGAAGAACTTCCACGCTTATTAGAAAAGAAAATAGAGAAGTTAAATATTTTAACTAGTTATTTAAAAAAGAAAATCAAAGAAGGTTATAAACATCTAGAAGAGGAATTGTATATGAAAAAAGATGATGATGATATTGATGATATAGATGACATATTAATGGATATAAAAGAGCAAAAGGAGGATATAGAAGTTATACTTGATGATTGTACTAAAGAATTGAAAAAGACTATAAACAATATAAAATCATGTATAACCAAAGTTGCTGATCATGACCATTTAACTCGAAAATTTAGAGGAGCTGCTCATTCTTATTGTAACATAAGATATACAAACCCAAGATTTATTCCTGTGTTCATTCATAACTTATCTGGATACGATACACATCTATTTATAAAAAGTTTAGGAGGTGGAGAATTAAAAGAAAACATAACTATAATACCTAACACAGAAGAAAAGTATATTACATTCTCAAAAACGATAAGATACAAGAATAAAGAAAATAAAGAACGATCAATCCAATTAAGATTTGTAGATTCGTTTAGATTTTTATCAAGAAGTCTAGCTGAATTAGCAAAAAATTTAAAACCAGAACAATTTAGAGAAACATTAAAATTCTTTCCTAAAAATGTAATTGATTTAGTAAAAAGAAAAGGTATCTATCCATATGATTATGCTGATTCACCTGAAAAACTAGATGAACCTGTTCCACTATCTAGAGACAAGTTTAAGAATAGATTAACAGGAGAAAATATAAGTGACGAGGATTATAACCATCATCTATTAATCTGTAAGGTATTCAATTTAAAAACTTTAAGAGAATATACTCAATTCTACAACAAAACAGATGTACTTCAATTAACAGACATTATTGAAAACTTCAGAGATACAGCTCTTAAAACATATAAATTAGATCCTGCATGGTATTTCACAAGTCCAGGCTTCTCCTGGGATGCAATGTTAAAGATGACACAACAAAAATTAGAATTGTTAACTGATTATGATAAACTGCTCTTTATAGGAAAAGGTATAAGAGATGGAATTTCCCAATGTTCAAATAGATATGCAGTAGCTAATAATAAGTATCTAGAAAATTATCATCCTAAAGAGAAAAGTTCTTACATAATGTACATGGATGCAAATAACGAATATGGATGGGCTATGAATCATCATATGCCTTATGGAGAATTCGAATGGAAAAAAGGTTATTAATGGTGTAAATGATAAATACTGGATAAATAAAATATTAAAGACAGACGATGAGTCTAATACTGGATATATACTTGAAGTCGATTTAGAGTATCCAAAAGAACTTCATAATAAACATTCAGATTTGCCATTAGCTCCTGAAAATTATATAAACAACAAGAAACTTCCAAAATTATTAACAACACTTTACGATAAAGAAAACTATATATTGCATTATCAAAATTTAAAATTCTATGTGTCACAAGGTCTCAAAATTAAAAAGATACATAAAATATTAGAATTTAAACAATCAGGCTGGTTAAAGAAATATATAGAATTAAATACAAAACTTAGATCGCATGCAAGGAATGATTTTGAAAAAGACTTCTATAAACTAGCGAATAATGCAGTATTTGCAAAGACTATCGAAAACATAAGAAAGAGAGTAGATATAAGATTAGCACATAATGTAAAATTAGCAGAGAAACTAATAGCTAAACCAACTTTTAAAGATAGAACTATATTTTCCGAAGATCTAGCTGCTATTCATATGTATAAGACAAAAAATTACTTTTAACAAGCCTATCTATGTTGGGATGTCTGTTCTGGATATATCTAAAATTTGTCTATATGATTTCTATTACAATGTGTTGAAGAATAAATATGGAGATAAAGTCAAACTATTAATGAGTGACACAGACTCGGTTATAGCACATATAGAAACAGAAGATGTATATGAGGATATGAAAGCTATGTATGAGCATCTAGATACATCTGATTACAAAGATAATAACAAATATGGGATAAAACAAGTTAACAAGAAAGTATTAGGAAAATTCAAAGATGAACTGAAAGGTGAAATCATAGGAAAAGTCGTAGGTCTCAAATCAAAGATGTATTCAATACAAGCACCTCAAATAGACCTCGAAGATAAAGACTTTAAAAGTAAATTTGATAAAGACAAATGCTGTAAGAAGGTAAAAGGAATAAAATCGAATATTGTTAAATCAGAAATAACTTTCAAAGATTACGAAGATTGTGTCTTAAAAGATTATGAATTATATAAAATGCAAAATACAATTAGGAGTAAAAGGCATAATGTATATTCAGTAGAAGAAAACAAGCTAGCATTAAGCTCTTACGATGATAAAAGATACATATTAGAAGATGGGATACATACTCTAGCTTGGGGTCATTATTCGATAGATTTAAGGAAAGAAGATTTACTAACAAAGCTAAAAGAACTAATGGATAGCTATATCAAAGGGAGACAAGAAAAAGAAAAGCGAAGAATAGAAAGTTTAAGAAATGTTTAGATATAAGTTTTAGATGTAAGTTTTAGATGTAAGATTTTAGATTGTAAGTTTAGGTGTAAAATTCTTTTATGGTTATATATCATAAAAGTAGATTGAAGATGTATCCTATGTGGGGTCAATGTGAGGGAAGATGTAATTTTCGATGTGTATAATTAGATTCTATGCTGGAGGATTTCAATATAAAAAAGCCTGGTTTGAGGGAGTGGCCCCAGATTGGTTTTATGAACACTACTGACGATACAATATTTTTAAATGTTATAATGTGTACAATGCATGCAACAGAATTGGATTAGCTACTCAGACGTGTCTATGTGCCATGTCTTTTAGAGTGGTGTCTACATATGTTAAGACCACACGAATTTTACATGAAATCAATTTGTTGTCTGTCCTTCTTTCACAAAAGTAATAACGTCCACGATTTCTACCTCCATGTTCCTGTGTTGTGTGTTCTTCTTTCGCTCAGAAATGAGAATAATCTTCATGGTCCTCTGCACTAGGAGTTAAAGTTTTGTATTTTCAGCATATCTTTAATATTCTATACAGCTCCTATGCAACTGGAGCAAACAAGCTTTTTCCCTGTTTTGATAGTTCGGTTTGACAATCGACTATGAGTTGTGCACATTGAGAGTAGTGGTATTCGTTTGTTGAAAAATAAACTTAATGGCCACATCTCATTTTACCTGCTGCAGGTATATTTTTGAGTCTTTGATACATGACATCCACACCAAAGTCATCTATAATTATAGGTATTTTTCTCGTGTTTCACTAGAATTATTGAATAGTGATGTTGCGTGGAAAAAAAAACAATGTACTTCTTACGCTTAGGCACATAATGTACAAGTGTCAAGGCGTTCGTAAGCGCAATATTTGACGACTACTCCTCCTTAATTGAATCTCTTAAATCTGTCAGCATCATTTCCTAGTCTTTCCTAAAAGTTTCAGTCAAAGTAAGATAATATGGCAAAAGATCTTTTCCTATTGCAAAATTTGTGTAAATGGTATATGTTGTTATGCACCTACCATTACCATTCAATGGCTTCAATTCGTTTCCTTCACGAACCCTTGTCCTTCACGTTGATTGCTTACTTTGCCTTGAGACATTTGGAAGTTTGGTATGTAACGATTAGTCACGTATGTTGGTACCAAATTTTGATGACATATTTCCCTGGTTAGGTTTTAGGATACACTATGAAGGAACAGTTACCCCAAAAGAAAAAAAAACAACTGTTCATCACCTGCGACGTAAGTACCTGGCTTAAAACTATTACGACAATTGCGGGCAAAATATTTGCTGTTTTATCGATAGATTTGTGTTTGCTGTTTTATTTTCTTCGTCTCTTGTAATTTTGTCATCGGAGCAGATAAGGAAATGTAATAGCCGAAATCTATCTCTATACGTAGTTGCTGGATAAATGTTACGTCTGCAAGCCTTCATATGTTGTCCAGATATCATGTGGATCTTCTGAATTTTCATTGAGATGAAAGCAGCAGTTTAAACAGTGCTTCTGTTTCAACTGCGTCTGTAGTGTTGTAGTCTTCATATCCGGATGTTCACTATTCCGCTTGTCAAAAACCATTGTGCTTTCTCCATTGATCTGAAGGACTCTTAGACATATAGGGTCAACCGAAAATAGAAGGATCAAACTGTCGTATATAGTGGTTATGGAAAGAGTGATTGACATTAAACCTAGTTTCCTGACTGAAGTGTTTGTGTTAGGACGTCTGGATGGATGCGGAGGATTCATATGCCAAGCTATATCCCTTGTAGTTTGAAATGTATCACCAGCATGATCACCATTATCACCGTCACATAAACGAAATCCGTCTAGAATTTCATCGACACTCAATATATTATTATCTTCTTCCGAACTCTCCATGATAGCATAAACGTCAGCATCTTCTAATGTCGCTTCTATCTCGTACTCTGTAGAATATCTGCTTGTTAATTTTGCTGGGCACATTGATGAATGGAACCGACTCCTGTAATCCTTTGTGTAAAATTGAACCCGATACAGAATCAAAGAAAGAAAATAAAATAAAACGTGTTTTTTTAAATAAATAAATGCATTGACGTAGAGAAGAATACTCCAAAACACAAAAATTTAAAGACGGAAGGAAATAACCACGTACACTAAATTTTATACGTTCTTCAAATGTTTGCGTTACTAATGAATAACATCTTACTAAAAGAGTAGAGTCATTATTTGTAAACAAATAATACTCTTACATGAAAGTACAATTTGTGATTTTTTACCCCAGTAGAACAAATTTCCAATTATTTTAGCAATTGATTACACTCACGGGAGTTTTCAAGTAGAAAATGTAGAATAGCCGAAATATGCAGCTGGAAAAAGAAAAGCTAAAATCTAAAAGGTACAGGAAACGGAAGCAAATTTAAACTTCTTACTTCGTGACTAGTTGACAACGACATAAATATTTATTGCCAAGTAATATTTAAATATTAGTAAATGAGTTACATATTTTATAAATAATTATTTTTCATATTTAATTGATATCATTTTTCATTGATTCCCATAAATTTCAAAATCATTAAAATTGTAAATCACATTCAGATGAATTTATTCATTATCTTTAATGATTCTCCCTTGAAAATGTTTAAGAATAAGTTTGATACATCCCTTTTGCGTTCCTTTATCAACAAACTGAATATATGTCTTCTGCTAAAGAGTTACATTGAAAATAATTGTCAAAATACTACTGAAAGTAACATTCCTTATCGTAAACCAAATAGCTTTATTGAATTGACAGAAGTACACGTTCACTATAAATTATTGTGAATTTCTTTTAATTTACAAAGCGTAACATCAGTATGAAACCAAGGCAATTATTTCATGTAAATAATTAGTTAACCTTTAATTAAGCATACATACCGCAGATTGAGTGGGCACATATCCTGCAATCAATTTTAAATGTTTGTCACTGCTTTCAAAAGACTGATTTCGAACCACCTCCCTCGCAGTTTCATAGGTGTAACTAGAACAACGTAGAAGTATGTCAAAGAATAGTAATTTTGAAAGTTTCATACATTTTAAAAATAAAATAGTACATAAATTGCAACCAAAAATAGGAACTCTTGGTGTAACCTTTGCATTTGTTAGTAGTCTAAGTTGTAGTGTAAGACACTTAAGCATTAAGTGAAAATAAAGTTATATACAAACATAGGACTAAGTCAAGTAGTTTGAATATTTTGAATAAGCTAGTATATTCACTAATTAAATGCGTAAGTTTCATAAAAATACATTATATCATAAGATTCAAGATATAGTTTTGAATTGAATGGCAAATATTCTGATAGTGAAATTTCACACACAAAATGTACTGTTTAAGTTAAACTGTATTTCTAAATATATGTATTGTACTTTCCCCTACTTTACAGAATCTAACTCCCAAATCAATAGTCATTAAGTGTTTATGCTGTTCAAATTTGTATCAATCATAGCTATGAGCAAAAATCGAATAACGATTATAAGATAACAAATGCTCCTGACAAATGTGCTAAAAATAAGATTAATTTTATGATGTAAAAATGCACTAAATCACAGTGCAAAAGTATAATTATGTTTAAAAATGTATGTTAACGACTTAACATTTGATCAAGTTAAATTATTTACTAGTTTAGAAATCGATCAAGTTAGAGTACTTTAAGTGTTAAAGTTCATTTGCGTACATATTTACGTTCTTGAATTGGGAATTTGATGCATTATGTACAACTTAACCTTACTTACATTTATATCAAAATTGTCAAAAGCATTATTTATCTGTAATAGATATGCTATTTATACTTATATTAACATGTTAATACAATTTTGAATTATTTTATATGAATTTAAATATACAATGCAAAGTATTGTAGCAAGGTATTGGGTCAATTCTTATGAAATACATTTACCAATGAACTGTTTTTGGCAAACTGTTTTTAAATCCTTGACCTACATACGATTGCATCAAGTTCAGATGATAAGGTAAACATTTTGTTATACAAATAATTGCTGTGCTTTGGATGCTACTTTCTTCTATAGATTACCGAATTCAATGCATAATATATTTCTGATTATTCACGATATTAAAAGTGCTTTCCCCAATCGAGCTTCGAGCACAGGTATAAAATAAAGGAAAATTATTAAAGGTTGTGTTAAGCATAAAAATATATATAATATTACCTAATGAACTGAAAACTAAATATTTTGTCATGTCACTATCTAAGTTTACTAACTACAACTTAAGAAAGTAAGTACGAAAATGAAACTGATTCTATAACAAACAAAGATAAATTCGTGGAAACAAATTTGCTTTTGTAATTACATCTACTAGAGAAAGTACGAAAGAACTATATAACATAAAGTTAAATATAACTCTTTGATTAAAAAGAAACAACAAAACAGCTCAAGCTAATACCTTTATTGCAATGACCCCCTAAACTAATATAACATACGTTTCCAGTGCTAGGAAAACGTCAAAAGATATATTGTTTTCAAACGAAAGTTCTAAATATTGTTCCCCCAGTACTTTTCTTGGTAGCAATATACAGTGTTTTACTGAACCGTATAGTATTCTATGAGATACATAATAATTGATCGGAATGAATATGATACAAGCAACAATAAAAATATAAATTAATAACTTCCTAAAAATATTAGTGTGCAAAACCTAGATTTTATTATGTGGTGAATTAAATTAGAAAAAAACAGATTTCAATACAGCTCAAGAAGCATTGCACTACAAGTTATCTTTCCAGAGAGCAAATATACACTGTTCCATCAGCAAGCCTAAAATAACAATGGTATCTTTTGAAAGGCAGTAACATTCTCAAGAGAATCATGGCCGTACAATTATCCTAGGATAAATAGGGATGTTTCAGGAAACTTTTTTCCTGAGATCAGGTCTGTTGCGGTAATCTGGGACATTGTTAGGATTATTGATAAACATCTTACTATTTAAGATGGAAGCTTGAAATTTTGTACACACAGTTAGTACAATCTTTCGTATTTTCCAGTTCATTTTCATTTTTCTGCGTTGAAACAGGGATGTCCGGATGGCCTCATTTAAAAAAAAAATAGAGAGAAGTCTTGATTGCTCTGGACGTTCCCAGCCTCAGGTTTGTGATAGGGAAATGAGAATGGTGCCATTTGCAAGGTTGTTCTATTGAACAAATGGAGAGATAAACCATGATCCTACGATAAATATGTTGTAGCTGCTTGAATTAAAGACCATTTACCTAAAATGCCAGAACCTAAAATGGTTAGTTCTATTACTATTATAATTACTATTATTATCAGAATAATTCTGTTCCCGTTTGTGTGATGTTTCTAGCAATTCCTCACATGCATCATATATACCAACTATTGACTCTAAAGAAGCAAAGCAAACGGTATGGAATTTATTATTGTTGTTATATGGTACCTAATGCATTTTTTAGTTGCAGGCAATTTACAAAAAGTGCACATATGTAACACGTATATCATTCAAGTCGTCTTAACGAAAGAAAGCGATTGATACCGGAATTGATCACTTTGGGGGTATCTCTTCCGGCATACAGTACATAATACAAGTTTTAGTAGTAGAGAATTTCCGTCGACTGAACATTTGTTACATATATATCAATCAAGATGTGTTGATTAACCTTTTAACCAGTTGCTGTAAATTCAAGAGGTATTTCATTCATAAAATACGATGCTGTAGAATTGTGTGTTTACAAATAAACATTTTTTACACTAACAAAACATTATTTATTACTTTCGCACGACTTACCTTGCAATTGCTGGTAATGCAGAGTTGTAAGTCATACATAAACCATATTTTGTATGTATAAAATCAGCTTCAATATATTTAGATGTGTCTTCCGTAGTGGTAAATGCCATTTTCGGTGCCGGTTTAGCCTAAAGTAACAATTAAATGAAAAATTAAAGTATTTAAGGTGTCGAAATGTATACTAATATAGAGAATTTCAACAAAGTGAATCTCCATGTGCAACTAGTTTGCATAGCCAGTGATTTAGCTATTGAAGCGTTTAGAATTACTTGGATCATAATAATTTCATGGAATCAACCTGTCTTGCGTAATTTATTATGACGTAAAATACATTGTGACTCGTCCACAAATACGTTTGTTAAGTGGAAGACATTTAAGTGAAATTTTACGCTGCAAACTTAGTCGTGTCCAACTGTAAAAATAGCAAGTATGGAGAATAAAACAATATCTCGTGAACGTTAAAAAGGATATAAGATAGCATGATTAATTACAATGCAGTTTTAATGTATTGTCTGCAAATGCGATTTGGCATACTCAAACCTTAGGTAATTTTTTTAGGGCTCGGTTCTTTCTTACCCTTGTAGTAAGTATATTTCTCTGAATGCATCGTATGCAACTTCCCTTCTATCAACAACTACGTTTCGAATATGATATCGTTCAAAATAATAAGTAATTTCTTTCATGTGTTATTATACTCTGATCTTAACAAAATAAAGCACTAAGATTTTCCTAACGTATACAATATTTTATTTGTTTGTTTTTACTAGGCTACATTTTGAAATGAGAAAACCATAACTTTTCTATGAATAAATGAAGCATTTATATAAAAAGAATTTCAACGCGTATATTAGTAGTAAGTGTCCTACTATAACTAGCCAACGTTAGCAAAAAATTTTCACGCGTTTAAACCACACTCCCAGTCAAGTACCGCCAGGTTACTACTTAGGCACCCCGATCTCCGTCCTTAGCACCTAACCGCTCCACCCCATCCCACGCTAAGCCTCTTCCATTCACGTGGTATCATAGCCACACATCTCCCACATCATTTCCCCGTTAGTTCCACCTCTATACCGATTGATTGATGGAGGTCACTTTTTACATTAGTATTAATTTATTCCTTTCTAATTGGGTGATAGTAACAATACTTCCATTAACCCCACCCTAGGTTGATTGAAAGTCTTATAGCCACGCCTCCCTTGGTTGATTGCATCATAGCACGTTTAATCATGTTTCTCCTAGATCACATGGTTTTAAGGAACACATTTAGACTACACCCTCACCCTCTTAGACGACCAAGATAGTCACTCTACACTGATTGGTTGATAGGTCACATGTCACTTGATTCGCTGATAATAACAATACTTCCATAAACGCACCCCTTCTGTTGATTTTATGATAACAATCCTTCATTACCCCACCCTCATGACGCCATGTGTTTGCCGCGATGCATGTTATTGATACTATTTATTTAATTTGATGAGATAACTTACTGTCCCCTTGAACTTCTATTACCCACTCTTCTATTTTGCTTTGATGATAACACCTTTAAGCACGTCCTCTCCTAGGTCGAATGGTTTTAAGCCTGTGTTATTATGCAATCAACTTAAGGAGATGGTGTGAAGCGTTGTACCCCATCCACATTTTCAAAAGCACCCGGCAAACGCGTGGTCATCTTCAACGTTTACATTTATTCTACCTTATCTTAAGTTTATTCAATAGAATATGACGTTGTAATGAAACGTTATGGTCACGTGAGCTCTTTTGGATTCTCTGTTTTTCTTTGTATCAGATATTCGTAAAAAGGATATCACTTGTGCTTGTGTGTATATACAATATGTGATAAGGAAGAAGATATCATATCGGGGTAAGTGTTGAATAATAATAATAATAATAATAATAATAATAATAATAATAATAATAGGGCATTAGTGTCTTTTGTAATTAGAGTACACATCTTATTGGATTTCCGGTAGTAGCTCAAGTGACACTTTAAGTTGTAGTTGCACGTTTGATAAGACATAAATGATGAATGTGATAACAAATAGAAACATGAATATCTTCAATTTGTAAAGAAATATAACTGGTATTGAAAGACAACAAAAATATAAGTGTTTGAGTATGTTTGATCGTTGGCTGAAGATTTTTTTGTTTATGAATGGTGCGAAGGAAGTGAGAGGATTGAAGATTACCTCTAAGCTGTAAAACATTGAAGAATAGAATTTAAACTCGATACATAGTAGGAACTTAGTTCAAAGTACAAGGACTAAAACGTGATAGACATTCAGAGTTAGATATCTGTCTTTCCTTTCCTAACGAATGCATCTAAAAATGACATAGGTTGGAAACTGAACATGCTAATTACTTGCTATTTAAGTGTATGAATATTTGTGGTTTACAAGGAAGTCTATACTATTACAAATTTTGGTGTAACGTCCCATGATCATATTACATGCGAGACATGGTTTCGAAGCCTCGATGCTGAAGTAGTGCTTTTTGCCCTTGGGAGTATTTAGTTCGATCCCTTTCGCAAGTAAGTTTGTGGTGGATCATATCGTGTCCATAGGTTTCTCAGATGCTTCCGTTTCCTAACACATTCTCGTTTCTTCAATTCTTTCAATACTGTTCATTTGCCTTAATCACCGTACTCCAAAGCTTAGAGCGGTGACCTAGAGTTGATTAAGTTTGATCATATTGTTGTAAGTCTCACGTTTCATGTTTAAACGTAAGTTGCAGCATTCACCATAATAATGCGTGAACTGGAATCGAGCAAATGACTCACCCAGACACATATTAAAAGTAATGAACGTATGTTTGTTCACGAAAAAAAACTCACTTAAATGAACGTATGTTCATGAAAAAATTGACTTTTTCTTGTGTATTTGAAGAAGAATGAGTGAATGACATTGAATTTATAGATAAAAAATACATATAAACATTGTATAGTTCCAAAATTAAAATATGAGATGATAATGTTTGGCGGAATTCTGTAGTCCCATATGTCATTGATCGTGCAACTCGTTCGTAGCTACTATGTGTATATGTGAAACGTATTATTACCACACGAATATGTCTGTAGATGTAAAGGCAGACAGGCTAAGATGTTTGGAACGTGTCGTATGCTAATAAAAGTCATTACTATAATATGAATGGAAGTATGTGTGTGTGTGTGTGTGTTTTAGCTTTGATAACATCAAACGATAAATCTTATTAAACTGGAAGCTTGTCATGAATCGTAAATCTTTAACTATTTCATTTATTTAATTATATGAACAGAAAGTCTGATAATACGCATTAGGAGAAAGAGAGCGGATGAAAAGTACTGAGTTTAACGTCCCGCAAATATGCCCTTCACGATAAGGGAAACAGGATTAAGTCAAGTGAATAACGATGGAATGATATGTGGTAAAATGACAATGCGAAAAAAGAGTACCCAGAGAAAACTCACGATATTGTCTACCATAAATCTACTTGCACGGAGATCGACCAAGGGACCCTAGGCACCAGAAGTAAGCATACTCTATCGTTGTGAGACTGTGAACCGTAAGAGAGAAAAAGAGATGAAATATTTCAATTTACGTCCAACAAATGTGCCATTTACGCTAAGGGGACACATGATTCAGGCAAGTGAATGATGGAATAATAGGTGGAAACAGAGTATCCCCCCCAAAAAAAACTTATGGATACCATATTACTACGAGAGATTTACTTGCTCGGAGATAGAACCAGGGACCTAAACAACAAAGGAAAATACTCTATTATTGCGACACCGTGTCCGGTAAGAGAGAAATGAATCGTTCAGTTTAACGTCCCACAAATAAGCCCTTTACGTTAAGGGGACACACAATTAAGACAAGTGAATGACGGTGGAATAATAGGTGGTAAAAAGACAATGGGGAAGGATTGTACCCCGAGAAAGTCACGTATACAATGCTATCCGCCACAAATTTACTCGCTCGGAGATCAAACCAGGGAACCTAAGAACGAGAGGTAAGCACAATTTATCATTGAGACACTGTGCATTGTAAGGGAGAAAGTGAGATTAAATATTTCAATTTAACATCCAACAAATGTTGTTTATAAACTATATTAAAAAATTTATTAACGTGTGAATTTCAACTTTTGGATTTATAATATGCACGTCAGCGTTATCTGTTTAGCTGTAGAAGTGCACAAGATTTGATAAAAGTTCTATACTATACAGATTACAAAAATTGCAATGAAATTTTGTGTTAGGTAACGCCCATTTCCGCCTGGTCTCGTCCATTCTAATCCAAAGCAAGAGTTTGAAAAAAAAACAAGCAAATAGTAACACAAACTGTCAATCTGGGCGCACTCGGATAAGGCCTGGAAGAGCGGGCTTGTGTGGGGCTGTCCCATATCACGAATACAACTCAATGCAAAGGATATACCACATATCCAATACTTCACTTTCAGGAAGTGTACAAGGTAAACACTTCAAACATAAACATATCAAACAATCAAAAAAATGTTTTAATTTTTCAAAAAAAAATATTGTAACCAAGATGAGGGTGGTGCACATGCGCTAAAACGTTTTAATACTACACATACACAGTACTCAAACATTAGGTAAAGAACTATTAGAAATTACTATTTTCTAGTAAGTTGATAATTTCACTAATTTCAATCTAATTAACTTTATGTTTGACTTTAATCTCAAATATTCTTTAAACTCCAATGTATCAAATTGCTTCAGAATGAAGCAAAATTTAATAATTAATCATTAATAAAATCTTGAATGTTTAGCAAATATCAGAGGTGTAATTCCTCTTTTACAAGTTTGCTACTAAACTCTAATCTCAGTCGTCAAATCTTAACTAACAAAATTTTGTCTAAATTAGACTACTTACAATTCAGAAACAAACCCTGTCTTAGAATTATCTCAAAAACTTACTATTAACTTTGAGCTTATTTAAAATATCAAATCTTGAACCTCTTGACAACTGGAGAGAAAAATTGAGGATATTCGTTTTCTTTGAAAGTTATTAATTTAGTCTCAATATAAAAAGAGAATATAATAGCTGCAAAAAAAATTAGAATATGAAATACTGGATCCAGGAATGGTTTGAGTTTCAATCACTTGGTCTCCGTCAGAATCAAGAAATGTACTTCGCCACTCAATTGGAAGGAATTTTATTAACGATTCAAGCAAATGCAAAAGTCCGCGAATTTTATCCCTTTTTGGAACCAATTCTACAGACGACCGCACAATATTAACATAAATTACGTGACACAACTACTTGTGTAATATAAATCAAATTTGTCACTTACCTAGATTGTTTGATTTTTACCTTCAGATCGTCTCCCTTCAATGGAAACTTTGGCTTCTTTTGACTGCATAGATGACTAATAAATAAAGCAATTCTTGGCTCAGTGCCAGCCAGATTTTTCCTAAAATTATCGCGATTCAGAACAATCCAAGTAATAAATAACGACTTTAAAGAACATTACGTGTGGACAATTCTTTCGGTTTACTGGTTGAAACAAGGTCAAATCCAGCAATAGCTCAAATAGTCCAATATCGGAATTGTCCAACACTATTAAGTTTCTCTCTTTATAATTTTCTTTTTCTTTTTTTTTAAAGAGAAATATTTCAGAAAGAACTAAATGAGAAAACAGACGTAAAATATACTATGAATTAACTCTGAGAGCACCAAAAGTAACGAAATATGAGGTGTTTGTATTTACTATATGTTCACTGCCCTCTTTGGCCAACAAAATCCCTCTCCGGCTCTCTAACTTTCTTGCTTCAAAAATATCACTTTTTATACCTCCAAATTCTTCTTGAATCACTAATAACTTATTCGAACTTCTGAAATATAATATAACTTTCAATTCACAAAGAATAATAAACAGTATTAACATCGCTGGCACGGAGCACCGAGTTGCCCCACTAACTCCATTAAAACACATATCCTAACTGTCAAAGGAATCGAAGCTGAGAACGCGATAACGGAATCAACCACCCCATGTCCAAACCAAAAAAACTAGACAACTTAACCAAGAGTCACGCTGGCAGGTAAAGATCGGCGAGTTAAGCCCCGTCCCCAAAGGTTCGAGCGCATAGCTCGTTTTTCTCCAGTTGTCAATAGTTACAGTATTTTTCAGTCTATTCCTCCACACATTTTTCCTTTCAAACTTTTAAACAAGAACTTTTAAGAAAATTTTTAGGAAATTTTTAACAAGAATGAACTTCTAATTACTTTTATGAATTCTATACTTTATATTAGTAATATAAATGTGAATATTTGTGTTTATTTATTTTTTTCCTTGTACGCATCCGTTCTTCGTTTTCGTAGCAACTCGAAGGGATGGTATGCTACAGATAGCAACGTTAATTATTTATATTTTGCGTATAGTTTGAGTGCGCATCATTTTCATCTCAAAGTCTAGTGTGAGAAAAAAATGCTTACGTGTATTATAAGGATTCTATGTCACAAAGATTACACCTCAATAGAGATAGAAAACAATTTCACATATTCATGTATTCCTTTATGCCTACAGTGTTTGAGAATTTATTACGTCTTATTATTTATAAATTATGAATATAAATAAATTTTATGTTTCAAGAATTTAAAACTTTTCACTACATATGATTATTTTCGTAATATTGTTTAATTATCAAAGCTTTGTTTTATTGGTATTTGGTAACATCACTCGTTAATTCCTTCGTTTCTTTTTAATTTGTGTGTAATGCTTAAAATTCTTTTTATTCGTTTTTTAGACATATCATTCGTTATTTTTTTCTGTTTTGATTGTTTAATAGTAACAGCAGTTAATATTATACATGTTTGACTTTCTAAAATTTAATGTCCCAGTTTTTTGTAAGTCTGAAGTCTAAAGTTAGAATATTAACATTTTGATTGTTTTAACATCTGATAGGCCTATAATGTTTTGAAATCATTGCTTTTTGTTAATAAAAATCTGTAGAGTGGTTCTTTAACCTTTCAATTTCTAAAATTATACGTAAGGAATTTATTGCAATATTTGAGAATGTGTTATGCACTGTTACTTATAAATTATCTTAAGAGATTTTTACTAACGTCTGATTATCAACTTTTATGAACTGTATATGGGGATAAAAATATTTTATTCTCTAGAATTTGTGGAAAATTTGTCACTGATGTGATTTTTGTACATGATCACTTTAAAGTAGAAAAATTTTACATCTAGAAAATTAAAAGATGAAGTAATGAGTAACATCTTTAATACATAATGGCCTTACTTTGATGACAACAATAAAATATTTTGGTGACAATTTCACCACCAGGTTATTTTAATTAACCATATACCCTCAATTTCAGCAATGGGCTGCTAAAACATAGAATAAAAAAGTTCTGGGTTGGGATTCCCACATGACCATAAACGATCCATTTATCAATACGATTATTTCAAACGTCAAATTCAAGCTGTCACCATGAACTAACCAAGGTATCCATGTTAATTGAAAGAAGTCATCGTTGATGTAATGAATAACATATTTGCTAAGTAGGCGTCCAGGTTTAATTTCTGCTATGATAACAATGAATCCTTTTACTATTTATTTCAGCAACCGAATTATTTAAGACGAGAATCTGATTTTTTCTGATTTGATTTTAAGTATAACAAAAGCAAAACGATCGTTTCAGAAATGGGACTACTCAAGACTTGAAATCTAAGCGATTATTGGAAATCAAACTCAGGACCTACATACTACGAGTAGTTGCGTAGTTAAGAAGTAGAATTAAGTGTTATGATTTACTGTTTATCAATTAGGTCTGTTTATTAATTTAGGATTTTTCTTGTTTCTGTTAGGTTGTAAATTAATTCAATAGACAAAGGTATTAACTTTTTATACTCTTACTAATAATCACCAATGATGTCAAAACTACTTCCAAACTACTTCAACCATTTACTGTATCTATGTATCACTGGATACATTAACGTATACAAATCCACCCACTAAGGTTCAGAAATAGACTTGAGCAACTAACATCGAAAACTATACAATCAACTCAGCCACTTTTGGCTCATATCAAATCTAGTCATAATAACAACCACTTATGGTTTATAACAAACCTAATTACCACTTCAGCCACTTCTGGCTCATCTCAGACATCAACTCAATTACACATATAAACAATTACATAGTTACGCTCTTCTTTTGTTTACACAATCTATATACTAACTTTTAACACTTTTCACTCCCAATATCTTCCTGGGTATCACTTAAAAACGAACTGCACCCGCTGACTCCCAACATTTTCTCTTTGTAGGAAAAAGACAAATATACGCTGCAAAGTATCTTTCTCGCTACATTTTGCACTAACTGTTCCTGTTCGTATTTTACTTTATTTCTATCATGGCCAAATCCTGTTTCACGATTGTAAAGGAAGTTGTTCACACTATAAGCGATACAGTATTGAAGGCCGAATGAGGGAAGTACAGTTTAATATACTACCCGCAGGCACAAATATTATTGCCTGGTTAAATAACATTTTCAAGCGATGTTGGATCACATATTGCAAAATGTCAATGATGAAGCTATGGTAGGCTGCTCCGTGATTTCTCCATTATGCGTGAGTGTTTGCTAGGCCCGGAACTTGACACTGGAAACGATATGGGCTTCGTTTGAAAGTGTTCTCCAAAACAACTATACGTTTTTTTTTTTATTCATGAAACATTCACAGTCCATTTTCATCGAGTAGATATTCCTCACGGCAATAGTCGTTTACTACAAGGAGTATTAGAAAACACAGAACTACTGAGAAGAAAAAAAAGGAATTGTACGAATAAAAGATCAATACACAAAATGCCTAGCGCACGCCTTTTAATTGCCATTGGTCTGGAGAAACACAAAAATGTAGATGTGAAACGTTATAAGTAGTATCACATTAAGAGTGAATACATCGTTGACCAAGAGGTGGATGCTTTATGTACCGATGTAGGAGTCCGTTTAGAACATGGTGGTATTGTGAATCACCAGTTTTCGGATGACGATATCATGTACTAGGGACGCAATGATGAAAATCGCACTCGCATAAACCTAATTTGTATCGCTGGTCATGTTGATATTATTCAATCTTTGGCCGCTTGCTTCGTCTTCATATTCTACTATGAAGCATGCAATAAAAATACAATGAGCGTAACAGGCAGGTGAAAAATTGTCCTGTAAAGTGTACAAAATAATTACAAAAAAAATTATGCGACAAGGGTGAAACTTAGATGATGTGTAACGACTCTAATCGCCAATTTTATGGAGAAGGATGTTTCAGCAATAATCGAAATGCAACATATCATCCAGGAGTACCTGTCTCTAAAATGGTGAAGCATTGCACTAAATGTTTAGGGATATATTGTTTTGCACCAACTGTACAACCACTCACGACTGTAAAATGTATGTAAGAAGATAGCTCCAGCGTCGCATCAAGTTTTTGTGATTTCCAGTCGACAAAATTTAAAACGTTATGTTACTTCGCTCATGACGGCAAAGAAAGTATTATTGATTTTTATGACATAGAATCCATGCAGGACAAGAAAATTGACGATAACATGATAGTGCACTTCCGAATTTATTGGTTGCACAGCATGTTTGTTATGTATGTTATGCAAATGACAACATCCTACAGACTTGCAACATAGTTTTCAAGAAAAGGATAAAATGTATGGTTTTCTTCAGTACTTTTAGGAACGTCGTTCCAATATTAATAGAATTTTATGTCTCGCACAAAATGTAAAATCATTTTATTTATCCTGCGGACATTTTCTCCTGAAGGCTATGATGGAACAGTGTCAATGGAAACCTACCGTCGTTTTGAACGGAGCAAAGATACTAATTTTAACACTAAATAACCTTACATTTACTGACTCTTTGAATTTCCTACCTATGACATTAATTTAATTGTCAAAGTATTCAATTTACCAGCAACCAAACGTCATTTCCCTCATTCCTGCAACACCAAGGAAAATCAGACGTATATTGGACCGCTTCAAGAAGCGAAGTTCTATAATTGCCACCAGGTTATAGAAGTATCTTTGTGGACGGTCTGTATATTTCGTAAAGACAGTGATTATTATTTCGGATGTATACTTTATTCGGCGACGGAAATAAGTTCTTCCTTCGGTGGGAATTGCTTCCTTCCTACGCAACTAGACAAAGAAGTATTTCGTTGTTTTTCCATACATATATTTAAAACATTGCTTTTTGATGAGAACATTTCAGTAAGAGCCGAACCTTTTCACTGTTTCTCCCTGACTTATTGTATGCTCAGTCTATATTCTACAGTTATTTGGAACTGATTTGAGCTTTTTTAGATCGTTTATGGAAATATTGCAGTAGATGAATCAGTTGTTCAAGCCACCAGAGTGACGCAAGCTACGTCGCTTTTCTGGTTCCTTATCTGTACTTTCTCACGCCCGAGATATCACAATGTCTTATACATCGTGGACAGTGGACTAAAATTAACATAAACTCTGTTCCGTATTCTGTTTACTTCTGCATACAGAGGATTTAGCTGCTTGGTTTTTAAAATGAACTGCCAACACTCTTCTATCAACCATTGCAGCTGGTATCTCGAGCCTTTGCGCAAGAGGAGTTTGAATGAGGAATTGTATGCAGAAACCACGTACGTCGCATCGCGAATCAGGTATGAGTTTGTGGTAACGGACACAAGCTATTGGCCGGTGAAGGACGTTTTCTTACGGCTAGCCCCAACTAGTGAAGTCCCAGGTTCACATACCTTGTGCGTATGTTATAAACGCGCCTTCGAACATTAGCATTCAACTTTGGAGACTGTGACATTTTACTGGACTCATCTCAACTCTTCAGGATTGTTTCGAGCAGCAACTTCATTACTACGTGGGATTATCCCGTCAATTTTTCCCAAAGTGCTAATCCCCCAATTGCGTCAATGGTGTGAGAAAAATTTATAATGAAATCTCAATTATAATCTTCTATATATAAATCAAAGTGATAAAAGGCTACAATATAGTTAAAAGTAAAGTGCGATTGCGATAATAGAAATAATTATATATAATACATATCTAGTGTTAAGTGTTGTGTCATTTCTCTTCGTTCTTTTTAATATTTTTCTAATAAATAAGTATAGTGTCATTTAACCCAGCGTGTTTTCGTTGTATGTGTGAATGATGTTTGTCTGCGTTATGTTCTGGATGACCGTCTGATCGTCCATGAGGTTTTCGAGACGAGACATACGAACATCTCTGCGACTAATGCTCATCTCACCATTGATACCGAAAAGCGATATTTAAACAATTTGTAATCCCTTCTTGGAGAGGTCCTTCATCGTCCTATGCTGGTAAATCCAGGTCTCCAGGGGAATACTTATTGGTAGAACAACGAACCCCGAACGGCGGCCCAATCAGGCGATTACACATAAATGGCAGCATGAAGAGCGACTCGATCATCGGGTGGTTACAGATAAATGTCCACCCGAACAGACATGACGAATCGATTACTATTCTGTGGTTCAAATGAAATGTCTAAGGAAGGCAGAAACAAGTTGTAATGACACGCTTCATTTCCTGAAGAAAATTGTTAACTATTGCATTGAAGATGTCTTTATACTTCGTCAAACTTGTGTTTCCTTTATGACGTCATTTGAGGCAGAAACAAAAGTGAATCCCTTAGTAGAAACGATAAGTATTGCAAGCACTTCAGAGTTAGTATTTCGTGTAAATTTTCTCAAGCCCAATACGATTGGAATTCTCCCGGCAAATAATTATCGTTGGAGAAGTACTCGAGCAATTGCTGCAATTCAATGGTTGGGGTATATAGAGAAAACAGAAGGCAAACAATTCGTACATGCAGCTCGACAAAGGGTGTGTTTATTGCAGGATCGCGAGTTGGTGCGTACTACCTAGGTCCCTAAACGTCAGAAAGGTACATCTATTAGCATTACGGATATTTCTCTTTATGGTTGCAAAGTATGTATCACTACACAACGTGATCAACCCATCTACGATAATCCTGAAGACACCATTGAATCCCGTTATGAATGCACCTAACAAGCAGTTGTAAGACTTCAGGAATTGGGTTACATTGTTCATGAAATTGTGGGAGCGTGAATTTAAACGATTTTTGTTGAAGGATCCAGGAATGGCAACGTATCTCAAGAATCGCCCTTAAATAAATCGTACGCCCTTAAATCCGAAAGATACCTTTCTGGAGTTAGGACGAATTCTGTGAACCTACCACGAAGCTAACGAAAAGGAAGGAGCAAAATAAGATATTTGGATGTTGTTATTTTACATTATTTCATCAACAAATGTGGTAAATATCTGAAATCAAGAATCCAAGAATTTATCTACAGGGAGATGATAATTTACCAGCAATAAGTAAAGTAAATTGTCTGATAAAAATAAGATCCTTTTATTTCGTCACCTCTATCACGGCCTTCTACCATATCGATCTAAAGCAAACTACTATTTCCATTATGGGATGCTCGTCCTAAAGGAGTGAATCCAGCCCCTACATTAACATACATTCACAACGATCAGGAGCGTTTCCTCGCAGGAACATGGGTGTCGTAGGAAGTGCAAAAGCAATACAACTGGGATATCAACCTGTAGAAATCTTTGAAATTTTGGAACTATGATATTGAGCAGTAAGAACCAAGCAGCAAAACAGGTGGCCCCTTCACTTACTATATCATCACGTTTCTCAAATCAAAAATGACAGTTTCTTGATGGCCGAGTACATGAATCAATTAAAAAGATAGAACAACATTTACACATACCATCCTTGAAGGTGAAGGTTTTGCTTAGGATCTTGCCAAAATTGAAAACAATTCAGTACGACGAAGTTGGTCAAAGCTCACTTTAAATCACTTATGTGAAAAATAGGGCAGCGTTCAAATTTTATTCAAACCAGTACTGCTGGTCAACTAGAAAAATCGTAAGAAAAGCTAACTTTTCCTGATGTCCAAGTACATCAAATTATTCCAAAAAAACGATTATTTGTTTTACCACATAGCAAACACTTCTGTAGCTACATATCTATTCAAGATGTTGCAGGAACGTGTGTTGTACTTCTACTTGTTGGATTCTACAATATTTACGAAAAGGTCTCGAAAGCCAATCATCGACACTTCAATGTATTTAGGCTTATGTCAGATGAGATGTTAGCTTACGGAGAACGGGCCTACATCTAGACGTATGTTAGTGGAAGAAAAAAAACGCATAACAGTCCAGTCACAAATGTCACCACTTATTTATGCAAAATAAAAGGATTCACGCTAAACTATGAGGCTAAACAACATCAACACACTAAAAGAAACGAATTCCAATCAATGCAGATGGGAAGTGACCATCAACATTCCGCACAAAATATGTCGTACAAAAGATCATAGCATAGTCAAGGGAAAGAAGAAATTACCGACAGCATCAAGTATACAAAGCAACGTTTCAGATACATGGACTCCTATGATACAGTTTTGTATAGGTACGCTAAAAAACGCAAACTGCAGCTAAATATGAAGACAAAAAACAGTAAATACCAGATAAAACCATTTTCCCGTGTAAATAAACCTTTTCTCTTTTCCTTTTTACTTCAACCCTTACTCGGTAATATCCGTCTGCCAGGCAGATGTACGATATGTTTTCTTCACACTTCGTACACATATTTTGCTGTATGATCTCATATTTCACCTATGCTTAAGTCTTGGGTAGACTTGCTGTTTTGGGCAGCTGGTCGCATATCTAGCACATTGTTGGAAACTTCGAAGTGTATATAGTTATTCCACCCCATATCGCAAGCGGATATTACTATAAAAGAAATATAGTTTTCCTCTAAATGATGGATATTACTTCATACTGACAACTAATACTATTTGGGTGTTTTTTCATTTTGAAAATCTATATATTTTAAGTTGTCAAGTAGCAAAGGTGTAGTGCTATGATACAAATGGCTATAGATTAGAAACTGATTATGATTACGGATCCGATCATTCGTCTATTCCTAAACAAGACCATTTATCCAAAACACGTAGTGGCAGTAATCCAGAATGATACCAAGAATGTATTTGATGATGGAAACAACAATAATCAGAATAGTAATCAGAATAATACAAAAGTAAAACAGAACTTATAGTGTTTATTGCAAAAAAAAATAGTTGTGTCAGATGGAGTTGCAAGAAGCCAAATTTGGATGCTGGAACACCTAATATAAACGTTATAAAAATTAAATTATGGTGATTAGGAACCGAGAATCAGTACGGAATTTTTCAAATCAAGAGAACTTCTGGCACTTGTTCTTTACTGATGACATTTTGAATGAAACTGTGGACCGCATTAATGTAAGAAGGAAATGAGAGAAAAAAGTTACGCAACTCCTCCTCACGTTATAAGAATATTGATAAACCTGAGATTGAAGCGCTTATTGGTTTGATAACTTTGTGCTCAATTTTCAAATCGGGGCGTGAGTGCTTGTTTTCACTTTTATCAACTGACTGCACTGGACTTCATGCTTTTCGTGCAACCATGTCTCTCAAAATGTGTGTGAAGTTTTGCTGGCGGCTCTTAGGTTTGATGAATCATTTACTCGTGAACGAAAGAAAAGAGTGAATCTTGCGGCAGCAATGTCTTAATGATTTCAATAAGTTCTTTTCCAATTGCCAGACGGCATATTCTATTGGGATGCATATATATCTTGATAAATTCTGCAAGGTATAAGTTTAGAAATGGACTCTCAGCTGTGAAGCACGTAGTAGTGAACTCTTGGCTATATCCACAAGTCAATTACGAAGTTATTCATGTTCAGTTTATGAATTTTGATACCTAGAATCAATTCTCTGGATGTAACTAAACCTTATTGAAAACTGACTTACATATCTTAGGTTTCAAGCTTCTAAACTGTGCGTGTCCGTCTCTCAGGTGGATGTTACTGTTATATATTACTTTTTGGATGTTACCAACTAAGGCTTAATATAAAACAACAGGTGTAGTGGGAAAAAACGTAGACATACATCTGGTACTCTCAAAATCTTGACAAGAATGCCACAAGGACTGATCAGAAAGACGAAAATATATCCATCTTCTACCTTTCCAGGAGCTGCAGTTCTCGGAGAAATGTAGGGAGGATTTAGTACATTCAATAACCAGATGCCAAAAAACTGTCCAGAGAATAAAGACAGAGCTGTCTTCTACAGGTATATTTAAGTTTTTTTCTTTCTTTTGTGTGATAAGATCAAGATCTGTTTCTCTTCTTTCAGGATGTGTGACAAGATTAATAATAACTTGTTTCTCTTTCAGGAAAACAAATTCACGACCAAATGTAAGGTAACGTTTCCTTATTTCCTTTCTTCTTTATAGTACGCGTCCAAAAGATTAGGCGCATAACCTACTTGCCCTTCAGGAGTACTTAGTATCATCATTACGAAACTGTCTAAAAGAGAACATATCCAGCTTACATTCATTTTAAGACTGTTAGATAGTTACAAAACAATGTATATACTGTATAACAAAAAAGAGAATATTTTCGTTAAAAATAACTACTTGAAAATTAATAAATCCTAAAATTTCTTGAAACGCATTTTCCCTTACACGAATTACTTTTTCTTCCGTTTTGAATAATTTTCATTTCAAGGTTATATTGAGGATGTACTAATTTCGAATTTGCTAAATTTCAAATTTGTATTGAAAATATAGAGTTCAGAAATTTAGGTTTAACGTTCATTTCTAAGATTTTGTTTAAACTTTTAGCTTGAAATTTTTAGTTTAAAATATTTAGTTAGAACATATTGATTTAAGAATTTAAAAAAAAAAACTCACTTTCAGAATTTTTAGTTTATAAAATTTGACTTTATTTGAATATTTGTAGATTGTTTGAGCTTCTCATGCCATAGTTTTCAACTCCAAAACCACAGTTTGAAAATTTTGAGTTCAAAGAATCACATTGGAAATATTTATTACGAAAATTTGAAATTTGGTTTGAAAAGCTGTTCAAAAATTTTGGATTGACAATTTTTCTTTAAAAATTTTGACTTCAAAGTTATCAATTAGAATATATTAAATTGGAATATTTTTAGATTACAATATTGAATGTGAAAGTATTGGTTTAGATTTTTTTAAAATTTGAAATCTTGGATTGAAATATTATTGAGTACTTGAAAAGTTAGTTTGAGAATTTTTAGTTTATTACTTTTCATTTTAATAATTGAAAAATGTTTGAATGTTTCGTTCTAAAATTTTCAATTAGAGTTTTCTGATTAAAACTTTTGTTTGTAAATAGTAAATTTTTAGTTTTTTTTTTATTCTACTTGAAAAGTTTTAGTTTTCAATCTTTTGGTTATTATTATTATTATTATTATTTGGTTTGAACATTCTTACATGCATGAGCCATTACGAAAAGAATCGTAGAAATTTAGATAAAATCTGTCAGATTTTGTTTTGAAATTTACGAATTAATGTTTTATTTGAAAAAATGATAGTTTTGTTTTGAAACAGAAATTGAGTATAAAATTTTTGGTTGACTTTTTTAGTTTGAAAATTGTTGTGTGAAATATTTAGTAGAAAACTTTTTGGTTTCACAATTATGTTTTTAATTATTATTTTAAAAATTCTTATACGCAGCGGAACTACTACGAATCGCATCGGAAATTCAACCAATGTAGAGGTGGGGATAATGGTTATATGATTTTTTTTTTACCAAATCAGAAACGAAGAAACTAATGAATAATGTTTCAATTAACCAATCAGCATATTGGTTGAGGCAACGGGTGAAGTGCTCTAACCTTCAAGACGTAAAAAGGGACAATAAGTCATGTCATCAAAGGTAATAAATAGTATCAATAACAGGAATCCTGGCAAACACATGGGGTCTTGAGGGGGGAGTAAAGAAAGTATTATTATCATCGAATCAACCTAGGGGTGCTGTTGTGGAAGTGTTGGAACTATCAGCCAATCAGATGTGACATGTGACCCATCAACTAATCAGTGTAGGGTGATCATCTTAGTCGTCCATGAGGATTAGGGTGTAGTCTACAGATGTTCCTTAAAACAATGTGACCTAGGAGGGAACATGCTATAAGGTGTTATAATCCAATAAACCTAGGGAGGCGGGTTAATGGACGTTAAATCAACGTATTGTGGAGTTAATGGAAGTTCTGTTATTATCACTCAATCAGAAACGAATAAATTAACAGTAATGTGAAACATGACCTCTATCAGCGAATTAATATAGTGCTATGTGACGGTCTGTGGCTATGATACCAGGCGACTGGAAAGGACAGAGGTGGGTGGGGACAGGGCGTGGTTAGTGGCTAAGGAAGAAGATCGGCGGCCTAAGGGGTGTGTCTGTGGGCTACGTGATTCGAGGTGTAGTTTAAAGCAGAAAAATATTTGCTGATGTCAGCCAGTTATAGCAGGACCCTTACTTTTGCAGTTCCTGTTTCCGCTGTGGTTACTTGCTTCGAAGCATCAAGCATTTTACTATGATT
Source organism: Thermobia domestica (assembly GCF_964235325.1). Taxonomy (NCBI): domain Eukaryota; kingdom Metazoa; phylum Arthropoda; class Insecta; order Zygentoma; family Lepismatidae; genus Thermobia; species Thermobia domestica. The sequence continues at coordinate 303,777,097 of NC_137455.1, forward strand.
GCGCAATAAAATTAGTACCCTCTGTTATAAAGTTGTTGCTCGAAACATACATACTGTAAGTTGCAATTAATTAATCAACTGAAGGAACTAATTCAAGTGCCAATATAACGGAGAACATTGTAAAAGCGTAATAGCGAAACTCAAGCAAATGTGGTTATGATTTTTGTAATCTTGTTACTATTTAATGTAGTATGAGCTGATTTATCTGCCTTTCTGAGAACATATTTTCTGATATTGCTTTATGACAAATGTCGGCAATGATATACATCCGTTGAATTACTTTGGGTGTTACCTCATCGCAGCCCAAATCCAGTCTATCTCAGGATTTTCTGCACAGTGAAGGGGCGTAGTCTGTAACACATATAGGGTTAATAATTGCTTGTTGAACCTCGTACCTTTTAATATCACGCACCTCTTGAACTCCAGAAACTAAAACGCATACACACATAAATCTATATATCTTTCTGTCTATATGTGTGTGAGTTTAAGCTGTATGAAACAATAATTTCCTTTCAAAAATCAAAGGAATGCAATCCAGAAGAAAAAATGTAACGAAGATACGATGCATCTATGAACATAATATATTTTCGAGGTGGAATATTTTTGGGTGAAGAAACAGTAGGTATCCCTTTATGACAGAAGGTTATTTGGTATCTCACATCTGAGTGATAAATAGCCCTTTTTGAAACGGAAAAATGGAAATAGTGTCTGCTTTAGGTCAAAAATAACATATAACATACACTATAGTATGTATTGGAAAATGAACCTTGGGTAAATTTAAGATAATGTACTTTGGCCTCAAGGTTTAATTTACGGACTTCGTAATATCGGGTTCGCGAATGTCAACGTCATAACATATTGAATATTTTATTAAGCAAACCCCTTTCGAACATTAAGTAAAGGATACTTGCGTATACAGTAGGGCGTACGAAAAAAAATCGTTTTTATCAAATCGTGTTACTCTTAGTGGGCATTTTGACCCAAATGTGTTTAGTATAATATATAAATATTTCAAATCGATACATCACTTTTGGAAGTGCCGCCATTGTCTTTTAATTCGAAAAAATGATGAAGTCGTAGATTTTCAAAACAATAAGTGAAATATTTTTACTTTATATAATATTAAAGTTGCTAATTATTGCTTTCCAAACAGTTGACATATAACAAAAAAAAATTCTTAGCCCTTGTTTATCAGGTGTCACCATCGCTTGACTTGGGGCGAAAATTGATAAATTTATAATGTTTATGTGTAGAACCTACCTTCCCTACAACTCAATTATCGAACCGAACGGACTCGATTTGCTCAAACATAACACCCACTTTGAGGTGAACTATCACATTTGAGTGCTGTGCTTTTGCTAGTTTGGTAGCGTTGACGCGTGATACTATTTTCTTCCTTGATTCTTTTCTTTACTGTCTTGTGCTTACCTCCATTTATGTTTGTGAGTGCGCAATAGTTTGGCTTGTGCCAAACAATGAATTGGAAAATAAGACTGTATTACGGTCACTAAACACAAAAAACACTATTCTCCAAGTTATTTTTCTCCAGAGGAGTTATGTTTAACTGCCTACAACAGAAAGTGTGCTGAAACAATTCCTATGGGAAAAAGGGGAACACAGAAGGAGTGGAAGTTCTAGAAATAATACGCCAGCAAATGACATCACTTAAAAATTGTTTTCAAAATATTTAAAGTTTGGAAGAATTAATTTATATGTGGAAAAGCAACTTTAAGTTAACAACAATTTTTTCCCTTAATTCGTCACTATCTTGAGAAAATTCGTCAATTCCTCAAATCAGTGAAAAGATCCAACGACAACTGGCTTGCTGAACGAATCAATGATTGTTGTGGCATACTTACATGGGACCCAATACGTTCCCGACCACCAGCCAGTGATACATTTGCGCAGTCCATAATTCTAGGGAATGTGTACATCAGCACGCAATATACAACAATTAATCTCACACCACATTTATTTATTCTATTTATTTATCTATCTATTTATTTATTTGTTTGTAAAATGTGATGTGAATAATTTCTCCATAGCACGTTTGTATATACGATTTTTGCAAAGGTCTGTTCTCACAACGAGCTATTGACTTACTACAAAAGCAGTAGCCATGTGTAGGGATTGACTGGGTGAGGAAGGAAATTATACTGAAACGCATACAATTCATGCACCGTCCTTTGAGCAATACGTTCAAATGTAGCAGAGTAATTTTGTTTGTAGACTATTTGTATGTATTCCGGTATTTTGCGTTTATTTCATTTGAGAAACACATTGTGATAATCTCGAATGATGATTTCAACTCGTGTGAGAAATATAGAGTGTACTTTCCTCCCCACAAATCACTATGGTGGAAAAGAAAACTTTCGAGAACAATTTCCACTATGTTGCTGTGGAGCTCATTCCAATGTTATTATGGTAAATGCTCACGGGTTCATTTATCGATACTATCTCAGGGGGTCAAAATTTGATATCCGAATATACTGGTATATTCATTCGATTTATTGTAGAAAGACATTGTTAATAAATTTCGCGGATTATTTAATTAATGTCCCTGTTGAAGTTTGTAAACATGATAGAAATCACACTAGTGTGTTTTTAAGGATGTATTTTCATACATCTCTGGCAAAGAACGCACTTTCACCTGAGTTTTAAGACACTTCAGCCTGTTTGCTATACTTGTTTAAAATTTCTCGCATTAGATATTCGCATTAGAAACCAATCCATGACTTTATGTTGCTAAGTTGGCTTTCCCACAGGTGTCTAAAATATATTAAACTCTTGCTAAAATAATGGATCCTGATTAGTTATAATTTATCACTGGAAAGAAAGTAGTTCTTTGATTAAGACCTAATTGTCGAAATTTTCATAAACGTTAGATCTTTATTTATGTTTAATCGCTATATTTTATCTTATTAATGCAAATGAGCAATTATAAATCTTTCCGTCTGACAAATCTACTTAATATTTCAGAACAGGAAATTTTTCATTACTCAAAATATTAAAAACACATAAAAGCTGTGCTACATAAAAGTCATTAAGACAAATATTCATAGTATAAGCTTAATTTAAAAATGAAATTGATGTATAGACGATATGCTGTTCTACACAGAAGCTGTATTATTCTCAAGAAGAAATACGAACTTTTAAAATTATTATTAAAACTTCATTTCACGTACCTCACTCTGTAGATAGTTCACATTAAGATCAGCTACTGTTTCATCCTCTTCATATTTAGTCATATCTCTAATAGTCATATCATTCAAATTCACAACAGATTTCAAAAAATCCTTATAGTAACTCTGTCTCTTCTTGCTAACGTCTCCAAAATGTCTTTAAAATAAAGAAAGTTTATTGTTTTAAGTGTTGTATATTTGGCTAAACACACTAACAGGTAACGTATTTAAGCAGGTTTAACAAAAACAAGATATCTTTCAAACATAGTATTGCCTCGAATTCTGATAGTCCTTTCTTTTAAAAAAACACAAAGAAAGAGAATCGAGTAAATAAAAGCAAATGTATATTTGAACCTTGAGCTCTTCCTAACGTTAAAACAGAAAAGTATATATATCTGAGGTAATTTGAAATAATTACATTTACAGTTTGCTTGGAAAAAATAATGCATACACTTTTTCTCAGTGCGTTGTCAAATCCAATTTACGTATCAATGTTTCATAATACTGCATTTTTCGTATAATATGATTATATTGGGACCTTGTGACAAACGTGCCTCAGCCAACCACCATCAGCAAGCAAGTTATGACTTGATGGCTACAAGTACAATCTGGAATGAAATTTTTATGTTACTTTTAATAGGAAAATATCAATAATTAGTGGAATGTATTCTGCAAGACATATTTATAATAACACTATCTCTAAATTGTATACTTTCTATATTTCTATACATTTCTTCAGTGAATATTTATAACCTTATTAATTCCTGGTAAATCCATTACTTAATTCCTGTCTTAACTAAGATAGACATTTGTAAAACAAAAATATGCAAATTTAGCACTATGTGCTTTACCGTTAAAATTTTCACGTGACGACAATACGTAAACGACTGTTGCAATCAACCTCTTGTATGTTCTTATTTTTACCTTGAGATGAATTTTTAATTTAGGAATCATTTTCAAAGTCCATGATGAATTTTCAATTATAACATGCTCCCACTCTCAGATTTATTTAAAACATAACTACATAAAGTATTTTCTGATCAATGAGAGATTAATTTCATTTAACCTTAGATTAGGCGCGTGGGTGACAGGTGTCACCCAGTGATATTTATTTCAAATTTGCAGCACTGTGCGTTGGTATTCGAGTCGCGCCTATCAGTAGCTGAAGGTTAGTTGTTGATGCTTGTTACGGCGGCAGAAGTACACTTCTGTTTACCGTGTACAGTTTGTACAAGGTACGGATAGTATTCCCCAAATTACAATTGAAATAAGGAAAAGGGGCGACTATGACTCTTACTTGATGTTGAGAAGGAAGAAATGGTCAATGTTGAGAAGACATCATGCTCCAGAGGATGTTGACATGCTTGTGGAAGAGGAATAGACAAAACTAAAAGAACGGGATGCTTAATGTGTAAGAGATGGATGAGTGGAGGACATCTCAAAGACATTTGTGTAACATGCTTGGAATCAGACTAGTTGTCATGAAATAAAAGTCTGTTATATTCAGTACAACGTTGTGTACAACCAAAACTATAATCTGTGATTGACATTTTATCAAATAAATGAAAGAATCGTCATTTAAGGTGGATCACCACCCGGAAGTCAGTATAAGCATTAGTTTATTGTCTTAACATGAAATGGCACATGTTATAGTATTACACTATAAAATAGAGTTATGCGTCAGCTACAACATGTGATACTATTTTCTGTGCTTATGTATTTTGTTAGCTAAAAAAGTAAAATATAAGACGAAACCTTGATCAGTTTTAAAATGAGTACGCAAGATGGCGCTTGCTGTTAGATTTTGCTACTCTTGTGCTCAGTTTTACGAAATTTTTACTTACAGGCATAAATTATTTTACAAGTAGTTGTCTCATTACGGAACATGAATATCATATTACCGTTTTTCGTGTTATGTTTTATATTTTATCCAAATATTATTTTGTGTTTACGGAAATAGTTTTAGCGGCTGAATCTCATGCTTACGCAGGACGCCATAATGCTTCGTATCCAAACTTACGTGTTGCAGTCACAGTAGTAGGGCAATTCCTTGTTAGGGTTTGAAGTCCAATGGTGGAACCCGTGAACTGTGACAAAACAATTATAAATAATAAAAGTGGAAAATGGGGAAACGGAAGAAATCATATACAAAAAAGAAGAATTTAACTCAAAGTAAAAAATCGAAGAGCCAAGGGAAGCGAAGAGGAAGGGAGAATAATTCGAAGAAACAGCTAAGCGCTTTTCAATTTTTAACTCTTTGTTTACACGTAAATATTATACACGCGTGTGTAATATTATACACGCATGTAATACGTTTTTTTGTGACGATCATTTTGAACGTTAAATATGTAATATGTGTTCTTTCTTTTTCTTCTTTTCTTTTCTTTCTTTCTTTCTTTATTTTCTCTGAAACTCACTTTGGTTAGGTAAAATATTATATCTTCTTGAAAATAACTTATGTGTTTTTGAGCTTTCATACATACCCGTTAGCGTCTGAACCCGTTAGTGGAAAATAGTAATTAATTCCACTTACTAGGGAAGGTCGTGGAGTGTTATTCTGACTTCATTTTGATACTATGCTCAGTTGACTCCTTTTTACATATGAAATAATTAGGCAACCGGAGAAATCCTCGATCGCAAACTTGTTTGAATTATGGACGTAAAAATTTCAAAATTTTACAGATTTTAAAAAAAGTTTGAAGAAACCATTTTTTAAGATACACGCTTCATTGTTGGTACTGGGGTGTTTTCTTGGGTACTCGACGAAATGGTGAGGTCAACACGTACGCATTTTGCAAGATATGGGAAATTATTGGGAAAAGGATGAAGGGTAATGGCGTCTTACAACTTGCAAATTGCATCCTATTTGGCACACCGGATAAATAGGCTAATAAAATTTATTTGAAGCCAATTGTATTGTCATTCAAATGTCACTTTCTGTGTGGCCATCTAAACATTAACACTAGAATCATCAGAGGGGTCATTTTGACCGAACTGGATGATTATTTTGTTATAATTTCTAAAGTTATGAAAATGTGGCCACCAGATGTCCCGACTTTTTATCACTCTACCAATACTCTAACTTAATGACATTTTGACACTTAAAAATATTTATATATACCATATTTTTTACATTGGTAGGAGGGAAGATAAACGGGCCCTCGGATTTTCGGTTCAAAATTGATCACAACGTCTTCCTTAGGTCCCAAATAGTGTTTCCTGAAAATTTCAGACCGCGGAAACTTCAAAAGGTGCCCAACATTACGACAGAATTTACCATATATGGGCAGGGAAGATAAACGGGCCCTCGGATTTTCGGTTCAAAATTGATCACAACGTCTTTCTTAGGTCCCAAATAGTGTTTCGTGAAAATTTCAGACCGCGGAAACTTCAATAGGGTGCCCAAAATTACGACAGAATTTACCACATATGGGCAGGGATGATAAACGGGCCCTCGGATTTTCGGTTCAAAATTGATCACAACGTCTTCCTTAGGTCCTAAATAGTGTTTCCTGAAAATTTCAGACCGCGGAAACTTCAATAGGGTGCCCAAAATTACGACAGAATTTACCATATATGGGCAGGGATGATAAACGGGCCGTCGGATTTTCGGTTCAAAATTCATCACAACGTCTTCCTTAGGTCCTAAATAGTGTTTCCTAAAAGTTTAAGAACGCGGAAACTTCAAAAAGGTGAACAAAGTTACGACAGAATTTACCAGATATGGGCAAAGATAAACGGGCCCTCAGATTCTAGGTTCGAAATTGATCACGACGTCATTCTTAGGTCCTAAATAGTATCTCCAGAAAATTTCAGACCGCGGAAACTTCAAAAAGGTGCCCAAAATTACGACCGAATTTACTATATGGGTTGTGTAGATAAACGGACCATCGGATTTTTGGTTCGAAACTGATCATAATGTTCTCGTTAGGTCTCAAATGGGGATTCAGCGTTCTGAAATTTTCTACAAACACTATTTTTCACTTCAACAACATATTGAGATCAAATTCGAACCCAAAAGTTGTGAGCCCTTTTATCTAAACTGTCTATACGAGTATAGAGGGTACATTGTATAGTAATTTTGGGTACCTCTTGAAATTACCGCTGTCTGAAATTTTCAGGAAACACTATTTGGGACGTAAGGAAGACGTTGTGGTCAATTTTCATCCCAAACACTGAGGGCTTGTCTATCTACCCTGCCCATGTATCGTAAATTCTATCGTAATTTTGGTAATTTTTTGAAGTTTCCGAGGTCTGAAATTTTCAGGAAACACTATTTGGGACCTAAGGAAGACGTTGTGATCAATTTTGAACCGAAAATCCGAGGGCCCGTTTATCTTTCCTGCCCATATATGGTAAATTCTGTCGTAATTTTGGACACCTTTTTGAAATTTCCGCGGTCTGAAATTTTCAGGAAACACTATTTGGGACCTAAGGAAGACGTTTGATCAATTTTGAACCGAAATCCGAGGGCCCGTTTATCTTTCCTGCCCATATATGGTAAATTCTATAGTAATTTTGAGAACTTTTTGAAGTTACCGCGGTCTGAAATTTTCAGGAAACACTATTTGGGACCTAAGGAAGACATTCTGATCAATTTTGAATCGAAAATCAGAGGGCCCGTTTATCTTCCCTGCTCATATATGGTAAATTCTATAGTAAATTTTGGGCACTTTTTTGAACTCACCGCGGTCTGAAATTTTCAGGAAACACTATTTGGGACCTAAGGAAGACATTCTGATCAATGTTGAACCGAAAATGAGAGGGCCTGTTTATCTTCCCTGCCCATATACTAAATTATGTCGTAATTTTGAGCACCTTTTGAAGTTTCCGCGGTCTGAAATTTTCAGGAAACACTATTTGGGACCTAAGGAAGACATTCTGATCAATTTTGAATCAAAAATCGGAGGGCCCGGTTATCTTCCCTGCCCATATATGGTAAATTCTATAGTAATTTTGGGCACTTTTTTGAAGTTTCCGCGGTCTGAAATTTTCAGGAAACACTATTTAGGACCTAAGGAAGACGTTGTGATCAATTTTGAGCCGAAAATCGGAGGGCTCGTTTATCTTCCCTGCCCATATATGGTAAATTCTATAGTAATTTGGGCACTTTTTTGAAGTTTCCGCGGTCTGAAATTTTCAGGAAACACTATTTGGGACCTAGGGAAGACGTTGTGATCAATTTTGAACCGAAAATCGGAGGGCCTGTTTATCTTCCCTGCCCATATATGTTAAATTCTATAGTAATTTTGGGCACTTTTTTGAAGTTTCCGCGGTCTGAAATTTTCAGGAAACACTATTTGGGACCTAAGGAAGACGTTGTGATCAATTTTGAACCGAAAATCCGAGGCCCGTTTATCTTCCCTCCTACCTTTACATTTTACCTAGAAGCCTCACAGGGGTCATTTTGACCCTCATGCCTACAATGCGGATTTTTGACAGTTGCCAACATTTTGATACATATATTTAACATACTAATTAGTATTACTTTTGTGGCTGATATAATTCACTATATGTGTGTTCTAAATGGTTGCTGTTAGTGTGGTGCATGATGAGTGCTGAGAAAAAAACCTTCGTCGGAAGAAATACTACAAAACTACAGGCTATTGATGGAATCGACTCTGGTGGTGACTATAGTGATAGAAGTGACGATGAATGCATTGGTGATATCGGCATTGATGAATTGTCAGATGGGGAAAGTATTTCTGCGAGTTATGAAGAATTTAATGACAGCGAAAGCATGGAGATGAGACGGATGCTGAAAATTTTGAATTATCCAGAGATCAGACAGTTTGGGTCGAACAAACCTGTGCAAGTGTTCGCGGAAAGGCTAAACATCATAACGTGTTACGTAAAACTCCAGGTCCAAACCCATATGCTTTCCGGCATATCGACGACACAGGTTCTAGTTCTGTCAGACTTATAATAGATGAACCTGTTATGCGGCATAAAGAAATCTACGGAAGCCGAAGCTCAAAGAGTTTTTAATTACCCAACATGGTCAGTTTCACTTCAAGAGTTAGACGCCTTCATAGGGTTGTTATATCTTCTCGGTGCTTTAGGGGTGAAGGGGATTAGCATAAAGAGCCTTTGGTCAAAGAAATTGGGACCGCGAGTTTTCAGTGATACAATGTCAATAAGAACATTTAGAGAAATCATGCGGTTTCTGAGATTCGATATAAAAAGTACTAGGATGGAAAAGTATCAATCTGACAAGTTTTTTATGATTTCCACGGTTTGGAAAGGTTTTATTGAAAAGTCTCAAGAGTGCTACAATCTATAACCTTATTGTAAGGTTGATGAACAACTGTTTCCAATGAAGACGCGGTGAAAATTCATACAGTTCATGGGCAACAAACCAGACAAATATGGCGTAAAATTCTGTATGCATAATATCACGCTCATGGCATATCATTGTAAGAAGAGCAAAATGTCCATCTTTTCAATACCCTTCACTCTTATGTTGACATCCATATCAGCCATAAGAAGAAAAAGTCTGAAACAATTTTATTTTACAATAAAGAAAAGGTTGGAGTTGATGTAATCGAACAGATGGCACAAAAGTACTCCGTGAAAGCTACGAGTAGAAAATGGCCAGTACACATTTTCTATAACATCCTTGATTTGGCAGCTATATATGCTTTCGTCCTGTAGAAGCTGGTAACGAGGAGAAAGATCACTCGCCATCAATTTCTTTTGGCATTAGGAGAGGAAATGTGTTCGGAAGTGAAGACACTAAAGGAGGACGGTACTCGTTCCAAACAGTGTGTACCTGGATTGCTTCAAAGAATCAAGCGGAAGAGATGTCAAGTATCTGAGTGTAATGGAAAACACAAGATCAATGTTTCCACTGTAAGAGGCACGTCTGTGGATCCTGGACAAAGATCACCAAAAAGTACGTTGTTTGTTCAAAATGTGATGAGTAGGCATGTAGATGTAAACATTATAAAACATGCCTACTTGTAAAGAAGTTCATGTTCTAATTCATTTTGTTATTATCTTTTTTTTAATTCCTATTGTTTATGATGTTTGAAGGGAAACTAAGAATTTTTACAGTAACAATAAGTAGTGTTAATTATATTTACTATATTATGCAACTTCATTTTAAGTAACTTTATAGATTACAAAACTTATAATATTAAAATTATTCACGAAGAACAGTAACAAATGTAAAATTAAGATAGAAAATAATGAAATTTTAATTTATAAATACTAAAAACCCAACAATAACACCAAAAGTATACAAACAATAAGGAATAGTACTGTTTAGTGTGTGTATTTTTAAGTTGGGGTCAAACTGACCCCTTTGATGCTTCTAGTATAAGCAAAATTATGATGCTCCTAGTGTTAAACAATGACATGTGTCTCCTAAACGCTTTGCCGCGGGACTAACTTCGACGCGACACTCAACCCAGCCAGCCTCTGTGCATTGTGGAAAAAATGAAATATTTCAGTTTAACATCCGATGAGTATACCCTTTAGGCTAAGTAAGACGCTGATTAAGGCAAGTGAATGATGATGGAATGAGAAGAAGGGAGGAAACAGGAGTACCCCGAATAAACCCATGGACACGATGGTATCCATTGTGGAAGACGGTGTTTCAATATTTCATCGCTAGCCATCTTTTAAAATTTTCAACGGATTTCAATGGCGATTGAAAATAGTGGCCAAACTTCAGACAATATTTTACGGTTTTACGCAAGAAATGTGACCAAAAAACAAACAATCGGCTAGAGGTGATGTATTGAAACAACGGTTTTCTTGAGAATAAAAGTCACCTAGTTCACAACTTTGAGCGCACATTCCCGCTAACCATTTTTTTCTTTAAGTTTTTTGGTCTATCTTCTCGTTGAATATCTTAAAATATTTCCTGGAGTTTGACCAATATTTCCCCATAATCGACATTCCAATCGCTGAAAACTGAGCACATTGCTAGCGATGATGTATTAGAACACCGTATTCTGCTATGCATAAGCATAAGCCGACAGCATTCGGAGTACCGCGACAGGGCAAGTGGCACTGCTCGAGCTGTTTGGACCTAGCTACAGAAGGGGAAGAACCAGTCCAGTATTCAGTCCAAAAATGCGGGGGAGCGGTAGCTGTTAGGGGGGCGATCCAACCATATTATAGTTCATCAGCATATTAGTGTTCATTTGCAAGCTTGTCTTGAACATTTTAGGGGAGCAGTAAAAATTTATGGGGAGCCCGGCCCCCTAGACCGCCAGGGCCTGGGAAGAACAACAATATAGATCATCATAAGTTTAATTATGAATATCACGTCGTTCTTCATTGAATTTTGCACGCCTGGCAAACCGTTCCCAAGACAAATGTGATTGTTTAATTTGAAGGGGGCCACACAGGAAAGTGATATTTGAATAACAATATAGTCGAATAGGAGTGTCAAATACATTTTATTAGCCTATTGGACCCAGGGGTAAAAGTGAAGGAGAATGCGTGGACGCCGTCGAAAAAGGTTATGGCGTTCCCCAGTTCCCAAAAAACTATAATGGGTATAGATAGGCAGGGGAACGGCTTGGCGTCATGCCGGTACCTACCGTCCTCCCATCCTTTCAGATCCACTTTTACCACTGGTTGATCCAGTATGTCAAATGGGAGGCAATTTGCATGGTGTAAGACGCCATTACCCTTCACATCATTCCAAATAATTGTCCTTACCTTGCAAAATACATACGTTTTGAACTTACTACTGTGTTGGGTATCCAGGAGAACTTCCTGATATCAAAACTGAAGAGTCTATCTCTAGAAATGGTTCTTCAAACTTTCTGCAAAATCTGTTCAATTTTGAACTTTTAACGCTCATAATTCGAACACGCTTGCGATCAAGGATTTCTCCGGTTGCCTAACTGTTTCATATGTAAAAAGGCGTCGACTGAGCATAATATCGAAACGAAGTCAGAGTATTATCCCGCGACCTTCTCTAGTTAGTACTTAAAGATTCATAAAACCGTAAAGTGTGAATTGTTTTTTTTTCTATAATGAAAAGAAAGTATTCAGACACTATAGCTTCACTTAAGAAACGCAACCACTCATGTAGAAATCCTTTTTCTACTCCGGAGCTGCAGTGACTCCGTGGTAGAGCATTGACATCTTGTATGCGGGGTCACTGGTTCGATCCCAGCTTAGCCAGGTGAGCTTTTTGGTGGACACACACCATGCGTGTGTGTGGATTTTCTCAGAGCTTCTCTTTGTGCTCCTACTTTCTCATTCTACCATTTAATTCATTCTTATCATCACCGTCTCGTTTAACCTATAGGGTATATGGCATAATCGAGAGACATGTGTGTTTTTTTCTGTAACGTCCTATCATTGTGCTTCAAAGGAAAGATAGGTGATGATGGCAACGAATGAAATGGTTGAATGAAAGAAAGGGAGGGACCTTGAAGAAACTCCACTCATGATTTGTTCACCACAAAGCTCACTTTGCGCGAGCTTGGATCCAGCCAGAAACGTGACCCACCAGAAGTGAGTGATCTATGTTTAACTCTTATTGATCCAATATTCTGACGAATATTGTCCGTGAATTCCGATTTGTAAGTGATACGTGTACCGTTTGCGGTTTCAACATAAGATTAAGGAGCGGAGATGGAATCCATGCCTGGGACTCTGAATCTATATCAACAAATAATTTCTTGTTATCGCTTATCATTTTGCTCTATGTAAATTGGAAGTGTGATAAGGAGCAATGCAGAATGCCTGGATGAAGTAGCTAATATCATTGGCATAAGTCACTGTTCAATCTGTAATATTATCCACGCTGTACTCAGATTTCGGAATGTGTGTGCTAGGATGGTATCACGGCAGTTGATAGACGAACTGAAGCAGCGATATGTTGATGTGTCACGAGATTTTGCTACGCCGTAAACGAGAAGGTAGTGACTTCCACTTTCATTCGTTACTGGGTATGAAACATATGTGCACTACTATATTCCGGAAGTAAGAAAGCGAGCATACAATGGCAGTATCCATTATCGGACACAACCATCTGCAGGGAAGTTAGTACTTTCTTCTCGGACCAAAAGGGTGACATTTTTGAGCGTTACAGCATAGGAAAGGCATAGTCAATAATATCTTGTATTCCGCCCTCCAAAAACGTCCTAAACTCACTATACGAAGTAATACGGACTTCTGAAAACAAATTTCCTCTATAACATAACAATACTCGCCCTCATATTACTGCCTGTACGATGGCTGCAATCATTGAAAATCTTCATTTCATCCTCCTTTCGTAACGAATCTCACCTCAGTGGTGAAAGGCACTAAAGATAAAGAAGTTTCAATCTGATGAAGAGGTGCAGCGAATGGTGTATGAATGATTGCGTATCCAATAAAAAAACGATCTTTAGAGGCATTGGGACACTTTGGAAGTAATGGGAAACTTATATTGAGCGTAGAGTGGATTATGTAGAAAAATGAAATTCATTTGTTCCATGCTCTCTCAATATTTTCCTTTTTTTAAGTTTTAGAGGGTTTTTTGACTCCCCGTAACACTAGAAAATTGTTGTTTCCGTATGTATCGGATATGGAAGTGGAGATACGATTTTAACAACCGGTTCCAAGAACCTGAGAAATTTTAATAACCGGTTCGGGCGAACTAGGTGAATGACAACTTTGAGTAAAACAATAGACCCGTATGCTCTGTCAACGATCAGACTATGAGCGTACGTAGTGGAGGCAAGGGAACAATCGCTTTACTATGCATTTTCGAAAGGTGTTTGGTTGTTTCAAAACTCTTTTACCCAGAAACACACATGAAGGAACATTATATTTCGTTACACCTACTAGAATAGTTTTCATAGACCTATTTAATGTAGTCCACAAAGATATGCAATATGCCTGAATAATAACTGTTTTGCATCATTCGTTATGCGCATCAATGTATGTTGGGCTTTTGCCCCTTCCTCGGCCTTGGGAAAATCCTGCGGGTGTTTCTGGATAAAAGTGTTCTTATTCGGAACTGTTATTAACTTCAGGTGTGCATAGTATCAAGTATGAACCAGTACTAAGAGATAGCGTGAAATTGTTTTGAATATATACCACTATAAACAAGAATCACATAATTCATACTTGAGCTTATTATTGTTGAACATCATGTGATATATGAAGTACAGCAATCAAGGTTCAAAAGCAAGAACTTGCAAAACACTTGGAGAAATGAAGTAGGTTAAATATACTAGTAGATTTTAATAAAATTAGCTGTAAGTAGCTTGGTGGTAGATCACCACTGGCGCACGAGATCGCTGGTTTGATCCCACTTTTCGCCAGGAAGACTTTCTGTAGGATCCATAGTGTGCGTGGATTTTCTCGGTGTTTTCCCACTTCCTTCAGTCCATCATTTCGATAATCATCATCACTGCTCCTTTTAGATTCAGACTATAATCGTGGAATATTAAACTAGAAAATTTCAAACAGCGCCTTCAGCACCCTGACACCCGTGCTAATCACGTAGTTTTACTCGCTACGAGAACTTATATAGAGTTTTTCTGATGCTAGATTACTAAAGAGTTCGACTAACATATGTTTCCTGCAGTAGTCAGGCCCTTAGTATGACGCTAATCATACGTCAAAACGACTCTGCATAAAGCCCTGTCTGTTTCCTTATTCCACCTGGATTGTGGAACAAATCTGTATGTAAGTAAGCAACCTAGTAAAAGTTGGTGATAGTTTTCATTTAACGTAGCCATGTTTGGTCCAGAAAACTCTGGAATTTTAGCCATAATGATTACCATCTCGGTAGCCACTCCAAAATTGTAGGGTTGCTCGGCTGAAGTTAGAGGGGGCTCGATCAAACAATATTATAGTTCATTTGCAAGCCTACGGTGAAAATCTTAGGGGGGGCGGCCCGCCTAGACCCCCCTGGATACCGGCCTGATGATTATGCCATCTAAAGTAAAGTTACCCTAAGGCATTCAACTTACAAAATATATGCACTGGTGAACACAACTTACAAAATACCTGCACGGGAATACAACTGACAAAATACCACGCTTGAAGGAACTAAGTCTGTTTTGTTGAAAAGATCGGATTTGTTTAATTTTTTTTTTTTTTTTGTATTTGGATACTTATTATTGTATTTGGATATCTAGTTATAGATAAACGTATATCTTTCTAATTTGCAAAGAAAATTTTACCATGCAAGTAGTTTTCGTTACCCCTAAATGTAGTTTGAGTCGAAGTTTGCCCCCAAAACGCTGGAATGTTAGCCATGATATTTAAGCCCCTAAAGTAAAGCTGCTTCAAGGATTGCAACTTCGCCTATAAAATAACATTTTTGAATCTACTAAGAATATGTTTTGTCCTATCTACCTAGGTAATGATTTTGTATTTTTACAAGTATCCATAATCTGCACCGTAGAGGCATCTAATTATAAATAAATGTATAACGTTTAACTGCCGTTTTCTAAGAAACTATTACCACTGAAATGATATGATTTCCCCTTAAATGCAAATTGAGTTGTTCTTTGACCAAAAAACAAGGGGATTTTAGCCGTGATATATTAAATCTCTAAAGTAGAGATAACTTTTACACCAAGGATTACAACTACGCTTATAAAATACCATTTTTGAGTGTACTGAGAGTCTGTTTTGTCCAAAAGATGGAATTTATGTAATGATTTTGTATTAGTATAGGCATTCTTAGATGGAATTCATGTAATGATTTTGTATTACTATAGGCATTCTTAATCTGCACCGTAAAGACATCTAATTTGACAGATACACATAACGTTTCATAAGTTAAAAGTCCCTTTTGATTAAAGAATAGAATTAATTCAAATTTTAAAGCAGGCAGTGTTGACTAAATGGAAATAAAAGCTCTCATTTCTCCATGTTGTAATCCATGTATAAAATGCGGCCGTGTCTAAACACTTTTCTATCCGTAACTCATGTGGCAACATCGCGTGTTTCGCAATAAGCTCTGCCATCTAGTGAGAAAGTTTTACCCTAAAGGTGACTAGCGAGCGATCCAGCTTAAAGATGATTTTACTTATTCTAGTCATATTCTAATAGGTGGGTGACACTTGTCACCCACGCGCCTAATGGTGCAAACCCAAACGTACGCGCCTAACGCAGGGTTAAAGTTTATCATTTGGTATTCTATATTTCAGGTATTGGAGTTAAAAGTAAGTCCCCCATTAAGTGTTCAAATTATAATCTTAAGAGAATGAAGAATTCGCTGTATGTAAACATTTCTAGAATACCTGATACGCAGGGAAAATGCGAAACAGTTATAATTATTGTACACTATATGATACACAAGAGTTATAATTGATTTATATCCTTATACATCATAGAGTAGCAACTTGGTTTCCCTATAGTTCTTTACAATCGACATACTTCCATCATCAGTATTTTTACTATGATGTAATTTGCCCTACAGTGAATTATTATTTTTATCGAAACAATGTTAAGTCTTCAAATATTAAGATCTATTCGAGGATAAAAATATTTGTAAAACTCAATCATTATTTGTTGTTTTACAATCCTTGTTTCTTTGGAACAGGCTTTGGAACTCAGAAACAGGGTAAGACATACGCAATCCCAGTTAGCTAAAATTTGAAGATTAGAAATATTAAATATTTATATACTGTACTCACTTTTTAATAACAGATTTGTGCTGACGGGTGACCAGGTTCGGTGGACATATCGTAGTTGCTGGTTTAGGTATCTTCCATTCGTTGAAATTTCTCTCGATTGTCACAACTACAGGGTTGTCCTGGAATTTTCGCCATGACTGATAAATGAGGAATGATGTTAGTACTACTCCAACAAGGAACAAAATAAACCACATTAGCCTGGAAAATTCGGAAATAAAATTACGTAAAATCATTATATTACTATTATCATTCTCAATTAAAAAGAAAATTAGTTCAATATTTGCTTCTTTTTTTTTCAATTTTGCACCTATTATATAGGAAATAAATTATTAGCGTGTTATTCCGTCAGCTTCCATTAATTTTATTTCGTCTAACATTAGAGCCAACACAGTGCACGACTGTAACTTTATAGGTCAGATTGATTTATGTTTATGCGTTCGAAGGCGTTAACATGAAATTTGATCACCAAAGCAATAACTCTGTTGCAATTAAATAATTTTGTTGCATGTGTTTCTGCCCTAATTGTATTCTAAACTAACACAATTGTTTGTGACAGCTGACTTCATATGATCTCAGAATCTTCTACTAAACGTACAATCTTGAGATTTTGCATTAATATTTTTCTTACTTCCTAGACTATAGGTGGGACCTGATTTTAAAACATCGGGTCTTCAACGGGGAAATAGATTTCTTTGCCGTTCACTATGTATATCCGAAACTAATTCAATACGTATATGCAAACTTTCAAGCAGAGAACTATTCAAGTCTATATAAATATTGTCTTCGTATCCTTAGTTGCAGACAAAACTTAATTTTATGACTTGTGACTTCTAATGGTTTTGAGGAGCTGAATGATTTTACTGTCTTCCTTTTTTAATCTTTTACCAGATCTTCGATGCTATAAGGCTGACTTTGATCCTTGTAATTGCATTGAATGGCATATCTGCCTCCTAAATTTTCGTATTTCATTAAACACAGACCTTTAGAATTTTCTTCCACAAACAATCTTCCTGAATGTATTTTCCGATGGACGTAAATAACCAGAATTACTCAGAGGCGTCATTAGAAAGTATACTATATTTTTTCTCATTTGATATACAGTAAGTAATGCTATTGCTCCTTTAGAATTTATCAGCATCAACCAAACTGTCCTTACATTTATATATTTTGCAATGATCAGGGACGTTTGATTCACATTATACTCCATAAAATAATAATAAAAGTTGTTAACTTTTTCACTCTCTTGTTTCTTTTTTTAAACACACATTTATCCGGATCATTGCTAAATAAAGTTGTATATAGTAAATAATAAATCTTAACATGCTTTTCTCTCGGGAATCTTTAGAATGAATAACAGAGAAATTTTAATTTCAACTAGATATAATATCTAAAGATTTTCAAGAAATCGTTGTTGTATGGTAATTCTAGTAATTGAAAAGAATTTCAATATTGTTTCCAATTTACTACATATAGACATTATAAGAAGGCAGATTTTAATAGCAAGTGCCTGATTTATACAATTGAAAAATATATTAGTTAAATATCAGAAAATTCAAAGTACCAAAAATGGCTATATTTTAACTATACTTAATTATGAAATCATTTTAAAGTAATAATTCCAAAACCAACCTTTGTATAACTCAATTGCATCGTTCTTGAACTTTTGGGCTCATAACATTAAAAGACCTAAAGTTTAACTACTCCACTCGAAATGTATCCTTCAATAGCAATCATCATTCACTGATAAATATCAGAATCCCTTTTTAGGTTGTGTTGAAAGACCTTTTGACGGTAACAGTTGGCCCAAGCACACCGAATATTTTTACACATACGCTTTATCCTGTACCATAAACTTGTGTTGAACTCATAATTTATTTTAATCTTAATATCATTCACACCTTTTTCTAGGATTTGAAAGATTTTATAAGTGATTTTAAATTATCTTTATCTATCATGAAAATTGACAATGATTTGTGATATTTGACATTTTAACCAACTGAATACGATCAAAAGTTTCAAAGAAGGAACTCAAGGTTATTAAGCATGCCACATCTATCAGCTATTACTGAGTTCCATGTCTGGTATATTTCTAGTTTTGAATAGTATCTCTTAACACGACAACTCTATTTGCAACAAAGAAAAAGTTGTGCTCAAGTATTTGATGAGCACAGTTGTAAAATTAAATTAATAAAATGTCCCTCTAACTCACGCAATATTAATCCAATTCAACACCATTGGGATGTCATTGAAGATCGGAACTTAGCTCCCCACCGTGCAGTTTATATAATTCAGTTTACTTTTGCGCGTAGATTTGTGAGCTATGTCACAAGCCATTTACCATACTCTCATTGCTTCATTAGCAAAACTTAACGGTGTATTTTTGCTAGCCAAGGTGAACATATTTTATATTGTGTAGGTAACTTATTACTTCCGAAAAAAATCAAGAACGACAATTGGAAATATAGTAATGCAAATTTGAAGGTCTTCCAGAAGATTATAGCAATTTAGAAATTTTTATAGGTACTTTCCGAAAACACAGGCTTGAACGTTGAATGTAGGTACCTTCATATTTAGTTAGTATTGCATTTTGTGTATTGTTTTACTTCAGGCGCGTACAAAGAAAGGTTTGCTTGCAGGAGTATAACGTATTTTGAGGCATCCACTAAGTCTGTGTAATATTGAACCTTTTTTATTCTAAATCTAAGAAGACAACAAGTAATTGTTAATTGCTTAATGTTGTATTTTTAAAAGAAAAAATGATAGAACTAGTTTTTTTATAAGAAAAAGAAAGAGCATAGATGAGGGGTAAAATTAAATATTTAGCCTACGTGGATCATTTCTCTGTTAATAAAATATTGTTCTCATAAGAAAATCTGCAAATGTTAGTTAGGTTAAGGAATTTTGTCAAGGGTCCGGAACTAAAATGTGTGTGCCCCTGCTTCAAAGTATCACCTTTAATAAGTAGTTTACATAAATACCATTAGATGCATTACTTGAAGTTTTATTTACGTATTATTTTTAAATGTATTTAAGTGACATAACAAATTCTTAAAAACAAATACGAAAAGGAATTAGAATAACTGTACCGTTCAGCAATTGAGTTTTGTTTGTTTGAAACGTGTGGCAAACCATGAAACGTAGTTTTCGATAAAGTATCCTCTATACATTTGTACACTCTGCTAAGCATTCTCTGAATTCCTGCAATACAACAAAACAATAATACATTTTAATGTATTTGTAATTACATATCTAAAATGATAAGAATACCATTAACTAAACATAGCAGTGTCATATAAGATAATTAAGTGCATTTACTTTCAATACCATTACGAAGTGAAAAATTAAGTACTAACTATTATATCTATGAACAATTATAATATATTGCAATATAACATTAGAGGTTAAGGTGAATTCAAATGAATAGAAGGTTCTAACATATTTGCCTGATGCTCAAATATATGAGTTAATGTTAACTGTATTTTAAATATACATATGCAT
This sequence comes from Thermobia domestica, assembly GCF_964235325.1. Classification (NCBI taxonomy): domain Eukaryota; kingdom Metazoa; phylum Arthropoda; class Insecta; order Zygentoma; family Lepismatidae; genus Thermobia; species Thermobia domestica. The sequence goes on from NC_137455.1 coordinate 303,797,390, forward strand.
TAATTACAATATACAATCTAATTTTCCTGTTGGTCTTCAGCTTGGACAAAGGTAAGTCATTTTAAGGAAATCGACTGTCTTGAACACTGAAATTGTAGTAAAAATTCCTAATAGCTAATGAATTTTTGGCACTTGAAACTTGCATCGTGATGATCCTCCAAAATGCCCTCTCTATGGTGACCCTCTTAACACGGAAATGATAAATATTGTTTTCCTTTAGCAAAATTAATCTTTAATTGCATAACAATTATAAAAATATATCTAAATTTTGGCTATTATTTTAGCTAAATTTAAAGTATCTTCTTCATCCTTTAATTCAAATTTCCAAAAAAATGTTATTTTCTTAATCCTAAGTTCTTTCCTCGCCATCCCTATTCTGCTTTTACTTTACATTTTCACTATATACTATCACTACTTCCTAGGTGTCGAAAAGTAGCAACCTGTTCTATATTTTCCTCCTCTACCTTTCTATTTGACACCGACCCCTTCGTTTCAATCACAAGTCCTTTTATCTTTATAACATTTGTTTCCTTCCCTCATTTTCCTAGCATGGTATTGATTTTCGATTTCTCAATAAGTGGGACATATTATGGAAACCTGTACACCTAATAATATTAACTTCTACTGTAATGCCGTATTCATTATACATGTTTTTCCCACTATCTCTTCTAGATACAATTAAATATTGTAGGCAAGAGACATGATCCCAATTGAACTTATCTTCCTATTGCACTCTTCTCTGTCATTTCAATTTGTATCCTAACACTTACTTGTTGGTTCACATATAAGTTTCTTATAAGTTTCCGAAGTTTTAATTAAGATTAAACTTTCTTTAGAATTTCCTGAAGTAATTCCTAATTTTCAAGTCTACTAAATCAGTAAATACGACATAAAACATAATTCTCTTCTTTATAAACTTTCACCAGTAATCCTTGACAATCCAATTGCGCCTCTTTTGTCCTTACCTCTCCTGAACCCGAGGTGTTCCTCCTCAATATTTTCATTTGTTGTTCCATTAACTTCGTGTTCAGAATTCAAAGCAATTTTATTTGTGCATGGCATATAAAACTAATAGTTCTCTAATCCTCAAATATCTCTAGGGTCGTTTTCTGAAGTGTCGGTATCATGACCGTACTCAAGAAGTCTTTCTGGTTCTCAGCTGTTTCATGTATTTCGTTGAAGAGTTGAAACAATTGTCTCTTGCTGAGACATGAAGAGTTTTATATCTTCTCTATGCTAAAATGAAGGGGGTTTTGTTTATTCATGAACTCTTCATAAACAAGTTTTAATTATTTTCGGTGGGTGACGGAACAATAGTGTAACGTAAATTTCAATAATGCTAGTATGACTAAAATGCGAATCCTCAAATCGAAGCGAGTGGGGAACAAACTTTATACGAAAAAAATACAGTATTTCACGATCCTATAATGGATCTTGGAAGAGGGAAGTTGGTATACAATATTGGAACCTAACTTGGTATACGGGGATGCTGTTTCAAGTCCATCCTGAATCAGTTGTAGTGATGAGTGTTCAGCTCTGATTCCTGAAGTATGACCTTTCTGCAAGTCAAGCTTCTGTAATTCAACCATGTCGTTCAGTAGTTCTTTGTAGAGTATTGACGGTCCATACGTCTTACCGTACTTGATAAGGCGCATTTTCAGCCAGTTGCTTTCACTGCCAGCATGATTCTTTTTACGCTTTTGGGCAATGTCTTGGAGGTTTTCACATTCAGAAAATCTACAGATTGTATTTCATACAGGTCACATTTATTCACTGTTCAGGATTCCGTCATCACATTGTACCCGTCACTAAGTATATACATTGTTTTCTTTCTACTGTTTTTTTAACGAGATCACCATCGTTTGGTAAATGTGATTGCCCTATGACCAAATAATTTTGTTCAATGGTTTCCACATTATTGTTGTTAGAAAGAACATAAATCAGAAGTACTAGTGCTACATTCAGATTCCGAATTTGGCCAGTACAGGAATCTGACCAAATCACAATATGCCGGGCAGCTGGTAGAAATCAACACTTTCATAAAGTAAACGAGAAAACACGAGGTAATTTACAGTGAGCCTTTAGATGCAATAGTTTCAACCAAATAGTAGATATACCTCACTCTTCTTCATGTCATGAATGCCAAAATTGTAAACATAAATTTCTCTTGTAGTGCGCATTACTTTTTGTCAATATTGGGAATGGAACAGACTTCTGAAGATCCACAGATGCCACGTACGTTTCGGGATTTCTAGCAGAAACATTCTGCTTCACGTATTCACGGAGTCTCTCAGCCTTCCTTAGATGTACTTCATGGTTTGTGTCCAGTGCAGATTTTTCTTCTACGGTGGGAGTTGGATCCATTTTCTTGATTTTGTTCATGTCGCAAAGCTTTCACGTATCTTTTCGCGGTTGCTGGAAGGTAAGTTGAATCGAATATTAAAATGTGCCGATAATAACTTTCCTTCACAGCCTCCCTATGCTCCTTAGCGCATGCTTCCTGATACAATTCATACATCTTCGGAATGTTCAGAAGAGGACTCAAGTATTTCATGTTTTTGTTATCACGTCGAGTGTAATGAAAGCTGTTTATAAGATGTATAATGAAACTTATTTTATCTGCAGCCATCTCTCATAGCTTAGGTTTGCGTCCTCGGAAATTCTCACCGGCAAGTTTGCCTTCTCTATATTTCTTCATAGCTACGGTCAATCTGTCGTCACTTACTGCAAATGTATGAATAAGAACTTGTTTACATGTTTCCACAATCTTTGACAACATATTAACGTGAAATTTGTTAACAACAAAATTTGGAGGTCTACTAATCAGGCACTCAATGTCTGGTAACAGACACAGCCTGCAAGCCCACTCAGATGTCCAGTTTTGTGTCTGAAGTCAACGATTTGCCAAAACCTTTCGAACAATGTTTCGGTCATCTTCTTTAATCTTCTACGAACACCCCTTGCAGCATAAGCAGTCTACATTTCGAAATACATTCGGCATTATGACGTTCCATCTCGTCACATTTATTGTCTTATAAAATTATTTCTTGTCCGAAATTTGTTTCTTCTTTTATTTTCGAAGACGTTACTCATGAGACGAAATGAAATGCGTTTCTAATTTAATATCTCGCGATTATGCTCAATAACGAAATGAGAAATAAAGGTTTCAACGTACTATTCTAGATGTCTAACTTCCTCTATAGTGAATAACGATCTTCCTGAACTCCTCCGTGGCTAAGCGGTTAGCGTACGCACCTTTGGCGCGGGAGACCCGGGTTCGATTCCCGGCGGGAGATCATGTGGTTCGGATTCCACGTTAATCACTAGGTCCACGTCTCATATAGTCTCGCTGCTGAACGGGACGTAAAACTTAAAAATCAATCAATCAATCAATCAACGATCTTCCTTATCTCGTCTCTATTTCCAAATACAACATATTATTACTCTCGAGTATCGCCTCATTTCAGTTCTCGGAGAATGTTTTTCGTCTTAAATTAATTTTCTCCTTTCGCTTTAATAACAATAAACTACTCATCAAATAAAACGAAAGATACCTTTACACATGTTATAAAACGAGCCGTGAAACTTTTAATAATCGCCTCATCGTGTTTCACATTAAGGAATAATCAACTCAAACGGAAAGTTCCTCACGAATAAAATGAGATAAGACTTCAACGAAAACGTATTAAAGGAGACGATAAATGCCTTGCTTGATTAAGAACCCGGGAATTAAATCGAGACGAGGAGCAATTTCTCATTAATGAAACCAGTCTACACAATTTTAAGGAATGAAAAAGAAAAATAAAGTGAAATCTCTGACGTTAACGTTCCAGGATTATGTCCTCTATGTAAAAGGAGACGATGGTTCAAAAAAATTGAATGATAATGGAAGAGAAAATTGAATGACAAAATTTCCGAAATATTTAACTCATGAATCCTTGTAAACAGAAAATCTAATCTTAATGTTCATCATCAGAAATTCCGTTTATGTAATATCGAACAAAGGTTCACTTCATGGTAAAAATGAAATATCGTTTTTATTGTATTAAATTACACATGAGAACACACTACGCAAACTATAAATTTTCACACAGCTGAAAGAGTGAACGAACAAAATGACCAAACACGAATCCATCTCTTGTTGTCGTTTTTTTATTACGTTCAGTTATAAATTATCTGTAGCAAAAACGATATACACCAACAAAACTATTTCCTCAAAGTGTGTGTGTGTGTGTGTATGTGTGTCTCAGTTTAATTATCTATTACTAGTATCACTATTATTATTATTATTATTATTATTATTATTATTATTATTATTATTATTATTATTATTATTACATTTCCTTGAGTACGATATTCATGGTACAGTTAGTTGAACGTCACGTTCCCCAACGTGGCAATGTCAAACCTGAAACTACTACTTAAAATACGATCTGAACCACAGTAGTTTCCATCGGGAATCGAATTAGCGCCTATGACATCATACACGTGTGGACTATCCATTTCTCGTAGACACAAGATAAAAAAACATGTTTCAAACATTTTGAATAGTTTAAAATATGATTTTAAACATATTTCAAAATCATGTAATAACGTATTTATAAAGACTTTTATGCTCTTGCAATCAATTTTTTTCATTTATTTAATTCTAGTTAAGATTACACTCTGTTGGGTACAGAATATTTCAGTATAGATTAGTAATTCTTAATTTATTTCATATCAGGACACCCTTTTATTACGCACTATTGCCAGTGACTGTCGTAAGTACTTTCTTTGTTGTATCAAAATTTTTAGGTAGAGATTTCAAGCAATTTATCAATATACGTGCAAAAACCATAATACTCACCGTCCTTTTTGTGTTGAGAACGTGTTAAGGGAGAATGATGAAACTAGAAAGTGGTCTGACACATCAGATGGTGCTACGAAGCATCATGGCGGACATAGTTTTTTGATATTCGAAATTTCAAAACCAAAGGGAATCATGCTACATGTGTTAAGGCTAGAAGTTTACCAGAAATAGGATTGTGCGGCTATTTTAGCCCTAAAGTAAGTCATTTCAGAGTTATTGCTTCTGAAAATTTTCTAGCTATGCCTTTCGGGCTAAGCTCTCGTTTCATGGAGGCGGTTGAATTTTTTGCTATAAAATTTGAATTACTATTTCACAACACTGACGCTAATACAATTATTTTAAAATAATAAATTTTCGAAAAGTATGTTTGGAGCACACTTCACGTTGTGCTAACTTTAGAATATTTTCGGCAAGACTATGTCATTGCTTGCTTTTTTGAGTCAATAATTTATTGAAGAAAGGTAATACTTGGGGCCTTCAGAGCACAATGGAACCAAATCCATTCTCAATCAAGTTCAGTTTTGCTCAGCAAACAAATTCTTTTCCAAAACATAAAATCTTCGCATTCAAGATTCCAAAACAAATGTAACTATAACCATGCGAAATGGTGTGAAATAGTTTCATATGACACCCACTAGACAGGCTTGGAATGGGACAGCAAGGCAACCGTTCCCTTTTGAACCCTGAAGTTCAGATTTTGGGGCAGCAAGGCAGTTTTAGGAATCTTTTGATAAGCAAAGTCCAACGGAACAAGCTTGAGGTACTTACACTGAATAAATACGGAGAACAAACAGATGATTAAAACTGGTAAGTACAGCCATCTTTGGAATCCTTGTGCCAAATCTATACAAGAGTGCAATATTGGCTAATAGTTCTTTACCACCAATGGAAATGGAATATATCTGATCAAAACCCGTATTTATGCAGTGTTTATCAGGTTTATCCGTATTTATCCGAGGACTTTGCTCAATATTTTTTTTTCTAAATCTGCATTACTGCCCCCAAAATCTGAAATTCAGATTAAGGGGAGAATGACCTCTAAACGAAATCTCCTCTCTAGCGGCAGTTATATAAGATTCTAGACTGCATCTTGTCATGTAGTTTTTCTTTCATTCATCTTGGATTCGGGGTTGTGAAAACATGACGTTTACCGTGGGTGACTTTTCGACACACTCTGCATTTATTTAACGTATCTTAAATTTATTAGCAAGGAGAGGAAAATTACCCCTCCACCCCCATTCCATGAATGCCCTCATCTAAAGGTTGTCCTATGAACCTCTAGTCCACACACTTCCAGACGGTTTTTGTTTCATGTATTTATATCCTTGGCTACAAAGATAATACGTTTGCTGAGCAAAAGTGAACATTTCTGAAAATGGACAATGGATCCCTTGTGCTCTGAACGACCCCTATCTATAAATATTTTATAGAATCTGAATTCGAGTCAAATTGACTGCAACCCAAGTTTGTTCGAAACGCTTTAAATTGGTTTAAAACGCTTTAAGATTGATTTATACAAGTCTTACATCAGTAGCAAGGCTATATGAAACAGGACATTTGTTTGAAACGGGGTCCGAACCACTGATTTATTTCTAACGCAACTGCAGATATTGGCAATTTAGTATTAAATTTTGTAATATATTTTACATAAACTTACAATCCGGAATGATAAGTTATCTATTCATTGTGCATCCTGTATTTCGAGAAACTTTTCTTTAAACTTATGTTTTCCATCATAAGCAAACCATCAACGCTGAGTGCCGATTAACAATATCGCACATGTAATTAGCGGATGTGATTTACGTGTCCCGTTGTATACTTTACACCTCCCCCAAATTAGACACAATATTGGACATCGTTTGTGCATCGGTAGTGCACTAAGAACTAACATTGTGCTATCCTAGTTTACGAGTTATTGAAGATTTTGGGTCCCATATCCATCTTCATGCACATATATTTTCACCAAACTTATTATATCGTTAGTACTTTTTTTAGTGCATTTAAACGCACTAAGCACTAACGTTATTGTTACTATATTTTGGAATTAAGTCAAGATTTATGATGGAGGGGACAACTTCAGAAATATGAAATTCCATACAAAGTGTTAGTATTTCCTAGAAGCACTAACGATACAGTAACAAATGACACTAATTTTTTCTTCAGTGCTTGAAGTGGCGGACTATTTCACGCTGATCCCCAGAGATATTTTATTTGTAGCACCTAGACTAATGAATAACTAATGTTATTCAATGGTGCACTAAGAAGCACTAGCGATTCACTAACTAGTCTTAGTTCAAAATCGTTAGTTCTTTAAGTAGCTAGGATAGTAGTTGGCCCAAAAATGCATTTTATTGTGGGTGAACTTGCCTCCCCACTTCAAGCTCTAATGAAAAATTGATGCCATACGTTAGTGCTTCTAGGAAACACTATCAGTTTGTATGGAAATTGATATTTCTGAAGTTGGATCCCACCAAATAATCTTCAATTAACGCCAAAATATGGTAACACCAACGTTAGTGTTTAGTACGTTTAAGTGTAGTAACAATGGGCTAACGATTACCGCTAACCTCATATTTTTACGTTAATTTGTATTGAATTGGATATTTGTGAAGTTGACCCCAAACCAAAAATCTTGTTAAAACTCAAAATATTATAATACTAACGTTAGATCTTAGTGCATTTAAGCGTACTAACGACGTACTTACTATATGCTAAGTTTGGTGAAAATATCTCTGCATAAATATGATGAGAGGGTAGCTTCATATGAAGTTAGCCCCGTCCCCCAAAAATATTCAAAAACTTCTAAACCCACATAACACCAACATTAGTTCTGAGTGCATTAACGTGAAGTAACGATATGCGACATTTGACGTAATTTAGGAGAGATGGGGGACAACTTAAAACACGTAAGTTAATGGTGTACTTATGGTAGATGGTGTAAGTTTAACAATTTTCTCGAAAAACAGGGATATACGAAAATGTACAAAATATTTAGATTATTATTGTGTACTTACATCTTTGAGTTGATAATTTGGCACTCCAAGTTGATGGTTGAGTTCGAACTTTTCAAACTAATATTCTCGAAACACAAGGGTGTAAAAATATTTGAAAGGTATACAAAATTCTACGGAAGATGTACAAACTTTTACGGGAGATGTACAATCATATCCACTAATTATATATGTAAAATTTCTAATATTCACTACAAATTGACCTTTTGCTCGTAGTAGAATCTGTATGTTCTAGGCCAATTTTCTGGAAAAAAGGAATGCACATTTTTAAAAGGTGTACAAAAGTGTACACAATTCGTAAATTATTTTTCTGTACTTCAATATTCAAACACAAATCTTCAATCTCGAAATACAGCGTGTACAAAATTACTTGATGCTATACAACATTGTACGGAAGTTGTACAACATTGTACGGGAGATATACGATCATATATGTCTGATATTGCTAACCGAAACTTCAAATTGATGGTTTGATTATGGTAGAGTCCGTACGTTTAAGGGAAATTTTCTCGGAAGATAGGTGTACAAAATTCTACGGAAGGTGTACAAAGTTCTACGGGATACGTAAAATCGTATTCGCTAATTATATTCTGATAATGGTAATCAGCACTCCAAGTTGATGGTTTGTTTATTGTGGAATCCGTAAGTTTGAGGTCAATTTTCGGGAAATACAGAGGTGTACAATTTTTTTAAAATGTTTGCAAGAGTTTAAAATAATCGTAGATTAATTTGGTTTAACTAAGTCTTAGTTATGATGATTTCGCAGTCCAAGATATTGGTTGAATTTGACATTTTGTAGCTTACTTTTTCGGGATGTACTAAGTTATATAAATGTTGTACCATATTCTACGGGAGGAGTGCAAATTTCTACGAGACATGTACAACCATGTTCGCTAGTTATATGTCTCATATATCTAATCATCCCTTCCAGTTGATAGTTATTGTAGAATCCGTAAGTTTATGGTCAATTTTCTGTACATACAGGGTTGTACACAATTTTTGAAATGTCTAAAAATGTGCACAAAATTTGTAGATTATTTTTGTGTAATAAAGTCTTAGATACGAAGATTTCGCACTCGAAGTTGATGGTTAAGTTCTAAAAACAGGGATGTACAAAATTATTTTAAAGGTGTACTGAATTGTACAAAATTCATAGATTATTTGTGGTTACTTCTCGTTCTGGTAATTACGCATTCAAAAGTCAACGTGGAGTTAGGAATTCAGATCACAAATTTCTGAGAAGACAGGAGTGTACATTTAAAAAAAAAGATGTAGAAAAATGTGAACAAAATTATGAACATGTTTAATGTGTGACTTTCCTACTTCACTCTCCAATTGACAGATGTAATCTGTGCATTGACTAAGTGAAGGTTTTCCCTGTCTGTTAACGAGGGCAAAAATACTACATTGTTCTTACCCCAAAAGCGAGGAATCTACGCGGTACACACTGTTAGATCCGAAGACAGACTGTGAATATGTTTTGCTAGAAATCGTATCTTACTTCTGTTCATCAACTGATAATCTTTTCATATTCCTGTAGCTAATCAATGAGTGTCCACAGAGTGGGTGAGTTTTCCGCCCCTTAGCTCCCATATATTTCATGTTTCCATCAGGTGTAGTACCTTCAAGGAGTGATAATACATGATGGTCCCTCTGTTTTTTCTAGGGTTTCAAAATCACTGGAAGTATCCCTGAGTTTGTATTTGTTTACAGTTATCTCTTTTCTTGTGTTTAGAATATGATTGTGAGTTAATTTCATTTTCGCCAATTAGTTAATTACAAATTATCTAATTGTTTTAGGTTCAAGAATAATCTCTCGGATTAGAAAATTGTTATTTCTTGCTTTGCTTGCACCTTTTCCTTCAAACTTCACTTTCTTGTCTTTTCCTTCACTTTAGTTCTTTACTTAACAAAGGTAAGTATGTATCAGTCCTTATGGTAATTCCAGTCGATTAAATGCACTATACCTTCTTGATTACACATGAGTTCTTGCGGGGACTCAGTGGTAGAGCGTTCACCTCCGGTGCTTGGGGTCCTCGGTTCGATCCCCGCTCGAGCCGTGTGAACTTTCTGGTGGAAAAACACCGTGCTCGTGGGTTTTCTCGGGGTTCTCCCGTTTCCTCCCATTTTCTTAATTCCAACATTTCACTCATCTGTCATCATCACCGTCTCCTGTAGCCTAACCGGCATATCTGTGGGACGTAAAACTTAAAGTTACATCATTTTCATGAGTTAATGAGTCATGTTTGCACTTAATTCAGTGTCATTATTTTATTTTTATTGTTTGTTCACAATGTATTTAATCTCTGTCGCGGCTAATTACAGAATGACTACCAGTAGTAGGAGTGTACCTTTTGGTGTCGGCTGTAGTTACCCACTGAATAACTTCTGGACATCTTACTTTTCGTTGTATTTTTCTTTTCTTTATTGTCGCTGTTATGCATCAGGTCACAATATCAGCTGGATAAACATCAGGTTTCAAGTCTTGCATATATCCATTGGACATTCACTGCTATTGCTGCTTGCTTTCTGTGTACACAGGTTATTGAACGTGTGATCTATAGTTTTACTGAAGTGTTACAAGTCTAATGTTGTATGAGACTGTTCTATATTGCTATAATGCAATTTCCACACTTTCACCTTAGATTTTCAATCTTTCATTTATATCCCATAACACTGGCATTGATTATTTTCACTAGTTTTCCTCTCTTCTTCACCTACCGAACATACTTTTATATCTATATTGGACAAGATCGGCAAGATTGGGTTTGTATGGAATTTATTATAATGAAATCTCCTTATTTTAAGCAGTACGCCTTTATCACGCAACACAGCATTATAATTACTCTTAATGGATAGTTTCCTATTACTAGAAGTCCTGTACATTTAAAATGCTATTATATTTCGTGCTGTTAATGCTGTAGTTTCAAAAATTGTTTTTTGTCTATTTTCCTCTTTTCTGAAAAAAAAATACAATAAACAAATCATAATAAACAGCATTCAAAATATATTAGAAGAGTGGTAAAGACCATAACTTTCTTTCTAGATTCCTATAACAATTAGAGTTAATACTTATTAGAAAAAATATTATATTCAAATTATGCTTAGTGCAAACGCAGAATCAATTGATTTTATAGAATAACAACCTAACGAAGACAGTAAAAGCCGGATTCTGGAAATTTTACCCGGTGCACAAAATCAACATTCAGGAAGCTACATAAGACACAATTTGTTGAAGAACGTGCCCTGCGCAAGAGAGACGTATAATCGTAACTAATCTTATGTATAAGAAATGCAGTTACATATTTCCAGTGGGCAAAACCGTTTGGAGAAGACATTATTACTATATAAATATCGGTTAGGTACCATTTTCCGTTCGTTAGTTGGATCTTACATAAACTAAAGGGAATGTTTCTAAGCATAATATTCAATAATGTTTTGTCATCCCAAAAACTAAAGATTATTACTGTCGATGTTCGCGCTATAGTTGTTCATGCCATGCTATGAACGTTATCGTTGTTATTTTTTCTTCTTATTTTAAGTATTATTGGTTTTCTTATATTCCATATCAGAGAACATTCATTTTTATCTATAAATTGTATGTGCCGTCGCAGTATTAACTAGAGTTATGTTATGCGCGGTCTTTTAGTTGTCGATATTTTGAAGCCGAGTTTTGGTCATCTATTTTGAACGCCGATGTTATGCACTTTCGTTGTGTTTATTTGCCAATGATTTCCTAGTCGACAATTTCGTTTAGTTGATTTGAATGTCAATGTTTGTTTTTTGATGATTTGATTGTCAACATTTTGAGTCTCGATGACATAACATGGGTAATTTGGTCGTCGTTTTTTTAGGTATCGATGAATGTGTTATCCATATTCCTGGTGTCGATGATTTACGTGGCCGTTTTCTGGTTGTCGATGACCTTGTCATCAAATATTTTAGGTGCCGATTACTTGCCTACCGACGATTTGGTTATCAACATTTTGGTGGTCGATGACCTCTTGTTGATGATTTGGTTGTCGATACTTTACGTACTAGTAGATTAGTTATCGATGAATTGGTTGTCGATTAGCTGACTCTCGATGGTTTTTGGAAACCGAAGAAATGTTTGTTTTTTACTAGCTGTGGATAAATTGCTTGTCGATGATTTCAGTAATGATTTTGCTGTCGATGATTAGGGTGTCTATGAATTGTCTGTTAGTCACTTGGCTGTCGATGGTTTGATTATAATTGGATTAAATTGGATGAATTGGAAGGGGCGCTCAATGCCTTTTGCAGTGCCCATGATTTGGAGGGAACCAAACGATCACATAAGAGACTGTTATTTTTGTATGGTTCCTTCCGTCAAGAAGGGAATTTCCACGAAGAAGAAGCGGGCCTTAATCTATCTTAACATTCCTTCTGCAATGCGCCCTGTTCCACATGGAGAAGGACTACCTGTTCCTGACCCACCTAAAGAATACGATCTTTTTTCTGATGATAATCAAGAAGTTAAAGCTCCTAAATCAAGTACTTCGAAGGACCCTAACTTTGTTGTAGAAGAACCTCCACGTGAACATCATAAAGTTACTCAAGAGGAACTAAGTGATCTAATCAGAGATTTGGACCTCTCGAAAAGCAAAGCCGAAATTTTAGCGTCACGCTTAAAGCAATGGAATTTATTGCAGGAAAAAGTAAATATTTCAGTGTATCGGAATAGGGAGAAGGTGTTCACTTAATTTTTTACTATGGAAGACACACTTGTGGCATGCAAAGATGTAAATGGTCTCATGAGGGCACTTAAAATTAATTACGAACCTACGGAGTGGAGGCTCTTTATAGATTCGTCCAAGATGAGTTTAAAGGCAGTGCTTTTACATATTGGAAATGAACTTCCTTCAAGTCCTGTAGGTTACGCAGTTCATATGAAGGAATCTTATGAAAACTTGAAACGTTTACTTCAAGCCATTAAATATTACGATTTTCAGTGGCTCATTTGTGGTGACCTTAAAGGAAGAGCACAGTTGCTAGGTATGCAGTTAGGCTATACAAAGTGTTGTTGCTTTATATGTGAATGGGACAGTAGAGATCGTGGATCTCACTACCGCAAAAGTGATTGGAGTAGCAAAGAAACTTTTCAGCCGGGTGTGAAAAATGTGCAGCATGAACCACTGGTAGATCGTAACCGAATTTTGCTTATCCCTCTATTATTAAATTAGGTCTTACGAAAAGATTTGTTTAGAGCATGAACCAAAAGGATGAGGCCTATAAGTACCAAAGAGGACAATTCCCTCGATTAAGTGATGCTAAAGTTAAAGAGTGTGTTTTCATAGGGCCACAGATTAGGCAACTATTCAAAGATCACAAGTTCGACAAAATTCTCCAAGGTGAGGAGAAAGCTGCGTGGGAAAGCTTGTAGAGCGTCTGTTCACAGTTCTTGGGAAGATACCGAGCAACAAATTACAAACAACTGGTAGCAAAGTTGTTATTTTGCTACGAAAATCTTGGTTGCAATATGTCTCTGAAACTCCACTTTCTTCATTCACATCTAGACTTCTTTCTCGAAGATTGTGGAGCAGTAAGTGACGAACATGGTGAGCGTCTCCATCAAGATATTGCAGCCATGGGGAAGAGATATGAGGGAAAGTGGAGTTCCAACATATTGGCCGACTACTGTTGGACTATTGCAAGGGATGCTCCAAAAGGCAAGCCAACCGAAGACGCTCAAAATAAAATAAACATAATCCTGTACAAGGGATCACTTGAAACTTTTGTCTACATTGCAGTGTAGCTCTTGCACAAAAAGGTATTTGTACATATTTTTCATGTTTTGATGTTAATACTGATTTTTATTACGGAATTGTTAATGTTTAACTTGACCATTGATACTTTATTTTCTGTATCGCTGTGAAACTGGTATTTGCGCAATTTTGAAAAAGGAAGTACAAGGGTATAGAAAGCTATAGGTTAGGGTACTTCTTAACTCCCCAGCTTATCACATCACAGTGAAATAGATAAAAAAGAGAAATGTAGGTTTTTACAAGGATTTTGCTTAAGTGTTCTATAAAAAATATTAATACATTTGTATATATACAGCTACCTGTTGTACAAGGGTTACTGTTTTTTTTTTTCACAACCTTACCTAAGAAAATTTTTCTATTATCATTTCCTTTCATATTATGCTTAAATGAATGTAAAAATCGCAATTTCAAATAATTCACATACTTTCGATCAAAATTTGTTGAACAGTTTTATCGTTGTTTTAGCTGCCGTTGATTTTGTTCTAAATCTTTTGGGTGTCCATGATTTGAGAGCTGAGGTTTGATGTGTCTATGAGTTGGAGTCGATGTTTTGATTTTTAATATTTATGTTGCAGAAAAATGTAATGTCTATGATATTGAGTCGATGTTTTGATGTCGATGATTACCTATCACGTCGGTTGACATGATACCCTATCCTTTACACTCTTCTGTTGGCTGCATGGTAACATATCATACCGTAGCTTCGACAGTGTGGATTTTTCATACTATTATATAAACACCGTCTTCTTATTCCGTTTCCCGGCCTAACTGATGAAAATCAGTCAACAGCTTCTTTACCTGGCTGCTCTTCCAATAGCCAGGCAAAGAAATGCCATTCACTTGCTAATACTGCAATAGTGCGTATATTAGTATTACCACCACTACTATTCTATTTCTTTATCTAAAATAATATCAATTAACTATATATACTACCGTAGTTTAAAAATTCAAAAAAAAAATGAACACGTATTATAGAGGTAGCTAAATATCAGGAGAAAGAATGGCATACGACAAATAGATTTCCTAATACTTTCACAGTGTTATTGTATGTGGGGAATTGATTTCGAGGTAAAAAGTTAGACATCGCCGTAATGCTTGCAAATTGCACACTCACAAACCATATTGTGTGTGGAGAAATCTTTAACGTCCAACGATTATGCCTATATGGTTATAGTAGGCGGATAATTAAGGCAAGTGCATAATGATAAATTAACTGGTGGAATGAAAATGGAGGAGTATTCCGAGAGAATCCACGGATATGATGTTGCAAACAAAAAAATAGGGTTGACGATTGAACCAGGGACCCTACACCAGAGGGGAGCGTTCCACCACTGAGTCACCGTAAGTGATTGTAAATTTAAAATCGAAAGGGGAAATTAATTGCAATGTATAGATATTTGCCTCAAATAGCAAGTTGCTATGCTTTAGTTTTATTTAGGTTATTTTTTAATGGTAAAATTACATATTTACTTTCCAAAGAGAAATGCATAAGATCGAAATAAAGACGTGTGAAATACTGTAATGTGCCTCAGTATATATAAATATGCATCATGAAATGAAGCTTCCGAATACGAAATACTGTTATGATACAGTCACGAAGAGAGATTTTGTCATTTTAATTTTGCAATAAGCAATATATTATTTAAAAAAGTATTTTGCTCTGAACTTATTATTTGAATCCTTGGTGTAGTAATGAGTGTCCAATATTTCTAGTGAACTTATTTATGGATACAGATAAATACTTTGCTTGTTATTTCACTGGAAATTCTAATGAAAGTTTATTGCTTAAATGAAACTAATGTAAAAGTGAAGCTGGACGCCAAAGATAACTTCGAATGAATCAACAACAAAATCTTTCGTTGTGCTTCAATATGATTATTTCTTATTTTCAAGGAATCATAAAAAAATATTTCTACTAATTGAAATTTGAAATTAGTTGAAAATGTTTATGACAGGCTTACATCAAGTCGCACTCTCATTCTACTAATCACATACTACATATCCATTTTTCTATATTGACATTTAGTAAAACGTTTAGTGTTGTATATTAATTAATATCTCTGACTTTCAAATGTTTCAAAATATCTTTATCCTAACTGAGAATTAAATTTCTAATAATTAAAATACGAATGCTCCAACATTAGCTTCTATTGCATTATTAGAGAATTTATATTTCTCTATTATCGTCCTCGATGTCCTACAAAATAACCCTCTTTTCAATATTGATAATTATATTTTCATATTGTTAGACCCCAGTTCCGTATTCCATGAAGGTTTTCGTAACCAACTAGAAAGTCCAGATTCGATCCTTCGTTGGTGAATTAAGTGTAGTATGATAGGAGCTTTTACCATTCTTCGTTCCTAATTTCTTTCTTTTCTTCCAAATCTGCTGGTTGGTTTACTCAAGTTCTGTCAAAGAAATACTTATGTGAAATTGGTATACTGAAAGCGGTAGAAGTTCGGTTTTCACATTATATCCTATAGGTGCAGAAACACATCATCAATGAAGCTTTCGCACCATGACGATCATGATCCACGTCAGTATATCCCGAACAGAACATAATTTTTACTTTTAGATTTTTATTCATCATCATCATCATAGGGATTCTGCCTTTATTGACAGGTCACTTGCCGCAGCTCTGAAGCTTCCATGCTCCACGGTCCTCCGCTAACGAACGATAAAATCAACTACACGAGAATGCAAAATCCTGGGGTGGATGTGGAGAATTCTTAATCCTATTTTTTTAAGGAAATTCCCACTATCAAAAACTTATTCGGGAGGGAATGAAATGTTATTGTTCTCACAAGATTGCAAATTAGTTACAGTTATCCATATATAACAAACTAATTAGTACGTTAATATTTACTACAAACGTAGACCTAATTAATCGCTAAATAAGTGTTTACCTGCTAATAGTGCTAATCTGTATTTGGTAATTCGTTATAAGTACAGTACGTCGTTGTGTATTATGTCTGTTATTAAATTACATTACACGATTAGTTACACTCATTATTTTTACCTTCTTTCTACACGCTTGCATCTAGTATATCACTTTTTATTGCCCCTGAGATTATGCAATCACAGTCAGAGGTTTTGTTTTAACTCCCATTGTACACGTACGTGTGCCATGGATAACAACTTCCTCCTGTGTGGTTTCCATCTTTTTCTACACATTTCCTTTAACCCTGTCTGGGACGTAAAACTTAAAGATTTCATTTCATTTTAACCCTGTCGTACATACATATGGTGAATCCTTACATGAAGTATGGAGAATCTCTGATGCAATTATGTAACATGCGTTTAACAGGTCAAGCCGATATGATTTTATGTATTTCTAAATACCTTTATAGCTCCTTTCATTATTCCGGAAGGTAAGTTTCGAAATTTCATTCCCCCACTTTCGGAGCTGTCTTGCTCTGCCTCTGTGCACTTACGGACTATATACTATATAAACTTTTTTTTATTGTTGTGTTGCCAAGAATCTGTGGTTCATTTTCTACCATTACTTTTATGACAACCTGTATACATTTGGGCATTTACTGTAGATAGGCACTCGTTGTTGATGATCAGTGATATACTGATAAGAAAAATAAAGAATTATGTATACGAAAATTTTCTTTTTTTTTTCTTACTTGTCATTAACTTATAAGCATAACTCGGTAAAACAAAATCCAACATAATGCATTCCCTTTAAGGAAAGCTTTTTATCAAGTTGTAGAATAAAATGATGAACAATAAGATGATGAAGAATAAAATGATATTCCTTTTGACGGTATAAAGTTCGTTTATTTTTAAAACAGCACATTCCAGCCATATTCAAATCAATGCACCATTACTACGAAAAGCCTTTAGTGGTTTCATCAAATATCATGCAACATACTATTGAGAAACTAAGTAGCATGGAAATAAACCTACAATACTTAAGGTGAGTGCTGCTGAAGGTTTTACTATTCGACCAGATTGGCGCCTGTATGTCTGTTCATTTGTTCTTCTGTTCTATGATAACTGTCGCAACCCCTATTTGAATTTTATGAAATTTGGTATACACAGTTTTTCCTTTTGCAGAAACATTCCTGTTGGTTTGGACAGCAATGTATCAAACATCAGGGCAGTAATGTATCAAAAATTATAAGTAATTTTCATTTACAAAGCTTCCTTGTGAGTAAGCGATTAGAGTAATTGCTTTTCCCATAGAAACTCGGGTTCGATTCCAAGCGGGAACTCATGTGGTTTGGATTCCACATTATGGTGCAGGTCTACGTTCCATACAGCCCCGATGATCCAATGATAAAGTCAAAATCAGATATAATGAAATATTCTACAATTCCATGGAGAATATAATAAAATTCATTCGGTTGTGTTACGATACAATAAATATTTTGCTTTGTTATTTTCGATTATCTCCGGTTCTATCGGTTAAAATTATTCGATATTTAGTTGCAAATTCAACTCATTATGCATATGGATTACTCACATCCTCCCAATTGAAAAACATATTTACCGCAATAAATTTCATTTAAACTGTTCGGCTTTTATTATAATATGCCGCAAACTTTCTAAGGAGTCACAGCGTCATCCTACATTCACCGAATTCAGGAAAATAGACAAGATAGTGGTATTTCGCCCAGTTTTTTAGTTTAAATTATGTAAAATATATTCAGTTTTGATATAACATTATCCATGTTTTCGTTGACACATTTGCTTAACTCCCTGTGTTTGAGATTGAGACCAGTCAAATATAAGCGGCGATTTTAGCCCTGCCCTCCCAGGTATAAAAACATGATCAATGATATATTTGGTTATAATATTACTTTATCATGAACTATGGTATATATTTTTGTAAACCTTCAAAATCATTTTGATTCCTTGGAACTAAAATCCAATTAGAACGAGGAAGGTGTCATTCCCTCCTAGGTTTTACACAAGTATGTTATGGGATAATTTTTGTAAATATTATTTGGTTTTAACGTAATATAATGTTAGTGTTTGCCGATATTTTCCATAATTCATACTAGTGTATTTGAAAGTAGTCACATATAACGTTTGTCTTTGTTCCCCGTTGATGTAAGTAAATATTTAGTGAAAACCTTTATAAAAATGACAAATTTGTTGAATATGATTTACTTATTTTCCAAAAAACTCAAATCGTTTGAATTGCTTGCAATTGAAATGTTCCAGTGATGAAGTTGCGTGTTTCCCAGTTAAATATAAAAATATATATTTCATTGAATTTTTATTACACATTCAATAAAGAGTTTTACAGAACATTATGTATGTATGTTTTGGTGAGAGATTAAAGATTTAGATGTACAATACACTACCGATTATGCGAGTCCCGGTTAATCGATGTTATGAATTACCAAGCTTTTCCTTTCTTGCTTTCTTTCTTTCTTTCTTTCTTTCTTTAAGATTACAGTTCTTGTAAGTGGTGAATAACTGGCTGTTGCCGAACCACTAGGCCCTAAATCATTCGCCTCATCCGTCTGTAATCGTGGATTGTAGTAACATTACACCATCAAAGTTGCCATAAAGTGTTCACAGACTTCTTTCTTAACAAAATAGGTTTGTTGTGCCTTATTTAACCAACATAAGAAGAATACGTTACACGAATAAAGAAAACAGATATCAGAAAACATTAAAAGAAGAAAAAATAAAAATAAGTTGGTTGTAAAGGAATAACATCTACGGAAGTGGAAATTTATCCCAACTCTCACACATATTCACGCTGAATCATTTCTCTCATTCTCACACTCATTCACATACTTAACTACCCTCGCACTCAAATATTGATGTTGTCCTCACCCTCATTCACCCCACTCTCAATTGAATTACTCACACTGACCTGCTCTCAGAATCAACTAACTCATACTTTCACCCAGTATTGTTAAACCCTCACTCTAACTCACGCTGACCCTGGATCAACTCCCTCTGTAACGATCTCGTTACGATGAGCTGTGGAGAGAGGGCAAAATAAGAAGATAAGGATTTAAAAACATCTTGTCAATGTCAATCAAGCTTTCCTCATGAAAGAGAATGTTTAAATTTATGTATCTTTTCGTTTTGTTTCTTTAAAAAAAAGAAAGGTAAGAGAGGAAAAAGAACGAAAGAGTTTGTAGTTTGCGAGCTGTTTATCAGCTTGAGTTGTAGTTAAGGAGTGAGAGGGGAGGTATTCTTTCATACTGCCTCAAGGCCGTGGTCGTTACGCGTGTATCCCGTGACGCGATTGTGGCGCCAGGAACCATGGTGGGTTCGTCCGTCCGCAGGGACGGCGAACTAACTATGTAGTGTCGAAGACGTGCAGATGTCTTGGTTTTGGTGTCTAGGGCATGCAGGTGCCTTGGTTTTCGTTGTTCGAAAGGGAGGAGAACGTCTATTCTGTTAGCGTCCGATATGGTAGAAGCGGACTCCTGTTAATAGGACACTTAGTACATCGTTTGATTCTAACTAAAATCCTTATTGGATTTCATCGTTGTGTGTAAAGTAACAGGAATGAGAATAGTGAGTTGTTACTGTGAATTAGTTTTATTAATATTTCAAAAAAGAAGTGCAGTGAAAGAAGTGAAAGAAGAGGGTTACTCTGTGAATATAAGTTAGTGCTGCTTGAGCCCAATTGTGTTTTTCATTTGAGTGGAGTTTCTTGCTTTTCCGCTCTTTCAGTTAATTTAATCATTTTTGTTCCTCGTTTTTCTGCCGTGTTCAGGACGAGTACAAAAAAGGAAAGATATTGGACTAAGTCTGGTCAAATCGCCGAGTTACCTTGTTCGAGGAAATCCCTCGCTGAATGTTATTTTTCAGTTCTCAATATTTTTAGTGGAATGAGAACGTAGGTAACTTATGTGTGAACTGGCTGAAAGATCCACTTTAGTCTGCTTGAGCATTCCAAAGAGTTGTTCATTGAATCCAACTCGTTTAATGCTAGTTGTCAATGAGATACAGTGGATTCGTTTTGGATATTGAAATGGGAATGTGGGAGGCGTAAGTGCGCATGGCAATTAAACCTTTGTCTTTATAAGGTTTATTCCCACCATCTCAGGAAAGTACCTATGCTTTTGCTAGAACTTGACGTTTTTGCTAGTGGTGGAATGCGAATGTGGGAAGTCACGAGCCAGAAACTTAGCCAATAGATCAGAAAGAGAAGTATCTATATTGTAATTATCCTCATTGGGCCCAATTAAAGTATTCTTTGGAATACTAAATATTTGCCACTCAATTGTAATTTCTTACAAGTTAGTGTTGCAAAGTGCAGCATCTTGTATGCCGACTGAAAACCTGTGTTTTCAATCAAATTGACTAAGGATAGTCAGAACCCTTAATTTTTCCTGTCCAGATTATACAGCAACTATCAAATTATTCTCGATTCCTCCTTTTCACTTGCAAGACGACATGCAGACCCAGGTCCAATGTATAAGGAGGTAATTATAAACCCAAAGGAAGTGAGAGGTGAGTGTTAAACTATTTATTATTTCTTTGGCTTGTCCGTTGTGTGTGTTTTATGTTGTGTGGGTTGTTAATTCGCATCCATTGTTGCTTGTTGTGGTTCGATTCGTCACACATACGTTTACAGTTTCCAAGATATTGATAATCCAGCATTTATCATTTTTTGGCTGTGAGCCGATATTATTTTTCATATTTGTGGGAGTATTATTATTACTTGAATTTAATTCGATTCCTGAAATATTGCTATTATAGTATAATTAGATTTGGATTAAATTCATTGATTAGATTGAGATTTAATTGGAAAGATTGCTGGGTGAGATACGACGTATATCATTGAACTTTAAGAAGACGGTTCGTCAACCCGAATTACATCCCAAGGGATTTAAATCAGTATTTCGAGATGGCCAGTCGAGTTCGAACGATACTAAGGAGCATCGTAGAAGAAATCAAATTGAAACCAATGATAGTATGGTTTCGATTTTCATTTATGAGGATATCTTCAATTATGGATTACATGATGAAGGCATCCAATGTAATCTGGATTCCTCAGAGACTGAATCGAGACTGTTGGAGATTCGAATGCCAGATGACATCCAGTTGGGACAAATTAGAGCCATGATTGACTCCGAGGTGGACTTAGGGAGTCCTATAGAAGATACGTTGGCTTGTATGGCAGATGCTTGTCGCATAGAATCATCGACCAGTGGATTAGGTGGAATGAATGATGTGTCCGAATTCCAGTTTTCACCATTAGATAATTCAACTACAAGAACTTCTGGAAATCCTAGTAGTACATCAAGGAGTTCGTTGGAGCGAATTGGTGTTAGTGGAATGACATGTAGGAGGAGACCATTGAGTACTCATGTACAGAACTACAGACCAGCAGTTAGTTGCACTACATTTCCAGCAGGAGGATTTGAAGTACAGATGGTGTTGAGGTTACATCCAGATCTCATCATCGTGGTGCTGAAAGTTTAGGTTCAGTTAACTCTGAATGGAACTTCGAAAATAGTACTCCTTCAAAAGAGATGAAAGTTGGTGTGCATGAGGATTCCAACATGGGATATCCGAATGTTTGGGTTTCTGGAATTTCGGATGGACTTAGTGGTGCAAGTGAAATGTCCTTCCAAGGATCTTCATCTGCAGAAATAGTTACGCCTATGAATTCTACTGGGAGATCTTGTGATATTGAAGTTTCGCATTCCGATAATGGAGTTGGTGTCAGTGGAATGTCCAATAGTCATCGAACTTTTGCTGATAGTGAACCATCGAATTGGGATTTGAATACCGAAACACAGGATGATGTTCGAAGAACTTTAGAATCTGTGTCTGGTGGTAATCCTACATCAGATGGTGCTCAACCTTTGGATAATGTGAATATTGTTCACAATTTAGATTCAACGACAGGAAACGTTTCGAAAACTGGACAATCCGAGAACTACAGCAAGAAAAGACGTGAACGTCGTAGAAGAAGGAAAGAAAGAAAGAAGAAAGAAGTTACTGAATCTTCCAAATTAGAAGATGGGTTCGAAGGACCTTATGGTGATAGTGATCCAGATAAGAGTGATAAGGCGGATGATGCAAATCGTAAGAGTGTTTCACCAGGTCTGTGTGGCAGTGGATCTGAAGCGTCAGACGTGGATTTTGAACAGTCTGAGAACTTTCATAAGCTCATACAACGTAATAAAAAGTTCCAGCCTATTGACCATTGCTTGGATTCATCAATTGGTGCTCAGAATAACACACAGGTGTTTAACCATTTAAATGCACAGGTGAAAGATGACAGCATGAGTCAGGCTTCTTGGAAGTACGAAACCCCTGAGATTTCTGAATTTATCAGCTAGATGAAACTTAAGTATTCTAATGTAATTTCAAAAAGGGTTGGATGCATTAAAAATTACGTCAGTACGTGCGATATACGTCAGAATGTAAAAGAATCACATCAAAAGAAGATGGTATATTTAGCTTCAAACTTCAGCCGAAGGATTAACGAACACTGGATGTATGACATTGTTGGAGCATTACCTAATTCCAGTGGTTATAAATATATCGGGGTGGACAGTGCAAGCAGATTTGTTGTGCTTGAAGACCTACGTAGTTTGAGTTCTAATGTGGTGGCCAACAAACTGATTGAAATTTTTAGTAGATTAGGCTTTCCGGAGGCCCTGTCTACTGATAATGCCTCTATATTTGTGTCGGACTATTTTAAGAAGTTCTTGTTTGGCCTAGGCATCAAATACATTAGGCTTAGTCCGTACCACCCTGGTGGTAATGCAGCGGAAAGATTTATCAAGACGATGAAAGCTTCTCTCAGGGCTTATATTTCTACCAAACAACATCTATGGTCATCCCTTATCCCAGAGCTACAATTTACCTTAAACATCACCGAACATTCGGGATTCAAGATGTCACCAATCGAGGTCTTTTATGGACGTCCTTATAATACACAGCTCGAGAATCGATGGTGCATCAACGATACCGATTTCGGAGGTAAATCTTCAGCAGAACTGTGGATGAAGGAGATAAGTAATATGGAGAAAAGCTGGGTATCTACACGAAAGTTAATGCTGCAGAGGAGAAATCCCGTTAATCTAGACGTTGGGCAAAAGGTACTATTGAAGGCGCATGTTAAATCGTCTATCAAGAACAAGATAGCTAAGTCTCTGAGTGACAAATGGTATGGACCCTTTGTCATCAGAAAGTTTCTCACTCCGAATACAGTTTTAGTGTCGGATGAAAACGATAATGAAGATTCTTATTATCACGCTGACACTTACGCTCTCACGCTGACACTTACGCTCACACGAATTCAATTACTATCGACAACCTCTTTTGTTAATGGTTAATAACAGTATTTTAGGGTAGATGTTTTTATCACTATACATCACCAATAACAAGTTTTTTTGTAATGTAAATATATGCCAAGTAATAAACACTGATTTATTATACTTTGATCTACACCGTAGACACTATTTTCTTTCAAAATTGTGAAACCGCTTTAGTGTAAAATTATTAATCTATCCCAAAATAATCTTTTCCTAGTTTTTCTCTTTCTTTTTAATGCGTCGCTTTTAACTCATGGAAACTCTAGATACAGATATTCATAATGTCAACAAATTAATAATTTTAAAAATGGATACATGTTAGTATACTGCAAAGAAACACATACTGAAACTTTTTCTTCTCAAAGGTTTGTTATTATTCGGTGTCGGTGTTTGTATTCATCTCAAGAAGCAGGCTCTAGAAGTCATTTTCTAGTGTAGATATTAGAGGGCATTAGTTTGGCATGACAGAAATAGGATACAAGAAATAGGATACAAAGTACCTGTGAGAGAACTGAAATTAAGGAATAAGTTGATTTATTTAATTTAAACTTGTACGTAAACGAGTACTGACTGATAATGGCTTCATTATTTAAATATTCACTTTCACGCAGTAATTAACAAACTTTCTGTATAATAGAAAAATGAGATGATATTTTTTTTTAATTTAACAACCCACTATTATGCTCTTGAGGTTAGAGGAGACGAATGATTATTACAACTTAATAAATGTGAAATTAAATTTTGGTTTTCTCCCAGAGGAAATCAACCCCGTGACCAGTGATTCTTTCAGACGTGTTTTTTGGAGGGCACTGCTCACCCGGAACTCTGAGAGTGCGTCCACGGAGAAGACCAAAATAATATGTCTATAATATAATAATAAATAGAATAGTACCAGCAGTGACCCCTTGGAATACTAAGTGTTTCCTCCCGGAACATTGTTTCTGAAAGAAACACTGCCCGGGACCACATCAAGCAAGAGTATCTAATATACGGAAAAACGACTTAGTCAGTCTGAAACCAATGTTAGGATGCTCGGCGGAATTTGAAGACTTGTCTGTCTTAAAATTCTGGTAAAATGTGCTGAAAATATTTAACTTAAAATATAATCCTATTCACTTGTTTATTTCTATAACAATTCGTTAGATTCTTTGCTTGTTGGTTCGCTTGGAGGGTGACGCCTTCTTAACAAAAAAATATACATCTTTTATTAAACGCGATTGTGTCGTGACTTGTACCGTGAGTATAACGAAAAACACATACTTCAAGAAATGAAATAAACTCTTCTTCTTTTACGTTCATCTATCGCATATGTACACAGAGAAAATACCCATGTGTCGTACGTAAAATGTAGGTTTGATGCGTAATTTCTGTAGTTTTTGGAATTCACGTACTAATATATATATATATATATATATATATATATATACATATATACATGACATCCTGCAGCAGATCTTTAACCGAGAATATATGTTTTACTATATTTAACGTATGAAAGAAAGAACTGGATGAATAGGATCTCACACAGAGGATGATTATATAACATATAGTTAACGCATGTAATACATTAATATGCACGTACTATGCGGAAGAGTATTGGATGTCAGACGCCCTTCTGCGGTATGATAGAATATTTAAGCAGGAAAAAGGCAATACGTGTGTAATATATGTACAATATATGCTCCTTACAAATTTGTATAGTAAACATATGGATTTCGTATATTTGTACAATATTTGCGCTGTCCGGATTACGGATTCTTCTCAGTGTCTATCAAGCATTTTAAATATTTAACAAAGGTCCGTTCCTCATCCTTCCGCTAGCATATGTTACAAAATAGACCTCTTTGTATAACAATGTTGAATGGTAATAACAATGCTCCTAAATCTTACTAAGAGAAATTCTGTTTGGGTTCTCGAAGATAATAGGTACCTTCGAATGCAAGAACATAATAATATATGTTTGAGTCAATGCTGTGACATTGACACAGGTGCTTTTGCAGGAACTTACAACTAAAACATTTGGTGACTTTTCCAGTCCCTTCGAGCCTTTCCAACTTCCTCCTTCAAAACTAAGGTACTTTCCACATTAGATACATATTTCAAGAAAAAAGTTTGGAGTTCTAACGACTTAAAAAAACAGATGCGAAATGGGTATAATATGTTCTAATTCACATAAAAATGTTCTCATAGTATGGCTACAAAAAATAAAAGCTTTATCTTCTATTTTCATGGCTATTCGAAAAAGAATATAGAGGAGGGAAAAGTTAAACCTACCAGAGATGATTTTCCTTCTGCATTGAAGTAAAAATGTTTGATATCCATCAATGTGCACACTGGGCGTGACTTTCAAGAGTCTCTATTAAGTCGTTGGTATGTAAAATTCAAAAGTATTTTAAGAAAGAAGAAAAGTACATTTGACTATATCTACATGCTTATTGATAAAATATATTGATTCATGTTAATATGTAGTGCATGTTTTGTGGTAAGACTAAGAGTGTAAGCAGTAGTGTAGCCTAAACGCTAACATAGGATCGGAGACATATTAGTCCTGGGTAACTGGAGTTCTTCTTTTTAATCATTCCTTAACACTAGAAGTCCCAGAAATTTTCACACCCTAGAAGCACCAAGCGGTTTTTTGAACCGCTCATGAAAATTTCCAGTTATGTGTATTGAATGACGTTGCATTTCTTGTTATACGTTACTATTTTATTTAACTAAGGTTGAAAAGTATTCAATGCAATAGTATACGATCATGGGTGCCCGAAGGTAGGGTCAGGGTGGTGCCCCCAACTCACGAAAATGTGCATGCAATATAGCTTACTACGAATGTTAAATACCAGACGTAATATAGGAATCACTGAGATGGCCCTCACTAGCAAATTGTCTTCATTCGCCCCTGTATACGATGACACTTTACACTATTTTATTATATTGCCATAAATACAAAATATATGTTCTATATTATAAGTATATAAATTTAATATGTGGAAATATTCAGCCAGTGAGTTTTATACGTTACGGGTCCATATCTTTGGTTGATTTTCCAAGGAAAATGGAACATTCTTAACAATTTGATGTTTTCACAAGCACATATTTCTAAGTCGTGTCTACGAATATCCAAACTTTTAATCCAAATTTATCCGGCTTGTTCGGTATACGTTGAATAAACTTGCAACGAACTTTCGTTGGAAATAGTTGCTCATCGCTAGTACTTTTCAAGAGGTTTCCAGTTTCTGTTGCAATTGGCGATGAATGTATACAATATATCAGAAGCCAGAGCAAATTTACCTTTCTTTTGTCTCTCGAACCTACAACTTTTTTCATCAAATCGTATAAATTACATTATCCCAGAAAATCTGTTCCTGCTCATTATTTGTTTGTAAAATAGTGATAAATATTGTTTGCTCCACGAGCCTCTTACGGGAATACTACTTGCATTCAAAATCCATTTGTTATCACCCAGTTACTTGTTAGCTTCCGTTTCAGTAAACTTATGTATGAGTCGCAGAATTCTTTCATCCACAAACAGACGAAACGCACTTACGTAATTGTTATGTATATACATGTTGAAATGTGTACGACGAATGACCAGGCTGTTCGCGTAGGATACTGTACTTATTGACATGTAGGTAGTTATTCATTTTGGCCCATCTGTGGTTACAGGATAGCTTGTGGGGACAGGAAATATAATATTATCCTATCATCTTACGAACGTTCCTTACTGTCGTCGGGCCGCGGTGGTTCAGTGGTAGACCGTTCACTTCTGATGCTTGGGATCTCGGGTTCGATAAAAGACCCCACCAAGTGAACTTTGTGGTGGACGAACAGCGTGTGCGTGGGTTTCCTCGGGGTTTTCCCATTTCCTCCCAGTTTCTTCATTCCACCATTTCATTCATTTCTCATAATCACCGTCTCCTTAAGCCTAACCGGCATAACCGTAGGACGTAAAACTAAAAAAAAATATTACTGTCGTCGTCATGTAGAAGATATCTTCATTGCAATGTTCGCTGTATACACCTGATAATTGGTACAAATTTTCAGATCTAAATTCCTGTACTTCCAGATCCTGAAGGGTGAGAAGATATTCTAAAGGCTTCATTTCAGCAGAACACTTATTATTACCAAACATTCACGATAATATTCTTATAGTACACAAAAAATTATTCTGTAGCACTGAGCCCACATTTCACCACAGCGTGTAAAATGTATAAAGTTACTTGGTAAGCGGAATAAATTGCCTTTCTAGAGCATGATATACGAGAGGTCAAACAACCTGAAAACCCAATTTTAGTGTGCTGCTGAAAAAAAATAGTAAAGAGAGGGAGCAAGCTATAACACTGAGCTTTCGAAAATCATTTATGATAAAAATGTGAAGAATGAAAACAAAAATTAAAATTGTTATATAATTGATACTGCTGTCCTTTACGTAAAATATACTTATTTTTTATATAAAATCCCTTTTCTTTTACCCAGAAATTAACAAAATAACCAACAGTAATTTAATTCATTTTCCCATTACTTAACATTATGCGGTCTGAAAAACCGCTCGGTGCTTCTAGGTATATCATGCTGAAACTCCCATCCCTCACACTATTTTTTATTCAAATTTTTGTAACTACATTGTATATCAAATAAATAAATGTCATAGAGTATGAACGACTAGTCGATAAAAGTAATTGAGAACTGGCCATGTATATATTTAGAAGCGGTCTGGAAAACAGCTTTGGTGCTTCTAATGTAAATCAAATTATGAAATACGAATTTTTGTAATTGCACATACGGTCTCAGACCTGAGATCGAACCCAGTTGCTTGTGCCACAAACACGTACTCGCTAGTCACTAGAATGTCGGAAAGGGTACTGCTGAGCCACTGTGGCCCTATTTTATACCTCAACAATGTTTCAACCCTGTGAAGAACATATTCAGTTATGAAAAGGAAGCTCGCAAAATGAATTAGCTACAGTTTCGGCTTCCATCTCGTAGAGAGGCCCGTGCTGGCCCACCGGGACGTGTCAAGGTGCGCCCTCCGAAATATCACGGTATAAATAAAGGTACAAGTTTTTAGTAATAAATTCTTATGGTTTTTATTAGTAAAGAACCCGTGAAAGGTGCAGTGCGCCCTTTGCATTAGGCGCCCTTCCAAGACCACATCAAAGTAAACGATTTTATTTACTCTTGTACATAGCACAGTTCTGTATAATAAATACACACAGTTACTGTTGGCGAAGAACCCGTGAAAGGTACAGTGCGCCCTTTACATAAGGCGCCCTACGAAACATCACATTATAGATAAGTGGTTTTAGTTATCCTGTATACCAGCTTTGTTTAATAAATTCAAATACTGACTGATAGTACAGAACCTGTGAAGAATACAAGGCGCCCTTTACATAAGATGCCCTGCGAAATATCACATTATTTTTTTAAAATTTTATTCTTCTGTATTTCAGTTTTGTATTATAAATTCATAAAGTTGCTATTGGCAGAGAACAGGTAAAGAGTATAATCATTTACAAAAATATTATAAAATTATGTAGCTAGAAAGCGAAACAATGTGATACATCAAGAATAGTTCGGACAGTTAAACGTACGATGCGTTTATGTAATATTACACTGACACTAGTCTCTAATTTACGATTTTTACGGCATTGAAGCTTTCACAGTCTTAATATGCATCCATATATCCGAGCATATTGATTGTTCCAGTGTGTTTCAAAGCAATGTTCGGATAATCAGTACCTGTTGTATTTCTGAAATATAGCTGAATTAATTTCCGTAAAATGTGGTCTTCCTGTCACCACGGCACGGCGCGTACTCAGGTTGTGGATCGAGGAGAAGGCCTCTGGGATATAGAGGTTAGCTGCGAATATACTGAGTAAGCAGTCGCGGACAGACAAGGGGTGGTAATCCAGCTTGAGAATTGGATGTGAGGCTAGCAACCTCATCCTATATATATATATATATATATATATATATATATATATATATATATATATATATATTAAAAAAAGGATTGTTCAGATAAGTTCGCAGAATCCTCGGATCAGAACTGATAACTTGGCACGAACTCAGCAAAGTGAAATCGCCATGAGATTTGGAACATGGAATGTAAGAAGTCTCTATAGGGCAGGCGCGTTAAAATTTATTAAAAAAAAGAAAAAGAAAAAAAACTAGAAATAGAGGTTGTACCTTGTAGGATATCAGAAAGTTAGATGAGAAGGAAATGAAGGAGTCAAGTCGGAAAATTTTACGTTCTTTTACGGGGAACAAATTAAAAACTACCAACTAGAAACAGGGCTTTCCGTTCACAAACGAATACGTAATATCAGCAATTACATAGGTTGAATTTGTTAATGATAGATTTTCTTTTACTTCTTTTACGGGTCGGTGGTGTAATATTATTGTTTTAAATGTTCCGTACATGCCCAACAGAAAATAAGGATGACAATAAAAAAAGTTTTTACGAAAGAATAGAACGGGTACTTGATCATCTCCTGGAATACCATATGAAAATTCTGTTAAGCGGTTTCAATACGAAGGTATTACCAGAGGGTATTTTCAAACCGATTATGGGGAATAAATGTTTGCATAAGAAAGGTTGTGACAACGGCGTTAGACTCGTGAACTGTGCAATATCCAGAAACCTTATCGTGAAGATTACAAAATCCCAACATCACGACATTCATAAATATCCTTGGACTTCATCAGATGGAAAAGCACATATTCAAACTGATCATGTTTTAGTAGACAGAAAAGAACAGTCTAGCACAATTGATGTTCGGTCGTTCAGAGGAGTTGATTGCGATAGTAAGAGAGAGACTATCGTTGAATAAAGGAAATATTCACTATCTGAAAACGGAGCGGTTTATTTTTTTTTAAAATAGAGGAGAGTCAGGTGAGAGGGGAGCCAGATTGAAGTGTCTATTAGATTCTCGGTTTTAGAAGGTTCGGAGTGCACAAATGTTCAAGATACTTGGTTGAAATTAGAGATAATATTAACATTTCAGCAAAAGAAATATTGGAGCACGCAGAAATACGTAGGAACAAACCATGGTTCAACCAGAAATGTACTAAAGTAGCAGAGAAGAGAAAACAGAAGAAATTGCGTTGGCTACAAAATCCGAACGAAATAACTACATAAAATTTCATTGTCATCTGGCAGAAAACTTCTAAAACTTTTAGAACAAAGAAACGAGACTTTTGAAAGTTAAATTGAATTAACTTAAAGATAATAGTGAAAACAAAAGCATTCGGGGCATTTATAAATGCATCAACGAACTTAAGAAAGGCTATCAACTTCGTGCTTATATATTAAAGAAACCTAAAGGAACAGTTGTCACTGATACAGATAGCATCTTAAATAAATGGCAAGATTTCTTTGACGATTTGCTTAACACATAGACAAAAACTAATGCGCGTGAGAAAGTAAAACGCATGCAGCATAACCGTATATTCCAGAACCTAACCAGACAGAAATAGAAATCGCTATTAAAAAAAATAAACACATATCTCAGGGTGTACACGAAATTGTGGTTGACTTAATTTTAGCTGGAGGGAAAAATTGTAGAGCAAGATACACAAACTCATTCTCATTATCTGGAACAAGGAGGAATTACCACAAGAGTGAAGAGAATCAATCCTTGTTCCAGTTCAGAAGAAAAGCAACAAAACAGATTTAATAATTATCGAGGCATTTCTCTTGTGTCAACATCCAATAAATCCTCTTAAACATTGTATTAGCAAGATTGACTCCATACGCAGATGAAATTATTGGAGATTATCAGAACGGATTTAGGTAAAATCTATCAACTATCGACCTGATATTCACCATTCGACTAATACCTGAAAAGAAATGAGAAAATACAACATTCTGGCACATCAATTATTGACTTTAGACTCTGGTAGGAGGGAAACATTGTACAACATGCTTACAGAAAAGGTAGATTAATTAAGATAAGTTTAAATGAATTCCAAAGTAAGGTTCGAGTAGAGAAATTCTTGTTCACGAGCTTTCACGTTGAGAATGATCTGAAAGAAAGAGATGCGTTGTCGTCATTATTACTTAACTTTGTTCTGGAGAACACGATAAGGAAAATCAAAGACAGCAATCAAGTCCTAGAGCTGAATTGTATTTGCCAGGTTATGGCGTATGCTGATGATAAAAATTTAATAGGTAATGATATAATAATAGAAAGGAATGCAGAGGCTTAAAAGTAAATGCAGAGAAAACTAAATAAATGGAAGTTTGTCGGGATCGTAATACTGTATTTTATGGATGTGTTAAAATACCAAATAATATTTTCTTTCGACAAAGTGGATACTTTCAAATATCTAGGATCATTATCAACAGAGCAAAACCATAATCACTAAAAAAATTTGATGTCAACTGAAAGCAGGGATTTCGTGTTATTATTCAGTTAAAAATCTTTTTTGTCGCTAATTCTGTTGAGGAATTTGTAGCTCAAAATATAAAACGATAATCATGCCTGTTGTGCTGTATGGTTGCAAAATATGGTCACTGACATTTGAGCGAATATAGCAGACTGAAAGTATTTGAAAACAAGATTCTTAAACCAATATTCGAACTCCAAAAGGAACGGGAATGGGGAAAGGCGGAAAGTTCATAAAGAGGAACTGTATAATTTTATACCGTTTACCAAACATTGTTAGGGTCATCAATTCTAGGAGGCTCAAATGGTCAGGTTATGTAGCCAGAATAG
Organism: Thermobia domestica; assembly: GCF_964235325.1. Lineage (NCBI taxonomy): Eukaryota > Metazoa > Arthropoda > Insecta > Zygentoma > Lepismatidae > Thermobia > Thermobia domestica. The sequence goes on from NC_137455.1 coordinate 303,830,013, forward strand.
AAGAAATTGGAAACGCTTTCGAAGTTGTAACTGGAAATCCAAATAGGAAAATGACCGTTAGGAAGACCGAGGCATAGATGGGAGGACAATATTAAAATGGTTCTCGCAGAGATTGAAATATAAATTAGAAACTGGGTTCAGGTTTCTAAGGACAGAAATCAATGGAGAGCTTTTTTAAACGCGGCAATGAGCCTCCTGCGTCCATAGGCGTGCTATATTAAGTTGTTGATACATTTAGCTTCTTTTTATTTGACAGAAATGTTATTGCAGGAACTAAAAAGTTTTTCTGTAGTAAAGAGGATTTCGATTCGAGTTTAGCTATTTATGTTAATACTAAAACAAATTTGGTGGTGATTTTGATATAAAATGACACGTACTTTCTTTCAAAATCTCTCTCTTTCTCTCTCTCTCTCTCTCTCTCTCTCTCTCTCTCTCTCTATATATATATATATATATATATATATATATATATATATATATATATATATATATATATATATATATATATATATATATATATATATATATATATATATATATATATATATATTCCCGTTTGTATGTCGCCCTTTTAGTAGACTTGTCCACCGCCCTCATTAGTATCCCAACACGGCCCTGCTCGTAGATGACCTCAAAGTGCCGTAATTAAATACAAAACATGAAATTAAATAACGCCTACAACCTTTCTTTCCACTTGCGAAGATTTTATTCGGCGAAAAGATTACATCAGTCTCGTACAACTAGTGTCCTTTCACACAGTTTAATCTTCATTTATCCGCTTTGGAGCTGGGGATTATTCAGCAGATCAAACAGGTTTCCAAATCTTTTTCGGATGTCATAAGCAATGTACGTATAAGTAGTATACTACCAATTTTAATAAGTTTCTTTGTGGATGTATGGTGAAGAAGCACCTTTCAAAGCGGAAAACCTTACTTCGATTCTAGATAGGAGTTCGTGTAATTATTATTATTATTATTATTATTATTATTATTATTATTATTATTATTAATAATAATAATAATAATAATAATAATGGAACTTCGAAGTTACCATATCGGTATGGCTAGTCGTAATTCTCATTCTATTTACCTTCCTCCTCTCTAATTGAGGGCTACGGTACTTGGTGAGCTGCGGTATTGCATGAGGTATCTGGTTCAATCTTCAATGTCCTCCAAATGTTCTCGTTTTCTACAACTTCCGGCATCAACTCGTTTCATTCATTATGTTTATCACAATTTACCTTTGCCTTGTATTATAATCGTGGGAAGCACAACTCCAAAACAATATTTCTACGTGGGTAATTTACATTTTTTTCATGATTCAACAACTTTATCAATGCTCTGTATCTCTTCCGGTAAAATAATAAGTAAAACGGTTTACGGAGTTTTGGACTCCATTTTAAATTTTAGGTTCAAATCTCATATAATATCCATTTTCAAATTTTTAGTACAAAAAAGGCACGCTAAATTGCAACCAACAACAACCTGTAATCTATGGAGATCATAACTTTACTAAGCAACTTAAATGTAAATGAGCTAGAATCCACTTTAGTTGCGCCAAACTACTCAGATAAGAAATATTGTCGATCTTTTGACAAGATATGATTACAAATTTAATGTGGATATCTAACCAGATAATACAAAACATATTCTATTTGCATCTAATAATCAACCTATAGTTTATTGATGTGGATATTAGATGTTTGACATAAACATTACTCCTTGCTCCGCACGATTTTCACAATTCGGAACGTAGTAACATCACCCCGATTACTTAGTCTCCTCTCCAAACGATCTTGTCATAACTCTACGTAGAAATAGGTTTCCATCTGATCATGTACCTTTAAAAGTCTATATTTCTTTTCTTAGGCCGTCCTCGAGAAATAACTACTTCGTGTCTAAGCAGTTTATTTCGTTATTGAATAAGGTACCGCGGGGTAGTATTAGTTGTGCTCTTCAGTTAATTCCTTTATGTATACTGAACTAAGGTAATATTAAAGACTCTTTCTCAGTATTTATTTACAATGTTTCCGTCGTTAAGGACATTGCAGCGCGTAAACCGAAACGATCGTGCCAGTTCCTTCCGTGGTTTGATCGAGAAGCTCGTTTTGATTTCCGAAATAAACAGGAGACTTGGTTACTGTGAGAGCATTTTCCGAGTGAACAAACACATATAGTATACGGCATTAGAAATATATCCATCATATGAAATGTAAGAATTACGTGGATATCCTATTACGTTAATTCACTTCTGAACCTAATAGGTTCAGGATGCTCATAAATTATCAGAGGCAACCACTCGCTTTTCCACAAGAAGTCGAATACAACTGAAATAGTTTCGATGGGAATTCGAAAACCATTGCATTTAAAGAGTACTTTCGCAGTATATATGATAAGCTTGGAACTTTTCCATCTTTGCCTAAGATTCAATCTGCGAGTTCGCACTCGCTAACTAAAATTACTACCTCTCCCGATGATGTGAAATTGATTATCTGCAGTACCTTCTCGCCGTTCTTCCGGTCCTGACAATATCAGCACAGTCTGTGTAGCACAGTGCACTCAATTGCCCATGGTCTGTCGTTATTATTCAATAGATAGTTCTCGTAAGGTATCTTCCCTAACTTGTGGAGGGCTGCCAAATACCATATCCATCTTCAAGTCTAGATATGGAAAACATTCTTCATCCGAGAGACCTATCTGTTTTCTTTCTATTATCTCTATTCTCTGCGAGAAAATGGCTAAAGTCAGATTGTACAGCATTTTTTGAACCTTCCTGTGGAGCACTAAGAATAGATTCTTACCTGGACGTTCGTGTCTAACTAATATGCCAGTGTTATTCACTTATGAGACCCAAGCAATCGTGACTCGCATTAACTCCTAGTTTGGTGTTGTTTACTTTCAAGTACCAAAGATCTTTCACACCATAAACACCAAATTGCTTCTTTAAGAACTTACCAACATATATGAGAGTCGGAGCAAAAGACACTGCAACTAGTTTCTTTTCTTTTCTTTTTTTTGCTAACAGATATATTAGCGGATCAGAAACTACTATGTGTTTCGTAGAAGTAGAGATGCAAAAAAGCCGGCTTTTTTGAATCGATGGTTTTTTTCACATAAAAAGCCGGCTTTTTTTGAAAAAAAAACGAGAATTTTGGAATTTTGGCTTTTTTCAACTTCATGATTTTTCTATCTAAATAGCTTTCTTATAGTATATTCTGTAGTTAGATAAGAATTCCATGACCTGAATGTGATATTTCGCTCTGAAATTCACCATCAAGATGGATGGAGCACATGTTTTACGAATTAAAGCTAACTTGAAGAATGTAGTATTTGAGGGTAATTTTAGAGGCTATTTAACTTTATTTTAACTTTTGAGTTATCGACATCTTTTTTCTTCTATAGTTTGTCATCCGTGTTTCATTTCTAAGAGCTTTTAGTACTCTAGCTTCTAGCGCAAAAGTTAAACTTGCCCGTTTTTCTATTTATCCGTCAAAGCGTACGTTTTAAAATATATCCGTCAAACCGTAGTTCCACATTTTTGTTATACTGTAGCTGTGAAGTGATTTAGCAATAATTTTCCGGACACAACCTTGAATACCAATTTATACAAATAATCAGTAGCGGATTTAGAAAAGTACATTATGAGGGTTTTTTCTGATTGTTTCGTTTTGTAACATGTCACTCTGTTAGTTACAAATCAAAAAAAGAAAACTTGTAAGATATTATATAAATTCATTCTATTTCGAGCCTTCGATAACCTAGTTTCGTTTGTCAAATTTTGAATATAGCGCCTCTAGTGGCGAGTGTTGAGACTTCACCCAGCACTTGAGTTATGCTCATCAGATGTGTGCTGGAAATGTACTCGGTAAAATCTTGAAATAGTAAGCTTTATTTGTCGAAAATTAGTAAATTATTCTATTCGAGTTGTGTGTATATTACAAGTGAATTCACTTTAACATTCCAAAGTGTGGATTGTTATTTAGTTAATAATCTGGTGAGTTGTATAATAATTTTCTAAAATTTAAATCAAATTCATATATGTTCTAATGGAAACTAATCTGTTTGATTAAATGGGATATAGACAGTTGTGTGTTAACCATATTTATAACTTCCTGTATTCGATATATGTATATACGTATATTTGAAAACTCGGTACAATTATCCAAATCTTTTTGGTTGTCGAAGAACACGTTTAAGTTGAGCTTTGCTGGGACTCATATTAATTTCACTTGCATTTGATTTAATGTGTCCAATGAGTACCAGCGAGTTTAATAGAAATTTGTAATGTCGATTGATTTTGTTATAAAGAAGAGCTTCCTAAATCATTGACTTATTACTTAACGAAACAAATATTAAAATCCTTGACCTATTTATGGATTTGCGATTGTCCTAATTTTGGGGAAGGTTATATGGTATTTATATTTAAGCTGATCATATGGAAGTGCTTAGGATTTTTAGTAACTATTCTTAATTTGAAATTATGTACATTGTTTCTCAAATGTGGCGGGACTTCACCGGTGGGAGACCCGTACCGAGTAACGAGCTCCTATCTAAATAGGAACGTTACACAATTTTCCAGCACACATCTCACTCCGTTCTTTAGATTAGGAGAAAAAAATATCGTTTCAATTTTCAGACTTAGTGACGATACGTTATTTTGGTGGCAGTAAAATAAATTATTTTGGTCGTACTGTATATTAGACTGTTCTTTAATGACAGGTGGTGAGGTGTTAATAGTTACGTATTTTGTAATATTCAGTTATTTAAATTGTGAGTTAATTTTTGGGTCTAATAGCAGAATGCAGCGTGTGGGAGATAGCCCAATTAGGCCTCAGTTAGTTTTGAACTCGTTTCCAAATGGAGATACTGGAATCATAAAACATCCTGTGGATTATTCTATGCTGGATTTGTCATTTTTTGAGAGTAGTCCCGTTCATGACGTAAATGTTGAATCCAGAATGTTTAACACAAACGATCGGGTTGTGGACACTACTGCATATCATGATATAGCTAATTCACGATCTTTATCTACCAAGGTCGTAGGAACAGGTGGCATTGAAGGTGATAAAGAAACGCATGTCAAATCAACTTGTTCTGTGTTTGTACAAACTAGTACACCTGACGAGGTCATTGCTTTCGAAGAAAAAGAAAAAAGAGTGGGGGAACACTTCAGCCAGCGAACAGCTGATTTTCGTAAGCCATTCTTTTGCGATCTGAGCAAAATAACTGTGAATGCAGCTAATGCTGGTTTTAATGAAGCCTTGAAACGAATACCATTTGGCGATGAAAATGATCATTTAAGTTTGTTTAAATTTTTGTGTGCGGTGTTTGATATCATAGATCAGGATGTGTACCCGATCCATGCTGTAATCGTTGGGGTGTTGGGTAAGTCTTCCACTCGATTGCATGCTAAAATAGTGGAATTGTATGAGTTAAGTTCAGACTGGGTATTCATTAGTAATAATATTATAGAAGAATTAATGTCAGATTTAGGAAAAATGGATATTGAGAACAGGTTTATTAATAGATTACAACAGCCATATGAAAATACTTGGCAATACATACATAGTGTAAGGAAAGCATATTTATTGTTGTTTGGAAGGTTTGATTATGAAAGGAAGGTGCTGCGGGTTGTGCTTCGAGGGATGAGGCCTCAGGTTCGTTACGAACTTTTTCGTGGGAACTTACCTAATGATTTAGATGAGTTGTTATCTATTGTGGAACGATATGAACTACATTGCCGAGACTTATTAGTGTACGCTGGACTTACGTCGGTAAATGTTGTAGAAAAGAAACCCAAACAGTGTTATGGTTGTTTTGGAAATCATCTTTATAAACAGTGTCCCTTAAAATATGAAGTAAAAGGAGCTTCGACAGTTAATGAACCTATTCTGAGCCGAGCTTGGAATAAACCTAATTCCGGGATTCGACGCTCTCAGCCAGTAGTGCAGTCGACGCGACCAGTGATATCGTCAGCGATTAATGTAAATAAACAGACTGATAGTGATTTACCTGATACTGCATTGAGCGATAAAAATGTTGTTGCTGTTTTTGTGTGCGGATTTATTATGGGAAAAAGGCAATTTGGGGCTGTAGATTCTTGTGCCTCTATTTCAATGTTACATAAACAGCGATTTGTTCAGTGGAATGAAACTCTACCGCGTCCATTGCAGATTAGGAAGGAACATTTCAGTGGTATTGGTGTTGATAATAAAACTATCGAGTTTAGTGAGACTGTAATAGTTCCAATTAAATTTCGTTTTAAGGTTTACCATTTAAAGTTCTTTTTGGTTGAAAACTTAAAACCAGTGTTTATAATAGGAATACGTGAGCTTCGTCAGATGAAAGCCAATTTGGATCTAGTTGCTCATAAATTATTTTTGACTTTAGAGGGAAGACAATTTGTCCCACTAACTTATACTCCTCCCCCTCCCCCTCAAACTGAAGAAAGTGATCCTGCTTCCAGTTTTGTTTTTCATAGTGGTCGAGAGGAGGGAAATGAGACGGAGGAGCGGCGTAGCGTTCTTCAACGTACTAGTCTGCAGCGTAAACATACCCGACAACGACAACATAAGGGCGGCTCTGAGGCACGTCAGCCAGCACAAAAATCAACTGATGGGAGTTTGGAGAGTACAGGGAAGGAGGCAAATATTTTTGTTAACCCGCTTATGGTGGATCCCAAGTTTTTGGAGCAAGATGCTTCCTTACAAAGGTATGTAGACAATTTAGTGGCTGGGTATTCCGATGTATTTACAAATAAAATAGGTTGTATTAAAAATGTAATGTATGATATACAGTTAAGTGATGAAACCCCGATTAAGCAAAAAGCATATCCTCTCTCTAGGAGTGATCAAATTAAAATGGATGCTATTTTAGATGATTGGCTTGAGAAGGGTATTATACGTCCTAGTACGTCCGCTTGGGCATCACCTTGTTTTTTGGTGAACAATAAATCGGGAGATAAGCGTTTAGTTATTAATTTCCAAAAAATAAATGAAAGATTACATGTTAACCCACAGTATACTCCTCGGATAGAAGAAGTATTATCTGAATTGTCTTATGGTGCTATTAGATCGTCCTTAGATATCAGGAAAGCTTATCTACAAGTAAAATTGACTGAGAGGTCATCTAAATTCACTGCCTTTCTTACTCACCGTGGATTGTTTGAGTTTTCTGTTTTACCATTTGGTTTAGCTAGTGGTAGTCATGTATTATCTAAGGTAATGACTGATATTTTGTATCCGTTAAAATCAGAAGGGGTACAATATTTTTTTGATGATGTCGCCTTGTCTACGCCGACAATTGAACAGCATAAAATTCTTTTAGAAAAGGTGTTGAGTAAATTTCGAGATGCTGGTATAACTTTATCTATTAGTAAATCTACATTATTCCAAACTAAATTATCTTACCTGGGCTATATCATTGAAGGGAATGATATGTATATGGATCCTAGTCGTTTGGAAATAATCCGTCGGTTACCTCCACCGAAGTCTAGAAAGGGAGTGTTATCTCTGTTATCATTTTTGAATTATTATTCTCGATTTATTCCAAATTTTCAAGAAGTTGTTGAGCCTATTAGTAGATTAAGGTCTTCTAAGGTAAATTTTGAATGGAATTTAGAGCAAGAGGTGGCTCTTAAGAAAATTAAAGAAATATTCGAGACTCATATAGTTCTTCGTTTGCCAGATTTAAATAAAAAGTTCATTGTGTCGTTGATGCTTGTACTCGAAGTTTAGGAGGGACGTTAGAACAATATGATGATTCAGGGGTTCTCAGACCTATTATGTATTTTTCGAGAAAGCTTAGAAATCATGATTTTAATAAACCAATATATGTTCTCGAACTGCAGGCGGCTGTAAAATCGATGGAAAGATTTAAGCCATTCTTGCATTCTAAATTTGAGTTACGAGTTGATAATCAAGGTCTCGCTTATGCAATTAGAAATATTAGAAAGATAAATAAATATGGCAGCTTATTATATCGATTATTTGGATTTAATTTCGAGATAAAACATGTACCTGGAATTTTAAATCTTCCTTCAGATTTTATTTCTAGAATCCATGATACGGAAAATTTTGAACCGGTAGAACTGGAACAACCTTGGTCAGAGCAGGTAACAAATTATTGTAAGGTTAATTTATGGAGTCTTCCATTTGCAAATGTTTCAGTGTATGAACATCAAAGAAAAGATGTAGAATTAAGTAAATTGATACAGCAACTTGAATCGGGGGTAAATTTACCAGGATACAAATTAGTAAAGGGCATATTATGTAAGCATACTAGGGCAGTTAGAAATCCCTATAAGGTATGTTTGCCTAAATCTTTGGCAAATTCAATTATTGAATATTATCATTCTTATTTACTTCCGGGAAGTCATCTAGGGGTGACCAAGACTACCAGTAAAATTTGTTCGAGGTATCATTGGAATGGTATGTGGAAAGATATTCGAAATTTCGTTTCTACCTGTAAGGACTGTCAATTAAGCAAGAGCTCTAATGTTAAACAGGTGGGCCAACTTGTTTCTCAATATGAAAAAGTGATTAATGCTGTGTGGTTTACAGATTTGGCTGGTCCTCTTAGTCCTACACGCTCTGGTCGATATTGCCTTATAGTGGTGGATTCGTGCTCCAAGCGATTATTTTTAGAACCTATAAAGATTTTAAATAGCAAGACTATAATTGATAAACTGTACAAATTAATGTGCAGATTCGGATTCCCACATTGTTTATCGAGGGATAACCACAGTGTATTTGTGTCTAAAGTTTTTAAGGATTTCTTATATAGCCAGGGTATTAGGGACATAAGAATTAGTCCTTATCACAGTGCCTCAAATAATTCGGAAAGGTACTGGCGTTTGGTGAAGGATGCCCTGAAAATATATTTCCATGATAAGCAAACTCGTTGGGATGAAGGACTATCGGAATTGGAATTTTCCATAAATTGTGCAGAACATGAGGAATTAAAATGTTCGCCGATGGAATTAACATTAGCTTATAATGTTTGTGATCCATTGGATATTAAATGGAAAATAGAAGAACTAAATTTACGTAAGCGTGATCCCAATATTTTGGCCAATGCCATGAGTAACATGGCGAAGGCTTGGAGAAGGCGTAAGCAAATATTCGACCAGCGTAGAATTCCTGTCACCTATGAAGTTGGAGATAAAATACTTATTAAATCCCAGTATACATCCTCTCTAGCCGAAAAGCTTAACAAATCATTGATGTATCGCTGAAAGGGACCATTTCAGATCTTGCGCTTTTTGAACGCAAATAGCATTCAAGTAAAATCTCTAAGCAATGAGAATGACGTTCGTAAGACTCATGTTGCTCTAACAAAACCTTACAGGGAGAGACGAGAACAATATGTAAATAATTGTACAGTAAGCAAATAAAAGGTAAAAAAATTCAATCCATGGTTTAAGGTTGCATTTAAAGTTAAATTTATATTTTGCTATAAATCATTTTTTTTAAACCGAACTATCGTCACTCTAGTCATTCTGAAATTTCAATTTATTAATATATATATATATGTATGAATATGGACAAGTTTTAATTTTTATGTTTGTATCTATTATATGTGAATGTTAATATCTGTTTGTTGTTTCCAGGCCTGGTATTGTAGATCGTCCGTATATGTATGTTTAATATTGTGATCGTTTGGACTTCACTTCTCTATGTAAACTTGCTGTATAGAAGAATAGATCTGCCGGACGGAGTCTATTCCCGCATAGGTATCACAAAAAGAATTGTCAAACTGTAAGTGTTACTACTGTTATATTATTTGTTTTAGAAGAAAAATATCCCATTTGTAAAGAATGGTTAAATTTAAATTATTTTTGCATCCACACTTTCAATACAAGGGATTGTAAACTTATAAATTATTTTGGATATGGACTACAGACTTCAGACCTACTAATCATGGTGTTAGATCGGGTGAATGAGAAGGATGAGTGATGGTGAATGTTTTATTTGGGGGATTTTTTTATTTTTAGTTTAGTTTTGTTTAGTTGGTATGAATCCTGAGCGGAAGGTTATTAGTAGAGAGACTTCGACTAACTTACACCTGGACAAGTTTTCAAAATAATTTATAATTCAAAATAAAAATAATTAGCATTATTTTTATTTTTTCCTGGCTAGGACGAGTGTGTAACATGTCACTCTGTTAGTTACAAATCAAAAAAAGAAAACTTGTAAGATATTATATAAATTCATTCTATTTCGAGCCTTCGATAACCTAGTTTCGTTTGTCAAATTTTGAATATAGCGCCTCTAGTGGCGAGTGTTGAGACTTCACCCAGCACTTGAGTTATGCTCATCAGATGTGTGCTGGAAATGTACTCGGTAAAATCTTGAAATAGTAAGCTTTATTTGTCGAAAATTAGTAAATTATTCTATTCGAGTTGTGTGTATATTACAAGTGAATTCACTTTAACATTCCAAAGTGTGGATTGTTATTTAGTTAATAATCTGGTGAGTTGTATAATAATTTTCTAAAATTTAAATCAAATTCATATATGTTCTAATGGAAACTAATCTGTTTGATTAAATGGGATATAGACAGTTGTGTGTTAACCATATTTATAACTTCCTGTATTCGATATATGTATATACGTATATTTGAAAACTCGGTACAATTATCCAAATCTTTTTGGTTGTCGAAGAACACGTTTAAGTTGAGCTTTGCTGGGACTCATATTAATTTCACTTGCATTTGATTTAATGTGTCCAATGAGTACCAGCGAGTTTAATAGAAATTTGTAATGTCGATTGATTTTGTTATAAAGAAGAGCTTCCTAAATCATTGACTTATTACTTAACGAAACAAATATTAAAATCCTTGACCTATTTATGGATTTGCGATTGTCCTAATTTTGGGGAAGGTTATATGGTATTTATATTTAAGCTGATCATATGGAAGTGCTTAGGATTTGTAGTAACTATTCTTAATTTGAAATTATGTACATTGTTTCTCAAATGTGGCGGGACTTCACCGGTGGGAGACCCGTACCGAGTAACGAGCTCCTATCTAAATAGGAACGTTACAGTTTCCAAAAAAGTCCTAATTTTATTTGGGAAGTGCTTGAAGTTTATGAGTACAGGCATAACTAATATTTCGTTTCGTTTATATGTTTAGCAATAATCTTCCGGATACAACTTGAAAAATCATTTTATAGTAAGAATCAGTGGCGGATTTAGAAAAGTATTTTGGGAAGGGTTTCTTACTAATGTTTAGTTTTTTTAAACATTCGTAATTTTTATTTGACGGGAGCTTAAACTTATGAGTAAAGGCATAAATAATAAATAGATATTTCGTTTGTTGCAGACATTCCGTAACTTTGGGGAACGGGCTTCAGTCCGAAAGACCGCCCCTAACATTCGCAAAACCGTAACTGCTGGTAATTAGTAATAATAACGATTTAAAAACAATAAAAAAGGAAGTCGCCCAACTCACAGTACACGCACTATTTCTACATTCACAGATGGAATGAAGAAAAGCTTTGTCAGAATGGTCGAATGCTGGTTGAATCCCGGACTTCCCGATAGAAGCGCAAAAGCTAATCACTCAGCCATGTTTGTTGTGCAATTGTATTTAGCTTAACTTAAATATATTCCATAGTCTTTTTTTTGGGGGGGGGAGTTCCGTAATAATATGTTGAATCCCTCTTGTTAAAAATTCAGAAAACTTGAGGATTGGGTAAACTGTGATGGTGGTTCTATAAAACTTAACTGTAGAATTTCAAGAATATGCAGAACCAAAAGCTCTAGATGTGCAGCCTTTAAGTGTATCATATAAATCTAAGTATTTCTCTTATGTTTTATTTTAATTTTATTTTGTTTCAAAAAGAGGGTATGGAATATTTTGAAGTAAAAATACTACATACTATTTTGCTAGTATTCTTTAAAAAAAAGTGTTTACTTTTAGGGTTGGCTGGTTTACACCAACTTTTTTTTTTATAACTGGTTTAAACCACAAAAATAAATAGAATGAAAAATGCGAATCGTGTGAACTTCATGGTAACGTTTCCAGATATCAAACCACCTGCAATAGTTTTATTTCCCTTTCACCTTTTAATCAAGGTGTCCCATGATCAATTCTCGGTCGAACCACAAACCTTCTTTCATGCGTAACCCAAGTAGCGGTTCGGATGTCAGTTTAAGCGAAAGTCTTCTCCTTGATAACCTCGGTATTTCGTAAGGATGTTAAGCCTAAATATACGAAACAAACCAAATTGTATATTTCTACATGCCTAAATGCGTGTTGTTTTATAAAGAAGCCAATATTTCTTAAATATATTGATAGAAATTGGCAAAATTTATCGATTGCCTACGTAGCTTCCAACATTAGCTTGGATTAGACTTTCAATGATATTTACGTACCGGTACTAAATTTGTAATTTAATACCTCAGTTTTAGCGTACTGATTATGGTACGTTAACCTTTAAATTTTACATGCAAAGCAATAACAAGATTTTCCCGTTATTGTCTTACATTTCAAGTAATGACGGGATTTTCCCAATGGCTAGGGCGGGAGATTCTCAACTTAAGAAATTTACTGACCGCACTTCTTTAAGCTTATGGGAGTTCTTCCGGCATAACCCCGCTGTTGCATAATAACATCAAGGCGAAACAAACTTATTTCTGTGAATATGTAATATAAATACATAAAGCAAAAAATCTAAGTCAAAAAAGCCTGGTTTAAACCAAAAAAAGCCTGGTTTAAAAATCCCCCAAAAAACGGGTTTTTGGCATTTTCAAAAACAACCACGGTTCTTGCCAGCTCTGCTTACTTTTGTATATAGGAGGTTAGAAAATTCTTATTATATACATTGGTTAATCCTGTGGAATTCATAATGTAAATATGTTGAAGAAAAATTGTTTGAAATATTTTTTCGAAATTCATAGTTTATTTTCGATGTTTTATATTATTATCAGCATCAACCACTAATTAAATGACTTTTTGTGTTATAGAGAAGCGATACAAAGTCTGTTTTATCAATTTAAAGCAGTATTTTGAAAAAAGCCCAAAATTTCCGAAGCTAAAAAGCGAAGCAGAAAAAACCGAGTTTTTTTCCAAAAAAGCCGTTTTTTTTCCGAGCCCTTGCATCTCTACGTAGAAGCCGTATATACATAATGTGTATTTACAACAAGAGATGTAAATACACATAGAGCGTTGTGAAATCAATAGTGTGCCAACCGTCGTGCAAGATGAAATAAATCGATGTTGAGCAGTGCGCAAACATAAAGGTAGCCGTTCTTTGAGGGAGAGATGCAAAGGAATGTCACACTGAATTTTCACGTAGAAGCCCTTGGGAGGGAAGTTTCATCAATGACAAGTGGGAACCGGTAACAGCTACTCTCGGGAGGACCTGTCAGTGTGCTGACCGACGAGAACATGCTGTGGTAGAGAAGCCTCTGGAAGAAGACGGACACTGAATGTTACTGGAGTAGGAAAAGCAAGTGGCACTTTGAAACGAAATATCCACAAGTGTATTGAGGAAAGACTTGCATTTGTGTAAAATCATATCGCAGGAGTAGCGCATAAACTCATGGATATTAAATGGTAGACGCAATATGCAACATGCCTCGATCAACTAGCAGACTGGTAAAGAATGGAAGACAACTTCCTGTCACGTATAATCGCCATCAATGACTTTTAGCTCGGTCGTATGAACTAGAGCCCAAACGTGAGTGTGCGGAGCGGCGATCCTTATCCCATGAAATTGCTGATGATCGTCACCAAGGGTGCTCTCTGTGCCACTTCAGGCAAAACAGTGGCAGCGGAGCAAAAAAGGAACTTACAGGTGCAACAAATATATGATTTTCGGGAGAAATGTTCGGATTTTGCGGACAGTGCAATCATACTTCACACAAGACCATATAAAGCAAAGTGTGTAAACAGGGAGCTGCGACACTGTGGATTTCACGAATTGGATCACCCACAGTACGCTCTTGGCCCTTCGCACTCTAACTTTCATCTCATACGAAAGTTCATGCAACATTACCTGGTAGGCGGTTTGCAACAAAATTGGACTTTTGTGGTGGAATTTGCATCGGACTACTTTGAGTGTCTTTAGAACCAGATTTGTTATGTCATCTGTAGAACAGAAATGTATATTGAGAAATATTTTCTAAAATATTTTTTCACCATGATACCAGTATTGTCCTATATACAATCGTAATACGTATGTAAGGTACAATCTTCGTGTGTTGTTCCATGTCCACACTAATTCCCACTTGTCCTTCATATGTATATGGTGCATTTTATAACAAGATAGAAGATAGCAAAAAAGAAAATAGTTTCTATGACATTTTCGCCGCCTCTGTATAATATTCATCGCCAGATCCTCTCTTTGATATCTCTCAGGGAGAGAACAACTCATTACTCTTCCTATCCCCGTACAGTCCTCGCTTATCCGGAATACCTCAAGTTAGCGTGCTGAGTACACTGTTCATTTTACTGTATATGCACGACTTATCTAGCGTATTTTCGTCATCTTGATAATATATATTGTTTTTTTGCAGGTGAATGTAAACACTTTAGAGCCATTAACTTAGAGTAGATGTACTTCTTTACTGCAAGCTCAGATAGACAAACAAAAGTAACTGGTGTACTACCTAGAATTTGGCTTTAACCCCAACAATTTTTCTACCTTCTCTAACTCTTTAGAAAAGAATGTACTTGTTCATGCATATAATGAAGTGTAATTATTATCGTGATTCATATCGAAAAATTCTATGTGTTTTCTTTAATGCAAAACATGCATAGCTATCACATTACATGAACTAGTTTTTAGATTTCCTAAAATACATTATCTTCCTGTCCTTACAATGATTTATAATGCTTTTATTTCACCGATCATTAGGAAATTTTCAATGGTACGGTGGACATTTTCTATTTCTGAATCAACCTACAACTATCGGTTACAGCACATCATATTGGGGCGGGAAAATATGTTATTGTTTAATATCAAAGTAAATTGAAGTAGTCTATCAGTAATTATTGACACTGATTGGAGTCTTAGCATCTGATCTACAAAAGACCTAACTCCAAATAGCAAATTAATACAATCCCAGATTCATATAAAGGGCGTTTCTAACAATGTCTTGATTTTAAAACAAATAGCTCTTATTAAATTTAAAGTCGGCACGGCTACCTTTTCACATTATTTCCGCATTATAGATGAAGAGTTCAGTCGAATTTTTGCAAATGACATTCTTACTACACTTTTTTGTCAAAAGGACCTACAGCGTGGCTTTATATAATTGTATCAAAATCATAGAAAACAGACTTTTCCGCAGGAAATTAGAGAGAGGAAAGAAATGTTGCAAGCAATCACCCATTCTTTCCACCTGGATGCAGAGGCGAATATTTTCACATCGAGTAAAATTATAACACTAGCGAGACCTTCTTTTTACTTCCAAATTTCAGTTTTCTACATTGTTGCTCCACTACAATCACCACAACACAGACAGACTGGACGCGATGATCATGAGAATATGAAGTAACGACATTACCTTGTTAATTTTAAATCCCACGGCGCACATAATGATCTTAAGTAAAGGCACAGCAGTGGTGCATATAGAGAAGACGTGGAAGATATTTTTTCAAAATAGAAGAGAAAAAGAAAAATATCAATTTAGATCTCAAGAAAAGATACAGGAGAGACTAAAATAAACCGCCAAAATTTTTAATATTGATCTTTTGTATATAAACCCTGACTTACCGGAAGACAAGAGAATCGCTGTAGGAAACTTATTGTACACCCAACCACAAAAGTATCTCCCCTAAGTGCTCTAATTGCACTACCTGTGGTACAGGTCGTTTGAAACTGTGAGAACGCCTAGACTGATGCAACACAACTTACACGTTACTTTTCACGTTACTGACAGCAGTTGGTAGCACTGAGTCAAGTCTTTATGTAAGTGAAATTGTCAGGAAATGGCCCACGAAACATTTATCCATTCTGAGATTAATCTCCCTGGTTCAGAATGTGTTGTCCAATGAACATCATATGTTAATCTCAATATTGCTGTGTATGTAATGTATTATTTCATTATATATTGTATATTCGAAGAAATAAAAACACTGATCATACATGAATCAGAAAATGCTTGAAAGTAGACGAAAATATCACATCTAGAACAATTGCTGGAAATAAGTTTGTAAAATTACGGTCTCCATTGACAGACCTTCTCCAATTCACCTTATTTCAACATTTTTTTTCTTTCTAGGGAAGAGAAGATCTTGCTTGCCACACTGAGTATGTATTGAAATTGAAATTAAAATAAAGCAGGAAAACTTGAAAAAGTTTCAGGCTGGCTGGGATTCGAACCCGTATCTACCGAATAGTAGTTCGATGTGCTAATCACTCAATACCGCGCCACTTAACATTCCACTCAAACTAAAACCTAGTTAAAACCATATCATGGTAAACTATAAATAAGATATTCAAATATAACAAAACAAACGAATATAAACAAAATATAAATACAAATATAAACAAGAAAATATTAGCAACTTGCGTGCGTGTCCTCATGACAAACTAGAAATTTACTTGTTTAACTTGGAAACAAGCTATATAGACCATCCTAAATGAGGAAAAAATATATATGGATTGTGCTTGTTCCTCTGTTCAAGCTAACACTAAACTACATAGGGTGAATGAAGGTCCATCTCAATATACCTACAATAGAAACATTTTTTTCTCATTTAATTTCAAAGAATATTAGGCAGGTTCTTGATCCGTTAAATTAGCTAGACGGCAGACTCGTAATTGCAGTCGCCATATGATATATTATATATTATATTATATTTCATGACGACTGGAAATACAAGTCTCGCGTCTAGCTAATTTAAGAATCAAAAATGTAGTCGTCCGTATCAAATCCTAGGTCAGGAAGAAAAATTTTCGAGCACCTGTCTAATATTCGTCAAAAGAAACTGAAAGAAAATGGGTCTATTGTGGATATATTGAGATCAATCTTCATTAATCATATGCAGTTTAATGTCGACTGCAGCATAGCTAATCGTTCAATCCTTCTCGGAAATTTCACAAGGAAGAATGTTCAAGTTATCAGATGAACCTTCGTCCTGCAGGAGAATTTAACGTTCAACCAGGTAGTTGAACCTTCATCCTTTCAGAGAGTTCAACGTACAACCCACCAGATGAACCTTCATTCTTTCGAAGAGTTATACGATCAACCAACCAAATGAACCTCCATCACTGAGCAAAGTTATGAGTTCAACCAAAAATTGGATAAAGTTACATTGACCTATTTGGTGGCTGAAGGTCAGCTGCGTCCAGGTTTTGGATGTACCGTAACGGTTTACTTTTTACAGTGTAATGAGGCGATTATTTAGTCGTATTAAATCTTGTCTACTGGCAGTGACACACACACACACACACACACATATATATATATATATATATATATATATATATATATATATATATATATATATATATATATATATATATATATATATATATAAAATTGTAAAAATCTACTGAACCGATTTCAAAATTATGTCTATGTTTGAAATCATATATAATGTTATTTTATTGTCCAAGTTTTATATTTGATCCAGAACAATGGGTTACAGGCCGCTGCGAGCTTAGTTTTACTTAAAAGTATTTGATATAAATTTTCATAAACTATTGAAAAATTTTTAAAAAATCATTGTTTGAAAGCGTATCTAGCATTGCTTCATTTTACCCTTGGTAGCTGCGCGTGTCATTTTTGGTTCATTATATATAAGAAATATATAAAAATTACTGAACCGGTTTTAAACATTACTTATAAGTAATTGTAAGAAAGTTTTGTACAGATTGCATTTTTTTTTTGATATGGGAAAAATTATTTAGCTCCAACCTATATAAACTATGATAACCTGGATGCGATACTGTTCTTTCAATATATATATTTGCAGAATATATATAGTATATATTTGCAGAACCTCCTGCAACGATTTCTAAGTTTCGCTGTTGGAAGTTTATGTTATACCAGTGACGATATACTAATTTTTATTTCGTAATATTTTGCGTCGGATGCTGGGGAGTCAATTTTTGTTTCTTTGTGTGTAGAAATGTTCAGAAACTTATTGACCGATTTTTTTGGCCATGACAGCCAAAGTTGTGTGCCCAACATGGTCCCATGCAATCTCTTTTCTCGGTGGAGGTTGATTGTTACTGATCAATGTGATATCCACATAGTGTCCACCAGGGGCTCACATCTAACCCACAACTAAAAGAATAGATCGTTTCACGCTAAAAAAAAACAACCGACAGTATAATCAGGAAGAAAAGCAGAAGTTTCACATTCTCACATGTATACATTGTTTTCCTTAATTCATTAAACAACTCCACCACTATTCTACTTCATGCCAATTTCGTACTTTTCCAGGACTAACCTCACCCCATGTGTCCTTCTAATTTGGAGGCCAACACTTTGCCTATTCTGCCACCAAAACTTGTTAAACTAAAGACACAAAAACATTGGTTAAAGTAATTTCCGCAGCGTAGTAGATCGAGTAGTTAATCTAAGAATGCAGGAAGAAAAAAAACTACGTTTGTTGCTAGAGCAGCTTCGGAATAGAAGACTCTGATAGGGCTTTCACTGATCCCAAGAGTTTCATCTCAAGGGCATAAGAACGGACAACAACGCACTCTGTTAAACATTTTTAATGTTGTTTCATATTACGTAAATTCCTCAATACAAAGATGCACTGTTAACGAACTCTCTCCCATTTTTCCTTATTTTTTACTAGACCTTATTCCATTCAAAAATATGATTGCCGTAGGCGTTGCAGCAAACAGTTCTGAACAAATGAAAAACACATTCCTTACCGTGTTAACTTGTCTGACGTTGGCCAATATTGTCCGATAAGGATCCCACCTGCGACCGTCGCCCCATATAAGTCCCATGTGGAGTTCCCATTTTGTTTTCACCTGTCTCTTGATCTTACACAGAATAAAATTGATATGAAATTCTGTTTCTATATATATCGCTGGATAATATCTTCAATTTCGCCCTTTAAGGCTATTTTCATGATGAAAGAAGGAAAATTGGGAAATTGAATTTTCTAATTTGTTTTAAACAATAACAAAATCCTTGTTAAGATGAGGTATCTACTCCATGTCATTATTTGTGTGTAATAAAAGTTTGAAGAACTAGTAATTGTTAGAAATCTTCATATAAAAGCATTGTCCGGAAATCCAATTTTGTTGAAAAGAGAGTCAGTCGAAGCTGCTTTCCTTTAACGGACGTCCTTTGTAAAAGAACAATTTGTTTAGATGATTTTAGTAGGTATTTCACTTAACAAACCCTCCACTAACCAAGGATATATTAAAAACAATTAGTCCTGTAATTTCCCGATTTCCCTCTTAGCTTTTGGAAATAAAATTATGTAAGGATAAAGTTAGAATTCGATTATTCAACAACAATGTTACTTTTCCCTTTCAACCTCACATTAGGGGAAAATTGCAGCTAGCATCTGGATTTGTTTTTCTGCATGAATAATGTTACTTGAATTCAAGTGGATATTTAAATTGTAATTTCCGATTTTCCCCAGTTTGACAATCCAAATAAGCCTGCATGTCCAAATGGAATTCGTATGCATCCTTACTTTTCTTATTCGCATACAAGTAGCTGATCTGGATTAGATATTGGACATTAACAATTATTTGTGTTACCTCCCCAGTGGTATCTCCACAATGATCATGCTTTGGTCATACATCGCCGCATGTGCGAAACGTGGGATGAAGCTGAACGTATTTGAACACATATAGACTAGTTATGGTCATACAATTCCGACATGTCTACCAAAATATAGTTGATGTGGGATCGATTTAGAAACAAAATTTCTTGAAGATTTTGTTGTTTATAAGGAGAAGACATAGGTGAAAAATATGAGTATCCCGTGGTGGGTACCAGACTGATGTATCCTACCTAGTCTAGATAGATCTAGGAGGATCCCATGTGTTATTCAAATTTCCAGATTCGCCATTCAAGTTAAAAGCCTTTAAATACTTCACATTCCAATATTGTCAACCAACTTAAAAAGTTCGTTACTGAATTCTCTATGTCTGTCTGTCAATATGTTCGTTATTTGCGATTCTTTTTCAATTTTGAACCCTTTATACGACTGAGCATGAATAACTATCAAAGAAAGTGATTAAATTTTTCCCGTCACTCTTACTATTCCCGACATATTAGCAAAAAATATGGCCGACTTCTAGAGATTTAATGAGCCATATCTCGGAAACCGTAAGTCATAGAAAGATCATATTAGTGAATATCTAGAAGGATCATAAATATTCTGGTACCAAATAGTAACAAGTGACCACTGCTTTGGCTAATGGCCAGTTTGCCTGTGGCCATGAATTAATAACGGTACCAAAATGTTTACCATACTCTTAGGTATTGACTAACACAAATATCATCTCTCTATAGCTAATCTCCCCGTGATATCGGCCAAAGAATGTCAGTTTCTTGATATTTAAAGAGTCGTGGCTCGCGAACTATAAGTTGTAGTGATATGATATTGACCAATATCTAAGAGGATGTTAAATATTTTGGTACCAAATAGTAACCAGTGACAAGTGTCCAAATGGTCACTGGTTTGGCCAGTGGCCAGTTGTATAGTATCCACACTACGAGAATGTTATACATACTTTTAGGGATTTATTAACACCAATATAATATCTCTACGACTTACCTTTCTCGTGATATTTGCCAAAAATTACCAATTTCTAGATATTTAATGAGTCGCAGCACGGGAACCATAACATGCAGAGAGACGATATTGATGTTGATCAATACCTGACAAGATTGTAAATATTTTGTTACCAAATAGTGGTCATCAATTAAGAACATTATGAAAATAATTAACATTCTATTAGAGCTTGAACACCAATATTATCTATATGACTTACAGTTTCCGTAATATTGGCCAAAATGTAGTTCCGATTTCGGGAGATATTAAGGAGCAGATCTCGGGAACAATAAGCCACACAGATATAATATTGGTATTGAACCATACCTAAGAGGATGGTGAACATTTCGTTACCAAATAGTAAGCGATTGTTACTGATTAACTGTCTACTTGCCAAATGTCCACCGTTCCCAGATATAGGCTAAAAGTTTCGAATTTCTAGATATTTAAGCAACCATATCTCAAGAACTGTAAGTCATAGAAATATGATATTTTGTTAATTTTTATAAGAAAGGGAAGACGTGCGGATGAAAAGATTTACTTTTGCATCTAGGAACAATGGCAGCTATCCTTCCCACTCCATCTCTCCATTCTTATTTAGTTCGTTCTGGCAATGCCCTTGGAATATTCTGAACTGGTATTCTATGAAATTTCTGTAAAACCAAGTGGTGAGAACCATTAAATAAGTTGATCAGATTTCTCTACCTGGAAGCAAAGTTTAAAACTTGACAGCAATAACTTTATGTTCAGTTAAATCTTCGTCCTTAAAGAACGCGGGAGAAACATAGGAGGCAACGATAAGTATATCCAACGAAACTTTGTAGAAGATGTACTTGTTCGGAGCTGACAGTAACAGAGAACAGTTAATGGTTAGGCGCCCTACTATCCCATTGAAATACTGCATATGCTTTAGGTACTTTTGAAATACATAATTTAGATATGCGAGGAAAATACGAAGCACACATTCCCTAGTTTAAAGTCTGCAATATCTGTAGATAATTTCGTTTGCTTCTGTCCGCTTCTTACTCCCATTCGGGCGGCAAATTTCAAACATTCGGGTGAAAGCTTTTGCCTCCAAACCGTTTTTTCGTACAAAGTAAACAAAACATATTTGTTTATGTTTTGCATATTGCATCTCATTTCGTTTCATTTTTGCATATGATTTAGGTACTACTGAGTTGCACTTATTACAAATTTTCAGATTTTGTGATCAAATGTTTGGAGGATTTTGTGTCCCACCAAGCCGTGTTTGCACAAAAATAAGACACACGTATTCCCTGATTTTACGTCTACAATATCTGCACACAATTTCATTTGCTTCGTTCCATTTCACTTTGATTTTCGGATGTTATCCTTCAAGAATTGGTTGGGAAATTTCCTCCTAAACCGTCTTTCCCCAGATATTAGTTCAATAAAGCACGTACTCGTTTATTTTATGAGTAGTATCGACCTCGGGAAAGGTTACCAAATTGAGTGTGTAATTCATGAGTAGTGTTCCTTTTAAGTTTTATCGTAGTTTATAAAGTTCTACATCTCAAAAATAATTCATGAAATAACATAGTGAAAATCTCATACTAGGTTAAAGCCCGACTTTCCAAGTGAGAAACGAAAAGCAGACAAGAACAAGTGAGGAAAGCTCTTTTTTAAGCATGTATTATTTTCGTTTTGGAAAGGACGACGATATATTTTGAAGCAAAAATGTATATTCTTTTAGGGACAGGAGCAAGTTAAAAGGGTATATGAGGAATATATCACTCGGTAGTAAAATTTTGGATCATACCTAAATGTCTCTGATAAATTAAACCTTCTGAGAGAGAGAAAGGAGAGAAGACGAAGAAATTACAAAGAGAAACGGCAGAAAAGAAAACGAAAGAAACCAAAAATTTGTCCCTCTTTTTTATTTATCTCTGCTTTTTAGTGTAACTAAAATAATTGGCAAAAATATTGCAAGATGTGTGCCCCTCTGCATTGCATAGTTTCATAGTGATAATGGAGTCAAATTTGTAGCATCGCATATTTTAGATTCATAATCGTATAACATGAACGAATTCTACCTATGGAATGAAAATGACTTTTTTCTGGAATTTTTGAAAAACAAAACTGATTTTTATTCTGACAGTATGTGACTTTGAAAATAATGTCACTTAGAAATCAATATATTTCACGAATATAAAGGGCACAACAATGATATTTATCTTTATATATTAGATAAAGTTACGAGAAATTGATAGGAGAGCCATGTTGTTAGAAAATACGCGACTGTATATGACAGCATATATATTTCTAATTAGACAACCATTATTTTTAATTAGTTCAGAAATTACCATTATTGTAGAGTCTCTTCAAAGTGTTTCAATTCTGGTTTGATACAACAATTTCTTGGTCACTTAATTTTAACATTTCATGCTATAAATATTTTCCTTTGATTATAGTAAGGCTTCCTTTCCTGACTATTTATTTTATTATCAAGTAATCTTATAGCAACTACAAGTGATTTTGCAAGGTAACTGCTGCCCGCATACATAAAAACTACAATGCCACTACATTTGTTCGTGTATTCACGATTGAAAATAAAGTTTTGGTTTTATCCATCCCTCTCCTACAGTCAAAACCCCATGATGAAATTCAATAACAAACTTTTCCCGCTACATTAAAACGGCATTGATTCCACCACCTTTGTTAAGCACATGAACTCTTAGCTCACGTTATTTATATTTCTTAACAAGGACAAAAAGTATCTATCGGAATTATCCTGGTTCCAGAGTGTTAAACCCACATGGTAGTATGGCTCTACATCCTACATTAAAACATTTAATAGTTTTGAAATTCCATCTCTTGGCTGGAGCTATGTAAAATAGCGTTTTGTAGTTCTTTGGCGTATTTGCTTTACGAGAGGTTCAAAGGTGAAAATTCTCACATCTGTTTATTCATCTACACACTGCAGCACACAACACTGTTCGCTTTACGATGGTTGACAACACTGCAGATTACACTATTCACAATAAAATGTTCATACTACGATGGTCGGCGTCCAAATGACGGGTACCGCACAACCAGCCCAGCTTTTATAGGTATCAGGAGAAAGAATAGAACAGCAGTTGATAACTCGTAGAGAAATCAAAATATGAAAAAATATAACGAAATCGGGAACAATCTATTGGCGGTTGATAACTCATGGTGATTGCGTCCTGTGGTAAAGGAATCCTCTAGCTTACGGGACTATTACTCATCGGACAACCAAATTTGTTACATTATGTGTTAGAAAAAATACATTCATCTTTAGTCGGTGGAATCTATCCGCACCTGTGCGATTGCAAATAGCTTATTCTTGATGCTACATGCTATGCGGTGTTCAGTTACGATGGTTTCTAATTGCCAAAATTTTGTCGGAACAAAAGTAAACTCTGGATATAAAAACAACAAGGGAAGTATAAGGGAGTTTTGGATTTATCTTTGCTATATCGGGAACTGAGGGTCATAAACACTTTTGATGTTAGAAAATTACGAACTCTGAACTCGCGGTGAAATGTCAAATTTGAGGACAGTATGGAAAAGTGACGATAACTGGTGAATGAAATATACACTCGCGTTATAAGTTACTTCTAGCGTCAGAGGATATTAGCGTTAGTGGAAGATTAGGAAAGAAAGGTCACTTTGGCTGTATATGAATTTCCAGCCATAAGTTCTTCATGGTCACCTATTTATTAATCTTAGAAAAATGGCTCATATCGTTTTATATAATCACCTAATATGCGAGCAACGTCGATTATAGGAGACCACCGTTTTCCGTATAAAATATTCAATACCATCATACCAAACATGAAATCAGAATCTCAAAATATTTCATTGTTTACAAGGTACACATGGATGAAAATTTAATCTTCGAAGTTTAATATATTGTACTGTTTGTCATATATATATATATATATATATATATATATATATATATATATATATATATATATATATATATTGCTAGATATTTGACCTTTGACTTTAAAGTCAAAACGTTTTTGGTATATAGTGCTAAATGTTCCATTGCTAAATGTGAAAGCAGATATCTATGTACCGTTTATGAATTATACGTGATTAAATATTTGACATTTGATCTCGAAGTCACAACTTTTGGCAATTAAATAAAGCGACTGCCCGCCTCCAGTCGCTCAGGATCGTGGGAGGGAGGTAGCTGATGATGTGTTGCTGATATTGATAATTCATTAACAGCCGTTATTTGTTTCACGATTCTCAAAGCTTTTCTTTTCTTTGCAGGCTTGCATGAAGAGGACAGTGTTGGGTAATAGTGCCGGAATCACGGTGAACAGTAAAGTTTAGCAGAGCATTAACATCAAAGGAGGAGTGGCGAAAAGGGACAAAATCGCCCCCCGTGATTTTTCAATTTATTTATGCTATAATGGTAGTACTAGAGCAGATATATAGGAAAAACAGAATGTTAACCAAATATATTTTGCAATTAAGGTTTTACATAGCCCATTTGTTAACAAAAAATGCACAATCGTATTATATTGTAGGTAACACGGAAAAAAACTAACATTACTGATGAAAACGAAACAAAATGAATATTAAAAAGACAAAACTTTCCTTTTTTATGTTGTCAAAACACTATTTGTGGAATCCCCTATTAGAACTTCGTGATATAGGCCTACTGCAGAATGACAATATCTCAATAGTCATTTTATTAGTTTGTTCTTCACAGACCACTCAGTGCCGTAACACAACATGTAGAGAGACACACGGTTCTATTCTCACTTTCCTGTCAATCTGAGTCTCCTGCTTTGTTATCATCAGCATCTTCGTCATCAGACGAACCAACTGCAGCATTTTGTATAAAATATTGATAATGTGCGGAGTGTCTTTCTTGTTGGTGACGAAGGTGTCGATAGTAACCAAGAAACCACAACACAGAAGCAATGTGAGCACAGCATCCAAGTTTAAACTGGAAATACCAAGATCCAACTGTAGCTATATTATATTGTATCCATAGAGTGTGTATCTTGGACGATGTGTGTCGGCTCTGAATTAAAACTGTTATTACATCTGAACATTCTCTGTGTGAGAACAACTTAAAGGCCTAGTTAATCTGTGTGCTCAACTGTATAAGAGGTCGCCTGTTTCAGCTGATATATGCCCAAGGTCAGTTGTTCAAGTTCTTCAAGTATTACACGAGGGAAGTCGGTCAAAGTGTCAGCAGTCATTTCTTAACAAATAACTCTTTTTCTGAACAACTTTTCTGCAGTCACGCGGTGTTGCAACTCATAGGGATGTAAGTGCAATGCTAACATTCTTTCTACAATTATTTTTGCACTTTCATCGTCTTCCATTATTCGAGAAGGCCTAAATGCATTGCAGATGCTACTTACAATTTTGTCATAGTCTCCTATGTATGGCACATGAGAATTGGGCATGACGTGGGCTAGTGCTTGAAAAGATTTTAGTAAACCATTTGAGGCTTCTACTATCCATCTCACTCATGTAACTAATCTCGACTCATTAGCCTCTTGTGTAGTATGTTGACTTTGTTTCTGTAGGAAGTGTGGCATCTTTACTATTAGATTCAAGTCTTCCAAAAGAACCAGACTGTCTCTGAATCCTCTATCTACGATGATGACATCATCCTCATTAAGCCAACGTCTTAAAGCCTCTGCTTGTTGTCACATATGCGCTGTGATAATAGAGGCATCGTAGTTCTTCCCATCTGCAAAATATGGACCTAAGACATCCAAAATGTATCCTGTGGTGCTCTCAATCAACATGGGTTTAAGCAGGGGTCTACCTTTATGGATTAAATATGTCCTCCTCTGAAACTAGTAGCTCGAGCTCTTCTCTATATAAATGTAAGTTCCATCCACAACTATTACACCTTTATCCTCTCCTTGTGTGAAGATGGTTTCTGCAAAAGCACTGGTGTGTTTCAGAATAAAATCATCTCTAGTAATATGATTGAAACTGAGATGTTTCGGAACGAATTCACACATGAGAGCCTTACGAACAGTGTGAACACATCGTTGTATGACATCTTTTGATAACGCAAAAATTGTAGATAGGATATTATAGGACAAACCACAGCGAAGTTTGGTTAAAAATACCGATAAACTAGTTCGGGCACTTCTCTTCACAGTGTATTTCAAGTGACAACTTATGAATTCAAGAAGAACATTGAACTGCTCAATTGTGGTCCCGGTTAGTCTCCAATGGTCATTATTCAAAACCTAAGGAGGTCAAAGTCTAATCCCTTCTTAGATGCAATGTTACGCAGTCCTTCAATCAGATCTTTTATTTCGGTTTTGTTGAAATTGGTCTGACCACACATTTTCGCGACCATCACTTCTCAGAAAATCACCTACCAAATGCCGTGAGCAACACAGGTATTCTGTAAAAATTCTCCACATCAACTGTAAAAGCCAAACTCGGTCCTTGGTGGGTGAATTAAGTATAAGAGAATGTTTTTTTCAACTACCCAATGTCAAATTGTCGCTTTCTTTCGAAATCTGCCAATTGGTTCGCCTAACCTCTGTCAAAGAACTAGTTACATTATATTGGGATATTTAAAACGGTAGATAAGTGGTTCGCACATCATATTATTTACGTGCAGATGTTAATCATCAGTGAAGTATTACCACTATGTCGGCCTTGAGCTTACTCAGTTTATTTGGAATAGGGCATACACTTTACTTTTAAATTGGTACTAATGAACAATATAGTCACGTACACAAGAGTGCAAATCCTAGTGAAAATATTAGGTATTTCTCCAGTTAAAATTTCTGGAATGAAATTGCCTCCTACTGAAAACTTACATGCTTGAATAATATTTTTAGAAGCATTGACATTAATTACTGTCATTAATACATAAGTATAATTACCGGGTGAAGTTGCATATAACGGTATCCTTAATCTTACATAGATGTTCAAATAAAAACCGCTTACTCCAGAAAGCAAACATGTGCACATTTCGTAATTTTTGCAGGAGAGACAAGAATTTGAGAAAAACTATTTTTACGATATTTCTAAACAATATTTGACAACAATATAGAATGTTTTCGGACATTTATTTGAATGCGTTTATAATTTTGGATACATTTTTTAACCATATTTAACATATTGACATCTCAAAATTCTGTAAATTTTCAAAAGAAACATAGATATTGGTTTAAAGTAATAACACAAAAGAGAACAAAAAGAAGTTTTGAGCTCACAACCATGTACCGTTTGTACATTAGTGCTTCAGATTAATAAGTACTTTCGTGGAAGTACAGTATATCTTACTTCTTACGTCAGAATGCTTAGGTACCATTAAAAGAAACTGTTGCTTGCCAACAATATCTTCATCATCGGGATAGCCTTTCTTTTCTGATACCTCTTCACAAATTAATTTATCGTTTCAGATGTAAAAGAAAATCCCAAATTATAGGTCTAAGAATGTCATGCATTAACATGTTTTCAGAGGACAATTTGACCTCTCATAGATCTAGTGTGTTTGTTTTCTATTGTTGAACACGGCACATCATAACCATAACTGCTTTAAGGTAGGGCAGTCTTTGTTCCTTTACAACACGAATAGCACTGTCATGTCCCGCCGGATCGTAATTTTGTTTTGGCTGAACGCCAAATAATAACCTGGCACCATCCGAAATCACCCAAGATCACTTCATTCCTCTTCCAAACACGCACAGAGCTGGAAGATGAGAGGTTATTGCTTGCGTAACCAATGTATATTCTTAATAGTAACTGAACGTTACAATAGGTTCTAGACAATAGGTTACGTGTAGTTAATTACTGTATTCTCCAATTACGTTATTTTCCAGGGTACACTCTTTTTTCTTTCCACAAAGACATTTCCACTCGTGTATACAGGCGTGGTAAATTACATTATTGCTCCAATATGACCATATAACGCATTCGGCACCACCAATTGACTAGCAGCCGACATCACATGTCTCTTTCTTTAGGGACAAACTTCCAAAAAAACTTACAATCGTCCGATTTCACTCCTGGGTCAGATTTTACCCCATTTGACTGAACACAAAAACCTCTTGAAACAAATCAAAACATATGACAGTAAAATCAGAATAGGGCTCAAAGGTTTAGCCGCATTGGTCGGAAAAGAACAATGTGACATTTGTTTTTACGATAATATACAAAAAATGCCATTTAGGATGTTACTTTCAACTTATATGATTGAAACAGTTTCCAACAATATTACTAATTTCTTCTGTAGCTGAAACATTTTCAGTATGAAACTTGCAGTGATAGGCCATCCTCGTCAGTGCTGATAAAGTATAATAGGAAAAACGTAAGAAGTGCGTCTGGATTTTACTTGTCATTAACTGGTAGAGAAACTTTGAGAACTCATTTGGCACCATAACGCATTACCTTTACAAGCGAAAGCTTTCTATGAAGATGTAGAAGAAAATGGTTAAATATTACTAGTCTGGAAAAGATAATGTCGCGTATCAACTTAAAACAACATATTCTACCCATTATAAATCAATACACCATTACTATCTAATGCTTTTAGTGGATACATGAGATATCATGCAACACGGTATTGGGAAACTAAGTTGCTTTGCAGTAAAACTACAATAGTTCATGCGAGAGCTCTCGAAGGTTCTGTAATTCTAATCGATTGGCATCTTTCTGTGTGCATCTATCTGTCAGTCTGTTCCACGATTTTGCATTCTTTTTCATTAGAACAAAATTTAATCTTCATTTAATTTTATGACACTAGGAATGTTTCAAGCACTTAGTGTTAAAAGCAGCGGAGAATAAAATTCGGAATACCTCCCTTACCCCTTAACTTCAAAATTTTATTTATACAATAGTTTAAATATTGTTTGATGATGTTCGATTTTTCGATAATGTTCGATTTTCATATATAATATTCGATTTTTCGATAATGTTCGATTTTTATCGATAATGCTCGATAAAAATAATGTTCGATTTTTTTCTTGGTAGTCATCCCCTGTCAAAAGAATCCAAAGAAGTAAATATTAAAATAGTGGATTACTCTTATGGCCCTGCTTTCTTTCATCCGATTTATTTTAGAGTTCCATACCTTCCTCGTCTCAAAGTGGTTAGCGTTCGTGTCTTTGACTGGAAACCAAGGTTCCGATCACGGCGAAAGTTCATTTAGTTCGAATTTCATGTTTCCCTGAATGTGTTTGTCTCATATGCTGCGACGGTAAACTCCAAACGTAATATAATGAAATCTTCTAGAGTTCAATGATAAATATTTTAAAATCATTCGTTGTGTTAAAATATAATGAACATTTTATTTGACTTCTTTCCGTAATCGCTAGTGCTTGTGATTAATTTAATATAAATCAAGAATGAGCGATAAATGCATTCCACTTATGTCTGGATTATCGATCTACTTCAATTAAAAGATAATGTTAATTCGTATTTGGTACATTATACCATTCTTATTTGGAATATTATCCTCCTTCTTTCCTTATTTTATATGCTTCAGATTAAAGTCACTTAAGAGTGAATGGTGAATCCAGGACTCTAATATTCTATGGGACACCTCCACCTAATTTAATCAATATATGTTTCTCATAAACTTCTGGTACAGATGTTCTATTTTAATGTATTATCTCGTACAATTTTCATAAGTCATATTTAGTTAGAGCTGAAATAAGTAATATATACAGATTCACGATCTATATATTAAAATGCTAGCTTTATATGATTGTCACCGATCCTTTCTACTATTACATGTCGGAACCCACAAAAACTAGAAATATATGTCGTTGTCACTGGTCGATTCCAAATTTTGTGCATTGACCAGTTTTCATTCAGATTCTCAAACACCGTGTGGTTATTGTTCCATTCAACATTTTAAGGGCTTTTTCATCCGATAATTTTGACAATGTATCAGGCCGAAACTACGGTATTAGGCAAAAAGTAGACGATATACGTATGGCGGGTTAACGGACAGTGCAGGTCATTTGCTTAAATCTTAATGGCAAAATATGTTGAGTGCTGGCAACGTCAAACGCCTCAAGAGACGCAATGGAACGAAACTCCCTTTCACTTGAAAGTTGATCTAACTAATTAACCAACTAACTCTATGGCCTATGGAACCCGGAGGTTCAATGCCGTATTCACGAAACCTCTCCACTGACTTCTATTCTTAGCGAATTAGATCCAGTTTCTACTTTGTATTCCTGTCTCTGCGTGATCCATCTTATTATTGTCCTCCCATCTGCGCCTAGTTCTTCCTAATGGTCGTTTTCCGATTGGTCTTCCAGTCAAGACTTTGAAAGCGTTTTTATTTTCTTCCATTCTAATTACACTGGAAAGTTAATCGGAATGATAAAATGATATTAGTTTGAGAAGATTGGAGATTAATTACAGTTATTAGTATATAGATCTTATTAATGAGAGAAGTCTTATTTAACGGTATAAGTAATCTTACATAGTTTAATAATTATGGATGTTTAAATATGTGAGTTATTCATGTCAAAACATTCCTGTGCAAAGAGAGTGTTTTTTTTACATTTCTTTCTTCCCTGAATTCGACGGTAATTATCCGGAACCTTCCCAACAAGAGTAGCAGACTAACTTCAAACTATAAAATACAATACTTGTAAACGAGACATGCATATAAAAATATTTTGTAACAGAATTGCAACATTCTAAGATCAGACTAGTACATAACATTTAAGCGGCATTTATCAGAAAAGAACAGTCAATAAGATACTCGATTTTATGGTAATACACATGAAAATGTCATTTAAGGTGCTATTTATACATACATGATCATAAGACCTTCAAAATATTACTGATTTCTATTGTAGCTCGGTGATTTTCACTAAGAACCTTGCAGTGGTTAGGTCATCGTCATCGATGCTGAATAAAATAGTGACATGGAAAATGTAAGAAATCCACCTGACATTTACCTCCCAATAACTGATAGAGAGAAAATTTGTCATGATAATGGTTTACAAAGGAAAGCTTTTTATCAAGATGTAAAAGAAAATGGTAAAACATACTATTCCGTGTGGCGATATAAAGTCTCCTATCTGTAGAAAAGAACACATCTCATCCATTATCATATAGCATTACTACAAATGCTGTTCGTGGTTGCAAGAAATATAATGCAACACTCGATTGCGAAGGATAATTCCTTAGGGATATACCTACATTATTTCACGCCAGCGCTAACAACTGTTCAAATATTGTCTGTTCCACGATAAAATTTTGAAAAACGATTTTGGCGAAATTCCTTTGTTTCATTTGCAGAAATATTCCGATTTATGTTCGGTTGCAATTCATCAAGAATAAGGGAAGTAGAATCCGTCTCTGGTGGCAAGTTTATACTTCCACTTTTTCATTATGACTAAACTTAATCTGTAACTAAGTTATGGCATTCAGAATATCCCCAGAGATTAGGGTTAAAATCTGACAACAACGAAGTACGACATAACTGTCTACCAGGTGACTTCAAAAATTTGTTCAAGAAAATTTTCGTTTAAAAATATTAAAGAGTTATCATAATATGTCTTACATTTTCTTTAAGGCTTCCCAAACATCCCAGATGGGGACAGTTAAAATCAATAAATAATAACGTAGTGGATTATCCACCTAGTCCTACTGCCATTCGTCTGATTTCTTTTAGAGTTCCAGAGCTCCCCCGTGCTTAATCGTTTGGCGCGTGTATCTCTGGCATAGGGATCTCTGTTACGCTGTAGGTGTCATATAACGTCGCTGTTGCGATGTTAAATCAATGTCAGATATAATGTGGATCTCTACGATAAATTTTCTAAAATATCATTCGCTTGTGTTATAATATAACGAATATGTTCTTTGAATTTTCCTTAATTTCTAGTACTTTGGATTTAAACGAATCAAGATTGAAATTAAATATTTGAGTTTTGCGTTCCACAGTTATGACGGCTAGGGTAAACGAGACTGTGAATGAAATGATGGAATGAATAATTTGGTAGGAAAAGGGAGAAAACTGAGGAAACTCAGGTACATAGTGTCTGCCCACCATAAAATTCACTTTGCTGGAGTTCGGATCGAATCCAGAACCCCATGCACCAGAGTTGAACGCTCTACAACTAAGTCACCGCGGCCTCTGATTCAAGATTATCGGTGAAACCAGTCCTCTAATGTGATATGTATTCTTCCCTTGAATTATATAAAAAAATATGTTATAAACAATTTTAATTATAACCATTTGATTTTACTGTAATATGACGTACATTTTAAGACGTCACAATAAATCAATCTCCCTCCTCTGAAATCAGTAACATACTATGTAGTGCTATTGCACTGGGTCTTTTGTAGAGTTTCAAGATAATTTACATAAAACGGATAAGTTTTTGGTACAGTATTATGTATATTTTCTCCAACTTTTTCGTGCTTGAGATTGATACCAGTAAAGAATAAACGGTGATTTTAGTACCCTTGTGGAATATGGATAACTCCCCCTTCCCACGTGTAGAAACATATATTTCTTATCAATATTACGTTATCATGTATTATGCTATATATAGATAATATAGACATATAGACAGATATATATATAAACAGAATGTATAGAAACAACTAAAAGCACTTTCCAATATAGTACACCATAGAACACATAAACATATATAGTATGCAAAAATATATTGATCAAAAAAGTCTCAGTGGGTTGTGGAATGGTTTTATCAGATAATAGTTTTAAAAAAATCTATTTCATCACACACTTCTACACCTAACACTCCATTTTCGACCACGAGAAACACATTCAATGTTACCAGAACACAGAACAGGAAACCACAGTTTAGCACTATAAATTAAAAAAAAGAAAAGAAAGAAAGAAGTCCGTCTAAGTTCAATATCTTATTCAAATATTTTTGGAATTAGTGATAAAAAATTGAAATAAGAATACATAAATAAGATCCTGTTTTTACTCTCCTCAAGATCATTTTCACTGCTTGGACTAACATTCATCGGTGTTTAAAACGAGTAACCTGTCCCCGCCTCCTGGTTTTACAAAAATATGTTGTACTGTAACTTTTTGTAAATATTATTCGATTTTACCAGACCACAATATATGTGTTCAGTGGGATTTTTACATAATCGCCATCTTAGCAGGTCAAAGTAATCAAATATGACGATTCAATTAATTCCTGTTGATTTAATAAATACACAATGGAAACTTTTGTAAAAATATTGAATATGTTTTATTTATTTGTTTTAAGGAATTTCCAGTCGCCTGAATTGATCGCAGTTCAAATGTTCCAATAGTTACTTAGCAAATGGGAAATGAAATGAAATCTTCGAGTTTTCCGTCCCACGCCTGAAGGATAGGGTGGTGATGAGAAATGAATAAAATAGAAGAATAAAGAAAGTGGAACGTAACAGGAGACCCAAGAAAATAACCAAGTATACTGTGTATTTCCACTACAACGTCCACTTGGTGCGAGTTTGTCTCCAACCAATTTTACCACACACAAAAGGTGAAGGCTCTTTAAATGAACTGAAAATCATGAAGTGTACTTTTCACTTTCATGTTATAAACATTTCCATTATATCTTACATACATAAAATGCATGTATGCATTATATAATGCACATGTTCAGTGAAATTTTGAGGTATTTGCCACTCTTGCAGTTGAAGTCTATACAATATTAGAACTTACATAAACCCTTCTGAAACTTATATACAATATACAGTTCTGTCGAATATGGTCAAGTTTGTTTTTCAATTAACAACCTACTTGATTTGTTTAGTAATTATGAATGTTCTAAATATGTGAGTTATCCTTGTCGAAACATTGGCCTGCAAAAACTATTTCCTTTTACATTTAGTTCTCTTCTAAATACGACTGTTATGATTCCACGCCCTTCCAACAATGATAGTGAACTAATTCGAAGTATAAAACGCACTAGTATTAAACGAGACAAGTATATAGAAATAATTTGAACAAAAGACATAACATTCTAATATAAGAGAAAATGTAACATTTAAGCCGTGTTGGACAGAAAAAATAATTAGATACTTGTTTTTACAGTGTAATACAAGAAAATGCTATTTAACTTACATGATCAAACAGTTTGTAGCGATATTTCAAATATCTTTTCTAGTTCCAACGTCTTCACAAGAGACGTGTTGATGTTAGGCGCCCGTTGTCGATGCTGAATACGGCAGTAATAGGAGGAGTGTAAGAAGGGTGTATATTTTTTTTTACTTGCTATTAACATGTAGAAAGAATCGTAAAACATTTGCGACAATAGTGCATTAGCTTTACCAAGGAAAGCTTTTTATCAAGATGTAGAAGATGCACAAACAAGTATTTTGTTTTGAGGTAAAAGGTTACTTATCTACTCAGAACAACACATTCCATCCATTTTCAAATCAATATTCTATTAGTCTTTAATGGTGTTTGTGACTGCATGAAAAATCATGCAATATACTTAAAGGAAACTATAATTTAACAGAAGTTTGCTTAGATTGACAAATGTCGGTGCTGGTGACCAAATCGTTTGGTCAATATAGCGCCAACCAAACGTTAGATCACTAGCAGGAAATCAGTTGGTCACGATTATTATCGTTGCAGAAACCTCTGTTTGTTTACCAGTACCAAATGTGCATTGGGTAATTTTGACCAAATAAGTAGGATTTGGTTGGGAATACCAAACATAATTTACTTTTAAATATTAAACCTGCATTTAGTGAATTTGAACAAAACATTTGACATAAATTACCAAATATTGTTGGTATGGGTACTAAACTCAAAATAATACGGAGATTATCCCAGAAGTCATAGGAAGTTTTTTATAACTAAAATGGTAACGAAGCAATGACTTCTTAAGCAAGCAAATCAAAGTTAGTCCGTATGTAAATATTACGTGTATGTTGTTTGCAAATACACATGCCCTAATACTTATTTTAAGGTTTAAACCATTTTTAAGTACAAACGAAAAAAATAAAGCAAAATGTCACCAATCGTGTGCACTTCATGTTACGTTTCCCTTTATGTCAAACTATTTGCGTTCCATGATCCCCACCTGCGAAAATCCCTAACAACCTCCACAAAACGAAATGAAATATTTCAGGATTATGTCCCACGATCATGCCGTGAAGGCTAAAGGAGACGGTGATGAGAAACGAATGAAATGGTGGAGTGAAGATAGTGCGAGGAAACCAACGCACACGGTCTTTCTCTACCACAACGTTCGTTTGACATGATCTGGGAGCGAACCACTGACACCGTGCATCAGAGGCGAACGCTCCACCACATAACAACGCTGCCCTGTCCACAAAATAACTAGTTCCGGTTTTACGTACTACGTTTGTGCTCTTATGTCAAAGGTGAGAGTGATTAATGCAAAGGAATGATTGTAAAATCTGTCGAATGAAAATGTGTAACGAAACGGTAGAACATTGAAAAAACTTAAGGATACGATAATGTCCACCACAAACTCTCCTGAACGGGAATCGAACAAGGAGCTCCTGTGTAATTTAGTGTCTTCTTCTGCCTAATATTACTTTTCAGACTTCATTTTTCAATGATTTCTGTAAGTCTTCATCACCTTGGACACTATTCCTCTTGATAGACATACCAGTGGCGTCCGCAAAAATCATCAAAGGGAAATAGTCAAGCTCCAAAGTACATATAATTTCATGTGTTTATGATATATCATACATCATACAGTGTATTTTGAGTGTCCCAACATCACAGCATAAGCATATGTTTACAGACGACACGCGCATATAAACATACACAAAAAAACAGAAAAGGAAGACATGAAGATAAGCAAGATTGGAACCGGAAGAGGACGGAACACCTAAACAGGGCCTAAAAATGAGGAACCAAAGAAGACGGAGTATCCCGGGCTATCATTGTCTCTACCTACACAAAATATTACAATGCACACTTAGAAGGTCAATATCACTGTTTACATCTGTTCTATACAACGAAAGTACAAATGAGTCAGCTGAACACTAATTGGAAAATACTGGTTTGTTATATTTGTTGATTATTTCTCGCAAATGTAACTCTCTAAAATTTTCTCAATTCTTTAATTTTATTTTTTTCTTGCAAAATTTCAATAATTTCAGACATTGGTCGTTTTGGTCTGTACTACAGATTTCTTTTTTTCTTGAGGGGGGGTTATTCAATATTCTCCGAATATTTTGAACAATGTAATATTTTACGCATACCAAAAAGGAATTTAAGTATGCACTTGAATTTTTTTTTTTGCACTGGTTCATTTTGCGTAACCACAAGTTTGTCACCGTCCTATAGCTCATATTTTGAATTTAGAAGAAATATTGAAAAAGATAGATTTATTCTGAATTTTATTAACCAACCCTCGTATAGATCCAAATGTTCTGGAAACTCTTTTGTCATCGCTTTGGTATGTCTCTTCGTCTGTGTTGGTGAACCCGAACAAGATTTTGAAACCATATATGGGCATACGTTGCAGAGACAGTGATTTACTTTGTGAACGTTCTCTAACTCCGGAAGATCGGGAAAGTCGCAAAAACACTTTACTTCTTGTCATTGCTCAACGCTGATTTGATTATTTAAAATGTCCGCACTTCTTCAGCCAAAGAGTGTGGACTTGTTATCATACCTCATCATCGTAGAGATCCAGCCCCGAGGACATATACACTATAGAGAACTGGACAAAGCATTCAGTCTGCTGTGGACAGATTGAGGGAGCCTACTTACTCCCAGTTTCCGCGTCGTAGCACGCCCCTCTCCTAAGAGTAGCGTGCCTTGCTGCTTAGAATGTAGCCCGTTCGTTTTGAGTTGTAGCTCGTTTGTGACGAAGAGGCATGCACTATCAGTTTAACAGTTTATTAATTAGTGTTGGAAGTTAAACGTAATAGTTATTCAAGAGAACATCGTCACACTACTAATCAATTGGAGTATCCTTTATTATTGTGAACGTAAGCTGAGCCTTAAAACACGATTTGACCGAGGACATGAAGTTGATAACATACGCATAGCGTTACCCGGAAAACTTAGTGAAGAAGAAACGATTGGACTCAACCTTGGCACTTCAACTTCAGAAATAGCGGATATACTCGAATACAGGACATCGAAGTCGCAACATCGACAGGCTAGCCGAAGAAACACGTGAGTTTACTAACATTGTAAGCCACCACATTATTTATTATTAAAGCCACGCCACCATCGTATCATTAGTACCAAATTGTTAATTGTGAATATATTGCAAACGTAAACGCATGTAATATTTATGCTCATATAGTAATATTATATTTCTTTTATCAAAAAGTGATTTTATCATTTATCATATGTTTAATACTTAATTTTCTTTATACGTGTAGCTTGACAACAAACTTTACGTTGCTTACATTTTCATTTACCATGCTCCCAGTCATCGTAAGTTGAAACTGTAGGCATGGGCAGTAATCGTGTTCGTCATGATGCAACTGGGAATCACAACTAAGAAAAGGGGGAATATATGAGAAATAAAAGTTATTCCGAACCACGACGTAAATAAGGATTACAACTTCGTAAAATTTGCAGAAATATGGCAAAGTGTACAGAAGCTGAATTTTATGTTTACGAGTGAAGCGTTACTAATACGAAAGCATGACATGTGATATTCAATCTCGTATCATTGCAGAACCCACTTCTTTTCACTACCCTTGCTTTTGCATATACGCAACATCACCGATGAAATTGCTTACTTCGGACGGACCCTGCACTACCACATAGCTCACCAGCTTTGCCCAGTTATCACTCTGTTACATACCAGTCTTGTAAATCCTAAGACAAGATTTCTTTTCTTTTTTTATAGTGTTTCTATTCTTTTCTTTTCTTTTGAACTGTAGATTTATCCCATAATCCGAAAGTTAGATTTAAACGAAAATCGGAAAAGAAGTATGATTTTTCAACAATAAATTTCAGTTGCCCAATTGAATTTACCTTACCTATACAAAGTGAGATGATTTCATGTCTCTCAGTGCAAATCTTTTTGGGAGTCAGTAAGAAGTATATTAAGGAAACGCATGCTTCTTCAATAACTGTTTCGAGTGGTGTGTCAAACGTAAACTTCTACGCTCTTATAAACGTATTTTCTTAGGAAATATCGATGTCACGGGTACCGATTACCATATTTGGATTCCTTATGAAAAGTCCTTCCAAATTATGCTTCATAATTCGGATGACATTAGTATATTCCCCAAATCCATGGGCGGCTGCGGAACTGGTACTATGATATAGAGTAAGCAGTTATTTGTTACAGGCCGTGGTGGCTCAATGGTAAAGGTTTCACATCCTGTGCGAGGGTCCTTAGTTCGATCCCAGCTCGCGCCAATTGAAAATTGTGGTGGATAAACACTGTGTGCGTGGGTTCTCTCAGGATTCTGCCCTTTCCTCCAATTTCTTCATTCCATCATTTCATTTATATATCATCATCACAGTGTCCTTTAGCGTTGCCGGCGCAATCGTAATTTCATTTCATTATTATTTTTTTCGTTTATAGGAACGCCCACCGTTGCTAACACGTCTACTACCTACGGACACACCCCGTTGCCAACGATCGGGGACACGCGCTGCACTCCTACCCTGACTATTTAGATAGCATTGCTCAGTTTAGTGACCACCTAGCACAAGTTGATTCTTGTTTAATGCACCGTAGTGTTTATGCCATACCTTCATATTGAATTTATATTCATGACTACATCACAGTTAGAAACAACAAATGGTAACCACTACCAAATGAGCCAAAGTAAATACCAAGTGATCTAGAAACTGTAAAAGTACCAGTTCATTTTGCAAACTTCTGGTGTTAGTTATTTTCACTTTTGGGGGAAGTTTCTAGTAAGGAAATAGGAAATGCCTCAACCCCTGTTCCTACTATTTCGATTCCTACCCTAGTGTCGTCACTGGAACTTGCCCGCTTCATCTGTATTTAAAGGTCAATAACAGTAAGGTCAAGATATTAAATAACAGTAAAGTAATATGTACGATAACGTAAGCTAACCTCAATTTACGCAATTAATTGAAACTTACAATGTTAGAATATTCAGTTTTCACTGCTAAATATTTACTTTCATTATTCACTAGTAATACTCCGAGCTTTTGCAACATGATTCCTAAAAAAGTTTTCCAAAGAAATCTTAGAGATAATTTGCCAGGAAACTGTCGGATAAATCGTCTGCATGTGTCTTGATATTATGCTTTGGTAGAGTCAAAAAATGACACATCTAACGTCAGTAATTTATCTGCACTGAGGAGAGGTAGACCTAAGTGAACATTATGTACTTCAGCCGTTTCCAAAACGTGTACATCTTAGCAGTGCGAACAATGGCCGTCCAATATGAGAATAAAATCACCAGCAATCTTGTGTTTGATGAAGCGTATGAGAATTTGTGCAAACTTTTCCGAGGTAACCACTGTGCGATAGCAGGACCTTCGCTCCCGGTGGTATGCCACTTACAAGCTCTTCATTATGTCATATAGATGGAAACATAATGCGCTCCCTCTCCAACCCTCCAGTCTACAAGTGGAACCGTAAATACGGTCAAACTATCAACGCAAAACCGCAATCGTCACCTACACTCACTTCAGTGCTGCCAGTCTTGTATTCCTATAAAACACCGAAACTTTAGGATCTGTCCGTTTACCCTATACCCATTTGCCTCACCTTTATTATATATTTTTTCGATAACATTTGATAAAACTGTTTTATTTTCCTAACGCTTCATATTAACTTTTCATAGAGCTGAAATAACTAATTAATAAGAAAATTTTATTTCTCACAATTTTTACATTTTACGATAACATATAAAACTCTTTTGGTTTTGATACAGTATTTTGCATATTTTCTTTGACGCTTTCTCGTAAAGCGTGTGTTTGAGATTAAGATTCGCCATTAATTTCACAATTTAGTCGCTTCAACTTTTCCCTAATGTGATGAGGAGTACACCCCGAGCCCTCTAGTTAAAAAAAAATATTGTAAAAGATATTCGGTTTACATAGATTCACAACAAATGGTTGAGATAAACTGAAATTATCACGTCTGAACAATTGAAGGAAATAAGTATACCCTATTAAATCTTTGTCTCCATTCATGGCTCTAGTCTAAGTTCACGTTATTCAAACATCTTTTTCCTTCATCAAAGAAGAAAAATGTGTTATCAAAGTGTGTATGGATTCAGATTGATGTTCAAGCATCCTAGAAGTAAGAAGCTGCCGGGTTGAAAATTAACTGTGCTACTTGACGAAAATTCACTTTGAAAGTAAGAAGCTGCATGTCCCGATTCACTGTGACGAAATTCAGCGTTATCCATTTGATTCCACCAAAAACAATAGGTGTTTCTAAAAAAATCTAGCAACTAACCTTTAGTGAGGGACTGTACGAGACACTAGCATCTTTATGAAGGAAGGCTGATACTTCATTTATCTATCACTTCTTTCTTCAACTCTAAAATATTTAATTCATTTCAATCAGTTCAAGTAAAACTGCCTCTATGAAAAAATACATTTTGATAGAAAACCTCGCGTTCCAAAATCTCTCATCACTAAAACAACGTGCTCCTAAATATTCCGAAACAGAACCTCAGCTGGCCTAAACTACGTGAAACATAATGCCGTCTTGGTAACCACACCAATACAGCAACCAACAATGTTTGCAGTGCTGTTGAGGACTCCAATACAAGAAATAATGTATCTGCGGAGTTTGATCAAAAACAGTTAATTAAGATGATATTACTAATTAAAGGTAATTAGAGGATCAATCATTTCCACTAATAATTTTAAGTAGCCGTATCTCCGTAATTAAGAGTTTCCACCGAAAGTCAAAGATGTAAAAAAAATTCTTTTCCATTGAGGTTCTGAATATGTAAGTGAAATTTAACAGTTGTTTTATACAATGTTGTCACCCTATGATCAACTTCATTAATTGCATTAATTAGCCCTATTTTAGTACTTTTACGTTTCTGACGAAAGTTTCCAATAAACTTTATTCCTGTATTGAGATCCTGAACGTCAGGTGCCTTATTCAGTGTATTCATTTTATCACCAACTCCACTAATTAGATTTATTTACTTCTATCGTCATAATTAAGTGGTTCAGATCGAAGCGGAAGATAAACTTTTTCTGGTATTGAAGTTCTGAAAACGAATGGTAAGTTTGTAGATAATTTTATTCAGTTTACCTAGGACTTCAAATCCAAGGAATAAAGATTGTGGGTATACTTCACATGTGTATGCCCATTCCTTTTAAACTCGTCAATACCTTTACTCTTCTAATCTCTAAGGTCAACATGTTATCATATATCTTATTATTATTATTATTATTATTATTATTATTATTATTATTATTATTATTATTATTATTATTATTATTATTATTATTATTATTATTGTTTTTGTAAAGGTAACCAAAATATCTGTCACTTTATTCTGATGGTATGAGTTCCATTTGCCCTTACACTGTGTGTTGAATGCAAAAGGAGGTAAAGTGAAGGACAGTTGTTGATCTGGGTATATCCAACATACTATCATGTTGTGGCAGTCCAGCTAGATAATGAACTTGCGTAAAGGCATAGTGAACATGGGGCCTTCACAGAGCGTCATAAGGAGTGTATGCTGTACAAGTTCAAGCTGATGTGACGATACTTGGCGGGAAAAGAGTAAAAACGCTTTTTTATTCCAGCCACCCTCAATGAGGTTTCCCTGGGTTCTACTCATTCACACCTGGCAAATGCCGGGATGCTAACTAACGGATAAGTCCCAGGTCGCTTCCTTTTTCCCCAAAAGTTTCTTGCTTCTATTTCCCTGCATACTGTACTCACCAAGAGACGTTTTAACTCAAACCTCACAGGTAAATTTCATAGATGCCGAATGAGCTCTGTATGACAACCCGAAGAGAGCATGGTGGACATAATGCAACAAGATTAAGGGCTGACGAAACAGCCGAAGACGCACTACCAACCTAAAGACGAACACAGGCACAAAATGAAAATCTACAGGCATCAATTGAGGCAAAAATTGGCCAGACATGTGCTAAACTGGAACTACATTTTAGTGTGATTGAAGAAAACATTTGGCACCCCCTCCATCAAGTTGGGAAGCATTAGAAGTTGGATTCATCTACATGATTTGATTACGGGCCAGACGGCAATGTGAGCAGACACCTCTGTTTCTTCGCTGTCTGGTCTGAGAAAGAAGCCAATTCTGGACAGGGTGTTAACATGTGATTAGAGTGCCGTATGATACCCACGGTGCCGTTATAGTTGGTGAGCATCCCACGAACCATTTCCAATACAGCTGAAACCAACACTTCAATAGAAGAAGTTCCTCTGTGCGTTTGGTGGACAGCTTGCGGCATCGTTCACCGGGAAATGCTCATAGCCGGCCAGAGCATCATAGCAACTGTGTGCTGTAAGCAGTAGATCCGTCTTCAAGAAAAAACTCTTAGCTCTGGAGCTAATACTTCTGAATCGCAAAGGGGTCAACGCTACGGTTTGTGTTACGGGTTAATGCTAAGCTACACGTGGCAAGGATAACCAGGGACAGAATTATGGGTGTTAGATGGGAAACACTATTTCATCCGCCGCACTTCTCCGCCATTGCAGTGTCCGATTATCAGCTGTTGCATTCCCTGAACAATCTCTTAGAGGACGATAGTTCAAAATGCACTACATACGTATTTGGCTACACGGCACACCAAGCTCTACCGCGGCCTTCCAAACTTTAGCAGAAAGCCGTCAATGCTGATAAGGACAAATTTCTGATGTTCCAGGTAATCTTTGCTGACGTACTGATGT
Organism: Thermobia domestica; assembly: GCF_964235325.1. Lineage (NCBI taxonomy): Eukaryota > Metazoa > Arthropoda > Insecta > Zygentoma > Lepismatidae > Thermobia > Thermobia domestica. The sequence goes on from NC_137455.1 coordinate 303,873,499, forward strand.
TGGTAGATGGTGGGTGTGGAAAATCGAAATAACATTCTTGATTAGCTTTATAGAATCATTATTATTATTGTAATTTGCAATTGCATATTAAGAAACTCATTGGTTAAATTTGATGCAGAGGTTTCAGGTATCAGGTTTTCACCAAGCGAGATTGTAATCCCTCGAGATTTTGGACGGCAATGTTTTGAAAAAGCGAGATTTTGCCCCACCTAGGTTTCGGGAGACAAAGTTCTGGGTACATAGTTCCTAGCTGTTCGAGATTTTTTACCTGCAACATGTTGGGCGGCCAGTTCGTAGTTTTAATCAGGCGAGGTTTTGGACACGCGTTTTAATCAGGCGAGGTATTAGCCCGGGGAGTTTTCGGACCGTGTGGTTTTGGGTGGCGACATTTTCACCTTGCGAGATATTGTTCCGCGATGTTTTGTACAGCAAGGTTTAGGCAACATAAGGTTTTGCCCCGTGATGTCTTGAGCGGCGATGTCTCGGACGTGAGATTTTGTCAGTACCCCTCAAAGAAAATCAATAAACTTCTTAATGTCGGAACTGTAGTTTTAAGGTTGGTATTGCGCCGTATATTCAAGAAAGGCGGAAAAATTTCTTATTCTCTTATCAACATTTGTAGGGATATGAGGCATGTTTCGAGATACATTAATTTACACTATTGAATGCTAACGTATAATACTACGTTGTTCTGTACCATAAGTAATAGTTTAATTAGAAACATTTATATAAAGTGTTTGTAACCTGCTGCAGAGCGGTAGCCAGCCCAAAAGTGTACGGGGGCCGGTAGAGGTTTGGAGGACAAATCCATTCATATTATAGTTCATTTGCAAGCCTTCGATGAACATTTTTGGAGGGTGGCGGCTATTCAATTATCATGTTAACAAGGAAAGTTTTTATATATAAAATATTTGAAAATACAGTTTAAAAATAAATTTATTCATCCAACGCATAATGAGAATATTATTCTAGAATATGCTGCAATGAGAATATCGAAGAAAAACTTACCTAGCATGAAAACAAGGGTTTTAAATAACCCATTTTGCCAGCCTCTTCAAACGGTATGTTTCGCTGTTTCATGATGAATGTTTCCGTTACTGATGTTGTCACGACTGTTTACAAGACACTAGTGCTGACAATTTGCCACAATAGTATCCACTTCTTCTCTGACTGAATGTCTACTTTCAAGGATCGACTGAAATATCAGCATTTCCAACAATAAAAGCAACTAAATCAGCTTTGGGCTGATTAGTTTGATAACGATCATGCTTATAAAATATTTGAAATTTCTTCACAGACATGCACAGCCTTTACCCGTATATCCTTGTAAATCGACTCTAAAATATAATTTAAAATGAAGTGCTATTTTAGTGGAAGTCTATCTTCAAGGCGCCAACGCTTACCTTAATTGTAAGAATTTCGATGTTTTTCGCACCTATTAGCGTCAAACTTCAGCTGCCAAATAACGTGAGGTGTAACATTGGCTCAGTAGTGCAGCGTTCACCTGTGGTGATTGAATACTCTGGTTCAATGCTTGTTTATGCGAAATGGACTCATCGTTGACAAAGATAGTGTGCGTTGGTTCCTTCGGGGTTTTTCTGTTTCCTCCTATTTTTTATCGTTCCATTATTTCATTCATTTCTCATCTTTTTCTTTAGCCTACATACTAAAAGCGTTGACTTAAAACAAAATGATTTCACTTAACCTATTTCTCAAATAACGTTATGTAAGACTGGCTGGACCAAAGTATCCAGTGATTTGAGGTAATAACGTACAGGGTACAAACGTTTTAGACTATGAAATAGTTTCATGGAGTTCTTATTCTTGTAATGCGCTATTCTAAGGGAAGGATATTACTTATAATAACAGAGAATCAAAGAATATATTAAAAAAATTAGTACGCATTTGTTCATACATGTTTTATAGAGAATATATAAATCTGAATAAATACTAATGTAGAGAAAACGTTTAAAAGATAAAATCATCAAACAGGAAACAAGTGTGTTAAAAATGCAATAAGAAGCTGAAATTGAAACTTTTAAACAGAGAAGTAACCGACTACAAAAATGGATAGAAAGCAAATGGCAAAAATACCTTAAAAATAAACCGGGTTCAAAATTGGCATTAAAAGGCAGAGATTAGCAAAACATTAAAAAATACACAGCAATAATAATACAGAAATTGAAAGAAGAAAGATGTTTATTCTCTATGGAAGAAATTTAAATCCGTTCTTACCACACATAATAATAGCTAATTGTGAGTAGTTTTGCCCCCACTTGACCGAACTTTGTGACAAATTTTCCACTTCTATCAGTTTCGCTCGATACAAATGAGCCGATTTTACAGGGTCACACGATATCTCCTATCATATATATCATCTAGCAATGGAGAAACGAACTCCACTAAAACTCGCTCTCTTCTATCCCCAATTTTCTGATTTTGGTAAAAGAGTATATTGGTGTACTCGCTCTCTTTCATGATCACTTTTAACCCGTATTGAACATAGCAAAGATTACAAAAGAAACGCTACAAACATAGCAGAGCCTATAAACCAATAGCAAAGGATAATCAGTACTCGTTCTCTTTTTTGATTTATTTTAATCCATATTTAACATATTAGAAATTACACAAGAATGATTACAAACATAGCAGGGATTAGGAACGCATATCATAACCCATATTTAACATATTTAACAGAGAATAATGGGGTTTGCTCTTTGTTTTTTTTTTGTGGTAACTTTTTAACACCAGTTTATGGTGGGAAAAAATATAAAAGAGTATGTCTAGCAGAGATTTAAGATTACGAACAACATATTCAAACACAGCAACTTTTCAACCCTATTTAAGAATAAGGATGTACTAATTCGCAAGACTTTTTTTAAGTTAACAAAGATTATGAACACATATTTCAACACCGTATTTAACCGGTACATATCATGTTATTTTATAGTATTTCTTCAAAACCCAAATTAACGTAACATAGATTATAAACAACTCTGGTCTTTTTTTTCCAGTCCGTGTTATGAAAAACTACAACCACTGTTTTAAAACATATTTAACATAGCTGCAGCGAATATACGAATTCCATAATAGAGCTTACACACGAAAGGCTATGGCTACATTTTGCAATTCTTATTTAACAGAACAGATATTACATAGAGCCCAGGTTATGGTATAACAGTATAATAATAACACACATTTTAAACCCTACTTAGTATAGCAGAAATCTTGTAACAGCCTAATAAAATATTATGACCATCTTTAAACGTCTTACAAGCAAAACTCTTTAACACCTATTTAATATAGTAAAGATTACGAACACGTTTACAATCGAATTAAAAACAGATGGCACGTTTTCTCAACCCTAATTAATATAGTAGACACTATGTATTTACCGCAGAGTTTCTCAAACTTTTTCATTCGCGGAACACTTTCACGTCCAAAATAAAATGCTGGAACCCACGAAAACAGTGTTAAAGTATTCGAAAATTTTTAATAGTAATCTCATTTATTATGTACTATCACTGAACAGAAAAAATACCTTTTTAGATTTTGAAATATTATGAAACTTAGAATCACACTATTATTTTAAAATGCAACAAATTTAAATTACTGTAAATATCACTTTTAAACTGTTTTCTATACACATGAAAATCAAGGTTATCATAAACACTTGAAAAATAATAAATCACTGCAAATATGAAGTTTTATATACATACAAGAAATTAGGTTCTCATAAACTCCTCAAAATATTAAATTACTGTTATATAACCATCTTTACAGTAATTTAAAATTTTGAAGAGTGTATGGAATGCTGAGTTCCGAAATGTAGCATGAGAATCGTTTTTAATACAAACCATACCACGTGGGCTGACACTACTGTGAGGAGTGGGCTTCATTTTGTGCTTGCAGAGTTCTTTAATGTCATGTTTTATGGCGGAGAACTGCTGTCTAGTTCTGCATACAGTCTGTTCCGTTATTTGCTTTTGGTGGACGCACACACAGAAAATACAGCTTCACTAGGTACTTACAAAAAGAAATAGCACTTTAATACCTTTCTTCTATAACCCCATGCATTCTTTTCTCAACTGGCCACGGATGTCTATTATCGACAGCTTCTTGAATTGAAGTTGAAAGGATGAATCTAAACTCAAATGTATTAGCTTCTTGTATTCGTCAACTGAGGGGAGGAGACTTTCCTTGGATGTCATGTTGATTTTTGACCTACTGATGTTGATGATGTTCACTTTCTTTCTCTGGAAAATACTGATTTACAGAGTTCTGGAAATTCTCCAAGTTTTCAATACATTCTTTATTAATGAAGTCAAGTTCTACAAGATTCCGTTTGTTTTCCCCAAGGAAATCTTTCAATGCAAAAGATTCGTCATCTTCACGTTGATTGATACTTTTGATCCAGAACTGTAACTCCTCTTAAAAGTCATGAATTTCTCCTGTGCTGCAAATATATTTGCTTTCTTTCCCTCAAGAGACAAATTGATCTAATAAATTTTCACTAATATGTCAGCTAGATAGATATAAATAGATACTGTCAATCACTCAAACGTACTTCCAGCTCGAAGTGAAGATTAAGGAAGAAAACTCTTACCTCGCCTTTTAGTCCAAACAACCTAGTTATAGCTTTTCCAGGAGAAAGCCATGTGACTTTTGTATGGAAAATGAGAGATTGATGAACGCTTTCTTTTTCGTTGCAAAGAGTTTTGAACAGCCTTGCATGTAGTGCTCTTCACTTGATAAAGTTTGTGTTTGTGACTGCTTCATCAAGGGCGTTTTGAGAGGCTGTGGCATTTTCTTTATGGCCAGTGCTTGACGGTGCAATATACAATGAGTATTTTTGCCATTTTTCCAATTTCCTTTATGTGTATAACATTTCCAGCAGTGTTTCCTACCAATATCTTCGCACCATTAATTAAAACATCAAAGCACTTGTCCCATTGTATCTTATTTTCTTCTAAATACTAATTAATAATTCTAAAAAATTGTGACCCAGATGCATTAAATGGGAGATTTTTCATAATAGCATATCTTCTTCCACAGTTTCATCATAATGCCAACATACAAGACAAGCAGTAAGGCCAGACCTACTAGATTGGTTGACTCATCGATTTGCAGTACAATGGGAGATGACTTGAACCAACAGTTCAACTCTTCCTTTGTGTAACCTGTCATATCTTCAATATGACGAGCGACTGTGTCAATGGAAAGTAGCCCTAAACAGATTTGTTCATAAGATTTTAGCAATTTCTCGGCTACAGTGTGGGCCTAGCCTGCCCCTGCTAATCAATAACTTCCAATGGAAGATGCTTCTGTTGCATTTTTATTCATACAAAATGATGTCTGATCTAAGCTCTTTGGTGAATTATATAACTCTCAACATTTTCTATCAACGAAATCAACATTTTTCTTTGGAAACTAAGGACAATTGGTTTCTAACTGACGCACAGTGGTAGAAACGCACAATGTAGCTGTGCAAAAGTCATATATCAAAAACAATGCCTCACTGTGGTAAGCAAACATTTATCTGCAACACTATAGTAACAACTAAACTGAACAAAAGCATGAGTACCGTAAAGTCGGGTGCATTTGACCGGTGGGATGACTTTGAAATCTATTGTTTTCATTTTCCGGTTATTCTGCTATTAGTTTTCGTTTGCCCATTCTTATTTCTAAATATTTTTTTCCAATAGGTACACAGTTACAAGGTGTAAGGTTAAGTTTCTGTTTGACAAAATCAATGTGTTCAAAGCCACCTCAATTTACGGTACGAAAAATCAAAACTGTTCTTACAATAAGTGTGCATTTTATCTAAATATGAACTTATGAAACAGTTATAGAAACATTATTCTTTATCAGGGTCGCTTTCACAATGTGGGGATTTGTCAGGAATGAGAGATGGTTGTGTCAAGAGACATTTAACGTCATCATCAAGTCCCCAAATCTTAGCGTGATCGAGCAATGTGGCGACTTTGAGAAATGGAAGAGAAGAAAGGATCAGAGGAAAATAGCATAGTATTCATTAAGTCTGTCATTGTTTGCATACGGTTAAATTTGCGTATATGGCACTCCCTGTATCGTGGTAAATCGTATCTTGCTTCCATAGCTTCCTCTGAAAACATACCAATAGGGAGAACAGCAGCTGTGATATCTGCCCCATAAATGAGCAGTTTATGCACACTAGATGGCATGTAGTAAAAAGGGTACAGTTTAAAAAACCTTTCAGCAGTCGCTTCGCAGTAATTACGAAACGCTTCCACATTCACGGCATAACCGCACGAAACTGTTTGCAATACCACGTCGAACCGTTTTATTAACTCTTCATGGATTCCTGTGATATATGATGCCATAGTAGAGTGCTCTAAAAAGCGCCTGGCAATATTACCATCGTTTGTTGTACCAAACCCAGGCTTTGGAATATCAATTAAGAGTCCCATTTTAGTTTTTAAGTCACCTTGAATGCATTTCTTAGTTTGCTTAAACTGTTCCTTATCCACTAGCGCACGTATTTGCCACTTTTTGACGTTCCTACGATATGAGATGTATAGAATGCACTCAAAAGACCTTATCCAAGCATGCAGTGTTGAAAGACCAAATACATATTTTGTTTTCATCCGTCAAAAATTGCTCTATGAACTTTATGTTATTCATATTTTTTGGAGTCACCCCACAAATTCCGCATGCTTGAGTTCAAATATCAGCAATGACCCCAAACCTTTTCCCATCACGCATTGTTAATTTACACAGAAGTAAATATGATATCGTGGCCACAAATATTGACAACAGTGGGACAGAATCCTTGTATCTGCTCTTAGACAACCCCTATTTAACAGTTTTTTGCTCAAATAAGAGTTTAATAGGCCTAGAGAATCTTGTGAAGGAAGGTCGTTGATTCTTCCAAATAATAGTATAAGTTTAACTTGCACGCATATGTAGTGGAATTATACATACTGCAAATAGAAATGAGTCTGTTTTAGCACTTCTTCATTCTTGTATGTGGAATGGCCAGATCTACCCTCACTACCTCACTTAAATATGACAGTAACACCATCCGATAAATGATCGACGTTTTGAGATAAGACATGTACGTGAACAATGACCAATCTAGTTATTGTGTGGTACACCAGTGCCTGAACTGATACCTCTGCCGATGTTTCATTAACTGTAATTGATTCCATATTGGGATAACAGTCTTTCTTTGCTTTCTGGATTTGATCCAATGCCATGGGCAAGTCCAACCCCCAAAATAATCTGCAAACAGTTTTATTGACTATGCCAGTGATGATTGACGTACAGATGTGGTTGAGAAAGTCAATTCTCGTTTTTCATTTGTGTGTGAGTGTAATGAAGACTTGTACGTTTGAGTGTAGTAAGATTAGTACATGTGAGTGTACTGATATATTGCATACGAATAAGCAGCACTTTATCAGTGTTTGCAAACACATCCTACTAACTTTTTTTGCAGATAAGACTAGTACAACCGAACGATGAACGTATTCGTTAATTCTTAGTACTATAAATATAGAATTCTCTCATATTTGAGACTTTAGAAGCATTTTCTATAGTTTTATAACAAATTACAGGTTTTGGCCAGGTTTTTGCTCATCCTGAACTACTGTGCAAGGAGAGTATAGAAATCGAGCATTTACAGAGTTTGACATTTTACTCTGAAATCGACGAGGTCCAACCCTCCCTACAAACGGGAAGTCCTGTACATGGAACGCTAAATATAAGAACGCCAAACTAAGAACGAAAAGTCAAACCGTTTAGCAGATAATTCCTGAAATGAGAGAAATCGTGCCAGATACCACATTTTATGTGCAATATAAATATTGATGAAGTCGATATGATGAATTAAATAGAGGCAACGGATACGCTGGGAAAATACATCTGTCTAATCTGAGGCACCAAAGGAAAAGTGGAGTACTTTGTGAAGTATACGCGATAACTAGGAGTTTCAACGATGTGATGTGAGGTACGCACTGCCTCCAGGTTTGTTAGGAGGTAAATAAAAACCATTGAATTGTAATAGGTTAGTTTTTGCATATTATACTATAAGCGTGAGAAAAGCTGCAATACTGCAAAAACACGCTCCATAAGGACAGGATCCACGCCGGTTATTGCGACGTAGTCCGATATCCAAATGTATTTGAATCAAAAACAAGAAGGTCCTGGAGGTGCAGTGTGGGCAAGATTTTAAGTAATACGAGAGCAAAGACTGTCGTTGGCTAACTAGAGATTTTACGTTGCTCACGTTTCAGCGGAATAAGAGGGGGCATGTTTCCATTAATCTGGAAGCAGTAATTGGTCATGATATATGTAAATTATTAACGACCGTCCGGAAGGGTAAGGGAAACCTCCATGCTTTAAGTACCTTCAACAAGAAAACATAATCTAAACTGTCATACGCTTTTTATAAATCTACAGCTAATGCAACTCTGGGCACCTGCAGAAAACGAATATTAAAAATATATCGCGTAAAGAGCGAAGTTTATATGAAAGATCATGCGTAACCTGAAAGAGACTAATATAGTGACTGATGATTGGCCGTCGTCGAGATCTAAGGACTTTTGAGAACAACTTAAGACCGACGGACAATAAAGAAATAGGTCTATAGCCCTAAACAGAATGCGCTTCGCTGGATTTCGGAATGAGGAATAAAATTGTTCTTTTAAGAACCACCGCTTCGCGTTTTAAAAACGCATTGAATAAGGATGTAAGATAGAGGCTGAGGAAGACCAATTACTATGTATAAAACTGGATACTTAATCCATCTTCTCCGGGGGCATTGCGACCCTTTGTCCTCCTAAGGACAACGAGAATATGCTCCCCAGTAATAGAAGTGATCAAGATTTGACACTTGTCATCCCTGAGATAATCTGGACAGAAAATCTGGGGCATGTGTGTAGCCTATAAAAGTGCATTTGCACATTATGTGTATTAACTCTCGTACTACAGTGAACTCTCCTAAAATCTGCCTACTATTAGTAATAGTCGTGCCATCTTCCAGAATAGGAGAGTGAATGGCGCCGTCGTAGTAAATGATAGAACGTCGTTGTAGCAAAATCAGAACATTATAAACAGTTATAATCTTCACCTGAAATCGATGATAAAATCACAAAGACCATTACTCACTATCGAAATACAGGAGTAAATTGTTTTTAATAGATACTTGAAGCCTTTAATGCAACCCAGGTTATCTAAGGACGGCGGAAAATTCCAAAATTCGGAGAGAGCGTGGTATAAAAATTCTCGGAAAACTCTGCCTCGAGAAATTATTTCCGTATTAATCTTTAACAGGAAGTGTCGCGAACTGTCGGTGCAAGAAAAGACGTTGAAAGCTACGTCGATGGCGGCATGATCAGAGAGCGCAACTAGGATGAATTTCATTGTATCACTGCAGCAAATAAACTCTCTGAAGTGTATTCTCGGTCTATTCGAGTCTAAGTCGTAGAAGTGTAGTGGGTTAAATGATGCCGAAATATGATAAAATAAAGCGTATTTTAACGCTAATAAGCTGCGACTAAGTAGGGCAAGGCGTAGTAGGCATCTACACGAATCTCAGGTACCTCCAATAGCATTCCAATAGCTGGAAATTATCCAGTAAGGAATCCCCGGAGGAAGTAAGGAAGTAATGGAGGTTGCACAAAACTCATTCCTCTCTTTTGTATGTAAAAATCCAGGTTTACCATATAATACTACGAAGCAAGTGGTTTAAATATAACTACGTATAGTCCTTCCTTCAGGTGCTAAAACAACACGATCATATCAGTGACACTTTTGTACTAACATCGCGACCCCATCCTCTTGATCTATGTTAATAATAGCTTGATAATCTGTATGAAATTCCTGAGATGTAAGGAGAGATTTTATTTCTTAAAGCAATCATCTGGTGGAGAATTTTGATAAACTGTTTTAGAAGGGCCTTATTATGATAGGAACTGACATTTTAAACATTAAGAACTACGAACTTAAAGGAACGTTCTGTAAACATTTTTAAATCCCGCAAGAAGGACATACTTACAAAAGTGTAAGGGATTTTTCTTCATGAACACTATAGTAAATTTGTGTATTTTGAAACTAATATAATACAAACTGTGACACATCTTTCCGAAAAAAAAACACAGCCATATAAAAATTACATAACATTCAATGTTGACGGGAACGTAGAAAGTAGCTGTGAAGGTCAATACAGTCCACTAAACACACTACCCCTAAAGGGAATTCTGAATCAGATATTGCCTGATGTTGTGAAGTTAAATCTGCATTCGCGTGTGGTGTTATATCTGCCTTGCAGGTAACCTCAAGGACACTGTTCTTTCTTTCTCGTAGAAGGTCTAGTGACTTTAAGTCTTTATGGTTTGGGAAAGAAATCAGATTGCACAGAAGTAACGGCATGTTCAGCTGGAGATTGGATAGTATTGTCTTGTCATCCAGGGGAAGATCTAGTCAACACTGTTAACACTTCCTGCGCAGACGGACGAGAGAAATGAAGATCCATGACACCCACAGGCGTATCCTGTAAAGGTGGGGCCCCGGGTTCACTTTTAGATCTCCCATAGCTAGCGCGTAATCTGTTATTGATAAATGGACAGGATAACGCAGGAAAATCGTTGTCATCAGTAAAAAAAGGCAACCTTGATGAATTCTGGGCGGGTCAGGGGCAAGCGACAAAGAGTGAATACGATCCTGAAGAGGGAGAGGAGCGTTTCACTTTGCCAATCTCCCTCATGTGTAAAGGCGTCTGGTCATTAGCGGGTGTATCTGGTTGGCGTTCTTCAGGGGCCCGGTTACCATCGCTGAAAATTTGATTGACTTCGAAAACAAATTATACGGTACCGTTCACAAGTCACACCCACATTACAATCTTGAACCATGACACGAAACGGAATATGCTATGTATTTTCAAATTAACAATAGGTACGCCAATATCTATGCCAGGGGGAAGGGGGCGCTCCATAGTTCTGGTTAAACTTTTCGCACTATTACATAATTTTTAAATGCTCTTCTACTACTGATAACAGTCGTTCGAAAGGAAAACCATTTATACGATAACCAACCGAATCGGGTCATAATATACTACGATATTAGTATAAAATGGATCGATCTGGGCTATACTGGAACATACTAGACCATAATAGAATAACTCAGTAGCCCCTGGGAAACCGAGCACCTTGAACCGTCGACCCACGATCTTTTACGACATCCATTTTAGAGGTGTATTTGTTCCCTTTATGAGCACTTTTTAGGGGGTGTACTCGTTCTCTTTTATGAACACTTTTTAAGGGTAAACTAATTCCCTTTTATGAGCATATTTTCCAACCCTTGTTTTAACATAGCAGAAATTACGAACACACAGCAGAGCAGATAATACATAACACTTGTTCTCTTTTATGAGCATATTACGAACACACAGCAGAGCGGATAATACATAAGACTCGTTCCACCCTTATTTGAACATAGCACAGCTAATAAAAGAGAATGGCTCTTTAATCACACAGAGACTACGAAACGTAACGAATATTAAACATAGTGCATTTTAGGGGTGTATTAGTTCTCTTTTATGAGCATCGTTTCCAACCCCTATTTGAACATAGCAGAAATTACGTAAGACTATGTAACATAGCAAAGGTGGGGTGTATTCGTTCCACTAGTAAAAGACTTAATTTAAGTTTTTGTGCGTTTTGCATAATTACTTAATTAAACTTGATAATATACCTCCAAAAATAGGTGCAAGCAATGCAGTAAGAAAACCACCTTTTTGTATAATTATTCGTTTTTTCTTTTGTTTTAATGACGGACGTTTTTCACCAAATATCTCAGTTCCTTTTTATATTTTTTTAAATTTATTTATCTCTGTTTTATTTAGTGGAACATTTCCCTGTAATACGTTATAGGAACATTCGCAAAGGAGGGAATTAAATCAGGATCTGCATTTTGTAAAATTGCCTTACGTGCTTTCGGTGTTGACTTTGCTGAAAGTTTTAATAAATGTGCATTTTCCTTACTAATCATTTATTACGGCTATTATAGCACAAATAGTTTTTAGAATATAAACCATATTGCAATTATTTTTATAGGCACATAAACATAATTAAAAGAATCTGTTGGAAAGATATTTGTTCGAACTCGCTGCTCATCAGGAGTATTTTGTTTTAAATCAAAAAATAGATTACTATGTGCAATTCGAGTTGCATCTTGACTTGCTTCTTGAATAAATTTTGTATTACCTGGATACAATTGTCGTGCCAGATAAATAATTTGAGCTTGGTCTCTAGGATTTTTAAAACAAACAATATAGTGACAATTTAAGAAATATCCCACATTCCTTTTTGTTCATGAAAAATATTCTGTGTTATAAATATTACAGTTATATTTCTATGATGGCTACCCTTAGTAAAAATATCTACAATCCGATGGTCACACTCATGCATTAAATCATTAATAATGACAAGATGTAGAGGTTCGTGTGCTTGAAATTCATTATTTTGAGGTAAACCTTCTTTAAACAAAAACCTAAAAGAGTATCATACAACGGCTGCCATTCACCATAACACCATATAATATTTTTAAATAACTTTCTATAATGACCAAGAAATGTTTTAACAAAATATGATTTTCCACAGCCTGTAGGAACTGCTACCATACATGTAAAAGGAATTTTCCACTCCATATTTTTTCTCTATTACAGACATATCACATTTATTTTAAATAACGTTTTTAAATATATAGCTTTATTTTCTCCTTTACATAAAAAACAGCGTTTGTTCAATAACAAATTTGATTTAATATACTTTTACTTGTGATACTGGTAGAACTCGTGATGATGATGATGACAATGTAACTAAGCAACGAAAATTTACAGTGTTGCTAGAATTTAAAATATAAAATTAACCTTTTCAAATTATAAAAACTACAAGAATTACTTGTGATGACATGCTTCACCTATAAATTCTTGACTTTTCTTTTTTTTTTTTACAATAGAGTATGCTTTATATCAATCCAAGAATTTTAACTTTTTGGCAGACCTAACCATTTCACATAGGCCTTATTATTTATCTTTAGCAAAACTTTTTCAATTAAATATGTTTTTGGAAATTTCGTTCATTGTAATTCGTGTACGTAAAATCTTCGTTCAATACTTTTATTATTTGAGTCTACTAAGTGATATGTTGGAAGGATTAGTGTAGAAAACTTTAGCAATTCGAAAATTTTTTGTACTCCAATTGCGTGTAAAACCTCTATCAAAACCAGGACGCTTAAGTTTACTAATTCTTACATATCCACATACCTTAAATTTACTTTTTCTTTTTATCACAGAAAAATTTTTGCAATAGATGTATGTCAATAGATGTTTTTCATTTTCTTTTTTAATAGCATCGAAAATTTTCTTTTTAATAGTGGGATGAAATGTATTATTATATTTATTTAGTAATTCCAGCAGAATGCCAATCCATTTATAATTTCCCTGCAGTGTAAATTGTCTCCACATTAAATTACGTAATGTTCTATTAAATATTTCAATAATACTTGCATTCACATCACTGTACGTGGAATAATGTTTAATGTTATTTTGGTTCATCGCCTTTTGAAACTCTGAATTATATAATTCTTGACCCCTGTCAGTTTGTAAAAATGTTGCTCTTTTGTTTGCTTTTCTCAGTACTGTTATAAGTGCTTGTATAATTTCTTTCCCAGTTTTATTTTTCACAGGAATAGCCAAAGCATAATTAGAGAATGTGTCTATTACAGTTAATAAATATTTGAAATTTCGATTAATGTTTGCTTGACCTTTCAATTTTCCACTATTCATTTCAACAAAATAAGCTTGCCATTAATCATGTATTCCTTTCGTAATAATGTGTATTCTAGGATACTTTCGTCTTGCACTTTTATGTAATTCTGCAGCTATTTGTTCTCAAACTGATTGTGATATATTTTTGTTTATCAATACTATTACACTAATATATATACAAAAACTAAAATATATTTACAATATACAAATCTCACATGTTAAATCTTTATTATGATACCCCCAAGGAACAGTGTGTATATTACAATTTAAAATTTTTCTTTTGTCATCATACGGATCTAACGCTAATTTTGTTACCTGATTTGTTGTTAAATTGTGGTATTTATTTTAAATTAAAATTGTGTTTATGAATCTTTCGTATTGAAATAAACATGATTTATAATCGTCAAACGTAATTTGTCCTTTAACTACATTTTTCTTGATCCCTTTACATTTTTTCAACTCTTTACTTTCAACAGTTTTTATTGCATAATTTTTTGTTCGTAAACCAACATATTCAATGATGGGAACTCCACATAATTCATCTTTTATTTTACCCAAAACGTGTTTATTTTTTGTGTTATATAAAGCATGATTTTCAGGATAATTTGAGGTATCAAAATACTCATTCATGTCTTTTATATCTTTATAAATATAATCGGTTTTAATGTAGTAAATGAAAGAGTCAGTATCCATGCAATTAATACTAATCTTATCTCCATATCGAAGTTTCATTACATTATAATGAAATCCATACATTGCTAATTTTGATAATTCTAAAACTGTAGCTCCTACATAGATCGGTTTATTTTCAGTTACAGAGTTTTTAGCATATGGAATAATGCAAGATTGTCTCCTAATTTTACCCAATTTTGAAACTGATCTTGCGCTACTATTTTTTACACTATTTTTCATTATTAATTAATTTTATATCAATGCGTTTTTGTACATTCTCCATTATCTTTCTGTATACCAGATTTATTTAATAACTTATAGAAATATTTTTCAAATTCAAATTGTAGCATTTGCACGACGCTGAGTATTTTCTTCTATATAAGATGCAAGCCATTTAGATTGACGAAACCATAATATTTTATGTACTTTTACCATATTAAATCTTGTTTTAGATAAAATTGTAATACTCTATAATGCAAGATATATTTCGATTTCGATTTAAGTGTTAATAGTAATTTTAAATATTTACCATTCGGTGGAACTTCATTAGTGGGAGCACACGGAAAATCAGAATGGTATTCGTGTAAATAATTTCGATACTCTAAATCCACTTCTAGAAGAAAACCCGATTCACTATCAGTGGGCCAATTGATAATTTTGTTATTGTTTGGCCAAACGTCAATTTTGTCCTCGCACCGAAAACCACCATATGGTAAATAATCAATCATTGCTAGTCCGTACAGATTGTTCCTGTCTATATATAGTAAATAAGATTTTTCATTTTCCGCATAAAAATCTTGTACGTAATGTAATACTAATCTTATCTCCATATCTTAGCTTTGTTGTTAAATTGTGGCATTTATTTTAAATTCAAATTGTGTTTTATGAATCGTTTCGTTTCGAAATAGACATGATTTATAATCGTCAAACGTAATTTGTTCTTTAACTACATTTTTCTTAATCCCTTTACATTTTTTCAACTCTTTACTTTCATCAGCTTTTATTGCATAATTTTTTGCTCGTAAACCAACATATTCTATGATGGGAACTCCACTTAATTCACCTTTCATTTTACCATATCTTGTTGAAATGCATAGCATGTATGTACGTTAGCTTTGGCATACATTAATACAGCTTGTGTGATGTCTCCGCGAATCGATTTTTCTACAAACATATTATGTTGTGTATAATAATCACGGTTCTCCATTGTTTGATGTTAATTCGGGTATACCACAAGGCTCTAATCTTGGACCTCTCTTCTTTCTACTATTTGTTAATGATTTACCATCTGTACTTGAGCATTCACACTGTTTATTATATGCGGATGACATGAAATTATACAAGGAAATAAGAGAACTTGACGATGTTCTAAAACTTCAGAGTGACTTGAATAACTGCTATTTATGGAGTGTTGAAAATAAGTTGCATTTTAATATAAATAAATGTAATGTAATCAGATTTTCTAAAAATAGAAACCCCTGTACATTACAATTATACGCTAACAAACACTATTCTTAATAGAGTTCAGGAAGTAAATGATTTGGGTGTCATTGTAAATACTAAATTGTGTTTTAGCGCTCATATAGAAAAGGTTGTCAATGAAGCTTTCAAGTCTCTAGGTTTTGTGATAAGAAGTACTAGAGATTTTAATAATCCATATGTCATCATTATGCTATTCAATTTTCTAGTACGAAGCAAACTTGATTATGCAAGTATAGTTTGGACTCTGTATTATAAGCAGTACATTGCAAAAATTGAACGGATTCAGAATAAGTTTTTAAGATACTTATATTACAAAACCTATAGAATAAACTCTTATAAAAATAAAATATCGTATGCAACTCTCCTAAGTTTATTTGATGTTGGAACATTATCTGCTAGACGAAGGTATTTTCAACTTATATTTCTTTTTAAGTTAGTAAATGAAATTGTTGATAGTCCTGAGTGTTTGCATTTATTAAATTTTAATGTTACACATAACTGTTTGAGGACAAGATTGCAATTTTTTTTGTAAAAGATCCAAAACCATTGCACATTTGAATACACCTTTGATAAGTATGTGTAGATTATTTAACAATTTAATACAAAATAACATTGAAATTGATTTTGTTATGCCATGTATTGCCTACATAAGATCGCTTATAAAAATTTTACCACGTTTAGATTATCTATAGTACTGATATTTCTATATCTACTTATGTATGTCTTCAATATTTGAACAATTCTTCTACTGTTACTATTTTGAATTTGCTTAGTAACAATTTTGTATATATTAAAAATTGCTATGATAAGTTGGTTTATGGATTTTTGTACGCTCCTTCACTTAAAGATGGCTTTATAAATCTACTTTAGAAGTATCTCACTGATCCTGTGCTCATAAAAATTATTTTATCAGACTTCTAATGTATTTTCTATTGTTTTTGGTCGTATGTGATTTGATAGTTTGTGTATCTTATCTTTCTGGTATTTTATTCACATCTTGCTCTCTCTCTATGCATTCAGCATTTTGTCATCATATGTTCCGATGTTTTCTTGTGGATATTTTTATTTATTTTTTCTTCTTTTTATTTTTTCTTCTATTGTTCATTTGTAGATGTAATATTAATTTTGTAAACCTGTTGTAACTGGGATAAAATCCTGTAATAGGCAGCAATAATAAGTAAATAAATAAATAAATATACATATTGATATCTGATAAGAGTTCAAGGTCAACTTTTGTTTTATATAACATGGCTTGCCATGCCAAACCAGGTGCAGTAAAACAATTAATTGGTACAATACTAAAAGCATTTAAACACGTCTTTCGAAAATTTTCCAATACATGTGCTGTGAGAAGTACATCACATTTTAAATATAGATCATGGTAGTCCCCTAAATTTTGACAATTAAACACATGTCAAGTCAGTTTTGCATATTGATAGCCGTTCTCGGAAATTTGTGTTCCGTTCAACTTGCTATTAAACTATCTTCAATATTCTTCCAGGTAATTCAGTTTCTTTAAATGTATCTATATTTGTTATATATACATATAAATAAATTCCTTTACGGAGAATTAAAGGAAATTTATCATCAGAAAAATATTGCTTTGTATATACGAATAGCTCACGTTGTAATTTTGACACCAAATTTGCGAGACTGTACGGAAGAAATTTATATAAGTCTACAAAATGTAGTCTACCATTAAAATTAAAATGTTTGGAGAATGTGGTGTATTTCTCAGTGCTTTCAGCAATTACAGATATATTGCCAGGTGTGCAATCTAGTTCTTTCACGAATAAATGTGCATCATAGGCAGATAAGTTATGACAGAATACAGGGATAAAATTACTCTGACGTTTAATTTGCAAATTACAATTACTGCACACCGTGGCAATATATTTCCCAGTTAAATTGTTATCATGTTTAACTTTTCTATTGTTACTCATATATTTACTATCGAAAACAGAGCATTCAGTTGATAGATTATACTCCTGTAACTGAGAACTATTTAACTGTATTATTGGTTTCTGTTGATCTAATATATTTATTATTTTTTTAATTCCTTCTCCATAGCAGACATAAAATTAATCGATACATTTTCTCCACGATAAATAACTAGATCTGGTTTTATATATTTGTTACTCCAACACAGAATATAACTAAAACTGCATGGTATATATTCCTGAATTTGTTTTGTATTGGATCCAATTTGTTGATTTATATGTTTTAATAAACTTTCGATATCTGTAACTATTATGATATCATTCTGTAATACCAATTTTAGTTTACGAAATTTTAAAAGATCTCCTTGTTTCAGCCCGTTAAGTTTTGTTGGAGTGTGTCCTTTACGTAATTTCTCACGTTCATCTAATTTTGATTTGTTATAAAACATACTAAACATCGTCTAAAAATAAATGCTTGATGAGTACCTAATTGATGTCTAACTAAATCATTTAAAATTGTAATTAAATAATAATAAGAGTTTAAATATAATAAATCAATATGTTTACCTACAGATTTGTTTTCGCTTATACGTAACGGAAAAATTGTTTCATTATCATAACTAACACCATATATACTAATAGAAATTTGTTCCGTAGTAAATACGAAATTATACATATGTTCAAATTTTCTTATGTGTGCTATTTCAACAGGGAATTTTATATTCGTTTTTTCAAATAACGGTAATAAAGTATTAATATATTGTATGTAGTTATTTACTCGATGTGGATTATCTTTTGCAGGATGTAAAGAAGCTAGAATTCAATAAATAAAACATCTATTATCGTTATTTTGAATATTTAAGAACACATTTTGTAGATAAAATCCATTGAGGCAATTTTATATATGTTTCTTCTTTATGACTTTTCAATAAGGCATTGAGATTTTTATAAGACAATAATGACTATTGAAATTTTCTTCACAATGTAATAAAATAATATGTTTACCTACAGCTGAGTTTTCGCTTATACGTAACAGAAAAATTGTTTCATTATCATAATCAATTCCATATATATTAATAAAAATTTGTTCCTTAGTAAATACGGAATTATACATATGTTAAAATTTGTTATGTGTGCTACTTCAACGGTTAATTTTATATTCGTCTTTTCAAATAACGGTAATAAAGTATTAACATATTGTATTGTAATTATTTACACGATGTGGATGATCTTTTGCAGGATGTAATGCAGCTAGAATGCAATACATAAAAAATCTATTATCGATGTTTTGAATATTTAAAACACATGTTTTAGACAAAAAAACAAAGAGGCAATTTTATATACGATGATGCGGTCAGTGGATCATAATTACTAATTTTAATTTCTAAGAGATGGTTTGGTTGAGAACATAAAGACCACAATGATTTTATAATTGCTCTGTTTTCTTATTCAACTAAAATTTTATTAAATAGTTTTTCAATTATATCATTCACATTTGTACTCGGTAAAATGATTTCGTTACCACTATTTACAAAGAATCTACATGTTTCTAAATCTACTGAATTTTACAAAAGTTGTAGCCAAAGAAAAATTTACTTTAAAGGATGTATTATCTTGTTCCTGTTTTAATATATCTAAACAGTATTTTCTTTTATTATTTAAAAAGCATCCACTATCCTCATTTAAAACATTATCACATTTTAAAATGATTTTTTAAAATTATTATTAAATAGAGTTTCAGTTGGTAAACGGTTTGACCTTTTTCATTGCCATGACTATAATACGTTCAGAAGTGTTTTTTTTAATAACACAAAGTTACTATAATAGTTCAGAAGTGAGTTTTTATAATATTTGGTCTAGGAACTAATTCGTGCGGGTGGACAAAAGATGGCGCAACGAACGGAGCCTCTCACAGTTCCGTGTATCCACAAATGTGTTGCAAACCCCTGTCATCGCGTATCGTTCGTAGTATAGGCCAGTGGATTAAAGTGTCAACAACACCAGTTTGTAGTTAAGTGAACATGGCGCAATTTGTGCCTGATAAAGTGTTTTTGCGGGGTGTCCTGCTGCATTACTTTAACATGCAGAAAAGTGCGACCGAAAGTCATCGTATTTTTGTGGAAGTGTATGGTGACCATGCTATAGCTGAGTGAACGTGTCAGAAGTGGTTTGCACGGTTTAGAAGTGGTGATTTCGGCTTGGCAGACCAAGAGCGAGCTGGACAGCGAAAAAATTTCAAGACGAAGAATTGACAGCATTGCTCGAGCAGGATTCGTGTCAAACGCAGGAACAACTGATCAAACAACAGTCTCCAAACGCTTGAAAGCCATGGGAATGATTCAAAAGATGTCACATTGGGTTCCACATGAATTGAAAGACAGAGACGTTGAAAGACGAAAAACCATTTGCGAATTGCTGCTTCAATGACAGAGCAGCAAGGGGTTTCTGCATCGAATTATTACGGGTGATGAGGAGTGGATCCATTACGAGAACCCTAAACGAAAAAAGGCCTGGGTGAAACCAGGTGAACCAGGTCCATCACAACCAAAACGAGATATTCACTGTGCAAAGGTTATGCTGTGCATATGGTGGGATATGAAAGGTGTGGTGTACTATGAGCTGCTGCAACCGGGTGAAACTATGAATGGAGAACGTTATCGACGACAAATAATGCGTTTGAAGCAAACTCTGGTCAGAACACGACCAGAATGGGAGAACAGACATGACAAACTTAGTGTTCAACATGATAACGCTCACCCACATGTCGCAAAGCCGGTCAAAACCTATTTAGAAAATGTCGGATGGGAAGTTTTACCCCACCCGCCGTATTCACCAGACGTTGCTCCTTCGGACTACTACTTGTTCGATTGCATGAACAACGATTTGATTGGACAGTGGTTTACTTCTTCAGACGATATCGAAACATGTGTCTCTGACTGGATCGCTTCCAAGGATGAGGACTTCTTTCGCCACGGAATCCGCACATTGCCTGACAGATGGGCGAAAGTGGTGGCTAGCGATGGACAATATTTTTCTTAAGGTATTTATGTATTTTGTGTTTGTACTACAGCTTCAATGTGTGCGTAGCAACCGCACGAATTAATTCCTAGACCAAATATGATATTATCTTTATAAGATGTCTTACCTATAGGCAACTAAAAAAGGACACTGATATACACACACACAAAAAAACAGAGTTTCACCGATGAAAAGTTTACACTTTAAACACCAACAAAGAACATATTAAAAAGAACTTCTCGGTCAATCTTTTATACCTTTGTAATTGCATTGCGCAATATTGCACAATAAGGATGATGTCACTGAGCCACGGTCAGGATTTAAATGACAAGACAGGTCGCGAGCGTTCAACATAAATTGTGATTGCATTGCGTAATATTGCGCAAAAGAGATGATATCATCGAGTCACATTCGGGGTTTCCCCCTTTTTTTAGATCCTATCGTTGAATGACAAGTCATACAGCGAGCGATCAACACATACTATTAAATCACTATCGACAGTTAAAAAAACTAGCACAATGTTTTTAAAATCCGGATGAACGACGTAATGAGAATTATCCACATATGGCGGAAGTTATTATGTAAATCATAACAAAACACGAAGTTTGCATTCCTTTGCAATCTTTAAATATTGTATTCTGGTAAAAGAAAGTAATCTCTGTTATGTTCAAATAGGGGTTAGAACAAGTTCAGCACTTAAAAAAAGCTTTGCTATAGGGATTGGAACGAGTACACCCTTGCCATGTTGGTAGTCTTTCCTATTTCTTTTATGTTAAAATACAGAACGAATACAGCTCTATTATGTTAAATAGTGTGTTCGTAGTCTCTGTGTAATTTTTGCTATGTTTAAATAGTGGTTGAACAAATACACTCCTGATATGTTTCGTAGTGTTAAGCTATGTTAAAATAGGGGTTGGGCTCATAAAAGAGAACGAATACACCACCATAGTCTTATGTCTGCTTTGTGTTATGTACTATGTTCGTTATGTTAAAATATGCTCATAAAAGAGAACGAGTCCACCTTAAAATGGACTATGTTCAAATAGGTTGGAAAAATAGGCCAACTGCTGTGGTAAAATATGGGTTGGAACTAGTCCATGAACTATGTTCAAATTGGGTTAGAAACGTAGTCTTATGCTATGTTCAAATAGGGGTTGAAAAAACGAGCACAGCTCTACTATGTTAAATAGTTGCGTGTGGTCGTAGTCTTTGCTATCTTAAAATAGGAGTTGAAACATAAACCATCTGCTATGGGGTTGAAGAGAATTCGTCTTTTACTAGTGAAACGAGTACACACCCCTTTGCTATGTTACATAGGCTTACGACATTGCTGCTATGTTCAAATAGAAGTTGCAAACGATGCTCATAAAAGAGAACGAATACACCCCTAAAATTGACTATGTTTAATCTTCGCTATGTTCCGTAGTCTCCGTGTGATTAAAGGGCCATACTCTTTTATTAGCTGTGCTATGTTCAAATAGGGGTGGAACGAATCTAATGTATTATCCGCTCCGCTGTGTGTACGTAATATGCTCATAAAACAGAACGAGTTCACCCCTTAAAGTGTATTCATAAAAGAGAACGAGTCTTATGTATTATCTGCTCTGCTACGTGTTCGTATTTTCTGCTATGTTAAAATAGGGGTTAGAAAATATGCTCATAAAGGGGAACGAGTTCACCCGTAAAAAGTGTTCATAAAACAGAACGAGTACACCCCCTAAAAAGTGCTCATAAAACGGAAGAAATATACCCCTAAAATGGAGGTCGTAAAAGACCGTGGGTCGACGGTTCAAGGTGTTTGCGTGGCCGTGAGGGTACACAACGGGTCTTATCATATATATATGTTCGCATGGAATTAGTTCTACTACAGTGGTTGTGTGTTAAATAATAATAATAATAGTAATAATAATAGCATTATTATTATTATTATTATTATTATTATTATTATTATTATTATTATTATTATTATTATTATTATTATTATTATTATTATTATTATTATTATTGAGAAGGTTCCCAGGCGGGAAACAAGCCTTTTCGCCTGGGACAGTCTGACTCTCGTAGCAAGGATTTCATTTTGCCCGCCCTAATTTGATTAGTCGGCAAGAATCCAGAATTAGCCTACCCGAAGTTACCGCCATCTATGTTCATGCGGTTATCACAATATATTATTTTTCCTGCCGAATTGTTTCTAAAGGAGCTCCAGAGGTCTAGAGTAACTCCTCCCCCTACATAATGAATTAAAATATTGAGATGAGAGCCTTTAATTTTATGAATTTCGATGGTAAATGTCACCGAATATTTGAAAGTGCTTATGGAAAACTATGAAATAAAGAAAACAGATTCGCGGAATATTATTATAAAATTATATGACGAACGCATTTGCTGTGATCCCAACGGTTATTATAGAATATACAAGCTTACAAAAGCACTTTGATTGGCAACATTAAAAAGAACTTTACGATTTATCTCTCTACATGCGACGTTTCCTTCAGCGCTTCCGTGACGAGGTCGGAAGAACACGTGCCTTCGGGTCACAAAGTTGGTGTTTCGAGCCCACAACGGGGTATTTTTTTGTATTTTTCAGACTGGCTTTAATATATTTAAAAGCACGCTTATAGTCGATTTAACAGATTTTGGGGAGTAACTTCGTGGTTTATAGCCGTTTCATAATGCGAATATCGTAGTACTTTATGGTATTTGATAATAGTATACTAATTGAATTATTTCTTTTGTTTTAGTACCTTGACAAGGACAACTTATATTATTATTTAAATATATTTAGGTTGATCTGTACTTTAAATCGAGGATTAATGAATTATGATTTCTGGGCTTTCGGCAGCTAAGACCATTAACTCTTCCCGTTTTCAGGGATTCCATCCCTCAGCGAGCACAGAAACCGGAGAAAGGGAAGGAAGGTAACGGCTTGGGACCTATAAGTTAGGTAACACCCCAGCATTACCTTGTTTGAATGAGGAAGACACAGGAAAACCTCATTCACGGTGGCTGGCCTGAAAAAGCGTTTTACACATTTTCGACCGAGTGCCCCCGCCGGGAATCGATAGCGGGACCACTCGCACCGAAAACAAGAGCGTTTTTATCGACTATTCTACCATTAGGGCGCGACACACATTAAATTGACCTTGTTAGGTTGATCTCACTTAGGTCCACGCGTACCTTTGCAGAAGAAACAAACAATCATGAGGTTCAAAATAACTTCTTATGGTTAACACTTTCATATAGAAATGATTAAGAGAGGAAATAGTAATGGTCTAAGTAAAATATTTTTTCACGCATGTTGTGTTATAGCTTACATTTAAAAATAAAGAACAATAAATGTATTCTACGTGCAAATTTGAATAATCCGACAGAAAGGAAAACATATTAAGTAAGACTTTGTACGCTTATTTCTATGGTACAAAACAGCAACAGTGGTATATCTCACCTTAAGTACTCTAATTCCATTTCTTAGAGTCCAAATCATCTGCAGTTGTGAGAATGCCTCGACAGCTGCAACCCAACATACCTTTCTCAGCACTGATAGCTCTGATTCAGCTGCTTATGCAGGTAAAATTGCAAAATAAAATAGATGACTACCGAAAGTGACTACTGAAACAGCTCTCCATTCTAAGATGAACCTCTATGGCTCAGAAGAAGTTGCCCAATGACTACCATATAATATTAGCATTGTTGCTGTGTATGTAATGTATTGTTTCCTTATGCACAGTATGTTCAGAGAAAAAATACTAACCTCGCAAGAAATATAAAATGATTGAAAGTAGATGAAATATCAAATCTAGAATAATTATAATATAATTTTGTAAATAATTGTCTTGATTGACAGACCTTCTAATATTCTTTTCATTCTAACATATTTCTCTTTCAGATAGGAAGGTCTTGCCTCTCACACTGAGGATGAATTGAAATTGCTATTGAAACATTTGGAAAAAGTTTTAAGCTGGCCGGGCCCGCAGAACAGAAGTTCAATGCACTATTCAGTTATTGATTACATCACTTCATTTTCAAACGAAATAATTAGCTACTTAAAATGGTTTCGTCTATGATTAAGTCAGAATAACCTACTCCAGATTTCCTTCTTTTATATCCAAAACAAGTTATATAAACCTTCGTCAATGAGGAAACTTCCATGAAAAATAATTAAGTTGAGACTACCATTTCGTTTTTAACGATGGTCCACATTTACATTGTTCCTCGCCACAACTTCTAATTTTAAAAGAAAAGTCGAAAGGAATTATTTTCGAATTTATTAAATTGTATCAATACGTGTAGAATTTAAAAGTTCTACTTTTATCTTTCATAAATACTACTTTATTTTTTGATTTTTGTATGAGGAAATTTTAGCAGAATGGCACACACCTGCGTCGACGAGTGTGGCAACCTCTTTTGCTTCCTTGGAAACTGCTGTTTACGAAATGTCTGCTGTATTATTATTATTATTATTATTATTATTATTATTATTATTATTATTATTATTACTATTACTATTATTATTATTATTATTGCAATGTCGAGACATGACACATATTTTACCCTTATTTAGTTTATATTGAATTTCAAGTCCCTTTTTTCATATTGAATGTATATGAAAGGCTGAATAGCTCTAAACATTAATATTTCCAGCAGTATTAGTTGAAGAAGAAGTAGTTGAAACCTAAAATTAATTGCAGAGAAGTAGCAACTTTTGTTTTGGATCAACCGTATGTTTGACCCATACTATCCATATGTCCTCCCTGTTCTTCAATTGTTTCCTGAACACACTAACTTCTCAGGTAGGACGAATAAAGGTTGATACTACAGACGTCATCTTATAGTAGTTCACTTTTCTATTGAGAGTCCAAAACGAAAGTCAGCTCAACACTAATAACGAGAGAAATTATTTTGTTTCTTATCTTACATTTGAAGTATAAATATTAAACGTGAATAATATTTCCTTTAATTACCTAACAGGAATAAAAAAACACTATCACTAGGACTGGAAACCAACGTTTATCGCACTACTCTAAAACATCGCTGCTAATTAAGGGAAGACTTGGTGAAAATTATCTTAAGCAAATTAAACACTTTTACGGTTGCAATATTGTAAAACTCTTCTTTCGGTCATAATAAAATAGAAATTGTTATGTAGGAACAATAGTCAAGAGAATTCAAAACTAAATTGTCATGATAAATTGTTGACGATGATGGATAGAATTAGTATTAATTTATACTGTTGCAGCATTTAGATATGAAGACGTTTACGGCCCTGCTAGAGCATCGAGGCTAATGTTATATGAAACTACAGTTTAAAGATATTTCCTCTGCTATTTCTTTGTGATTTTACTCTTTCACGAGACATTAATATACATTGTACATTGTCGAGTTCAATATTTTAGACAGTCTACTCGACGCTGGGGAAATAAAACTCTCTAACACTTGGCCCGCGTAGTCGCTGTGGAGGTTTGCGCACTCAATAATATTTTTATATACATTTCCTGTTTATCACGTTATTTTGTTGGAACGTTTTGTTTATGTGAAATGTAGAAAAATAAAACTCATAATATAAATCAGTTGGAAACCAAGGTACGCATGCCGAATTCTACACTGGACTAGGGATAAGCAACTAGCGACCTTTCGGAAAAAATGGCATAAGAAAGTGGTTTCGTGAAGGACTCTGCTTTCATTCTTCTAATTGTTGGTCGAAATGATACAAAATTGCTCAAATTTGCCGATCGGTTCAAAACAACAAACCACAAGAGAAAGATTGACTATAGTCTATCCGCTAGAAATATTCCAAAATATCCCGGAAGTGGCTAAAATTTTTTCGGTAAGGTTGAAGGTACAAAGCCGTTCTATTTCAATAAAAAATCATAATTGCTTCTGTTCCGTTTGAATCAGTCACTACATTAAAGTTTTTGAGAATATTCTTATATATCTTGAAACAAAGCTCCAACTAAATATACTCATTAGTTTTCAGATTAAGTAATGGTTTATCTGCCTTTCCAATTTTGAACGAAATTACGATACTCAATGTCTTTCTCCTATAGCTTACTTTGGAAGAAAAGGTTAAAGATCAATAGAAAGTAAAAAAAAAAAAAAAATCGGTTCGATTTGGTTTCAATATATATATTTATACATCCTCACGGTTTTGTCAAGGCTCTATATTTGTATTTTACATTTAAAGTTGCAACCGGGTGTTTCTGACTGCCGTATACAGTTGCCCGATCATCACTCTTGTTATTCGCGCGCACAGTCATTCGAAGAACTGAAAACGTACTCTGTAGATAAACAGGTTATGGTTGTGAACTCGGAAAGCCTGGTACTTCTGCTTGGCAAGGTCAAAAAGTGGGAGAAAAAAGGATGTGTGGAATATAAAGAGGGTGCAACAGTGACTTGAGCGAAGTATTTAAGAAGTTGACTACCTATTGTTGTTTATGATAGAAATATGATAAGTACTTTGAATTAGAATACGGTTTTAAATTGGTTAACTGTTGAAAAAAAACGAAAATAAAGTTGTATTTGGAAATGTATATTAGTCGAGGACGTAGCTACTGACAGTGTTGATTATAGATATTCTCTTGGAAGAATTTCATTACACTAGAGATGAAAAGCAGACGTCCATTAAGACAGCCCTCAGCTTTTCAGACTCAATCGTTTGTGCAGAAATGTGCAGGCCAAATTTTCGTTTGTACACAAAGCCAAACCAAAAACAAAGTATAGGCTGCCTAATTGGTAGCACTTCCCCACGTCCGATTTAAAAGAAAATTATCTCAACCGTTTGTACATCGTTTGTACAGTAATGCGCAGGCAAAAATTTTGTTTCTACGCTATCAGGGGCGTCGACAGAAGGAAAAAAAGGGGAGTTGTCTAAGTGCTAGCCCCACCATGTTCGATTGTACCACAAATTGTCGCAATCGTTTATACATCGTTTGTGCAGAAATGTGCAGGTAAAATTTTCGTTTGTACTAAATAATATACGGATGTGAGTATTTTTAATATTTGACCTAGAATTGAAGAAAAAGGATGGGGATTGTAATTATTGTAACTATGTATATATCTCGGGATTGGTCAAAGTTAGAAATATGAAAGTTGTTATTTTGATTTCTCATTTCAAATGTTAAACCAGTGTATCATGTTTTAATATTTTTCGATACGTAACGTAGAAAGTAAGAAACGGGTGGAGCTACAGCTATGTTTTACCGTTTTTGCTGTTTAGCGATCAACGTTAACCGGTTTGAATAATGGTTGCTGAGAATGAAAATGGTACCTATTACACTAGTAGACAAAAAAAAATTCTCTGGCACGCGAAGGAAAATATCTCATTCTAATAGAATTTTTCACGTAGAATTCGAATCTGCAATTGATTTTTCTCCATTATCCCTAGTTTTTCCGAGACAGAGGGATTTTCGGGAAATTACCCTCAAATTCCTTTTTTTTACCGTTTTCATACTATAGCTCGGGGACCTCAGATATATAAATTCACAAATTATACTGTATGTTAGCTTGATTTATACTTAGTAACCCCTCTAAGTTTCATAAGAATAGCATTATTCTTTCTGGAGAAACAAACATATTTATATAAAAAATATGCTATGTGTACTATTCATTTCACCATATTCATTAGTGCAGATAAAATCACATATAACATTCACGAAAATAACAATATAGGCACGGTTTATATCTCATTGTATTTGAAATAAAACATATTTTCAATGACGTATACACCATGTCACCATTTTATATCTCCTTATTAAATAATATAAAAGAAGTGACTGGTATCTTCTTAATAAATGATCACTTACTTAGTTCAACTAATATGTTTTAGTTATCGACTTTCTTCTGTGTTTGGCTTCTGGAACATCTCTTTTGGGTGTCCAAAAGTAATTAGCTAGCATTTTTGAACTCCACTGTCACTGGTATCTCTTCTCCATGGAGGAAATGTCCTGAGGAAAACGTTCCCCATGCTCATCACTAACAGCACCAAAGTTTTCAGGAAAGAAATGCAGGTGCAAGTCTAGAAAGTGAACTTTAAGGGACATGTTGCAACCCATTTCTTTGAATGATTGCAGGAAATCACTCACAATTTCACGGTAATTTGGGGCTTTCTTGTTTCCTAAAAAATCTCTGTTAAACATTTAAATGAACACCAAGCTGCTTTCTCAAACAGAGTTAAGAGATCCTCGAATTTTTGGTCACGAATCAAACATCTTATTAGGGGGTCTACAAAAATCCCTAGCGTCACTAGGAAATTTTACCTTGAGGTAACAAAATCCTGCATTACTTTTGTCCGTTGCCTTAACAAAGTTTTTGAAGAGCCCGAAATTTATGTGAAGAGGAGCTGGACTTATCTTATCAGGGCTCACCAGTGAGGAATAAACAGCCTTCTTCTGTCCAGGAGTTAATACATGCGTTGGCCATTCCTTCTTGATGTAATGTTCCGCTTTTTTCCTGCTGTCCCATTCGCAGAGGAAACGAAAATATTTCGTGTAACCAAGCTGCAAACCCGTTAAAAAAGAAATGACTTTTAAATCACAGCAAACGGTTCACTTGTATTTCTCATACTGAATTCTTTCTAACACTATTTCGATGTTTTCATAGGTATCCTTCATATTAGTTGCATAAGCCAAAGGCACTGAAGCAAATTTGTTGCCATTGTTCAAAAGGACAGTCATAAAACTAGTCTTTTCAAAGAGTCAATAAACAATCTCCACTCTGTACTATATGTGCATGTCTAAGTTTATCCATCACAGCACAGACGTTATTACAATACACAAAATCATTTTCTTGAGAATAATAGTTTTGAAACTCTGTATGAAGGTTTCGAAAAATACACGCTTTAATGTCAGAATGGAGCAGATTCCAGCCTTTAAGTCTAGAAACAAGAAGTTATGTCTGTATCTTGGAGAGTTTTAAATTCCGTACGAGGTCATTTAGTTCACCCTGAGTTATCAGATGGGGATTCAATGTAGATGTGCTTCCTTCATAAGTAGGATCATCTTCTTCATTGGAAATTCAGTAGTTGCCTCAAGTACGTAATCCTCATTTATCGTAAGATGAGGAGGAGGTACTGGTAGAGGCAATTCTGCACTGTATGGAACTGGCCTAATTGCTGATGGCAAATTAGGGTACTGTACTGTTAGGTTAGATTTAGAACTGTGTGGATATTTCTTTATCTGTGTCATACAAAAGTAGCAGTGTAAATAATGATCTTCTCTTTCCCTCCAGATCATCGGTACTGAGAAGTTCATGTTTCGTTCACCATTTGCCCACCCAGTCAGACGTTTCACGCAAGTACAACAAATGTAGTGAGGAGCGAAATTCTTATCTTGGTCTCCTACACAACAACCAAAATATAACTGATAACACTACCTCACAAGGGGAGTAAAACATCGACGATGCGATTTAAATGTCAGCTCCGCACATACATAACATAAATTGTCCGGTTGACTTACACACTTCCTCGGCATCGTGTATTCTGTAAGGTAACACACACACATACATACATGACTCTACACTCCATCAAATTCCCACAAAATCCCTTTAGAAATTCCCTAATACAAAAATGGCGAAATGATGTACACATCATTGAAAATATGTTTTATTGGAAGTCCAATGAGGTATAAACCGTGACATATTGTAATTGAAAATTATGTGTGTCAAAGACCGAGCCGACTGGACCCGACAATCCGACCCGATTGATTCGAACTGTCAACCCAACCCGAGCTGGCCCGATTGACCCGACCCGACAACTCGACCCGCGTGACCCGTGACTCGAATTGACTGACCCATCCCGACCCGAGTGACCCTACCCGATTCATCCAACACGACCAAAAAAACTTGATCCGTCAATCCGACCCGATTGACTTGACCCGACAAACCTACCCGAGCTGGCCCGATTGACCCGACCCGACCACTTGACCCGATCGGAACCGACCCGACCCGTGACTCGAATTTACTGACCCGAACCGACGACCCGACCCGATTGACCCGACCCGACAATCCGACGTGAGCTGGCCCGATTGACCCGAGCTGACCCGAGTTTACCCGAGTGACCCGACCCGAAGTGACCCGAGTGATCCGACCCGACGTGACCTAAACGGACAACCTACCCGAGTGACCTGATCTTACAATCTAACCAGTTTAAGAAAACTAGAACCTTACAAAGCTACCACCAGAAAAAATGGTCAATTCGCATGCATAAACCATGCTTTTGGCTTTTTTATTTGTAGTATAATTATCCTTCTCCTCCTCCTCAATGTTCTGCATTAATGACAGGCCAGTTTCCTTGAACTAGGTAAGAAGCTTGCATTTTAGCGTTTTCCCGCTAATATATTCCTCGCAACCCATCATAGTGTACCACCCTCCTTATTACAATTTATCAGTTTCAACCTTCTTACACAGTTTCGCTCTCGTGATATCACCCACTTTACTACATCTCTCAGAATGCAATCCCTTAGTAAGATCGAAATTTGTGATCCGTCCATTTTTTCGCTTCCTTATATCGTTCAATATTGCTATCGTCTCTTGCATTTTTTCAGCATTTCCTAATTTGTTTTCCTCTCTACCCTGCTAACCTTCTCTATTTTCCTCCAGATCCAAATTTCCAAGGTTAAAATTTAGGCAATCAACTTGGAAAGTCAAAATAAAATTTGAAGTTCTGAAGACAATATGATTTTCTAAGAAGGAATGTATATAGCATCATTTATTATTTTTTGCTGTGTAATAAACAAAAATTTCATCACGTTAACATTCCGATTTTTCTATTTAAAAACAGCGTTGCTGTCTGATATAACCATAAGGAACTAATTGCACTGAAATATCATTCTGTAGGGAATTACCTTTTAATTTTTACTTGATTAATTTATCTATAAGATATTTGCAATTTCTAGACGGAGTGTTGACATGTGATGGGGAGTGGGTCCTGTAAGAAGCTCCACGGCGCCGTCATCGTCGGTTAGCATACCATGAACCGGTTCAAAAACAGCCCGAGCCAGCATTGCACCAGAATAAGGTTCTCCTGTGCATTTTGTGTACTGCTCGCGGCATCGTCCATCTGGAACTGCTACCAGCTGGTCAAAGCAACAATGCAACTTTGTACTGTCACTCTCTGGATCCAGCACTTTTGAATCGGAAAGGAGTGCACCTGTTACAAGGCAACGCTAAGCCCCACGTGGTTAAGATAACCAAGAACACCATTCTACGCCTTGGATGGGAAACACTATTGGATCCGCCATACTTCACGGACATTTTACCGTCCGATTATCATCTGTTTCATTCCTTGGACAATCACCTTAGAGAACGCCAGTTCAAATCGCTAGTAGAGGTTCAATATGCACTTGATACCCTCTTCGTTTCACGGTCCACCAAGTTCGACTGCGATAGAATCCATAGCTTTCCAGAACGTTGGCAGAAGGTCGTCAATGCTGATGGAGACTAGTTTTGATATTCCAGGTACGTCTTAGATTACATAATAATGTTCGAATGTGTTGGTGAAAAGGACACGGAATTTCTTTGTCAATCTTAAAATATTATTATTATTATTATTATTATTATTATTAATAATAATAATAATAATAATAATAATAATAATAATAATAATAATAATAATAATAATAATAATAATAATAATAATGTTTCCTGCTCAAAGGCAGATGTTTGACCCGAAGGTCCATGGGTATTGATTCCAGCTGGTAATAAGTAAGATTTCTGGTGAATAAACACCATGTGCATTTGTTTTCTCGGTTACAATTACCATTCTAATTAGTTAATATTGGGTTAAATTAAAATTTTGTTACTATTTCAGCTACAATTAGTCACAATTATCATTCATTCACCAACTTCGAATTGAATTCTACAACAAAGCTCCTTATAGTATTTCAAAATAAGTAAAGTATGTGACGACCCGACCCGAGTGACCTGAGTGATCCGACCCGAAAACCCGACCCAAACTGTCCCTACTGACCCGACCCGACCCGTAACCCGTCCCGTTTGAGAGCACTACCAGAGGGGTACAATTTACAGTACAATTTATTTTGTATGGTTTAGCATACTTTAAGGCTACCATATTTTTTGAAATCAGAAAAAGCGGGACATCTAACAAATTAGTAGTAAATATTGCATTTTGTATTAATTTTATCTTTCGAATTTTACTACAGCCTCGCACTAATTGCACAACTTAAAATAATGTATTAATATAGTCCATACTTAATCAATAGTGCTAAAAAAATTTATTTATGGAAGCTAGAAGCTGTTATACAATATCAACGCAATCAGTTAAATACAATATTTAGGCAAAAATTATACTTTCAGTATTATTACACATACCATGTCACGTGATCTACATGTCTATAAAGAAAAAAATCCAGATTTGCGAAGTTGTTTCCAAATTTTAATGGACTGATTTATTTCTGTGAACCTAAAATGCAAACTAAAAGAAAGCAATTTGCATAATTGTTTTTCTGAAGCAGAAAAAAAATGTGTTTTCGGGGCTGGTCTGCAACGTCACAAGAATTTCTTGCCACCTCGGGGTATTCATTCTTACTTTTGGTGATAAGAGTGCCAGTCAGGAGGATTTAAACATTGCATGTTATATCCAGGAAAGCAGCGAATGGAATAATAATAAAAGATTAGAATGAAATTGTTCCTATAGTATTGTTGGAATCGAAAGCAAAAGAATAAGTCGATTTTATTATATTTTCAGATCTTTTGAAATGTAATTAATAGAAGAAAACAGGACAAGAAGAAAAATCGGGACAAATTTTAAGAAACCGGGACGTAAGGTAGCCTTAAATACTTATTTGCATGTGTCAAAACCGAGCCACTACGTAGCAGAGTTGAAACAAAACCTTGTAAATAGGTTGCCACCTCAGGAACACAAGATGAACGGCAAACCCTCAAAATTATCTTTACCAGTGAGAAACTGAAGACAATATTGATCGTTATTGTATTTACCATCAATTGCCACTTCTTTACAATTATCAAAACAAATGAATAATACTGTATATCAATCTTTACGTAACAATTGTTGGTTCATCAAATGAAATTTACTCTATAAACTTACACTTCAAACAAAGGAAAAAGCTTTAAAAGACCATTTCTCCTCTCAATAAATGTATAAAATTCTTTTACAATAAATGTAAGTGTTATCAAACTTCTTATGTTAAATAAATAAAAAGCTGTCATAGATTAAAAAAATATTTATGTTTGTAAAGGCACTGTTTAAAAATTTCGATGTTCAATGTTATATTCTGGATTGCAGATTCCAAAATACTTGTCAGAAGGGGGCTAATAAGAAGTTTGTACTCGTCACCGGCTTTAATCAAAATCACAGCAATATTCCAAGCCAGGCCAGTGAAATACCGGCCAGTTAGCAACCCTACTCGTAAATCAAAATACTGAATGCTCTAAAGTACTTCACTAGAGTTGCATTCTACAGTTTCTGCAAAACGATTTTAATGAAGATGTTCAAATAAAAGCAGATATTGTCTTATAATTTTCTCTTTAAAAGTCTACTTTGTCAATTTGTTATATCTTCCACTTATCAATTTCCTGTACAAAATGAAAATAACGGTTCTTGCGCAAGTTTGAAAGAAAAAATGCATTTTTCTCATAAGGATTCAGCTCACGTAAGAAATAATGAATATGTTTAACAATAGGAGCCGAGCAATAATGATTGTAAGTATAAATACAAATATAAAAACAAAACAAATCATTGAATTCCATTATTGTTAGAATAAGATCAATATAGTGAATCACACGAAAGTGTAAACGTACCAATCGACACAATAGTGTGTACAAAGTCTTGTTAAAAATATACTCCATAGTATGTGACACATTGTTTAATGTTTCTACCATTTAGACAGTCCCCCAACATTGTTTTCGTTCTGGCGGCGCCCCTAATTTTGTACAAACGAAAATTTAGCCTGCACATTTCTGTACAAACGATGTAGAAACGATTGCGACAATTTGTGACTGAATTGGATATGGTGGGGGGCTTTCATTTAGACAGCCCCTCCCACTGTCTTTCAGACGGTACCATTCACAAGTCTCCACCATGTATCTAATGCGGGAAAATCCCTAAATAATGATTTTTTTTTGTAAATTCCCCTTTTTTCAACTTTTAGCCCCTCTGGACCCTCCTGTTTTAACGCAGAAATCTGAAAAACTCTGTTAAATATTTGTGCACAATTTCAATCTTCTACGTGCAAAAATAAGCCCGCAATAAAATATATATACCGACAATGTCCCATATTACTCTATACAGAAGTATCTTTTGATAAAAATTCACTGTGACATCCGTAATTACCCTAGGATAATAATTCGACAGTTATTCTCTTAAGAATGGAACTGTCCTTTAGATGGTATGACTCTCGTGTCTCCATCTTGTATGTGAGGCGGGAAAATTCTGGAAAACGGAATTTTTTGGTCTAAAAATCCCTTCTTTCAAGTTTTTTTCTATCTGGACCCCCCGGCTGTTTTAATGCAGAGATCTGAAAAAAAATCTGATAAATAGTACTAGATAGGCTGAATGTTTATGCACAATTTCAATCTTCTAGGTGCAAAAGTAAGACCGCCAAAAAAATAAAGACCATGTCCCATTTTTCCCTATATAGAAGTATATTTTTTAAAAAATTCCGTGAGACATCTCTAATTACCCTAGGATAATGATTCGACCGTCATTCTCTTTCGAATGGAACTGCCTTTCAGACGGTATGACTCACGTGACCCATCATGTATGTGAGGCGGGAAAATCCTGAAAACGGGATTTTGGGGTAAAAATATCCCTTTTTTCACACCTTTGACCCTCTGGTTCCCCGCTGTTTTAACTCACAAATCTGAAAAAAATCTAGTAAATACTACTTGATGGACTGAATGTTTGTGCAAAATTTCAATCTTCTACGTGCAAAAATGAGCCCGCCAAAAATATTTAATATAGGCTTAATAAATGAAACAATAAATTTTAGACTTTTGACGTCATCACCTCCTATGCCTGGACGCAGGAAGGTTTGAAACCATACGTAATGTCTTCTACGTTGCCTCTGGACTTGAAAAACAAAAACATCTGGACGAAAAAGCTCAAATAGAAGAGAAATAACGCAATGTGCCATGAAAAACGCGTATGGTACAAAATTGTACCATAAAATCCCCAAAGGTCTATGGGAAATTCGAAAGCTAGTGCATGAATGCAAAAAAAAAAAAAAAATGCCTTCGTGTGTGCAGTGAGTGCAGTATTGTTGTGAGCGGAAGGTAGTGCTGAGTTGTGCGTTTATCAAAGATCGAATCATTGGGCGCTTGGAAAATGGTGACTCACAGACAGCATTAGCACGAGCAGTCAATGTGCCACAAAGTGTTGTGGAAACAGTTGGAGTGTCTAGGTTGTGGAAACAGATTTGCGACACCGAAGACTTCCGTCGTAGGTCCGGTGGGGAACTTTCACGGGTTACAATTCCACAACAGGAGCGCGGGTCGGACCCTAGCTGCAAGACAACTGTCAGCGAAGTTTGCAGCCGCCTCAGGGTTGCGAATGTCAAGCCAGGTTATGTTTCGGAGACTGCGTAGCAGTAGTCTGTATTCCCTACGACCAGAAATATGTTATCCACAGATACACGAAGGTCCGCTTACAGTGCTGTCGGGAACATCACCAGCAGTCCCCAACGAATGAAGCCGCATAAAGTTTACTGATCAATCCCGATACAGTTCCCAGAGCGATTCATATCTGACTCTGATCTGGCGCTAACAGGGAACTCACTTACCATTACATCCCACGAACACTGTGGAACGGCATCGATATGGTGGTAGTGGAGTACTGGTCTGGGAATTCATTATGATGAATGGCCGTACTGACCTGCACATCTTAGAAGCTGGGTCTGTGAGTGGTCACCGTACAGAGGCGAGCTTCTGCATGCCTATGTGCGGCTTTTCAGGTGCGGACTGGACCCGCAGTTTCTGCTCAAATGCCCGTTACCATAGGCATAGGCGCCAAGTTTGGTGGGGCAGGGCACTTTTGGTCCCCCCCATATTTAAAGGTGGGGTCCATGCCCCCAAATATAATCCTGTTGAGAAAGAATTAACAAAGAGGAGCAAGAATTTCTGTCGCAAATTTCGTCTTGCCTTTAATTCAATATAAGGAACAGTCTTCTTATTCTATAGAAAGCACCGTTTTCAAAACGGTGTTTAACATAGCACTGAAGCTTCAACCAACACTATGGCAACACTGGTATGACAAGTGAAGACCAGTGTGGTTCAACGAAGTTCCCAGAATTTGAACTTGAATTCGTTTTAATGCCTTTAGACAAATTTGACTTCGCTCATGAATTTCGCAGAGGAGCGGATGCAGCGGACCGAGATCAGGGGGAAGGGTTCCTTTATCAAGCAGTTGATAGAAAACAGCTGAATATAATTATATATTTATTCATTGTTTGGCCCCCCAATATTTTCTTCAAGTCGGCGCCTGTGGCTGTAGGGCCAAACTGGTGGAAGAATACCTCGACACGGAAGACATCCAAAGTATCGATTGGTCAGAGCGTTCTCCAGACTTCAACCCAATTTATCATGCATGGGGCGAATTGGGAAGAAGTGTTGCAACCCGCCAGCCGCCCCACAGGATACGCCAGGAGCTCTGTACTGCTCATTGTGAGGAGTGGAATTAGCAATCCAAAGGGTTTTCTAACAACATGGAACGTCGCTGCCAGACATGTGTTGCTGTCCTGGGCGACTGTATCCCATATTAGTTGTTTTGGATTCCGCCAGAGCGTCTCATAGTGTCTTTGTGATATGCCTATTATGTGGTCACGTTGTGAGTTTGTGTTTTTTTGACACCTTCTAGCATGTTTTCTTTCCACTTTGGCTTGTTCCGTGTTCGTGTTGCATTTACGTGTGACATGTTGATGTAGTGGTTCCATTTGGTGTACCTCGTTGATGTTGTTCGTCCCATAAGTACTCGGACAGACATGATGCTTAAGTTTTTGACACATATATATAAGGCAAGAAGAAATACTGTCGCTATTTAACCCACCACTTTCGAAAATCGATATGCCACTTACTACTTACCCGGGAGATCATAATTTTTCCCCAGGAGCATCGATTACCTTCTGCTAACGTTTTGGAAGGCTACGAATTACATCGCGATAAAACTTGGTGCACCGTGAATCAATGAAAGTATCGAGTGCATTTTGCCTCTTTACTAGCGATTTGAACTGGCGCACTCGAAAGTGATTGCACAAGGAATGGGAAAAGTGATAATCGGATGGTGCAATGAATGGGAAGTATAGCAATAGTCTTTCCCATCCAAGCCACAGAATGATATCCGAGGTCATCTTAGTCACGTGGGACTTTGCGTTGTCTTGTAAGAGGTAGACCCATTTGCGATTCAGAAGTGCCGGCTCCAAAGTTCATGTCTCAACTACTGACAGTACACAGTTGCATTCATGCCCTGACCAATTAGCAGCTGTTTCCAACGAATGATGCCTCGACTAGTCTACCAAAGACACCAAAGGACCCTCCTCAGCTGCATTGTTGATTTTTGCTGTTCTGGAACCTAGTCATGGGAAGATAACCACTGATGACCGCGCCGTAGAACTTTGTACAAGACTCACTTCTGATCACAAGTCGATAGCTTACCCTGAAATGACTACTTCCTCATACGAGATAGCAAAGAAACAGAGATGTCTGCTCGTATTGCCTTTTGGCTCGAAATCAAATTATATGAGACCCATCGACCCAACTTGTAGTGCTTCCCAAGTTGATGGTGGTGCTGCAGTATGTATTCTCCACTAAAACTGAATTGATATCCCAGTTCGTCACATACGTGGTCACTGTTCGCTTCAATTGCTTCCTGAAAAACTTCATTTTGTACATGCGTTACTTTTTCGGTACGTGGTGCGCCTTCGATAGTTTCGTCACCGTTCTCAAACTCGTTACGCCACGGATGGACTGTTCGTCTGGTCTGGATACCGCTAATAATGGCCTAGCATATCTGAAGCCCCAACTTGAACTCTTAGATACGTCCTTATGACGCTCTGTGTTTACTATGGCCTTATACGCAAGTTGACATTGCAAATGAACTGTCACAACCAGGTAGTTTGTTGGATATACACACACTAAAAACTGACCTTCGCCTTATCTTCATTCGCAGTAAGCTGGCAATGTGAAGGCCAATTGAACACAGGCCTCCACAAAAAGCGACAGAACTTCCTTGGTTACCTATATAATACGAACTACACTAATGTCTAATCCATATTTTTAAGGGTCGCAAAACGTATCCAGATGACTCTTAAACTCAAGTTTAATCTAATAGGAGAATATATCTCCGTAGAACTCCCGTAGGATAAACATTTCTATTCATAAAATAACAGACAAATTCTGACCAAAGCATATATTAACTAATAAATAAGAGCGTTACAGTTTCGGCAAATTAACTTTGCCTTCATCAGACACATTATGAAATACAATTTCTAAGATTACAGCTTATATACTTCTTAAAGTGAGAGGAGGTATTCCATGAACCAATCATGAAGATAAAGGAAGAAATTGAAGATGCATTGTTAGTGTTTGTGAGAGAAGAAGTATTGAAAAGCCTAAGTGAATGGGAAATTAGGTTTGAAAAGAAAGAGTGGCAAAGATTGGAAACGAAAGGTAAGAATTTAGGATGGAGAGAAAGAAAAAACGGAAAAGCAAATAGAGTTGTGAAGATAGGAAACGTAATACTAAAGGAAGACGAAGTAAAGTGCCTTGATTTGGGATACAAGTTCAAAGTGAAAGAAGAAAAGACGAATACAAGGGAATTAGTTTTTTCAGTGGAACAAGCAGTTATGGACATAAAAGAAGAGGAAGAAAGGAACACGATAAGAAGAAAAGCTGCTGCTATAGTGAGGCAGAATAAGAACAAACAAATAGGGAATCTTACAAAAGAAGAGAAAGAAGGATTCAAGAGCTTAAGACGAAGGAAAGACATTGTTATACAACAAGCCGATAAAGGAGGAGCAGTAGTAGTAATGGAAGAAAAATGGTACAAAGAGAAATTAGATGAATTATGCGACGAGACATACGAGGTGATAGGTGAGAGAAAGATGAAAGAAGAAGTTAAAGAGGAGATAATAAAGAATGCGAAGAAGGCAGGCTTTAGAAA
Source organism: Thermobia domestica (assembly GCF_964235325.1). Classification (NCBI taxonomy): domain Eukaryota; kingdom Metazoa; phylum Arthropoda; class Insecta; order Zygentoma; family Lepismatidae; genus Thermobia; species Thermobia domestica. Next base: position 303,913,541 of record NC_137455.1, read on the forward strand.
GTTATTAGATGAAAAAGGAAGAATTCCGGATATGAAAGGATTCCCGAAGATACACAAAAAAGAGATAAAGTTGAGACCAGTAATGGATTGCAGAAAGAATATTTTTCAACCATTAGAAGAGGAAATAAAGATAATAGCAGAGGAAATAAGGGGAGAACAAGTAAGTAATAGAGTTAAGAATACAGAAGAAGTAAAGAGGATGATAGAGAAAGTAGGAAGAAGAAATGAGAAAACACTGATGTTTAGCGTAGATGTCAAAGCAATGTTTCCCAGCTTAAGAAGGGATTATATTTTGAAGGTATTGGAAGAAGAAATGGAGAATAGAACAGTAAGGAAATGGAAGAAAGATAAAGTGATAAAAGCATTAAAACTGATATGGGAGAACAGTGTGTGTACGATAGGAGAAAAATTAGTGAAAATAAAGGAAGGACTAAGTATAGGATCGAAATTAAGCCCAGTGTTATCAGAAATTGTGATGAATAAATGGGAAGAGAAAGTTAAAGAAGAAGGAGGCGAAAGACTGATTATGTTTTGCAGGTATGTGGATGATTGTTTAGGTATTTGGAAAGGAACGAAGAGACAATTCGGGCAATTTGTGAGAAGGATAGAAGATAAAGGAAAAGGAATAAGCCTGGAGGTAGAATTAGAGGAAGAGGGGAAAATAAACTTTTTAGATATGACAATAAGGAAAGTAGGAGGGAAATTTGAAACAACATGGTATAGAAAACAATGTTCAGCAGGTGTTTATTGCCATAGAAGAAGTGATGTAGATGAAGGAACTAAAAGGAACTTTATTAGAAACATGGAGAGAAGGATAAGAATGATAGACAGTGATGACGAGAAGAGAAAAGAAGACATAGAACAGTTTCACAGTTTATTAATGCAGAATGGATATAGTGAGGATATATTGAAGAAGAATAGCAAGAAAGAAGAGGGCAGAAGGCAGAAGGAAGTGAGAGAAGATAGAGAAGAAGAAAAGAAAAGATGGTTCGGGATAGAGAGAATAGGAGAAAAAACGGAAGTCTTAAAAAACTTATTGAGAAAAGGAGGAGTAAGAACGTACAGAAAAGGTAGCAGAAGAATGTTAGATGCATTGCGAACGAGGAAAAGGAAGGTAACAGAGATTCAAATAAGTGATGAAGGGGTTGTATATAGAATTAAATGCAAAGAATGTGATATGAGTTATGTAGGAGAAACAGGAAAGAGGTTACAAGAAAGGATTAAACAGCACAAGGACGACGTTCGATTGAAGAGAGATAGTAACGCTATATATAAACATGTAAGGGAGACAGGACATGAAATAGACTGGGAAGGCGTAGAGGGGCTGGAAAAGGAGAAAAGAAGCATTATAAGAAAATGGAAAGAGGCAGAATGGATAAGAAAGGAAGGAAGCGAGAAACTTATGAATTGGAATAGCGGACTAAATATACATGAGGTATGGAGAAAGATATTGGATAAAACAGAGAAGAAAGAAGAGATTAAAACAGGTGTGTTGAACAACGGATAGACAATTAAAAGTTTATGTTTTTCAAAAGTGAAAGTTATTCATACACAGGTGTGCCAATTAAAAGTTTAGCTCTTAAGTGAAAGTTGATCATTAAAAGTTGCATTTGTATTAATTAAAAATTGTTAAAGGAAAGGACGAATATGATTGGTTCATGTAATACCTCCTCTCACTTTAAGAAGTATATAAGCTGTAATCTTAGAAATTGTATTTCATAATGTGTCTGATGAAGGCAAAGTTAATTTGCCGAAACTGTAACGCTATTATTTATTAATTAATATATGCTTTGGTCAGAATTTGTCTGTTATTTTATAAAAGAAGTTCCAAAGCTAGAATGAGTGGCATTCAGATTTCTATTCAGTATTAGAGGGGGTTTCATTAATACATCAGTACCTCTGACATGTGCACTACGCTCATCTAAAACTAAAAGTACTCTAATTCTGTGCTTGTATCGGACCACGAAGATGAGAAACTGTGATTATCGTCATTTAATCTGAACTTCTCACGTGTGCCAGACACAAGTCCTTTGAGATAAGTCCTACTGCATAATGCCCCTTATTATAACAAAGGAAGGTACATGCGAAATATCCTAGTAAAATCACTGTCGGTTTATTTCCTTAATACATTGGTCGACGATATTTAGCACGAGTTGTAACTCTAAAAAGCAATGTATGTCAGCATTCCATTCACGCATACAAAAGGTATACTCTTTCAAATACAAATCCTTTGCCTCAATTCAACAACTTATATTACCACTGTACCTTATTATTGACTTGGCCAAGTTTACAAAGTGAATATTTTTTTTTTAAATAAAGTTTTATATACCTACTGAAGAGACGTCTTCTTCCTTTAAACAAGGCAAACTAACTTTTTTCTATATCCAACTTGTCATTGAGAACCGACACCCATTTTCAAGTATAGAATATTGTCCCGCATGCATTTAAGACCTTAAAAGCTATCGAAATCTCCTGAATGTCGAAATATCCCTAAAGGATTTTATATAAAAATGTATAAGGTCCTAAGACTGAATTTTTTGCACTGGAAAAATAAAACGAAAAGAAAAGAAATTCCTTAATTTAATGTTCTACGAATATGGTCTTTATCCTGAAGTAGACCAGTGATTAACGAAAGTAAATGACGATGAGAAAATTCTACTTTGTGCTCTGGCACGGGGAATCAAACCTGGAACTACATACGACAAAGCAGCACGCGCTAGCCATTACACCAGTTGAGAGGACCGCTTACTGCAAATGTTGAAACCATTGTTTGGTTACCGAAGCTAAATGACAAATGGACCTACAATTTAAGGTGTATATGGTATATTTTGTTAGTATGTTAAATCGGTTCCAAAAGACGCACCTATATATTTTTAGGATTAATTACGATATACAACTTCTCATTATATATTAGTTTTGTATTCTGTAGTGACCTTTGATGTTCTGTATTGCCATTCCCGGGATTACAACCATTGACGAACTTGATTGTAAACTTGGGCCGCGGTGAGTCAGTGGTAGAGCGTTCAACTCTGGAACGTGGCGTCCTTGGTTCGATCCCAGCTCACGCCAAGTGTACTTTGGGGTGAACAAGAACTGTGAAGTGGATTTTCTGGGTGGTTTCTCATCTCTGCCGTTTCTTCCCACTTTCTTCATTCCACCATTTTCATTTCTTTATCATCATCACCGTCTCCTTTGGCCAAGCCGACATAAACATGGGACGTAAAACTCAATGATTTCATTTCATTTCGTTTGATTGTAAACTTTCGAAAATCTACACCCTGACGAAATTTGCTGGTAAATACTCAAGTATTTCTTGAAGTTTGTGTCTTTCAGACGGGAGGATACACAGGTTAAATATATATAGAGAAGTTCTGGTAAGCCAAACTTTTTAAGTACAAAATGAAATTTGTTATTTTAACTTTCCACGGTTACATTCTTTTGCCCACAGGATACATGCGACTAATGTAAATGAAAACAACTGTCAAATTTAAGTCCCTTTATTCTCTCACGAAGGTTTGGACACGAAACCCTGTAGGCACTGTCATAGGGGAAACCATACAGCTATTGGCACTTTAAGGATTTGTTTTCAGTCATATCTTTATAACAGACTTATTTTATAACATATACTGGCGATTTTTTTAATATATACTTTCTGGGAATCTCTAATTGAATAATATGTTGTGAAATTACAATACCAATGTAAAGTTTGGCAATAAAAATATATTTTGTAATGTGACAATGATCTTACAGTTATTGGCACTCAAAAAACAGTTATTGGCACCCAATGAGGACAGTTATTGGCACCATTATAAAGCATACAGTAGAAGATACGATTGATAGAAATAAGGCTTGTAGGCTTGACTGGAAGTAATATCAATTATTATATGTATTAATAGACAAGAAATAGACATTTTAGACCTTGAACATTATGAAGTAAAAGCAAATTGAAACCGGGGAATGCACAACATATTTTTTAAATTAAAAAAAATGGGAAATGCACAAGCAAAATTGTATGTTTCAATGATTTATGTCAATCCGTTTCATTAATCTCGTCCTCATCTAAGACCACGTTCACTGTCATCCTGCAGAACATAGCACCCGTGACACACAAATCCATCTTCTATGTCTTCTGGTATGTGCTCCTTATGGTACTATGGAATGCAACGACTGTGATATTTGCTGTGGCAGAACTCACATTCAAGATTCATCCTTCCCGAAAAGAATGGCTGAAAACAGTGTTTGTAGGATATTACGTTGCTTCTCGCAGCTGATGACGAATCGAAGTTCAGCATCCTTGTGAGCGTTCCATTTTGTAATGATTCAGTCAGTCCTTTGTCTTGTTTAAGGTTAGAAGTTGAAGGACCGATTATCTGCGTTGAACAATCGAGATAGACCTCATGCTTTGATTTCTTTGTAGGTGCTTTTCCTCTGCGTTTTAACTCTTATTCCTTTCTCTCAGACATCTTCCATTGCTTTCGGATCTTTTCTTGTTCAACTCATTGCTTTCTTCATTTTTGTCGTGCAAAATAGCTTGATATTTATGGGACGTTATTACAAACGGCAGTCTTTCTACATTTCGTTTCCCCTTTCTCTTAGGAGTTTCTGGCCATACTAAAACATCTTGCAGCAGCGCGTGTTCGATCTTTAACTTTTTTGGAGTTGAGCCGGAACCTTTTTGTAAAGCATTTGCATCTGTAGTACTGCCATTGGTAGGTGTACTATGGTTTACTTCACAAAGAGTATGAGCATCACTAGCAGTATCTGAGTGGTTGAAATCATTGAGTTGGATACATGCAGATGATACAGGTGAACTTTGCTGATTGTTCGCCTGCCCCGACTGAAGATTAACACATCTCTCTACTGAAAACTTAGGCCTACTATTATCTATAAAATGTTGAAATAAGCGATACAGTACATGGAATTCTTCGTTCTTATTTAAAAGGATTTGTTCATTGTCAACTTCCTGAAGTCTTCTCATTACATCAGTTCCTACTATACTTTCAAACTCGGTTCTGGTTAATACTACATCCTTAGTTTGCTCATTACCACCGCGTATTTCTTGAACTGTTTGTATTGGTTTTGTAACGCATCTAGTGTAATCTATGTCGTTGGGACCAAATGGGTGTAAACCGCATGCCCTAAATTCATTTTGTATAATAGATGGCGAAATATAAGTGTCAACAGAGGAGCTTGTTTCAACAGAGGAGCAAATTTAGCTTTCGTCAGAGACTGCAATTGATTATAAAGTTGCCACTCTCATACCACTTGCTTCCACCCATCCTTCAATGGTGTAAATACGACAATGTCAGCAGGTTGCAATATTCTTGTAGAATTGGGGTACAGAGCAATGAGTTCAATTTGAAGCTTGCAGCAAAGTTCGCTAAGTTGGTAAGTAAGATGAGTTTTATGACCGTCCACAAAATATATAATCGTGAACTTGACATTTTTCGATTTTAATTACGGATACAACACATTACCTATATATCCATAAAATACTTCGGCTTTCATCCACCCGTTCTCACGGCGATCGATACCCCATCCTGTAGGCACAGATAGAGCCACATCATTAGGCACACGAACATAAGGGAAAACTATCATTGGGGGTGTAACGTCACCTGCAGCACTGAAAGTCAACATAACTATTAAAGACTACTTTACATTTCCGCGTGTCTACATCGTACACATTACTTACTTCGTTTTCCGCTAACACCTTTCCAGTTTTCGGCCAAAGCAAAAAGTTAGTTTCATCACCGTTGTAAACACGTGTTGCATCCTGCAGAACATTTGTAAGGTTATTGGTTTCAAAATACTTCTGTATGTTATGAAACCATGATCTTATGTCGTTATCTGTTACACAAGCACTCGCACCTGTAACAGATTCGCACGTTCTTTCCGCAACCTTACGATTTCTTTGAAAGAACGATTTATACCATCCATCTCCCGGCATGTTATTTGGAAACGGGTTAGGACGAGGATGTTTCACGAGAAAGTCCTGAACACTTTTAAGAATATCCTGTTTCTTTCTGGGAAAACTCTTTTAGCACATTTTATTAACAATTTCACCAACAATGGTTCTTCCTATTCTAAAATGGGTAGTGGTCCGGAAGATGATTTCACATCTTGATTTCTCAGATGGAATTGTAATGTAGACCGAGGAACGTCATACCTTCGATGCTGTCTTTATTCCTACACTTTTTGATATTGCTTCAAAGAAAGAACTTCTCTGTTATAGTGCATATCTTTTTCTTCCAATCTTTGGCATTGTGTGCCGATTTCTGCAACAATAAGAAAACGTTTTGTAATTAATTTTATATGAAATGATTTAAGTTTGACATTGATCTAGGCCCTACCATTAAAAAAAGTAGAAACTAAATGCCCATGTTGCTAAAACCAACAATGTCCACAACCGTCCAGACGTTTGGGACTAACGTTTTGAATCTCACAGCAGACTTTCCTTTACCGGAGTTTCTTTACTCCGTTATTAACATTGACTTAGGCTAGCTCGTCATTGTTAATAACTATGCTTGTGTCTGACCACGCGCACTTCATGGCCGACTAGCTGAGTTTTGAAAAATACTTTCTTGCTGTAACTCAAAGTTCAAACTATTATAATAAATTTTGATGGTGGGCTAACTCTTTAACTCAGCCGAGTGGGCCAAACTTTGCCAGTCCGCCCCTGAACTAGACTACACGAACAAATAATTTCAATAGGCATATTAGACATATTTCGTTACCAGAACCTATTCTGCTGCAAATCTCTACAGTCATTGGCATGGTCATTTATACAGTTCTTGGCACTGTGCCAATAACTGTTACTTATTAGAGTAGGAAACCAAAATTTTGACCAAGAATAGATGTGGAGATGGAAAGCATTATCGGACAGTTTCCAAGCTATTTTATTCTTCAGCATCAGAGACAGTGATTGGCACTCTAGTGCCAATAACTGACATTTTATATTTTCATTCGTACAGTTATTGGCACCCCATGCATTCACTCGAAGAACAAACAAATCGGTTGAAAATGTACCATTGGAATGATTAGTAGAGCCAATTCCTCTCGTGCAAAAAATATTAAAACATTTTAAACAATAGCAAACTAATTACATTTCTCTTAAGCTGATAGATATCCTTAACAAAAAGTATAAGAATTACCTGCAAAATTGAAAAATCCAAATGGCTTCCACTGTCGACTAGAGCTTACCTCCAACTGAAAGATTCCCGGCAAAACAAACAAAGGGAACGCGGGCAGAGAGGATCAGAGCTGCCACCTGCAGGAAGTTTTCACCAACACGTATTCATTATTCCTTAGTGAAGACAAAAAACTAAGGAAAGTGCCAATAATTGTCAGAGTGCCAACGACTATATGGTTTCCCCTACGCTTTAACTCTTTTTTTAAAGAAATAAAGCAATCATTGCTGTTTCCTAAACACCCGAGTTTTCTCATTCAGTATTTTCACACTTGCGATAGTTTGCAGGGATACGAACACAAACATATCCAGGACACTTAAAATTTCAGGTCAACTCCCATCGGAGACCACGTACACCATACGGCTTGACCACCAGTGAGGAGGTTAGGAAAATAAGTGACGCTAGTTTAACGTGCGATTAACTAAATTTGAACAAACCATTAATTTTATTTCTATACGGGAATGGAAAAAAATATATGTATATATTTAAAGGGGCAAGAAAGTTTCAATCTTTTGAATTAAATTTAACATACTTGCATGCTGAAAATGAAGTTTTTATACCGCTGAATATATATATATATATATATATATATATATATATATATATATATATTCAGCGGTATAAATACTTCATATATATTCGATAATGCAGGAAACTAGATCATTCAAATGAATGTCATGAGGAGATGTGACATTTATCCATAACACAAGAATCACACACAAAAAACTGATTTAAACATTTGGTGACTCCATGTACCCATCTAGCATCATTAGCTTGTTCCTGATAACACTTAAGTGTTTTCCCCAACTATAAGGAAATATTTTGAGATAAAAAATGAGCGATTCTTCCAACTGCAAAAACGTTGAGAAGACGCATGTTTCATAACTTTTTTAAGTCAGATAAATCTTATATTATACCCTGCCTACATAGAATAACTTCTTCTGTTTTCTTTCATAGTGAATATTTAAAAAAATCTAGAGGGAATAATTTTTCGTTGTCAGGAATGTAAATGTTCTTCTACAGGGATGGTAAATTTTTGTCACAAGGGATATCCCTGGTACTCTGCCCATCAATTTATAGACTGAAGCAGGTGCTACCTTATGACCACATTATGACTCTCTTTTCCAACCAGATTGCTGCTCCATTTGAAGTTCACACGAAAGTGTTAGTTCAGTCATTTTCCAAACAAACTACTTTTCAAACAAATGTCCTTCAGAAATTCAATCCGGCATTTTACTTAACCCTCGTACTAAACCGCACACTCAAATAGTGTAGATGACGTCAGCCACACTTGCCCTTATTCTCATCTACCAAAATGGTGGTAAGTGGGGGTAAGGGTGACCCTAATGATGGCAAATATGAGTGAGTGTGACCATCTCTAAACTAAAATAATACTAACATGGGAAATCATGAATTAAATATTGCACATAGAAGTAATTGAAGATATAAATATATACGTGTAACGATAAATAAGAGGCAAAACATGAAACAAAACAATATTATTAAGAAATGTGTTTGTTGATTCGTTGAATCTTGTACTTTCCAAAGCTTGTACTACCTCACTCAATCCCGTCTGTCTGTATCACCATAACTCTTGAAATCGTATCTTTGAATCTGGGTATGTGTCTTCCTACTTCTTCGAGAAATAGCCTTCTTCTTTGGTCTTATAATTCATCAATTATTACAGGTCGCAATTTTACACATCTTGAAGCTAGACAATTTTCCAACAAATACCACATGTTTCTACGGTATATGTATTAATTTAATTGTAAAGTCTTCAATATATCTCTCACTCTCTCAAATGTTTTAAAAAGTCCATATCTTAAATAAGAATTTTACTTTTCTGATAGTTCTTATATCTATTTAGATATTTTCGTAATTATTTCGAAATGTAAGGAATAGTATCAAGGCAATATCATTAGTGTCTACCTCATAGTAAATCAATTTCGTTTATTATTTTCCTCAGTGTCTTCTATTTCCCCTCTTTTTATGTATATGAAAACATTATTATTTTTAGAGCCGTAACTACGTTTTCTCGAAAGTTTTTTTTTTTTCGCCAACTGGAGAGACTAGATTTGGTTCTTCATAGTTGAATAAAATGTAGTAGGATAGAATTCTTCCACTACTTACTCCAAACTTTCCGGTCTGTTTCCAAATTTGCTAATTGGTCACCTAATTTCTGCCAATGAAATAATGATATTAAATTGGAGTATTTAACACGGAAATGCATGACTCTCACATCATGTCCTTTAACTGCAGAAGAGCATCATCAGTGAAGCATTATCACCACGTCGACCATGAGCCTACTCAGTTTATTTTGAACACGGCATATCTTTTACTTTTAGATTTGTATTAAATAAAATTCAGTGAATTACATAAGGATACAAAATCCTAAGGAGATTATGGGTTACTCCTATTATTTTTTTGAACAGAATTTTCCTCTATAAAAACTTGATGAATAAAATTAATCTGTTTTAGATGGTTGGACAGTTTTAATATATAGGTGTAATTAATGGATGTCGTCGTGGTTAATGGTATCCCCATCTTAAATAGTTTATTATTAATGTTTCAATATGTGAGGTTTCCTTATCGTAACATGACCGTGCAAAGAGTATTCTTCTTTACATTTCATTCTTTTCTGAACTTCGATTTTTCTGATTCCGTACCATCCCAAGTTCAATGTGCAAAACACATAATCGTAAACGAGACATTTATAGAGAAATATTTTTAAATCAAAAATGAACATTTTACGATCAGACTAGGACATAAGCTTTAAGCCATATTTGTCAGAAAAAAAAAACAGTCAACGTGGTATTTGTTTTTACAGGAAACATCATTTATATAATATTTTCAACTTACTTGATCGAAAGCGTCTCCAACCATCGTGTTAGTTTCCTCTATAGCTCCACCATCTTCACTGGGAGATATGCTGTAGTGAGGCGCACGCCTTTCGATGCTGAATAAAGCAGTAATATGGAGAATGTAAGTAATGCATATATTGTTCCTTGCCATTACCTAGTAGAGAGAGTTCCATAAAACATTTGCCGCCATATGCATTAACTTTACAATCAAAAGTCGAATATCTTTTGAGAATACTACATTCCATCCATTTTCTAGTCAATATGCCATTGCTATGAATTGCTTTTTGTTGTTGCATGAAATATCATGCAACACGCTATTGGCAAACTAAGGTTTTTGGGAGCAAACATTTACAGTTCAAGCGAATTCTGATGAAGCTCTGATATTTGAATCTTTTGGCACCTGGGGGTGCGTTGCCTCAGTGGTAGCGTGTTCAGCCGGTGCTTGGGGTCCTTGGTTTGATACCAGGTCGCGCCGTGTTGACTTTGTGTTCTACAAAGACCGTGCTCGTGGTCTTCACGGGGTTATTCCGTTTAGTTCCACTTCTTCATTATACCAATTCATTAATTTCTCATAATCACCGTCTCCTTTATTGTAAGTGGCATATGCGTGGGACGTTAACCCTTATCCGGGCAACCGGGGCCTCCCAGGCCCAGTAGCTTTATTTTTCTAAAATTTCTCAATAACCATACATATTTCGAAGACATAAAATACTGAATTCTTCTATCTTTTGTCGAAGTTAAAATCATGAATATATCGAGTTGGTAAAGTTTTTTTTTATTTGAAAATCTTTTCCTGACGTAACCGTGCAACCGGGGCCTAGGAGGCCCCGTAAAACTTTAGTGAAATTCCTGTCAAATATTAGATCAAATTGTCACATAATTATATATTGAACACGTGACTATTGTAACCTTTAGTCGGAACAGTATGCGGCTACAGACACTGAATTTTCGAAGCATGACACGAAGTTTCGCTACTTGACAAAAATATATACCGGTACATTCTAGACTAATCTGAACAGTAAGTGACAATAGGCATTGACTTTGTGTATTCTGCACTTAAAATATATACTGGGCGTCACAGGCCCCGGTTGCCAGTTTACGTTACAAAAATGTCTTGCCCGAATAAAGGTTAAACACAAAGATTTCATTTCATTTTCATTTTCGATAGGCACCAGTGTGTTTGTCCATCCGTTAATCTGTCTCTCGAAAAAAAAAAATCTCGCAAAAATTATTAGATTTTGATGAAATGTGTAATCTAACTTTCCTATAGTTGTAGACATATTCCTATTATTAGAATCACTATCAATGAAATAAACGGAGGTAGAAAAAATACCCATTCTTGGAAATTTACAATTGCTCTTTTTCACTATAGATAATATTATTGTATAATTGATTTATAGCTTTGGGAATTTAAAAGGAGCTCAGGGTCGAAATCTGCAAAAAATTAAATTCAGAATACCTCCACCGATCCAGTCATTTTAAAAATTTCAACGATGTTCAACGATGATTTTTGTTAAAGTATGTTGGCTTTGGTATTTTCTTGGTATAAGTCGTATTTCTTTGAGGCTTCCCAACCTTCCGTTATGAGCGAGTTGAAACAACTAAATAATAAATTAGTTAATATTCACCTAAGCCCTTGCACTTCATCCGAATTCTTTTAGAATTCCGGAGTTCCCTCGTGGCTAAGCCCGTAGCTTACGTGCGTTTCGCGTGGGATGTGCGTTCTATTCCCCGCGGGATTTCACGTGGTTTGGATCCCACTTATGCTATAGCTCCACGTTTCAAATAGCCTTGCTGCTGAGACGCTAAACTCAAAATCAAATATAATGAAATGTCCTTGAGTTCAAAGATAAATTTTCTACACTTCATTATATTTGCTACAATATAATGAATATTTTCTTTCAATGTTCCATACTCTCTAGTGATTGGGAATCAAATCAATCAAGAATGAGCCCAGCTAATTGATATAACTTACGTTCTTGCTCCCAAGTAATATATATATATATATATATATATATATGTGTGTGTGTGTGTGTGTGTGTGTGTGTTTCTCGATAAATTGAAATTCAACTCTTGGATTTTATTGTAAACACGCATACTTGCAAAGACAACGCTATGATTCATTCTTCATTGACAGAAATCACTACGATACATTACTATTCCTCTCCGTCTTTATAAGGTTTTACAATAATTTGCTTAAAACTAATTCGTTTCTTATAATATCAGGATAAAGCAAGAATGGCCGTTATAGCACTAGTGCCCGTATTTTATACACTAGAGCATTTAAAATAGAAAAGCATATGAGATGAAATAGTCAGATATACACTGCTAGTTTTGTTACACATTTTCTCACAATGTCTCCTGACGTGTAAGAATAGAATGCTCGGTGCAGGAATGCTTTCGTTAAAAGTAGCGACGTCTGTAACGAAACAGCGTGCAGGAAAGTATTCACGTGTATAAAAACGTAAGCGAATTAAGTATCATTTTGGTAATATATCAGTTTCGAGATTAACGTTTTTAGTAATCTGAGTGATTGAACCCTAGATTTAATATCCCTACAATACGTTTGTCGTATGAGATTTTATATCTACGAGCAATATTATGCGGTAAGGCAAGTGTCGGATACTGGATCATATTTTACATACTTGAACTAGAGTTCGACACATCTGACGACTACTGCATGATAGCTTGTGTATTAAGGGAACCTATAGTCGTCAAGGAGTTAAACACTGTCAACACAATCTTCGGCTGCTGCAATATTTTGTGGATTTTGTTGTGCCCCGAAATATATTTTCGAAACGCAGATCTTGATTCCGTGACCTTTCCGGATTTTCCGGGAGGAATGGCAACCATCTGTGCAATCACTTGGGCATCCTCCAAGATGATAACACTCTAGAATGAATGGAGTCGTGCTGGTATAATTTTGACGCACCCTAGTTCTGAAGTTTTACATGAAATGACATAGGGTTATTTAAAAGGAAAAATCTCTAGGTGACATAATCAAATACGAAGTAATACAGCTGTGTTTTAGGTTCATAGGTTGGGTTAGTAATGTAAAATCATTACAAGTGCTTTACGAAGGATAAAATAAGTGAGTATATATGCTAGGTGGCCATGTTTGATGATAATCACTACCGGCGGCGTATTTCTGCATAGTGTACAGAAGTTGTATTTTATGTTTACAAGTGGAGCGTTATTAATATAAATCCAAGACAGTGCAATTGAAACTAGTACCAATGCCAAAACCCACGCCTTTTCCACACCCCTGCTTATGAGTATACCCATCATCGCTAATGCGCCTGAGCGCGTGCACATCCGATTCGCCCTGTTTTGACTCGGTTAAACAGAATTCGTGCTTTTTAACGTCCACCTAGCACAGGTTGGCTTCTGTGTTTTTGAACTGTAGTATTTATGCAATGTATTTGGAAGCCGTATTCATACGATAATCGTAGAAGATTTATTAATTTTTTCAGCAATTACTTCTGGTGGCCACCTTAAGTTTTATCTATGCTAAGTGAGATATTTACATGTCACGCACTGCCAAAATTTTAGGGAACAGTAAGCAGGAAATTAATGAAATAATTATGTTTTTTTAATTACTTCGAATGAGGCGCCAAAAGTAAACGTGCGTCGATTAAGATATTAATAAAGGAAAATGAATTTAAATATTATGAACTAAACGACAGTCATAAAACTGCACACCATTTTATTTAAGGAATGTTTAAACCAAAATGATAATTTGATGCTATTCTTGAAACTGTAAATTTATGAATAGAAATTGAAAATTTGGTGTAAGTTTTCTACACTTATTATACCCCAAAATGTACGCCATAATAAACTTTTTTCTGTGTTTTTAATACGTAATTTATGGGAACTAGTCTTTAGAGCCAACGTAAAGTTATCGAAATAACAATTATATGCATTTATTTTTCTAAATTATAAAATGTTTCAACCGCACCAATAATCATTCTACCATTTCAAATTTTGGAATGAAAAATATTCTGTTGTTACACAAAATATGTTTAAATTATGTCTCGAAAATATTATTTTATCTTTGCTGATTCAGAATAAAATAATGTATTTACTTTGTTTACCGAAGACACTAATGAATTTAAAAAGCTGTAGATAGTTGTATAGTTTATATAAAATATAGTGTCACAGCATCTCTCTTGCAGATGGCTTGGTAGCCGAGCACTCTAAGTCACGTCCCGCTCAGCAGCGAGGCTATAGGTGACGTGGACCTACTGATTAACGTGTAATCGAACCAAGTTCTCTCACGCCAAAGGCGCGTACGCTAATCATTTACCCACGAAGGAGCTCTCAATAGGCTTTTCCATTAGAAAGTGCATTGTTTTGTTCTGTACCGACACTAATAGATGGTGCTAGTATTAACATCTGTAAACAACTCCCATCTGGAAGGAATCGATGTAACTATTTGATGGTAGGTAAGCGTATCCTATTTTATCTTCAATGCGATGTTGCCACATAGTGCAAATCGCGTCTTCAGGCGACCATCGAAATGGTATAAAATTATATATATATATATATATATATATATATATATATATATATATATATATATATATATGGGGTTATAAAATAAATAAATATAAAATGTCTATATTATGATATTTAACATTCCATCAATTGAATAAGGACCATATTTAGCCGTACTCATTGTTTATTTATTACATGAAAGTATTAGCAAAATTTAGGGGGATCGAGCGCTACGCCATCCTCCCACCTCCAAAAAGTATTTACATTGGCCCCTTCGTTCCTAAAATTACAATGGACAAAGATAGAGGAACAGCGGAACGTCATACCCCTACTTACTGTCCCCCACCTTTTCAGATCGATTCTTCTCCAGCATGGAGATGAGTGTGAGGGTGAGGACATCAATAATATTTGAATGTGTGGGCTGTAAGTGCGTTGGAATTGATTGAGGGTCAGTGCAATGGAATTGATTGAGGGTGAGTGTCATTGCGTGTGAATGTGAGGGAGCCGATTGAGGATGAGTGTGGCTCAGGGTCCATGTAAGGGAATTGATTCAGGGCTAGTGTGAGTGCGGCTACGGATGAGTGTGAGAAAAATTCCATTCTCTGCAAGACATAACTCATGTACCTTAATTGCACTTCCTTTCTCATAAGTTTAAAATATTATTCAAAAAACATTATGTCCCAGGGGGTTATAAAGGTATTGTAAAAATTGCATTTACTAATTCATTTTGGTATATGAAACTAACCTACCACGGCATATGAAATCGTTCAAACGAATATTTTATAAAAAAGAAATGTATACAATTTAAAGGATTCAAAAAATAGTGTGGCTTACCTGGAGCGTGGTTTCTGTAATTTTGTTAGAAGCACACATTTACCAGTTATAGTTTTATCAATATGGGACAAAAATAGAAGTACAGCACAGCAATCAAACTTCTTTTACTGGACTTACAATCCATTAAAAAGTCAGTACACACTTACAAGCAAACGCTTTTATTTCTTGTATGTTGCGTGAGCAAGCGTTGTGTACACTACAGTAAAATTCCATTAATAGCTACGAACGGTAGTCCATTTAGCAAACATCGTTGAAAAGACGAATATTCGTAAATATCAACCTGATATAAAAAACATTTGCTAGTAACATAGAAGTATAGGTTATGATAAAACTATATTATGCCTGAATAGCTAACAATCATTTCAAGATTTCGAAAATAATACTATGCATACGATAATATACTATTTACTTCCATGATTCCTTTTCCTCCATAATTGAGTTTAAAAAATATGGGAAAATAAACGAAATAAAGGATTGATACCTGTTTATTTACTATATATATTGTAGGTTTAACATAGGTAATACATCAGATGGATCATACAATTCTAAAATTTACAGCAAACACAAAATCAATAATTTTACGCGCGGAAAAACTGAGTTCAAATACCGGTGCGAGCTCATGTACTTCGATGCCCTCTTTACACTTTAGCTCCACGTGTCACCTCTTCTTTGCCGTCCTGTTCAAAAGTACACTAAATTTACAGACAAGCAAATTATAATTTCCAGAGTTCAAATAGACGCTATCACTTCATTCCATAAGTAATCCAGTTTTCTCAATGATTTCCGCAATGACTTATTCTTCACGCGAATAGTGACGCAGACGGCATGTTCCACAGCATACAGGCTCCTTATTGTGGAACAGTGTGCAGGTTCAGAACGGTCTACTGCACTTTTTGCAATTGCAACTTATGTTTGTAGTGGCAATGACCGAGGACCACATACAACCATAACATTATCATTGAATTTAAGCATATTCTGCAAGCGAAACAACTCGAAACAACAATATCTGATATAAATAAGGTGTCTTCGGATGTGCAGAAATGCCGGGTGTGATTCAAGATGTTTCAAACAAGAGACAACAACTTCTCTGATAAGACACAATTATTGAGATCTGTACAGCTCGCAAGTCCAATCTGAAATATTACAGAGCTTGCCACCATACTTTGTATCAACTATTTCACCGTTGATCACCATGTGCGAGACATTTGGTATGTCTCGAATCTCAGTAAATGAGCACCGATGCCTTAATGCCTCATCAGAAGCAACTGGGTATGGACATCTGCAGTTCTACGGTTACCCTTCCCAGACGCGAGTCATTTCTGGCAGACTACTAGCAAGGGATAAAAATTGCGTCCCTCTGTCACAATATTACAGGACAACATAAATGGGTACGTAAATAGGAGTGCGGGAACTGTGCCGTACTAGGACCTCGTCTTCTGGAAAGTGATGTTCAGTCTTTGGTGATATATTCGTGCGATAAGTATTTATTTTTGGTTTCTCGCTACGTAACCAGACAAACATTACAAATGAAGTTCTGTTCCTTAATTATTATTATAAAAATGTAATGCTGTGGTTTATCTCAAAGATATTGTCGTGTATAGTGATAATGCTCTGTTACACTCAGTAATAGGCATGGGCTGAAGTTGAGGTATCTGCCTGAAAAAAAAACTCCAGCGGCTTTTTCCCAACCGTTGTACCAAGAGAGTACTGTCGCTTCTCTTCTCGTAAACCACCTCTCTGGGGAAACTCTGCAAGACAAAGATGAACTTCTTCTAACGTGTTGCAGTTCTTTTGTCTCGAGAACCATTACATTCTCTTAACATAGAATTCTGCAACTGTATGAAAGATAGTAGAGAGTTTGGAGGCCGATAAAGACTGGCTTCTGATTAACGTTAGAGTTTGAGGTATGTTACCATAATTTTTTACTTTGAACATGAAATTTGTTATATGATATCCTGATAGTTTAAGTGTTACAAAATCTTGCCTCTGTAGGACAGTTTGTAGAGATTGTACCACTATTAGTTTGGACGAGTTACAAAGTGTGTCTGTGTTTGTTGTCAGTAACGCACAGGCAATGCATGCATGAGCTATATAGCCATGATTGTGCAATTAGTAATTTGTACAACAGTCGTTCGTGAAGTAGTGATAAAAGGTCAAACTCACTACGTATTGTTTGCTTCCTTTTTGCTTCCAAGATTGTCTGGTTGATGGCTAGGGGACATGCGACAACTAAATAAAGGCTCTGGACGTTTAATGGTTTATTTTATATTCATATTTGTAGAAAAAATATTTACAAGTACTGGTATCAATTTACCAATTAAGGTGTTATCATTCGCAATGTAACACGTTCCTGCACAAAATATTCCGAGCAGGAAGCTTATTATAACATGACTTTTGAATGATATATACAAGTAAACTTTTTGGCATGGTACATCTGTGAATACCTTATCTTAAGAAACCGTTAATATGGAAGAAGAAAAGTACATTTTCCGATGTATGTTACTTGATATCTTATTTAGGGCATCTGTTTAACAGACTACATATCATACAATATTGAAACATTTTAGTCAGTTCTCTTTGATGGTTTCAACACACCTCAATCATGTACGTAAAGAGTTCTTTGAGGTGATACCTCCTTAGGAGAAGTTGATTATGATTTTAAGAACCAATTACAGCTACGATATTCAAGACAAATATTTTCCTGGGTAAAGGAGCATAAGTAAAATAATGGATAATAGTTCGCTAACTCAACAAATGTAGTAAATTGCATACTGTTATCATTACATAAATAACGCATTATCAGAAACGTACAGATAATATAGAGAACTGCCTACAGAACTCAGTCAGGAACGACAATTTACTTTCCAGAATCAAATTTGAAGAAAATGACAAGTGGCTTTTCACAACATCGTGGTTACTTCGAAACATCTCATCATCCAAATCAAACAGTTGTTGGAAATAAAACACATTAACACAGGGAATAAAGGCTAAGGAAATCAAACTTGTACAATCTATAAAAGCTAAGAGATATATACCTCCTTGTTTCCTTAACATACTTTGAGTTTATAGAATAATCATGGTGGCAGATATATTATATTGTTGACCACAAATTTAGTATGGTGTTTTCGTCATTTAATTAATGTAAAATATTTAC
This sequence comes from Thermobia domestica, assembly GCF_964235325.1. Lineage (NCBI taxonomy): Eukaryota > Metazoa > Arthropoda > Insecta > Zygentoma > Lepismatidae > Thermobia > Thermobia domestica. The sequence continues at coordinate 303,932,074 of NC_137455.1, forward strand.
GGTTTTAAACGATGACCATTTTAGAAAGGGAGATCACCATGTGCATCCCGTGATACAGAAAATGTTGAGTAAGAAACACAAAAACATCCAATGTGACACTACTGTAATATGCACAACAAAATTTGTTTATACATTATTTAAGAAATGTGAAAGGAAATTTACATATTCCTCTACCCATTCAGTGTCATGATGTGAAATTTTTGAATAGGAAAAGCCAGTACTTAAGAAGCAGGCTTAATGTACTTTTATCCATCGCCCTTATATTTATATATATAATTGAGTACTGCAATGCATGAAAAATAGTCCATTATTCACCTCAAAGCAATACATGTGTTCATCAATTCTTAGACGAATCGAAGCTGTAATCCAGACAAAATAGAAGTCCATTCTGTAACCATTTACTGTTGTTTAGACAAATTTACATATATTTGAAATATTTTTGTATTATGATGTTATATTATCATACAAAATTGTCGTAAGAAACTTAAGTACTAAATATAACAAAAATATGAATCTTAATAAACGTACATATTTTAATATAGATTACATAATTTTCTGTGACAATTTTTCATGGAAATGTACTATCATAAAATAGCAATGTCAAATTAATTTTATTCCTATAAAATAATACTAATTATGTGCTAGTTGTAATTCTTTCATTTGAAAAGAAAAATATAAATAAGAAGAAGTAGTAAACAGATGAGCAAATCAATCTGAATTTGGAAATGAGTTTTAGATTTACAATAATTTTGATTCCAGTCACAGAAATTCATGGTTTTTCCTTAGCTATTTTTCCTTAATCATTTATTTTGGGATAAGTCATTTTGCATTAGTGCAATTTGTGACGGACAATAAGTTTACATTTCACACGTGAAAACAAAACTTCATGATGAACAAGACATGAAGAGTGCATAACCATATATAGTTTGCTAAGAATGTGATTTTGAAAATAGCATCAATATGCCACAATCGATAATGTATATTAGCACTCGTTGGCTGGTGCGAATAAGGGAATATTCTCTTGTAGCACGTTACCGAAGACCTGTGAGATGCACTTCAGTAATGTAAGAAATATATGAATAAGATCTCTTTTCCTAGTGTACTTATTTCTTTTTGTAAATTTTATTGTAACTATCGATAGTATTCAACGGAGGAAATCAAACCCACGAACACCTGCGTTAGAAGAATTCATTCCCGAACTAAACTGAAAACCATATCACCGCACAAAAAGCCTACAAATTCAACTCATTCTCTAGTGGATTACAATCTTCTTTTGTGTGTTCGGTTTGGAACAAATTCACTATCGGAGATTCTTAGCGTTTTATTATTGATAAGTGGAACATTCATCATACATAATATCGCAGCTGAGTTCAATCCGTTGAAGCCAGCATGAACAGGCCTAAGTATTTAATTGTAATAATCGCTGGGGCTCGCTCCGAAATCATCACTCGAAAAATGGTTAATTGGAACTCACAAAGAAGTGTAGCACGTTTTCTGTGATGCGAACTTAGTTTAATACGAAATTTAGACCCCCCAGTACTTACATGTGACAACATTCATACTTGTACACAAAATTAAAGTTACACTCGGACATTAATGTCAGGAACCCTAGTTTTGACAAACTTCTCATCGTTACCAAAGGACATCATGAGTCTGTCCAGGGTTGTTGAGTAATCACCTTACCATCAACGTTTCAACGTTAATGATTCCCATGCTGTAATTTCTAATCTTGAATGTAACGCAATAGCTGCCCTAACTATATGCTACCCCACCATTAGAGATAGCCACAATCGTAATACTTGCTCTAGCAGATGAACATTGTTGTCGATACCTCGTCATAATACGAATCAGATGGCAAATTCATTCACAATCTCTGGTATTAGAGAATGGAACAGACTTTCACCAGATGTAAGGAATTCACCCTCAATCGTGGCATTCAAAAGAAATTTGAAGCAATATCTGATAGGCTTAGCCAATGTACACAAATCTCGGGAATTATTTTTTTCTTTCTTTTTTCACAAAGATGAGCAGTAGCAACCAAATGTAAACAGAAACTTTAGGTATTTATCTATAATACTAGGTTTGTGGGAAGGTATGGGGGGGATGTAAGGTAGTATACTTTTAAGAATACATATATCGTTCTTTGTATGCTGTATGTATAGTTTTCGTGTTTTTATGATAAATAGTATGAGGGTATGGCGGGGGAGGGGGTATGTAAGGGAGCATATTCGTGTGTAGGGGTATATATGTGTGTATGTACATATGCATTAATGTAGTAATTGTAACTTTTATGGATTAGACGACAGTGGTTGTACGTATATCTTGTATACATTTTAGTTGGTTGAGTGTAAGAAAAGACAAATATAGCCTTAACTCTGTCGTTAAATAAATAAAATAAATAAATACTGTAATATCATATTCAAAGAAAATAAAACAAGACAAAATTATAAAAGAAACATAAGAAATATGCATTTCCTTGTAGTAAATATTCGTGCATTTTGGTGTAAGGCATTTATTTCATTCATATGGATTTTAATTCATATAAGATTGGTCAATAGATTACGAGATGAATGTATGCCTGAGCATTGCGGATAGAATTCCCTGTCAGGATGAGAATAATTCAACAACTGCACGTTCTTTGAAATGAAAGAAAATCACCCCGAATTTAACATTATAAATGCAAACATTAAATGAGGAGAAGGAAAACCTAAAGCTACTAGAAAAAGAAGAAAACAGGTAACAATAACGAGAAGAACAAATAGAGAAGATATAAAATGAAAATGTAAAAGATAAATGCGTTTCATTCCTTCTTCTATGCATTTTCCGGATAAGCATATTATGTTCTCGACAGATTAGAATTACACTTTACAAGTATATCAGTTTGGTAAACTGCATAAAAGAGAATATTTAATTGTTACGAATGACGGTTTCATTATAGTGAGGGAAATGGATAACACAAAAAGTTACAGAATGATCTTACTTAAGCAGTAGAAACAAGATGAATGATAAGAAATGGATATCAGAGGAAAGTAGTTGGTTTCCCATTAAAAAAAACTCGGAAATAAAAAATAGGTCACATAGTGTAAAGGTTTCCGTGTAACGTGGGTTCCTGTCACCACGGCATAGCGCGTCCTCAGGTTGCGGATCGAGGAGAAGGCCTCTAGATATAGAGGTTAGCTGCGAATATACTGAATAAGCAGTCGCGGACAGATGACTAGGAGTGGTCCTCCAGCTTGGGGGTTTAGGTAAGGCTAACACCCTCATCCTGCAAAAAAAAGGTACTTGTTCAGAAACATTCACAAAACCCTCGGACAAGGACTGATAACTTGGCACGACCTCAGCAAAAGAAAATGGACATGAGATTTGCAACATGGAATATTAGAAGTCTTTATAGGGCAGGCGCGTTAAAATCTGTAACGAGTGAGTTAGAGAAGTACAGGATGGACTTAGTAGGAGTTCAGGAAGTTAGGTGGGAAGGAAATGGATCTGAGAATTCCGGAAATTTTACGTTCTTTTACGGGGAAGGAAATAAAAATCACCAGTTAGGAACAGGGTTTTTCGTTCACAAACGAATATTACCAGCAATTAAACGGGTTGAATTTGTTACTGTCAGACTTTCTTTTATTACTCTTAAGGGACGGTGGTGTGATATTATTGTTTTAAATGTACATGCTCCAACTGAAGATAAGGGTGACGATATAAAAGATAGTTTTTACGAAGAAGTGGAACGGATATTTGACCAATTCCCGCGATACCATATAAATATTATATTAGGGGATTTCAATGCGAAGGTAGGACGAGAGGATATCTTCAAACCAATTATAGGGATCGAAAGTTTGCATAAGAAAGTAATGACAAAGGTGTTAGACTCGTGAACTTTGCAACATCCAAAAATCTAATCGTGAACAGTACAAAATTCCCACATCGCGACGTTCATAAATACACTTGGACATAACCAGACGGAAAAACACATAATCAAATTGATCACGTTTTAGTAGATAGAAGAAGACAATCTAGCATAATTGACGTCCGATCGTCAAGAGGGGCTGATTGTGACACTGATCACTACATGGTAGTAGCGATAATACGGGAGAGATTATCGTTGAATAAAGGTAATAGTCAATGTCCGAAAACGGAGAGATTTAATTTAAAGAAATTAGAAGAGAGCCAGGTAAGAGAGGAATACCACATTGAAGTTTCGAATAGATTCGCGGTTTTAGAAGACTCGGAGTGCACTAGGGTTGAGGATACTTGGATTGAAATTAGAGATAGCATTAAAAGTTCAGCAATGGAAAAATTGGGACACGCGGAAAAACGTAGGAACAAATAATGGTTCGACCAAGAATGCATTAAACTAGCAGAGAAGAGAAAACAGGCAAAATTACGGTGGCTACAAAATCCGAAAGAAAAAACTACACAAAATTTCGTAGATATCAGGCGGGAAACTTCCAAAACTTTCAGAACAAAGAAACGGGATTTTTTGAAAGCTAAAATTAAGGAACATGAAGATAATAGTAAAAATAAAAATATTCGGGACATGTATAAGGGGATCAGCAAATTTAAGAAAGGTTATCAATCTCTTGCTTATATATGAAAGAAATCTGACGGAACAGTTGTCACCGATACGGATAGCCTCTTAAATAGATGGAAAGATTTCTTTGACGATTTGCTGAACACGCAGCCAAAAACTAATGTGCGTGGAGAAAAGGAGATACACACCGCAGAACCGTATATTCCAGAACCCAATCCAATAGAAGTGGAAGCCGCTATAAAGAAATTGAAGAAACACAAATCTTCGAGTGTAGATGAAATTCCGGCTGAGTTAATTTTAGCTGGAGGAGAAAAATTGTGGAACAAGATACACAAACTCATTCTCTTTATCTGGAACAAGGAAGAATTGCCACAAGAGTGCAAAGAATCAATCATTGTTCCAATTCACAAGAAAGGCGACAAAACTGACTGTAATAATTATCGAGGCATTTCTCTTCTGTCAACATCCTATAAAATCCTTTCAAATATTCTGTTAGCAAGATTGACTCCATACGCAGATGAAATTATTGGAGATTATCAGTGCGGATTTAGACGAAATCGATCAACTATCGACCAAATATTTACCATTCGCCAAATACTCGAAAAGACGTGGGAATACAATACCCAGGTACATCAACTATTTATTGATTTTAGAAAGGCTTACGACTCGGTTAGAAGGGAAACATTATACAACGTTCTTACAGAACTTGGAATACCGAGAAAGCTAATTAGATTAATTAAGATATGTTTAAGTGAATCCCAAAGTAAAGTCCGGGTAGGAATATTTTTGTCCACGAGCTTCCCCGTCGAAAATGGCCTGAAACCACAAGATGCGTTTTCGCCATTATTATTTAACTTGGTGCTGGAATACGCCATAAGGAAAATCAAAGATAGCAACCAGGGCCTAGAGTTTAACGGCATTCACCAGGTTATGGCATATGCTGATTATGTAAATTTAATAGGGGATGATAGGAGAACAGTATAAATAAATGCAGAGATCTTATTAAACGTTTGCAGGGACATGGGTTTAGAAGTAAATGTTGAGAAAACTAAATACATGGAAGTGCGTCGGGACCGTAATACGGGAAATTGTGGAGGCGTAAAATATTAAATAATGCTTTTGATAAAGTGGATACTTTCAAATATTTAGGATCAATATTAACAAACGAATATCATATTCACGAAGAAATTCAATGTCGACTAAAAGCAGGGAATTCGTATTACTATTCGGTTCAAAATCTCTTGTCGGCGCGAATTCTGTCGAGGAATTTGAAGCTTAAAATATATAAAACGATAATCACACCTGTTGTTCTGTATGGTTGTGAAAGATGGTTGCTTACTCTGAGTGAAGAACATAGACTGAAAGTATTTGAGAACAGGATCCTGAGAAGAATATTCGGACCCAAGAGGAACGAGAATGGGGAATGGCGGAAGCTTCATAACGAGGAACTACATAGTTTATACGGTTTACCCAACATTGTTAGGGTCGTCAAGTCTAGGAGGCTTAGGTGGGCAGGTCATGTAGCTAGAATGGAAGAAAGTGCAAACGCTTTCAAAGTCTTAACTGGTAGACCCAAAGGAAAGCGACCATTAGGAAGACCTAGGCGCAGATGGGAGGACAATATTAAGATGGATATCGCAGAGATAGGAATACAAAGTAGAAACTCGATGCAATTAGCTAAGGATACAAGTCAGTGGACAGCTTTTGTGAACGAGGCACTGAACCTTCGGGTTCCATAAACCATAGAGTTAGTTAGTTAGTTAGTTAATGTAAAGGTTTAATATAAACGCCCAAAAGCACAGGAAACGGAGAGACAAGCACAGACTAAGGGAAACCATTATCGTAGCGCATTTGTGGGCCTCCCATCCAAGATGAAGAGACGGTACATACTTATAAACCCAATTGTTATATTATTATTATTATTATTATTATTATTATTATTATTATTATTATTATTATTATTATTATTATTATTATTGTTGAAACTTATTTGGTTTCCAAATCTTGATTGTGCCGAAGAGCGTGTCTCAATGTCTGCAGTTCTTGTCAATCAATGGTCTCAGAGACCAAATGGAATGGAAATCTCCGAGAGAGAGGAACAAACACTTTCGTATGATAAATTCTAGACCCAAGTTCGAACCACTTGTTTTTGACAAGTTCTTTTAGTTTTCTTTTTTTTCGCGAAGAGAGAAGTTTTCAAACTAAGAAATCAAAGTATATAATATTGCAAATTTACAAGTTGATTTATTTACATTTCTATTTTTGGTAATAAATATAATTACCATTAGAAGACATTTTTGTGAATTTTAAGTTTTGTTTCGTCAATCATCGCAAGACTTACAGGCCACGTATGCCTCTCCTCCCAAAGTCGATATCGAAAATTTATGATATGGGTATCTCGATGTTTATATCTTTGTTATATCCACGATATCGATATATCGACATATCGCAATAACCTAGATGAGTGAAATGATGCTTGAATCATACTGGAATCAATAATCAAACTTTAATCGTAATATGTTCTTGCATTCTATATCCAACGTTGAGGAGGAAGGGGGCGAAACCAAACAAATATTTTCAGCCAAAAAAGTTGTTCGAATAAAAGTAGTTATACTTCTCCTTAATAGAAAAGTATTAATGTAATTTATCTTTTACCCCTTCATCTGATTCTCATCAGAAAGCAGTTACAGTACACATACTCTACATAGTATTGCAATAAATGTACTCTATAATTATTCACACCTATACAAGTAGGAAGATCAAATTCTTGTGATACTGAAGTGGAATGTTCTACGAGATTTCATTCCTTTTTTCTATCACAATAAAAAAAACCTGCGTTTTGCTATGATTATCATTTTTAAATTTGTAAGACTCATATCCCGGACTAATTCTGGATACTGGGGTTTCGAGATAATTGGTACCGGAATGTGTAAAGTTTGTCGACTCGCAGGGATCGACAGTTTGTTAAAATAGATTCACAATTCGTGTTGTTATTTCTTCGTTACAAAGCACTTCTGATTGACTAAATTCATGGTGAATTCCTGAATTTTTACACTAAGCATAAAAAAGCTAAAGCTAAAGCCTTGCAGCTAGACCATCCAATATAAACCTTCTTATCCCACAATCTTGTCTGGTAAAGAGATCCCCCTTTCTCTCCTCCTTTTCTCTCTTCCATATTTAGTCAGCAACAACATGAGCACAACTCAAACATCATAATGTGCGTGTATTAGTGTGAATAAAATGAAATAATAATAAGAATGAGACGCAATCTGATTCATAAGTCGGTGTAGAGAGAAAGACGTCTGATATAGGTACTTAAGTGTGACAGATGGAGATAGAAGGAGATAGAAGAAGAAAAAGAAAATGTAGCACAGATTAAATTATTGGATTTAAACGTAGTAAGAAAAGAACCTACAATTGTAAAGTTCCGTGTCCAGAAATCCGATAGTAATGTAGAAACAAACATTTTTTTTTCAATTCTTTTCTCTGAACTAATCAAATATATACGTAGAATATGCTTGAAGAAATCAAGTCACTTTCAAAATGAACATCATACCTTGTGATCAAATTAAGTACTCAATTTTCATTGTAACTGAAAAGATCCGAGACATGTTTAGGATCATGTCAAAAGTTTAACACACATCCTGTATTTCAGGGGGTTTTGGTTACAAATTCGAAAGTGGTCATTAAACATATAGATCTGAAAAATATTATAATAAACTTAGTAGGTAGCATAGATAGTACTTTCCATTATAGACTATTAACATTAGGGACATCAAGGTATTTTTGAGTTACATGGCACACCAGCATTGGGGCTTCTGTGGCCCACAGCGAAAAAGTCATTATTTCTCACGGAAAACAATTTATGTTGTTGTCTAAGATCTAATATTTTTTATTCTCTATCATTACTAAGTTTCTAAGTACACTCTTGCCAACTACATGTGTGTATTTATTCAAGCTACATTTTTATTTTTGTCAGTTGTTTTGACCTATTTATTTTACTTTTTGTGTAGAAAAAGTATCAAACAGCTCGATAGCGATTTAGTGCAGTGTTGACTGTATATAAGGGCGGCTTCTAAGAGCATTTGGATGGTGGTGCTGTAAATTGGAGTGAAATGGGGAAAAGTTAGGTATACTTCATTATTCCAATGAGTTAAGGATTAACCTTTTATAATTTCACCACTGTTATCCTTGTAATGCTGAAATTCTTTCACGTATTGCTTTCGCGAAAAGCTAGACAGTGTGAGGGACGTTCATTGTACACTATAGGGGAAGTTATCAGAAAAGCAATGTTACTAACTCAACATAAGTTACATTTCTTCTAGTAGCACAACGTCAGCTTTTTGCCCCTACGGAATGAAAACCTAAAACATAAGCAAATGGACTAAGACGTGCCTGTAAGTTTTGTAAACTAACACCACTCCAACATCATTAATATTACACAGGGTTAATTGTAACACTGCTTCCATTTGTTTCATTTCCTTTATCAAATAAAATGTTCAAATTACTGTCTTTTGCATCCAAATCTGACAGGGTTATTTCCAACTTGCTATATGAATCACTACTTTCTATGTCAGATTCATTAGAAGTTCTTTAAGATCTTTCTCCATGGAACTTTGGCAGAGAGCACGATTTGCCATTGTTCCAATGTTGCTGCAGATTCTCACATACATTCACAGCCACAGAATAACGAACTGACAATTTTCTATGAAATATGTGCCTTCAGTCAATGATGCAGGTTGCTGCTTGTAGATTATATGATTAAAAATACTTCATAACACTATAGGTGCAGCAGGATAGTTCTTTGCAACCACTATTGAAACTTGATATATATATATATATATATATACAAGTATATATATATATATATATATATATATATGTGTCTGTGTATGAGTATCACACAAAGTGGCATATTGAGGTGTTGCCCATGCTTCTGCAGGTTGTAATACCAAAATTGTTTCAAAGAAAAATAAAATAAATACCCAAAGCATTGGAATATAGCAATTAGCGTATGAGGTGAATAGCATCTTAGAACTAGCAAGGGGATGAGACTCTCAGGCCGAGCGCACTTTCTTTATTTATAAATAGAGGAAACAAAACACAAAAAACTAACGAAGTACGTTTTATGAGGAATGGGGTTAGGCATGACAATATATTTTTTTAGATTTCTTATGTAATTACAAATGTTACTAAATGCAACAAAAATAATTCATGTGTCTGCGAGGAATCCCCTTAGTGTTTCTATGCAAGCTGAGCAATAAAGAGAAAAAGAAAATATAGAAAAAGGCAGAAAGAAAACCGAATGAGTAGTACTTTAAACCTAAATTTCTTTCAGAAAAAAGCTTACATTAAAAGTCGAAATTGTATCATAATGATAAGTTAGAAATTATTGAAATGATAATTGGATATGGTTTCGTTATAGACGTAGGAAATCTAACGACGCATTTCACACGTGGGTAAAACAAATTGATGATTTATAAGGTGGAAACACACTTTGTGTGAAATTAATATAAATGAAATCTTTGTGTAAATCACCCAAAATTGGCCATTCTCTAGTCATATCTGAACATTTTTCTGTTCCGATTATGAACTCTCGATTCCATCTATTGCGGATATAACGCTGTAATTCCCGATGATTGAATGAACACGGTAGACCTGTAACGGGTCATTTTCAGTGATACGGTGACTTGACTGACACTCGCCTTTGGCCTGGGGACTCGCGTTTGATGCCCCGTTCATGTGGTTCTGATTCCACTTTGATCAGTAGGCCCATGTCTCATATAACTCCGCTACTGAACGGGACGTTATCCTGAAAATAATCTGATCTCAATTGAGACTCGGTAACAAAAAGCAAGAAAGAAACTTTACTTATTTGCTTTACATAGAGTGTGTATGTGTGTGTGAGAGAGAGAGAGAAGAGAAAGATGGAAAACAAGATATGAAAACGTGAAGAAAGATGGATAGAGAAAGGGAGACACTATAATTATGAAAACTACTTATGATTACTCTATATTGTGAATATTGCACATACTGTTCATTCATATTCTCGCCTTGTAACCTCTCCAATCAATGTTGTTAGTTAATGATTTATGAGGTAAAATACATAGTACCTGATCGGCATTCGAACGGAGATTTTCTGTTTTTAAGTCTAGCAGGTACCAATACATGAACTTTTAATCTACCAGAAACATACTTAACTAAAGATCTAGTCTTTCTTTCTAAGAACAATAACATGAAAAGCGACTAGTACAGACCAATTAAGTGTTTCGGATTGTAATAGTAACCCCATAGTTATTATTTGCCCTTTCCCACCAATATATGTAAATTGTGTCTATCATCATACAGGTGTTTATCTCCACAATCTTACGGATTGCTCGTTTGGTATCTGAAGTCACTCTTCCGTTCTTCACGATCACTTTGTGAAAAAATACCGTTGTCTTGACCAGGATTCGAAGCTACGCTTTCAACCTACACTACTCTTCAGCCCAGGACGTTATGCCTACCCTACTATGACACCTGAAATATATCCCAAATCTTACTAAGTTCAGTTCTGGTCTTTGGAACGAACCACCTTCTTTCTGTAAGGTTGTTTACACAAAAGTGCACGTACAAATTAATTCATTTCAGGACCTGGAGACAAATTAGTTTCCACTAATAAACGAAATAACGTACAATCCAGGGAAAATTACAAAAATAATAACATACCATGCAGTAATTACGCCTGGAAGTTCAAACCCTATACCTTAAACGTCGCAACAACTAGTGGCCCACCTGTTGGTAAATGTTGATCGTCGCTATAACGACGCGTCGAATGATTGCCGCCAGTGCCACTTTCGGCAGGGTATCGTCGAATCGAAAGAGATATCTACGAGTCGGGGTATTGAAATTACGCAGCAAACACTTCATATTTTTCTACTCTCTCGACTGGTCTCTTAGAATTGCGAAGGGGCCAACACGAACTATCACCAGCTATATGCATGCGGTTATTATTATGTATTAGCTGAATAAACCTGGCACTTCCCGCACCATACAAATGAATTCAATTTTATGCATATTTTGCACCGTCCTCGGGTTTCCTTCGACACTGGCCAGTGGCTAAATTTGTCTTTCTGGCAATCTAGCACAGGAATGACAGTAGCAGCTTCAAGTTTCTTTGATTTTGACATATTATCATTGCTTGATTGTCCTTTTCGATTTTTCTTTTCCTGCTAGAATCAGTCCGCTGGCAGTCTCAGCTTGAAATTTCCATAGTGGAATGGATTAGTGTCCAAGCGTGTGACATTCCTTTTTGTACTTCATCCAGGCATTGACAACTCCAACTGCGATAAGATGAAAAAATGTCCAAAAATACAAACTACGGGGATTGATGTGGTACTTGTAGAATGTTGATAACATATTCCATAGGTGAATTTTTTCCATGAACTTGTTGTAAGAACAAATTATAGCTGGTGGGCTAATTTCAACATGTAAACTTTTGGACTTGTCGCATCGACGAACTGCGTCTTGCAGTTCCACACCTGCAAATAATCACAACAGAGTAACATCTTTATTGTCTAATCACCTCACAGCAACAAACTGATCAGTGGAATCAACAATACGGGCCACTTAACCCCTCCCTTCTTTTTTCAGCGTTCATTCATCTGGAAGTGAACAATGTATCAGTCTATTTGGGAGAATGGTGCCTATGGAATATATGACTCTGCTCATTAAATAGTGAACAAGAATATCAGTAATGAGATAACTGTCTGCAAAAATTTTGAAGTAGTGTTTTTCTAGTAAACTTTCAGTTAGGTGCAGCACCAATTGATAACCCAACCTCTTTCCAACTTCCCTCCTGTGTTTTGTAGGCCCAGCTGATGCACCCCGATATATATCAAAATCATACAAAAATCCAGATGCTCCAACCATTCCCCGCATCTTGAACCGCCAACGCGTTGATTTGTTTTGCATATACTGCCGTAAATAGCTTCTACCTTTGAAAGATATCATCCTCTCATCTATGGTTTTCCTCTGGAGTATTAGCCAGTTACTGTTTCTGGAATTTATTCATCCAAGGTTTAATTTTCCACAGTTTGTCCTTTTTGTTCTTATCTGTTGTCATCAAATTGTTGGTGAAATTGAGGCAAGAAAGAGTCTCTTGAAACCTGTTGCGAGCCTTAACATTGAATACCAGTTTGTAGGCCATGTTCCCTTCGAAATAACTGCGAAAGCTGGGCATTTGGAAAAATCACATTATTCTATACATATGTATAACCTGCTACAGTTCTGATATATTTATATTTAAAGGAATGACATTGTTTTTTGCTCTATAAATGATTGATTCCTCAGCAAACAATTCCATCATTTGATTTGAGATAAAACACTTAAAATTTTGCAAAAGGGTTGAAAGCTAATTTGTGGATGATTCTAAGATTTCTACAAATGTCGGAATATGTGAGCTAAAATTTCCTTTCTTCAACTGAAGCCGAAGAACTTCTTCCCCTAAGCCTTCAGGTTCCTCATTATCATCTGTGTCGACTGTAATAGGATGATGTGACTCAACATTAACTGGGCTGCCAAAAAACAGGGTTTCCTCGTCATTCTCATCTTCCCCAAAATCAGAAAAATCGCTCAGATTGGGATCATCCAACACATTTAAGATCCTGCATACTAACCTGGAATCAGAAAAGAACGTCTACAAGTACACATAATAATTTTCAGTTAATACACATGCATAAATGAATTTTCTTGTGCACTGTTACTTGTGTTTGTATATATGCGTGTGTATATATATCAAAATCAAATGGAATGTGTAAATAAATTGTACATAAAAATGCACGATTACAACAAATAATTAGGTGGAATGAACTACAAATGCTTTAAAAGTAAATATACATATAACTCTAATACCATGTTACGATAATAATAGTAGGGAAATATATCTTCAAAATGTTCTTTATTATAAATACTGCTACATTTCTTATTATGGATTTCTTCAAAATATTGACTTCTGTGTACGTAACCTTAAATGCACAATGTTACACATGTGTAACACTAATTAAAGAGTCTCCCATAATAATTTTATCATCTCCACTTTATATTTCTACTTCTAACAAACTCTTTCCTGTTAGTTGTTTAATAATAAAATATCTTAAATAATGATCTTACTTCGAAATTACAGTCTGAAACCGCAATTCAACATACCTATGCGGCCATGGCGTCGTTCTTGTAAAAACACATTTTTTCAGTTACTTCAGAGAGCGAAAAAATTAGAAGTTCGGTAAAACTCACTAGATGGTGTTGAGGATATTCTTATAGATGTGTCATAGTGGGTATTAGCAGCAAAACACATAGTATTCAATGTAAAGAAGTAAAATCCCAGTATTAAATATATGTAACTCGAGATGGAAAATAGCACTTCCCACTGCAAAATGACATCCACGAACAGATTCCTTGAGGTTTGGGAACAATTTCAATTCACTCAAGGCTAAATCTGACGTCCAGGATGGGTAGGCTAGAAGTTCAATACCGTGCTCACAACACCAACAAATTGTGTCGTTGCACTGTCCGTGTTGAGGATGATTTGATATTTACAATTTGCGATTGCTTTTCAATCATTTTTTTGCAAAATTCTCTGTCTCAGTATATGAGAGTATTCGCTTGTTAAATTGTGTCATCTTCCTTGAAATGACTATAGTATTGTCATGTCGACGATCTAGAATTATTCCGTCTTGAGTCAGTTAAACGTTTAAATATTAGAGTGGTTCTTGTAATATTATTCTGGGATATCTTCCCATCATAAATATAAATCTGAAGTTATTTCCAACTAATCATTAATCATTTAATAGTTTATTACCTTCATTATATGTATTCATTTATTTACATTTGCGTTTCCAAGTTACAAGGTTGTTATGTCTTATATTGCATACTTCAAATGCACTTAATATTTAAGAACACTTAGTGCTACAAATATTGGTTACTTTGTTCTGATTTGGAATTATCATTGACGACACGACTCACTAATACTTGAACGTTTAATAATAAAAACTTCAATAACATATATGTACCAGTGCGTCGTTCCTGTTTCCGTTCATTTAACATATCTTGAATAGTAGTATATTCTTCGGCATTATAAAATACAAAGTAATTTTAGAATGCGTTTAAAACGAGAACCATCATGTTGTTGAGTTATCGTGAGGTTCCTTCATATAACAATTCCATGAATTATTTCATAATTATCCGTTCTCTTTATCCTAAATAACCTTATTGTCGAACGTTAAAGAATTTAATTTATTTTGACAAATGTTAAGACGATACCTCATCAGATCAATTTCCAGTGTAGCCTTCAAATTATGGAATTATTGTCTTATTTATGATAGTGTTCTTAGTTGATGTGCTTGTTATTATACAGAGTAAATGGAAATAATGATACATTTTAATTTCACGAAATCGCGCCCTTAAACTTTTATTTTACTGCTGACAATTTTGCATAATCAAAGCTATCGAAACGCTCAAAAACATATTGTGGAGAAAATAAGTCTTAAACTTCGTAAATGGGATTATTCATTCAGATTCTTAGAAATAGTGAACCCAATATAGAGTATGCAATTAGTATCAATTAAACATTCGTTTCTGGAATCCAATGTGAGAGATTAATTATGTATTTAATGTGCAGGAAACCCTGTCAATCTACAGCTTCTCTGCCGCTGTACGCGTCTTCCGATTAACTTATAAACAAGCGTTAAAGTATTGAGGAATTTTATATTTACAGTTATAAGGGTATCGTAGACATTTACGCGTTTTCTTCACATATTTACATGTCCGCAACTTTTGCGAAGTTTACAGTAGATCTTTTTTATAGTCGAATAACACATTATCTCAATCCCAAATATTGTCATCTGAACTTTTGAAATTCAGGGTGGATTTTCATATCCTCGAGAAAGGCGGAGTTCCGATGTTGATGTTCTACTGAATGAGTGTATTTTTCTCACGTAATCATAATAATTTGCCCACACTTCATCTTATATGAAGATTTGGTGCACAATGTGTTTTCCATCCCTATCATATGAACCAAATACTAATACATGCTTACGCAATTTTATTCCATCTCGATTTTTCAGCTTGTGTTACATGATTTGCAACATAGGTCATTTAACTCCAGCTGTACGTAGCTCGTATTGCTTCCAGCTATTCCAAGAATGCCTATACCGTCTCTTGGTTTTGATAAATTAGCTTAATACGTGTTATAAAATCTGTTATGGACTCAGAGGTAGGGCAATCACAGTAACGCTTCTCTTGCAGAGTGGAAATATTTGCAATACTTGGCCCTCCTTCTGTCCTTTTTATCATCTATACAATGTTTAGAATAAGTCGAACCCATCCAGTGTAGAGCATCCAATACTGGATAACATTTAAGTGTTAGGTATTTGTTCACAACACGTTGCTTTTACCATACGTCCATGTAGTCTAGCATCATAGTCTATAGCGAACTGACATCATGAATGGTTAACTTCAAAGAACACAAATTTTGAAATTAAATTTCTTCCTTTTATTTGATGTTAATATCTTTATTAGTTCCAATTATTACACAATTTGTAATACACAGTCAAAACTTATTTTTAAACAATATTTATGACAAATCAAGTATTAGTAAATGCGTTGGGCAATATGAATTTCTCGAGCAAGAAAAAGAACTCAGAGTAATCATATTTATGGAAAAAGTAAAATTCTTCTTAGCCTATATTTATACAGTGTTCAATAATTAATGTATATTCTTCTCTGATACAAATCATGTAGGTTAGGATAACAAACACTTAGTCTTCCGTTTGTTATGTATACCGGCCATACTAGATTAATATAATACTAGATTGATATTGCATTTGCTTGTTTTAAAGATAAGAAACATTATTTTATATCAATATTGTACAGGAAAGACAATTAACGCAGTATAGAATTGCGCATACGCAACAGAAACAAATGTTTCAAGGTGAAATAGATACGCAGGAAAAGAAATGTCTAAAAATACACTTATACTGAAGTTGAAACGATGAATGTATAAACACATTGCAACATTCAGAAGGTGCACCAATTCTCATCCTTTCCAACATGATCTAATTGACAAAGGCAAATTAAATTTCTACTATTCTTTATTTAATTTGTAGCAAACTTATTTTCGGTATTTGGTTCAGCTAAGTCAATTTACAATATACAGTGAAAGCAGATCATAAACTTTCAGCAGCTATTACAACTTGAGAGAAAAACATCAATTCTATGTCGTGACTTGGAATACGACATCGGAATTTTTCCCTCAAAATTTAGGTAAACTATTTATATGCTCTTTCAAGATTCAACATTAAGATAGAAACAAACCTTTCAAAATAATTCAAATTTGTGCTCAATAAATGTAGATATAAGTACTTGCTAGTTCCTTTGGAACACAATTTACATTGAAGAGTTTCAGCCTTATTGTTGGCGTCATGATCTACTTTACTGCCATAATAACACAATTTCATTGTTAAAAAGATTAAAATTTATTCATTCACACCACTTTTCTCTCTAAAACCACTGTAAAAGTCAGACATCAATCGCTTGAAAGTTGTTTTCACTTTTCTCTCGGATGATGTCTCATTAAGTTAATAATTAGTATTTTACTGGATGTGAAGATGACATTTCGAAGAGTTTGGCATTAGTTATTGTTTACAACCTAGCTTTATGAGAATCATATGTCTCTTATCACTACCGAAATGACAGTTTGAGATCTTGTTTATTATAGTCCTTTAACAGTTTACATAACACAAAAATTAACATAGTGGAACATACTAAACTTCAGTTCTACACTTATAATTCAGTAATGAAATTTTTTTTTGCACCAAACGTTTGATATTCAAAAATGCATATATTAATATTTGCGTAATACATAAGAAACTCACACAGTTTAAATCCACTGGAAACACGTCACTACAGTGAGTACAGTTATAAAAGACAATAAAACTATAAGAGACTGTTTATTTTCAAATGCGTTTTCTCTTAAAATATATTCATGAAATGTAGCGAAATACTTGGGATTGTAATAACTCAGTAAGTTATGTGATAAAATTAAGTTCAAATCACATTAGATATTAATTTTGAAATTGAGTGAATAATAGTGGAGAACTCTTTCATTGTAATGTAATAAATCTTCAGAATTTATTATATTACATAACATTTATATTTCATTCTCCTTCTTAACCTTTATGAAATATTATACAATCTAGGGATAGTAGATTGTAACTTTCTTTCGTGTTTTATCATTACTAATACGATTTCCATAATAAAAGCACTTGTCAATTTTTATGATGACATGCCTTCGAAGGAAAGACAATATAGTATCAACATATTACTACTATTAACGTCTAAAGATCAATATCATAATCTATGAGAAGGAAAATAAATGCTTAAAAGTTTTAAAATTATTTTTCTCTATTCGACACGCGACGTTGGTCCCAGAGAATTTAGTGAATTGTAAACCTGTTCCAGAAAGCTAAAAGTAAGTAAGCCATGATGTTTAATACATTCAATAAAATCAAATTCAGAAAAAATCATGAGTCACTGTGTTACGCACTACGTATTAAACTACGTATTAGTATCATCTAAATTGGTATCATTCATATACAAATTAGACTACTTTTAAAAGGGTCAGACTGCAATTATGTCAAATCATCATCATCTCAGATGGTCGAAGTTTGTAATTAAGTCCACTTGACGCTTGGATACAAATTCGATGTTTCCACATAATATGCCGCAGGAATATAAATCAGCTTAGTACATTTTTGCAGGACTCATCGATGACTTGCGCTTCAAACATTAATAACACAAATTACACAATAATAATCAGCGACTGTAACGTACTCTCTTCATTTCTACAGTTATTTGTGTCATTGGTAGTCGCATATCACAAATCAAAGATGATGTGATGGGACGTTAAGCTCTAGGCTCCAATCAAATGTTAAACAGGAAATTGAGATATCCTAATCAGTCCTTCTTACAAATGACATAAAGCCATTTGTAAGAAGTATTGAAACGAAATCACAAATTACATGTCTTTGATAATCAGTATTTTGACTGATAATATATGAAAAATGGTCGAAAAATAATGAAGTAGATGAATTCTAGCACACTCATCACACTTGCTCCAAGGAATAGTCCATAAACTCCTCCAACATTTACTAAAATGGAGAGCATTGAATTATTTTATTAATTTGAAAAACACACAATTTTATATTTCATAGTGGACACTGGATGTAAACTATATATTTATGTAAATTGCTTAATTTCGAAGGTCTCGTTCTTACAATTAAATTGACACTGCGATAACCGAAAACTAAGCAATTTTAATATAAATATTCCGTTTCTACTTTCATATTAGTTTTATATTTTACACTCTTGTAAATTACGAAGTGTATAGCAATTGTGTTTTTATTATAAGTATTTCTAATTAGTCGGTTTTGAGAATAATTGATACACGTTGTGTATGAATTAAATTAATTAAAGACAGAAATAAAAACAGTTCAATATAAAAAATCATGAACGTAAAATTAGGAATATACTTGATTTTAAACAGTTTCAAATTTCTTGTTAATGAAAAAGATTAAATTAGATATATATATTTAATTCTTGATCTCCCAATTTTAAATTTGACATTTCCAGAATTTAAGAGAATAATACTTTTGAAAATAACTCTTGTACCATATGAATGACAGACATTGGGCTGGCATTGACTGAATTGACGTAGAACCACACCGTTTTGTGCCCCAAATACCCTCTAATACCGCAAATAACAACCTTCGAAATGGTAGAAACACATAATCAGTGAATTGTGATATTCTGAGAGTGCAATACATAGCTCTTATAGTGAACGTATCTTAGGGACACATGATTATCCTGATAAAAAATATGAATGATGTAATGAGTTTTCGGATCAACAGTGGATTACAAATGGAGGAAACTAAAGAGTGTATTTAGACACATGAATGTTTTCTAGCTGGTGAAACATTGAAATCCAGTGTGGTGGAGGTATTTGATGTGCAACAATATCAAGTGAAGATCGTAGCGTGATTCTAAATGCACGTGAATCCACGCATCACACAATTCTCATTGTATGATCGACTATCCGTCAGGTCCCTTCGACTTACACAACAGCTGCGGTAGAAACTGTTACATTGGTACATAGTCCGCAGTGAGTGAAGGCCACTACATTTGAGAAGATATTCTTCAGTCCCGGCTCACGAGTCAGTTTCGGGAGTGAATTTGTTTTTTCTTGTTTTAGGATACTAGGAACTATATATTACTAATAAAGTATTGTTCAAAAAGATAAAATGTAGGCCTTGAAGTCATAGTGTGAGGTTGTATAATGTTAGGGGTTTGTACACAACTTCATGTGTTCCAGCAGCGGACACAAACAGGTAATAACTACAGGAACGTCATGCTTGAACATAATTTTCGATTGTGCCGTTTTTAACACTAGAACGGCGGCTGGGTCATTTTTGACACATTTTGCACTTTACGTTTTAACAACGTTTCTATTTTCTTACGAATCGAATCGAATTATTGTGAGTTTTACCTGTTCTCTGAAAGAAATATTTGTACTAAGTATCACTCTTATCCACTCTTTGCTTTTGAAATACCAAACACTTATACTAGAACGGCGGTATGGGTCAATTTTGACCCAACTCTTTTGTTAGTGATATTTTGTTGCATTGTAGCAGCACTGCTGGCTAGCGTCTTTATTTTGCTACAGTTCTTTCTCATAATACTCTCCCATTCTAGTTCATGTTCAAAACCAGCCTTTCAGCAATTTTGTTACTTTAGTTGGAGTTAGTAATATTTTAGAGATTCTGTTGATTAGGAGAATTTCATTATTTTCGGACTGATGTGCTGTTACAAACACTCACTATAAGCAAAAAACTGATGACACCGGATGGAATACTTCCAAATTTCAATGTCATAAGTGAGGCCGAGTCTGACGCTGAATGCGTTGATATTTCTTCAGATGAAGAGTGCCCGCCGAATAACAACGAATATAATTATTTGGATGAAATATCGGAAGAGGAATACATAAGCACCGAAAACCATACTTCTGCAAATTAGCGTCATAAAATAGGTAAGATTATTATTATTATTATTATTATTATTATTATTATCATTATTATTATTATTATTATTATTATTATTATTATTATTAAACAAATTATGCCTTCCATCGTAACAAAATATTCATTAGAATTTCAATGATTTTAACAAAAATCTTGCAAACAATTTGAATGCTATTGTGAAAATATATAGCTAGAGTTTGTTGTTGTTGTTGTTGGTATCACTATATTGAAATGTTTCATGAGAAGGCGTTTATAGCACAAATAAATAATAAATAAACCACAGCCATACTCGATCCACTACTGGATGAGGCCTCGTTCTACTGCTTCCACGCTGACCAGACGGGTTGGGACAAGGTTCATATATACCAGACGGGTTGGGAGAGCAAAGCCGAAGCTCCCACTGTGATCGCCACTATATGATCGTCCTGCTGGTCTAGTGGTGAACGCGGCTGACTACGGAGTGAGGGATCCCAGGTTCGATTTCCGTCGCTACCAAGAATTCTTAGACTACTAGCCTGTCGCGTAACCAGAAATTTCAAAGCTACTGAAACCAAAAAACTTTAGAGGTCTAAATGAGAGACAACTTGCTATCTCGTATGTTTGGATAACTTATATTTCAACCAAAGAAGTAGACTCTCTAAAGGAGTTGTTCGAAAGAACAGGTACTTTACCATTCTTTTTATGCCAGAGCTTTCATGATTAGAACCTAACATATCTTATTTAGAAAACAATCACTCTATACTGACTTTTTCTAGTTTGAACTACTGCACGTTTACAACTGTGTATGCTATTTTAGGTTATGTCAGGTTATGTTTCCACAAATTCTAAGTAGGGAGAGATAAATTATAGAAATGCATAGATGCGTATTACAACCACATTAGTAAAATATTTTTTGTGTAATACTTCACGTTTTTATTTGTAAACAATGTTTTTGTATGACCCTTCTTGTTGTAGAGGAGTGACTGAACTTTGTTCTGTGTAAGACTGCAAGTTTAGATGTGTGTAGATTAGATTAGTTTAATTCAGTTAGGACATGTGCTTGCAGCAACGTTATATTCCAACAATATTATATTTATAAAAAATAGCAAGTTTCTTAAGTTTGTATTATTGTCAGAAAACACATTGATCACTAAATAGTAAGCTAGAGTTCAAAGAAGTATTTTGTTTTATTGAGTGAAAGTCACATTTTATTTTACAATAAATATTAGTGGTTTAGAATACAAATAATTAACAAAAAATGGAATGGGTCATTTTTGACCCGCTCCCACCGTTCTAGAGAGTATCAGAAAAACCGCCGTTCTAGTGTTAACGGTTGCTGAATTTCACTTTATAAATGATAAAACCTGTCCACAAGGAACATAGTTATTGATAGATTACTAATACCGAATACAATATAGAACAGAATAGATCATTAATCCACATACTTATATATATAACTAATTAGGCATCGTATTTGTACAGAGCATTGAATGTACCTGGTTTCCACTGAGCACGCAAGGAATGCTCCAGGACGACGAAGCAAATGACCTAGGAATAATATGTATCTCTTTAAAGACTATCTTAAAGTATTTGAAGATAAAATCTTCTGCGAGCCCGTAAAATATGTTCCGGACTGATGTGTTGCAATCTGTTAGTGATTTCTCATTCGGAAAAAAGGTAATAAAAACAACCTAGTAACCAATTCCGAAGATTGAAGAGATCTCCTTCAAGATGAAAGGTCACGTAAACAGACATATTTGAGTTAATTGCAATGACCAACTCACAGAAATTCTGACAGAAGAGTAAAACGTTAATAATGACACTATTTGGGGTAATATTCTGTGTGGGGATATCATAGGACCATTTCAGAAGGAACTGTTGCCAGTGTCACAAACCGTCAGATGTTACTGGAAATTGTTATCACACAACTTTAAAACAACGTTGATTATTAAAACATTCAGTTCACGTTACAACACTATCCATGAAGCACCACTTCCCTTTCGTGCTACATTGACAGTTTTCTTTTATGAAATTTGGATGAATGGATTATAAATCTTGGTACAACAAATTGGCTGGCGCCTTTATTTGCCTTTTGTCGATGGGACAATCCTATAGATAATATGATTTCCGGCTAGCCGGTGGATTTGTATCACTTGAAACAGGTAATCGAAGAATCATTCGAGATTGGATGTCAATTATCAGTAGTGACATGATATTACCAAATCAGTCATCACTAGATATACCCTGTGTTTTTAACACAATGGGACGAAGTTTGAACATTATTTCGAAGTATAATAAAGATTGTCAAGTCATTTAACTTCTAGTTTTTCATGTCTTGACATATTACGGAAGCGACCTTTCGTGTACCTCGATACAGCATACTGTAATTCATTTTATAGTTTCTCTTTCTAGAATTGATTTTCCAAATAAGGGACAAAATTATTTCAAGTTTTATGTATATACTGATATCTAGAGTAGGAAAAATATTTTTTCGTTATTTCCGAATGTTCCTGATAAGCATTGTAAAGGTAACTTTGTTATACCATTTTTGTCTTTGTCTTTGTCTTTTTGTTTATACCATCCACTATTATTATTGTTCTGGGATACCTAAAAATATTTTTACACTAGCCTGACCCCTTTTCAGGGGTCGATACTGAAAATTTCTTGATTTGTTCCAGGTTGATACCGGACGGCCCAAACTGGAATTGATTTTTTAATGGAGAAAAATTTTGAAGTTCAATAATTCATGAACACTTCATAGTGCTGTTATGTTGAAAGGAAAAGAATAACTGCACAGTTTATGGCATTTCAATTTAATGTTGAAAATAATATGTTTTAAAAATGTGCCGATGTATAAACTGATTGAAGAAATTAGTGCCCTTTTTCATTTTTCAACTAAAGTCACTTGGTATCAAAGTGAATCATTTTATCATTTAAATAATTCTGTAAATACATTTCTGTAACATTTGTATTGGAGGTTACATATCGTGACTTATCTATGTAAATATGGTCTTTGAAATAGTAATTGTCGCAACATGAAAAATCGTAGGATGATTCATTCTATATTACAAGATCACATGACGAAGTGAAGGTCTGAGATTTCAAATTTCAGTTTGAAACTGCAAATCGATAAGAGATGATGCTGTATTTTAGGATTCATTTATCTTCACAACAAAAAGTTGTTTTTAAATGTAATATTGAATATGTTTTCACTATTAAAAACTTTAAGATTTTTATTACCTTAAGAAAAACAAATATTAAAGAATATTCCTGTAACATACATATTTCCCTCAACATTAAGGACAAACAGTAGGTTCATTATTAATCTTTGTAGAACATAACACAACAAAGGTAATATTAATTCAAATGACATTACAATTTAACGGATAATATTCAATATTTGCATGATTTACCTGCAATGTCGGCTATTCCTCGAACAACTCTCATACGCCTACGTTGAAGTCCTACTTTATTAATTAAAGTCACTTTTGCATATTCTCCACGTTTAACATCTTCTTCGGTTCTACAAAAAATATTAACTTTAATAAAATCAGATTGATAAACATACAACTTATAATTTCTTGATTGATGACAAATGCCGAATACAAATATTCTAATAACTGAAACTTACGCATAAAATTAGAACTCAACCGTGTCAAGTTATTTTGATACTGTATAAATATTGGCCTCTTTTCTTACGAACTTGATTGCTAAATACATACTAAAAACGAAGTAACTTCATCGTAGTATGTTCAGTTTGTTTCATAGAGCATACCTATCCTCTTATTCTCAACTCTACATGTTTCAATCACTGTGATAAGTTACTATCATTACTATACGCCTTTCGTTTCCGGTCCATGTATCAAATGTACAAGTTTTAAGTACCTGTGTTCAAAAAATTTACAATGTTATAATAGATGAGCGGTTTGGATGAAGATAGTGGTACGTTAGGTTGTGCAAATTTCTAGTAAATTGGAAAAAGGTGGTAGTTAGATAGGTTGTGTGTAACTTAGTTTATCAAGTGTTGGGAGTTAATTACTCACACCGAGATAAGAAAAACAGGTTCTTTCAAATTACAGCATATTGAACATAACGGCGGGACGAAAGTGTCCAAGCTGTATATATCGATGTGTGGAGACACAAACTTGCGGTCGTCAGGGATCTCACAGGATAAGTTCAATATCTCGGCCATGAAGAGATATGCATTCATGACAACGCAGAATCATGGATTAGCGAATCATTTCGAGGGTACTTCGGTTCATGCCGAACATTTGTACAGGCGGTGCGCCGTTCCACGTCATTGACATCTTTGACAGGGGTAGAATACAGGACACTTTTAGTGTTTTTACTCAGTGAATTCACGTACATAGACTGGGCAGGCTATTGCATTGGGATGCCATTTCTGATCTAATGTCTTGGGAAGTTGTTTTTCAAGGAACCTCGGATACTCACACTCAAGTGAGAGGGAGCCATATCATGTATGTACTGCACGTTGCGACGAATTGCTAGGGGAATATATCCCAGTAATTCGGGGAGTGTAATGTATAGGAAGATCAAATGGCGCGCTCCATTCAGTCTTCGTGGTTGCATGTTTGGTAATACTGGTTTATGGTGAACAATACCACACAATACACTGAGTTCAAATGAGTGTTGACTATGCGTGGCAACCATACAATGGGGATATGCATGTCCCCAGATTTATATGTTGTGCATGTTGACGACCACGTCCCACCCAAACTTGGTATTGCCAGTGATTTGTACTAATGCTTGAAAGAACATGATTCCAAAAATTTGTTGATTGAACCTTGAAGAAAGATTCACGAAGGTTGGAAATCTACTTCTCTCAGGTACCATTTAGATGTGCTAAAGTAGAAGGTATGTTCATATAACGCACTAAACACAGTCATGTGACTAGCTGCTATGTGTTCGCTGGTACTCGTAGTTGCTTCGTTGTGTACAACTTCTTTCAAACGTTTATCCGTAACAGGTGTTCGTAAATGTTGCGGTCGAAAGACATCCGAATAGACTAGTATTCAATGGCGTATTTAGGGGGGTGGCTTCCGGGCTTAAGCCCCCCCTGAAATCTTACTTAGTATAGTAAAGTAAATGAAATATCTTGCAGAATTTTCACATTTGCAGGCAAAGCCCCCCCGAAAGTTAGGGAAGCCCCTCCCGAAACAAAATCGTAAATATGCCACTGCTAGTACTATATCTCTAGTTCATGCACAAGCCTTCAAATTGCTGCATATATTCTATACGATACTTGGTGTCTATCAGGAAAATGCTCCTGATAGAGTCGTGCTTCTTCACGCCAATTATCATGTACACTACCAAACATGAATAGAATGGCAGTTTTAATAACGCAGCTATGTTTCAGTCAAGCACTGCATCTTCTCCTGTTCAACACTGTAACATAATTAACTCATTCGAGTCCGTAGACACAAGCGTCGTCTTTGGGTGATCAGAGCAACTACGTTTTTCGTACCAGAGCCACCTCTACACTTTCATATATCAGTATCTCGAAACTTGTTGGTTATTGATACCTACCACTTTAACCTACTATTCCTATGTATTCTAACTTCGTTAACTTTGTTATGTCCAATATGCTATGTATTCATATGACATTTTTGCTTCTCTCTTTATCCAGGGTTACTCATTTTAACCTTTAAACAGAAATATCCAGAAAACAGTAGAACATAAATGAAGCAAACAACAACTGAAATACGGGATGCAGTGAGGCACGTTGAATGTTGTTATTGGGGTGCCCCACAGGACCGCCCTTCGTTGAGACGGAGGGCCCCACTTGAAAATTTTAAATTAAAACATGAGGCTCTTGATACCTCGTTCGATAGATCTTTACAAAATGAAAAGCGTTGTGACGAACGATGTTTCACATCTATCCGCTTAGTCAACATAGCCACAAACACATGGTGCCTGTATGGGATTAAAATTGCAGTACACTCATATGAAAACGTTTGGAGATAAATTAACGATATAAAAACTGAAATATGAAATACCATGGGGCAGATCAAATGAAGCTGCCGCGGTGACCCAGGTTCCGTCTTTTATGGAACTGAAGTTCTAAGAGTTGGTATTCCAGATTTGGGACTAAAGGTGTAATTTGAAATGAGTCACACACGTTTTATGTAAAGTGACAAATAGTTATGCTTGTCAGCACACAACCATTTACGCCCTTTGCCAATATCTCCGTTCAATTTCTCAATAAGTGGACTCCTGTTTTGATACAGAGTTATATAATGATCGCTACATTACATTTATATGTAGCCTTTCTAAATTGTTTACTAATAATTCGTAGTTCATTTCGGGTAGAAACTTTGAACCATACATTACTGTAGGAAAAATTTGTCGATTAAATATTTTGACACACAAAGACCTATACCACTTCATAAACAATACTTAATTAATTTCTTTAGTTATTTTAAGTTACTCCGCATTAAATTTCTTCTGCGTTGTAATAGTATTGGAATGATATTATTTGAGTCTTCCAATTCAATTAACAAAACAACACAGAAAACCAAAAACTCTAGGACAGATACACTTTGTATAACTAGAATTAATCGAATATGTTCAGTTTTTTTTTACATAAACATACTGATGTATTTCCAGTTCTTTGATTTTCTGTATACGGACAATAGAAATTTTAGAACTTATTCGGCATTACGACATGGCAAGGTGTTCAACAAATATTGTAAAACAAATCAACTTTTCTTTTCCGCTGAGACTGAAAAATCGCATTCACTGAGATATTGTACGTGTGGGGGCATTAACTGTTCATTCTAGCCCGCTATTATTCAATAGTGATACCTGATATAAGCAACATTTACAATATCGCTGAAGCTTGTACTTTTGTGGTGTCATTGTTGATAAGTAAAATTAAATTTACAAACGTAATGTGTCAGATTTTTTTTAAATATTACTTTCAGTATGTTTTGCCAATTGTTAGTGTGATATCAGTTAACTCAATATGCATTTAGAAGAGTGAACAAGTAATTAATTAATAGGGAAGAGAAATTATTTTGATTAAGCGTGATGTGAGTTTTCATAACCTGAAATGCATTAAATCCCTATCCTTATTTCGCAGTATCATTTACTGTGGAAAATATATTGTCCAGTGTAATTGTGATTCACTGTGTTCATAATAAATCAAATACGGTGGAAACAATAATTTTCATTCGCCTTTGATATTTTTTTTCTAAATGAATATTTTATTATTCATAAAATCCGATCACCCTTAGGTAATTACTGTGTCATTATCGTGCAGGTAAACTCGAGATTACTATGATATATAGTTCCGGAGTCAGATATTACTGCGATAAATATATATCGAAAGACAAATAATATAACATATAAACAAGTAAAATTTATTCCTTTTTGTGATCTCGTATGACGCATGAGAATCTACCCTCAGAATGTCACCAACAAACCAAACGTTAGGAAATAAATTGAACACTTATGTTATAAGTATAGTAATAGTAGTTTCGAAAACTTCTTCCATATTTATTTCCTTAAACTTCATACTTCAAAGTCATTTGCAGTTAGGTAAATTAATATAGGACTCCATAATTTCTTCTCTTAATAACTTTAATTCAATATGATGAGTATTCTTATTCGAGGAAATATCAAGGATATTTCATGAAAAGTGATGTACTTCATAATATGGTAAACTTTTATTATTTTTATTGTTCAAGCCTACTATTACATTTTTATCCATTATTTCCGAATCTCATTTAGAGTTGTATTGTTTCTATGTTGAGCAGAGTCTTAATTTGGACTTTGTATCGTGTTGTAAGAACAACATTTATATTTTCCCTTTTTAGTCTTTAACACCCAAACACACAAGGGCGTCATTTAATAAAGACATTCTGAATAAATTTCCTCTGCTGAAAGAGGACCATATTTTTTTTAAAAAAAATATTTATATGAGAATTATTTTTTTACTAATAATTACAACAGTATGAATACAAGATTTTTGTTTCAAAATTCATAAAAAGCACAGGTATGCACAAACTTCTGTCAAGATATATATATATATATATGTAAAGAGAGAAAGAGAGAGAGGTTTGTTCTTGTTCATATCATTATTAAGTACGTTGTTTACCGGATTATAATATGTGGAAAATGTGTCTCGAAATTGGTTTATATATATTTTCGGAAGACCTAACGTAAAAATTGTGTCTCTTTATGACTATGCATTTACTACTGCATGTTGTAAATATCAATATTAGTATCAAATTTAAATGAAGGCAGTTATCTTAGCACGGGAATAATTAACCCGGGAAAGGTAGAGTGTTGAGTTCTGACGCGAGCGGTCGACAGGTGAGCGCAGCGCTCACTTACAATATAATTGTTTCTATAGATGTTTGTGATTTTATATCGGATTTTTTGAACACATTTCTATATGTTGATATTTTGTGATTTACTATTATTATTATTATTATTATTATTATTATTATTATTATTATTATTACTAACAATAATAAAATGAAATTTTCAAATAAAATTATAATACTTCTATTTAAAACTATTTTTAGTATATTTATTTTATTTATCGAAGTTATTTATGAAATCAATTTATGTTATCCCAGAAACAATATAATTATTTGATTATCATTATCGCATGAAATTACACCTTTATTTATCATTATAAAATAAGGATTACATTTTTTTAAGAATATTTACATAGTTAGAGCTACTTTTCAGTACAAGCTATTCATGTGTTCTTACTATTCATATTTGGAGTTGGAAATTTCTAATGAAATTAAAGATATAAAGATCTTAGTATAAACATACTACTTATGTCTCTTGATACATACAATAGATATTACAAAAATAATGTTCTGTTCCATGTTTCATCACTGTCTTCATGTCAACCTTTACAGTCCCAACAGATGATGAGAGTGTGTTTTCCAGAGATTGGCACTTCACAGGCAGAATATTGAACAACAATATTTCTTTTTTCGCAAGCCGTACCTGAATCTTGTGTTTGTTGTTGTCGTTATCTCGGAAAAATTACTCACGCCGTCGGTCAACAGTTGAGCGTGGCCCTCACAAATTACACATAGACACATTTCTAAGGCCAGTGCTACTTCAACAAAAGAGAATGAAAAGGTTACACTTGACTCTCACACACAAGACACATGAAAACACAGCTAGACGGCAACTCAACTCCATGACACCACTAGGGCGGCTTTGAAACGAAAACATAAGCCAGGGTGACCTCTACCCTCACCTGTCGACCGTTCCAGGGTTGACATAAAAGTATTAAAAGACCACATTTGGATACATGGTACTACATTCATTAAAAATTTGCTTCCTTCATATTATAAGTTATTTGTCCTAAA
The DNA here is from genome assembly GCF_964235325.1 of Thermobia domestica. NCBI lineage: Eukaryota > Metazoa > Arthropoda > Insecta > Zygentoma > Lepismatidae > Thermobia > Thermobia domestica. The sequence goes on from NC_137455.1 coordinate 303,962,058, forward strand.
ATTAAAGACAAATTATTCTAACGACTTTAATATAACGTTAAGGAATGGTGTAATCTACCTACCGTTGGTTATAGACAACGATGACATCACTCTGAAGGCAGGACAAGTAACATTTACAGTTTAGTCCAAATGGCTTCGGTTCGAAGGTATTTACTGGTTCCAATTGATCTTTTGAAGATGAAAACATATTTTAATAACGCTACTACTATTTGAGTAATATATTGCATGAAATAACATAAACATATATAAGCTACACAAAACTAATGCATATAATCTCCATCTTTTCTTTCGGAAGCTGGGCTAAAATTTTAAGCCGTAGTGTTTTAGAATATACACCATCTAAAGGATAACTCATTAAATTTAGTTCAGATATCGTAACACCTTAATCTCAGTACATACTCTTATGCATACATTTGGCTATCAGGGAAATAATTATATGAAAGTGAAAGTAAAAGAAAAAAAGTTGCGTAAATAGACCCCTTGTGTTTCATTAATTAAGATCAACTATTACAGTTAATACTTATTTTTGTCCTTAATTTCATAAAGGAGCATTACTAGAAAAATATTCGTATGATGATATTCAAAATTTAAAGCAACTAGATCTGTAAAAAGATATCAACATGATATCCATCTGATACAGACTCTCGGTGTCCGATTCAGAGGCGTCTCAAAACACATGATATGATGCCTTGTGATTTTTTTTCTTTACGATCTCGTCGTAGATTTTATGTACTATTTTTGTTGCTAATTTCGACAAACTGAAGAATTGGACCAGAGCGACTGTAAGTAGAGCTGGCCAATTGTTTGCATGAAGTCGGATTACCATGTTGACATACCGCGTTGACTAAAGAGGGGGAGAATTACAGTAGTTTAGCATCTTCACCTGATGTTTGACGACATAATCCTTTCATAGTCAAGGTATATATATACATATACCTTGATAAGTATTCTGCAAGTTCACTGAATAAACAACTGTAATGGAGAAGTAAGAGTTACCACAGTGGAGGAGGACACACATGTTTCTTCTTCTTGGTGACACCAAAAGTAAATAAAACTCAGCAGCATTATACTGTGTTTGTAATGGCTGCACTAATCACACAGCTGTGTAAGGTACGCAATCAACATCACTGGTGTAAACTTAAGAAAATAATCTTGTATATTACAGTGCAATATTAATTGGTTTTCTTATTTAAGACAACTCCAACTTTAAAGCTTTGAATTAGGACCTCAGCTGTTTGTTTCGGTATATTCAAGTCTGTAACAATGTCCTTCGTTTCTTTTGAGTTATCAAGTATATATGTATTTCAAGCGTTTTGTATGCAGAATCCTCATGCTCACTACTCATGCCACATTTACGTCATCAACATTATTTCATTCTATTGTACGAACTCCTGGCAAAACTAACAAGGAAAACGTCACGATGTGTCCTCTAGTTAACTATAGAACAAGATATTAGTGTGTCATTTATTCTTACACGGAACATTTGCAAAGTGTAGCACGCCGATTTAAACGAAATTTTGCAAGTACACAATAGACACAAAACAAAGTGTCGCATATTTTCTCGTTTCTGAGTAGAAACAGTTTGAAAGGGTCTACGCCCGTCCCCAAAATATTTTCAAAATTCACGAAATCTTTGAAAGACATAAGCAATTCGCAGAAAATGCGTATACACTTAGGAGATAGAAAATTAAGGAATATGGATCTTTCCTATTGTGTGAGAAAATGGTTGCAAGGGGAGTAACGTTCCCTATTGAAATATCTCCAAAAATAATGACGAGGGCCAAAATCGACAAAAGGACACAATCGCTTCCGAGAAAGTTACGCATGCAAATTCTAGGCTTAAAACTAAAAAATTCGTATTTTTCTTTTCTGTGGAAGAAATGCTTGAAGATTATTAATAACGTTTCGAAATATTTTCGAAAAATAGCTTAAAATCTTCAAACCGGCACAAATAATTTGCAAAAATTTCCAGCATATATTTCACATACCCAACACATATTTTTGAAGCCCGTATAGCTTTTGAGCCAAAATATATGTCGCACTTATGGTGAAACTACACTTAAAAGAAACAACTTCTGAAACGACAAACGAAACGACATTTTACTTCTCACATTCATGTTAAAGTGTAATTTACTGAACAAACAATCCGAGATATATGTATTCTGAAGAATCGTTTCAAAGGTTGAGTGCATATAATTTTGAAGTAGAAAATATCAAACTGTATTATGAAATATATATATAAAATTGTCTTGCAGAAGCAAGCCTACGAGGTCGTCATCCTCATCGCTGCATATGGTTAAGTTCGAGCCATAGAAATTTTATGTATGTGTGCAAAACATATGACAGATGTTTGTCAAAGCAATTTGCAATTATACCTTTCTGGCCCTGTGCAACAACTTGTGCTTGTGCAACAACTTGTTTACTTGTGATAATGATACATGAATGCTACTAAAGAACAGTTCAAGATAATGAGCCGCACGTGCAAAATGAATCAGCAATATGTACCATACGTACAGAATATTTAATCACGAAGTTAAGTACATTGCATCACACTCTCATATGTGTATGATATAATTTCATAAGTCTGTTTGCATTTTAAAGAAGATAAATCCACTATGAATTCCGCTAACGTTCTGCGTTTACTCATTGTTATGGTTACCATGGGCGATGTGGTTACCTTGGACATAATAGAAACATTAACATTAGCATTTGCAAATGACGTCAGGGAAGATGATTCCCCTTAATATTTTCCTGTGGATGACTACAAAGAAGAGTGCGATGGATGCGCAACCATACATCGTCAAGCAGACATCAACTTTGCGTACTAACAAAAGTCGGTCAACTATTGGAGAGGTGGTATTAAGAGACCGATATCTCTTGGATCCGCAGAAGCAAAATTTACGGAAGTATCCTCAATGTAGCATATAGAATGCAGGGAAAAGTAAGTCACTGGAGGAGGAACATTGAAAGATAAAATATCGCAAGTATCTCAATACGTTCTTCGGCACTTCCAACACGCTCGTGAGGCTTACTTTCCAGTACATGATATTGATTAACGACGATGGGCTCTGCAGGCCAGCAACAGATTTCACCCTCCATCATTTAAGGCATCAAATACCTGGCTGTGGGAGTTTAAAACAATACACACAATCGTATCGCAAGAGGTGACGGTATTTGTATCTACGACACATACGTCTGAAGATAAAGAGGACATATTAAAAACCATATTGGCAATGTTGCCATATAGGCATTGCCATATGCCTATATTGGCAATGTTAAAGACCATATTATCCAATTCAACCCACGTAATTTGTACATCTCCGACCAAAGTAGTTTCCGCACAGTTATACTGTAGTTATACAGTACTGTACAGTTATACAGTACAATCTACCTTCTGAGCCTTTGGTGATTTGCTGTCAACATTACTCATTGTTCTGAAGGCGCCAACTGCTGAGTTTAGCCCACGCGTGCAAAACACGTTGTTTTTTACCTTAACATGTATCTTGCCTCCCCAAAATCAGGAAAACTATCAAAGGAGCATTACTGTCGTTGGCTATCGCTCGTCTATTTCCTACAACAGAGGGTCAAACAGTTCTTCTTTGGATGATTGAAGTAGACATTGTGAAAATACGCTATTCGCAATTGAACCAGAAGAGTAAAATACTGTGCTACTTACAATACCTCAAGGTTTAGCTTGGAAGCTGCAACCACCAGATGTGTACCTTTTCTCTTGTGTAAGACATTTGCGCGCCACTTTTCGGACACTTTTATCCTACAACACTCTAATATTAATTTGCATCTAAAGGATAACATAATCAAACTACAATTTCTGCCACATTATCACTTCTATTCTCCAATATACAAATATGTCATCGTATGAGTGTCGTATCACATTAGTTATACAAGAGACAAGCCGGGAAATTTTAGACCTCAACAAAAGTTTCCTTTGCCACGAATCACATCCAGACATGTGACATTTGTGGACACGTTGCTATGATTGTTGTTAGTATAAGAGATCACTTTGTTTATAATATTTCATAGTGGGATCTCATAATTGTGCCGCATTTGTTAGGTAAGATATTGTGCTTCAGAAACGATAGGTCTGTATAAAATGTGATGTATAGTACTCCCAATTTGTATTTCACCATTTCACGTGTAAAATGTGCATTTATACTCTCACCCGAATTGTTTGAGATCATTTGTGGATTGAGACGTTTTTAATATATCTTTAATAATTTGGTGAAGTTGCTCCTCATACAAGAGTTTCTCTGCAGGAAATAACAAACATGTATGGTTTACTTGTATATCTAGTGTGTACATACGCCTTTCTGTGCAAATCATTCCTGTCATTTGGAGATATCGAGCATTTTGAAAATACTTCGAGAGGGATTAGGACCTTTCAAACCGTTTCTCGGCAGAAAGAAAAGATTGTATATCTTAGTGTTAAGTCTAGTACTACATACACAGTTTCCTCTAAATGGCTTATGCTCTTTTGAAGAGTTTGGCTTTTGTCATTATTTTTGGAGATATTTGAATAGGGGCAGTTGCTCCCCTTGCACCGTTTTCTCACGCAGAAAAGCCCATATTCCTCAATTTTCTATCTAGTATGTGTATATGCCTTTTTCTGCAAGTTTCTCATGTTCGTTTGGAGAGATCAAGATTTTTTTGAAAATGCTTCCGGGGGGACTTAGGCCCTTTCAAACAGTTTTTTCTTGGCAAAAACAAAACAACATATCGATCACTTTATGTTACTTCTTGTATCTACCTGCACAATGTCGTTGCAATTGGCGTGCAATACTCTACGGATGTTCCATGTTAGATGTTATTGAAAGTACAGCTCGTGTGCGTTATCATGTGATTCGAAACATAACATTTTGTAGCGAATTGATTATATATATATATATATATATATATATATATATATATATATATATATATATATACATATGAGAATCTCGTAATCATTCCCTTAAATTCACTGCAACTGATTTGAGTGATAAAGGTCTGTATCCAATGTTTATCTATGTCATTTTCGATTATTTTTTTCTAATAACATAAGTTACTCACAGGAACTTTGATTTCGAAATATCAGACGTTATCACACATGTACATTTCTAAACATTTTCAGAAATGTAGGACTATATTGCTGCGTAGGGTGTGTTACTGTATTGCTACTAAACGTTACTAGCTACTTTAACAGCAATGTGTCACAAGAAAACAACTTTCAATGTTTTCTGCCTGCTATTGGACATGACTTACACAACGAAACGATGATCACCGTTTGAACAAGTAAGAAAATAAACATATAATATTGGTACTAAGTTGTTTCTATGTTGTCCAATGTTGCAAATTGCGAGTATGCGAATTTCCCTCCGACAGTGACTTTCTATTCTTCCCTGTACGTTTCTGTACCTCTGGTCTGAGACAAAAGGCAAGGGAATATTTTATTTTACTTTAACGAAAGTTTACATTTAATGAGTAATTAGGTATTACATTATTAAAATTATGAATATTTTCTGAAATACCTTTCCAAGCTAGTTGAAGAAAATTGAAAATTGCAATTATATTATTCATCTTTTTGAAAAATTGAGTCCTAATAAGGAAAAAATATAATTTTAGAATTTAGTAAAAAAACATTATTCAAGAATCAATTGTTATTTTTCAGGAAAGAATTTCCGTGTTAGACAGTGCAAACATGTGAACGAAACAAAATTTACCTTTTATACTCTCAATGCATTGCATGCCGGCTTCATTGCATAAAACCTGAGGTCCTGAAAATTAAAGCATTTGTAATTATTTAGGTACAGATTACAGTGAATATTGTTTGTTAGTTCGTTAGGTAACAGAAAATAAAAATGATCAAACACGGATTACCATTATTCGTATTAGGTATAATTAGACATTACATTAATGTCTGAATATTTATCCCTGCTATTTAATTTTACCAAGATGCTTAAAAGTTGAGTTACAATAATGTAATTAATATATATACTTTCAATGTTACGAATTTTTTAACATAAGGCAGTATTACAGATAGTAATAAAACAAATTTGAAGGACGTTTAACGTTTCCAACTAGAAACTTCCCAACAGAGCATTATCTTTACACATTTACCGTCAAAGTAATAGTTGTATAACCAAATTAAAGCATTATTTTATGATGTTTATATAATTTTATGAATGACAGCCACAGAGTATCTTTGCTTTCTTTCTTAGAGCTGGAAAGTAAAGTTCTGAAAGTAATTGTGCTTATTGCTGTTGTGCTAAACAAATTATAGTAGTTTTTCTTGTTTTTAACAATATGTTATATATCTGCATATATATCTTAAAATTCTAAATACACCCAACATGTCCTTTTACCATACCTGTTCTCAGAATTAAACGTGGGTATTTTGTTGTGTAATATGAATTATGTTTGCCTCGTAAGAATGTCAAATTTTCTTATATATTAGATACTGAAATCTAAATTGTGTTACTTTTTGTTAGAAGTTTAATATATTTCTAATAGCAACATGAGGTTTTTAGATGACAATGATAATAGTATTTAAATTATGTTTGATTATATAATATAAACATTATTTATATTTGTTACATATTTATGGTGAGTTTCAATAAAATATTTAATTTAAACTATAGATATTGTGTAGAGGCAGAAAAATGTTTTATTAGTATTATATTGATATACAAGTAAATAGTTTGTATCATCTCTACTTAATTTCAGTACAAAGGTTTTCTTTAAAAGAAAATGGATCCAATTCTATAAGTTAATAAATGAATACTTTCGATTGTAATGGGTTCATGAAACAAGCAAAGGCACTTTGTGGCTGACATCATTCACACACAAGAACTTCATTAATACATAAATTGTACAACAACAAAAAGTTGATAATATCTAAGTTAGATACAAAACAAAGTAATGAAAGCACGTTTACAAGTTTTCAAGTACCACAGATTACAAAAAAATACAAATATTAATAATTGCCGGAAAATATTAATAAGAAAATGTCTTTTAAGTAATAAAACAAACCAAATTATAGATCACAATGAACTGTTTAGGGAAACTTAATTGTTTCAATTTTTTTTATGAATAGCAGAATGTTGTCATTAAATAAGGAGTATAACTCGAAAACCTTCCTGTGATTTTGATATCTCAGTTACAGTATCATGATTTGCTGAATATTCAGCGGGAAAAATAGTCTTTACCTAGTAAATGTCCTAATTATTAAACTGTGAGGCAAGAGCACATGATAGCAAAGCATGTCAGGATCTCTTGATGTCGGTGATTAGACAAAATCGTATTAATTGAATGGAACTTACTTACATTATCATAGGTCCAGTCTCTAACTAGCAACCGTGCAAATGACCTACCCAGTTAATATGAATGATAAAAAAATATGGATACAGTACAAAAATGCTAGATCGTTTTACAGTGTAACACACGTCAGGAATGTTATACGACTGTGTGCGCACATTCATTTCTTCATAATGTCTACATATCCTGGAACCACTTCACAATAATAGCACAGCCCTGTTCATATAGCGGATTGTATCTCATACAAAAAAAAAACTATTTGATGTCGGCCTGATTACTGAAGATATTCTTCAAGCTTTAAATAGCCTTTAAGCTTTAAGTAAACAAATGTGTAATGAAAGATGAAATACCTGGTCGAGGGCAAGCTGAACTACTGTGACTGTTGTAAGTACTGTGTAAAGGCAGTGCAGACAAAAGTGTGAAAAGTAAAAGTTCTCTTTGAAGAATCGGGGATCCGGAAACTGCGCATACATTTAGATAGAGGAATGCCACGAAGGAATACTGGTGAAATATGCCGGCCGACAAAAGAGCATAAATCCAATATGGCCGACCAAAGGTCATGCCAATCGACTTTTGCAAGCAACCTTTCATCCACTTATCATGGGAAGATTGACTTAATGTTTTGCTGATTAATATATGTATGTGCACTACACATTTATTTGTTTAAAATTTCGCGGACGTTGTCGTATTGAGCCCAATAGAGGCGATCAAAGTGGCAATGTGTCCACGAGTCATGTCTGCAAAACGTATTGTACAGCCACTTACAAAAGTCTTCCCACTAAGTCTCTAATTCTATGATATGGATCCAGATCATTTGCAATTGTGAGAACGCTTAAGCAGATGCTACCCAACTTACACCTAACTTTTCTCGACACTGATAATAGTTGGTAGCACTGAGTCAAGTCTTTATGCAACTAACGTTGAAAGTAGATGACGCAAGAAACATTCCTTCATTCTGAGATGAAACTCTCGGTTTATGAGCGTATTGTCCAATGAACGTCATATGTTAATCTCAATATTGCTGTGTAGTAATGTATTATTTCATTATATACTGTATATTCAAAGAAATAATAACACCTATCACACATGAATCAGAAAATGGTTGAAACTAGACGAAAATATCAAATCTACAACAACTGCTGAAAAATAGTTTGTCAATCACTGTCTTCATTGACAGACTTGGTCTAATTCAATTTATTCCAACATTTTTTTCTTTCTAGGGAAGAAACGGTCTTTCTTGTCACACTGAGTAGGCATTGAAATTGAAATTCAAACAGAAACACTTGAAAAAGCTTTATCATGGCTGAGATTCGAACACGCGACTACCGAATAGAAGTTCAATGCTTTAATCACTCCCTACTGCGGCACTTAACATTCCACCCAAACTAATACCTAGTTCAAATTGTTTAATGGAAAAATATAAACAAGATACTCAAATATAACAATAACAGATATAAACAATATATAGATAACAATTAAAATAAGAAAATATAAGCAATTTGTGTACATCTTAATAACTTACTCGAGATTTCCTTGTTTAACTCAAAAACAAGTTACAGATTCGTTTCTCACTGAGGAAAATATCACGAAACATACTTCAAGTAGAGGCTACGTCATCGCCATAGCAATAACTTGTGGCAAAGTAGGGGGCTACTTCTCCCCCCAGAGAAGCTTCCCGCCGTTCTAGGGGCCATTTTGATACAATATTTTCTTACTCCATATAAGATGAGAAAATGAAATTAGAAATGAAGCAGCTGGGGGCGCGGTACCTCAGTTGTAGAGTGTTTTCCGGTGGTCTGCATCCGGGTTCTATCCCAGCTCGCTCACTGCGTACATTGTGGTGGAAAAACACCGTGATGTTGGGTTTTCTCGGGGTTCTCCCGTTTCCTCTCACTTTATTCATTCCACCATTTTACTAATTTCTTACAATCAAGTCACCTTTATACTAATTGGATATAAGTAGTTCCTAAAACTTAAACATTTCATTTCATATAGAAATGATGGGTGTAATAGGGTCGCTGCATTACATAAACAAAACAGCACTTAAAAGATAAAAAGAACAAAAGTGAGTCGTGGACACATTTCAGTAAAAAATGTCTACTATTAGGGACTCTAGAAATAATATTTATTCGTATGGCTTTGAGATTTATCAGTATTTCCCCGTTAATAATTTTATCATGCATGAAATGGGCCCAGGGAGTAACTAACGGAACGGCAGACCTTGCCGTGAGGAAGGGGAGACAGGTTCCGTGGGGGTCATAAAGATTACGAGGAAGTTGGAAAAAGTTTGTCAAAAAATTAGAAAAAGTACTTTTTCTACGCGAACAATTAGGATTATTAATGCTTGCCCCGCTAAGAAAATAATCTAACTTCCTGCTTTGGTCTTCGGTTGCAGGGATGGTCCCAATTTACATTATATTTCATCTTTAAAATAACTTCTAATTTCCAAAGTAGAAAAGAGGACAGAAATTATTTTCCCATCCTTTGAATTGTATCAACACGTATAGAAATAGACAGTTCTATGTTTTGTTCCGCAACTATTATTTTATTTTCTCGTATTCATAAGAGAAATTTGTGGCAAATTGAGCCGGTGGCACTCGCCAACAGATCTCGAGTCCATTATGGGTTCAAATTCCTCTCAAGAACAGGGTCGGAATTTAAACTTTGCTCAGTATTTCTGTGTTCCTGTCAATGTAGTGTTTGGAAAACGTCGAAAGGACATGAGATGCCAGTGGCGAACAATACTCCATTGGGGCGATTTGTTTTAAAAGTTATGAAAGCAGGAAACTTCCACTGCAGCTACCTGGGTTCAAACCCCGTCGTGGCAATTATTTTCTTCTGAATGGGAAGATAATCATTATGTAATTGGTATTATAATAATGTTATTCCTTTATTATTTTATTATTATTATTATTATTATTATTATTATTATTATTATTATTATTATTATTATTATTATTAAACAGAATAATAACGTGAACTATGCAACATCCAAAAACCTAATCGTAAAGAGTACAAAATTCCCACATCGCGACGTTCATAAATACACTTGGACATCACCAGACGGAAAAACACGCAATCAAATTCATCACGTTTTAGTAGATAGAAGAAGGCAATCTAGCATAATTAATGTCCGATCGTTTAGAGGGGCTGATTGTGACACTGACCACTACCTGGTAGCAGCGATAATACGAGAGAGGTTATCGTTGAATAAAGGTAATATTCATTGTCCGAAAACGGAGAGATTCAATTTAAAGAAATTAGAAGAGAGCCAGGTAAGAGAGAAATACCAGATTGAAGTTTCGAATAGATTCTCGGCCTTAGAAGATTCGGAGGGCACTAGTGTTGAGGATACCTGGATTGAAATTAAAGATAGCATTAAAATTTCACCAAAGAAAAATTGGGACACGCGGAAATACGTAGGAACAAACCATGGTTCGACCAGGAATGCATAAAACTAGCAGAGAAGAGAAAACAGGCAAAATTACGCTGGCTAAAAAATCCGAAAGAAATAACTACACAAAATTTCGAAGATATCAGGCGGGAAACTTCCACAATTTTTAGAACAAAGAAACGCGATTTTCTGGAAGCTAAATTAAGGAACTTGATGATAATAGTAAAAATAAAAACATTCGGGACATGTATAAGGGAATCAACGAATTTAAGAAAGGCTATCAACCTCGTGCTTATATATTAAAGAAATCTGACGGTACAGTTCTCACTGACACGGATAGCATCTTAAATAGATGGAAAGATTTCTTGGACGATTTGCTTAACACGCAAACAAAAACTAGTGTGCGTGGAGAAAAGGTGATACACACCGCAGAACCGTATATTCCAGAACCCAACCGAATAGAAGTAGAAACCGCTATAAAGAAATTAAAGAAACACAAATCTCCGGGTGTAGATGAAATTCCGGCTGAGTTAATTTTCGCTGGAGGCAAAAAATTGTGGAACAAGATACACAAGCTCATTCTCCTTATCTGGAACAAGGAAGAATTGCCACAAGAGTGGAAAGAATCAATCATTGTTCCAATTCACAAGAAAGGCGACAAAACTGACTGTAATAATTATCGAGGCATTTCTCTTCTGTCAACATCCTATAAAATCCTTTCAAATATTCTGTTAGCAAGACTGACCCCATACGCGAATGAAATTATTGGAGATTATTAGTGCGGATTTAGACGAAATCGATCAACTATCAACCAAATATTTACCATTCGCCAAATACTCGAGAAAAATGGGAATACAATACCCCGGTACATCAACTATTTATTGATTTTAGAAAGGCGTACGACTCGGTTAGAAGGGAAACATTATACAACGTTCTTACAGAATTTCGAATACCGAGAAAGCTAATTATATTAATTAAGATATGTTTGAATAAATCCCAAAGTAAAGTCCGGGTAGGAAACTTTTTGTCCACGAGCTTTCGCGTCGAAAATGGCCTGAAACAAGGAGATGCGTTTTCGCCATTATTATTTAACTTCGTTCTAGAATATGCTATAAGGAAAATCAAAGATAGCAACCAGGGCCTAGAGAAATGGTATTCACTAGGTAATGGCATATGCTGATGATGTAAATTTAATAGGGGATGATAGGAGAACAATAGAAAGAAATGCAGATATCTTATTAAACGCTTGCAGGGACATGGGTTTAGAAGTAAATGCAGAGAAAACTAAATACATGGAAGTGCGTCGTGACCGGAATACAGCAAATTATGGATGCGTTAAAATATTAAACAATACTTTTGATAAAGTGGATAGTTTCAAATATCTAGGATCAATATTAACACTGGAAAATCATATGCACTAAGAAAATAAATGTCGAATAAAAGCAGGGAATTCGTGTTACTATTCGGTTCAAAATCTCTTGTTGTCGCGAATTCTATCGAGGAATTTCAAGCTTAAAATACACAAAACGATAATTATGCCTGTTGTTCTGCATGGTTGCAAAACATGGTCACTTACTCTGAGGGAAGAACATAGACTGAAAGTATTTGAGAACAACATCCTGAGACGAATATTCGGACCCAAGAGGAACGGGAATGGGGAATGGCGGAAACTTCATAACGAGGAACTACATAATTTATATGGTCTACCCAACATTGTTAGGGTCGTTAACTCTAGGAGGCTTAGGTGGGCGTGTCATGTAGCTAGGATGGAAAAAAGTATAAACGCTTTCAAAGTCTTGACTGGAAGACCAATCGGAAAGCGACCATTAGGAAGACCTAGGCGCATATGGGAGGACAATATTAAGATGGATCTCGCAGAGATTGGAATACCAAGTAGAAACTGGATGCAGTTAGGTAAGGATAGAAGTCAGTGGAGAGCTTTTGTGAACGCGACATTGAACCTCCGGGTTTCATAGGCCATAGAGTTAGTTAGTTAGTTATTATTAAACAGAATAAAAAAGTTGCATAGGTGAAGGTATTCATAGAAACAGAAAATGATATACAGTGTCATACGTTTCTTAGGTTTACAGTGACATTAACGCATAAACATTATTATTTTTAAAGATTTAGAGAGAGAATCATCATTTTATGATAACAAAATTGAATATAAATATTTCTTAGCTGATAACACTAATGCATTTTGTTTCGCCCATCTTCTAGGTAGAAAGGTGAGGTTACATCGTAAATATGATCATTGCCGTGAGTAGCGTTGTAAAATCACTATTTACAATTTGGACACAGCTAGGAACAATTCCTTAGAACTCATATTTGGTTATACTACAGCAGTAAGGACGTGTTTATCCCTTATGTATTTATCAATTATTTTTCACATAGGTTACTTCCCAGAGAGTTAGGAATGATGGTTGGTACGGATGAGGTAATTTTGTGTTGTTGGCATTTCACCTGTAAAGGAATTCGTCTCAAATATTAGACCAAGAGAAATTGAATATTTTTATTTTGGAATACACCAGAAGTATCAATGTTGGAAATTTAAAAAAAATACTGAACTACCACAGCCGGAATCGAACTCGAGTCCCAATCATTACCAAACTAATTTATTGAGCCACTACTCTAAGATATTCTCGCCACTATTCGTGAGAGAATGAAAATGGAGCTGCAGTGAATTGACTCATTACACACTTTTACGATTTAAGTGTTATAATGTTGAAACTTTCTGATTGTAGTCATGATAAAATATTAAATTATTATGCAGAAAGAATAATCCAAAGAAGCCAACTTTAAATTGACAACTTATATGTAAAAATGTGCTGCCGTATCCTGTCGCATCGGGCCCTGGTTTTTCACAGCAAGGAATTGAACAGATACTTATATTTATTGGAATCCCGTGTTTCAGGACACTGGGTTATTTTTTTCTAAAGTTACCAAACTGAACAAACCGTCCGCAGTATCTTGTTTCCTGTTTTACGCGTGTTACTCACTTTTACAGATTTTCCACTAACTCTTTAAAGGTAGGGACAAAAACACAGAAACATGGAGGACAGTATAAATCGCAAACCCTGTTCACACGTTCTTCCCTTGCCTGAAGTAAAATTATAAAATATGGTGAAAATGCAACTTTCTTCTTCCATCTTCTGTGGTGTAAAATACAGAGTTCGAGTGGGTCGGTGGGTCAAATGGACTGAGTTTTCTGAGTGTGTCAGTGGGTCATGGCATGTTACAAACTGCGACCAATCATCAACCGTGACACTGCATATTTTTTTACTCTCGACTCTAGCCATAGAAAATAAAAACACTTTTCTCATTGGTTGCAGTTTGCTATAGTTCAAACCTTCTGGTGTTTGTATTGTGTATTATAGTAGTAATAAAATAAAACTTTCACTTTGTTGGGATTGAAGAAGAAGAAAACTGAAAAATCAGCTGAGATTAAATTTATATTATGTCAGTCAAGCTGCCTGCGGGGCATCAAAGCCTCTTCTACTATTACTACCACTCATACTGTGGATTCGTTCTACAGTGTACATACTATAGCAAAAAAGCGAACGTGACGTAATCGTTCTTGAAGATTATTTTCATCTTATTTTAATTAAAAAATGTTTTGAAAATTTCAAAGAAAATATAAAAATAAAAACTTCTCTTCTCCTGGATTTTAACCCACACCTAAAGCAATTATAATAACGAACCTATTGCGCTAGTACATTGAGCCACGAACACGGCTAGTAGCGGACACTTCATTTTGCTAAAAATGTGCTACGTGGCGGGAAACGGATAACTCCAACTTATCAGAACCGCTTCTTTAGCTCCTATTAGTACTGTGGAGCGTGGTTTAAAAATATGCTTCTAAACACTGGTCAGTTTATCTACTTCTTACTTTCAAGGTCTCAATATCCCATTTTAGTTTGTTTGTGTTTACTTATCTGAGATGAGTATCTGTAAGTAAAAAAAAGAACTTGAGGTATTTTTGAATATTGATATTAGTAATTATAATAATAGCAATAAGGCGTATACTACTACTTGGCTTCCGAGACACTCAGCCTATAAGTTTCGGAGGAAGTGACTACTTTAAATTATACACTTTTGAATCACTGAAATATAAAAATTGAATGTAACTGTGTTTGCTTAATCATCACTCCCAAATTGCAGTCAAATAATTTTTTTTAGGTATGTTATTAGGCCATAATGCAAATTGTGACGTTATCATATTGCGTTCATTATAATAATATCCTCTGGTATAGTGTGGGTCCGAATATTTGAGAGATAAATTCAGTATCTCAAAAGCCATTAAACTTACGGAGCTGAAATTCAGTATATTAACTATTTATTGAAAATGAACAGAACGTCTTCTAGCATTTTTTTAACATTCTTGTTTATGCGGATGGCTGCACTTTCTACGTATGGTAAATAGATAGCGAGTTAGTTTGTAAAAATTATCGGAAAAAATGAATATTAGTTAGGAAAGAAGAAAGAAGAAATATAGCTGGTTTCGATTCCCGGCTGGAGCTCGTATGGTTAGGACTCAGGTTAATCGTTCATGGACCACAGATGGGCAACTAGCGACACCTCGCTAAGAATTCGCGGCATTAGGACGATGATCCCGATGGACGCTCTTCCGTTCGAGAATTATACTACTAACGGCCACCAGCGAATGAGACGCAGCAAATCACCAATGAAAGACAAAATTACTCCCCCAAATATATTAAATCGCTTATATGTGTGATTTGTCTACATTAAAAGGTATCAAAAACACACTAAAAAGTACCAAAAATGTACCACGGAGGAGACTCCAAATATCAACCTTATGACTACTAGGGGGTGTACTTCCGACTTTGCCACGGAGGCGATGAAGGAAACGTAGGGGGCCCGGCTGAAGTTAGGGGGCCGATACAACAATATGATAATTCATCAACATATTTTAGTTGATTTGAAAGGTTACTGTAAAAATTTTAGGGGCAGCAGAAGTTTAGGAGGGGCCCGGCCCCCTATAACCCCTGGATACAGGCCTGGCTGTTTGGAATAGGATCTAGTACTTTCGAAATTTTGTCGCGTAACAAAATGACGTGTGCTTATTTACTTTATTTTATAGTTCACCCACACTCACTTTCTGATGATTGACGACAGTTGTTATCTAAATTCACACAATTATCGAACTTATCTCAAGATTTTTCACTTCATGATATTGAGGCAGAGGTTGTTCTTGACCCCCGGAGCTCACTTGAGTAACAACTGGACAGGAAAAAAATAACATATAATAATAACCGCATGCACATGACTGCTGAGAGTTCTTATTGATCCCTTCGCGAATCGAAGGAGCGAAGACAAAAACGAAATATTTGCTTGTACGCGGTGGAGATATCTGTTTCGAATTGTCGAAACAATGCGGTAAGTGGGGGCAATTCTTCAACTCGTCGCTATATTGACGATCGACGTTTACTCGCAAGTGGGCTACTAAGTGTTGGCGACGTTTAGAGCATGGGGTATGTCCACGTCTTATATAGCGTCGCTGGTGAAAGGGACGCTAAACTCAAAATCAACTGAACTCAACTCAACCAAATATACAATCTTTCGCATCATATATCCATATATGTTTACCATGCTATTTATAATAATTGCTGAAACTTGTTTATTATATGGAGCGTTTAGAGCACAGGGTAATCAACCCAAAAATGTTTGATAGAAACAGACATAAAATTTGTAATTCTAGCTCCTGTATTTTGGTCTACTTACCTTGATTTGGATCTTTCTAATTGCATTCGTTTTCACACTGAAATGTATCGATAATTCAACAAGGAAATAATTTGACCATGATAATTTAATTGAAATTAATAGTATTTTCCCCCTCAGAAACACTTTACCATTTTATATCGCGAAGGTCAGATCCATCGCTATTGAACAGTTCGGTTCGTGAGTGATTGATCGTAGAAATTCACATTAGAATTTGACAACCTGTTTTTATTACAAGTATAAACTCTTAAATTGGTAGAAAACAGACCGTGGATCATGCGTCAGAGCTGACGATGTTGTGTTTTGGTGGGTCGGAGTGGGTCATGGGGTCAGAGTGGGCCACGGTGGGTGATGGATCATGGGTCACAGTGCATCACGGTAGGAGGTCGGTCAGTGGGTCGAGGGGCAAGTTGCCATTGACCCACGCCACCTCTTGTCAAATCTATAAAACCAAACCAAAGAACAATATTAATACAGTAAACGCTCAATATATTAGCTATGCATGATATAACTATTGCATGATCCGATAAATTCCAGTTTAACAAAAAATCATCATTTGTTATATTTTAGCGAAATACCTCATCAATTTCCCGACAACGTGATACTAAAAATGTTAATACGCAAAATTCATTGATCTCATCACTTATTCACTTACACTAATAATTATCAAAACCTTTAGTTTGAATGATCTCGTTAGACTATATCTTTTTCAATTTTTTGTATCCTTTTACTCGACATTTCTTCATAGTTTGTAACTAAAATAATCACTAATATACCCTAATTTTATTGTCCTAACAAACTAATATAGGCACGTTGTAAGTAAACTAGTTTATATTGATCGAGTCTCTTGTGCATAACTACAATATTTCATGTCATCCCCCATTTCAAAATTCGGCTAAACCAACCAAAATATTTTATTAGTTAAATAGTTTAAAATGACCCAGCTCCTGGTGCAATAACCACAATATTTCGTCACAGACTGCCGCTATTACGAAATCGTGCCTACGTGCCTGTCTGCCGGCTTGCATTTTCACAGATTCTAAGAATTCCAGATATCTTCTGATCTTATTGGCCGATACAGATAAAACATCGATATTCATAACTTACATATAGTGAATATTACGGTGAACTGCTGCCGGCCCTCGTGGCCGAGCGTAGTAGGGCAACCTTCTAGTAATGAAAATAATTTCGGACTTGGGTTCAAACCTTGTCCAAGTGTTATTTTTAAATTTTCATAACACTCTTTTCATAAAAAAACACTTGCAGTTTTACGATACGGACGCATAGTAAAATATATAATAATAATAATAGTAATAATAATAATGATAGTAGTAGGAAGGGGTTAGAAACCTCGTAGGGCTTGGTTAGCATCTGTTCGCTTGCTCTTATTTTTCTGTACATTTTACATGACCAACTTCAAACATGTAGCTAGTGTACAGCGAGAATACTGAAACTCGTGTGGTCGGCCTCAATGCTGCATACCATTGTTCTTTGGATATTTGATGTTACGATGAGGAAGAATAGTAGTAATGTAAATCGGGAGCAGTTAAGTACGATGAGGTAGCCTCAACTCGAAGAACGTTTCGTGATATTTTCCTCATTGACGAAAGTCTATATAACTTGTTTATGAGGTAAATAACGAAATCTCGAGTAAGTCATTGTCACACTCATAAGGAACATCTTCTTACACGAGCATTTGTATTTTGTATAGTATTACATGCAACGATTTTAACTAACTGAAGGTTTACATAAGAGATGAAGCGTCGCGGTAGGAAAGTTATTTGCGTATTGATCCTCCGTTAGGCCTACCCGGGTTCGAAACCAGACCAAGTTGAAACGTTTTCAAATGTTTTAATTTCAATCTATATTCAGTGTAATAGTATCTTCTACATAAAGAAAATGACGTTGGAATAAGGTGCATCATTTACAAACTTATTTCCAGCAGTTCTTCTAGATTTGCTATTTTCAGATACTTTCAAGAATTTCCTGATAATTGCGTGGTCAGTATTTTTGTTTCTCTAAAAACACAGTATATAAAGAAGTAATACATTACATGCATAGCAATATTGAGATTAATATATGGTATTCTTTGGAAAACAAGATCCGAACCATAGAAATTCATCTTCGAATGGACAACTGTTTCGTTAGTCACTTATTTTAGAATTTTGCCCTCATATACATTTGGATCTGGTCTACCAGCTGCTCTCAGTGCCGTAAAACGTTACCTTTAAATTGGGTTGAATATATCTAGGCGTTCTCACAACTGCAAATGACCTAGCCCTCAATTAATGGAATTAAATCACTTAGAGGGGAGATACTTTTGTACGTGGCTGTACAAAGATAGTACAGTACCACTAGAGGTGTAGGAAAAGCGTTATATGGTTTAAAATAACGCCATCTGAAAACCAATGCGGCTGAACAAATCCCTGAACGATACAGCTGGTACTACAAAAACGAAATTTGGTGTAAAGTTCCATTACCACTAGTAGGCGAGGAAAATAATACAAATGAATCTCAATTTCCACATCTCTTCCACTCTTTCTCTTTTTGCCTTTCTATCGGTCACTGCAATCTTCTTCCGGATCCATGCATTTTCTTCCTCTCTTTGAGGGTTGCTACGATCATATATTTGTATGTATACCTGCTTTCTTGTGAGTGGGTGCAAGTAAACCTTATACCTCATACTTAGGTAGTTCGCATTAGAGAGACGACCATCTTTAATTAATTTTTGCCTAAATCTAAATTATTTGACCTACTAACTGTTTTAAATTGTTTTTCTCTTACCTTAAATGTATATGTGGCAACAATTTGCTTCCACATGAAGACATTGTTAATATTTTGTCGTGTCTTCATAACTTACACGTGATAATTCACGTTTACACCAAAATTCGTCTTTGCAGTACGAGCTGTTTGGTTCAGGATTTTGTTCGGTCATATTTGTTTTCAGATGGCGATATTTTGAATCGTTTAATGCTTTTTGTACATGTCTAGTGATGCTGTACATCCACAGTACAATTTGATTTTCATATAGGTGTCTCTGACACATTCATATTTTAATCCGCCATATTGGTTCAATGCGTCAATGTCCGCGAAATATCAAACCAATAGATGTCTAGTGTTCCCACATATATTAATCGGCAAAATATTAATGTTCTCTGCACATGAGAAGTGGATGAGAGGTTCTTACAAAAGTCGATTTGCGTTACATTCGGGCGACCGTATTGAATTTATCCTTTTGCTGTCGGCCCAGCACATTGCACCAGTAATCCTTCTTGGTCATCCTCTATCTAAATATATGCGCCATTTTCGATCCTCGATTCTTGGGGGAGAAACTTTACTTGTGAGTTATCTATTTCTGTGACTTACGAACAGCCAGCAGTATTATCATATTCAGAACCGATCCATTAAAATTATAATATCCTTTTAACAATGCCAAAATTTTGTGCTTGTGTTGTCAGAATATCTTGTGTTTCTTTTGTTGACAGCCGAAGGTTAGGTGGAACAGTAGAAACATATATAAAGATGTAGATATAAATTCCCGTCCGTATTTTGATTTCCACATATATTGTAGTACAAAAGAACTATTAGCGTGAAATCCGTAGACGTGCTGCTTAGTGGAAGTAAGCCTGCAAACTTTGGAGAGGAATCCTACAGATACTAAGGTATATAATGTGCATGTACGCTGTAATTATTAAAGTCTCTCATGACAATGCGCTAACAGTGGTTCCGAAATAATATCAAAATAGTGTGGAAAGCACCAGTAACTAGCCGAGTACCAAGGTTATGAATGGTGTCCAGTTGTTTGAGAAGATATAAAAATGGATAAGTGATCAGTGTAACCTAGGTTCAATCGAATTAGATTACGTAAGACTGATACTACAATAATTCGATAAACTCCCCAGTTTAATAAAGCTAACCAATTAAGTTCTGTCGTTTGGTTACGGCGTGAGGGCACATTGAACATAGATATCCACAGAAGGATACATAACTTTCTTTGTTACATTTGCAAAACAAAAGTATTCAAAACAGTTTCACAAGACTGAGACAAATGTACTTAAAGTGACGAATTTGAAGTGTCCACCTTACGCAGCCTTGAAGAGTTAACTTAGATTTCGATTTCTATCAACCAACAGAAGACGATTAATACCAAGATGCAGTAAATTATTAGCATGATATGTTCGTTTCGATAAATGATTAAAAATGCGTTTTCTCCGGAGGAATCGAAACATTGGTCTCAATCAACTTGCGAAAAGGATTTAGTGTCAGCTGAATGTGTGTAGTAAAACAGCGAATAATGCCAATAATTAAAACAAAATCATGAACTCCAGAAAGCTTTTGTCCACAATTCGATATCCTTCAGGAAGCGAACTATGATTATTGAAGTTTGGTAACTTACTCTTTCATTACAGAATACCTTGAAACTACAATAAATTCATATTTTTGTAAAATATGTGCACTCTTGTTAAAAGGAACATAACTACCCATATATCTTTGATAATCCTTGTGGTCTTATCTATAACTGAAATTAAAACAAAGAAATGTGAAATTTTAGGCCACGAGAGATGTATTAAAATTTCCTATCAATGGATACTGGGATATGCCGCATCCAAACATGGAGAATTATCAATGCTTTTGGGACAACATTGTGCATAAAATCTAAAAATAGTTTAAGATAAGTTTATTAAAAAATAATGCCTAAAGAGAGAAGAAAGAGTCACCAAATGTGTCCCGAACTCTTCATCTGAATTGCTTTACTTCAAAGCAATTCTCAGCCCAGTAGTCTTGGTTTCAATTCGGGGATAAAGGTCAGGTGATTTAGATTCCACTTTAAGCTGTAAACGAATTGTACGTATGGGCATAGGTCAATAACTGTATTAATAAAAACAATAAATAAGGTATTTGTACCTAATTTCTTTACGGTTTTTCGCTGATTTATTATGTTAACACACAAAAGTAATAGCTGAGATATTCGTTTGCCGTACGGAGAAGATAGTGTTTAAAAACGTTTCACATTTAAAGGTAAATAAATGAGTGAAATAAATATATTGGGAAGTGGTGTCTCTTAGGTATTATCCTTGTCAATAGAAGCGAACTGGATAATAATAAAGAGAAAGTCATCAGCATTATCCTTGTCGACCTTGTATCTTAATGCATAACCTTTGGTTTAAGTGTCACCAGAACTGTCATTAATCCCGAAAACTACAGTTCTTTACTAGTATTGGTCAATTTAATCACATTCCCTGAAAACGTCCGACCAAAAGGAAGATTCCATTCGTATCAGGGAGGTTACGTTTCATCACAGTGCCCAGGAAGCTATATAGTCGAGTCAAAATACGGTTTGACCTGGGCAAAATTGCCACCTTTAGTTTTACACCTGTATTTTGTTTAGGTACCCCACCTGATGAAAATATCCAAAATCCGACAAAATCGAACCACGGGAACACCCCCAAAAACGGTTTCAAAATGGCGGACGATAGTTTTTCGAAAAAATCGTAGACATTTACGTTGGAGGCTCTAGTAGCCCTCTTAATTGACACAGAGACATGAATGATACCTCGTTGGAACACTCATGGACCACCTATTGCAACGAAGTAACTTTGGTACCCATCATGCCCAACTTTAAGAGCAGCATAATTTTCATCTTAACCTTCTGGTTACAAAACAATTCTATAATTCTATGTTTACTTTGGTAATATAAAATTCATTCTTATTCTGCAAACTCAGGGACATATTTATCTAATTTCACTACCGAACTACAAATATTTCTTAATTAATGATTTAAAATAGCTGTTAATCAATTAACGACCTTACTGCTTATATTCCCAAATATTTAGAACTTCAGTCAGTCACCTCCCTTACGGGAGATTTATAAAGGAAGTCCCAACCATTAGAGCCTTGTGAACTACGTCACTATATTTGTTTTAATTATAAATTGTTTCAAATAAGTAAATGTACTAAAATGGCACGAGCCAGATTGTCCGAATTGCCTGTTTTAAATGAAACTGTTTATCACACTATTAATGTAATAATACAGAAGGATAAGCGGCGCATTAACATATTGAAAATATATATTAAAATTGTAACAAATAAAATTGTCCAAAGTAATGAATTGTAAAGAGTAATTAAAATTGAATAAAAAATGAGAGCAAAGCTCTCCAATACTTATTGTTTACAGCGCCAGCTCATCATTTTTTGTACTTAGAACTTACAAACAAACTCGTTCGCTATGTCGCAAAAAAAAAGCATAATAGAAATTAATCCATATTTTCTTCGTTTTTTCATTTCTGCTTTAATATCTTCAGATACAGATTAAATAACTTGTCACCTACATTATTTAATTGAAATATCATCTCAAAGAAGCTTTGTTCAATCAACCAATAAAACAGAACAAATAAATAGTGATATTTAATATGTAATGCGTTTCTAACAGATAAATCATAGCGGCGCACAAGAAATATTGGTCTCAGCGAGCTCGGAAACAATGAATTTGATACTAATGACAGTCGTAAGTTAATCTTGATGATATGGTTATCATATAGGCAATACGTGCTGGTGATTCGGGGTGATACCAGGTTAGATTCTAGGTGATGCATCAAGGCAATCGAAATTCCCTTTAAACTGTAGGCCAACGTCACATACAAAATTGCTACTGAAATGGTCACTAAGCTTCAATTAAAAACTTGTATATAAAGTCTCAGGGACAGCCACTTGCATAATTACCTTGACTCCCGACTCTTATAATTCACTTACTTGGGGTCCAGGTCATTTGCAGTTGGCAGAACGCCTAGAGAAATGAAACGCAAGTTACACGTAACTTTTGTCGCCACTGACAGCAGTTGGTAGCCCTGATCCAGATCTTTATGCAGGTAAAATTCTAAAGTAAGTGACTAATGAAACAGTTCTCCATTCTATGATGAATCTCTATGCTTCGGAGCGTGTTTTCCAAAGAACACAATTTATTAATCACAATATTGCTGTGTATGTAATGTATTATTTCTTTATATACTGTATGTTTAGAGAAATAAAATACTGACCACGCATAAATCAGAAAATGTTTGTATGTACCTAAAAATATCAAATTTAGAACAACTGCTAGAAATAAGTTTGTAAATGATTGCCTCCATTGAGAAATCTTCTACAATTCTCCTATTTATAACATCTTTTTTTCTTTCTGGAGGAGAGAATAGCTTGCCTGCCGAACTGAAAATGTAACGAAGTTGAAATTGATACATTAAAAAATTTTAACCTGGATTCGAACTTGGTCCGCCAATAACAGTCCAATAGCTAACCACTTAAATAACGCGTCACTTCAACTTGTATCTAAATTGTTAGCTACAGGGTATCCAATATACAATGGAAGCCTGAGTTTGGGATACTACAACTTTTGCACCTGGAGTGATACACAAATAATGGTTTTACCAAAATAAAGCTTTGGTTATGCATATATTTCTAAATTAGGAAGCAATGCTTGAAGTACAATAGGACCTACACAGTGTTACCAGATGTAGATGAAAGTGTAAATCATTTTTCTTTTTTTTTATTTTGCAAAACATGAAAATTGACTCCTAACTCATACGTATGGATGGTCATGGGGAACTAGGAAAACCTTAGTTTTCATAAATGAACACTCTAGATTGGCAAGTTTTGCGATGTTTCAGTGCATCAAAAGGTGTGTTGAAGATCTATCTACATTATACAGTTCCTGAGAACAATGAAAAGGAAACATTGAATTTACCATGATAAAACATTTACTTTCATGCACTCGGCATAATTGCTACTACCACGCAATGAGTTTTAAGCTTTACCGCAGACGTTGAAAGTGTACAATACAAAAGCTGTTTTAATACAAACACTTTTTCACATGTGTCACCATGTTGGTAGCAACTTTACAATGAGTAGAACTGTTACTATTGTCACCGACACTGCGATTGTTCATTTCCAGTTCTTGTATAGTTCGAGAATTGTTCTTTTATAACTTTTGCTTTAAGAAGCATCAGAGAAATGAACAGTATTGTCGTCGGGTTTACGTAAACAACAGTTTTATCATTGTAATTTCAAGTTTTCTTTTTCATTCTTTCAGGAATGTATAATGTAGAGAGATCCATAACACACACTTTGATTCACTGAAATATCAGCAATGTTGCCAATTCAGAGTGTTAATTTATAAAACATACGATTTCACTAGTTCCAACTTACAGCGGTCAAACCCGATTAGTTATCGTCGAAAATGAGAATTATTTTTCTGCTCCTTAGTTTTGAAGTTACTCCAACCAAACAAATCGAAAATTAACGGCAAAACATCCTTTCGTATGAGGGATGAATCAATTTATATGTTTTGCAAAAACAGAAAATTTACATCTTCGGCTACATCTGGCCACGCTGTGTGGTTCCTAGTATACTTCAATCGTTGCTTCCTAGTTTAAAAATGTATGTACGAAAAAAGCTTTAATTTGGTATAACTATTATTTGTGTATCACTTCAGGTTCAAAAGTGCTGCTATCACAAACTCCGGGTTTCATTGTATATTCGAGGCCCTCTAGTTAAAATCGTTGCATATAAAACTATACGAAATACAAATAGTCGTATAAAAAGACGTTCCTTGTGAGTGTCAAAATGATTTACTCCATATTTCCTTGTTTAACTCGAAAACAAGCTATATAGAACTTCATCAAGAAGGAAAATATTACGAAACATTCTTCAAGTTGAGGCTACTTCATCGTTTTTAGCTGGTCAGGATTTACATTACTACTATTCTTCCTTATCGTAACTTGTAATTTCCAAAGAAGAAAATACCGCAGGGTTTACGGAGATCCCAAGTGTTTGAGTATGCGCGTGCTACCCTAGCCAGCTGTTTGAAGTTGATCATGTAAAATATACAGAAAAAAAGCGCAAAATAACAGGAACTAACCAAAACCTGCGGCGTTTCTAAACCCTTCCTACTACTACTATTACTACTACTAATACTATTAATTTTATTATTATTACACTGCTCGTAAAATGATGTTTTTTTCGCTCCCACGAACAAAAATGTGTGATTGCTGTAGATTTCGAGCTCCTCAGTTAGAATCAGCAACCTGCTTTTCTACAGGATGTACCAGTTTTCTGGGAGGAGGGGATTTTTCTCAATATACGCCCAAATATGCTATTCTCCAACCATAATAATTTGCATGTTATAATTTAAATATCAATATAAATTATGCAGATAAAATTGCATAAAAAAGTAAAGTTTAACACTTACGTGTCATGTGGTTTTCCTTCTCTTCTTGTAATTACTACAGGGTGTCTCGGGTGTCACATTCAAAGAGAAGTCTGCCAACATATTCACACTTCATTTACCACTGTAGCGCTTCGCCATGCAAGCAATTTGCTGCTGAAAGCTTTCCCCGTGTTCGTCAGAGTCCTTCCCCAAGTTCTACATTTCAAGGAAGAAGTCCAGGTGGCAATGTAGGAATACCAAGGGACACATCTCTAGGGACATATTGCAACCCATGTTACGAAATGAAGTAATTACCCTGCTCACATTATCTTTGTAATCAGGTCACTTATGATTCCCTTGAAAGTTACTTCACACATCTCGAACGGCCTCCCAAGCCTCACTTTCCACTTCATTAAGAAAATATATTATCCTCAATAACGACTCGATTTGATGTCCCGTAAAAACACCTTCTTTCACCTTGGTCTCGCTGAGTCATGGAAATAGTTTTCTGACATGATTAAATGCTTCGCCATCCCGGTTCAGGGCCTTGACGAAGATCTTCATGAGTACTAATTTGATATGAAGTTGTGGTAAGAATATTTTCTCCGTATCCACAAGACGTTCATTTGCGATGTTTATCTCCCCTGGTACCAGTTGTGATGGTGTACTAATCTTTGGCTCGAGTACCTCAATGACACACGAAGCAGCAGTAAACCGGTGATGATTGCAATAACCTTAAGTTCAGCGCATACAGACCACTGTATCTGTTCGGACTTAATTTTCTACAATAGTTTTCACATGTTCTCGTATGTTTCTTTCATATGCCCAGCATGAGCAATAGTGATGGCTGGCTTTTCATTGCCATTCTGTAGTAACTGAAAGTTATCCTAGAGGAATCTACGAATAGCCTCCAATCTTCAGTGTTGTAGTTCAACTTCAGTTGTCCTATAAGCGATGAAATGTCACTGCAATACACCAAATCACCATCCTTTGTAAAATTAGGTACTAGGCTCACCTCTCTTTTTCCATACATCGATATATTCATACCTTAGTTTAGTAATTCCATTGTTGAAGTCGTGATGCAAGCAACAGAGCCTTAGACTTGGATTAGAACATTCAGCTCTTCCTGACTTATTACATATGGTTCATTAGTGTCAGGATCTGGAGCGTAATTGGTATCTGACTGTGAACTCGAACATTGTGCAACATCCTCACAAGCAACACGTTCTTCATCGGATGAAACACTGTATAGGATGTATGAGTCTGGTGGTTCGGGTACAGGCAGACAAACATCATGTTTCACAGGTCTCCTCGCCGAATCCAAGTTAGGATACTGCATATTATGCTTCATGTTTTTTTGAGAAACCTTTTATATTAGCCAGGCAGAAGTAACAGTCTCAAACATGATCACGAGGCTCGTGCCGAACCATATGCACAGTAAACGGCATCTATTTATGGTACCATTCAACCATCCTATGAGAGTACGCACACACAGTTACAGCTTTGTTTAACAGTCCGAACGCGATCCTGGTCGCCGATTTTACACGCGAAGTACAGATGGTAGGCTGTCTTCAGGAACAGCGTCAATGGCCTACTTTTTCCCTTGAAAATAACTTCGCCACAGATGTAGCAGAATGAATCTGTCGAATTGTTGCAAGTTCTCGGCATGTTCGTTTAAGACAAACGTCAATATTTCACGCAGAAATATTTTTCACCTACGGTATACACAGACACAGTGTAACAACACCTTCTAACACGAAGATCTACTCGAAACTGAAATATTTGTTTCACGCGACAACGTGGTGTAAGTCTTGGTGCCCTTTTTCAACAATCTGTCTGTCGTTTAGGCAAAAGGGAACCGACGAATGATCGCAAATTGATTACGAATCCTTTCTCCGTCAATAATGCCTAGGTTTTAGTGTATGCAGTGTGTCATGACAATAAATCTACTCAACCTAAGTGGGGTGGTACTTTCCCAGATGGTCGTGAGCTAGAGAAAAGAATTGTCCTGTGACATAGCCTAGTAACACTTCTTGTATTAAGATAAAAATTCAGAATTTTGCTCTCCAAACTCGAAAAACACATGAAATAAGAAAAATACTATTTATTTGTAAATTATGGAAACAGTACTGTGCCAAAAAGCTTACGAGCTGGAACTTTCTCGATGAGATATTCGTAATCATCTTCTTGAATTGTTTCCGGTAGACCCTTTCACACTCGTAGCAGGATTTTCATGCGACCAGTGTTATTATTGTTATCATTATTATTACTATTGCTGTTATTGTTTTCCTACTACTACTAGTACTACTTATACTACAGATCCGTATAGTAAAACTGTAAGCTTATTTCCATGAAGAGAAGTGTTATGAAAATTTAAAAAATAGTCAGTAAATCATTTTTAGGATATTGTTTTCAATCCTATTTTAACGAAAAAAATGTAATGAAAATTTTAAAAATTAAAAAAAAAAAACCTTGGGCAGGAATTTAACCTACGTCACAAACGAATTTCATAAATAGGATGTTGCGATAACCCGCTAGGCTACGATGACTGATTTACGTAGGCTTTACTCTTAATGTCTTATCTCCAACGACCAATAAGATCAGAGGATGTCTGAAGTTCTTGGAATCCGGCAAGCCGGCAGACATAATTTTGGCATTGTTTGAATTGTATCAACACGTGTAGAGAAAGAACGTTTTATTTTTACCTTCCGTAGCTACTAGTTTATTGTTTTATCTTTGCATGAGGAATTTGTGGTCGATTTTCAAATTTTGAAACCCGTATGGCCAAGACAAGTGTCCCAGTCCAGTCGTGGCAATCATATTTTTTTAATTGGATGGTTTTGATTACGTAATTGATATTGTAATTCTGTTATTCCTTTATTATTATTGGGTTAAGTTTAGAGTTGTTACTCTGAATTTAATTTAAAAAATAGGAAAACTTACAGGAGAAATAGGGTAAGAAATTATTATCTTCAATTGTTATTTGATATGTAGGTGTGAAAGTTTGGCAGTAAAGTTATATTTTATACGAGAAAAAAAATGTTGGAGTGGGTACAATTTACAAGAGGTGGAAGTTTCGATGACTGAACAGCATGGTAGTCGTATCGGATGAAGAATCGGTGCGTTGAATATGATATATGAACATTGAGTTTTACACATATATATATGAATAATGAAGAAAATCTATAAAATTTTTATGAGAACCGTGGATTATTGAATTTAAGTGATAATTGAAGCTTACACAAGAACCAGATCCAATCATTATTCTAGTCTAAAGTTTTGGGGGAGGGAAATATTATCCTGTTGTTTTTTATTTGTTTAATTGCACGCTATAGTACTGCATTTTACCTTTCTATATCGACGGGAAATACCATAAAGGTTTTGACGATCATGACTAAGAAAGTGGATAAATAAGTGATAAGAACAATGAACTTTTCGTATTAACAATTAAAGTATCAGGTTGTTAAAAAGTCATGACGAATTTCGTAAAATATGACAAATAGTGATTTGTGGATATACTAAAGTTATTCGGTTCATGCAATAATGTCATGAATAGCTAAGATGTTGAGCGTTTTGTGTATTGATATTGCCTTTTTGATTTGGTTTTCATTGCCCCACGACATTTGACCAGAGATGCCGTAGGGCAATGAAAACTTGACTCACGACCCCCATGACGCACCATTCATAGTGACCCACTCTGCCCCTTCACCCACGATGATCCACTGTGACACCATCCACCATGTACCACTGCCCACCAAAACACATCGTCGTCAACTCTGACAGATGCTCCACATCCTTCTCTACCGAATAAAGAGTTTATACTTATAATAAAACCAAGTTTTCAAATTCTGACTGATCGGAGTTTGAATTTCTACGGTCAATCCCTCAAGCACCGCTCTGTTACAATAATGATGGAGCTGAACTTTACGTTATAAAATGGTAAAATGTTAAATAATAACAAGCTTCAGCATAATAAACAAGCTTAAGCAATTATAAAGCGAATGGTAAGCATCTATGATATATGATGCAAAACACTAAATATTTTGTTGAGTTGATTTTGAGTTTAACGTCTCTTTCAGCAGCGAAGCTATATGAGACGTAGTCCAACGGATTAACATGAATCCGAACCACATATGCTCCCGCCGGGAATCGAACCCGGCTGCATTTCTTCTTTCTCAACTTTATCAACTAATATCGATCATTTTCGTTTATTTTTATAAACTAAGACATTCTCTATTTATTTATGCAGAGAGTGCCAACTATCAACATAAAAGAGAATGTTAAAATATGCTCGAAGAAGTTCTGCTCATTTTCAATAAGGAGTTGATATACTGAATTTGAGCTCCTTAAGTTTAACAGACTGTGAGATGCTCAAATGTTTCGCAAATATTCGGATCACCACTGTACCTTAGGATATTATTATAACGAACGCAATACTATAACATCACGGTTCGGATTAAGGCTTAACTATATACGTAAAACATTTTATTTGACTGTAATTTGGCGGTGATGATTAGACACACACAATTAGATTCATTTTATATAATACTTTATATATTACAGTGATTCAAGAGTGTGTTTTTTTTCTGTAGTTAGGTCCTCTAAAACTCACAGGCTGTGGGTCTCAAAAGCCAAGTGGTAGTACAAGTTGTATTGCTATTATCAAAATTACAAATATCAATATTCAAAAATGCCTCAACTTCTTTTTCACTTAGATATTCTAATCTCAGGTAAGTAAACAGAAACAAATGAAAAAGAAAAATGGAAGACTTGGAAGTAAAACGTAGACAAATTAACCAGCGTTCAGAAGCATATTTTTAAATCATGTTCTACTCTACTTATAGGAGCTAAATACGTTGTTCTGGTAAGTTCGAGTTATCTGTTTCTCGCTGCGTAACACAAATATAAAAAAAAACATCAAGTTTCTGTTACCGGCAATTTTCATGGACGAGTGAACTGTTCAATTGGCTTGTAATAATAATTGCTGTTTGTGTAGGTTCAAACCTTGGTACAAGGGAAGTATTTTTACTTTTATTTTCAAAATTTTAAAACAAATGTTTCATTAAAATAAGATGAATATAATATTCAAGAAAAGTTTACGTCACTTGTTCAGTTGAGCCTTACGAAACCACAGTATAAGTAGTAGGGGCCTATTAGTATTAGGAGGAGGAAGAGTAGCAGGCTAGAAGCCTAGCAGGGGTCATTTTGTTCCACCCTGAGTGCCACGATATAAATTTAACTGCTTATTATTTTTCTTCTTCAATTCTCGCAAACTGAAGATTTTCTTTTATTACTACTAAAAATATACAATATACTAGAAGGTTTGGACAATCGCACAACCAATCAGAAACGTGTTTTTAATTTCTATCGCTAGGATCGAAGGGTAAAAAAATACGCTGTTTAGAAGATTCTAGAATGCAGTTTGCAGAGTGGGTCGGTTAGTCAGAGTGGGTAATAGTGAGTGTTGGATCATAGTGGCTTATGGGTCGCAGTGGATTACATGCTGCTTACCCACTCAGAAACTCTATTCATTTGATCCACTGATCCACTCGAACTCCGAATTTGACAACACAGACGATGGGAGAAAAAAAAATATGTACACCATATTTTATGGTTTTACTTCAGGCAAGTTAAGAACGCGGGAATAGTGTTTGTGATTTTTACTGTTCTCAATGTTTCTGTGTTTTGTTCCTCTTCTTAAAGTAGTATTAGAAAACTGTAACAACTCAGTAAAATGCGTAAAAATAATAAACAATTTGATGAGAAAAATTCGTTAAATTAGTTAACGTTAAAAACATAATCCTGTAACCAGATTCCAATCAATATGAGTATCTGTCCAATGCCGTACGGTGAAAAATTAAGGCCCGAGCGAGAGCATAGGGCAGGGCCTCCGTGTACATGAGTTGTTATTTTAAAGTCGAATTCTCTAGACAACTCTTTCCGCATAATACTTTACTATAATATCATGACTGAAATGAGAAAGCTTCACCATTACTACACTGGAATCATAAAATGTGTAATTTCTGAATTCAGTGCACATCTATTTTTTCCTTCTTCGAGAACAGTGATGTTTTAGAGTAGTGTCTTAAACTTTAGTTTCATATTGCTGGGGACGCGATTTCGACTCTGGCAGTGGCAATTTAGGATTTTTTATATTTTGCAATATCAATGCTTCTCATGTATACTGATATGAAAAATGTTAAATTTCTCTGGATCTAAGAGTTCAGACTTCTTGCTTCATAGGTGACGAGCAAAAACACAAAATTCTATCTCCGAAATGTGGGGAATGTGTTATGCGCATTATTTATGTGTAAAAAATATGTTTTAGCCAAGCAGAAATCGGTTCACTCTTTCACTTGGCACATTTATTAGGTATTTTTAATGCGATACAGACGTAAAATTTTGCATAATAATACCCTATGACGACTTGAGTATGCAAAAAATCCGAAATGCGTGAAATATGCTATGGGATTTTTATAGGAGAATAACTTTCCTTATCCAAGCAGAAATCGGTTCATTTGCTCACTCATCCAATTGATTACGTACTTCCCAATCAGGCAGAGACGTGAAACTTTGCATAAAAGCTATTTATAATGACTTGAGTATGGGAATTGTCCGAAATGTGAGGAATGGGGTATGGGAAACTTTAATGGGTGAACAACTATCTTTACCTAAGCAAAAATCAGTTCACTCTCTAACTCATAATATTGATTAGGTAATTGGCAATGAGATAGAGACATGAAACTATGCACAAAGTTACGCTGTAATGACTTGATTATAGAAACAGTACGTAATATGAGGGATATGCTGTGAAA
Source organism: Thermobia domestica (assembly GCF_964235325.1). Lineage (NCBI taxonomy): Eukaryota > Metazoa > Arthropoda > Insecta > Zygentoma > Lepismatidae > Thermobia > Thermobia domestica. The sequence goes on from NC_137455.1 coordinate 303,994,513, forward strand.
ATATTTATCGGCAAAAATGTCCTTAGCCAAGCATAAATCAGTTCATTTACTCACTCATCACATTGGCTAGGTATTTTTCAATGAAATGGAGACATGTAACTTTGCATAAATGTACCTAATATCGACTTGAATGTTGAACAAGTCCTAAATGTGATAAATGTGCTATGATTTTTTTGTGTGTACGAAAACTGTCTTTTGCAAGCAGAAACCTTTTCTCAAACTCACTCATCATATAAATTAGTACATTCCCAATGAGGTAGAAACGTTAAACTCTTCATAAGTGTATGTTGTAATTACTTGAGTGTGAAAAAGTCCAAAATGTGAGGCATGCACTGTGGGAAATGTGTCGAGGGTGAAAAACAGTACTTAGTCAAGCAGAACGCGTTTCATTCACTCGCTCATCATATTAATTAAGTACTTGTTGGTGGGATAGAGAAGTGAAATACTGTATATGGGTATCTTCTAGTGACTCGAGTATGTAAAAGGTATGAAATTTAAGGAACAAGCCATGGGAAACTTTTAAGGGTGGGAACTTAGTCAACCAGAAATCGTTTCACTCACTCACACATCACATTCATTAGGTTCACTTCAATGATATAGAGACATGAAACACTGCATAATGGTACCTATCTTACGTAATGACTTGAGTATGGAAAACGTTTGGAATTTAAGGAATGCACTATGGGAATTTTTATGCGAAGTCTGTAACCAGTAGTATCTCCATAAAGGTGCCTTAAAACGGTTTGATTACAAAATTTTAGGAATTTGCTATGGAAAATTTTTCGTAGGTAAAAATGAAATTAGATGAGAAATCGAGAACGATTTCGTTATTCAAGACAACATGTGCATAATTAAAATGTCAATCGTCCGAGTGGTTGAGTGGGTGCCCTCCCTGCTGGTCTACTGGCTGGCCCTTGGTGTACGGTGTCCCAGGTTTGATTCCCGGTCGAAGAGCCATTGGAATTTTAACTGTCGTCGATGTTTTTGGGTTCGTTCCTTTGTTGTTATACGTTAATAGAAAAACGAGCTAATCTCAGTGATAAAAACCCGTTAGCTGGACAGCAGTATGTTGTGCAAATATACTGGATACTTGTGTTTACTACAGAAATCAGTGCTTAGCATACGTTATCCATATGCTGCATAGGTACGGCTCTCTTTTCCACATAAATGTTACTGCATGTCGTAGTAGGATGTCTGTAATCTGTCTTAAGTAGATTACATCGTATAAGTATCTTGCGTACGTCAGCTATAAGTTACATACATACATCTGTATGTGAAATCCTGAATGCCTATATACGGTTCTTTCGTTCGTATGGAAGGTACGATTATTCGGAACACTTATGCGAAATTATGTATAAAATATACCTTTTAAGTTATATTTTTAGTGTACGTTAATTCGGAAAACTACAGGATTTAGGCATGTAACTTACGTTTTTACTTACGTTACATACTTTTTTCTCAGTGTGGCAATAAAACAAGTGAAACCTTGTTATAGGTAGTTAGGAATGTTAATGAGACACGATCCGTGAATAAGTTAACTCGTTTTTATATAAAAAGGATAAGACACGAACATACCATGGTAGGAAACACATACAGGGAAAGGTAATAGTTTTTTTTTTCTCTTTTTTCGGTGAATATTATTTCTATGTTGCAGTCATTAGTGATAAATATATTTCGAAATTAAATTGATAAGATAAGATAGAGAGTGCACAGTTGGGACTGTTTAGAATTAATGAAGTTTTCTCAGAAATGAGAAATCCAATTATTGGAATTTTATATGAGACATTTTTGTAGTAAACATAAATAAGTTTACTAGCTATTTAAAAGGTTTATATCATTGGAAGGAAGGCCGAAACAGTGCAAAACTGCTCAACATGTACGCCATGAAATGAATAATTTCACAATGTGGAAGGGTAGAGAACAACTAACAAGGGACATATGCTAATCGTGACAGCGAGATATTTAAGAAATTTGATAAAATGACTAATTGTGGATCGCTAGTCATCATGGTGATAATCACTCGATATGAAAATGCCTTGTTTACCCGCTACGTATAATACATCTACCAAGCAGTGACCGGGTGAGGCTGTGCCGAGTTATACCCCAAAAAAAGCCCAAAAGGCAGAAAATGAAAAATTTGTGCAGGTAAACTGATACTTACAGGAGCGGAACGCGTGACCAAGAACAAGGCAATAGTCTCACACAGACAGTGTTGCCATTCCAATACAAATTTATAGCTTTTCAGACAGACCATATACCATTGTATTGCATTAGATCAATTGACATAAAACGTGAAGGAAAATAAGCAAAAGGTGGGTTATCAGTGTTGCCAAGTAAGGGAGATATGAGGCTCTGAAGGTGACAAATTATGGGGTCTGTACAGAGAAATACACAATGCACAACAACAAGACTGTAGAATTACCAAATGCACAGTAGAGTGTAAACTATAGCATTCACAGCATCCAATAACTAACGGGTTGGATATATGATTCACCCAGAAAGGGCATATGATTTGCCGTAGAAAGAAGGAGTTCAATGAGACGTTATGTAAAAGAGTGAACAATAAGGCTTATTGTAGCGCAGCAACTCCAATGCCGTTTGTGTGGAATCGATATCTCCAACCGTTCCCAAGAGCTATAAAACGAACCTTCTTCGGGTTGCAACACTGTATAAAATCCTGCATGGCTTTCAAACCATAGAAACGAAGTCGTAGCGCCTGACAAGAAAACAGGAAACTGTGGCACGAACTGTGAGACGAAAATACGTCAGAATCGATTCACAAAGATTATTGAGCTATGATAGGTGTTAGTCGAGAGTATAGGAAAGGTATAGTCAGCATGTAAGACAACGATGAAAATAGATCACACTGCATTCAGCTTACCCGTAACATAGAGATGCAAAATTCTTTAATATAATACACCAATACATAGAACAGAAAGCCATATATAGTATGGGAAAATACTACATTCCTCGCCCTAGCCGCACACTCGACATGACGTATCAAAGCAGTTAGTGACTGGATGCTGTGCAACCTGTGGTTTACTCCCTACTGTACATTTGGTCTTTCTGCAGCCTTGTTGATATTAGATCGTTTCGTTGCACGGTCCTATAATTTCTCAACTTCAGAGCCTCAGAGCTCCCTTATTTGGGAACTCTGTTAACCCACTTTCTTTTTATTTTCTTTCATGTTTTATGTCAAGAGATTTAATACCATAAAATTATATACATTCTATTTAAAAGTCTGTATTGCTGGGATGGTAAAACTGCTGGAGTGACAGTACTGCTGTGTTCTTGGCCGCATCCCACTCCGGTAGGTATCAGGTAACCCGCATACATTTTACATTTTCTATTTTCCCAGCGTTTTGCAGATATAAGTAGGGACAGCCTCACCCGGACATTGCTTGGGATATGCATTATACTTAGCGCGTAATCAAGGCATTTCCGCACCGAGTGAATATCATCACAATGATCAGCGTTGCACGATTAGTCAGGGTACCAATTTTGATAAATATCTAGCTGTCGCAGTTCGCATACGTCCCTTTAAGTATGTTGATACACAAGCCATTTCTAGTGATGTAGCTTGGAGGATTCAGCATCAAGGGTTTTGGGACTCTGTTCATACTCTTCATATTTAGGTAATTGAAAATGTGATTTTAGCGATCGTTATTTTGTAACTCGCGTAAATGAATTTAGAATCTGGGTTTGGACATAACTCTTTGAAGTATATTTAATAGAACAAATCCTCCCCGATGGTCTAGTGGCTAGCATGTGCTCCTTTGTTGTACAGGTCCTAGGTTCCGTTCCCAACGGGAGAGTCATTTTCAACTAATGTTGCATATTATACATTATGATTCATTTAAAAATATAGAATTCTTACTTTAAAGCCAACCATATGCCACAATTGAGAGTCTCAATATACGATATTAATATGATAAGCTACCAAATGAAGTAAAATCTGAACAAAAACATCAGAGATAAGAAAAAGTGCACCCAAGTTCGTCATCCTCAAAAAAGTATTGAGCTGAAGATGGATGAGGGAAATTCCTTGACCACTGCTTCTGAAACGGACACTGGAACATGCAGCGAGATGTCAATGAAAATGATGTTAAGGAGCCTGAGGTATAGTGGTGGTGGGCATTGTGCGTTTGGGACAACCACAAGCCTTAGAAACATCAACATCGCTAGTGGGCGTGGGCTAGTGCACGTATATACTGTAGTAAGGTTCTTTGTTCGAAACAAACAAGGAAATCCTATAATCCTCCACGAGGTGTCAAGGAAAATGATGTTGACGATCGTTAGGGATGGTGTTTGGGAGCGTGGGGATTTGGTTGCCACCACCAGCCTTAGTGCTGAAATGTCCCGGCCGTGATATCTTGGTGTATTCGCATACGTTAGATACCTCGCGCCAAGTTCATGTGTTCGTTTCAGATGCAGGGCCAAGGAATTTGGCTTAGCCATCATCCTCTTAACACTTTTTGAGGCTGACGAACTTGGCTGCACTTTTTTGCACCCCTGGTGTTTTTTCACACTTACTGTAAGCTGTGAATAGTATCTAAATTTATGCCTTTCCTTAATTTATAATGTCATCTATAATGGAACTATTATTCTCATTTTACTTTTGGCACTATTAATTTCACGTAATTACAAGAGAAACTATTGTCTTTCTCAAAAGTACTTTGAAAATTAAGACATTTAATAGAATACATGTGTTTCATTTCACATTTTTGAATATACCATAGACTTCCAAACTGCGTGAATTCAATATTCATACTGGAAGTAAGGTCTAATTTACGAGTATAAATAACGGCTGCATTATATGGTTCATGTGAGGAATCAAACCTGCACATCTGATCGTTAATCAACATCAAATATAGTTTCTCAATGTTTCTTATAATTGTTAGTGTATAGAAATTAATATTGGAACCAAAAGTTTGGCTAGATCTTACTTCTTCCTATTTCAGTAGAAGAAGAAAGTTGAGGGACATTTGGGTCTTCAGATACTGTATATATAGCTCCATATAAAACAAAATGGCCTGGCGGATTGATTGAGCAATGTTCAGGTCAGACTTCTTAAGCGAGATTCTTTAAATTTGGACAAGACATAGAATTTCTAAGTAAGTACCACTAAACAATTAATTGTGTATGTTCAACAGCTGGATATAAGACGTGGCAATTTAAATTTCAAATGTCATATCCTGGACTCTCTCAAAGTAAAAGACTTGCAATTTGATATATGGACTTTACATTTAAACCAATTATACACATGTATATGCCATTCTTCAAATATTTGTCTTGAAAAAAGAAAGAAATGCAGAGAGAAAAAATGCAAGAAATAAACTTAAGGCCGGATGCATGAGATTTGGTATTTAGATTTTTCATTTTAACTAACTAAAGCATGTTTCATCATGTTTTGTATTAATTTCCCCAACAAATAAAAATAGAGACGAAAATTAAAACGTCGTTTTTGAAATTTTTAAAGTGCCAATCCCATATCTCGAGATCTCTTAAAATTAGAAGACAGTTGGTATTTAAGCTCTTAATTTAAAATAATTATATACGTAGTTCAGCGTTTATAGATATTTCGCTTTTAAGGAATGAGAAATAACATGAAGAAAAAAGGGGGAGTTGTAATTCTTAAAATAAGTTTGCCATACTCGACACTCCGTATGAGTAGAGACATTGTGACTAAAGGCGTGTTTCACAAGTTTTGATGTTTCTGTTGCAATGGAAGAAAAATGATGGGAGTTGAAATTGTTATAATAAACTAGCCATATCCCAAAATCCCTAAAAGTCAGAGACATGCTACGGATATTAGTACGAGAGACCGCACGCCAAGAAAATGCCGGGTCTGGGGGCGAAGACCCCAGTTAGCCGAAAGTTAGTATATACAGTAAAGTACATGGAAACAATATTTTATTACCGCATTATATGGAAGTTAAGATTATAACCGGAAGCATTCACTCGGCCATCACGCAACAATTTTTTACATGGAGTTTGGCTACAAGCTATAATCTGAAGTACTCACCAACTCCCTCTATAAAAATTGTCGCGTGAGTACCTTAGGATTCTAAAACTTTGATATTTGGGTAGGGCACATACCAGTTCCTACATGAAGTATTGGTCCGACTTCGGTAGGTCCCATAGTGTTGAAGCTATGAGCCTTCAGAGTTCATATTTTTGTGTTTTCCGCAGGCTATAACAGAAAAAGGAAGTATTTGTGCACCCAGGTTAGTCTAGACTTTTCGTCTTATCTTGGTGTCAGAAATCAACTCCCAAACGTTGTCGTGTTGCTTTAAAATTATATATATACATTACCTGTTTTGCTTTATTTAAGATAGTGTTTAAAACGAACATCATAGTGCGAGTGGAGATGGTTCATTTTATTTTGAAATTAAGCCTACTCTAGAAAACTGGCTGTCGTTATTACAAATTCTATTCTCTGCTTATCAAAGAGTATTTTATTCTCTGCTACGGAACGTTTAATTTCTGCCACATCTGGCTTGAATGGAGGGCTAATGTGAGAGATCGACCTTTTTTCGGAACACTTTTTTAAATTTATGAATGAAAACAACTGAAGGGTATACTTAGCGTTTGTTGTGTGATACCCTTAGACAAACAGACAGAGGGACGGATTAATATAATCGCCTTATAACACTCCCGACTCTTGCGTACAGCCTAGTTCGGAAGTCTAATAATGTAATGAATATAATTGAATATTGTCTGTTTCCATATTTTTCAAATAATCTAGAAGTTGAATGTAATAATACCTGTACAAAAATTAAGAAGCAAATATTAGATTCTCTGTTGTAAATTAGGACTTGAAAATATAAAGTAATCTACACTCTACCTCGATATACACCAATGAATCTATCTGTGCAGTTACAAAGTTTCATCTTTTGATCTGCTTTGCATTGTGTGATGCATGCTGAGAAACTGTAGTAAGGAAAGGCCCACATTCCTTCATTTTCGTCTGGGAATCTACACCTCCTTGATTCCAATGGGAGTGTCCGCACATCTTCATCTGCTACTTCATGAAATATTATTCTTTCACTGATTGATTCGGCAGGAAGAAGAGGGACAAGATTTGCACCCGTCAATCCATAGTGTCTCTCTGGAGGAACATCATATTTGTTCATGGTAAGGATCTGAAAGGCAAATATTGAAACAAATGTTACTAAAATTTCATCATTCAATAATAATATCTGGAATAGGGCATTTAGTATATTTAAATCAAAGTAACACACTAAACACTATTAACCTTTTCTTCAAGTACAATATCAATAAACGTGAAATAACTATTTAAGGCATATCCAAACTTTATAATAGACGTCTGAAATTTGACAATTTCTAGGCCTTAATATAATGTTTCAATTCTTGATTATATTAGACTGAAAGACATAATATCACACATTAGAAAAAGAGATATAAACTTTTTACTTATATTATCTTCTTTTATGCGCGTCACTAATTTGCTTTTCAAGATGCTGTATACTGATGGTATTAGCAGTAAAGAATAGATATACAACTTTAAAAATAAAATGAATAATACATAGAAGGGAATTAAAAAATCAGGATTGTGTGGAGATGATTTCTTTTATAATTAAAATAAATCATAATTAGAGGTTTAAATACAGAAACAAAGATGAAGCTCTATTGTTTAGAATAAAAGCTCAATGCTCAGCCATTTTGAAACGCTAACACCAGTTAAACTACTGGAGATACAAAGGATTGTTTTTTGTAATACGATCCATTCAATGCAAATATTGAGCTTCTTACAAGCTATAGAGATATAATAATGGTTCATGTTACTATAATAATCATGATCCAAAAGAGAATCAACACTATTATTTACTTGCACATTAAAAAAATTTTTGCATGAAATTATCAAACAAAAATGTATAGACAATATTAAGTTTGTATGATATGTTATTTACTGTCATATGATATATTTTCTACCAAACAACTATTTCGCTGATATATCTCATCAACAATGCTACTAGACTCCAAATTTATCGAAAGAAGGAAATCATAAAATTTGCAGATGGCATTACTAACCAATATCTGTTGACCATCCCATCTGAAGGAAAACGTCATGGAAAATACGCCATTCTTATCGTACATCATCCCAGTGCGAGAATCCTTCTTCCTGGAAAGGAAAAGCAAAATATATGCCCATACTCTGTACAGTATTTCGCTTTCTATGTATTTGGTACTATAATGTCCAAATAGACATGGCATTGCAGCCGATACTTCGTAGGAATGATTTTCGAGAAGTGCAAGCAAACTTCATACATCATTAGAACACAAGAGGTACTGAATAGGTTACCAATACTGCCCACTAGCTTATGTAGCTTTACACATTTGATTATACTCTATAGTAAATGATACTAACATGCTACAACTTCTGATGACCCGATCTGATATTTCAGTAAATTGTTACATACAATGATTCTAGCTCTGTAGCTTCAATTTTAAAATAAAGAATGAATCTGAAAAATTCAGAACCAACAATTTGTTTCATAAAATATTTGCGGACGAACAAAAGTCATAACTGATATGATGAGTTCGACGTATTTTTATTTTTCTTTCCTTGTTGATGTCTGTTCAAGTCTTATTCTTTAATACGGCACTGCTCACGCTTCTAGGGTATAACATAGTACTCCCAACCAACTGGCAATAAAGTGTCTGTGTACTGGTTCAGAGTATGTGTCCTATTGAAATATCCAAGTTTCACAATCTTGCGGTACTTCCGCAACAATTTTTATAGTATTAATTTGTGTAAACTTCAAATTATGTCTATACCCAAACTCCTTCTGTAAAATTTGTCGAGTTAATACCTTGGGACTCTGAAACATGCATTCTTGAATAGCTCTCATATTAGTTCCTAAGTGAAGTTTTGACCCGACTACGGTAAAATCCCATAGTTTTGGAGTTTGATGTTTTGGCAGCCTTTGTTAAGGAAACATTTTGTACACCCAGTTTGGTCTATACTTTTTGTGTTATATTGGTGTGAGGAATAACTTCCCAAAGGTTGTCGGTGTTGTTCTGAAAGACCCTATATATATATATATATAAAGAGGAGATAGAGATTTCTCTAACCAAATAAAAACTCGAATAGGAAACGTCATACGGCAAATCAAATAGTGTTATCGGGGTACCCCGATAAGCCTTATGGCAATATATTTTTCATGTCTGTCACCATATTCAAAATGGCAGTCAGGACATGGTACCTGCATCAGATAAAACGTCCAATACCACTAATATAATAAAGGTTGGAAATAAATGAACAGAACATACACGTAAAGTGAGACAGGAAACTGTCATGGAGCACGTCAATTCTGTCGCGTTGTAATTTAGGGCCACTTTGCATAGGTTAAAGGGACCAACTATCAATTTTTAAATGTAAACATGAGGCGAGTGATGCCTCATTCGGATGATCTTTGGAAACTAAACATTGCTGTGGCAAAATATTTTTCCTGTGGATCATCGTTATCAAAATGACCACCAAAAATGGTACCTGTAATACAAAGAGAGCAAGAAAATCTTAGCTACAATATGTGGACCAGGATGCATCTCATTGGCAGCCTACCCGAAAACACATGCGAGGGAAATTTAGGCGATGGAATGTGAAGTTAACTGACAAATTGTCCAGAGTTACATTCCGAACAACTTTCAGAGGTAATTCAGTTGAGATCCTAAGTAACGAAACGACACGTACAGATGCTTCCCAGATGATCTTGCTCTATTGCGTTCAAACCTCAGAGTTAGGGGCTGGGCAAAATGTTTGCAGTTTCCGAAAATATATTATTAAAATCTTTGCTTCGCATTTCAGTTACCTCTTTTTTCCATCAAATCACACTTAATTAACTAACTTTATGGTCTATGCAACCCGGAGGTTCAATACCGCGTTCACAAAAGCACTCTACTGACTTTTATTATTCGCTAAATGCATCCAGTTTCTACTTTGTGTTCCAACCACTGGGAGATCCATCTTAATATTGCCCTCCCATCTGCGCGTATGTCTTCCTAATGGTCGTTTTCCGATTGGTCAAGATTTTGAAAGCGTTTCTACTTTCTTCCATTCTAGCTACATGACCTGCCTACCTAAGCATCCTAGACTTGATGACCCTAGCAATGTTGCGTAAACCGTATATATTATGCAGTTCCTCGTTATAAAGTTTCCGCCATTCCCCATTCCTGTTCCTCTTGGGTCCGAATATTCGTCTCAGGATGTTGTTCTCAAATACTTTCAGTCTATGTTCTTCCCTCAGAGTAAGCGACCATGTTTCGCAACCATACAGAACAGGCATGATTATCGTTTTGTATATTTTAAGCTTCAGAATCCTCGACAGAATTCGCGACTGCAAGTGATTTTGAACCGAGTAGTAACACGAATTCCCTGCTTTTAGTCAACATTTAATTTATTCGTGAATTTAACCTTCAAACCGAATTTAACTTTATTTATATTCATTACAGTACCAGTCACTAGTACACAAAAGTGTTTCAATGCTAGCAATACCCATATAAATAAACGTAAAACTCTCACTTGAAAGTTTATAATTCTTTTCCGCTTCTCCCACTTACGAGGGGAGGTTGGAAAGATAATTTTCTTAGCATTAGATTTCTCCCTTTCCATTATGTCACTTTTACTTGAATCATCGTTTTCTCTATTGCATCATTCTCGAGCCGTAGTATTATAAATACCCCCTTCCTCCATTCTCCGATTTCCTATTGGAATTTTGTTCTGTTTATTTATCTTCAACCATTTTCATTTTAGGGGAAGTGGACGTTTTCCCTGGTACAGGCGCCATTGTTTGTTTGTCATTTTGAAAACGATGACTCATGTGAGCATTCTTTTACCACAGCGCACTCATTAGCTTTTAAATATTTCTCAAGCGAGGAATCACAAGCTTCTGTATATGTTTAAAATTTTTAAGTGGATCCCTGGGCCCTCTTGCAATTCTACCCTGAGTTGAACGTAACATTATTGGAAGTGCCCAAAAGCCATTTTCCTTTTTCACTTTATGTTCTGTTAATTTATCTCCATCAATTTTCATGTTAGTAGTACTTGACGTTTTATCTGATACAGGCATCATGTTTTGGTGTTCATTTTGAATATGGTGAACAACATTATTTTGTTTAAACCTCGACGCTTTACAGTTTTTAAAAGATCTCTCGAACGACGTATCATTCTCCCCATGTTTCCATTTAACAGGTTGACTGCCGTGAGCATCATATGTGGTGCTCACCTTATTTTTCTGTGGGGCCATGAGCACCATATATGATGCTCATGCTCGATATCACGAATTACTAGCCTATTCAGGTATTTGAGCATCATAGATGATGCTCATTGTCACAAATTACTGTGAGACCATGAGAATTACATATGATGCTCGGCTCCCATTGGTACATTTTCGGCAGAAACAAAATATCACGACAAAAATGTGACATGACTATCCATAATTGAGCAAAAGGTAAGAAGAAATTTATGCCCTCCTGAGAGCATTACCCTCAAGTCACCTTGGGAGTCAACCTGTTTAAAATTTTAAAGTTGTACCTGGACCCCTATGAAGTTGGGCCCTGTGGGATACTCCTCTAACCCCATGACGTTTTCTGTACGAGCTTTTCGGTACAATTTTGTTTAACTGTTTTAGATATTTTCGTTGATAAATCAAAATGGCCACCCTATATATATACATACATACATACATATATATATATATATATATATATATATATATAGTATGTGTGTGTAGATGGGTGTGCGTTCAAGTGTGGAATGAATATTCATAAATAACTCAGGAATGTCTGTAGTAATTATAACAACACTTCGTGCAGAAATGACTTTCAATTGGAGCAGTAATCTCAGGTTAGTACATTTTTATCATCCATGCATGTATGATGTAAGTGTGATGATATAAACATTTAAAAACACGGAAAACCTAGTATCGAATGTATATAGTTTTCAAGATCGTTGAGATGAATATTGACGCCTCTGATGCCATTAAAATCATAATTCAGTTTCCCTTGACATGGCGATTAGGATATGAAATGGAATGTAATGTTACTGTGGAATCTATTGTTTTCGGAGTTGCTATGCTGATCGTTGAAAGTGACCTTGTATTTCTTTTAGTGATTCAATCACGTGGTAACTGGTCACCAGTTTGAGTTGAATTTTGGAACATTATTAGCGTTTTGTCGCCTGTGGATAGTATCATGTCGCTATGATTAAAGAAAGGCCTTAGATAGTACTGGTCTTCAAAATGTATGCAGAAAACGCGATAGTTTACGGATTTTTGTTTTTACAGTTTTTTTTCGACGTGTGTATCCTAAGTGGGAGGAAGAGCGCTCAAGTATAACTTTAAATATCCGATAAATATTATTAATTATTTAATGTCTGTAACAGAGTGGAAAAGTATTGATAGGTTGGTGTTTAGCGTCCCCTTTCAACGCCCATGTTATTTAAGACATGGCCTTCCAGTTTAAAGATGATTTTTTTTAGAGTGGTGGGTAGTGACAGTACTTTATTTATTGAGTTGGAGGGTGTTGGGCATGAATTTAAGTATAACATTGGTTGATTGCTGAAGAACTTGGAATGAATGGGTATAAAGAAACGGCCACTAGAGGGTTTCGCCCTCTCTCTTGGCCAGGGGTGTGGGAGCATCGATTATTCTTTATTAAACTCATAGCTGGTCAAAGAGCTGTGAAACAATTATTGTTATTATATTATACACTAACAAAAATCAAAAAAATACAGATATTATACAACAATAACATTAATAATATATTATTAATAACAAACTAGTAAGGAAAGGTGCATATACAAAAGATAACAAAAGGTGCGGGAAAAACTGAAACTAATAAATAACGTAGAAAATTCAAAAAAAAAAATGGAAAAATGATTATGAGTGAGGTGCTCGTAACGCCACAACACAACATATAGATGTTAGTACAGACAAATGCAGATTAATCTTCTGTCCTGGGGCGGCTCAGGACTGATGAGAAACATGGGGTAAGCCCAGATTAGTGTTGTAGTGAGACAAGTGCTATGATGGAAAAAGATGTGGAAGATGTTGACGCATGAGTTGATGACGGAAGAAGGTGGCATGGTGGTGATCTACTGGAAGAGTGCGGATGTATATGGAAAGCAAAACTCTGAGTGGTGTATAGCAGTACTTAGATTGAGATTCTTGTTGTAAATCTGTAAATATGGTGTCAAGAAATATATCCTTACGATCATGGAGACTGGTAGTTATGAACTTCTGACGCAATTGTGCTATGTGTTGAACAAGCGGATGAAAGGTAATTTTGTCATACAAGTCAGCATTATGATACGGAAGTTTTATCCTAAATGCAAGACGAATGGCATGTCTCTCAAGAATTTCAAGTCTATTGTAAAATTTCGGAGGCGCTGAACACCAGGCTATGTGTCCAAATGTAAGTATACTCCGCATAAATGCTTTGTATGTGTTAAGCAATAATTTGGAATTTAAACCCCAGGTCTGGCCAACCAGACGACGAAGAAGTTGTAAGCGGTTCTTTGCTTTGATAACAAGTTTCTGAAGCTGGGGTGTCCATCGCAACTAATCGTCAAAAATAATTCCTAAGTATTTTACTGTTTTAGCTGGTTGAAGAAAGTGATCTCCCACACGTATCTGTAGTAAATTTGGATTTCGTCTAACTTTGCTGCGGCATTTAGGAGGTAAAATAACAAGTGTTTGTGTTTTGTCTTCATTAACTGAAAGTCTCCATTTACTACACCAATTCAGAAAGCTAGTAATTGTAGTCTGTAAGTTTGTATTAATCTGCTATATCGTGTTTCCCAGTGTAAGAAAAGGTGTATCATCAGCATATTGAAAGAGATAAGTGTTCGGCGATGGAGACGGTAAATCGGAAGCATAGAGTATGTATAAAAGAGGAGATAGACTAGAACCTTGCGGTACTCCTGTGTATGGAAAGAGTGGATGTGATAATGAGTTGTTTATGCTGATGTAGGCTATTCGGTTGAGTATAAAAGAAAATATGACTCGGAGGTATGTAACAGGAAGACCCAGTTTTAGAAGTTTATAAAATAATCCATAATGCCAAATCCGATTAAAGCTTTTTCCAGATCCATTAAAAAGAGACAGGACGGAAGAGACTTATTATAATGATTGGTAATAATGGTAGTTAGACGAAGTAGTTGATCATTTATGCTATAATGAGGTCGAAATCCAGTTTGATGGAGAGGTAAAGTTGTAGATCCATAATGTATGGCTGTAAACGAGATACGAGTATTTTTTCAAAGACTTTACCTAACGTGGAAGTTAACTGGATTGGACGATATGACTGTACGGAATGCGGGGGTTTGTTGGGTTTCAGAAACATACAGATTTTAGATATCTTCCACTCAAGAGGATAGAAACCAATTCTAAGCATAAATGTATATATCGATGCTAGAAATATGAAAAAATTGACCGAACATTCCTTAAGTAATCTGTAAGTTATTTGGTCAAAGCCTGGGGCAGTACTACGTTTCCGCTTGATGATAGACTGTATCTCCGCGGAAGTGATTTCACGAGTCAAAGAATTATCCGCTTCTAAAGTATGCTGGATGGAAGGTTGAAGTAATTGTGCAATTGCCTCTTCAGAAACTCTAGGGCTGAATTGATGTGTGCAAGGCGGAGGTGTAAATACTGACTGAAGATGTGTGGCTAAAGCGTCTGCTTTATCTTGATCTGTATCTACAGATTGATTATCCTGTATGAGAGGATAAGATGAACTATCTGTCTGTCCAGTTAGAAGATGAAATTTTTTCCAGTATTTCGTGGGATGTGACTCTGTATTCAATTGATTGCATGCTTTGCTCCAGATAAGCAGTTTATGAGCAACAATATAGTTATGAACTGTCCTTTGCCATCGTCTTGCTTGAGTCAAATACTCTGGATTCCGTGTTTGTTCGTATTTTCGAAAGTAAGTGCGAGAATTTTTGACGAGAGTCAAGTACTGCGGAGGTAGCATAGGTTGGTATGTTTTGCCTCGATATGAAGGTATGTTTTTGTTGGCGCTCCTGGTGATAGCTGTGCTAATGCTATCGACGGTATTATTAAGGTCGGTCTCTGATGTCGGTGATACAAAGGAGGCAAGAGCAACATCTATATCAGTACGAAACTGATCCCAGTTCGCCTTGTCGTATAACATGATGGTTCTCATAGTTGATTCAGATACTTGCCGTCTCTGATGGTTGATAACGACTTTCACCGGAAGATGGTCGCTGCCGATACAATCTAGTACATGTATATTACATTTATCGACCATAGAGGCAGTGCTAATAACAACATCGGGTGTAGTCTGACTGCTTGGTTGCGTATGTTTGTTCAATTGATGGACATACCCATTTAAATTAAGAGTTATGTGATCGAAAAACTCAGCTTTATCACTGGCAGAGCGACTGTAAATATTAACGTCGGCTAGTATGACAAGATGTTTAAAGTGGTGAAACAAATAGGTAAAGAAGGCAGGAGGAATGATATGACCTGGTCGAACGTATATTGTAGCTACTGTTACCATAAGGTGAGGAAGATAAACTGTTGTCACTAGGTGTTCCGGTAATTGTATATGCTGCGGAACAGTGTTGCATCTATAAGTAAGTTTATTACGAACTCCAATTGCAGCGCCACCTTGGGCTCGTGCGTTATTGTCTGCATAATCGCAGTGAAGAAATTGATATCGAGGAAATCTGACATAAGTAGCAGGTTTGAGTGCAGTCTCGTTTAGTACAAATAAATCGATATTTTCCTCAAGCAGTAACTGCTCAAACAGTATTCGGTGTTGCGCTAAAGAACGAATGTTCAGAAAAAGAAGTGTCAGAGCCATATTCATACACAAAATTACGGACTTAAACTGCAGTGTCTCGGGGAGCAATATGGAAGTGAACGTACGGTCCAGAATATGTAGCATACAAGTTAACTTGAAATATAACGGAGGCTGCAGCAAAAACATGATCTAATATAAGTTGACGTTGGAATGGGAAAATATTTTGTAATATGAGTGTTATGTAGCGGAGGAAGTTTTCCACAATAAGAGGAGTGGTGATAGACTGTGACAAAGGCACGTTAGAATCTATGGTACGTAGCCGTACCGTCATCTCCGGGTGGTCAGGAGTTGGATTCGGTTTCCCTTTACATTTATAACTATAAGTTGGATGCTTGTCACTGGAACAGGTCGAGCATAGAGGTGGTTTTCCCGTATTAGGACACTATTTAGTATCATGGTTGCCAGCACAGTAGCCGCATTTTACGACATTTGGAAACTTAGCCGTTATATGTTGGTTGTACACCTGGCACCTTTCACATCTAATTGGAAGAGGGAGGCTTGTTCGGGAAGGTTCCACCCTATGACGTTTCTTAAATATGTATGCGCCATCTTGTAACAAGGCATCGATGGAGGATTGAGAGGTAGTCAGGACTCTCACCATATATGTTGGACCGTTATTATTTCTGATACTAATACATTTGGTCACTTCAATTCCGTCTGCTTTTAGCTCCTCAAGCACCTCATCATCTGTTATTTCAGGTAAAACTCCGCGAATAACTACGGACATCATTGGTGTTCTCGAAGGTGGAGGAGTTTGCTTGATTTTATCAGGAAGCTTAGAAAGTTTTTTTTAAAGATGAGCACGAACTACTATAATACATTCATATTTCAAAGTTTTCCCAGCGGGAATTAAAGCCTAGATCCCGTCTATCACGAGCGTTTGTGTTAGCTACTATTCTTGAGAAGAAGAGTAAGCAAAACAAATTAAATTAAAAGAAAGTACGTCATTACCAGTTAAACACATAGTGATATCAATTGGATGAGAAAACGTCATTGGAGGAAAATGTAAACATATTACATTTTGCTCGCATGGGAATTGATTTACAAACGAATATTGGATAAATAAAGTTACTGCTTCAAATAAAATGTAACCACTTAAACAGTGAAAAGGACAGAAAGAAATTATCGAGAAAGTTAAAAAACTAAAATATATAAGTCTATACTTTCTGAAATTTAATGTTGTAATAGAAACGGTATTCAACTCGTATGAATGTGTAGCACTTATATTTAAAGAGTAGACTCTTTAGAAAGGGTTCTTGGAGAGACAAAATAAACTCAGAATGGATAATATAACAAACCACAAAGTTCTGCAATTTACCTTTATCAGTTGAATTAAAGAAGTGAGTTTAATTTGAGGTGCCTTCAATAAACAACTTCCTCGAATAGAACATAGGAGTGTGGTGTATTAAACGTACGCTAAAAATATTCACAAATAGGACAAAGAAAGGGTAACTGAAACATAGAAATGTGTAAGAAAGGCGTACAGTAACGATCGACTTAGATTACTTAACTTTGGATTGATTGGTGTGCTTTGGTTCCTGTGTTTAAGAGCTGCTAAGATGGATGCGATAAGCACTAAACAGTAGTTATTATACAATTCATAAGAAAATACTTTTCTATCATTAACTTATCTTTAACTGTTTGTCTAATCCAATTTGTGTACGTTTCAAAGCATTTTGTGGAAGTTAGGCAGAAGTCCCTACAGGCAACAGTCCCTGTCTTCCATCCCAGCAATATAAGGTCCGTATATAGTATTCTGTAGTGAACACGTGGTAGGCGCATTAGATACGCTAAATTGAAACGAAACTAATTTATTTATGCAAATATTGTATAGAACGTCTCACAGACATATAAATATCGACAATAAATATCACAACTCTCACCTTGTTTGCAAGGAGTTGAGTCCAAAGCAGTTAGGATAGTCTGATGGAATGTATTCCCAATATTCACAACAATCAACAGTAGAGTTGTTGATTGAACAGTTCTTGAAAATTTCGTTGCATGACCTGAAAAGAAAATCATTTTTACTTTATTGTGCCGTTGTCATCGTTATCCAACTATAAGCCGTTATAAGTTCTCAGCTTTATACAAAATTTATAAGAATCAATTACCATTACTGTATAGTTGAACCAGTGTTATGAGTGGCGTTTCTATTAATGACATGATAAATATTATCGAAAATATTCTAACTGTACATGGGATACATAAATATGGGAGTCATACTGCTTTGGAATGTTATAAAACCTTACTTAAGGCAGTTTTTATTTGAAGGAAGACAAGAAGTAGAATGAGATCTCTTATAATAAATTGCACGTTCTTAGGTGTGCACAGTAATGTCTAATAGCAAAACCTCACCCTAATTGATTCGTTACTTGAGCTATCATGTTCCTTTGTGACGATAATAGATGGTGATTCTTGTTTCTTGTTATCTTCTCTCTCTCTCTCTCTCTCTCTCTCTCTCTATATATATATATATATATATATATATATATATATATATATATATATATATATATATATATATATAACAAAGTCCTTGAGCAATTGCATTTAAAAATATGGTGTGGAATTTGGGGTAATTGTTGATGAAACTCTAATCGATGGTAAACGTAAAATTGAATTGAATTAGAGCTTTGAATTGAAAATGATTTTAACCTGTAGCCTACGGCATGCCGAGGGCTTGGGTGTAACAAATAATATTAAATGCACTGAACATTAATTACATATATTGAGACTCCACAAAATTATAGATATATTGAGCAGGTCTGTTTTAGAAATCCGACTTATTTTTTTAAAATCACTAGCATATATTATTGAACCAACAAAATGTAGTTTTGTATTTAGAAATACCTTTGATGCGTTTCGATATATTGATCCGCCAGAAGTATCATTATGTTACACTAGAATGACAAGCAAATGTGGTTCATCATTTACCAACAGATTAATTTGATTTTAAAAAAAATATTATATACAGTAGGTCACATGAAGTTTCTTCCACCCACGTGCGGAATAAACATTGCTGCAATTGTTCAGCAGGAAAAGAAAAGTATCATATCTACATACAGCATCTCGAATTGAGTATTGTGCTCATATGGCTCACACAGCGCACAAGGAAATCAAGTGTAGTTTTCTGTCAGTTTAGACAAATTTTATCTTTAATATATCTAAATAAAGTTCCTGTAGAACTAGGACGACATGACGAGATGTTGTAAATTATAGTATATAGTAAAAAAAGAATGCTAACCTTTCCATGCAATTAAACATACTGTACAAAATGTATGTTTCCTTTTACAGAAACCTTGGTATTTGAACTTCGTTCCTTATCTTTCCAACTCCCCATATATTTTATATAATTATTCATAATTTACCCCTTTGTTAGATATATAATTACAAATATCTGTACTTCATATTGCAGATGGGTGTAAAGATAAGTTTCTTCATTTCAGATTACTTGTTGATTTTGTTGTTTTAATGATGTTATGCTCTGGTGTAATGTATTGTTTCATACAATATATTACAGTTTGTGTTAATGTTGTCGTTTCACTTATTGTTTTTTACTTAGCTTTTGTATTATGTTTCCTATGCACTTGATTCCATAAAGAAATATGTATTATTTCACCAACTAAGTATATTCATACTTCAGCAACGAATGATTGTACTGTGCAGCATGTACTGTGGTAGAACATGTACAAAGTAGATCGAAGCTCAGATACTCAGAACGTTCCTAATCTTATGGAACACCTTACTTTTCTACCTTTCTTGCATTAATTTTTGCAGATTTTGATGATTACCAAGCGGGACATTCATTAAGAAACACACAAAATGCGACAGATTAGAGAATTGGTATTTTTAATTATTACATTTACATTTTTGACATTGCAATCAAGTTTCTCATAGATTTGAAATTACAATGCTATAAAGTTACAACTATCTTCCGGAAGAACAGAATATTTTAAAACAAACTGCCTAATAAAAATAGCAAAATACGCTACCAAACTTCAGAAACGAATTAATTGTTTTGCTACAAGAAAGTACGTACTTTTTGCTGTCTGAAGGGGCAACTGAGTTGCTACAAAAGTGTCTAACTATATCTGTATAAATCTAGTGAGAGAAGTGCATTATGTTGAAAATATCAAAAGAATAGATTGCAAATTTGTCACTTAAATATGATTTTTGTGCACAATAAATACATGGGTGAAAGAGACAGTATGGAGAAAAATGAGATACGGATTGCAAGATGTCTACAAGAGGAAACAGGTTGTGGTTGATTATGTCACTTGTCTAATTCACGTAAGTTTCGAAATGCTTTACTTCTGGAACTCAAAGCTGGCAACAAAATTTATTATATTGATTTAAGGCACACTATTTAAGCTTAACAGATCTAATTCAGTCTTAAGATATGATTTATTAATGGATATATCTTCTGCTACAGAGAAAGAAGTCGAAGACGAGGGTGAGAAATCGGGTTTGGGACCACATTACTTGACACTAAGAGGCGAATGTGTGCATCAGAAGGTGTGTAAAACAGTTCTGTGAATTACAAAGTTTAAAAATGTACTTCATTTACACTGAACTAAAAACAGATCTTGTTTCTACTAACTCACAACATGGCAATATTTTACTTACGTATGCCAATTCTATTAAATACTCTATGTATAATTAAAACTTTTATATAAATATTTCATAAATTAGTGCTGAATTGTGCAAAGAAAGATGCAAAAAGTTACGAAGTCTGTAAATTGACACGATAACAGCCCAATATAATATATGATAAATCCATTATGCACACACTGAAAACTGATGTCCATAACAATTTCAAAACTTCTTTTAAATTAGTTTCAGAACGAAGCATTAAAAGCACTAAAAGCATATAATAAGAAATGATGTTAATATTCTTAAATAAAATGATAACAAAAATTAATTTGATTCTGATTTACTTTCTATAGATAGATGAAATAAACATTTTCACATATCGAGATGCAGATGTGTACTTTCAAATGTTTCTTAGTTGGAATGGCTGTTCTTTTACTAATAATTGTATGTCAAATGCAATTTCTGTGAGAATAAGCATATACAGCTTAATAGATGCTTCTAAACAACATGAAAATTGTACGTCTTTCCGTCCCAAATTCTAGAGTTTTACTTTAGTACATAATTTGGATAGAATACGTATATACAACTGCAGCGTCATTGTACACACACCATATTCAACGTTTAGGACAAAGTGAAATGGGATAGATCTGCATTCGATATTAGGAACTTCTAAAAGGTGAGTTCAGTATAGTCGCCATTTACAATGTTTCTCTATCACTCGATCTTCATTTGTGAACCAAGGTAAGCTCTACCACTCTACCACACTTCCATCTCAGCAGATTGACATCAGTCATCCATCTTATATAGTATTCAATATTTGCATAATGTTCATTAATTTCAAAACACGAACGTATTGAAATGCATCCACCTACTGTAAACTCATAACATAATCACTGTAAAACTAAAACTAAAATTAAAATTAAGAATTGTAATTTGGTGTATGGTAGATCCTAGAGTAAGGGAAAGCTAAATCTCAATTCAGATAACTTACTCTCTTTCTTGAAAATAATAACATACTAGTTAGAAGTTTAGTCCGTAGTTATTGGTAACATCAATTATTGTGTTATGGTACTTGAAGAAAGAGTAAAGAAATCCAGACTAATTCACACTGAAAAATAATTCAACAAAGTTCTCAAGATGCAAAAGCTATATGAGACATATCTTAAATTCACCTTCTTTTACTTTTTGGTATCCCATGCATATATGTTTGACTAGAAGCTTAGAATTCTTATTGTTCTTAGTTGCACCAACAGAAGATGGTTCTAGCATTATTGTTAATCCAGGACTTTTGACTTTCAGAGTTATCTTCCATTGACCCGCAAAAACTGCTGTCGTATGTTCTGGCCTTTTCTGTGTTATCCTTCTCGTACGTTCAACTCACATTTTCTCTCTCTTATCGTGTTCAACAAAAAAAGTTTCCGTATCACAAAAAATTATAACATATGTCCTACTGTTCAGAAATTGATCCAAGTAATGTTGGTCCGGTTTTCGAAAATGGGGTTAGAGCAAGAAAAAATATATGCCTCTAAACTAATCTAAACTCTGTTCTATGTACAGATTGAAATTCATTAATGACATTTATCATTTGCGTCACTGATGTGAGTTGAATATTTTCAAGGAATAACTTTCTTAAAAAATTCAAAATTAAAATTATTTTTATTATTATTGATAACAATATGTTGTAGTGCTAGCATATAGAGCAACGTATATACATATGGTTAAGGTTACCCTTGTCTGAAATATTAAACTGTGGACACAAACATTAGTTTCTTGGCACAAGAATGAAACGTTTTGTCTCTTCCCACAATAAGAAAACAATCTTGCATTTGCAGACCATTATTTCATAGCATAGTATATTCCTGTTTAAGTATGATTTTTCACTAAATTTAAATTTGCTAAAATTAAACAAGGTTATTTTCTGCAAGACCTTAATATTGAGGGCGAGAGATAGAGTACGTTACAGATAATAATAATATGTAATCAAAAGTGGAAGTAAGAATAAAGGTAGATATTAATCCCTACACTAATAACGGGGGTCATGGTGGCTCACTGTTAGCGCGTTCATCTCTAGTATGTGGGGTCCCTGGTCCGATTCCAGGTCGCGCCAAGTGGACTTTGTGGTTGACAAACACCATGTATGTAGGTTTCCTAGGGTTCTCCCGTTTTCTCCCCAGTTTATTCATTCCACCATTGCATTTATTTCTCAACGTCACCGTCTTCTCTGTTCTAGACGGCATAAGCACGGGCCGTAAAATTGAAAGGCTTAATTTTCATTTATTTCTTACAGCAATAACTTAAGTCTTTCTTCTCGTTGTTATAATACCTAGATAGCTTTCATATAACCTTAGTGTTGAAATACACAATACAGTCCAACAAACAAACGAAATAATACACCTCCAAAAACTTACTCAGGTTTCCATTCTACACCTTCAGAACACCAGCCCTGACTTGCAGCACTAACATTTGAGCGATCGAAGCCGAATTCGACTTCGTACGTCACAGCACTATATAGATGTTTGACAAAAATAGTTCTGGCTGTCAACGTACCAAAGATTACCATTGCAGTCCAGAATACAAACCATAGAATTCTGTAATGAAGAAGGAAGTAAAAATGTGCTTTGAGATACTGAATATCATGTACATTTTTCTTTCTCGACATATATATATCTATATCTATATAACTATATCTATATCTATCTATCTATCTATCTATCTATCTATCTATCTATCTATATCTATATATATATATATATATATATATATATATATATATATATATATATATATAGAATATTGTAAACACTAACCTCGATATAAATAAATTTTCTTAATGATAATAAAGTATAAATTAAGTATATAATATATGTGGAATATTGAATTAGTAAAATGTATTACATATTTTCGTAAAAACTGTCTGCTTGACATCCTATGGTATATGCTTTAAGACTTTAAGGCGTATAAACAGCATAAATTGTTCAAAACAATTCTTAATAAATATTATCAAATTTTGCATTTAAACATATACATTTATTATAAAAGATACACACCTTAAAGTCCAGTGAGGTGCTTCGTAAATATGAATAAGACCTTGAACAGATGACAATTCAAAGTATTCCTTAATTGCTTCACGAACTGCAGAAATTATTCTGTGAACTTCGTACACTGTTTCACAGCAGTATCTGTAATGCATGGAGTAGTGCAAATAAGACTTCCCTCGAGCAAAAGACTAAAATCACTGAAAAATATTAATGTTACGTTTACGAATAGCATATTGAAGACGAAGATACAACTATAAATCAAAAATAAATATTCATGTTATAATTCTACATCAAAAGTATCTCGAAGCAAAATTACGTTCTTTGTGCATCAGGCGGTTCAAATTGGGTTAAGTTAATACTCGTGATTTATATTCTCCTCGTTTGAGATGGAATAACCAAAGATCTTGACTAAAGTCATATCTTGTCATTTTCTGAAAAATTGCAGGCGTCTAGAAAATTATTAATGCTTTATTCTGTATTGAAATAATTAACAACAATATGAATAGGTACTTTCAATTCATGTGATAAATATTTTCATCCTTCGTTGCCTGTAGTAGTTGATTTCCAAATATATAATATCATAATTGATGTTGATCTAGAATGAAATGTATGTGTACGTGATGGTACATATACGTAAGTGATACATAAGGTTACTTTCATATAAAACTAACGCAAACGCACTAATAGTCCGTTTTCTTCCACTTTGTTCGTCATGGTGAATTTATCCATATCAATTATATATTTCTATAATAAATGTTAAAAAGTCTGTGCATAGTAATTGTGTGGTTTCTCGGCATCCAGTTTTAAAGTTATGAGAAAAAGCTACCCATCGTTACTATCCCCTGCACATAGACGTCTTTGAAATCTTTGTTTGAGACTGGCTAAAGCTTGAATATTACTCTCATCTCTCTTACTCTATGAATGCCAAAAATAAAGCGATGAGCCATTTTATCACTAGTATTTACGTACCTCTTTCAGGATGGGGCATTTATCTTAAAACACTCTTTTAACTTTTAAGGTAATTCATTAGAAACGCTTAAGTGTTGTATGGTGAAAATATTGGGAAAAATATTCTGCAGTGACAAAAAAATTCAGTGTTTCCAACCTAACATAAAGTTATACTTAATATGTAAATGACGCTACCTAGGATTACTGCATGCTTGCAGTTCAGTTCAAGATGACGTCTAGTGGTGTGTCGGAGTATTGTTGTGCTCTGATATTCTTACGTTTTTGTCTGGTTTGTCCGTGTGTTAGAGCGTATTGGTCATCTGTATCTGCACGATGGTGTGACATTGAAAAACAGTGTGGCTCTCAGTGTTTGTTTGTGACCTGTTTTGCTCTGAAAGGATGTTTTCTTTTCCTGTATCATACTTTTACAAGGTTCTTTGAACTGCCATTACGAAACCTTCTTCTTCCGGGCAGACAGCTTCAGGTAAGAAATATATCAATAGATGGCACCACCTACTACTTATCCTTCTGCTTAGTAGCGATGTCCATCTCAATCCGGGACCCAATGAGGGCCATGCCCTTTCTATTTATTATCAAAACGTTGACCCCATAAAAAAGAAACTAAGTGACTGTGAAATACATTTACGCGAACTTCCAGAACATGACTGTTTATTTTTTTCTGAAACTTGGATGACTGATGATGTGCTTGATTATGAATTGCCATAGGCTACTCATAGCCTGATTTTATCGACCATGCAAAAACTCTCCCTTGTACACTCATGTCCAAAATTATTGTCGCATACCTATAATTGTCTCCTTGTTTTAAAATAACTTGATAAATAATCTAAAAGGTACTTTTAATACTGATTCAAAGTGTATAATCGGGAAACGTATATTTGTTTTAAATTTCATGGAAAAGAATTATAAATAACGAAATTAGAATGAGTGAAACAAAATGTTGCAAAATGGACATGAAAATTTTAATTTCGTTATATTGTTCTTATTTACTGCTCTTTTGACATGCAATTTGCCACAGACATGTCTTTGCTGATTATACAAATACTAATATTATAAAAAATACCGGGCGAATTTGTTATGAACTTTTATTCCTAGAAAAACATATGTATTGACATCAGACAATAATTTTGGACATGAATGTACATTCGTGGAGCATGTCGTGACCCTATCATTGCAGCCGTAGCAGACTGCAATGCAAAACTTCTTGGAGATTTCCATTGACTGGCT
Source organism: Thermobia domestica (assembly GCF_964235325.1). Lineage (NCBI taxonomy): Eukaryota > Metazoa > Arthropoda > Insecta > Zygentoma > Lepismatidae > Thermobia > Thermobia domestica. Next base: position 304,020,192 of record NC_137455.1, read on the forward strand.
TTCCACCACATGTGGTGTCCCAGATTCTAAAAAAATATAATTATGACTCTTGGTTTTTGGACAATTTTATACATGCTATGGGCTTAGTACAGCATAATATGCATTCTACTAGAGGCGATAGTAAGCTGGACTATATTGTGTCTACCTACAAATCGACGATTGTGCTCCCTAAGTTAAACTTTATAGCATGTGATCACAAGTGTTTCCCTCAGAGTGTTCTTTCCTCATGTCAAACACAAAATATATCAACGACAAAAATTAATGTCTTCTTTACCCCAGTTGGAAAAGGCACCTTGGAGTGAAATACGTCAAGTTCTTCATACTTTTCCATGATGCTTATTTGCCTCAGACTCAGTTGACGATGCAGGTCACTTATTTACTGACGTCGTGCAGGCTGTGGTTGAAGATTTTGTGCCTTTCCGTAAAATACTTTCTTCAAACTTCCCCCGTGGTTTGTTGATGAACTAAAGTGCACAGTCCGCAACAAAGACATGCATGGGAGGTATGGAAGAATTTTCCCAATGAATATACGTACATTAACTTAACAGATATTTGAAGACATAGTAAATATATTATGAAAAGAAAGTATGAGGAGGACATTGAACACATTAGAATCGATACAAGTAATAACCATATGAATTTTTGGACCCTAATAAACAACCTAAGAAATAGGTCTCGTATACCGACAGAACTCACCCACAAAAATGCATTTGTGAATGAAGAAGCCATGGCTAAGGTGGTTAATGAATATTTTGCTAGTAGATTTGTTGCACCCCCTCCCACCTCTCCTTCCTTTCCCTAACGTCTTCAACACGCTTGTTCTGAATCTTTGTATTCTATCAGTACCATTCCGACTGAAGTACTTTGTCTTCTATTGACATTGCCCCAGTAGCGCGCCTTAGGGCCAGATAATATTTACGCCTGCTCCCTACGCAGTGTTGCCAGTTTGCTTCCTCAATCACTTTCGAATACACTAAATCGCTGTTTTGCAGAAAGTGTCTTTCCCACCTGTTGGAAGATAGCTAATATCACTCCTATTCTAAGTGTGGTAAGAATAAAAATGATGTAACCTCCTATCGACATATTTCCTCATTATCACCTCTCTCGCTCGCTTGTGAAAATATAATCAAAATCAGGATCTTTCAATTTGTTGCGGCATTTATAAACTTCTCACAACACGGCTTTTTGCCAGGAAAATCTTGCGTTACTAATTTATCTGTTTTTCTGTCCGATGCTGTGGACAGCATCTCAGAAAATTCTCAAGTCGATATGTTGTATTTGAACCTGGCTAAGGCTTTCGATTCCCTTTCACACCATTTTCTTATATACAATTCAATAATCATTTTAATTTACATGGCAAAGAGCTTAGTCTTCTGAAACCTATCTCAATAATAGGACACAACGGATTCCACTTTCAGGTTACATTTCTGATATTATTCCTGTAACTTCTGGAGTTCCTCAAGGCAGTGCTTGCGTCCAATTCTATTCCTATTATACAGGGACGATCTGCCTTCATTCTTCACAAGCAGCTCTAGAAATATTCTTCTATTCGCTGATGATCCCAAACTCTACAGACAAGTTCAATCCGAGTACAATGCACTTGCTCTTCAACATGATGCTTCAATTCTTCTCAACTGGAGTAACTCTTGGAAACTTACCTTAAACATTGAAAAATGTGCTTCTCTAATAAAACACATTTACAAAATTTGTCATAAGAACAAAAATCTTGTCTACTCTTTCAAAGATCTTGGTGTTATCATTGGCAGTAACTTTACTTTTGCGGATCATATAAGCACAATATCTTGTACTGCTATGAGAATACGGGGACGACTTTATCGCTTCACTGACATAAAAATCCTAATTACTTAATCCTAGAAAGGGTATATGGGATCTGACAGATCCCATAGAGGTAATTAAAGTGGCTTGTGGTACATTAAATCTGCATCAAATCTTCATCTTTGGTAGCATCTTATATTTAAATGTGATTTTGTATCTTACTTAATTTTATTCTTGTGCAAGCAACAATTTCTAAGACTTTTGTTATTTTGTATCAGTAGTCCAAGTTTCCAATCGTGGGGTCTCTCAGACCCCCAACAAGAAATATTGCATTGTTGGTAATGCTATACATGAATTTTATAAGATAAAAGCATTTTTTTGCCACATAAATATAGATTTAAGTTTTTACAGGTATTTCATAAACTGCGTTGATGAATTAACTTAATTTTAGATCATAATACTTGTCTATGAAACTAAAACTCACCTATCCACTGAACTATGAAGAGAACTCATTGCAATTTTTGTCATTTTCTCTGTGTAGTCCTTTTGCTGTATGTTTCCGAGACTTTAAACGTATTTAAGAACCTTTTTGCTAATCACAAACTCATTTTATTCATAATTTTAATGCCGTAGTGGAAGTGCTATACTACGTAGCAATGTAGTGTTACAATATTAATTGTGGGTTAATTTGGTTTTAGTTTCAAGATACGCCGACTAGCCAGTAAAAATGAGTTCAATAAGAAAGAACACCGAAGGTTCAGTGAGACGAGACGATAGTAACTTTAGATAAGTTGTGTCTGAGTGGCTTGCAGAAGAAGGATTTTTATCTTTTGAGGAAAGTCCTGAAGATAGTCATGAGGAAAATGATGCAGGGTACTTCGGAAACACAGAAGATATGTCATCCGTAACAAATACTATATGCAAAATCAAATTTTCAGATGTCAACGAAACTTGTTTTCGGATTCAGAAGCCGTGAATAAGGTATTTTAACCGGACGAGATTACAGTATACCTTTTACCTACAGTCAGACTCGTTAACACAATGTGCTTCACAGATAACCGGACAGCACGTGCCATCAAAACAACTACTCCACAAGGCGCATAGGAGTATTGTATTATACAAGATATCTTTTATGAAATTTTGATAAGCACAAGGTATGTTTGATATTGCACAAATCTTGAAAGCCATGGCTTCAGAAAAAAAGGCAAAGATAATAAAATGATACTCCTATGAAGCTACATGTAACTAGTGAGATAAATTCTATACTTCTTACAATTAACATATAGAACAGTTTTGTTGTCAAAATGAGTGTGGATATGTAAAAATAACATTAGTACTAGTTGCACATAATGTCTTTATGTTGTAGTGATCGAAACATGCAATTATAATTACTACCACTGAGATACCCGGATGGGGTTTACTAGATCCCACGGATGTAAAAGCTAATTTGAGTATGAGTTTTATAGTTAATCTTCTTTTATAAGTCCTATGTTGCTCCCACTATTGTGTACTGTCCTCCTATCTGGTCTGTGACCTCCCGTACTCATTTAATAAAAATTAAATTGCGTAATTAATTTCTTTTTAGCCAATGTATCCTACCGAGTACCTCACCAGCGAATACTTCCAAAAAATGATGTTTTAATATCCCTCAATATCAAACCTCCCCTAGTGAGAAATACAATTTCTTACCTAATATTTTTGCAAAAAAAAAAAAAAATTAAATGGACACATATAAAATGAACACTTGTTAAGTCAGATTAATTTTCGCGTACCCGCTAGAACAATACTGACTAGTGATCTCTTACATTCGAGCGGCGAGAGTTAATATTGTCCAAAGGTCCCTTCTAATCGGAATTGACAGTATCTATAAACAGTTACCAGAAACTGTAGATCTTTTTCAAGTTAGTATGCTTTGATATAATCTATAAATAAGCTACTTTTGTAATACCGCTGTTGTGTTGTACTATCTTGACCACAAATTGTATTGAATTGTTATGTTATCAAATTGTTAAAATGTTTCAGTTTTAAAATGGCCTAGTACTGTATCTGAAACATGTTATAAATAAATAAATCTTAAACAAAAACTTACAACGCTAAATTTATTATTCACTGGTGGAAAGTGTAAACCCTAAAATATGAAGACTGTTTAAATTTGAGATGCCTGTATAACATAAATTATACAAGTGAACGACAGTACAATGCACATGAAAATACCTCAGTATCAGATATTACAACGTGAAATCACGTGTTTCAGATGTATGCGGAAAAATTAGACATTTTGGGAACAACTTTGTTTAGAACGAGTACTTAGACACTAAGTATCACATCTAATAGCATAACTAGCATCTAATAGCATCTAATAGCATAACAGTGATCATGATACCGTCCTCAAGAATTCGATATCTCAAGTCGTTCCCTAAATATAGACAAATTTAATAACATTTTGCGATATCATTAAATGACATTTGTGAGTACTTTTATAATAAGTTACAGACAACTTGCTTGTTCAACATTACGGGAGAACCTTTGGGTATCGCATTGCACGCTTTCTACCACTGTTACAAACTTTGCTTTCGTCTATCAAATTTCTGAAACAGTTTTATATATCTAATTGCAGTAAACTAATTCATTTTCTTTGCGTCTATTGAAAACAACATACGTGATAGGATGCGATATATATTTAATAAGTTTCCGGAATAAAATCTTTCGATAAAACCTAAAATTTCCAATCACTTGTAGGTTTGTTCGTATTTATTTCAACGAAGTGTAATCAAGATCACAATAATTGACACTAAGATACTTCCAGTCTACAGGTCCTCGTCTATCTGACTTGCGATGTGATTGTTGTAGACCGTTCCAAAATGTGGTTACGGATATATTTGATACTATAATATCATAAGTTTGTATACACGACTCCAAAAGTGCATTACCACCTGCAATTCTCGTTTTTCCTGCAATAGCAGGCAACCCAAAAAGCTTGGCGGTTGGGTTGGTTCCGAATTCGAAAGGCGCTGGACCAAACCTCAATTTTGTAATAAATATATCAATGTGGCAGACTGCAAATGAGGGAATAAAACAAATTGTTAAAAATGACAATGATATTATCATGACGGAGATGGATGACATCAAAAGTTACAAAATGATCTTACTTAAGCAGTTCAAAAAAGATGAATGGCAAAAGACACATATCAGAGGAAAACATTTCTCTCATCACCTCCCAAAAAAAGAATCTCATAAAAAAGAAAAAGTTACATAAAGTTACGTAAGTTTTAATATAAAAACCCCACTCTATATTGTGAAAGTTGACACCCGAAAGGCAAGAACAACTGAACCAAAGTCAATAAAATTGTGCACAGATATTGTAGACGTAAAAGGATTGAATACGAGTTTCGTATTTTCCTGGAAAAAACGGTTGGGTGGGGCACGGACCCCTCCAAACCTTTTATCACGAAATATCAAAACTGCTAGTAACAGTATGTCAGAAGTGTGTAAAAGACATGAATAATTGCAACGGAACATTTTGTATTGAAAATACGCAAAAACTAAAGGAATACTACTTTTTTAAATTTTCTGCGGGAAAACGGATTTAGGGGCAAAAGCTCCCACCCAAAATTTTGAAACTTGATGTCCGAAAGGCAAGAAGTGAACCGAAGTGAACGAAATTAAGCGCAGATATTACAAACGTAACATGAGTATACGAGTTTCGTATTTTCCTCGAAAAAACGGTTAGGTGGGGCACGGAACGTGGCACGGAAAATCAAATGTGCTGGTAACAGCATGTCAGATGTGTGTAAAGGACATGAAGAATTTAATCAAACTGCGTCTATGGACAATACGCAAAAAATAAAGGAAAACATTTATTTAAATTTTCTGTAAAAAAAACAGTTTTAAGGGAAAAAGCTCAAACCCAAAATTTTGAAAGTTGATGCCCGAAAGGCAAAAGGAAGTGAACCGAAGTGAATGAAATTGTGCACAGATATTGTAGATATAAAATGGGGGAATACGGTTTTAGTATTTTTCTGGAAGTACCGGTTCGGTGGGGCACTAACCCCTCCAAACCTTTGATCACGAAATATCAAAAGTGCTAGTAACCGTATCTGAGATGTGTGTAAAGGACATGAAGAATTGCAACGAAACTTTATGTGTGGACAAAAAAATAAATGAATATTGTTGTTTTTTATTTTCCGCGGAAAAACGGTTTTAGAGGGAAAAATTCTAACACAAAATTTTGGAAGTTGACGTCCGAAAGGCAGAAGAAAAAATGAAATCTTTCAGTTTTACGTCTCACGATTATGCCGGTTAGGCTAAAGGAGACAGACGTTGATGATGAGTAACGAATGAAATGGTGGAATGAAGAAAGTGGGAGGAAACGGACAACCCCTAGAAAACCCACGCACACGGTGTTTGTCCACAACAAAGTTCACTTGGCGGGGGCTGGGATCGAACCCAGGACCCCAAGCAGCAGAGGTGAATGCTCTACCACTGAGCCACGGCGGCCAATGAAAAGCAGAAGTAAACCGAAGTGAATAAAAAATTTCACAGATATTGAATACGTAAAATGAGGATACGAATGTCGTATTTCCCTTGAAAAAACAGCCGCGTGGGGCACGGATCCCTCCAAACATTTGACCACGAAAAATAAAAGTTCTTGTAACAATATGTCAAATGTGTGTATAGGACATGAATAATTGCAAGGAAACTTTGTGTATGAACAATAGGCAAAAAATGAAAGAATTCGTTTTCTTAATGTTCTGCAGGAAAACGGTTTTAGGGGGGCAAACGAACCCACCCCAAAAGTTTGAAATTTGACGCCGAAAAAGCAAGAAGAAGTGAACCGAAGTGAATGAAATTTTTCACACATATTGTGAAAATAAAATGTGGGAATTCTAGTTCCGTATTTCCTGAAAAAACTGTTAGGTGGGGCACGGATCACTCCAAACATTTGCTCAGGAAATATCAAAAGTGCTAGTAACAGTATATCAGATTTGTGTAAAGGACATGAAGAATTCCAATGAAACTTTATGTACGGGCAATACGCAAAAAAAAATGGAGAAGGGTTTTTCTGCGGAAAAACGGTTTTAGGGGCAAAAGCTCTCACACAAAATTATGAAAGTTGACGCCGGGAAGCAAAAAGAAGTGAACCGAAGTGAATCAAATTGTGCACGGACATTGTAGACATAAAATGAGGGAATATGGGTTTGCTATTTTCCTGGAAAAAAGGAGTGGGTGCGGCACGGACCCTCCCTAACGTTTGATCACAAAATATCAAAAGTGCTAGTATGTCAGATGTGTGTCAAGGACATGAAAAATTGCAACATAACTTTGTGTATGGACAATACGCAAAAAGTAAACGAATACGGGTTTTTCTAAGTTCTGCGGGAAAACGGTTTTAGGGGGCAAAAGCTCCCACCCTAAATTTTGAAAGTTGAACTCGAAAGGCAAACAGAAGTGAATCGAAAAAAAAAATGAAATGAAATCTTTAAGTTTTACGTCCCACGTTTATGCCGGTTAGGCTAAAGGAGACGGTGATGATGAGTAATGAATGAAATGGTGGAATGAATAAAGTGGGAGGAAACGGGAGAACCCCGAGAAAACCCACGCACACGGTGTTTGTCCACCACAAAGTTCACTTGGCGGGGGCTGGGATCGAACCCGGGACCTCAAGCACCAGAGGTGAACGCTCTACCACTGAGCCACCGCGGCCCCAAGAAGTGAATCGAAGTGAGTGCAAATGTGAACATATATTGTAGACATAAAATAAGGATACGGGTTTCATATTTTCCTGGAGAAAATAGTTGTGTGGGCACGGACCCCTCCTAACCTTTGATCACAAAAAATTAAAATGCTAATAACAGTATGTAGAAAGTGTATAAGGGACATGAAGAATTGCAATGAAACTTTTTGTATGGATAATACGCCAGAAATAAAGCAATACGTGTTCTTTTATGTTCTGTTGAAAAATGGTATTAGGGGGAAAAGCTCCCACACAAAATTTTGAAAATTGACGCCCGAAAGGCAAAAAGAAGTGAACCGAAGTGAATGAATTTCTACACAGATATTGTAGACGTAAAATGAGGGAATACGGTTTTCTATTTTCCTGGAAAACAGGGTTGGGTGCTGCATGGACCCCTCCAAACCTGTGATAACGAAATATTAAAAGTGCTACCAACAGTATGTCAGATGTGTGCAAACAACTTGAAGAATTCCAACATAACTTTGTGTATTAACAATACGCAGAAAAATGAATACTTTTTTTGTTCTGCGGAAAAGCGGTTTCAGGGGCAAAAGCCAGCACCCAAAATTTTGAAAGTTGACGTCCGAAAGACAAGAAGAAGTGAGCCGAAGTGAATGAAATTGTGCACAGATATTGCAGACGTGAAATGAGGGTACGAGTTTCGTACTTTCCTGGGAAGAACAGTAGGGTGGTGCACAGACCCCTCCAAACCTTTGATCCCGAAAAATCAAAAGTAATAATAACAGTATGTCAGATGTGTGTAAAGGAAATAAAGAATTGCAACATAACTTTGTGTATGGACAATACGCAGAAAGTAAATGAATACGGGTTTTGTTATGTTCTGCGGGAAAACGGTTTTTGGGGGGCAAAACCTCCCAAACAAAATTTTGAATGTTGACTCCCGAAAGGCAAAAAGAAGTGAACCGAAGGGAGTGAATTTGTGCACAGATATTGTAGACATAAAGTGAGTGAATACGGGTTTCGTATTTTCCTTTAGAAATCGATTGGGTGGGGCACTGACTCATCCAAAGCTTTGATCACAAAAAATGAAAAATACTAGTAACAATATGTTAGATGTGTGTAAAAGACATGAAGAATTGCAACGAAACTTTCTGTGAGGACAAAAAATAAAGAATATGTTATTCTTTTTTTGCGGAAAGACGGTTTTAGGGGCAAAAGAACCCAAAACCAAAATTTTGAAAGTTGACTCGCGAAAGGCAAGAAGAAGTGAACTGAAGTGAATGAAATTTGGACAAATATTGTAGACACAAAATTAGGGAATAAGTTTCCTTATTTTCCTGGAAAAAACGGCCAGGTGGAGCATGGATCCCTCCAAACCCTTCATCACGAAATATCAAAATATCTAGTAACAGTATATCAGATGCGTGTAACGGACATGAAGAATTGCATCAAACTGCGTGTATGGGTTGAGTTGAGTTGATTTTAGTTTAGCGTCCCTTTCACCAGCGAGGCTATATGAGACGTGGTCCTACTGATTAACGTGGAATCCGAACCACATGAGCTCCGGCCGGGAATCGAACCCGGGTCTCCCACGCCAAAGGCGCGTACGCTAACCGCTTAGCCACGGAGGAGTATGGGCAATACGCAAAAAATAAACGAATACATTTTTTAATTTTGGTTAAAAACGGTTTTGGTTGGCAAAAGCCCCCGTCTACAATTTTGGAATTTGACCCCAAAAGTCAAGAAGAAGTGGACGGAAGTGAATGAATTGTCCACTAATATTGTAGAGGTAAGGTGAGGGAATACGTGTTTCGTATTTTCCTGAAAGAAAAAAAATGTGAGTGAACCGAGGCGTTGAGTCGCGGGAGAAGTGGACCGAAGCAAAAGCAATTGTATGTAGATATTGGATATGTAAAATATGGCCTATCGTGTTTCACAAGTGTCGTGTCTCCATCCGATTTCTTCAAATTTGGCAGATCAAGTAACAGCAAACAGAAACATTATAGCGTATTTTATAGTATTTCAGGAGGCACCTTTAACCCTTGCAATGTTTTTTCAGCATAAAGAAAAACACGTGTCGATTTATTTCCAGTTTGCTATTGGTATGCCAAATTTGAAGCTAAACGGATAGGAACACTTGAGAAACACGAGAGCCCTTATTTTACATATAATGTCTACACACAATTTGATTTGCTAGGGTCTACTCCTTTCTGAGCTATTACGGTAATATTTCCTTTTTGGGGGGGGGGGACCTAGGCCCCAACACTGTTTTTCCGCAAAAATTAAAACACGTTTCATATACTGTTTTGCAAATAGTCCCTTTACAAAGCTTCATTCCAATTCTCCATATTCTTTAGGAACTTTTGCGTATGCTTATTTGCACTTTTGATATTCCGTAATCAACGGTTTAGAAGGTCCGTGCCTCACTCAACCGCTTTTCCCAGGAAAATACGAAACCCAATTATCTCGTTTTTCGTCTACAATATCTGCGCACAATTTCATTTAATTCGGTGCACTTCTTCTTGCATTTTGGGCCTCAAATTTCAAAATTTCGGATGGGGGCTTTTGCCCCCTAAAACCGTTTTTCCGCAGAAAATAAAAGAAAAAACGTATTCGCTTATTTTTTGCGTATTGTCCCTACACAATGTGTCGTTCCAATTCGTCATGTCCTTCAAACACTTCTGTTATTAGCAGTTTTGATATTTCATGATCAAAGTTCTGGAGGTGTGTGTGTCCCACCTAAACGGTTTTCTTGTTTTTCTCAGGAAAATGAGAAAAACATATTCCCTCATTTTATGTCGACAATATCTGTGCACAATTTCATTCAGTTCGGTTCACTTCCTCTGGCCTTCCGGGCCTTAACTTTCAAAATTTTGGGTGATAGCTTTTGCCCCCTGAAATCGTATCTCAGCACAAAATAAAAAAAAAACCGTGTGCCTTTATTTTTTGGTATGTTGTTCATACACAAAGTTTCGTTGCAATTCTTTGTGTCCTTTACACACATTTGTCATATTGCTATTATCACTTTCGATATTTCGTGACGAAAGTTTTGGAGGGATCCGGCCCCACCTAACCGTTTTTTCCAGGAAAATACGAAACACGTGTTCCCTCATTTTATATCTGCAATATGTGTGTAAAATTTCGTTTACTTCGGTTTCCTTGGTTTTTGCCTTTGGGGCGTCAACTTTCAAAATTGTGGGTGGGGTCTCTTGCCCCTTAAAACCCTTTTCTCCGCAGAATATAAGAAACACGTATTCGTTTATTTCATGTATAATATCTACCTTCCAAATTTTATCAACATCGGACTGTTACACTTCAGAAGTGTTGCTTGTTAATAATAATATTTCTCTAAAATTTTATGAACAAATAGAGGGAATTAAAGCTAAAAATTGGGATCAATTGGAACTTCGGCTCCTACCAACATTGAAAGAAATGACAGCACAAGTATTTAGATGCAAGGTAGACATAAAATTTAGAACTGAGATTTAACTATATTTCTGTCATGATTTTAATGCAGACTTCGAAGTTCTTAAATGCTAATTAAGTCAGGATTTCACATCCAAATTAAGTTGCAACATAATAATTCTTGTTAGAAACCCCGAATCGGCAATGCGAATTTAAGATTAGCCGATACTTTAGATAGCATGGGAAAAAGGTGAAGAGTGTAACCTAAGTGTGCTGCCAAGTGAGTTGCGAGGCGGTTTAATAAATTGGATGTCTTCTACTCGGCAGAGTCCACTTCAACCGTTTAATTTTGTTTTAAAACAAAACATTTTTGTCATGAGTTACATTTAGGGATGCGCACGAGACGAATCGAGACAGGATTTTCCTGACAAAATTCGAGTCAAGACATGGCACTTCCAATAGAGAAATATACATTTTTCGAGTCGAGACATCACTTTTACAGCACATTTTCGAGACGAGACAGCCACAAATCTTGTCTCGTGCGCATTCCTAGTTATATTAGCACACACTACATGAGTGACAATTTATATTATGATAGAATATACTATGAGCTTTAATAGAAAAAGTGTAGACACTCGATAATTATTTTATGTAGTAAGATTTCAATAGATTCAGTGCTTGATCGTGCCGTGTATGAAGTTATGAAATATGAATTGGTTTCAACAGGCGCGGATCCAAGAGGAATTTTATAGGGGATAGGGATACAGCCCCCCCCCCCATGACGCTCAGGTGTACTCTGGATAGAGTGGGTTTCAATCCTACTTTATTTACACTGGGTAAAGTTGGAAACTATGGTTTAGTCCAGCGTTTCCCAACCTTTTTCAACTTGCGGCACACTTCAGGGTAACTTGAATTCTCGCGGCACACATATTATTATTATTATTATTATTTGAAAATATAAAATACTGTATTATTTTTGTCTGATTACTGACATCCTTCTCACAGAGAAGAAAGCTAGACCACTGTTTTTTCCCCGTGGTAAATCATTATGCTTATTTTTCATTTTAATTTAAAAATAGAAAACAATTACAATCAGATATAGGGCTCAAGTTGTTAAAAATACACTTTTTTTCGAAAACTGTATCCAACCTTTCATTAAGAAGGAGGATCACTAAATAACGAACGAACAAACGAATCTCTTTTACTTTTAAAACACAAATATAGGTAATTCGTATGCGTGTTTACTTTGCCGGAAGGATTGAATAATATTTTAAAATTTCAAGTTACGAAATAGTCTGCAACAATAAAGAAGCAATAATGGTCATAACAATGATAACAAATACTTTTTTTTCAAAATTAGAAATGTACAGAAAAATGTTCTACAGAAATGTAACACAGTATGAAACTTTAAATTTTAGATTCATAGTAATAATTTGAAACACAAATATACCTTTTTCTGTATGTCTTGCAATTTGATTGCTATAGAATTAATAATTTTGTTCCGATTTCCTCGCGGCACACCAGTGACCCATTCGCGGCACACCACTGTGCTGCGGCACACCGGTTGGGAAACGCTGGTTTAGTCCATCCCTTGATCATATTCTGGTTCTGCGGTGTTAATATCTGGTCAGAACTTGCTGTTCTAGAAGCCTTTAGTTCATACGCGATAAAATAGTATTTCCGCATTATGCACCTTTTTAAACTATTTTCAATATTTGTATGTATCTTCAGATAAACCCTCCGTGAAAAGTTTTATTTATTGGATACTGTATTTCTGACGATGCTTCCATTATCAAATAGTGTATGTAGTTTTATTTAACATTCTCATTGTTTTAACTTTTCTTGAGTTGATTTTGAACTTAAGGTCCCTTTCAGCAGCGAAGCTATATAAAACGTGGACCTACTAATTAACGTCGAATCCGAATCACATGAACTCCCACCGGGAATCGAACCTCGGTCTTCCATCCGTTAACTTTACTTGAATTTGAACTCAAACGCTCTGCAGCAGATTTAAAACGGTGGACTTGCCACCCCTGAGTTTTTCAATGAATGTATTTCTTAGTAATTATTTTAATTTTACTTTTGAAAGGTGTAAGCATTTTGCTTTAAAAAAATCCTTGAATTATACGTAGTCAGTGTTGAATACAGGTTTCATTTTTGTACGTGGCAATAGGAACTTCCATGGTCCCCTCTCTTCTACCTCTAGACACAGAAATTTTGTTTTTAATAACGCCAAATTACAATTTTTATCAATAAAGAGTGGCTGTCCTACTAACTCTTGCATCGATTTCCTGCCAAACAAAGATAAAGTGAATCTGAAAAGGTAGAGGAACGGTAGGTAGCGGCATGACATCACGCCGTCCCCCATGCCTATCTTTGCCCATTGTAATTTCTTAGGAACTGGGGGGACGCCGTACACATTTTTTGGAGGTGGGGGACTGCGTCCCCTGCATTCCCAAGCACTTTTACCTCTGCTGCTAAGTATTAATTGCTGTAAGGACTAACGAAAAATATTATGTGGTAATTCTACTACTACTACTACTACTACTACTACTACTAATAATAATAATAATAATAATAATAAATGATCTGAATGATAAAGATATTTTTTAACTTTCTAATACAATCTCTGTGGGCTTTCGCGAATCTCGATATATTGTTTTTAAGAGGAATAAAGAGGCTTCAAACAACGACGATTTGTATAAAAGACTTATCAGGTGTCTGACAGCTGACCTTGTGTTTGTTTTTTTTAACACAATGTTACAAGGCACAGAAGCGTGCGGGCATTTTTTTGCCTGAGTGTAGTTTCAGTACTAAAATCGACTTTCGTTCTGTCGTTGGCACGTGTCGAAGCAGCTTGTTTGCTGTGCGATGTTTTGCCTTCAGGCGATCGACTAGATCGAAGAGTCAAGAAAGAAAGAAATAAACAAAACGATATGCTTGTTTCATGGAGATATGCTTGCTTCTTGGCATTAATGTTTGAAAACTAAAACTGTTCTGAGTATCCATTTTGTTATGTCCATAATAAGTATAAAGGGAAATGTTAATTCTCATATTTATTTATTTATTTATTTATTTATTTATTTATTTTGCACCTATTACAGGGCATAAACCCCAATTACAATAGGCTTACAAAAAGTGAAATATAAAAATTTCGTAAATAGAAGAAAAATACATAGATTGAAACAAAATACAATACAAAAAACAATAAAATACAATAAATAAAAGTTACAATAAGAGAAAAGAAAAGGAGAGAATTCCATACCTTCTTTACAAGTTATCTCCATTAACATGGCATTTCATAATCCAAAATAATAATATAAATACATACATTCACATGCACATACATACACACACACACACACACACACACATATATAGATTAATACAAACATACATACACACACACATATATACACCGTGTATACATATATATACATGTATACATATAAGTACACATGCATACATACACGTACAAACATACATACATATACATAGAGTATTTCTAAGAAGAACATTGAATGTGTTAATCTATACTAAAACTAAATGAAATCATAATGATTAACTAGCGAGTCTAGGATATTATACGCAAAAATTCATATAAATGTAAAACCTAAAAAGAAAACATCATATTGTTATTACCCTTTGAACCACAAGGACATTTGATTATAAAACAATAACATCATCTATTCAAGGATTGCAAAGTCAATATTCTATTTATTTCATTAAACTCGACCAAATTTGATAATTTTCTTTACTATGTTGATATACATGAGAAAAGGCATCGCAAAATCTACATCTGTATTCATTTTTATAATATTATTATATCTTTTACATAATCTAATCACAGGAGAATTTGAATGAGCTACTGAATATGATCTTTTACAGCAAAACGGAGGTCTCATTCGTAAAGATTTGTTGTTGATATTAAAATAAAACAATTTGAGAAACTCTGGATTATCAATTATTCCATTTACAGACTTATGGAGGAAAACTAGTTCCATAAAATGCCTTCTATCACACAAAGATATGTAGTCAAACACTTTTAGGAACGCTGAATAAGATACATTTTCTTTGTACGATGATCTTTTATATGTTTTATAGTACAAGTATCTCAAAAATTTATTTTGTACTCTTTCAATTTTCTTATTGATAGACTTATAAAAAGGTGTCCAAATTATAGATGCGTACTCCAACTTACTACGAATGAGACTATTGAATAAAATCTTAAGCGCTTGCATATTTGTAAATTATTTCGTACTTCTGATTAAAAATCCCAATGATTTATATCCATCATTTATTATTTTTAAAATGTGTGTATTAAAGCACAATTTATTGTCTAACCTTACACCCAGATCATTTACTACTTTAACTCTTTGAATAGCTTCTTTGTTAAGCGTATACTCAAAATGGAGTGGATTATGTTTTCTAGAAAAAGTTATAACTAAGCACTTCTTCACATTAAAATGTAGTTTATTTAAAATGCTCCACCTATAACACTCATCCAAATCCTCCTGCAATTGCAAAGCATCATTGTGGGTCTTTATTTCCTTATACAATTTCATATCGTCCGCAAACATTAAACAATTAGAATGTTTTATTACTGCCGGCAGGTCATTAATAAACAACAAAAGGTCCAAGGTTCGATCCTTGAGGTATGCCAGAATTAACTTCGTACAATTGGGAACTGACTTGATTAAATATCACAAATTGTTTACGGCCTTTTAAGTACGATGAAATTAATATTAAAAGGTTATCTGATAAACCAAAAGCTGATAACTTTTTAAGCAATATGTCATGATCTAATTTATCAAAGGCTTTAGCGAAATCTGTATAGATGGCATCTACATTATTCTTGCTATCAAGTGAATCAGAGAGATATTGAATAAAATTAATTAAGTTAGTTACTGTAGATCTCCTGGAATAAAATCCATGCTGGTATATAGATAAATAAGATTTCACATGATTATATATTTTAGCATAAAGAATCTGTTCAAATATTTTAGACGGAGTAGAAATTAATGATATCGGTCTATACTTTTCAACTTCAGATGGATTACCTTTTTTTGTGAATTGGGCGGATTTTACTAATCTTCCAAGTTTCAGGGAAAACTTGTGTTCTTAATATAAGATTATAAATATAACACAATGGTTTCATCAATACTTCGCCACAGCCTTTGAATATATAAACTGGTATTAAATCAGGTCCCGAGGATTTTGATGGTTTCAACTTTCTAATTGCTTTTACATAATTGCTTCAGTAACAAAAATTTATATTCAAGCATTGGGATACCTTCAAGTTAACCGAATCGTTTATATTATAATTAGCAGGATCTTGAGAATATACACTTTTAAAGTATTCAGCAAAACCATTGGAAATACAATTGTTGGTATCTAGAGATTGTTTTCGATAGGTCATATTACTAGTTGCTAATTTATTTTCTTTTTTGTTGTTGATAAAGTTCCAAAAGGTTTTCGGATTTGTATTTATCATATTTTCAGTTTGAAAAATATACGATTTATGTGCCTTATCCATAATACTTTTTAATTTTCTACGCAATTCCTTAAATTTGTTTAGATTATAATCTGAATGCAGTTTTCGCTTTCTATAATATCCTTTCTCTTTTAAAATATTAATTATTTCTGTAGTAAACCAGCATGGATATGAATGTTTCTTATGTAACGTCCTCTTTGGAACATATGTATCAATAATATTGTGGAAAATATTATAGAAACAGTCTAGAGCATTATTAACATCCTTATTTATAATTAGTCTATTCCAATTTTCCTTGTATAAGTTATAAAAGTCTGCTTTCGCATAATTGTATACAGTGATCGGACTACAGTTGATTTTCTTAACCTGCTCCTTGATATAAAATTGACAAGTAAGAGAAGGATGATGTTTATCTTCTTTTACAAAAGGACACATATTATGACTTACTGCAATACCACTCTTCACATTAGATAACACTAAATCCAAAGTTTTATTATAATCGTTTTTTATAGAGTTATATGATTGTAAATTATATAAAGACAAAAAATTTGCTAATGAGATACAAACAGATACACCCTGCATAAAGTTATAAGAAGAATCTGTAACTGACGAAATATTGAAATCACCAACGATAATCATTTCATGATATTGAATATTTTGTATGCTCTCAACCCTGCTAAAAAAATCATGATATTTATCAATTTTAGAATTGGGTGGAAAATATACCGATATTAAGTAGTAAAGTTTGCCACCCATTACCAATTTGAGACAAACCACTTCCATATCTTCAATATTCATTATCAAACTTTCAACATATATTTCATTTGATACTGCAACAAGAACACCCCCTCCCGTTCTATTAGGTCTGTCTTGTCTAAATACATTATACCTATTATCGATAAATTCACTATTGTAAATATTGTCACACAACCAAGTTTCAGTTAAGATAATGATCTTAAAGTTTGCTGCAGCGATACCTATATATAGTTCCCTTAATTTTGTTTTTAAACCTCTTACATTCTGATAATTCAATGTTATACAATGCGTATCATCAACCATTTAGCTCACAGCAAACTTTTGACCTCGTCTACAGTATTTAGAGTGTATACATACGTATCACTTTCCTTCTTTTTCAATTTTATGTTTCCCGCATTGTCGATCCAAAGAAAATCAAAGTTTTTCTCTTTCTTAACTTTCCTGGCTTCACTAAATACAATTCTTCTATTTAATGACAGACTTTGGTTGACGTAGATAGTTCCCCCCACAGAAAATTCTATATCTTTAAAACTCAAGTTTCTTTTAACTTTTCTTTTCTTGAGGAAACTATCCTTATCAAATCGTCTAACAAAGTTTACAATTATACCTGGGTTAGGCTGCCTTGGTGACTTTTTCAACCTATGGCAAACATCTATCATGTCATCCTTGATGTTTAAATCAGTACGGGTAAAACTGAGGGGGAACGCGAGGGTAAAGTTATATATATTAGGGATGGCCGGATCCGGATCTGGTCGGATTCGAAGATCCGGATCTGGGTCCGGATCTCGAATCTCGGATCTGGATTCGAAGTTCGGATCTGGGTTCAGATCTTGATTCTTATCCAAACCCACATCCCACCCAAATTGTGATAAACTTGAATATCAAAAATTCGCCGAATGAAATTTCACGAAGTCCTGACAGTGAAGAAGAAAACAGAAAATTAAGAAGAATACTGGCAAGTCTATTTGTCTCCTTCAATCTACACTAACGATTAAATGCTTGCCTAACTAAAAATAATCTGATTTGATCCGGATTAGAGTTCGAATGTCGAATCTAAGTCCACCCGGTTGCAGGACCGAGATGAAATACATACATATTTATATTTGAAACCGGAATACAAAACACGAATATTTAAAATTCCTCAATACACCTATTTCATTGACAGTTAAGAAAACATTAACAGTTAAGATAAGTATTGACTAGTTTTTACGTATATTTATCTTGCTCAGTCTGCTCAAAATATCAAATGTATAACTTTCAATTATATTTAATAATTATTTAATAAATCACAATATGAGCACCGAGAATAAACTATGAATTTTGGTGCCCCTTATCTAGATTTGAAATTTCGGATTTATACATAGAATCAGGCTGAAAGATAAATATTTGAGATCTGGAAACCGAAACAAGTGTTAGTACCAAGATCATAGCCGTTTGTACCTAGGTAGTGCGAGCGGAAGGCACTTGCACTAAGTCCGGGTGTACTTTGGGGAACACGAGAAACTAAAAACAGATATATATTCTTTTTCAGGGGCAAGTCGCGCTTTAACATGACTTTTCATGAGTGTTGTGTTTAAATACGAAAATTGTAATGGCGACTTGTTTGAAATAAATGCCATTTTTTTAGCAATAAAGTTAGGTTCTTTCACATTGAATAAAAATTACCAAAGCACATTTCACTGATGAGAGTGCTGGTTCTTATGGAAGCTTTCACACTGAACCGAAGATTTCCTCATGTGGGTATCGGATTGCCACAATTCACCTTTCTGAAAGACGTGTTTTATCAGGAGGTCGGCCAAGATTCTTTTGGACTTAGCGTGTAGACTGCTTCTGGTCTCAATTATTCAAATATAGTAAGACTATCCGTATATAAAGTTGGTTCGAAATGATTTAAAATGAAGGGTGCGGTGGCTCCGTGGTAGAGCGTTCCCCTCCGATGATTGGGGTTCCTGGTTCGATCACAGCATGCGCCGTGTGGACTTTGTGGTGGACAAACATCGTGCTCGTGGGTATTCTCGGGGTTCTCCCGTTTCCTCCCACTTCCTTCATTCCACCATTTCACTCATTTCTCATTATCACCGTCTCCTTTAGCCTAACCGGCATAACCGCGGGACGTTAAACTTAAAGATTTCATTTCATTTCATGATTTAAAATATCACTAATTGACCTTAAGGGTATAATTGCGATTTAAATATTCGTAAATTAGAAGAGATGTAAAAATTAAGCGTTAAAATAAATCCGATAATTCCTAATGCAACCTAATAATAGCAATAAAACTCCTTATGTAACATTTTCAAAGCTAAGATTAACAGTTATGTTTTTGAAGAGGGTTTATGGCAACATAGATTATAAATCCAATTATCATAAGTAGTACCTCTGACAGCCCCGCATTTCACATCACCATCGCCCTTCATCCTGACAATTCCGCACATCCGGGCAATTCACTTACCCACAATGACTTTTCAGGCGTTCCAGTGACATCAATATCTCAGTTTGGGTTTGGGTTCATGCTTCGGTGAACCTTGACTATCACCATCAGCAGCTATTAGAGAATCAGAACTTATTTCTGTATTAGATAATGTGGGTAACTATAGCTTTTCGTCTATAGAAGACTGAAATACTGCCTTCGGTGCCCGTGGTCATGGGTTCAATTTCCGGAGAGGCACTCAACAATTTCGATGTTGACCCAGCATCGTGGGGGAGTTATCTTAAGTAAGAGGTAGCGGACTCCAGTCTAGAAAGCCGGCATAAGGACTTCGGGTGTCGATGCGTTGACTACACATCGCCACTTTGAACGTAAGGCCGCTGGTAGGAACCAAAGGACTGTCGTGCCAAGAATTTAGTTTGTTTTAATTATCATAAATGCCTTTTTTATTATTAAATTTTATGCAATATTTTATTTTCAACTAGTTTGCGAAACTCGGAGCTAGCTACTTGTTTTCTTTTTAATTCATGTTCATAGTTAGAAGAACTAATCACTAAGGAAAAACAATCTTTTCAATAAAATTCGTCTCGCGTCTTTCGTAGCTCTAAGTTTAGCTATTTTTAGTTTTTTTTAAGTTGAAGGGCGCTTTATCATTTCCCCTCGCTTTCCCTATTTTTTTTCTAGTTTTACCTATATTTCTTTGCACGGACATTGCACCTATACCCACGTGCTTAGTGTGTTCGTTTACAAAAGCGGGCCATTTTCCTGCCACTATAGAAAGTAAGAGTGCACTGTATCAGAGAAATATTAATTGACGTATGTAAGTGAATATATCTGTGACGAAGTCATAATTACTCAGTTTTTGCATCGTACATAGTTTCCTCATCCTCATTAATCTCTTTACCCCCGCTTCCTGAATTCCAGTTCTAGTATTTTTTCTTGATAGCGGACTGATGTCTCATGTAGACTTATTAACCATAACATCAGCAATAAATAAAGTACGGTTTAATTTGCACTAATTTTAAAACATTACATTAATTAAATAATAATAATAATAATACGGAGCGAGCTCAGGCTACTTGTTATGATTCTTGCTTCGCAATTGGATAATACCGGATTCGAATTCGGAGACCAGCCATCCTGACTGAGGATTTTCCAGGGTTGTTTCTCAGTTATACTGAGCAAATGCTAGGTTAGTACCTTGATCTAAGGCTCTGGAGACCTTCCTTCCATTCCTTTTCCAATGTTTTCATCTGTTGATTACTACAGTGTAAAGTAGCCTCTGAGGATGTATCTGGTAGCTTATTGTGAAAAAACAATAACGACGTAATATATCTTCACGAAAGGTGTGGGTTAATTTAACTACAGCCTTACAGTCCCAATATATAGCTAAAGTTTTAATATCAATTTCCTGACTTTTAAATACTATTTTCATATTGTTTCAGCTTTCAATTTTCTCATGTATGTTCCCACCGAGAATGGAACCTGAGATCACATGAACAAACGCGAATATGTTAAATATTTTTGAACACTTTAATATACAAAACACAAAACGCTTCAATGATACGACGCATGGATATGTTTTGGTTACCTCCTGCAATGTATGTTTAAAGAAACATGGAGGGTGAAGAAAAAATAATAGAAATCTCTTTTATATTTACTCCTTCAACAAACGACCGACCTCAGAAGGGCAAGCCATAAGTTAGGTAATAAAGTCATACAACGAACACAACCATATCGCTCTTCTGAAATTCTCACGCCAACCAGTCTATATTTTTTGTTGTATATACCTTCGAAGTGAAAGATATTCATTATTACATTTGTTGATGGTTGGACTCTAGTGAGTCAGAAACTACTATTAATAAAGAATTTGTTTTGTCTAGTATTCCTGCGATTAAAATGGCCTTATCTAAAAGATATTTCATTTGTATCTGAGAAAAGAAGAAAGTTTATTTTCTAAGAATAAAATAAATATTATCAATGTGAAGCTAACATTAAGTTTCGAAGAGCAGCTAAACAGAAGAATTTGTTACCATTTACATCAGTTTTCAGACAGTTCACTATACTCTGAAATGGGAAGAAATCAAACTTGGAAACATTTTACTAAAGCGACTTCGACAGAATGGGCAACATGTAAATATTGCAAGGTTAAAATAAAATAAAGAACAAAGGTAGCACAAAGGTGTTACGGAAACATTTAAAAGCACAGCAACCTACTATATCAGTGAATCCGAAAAAAGTGTTAACGAATTTTAGATATTCAATTTTATAAGATCACAATTTCAGATGTAGGTTTGGATACGAATCAAGGTCTGAGATTCGAATTTCGGATCCAGATCCGAGATCCGGATCTGAGATTCGGATCCGAGATCCGGATCTAGGTCCGGATCCGGCAAGATCCGGATCCGGATCTCACTGGATCCGGGATATCCGGATTCGAAAATTTTTGGCCACCCCTAATATATATAATAACATAGCATATTTCTTTCCAAAATTTTATAAAAACGATTCATTTTATAGAGTTCAAAATTCGGCCAAATGTTTATTAGTATTAATATTGCATGTTCACTTTTACTTTTTCTTGCTAACGTAATATTATAGCGCGCTAATTAAAAATTAATTTTCTTCCATTTAAAAGCTGTTTAAGATATCGGCTGCATTTTGCAACAGTGCAGAACAGCAGATAGGAATCTAACCAGGTAGATTTCTTTTTCTCCCTCTTCCCTCGCTAGGTCACGTGCGTGAACTTAGGATTGTCCGCGGAGAAAAAGAAACCGATGGAATGTAGATTGACAGCAAATAAGAACAAAGTCTGTTTTCTTTCTCTTCATAGATCGTAAAGATTTCCTTGATTCTATGTAAACATCTCCGCGAATAATTACCTGTACAGGAATATTGCATCTAACAACGTACGAAAGTTTCAGAAAATCTGTCTACGTTGTTTTCAAGTGTGGGGAGTCTCTTCATCTTATAAAATCAGTTTCGAAATGTAGAGCGTAGAACAAACTCACTTATTTTTTGCATCAACTGACAAAAGTTTACATACAGATCAAAGAGAAGTCTTAGTGCGTTTGCACACGGCAACGATAATATCGGTGGAAGCATCGATAATGTCGGCGGTGAAATCGACTTCAATGTACTCAAATCGTAGCTTACACACGCCACCGATATTATCGGCCGATCCTCCGACACGCAGATGCTGTCGGCCAAGTCCCAGATAATGTCGGCAGTATCGCCGACACCGGTTTTGTCGGTGGCAATGTTTTCTTATGATTGGATGCGCATGTGGCCGATAATGTTGACCGGCCAGTGGGTTAGATGAAGAGAGTGAGTGACAAGGCGCTGTATATTTTTGTTTCGTTTCTTGTCTTTGGAATTTTGTTGTTTCCATTTTTTTTCTATTATAATTGTATAATAATATTATTATTATCTTGTCCTATAAACAGCTTCGGAACAGCTTATTATTTTTTTACAGTCTCTGTTTTGGAGTAGCTAATTCCCTTTATTAAATAAGTATAAAATGTGGGAAGTTTGAAGAGTACTGGTTTCCCTCTAAATAGCTATTACCAAATAGAATATAGAAAATTTAGATAACCAAGTTCTTGATTCTTTTCCACTAATTTTTAATTTTTGTTCTTTCTTTCTATGTCTCTCTCTCACACACACACACACTCTCTTTGATGGTATATTTTTTAATCTATTAATGCATTTAAATTTCAATACATTCTGGAAATTAATTTAAGCGTAATTTTCAAATTTTGATACACTGTGAACATAAGCATATGGAAAAAATCCTGATTATTGTTACTTCCTTTTATTTTCATTAGAATTGTGTGCAGATCACTTTTCCCGGTTCCACTCAATAAGCAGTGATTGAATACAATATTTTTTGACAAGTCAAAGTAGAATTATTATTTTGAAACGAAACCAACACAATCAAACACTCTTTCCCAAGCTCCAAGGACAAGTTACTCACTTGGCATTTTCTTGATTGTGATCTCAACAATAGGGATGTGACTTCATGCTTCACTTGTTACAGATTTTTTCTCTCACTTCCAAAACTATCCCAAATCTCCCATTTTAAAAAAAATAATGTGTAAAATGGCAATTGAAAACAAAGACCAAAGCTATGTATCCAAGTTTTCCCTCTCCCCTTTGTACCGGGATCGAGCCCCTGATAGAGTTCTGCATTTTAGCTACAGTGACTGGATCAAAAGGTTGTGTATTATTGCATTCTTACCTTTCTAGTTTTGCTTAGATTTTTAGAGATGGCAGGAATTTTTCCATTCGATATTTTAACTGTTATTGAACTTGTGGAATGTAGACTTTGCATATGGGATAAGATAACAGACTCTTTCAAGCATAGATCTCCGTCGTGGCTAAGCGGTTAGCGTACGCGCCTTTGGCGTGGGAGACCCGGGTTCGATTCCCGGCGGGAGCTCATGTGGCTCGGATTCCACGTTAATCAGTAGGTCCACGTCTCATATAGCCCCGCTGCTGAACGGGACGCTAAACTAAAATCACCTTACCTCTTTCAAGGACAGGGTTGAAAAGCAAAAAGCACGGCGAGAAATTTATGCAAGCCTTGTCCAGGATTTTGAGTTCATGGACAAAAAGAAACGAGAAACGACAGGTATGTATGCAACAGCGCAAATCTGTCTTCAACATTAGGGGAGGGGGGACGGGTGAGATCGTTCCCATATTATATATATACATATATAGCGATGTTCAAAATATTTCTGTAGCCGAAAAACAATGCTGTAGAGGATCAGGGGAGCAGAATTGTCTTCAACATTGGGAGGCGGGCAGATTTGAGGCTTATTCTGAGTGGACATTAATTTCATCTCACTTTCCTTTCTAGCGATCGGACACAAATAATCAAATTTCTCTCCCAAAAAACACATTTCAAATCGGATTATTGGGGAGGACAATCTCCCCAGTTCCGAGATTGGAGGGGACATGTCCCCTTCATCCCCCCGGGATTTGCTCCAGTGTATGTATGAAGCAATGTAAAACAGAATTACTAATTCGAATTTTATCATTTAATCTACTATGACATTAATGTTAACTACATGGGAAACAAAATAATATATATACACATGTGTTTTCATTGGGAAGGCCGATGGGGGCTGAATTTGAACGTAAACACTATCGGGGTTGTCACTATACATCTGAGCAATCCCGATAAATATGGATTCGACACAAATATTGGTCATTTTCTACTACTTTTACATGTCCCGGTCAACGCCCTCTGAGACCCCCTTGGTTCGAATTGTGAAAAAATCGCCTCTCGCCTCCAGCCGATACCGCGAAAACTTTGAATGTGACACTAAAATCTGCCATTTTCTACTACTTTTACATATTCCGATAAAAGCCCCTATGATCCTCTGGTTCCAATTTTGAAAAAAAAAGCATGCCTCTGGCCAGCAGCCGATGGGGGCAGTATTTGGAAGTCAACGCCTGTGTGAGTATCACCATTCATCTCAGCGACAGTGAAAACTATTGATTTGAGACTAATATCGGTCATTTTCCTTTATTTTTACATGTCTCGCAATTCTCCACCCCGGTGACTCCCGGCCCACATACAATGGTGGCTGAATTAGAAAATCATCGCTAATGAAAGTATCACCATTGATCTCAGCGACCGCGAAAACTATGAAATCGACACTAATATCGGTCATTTTCTACTACTTTTACATGTCTGGGTTAACGCCCTCCTGAGACCCCCCTGGTTCGAATTTAGTCGAAAACGCTTCACCTTGGTCTGGGACCTAAACCAAGGTATGCGTGTCCAAAATTTGGTAACTCTCGGCCAACTTGTCTGGTTCCCAGGCCGGTCCCGGTTGAAAAAA
Source organism: Thermobia domestica (assembly GCF_964235325.1). Classification (NCBI taxonomy): domain Eukaryota; kingdom Metazoa; phylum Arthropoda; class Insecta; order Zygentoma; family Lepismatidae; genus Thermobia; species Thermobia domestica. The sequence continues at coordinate 304,045,595 of NC_137455.1, forward strand.
AAATCGTCGTATTGATCTGTGGCCTAGACCAAGCTACCCGCGACCAAATTTTAAAAACTTTCGTCCACTCATCTGGTCCACGGGCCGCACACAGATAGAGAGACAGACACTCAAGCAAACTCTATTTTATTTATATTAGAAAGGTCAGATCCACCGTTATTGTAATAGAGCGGTGCTTGAGTGATTGATCGTAGAAATTTAAAATCCAATGAGTGATAATTTCATAGCCTTGTTTTATTACAAGTTTAAACTCTTCAGTCAGTAGAGAGGAGGGCATGATTCGTGGGTCAGAGTTGATGACAATGGGTTTCGGTGGGTCTTGGGTCACAGTGTGACAGTGGTTCATGGTTGGTGGTGGGACAGAGTGGGTCACGGTGGGTGGTGGGTCAGTTGGTCGTGGCTAAAGTTTTCATTGCCCCACACTCTCTCTGAACTACAGTGTTGAAAATTAATCAGTGAAAATCAATTGCAATTGATCAATCAATTGAAAGTAATTGCTGTGGAAATCAAAAATTGCAATTGAATTAATTGCTAATTAATTCCAATTGCAATTACTTTCAATCGATTGATTAATTGCAATTGATTCTCCTTTATTAATGGGCAACTGCAATTAACAATTAACCATTACTTACTTCCGTTGTCAATTGCAATTAACAATTAAATTTACAGATTAATTATTAATGTCAATTCAATTGAAATTTGCCCAACACTGCCACTCTTCTCTTCACTGTCCCGATCCGACCCTTCAAACTTTTTTTTCCTTCTATCGAAGCAAGTACTGCCTATTTGGGAAAAGTCTCAATGTAGAGTGATAGTGGTAAAAACGATGCATATTCGCCGTTCTGTTGGAAGGGGGGCTGGTGGAATGTGCCGTAAAATTTTACGTTGCCCCCATAGGAAAAAATCTAGATTCGACACTACTAATATATATATATATATATATATATATATATATATATATATATATAATTGAGAAACACTATGTTTGTGACTATAAATCTCCCGAACAGTCCCACTGATCTTAATCAAATTTGAAACATGGATGAGTTTTACGGCTGGGCTGGTTTTAGGCTATTCACTTTGATGGTACAACTTAGGGGGGGGGGTGTAAAAATAAATAAAATTTAATAATTCCTGAACCACTCGGCCAATCTTGATCAAATTTTCAACATAGATGAGGCTCAAGCCTGGGATCGTGTTATTTAAATTTGACGAAGTAACGTGGGGTGGAGAAGGAGGAGAGATATATATAAAAATCAATTTATATAAGACTGAAAGGCACTATTTTTGTAACTTAATAACTCTTGAACTATATCTTGAATATCCTACCGATCGCAATCAAATTTTCAAGATGTATGAGGTTTGGATCTGGAAACATTTTTGTAATTTTACTTTAACGGTACATCCTAGGGGGGAGGGGGGAACGTATAAATAGAAACTAATAAAACCTAATAACTTTTGAACCACCCAACCAATCTCGATCTAATTTTCAACAAATATGAGGGTCGGGCCTTGGGTGTTTTTTTATCATTTCACTTTGACGAGCCAACGTAGGGGAGGGAGAGGGGCAGATATATGTAAAAACAAAATAAAAATAAAAATGCCTGTCTCTGTGACTTCATTACTCTTGAACCACCCGACAGATCTAAATCAAATTTTCAATATACATTAGTATAGGGGCAGGGATTACTTTAGGCTATTCACTTTGACGAAGCAACGTAGGGGAAGGAGAGAGAGAGAGAGAAATTTAAAAATGATCAAAAATGACCGATATTACTGTTAAATCCATAGTTTTCGGGCCCGATGAGACAAACAGTAACACTTCCGATGCTGTTTCAATCCAAGTTCAGCCCTAATAGTTGAGAAGGTGGAGGGTACAATGGAGGAGAGGGGGATAAACGTTTAAAAATGATCGAAACTGAGTAATATTAGTGTCGGATCAATAGTTTTAGGAGTAGCTGAGATTAACAGTGACAATTCTGATTTCGTGTGCCGCAGCACATGGGAGGGGGAGGTATATATAATAATCGAAAATAACCAATATTAGTGCCTAATCCATAGTTTTCGGGATCATTCTGATGAACTGTGACATCTTCGATCCGGTTTAAATGCAAAATCAGCTCCGCCACTTGCGGGAAGGGGAGAAAGTGATATATAAAATGATCGATAGTGGCCACTATCAGTGTCAAATTTATAGTTTTCTGGGTCGCTTAGATGAGCAGTGGTACTTTCGATCATGTTTAAATTCAAATTCAACACCACAACTTGGGGGAAAGGGAGGAAGAGATATTTAAAGATAATGGAAAATGACCGTTAATTAGTGCTGAATCCACATTTGTGGGGGGTCGCTGAGATGAACAGTGACACTTTCGTTGCCATGGCCCGCAACATAGGGGAGGAGGAAATATATATATAAATGACCGAAAATGACCATTATTGGTGTCGAATCCATGATTTTTGGGGTCGCCGAGTTGATCAATGATCTTTCCGATGCTGTTTAAATCGATACCATTAAAAACGAAAACAGCATATTTCACGGGTACTAAACACATGAAATACGGAGTTGTGCTTTAAAATTTTCATTTTAACTTAGCAAAGCGGGTAATATATGCTAGTAATACTAATAAAGCTCAGCTACTGTCCTTTCTCTATTTCAAAACCACCTATTTTTTAAATCTCTTTGCTATAATATCTATTACTGGAGCTATCAGTATATTTTTGTTTTTCGTCTTTATACAACACCAAGGTTATAAAGGAAGGTCTTTTATATGTGGGTTCGGAACTTGAATCTGATAGGTCGTTCCCAACCATACTATCTCGCCTCCAGAAAAACTGGATTACAGGGTAGAGTCTAAAGCAAGAAATTTCTCTCTCTTTTGCTAAAAAAAAACTTTAGTTCGCATACTAGTCATAGCACATGTTTAGAGGTTTTTCAACGAATCTGTATGAGACGAGACCTGCAAATGACACAATAGTGAAAGTTGAGCTTACACCAGGAGTCGAATCTGGTATCATCCTAAAACAAAAAAATCCTAATGGCTGACTACTTTAATGCTCATAAATCATTCTAATGTAAAAAGTTTTGGTGAGCCCGGTCCCCTAGACTCCCGGTGGATACGAGTCTGTGTGACCCCCCACCCTCGAACACAATTTTCTGGAAGAAAGCCTCTATTCTTCCTTTTGTCTGTCTAGTTTACTGAAAACATGAAAAGCAAACTAGATCACAGACCATAGAGTTAGAAATGATGGGCATGCTGCATTGCAGACATATTTCGTACCGTTGATGATTTTGGGAGGTTTTCCAGGGACAAAATTCACCTCGGAGTTATATCTCCTATGGTGCTCAATATGAGTTGAGTTGATTTTGTCGTCCCTTTCAGCAGCGAGGCTATATAAGACGGGACCTACTGATTAATTGACAAACCCGAACTACATGACCTCTCACCGGAATCGAACCCGGGTCTCTCACGCCAAAGCACGTACGCTAACCACTTAGACACGAAGAAGCTCGGAGCTCATATTAGAAAAGAAGAAAGCACATTATGGGAATTTCAGTGCAGACAACTAAGTACGACGACTGTTAAAAGAATATTTTTCATCTTGAATATATTGTAATAATGGTCAATCTTATTCGATAATATCATTAAAAAAACATTCTCTTCTCTGTAACTTACTACAGTATACAAGTTAAATTTCACACATTGTGCAAAAGAGGGGAGGGATTACAACGTACGATGGGCTTCGTTCGCTTCCTATCCGATGGACAAAACCTTTCTTGTAAAATTCAGCGTTTCAAAGAACCTGTGTGGTTGCTGATAGCTACACATAAATTGACAGAATTTTAGTACTGTCTGCCTGAAGCAAAGTCTTATTTTAGTACTGAAGCTGCCTGAGGCAAAAAAGCAAGCACACCGCAGGCGTGGTGGCGTCTGTGCCTCGTAACATTGTGTTTAAAAAAACAGACACAAGGCCACTTGTCAGTTCTTGCAACTGATAAGGTTTTTTTTCGTTTACACAAATCAAATTGTTGTTTGAAGCCTCTTTATTCCTTTCAAAAACAATATAACCAGATTCATGGGAACCCACAGCAATTGTAATAAAATTTGAAAAAATATCTGTATCATTCAGATACTTTATTATTATTATTATTATTATTATTATTATTATTATTATTATTATTATTATTATTATTATTATTATTATTATTATTATCACATAATATTTTTCGTTAGTCCTCACAGCAATTAATACTTAGCAGCAGGGATTAAAGCGCGTGGGAACGCGGGAGACCCTATCCCCACCTCCAAAAAACTGTGTACGGCGTCCTCCCACTTCCTAAGCAATTACAATGGGCAAAGATAGGCATGGGAGACGGCGTGACGTCATGCCGCTACCTACCGTACCCCTACCTTTTCAGATGATTCCATCCCATCTAGCCTAATCCCACCTCGCCTAACGATTTATCAGCCTAACGACTTATATCTCCAATATAAGAATGTCTACCATTTTAGGCGAGATGGGAATTTCCATCTTACTTAATCCCATCTCGCCTAAAATGGCGGTATGATGCAAGTAGGGAATTTCTGTACTGAAGAGGGAATTCCTCTAATAGAATTTTAACCAGATATTTCAATCAATATTGGCAATCTCTGTCAATTACAATATAAATATATAATAAGTACTATACAAGAAGAAAGCATAGGGGGAAGGCGATTTAGTGAATTTAGTTCACTTTTGGTTTATTTTGGGAATACTGGAAATTGATTGGCAAAGAGAAGCTAATCAGAAACAGGATAGAAATATAGAGCGTGTTTCAAAACAACACTTACAACGTTTGAGAGCTCATTCCTGACACCGTGATAAGACAACCTGGGTGCACAATGCTTCCTTTTGGCGCTATGACCAGCCAAAAACCAGTCCGAAAAATGCCCAAAACAGCCGTAACTCGAGAACAAAATGTCGGATCGAAGTCGGGGGAAAGGAAATGTATAGTATTTTTAGCCATGGCTTCCATTAATGCACAACCCGATATGGTACAGAGGCAGCACAAAGGTCACCTCAAATAAATTGAAGAATTATGGGGATATTTTATGAAAGGGGGTTATAGCCCCACACAAGTTACTGGCACATGCAAGGAGCATTAGAATATTAATTCTGTGACATTTGTGAAAAATCTGACGCTCACTGGCATTTCCGGAACAAAATTTTGAATTTTTATAAAGGTACATCATTTAATGCTTCGTCCCCTGTGCCCCCCTAAGGCGGTGCATTACCAAAATAGCATTCCATATTTCAAAACTGCATACTCTTTTGCTACAATGACGCCAAATTTCACACTAATTAACAAAAACACCTTCTTCTCGTATGTCCCTACTAAGGATATTTCTGGTGATTTTCTTACTTTTGAAAGGGGGCTGTAGCCCCATTATCAGTCACTCTTACATGTAAGGAGCATTGGAACATTAATTATGTGACATTCGTGATTAATCTGACGTTTACTGGCACTCCGAAAATAAATTTTGAGATTTGGTAACACATCACCCACCAGCTTTTTACGGCCCTTGCCCCCCGAAGGGGGGCCTTTCCAAAATAATGTTTGAGACGGCTTTACTAGCTTTGTGAATGAGTGTTTTTGCATTTCGTAACAAATACAACTCATTTGCCCCAAAATCTTTACGAATAATTATTGGAGAAAACTTCTTCCAAAATTTAACATTGAACCTCCCATAAGGAAAATGAACTTCTGTGTTTACACTTCCAAAAGGGGGGCTAAACATTAATTTTCTTCTATTTCCTTTATAAATTCCAAAAATTCAGATATTTTTTAATAAGAGTGCCAAATTTTATATTAATGGTGTGAAAACTTCTTCATCTCCTAGTGCTGTAGACAATTACACGAATTGTATAACAGTCTGTATATATATATATATATATATATATATAATTCAAAATCACGTTTTCAGTCAAAAGAAAAAAAAACATTTCATTTGTTTACCTTTGGAATACCAATATCTAATCTAAATGATCTAGACCCTCAAAAGTATTGCAATATTTCTTTTGTATATTACTGTTACGCACACGCCTGAAATGCCATGATTGTTCTTTCATTTTAGTAGATATTTCTTTTAAAGTTATGTTTTTTAGTAACATTCCGTATTTTGGAATGCAAAATATTGATGATAATGCTTCTACAATAACTTTGTTTTCCTTCTGTCGTATCTTCCTTTCTCACCTCGCAAAAGTCGATTTATGGTCAAAAATGGTTGGAAAATGAAAATAGGGATATTTCACCCTGTTTGACAAGTCTTGTTATAAAATACTGTACTTAGAAGGTAAATTCTGTACCACCATACATGTCAACTCTGACGCGAAATCGTAGCAGTTATAGTATTATTAACTGTGGTCGTAATAGTAATAATAGAAGTAGTAGTAATATTAGTAGTATTACAGTACTTTGCAGTCTTGAATAAAGAGTCAGTTTCCCAGTAAGACCGTACGAAAACGGCAAAGGCAGGGGTAGTGGAGGACATTTAAGGGAAAAATGACAACATTAGTTTCCAATCCGTCCTTGAGTGCCCGGTTCCAACCCGGAAATACGTGCGCCCGGTTCGGCCCTATAGCATTTGTGTCCGGGCCGAACAGGACACGCCCAGCCCGTGCAGGGCAGAGCCCTGCAAACCCAGGCCCGAAGACGGCTCGGCCCGACCCGAATGGATCTGAATTCTGTGCCCGGCTCGACCCGGCCCGGCCCGGCCCGAATCTCGAGCCGAGCTCTAACCGAGCCGGGCACATTTCGGGCCGAGCCGGGCCGAAACGGGCCGGGCACAAATCGGGCCGAAACGGTCCGAGCACAAATCGGGCCGAACACTGTGAAAGACGGATCGGAAACTAATGTTGGCAGCCTGTGTTAATCGTAATGTGTTTGGCATGGGCGGCGATTAGGGGCCCCCGCACTTTTTTTAAGTAACCAATTAATGTATATAGTTTCATTTGGAAATGTAACGATTTTGTATGTGTTACTGATTAATAGGAAAAAATGTTGCCATATAATATTTGCTGTTGCGTGAATATGTATTGGTTGTCTTCCCGTGGAGTAAAGAAAGCTACAGTAATTGCGTTTTAATCGCCACAGAAAATAACCCCAAAAAATAACCTATTGGAGCACAATTTCAGCATACTTTCATTTCTTCTTACAAGGACTCGATATGTTAGTGAGCCGCTTTGAAGCTAATCGAAAGAACATTATGCAAAAAAGTAAGGCCTATTTCACAAGTTATTCTTTAATTGCACAAAAAATTGACAGTTCCTAAAATGTCTTTTCTTCTTTCTAAAGTAAGGAATATCGATTAAAAAGAGCGTGATAAGAAACAACTTCTACCTTTTCCATTGTTTTGTAGTGTAATATACGAGTGAAGTGTTGTGTTTAAGGATGTACGAGTGTATATACAATAAAATTTAGTAAATTGAACATAATTCTAGTTTTTAAGTTTATTTTGTATAACTGAAGTGTGGATTGTAAGTATTGTTGTTTTTTGATGTGTTCCAAGAAAGTGAAATCTGCACCTAATGGCAACGAACATATTTCAAGAAGTTGCAAAAGCAAATATTTCTTTAAATGTCGTAGAATATGCTTGTAGTATTTACTGTCTTTTATTTTCTAAGAGTAATAACATACATTTAATATCATGTTTGGAATTAAATATTAAGTTTTTCATTAATCCTCAGTTTCAATATAACTTTTCCAAAACAAGCATCATTATTCATTACTATGATTAATATTATCCTTTCTATTTATTTGTTTTGCAAATTTATTAAATAATCTGATCACACAATTTTCCAGACAAATTTTAAGATGTTCATGAGCAAGGAATCAAATCTCTTCTTACACTTTCGTTGTTTAAGAGTACAAAGGGCTAGTATCTACTTGCGTTGTTCTTCTCAATTTACTTAATAAACTATTATATACGATATACGTTATTTTAACTGAAAATATAGTATCCTATTAGTTATACAACATTTCGTCAAACAAAATGTTAGAAACAACCAGGAAAACTAACATTTATATACAAATATTCAGATCATGTCTTGCCCCCTCACTTTTAACGTCCAACCGCCGCCACTGGTGTTTGGGAAATTAACTCTTTATTCAAGACTGTAAAGTACTGTACTTCTACTACTCTTATTACTACTACTACTACTGCTACTGCTATTATTATTATTATTATTATTATTATTATTATTACTTCTACTACTACAACTGCTACGAGCGTCAGAGTTGACATGTCTGGTGGTACATACTTTACAATCTAAGTACAGAAAAAATCGAAGAAATACTAGTTATTATGGCCAGTCTGCGTAGTCTGGCCAGTAAAATGCATTCACATCTGGTGCTAGAGGTCGTCGGATCGATCCCTCCTCGTGTTATGTGAGCTTTGTTGTGGACAAAAATCGTGAGCGTGGGAGTTTTTGGATTAGCCCGTTTTCGTCCACTGTCTTCATTCCACCAATTCATCCATCATCATTCATACGTCTTGAGCCGTAATTGCCTAAAGAACATATGAGAAAGTCAAGTCCTTGACCTACTAATTAGAATTTGTTCCGCTACATTAGACCACGGAGGCCGAAACCATGAACTGGCGTGTTCATAAGATTAGCGCAATTTGTAGTAATGTTCAATTAGCACGGCAGATTCCAAATCATATTACATGTTCCTGTATTCTTTATAATTCGATGTTACAATAATAATAACAAAAAACAATGATCAAATAAATCACCCAGACCTCAGGATCGATGAAGTGTTCCTGGAACGGTGCGTAACAAGTAAATAACAGAGCTATATGACGGAATGCGAGGCAGTAAATCAAAACAAAATCCACACATATCATTGTTGATCAAAAATACGTCAAAAGTCCCCTGAATGAAAAATGTATAGATATCAGCTATCAAAAATGCCTCTTAACATCACATATAATAGAAGGGATAGTTGATATTAAGAAAATGAAAATATAAGGTTTCCTAAGAAACCAATAGTGCAAAATGAACATCGCTTTACTGTATGTCCTTGTACGCATCGAATAGCACGGAAACAGATTCAACAGTTTCAGGCTTTAGAGCATTTCTCCGTTTCTGAGTACTAAAATCTCTTTCAGTAGACGCACTAGAAGCAGGGATGACGAGATACTGACGCGTTAATTTACACAATTTTGGTAATGTTTTTTCTTGTTGCTTCCACCACTGCAGTATATCTAGTTCTCTTACACATGATGACATGTTGAGGTAGATGTCTACTTCATCATCAAATTCACCAGAGACTGAATGTCTATCTTCCCAATCCATTAGTTTATTCTTCTTGGTAGGTGGTTCCAAGTTATACCAACTAGCCTAAAGGAGACGATGGTGAGAAATAAATGAAATAGTGGAGTAAATAAAGTGGAAGGAAACAGGAGAACGCCGCGAACCCCCCACACGGTGTTTGTCCACCATAAAGTTCACTTGGCGAGAGATCGGATCAAACCAGGGACCCCATACACCAGAGGTGAACGCTCAACCGCTGAGCCACCGTTCCAGGAACACCTAATCGACCCTGGCGATTTGGTGATTTATTTGATCATTATATTTTGTTATATTTGTAGCATCATACTATAAACAATACATGAACATGTAACACCATTCGATATTTGCCTTGCTAATTGAACACCACGACAAATTGCACTGATCTTATGAGCACGCCAGTTTATGGTTTTGCCCTCCGTGGTCCAATGGTAGCGTACCAAATTCTACTTACTAGGTCAAGTACTTGACTTTACCATACGTTCTTTAGGTAACTACGGCTCAGGCTGAATGGATGATGACGGGATGAATTGGTTAAAAGAAAACAGTGGGAGGAAGCGGGACCACCCCAGAAACTCCCATGCACACCATGTTTGTCCACAACAAAGCTCACATAGCATGAGCTGGGATTGATCCGACGACCTCTAGCACCAGATGTGAGTGTTTTTTCTATTGAGCCACTATTCTCCCTCGTAGATCAAGCATCGGTTCACATTTTACGCAGACCGGCCATAATAACTAGCATTTCTCAATTTTATTCTGTACTTAGAAGGTAAATTCGGTACCATCAGACATGTCAACTCTGACGCGAAGTCGTAGCACTTGTAGTAGTATTAGCAGTGGTCGTAGTAGTAATAGTAGAAGTAGTAATAGTAGTAGTAGAAGTAGTAATAGTAGTAGTAGAAGTAGTAATAGTTATAGTATTACCAGTACATTACAGTCTTGAATAAAGAGTCAGTTTCCCAAACACATTACGATTAACATAGGCTGACAGTAAGACCGCACAAACACGGCAAAAATAGAGGTAGTGGAGGACATTAAAAAAACAAGTAGGCTGACAACATTAGTTTCCGAACCGTCTTTCAGACTATCGGGCCGAGCCGGGCCGGCCCGGCTCGGCCCGGTTCGGCCCGAAATGTGCCCGGCCCGGTTAGGGCCCGGTCCAGTTTGATATTACTTGAAACGGGTCGGGCCGGGCCGGGCACCTGGCCGAATCGGGCGCGCCCGGCCCGTGCAGGGCTCTGCTGCAGAGCTCTGATTCATATCCACTGCAAACGCTGTTTTTGTTCCATTTTGACTTTTATTTTAGTACTCAGACGAGAATTGAGTTCTATGTCTTAATTTTCGGCATTCTTTCACATATGGACAGATTCGTTTACGTATCTAAATGTTTCATTACGTATGGAGAGCTAAATGACAAACAGGCATGTGCTGATATTAATACAAAGTTTCGAAATATTAAATTATTAAGTATTTCAATCAATGTTGCTTTTTTATACAATTAATAACAAGCCTTATTATATTTAAAAGAAGAAAAACACATCTGCAAAATTTCTCCCGATTGCAAAGGTTGACTTCGAGGTTCGAACCTGGTTTACTTTTTCCCGAAGATACCCCAAGCTGGACTTAGAAAATTTTTTCCTTAAAATAGCAATAAAGAATGCCCTCGACCTTTGAGACAACATGTACCTTTCGGAAGTCAACTTTCAAAAGTTTGGTGTGGGTTCTTTTGCCCCATAAAACTGTTTTTCTGCAGAAAATAAAAAAGCATTCCTTTATTTTTTTGCGTATTTGTCCATACAAAAAGGTTCGTTGGAATTCTTCGTGGCCTTTACACACATATGACATACTGTTACCAGCATTTTTTAAATTTCGTGATCAAAGGTTTGGAGGGGTCCGAGCCCCCTAACCGTTTTTCTCAGAAAAATACGAAACCCGTTTGCCCTCAATTTAAACCTAAAATATCTGTGCAATATTTGATTCAATTTGGTTCACTTCTTCGCGTCTTTCGGGCGTCAACTTCTAAAATTTTGGGTGGGTCTCTTGCCGCCTAAAACAGTTTTCCCGCAGATCATAAAAAACCCGTATTCCTTTATTTTTTTGCGTATTGTCCATACAAAAGGTTGTGTTGCAATTCTTCATGTCCTTTACACACATCTGACATACTAGCACTTTTCATATTTCGTGATCAAAGGTTTGGAGGGGTCGGCGCCCCACGCTTCCGTTTTCTCAAGGAAAATACGAAACCCATACTCCCCCATTTTTTGCCTACAATATCTGCGCACAATTTCGTTCACTTCGGCTCAATTCTTCTTACCTTTCGGGCATCAACTTTCAAAATTTTGGGGTGGGTTCTTTTGCCCACAAAATAATTTTTCCGCATAAAATAAGAAACAAGTATTCATTTTCTTTTCGCGTATTCTCCATACACAATGTTTCGTTGTAATTCTTCATGTCCTTTACAGACATATGACATACTGTTACTAGCGCTTATGAAATTTCGTGATCAAAGATTCGGAGGAGTCCGTGCCACATTTAACCCGTTTTTTTTTAGGTAAATGCGAAACCCGTATACCCTCATTTTGTCTACAATATCTGCGCAAAATTTTATTCACTTCGGTTCACTTTTTCTTCCCTTTCGGTGCCCAATTTCAAAATTTTGGGGTGGAGCCTTTTGCCCCATAAAACCATTTTTCCGCAAAAATGAAAAACCCGTATTTTTTTGTTTTCAGCACATTTCCCACACAAATAGTTTCGTTGAAAGTCTTCATTTCCTTTACACACATCTCACATACTATTAATATTATTTTTGATTTTTTGTTATCAAACGTTTGGGAGGGTCGGCGCCCCACCTAACTGTTTTCTCTAAGAAAATATAAAACCCTTATCCTCATTTTACGTCTGCAGTACTTGTGTAAATTTCATTCACTTCGGCTCATTTCTTCTTGTCTTTCGGGTGTCAACTTTCAAAATTTTGGGTAGGAGCCTTTGACCCCTAAAACAGTTTTTCCGCAGGAAATAAGAAACTCGTATTGATTTATTTTATGGTTATTTTCCATACAAAATGTTTCGTTGCAATTCTTCATTTTATTTACACACACCTCACTGTTACTAGTACTTTTGATATTTCGTGATCAAAACTTTGGAAGGGTTCGTGCCCTTTCCAACAGTTTTTTTCCAGGAAAATACGAAACCCGTATTCACTTATTTTACGTTTACAATATGTGTGCACAAGTTCATTCATTTCGATTCACTTGTCCTTGCTTTTCGTTCGTCAACTTTCAAAATTTTGGGTGGGTGCTTTTCCCCGTAAAACCATTTTTACGCAGAAAATAAATAAAAACAGTATTCGTATGTTTTTCGCATATTATCCATACATTAAGTTTCGTTGCAATTCTTCATGTTCTTTAGACACATTTCACATACTGTTACTAGCACTTTTGATATTTCGTGATCAAATGTTTGGAGGGGTCCGTGCCTCACCGAACCTTTTTTTGCAGGAAAATACGAAACCCGTATTTCCTCATTTTAAACCTACGACATCTTTGCAATATTTCACTCACTTCGGTTCACTTCTTCTTATCTTTCTCGCGTCAACTTTAACATTTTGGGGTGGGTTCTTTTACCCTATAAAACTGTCTTTCCGCAGAAAATAAAAAAAAACGTATTCCTTTATTTTCTGCGTATTGTCCATACAAAAAGTTTCGTTGTAATTCTTCATGCCCTTTACACCCATCTGACATTTGTTACTAGTACTTTTGATATTTCATGATCAAATGTTTGGAGGAGTCCGCGCCCTACCCAGCCATTTTTAAAGGAAAATAAGAAACCCGTATTCCCTCATTTTACGTTTAAAATATCTGTGCAGAATTTCATTCAGTTCGGTTCACTTCTTCTTACCTTCCGGACGTCAAATTTCAAAATTTTTCGTGGGGGCTTTTGCCCCCTAAAACTGTTTTCTGCAGAACATTAAAACCTCGTATTCCTTTATTTTTTACGTGTTGTCCATAGAAAACGTTTCGTTACAATTCTTCATGTCCTTTACACACATCTGACATACTGTTACAAGCATTTTTGATATCTCGTGATCAAGGGTTTGGAGGGGTCTGTGCCCCACCCTACCGTTTTTTTCAGGAAAATATGAATTCTGTATTCCCACATTTTACGTCTGCATTATCTGTGCAATATTTTATTCACTTGGGTTCAGTTATTCTTGCCTTTCGCGTGTCAATTTTCAAAATTTTGGGTGAGTCTTTTATATTAAACCTTTACTTTATGTAACTTTTTCTTTTTTAAAAATCTTTTTTTTGGGGGGAGAGAAGGAGAGAAATGTTTTTTCTGATATGTGTCTTTTGCCATTCATCTTTTTTGAACTGCTTAAGTAAGATCATTTTGTAACTTTTGATGTCATCCAACTCCGTCACGATAATAAAATTGTCATTCTTAACAATTTGTTTTATTTCCTTATTTTTCAGTTTGCCACACTGATATATTTTTAACAAAATTGAGGTTTGGTCCAACGCCTTTCGAATTCGGAACCAACCTAACTGCCGAGCTTTTTGGGTTGCCTGCTATTGCAGGAAAACGAGAATTGCAGGTGGTAATGCACTTTTGGAGTCGTGTATACATTGAATTAATAAACGTGATACTCTAACATTTTTTTTGGAGGTAGGTTTGATACGCACAATAATCTGAATTATTTTTTAAAAGAAATAATAAAAATTAAAAAAATAATTTAGAAAACAACACCGATGCATTGCATTGCACACAATGACTCCCTATCGATATTCATGTCTTACAACATTTCAATGTATTTGCAAATAGTTTAAGTGTTACTATGGAGTTTTAAGGTAAACGTTCCACCTTGTATATCTGATACGATTTGTCACATCTATCAGCTTTCTCTAGCAATATTATTAATTACAATGTGTGGCTTTATTTTTACCATACGGCGAACATAGATATTCGATTAGTTGAGCCCGACTACATTGTGCACCAATTCACTGGTAAGGAAAATACAGACAAACCAACAACAGAGTTAGTATTCATTTAGTAATAAAATATTACTATGAAAAAAATTATCAGACTTAAACTTTGCGCTAATCAGAACAATGAGCATACCATTTGTCTGTACAGGAGAGTTAAATTTGAGTGTTGCCTAGGTTTGAAAGTTATATAAAATAGTCCTGATCACAATAGAGTGAAAATTTCTCCGTCTGATATTACGTACCCTGTCTTCCGTTTCTACCTTATCTAAGATTTACTATATTTTGACATTATGTAATGAAAAATATAAAACCTGTAACTGGAAATTAGTAGAATTTCGTAAAAGTGAGTTTGTATAAGATTAAATAAAGATTCACTACGGTAATTATTAAAGAAAACATCGTAAATATCTAATTTCCTCTAAGTTTTATTATTTTTTACCCTCATATACTTAATTTCCACGTTATATACACATTCAATAATAAAACTGTTGATATTTAAACCGGAATTACACTATATGTTTTATATATATAAAATGACACGAATAAAGCAAGCGATTTTACCTCAATTTAGTAATACATCTTGCCCCACGTTGTTCATGTGTATGCCTCTTTCTCCTGAGTTCTAGTGGATAAAGGTATAAGGGACCAATTTGTTGAGTCTTCACGATTATCTTTCGCACACCTTTTGCATTCATATGTTCCGTTTCATTAGTAAGTCTCTGAACTTTGAGATGTGGCCACAACATCTGCACTGCATTGAGAATGAACAGATAAATCACTTCAACCAAGGAAATTAGACTTCCTCCAAAGAACAAGCATCCAGTTCCACCAAAAGATACTGGAAAAGGTCAAATCAATAATAAGTTAGTTAACATTCTTTGACAGCTTACAACACCTATACAAATAATACAATTTAGTTCAGTTGTATATTGAACTCAATATCGTAATTTTTGGTAAGTTTGGGTAGTAAAATTATATCTACGAAGAACAGCTTATAAACAACCAATTTATAGTATTAAGTTCAAACAAATATTTTGGACAAGAATACTCGATATTGTAGAAGCAACTTTTATGTTCCTTAATTTTAATATTGACTTAATACATCATTAATATCCCATAATTTGGTTTCTTTCGTTACTCATTTTCCATTTACAATTATCAATACTTGAATTTTTCAAGAGCACGCCATCTATTTCTCATCTATTTTATTAGGTAAAAATGAAGGAAGTGTTTCGGTTTAACCTCCACAAATATGCCTCTTAGACTAAGGTAGGTAACGGTTAAAGCAAGTGAATGACAAGGAAATAATTGGTGGAATGCGAAAGTGGGGGAAACGGAAGTATGCAAATAAGACACAAAGGGACGATGTTGTCCACCACAAACTTACTTGGCTGGAACCTACACAGACAGACGTCAAAACTCTACTACTGAGACATTATGCTTAATTGTTTGTTCAGAACACGCAGTATACATAAGTAAATAGTTTTTAGTCTGTAATTAAACTAAATTTTATAATATTACTAATATTGTTCAATTTGCAGTAGAAAAAAGAGCATGTAAAATAGAGAACTGTAAGAAGTCACTTGGATGGTAGCTGACATGTGAAACTTTAAGTATCATAAATTAAAACTGCCTTAATTGCTTTAACGAGATTGTTCAATTGTTCATCCAATGGACGTAAAATACAAAACAATAAAAAAAATAAAAAACATAAATTTATTACGAACACATGGCGATGATCTGATATGTTATAGTTAATAAGATTTTTTTTTTAAAAAAAGATAAGATCAAGAATGTCTCACACTGTTGACAGACAAACTGGCATCTTGCATATCTCAAAGTAAGTCTGTGCATTTTCTTTATTTCTACACCTACCTAATAGTGTCATGACCACGTTCCAGATACTTTCACCACTACTTAGGTCCACTTTATACTACATAATATTACAGAGGAAACTGTTCGACTTATTCCTTTTAGAATTAACGTTCAACCATGTGTGATCAACGGATTGGGCGAATCCCCTCCAAAATTTAGGCTCGTATTTACAAATCTCCCACAACGCTAGGGGAGAAATCTAAGGGACCGCTATACAAAAACAGGAATTAACATATATGATCTTCATCTGGCAATCCCCAGGTGAAGTCAACTCTTGCGGTTCAATGCCTGTGTGAATTTGTCACTTCAAAAATTTGGGCAACATGAGATATTTATTAGGCCAGAATTTACTTCGTTTGGACTCATTGGGCTAGCAGCATTTAGTGTCTGGGCTACTGTGGAAACAAAGCTACATCTTCACAAAGTTTAATTGTTCAACTTTACATTGGTCCCACACTGTGTAGACTAACAGTGTAGAAACGTTCAAGATTTGAATTGTATTTGAAACACAGTGACACCTGTACAAAATTTAGGGCAACTTCAAATTGGCCTCCAAGTGGTTGTGCCAGAGGAGACTTATATTGGCCTTAATATTACTTCGTTTGGGTTGCTACTTCTTTTGTCAGGGCCAACTTCACTAGCACGACATTGCTGACAAATATATTCATTGGAATTTGCAGTACCTTCTGTGGACTAGCAGTGTGGCAAGTTTCAAGATTTGCTCTTTAAAGTTTGGTTCACAACTTCACGTTAGCCCCCAAGTGATTGGGCTAGACGGGAGTTTTACTGGGCTGGATAGTACATCATTTGGGCTGATTGGATAATCAATTCTTAGCGTTTTGGCTATTATAGTTCCAGAGGTGTGGGCTATCACGTTTTTAGCAATAGAAATTTGTGCTTCTTTCCAGTCTATCTCCACTAATTTGGAAGATCTGTTTTATATCTGTATTAAACCATGTGAAATTTTTATTGGGGAAGATAGTACTCCGTTTGTGGTGATTGAATCGGCAACTTAGACGTTTGTCCCCTCTAATGCATTAATATCGCGTTCTTACAGATATATTTACTGGGCTTAAAATACTTTCCGTTGGTTAGTAAGGTAGGAAGTTTGAAGATTTCGGCCGTCTTTGAAACAGACACACTTTCAGAAACTTCTGGGCTAAACGATATTTTTGTCGGGCTGGATAGCATTCCATCTTTACGAATTTACCTATTTCTAATATTTAGTGTTTGGAATATATTTTCCCATAAGTGAAACTTTTTTTTAATTTTCTTTTTTTTTTTTTTTTTGGACGAAGCTATCTTTACTAATACCATGTATCTTCCAGATATGCTTATTGGGTTTGATTGTATTCGTGAGGATTAGGGGAGTTGTAAATTTGAAGATTTGGGCTGCATTAGAAAAAAGTAAGAGGTTAAGAATATTTGGGCTCTAACTTCAGATCAGCCCCGAAGTATTTGTCCATAAGGAATTTTTGAGCCCGTGTTTTATTTCGTTTGGGCGGACTGGGATCAGACATGTATTCCTTATGGTATTAAGATGCATGAGACGTTGTGTATTTTCTCAAAAAATGTAATTGGACTTGGTCTTAGGGTGGCGAGCACCAACCGAGAGTAAGTGAAACTACAGTAGTAAGTTACTAAGAGAGAAGGAAATCGACAACTTCCAATCGAGAGTACTGAACTAAATAAGTAAATTACAACAGGATAAATATTTCAGTAGTAGTTATTTAATCTAAAACAGGTGGAGAGCATTACTAAAGAGTATGCTACTACATTAGTAACTTAAGGAGTAAATAAGCCCAAAATTAACTTCTAAGCCGCAGTAGGAGTAAAGTTAGAATGTAAGGTGTGTACTGTGGTTTAAGCGTGTTAAGTATCGCATTCTATGGGTAACTAGGACTACGATTTACATATGGAGTTGGAGGAAGAGGTAGACACCCCAAGAATGAGGGTTTTAATGGAGAGAAGAAACCCATTTACAATGTATAGCGGCAATGATTTCAAAGAGCGGTTTGGTTTTCGTAAGGAATCTTTTGAGTCGCTGCTTGGTATGTTGGAGCCGTTATAGCTGCATACTTCTGATAGGAATCGTGATTTGTCCCCTAGGCTGCATCTTGTTTGTGGATTGTGAATATTTCTTACCAGTACTTATCAAATTGTAGCAGGGTATCTCCTTAACTCTGATCTAATACTGCTGGAAAATCTTTTAACAGTGTGGTAGACGGTTCAATTGTCTTAAAGCTAGTGTGTGTGTCCATGCCACACAACGAAGAAAATATATTAAAGAAAAATGGACTTCTATCGAAATGGTCATAGGGGCTATGGACTGTGTACAAATACCGATACCTTGTCCTTTCGGAGCACAAGCAGAACTTTACACAAAACGCAAGAACTTCATTCCTATCAATACAAATCATTTCTGATGCCAATATGAAGATTTTAAAGTGAAAGCCGTTGAATGAGTTCCATGCATGATGCACTCATTTGAGACAATAGTAGAATTGCCGTAGAATTGGAAAAAGTAAAACATAATAGGTTGCTTGTTGAAGATAGTGAATATACTTTCTCCCAAAATCTTATAACTCCTATGTTTCGACCCCGCACATGAGATGTAGGGCGCTACAATAGGGCCCATACTGCTACAAGATGTGTAATAGAACGTATATTCGGTCTTTGGAAGAAAAGTTCCCGAATTCTCACTAAAACAATGCAATATAAACAAAACAAGTGTAGGATTGTTATTGAGGCTGCTGTAGTTCTGCATAACTTTGGAACAGAAGCAGATGTGTTTCACGCTGATGCTGTGCAGTGCTTCATTCAAAGAAATATGTTCCAGAGGAGAACATATTATTTTTACATGATACTATTGTATTTATTATTATATTATAGCTTTGTTATGGTGGTCTCCTAAGGGGGAAAATAATTAGAGCTTCCTGGGGCAGTGACCCAGAAAACATGTCTGGTGAAAACATTTATGCTATGGATGTGAATGACATGAACCAATATGCATTCCAGCAGGCCTAGATGCTGTAGGACAAGATGTCAGAAGGTATATTACTTAATTATGCTTAATTATCTTATGCCTAATTATTTTAAATAAAATTGTACCTAATTTGCTAGTAAAATAATAAATTATTGTAAAGACTTTTCCTTATTTTCTTTCTTTCTTTATTTTCTTTATTTTACAATAAGGGGATTACATTTTTATGTTGTTTTTTATTGCAGTAAACAAAATTATATAATAAAGATATTTTCATTATTTCTATTAAAATATCTACTTTTATCATTGTCTATATAAATATATATTAGAACGTGTAATTAGAAAAAAATTAACGCACTGATGCATAAATGATTAACACACATATTATGTAATGTATTAACAAGAACATATTAACATTGGAAAAATAGCAAGCAAATAGAAAATGTTTCATATATGTAAAACATATTCATATTCATTTATAAAAGCACAAATTGCTCGACCATATTTCCTGAAGAACGGGAAACTAAAGTTGGCTACAAATCGTCCATGAATTTGTTCTTATCCATAACTTCTGCACTAAGGTTATGCTCTTCCACGATTTCTCTTTGTCTTTTAATTAACATTTTTGTATTATATCCCTCTCGTATTAAAGGCATTTTTAACGAATAGAGCTCGTATACTTTTCCCAGCAACTTCCTGTTCTTCACTATAACCGCATGTTCTCTGCCTTTTCTTATTGGCGCATCTTCTGATAAGTTCCAGTTCTGATAAGGAAACAAAATGCACATGCCAGACATGTGCAGAAATGGCTTACATCTTTAGTAAATAGGAGTTAGTACTTCAGTTACAACTAAAGAAATAAATAGGAAATGAGCTCTCCAACAGTTACTAAAATGGTATATTACTACGGAGGTAATTTACTAAAGTAGTTCAGACTAAAGAAGTAAGAGTTACTACAAGAGTAATATATAGTAATTTGGTGCTCGCCACCCTTATCCTGGGTGTACAATCGTTTTGTATCCTACATATCATAAGTGTTATGCATAACAGAAAATTTTTTTCTGTATTAAACATGAATATTGTTCACACATATAAATTATTGATACAGTCCGCGGCTTATAAATTGTTACAAAAATTCTAAGTCTAAATTAATAACAAACACCTCCCCCTTTTCTTATGCAATCCATAAATACATATCTCGATCGATTAGTTGTTTTTTGTCTTCAATCCAACTCCCTCCCTCCTCCAACTCTTCTTGACTAAAGCAGTGTGTGTGACGTAGTACACTCTTTCCACTCAGACGAAAAAAAAGGAATCAAGTTTACAATGTTATATCTCTAAAATAGCCTAATTCATTTGTTAGTTTTGAAATATCTTTAAAGAGCCTAGTTTTTTTTAAAAAAAAGTCATACAATCTTCCCATTTCTTCATTAATAACTTTAGTTTCATTCTTTCCCTCCTTTAAAGACTGCAAACCAGTAGGATGCTCCATAAGAAATCTATGGAAATTGTCAATAACGGCAGTACGTTTTGTGCTTCCTAAAGTCTGTAATTCACGCACAGAGCTCGAGAATATCTACGGACAGAAATGAATATTATTCAATGATTCATTTCATTTCATTTCAGAGATTGTAAGCAAATGTTTCAAGAGCAAATGTTGAAATATGGAAACAAGGAACGTTTCGAACTGCGAGGATCACATTAGGCAGTTGTCGAATTAAGGTGGGAAACACTTTTGAGAGCATCAGATGATAACGAATGGAAAGAAAGATTTTGAGAACTGAGGAATTAAGAATTTAAAAAATCTGAAGCTTTCGAAACGGGTTTCGAACCGCGAACATTGTAGTTTGCGAACCATGACTTTATCCACTTTGCAACAGAGAACTCTGTACTCATGCATATACGTTGCCTTTAGCTACGTTGAAAGCTAACTTAATGGAATATTCCAAAAGTTGACTTGGTGGACGCGCTGTTCTGATAGGATAGAAACCTCCTGTAACTTAGTTACAATGTGCATAATGAATTTATCCTTCTTCAGAACACTTTTTAGGGTAGTAAAATTTCTTACTATTGTGTTAGTTAGGTTACATTTGATAGAAACCATCTGACAGAGTAGTGCCAAACCCTGTGCGTCATTGTTAGGTGAATGGTTAATGTGAGTTACTCCTACTTGTATGGTCCGAGCTTCAAACAAGACTATTCTTATTGATTATTTTCTTTGAGCTTCGCTCGTACTGTGCATTCCATAAGTTTAATTTTGAAGTAATGTAGTTACAGCTAGTTTATTTCGAAATTAGTTTCAAATATGGTATTTGTTATTGCATGCGTTTCTCTAACTTGCGATGTTTCAAACTTGGTATTAAATCTTACAACCTTAATGTAACTCATTTCCCTACGGCATATCATCAAGAAAGTTTGCATAACGACGACAGACAACTGTTAATACAAAATTCAGTTTTTCCTGTAATATATGTATATATATATTTACAGAGTTTGACTCAGAAAAACGTACAGTGCAACATTGACTCTTGGAGGAATTTCAAACGAATTTACTATACGTATAAACTACTATCTCAACAATCTACTATGGGGGCTAAGACATTGAAACCATTCCAGGGAGGGAAAGGGGTTATAAGTAAAGAAAGTAATAGCATACAAAAATATTGGTGTCAAAATCATAGTTTTCTGATTCGAAGAGATAAAGAGTGGCTACCAGATGGCACTCCTCAGTTGTTTGTAGCTTTGCATAAATGGAATTTTTTTTAAAAGTACATTTTATATTCAAGCATGATTGTTTAAAAATACCTTGTCCTTCAACACTATGTTTTATAATTATTTTCTACTGTATTTCTCATTTATTATAACATATTTTCTATATATAATGTGTTCTATGTTATACGTTTATTTATTACATTTTACATCTTGCATTTGAAGAGGAACTTATGACAATTCAGAGCAGCAGGGACATACACAGAATGCAGGCCTTGGCAATCCAAAGTTCCTGCCGTACGAAATCACTACTTTTCTGTAAATTATATCTAATTTTGGTGATGATAGACATTTTAGTAAAACATGCCCTCAAAGCGCCTTGTCTAGGCCCCTGCAAAACAGTGAAAAATTTATAGAGTGTTCAGTTAGTAATTTTTCCACAGAAGTTATATATCCGGTTTTTCCAAGATCACTTTTAACCCTCAGTATATTGTAACGTACTGAAATATTCCGTTCCAAATTCCTCACTGGTTCCTTCTATGACCTCATGCCAATAGGGTCAACCTAGGACTTATCAACATCTGAAATATTACTTTTATGTCAGAGATCACGAAAACTATTCATTCGACAAAAATATAGGATATTTTCGATTTTTTGCCTGTCACTCTCCCATTGTCAACTCTATGCCAACCAAGGCTTAATTTCGACTTATGCAGCATCCAAAGTGTCATTATTCATCTTTGTACATGAATTCGACACTAATATCGTTCGTATTTGACGGTCATCTTCATATCTTGGTAGGGGGTGGTTTCAGTGTCTCGCCCCCATAACTATGGAGAAATTTCAACGAACGTAAGTACAATTATAAATTACCATCTGAAAAATA
The DNA here is from genome assembly GCF_964235325.1 of Thermobia domestica. Lineage (NCBI taxonomy): Eukaryota > Metazoa > Arthropoda > Insecta > Zygentoma > Lepismatidae > Thermobia > Thermobia domestica. Next base: position 304,068,366 of record NC_137455.1, read on the forward strand.
AGTGTACAGATTATCTTTGTCGGATAGGAATTCGTTAACTATTTTTTCAATATCAATGTATTGCCCTTTTTTGCTTTCCATGGTAAAAATTGGAAAAGTGCCCAACTTCATCTGCACAATTGTGCTAGGTTTTAGTGATTTAATTCACTGAATGCTCGCTTAGAAGTTGCTCTCGTCACAGGAAAAGTAATATACACTTATAAAAGAAAAAATGAAATGAAATATTTAAGTTTTACTTCCCACGATTATACCGATTATGCTATTGGTGACATTGATACTCAGAAATGAATGAAATCGTGGAATGAAGAAGTGGGAGGAAACAGGAGAATCTCGACAAAACTCATGCACACCGTGTTTGTCCATAATAAAGTTCATTGTGCGCTAGTGGGGATCGAACCAAGAATCCCATTCACCATAGCTAAAATTATAAAAGAATAGGCGTCTAAACAAATACGGAACATCATTATCAATGAGAGTTATATAAGATTAGATTTTAGCTGTTTCATTCTAAGGTAAATTTTCAATCAATCTTGTTCTTCATTACTGTTCGAAAACTTAAAGTTGTTGCTGGAAGGACGTGATAAATCTTTTCAGTAGACTTCACAGTCTATAGCTCCATCACAACTTCTTTTTCATCCAAGGTAAAGTAGTTGCATTTTAGACATTCAGGAAAAAACCTCCAAAGTGGAATTACGAAACTTCAGTGGGCCCGTTTTCGCTGTAGGATTCCCTCACCATACTCCCGCTAGTTGCACCGGGTGCATAATACAGTTTCGCCCCTTTAGGAATATTTTCTAAAGCAGAACGATTTTTTTTACTTCTGTGTGAATTGAGTTGTATTTGTTAGAACTGTTTTTTAAACGAGAGGAAAATCCTATACTCAAACACAAATCATGTCTTTAAAAGTTTAATGGAAAACGAAACGAACCGCCGTATACATGCTTTGTTTTTGAAGAGAAAAAGAGCAAAACGTTGATTTGCACAAACGTATAATGGTATCATTTCCATGTAAATTTATAACTTATAAAACGTTTTGGCTTGTTAGATGAGGGGTTAGTAAACGGGAATCTTCTGCTGGTGGTCCGACGTTTGAATCTCCTCCATTCTTGTTGCGTTTTTCTTTTAGCTATACTGAGTTTGTGCATTCCAGATCTTCAAGCTTGAACCAAATTTAATACGAGTTAGTGAATTAAAATAGCTGACATTATTTTCAAAGACGAGACGTTATTACATGCTCTTCATTAGCTTACAGTACTTAACTTTGATATCAACTCTTCCATCCTTCATTTAACTCATTTCTTGACGTGTTTTGTTACAAAATTCGTGCATGCTTACGGAAAAATTGGCTTACCACTTAATGGTGACTGCTTTGAAAGCAAGTACAAAATATGAGAATTAAATGCCATATCGGTAGTTTCGTGTTTAGAAGAAACAAACTTGTGAACCAAAGGTTTAATAACCTAACGTAACAAGACTAAAGTCGTTTTATTTACGGCGTAGTTATCGTGGATGAATGGTCACAGTTCACATCAAGCTGCTGTCGAGACAGCACGGGTGCTCTGGTGCTTACACAGTGTACTAAAGCCTATAGTATAGTGGACTATATATACGTTAGGTGTATTTCACTGCTTTCATTTCTATATTGAAGAAATTCTACTGAATTAGGACTTATACTCCGTACTCTAAATTATTGCCGTTTCGGCGTAGTGTCGGTGTACTAGTTGAAAAGTGAATATAGAATATAAAAAAAATTCAATTTAAACTGGCTTTTGACAAGAAGTTTCATGTAGTTCGACCAGTCCCCCTGGAAATCTAACATTGGGTGAGCTCCACTTTCCCAGATGTTTTTGATCACATCAGTGCCATGCAGTTAACTAGTTTAAATTTTGTATTTTTCTAAAATTCAAAACGCAACAAGAATACAATGACTTTGCAGCTCAGGCCCCTATTGAGGTCCCATTCACTCATTCAAATAAGGAAGTGAGTTTAGTTCGAATCATTTCCGCCGCAGATCCGACTACCCTCCTTCGTGAGTCTGAGTTCCCTATCGAGGCACCGAATAACTTATTGGGTGAGGCTCTTAGTGCATATGGTTCAGTGATTAAAATAGAAGATCAGGAATGGGCCCCTCCTTATCCACCTGGAATTAAAACTGGAACTCGCCATGTACAAATTAAGTTGACATATCATGTGCCATCCCGACTTCTAGTCCATGATTATAAAATACAAATAATATACAGTGTGCAACCGATTACATGTTTCCGCTGCCAGAGCTCTACGCACACACTAGCAAAATGTGTACTGAAACTGGGGGCTCAACCCCGGGAGGAACGAGTGTAATCCCGACCACTTCCCCGACATTTCCTCTCATGACAGAACTCGGAAAAAGTGACTCCTATGATATCCTACGAATTAGACCCACCGATCTTTTTCTTACGAAATCTGGTGACCATGAAGATGATCTTGAGCATCGCCTCTCGGTACCAGACCCAAAGGAGTTCCCTGCACTTACTATAAAGTAGATTGATAAAGGGAAGGAAGATAACCAACTTCCCAGTAAACGAGTGAATTTAGCGACTACATCAGAGGCCTCCGGCATACGAGTTGAGCAGCATATCATCTCACACACCATGGAGGTTGAACCCAACCCATCACCAGTTGAGGATAGGGAGTTCCCGCAAGAGACACAGGAAGAGAATCTTTAACCCCTTGAAGGCAATTTTCTCCAGCATGAGACACAAGAGATTAAATTTAGCGATGTTATTTCTAAACAAAAAAGGCGAAAATTATCACTGAATTCTCACTTGGAAGGCAACCAAGTCTCTCTGTCTTGCGAACGAGATCCACGTACTCGCCCAAAACAGGTGTTCGACACAGATACATGAGGTATTGGTCTTCAAGGTCAATGGATACACCAAGTAGTGAGGTGTGCGCCTCCTTTTTGTTTTGATTTTGTACTTTCTCTACGTCACCTGTGTACAATGCAAGTGCCCTCCGATTCTAATAGTGCAAATGTGCAGAGTGGAATAACGCTAGCTATCACTTCTACAAACAGAAAATCCTTGATTGTTAGTTCTGTTTAAATCTACCATCGACGTATGTGTTGTATTTTCACTTCAGCGCATAGCCTATTCATTAACATCTATCATGGATTTTGTAAGTTATTTTTGCTACCCTTCTTAGTTTTAAGACTCATTTTAGATTTTAGTAGAACAAACTTACGTAGATCTCGACATTGCAGAGAAGTGTTACACTACAAAATTTTCCTCTATATGACTGTATATATGTGATAAACTCTTTATCATTTTTCACATTAAATTTAAATCGCTAATGACGATAAAAAAGCATATTTAAAACAGTTTCTCACATGCCACAAACCGGATATAGTTTGTGTGCAAGAACTTATACATGATTCATTTGACAATATGCTGGACATTTTGTAGTCCAACAGTATGATGTGTTTGCTAATTTAGGACCCATCGCTGGAGTAAGGATGGTTAACAGAAAAGGATTGGATCATACCAATCCTTCTCTCTCCCCTGACGGACGTATTATTCATTGTGTCATACAGGGGCCATATTCTCCTTCTCGGACTATATTCTCCTTCTGGCTATACAGATAAGAAGGAACGGGCTGAATTTTATGGCCAAAGTTTGCCACAATTCCTGGCTCCTCATATTTCTCGTATGGTAATAATGGCCGATTGGAATACCACTGAAACCAGCGCAAATTCAATTCCACCCACCCCGCTTGTCCCGCATTTTTGGGAATTTTGCGGTCTTACCACTTAAAGGATGTAGTCAGTGTTTCCAATTTACCGAGGATCTATACTCATTGTACTTCACATTCGAAAAGTTGGATTGACAAAATATATGTCACTCCTGACTTGTTTCACACTATTATTGGCGTACAAACTATTATACCATCTTTCATAGATCATGCAGCGATCAAGCTCTACATAAAAACGGATCAACCCATGCCTACCCTTAGCAGGCGAGGAAACTGGAAGTTAAATACAGCCTTACATCAACACGACGGTTATCGGGAGGAACTGGCACAACAATATCCCTCTTGGGAACGGATGCAACAATATTTTCCAGATCTCGCTTCTTGGTGGACGACATTTCTTAAACCTATGATTGCTCGGTTCTTACAAGGCAAAAGACGCGAAACACGACAAGATCGGCAGTTGAGGTTTGAATTCCTCTATGAGGAATTGCGTCAGGCATGGTACGCCGCTCCCACACTACAGAATAAAAGCACCTTGCAACAGCTCAAACTACGACTAGAAAATCTCCAGGCTCCCACACTCATGCCTTCTTTTATTAATAAGATCACATGTTATAGGATTGGCCAGGAAACTGTCACTATTTACGAAGTTGCACGTCTGTTGCACCGACGAAAACAGTCTACAATAGTATCTTTCCGGCTTCGGAATGGTGATATCACTAGTGATTCGATTAAGATCCTAAACGTCTTCCGAGAGTATTTCTATAAATTTGTTAAGCCCGACCTTCTGACACCAATGTTACAACTCAGTTTTTGTTGCTTATTTCCAAAATGATTACGGAGGAAGAGGGTCGTGATCTCATGCGCTCCATAACTTCTCAGGAGTTATGGATGGCCCTCCAGTCAACAAAAGGAAAGGGCGCGCCAGGATATGAAGGTCTGCCGTACGCTTTCTATAAACAATACTGGACCTTTCTTTCAGATACCTTATTTAATTTGTTTAATACATATTTAACGGGAGGCCCCATCTGCGGTAACGTGGGAATACCAATGTTCATCCCGAAATCCGCCAATTTACAGACTGCAGAAGTACAGACCCATCACTTTACTGCCTACCGATTTAAAACTTTTCACGAAAATTCTGACGGCACGTTTAAACATCATATTACAAAAGTATATTAGTCCATACCAGATGGCCAACTACCTCAAATATAACATCTATTATGTGTTACGTTCGTTACTGGATTTTATAGCGTACGTGCAAACTCGGCGCGTTAAAGCGGGCGTCCTTGGCATAGATTTTTCTTCCGCATATGACTGCGTTGATCACCTGTTTCTTCTTGAAAGTTTAGACGCCTGGGGATTTGCTCGTGCGTTTCAACAAGTCATAAGACAACTCTGTCACTCGGCCCAATATCAAGTTCAGATCAAGGTCATCTTTCCGAACCATTTGCTCTGCAAGTGGATTAAGGCAAGGCGATAGTATCTCGACGAGCCAATTTGTGATAGTTCTAGATGCCTATCTCCGGGCTGTGACTCAGATTACTTCTCCCAGTATACCGGAATACCATCAATTACACGCCTTAGGATTTGTGGATGACGTAAACTTATTTGGAACTAAGCCCGAAGATATGCGAACCGCAATCCGCAAAACTAACGAGTTCACCCAGTGCTCCGGCTTAGCATACAATAAATACAAGACCAAACTCCTGTCATTTCACGGATTCTACCCTTCTTTCCTGATTCACGCTCTCACATTCCAATAGTTGATGCTTTAAAAGGGCTCGGCATAACTTTTCATAGCGATGCACGGAAGCAGATGGATGCTGCCTGGCGTCCAATCGTTAATCAGATTAATCAGATGCTATATTTACATCGGTTCCGCGGTCTGCATATAATACATAAGATTAAATATCTCAACCAGTTTGTTGCTGCTAAACTTTGGTACCACGCGAGCACCTTTCCTCTCCCTTCTGTGTATGCTCGCCAAATTGAATCTGTATTTATGTGGTTTCTTTGGCGGGCTACTTCTTCCGCCACAACACTATTTATCTTCCTCGCAGCGAAGGCGGTCTTGGACTCGTAAACATTAGTCTTAAAAGTCAAGTATTATACATGCTAGATGCATATCAAGACGTTGAGCCCCACATGGACTATGCACGGGTGTGGATCGAATGTTTCTGGCCCGAATACTCTCAACCAATGAGTTCGTCTTTCCGCATATTTGGCAACTTATGTCCTACCTATGTCACCAATCTTGTTCAAGAATGGAATATTTTGGTGAGCTTGCTACCCCAACTACATATACTTCCCAAACCTTATACCGGAAATTGTGGAGAGCGTCACTTGTAGATGTGAGAGTCCGGGTACAAGATATGCTCCCCAATAAACAATGGCGCCAAATCTGGCAAAATCTACGAACCAGTGTCCTCCCTTTGCACATACAAGCAGTATGGACGACCATAGTTCATCAACTGCCTGCCACATTAGCCAGACTTGTGCGCATTGGACGTGTCACAATCCTCACCTGCAAATATTGTGGCTACTCCGACACACTACACATCGCTACACGTCATATTCCGGTGCAGATATTATTTGCAACCTTCTCCTTTGTATGTTGAGCTTGATCTACCGAACACCTGTTCCTTTATTTACAGTAGATCTCCTATTCGTTCCTGGATTTCAGTATTACCCAAAAACAAAACATAATACGGTACTCTGGTTAGTTGGTACCACATTGTTATATATTCATCCTTCCATGCCTTCGAATGATGAATGCTTATATTTTGACTTTTTACAACGGGAACGCCAAAAATATTTTTCAGTCGATATACAAAGACAGTCTTCTAGCGGCTTTTGGCAAGTGCCTCTGTCCCACCTGTCGGGAAGGACCGGAAGGCAATGAGTTGTCCTTGTGAACATTTTCCTTTTTGTGATGCATAACCATCATAATAGTACAGACGAGTAGGTTCGCTCAGAACCACACCTTGGAGAAGCTTCTCAGTGGTCGGTCCTAGATTACACCTTTATTGTATCCATGTAATTTTCCTATGTAATATTAGTGACAGTATAATAAATATTAAAGTAGTAAACGCACTCGATTAGTAATCTTGAGGTTCGTGGTTCGAGTCGGCGTCGGGCATTTTTTACTTTAGGATTTTTGCTGGCGATTGATCGACGATGACTCATATATTTGAATACTTGGATGTTTCAATACTTGAACTATCACATCTTCAGTCATAATAACAGTAACAATTATTATTAGTATCTCGTAGAAGATTAAAAGCTAGGAGCTAATTGTAGCTCCGGTCATACCGTTACAAGAAGAAACGTGACATTTGGCAAGAACATTTCTGTTTTGTTTATTGTTGCCCACGGGAAGAAAAATTTCTCATCTTGTTTCTAAAAACAAACAAAATAACATGAGAATTAACATTTTACATTCGAGACGTGATAAAGGTAACCCAAATTATCATGTCGCTTTAGAGATGAAAATCGAGACGATATGAAAAGTATCGTAAACATTTCTCATCTTGTTACGATTCTCGAAATGGTGCATGTCCATTCTTTAAGTAACAATTGCTCTGTAGACGGAATCTTATAAGGTTTTTGTTACTTTGTATTTTACAGCCCATTGAATTATGGTTTGTGTATATTTTTAGCGGAGCTTTTATACTTACCTCTGCATACCATAAAAATTAGTATATTATATGCCTTACCCTTGAGTGATATTCAATTATTTCTATTACAGTTATTTTTCTTAAAACATACAGTAGAACACTTTCTACATGAAACGTTAGTGAGAAGCTTTTGATTAAAATGTGGGTAGTTGCAGAGGTATATCTTGAAGGTACGCAAACCCTTCTCCGAAATCCCTATGTTTAACTAAGTTTTTTCAAATTCTATATCTACTTTAAAACTTGTAGTACCATTATTATTATTATTAGTACTACTACTAGTAGTAGTAGTAGTAGTAGTAGTAGCAGTAGTGTTACTGAATATTTGAGACCTCAATATTATGTCCTTTTCAGATGCAATAAGCTTACAGAAGTTAAGAAAAATCAACAGAAATTTCTTGGACCCACTATAAAGATGAATTGCCTTAAATAGATACTTTGGAAGGAAAAGAGGGAAGGGGAAGGAAGATGTTAGCTACTGAACAATATGAAAATCGAACCTTTGGATGCCTTAAGAGTAACTAAGTTGGATTTATCTTCATCACGATACATAGTTACACCCTTTCTTTCGGTAAAAGGCATTGGATTATGTTTGCGTTATATTGATATTTTAACCAAATATATATACAAAAAATAGTTCGTATTTACCAATTTTGGTTGAACTAATATATCGAACGTGTTTGAGAATGGCGAACAGAAATATTATTATTTTTAGTAAGAGTGGAGAACGTAGAAACAATTTCGTTTCAGAAAAATTTATGACTCATACTAGAAATTAAGGGTGACCGTCTTGTATTCATGAATAGTTTGCGAAACACGCCGTTTACAGACAGTAGAATCCGAGAGTGTAGACTGTGACATCATGTTAGTTTTGCTCCTTTGAAGGAAGCCGTTTGAACTCTAACTTGTAAGAACAAGAGAAATTGACTATGTTTTGTGTTATTATACATTAGAAATTTCAACTTTCTAAATTATAAAATGTTTTGGAATTTCGTCGGAGAGACTCGAACCGCGGAACCCTGACTAACGAAATGACTACTACCCTAAGACTGCTCTACTAAGTAAGAATCAAGAAACAACCTCTACATACGTCCCAACAACCACTTAAGTGTTAAGCGGAAAGTTTCCAGGCAAATTTCATGTTGAAAGTAGGGATACTGAACTCAGAAGAGCCATACAAAAATTGTTTTTAAGTAATGGTTATGCCGGCTAAGCAACAGAAGAAATCCATGATGAGAATGACAGAAATATTGAAATAAAGAAATTGGGAGGAAGTGAAATCCGGAGAAAACTACACACACGGTGTTTATTCAGCACCATGCCCACTAGGCGGGAGTTGGGTGGAAGAGTGTGAACCACTAAATTAAGAAGATGCTAATAATAATAATAATAATAATAATAATAATAATAATAATAATAATAATAATAATAATAATAATAATAATGCTATTAAAAGTTTTAAAGTAGGTCTAAAATTTGGAAAAACTTTCTTAAATTTAGGGATTTCGGAGAAGGGTTTGCGTACCTTCAAGATACACCTCTGCAACTTTTTAAATAAAAGCTTTCCATGAACGTTTTATGTAGAAAGTGTTCTACAGTACGTTTTAACAAAAAAAAAAAAAAAACGCAATAGAAATAATTGAAAGTCACTCAACAGTAAGGCATATAATATACAATTTTTTAGGATATGCGGAGGTAAGTATAAAAGCTTTGCTAAAAAAATACCTACACTGTCCATAATTCAATGAGCTGTAAAATATAAGTAACAAAAAGATTATAAGATTCCTTCTACAGAGCAATTGTTACTCAAAGAATGGGTATGCACTCTTTCGAGAATCGTAACAAAAATGAGAAATCTTTACGATACTTTTCATCTCGTCTCGATTTTCATCTCTAAAGCGACATGATAGTTTAAGTTACTCTTATCTCGTCCCGAATGAAAATGTTATTTCTCATGTTATTTTTTTTTTTTTTTTTAACAAGATGAGAAATTTCTCTTCTCCTGGGCAACAATAAACAAAACAGAAATGTTCTTGCCAAATGTCACTTTCTGCTTGTAACGGTATGACAGGAGCGATAATTAGCTCCTAGCTTTTAATCTTCTACGATATAATAATAAGTATTATTATTACTATTATTATCCCTGAAGATTTTATAGTTCAAGGACTGAAACATCCGAGTATTCAAATATCTGAATATAATAAAACGTGTGTCATCAACGATCAAATGCCATCAAAAATCCTAAATAAAAAAGTGGATGTGGATTCGAACCACGAACCTCTCGATTGCTGGTCGAGAGCCTTGACCACTCAAAAGCGATCACTACGCCCTAAGGAAATCGTCTTTAGTATTTTTACGTAAGGTTTATTTGCCTCCACATGCGAAGTTGTCTGTTATATTTCTTCGTTTCAGAACGGCTTTCGTATTTCTTTTATAATGATACAAGTGTATAATCTCCGGCAATAACTTGAGTTGTTCTTAAACCTTTGGTTTACAAGTTTGTTTCTTCTAAACACGAAACTACAGATGTGACAAATTTAATTCTCATACTTTGCACATGCTTTCAAAGCAGTCACCAATAACTGGTAAAGCAATTATTTTCCGTCACGATTAATGCATTTTGTAACTTAACATGTCAAGAAATAAGTTAAATGAAGGATGGAAGAGTTGGTATCAAAGTTGAGTACTGTAAGCTAATGAAAAGCATGTAATAACGTCTCATATTTGAAAATAATGTCAGCTACTCTTAATTCACTAACTGGTATTAGGTTTGGTTCAAGCTTGAAGATCTGGAATGCACAAACTCAGTGTAGCTAAAAGAAAAACGCAACAAGAATCTACGAGATTCGAACATTTGGACCACTAGCAGAAAACCCGTTCAATTACGCCTCATCTGTCAATCCAACACGTTTTATAAATTATAAATTTGCATGAAAATGATACCATTATACGTTTGTGCAATCAATGTTTGGCACTTTTACTCTTCAAAAACGTAACATGAATACGACGATTCGTTTTGTTTTCCATTAGAGCTTTGAAAGACATGATTTGTGTTTGAGTATAAGATCTTACTTTAAAAAGGACAATATATTGATATCAAAAAAGTAGTTAACGAATTCCTCTCCGAAAAAGATCACCTGTACACTTATTTTTCAAATGGTAATTTATAATTGTAATTACGTTGGTTGAAATTTCTCCATAGTTATGGGGGCGAGACACTGAAACCACCCCTACCAAGATATGAAGATGACATGTAAAGGATGTCAAATACGAACGATATTAGTGTCGAATTCATGAGCAAAATGAGTAGTGACAATGTGGATACTGCGATATACCAAATTAAGCCTTGGTTGGCATGGAGTTGACAATGGGAGAGTAACAGGCAAAAATAATCGATAATATCTTATATTTGTGTGTAAAAGGTGATATTTTAGATGTGGATGTGTCCAAGGTTGACCCTATTGGCATGAAGTCATAGGGGGAACCAGTGAAGAATTTAGAACAGTTTCTCTTTGGTACGTTTCAATACACTGCGGGTGAAAAATGATAATGCACATATACTGGTATTAGACTCGTAAAAATAGGAGATATAACTTCTGGGGAATCATTACTAACTGCTCGCACTCTAAAATTTTCACTCCTTTGGAGGGGCGTAGAAAAGGCTTTTCGTGGGCAAATTTTACTAAAATTTCTATCCTCATCTCTACATTTAGATATAATTTACAGGAAAGTAGTGATTTCGTGAGGCAGGAGCTCTGGATTTTGAAGGCTTGCATTCTGTGTATGTCCCTGCTGCTCTGAATTGTCATAAGCTCCTCTTCAAATGTAAGACGTAATATGTAAATCAGAAACATATAACAAAGAATGCAACATATATAGAAAATATTTTATTATAAATAAGAAATACAGTTGAAAATAATTATAAAACATAATGTTGAAGGACAAGACTTTTAAACAATCATATTTGAATGCAAAATATACTTTTAAAACAATTTTCCATTTATGCAAGGCCACAAACAAGTAGGAGTGATATTTGTTAGCCACTATTCATTTCTTCGAACCAGTAAACTATGAATATTATACTATATTTTTGTACTTTATTACTTTTTTCACTTATGACACTTTTCCCTGCCTGGAATGGTTTCAGTGTCTTAGCCCCTACAGCAGATTGTTGACATGGTAATTTATACGTATAGTAAATTCGTTTGAAATTCCTCCAAGAGTCAATGTTGTACTGTATATTTTTTCTGAGTCAAACTTTCTAATATATATATATATATATATATATATATATATATATATATATATATATATATATACATTCCAGTAAGAACTGATTTTTTTTATTAACATCTGCCTGTGAGTCATATTAAGAATGTAAGATTTAATATCAAGTTGGTAACATCGCAAGCTAAAGAAAGGCATGTAATAACAAATATAATATTTGAAAATAGTTTCGAATTAAACTAGCTGTGACTACATTGCTTCAAAATTGAATTTGTGGAATGCAGAGGGTGAGCGTAGCTCAAAGAAAATAGTCAATAAGAATGGTCTTGATTCTTAGCTCGAACCATACAAGTAGGAGTAACTTACATTAACCATTCACCTTACAGACGACGCCGCACAGATTTAGGCACTACTTTATCATATTTTTCTATCAAATGTAACCTAAATAACACAATAGTAACAAATGTTACTGCCCTAAAAAGTGTTCTAAACAAGTAGAAGTTCATCATGCACATTGTAACTAAGTTACAAGAGGTTTATATCCTATCAGAACGGCGCATCCACCAAGTCAACTTTTGGAATATTCCTTTAAGTTAGCTTTCAACGTAGCTAAAGGCAACGTATATCATGAGTACAGAGTTCTGCGTAGCATAATGGATAAAGACATGGTTCGATAAATACGAGGTTCGCGGTTCAACCCCGTCTCGGAAACTGCAGACTTTTTAGATTCTTAATTCCTCAGTTCTCAAAATCTTTCTCTCCATTTGTAATCATCTGATGCTCCAAAAAGGGGTTCTTCACCTTAGTTTAGAACTGCCTAATCTGATCCCCGTAGTTCGAAACCTTCCCTTCTTCTGTATAATAAAGTCACAAATTTCGTCATAATACGAATGCTGTACGATCATTTTCCCCCCGGTTCTAAAACTGTGTATATAAACCATTCCTCTCTGCCTCCATATTTCAATCTCTCTCTCTGTCTTTCTCTCTCAATGTCGCCCTGAAACTCATATGGCTTGAGATCAAAGTTTCGACTCTTGAAACCATATTTAAGCTCTCTAGCTATGTGCTATCGCAACTCTATGGGTTTGTTGCTAAAGGCAGTGTCATTTTAGATTTTACTTGGAGGGTCTCCGCCGACAAAAATTTTTCACTTTTTTATTAGTGTATTACTATACATTTACTCAAACAATACGTATTTATGAAGCTCAAAAGAGGGGAAATTACACACTCCTGTCCTGCCCAAATGACGCTCTTTCAACATTTGCTTGCAATTACTGAAAAGAAATTAAATGAATCATTGTATAACATTCATTTCTATCAGTAGATATTCTCGAGCTCTGTGCATGCATTACAGACTTTAGGAGGCACAAAACGCACTGCCGTTATTGGCATTTCCCGTAGATTTCTTAGGGAGTATCTTAGTAGCTTGTAGTCATTAAGGAAGGGAAGGAATGAAACTAAAGGTATGGGAATATTGTATGACTTTATTTAAAACAAACTATGCTCTTTAAAGATATTTCAGAACAAACGAATGAAAAACGCTATTTTAGAGCTATTACATTGTAAACTTTATTCCTGTTGTTTTCGTCTGAATGGAAAGACGTCACACACACTGCTTTATACAAGGAGAGGTGGAGGAGGGAGGGAGTTGGATTGAAGACAAGAAATAACTAATCGATCGAGACATGTATTTCTGGATTGCATAAGAAAACGAGGCAAGAGTTTGTTACTAATTTGGGCTTATACTTTTTGTATCAATTTGTAAACCGCGGACTGTACATACATATTACTATATTTGATTGTCGGTTCTATGCTCATGAACTCATATCATCAGAATATCAAAATAATAATAAAGTTTCTGGTAAATACAATGGGCACCTTTAAAGAAAAGTATACGCAGGTACTTGATATTTCTAACAATAATACTGGTAGGTTCAAACTTTTACTAATTATACTATTTTTCTTTTTTCTTTTTTAAATTCTTTGAATGATTGTTATAATAAAGGTGAAACTTGTGCCCAGTAATTTAAGAGATTTATTAATACAGCAGTTTCTAAAAGCCCAAATATACGATGTCTTCTTCGTCTTCATGTAATTCGATTTGGAATTAATTTTCATAACATTTTGCGTAATGCTGTCCAATATTCAGATATCCATATTTTAATATTTCATTATAAGAAATCCGGGTTTCTGCTTACGACATTTCATTGTAATAAATCCGTTTTCGGTTATTGGCATTTCATTATTTGAAAGCCGAATTTCGGTTTTTGACATTTTATTATCTGAAATCCGCATTTCGGTTTCAGTTGAAATTCTGAATCCTGATTTTGTGTATCTCATTTTTAGACAGCGCAAATTTTGTCTACTTAGCTTTAGCTTTAATTCCCTAAATTTATTTTACTGGAAAACAATTAGTATCTCAATAACTGTATAAAGCATTAACTTTACAATTGGAATAACTGTATATGTTAAAATAACCTATGAATAAGACACTGTTGGATATTATACATACTACAACATACATGAGTTGTGCCAAACCTTGAAGACTTAAGTCCAATTAATTTGTATATCCATCCATTCTTTACTTGTGACGTAAGCCTTTTGTGGATACGTGGATAATATATATGTTTTACGAAGAAAGCTCCATGTTTGATTCCCGATGGAGTGTCGAAGAGCATATAGTACTATACGTAGTCACCGTTATATTATTGTTATTGCCAACAATTCTTTGTAGCTTTCAAGCCGAATATCGATACGCATTATATTATATATAGAGAAAGCCAGTGGTGCCCACACCCCTTATGTCCATGACGCACCTCCCTTAATTGTCTATTCATAGTTGTTCTTCCATGAAAAAAAATCTTTTCGATTAATTTTTACACCACCTCAAACATATTTATATAGATTTTTAACCCCCCAAAATATCAATGACGCAGTTTGCGTCATAGCCCCCCCTTCTGGGCACCCCTGAGAAAGCAATAAGAAAGCAAACTTTTTTTCCAGTTCGGTAATTTCAAAAGATTACAATGAGCACTTGTCCATGTTTCTGGGGAAGTATTTGAATCCCTCTGCACCCCCATTTCTGCGATCATGGTTTAAACTGACAAAACAAAACGAGTACAAAATTATGCATTTGCAGTTTAAAGCTTTTCTCTATTTTTCGTCTATATATAAAACTATCAAGGCAGGTGGTTACGTTTTCGCTAGAGTCTTGTCAGTTTTAGTCTTCTTGCACACTTGCTTTTGCTTTTGATCTTCTTTATGAATCCTCGGTCCACCGGCGTAACTAAGCTGAGGCAACCAAGGGCCCATACCCCGGCTCCCAAGGCGGTCAGGGTGCCCGCCAATACGGTCATAAATAAATGGAAATCGTAATTATATGACTTACATCTAAATGGTTTTGAGTGACTACTTACAAACTCTGCCAAATTTAAATTTAGTTCTATCGTAAAAATTAATAAATAGCACAACGTCTGCCATAGTGTGTGGAAGTTGGCAACATTGCACCTGTCTTCACCATTTGTCACTCCACCAATGTATAATACAAACCGTTTATATCATAAGAAAACTCCTAGCCTAATAGATTAAACCTGTTATTTTCGGCAACCAAAAATCTGAAGGTCTAATCCTCTTTCAAATAGAGCCCAAATCTTAATAGCCAAAACACTAAAACTTGCTGACGCAATCAACTCAAACGAAATACTACCCATCCCCTCAAAACTTTCGCCTGCCCCTATCACTTGGTTGGCTAATATGAAGTTGGCCCTCCAAACCTAGTGAAGGACTAACTGTATTTCCAATACAGCCTAAATCTTGAACTTTCCTACACTTCTAGTATACACTTAGTACTGTCAGTTCAAATAAATGTATTTGTCAGAAATATCACATTAGTGAAGTTAGACCCCGATGAACGAAGTACGAAAATCACTCTTCAATAAGTTTAGTACCCCATATTTCGGAAGTTATAATAGCCCAAAAGTTCCTGATCCAATCAGCCTAAACGAAGTGCTATCCAGCCCAATAAAAATCTGGTCTGGTTGAAACACTGGAGTGCTAATTTGAAGTTTGCCTCCCAAAATTTGAGATCTAATTCAGTTTTATTTACAGCACACATCTTGAAACTTGCCATACTCCTAGTTGAAAGAAAGCACACCAAATTCCAATGAATGTATTTGTGAGAAATGCATTAGTAAGTTGGCCCCGATGAAAGAAGCAGGAAAATATCTTTGTAATAAACGTAATAGCCCGTATTTAGGAAACTACAAATAGCCCTAATGCTAAACGTTTCTGACGCAATCAGCCTAACGAAGTACTATCCATCCCAATAAAAATCTCGTCTAGCCCAAACACTTAGTGGGCTAAGGTGAAGTAGGCCTTAGAATGTTTGTGAAGCTGTAGCTTTATTTCCAGAGTAGCCCAAACAGTAAAAGCTGCTAGGTGAAACAGTCCAAACGAAGTACTATCTGGCCGAATAAAGATCTCGTGTAGCTCAATAATTTGAGGGGCCAATTTCACACAGTCGGCACCAGTCGAATCTCAACCATCATGCTTGATGAGGCAATTTGAGCTCTATTTATGGTAGTAATCCTTGACGAAAACTACATTCTCTGACATGTCGATATGTAAAGCAAATCATTTAAAAAGAAAAACCTAATATTTTGTTTCCGTATTTCATGAATTTTGTTATGTGTGCTATGAATAATTACTTCCTGGTTTTCATAATCATATATTTGTTTACAATTCCTGTTTTTACTTAACTGAAGGAATGGATTCCAAAAGAGAATAAGTCAATTTTTTGTCAATTTAAGATATTAATTATACCAAGTTCCATTTCAGTATTTCCGTATATTAAACTTGATTTCATGCCAAAAATTCTATAAATCAAATTAATTGTATCAAAAGGAACAGTTGATTTCTAAAATGTCCTTAATCAACAATATTCTCTGAATTTATTTTCTGACCCATACTTAAAAACACTTATATAACTCTTGCTGAAGACGATACTTTCACCGGTATCTTACGAAAAGTAACAAATCACATTTTTTAATGTAGATTAGTCTTCGTATACAAAAATAGAATGATGGAAAAACACACAGAAAGTCATCTCCTGAAAAATATGAGTTTTTTGACTTAGGGTCTTTAGGAATTTTGCTCTTCAATTATTTTATTTTAATTATAAAGCATTAATTTAATTACTATTTAAACATTAATTATACTTTGTCAGAAATGCCTAAATTATATCCAACGATAGCAAAATTGCTGTCATCCAATATGTACTATCTCTATTTAAGGGTCCATACACAACTTTCTTTTGCATTTCATTAACAAAGAAATTAACTCGAACTGACATACACATTGTTTAAGGAATGTTCCGTTGATGGATTCATAGCTGTATATTCACTTATAAGGGCTCAAGCCCTATGGGTATAAATACAGCATGCAGATATACTATGCCATAAAAGCTACAATCGAAGAAACACCAAGCTACCAATGTTAGGTTGTCACTAAAAGCAAGAAATGCATCTGATCTTGTCAAGCAAGATGAACCTGGTGGGCCAATGCAAGGATGCAACAATAGTGAGCAGACTCGTAATCAAATGTAATGTACAGAAACATGATCAATTCTGTACCAGGTATTCAATAAAGCACAGTATCTAACCGAGTTAGAACAGAGAGGAACCAGTAGAACCATGCGGGATGTCTGTCGGCAGTAGGCATGTGGTCAGAGTTTAGGGGGTATATGTGTAAACAAATATAGTGTAATTATACGACTGTGTGAAATAATATTCCATAGTTAGATCTTTAATCACGTGCAATATCACATTCCATTGCTCAGCTTAACTTTTAGTTTAAAGTCTCACTAACATTCTGTTTAGACTAAGAGGACGATGACTAAGGCAAGTGACTCACGGTGGAAGAGTTGGTAGGATGAGAATGTGGAAGGAAACGAGAGTACCCGAAAAACGTACGGAAAAAATGTTATTCGACAAAATTTACTTGTCTGTGAATCGAATATGGGAACCCAAACAAGAGAGGTAAGCTCTCATCACTAAGTCATCTTCCCTGCAGTTTAACTTTAGGAGGGAATAACCAATGACAATTCATACAAAACCGTCTTTAAAATTGTTATCCGCCTTTTGCTTTTTCGAAATGCTTTGCAATACCAATTGCAAACTGTTTTCGGTAACAATTTAGAGATGGGGAAAAACTTGCAAAAACAGGATGATTCATAGAAGTGAGTTCGTAGTGGTGACTGGCAACTGATTACCTAAGCTAACCTAAACTAACCTGCTTAAACAGTATTGAAGCATACAAACCGTAAAGATAAGTGGAGAGTTGTTCTGTCTGATACAAATACCTAACATACCCTAACTTACATTAAACTAATCTAACCTAATTTAAATAATTGAAACATAAAACGACTTAATCTGAGTAGAATATCGCATAAAAGTAAGTGAAAATGTCCCCATTTTAAACAAAGGCTCAGATTTGTGATATGCTGCAAAGTAATATATCGAAAAAGCGGTTACCAGTGTCACATCTAGAAGGAGCTCCTCCGTGGCTAAGCAGTTAGCATACGCGCTTTTGGCGTGGTAGACCCGGGTTCGGTTCCCGGCGAGAGTTCACGTGGGGGTTCGGATTCCACGTTAATGAGTAGGTCCACGTCTCATATAGCCTCGATGCTGAAAGGGACGCTAAACCAAAATCAACTCCACTCAACTCAACGCAGATCTAGAAGGTAAGACATAGGCGGCAATCATAACCAAGACTATGATAATTATATCGTAAGCTTATTACGAACTTTCGAAAATTGATAAATAATAGTAGTGGATGCATCAGATCGCTTCTTTCTCATTTAATTGGATCTACCTTTATTAACATAAAAATAGCTTTTTTACTAGTCTAGCGTCTGCTGAATTGCTTTCCCTTAAGTTTATAAACTACGAAGACGGCTTAAGGATTTTAATTGTTTAACACTAAACACTTGACAATTTTAACATGAACTTTAAAATGTAAATAACCGTTGAAACATAAAGTAAATTCTAGCATAGGTTATGAAAGTTTACCTGAACTAGGAAAGATCATTAAAACTTTTAAAACTGTTTTTTTTTTTTTTTTTATTATATGCTGAGTTTTACTATACTTACCCATAGTTTATAACATTTGTAGATGAAATTTCTAATAACATTTTAATAGAGTAGTGCATTAGTAATGGAAATATGGTGTGCACTTATCACTTAGATATGTTTTTACTTGGGAATATAGAAATTAAAATCGAACTTCAAATGCATATAATCTTCCATAAGCCAATACCGATGAACTTCTAGTTTGTGAAATGTTTATCATAGGAAGCTACGACACGAGGGGAGGACGAATTTCTGAAATTCATAGAAATCGTCAGAGCTAAGTTGCTTTAGGTATCCTTAGATTGTTAAATATACAGTCGAGAACACAACTTACTGCTGTGCTTCTAACCCGTTTCTACTAATACTACGTCTACTACGCACTCTATTCCTACTACACCTCTTCTTACTACTACTACTACTACTACTATTTACTTCTGCTACTCTTACTCCTACTCCTACTGCCACTAATCTTACTAGTACTCGTACTCCTACTCCTATTCTCACTCCTCCTCCTCCTCCTCCTTCTCCTACTACTACTACCTAAACCTACTCCTACTTCTACTAAGCGTTCCCACTACTCCTTCTCCTCCTTCCACCACTACTACTACTACTATTCCTCATAATACTGCTACTCGTAATCCTACTACTTACTTCTCCTACTCATACCACCACTACCACTATTCCTACTCCTACTACTACTACTACTTACTCGTACTCCTACTATCCGTTGCTACTCCTACCCCTACTCTCCCTTCTCCTTCTCCTCATAATACTGATACTCGTATTCTACTACTTACGTTTACTACTCCTACTACCATTATCACTACTCCTTCTACTACTACTCCTACTACTACTTACTCGTGCTCCTACTGACCCATTGCTACTCCTACTTCGACTCCCACTACTTCTACTATGAATCCGTATAGTAAAACATAAATTTTTTGCTATGATATTAGTGCTTTTCAGTAGTCACCTAGCACAGGTTTGTTGGTGTTTGCAATATACCAGTTAAAGTGGACTTGGACCCGAGAATGCAACACCTCGAAAATGATTACTGAAGGTACAGGCATTGAAATCAGAGAAAAAGAAGTTCGTCTTTAGTGAATTATCTGTGGATCCGTATAGTAAAACTGCACGAATCAGTATTAACAAAAAGAAATTTGCTAAGCTGACCATCTCAGTTTATATGTGAAAGCGGCGTTGCCACATCTCAGTTCGACAATCTCCTAGGTGCTTGCCAAGTACTGGAGTTAGACGCTTGATTTATTGTTACCGTTTCTGGGGCCACCTTTTGGTGTCCCCTAGTAGGGTAGCACATAGAGGAGGAACTTAAGGAAGATTCACAAATACGAGCGTTAGTATTGTATTTAAAAATTTATCATTATGCTCTCAAAATTATCTTTGTCTTTAAACGTATACGAGAAGTTAAAAAGTAAAGGAGCTTCTACAATTTCTCGCACTATGGTTTAGTAACACATATATTATCCAGCACTTAATTAGTGTCGTCTACACCAATTCTACACAACGTGTCAATCCTGTTTCCGCGTTATTCGCTGGAGTGTACCAAACCGTTAAAATTGGCAGCTCCATTGCCCATCTGAGAAAAGGAGGAAATCAGGGCACTGATTCCCTTTCTGTTTGCGGAAGACATTAAACCTGAGCAAATTATGCCGAACGAAAGCAGAGTATGGTAACAGCTGTTTATTGCGAAGCAAGAAATTTACGAGTGGAAGTTAAGAAATTTAAACATCAACACCACCTTGCAAGATTGGGCTAACCTTATTTTGGGACATGAAAGGTGTGGTAGCTATCCATTTTACCTCAAGAGGCGAACCTGTGTACATTGAGAACCATTGCGTTGTGTTTCGAACTAAACTGAAATCTACAATCAGATCCAACTGATGCAGAACTCATTGATCCGGTGCAAAATTGGTTGCAGGTGCAACCCAAAAGTTTTTTTCAAGGTAATAAAACACTTGTAAAGCCTTAGGAAAAGTTAGTTGAACTGCAGGGATATTATATAAAAAGTAATGTATGTTTCAGTTTTGTATCAGAGTAAATGTACCTATTCTCTAAGTCGTTTATCTTTTTTACTTCTAGGATCTTTATTCCTACAAATTTACCATTGTTCAGTATCATTTTCAAATCAAGTCTCAACAAGTGTCTCGTCGCTGTAAGGATCATCTTTAGACACCCATGCATACAAAAGAAAATGCTCTTAATTGTGATACAACTTGAAACACCAATATAGTAAGCAAACCGCCCGCCACATTTTAACGGATGACGTCCCTCGTCGAGCATACGATCCGGGGAAGTTTCGGAAGAAAGTAAAGGGTAAGGAAGGAAGGATAGGGTAAGAGCTTATGAGTTAGGTACTAACCAGGCATTTGACTGATATAGGAGAGGAAAACCTAGAAAATCTCCATTCAGGGTAGCCTCATTCGTTTTAAACTTTTTTGACCGAGTGCCACCACCGGGAATCGTACATGGAACTGTTCGTATAAAATGCGAAAGCGTTAGCGATTACGCTACGCGGGACCACGACTTTGTGACTTTGCTTAACCTTTTAGGATTTTTGGTAACTTCGGTTACAATGGTATAGTACCGTCTTTAACTGCTTATTTAGATCCTAGAACATGTATTTAAGCGGGGTTTTTATTGGTCAAGTCAAGCACTGACCAAAGAACACTCGAGATGCATTTTGGAACCGAATGGTCCACTTGGTGTCACCAACTGGGGAAGGAGAAGGCGGACTATTTTATTCTTTCTTAAGGCATTTTTTTTAAAATAACCCTTTAGTTTTCAAGATATCAGATTGAAGCTTTCCATACGGACAGTGTTCACCTTTGGCTATTTCTAAAATTATTTCTTCATCCCTATGTGTAACCGGGCCCAGCCCTGAGATATACAAGTGTTCGGAAAGGGTGATTTCTTCAGAAAAAAACACTTTTCCCGAGTTTTCCCGTTCAGGTGCATGATACGGACGTATGGGTTTTATCGCGGGAAATAGCTCTTTACACTGAAGAAAGTGGCGCTTGAGCCATGACTCTAGATGAAATAGTAATCATGCAGTACATTTTTGAAATATTTTACGTACACACACAAACACACACACATATATATATATCTGAAACAGTGGCTGACCTTAGGTACCATAGAAACGTATTCTTTATCCTAAGTAAACGAGGTATAAACCACGATAGTATGATAAATAGTAAGAAAGCAGTAGCTGTTTGAGTGAAAGTCTAAAATTTATCTCAAAAAGTGGAAATCCTACGAGGGCTATTGAAGTGATAACAAAACAAAAAAAAAAAAATGATAATAACAGAACGTAATTTCTGTGATGGAACTAAACGACAACTAGGACTCCATTTTAACGTGCATGTAATTCTTTTTAATTAAACCAAACATAGTACAAGGTCATTCTTTTTAAAACTCAAGGATTTCATTTAGGTCTAGAATTTCTAAGTGAAGTTCGATTTTCATGCGGTTTCTGGCAAATGACCAGAGAAGGATGGGAAATTTATGGAAGTATGTGTACTGGTTTAAATTCATACGGGGTAATATCGATCACACCTCAAGAAAAACGGCAAATTTTCGCCGGTGTAGCTTACAACTGGACTGAAGTTTGGATTTTTGAAGCGAAATTGCAGAATACAAATTAAGTGTTAGTAATAACACCCATATATCACCTTTTGGATAGCTATAGCCAGTCTCTTTCCACAAATGCGGAGACATTTCTTGGGTGACATAAAGAGTCGATAAGTGACGTCTTCCAAAACAGACACCTGCCGGATCAGATGCGTCCCTGTCTCACACAGAAGTGATCCTCTTTCTCCCAATTTATTTACTAGCGACCACACTGTCTGGGGCTGAACGTGAAGGAAATTTGTTTATGAATACCCTTTACATCATCAATATCATCATAGGTATTCTGCCTTTATTGGTATTCTGCCTTTATTGGTATTCTGCCTTTATCCATTAATTGTAGTCTTCTTCGCGCCCTCCATCTCTTTCCCACCACCATACCTTCTAGGACGTCCCTCATGATACAATCTCTTCTTAGACAATGTCCCAACCAGTTTCTCTTTCTAACACTATCTAAAATTGTTCTTTTCTCACCAACCATTTCTAACACTCTCTCATTCGTTTTCCGCTCGACTAAACGAATTTTTTCCATTCTTCTCCACACCCCTATTTCGAAGGCTTCCAGTCGATTTTCGTCACCTTTACGTAATGTCCACGTTCCGCCCCACACACTACAACACTCCACACGAAGCACTTTATGAGTCTTTTTCTCAACTCTTTATTCAAGGTCCCACAAAACAGACTTTTCTTCCTCCTAAAGGCTTCTTTCGCCATTCCTATCCTTGCCTTTATTTCATGTTCGCACTTCATGTCATTACTAAGAATACTACCCAGGTATCGGAAACTATTCACTTGTTTTATTTTCTCCTCTCCTAATTTCATATTTGACACAGACCCATTCGTTCCAATCATCATAGCTTTTGTCTTTCTAACATTTATTTTCATCGCATATTATTCAATTCCCTTTCCCATTTTTTCTAACATTTTATTGATTTTCTGTTCAGATTCTGCAAGAAGCGCCATATCGTCTGCTAATCTTATGCATCTAATCATTCTACCTCCTACCGAAATACCATTATCATCATGTAGGTTCTTTTTCACTATATATTCTAGATAGACATTTAATACTGTTGGCGCGAGGCAGCATCCTTGCCGAACTCCCCTGCCAATTGCACTCTCTTCCGTCATTTCTTCATCTATCCTCACACTTACATGTTGGTTCATGTATAAGTTTCTTATGAGTATTCTATCTTTCCATTCCAACTCTATCTTCGTGAGAACTCCCAACAACAATTCCCAACTCACGCGGTCAAAAGCCTTTTCTAGATCAATGAATACAACACACACCTCTTTCCCTTTTTCTATAAATCTTTCACCGATCACCCTTAATAATCCAATTGCATCTCTTGTGTCCTTGCCTCTTCTGAACCCGAACTGCTCCTCCCCAACATCTTTATTTGGTCTTTCATATAACACTCTGTTCAGTATTCGGAGCAGAATTTTAGCTGAATGAGATATGAGACTAATAGTTCAATAGTCCTCACATCTCTTTGGGTTCGATTTCTTAGCCATCGGTATCATGATCGTTTTCAGAAAGTATTTTGGCCATTCTCTTGTTTCATATATTTCATTCCATAGTCGCATCAATTCTTTCTTTCCCTTGTCTCCTATATTTTTAATGAATTCGATTGGTATGCTATCTATTCCGGTCGCATTTCCATTCCTAATCTCGGACATAGCCTTCTCAAACTCATCCCAAAGAATCCTAAATCCTTTATCATCCTCGTTTACTTCATTTTCTACTTCAACATTTAGGCTGCATGATCTATCCCTACTCTCATATAAGTCTTCAACCCTTTAAGTAGCAACAACAAATTTTGTCCCCCAAAACTTTTAACGACAAACTCGTGTTCTTCCAAATAATTCACTATTCTCACTATGACCAGATCATAATCACACAATAGTACAAAAAATACAGCACAATTCCCCATACAGCGCCCCAGGTTCCTGCTTCTTCTTGACCTTAGTGAGGTTACCACCTAACAAAAGAAAAAACTCCACACCTGACCATACATCATTCCAATTTTGAGGTACACTCGCGAAAATTTGGTGTTTTTCTTGAAGCGTGAACGATATTAACAAG
Organism: Thermobia domestica; assembly: GCF_964235325.1. Lineage (NCBI taxonomy): Eukaryota > Metazoa > Arthropoda > Insecta > Zygentoma > Lepismatidae > Thermobia > Thermobia domestica. The sequence continues at coordinate 304,092,857 of NC_137455.1, forward strand.
GACGAATTTAAACCAGTAAACATAGTCCCATAAATCCCCACTCAGCCCCATAATCCCATAAATCGAATTTGAGTTAGAAATTCTAGACCCAAATGAAATACGTGAGTTTTAAAAGAATCACCCTGTCGAAACAAGATAAGGAAAAAGTTTCGACCAAATTTTTAAATGTACAATAATACATTCATTTGTATTTGCTATTTACTGTACGTAAAAAGTAAAATACTCCCGTTGCAGAGAGCTTGCAAGGGGAATAAGTTGACGAATCAGCGAACTTAATCAGTGCATCGGTGTCCTATCCGTGTTCTTTCTATTTATAAGTGATAGCGTATAAACAAAATGTGAATCAAAATTATAACATTCTAATATTGGAAATATCAACTTTCGCTATGGATATTCAGGTGTGATTTGGTACTCACAATCGTCATTGCTTAAAGAGAATTCAGATTTTAGTTTCCATTGCATTAAAGAGATGGAAGTAAAAATGTATCGTAATTTTAAATTGTAAGTCAATTTTACTGTATTTAATGGAAAAGAAAAGCAACATTTCTAAAAATAAACATATTGAAAGATATTTTCTAAGAAGTACAAACTTAGTATGATTAATGAGTAAGTGCTTTTACGCTATTAAAAATTACTTTTAGAATAAAACAACATACCTAGCATTTCGAGTTCACCAAACAAAATATCACGGTTAAATCTCATCTTAGGGAAAATAGGCATATCAAACCCAATCACAGGATACTTGTACCTAGAAAAAAAGAGTTAGAATCATGTAGTAATGTACATATGTACACGTTGTTCTATCAATAACTAGACTTAGTGTAGAAAAGAATTTTCAATTTGTCAAAGCACTGTTACTAGTAGAGAAATATTGCTTAGTTGGCTGTATTTCTTGCTGGTACGTACTATGTTTCTCTATTTTACTATATTTATTCTAGGAACAATAAGGTTTTTCTCGGGGTCTTACATGATACACCAACGAGGGGCCTCTGTGGCCCAGAACTTAAAGGTCATTTATTTTGAACGGAAAATAACTTATATTGACTGACATGAACTTCTAATGTATAAAACGTCGCGTATTTTTATCTATTATTACTAGGTTTCTAAGTACACTGTTGCCAGCTGTTTGTTCATAATTATTTAAGTTACCATTTTTAGTATGTGTAAGTAACTATGATCTTTCTATTTTATTTGTGTGTAAAGAAAAACTTGCTCCTACAGATCAATAGCAACTAAGTACAGTGTAGTATGTACGCAAAGACGACTTCTAATCGCAATTCGATGGTAGTACAGTAGCGTGGGGTGGAATGGGGAAGAGTGGGTCATTGTTCCTAAATATTATTTTATAAGTAAAGCAAAAAATAATAGATTTAAACTAATTATAAGAAACCTACAAAAATGTAGCAAATAGTACGATCCAAAAATTGCTCTCCTCGCACCCTGGTAAACATGTGCATTTCTTCTTATTGTAAGTCTCTGTAAGTAGGAAAGAAAAATAATTTTAATAATGCTGTTAACGTAAAAGTTTAAAGTGACAAGTACTTTGTTTACAATTTAGTTATGAAATTACACAAAGTTCAGTATAAGTAGCCTATAGTTTTATACCATAGGACGACAATAGGTGCATTTCGCCAGCCCCCCACCTTGGATTTTCGAAAGAAAACCTATGCCAATCGTTTGTGCTACGTTTGTGCCGGAATGTACCGCAAAAATTTTCGTTTGTACCACTTCCGGTACGAAGTTATAGTAGTTTTAAACTGGGGGGGGCTGGGGAAACGGCAGCCCCCCACCTCGGAATTTTAAAACAAAACCTATGCCAATAGTTTGTGCTACGTTTGTGCCGGAATGTACCGCAAAAATTTTCGTTTGTATCACTTCCGGTACGAAGTTATAAGGGTTTTAAAGTGGGGGGAGGCTGGAGAAACGGCAGTCTCCAAACTTGGAATTTCGAAACAAAAGCTATGCCAATCGTTTGTGCTACGTTTGTGCCGGAATGTACCTCAAAAAATTTCGTTTGTACCACTTCCGGTACGAAGTTATAAGGGTCTTAAAGTGGGGGGGGGTGGAGAAACGGAAGCCTATAAACTTGGAATTTCGAAACAAAAGCTATGCCAATCGTTTGTGCTACGTTTGTGCCGGAATGTTCCGCAAAAATTTTCGTTTGTACCACATCCGGTACGAGATTATAAGAGTTTTGAAGTGGGGGCTGGGACACGGCAGCCTCTCACCTAAGAATTTCAAAACAAAACCTATTGCAATCGTTTCTGCTACGTTTGTGCTACGTTTGTGCCGGAATGTACCGAAAAAAGTTTTGTTTGTACCACTTTTGGTACGAAGTTATAAGTGTTTTGAAGTGAGGTGCTGGAGAAACGGAAACCCCCTAATGTGAAATTTCGAAACAAAACCTGAGCCAATCGTTTGTGCTACGTTTGTGCCGGAATGTACCGCAAAAATTTTCGTTTGTACCACTTCCGGTACGAAGTTATAATAGTTTTAAAGTGGGGGGCTGTGGAAACGGCAGCCCCCCACCTTGGGATTTCGAAACGAAACCTATGCCAATCGTTCGTGCTACGTTTGTGCCGGAATGTACCGCAAAAGTTTTTGTTTGTACCACTTCCGGTACGAAGTTATAAGGGTTTTGAGGTGAGGTGCTGGGGAAACGGAAACCCCCTAAAGTGAAATTTCGAAACAAAACATATGACAATCGTTTGTGCTTCGTTTGTGCCGGAAGTTATCGCAAAAATTTTCGTTTGTACCACTTCCGGTACAAAGTTATAAGGGTTTTGATGTAGGGGGCTGGGGAAACGGCAGCCCCTACCTAGGAATTTCAAAAAAAATATGCCAATCGTTTGTGCTACGTTTGTGGCGAAATATACCGCAAAAATTTTTCTTTTGCACCACTTCCGGTACGAAGTTATAAGGGTTTTAAAGTGGGGGCTGGGGCAACGGCAGCCCCCCTCCTAAAAATTTCAAAACAAAACCAATGCCAATCGTTTGTGCTACGTTTGTGTCGGAATGTATCACAAAAATTTTTGTTTGTACCACTTCCGGTACGAAGTTATAAGGCTTTTGAAGTGGGGGCTGGGGAAACGGCAGCCCCCCACCTAGGAATTTCAAAACAAAACCTATGTCAATCGTTAGTGCTACATTTGTGCCGGAATGTACCCCAAAAATGTTCGTTTGTACCACTTCCGGTACGAAGTTATAAGGGTCTTAAAGTGGGGGGGCTGGAGAAACGGAAGCTTAAGAACTTGGGATTTCGAAACAAAGACTATGCCAATCGTTTGTGCTGCGTTTGTGCCGGAATTTACAGGAAAAATTTTTGTATGTACTACTTCCGGTAGGAAGTTATAAGGGTTTTAATGTGGGGAGCTGGAGAAACCGCAGCCCGCTACCTGGGAATTTCAAAACTAAACCTATGCCAATCGTTTGTGCTACGTTTGTGCCGGAATGTTACGCAAAAATTTTCGTTTGTACCACTTCCGGTACGAAGTTATAAGGGTCTTAAAGTGGGGGGGGGCTGGAGAAACGGCAGCCTCTCACCTAGGAATTTCAAAACAAAACTTATGTCAATCGTTTGTGCTGGGTTTGTGTCGGAATGTACCGCAAAAATTTTCGTTTGTACCACTTCCGGTACGAAGTGATAAGGGTCTTAAACTGGGGGGGGCTGGAGAGACGGCAGCCTATAAACTTGGAATTTCGAAACAAAAAATATGCCAATCGTTTGTGCTACGTTCGTGCCGGAATGTACCGCAAAAATTTTCGTTTGTACCACTTCCGGTTCGAAGTCATAAGGGTTTTGAAGTGGGGGGCTGGAGAAACGGAATCCCCCTAAAGTGAGATTTCGAAACAAAACCTATGCCAATCGTTTGTGCTAAGTTTGTGTCGGAATGTACCGCAAAAATTTTCGTTTGTACCACTCCTGGTACGAAGTTATAAGGGTTTTGATTTGGGGGGCTGGTCAAACGGCAGCCCCCCACCTTGGAATTTAAAAAAAAACCTATGCCAATCGTTTGTGCTATGTTTGTGCTGGAACGTACCACAATAATATTCGTTTGTACCACTTCCGGTGCGAAGTTATAAGGGTTTTGAAGTGGTGTGCTGGGGAAACGGCAGCCTATAAACTTGGAATTTCGAAACAAAAACTATGCCAATCGTTTGTGCTACGTATGTGCCGGAATATACCGAAAAAAGTTTTGTTTGTACCACTTCCGGTACGAAGTTATAAGGGTTTTGAAGTGGGAGGGTGGGGAAACGGAAACCCCCTAAAGTGAAATTTCGAAACAAAACCTGTGCCAATCGTTTGTGCTACGTTTGTGCCGGAATGTACCGCAAAAATTTTCGTTTGTACCACTTCCGGTACGAAGTTATAATAGTTTTAAAGTGGGGTGTCTGAGGAAACGGCAGCCCCCCACCTTGGAATTTTGAAACGAAACCTATGCCAATCGTTTGTGCTACGTTTGTGCCGAAATGTACCGCAAAAATTTTCGTTTGTACCACTTCCGCTACAAAGTTATAAGGGTTTTGATGTAGGGGGCTGGGGAAACGGCAGCCCCCACCTAGGAATTTTGAAACGAAACCTATGCCAATCGTTTGTGCTACGTTTGTGCCGAAATGTACCGCAAAAATTTTCGTTTGTACCACTTCCGGTACGAAGTTATAATAGTTTTAAAGTGGGGTGTCTGAGGAAACGGCAGCCCCCCACCTTGGAATTTTGAAAGGAAACCTATGCCAATCGTTTGTGCTACGTTTGTGTCGGAATGTATCGCAAAAAATTTTGTTTGTACCACTTCCGGTAGGAAGTTATAAGGGTTTTGAAGTGGGGGGCCGGGGAAACGGCAGCCCCCAACTATGAATTTCAAACAAAACCTATGTCAATCGTTTGTGCCGGAATGTACCGCAAAAAACCTATTGTAATCGTTTGTGCTACGTTTGTGTAGCACCTACACTAATGAAGCACGAAACTTAGGTGTTGGTGCACTAGGTAGCACTAATGTTACAAGGAAAGAAAACTTTCGAAATTATCGTGAACTTAGCCTCCACTACAAGCACTAACGAAAATATTAGTTTTATACGTTAGTGCATTGTTAATACTTCTAGAAGATACAAGTAGTTTCGTTAATGTTTCACCATTAGTGTAGAAATGGCCAATTATAAGTCTCAAAACTCCCATAAGAAAAACGTGGGGAATTATTCATTGTATCAAATTCCCATCGCATTCAAAAGCACTAATTACCTCTGTTAGTGCATCATAATTGCTTCTTAGAGCACAAACACCTAACGTTAGTGCTCCATTAGTGTAGGTGTTACAAGTAGAAAAAAACTATGGGGAAGTCAGCGTGAATTTCGCACAGACACTTTAAGCACTAACGAAAAAAAAGTCAAATTCGTTAGTTCTTCTATAAAGCACTAACAATTTCGTTAGTGCTTCACTATTAGTGTAGTTATGGCCAATTACATATCACGAGACTCACAAGAAATTTAGGCAAATTTTTCATTGAATCAAATTTCCGCCAAATTCAAAATCACTAATGATCTCTTCTAGAGCGATCGTTAGTGCATTGTTAGTGCTTCATAGCGCATCTACACATAAGGTTAGTGCTTCATTAGTAAATGTGCTACAATTAAAACACTTTTTTGAGGCCAGAGTGAACATAGCGCCCCCACTTCAAGCACTAACTAAAAACTTAGTGCCATTCGTTAGTGCATTGGTAGTGCTGCTGGAAGACACTAACAATTTAGTTAGAACTTCAATATTAGTTAAGTTATGGCCAATTACATGTAACGAAGCACATAATAAATTTATGGGAAATTTTTCATTGCATTAAATTTCCGTCAAATTCAAGAGCACTAATGATCTATTCTAGTGCAATCGTTAGTGTATCGTTAGTGCTTCTAGAAAACACTAACAGTTTTGTTTGTCCTTCAACATTAGTGTAGTTATGGACAATTACATGTCACTAAACTCCTATAAGACATTTATTGGGAATTTTTAATTGCATCAAATTTCCGCCATATTGCAAAGCACTAATGATATCTTCTAGTGCAATTGTTAGTGGTTCTTAGTGCACCAACCCCTAACGTTAGTACTTCATTAGTGTAGGTGCTACAGGTACAATATCTTTGGAGGGCACGGTGAACTTCAAGCACTAACAAAAAATTAAAGCCATTCATTAGTGTATCGTAAGTGCTTCTAGAAACCACTAAATGTTTGTATGGAATTTGATATTTCTGAAGTTGGCCCCACCAAAAATCTTGAATAAATCCCAAATTATGGCAATGCTAACCTTAATGCTTAGTGGATTTAAGTGAATAAAAGATGCAATAACGATTGTCTTTAACTGCATGTTTCTACCTCTATTTGTATAGAATTTGATATTTCTGATGTTGTCCCGCATCTAAAATCTTGAATAAATCCCAAAATATTGTAGCACTGACGTCAGTGTTTAGTATTTAAAGTGCACTAACGATGCACTAACTATTGCCGTTAACTCTATGTTCCTATCTCTATTTGTATAGAATTTGAAATTACTGAAGTTGCCCATCCCACCGAAAATCTAGAATGAATTCCAAAATATGGTAGCACCAACGATAGTGCTTAGCGATAGCACTAACGATGCACTAACGTTTGCCATTAACCCCATGTTTCATCCCTATTTGTATAGAATTTGATATTTCTGAAGTTGACCACCCCAACAATTTTTTGAATAAATCCCAAAATATGATAGCACCAACGTTAGTGCTTAGTCCTTTTAAGTGCACTAACGATTGCCGTTAACTCAATGTTTCTATCTCTATTTGTATAGATTTGATGTTTCTGAAGTTTGCCCCAACTTTAAAACTATTTAACTTCGTACCGGAAGTGGTACAAACGAAACATTTTGCGGTACATTCCGGCACAAACATAGCACAAACTATTGGCATAGGTTTTGTTTCGAAATTCCAAGGTTGGAGGCTGCCGTTTCTCCAGCCCCCCACTTTAAAACCCTTATAACTTCGTACCGGAAGTGGTACAAACGAAACATTTTGCGGTACATTCCGGCACAAACATAGCACAAACGATTGGCATAGGTTTTGTTTCGAAATTCCAAGGTTGGAGGCTGCCGTTTCTCCAGCCCCCCACTTTAAAACCCTTATAACTTCGTACTGGAAGTGGTACAAACGAAAATTTTTGCGGTACATTCTGGCACAAACGCAGCACAAACGATTGGCATAGGTTTTGTTTTGAAATTTTTAGGGGGGGCTGCCGTTTCCCCAGCCTCCCACTTCAAAACCCTTTTAAATTCGTACCGGAACTGGTACAAACGAAAATCTTTGCGGTACATTCCGGCACAAACATAGCACAAACGATTCACATAAGTTTTGTTTTGAAATTCCTAGGTGGGAGGCTGTCGTTTCCCAGCCCCCACATCAAAACTCTTATAATTTCGTACCCGATGTGGTACAAACGAATATTTTTGCGGGACATTATGGCACAAACGTAGCACAAACGATTGGCATAGTTTTTGTTTCGAAATTCCAAGGTTGGAGGCTTCCGTTTCTCCAGTCTCCACACTTTAAAACCCTTATAACTTCGTACCGGAAGTGGTACAAACGAAATTTTTGCGGTACATTCCAGCACAAACGTAGCACAAACGATTGGCATAATTTTTGTTTCGAAATTCCAAGTTTGGAGGCTGCCATTTCTCCAGCTTCCCCCACTTCAAAACCCTTATAACTTCGTACCGGAAGTGGTACAAACGAAATTTTTTGCGGTACATTAAGGCACAAACGTAGCACAAACGATTGCCATAGGTTTCGTTTCGAAATTCCAAGTTTGGAGGCTGCCGTTTCTCCAGCCCTCCACTTTAAAAACCTTATAACTTCGTACCGGAAGTGGTACAAACGAAATTTTTGCGGTACATTCCGGCACAAACGTAGAACAAACGATTGGCATATGTTTTGTTTTACAATTTGTGTGGGGGAGCTACCGTTTCCCCAGCCCCCACTTCAAATCCCTTATAACTTCGTACCGGAAGTGGTACAAAAGAAAATTTTTGCGGTACACTCCGGCACAAACGTAGCACAAACGATTGGCACAGGCTTCGTTTCGAAATTCCTAGGTGGTGGGCTGCCGTTTCCCCAACCCCCCCACATTAAAACCCTTATAACTTTGTACCAGAAGTGTTACAAACGAAAATTTTTGCGGTACATTCCGGCACAAGCGTAGCACAAACGATTGGCATAGGTTTCGTTTCGAAATTCCTAGGGGGGCTGCCGTTTTCCCAGCCACCACTTCAAATCCCCTATAACTTCATACGGGAAGTGGTACAAAAGAAAATTTTTGCGGTACATTCCGGCACAAACGATTGGCACAGGTTTCGTTTCGAAATTCCTAGGTGAAGGGCTGCCGTTTTCTTAGCCCCCACTTTAAAACCCTTATAAGTTCGTACCAGAAGTGGTACAAAACGAAAATTTTTGCGGTACATTCCGGCACAAACGATTGCCATAGGTTTTGTTTTGAAATTCCAAGTTTGGAGGCTGCCGTTTCTTTAGCCCCCACTTTAAAACCCTTATAACTTCGTACCGGAAGTGGTACAAACGAATTTTTTTCGGTACATTCCGGCACAAACGTAGTACAAACGATTGCCATAGGTTTTGTTTCGAAACTCCTAGGTGAAGGGCTGCCGTTTCTCCAGCCCCCCACTTTAAAACCCTTATAACTTCGTACCGGAAGTGGTACAAACGAAAATTTTTGCGGTACATTCCGGCACAAACGTAGCACAAACCATTGGGATAAGTTTTGTTTCGAAATTCCTAGGTGGGGGCTGCCGTTTCCCCAGCCCCCCACTTTAAAACCCTTATAACTTCGTACCGGAAATGGTACAAACGAAAATTTTTGCGGTACATTCCGGCACAAACGTAGCACAAAACATTGGGATAAGTTTTGTTTCGAAATTCCTAGGTGGGGGCTGCCGTTTCCCCAGCCCCCCACTTTAAAACCCTTATAACTTCGTACCGGAAGTGGTACAAACGAAAATTTTTGCGGTACATTCCGGCACAAACGTAGCACAAACCATTGGGATAAGTTTTGTTTCGAAATTCCTAGGTGGGGGCTGCCGTTTCCCCAGCCCCCCACTTTAAAACCCTTATAACTTCGTACCGGAAGTAGTACAAACGAAAATTTTTGCGGTACATTCCGGCACAAACGTAGCACAAACGATTGGCATAGTTTTTGTTTCGAAATTCCAAGGTTGGAGGCTTCAGTTTCTCCAGCCCCCACACTTTAAAACTCTTATAACTTCGTACCGGAAGTGGTACAAACAAATTTTTTTGCGGTACATTCCGGCACAAACGTAGCACAAACGATTGGCATAATTTTTGTTTCGAAATTCCAAGTTTTGAGGCTGCCATTTCTCCAGCTTCCCCCACTTTAAAACCCTTATAACTTCGTACCGGAAGTGGTACAAACGAAATTTTTTGCGGTACTTTCCGGCACAAACGTAGCACAAACGATTGCCATAGGTTTCGTTTCGAAATTCCAAGTTTGGAGGCTGCCGTTTCTCCAGCCCCCCACTTTAAAAACCTTATAACTTCGTACCGGAAGTGGTACAAACGAAAATTTTTGCGGTACATTCCGGCACAAGCGTAGTACAAACGATTGGCATATGTTCTGTTTTACAATTTTTGTGGGGGAGCTACCGTTTCCCCAGCCTCCACTTCAAATCCCTTATAACCTCGTACCGGAAGTGGTACAAAAGAAAATTTTTGCGGTACACTCCGGCACAAACGTAGCAAAAACTATTGGCACAGGTTTCGTTTCGAAATTCATAAGTGGTGGGCTGCCGTTTCCCCAGCCCCCACCCACTTTAAAACCCTTATAACTTCGTACCGGAAGTGGTACAAACGAAAATTTTGCGGTACATTCCGGCACAAACGTAGCACAAACGTTTGGCATAGGTTTCGTTTCGAAATTCCTAGGGGGGGGCTGCCGTTTCCCCAGCCTCCACTTCAAATCCCCTATAACTTCATACGGGAAATGGTACAAAAGAAAATTTTTGCGGTACGTTCCGGCACAAACGATTGGCACAGGTTTCGTTTCGAAATTCCTAGGTGAAGGGCTGCCGTTTTCTCAGATCCCACTTTAAAATCCTTATAAGTTGGTACCGGAAGTGGTACAAACGAAAATTTTTGCGGTACATTCCGGCACAAACGTAGCACAAACGATTGCCATAGGTTTCGTTTCGAAATTCCAAGTTTGGAGGCTGCCGTTTCTCCAGCCCCCCACTTTAAAAACCTTATAACTTCGTACCGGAAGTGGTACAAACGAAAATTTTTGCGGTACATTCCGGCACAAGCGTAGTACAAACGATTGGCATATGTTCTGTTTTACAATTTTTGTGGGGGAGCTACCGTTTCCCCAGCCTCCACTTTAAAACCCTTATAAGTTCGTACCAGAAGTGGTACAAAACGAAAATTTTTGCGGTACATTCCGGCACAAACGATTGCCATAGGTTTTGTTTTGAAATTCCAAGTTTGGAGGCTGCCGTTTCTTTAGCCCCCACTTTAAAACCCTTATAACTTCGTACCGGAAGTGGTACAAACGAATTTTTTTCGGTACATTCCGGCACAAACGTAGTACAAACGATTGCCATAGGTTTTGTTTCGAAACTCCTAGGTGAAGGGCTGCCGTTTCTCCAGCCCCCCACTTTAAAACCCTTATAACTTCGTACCGGAAGTGGTACAAACGAAAATTTTTGCGGTACATTCCGGCACAAACGTAGCACAAACCATTGGGATAAGTTTTGTTTCGAAATTCCTAGGTGGGGGCTGCCGTTTCCCCAGCCCCCCACTTTAAAACCCTTATAACTTCGTACCGGAAATGGTACAAACGAAAATTTTTGCGGTACATTCCGGCACAAACGTAGCACAAAACATTGGGATAAGTTTTGTTTCGAAATTCCTAGGTGGGGGCTGCCGTTTCCCCAGCCCCCCACTTTAAAACCCTTATAACTTCGTACCGGAAGTGGTACAAACGAAAATTTTTGCGGTACATTCCGGCACAAACGTAGCACAAACCATTGGGATAAGTTTTGTTTCGAAATTCCTAGGTGGGGGCTGCCGTTTCCCCAGCCCCCCACTTTAAAACCCTTATAACTTCGTACCGGAAGTAGTACAAACGAAAATTTTTGCGGTACATTCCGGCACAAACGTAGCACAAACGATTGGCATAGTTTTTGTTTCGAAATTCCAAGGTTGGAGGCTTCAGTTTCTCCAGCCCCCACACTTTAAAACTCTTATAACTTCGTACCGGAAGTGGTACAAACAAATTTTTTTGCGGTACATTCCGGCACAAACGTAGCACAAACGATTGGCATAATTTTTGTTTCGAAATTCCAAGTTTTGAGGCTGCCATTTCTCCAGCTTCCCCCACTTTAAAACCCTTATAACTTCGTACCGGAAGTGGTACAAACGAAATTTTTTGCGGTACTTTCCGGCACAAACGTAGCACAAACGATTGCCATAGGTTTCGTTTCGAAATTCCAAGTTTGGAGGCTGCCGTTTCTCCAGCCCCCCACTTTAAAAACCTTATAACTTCGTACCGGAAGTGGTACAAACGAAAATTTTTGCGGTACATTCCGGCACAAGCGTAGTACAAACGATTGGCATATGTTCTGTTTTACAATTTTTGTGGGGGAGCTACCGTTTCCCCAGCCTCCACTTCAAATCCCTTATAACCTCGTACCGGAAGTGGTACAAAAGAAAATTTTTGCGGTACACTCCGGCACAAACGTAGCAAAAACTATTGGCACAGGTTTCGTTTCGAAATTCATAAGTGGTGGGCTGCCGTTTCCCCAGCCCCCACCCACTTTAAAACCCTTATAACTTCGTACCGGAAGTGGTACAAACGAAAATTTTGCGGTACATTCCGGCACAAACGTAGCACAAACGTTTGGCATAGGTTTCGTTTCGAAATTCCTAGGGGGAAGCTGCCGTTTCCCCAGCCTCCACTTCAAATCCCCTATAACTTCATACGGGAAATGGTACAAAAGAAAATTTTTGCGGTACGTTCCGGCACAAACGATTGGCACAGGTTTCGTTTCGAAATTCCTAGGTGAAGGGCTGCCGTTTTCTCAGATCCCACTTTAAAATCCTTATAAGTTGGTACCGGAAGTGGTACAAACGAAAATTTTTGCGGTACATTCCGGCACAAACGTAGCACAAACGATTGCCATAGGTTTTGTTTCGAAATTCCAAGTTTGGAGGCTGCCGTTTCTCTAGCCCCCCATTTTAAAACCCTTATAACTTCGTACCGGAAGTGGTACAAACGAAAATTTTTGCGGTACATTCCGGCACAAACGTAGCACAAACGATTGGCATAGGTTTTTTTTTCGAATTCCAAGGTGGGGGGGCTGGCGAAATGTACCTGACGACAATGCTGATTTGTCGCTTCCAGCACCTGTCCATTTGTCGCTAGGAATAAGACAAGAACGGTTAGAGAAAGCGGCAAAATTCTTCTGAAATAGTTTCCGTGACCCAAGAATATATTATATCGTCAGTTGTCACTGTCTGTTCAACAAAAAGTGGAGGAAATGCTTTGGATAAAAAGGCCTTGTTGCCCAAAATCTTGAGTGGCCAAAATATTGCCTACAGAAACCTCACAGGCGGAAATCGAGCTTACTCAAAAACTTGTCAGATTAAATCTTTCGGTACAAAATCACCTCCAAACAGTCATCACCGTCAAAAATCTCTCTTTTTATGTTTAATGTCCAACAATTATATATCTATAATGAGGAAAAGGATGGTGATAAGGTTATGGTGATGGTGATGCTAATAGCTCTCCCCTTTGGTGCGAGCAGTTCCCGGTTTTGTTCCCGGTGGGGCCACTCGGTCGGAAAAGCGTTCAACGATTTTTCAGGCCAGCCACCCTGAATGAGGTTTTCCTGGGTTTTCCTCGTTCACACCAGGTAAAATGTGAACAAAATGATAAAAACGGGATACTCCGTGAAAGCTCATTCAGAGAGTGTTTTTCCACAACGAAATTTATGTGACGCGACATGGGATTCAACCAGATTCCGCATGTACCCGATGTAAACACTCTAACATGGAGGAACTATCACGCTTTGCTTTTTCTTCCAGTATAGGCTAACAAAATTACGACTAGCAAATAATACACAGGGGAGAACCTTACTCGTGCAGGTGGAAATCTTGAAGGGCAATAGTAAACAGAAATAAATACATAACACGTAGAACTTAGCTTTATTTGGTGACAGTTTATGTAGATTTAAAACCTAAATTTTTCGTATAAAATTATAAACTGCTTCTCCCAATTTAGTATTAATACGGAACCTCTGTTTGAAAGTATCGAAGGATTTTATGAAACTTACAAAGAAGAAAACATTTTAATTGTAATTTATAAAGACTCGAATTCTACATCCATAATCTAGTAAATGAATTTATAGATAAAAACGGAAAAACTGAAAGATGCGATATTGAACAAGTGCTTAGTAATAATTATGGAAAAAGGATATCGTCGCAGTTTTAGAAAGTAGGCAGGGGTCGTACATAAAATATTAGCAACAATATGGATCAAACACTAGCAACAACATAGATGTTAAACAACGTTAAGAAGTGGAGAATTTTAGATGCTTCCACTGTTGGTGATCATAATATTATAATGCTTTGCTCTACAGCTACAAATACTAACTATAAAGTGGAACATAGTGGCATAAACGAAAAACTCAGTAATAATCAATTATAAATAAAATATGAGAGGTTTTGACAAAAACAATAAAACTTAAACAAATAGAGGATAATATTATAATTGAAGAACAAGCAGAAGATTTAGAAAAAAATGCAGAGATAATGCAATAATCAAAAGATGCAAAAACGAGGGAGTAAAGACCTATAAGAAACACTTTCTGGAAAAATAAGCAGCATAAACGAGAAAACTCTACCTACACATACACGAACAAAGTTAAAATAGTTTCATTAGATTAAAATAAATAAATCAATGTAAATTAGAACGAAAAACAATAGTTGAAAATCATACATTGAAAAGAACCTAAATTTCGACCCTTGAGAAGGAAGAGTACAAGTTAATAAATCATAAAATTTACTCGCCTGCAACGTACTGAACACTCATAAAGCAAAATAGGCCATATACGAAAAAGTGGAACGAAGCAGTAGAATATCAAGTGAGTTCATTGTTGCCGCAACAAAGCGGGAATAAAATAACGAAACAATATGAAATAGTTGAAACTACGAAAGAACACGGAACGGAAATCAACACCGAAGAATCGAAAATAGTGAGAATATCCCGTGGGTACCCTTACAGGTCCGAGTAGAACGAAGATAACTCTAAGAGGTCGGCAATAACTTCTGGGAAATATTTTGACAAGAGACATTTGCTGTATAATGATATCAGGCAAAGAATTCCTAAACTTAAAGCGACATTCAATAAGAATGGAGCATTGAATTGCGGATTCAGACACTTGGATATTACGCAAGTTAGAAAAGAAATATTGGGAAAGCTTCGAAATATGATGTTGGTGGGAGATCTAATAAACAGAAATAGTAACAAGGGAGGGTGTTTTAAAACAAATAGGAGAGTAGAAGACTCTTTTATGCAATATCCTTCGTAGGAAGGCCAAATAGATTAAACACTTCTTCATAAGAGGATATGACTCCTTCATAACATCATAGAAGAAACGATTGAAGGAAAGCGAGAACTACGAAGAAAAAGAAAAAATGATTGGAAAATGGAAATAAATATTGGTAACCAAAATATTAAGCTGAAGGTCAAGAAGCAGGGGAGAAACGTTTCCAGGATCAAAACTATTTTTGAAAAAAATTCATACTAGCATCTGCAAACAGGGACAATTCTTAATCAATTAATTACCACTGTACTGTGATATATTTGAATAAAGCTGTTCTTAGCACTAATATGAAATTAGGTTAATATAAATTTTTATTATAAGTTTACTTATTTTCATAGTTGCTTGGTTTTGTCTCACGAGGTGCTGAAATTTATCATTTGAATGTTCATGGCAAAAGTAAAAAACATTATAGTTATTGTTATTATTGCACCCTAAAAGATCTTATTATTACGGTCAGATGTCGATGGTGAGTTCTTTTCATAAGGATCTGGATGGAGACGTTTTAGTTAGTCGAGATTTTTTGCCAGGAAAAGACTGGGGGAGGAAGTTTCAGACAGGAAAAAATTACGGCCGTGAAATGTCCCTATATCGGTAGAAATATAAACACTTCCTCCGTACGGTAGTATTAAAGTGGTTCGCTAGAGACCATAAATTGTCATTGCAATATTCTTTGGGTGAATTCCATGTCCCAAAAAAGGTTACAATATGCAGTCATAGTTATACTATAGTAACAAGCGACAGTACTTTACAGATTCCGTTAGAGTATTTATTTTCATAAGACAAACAAGTGGTTACGGATGACAAGATATACATTCCTGATGTGGACTAAGCTTTACAAGAATATACATCAAAACTGTTCTATTTATTTATTCACATCGAAAGAAGTAAACTTTTCGTCATTTCCACCGTTAATGTGACTATCATCAAGTAAAAATTATTATATTGAAAAGAGTTTAAATTGATTGAACCTTTCAAGAAAGGTTTCAATTGCTATATAATGTCACTAATGAAATCGGAAGAGCTAGATACTACTAACACTTATGGTGACAATAGTGAATATATGAGAAGAAAGTAATTGATAACTGATAATTGTGAATGCTTCACAATCCTTTGTGAGAAAATCTTTCTTTTTTAAAACTTACAAGAGTCACAGAACAAAAAAGAAAAAAGAAAACTACATGCAAATTATTATATCTTTTCTCATTCTGGTGACACAGTCGTGAAACGGTGTCGTAACAGTCACATATTTACATGATTTATAAATATAATGATTGTCCTTCTGCTTAATATATTGAGAATAAATTGTGATCTCACCACTTAAACGAGCAATGCAAGCTAGCCCTTTAACATCACATGGTTTGTAGATGCCTGCAAAACACAAATATTGTTTATATAGACTTATGTAACTGGTTAAGATTTTTAATTTAGCTTCATTAAACTAAATGCCACTAAATGTAATTTCTGCACAAATAATAAAATTATAGCATGTAAAAATTCAGTATTACCTTGAATGCATATATGTCTACGTAACAAAGCATACAAACTTATTCAATAGAGGTCTTTCAAGGTTTACGGTAAAGAATTTCTCACCTTTGCTAATTTAAGAATTATCGTAATGCCAGTAGCGGAGGTATTTGTGCACGAACTTTGTCTATTTGCTATCTCTCAGTATCTCAGCTTCTATTGAAGAATACATATTGGACAAAAGATTGACAAACTATGTCTTAAGAAAGTTTCTAAACATGGTCGAATGTGCATGGCCTTCGAGATTCTATCTTTCTTTTTTCAAAAATGGAGACGAAAACATCTATGAATAATGCATTAAGGGATTTCGCAAGCATGTATGTAAAAGCGATAACAAGAATTCCGATTTACGTGCCATGAGCTCCTTATATTTTCCCCCCTTACTTCCGTATGCTTTAAGGAATGGCAACACGGGGTGTATCACTCAAATATATAGATGACGGCCTAATCATTTCAAAATGTTCAACTGGTAGTAATACATATTTATTTAGTCCTTTGGCACATTCTTCCCATCTTATATGTATTATTATAACATGAATTAATGACAACCAAAAAGCGGCGGTTTCTCTTTTTTCGAATCCCATATCCAATCTATATTAAACATAGTGTTGTTGAAACCGGGAAAAGATCCAACATAAGTTGCTTCATACCGACCCATCAGTTTGATCTTCGTACTCAGCAAAACGTTTGAACGAATACTAGTTAAACGACTTCATATTTATCTGCAGCAACGTCATATGTTTCTTTCCACTCAAGCAGGCTTCTGTCAATTTTACGCCACGAGCAACCAACTATTAAAACTCTCATCCCTTCTCATCAATCATTACAACAGAACCTTCCGTCGGTCTTGATATCATTCGACATAGATCGTGCCTTCGACACAGTCTGGCATGCAGGCTTACTTTACAAATTGAAACGCCTCCTCCCTATCACCTGCGTCCGCCTCATAGCAAACTTCTTATCTGACAGGAGTGCCTTTATTTCCATCCGTGGCTCACGCTCTACAGAGTTTACCTTAAGAGCTGGGGTGCCCAGGGTTCGGTGCTATCCCCTCTTTTGTATATATGTACGTCGCTGACATGCCTCTGCCCCCACCACGAGTCCACACCCTGCAATACGCCGACGACACAGCCTACCTTGCCTTGGGGGCATCTGGTGATCGAATCTCTATCGAGCTACAATCTGCAATTGATACGCTATTTCCTGGTGCCTCGGGTGGAAATTGAAAATAAACCCAATCAAAACTCAAATGACGTTCTTCGGGCCACGCAAAAATAAGAACTGTCCCACAAGAAATGCGGACCGTCTACGCATTACTGTCATGGGCACTACTATCCAGATCCGCCACAGTACTAAATACCTTGGCGTTAAATTCGACAGCCACCTTACTTGGAGACCTCACCTAAAAACTCTCGAGACAAACATACACCGGGGTCTTTATTAAGTGAGTCACCTTAAACGGACTACATGGGACCTAAATTCTATGTTATTATTATACACGTACAAGGTCTTCGTCTATCCTGCACTCACCTACGGACATCTTGCTTGGCTCTCAGCAACTGAACAATATTATGACCGCCTCCAAGTCCTTGAACGCCGAGCTATTCACATCGCTTATTCACTTCCAGCCAGAACATCCACTGCCGTCGTTTACAACCATACCTCTATGCCTCTTCTTCTGGATTATGTCTACCGTCTCCGCACCCGTTGTATTATGCAACACGTCATCGGCAACCATCCCATCATCGCAGAAATGTTGTAGCAAACCCCGGCACTCCCACGCAGATCATACCCACCCCTTGACCACCTACTTGCAATATACGAACGAGAATCAAATACAGCTGATTACAACCCTGCTCGTCACATATACCACAGTCATCCGTCCATCTATCCTCACTAACCTGCACACACTTACCTGTTCACTCGTCTCCTGTGGAAAAGCCCATCATACTCTTCGATCCAGCTAGCCACATAGGCTGAATACCATACTCCAACAGATTTAATTATATCCTATTGACCATCTATCTTTTCTTGTTTCACTAGTTTTCTCATTACTCTGGCCAGAGAGAAGGCGTAACCTTCTACGACCCGCCCATCTACGGATGGGAATGAAATGCTTTGTATGTATAATCTAAATTAAAAGAAAAACACCTTCCCTGTAAAAGGAAGTCCGTACAGTTTTTGATTTACGGTTGCCAATTTAACCACTGTGTGGCTAAGTCTGGCTATTTTAAGAACCTGGATAGCCAAAGATTTTCCAAAAAGCCGCTAGTGGCTTTTCTAGTGATATGCTATTTGCTATTGGCCATTTCTAGCCGTTTTCTGAGTTCTGCCACTCTTTGATATATTATGTGTATCACTTTGCTATATGCTGGAGTTTGATTGGTTCTGTAAAAAGCAGCATTCTAAACTCTACCCCTACAATTGACTCTCTTATTGAAAGCATTAATGGTCACATTCACTCTTTTCCTACATCTTGATTACAGAGAAGAGTGTGAGTTTCAAACCACCCATGTGAACCTGGCCCCCCACCTCTCGGTACAAACGATTTCCGCATATCAATAAAAAGTACTTCGTTTGTACCGGTTCGTACCGCAAATATTTTTGTTTGTACTATACTGCAGTAGGAGAAATTAAGAAAACAAAGTGGGGAGGGCAAGTTCACGCAGTCCCCCCACATTGTCCTAGGATCGATTTAATTGGCTCATTTGAAAGATTTTCGTTTGTACCGGATTGTACCGTAGTTTGTTTCGTTTGTACCGTTCTGGATTATGAATAATTAACGAAACAAAATGGGGGCCCAGATCAAACAGGCCCCCAAATCACGACTTAATACACCGGATACACATGATTTTTGTATGTCACATAAAAGTACTTGGTTTGTACAGGATTGTACCACAAAGAGTTTTATTTTAGCCATAATAGATTATGAAAAATTAAGAAAACAAAATTGGGGGGGCTGTGTGAAGTTGGCCCCCCACCACGTTGTACAAACCATTTAGATGGCTCATTTGAAAGATTTTCGTTTGTACCGGATTGTACCGTAGTTTGTTTCGTTTGTACCGTTCTGGATTATGAAAAATTAACGAAACGAAATGGGGGCCCAGATCAAACAGGCCCCCAAATCACGACTTAATACACCGGGTACACATGATTTTTGTATGTCACATAAAAGTACTTGGTTAGTACAGGATTCTACCACAAAGAGTTTTATTTTAGCCATAATAGATTATGAAAAATTAAGAAAACAAAATTGGGGGTCTGTGTGAAGTTGGCCCCCACACCACGTTGTACAAACGATTTAGTTGGCTCATTTGAAAGATTTTCGTTTGTACCGGATTGTACCGTAGTTTGTTTCGTTTGTACCCTTCTGGATTATGAAAAATTAACGAAACAAAATGGGGGCCCAGATCAAACAGGCCCCCAAATCACGACTTAATACACCGGGTACACATGATTTTTGTATGGCACATAAAAGTACTTGGTTAGTACAAGATTGTACCACAAAGAGTTTTATTTTAGCCATAATAGATTATGAAAAATTAAGAAAACAAAATTGGGGGGGCTGTGTGAAGTTGGCCCCCCCAACACGTTGTACAAACGATTTAGTTGGCACATTTGAAAAATTTTCGTTTCTAGCCGATTGTACCGTAGTTTGTTTCGTTTTTACCGCAGTAGATTATGAAAAATTAACGGAACAAACTGGGGTCCCAATTCAAGCAAACATTCTAATTAAGTTTTAAAACACAGGATACATATGGCTTTCGAGAAATTTGAATTTGTCTTGGCAGGTCAACCTGGCCCGCACATGTTTGTTTTCTTTCCAATTCGAATCAAAGCGTCGCCAAAAATTTGTACCAGTATGTATCAATTAATAGCATCAAAGTTAGAATTTGTACCACCATCAATTTCGAGAAATTTGAATTTTTGATGGCAGGTCAAACTGATCCACAAAACATATATTTTTTTTTTCAATTCGAATGAAAACGGTACCAAAAATTTGTACCAAATATATGCCAATTTGTACGAGCAAAATAAGAATTTGTACTATTATCAGGTTGTAGATGTTTGATTTTTTGTTGGTGGGTCAGGCTGGAACGCATTTTATTTTCTTTCTAATTCGAACCAAAAATTTGTACCCAATATATACCAATTTTACCACCAAAATTAAATTTGTATACCCAGTTATTTCGAGAAATTTGAATTTTTGGTTTCAACGTCAAGCTGGCCCCCACAACTTATTTTCTTTCCAATTCGGATCGAAATGGTATCGAAAATATGTTCCTAATATATACCAATTTGTACCACAAAAATTAGAATTTGTGCAACTACCAATTTTGAGAAATTTGAATTCTCAATGCTCGGTCCAACTTGACGTCGAAACTTGGCTCGCCCTGGCTTGCCCAACACATTTCTTTTATTAATTCGAATCAAAATGTTACCAAAAATTTGTGCCAAATAGATATCACTTTGCGCCATCTATAAACACCGAAGACAAAATTATTTTAATATTTTTCTACGGTGTACCAAGTGTTAGAAAGAATAAAGGAAAGCATTATCACAAAACAACCTGTTGGGTAGGCGGCAGATTAAATGGATAGCATTGGCATTTGTACAACTTGGTTGGAGGAGGGAGGTTCAAACATCTACATATATTGAGGACTCCAAAATATTTATGAGTGGGTGATTTTTTTCCCCAACCATTTGTGAACATGGACAATATTAATTTTTATTATAGAACTCATCCAGAGGATTAGCTCTGTGAAGTCGTCTGTATCCACTCATATCTCCGTTTCGAAAACAGAGGCTAGGTTCTAATTTTGCTTATACAAATTTTTACAAATTCAGTTACCATCAATAATGCACTCCAGAGTTAAAGTGTTTAATGGAAATAGTAACAAATTCATTTGCGAAGTAGTGATGTCGAATTAAAAAAAAAAATGCGTTTCTCTGGTTTACCTTGAGATCAAAAAGATACACATATTTGAGTAGGCATTTCAGATTTATTGAATTGGTACAGGTACAATGTAATACTTTTCTGTTACAAATTGTCTAAAAAAAATTGGACAATTTTCATATGAATTCTGAATAAGCCTTTGGCCTGGAAGAGTTGACTTGGTGATAAATTGGCCATTCGTTGAATAACAATTTCTAATCTTTATTCGTACATGATTTTGCTCATGCAAATCATAAGCAAATTTTCCGTTCCGCTTTTATGAATTGCGGGAAAATTTGGTTGCACATACACCACATACACCAATAAAGAATGCGCTCAACCTTTTTGAGACCAGGTGTACATATTTGGTGAGGTTTTGATTCGAATTTTAAACAAAAATAAGTTGGCCGGCCAGTTTGACCTGCAATTAAATTCATATTTCTTGAAATTGGTTGCTGTACAAATTCTAGTTTTGGTGATACAAGTTGTTACATATTGGCTACAACTTTTTGGTACAGTTTTGTTTCGAATTGGGAAGAAAAAAGTTTCGAGCTCGCCAGCTTGAGCTCCTAACAAAAATTCAAATTTCTCGAAATTGGTGAAGGTACAAATTCTTATTTTGGTAGTTCAAATTGGTACATAATGGATACAATTTTTTGTAAGATTTTTGATTCAAATTGGAAAGAAAGTGTTTGTGGGTCAATTTGAACCGCCATCAAAAATTCAAGTTCCTCGAAATTGCTGGGGTAGAAATTCTAATTTTTGTAGAAAAAGTTGTATATATCGGGTACAAATTTTTGAACAATTTTGAATAAAATTGGAAAGAAAAATAAGTTGTGTGGGCAAGTTTGGCCTGCCAACAAAATTCTGTCTGACGTGACCTGCCACGCTCCACGAAATTTCTTGGGATATAAATTCTAATTTTGGTGTTACAAATTGGTATACATTGGGTACAGAATTCTGGTACCGTTTTGATTTGAATTGGGGAGAATAAGTATGCAACCCTACTTGACTCGCCATTAAAAATTCAGTTCTCGCCAAATTCGTGAGAGTGCAAATCATAGTTTTGGAGGTACAAATTGGTACGTATTGTTTGCAAAGTTTTAGTAAAGTTTTCATTCGAATTGAAAACAAATGTGTGTGTAAGCCAGTTGACGTCATACTGATCCTCCATTACATCCCAATTTTGTCGAAATAAGTAGTGTCTACAAATTCTAATTTTCGTGGTACAAGTGGGCGCATAGTGAGTACAATTTTCTGGTACCGTTGATATTGGAATTTGAAAGAAAAATAAGTTGTGCAATCCAGTTTGAACCGCCATCATACCTAAAATTTCTCGAAATTGGTGGAAGTACAAGTTCTAATTTGGTGGTACAAATTGGTAAGTATGGGGTACCAATTTATGGTGCCATTTTCATTCGAATTGGAAAGAAAAAGTTGCGCTACTCTGCTCCACCCGTTATCAAAAATCAAATCCTTTTCGACATTGATGAGGGTACAAACTTTAATTTTGGCGTTACAAATTTGTACATATCGGGTAAAAATATTTGATACCGTTTTGATGTGAATTTTAATGAAAAATAAGTTGTGCGGGCCAGTTTAACCCACAAACCTAAATCTAAATAAAACTTAAAACATTGTCTTACAATCCGCTACTAACCAAGTACTTTCATATGACATACAAAACGCATGTGTACCCGGTATATTAAGTCGTGATTTGGGGGCCTGTTTGATCGGGCACCCATTTTGTTTCGTTACTTTTTCATAATCGGGAACGGTACAAACGAAACAAACTACGGTACAATCCGGTACAAACGAAAATCTTTCAAATGAGCCAACTAAATCGTTTGTACAACGTGGTGGGGGGCCAAATTCACACAGCCCCCCAATTTTCTTTTCTTAATTTTTCATAATCTATTATGGCTAAAATAAAACTCTTTGTGGTACAATCCTGTACAAACCAAGTACTTTTATGTGACATACAAAAATCATGTGTATCCGGTGTATTAAGCCGTGATTTGGGGGCCTGTTTGATCTGGGGCCCCATTTTGTTTCGTTAATTTTTCGTAATCCAGAACGGTACAATCGAAACAAACTACGGTACAATCCGGCACAATCAAAAATCTTTCAAATGAGCCAATTAAATCGATCCTAGGACAATCTGGGGGGGCTGCGTTAACTTGACCCCCCCACTTTGTTTTCTTAATTTCTCATACTGCAGTACAGTACAAACAAAAATATTTGCGGTACAAACCGGTACAAACGAAGTACTTTTTATTGATATGCGGAAATCGTTTGTACCGAGAGGTGGGGGGGCGGGTTCATAAGGGTTTTCAAACCTGTATGTTACGAGTAGAGCTTGGTAAAAATCTTCGGGGAAGAAGTAGTGAAAGTTTGAGTAAACAGTCGTTAAAGAAATATTGAATAGACTCCCTGGTTATATAGACATCCTTCGTAAAATGACGCAATATTGCAATGTCAATGATGATTTGAAACTAGTGAAACTGTCTTTTATTAACTTAGGTTTATATTTTCACTTTGGGATTTGAAACTAATATCGAAACCATTGAAAATCACTGGCGAACATAAATTTCATGAAACAGGTAAATACGTCATAAACTGAAGAATTTTTGCCACATCTAAATCAGTACACAGATGCTGCTGGAGGAATGAGTCCTTTTTGGGAATTAGTTACGTTGGTGTGCTTTCACGTTCTACCAATGCTTTCACGTTCTAACGCGGAAGTGAAGTATGTACACTGAATATATTTCTAAAAATAGACTCAAGAATACATTGAAAACCAAACGCTTTCTTCAATTTTAAGAATGAGATTTGGGTTTCACCGTGTGCGAAAGTGTTATTGTCTATCATGATTTTATACCACAGTTTTGCAACCAGCCTAAACAAAAGCAGCAGAGTACAAGCAACTGAGAGGAAAGAACTTTTCCTGTTGTTAGGTTAGTTTTGCATTACCTTTTTGTTGATACAAGTGCCGAATTTATTTAGATTTCTCTTAGTGTCAAACTTGATTTTTTTCTAGCCATTTCTGGCCATTTTTAGCTATTAATTTTAGCCACGTTTTCTCTCTGAATGTTGGACTGTTTACTTACTTCTTCAATATACGTATAGGCCGTGGCACATGAAAGCGAGTGTATCATTCTTTATGAGACGTAGAAGTTGCGTGATCTACAGTGGAACGTTGTATTTCTGCTATTGTTGTTGAAGGGAATGAGTACTGACTCATCAAAAGCCAATGAATAACACATCTTCCGCCCACTGATATCCAAAACAGAGCACAGTTTCCTTCTTAAACAGATGCAAACTTCTTATCATATTTTATCTACTTATCATACTATAGTCAATGCCTAATGGGCTACCGATATGTTATTCACTAAATATAGTAATTTTGAGCGTCATACACCATTCAAATAGACATATGTTCCTCCAAGTCTACTCTGCTAGTCGGTATACAGCATTTTTAAACTCTCTGCAAAACGTTTCAGACTAATTACCCAATTTAATATTATAGCCCTGAAACGGCCGTCTATATTTTCTTTTTGATATATAGTTGCGTAATAGTTCATCAAGAATTGGTAATTTTATTCGACGTCGCACGTGTTTTTCTAACTTAAAGAGAAAATAATCATATAGTAGCATTTTATTCGATAGATATTGCTTGATTTAGTTTCTATATTAAATTAAAAAAAACAATGAATGCTTCCATGTCTCGGCTACAGCTTCAGTCACCAGCAAAAGTATTTCATCACAAGACTCCTGTAAGTGCATCAACTCGGATCCGGTACATATACTGCTATCGCAAACAGCTGGGTAGATGTAGTTCATCTGCTTCGTATTCAAACAGTTAGTGGAGTTGTTCAGCATTGAAACAGGCTTTCTTCTTAGTGCAGTGGATACATGGAAAACAGGTATCCATTTTAAGATCAATTATATTTTTGATTTACGTGTTGTCTCATGAGTGTAAAATGTCAATGAAATTATAACTTACTTTGTATGGATTATTTCACTACATATTGTATGTAGGAAGAAGAGAAGAATTACTTGATATTTGTGTTAGTAAGACAGTATACAAGCAAACTACAATCGCATAACTAGTAAACCCCCAAAAGGCAGACGTGTATCGTTTATGATAGTTTGGTCTCAGACGAACTGCAGCACATTACCACTGACTTTATAGTGCCTAAATAAAATTAAACAAGTGTATACGCCAGCTCAATGATACGGTTCTTTCCTCAAAAAGAGCAAAATCCACACCTGCTAGTAAGTCACATGAAGTTTCTTTGAAATCTGACATAGTGGAAGACAACCAGATTGATACTGACGAGGAAAGTAAATAAACTGTGAAAGTTGAATTGTGGTGAAAATGTGTCACAAGATTCAGTTCGAGTGGCTAAGCAATGTAGTCATAGTCTCTCGATGCGCAAATGCTTCGTTGATTCCATCTTAAAATCCGGTAGGCAAAGTCCAAGAGCACCATTTTGGCACGAAAATGAAAAAGCTTTTGGTAGATCGGCCTTCATCATTCTAAACCAGGGTAGGGCACCTATACTTGGCGATACTTCCAGTGCATGATTGCCATCTTGAAAGGCGCCATATGGAATCGCGGTCAAATACGATAAATCGCAAGGGGCTCACGTGGGGTATCAAATAGCACTTTAATTTAGTCTTAAATCACTTTCCGTAACCAAAGTTGAAAAGCGGATGTGCGAGCAGTGTGCAGGCCTCTAACAAATGGAATAGTAGTCACTTGATGTATACTAAACAAATTTAAACAAATCATATCTTGAGCCCAGTGAGATAAATCGTCAATTAAAATTGACATGCCTGTAGGGAAGGATGGAATATCAGAATTGCAGCACATTATACATATTTCGAAGCGCGATACAAATAAACTGGTGGATGGCGAAACACACGTTTAATAGTACTCACGACCAGAGAATACCAAAGGGATTGTTCGAATATGCATTGCTGGTAAAAGTTTCCGGACTGATCAAAAAACAAGGAAATATTAAGTTAGACTTGTAATACTGTGCCATTTTCGACAGGATTCTTTCTTAGTTTAGGAACACAGTGATAATTTTAACATCAGAATAACATAGTAGCTTTATCCAACAACAAAAATCCGAAAATTCTTTAAATGTTCTTCTTCTCAAAGAATCCTCCCTTTACAACTATCATTCTTTTCACCGACCGGTGCGTGCGGCTGGCAAGTTTTTGAAGATTTTCATCTGAATTATTATTCCAGGCGTTCTGCAGAATATCAAGCATATTATCAGCAGATGTTAGAAACATATGAAAACTTTGCGAGTTAGATTTGTGTAATGAAATGTGTCCATTCGAGCAGTTGCAGAGCTTTATGTAATGCAATAGTAGTCATTTGATGCATAATAGCTACTAAACAAATTATCTCTTGAGCCCAATGAGAAAAATCGTCAATTAAAATTGAAATGCCTGTAGTGAAAGATGGAGTAACAGCATTGGAACACATTATACACATTTCGAAGCGTGATAAAATAGACTGGTGGATGACGAAACAAAGGTTTAATAGTACTCACGACTAGAGAATACCAAAAGGAATTGTTCGACTATACAGTATATTTAAAAAATGATATCAACTTTTGTTCATAAGCAAATACCTACTTTCTAGGTAATAACGTTTCGCTCTTCAATAGTGACGATGCAAATCCGTAACGAACTGATTAGCACACAGCATGGCTGATTCGTACAAACACTTAACAAAAGTACTTTCGTCATGACCGCAGACACTATTTCAACCTCGCAACATGAGCTCCATAAGACCTGTAATTGATACATCTATTGCTCTTGTGACATACCCACATTTCTGCCATGCATACTCCAACAAATCCTTCAGAACTGGCGCACAAAATTGATGGTACACAACAGAATGCATTTTCATTATGAAAATTTTGTGATGTACGTTCTTCGGGGCACCACAAGGAATGAATTATGAAAGAACGATTAATTATATCTCAACAGGAAATGAAGATAACAAAGCCAAACTTCATTCTCAACAATACTAAATCTAATACTCTTTTCCTACATAATTGCCATTAGGATTCAGGCACGTTTGTTTTACTGGCAGTTATTCGATATAATTGCTGTAATAAAAAATCCCGCCAAGCTAAAATCCGCAATTTTATTAGTTTGTTGAATGGCAAATGAAGCAAGTGTATGGTGAAAATGCAGTGAATGAGTCTTCTGTCTTAAAATACTATACCATGTTCAAAGAAGGAAGAACAAACATACATGTTAAAGATCAAAGAGCTAGACAACATACCAGAACCATAAAGAAATGTTTTAGATTGGATGTTTTCACTATTTCTCCTACAGTCCCAACTAATCGCCAAGTAATTTTCAACTTTTCCCAGAAACAAAGAAGTATTTCCTGGAAATACATTTTAAATTGATGAAAGTCTTAAAGAGACTGGAAGCTCGTAGCTTCTATCGTTGGAAGATGATGGGTATAATATTGAATTAAAATACTTGACTCGCTCAAGCCTCAATGATAATGACTATTATCTTAAAAAGTAGCTTTACGTTTAATATTGACGGAAATGATATTCGATTAACGTATACTCATACTAACACCCTGACTACTGCAGGAAATCTATGTTAGTCGAACTCTTTGGTATGACACTAACCACGCCACAGAATGGCTATGCATAAGGCACATAGTGTGGTGAGTGAGAATGGGGTAGGAGATAGGGCATTTGCAAATATCTTGCTTACTATGGTAGCAAGCAAATAGAATGGTCACGTTGCAATTCTTTATATAATATAATGTTGCAGCTGCAACGAAGAAATTCAAATGCAATACGGTGTTTGTGTATAAACATTTGAAGTTCCAAAGCAAACCTCATCTCTCTCATGTCATGCTACAACAAAAATTCGTAATACTGAAGACATTCAACATTTATCGCACTAAAGGAGTAAAAACTTCATCTACCCAGAAATTTTAACAGATGAATACATGTTAAATAAATTATTTACCTAAAACGCAGAACTATATCTTATGCTACCTGGAAACCGCTTTTGACTTAATTCCAAGTGTTTTCTACTTCCAAATAGGTTTTCTTTGTAACATTATAGAACTGAGTTTTATATGAATAGTTTTAAGTTACGCCAGCTGAAACGCATTAATTTATGTTCTCTTATGTTCACATTTTCTTATATGTCGCAGCAAGTGATGTAAAATATTTTGTATTTATGAAATTAGAGGGTTTAGAACGAACGATAATATTAAAAGCAATAATTGAATTAAAATTGAAATACTAAAAGAATATAATTGGTTTAATAAAATTAATTGATTCAACTAGGGGCTTATTTATATGAAAGGTTTTTAGGCGGCTAACACTTTTCTTGCAATCTCAACTAAAAAATCGGAATTTTTAAGGATTAACGAATTCGATTTACATCAGGAGATTTGTTTCTCCATCCCGTAATGTCGAAAACTGAAATACGTTCAATTCGAACTATACTTAATGCCATACGCAAGATTCTGTTCGAATGAAGAGCATAACGGAAGATTAGAATAGGCTCATTAAACTATTTCATTCTATCTTTCAATTTTGATATTTTCAGATAATTTTATCTGTTTTCTACCTTGTCACGGTTTTTATCTTTACATATACAGAATGTATTGAAGGAAATGCAATAAAAAGCATTACTTCAACAAATTTTACACTCGACGAATTGTAATATTAATTATATATGCTACTCAGTGGGAAACATTACCTTTTCACAAAAATAAGGGCTAATTTTAAAGCGAAGAAATTATTCGTGCACCAACTCTCAGCAAAAGGATATTTCAGTGCAACATAGGCTTACGAAATATTGTCAGCTGCTTGAAATGTTACGCTTAATTTTGGTTGCACATGTTTATGTGTTTGTAAATCCAAGACAAATATTGGATCCAACCTAATGGAGTTACGGCAGGTAGGGGAATTCATTTTGTAAAGACCCATCACGGCCTACCATCAGAGGATAGTTTTCTCTTATACAACTTTAGGCAAATGTCTCTTCAATCTATCTACTTTCCAACTTCAAATGTCGATATTGGATCAAAAATATATTATTTTCTAACTAGTAGCTATATGTTTCTTACTTGACTCTAAGAAATGAAAAAAATATGAAAATGAAATTTATACCTGAATAACAAAGAAGGTAGAAATAAAGTTATTGTATATAACAAGTTGAAGTGAAAAAGCGAAAATAATATTTATAACCATATAATAATAATAATAATAGGTAATGAAATATTAATATTTGAAAGTGATTTTGGTTTCATAAGAAATTAACAATCAGTCGTAGATTATTCAATTTATGTAGTATATAGTACTCGCTTCCGCCTTATAAAGACTTAATTTTCCCTAATATGTAAT
This sequence comes from Thermobia domestica, assembly GCF_964235325.1. NCBI lineage: Eukaryota > Metazoa > Arthropoda > Insecta > Zygentoma > Lepismatidae > Thermobia > Thermobia domestica. Next base: position 304,122,376 of record NC_137455.1, read on the forward strand.
CGTACATTGATTATATTATGCTTCCCGATAAGTTTTCTTTATAATATGATAGAACTGAGTTTGTAATGAACAGTTTTAGTTACTTCACTTGACATGCATAAACCTATGTAATGCATAATAAATGAAAATTATACAGCATATATCTGACTTAAATATATATTTTTAAAGAAACATATTTTCTTATTTTTCTAGCGATTTTACTTCAGACATTCAAATAGGTGCAAAACCTATGTAATGTATAATAAATGAAAATTATACAGCATATATCTGCCTTAAATATATATTTTTGAAGAAACATATTTTCTTATTTTTCTAGCGATTTTACTTCAGACATTCAAATAGATGTGTTATTTAGTAACTACTACGGTAACTTGCACGTGAAATAATCCAAAGAGAACAGTTAAGGACAAGTATAAATTGCTTATAATTATATATGTATACATACATCAACTAGGTATACTTGAAAAAGTATTTTAATTACATAAACCTTAATTAAATATTCGATAATGCGGAATGGTTGGAATTTGTCTCGATTCTTAAAATATATTTTGATTTTAGTAATAATGAAAGACACTATAAATTAGTTTCGAAGATAGGGTTTTAATCATCACCTCGTAATGAATTTGTTTTAGTAGCATTTGTGTTTTAATTGCTACTACCTCGCTAGTTTTCCATTTCCTCTTACGATATAATGTGTTATTATGTACAAGAAATTATGCATAAATACTAAGGAAGTATTATGTAGCTAGAAGAATTGAACCAATTGCTATCAAAAAAAAGAAACCGGCCACTGCAAACCTTGTCAGATAAATGTAGGAACACAACACATGAATGCAATAAATTTCTAACAGAAAGTACGAAATTACGTAACATATGTCCGGTGGATTTAACTTTATTTGCGATAACAATTTACAACGTTTGATTTAGGACATATTTATCTACAAACCCAGCAATGAACGGTTTTTATAGCACTGTAGTCGAATATTTTTGCAGATACACTACATTGCTTAAAAATGGAACTTATTGGTGGGTTGTTGCTTCGTTTATTCCAACTTTATCCTACTTGGCCGTGACGTAGAACAAATTGGTGGATTTGGTGTCTTGGGTACAACATTAACGCAATCAACCTCATAGAAACTCAAACTCAGCTTTCCTATAGAGCGAAGTAGTGAACAGAGAAAAACAGTACACTGGTATTATGGAATCGAATAAGCCACAATGATAATTTCCGTGAATATGCTTCAATTTATAGATGTTAGTATTTGCATTGCCAGTTGTAAGAGTATTGTGTGTCTTGAGTTCATGAGTACAAAAGTACTGCTCTGTTAAATATTTATTTGTAAATTTCGTCGCCGGTCTTAAATTGTGCATATACGTCAATTCTGTGCTTAGGAACAAAACATTCCTGACCATGTACCGACCAGAGGCTTGGACTTCATTCTAACAACCGTTCGACGTTACTTTTATATGTTTTACAACACGATCTATTTTTTTTCTTCCTGATTCAGATTTTGATTCGAAGTAGATAATTATTTAAATGAACTGAACACGTTTTTAAACCTAGGTCAGTACTTCATATAACTTTCCCTGCAGTAAGACCGGATTTCCTGTGTACTTGGAAACAATTATTTTCTTCTTTCTTCTTTTTATGATTCAATTTTAGTTGCGATCACATACATGTAACCAATAATGTCGATACTCCGTCAAACCTTTATCAGCTTGGCTTGGAAATTCAATTCAAGGACCTCTTTCGTTAGTTGTCTGTTGTGCACTTACTCTCAATAGTTTTCTTTTCTTCTTGAACAAACCTTAGTTTCTCAGCTATGATTGAAGAATTCAAAAAATAAAATATAAGTAAGAATATCAAAATGAAAGTAAAGTCTGAGCGAGGAAACTTCTTGTAATTACTAATGTACTCGCATTTTACATGCTTTGTGTAAAAATGTCTGGCTATGTAGAGAGGTCTGATGTATAAAGGCAGTTATACATTCAAGACACTATATAACAGATTAATAACGGTGTGTGATTGTTTCGGTCAAATTCTACTTCTATTTGAGGGGTATAAGGGGTACATTTCCGTTTTCCTCCAATCTTAGTCACACTGTAATCCTAGCCAAATGTGCTAGAAAAATCACTAGTGTAACATTAACATTATTTTCTTTTAGACGGAAACATATGCCGACTATATCTGTTGACATTTTATATTATAAATTAACTATTTACTTAAAGCTACATGCAATATTTTCCCACATACCAGAGCCAAGAAATAGTTGAGGCAAACATTGGCAATTTTGTATCGCCTGCTGATACTGGCAGTTGAGTTGACATGATACACGAGTATAGAATTTATTTGTGTAGACTTTCTTTTCATCTGGAAATAAGCATCCTCTTTGTTTGACAGTTAGTTTTCGTAGGCCAGGTGAGCTCACTATGGAGGAGGGAGTCGCAAAGTAAATAACACTGTTTTCTTTCTTTGTCGGTAGGTAAGAAAAATGATTGATGAGCTTCTGAGGATATTCATATGGTGAGCTGATGTACACCTACGAAAGAAAAATGTATTTTTCAAATTGGTTAGTATATAGGAAACACTTCACATTTCTTTCTTACCAAATGCATGTGGTAGTTATTTGCACGATTAACCCCACCACTCTTGTACCTAGAAATGTTTTCTTACTGATATTGTCGTACTATACATAATCATTAGGAAATAGAAAATAAACATACTGAATTCATGAACAATACATATATAAATACTAGATTTCAAGATGTAGATAAGGGTTATTGCATTTAGGAAAGAATTGCTACAATATTGGTTCAAAGGTACAGTTTTACATTTAATTGAAAAACTACGACGTAAGAATAATGCGAAAAAATAGAAAAAAACGCTTGTTATTGATATCACAGGTGATACTGCTACAAAGTTTTCTGAAATAATCTGTTTTCATTTACAACGAAAATGTACCTGATGCAATAAGGAAAATGTCTGAAAATAAATCAAAGTAGTTTACTGTTAACCGATATACCACAAATTGAAATAATCTTCCAACTGCAAGGAATTCACAATTTTGTCGTTACTTATTAAGAAAAGAATATTATTTTTCTCATATACATGCTTGAATAAGTTTTCCACACAACATAAAAGACCTCCAGTTGCGCAAAATAACCGAAAGATCAATGTGTCAGACCCATCCTAGACTCGGATTCCCCCCTGTTATATCAAGAAGGTACCGATATCCCTATTCGGTCTTTTCTTTAAAATGTGTTCGTTAGTGTAGACACGGATGATCAAGTTCGATTCCTGGCACAAGCTGGTATGATCCAGAACTCATGTTAAGCTGTATAGCTGTCTACTTCTCGTATAGCATTGGGGATAAAATGTAGCCCCAAACTGATAACAATGGACCTGAAAATTCAAACTCTCAACGTCCGTTGTTATTACCATAATTCATATCAGTTGTCTGTGTAACAATAATGGTAACCAAAATACCAAGAAGCCATTATATGTTATAAAGATTAAGTATTGCCAAATTTTCCTTATGGTTATTAATTTGGAAAAATTTAAGACATTACAATTCACAAACAATCAAATCACATTTTTCATTAATTGCGCATGTAACCTAACAATACTTTGATACACGTACTGTAGGTTGAAATCAAAGAGTAATTAATTTTATTATTTGTCTAAAATTATAACATTTCGCTAAATTCTTGCTATGATAATGGGAAAAGAATTCCAAAATATTAAGGCACAATCATTGCTTTAAATTATTAGCAAAAGAAGAATATAATTTTAGTCCTAGCCTGTAAGTTATTTTTTATCTCTACATGACATTTCTATATGATTCTCCTGTGTGCTGTAAACTAAATTAAAATTACGTGGAATAGAAGGTAGAATACTGAACCATTAACCTAAAAGTAAGTGTAACATAATATCTTTGAAAATCAAAATGAGAAATTTAATTTTCATGTACCTATTGTTTTGCGGGTATGTTCTGCTAGAGATATTCTACATCCTTTTACATAATATTCAATTATATTACTTTTTCTCAAAAATAACCAATAAATGAAGATTATGTATTTCGAGCAACCTTAAAAAATATAGTTACAATGATCGTTTGGTGTGAATTCCGCAACATTTCAATTATTGCACTGCTACCTAACTAAAATTTAATCAATTGTATGCTCTTAGTGTCATAATGAAGATTCTATTACAGTCGCACATATATCAAGAGAATGACGTTCTAATGAAATCACGAAACTAATGTATAAGTGTAGAATTAACACAGATGTACAAATACATTATTTTATGGTGTATTGTACACGTCAGAAGAAAGATATATTCTGTACTAGAAGAATGGCCTTGATGCCTCAGTGGTACAGCGTTCAACTCTGGTGGGTGGGATTCCTGATTCGATTTCAACTCATATGGATTTTATGGTGGACAAACACCACATGTGTGGGTTTTATCGTAATTCCCCAGTTTCCCCCCTCTTTATCAATCAAACATTACCTGCATTTCTCATCATTACCGCCCCCTTTAGCCTAGCCGGCATAACCGTGCGATGTAGAACTGATATATTTCATTTCATTTTTTCTGTGTTAGAAACGTTACTGCTTGATTTTAAAGAATGTGAATTGAGAAATGTGTGTTCAAAGAGCAGAAGTAATGCCGTATCAAAAGTTGGGCGGCAGTACTAGGTGTGTGACTGACAAGAGCAATGTGAGAGTTGTTAGATTATATAGTACTGTTAAATTTCCACACTTTTTCATCCTGTAGTTTCTACTCGATGAGTACACAACAAATATTGGTCTTTAAACTGTGAAACGTCTTCCCTCTGAGTCCAGTTAACTAAATTTGTTTATGTTTATGTAACTTATTGTTTTGGCATGTTTGAAAGCAATAATTGAACTGGAGGAAGATAACAACCACTAAACACTAAAGTAGTACAAGCAGTGATACATAAAGAGCACTAAATTCTATGCCCCGACTTAAGTAGTGTTGTACTTTATGAAAACGTTATTTTGGATAACCTATAACCAAAAAATGTTATCAATAGTTTCAGGATCATTACCAATATTATGACATTAACCAATGGTATTATAAAAATGTAAATAAATATTATAAATGTATATGAAATGTTTATAATTGTGTAAAAGAAATGTTTTAAGTTCATATTAATTATAAGAAAGAAAAAGAGCATGTTTTTAAAAATATGAAATTATGTTTAACGTAAACTGTCCTGTACGCACAAATGAAACAAATAAAATAGTTTATTATTTGTATATAAAAATAATAGGTTCGTCTTTAATTAAATCGCTAGAAATTCTAGACTTTATTTAGATACAATAATGTCCTCTAGTAAGATGTGTACCATTCCTTTCCACGAATAAATCAAGTGGTGTAAGTGTTTCATTTATTTTCAGATTAGTATCCGTTTCAGCAACAAAATTATACGAGACGTGTAACTACTACTTAACATATGATCGAAATCACATCACCGCCCTCTTGAAACCATTTTCAAAGTATCACAACCAAGGCTTGTACGCCAACCACTTAGAAACAAAATTTTATTTACACCTACCCTGTAAAAAAAATCAGGTGTTGAAACAACACAAAATGACTACCATTTTAGCGTATTATTTGTGTGTTAATTCAGCGCCAAACACATCGTCTTCCGAGCATAACATACATAACTCGATACTACCTGAGAGAATTTTGCATTGGTATTTATCGTTTGATATGAGCAAAGCTTTGAGTAATATATATTTGGTACTTGTGCCAAGTAACGAATAATGCTCTGTGTTTTCTGTAATCAATCATAATAATATTGTTGTAAACCTGTGAATCCTTTGACAACAGTTACAAAGGCAACGGTTCTGTCATCTTCTGTCAGTATTTGCTAAGACACAATAATAACAGATAAGGAAAGTAGAAGGAAGCTCTGCTATTTGTGTAACTGTTGTCAGATGACTCACAGATTTACAACAATATTATTGTGACCGAATACAGAAAACATAGAATTGTTCTTTGTTACTTGCCACAAATGCGAAATTTATTTCACAAAGCTTTGCTCATACCAAACAATAACAAACAATCCAAATACTCACAACCAGTAACAGGGTATTTCAGATATACACGGAAGGCGATGCGCTTGGTGTCAACCACTCCTGGTACACAACTTTTCCAATTCGCTGACGATACTGCATTTCTCGCTGTCGGACGGACAATTGTGGTATCCAACAACACCTTCAACAGGCAATTGACACATTTGTTGACTGGTGCAACGTTTGGCGTTTGGCTATCAATGCTACTAAAACGCAAGCTATCGTGTTCTTACCATCTGGTCGTCGATCTCGAGTACACCGAAATCCTCATTTGTTACGACTTCATGTTGAGAACTCACCAGTCACCATCCATAACACTCTTAAGTATCTGGGCATTGTGTTCGATTCCAAGCTTACTTGGACACCGCACCTTCTCACTGTCATCGAGAAAGCCAAAAACAGACTTAACTTTCTGAAACGACTAGTTGGTACCACGTGGGGTCTACATTCAAATCTCCTCCTAAACACTTACGAAGTTTTCGTGCGTCCGGTCTTAACCTATGGTCACACAGCTTGGTTGCCAGCTCCTCCTAAGTACTATCGAAAGCTAGCAATACTCGAACGCCATGCATTTCGTTTATCCTTCCGTATCCAGTTCCCCCACCCAATCCGTCTACTCTACGACCGTATTCATTTTCCCCGGCTCTTATCCTATCTTGAGGCTCTCCGCTTAAAATACATTACAAAACGCATTACAACTGCTCATCTAGTATTCCTGAACATTCTTCGATATGATAGAGACTTTGATACCCCTGCTGTTTATTATCCGACACCTTTACAACATCTGATGACCCTGTATCATTTGAACATCGGCCGCGAGAACGTCGATCCAGAAGTTTTCGACATTTATCATCCTGGCACAGTTTCACCGCTCATCTATCCAAGTCATGCACAGTAAATCAACCACTAACAGGGCTGCCTTTGTCTTCATTAGTTCCTGAGTCGCCCCAGGAACAGAAGCTAACAGAATTCGTCTTACTAACAATACCCATGTGTTGTGACGTCATAGCACTTCACCCTCATGACATTTCCACTCTTCCCGTATGTTTTATAGCTCCAGATGAACCTGAATTACCGCAACTATGTTTTGTTATGTTCTCCTTATTCCATACGCCGAAGTTAAGGAACGACTACGACTTATATGTCAGCCAGACGATCTTCCTTAGCATCCATGGCAGATGAAAATTGCCCTCACTTAATTTATGTCGATCCCTTTGAGTGAACTGAATAAAATGTTAAATAAAGATGACTAAACAACACCTACACCCTCTCATATTAAAATTGATGCTCCTATACAATCCGACCTCTTCCCGAAGAAAGGGCGCAACCCTTTAAGCGGGTAAACGTAAAAAAACGCCTAGTGTTTCATACTTTCCCAGAGCTTAGCTTTGTTCCGCTCTGAAGCGACAATAGAGCATAGTGACGAGTTTTGCAATCTCCTATCCCACTATCCTGGTCACTGAAGCTTGGCATCTGTGTGTATCGGTTGAAAGACTGATCTAGCCTAACTCATCAGATACCTACGCAGGTTGATAGTCTCTTTGGCCCACGTAGACCACTATCCAAACGGGTGGTCTGCTTCAAACCTGTAACCTAGACGACCTTCGCTATGGCTTCTGGACAAGGTACTGGTCATAGTGGACTACCTCCTGTTGTTGCTTAGGGCCCTTCTCTGACGGTGGCAAAGATCGACAAACGAAAAGCCCGCCAAGAGTCAGAGCCAAGCAGTCCAACGGCTCACTCTACAATAGCTGCTACCTTTTCTGCTGCACTCCAGATGACACCTCCAACCAAACGTCATCATACACTGAGTGAGTCCTCGTCTGAGTCTAACTATATGGATATGAGATTCCTGGAAAACCATCTAAACCAGTAGTCTATTCTTTTCTTGTTACCAACTACAACGTTAAGTACCATGATTTAAAGCAGATTAACTTACGCCTACTGAAGTGCGTGCCACAATCGGATGTCAAACAACTAATACCTACAAAGAACGGTATTATCATCCGATCGACAGATCCTAACATGGCAACCACTCTTCGTAACACCTACTCGTTCGAGATCTTTGGCACCTCGGCAAACCTCCAAAACCTTTCATCCAACCAGGCGAAACAGCCTCCACCTCCTCGCAAGCCTCCAGCTCTATCTGTTGTAATACGAGGAATAGATCCCCAGTTCACGGATGCCGAGGTCGCTGATGAACTTAAACTGGAGGGTCATTCAATCCTTAAATGCCTTCACGTAAAGAACGCATCGGGACCCACTTACATGGTCCGAGTTCTCACCAACTGTCAAGAGACCGTGGATGACCTTCTTAGCAATGGTGCTTATATATACCTGAAAAGACATCGGGCGGAACCGTCTCACTCACCTCCGCCTCTTCCTGTACGTTGTGAGCGATGTCAAGCTTATAACTCCTATCACACTAACGACTGCAGGAACCCTTTCAAATGCGGGTACTGTGCAGGTCCCCATTCTACCAAGTCTTGTCCGAATCTCAGTAATCCACCGCAATGCTCGACCTGCCCAGATCAGCATCCTACATACAGCTATAAATTTAAGGCCAAACCCGCTGCAGAGGTGCTAAAACCAGAGGTCACTGTACCTATACGCATTCGTAATACAGATTCTACTACTCCGCCTCCTAGTTCTGCACAACAACCGATCACTATCGACAAATTTTTGCCATTTCTCACTGTTACCCTACAGAACATACATCCATTTCTTCGCCAACATATCCTCCAACAAGTACAACTCGCTGCTAAAACTATCCTGCATGTCAACTTCACTGGCACCTACTCCAACAACTACGCTCATTTTCATTCTACAGTCCATGAGTCTGCAGGCTAACTTCTTTCCCCATCTATTCTCGTTATTTTTTCATTATGGTAGTACATTTTCTTTTTGTGAACATTCGATCTCTACAAAAAAACAAGCTTTTGTTTGAGCAGCTACTTATGGAGGAACACGTTCATTGTTTTCTTCTCAAAGAAACATTTCTTACTGCTAAAATCTCATGCAAACTCTCACCCTATCTCCTACTTCGACACAATAATATCACTCCCACTCGACGTGCTAATGGTGGCGTTGCTATTGGTTTTCCGCACTCTATTTCCCATAGAGTACACGCTACTGGAGATACATAACTGCCAGAACATCTTATCGCTACTCTATATTTCAAACAATGCTACGTCACTGTTGCTACCATATATATAAGACCAGGCCATCCTATTCCTCTAAGTTTCTTTCAATATATTTCTGACAATTTCCGGAAATATATCATATTGGCCGACATTAATTACCATAGCCGCTCAGATAATCAAAAAGGCAACTTTTGCAATTATATTCAGACCCAAACGAGGGGATTTATTCATCCCATTCCTAAACCGACTCGACCGGCTTCAAATACAACTCCTGATATAGTCATAACATCGCCCAATATTATCTCCAAGCTCAATCTTTCTGTGCTTGACCCGCTTGGGAGTTACCATATCCCAATTAAAGCTACTCTTCAATATACAGGTCCACCTCAACCCGCTCCGCCTACAACTCCCCGCATAGTGGCTCGTTTCGACCGTGCCCGTTGGCCTAACTATAGGGAATATCTTTCCAACAGGCTAACACCTTTATCCGCTCCAACTTCAGAGTCTGAACTATACGACTCTATTGCTGAGATCACTGATAGTATTCATCAGGCGTCCTTGCAGTATATCCCTCAGACTATAATTGATCCCTATAGACCGAAACTACCGCTACAATACTTATCTTTAACACGTCGTTCCCGCCAACTTTATCGAGATTTCACTCACACGGGCAATCTGGAATCGCTTCGTCAACATCGTCAATACCAAAGGGCAGTGCATAATTATCTTGTAGCATACAAGACCTGAAGCTGGATAAAAACCCGCAATACCCTCTCTGATACAGCGCATTAAACTAAGTACTGGAAACGCTTTCATTAGCTCACTGGTAACACCACTCGCCCTTCATATCCACTCATTCTCAATGATACGCCTTTACACTCTGACCTGGACAAAGCCAATGCCTTCGCTGATCAACTTCAAGGTGTCTTCACACCTCTTGGACCTGCTCTCTCAGCTCGCACTCATCCTACTGACCGGCTCAGTCTCAACTCACCATCACTCCAACCTCATGCTGATCATTTTCTACCCGACAATTCACCATTGACAGCTCCAGTTACCGTCACCGAAATTACTACCACCGTCGCTCGTAGACGCACCACCGCTCCCGGGCTAGATTCTATTAGTATCGCCATATCAAAGAAGGGCCTTACATCCTCCATTATCTTCTGTCTCTCATCTTCACGTTCATCCTCCGTACTGGTTTCATCATTAACGACTGTAAAACATCTAAAACTCTAATGTTTCTGAAACCGAACAAACCAGCTTCATCGGTGTCTTCTTATCGCCCGATTCAACTCACCCTTGTTTTCAGTAAAATACTCGAACGGATACTTGTCTCTCGCCTACACATACATCTCGCTGATCATAACCTAATTCCCTATCATCAGGCCGGATTCCGTCCGAATTACAGTATAATTGATCAACTACTCCGCCTGACCACGGACATCACTGCCCAGTTTAATCAATCTAAGCCTTCCCGTCTTGTCCTTTCCGATTTAGAAAAGGCTGTCGATAAAGTTTGGCATCTTGGCCTTCTCTATAAACTATTTTCTTTTCGACTGCCAATGTGTTATATTCGCTTCATTTACCATTTTCTTTCAAGTCGCCTGACCTACGTCTCCATTAATAATGTTCACTCTCACCCTGTATTTCTCCACTCTGGTGTTCCTCTAGGCTCTGCTCTGTCCCCGCTTCTTTACGTACTCTATGTAACTGACTTCCCTCCTCCCCATCCAAATGTCAGCCTTTTTCAATATGCCGATGATACGGCTTTTCTGGCAACGGCAAATACCATTCAACGCAACAACTACATTCTTCAAACTGCCATAGATGCTTTCCTTGAGTGGTGTGATACGTGGCGACTCAAGCTTAACGCCAATAAAACTCAAGCCATTATATTTCTACCACCAGGCAAACGCAGTCGGGTCCATCGCAATCCATCCAACCTCAGTATTGAGATTGCAGGTACACCACTTGCTGCTAGCTCCACAATCAAGTACCTGGGCCTCATCTTCGATTCACATCTGAAATGGTCTGTGCATCTGAAAAGTCTTGCTCTAAAAGCGACCAACCGACTGAACTTACTTCGGCGCCTAACTGGGACTACCCGGGGACTGAAACCTAAAATCCTACTTAACACCTACAAGGCATTTTTACGTCCTGTTTTGACTTATGGCTTTACAGCCTGGCTTTCTGCACCCGAGGCATACTACCGCCGACTCCAAATTCTTAGGGCGCCACGCACTACGCCTTGCCTTCCGAATTAAATTACCCAGCCCTACCCGGGACTTATATGACAGAACACTTTTTCCACACATTCTCTATCACCTAGAAGACCTCAGACTCAGGTACATTACGAAGCGATTCCAGACTCACCATCCATTGCTCTTTGATGCTATGCATCACGAAGCCACCCTCCGCAAACCTTGAACAATTCTCCGGCATTCTCCACTCTCTCTGCTGTTTACTCTGTTCCACTACGTTCTCCCACCAAATAGTCCCGACTTTGAACTTCTTGAAGACTTCCTCATTGCACTCCCCCCACCCTTCATCACTCCATCTCATGTTGCACAGTGACTTTCCCGCACTAACAGGGCTCCCTTCGTCTCCATTGCGTCCAGAGCAGCCCTTGGACAGAAGATAACACTCATTCGTCTCACTAACCCTCTTCTCTGTATTGTGTTGTGATGTCAAGTGCACCTCATAGTTTCATTTTCATTTTCACCGAAGCTCTACTCTCTCCACTCTCATGTTGAAAAGCTCGCCAGTGTACATTTCCCTTTTCCAGACCTGATGATTATGGTTAAAGGCCATAATATCCTCTAATGATAAGGAAGTTAAGATATAATAAAGTTAATAAAATCTCCTTTGCCTGACGACAATAGTCCAACACCTAAAGTTCCTGTCAACTCCGCATCCCAAATAAAGGGCGTAACCCTTTGGGGGTGCTAGCTACGGCTAGCAAAATAAAAAAGCTCGGTGTTTCAATTCGCCGCTCACGGTACCCATCACAGACGCTGAAATTCATAATGTCATTGCTCGTAAACGCAATACGGTCCTGGTCTTGATACTATCACCTATCGCCATATCAAAGAGGGTCCTTATGTTCTGCTTTACTTACTCTCCCTGATTTTCACCTTTGTTCTCCGTACATGATTTATTCCTGCCGACTGGAAAACTTCTAAAACCTTAATGTTTCTGAAACCCGGTAAGCCAGCAACCTTTGTCTCATCATACCGCCCTATACAACTTACTTTAGTTTTCAGTAAAATCCTTGAACGAATCTTAGTCTCCCGTCTTCATATTCATGTGACTACTCACAACTCCATTCCTATTCATCAAGCAGGCTTTAGACCATCTTTCAGTATTAATGATCAACTTCTTCTCTTCACGACACATATCACCAATCAATACAACCTCCTGAAACCATCTTGTCTTGTGCTCTTTGATTTAGAAAAAGCATTCGACAAAGTTTGGCATAGCGGACTCTCGTATAAACTGTACTCATTCCACCTTCCATATTGTTATATTCGTTTCATCTTCCACTTCTTTTCCTGCCGCCTGACATATATCTCCATTAACAACAATCTCTCACATCCTGGGTTCATTCGTTCAGGCGTTCCACAAGGTTCCGCCCTTTCCCCTTTACTGTATTTACTGTACGTGGCGGACTTCCCTCGCCTTCCTCTCAATGTCAGTCTATTCCAATACGCTAATGGCACGCCCTTCCTAGCCACTGGCAATACTATTCATCAGATTAATCATATTCTCCAAGAAGCCATAAATTCTTTCTTCACCTGGTGTCAACATTTGTGTCTCAAAATCAATGCGGATAAGTCTCAGGCAATTGTGTTTCTTCCTCCTGGTTCACGCAGACGCATTCATCGTAATCCCACAAGACTCCGTCTACAGGTCGATAACTCACCTATCTCGGCATAACTTTCGATTCTCAGCTGAAATGGAATGCTCATCTTAAACGCATCACAGTCAAAGCCACAAACCGCCCCAACCTCCTCCGTCGCCTTATAGGTATCACTTGTCATCTCCAAGCAAATACGGTCTTAAACACCTATAATGTATTCATGCGGCTGTCTTGACGTATAGGTATACAGCTTGGGTCGATGCCCCAATTTCCTTTTACACACGCTTGCTCATTTTAGAACGCCATGCCCTACGTCTAGCTTACCGTATTAGGCTTCCTAGTCCTACCAGAGATCTGTATGCTCGGACCCCCTTCGCCAACCTTCTGTACCACCTAGAAGATTTGCGACTTCCATATATAGAGAAGCGATTCCAGAATCACCATCCTATGCCATTGGACACCATGCACAATGATGCTACATTTCGCAAGTCCTCTGCACCCTTACGCCATACACAATTATCTCTATTATTCACAATCTATCATTATAGTCTCCCGCCCAACAGTCCATTCCTACCAATCATCGAAGATTACATCACAGACTTGAACTCACATTACATACTTCCATCATATGCCGCACAGTAATCCTTCGTACTAACAGGGCTCCCCATGTCTCCATTATATCCAAAGCAGCCCCTGGATAAGAAGATAACCTGCATTCGTCCGACTAACATTTCCCTAGTGTTGTATCGTCAATTGCACCTCACTCTCATCTCATCACATGACTATCATTTTTTATAGTATCGCTTGTACATATATTACTTTGTATTGTATATATTAATTTGTATTCTATATATTTATTTGTTTTGTATATATTAATTTGTATTGCATATGTTATTTTGTATTGTCATAGTTGTCCTCAAATCCTGGCTCACTTTCCGCTTCTAATGATTATGGCCACGAAGCCATAATGACCATTATTGATTTGGATTTATTGGAATAAATAAATAAATAAATAAATAAATAAATAAGACCGTCCATTAACCAACCACATGTACTGTAACATCCCCAACTTCCTTCACTCCCTCATCCCGAATAAAGGGCGTAACCCTTTGGGCGGGCGCTAGCCTCGTCTAGCAAAAAAGGCTTGGTGTTTCTTTAACCCTTAATATACCAAGCCCAAATTACCAACGTAGATTACCAAGCTGGGGTCTTTTGAAGACCCCATGCTTTCTTTTATATTTCTCAATATTTTAGTGTAGAAGGTGATTCAAGTTAAGTTCTCTGGGTGCCTACAAATATATTTAAGGTAAATAATCATAGATGGCATGAAATGACGTGTTTATTTTAACAGTACTTATTTATTCATTATTATTTTTATTTTTGTATTTATAAATGTGATTACATATTTTTAGCAAGCGTTTCCTGACTTTCTTTAGAAACTGAATCATCTACAATCTGGCTGGAAAGTACACGGACTGTTTTTCTTTGGTACATAGCTCACCACTGCTATATTGTCTGAAAATATTAATTTTGATGAACATAGGCTTCTTCCTTTTGCAGTTTCCATCATTGAGGGAATGTCAGGGTTTTTTCGTTCTTAAAGTTCCTGTCATGGTCATATTGTTCCTCAGTAAAAATTCAGCTGTTTGCACAGATGTAAAGCAATTGTCTGTAGTTACCAAACTCCCAGACCGAAAGTTGGTTTCATCATTTCACATACTACACGGTATCCCAAATCTTTCTCTCGTGCCCGTCCTGGAAGCTTCCCAGTATAGACTTGCTTGTTGTACAACTATGACGTCTTCACGTCTGCAGCTGCCCAGACCCTGATCCCATATTTTTCTGGTTTCGATTTCATGTATTGTTTCATTGAACATTTGCCCCGAAATTGGACTAACTGCTCATCCACTGTAATTTCCTCAAAAGGTACAAATAATTTCTTACAACTTTCTACAAACCAATTCCAAATTTCATTTATGGCTGCCAGTTTATCTTTTTCCGTTCTTTCAGCACGTGTTCCTTTATCATCAAACCTGATAAACTGTAGGATATATGAAGATCTATTCCGTGTCATGGCTCCAATAAAAATTGCACGACGAATACTTTCATCCCTCGTTCACATTTCAGAAATTCGTTCCTTCTGGCAGCGAAGATCTCCAGCGATCTGTAGCGCACAGAAAAATGCTCTCATTTCGACAGGATCTACATTCGTCCACACTTTCATTTTGTTTGGAGCTTTTTTTTGCATTGAAACCCTGAATAACACGTGATGCTTCAGCATTAGTGTGGATGGAAATTGTATCTACAATTTGGTCATCAATGAACATATTGAAAACTTCAGGCATTGTGGGTGCAAACGTAGCTGGTTGTTTTGGGCCGGGAAACGCTTTCACAATATTATGTTGACGACGGCGAGTCACTGGTGGCACTGCACTAGTCCATTTTCGTCCTGCCTTTGCAATGAAGTCCTCTTCATCATTATCACAATCTGATGGTTCACTAGCAATGTCACTTTCCTCAGAATTGACTTCAAGGTTGTCTTCTGATTCTGACATACATTCTTGTGTAATGAAGTCCTCATCACATTCACTTAGGACATCTTCTGTGTCACTGAGATTACATTCATTAAGTATATAAGCAATATAATCATCTGACATCCGCCTACGAGCCATTTTCAAAAAACTTCAACATGCACAATCTGTAAACATCAAGAAATAAAGTAATTAAAATATGGAACATAGTTTACCAAGCGGGGTCCTGCCGGGACCGCAGTGAAATTTTTATTTTTTATCTTTTTCCAGAATGGAAGAAATGTATGTTTAATAATAACACTCATGATAAAAAATTAAGGAAAATTGCAGATTGTGGTACTACACAACGCGGCACTACACAAAACTGGTGCGAATAGAATAGGCACTAGTGAACACAACATGTAAACAAACGAAACATATCGGTACCACGATATTGGTGATATTCACGGTATCCACGGTATCCACGATATTGGTGGTAAGTTGAGAAACACATGTACTACACAACGCCACTGTTTCCTGCGCATGTACTCTGACATTAATATGTGATATGATCACCATGCACACGTACACAGGCTTCACATTGGGTTGACATACTGTGGATCAGGTGGTCAAGCAGCTGCTGGGGTATAGCCTCCCATTCTTGCACCTGTGCCTGTCGGAGTTCCTGAAGTGTCCTAGGGATTTGAAGACGTGCAGTGGTACGTCGAGCGAGAGCATAACAGACAGGCTCGATGGGGTTTAGGTCCGGAGAACAGGCAGGCCAAACCATTCGCCGTACACGGCACACCTCCACAATGGCAGCTCGGTGGGTCCGTGCCTTATCATTGATCAGGGGGAAGGTGGGACCCACTGTACGCCTGAAAAGGCAAACATACTGATGCAAAATGAAGTTCCGATACACCTAACCTCTTACAGTTCCTCTGTCAAAGACATGCAGGGGTGTACGTGAAACAATCATAATCCCACCCCACACCATCAAACCACTACCTCCATACAGGTCCCTTTCAAGGACATTATGGAGTTGGTATCTGGTTTCTGGTTCACGCCAGATGATAACCAGGCGAGAATTGCTGTTCAGACTATATCTGGACTCGTCCGTGAACATAACCTGGGACCACTGTTCCATTGACCATGTACTGTCTTCTGGACACCAGGCTTTACGGGCTCTCCTGTGAACAGGGGTGAGTGGAATGCACCTTGCAGGTCTCCGGGTGAGTAAACCATGTCTGTTCAGTCGTCTCTAGATTGTGTGTAAGGAGACAACTGTTCCTGGGGCTGTGGCAAGGTCCCAAGCTAAGCTACCATCTGTACTCCGTGGCTGTCTGCGGGCACTGGTGGTGAGATATCGGTCTTCTTGTGGTGTTGTACACTGCCGACGTCCCGTAATGTAGCGCCTGAACACGTTTCCTGTCTGCTGGAATCGTTGCCATAATCTTGAGATCCCACTTTGTGGTACACTTAGGGCCCGTGCTACGACCTGCTCTGTTAGACCAGCCTCCAGTCGTCCTATTATTCTACCCCTCATAACGTCATCAACATGTGTTCTTTGAGCCATTTTCAACAAACAGTCACCATCAGCACGCCTGATAACATCTGCATACTTACACGCTGCACCCTACTCGGACATGCAACAACACACGTCTGCATATTTGTACTGCTGCCAGCGCTACCGTGCGACGACCGCCCCGCATGCACCGCACCGAATGGTCAAATCCACCGCATGGTCATAAACCGAGGTGATTTCCAACCGAAAACCGCCAACCAGAGCGTTGTTTCACCATGTATCCGCATTTTCTTTAATTTATGAGTACGAGTGTAGTATACGTCTCAAAGATATGAAGAACACATACAAAAATCAAGAAAAATTGGTACATATAGTTGCGACAAAATCACTAAAATCTATTCACTGGGGTCCCTAGAGAACTCCGCTTGGTATACTGAGGGTTAATCAAGTAGCTTAGCCTCTCTTGTGTTAGTTACTGTTCGAGCGAGGACCAAGTATTGCAAAACGTACTTGTGAGCATAGCACACTTACGCACTTAAAGGATCGACGTAAGTTCTCACTTTCGGAGGGCAAGCTTGCTTTTTGAACATCTTTTAATCCACTTTCATTTCGTTTCCATCTTCATTTGGGCTTCGCCTCTAGGCTCCATTCTCATCATGACGGACCTTGACAACGCTACCGGACAACTACATCTCGACCAACTAATTCCTCTTAATATAGGACCAAACGGATGTCAGAAAACTCATCCCCGTATTGTTACTGACACCAAGGGAAACAGTAATGCACACACAGGGGACAATACTGATAATGGGGACAGCTCACTGCGAGATCAACGAACTCGTTATCGATCACCACACTGACGTGACTCTAACTCTGATCCTCCGAAACGACCACGCACTAGTAATATCGACAACATCGCAAACAAATAACATGGATTGGGCTTCGACAACTAATGAATCAGATACCACAGCAACCTCTACTCCAGATGTAATCTATAACTTCTTACTAACCGATTTTGACACCAAATATGATTCGGTACGTGCCGTCTTTCAACAATTAGATAAATATGTACCAAGACCGGAGATCCGTGAAATAGTCAAGACACGTAAAGGCATTATAATAAAATCAACCAGGTCTAATTTTGAGACGCATGTACGGAATAAGGCCACTTTCGAGATCTTTGGGCCAAAACAAAACTCTCCGCTTTAACCCCTACTACTCGTAAGACACCTCTGCCTCCTAAAGGTTCACAAATGCTATCGGTGGTAAAACTCGGAGTAGAGCCAGACCTCACAGACGAAGAAATCTACGAAGAACTGCATCAAGAAGGGTTTCCAGTCAAACGATGAATCCGAATAAAGAATAATTTAGGAGCAACCTATCTGGTACGTGTGCTTGCAGACCAACCACAACTTATAGATCAAGTCTTGTCGAAAGGAGCGTACATCTATCGCAGACGCTATAAGGTTGAGCCATCCCGTACACCGGCACTTCTTCCATTGCGCTGTGAGCGATGCCAACAATATAACTCACATCCCACGTCGGAATGCACTAATACCATTAAATGTGGGTATTGTTCCATGCAACATCCTACCAGGGAATGCCCTAACCAAAAGGCACCACCGCAATGTAGTGCATGTCCTGAAAAACATCCGACATACAGCTATAAATGCAAAGCCAAACCACAACCTGAACTTTCAAAGCCGGAACTGGTTGCTCCTATTCGCTCTATTGATCCTCCGACTCCACCTGCCAACTCATTACATCATCCAGTTACTGTTGAAGACTTACTACGCTTTCTGACCATTACTCTACAAAATATCCATCCTTTTCTACGCACTCACATACTTACTCAAATCATTCACGCAGCTAAAATCCTGTTTAATATTCAGCTTCATGCCACCTATTCTGGCCCCACATTACACTTTCAGATCCAACCCCTTGAAGTTTATGTCTAATATGGCGAAATTCAGCTCTAAACTTTTATGTGTATTTATTATGGCTTACAACTGACTCTTTATGAATATCCGCTCATTACTGACTCATCAGGTGCTTTTTACGCAGTTACTATGAGAAGAACGAATATCAGCTTTTGCATTAAACGAAACATATGTGGTACCTTAACTGAATTGCTACATACCGAAATATACCATACTCCGTCACGATGCCCCTCCAGGACCACGTCTTTATGGTGGCACAGCTATCGGTATTTTCAATCGCCTGCCATATCGATCCGTAAGAGCACTTCATCACATTACTCTTCCTGAATATAACATAACTACCATATACTTTCGAGGCCGTACTATCACCTTTGCTACGATCTATTTTCGTCCCGGTAAACAACTCGATTATGAATTCTTTCGCTTCATTGACTCTCACTCTAAGCATTATTATGACAGACCTAAATAATCATAGTCGTACCCAGAGAGACAAACAACACTTTCTTGATTTTCATCAAAATACTACTACTGGTGAATTTCACCTTCTACCTAAGCCAACACGACCAGCTAGTAACAGTACTCCTAATGTTGTCATTACCTCATCTTCTCTGACTCAGTTTATCACAATCTCGATACTAGACTCCATAGGAAGTGATCATGTTCCTATTAAGTTAGAACTACGCTGCACAAAACAATCTTCATATCAGTTGCCAACTTATAATCACGCTGATTGGGATCAATACCGCTCTGCACTTAACGATGCTATCATTCCGCTCACTGTACCTAATTCCCAACATAACCTCGATTTAGTAGTCACTACACTAACTGAAGCAGTTCAAAATGCGGCAGACCGCTCTATTCCTACTACTACCTCTCATCTTCATAAACCCACATTACCGCCACGATACCTTTCATTAAAACAGCATCACGTAGAGCTTACCGAGAGTACCGAACGAGCGGCAACTTGGAAGCCCTTAGACTCCATCATCAGTACCTACGCATAACACAACTACATCGCTGCGTACAAGAAACGACTATGGATCCGCACATGTAATACTCTGGCTGCCGAAACACATCCAAGCAAATATTGGCGTAAGTTTCGTCAACTTACTGGGTCAACTTCATCCACGCCATATCCGCTCATTCAAAACAATCAAGCTCTCACAACTGACTCAGCGAAGGCAAATTCGTTCGCACTTTTTTTTTTCAAGATAACTTTACTCCGTTGCCTGGGTGGCACATGCCACAACGACTTCAAACAATTACAAACTGGTCCGACCTCATCTCACTTACAACCGTCGGATATTCATCTTCTTGAACCATCCACTTACGCAGTCTATAACACCAGACGATATCACTACAAGTTTACAAAAGAAATGGAATACTGCACCTGGCTTTGATTGCATCACCTATGTACTTATCAAACAAGCGCCTCCTTCTTTCCTTCTATTCCTCAGCCAACTTTACACTTTCATATTTCGTACTGGTTTCTTTCCACTTGATTGGAAATACTCGAAGGTTCTTTTAGTTCCCAAGCCAAAGAAACCTCCATCTGATGTTCAGTCGTATAGACCAATTCATTTAACTAGATGCCTCTGTAAAATCTTGGAACGGATTTTTGTTCGCCGACTTCATGACCACAATCTTCTGAATGTCACAATCTTCAGAATGTTCATCAAGCTGGTTTAGGCCTCATTTTAGTACTATAGATCAGCTATTACGCCTTACCACGGCCGTTTATAACTAATATTACCGGGGTTTTCCTTGCTGTTTAGTCACATTTGATCTCGAGAAAGCATTTTATAAAGTTTGGCATACTGGGCTCATTTATAAACTACATCACTATCTATTACCTATTTCCTATTTACACTTAGTCAATTCCTTCTTAACAGGACGTCTGGCATACATATCCATAAAAAGCGCTCTTTCTCATCCAATCTTCTTACACTCTGCAGTACCTCAAGGTTCGTCTTTGTCGACTCTCCTCTATCTATTATACGTTGCCGATCTCAGATTACCAGCCAATATCCAAATTTATCAATTTGCTGACGATACAGCTTTTCTTCCGACGTTCATTCGACTCTGACTTATCTTGGTATCGTCTTTGACAGTAAACTATCTTGGATCCCACAACTTAATAATTTTGTCACTCAGGCCCAACTCGCCTCAATTTGCTAAAAAGGCTAGTTGGTACAATCTGGTGCTTACAACCCTCTACAGTCCTACATAACTGCAAAGCCTTCATGCGAAGTACCTTAACATATGGCCACACGGCTTGGGTCGCTGCATCTGATAAATATTATCAAAAATTGTGTATCATCGAAAGATATGCCTTACGGTAGTGTATAGAATCAGGCTACCAAGTCCAAGTAGGCTCATATACGATCTTATCGATTTAAAGTCCTTACTCCAACACTTGGAGCAGCTTCGAACCCAATACATCACTACTCGGGTTGAGTTACACTATGTAATGCTACAGGATATTATACGCTACGATACAGATAACGATGCACCACCACGATACATCGACTCTCCGCTGTAACACTGTATGACACTATATCACCTCCAACTGGACCCTGCCACTAGAGACCCAGAGATCTTTGCCATATATCATCCACGTAATCTATCACCTCATGTTTATCCATCATACGCACAGCGATTGCCAACTAATATGGGCCTCTCCTGTCTTCATCAGTTCCTGAGTGGCACCAGGAAAAGAAGATAACTGCATCTTTACATTAACAAAACCTCGTGTTGTGGCGTCTAGTGCAATTCATTCATTATCATTTCATCATGTCGTCCTTTCAGTTATATATTATGTTTTCTACTTGGTCACCGCTTTTTCCCTTTATTAGCCTATATGCATATATATAATATTGTTCTACTTTTCACTTATTTACTCATTGTGAACCTATCACCTTATATATTCGTTTTGTGCACCTATTACCATTTGTTATTATTGTTATTGTTTAGTTATCGTTCCCTTCATTAATCATTATCAGAATTGAATGTATGTATAAAGTATGTCATTATTAATGAATAAAGAAAAATCCCATAGACCACCTATAATATTATGGAGTCCAATATCTATGTGAATCACTTCCCCGAAGAAAGGGCAACACCCTTTAACCGGGTAAACAGCAAAAAAGCTTGGTGTTTCCATTTTTGTTGCACCATCTCGAACAGCTTCGTACTCCGTATGTTTGCAAGCGAATTGATCAGCAGTATCCCATGTTACATCCTACGGTATCCTACGGTATGATCGGGATCACGACGCAGTATCAACTTACGTTGATACTCCCCTACAGTACTTCATAACTCTTTATCATTTGCAACTGAATGATGCTGTAGTGGATCCAGAAATCTTTGATCTCTAAGAACCACGTGACATTTCATCATTCATATATCCAACATACGCACCGTAACTACCTATTAACATGGGCTTCCTCTGTCTTCATCAGTTCCTGAATCGCCCCAGGAACAGAAGATAACTTGTATTCGCAGGACTAACAAATACCTTGTGATGTGGCATTCAGAGCACTGCATTTCATCTTCATCTCCTTCTCTCCATACTGCCTCTTGTACAATATTCATTCCAGTTTTGCATTCGTCTTACCTCAGCACTACATGGTAATAAATGTATTATTTCATTTAAGCAAAGGATTAAAAAAATACAGTTTGTGGAAAATTAAGAATGGAACTGCCACAAAATTCTATATCTCAAAGAATACCATGCAATACGCATATACTGTATCTGTACGAAACATGCACGATCTTGAATGTACCTAACTGGTATCTTCATCGTAAATGTATGGGACTGTATGAACAAGATGAACCATGATTTTTCCCTCTTGTTCTCCCCCCCCATTATACGTGTACAGACATATGTATACATAGTGTCGTTATTCTGCATTGATCAACTACTATAGTCCATGAGTGTGTGCATGAACTATGGCTGGTAAGAAAGAGTTATTATTAAATGTTGAATGTGGTCTTAATTGAATGAAAACCAAATTATTTTTATTGGACTGGATAGTGATACATTTGAGCCAGTGATACGTATTAGTGAAGGAATTATTTTTGGGTGAATTTAAATTTTAGGAATTTACATTGGACACATTTTGTTTCGGACTACTTTAATTCTCAGGTGAAAATTACAGTTACAAATTCTCTTGGACGAAATAACGAACAGGTTGTGTGAAAACCAATGGATGAAATATTAGTGATGTTATAGAAGAAAGGAAAACTTAATGCTTATCGAAACACTGCGTACTTAAATTCAACTAATTGACTTCATGTCTCGGAGAGTTGACGTTCCATTGAACACGCTCCGAAAAACAGTAAAACTTGCAGTGTTGTTCTACGTGATTATTTTGACTTGTGTACAGATACTATTCGCATTCAATTACAATCGCAAGTCTTACATGTAGAGGACTTGCAGAAATTCACACATGTGTGGATGAACATATTATAAAGAATTCAATGAGCATCAGTTTTCCAAGTATGTCTCTTGATAATAATAAGAACGTTGTGAATATTGATGTTGAAAACTTAAAATTAGAAACGAAAGTATTTTGGAAACAAAAACTCATAGATTCCATTATGGTAGAATTATTTGGCAGTGTGAAAACACAGCCTTTTGTGGGAAAACCGATACTCAACCTTTGGAGGGTACCGATGAGTTGGAGTTTTGTTCATAAAGAAGAAGAAGAAAATTATACTTTTTCATTTATATTGAGGAGTGTAGTAATAAATTTAGTGTATTTTATAGTAAAAAAATATAGTGAAATTGAAATGTTTTATTTACAAATAAAAGTGTGGTTTTTGTTCATTTAATACACTTAAATATCATAGCATTAATTTTATTGTACTAATGTTGGTATCATTCCGATATTTGTTCTGTAGAAATGAGGACAATTCATTCAGAATGATTGAACTGAAAAGAAAGAAAGCTTTGTGAAATAAATCGTACGGACGTCTTTTCTTTCTCACTAAGGAGACGCTGTGGGCTCATCTCTGTTGCGGTGGTCCTTAGTTCAATCACATTGCAAATTACGTTTGTAGTAAACAATATTGTGTTCCTAGGTTTTCTCGGATAATTTTGTTTCCTTCCATATACTAATTTCATCAATTCTTCCAATATTATTATTATAAGAGTAGATGAGGATGGAGAACCTGTGCCTTTACTACTATTGGGAAGGTGTTTAGTTCGTAGTTTATCGTCCTATGATTGTGCCTTTTAGATAACGAATGATTAATTTAGTATTTAGGTTTGAGATTTCTTCGTTTTCGAGATATACGGTTAATTAGTTCGGCACATATTATTAATTAAGATATAAAAGAAATCGTGGTTTGTTTAATAGGTGGTGTAGGGGTCTCGACTAGTCTCGAAATTAATTCCTCGTCTCGATTTAGTTCGCAGATTCGTAATCAAAAATAAATTAGGGAGAAACTCGTGGATTCTTATCCAAGAAAGAAAGTTATAATTTCGTTTAATAAGTTTTGCAGAAATCACATGTCGATTTAATTTGTGAATTTTCCATCTTAGCTAAATTCATATTAAAAGTGAAGGAATACCTTGATAGTTTATTTCTCAACATTGGAACTTAAACGTAACACGGGAATTCGAATTTTCATTTTAAACTGTTTCAACATTTTGTTCGAAATTTTTGTTTCAAATTTTTTGGGAAATTTTTTGCGTATTTTTTTAATTTTTTCTTCGAAATTTTGATTTTGATTTTTTTTATTTTGAAATTATTGTTTGGAAAAGGTTTTGTTTTGAAAATTTTGCTATTTTTTTCTTAAATTTTTGCACTAATTGGTAAAGAACCGGAAATGTTAAATACAAAAACGTCTGGCAAAACCCTTTATCATGATGCAATAGTATACGTCAGAACAATGTAATGCAACGTCATCAATATTGCTTCATATATAAGTGTCGATCGAGATAATATTTATGATAATGTCATCATGGAACTTGTCTCCAATTTCTAAACACACATAATGTGATGAAATCGTTTGCCAAGATTCTCGATTTACAACAGAATATACTGCATAGAATCGTATCTAGGCAAATTATCCCTACAAAATTTCGATTAAGAATCGTAGTGAAGCTTGAAATTGATAAGAATATAATTTTGCCATTAAGAAATTTGCCCTTGGAAACGTGAAAACGAGAAGACCTGTTACGTTTGTTAAACACTTTATGTCTATCTTTATGCTACAAAGTATTCTAGGATCGAAGTCATCAATTTGAATATAGTACAAAGCATGATCTGTGATTTTTTTTTTGTTGTTGTTGTTAAATTTCGTGTCAGCAATTGTGAGGAAATCGTGAATTCAAACGTCAACGCTTTCCTTTTCAATGACGTGAGCAATAGGTTTGTGACTTGTTTTGAAATCATCAATTTCAACATCAGCCAATTCTGTGTCAGCCAGTAAGCTATAACCCTTGATATCATTCGAGGAAGTGAGTTTTAGGAGGAAAGAGGTGTACTTGTAACGATAGGAAATTTCTCCTCGCATGTTGTTATCCGATAAATATATTTAAAACAAAACATTCCATTCTTGTCTCAGTGATTCAGCGTTGAACGTGTTATTCGATTCAGTAACCAAAAACAATTTGCTGTATAACCTTTCGTTGAAGAATGGCAAATATTATATACACGTATCGACCAAATGAATGATTATTTTCATGATGAGTTAAATACGACCATAGTCAAATAATTCTTCTCAAATCATGACGTAGTTCTAGGTACGGTCCACGAGAAGGAGATAGAGCTGTTAACTAAAAAAGCGTAAGTTCCATATCCTCCCAACATGGTGTATCTAACGCAGACGAAATTGGACCAAATTCATCAGTGTATTTCAGTGTGTAAAACATTCAGGGGAGGTAGGCAACAAAACAAGTATATTTCACAAAAAGTACGTTTTTGAAAAATGTGTTATGCCTATCGTACAACATGTGTATAGATGATGCGATGGTTTCACCATCGTTCATCAGTACATACCGGTAATAATAGACAGTTCATATGTGATCATATTCACATTCAGTTTCCATCTATCGGTATTGCAGTAGACCTTCAAAGACTCCAATTGGATATAAAATTATATGTTAAAAAAACTAGTGCAAGAGAAAGTACAAAAGACATTGTATCGACAATATCCAGATCCTTAATCTTTTATGAATGTATGTGACTAAATAGTGCAGTGTAATAAAATAATCAATTTCATTGATTTCTGTTTTTCATTTCAAGTACAACCCCATCTTCTAACATGTACTATTGTATCATGATGAAAAGTGTTGACAGATGTTTTTGTTCTACACAGGTACCGTTCTTTCACCAACGAGTGCACAAAATTGAAAAAAAGATTCAAACCAAAATTTTGAAACGAAAATGTATGAAACAAAAAATATTCTAAATAAAAGTCCCAAAATAAAAATTTTCGAACAGAATTTTCAAAAACATTTATGAAATTTCAAGCAAAAAATTTCAAACAAATTCTGAAACAAAAATTTTACAAAATTTTGAAAGAAATTATTTTCAATTATCAAACAAATGTTAAAAACAAAGTTTTGAAAAATATTAAAACAGACAAATTTTAAACAAGATTTTGAAACGAAAATAAAATTCAAACTAGAAAATTCATTTTTAAAAAAATTCAAATGATACTTTGAAACGAAAAAGTATTTCGTTTTTCAAATAAAAAATTATCAAAAAGAAATTGAAATGGAAATAATTCCAAAACGAAAATTTCAACAAAAAATAATTTCACGTTTCACGGTTAACAGTCAAACTTTATCCGGTAGTTAACTATTTGATTAACACACAAAGAGTTTGATAATTTCAGTCAATCAGTGCAAAATGTTGAAAGAAAATGTTAAAACCAAGACTTTAGAACAGTAATCAATAAATGTTGAAAAAACTGAATGAGGCAAAGATTTGTAAAACATCAACCAATCAGATTGCATGAAAGATAGTGATCAGCAATCAAACTGCATCAAAAATAACTTTGCCAGTGAGCAGATTACAACACCTTAGAGAGTGAGTAGTGACTAAATTTCAAAGTGTTGTAGCATATCAAGTATCATGTATTGCCTTTAGACTACGAATCATTACAACTCTAAGACTCAATATGGTTACCTATCAGATTTCTAAAACTCAAGGTAAAAAATCAACCACCACCAGTGATTTCATACTATGATGTGTCACTAAAGTTCAAAGTATTATTTTATAATAATGAGGTATGGAACATTCAAACTGCACTACTCGTACTCAAATTTTATTGATCAGAATTCTCAAATTTAAAGAATGGTTCTGCGTACCTCTCTCGATTTACCTAATCCTTAGAATTAACCACATAATTTTATCTTTTGTAAACTCTGAATTAGGTGAATAAACTCCGTAAATTCTTTACCTTAGAAAGAAATAAGCAGGACCAACTGTTGTCTAGAAGTGTGTTATTTGATAACTATCAAACTTAAGAAGTAACACAACATATTTTGAACACAAAGTAAGACCTTACACTACTTCAAGGGCTATCATGGGGTAAAACGTATTGATTACCTTTATATTTTGGTCGATAAGCGGGAACAATCAAGACTAATGGTGTAATTTCATTTTGACAATTCTCAAATTATCCTACAAAGTTTAAGAGAAATATATCAATGTATCAATGTCCTGGAACCATAATTTTATCATAGGTTAATAAGCGACCATGTGATCATACTAATATTTGACAATGATTTACCCAAAGATTGGAATACCAACCAATTTAAGAACAGTTACCAATAATTAGTTGATTTTACAAAAGGAAATGTACCCCTCAAAAAATTTCAGATTGGTGCAAAAATACGCATGTGGCTGTTTTAACCTCCTGACACCCCGCGTAGAGCAGGCTCTAAAAAAAACGACGAAATTTTCACGTTCGTTTCTGCTGATATCTCGAGTTGAAACCTTTTGTAGGGTAATTTCTACTCTTCAGATTTTGCTTCAGCAGACAATCAAAAGCAGAAGCGCCTTATGTTGTGCAATTGGACAGCACTTAAGATTCCTCCTGCTTCATGTAGGCGATTTCCTCTGGGCGTCAGGAGGTTAAAAAAAGGAATAATCTTTTACTAATTCAATAATAAAGCTGCTTTAATAAGAGAAAATATGTCAATAACCTTCGGAATTTGAAAATTTTCCCATGAGACTTACACCAGCCATTCAAAAGTGTTCTAGAGAACGCTTACCGATTTTGTTATTTGATAATTCTCAAATTTAACTAATTGTCATATGTACCAAACATATTTGAAACACTGAACATCAAAGTATAATGGAAATGAATCCCTGTACATATCCATCATTATTAAAGTGGAAAATGTACAATTATTTGGAGAATGTACATTTTTCACATTTTTTGATCAATGAAAGGGAGCGTAATTTATAATGATATTTGTTAGGAGCAGGTAGAATTACGCCAAATTTGCCTATTTCTAAACTTTAAAAAGTTGAACCAATCTGCATCTGTCGACTATTAAAGTCAAAGCATCACTGTGTTCAATCGGTATAAAAGAAAATGGGCACATAAACACACTGATTGGTTCATATAAAATAATAAATATGTCATTAAAGAGAAAAACTTGGGTCAATAACCTCCTAAATTGAACTTTTTTCAATGATTTACCCATTTAAGGAAAAGAATGAACCACCCGCATTTATGCTGAAACATATTAGGGTTATATAGTACTATATTAAATGTTTAAATAGGGCAATATATAAACTATAATTTAATAAAACCTCATGACAGGCGGTAAATAACCTCGGAAGTTTATTTTTTGTAATTTTTACCCATGAAAAAGAATAAGGTGGAATAATATACTATTATAACAAATGTTTAAATTAGACAAATTTCAAAATTTCAGAGGTGGGCCAAGGTACCACTCCCAAATTTTACAAAGGGTGCATCAATGTACATATGTCTTATGTAAGAGAATGAACGTTTATACATGACCATACAACCATATAAGGTACTAGGACCTCATCACAGGGAATAAACTGGGCCTAAATCCGAATACCTGGCACAACGTATAAGTTAAATTTATATTTTGGAAACTTTTTTCCTATCGAACGGAAGGCGGTGGGCCACCTAAATTAATAGTGATACATATCAGGGTCCTATAATATTATACCAAATCTTTTAATTCTGCAATTTTCAAAATTTAGGTTAGGGGCCAATGTACCAATCTCCAATTTTTAAAGAGGAGCACCATCGTAACCATATCTTATGTAAGATAAGTGACTCATATACACGCCCATATAATTATATAAGCTAATATGACCTCATCAAAGGGGATAAATTGGACGTAAACCAAACACGTATTACAAAGTATTGCTTCAGTTTATATTTTGATCATATTTTACTCATGAAAGGGAACGAGGTGGACCACCGTAATTTGTAGTGATATATATTAGCGTCATATACTACTATACTAAATGTTTAAATTGTGCAATTTCCAAAACTTAAAGGGTTGGCCAAGGTACGCCGACCAACTTATTAAAATGGTGCATATAAGAAAAGCCGCCCCTGAATGTTGTGCTTGGAAGAATATCTTCAGGACGGCATTTATTATAAATCTAGAAGCAGAAAGATGGTTATAAAATCAACTTATATTGTTTAATATCGGAAAAGAAAAGTTAAATGTTCTTTTATTGTTTAAAAAAGAAATAAAAGTTAAAATCATTGCGATTAAAAAGAATTGTAAGAAAAGGGTAAAATGTGAATAGTATTTCCAGACGGCAACACTTTCCTTCCTGCTTGAAGCGAAGCGGATTCCCAGCCGGTGTGTTACGTACGGCTTGCCTTGGTGAGAGGATGTCTGCTTGGGACTTGTGACCATGAGGAAGCGTTTATTCGCTGCACGATCACAAGTTTTTTTCTTGTGGTGGGTTTAGTATCTCATTTAATATTTTCTTTAGTGCGTATAAAGGAGAAACATTATTAATATTTATCTGCTACAAATATAACGAGAAAAAATATGAAGTGAGAATTGGTAGATTCTTGCGAGTGTCAGAAACTGGGGCAGGAAAGTGGTTGTTAAATCACAAGATATTTACTTGAATACTAACACGAATAATCGATTCTAGTGAAAAAACGGCTTAAAAAAGTGAATGATTTTTGATTATCACACCAATTATCGGATCGTTTTTTTGTGAATCGATTGATGAAAATCGATCACTCCAATTTATTTCGACTTTCCTGATTACGTTGCTACTTCTTAGAAAGGATATCGTCTTGTCTTTCTAATTCTATTGTCATTTGTAGTTAATGGAATGGTTTAGTAGGAGTTAAACGAAGGTCACTATTGCGCCCAAAGCAGAGAGACGACTTGATACAATTTGGTAAAGGAATGTATTTGACCACCATTCTAAGGTAACAATCAATTTAATTTTTGTGTATTCTTGTGTCCTTTGTCAGTGTTAGGGAAAATAATTCTTAAATGTGTGGTCTTCTTGTAGTTCGCTTCCTATAATAAGGTATTGATTTCCGTGGTTCGTTAATTAAGACAACTATCTAGATCGCATTCAAATTATTCAGCTGTTTTTGACTAAATCTCAGGTCAACCCTTAAGAACGATTTTTGCAGCAGTCAAATGAAGCGGAGATCGTTTTTTGCCTGGAAATATATATATATATATATATATATATATATATATATATATATATATATATATATATATATATATATATATGCATGAGAATTGAAAAGACTGAAATTAATGTTTAAACTTTGACGGGATTAACACTAGAATGCCCAACGGAACATTTTTGTTCCACCATCATCTTCATTGCAGTCCTTATCTATTAATTACCGCACGATTTTTATTACATTCTGTGACTTTTAATCTTTTGAAAAGAGGATGTTATTGTGAGAAAATTACCTTCGTAGGAATTATAGATTTCTAGATATTACCACATACCCCTAGAATGCTCGCGGAACAATTTTGTTCCACCATGCTTAGGTATATGAGAGATACACTATAATGCACACTTTATTCTCCCTTTTTTACACTGAGGTTCATTATCCCTCTTCTGTTTGCATCTTTATCTCTCCCCTCAATGCGTTCTCCCCTCCCTCAACACTACCTATCCCTCGTTTACTTCCTCTCATCCGCCTACCATGGAAAACAAAGGCTTTATAGTGTTTCAAATTTTGCACTAGAGGCGCTGTGTGATTAGCTTCGTTTCACGGACCATAGTTGTGCAGCTAGTTATGACTTCTATTTGACTAAGTCGATGGGAATTACGCGTTGATTTTTGTTTGAAAATATCACGAAAGAAAGGACTAAGCACGGAAGAGATGCTTCAAGTATTTCGTGAGCTATCGGGGGGAGATTCGGGAGGTTTGTGAGACAGCAGCCTCAGCGGCGACGAGGACTTCATTCCTGTGTCGTCAAGTGATAGCAGTTTATCTAATGAATCATGCTGTTGCCACATCTCTCACTCCTGTTTCTCACATAAACGGGCCTGTGATGTACAAGGTGAGTTGCAACATAACAAAAAAGTAGCAAAAGTGAGTAAGGGAAAGTGAGTAAGGGAGTGTTCTGATGAGACACAAATGTCAGATTCTGTGGCAGGTGATGGGAGCGAATCCATGTCAGAAACTGTGCTTCAGATTCTGCTTGCGTGTAATGGAGGGAAACAGTCCATTTTACAAATTCGTACGATAATTATTGCTCCAAATGGTACCCATTGGGAGGTAGTACGTCCAGCTAATCCTGCAAGTGATAGGATTGCTAAGCAAAATGTACTGAAAGAAAAACAAGGTCCGACATCACACGCGATACGCCACATTGCTGATGACAGTGTTGCCAGTTCTTGGCGCCTAATAATTGATGATCCTATGTTGAATAGAATACGGACATACACAGAAGAGGAAGCACGCAGAAAAACTGGAGAGGAAAGTTGGTCGATGACACTTGATGAGTTAGAAGCATTTATTGCAATAATGTTCGTTCGTGGTGCTACAGGGACAAAAGGTTTCAAGGTACATTCCTTATGGTCCCAGAAATGGGGTGTACCCTTCTGCCAAAAGGCGATATCTAGGAGATACGATTCGACGACAAGTCTAGGAGACGCGGAAGATTGGAAACAAACAAATTTTGTCATATTTCAGAAATATGGTATAAGTTCGTGGAGAATTCACACATGTGCTATGTACCAGGCCAAGACATATCTGTGGATGAACAGTTTTTCCCGTCGAAAGCGCGATGTTCTTTCACGCATTATATGCCGTCCAAGCCCGATAAATATGAACAAAAGTTTTGGGTAGCTGTGGACAATGATACAAAATATGTCATAAACGCCTTCCCCTACCTGGGCAAGGATGAGTTTCGTCCGGCAGGGGAAAACTTTCAGAATATGTTGCGATGAAACTATTTCAGCCCTTCTTGAAGAAAAGAAGAAATGTCACATGTGACAATTACTTTACTTCAGTAGCACTTGCTAACAGACTACGTTCTGCTTCTGCTAGTCTAGTAGGAACTATGCATCGTTCACGCAGGGATATTCCAGTTTCTGTGAAAAAATCAAAGGCTCCTTTGCATTACACATAGGAGTTGCAACATGGACAAACTACCCTCGCGGCTTACAAGGCAAAAGCGAACAAAAGTGTCATGATACTGAGCACAATGCATCCACAAGTGGATCTGCAAGCAGATGGCAAGAAGAAACCTGAAACTGTTAAATCTTACAAAACAAAGAGTGGTGTACATACAGTCGACATGATGGCTCGCAAATATTCTGTGAAGCCTGCCAGCTGACGAGGTCTCTACACATTTTTTGTAAGTTACTGGGTGCTTTGATTTTTTCACAGAAACTGGAATATCCCTGCGTGAACGATGCATAGTTCCTACTAGTATTAATTCCTGGATGCATTGTGCTCAGTATCATGACACTTTTGTTCGCTTTTGCCTTGTAAGCCGCGAGGGTAGTTTGTCCATGTTGCAACTCCTATGTGTAATGCAAAGGAGCCTTTGATTTTTTCACAGAAACTGGAATATCCCTGCGTGAACGATGCATAGTTCCTACTAGTATTAATTCCTGGGTGCTGTTCAAAATAGTCACCGAAAAGGTCATTGAACGTCGCAAATTTATTTTGCAACTTGCAGAGGAACTGGCAGAAAGGTACATAATAGGAAGGAATAGAAAGGAGAGTCAGGCACCGGGAACATCAACATTTTCGAGCTCTACGGAAACTGCACGAAGGCGTTGTCAGGTACGCAAGAAGTATAAAGTGGGTTGTGGACGATCGTGCAATGTGTGTACGTCTTGCAGCAAGGTTGTGTGCAAACAGTGTACTGCGAAAGAAATGAAAACATTTGTATGTGTAACATATTATGAAAAATGATAATACTGTTTGCACCTTGAGGGCGGTGGTGTAGAAATTCAAATGAACACTTCCACAAAACATTTTTTTTTCAATTTCTGTTAGGTTTTCTTCGCATTTATTAGTTCAAAAATTATCATTCATAGCAAACACTTTTTGTAATATGAGCAGAAAACAAATAAATGCGCTGAAGCATATACTTCATATGTAACGTAAAAGTTTCATACAAAATAAAAGCACTTGAACTTAATTCCATATATTCTTCACTCTAGCCTGCTTCCCCCTCCCCCACCTCCCCTGCCTAACAACAATGCTAGAAAAATGTGATACGTCTCTGTTGAAGTTATTAGTGGATTAAGGTATATAATATTAAGATTTTGAAAAAATATATTTTATTTGCAATAGAATCGAAAGAAGTGGAACATTTCTGTTCCACTGGGCATTCTAGGTATGTGGGAAGTGCGGGCATTCTACTGTTAATCCCAGTGTGACATTAGTGTGAGTACGTGGCTTGACCACTTGTAACGTTTGAATTATATTGGCACTAATAAACGCTAGAATAAATTTTTAAATCTTAAAGAAAGAAAAAGAGGAAAAATTGCCTTAAGATTAAGGTTAGGAGGATATACCCTCCAGATTTCTTATATCAGTAAAATTTGAAGATTGTATACATAATTGTTACCTTAGATAGCATTGAAACTACAGAATGTTCGATAATAATTAGGGGATTATATACTTTAATTATTTGAGCTGAGGAGAGAGCTGAGATATCTTACACAAGAATTTTCACATTTCCCGCACCCAAAGCACCTCATTGATGAAGGCTGGTTCATTACTTTTTTTAACTGACCGGATTCT
This sequence comes from Thermobia domestica, assembly GCF_964235325.1. Lineage (NCBI taxonomy): Eukaryota > Metazoa > Arthropoda > Insecta > Zygentoma > Lepismatidae > Thermobia > Thermobia domestica. Next base: position 304,156,689 of record NC_137455.1, read on the forward strand.
TCACGGGCGCGTTATAAGTTTGTGCCGTACGTAACTCCACTTCCTTCATTGAGTTATTCCACCGATTTATTCAGTGAATAAGAATACGGGTTAATTTAGAAATAGCATGAAATATTTTTTTAGTCCAATATGCAAAAATTCCTTTGTACACTCCCTTGCATTTTTGTTTAACCCTTTATAAGATTCAGTTTGCCTGTGGACTCTAATGTTATTTGAATATTATTCTTGGTTAATAGTCACTTTGTTTACAGTTTTGAATTACCAGAAGCCTAAAGTAGTATTTTAATAGTAATTATTATTACATAAATTACATGATATTTATATATAAGAATTCGAATCTATTTTGCCCCGTTGTTTATTATAAGAATTTTTTGGTTATGAAGGAAAAATTTTTGAGCTCTGTCGTGGTTGTTTTTTTAGCAGTTGATATTGAGTTGTGCTGTGGTGTAGTGGTATTATCCCAGTAGTGTTACCGTACCCTTAGTATTTTTAATTATTATATTATTTATTTATATTAGCATTTATGTATTAGTTATCTGTATTGTTAATTAAGTGTTGTTCACAGTTAAATGATTGTGTAATCGAAACTCCTGGAGAATTTTCCAAATAAGTAACGTTGATCGTACTGGCTTTTCAGATAATAGTAATTTTGGAGAAATTTCGATGTCTTACACCTCCAACAAAATATAAGGGGAATCGATAATTAGTCCAGGTTAGGAAGTGTTAGTTTAAATCTTAGTGATCATAACACAGGGAGTTCTAATTTGTAAAGAGCAAGTCGAGATGTTAATGCTTCCTCTGTAAGTAATGTTAATCCGTATTCTAGACAAGTTGAATTTGAAATGCCAAAGCAGAATAATACGGGAAGTCAGGTTGAAGATCATAGATATTTGAATATACGTAATTGTTATCAAAGAGTGACTCAAATTAGGAATTCGACGCCCAAAGGTATTGCTATTAACCCTGCATACTTTAACCCTTTAAAATCCAGATTTCCCGAGAGTAATAATGATCAGTTTTCACAAGTTAATAAATTAGTCAAATGAAGCGGGAGCTTCTAGACCGGATTCATATCAAGGTATTGAAGGAAACTTGATGTCAAAATATACGTTTAATAAAACTAGTCAATATCTTGGGGAAAGGTTCCGGGATATTAAAAATTTTAATGGTGAAGAAAGTTTGCAGACCTTTTAGGTTTAGTATAGAATTGAAGAATTGTTGAATTCCACGAGTTATTCAATACAAATGATTCTGACTATCCTCATATCGAAATGGCATGGAGCTTCTTTGAGAGAAATACAGTATGTCCTACAAAATCATTTAAATTTGGATCAAAGTTGTAGTAGATTTGCCACATTATTTATGACTCCTGTTTATCGGATTAATACTTTAATATCGGAAAAAGTATTTCGTAGGCAAACTTTTTCGGAATTAGTGGACCATTATGTTAGGTCAATTATACATTAAATTAAGGTCTTAGGATTTGTTGGATCTGAATTCGAAATAGTTGATTTAATATTAAACGACATGAGTCCTGTAATACGTTTTAGGATGTTAGACTATTATATTCCTAAGAGCAGATCAAAATTAATTAAAATCTGTGAAAAGTTTGTGTTAAGACAACGTAGTCAACTAGACTTTAAAAGAAGAATGACATCTGGTAAAAGTCAACCAAATAATATTCCTAGGTCATCTCGGAATTTTGATAATAGAAAGTTTTCAGGATAGAATATATTCTTCATAGTGATATTTAAGTTCAGGTAAACAAATTGTGAAACCTTAGAGACAAATATTCGAGTCTTATGTACCGGTTTTTCCAAGTCAAGAGATTATTCCTTCCGAGAGAAATGATACCATAGCTTCCTTTATTGACGGAATTATAAACGGACGAAGAGTTGACTTTGCTTTGATAACGGATCGTCTTTCAATTCAACAATATATACGTTGGTGAAAAGGTATTTTGCACAGCAGTACATTAGAAAAGATCCTTAACGATTTGTAGATGCAGAATCTGCTTTAAAATTGTCGACGAACGCTGGAATTACTTTCTTACTAATTTAGCCGCATATTTCAAAAAATAAATTTAAAGTGGTGAATGTTTTGCCGTGCGATTGTATATTGAAACACCATCCTTACCTGGAACTCAGTTGACCATAGACTATACATGGAATTGCTTATTGCCTAGGAATGGCAGTAACGACTTCAATTAGATTTTAAAGGATTTAATCGTGTGAATGGTCATAATATAGGATTCAGATCTGGACATAGGGTAGACCAGTTAAAGCCAAATTATTCAAATTGTAATTCCGGCAACTTCAAGGTCTGACAAAGACAATCTTCATCGGAGGCTAAATCTAGCAATCGGATCATCAGGAATTATTAGGAATCATCAGGATTTAAATTACGAGATGTGATAGGCCACTTTCGTGAAGATAAACACATCTTATGGAAGTTATGCAAACCTAAATCGAAAAAGGGAAATGCTTCAAGATTACCACCGAGTGATCGTGGTGGCCAGTGCTCTGATGAACGAGACTCACTAATAATAGATAATGGAGATTGTCAAAATGATTATGGACATTTATCGACGAGTGGAGTGATGGCCATTTATACCCACATCCAAGTGTATATTATAGTAGTGAAGATCATATGTTTTCTTTATATCTTCGTTCGGAGAGGAACCTCATTCGTTTCCAAAATATTGGGGTGCAATGCGAAATAGGCTTAGAAGACGTTGAAAGGAAATGATTGCATATTAGTGAACCAAGTGCTTCCAGTTTGAATGAATTGAGAGATCTGGTTAATAATATGGAAGAGAACTCTGTACGGGATCGAAGTTCATGCTAATTATGGGATTGAAGCAGATGTTTGTAATATTTCAACGAACACGTTGCATTATGAATTAGCTTAAGTAGTCCCAGATAGGATGTAAGATCAAGTTGAAACCAAGGTGTGTAGTGAATGTCAATGAAGGTGTTGGGAACCAGGCACTCCTAAATGATTTATCACCTGTTGAAAATATAACTATTCAAGACTAAAATGACTCTTATGTGGATAAGAAGAAAACGAAAAGAAAGAAAAGGAAATTAAAAGAGAGCGAGGATTTCACCTGTAACCATATGGTATCTAAAGAGAATCATTTAATGCAGATAGACGTTTCTTCGGTTGTCAATCATGATAATATAGAGAGTGACTCACAAGTTTGGAGCATTGACCAAGAACAAACTAGTAAATTTTATAAATGTTTACGTTCGAAATTAAAAAAAGTTTTTTGATCCGGAATTAACTAACAAGGGGAGGACCCAATCTGAATTAACCACACCGGTGAATAAACCCACTGAAGATGAGGATAAACTTAAGACTTGGGAATATTCAGGTTCGGATATTAAGGAATTTGCGTCTGAGGTTAAAGCATCCTATAATGATATAATAAATAAAATAGTAGGGTGTATTAAATACTTCGTTGGTCAATTATCTTCACAAGAACAAAAATCTTTTAAAGAAACACCATTTGCAATACCTCGACATGAGGAACAAATATTTGATTCTCAAATTTTGGAATCGATAGACCAAGGAATTTTAGTTGAAATCAATCACTCAATTTATGCCAGTGCTTGCTTTTTTGGAAAAATAAAGATGGTACACATCATGTTGTCGGGGAATTCTGTAAGGCTAACTCATTGATTGTTAATGACGTACATCCTTCGCCTAATCTCGGGGAGTGTTTGACTGCCTTGCCGGGTAATACAGTGTATTCCAGATTAGATCTCAAGAAACCTTATTTACAAATATACCTCCAGCAAAAAACTAGAAAAATATCTACATAGTAACACAGAAAGTTAGTTATCAGTTTACTCGAATTCCGGTTCGAATTAAAACAGAAGGAAACATAACACGCCAGAGCAATCGAAAAGATTCTCGAAGATTTGGTAAGTGAGGGTGTACGCATATACGTTGGTGATGTCCTTTTAGCTACCAAAACTATATAAGAACACAAGAAATTTTTGATAAAAGTACTTGATCGTTTTCGTAAATATAGCAATTTACCCAGAGCAGATTTTGATCATTTAGAGGAAAATTAAATACCTTGCTTATATTATGGACGGTAACACTATGGAAATAGATCCTTCAAGAGTGTGTTATATAAGAAATCTACCTCCAGACAGGAATAGAACTGGTTTAATGAAGATAATATGACTTTTTTCATACTATTCTAAAATTATTCCTCAATTGCAGGAAAGTACGGGTCCTTTAAGTAAACTTAGGTCTGTTAACAAAATATTACTTGTACAAGTGAATAACAAAAAATTCTGGATAGGTTGAAAGATGTGTTAATTGACAATGCAGTTCTTAAATCTCCAGATTTAAATAAAAGTTTCATAGTCCACGTTGGCGGGGAGAACGTGCGATTGGAGGGGTCCTTTCACAGAAAAACGATGAAGGTATAGCAGTTCCCGCAGCTTTTTATAAAAACAGACTCTCTTCAGGCACATAAACGTTGAAGCATTTATGACATTCAGTTTATCATTCTCGTAAAAACTATTTCAAGATAAAAACATCATCTGGTTCCGGAATTTAACCTATATGCTGATAATAGGGCCTTGAGGTGGATCTTAAACAACTCAATGAGATGTTGAAATATCGCCCTTTAGTAAAAACCTTGAGTCAATTTAATTTTGATTTTAACTATATTCGATCAAGGGATAATATTGTAGCAGATTTTTTTAAAGCGTATGCATGATCCTTTTGAGTTCAATCTTGGTGAAAGTTCTGTTGCTTTGCCTTCATTTGAGAATAATATGAAAATATCAAATACTTCGTTTTTGAAATTAGTTAGAGAACCAATAGATTATTTACAAAAGAAAGATCCGAAATTATCAAAATTAATATAAAGTTTAGAAGCCGGTGAACAAGTAACATGTTTTCTTTGAATAATAAGATTTTGATAAAAAGGATGAACTCCGTTGTAAATCCACTCAAGATAGTTATTCCAAAAGGACTACAACGTATTATCATTGAATATTTTCATGATGATCGACTAACAGACTCTGATTCTTGACCTCATCTTGTTGGACCTTGAGAAAAATCATCAAAAGATTTACGTGGAATAATGTATTGAATGATGTTAAGGGATATGTAAGAACTTGTGATATTTGTCATCGTATAAAAGAATCGAATCAAAAGAATATGGGCCATTTGGAATCAAAAAAGCATAGAGAAAAGCTCTTGTTGGGCTTACGATATTATTGGTTTCTTCCATTCTCACAAGGCTACAAATTTATTTCAATCGGAATCGATTATGCAAAAAGGTTCGTGTGCATTGAGAAAATGAAACAAAATACTTCTATCTTGTTAGGTAAGGTATTTATGGATATTTTAAGTCGTTTGAGTTATCCGGAGATCCTAGCAACTGATAAGTTTTTTTTTTTATATCGGAATGTTGTTCTAAATGTCTCCTTGGATTGGGAATTAAACATATAAGAATTGCCCTAAACCAACTAGAGGCGAATCAAGTGGAAAGATTCATGAAAAATCTGAAATTTTCGATGAGAGCTTATTCGACAAATACGCAAACACAATTGTCAAATCTTATTCCAGAAATCCAACATTAATTTTAACATCTGCGAACATTCATAATTGAAAGGTGTTCCAATGGAACTTTATTCCCGTCGTCCGAGTATTACACATTTAGAAAACCGTTGGCACATTTCAGATCTTGATCTTTTGATTAAATTAGGGACGGAGATATGGCAGAATGCAAGATGGGAAAGGCTTGGAATAAAACTAAAAAACTTATGATTAAACGCAGAAGACCAGTTGTGGTTCAAATTAATGACAGAGTTTTAGTTAGAATTCATGCAAAATCGTCCATAAGAGAAATGATATCTAAGTCACTGAGTGACAATGGGTCGTACCTTTTGTGATCAGGAGATTCCTTACAGATAATACTATTTGACTATTCAATGAAGGAGACCAAGAGTCGTACAGAGGGGCTCATGATTGAGAAGTAAAGAAATATTTTCAAAGACCAAAGCAGAATGATAATAATACATAATAAGGAAACTTTGCTCAATATTAACTGAAAAATAGTGTTTTGCATATTTTTGGCCAAAGATAAACTTTCTAAAAAGAATTTATATAAATAAGTTGATATATATATTTCAATCCAATATTTTAGAAAGTCTTTATAAATAGAACTGTTGTTGATATTTTATAAAAAAGAGATAAGTTAACATGTTATTTATAATTACTAATTGACTAGTAAAAATAATAATCTGAAAATTTGTAAAGATAATACATTTTAGTGTATGTGTCTAGATTTTAAGAGAAATTACTAATATATGTAAATACTAATGATAATTTTATATTCGTAGTTATGACTGTGTATCCTGAATCTATCATGATGCTCCCGGAAATGTCTTTTTCCGCAGAAGGCGAGGCAAAATCTAACAAAAATTGCCCCTGAATCTTGGATTTGGAAGAAGATCGTCAGGACGATTTTTATTACAAATATAGAAGCAGAAAAGAGTTATAAAATCAACTTATATTCTTTAATATCAGAAAAGTAAAGATAAATATAACATTTTTTTTATTTTTTTGAAAAAGAAGTAAAAGGTAAAGTTATAACGATTAAAAGGAATTGCAACAAAAGGGTAAAAATGTGAATAGTATTTCCAGACGACAACAACGTTTCCTTTTTGCTTAGAGCGAAACGGATTCTCAGCCGGAGAGTTACGTACAGCATGCCCCAGTGTAAGGATGTCTACTTGGGACTTGTGGGACCATGAGGAAGCGTGGATTTGCTGCATGATCACGAGTTTTTTTATTGTGGTGTGTATAGTATTTCATTTAATCTTTCGTTAGTGCGTATAAAGGAGAAACATATTAATTGTTATCTGTTACAGGTATAACGGGAAAAAATATAAAGTGTAATTTGGTAAATTCTGACGAGTGTCAGAAATTAGGACAGGAAAGTGCAGTCGTTAAATGGCAAGATATTTAGTTGAATACTAACACGAATAATCGAATCTGGTGAAGAAAAGTGTTAAAAAAGTGAATGTTTTTTATTATCACTCCCATTATCGGATCGTTTGTGAATCGATTAATGAAAAATCTATCACTCCACTTTATTTCGTGTTGTAACCCTCGTCAGCATTACATTGTGATTACTGCGGACGTACTGTAACCCTCGTTTACATTACATTGTAATTCCGAAAGGAACTCCTTGTTAGATAATTTACTTTTATTTCGCTCCTTCGTATCTTTCATCTTCGAAATATTAAATCATTCGGAAGCAAATGTCGCATTTCCCTCTCTCTCCTTCTTTCATTCTAGTACGATAGAGGTTCCCGGTGGACCACTAGTAGAGCGTTCAATTTACGTGCATGGGGTCCTTCACTAATTCCCAGCTCATGAAAAGTGAACTATGTGGAGAATACACATTGTGTGCGTCAGTTTTCTCGACGTTAACATTTTCTTTCCACTTTCTTCATTCCACTAATTCTTCAATAGCAACGACCAATATGTCATGTTTCATCTTGTTTATACAGGTGTAAGGGGAATAGACCCAAGTCTAAATTCCGATGCTGCTGCAGGAGATCTTCAAATAAGAACTTTCACCTTGAAACCAAGACCACTTTAATGCCTATCGGTGGATTTCAGTGTACGAATTCTAATCATATATTTTCAAAAAATCATGAAATGCGAATTCGCAATAGCAACTAAATCAAATTCCATCAAAGGAGACATTTCATACAGTCTGCTATAAAAACCCTGTTCTCATGGACGTTTACGTTCATCTACGGTGGCGTGGAGTACAAGTGTCCCAGCACTTATCAACGCTAGTTTAGACCCCGACTACGGGTCAAAGGTCACACTTTGATCCAGTCAATTTCTTCTTGTTCTATGTGCATCTTAGTAAACTTTCATTTATTCATTCGGGAACAAATATTTAAAACAATAATTTATATGTTTAAAATCCGAGTCTTTAGGGCGGGAGCACCCACTTCGTTTTCCGATCAAAACCCCTGTTGTCTTGGTACCCGCATCGTTCAGATATCCGTGCTGTAGGTTCGCATCTCATATAACCTTGGTGCGGAAAGGGATTCTCAATTCTAGTGCATTGCAATAATATTATATCATGCCACTGTTCAGCTTGTCATCAAAAATCAGAACAAAAACGTCAGATATCGTATCGAAGTATTTTAAATTTATTTAGCGTCTCCAGATAAAATTCAGTCTCATCTTGTAACCCTCTATACAAAAAGCAAGTTGCAGAATCTAAGATTTGATTTCAACGTTTATTACTATTATCAAACACTGTAACGGAAAGCAACCTTCCAATTTGCTTAATTAACTCAGCATCTCAAGAAAAATATCAACTTCACCCGAATCTCTCTAACAAAATACAAATAGTAGAAATTTTGTACGACAGTACTTAAGTCTCAATATTGATTTCATAGATCAAAGGCGCTAAAGAATATCGCCAATTGCTAGTTTTTCGATCCCAACATGTTATCCAATCACTTTGAACTTGAAACCAGAAAAAGTAGAATTTTACCTGTTTAGGTTTATTTTTTGTTGCAGTACAACAAATATAGTATCAAAGAGCGCCATTCGGTTCCCTGTAATCCATTCATCGTATTAAGAAAATATATTATATTAATGTTTACTGAAACTGAAAGTAGTAGAATTTTACTTATATTTCCGGTTTCAATACTTAGTGACGAAAAGCGAAAATGGTGGAGCAGAGCTAGGAATGTTTGTGTTGTGTGGCTTTGGAATTCCAAATTGCATTTCTTCTAAAAGTTCAATTTAACACAATCTCTGTTCTGGGTTGTTAGAGGCTAGAGTCACATTGTATTCCCTCGCTGTATTAATATCCTGAAAAGATATTTGATCCCAGTTATTTTGTTGACATTTCAGGTGACTGTTGAATGACAAATGGTGTAACGTTAGAATTGAAGTCTTCCTTGAGACTACTTTAACTCCAAAATCTCATGTAAATCGCATGAAAGGAATGGGTTCACTATCAAGATTAGAAAAGAAATTCCATAACTATATTTTTAAAGGCAAACATAAAATACTCTCTAATTTTTCACAAGATATTGATCCTCAAAGTTCCTTTCTGAAATATTTCCACTTTGGAGTTATAGCACCTAGCATCCAAGTACATTAACAATTGTAATTTTCGTCCTTCTCTAATGACACAGTATTTTGATCATGCGTCAGTTAAAATAGTACACTTTTTCAATAGTTTTCGGCACATCAAGCTAAATTTCTAAACTTCTCCTTGCTCATTCCTTAAAATCTTCCCCAAAACTTGATTTTTCTGAGTATATTATATCAGTTTAGAACAACGAGTAGAGATCATATTCCTTCCTTCATCATCGTTTATCCAATTCAGTACAACACTGCATGGAGATTCATTCACTACTTTTATTATACAATGATTGAGCTATTATACAATGTTTGAGCCAAGTATTTTCTCAAACAATACGAGACGTGTTACATGATAATGACTATATAACTGCAAATTAGTAACTTAACTGAAACTATTTTATTTTATTTTTTTAACAAAAAACAAGCGTATAATTATTTTACTTACCTCAGTTCCGCTGGGCACAAACGGCGCATAGAGTTTCACCTGTACGTCACTACTTTCGTAGGTCTCCAGTTTTATTTCCTGCTCTGAATTTGATAGATCATCGCTGAAAAGTTTGGATCTTGAGAGATTAATTGTTTCGAAGAGTAAGTTATATTATAGAGTGGTGCTTCTAGTTATTAGTGTTCATTTTTAGCATTTACTGAGGAGTTGCATTTCTATATTATTATTCATCATATAATAATTGCATTTTACAATATTGTATAATTCAATCATTCAGGATAAGAGCTTATCAGTTTATACCAAGCTTTGTTTTTACATAACTTTACGTAGCATATGTTTGCCAAACCTTGAATCTTTAAACTACTGTGTATGAAGTTAAATAAATAATTTATGAGGAGTCGCTGCTGCCTTAAAAGAAAGACAGAGCATCTTCATGGTTTAACCGTTACGGTACGCAAATTTGGCGTAGGATACCCAGGTTTTATTCCCGGCGGAAGCCCATGTAGTTCGAAACCCAAGTTAAACAGTAGGTGTACGTCTAATATAGCCTAATTGCAGGAAGAGACCCTGAACTGAAATCACGTCAAGTTAAGGATCAAGAATTGATCTGTTATATTTAAAGGTTCATTATACACAATTTGAAAGAACATTTATCATTAGAGATACATTTCCATAATCTAACAAAGCATGAAACAAATTTCAGTTAAGTAAAGCCTCATAAATATCCTCTAGAGTCCCGAAAGTCATGAGGCAGCTATCAAATAAGATTGTAATCGTGGAATATTCCATCTTTGTGAGGTACAAGATGTCCATAACGCGTCGGACATGATCACCAAGAAATGGACATAAAAAAGACCACTGGTTACCTGGTTCAAGTGACATATGGTACCCAAAGCATGTCGCAGAAACAAGCATCAAACCATTAAGCAACGATTAACAACTTGAAGAATGTCTAATCGACAATTTTGTCCATTCTCTCATAATGTCTGATTGAGAAACTACCATGCACCTAACAACACTTCACGTTACTAGTCTTCTCAGGTTCAATGTACGTAATTCCGAGCATGAATTGCTGTTGCTGTTAATAATCAGAAGCTAGTACCTACACTCATGTCATAGCTATAATATCCCATGTAGGTCACATTGAGCTGCACTAATTTATGTAAGTTCTGTACAACTGTAATACACGTTGTTATACATCCTGCATTAATCGATGTTGTCAGTTCTTGTAATGCTATTTTTCTTATCTAATCTGTCCAGTCGTCGGTGTCCGTTATTATCAAGCATATGTCAGTGGCTCATGTCTTGTTCCTGTTGGTCTGTAATGTATCCAATGCTTTAGTCGGTTCTAATGTCTCCAAACTTTGAACTGTGGGGAAAGTAAGCTTCAATGACCAGAGGAACTCCCAAATTTTATTTCCGATTGGTATAGCACCAACTACAATTTTTTGCAAAAATGTCGACAATTTCCATCGGTTTACGCGTCCTACGGCACCTGATATCACAGAACCTTATTCACGTCGTTCCACCAGTTTCTGATGTATTGCCGCGACATAAACCAGTAAACACTGCTTTAATTTGATTTCTGGCTGGTTATTCTATATTTATGTCTTTGGCTTATCGTTGTTGTACAAAAGTATATGAATTTTACATTAATCTACATTTGGAGTTTGTATTCTACAGCACTATTATATTCGTTTCATGCAATTGAATTTCAATTATACATCTAGTTAGTGAGAACAACCTTCTCTAATTCAACCAAAGGTTGGATACTAGTCTTTGTACAGGGTAATAAACATTGTATATTGTAAAATTCTCTCTATATAGAGTAGAGTAATTATCGTTCACGGGAAATTGGATGTCCTCATCACCTTTTATTATAAAATATCCTTCTTAATACAGAAATATATTACAATAAGAAGTTTCTTCTGCTATTTTCAGATAAGAAAGAAGGAACACAATGACCAAGCGTCTTAGTGCTTTTGTAGGTGAAGTTACTCTCTTTAACCAGGTGTCGAGAGAGAGAATGAGTTTTTGTGATTAGGAGTCTCTCGGTGACCGGGCGTCGTGAGAGAGGAAGGGGAACCCAATGACCAAGCGCCGTAGGGCAGTTTAGAAAGATATCGCTCAATTGACTAAGCGTTGTGAGAGGGCAAGGTGTTCCCAGTGGCCATGCGACTTAGGTCTTTTGCTGGTTTTGGAAAGATTGATGATTCTTGAGATGTGTTGCTGGCTTTTATCCTAAAATGTCGGTTACATTCGTTGATATTCGTCTTGCCGACTGTTGACGATGGTGGGGAATTCATATTCGGTACTGTGGTCTAAGCTGCATTTATTTACTGCAAACACGTGTAATAAACACATGGCTACAGCCTGGTATGAAGACATGCGGAACCTTACACCTCCGTGGCGTAGAAACATATAAGTCACAGGATTATTTTTGCCATTATTGGGAATCTGCATATTGGTCGCAGTATACACGAGAAATGTACTGAAACACTTGAATACAAATTCAAAGTTAAAAGCAAGGGTTACTTATATAACAGTGTATATAAAATTTTCCTTGTGGCTTGCTCGGGGATTTCCTCTGCGCTGTTGTAATTTTAAACGCTAAGTATGACTTCCTGTTTGGCATGCAGTATTTATTGAGAACGGTCTTGTATATCTTCGAAAAACCAAAATGGGGTACTGATGGTTTTTTGTGAAGAGAATCGAATCATTGTCCTGCCAAACGTTTCGAGATACTCAAAAGTTCTAGATGTTTTTGTGTACGGTAAAGTAGGTTCTCTTTCGGTAACTGGGCGTCATGAGAGAAAGGGAACTCAATGACCAAGAATCGTAGGGCTTTTTAGGAAAGGTATCTCTCAATAGACCAAGCATCCTGAGAGGGCAAGGTGTTTCCAATTGCCAGGTGTTGATAATTTATTGTAAAAATGGACTACACAGTTGGAGTTCCCTGAAACCTTCTGTATATCTAGTCCTAGAAAATAACAACAGTGCATTCGAGCCAAGAGTGTTAAACAAAAGCGCCGTACATTTTTTGAGTGCGTGATATTAACCAATATAGAAGAATGAGCCACATAACTACTCAGCAACACCATGTTCCGGTAAGACTCTTGGGTACGTCGTGCAATCCGACCCGTGGAAATGTTGGTGACTTTCCAGATTTGTTAGCCCGGCACTTTGCACTTGTCGTTATAAGCCTTTGAAAATATGAAAACCTTTACCCTTAGATGCCATATATGTTGGCACTAGTCAAAAAAGGCAGTCGCCCAATATATCCTGTTCCTTGAGTATATGGAACAGCAAGGAAGGGCCCCTTTGTTGCTTGATATGCAACATTTATCTGCCACATTAGTTGTAAAAAAGTGTTTTTAACGTTATAAACATCGAGAATGATTCCCAAAATTACACACTCATCCATAATTGTTGTTTATGATATGACAGTCTATCACATGGATAATCTATCATGTCTTTCTCTGTTGATACAAAGGTGTCACTGGTACTCGCTACATTACTGAATACATAAAATGCATCCAATATTTGTCCGTTAGCATCCAACAGTTGTCACCGTTCATATTGTATTAATATTCCATGAAAAAAATATTCAGGTAGAACAAATAACAGTGCATACTTATCACCTATAAAATAAGGCCCTACTTCACTTATTCTTCTGATTTCACTGATACCACGTACCACCGCTTCTGGCATCACAATCACTTCTAAGTATCTCATGCTGGTTGATCTATAGCAAATTTTAAATTCAAATGTAAGGCTTCTTTGACAATTCAGGTATCGTAGTTTACATTTTTTTCTGTTTAATTGCGATCACAGGATTGCGATCTTATTCTCTCATCAATTTCTCAAAGAATGGCTGTTAAGCAGATGAGTTGTCTAGGCTGTAATTATTCCCCTTGCAAATGCACTTCAAAAATACTGTGTCCTATTGCTCGTGTCATTTCCTTCGAGTAAACTTAAAGCATAGCGTGTGTTGTTGTACAAGAAGTTAAAATTATTCTCTACAAGGATGTATCATGGAAACTGTTTAATCAAAGACGTAAGATATATTACGGAACTGATCCGAATTAAATTGTCACAAGCTTCCCGAAAATGTCTAGTGCGTATGATAGCATGTAAAACATCATTGTTTTTCTTCAAATGTAATTAGCACTGTGTGAAACCATTCCGATAAATTGCGTTCTATAACATGTGGTAATCAGCGAATAGTTTTCTGCTGGTTATATTATTCATAAATATATGTTAACATTTTATTTCAATGATAGCTTATATTACAAGGAAATTTTTTATGACAAGTACGCAACACTTAATCTCTATGATAACTAATTGTTTCTGCTAAATTTCATTCATGAAATATTTTCTGTAAAATGAAAACAACTTCCTTTACATTCTAAAATTCCTACAAGTAATAGATGAACGGTCTGACTCTATCAAAGGGGAAATCGCATAATGTAAGCCTAAAATGCAACATTACATGCATTTGAGGCCTAGAAAGATTTATAGATTGACAACTCACAATTACATTCTTTCATGATTCTTGATTTTCAGTACTATAATGTATAACATAGTATTAGTTCATAAATATATTACCTTTTCAATTCAAATGTTTAAGAGATGAATTTTAATATCTCATTTGAAAGTAATCATATATCCATACAAATGGTACATAATATCTCAATTTGAATTGAAATCACAAGATTTCAAATTTTCTCGACTCAAAGAAGACTATTTAACGTATTGGTGCTATAATTGTTTGGGAAGGTATTCAAGCTTCGGAAATGTAAAGAAAACGACTGCAAAAAGAAAATTACAAACAAACGATAAATACAGCGGATTGACGACTCTTTATTTATTGATCTTTGCTTTCTGATGAGGTGCTCTCCTCGTTGGTTTAAAGACTATAGCATGCAGTTTCCCTTATTGTCCTATGTTGAATTCCAAGTGTGGAGACCTAAAAATATATACATATTCCAATGGTTTGGATCTTAATCTAAACCACAGTTCCACGTATCATATTTCCACGATACTGCCAAGGATAGTAAATTTCAATAAAAAGCAACAAGTGAAGAGAAAAACGTTCATATGAACCGCATTCTCTCAGTGGTAGATGGCTTACCTCTGGCGCATGGAAACTCTGGATAGATCATGGTTCCAACACGTTGGATTTGCAGTGAGGAAATATTGTATTTGTACTGCTTCAGTGTTGTTAAATTTACTCCCGCTTCTGACATGCATCATTTTAAATTAATCTTATCATACTTGCTTGAATTAGCCGAGATACATAATCGTAAGACGTGAAAATTGTATATATATATATATATATATATATATATATATATATATATTACTTGTAGAATTTTCTCGAATTACTTCTTCGCAATAATTTAAGAGTGTTATACGTCAATATTGACGATAACAAGTGCCACTAAGCTCAAGGTTACTCAAAATAACCATTGTGTTCCGAATTGCAATAGACTTACCTTGTCACTGAAGGTAATGCAGAGTTGTAGGTAAGGCATAAACCAAATTCAGTATGTATAAAATGTCCTTCGTATCTGATAGACCGATTTGCACTATGTGTTAGAGACATTTTTGGTGTCAATCGTATCTAGAATAAACAATCCATTATTCAGCACAACATAAATAAAACTTCAGGTTTCACATTTTAACTAAATACTCTAATGATGTCACTTCAACGTACTTTTTACTAGGAAAATCATTAGAGATGTGGACGTTAAACGTAGTATGAGAATGTGATCAATTTTTATGTAACTACTGCAAGGACCATGTAACTACTACGACTTTGCACATTGGTACAATGAAATAAAAACTGTAACGAGTATCTATACATGTATACTGCGCACGGAAATACTGTATAAGGTCTGTATAATTTTGACTTGTGACGTGACAATAGTGAATACAAATAATACTGGAACCTAGTCCCAACGCACTCTCCTCCTATAGTAAATATTTATTTTTTATGCTACGTCATGGAAATTTATGGCAATAACATTGTGTCGGTATCTTTTACTGAATTTCTCTTGTTTCCTTTTGCATTCTCATCTCCGCAGGATCTTTGGTAGTATTTCTCTTTCGTTAATCATCTGTCTCCTTTAGTCTGAATGAGTGTTGAACTGAAATATTTTATTCTTCATTTAGGATTGTTGGATTATGTAAGATTTATTTATTACAGTTTGTGTATGTTAATATTGATTTTATCCATTACTTAGTTTGTATATTTTTTTCACTTTTTTGAAGTTCTATCTTCCTAATTTTTAATGAACAAACTTCATTTAAACCTATATATTTAAACCTCTTACAATCAATTATACCGGTTAAGCAAGATATCCTGCATACCGTTTTACAAAGTTCTATTTTTTTTTAAATTTAGAAATTAATGTTCCCGTTTTAAAACTGGTACTTTAAGAACATGGTGGAATTTCAATTGACACTAATTCGCTTTTCTTTATTATACCTAGGTACATTGCCGTTTTCTATATTAAGCTTCAGTGTGCGTACAGGTTCGTGTATATATAAAACTTTCATGAATGCCATACAATCAATCATGTGTGTAAAAGTGAATGAGAATAACGACAGCAATAATTGCAACCATTCCACTGTGACTCAGTGAGGAGGGATCACATATGTTTGCTGGTGTCTTGATTTCAATTTGAGTTCAGATTAAGTGGGGTTTCGTCTGTGCAGGATAGTAACAAGCCAAACAGCCAAGCGAAAAGTGGCACGAATGAAACAAAACCTTGCAGTAAGTGGGCCAGAATCAAAAGGGCCCGGTGATTTAAAAAATGGTCAAAAAGATCAGGGTCAAAACAGAATTCACGTCAGAAAGTCTGACTCCATATTACAAAAAATCTTAATGTGAAAGAGAACACAGGTTTTATTTGTGTTCAATGAACATGTATCTTGAAATGTATACAGTTAAGTCACAATATTCAGGTAGGCAATTAATATATTTTCATAAATTGTTTGATTATTACTGCACTAGCTTGTAGTGACCTTAAAGAAAAGTATTAAAAGCAGTCTTTATTATTCGAAAACGTGAACTACTAATTTCACTCCGCAGAATGAATTTTCCTTATCTCCGAACTAAAAGAAAACACTATTGAAACTAAGAACATCGTACATTCATCTATACAGAACATACAAAACAATATCTACCGAGTGTAATTTGAGCAATTTCCTCTTCCATCACTTTCGGCTACCCAGGTAAGAGAGTGATACATAATGCTTAAATTTTGTTAAATTATATCGGGCACCAGACCACTATAGCGACTTTAAATACGCGTTTGCTGTATTTGGGACCTTAATAATTTAACGTCAAATAATTGTATGTACATGTATAGAACAAATTGATTATGGATGTGTTGATATCATATTTTTGTCACTTTTAAATAAGACTTGTAACAGTCTCTATATACCTATATTTGGATGGGGCGTCATTTAGGGAATAAGAGTTTAATTGACTCACATTAATGAACTGCTGGAGTAAGGAGGAGAATTTGGAACTGTTTTGTGCTCATAAGAGCATAGATCTGAATTCTCAGTCCTTAGACTGAAGACCATCGCTTTAAATTTCGAAAATGTGTAGGGTAGATAACCCCCAAAAATTTCTGAAGATGTGTGTTGATTCATCCTGAAATTTTCGAAATTTTCAAATTTAAAAAATGGTATGGTAATGTAGCACTATGGATTATAGAAAAGGTTGCTTCATTTATATATGTTCAATCTTTACGCATCACCTACTTTTCAGAAAATCATGGGATCACAACCAGTTGCTCTCGATACAAGTTTCCAATATATTGCTAATAACCCTGTCCGCAACTTTCATATAGAAGGTTCCGTTACTTTACAGGAATGGAAATCTGGAGCCAGTCCTTTTGATAGGATTTCCAGAGGCCACTTGCAGTAATGAGAGGACAAAATGCAAGTGTTTCTTAGCTAAAACATCAATAAAATGAAGTACTTCACAACGTTTGTGAAATTTTTCGCTTTTGGCATCACTAAAATGTGTTTTATAAGAACGAAACAACTCTCATGATCGGAAGATTTAGTATTTTTGTAAAGAAAAATTAATTTCGAAATGTTCCTTAAAAAACAAAACCAGTGATATTTTAATTAATTTTCTAAACTTGAATTTCTTTTGACAAGTTTTTGTTACACGCCTTTTGTTGAACATTGTCAATTGTAAAACTTTTCTCTAAAAGCCCATCTTTTGCGAACGAAGTTGTATTTTCCGAAATTTTTGTTTCTGAAAGTGCTCACGTTATAAGCAAACACATTCATCCTGTAATTTACAATGAAAACCTATATGTACTAATGTCATATAATAAAGAAAAGATCCATCCAAAGAATAAAAGCTGATAGAGAAACCTCACAAATTTATTTGTTTATTATATCTTTTACCCCTAGAAGATAGCAAGACGGACCTACCAAAGCTACAAAGAGACAATCATATACTACTATAGCAAATTTTAAATTTGGTAGTTGACAAATTCAAAAGTGAATCAAAACTTCCTTCCTTTCTTTCTACAGCTTAAACTAACTTACCCTTTGCCAAATTTATCCCGAGACCAAGGTTACCAGAACCAGAAATCTAGAAGCACAATGCTTTTAACTGACCCACTTAATACTACAACCATATAGTATGTAATAAAAAACTCGTAGTTTCAATGAATGTTTTGATAGAATATATATTCTAAAGAAACAAGATCACACTTAAAGGTTTGGGTACTGAGGGACTCAAGGATTAGGTTTTGAGCAAGTATGTATTATTTTGAATGAATAAACCAATCCGATGGGGTTGTCTGTTATGAAGCTCTAAATAGTACTGTGGGAAAAGGTCTATATTGTGAGGATCGGACTTCAAATCCTCGAACTATAAAGAAGTATGATCATGGCCTTGGTTGGAAGTGAATGTTAACCATAGGAACACCAAGCGGGTGTCAATTTTTCCCCCGAGTTCTTTATGTACTTTATATTAATTAACATGTATTCAGGAGTCATGTTTGTTATTGCTCCTTTTGATGAAAGGTTCGTTTTCACTTATTTCAATTGGAATATTGTTTCATGTTTTTTTTCTTGTTTGAGTTAAAATTAACTCATGTTGTGCGGGCATATTGTTCCCCTTGCTTATAGGAGATACTAATCTTTGTTCTTTGCTCATCTTTTATTTGTCTTTTTTATTTCTAAAACTTGTATTAGATCCTGAAAAGTTACTTTTCTTCTTTCTGTAAGCACTTTGCTTTCATAGAACTTATCGAGTGTTAGTTATACTACCAGTTTTCTGTATAGTGTTATAAAAAAATGGTATAATATATGAAGTGGTATGCACTGTATTTAGCACGTTTTTACACATAAAAAGCATAACTCCTTGAAAATTTTCTTTTTTTTAAATCTAGGTGAACATGCGTTTTGAAATTTAGTTGAGCACGTTAACTCAAATGAACAAATATACTTGAAAGTTACTTAAAAGCAGCGCGGGCATTTTTTTTGCCTTTGTTCCTTTATGTAGCAGATGCAAGCACAGACGTTTTATTGTTAATAGTAGTCCCATCCATCATAATCTCGTTGTAGGATAAGGTGCTAGAAACTAAAACTCAAAACTCACTTAGCAAAGCACGGTAAACCTAGCCAGTGAAATTTGAAGCTTGACAGGAGAAGATTTTTTTCAGAACTGTTACTTTATTTATTGCTTGTGCACTTATGAAGGATGGATAAATGTTCAGATAATTGCACAATATACTTCTCTACAAACAATTTGTAAAAAAATGAAAATGAATTGAATTTACAGTGAATCATGGTAAGTTAAAGATAAAAATTTTGAGATTTTTAAAGCTTGATTTAAGATATTTCACTAAAATGGAATGAAGTATTTAATTTAACTTTCCCTATAATAAAATATAATTGAATTAATGTTAATGATTCTGAAGTAAACCGAAAAAGAATGTGAGTGAAAACCGCAGATGTGAAATGTATTTCAAAGCTGCTTATTGAAATATAACACTACAATGTAAACAATTAAAGATATATATCAACGATTGTACAACCATTGGGAACCGGTCTAAACCCACACAGCCAAAACCCCAGACTCAAGACATGTCAAAACGCCCACAAAAACGGTCATAACCCCCACACAAATGGACAAGTCTCCCAAATACACGAACGGTCATAACCCCACAGCCAAAACCCCCACAATAAAGAAATGTCAAAACGCCCACACGATCGGTCATAACCCCCACACAAATGGACAAATCTCCCAAATACACGAACGGTCATAACCCCCACAGCCAAAACCAACACACTGGTAGTCGGTCATAAACTCCAACGGTCATAACTCGCAGACAAATGGACAAAACAGAAACACATAGCAGCGGTCACAATCCCCATATAAATGGACAAAACTCCCACATAAATGGACAAAACTCCTACATGTAGAAATTGTCACAACTGTCACACAAATGGACAAAACCCCCACACAATCGGACAAATCTCCCACACTCTAAAATGATCCTGGTTGCATGTCTTGCCCTTGTACTTTTTAATAACATTTTTTATTCCACTTAAACTGATGTTGCAACTATTCTTCTTGGGCGTCATAAAGAGCCGCAACAAAGACGTGAAATGACGATCATTTCAGAGTATGGGGGATTTGTCCGATTTTGTGGGGTTTTGTCCATTTGTGTGGCAGTTGTGACAATTTCGCTTGTGGGAGTTTTGACCATTTGTGTGGGAGTTTTACCATTTATGTGGGGATTATGACCGTTGCTATGTGTAGCTGTTTTGTCCACTTGTGTGGGAGTTATGACCGATTGTGTGGTCGTTTTGATATTTCTTGAGTGTGGGGTTTTGGCTGTGGGGGTTTGACCGTTCGTGCGTTTGGGAGATTTGTCCATTTGTGTGGGGGTTATGACCGATCGTGTGGGCGTTTTGACATTTCTTGAGTATGGGGGGTTTTGGCTGTGGGTGTCTTGACGGTTCGTGCGTTTGGGAGATTTGTCCATTTGTGTGGGGAATATGACCGTTTGTGTGGGCGTTTTGACATTTCTTGAGTGTGGGGGGTTCTGGCTGTGGGGATTTTGACCTAGACCCCAATCATTCCTCAAAGTAGTGCCGTTGTGATAAATTAACATAGTTAATCGATGTCTGAACAAAACGAGAAGAATGCTTATTATAGTACATGTTGCTCCCACGTCGTGAACATTTACGGGGATTGTGACATTTACAACCTGACTCAGAAATAATTTCCTTCCTTCTTCCCATAAAGAAGGCACTCATACTATTATGTAGTAGTTACATAAATAGAAATATTTGCTAGCAGCAGCAATATTTACACAAACATTTCCAAATTATACAAAGCCCAAATACATGAAGCGCTGAATGGGTTACTTTTTTGAAACTTTGAATTCTGGCGGTTCTTGCACGTGTTATATGTTAATCATGTTACGTAACACATTGTTTAGGGAGTCCTCGTTTGAGTGCAGATATTTAGAAACGATGAAGCCGGTATGTTAAAGGACAAAGTTGTGAAAGTTAAATTTCATGTTCCAGTTTTCCATAACACCTTTATCCTTTAAGCGTTTCAATTGTAAACACAGCTGTCGTTCGAGTTTTACTCGTTAGAGAAAGCATCGGATAAATGTCACCTCGGCCTAAAAATAAATACTAATAAAACTTTAATTGAAGCCGAGACTTCCATAACCACAAAAGTTCAGGTGAAAATATATTGAGAAACTCAATAAAAACTTAATATTTGTTGAAAAGGTGAACTTGGAAATCAGATTTTTTCATACTTACGGATATTTGTTATTCAGCAAAGTGTAAGTACGGAAAGGTCTGATTTCCTAGCTCATATTTCCAGCAAGTATTCAGGTTTTATTGTGTTTCTCAATGTCTCTTCAGCTGGATTGTGCGTGACGGAAGTCACGGCTTGAATTGCTAGTGAAACTATGTTTTCTGTACTTACTACGCTTACTAATCTCTAAAATTTTTCATTGTTGTATTATATATAAAAATAGGTATATACTAGTATTTATCAGATGCCTTTTACACTTAGTGAAATATTTAGATTACACTGTTAGTGAAAAAAATAATTTTTACATATTATCGTTTGTCTTGCATATGCAAGTCATTCTTGTAATGGCTCTAAGTTATATGAAGGTTATCGGTTTAAATATTAAACAATTTCTAGTCATACAAACCTTACTCTGCAAGTCATTCACATTTAGAGAAGAAAGTCTTTCATCTTCTTCATACTGGATCATATCCTTAATATTCGTGGAATTTAAATGAACAACTGAACTCAGAAAATTCTTGTAATATGTCTGTTCCTTTTTGTTAACGACTCCAAACGTCCTTCAAATAAGCAAGGAAATTATGTTTTAATTTTGTTTTGATAATATTTGTATAGTGCTAACTTTATCGACGAGGAAAACAAAAATGAATAAGTAAAATAATTTATATCTTTTCCAAATACATATCCAGTTTTTTTCAGATTTGCTATTCAAATATAGCTTCTAATTTTCTATGGAGCTTACTAAGATCTTAAGAGAAGACAATAAAATAATACGCTCACTCGATATAGATTTGTTCATATCATCTTCAAGTACCTTTCTTTCTTCAAGTTAATATTGAAATGTTTTCAAGGACGTTAACGTTATAATTCATACCAAGGCATTTCATTCAGACGTAATTATACTATATTCTGGAAACCAATATCCCTCCAGATTATTATGTTACCAAAACATGCTCTAAATTTTTCGTCAAGATACATTTTGAGATAACGCATTTTCGATAATGATATTTCGTGTTTCCAAAAACGTTATTGGAAACATCCAAGCGAAACTGCTAAACGTTTCAGAGGACTATATATTGCGTTGGTGTTAATAGTAATATAACTCATGTAAAACAATTTATCAAAATACCAGAATTGATAGTGTATGGTAGTATTATGATCGAATAACTAATTTTGAATTGAATTTGCTACTTTGAAAACCATTAAGAGCCCTCACTACTTCTCGAGCATGTCAGATTTCAGTGTTCTGGGAGCGGGGAGAAGGGTAGTGTAGGTGTGGCCATTCGTCTGTCAGTCGAACTCGTCCTGTAGTGTTTCCACTTTGCATTAAATATCGTTATCGGTACTTAAACATTTTCCTCTTGTTTTGTCATTTGTTAGGAAAATTCTACCACATTCTCATAGGTGACGTATTCACACAAAAGATACTACAAATTTCTTACTGTTCTTCTTGCAGATTTCGTACAGAACGTTAACTTTCTTGTCGAATTATTTTTTTCCTTTAGACAATTCTTTCACATCAGATATGGTAACCTTGAAATTCCGCCCAAAATAGTTCTCATCAATAAAACGTGTAAATTTCGGTTATAAGTTTTCTTTAAAACTTTTCACTGTCTTTAAAACTTTTCACTGCTTGAAAACAATCATAGTGAACCTTCCTGACATCCCTACAGACACTGATCTCAGCATAAACGATGAATCCTATACTTCTGGGACAGTTTACTGCAATACTTCCGCGATGCTTGAATGACAATGAAGTTGCATTGTAGTCGACTTCGAAACTACCCTGTACTCTGCAACAGCGCTAGAGATATGAATAAGCGACATACCACACACACACAAATACACACACACACTCACAACGTATGAACACAGGTTCTTCTTAGAAACGCGCGCGCAGACTTTTGATACCTGCCGGACAGATAGTAAAATTATTCCCGCACTCCACAGTCCATTGACACGGCTTCCAGCTGTGGAGGAGACCTTTCAGTTTGTCAAAAAGATGAAGGGACTTCATAATGAGAACTGCTATGTTGCGTTTCCTGAAGATTTGTTTTTTAGTCTCCCATTGTAAGAAAGCATATGCCCTATGCAATTTCAGAAACGTATATCACAATACTTCACACGCAAAAAATGCTAATACAGTGGCGTCACTAAAATATTTTGTTTGGGGGGCTGAAGATCTTTTGAGGGGCATACTCCCCAACAACCCAAAAACTCTGTTTAGTATTTTAGAATCATCTTCAATCAAGGACACAATGAAATTCGCTTTTGGGCGAGGGAAGGGGGGAGGAGAATATTGTTGCTGCTCTACGCTTTCATATTTTTGTTATCATAGTCATGTTTATTTGTTTCACTTTTATCGTTGCGGAAATGCACATTCTTGTACTTCATCGATTCATTCAGATAAGAGGGTCACTACGAAAGGTTTGAGATACGCATTGTTGTGGCACAGTATTTGAATTCCAACAATTGCGTTCGGTAGTGGTATCCAGAGCGAAGAAGCGAAGCAAGTTTCAACTCGCCTCGCTTATCGGCATGGCCGTATCGCCTTCACTTGTTTGTTGATGTGAGCAGTATTCGGCTGTCTAGAATGGAGCTCGAAAGGGATTATTTTCGGGCAATGATCCTTTACGATTTTAAAAGTGGTTTGAACGAGACACAAAGCCTTGCCCGTTTGCAGGGGAAATTTGGGTACCTTGCTCCTTCCCGTGCTACAATTTTTCGGTGGTTTGGTGAAATCAGAAGAGGCCGGACATCGTTTAAAGATGAAGAGAGAGCTGGATGTCCGGCAACAGCTGTGTCAGATGAAAACATTGCCGGTGGGAACAAATGATTCGAGAAAATCCTCGAACAACTTTCAAGAATATTGAATCTACAGTGAACACTGGATCGCCAGCAGTAACAAAAATTCTTCATGATCATCTTCGGCTCAGGAAGGTTTCATCTCGTTGGGTGCCTCACACTTTGACTGAACACAAGAAGCGCATGCGTGTGGAATGGTGTGAAGAAATGCTTGCAAGATTTGATGGAGGCAATTCTCGACGCGTCTCTGACATTGTTATTGGTGATGAGACTTGGATCTATCAATTGACCCTGAAAATAAACGCCAGTCTACAGTTTGGATCTTTCCAGACAAAAATTCACCCACAAAAGTGAAGCGACCGCGAAGTGTGGGAAAGAAGATGGTTGCAACTTTCTTTTCCAAATCTGGCCATGTTGCAACTGTTCCACTTGAAGAACAAATGACCGTTAATGCTCAGTGGTACACCACTGTTTGCCTAACAAAAGTGTTCCAGAAGCTTCGGGAACGGCGTCCAAGAACTGGATTTCGTGGGATTCTGCTTCATCATGACAACGCGTCCGCACACACGGCCAACATCACAATTCAGTTTTTAGAATCTACGGAGGTCAAACTTATGACTCATCCACCGTATAGCCCTGACTTGGCCCCGTGTGATTTTTTTCTATTCCCCAGGATCAAAGATCGCATGCGTGGGAAGAGATTTTGCAGCCCTGAAGAAGCTGTAGTGGCTTACGGGAATGAACTTTCAACATTTGAAGAAAAAGACTGGCAACACTGCTTCCAAAAGTGGTTTTCGAGAATGCAAAAGTGTGTACAGTGTAATGGTGAATACTTCGAGAAAATGTAAGTGTTAAATTGATTTTAAGTATGTAAGTTATTTCACATCTCAAAACTTTCGTAGTGACCCTCGTATAATCACGCAATTTTTTTCTTTCTTCATTTCCTTCTTTCCTTGATAGTTATTTTTCTTAAAAATACTTCATGAAAAACTTCTTTCTCAGCAATCTTATTTTTATATTCGACTTCTGACCTGCCTGAAATAGTAATACAATAAGATAAAAATAGGCAATAATAAATAACATATAAAATTTCTTAAAAGTTATCCATCTAAAATTTGCCGCATGAGATAGTTTATAGTTGAGACCTCACCTTGCGGAAACTAAGAAGTAAAGGAATGAGAAGTTCAGTTCACATAGTATTTCCAAGTGAGAAATACGATAGAAAAGCATAATTACGTCCAGTGGCGTATTTACGATTTTGTTTCGGAAGGGGCTTTCCTAACTTTCGGGTGGGGGAGCTTTGCCTGGAAATGTGAAAATTCTGCAAGATATTTCAGTTAATTTATTATAGTAATATTTCAGGGGGGGAGGTTAAGCCCAGAAATCCCCCTAAATACGCCACTGATTACGTCATAATCATAATAGCTATCGCTTTTCTCAGCTAAATCTAACACATCAACAAGTATCTGTAGTCGCTCGCCGAAGTCTGAACTTCGCATTGAGAACTCTATACAGAACGCGTTGCTGTTTGTTGAAGCAAAAATAAGACAACCCAATATATCATGAGTCTACTGATGGCGTGTTAGAATCTTACTTTTGAAATAAATTTCTCAGTATATAACGTATTTTCAGTGTGAGATTTGGGAGGGGAGCTTGGAAGAAATTTCCGGGCTTTAACCCCCCAAATAAGGCCTAGTGACGCCACTGTACATATAGTCGTCTTCTGAAAATCAAAACGAAATTGGGTAAGTAAATATGTATATTTTTAAATAAAGTGCTTACATACTGAACTTGCATATAATAAAAAGTCTCATATCACAGAAACAGACACTTTGTATTGGGTCCACTACATAGTAAACAACAAGATGAAAAAAAAGACACATGCTCAAATTGGTTATATTTACATATTATTCATACACTGAATAACTTACGTTTCGATTCTGTTCCTTTTCCCATCCCCTCTCTCTTTTGCAGGTACCGTAAGACACGGTTACTTTGCACACGATTTAAGGAATTTTAAAGAAAATCGCATGCAACTTAGAAACGTAATGATTTAGAACACTGTATTTTAAACATATTATAGCTAGATATGTGTGGAAAACATTCGTATAAGTTCATTAGTAAACATTCAGTATGACCATAGTTACTGAAATATAAACTTTAGTGAAAAGTAACCCCATAGTTGGGGTCACTTTGCACAACATACAAAAAAAAAAAGTATGTTAACATACGAATATAACGTTTCTGTGCAATGTTTTCCCTTTAGTATTTATACATTTTACTTTCTACACAAAAGTGCATACAGTTTACAACTATTGATATTAGAACGAGGGTACTGGTATCGATACTAAGTATGAATTACCAATATTTGTGAAGAAAATTATGTATTTGGTCTAGGAATTAATTCGTGCGGTTGGTACGCACACATTGAAGCTGTAGTACAAACACAAAATACATAAATACCTTAAGAAAAATATTGTCCATCGCTAGCCACCACTTTCGCCCATCTGTCAGGCAATGTACGGATTCCGTGGCGAAAGAAGTCCTCATCCTTGGAAGCGATCCAGTCAGAGACCCATGTTTCGATATCTTCTGAAGAAGTAAACCGCTGTCCAATCAAATCGTTGTTCATGCAATCGAACAAGTAGTAGTCCGAAGGAGCAACGTCTGGTGAATACGGCGGGTGGGGTAAAACTTCCCATCCGACATTTTCTAAATAGGTTTTGACCGGTTTTGCGACATGTGGGCGAGCGTTATCATGTTGAACAATAAGTTTGTCATGTCTGTTCTCCCATTTTGGTCGTGTTCTGGCCAGAGCTTGCTTCAAACGCATTAATTGTCGTCGATAACGTTCTCCATTCATAGTTTCACCCGGTTGCAGCAGCTCATAGTACACCACACCTTTCATATCCCACTATATGCACAGCATAACCTTTGCACAGTGAATATCTCGTTTTGGTTGTGATGGACCTGGTTCACCTGGTTTCACCCAGGCCTTTTTTCGTTTAGGATTCTCGTAATGGATCCACTTCTCTTGACCCGTAATAATTCGATGCAGAAACCCCTTTCTGCTCTGTCGTTGAAGCAGCAATTCGCAAATGGTTTTTCGTCTTTCAACGTCTCTGTCTTTCAATTCATGTGGAACCCAATGTGACATCTTTTGAATCATTCCCATGGCTTTCAAGCGTTTGGAGACTGTTGTTTGATCAACGCCTAATGCTGCTGCAAGTTGTTCCTGCGTTTGACACGAATCCTGCTCGAGCAATGCTGTCAATTCTTCGTCTTGAAATTTTTTTGGCTGTCCAGCTCGCTCTTGGTCTGCCAAGCCGAAATCACCACTTCTAAACCATGCAAACCACTTCTGACACGTTCGCTCAGCTAGAGCATGGTCACCATACACTTCCACCAAAATACGATGACTTTCAGTTGCACTTTTCTGCATGTTAAAGTAATGCAGCAGGACACCCCGCAAAAACACTTTATCAGGCACAAATTGCGCCATGTTCACTTAACTACAAACTGGTGTTGTTGACGCTTTAATCCACTGCCCTATACTACGAACGATACGCGATGACAGGGGTTTGCAACACATGTGTGGATACACGGAACTGTGGGACGCTCCGTTCGTTGCGCCATCTCTTGTCCACCCGCACGAATTAATTCCTAGACCAAATATTTTCTGGTAGCGGCACAGGGACTACATTCTAATAGTTCAGCATATGTCCCACATAAATGCCAACTCAGGAACAGAAAAAAATCCCCGTGAACTGATTTGCCTGGGTTATTCCTTATACCCAAGAATATCATCCCAACCGTAATTAGTGGAAGATTTACGGAGTTTGAGACTTTCAGGCTGAAGTCCACCCAAATTGCATGATTTCTTTTTCAAAAAATCTAATGCTAATCATCGAGCCGTTGACAACCCTAAACTCGGGCCGATCAGCTATGAACATGTTTGGCCGACGTTCTATGAGTTTTAACAACTTTTGGCTCAAGCCCGGAACTCAAACCCAGAACCTCGTAACCGATGTCCTTCCCTCCTGAAGACTCCTCGAAGACCGAGATCGACAGTCAACTAGTTTTAAGTATTTCAGTCCAAACCGCCGACCTTTCATGGTTATACACAATGTTATAATAATAATAATAATAATAATAATAATAATAATAATAATAATAATAATAATAATAATAATAATAATAATAATAATAATAATAATAATTAGTAGTAGTAGTTGTAGTAGTATAATCATCATCATCATCATTGATAATTATACTGTCTATGTAGGATATTTGAAGAGAGTACTTGGAACTACACAGGGTTTAGCTCAAATTGGCTCGTTTTGGCTCGACTCGACTCGAAACTTGACCCAAATTCGAGTCGAGTTGGAAGAAATTTTTCGAGCCGAGTTTTCGAGTTGACCTCAAAGATATCTGTTTCAAGTTGAGTCGAGTTTCAAAGAAAACTCGCTCGTGCCCATCCCTGAGTATTACAGTCTTCATTGATAAATCAGTGGCCACCCCTAGAAACCTGGAACGGTGAAACGGATGTCAAATCAGGGAGTTTCTGGGGCAAACTTCTAATCTCCATACGTTGTTATTTATCATTATACCCATTATTACAATTTTGGCCTATTATGATTTGAAGCTAATTGAACTTTCATTCTCATTTGTGAAAATTGTATTATATGGAATATGATTACTTATCATCATTAACAGGAGATGGGCAAATATGGTTTTTCAGAGAGAAATGGAAAGTTTCGCCAGTAGGGACTGTTGCTGCCCTGATATTTCTGCTTTACTCTAGCAGAATTATAATCATTGATAATATTACCTCTGTCTTATATTAGCATGTTTCATAGTAAAATATATAATACTAAAAATATGCAAAATACAAGTCAATTACATATTATCTAAGAAGGAGCTCTTGCGACATCTTAATATTCAGACTCCTGAAGTACGCAGAATTATCTCTGACCTGAAATATCTACATAAAATAGTTAATGGAACCTTAAGATCGGAAATATTACTTCAGGAACTATCCTTACGTGTCCCTTCCCGCATCACTCGGAATACCCACCTATTCCATCTTGCCCGTCCTAGGTTGGCTGTTATACAGAGGTCTCTTTTTTATAGAATACCAAACTGTTATAATCAAGTAACAACTGATGTGGACATTTTTTCGAGCTACCCAGTGTTTGAAAGAGCAATTAAACGAGCTTTGAAGGAATAGTTTTACTTTTACACTCTTTTTTTTCTATGTTGTTGTTATTGTTGTCTTGTTTTTTTTTTCTTTTGTTAGCATGTCCCTGTGTAAAATGGCAAAGTTATGCTGTATCTGGGAAATTGTTCAATAAATAAATAAATAAATAAATACTATACAGTGACCCTGGTGGAATGAGTGGTTACGCTCGTCACATTCTAATCAGTGCTTGGGTTCAATTCCCTGTGGGACACAAGTGGCTCGTGTCTCACGTTAAACTATAGATCCCGTCCTTTGGACGTCATCATAATCCCATAGAAGATAATGGCAAACCACCATGGGCTTACCTTGCCAAGAGATATTCGGGTTAAAGATCTACTTTCGGGTTAAAGAACACTCATCATCACATAATGTACATCGTTAGTTGTCTTCATTTTTTAAGTTCCGTTTTCTTTCTACATCACTTTATGTGCAAGACTTTTTTTTTTTTGCGCTAGTAACCTCACCTTACGATACGTACAAGTAAAGTGAGACATTCATGAAAAACAAACAAACAAAAAGAAGAAAGAAAGAAAAGAAAAGAAATAAATAGTTGCAGGCACGTGTAATGTTAGATGCGTGGTATTCGCAAAAAAAAAAAAAAAGTTTTTAGTATTTGTTGCCAGGGTAACTCTATTATCACTGGCATGGTACTGTAACTTATCATTTAATATTAGCAATGTCCGTTGACTAAATACTAGCTCGGTTTCTGAAATGATGTTCGGGAAGAGAAACCGAAGTCAAATAGCAGTAATAGGTGAGACAATACCAAGAATGTATCTGCAGCACACCAACAAAATGAACTCAAAATTATAGCCTATTTGTGAGGTCCTAGAAAGGATAATGACTCCAGCTTTCTGAATTTCTCGTAACCTTCATTAGACCACCTGATTTTCTAGTCAGTAAAGTGTTTTTCCTTTGATTTTCCCTCAGTGATTTCGGTTGCTACTTTGCCACAGAACCGAGAATATTCAGGGCCGGCGAGAGGGGAGGGCAGGAGGGTCCAGAGCCCTGAGACCCGAGGCCCCAAAGGGGGCTCGGCGGCCGAGGATAAAGAATTACTAAATGTTGTATATTTTTACTCAGTTCGCTTCCAATCAGTGCGCTCTTTGTGTAACAATTTTTGTGTACTGTGGTCTTGCAAAGAAATGACAGGTGACCAGATCCAAGAACAAGCAGCTGCACTAGTCCAGCGATACCCAAAAGATTTAGGAGATGATCTTTCTGATGAACTACCTAGCCTGAAATTGATATATTCGGCCAATTTTGGTGAGAAAACGCTTTCACCATGGGATCTCCTAAATAACATCAGAACTTTGAATCTAGAAACTTTATTTCCAAATCTGACAGTGGCCCTTCGTAAATTCGCCACAATCCTTGCTACCGTTGCTAGTGCAGAGCGCTCTTTCTCTTCGTTAAATAGAGTAAAAAATGTTTTACTCCCTACAATGTGTCAAGACAGATTATCAAGCTAAGGCTTGTTGGCATTGGAGACAGAACTTATCAAGTGTACCAAACTGGATGCTCTCATTGATGAATTCGCCATGAAAAAGGCCAAAAAGGGAATTTTGTTGTAACTATACGTAGAAAAGGATAAATTGTAACTGTAACAGTTGTCTAGTAGTAATACATATAATAAATTTCTCATACAGACAATTACTATTAATATCACATTATTAATCACACTATAGTTAATTTGAGCAATATTTCATTGAAGTAACTAAATTAGGCCTAATGCCTCATATCTCTAGTTAAGGAAGACTAACTGCATAGCTTACTTCTATATAATTATTTATAGCAACAATTTGTGCAAAGATATACATAGTACAGGGTAGGTTGGATGGTTGAGAACATTTACTTTCTCAACTTTTATTAACTATTTAATACTTTTTTTTTTTTTTTGTATTTCCTTCACAAATTAGTTTGTTTTGAGCATTTGATTGAGCATTAGGGAGAACTTTTGCTATTACAAATAGATAAGTTACTTTTTTTCTATATTTTGGTACCATTGTATTTAAATATATAATTTTTTTATTCATTTTAGTTTTCAAGCCTTCAAAAATCTTAGAACCAACAAGTATAGGGTCTAACCAAAATCATAAATAGTGAATTAATTAGTTTTTTTTTTTTTTTTTTTTTTTATTAACGAACAGTGAACATAGGCTAGGTTCAGAGTTCTTATTATTCACTTATTTGGAGATATAGCAATCCTGTTTAACATGTAAATTAAACGCATTAATGGTCTAATAAAGAGTTCAAAATAAGTCTTAATGTTCATTTTAGTTTACCTCCGTCCAAAGTGGTAAGTACGTAAAAAGTCATTTAAGGGGCCCGGGATTACTCAGCCTCGGGGCCCGCGACCGCTCTCGCCGGCCCTGAGAATATTTATAAAACAAGAATGCCCTTCTGATAAGGATTGTGAACAGGGACGTACTCAGGGGGTGGGTCCTGGGGGTCCGGATCCCCCTGAAATTTCGACTTTTGTATAAATTTAGCCTAAGTTTAGGGGCAATTTTAGGAATTTTGATATAAAATACCCTCCTTTTGAGTTTGGACCTCCCCCCCCCGAAATAAATTCCTACGTACGGTACGCTACTGATTGTGAATTATGCCACCACCCCCGCCTACTTTACAATTTGCTTTCAAGCTCTTTACTTCTTCTTTCGCATAGGCAAAGTATCAAAATACTTATAGTCTTTACTGATGAGTGATAAACATAACAGTGATATACTTGATAAAAGAAAGACAGAATTTTTATGCTGAAGACGTCCAGTTGATAGAAAAGCCATCAACATTTAGGGTATTCGGTGCACTAAATTACAAATCAAAATCTTAAACTAACAACTTATCTAAAAATTTACTTAAAAATCTACCCAAGTAATGAATGAAAAATTAAGAAGAAAATTTTGTCAATAGTTTCAAAATTTACAAATGACATTTAACTTTGTTCGTTCCCTACAGGCAGCTAAATTTTCGCCTCGATTTTTCTTCCTTCTTGCAGAAAGATAAAGGCCGCTCTTCTTCCTTTTCTGAGATGGCATTTTCCTAACGATTACTTTCTTCAAAGCTGCACACAGTGCGGAAGCAAAACAAAAACACACTATGCGTTCGCCCTGGAATTCGGAGATTACAAACCTACCAACAGAGGAAAGGATTCCCGAACGTGACATAAGCAAGCAGCCGATTTCGAACGAACTGAACTCGTATTTCGCGCCTCCAAGAAGTTGAGTGAGGCAGACTGCAAGGAATAGTATCACTCCGCGCTGACGTCAGAAAGTGGGTGGGTCTATGCTTGCAGCAAACGCCGCCTATGCTGGCTAGATTTTTTTTTACGTACCATTTTCTTTTTTACGTAATAGTTTTGCTAATATGCATTCAAAATAGATTTTGATTTTAGGAACGTTTAGCAAAAGGTACAATCTACAAATCCCTGTTTTTACTTTTTCTTTTACGCAACAATTTGTTTCTCTGTTGAAGAGTAATTGATAGACAAGCTGTCAATTCGATATTTTATTAATACTTTTATTAATTAAAATTATTTTACCATGCTTATTGGAGGAAAGAACTACAGACAACTGTTACATACAATTTAATCTATCTAACAAAAAAAAGAGCACAACGATATCTCACATGATAAGAGAATTAGAGCGAAAATAGATTACCATGGATTTAAATGGCAATAGCGAACTTGGACAGAATGCAATAACTCCTCTTAAAAGAAAATTATGTAGAAATTAAACTAAGGGTAATAAAAAAAACAGAATCCATGCTACAAATACAAGCTGGCCCAGTGAAATGGGACTATTTCAATTGACTTAGAATGAACTAATGACAGCAAATAAGATACATGTGATAATACAAAAGCATGTAGAAATTATAGCATTAACAATGGCACACACATGTTACTTCATCTATTGAAGAAATATGAGAAAAAAATGTTCAAACTCCCGTACTCTAATTCCTGGTATCCTCAGTGTCAAAACTGCCATGACCAGTCCTAACCCCATAGTGAGAAAGGGGAATGGCCCCCTGCTTTGTTCTCTGGTCGCATGAATTGTGGTGCCTGGGCAACGTGAAGGAGGAGATCGGGATGTCTCTTTATGCCGCATGTCTTTTATTATTGTGACATGTATAACAGGGAGACAACATACCGGCGGACGTGAGCCATCGTATATCCTCCGAAATGGGCGACTAACTCGTGCCATTGGATCTGGGAGAGTACGTGTGATCTCGTCAGGTCATCAGCGAGGTAGGTGATGTTTGGCTGCCGCCCCTACCGGCTGTGGTGATCCCTTGGGTATACCCCGAAATCGGCAACTAAGCCGTGTCCTTGGGTTCGGGAGATAAAGCTGCGTGGTACCACAACACGCTAGAAAGAGTGGGTAGCTGGCGTGTCCAAGATTTTGGGTGAATCCAGCGCACTATCGGGTATTTTCCTCAAAGAGAGTGTAATGCGTTATCTTGGGTCCGGGATGGGATACCTAGTATCCAAAGGAGCGCTGAGGAAGTGGGTTCCTTCTTCGTCCCAGTTTTGCATCTTGGCTAGTTGCAAGAGACACGGCTCTACCAGGGGAGCCGCTGCTCCCAAATGGCCATTGTCTTTAAAGGTAGACAGTCTACATCAGTCATTCGGACTGTTAATATACGGTTAAAATCTCACGTAAGAAGAGGTAGTTCCGTATTGTTTGAACTACCCTACCGAAGGAAGTGTGTGGGTGTCCCGTCTAATGGTGGTTTACACAGACCATTGGTATTCGGACAAGTAGCTTAGCTACAACGTGTACGTTAAAGATAGGTAGCTCCGTATTGTTTGGGCGGGCCTACAAGGGGAATCACGACTCCCAAAAGACAATGTCTGCCTTGTGCAAACGATCTACATCAGTCATTCGCTCTGGTAATGTACGGTGTACCTCTACAGAAATTACAGGTAGTTCCGTATTGCTACCGGGAGGGGTGTCGGATTCCTGCCTGCTGGGGACCAAACGGAGGTCGGGGAAGTTCCAATTCCGGAAATTTGGGGAACGGTTCTCATCCCGATGAAGGAAGGAACCTCTGTAGAATTTTGCGCCGGCACCAAATTGTGAATTAACACATAGCATTGGGTCCGGGATGAG
This sequence comes from Thermobia domestica, assembly GCF_964235325.1. Lineage (NCBI taxonomy): Eukaryota > Metazoa > Arthropoda > Insecta > Zygentoma > Lepismatidae > Thermobia > Thermobia domestica. The sequence goes on from NC_137455.1 coordinate 304,191,281, forward strand.
ATATGGGAGTATCTCGACATGTGCGTGGTACCTCTACACGATAAGGCGGTTGCCAGTTGGACGGTAGAGGTAGGCAGGGCCGGGGTTGAACAAGCCTCCTCGGGCATTGCCTGGTGCCCCGGATTTGGGTTGGACTCTGCCGGGCTATGATCATACCGTGGGATTCGGTAGCTCGTGCGAGCCAGTCTCCGGAATCTGGGTAACGGTGAACACGGGCGCTAGATGAACTTGCTTTATAACGCTCGGGGGCGTGATTGCAAAGCATGGTAGGACTGGCTCGCTAGCTGTCTGCATCAACCAGTAGGTTAACTGGTAGGTACTAAGGACTTCGGTCGTACCACGTAGAAACCGTATCCCACGCCCTCAGAAAATTGGGGTTGCATCGCTCAGGCGAGTCAGAGTTAGGGGACAAATCCTGACGGTGCACCACGTGGGCGAGGAAGTAATTATTATGCAAATATAGTTGTTGCCTAACACCTTAAATTTTCTGTAATTTAAGAATGAGAAGTCCTACATGATTTGACTACGGGCCAGGGGGCAATGTGAGCAGACACCTTACATTCTTTGATGTCTCGTCTGAGGATAGAGCCATTTCTGGACAGAATGTTGACAGTGATTAGAAATTGGTCCTGTACGAAGCTCAACGGCGCTGTCATCATTGGTTAGAATTCCGTTAAACGGTTTTAAAACAGCCAAAACCTGTCCTGCCCCATAAGAAGGTCATTCTGTATGTTTGTTGGATTGCTCACGGTATTTTGCACCAGGAACTGCTACCAACTATTCAGAGCATCAACGCAGTTGTGTACTGTCATCAGATGTTCAATATCCCAGAAAAACTCAAAACTCTGGAGGCACCACTTCTGAATCGCAAAGGGGTCCTCCTGTTACAGTATAACGCTAAGCCCCATGTAGGTAGGATGTCCAGTGAGACCGTTCTACGCCTTGGTTGGGAACACTATTGCATCCAGCATACTTCCTGGACATTGCGCCGTCCGATCATTACGTATTCCATGCCTTGGATAATCACCTTAGAGGAAGCCTGTTCAAACCCGTAATACAGGTGCGAAATGGATTTGATACCTTCTTCGCTTAACAACCATCAACTTCTACCGAAATGGAATCCATGTCCTCCCAGTACTTTGGCAGAAGATCGTCGTTGCTGTTTGGGCTATTTTTGATCTTCCCGGCACGTCTTAGTAGACATATTATTTGAAAAAGCGATAGAACTATCTTGATTACCTTATAGTTGTACATTAAAATGATATCGGGAATCTTGAAATAAAAGTTAATTTAAAAAGAAATAGGAAGAGAAATTTAGCCAACTCTTACTCAGAAATCGCTAATATCAAAAGTATCATTCAATATTGCATTATTTTATATATTCGTTTTCTTTATAGGTGAGGAAAAGGAAGTTAACTATCTTTTTTTCATTTAAATATGATCATCAATTCTGGAAATAAAAGGCTAAGAACAATAATATTTCCCAAGTTTGTTATCAGCTTAATCCCAATCATGAAGGCAAGTTTGATCCAGAGACAATGAGTTAGTTAAAGATTTAGTTTATTTTTAGATCATTGTTTGGTTTGTATTTGGATATATGAAATATTTACTTTGTTTCTTGATAATCTGGTAACCAAAAGAATGCACACTATATTTGTTTATATTCATACTTGCTCGTTCTTTGAACGAGAATTATAATTTTATGTAATGTATTTCAATACCTTCCCCTTAGGATAGTGTTACAATCAAAGTTTAATCATAAGAGAATATAATATGTTATGTTTTTCGCATAATATCTGAACTATCTTTTCCATAAGTATATGCACCTTAAGGAATGTGACACGATACCTTTTATATACTTACTTTTAGCTATTCTAAAATTAATTTGAAAGTTGTATGAGATTTGTATAATACGATAATGTAATACGGAGAACGTTGACTCCAATCTTTCAATATAATGCTCGAGGTAGGTACGAAGTATATTCTAAAATTAATGTAACGATGTATGTTTTCAGTCAAATTTAGATGATACAATGGCAAACAGATAATGTCACGCTCAAGTGGAGAAGACAAGTAGAAAATACCCTGTATATTTTTAAGTTAATGTGTTCTACAGTATATTTCTCGTATAATTTAAAGTCAGTGTGATCTTCAATTCGTATACACATACGAATATCTCATCTTTAGATATTTTTATTACACTCTAATGATCATGTAATATTGTAATACACTTACTCCTTAATAAAGCTTTTAACTTTACGAGTGAGTAGCTTTGGTATTTGAAACGTAGTAGCAGGTAAAGCAAACTTCCACTCATTGTAATGTCTTTCAATCGTTACTACAACAGGGCTTTCCTGGAATTTTGTCCATGACTCATAAATGAGAAAACATGTTATTCCCACGCCTGCCAAGAAGAGGCTAAGCCAAATCAATCTGAAACACAGTAAGAATTGAGATATATGAAATAGGGTATATTTTTTTTTATGAAACAATAAAAAATTATTCCCTAATTTACATTTCAAGCATAGGGCCTGGAGTATATAAAATATTCTGCATAATGAACTAGAACATAAGTCATATTCACCATCAAATACTAGGTACCAGGAAACTCAGAATTCGCTCCACTTAAATCTATAAACTTTTACTCTTCAGCATTACTTGTGCAACAATTAAACAAGAATGTAGTTGAACCTGAACGCACAAAGTGGGGGTGATGTATATACTTTCTAAAAGCTTGGGTCAAGGTAAGATCCAAACCGCTTACCAAAATTTGGGAGGCCTCAAGCATTCCGCTTGAAGGCAGCACGTTACTAATTTTTATTAACACCTTTAAGCGTGTCTTGAAGTCCATTGCAACCCCGAATAATATGAAACGGTGGGACAGATATGAAAACAGAAAAATATGTCTTTCGTCATTTCAAATGTATAACGTATCAAAGTAAAATAAATTCTCCCGGGTCCCCCGCAGGGTCCCAGACGGGGTCAACTCAAAATTTTTAAATAGGAAAGGGGATCATATCGTATGAAAGTAGGTGTTAAATAAAATAAGATAAATCAAATCGCGACTCTCTACTATAAGCTTGTGCAAAATAGCGGTTGGTCAAAATATCAACACAGTCTTCATTCCAAAGTCTAGGGCCACTCGTGTGCACCTGAAATGGTCGAATAGATTTGAAAAGTATAAAGATTCAAAGTAAAAAAAATGTATTGCAGGGTCCCTCGCTCGATCCCAGACGGAGTCCAACTCAAAATGTTGACATGGAAAGTGGTTCAAGTTGAGTATCGTATGAAAGCTTATGTTTTGTGAAAGAAGAGACAAGTCTCGACTCTCGATGAAAAAGTCTATTGCCACTCCTATTAATCTGAAGCGGTGACACAGGTACAAAAGCAAACCAAAAGAAAACAAAAACTAGAATGTATCAAAGGAAATGACTCGTGCCATTTTGCAACGTTTTTCAAAAGTCGAGAATTATACAGTTGGCGTTTCAGCATTTTGGCTGGAAAAAAAGGAATGTTCATTAGACACAGTTGGCGCCTGTTGCTCCGAAAGTGGTTTAGATTGCGTGCGGAGAGCAATACTAGGTTCATCAGACATAGAAGAGTCAAGCACTTTTTGAACTTTAGGAGCTTTACTATCAAAGAGAGGGTGTTTCCTTTTCTTGGAAGGATCCAAAGATACCATATTAACATTCATCACACTATACAAATTTGCGGTTGGAATAACAGAAACACTAGGAGAGGTAAGAAGTTCCGGACTAGATACTGCAGCGTATTATTCATGTACAGGGTGCTCACTGAAAAGGTCTCTGAAGGCATCGAAATAGACGAGTCCACTACTGACGATATCGCAGTAGCATTCTTTAAAGTATCATCCGAACTTACCTGATTCAATCCAGGAGAAATAGAAGGTAGTATCGCAGCTGTGCTGGAAACATCAGTAGAAAAAATAGTTAAAGAAGATTTCTCTAAAGAAGGAGTTCCTGGGACACTAAGAGAGGGATGGTTATTTTCCACATGAAAATCAGCACTAGTACTCTTGACTAGGAAAGAAGTAGAAAGTGCAGGAAAACACTGAAGTTAGAAATATCTGGAACAGTTTAAGTTACAATGGAGGCGGAACCAAGCGTGAATTTGACTCGGGTATTAGTCTAGTACCTCCAAGAACTGGAACAGTCACAGGAACACTTTTAGACAGTCGTTTATCACATTGCGAAATCAAATGCTGATCACTATCACATCACGCACAAGTATTAATTTGTCCAGAATATATCACGCACAAACGAAATGACGCAGTGCTCTTTTTGAGGACGATGTTAAGTAACTCCCACAGGGTAAAAGTGTTCTGTAGAGTAGAGTTTATCGGTAAGACTTAGAATTTCCCCATAGGAAAGAAAAAAATCTTTAAAATGTAATTCGGAATGTTCCATTGGAACCGCATGAATGCTGACCAATTTAATCAAATATGAAGCCAAATAAATAGGTAGGTTAAACGAACCTACCGCATCAGAATATGTAACCTTATCTGTAAATGCATTTAAAATGCGTTCACAATCTTCCTGAGTTTTTCAATTTAATATATGGTAGCTTACGTGGAAAGTCCATCTCTATGCTGAACACGGCTTCAAAGGGTAACCCAAAGGTATTCCTAATCCACTCATGTAAAATAATAGAAGTCGGCACATTACCACACTTTGAAAACTGATACGAAGTGTATTGAGGCGAATCCTGTTTATATCGAACTTAAGTCACAACACTCAATTCAAAAAAAAAAAAAAAAAAAAAAAAAAAACTAGATAATAATATCAAGAACAGGTGAAAATACAATCAAATTCAGTCAGATAACACACACACAAGGAAGAGGAACCAACACAGTACACTAGCAGTACTACCTGCTCGAAAGAAACACGCCGAGAACTTCTACCACTGAGCTGCCGCACCCCCAAGACAGTTAAAGACTTATTAAGTTACAAAATAGTCACTTTCAGTCTTATATAAATTGATAGAAGTAACCCAACCCTCAGTTCTATCATCAAGGTCAATAGCCTACAACCAATCCAGTCTTGAAACTCATTCTATAGTAAAAATTTGATCGAGATCGGTGGGGCGATTCAGGTGATTTACAGTCACAAAGATTGTGATTTTGAATTGTATATATATATATATAGATTGGTAGTTTCGAATTTAGATATATTACCATGGGGACAACGTAAAATTTTATGGCACTTTCCACCAGCCCCATTCCAAAAGAACGGCAGATGCATCGATTTTACCACTAGCAATCCTCAACATTGAGTCTTTTCCCAAACAGGCAGTCCTGGTTTCGATAGAAGGAAAAAAATTGAAGGGCCGGACCGGGGCAGTGAAGAGAAGAGTAATCTATTTTTAGCTACGACTAGTCGACGTGACGGCCACCATGGTCTCGCATTAGGTAGTTCATTATTTTTAAAATTTTCAATGGGGACAGGCCTACGTATTTTCAATTGCAGAGGAAGGTACGTTGTATCCATTAACATTACAAATGTATGAGCATACTGGTATTGAAACGTGGAAGACGTTTACTCCAAATTTAATTTAATAAGTGATTGTATTTCCTTTTTAGGAGCTTTCACTTTTTACTTTTCATCTTTTACTTTTTACCCTGCCAACCCCTAAACTGCCGCTCGGAGCGTTTATCCCTTTCCCATAGATCTGGCACTGATTATTGGAGATGACTGTGATCTGCACAGAAGATCATGGCTTAGTTACAAACAATAATACAGTAAGAAACTAAAACGTGGATATTGTGATAATAATAACTATTCGCCGATTGTGCAAGCAGTTTTCCATTTTTTCACTCAGCTGATCTAATAGTGACTGTGCCGCACTCAGAACACATAAAGGAGTATTGGCCACGCCACACGCGAACCCGCCTGAAGCAAATACAAGCTGAAACTTCCAACCTACATTCAAGGTTTCCTTATAATGACAAAAAAAATATTCTATATTTTACGTTGAACTTCGCTTTCAATATTTTGTTTTTCTCTCCAAGATTTTAAGTTCAATGCCTTTTCTTTCTCTTAGTTGATAAAAATTAACAACCTTTTATTACTTATTCGTGGCATGTTTTTTTCACAAAGGTACCGAACTTTGAATTTAGCGCTTGAGAGTACCAGAAATATACGAGTTGATATTCCTCCGCGAGAGTAACATTGACTCATCACTGAGTTGCTCGCAACTAGATGGGAAAATAAGATAAAGTTACGAAAAACGAGCAATTAACGATTTGAATTTCACTAATTTCAATTACAAATGTTAAACTATTGCGTTACTAGTGTATCATACTGTTTCGAAGTGCTTGAAGGACATGACGAATTGGAACCACACATTGTGTAGGGACAACACGCAAAAAATAAACGAATACGGATTTTTTATTTTGAGCTGTGAAACGGTTTCACGTGGCAAAAGCCAGAACCCAAAATTTTGAAATTAGAGGTCTAAAAGGCAAGAACAAGTGCACTGAATTGAACGACATTGTGCACAGATATTGTAGACGTAAAATGATATAATTGGGTTTCGTATTTTCCTGCAAAAAAAAAAAAATGCTTGAGTAAGGCACGGACATTGTAAACGCATGATTACGAAATATTGAAAGTCCAAAAAGCATACGTCAGAAGCCCGTAAAGAATATGGAGAATTGCAACGAAACATCGTAGAGGGACCCTTTGCAAAACAATAAATGAAACGTATATGTTTGCAAAACATTATATGTTTGCAAAAAAACAACAGTGCTGGGGTCTATGCCCCATTCGAAACAAATAAATTATTATCGTAATAAAGCAGGAAGGACTAGAACGAAGCAAATGAAAGTGTTTGTAGATATTATAAAGATCCTAAGTAAAATAAGGTATTTTGTCTTTCTTTAGTGACCCTATCCGTTCTGCTTCAAACTTGGCAGATCAACAGAAAATTGGGAAATAAATCGATACGTTTTTGTTTACGGGAAAAACAATGTAAGGGATAAAGGTGCCTCCTGAAATACTATAAAATACGATATACTATAAAAGCACAAAATTATGCTGCAATTCTCCATGCCTTTTACACACTTCTGACATACTGTTTCTAGTACTTTTGGTATTTCATAGTCAAATGCTTGGATAGGTCTGTACCCCACTCAACCCTTTTTCCAGGAGAATACGTAATACCAAAATTGCCTTTTCTACGTTAACTTTCAAAATTTTGGAGGTGAGCTTTTGCCCCTAAGACCATTTCTCTTCTGTAAATAAAAACCGGTATTCATTTAGTTTTTGGTTAGTGTCCATATACAAAATTTTATTGCAATTCTTATGTACATTACACACTTCTGACATGCTGTTACTAGCAGTTTTGATTTTTTGTGATCAAAGGTTTGGAGGGGTCGATGCCCCACGCAACCGTTCTCTGCAAGAAAATACGAAACCGGTACCCTCATTTTACGTCTCCTATATAACTGGACTAACACTGGTGCAAATCAAAATTAAATTAAATATTTAGTTTTATGTCCCAAGATTATGCCGGTGAGGCTAATGGTGACGGTGACGATGAGAAATGAATGAATTGGTAGAACGAAAGTGTGGGAGAAGACTGGAGTATCCCGAGCATAATGTTGCCCACCACAAAACTACTTTCGCGGGGTTACAACCAGGGGCACCATACAGCAGAGGTGAACGCTCTACCACTGAGTCATCGCGCCCCTACTGGTACGAATGAATTAGAGGTATTTGGTTTGAGCTAATGAGTTCATTTGACGTAACTGAACTGGGATTTTTAGCTTGGAGATTATGATGGATTATTTCGTTTCCTTTGGTGGTTATAAAATTACTAAAGCAAGGTCTTAGATTTCTTTCTTAATGATCTATTATATTATGAAATAGTAGACCTCAGTAATAGTATGATGTATGATATGAGATGTGTGTAAAGGACATGAAAAATTCATGATGATATGAAAATGTCCGGTTATGGCTGGCGAACTAGCTCATCACGTTGACATTGATATTAAACAAATAAAAGGATACAGTTCATTACTTAACGTCGTCTCAAAATTTATTCTCAAATATTTCTCCGAGACAATTCAAATTTTAAAATCAGTAAACGACTATGGTTATGCCTTATGAAATGAGTTATGACCAAACGGATCATTTACATGTTTCTTTTGAATTTTATGAGGTTTTCTCCTAGTCTGAAATGGTGAGCTTTCATGACTATAATACTTGAATACAGGGTAGTTATTGATGTAAAAGTTACCTTTCCCCAAAATTGGTGAATCTCTACCTCTAACTTCTAGTTCTACCTTGAAATCCATTAATTAATTTTATACTTTCATTTTAAGATTATAAATGTAGTCAACAACGTTCATTTGTTGAAAACCGATTATTTCTAAGGTGTGCTTAAGTGCTTAATTTTTGAAAATATATGTTTGAAACTTTAAAATGGCCGAATTTTGTTTTAAAATTTAAGTTCAAAAATTTTGGTTTAAAAACTTTAGGTTCAAAAATTTGATTTCAAAATTTCAAGCTATAAAATTTTTGTTTGACACAGGTTGAAACTTTGAATTAGAAATTTCAGTTTGATACTTTTCTTTTGAAAAATCTTGATTAAATTTCTTTTGCTTCAAAACTTTTAGTTTCAACTTTCTAGTTCCTCTTTAATTTTGAATTCTTTTGGTTTGAAAAGTTTAATTTCATGTTTCGAAAATCTCAGTGTGAAATTGTTTGATTTGAAAAAAATTGAAACCGATTTTTTATTTCTTGTTAGAAAATTTTTTATTTTGAAAATTTGTTTCGAAAAATTTTAATGCGAAACTTTCAGTTTGAATTTTTTGGTTTGAAAATTCAAATTCGAAACTTTTGATCGAAATGTTTAGTTCGGTTTTTTTAATTCAAAAATTTCAGTTTGAATATTTTTGATTTCAAACTCTTGAGTTCGACAAAATTTTAGTTTCAAATTTTTACTTCAACTTTTGTAATAACTGAAAATTAGTGAATACTGAAAATTTAATCGAACAGTTAAAATCCGTTTATGTGTTAATTGAATAGTTAAAAGCCGGGTAAGGTCTGACGGTTAACTATGAAACAATTTCCTCTTTGCATTCACTGGAAATTGTTTGGCATGTACTAAAATATTTTGTGGTTATAATTTAAACTTAACCATCAAGATTATTTAAGATATAAATCACACGAGCTAACACCAGAACCAAAAGGTGACCTTAAAGTATCATATAGCTTCGATGGTTCTCTCTTATCAGAAGCTTAAGAGTAGTGCAATAAGGTACGCATTTCGTCATATTTAAATAAAGTGAGAGCAAACTCTAATTTGAGGGGCTGAACACAATGTCTATGTAGAGCATAAATCCTAAATACCACAGGAATTTAAATTAATATCAAACTCATATGTAAGATCTCTTCACGATTCAAGTTCATGACCTTGGGACACTAAATGTAGACCGTGCAGGCCTATAACGTAATGAAGAGAAACCTTCCCAAATTATACCTTCAGCAATTTTAGGTGATCAAATACTAAAATTAGTTCTGGACACCATGAGTTTGGTTTTGCCAAACTAACTTACAAAAAATTGGTACCAATCATGTTCGTTCATGTACCCTTGCTCTATAAAAGCCCCGTCTCCTTTGGCCTAACTGGCATAATCGTTTGACGTAAAAACAAAAAGATTTCATTTCATTTTCTATAGAAACCTATACTTATGCATATACTGTAATAACGAACATATCAAGCTTGCAAATAATACCCAATATTGGGAACATTTTATTCACGAACCTAAACGACATATAACAAGCATACAACAAGTGCTGTTGGAACAGTTTTCCATCAGCTAAGCTCTTACTAATTAAACAAAACATTGAAACGCTGAACGTTTAATTCGCTCAAACCAATAACAATGTTTCGTACTCATTTTTATCTCATTAGAATAGATATTACTATGTACCAATCAGTTTTAAGCAAAGCCTTACTTCTTTATTTTAATCCATAATCAAAAACGAAAAGTACTATTTCCAATATCTCCTCATCCCAATCCTTTTTCCATTCTCAAAGAATGAATAGGCCTATATCTTTTCAAAGTAAACCATTACACACTATTTGACTATTAAACACCTTATTTATTCAAACAAATAATGCCAACGGTAATGACAACGAATACGTAAGCATATGTAACACGATATAGATGACGTTCCCCTTCAAACATATGATTTTAAGTCAATACACAAAGAAGCTCTTTTAAGTTTTTTCTAACAGTTTTATTAAATGCACAAACGAATACGATATAAATTATTATTGTTATTTAAGAGGAATTTGCCAGGTCCGGGAGCATCCCTTCCCCTTCTTTTATGCATCTCAAATAAATGTATGCTTTCCTTTACACACTTTTTGACAATTTAGTATCGTGGTTCGAGTCCCATAAGTCCCGTGAATGAAACCTAAAACTTAACCAAAATTCAAGTACTCGTCCCAAAGTTTTCGAGTTGAATTAAGTAGATTTTGAGTTTCACGTCCCGTTTAGAAGCAAGGATAGAACCTACTAATTAACGTGAAATCCGAACCACATGAGTTCCCGCCGGGAATCGAACTCTTGTCTTCCACGCCGAAGACATATATACTAACCTCTTACCCACGGAGGAGCTCCAAAGTTTTCGAGTTTCATATTAATACTAATTCATACTATTACTCTGGTTTAGTAATTCATAATGTAATAGATCATCTAGAAAGGAATCTAAGACCTTGCTTTAGTAATTGCATACCCACAAAAGGAAACGAAACAAACCATCATAACCTTCAAGCTAAACATCCCAGTTCAGTTACGTCAAATGAACACATTAGGTCCAACCAATTACCTCTAATTCATTCGTACCAGCAGGGGCGCGGTGGCTCAGTGGTAGAGCGTTCACCTCTGCTGTATGGGGTCCCTGGTTCACACCCCGCGAAAGTAGTTTTGCGGTGGGTATTATGCTCGGCATAATCCAGTTTTCTTCCACACTTTCATTCATTTCTCATCACCATCTCATCATCTCCTTTAGCCTAACCGGCATAAGCGTGGCACGTAAAACTAAAGATTTCATTTGCACCAGTCCATCTCATCAAAGGGATAACAATCTCAGAATTTTATATCATAAATGGGAACGAAAATAAAAAAAAACATTCATAAATGTGTACTAATCCATAATGCAATAAATCATCAAGAAAGAGATGAAAGACCATATTTTTAGTAATGTTATACCCATGAAAGAACATAAATAAATCATGAAAACCTCTGATTCAAAACTTCCAAGTCAATGACGTCATTCAAACGCATTAGCCGGGACAAGGTACCTCTGAATCATTCGCACCAGCGTTCCTGAGTAAGCATAAGCAAAATTTCAATAGGTAACGCAATCCCGGGCTAAAGCATTCCTGACGAATTCGCATTAACGATATGGTCCATGGGGCCCCAAATTGGATAATGAATAGTAAGATAGAGTGGAATGCAGAAAGTGGGAGGAAACTGGAGAAGCCCGAGGAAAACCATGCGAACTCTATTGTCCATCACAACGTTCACTTGGCGCTAGCTGGGATAGCACCATGGACTTCATGCGCCAGAGATGAAAGGTCTACCACTGAGCCACGCGGCTCCGTCTGTTCTTATAATCATTGAAATCAAATAAACACTGGAGTGGCGGCGCGGATTCGAGTCCTTGTTGCTAATTATCCCCAACAGGGTCTTCTGGTGTGTTTCTCACTGCCAGGGTGATCCCTGGCAAATACACTCTGGTCTTTATACGAATTTGGAAAACTATTACCAATAACATTACTTTGTGGCTATAAACACTTAATTACTTTGTGGCTTTATAGGTAAGTTATTCTTATATGCATTCATTTCAAACGACACACTTGAATGCAGGAGTTGTGATCACTGAACCATTGTTTCCTACTGAAACAGTATGGATTTGCCAACAATACTAAATTTGATTAAAATGAAACACATGATTCTAATAATATTGAGTGGTAGCAATGAGAACGTTAAAGGAATGGGTGGTAGAGCTAGGATTTGCAACTTAAATTTAGAACAGTCTCACCCTAATATGAAGTTGAAGGCGTAGACTTGTAGATCGAGGCGTCTTGAAGATCTCCATGATGACTTGTCCGACAATCGACCAAGGCATCGAATGTCGGACCGAAGGTACGGTCACGAAATACCAAGTAACGAAGGTCCCAATGAGCAATGACCAAATGACCAAGATCGAGCTTTCTCAAGTGTATTTGTCTCGACTGTCTCTCTGACGTCATGAAGGAAGCAATGGTACTGACACTCTCTCGATGACATGTACATTCAATTCCCCAAATTGACACAGCCAAAGTACATATCGATGACACAACATAAAGCAGCTATACTTCCTACTAGGCTGCTAACGTCGTCAGAATCACATAGACTAAAAGCAGGAAGAGAAAGACTTTCGAGAGTCGAAGTACTTACTACTCATCAACAATATTTCCTTATTGTGTCAATGTTTACCAGGTCGATGGTCGAAGCGAGCATTGATTCGTCGTAGGTGCATGACAATGAGAGTCCAGTAGAAACAAACACATTGAGAAAGCATCTGATCTAAACAAAAATGAATTCCAGTTAACGCGTGTGAGACTGTTTGGTAGGCAAAAGGTAATAGGAAGTTACTACCAGTGTTTATTACATATCATTTACAAATACAAGGGCTTCCTTGTAGTAGAGCAGACATAACGTAATCAATTAATTATTTCCTTATTGAAAATCTGTCGTCAGCTGATGTCGATATCGGGTGTGAATAACATCTAACAGGCGATGAACTTCCTCTAAACAACACACGTTCGTTTATAATGGATGGATGACAGGTTCCAAACTCTAATAAATAATATGGTCCTTGGTTCGAGCCATGCAACACTACTGTAGGCCGTTAATTGACTTCATACGTGGACGCCTTATCTTTCGACAACGAAGAGGAATCTGCTTCATATTTAGAAACGTTTTGATATCAGCAGTCATACGCTGTTGTGTGATGGTCAAGCTCTATTTAAAAACTTAATATTTTGTACCAGGTTCGCAACACTGATAAGGCAATAACCTTAAATTTTGATTAGTTTCATTTCCTATGTGAGTGTAAATGTATTTTACAGACAGAATTCCACTGAATTGTACTATTCTTGTAATAATAAACATTAACATTTGCTTTTCCATACTTAGACATTGGAGTGACTCAATGTCTGGGGTGACAAATTGTTCATCGTAATGCAGCTACATGTGTTCACAATTGTGGGATATTTTGCTTACAATTTTTCGAAAGCTACAAAACCATGTGATTTGTCTGCTCTCCACACAAGCGAACACATAAAATATTTTAATATTACAGAATCTTGTTTTGAATGAACTGAAAAGGCTGGACATTGAAAGGGAAGCTAATCTTCAAATCAATAAATTTGATGAAAATATTCTCCGCTATCTTTGCTGATGGGTCTTAGTACTGAATTGTTTGAGGAAATGTACAAGTAACAATTACACTAAACTCTTAATCCCATATCGAATCCTGTGTTTAGTGCATTCTGTCGGTGTCTCCATGGCTCTTTCTTTATGTAAGTTGTATTATCTTCTGGTGTTTCCCTAATTTCGGTAACTATCTGTATATTGCAATAATATATAATAATATTCATCACATTAAAATACATAAAAGTTCTTTAGAATTATGAATAATCAATGTTGCATGTCTTAATTCCTTTGCAGTTTTTAAAATCATTGCAGATCGTCCAATGTTAGCCCATATACAAACTTATTTCACAAAGCGAAGACAAAAGAGCTGCAACGCTGTTTGCAATTCAAGTTATCAGTATTAAACACAATTATGACATTTTTTCAATGAAGAATAAAGATAGTGACTCTTAACATATTTATTACGGAATATGAACTTTATCAGGCAGAAAGAACATTACGCAAACGGTGTGACTAAACATAGAATACTTTCAAAAGTTATGATATAGAAAAAAAGGAAAGAATAACATAGGTTCAAAGGCAACGAATGAGTTGTTAATAATATAAAAGTAATCAAGAAAGTTTTGTCGCTTTTCTGAAGGTCTGTGTCCCATTGGCCCGGACACCGAGAGTTCAATACGAATAGATATAAGGTGAAGGTCAGTAGTTGGTGTAGGTACATCAAAGTAAGATCATGGTTGTGACAATTTAGTTACATCGTAAACATAACTGTATTTTTTAAACTCATTGCTGATGGATCTTACGTGAGGACAGAGTGAGCGGCAGACCTGCACAGAGCGTCATAAAGGCGTGTATACTGTACGAATTCAAACTGGGGTCAAACGTCGCTTCAGCGGGCAGAAGATACGTCAGACTTCTAGTGAGGTTGTCGTGATTACGTTGACAGTGCCTTGGTGATTTAACAAATTTAAATACGGTGACGAAACACTCGAGGACGCACCACGTGCCTAAAGACCAACACATGTACAAAATGAAGATCTTCAAGCAGCAATTGAAGTGAGAAGTGGCGAGATATGTGAGGAACTGGGACTACATTTAAGTGTGAGTGGAGAAACCATTCGGAAGCACCTCCATTGATTTGGGAAGCAGTAGAAAATGGGTCGATGTGTACCACGTCATTTCACTCCGGGCCAGACACCTGTTTCTTTGCTGTCTCGTCGGAAGAAGGAGCCATTACCGGACACGGTGTTGACTTTGATGAGAAGTACGTTCTGTGGGAAGCTCCATTGGTTTGCATCGCATGTACCGGTTCCAAAACAGTCGAAACAAGCACTTCACCAGAAGAAGGTCCTTCTGTGTATTTGATGTACTGCTCGCCACATCGTGCATCTGGAAATTCTACCAGCAGGTCAGAGCATCAATGCAACTGTGTACTGTCAGCAGTAAAGTCGTGATCAAAAAACACTCAACACTCTGGAGCTTGCACTTCTGAATCGCAAAGCTGTCATCCAGTTACTGGACAACGCTAAGTAGATAGGATCACCAGAGACACCATTCTACGCCTTCAATGAGAAACACCATTGTCTCCGCAGTACTTTCCGGGCATTCCACTCCAATTATTACATTTTTCATTCCTTATGCAAACACTTTAGAGGACGCCAGTTCAAATCACTAGTGGAGGTGCAAAATACACTTGATACCTTGTTCGCTTCACGGCTGCTCACGTTATATCGCGATGGAATGCATAGCCTTCCACAAGTAATGGCCACTACCACGTACAGCGCACACGATTAAGGGTAAAACAGCCATGTGTATTCGTCCCTTGTCAGTCTGAAAGCTCAGATAACTTGTTAATTATTTGTGTAATTGAGGATGTCAGAACTGACAAGTTGTGCTCAGGGTCTTGTAAACATTGAATTTGGTAGAGCGTAAAGTACAGGATCTGACATGGGTTACCTACAAATAAAGTCGAGCATATACAAAAGAAACAGATTGTGATATAACCGCTACCATGTTATAGAAGTATTTTTTGTGGACGCCCTGTATATTTCGTGAAGACAGTGATTATTATTTTCGATTTATACTTTATTCTGCAACGCACATAAGTTCTTTCTTTGGTGGGAATTGCTTCTTTCCCACACAATTGGACAAAGAAGTCTTTCATGGTTTTTTCATATATATATTTAAAACGTTGCTTTTGCTGAGAACATTTCAGTTAGTGACTAACCATTTCAGTGTTTCTCCCTGACTTATTATATGCACAGTATATATTCTATAGTTATTGGGAACTGAATTAAGTGCTTTCTTTAATCGCTTATGGAAACATTACAATAGATTAGAGAAATACGGGCTGACCAGATGTCCCAGTAGCCAAAGTGGCACCAGCCTCACAGTTTTCGTAGTTCGTTATCTGTACTTTCTCACGCCAGTGTTATCGCCGCGTCTAGTGCATTATAGGCAGTTGACTAAAATTAACATAAATTGTTTTCCGTATTCTGTTTGTATGTGCATACAGGTGAGTTAACCGAGTGATTTTTGAAATGAACTGCCAACACTTTTCCGTTGACCATTGCAACCCGTAGCTTGAGCTTGGATGCTCGAGGAGTTTGACTCCAGGTCTGGAAGATGCAACCACGCATCTCGCGTTGAACTTCAAACATAAGTTGTGTTAAGGGGCACAAGCTATTTAGCCGGTGAAGGACGATTTCTTACGGCTAGCCCCAATCAGTGAAATCCCAGGTCCTCAGACCTTGTGCGTTTAAAATGTTACGTACGCGCCCTCCAATATCTGTATTCCATTGTGGAGATCTTTTTTTGTGTGTTTGCTGAAGATTCACCTTTACGCTGCAGGACTGTTCAGCGTAACAACTGGATTCATCGTGGGACGATCCAGACAACTTTTCCCCAGTGCGAATCCCCCAAGTGTGTTAACGGTGTGAGCAAAGTATTTATAGTGATACCTGAATTATAATCATATATATAGAAAGGGCTCTATTTCCCGAAAAGGGCAAAACGTAATTTCAGCGGCAAAATTTATTAGTGTCCAGTGTTGTGTTCATTTCTCTTCGTTATTTATTTTTTTTCAAAATAGTGTTCTAATAAATAAGTATAGTGTCAATTAATCCAGTGTGTTTTCGTTGTTTGCATGAGTGATGTTTGTGTGCGTTATGGTCTGGATGACCGTCTGATCGTCCGTCAGGTTTTCGAGACGAGACACCCGAACCTCTCGGCGCCTAATGCTCATCTCATTATTGAGACCGAGAGCTTTTTGGGAAACAGTTTGTAACCTTTCTTGGAGAGGTCTTCGTCGTCCTGTCCAGGTAAGTTAAAGTATCAGGAGTATACTCACTGGTAATACCACGAGCCAAGGACAGCGAACGAACACCTGGCGGTTACAGATAAATGGCCGCCCAAACAGCGACACGAACTCTAGTTGGTTACAAATAAATGACAGCCCGAACATGGACCCAGACCTCAGGGTGGTTACAAATAAATGGCGCCCGAACTACCGGCCCCAAATCGAGACCGTTGGTGCTCGAATATACATATAAGATTAATATTTTAATATATCATTTCTCTTTCAGCTTAGTACCAGTAATCTGAAAAAAAATCTCTTTCAGGTGATTTTAATAATGTTTTGTGATAGCATATTTTATTCTAATTGTATGTTTTAAGCTTTATTTTGTTCAAGATGGCACACCAGAGAATGCGATTGCTAGGGTGATTTCACTTCTTGAAGAATTATTGAAGCAAAGTAAAGAAAGCCGTGCTGAGTTTAAAGAGAATGTCGATAGATATATAAAGCAAAGTAAAGAGTCCCGTGCTGAAAATAAAGAAAACCTAGATAGATTAGGAAAAGAGCTAAAGAGTGATTTAGGTCAAAAGATAGACGCTTTACGGGACGTGTTTCGTGAAAATAGCCAAGAAACAGAGAGCGCTGAAAATAAAACACCGGAATGTGAACCCCAGTTACAGTCAGATGTTAGTACTGGATACGAAACACCGGAATTTGAACCTCAATTAGTGACTGATATTCCTAGTGTAAACAAAACATTGGAATTGAAACCTGAGCAAGAGATTAACATTGCTAATGAAAAGGAAACGCAGGAATCTGAACTCCAACCAGAGACAGGTAGTCTAAACCAACCTCGTAACAAATCCGATAATGATTTTATTCATTCAGATTCTAATAACATCCCTAATAGTAGTAGTAGTGAAAATTACGAACATACCATTGTAGACGACAGAGGTCGTAAGCGCACAAGAATAACTACCATTAACCAAAGAGTGAAAAAGCTAAACGAGATTACAGTAATAGCAGTAGGCAAAGATACGAAGACCAGATGTTAAACAATACGAAATTTAAAGGGAATCAGAACCAAGACCGCACTCGAAAAGACAGTAACAGAAAGAGAAGGAGTTGTAAATCACGGCCACGTAGCCTCAGTTATCACAAACGACATAGGAAACGCAACTTGAGTGAGAACATTAAGAGTATTTTTGTACGTAGTAGTGATCATTGTAGGAATAGACGAACACACCGTAATTATCAAAGCAGAAACAGTAATCACAGAAAAAAAAGTAACCAAGACTTTGTGTGATGATACAAATTTTTCTCCTAGGAGAGCGACGCATTTCTAAGCGATAAACATGTATTCATTTTCTTCCTTTTTGCTTTTAGTCTTTGATCGGAACACCTGGATACGAAAAGAAGAACTACGCATTTCTCTCAAACTTATTTTTGCTTCTAGCTTTTAACTGTTCGGCAATGAGCAGATAACACGTTTTTCTTTATTTATTTTGATAAGATAGTCGCTGCATTCTCGACCACCTGTGCTTATGGTTACGAATGACGAACGACACACAGCTGATTCTTTTCCGCTTTTGGTCTTTACTCCGTGTCGCGCCTCACAATTGAATACTAATGTTGCAAACCTTATCACTGACTTACTATTAGTTTAATGTCATTAATTTTTTCTTGTTTTCATTTCAGATGTTTGAATTTAGATCTTTTAGTAAATAATTAACGTATCACATAAGTAGGGAAATTGCATTATCCAAAAGCAATTAGAACTAGTGGCGCAGTTCCGTATTCCTAGCTAGTGGGAAGATGTTTTGGCGTTATAATATATATATTTTTATTGTTTTCAAATTTAAAAAATAATAATAATAATAATATTTTTTTTTAGAATCCCTTCCCACTTTCCAAATCCTTAAACATGTTATCATACGTATGACTCACAATTAATGTTTGATTTTCTTTTCAAAAAAAATATCGGGATGCTTAGAATGAGAAAATTTTTAGTTGTTAGTTATGTATATATTTCTGTATTTGTAAATGAAACTTAGTATGTAATCTCATGCGTAGAATATGAAACTTTACATTTATAAACAAATTTTAAATTTATTTTTCAGTGTTAATCTTAGATTTTCGTTTTCATTTTGAAGTGTTTACTGTAATTTTATTGAACCTCATTTACGTCATTTACCCGATTTTGACTTATTTGAATTTCCAGGATGTGACATGATATATTTTGTTCGAAGAGAAAAGTTTAGAACGGAAAGTAGGCTAAGCCTTAAACAAGTGATAACAGACATTTCCTTGTTGGTAATAGGATGTGCAGGAATGTCGTGTGAATAGTATATTCTTCGAACGAAAGCAGTAATCTTTTTATTGTAGAAGGAACTATATGAACAGATATTCTGATGGTGAACGGTCGTTTTTCCCCTCATATTAATATATATGCGGAAATATGTTTAACTTCTATATATTTTCTTGTAATTTCTAATTAACATTTTTTTTCGTCTTCTCTAGACCACTGAACGACCGTAGGGAAACTTCTTCGGGTAGGATATTTTATGGGGATAAATATAAATATTTTTTTTCCAGGGAGGCAATTTTTCCTGGAATTGCAGATCTGTTGCAAAAATGGATGTGGCTAATCCATTGGATATTCCATAGCTAACTGTATTTTCGCCATGAATCGCAAAATATAGTTTTTCATTTCCCTTCTTCTTTTATGGTAACCCGTAACTAACCATGTGTATTCTTAGGTTAGATTTTTTTAGTGTATGTTATTGTCTAGTAACATTTCAGCGAATATTTTAACGTTTATAAATCGTAATTTTATTATGTGCATTTGTATGCTAATATGTTATAATGTTTAGTTTTACATTAATTTTGAGAAAAGTATATTTTAGTTCCAGTATGTCCTAGAAACTATTCGAATTCGATATAGATCCCGAATAATAAACTTATTTTCCTTCCAACAGCGTGAAGCCGTAACGATTTTTGAAAATTATTTTGTTAATTATTTCATATGCTCGATGACTTTGAATTTTAATGTGTCAATAAGAACATTTAGAATATTTTGTAGCGAGGATGCCTAAGAAAGTTTAACTGTCGTGAAATTATATAACCGTTTTGTAGGGAATTTTATCTTGATGTTTCAGACCGACCAGAGAGTTGTAATGTCGTTGACTATATTCTTGTTTGTATCTCATGTTTTTCTTTTAATAGGTCTCATGTATTTTGTCTTATAGAGACATATCTTTACGATGCTAGGAGAGCATTTGTATTTTGTGTGTTTACACATCTTTCTCCAGGTGGATGATGTACGTTATGTTCCAGGGAACATACGTGTATTTTACTGAATATTAGTGTTGATATTTCAGTTATGTATAGAAACATTTTGTAAGTGCCTATGGTTGCAGGCCTTTCCACGTTTCTAGTTTTTTGCCTCGCAGGTGTCGATCGCATATTGTGTGTGTAAGTACGTGTAGTATTATACATTGTTCCCACCTATGGTTTTGGTCAATTCATGGTGTAATGACCATTTATTTTCAGGAATGTTTGGACTAGTGAGTCAACTTCCTTGATTCAGACCTTTGAAAAACTTGGATCAATATTGAATAGTTTTTAACACTTTAATTAATAAATTTTTTGCAGATAATACCCATTTATTTTGGTAACCCTACAATGTTTACGTTTATGGAAGTGAACAACAACCATTATTCTAGGCCTAAGCTAATAATAACTTTGTTTCAGAATGAAACCATTTGTTGTATTGAGCATTATTGAATTAAAGTCTCGATTTTCACGACGAGCAGATGGCATTTGATCTTACGGCGTGCCAACTTTTCTTCATACATGTCAACGAAATCACGATCTTTTCTTTGATATGCAGAATCATGCTTATTTCTTGGAATTACTATGAACGTCAATTTTGACACTTAAGTTTATTTTTTTTTATTTTTGAAAAACGATTTTTCGTTTTCTTTTGCCAAACAACACGAGACACAGTTAAAAAAAAAGGACATACAGGTGAAAATCTTATTTCGTTTACATATTGTCAGTTTATCATGTTTACATTTCCATTCATTTTACTTTTTCAATGATTTTGATATTTTTCAAATATATTATAGTGATATCGAAACTTTAATAATAATTTTAATATTTTAGTACCTTTAACATGTTTTGCTATTTGCTTATTCATTCACATTTTGATATTTTAAATACAGATATCAGTATATTTACTAATTTTTATTGAGATATTTGATAATTCTTCAAGTCGATGTTTTCATGAATAGTTATCGTGTGTGTATATTTATTTCATATTACACAAAATAAAGTGATCGAAACGGAACACTTAAACATTTTATGAAAAGAATTTATTAGTGTTTAAAAAAAAGCATTTAAATAGCCCTATAACGTATTTACTTCATATTATATCAAATAAAGTGATCGCAACGGAACACTTAAACATTTTACGAGAAGTATTTGTGTGTTTAAAAAAAAAAGTAAGAATTTTAATAGCCCTAGAAACGCTTTCTGCGAACTTAAAAAAAAGTTATCGTACAGGTGTTTAAACCATACCACGTTTCTCACACCAGTGTTTAAAAAAAACATCTCCCCTTCACCCCTCATCAACTCATCGTTGGAGAATCATGGAGGATTGGAGGATACTCACACAGGAAGACAGCATGGTTTCAACATGTGAAGAAACGGAAGATAAGGAAACCCAACTGCACCAATTGTTCAAGAGGATCTTATTACTTTATGGAACATTTGGATTGGACATTGCTCATGCAGGAACCTCATCATGTTGTAGTTAGTGAACAAGATCTTTAACTATTTTAATAGCCATTTTTCAGGTGAAAAACCATTCATCGTTTATACACGTAAGTCTCACACCATATGACAGTGTTGCCAACTAACTTATTTTAAATTTTCAGGTGAAAAATCTAATTTTATTTATATTTCATCATACGGCCAAGGGTTCTCAACCTGTCTACGTGTGCACTTGACAGGTCGTTCCACGTTTCAGACGTCATATATAACCGCTACCAGGTTATAGAAGTATTTTTGTGGACGCCCTGTATATTTCGTGAAGACAGTGATTATTATTTTCGATTTATACTTTATTCTGCAACGCACATAAGTTCTTTCTTTGGTGGGAATTGCTTCTTTCCCACACAATTGGACAAAGAAATCTTTCATGGTTTTTTCATATATATATTTAAAACGTTGCTTTTGCTGAGAACATTTCAGTTAGTGACTAACCATTTCAGTGTTTCTCCCTGACTTATTATATGCACAGTATATATTCTATAGTTATTGGGAACTGAATTAAGTGCTTTCTTTAATCGCTTATGGAAACATTACAATAGATTAGAGAAATACGGGCTGACCAGATGTCCCAGTAGCCAAAGTGGCACCAGCCTCACAGTTTTCGTAGTTCGTTATCTGTACTTTCTCACGCCAGTGTTATCGCCGCGTCTAGTGCATTATAGGCAGTTGACTAAAATTAACATAAATTGTTTTCCGTATTCTGTTTGTATGTGCATACAGGTGAGTTAACCGAGTGATTTTTGAAATGAACTGCCAACACTTTTCCGTTGACCATTGCAACCCGTAGCTTGAGCTTGGATGCTCGAGGAGTTTGACTCCAGGTCTGGAAGATGCAACCACGCATCTCGCGTTGCACTTCAAACATAAGTTGTGTTAAGGGGCACAAGCTATTTAGCCGGTGAAGGACGATTTCTTACGGCTAGTCCCAATCAGTGAAATCCCAGGTTCTCAGACTTTGTGCGTTTAAAATGTTACGTACGCGCACTCCAATATCTGTATTCCATTGTGGAGATCTTCTTTTGTGTGTTTGCTGAAGATTCACCTTTACGCTGCAGGACTGTTCAGCGTAACAACTGGATTCATCGTGGGACGATCCAGACAACTTTTCCCCAGTGCGAATCCCCCAAGTGTGTTAACGGTGTGAGCAAAGTATTTATAGTGATACCTGAATTATAATCATATATATAGAAAGGGCTCTATTTCCCGAAAAGGGCAAAACGTAATTTCAGCGGCAAAATTTATTAGTGTCCAGTGTTGTGTTCATTTCTCTTCGTTATTTATTTTTTTTTCAAAATAGTGTTCTAATAAATAAGTTTAGTGTCAATTAATCCAGTGTGTTTTCGTTGTTTGTATGAGTGATGTTTGTGTGCGTTATGGTCTGGATGACCGTCTGATCGTCCGTGAGGTTTTCGAGACGAGACACCCGAACCTCTCGGCGCCTAATGCTCATCTCATTATTGAGACCGAGAGCTTTTTGGGAAACAGTTTGTAACCTTTCTTGGAGAGGTCTTCGTCGTCCTGTCCAGGTAAGTTAAAGTATCAGGAGTATACTCACTGGTAATACCACGAGCCAAGGACAGCGAACGAACACCTGGTGGTTACAGATAAATGGCCGCCCAAACAGCGACACGAACTCTAGTTGGTTACAAATAAATGACAGCCCGAACATGGACCCAGACCTCAGGGTGGTTACAGTGATGTCAAAGAGGTTGAAGATGGTGAGAAGGTAATAACTTTTAGGATTGGTTAATCTACTGGCACTTACTTGCAAATCTCGGTGTCTCTTCCTCGACTATTCTTCCAGTGGGTTGATTTCAATCCATCTTATCTCTCTGGTCTACTGAGCGTCGAAGTAGTCGTGAATTAAGGGTCAACGATATCCGGACAGGAAAACTAGCGTTGCGATGATAGTGAATTCAATGAACATCGAAATTGCTCTTTAGGGAACTATCCATTTTAATCAACAGCTACGACGTTAGCTAAGACGAAGTATTCTCTAGTCTCTCTCAATGTCTCTCAATTGTTTTTGTTCGATGTCCCTTCCAGGTTTATATCCTGAGTCGTTGACTGTTCCTTTAGTCTCGATTAAAAGTGTGTAGACATAGATTAACCAAAGCTGAGGTGATGATAAGAATGCCGACAGGGTAATAATTTGTCTTTTTTATTGATTAAGAAAATACATGTGCAGAACGAATAGGGAGACATCAATAAAATGTCCTTTGTAGAAAAGTAAAGGAACCTAGACAAAAATCGAAAAGCGATTCAACATTAAATAAACGATGATGCTTTTCACTGCATAGAATTTTAAAATATCATTTCCCAAAATCTGAAATAAAATGCTTGATTATATGTCCAAATACCCATATCGTCACAGTACTATGAAGATGAGAATGGGCTGTGTGAAGGGGTGAGACATAATCACAGTTCCTCAGCACGACTTGTATCTCTATCTGTTGTAAGAAAGTTCTTAATATTAAGTTTCATGTAACTTGCAGAGCTCTTATAATCTTGTTTGTTATAATCAGATATTTTCCAAAGACTTCAGTTGCTCTATTAAAATACTGAAGTGTTTTGATCATATTGGTTTTTGACTAGGTAACTATTAAACATTTGATGACTGTACACAGTTTTAGGAAATATCTTGACGGCCATATGGGGTACTTTGCATTATAGAAGAGATTTCTTCAGTTGATTGTTGTCAAATATTTAATTCTATAGTATAATGTGTAAAGCCAAATCCCCAGTTGAATGTATCTTCAATATACTAAGGAAGAACAAGGCATTTCCAAGCATAAAAATTACACGTTCTCGCCAAAATTCTAGCATCTTGAAATGTTTTTTACTATGTTGTACGTTAAGATAACTTTTTGCACCAGACATGGAGGTCTGAATTTTATAATCATTATTGTCGTTACTTGACAATCATCACACGGATAACCTTGTGTCAGTAACCCTAAAATGAAATGAAATAACATATTTTAGTTTTAATTTGAACGGTTATGCCGGCTAGGCTAAAGTATACGGTTATAATGAGAAATGAATGGAATGGTAGAATGAAGAAAGAGGGAAGAAACGGAAGATATTCGAGAAAACCCACACACATGGTGTCTGTCCACCACAAGTTACCTTAAACAAAGTGACAGAAAATATTTCCACCCTAAACTAAACACTGAAGATGTGGTATCACTTAAAGATTTCCACTTGTTTTCCATAAGGGGATTATTAATCGAAAGTGGAAAGCTTGATTAATATAGTCCCATTGCTATTCCTGGAATATTGCATCAAATGTTATCCTTCATCTCGAAGTGAATAAAATAAAGCTGTTTCAAGGTGTGTGAATGAAACTTCGCCCAAATTAAAAGAGAGAAATGGTACTCATTACGTTGCCCAGTGTTGCACGTCACGAAGACTGTTGTTTCCTGTATGAAGGTTTTCTTCTAAGCATTTCATTGCTAACAATTATATACTAGGTTATATCAGAAATGTTTTGCAATCCCCTGGAAGGTGACGAACTACGAACTCCCTGGTACATAGATTTTATAGTTAGGTGCTTGTTTGTTTCTTGCAGGTAAATAACAGAATGTGAATTGATAGAGATGCTTGGGACAGGGAGAATCATTAAGTTATTCCATCTTCTGTGGAAATCAGCAAAGAAGCGCCACGAAGAGATAAAAGAAATATACGGGAATGAAAACCCGTCATACGAGATGGTATTCAAGTAGAAACGACTACTCCAAACTGGAACATGTCCACTGCCGACGCCTCTAAATCTGGAAGACCATCTTTCACTGATTATGTCACATTGACGGATAAAATTAGAAAGATTACAATGGAAAGGAGAAGGACAACCATTGAAAGTGTTACGTTTACAATAGGTATGAGCTGTGAGTCAGCCTGGATTATCGTTCACAAGTACTTGAACTTTTAGAAACTTTTAACACGCTGGGCGCCACGACTGTTTACATCTTCCCGGCAGAGAAATAGTGAGGACGCTACATGTAAAACATTGCATCGCTGTAAGGTGTAGAAGAGAATTTTTTTCGATAGAGAAGTGACAATGGATGGAAATATTGTTTTCTTTATGGTCAACAAATAAGTGAAATGAGCAAATAATGAAATCTCCCAAACCTTAAATGTCACAAGTCTGCCGCCAAGGTTATTTCAGTTTTCTGGGACTGTGAAGTTATCATCATGACAGATTACACACCACACTGACACAATATTACTAGTACCTCTTTTCCTAATTTTCTGATTAAGTTAGGATAGGAACTGAAGAAGAAACTTGTGGTTTGGGTACAAAAATTATGTTGCTTTTGACATTTAAAGCGCGATATCATTCGCCAATGTATGCATAACTAAGGCCTTACAATTAGGATATGAAAGATTAGCTCATCTTCATACACATCGAACCTAGGGCCAGTAACTTTTCCTCTCCGTAGAAGTGAAGCGTCATCTTAGAGGATATCATTTTGACTGTAGGAATAACGTTATTTCTGAAACTGAAGTGTGGTTTCAATGCTAAACTATAGTCTTTTACGAAACTTACTTACGGAAGCAATGACCTTCTGGCCAAAATGTTTCGGTAGGCACAGTGACTGTATACGGAATGAGTAATATATTAATGGTGTCAAAGTTCTCCTGAGTGGCTACCTTCTTGAAGATTGCAGTAACATTCGACACAGCCTCGTATAGCTCCAATGGTTATGTTTGATTCCAAGTTAAGAAAACAAAGTCGTGTCACAATTACTTCATGAAGAGAAGAACATGAAATATGTAACACTATCTTGCCCCTTTCAAGTATTCAAAACCTAGCTTTTTTGCGGGTGATCACTTTGTATATTCAAACTAATCTTAGTTTTAAACATAATACATTTCAATATTTTAAGTAAAAATTTAGTCCTAATAAGTTTTGATGTTCCATGTTTAAACATCAAACACTGATTTGAAGTAGCATCGAATAAATTAGCACCGACCACAAATTAAAGCCTCCCAATAATCTTTCCCCCAATACGGTTCTTCAGTTTTTCTGCCTTGGTTTCAAATACTACACTATTATTATCCATATCTTTTCGACTATATTAAGGTCTTGGCTGCCCAATTCAACAAGAAACTATCAGAATGTTGCTGGAATATTTGCTTTGTTAATCTCGGAAAATGTGTGATACTGTTGGATTGAATTGAGCATATATTTTCAAGATTGCAGTGGAGTGAGGCATAAATCCATAGTTCAAACAGAAATTGAAACACTAAAGTGTTCCTATTACAAGATAATTTATTCGGAAATCAAATCCGTAAGATGTAATACGTTGCCACTAGACCGGTGTACATGAATGAAGTTCATGAATAACATTTCATGTTCCAGTTAGGGAGTATTGGTGATTCGTATAACATGCTCTAAAATTTAAGAATACTTATTCTAATTCGTCTTACAACGTACATTCGCGAAGTGTCCCCTCCGGATCCCTGTAAAATTGATTCTAATGCGAAGTTTTTCGTGGCCCAATGTGTATCATACTTACTTTAGAGGCCCATAAGGGTAATTTGCGTACTTATGGGACATCATATATCCGGAATTTATTCAAACACTACTATAAAGCTCAGTAACAAAATTGCTTATAGTTTCTTTAGATATAAATGGTCATGAATGTGGGTATATGAAAACAAATAGTTCGATTACTGCTTCTCTGACACGTGTTACCCATCCCGTCCGCCATATTGGATTCAACTTTTGATTTTTCAAATGGGAATAGGTGCAAGTGATACATAAAATGCATATAAAATATTCTCGGAAATTCATTGGTGTAGCGAATTTTAACGTTTCTTGTACCGTTTGCAAGGTATTGCATGTTAAATATCAGGCACTTCAAGAATTTCAAAAAATAGAAAATTGTACAGTTCCCTGTGTGTATATTGTAATATTTTAAACAATTTATTGTTGACGAAATATTCCCTGAACGCAAATGCATAATGCACACATACATAAATACGAAAATGGTAGGTCTTCACCCAAATCTGGTCGTATCTTCATTTGTATAAGGCATTTTGACCCTAATAGAATACTTCCTTGTTATGGTATAACATGAAAGTAATAACATTCACTCACACAAATATAATAAGGTTATAACACAATGTTATAAAGAGTTTGTTTATACCTACAGTCAGTTACGTATTTACGATTTTGATTCGAAGGCTTTGCTAAATTTATTTCTGGAAATGTGAAAATTCTGCAAAATATTTCATTTACTTTAATATAAAATACATGATAGTAAATAAAATATTGAGAGGCGGCCTAAGAAAGGTAGCAACCATTTAAATACTCCACTGCCTACATTATTTTTGCAGTTAGAAATTATTTTGATTTGTCAGTATCGTTACCGTAACTGATATTACTCTAAAATGTCTATTCGGGAAGTGTCTGGAGGATTTAATATGCAATATTTTCCAAACGGTACACGCTATGATAAAATTAACTACACCAGTGGATTTCCGAGAAAAGTCTATATCAACTTGATATATCACCTGCACCTATTCCCATTTAAAAAAAAGACAATTAAATCCAATATGGGGGATCCAAGATGGCAGTCGGGGTGGGTAACATGTGTCAGAGAAGCCGTACTTGATGCAATTTGTTTTGCATTTACCCACATTCATGTCCATAAATATCTAACAAAACTAAAAGCAGTTTTGTGTCCTTGCGTTATAGTAGTGTATGATTTCTGGATATATGAAGGTCCATAAATATGTAAATTACCCGTATGGGCCGCTAAAATTAGTACAATACACATCGGGCCGCTGAGAAATATGTATTTAAATCAATTTTACACGAATTCCGAGGGGACACTTCGCGAATGTACCTTGTTAGATGATATATCTTTCCTACTCTCTGCTGTCAATATCCAACCCTAGGAAGCAACACTAAAATCTACAATTTTTGCTCATTTTACAATAGGATCTGGCAAGCGGATGAGTGCAATTGGGACATCAAAGAGATTGTTTCTATCATAAGAGATTGTTTCTGTCATTGTTTCTGTTCTGATGGACATAAGATAACACTTTATAGTTCTTCCAAATTACAAAGATTCGGAACCCTTTCTTACACGAGGAGAAAACACATAACTTGTGCGTTGCTTTATTGCCACCAGTGCGTTGAGTGGTATATTTGGGCTACAGACAAGGGCAAAGAACATTAACCTAATTAGTATTTGGGTGTTGTCCATCTCTTTAAAATGACTGTAGATCCTCGTGAGCAAGGCAGAATTCTCATAACAGGGCGTTCTTATCACTGAGATTTGAAGGTTAAGTCGACAACCATCCATTCTAGCAAGGGTATGTGTATATTAATCAAAGATTACAGTCAACGAATTTGGAATGCATAGCTAAAGAGTAATTTAGGGTAAATGTTTTAATGTGAATTATGTACGAAATCAAAATAGATCACTGGAGGATCAAAAAGGTCAATCATTTTTAATGAATAATTAATGCAATTTAATTTCAATATGGACCATTGGACATGGAATTCAAATACATGGATAAAGAAGGAAATAAATTACTGTTCGTCACTTGAAAAAAGGAAAGGTAAGGAACGTAGTAAAAGGGCAAACGACAGAAATCTGACATAAGATGAACGATGAATTAGACACGAGGATATTTCTTCGTTCCGCAGGAGTATCCTAACTACCTACTCTATTGTTGAAAAAAGCGATGTTAAAAATTTAAGTGGTGTACTTTTCTTACATAAAATAATGTGCAGCATTTTATTCCGATATTGAATTGAAATGTTACAAGTAGGCTAAACAAGCATGGCAAAAGCCCAAATGCGTTTGATGCAAAAAAGGCATACACTCATTTACGCCCTTATTACATCCAACTGCTCAACTGATTCCATCCTGGAACATCGGGACAACAGTCAGCGTCTCTATATACAATCTATTGAATTACAGTGTCAATTCATCTACTGGAGAGAGAGAGAGAGAGAGAGAGAGAGAGAGAGAGGCATGTCCATCTCTAAGTTTGGCAACTAGAAAATGCAATTGGGTCCGTGATGGTACTTTGATCCTGAGTACTTACAATGATGTAAGTTGTATTTTGATTTATCTTCTGGCTCCTATGTGTTTTCAGAACAGTATTCTGCTTGTGGGTATACCGTGGGACTCGGAATTTTGAGGTCTGTTGGTAGCAAGAGAAGATGTGAGCTTGAGTTTATGGTTCAAAGTAAACATTGATGTAGCCAGAAGCATCCAGCTGCTAAAGGAATCCCCTTCGAGAATTAAAATGTCGGTCTCTGTTTATCACGTTTTATATGCGATTCCCATTAGCCTTCTTCGCTAATTTAAAAGGTGATATTAAAAAGAAACAAACCACTGTTAACCGAGTAACCATTATTATGTATGTAGTGATATGGTATCAGACTTAAAGACTCATCTTTGCCAAATAGATCGACAAATGGCGGCTAATAGATTTACTCATGTCCTAGAAATCTTTCGTAACTGGTAGTATTGCAATTAAATTGGTATTCTTAAACACGGTGCTCTACAATTGACTCCTCTACAGAGCACAGGGCTGGGTTTGCTACAGATAGTGAAGAATCTGTCCAATCTTTAACTCCTATCATTTTCGGTCGTTCTAGTAATAAGCTATTCACTTTTCAGCACTCGTGTTCAACCTCTTAGAAATAACTCGAGTTCAGTACACATTTAAGTAGAAATTTGCAAATCGAATTTCGGTAGAATAAAAGTTTATTTAATCTGATCATGTAACTTCCAGACGTAGAGTTTTATTTCATAGCTTGCTTTCTCCAAATACTTCAAAACTCTTTCCTGATGGATTAAGACCATGGCGGTGTCATATGCCGATCTTGCTCAACTTTTGCTAAAATATTACCCACTATTCCTTGTATAGGTCTTCCACCTTGACGTGCACCTTGCATATATTCATTTCCAGAATTAATGCGACTTTACCACATATCGTCTATTACATTTTATAACGTATCTGATCTGTACAAAGCTCAAACTTATTGACGTTCATGTGCAGCACCTGTGCCTTCAAGAAAGTAAAATTACAAAATGAATTGCAAATTCGCCGAATGTTTCCTAATTTTCATGACGCAATATCCTAACGCTTCATAATAATAATTTCATTACTTTTTTCACATCTACCAGCCTCAAATATTAGTTGCCAAATAACGTTAAACATTTCGTGCTCGCGAATATAATAATATACTCAAAAGTTTGGAGTAGTAACGCCGTCTTGTAAAC
The DNA here is from genome assembly GCF_964235325.1 of Thermobia domestica. Classification (NCBI taxonomy): domain Eukaryota; kingdom Metazoa; phylum Arthropoda; class Insecta; order Zygentoma; family Lepismatidae; genus Thermobia; species Thermobia domestica. The sequence goes on from NC_137455.1 coordinate 304,222,125, forward strand.
AAAACACTCATAACTTTTCAGAGTACCAGTTGTTATTGCGATATTTCGTAATGTCCAGATTTAGACCTGCTAATTTTGACTGAAGGTGATTTAATCCTCAATATTTTATTATTGTAATTGATCGGTTTTATCCGAATACATCTTTGTTATAAATTTACGTTAGAATTTCTTTTGATTTTGTAAAATATTTAGTGACATTTGTATCTTTGTAAATTCAATATGAACAAAAACACCAGAGGTGCAAAAAGAGCAGCCAAGTTCGTCAGCCTCAAAAAGCGTTGAGATGAGGATGGATGAGCCAAGTTCCTTGGCCACTGCATCTGAAAGGAACACTGAAACTTGGCGCGAGGTGTCTAACATATTCGAATACATTAAGATGTCTGTTCCTAGTTTCACGGACATTTCAGCCCTAAGGCTAGTCATCATCATCATAGGTATTCTGCCTTTATTGGCAGGTCACTTGCCGCAGCTAAGAAGCTTCCATGCTTTACGGTCCTCCTCTAAATTCTTCGTCTTCGCGTATGATCTTTCTGTTTTTATATCATCCATTAATTGTAGTCTCCTTCACCCCCTCCCTCTCTTTCCCGCCACCATATCCTCTAGGGCGTCCCTCATGATACAATTTCTTCTTAGACAATGTCCCAACCAGTTTCTCTTCCTCTTCCTAATAATATCTAAAAGTGTTCTTTTCTAACCCACCATTTCTAACACTCTTTCCTTCGTTTTCCTCTCGACCCAACTAATTCTTTCCATTCTTCTCCACACCCACATTTCGAAGGCTTCCATTCGGTTTCCATCACTTTTACGTAATGTCCACGTTTCTGCCCATAGTAGATTCTGTCCACGTTTCTGCCCACGTTTCTGTCCAAACGAAGCATTTTTTGAGTCTTTTTCTCAACTCTTTATTCACGGTTCCACAAAACAGACTTTTCTTCCTCCTAAAGGCTTCTTTCGCCATTCCTATCCTTACTTTTATTTCAGGTTCGCACTTCATGTTATTACTAAGAATACTACCCAAATATCGATAACTATCTAGTGGTGAACCCCAAATCCACCACGCTCACAAACACCACCCCTAAGGATCGTTAACATCATTTACTTTGACACTTCGTGGAGGAATATAAGTTTTTCTTGTCTGGGTTTCGAACCACCAATTTTACTGCAGTATACTGTATATGTGCCGCAGCGCTTTAGCAAAGTTGATATTCCTTAAGTTGATGGTGGTCCCAAACCCACTATGCCTACCACCACTATCCCTAAGGTTCCTTAACATCATTTTCCTTGACACCTCGCGCCAACTTCCAGTGTTCCTTTCAGATGAAGTGGCCAAGGAACTTGGCTCATCCATCCTCATCTCAACACTTTTTGAGGCTGAAGAACTTGGCTGCACTTTTTGCACCTGTGGTTTTTTTGTTCATATTTCACTTCTTTTTGTAGTTCACCATGTCAATATCGTATATTGGAATTCTCAATTGTAGCATATTGCTGGATTTAAATTTAAAATTGTACAATTTTAAAGGACTCATAATGTGTCACATACAACATTAGTTCCCAAGGGCTTTCCTACCGGGAATCGAACCCAAGACCTGTACAAGAAAGGCGCACATGCTAGCCACTATAACAGCATGGAGAATTTGTTCTATTAAATATCTGTCAGAGTATTATGTCCAAACGAGATTCCAATTCATTTACCCGAACTACAAAATCACGATCATTAACATCTCATTTTTCATTACCTAAATGTGAAGAGTATCAACAGTGCCCAAAACCCTTGATGCTGAATCCTCGCTGCTACATCACTAGACATAGTTGGTGTTTCAATATATCTAGTTGTTCTCTACCTTTACATATTGCGAAATTACGGAGTTCATTACATGACACGCATGTTGCGCAGTTTCATGCTGCCTCGGGTTTTCCTTCCAATGATATACACCTTTCAAATAGCTTGTAAACTTAATAATATTTGGCACCAACATATCCTAACTGTATATAAAACTACATTAACTGACATAAATTAAAGGGGAGCTTGTGGTTGACGTGAAAAGTTCAAATGATGAAGGGAGATGAAGAATTTTCCAATGTTATTTAAATGGGTCCTTTTTTGACATATAATCTCATGTTTTAGGAACTTGGAATTGGAGTAAAAAATCGAACTTTGGATGCTTGTACGTTTTCACTAGTATTACCTACGTAAACCAGTAAAAATAAAAAATTCCAACTTTAGAGTGGTTTTATGGGGAACTGAAAAATCTTTCCGATGATACGTATTTATATGGGACTGCTTTTACACCTCAAAATTATACGGCACTTCCTGTAGGGCTACAATGATTAAATTTGACGTGATTGTAGTTTTTCGGAACTAACCGGCAGAAAAATTGCCAAAAGTGAATATTTTTAAGTTTTAGGGAGTCTAAAGGGGAGATGAAGAAATTCCCCATGCTATTTAAATAGGCCTTTTTTTTACCTATAATCCCATATTTTAGGTACTTGAAATTGGAATACAAACGCGAAATTCGGTATGCTTCAACATTTTCGTTAGTATTACCTAAGTAAGTCAGCAAAAATGAAAATATCAAAATTTAGAGTGGTTTTATGGGGAACAGAAAAACCTTTTCCATGTTAATTATATTGGACGTCTTCTACACCCCAAAATGTTTAGGCACTTCCGGCTGGCACGATTGTAGCCTCCCGTTACTAACCAACAGGAAAATTGTTATAATTGAATATTTTTAATTTTTAAGGAGTCTAAAGGGAGATGAAGAAATCACCACGTTATTTAAATAGGCGTTTTCCTGAAATACAAAATCTTATCTTCTAGATAGTTGAAATAGAAGAAGAAACTTGAAATTTGGGAATTGTAAGCTTAAGAGGTGTGAGGAAGTAGGAAGAGCAAAGGCGAGGGTATGGGGGCGAACCCCCGAAGGGCAAGTTCAGGAAATATGAAGAGCTAAGGCACGAAATTCACTGTTGATGAAAAGGCTGATACGTACGAGATTCTCACACTATTCACAGATAGAGACACGAAGCATCAAGAACATTTTTACATAACGACTGTGGTAACGGTAATATAACTCGTGGTACCAATATAGTCGGTTACATTTTGTTGCTAGTCTCACATAAATTCGAACAACTGGATTTCTCATTTCTTGGAAAACTTCATTAATTTTAAGCATTCTGAACTCTACATTATCTAACTTATCAAATTAATTACAATATCTATTTAATACCAATACTGAAATAAAGGAAAACTATTTACCGAAAAAAGACAAAATATTGGCTTTCCTTGTCTGGGTTTCCGACCACGAAATTTACGACAGTATGTACGTGTCTTAGCCCACTGTTTTAAAAGTTAACTGATTCACAGAACGTGCCTCATTAACTTGCTCAACTACATTTACTAGCTTTCACTCATTTTACTTGCACGCTTAGAAAAACTGTATGTGGCGCACGTAAAAACGTTTGTTACATATATAAATCTTGTAGTTGTCAACATGCACGGCAGTGCATGGCAACCATGTTCCGCGAAGAAAATTAAAACTGGCCTGCACTGCCGTAAGAAAATTATACACGAACAAGATTTTTGGGTAAAATAAGCGAATTCGAGGCTTTGTAAAAACGATTCTATTAAGGGTAGAAACCTGAAATTTAGAATGTAAGAAGATATAAAGCAGGTGTATTCATATGCCAAAACTCACATTCCTACCTACAACCATATTCGAGTACTGGACCCCCAAAATATGCAGTTTTCAGGCTCACTGACTCACTGACTCACTCATCAAATGGATTAGGTACTGCCCAATGAGATAGAAACGTGAACCTTTGCATAAAGGTACCCTATAGCAATTTGAGTATGGAAAAAGTCCAAAATGTGAGGAATGTCCTATGGGAAATCTTTTATGGGCAAAAAACTGTCCTTAACCAGGATAAAAATCGTTACGCTCACTCACTCATCAAATTGATTAATTACTTCCGAATGAGATAGAAAGTTGAAACTTTGATAAAGGTACCCTACAATAACTTAAGTACGAAAAGAGTCCGAAATCTGAGGAATGTGCTATGGGAAATCTGTTATGGGCTAAAAACTGTCCATAGCCAGGAAAAAAATCGTTCCACTCACTCAATCTTCAAATTGATTAGCTACTTCCGAATGAGATAGAAACTTGACACTTTGCTTAAATGAACCTTACAACAACTTGAATATTGAAAAAGTCCGAAATCTGATTAATGTGCTATGGGAAATGTTATATGGGCAAAAAACTGTCTTTAGCCAGGAAAAAAATCGCTTCAGTCACTCACTCATTAAATTGATTAGGTACTTCCTAAAGAGATAGAAACCTGAAACTTTCCATAAAGGTACCCTATAACGAGTTGAGTATGGAAAAAGTCCGAAATCTGAGGAAAGTCTTATGAGAAATCTTTTATGGGGAAAAACTGTCCTTAGCCAGGAAAAAAATCTTTCCACTCACTCACTCATCAAATTGATTAGGTACTTCCTAATGAGATAAAAACTTGAAACTTTGCATAAATGAACCTTACAATAACTCGAGTATGGAAAAAGTCCGAAATCTGATTAATGTACTATGGAAAATTTTACATGGGCAAAAACTGTACTTGGCCAGGAAAAAATCGTTTCACTCACACAATCATCAAATTGATTAGGTACTTCCCAATGAGATAGAAACTTACATAAAGGTACCTTACAATAAGTTGAGTATGGAAAAAGTCCGAAATCTGAGGAATGCGCTATGGGAAATTTTTATAGGCAAATAAATATATGTTCTTAGCCAGGTAAGAAATCGATTCACTCACTAACTCAGCAAATTGATTAGGCACTTCCCAATGAGATAGAAACCTGAAACTATGCATAAAGGTACCCTACAATAACTTGAGTATGGAAAAGGTCCGAAATGTGAGGAGTGTTCTACGGCAAAGTTTTTATAGGCAAAAAACTGTCCTTAGCCAAGCAAGAAATCGTTTCACTCACTTACTTTTCAAGTTGATTATGCACTTCCAAATGCGATAGAGACTTGAAACTCCGCATAAAGGTACATTATAATGACTTGAATGTGGAAAAAGTCCGAAATGAGAGGAATGTGCTATGGCAGTTATTTATGGGCGAAAAACTGTCCTTAGTCAAACACAAATCGGTTCATCCTCTCCCTCATCAAATTGATTACATACTTCCCAGTGAGATAGAAACGTGGAACTTTCCATGGAGGTACCCTATAATGGCTTGAGCATAGAAAAATTCTGAAATGTGTGGCATGTGTTATGAGAATTTTTTTATTGGCGAAAAGCGGTTCTTAGCCAAGTAGAAATCGTTTCATTCTCTCAATCATCAAATTGATTAGGTACTTCCCAATGAGGTATAGATGTGAAACTTTGCATAGAAGCACCCTATAATGACTCGAGTACAGAAAAGTCCGAAATGTGATTAATGTGCTATGGGAATTTTTTATGGGCGAGAAACTGTCCTTATCCAAACATAAATATGTTCGTCCTGTCACTCATCAAACTGATTAGGTAGTTCCCAATGAGATGTACACGTGAAATTCTTCAAAAAGATACCTTATAATGGCTTGAGTGTGAAAAAAAATTCCGAAATGTGAGGAATGTGCTTTTGGAATTTTTTCATGGGCGAAAAACTGTCCATAGCAAACCACGGTTCATTCAGTCACTCATCAGATTGATTTGTTAGTTTCCAATGAGATAATGACGTGAAGTTGTGCATAAAGGTACCTTGTAATGACTTGAGTGTGAAAAAAGTCTCAAATGTGAGTAATGTGCAATTAGATTATTTTTATGGGTTAAAAACTATTTTTAGCCAAGCAGATATTGGTTCATTCGTTCACTCGTCACATTGGTTAAGTACTTGTTTATGAAATATTGACGTAAAAGTCGGTATATCAATTTCTGTACTCGAGTCATTATAAGGTGCTTCTATGCAAAGTTTCACGTCTATACCTCATTGGGAAGTACCTAATCAGTTTGATGATTGAGAGAATGAAACGATTTCTACTTGGCTAAGAACAGTTTTTCGCCAATAAAAAATTCTCATAACACATGCCACACATTTCAGTATTTTTCTATGTCAAGTCATTATAGGGTACCTCCATGCAAAGTTCCACGTTTCTATTTCAGTGGGAAGTATCTAATCAATTTGATGAGGGAGAGGATGGACCGATTTGTGTTTGACTAAGGACAGTTTTTCGCCCATAAATAACTCCCATAGCACATTCCTCACATTTCGGACTTTAACCACATTCAAGTCATTATAATGTACCTTTATGCAGAGTTTCACGTCTCTATCTCATTTGGAAGTACCTAATCAATTTGTTGAGTGAGTGAGTGAATCGATTTCTTGCTTGGCTAAGGACAGCTTTTTGCCTATAAAAATTTTTCATAGCATATTCCTCAGATTTCGTTCTTTTTTCATACTCAAGTTATTGTAGGGTACCTTCATGCAAAGTTTCAAGTTTCTATCTCATTGGGAAGTACCTAATCAATTTGATGAGTTAGTGAGTGAAACGATTTTTTTCCTGGCCAAGGACCGTTTTTGCCCATATAACATTTCCCATAGCACATTCCTCAGACTTCGGACTTTTTCCATACTCAAGTTATTGTAAGGTTCATTTATCAAAGTTTCAAGTTTTTATCTCATTGGGAAGTACCTAATCAATTTGATGATTGAGTGAGTGGAACTATTTTTTCCTGGCTATGGACAGTTTTCAGCCCATAACAGATTTCCCATAGCACATCCTCACTTAAGTTATTGTAGGGTACCTTTATGCAAAGTTTCAAGTTTCTATCTCTTTTGGAAGTACCTAATTAATTTGATGAGTGGGTGAGTGTAACGATTTTTTCCTGGCTAAGGACAGTTTTTTGCACATAAAAGATTTCCCATAGGACATTCCTCAGATTTTGGACTTTTTCCATACTCAAATTGTTATATGGTACCTTTATGCAAAGTTTCACGTTTCTATCTCATTGGGAAGTACCTAATCAATTTGATGAGTGAGTGAGTGAGTCAGTGAGCCTGAAAACTGCATATTTTGGGGGTCCAGTACTCGAATATGGTTGGAGGTAGGAATGTAAGATTAGGCATATGAGTACACCTGCTGTATATCTCCTTACATTCTAAATTTCAGGTTTCTCCCCATAATAGAATCGTTTTACAAAGCGTCCAGATCGGTGATTTTACCCAAAACTCTTGTTCGTGTATAATATGCTTACGGCAGTGCAGGCCATTTTTAATTTTCTTCGCAGAACTTGGCTGCCATGCACTGCCGTGCACGTTGATGACAACTATTAAACGTAGCAAGCTTCAGTAGAACAAAATAAATTCGTTTCCAAATCTTAAGAAACTAAATAAACAAAATATTATATATCAGTTCTACTGATTCTTTATATTAAAGTTTAAATTGTATAATTTTTCTGTTTACTACCTGCATGTTTTAGGATAAAAGTAAGTCCTATAGAAAGTTAAAAGTATATTTGTTATGTATTTACCTTTCAACTAAGGAGTTGCTCTTCCTTGTTACTTCTACCAACCCATGAAAAGTAGTTTTCGAAAACACGCCTTCAAAATATTTGTACATTTTACAATCATCTGAAAAAATAAAACATATACTGGAAGAATGTTTAATGTACATATTTCATGTAACATCATCTTAACTAATATGACTACAAGGTCTACAGTCTATATTCCTTATATTAAAATGAATCTGTGAGTTAGGAAAAGCCAAATAAAATAATAAACCAGTATTTAATTTTTACTGTCTAATACATTTGTGAAAGAAATGTCGTGCATTAGCAATTCTAGAATTTTTAGATTTTATGATTCACTTGTTTTGAAGCGTCATCATCTTTATCCTAAATAAATCATCTCAATTAGATCGAGAGGATAATACCACAAACAAACTTAATACCGCTTCAGTGTTAATTAGTTCCAGAATCGGTACTATGTTTCTCGAAATCCAGAGTTAAACCTAACTATAGTTTAGAATTTTTAGAAATCTTCATGATTTGCCGTCTCCTTATATAGTACGCTTTACCATCTACTAGTTTGCATGTCGCTCTGTACTTGTTACCCTTCCATCAGTTCATTTTAATACTATATTATTTCAATAAGTGATTGTTTATTCCTGGAGCCTAGAGGTAACTTAAGAAAATCTACCGTTACGAATAACTTTATCAAAATAATATTTTTCTAAGTACTTAGTATTAAATCTATAGCGCCAATATTAAGTTGGAGAAAATTTAGTTCCTGCATTCAGTTGTACAATATCTGATTCTACAAAATAATTATCTATATTGGATTTCGACACATAACATTTTCACGCTTATTATGGAGTATGATAGTCAACTTTGATTAAAGTTCATTTTTGTTCAAAATTCAAAGTTTTTCTGAAAAGCGAAATTTACCTTTGAGCCTTCTTCAAAATGTGTTTCTTAATGTGGCCCATCTCAAAAAATCGTATGAACCCAATTATATTGCCATCCGTGTTTTATGAAGGTTTTGACATCAAACCTCCATTTTCACATTCCCTTAGATAAACATTTGTAGAGGTTTGGTATTCTACATTAACAGCTTTTGCCTCTGAAAGACCTTGTTTACAAATTACCTTTACTCTGAGGAAGTACAAGCGTTTCTACTTTCAGGTTATTTTATTTATACTCATTCCGGCAATTAGGATAAGCGTCTGAACTCTATTGTAGCTATGTGATATGTTTACGCGTCTTTGGATTGGCAGATTCTTGTTTGATCCCAGGCGGCACCTCATAAGGTTTAGAACCTACGTTAAGCTGTAACTCTGTATCCCACATAACCTCAATGTTAAAAGGGAAGTTCAGCACTCAATGATGCCAAAGATGCAAGCATTCAATGATCTACCCTTCGGAGTTTTTTCTCTTCTATTACAGAATGCGGCACGAAACTTGCAGACTACTTTTGTTCTATAATGTTCCAACCCTATTTTGTTATGTTGTCGTTATTCACTCTCATAGGGTCTGATGTTACCGTAAGTCTTGCGTTCGATTACCAAATTAAATCCCAAACTTTCTCAAACATTCAATTCTGCTAACTAATTTAAATGAGTCTGTACACTCATCATCTTCTACAGATTACATATCCAGCACAGAACCTATTAAATAATTCATTATACTACTAAGAGGAAGACATTTTCAATTACAAAGACAATTGGTGACCACAAACCTTTCAACATCTCATATATCTTGGTTGCTTTCCTTAAGGTAATGTACACTTTCTTTCTTCCGGCAGTGAAACGATGATAAGATGTTACAAAAGTAATCTATACTTAGATTCGTCACACACCAAACTGCCACAGGGAAATTTCTGAACATGTGGCAAAAGTAATATCCACCAATCATAAATATACCAAACAGCTAAGATACAATCTGGCGTAAGATTAGTCTTGTTTCTCATTTCACTGTATATCGCAGTACCTCTTTATCTTGAGGAATATTTACTGCTTGGACTTGACCTATCTCAATTTTATTGGCCAGACATTTAAATAGTTCAACAATAGTTAATGTAAATCGTTGAAGACTTTCCTTAGAAATAAAAATTTGAATCAATTTCTACCTTTGAACATTTGACTTATTATAGCTCCATAGCCCAGAGAAATTCCATATGCACTGAAACATATTTATCTATTTACCTAGGTAGAAAGAGGTAATCAGGATATGAAACATTCAAAGAATTCGAAATGTTATTCTACTAGAAACTATGTAATTATTTTGTGTTATGAGTGTATTTATGTTACACAACTTTGAAAACGACAACTAGAAAATGTAAAAATATAGTTAAATGTACTAGAGGAAAACATAAGAACACTACTTGGGGAAATTTTTCATTTTCATTTTATCTGGTCCCGTCATCCTGAGTTATCGAGTCACTGTGTACCCTCTTTCTTGTATCAAATTCTCAGTGAATTAGAACTTCTGATAGACACTTGAAAGTTACTCTATGAAATCTCATTTTTCTAAAACTCGAATCGATGGTAATACCTTTACTTGCGGAATAAGATCTGTAACCGAAAATATAAAGAAAATATTTTCATGATCAACAGTTATATCCTGATTCAATAATATAATTTGATTGTATATTTCGATTTGTGATCCTAGTTAAATATATATTCAACAAAAAAGTATACCTCCCATTGGTTGTTATAACTCCATTAAATCCAATAAAACACTTTTATCGCTATCACAAATGATTGCACAGATACAACCCAATATACGCACAATTTTGTACAGCATTGAAACAGATTTTTACTGTATATTTCATGGGCGGGAAATAGCTGCAATTAATAATTAACTTCTGTTGTTTGCAATGTATTACTGAATTAGTTCTGCATTTCATAAACGTTATAACTTGTTGTGTGTACAATGTATTATTTCACTTATACAGCATATAATGAACAAAATGACGCTGATCATACATGAGTCAGAAAATGGTTGAATATTTTGATATCAAATATTGGTCAATTGAAGGGAGGAAATTAGTAATTCTCTGTCCCAATTTAAGGTTTTGTTCTAATTCTCTGCCATATTTCCCATTTCAGCACATCTTTGCTTCAACACCAGTAAAGAACATGCTTCTGAAACTGATTTTGAATTGAAATTAAAATTAAAGCATTTAGAGGAGTTTGAACTTGTCGATATTCGGACTGAGCTATTCTGCTTGGAAACTAGATGCATCAACCACTTATTATGTTAATGAGTTATTTGTTTCAGTACGGAAAGTGTTAGTTTTTTTCATATATGTTTAGACTATTTGCAATGGGTATGATCATCAATTGAATCAATTAATTTTCGAAATCTCTTGTTTCAACCTGTAAAATATGATTTCAGTTATCGTTTAAATAATAAAAGAATAATAGAATTGTAATAACAATCATCTACACAATGAAATTTTATGAAGAAAATTATTAATTCTATTATTGAGCATCTCTTCAGACAAGCTTTAATGAACTTACATAACTTACTGTATCTGTACTGAATCCTGTGAACTTACATAAAATGTCTTTTAAGGAGCTAACTGTTATTGTGTGAGTGAAGAAACTTATAGCTAATCTTAGTCGCTAACGAATTTGGTTCCAAAGGAGAACGTTCCATTTAGATTTCCAGCAAGTCTCAACTTTTAAATATGCTTTAATTTTAATTTCAATCCAGGGTTAATGCGAGCAGCAAGGTCTTTTCCTGTGGGAAAGAGAAGTGTTATTGGAATGAAGACATTGACAAGGAACTGGAACCGGACCATGAATGGAAATAAATATTTAAATGTAATTTCCGTCAATTGTTCCAGACTTAATATTTTCAGCTGATTACAATCACTTTCTATTTCATATATAATCAGTATTTCTCTGTTTTTTCAAAATCTCAGCTCGATCCTTGTTAATAACATTTTCAGCAGTCGAAGAAGGAGAAACATTCAGTTGTTGCCTGGAAATACTACGTTTTGTATTGGAAAGAGGTAATTGATAACTAAAATTAAAATTAATAAATTGACGGGATCAATCCCAGTGCCATTTGATACAAATGTGTGGCGTGACCACTCATATATTTTGATTCTTAATTATTTCATTCTAATTTGATTTACAATTTTTCATAATATAAAGAAATTAAAGAAGTATAATTGCCTAAAACATAAGGTTAGAAGGAGGTTTGCCCCCACCCCCATAATTTGTGAATCAGTAACGATTGACAGTTGCTTGCATCAGATTGTCACTAGATAGCTTTGATAATTGTTAAGAATTGGTTTATATACGTTAATAAAATAAAAGAGATTAAATTTCTTCTTGGAATTATTGTTGATTAACGTCGCATTCAAATACGTCATTTCATATTCAATTATTCGTTGGAATTATTGTTGGTTCACGTCGCATTCAAATACGACATTTCACTTATTTTTCGTTCTAATAGTATACCTATTGTTATCCACTTTTTGGAATTAAATAAAATCAATAAAACAAGGATTTTTGTGTGATTATTTCCAGATTTTGTGTGTGTATGTTTGTGTTATATTTTTGCAGCCGAATTTTGTACGCTATTTTCTACTGAAGGTTGGAGAGAAAAACACTGATTGAACCAAAAAAAGGTAAGGGTTGTTGGGGGGATTGAGCTGAGATCTCGCATACAAGAAGCTTCAGATGTCCCGCACCCAAAGCGCCCGATTGATGAAGGCTGGTTTACATTTTTTCTTTTTTTAAAATTGACCGGATTCTTTACGGGCGCGTTATAAGTTTGTTCCGAGCGTAACTCCGGTTCATTCAGTGAGTTTTTTTTAATTCATTTTGTAATTAAGAATAAGAGTTTATATAGAAATAGCGTTCAGTATTTTTCAATATATATAAGATTAATTTGTACATTCAACCGCATAAGTGTTTACTCCATAATAGAGTTCGGTTGCTTTGGACTGTGATGTTAAGTGAATAAATATTAATTGTTAATAAAAGGTTTGTTCACGGAATCGATAATCAGAAACTTGAAAGAATAAGTATTTGAATTTAATTTGCATAAATATTTTTGAGAATTTCATATTAGTGAATCAAATTTTTTATCTCAGTCATAGTTGCTTTTGTTCAGTTGTTATTGAGTGGTGTTGCTGGTGTAGTGGTACTATCTCTGTAGTGTTACCGTACTTTAAGTATTTTGTAGATAATATTATTTGTTTATATTAATATTTATGTATAAATTGTTAGTTATATTATTAATCATGTGTTCTTCACAGCTGAATGATTGTATTATTGATATTCCTGAGGAATTTTCGGAATACGTTACGGTTGATCGTACTGGCTTTCCCGATAATAGTAATAGTAATTTTGGTGAAATATCAATGTCTCTTACACCTCCATCGAATATAAGGGGGATTAATAATTATTCAAGGCTGGGAAACGTTAGCCTTAATCTTAGTGAGCATAATACATGGTGTTCTAATTTATCAAGGGCAAGTCGAGATGTCAGTGCTTCCTCTGTAAATAACGTTAATCCTTATTCTAGGCGAGTTGAATTTGAAATGCCAAATCAGAATAATACGAGTAGTCAGACACAGGATCATAGATATTTAAATATGCGTAATTATTATCAAAGAGTAACTCAGATTAGTAATTCGACGCCGAAAGGTTTTACTGCTCACACTACATTCCTTAACCCTTTGACATCCAGATTTCCCGAGCGTAATGACATTCAGTTTTCACAACCTAATAATTTACAATCAAATGAAGCTGGAGCTTCTAGCCAAGTTTTATATCAAGGCATTGAAGGGAACTTGATGTTCAAATATACGTTTAATAAAACTAGTCAATATCTTGAGGAAAGGTTCCGGGATATTAAAAATTTTAGTGGTGAAGATAGTTTACAGACCTTTGAGGTTTTGTATAGAATTGAAGAGTTGTTGAATTCCACTAGTTATTCAATACAAATGATTCTGACTGTCCTTATATCGAAATGTGATGGAGCCTGTTTGAGAGAAATACAGTGTGCCCTACAAAATCATTTAAATTGGGATCAAATTTGTAAGAGGTTTACCTCATTATTTCTGACTTCTGTTTCTAAACATTCTTTAATATCGGAGGAAATATTTCGTAGGCAAGGTCTTTCGGAATTAGTAGACCATTATGTTTCATCAATTATATATTCAATTAAGGTCTTAGGATTTGTAGGATCTGAAGGCGAATTAGTTGAATTGATTTTGAGCGGTATGAACCCTTCGATACGTTTTCGAATGTTAGATGATTATGTTCCTAAAAGCCGATCAGAACTGATTAAAATTTCTGAGAAATATGTATTAAGACAACGTAGTCAGTTAGACTTTAATAGAAGAATGACATCTAGTAAGGGTCAAAACAATATTATACCTAGTTCTTCTCGAAAATTTGATAATAGAAAGTTTTCAGGGCATAATGTATTCTCCGTTAATGGTTTTACGGGGTCAGATAAAAATTTTGTAAAACCTCAGAGACAAATAATCAAGTCTGATGTACCGGGTTTTCCAGGTCGAGAGATTATTCCTTCCGAACGAAGTGATACAGTAGCTTCTTTTATCGACGGAATTATAAATGGACAGAGAGTTGATTGTTGTTTGGATAGTGGTTCGTCCTTTAATTTAACAACATATAGGTTGGAGAAAAAGTGTGGTGCACTTCAATATATTAGAAAAGTTCCTGAACGAACTGTAGATGCAGCATCTTGTTTACAATTTTCGACGAATGCTGAAATTATTTTATTTCTTAATTTTTCCGGATACTTTGAAAAAATTAAATTTAAAGTGGTAAATGAATTGCCATGTGACTGTATATTAGGAACACCATTCTTACGTGGAACTTAATCGAACATAGACTATGCATCGAATTGTTTAGTGCTTAGGAATGGCAGTAAACGCCTTCGATTGAAATTTAAAAGAATTAATCATGTGGATGGTGATTATGCAGGATTTAGATCCGGAGATAGGGGTGACCAGTTAAGACAAAATAGTAATTTCGGGAACTTTAGAGTCCAACAAAGACAATCCTCATCGGATGTTAGATCTGGCGATCGGATTGACCATCGGGATCCGCAATTTACATTTAAGTCAGGAGACGTGGTAGGCCACTTTCGAAAGGATAGTTCTAAAACATCTTTTGGAAGTTCTACGAAATTTAAATCGGAACAGAAAAAATTTTCCAGATTACCATCGGGTGATCGTGATGGCCAATGTTCGGTTGGTCGAGTTTCAGTAATGATGTATAATAGAGATCGTCGAAAGGATGATGGACATGTAACTATGGAAGAGAGTGATGATATCTTGTACCCACAGTTGGGTGTATCCTATGGCAATGAAGAACATATGGTTTCGTTGTATCTTCGTTCGGAGAATAAATTTAATCGATTTCAGAACATTGGGGTGCAATGTGAAATAAGTTTAGATGACGTTGAACGGAAATTATTGCATATTACTGCTCCAAGTGATTCCAACTTAAAAGAACTTAGAGATTTGGTTCTTAATATGGAGGAGAACCCTATAGGGGATCGAAATGTATGCGATAATGGGATTGAAGCAGATGTTTGTAACATTTTAACTAACTCATCGCATTATGATTTTGCTTCAGTAGTCCCAGGCAGGATGGAAGATCTAATTGAACCCAGTGGTGTTGTGAACGTCAATCAACGAGTAAGGGACCAGGCACTCCAACATGTGTTGTCACCTGTTGAGGATATGAATATTCGTAAAGAAGAAATAGTTTCTTGTGTTGAACAGAAAAAGAAGAGGAAAAAGAATAAAAAGAAGAAAAGGAAAGTTGAAAAGAAGAGTGATGGTGTCACCTGTAATCAGATAGTATCAAAAGAGAATCTATTAACACAGAGGGACGTTTCTCCGGTTGATAATGTTGAGAGTGATTCGCAAGCTTCGGACATTGATCTGGAACAGGCTAATAACTTTTATAAATTATTACATCGAAATAAAAAGTATTTAGACCCGGAGTTAACTCACAAGGGGAGGAACCAATCTGAACTAAACACACAGGTGAATAAACCTACAAAAAGTGATTGTATTAACATACAGGTGAATAAACCTACTCAAGAGGAAGATAAACTTAAGACTTGGAAATATTCGGGTTCGGATATTGAGGATTTTGTATGTGAGGTTAAAACATCTTATAATGATGTTATAAATAAAAGAGTAGGGTGTATTAAAGACTTTGTTGGTCGACTATACTTGAAAGAACAAAAACCTTTTAAAGAAACACCATTTCCGATACCTCGACAAAAGGAACAGGTTTTTGATTCTCAAATTTAGGAATTGATTGATCAAGGGATTTTAGTCGAAGTCGATCATTCTAATTATGCTATTGCGTGTTTCCTCGTGAAAAACAAAGACGGAACCCATCGTCTAGTCGGGAATTTCTGTAAAGCTAATTCATTGATTGTTAATGACGTATATCCTTCGCCTAATCTCGAGAAATATTTGACAGCCTTGGCGGGTAATACAGTGTTTTCTAGATTGGATCTTAAGAAAGCATATCTTCAAATCTACCTCCATGAAGACTCTAGAGAAATAACTACCATAGCAACACCTAAGGGTAGTTATCAATTTACTCGAATTCCGGTCGGAATTAAGACCGGAGGTAACATACTCGCCCGGGCAATGGAAAAGATTCTTGGAGATTTGGTTAATGACGGTGTACGCATATATTTTGATGATGTCCTTTTAAGTACAAAAACTATAGAAGAACATAAGAAATTGATGATTAAGGTGCTTGATCGTTTTCGAAAATATAATATAACAATTTCTCCAGAGAAGAGTTTGTTCTTTTATAGAAAAATTAAGTACGTTGGCTATATTGCAGACGGTAACACTATGGAAATAGATCCATCTAGAGTGTCTGCGATAAGAAATATACCTCCACCCAGGAATAGAAGGGGTTTAATGAAGATATTAGGACCTTTTTCATATTACTCTAAATTTGTTCCTCAATTGCAGGAAATTATGGTTCCTTTAAGTGAACTTAAGTCTATTAATCGAAAATTTACCTGGACAAGTGAGGAACAAAAGATTTTGGATAAGTTGTAAGATCTGTTGATTAACAATATAGTTCTTAAAACACCAGATTTAAATAAAAGGTTCATAGTCCATGTTGATGGGGGAGGACGTGCGATTGGAGGGATCCTCGCTCAGAAAAACGATGAAGGTATAGCTGTCCCTGTCGCATTTTATAGTAAACGACTCTCGGAAGCAGACAAACATAGAAGTATTTACGAGATTGAGTTTATCAGTCTCGTAAAAACCATTTCAAGATATAAACATTATTTAGTTTCAGAATTTGATATATATACCGATAATAAAGCTTTGAGTTGGATCCTAAACAACTCAAAGAGATTGTTGAAATATGGCCCTTTGGTAGAGACCTTGTGTCAATTTAATTTTGTTATTCACCACATCCGCTCAGGAGATAACATTGTAGCCGATTTTTTAACACAGATGCATGATCCTTTTGAGTTCAATATTTGTGACAATCCTATTGGTTTGCCTTCATTTAGGAATAATATGAAAATACCAAATACTTGGCGTTTGCCATTAGTTAGGGAGCCAATAGATGTTTTGCAAAGGGACGATCCTGAACTATCGAGAATAATAGAGAGATTAGAAACAGGTGAACAAGTTACAGGTTATTCCTTAAATAATACTATTTTGATGAAAAGAACGAATTCTGTCATAAATCCATTCAAAATAGTGATTCCAAAAGGACTACAACATATTATTATTGAATATTTTCATGATGATCGACTTACGGGCTCTCATTCTGGAGTTTTTCGAACGTTAAGGAAAATCATGAAAAGATTTACGTGGAATAATGTCGTGATGGATGTAAAGCAATATGTGAGATCGTGTGAGATTTGTCAGCGTGTTAAGGAATCGAAACAAAAGAAGATGGGTCCTTTAGAATCTAAAATAGCAAAAAGAATAAATTCTTGTTGGGCTTATGATATTATTGGTCCACTCCCATCCTCACAGGGCTACAAGTTCATTTTAATAGGAGTCGATTATGCAAGCAGGTTCGTAGTCCTAAAGAAAATGAAGAAGATTACTTCTACCTTGTTAGCTAAGATGTTTATGGACATTTTCAGTCGTTTATGGTATCCGGAGACTCTAGCAACTGATAATGCTTCGGTTTTTGTATCGGAGTATTTCTCTAAGTTTCTCTTTGGATTGGGTATTAAACATATAAGAATTAGTCCATACCACCCAGAGGCGAATCCGGCGGAAAGATTCATTAAAACTCTGAAATCGGCGATGAGAGCTTATTGCTCAGACAAACAAACACAATGGTCAAATCTTATTCCAGAACTCCAGTATTCTTTAAACATCTGCGAACATTGAGGACTGAAAGGTGTTCCAATGAAACTTTATTATGGACGTCCGAATTTTACACCATTAGAAAACCTTTGGCACATTTCAGATCTTGATCTTGAGGTTAAATCAGGTAAGGAGTTATGGCAGAATGCTTTATCCAATATGGAGAAGGCTTGGAATAAGAGGAAAAAACTAACGAATCAACGGAGACAACCAGTTGTTGTTCAAATTAATGACAGAGTTTTAGTTAGAAGTCATGTAAAATCGTCCATAAGAGAAAATATATCTAAGTCGCTTAGCGACAAATGGATCGGACCTTTTGTGATTAGGAGATTCCTTACACCCAATACGCTTTTACTTTCGAATGAAAATGATGACGAAGAGTCATATAGAAGGACTCATGTTTCCGAGTGAAGAAATATTTTCAGAGGAGAAACCAGAATGATAGTAACGCTTAAATAGACAACAATACTCAGTATCAACTGACAAATATTGTTGCAAATAAGTACTTCCAAAAATAAACTTTTAGTAATAATTTACATATAAAAAGATAAGTTTGAAATGTTAATTATAAATAAATGCGAATTTATTACTCAAAAAAAGGTGTTTGAAAGTATTAAAGAGTGAAACAAATTTTAATGTGTTTTTCTAATTTTTAATAGAAATTTCTAATATATGCAATATAATAATGAGAATTTTTATATTCCTAGCAAAGTCTTTGTATCCTGAGTTCACGTTGCTGCCAGATGTGTCTTTTTTCCCTCAAGGCGGGGGAAATTGTAACAAAAGCCGCCACTGAATCTGAATTGGAAGAAAATCGTCAGGACGTCTTTTATTACAAAGCAGAAGCAATAAATATATATATAACTTATATTGTAAAACATCGAAAGAGAGAGAGAAGAATTGTTGTAACATGCTTTTAAACTTTTTGAAAAAGTAAAGATCTTGGCGATTAAAAAGAAGAGAAAAGAAAAGGTGGTAAATTGTAATAGTATTTCCAGACGGCAACACTGATTTCTTCCTTACAGTTGGTAACGAAAGGTATTAGACCACTATTGAGAGGTAAGAACTATTTCAATTTTTTTACTTCCTTGTGACCCTTGTTAAATGTTAGGGATATGTTTTCCATAGTTCTTGTTGGTTGTCTCGTAGTATGATTTCTTTGATCAGGATTTTTCCATTGTTCGATATGTGAGAAAATTGTCTGCACCGTTATCGAATTCAATTGCCGTTTCTTATTGACAAAAAATCTCAGCTCGATCCTTGTTAATGACATTTTCAGCAGTCGAAGAAGGAGAAACATCCAGTTGTTGCCTGGAAATACTACGTTTTGTATTGGAAAGAGAGTAATTGATAACTAAAATTAAAATTAATAAATTGACGGGATCAATCCCAGTGCCATTTGATACAAATGTGTGGCGTGACCACTCATATATTTTGATTCTTAATTATTTCATTCTAATTTGATTTACAATTTTTCATAATATAAAGAAATTAAAGAAGTATAATTGCCTAAAACATAAGGTTAGAAGAAGGTTTGCCCCCACCCCCATAATTTGTGAATCAGTAACGATTGACAGTTGCTTGCATCAGATTGTCACTAGATAGCTTTGATAATTGTTAAGAATTGGTTTATATACGTTAATAAAATAAAAGAGATTAAATTTCTTCTTGGAATTATTGTTGATTAACGTCGCATTCAAATACGTCATTTCATATTCGATTATTCGTTGGAATTATTGTTGGTTCACGTCGCATTCAAATACGACATTTCACTTATTTTTCGTTCTAATAGTATACTTATTGTTATCCACTTTTTGGAATTAAATAAAATCAATAAAACAAGGATTTTTGTGTGATTATTTCCAGATTTTGTGTGTGTATGTTTGTGTTATATTTTTGCAGCCGAATTTTGTACGCTATTTTCTACTGAAGGTTGGAGAGAAAAACACTGATTGAACCAATAAAAGGTAAGGGTTGTTGGGGGGATTGAGCTGAGATCTCGCATACAAGAAGCTTCAGATGTCCCGCACCCAATGCGCCCGATTGATGAAGGCTGGTTTACATTTTTTTCTTTTTTTTTAAACTGACCGGATTCTTTACGGGCGCGTTATAGGCCCAGTTGTTCCCATCGTTTTACTGGGCGCTCCCTGTTCGTAATTCCTACATACTTTCCGTCCTCCGTCATGCTATTTTTGTCTGGCCTTTTCTTTGATTTCAGATGCAGATGCAGATTTTATTTTCAAATCTTCAGTAATAATAACAACACTATGGTATTATATAGAACAGTAGAAGTGAGTGACTCATTATCAGCCATACCAAATTTCTTTAGGGCGGAATGTGCAATTTACATAAAAGGTTCCCTTTGTCACAAAAACAAGGGATAAGGAAGGATTTTCGGAAATGTGTATCCTAAAAGAGAAAATGGTAGTTTTTTTTTCAGGGAACTGTATCTCCCATATTTCTGAGGTTAGGAACATAAAACTTGGAACACCAATTTACCATAAAAAGTAACTTTCTTTAAGCTTTTTTTTTAAAATTCCACACCTTAGAGGGGAATTACACGTACCAACTATTTTACTCGTTCTATATTGGGCACATTTAAGTTTATCGTGTCCTGATTAATTTAGTTGCTTGAGGGTAAGTGTGAGGGCGTCATTTGAGTGTGGGTGTGAGCAAGAGCGAGGGTGAGGACGTCGATTGAGGGTGAGGGCGTTGATGGAGGGTGAGTGTGAGGGAGGGTGAGGGCGTCAATGCAGGGTTATGATGAGGGCGTTAGTGGAGGGTGAGTGTGAGGGAGGGTGAAGTTGAGGGCGTCAATGGAGAGTGAGTGTGAGGAAGGGTGAAGTTGAGGGCGTCAATGGAGGGTGAGTTTGAGGGAGGGTGAGTGTGAGGACGTTAGTGGAGGGTGAGTGTGAGGGAGGGTGATGGGAGTTCTTGAATGGTGGGTGAGTGTGAGGGAGGATGAGGGGAGGCCGTCAATGGAGGGTGAGTCTGAGAGGAGTTCGTCAATGGAGGGTGGTGTGAGGCAGGGTGAGTGTGAGGATGTCAATGGAGGTTGAGTTTGAGGGTAGGGCGTCAATGGCGGGTGAGTGTGATGGAGGGTGAGGGTGAGGAATGGTTAGGAAAAATGACCATCTCTGAACTGGTGTGACAATAACAAGTTTAAGTTGAACTTGAATAAATGCAAAGCTCTTTCCTTTACTGCGAAGAAAATACCATTAAATATAACTAGTCTACTGAAGGAAATATTTTAGAGACACCTACTTAATTTAAAGATCTTGGAGTGCTATTTAACCCTAAATAATTTTATTTATCATATTGAAACAATTATTAATAATTCATACAGAAATCTTGGTTATGTTATAAGCATAGATAAGGGATTTCAAAACGATGCTACATTAATGAAACTCTACTTTTATTTTGTGAGATCTCAATTAGAACATGAGACTCTGTCCTGGTCTCCAAAAAGCACTAAACACACATAGATATGATTGAAAGGAAACAACCAAAATTCTTAAAATTACTTGCGTATAGATAAACTGGCATGTATCCAAAATACGACTCTTATTCAGAAATAGTACAAAATTTTAATATGATCACATTGAAACAACGGAGAAAAATTCTTTTTTCCTTTTACGTAAATTACTAGATTGTAAGATTGACCGCTCCAATCTTACTTCAAAGCTCCAATTGCACGTCCCGTCAGGTCAAACCCGCGTAGAAAATAGCAGTACATTTTACTGCGAAAAGGCAAGAAAAAATATCCTCGCTAAGTGGAAGGAAGCGAGAAAAATAAAGAAAGAACAAGAGGAGAACATAATAAACTGGACAAGTGGTATAAATACACATGATCAATGGAAAAAATTATTAGAAGTGATAGAAAAGAAAAATGCATAAGACTATTAGTGCAATTTGAATATTTCCAAATTTCTGTTACTTTATTTTATTTTATTTGATTTTATTTTATTTTATATAAAGATCAATAAAATTGTAAATTGCATTGACAATTAACATATATTAACAAAGTAATTATTTCTTCGGTATCGGTCTTAGCCTAGTATCGGATTCGGATGTCAACGATAACATTGCTAAGTGGTCATCTATAGT
Source organism: Thermobia domestica (assembly GCF_964235325.1). Taxonomy (NCBI): domain Eukaryota; kingdom Metazoa; phylum Arthropoda; class Insecta; order Zygentoma; family Lepismatidae; genus Thermobia; species Thermobia domestica. The sequence goes on from NC_137455.1 coordinate 304,244,089, forward strand.
GGAATCAGATCACCCTGACCTTGATAAGAGAGGACTACAATCCTCTTGGTACGAACCTCTTATAAATCATTACTTTGCAGCTCTACTTCAGTCATCCGATAGCCCAGAAGATAAGGCCAGACTGCTAGCTACATCATCTCCAGAAGCAGGAGCTTGGCTCCATGCTATCCCGTCAAATTTAGGATTGCATCTACCCAATGACAGTTTTCGAATTTCCGGTGCACTACGTTTGGGAGCAGATGTTTGAGTGCAACACAGATGTACTGCCTGTAGAAGTGTCGTAGACAAGAAGGGCCTTCATGGACTCTCCTGTGCCAATAGTGCGGGAAGACATTCATGCCACTCCAGCGTCAACGATATTATCATGATGGCACTAATTTCAGCAGGCTTTCTTTCTATATGTGAACCGTTGGGATGCAGTCGTGCAGACGGCAAGAGGACAGATGGTAAGACCCTAATACCGTGTAAGAAAGGAAAAGCACTTCTATGGGATTTTACTTGTTCCGACACCTTCGCCCCTTCAAATCTGCATTTTTCCTCATCAGAAGCTGGCAACGTGGCTGCTCGCCGGGAAACAGAAAAGCGCAGGAATTATAGCAATTTACTCGACAAATATCATTTTGTCGCTATAGCTGTCGAATCGGGTGGTTCATGGGGTCCCGAAGGCCTTAACTTTATAAAAGAAGTTACACACTGTATTTATTTATCGTCAGGAGACGTTAGAGCAACCTCTTTTCTACTGCAACGCATCAGTTTGACAGTACAAAGAGGGAACGTTGCATCAGTTTTGGGAACGCTACCCTCTGGTAAGGAACTGGAGGAGATCTTTTGTCTGTAATCTCGGCGAAGGTTTGAGGATGCTGTTACGAGGCTTATCACAATAACGTGTATTAGTGGATAATTATATTTTGATATTCTGTAAAATGTAAATTGCCCACTGTTCAAGGAATGTAATCTTTTGTAGTTTGGCAGCGGACTTAACGCAAAGTGAGTTCTGTGCGTAAAATTGTTCATGTGTGGTTCCTTACTTTTTGCTGTTTTGCTTACTGTTTTGCTGTTTTTCTATCGCTGTTAAAATTTGCATGTGTTACTACTAAAAGACGCACAGAGGAATATTTGTACCAAAAACCTGCACAAAATTATTTACTATTTAAAAAATAATATATAATAATTTTATTTGAAAAAAAATGTCAATATATAAAAGATATATTCAAATGTTGTCAATATAGAAAAGTTTCATACTGTGTTACTTTTCTGTATATACCCTAATTTTAATGTTGAAAAAAGTATTGTTATCTAGCTTCATTTCTAATTATCTCATATTCAAAGAGTGCTTAGCAATAGAGTTGATGACGCAATTTCACCTCATGCAAGTTTAAATATTCTAAATTAAATACTTAGATTGCTTTCTTTTATCAAAAATTTGCAATTCGAACTACTAAAAATCTACATGTCATTTTGTTTACATTTAGTTTGTTTTTTTATCCACTTATCCACAATTATGAATCATCATTTACAAAAGGAAAAATTATGGGAATTAATCTGTCTTGAATGAGAGCGATGTGGTCACTAATATCACATAACATATGTAGAAATAAAATTAACAATGTAATTATATGATATTGTTACATATTACAAATTTAAATTTTATATATATAAAAACAACAATAGCCAATAGGGTGTAGTCGCTCTGATGGCAAGAGACCTGACGGAATGTCTTTGGTGCCTTGGAAACGAGGGAAGGCTTTAATATGGGATTCTGATACCCTAGCCCCCTCTAATCTTCCTTCATCTTCCACAAAAGCTGGGACGGTTGCAACTCGCAGAGAATATGAAAAGAGACGAAAATATAACAACCTCTTGGACAAATACCACTTCGTCACCATAGCCATTGAAACTTGTGGGTCCTGGGGTCAGGAAGGTCTAAACGTCATTAATGAAGTTGGACACCGCATAACTATTAACACAGGAGACCCCCGAGCCTCATCCTTTCTTATTCAAAGAATAAGTATAGCTGTGCAAAGAGGGAACGTAGCCGCGATACTAGGAACTCTCCCTCCGGGAAAAGCTTTGGACGAAATTTTCCTTTTGTAATCAATCTCCTCTCACCAAACTCCTTGTGGCATTCACTTCGAAAGTTTCCAATTTTGAACAGAATATTTTATGTTACAGAAATAGCTACATTCCTCATCAAATAATAAGTATATTTGATTGTTAAATTTTAAATGTAAAATAACTAGGCAAAAATCGCTTTATTTGTGATTAACAATTTATAATATATGGAGCATGTGCAATTAAAATTGAAAGCTAATGAGATAAAAAAAATATGTATCTTGAAATAATCATTTAATTAAATCAATTAAAAAAATAAAATATAAACAATATTATATATATAAATGAAATATACATACAAATATATATATACACAAATTAATATACAATATATATATACAAATATATATATACAAAAATATATATACAAGTTATATAAATGAAAATGCTAACTAACGGCTGAGGAAAATATACGATTTGCTGTCATCTGTCTTTTCTCAATGTCTGATGAAGAGGACGTTAGGTCCTTGAAACTGTAACAAAAATCTGAAACTGTATAATTATTAAATAATTCATTTTGTTCTGGTCAGAAAAATGTGTTTTAAAATAATTGTGGGTAAATGTACTTTTAATGAATAACACTGTAACTTTGGCCTTGAGTCTGTTGTGTTGAATAAATAAATAAATAAATAAATAAATTTTACGTACAAGGTGTGTTGCATCTGTTCATGTGTGTGTTATACCAACAAAATTGTAACACCCGACCACCGGTGTTATAGCAGATTTTAGGGAAAGTACTTTTGCTATTGACTAGACAAATAAGATTGCCTTATTCTTTTGGATCTTAGGTTTATTATATAGTTTTAAATACTATTTGTACTTTTGTATTGTTTTAAGCATTGCTTTCTTAAGAAAAGAGTAGAACTGAGAGTATGAAACCTAGCTGAAGAAGAATGAATACAATTATAGGTTTGAAATATAACTAAGTAGGAAATTAAGATATTAATAACACTTACGTTGTACGTAATTCACGATACCATAGTTTCTCAAATAGTCTCCAGGATTACTTCTACAAAATTAAACATATTTTTTCACGAACTTGGCTGATATTCTATTTTCCTCAATACGTATTTTATAAGCATTAGCACTGATTTTTAAAGCTTTCTACGATCACGCACAGCAAATAAGCCTGAAGTAACGCTAATGATAGAAAACAGCATTTCTATCAATATTTGTATTAAAAATAAATTATCATTTCGTCTTATCTGTTTCGTTATAACCATTGAATATTAAATTATATTCAACATAATAGAAAATTATCAGTAATCCATATCTATGCGCATATTACCTATGCATATGGTATTAACAGGAAGTATCGACTCTCGTTAAAATATCGTTAATAAAAGCACACATTCGTACACTATGAATATAACAATAAAGCAAGTCTGAATAATTTAATAACTTCGCTCTCATGAAAGAATAGTTATTAAGAAAACTGGAAGTTTTATTCAAATCACGTTTTTGGTACTTGGGTGCCACTTGTGAAGAGAAACAATAAGTCTCCAGGGACAAAAACTGAATTTAATATGAATAAATGAACTCCAATCATGGATTATATAATCGATCATATTAAATATATTAAATCAATTACATAGTTTGTAGAGATTTATTGCAGGACAATAAACAACACCTATTTATTTATTTTGATACAATAACAATACTAAACGTTTAGCGTTCTTAAGTCCTACATACATGTAGCATTCAGTTGTTTGCAAATTTAGAAATTTTCACTAAACTAAGTGTGATAATTATGGCTTGCTTCACGAAAAATAGTAAAACTATATCTAAAGTTTATATCCAGATTTTAAATGAAATCATCCCTTTACATTTTTACTTTATATACTTGCAAATAAGAAAAAATAGATAATTAAAATTTTGTCCTAATTATTAAATAAAAAAATGTTATTTTAAATATTTGTTTCTTACAGCTGCATATCTTTGACGCATTCACGGTGTTGGTAAAGGCCTTCCAAAATATGACAACTGTCGCTTTCATTTGTAACGCTTTCTTTGAATATGTCAAAACCTTAAATACAAAATATGCCAGTGCATTTCAAATATTATTTGTTATATATAAGATATAATGTGAAGGTAAAATACCATTAACGCTTGTCCAAACAGGAGTGTCCAAAATAACAGACATTCCTCTAAATTCCATAGTTTTTTGAGCCAATGAGATGAATAGGGGCAGTCCTGATATAGCTTTTGTCCAAATTGAAACACTACCTATGTAATAGGGAAAGTGAACGTAATAGAAAATAACATGCCTAAAATAACTGAGATTAGTATCGAATCCATGGTTCTCGAAGTCTCGAAAACAGAAACAACATTTAATCTGTTTGAAACGAGAAGCCCCTCGTACTAAGTAGTTAGCATACTCGCCTTTGGGTGGTAGACCTGTGTTCGATTTTCTTCGGAGATTCCATCCCATTTCATCCAATCTTACCCCGCCTAACGATTTATCATTCACTGATGTCCCCAAAATAAGAATGCCAGTCACTTTAGGCGAGATGGGAATTCCTGTACTAGTATCTTAACCAGAAATTTCAATCAATATTTGCAATATCTGTCAAAAAGTAAATATGTAATAAATACTATACAACAGGAAAGCATAGGGGGAATGCGATTTAGTGAATTTAGTTCACTTTGAGTTTGTTTTGGGAATATGGAAAGTAATTATCAGATATCAGCTAATCATAAACAGAATAGAAATATACAAGGTGTTTCTAAACAACATTGACAACGTTTGGAAAGTGATTCCTGACACCAAGAAGAGGCAAAAATTATAGAAAACCTGGGTGCACAAATGCTTCCTTTCGGCGCCATGACCAGCCAAAAATGTGTCGGTAAAATGCAAGAAAGAGTCATAACTCGAGAACAAAATTTCGGATCGAAGTAGAGGGAAGGGAAATATCTATTATTTTTTAGCCTAGCTTCCATTAATGCAAAATTCGATATGATTCAGAGACGTTGCAATGGTCACCCCAAATAAATTTAAGAATTCCTGGGATATCTTGTCAAACATTGACTGAAAGAAATTAACTACAATTAAATATGATATTTAAAAAAGTCTCAGAAGGTGGTCCAAGTTACAAGAATATGGTTAGAATTCGAAAAAGAAAAATGCACATATTTGATTGATCTACTTTGTCTCAGTACGGAATTGTTTATCGAGGAAGAACTGACATTATATAAAGTCCATAATATTTAAATGTTATTCCTTCTAGGCTAGTGAAGACAGATATATCACTCATTGTTATATGAGTAGCGTACGCGACTTTGGTACAGGAGACCGAACTTCAATTGTCAGACAAGCGGTTTGGATCTCATTTTAATCCATAGCCCCATGTCTAATGTAACTTTGGGACCGAAAAGGGATGCTAAACTCAAATCCGACCTAATAATAGGAACATATAGTAGATGAAAGCTAATTATTGGGAAATAATTCGTGAAATAAGAATATAGGGGAAACCAGGGTCATTCCGAGAAAACTCACGAACATTTATTGTCTGGGATCGAACGAGGACCAACCCGCACCGATGTAAGCGCTCTATCACAAGCTACCGTGCCCTACTTTGGAGGAAGCACTATGATTCTGTCACATATTTCGCTCTAATAAATATTGTGGGTGATAAACCAATATACAAGAAGTACAAGCAAAGCAGAATGGGGAATCTTTAGTTTCTTTCGTTCAAAACGGTAAATACGTTTTTCTAAGTCAGTCATTCATCGCTTGTTGCTCGCGTCTCTCAGAGATTGTGAAGGGGCACAGTGGCTCGGTTGTAAAAATCTTGCCTGTGGTACGTGGGATCCCTCGTTTGATTCGTCAGCTAAGTAACTTTGTGGTAAACATCGTATCGTGTCGGTGGGTTTTCTCGGGATACTCCAATTTCATTCCACATTTTCATTCCAACATACCTTCCACCGTCATTCACTTGCCTTAATCACTTTTTTCTCTTATCCTAAAGAGCATAAACGTGGATCGTTAAACTGAAATATTTCATTTAATTTTTCAGCAGTTGCTTACAGTTTATCGATGGTTCACATTTGTCTTTAATATGTTGTTTTGTTGTTGCTATTATTTATAAAGAAAGAGTCTGTAGGGATGGTTTCGAGATGAGACGAGACTAGAATTTGCACAGTCTCGGTCTCGTATTGTGATGTGCAGTGGGAATATTCCCGGTGGGAAGGAATTTAAAAAATGGGAATATTCCAAGAATTTTTCTCTCGCCTATAAATTCCCTGGGACGAATTTATTTCAATTTCGTTACTTTATCTTCCAAATTATAAGAACTGTATTACTAATTACTGTATTTAATATATTATGACTTACGGTACTTCTAGCTTTTAAAGAATTTGGAGGGTAAAACATTTAAGATTCTTTGACAGTACTTTATATAACAAATAATAGGATTTTTAAGTTCCATTTCAATTTGCACTAAAAAGTAGGGTAATTGTTTAGTATTGGGAAGCCAAAACTAGCAAAAACTAGAATGATTTATGCTAGAAATGAGTAGATAGTTATGTTCAAGTAGTCAAGAAAGTATCGAACACATTTTTTAGAGTACTAGGAGATTTGTACAAACCGTAAAGATAAGTGGAAATTATTTATGTGAGAAAAGAAAGTGAATTTTTCGTAACGAAGATAGAAAACAACATGCCCTGCAGGGCTCTAGCCCACCTTCATTCGCTGACGCTCGCTCGGCAATGCTGCATAAATTTAATTTTGGTAACGTAATTTAAAATTGTGAGACACGTGTGTTCTGGCAGTTACCGAACCTAATTTGTTTATAACATTTAAAAATTGAATATGTTTATAATATTAGTAGTAGAAGTTTAGAAAATCCACTAACATATAAATTTAAACTTTTTAGCGGTTTAAATGTATTTGGACTTACCATTTTTTTTACATATTTACTTTAATAGAACATATTGTAATTAAATATCCATTTTGCGTACTATCTAAATATAATAAAATAACATAATATCGTACAGACTATATATTCTAAGCACTCCCATGGGGACAACAGTAATAATATACTGAGATATAAAAACGAATTTAACTTTGAAATAATAACATAGTAATAGAATACAATTTCCTTTGTGATTGTGCATAAATTCACTGAAAATTCTCATTTCTGGGAATCTTCCCGAGAATATCACTGGTCTCGTATCGATTGATAAACAGCGGTGTTGGTCTCGTCTCGAGTCAAAAATCGCCATTTCGGTTTCGTCTCGGTCAAGAGATGCTTGTCTCGATCTCGGTATCGGTCTCGAGAACAAAGTCTCGGTCTAGTCTCGAAAGTTTCGAAATAAATAGTGTGAAATTAGAATATCGAACTATTATTATGGTAAAGTCTGTCCTTTCCCGTTTTTCTTATTTTTGCCTTAACTCTTGGCTTACAATTATGGTATGTTGTACCTCATCATAGCTAATTTGCTAGCGCTAATGATTTCAATGCAGGTGTTCCAGGCTCAATCATCAGAGGGTATACCATATCTGGGATAAAACCCCAAAAGGAACCCATATTTTACTTTCAGCATATAGACTTTGTGTCATGTAGCCTGTACAATTAAAATCTATTAAATTAACTCCAGTACTATAAAGTAGTTTACTTTCTTCCTTTGAAAGGGAATTGTTCAATTGCTCCTAACGGATATCGCAAAACATAGCAGCACGAATGTATCTGATCGTACAAAAATTGAAATTTTATGATTTCTAATTTATTATCCAATACATTTTCCTTTGACTGTCATTTTAAAAACAAATATAACGTTCATTATCTTAATAAATAGGTAAAATTATTACTATTAAATTCTATTTCAAATAGATCAAATGCGTTATTACCCTTTGACATCTATGCGTTTAACTGACACTTTATAATACGAAGTTCCTGATCCTTGTGGTGGGAGATATATCATTCATCTTTGCTATATGAGGACTCGGGTTGGATCACAAAACAAGCTAGTTTCCAAGTCACGGTCATGTTTCACATAGTTCGCGTTTTATTTTAAGTACATTCTATTTCTTATACAAGTTCAGGAAGTCGTAATGCATTACATAAGCAAATATTCAATGCCGTAACAGAGAATAAGGTTATTCCTGAGCTCTCACCGGTGCATGCGATCTTTATTCGAGATGACTAGTCCTAAGTTCATTATGTTGAAATTTTATGTTGGTTGAAAAGTTCTTGCGAAATACGTATGGGATATATATTACAGGTCAATAAGTATATAGGTAATTCGAGCTATATGTATCTATTTGTCTCCCTTTTACCAAAACAAGTGATTTTTAACTGTCTAGTTCTCTTTTGTATTAATTTTCGTAGTTTTGCTGCAACATGAAGGATTTAAATAGTCATGTTTTTATTGCTGTACGCTTTTCTTTAAATTTTAGATCAGTTTTACCCAACCTTATCTAGTAAAAGTTATGTACATATGGAATTTAGAGGTAGATTACCCTAAGACACTTTTTGGTAGAAATTGAGTTAGGAATACACTTTACTAGACTATGGTTCTTCTAGTGGTGTAATAATGTAACTCTTATAGCATCCAACCAATTAGCAACTACTTAGTACAATTTGGAAAACAGTACTATAGATCTTAGTTAAGGAACCAGTTTTTCTCTTCTTCTGTAAAATTACGAAATTATGACTTGGTTTAGTTTTCCTCTGAGGTCCAGATATAATAAAATGATCACCATCATCATAATCAACCGTTATTAATATACTGCTGGTTGAAGTCTTTCTAAGTCTTCTCCACAACTACCTATCGTAGGCAATTCATTTCCAGTTTATTCTCCGGTGGTTCTTGATTTCGTCTCACCTTCTTGTATGCGGACGTTTCCTAGGTTGTTTTTGTCCCATGGTATCCACTCTTCAATTGTTTTCGTACATCGATCATAATTTCTTCTTGCAATGCGGCCAGTACATTTTGCAGCTCATGCTAAAATTATTTCGTTAGTACCAGTTATTAGTTGCCAAATAATTCATTTCTATATATTTGGGCTACAAATAATTTAAATCTGCTACTTTTGGACCACATACGTGCTACATTTTGATCTTCGGATCTGGAAACACAGACTCGATGATTTAAATCAACAAAAGATGAGGACCCCATTTGATCTAGCGGCTAGCAGGCTTGAATTCGATCAACTTGCTACCGAGTTCGATTCCCGGTGGGGGTAAAATTTAACGACCGGATTAGTTCGGATTCCAGTATAATCAGTAACTCTACGTCTCCTTTAGCTGCCCTAGCATAAGCGTGGGGCCTTAAACTAAAACAAACGAAACCAAAAATCAACATAATGTGTATTAACTAACTGTAAGTTCTTCATTATTGCATATAGCTGTATGGCAGGAATCATGGTGGTCGGTGGTCATAATTAACCAAGTGAAATGTAATGAAGTTGTAATTAGAACTTTCGAATGAGCACGGTTTTAATCTAAAGCGTACTTCCGGACTAAGGCTTATGGCTAACAACTAGTCTCACTGAAAATGTGTCAGTTACGTTTAATTTCAGTTACAGTTTGCATTTACATGTATTGCTGCAACCAAAGCTCTGACATTATCATTATAAGTAGTCCAAAGAATATGAAAACGCCGTCTTTAGAAAACATTCTTCCACCATAAAACTAATTGTGAGTAATTTAAACATATTTTGCAGTGTAGGTACGTTATTTGCACTATATGTAGAATAATATATAGCAATTTATTTAAGTGGGCAACGCTTCTTAAAATAATGTAACTGTGACTTGTAATTAAAACCACCAAAAACTATTGTTGTAATGTTTTGATTGTCAGAAGCAGCGAAAGCAATAACCATTATTAGAACTTAACACAAATACTTCATTTTAAACAGTATAACAATCACTACCGATGTGTTTTATATCACTGAAACGATTTCAAATATCAATTGTTGTAAATGGCATTATGACCTTTTATGTTTTTTAGAAGGATCTACACGATGAGACGTGATATTTCAGCAAGTTTTCGAAGTAAAGTCTTTAGAAAAGTTTATATTTTCCATTTCTTGTTACTTTGATTCTTCATTCATTCCCAATATATTATACCATGATAATAGTATTTGACGCTAAAATAGAATTGATGTACATTGTACCGTCCACGCCATTTGAGTAATTAGAGATCTCCAAAATGTTGATGTTAGTGATACTGTATTGTCGGGAAGTAGACAGAATAGGAAATAGAGATTTCAAATATTGATTAAAATATATTGAAACTGGGTTATTGATTTTCTTACGCACTGTATATTAATGCATAAAGTATTTCTTTTCGAAAATGTGTGTATGATTTCATAATTTCTTAGTGTTGGTGGTTAGAATACTAGTATAGGTATTCCCTCTTTAGTACAGAATTCACTTCTTTCATCTTACCTTCATTTTAGGTGAGACGGGATTAGGCAAGATGGGAACACTTGGCCACTGCAAATGATGCGACACGTCAAGTGCTTCTCTCAGTGCGCCTTGCAAACATTAATTTCTCAATACAATTGGTAATTAGAGGCATTCATAATGTTTATTAACCTAACCATAATCTTGTTTGATAATTAGTGTGTCTAATGAGTAAGATTTGTGAACGCGATAACTCGGAAATTTCAAAACAATCATATTTTCATAACTAGTATCAGATATGCTTTAAACGTTGAACAATATACCCACGTTGCGTTTTACGAAAAATTAACCCACGTTGCCTTTTACGAAAAATTCTTTCGACACTAGGCCGCAGGGAGTGGGCTAATGCCACTCAATTTACCACAATTATCAGTCCTGCTCAAAACTAATGCGGACGTGTTTCTTGAGTTTTCATTCAAACCTTCTATAATGGAATACGCGGGTGGCAAATCATAAACGAAGCACATGTAGCCGCAAGATGTAAAACATAATTAACGAACATCGAGAAATGATTCCTTATATCAAATGAAAGAAAAACAATGTTCTATAAACATCTGTCGACAACGCCTCCTTTTAGAGAAAAAAGGCGCCGAAAATAAAAGAATCAAGTTTTAAAACATCCTAGTTTCAAAATTATCGGACCTATGGTAGGGATTCAAGGAATTACACAGTAGTTAGTATAAACTCGTTCAACCAAATATCATTTTTTTCGGAATCTTGAAATCGGCTCAACGAATTGGAAAGAGAAAGTTGTGGAAGAGGGTACTTTTTAAAGTACTAATTAAGGTTTAATGATAACATTATGTCAGACAGTGTTTAATAATCATTTCATTTCTGTGTTACTAGTGAAAAATAATAGCATCTTCTTCTTTCAACTAATAGGCAATCTTATTTTCGAGAGCTATGCAACCGTACTTAGGATATTTTGTCTTCAAAAACTCCCAAATTAGCATATTATTTATTAAAATTTTATAGACGTATTTACAAACTTACTTCTGTTTGATAATGAAAACTAGAAAATACATTATATTGGAGTTGAATAAATTGGTTCTGTTCGGATTCACTGATTATAATCTATTTTACAATAGAGAAAGTGACTATATTTGTTACTCCTAATCTCTTGAACCACCTGAAAAAGCCCGATCAAGTTTCCAACATAGATCAGACTCGGGACTGAAAGTGCTTTTATTTATTCAATTTGTAGGGTTAACTTGGGGAAGTGGGATAAGGGGGACATATAAAAAAATAAATAGACCTTAATACCTCTTGAATGAAACGAACAATATCGATGAAATTTTCAACATAAATGAGGTTCATTCTTTCTATCTTTACACTTTGACGGAGCAACGTAGGGGACGTGAAAGCCGGAGATGTACAAAAGTCAATATATATAGAAATAAAAGTGAATATGTTTGTGAGTTAATAACTCTTGAACCATCCGATAGTTCTCTGTCAAATTTGCAACTCATAAGGTTCAAACTTGGAAAGTTCTTTATCATTTCACTTTGACAGTAGAACTGAGGAGAGGGGAAGAGTATATTAAAATCAATATATAAAAGTAAAACAAGAATAAGTGGGGAATATATAAAAATCAATAAAATCACCAGAACCACTCTTGAACCACCAGACCGATCTCAATCAAACTTTCAACATAAGTAAAATTCCTGCCTGGGATGTTTCAGTGCAACGTAGTGGAGGGAAAGATGGGAGAGATATATTTAGTAAATTAAAATGAAAGTGGCTGTCTTTGTAACCTCAACAATGTCAAACCGCCTGACCGATTTCGATCACATTTCCAATATAGATGAAGTTCTGACCTGGCATGGATCTTATCATGTCCAACTTAGGAAGGGAGATATTTCAAAATGATTCAAGGTGACCGATACTAGTGCCGACTCTATAGTTTTCGAGGTCGTTGAGAAGAACAGTGACACTCTCGACGCTGTTTAAATCCAAATCCACCCCACAGCTTCAGGGAGGGAGAGAGGAAGATTTATATATAAATGATTGAAAATGAGCAATATTGATGTCGAATCCATAGTTTTCGGGGTTGCTGAGATGAACATTGACACTTCCGATGCGTGCTTCACAACATGAGGTGAGGAGGGATAAACAAAATCATCGACAATTGAATGATATTAGTGCCGAATCCATTGTTTTCGATGTCGCTTAGATGTACAGTGACTCTTCCAATGCCGTTCCCCGCAACATGGGGGAGGAGGGGGAGAAATATGAACAAGCTATCGAATATGACCGATGTTAGAGAGCTCTGTATAGTAAAAACAAACTGACTAAGGAAACATATTACTATTTCTTAAATTTAAAGCAGCGAAGCGATACATAAGGGGCACTGAAGGAAAATACAAACTTCGAACTGATGGACTGACAGAGAATTGAACACAAGCCTTTGTCTAGACAACAGTTGCTCTTCCTCTAGTAACATTATCATCATGCACTTAGTTGTTTAAATACTATTTCATAGAATGTGAAAAATAGTGATAAATGTGAATACTATTAAAATGTAATTACAAAGTACGTTGAAACAAAACAAGTTCTTCTGATATGCTCATAAAATACATAGTTACAATTTCTGTCTGATTAGTGAAGGCTGAAAAAATGATGCACACAGAGAAATGATTACTTTTGTATCTTAGTAATGAGTGATTGTTTCTTCAAAACTACATTACGTGTTTACCCGTTAAGAATATCCGTCAGTTTAGCACTTTATAGTGAATTGTAATGATAGTGGAAGATATTAAAGTCAAAAAGCTATCATTGCAAGTGTACAGATTCCTGTGGTCGATCCTGGCAGATATATGACATTATGACGGATCATAATCATGAATACGAAGTTATTGAGCTCAACAATTTTGTCCAACTACCACATTCTACGTATGCTCTTGTTTGGAATGATTGGTCCTTGGTTTTTAATATCCAGCTTCGTAGTCTCAAGACAAAAGCTGTGCATAAAATTAACTTTCACTTTAAAATTAACTAAATTATTTTTTTTCATCTAATTTTCATTTTATAACCGTAAACATATCTTATATCTTAAGCATCCTTGATTGAATAGAATTAAGAGCTCTACTAGCTTCAACAAATTGAGGGAACCGCTGTGCCTCAGTTGTGGAGGGCTAACTTCTGGTGCTTAGTAGAAATATTGGAACTACTTTTAACTTTGTCATATAATGACCATGATATCCAATGTTAAAGTCTTTTGAATATGCATTGCCCGCCCAACTCATTTCTGATTTTAGTGTGGGTGTTTGATATACTACAGATTCCTTAGTTTTTAACGTTGAGTCACAAATGTGACATTATAAATTTTCCTTTAATGTAAATTAGAATCATGTAACAGCTTTAGGTACTTATATTTGAGGTAGTATTATCTGTTTTCTGTAGAAGAACAAAGTTTTTCTTACCTCAACGTCACACACCATAGTCCACACAGAGTCTAACGAAAATGACGATAAAGAAATGGATGATAAATAAGAAATAAGGAAAATGGACGGAAATCAGGCAACTAGGAGGAATCGGCGAACATTCATATTTTATTTATCCATCACAAAGACTAATTGCAGAGACCTGAAATAGGACCCGGAACTACACGTGTCAGAGGTAAGAATCTACAATTAAGACGTATTTGTACTCATAATTGTGTAAATTAAAGTGATCAATAATTGTTTTGTTAAACAAATTAACATGTTGTTGAACACTGATAAAATTATATCTGGTTAGGGTTGAGTAAAATAAATTGCTGCAAGTTTGAGTTGGCCTTTGTACTTCCCTTGCTTGCTTAATTCGTAAACTAAGATATCGTTTTAATATATTGCGCACCGTAAAACAACACTTGACATTGTTTAAATCTAAAGTTTCACTTCCCCGTAGCCAGACTATATGAAAATGTAAGATGGGTCAGATGATTCTCTTCTCTAGCTTCCTTTAATGTTTATGTTAATCAAGTCGTACCTCCAGTGTTTTCGACCAACAACTTGCACTCCTCGTCTCATCGTCTCTCTTGTTCTTGGTACAATTACCGTTGAGATTTCAGTGCAGTTTGATATTTAAAATTTGTGGATTAGTATTGGGGTTGTAATTTGTTCCTTATTCTAGATTATCAGTTAAGAGAAATATTGCAGAATCTGAGGATTTTTTGAACGGCTGACCTTAAGTTTTCCATTATTTATTAACAGCTATTTTCCTAATAATCTGTTATCACATAGGCTGGGAGCCTTACCTTTTTCCGATATGTAGAGTTGAGAAAAGAAATGTGCATCTCATGCACTCTAATACTACTTTAAACAATTTATTTTAATTTTATATAAATCAGTGCTTAGTATACATCAATTGTGATGGTGTAGTGAATAACGATCATAGTTTTATAACAGAAAAAATAATAGAATGTTAAATTCGTACGCAGCCTATGACTTTGACGTGCACATTGTTAGAATTAATTTATATTCAAGATTGATATATTAATATAAAAATTCCAATGTTTCAGTATAATTATCACATAGAATACATTTAATATTATTATTATTATTATTATTAATAATAATAATAATAATAATATAAACATCACAAATTTGAATATTTTGTTATCTTTCGAAAATATATTCTGGCTATTCGTCTCACACACTTTCTTCTGTGTTTACTTTTAAAGCAAAAGTCAATCTCAAGATCTTTGAGTTGGTAAACGTATTCTACTGAGCGTTTAAGACGGTCTACTTTTAGAAAAGTTAATATTCACATCTCTTTTACAGTTTCCGGGAAACTTTTAATTGGAAATGCCTAAGAGTTATTCGAATGTTATGAAATATAAATATTATTTTTGCTTTCTAAAATGTTAAATATCTCTTCCTACCAGAAAGTTGTGTTGCTACGAAATTTAGCTTTATTTGCCTTCCCTTTTCTGCTGGATAGTTCATATTAAAGATTTGAGCAGTACTTCTAGCACAACTAATATTTATAAAGTATATTTTCACAATATCAATTTTCTCCTCTCCACTGTAACGTATTATCTAAATAATAGATAGACAGTTCATAGTGACGTGAAGTCCATAACCACGAAACGACTCAATAAGGATAAATCACTTTCAAAGAGTATGGCAGCAACTGGTTATTTAGACTTTAGTGTTTGTGAATGTACAAGTGAGAGATCTAGTGTCAAAACCTACCAAAACATATTTTCGAAAAACAACAAAATATTCCAATTTGTGTTGCTTATATTATAATAATAATAATAATAATTATTATTATTATTATTATTATTATTATTTTAAATATACTATGTGTGATAATTCTACAGAAACACTGAAATTTTTTATTACTATTTAAATCTTGAATATAAAAATTCTAACTCTGTTCACCTAACAGCCATAGACGTCGTACGAATTTGACATTTTATCATTATTTTCTGTCATTAAACTGTGATAGATATTCACTACACCATCACAATACATGCATACTAACCACTAATGTATATATAATTAAAGAAATTGTTTAAAGTAGTATTAGAATGCATGAGTTGAAAATTTCTCTTCTCATCTCCCAATATCGGAAAAAGATAAGGCCACCAGCCTATGTGAAAACTGAGTACTCGGTAAAATAACTGGTTATTAAATAATGGAAAACCTAAGGTCAGCCGTTCAAACAATTCTCAGATTCTGTAATTTTTCTTACTGATAATTAGAATAAGGAACAAAATACAATCCCAAAACCATTTTACAAATTTTAAATATCAAACTGCATTGAAAACCCAACTTTAATTGTACCAAGAATAAGAAACACGATGAGACGAAGAGTGAGTTACGTGATCGACTCAGTGTTATGAGTTCCAAATCACATTGCACGTCAGAAATGGTTGATCCGAATTTAAAAATTATTTTACGATTGGAAAATGTATTTAGTAGAGATGCTGATATACTATATTTTATACCGGCATTTGGGCCCATGTTTTTCTCATATTAAAGAAAGCAATGGAAGAATGTATTGAACGAAATTTAAAAGTTCTCTCACAATTGGAAATGTTATTTATGTAGATTGAAATAGGGTATATTTTTTTCTTGAAATAGTAGGACGGATAACTCATTGTCATATATTTTTTTCTTCTTATATTGAAGAATGCAATGTTGGACATTAGATTAAAATATGTTAGAGAGTTTCTCCAGCATTGGAAACCATAGGCAACTGGAACGGGAGACAAGGGGTTCAACGCCCCTCTCTGAACTTTATAAAGATGTTCGATTCCTCGAATTATATAATATACTTGTATTTACTCTAGTAAATTAGGTTATGCAATATGCATCAATATTATCTGGTTTATATGACATATTAAGTGTATCGAGATGTGTATATTTGTGAATTGATATGCACATTGATCTAAAACATTGGAAGTACGACTTGACTAACATAAACATTAATAGAAGCTAGAAAAGAGAATCATCTCACCCATCTTACATTTTCATATAGTCTGGCTACGGGGAAGTGATACTTTAGACTTGAACAACGCCAAGTGTTGTTTTACGGTGCGCAATATATGAAATATCTTAATTTACGAATTAAGCAAGTAATGGAAGTATTGAGAACAGTTCAAGCCTGCAGTAATTTATTTTGCTCAACCCTAACCAGATATGATTTCATCACTGTTCAACAACGTATTAACTTGTTTAACAAAACAATTATTGATCACTTTAATTTACACAATTATGAGTACAAAGAAGTCTTAATTGTAGGTTCTTACCTCTGACACGTGTAGTTCCGGGTCCAATTTCAGGTCTCTGCAAATAGTCTTTGTGATGGATAAATAAAATATGAATGTTCGCCGATTCCTCCTAGTTGCCTGATTTCCGTCCATTTTCCTTATTTCTTAATTATCATCCATTTCTTTATCGTCATTTTCGTTAGACTCTGTGTGGACTATGGTGTGTGACGTTGAGGTAAGAAAAACTTTGTTGTTATTCTTGCTACGAGCTTTTTGATTCAAATCTTCATTTAGAACGCATTGTCTAAACAAGCTAATATAAGCAAAAAACTCAACTGAAACAACTGAATTATTATATAAACACCTTGACACGTTATTTTGTACCCTCAACACTCACGGGAAATCCGTTGATTTTATCTCGTCTCGAAAATCAGGCCGTGAATGTGATTTATTTATTGTCTTCGAAAATGCTTCTAAGAGCTTTGTCTCGTCCCGTTTCGTTTCTTGGAACCCAAAGTATTCTTTTTAAAGTTGGATTTCGAGTAACAAGGCTATAATACTGCATTAATTTGTTTGCAGAAAATGTCCTAAAATTTCTGTTTACTCAATGGGTGATATCTTTACGGGCGATTTTCTAAAACGTGTACTTAAGAATACGATCGATATTTGAACATCCGTTGTACACTTTCTAGAAAAACTTTTAATTTTTGAAAAAAGGCCGAAAATTATCCTCAAGCGTATCAAATGTAATAGTTTGTAATAATTATAAATTTAGTAACGACATTTGGAAATTTTTATGACTATCACATATTATCCATACTCTTGGAAGTACACCATGTGACTCTTATCCACGTCTTGTTCAGATATTTTGGATACGGAACAAAAGTATTATTTTTCAAATTACTTTTGATATGTTTATATTCATGCTATTGCCGTGCAATTAAACATATGAAAAAAATCTAGATCTTAGATCGACCCTGGGACTTCACATTTCCTCAATATATAAAAATGACGAAGTTAAACCAGATATGGAAGGTGCGAAGAACATCATGAAATCCAAGAGGTCCAATGGAACTTTAATTAAATTAATTTAAATTCGATTGAATTCAGAGAAAGGTTAGTATCAACTATTTCACACTGATGAAGTGCACCATTTGGATCTTTAGCAAAGTTTGAATAATTTATAGGTTTCCACTTGGTGCTAGTCACTGAGAGAATTGTACATTAAGAACCGTTACGGGATCTGGATGTCGGAAAATTATAGGCACATTGATAGAGCTAAATACAAGAAAGTGGGGAGAAATATTTGAAGACTACGTCTTGGTACAAGTTATTGATGGCAGCAATGAGTAAGATTAAAAACGAGTAACCCTTTCTGGAACCTGGGTTTGGGGGTATTTTTTAGATTTCCAGTCAAGCAGATACTGCATCGTCAATATTTATCCTAGAATCATGGATCAGTGAAAGGAAAATTTCGGAGGGGGGGTTCAACACTTTCCTGTAAGAACACCCCTCTGAGAACGTAGAGATCTTAAAAAAATCTGATGTATAGTACTTGGTAGACTGAATATGTGTGCCAAATTATAAGTTTCTATCTTGAATATTAAGGGTGGGAGAAATTTTATCAAGAAACCCCACAATGCTCCAAATTACCGCAGAAGACCATGAGCTCCGGTAAAATATTTTCTGAGACATCTCTACTTGCTCTAGGACCATAATCCGCCAATCATTCTCTTCAGAATGGAACTGCCCTTCATGCGGCACTTTAGACATGTCTCCATCATGTATCTAAGGCGGGAAAATCCCGAAGAAAGGGAGTTTTTTGATAAAATATCCCTTTTTTTCAACTTTTTGCCGCTCTGGATATAGCTCTGTTAACGCAGTAACTCATAAAATCTCGTAAATACTACTCGGTAGACTGAATATTTGTGCAAAATTTCAATCTTCTACGTGCAAAAATAAGCCCGCCAAAAATAATGAACTTCCGCTTAATAAAAGAAAATATACAATTTAAAATTATGGCGTCATCACCTCCTAGGTCTCCACGCAGAAAGGTGTGAAACCATACGTAAGATCTTCTAGAATACCTCTGGACTGGAAAAACCAAAACACCTGGACGAAAAAGCTTAAATAGGAGAGTTATAACGCAATGTAACATGAAACACCCGTATGGTATAAATTGTCTCATAAGATCCGGAAAGGGGGAATAGATAAACCCAACCGAAAGTAAAAGTCGAGAAATGTAGAAGAAAGAGAAGAGTAGAAGACGGAAGGAATCGAAGGTAGAAAAATCAGAAAGGAAAAGGACGAAGTAATATAGAACAGGACAGAAAGGAATAGTGAAGAAGAGAATCAGTTGCTATAGGATATTTGGTCCATTACTACACTAATGCAACGTTGTAAGTTTTTGAAGTAGTTTGTTTAGAAAAGAGGGACAAAATGCTTTCCTTCATTTGACATAGAACGTTCACAGTGAGGGAATGAAATAATTTGCCGAAGTGTTTTTGTAATTCAGCGAATTAGTTGCTCTAGCTAGGAGAGTTATCTGTTTATATTCATTGATTTAAAAGACTGAAGTTATATGTGAAACTTTGAGCAAAAGGGCTTATGTGGCAAAGAGAATTAAATAAAAGTTTGATTTGATTTTTAGTTTATCGTTCAGTCAATAGCGAGGCTATATGAGATGTGTACCTACAACTTAATGTGGAATCCGAAACACATTAGAGCTCCTACCGGCAATCGAAGCCGGGCTTTCCATGTTAGAAGCACGTACGCTAATCGCTTAACCACGAGGGAGCTCTCGTGATGAATTAAACAACATATATACTGCTTGTGGAAATATTTCTTTGCGTGCTACATAAAACAAGCAGCACTTGCGTGACAGTTATTTGAACTGAAGCTGGCCTTGTCTCTTCGATTGCTGTATTATATATGTCAATGTCAATAGCAAGGAACTTTCCTGTTTTGTTTCCCAAAGTAAACCGATTTCCTGACAATTTCTGAACTTAACTAGTCCCTGGCCACTAATATAATTACATTTCAATAAGGAGCATAATGAACGGGTCTGTTTCAGATAGTTGATACATGCATGGTATGGTTGAAAATTTCAGTATTTCCTCAACTATGCCGTTGTTATTATCTGGATAAAATGCCAATAAGAGGGGATATGGTGGCTCATTGATAGAGTTTTCAACTCTGATGTTTGGGGTTCCTGTTTCGAATCCAGCCAAGTAATGATTGAGTCCGTGGGTTCTTGTGGGTACTCCCGTTTCCTTCCACATTCTCATTCCAAAAAATATCTTATCATCATTCATTTTCCTTAATCATCTTCCCCCCTCAGCTTAAAGCATATAATAGTGTGGCTTTAAATTGAAATATTTCATTCATTTCCAGGTTGATTTTACCTGTTTACATTACAGGCCACTACCAAAGATACGCGTCAGATCAGAATTTAAAAGAATCACCACCGTGAGGAAGATTATAATTAGCGATGTGAGTGGGGGAATAAACGTTCTTCCCGGGAAATACTGGGTAATTTTGAATAGGAAAGCTGTTAGCGGGGAAATTGAACAAAATGGGAATAAAAGAAGGAATCAAATTATTGAGTCGAGTGACAGAAAATAACGGGTTTAATTTTAATGAAAGTTTAAAGAGCTCAAGAAGTTTTCTTTTTTTACATAATATATCTATCTGATTACTACCAAGTGTACCTCCAATAAAAATGTAAAATTTGGCAAAGTCAATTCAAGCGCCCGCCCTACACACTGTGAGGAGAAAGTCCAAATTCCACGTAAAATGTATCTGCGCTTGGCATCTCCGCTAGATGTGTACCGTGTTTCAGTTGTGTGAGAATAATTGACAAGTTAACGAGTTTCTGAACTTGCTGGTGCCCGCAATATTGTGATTTAGAATACTGATAAAGCGTTATCCGTTCCCACGTCCCGTTTGTTTCTTCTTTGGTTGCTGAATAGTCTAGTAACACTTTATAAGTACGTATTAAATATGCGTCTAGGGTAAAGAGTCTTTTAACGGCAAATGGAAAGACACCCACAAAAAAATTCACACTAACTGAAGTTACGACGATGCCTTTTATGTTACAATGAAAGTTTGAGTACTTATATCTCGCTTAAGAATGTTATAATCTACATTATGTTAGCGCATTAATTAAAAAATGTATGTGATATTTCAGGAAATATAAACCTGAATACTAGAAATTCACTGCTTAAACTACTATTGTGCCCTGGTGTAATTTCCAATCAGAATCGGTTGAGGTTCCGTCCTAGTTCAGTGATTATATGAAATGCCATTATAACTGACTAACTAACTTTATGACCAATAAGACCCGGAGTTTCAATGTCGCGTTCACAAAATCTCTCCATTGACCTCTTTCCTTAGCCAGCTGGATCCAGTTTCTACCTTGTATTTCTATTTCTGCGAGATCCATCTTAATATTGACCTCCCATCTACGCCTAGGTCTTCCTAATGGTCGTTTTCCGATTGGTCTTGCAGTCGAGACTTTGAAAGTTTTCTACTTTCTTCCATCCTAGCTACATGAATTGCTCACATGAGCCTCCTAGACTTGAAGACCCTAACAATATTTGGTAAACCGTATAAATTATGTAGTTCCTCGTCATGAAGTTTCCACCATTCCACATTCCCGTTCCTCTCGGTTCCGAATATTTGACTCAGGATCTTGTTCTCAAATACTTTCAGTCTATGATTTTCCGTTTGAGTAAGCGACATTGCTTCGGAACCATACAAAACAACAGATATGACTATCGTTTTAAATATTAGTCATTATAATATTATATATTATAAAAGTCATTATAATTACAGTTAGCATAATCCGATGTGGAAAATGTAGACATCACTGCAATCAGCACGCCAAGACGAGTTAAAAATATGCAACATGAAGTCACATCCTCTCTTAGTTACGCCCTTGGACTGTATATTTAGACAGCTGGTGTTTCTTCTGCTGGAAAATGACCTCCGTCTGCGAAATACCTTTTCAAATGTTTGCAGCTTGGAGTCCGATCGGAAACTTAGACTCAAGATTTTTGGAAGTACAAAGATTATGGAGTGATAACAATGTGCGCTTGACCGGATATTTGCTTGCATTTTTACATGTTTTGGAAAATTATGTGCCGTGTGGTATTTATTCAAAGTTTTAACTCTTGTTTAACTCAAGTTAACTCTAGTTTTAACTCTAACTCTAGTCTTGTTCTTTGACAACTGTCACTAATTTTTTGTTCGAGAATCTACATATGGTAATTGTTGCGTACTTTAACTCGGCAGATCTCATTAGCTAGTACCGTAATGCCAAAGGTATGTACGGAGGAAAATTGTTAAGGGATTGTTTGAAGCACAAAAATTACGAACCATCTACTTCCATGTTTTTCACAAACGTCTAATTATAAAATTTTAATAATAATTACTAAAGTAATAATAATTAGTAAAAATTCTTAGTTTCGCATGTCATGCAGACCTTTAAATTAATGTATTGTCTAATTTATTTATTTTCACATTCAGATCCAACAGAAGAGTAAAAAGAAAAATCTCTTCTGAATTCTAGGAAGCAAAATGATTCGACCACAATCTTCAGTGTAGAATAACTTTAATACTGGACTTCGCTGAACTAGAAGAATTGCAGTTTGTCTGCACTGCAAATATCAATATAACTTTCCAGATGTAACAATGATGGAGACACACGTACACAAGTGTGAAAACAGTGTAAAAATTGCCAGAAATTATTATACGAAACAAAATCAAAAACGGAGCACTAAATGTATTGATGAAGTATTGCCGTTGATTTGCCAGATAAACGTCCTTCAAATAGTTTGAGAAGTTCTAGTGAAAGAGCATTACAGATATCCCAGTTTTCACAAAGTGACTCATGCGATATTTTAGTCGAATCTTCAAGCGGTTCACAGGACAGGTCATCTAAGAACATTCACCCTAAAAAGAATGCAACACTTTCGTATTTTGGTACTATGTCTGGTGGTGATAAAAATACAGTAGATGAAAAATTGGCTCAAACCTCATATGTGACAAATAGCTTTCATTCGTTATCAGAACTTATATTGAAAGAAATCTATGACGTCAATTTCACGTCATGTAGCAACTAAAAGATACGTTTCACGCAATAGATTACTCGAACGAACGAGTAAATTCATAAATCTTCTTGTGTGACAGAAATCATAGGTGTTTGGAGCAATGTTAGAAGATACAGTGTTACTAATTACAGTATTATAAATTACTTCACTGCTATCCCAGTTCCACAATTTTACAAACCAATAAAGCCAAATGCGAGAAAACATACAGATGAATATGTTGCAAGAGAAACGCTTAAAGTGATAGAAAAGATTGGAAGTGACAAAGTCATGGCAGTTGTTACAGACAATGCTGCCCTCATGAATGCTGTGGACGGATATTCTGAAATTAAAATCAGTGATTTATGGAACATAGCTACAAAATAATGAAAGATGTTGAAGGTTCACACACTGCTCACGACATATTTAGTAACAAAATCGAAAAAAGGCGTTTGCTCCTAAACGTCCAATCCCAATATGACGGAATAGTACAATTATCATGCTGTAAAAGGAAAGGAATTCCTCGAAGAAACTGCAATATCTGCTGATGTCAATGTGGAAAAAGATATTAGGCAAGTTTTGTTGGAGAATGTAAGCTTTCAGAAACTATTAGAAAATACTATTACTAAAAACGAAAAGGCTCAGTTTACTACCTATCTATGCTATAATACAAGAGTAGAAATGAATTATTTATCTTCTAGACCATACTAGTATAGGTAGAAACGTGACATTAGGATAGTATACCACATTTCGTCACGAAAGGAAGTGATAATGAAATATATATTTTTGTGGAAATATGTAAGGAGAAAATAAATGTTTAGTTAGTTTTACTAATAATGCATATCACGAATCTCTGAAAACAGACAGATGAAAATCGGCATAAAACTCATCGTTAAAAATAACGAACAATTTTGTGAGTGTTTTCGAAAATTCACTCCTAGGGGGAAAAGGGCGTTATTTCTATACAATAGAATTTTTCATTTATTTATTAACGAAGTGCCGAATGCAAGGATTAGCTTAATTTTGGGATGCAACATTCTGTATGCAAACATTCATGTATAAAGTGGAAAACATTTTGAGGATTCTCCGAAAATTCCGCTCATATGGAGGAAAAGGGCTTTGTTTGTATAATATCCAAATTTGCCTTTCTTTATTACGAAGTGTTCAATTTGAGGAGGTGCTTAAGTTAAGATATAAATATCATTATATAAACTCTCAAATAAAACTAATGGAATAGGTATTTCAGTTCCTGTGAGAATTGTACTTCTAAAGAGACCTAGTGGACAATTTCTATAACCTTCAGTTTCTCCCTATTTGTTCATAAAATGCTTAATGTAAAGATGTGTTTAAGTTCGAGTACTAAAATTAGTTATATTTACTCTTCAAGGAACATATAAGGGTAGGTATATTTCAATGTTTTGAAAAAATCCTGATAGGGGAAAGCAAGGCAATCTCTATTTTTATATCAAGCAGAGGAAATAAGTTACTGGTGGAAGTCCTAGCAAAATTAATATATCTACAAACAGAAGATTTGGATAGATAATTTTCTTCTAATCGTTAGAGCTATGTACTTGAAATAATTTTCTAACTGTGTGTGTTTAGGGAATTAAAGGGGATTCAAATGTTCCCCAGAATATAATGCTACATGAGTCTTTGTAGTTAGGGAAATATGAGTCGGCATATACACCCTTCACTAAAAATAAATTGACGTGTGTCAGAACGTTCAGGAAAATTGGTATTATAAAGAGAAATACGACTTTTCACTATTTCCTTTCCCTGTTGTTTCTGATTGCATGATTGGAATGCTGAAAGTTTCATTTTAACACTTTGAGTGCTGGACTCTGAAGTACAGGTTTTCCCAAGAATGCTGAGTTTTTTGAACGTTTTAAAAATATATCTCAAAATTTAGAAAAGCTAAAATAATACAATATGCACCGTTTCAGAGTTTGAGGCTTGCTCTTTAGTTTTATATATAATATGTTGTATTCTAACCACAACACTTTTAGAAATCACAAATAACATTTACGCTTAGTGCAAGGAAAATGAAGGTGAATATGAAAATTATTATGTCGAGGTTTCTTGAATGACATATCTGATATTTCTGTTGTACGTAATCTGGATCATTATCACAATCATTGAATTACTTTCAAACAAGTCACCATCATTATCGCTCAATTCTGCTTCTAAAGTGAAGTGTATTGAGTCGTCAGAGAGGATCTTTCTCACCATTTTGACGTTCAAAGAATAAACACATAGAGTTTTGAACCATGATGCTAACAATGCATTAATTTGGTATCTACGGACAATCTATAGGCGAAATTTTGAACTACGAAGTCCATGGGATATTGCAAAACTGCTAACTCCGTATAATAAAGGAGCAAAACCATCGAAATACATTTGGAATCACATCACGCAAAAATACGGAATCCGCAGTCTACGATAAATACTCCAAAAAATAATGAGTTTGCACTCAAATTGTTAACACATTGATTCGAAATATGTAATGATGTGCCATTTGAATACAATATAACTTTACGTTAGTCTAGTCTCAGTGTTAGCTTGGTAGTATTGCAAAGTAGTTAAAAAATGCTCCTCACTCGATACATGGATAGTCAAAAATGTCAGTGTTTTATAACATTATTTAAAATATTCTAGGGAAGTTACGAATCAATGGTCTACAATGTATATATGAGCAGCTTGAGGGAATACAATAGTAAGCACAACTTACGAGAGCATTCATACAGCTTTACGATCTCAGGAAATCAAGATAGGATCGTAAAATTTGATGATGATATTAGTCCTTCTCTACATATTCACTTTCAATGAAACACATTTGACCCATCAATGGATGACTTGGCTAAGATCTTAGGTGTCGAAGTCATTATTTTGTCTTGTTCGCGAAATGTTCCTCCTCTAAAATCTCATACCTGCCATTCAGGAAATGCCTGCCACGCAATGGTTTCTTCATCTGTTCAAAAAGAAAAAGTCGCTTGTTGCCATATCTCAGGTATGCAGAGGGTCAAGATAACCTAAAAACCACATTGTGTGACTGTATTTTGTGCACAATGACCTGAGGCGTTGTTGTGGAGGAGAAATACCCTCTATTATATGTTTTTCAGACACTTTGTATTTATAGCCTCCTGCCACCTCGTCAGGTAGTGTTGGTAGTATGCTCATGTGATTATTTGCCCCTTATGACCATAATGTTAGCACTACGCTATAGCAGTTTCAAAAACATTTAGCATCGCCTTGGGTGACAATTGTTGGGCTTTCGCCTTTTGTTTCGGTGGTTAATCCACATGTCTTCACTTCTTGTTTGCTGTTGGTCTCGGAGTCATAGTGGTACACCCAACAATTGCCATTCGTGATTGTGCGCTTAAAGATGTCATCTGGATTAGCCTGACGCAGCTGCTACATTTCTGCTGCTGCTGCTGCCACATTTCTACTGTGGGCTTTTTCTATGGTTGTGAGCAATTGCAGTACTCAGGCGGCGGCTGCCATTTTCTATGTAAACTGTGAAAACTGATCCATGATTGATTTATAATTTTCCTACTATCTTCTCGATTCTAATAGTACGGCCTGCGAGCACCACGACCCTCACATCTGCTTTTATTCCCGATTCGTTTGAGAGATCTGATATGTCCTTCTTTCTTCGTCATTCTAACTTGTCTGACCACACTTGAAGCGTCTGCGCCACCTTATCACTTTATCATATGATGGTACATTTTCAGCAATTCAGCATGGAGTTTTATAGCGTTCTTTCACTTGAAATGCAGAAAATGAATTATAGTACTCTATTTCACTTCCTTAAAAAGCTACACATTTTGTTTTGACTACTCTAATAGCGTGCGAGGGTACTAAGCCAACAGGATTTCAATATTTGCCAGGGCTACAGGCATGTAAGTGGAAACAAAAAATAAAATAAGTTAAATAACTTTATTTTATCGAGGTAATAATTAAAACTTTATGACTACCATTGTAAAGTAAAATTGAGATATTAGAAGCAATGAGTTGTGATCGAATCACAAAACAGTAGGTAGAGAGTTGTTTTTCGGAAATGTAATGCATATACCAAGAAAAGCTTTTTGTTATAAATTATTGCTTTGAATTTATTGGAAATGATGAACTTTCTATTCCAGCTTACTCGAAAGTTAGAAAATATTACATTCCATTGTTATTCTCTGCTCATTTATATACACAGTAAACCATTTAACTTCAAAAAGTCATGCGATCTCATAACTTCTAATTTATTGATGTAAAATGCTGACTTCTTTTTTCGAAGGAAGTGTCAAGATGTGTAAATCGTATGACATACTCTGAAACACTACCAGAATAACAGCAAACCCAACGTAAATATTCATCTGTCAGTAATAGCACTAGTCAGATTAGTTCATGTTTCAAATCTGTATGAGGATTGGATATTTGGGATATATCTAGAACAGTAATAATACAAATAAAATGGTCAACAAAATATCTATATAATTATTTTTTGTGTTTCATACTATGATCAGAACACGACGAATTTTGATATATAGGAAGAATGTTAAAAGTAATTGAATACTTGACTTTTAAAGACTGGCTTTATTTAAACAGGCTACTACTATTTATGTATTACATTCACTTAGATAATTTCTAATAAACGTACAGATCATACAACCGTTTTCAGCAATTTTATTTTTAACACTATTTTCAGGATGATGCAATAATCATTGACATAGTTTGTAATTCTGCTCGAATTACATAATTCATGTAGTTTGTGATCACACTACCAATATTACTAAATACTCTTTTAATATTATACAAGAAAAAACAGAAAATCAATTGAAATTTTCCCCTCAAATTATACTTCAGTCTGACAATTATATTTACATCCATACTTCTTTACGCACACTTTCTGTATGGCCTGAACGGGGGAATTGTTGTAAATTGCTTTAGAACCTTCATATGTTTATTCCATGTGCTATTCACATTTAGTATTATACGAATGATGTGATTCAAGACAATAGAATTTTTCTGTAGGAATAACAACATAATAAATCTAATGCTGACAATAACCAGAGGAAGCAAGCAAACATTTACAATCTGTATCTTTTAAAATACCAAATAAATTTTCATGACTAAAAATTAAACCTAAATTCAGTAAAACGTACTTTATTCAATATTATTAGAAATTCAGTATCTTAATTTGTGAATAATAAATTAATCAATGTCCTACATTCTAGACTTTAGATATATAGCCAATGTTTAGTGTTGAATAAATTTTACATTTTTTTAAAACACAAGGTTTAACAGAAATAATCACACACAGTATTGATTTACGGGTAACTATTGCGTTTGCGGGATCTATCTTCAACACAGAAAAATATGAATTATAAATAATTAGAGTCTTATTACCTCTACTTTGTCTCAGATCCTAGTCCATCTATATCTAAAGCATAAACTTCCAATCTTTGTTCATTACGTGTTTCTCTAACAATGTTCATGGAATTGGAAAATAAATACGAAACTTCAAAACATGCTGTTTTAAAAATTTGTACAATAATATATAGATATGTCAAATAGTTCTTAAAATTAATTTTCGATACATCGATTAAAACTGTTCTCCAAGATGCTTTACAGTACACCATGTATGTTTGCAGCTTTGAATAGAGTGCGCTTATGTTACAACACCATTCTAATTGCATTTTGTAACTGTGAATTGACACAACATTGTTTTCCCTTCCTCACTTGATTGTCTATGCTGCAATTCGCAAGGAAAAGAAATTAAATTAAAATCCTTTGAAATATACAAGTTGATAACAATCTGCTTCTATACAAGTTCACATGTTTTTCTACTTTAATTCCAATATTTATGTACATGTGTATAGTGACATTTTTCGTTTGCAGATCTTAATATTTAAACCTCAAATATACTATTTTATGTCTTGTTGTTATTTTCTCTCAAGCTTTCGTGGTGCCATTCCATACACTGCAGGATTACATGTTGTAGGCAATAACAAACGTATTAAAATTACAATTTCACACTCAGCAAAGTCGTATGATGGCTTCTAATAAAGTACCATATGTCAGACCGTCACCAACTTTCGCCTTATATCTTAATTATGGGGTAAGTATTTCTAATCCTCAAGTTTGGCTAGAGCTCTAAAATACGTAGATTAACATGGTGAGACAAAAGCTATGAGACATATAGCACATTTTGTGGGCCGTGGCGGCTTAGTTGTAGAATGTTTTCCTCTGGTGCATGGTTCGATTCCATCTAGTGCTACGTAAACTTTGTGATGGAATCGTGTTTTGTTTGTGTGTGTGAGTTTTCTGAGAATACTCACGTTCCTTCCCACCTTCTCCATTCCACAATTTCCTTCATTTCTCATTATAACCTTCTCCTTTAGCCTATCGAAAAACTTAAATATTTGACTTCGTTTCATTTCTGTACACATTATAGTAAAAACATATTACACACAATTTAGGCAGAGGAAATGTAAATTGATACTTTTCTTTTTCCTAGAGAGATGACTGAGTGCAGTATATGTGGTAATATCACTGGCAGTGTCTACTATCACACATACTTCTTTGTCAATACAGTAAAACTGGAGAACAGTACATATTTTTTGCATTTTCGTGGGAGTTACACATTGTAACTGAAATTAAGAAAAACCTATGACCAAACCTTAATTAAGACCGTAATTTGTGAGGGAGAAAAATGAGATATCAGAAAATTGTGTAATTTTAAATGTGTTAATGTTTAGATTAGGAAATCCCAAAAGGACTATTTTGAAGTTAATCAGAAGTTAGGGAGTGAGCACATATGTATGGGAAGGACACAAATTGTCACTTGCTTTCTTTATACTTCATATCAAAAACATTATAAACATATAAGTTGCTGTAGCTTTTTTGCTTTGAATTCTAGTGTAAATTAAAACAAGTCGTCAATGTTAGTTTTCGCCAACCCTTGTGATTTTAGCAATAAATTCGATTCAACAACGATGTGTACATAAGATTGCAACTATTACGTAACACTTCAAAAAACATGCATATTGAAAGCAAATTACCCATAAGAAGCATTACAAATGTTCCGATCACATTGTTAACAGTCAACGAACGAAAAGACCCATAGCTTCTTGAAGATTTTGTAATGGTAAGAAATTTTAGGCGGAAGAAATTTATGAACAATATCTTTTTCCCACTTAACAATTAAACCAGAATCTCTTAAACGTCCAAGATAGGAGTTAAAAATATCCAGAAGTGGCGATCCTTTGTAGAATGGAAATCCTGCGGAATAGTCAATGTCAATTCTTTCATTAAATGAAGTTTTGCCAGGGTGTCTTCAGGAAGATAATCCACATTGCATATCAGCCCAGACGTAGGCCTTTCAGTTACGACTGCAATTACACCTGTCTTCAGTAATCTGGTTAATTCTTCTATATCTGATATTACTTTATATATCTCGTCTACTTCTTTCCGTAATGTGTCTTGAGCAGCAGACAATGCATCTACCCAATAATGATCAATTGTTGACCAAGGTATTCCAGAAGCAATGAACTCCGCTAGTGTGTCAATAGGAGGGACATATGTTTTAACTGTTAGAAAAGAAACTAGATGAGAATTCTAAGCTGTAATAAGCATGACTGGTGTGATGAAACCCCATGCTATTAATTGTCTTAGTACATCATGACTCATTTTGGGCAGTGACGCACCAACGGTTATACTAACAGAATGTAGTAAGGAGTATTCATACTCCAAATATTGATTATTTCCCCGTATAGTATAATTCAAGATATGATGTAAGTGTGAAAATGTTAAGAAGGATATTGACAAAGATAATGTAAATACAAAAGTATACAGCCAAACTCTACCTGAGAGGGGTGAAAATGTGAACCAGGAGATTTTGGTTTTGATGTTAGAAAATTGACGCTAAACTGTATATAAGCAATACTTAAGAGCCTGCCTTACTAACAAAATACAAAATTTACCATTTTTCTCTTGCATGGTTATTCATCAGTAACAGGAAAAAGTGACATGCAAGTCACGACAATCATAGATAATTCTATTCTACAACAGAAAACATCAACCTCAAGAATTTTCAGGGTTGCCATCCATAGAAATTACAGTGTTGCCAGAAAAACATTTTCCCTAAAATCTAAGTTAAGGCAGCGAGTAGAGGAACAAACTCAATTGCATTTGGTTACATATCATATTGTTTTGGTTTCCTGTGAACTACTTTTCAAATAATAGTTGTATTTAGTTTGTAATATACAAAATAGTTTTAAAATACAGTTACTAAAACTAAATAATAATGTTATTAAAAAGTAGTTCACAAGAAACCAAAAAAACATGATGCGTAATCAAATGCAGTTGAGTTCGTTCCTCTACTCGCTGCCTTAACTTAGATTTTTAGGAAAATTGTTTTTTCTGGCAACACCGTAATTTCTGTGAATGAGAACACTGAACATTCTTCAGTTTCATATTTTCTTTAGTAGAATAGCATTATGTATGGTTGTGGTGACTTGCATTTCATTATTTCCTTTCACTGATGAATCAAACAAAAGAAAAATGGTAAACTTTGTATTATTTTTAGTAAGACAGGCTCTTAAGTGAAAATGATGCACAAAGGATTCTCCGAGAATAATAGCAGGACATCCTGCCTGATATTTATAAGTCTTGAGAGTTCCAATGTACGTTCCAGCTGATGTATTATCGGTAGGCTCTCCAAAATAAATTTCAGCATAATCATGAGAAGTTGTACTTGAAGGAAAATCCTAACATAATTCTGTAATCTGTGCCCTCGTATAATTCATCATCCATTAGTGTATAAGGACGATATTCCTTCATAAGCATTTTTAGTGTCTTTCCAGTTAAGTCATTAACATTGTTTTTATGAAGATTCTGCACTTTTTGCAGCTTATTATTTTCCCGGGATGCAATTAGTTTAAAATTTTCTGGCACCAAATTGTTTCCCATAGTAACGTAAAATAACAAGTAGTTTGAATATTGAACACTATTCTGTGTATGTGAATTATTATTTGGAGTTATAACGTAAAGAAAGGGAGTCTGCTTTATCCATTCATTATCAAGTAGAAAGCGAAACGTCTTAAGGTCATCGTTATACAGAACAATAAATGTTTTTTTTTATTTCCTTGGATGGAATGAATACTAGCGTTATATGTCCAGATGAGAGTGTCGTGCAGGTTTTCACATGTGCAAAGCAGAAAAAACATTGCACAACCAATGTTCATTGTTACCAGCAAAGCCTCATTGATCCTTTCATAAGACCGATAACCATTATTTGTGAGATGCACTACTGGCGTGTATTTGTTCTCCAACTTATTAATTAAATTTTCATTTTCAAAAATCACACAACTATAATCCGCGTAGAAACAATTTCGTACCTCTTGCATGTATTCAATATTGGTGTTGATTTTAATTAGAATGGATTTTACTTTCGAAAAAAGGGAAAAGTATTATGACTATTATAATTACCATTGTAACCGTCACACTTTTTCTTAAATATTGATTATTGCAAATCTCTATTAGGAAAACAGAAGTCCACTTATCCTTTATATGCAGTTAAGATATTTGTAGCTAACATGGAATGTCATTCGAACATGGAATGTTTCTCACTCCTTTATTTGTGGTTTCCAAATGCAGTGAAATCCTATTTCCAGTAACTGTTCTGAAAGGGAATACAATTATATTACTATCAAAATCAACTACATAGCTCAGTTAACAAAGTTTCTTATCTCTAGGATTTCAGTTGGTAATTTTTGCTAATACAAAATTTACTCAAGAACTGACATCTGATGACAAGGGAAAGATATTGAAAATTAAAAAAAATATAAACATGAACTGGACTTTTTTCTATCCTCGTTCTAATTTTCCAATTGCCTTTTCCACAGTCTGAAAATATCAGCACGCAGAAGCTAATAAATACGCTTTAATGATTATATGGAAAGAGGAAAACTTGTAGGAAGTAACGAATTATAAGCAAAAATAATGGTAAAATAATACAAGAAATCGTTCAAAATGTTTAATATAAATTAGGGAATCGATTGCTTAGTGCTTTTCACATTTATTAAAATAATATAAATAAAAATTCATAGTATATCAACCTAAGTTCTTAAATATTAATTTTAAATTTACTTTAAAATTGAATTCACTTATTTTGTTGAAGGACAAATATCTACGTCATCTATGCTGAAAACGAAATCAAAACCAAAATATGGATTAAAGAAATGTAAGATGTTTGTATCTTGTTAAAATGTATGCGACAATGTTATTATATAATATTCACATAATTGTTTAGTAGGACATCTTCTAGATTTCTCCGTTGTCTATCTTATTCTACATGTTATACTCTGGTCTAAGGCTAGCGTATCCTAGATCCAATTCTCGTTGAGAACATGTAAAGATTTAAACTTAAAAATATAGTATTAAAGCAGACGTCGTTCATTTAACTAATAGCTTCTTGTGATGAATTTAGTTTCACTATTTGATGGTAAGGGAACAAGTAATTTTCGTATGTAATAAGAAAATAAATTAGAGGTGTAAGGATGAGCGCTGATTCTGATGTCAAAAACTCGGAATGAGAGTGTCAACGTTTACTTAACCCTAGGAGTCCTAAACGGGTCCATTGGACCAATATGACTTTTCGTTTATTAATTGTAGAGTAAGTTTTCGTGAGTGGTCCCTAATATTCCTTGACTTTTTCTTTATGGTGCTCCTCTCCCATGTTATGTCAGAAGTACTTTGTTCCATTAAGTCAGGTGGTATATATAAAAATTATAGCATTGTGTTCCAGTTGGATCCAGTGGACCCACTGTATACTTTAAATAGGAATACTGGTTTAACTTTGGTTTTGATTTATATTGTGGATCATACATGGCAGAATTAACGTCAGCGTGTTCTTTATTCTTTGTTATCAGTTATCAGTAAAATGTCTTACTTATAAAGGAATTAATGCAGTTTTAGTAAGTTTTCCTAACTAATTATTCCTTTTCTACGTAATGTCCACTGGTTTATGGTGTTTTCTCCCTGACACCACTTCTCAGGGACATATTATAAATTTCTACCTATAATATATTCTAAACCAGCCATTTCACGTTTCACTTTTACCATTGGATTTAGTGTGTGAGGATAATGGGAAATGGCGGACTTTACGATAAAGACATACGCCAATGTCTGTTGGCAGAAGAGGAGGATTTTTCTGGTGATTCGACAGATGATGAGAAGTGGCGTGTGAATTATTGGATTTATCTGCAAGTGAGAGTGATTTTTCTCATGTTAGTGACAGCGACGTGCAAGATGAAGCAATTTTCCACTCTAGAAGTGGCTTAGAACATTGGAATTTAGTTCTCTTCAATACCAGTCGCGGGCGTACTGGCGCTGCTGATGTAACTAGAAACGACTGTGGTCATACACGGTATGCTAACAGGGAAGTTGATGATGATGATGATGAGGGAAGTAGAGTTCTGGAAACAATTTGCAAGTGGACTAACAAGGAAGGTAGGATAAAATTTCCTCGTGATTGGAAACATGTTAGTGTTGAGAAACTTCAGAAATATATCGGTGTGGTAATGCTTATTGGTTTATACAAATCAAAGAATGAAGAAACTGGACAGCTATGGAGTAAGGAAAACGGTCGACCTATCTTCAATTCCATTATGAGGAGGAATCATTTTCAACAAAACAATTCCGCTCTACGTTTTGATGATGCAAAGCCCAGGCGCCAGAGAAGACCTCATGATAAACTATCTCCAATTCAAGCAGTGTTTGAAGACTGGGTTAAAACTCTACAACACGCTTATATTTTCGGAGATAACATGACGGTGGACGAATAGCTTGTGTCTTTTCGTGGACGTTGTCCCTTTCTGCAATACATACCAAGTAAACCGGGTAAATATGGAATAAAGTTCCTGGTTATTTGTGAGAGTACCACAAGCTATGTGTGGAAGATGCAAATATATAGCGGAAAGAGTGCAGAACAAGGAAGATAAGTCAATCAAGGGGTAAGCGCCGTTCTTGAACTGACAGAAGAAATTGCTGAAAGTGGTAGAAATATTACTGGGGATAACTTCCTTACAAGTCCTTTTCTTGCACGTAAATTGAAGAAACGTTACCTACGTCAGAAATATACGGAAGAGTAAGCCAGAATGCCCAATTTCATTTACGAAACCGGATACAAGTAGGGCTGTAGGAAGCAGTTTGTTTGGATTACAACAGGATGCCATAATAGTTTCGTACTGTCCAAAAAAGTACAAAACTTACTATTCTGAGTACAATGCATAACCTGCCTGAAGTTGACACTTGTACAGCAGAGAAAAAGCCAGAAGTAATCCTTCACTATAACAAATCAAAGTCTGGCGTGGACACTATGGACCAGATGGCCCACTGTTAAGGACAAAGCGAATAACAAGGAGATGGCCTCTGATAGTATTCTTCGACATGATTGATATAAGTGCACTCAACTGTTCTTGTCACTACAGAGGAAAGACAAGAGGCAAAGATTGAAACGCCGTAACTTCCTGATTTCCCTCGGCAAACAATTGGCTCATATTGGAAAAGATTTTCTACAGAAGAGAAGCCACACAAAAACTGATCAGCTCATGGAGAAAGTAATCCAAAAAGAAAGCTCGATGCGAGATCTGCCCATCAAAACGTGATCACAAGACAAGAACCTTCTGTACCAAATGCAAGACAAATGTGTGTTCTGAGCACAGAAGAGTTGTTTGTGGAAAATGTTTTGTACACTTAACAAATGCAAAAGGAAAGGCAAAGGTATCGTAATTTTCAGCTTTTTGGAATCAAATATTTGCTACTTGTAATCTAATGTTGTTATTACGTGTATGTAAAAGGTTGACTATTTCATTATGTCTAAAAATTAGAACTTCTATTTGAGCTCATATAAAGAAACAATAATACTGCTAAGTTATCATATTTCTAGTGTACGATATAACTACGATAACTACGAAGTGTATTTTCCTAATTCGTCATAAATACATTGGAAAAATGACATTGTTTAGTATTTCGTTGTTCATTTTCTCCTAAAAATCTAATTATATGGCTAGAGGGTCTCAATATATTACTGTGGGTCCATTGGACCCGACTGGTACAAAAAGGTATAAAAATATGTCTGGAGTTCCAGGGTTAACTAGATTTAAAAATTAAGTGA
This sequence comes from Thermobia domestica, assembly GCF_964235325.1. NCBI lineage: Eukaryota > Metazoa > Arthropoda > Insecta > Zygentoma > Lepismatidae > Thermobia > Thermobia domestica. The sequence continues at coordinate 304,280,569 of NC_137455.1, forward strand.
ATTTCTTCTAAGTATAAATTTGATGTAGTGATAAAAACACGTTTGCCTGGAAAGTTATAATTTTAAAATACGTTGCTTCACATGTTGTTATGAGTAGAGAACAGACTAGTGGTCGGACAGCTGAAAATTAGGCAAAAGCAAAATAGACAGTTATCAAGAAGGGCATGCACTTTTTATGAGACAATATGCATCTGAAAGGATGATAATCCATATTTCCATTTGAAAATTATACGTAGAAACTATGTTAAGACCTAATTTATGAATGATATACGGTTTATTCACTCAAAAGACATTTCATATTCAAATTCACTGCCAAAAAATATTAAATCACAAAAAAAAAGACTTATTCTAAAGAATTTGAAATTTAAGCTGAAATATCCCTTAGCTTGTTATGTGATAATCCTGATGAAAATGCGGTAGTTTTCATGCTATAGTTTTTTTTACATAAAAACATTATTATATTTCAGCAGGTTTATATATATTTCATAATGAGGTTCTCAGTTCGCAATGACCGTAATAAAGACTGTTTAAAATATAAAAAAATGTGAACATCATAACGGGTAATTATTTTTGATAACAGGTCATCCCTGCAGGTTATTCCTCAATCTCATTTGTTACACAATTATGGCAGTAATGTTAAATGCGGTATTTGAGTGTAGTATGTAGGGTTACTTTAAATTCCTTTAGTCGTTCATAAATCATACGGTTTATTTCACGTTCTCTACACGAAACTACAGTATTTTCTTCTTTACTGTATCTCAATAAAAGCGACTGATTTGCCGGAAATAGTTCCAACTGTTTTCTGATTCGATAGAGACATCATTTGCAAATTATTTAATTCGGATATATCCGAGAAATTAGTTCTGATATTCAAATGAAATGGATTTAGGTAATCCCAAGGAGGGACTCTTAAGACGCACTATCTTTTTCTTTGAGATACCTTTGAATTATTTTTTCTGTCACTGTTGAGAATTGTCTAAGTTATCGCATTCAACAAATAACTAAAAAAAAGACCGGCTAATGACATTTTGTTAGATCATTTTTTTAAAACAGAAACTACCCTGTGGATTCGAGGAACTCCGTTGAAGTTCCAATTGTTAAAATGTTTTGTGCATTATATTTTGCACTCCTAAGATCCGACTCTCACTCCTAGTGGTATAGATAATGTCGCTAGACTATCTGAACTGGTTTAGGAGCACGGTAAGGCGTGCGTAGTCCTGCCCCCCCAACCATCACGCAGTTCTTCGAAAAAAAATTCATCGTTTGTACTTCGTTTGCTCCCATTTGCTCCGCAGTAGCACCGTTTGCTCCCTTACCGTTAGCGAAAAAATGGAATCTTAAAGTGAGGGGGCCAGAACAACATCGTTCCAGCCACCTCACCTAATAAAAATACTAGTTGAGGAGAACGGATGGTGGCATTCGTTTGCACTTCGTTTGCTCCCATTTGCTCCACAGTTTCTGCGTTTGATAGCCTACCGTTCCCGAAAAAAGAGAAATATACAGTGGGGGGGGGCAGAACAACATGGTCTCAGCCCCCCACCCAATAGCAGAGAGAAACGGATGGTGGCATTCATTTGCAATTCGTTTGCTCTTATTTGCTCCGCAGTAGCTCCGTTTGCTCCCATTTGCTCATAGATAATGTCGCTAGACTATCTGAGCTGGTTTAGGAGCACGGTAAGGCGTGCGTAGTCCTGCCCCCCCAACCATCACGCAGTTCTTCGAAAAAAATTTCATCGTTTGTACTTCGTTTGCTCCCATTTGCTCCGGAATAGCTCTGTTTGCTCCCTTACCGTTCCCGAGAAAATATAAATTTAAACTGAGGGTCCAGAAAAAGTTGGTCCCAGACCCACGAATTAAAAACAGTCACAGAGAAAAACAGATGGTCGCATTCGTTTGTACTTCGTTTGCTCCCATTTGCTCCGCAGTAGCTCTGTTTGCTCCGTTACCTTTCCCGAGAAAATAGAAATTTAAACTGAGGGGACAGAAAAAGGTAGCCCCAGACACTCGAATTAAAAACAGTCACAGAGAGGAACTGATGTTGGCTTTCGTTTGTACTTCATTTGCTCCCATTTTCTGCGTATTATCTCTGTTTGCTCCCTTTCCGTTAACGAGAAAATGGAACCTTAAAGTGGGGGGCAGAACAACATGGTCCCAGCCCCCCACCCAACTAAAAATAATTGCAGAGAGGAACGGATAGTGACATTCTTCGTACTTCGTTTGCTCCCATTTGCTCCGGAATAGCTCTGTTTGCTACCTTACCGTTCCCGAGAAAATATAAATTTAAACTGAGGGTCCAGAAAAATGTGGTCCCAGACCTCGAATTAAAAACAGTCATAGAGAGGAACAGATGGTCGCTTTCGTTTGTACTTCGTTTGCTCCCATTTGATCTGCAGTTTCTACGTTTGCTCCCCTATCATTCCCGATAAAATAGAAATTTAAAGTACGGGGCCAAAATAACATAGTTGCAGCCCCCCAATCAATAGCAGATAGGAACGGATTGTGGCATTCGCTTGTACTTCATTTGCTCCCATTTGCTCCGCAGTTCCTAAGTTTGCATCCTTACCGTTCCCAAGAAAATGGAAATTTAAACTGTGAGGGGCCAGAAGAAAGGAGCCCGGGAACTTCGAGGGGCCAGAACAAAGTGATCCCAGCCCCTCGAATTAAAAAAAGCACGGAGATGGATGGAACAGATGGGTGCAATCGTTTATACTTCCTGTGCTCATAATTGCTCCGCAATTTGTCCGGTTGCTCCCCTGGCGTTCGAGAAAAAATAGAATTTTAGACTGGGAGAGTCAGAACAACATGGTCCTAGCTACCCACTCAATGGTAAAGAGGAACGGATGGTGGCATTCGCTTCTACTTCATTTGCTTCAATTTTCTCCGTAGTTTCTCAATTTGCTGCCCTGCCGTTCCCGAGAAAATGAAACATTAATCTGGTGGTCCAGGAAAGCGTATCTAAGCACCTCGAATTGTAATAATTTCAATGAGAAACGGATGGCGGCATTCGTTTGTACTTGGTTTGATTCGCGGTAGCTACGTTTACTCACCATTCCCCTAAAAAATGTAGTAAAAAATAATTTTTTGCGTGATTTGCCGCGAATTGTTCTGGAATTGTTTCACTTTCTTCCCTACTGTTCCCCGATTTTTAGGAGGTTGAGGACTGGGATCACATTTCCACACCAGCCGCTTCAAAACTCCTCTTTCTTAACATCAATCGGAGTAGACGAGTACTCAGAGCAATTGTGGAGCAAATATGAATAAAGAAGATATAGCCAACATCCACTCCCCTCTGCGATTATATACGTCGGGACTGTGGCTGAGATCACGTGTTTAAGTTCTGCTTACTCGAGAACGTTAGGGAAGCAACCCAAGTAACTGTGAAGCAAATCGAAGCTAAAGAAGTACAAAATAATGCCACGATCCGCTCTCCTATGTTATTGTTTATTTGAGTGGGATGTTGGGAGAATTTTGTTCTAGTCTCCACTTTTAAGTTCCATTTCCTCGGGAATAGTGAGTAAACATAGCGACCGCGAATCAAACCAAGTACAAACGAATGCCGCCATCCGTTCTTCATTGAAATTATTTCAATTCGAGGTGCTGGGATACGCTTTCCTGGACCACCAGATTAATGTTCCATTTTCTCGGGAACGGTAGGGGAGCAAATTGAGAAACTCCGGAGCAAATGGGAGCAAATGAAGTAGAAGCGAATGCCACCACCCGTTCCTTTCTACCATTGAGTGGGGGCAAAAACCATGTTGTTCTGGAACCCCCAGTTTAAAATTCTACTTTCTCGAGAACGGTAGGGGAGCAAACGGACAAACTGCGTAGCAAATGAGAGCAAAGGAAATTCAAAAACGAATGCGACCATCTGTTCTTCTCTGTGATTTTTTTTTATTCGATGGTCTCGGACCACCTTTTTCTGGCATCTCAGTTTAAATTTCTATTTTGTCGGGAACGGTAAGGGAGGAAAGGGAGCTACTGCGGAGCAAATGGGAGCAAACGAAGTAAAAACGATTGCCACCATCCGTTCCGCTCAGTGATTATTTTTAGTTGGGTGGGGGGCTGGGACGACCTTGTTCTGGTCCCCCCACTTTAAGGTTCCATTTTCTCGTTAACGGTAAGGGAGCAAACGGAGTTACTGCGGAGCAAATGTGAGCAAACGAATTACAAACGAATGCGACCATCTATTTTTCTCTGTGACTGTTTTTAATTCGAGGGTCTGGGACCACATTTTTCTGGCCACTTAGTTTAAATTTATATTTTCTCGGGAACGGTAAGGGAGCAAACGGAGCTACTGCGGAGCAAATGGGAGCAAACGAAGTACAAACGAATGCCACCATCCGTTTCTCTCTGCTATTGGGTGGGGGGGCTGGGACCTTGTTGTTCTGCCCCCACCCCACTTTATATTTATATTTTTTCGGGAACGGTAGGGGATCAAACGCAGAAACTGTGAAGCAAATGGGAGCAAATGAAGTACAAACGAATGCCACCATCTGTTCCCCTCAGCTATTATTTTTAGTTGGGTGGAGGGCTGGAACGACATTGTTCTGCCCCCCCCCACTTTAAGATTCCATTTTCTCTGGAACGGTAAGGGAGCAAACGGACCTACTGCGGAGCAAATGGGAGCAAACGAAGTACAAACGATTGAAATTGTTTTCGAAGAGCTGCGTGATCGTAGGGGGCCAGGACTACGCACGCCACGGTAAGTACTAGCAGATAAATGAGACATCATAATAGTTATATAAACGATTGTAATGCTCATGATGTCACTGGCTTAAATTATTTAAAGATATATGAGAAATGTTGCGATCTGGTCTGCTGAAGTACTAACCGACACCCGGATAATATTATTTTTCAGTATGACAGCAAATAAGATCTGAGTAATGAACCACATTCATACTTTTAATTCTTTTGTTTCTATTATCGTAAATAATCTATCCCATCAACGCATCACACTTGTCACGTCACTTTAATATGTCAAATATGAAACATATACCTTCCGGTCTATGGTATTGCACCCAGTCTGAGGACAATTCGTTGAAAATGTTTCTATTCATAACCATGCACTACTTGTTTATAACTTCATATCACATTATACAGGGTTATTTTAAATGATAGGTCCAATTTTTAAAAATTCGTAGTAATTAAAATACAAATCCAAAATGAACAATATTTAAACCAATGGAAAGAGGAAGGTTGAAAGTTTTGGTGGGCAATGATGGTTCCTGAAGCGGCCGGTAGAGTTCGAAAGAGACTCACGGAAGGTAAACGTATTCTGTGCCTTCTCCCGTACAAAGGATTATGTACCATTTTTCTTTGCGAAAAGAACTGTAACTGGAACTACGTACATGGACATGTTGGAACAATGGATGTTCCCTCAAGTTATGGAAAATTCACAGGACTTCATTTTCCAACAGGACAGAGTCCCACCCCGCTCCACCTTAATGAACGAAACGTTTTGAATGCATCCATTCCTGAGCGCTGGATAGCTCGCAGGGAAAATGAACAACTGGATATACACTTCTGGCCACCCAGATCTCCTGATCTCATCCCATGTGAATACTTATTATGTGTAATGTTAAGGAAGCTGTTTACGTCCCACATCTACCAATAACGCTGGACGATCTGCGGAACCGTATCGCAGCTTTCGTGCACTCAGTAATAATAGATACATTTGCTCGAGTGTGGAACGAACTCAGCTACCGCATAGATGATTGCCGTGCAGCAGACAGTGGACACATTGAACATTTATAATGTATTGCAAAAAACACTCTGAACCTTCATATTACCATTGGTATAAAGATTGTTCATTTTGGATTTGCACTTTAATACATACACATTTTTAAAAATGGGCCCATCGTTTATAATAACAATGTATTCATTTACATCAATCTCCAATAAAAATGGGAATATGGGTAATTTGGGTAATTTTGTAAAATAAAGGGGAGGGAGCTAACTGGGTCCACCTCTTTCCGCTTGATTCTTGTAGTATGTGACGAGAGAAACTAAACGGTACTAAAATTATCAAAATTGTATCGGAGGAACTTGGTTAATTCGGGTAATTTTTTAAATGAAGAGGAGGAGCAAACTGGGCACCATCTTTTTTCGCATGGTTGTTGTAATATGTGACGAGACATACGACGGTACCAAAATTACCGAAATTGCATCGGGGGAACAAGGGTAATTTGGGCAATTTTGTTGTAAAATGAAGGTGATAGGGCAAACTGGTCCCGATTTGTTTTCGACTGATTATTGGAGTATGTGATGAGAGAAACACGATGGTAACAAAATTACCGAAATTGCACAGAAGGAACATGGACAATTTGGGTAATTTTGTTCTAAAATGAAGGGGAGGGAGCAAACTGGGCTCCAACTTTTGCCGCTTGATTCTTGTAATATGTGATGAGACAAACGACTGTACCAAAATTGTCTTAATTGCACCGGGGAACATGGATAATTTGGGAAATTTTGTAAAATAAAGGGGAGGGAGAAAACTGGCCCTCAACTTTTTCTATTGTTTTTATTTTGTCTTTCATCTTGGCGTATGAATAGTCTGCTGGGGAGGCAACTCCTGTTAATAGATTTGTTGATCCTCACTTTGAAGAAAATTGAAACTTTTTTGTTTTGAATTCTGTAATATAAAGGCAAACTTTGAAACAATATTTGCCAGCCAAGAGAACCTATTAGTTTGTGTGCAGCCTGAAAGTATGAATCAGTGTCCGAGCTGTAAGTAGTTTATCTAACTCCTGACTTTTGATTCTTGCAATGTTAACAATATGTTAATCAGGTATCTCTAATCTAATCTTTCTGCCGTGAGGTCGAGGACATCCGAATAGGAGATAGCGCTTCAACTGTGACTTAAGAGATCTATGGTTCTACTGTGATGTTATTTTTTTCAACGGTGTAATGTTCCACAGCTCTAAAGTTTGTGTTTCATTTTAGTTGAAACTAACCTACAGTAGTTTTGAGGAATTTCAATTATTATTACTCTGTCCGGCAGTTTAAGCAACATATTGTTAGTTTAAAAGAGTAACTATTCTCTTATACCTCTAGGAGAGTTAGGGTTACTGGTGCGTGCTATTCTCATATAGCTTGCTTTATATATCGCAAGGAAGCGCACTATTTTCTTAAGATTTCTTTCGGCATTATATGCTAAACGTTTATGGAAAGACATAACAGAGATATGTTCAAACGCAAAAAAATAGGGGCCATGGGCATTAGAATAATACAATGTGAGTTCAGTATCTCTGTTCGTCAAAGATTCAAACTGAAATTGTTGATGTTATCAATTACATGTATTGTAAATATCCTGCCTAAAGTTGTAAGTCACATAATCATATAATGTATATATGCAAATCAGACAAAATAGAATACCATCCTTCGTTCTGGGAAATAAACTTCTTAAGTTAAAGTTATATATAGGAGACCAAATCTTACCAGTTATGATAACACTGTAAAAATAATCTGTCGAAACAATTTGTTATGATATAGGTAATGAATGTTATAAGTTTCAGTTTAACTTGAAATATACAGCAAGAAAGAGGAAAAATTATATTACTTACGATAACGTTTTATGGTCGTGCCTTTTCTCCGAATGTAGGAGGTTACTGCATGCCATCGAAACGGTAAGCATTGCTATTGAATGCTACTGAACTTAAAAATCTAAAACTTCTAGAAATAAATAAAAAACACCATGAATGTGTTATTAATTTTTACATATATCTCAAAGAATACACGAGAGTTCTCAAACTAGTCAGGGAAAGTGTATAACTTCTGAATTAGAAACTGGTCAAGCCAGAAAATGTTCTGGGAGAAACATTTTTATAGTATGCATATTGTTCTAATATCAGACGTGAAATGTCGTCTTGTTTATCTGCTAGGCAAAACCATTTTAAGGGTACTTTACAGGAGGCACATATTTCTAATAAATATTCACATTTGAAAAAACGCTTATTGAATCGTGTCTTAAATTTGGAGCTCGAAACTGCAAGTGACGAAACAATCGTAAAAGTAGATAATAATCACGATGCCTAAAATAATGTCCCAAGCAGTATGAATGAGATGTATTATAAACTTCACCATATTTTTGTAAGTTTGAAAGTAACATATAATAGTTTTCAAGCTGAATTCGATCACGCATTTTCCATGACTTAGGTTCTTAATAAGTTGTTCCTCTTTAGGACTCTGAAATTAGAATCTACCTTCCATATTTTGCTTGCCGGTATCAGCATGAAACGACATTTATTCAAATCTGTTAATTTTGGCTACAGTAGATACTTTAGGGGTATATTTCTGCTCATAGCAGACGACTTATTTGGATTTTTAAAGTAACTGAAGTCTGCTTTCATTGAATATGGAATGTTACCTGTGGGTTCTACTACAAAAATATACATTAATGAAAATAGTGTTACGTTTATTTTGTTAGCGGCATAATAGTGCAGGAATTATTATATCCGATAACGAATCCATAGTGGTCCACAATGTATCTTCCCTCTTAGTTCCAATGATTGGACCTGATTGCATTTCTTTATAGAAATAAGGTTAAAGGCTTCAGTAGTGCTAAATTATCATCTGGAATGTTATACTCCTTCACAAATATGGCTGCCCTGTTGTTGAATCAATTTTCTATACAATAACTTCATTCAATACTGTATGTATTATTTTGCGCGATGCAATACCAAAGCGAGGATGAAATGTATTTCTGCACAACCAATAGCCTAACATTTGGTAATAATGGATGAATTGATATTGTCCTTTTTAGTTATTGCCCAAATACGAGTCTTAAGTTCAATATTTATCCTGTGCTGATACAACATACATTGGATTACTTGTATAATAACATGACTTTCTTTATCTGTTTTTGCAGTTCAGTTGACCTTTGCTAATGAGATGTTGTCAGTGCCTTTTCATATCTGCACAGGACATTTCGATTTCAGGTCACTTCGATTGTCTCCTGTGCAGTGTGGCAGTGATTTTGATGTATATAATGCAATTTAAATACTAACGGAAATGGGAGTATAATCGTTTTCTAAGATATAACAATTGCAAGCATACTCAAGAGTTATTTAGAAAGCATGGAATATTTTGTTTATGGTATAATTTAAGTTTAACTCCTCGAACAGAAATATAAAAAAAAGGAAATCAACTTTCTTTTCATATTTTACGGTAAGATAAATTGCGATCAGTCTCATTGGACCAGGCGAAAAGTCACTTTCCCTAGAATTTCTGATAACCTTTCTGCTGTCTTCCTCATTCAATCCCAGCATTCTTCCCGCTTCCAACTGTATTATGTTTTTCGACGTAACATTCTTATCAGGAGATTCAATATTTATAGTAAAAATTTTAATAGATTTTAGCCCAACGGTCATATTTCATAATGCCATTTCTAAGTCGTCCTGTAGATTTATACAATATTTTTAAGATCTAATACCTTCCCAAAGGTGAGCCTTGTCTAAATAAAGAAGATAGAAGAAAGTGGATCGCTTTCTTGACTCAACGTTTTCCTTCAAGTTCGCGGTTCGACTCTCTCTCTATTGGTCTTCCAGTTTGTAGCTGGGTGTCTTCACATTCCTTAAAAGTGAGTTCTATATGGTAGTACTAGGGTTAGAACTAAAAAGTAGCTGGTCTCAAATATTGGTTTTGTGCAAGTTATCATATAAATCTCGCTATTTATTCCGTTGACAATGTTGAAATTCTGGGTTCCATGTTGCCCAGGCATTAACTTTGTAACAGTGAATACAATAAATATTCCTAGACTTGTGTTCTATAAAACAATGTTTCCCATCTAACAAAACACGAGTATAAACGTTGTCGGAGCCCAAAATCACTTAGGATCTCCCTTTTTCAAACATTTAGATATACACATATTATTTTATTGCGTATGTATCTATCTTTGTCTATTGTAATGCTAATAATAAGGTACTGTACCTATTTTCCACGTATCACAATAACATTTTTAAATAAAATATTCCCAGGAAATAAATACATTTCTTCTTATTTAAATGAATGAGTAGACAGTAATTTTAATCGAGTATTAGTTCTTGTTCACAATGTTTTCAGGAAATTACCACAAAGAGATATCACACCTTCATCGCTCGAAACTGTTGTAATGTTTCGTCTGCCCCCTGAGCGACTGAGATAATCAGGTATCCAAAAGGAACAGGTAAAGATAGGGTACAACAAGAACACATCTTTTATATCTACTATTTTCTGTAATCACTTTACTACATGTGACATAATATTCAGAAGTACAATCCTAATCATACACATCATTTTGTTTTGCATTGCCAGGAAACGTAAATGTCCGCTGACATATATCACCATTTAGCTTTACCATTGAAATTTCATAGTAACGAAAATATTCGTAATACTACTAACAAATATTATTCCTGAAAATCACAAAAGTATCTAAAGAGAAATATAAAAATAAAATTACAACACATATATTTTGGAGAAAGATTCAGAGGAATCGGCGAGGAACTTCAGTAAAACTGTCATGTGCTTCAAATATTTATATATAATGGGCCAGCGTACGAATAGTTTAGTGTAGATGGAAGCTGTCAAGCTGTCGTGGGGCTGCCATACTACTGCCTTAATCAATTAAGCATTAAGAGCACTAGAAGTGTAGTTCCCGGTTAGACTTACAAGAGAATTATACTTAGTCGTCATGTACATGATTGAAATCTCATTCCGGTTATCGCCGAAGTTGTGTCCCGGACTGTACTTCTTGACGGATTCTGAAGCGAAGTTTCACACTTTCAAAATGTACACCTTAGGAGTTAATAGGTGAAACAATCACGCACTGGAATTGTTACGATTGGGAGAAGATCATGTACCGGTTGTGTCTTGTGAGAAGGTTTGATTTCGAAATCCTTCCGTGCAAGCAGACGCCTCAATTGGTGCTTCCCTCATTGCCTGCTATCATTCTTTCCTGGCTGAGATAGCATAGACCACATCCAATAACACCTCGAGTTATAACTTTTTTCATTGGTGGCCAAGTTCATAAGATACTCATTATAGGTCACGTTAGCCAATGTTACACTAACGAGTTCGGTAGCAATTTATGACTACCAAAGCACAAAATTCATTGTTGCAAGTGACTTAACAACTCTGTATTGGTTACTAATTCCATAAAATTAAATATTTTTTCGATCGAGAATTTTTATTACAACAATAATTAATTGATTCTACATTTAAGGTACAAAGTAAGGAAAATAATATTTTATTTGTGATTATGCAATACATAATTTCTCCTTTGGAGAATTTTTGGAGTACTGGTGAGTGAACACTGAAGAAAATTCATCTTCTATAGTCGTCATACAATAATCATCTGTAAGATATTTTAAAACTTTTAATGGTTTCAAACAGTTAAAATTTAATTCACAAACAGCAAAATTGTAAATTCAATAGCAAAATTGAATTTAAAATTCAATAGCAAAATTGCAATTTTTGGATGGTGTAGAACCACAGTGAATCAACTCCACTTTCAGCTAATTTTCACATATTGGTATTGTCTTATTCTTGAGTTCGTAGACTGTTCATGCTGGTAGAATATACTTGGTATAGCAGTCGTAAAGTGCCGAAGGTTCGTGATATAGAAGTGAAGCTACAAATAAAGCTCATTTTTGTTCCACCATAGTAAAACAAGTACAAGCTGCCATGGCCTTTAGTTCAAACTGGGTAAGCGTAGGTAGGAATACCACAGATAATATTCAATGGAAGCAAATGAAACAGAAGAGAAAATGAATAGCAGTGATTCATAGTACATAGCTTAGATTGAAAATACAGGTGCACAGAATGAATTGTTATTTATTTGGTTCTCTTTGACATTCAAGCAATTTATGTTCAAGCCCACGAGTTCTGCTTGTTTCGTCTCATGCCAAAGGGGGCTAAGTGAATAACTAAGTAGAAAATAGTCCAGCAACTATCACCATAAACAACTGAGTGATATTATGTAGCTTCTAAAGGACATGTTAATTGTTATGTACTTTTATGCTTAATAGACAATTGTTTAATAGAGAACAGCTAATTGGAGATAGTTCACATTGGCTGAAAACAAACAGCAGGTTTGCTATTTCAACCTTTCTTCCGGTATACACAATTATGCTTAGAGAATAAGGTGATTTTAGTAGATCATACTGCTGCCCTTGCCTTTACATATCGGAGATCAATCAGACTGGTTACAAGCCCAATGATAAAGCAAGAAGTGGCAAGTACCCTTCGATGGCTTTGCCTACCCCCACTGTCCTCCAAACATGTTAAATTTCAATATAGATTTGTATGTGAAGTAATAAAGCTAATAGTTTCAGAATTCAAAAGAAACACCTGATCTCTCAGAACTCCATCATTGTCTGTCCTTCCTAGAAATTAAAGCTGGCATTATCATTTTAGGTCGTGCGCAAAATAGAAAGTCTATCACTACTATAGGGATATTAGAGATAGAAGAGTGGACTACTACTACATTGATTTGTTACAGATTAAGGAAAATGTTGTGCTAGTTCCGACTTTGGCTATTTATTTCAAGATAGCTAAGACTTTTCTAGTACACTATTAAAATCATTTTGCTAAAGAAACTAAATACTTGCTACTTCTTAGAAATGTGTGATGTTGTATGAAACTTAGACAAATAAAGAAAATGGCCTTTCCTTAATAAAAACCAATAGTTACTTTTTTCTTTCAAATTTACCAGGCGTGGAAGTAGAGTAGAAACTTTAGCTCTATATATCTCCGTTTTCTACTTTATGGCGTTTGGTTCACTCTGGTTCTACACCATTCTTATACGAATGGAATACTGCAAAATTACTCACTTTCTTTGCAAATTTTAATCATTTTGTTCTTTAAATAACGTAAGAAAGTTTCGAATTATAAGTTCCTAAGAGTATTAATCTCTCTATCCTATACTAACGAAAGAGTAAGGAAATCAAACTTTAGTTGGCAATCGTATTATGCATATCCTTCTTTACTTTATAGGTTCAGAACATATATCATCCAAAATTATAGAAAATTCTTTATGCACCGGGACAAATCTTCCTACTACACATAATAATCATGTTATTGGCTCACGTAAAACCAGAAATAGAAACAAGTAAGGAAAACTAAAGATTAAATATTAACTCTTCTTGATTATAGAAATACAGTAATATTTATAAAAAAGACACCTAGTTAAACTGACATTTTTTTTTTAAAAAAAATCCTATTTTAATGTTAATTCTCCATTGTGTTTTTAGTTTGTTATACGATATTATCTACCCATGTTTAACATTTTGCTTATTATTTATTTGCTTTGTGCTTAGGTGATCCAATATTTCTTATGTCTACATATATTGCATTCACTTAAATGTACTAGACAATTGTTTCGAACATTCATGATAAGTGCAACTAACACTATAATTGTGGTAACTTTAATGAAAGTTAAAAGGTTGTAATTACAGAACAGTTTGCATTGTAATTTCTCAAAATATTTTTATTTTGAATAAAGTGTTTCTGAAATTACCAAGTTTGTTTTCTTTGTAGAATTTACTTCTTGAAGTTACTCAATATAGTAAATAAACGTATTAAGATATTCCTTTCTATAGTGCATAATAAAAATTAAATATTTCAGAGTTTATTCATGATATTCCCCCGTTTTCATCTTATAATTACCTATTGTAGCTTACCAAGAGCTATTGATAATAATTTATAAATTTTTGCAATATTTGACAAGTAAAATTTATTCATTGCGTTATTTGATAGATTTCTATTTATTATGAGCGGTGCAAGTTGTAAGGTACATTTTTAATCAAAGATATTTGACATAGGTATATTCCAAAGGATATATCTAATTTCATAATACAAAATTAGCTATTTATGGATAAAAATCATTATGAGCTTTGTTATTGTCATAATAGAAGTTCAAAAGTAATTATATTGATTTTCGGAAAATGTTTTTAATTGGTGGCAATGTTTCATGTTTGTGCCATAAACGCAAGCATGAGGACAAATAAGGAAAGTGTATATGGCATTCTCATACATAATGAAAAGTCAGTTTCCAAAAACTATCCGCATCATCAACTTATTCACTTTTAAATAGTTTATTTCTACTTCAAGTGGAAAATCAAATTCCTAAAACAATTTCATTTTGTGTCACTTCATCAGTCAGGAGTTCTTTCCAAATGTCTTCCAGGACTGTAATCAACTTATTTCAGAGAATAATACTTTTCGATTTGCTGTCTAGTATATCCCGTAGTAGCAACGATAATTTATAAAAGTATTGTCATATAAGAAGCAAGAAAACATCAGAAACGACATAATTCATATTAGATAAATTGCAAGACAATGAAAGCGAATAGACTCCCCATCTCTCTAACCCTATACCGTTGCAGAAGAGGAGAATAAGTCGCTAAATTTGAGAGGTAGAGAAAACTTTTTGTAATAAAGTATCACAAAGGATTTTTTTACTCCAATTCGATTGCATCTGATGTTGAGGAGACAGTGCTGTTTCTTTAGTCATTGCTACGTCCTGCTTCCAAAAATTATCGTTCTTAATATTTCTTTTGTAATTACAAGAAGTAGTAATGGTTACTCATATACTAAAGGATATACTTTACTCGTATTTACTTTGAATTAATATTCAGAAACTTAAACTCAGTATTTTATTTAAGAGTTAGAAAGCTTGTGAGTCAAACAAATCCAGTTAAAACTATAACTCTTTTTTCTTTTTAAAAGTAAGAACATCTGCTAAGAAGAGGGCGGGACGAGACACGTGATTCGATTCCTTCTATCATTTCAGGTTGTATCATTCCGCCGTTATCATATTAACGATCTGATGCTTACCCTAAAGAAAATTGTATTTGCTCTTGGATTTAAAATTAATATGAACTTATTGTAGGAATATAGCAAAAATCTATTCATTTCCAACTGAGTCATCAGTTGAATTTTCAAAATTATTTTGCATCACTGACTACAAAAAAATCACAACCGTTTATTAAAATTTGTCTCTATTCTAAACTATGTTACTTATATCACTTATAAGAATAAATGTAAAAATATATTTAAAGTATATGCATACCGATATTATGAAAGTCATATATAATTCTTTATACATATTTACATACAATTTATTCATCCGCTTAACAGGATTGGCAGTGGAAAGAGAAACATTAAATTTCTCCAAGATATTCCCGAATTTTTCTAGATCCCTTAAAATTGTGGGTTTGGCAACAACGCATTGGACGTAATGGTAGAAGAGCAAACAACGATACTTTCGAGCATAGCTCATAATTTGCAGTTTCAAACACTCAGCTCTCTCTTTTTGGGACTTAATGTAATAATACATTTATAATATCATAGTATTTGGTGAATGCAGAAAGATTCTTTGTAGGTAAAACACACGCTCTTCGACCATAAAACTCGTTAAAACAGGAACTTGTTAACAAATTCGTGCTCTATCCATAAAAGTTGAATGAAACTTTGTAGTTGACTCATGCTGAGTTCTTATTTTGTGTGTGGATTTAGTAATTTTGACCCTGTTTCGAATCCCAATCGATGCTCTTACATTTTTCTTTTTCTAATTTTTCAGTTCTTCTTGCCGTACCCTTGTATAGTACATGTATTACGTGGAGGTGATGGTCAACTTTCTAATTTATCAAAAAATAAGATGGTGTACAGACGTAAAACCTTTTCTATATATCCCAATCTGGTTCTTCCTTAGCGCAAATCATTTCTTGCATCGATCCGTAAGATTTTCGTAAATTTGAAAGTAAATCTGGAGTTCTAGTGTCCCGGAGATCACTACTCCTTCATCGCTCCCGGAACGCAGTTCACATTATTATTATTATTATTATTATTATTATTATTATTATTATTATTATTATTATTATTATTATTATTATTTTTATTATTATTATTATTATTATTATTATTATTATTATTATTATTATTATAAGCATTTTTGGTGGGAGACCCGATTTCGATTCTCGGCGGGACTTCATGTGTTTCGGAGCCTACGTTAAGCTATTAGTCTATGAGCCAGTATAGGTAAGTTGAGGATAATAGGTGGTACCAGACTTCCCTCAACCACAATTGTATCAGTACCTGAAGACCACGGCAAAAATATGATGGCTTTTGAAGGTAGCGTTTCAAGATAACGTCGAAACAAAAATGTCGCCCAAGCCGATTTATAAAACTGACAATATTTCGGCTCCTAATTATCGAATTTTAATGCTCGTTTTTTAAATGATAGCTCATTTGCAACAAGTGTCCTTCTCATCATTTTGCCCTGTCTTGAACGGTACATGAGGAAAATGACAAAAATGAATTTGAAGAGCTTTAAGTATTATTTAAAGTTTACTAATCGAGACAATGCAAGATGTTTATAAAAAAATACTTTGGGCAAAAGAAAAAAGCCATTAATTAGCTTTCATTTAATGCATTTGGGAACATTCTAGCAATAACACAGCCGGGAGTATCAAGATTTGAATGTCCAATGGTGCGCGCGGCAGCATTACAATTCAATGTAAACAATGAATAGTGAGGCTGAATGTTATATAAACTCACCGAGTTAATGGCACTATAATTCAGAAATTATCAGACTCGTATTTACCTTAGAGAACTGTATTTAACGGTGATAAGAAGAAAAGATACATGGCAGTTCATAATTCACCTTTACGAGAACATATTGCATATAAGAAAATTAAGCGTCCTAGCATTACAACACAGCTAATTCCTGATTGCCTTAACATGTTTTCGGAATCTAGACGGAAAAATATGCTTTGGCTTCTAAGTCGGCATTGCAAATCTGGAAATTATACAGTTAACTGCTGGACAGGACTTAATATTCTAGTCAGGAACAAATACAATAGCTTCTTTGCTTTCCATAAATCAACCAGCAACTGATAGGTCAACAGTTTATGAAAATTTTACTGACTGCAATCAAATAAAGTCAATTATAAATTCGGAAAATATTGTTGTTGTTGTAGATGAGGAGATTTTTAAAAAGCAGCAGATATTAAATGGATAGCTACATCTTAATGAATTTGTCTGTATTTTCACAGTGATGGGACTTTTCCACACAGTTTGTAACCTACTTTCAAATATTGTTAAGTTATTTGCAATGTTGGACTTCAAAGACTTAGCAGTAGAATCAGAAGGGATTGCAGTTGTGTCCATTTGTCAAGTTTAGAAGGAAAGCAATAACACCGTGTTGTTCGACTCCGGGGTAAGTGTACGAAGGATTAATGAGGATAATTAGGAACGAGTTCTTCAATCTTGTCGAAATATTCAGCTTCCTTTTACAGTTCCATAATTAAATTAGCTATTTTGTACATGTCTCAAACAGTTCTGAAACTTTGTATGGAGAAGTTAATATCTAAGAAATTTTTATTCTTTTCGAAATCTATCTGAATCATCTGAAAAATGAGAGTGGAGTAGTTTTGTCTTTCTGGATGTTTTTCATAGATTTAATGGGGTTGTTGTTGGGCTTGATTCGAGCTCATAGGAAAGGTGATTGGTTACTATACCTTTCCTGTTTTAAAAAAATGATCCCATGGTGGTTTCTTTAGACAAAACAAACAATGTCAGGTATTTATCAAGTCATTTGGCTGAACTGTCTCAATTGGAAAATAATAATCTTCTGTCCAGCTGAGCCCCTTCAGTGTGTAATTTTCAGATGCGAACCGCTGTATAAAAGTGTAGTTTTTTCAGAAATTTGGAATTTGTTACCTTTTGATAACTTTTGTGCCTCTAAAGCAATCACAATGAAATGTTTGGCATTATGATCTTTGTTGCTTCTAATTAGCTACTATAACTTGTCATTGTCGTATTTATGGTCGTCATCATCATCATATGGATATGTTACACAAAATTTGGGAATGCCTCAACAGATCAAGCCCAATTTTTCTGTGTGGTCTCTTGTGGTTCCTAGGTGAGCGCAAACTCGCTAAATAGTGTCGGGAATAACATTACTCATACTATGGGCAAGTGTATTCGCCATACGCAATACAAAATAGCCAAAGCAAAATGAAAGCGTATATATATACGCCATCTGCACAGCAGGTGCGTTTTGAAGACATTAATTAACTCGCCACCCACACTGAAGGGGTTAAATGAAAGAATCAATTGGCTCGAATTCCGATTGATCAGGCTTCACAAGAGACATTAAATAGAGATATACAGACAGCACGTGAGACAAAACGGTTCAATTTAAAGTTTGCAGCAGTCAGTAAATACTGTTTAAGAGCAGAATATCGAGCTTATCCATCACATTTTGGTCCTTTACATCTTTCTAAGAAGATGTAAAATTTTTTTTTAGAAATCATTCCAGAAAAATATTACTAACACTTGATTCTCCAAAATACTCGTATTTCTAAAGACGAAGAACAAGTGTCGGTCTTAGTTGAGCTTCTTTTGAATGAGAGGACCAACTCTTTCGACAACAATCATTGCAACGTTGTGCATATTTCAATAGAAGTGCCGACAGAAGTTCAAAATGATATATTATTGGCAAGAGAGAAAGAGGAAAAGCTTACAAAAACATCAAACAAGGTTAGTTAGAAAAGAAGCAAGTTTTTATACTCTAGAAAGAAAACAGTTGCAAACTTTCAAAAATAACCAGAAGTTTAGGCGTCAAATAATAACAAAAGAATGATTTTAAAGTCAGATAGAAATATTTTTGGGAATATTATTTTGAAAGCAGAAAACCGTAACCTAAACATGCGGGAATTATTCAGTCATTCTTTGGGTACTTTCCCATTTTATGTAGCGAATCCTGATGATACTTACAGAAGATGAATAAAGCTAGATTAGCAAACTTTCCTTGATGACCTGGTTTCACCTACTGACAAGGTAAATCTGTAACTCTTATTGACACAATGGAGGCTATTCATAAGTTATACGGAAAATGTTCTTTTGATGAAATATCTTATTTAATAATGTTAGAAATTTTAAAAGTAGATCATTTCAGTGGCCGAATAGATGTAGTTTTAACACATATAAAGATAAATCAATAAATTCTCTGAATGATCTCTGAGATGCGCTGATGAAAGGACATCATTTCATGTTTTGAACGTTTCGCATAAAGCACAAAACTAGAAGCGACTCTTAAGAATGAATGACAGCAAAAATATGGTAACGAGATTCCAAGCCGGAAGTTGGGAGCAGAAGGAAAAAGCTATGGATTTAAAAGGAAAAGTTTTGTTCGTAACGTATGGAAAGACGTGTTTAAAAATTACAGCAAAAGATATCAGTGAATTGCTAAAACTACAAACTTCTCAAAAGGAAGTTGATACGAAAATGATGTTCCACATTAATCATTACTCACAAGATTTCCAATGTCATATGAAAATCAAATGACAAGGGGGTTTTCGTTCTGTATGCATAGGTGCCTGTGCACATTGAAAATGAAAATTATATGTTCGTTAAGAATGGAACAAAAAACCTAATTCGACTTAATGATGTAAGGAAACTTGTCTCAGTTTTGGGAACTCCTTTATTGTCTGCTTTATCTTCCCTTCACACAATGACAGGTTGTGATTCAGTTAAAGTTATATGTGGTCAACGAAAATTAAAGGCAATGAAACTATCGCGAAATAATTATGAAATTATAATTTATTTTCTTTTATTGGAAGATTGGAATAAAAACTGAACTTCTGAGCAAGAAGTTTGCTTGCTTCCTGTATTTGAAAAATAAGCCTATTCTTGAAGTAAATAAAACACGCTACCAATATTTCGGAGCAAACGACGTGTAAGCGACTCTTCTGAACTTCCTCCATCAGAAGATTGCCTCTATCAGAATGTTTTTAGAGGAAATTAGCAATCTTCAGTTTGGAAACGATGCCTGGAGAACTTTACTGAATGTCCCGAGCCTGAAAACCATGGTTGGACAGTTCATGAGAGTGGACATGTATTTGTTCTGTGGGTGACCGAATTACCAGCTCTAGAAGCTTCTGAGCCTTTAGAGTTGCCCTTGGTCTCGTTTCCGTAAGCTACTTAACTGTCCTTGCTTGTTTAATAACATAAAATATACACCTCCTTGTTAATTCGCACACTGTGACAACCTACCTCAGAATCTGTGGAGTATAGAGTCAACGAGGAGGTTGGGTTCATAGACAATCAAGAGGAGAACTACAGTTTGCAAGGTAAGTTTCGATTTTAAGAGAGTAAAATAATATGAAATGTAGCTCATGTTAAGTGCTTTTTACAGAAGACATGTTTTAGTTTTTTTAAAAAAAATAATTTTTACTTAAGTTTTCTGAACGCCGTGGGCTTTTGAACATTAAAATATTGATAGATCGCACTGTATTATTGATCGATTGTTCATAAATACATCAAACGAAACCTAATTTATTTATCGTTTCTCATAAAATCTTTTGTTGTCACTACAAGTATAGGTTAAATAAAACTTAAAGCGCTTCGAATTCATTTTTGTTATTTTCCTCATATATCATCCAAGATACGGCAAAATGATGAGAATGTAACTTGTTGCGAAAAAATGAGCTATCGTTTAGAAAGAGAGCGTTAAAAGTCGATAATTAGAAGCCGAGATATTACCAGTTTTATAAATGGACTCGGGCGCAGTCCTGGATATTCACATCATCTTGAGAAGCTACTGTTCACAGACAGTCATATTATTTTTCCGTGGTTTTCAGACACTGATACAATAGTGGTGTGAAGGAAATCTAATAGCCCCAAACTATATTCAAATACTGTCTGGCCAATATACTATATAGGTTCAAGACTCATATAGCCTCGCTGCTGAAAGGGACTCTAAACTCAAAATCAAATTAAGATCAATCAAATCAATAATCGTATTTTTCTTATTTAATATTATTATTATTATTATTATTATTATTATTATTATTATTATTATTATTATTATTATTATTACACTGGTCGGAATGAAAATCCTATCACGAGGATGACAGGGTGTACCGGATAGATTTCGAGATGCGGATTACGAATATCACATCGAGAAAGTTCCAGCACGTAAGTTTTTTTTTTTTGACGGGGTGCTGTTTCAATAATGGACAGAAAAATCGTATTTTTCGTATTTAATATGTTTTTTCCGTGTTTGGAGTGCATAATTCTGAATCTTTATCTTAATCCAAGAACATTTACTAGGCTGTATCCCAGGAACAGTATTTTTCTCTACTTCACGACCCCCCGGAAAAGTACCTCCTCCCCTTGGGTTGCAAAGATTTATTGTCGTTCCACACTGTATACACTAAAACCTAAGCGTTATTGACGGAGAAAGGTTTCGTAATCAATTATGATCATTCGTCGGCTCTCTTTTGTCTAGACAGATTGTTGAGAAAGGCGCCAAGACATACACCACGTTGTAGCGTGGAACAAATATTTCAGTTTCGAGTTGATCTTCGGGCTAGAAGGTGGTGTTACACTGTGTTTGTGTATACCGTAGGTGAAAAATATTTCTGCGTGAAATATTGACGTTTGTGCTAAACGAACATGCCGAGAACTTGCAACAATTCGACAGATTCATTCTGCTACATATGTGGGGAAGTGTTTTTCAAGGGACAAAGTAGGCTATTCTCACCGTTCCTGAAAAAAGCTAGCATCTGTACGTCTGGTGTAAAATCGGCGACCAGGATCACGTTTGGGCTCCGTAACAAAGTTGTAACTCATGTGCGCGTACTCTCACAGGATGGTTGAAAGGTACACATAAATCGATGCCGTTCACCGCACCTATGATTTGGCGCGAGCCCCGTGATCATGTTTCAGACTGTTACTTCTGCCTGACTAATATAAAAGGTTTCTCAAAAAACATGAAGCATAAAATACAGTATCGTAGCTTGGATTCCGCAATGAGACCTCTGAAACATGAAGTTTGTCTGCCTGTACCCGTTCCACCAGTCTCATACATCCTGTGCAGTGTTTCATCCGATGAAGAGCCTGCTGCTTGTGAAGATGTTGCACAATCTTCGAGTACACAGTCATATCCCAATTACGCTCCAGTGAATGACACTAATGAACCACGTGTGATAAGTCGTGAAGAGCTGAATGATCTGATCAGAGACATAAACCTTCCCAAGTCTATGGCCCAGTTGCTTGCATCACGACTTCAACAATGGAATCTACTAAATCAAGATGTGAATATATCGATGTATAGGAAAAGAGAGGTGAGCATAGTTCCTAATTATTCAAAGGATGGTGATTTGGTTTATTGCAGTGACGTTCCATCACTTATGGGAAAACTGAAGTAGAACTACAACACTGAAGATTGGAGGCTGTTCAGAACTGAGCGTTCTTCTCAATAAAAAACTAACGCCAGTAAGTAAATGGTTAGGCAGCAACATAAAAACTAATTCTTTTCCTCCCCAGCAATGGTGAGTGTGTGTGAGTAAAAACAGGACACCAAGAAAGCATAGGTAGATATGTGTGTTGTGTTAATATCGCATTAATCCACATATAATAATGTTCATCTAGTGAGTTTGTTTGCATTTATTGATTTAATATAATCTTGTGTGTTATGAAATGGAAATATATTGAACAGTCTCAAAGCAACGTCGAAAAGTTATTAAGAAACCAACGCCTACACAAGGATTACATCGACCAAATGGTCCATCCACGCCGGATCAGGATTCTACAGTGCAGTTAACTAGGTAGGTAGTGAGTGCACATTTCAATGTAATATTACCCTTGTATTACGTATAAAAAGAAAGCCTATAATAGCAAAGCCTCACTTAAAACGTAAGTGTTAACAGTGCATTTAATTTGAGTGAAGCATGACGGACAGAATGAAAGAATTAGTGGTCAAGAGAGGTCAAATTAAGGCCAAACTCACTTGTTTTAAACGTTTTGTAGATAGCTTTACAGAAGATCAGAATATTACGCAGTTAGTATTACGTTACGAGAAAATAAAACAGTGCTATGATGAATTTGATGCAATACAGTCCGAAATAGAAATGTTACAGCGTTCATCAGAAATTGCTCAGGAAACGCAAGGAAAAGAGTAATTCGGGTGTACTTATTTTGATTTAGCAGCTAAGGCGGAAGTGTTCATAAATCAACGCAGCTCCAGTGCTAAAAA
Source organism: Thermobia domestica (assembly GCF_964235325.1). Lineage (NCBI taxonomy): Eukaryota > Metazoa > Arthropoda > Insecta > Zygentoma > Lepismatidae > Thermobia > Thermobia domestica. The sequence continues at coordinate 304,303,589 of NC_137455.1, forward strand.
ATGAAAAGAATGAAGCAAACAATTCTAATCCATCGGTTGTCTAATCCATGAGCGGTTGTCGTTTTATCACACGTTCCAGGCATTAATACATAAACATAACGCTTTGCAGTCAGTACAAAGGTTTCATTATTTGCGTTCTTCTCTACGTGGAGAGGCGCTTGAAGTAATACAAGCCTTGGAAATTTCTTCTGAAAACTATGACGTAGCATGGATGTTCCTCAAAGGAAGTTTTGAAAACAAAAAGTATATTGTTTACAAACACGTAAAAGCTTCAGTTGAAATGCCAATGGTGGTACGTGAGTCGGCTGTTTCGCTTAAATATCCTTTAGACAGCACGGTAAAACATTTGCGGACTTTAAAATCATTAGGTCAACCTACAGAAAGCTGGGATGCATTACTTATTTATTTCATTGCGACCAAACTAGACAATACAACACATAAGGAGTGGGAGAAAACACAATCAACGAATGAATTACCGAGCGTGTCACAGCTGACACAATTTTTACAACAGCGTTGCCAGTGTTTAGACCCAGTTGATAATAAGCCTAGACCTAGAGACACACCCTCAATTCCAAAGAACAAATATCAAGAAACAAATAAGGCAGGCAAACAGAGGTCTTACTCAACGACAGCACACGTAACGTGTTCCGACGACAATGTATGTTCAAGCTGTAAAGGCTCACACAAATTAATTCAATGCCAATCATTGTTGAGAAAATCTATAGGAGAAAGAATTAAAGATGTTAAACGTCTTTCTTTTGTGTATAAATTGTCTCAAAAGAGCGCATAAGGCAAATGAGTGCTTATCAGCTAATTGTAAAATATGCAATAAAAGGCAAACACATTACTGCACTTCTCGCGTTTCCCATCGCCACTAGAGTGAATGAACCACAAGATGAAAGGGAAATAGGTCAAGGTCAAAACACGCTCGCTGCAACCACATCACTCGAGCATGAATGTGAAGGTAAGAACATACGTTCTACAAACAGTGTACCGCAGAATCTTAGGAGAGCACCAAGCGTTAAACTATCCACAGATGTAGTATATTTAAAGATAAACAGGGTAATTTTCAAATGTGTCGAACACTTCTCAATTGTGCTTCGCAGTCCAATTTCCTAACAAACAGAATGGTTCAATTATTGGGACTAACAAAGAGTAATAGCGTTGTACACATAAATGGTATAGGTAATGCTAATACAAGGTCATGCCATAGCGTTCAGGCTGCAATTAATGCAAATATACAATGCAATTAATGCAATGCAAATATATTGAACAGTCTCAAAGCAACGTCGAAGAATTATTAAGAAACCAGCTCGTACACAAGGATTACATCGACCAGAAGCTATTCGTAGATTCCTCTTGGATAAGTCTCAAGGCAGTGCTACTACACAATGGCAATGAAAATCCAGCCATCCCTATTGCTTGTGCTGTACATATGAAGAAACCTACGAGAACATGAGAAACCAATTGCAGAAAATAAAGTACGAACAGTTCAAATGGTCTGTATGTGCTGACCTTAAGGTTATTGCCATCCTCACCGTTTTACAAGGAGGTTACACAAAGCAATGCTCCTTGTTGTGACATTGGGATAGTCGAGCCAAAGATCAGTACACCATCACAAAATGGCCGCCAAAGAAGTAACTGGTCCCAAGGAAGATGAACGTGGCTAATGAACGTCTTTTGGATCCGGAGAAAATATTGTTACCACTCTTTCATATCAAACTAGGGCTCATGAAGGTCTTCGTCCTGGCCCTCAATCGGATGGTGAAGCATTTAATCATCTCAGAAAACTATTCCTAAGACTCAGCGAGGCCGAGGTGAATGAAGGTGTTTTTTTACGGAGGACGTTTTTAAGGATACTTCATTTTCTTCTAAACTTGATGAAGTGGAAAGTGAGACTTGGGAGTCCTTTCGAGAAGTACGCAGTAGATTCTAGGGAATCGTAATTCACCTGATTACAAAGACATTATGGGCAGATTAATTACTTCATTTCGTAACATGGGATGTAATATTTTCCTAAAGTTACACTTCCTACATTGCCACCTGGACTTCTTCCCTGAACTGTACAGCTTGGTACGTCCGGGAGAAAAACGGGTTACAGATTCGAACTCAGGAGGTCGATACCTATAGGAATCACCTTTCTTCGTCACTCAAGCGACTCAGCTCAAGCCGTTTGGTCAGTTGGGCTAAATCGAACCGAAGAGATGACCCACTCCAGCCGAGCCAGTTCGAGCCAATGTAGCTCATTCCAATGAAGCTGGCTGGGACTGTTGATTAGTTGAAAAAAGCCGAAGCTCGAGCTAAACCAGTGTGTCAGGGGAAGAGCCGAACCGGTTGACATTACTATTTCCAACTCGAAAAAGTCGAAGAATTAATTTATGTAAGCAGTGTTTAGTAGTTTCCATCAGTTCATTAGTTCAGTGACCATGTTTTTTTCCTCTCTTTTGGCTATGGCCCTTTTACTTTAAATCATATCCTTAACGTTAACATTTTTCTGACATGGAAAGGACATGAACCTGCCATTAGGACATCCGAATAAACCTAGTCCATTCGATAAACGTAACAAAGATATGGTCATACACAAGTTAGCTGCCATGGACAATTCCATTAACCCTGTTAGTATAAAGAAAATTGTTGACTCTCAGTGAAATAGCTATTGCATCAACACTGTTCATTGAAAAGTCATTGTTTATAGCTAATTCTCTTCAGCATGAAATAAGCTTTCTACACGTGCTATGTATTAGGGCCATAGCGGACTTGAACAGAGAAAATTAGGAGAATGTCGAGAAAGTTTCTTCCAGAAATCTCTCCCATCAACTTTGGACTCCTATGGATAGGGCGATGATAAAATCACACAATTAAAATTTATTTAAGAGGATAAGAGATTTGTATACCAAATTTTGTATTGATCGACGGAATAGAAATAGGGAAAAGCTTGTATACCAAAGTTGAGTCCGATGTTGATGGGAGGGATATCTGGAGGGAATTTGCTCGATATTTTCCCAATTTTCCCTGTTCATTTACGTTATGGGCCAAATTACGTAGCACCTCTGGAAAGATTGTTTCATGCTGAAGAGAATAAATAATAAATTTCAAATGAACATAGTTGATGTAATTGCAATTTCATTGCGAATCTACGATTTTCTTTATATTAAGGCTTAATTTGCCCCAGGATCTTAATTTTTTGTGCATGAATATATCTTTGTTACGTTTATCCAGTAAAATATGTTTGATTCGGATGTCCGGATAACAGGTTCATATCCGTTCCTTATAAACATAAAGAAAAACAACTGAAAAAGTGATAAATTTCCTTCAACCGCTTGTTGAAATCAAAGCATGCAAGTTCGCCGAGAATAGACCCAAGACGCACAGGTAGAAGGTAAGTATATTATATATCCTTCATTTGGCAACATTATTTTGAATGAACAGTGATGAAAAACTAAGTTTAAAAATATTGTTGCAGAATAATTCGGGACAGAAATCAGAAAACAATCATATATTCTCCGTATCATCATATAAAAATTTAGTAAAATTGTAAGCAAATGTTAGACTAACAAATATTTTACTGTTTTTTTTCAAATGTCCAATGCAAACCATGGCACTACTCACCTGAAGCAACGAAACCTACTAAACGCTGCTTATTATTCAATATAGCTATACAACAAATTTATCCAGTTGGAAGTTTTCAACCGATTTTTTATCAAGAACTTTGTTTCGTAACAGTTCTCTTCAGAGCCAAACCAATGATTTCTTTAAGGAAAGGCCATATAGAAGAAGACTCACTAACACAGTAACTTCCACAAAAACGGCATCCGATCTAACCTCTAGCGACGAAACTCGATCCATTTTAATGCGTTGAATGAAAAGTGAATACTTTAATGGTGCGATTGGTTGAAATGGATCGGCTTATATAACACGTTTACCGAACCGATGGCGCACCTTAAGTGAGCCGACTCAATAGAATGGTTCATCTGAGCCGAATGGAACCGAGCGAATGTCTCATAGCAACCGAACCGGCTCGAGCCGATAGCTTATCGAAACCGAGCTGAACCGGTACTGCTCGAGACAATGGATCACCTAGGCCGAGTCGAACTATGGCAATGACTAATATCAGGCTAGCCGGCTAGAGCTTTTGGCTCAGTTGACACGAGCCGAGACAGTTAACATCACTACAAAGTAGTTAATGTAAGCCATACATTGAATAACTATATTTTTCTTAAATTCGGTTTATCCTTTGTATAAATGTGAATGATGTGTTCAAAACTGATCACTATTTCACGTTTTATTGTAGAAAAGTTTGTCTGAGGAGAAACGAAAATCAGTTGAAGCCACGCAAGGACATTTTTTGATATATTTTAGATTCTGCAGAGGGCGATGTTTCAACTTCGAGGGGAAAAGTACACCTACAACTAACACTAAACTTGGTGGATACTGCGTGCAGCATTCGCATTTGACAACGTTCCTCATCAATATTTTCCTCATGATTTGCCACATATTTTTATCTTCAAGACTTAATCAGAGGATGTAACTTCTGATACAAAATTCGTATAATTTCTATAGTACACGAAAGGTTTTGATTTTGCAATACTGTCATGGATAACATCAATGTTTTCTGGGTCAATATTATCGAAGGTGCACCGCAGAAAAGTTCATTAAAAATGAACGTCCGACCTTTTAGAAATCTGAAACTCAAATTCTCACAGTAGATTTAGAAGTTGCTCGGTTCCTCGGCGATTGACACACATCAGGATGGATTTTTGAGGTATCTTTCTAGTAGAGACACTCAATAACAGATCGATTTTCCCCTCCTTTTCTTTCAACATGCATATTCTCAAGTCTATTCTGTTTGCGGGCTGTGGAGCAAAATTACATTTTAGGATCAATGATTTAGGTGAGAATTCTCTAACCATGATGATTGTTTTTATGCTACTTTTACAAAGAGGCACTAATAATAATAATAATAATAATAATAATAATAATAATAATAATAATAATAATAATAATAATAATCACTTCATAACTACAATATAGTTTTTACATATATTAAACAGCAATCACTACCTTTTACATAGCAACAGATCAATTCAAAATAAAACAAACTAGAGTAGACTCAGTATCTTAGAAATAATTTCTATTTTCGTACGTTTAAAAACCTGAAATTTTAGAAATTTATATAACTTCCGATTTGAATTGTAATACTCTTGGATCAAGAATTATAATGCATCGAGAAAACTCTTCCTCATGAATTCAGCGTAGGAAGAACAGATTTTGTCTTACAAGGATAAAGCAGATTTGGTAAATGAACTTCGGAGATATCTTTCGCGAGGTAGTAATGGACTTTAAAGTGTTAATATTACAAACTGCGGAGAACAATAGCTGGAAATAGTGGAGAAAAAGCGTCTTAAACTTTTCGAACTCGCCACATATAAGATATGACATCGTGGTGCAGTGAGGAGCATCTACGACTCATGTGCAAAGGTTACCGTGTTCGATTCCCGCACGAGTCAACATTTTTTGCTTTAACGAATAAAGTATACATTTGTAACTAGAAGATAAATATTAATTCAAGATATGTTTGTAATGCATAAAACAATAGAAATGTTGAAATCATTTGTAAAACCTTTCCATGTTCCATACTAACTAACAATAAAAATGTAACCTATCCCGTAAATATATTGATATCGCGAATTATATTCTGGTTACCACAATCGTTGTTTAAAAATGTTATTAATGCTTTGTGTCTATATATGTAGACAGTATGCGAATTACAAGGGGGTAAGGGGGAGGTCCCATTTGGTTACGCATACATCTAGTAATATCAATAGGGATTTCACCCTTATCCCCTTGTAACTCTCACACTGTCCACACAATTTAATTTGCTCCGGACCCAGCGGAAGAATAGACTTGAAGATAGGCATGACCAGAGAACAGCAGGAGAAAATCGAACTGTTACTGGATACCTCTATTAGAAGGATACTACCTAAAAAATCACCTTGATATGTGTCAATCATTAAGGAGCCTTGAAACGTCTGAAGCTGCTCTGAGAATTTGAGTTGCTTATTTCTAAAAGGTAAGGCGTTCATTATTTATGAACTTCGCTGTGGTGCACCTTCAATAATACTGACCCAGGAAACATTATTACATAGTATTCCAGAATCAAAACCTTTGGTGTGTCATAGAAATGATAAATATTTTGTATCAGAAGATACATCTTCTGATGAAGTCTTGCAGATACAAATATTTGGCAACGTATGGTGAATATTGACGAGACAGGTTTCTAAATATGAATGTTACATACAGTCGTCAGCGAGTTCAGTGTTCTTTCCAGGTGTACCCTTACCCTCGAAATTGATAGATTTCCCTGCACAAGATCTAAGTTATATCAAATAGTGTATCAGTATAGGCTCAACTTATTTTGATACCTCCTCATACAAAATTTCCTATCAAAAAACGTGAAAGATTGTTCACTTTAGAACAATCACTCATCTTTATAAAGCGGATAGAACCACGTTTCACGAAAAAAAAGACTACCTTCTTGTATGGCTTAAATCTACTACTTTTGAACCTGAAACAAAACCGATTTGAAAACAATAGAAGACACACTTCATCTTCACTCGCAAAATACTCATGTCAGGTTGAAAAGGTAAGTTGATATCCAATGTTTATCAAAGTGAGTGCATTCTCGTGAGATAGACTCTGGTAACGGTGATACTGATTGAGAGATATTTATATAAGAAAAATGCAAGATCGTCGTGAAACCCTATCTAAAATGGTTCTGCTACAAAAAGACAACATAAATTCATACGTGTAAAAACAAACTTGGAGGAAGTAAAACGTCTCACAAAATTTAGTACCCTCAAACCTTTTTTCTACCAATTTTGAACTTAGCGCCCTTTCAGCACAAAGCTGTATGAGAAATGAACCTACAGCCCATAACCACATTTGCTGGCATCGGAAATTGAACCCGGGTCTCCCACGCCAAAAACGCGTGTAATAATAATAATAATAATAATAATAATAATAATAATAATAATAATAATAATAATAATAATAATATAACAGGTTCTTGTAATGCATGCATTAGGTCTGATACTGATTTCTGGAACACTGGAACTCCAGATTTATTTATAGGTTTCCGAAAATCTCATGGATCGGTAGAAGAAGTGATTTGCATACAGAAAGAATCACATTGGAATATGTAGAAAAGGTTTTAAGCCTGTACACCTTATTTAGGATAAATTAGAAAGTTGTTCATCCACTCCGCGTAATACATAAACTATGAAAGTGTACGGCAAGAATATCCGGACAATTACAAAATAAAAAGTTAAACCATCGAGTGGGATTCGAACCTGTGTCAAAAGTATTGCACAGACACAAAAATATACTAATTAAGACGCATTATTATCGCAACAACTAGAGAGAGCTCCTTCAGTTGTATTGATAGAGAACAAACTCCATAACAACACTTCTTTTTATTACGATCTTTTTCTTTTTTGTCGAGAAGCGTGTGTGTTTTCTTTAAAAATGTATTCTGCATCAATGTTAATGCACTGTTTTGTACTGAAAGTATCATTTGAAGTAACAAAAGATGAACTGAGAATTTCAAACAACGAAGTTGAGCTGTGTCTGTAAGTCTTGTTTGTTTTTTATTTCTTTCCTTTCCTTCCCCTCATTCAGAATACGAGGGCAATGTTGTTGGCAATGTTACAATTTCAAGGGACTTAGAAAATTTTACTTAATTTTATTATGTATATATTTATAAATTGGAGAAGTTTACAATATTAATGTATCTCTGCTATTTACAACTCTCGCAAGATTTACTAAATTACTTAAATTATGTTTGCCTTATTTTTCCTTTAGTTTCCGTTTTACAATAGGCTTAAGATAAAACAACGGTTTGAAATTTGTTGTTGCAAGATAGATTGGAATATTGCATTAATTTACTCAACTCTCGAAGTCTGTAGTGATTATAATATATATATATATATATATATATATATATATATATATATATATATATATATATATATATATAATGCTGTATCCGTATAATTATATGTTTCTAGGTGTGGATCCAAAATATATAAATACTGGTCGGACAAGGATAAAGTAAACCAACTCCAGAAGACTCATTACACTTGCTCCAAGAAATAGTCCGAAAACTCCTCCGACAGACACTGCAACAAAACATAATTATTTTTTAAGCTACATGCTGAGTAAATTATTACGTTTCTTATAAAATAAATATTGACTTGTTAGAGTTTCGCCAACTACCCACTTGGCTTCATCAGAGACTATTTGGTGACGAGGCTTCATCAGCAACTCCTAAGAACATTTCTCATCTTTCCAGAGACATGTCAATATTTTTCTAATATATTTGATGAAAACCATTCATTATACGTATCATTTGATGCTTACGTGTTTTTTTTTCTGAAACAAAACCTTCTGAAGAAACCAAAATGTGAAATTTCTTATTTATTAATTTCTACTTGTTAGAGGGAAGCAATAACGTGGTCACTATTTTCGACATTAGGATACGTTTGATGTGCATTGCCTCATCCGTCTCATTTTATTATTACTAATGGAGAGGCTTCCAACATTAGAATAGTTACGGATGTTTATGATGCTGTAGTGTCCTCTGTTTGTAGTCCTGAATAAAATATGTTTTATTATAAGTGTATGATTAACAAGCAGATTTCAAATATGAACAAAAAACTGGTGTAGTGTTAATTGTGGTGTAGCGATAAAACTTCACGCTGGCTTGGCAACTATGTTAATTTGGCGGTGTTAATGAGTAAACCAAAGAGTATTCCCTTGTTTATATTTGCATGTTACATACCAATATCTTTTTTCTATTATACTAAAAGTTACAAGGGCGTTTTATGGTAATTGGTTTATTTTGTGTACGAGATGCTGAAAAGTTTATGACCTTTCATTCCACAAAACTTATTGTGTAAGATCTATACCAAACGTTAGAATCATAGCGTGTAACATTGTATATAGAAGTTTCTTGTGAATAATGTAAGTTTTCTTATTACAGAATCAGATCGGGGAGAGTTGGACAATGTTCAAAACTTTGAAAAACTTAACTGACTGATTTTTTTTATTTCTCTACGTATATTTTGCAAAGAACACTAACACTGATTTCTTAAAACTGTATGCTGAGATAAGCGTCCTTCGTACTGCACCATAAAATCATAGATAACTTACTTCAGAACTTCTTACTTCACCGTCTAAAATGAAGCTCAAAGTAAGTATCATCAAACCTCAACCCATCAGACAACAGACGATTCTTTAAATGAACTTATTCTTCAGGGTAGGTGAATATTAGCAAAACTATTTCATATCCTCAACATCTCACGAACTCATGTTGCGTTCATTATAAGCAATATACTGAAAATGGCGAAATCTTTATCACAGTGGGTGCTTCATTTTCTTTAACCGTGCCCGGAGAAAGGCGTAGAATAATCGAAGCAATTTTCATCTTTAGATGCTAGGCCCTAAATTCTTCGAACCGATTATTAACTAAGGATAAAAATGTCGCCATAATTCTCATATTAGTCACCCAGAGTTGTCTTGCTAAGAGCAAATTGGCACTCAGAAATTTGCAAGGGTAATTCCTTCACTTATCTGGAACAAGGGTGATATTATGTTGGCCTAGTAGAATACTAGTTTAACCAGAAACTATTATGCGAACTTATTGAATTCTTTGAGTAAGGCAGTTAATATGAAATGGCAAGGAAAGATGTCTAGATAAATTTTGTACGGCGATATCCATGATGCCTGCCGAGCATTCTTATTGCCATATTGAGCAATCTTTGATTTCAACATTATATTTGATTCCCTATTTGCGGAATAAAACAAACTTTATTGCAAGACTTAAAGAGCTTCAACATATCTACACCAAATATTTCTGTACCGGGTGAAGATATGATGAATAACTTTGACACTTCATTCCGGTATATCTATTGTTTCTGGTACAGGTCTGAAACTTTGTAGCACGTTGTCATATACTGTGATTAGCCAAAATTATCCATCGTCGTGAACATTTCTAAAATGATAGCATTAACGAACAACCTTTGATCTTGCTACATTGTCTATTAGCAGTTTCAAAACAAAACTGGGAATGATCGTCCTTTTACAATACAACGATATTGCATATTATTTGTGAATTTCTTCCATTTGTGTATCTTGGCTTTGGGCAACGATGCTTAAAGGTACACAACCTACTGTGTAGACAAAGAAAAAAAGAAGATAAATGTTATTGATTCTAAATATAAAGAAATGAGGTTTTATATTAGTAACTAAAATATATGTTGATTGTATATGTATAATCTGTACTCCGAATTACTGTAACAGCAGATAGTTGTTTATTTAAAAGTTACTATGACAACCGAAAAAGAAAATTATTATTATTATTAATGGAGATGTGAAAAAGAATAAAAATAATAGTAATACAAGGTGACGTGCTTGATTTTATGTAATTGGGTCGTGTTGATATGTCTTAAAAATTACACGAACTGTGGGCTAAATATAACATGTAAAATATAAAAGTAAGAAGTTAATCGTTACAACATACAATCGCTACAACATTTCACGCTATCGTTTTTAAATTAATATAGATCCTTGTATTACGAAGCATTTTTTAATATTGCGGAAGTCAGTTTAGTTTTCGTACAATTGTACGTTTAAAGCAATATTATCATACTAGGAAAAGTACGTGTTTCTTGCGTGATTAAAATAAGTTTTAGTAAGTATTGTACAATACCTGAAATGTGAATATTATTCAAATTGCACCTTTTCTCTATAGAAGAAGAATTTTCTGAAACGCTGCTACGCTTCTCCATTCGTTTTCAGAGAAAGTTTGCATACTGAAAACCTGAGCTTGAAGGAAGCCTAATATCTAGCTGTGTACAGATAAAGTGTTGAAAATTATAATATAATTGAAATGATCCCTACTTATGCTTCAATAGCGATCGTTCTCCAAGTGTTGAGATATGTGTTCAGGTATTTCTCACACGAACTACCAAATGGGTCATTTTGACCCCTCACCGTAATACACCATCATTTTATTTTAACATTAATTGAAGTATGCAAAACATATGGCACCACTTTTCTTCTTTCTAACCAGTGTGATTATATCCTAAATACCATATTTCAATTATTTTTGGTTTTCTTTAAAAATGGTGTTTTACCTAGAACTACCACAGGGGTCATTTTAACACCTACCTATTTCCTCTGAAAATGGAAATTAAATCTTTGAGTTTTACGTCCCATGGTTATCCCGGCTATGCTAAAGGAGACGCTGATGATGAGAAATGAATGGAATGGTGCAACGAACAACAAAGTGGGAGGAAACGGGTGAACCTCGAGAAAACCAACGCAGACGGTGCTTGTCCACCACAAAATTCACTTCCTATTTATTTTACCCTGTATAAAACCTGCCTTTTTTCATGTTTATACTTTTTATCAAGTTTATTATTGATGCCCCGAAACAATTGTGAACAACCATTGATTAGTCGTTATTGTTTTGAAGAAGGTGTTTCACTCTTTGCGAATGATGGAGTCTTCAGGTAGTAAGCGACATGCAGCAGCAGAGTTTCTAGCACAGTTACAGGATATTGACGATAGTGCTTCTGGTGATGAGGACAGTAACAGCTGGCTTGAAAAGGAAGATGTTGCAGATCTTGAAAAATAAGATTTTTCCAGTAGTTATGATAAAGAAACCAAATATACTGATTCTAGTAATAATGATTCAAGTGAAGAATCTGAGCAAGAGAATTCTATTGAAATTACTGGTAGGCATAGTGAACTCCAGATCAGACTGTGTGGACGATAATGGATGTAAACAACAAGACATACGGAAGATTACAAAAACATAATATAGTTCGTATCAAACCAGAACCCACATCACTCGTTACGCGCAACATGGATGATGCTTGTGCAAGTGAATTCAGACTGATTGTCTCTTGTAAAGTGTAAAGTGTATCTGATTTGGAAAGCTTGGGAGGCAGCTTCTTTCGGAATGTCATGCTCAGAAACAGGTTTGAAGAAATAATGACGTTTATAAGGTTTATCTCAAATCTAAGAGGGACGAAAGACTTAAAACTAACAAGGTTTGCTTATGTTTTGATATCTGGTATCAGTTTACTGAAAATTCCCTAAGGTGCTACAATCACCATACTTTTTGCACTATTGGTGAGTGGCTCTTTCCAATGAAATCTCGCGGTCCATTTATTCAGTTTATGGGTAGCAAACCGAATAAATATGGCGACAAATTTTGGATGCTTGTTGAAGTGAAGAACAAATATATACTAAATAGTTTTCCATATCTAGGAAAAGATGAAAGAGGCGAAGGAACATCCCTCATGCTGAACATGTAGTTTTACATTTTATTGAAACTCAGGATTGCATGTAACTTGAGACAACATTTTTACGTCTCTACATCTTGCGAGGGAACTAAAAATTAACGGAATAAATTTGCTTGGTACTATCCGAAACAACAAAAGAGAAGTTCCGGCTTCTGTACGTTTCCATATAAAGATTTGTATACCACTGACTACTCTAAACCGTTGATAATATCACACTCAGCACATATCAATGCAAGAAAACAAAAGAATACTAATATTGTAATGAGTGGTCACGAAAATAAGAAAACTGAAAGTTTTGTTTTACAATCAGCAGAAAATGGGTGTAGACATTGTAGACCAGATCCTGTGACGGCTGTTAGAAGAAAATGGTCGGTATAGCACTTTTATAACCTATTTGGTTTGGTCGCCATAAAATCTCATATCTTATACAAGTGTATTACAAATAGGCATATTAGTACACATAAAATTGGAGAAGTTCTGTCTTTTCAAGTTGGTAAAGGAGCATTCTGAGAACATTAGACAAAAGTGTGTTTCGAAAGATTAGCCAGCAGCATCAACAACTACTACCGGAAAAATGAACAAGTTCCAAATCGGGACAAGTAGCAGAATCAGCATTGAAATTACACTTATACCCCTCAATATAATACTATTATCAAAATTTTGATTTACTCTTGAAACTTGTACTTGTTTATATGCTCACATCTTATATTTGTAAATAAACGCTTAACCTATTGGTATAGGAAATGTCCATGAGTGTATCTTTAAAAAGATTTCAAATGTACATTTATTCACATATTGTACAACATTTTGGGAATAGGAGACCATGGTTTGATACGTGGTTAAAGTTAGTGAGGATTATAACGCATATTACTTTTTATATCAAGTCACATCAAGTCTTGGTTGCCAAAGGTACGCCAAATTTCAACCTAAAAACCTATAAAACACAAGGGGTCAAAATGACCCCTTTGGTAGTTCTAGTATAATTAATTTCCTGGTAGTTCTAGTGTTATAATGCGAAATTCACATACCAAATATCATCACTCTAACTTGAGAGATCTCTGACGTACTCTATTCTTTTAGAAAACATAACCATTTCTAACACGTTTCAACATGTACTCATATTCTGAAAAAATTCTCTTGAACCCACTGCTATCGTGACAACAATAGATTACCCTCAAACCACTCATTTATATAGATAGTACTATGACGTGGGAGTTGATCAGAGGATTTCATTTACTCTCTCATTTAAATGTGCAGATTGCATTCTTTTAGTATTGGAACTTTCGTAAGCACCAAAACACGTGGCCCTTTATTTTCATCTGGAGTTTGGAAATTTCACACTTCCAACTCAATGAAACGCTGATAATAGGCAATTCCTGACTTAAAAATCCGAAATTTTAATCTAAAAGAAATTTGTCCAATTATCTTATAAAGTAAGAATTTAAAAACGCTGGCTAGATAGTCCTTCAGTTTTTATTAAATGTTCAAATACATAACTTATAACTTTAATTTAAACCACGCTTGTCTTTAATTATTTGATAACGATTTGGAAATTTTATTATAGACATTGCTTGTTTTGCCTCTCCTAGCAATTACTCCTAGCTATGTATATTTAGTTGACAATATATATATATATACAAACTTTCACATCTATAATTTGACCAAATACAGAATATATTTCAAACTTCGGGATTAGCAAAACAATAATTTTGTACTCTGCTCTCTTGACAAAATGCACTGTTTGAACAAATTCCCCACAATCATATGACCCAGGCTATGCTCTGATATCCACTTCTACTATTTTATATGGTATTTAATCTATCGTTCTAAGCATTTTAATTATCTAGTTGTTGTACCTTGATACATACTGGAAAGATCAACATTAATGCCTTTGAATAGTCTTTCACCTCTAGGAGAAATTCACATTGTCCTGGCGTGGGAAAATTCTGGTGATGAAATTTGACTGTTACCAAGCGTATGAGGAATTATTTCTTTTGAACACAATGATATAATCTGTCCAACGTTGAAAGTCCGGCCGGATGTTCCTATGGGAATTGGTTTGTTGCCAAAGGCCTTTGAATTTTGCCTTGGATACCCACGTACTGGGTATCATAGCGTATGCCGACTATATGGAAGAGATGTGTGAGACACCATTAAATTGAGCCTTGGGATCCCGTGGGAAGTAGATTTGTTGCTAAAAGGTTATAGCGTTTCATATCTATTCTTTTTGACGGAAGTAATGAGGTACGTGATTTTGTGTGTGTGTGTGTGTTTGACATTATATACCTGATGGAGTAGGATCACGTGATAAAGGTAGCGAATGATAGGATGATAACGTTGTGGACGGAACGTAAATCATTCCGTTAGCAGCTGTTGTGAAAGAGGAAGCGTAAAATTAAAGATGAAGATATCATCGTCAGTGAATCTATTAGCTGAGCTCAATACGCCATGATTGGAACCCTTTAAAAAGATGTGCAATTTAGTGACTGGCGTACTACTTCGTATTGCAAACAGTGAGATACTCCGATACTTACAACGATATATGGAATTAAACTCAGTGTGACATTTGAAGATGGCCCAAAAGTGACTTTGGTACGACGCTGTACTGAAAACTTAGAAGCAGATAATGGTGTATTATTATCGTATTTCTAAAGTGGAAATGTATGTTTAAGATATGAAGGAATGAATATTAATTTATCTGGATGTAACATGCATGATCTTAAATTAATGAGTTGGTAACTTCTTCGTAATTGTATGGGACATGCACAAACAAGATGAAACATGACATGATTTTTGCTTTTCTTCTTCCACATTCACCTCCTCTTCCTCCCTTTCATACGTACACAGACATATGTATGCTTAGTGACGTTGTTGTGTTGATCAGCTACTGGAATAAGATGTCTATGAGCGCATGTGCAGCAACTATGGATACTATCAAAGGGTACGTATTAAATGTTGAATATGGTCTTAATTTAATGAAAACACAATCAATATGTATTGGGCTGGATAGTGACTCATTCTAACCAGTGATTCGTATTGGTAAAGGACTTGTGTTTGGACTGAAGTTAAATTTGCTAGAATGGGAGAAACTTGTGAAGTAGGAAAGAGAGGAATACTTCATGCTTAATCATTTACTGTGTATTGAACATACTGGGAAAAGCAGAAAAGCTTGTAGTGTTGTGCTACGTGAATATTTGGAACGGGCACAGGTACTATTCGCAATCATGTACAATCGCAGTGTCTTACAAGTAGAGGACCTGCTTGAGTTAATGTATGTTTGGATGATCAAAGTATTATTAATCGAATGAACATCAGTTTTTCTAGTGTTTCTTTTGATAATAAGAACGGTGATGTGAACATTGATGGTGAAAGATTAAAATGGGAAAGAAAGTCTTTTGCAAACTAAAACTCAAAGATTCAATGAGGGATGAATTATTTTACAGTATACAAACACAGAGTAGTAAAAGCCTGACTTGACGGCACTCTTAATAATCCAATTTGGGGTCCCCATGGACCATAGAGAATGAATCAGGGATGCTTTGACCCGCGATTGCGTCACCTATTGAAATTTTGCTTATGCTTATTCAGGGGCCGCAAGCTGGTGCCATTGAATCAGAGGTACCTTGGCCAGGCTATGACGTCATTGAATTGGAAGTATTGGATCAGAGGTCATGATAATTCTTTAAAATTACTAAAAATATGGTCTTGATTATTCATTACGTTATGAAATAGTACAGGTTTACGAATGCTTTTTATTTTTCGTTCCCTTTTATGGCATAAAATTTGGAGATTGTTATATCTTTGATGAGATTGACTAACAGTGGTGCAAATGAAATCTTTAGTTTTACGTCCCACGATTATGCCGGTTAGGCTAAAGGAGACAGTGACGATGAGAAAGGAATGAAAGTGTGGGAGAAAATTGGAGTAGCCTGAGCCTGATGTTGCCTATCACAAAACTATTTTCGCGGGGTTTGAACTAGGGACTCCATACAGCAGAGGTGAACGCTCTACCACTGAGTCACCGCAACTCTACTGGTATGAATGAATTAGAGGTAGTTGGTTCGAGCTAATATGTTCGTATGACGTCACTGAACAGGGATTTTAAGCTTGGAGCTTATGATGGCTTGTTTCGTTCCCTTTTATGGGTATAAAATTACCAAAACCAGATTTGATCTCTTTCTTGATGACCTATTACATTATGAATTAGTAGACCCCAGTAACAGTATAAATTAGTAGTAGTATTAATATGAAACTCGAAAACTTTGGAGTTCCTTTGTGGCTAACCGGTTAGCGTATGCGTCTTTAACGTGGGAGACCAGGGTGCGATTCACGGAAGGAGCTCATGCGGTTAGGATTTCACGTTAATTAGTAGGTTCTATTTTCGCTGCTGAACTTTTAGAGGAATACTTGATTTTTGGTTGTTATCCCTTTGATGAGATGGACTAACACTGGTGCAAATGAAATCTTTAGTTTTACGTCCCACTATTATGCCGGTTAGGCTAAAGGAGACGGTGACGATGAGAAATGAATGAAAGTATGGGAGAAAATTGGAGTATCACGAGCATAATGTTGTCCACCACAAAACTACTTTGCGGTGTTTGAACTAGGGACTCCATACAGCAGAGGTGAACGCTCTACCACTGAGCCACAGCGCTCTCTACTGGTGCGGATGAATTAGAATTATTTATATTGTATTCGTTTGAGGATTAAATACAACTTTAGGAAAGATTTAAAAAGATTCTTTCTGCATTGACTTATAATCATATGTTGAAAAGGAAACGTCACTATACCGTGTTACATATCCTTACGTATTTGTTCTCACAGTATCGTTGGCATTGTTTGTTCGAACAAGTATGATGATTAGTAATTGTGAAATAGTGTGTAATGCTTTACTTTGGAAAGATACAGGAGTTCATTTCATATCATAAGACATAGGTATATTGATGCATCCTTTTAAAATTTGACAGGGGTCAACCACCCACCCCACCCCTTCAATTTAAGCATTTTTAGGACCTCAATATGTATCATGATAAATTTCGATGGTCCTTTCATGCGTACAAAGTAGTACAACCATGTGTTCGGTTATTGACTTAGTCCGTTTCCTTTGATGAGAATCAATGACTGATTTTGGAGCCTTATTACGTTATATGATTATTTGGAGACGTACTTAAGATTATTCCTTAAATCTGATATGTACTTCGGGATCCATTTCGTTTCATCTTAGGGATGAATATGGATATCTTACATGTCCTGATTACTATGTTATAGACATTGCAATCGTCCTGAGTTCGATTCTTGGTGCTAGTTTCAGGAAACTTTAAGTTTAACGCCCCGCAAAACGATGGCGATGAGAAATGGTAGGATGAAAACAAGAGAAAACATCATATCCTTACTTGGTTGTGAATTGAAGCAGAGATCTTACACATTAGAGACAAGCGCTGAGCGACCGTACTCCATTGAAAAGTTTTAGTTTGTTGATTATTACGTTATAGACATTGCAATCGTCTGAGTTCGATTCTTGGTGCTAGTTTCAGGAAAATGTTGAGTTGAACGCCCCTCGCGGCTAAGCGAGACGACGATGATGAGAAATGATAGGACGAAACAGGAGAAAACATGAACTTACTTGCTTGCAGATTGAAGCAGGGACCTCACACATTAGAGACAAGCGCTGAGCGACCATGCCCTATTTGGTGTGAGCAATTTTACGTTTGAAAAGAAACATGGACATGTTACATTACATTAAACATTTTTGCTCGTTGTTACGCATACGAGTTTGTTGTGAGATTGCAGAATCTGCTTTTACGAAGAGTATAATATCAGTTCGTTTATTGAAATGAAATGAAATCTTTGTTTTACGTCCCACGATTATGCCGGTTAGGCTAAAGGAGACGGTGAAGATGAGTAATGAATGAAATGGTGGAATGAAGAGAGTGGAAGGTAACGGGAGAACCCCGAGAAAACCCACGCATACGGTCTTTGTCCACCACAAAGTTCACTTGGTGGGGGCTGGGATCGAACCCGGGACCCCTAGCACCGGAGGTGAACGCTCTACCACTGAGGCACCGCGGCCCCCCAGTTCGTTTATTGAATATCTCTAAGAGGTGTAAAGGAGGAACGATTCCGCACCTGGTTAATAACATTAATTTATATCGTTTTTTGTTCGGAGATAAAATAAAAATGATGCAAAGTTAAAAAAAGCTTCTTCGTGCAATTGCTTATTATCATATGTTTAGAAGCAAACGTCAGCTATATCGTGTTATATGTGCTTACGTATTCGTTGTCAGTATCATTGCATATTAAACACATACAGTATTTAATTGTCAATTGTTTACTTTGAAAATATATATTTATTTTGAGATGAATAAAAAGGGATGGGGTGGTGTGATTTTGCACCTAGTTAGTAAATTTCGTATCCGTTAGTGGATGAAATAAAAAGATGACTCTTTGCTTAAATCTGATTAGTTCATCGTTCGAGCGATTTTTTTTAAACACTCAGCGTTTGTTGATCAGTAAGCGCTTCATTGATGGGAACAATGTTGCCAGATTTTGAAAATCTAAACTGCTCCGATTCTTTTACGAAACGGTTCCGCTGAGTGCAAGAATTTTCAAAACAAAAAAATTTTGAAAACTAACAATTTTCAAACTAAAAAGAAATTAACTTTTTCAAAACAAAAAAAATCGAACTAAAAATTTCAAATAAAAAAACAAAGAAAAATTGTCAAACAAAAATTTCAAACTAAAAGATTTCAAATAAAATTTTGATACAAATTTTAAAAATCTAAAAATTTTAAAACAAAAATAAAATCAAACTTTCTGGAACGAATTTTTCTAAACTTTAAATTTTTGAACTTAAGATTTTAAACCGAATTTGAAAACTAAAAACTTTTCGAACCAAATTTTCAAACACATTTTTTTTCGAACTCAAAAATTTTCAAATTTAAAACTTGCAAATCAAAATTTCAAACTAAACGTTTTCGATCTAAAATTTTGAACTAAAAAAATTCGAACTCAAAGTTCTCACTAAACATTTTCGAACTCAGAAAATTTTAAAATCAAAATTTGAAACAAAGACCGTTGGTAAGCCGTAACTTTTAGTAATGTAACATATTTTATGGTTTAAGATTTATCTTGTCTTGAGAACGATTGAGTTCGTTTATGTAATGAACCCGTTGGTCAGCCATAGCCTGATTTCACATCGTAGCTCATGAAAGCAATCTTGTTGTAGTTGTTTTAGCCGTGACCATTTTTTCTGGACATAGCCTGTACGATCACCAGAAAATGAAATACTACTTAGTTTAGCGACCATTAAGACGTGATTTAATAAATATTAGCCACATTAACACTTGAACTTGTATGAAACGAATAACAGCTTACTGATCAAAGCATAGAACGAACAAAATGCTAAGATGAACAGAAGCACGGATTCATGTGACGTCAAGCACGGAACTATTTCCTTACATCTCACTCCTCTCACTTGAAGGACAAGGTGCTAATCAGCGTTTTCCAGGTTGAGTTCATTACAATAAAAAAAATCTTTCCTTAAGCCCATTTGAGATTTCAGTGGCTAAGTCCAGGTTCGATTTTTGGCGTTATTATTACGGGCTTAAGTACACAACCCACAGAAGTACGTTCAAGTCTTATACAGCCTAAGGTCATAAACGCTTTCCATCTTATACGTAAAATAGAAACAAATATTTGGTGTTTATAGCTACATTTATGATGATTCGAATTTAACTTTGAACTGTAAGTCCATTTCCTATACAGCCTCGATATTGTTAAGACAACATAAAACATTTATGGTGGTTCAGATTTTATCGTTCACGTCTTATGCAGTCTAAGAACACAATATTTAGGTCCTCGGTTTTGTCAAGAGCACAAAAAACACTCTTGGTGGTTCAACGAAATGAAATTAAATCTTTGAGTTTTACGTCTTACGGTTATGCTAACTGGGCTAAAGAAGACGATGATGATGAGAAATAAATGTAATGATGGATTAAATATAGTGGGGAGAACCCTGTGAAAACTCACGCACACGGCCTTTTTGTTCACTACAAAGCAACTTGGCGTTAGCTAAGATCGAACCAGCGACCTTACATACCTCTGTCATTGAGTCATCACGACGTAAAACAGATAATGATATACTTAACATGAAACAGGCAAGGTCACTGAGTTGAGGAAGATCATTTTGCAGGCCTCAGCTTTTCTCGGGGAGCAGATACCACAACAATAATTTAAAAAACATTCATGAAAAAGACTGTTGTTTAGACTAACATCACGCACACTCTCACATACACGACACACACACATAAACACACAATGTTGTTTATTACAGTACATACTGATTACATTTTTTAAATACAAATGTATTACTTGTATTGATTTCAATGAAAATGTAATTAAGTTTAGCAGTAGGCACAGATTGTTCGTGCAGTACTTTTATCGTATAAAACTTCACTTAAAATAGTGAACGTCAGCAGGATCAAACTAGAATCCTTTTCGCATTAGATGCACTTGTTCACTTTTATGAAATTGTTTTCCAGCCGGGATCGATATTCTTGTGAATGTTATTTAATACAAATCACTCGTATTACAGCACCACGGTACAAAACAATATGAGATCAAAACGATAAATCGTACATTTCTTTTACACAAGGAAAGCCGAACCATGGTATCGTAACAGTTTTTTTCCTTCTTCATTTACAATCTTATGAGGGAAGCTCTACCACCATAGTAAAATTGAATTCAATGTAGTATCATTCACTACTGGCAAGATCTTTCATGAAATAAGTAACATGATTTAACCGATAATCTTATGAGAACGACGGGAAGCACTCTAAAAGAATCAAACTGAAAACCTCTTGCACCAGAAAAATTGGATTCAATGCAACATTACAGCATCACTAGGTAACACGGTAAGCACTATTGCAGTAAATGACAAGTTCAATGTTACAAACACAGGATTGATATCTTAGTAACTAAGCACCAGTAACACAATTTAAAAAGAGAGAATGCAATATGACAGAGCTGAATGATGTCACAAAGAAAAACTGCAAAATTCTGCATTCTTCGTCTATGAAAAATAAACTATGATACTGAAGTAATGAAATTCATTTCGTTACGAAACTTGTGCAAGAAGCCGCTCCACTCTTTCGTCATCTTCGCCTTCGCATGTGACTTTTTTAATGCAATTTCAATATGACAGAAGCTGACTTAATATTTTAAAGTGTTTGGCAATGTAAATGGAAAATAGGTTCATTGCTTTTAACAAATAAGCAGACGTCGATTTTGAGGCCCGAGTTCCCAGCTCATAAGATATGAATCGCTGTGCTAAACGAAATATGTCCTTTTCTTAAAGTTCTAATCGATCCGGGGTTCGACTCCAGGTAAGGAAACACACATTTTTGTTTGTTCTATCGCAGGATGTCTTAACATTTGATGGTTCAGATTTCATCTTATTTCGCTAAACTAAGTAGTATTTCATTCCTAGTGATCGTACAGGCTATGTCCAGAAAAAATGGTCACGGCTAAAACAACTATAACAAGATTGCTTTCAAGATTTACGATGTGAAATCAGGCTATGGCTGGCCAACGGGTTCATTACATAAACAAACTCAATCGTTCTCAAGACAATATAAATCTTAAACCATAAACTAATTTACATTATTAAAAGTTACGGCTTAACAACGGTCTTTGTTTAAAATTTTGATTTTAAAACTTTCTGAGTTCAAAAATTTTTAGTGAGAACTTTGAGTTCGAATTGTTTTAGTTCAAAATTTTAGATCGAAAACTTTTAGTTTGAAATTTTGATTTGCAAGTTTTAAGTTTGAAAAGTTTTGAGTTCGAAAAAAATTGTTTGAAAATTTGGCTTGAAAAGTCTTTAGTTTTCAAATTCGGTTTGAAATCTTAAGTTTGAAAATTTTAAGTTTAATAAAATTCGTTTCAGAAAGTTTGATTTTATTTTTGTTTTAAATTTTTTGACTTTTAAAATTTGTTCCAAATTTTATTTGAAATCTTTTAGTTTGAAATTTTTGTTTGACAATTTTTGTTTAATTTTTTTATATGAAAATTTTAGTTTGAAAATTCTTTTGTTTTGAAAACTTTAAAACTTTTTTAGTTTGAGAATTTTTAGTTTTTCAAAATTTTTAGTTTTGAAAAATCTTGCACTCAGCGGAACCGTTTCAAAAAAGAATCGGAGCAGTTTAGATTTTCCAAATCTGGCAACATTGTTTCCATCAATGAAGCGCTTACTGATCAACAAACGCTGAGCGTTTAAAAAAATCGCTCGAACGATGAGCTAATCAGATTTAAGCAAAGAGTCATCTTTTTATTTCATCCACGAACGGATACGAAAGGTACTAACTAGGTGCAAAATTACATCATCCCATCCCTTTTTATTCATCTCAAAATAAATATATCCTTTCAAAGTAAACCATTGACAATTAAATACTGTATATGTTCAATATGCAATGATACTGACAACGAATACGTAAGCACATGTAACACGATATAGCTGACGTTTGCTTCTAAACATATGATAATAAGCCAATGCACGACGAAGCTTTTTTTAACTTTGCATCATTTTTATGTAATCTCCGAACAAAAAACGATATAAATTAATGCTATTAACCAGGTCCGGAATCGTTCCTCCTTTACACCTCTTACAGATATTAAATAAACGAACTGATATTATAATCCTCGTAAAAGAAGATTCGGCAATCTCACAACAAACTCGTATGCGTAAAAACGAGCAGAAATGTTCGCTCACACCAAATAGGGCACGGTCTCTGAGCGCTTGTCTCTAACGTGTGAGGTCCCTGCTTCAATCTGCAAGCAAGTAAGTTCATGTTTTCTCCTGTTTCGCCCTATCATTTCTCATCATCATCGTCTCGCTTAGCCGCGAGGGGCGTTCAACTCAACATTTTCCTGAAACTAGCACCAAGAATCGAACTCAGACGATTGCAATATCTTTAACGTAATAATCAACAAACTAAAACTTTTCAATGGAGTACGGTCGCTCAGCGCTTGTCTCTAATGTGTAAGATCTCTGCTTCAATTCACAACCAAGTAAGGATATGATGTTTTCTCTTGTTTTCATCCTACCATTTCTCATCGCCATCGTTTTGCGGGGCGTTAAACTTAAAGTTTCCTGAAACTAGCACCAAGAATCGAACTCAGGACGATTGCAATGTCTATAACATAGTAATCAGCATATGTAAGATATCCATGTTCATCGCTAAGATGAAACGAAATGGATCCCGTAGTACTTATCAAATTTAAGGAATAATCTTAAGTACGTCTCCAAATAATCATATAACGTAATAAGGCTCCAAAATCAATCATTGATACTCATCAAAAGAAACGGACTAAGTCAATAACCGAACACATGGTTGTACTGTTTTGTACGCATGAAAGGACCACCGAAATTTATCATGATACATATTGAGGTCCTAAAAATGCTTAAATTGAAGGGGTGGCGTGGGGGGTTGACCCCTGTCAAATTTTAAAAGGATGCATCAATATACCCATGTCTTATGATATGAAATGAACTGCTGAATCTTTCCAAAGTAAACCATTACACACTATTTCACAATTAATCATCGTACTTGTTCGAACAAACAATGCCAACGATACTGTGAGAACAAATACGTAAGGATATGTAACACGGTATAGTGACGTTTCCTTTTCAACATATGATTATAAGTCAATGCAAAAAGAAGCTTTTTAAATCTTTCCAACAGTTTTATTTAATCCGCAAACAAATACAATATAATACCTCTAATTCATTCGCACCAGTAGAGAGCGCTGTGGCTCAGTGGCAGAGCGTTCACCTCTGCTGTGTGGAGTCCCTAGTTCAAACACCGCAAAGTAGTTTTGTGGTGGGCAACATCATGCTCGGGATACTCCAATTTTCTCTCATACTTTCATTCATTTCTCATCGTCACCGTCTCCTTTAGCCTAACCGGCATAATCG
This sequence comes from Thermobia domestica, assembly GCF_964235325.1. Classification (NCBI taxonomy): domain Eukaryota; kingdom Metazoa; phylum Arthropoda; class Insecta; order Zygentoma; family Lepismatidae; genus Thermobia; species Thermobia domestica. The sequence continues at coordinate 304,327,931 of NC_137455.1, forward strand.
TGGGACGTAAAACTAAAGATTTCATTTGCACCAGTATTAGTCCATCTCATCAAAGGGATAACAACTAAAAATCAAGTATTCCTCCCAAAGTTCAGCATCGAAAATAAAACCTACTAATTAACGTGAAATCCTAACCGCATGAGCTCCTTCCGGGAATCACACCCTGGTCTCTTACGTTAAAGACGCATACGCTAACCGGTTAGCCACAAAGGAACTCCAAAGTTTTCGAGTTTCATATTAATACTACTACTAATTTATACTATTACTGGGATCTACTAATTCATAATGTAATAGATCATCTAGAAAGATATCAACCTTGTTTTGGTAATTTTATACCTATAAAAGGTAACGAAACAAGCCATCATAAGCTCCAAGCTTAAAATCCCAGTTCACTGACGTCAAACGAACATATTAGCTCGAACCAACTACCTCTAATTCATTCATACCAGTAGAGGTGCGGTGACTCAGTGGTAGAGCGTTCACCTCTGCTGTATGGAGTCCCTAGTTCAAATCCCGCGAAAATAGTTTTGTAATGGGCAAATTCATGCTCAGGATACTCCAATTTTCTCCCAAACTTTCATTCCTTTCTCATCGTCACTGTCTCCTTTAGCCTAACCGGCATAATCGTGGGACGTAAAACTAAAGATTTCATTTGCACCAGTGTTAGTCAATCTCATCAAAGATATAATAATCTCCAAATTTTATGCCACAGAAGGGAACGAAAAACAAAAAGCATTCGTAAACCTGTACTATTTCATAACGTAATGAATCATCAAGACCATATTTTTAGTAATTTTAAAGAATCATCATGACCTCTGATCCAATACTCCCAATTCAATGACGTCATAGCCTGGCCAATGTACCTCTGATTCATTCGCTATGGTCCATGGGGAACCCAAATTGGATTATTAAGAGTGCGGTCAAGTCAGGCCCTTACTACTCGCAGCCATATTGGGGGTCACAAACACAGCGTTACACGACGCCAGATCCTACGTCACTAACTATTTGAAGGGATGTCTCCAGCACCGAATAACTATTGAACATATATTTATGAATATTTACTGTTTACCTAGAAAAGTGAACATTAGTAATGTGTCCTTTAACATCACATCATTAGATTATATTATTCACACTGAGAAAGTGGAAGCAATGGCGGTGTTCCTTATTGTTGACACATTTTAATGAATAGAAACGTATGTAATGTGTACTAAGCATCTATAATCTTTTGCACAAAAACAAGGACGCTTTTGAAAACTGCTAAGAGTGCCCAATTCAATCTGAAAATAAGGACATTAATAAAACATGGAAACCGACGTTGTAATCGGACTTCCCAAAAAGCTCGATTACAGCATTCTTGCCGTAGTCATGTTGGCCATGCTATTCAGCCTTTGAAAAAATATTTTTAATTGATTATTCAGAATTGCCAATAAACAGGCGAATAAATTATAGGAAAACTGTGCATAATTTGTACTATCAATGCAAAGACATAACGTTTGCTCTCAAATTGTGAGATTCTGCTAGCACACCAAGCAGAAAGAACACGCACATTTTTCCAAGAATAAGGCTACGCCACTGTTATCCTGAAATCTAACTTCCCACGATAATTTCTATGAATAAACTTTGCTGTGTAAGTGTCTTGTGAATGAAATTAAGATTATTATTTTAATATAAAACAGGCTTTGCTCCAGATCTGCAGAACTTTGCGTATATAATAATAGTTGATTAATCCACAGTTGTTGGAAACATGTGGATACGAAATGAATGTGTAGCAAAGGGTTGATTCCTGTAAAATATTTGAAAATCCCTCGCCGATCTCTTTCGCTGTGGAAAGAACATTCTGGCTTTTCCTCGCAATTTGGAAAAATTGTATTGCTAATGAATATAACATTTATACTACTTTTTGTATTACTCACCTGCAATATCATCTTTTCCTCGAACAATTCTCATCCGCCGTTGTAAAGCTCGAAAATCATAGTTAATTGTCGTTCGTGAATAAGTACCAGGCTCTGCACTTTCTGGTGAACTGTAAAGCAAATTACTCCTGCACATTACAAAGTGTGGAAAGGAACATTTTACTTGTATTATATTCTTAAGTACAACGCGACACACAAAACATAAATTCATTTTTAGAGGATACGATCAATTGTCAATATAGATTATAATCATATATTACAAATACACTTGATTCATTAGATCATTTTCTCTAATTGGTTATTTTGGTGTGGCTTTGTGTGTAGTTTATTGTTCGTCTCTACAACAAAGTTAATGAAACTAAGACCTCCGAACAACCGCAATATTTGTAATTTCAATATTCTAAAGTTGATAATTAAACTAGAAACACCTTTCATCCGAGGCGCGTACACGAGCCATCATATTAGGGTATGATACTTCTATTGTGCTGGACCAATACAATTTGAATTCTGCAGTAAAATTAAGTTAAATTGCTGATTTCGAAGACCTGTTTGTGCCGAAAATCTAGCAGACAGAGAAAGAGTACACTGAGAAATAAGATTGTAAATAGAAATGAATAGCTTAAAAGGGTACGTTACATGCGTAATTCCTGTGGTTTTACGCTTAATGCACAGTAGACGTATTACTGAAATTGCATATTTGAAAACACTTTTCGCATAAGTGTTACACCTATACTATTTGCCGCATGAAACAATATATGCTGTGTAACAAAAGCCACCCCTGAATCTTGGATTTAGAAGAGGATCGTCAGGAGGACTTTTATTACAAATAAAGAAGCTGAAAGTATATTATAAAATCAAGTGATACTGTTTAATATCGAGAAAGAAAAGAGAAATGTTATAACATTTTTTATTTCTTGAAAGAGAAGTAAAAAGAAAATTCATAAAGATTAAAAGATTGTAGAAAAGGTGAAAAAATGTGAATAGTATTTCCAGGCGGAACACTGTTTCCTTCTTCCTTGTAGCGAAGCAGATTCCCAGCCGGTGAGTTACGTACGGCATGCCCCGGTGTGAGGAATCCTGCTTGGTACTTGCGTTATATGAGGAAGTGTGGATTCGCTGCACGATCACGAGTTTGTTTCTTGCGAGGTATTAAATAGTTCGTCTAACTTTCGTTTAGTGCGTATAAAGGAGACAAATTATTAATAGTTGTCAGTTACAAATATATCGGAAGAAATTATAAAAGTTAGAATTGGTATATTCTCGCGAGTGCTGGAAAGTGGAGCAGAAAGTGGAGTTGTTAAATGGGAAGATATTGAGTTGAATACTAATACGAATAATCGATTCTGGTAAATAAAAATGTATAAGAAAGTGAATGATTTTTGATTATCACGCCAATTACAGAATGGTTTATTTGTGAATTGATCGATGAAAAATCGATCATTCCACATTATTTAGTCTTTCCTGATTGTGTAATTACTTCTTTTGAAATGATATATTTTTATCTCTTTCGAATTCTATTGTTGTTTGTGGTTAATGGAGTGGTTTAGTTGGAGCTAAACGAACGTCACTATTATGTCCAAAGGAGAGAGACAACTGAAAGCAATTTGGTAAAGAAAGATATTTGACCAGCATTATAAGTTAAGAACTAGTTTAATTTTTGAGTCTTCCAGTGTCAATTGTCAACGTTAGAGAATATTATTCTTAAATGTGTGGTTGTTTCTCAGTTCGCTTCCCATAATGAGGTTTTGGCTTCCGTTGTTCGTTAAGTAAAAGGATATTTTCTAGACCGCATTTACACTATTTAGCCGTTTTTGACAAAATCTCATCTCGATCCTTAGAACAATTTGTAACAGTCAAACGAGTAGATTATTTTTTGCCGGGAAACACTAATATATATATTTGCATGAGCATTTTCGTTTTGAGAAATTGAAATTAATGTTCGAATTTTTGACGGCATTCATCCCAATGTAACATTAGTGGGAGTACGTGGCGTGACCACTTGTAACGTTTGAATTATATTTGACAAAAATAAATTGTAGATTAAATGTCCGAAAGTAAATAAAGTAAAAGAGGAAAAACTGGATTAAGATTAAGGTTAGGTGGAAGTCTCTCCCAGATTTCTTATATCAGTACCATTTGAGAGTTATATATTTATAATTATGTCTTTAGATAGCAATTGAAACAATATAAAATTCGATAATAAATAGGAGATTATATACTTTAATTATTTAGAAGTACAGAAGAAAAAGGAAAGAACATATTTAAAAAGTGGAATTTTAAAGGTTCCCGTCGCAAATCATATACGACATTAAATTATTATCATATTTGTTATTATTCACGACGAATTATTTCTTGTTATTCCTTTTGGAGTTTAATAAAATTATAAAAGAAGAAATCTTGAGTATTTATTTCTCATATCATATGCATGTACGTATATGTTAATTTATTGCAGCTATTAAATTTTACATTATATTCAATCGAAGGTTGGTGAAGTTTGACACTGTTTGAGCCAATAAAAGGTAAGGGTTGTAGGAGGTTTGAGCTGAGATTTCTTACACAAAGGTCTTCAGACTTCCCGCACCCAAAGAGCCCTATTGATGAAGGCTGGTTCATTTTTTTATATGACCGGATTCTTTATGGGCGCGTTATAAGTTTGTGTCGTACGTAACTCCACCTCCTTCAGTGATTTATTTCACTGATTCACTCGGTGAATAAGAATACGGCTTTACTTAAGAATAGTTAGCTTATAATAATTTGAAAGTTCGCCATACTAAAATTACATTGTGCACTCACTCGCATAGTTGTTTAAACCTTTATAAGGTTCTGTTTGCCTGTGGACTTTAATGTTAATTGAATATTATTTTTGGTTAATAAGCATTTTGCTTACAGTATTGATTTATCAGAAACTTAAAGTAGTATGAGAATAGTAATTATTATTACATAATTTACATTATATTTATATATAAGTATTCATACCTAATATGCCCGTTGATTATAGAGAATTTTTCATGCTTATGAAGGAAAATTTTTGAGGGTTGTCATAGTTGTATTTTCAGAGTTGATATTGAGTTCTTTTGATAGTGTAGTGGTACTATCTCTGTACTGTTACCGTAAATTTGATATTTTGTAGTTATTATATTATTTATTTATATTAGCCTTTATGTATATGCTACTATTTATATTGTTAATTATGTGTTCTTCACAGTTAAATGATTGTGTAATCGATATTCCTGAAGAATTTTCAGAATACGTAACGATTGATCGTACTGGCTTTCCTGATAATAGTAGTTTTGGAGAAATGTCGATGTCTCTTACACCTCCATCAAACATAAGTAGGGTTGATAATTATTCTAGGTTAGGAAGTGTTAGTCTAAATCTTAGTGATCTTAATACAGAGAGTTCTAGTTTGTCCAGAGCAAGTCGAGATGTTAATGCTTCCTCTGTAAGTAATGTTTATCCGTATTCTAGACGCATTGAATTTAAAAAAAAATGAAAATGAACTTTTGACTTTTACGTCCAACGGTTATGCCGGTCAGGCTAAAGGAGACGGTGATGATGAGAGGTGAATGAAATGGTGGAATAAAGGTAGTAGGAGGAAACGGGACAACCCCGTGAAAACCCACGCTGCTGCGTTGAATTTGAAATACCAAACCAGAATAATACGAGAAGTCAGGCTCAAGATCATAGATTCTTGAATATGCGTATTTATTATCAAAGAGTGACTCAGATTAGGAATTCGACGCCCAAAGGTATTGCTACTTACCATACATTTTTAACCCTTTAACATCCAGATTTCTCCAGGATAATGAAGTTTAGTTTTCAGAAGCTAATAAATTACAGTCAAATGAAGCAAGAGCTTTTAGGCATGATTCATATCAGGGTATGGAATGAAACTTGATGTTAAAATATACGTTTAATAAAACTAGTCAATAACTTGAGGAAAGGTTCAGGGATATTAAAAATTTTAATGGTTAAGATAGTTTGTTGACCTTTGAGGTTTTGTATATACAATTCCAATGGAAATGTTGTCACATACAAATGGACGTACATAAAATATAGCTAAGGAATGTAACACAAGTATGTGCTTGTGATATAAGTGAAACTGTTAGATTTTCCACATTCAGCACTTGAATGATATAACATCTAAGGGCAGTGCGCATGTAGATGTGCATAACATATGCTCTGTACTGATTTCTATAGTATGCAAGAGGATTCCTTATATTGGTACAATATACCGATGTCCGGAGAACGGATTTTTCTCAATATATACTCTTATGAACCGAAAGTCTCTCAGAAGTAAAGTCATTAGATATAATAGTGATTGGTAGTATATTTTACCCCAATTCCAGGAGAAACTGCAGCTTCTTAACACTTTGGAGTGCAAACGACAAGAGACGTCTATACTACCTTAACTACTCTCCTTGAAAGGAGGACTGAATGGTATTTCTCAAGATAAAAAAATAATACCATATTTAAAATATTTCTCCATTTGCGTACCTTAGGAGTTTTTGAATAAAATCTTTAATGAGATAGAAACAAACTATGAAAATGTATAGCAAATAGATAAACAAAAAAATAACACTTGTAGAGGAATTTAAAAGATAATGCCATTATACCATGGAAAACAAAAAATAGTTTTCGTTAAAGAAATCTAAGGGTTTGCTGGTAAAGTATGATAATTTGCTAATCGATGTTTTATCTAGCTAATGATAGCGGCAATCATAGTTAATGCCAGGCAATCTCTATTCTCCAGAAATGGATAAAATAACGAAAAAAAAACAAAATGTCGACAATAAAATTATGATTCTAATTAATTAGAAAGGTGTTACTACACCCACACACACACATAAACTTTAAAGGGAAATAAATTTTAATAATGGCGCTGACATAATCAAATCTGCATATTCAACTAAAAAGTGCATAAACTAACATGAAAGTATCTTATAAATAGAGAGAAATGAGTTACATGATAATTTGAAATTGGACGTTTTCGTGCTGTTATTAAGAGTTAAGTACCAGTGTAGTAGTTTAATATGATTTGAGGTAAGAAAAATAATATTTGTGTAAATCTGATTAACTTTAGGATAGGGATTGGCAAAACCGTTATTTTCTTTTTTAAAAAAAGTTGAAAATGCCTTTCGTAATGTCCATCCGCTTTTGGTTTTCTCCGAAATTCTGTCCATTTTCTCCGGAAAAACTTCGTTTTCTTGCCGAAACCAGTTTTGACGCTCTTCAAGAAAGTGTTCAGTTCACCATCAAAACCAAATATGCCTTATCGAGAATAGTTTGGGATCTTTCACTGGATCCATGCAGTTTTCAGCGGGGCAAATATCGGTTTTGAAATAGAATGTTTTCGATTAGGATATAATACTTTTAGGTTTTAAATCTCATATATTGTTCTAACAAAATTCCTACAACTTCTTACTAAAGGTATTGTATGCTAGCTTTCTTGAGATCCTCTATCCAGCTCAACAAACACGAGACGAGATACACTAAAATTGTCCCACGAGATGCAAAAAAAAAAATACGAGACGAGATGCACCACTGTCGTGAGCAACACTAAAAGTATTCCACATTACTGCTTACATTTTTCATATTTTTCGCTTTCCAGTTGAATCAGGCCATTATTTCAAAACGAGTTAAAACGAGCTTAACGAGCGAGCGAGCGAGCCATTATCAAACTCGAATCAACTCAAAACTCGACCTCGAAAACAGCGACTTGGCTCGGAACTCAACTCAAGGAAATTACCTTTGACTCGACTCGAATTGACTCGAGTCGAGTCGAATTTTGGCTCGACTCGTGCTCATCTCTATTCGTAATGTATTTTATGTTTCCACTTCAACAATTTTTACCTATTTTTCTCGTTTACCTGCTGTTTCTGGATTTCTCTTTCGGTGTATTCCTTTATTTACACCAAGTAATATTCTTATTCCCAGCTTGTAACCCGCTTCAATATCTTATTCAGTTTAGGCTGTTCTCCTTACCTTGACTACACATATCATTGATTTAATTCTCACTTTCCGCTCAGGACCGATGAATAATAATAATAATATAATATTATTATTATTATTATTATACAATTGAACTTGCACGACGAAATTACTGTATAATACGATATCATTTCTGTAATTTTACTTCATTGTATGTCATTTAGTTAATAATGGGCACGCAATTGTCTCCAGATCATCGAATAAATTAACCTCGACATGCACTTTGGTGGAAATATCATTACAGGAACATTACCGGTTCTTTCCAAATATCAGGGCTGAACTTAGCAATATTTAGTTTATGATATTGCATGAGAAGATAATGTAGGGGTAAAGTGGTGGACTTGTGAGTAATACAGCTAATCAATATAGCTTAAAATCCTTTTTAGGATATTTTATTTTCACAGCAATCGTGAAGAATCAAAGAGTGACTTCTCATACTAAATGAGCAATCCTTAAGAAAGTGGACGCAAACACTTGTATCATAATAGAGACAATTTACGCATGTTAATTGGGACAGGGCAAGGAAATTACTATGACATTCGAAACACTTCGTTCATCTGCAGTATGCACTTTTTAATTTATCGTTCTAAGGAAAAAACACTACATCTTTTGTTATTGTTAAACTAGCTTTGGGTAGCGAAATCGGTGGAATATGATGGTCTCAGTAATAGTCAAATTTCTGAAGAAGTTTGCCTATTGTAGAGAATCACATGTGTGAAATTCGGAAAAATTTCGTTTTATCGATTACCGCCCTCTGATTCATGCCCCTGATTAGATAAACTTGTTTCCTCATTTTCATTGTATCACTTCTCTACTAAATGTCAGTGGAATTTTTACCAAGTTTTTACTTAACATCTCAAACGGGTAATACGTTCTCTTTTACCACCTGTTACATGCTGTATGAATTATTAAAAATCTTTCTACTTGTACTGGATTCGAACTTACGTCCTTTGTATTTTCAATCTAGCGTTTTAGCCACTACATTCCTGCTCTCTAATATCTAGAATATGAGAATTAAATCAATACAAAGAAAGCGGAGAAAAAGAAAGTAGAAATTGTCGAAGTCGGGACATAAAATACAAATGCGAATATATATTCCAACAAATAAACGTTTACCAAGCAACGATCTTTGTTAGTGATTAAGGCACTAGATTACAAATCCAAAGGACGGTGGTTCGAATTGCTTCAAGGAGTGTATATAATTTTTTTTAGTTTTTTTAAAAATAATGCATAGAACACATGAAAAGTGGTGAAAGAGAGCGTATTATCCGTTTAATACGTTAAGTGAAAAAGAGTTAAAATTTCGGCGAAATTTATCAGAGAAGTGAAAGAATGGAAACGAGGAAGCAGGTATATTTAATCAGGGGTATGTATCAGAGGGTGGTAATCTCAAAAATTGCAAATTTTCCCGAATTTCGCACATGTGAGTCCCTACGATAGGCAAATTTCTTCAGAAATGTGCCTATTGCAGAGACCATCTTGCCAGAAATGCCGTGAAATTTCTATGCAATTTTGTCCTTTTGTCTATCATCACCTCTGAAACGGAGAGAGAGAGAGAAAGAGAGATATGTTCCCGGAACTGAGAGTGAGGTGCTTCCATTCAAATCAACGAGTTGACAAATAGACGCTTACATAATGAGAATGCGGAAAACAAACAACTATAAAACATCAAAGTCATAATTGCAAGCATTATTACCTAAGGTTCCGGAACCGTGACGGTCAATGAAACATGATGCGATGTCGGACCTCGAGAAATAATTTGATAATGAAATCAAAACAGAACTTTAGAAAATATATTATTATGATGCACTAGACACAACATGATTGTCTGTTTCTTCCCCTCATGTTAAATTGATTCATTTTAGCGAATCGAGACGAAGCCTGTGTCTCGTCTCGTGGTTATCCCAGTGCCATCTCGTGTTTCGGAAACGAGACAAATTGTTACCTCGTCTCCTTTTGTCTAATTCGTCTTTCTAAGAATGTGTCGGTGGGTGGTAATGGGTATGTAAACTATGGTGGGTCGATGAGTGCTGATGATGAGTGATCGGGTAGACCATTCCCGACAACAACCCCATCAAAAATGGAGGAAGTGAGGGCGGCTAGGAACAAGAAACGTCGACTTACAATACACGATATCTGTGCAGAGGTTGGAATTGTGTATGGAACATGTCAGCAAATTCTCGCTGTACAGTTGAACAAGCATCGCATTGCAGCAAAGTTCGTGCCGACAGTGTTGACCCAGGATCAAAAAGACTGTCGAGTACAAATCTATGAGGAACTGAGGAAACTGTGAAAAGCGATCCCACGTCCTTTTCAACGTCAATAATGGCGATGAAAGCATCGTTGAAGCTAACGATAAAGAAATTAAACTGCAGTTTTGTCATTTGAAAAATCTTGGGTCTCCAAGACCCAAAAGAGCACGCACGGAAAGAATCAAATTCAAGATGATGCTCATTTGTTTCTCTGACCAAGATTGGACCTTACACCGAGAAAATCTCTCACATGGAAGCACGGTCAATGCAGACTTGTACTCTCATTTCCTGAGAAGGTTGAGAGAAAATGTGCTTCGCAAAAGGCCAAAGAAATGACATGACGGTAACCTTATTCTCCACCACGACAATGCAAATGCACACCGGTCCTTTAAAGTGGTGCAGTGTTTTGGCTACGGAGGACATGTGGAGTCGTTCTCTACACCCCATACCCACCTGACCTGACCTCCTGTTACTTTTCTTTTCCCAAAGCTGAAGCGTTGGATGAATTGCGCATCATTCCAGAAATTCAAGAAGAATTGCAGCGGGTATTTGACACTATTTCAAAAAGGACTTCCAGAAATGCTTCCAAGCATAGCAGAAACACTCCAACCAATGTATTAATGCAAAAGAGGAGTACTTTGAAGGTGATGGAGGAATCTAACTGCAAAGGCAAGAAACTCTCATTCTACAGATTCAGTCCTGGAACCGTCGAATACACCCTTGTAGTGATCACATGATCTTTTACAAATTTGCAAATCCACGATAATGATTTTAAATATATTGATGATGTATAGCAAAAACTCTATCCTCAAGAATAGCAAGAAGCACAAAGCTCAATGGCTTGATATATTTGGGCCTCCAGATACCTAAATAGATAAAAAATATATGGTATTCTCCTAGCCATTTTGAATATAATTCTTGGTATTATTTAACACTTTGGAAATGTACGTTTGATCATAAGGAAGTAGCCAATGTAGGCCAATGTAGTTTAATTGGCATTTTCTTTGTTACGTGACAATTGCTTTGCGTCAATATGCATTGTTAAAGTAAAGAACTTCAGACGAATTATTCAAATACTGGTCTCGAATAAAGTTTGAGCGTAATGGTTTTGTATACGTTCTGATCCTACCCGTATACATTTTGTTTGCTTTGTTTGTGCTTTAGCGTTTTAGTTTATAACACCAAACAAGATGTTTTTAGCTGCAAGTATGGAATTTAGGTGTGGTCATTACATTAGAAAAATCCGGCATAATATCTTGAGAGCACGTGGCATAATTAAATGTGTTCGGAGAACCATGAGGATAAGACATATATAGTGCCTAATTTCATTACATTGATACTAACTCAATCAAGAATTGGAGAGATTACATGCTTAAAGTTTTATGCGAAATAGGTGTGATCAAAGGAAATTTGTAGAAATACACTAAATGACTATAGAAAAGTGCGCTGTAAATTCTCAAACACAGTAACTATTGTATACTTACATACATACTATATATTAACTAGTAACATATGCCGTATATACCTGTGAAGGTATGTTCCTACACCATCTATCTGTATGCATGATAAGTAGCACATACAATTCAATCCATATTCTTTAGGTTGAAACGTATTAACTGGTTCTAGTTGGTCTACAAAAGCAATTCAAGAATTCAGATTAGTATCATCAAAAATTAACTCACCATTGTTTAATTCACTTAACCTAACTATCCTAAAAATAAATGATATAATAATATTACTGACGACAAAATTCTTAAACGTAAGCTGAAAGTAAAATCGGAAACATATATTAATATATATTATGTGGAACCGACACATTTTGGAATGTCTAAAATAAGACTGTGTTTTTCATTGGAAGTGTGATTTCATAATATTTGGACTTAAATTAAATCAAGAACGCTTTCGTCTTAATATTAAAACGCCCATAGGAATCATTTTGATACTTATCGTCGTAAAACTCTAAATAAAATATTTATTTCTTGGGCCAGATGTTTGAAACTTTTTGACTTTTTCCAAAATAATAGTTTAATCATGAAAAGGAGATTGCGTCCAAATAACTTATGAATTAGCGAAAGTAGGATCAGATTTGCTGAAAACGCCCAAAGATGAAACTTGACACTCTAGCTTAAATTAAGAAAAGTTGAGGTTTCTCTTAGTATCTGTGATGAAATTTACTGTTGTGAACTAGTTTGAACTGCAAAGGTTGATGGAGGTTTGTGCTAATTGCTTTAGACTTTTGGTATGACACGTGAACAGAATGCTTTGTAAGTACTTTAGTCTCGTTGCGTCAAATAATGAAGGTTATATTTTCTGGATATCAGAAGTGTGAGTTTTCACTGAATAAATTTTCAACGCAATATCGCATTGAGAAAACCATAGTAAGCGCATCTTTATAATTAGGTAAGAGAGATCACAAACCCAACGGTGGCAGGGTATGTTGTTATGAAATTAGTAGAACCCATCTTCAACACTAGACGTAATGTAACCTGTGACAAATTTTTCATCTTCCTCAAACTTGCACAGGAACTTTAGGAGAAGATAACAAGCACTGTTGCTACCTTCGATAAGGTGCGAAGAGAAATAACAGATACCATTAGAACCGTCACGCTATAATTCGACAATGTAGGATCACAAGAGAATAACTTTTACATTTTACCAGTGCAAGAAATGAAAGAACGTTCTGTTTCCCTCCTGTCTTCATTCTGGAGGCGTCCAAATTAGTAGCAATAACAAGAAAACTCCAGAAAGTGTTTCTTTCTACAACCCTACTAAATAAGGGGTTGTTATTGTTGACCAGATGGCCATAAAGTATTTGGTCGAGGCAGGGTCTCGACGATGACCTGTCCACAGTTTCTACAATGTTCTCGACTTTGCAGCCATCAATCCTTAGATTGAAAATAATCCGTAGGAAGAATCTAGGGAAGAAAATATCCCGAAGAAAGTTTATTCAGTGTTTGGCCGAAAAACTGGGACAAGCTTATGCAGAGACGAGGAAGAATGAGCTCCAGATATCTCAAGAATGTAGCAGTGGTTGCTGCTAATTCCGTGTCAGAGGATACTAGGAAACGGATGAAATGTCAAATCAGAACATGGAAGGGAAATCTCACGACCAAAAGGTGCTCTACCTGCTTGAAACTGATGGGGGAAATGTGATAATCGGGTTCGCTATATTTGCACCAATTGCGACGAAAATTAAGTAGTCAAAGTTGCAGAACTTTTCTTGTGTCATTTTTCCATTTACGTTTCTGTGTAGCAAAGTAAATTGAAATATATGTAAAACTAGTTTATTTAGTAAGAAATTACTATAAAATACTGCAATAAAACAGTGACTCCCATCTAGGTAGTATTATCAAAATTTTTGGACTTAAAACTTTTTACAAAATGTATATTGAATAAATTTTTTTGTTTTTTAAATATATTTATTAGGAGAGTATATTCGAACATCATTAAACATGTTTTAAATTTAGTTTCTTATACAAAAGTAAACGGTGTGCAAATGACACCTCGCGGGAGGAGTAGAGGTGAAAAGTATTAAGTGTTCTTGTGTTAAGATTCAGAATATTATACGCAACTGAAGGATCTCTTAAGGTGTTGAACACTTTGCAGTATCTAATCATTACAAAATGTATTAAATTTTAATTGTAGTGTTAAGATTATTTTAAGTGAGCAACTACGCGTTTTTTGTCATAATTTGAATTTGCAACAAAGTTGTAAGGTACAATCATTGTATTTCGTTCCCTGTTATAATATAATATTGCATTTATCATAGCTGTATTACTCCATACTATTTACAGTTCATTTTATTTCACATTATTCATTGTTTTTCAATTTGATTTGTTTGTGATTCTTCATTGTAATTTTATTTCCTTTATCATGACAGCGAAGCGAATGGAAGAAAGTATATGGAATTCAACTGTATATTTCTCCTCAATTAGGAAATAGAATTAAACAGTTGGAGTCCCTTTAGACTAACTTCTTCACAATCCCAGTATTATCGGAATAGAAGAGATGAAACACCAGCCCAATGTTGCTGATTGTACGTAAGTTCCTAGACAAAGCCTGTAGTGGCTAACGTTCATAACTACGTTACGAGATAAATAATAATACTCTACGGTACGTTTAATCAAATATATTATGCACTCTGCTTCTAAAAATGTACGTTCCTTCTGAAACCCGTTAAAGGAGATCCGTAATACCGACGGATGAATATATATGGCTTTCTATTTATATAATATTAGTTTTTATATGTTATAATACTGATCCTATCAAAGTTATCTAGTAATTAATTTCCAAAATAATTAAAATATCTAGTAATTAAAGGATAAATTACCTTGGATACGCTTTACACATTCGTTTCCAGCGTCATTGCACAAAATCTGGTGCCCTGTAGTGGAAACAAAGATGCGATGAGTAATGAAGATATTTTAAATGATTTCAAGCGAAAGTGAATATAGCGTAAGTACATTATGCTTAGAAAACTCAGTGTCAGTTAACGTATTTATGTTTCTTTCTTCTTCTCTTCTTCGTTGCTGTTTCATGTTGACATTCCAGGCTCATCTTTAACTAGGTGGTGCTCTTAGTATTCATCTTTAAATATCTCAAGACATTTTTGGAAAACAACTAACAATAGAAACAGTCAACCTATACTGAACATTTAATGCAGGTGCAATTTTTAATATAAGATGTCTTTCTTCCTAAGGAATACTTGATTTTATGATCAACTGCATTATAGAAAAATGACAGGTCTGCTCTAATTTTTATATAAACTTATATGAACTTTATAAACGTGTATCTATTTATTGATTGATTTAGATTGTATTAAAGTTCTCTCTTAGTAAATATTCAATTTTATAAGTATTGTCAATTTGTAAATAATTTATATTATTATCTCATTAGCAGAAGAAAGGAAGCTTATCTGATTATAGAGGAAGAGGTTTGAATTACCCATAACAGTGGCCTTACCAGTCCTTTTTTAATCTCATTAAGCACTGATTTTTCTCCATCTTCGCACTCATTAAAAACATATCTCTATTAAGTCGGTATAAAAAATTGAGCTCCTTGCTGTATGTCAAATTCATTTTCAATTCTTGATGTCAGTAGAGAGTATACTAAAGAAACGTATTTACGAACTAGTTGAAAACACGTAACACTACTATCACTTAAACAAAATTGGAAATTATGATACAAGCACAATTCAAGGAAACCAGAATATTATGAAAACTTAGTTTCAGAGGTATAAGCGAGTACTAAATTACTAGAATTAGCATGTTAGGTTCATTCCATGGAGTAGATGTACTGATGTGAAGGTCGAAAACGTGCACTTGAATATATAAGTGCTTGGAAGCTTATTTCAGGTGCAGAAAATAAAAGTGAAAGTCAAACTAGAAAGTACGGTCTATGCATATTCTTTTCAAATTCTCTACTTGGACGTCTAATCTGTATTATTTAAATAAAAGGGTTTATCCCATGCTAGTATTTTTATTATAATTTTAATAAAAACAAACTTTAAAATTCAATATGTAGATTTATTTTTTATCATGTTAATTGTGCAATTTTCCAAAATTAAATATTTTAAACTAGCAAAAGAACGAACTGTTATAAAGTTTCAAATGAAATATTTAAATGGACTTTTCTTTCATAAACTACTTGAAACAACGAAATCGACACTTTAGACACATTACACTTCTAAACATTGAATATTAACAAATATATCATAATGTACTATCTCGGAGATGACTTTAAAATTTTAATTTTCCAAACTTAGATTTTAACATAACCTCCCCAAATTTTCAACTGTTCAAACAGATCATATTACCAATTGATATTGAAGTAACTTTCTGTTTTCAAAGATTTGTATTTTGTAAATTATAAAAATATTACAATGTAATTACATTGTTTCAACTTATCACTATTTACGACTTTTGCTTATTTTATTTCAGTTGTTCATTTTAATTAAAATGTAAGATTTGACGTTGATTAATTTGTATTTATCTTCTTTCTCAGCAACGAAACAGTTGGTCATCTGTATAGGTGTATATACGGCAATATGTAATATTTAAAATGAGATCCGAACCACTATATCCACTCATCCACCAGAACTTCGTTATCGAAGAGTACTCGCGTTAGTAAATCAGATCAGCAAAATGTCACAGGTATTGGCAATAACCAGTTGACTAATCATTATGGAAGCATTAGGGAAAAACTGTTAAACATGAAATTTGAAAGTATATTGCTTATAAAGAACTGCGCTAGAGTTATATTGTATAAATCCATTTGATCAAATAAATCCAGACGTTCACAGGAGATGTTGCAAATATCCAGATGGGAATGTTTAAATATCAGATTCTGAGGGAGAGCTAAAGACAGATAATGTAATATTGAATGAAAATCGCTGCCAGCAAATAAAAACTCAGGCCAGAAGGAAAGGTAAATTCATTTTCAATTCCTGGTGATGGGACATGTATACCTGCGAGGAAACAAGCTTACTGATACTGCTGCCAGGTACAAAACCTTGGAACATTTGCTTGAGGAGAGTGATTCCACGTTTCTCATCTTACGGATGTGCTTTTAATGTGCAGCGAATTCGAAACAGTGAAACCAAAACTAGGTATACTACATGATGCTTACTCTTTATAACTGGCAGTTGTCATCTACTATTACTCGCAGATATGAATCCTCCTTTCTCACTTTTGCATTGTGGATACTACTGCCTAATATATTGAGTAATGCCTACTTATTGAATAGCGATGCCAATCTTTATTGTGGGTGTTGTATTTTCCCGACGACTATTTTGTGTACTTCCTGAACAACTTTGAAAAGTAACTTTCCAGAAAATTTTAGTACTAATCACTAGATGCTTACCGAAATGTGTCACCTTTCAGCTTCTCACTCCTTTTCGTGAAGAAGTTTTCTAAGTTTTTGATTCTGTTGTATTGCAGATACTGTTGATTTTCTTTTCTTTATGTTATGTTAAATTATGGTTAATAAGATTGCAGATACTGTTGATTTTATTTTCTAAATGTTGTGTTAAATTATGATAATTATTTTCCCTGTATTATCATATCCTACTTCTACTTTGTTTTTCAAATGGTTTTATATTTTATTACATTTAATTTAGCTTTTAGTGTCATTTCATCTTGTAATAGTTTATATATTTTGTATTCGCTTTAAGTGCAGCGATTCTTATATATGTAGTATTTTGATTGCTGGCTTGATCATGAAGGAAAAAAGGTTTAATTAAACGTTTTAACCCATTTAATTAAAATTAACACCAATGACTTTGGAGCTCCCAATTTGATTCCCGGCGGTGGCTAATGTGGTTCGGATTTCACGTTAATCAATAGGTCCCTTCTCATATGGCCTCGCTGCTTAAATGGAAGACAAAATCAAAATCAACTTAACATCAATGAATCAATTATAGGTCGAACATCTTCCGACCTTACTGATGAATACACCTTCTGAGAAAACACAGTATGTGGTGCTATTCTGGACAATATTATAGGATTAAGCAAAAAACCTCACTTGGTAAAACAGTCATCCATGAAAAAGTAATTTTGAATAACTTGTGTAATAAGAATACATTCAGTAATTACTATGAGTAGCATTGTTATACCTAATGAATTGATTAGAACTTCATTTAACACAAATCAACATAAAGCCGTATTTCTTAAAATTAGATACAGAGTACTTAAACTAGCTTAACTAGGACCTATAAAGTACAGATATTACGACGTTTGGAGAAACTTGAGAATTTAAAAGTTGAAATGGAGAAATGTAAAGTGAACATAGTGAGCTTTATTGAAATGAAATGGTCACAAAAGGGTAAGATTGTATCGGGAAATTACACAATATTCTATTCAGGTGGCATTAGGGCGGAGAATGATGTCGCGATAGCAATGAAGTACGAAACAGCA
Source organism: Thermobia domestica (assembly GCF_964235325.1). Classification (NCBI taxonomy): domain Eukaryota; kingdom Metazoa; phylum Arthropoda; class Insecta; order Zygentoma; family Lepismatidae; genus Thermobia; species Thermobia domestica. The sequence continues at coordinate 304,346,000 of NC_137455.1, forward strand.
AGAAGTGTAACCAAACTGGAATACTGCAGTGACCTCTTGCTGTTTGTAAAACTAATGCAAACCCAGTGGATAGTGTGGTAATCGAAGTACATATGTCAACTAGCGACCGCGATGACAACGAAGTGGAAGTACTGTATAATGAGATTACCGACATATTAGACCAGAAGGGAACAGGTAATGTCAACAATATCATAACGGGAAAAAAAACTTTCACAGCGTTGTAGGGAAAGCAGCAGCGTATAAGGTGATGGGACCATTTGGAGTAGGTAAAAAACGAATGGGGCCAAATGCATGTCAATATTATATGTTGGTGGCGAACAATGAGTTCAGGAAAAGAAAAAAACAAGCTGTATACATGGAAATGTCCAGGATATAAGAAACGCTACCAAATCAATTACATTCTTGTGAAGTAACGTTTCAAGAATAACGTACGAGACGTAGAAACATTACCAGGCGCGGATACAGGTTAGGATCACAATTTCCTTGTTGCAAAAGTGGAAACATGGTTAAAGACAAACAAGAAAAATAGTAGAAGAACTACAAAATTTAATTTTGAAACGACCAAAAAGTATTGACAGTGATGTGAAAGAAGAGATTGGAGGAAAATTCTGTGTGATTGGCCATATGGTAGACAGTGTACAAAATAGTTGAGTAAAACCTAACAGAGTCTACTTGATACACTCTACAATAAAATTTGCAAGATGTGAACAGCACCGAGAAAATCATGGGTAACTTGAACGATGATTACGAAGTTGGGAGAACGCGGAAGGGCGAATACGTTCATAACAAAATACAGAAGCCTGAATAATGAATTGAGAAGAGTGACCGATAAAGGCAAAGAAAGTACATGGAACAGATATGTTTAGAAGTAACGGAATTTCAACGGCGCGGCAAATATTATCTGATGTATCAGAAAGCTCAAGAATTAGGAGGGAATGCTAACAAATGTATACTCACATTTGGGATCGAAGGTCAAAAAGATCATGTACACACTACCAATCTAAGCATTCTTAGAGTTTGGAGGAATGCATATAAGATCTATATGCCCAGAAGAACCACCCCAAAGATATTGCGATCGAAGCAGAATTTGAGGTGGATGATGAAGAAAAAGTACCTCGTATATTGAAAAGTGAAGTAGTACAAGCCATCAAGGATATGCAAATGAGAAAGACCACTGGAGATGCATTACAATGGTTGCATTACAAAAGAAAAAGGAATCAAAGAAGTTCAGCGATCATAGAACCATTAGCCTTATTTCTCACACTGGAACGATAATTGCACGCACACTGGACAGACGACTAGAAAACAAGGTTAACTAGCAACTATAATGTTATAATTCATAAGATTTCCAAGAAACAGAAACTTACCGCGATTTGTACCAATAAGTCTGTCTGTACAATTACACAACTCCATCTTCCTTTCTGCTTTACATTGTGTTATGCATGCTGAGTAACTGTAGTAAGGAAAGGCCCACATTCCTTGATTTTCATCAGGAAATTTACATTTTCTTAATTCCACTGGAACACTACGTACATCTTCGTCTGACACTTCATAAGTTATTGCTATATCGCTAGTTGACTCATGAGCGAATAGCGTTGAATAAGTCGCAACTGTTAACCCAAATCCACGTTCCAAAGGAACATCATACTCATTCATAACATAAAACTGAAAAATATATGTTGAAATTAAAATTTTATAAATTAATATTCACCATCCGTTCATTTATTAATTTACCTCGTATATTAGGGTGCATTGTAACTTGCAGAATATATCATTTGCTTACAAATTAGTGGGCATAAGAATCCTCAAGGACTGTGAGATTGTGAAAGACTGTTCTGTATCTACTAAAGGTGATTATGTATAGCGCTTCAGTCTATTTACATCCTTAATTGACTACGATTGCGTGTATCATTGTTCCTGTTCTCAATAACAGAGGATTCCATACGAATGTAAGAGTGTAAAGTCCAAAGTTACTACAATTATTAGACTTTCATACTATGTTATGCGGAAGTTCGGAGTAAGTGTCAGAAGTTTTATAAAACGGTTCTGCCCGTCCGTAAATCCGTCCATCTGTCAATATTAATCAGAGCAAAATGGTAAGAGTTATAAATATGAAATGTTTTGCAATCGATTCAGCATCCCAACAACATTTCCAATATCCTCCCTTCACCCTATATTAACGCGTTGTTCTAGTTACCCATTTCCAGTTTTAACCTTTATCACCATACAACAAAAGCTATAAGTAGTAACAAGTAATTTTTTTTATATGGCTTCAACATTGAACGAACAGGTTCTATTTTTAGTGCTATCAATTTATTACATCCATTAGTTATGGATCTACTACTTCATGTTTGAACATTGAACTCCCGTTGTTTCGAGGTTACTATTGGTAATCTCCCACTGCTAAATAGAACACTAATAAAACCACACGTGGTTCATATTTAATATTGTACTAACAGTCAATTTCGGTGTATACACTCGCATCTTGTTTGAGCTACGTAAATATACGTAAATACAGGAACATTTATGACTTGTAGCAAATTTAATTTGACTATTATTACTCTCCTCCAAATCTGTCTATGAGTTTTATCTTCCATTTTCATCGATCTCATTCTCTTTTGTCTATTTGTAGGTTTCTATTTTTAAGTATTGCTGCATCCCTGATACTTAAAATTGTTGCTCCAACTGTCAATTTTACACATGATTATTTGTTTTTAAATTGAATTTTACATATGATATGTTAAAATATCTTGTGTATAAAATATATCGCACCCTTACTACAAAAGTGCCACAACTCAAAAACTGTCAATTTTAAGTTAAGTATATATTCTGTTTGGTGAGCCTGTCGTCTATCCGGCAATATAACAGTCATGGCTCTAGCTTTTCTAGAAGCTGCACGAGAGCGCTAGTTTCATAACTGAACAAGATTAAACTGAATGTATTACCAACACTTTTAAATGCGATTTACTCAAAACTAACTTTATAAGTTGTGGCACTTTTGTAGTAATGATGCGATATGTATTTTTGTTATTGTTTGTTAACACAAAGGCTTGTGTATCTAAATTATAACACCACATTTTCTATAAATTGTGACAGCGAATTTCTTTAAATTTGAAATTAAAACTTTTAGCAATTTATTTCAAATAGAAAACTGAAGAAATAATAAGTCATTACTGATTTTTAAAATGTTCTAATATTACATTATTATATATTGCTATAAATTTGTTTATGTTCTTATAAAAAGTATGATTAATTTGATACGAAACATTCTGTGTTTACTGAAGTTAGATAATTAATACATACATTTCTTGTTGTTGCTCGGAATTTCACAAGTACATTTCAAATTGCGTGTAGTAGTGGAATTGGCAATTATGGGTTTTCATAATTGAAGGGTTCAGGGGAAAACAACTTCAACAATAATTTAGAACCAAATGAGTTACTTAGAGACAACGATAACACTTATGTGAGCTGAACTGCAGAAACAATTCAAGGTAGAAAAAATAGTATACTGAATATGCTGTTGCTTGAAACTTCAATTCTCTCAATAATTCAGCTCACATGACTGCTATCATTGTTTATCTGTAACTAACTCATTTTTTTATAAAATGAAGCTTATCATTCGTATGCCTCGAACTCTTCAATTACATTTGATTTTTACATGAAATGTTGGAAATCTATATTTTTAAACAAATTTCTGAAGTATTAAATTCACATGGGTATAAATCGCATGTCAATATCAAATTAAGGTAAATGAAACTTGTATTTTTGAAACTAAAGAGGCCTGGTACGTCTGGACGTGATTTGTGTCTCTTATTGGGTCTGGATTGTTCTCATGTTCCTTTTTACATATTTAACAGATTGTTCACGACGACCTTCTTGAAACATGCCTCCAAAAGTTTTGTTGAAAGAAGGCGTTGACTTGAATTTCGTTCCATTTGCTTTCAGAAAGAAATGCCATGTGATAAGAAAGGAACACTAGTCTTTCATTTATTGGATAACTCATACAATGACAAATTGAATATAATAAATTACATATTGCTTGCTTGACAATGTTCATGTATGATCAAACTGAACTAATGAATTTCATGGCGCTGAACTAATGAATTGAATGAAATTTTAATTATTTTTTTTCTTTCAAGGATTAACATATTCAAATTGATTACAATTGTAATTACCTCTTAGCAATTTACAATACAGGAAGTACTATATGTTCTTGTTTGGTACTGCACGTTAAAATTATAATAATAATCTACAATACATAAATGAAAATTAATGACTAATAAGTGAGAATTAATGTGAAATTATATGGCGTCATTTTCGTATAGTAATTAATTAATTACATACTTTGTAATAATAATGAAACGTATACTTAGAATTTCTGAATTCAATGCTACAAGGTACAGCATATATATTAGTCTAGGCGTCAACTTGACAGAAATACTGTCCTTTTCGTTTTTAAGGCCAAATCATGTAACAATATGGCATCCGATATTTTTTGAATATATACCATCACTGATCACAAGACTGCCGGATGCAAGAAAAACACCTCATGGAAAGTGAAACAAAAGGCAGAAAGCCGAAATTCTAGCCGTTTCTCTTATTCACTTTAAGTCCGAAACTATTAGAGATAGAATATGCAAACGTTTTCATTTTGTTTCTGTAATTGTCTTCTACAACTTAATTATGATACATTTCCAAGCTAAATATAATGGTTTCCATATTATTTTCATTTTTATTCAGTTTCGGTTGCGCTTGACGTCAGTTTTTTAGCCACAGATTCTTTACAAGAAGAAATTCGGAAAGATGTTTCCTCTAAAGGTTTTCATCATTTTATGCTCTTTTAGAAAAATGTATACTTATATTTTACTGTAGGACTAATAGTGCCACAGTTATAACCAACATTATTGTGTCGTGCGCGAAACTGATAACGGGGCGGACCAATAGTTACTTTCTACAAATTGTAGATATTAGCAGCTGATGACGGTTAATACTGAATATATATAATCTTGTCTGCCTGGAAGTATAAACCTGATGATTAAGTCTGTCTAATTAAAAATATCCATTTTTAATATCAGTTGAGGGGCTTTACGGAAAGTAATCCTTGTCAAAACACAAATTCTCTCTGAATAATTAAAAGATAGCTTTCTCCAGTACAGTATGAGAAACTGCAAAACTCTTTCTTTTTGCGTGTCTCTCATACCTTCTAAAGCACGCACATACTTGCAGTGTCCTATCCATTTGTCTGAAAAATCTCTTTTCGACGGTTTTAAATTTGCTACAAGTCCTTTGACTTATGCACTACCATGGTACTGAGCTTAATAGAGCAAGAACCAGACGTCAAAATTGCCTTCAAGAGAGAATCATAAGGAATTTTCAATCCACGTTTTTAACGTGTAAACTGTTACATCTTATTTACAGAATAAGCACTTGCCTATTATTAAGATTGTGTACATTTACTATAATAAATAAAACTATAATAAGGAACGTAATAGAATTAAACTATATGCTTCAGAAATCTCTACACACGAGAACAAATTATTTGGTTTCTAGGATTAGTTCTAGCTAATGTTATGCCACTCTTATATCCTAAAAAGATAAAGAAATTTGTGATTTCTTTAATGCATCATTTACTCTTCTTCACCACTCTGTTTATTAACTAACATTGAAATTTTGCACCCGCTCGGACAACTACACATTGAAGTACAGAAGAAACCGACATTCTTAGATTTGCATTTCAAAGCTTCACACTCAAGTTTCTGATAGCTACATATGGTAATCTCTAAAGAAGCTTTGGGAATAGCTTCGATTGTTCTCGAAACTGCTTTCAGAATTTGGTCCTCAAACTACCATCCGGAGTCTTCTGGCCTCGGTAGATCAATGTCATACTTATCAGTATTTTCCAAATTGTTTATTGTTAATGGGAAGTCTTGAAATGTTGTTTCAGATCATCATTAGTTAAAAGTGATCTCTCCAGGCTGCATTTTCCTATAAGTAGGAGCCTAGCTTCATAACAGATCTTTGCATTAAGCTTGAGAATCTTTGTCAGAAACAGTTAAGTCAAATTTCGAGAACGATGTTCAAAATCTTGAAGGGAAGCATAAGAAACCAGATTCTAGAATGATACTTCATGCTCTGGATCACAACTCAGAAATAATTGTTCTGATGAGTAGAGAGACCGATGTAATCTTGCTGTTGATACACCATGATGACAGAATTTCGTGTAAAGAATTGTACGTAATAGCTGGATTTCAAAGACTTAATCCACTTCACAACCATTGCCACTAGTTATCTGAGAATGGGAAGAGAGGTAATGGCCTATCACACTCCACTTGGATGCGACATAACGTTATATCCAGTTGTAACATCGATGATGAAGAACTGTCTACTTTCTAATGACAGAAAACTGTGACCTTTTGTTATCCTTAGGAGAGCTTTCTTTGTCAGCAAGCGCTATTGAATCTGATGAGCTGTTTTTCACAAACCCTTCAAGGTTAGTACGAAGATCTGTGAAGAATGTAGGCTCCAAATTTTAGGGAAATGCAGCCTAGAGAGATTACCTCCGACTAGTGATGCTCTGAAACGATATTTAAAGACATCCTATTAACAGAAAGCAATCTGGGAAATGCTGATAAATATGAGATTGATCTACCGAGGCCAGAAAACTCCGGATTGTACTTTGATGGATAAATTCTTAAGCCAGTTTTGAAATCACTAGAAAATATTCCCAAGGCTTCTTTAGAGACTATCGTGTATAGCTGTCAGAAACTTGAATGTGTATGTTTGAAATGCAAATGTAAGAATCGCGGTTTCTTGTGCACTCCAATTTGCAGTTGTCCGAGCCAGTATGAAAATTCAATCAGTTAATGTACAGAGTGGTGAAGAAGACTGAATGAAGCATTAAATACATTACAAATTTGTTTATCTTTTCTGAAATATGAAGATAACCAAAAAAGTTATTTCGTTTTTTTTTTTTTTTTTTTTTTTGAGGTCTGTGTTCAACTGGCCCTCATACCGTGAGTTGAACGCGAATGGAATTGAGGTGAAGATCAGTTTTCGGTCTGGGTATATCCAACATGCTACCTGGTTGTGGCAGTTTAGTTATACCATGAACTTACGTAAGGCCAGAATGAATATCAGACCTCCACAGAGCATCATAAGGGCGTGTATGCTGTACGAGTTCAAACTGGGATCAAACGCCGCAGCATCGGGTCGGAAAATATGCCAGTCCTTTGGTGAGGGTATTCTGACCACGCACACAGTGCACTGGTTGTTTAACAAGTTTAAGGACGGTGAAAATCACACGAAGAGCCACTACTTGCCGAAAGACTAACACATGTACAAAATGAAGATCTTGAGGCAGCAATTGGGGCGAATAATGGCCAGAAACGTGAGAAAGTGAGACTAAAATTTAGTATGAGTGGAAAAGTCATTCTGCAGCACTTCCTTCAACTTGGGAGCACTACAAGTTGAGCTGATGAGTCCCACATAATTTGGCTCCGGGCCGGACCGGCAATGCGAGAAGACACCAATTTAACATTGCTGTCTCGTCTGAGGAATGAGCCATTTCTGGAGAGGCTGTTTACATGTGATGATAAATGGGACATGTACGAAACTCCACGGCGCCGTCATCATTGGCTAGCATCCCACGAACTGGATCCAAAACAGCCAAAAGCAGCACTGCACCAGAAGAAGGTCCTTCTGTGTGTTTGATGGGCTGCTCGCGGTATCGCGGATCTGGAAATTCTACTAGCTGGTCAGAGCATCAATGCAACTGTGTACTGTAAGCAGTTGAGCCATGTTCAAAAAAAAAAAAAAACTCAGAACTCTGGAGCTACCACTTCTGAATCACAAAGAGGTCCTTCTATTACAGAACAACGCTAAGCACTACGTAGGTAGGATGACCCGGGACGCAATTCTACTCTTTGCATTTTAAACACGATTGCTTCCACCATATTACTGGGACATTGCACCATCCGATTAGCAACTGTTTCACTCCTTGGACAATCACTTTAGAGGACGCCAGTTTAAATCGCCAGCTAAATGCACTTGATACTTTCTTCGCTTCACGACCCACCAAGTTCTACTGTGATGGAATCCCTTGCCTTCCAGATCGTTGGCATGAGGCTGTAGATGTTGATAAGCACAATTTTTATATTTCACGTGCGTCTTAGGGGACATATCGATGTTAAAATGGGGTGGGTAAAAAAGCAACAGAAGTATCTTCGTTATCTTTATATAGGAGTGGAATAACATTATTGAGAACTAATTCTGGAAATCAAGTAATTTGTTCTCTTGGGTAGAGATTACTTAAATGTATAGTTTATTTCTATTACGTTTCTTAGTATAGGCTGATTGTTTTGTAGCAACTGTACTCAATCTTGATAATAGACAAGTGTTTCCTCTGTAAATAATATTTAACAGTTTAAAAACTGATCATTTATAAACTGTTACATATCTGACATTTTTATTTTTTGTTTTTTTTTCTTACCATTACAGTCAGTATTAAGAAGGAAAGGTGGTAATATATATATAAAAAAAACGTGGATGGTAGATTGTTCCCTGATCTATTTCGCTCGGTACCATAGTAGTACATTAGTCGAAGGACTTGTAGCAAAATCAACCCTTGTCGAGACAAGATTTTTTCTGAAAAGTGAATAGAAAACTGCATGTTTGTGCATTTTTTAGAAGGTATATTTTGCGAAAAGCCCCTCAACTGATATTAAAAATGGATATTTTTAAATAGATTATATACTTGCAGACTGACTTGGTTATATATATATATATATATATATATACAGCATTAACTCATTAGTGCACAAAGTTTATCAGCTATGTTATTTCTGATTATTTCGTTGTTTTTTATGCGGGGGACTGCTACGAACAGATTTTGATCAATATATATTTTTGTTACATCATAATAGGGTAGTTACGTAGTCACGATAGTCACTTTAATCGTTAGGACTCGTTTTATAATGATTCTGTATTTTCTTAAAATGTTCTTACAACGAAAGACCGTAATATACATAATTTTGAATAACGAACAACGCATTAGTATATATATATATATATATATATATATATATATATATATATATATATATATATATATATATAATTAGAAACGAAGAAAAAGAAAAAATGTATTCAATTTACAGTTTGTATAATTCAGAACTGTTCTAAATTCGTATTTACTGTTTATTCTTACATTACATTATCATTTTACTGATGATACGCATGGAAATATTTAGGATGAACTCCTCTAAGGCACTTATGAACTTATACTTTCCTGAGCATTAATTATAAGCACATTTTCGTTCAGGTTTGCTTACTATTGTCCAATGATCATAGCGATCATTGTGCTCCTCTTGAAGGGCCTTGTTGATTGACTTTCCTTGTCGAAATACTGTTCCATATTTCGTCAATAATGAAAGAGCCTTCTAAAACTGAGAGGTGAAAAAATTTAATTCTTGGATTGAAGCTTCCTTGTCAATAACAAGAATTCACAACTGAAACAAGTAGGGAATATGCAAATATTGGACAGTATCATTTTCGCTTCCTTGTGCTTGGTCAATACGATATCACACTAATCTAGTAAGTCTACTCCTTTAGTTCCTTTTTTGTAGCTGGCTACATTGTTAGGCTGCTCCGCACTTATCCTTGACATCTTTTCGTGAGACCACCGAAGTGTTGAACCCAACAAAATATTTTCGTAGCTGTCTTTCAATCTAACAAGGGTGGCCTTTTCGTTGCTAGGATAGTCATGTGCAACTCCTGGTTCTTTCTTCATCTCTTTGATGTCCCTTAGTTGGAGGTTGCGGATTCGTCCTTGCTTAATGTACCTTGTGCACGAATACCCATATTACTCAGATCATTCACGTTATCTACGGAAGTAAAGTAATTCCCGAAGAATATTCTATACCTAGCATTACGTGGAATGATTGCTTAAGTTAGAATTGATAATACGACACTCCCATCTACTCCATACTGATAGTCTCTTTCTTTTTCTTTTCCTGCATTCAATTGGAAACACATTATATAACTTGAACTGGTACAAATGATCCAGTTTTGGTACCCTAAGCGGATGGGCTTCTCTCTTATAAATTGTTTTGCATAGGTAGCATACTTTCGTCAATTGAAATTGTTTCCTTAAGACCTCAACGTTTTTGGAACTAAGACGAAAGCTTGTATACATATGATTTCAGTTTGTATAAAGGATCCGCATCAGGGACTCGTTGGGCATCGTCATTCAAATGAAGTTACACTGTATATTACGTTACATAAATATTTAATAAATAAATGTAATTGCGCTATTCTTACGTAATTGTAGATACTCGTTTTAAAAAATACACGCATTTAATGTAAAGTGGCTCTGAAATTAAGCAAAGGCTCAATACAAGCAAAATTTAAAACAAACAATGTGTATTACCTAGTCGAAAATTGAGCTTGTAGTGATGCAAAATGCCCCTCATACAAAGCGTCCGATAAATCGGACGCCTAAAATATACATCTCAACTATGTCGTGCTAATGAAAACCGTAACTAAATATGTAGTTAGTAATAAATGTTGATGTATATACTTTAATTTTTATACAAAATTTAAAGCTTTACGAACACCTTTATATTTATTTATATGTAAAAAGTAAAGCTATACATGAAACAGCATACTGTCTCGCCGCCATGTTTTATTCATCGACAAATGAAGTACAGACAATCAGACAATCGAGTCAGCCTTAGAAAACGTTGAAAGAATAGATAGTAGACACACGAACTACAAAGAATTAAAGGTCTGAAAACATGTAATAAATGAATAAATGAATTCATGTTTCTTCGAAAAATGAATAAAAGCACACGTCCAATTTATCGGACGCTGTGCACTACTGGGTATCAGCAGCTGCTAATTTTTGCACCGATTGAGGGAAGGTAACTTTTTCGCAGCGAAGTGATTAGTTTCGCAGACGACAGAATAACGTCGATAACGTTGATTATAACTCAGCCACCGTTAGTTCTATACTAATATAAGTATACGTTACTTAAAAGAACATAAAATGGCGAAAACGTTTAGAGAAAACATTTTTCAGAATTCCATCTTTTAAAGAATCTGTGGCAAAAAACTGACGTCACGCGCAACCAAAATTGAGTAAAAATGAAAATAACAAAAAGCTTTATATTTAGTTCAATTGCGTCATATTTGAATTTTAGAAAAAAAAACGAAATGAAAAAAGATTGGATGTTCTATCGCTAATGGTTAAGGTGTTACAGTGAATAATAGAAATGGCTACAATTTCGGCTTTCTCCTCCTCTCCCTCCCATCCCAAAAGGTGTTTTTTTGGGATCCGGAGTTTTTGTGATCAGTGATGTGTATATATTCAAAAAATATCGAATGCCAAATTATTACATGGTATGCTCTTAGAACTCAATTTTTAAGCACCGATGCCTAGACTATATTCTAAGAAATATATTTTTCCACCATACTCCCCACTCAAATATTACTTCCTTTAGCCCTGCTCTTTGAAACCGAAATGCACAACGAAATTCGGATAAATTAATTTCGTTATGCACTGTGGTGAAATTAACTACAGGAAGAAGCACGTTATTTCGAAAGATCAGAGCTAAAGTAAGTAATATTTGGTTTGCAATTTCAAACCATGATACTGTAAGGGTAACGTAGTGGCCTTATAAATAATAAAGCTATCTGACAGGTTGAAATCCTTTTCAACCCGAAGTTATTTTTTTGCAAAGTGATTGGGAAGTATTGACTTATCATACTGGACAAACAATACGTAAGAATGTGCAAGCAAACACATGTATCATGATAGAAACGATTCACGAATGTTGGTTGGGAAAGGGCAAGGCAATTACTAGGATATTTTACACACATCATTAATCTGCAGTATACACTTTTCGTTTTATCGTTCTCAGAAACACACACTACACCATTTGTTAAATAAAGTTTGGGAAAAGCAATCGGTGGTAGTGGTAAAGCGCTAGACTTCCAAATTGAAAACCAGGGTTCGATTCCGCATCAACTGATATGATTTTCTACACAAACTAATGGCTGTAAACAAGGATTCATTTTCTGGTGAACTTACGAGGCATCACTGGTGATATTTCAAGTAAACCGTGTGTGGGTTCTACATCATACGCTGCAATAATAAGTATGTTTCATGTTTGTATTCGTCCTCCCTCTCTCTGTTTCTTGACATTTCCCTATCCTGTCTCTGTATCATTCATTTCTCCCCCTCTCTCTCTTACATATACAAACACTTCATTTGCATGTTCCAAAGTTAAAACGGAGCAAGAAAATCGAATTAACTGAGAGTTTCGGCGTCGTGTTTCTCGTGCTGTGAGATAAACATCTCCAGTCCTGGTCATCTCTGACAGAAATACTGTTAAAATGCAAGGGAATAAGTAAAATATCTTTATTATCCTCTGGGTTACCGAGTCTCAGTAAATTACCGCGTCGCTATGGATTTGAATCCTTCACCCAGTGGCGGTCTATAACCTAAGCAACATAACCCGACTGACACGATGATCACTTAGATCTCTTAGTTGTTCATTCTATCTATGAAAATTACGTCATATCCGCAGAACATTAAATAAATGCTGGATGTTCGGAACTTATAATTCTTCGGAAAAGACTAGGAACTGGTAACCTCTTTGGTTATTTGAAAACGAAATTTTATTTATACTAGTTCAACACAAAATTTTTTCCAACCTATAATTCAATGTGTTGTATTCACGTTGAAATTTGAAACATTCTACATCTATGAGGAACATAAACTTTTCCTTTCGAACATTTGTAATTTTTCATTACGATACAGTTTAGACTTATAATATAGATTATTTCTGATAAGCATTTAACAGGAAAAGTGCACTCATTCAGCTGTCTCTTTCTTTCTTCCTTTTTCTTTTCGTTTTTTTGTTTGTTCAGTTTGCATTGGTACTCCGAAATGGAGGATATGACTAACGCTATCTACTGGGTTTATTAGAATGTTTTTCTAATGAATACGTCATTGAATACTACCGAATCTGCAATCGAACCACGCAGAAAAAAGCATGTGTGTTAAACTTTTGACATTGTTGTAGATGTGTCTCGGAGATCATCAGTTCTACTGGAAATTGAGTAACCTATCCTTTGTGAAAGTAACATAATGAATGTTTAAAGCATCCTCTATATATTCGAACAGTTCTGAATATGTATGTGAAAACAACGTTTTTTCTATATTACTGTTGGATTTCTGGAAACGGAACTTTATAATATTAGATTTCTTTCTTACTATGTTTGAATTCCACATTTTTATCTATTCTCCCATTTTTCCCTTCTTCTCTCTTCTTTTAAGTCTCTCTCTCTCTCTCTCTCTCTCTCTGCCTCATTTCTGAATCTCTGTATAATAGATATCCATTGGTTTCAATTTGTTCATTTTAATTGTTTTTCTCTACATCATCTTATGAATCTTATTTCGTCCCTGGTTTGTTATTTAATTTTATCGGAACCAATACATGTGTACTTTGAAATTAGAATTGCGCTCATGTTTTTAGCTAATGATGGTATGGGAGAGAAGAAAGGAGGAGAGAGAGGGGTGTCTTTACCTGACAGGATTATGCGATAAGAAGGTGTATATTGGGTAGCCTAACTGCACGGCGTTAGTTGTCGCAATTTCTTTTTAATGCGGAGTGTACAAACACCCGACATATATACACCCCGATTTTTGTTGTTGATGTATTCTTATTCCCTTATTCACTTATATATACTTATTCCGTTAACACAATTTCATTTATTTTATCCGTATTTGTTAGACCTTTTAACAGAGGTCTGGGTTTTTACTTTTTTTCCCATTTGAAATTAATGTTTCACACATTTGCAGGAGTCTTACCTAAATAAAAGCAGAAGAAATGGGTTTCCTGCATTATTTAGCATATGATCAGCCAACGAATATAAGAAATCCAGGTTGCGTAATTTAAATCAACTTTTATTACATTATCATAGTAAGAATTAATTGCCTAAACTCTGTTTTAGCTACTTCTTCCCAATACGCTTTTCTTATTCCTCCTCATTCATTATAAGAGCTCATTATACATCTTTTTTAGAACTGTGTTCCTCCAATGTTGTCATTGCAGTTGTCAGGAAAGAATAGCAATGCAATATGACAAGTTCACCAAGAAACTTCACAATTCATTGTGCGTTAGAATAAAACTGTTAACCTGAATGTCATCTGCAGGAGAATGTTTACGAATATTGTGTATTTTGGTAGTAAGTACCGATTCTATCTCTGCCAAACTGGCAATCTGCCTTAGGATAGAACGTAAATAAGTCGAGCAGAAGGCTATACTCGTACTACGAACTAAAATGAAGGGGAAAATCGAAGAAGTAGGAAAAAAGTTCATAGTAGGTCATGTAAAATCAAGGTATAATGTTGCTTTGTGAAGAGTGATTACGACAATCAGGCATCCAATCCATTAGCTTAGGATCAAATCAATTCATTCTGAAATCCATTCGAAAAAAAAAAATCATAGGAAATTATTCTTATCATCGTAATCATAATTTTGTCTTCTTCCTGTTTTTCATTAAAAATATAGATAAAAAAGGAAAGATCTAAGGAAAAGGAAAAATGAAAGGACTAATTAAGCTATAAAGTGAAACAAAGAAAATTATATTAATTACAGAGCTGATACTCTTCGGAACTCCAGAAGATAAATGCATTATTCCGTCGGATCAAAACATTATTTCATCGAATAACGGATTCTTACATGTACCGAGAACAAGATGTTCTAAATCAAACATGTCACAATAAAACATTGTCTTTCCAATAGAACACACAACATTTTCTTTGATTTTCGTTTTTGTGTTCGTTGTTCGGAGTTTAGATTGTTTGTCCGATCGCGCGCAAATCATGTTTTCCATTTCTAGAGCTTTTCGTACCTCAGTACAGAGACGATGAGGATATATTTTCATGGAAAATACTTGTATAGAGAAACTAGTAATTTGAACGTAACTCGGAATGGTTTCTTGTTATACGTGTCAAAACAACAAAATGATCATCTAGTACTTTACACATTCTGCAGTTAGCACCTTTCATATTTTTGCTTCAAATGTAAATGTCTGTAGTATAAATGTCACCAAGTTTGGCAAATCATCAACCACCTCTCAATCCGGCGCCCGGGACATATTTCCGATCTGCTCTCTCCTAGTTACGTATCTCGTCTTGGTCACTAACGTCACTATGAAGAAACATCTACTTTTCGCACTAACACTAACTAGTCCCCGACGAAAATTATTCATTTAATATTCTATTGTTTCAATTATAGTTTTCGTTATTTTGAGAGGGAATAACATATTTATTTCTTTATACATAGTTATGGGCATACCATAGCTATGTCTTTAAAGCCGCCGCGCTCGAGGGATGATGTCTCTCAGCGAGCACACTTTCTAGAGAAGGGAGCAAGGAAGAAAGACATTGTGTCCTTAAGCCACAATTTTAAGCGTTGTGTCCCAGGAAAGCAAAAATTTAAATAACATGGGGATTTTTGTTTTGCCTTACACATCCCCCAAACACTAAAACTTTATTAACTTTTGGTTATTTTTCTGTTGGGTAGTCCCGAAAATCTATAATCGTCCAAACTTTCATCATCCTAGCCCTACCGGAAGTGCCTAATAATTTTATGGAATAGAAAATTCCTGATAAAACAACATGGGAAAGATTTTTCATTTTTGCATAAAAGCATACTAAAGTTGGAAATGTTCATTTCTGGTGAATTAATTACATAATACTATTGAAAACGTACAGGTGTACCGTACTTATTTCCTATAAGGTCCATTTAAATAGCACAGAAAACTTTTTCATCCCCTCTTTAAACTAGAATTATACACATCCCACACAGCAAGGAATATTTCCTCAACCAAAAGAAAATATTTTCCTTGATTTGCAAAAGGTTTTCCTTCTCTGGAGATTTCCATTCTGGTTTCCCTAATGTATTCCGAATATTTCCCGAAAATATTTTCTCAAAAATGTTTGTAAAACGTTTTAGAAATTACCGAGAGTACATTTTGAGAATGCTTGCCAGAAAGTAAATCCAGGAAAATATTCACAAAATATATTAGAAATATTGTTTTGGATGTATTGTAATATGTTTTCACTGTTGAGAGGGGAAATATTTTCGAAATGATACTAAAAATGTTTTCCATATATGATACGTAAAACAATGAAATGAAATATATTCCATATATTTAAAAAAATGTTTTCTAATACGTTATTAACAATATTTTCTATTTTTACGAGAAAACATATTGAATATATATATTTAAAAACGTTTAGAATATTTTAAAAATAAATTCTTTCGTAATATAAGAAATACTTTTCAGAAATATTTTAAAAAGGTTTACTTAATTTTTTACAAAAGTATTTTGGTAATCTGCTCATATAACTTAAATGAAGCATTTCCGACCAATATTTTCGTATTATTTCCAGAACATTTTATCGAATTTTGAATATAAAACGTTAAGACGGGGAAAGGAAAACATATTAAAAATGAATAGAAAATGTTTTCCGTTATGTTTTGGAAAATATATTGTGTTTTTAGTTAACCACATTTTCTGATATATTATAGAAACATTTTTACATTGTTTTCAGAATATACTCTTTCGTTACTGGAGAAAATATATTCCTTGTTATATCTGAGAAGTATTCCAAATATTTACCGGAAATATTTTTTAAAAAATGTTTGGAAAACATTTTATGAAGTACAGAAAATATATTTTTAGAACGTTAGCAGGAAAATAATGTAAGAAAAATACACAAATTGTACTAGAAATATTGTGTTGGATGTAATGTAATATGTTTTCACTGTTGAAAGGGGAAATATTTTCCAAATTATACTAAAAATGTTTTCCCTATATGATACGGAAAACAATGAAATGTAATATATTCCATATATTTAAAAAACATTTTCTAATACGTTATTAACAATATTTTCTATTTTTACGAGAAAACATATTGAATATATATTTTTAAAAACGTTTAGAATATTTTAAAAATATTTTTTTCGTAATATAAGAAATATTTTTCAGAAATGTTTTAAAAAGGTTTACTTAATTGTTTACAAAAGTATTTTGGTAATCTTCTCATATAACTTAAACGTAGCATTTCCGACCAACATTTTAGTATTATTTCCAGAATATTTTATCGAATTTTGAATATAAAACTTTAAAACAGGGAAAGGAAAATATATTAAAAATGAATAGAAAATGTTTTCCGTTATGTTTTGGAAAATATATTGTGTTTTTAGTGAACCACATTTTCTGATATATTATAGAAACATTTTTACATTGTTTTCAGAATATACTCTTTCGTTACTGGAGAAAATATATTCCTTGTTATATCTGAGAAGTATTCCAAATATTTACCAGAAACATTTTCAAAAAAATGTTTGGAAAACATTTTATGAAGTACAGGAAATACATTTTTAGAACGATAGCAGGAAAATAATGTAGCGAAAATTTTCACAAATTGTACTAGAAATATTGTGTTGAATGTAATGTAATATGTTTTTAATGTTGAGAGAGAAAATATTTAGGAAGCAATACTAAAAATGTTTTACATGCATGATATAGAAAACAAAATAGGTTCCAAATGGACTCTCCATAGGACGTTTAGTCTTGGAGCCACTTTTCATACCGATTTGCGTTAATGCAACGCAAAAGTAGTGTTTCATTTGGCCGGCTTAGAAGTCATGCAGAGGTTGGTATAGTTCTGTTCACGACATAAAATGGGCTAATTATGTATGCTGTGATATTTTCAGTTGAAACATGGGCTGATCCTGAAATACGAATTTAATTATTAGTGGAGATTGAATACAATATAAAGGAATGTTCCTTGCCGGCCTGGCATCATTGGAATTTTCGTATGTTTCTGTGTCGTGCGTGTGTATTTTTTCAAATTTTAAAAATTTTATTCTGAGTGTTATGCAGGATTTATACTGTACCAATTATTATCCGGCGTAGTAAAGTACAGGAAAATAATGTATGAAGCTTAAATACTATCACGTTAAGTTGTGTGAAGCGAAGAGTTATCTAAAAGAAGGAATCATGTATTCTCCGACTTCTGATACGAGATCTATAGGGAAGTTAATGGATCGATTCAGAAGCTATGTAGGTACTGAAAATACTTTTCCGAATAGACCTATAGCCACAAAGCTAAATTTTGACGACACATTCGACCTCTTAAATAAAAGGAAAGGGGATAGTGATGGCCAAAGACAATTACGGAAAAAGAAAAAGGAAGAACCATCAGCAGAGGAAGGTAGATATCGACGTTGGAGATATTTTCGATAAAGTATCTTGTGAGCATAAAGTGTAAAGTTAATGTAAACTGAAATGAGTGTGCAATGAGTCTGAGAAAGCAAACTATAGATTAGTCTATTCCGTGCAGTTTTACTATCCTGATCCATAGTGTATGCAGTAGTAGGAGTAGCAGTAGAAAGGTTAGAAGCTCTCCCCCCCCCAGGGATTCGTTGGGTTCTGTTCTCGGATTGAGTATAGCCTGCTCCCCCCAGTGATTTTTAACGAATCATAGTGATTCTAACGATTCATACTAGTTCTTAATGAATCGGAATCGCATGTTATAAAGATTTAAGATGTAAATCTTGTGGTAAGGAAGCTCTTTTAGTATAAGTAGTAGTAGTAGTAGTAGTAGTGGTAGTTACTAGCAATAGTAGTAGTAGTAGTGGTAGTAGCAATAGTAGTAGTAGTAGGAACGGGTTAGAAGCCCCGCAGGGGTTGGTTGGGTTCTGTTCTCGATATAAATAGTAGTAGCAGTAGTAGTAGTAGTAGGAGCAGTAGTAGTAATAGTAATAGTAGTTGTAGTAGTAGTAGTAGTAGTAGCAGCAGTAGTAGTAGTAGTAGTAGTGACTCTTCCAGTTCCGGTGACAAAGAACTGGGGGGAGCGGGCTATACACAAGCCCTGTTCTCAACATAAAATGGGCAAATTAAACACTTTCCAAAATTTTTCTGTACATTTTACAATGTGTGGATCCGCATAGTAAAACTGCACCGTCTTTTCTGTTCTAATTTGAGGTTCCTGATTGTAAGGGCCAGGCTTGGGTAGTAAAATGTGGGGTCAATTACATAAGGCGAGAATAAAAATCGTAATGTACAGAATATTTTTTTTTTTTTTTTGATAAACTAACCCAAAGTGGAGATGAGTTGTCAGAATACAGCAGCAGTAATGTATTAACGTATACTGCGCTATTCTATTTTAGGTCAGATACTGCCAATATTTATGTTAACTTCTTTAATCGGAAAATTCACTGTTTACTAGCTTAGAGAGTATTTTCAAAGTGAAGAGCTACATTTCTCGAAGCAGATTCAGTCTAGGAAGGCTTTAGCTTTGTGCGAATAAATATAGTGTAGAGTTCGGATATACACCATGCTACAGTTCAAAATGACCCGCGCTATGTGGGAACTAGCAAGCACTAGTGCTGTCTGAATCAGAACGGTAAAGGTAGTGGAGGCAGCAAAGTGTAGGTGCGACTGCGAGTAAAGAGTGATATTGAAAAATAGAACAATTTACATATTTCTCCTGTACATTTTAATGGTTTATTCTCGCAATTAAGAAGTTGTCTTTTACTGGAACATCGCCTTCATAACTTGAGTTAATGGTGGCTTCTTTGTGCAGTATGTAAATACAAGCGTATACTTTGAATCAGGGTGGATTGATTTAAATCGAGATTTAAATCACTTGATTTTTTAAATAAAAATCGTTGATTTAAATCAAATTCCGAAATAATTTAAAGTGAAAATAAGTAAAGTCCCGTTTTCTGTTATTCCGATTTTATGGAAGATGATAATCATAATACAATGAGACTCAAATGTACAGTATGTACAGCTTTGAAAACAAGTGTCATGCAGAGGATGATTAGGGAAAATCCCGTTTTGAACGGGTAACAGGGCAATCCTGTTTTCTTCTCTTCGTAACATAGGGTTTATATTGTAAATCGTTAGCTATTCCAACGGGGAAATCACCATCGACATTTAAGACGAAGATTCTTTTGTGTGCGCGTCAATATATTTGTTCCCAGATAATACGGCGTATTTAGAAGTGTCCTATCCCTCTCCGATTTTTTTTTTGTTTGTTTTGTTTAGACTTTATAACTTTAGGCAAAATTTAGTATTTCGTGCCGCAAGCTAGTTACAATTTCCTTTAAGATATGCCCCTGCCAAATATCAGTGACTTTCGAGGAAAAAAGTGTCACTTTAATAAGCGTTGCTGTACTTTTTCCTTAACTTTTAATTATATCACCTATTTTTAGGTGATAGGATAAAATCTTTATTATTCGATTAAAAAAGTACCAATAAAGCTTTTTACTTCCTTTTTTCAAGATTGAAGGAATTGTAGAGCACGTTACATGTGCTTTCACTTCTCTCTGCGTCGAGACATAGGATGTGAGGACGTCATAAATTAAAAAAAAAAAAAGATATTTTTTGTGCCTATTTTTATTATTTTTTGGCGGGCCTACATTTTGCATTCAGAATACTGAAATTCTGCACACTCGTTCAGTGCACCCTTAGTATTTTTCAGATGATTTCAGATCTCCGCGTGAAAACAGGGGAGTCCAGAAAGGCGAAAATGTAAAAAAAAAAAAAAAAAAAAAAAAAGATATTTTTAACAAAAAATAGCTTTCTTCGCGATTTCCCCGCCTAAGATGGAGACATCCATCTGAAAGACTGTTCTGTTCCGAAGAGAATGGTGTACGAACCATGATCTTAGGATAAATAGGGATGTTTCAGTAAACTGTTAACTGAGATCATGTTTTGTACGGAAATCTGGGGTATTCGGGGATATTATTTTTCGCGGGCTTACTTTTGTATCTAGAAGTTTGAAATTTTGGACACCCATTCACTTCACCCCTTAGTATTTTTCAGATTTGTTTCAGATTGTTGCCTTTAAACACAGGCGGTACAGAGGGGTAAAAAGTAAAAAAAAAGGGGATATTTCTTAACAGAAAATCCGTTTATTCGCGATTTTTCAGCCCCAGATAGCCTACACGATGGACACATTTGAATGGTACCGTTTGAAACTGTTTTATTCTGGGATAAATAAGATGTCTGAGGAAATTTTTATATTACATCCGTGTCATCTGGGTTATGGTGAGGATGTTCTTAGCTCATTGTTAAATATTTTTCCCGCCCTTATTATTCAAGATAGAAGCTTGAAATTTTATACACACATTTAGTACACCCTTAGTATTTAACAGTTGATTTTGAGATCTGTGCGTTAACACAAGGGAGTCCAAAGGGGATCAAAATTTGAAAAAAAAAAATCAGAAAAAATCCCAACATCTCTCAAAATTTTCCGCTTCAGGGACATGATAGGGAAAATGTGAGTGTTACCGTTTTAAAGGCTGTTCTATTCTGAAGAGAATGAGGTATGAACCATCATCCTAGGATAAATAGGGATGATGCTTGACTGAAAGTCTATAATTAAAAAAAAAAAAAAAAAAAGAAGGCCATAATTTAAAGCTAAGAAACATTGTTTGGGATTGTTATATGTTAACGATTGGGGATTAATTCAAAATTCAACCCCAATACTTTCACTTAAATGGCATAATTGGCATTTAATACTAATTTGTAATGCTTTTTCTTCAGTTCGCGAGTTGTATTATACGAGGAGAAAGATTTGATTTAAATAAAAAAAATTATCAAAAATGATATTTTTCCACCCTGCTTTGAATTACGTTTTAAAACTTACACGTCAGATTACGATTTTCATCTGATTATTTCATCCATATTCACATTCCTTATATTTTGATTACTTATATACATTCTCAAACAGAGTCAAATTTTAACTTTCCGGGATGAGCGCTGTAGTAATTTATGGCAGAACGAGCGGATGCATTTTTTGTAACAGTAGAGGTTATACGACTTGATTTTAATTTGTATTGTAATGTATTTGTTTTAGTTTACATTTACGTGGGAATGTACTATTTTAGGTCCGTATAGATTTGCAAAATTTACAAAAGGAGTACTACTTTTATTTCAGGAGAGCAGTGTGCAATTAACAGGGTTGGCTGGTTTAAACCAGCTGTTTTTTTTTTTAAAAAACCAACTGGTTTAAACCAAAAAATAGAAAAAAAAAACGAAAAATGCTTTAAATCGTGTGAACTTCATGGTGACGTTTCCACATATCAAACCATCCGCATTACATTTATCTACTTTCCACCCTTTAATCAAGGGATCTCGTGTTTAATTCTCGGTCGAACCACAACCCATCTTTCAAGTGTAAACCAAGTAGCGATTCGAGGTGTCCCTCTAAGCAGGAGTCCTCTCCGTGATAAACTTGGTATTTCATAAGGATGTTAAGCCTAAACATACGAAATGAAACCAAATGATATATTTCTACTTGAATGAATGCCTGTTGTTTTATAAAGAAGCCAAGGTTGCTTAAATATATTGATAGAAATTGCCAAATTTATCAAGTGCCTACGTAGCTTCCAACATCAGCTTGGATTTGACTTGGTTTTAATTTTATTGAATGATATATACATACCAAATTTGTAATTTAATACCTCAATTTTAGCGTAGTGATTATGATCCGTTGACCTTAAAATTTTACATACAGATACATGTAAAGTAATAACAGGATTTTCCTAATGGCTAAGGCGGGAGTTTCCCGATTTATATATAATTCTAGGTATAATGTTTTTACTTGTGTAACTGTTTGTCTTTTTGCCCTTCTGAAATTACTCTTGACAATTATATTAACAAGTAGGACCATGTAAAGATCAGTACAACGTATTTTTATCAGAAGTCCTTCGTGAGTGAGTCGGCAATCGCATTTGTGACCAATTAGTCCCGGTTTCGTGTCCAAATGGACAATTACTCTTGGATGTAAGTCGAGAAGCGGTTTGGATTCCGCTTTAAGCTTGTGACCCCTTCCAGCATAACCTTGTTGTTGCATAATAACACCAAGGGGAAACAAACTAATTTCTGTCCATATTTAATATGAATACATAGAGTAAATTATTTAAACCCAAAAACTGGTTTAAACAAACAAACAAACAAAAAGTTTAAACCTCCCCCCCCCAAAAAGTTTTTCTCAATAAAAACCATGGTTTTGGCCAACCCTGGTAATTAATAACAATATATGATGATTTTAGTCTTTACGTAATCATTAGCTTACGCGAATACGCACCCTCGCTGACGCACTTATTCCTTACGGACGCAACTTCACGCTGCCCCATTCCTTGTTGCGTTCCTGTCCTGGCTCGGTTATGTAGCATTTGTAGTTTTTAGTGGCAACCACATACTCATGTTGGTTGGTGTTTATATCACAACCGTTTCAATGGCATTCCTTCGAACGCGTATTTACACCCGTAACAAGTAAGCCTTCCTAAAGTGTCTTTCGTCCAGTAATATAACTCTTCCCGTAAGAAATACTGTAGTTGCTGAGACTGAATTTACTGATCAAAGATTTGAAATGTAATGAATTTGAGTATGTGGAGCTAGGACAGTACTTTATACTTTTACTTGTTATCTGGCGTATATTGTCTTTCACTTTGAGTTCTGTTATTATGCTGAATAAAATTAACAAGTCAAAATACAGATATAGGCGTAGTAACAATGCAGAACGGGCTGTTCTTTTTATTTATTTTTTAATATATATATATATATATATATATATATATATATATATATATACAAGAAAGGGAATTTCCATAAGTGATGACAAATTATTGTTGTGTTTGATCTAGTTACGCATCGTGGTTTTAGTTGTTAATTATAGAAACGAGCGTAGTGAATCTTCTACAATTCGACTCGATCGGCATTTGTTTATTTGTTTTTCGTTTGTTCTATGATAATTATCGTAAAAGTTAAAATGAAAACGCGGCGTGTGTGTCTTTCTTCAACTGGCGGAAATAATTTTATTGCTTGGGGTTGTAAAACTTCAAATGAAACGTTTGTTTTATATCTTAACGCTTATGCCATGTAGTCTAAAGAAGACGTGGGGATCACGGTGGTTCGTTTGTAGAATGCTTACTTCTGGTGCGTTGGGTAAGCAGGTCACAATACTTCCTTGAGAATTCTTACATATTTATACAGAAAGCAAATTTAGGAAAATGATAATATTTATTTTTATTATTATATTTTCAGTTTTAGCTGAAAGGTTAGAAACAGCGGAAATGGAACCAGCTAGTTGCCATGCGAGGAACAAAGTGCTGGAATGCAACATGAGGGATCTTAAGACGTCGAAAGAAGAAATGGAATGTAAGCTGAAGCAAGAAAGACAAGCTCTAAAAATAGAAAGGGGTCATGATAAAGAAAAGGTGAGTGAACTATGTATGTTCAGATAACGTTCCATAGTTATACTCTTTATGCTAAACGAGATGGATGAAGAATGAACGTAAATAATTAAGAAATTACATTTTTGTACTCTCCCGCAGGGAATCGAACGTGAGACTACGTGCCCGAAATGCACACACACTAGTAACTAGATCAGCGGGCAGTACTATGTATTTTCAGATTACGATATTCATTTCTTCTTTTTGTATTAGAACAAGTGTAATTTGTCAGTTAATTACGTTACACAGACACAGTTTATTCAACTGAGTGTGAAATTGGGGGGTGGAGGGACTGTAGGCACGATATTAAATAGTAGATCTCTCAATGCACCTAGTTCGATCCTAGAGTATGTGAGATTATGATGGACAACGTGATAAGCGTGAATTTTCTTTTTCCCTTCACAGTTTCTTTTCACCAATTCTTTCATCAGTATCCCTAGTTCGATCCTAGAGTATGTGAGTTTATGATGGACAACCTGATGAGCGTGAGTTTTCTTTTCACCGATTCTTTCATCAATATCCCTAGTTCGATCCTAGGCTGTGTGAGTTTATGATGGACAACGTGATGAACGTGAGTTTTCTTTTTCCCTCCACATTTTCTTTTCACCAATTCTTTCACCAGCATCCCTAGTTCGATCCTAGGCTGTGCGAGTTTATGATGAACAACGTGATGAGCGTGAGCCGCAGCTTGAGGTGTGAGCGTGAGCTTTGGCTAAAAGTGTTAGGGGGGGCGCGGTGGCTCAGTGGTAGAGCGTTCACCTCTGGTGCTTGGGGTCCCGGGTTCGATCCCAGCCCCCGCCAAGTGAACTTTGTGGTGGACAAACACCGTGCTCGTGGGTTTTCTCGGGGTTCTCCCGTTTCCTCCCACTTTCTTCATTCCACCATTTCACTCATCTCTCACCATCACCGTCTCCTTTAGCCTAACCGGCATAACCGTGGGACGTAAAACTTAAAGATTTCATTTCATTTCATTTTTGGCTAAAAGTGTAATAATTGGTTTCTTTCTTTACCAAAGTTTTACATTTAATTCACATAATAATGCCGAGTGAGCGTTAGCGAGTGGAGACGGGTTAGTGCCCCGCAGGGCACGTTGTTTTCTGTTTTTATTACAGCTAAATGGGAAGACGTTCCTGTGTTCTAGAAGATTGCTGCCTTCTTGGTTATGTCACTAACCGTTACAGTAAACAATATAACTTTCTCCACGTTTCTTTATATTAGTATATATCAGGGTTGGCAAAAACCATGGCTTTTATTAAAAAAAAAGCACTTTTTTTGGTTTAAACCAGGATTGCTTGGTTTAAATAATTTGCTCTATATATTCATATCATATATGGACAGAAATAAGTTTTTTTTTTCATCCTGATGTTATTGTGCAACAACGGGGTTATGCTGGAAGGGGTCACATAAGCTTAAAGCGGAATAAAAACCGCTTCTCGAGTTACATCCGAGAGAAATTGTCCTCCATTTGAACTCGGAACCAGGACTAATTGACCACAAATGCGATACGTCTGCCGACTCACTCACGAAGGAATCCTGATAAAAATACGTTGAACTGTGCTACCTACCGTTCCCCTTGGGTGCTGGCTCACGAAGAACTCCCTAAGAAAACAGCTGATAACAATCCTGGTTCAGGCTCATACTCTGTTGGGCGCAGATTGATAATGTTAAAATGTGAACAGTGATTTGACATGAGCCACGTTGGTGCTTTTAGACTCAGGTTGTGTTATACTTACTTTTGCGTATGCACACGCATACATACACGTAACTGGCAAGCCGTCTGCTCGCAGGAATTCACACACACATGAATGAAGAAGGTGATACTTAGGTAAATTCCTATTTATTGAGTATAGATATATGTGGGTACGGAACAATATATATATATTAACAACACACAAAATTCTCACTTGGCAGAGCTAAATGCTCAAACAGAAGAAGTTGCTCTACGGCAATCAAATAAGCAAAATGAAGAATAAACTTTTAACACTGCATGGTAAATGTAAATATGCACACACTCGATATGAACACTAGAAACATAGCCCTTGTTTGAATATCGCTAGCACTATATATTCACTCTTCGTGTTATGCTAAGACTTCCACTATGTGATAATGACGAGGGGAAAAGGGGGGAATACTGCTGATTGAGGTTTCTTAAAAGACGTTACATCTCCAGAAGGTATTTGTTATCTTGCTTCACATCCTACATATATTAATGTAGCACTAAAAAAATTCTTTATACTATCCTTCTATACGATGTCTTGCACTGCCTATTCCTCCAGCAAACTTTTCCACACTCTTGCTACAACGGATTCTTTTTGCTAACTTTTTGCTTCTGCTCACACTTGGGAATAACCCGTTTCGATACTTACGGTTGACAATGCACCATGTAAAATAATAAAGAAAATGTTAATGTTTTCCGCATTCATAGACAATACCAATGTGTCGATTTTATAATAAAGAATACTGGCAACATTTGATTTGATCCCGTGGGAAAGAAGCTTGGAAATAATAGTTGAAAAAGTGTAGCAGTCTTAACTAATAAATTCTTCCCATGGTTATAGATTTTTATGCACTGCTGTTATAGGTAAAACTGTTCAGTGGAAAGAAACGAACGATGGTAATTGTGTGTATGAGTCATTCCACCTACGACTCCTGCAGGATAGGAACGTTTGTTCTCACGGCAGGAAGGATTACGTAATACGAGAGCATGAGAACACGATAAATACAATATCATTCATACACAATATCAACTTCGTATCCAAAAATATTCCCAATGTTAATAAATGTAATTAAGAAAAACGTATACGCAAAACAGTCATAGTGACGAAGACTATAAGTTGGAAACTATTTTACAGAAAGAAAAAATACGTTTGCTACGACGAAATACTCTGTTGAGACGATGAGCGTTGCATTGAAAAACAACAACTTCTTTGTTCTATCGTGAGAAGCGATAAGAACGACTGAAGAACACCTGCATACACAGAACGAGCTGAAATTCCCACCAAAGGAGAAATAGCTTTTAGTTGAGTAAAATAATAATTTCGTTGCATGAATAAAAGTTAAAAAGAAATACACTGGTCGTCCAAAAACATGCTTCTTGATATAATTGTCAAGAGTAATTTCGGAAGAGCAAAAAGATAAGCAGTTGCACAAGTAAAACTATTATATAATTATATATAGAATTTCATAGGGACAATTTCTAAGTACTACGGAGTACAGAACTAACTTAGTTCAAGTTAGTTAACAATGACTTTTATTGGTCCAAATTAAAGAAATACAACGACTTAATTTGGATATCAGTAAGAAAAGTGAATAAAGATACGAATTATTTGAGTCCACTTTGGCTCAGACTCATTTATACATAAATAGATACCAAAAATAGTTCTCATTTCACTAAATGCCTCTCGTGGGGTCTGTATGACCCCCCCCACACACACACACACAAAGTACGGCATTTCGAAGTATTTTATTAATAGTAAACATTGAAACGAAACAATATTTAGAATTTTTCTTTGATTGCAATTACATAACAATAATAACAACTACAAAAAAATCACAAACATTTATAAACTTAAAAAAAAAATTGCTTTTGTAGTATAATCTTTTTGAGTAATGAATGGGGAATTCAGGTCTGAATATAACACGAATAATATATGGGAGTGAAACGTGATAACCCACAAATGTGTGTTCATCAAGATTTTACAAACACTTACACTTTTACGAACATTTTTCGTTTTTTGGTTTAAACCAGTTGGTTTTTTTGAAAAAACCAGATGGTTTAAACGAGCCAACCCTGGTATATATATATATAGGGTGTAAAAAAATTTAAAGCATCAAACCTACAGAGGTGATTTGTCACATCAGATCAAAGGAATAGTTCATATGGACCTGTGGTAAAAAGTCCATACTTTCGAAGCTATAGACTGTCGAAGACATAAGAAAATAAACTTTAAAAATCTATAGCTTCAGTTTGGGACCGAGCGCAGTCAAGGAAGACATCACTTAAGAACTAGTATGTGCCCTATTCAGATACCCATGTTTCAGAATTCTGCGGTGCTTGCGTATCAATGGACAGTTTATGAGCACTTCAACTTTTCTGAGTATTCCTCAACTGGCTCTATAAAAATTAATGTGTAAGTGCCGCAAGATTCTGAAATATGGATATTTGGATAGGACACATACTAGTTCTTAAGTAATGTGTTGACTCGACTGGGATCGGTCTCACAGTAATGGAACTCTGGACCTCTAAATTTCCTTTTCACACGTTTTCGGCAGCCTGTAACTATAGACGTTTGACCACAGGTCCATATGAACTTTTTTTTTTCTTTTCGTGTGCAGAGTAAGAATTAAATGATAACTTAGCTGCTGATAGTCGAATTTCGGTTAAAACTACGCTAGAAGTCGTGTAGCCGAATAGTAACCGAGTAGTACTCAGTGATACTACACTTTGCCTTTTCCTGGATTACTATAGTACGGAAGGTATAACATCGTTGCTTTCCCGTGAAAAGTTGTAATGACGTTTATGGGGAGTTGCCAGCTTGGTTACTCGTGGCGCGCTAAGCTCAGTGAATGGTGGCTGGTGATTTGCTATCCTCTTACCACACCCCCAGTGACGAGCAGGTCCAAGTGCGGGAAGCCAATGACGCTATACCTTCTGACCTTTAGTTACCAAGAAAATTGTCAAAAGGTGTTAACCAACTTACTTGGTTACATTAAGCAAAAGGAATAACAGCTGTACAGTTTTGCGGTAAAAATAGCCGTCTCGTCTTTGTAATTGCTCATTGCACTTAATTATTGCCGGTATTTGGGCTGTTATAGACAATTAGTTATTTTAACCCCTCTTCCTTGGTTGCAGGACTCAGTTATTCAGGATAAATTAACACGTCTCAATTGATCTTTCTTTTCGAGTATCGAAATTCTTATATAATATTAAATTAGCTGCAGTATGGGATATTTCGAAGTAAATTTTTCTGGTCACAGTATGAAACATCCTCAGATATGCTAGTTGTCATTGTCGTGTATGCGATGCACTAACCAATTAAAGTAGTGTATACTAATTACGGCTCTCGATTAATTTAATCGTGTGGTTGGCGTAATCATAAATATACTCATCTTTATTAAAAATTAGTTGCTATATAGATGTATATGTAGTATATAAGCGAATTTTAAAGGGAAATGTAGACATAGTAACTCCCACAGGATTTTTTACAGGGGGAAGTGGGCAAAATGACCGACATACAAGCAAAGACGCGGATACAAATACCTAGAACCACATAATATTTAATGTAAAAAAACAATTATTACAACTAACTGCTAACTTCACTAACTGTTGTGTGCGAATAAAAAAAAATTAGCATATTTTAATACTAATTGGGAAAATCCATTTCTAAAGGAAGTGCTCCCTGCAGCGGGCGGCTATGGTTACAGAATACAGTTTTAGTGTTATTGATACTTCGTAAGTGAAATCCTCATTTAGTTGGGCGAGGAATCTAGAATACAATAGTGCTATGATAAAGAAAAGAGTAAGTTTTTATATTTTAGGTATGTTTTGTATTTGTAACCTGTTCTTCTTTCCGAAAGTATATTCTCCTTTAGAAAAACTTAACTCTGTGCTTCAGAAGTGCAGAAGTACAACTCTTATGTAAATCAGGCGCAAATATATGTATTGAAAATTGAAAGTAAAGATTACCATGAAAAAAGGCAATGATAGAACGACAGTGTGAAAAATACGAACCAACCAGTGCTAGATAGCCACTGAAAAGCACGAATATTATCGAATATTATTAACAGAGTGAGCACAAGGGTGTAGCAGGATGAGCTTGGTGTGCTTCCGTATGGAGCGGGCATGTCAGCGACGGTGGATATGCACGTAACCGAGGGTAGTGTAAACATTTTATATCCCATACAACTATGCCTTACATCTAATAGAGCTTTACTTCACACCTGTGGTTCTGCATCATCTCTTTACATAATGCCTTGAGTTCATAATAGCTTCCTTACGGAGTACTATGCATTACGTATTACGTATTTCTACCTATGATAAATATTATAATAGATATAAGGTTCCGATATATAGTTACATGTAGATTGCTATTGCAAAATGAATCAACATATAAATGACATAAATAATGGTTTGCGCCTTCCATTTCAACTCAGCCAAAAAAAAAAAGTACCATCACCATCTCAGATATTGTTGAAACTTTTTTATAGCAACTAGACATGTTTTTTAAATGACCCGTATTTTTTGTTGTCGGAAAAGATTTTCCCGCCAAGTAATGGGCCATCAAAACGGGAAGTTCAATTTACGAATTTTAGAGGACGTGGAAAATGGTAAACTTCGTAGCCTCATCATTCAGCTATGGAGACAGATAGTTATAATTCTTGTTGTGGTATGTGCACTCATGACAAAAATTATTGTCGCATGTCTATAAATATGTTGTTGTAGGAATATAATTTGATAACGAATTCGTCCGGTATTTCTTATAATGTTAGTATGTGTATAATCGGGAAAGACGATGTATGTGGCAAATTTCATGTCAAAAGAGCAGTAAATAAGAACAATAAAACGAAAATAAAACTTTCTTGTCCATTTAGCAACATTTTGTTTTACTCATTCTAATTTTCGTGTTTGTAATTCTTTTCTTCTGAAATTTACTACGAATATACATTTCCCGATTATACATGTAGTATCAGTATTAATAGTACCCTGCAAAATCATTATCAAATTATATTCTTACAAGAAGACAGTTATAGATATGCGACAATCATTTTGGACATGAGTGTACATAGGGATATAAATAAAATATATTTTATTATAGTTTGGTTTGCGCATGTGTATCTTTTGGTACATAAATTAACAAATGAACGTAAGTTTATCTCTAAAGTCGAAGTTTGCGTCGAGCAAAGACCTAGTTACGCGCTTCTCGAAAAAAAAATTGTATTGCTTGTGTGTGCAACCGTCTTGTCGCAAAAAAATTCGAGAAACCGTCAAATTTTCAAAAATCACCTTTGTCGAAATCACCATAATTTAAAATCCTGAAATGTTGTCAAATTGTTCAACTTTACATGAATAATAAACACCCCAAATAGCATTGTCGACCAATGCCTCATGAATGAACTACAGCCTCTTGAAGTTAGCGAAGTTTCATTAACTTCAATATCACCGTTGGCAACACTGAAAACAATGAAAGTGCAACAATTTGATGATGTTTGTGGTTCACATTCATTAAATAAAGAATAAAAGTTTCTCCTGGCTCCTTTTTATTATTTTGATCAAACAGGCTCTCTCAAATAATAAGATGAGCCTCCCCTTCTCCGTTTTCTTAAACCGATGTAACCTGAGGTGTAAATTACGATTACGAAACAAAGTTTCACTGATTTTTTCCACTCTGAAGTAATTATTTGCTTACTTAGTGTCTTCTTCGCTAATAGCATGTAACCATGGCAGATGCTCCAATAGGTGTATTTGCACTCACAACTCGTAGCACGTTGTCGATAGTCACAAAACACTTATATTCTCTTCTCTTATTCTCTTCTGGAAACCCTGTTGAAGGTGCATGTGGAAACAGAAAAAATAATGAAATGAAATCTTGGGAGTTTTACGTTCCACGTTTATGCCGGTTAGGCTAATGAGACAGTGATTATGAGAAATGAATGAAATGGCGGAATGAAGAAAGTGGGAGGAAACGGGAGAACCCCGAAAAACACACCAGCACGGTGTTTGTCCACCACAAAGTCCACACGGCGCGAGCTGGGATCGAACCAAGGACCCCAAGCACCGGAGGTGAACGCTCTACCACTGGGCCACCGCGCCTCCTGGAAACACAAAGAACACTGCAATTTCATGTAATATTTGATTTATTGATAATATTTCTGCTATTCATCACTGGTTATTATATATGTATGTAACAAAAGTTAATTTTTGCAAATTTCTTAAATCTACACTTTGAATTGCAGAAGCTCGATTTTGGGGAAAGCATGAAGTTAGTCCATAGTGACCCGTTACTGCCATAAAAGCCAAAGATGACTTCGGTAAATACCAGTTACCGGTCGCACACTTTCCCACTTTTTTTTTTTTTTTTTTATTGTCGAATTCGGTTTTTGGCAACAAGACGAGAGTAATACCCGGAGTTGGTACTTGCACTATACTCACGAATTTTTCTGCTGGTTTAATACTGTGAATCTGTTTTTCGTTTTCCCGTGTTGCCACATTCTTATCCCCCCTCTCCCCAATACGTCGCAGAGACCCTTACCACGGCCGGTTTCACTGAAAAGCCACTGCTTTATCGGACCTGTCTGCATCTTGGACATCTGAAAGCAATTTTTAAAGTGGAATGCAGCACCATCAGAAATCACTGAAACGGTTTATTAAATTGTAGACACTTATTTTCACGTACTCGAACCTTTTTCTATAACGCATATTTTCGCTTTTCTTCGAGTATTTTTAGAATCTTATTCATGGCTATGAGTACGAGCCGAATCGTGTGTTTTGTCATCGTTTATTACGGCAAAACAGTCAGTTGTTTCATAATAATATATCACTCCCGTAAAGGAGATTTGCTCGTTTCTCCAGTGATCACTCTGAACTTCCCTTTGCAGAATAACAGTCCAATTTAAGCGAAGTCCACATGCAGTAAAATAGAATTTTTATCTTGAAATTTTACACGGTGCTTTGCGGTAGCATTTTTTTCCACTTTCATTGTTGCAAACTGTGACTTCAAAGTTAACGAAAGTTCGCTAACTTAAAAAGGATGTAGTTCATTCATGAAGCATTGGTCGAGAATGCTATTTGGTGTGTTTATTATTCATGTACAGTTGAACTATCTGACAAAATTTAAGAATTTGAAATTATGATGTTTTCGAGAAAATGACGATTTTTGAAAATTTGACGATTTCTCGAATTTTTTGCGATAAAACTGTTGCACACAGAAGCGATACTTTTTTTTGGGGGGGGGGAAGCGGGTAACTAGGTCTTACCAACCGTGAAAACAGAATTTAAAATTCGAACCGGAAGTGCTCGAAAAAAGCATAAACTTCGACTTTTCACATAAACTTACGTTCATTTGTTAATTTATGTACTTAAAGATACGCATGCGCAAACCAAACTATAATAAAATATAGTTTATTCATATCCCTATGTGCATACTACAACAAGAATTATAACTCTACATGTCCCCATTGCTGAATTGTGAGGCTCCGAATTTGATCATTTTCCACGTTTTCTACAATTCATGAATTGTACTCCCCGTCCTTGATGGCCCATTACTTGGTGGGATTTTTTTTCGACTAAAAAAAAGGCCCCTTAAAAACATGTCTAGTTCCTATTAAAAAAAAAGTTTGAACAATATCTGAGATGGCGATGGTACAATTTTATTATTTATTTATTTTTGCCTCAATTGGAACTCAGATATCTAATTTAAGTTAAAAGCAATGTACATTTCTCATTAATTTTTAGTTACTATAAAGATGTGACTTAAAATTTGTAAAATACTGTACATATTTTAATTTTTTGCATTTTTCTTTTTTTATAATAGATTATTAAAACACATGGTACAAAACGTAAGAAATGTTTATTAAGCACTGACCTGTTCCGAGAGATCAGAAAAAATGATTACGAGCTGGTTTTGGAATGAACATAGCTGTTCTTTATGCTATGTATTGGGTAGTTCAGGAAGTGAGTATTTATTGAATGTTTTATTATTCGATATGCCCATTAAACCATATAGTTGAGACTATTGTATTGATAGAAAGTTGAGACACTATAATATTAATAAATTTTCATAGAAATAGGCACTAACTATACATTTAAATAGGAAGAATGGGTCAAATAGAATTTGCTGTAGGCAGCCAATGACACCCCAAAATAAACAAACTTCTGTTCTTTATAATATATCGAACGTAAAGGAACGACATTGGTTGATTTGGCGCTTTATTGATGCATTTCGAAGGAAAAAAGAGAAGCAGGACACGAGACAATGCTTCAAAAAGACGATCCGCCCAAGAAAAGAAGAAAATTCCCGACGAGAGCTCACGTCGTGGTTCGGATTCCACGTTAATGAGTAGGTTCACGTTTTGTATAGCCTCGCTGTTCACGGGACGTTAAACTCAAAATCAACTGAACTGAAAGAAGAAAATATATTCAAGCTGATAAAAGAATTCGCCGTACAGAATTTTGAAACTGTTGACATTGCAGAATAATGCTGGATTTGGCCCATAATTCCGTCATGGAATGTTAATGTCATGGTAATTGTAACATAAGACAAAGCAAATTATTCAATAGGTATATTAGATTTCACTGTTGTTCCCTTTCCAATTCTCTGTGTTGCAAATACGTAGTAATAAGCAGTAATGCAGTGTAATGAATTGCTATGAAGTTATGAATATCCTTTACGTTAGAGATATTGTAAAGATAACTTCACAGAAGTTTACTTTGGGGTGTTGTAGGATGCCTACAGCAAATTTTATTTTAGCCCAATATAGATTCATGCTGAAAAAAAATTTTTGCAGGTCATTGTCTCTGATTTTCCTAAAATTAGGATATATCATTCTAAAAACAAAATAATTAGACCCATTTTTTCTGCACTATACAAAAAAAAAAAAAAAAAATAGAACTAAATTAAGCATTTGTTGCAACTGAGACTTTCAGTGACTGTTTTGCCATGGCATTTTAAAGAAAATGTGGATCAAATTTAACCTTTCCAAACTTCTTAACTTTAGGTTGTGCAGTTATTTTTTGAGTTTTAGTGATATTAATGCCTATTTTTAAGGCTTTTAGTACGTAATCATCCGGTTTCTATTTTTGAAGTACATTATAACCCATTTAAGTAGATTAACCTATTTAGATATACGGCTTTGTGTCCAAACGTCTCGCGCCCAAATGTCCTGCTCCGGTTTCACAGGGTGGTATAGGAGCAGAGGGCTGGTGTTATTTATCACTAGCCTTTAAGATATATCTATAAGTGAGCATAGTGAGAAGGACCACATATACTTCTACCTTATTAATTTATACAGTATGGCGATAAATTCGGTGTGCAAAAGCAGAGGGGTTATTCCTGAGAGTTTAAAAAAAATCCAATAAACAGGGCGGAAACTCCATCATTTATGTGTTATAGGCTGCTGAAATCATGAAAAAATGAACTTTAAAGGTTCATAGCTCCAAAACTATGGGACCTACCGTGGTCCGGTCAAGACTTCCCTATCCAAAAATGCGTGTTTCAGAATCCTAAGGTGCTTCCACAACAATGTTTATAAAAGGAGTTTGACTACGGGCCTATGATATAAAGTACTCTCCAACTACCTCCATAAAAATTGTTGCGTGAGTACCTTAGGATTCTAAA
This sequence comes from Thermobia domestica, assembly GCF_964235325.1. Classification (NCBI taxonomy): domain Eukaryota; kingdom Metazoa; phylum Arthropoda; class Insecta; order Zygentoma; family Lepismatidae; genus Thermobia; species Thermobia domestica. Next base: position 304,381,665 of record NC_137455.1, read on the forward strand.
ACATGTATTTTTGGATAGAGCACATATTAGTTCATAAGTGAAGTCTTGACCCGACTTTGGTAGGTCCCATAGTTTTGGAGCTATGGACCTTTAGAATTGATTTTTTCATGTTTTCGGCAGCCTATAACACGTGAACGATGGGCTTCTCGCCCTAAGTTTATTGGAAATTTTTTGTTTGTTTTACTCTCAGGAAACACTCCTCTGCTTTTGCACGACGAATTTAGCGCCATACTGTAGGTATCGTTAAAAAAAATGTAAATATTAAGCTAGGCTTAATCTGCACTTTTAAAAAAAAAAGTTTATATCTCTGTTACTTTATGGCAGGCATGCATATAGCGGAGTTGGGATTTGGGCACCAGAGTCCAGCGGGCAAGCTCTGTGTCGGTTTTCTACATTATTTATTTACAAATACTGAACAAAAATTCAGAATAAATTAAATCTTTTAAAAGTTTTTTTTTCTTTTTAACTCTTTTTAAAGCGAGCTTATCTTCTTTATCTTTTAAGTCGAAGCAGGAAATATAAACCACCGAACGATTTCTGTGTATGAACTCTGTCAAACTCGTAACCCAGCTGAGTTACTTTCCTTCCTTCGCTCAGTAATACTCATGCATCTACAGTTTCCATTTTCATCCTAAGTTAAGTTTATTGTGTTCTGTAATATCATTATTTTAAGTTTGGATCATAGTTTCAATTCTATATTTACACTATAACTTTATTCAGCGTACCAAATTTGAGTGATAGTTATTAAGATATTTAGTATATAACTTCCAAAAGTATAGGAAACAATGTTTTAGTATTTTTGATAGCCTGAGGTAAGATTAAAAAACCCCGCATAAAACGCTTCGTTTGACTTAACCTTGATTCAGATATATCTTTCGTTTTTAAATTTTGTCACACATGCTACAAATAGTAATTTTACAACAATTGGTTTATTTTAGGAGTCCACTGTGTTTGGAGGCTATCAACCGAGATGATTTCAAGGTACGCCGCACACAGGTACTACATAGACGGTACCAAATTTGACCGTAAGTAAGGATGAGTCCCAGAAAAAGGAAGAAAGTGTTATGACTCACCTAGCATTTCAGTGTCTTCCTATGTGATAAACTATCATCAGCCTCCCATCATTAGCGCGCGGCTTGCTCAATTTGCAGATTCGACGAAAAACGTTTTATATATAGAGTGTTTGGCATAGAGACATTTAGTATAGGAAGCCCAAAGTTCATAGCGTCAACATAACACCAATTTAAAAATATAGACTGAAGATCTAATTAATTCTTATTGACTGTGATTTTTTTTTATTGGCGTAGCTCGCTTCGTGTGATGTGTATGGTACTCATTTAAGCTAATTTGCGAGTATATTATGCTTAGTTTTAATTTATGGCAGTTAAATCACACTTCAGATTCTAAAGTAATGTATAATATACCTATTTCGTATCGCTAAATATATTCTTAGATGAAGGTGACAGAAAACTTTTCAAGAAATAGTTTAACTTATTTTGTGTGTGTTGAGGGGTTGGGGGGACGTAAGTAAACGCATGATTCTGCTGCTTGGTTTTCGGTGATTGGTACAGTCATCTTCTGAACTACAATACTAGGGTGTGGGGAAGAGTTTGTAAGGTGCAACTCTGTTCGAACTTTTCTTACAAAGTGTGTTTTTTTTTATGTTAAATAAAACTTGTTAAAATTGATACACTGATGAGGTGTATATACATTTCAAACTATTAAAATGTACGGTATGCAATTAGTAGACTTAAATTAATATAGACTTTTTGTTTATGTATTCACATTAAATATATTGTGTACTACAAATGTATACTTAATGTAAAATTTAATACATTATTACTGTAATTATTCTCAATAAATCTACAGGATTTTATTTTATGTATTGTCTTTTAAAGGTTCATTCCTTTATTTGGCTTTCGGTTTATGTAATTATAAGTAATGTAGGATGGTGGAATTTTGATCATTTTAAGGATAATTTCTTTATTATATACGATAACTCAAAGAAATAATCGATTGTATATCGCATTAAATATTTACATGATATAAAATAAGTTATTTTCCCTATTTATCATGTATAAACCTTACCACCAGTGGGGTTCTGTAGTATAGACACTGGTTGCCCAAGTACTGCACAAGTTGCGGTATAGTCAATGCGGTCTGGTTGCTTGAGCACTGACTTCAGAAGTGGTAGAATGAATGACTATTCGGAAACAGTGAGTAGCCTAGTGGTTAATGCATCGACACGGTAAGTTGAAGTTACAGGTTCAAATCTTAGTCCAGTCTTGCATTTTATTTCCTTTTGTAATTATGTACTTTAGCTTAGTAGACCTCATTTCTTTATACTCGAGTTATTTCATCATGACTTTCAACACAAGGACGACATGAACCACTCACATGTTGATAACTGGGATATCTTCCTTGTGCTCTGTCATTTATTCTACGCACTACAATAGCTGTTTTAGTGTTGTGTAAAACATACAACGAAGAGCACAATTAAGACACCTCGACTGTGGACATCTGAGTGGTCCACGTCGTCCTTGTGTTAAGAGTCATGGTGCAATAAAATGGTTTCATGCTGATATGATCACGTTTTATAGTGATACTTTAAAAGAAATACTCATTATATGCACGTGTTTGTAAGTTTCGTATATTTTTAATAGTTCTGTAAGAAACTGTACTATAGCATTATTTTTAGTTCCATTAAGAATACTTTTCACAAAATGCATGTGATTTGTGCCGATTGTTATTGTTCCTCCATATCATTTTTCAATGAATATTGGCATAGATATAGAATGTGTGTCCGAGATAATTTAGTTTTCTTCACTTGTATTGCACAGTGCCCCCTGTGGTGTCGCCTTGTAATATTAAGGGATCCCGGGTACATGACAAAATATTTAGAAAATATTTTCTGTACATGATAGAAAATATTCAGAGAATATAAGGTAGACAAATCAAAAACATTTTCAAATTACTTTTCTTGGTGTTTTGTAGCAGTAGCAAATGTTAAGAAAATATTAAACTAGTTTCAGACGAATTTGTGCTAATAAAGAAAATATTTACGATTTGTTTTTCAAATAGCAATTGATATGTTTTTGATTTGTTATTGTATGTAGTTTCAGAACGTACTTAAGGTATTTTCTAACATTTTCTGGTTTTCGCAGAGAAATATTTTAAATTCTTTCTGAATATTTTCCGTCATTACTACCATAACACCGACAGTTCGAAATACATTTCTTTCTTCAACCTATAAGTTAGAACACTAGAATTTATTTCAACAAATTTATGTGATGATAGAAGTTTCCGTGTGTTCTAAACCGGTTCCAACATACACAGACTTCTACCACTCCATCAATTTGTACAAATGAAATCCAGATATTTTAACTTACAAGAGTTGGAAAACTGTTCAGTATTGAAGAAAGAAATGTATTTCAAACTGTAGGTGTTATCGTGGTAATGACGAAAAAATATTCAGAAAGAATTTAAAATATTCTATGTGAAAACTATATAATTCGTTAGAAAGTATTTTAAGTACGTTCTGAAACTAAATACAATAACAAATCAAAAACATATCAATTGCTATTTGAAAAATGAATCGTAAATATTTTCTTTCTTAGCACAAATTCATATCTGAAACTAGTTTAATATTTTCTAAAAATTTTCTACTGTTACAAAACACCAAGGAAAATAATTTGAAAATGTTTTTGATATGTCTACCTTATATTCTCTGAATATTTTCTGTCTTTTACAGAAAATATTCTCTAAATATTTTGTCATGTACAGAAAATGTTCTCTAAATATTTTGGCATGTACAGAAAATATTCTCTAAATATTTTCTGTCATGCACAGAAAATGTTCAGTAAATATTTTCTGTGATGTACGGAAAATATTCACTAAATATTTTTTGTCATGTATAGAAAATATTTTTTGGTATGAGTGGAAAACATTTTAAAATTATTATTTTACAGAACATTAATTTTTGTTAAAAATGGATTAGAAATCTTCAGAAAACATTTCAACTAAGTACCCAATATATTGTAAAAATATTTAGAAAAAATTTCTTTATTTTAGACAAAGGATTTTCAGTGTTATTGGCAAATGACTTTAAAATATTCCATGCGAAACATTTTAAAAACCATTCCGTTAACATTTTATAAAACGTTTCAAATACATTTTCAGTAATGTGTGGAAATGGTACAGAAAACATTTTTTGGAAAACTTTTCTAACGGCGTATAAAATATTTCTACAACATTTTTGAGTATATTGCGAAAATATTTTCAGTATTATTTGGAAAATGTTTTCAACAACATATGGAATATATTTCCTTAAGGGAAGTAGGATACATTTTCTGAAGGAAAATGATGGTACGTTTTAGAAACGTTTTGAAAATATTTCATTGCTGTGTGGGATATGCCATTTTTTTGTGAGTTAGTTGCGAATACAAACAATCATGCAGAAATTCAACTTTCCGCGTGAATTGGAAGTACGCGTTCCTTTATGGCAGTCAATGTTTCCGCCCATGTAGCGTTTTTTTTAGTAGTTATACCCGTATGCTACATATAGAACATGTATGTAGTTTTCAGCTACCTCAAAAACATATTTATTATGGTTAAAATATTTCGTTGAAAGGATTCCTTACAAATCAAGTTTCTATCATGCGCTGCTTTGGTGCATGGTGTCCCGTGTTCGTGAGCTCTTTAAAAACCTTGAACATTTACAGAGATTTGAATTCCACCTTAAACTATTTGAACACGTCTCATATAGCCTCGTTGCTGAAAAAGGACGCTAAATTTAAATAAGAAAGCCTAACCAATCATTGAATTCAGACATTTCTTTAAGTAAAACTTCTGAAATTAGTAATAGGAAGAAAATGCAAAAAAAAAATGTACATTTTCCACTTGAAATATTTCTTTGTTGAGGACCCTTTTCGAGAATATCTTGAAGAACCGTTTTCAGGTCGTCATTTTTAAGATGATGGCATAGCACAAACTACATATATACGAATTCCTATGCTTTTACGAGTTTTCTAACGTAATTTTCCTGAAAAGAGGACTATATATACAATAAAATAAATATCTTGTCATAAAAGGGTTCGTAACTGAAGGCACCGATAAATTATTATTATGACAAATTATTTTCCTCTCGATTTTAATATTTAGTGGTATATCATTATCAATTTTAGAGGGAAGTATATTTTCTTTTTCATGCTGAGTGTGTGCAAAATGAAGAGTGAAGTGCGTTCGCTGATTTCTCTCTTGTTATCGTCGGGTTAATGTTCACGGGAAGCGTGCACAATAGTACATTGCGTTGTACTAATATTCCTTTGAAGTTCAAGCAAATACCGTCTTCATGTCCAACATTTGTTTTGTTCGGGAAAAAACGTTTTAATGCGGTTGTACTAAATAGAGCTAGTATATTATTCATAGAGAAAAGAGTGTGCATATTACCCTGGAAATGGACGAGTGTTGATTTATGACTCGAGCGGTCGACAGGTGAGAACGGCGCTCACTTACAATATAATCGTTTCTACCTAGGTGTGACATTATATGGGATTTATTTTGAACACATTTCTATATTTTGACATTTTATGTTTTATTATTATTATTATTATTATTATTATTATTATTATTATTATTACTAATAAAATAAAATCGTTAGAACATTATAATGCATTTATATAAAACAATTGCTTATTATAAATTATATCTATTTTTATTATCAAAGGTTTTATGAAATCAATTTCTGTTATCCCATAAACAAATACAAGTAGTTGATTATCATTATCACATAATATTATATTTTTATTATCATTATCACTTAAGGATTACATTTATTTAAAAATATTTACATAATTACAGCCAGTTTTCAGTATATCCTCTTCATATGTTCATATCATTCATATTTTGAGTTGGAAATGTCTAATAAAATTAAAGATAAACTATAAATAACTTAATCTGAACAAACTACTTATGTGTCTTGATACTGCAGTAGGTATTTCAATAAGACACCGTTCTACTCCATGTCTCATCACTGTCTTGATGCCACCCATTACATTTCCAGCAGATACTGACAGTGAGTTTCCCACAGATTGGCACTTCACAGGCAGCATTTCGTACATTTTTTTCTTTGCAAGCCATAGCTGAATCTGCTTCTTCTTGTACATGATCTCGGAAAATCACTCACGCCGTCGGTCAACAGGTGAGCGTGGCGCTTACACATTTATAAGGCCAGTGCTACTCCAACACAAGAGAATGAAAAGATTACACTTGACTCTCTTACACAAGACATATCAAGATACAGCTAGACGGCGCCTCAAGTTTATGACCCCACTAGGGCCGATTTGAAACAAAACCACAAACCAGGGTGAGCGCTGTGCTCACCTGTCGACTGTTCCCGTGTTAATAAAGTCAATATTTCTCTCTTAATATTACCATTTAATTAGTTTTAACGAAGTAACACTTATGTTGAGCTATGCTTCAATAGTTACTTTGCTTAAATAGCGTACCTTAAGAGGTTATGGAGGTCAGACTTAATGAGAAAAATAGAGTAACTTGCTAACCGGTTTTTGTTAAAAAGATTAACTTCTGTATTATAAATAATTGGACACGTGTCCTACCATCTTAGAGAATTCCGGTTCCAAAGGAGAACATGTAATTTCTGTATTTCCTTAACACATTTAAGTTGACGTTGTCTGTTGTACATGATGGCATTACTGAAAATATATATCCAAAGCTATATTTAATAGTGTACTAGATCATATTATGTTTTACATATCCACTGAATAAGGAAACTGAACATAACTTACCAACACCTTTTGACCATCCCATTTGAACGAAAATGTAAACGAACTTCTCCCATTTCCATTGTATGTATATGTATTACGAGATTTTCTCCTGAAATGGCCAAAACTACTGTTATATGTAAATTTATAATTGATTGTTAACCAGAATTCTGGTAGAAAAATACTCTGTTTTTTTACAAGAACCATATCGCGGCATTTAATTTTATCACACATATTGTATTTAAAATATATTTCAGAATCTCTACCAATAGTATTTTCTTATCCATCATACAATTTTAAGAACGTGGACACGCTAAGCCATAAACTAAGTACGAATCTCATGCTGCTAAGAGACCTGAAAGGCAATGAGTGTCTCATTAATTAGGCAATCAGAATGTATATGTATGTGCTGACTTCGTTGCTACAGTAAACGTTGTAAACTATGAATGCTGACATCCATACAAGGATAAAAATTATATGGAACGAGAGCTAATACGCGATTATAGGAGAAAATTTTACAGTGAACAGGAGAGAAAGTAGGAAATATATTTTTCAATATATATATATATATATATATATATATATATATATATATATGAGAAGAAAGCTTGCGGACAGTTATTTCTAATTTACAAAATTGCCACTCGGCATCCCCACTGCAAGTACATGTAACAACATCTTACGAAGATGTCACAGCGTTCTTAGTCAGGTAAGCTTATGTATATTTCGGTGAAACTTGATTCTCTGTAGTGTGTTGTATTATCAGTATCGCATTTGAAATACGTGTTCGAAAGAAACAGTTAATCTGTTAAAAAAATATTTCAAACTTGGAGAAATGATTATAGAGACGTTCAAGGTTTTTAAAATACAATTCGGCGATAAATAGATTGTCGCCCAACGACCTATCAGAAATTTGCAGTATCTAAGTTGAAGGCATATCCGTAAAGAATAGTCCCCATTCTAGTTCCTGTCCGTGAGCATAAATGAGGAAAAATATTTACAGACGAGTTCACTCGTGAGATCTAATCGTTGACTGACTGTCCACGAAATTGTGGGAAGTAAAACTTTTCCCGGTTCATGTCACCAAGTCTTACATTAAAACTTAGGGAGTCATCGTCTATCGTAGAAATTCGTCCCTATCTCTCAGGACAATAAGAAGATTCGTATCACAATCTAGAATGAACTGAAAGAAATAGTCAGAAACGATTCAACATTTCTTGCGAGTATAAAAATAGATTCCCTGGTACGACTCCGAAATAAAAATAATAGGTCTCGATGAAAGGCATCTGAATCAGCTAGCCTCATAAAGGACAAAAGAGTCCGGCCCCAGAGGCAGTGCTGCTGATTGTGCTTTGAGATATATTCGTGGTTGTAAATAGCAAAACTGTCAATAATGGTGTCTACAAAGTCGTATTACTTTAGTTTTGATATTATGTTTCTTGTAAACGGCCATACATGTGAACATTTGGGGAATGACGTTTGAATAATCGTAACATTTAGTGTCATGCTTTAGGTATGGTATCTGATTTTTTGGCTGAAAACATCTTCGTAGTACACCAACACCCTTATTCACTAAATCTAGTTTCATGTGAATTTTCTAGATCCCTAATCACTAAACTGGTATATTGGGGGAATAATACAATTAGGAAACTATGCTGCATTACGCAATAGGCGTTTAGAGACTGCTTCCAGTGATGAGAACAAGATTGAAATCAGCGTAATCTTTAAACAAAAAAGTTATTTAAATAATATAAGATTATATAAATGGTGATTGTAGCAGTCAGTATTCTTCTTACAGCATCAGTCAGGGTCCTATATGAACAGCCATTTTCCTATAGTGCCTACCGGAAAGAACTAGTAGTATATTCAGGTGCGTGTACAGTCCGCAGCAAAAAACCTGCAACATGAACATGTAAGTTTATTGTGAAACAACGGTCTTTTGCTCCAACATATGTGTGCATGGGAGGACGCCGAAGTTTGTCCTGGCGTGATTCAGGGGGAAATTATATTGATTCCCTGCTCTGTTAGGCGTGGTTTCAAAATAAACTTTCATGCTCATTTGCAGGTTTTCCGCCGCGGACTGTATCAATTTATTGGCAGCTTACAGAAATGAATCTATCAAAATATTTAGTATTTGTTAATTTCGTATATCAATAAATACACATAGGAAATGCATGTACATATATTAAGTAATTATGTGAAAACCTATTTCTGGGACTACCAAATTTCTGGCAAATAAAGGATAATTTCTATTTCTGGTTTAGGGTGGTAAGTTAGTATGGGAAACGGAAGTATGGGCAAAATCCTTTAATGCTGTATCGGAAGAAAGTGTATAGAATTACAAAAAGTTCGTATTTTCGACGGTAACTATTCTAAGACAGAAACTGGAACACAATATATATTTAGTTTAATTTTGACTAATATATCACATTAGCAATGCAAAAAATCCAATGTTTGGTTTATGTGATATTAATTGTAAGCTTATATTGGGAACCAAGATATTGATCTTTTATACAAACCTTAGTGATAAAAATAATTTACTAATGATATTCTCATATTATGAGAAATTATTTTTTTCTAGTATACTATCACCATGGATAATCTAATATAAAATTTTATAATTTAGCGCATAATAGTTTCACTGTACCTTTGATGTAGAAATGTGATGTTTATTCATGCACTTCTAGTCATAGGACAATAAGTAACTGAAGTCAACAGTATTTTGTTTTCCGATAACTCTGTAATTTGACTTTTCGCTAGTTATATCTTCAATGTTAATATAGCTCAATACTTTTTATTTTTTACAAAAGTTAACGTTGTTTCATTTGATTATTTCCCTATTTGCCAATTTTTACAAGAACTTTGCGCTAACGGGACTCTGCATTGGAGCAATCCACTCCGTGCTCCAAACTTTGTAGCTGTTTCCTGTTAAAGGTGTGCTCTGATTTCGAGTGGTTTGCAACTATTTCAACAAAAATAAGATCCACTCTCCTAAATTTATATTTTTGAATCGGCGGACGTTGAGGCGTAGGCCTACCTGTTCTCTTAATCTCGAACAATGTTGTCTCACACGTTCCTACTTAGTGAGTGAGAATGACCGTTAGTATTGTGAAAACTCTGTTGCTCATAGAATATTTTATACATTATTATAGAATGTCCGAAATACTCAGGCTCCAGAGTGCTGTCTAAGAATGTATTTTACGTTTTGAATGCTACTCAACTTCAGTGACCACATTATGACATATATGTGTGAGATTTGTATAGCTAATGATCATTGTGAATTTTCTCTTTAGCGTTTATATGTTATGTTTTATTGCTATTATTTTAACTTATTTTCACTATTTTATTCTTGTTATAAAGTTTATATTCTTTTTTCTTCTTGTTACAGTCATTTTCATATAAGAATTAATTTCTAAAAGTTTTTTGTGTTTTCTGGAACATTGCATTACAAAAATTAATAGAAGAAAGAATTCGAGTGGGAAAATCTACCTGCGTACCATATGTGAAGTTGATTAAAGCGTTCGATAACATAGAATAGAAGAAGATAATCAAGGATCCTATTTACTCGGAAATAAACTATAAGTTCCAAATAATAGTATATAACGTGCACAAAGAACAAAGGAGAACAACAAATTAGAAGTTGAAAAACAAGTATAAATAACTAAGAAATTATTCAGCCAAAGAAACTTATTTATAAAAATTGCAGTTAATACTTACCTATAAGCAGAGAGAGAAATTATAGACAAAGGAAAGAAATAGCAATGCATTAACAGAAACATACACGCTGAAATTAGTAGTTGATGTCATTATTGACAGACACATAAACTAGAAACAGGTTTAAATGGAATGCCAAATATTTTTATTGACAAATTCAGCATGAAAATAAAGGAGGAAAGAAGTTAAGTTGTGGAAATGACAAGAAGAAAAGGAACAAAAAAGAAGACCAAAGAGGAAATAATTTCCAGGAACACGTATATAAGAATTATTTTATTTACATAGTAAAACAAAAATTTCAGGAATGATAAAAATGGATCAAAAGATTGCGATTTTGGCTAATAATTATTTTTTTTGAAGAGGTCACAACATTTTTTTGACAAACCACACTATATGTAGTTCACCAGATATAAGCTCTACAAAAAAAAAATTGTGATTGAAATAATGGATCTGTTTTGGATCAGGAGCTATAAAATGTTTGTAGTAAGCCGAATATTCGTATTTTTAAGGAATGAACACATAATATTGAGTTAAGTGGTAGGTTGGGTTTGGCTATACTATATGTAATTCTCCAGATATAAGACTTACAAGAAAAATTTCTTCAACAATATTTACTAATTGGTTCAGTGGCGAAAAATCTTTTGAATGGCCTCAAAATCGGTTTCTTTTAGTTGTTACTGAATATGCTCATCATAATTACTAAAGTAATAGTTTGGGGTTGGCATTTAGTTCACCAAATATAAGGATTACAAGAAAGTTTTTGATTGAAATATATTATATATATTTATCCAATAAAACTAATAATATACCCAAACAAGACTATGATTGAGAATAACTCAAGGAAAGAATGAATTTCAAGAAAAATGAACGTTTTAATGAGAAAAGGTGATGTAGTTCTAAAGAAATCTTCCTATGTTTGGATCAGAAGCATGAACTCCAGTAGAAGAGGAAAATGGAGAATGGAACCTCTAGAATCTGTTAGTATAGAATAAGGTTAAGTTTTGATGTGTGTATAAAGATTCAAACACAAAATGATTGGAATATATGTGAATAAAATGGAGAATACTTGAGACAATTTCAAAAAAAAAAAAAAAAAAAAAAAAACGTGACTTACTTGAACTCTTTAGGGAACACGGAAGAATCATTCTATGAGCTATAGAGGGAACAGCAGAAGGCACAAATCCCTAGAGGAAAATTGGGATTGGAATACACCAACCAAATAACACAATTGTAGGAAATAAATTAAAATGAAATCTAATGGCTGACACAGTATGGGTATGGCTTATCAAATTAATCAAATAATTCATGACCAAGGAAGAAGAAATGAAGAACTCTTCATTTAAGTTTGTAAAAATTTAGTTCTGTAAAATAATAGAGGTAATGTATCAGTGTTGAAACGAACAACTGGAATAGGTTAGCAATTGTTAATGAAATGAAATAACTTACCTAGTTTGCATCGAATTCAAAGTGTAACAATTGGGAACATCTGCCTCAATTTTGTCGAAATAATCACAACAATCAACTGGCGATCGAAACACTGTGCAGTTTCGAAAAATTGCGTTACAAGATCTGAAAATAATAATCACATATCATTTGCTATGATAACTGTGTCTACGCTCGTAAATTGCATTTCGTAGTATCAATATAAAAAATTATTTCTGATAAAGAAAAAAAACATGTTGATGCACCGGTTTTGACTATTCACATTTTATCAGTTCTGCTACAACAATTAACCAATAGGAATCCTAGTACAAAATCCTTAAGAGTGGACACAGAATGCTGCTAAGAATAGTAATATAATCCAGTGCAATACAATTAAATAGTGATTATTCTTAATATTGAAAGCAATCTAATAATCTTGTGATCGATTCCATACATTTTTCGGTTTAACGTAACGAATCTCTATGAGACGCGGACCGAACCACATGACTCGCGTCTGAAAAGAACCTGGATCTTCCACGTCAGAGACTGTACCCTAACCATTAAGCAGAGACGTAGCTTTGTGAGTATGTGTTAATATTAGTGGAAAGGTATTTAAGAACTCTCCCTGTACCTCGCTTGATTCAAATGAAAATTACAGCCAAGAAGATTTGTCTGTAGATCACGTGCTTACACTAGTTTCAAAAGGGCTGTTCATAATGTGTGTAGAGGGAAAACCTATCACAAGAGTGGTCCTATGTTTGAGTCCTTTACATGTGGATTACAGGCCATGTCTGAAAGCCAAGTTTTCTGCAACAAACAACTGTTCTGCAACCAATTGACTTAAGGCATGACCATATATTCATCGTGCAGGTAACAAAATGGTTGGATCACCAATTGACGCTCGTGTGACAGCGTCTATGAGAAGTCCATTACTGATGTACGCAATGACGATCCTACAAAAAGGTTTTTAAGGCAACTTACCAAAGAACACCTTGGTGTAAGGATCGTTCAAGTTATCTTAATGACATAACAGAAGCCGGCAGTATAATTGGAATAACGTTACTCTCTCATAAGAACAAATGAACAATAAACGAGTTGCTTCTGCAGCAGGTATATATTCTCGCGCTTTACTAGCAAAAATACTTCTTATATATTTTAATAGCTGAGAGCGTATTCAATGGTGTTACATGGAATTGTAATGGGAAGGCTAATAGAAAGCCCTATTATTCGACAACTGGAGTGATTTGTGTATCCAACAGACTAAGGGCCATGTACATGACCGTCAATTTGGAGACGAAGGAAAGAATTCACTGTTGCCACAAGACTTGAACCTTATCTCTCACTTCTATACAAGCTGTGATAAACTACAAATCACGCTCGCTTTAGGTCTTCATACTCCTCGGCTCTCTCTCTATGTTTCCTAATAAGTCTCGTAAACATTATTTATGCTTTTTCATCTAAAGTTGCAAATTAAGACTTTTTCGATGATTCAAGAGTAATGGTTAAAAGAGGGTGAGATCCTTCACATGTTTCAATATTGCATATAGAGATAGAAAATAATACTCGTATATTAAAAATGAGACGGTTTGGCAAAATTGAATATTTTTTAAAGTATCCTGATTATGGTCTTTTATTGCGAATCGAACCCGATAAGATGAACAAGCAAAGTCTAGGTAGTTCCCTATTTAAGCAACATCCTAAGAAATTACCTTCATTTCATACGTTGTGACGACGCGTAGGATTTACAACACAACATGCAGTGGTGCCGGTCTAACAACCCACACACACTAATTTAAAAGGATCATACCTAAGAGTGTTATAGATACAAGGGCCGTGCGAACACGATTATCAGTCAAAAAACCACCGTTAAGTTCTAAATATCAAATAAATAAAATTCCATGTATTATTTAAATTTGATATAATATTTTAATGACCACTTTTACGTAGAAAGTCCAAACATTACACAGTCTTTCAAAGTAATAATTTATAACAGTAGCACTGAAGCATAAAGCAAGTTCCTGAAAACACCATTCATTATAGGTCTATTAGCAATCATTCGCATTATACCATTCTCACTTATAATTCTGATAGTTCATTTCCTTTATTCAAAAGTAAATTGAATATAATATGAAGTATATGTGCAGCTTACCAGTAATATAGTTAAATAAACCAGAACTGAACCACGAAATATAGACTTGTAGACACCGCATTCAAATTCATAACTATTCAGAAATACATGAGATAGAGGTATATGATAGAACACTTCCATATATCCACATATCACTTCTTGGATGACTATAATAGTTTCAATTTAAAACACTACTTATTAGTTCATAACACGCAAAGCAATTGAAATACGTAGAATTCTTCAAAAACCTTTTAAACGTTCACTAAAGAAACGATAACTGACTTATCGGTGGCCACTTAAACAAATAGTCATATAAAAGCACTATTTTTGACTTATATAAGGTACTTGTGTCCTAAGCCTCATTGAGAATACCGATGGCTTCCCAGCCACCTGTTTCCACCCACGAAGCTTTCATAGTTACTCAACTATCCGCTTAACGTTCGGGGCGATACAGGTAACTTACTTTTTTTAAGATAATACAAATTTCATCACAACATTCTACAACATCCATCCTGTGAATTAAAAAATCCTATTTTTTATAATTTAATGATTTGAGATATATTACTGTTAGAGATATATATTAATTCTACATCAACCAACTATACCTCCACATCCACCTTTAGCACTAATCACTCAGCACATTCACACAAACTCAAAATTTAACATAACGAAAAGAAAATCATTCATTCCTTCATCCATACAATTAGTTCATTAAAGATTAGAAATAAATTTAATATATATCTTAACCATTTATTTTTTTATTTAACTCAGTCATAATATTTAATGATAATAAGCTATGAGTGGTGGTTCCTTATTTGCTTATTTTTTCCAAACTCTTTTGTACCACTGAATATTATAGTGTTTTTATATTCCAGCTGGATTAACATAATAGCGAATCGATATTACAGGCCTGTAGTATTTACAAATTAATAAAAAGCAAACTTACTTTAATAGCTACATTACCTCATAAAATCGGTTATATTACAAAAGCCCATTTTAAGCGAAAATTTCCCCTTCCTCTAAAAGTTTTAGTCAAACTTACAGGTGATTTTGGGATCTCTTTTGGAGTGTGACTCTTTCTACTAAAATACTATTTGAGGTTAATATTCGAATTATCTGAAACGGTCCATGCCAAACATTTCATAAGCTTTTATTTATTTTTCCTGCAAAAGATCATTGTATCTGCGATTTTAGTAATACCTTATCTCCTACTTGGTACGCTGTATCGGTTCTATTTTTGTCATACGGTTCTATTTTTGTCTATTTTTGTCGTAACCGAGCTACTTCCATATTTTTTTTGGTTTAACCCAAATATTTTAATCATTATTTTTTTTACATCCGTCTCATCGATTTCCCAACAATATATCCAAAGGATCATTTATATAATAATTAAATACTAACTCCATTGGGGAAAACCCATGTTCTGTGTGCACTGAAGAAATTCAAAGAAAATTCGATTTCACAAATATATTTATCCCAAAGATGCTGTTTATCTTCTATATAAATCCTCAATTCTCGTTTAGAACTTCATAAATATTTTTCAGCGGGATTATTTGCACAATGATATGTGAAATACAAGTGTCTTTGATGCCTAGGCTATATTAAAAGTCTTTAAATCTAGATGACGAAAAAGACATATGCTTTATCGTGGGCAATACTGGAAACAAATTCTCTCCTACACATTAATTTAAACAATTTATTAATAATTGTCTCACTGTTTAAGTTAATTAATGGTTCTAAAAATACATATTTAGAAAAGGCGTCGACTATTATTAAACATTATCTCCCTGATCTTGGGCGGGACACAGATCTTATAACAGCAGAGTATAGCCTAGAGTTCATGCCTCGTATAATTTCAGACGTAAGAAGTCCCATTTTCCTTTATTATTACTCTTCGGCCATTGGCATTCTTATCAAGTTCTCACAAATTCTCTAATTTCGGGTAGCATACCCTCCCATGTAAACCTGGAAGACACCTTATCAATACATTTATTTATCCCACAGTGAGCTCCAGGCAATGACGGTACATGATAGTAATCGATTATAGATCTAGACAACTTTTTGGCAAATAAAATTTAAATTCCTTATTGATCGTACTTTCGAAGACGTCTGCTAAAAAACCCTACGGGAACCTCTTCCCCCTTATCATTCAATTGTGAGATCATTCCGCCTAAAGAAGTAAGTGCGGTATCAGTGGACAAGTAAAATTTCTTATTCAGATCACGCAATTTTAACATCACATGACTTTCAAACATTTCTTTAATTTTATCTAAGGCAGCTTGTTCTTTTTCTCTCCATCTGAAATGAACTTTAGGACTCCTTAACCTAGTTAATATATCCATAATATCCTGAAAGGTAGGTATAAACTTTGAAAAGTATTGTAAAAATTAACACATGCTAATCAATGCTTTTCTATTCTTAGGAGAGGGTAATTTTTAATGACCTCAATTCTAGAAGGGTCAATTTAAATATGACCATCTATAATATGTTCTAAGTAGGTTACTTTATGTTGGAACAGGGAGCATTTATCAATAGACAAAGTAATATTATTTTCCTGAAAAAAACTAAAGACTTCATCCAATAATTGTTTATGACTTTCAATATCCGCAGTATGTATTAACACATCGTCAACATACCATGTCACACCCCTATCTTTAAGATGGTATAACAAATTAGTTATTAATTTACTCAAAGCAAATGCCCCACTGGCAATTCTAAAAGGGGTATATCGATACTCACAACATGAGGGGTATATTGAGAATTTAATATCATTCTTTTTTATTTTTTTATTTTTTTAAATCCGCTGACTCCAACAGGAGAATCCCAATTACAGGAGTCTTACATAAAATATTACATCTATGTTATCAATGTAAAAGAAACATTAGAATCAGAAAAAATACAAAAAATAGAAAGAAACACAGAAATAAAAAATAGAAACACACACAAGAATGCCAACATACATAAGTATTCATGTTTATTTGATTTATTTTTTAGTAATTTACGATTAAACGTTTACTTCCATCCCTATTTCCCACTCAAAACAAGGCTACGCATACGGGCTATCACTTTCCTGTATAATATTTTGCTCTAACAATGAGTCTAAAATTTTATCCATTTGTTTTTGTGTCACCCGACTTAGAGGGTAAGCTTTTTCCCGTATTTGTTCGTCATCTTTTAATATTATTTGATGACAATATTCTGGTACTTCCCCCACATGCTCTGCAAATATATTATTATATTGGTTCAGGAATTGATCAACATACTTTTGCAAATCGTTATCTAATTCTAATACTTTGGGATCAACTAACATTTGTTTATTTTTCGAGGGGTCATCTCTGTCATATTTAGGGCGAATACAATTTATACCCTTCAACTGATCATTAAGGTCAACCTGAGTATTAATCATTAGCAAGGAAGATGTGGCGACTTTGGAAGACTGTTCGCATGTCTCCTCATTTCCACATGCTGGCTGATTACTGACAAAACCATTTTTATTATGCTTTCCTTTTTTGTATTTATATGTAAATTTCTGATAACCCTTACCTTTCATCCCGTTATTCCTATCATTTGATGGAATGAATAATCTAATATAAAGGCTATCTTGTATTGCCAAATCACCTGACTTATCAATCGCCGCTTTTGGTTTATAATTCTCGTTGGTCCTATAATACAAAGGAATAGTCTTGTTGTTCTCTAAGCCCAAAACAAGTTTATTTGTCCCAAGGTTAATTGAAATTCTCATATTTTTCAAATCTTGAATTCCCAAAATAAATGTACGTCTCAATTCAGCAGCTAAGTAAAATTTAATTTCATACACCCTATTTAGTAATATTAAAGGCAATATAACTGATCTGTTAAAAGTGACTGTTTTATTGTTCATTCCTGTACCTTTGAACCAAACCTGATTAATGTTGAATCTATTTTTTAGTTTCTCATTCCATTGCTTAAAAGCGTTTGCGTCTATAACACTAATAGTAGAGCAGAACCTATATAAACTTGTAGTCTTTTTCCTAAAACAAAGCCATTAACAAAGGTCTCAACACCATTTCCCCGACTACATGATTACTGTAGTTACTGCTTTTATATTCTGTATTATCCATACACATTTTCCTTTGACTGACTTTTTCATCTTCTTTTATTTTATTTAAATTTCTTGTTTTAAAAGTAAATTCGCCTGCTACATTTTCATTCCTTCTATTATCTGGCTGAAAACTGTTCAATCTTCTCGATACATTCAATGTACGTTTTATGTTGCATTGACTAGCATAATGTGGAATACTGCACTCAATTGAAGCTATATGCTTTTTTAAGCCTTACTACTTATCTCTTCCTCAGACTCAGAAAATGTATTTATCACATCATACGTATTTATATTCTTTAAATAAATGACAGAAAAATGTATGTCACTCTCAAGACCTTTTAAAGAACTCGGGACTCGAGCCCCAATTATTTGTCTTACAATTTGTGAATCCAGACTACCCAACACAATATATTTAATATGCTCATTATCTAAGCTACCATGTAGAATTTGGTAACCATTTTTGACAACTTCTACAAATTCTACTAGATCCCCGAGATTCCATAGCGTTCACAAATTTTTGATTTACAACTCGTCTTCCTAATGAATTACTCAAATTAGAAAATACTACATGGGCTAACATTATCCATTTCTCATAAAGTCCCATATAGTCCAGTATTTTATGACGTAAAATATCTCTACTTTAACTCAATACCACCATAACAACGGATTCATACGAAAAACATATTTCTCTTATTTAAAGATTCAGCATCTAAAATAAATTGGAACAATGGCATGACGTCATTTGCATCACACACTTTAATTACATTGCTTAGACTGTAAAATGTATTATTTGTTACACCTACGGCGAGTTTATCTAAACTAATCCTGAATGGTCGAAAAGCATGTAATAAATTTGAATCAGTATGAGTTGACTGCATATTATCAAAATTATTCCTCCTTTATCATTGCAATTCTGTTTTACAGGACAAAAAAATATTTTTATCGACTACTTCAGCCGAATGATCAACTAAATGGAATGAACTAAACAGCTGATTCTTACTACCACTTCTATGAAACCTGTTCATGTCTGTTTCATGTTCCACTGACCTTTCACAATCACTAACTAGTTCGTCTGCCAACTCTGTTGACAACAACCACCTATGTTCTTCCAACTACTCTGCACTCGTAGGCGTAACAAAAGGGTTACCTACCTCTGATCTAAGTCCACGTCCTTGAATTGCATAACTGCTTGATGTGGAACTGTCATCCGTGGTATCAGGGAACTGATTAAAAATACCTGCGTCTCAATTCGAGAAATGATTCGAAAGTAGCTGTGGTCTACGTCCCATATCATATTCGGAAGAAGTCATTACCACAATATACAACAATTATGCACAGGTTCAAGGAACTCCACTTTTCTTTCCATCCTTTCCGGAACACCTTTTCTTCCTCTCCAGAACACAAAAGCAAATGCACAAGTTGTTCCACTCCAAACAGCAAGGTCAATGCATTATGAACTCCAATCATGTAAAGTTAGTTTTTAGCGTCCCAATTTCACTACATAAAAATTTTCAATTTGCATTAATTTCTTGCTTTAATTTTTTTTCGATTGCACTGTTCGTATTAAATGTCACTTTCAAAACTCTACAACAATCAAATAAATATTTTAACAGAGGATTGGTATTCTGAACTTTGCGACGACGCGTAGAATTCACAACATCACACGTCGTGGTGCCGGGTTAAAAACCCAAAAAATAATTTAAAAGGTTCATACTCATAGATACAAGGGCCGTGCAAATACGATTATTACTAAAAAAAAAACACCGTTAAGTTCTAAATATCAAATAAATAAAATTCCATTTATTATTTAAATTTGATACAATATTTTAATGATCACTTTTACGTAGAAAGTCTAAACATTACACAGTCTTTCAAAGTAATAATTTATAACAGTAGCACTGAAGCATAAAGCAAGTTCCTGAAAACACCATTCATTAAAGGTCTATTAGCAATCACTCGCATTATACCATTCTCACTTATAATTCTGATATTTCATTTTCTTTATTCAAAAGTAAATTGAATATAATATGAAGTATATGTGCAGCTTACCAGTAATTTAGTTAAATAAACCAGAACTGAACCACGAAATATAGACTTGCAGACACCGCATTCAAATTCATAACTATTCAGAAATACATGAGATAGAGGTATATGATAGAACACTTTCATATATCCACATATCACTTCTTGGATGACTATAATAGTTTTCAATTTAAAACGCCACTTATTAGTTCATAACACGCAAAGCAATTGAAATACTAGAATTCTTCAAAAACCTTTTAAACGTTCACTAAAGAATCGATAACTGACTTATCGGTGGCCACTTAAACAAGTAGTCATATAGAAGCACTATTTTTGACTTATATCAGGTACTTGTGTCCTGAGCCTCATTCAGAATACCAATGGCCTCCCAGCACCATTCTCCACCCACGAAGCTTTCATAGTTACTGAAGTCTCCGTTTAAACTCCGGATTCCAGTGTCAATAATTCAAGGATTAAAATTGATCAGGTATGTGGAAGGACATGTATCCTCCTTTCAATCTATTTAAAAGTAAAGTCTATGATAGTATTTTCGAACAGTTAGAATTTGATAGAATGTGGCTTACATATTTAATAGGACTTTCCCGGAATCACTACAGTTTGAGTGTAAATCAGTTAATATCTCATCCCAACAATTCAAACTTAGGTAAAATTTCACAAACGAAGCTTCCAAATTTAAACGAATATAGTAAAATTAGTAAAGGGTAAAAAGATATAAATCTGTGATTAAAAACAAAAAGTCTCTATTGTTTCTGCAATACAAACCATTATTAGTAAAATTTATTTCCAGAATGATGGAATGGATACTCCGTAGAATATGTGTTTTACTCTGCCTGGTATTTCCTGACTGTATTTTATATATTGTAGTTCCATCATTATTACCTGATATAGTTTTAAGATATCATCCTTCATCCTATAATGTATCATTTTGTGCTACAGAAAGTATTTCCATATATTTTATTTCAGGAATGTAACGAGTATTTATTTTTAAAAAAATTAATATGGCTTTATGTAAAATTATTACAGTGTTTGCTTAAAGTAACAAAGTGGCGATGAAAGTGTAAGGGAAGAATAATAGAGGAAATAATAAGGTGCTGTCTCAGTTAATAATGGCTACTAAGAGTTTCAATTTATTTGACTTATTTTCCTTAATATGTCTTTTTGCAAGAAAACGTGTATCTTAGACTGTCAGATAATTTGTTCTATAAATGTATAACCCATTTCTCTTTCCTTTCTTTCGTTGATGCTTGCTTTTCTCTTCTTTTTGAGACAGGAGAGAATGAAGTTATTAATTTAAATCTTCGTATTTGGTCCAGTCGAAATACTGAAGAATTGAGAAAGTGAATTGGAGAATTCTTCATTCATTTCCCTCCAGGGGAAGGAGGAGGTTTTTGTCGATGCCAAGTCAAGTTGAGTTTTTATTCTACATTCCTTACGAAAGCTTAAGGTTGTAGTGGCTAGAACAACGTGCTGGCTACACAAAAGTTATATAATTTTGTCTGTGTGTAGCAGTTGATACTGGGTGCTTAACTTCTAACTGAAAACTCAAAAATATTTTCTCTCAGCAATTAGAATAAGAAGTTATTTCGAATAGTACCGCAAATGACCCAGTACCACAATACCAATACTCGAAGTACCGCAAATGTTGCAGTATCGCAAATGTCGATACCGCAAGTGTTGCCCTTTCAATTGTCTAAGCAATCTTCATTTAATTCCCTTGTCAAAAGCTATTTTTCCTTCACAATTCTGTACTTTGACTCTTCGTCAATACGAAAGGAACAAATAACAGCTGAAATACAAACGGGAAAGAGCGAATTATACTTGTTTCTTTCCCTTGTTTGATCAACATAAATAATTTTAGAAATAATAGCATTATATGAAAAAATAAAACATGTGACATATTAAAGGACGGCGCTTAAGATTTAAATTATTGCATAAGGAAAGCGTTAGCTATGAAAAGATTCTAATAAATTATCTACTTTCTTCCTGATAAAGAAAATAAAATTGATATAAATTACGAAAAAAGTATATGAATTTAAATGTAAAATTTGATTCAAAAATTCCCTCTTGTAAACCACTACTGAATTTTAGAAAATAATCACATGTAAATTGAAGTTATGAGATTAACTTGGAGCTTTAAAAACCAAACCCAGAAAACGCTGTGTAAAGTCTAACTGATCCAGATTTTTTAATTGCATAACTGGCTTTCGGCTAGGCGGAGAGTCCACCCCATGACGCTTGCATTTGCTCCTTCACCGGCCTCTCAATTCTCATATCCCTAATATCTCTAATCTTAAGTGGTTTTGATATATGGATATCTTATTGTAACAATTTCAACCCCTACTTTTGTCTTCCTGCTCTTTTTCTTCTAACCGTAATATCAAAAAACACGGAAATATATCTTCTTTCAAGATTTTTCTACTCTTAAGGGATTTCGGAATATGGCCATTGCATTTTACCAATTACAATTTAAACATTTTTTCTAAAGAATTTTTTTTATAAAAACACCGAAACATCTCTTAATTCATTTACATGAAAAACCTAACACCAATTTTCACTCCCGGAGGGAGCTCATGTGGTTCGGATTCCACGTTAATCAGTAGGTTCACGTTTCATAAGCTTCGCTGCTGAACGGGACGTTAAAATCAAAATCAACTCAACTCAACCAATTTCCATGTCAATATCCGTAACGATTTTTTAGATATGACCATCCAATTATAACAATTGTAGCTTCACCCGATTTTCTCTGTTTCTAGGGCAAATATAATAAAACGCTTACATACATATCTAATTGTTTTAAATGAGAAATCCATATACCAAATTTCATGTCTCTGATACTCAAATATTCCAAAGTATGGACATTTTAAGATAATAAAAGCCACTTCTGTTTTCACCCCTTTCCATCGACTTTCGGAAAGTTCCTCTTTTAGTACGACCTTACATTACAAACCATATGCCTTTTCTAAATTTCAAGTTTCAAGCTTAGACGGTTTGGGCTAGGCGTTGATCAAGCAACAACTCAGAACTTGTTCTTTTATATAGAAAGATGCATAATAACCAAATTAATTACAAAATTATTATTACAAAAGCAGTATGGCATAGAACTCATATACTGTGTTAAAACATGTAGATATTCATTCATTGGAAAAATTCATAAAACTAAGGGCATGAGCTTAGTGTACGCGCCTTTAGCGTGGGAGACCTGTATTTGATTCCAGGTGGGAATTCATGTGGTTCGGATTCCACGTTAATCGGTAGGTCTACGTCTCATATAGCCTCGCTGCTGAACGGGGCGTTAAACTCAAAATCAGCTCAGATCAGTTAAGAGCATAAGCACGGTGGACCTACGGCTTTTTGGGTCCTACCACAGATGGCAACGTTACTTCCTTGTTGCTTTACAATTGCTGTAAATATTCCTGCTTTGGAAATGAACGGAACTTGACATTCTCTTCACCAACTTTTCTATTTTGTGTGTTCATTTTAAAGCCGTACACACTACATGAGTGCATTGCTAAAGTTTTCAAAGTCAATGTAACAAATACAGATGAGTTCTATTTACACAATATATATATACAGTACAAAATACACAATAATATTCCACTTAGGAAATGTCATACACAACAGTATATAGCAAATTCATCAAATGTTTTAAAAAACAAAGAAAACGAATATTGTCAACACACATGTAACTAATAACCTGTCACTGAGAGTGCGCGACAATGTTATCTTCTTCGAAGGATCAGTGTGGAAGGAAGGATTTTGTGTCGAAGGTAACGTCAGGCGAAAAGACAGGTTGCGCGTAGGGTTTACCTTGTCTTATTTCTACCATGGGTGTTAATAGTTGATATTTCCCATCGCAAAATACGTTTGGCAACATAGCTTTTTGTCAAGTGGCCTATTGCTTGTGCCTTTAGGTATTTGCCCTAAAGCTATACACAGAGCTGTACGCGTTCTGTGTCACTCCCTCTCTTCCCCTAGCTGTGCTTGCGAGAAACTTACTCGTATTTGCTTTTTATGGATTGGGATAAGGGGTAAGACACCTAGCTCACTTTGGGAGAGTGGAATCGAGTAGTAACATATAAAATGATCGAGAAAGACAACCGATGTTAATACAGAGTTTCGAGGTCGCTGAGATGGTTAGGCGTAATGTGATCAGGCATTTTCTGTTAGTAGTTTCTTCATATATGTCTACCAAGTTAACGAACATTCACTTATGTGCGTACAGTAGTTGGTTAGTGTATCCTCGATTGCTATTTTTTACTTTTTCCACGATCATTCCATACCTTACAGTGTTTTTTATGTTTTGAAAAAGCTTGATTCTATTAATTCGTTAAAGAACAATGTTTTTATAATCATGCTATTTCGTATTATCCCCTACATTCTAATTAATTTAAAAGTTTCCAATAAATCAGAATTTTGATTTTAAAAATGCTGGGGGCGATCGTCCCCTAGAAGAATAAACTTTTTTATTTTATATATAAATAAAACGCATCCCAGAGTTTGGAGCTGTTAAAAGTAGCTCTCAGTAGCAGTATTGCAGCCTACCGCCCCTCAGAACTCCGTTCTGGATCTCCCCTGACAAAATGTTACAATGATCAAGAATTGTATAACAAGAGGATACTTCATTTCTAATGACTGTCATAACCCGAAGAGAAAACTTATAATAAATTGAAATATTAGACTTAGAAAAGCGCAGAAATAATGATTTAAACTATTAGTTGACTCTTGGAAGTATAGTAGATATAATTCTTTATCCAAGTAGAAGATGTACTCTTTGCTTCATGAAAATAATAAACATTTTACAAAACAATTACAGGAAAGTAACTTGATTACATTTACTGAGCGAACGTAGGTTATTGGTTAGCGTTGACGCTTAGTAATTGGGAGTCTCGCGGTTCAAACTTCTATACAAGGCATCCTGACTAGTGATTTTGCAGTACCATTGGGCGAATGCCGGGACATAAGTTTTGACAAATTTTCTTGAAAACTTTGTTCTTATATTGTTAATGTTTCAGTGCTAAATAGCATTTTGCTACATGGAAAATATTTTTAGTAAATAAAATATAATAGATGAATGGTTAGTATAAGAGACTCCTACTTATATGGCTAGGATCAAATTCCGACCGTTCTTATTGATTTTTCCTTTAACTACGCTCATATGTTGCATTCCGGAAGTTCAATTTTGAATTAAATGTAGTCGCTGCTAGTTTAAGCCGAAATCATTTTCAAATATATTTATTATTACATGCTTTTGTCTTACTTGCGATGTTTCAACTTTGATATTACCTTAATGTAACTCATTTCCCTCATGTCATGATGAATGTTTTCACAACAATAGTCGAACGATAATAAAAAAAATCTATTTTACTGTAATATACCTATACATATTTAGAAAGTTTTGACTCAGAAAAATGTACAGTTGATCGTACGATGCAACGTGGACTCCTGGAGGAATTTCAAACGAATTTAGTATACCTATAAATTTTACTTTGAACAATTTACATCTAAAAAAGGTTTCGATGCCTGAAATAAATTCATGCCTACGCCCCTGTAAATCAGTGAGAATTTTAGGGACTGATTAGTTGGTAATGACTCCCTGAGCAACGACAGTTTCCCAGAAATCATATATCTAATAGGTCTTCATGTGACACCAGTATTTGTGCATTACCACTTTTCACTCTTAATGTATTGAAACCTAAGTTAGAGGAATTGATCGGAAATCTTCATCGGTTCTATCCTTTGAGCCCCATGCCAATGGATCAGACCTTGGTCATATACCACATCTGGAATATTACTATTTATGTCAATGATCCCGAAAACAATGTATGTATTCGACACAAATGTAGGATGTTTTCTTTTTCTTTCTTTCTTTTCTTTTTTCTATTTTTTTGCCTGTCACCCTCCTACTCTGATCTCCATACCAACTACGGATTAACCTGAACTTAAGCAGCATCAACAGACACACTATTCATCTTTGCGACCACAAAAAGTATGATCTCGACCATAATATTGTTCGTATTTGACTATTTTTGCATGGCATTTTTCCTCTTATTAGGATGGCTTCAGTGTGTCGCCCCCACAACTATGGAGGAATTTCAACGAATTTAAGTATAGTTATAACCCATAAATCACCATCTGTAAAACAAATGTGTGGGAGATCTTTTTCGGAGAGGAATACGTTAACTACTTTTTCAATATCAATATGGTGGATTTTTTCGTTTCCATGCTAAAGATTGCCAAAGTTCAACTTCATCTTTACCATTGTGCTTTGAATATAGATTTTAATGACATTCAGTTTACAGAATGCTCGCTTAGGACTTGCTCTCGTCACAGGAAAAGTGAGATGCGGTTAAAATGAGTAGTTGTCTAAACAAATACGGAACACTATTAGCAACGACACTACTAGAATTGAGTTTTCGCCATATAATGAGACAGTATTTTATTCCAATATGAAGGAAATCGTTGTATAAATTGTCCCTTCCCCTCCTTACAACTCTAAGCTACAATACGTATCTAATAATTTTAATTAGAAATATAGGCCTCGAGTTTAATATACTTAACCTTAAGGTCTCCTGAGTTAAGTAAATGAATAAACTTGCCGCTAACGAAGAATAAGGCTTCGAGCTTTAATGATATCGGGCAAGTCATTATTCACGCCAGCGACCCCGAAAACTATTGAATAGACACTCATATCTTTCAACTACGAATTTTTAATTTTCACCCCTCCCATAAAACTTCTATGCCGATAATAATAAACGTTGATGTGAACGATAACGGAGTATCATAATTCATGTCACTGACCTCAACAGCTATGAATTTGACGTTAATATCGTTCATTTTCGATTATTTTTACATGTCCCTGGGTTCCCCATGACAGCCGGGTTACGATTCACGACGGGAGTAATGTAGTTTTGGTTCCATGTTAAGTTGTAGAACCATGCCTTATATAGACTCGCAGAAGAAAGGGAAGCTAAACTCTATATCAACTCACCTCGGGAGATATTCTACTTAACTAAAATTTCTAAACAACGTTTCCCTCTTTGAATCCTCTCCTCCCCCTTAGGACAGGCACAGGTTAAAACCGAAACTTACTTCATGTTTTGAGGATGCAAGGCTACTGTACCATACGTGTACAACCGCTATGGGACTATGGTAGTGAATTGCAGAGTTTGAGCAACACGCACGGATAAACCACACTTATATTTATATTTATTAAAATCTCATATTAGGACTTACTCCGCAAGACAAACTTTTAAGAAATGCGACTTTTAAAATTGTTTTTATTATTATTATTATTATTATTATTATTATTATTATTATTATTATTATTATTATAGCAATAGCTATATGAAGCAATTATCTTAGCCAATTTCGTTAATACACACCATTCATCAACGCGTAGCTGTAGAAATGAGTCTTTTTCAACAGCAGTTGTTAGCTCAGTAGAACCGTTTCTAAATTAAGTCTTACACAATGATCAATATGGTTTTAAACATACAAAACCTATGTTTTTAGCATTAAATAATATACGAGAAGGTATTCATTGATGTCAGAAAACAAGTCCTCCATAGGTCGCTTTATTGGCGCTTGATTTTCATAAGGCATTTGACAGATTGTTACATGATTACATGTTTAAGGTACTTGAAAACTATGGTTTCGGAGACAGTTTTATCAATTTGATTAAATTTCTTTATACTCAACGTTATGTAAGATTAAAGGTTAATAGTGCACTTACATATCCTATCAATGTACGTCGAGGTATTGCACAAGGTTGCCCCTTGTCTTTCATTCTATATAGCTTGTTCTTGTTCCCTTTCTTTTAACACTGGTACAACACATTCAAGGTATACAGATTGGTGCAACATCCTTAAAATTACAAGCATTTATATACGATATACATTGTTTCATTAACAGTCCACAGTAACTGTCACGTGTTGAACTTCTCATATCGAACTATGAGTGCGTTTCAGGTGCTATACTCAATAAACAAAATTCACGCCCGATGTGTATAAAGCCGGCTGATCAACACGTGTATTTGTCTACGTTCCCCTTTACTGATCGCATCAAAATCTTAGGTGTAACTTGGCAACGTCGCATAGCAGATACTATAGACTACAATTTTCATACCACAACCTGTACTTTGGTTGCACTCATACACAAAAGTAAAGTCCGGCAGGTAAGTCTTGCAGGCAGAGTGTACCTTTTAAATGTTTTTATTTCTAGTCGTCTTTGGTTTCCGACTCATTTTTTTTCCTTGCCGAAGAAATACCTAAGTATCATACGAAAACACACAGAGCAACTGCTGTGGCATAATCACTGTCTACGGGTAAGTCACGAAACTGGGTGTTTATCAAAACGTGATGGTGGCCTTGGCATTAAAGACATTAAACTTTAGAGCTATTCGCTGCTGATACATCGCGTCTGCCAAACATTATGCTCCTACTCCGAGTCCTTTTCCAGCAAGGCGTTATGTGTACCACTACGTCATATTGAGTTACAAGCTCCCCTGCATATACAACCTTGGATTTCTCTTGTGCCATACATCAAGGACGTATTTCTTGATATTAGTTACTCGCTTATCGCACGGAGTCACCTTGAAGATCTTTCTGTTAGACAATTACATATTCGTTATCATGGCACCACAACTTCGGTTCCTCGTATTGTAGAACATTACCCAATTACACACTGGAAGAAAATCTGGAAAACATTCATACTCCGGTATTGTCTCCTACCATGAAATCTCTTTGGTACAGTGTTGTTCATAATATATATCCTACTAACGGGAGACTTTATGAATACGGTATCTGTAATATTTCTTTATGTGGAACTTGTTATGTTCTCGATACTCTCCAACACCGGCTCGAAAGCTGCTCAAGAAACACAGCTATATGGTTTCATTATCAAAAAATCATTGCCCGTATCTGCAGAACAACTCCTTCTAATATTCACTGTACGTCATTCATGCTGCTTCCGGATTATCAATTATATCCCAGCACTAAACATAACGCAATTTTATGGATCACGTCCCAAACTATCGATATTCTGTTATGTAATGATTTTAATAATAATGTGACTTTGCATGTCAATCAACTATTGTTCCGTATGCAAACTCTGGCACTTTCAATCCGTAAACAAAAGTTTGCTAATTTCCTAGCAGCAATTTATTGATGTGTCTATTGTACTTTATTTTGGTATAATTGGATGCTCACAGTACAATTTTCTAAGTTAATCCTTTCTGATGTAATTGGCAAATAAGAGCACAATAAAGTATTAAAAAAAGTCGGTAGAGCGCTGACTCATGGATTCAAGGGTTCTCAGTTCGAAACTAGTTCGAGTCAAAAAAATTCTGATTTAATCCTTCAGATGGAAATATTGCTCTATTGACATCTCGTAATTCTGGATAGAGATATTTGGATGTGAAAAAAGTATACTAGAATATAAGAAAAGAAAGATAAATTACGTGATACATTTTGCAGTCTTTAACTATCTAGGACGTTTCTGAAAGTTCAGACTTCTATATCTCCTTTTCCCTCTCTTAGGTGTCCTTTAACTACGTAATTCCTACACTTACTTCATAAATCACATATACATATATTACAGATGCATCTCTTTCTCTTTTCTCTACATCATGTCTGGAGATAAATGCTTTGACAACACGTTACAGACTCGATTTTTTTAAAAATAATACTATCTACGATATCAGTGATACATGTTGTGGTGTTTAACTTAACATATAAAACAATAAACAGAAAAGCTGAGAATACGAATCTTTTCAGAAATGACAGTGCACTGATGCTTGAAATCCGTGTCTTAACTCCCTATACCTATGTTAATTTCCTAGTCAAAATAAAATCTCTTCAAAATTAATCACAAATTCTTGTAGAACCATCCCGGAGAAACAGTGTTCGGGCCTAAGCCATATCCGAGAAAAAAAATTACCGTAAATGCACATCAATGAGTGGACCGAAGCAAATAAAATTGTGTGTAATTATTATATAGACGCTATGCAAAATAAGCCCTTTCGTGTTTCTCAAGTGTCCCTATCCCTTTTGCTTCAAATTTGGCAGATCAAGAGCAAACTGGAAATAAATCGACACGTGTATTTTTATGTAAGGGTTAAAAGTGACTCCTGAAATCCTTTAAAAAATGCTATACTGATTGTGCTTGTAGTTGATGTAAAAAAAAATAAAGAAATCGAATGGAGACACGTCACTTGGGAAAATCGGAAGGCCATATTTTACAAACCCAATATCTAAACACAATTTCATTTGCTTCGGTCTACATTTCCCGTTACTCAAAGACTCGGTCCAGTCAACAGTTTGTTTTTCTTTCAGGAAAATACGAAAGACGGATTTCCTCATCTTACTTTTGCACATGTCATTTATTTCGGTTTATTTCTTCTTGCCTTTCTTGCGTCAACTTTCAAATTTTTCAGTAGGAGCTTTTAGTCCCTAAAACTGTTTATTCCCAGAAAATAAAAAAAGACGTTTTCGTTTATTTTTTGCGCATTTTCCATACACAATGTTTGGTTGCAATTCTTCATGTCCTTTACACACATCTGACATACTGTTACTAGCACTTTTGATATTTAGTGATCAAAGGTGTGGTGGGGTAAGTGCTCTACCTGACCGTTTCTTCCAGGAAGATACGAAACCCGTGTTCCTTCATTTTATATCTGCAATATCGGTACA
This sequence comes from Thermobia domestica, assembly GCF_964235325.1. Lineage (NCBI taxonomy): Eukaryota > Metazoa > Arthropoda > Insecta > Zygentoma > Lepismatidae > Thermobia > Thermobia domestica. The sequence continues at coordinate 304,412,523 of NC_137455.1, forward strand.
AAATTTCATTCACTTTGGCTCATTTCTTTTTATTTTTTGGGAGTCAACTTTTAAAATTCATCCTAAAACAGATTTTTGCCGGAAAGAAAGAAAAACCTGTATTCCTTTACTTTTTCGTATTGTCTATACACAAAGTTTCGTTGGAGTTCTTCATGTCCTTTACACATATCTGACAAACATAGCAATTTTGATTTTTCGTGATCAAAAGTTTGGAGGGTTTGGTGCCCCACCCAACCGTTTTCTGAAGGAAAATACGAAACAACGTATACCCAGTTTACGTCTGTAATATCTGTGCACAATTTCATTCACTTCGGTTCACTTCGTCCTGCTTTTCTTGCGTCAACTTTCAAATTTTTCGATAGGGACTTTTGTTCCCTAAAACTGTTCTTCGGCGGAAAATAAAAATCCAATATTTCTTAATTTTTTTGCGTATTGTCCATACACAATGTTATGTTGCAATTCTTCATATCCTTACACACAGAGGACATACTGTTGTTAGCAATTTTGATATTTCGTGATCAAATGTTTCGAGTGGCCTGTGCCCCACCTGGCCGTTTTCCAGGAAAATAAGAAACTTGTATAATCACTTCACGTCTACAATATCTGTGGAATATTACATTCAGTTTGCTTCACTTCTTCTTAGCTTTCGGCGTCAACTTTCAAAATTTTGGTGTGAGTTTTTACAACTTAAAAACGTTTTTTCCGCAAAAAATGAAAAAAAAATGTATGGGTTTATTTTGGGCGTTTTGTCCGTACAAAGAATTTCGTTGCAATTCTCCATGTCCTTTACACTCATCTTTCATACTGTTACTAGCACTTTTGATTTTTCGTGATCAAGGGTTTTGAGGGGCCGGTGTCCCACCCAACCGTTTTCTCCTGGAAAATTAAAGAACCGTACCCTCATTTTTCGTCTGCAACATCTGTTCAAAATTTCTTTCAGTTCCGTTAACTTCTTCTTGCTATTGGGGCGTCAATTTTCAAAATTTTGGGTGGAGGATTTAGCCCCTAAAACGTTTTTCCTCAAAACATAAAAAAACCGTGTTCGTTTACTTTTCCGTGTTGTCGAAGTTATGTTGCAATTCTTCATGTCCTTTACACACATATCTGACATACTGCTACTAGCACTTTTGATATTCCGTGATCAAAAGTTTGGAGGGGTCCGTGTCCCACCTAACCATCTTTTACAGGAAAATACGAAACCCGTACTCCTTGATTGTATTTTTCCAATATCTCGCGCAAATTTCATTCACTGTGTTTCACTTCTTCTTACCTCTCGGGCGTCAACTGTCAAAATTTTTGGGTGGGTTCGTTTGAACCTAAAATCATTTTTCCGCATAAAAGAAAATCCTGTATTCCTTTATTTTTTTCGTATTGTAAATACAAAGTGTTTCATTGCTATTCTTCGTGTATTTTACACACATCTGAGATACTGTTAATAAAACTTTTGATATTTCGTGATCAAATGTTTGGAGGGGTCAGTGCCCCACCAAACTGTTTCCTCCAGGAAAATACAAAACCCGTATCCTCATCTTACGTCTGAAATATCTGTGCACAATTTCATTCACTTCTTTTCATTTCTTCTTGCCTTACGGGCGTCAACTTTCAAATTTTTGGATGAAGGCTTTTTTGAACCCTAAAACCTTTTCTCCGGAGAACATAAAACCCGTATTATTATTTTTCTGTTTGCGTATTGTCCATTCAGAAAGGTATGTTGCAATTCTTCATGTCCTTTACACACATCTTAAATATTGTTACTAGTACTTTTGATTATTCGTGATCAAAGTTTGGAGGGATTTGTGCCCCACCCACGATTTCTTTCTGGGATATACTAAACCCGTATTCCATCATTTTATATCTACAATATTTGTGCACAACTTCATTCACTTTGGTTCACTTCTTTTTGCTTTGCCAGTGTCAAGTTTCAATATATTCGGTGGGAGTTTTGGCTCCCTAAAACCGTTTTTCCGCAGAAAATAGAAAAACAGTATTCGTTTATATTTTGCGTATTCTCCACACACAAAGTTATGTTGCAATTCTTCATGTCCTTAACACACATCTGACATAATGTTACTAGCACTTTTGATTTTTCGTGATCAAATATTTGGAGGGTTCGGTGCCCCACCATCCGCTTCCTGAAGGATAATACGAAAAACCGAATCCTCTGTATACGTCTGCAATATCTGTGCACAATTTTTTACTTTGGTTCACTTCTTTTTGCCTTTCTGGTGTCAACTTTCAAAATTTTGGGTGGGGGATTTTGCCCCCTGAAATCGCTTTTCCGCAGAACCTAAAAAAACAGTGGTTTGTTTATTTTTGCGTATTGTCCATACACAAAGTTGTATTGCAATACTCTATGTCCTTTACACACATCTGACATACTATCACTACCACTTTTGATATTTTGTGATTAAAGGTTTAAGGGGTTCGTGCCCCACCCAAGAGTTTTTTTTTCAGAAAAATACATGACCCATTTTTTATTATTTTACGTATACAATATCTGTGCCCAATATCATTTACTTCGGTTCACTTCTTTTCGGCTTTTGGGATTCAACTTTCAAAATTTTGGTTTGTGGCTTTTACCCACGAAAACCGTTTTTAAGGAGAAAAGAAAAAAACGTATTCGTTTTTTTTTTGGTTATACCCCATACGTAAGTTTGCTGCAATTCTTCATGTTATTTACGCACATCTGACATACTGTTATCAGCACCTTTGATGTTACCAATATTTCTTAATTTTTTGCATATTGTCCATACACAAAGTTATGTTGCAATTCTTCATAACCTTACACACAGCGGACATACTGTTGTTAGCACTTTTGATATTTCGTGATCAAATGTTTGGAGGGGCCCGTGCCCCACCCAACAGTTTTTTTCATTAAAATATGTAACCCGTATTCACTCATTTTACGTCTGCAATATCTGTGCACAATTTCACTCACTTCGGTTCAGTTGTTCTTCTCTTTCGAGTGTCAACTTTTAAAATTTTGGGTGTGGCTTTTATATTAAACCTTTACATTATGTAGATTTTTTCTTTTCTCTGAGATTTTTTTGGGGGTGAATTAGAGAAATGGTTTTCTTTTATATCTTTTTCTTGCCATTCAACTTGTTTGAACTGTTTCAGTAAGATCATTGTGTAACGTTTGATGTCATCCAAGTCCGTCCCGATAATAAAATTGTCATTCTTAACAATTTGTTTTATCCTTTTTTTCCAGTTTGCCACACTGATATATTTGTTAGAAAATTGAGGTTTGGTCCATCGTCTTTCGAATTCACAACCAACCGAACAGCCGAGATTTTTGGGTTGCCTGCAATTGCAGGAAAAGGAGAATTGCAGGTGGTAATGCACTTTTGGAGTCCTGTATACATATATATTAATGATGCTGATAACTATATTGTTGCCGACTTGACTACCAGATTTTTTTTTCTTTTGGATGTTATTTGTACTTAATTTTATTAAGTTGTTTTGTTTAAAAACATACTTCCTTAGCATAAAAGACTCCATTATGCTTATACATGTCAAAACAATTACTTGAATATTATATTGGCCATCATTTTGAAATGAGGCTTATTACAAAAACACTGCCATAATGCACAGTGAACACCTTATCTTTTACCCTCAGGGGACCTACTAGAATCTTTCACAACGAGTGTTGCAGTACACACCAAAATGCATAGAGCTTCAAAGCCAGCTAACGAACTATTAAGAAAGATTATGTAGTCCATATGATTACACTCTGAAAACATTAAGTTTATATATGCAGAAGTAGTACTCCCCCCCGTATATCTAGTCGAGTCAGCAAAAATTTTTGTGACGTCATAGGTCAAAGGTCAATGACCTTGGCCCGGGGTCAATGACCGAGGGGTACCTAGGACCACCCCCTCTAAATTTTGGCAGGGGTACCTTGGCCCACCCCCTAAATTTTGGCAGGGGTACATAGGACCACCCCTTAAATTTTGGAAATTGCCAAATCTAAAAATTTGGTATGGTAGCCTAGGACCATAGTATGTACCTCTATCAGTATTGGGTGTCTATGTCGTTCCCTTTCATGGGTAAAAAATTGCCAAAAATTCAAATTTTGGGGTTTTTTGACCTAATTTATCCCCTTTGATGAGGTGTTATTACCCTATATAGTTATATGGGCGTATACAGGGGTCCATTACCTTTCATAACATATGGGTATATTAATGCACCCTTTTAAATTTTTGGGAGGGGTACCTTGGCCCACCCCTTAAATTTTGGAAATTGCCCAATTTAAACATTGGGTATTATAGTATAGGACCCTAATATGTATCGTGATAAATTTGGGCGGTCCACCTTATTTCCTTCTAGGGGTACAAAATTGCCAAAATATAAACGTAAGCAATACGTTATACCACGTGTTTGGTTTTCGACCTAATTTATCTCCTTGGATGAGGTCCTATTACCTTATATAGTTATATGGTCATGTATAGGGGTCCATTATCTATCATAAGACATGGGTACATTGGTGCACCCCTTGAAAAATTTGGGAAGAGTACCTTGGCCCACCCCTTAAATTTTGGAAATTGCCAAATCTAAAAATTTGGTGTGGTAGCCTAGGACCATAGTATGTACCTCTATCAGTATTGGGTGTCTATGTCGTTCCCTTTCATGGGTAAAAAATTGCCAAAAATTCAAATTTCGGGGGTTTTTGACGTAGTTTATCCCCTTTGATGAGGTGTTATTACCCTATATAGTTATATGAGCGTATACAGGAGTCTATTATCTTTCATAAGATATGGGTACATTGGTGCACCCCTTTAAAAATTTGGGAGGGGTACCTTGGCCCACCCCTTAAATTTTGGAAATTGCCCAATTTAAACATTTGGTATTATAGTACAGGACCCTAATATGTATTATGATAAATTTGGATGGTCCACCTCGTTCCCTTTTAGGGGGTACAAAATTGCCAAAATATAAACGTAAGCAATACGTAGTACCACGTGTTTGGGTTTTGGTCGATTTTATCCCCGTTGATGAGGTCCTATTACCTTATATGGTTATATGGGCGTATACAGGTGTCCATTACCTTTCATAAGACATGGGTACATTAATGCACCCCTTGAAAAATTTGGGAGGGGTACCTTGGCCCACCCCTTAAATTTTGGAAATTGACCAATTTAAACATTGGGTATTATAGTATAGGACCCTAATATGTATTATGATAAATTTGGATGGTCCACCTCGTTCCCTTTTAGGGGTATAAAATTGTCAAAAATATAAACGTAAGCAATACGTTGTACCACGTGTTTGTTCTTTTGGCCCATTTATCCCCTTGGATGAGGTCCTACTACATTATATAGTTATATGGTTATGTATAGGGGTCTATTTCCTATCATAAGACATGGGTATATTGGTGCACCCCTTGAAAAATTTGGGAGGGGTACCTTGGCCCACCCCTTCAATTTTAGAAATTGCCCATTTTACACATTTGGTATAATAGTATAGGACCCTAATATATATTACTATAAATTTGGGTGGTCCACCTCGTTCCCTTTTAGGGGTACCAAATTGCCAAAATTTTAGTACAACCACGTGTTTGGACTTTTGACCTAATTTATCGCCTTTGATGAGGTGTTATTATCCTATATGGTTATATGGGCGTATACAGGGTTCATTACCTTTCATAAAACATGGGTATATTAATGCACCCCGGGAGAGGTACCTTGGCCCACCCCTTAAATTTTGGAAATTGCCCAATTTAAACATTTGGTATAATAGTATAGGACCCTAATATATATTACTATAAACTCGTTCCCGTTTAGGGGTACAAAATTGCCAAAATATAAACGTAAGCAATACGTTGTACCACGTGTTTCGTTTTTTTTACCTAATTTATTCCATTGGATGAAGTCCTATTACCTTATATCGTTATATGGTCACGTATGGGGATTCATTTCCTATCATAAGACATAGGTACATTTGTGCACCCGTTTAAATTTTTTGGGAGGGGTACTTTGGCCCACCCCTTTAATTTTGGAAATTGCCCCTTTTACATGTTTGGTATTATAGTATAGGACCCTAATATAGATTAGTATAAATTTGGATGATTCACTTCGTTTCCTTTCATGGGTACGAAATTGCCAAATTTTAGTACAACCACGTGTTTGGTTTTGGCTCAATTTATCCCCTTGGATGAGGTCCTATTACCTTATATGGTTATATGGCCATGTATGTATTCTTTGGGTAAATTATTGTCAAATATGAGTATGATCACGTGATCAGTTATTGACCTATGATGGGATTAGGAGCCCAGGACATTGGTACATTTAAACATTATAGGATAATTTGAGAATGCGTCATTGGTATTGATTATTACAGCCAAATATAAACGTAAGCAATACGATGTACCACGTGATTGACCTTGATGAGGTAGTGTGACTTGTCTGCAGTTTCTAAATACGCGTGATGTGATGAAATCATTTACCAAGATTACTGATTTACAACAGAATGTACCTTATAGAATCTTAGCTAGCCAAAAAATCCCTACAAAGTTTGGATTAAGAATCGTAGTGAAGCTTGAAAATGATAAGAATATAATTTTATCAGCAAGATATTTACCCATGGAGGCATCAAAACAAGAAGAACTGCTGCGTTTCTTAAATACTGGATCTGTATCTTTATGTTACAAAGGATTCTTGGGTCGAAGTCATCAATTTGAATTTAGTACACAGCCGGATTCGTCAGCAATTGTGATTCAAACGTCAGCACATTAGACATAGTTGTATGAATTTGGTTGGTCGGCATGACGTCTGTAACTGTGATGAAATCATGAATTCAAACGTCAGCACATTCGACATCAGCAATAACTATAAACCAGCAAATACAGTGTCATCCCACGAAATCATTTGAGCAAGTGCTTTTCAGGAGGAAAGATGTGTACTTCTAACGATAAAGAGTTCATCTTCGCAAGCTATTATCCAATAAACAAAACATGTGATGATTGGTATCAGTGCTAGAACATTTGAACCAGTGATTCGATTGGGCAAAGCAGAACAATTTGGTGTACAACTGACCTGTGAAGAATGGCACGAATCGACCAAATGAACGATGAGCTAAATGTGACCATAGTCAAATCATTAGGCTCAAATCATGAAGTGGTCCTCGAAGAGAAGATGGTGCTGTTACGTAAAAAGAGTACATTCCATGTCCCTCGCAACATGGTGTATCTAACACAAACGGAATGGAACAAATTTATCAACGTATTTCAGTGTGTGAAACATGCAGTGGAAGTGTGTAACAAAACAAGTATATTCCTTCAAAAATGTGTTATGCATATTGTACAACATGTATCTAGATATTGTGATGGTTGTCAACATCGTTCGTGGGTGCATACCTGTATTGATAAACAGTTTATTTGTGATCAAATGGACATTGAGTTTCCACCAATTGATATCGCAATAGACCTTAAAAGACTTCAATTGGAATTAAAATTATATGCTAAAGACAAACTAGTGCACGAAGTTCAAAATACATTGTATCGACAATATCCAGAACCACTATCTGGTATGGATGTATGTGGAGTGTAATAAAATGATCCATTTCAATGAAGTGTTTTTTTTCATTTCAAGTACAACCCCATGTTCTGACGTGCACCACAATGTTGCCAGAGGTTTTAGTTCTAACAGTTCCGGTTCTTTAAAAATTCGAAACAAAAAAAATTTTAAACAAAAATTTGGAAACGAAAAATTTCAAACGAAAAAATTTTAAACAAAAAATTTTCAAACAAAATTTTGCAACAAAAAAAATTTCAAACAAAAAAATTTTCAAACAAAAACTTTCAAACAAAAAATTTGAAACAAAATTTGGAAACGAAAAATTTTTTCAAACAAAAATCTTGAAACAGAAAAAAAATTGGAAACGAAAAATTTTAAACAAAAAAAATTGAAACAAAAATTTACAGACAAAAAATTTTAAACAAAATGTTTTCAAACAAAATTTTGAAACAAAAAAATTCAAACAAAATTTTGAAACAAAAAATTTCGAAACAAAAATTTTTAAACGAAAAATTTCAAACGAAAAAATGTCAAACCAAAGTTTCAAACTTTTTAAATGTTAAAATAAAACTGAATGCAGCAAAGATTTGAACATCAGCAACCAATCAGATTGCACGAAAGATAGTGATCAGCCAATCAGATTGCACGAAAGATAGTGATCCACCAATCAAATTGCATCAACAATAACTTTGCCAGTGTTGTAGCATGTATTTCCTTAAGACTATGAGTCATAAGATTCAATAAGGTTAGCTATGTATCCCTGTACACTACCTCATCAAGGTCAATCACGTGGTACATCGTATTGCTTACGTTTATATTTGGCTGTAATAATCAATACCAATGACGCATTCTCAAATTATCCTATAAAGTTTAAATGTACCAATGTCCTGGGCTCCTAATCCCATCATAGGTCAATAACTGATCACGTGATCATACTCATATTTGACAATAATTTACCCAAAGAAAGAGATACCACCCAATTCTAAGAACAATTACCAATTATTGATATGACAATAAGAAATGTACCCCCTCCCAAAATTTAAGATTGGTACACAAACACACCTGTGTCTTATGAAAAAAGTAATAAATCCTGAACTTATTCAATAATAAAGCCGGTCAATAACCTTTAAATTTTGAATATTTGGCCATAAGAGGGACACCAATGGGTCCTAGAAAACGTTTACCGAATTTTGTTATTTGATAATTCCCAAATTTAAAAGGGAACATAAACATATGAAGGTAATAAACCTCTGTACATATCCATATAACACGTTAAAACCTTATAAGACGGTGTCAATAACCTCCAAAATTTGATTTTTGGTAGTTCTTTACCCATGAAAGGGAACGATGTGGACCATCCAAATTTATAGTGGTACATATTGAGGTCCTGTACTATGATACCAAATGCTTATATTAAACAATTTCTAAAACCGAGTGGATGAGCCAAGATACCCCTCCCAAATTTTTAAAGTATGCGTCAATGTACCCATGTCTTATGATAGGAAATGAACCCATATACATGTCCATATAACCATATAACGTAATAGAACATCATCAAAGGGGAAGAATTGGGCCAGAAACCAAACACATGGTACAACACATTGCTTATGTTTATATTTTAGCAATTTTTTACCCATGAAAGGGAACAAGATGGACCATCCAAATTTATCATGATACATGTTGAGGCATGTACTATGATACCGAATCCCCTCCCTCGGGTGCATCAATGTACACATGTCTTATAATAGGAAATGGACCAATACATACATGGCCATATAACCATATAAGGTAATAGGACCTCATCCAAGGGGATAAATTGAGCCAAAACCAAACACGTGGTTGTACTAAAATTTGGCAATTTCGTACCCATGAAAGGAAACGAAGTGAATCATCCAAATTTATACTAATCTATATTAGGGTCCTATACTATAATACCAAACATGTAAAAGGGGCAATTTCCAAAATTAAAGGGGTGGGCCAAAGTACCCCTCCCAAAAAATTTAAACGGGTGCACAAATGTACCTATGTCTTATGATAGGAAATGAATCCCCATACGTGACCATATAACGATATAAGGTAATAGGACTTCATCCAATGGAATAAATTAGGTAAAAAAAACGAAACACGTGGTACAACGTATTGCTTACGTTTATATTTTGGCAATTTTGTACCCCTAAACGGGAACGAGTTTATAGTAATATATATTAGGGTCCTATACTATTATACCAAATGTTTAAATTGGGCAATTTCCAAAATTTAAGGGGTGGGCCAAGGTACCTCTCCCGGGGTGCATTAATATACCCATGTTTTATGAAAGGTAATGAACCCTGTATACGCCCATATAACCATATAGGATAATAACACCTCATCAAAGGCGATAAATTAGGTCAAAAGTCCAAACACGTGGTTGTACTAAAATTTTGGCAATTTGGTACCCCTAAAAGGGAACGAGGTGGACCACCCAAATTTATAGTAATATATATTAGGGTCCTATACTATTATACCAAATGTGTAAAATGGGCAATTTCTAAAATTGAAGGGGTGGGCCAAGGTACCCCTCCCAAATTTTTCAAGGGGTGCACCAATATACCCATGTCTTATGATAGGAAATAGACCCCTATACATAACCATATAACTATATAATGTAGTAGGACCTCATCCAAGGGGATAAATGGGCCAAAAGAACAAACACGTGGTACAACGTATTGCTTACGTTTATATTTTTGACAATTTTATACCCCTAAAAGGGAACGAGGTGGACCATCCAAATTTATCATAATACATATTAGGGTCCTATACTATAATACCCAATGTTTAAATTGGTCAATTTCCAAAATTTAAGGGGTGGGCCAAGGTACCCCTCCCAAATTTTTCAAGGGGTGCATTAATGTACCCATGTCTTATGAAAGGTAATGGACACCTGTATACGCCCATATAACCATATAAGGTAATAGGACCTCATCAACGGGGATAAAATCGACCAAAACCCAAACACGTGGTACTACGTATTGCTTACGTTTATATTTTGGCAATTTTGTACCCCCTAAAAGGGAACGAGGTGGACCATCCAAATTTATCATAATACATATTAGGGTCCTGTACTATAATACCAAATGTTTAAATTGGGCAATTTCCAAAATTTAAGGGGTGGGCCAAGGTACCCCTCCCAAATTTTTAAAGGGGTGCACCAATGTACCCATATCTTATGAAAGATAATAGACTCCTGTATACGCTCATATAACTATATAGGGTAATAACACCTCATCAAAGGGGATAAACTACGTCAAAAACCCCCGAAATTTGAATTTTTGGCAATTTTTTACCCATGAAAGGGAACGACATAGACACCCAATACTGATAGAGGTACATACTATGGTCCTAGGCTACCACACCAAATTTTTAGATTTGGCAATTTCCAAAATTTAAGGGGTGGGCCAAGGTACTCTTCCCAAATTTTTCAAGGGGTGCACCAATGTACCCATGTCTTATGATAGATAATGGACCCCTATACATGACCATATAACTATATAAGGTAATAGGACCTCATCCAAGGAGATAAATTAGGTCGAAAACCAAACACGTGGTATAACGTATTGCTTACGTTTATATTTTGGCAATTTTGTACCCCTAGAAGGAAATAAGGTGGACCGCCCAAATTTATCACGATACATATTAGGGTCCTATACTATAATACCCAATGTTTAAATTGGGCAATTTCCAAAATTTAAGGGGTGGGCCAAGGTACCCCTCCCAAAAATTTAAAAGGGTGCATTAATATACCCATATGTTATGAAAGGTAATGGACCCCTGTATACGCCCATATAACTATATAGGGTAATAACACCTCATCAAAGGGGATAAATTAGGTCAAAAAACCCCAAAATTTGAATTTTTGGCAATTTTTTACCCATGAAAGGGAACGACATAGACACCCAATACTGATAGAGGTACATACTATGGTCCTAGGCTACCATACCAAATTTTTAGATTTGGCAATTTCCAAAATTTAAGGGGTGGTCCTATGTACCCCTGCCAAAATTTAGGGGGTGGGCCAAGGTACCCCTGCCAAAATTTAGAGGGGGTGGTCCTAGGTACCCCTCGGTCATTGACCCCGGGCCAAGGTCATTGACCTTTGACCTATGACGTCACAAAAATTTTTGCTGACTCGACTAGATATACGGGGGGGAGTACTACTGCAGAGAGCTAAGGATTCTTCTTTATATTAGTTGTCAATCATTTTCGGTGTTGTATTTTTGTTGCTTGTAACGTACGGTTACAAAAGAGAGAAAATTTGTGATAATTCATGAATTTAGGAGGTATGATAACTAAAATTAATGTGTATGATATTTTTCCACAGAGGAGTTTCCAACCCTGATAGTGTGCTGATAGCTGAGCACGAGGGCTGACTCCGCCATTCCTGTTGAATTATAGAAGCTGTGTACATCACAAAATGGAAGAGAGGATGAATGGACTTCACGCATATATAAAGTACATTTGTTTCGGGAATTAGTAAGCTATTTTTTCGGAAGAGATTATTTTGCGAGTATTTAGTTTCTTTCTTTATGTTCGGTATTATTAACGTATCGTGGCGAATCGTGTTGCACTTTTTTCCTTAATTTGATTAAAACCGAGGGAATGAGGGAGTTGTCGAGCAGAGTGAATGCCTGAACGTGTGAGATTGGTAAGTGTTACTTTATTTTCTTTTAAATTTTGATTCAGTTTACTTTCTTTCTTTTTTTTACGTCTGTCCAATGTTGTGTTGTTTTTGTGATTGGTTTGGTAGACTGGATTGAATGGAGGAGTGTTTGCGTGTGTGTGTGTGTGACACTCGCGGAACGAAGTATTGCTTTTTTCTTTTTTTCCCTTTGGTTGTTGAAAAGTTTGTAAGTTTTTCGCGATTTAATGTTATGTTAAGATGTGCTACCGGAATATTTCTTTCAGTTTTTAATGTGCATAGACGTAATTCAAGGCCCATTAATTCTTTCTCCAATTTATTTTTTTAAAAAAGAAATCTCACCACTCGAAACGTATCACTAATTAATATTTTTTTTAAAAAAAAGAAATATTGTATTTAGTTAAGAAAATAAATTTGTTGTTAGATTTTTGTTAATGGAAGTCCTAGTTTCTTTTCCAAAAGTAAAATTCCAATACTCTCATTCTAACTAAATGATCTACACAAGCTTCAGTCTGTAATATCTCTTCCCGTTTCTGATTCCTTGTTGTATTCCCTATTTCTGAGGTCCGGGTTTAGATCAACCTTACTCAGGGATTGGGGTACCACTTGGGTTAAATTGGGGGAGGGAGGTTGCATTGTGTTCATTTAGAGATGTTATACCCAACGTTGTCCAGTAGGCCAAACTTGCATCATGGACTGAAAAGGGAAGGAAAGGAAGTGACGATATTCGCAAGGAGGAGTTACATAGAAGTGAACTCACGAAAGGAACAAATTTGGACGAAACTGTAGTGGAAACTTGTTACTGGAATGTGAACTAACTAATAATACCGAGGTAAAGGTATATCTTCTTAAATCATTGGATTAGTGGGTGTCGACTTAAAAATTTTCTTAAATTCTATTTTATAATTTGTATAATGTGAAAGCGAAAGTTTTAGGTTACGAAGAAGTTGCATTTAAATAATGAATTGACGATAAAGATTACCGCTATAAATTTTGGATAAGTTCTGATTTTAATGAGTGAATAATTTTAATTGAGATAGAGTAGATAAGTTGGCAGTTTAAATTCTTCCAAAATAATAGTATATAGTTTAAACATTTGCAGTTACTTCTCCTTTGTAGAGAATTCAGAAAATGAGTATATAATGTGTGAATGAAATGTTTAATTCTTTTGTTGTTCGTCCCTAATCTATACTTGCATTACTTAAATTAAAATATATTTTATTGCAATAAAGAAATTTAACCCAAACCGTGATATGTAAAATTTAATAACTTTAATGAACAATTACATTTAAAATTCAAATAGTGAAGGAGTTAAATAATAATTAGTGCAGTAAATAAGTTTTTTGTAAAGTTTAAAGTATTGCTAATTAGTGTATTAAATAAAGAAATTGTAAATTTTGATACAAAAAGTGAAATGAATGAGTGAGCGTGCAACAGCTGTATGGTAAAAACTAATTGCAGGCACCATTGTGCTATTCTCGGAATAATCAGTGAATTAAAGATGTAAAATTTTAACATTATTTTTTCTATTTCCTATGACATTTTGCTGAGTAATGTTTTTTATTATATTAGTAAAAGTATTAGATGTTGGCTTCAATGGACGCACACATGTTTGGTGTGTGGATTTATATAATAATTGAACAATAAATTAGAATTGATTGTTGTTTAGGATTAATTGTAATTTACGATTACAAATTGTTAACGAATTTTTCGAATATTAAGGATTAAGCATGGAAGCTTCTCAGCTGCAGCAAGTGACCTGCCAAGAAACGCAGAATACCTATGATGATTATATTTCCTAAGTACGTCTTAGTTGGCCTTGCTAGGAAAAAGTAGGAGTAAGTGTCTACTTCAAGCGTACATATTTTATTACTTAAGCAAGTCAATTGTCAATTTCAATTTCAAATTTTATATAATATTTTTCAAACTTACTCTTTTGCACCTGACGAAAACCGTACAGTGAAGTTGGGTTCAAAAGACTGGGTAGGACGTGAGACAATGTGGTTGAAACTGAAGAATATTATCTGTTAATGTGTAGTTGCTTTAGTATAACGAACTTAGTCGACCCATACGAGTAAATGTAAACATGAATCAGAGACAGTTATTGAGCACGCGTATTATGAACACGCAATGCGCACCCATACGATTAACGTGGTTTGTGCAATATGTAACACTATTTATGCCCTGTGCCACCTCGAGATTCAAATTCAATTTAAAAATCAACAGCATAAATTGAAGGAGTGGCGAAATGCACATTTAAATATTAGTGTCTTTTGCTAGAACTACATGGTATATTGATCAGAGAGGACTCAAGAAGATTTCTAAATATTGCCTTTAATCCCATTGCTTGTTTACGTACAACAGAAAAATATTTTACTGTAATACATACACCACACAAACAAACAAACAAACAAACACACACACACACACACACACACATATATATATATATATATATATATATATATATATATATATATATATATATATATATATATATATATATAAGAGCAACAATAAAAAAGCACCTGAGAATGCTTCATCATGGATATAATGTTAGCGTACTTATTTTGCGGATTTGAAACTAAGATTAAGACTCGATTCAATTCAATTTAAATTATTGTCAAATTCCCAAAAGGGAATATCACATTAAAAATAGATATACAACCAGTTATTAACAAATAAACGAATAATTAACTAGCTTAAAATACAGTCATTTTATATATCTAGAATTGTGACTACAATAAACTAACTTGAAGTTTCAAACTATTCACATGAGTGAAAAAGTATCCTTGTGTTACAGCCACTAAGAAAAGCATCTCCCCGCTAAGTGTTCTAATTCCATTACTTGGGATCCAGGCCATTTGCTCTTGTGAGAACGCTTAATTGCAGTCAAATAAAATGGCTTTAGGTATTTAGTTAGGCCTTAATCCAAACTGTGATGTTATCATATTCCGTTCATTATAATAATATCCTAGGAGATAGTAGGGATACGAATATTTTCGGAAGAAAAAAGAGTATCTCAGAAGCCGTTAAACTTACGGACCTGAAATTCAGTATAGTAACTCTTTATTGAAAATCAACAGAACGTCTCGTAGCAAATTCCCAAAAGGGAATATCAAATTAAAAACAGACATATAACCACTTTTTAACAAGTAAACGAATAGTTAACTAGCTTACAAATACAGACATACTATATTTAGAATTGTGACTAGAATAAACTAACTGGAAGCACCAAACTATCTAAATGAGTGAAAAAGTATCCTTGTGTTACAGCCACTAACAAAAGTATATCCCCCCTAAGTGTTATAATTTTATTAGTTGGGGTCCAGGTCATTTGCACGTGCGAGAAAGCTTAATTGCAGCCAAATAAACTGGCTTTAGGTATATAGTTCGGCCTTAATCCAAACTGTGATGTTATCATATTGCGTTCATTATAATAATATCCTAAGAGATAGTAGGGATCCGAATATTTGCGAAAAAATAGAGCATCTCACAGGCCGTTAAACTTACGGAGCTGAAATTCAGAATATTAACTCTTTATTGAAAATGAACAGAACGTTTTCTAACATTTTTTATCATTTTTTTTATGAGGAGGTGTGCAATTTCTACATATGGTAAACATATATTGGGTTAGTTTGTAAAAATTATCGAAAATGGCCGATATTGTTTGAGAAAGAAGAAATAGAGTTGGGCTCGATTCCCGGCGGGAGCTCATGTGTTTCGGATTCAAGTTAATAGGTTCTTCATGCCGTAAGCGTCGGTGGACCACAGATGGGCAACTAGCGACATCTCACCAAAAATGGGCGGCAGCTCAGCGACAATCCGTGGTGACCACTCTACCACCAGCGGCCACTAGTGGTAGAGACGAGACAAAACGCCAATGAACTACAGAATTACTCCCCCCAAAATATGTTAAGTCGCCTATATGGGTAACTTTTTATATTACGGAGAGTCTGAGAAACACTAAAAAACAGTTAAAGCAAAGTGTCTCGGGGTAGGCGCGAACCATCAACCTTTGGACTACTAGGCACGTGCTCTTCCGACTTGGCCACGGAGGCTATGAAAATAAAAGTCGCTTGTAGATACATAAATTTGGAGGTATTTTTTTAATTTGAGTAATCAGGAGTGCTCCTGTAACAATGTATATTCGATTATAGCTGTTTGAGATCGGATAAAGTCCGCTCGCCATGAAATTTTATAACAAAATGATGCACGTCTATTTACTTTATTTTATGGTTCTCCCATATTTATTTTCAAATAATCGGGCAGACTTGTCATCCAAATTTATACAATTATACGCACTCATCTCAAGATTTTTCACTTCATGATATAGAGCCAGGGATTACTCTTGACCCCCGTAGCTAACTTTGGGAACAATTCGTCAGGAAAAAATAATATATAATACTAACCGCATGCACATGACTGGCAATAGTTCGTGTTGGTCCCTTCGTGATTCTCCGCGACAAATCGAAGAAACGCGGGCCAAAATTAAGTCCTTGCTACTATGAGGTGGAAATTTCAACACCCCGACTTTAGATGTATCTTTCGAATCGAGGAAACCCTACCGCCAGGGGAACACTAGCGGCAGTCCATCGTCGCGTCGCTATAGCGAAGATCGGCATTTACCGACAAGAAGGCCACTAGGTGTTGGTAACCTTTACGGCATGGGGTGGGTTTCTATACAAAATTCAAATTCACATTACTTTTTATTTTACAGGTTTTCCAAGTATAATACAACTTATAAAGCAATCTTTAAACTTTCTAATGGTGTTTGTTTCACGTCTCTACTGCACATATTAACCATTGCATGACAATTTTTAATAATTACAGTAACTGGAAAATGCCCTTTTAAACATTTTTGAACACCATGTATGGGGACACTTTTAGGAGGAGAGAGGTAATATTTGTTTTCTTTTTATCTCCCGCTGTTAGAAAGCTGTGCATCATTTCTTTTAAATATCTGAGATGGTGAAGTCTGATGACTTGTTGATTTGACATGCAATGTCCCGTTACTCAACGTATATCCGAATACTAAACACTAGTTGACTGCTATAGTCGTGAAGTGTAGGAGGCAAGGATATCGTTCAGTAGGTTCTGGATTTGAGTCCCGGAGAAGCAAGAATACGGACACAAACCAAAAATTGTTACAGATTAGAAGGTGCCTGCCAAACTTGTTCAAAACTGCTTGACCCGAGCTTAGGGTTCTCATCGGCTCGAACGGATTGGATCGCAGCTCATTCCCTATCAAGGCGAGCCAGTAGCTCACCAACCCAAGCCGACTCGAGCCGAAAAAAAAACAAGCTGAGGCTTACCCAAACCAAGCTGGCTTGAGTCGATGGCTCACCTGAGCCGAGTATTTGCCCCATCTCTCCGTAATTGGCTCGAGCTGTTCACTCAGTTTAACTGAGTTGAGTGGGTTAACATCACTACCCGGGTTTGGCTGCTTCGGCTCAAATCTTCGACGGTGCAGGTCTTAGGCTTGATGGTAAAAAATTCAGTATATATTTATGTTAGTGCTTACGACATTTGAAGCTATCTCGTTATAAAAATCCATTGTCGTCTCGTTAATCGAGACGAGACGAAATTCGAGCAATGTTTCATCTGATGAGCAACACAAAATATTCCACATAACTGCTTATTTTTCTCATAGCTTTCCAGTCTAATCAGGTAATGATTTCAAAATGAGTTAAAAGTAGCTAAACGAGCGAGCCATTTATCAAATTCGACTCGACTGAAACTCGACCTCAGAACAGTGACTCGACTTGGAACTCGACTCGAGAAAATTACCATTGACTCGTGCCATTACCTAAAGTATTGTAATGTGAATCTGGACTATTGCTAAAAACTATGACGTAGCCTTAACTTGAATAACGTTTCATGACAAGTTCCTCATTGAGGAACGTGTATATAAGCTTTTTTCTTTTTTTGGTGTAAGGAGAAAAATCTCGAGTAAGTTATTATGAAACTCACATAAACAACGTCTCATTTTAGAGGGATAAATCGTTGAGTCATTTTAATTTTACCAACACAGTGCTCCTTTAACCGTGTATATTGGACGATACTCGCTTGGAATAAGATAAAATGCATCACCATATAATTTTACAGTAAAATTACACGCATCTATTTACTTTGTTTCATAGTTCTCCCATATTCACTTTCTAATATTCGGCGACAGTTGCCATTGAAATTCATACAATTATACGTATAGTATTATTATTATTATTATTATTATTATTATTATTATTATTATTATTATTAATAATAATAATAATAATAATAATTACGTAAACAATACCTTTCAATAATAAAAGTAAACGTCACGCCGGGATTCGAACCCGGGTCACCGAAATGACAGTTTTCACTGTTTTCGCACTTTGCTATCAATTTCTCACCCATAGATAGGATAATAAACTAATAATTATGTTAGATAAACATAGAACACACTATTTCTACACATGTTGATGTAATTCAAAGTATGCGAAAATAATGTCTGCCAGCCTTTCTTCTTTAGAAATTAGAAGTTACGATGAGGAAGAATTGCAGAAATGTAAATCGGGACCAGTTAAAAACAACGAGGTAGCCTCATCTTGAAGAACGTTTCGTGATATTTTCCTCACAGTCGAAGTTCAATATCACTTGTTTTTGAGTTAAAGAAGTCAACTTCGAGTAAGTCATTGTGACGTTCATAAGGAACGTCTCGTTATACGAGTATTAGTACGAGTAGATTGTGTATGGTCTTACATGCAATGCTTTTAACTAACTAATAGTTTAGATGGAAGATAAAGTGATGGGGCAGGTAATCGGTGAGCACATTGAAATTCAATTCGGCAGGTCCGGGCTCAAATTCCGGTCAGCTCTAACTTTCTCAAATGTTTCAATTTCAATTTCAATACCTACTCAGTGTAACAAGCAATATGTTCTCTCCTTCAGAAAGAAAAATATGTTGGAATGAGGAGAAATGGAGAAGGTTTCTCAATTAAGACAGTCATTTACTAACTTATTTCCAACAGTTGTTCTAGATTTGATATCTTTAGATACTTTCAAATATTTTCTGATTCATGCGTGGTCAGTGTTTTTATTTCTCTAAACATACAGTATATAAAGAAATAATGCATTTCATACACAGCAATACTAAGGTAAATATATGGTGTTGTTTGAAAAATTCGAACTGAAACATAGAGATTCATCTTAGAATGGGGAATTGTTTTGTTAGTCACCTACTTTAGAATTTTACCTGGATAAACACCTGGATCAGGGCTACCAACTGCTGTCGTGCCGAGAAAAGTTACGTGTAAATTTGGTTGCGTCTGTCTAAACGTTCTCACAATTGAAAATGACCTGGACTCCAAGTAATGGAATTAGAGCACTTAGGGGCGGAGATACTTTTGTGCTTGGGTGTACACTGACCTAGGAATACCCTCGACTCAAACTAAAAAAAAATGTAATTTTTCTTTAAACCAATTAAAGATTTTTGAAGACGAAGAAGCGCACTAAGGAGAATTGTCATCTAATTATAGACGTCACCACCAGAGTGTTAGACGATGACCAAAGACAACTTAAAATATTATTTCGTCTACTTCTCTTTAACGATTTCCAGAGATTTCGAAGTAATATTGCTCTTACTTTATTTACTTCATCGGAATTTCTTTATTATTTCAAATTGATTTCTCCTAAAAATCATCCATTACTTTTGCTGTAACTAAACAACACTATCACTATAGTGTTCCAAGAAATTGTACTTAACATTTATTCAAAAATTTCTTATCTTCGATGAATTAGCAGAAAAAAGTGAACGTTATGGCAGTCAACTTTAACTCTTGAAATGGTTTACCTCTTTCCCTTACATGGTTTTCTGTTGATGCAGCTGTTCTCGTATTAAAGCAGTTTTACAAAATCATACTACCAATCGTCGATAGTGCTCTAATACTTAGAAGAGTATTCAACATACGCTAAAGTATGTACGTTACAAAAATCTCGTAGTAATGAATATATTTTGTTATGTAATGAACTATTTCAGTCCTATTATTCAGTGTTGTGTAGCGCAAAACACCCTGGTCCGCTTCTGGGCGGAAGCCCATGTGGTTCGCATTACATGTTAATCAGTAGGTCTATGTCTCATATAAATCGTCAACTGAACGGACCTTAAACTCAAAATCAACTCAACACAGTATTGTATATTGTGTTATTATTATTCATCAGTAGTAGAAAAAAGGGCTCCAGCGCCACTGACCCTACACCCACTTTCTCAGTCCCGCCTGAAGCAGACAATGAATTTCCCAGTGGCGCCTGAGACACTACGCCGGAGGATACAGGGAGGATACGAGAAATTGAGTCCTCTGTGATAGGGGTGTATTCGTTTCCTTTTAGGAGTAGTTTTAGGGGGTGTACTCATTCCCTTTCTTGAGCACATTTTAGGGGTGGACTCGTTCAACCCCTATTTTAACATAACGAACATAGCAGAGCTAAACATAGCACAGAACATATAGCAGACATAAGACTACGGGGGTGTATTCGTACTCTTTTATGAGCACTTTTCCAACCACTATGAGATATTTTTTCAACCCCTATGAGCGTTCCACCCCTAATTGAACATAGCATAAGATTACGTAACATACCAGTGGTGTACTCGTTCTCTTTTATGAGCATTATTTTTCAACCCCTATTTTTAACTATAAACATAGCAGACAATGAACATAGCAAAGGGGTGTACATAAGATTACGAACACAAAACTACTTAACACAGCAGGGGTGTATTCGTTCCAACATAGCAGAAATTACACAGAGACTACGAACACACAGCCATGTAACATAGCAAAGACTACTAAGATAATAATGAGGGTGCACTCGTTACCTTTTGTGACCCTATTTTAACTTAGCACATAGCAGGAGTGTATTCGTTTCACCCCTATTTTAACGTAGCACTGATTTCGTTCCAAACCCTAATTTAACAGAGCGGAAAAGACATAAGCATGTCCCCAAACTACTGACCGGGGCCGCGGTGACTTCGTGGTAGAGCGTTGATCTCTGTTGCTAGGGGTCCCGAGTTCCATCCGAGCCATCGCCAAGTGAACTTTTGAACTTTGTGGTTGGCAAACACCGTGTGCGTGGGTTTTCTTAGAGTTCTCCCACTTTCTTCATTTCACCATTTTATTCATTTCCCATAATCACCGTCTCCTTTAGCATAACCGGCATAACTGTGGGACGTAAAACTCAAAGGTTTTATTTTCCAACCTACTGGCCATCGAGAAAAGAGATCAAACTCAAAAACGGAGCCACATTTAGTAATTGGTCATCAACTACTACAAGCTCCAAAAGTACTGACCATCGAGGTCAAAGGTCAAAATACTTAAAACCTAATAACTCGAAAACGAAGCCACATATTGAGATGGTGTTTCCACATTTAGTAATTGGTCATCAACTACTACAAGTTCTAAAAATAATGACCATCGAGGTCAAAGGTCAAAATACTTAAAACCTAATAACTCGAACACGAAGCCACCTATTGAGATGGTGTTTCCACATTTAGTGATTGGTCATAAACTACTACATGTCCCTGAAGTGTGAGGTGATATTTCCACATTTAGTAACCTGGGGTATACTCGTTCTCTTTTATGAGCAAGTTTTTTAACCACTATTTTAACATAGCAGAAATTACATAAGACTACAAAGACACATTCCAACCGCCTATTTAACATAGCAGAAATTACATAAAAGTACAAACATAGCAGAGCTAATAAAATACTATGAACACATTTTCCATCCCCTATGTAACATAGTAGTAATTAAATAAGACTACGAAGACACTTCACAACCCCTACGGCCAACATTTTAACAATTGTTTAACATAGCCTAGGGGTGTACTCGTTCTATTTTATGACCACTTTTTTCAACCCCTATTTTAACATAGCAAAAAATTACGTAAGACAATGAACACAGAGATTACGAACGCATATTTTAGTAGCACTAGTATGTAACAAAGCAAAGATTAATAACATAAGAGATAATAATGGGGATATACTTATTCACTTTTATCAACCCCTATTTTAACACAGCAGAGATTTCACAAGAAAGGCTAGAAGCATTTTTAACATACCAGGGCTGATAAAAGAGTATGGCATATTTTTAACCACTATTTAACATCGCACAGGTAACACACCACTATTTAATAGAGCATAGAAGACGAACCAATAGCAGGAGTGTATTCGTTCCCTTTTATCAACCTCTATGTAAAATAGCAGAAATTACATAAACATGCATCTAGTACTACATGTCGTAAAAGTACTAACCATCGAAATCAAAGGTCAAATAACTCGTAAACGGAGTCACATATTGTGATGCTGTTTCCACATTTAGTAATAGGCCATCAACTACTACATGTCCCTAAAGTAATGACCATCGAGATCAAAGGTCAAATAACTCCTAAACGAAGCATCGTATTGAGGTATTGTTTCCACATTGAGTAATAGGTCATCAACTACTACATGTTCCAAAAATATTGACCATCGAGGTAAAAGGTCAAATAACTCGTAAACAGAGCAACATATTGAGGTGTTGTTCCCACATTTAGTAACAGGTCATCAAGGACTACATGTCCCAAAAGTACTTATCATCGAGTTCAAAGGTCAAATAACTCTTAAACGGAGCAAAATATTGAGGATCTGTCTCCACATTTAATAATAGGTCATCAAGTACTACATGTCCCAAAAGTATCGACCATCGAGATCAAAGGTCAAATAACTCGTAAACGGAGTCACATATTGAGGTGCTTTTTCCACATTTAGTCATAGGCCATCAAGTACTACATGTCCCAAAATTAATGACCATTGAGGTCAAAGTTCAAACATATAAACCTGAATAACTCTTAAACGGAGCGATATATTGAGGTGCTGTTTCCACATTTAGTAATAGGTTACCAACTACTACATGTTCCAGAAGTACTGACCTTCGAGGTCAAAGGTCAAATATTTAAATCCGAATGAATTGTAAACGAAGAAACTTATTAAGATACTGTTTCCACATTTAGCGATAGGTCATCAACTACCACATGACCAAAAAGTACACCACTCCAATTAACGAAAGAATAAATTAAGTGTTCTACGTTTTACACTTACGAAAAAAAGAACTAGCTGAGTATTTTATACTATTTTGTAATATTTAAATTAAGAAAGGAATAAATCTGTACTAACTAGAAAAAGCGAAAAAGGAGAATTCTAACAGACTCAGAAGTTCTATATCATTTCGTACATTTTACTTTTGTACTATTTTCGAAGGGATAACTTTTGAATGGGTATTTAAATTTTCTAGCAACGAGGAGCATTTTAACTAACACAGAATTCTGTAACATTTTATAATACTCAAATAAACGAACAAATAAATTTGAATGTAGCATTTAGTTTTGTACCAAGCAGAAAAAAGGAAAGAATTAACATTTTGTGCTAAACAAGCAATCAAAGGAATAAAGTTATACTTTCCAGAAAATGCGAAGAAGGATCATTTTAACTAACTTAGCACTTTATATCTTTTTTGTGCTATTCAAATAATCGAAGCAATAAATTTATTTTTGTACTAATCAGAAGAAAAACAAAGAAGGTCTATTTTAACAAGCTCAATATTTTATACCGTTTGTTCCCTTTAATAAATGAATAAATATATTGGAGTGTCCTATTTCTTTTGTATCAACGAGAAAAAAGTGAAGAACCATTTTTAACTGGCTTAGAATCTTATATCTTTTGTATCATTTGAACAAACGAAGGGATAAATTTGTACCAAACAGAAAAAAGCAAAGAAGTACCATTTATCTAACTAATAATTTTTGTGCTAAACAAAGAAACAAAGGAATAAATTTGTACTAATCACAAAAAGCGAAGAAAGACCATGTTAAATAGCTCAGCACGTTATACATTTTCGTACTCAAACAAACGAAGCAATAAATTTGAGTGGCTTATTTACTTTTGTACCAACCAAAAATGACATTTTATCTAACTGAGAATTTTATAACTTTTGTATTACGCAATTAAAGGAAGGAATAAATTTATACAAAGCAGAAAAATAATGAAGAAGGACCATTTTAACTAGCTGAGTATTTTATACCATTTTGTACTCCTCAAATAAACGAAGGAGTTAATTTGAGTAATCTATTCAATTTTGTACCAATCAGAAGAAAAGCAAAGACGAGCCATTTTATCTAGCTGAGTATTTTTGTGCTACACAAATCAACAAATGAATAAATTTGTACTATGCAAAAAAAGCGAAAAAGGACTCAGTTTTTATGTACATTTTGCACTACTCAAATAAACGGAGGAATAATTTTGGGTGGCACATTTAGTTTTGTACCTACCATGAAAAAGTCGAAGAAAGTCTATTTCAACTAGCTCAATATTTCTGTATTATTTTGTGCTACTCAAATAAACAAAAGAATAAATTTGAGTGACCTATTCAATTTGGTACCAACGAGAAATGCTGTTTTAACTAACTCAGCATTTTATACCTTTTTGTGCTATTTAAATAAACAAAGAAATAAGTTTGTATTAACCAGAAAAAGCGAAGAGGACCATTTTTAGCTAACTCAGAATTTTATATCTTTGTAGTAATCAAATAAACGAAGGAATAAATTTGTGTGATCTTATCAGTTTTGTAGCAAGCAGAAAAGGGAGGGAAGTACCATTTTGTACTAATCAATTAAACGAAGGAATAAATTTGGGTGTCTCATTTAGTTTTTGTACCAACCAAAAATAGCGTAGAAGGTCCATTTTAACTGCCAGTAGCTCAATATTTCTGTACCATTTTGTGCTACTCAAACACACGAAGGAATAAATTTGGGTGCCTCGTTTATTAACGTACCAATCAGAAGAAAAGCAAGGAAGTTTCATTTTAAATAGCTCAGCATTTTATACCTTTCTGGGGGTTTCAAATAAACAAAATAAGTTTTAGTAGTCTATTTAGTTGTAGTGCTAGATTTTTTATTTTGTGTCACCAGAGAAATGGCCACTTTAAAGTAGCATTGCTAAATAAAATTTAATTGCCTCTCCCGTCGCTAAGTAAGGCGCACAGTTATATGGTTAATAAACGCGCGTTTAGCGAATTAAGTTTACATTTAGTATCGGTTGACAAAATACTAACGCCGACACTGAAGTCCAAAGTTTTCCGGTCATTAACTACATATTTGAACGTAAGACTTAACCAACCAGGGCTAGCATTTGTTACAGAGAAGAGTAGCGTCATACATTGAATTTTAACTTAATTCTCTAGAGCAGACTCCATAGCAATTAGCATTATTTAGGGAAGATGACGTACTAAAGAAAAAGAAGAAACACCATGCTCGGCCCTTTTGGGTCCCCGCGCTGATAGAGGAAAAGGCACAAGAGAAACCAGAGGAAGATGAGGTCATATCAAAGTAAAAAATCAGCTTATCAAGGAAGAGAAAAGTTTTCAAAGTTCCATGTTGCCCATCATCTATAAAAGTGCTGAATTACTCACCTCTCAAAACTATTATTCTTTTCGGTTGCTGCACATATTTAAGCAACGTTACGAATGCGTTACCTAACATTTGTATTGTTAGTGTATTCAGGGTCCTAAGGTACAGTATATTGAGCGCAAATTCTTTTTTATATAATATAGGCCACCTTACTAAAGTTTAAGGCAAACGGCTATTAACATGACTTTTTTAGTGTAATTTCATTAGGAATGCTGAGCTAGTTAAAATGGAACTTCTTTGCTTTTCTTCAGATTGGTAGAAAAATAAATGAGCCACCCAAATGTATTCCTTCGTTTATGTGAGTAGCACAAAATGGTACAGAAATATTGAGCTACTGGTAGTTAAAATGGACCTTCTACGCTTTTTTGGTTGGTACAAAAACTAAATGAGACACCCAAATTTATTCCTTCGTTTAATTGATTAGTACATAATGGTACTTCCTTCCTTTTTCTGCTTGCTACAAAACTGAATAGATCACACAAATTTTTCCTTCGTTTATTTGATTACTACAAAGATATAAAATTCTGAGTTAGCTAAAAATGGTTCTCCTTCGCTTTTCCTGGTTAATACAAACTTATTTCTTTGTTTATTTAAATAGCAAAAAAAGGTATAAAATGCTTAGTTTGTTAAAATAACATTTCCCGTTGGTACCAAATTGAATAGGTCACTCAAATTTATTCTTTCGTTTATTTGAGTAGCACAAAATATTACAGATATATTGATCTACTTGAAATGGACCTTCTTCGTAATTTTTTGATGGTAGATACAAAACTAAATGTGATAACAAAATGTATTCCTCCGTTTATTTGAGTAGTGCTAAATGTACATAAAAACTGAGTCCTTTCTCGCTTTCTTTTGCTTAGTACAAATTTATTCATTTGTTGATTTGTGTAGCACAAAAATACTCAGCTAGTTAAAATGTCCCTTCTTTGCTTTTCTTCTGATCGGTACAAAATTGAGTAGATTACTCAAATTAACTCCTTCGTTTATTTGAGGAGTACAAAATGGTATAAAATACTCAGCTAGTTAAAATGGTCCTTCTTCATTATTTTTCTGCTTTGTATAAATTTATTCGTTCTTTTCATTGCGTAATACAAGAGTTATAAAATTCTCAGTTAGTTAAAATTCATTTCTGGTTGGTACAAAAGTAAATAAGCCACTCAAATTTATTGCTTCGATTGTTTGAATAGTACGAAAATGTATAATATGCTGAGCTATTTAACATGGTCTTTCTTCGCTTTTTGTGATTAGTACAAATTTATTCCTTTGTTTCTTTGTGTAGCACAAAAATTATTAGTTAGATAATGGTACTCCTTTGCTTTTTTCTGTTTGGTACAAATTTATCCCTTCGTTTGTTCAAATGATACAAAAGGTATAAGATTCTAAGCCAGTTAAAAATGGTTCTTCTTCACTTTTTTTCTCGTTGATACAAAAGAAATAGGACACTCCAATATATTTATTCATTTTTAAAGGGCACAAACGGTATAAAATATTGAGCTTGTTAAAATAGACCTTTATTGTTTTTCTTCTGATTGGTACAAAAATAATTTTATTACTTCGATTATTTGAATAGCAGAAAAACATATAAGGTGCTGCGTTAGTAAAAATGATTCTTCTTCGCCTTTTCTGGAAAGTATAAAGGTATTGCTTTGTTTGCTTGTTTAGCACAAAATGTTAATTCTTTCCTTTTTTCTCCTTGGTACAAAACACAATACTTCATCCAAATTTATTTGTTCGTTTATTTGAGTATTATAAAATGTTACAATATTCTGAATTAGTTAAAATGCTCCTTGTTGCTACGAAATTTAAATACCCATTCAAAAGTTATCCCTTCTTAAATAGTACAAATTAAACAGTACAAAATGGTATAGAACTTCCGAGTCAGTTAAAATACTCCATTTTTGGCTTTTTCTAGTTAATACCAATTATTCTTTTGTTAATTAAAATGTTACAAAATAGTATAAAATACTCAGATAGTTAAAATGGAAGTTCATTTTTTCTCCTGGATATAAAACGCACAACACCTAAATTTATCCTTAGTTTATTGGAGTGGTGTACTTTTGGGTCATGTGGTAGTTGATGACCTATCGCTAAATGTGGAAACAGTATCTCAATACGTTGCTTCGTTTACAAGTTTTCGGGTTTAAATATTTGACCTTTGACCTCGATGGTCAGTACTTCTGGAACATGTAGTAGTTGGCAACCCATTACTAAATGTGGAAACAGCACCTCAATATATCGCTCCGTTTAAGAGTTATTCAGGTTTATATATTTGAACTTTGACCTCGATGGTCATTACTTTTGGGACATGTAGTAATGATGGCCTATTACTAAATGTGGAAACAGCACCTCAATATGTGACTTCGTTTACGAGTTATTTAACCTTTGATCTCAATGGTCAATACTTTTGGGCATGTAGTACTTGATGACCTATTATTAAATGTGGAAACAGCATCTCAATATTTTGCTCCGTTTACGAGTTATTTGACCTTTGAACTCGATTATCAGTGCTTTTCAGAAATGTAGTAGTTGATGACCTATTACTAAATGCGGAAACAACACCTGAATATGTTGCTCCGTTTACGAGTTACATGACCTTTGAACTCGATGGTCAATATTTTTGGAACATGTAGTAATTGATGACCTATTACTCAATGTGGAATCAGCACCTCAATATATGACTCCGTTTGCGAGTTATTTGACCTTTGATCTCGATGGTTAGTACTTCTACGACATGTAGTACTAGATGAATGTTTGTTTAATTTCTGCTATATTACATAGAGGTTGATAAAAGAGAACGAATAAACTCCTGCTATTGGTTCGTGTTCTATGCTTTTTAAATAGTGGTTTGTAATCTGTGTGAAGTTAAATAGTGGTTACAAAGTCCATACTCTTTTATCAGCTCTGCTATGTTAAAAATGCTTCTAGCCTTTCTTGTGTAACCTCTGCTGTGTTAAAATAGGGCTTGATGAAAGGGAACAAGTACACCCCCATTATTCTCTGTTATGTTATTAGTCTTTGCTTTGTTACATACTAGTGCTGTTAAAATATGCGTTCGTAATCTCTGTGTTCATTGTATTACGTAATTTTTTGCTATGTTATAATAATGGTTGAAAAAAGTCGTCATAAAATAGAACTAGTATCCCCTTGGCTATGTTAAACAATTGTTAAAAAGTTGGCCGTAGGGGTTAAGTATGTTCGTAGTCTTATGTAATTATTACTATGTTACATAGGGGATGGAAAATGTGCTCATAGTATTTTATTAGCTCTGCTATGTTCGTAGTTTTATGTAATTTCTGCTATGTTAAATAGGCGGTTGGAATGAGTGTTCATAGTCTTATGTAATATGTACTATGTTAGATATTCGTTGAAAGAAGCCATATTCTTTTATCAGTTCTGGTACATGTTCGTAGTCTACTTTCTTAAAATAGGGTTTGAAAAATAAGCCATACTCTTTTATTAGCTATGCTACGTGTTCGTAGTCTTATGTTAAACAGGGTAGGAAAATGTAATCATAGTCTTTCATTAGCTCTGCTATGTTCGTAGTTTTATGTAATTTCTGCTATGTTAAAATAGTGGTTGCAAAACTTGCTCATAAAAGAGAACGAGTATCCACATACAAAAAGAGACCATGAATTACTAAATGTGGAAACACCACCTCACACTTCCGGGACATGTAGTAGCTGATGACCAATTAGTAAATGTGGAAACACCACCTCAATATGTGGATCCGTTTTCGAGTTATTATGTTTTAAGTATTTTGACCTTTGACCTCGATGGTCAACACTTTTGGGATATGTGGTCTTTGATGACCTATTACTAGATCTGGCTCCGTTTTTGAGTTT
Organism: Thermobia domestica; assembly: GCF_964235325.1. Classification (NCBI taxonomy): domain Eukaryota; kingdom Metazoa; phylum Arthropoda; class Insecta; order Zygentoma; family Lepismatidae; genus Thermobia; species Thermobia domestica. The sequence goes on from NC_137455.1 coordinate 304,442,034, forward strand.
GACCTCTGTTCTCGATGGTCAGTAGTTTCGGGACATGCTTGTGTCATTTACGCTCTGTTAAATTAGGGGTTGGGAACGAAATCAACGCTACGTTAAAATAGGGGTGGAACGAATACACTCTTGCTATGTGCTAAGTTAAAATAGGGTCACAAAAGGTAACGAGTACACCCTCATTATTATCTTAGTAGTCTTTGCTATGTTACATGGCTGTGTGTTCGTAGTCTCTGTGTATTTTCTGCTATGTTGGAACGAATACACCTCTGCTGTGTTAAATAGTTGTGTGTTCGTAATCCCCTACAACCCCTTTGCTATGTTCATTGTCTGGTATGTTTATAGTTAAAAATAGGGGTTGAAAAATAATGCTCATAAAAAGAATGAATACACCCCTGCTACGTTTCGTAGTCTTATGTAATTTATGCTATTTTAAAATAGGGGTTGGAAAATAAGTCATACTCTTTTATTAGTTCTGCTATGTTTAAATAGGGGTGGAAGGAATCTTATTTATTCTCCGCTATGCTCGCAGTCTCAGTGTAAATTCTGCTATGTTAAAATAGGAGTTCTGCCATGTTCGTAGTCTTATGTAATTTCTGCTATGTTAAAATAAGGCATGGGGTAATTTTAGCTGTGTTCGTAGTCTTTTGTATTCTCTGCTAGTTCGAATAAAGGTTGGAAAATATGCTTATAAAAGGAAACGATGCTTTGTTCGTTATGTTAAAATAGGGGATGGAAAATATGCTCATAAAAGGGAATGAATATACCCCTAAAATTGACTATGTTCAAATAGGGGTGAAAAAATAGGCCAACTGCTTTGTATTCTTTGCTATGTTAAAATAAGGGTTGGAAATTATGCTCATAGAAGAGAACGAGTATACCACTGCTATGTTACGTAGTCTTATGTTATGTTCAATTAGGGTGGAACGCTCATAGGGGTTGGAAAAATATGCTCATAGGGGTTGGAAAAGTGCTCATAAAAGAGAACGAATACACCCTCGTAGTCTTATGTCTGCTATGTGTTCTGTGCTATGTTTAGCTCTTCTATGTTCGTTATGTTAAAATGTAGCGCCCCTAAAATGTGCTCAAGAAAGGGACTGAATACACCTCCTAAAAATTACTCATAAAAGGGAACGAATACACCCCTATCACAGAGGACTCAATTTCTCGTATCCTCCCTGTGTCCTCCGGCATAGTGTGTCAGGCGGCACTGGGAAATTTATTGTCTGTTTCAGGCGGGACTGAGAAAGTGGGTGGAGGGTCAGTGGCACAGAAGCCCAATTTTTCTACTTTCATCATAAGCAAAAGATCTCACGATTAAATAAACAGATAATGTTGTAAAAGAACATCTAGCAATACTTTTGTCAGAAAGGAAATATTCAATTAACACTATTCCTGGAGTGACAGAAGATACGACTGAACAAGAAAATAATAGTACGTAAAAATGTTTGACAAGGATGAACTGTCCGTAGCAACCTCGATTTGAAAACGATATGTGTTCTCTTATTTCTTAATAGCGAATATAACAAGAGATGTTATATAGCAACCCATACCTCCTTGCGGATACTTTGTACTTCTGCTTTCGCCTATGCCTCAGTGTGCCACGAACTAACTAAGAACCTTTGAAAAAGCAAACTGATTTCCTGCACCTGATATTTTAAAGTCATGTCGAAAGAAAAGATAGTGAAGAAACAGAATATCAACATATATTTTAACGATGCCTAAAATGATACTATAGTGAGAAATTAAAAAGCATTTTTTTATATAATTATTCCAAAGAAAAAACTTACGAGGCGTTCCAATCAACACCAACAGAGCAAAATCCAAGTGCTGGTGCAGTAATATTTGAAGGATCAGATGACAATTCCATTTCATACTTCACCGAGCTATTAATGTGCTTAGTATAGATGTTTACAGCAGTCAATACTGCAAAAGCAGTCATTAACATCCAGCAGGTAAACAACACGCATCTGAAACACACAAGGAGAATAATTTGTTAGTAACACTTCTATCTTTTACGTGTAAAAATTAAGACTATACATATTTTAACTTATTTAATTGCTTAACTTATTCATGTTTCTTCTCATTTTACATTTGTGCATTGCGTTATTGATCGTAAGTAGGGTTCTTATGTGAATGTGTAGAAGAACTAAAAACCGCAATTACCTTTCGCAATGGGTAAATGTCTCCCAAATAGTATTATTATTAATAGCACGGCATCAATAACTAAACATTTGAGATGTTGAAATTACAGATACTTATAAACTAGCAAACATTCAAAAGACGCCAATTTACTAACGTGTATCGAAAATGAATCATTTCCAGCTCTTATCTTCTCATTTGCCTATGACGGTTTGCTAGGGCATATTTAGCTAAAATTCTAAATGACCCAGAAATTAGCTCACTCTTGACCAGAATCTTATACGTATCGCGAAATAATCAACATAAAATTCAACATAATTTAATGTACCCACATGACATTTCACACAATTAATATAATACTAATGTTTTTCACCTGTGTTTGTAATAAATTTTTGTTCCTTTTAAACAATCTATGCTGAAAATTTGAAACGTTAGGCTTACATTATAGTCAGATATATAAGTATTAACGTGGTACCACATACATCAAAAACGGAAATGTAACTGTACAGCCAGCCACAATGTAGTCACCCCTAAGCGCAGTACTTGGATTCCAGGTCATTTGTGGTTGTGAGAACGCCTACAGGTGCAACGCAACTTACACGCAACTTTTCTCGGCACCGACAGCAGTTGGTAGCCCTGGTCGAGGTGTTTATCCAGGTAAAATTGTAAAGTAGATTAGTAACGAAACAGTTCTCCAATCTAAGATGAATCTCTATGGTTCAGTTCGTGTTTTTCAAAGGACACCATATATTTATCTTAATATTGCTGTGTATGTAATGTATTACTTCATTGTATACTGTATGTTTAGAGATATAAAAGCACTGACCGCGAATGAATCAGAATATGCTTGAAAGTAGATGACAGCAGTTGGTAGCACTGAGGCAAGTCTGTATGGAAGTAAAATTGTGAGTTGATGATGCAAGAAACATTTCTCCATTCTGATATCAATCTCTCTGTTTCAGAGCGTGTTGTCCAATGAACAACATATGTTAATCTCACTATTGCTTTGTATGTAATGTATTTTTTATTATATACTGTATAATCAAAGGAAAAACGCTGATGACATACGAATCAGAAAATGATTGAAAGTAGCTGAGAATATCAAATCTAGAACAACTGCTGGATATAGTTTTGTAAATGATTGCCTCCGTTGAGAGACCTTCTCCAATTCACCACATTCCAACGTCTTCTTTATGGAGGAGAGAAGATCTTGCTTATCACACTGAGTATGCATTGAAATTGAAATATGAAAACGCTTCAACCTGGCAGGGACTCGAACCCGGGTCTACCAAATAGAAGTTCAATGCGCTAAACACTCACCCGTCGCGCCATTTAAACTTCCACCCAAACTAATAACTAGTGAAAAACGTTTCATGGAAGAATATAAACAAGAAATTCAAATAAAACAAAAACAAACATATTTAAACAAAATATAAATACGAAAATATAAGCATCTTGTGTGAGTCTCTTAATGACTTGCTCGAGATTTCTTTGTTTAACTCAAAAACAAGTTATATAGACGTTCCTCAATGAGGAAAACATCACGAAAAATTCTTCGAATTGAGGCTACGCCATTGGCAGAACCATAACTTGTGGGGGCCAGGGGCGACTGCCCCCCAGAGAAGCTGCCCGCTGTTCGAGGAGGCCTTTCTTACTCCATATACGATACGAACATGAAATTACAAATGAAGCATCAAATAGCGTTGCTGCATTACATAAAGAAAACAGTACAGAAAAGGTAAATCGAATAAAAATGAGTCTTAGACCCATTTCAGTAAAACATGTATACTATTAGGGGCTCAAAAAATAGCATTTATTCGTATGGCTTTGAGATTTATTAATATTGTACCCTTAATAAATTTGTCATGTATGAAATGGGCCCAGGGAGTCACTAATGGAACCGCAGTCCTTGCCATGGGAGGGCTCACAGGATCCGGGAGGCCCATAAAGATTAAAAGAAAGTTGAAAAGAGGGGACCCAAGAATGAGTAGAACTTTTTCTAGGGTGCCCAAATAAGGTTATTAATGCTTGCCCCTCCTCAGAAAAAAACTACGTTACGGCGCTGGTCATCGGTTGCTGGGATTGTCCTGATTTACATAGCATCCAATTTCCAAAAAAGAAAAAAAAACACAAATTATTTTCACATTCTTTAAATTGCATTAACACGTGTAGAAAAGGTCAGTTCTATGTTTATGTTAAATAACTACTAGTTTATTTTCTTATATTCATATGAGGAATTTGTGGCAAATTGAGGCCAGATGATCATCAGGCTGCTGATCATGAGGCGCAATATACTAGGGGTTCGAATTCCTCTGAAGAGTAAGGTCGGAATTTTAACTGTCTTAAGTATTTCAGTGTTCTGGTTCCTGTAGTGTTTGGAATAGGTCGGAAGGACTTGAAGTACAAGTGGCGAACAGTACTATGGTTGGGGCGATTTTTTAAAAAGAAATTCTGAAAGCAGAAAACTCAGATTGCAGCTACCTGGGTTCAAATCCTTACATAGCAATTATTATTTTTTCCTGAATAGGAAGATAATGTTTATGTAATTGGTGTTGTAATTATGTCATTCCTTTATTATTATTATTATTATTATTATTATTATTATTATTATTATTATTATTATTATTACTATTATTATTACTATCATTAGCACAGAAGAAAAGAAAAAGTAACATAGTCGAAGGTATTCATAGGAACAGAGAAGATATAGAGTGTGTCAGATGTTTCTTAGGTTTTTCACGTGAACGCAATAACATTACGCTTAAGGATTTACAAATAGAATTATCATTTTATGGCAACAAGAAATGGAACATAAAGATTTGTTAGCCTGTAACAGTAATGCATTTTGTTTCGCCCTTCTTCTAGGTAGAAAGGTGAGGTGGCATCTTATATATTATCATTCCCGTGACTAGCTTTGTAAGTTCGATCACAATTTGCAATTTGTGCATAGCTACGAACAATTCCTTGGAACTCATATTTGGTCCATACCACAGCAGTAAAGACATGTTTAGCCCTTAGGTATTCATCAGTTGTTGTCCAAACACGTTATTGCCAGACAGTTACGAAGGAAGTTGATACGGATGATGTAATTTTGTGTTTTTCACATTTCAGCTGTGAAGGAGGTCGTCTGAACTCTTAGACCCAGAGAAATTAAATATTTTTCATTTTAGTATACATCAGAAGCATCAGTTTTGTAGATTGTAAAAAATTACTGAATTGCCACACCCGGAATCTATCTCGCGTCCCCAAGATTGCGAAACTAACGCTTAAGCCTCTAACGACGTCACTGTTCTGGGAGAAGGAAAATTGGAGCTGTAGTGAATTCAGTAATTACACACTTTTACGATTTCAGTGTAATAATGCTGAAACTTTCTGATTTCAGTCATGATAAAATAGTAAAGTATTATGGAGAAAGAATAATCCAAGGAAGTTAACTTTCAATTGACAACTCATACGTACGGACGCTATGCTTATGCTCTCGCCTCGGGTTCTGATTTTTCATAGCACGGCATTGGGCAGAAACTTATATTGATTGAAATTTGGTGTTTCAGGGCACGGGATTATTTTTATAAAATTAATTAATTTCAGGATACTTCCCCAGTAATTTTTGTTCCTAGTTTAACGCGTTTTAATTACTTGTACAGTTTTTCCACTAACTCTTTCAAGAGGGACAATAACACAGAAACATTGAGGAGAGTAAAACTCGCGAACGCTATTCGCGCGTTCCTCTTATGCCTGAAGTAAAACAATCAAATATGGAGAATATGCAATTTTTGGTCTTCCATCTTCTATGTGTTGTCAATTCTATAAAAGCAACAAAACAAAGATCAATATTACTACACAAAACGCTCAACACGTTAGCAATTTATGACATAACTATTGCATGATCCGAATAACTCCGATATATCCACAAATCATTATAAGTCATGTTTTAAGTCATATAAGTCATATAAGAAATTCGTCATGACTTTTCTGATAATCTGATATTTTAAATGTTGTTAATACGCAAAGTTCATTGATTTCAGCACTTATTCACTTACTCTCTTATGATCATCACAACCTTTAGGATATTTCCCGTAGATATAGAAAGATGAAATGTAGTATTAGGCTTAGTGTAGTATTAGCTTAGTGTAGTGTAGGCTTAGTGTAGTATTCAAGTAAACAAATAAAGAGCAACAGGATGATATTTCCCTCCGGCAAGTCCCCTTCAATCGAGTGTGTTGTTTATTCAACAAAAAGACGTGAAATCCGTTCAGAAAGTTCAGAAAACAAAATATGTAGCCAAGTTTCCACTTTGTAATAATAATAATAATAATAATAATAATAATAATAATAATAATATAATAATAATAATAATATATTTATTTTTAGTGCCATGAACAGCCAGATAGCAAAAATACAGCACTTAGTCATAGAACTAAGGGTTATAACACACATCTCATATTCCTTTTAATATTAATAATACATTTGTTTCGACGATAGGAGGTCATTTATTATCCTATAATGTACACATAATTTTATGACTTGTGTCTTGTCTGGACAAACATAATTACTTCATTCTTCATTAAAATAGCTAGTCAATTATCTTAAAATTGTCCTTAAAACAAGGATACCGTCTAACATACAAATATACTATAAAAAATATGCATACCTATTAAAATCTATACGTCTGTTCAATAAATACAATTATCCCGATAATATATTAAAAGAACTTCTCACTTTTCTTAAGATTATAGAATTTTTATCTGTCTGGACAAACATAATTATTTCATTCTTCATTAAAATAGTTAGTCAATTATCTTAAAATTGTCCTTAAAACAAGGATACCGTCAAACATACAAATATACTATAAAAATATACATACCTATTAAAATCTATACGTCTGTTCAATAAATACAATTATCCCGATAATATATTAAAAGAACTTGTCAGTTTTCTTAAGATTATAGAATTTTTATTCATGGGAACCACTTCCGATGCTCTTCTAAGATTATATGTTGGTACCCTTATACCTATATTATGTAGGCAGTATTCGCTACTATATCTATTGTCTAAGATTTTCTGAATAAAGTTTTTCTCTATCATTTTTCTTCTTACATGTAATTCTTGCAACCCCCAGTATTTCTTCCAGTAATCATAACTATGAGAGTAGTAATCTTTTTTCTTATTTCTACACAATAGCCTAATGAAACATTTTTGAACCGATTCAATTTTGCTACATAATGTTGTGGATATATTATTCCATATAATTGCACCGAATTCTAATCTGGGTCTTACAAGTACCTTAAATAGGTAGACATATGTATTTGCATTTTTAAACTCAGGCCACTGTCTAAAAACAAACCCTATAGCCTTTCGTGTTTTATTTACTATGTCATTAATATGATAATTGAATTTCATATTCATGTCAAATATTATGCCTAGATCTTTAATCTTTTCAACTTTCTGCAGGAATATTCCATCTATGACATATTTGCTAACATAGTATTGCGTCTTATTGGTATATGAAATAAACTTAGTTTTATTACAGTTTATTTTCAGTAGATTATTTTTACACCATATACTAATACTATCCAATTCTTTTTGGAGTAAGTAGTTATCGTATTCACTATTCACTATTCTAAATAACTTCAAATCATCAGCATATAATAATATATTTGAGAATTTATCCTTTTCCGTCAGGTCATTAATAAATAATGAAAAAAGAAGTGGTCCTAAAGGAGATCCCTGAGGTATACCATTCTTTATACAGCCAATACTGGAAGTTACATGACCAATTTTCACTCTATATGTTCTGTTTGATAAATAACTTTGGAACCATCGAATATACTGAGAAGATAGACCAACATTGGATAATTTACGAACTAGAAGTCCATGTTCTATAGAGTCAAAAGCCTTTGACATATCAATATATATAGTGTCAACCTGCAGTCTATTTTTAAGAGCTAAGTACGTAAAATCTGTAAAGTGTACAAGATTCGTAACAATTGATCTGCCTTTATAAAACCCATGCTGAAATTCAGTGAGTTTATTTTTTACATTAAAGTATATATGGTTGTGTATTATTATTTCAAATATCTTACTAAATGCATTAACTAACGTGATCCGAATTTCTTAAAAATTGATTTCAGGAATGCTTTTAATGAGATAGACAGGGACGTGATGTTATCAGTCGTAAAAGAAAATTTTCCTTCGATCTATCCCTATGTACACCAAAGTTATGCTCAGTCCAGCAATTTATATTATGGTAAACACATCATTTTGTCACAAAGAGGAGTACAGCAAGGAGATCCTTTAGGTCCAGCATTATTCGCAATAACTTTACAGTCCATAGTCGATAACATACAAACAGATTTGAATGTTTGGTACTTAGATGATGGAACCATAGCTGGAGATCCGGATACCGTATTAAATACATTAAAAGTGATCTATACACAGGGAATTAGAGTTGGTCTACATCTCAATTTTTCGAAATGTGAAGTTAGCTTTCTTGCAACAACGAAAGAGAAAAGGCACATACTCCTCACATCATACAACGAGTTAGCTCCGGGCATTCAATTAATGTCTCCTTCAAACGCTTATCTCCTAGGAACTAGCCTCACAACAGAATCAAGAAAAACATTATTAACTGAGAAGATAACAAAACTGGAGATGTATTTCGCACGGCTGTCATTAATCTCAGCACATTCTGCCTTTTATTTATTAAGGACATCATTTACTACTCCAAGATTACTATATTTTCTGAGAAGTTCACCTTCATGGAAGGAAGAAGATTTATTAGAACGCTTTGATAACACCGTAAAATCTGGTTTAGAATCTATCCTAAATTGCTTCCTTGAGGATAACACATGGCTTCAGGCTTCTCTGCCAGTTGGTTTTGGAGGATTAGGCATCCGACGAGCCATAGATTTGGCTATTCCCGCCTTCTTGGCATCATTCTATGGTCCCCGATGTCTAATAGAATCACTTCTCCAACAGGATATAAGCTTCCACATGGATTCTGAAGTTAAAGATTGCTCTTCCACTTGGTCACTTCTAGTTGGATCTGAATTACCCGAATTTAGTACCAGAGCAAAGCAATCCACGTGGGAAGAATCTATTTTTAAATCACACTTCTCCTTTTTACTACGGTCTTCAGACAGCCTACAAGACAAGGCTAGAATAATTGCTGCATCATCCATAGAAGGAGGAGCTTGGCTTAAAGCTTTACCTTCGTTCTCTCTAGGTCTTCATCTCAGTAATGAGAGTTTTCGAATAGCAGTTGCGTTACGGTTGGGAGCAAATATATGTGAACCTCATAAATGTCAGGCATGTAGGAATCCAGTAGATAAAAAAGGACTGCATGGACTGTCTTGCATAAAAAGTACCGGTAGATATCCCCGACACTCAACTGTCAATGACATTATAATGAGAGCACTCATTTCAGCAGGTATACCGGCAATAAGGGAGCCAAATGGATGTAGTAGAACGGATGGTAAAAGACCAGATGGGATGACCTTAATACCTTGGAAGAGAGGCAAATCATTGATTTGGGATTTTACATGCACAGATACTTTCGCTCCTTCCAACCTTCCTTTCTCCTCACTCCGAGCGGGCAATGTAGCCAGTCGAAAGGAAACAGAAAAAGAAGAAAATACAGTAACCTAACAGAGAAGTACCAATTTGTGCCCATTGCCATTGAATCCAGTGGATCCTGGGGTAAAGAAGGTCTCAGTTTTATAAAGTAAGTAGGAAAACGCATCACTCAATTGTCTGGTGATGATAGAGCGAGCACCTTCCTAATTCAGAGAATAAGTATGGCAGTACAAAGAGGTAATGCAACCTCTATATTAGGAACCATACCACCAGGTAAAGAGCTAGAGGAGATTTTTCTTCTTTAAAACACGTTTCTTTAAGTCATCTGATTGTTTTATGCTACAAGAAGAAGAAATTTGATTTGTATATAAAGTTATGTCTAGTATGTGATTTGCATTAGGATTGTTCTGTTTATGTACATGTTATTTAAACTTATTAGTTTTTTAGTTACATTTCACTCAGTTACTTTCAATATTCTTACCAAATTCCTTCTCGTGGTGTATACCTTACATTACTACTTTTTATAATATATGTATAGGTAACTAATGTGATTGGCCTATAATTTTTCATATTATTTTTATTTTCTGTTTTATGTACAGGTACAATATATACTTGTTTCCATGTCGATGGAAACTCTCCACATCTGAGTGATTCATTGAATATATTTGCTAGAATGGATGACAACTCAGTACCACATGCTTTTATTATATAGTACGGTATGTTATCTGGACCAGGAGAGGTACTTCCATTGATCTGTTTAATTGCACTAAGGACATCCGATTCAGAAATATTAGGTATATTAATTATATCTCCGCTACAAATAGGTAATGCAGAATACATGTTATGGCCATTTACATGACTTAGTCCCAAATTAAAATTTTCACTGAACATGTCTTTAAACAGCTCCACAACATCAGTCTGTGCAGTAGCGACTGTATCATTATATTTCATTTCATTAGGTAATTTTTTGTCATCTGAGTTTTTAAATATTTTCCAGAATACCTTATTGTCACTAACAATGCTGTTTTCTAAACTAAGATAATAGGCCTTTCTCGCTTCTAGATATTTCTTTTTTTACAATTTTACGTAATGCAGAATACCTTTGGTACCACATACTGTCATGGTTTGTCTTGCTTTGACGAAACATTTAGTTTTCTTATTTATTAAAGTTTTCAGTTCCCTATTCATCCAGGGGTCTTTAAACTTAGGTTTATTAATGACTACTTTCTTAGGTACACAAGTATCTAGAACATTATATATTCTATCATAAAAACTGTTGGCCATAGTATTAATATCAATTGTATCTATATTCAATTCATTAACTGCCTTGATACCCTGATATACACCTAAGAAGTCAGCATTCTTAAAATCAAAAACTTTAGTTTGGTTAGAGATATTGTCTTGATTGTTATTATTACTTTTAATTATTTCCCATTCAAAAACAAAAGGTGGATGGAAGCGGTCAATTTTTATTAAAGGTGGAACATCATACACAATGGAACTATTATCCATGTTGGTTAGCAACAGGTCTAGAACTTTATCTTTCCTATTAGGATCATACGACCTATTCAATTGTTTTAGATTAAGTATATTACTTAGTTCAATTACTTTGTCAGCTTTTTTCATAGTGTAGTAGTTATATGTGGTTATAGTTCCAGTAGCCCAATCTATTCCACCTACGTTAAAATCACCTAAAACTATGAGGTTACAATTTCTTGTTATTAGAAAAGTGGTTAACCATTCACAATAGTTAATAAAATTCTTTAATGGTAAGTCAGGAGGAATATAATGCAAGCACAATAATAATTAATATAATAATAATAATAATAATAATAATAATAATAATAATAATAATAATAATAATAATAATAATAATAAAGGAATAACACAATTACAATATCAATTACGTAAACCATACTTTCCAATCAAGAAAAATAATAACTCCAACCCCGGGATTCGAACCCTGATGACTGTAATGGCAGCTCTCTGCTCTCACAGTTTGCCATCAATTCCTAAGACAACGATAAGAAAATAAACTAGTAGTTATGTTAGATAGATAATCATGGCACACACTATTTCTACACGTGTTGATATGATTCAGAGAATGTGAAAATTATTTCTATCGTCTTTTCTATTTTGGAACCTAGAAGGTAAAGAAGAATTGTACGGATGGGCACGAGCGAGTTCCTTCGAGTTTTCACTCAAACTCGACTCGACTCAAAAGAGATATCTTTGAGCTCGACTTGAGAACTCAACTAGAAATATTTCCTCCAACTTGACTTGAATTTGACTCGAGTTGACTCGAGTCGAAGAAAATCGAGCCAAATGCTGTGTGTAGTTTCACATACTTTCTTCAGGTATCCTAAATAAACAATATAATGATTATCAATGTTGCTACTACTACTACAACTACTAGCACTACTACTTCTACTTAATATTAATATTACTATTATTATTACTTTTCCTATATATCCGTATAGTAAAACTGCAAGCTTATTTTAATGAAAAAATGTTATGAAAATTTAAGAAATCCGTAAGCAATGTTTGAACTCACGCCAAAAAATATTTTCATTACTAGAATGTTGTTAGAACACTTTTTCTAAAACATCTTTATTTCACAAAGTCACTTAGAGACATGAAAGAAATTGGTCGTTTAGACATAAGACATAGACGGCAAATACAAGTAGAATGTTGTACATAAACAGGGCTTTAAGAACAATACAAATCACATCATCATATTACATTTTTTGAGCTTATCAAAATAGACAAGAACTTGTAAAATAGAGAAAGTATTATACAGAAATTTAGAGGTACTACAATTATGATCTTACAGATATTACACTACTCATATCATGTTAAAATATGGCAGTCAGAAAGTTTGCGAAATTCTTGTGGAAAGGTACCATACCAAAAGTTTCCCACCTGGTGCGTTTTAAGAATTCATGATAATCCGTGACACTTCTGTGACTGCGACTGGAATCAATATAGTATAAAGCGTGTCCTATTAGCCAAGTAACAGCATTATTGCGGGTTGGTAGGTACCAATGATAATCGGGTAAGGTAATAATATCAGGTGTAAAATGGTGTGGAGATGTCCGACATACGATACCAAGGAGAGCACATAGTTTTAACCTTACAACATTACTACCTGGCAAGAGGTGTATCTGTGGAGAATGGTGTCGGGGTGGCCACAATGGGAACACGCATGCGTAGGCGATGGATGTCGAAGAAACGTTGATTAGTAGCATGAATACCATGCACAACACTATACCATAAACTACGTACACAAGTCGGAAGAAAGTATCTCTGAATATTAAGGCATATGCGATTTCAGTTACAACTATTATGGTTCTGCTGTATTCGTATCGTAGTTGTAGTAAAGGTCATTTTTAAAAAAACACAGATAAAGACCACGAGAATAGATTTCTCTGATCTCATCATTTTTAGATAGATAACTCCAGGCCAGGATGAATTTAGATGCATATAAGGGTGCTTGTTGAAGGAAAGGAACATTGGGTGGATTTGGAGCAGGTAAGGTTGGCGTCCAACATTGTAGCCATTGTTGTGTATGAGTATGGTCCAAATGGTACAATTTATAGCTACGTAATAAAATATTATTTTATACTTGAGTCCTACATTCATTAAAGCAAGGCCACCATTGTCTATTGGTAACAGCATAACTACCTGTGGAACTTGGAAGAAAAAGTCGCACTAAATAAACCAGCCAATGATCGATTGCACTTTTTTGACAAAGATGTCCGAAAGTGGCCACACTTGTGCTGTATACCATAATTGAGAACATATATAAGTATTTACATACCATACTCTCAGGATTAAGTTCAGCTGTTGATGACGATTTTGGAGAACAACTGTTCTGATTTTATTGATTATTGGCGTCCAGACTGCCTCAGAGTCTGGATCAAGATTACTCGTAAAATTAACGCCTAAAATTGTTAGTTTCGTTACAATTTCTAAGTTACAGATAGTTAACCCTTTATTGGCAGTAGCCAAATTTTTAAAGGTTAACTTCTTCGTTGTATTGACATTAATACTTGCTCCACTAGCATTAGAATAGCTATTTAAGCATTTGTGCACATAATTGACGTGAGCAACAGTGGTACAACTGATTGAGACATCATCAGCGAAAGAAAAAAACAATATTTTGAAAATCATGTAAATGTGAGACTGGAAAACAGGACAAACTTTGCAATAAAGGTTCAAGAACTAAGCCAAATAACAACATTGATAATGGACACCCTTGGCGAATACCTCGCTTGATAGATATGAGTGAGCTAAAGTACCCCTTGATATGGAGCTGGGATTGGCATTGTGATATAAATTTTTAATATTACCAATAAAGCGTGAATCAAAACCAAATGCTTGTAATACAGCTTAAAGGTAGTTATGCTCGACAAAATCATATGCATGTTTGAAATCTATAGAAGTGACTCAGGCAGGGAGCTGTTGCACTTGAAAATATTCCATGATGTCTCGTAGGTGACACACGGCATAGTAAATATTACGTTCTTTTGATAGCGCTGCCTGCTTACCACTTTTCTCGAGAACTTTTTCCATGCGTACTTTATATACCTTAGACAATAATTTTACACCAGCATTTAACAGCGTAATGGGTCGAAAATTAGAAATATGAGCTTGGGCCCATTTTTTGGAACTATAATAATGATACCATCATTTTGCATAACATTGCTAGATTGAACCATATCATTAAGTACAGCAGTGAAAGTATCTCCTACCACATTCCAATACTGTTTATAGAAGAGAAAAATGATTCTATCCTTTCGAGGACTGCTACAATGTTTGGTAGTATTTAGCACATCATAAATCTCTTGTTTGATAATCGGGGCTAACAATGGTGCATTGTCAGCCCCTTGTTAATTTACAAGATATATTGAAAAAGAAACTGGCCCATGTCTGAGTAGCAACTGGATGCGATTCAAACAGTTGTTCAAAATGCTGTGTTAAACTAGTCATAATATCAGGTAATGCAGTGACAACTTGGCCATTTTCTAATACAAGATGTTCCATAAAATATTATGTTGCCGCATGATGTGGAAAAATGTAACTCGTTCATTGGACAACAATAATTTGGAATCGAGTGATTTAGTGATAATCTGTAAGTAGTTTTTTCTAATAGAATTAATTTGCTCTTATTTTATTAATATGCATATACGTGTTCGTAGAGGGATGCTGTCCCCACAGCTCATTTAACACTTTTTAAAAATAGTCAATGGTATTTTTGCTGCTCTCACGGTATTCAAAATCCATCCATTGGAAAAAAGAATTTAATTTTATGCTTAGCGTACTAAACCCACCACAATTTTAAACTGCCAAAATATCTCTGTTGTCGACACCAGTAATCCCATTTGTCTCGAAACAGTTCTTTAATATCATTAGATTTCAGAAGCTGTGAATTAAGTTTCCAGTTAGAGTGACCGAACGTTGGGTTTAAACCAAGGAGTGGGGGAAGAATTTGAGCCACATAGACACAGCACTATGATCACTAAACGGAGCCATAAGAACACTAATGTCACTCACACGAGGTACGAGATAGAAGGAGGAAAGGTTCTTTCTATTCTTGACTTCACTGATGGAGTGACATGCGTATAAATTATATATGTTCGTTTGGACCGCCAGGTGTCTACTAATCGGAATCCAGGGACCAGTCTTTCTAACGCTAAGCATGTATTATCATATCCAATACAATCGTCACAAAACAAAATGGAATTGAAATCTCACGCAAGGAAAATACTCGCATGTGGAATAGAAAAGAGAGACACGATATCGGCATTAAAAAAATTCACGGTGAGTTTTGTGTAGAAAGCCTGACAGCCAATACATATTTACATATAGAATGTTATCGCATACAAGGCTGAGCCCATTGCCAGACGGCAAACGGGTAAGGTGTTGCACATGGATTCCTTTCTTCACTGATATTGCAGTACCTTTACCACCATTTAACAAAACAATTATACCGATCTATGAAACTTAAATCGGCAATTTTGAGTTCTTGCAAATTGAGTATATGAAAGCCATGAAATCGTATAAAGTTTTGTAACACGCGTTGTTTAGTAGGGCTAGTTATACCATTTAAATTTAAAGTACTCACTTTACGAACAGTGACAATAGGGTAAGACATACGCAGCTGATAGAAAGTAAATAAAGTTATTAGAGCTGCAAAATAAACAAACTGCATGATGAGACCTGACAAACAGAAAAAAGAAAAAAAACAACACTCTTGACTCTTTACACTGTTTGTTTGTAGTGAATCGTCAAGGACGGTCGAGAAGCTAGGTTGCGATTATGTAATCGAAGCACCAACAACAGGTTCACGTGAGTCACGTGTCACGACAGCCTTCCATTTACTTGTGTTTGTTTTGATTTTCTTGTGTGTTGACAAGGTAATCTTACCTGCATTTTCACTTATATAACCCGTTCTCACAGTCTTGCTGCTTCGTCTACTGATTCAGATAATGGAGGGGGATTGTCGTGAAGTACTTTAGTATCTGAGAAGCACTGATGTTGGAAGCCTCCTCTATTGCCGGCACACTTATTAACGTACACTGGTCATTGACATCAGGCACCATGGGCGGATCTCCTATATCTTCGGGGGACGCACTAGTTATTGAATCCTGTATCCCGGTATCCGTGGTTTGATCCATGGGAGTAGGCACAGTCAGTACTGGAAACTCATTGAGATCCTGAAGGGATGGAGTACTGTGGGTACTGGGTAATGAGTCAGATAAGGCCGTTGTTAATGTACTGTTACCAGATTGAAAGCTCTGATCGGCTGAGTAACGAGGAGTTTCAGAAAGAGATTTTTTTTCAAATAACTGGGGCATATTGAGCGTCAGACGAGCTGTACTCAAATGTTTATAGCGCTGTAGGCGTCAGGGACAGGAATTAATCGTGTGATCGACCTGGTGGCACGCGAAGCAAGTTGGGGGTTGCCCAGAGTATATAAAACTTGTTCGAGAACCTTGGATGAGTAATTTCGAAGTAATATGCTTATTGAGTTCCATAGACGCTATATGTACGCCATTAAACACAAGAAAGCGGTTCTTTGGGACCACTAATCATTTTCTATTTTTTCACACTCTCGTAATTACAAAGGGCAGAATTGAGAAAGCTAACATCTAGTTCAAGGGGGAGATCTGTAATACGCACACGTGTAAGAGTATCGGAAGTATTTTGAACTGAAACAAGGCTCCGGGAACCATCTTAATGCGAAAAGGGAAACTCACTAGGTGCATTGAGGGGAAATTGTTCAAATGTTTATGGAGAACTAAATTTTAAGAACACGCAATATTTCTCATTGTTTAATTGAATTCCATCAATCTGATCCAAATTCACATGTACCTGTTCATCCAGCCAAACATGGATATCCAAAGCAGTTCGGCGTATATGTCGTGTACTTTTATCGAATGCAAGTTTCACTGCATTCTGCCGTAAATCAGGAAACATGACGCGCACCAAATCAAACAAAAAACTTTTCAAACAATAACTTGATATTCTACTAGTATCAAAGCTGTTCACTATAGCAAGATAGCACTAATAACAGTCACTTGAAATACCACTTAGTTAGCCGCACTTAACTGGCTACTCGGTAGTCACAACGAGCAGGAGCAAACGTCCGCACTCTTTCACGTCTACCGGCGAACTGTCCTCCGAGCCAATGCTCGTACGTTGATTTATGTTTGTTCTAATATCCACTTGGCCACGAGGGTCGACAGCAGTTTGCCTTAGTTTCAATTATATGTAGGGCATGACTCTTGATGTCCTGTCTGTATCAGCCGATAAGATCAGAGGATATCTGAAATTCTTGGAATCTCCTGCACAAGGTCTGCGGAGTCGTTAGTTACGCTTCTGGGCCCGTTCCATACACGATAAATTAATTAAGGGGAATCTATTGACCAATCTGACAAAAATATACGAATATGTATTAATTCTAGTGCCCCTAACAGTAGAAATTATTGGTACTGAAATGGGCCCACAGCTCATTATTGTTTTATTTACCTTAAATGTGCTGTTCTGTTTATGTAATGTAGTGAACCTGTTTGATGCTTCACTTATAATTTCATTTTCGTGTCGTATATGGAATAAGACAATATGGAATAAGAGGACAGAGGAAAGGTTCCCTGGGGGTGGGGGCAGTGGTCCCCTGCCCCCACAATTTACGGCCCGTCGTCGTGGCAATCATTTTTTTCTGAATTGGAAGGTATTGTTTACGTAATTCATATTGTAATTCTGTTCTTTCTTTATTATGATTATTATTTTTATTATTGCCTAGTCGAGACTTGGCTACACATTTTATATTTTATGCATTTTATGAATGGATTTCAAGTGTTTTTGTCCAATAATCAACTCACTCCATTGCAGGGGTTTGGAGGAGGGAGATAGTATCCTGTTGCTTTTTATTGGTTTACTTGCACGCTACACCAAGCGTGGATACTACATTTCACCTTTCTATATCTACGGGAAGTATCCTAAAGGCTGTGATGATCATAAGAGAATAAGTGAATAAGTGGTGAGATCAATGATCTTTGCGTATTAACATTTCAAATATAAGATTGTGAGAAAAGTCATAACATATTTCGGTAAAATATTACAAATGATTCTTTGTGGATATACTAGAGCAGGCCTGTCCATGAATTGGCTCCCGGAGCCAAAGCCTGAGCGGGCACGAGCGAAGATAAGAACAGGTGAGCACAGGTGCTGCTAGCTTCGCTTCTTCCACTGCATCCGATAAGTGTTGCCAACCACACATGATGGCAAAAAACCTATGGCCAAGCCTGGCCAGAAATTCGCACGATGATAAGCATTGAGCAGACGCAAGCGTGAAATGTGCAGGTGTGCTCTCTCCCTCCCCATTTCGAAAGCAGTGACGCGAAAACACTGCAGGAAATAAAATTGGTACGTTTTTTGGTTGAGGAAGACCCATGATAGACGTTACAGTTAGCGTTGAAGTAACTAACAAATGAACAAGAAAGAAAGAAAGAAAGAAACTAATATTAAACATGTCATCTTACAGACATAAAAACGACTGCAAAAATCGGAAACGAATTGTTTCAGACCTTTTTAGCTTGCTTACACAATTCGTGACGTTGTATTACATTAGCACTCGGTGTGTAATTTGTCATTCGCTTCACGTTTGCTAAGTTGTAAACTCCTTTCGTTGCTAGATTGATAGGAGAACGACGGGAGGTTGAAAATAATAATAATAATAATAATAATAATAATAATAATAATAATAATAATAATAATAATAATACGCATTATTATTATTATTATTATTATTATTATTATTATTATTATTATTATTATTATTATTATTATTATTATTATTATTATTATTATTATTATTATTCGGACCAAAGAGGGATGAAAATGGGGATTGGAGGAAATTCATGACTAGGAATTGCATAGTTTATACCGCTCATCTAACATTATTAGGGTTATTAAGTGTAGAAGGCTCAGGTGGGCAGGCCATGTAGCCAGAATGGAAGAAATTAGAAACGCTTTCATAATTTTAACTGAAAACCCAATTGGAAGAAGACCACTAGGAAGACCTAGGCGTAGATGGGAAGACAATATTAAGATGGATCTTGCAGAAATAAGAGTACAAACTAGAAACTGGATCCAGTTGGCTAAGGACATAAGTTAGTGGAAACATTTTGTAAACGCGGCATTGAACCTTCGGGTTCCATAGACCATAGAGTTAGTTAGTTATTATTATCTAAAAGAAATGTTCAAATGTTGTTAAGAGACAATTACACAGAAGAACCGAGTTTCGACCAAACACTAATTTGCCGGAAGGAAATTCCAGTGCAGTCCAGCCTACTTTAAGCGTTATCCGTGCAACCCACGTTTCATGTTCAAGACATTGGAAATAATTGTTCGTATCATTCAGTTGGAACGTTTCCTTTCGAATTTACGCTATTACAGTAGACCTACGCTATTACAGTAGGCCTACGCTATTACAGTAGGCCTAGAACATTGTGACTTTCAAAATCAGTCAGTAACTATCGAAGAAAGACAAGCGTGTAGCTTCAGTCGTTGAAATGATTTAACATTCTTTTTCACTTTTAACAAGCCACCGGCAAGCAACCAGCCAGGGACAATACATTTTTCCTTATTAAAAAGACACTCCTTGTTAAAAAAAACTAATTGCAGTCACTAACGGTCACACTTAAAAATGGAAAATCTCTTTGGCTCTCTTAATATTTTGTTTGATTCTTTGCGATCAAAGTAACTTTAAAAGTGGAGTAAGAAATACTATTCTTCCTATTGATAGTGTAATAGTGGCCTCTAATCTCTACAACCAACCCCTTGCTAAGCCTATTCGTACACACATACATGCATAAGCTAATTTTCTGGAGATATACTTAGATAATTACAAACAAGTGCTACAGTATTTTTTTTATCAACAGATTATCCCTTTTCCTAAAAAGTGAAACAACATAATATAACAAACCCACACTCGGATATAACAAACCCACATCCCTCTTTAACAAAAGGAAAGAAAAAAGAAGAAAAGGAACGTACATAGTTTATCATTTGATTGTTGTTACAAGTTTGTATTGTCTATAGTTAACGGTTACCGCATTGTAAAAAAACACTTTACACTAAATGGCAATCAGTTACCATACAGCCTTTTTTTTGGTAAGCTAGTGATTACCGCCAAGGTTGACAAAACTTCCTATCCTCTAAGGACAAAACCCGAAGATCCACGAAGCACGAACAATGGTATTTGCCCGTAGAATGCTCGTGAGCGTTCACGAGGAGAGTTTCCACTATCTGCTCGCCGTGGGCAGGGCTGTACTAGAGTTATTAGAATCATGCAGTAGTTGGTCATGAATAGCTAACGTGTTGAGCGTTTTGTGTAGTAGTATTGCTCTTTGTTTGGTTTGGTTTTACAGATTTGATTAGAGATAGCCTGGGTCAATGAAAACTTGACGCACCACCCACCGCAACCCACTCTGACCCATGATCCACCACCCACCATGAACCACTGACCCACTAAACACATCGTCATCAACTCTGGCAAATGATCCACGTCCTCTTTTCTACCGACTAAAGAGTTTATACTTGTAATAAAAACCCGGTTGTCAAATTCTCACTAACGAAGTTTGAATTTTACGGTCAATCCCTCAAGCACCGCTCTGTTACAATAATGATGGATATGAACTTTACGATATAAACTGGTAGGGTGTTTGTCATGGGCAAACTTACAATGAATTTCAATTAAATGATCATGCACTAATTATTTCCTTGTTTAATTATCGATACTTATCAGTAGAAAAGCGGATGAAATTTGAAACTCCCAAATCAAGGTACGTAGACCAACATACAGAAGCTTACATTACAAATTTTATGCGTATTTTTCTCACAACTTTATAGGTTGATTACCCTCTGCTCTAAGCGCCCCATATAATAAACAAACTTTTAGCAAATATTATAAAGCGCATGGTAAGCATATACGGATATATGATGCGAAGCACTGTACTTTTGTTGAGTTCAGTTGACTTGATTTTGAGTTTAAAGTCCCTTTCAGTAGCGAGGCTATATGAAATTAGACCTACCCCACACCGTAAACGTCGCCAACACCTAGTGGCCGACTTACGGGTAAACGTCGATCATCAATATATTGACGAGTTGAAGGATTGCCGCTAGTGTCCCACTGCCTGCAGGGTTTCGTCGAGTCGAAACAGACATCTTGCGTCGGGGTGTTGAAGTTACCACCGCGTCGCAGCGAGAACTTCGTTTTGTCCGCGCTCCTTCGATTCGTCGCGGGGAATCGCGAAGGGACCAGTACGAACTACCGCGTCATGCGCATGCGGTTATTATATATATATATATATATATATATATATATATATATATATATATATATATATATATATATATATATATATATATATATATATCCTGACGAATTGTTCCTAAAGTGAGCTACGGCGTCAAGAATAACCTCTGCCTAAACATCATGAAGTGAAAAATCTTGAGTGCGATAATTGTATGAATTTAGATGGCAACTTGCATCGATCATTAGAAAGTGAGTATGGGAGAACTATGAAATAAAACAAATAGACACGCGTCATTTTGTTATAAAATTACATGACGACCGCATTTTATTCTAGCCCAAACAGTTATCTTCTCATATATACGGTTAAAAGAGCAGTTTGATTTACCAAATTAAAACGATCTCAAAGATTTATCCCTTTACAAGCGATGTCTAAATCATCGTCTCCGTGGCGAAGTCGGATGAACCCAGTAATCATAAGGTTGGTGGTTCGAGCCTCCACCGGTATACTTTTCTGATACTATTTTTAGTGTTTTGTAGACTCACACTAATATAATCAAACCACACCTATAGGCGATTTAACATATTTTGGAGGAATAATTTTGTGGTTCATTGGCTTTTTGTCGCGTCAAAAGATGCTGTCTACAATGCAGTGAGCAGAGAGGGTCAGTGGATCAGAGTGCGTCATAGTGAGTGGTGGGTAAAGGTGAGTGGGGCGTCGCAGTGGGTCACGGTGGATGATGAGTCGCTGTGGGTCACATACTGTTGACCCACGATCCACCGACTCAGTCGAACTCTGGATTTGACACCACATAGAAAATGGAAGACCAAAAATTCCATGTTCAACATATTTTATTGTTTTACTTCAGGCAAGGGAAGAACGCGCGATTAGTGTTTGTGATTTTGACTGTCCTCTATGTGTCTGTGCTTTTGTTCTTCTTCTTAAAGAGTTAGAGGAAAAACTGTAAAACTGAGTAAAACGCGTAAAAATAGGAAACAAGGTACTGAGGAAGGTTCGTTAAAATAATCCATTGCCCTGAAACACCAGATTCCAATCAATATAAATATCTGTCCAATGCCGTGTCGTGAGAAATTAGGGCCCGACGCGACAGCATATAGCAGTGCCTCCGTACATATAAGTTGTCAATTTAAAGTTAATTTCTCTGGATTATTCTTTCTGCATAATACTTTACTATTTTATCATGACTGAAAAAGGAAAGTTTCACCATTATTACACTGGAATCGTAAAAGTGTTTAATTACTGAATTCACTACAGCTCCATTTTTTCCTTCTCCTAGAACAGTGATGCTTTAGAGTAGTGGCTTAAGCGTAAGTTTCTTAATGATGGGTACGCGAGTTCGATTCCGAACATGGCAATTCAGTACATTTTTAAAATCTACAAAAATGATACTTCTTCTGTATAGTAACATGAAAATTATTCAATTTTTCTGGGTCTAAGAGCTGAGACACCTTCCTTTACAGTTGAAACGCCAATAACAGAAAATTATGTCATCTGTATTAACCTTCGTAACTGTCTGCCAACTAACGTGTTTGGAAAAGAATTGATGAACACATAAGAGCTAAACACGTCCTTACTGCTGTATTATGGGCCAAAAAGGAGTTGTAAGGAATTGTTTGTAGCTGTGCACAAATTGCTAATAGTGATAGAACTTACAATAGGGATCGCTAGTCACGAGAATGATCCTATTTAAGATGCCAGCTTACCTTGCTACTTAGAAGAAGGGCGAAATAAAATTCATTACTCTTATCAGCTAAAGAATCTTTTATATTTCATTCTTGTCATAAAATGATAATTCTATCTGTAAATCAGTAAACGTAATAATATTATTGCGTTCATGTGTAAACCTAAGAAACATCTGGCATACTCTGTATCTTTTCTGTTCCTATGAATACCTTCGACTATGTTACTTCTTCTTTCTTTTTGTTGTAATAATAATAAAAATAATAATAATAATAATAATAATAATAATAATAATAATAATAATAATAATAATAATAATAATAATAATAATAATAATAAAGGAATGACATAATTACAACACCAATTACATAAACATTATCTTCCTATTCAGAAAAGTTAATAATTGCTGCATAGGGATTTGAACCCAGGTAGATGCAATGGGAGTTTCCTGCTTTCACAATTTTTTTCTTAGGAAATCGCCCCAGCCGGATTCTTATTGCTCGCCACTGGCACCTCACGTGCTTTCGACCTATTGCAAAGACTACAGGAACACAAACACAGAAATATGAGGACAATTAAAATTCCGTCCTTGCTCTTCAGAGGAATTCGAACCCCTAGTGGATTGCGCCTCATGATCATGTGGCCTCAATTTGCTACAAATTTCTCATATGAATATAAGAAACTAATCTAGTAGTTATGGAACATAAACATAGAACTGTCTATTTTATCACGTGTTCATACGACTTAAAATATGTGAAAATAATCTCTGTCGTCTTTTCTTCTTTGGAAATTAGAAGTTATATTAAAGACGAAATGTAATGTAAATCCGGAGCATTCCTGCAACTAATGATCAGGGCCGTAACTTAGATTCATTTCTAGGGGTTATTTGGCGTGGGAGACCCGGATTCAATGCCCAGCGGGAGTTTGTGTGGTTACTATTCCACGTTAATCAGTAGGCCCATGTCTCTTATAGTCTCGCTGTTGAACGGGACGTTAAACTCAAAATCAACTCAACTCTTTTCTGGGGGGACAAGCATTAATAAGCTTATTTGTGCTCCTAGAAAAGTTGATTTCTAATTATCGGGCCCCCTCTTTCCAACTTTCTCTTAATCTTTATGGGCCCATCGGAGCCTGTGGGCCCTTCCACACGGCAAGGTCTGCGGTTCCGTTGGTTACTCCCTGGGTCCATTCCATACCTGCCAATTTTTTTAAGGGGGTGATATTGATAAATCTCAAAGCTATACGAATAAATATTACTGAAATGGATCCATGACTCATTTTTGTTCTATTTACCGTTTGTGTGCTAATTATTTATGTAATGTAGCGACCATATTTGATGCTTCTTTTGTAATTTCATGTTCGTATCGTATATGGAGTAAGAACATTTTGTCTAAAAATGGGCCCTTCGAACCATGGGGAGCTTCTCTGGGGGGCAGTTGTCCCCCCACAAGTTACGGCTCTCCCGATGACGTAGGCTCAACTTGAAGAACATTTCGTGATACTTTCTTCATTGTGCAACGTGTATATAACTCGTTTTTGAGTTAAACAAGGAAATCTCGAGTAACTCATTAATACAATCACACAAGTTGATTATATTTTCTTATTTATACTTTTATTTATATTTTGTTTATGTTTGTTTGTTTTTGTTATATTTGAGTATCTTCTTTATATCTTTCTATGAAGCGATTTCAACTAGTTATTAGTATTGGTAGAAGATTAAGTGGCGCGGTTTGTCAGTGATTAGCACATTGAGCTTCCGTTCGGTAGAGCCGGATTCGAATACCGGCGAGAGTGAAACTTTTTCAAGTGTTCCTGTTTCAATTTCAATTTCTATGCATGCTCAGTGGAATAAGCAAGATCTTCTCTTCCCTAGAAAGACAAAAGATGTTTGAATGTGGAGAATTTGGAAAGGTCTCTCAATGGAGGCAATCATTTACGAAGTAATTTTTAGCATTTGTAGTAGATTTGATATTTTCAGCTACTTTCAAGTATTTTCTGATTCATATGTGACCAGTGCTTTTATTTCTTTGAATATACACTATTTAATGAAAAAATACATGACATACACAGCAATATTGAGATTAACATATGATGTTCATTGGACAACACGCTCTGTACCAGAGATTGATCTCAGAATGGAGAAATGTTTCTTGCTTTATCTATTCACAATTTTGCTTGCATAAGGACCTGACTTAGTGCTACCAACTACCGTCAGTGCTGCGAAAAGTTACGTGTAAGTTGGGTTGCGTCTGTCTACGCGTTCTCACAAATGGAAAAGACCTGGACCCCAAATAATAGAATTAGAGAGCTTAGGGGAGGAATTACTTTTGTGGTTGGCTGTAAAAAATACTGTGTATTTAGTCGGTTATCAAATTGCAGGTAAATTATTACTAGTATAATGATAGCGTACAATTCACGTTTTTACCTCCTCGTATGCAAAATAATTTATTTTTAACCTTTACAACTGGTATGATTGTTGTGTTTTAATTGCCTGCTGGTATGCATACTGGTTTATACCTGCCGAGTTAATTCACTCTACTTTCCTAATTTTCTCTTGAGAGTAGATAGTTGGAATAGATAGTCTATAAAACATACAACCGTGGGTTATTTTAAATCTCGCCAATCTTAGTATATAAATTAGGTGACCATTTTAAAGATTATCAACTTCAAAATAAGTCGTGATTGCAATTCAAAACATAACAGCAACAATCGGTATAACTCGGCTATGTAGCGTTTATTTCTTCAATATCACTGAGGTAAATTGCACAAAGAATTTGCGAGTAAAAAGTTATCAGCCAGATCAAGGGACAAAATTATCAAATAATAACTGAAGTAAAATCTTTTAATACAATTATTTATTGATTATAGTATGAAGAAGATATAATTACCGTAAAATCCAATTGTTTGTGTCGTAGATGATCCTAAGTCCATGTACAGCTGACAAAGCGAAGTACTCTTTAACTGCATTGCGAATTGACGAGACTATCCTAGAGCATCTCCTATATTTCACACGACAAAATCTGTAACAAAAGTACTATAATTCTAATCTTTTGTCCATATCAATAGTCAAATACAAAAGTCAAATATAGTACATACTCTCAATTTGTAACCTAGTTGAAATTTAAAATTCCACACTTATTTTTCTAACGTATCTATTACTTTACTCAATTCTAAATAAGAGCATGTATAAGTCATTTAACACACTGTTGATGTTTTATATTGCTTAATTATATATGAAGTCTGACAAAGGAATACATCAAGTGCGTCTTTTTTCTTTACAACTTTGGAAGTTATTAAAATAATTAGCATGAAACCTGTGTAATGTTATGTTGTTTGCAGATTGTATCCTGTGTCTGAAATTAGGTGTTATCTAAGGGCACTTGTGTATGGTATTTCCATACCTGCCTATGACAAATATTTTCAAAATAAGTTGCCGTTGGTGTAAACGGAATTCTTGGTAAGGAGTTTTAATGTACATCTACGTATGATTCCCAAATGCTCGTTTGAAAATATTCTCTATCATTCACTTCGGTGTGCATGCTTCTTTACAAACGTTCAGCAACTGATGATCATGTAATCTGAAATTATATTTTGATAAATAACATATGAATTTTTTGAATTCCTATTGTTCCAATTGATGTCTTTGGAGTTATTGTCTGTCATATTTGTTTTACATTAGGTAAATGGAAAATAAATTCTGTGAACCTGTTGGTTGCATCGAAGACTTAAATATGGAACAAGAGGTTATTTATTTTGGATGGAAGATGTCCTATTTAGTTATGATTTTGAAAGCAACAGATTTCTGCTAATTGGAAACTACAGGAGTAGTTTAAATTGCATAAAGTAAAGAGGTTTCTTTAGTTTAATTGGTACACAAATTAGATCAGTGCTTTGGTTAGTAAGCATTTGATTACTAATTGCTAATTACGATTATACAAATAAAATAAACTATGTAAACTAGAATGTATAATAGTAGAGTGTTAACAAAGCTGTTGGAGTTAATTACATAGTTAATGTTACGAAATTACATGCAATTCCCAGGCCTACATACTAAAAACCTGAAAACAGGAGTCTAGCCAGAGCTGATGCATTTAACAGGACTGATGTGCAAGAATGTATTTGAAAGTTATGAGAAAACAATTTAATTTTAAAATGTTACTCCTATTATATTTTTCAATGTTGACGCGCGTTATACAGTTGTACAGTCTTAAAAAGTAGATGCAGAGCACGGTCCAAGGGGTTAAATAGTCTCTGCTCAAATGGACTTCTATAAACAAAGAAAGACAACGGTAACGATGCAACATACTAAATATGCACACGACAATTGCATCGATTCTATCGGCGTCAGTAATATTTGTTCCAAGACTGAATCTCCCGTTTACTTAAGAGTAGATCGTCTGGTGTTAAGCGAATGTATTTAAGTTCGGCATTATTTGTACTAGTGAGGTGCATAGAGTTTGGAAGTGTATGAAGTTGGAATCATAGGTATTAGGAGAAATATCAATAATCAATTCAAAAGACAATGAACTTAATTTCATTGACTTTAAGTTTATGTGAACATAAATTATTTTAAAAATTAAAAAGAAACATATAAAAACGAGATCAAATTAAAGCACTCTTACGCAAGAATATTGTAATAAACTAAAAACTCTGTCATACTGTTAGGGAAATTAGAGTAACAAAGCGAATGGATGATCTAAATTAGTATAATTCCTATTTATTAAAGACAAGTTTCCAGTATGTTACACTCATTAACAACAGTAAACGGTCATGCTAATAAGTCTCGCTATTGGTACTACCTTTATGACCTCACTAGGTGTTGCTAGCCTGAAGACAAATTTGTAGATTAAAAATTATTGCAACGCTTTTAATTGCAACCTAAAATATTTCTTTCAATGTAATTACAGAAGAACAAGCGATTGAACCATATTTAATCTCGAAAATTAATATTTGCGTAAAGAAAGTTAGTACGTATACAGAAAAAAATATTTTTATGAGCTGACATGTTTAATTTTAAAAAAATATGTTCCTATTATATTCTAGTAACGTCTTGGTTTTCTGTACATACTAACCATATTTAAAAAAAAACACGTACAAGATGAATCAAATTTCAGGGGACAGGAAGCCGTCTTGAAAGACCAAGACTCCAATTTTCCCTTATATAATACACTCCTGTGTGAACTTGAAAGAGTCCGAATAGCAGCTGGTACATATTGAGTCACTCCATCTGAAGTGGTCCAAAAACGGTAAAAGTGGTTGCTCGACCATCACCGAAAATTCTCAAAAATTTCAGCGTGATGAACCTTATGTGTGAGAAGATCAATGACACTATTCACTTTCTCATATGTACAAGTGTTCCTGAATGGCGGCCATCTGTGTTGTCGGTGGTAACAATTTCTGCATTTGCAATCGTGTTCGAATACTACAGTTGCTCATGACGTAGGAATCAGATAAACACCAAACAAAAGCTAATGTTTAGAGAAGAGATTAGGGTAAACGGAGACTGTATAATTTTGATTGTAAATAGATACGCAGGTTTGCAAACCAATACATGAAATCGCCAGAAAAAGTACAGGAAATTACACTTTTTATGGCCTCTATGTTGGAATAGCATAAAGTGAGGGTGCTTTACTTCTATCTATCCTATATAACGCAACCTTGTGAACACATTAATTTCCATAAATTAGATTGGATTTTAATAACACTTTGCTGATACATTGAGTGCCTTAATACCGCGGTCCAGTAAGGGATGGGAGTGTCGATGATGCAACGGCGAGCTAACCCCCTCTCCGATATAGATGTGGCAATGATGGAACTAGAACGATGGAGCAAACGCCACTCGCAAGTATTTGCACAACCAAACGGAAACGAAAGCGGGGCTAATTATTGAATCATGCGTAGCTTTTGAGATCTAGCATGAAAAATATCAAGCAATTATTTTTTTCTGGGCTACGTCCATCGTCACGCAGTTCTTTCTTCGCATTTTTACCATATCCTCACTTTTTTCTTTATGTAATGTCGGTCCTGATTTTTATTGCAAAATTTTATTCACATACAGAATTACTTCGTGGCCTAAACAGAAAATTTTAGCACTTCGTGCAATCCTGAGATATTGCACAAACAAAAACGACATCAAAATCACAAACTTCAACTTACGGAATCCTATAAATCTACTCTGCCAATAGTATCATAGTTGTGGATATTTTTACAGACCCTTTACATGCAATAGTACTCAGCGCAAAACTTGTGAAGCCAAACCTTATGCCATTCTAACATACAACCTCTTTAAATGTGAAAATTGTTATACTTCTTTCTGGTGATTCCATGTATTGGTATGCCACCCTGCATATTTACTTAGAAGCAAGAGTGTATATGTCAGTGTCTCTCCTCTAATTATTCGTTTCCATTTGTTGTTTGTCTGATTAGTACGTCCTGAGTAACTGTAATTTTCGTACACGCTTGCAAATGCCAAAATTGGTACTTCATTAATAACAAAGACGGCCATCGTTCAGGAACACTTGTAGAGACGAGAACATGAATAGTGTTATTGACCTTTTCATACATAAAATTCATCAGACTCAAATTTTAATAATTTTCAGAGATGGTCGAGCAACGTGCTCTGGACCTTTTCGTACGGTTGAGTCTATTTTAATTTTGGCTTTAATTCTTTAGAAGGAAATAAAATGAAAAACATCGAACACATAAAAAAGCTGATTTTTCGTTTTACATCCTTTTATGACCAATAAGTTGGATGTTTGACTGTGCCTGATGGTATTTATCCTATCGCTTTATTCAAACATTTGAAATCCCTCCGTGATTCCGTGAGGCGAAGGTCGAAAATACGTCTTAGCACGTTATTATATTTGCTGGAGATCTATCTCCAAAATAAATTCGGTGGCTTTCATGACCTCTTTTTTTTGCATGAAGCTTATGAGAAACACAAAATATATTATTATTATTATTATTATTATTATTATTATTATTATTATTATTATTATAGTTAAAAAAACTGATCGTTTAATACTTAAAATACTTTACCTTAAGTCGTTCATCCAATTTCCTGTATTCCGTTGCCGTTTCGAGCATGAACTTCGCCTAAATTTCAAACAGCATGGCTTTCTCGTTGAGGTTTCTCTTTGATTAGATCCTATCGTTCTTCCTTGTATGTCCATGTTGATTTTATTTTCAACATTTATTTTATTATTCTTGCGTATGAAATAAAATATTCTGTAGATGTTTAGAATACAAAGGTAAACTAATTCGAAGATTGATATCAGGCTTCCTCCAAAGAAAAGACATCCAATTCCGCCAAAAGAAACTAAAAGGAATAACAAAATTGATGGCATAAATTTTTCTGGTCTTCTTGTATTACACATGATATATAATGTTGTAATAAGTATTGAAAGGCAAATTTGTTTACACTCACCATGTAAAACCTGATTTGTGTTGTTAACGATATCTGAAGAATATAAGAATTATAATATTAATATTAACTACTATTAAAACATTTCTGATTAGGGATTACATAGGTTTACATTGTAAAGTAGAAGCGAAATGTTTAATTCGGAAATAGGTTAATCCTTAAAAAAGGCTCGTTACAATTTATCATTGTTTAAATCTACTATTCAAAACCTAACTTATGCTCCTACTTCAATTTCTTGATATTCTGGGAAGATGAGAATCTTAAATATAAATAAATTCATCTAGTATTAGCATTTTCAGTTTAAGAACTGGAGGTAAGTAATCTAAAAAAACTGATAATGCGTCGAATCGTCTAAATGTACCTCGTGTCTCTGACGTCTACATTTGAAAGAACGTGTTAATTTTGCATCTAATTGGCGAATAATAGTACAACAAGTTTATATTATTTTATAAGTATAATAACATATACTGTATTTTAAGACCATTTGCTTCCGAATTATATGGAGAACTTGTCAAGAAAATCTTCACATCCACTTTAATCATGTGTTTCATCATGCTTAAGAATGATTTATGGATGTTCTAGTTCTTCCCAAGATTATTAAGAGAAGTCGAATGAAATTTAAGAGCAGATGTTTTATAAGATGCATCAATAATATAGTGCACTATGCTTCAGCCTCAAGATATTGTTGTTTAGTTAATTAGATAATAATAAACTCCGAAAAAGGTATGTATTTAAACTCGTCACGATGTACGTTAAATCCATAGAGGCAGCAGTTTTGTTTAAGTCATGACGATGACCATTCACGCTTTCTATAGCAATTTACTTCGCGTCACATAAGATAATTGTTTCTACATAATGGCTTAAAAGATGGTCATAATTACACTAATAGCTCCTAGCTTTAACCACATAAAACATAACAATTTAGATAAGCTCATAATTACCTTTTTATTGTAACGACATTAAAACACAGGTCTTTTAATCTCTATAGCACACGACGAGTTTCATCATGAACTGTATAATTCTCCATGCGGTTGGTGTTTAATATGCAAAACTACCTTGTGTCGATTAATGTAAGATTTAAGAACGTTTGAGCAATAAGTATTGTGCATCTCACTCTGAATTATTTATATTATATTAACACAAACTCGTACAGGATGATATATATTGCCGCCAAAATAATGTTGATACGAGAGCAAGGCTGCTGGTAGAAATCAAGTCATGAAAACACAAATGTCTAAAATCACTAAAATTATTTCATTCATAGTGAGATAATTCGTAATATTTTTATATGGTTGTAGATCTATTTAAAATCCGTCAATTACACTCTAGATTCAGTTTTAAATTGTTTATTTTAAAAAGAAGATATTTTAATGCGAAAGCAAAATAATTTGAGGGTAAGGACATTAAAACACAGGTCTTTTAATCTCTATAGCACACGACGAGTTTCATCATGAACTGTATAATTCTCCATGCGGTTGGTGTTTAATATGCAAAACTACCTTGTGTCGATTAATGTAAGATTTAAGAACGTTTGAGCAATAAGTATTGTGCATCTCACTCTGAATTATTTCTATTATATTAACACAAACTCGTACAGGATGATATATATTGCCACCAAAATAATGTTGATACGAGAGCAAGGCTGCTGGTAGAAATCAAGTCATGAAAACACAAATGTCTAAAATCACTAAAATTATTTCATTCATAGTGAGATAATTCGTAATATTTTTATATGGTTGTAGATCTATTTAAAATCCGTCAATTACACTCTAGATTCAGTTTTAAATTGTTTATTTTAAAAAGAAGATATTTTAATGCGAAAGCAAAATAATTTGAGGATTTTTTCTCACTTGAGAAAACCCAAAATTTTGCTTTCGTTCAGTAACAACTTCTGAAGCAATTATTCACATACAAGTGTTAAACACATTTTTCCACCATCATATTATTGGGCAACAGATTATTACTTCATCGATCATCGAAATTAGCACAAGGAAAGTATTGTTAAAATTATACACACAAGTTTTCCAGTTACATTTCATAATACTAATTTTTTCCATGTATATTATCTGCGAATATCCACGGAAATTACATATGCACACACAATCTGACAACGTTAGTGTGTACGTACGTCTTACTATTAATTGCAGGTTGTTATATCATCGCACACACTAAATCAATCGTTCCAAGATATTGAACTGCTAATTGGACTGAGTTCTTAATGGAGAAGAAAACCAAAGTAGAGAATTTGTATGTAAGTAAAACAAAAGATAGATGAAAGATGCTTTAAATGGGTGAAAAAATAAAATGAGGCTTTGGCAATATTTTACGAAGACTGATGATATTCAAACTTTCATATTCAAATCAGCCTATCTTTTATGTACGACTAGATGTTGTACCGAAGTGTAACCATAAACATTACTTTACGTGTTAGTATTATTAAGAATAATGAATTGACAAGACGTGCGGGGATTGGAAATGATAAATTAATTCGAAGTGCAGACAAGAACTATGTATAGGCGTTTACGAGTTAGAATTAAAGTTGAACTTTATTGCCACGGAGACGTATTAAATGAGAACATCAAGTAGAATTGAAGTGCATGAAGTGGGAGAAAAATATAAGCTTCCTTAGCCCAAAGGCGAATATATTACTGTTTTCCTAAAACATTAAATTTCACGTACGGTGTAAGAGAAACGAAATGTACGAAATTGATAGTATGGATGAGGTAATGTTACTTAATGTTGACATTAGAAAATAATCAGTTTACGATTCGATTTCAGTATTGGAGGAAATCATAACATGAGTAGCATTTATCTTATCTCCATTCCGACAGTCATTGTCTTTACGAAAAGACTTGTAAGTTTGGTGGCGAGTATAACTTAATTCATTGATAGTTTAACTTAAGACGGCGAGATAAATCACCAGAAGTAAAAAGAATTCAAAATTGGTAGAAGTGGAAGCGGAATAGCTAAATTGAAGAGTTCTATAAGAGAGAAGCAGATCCTCACATAATGAAGTATTCTGACATCATAGTGCATAGTACGGTAACTTTGACTAGTAAAGTCATTAGCTGGATGTAATTAAAGGTTAACAAGCTGCAACGTAGAGATTACCAGTCTAATTTAATTAATGTACCGGTTATAATAATCAAGAATATAAAACAACCACTAGAGGCACAATTGGTGCTGCTTCCGCTCGTACTTCACATGTGCTGGTGTATTGTAAAAATGTGTCTGCATGGAACTGTGTGTAATAAATAACGTTTGCTTGGATGAAGAAAAGCTCTATTTCTTTTGTGGCTTATAGCTGCTTACAAGGTAAACTATCCAACTCCTCGACGAGTATCGCATTGAAACTTGCACAAGTGGAAGGATATATTGAAAGATGGAAATACGCTTACTTCTTCGATTCGCAACGTCGTCAAACAGGAAGTAGAATGATTATTCCCCCATAGACAGTGCAAGTTATGTACTATGGTCATACGTGCCAGAATATGGTTCATTGGAACTTGTTTTCTCACGAAGACAAATATTGCAAACTCAAGATTATAGTCGGTGATGATTGTGATCTCTGCTACGTGATTGATGCAAATTGATGTCAAATGGAACATGAAACTCGATCGTAAGTCCCAAACGAACACCTTTACCCGGTGGAGAAAAGGGACAAGCTGAAACAACAATGCAAAAATGACTTTCTATTATTATTATTATTATTATTATTAATAATAATAATAATAATATTAATAGTAGTAGTAGTAGTAGTAGTAGTATGATTGGCATTATTAATATGAGCAGTATGGTGAGTAAAAATAATAATAATAGGGAGAAGAAGAAATTGTTGGGCCCTTTCAGTAACGAAGAAATTCGGCTCGTCTTGAGTGTTCTCTAGCACTTATATAAATGTTGTAAAATCCACAAACAACCATACCCAGACCGGGATTCAAAGTCGAAACCCCTGAGTCGCTGGCTTGACGCCTCCACCAACACGAACATGAGGTTGACAATAAGACGAAGAAGATGACAACCTCGTAGCATCCGGAAGCCCGGAACTTGTTCATTTCGAGTGGAGAGTATGGCCTGTACAAATTATTGTACTGCGCAGCGAATTACAGTACTACTACTCATACTTCGACTACCCATAATAATAATAATAATAATAATAATAATAATAATAATAATAATAATAATAATAATAATAATAATAATAATCTATACCAGTGGTTCTCAACCTAATTCCGATCACGACCCCCACATTATCATATCCTCTTGCCAGCAAACCTCTTATAATTTGTCGCTTGTAATCAGCTTGAGGAATTTTTGCGGAGATCTCACTATATAAACCTATTTCTATTATGATAAAATCCATTTCTTGTGTATAGTGGATAGAGTAACGTTGCAAAAAGCGACTGGATTAAAACGAAATTTGGTAAGTTAATTCATATTACAAATATCGAAACCTATCCTTCATACTGTTTCAAAATGGAGACCGTTTGAAAACTTGAAACTTCATAACTCCTTTAATTTGGGTCATATGATATAAAATAAAGTAGATTTGCATTCCTCTGGTATTTGAACATGCAGTTCTCATTGGTTTCATATCGTACCTCATTCATTTAAATTAATTTTTAACCAACCCTGCACCTGTTGAAAATGTTTACTGGACCAACTTTTTGTTGTTCTTGACAGTAGGTATACATTATCAATCCCAACAAAATTCAATATAATACTTAAAAATATATATTAGTATTTGCTTCTATTTATATTTATCTCTTTCTCTTATTTTCTCGACCCCCAGTTTGAGATACTCTGTTGTATACATACTATTTCTTCTTCTTGCCGACCTCGTGTTCGTGTGGGTTGAGGCGTGAAGCCAGCGTGAAGTCCTTCGTTACTGAACGGGCCCAACAACACATTTGTTGTCTTCTTCTTCTCACTATTTTTAATCATCATACTGCTCATATTAATAATACTAGTTATACTACTACTACTAACTATAATAATAATAGTTATACTAATAATAATAATAATAACCGTAGAAAACATTCTTGCCTTTTTTCAGCGTATCCCTTTTCTCAACAGAGTAAACGTGTTTGTTTGGAACTTACGATCGGTGTATAATATCGTGTTCCATTTGACATCAATTTGCATCAATGCCATACTAGAGATCCCAATCACCACCGACTGTTATCATCTTGAATTTGAAATATTTTGTGTTCGTGGAAAAACAGGTTTCAGTGCATCACATTATGGCATGTATGACCAAAGTACATAACCTTTCAGTGGCTATGGGGGGACGATCATTCTACTTCTGTTTTTACGTCGTTGCGTAAGACTAAGCATATTTCCATTTTTCAATATGTCCTTCCACTTGTACAAGTTTCAATGCGATACTCGGGGAGGAGTTGGATAGCTTTCCTTGTTACAGAAATTTAAAAGAGAACATGATACACAGTTTCGCGCTTAAGCTATATCACTATCTTTAGATATAGAGAAAAGCTATTTACCTGCAAATGTATTTTAATGTGAAAAATCTATTTTATTGTCGCAGTTTACTTATTGGTTTCGTGAACTGAAGCGACCTTCATCAATTTCCTTAAAAAGTTTAAAATCTTATTATTGTATCACACACAGAAAGGGAGGTTTATAATTCTCAATAAAATGTCAAAGCAATTGAAAACTTATGAACTGAAGATTATTAACAGTTACGGACTTACATTCTCGAGTTTTGGATCCCTCGAAATTCGGACTTTTCTGTTAATGTATTATAAATAAATTCGGGGTTAATTTTACATATTTTAATATAAAATATCCTCATATTGAATTTGTAGTCCCGCAAAGCTATGGGACTTTTGAAATAAATTCCTGTGTATGCCCCTGCTCTACATCCAGAACAAGTATAAAAGGCGCTGCAATTGTGTTACTGGATACAAGAATATCGAGACATTAGGACAAGTTTGTCATGAAATGGTACCAAAGTGGATGTGCATTAGGAAACTTTTTTTCAGAGAAGGAGTGATGTTTATTCCTCAACAAAGAGGAACATCTTACAGATTATGCAGGAGAATATTAGGTTACTAAATAGTGATATAATAAAAGCTGACGTCATAGAGGAATGTTGCAAGCAACTTTAAAGCAATGGATATAGTAGTGAATATTACACTTGGGCAAGTTCGACCTCTGTTGACATTTCGTAATTTCAGCTCTCCGTGGGAAAATGTTGGTCCTGGGAACCCGTTGTTGCTATGATCATACTCTTAGACGCCTACCAGCTGTAGAATCAAGATGAAACATGCCTCTTCTTCTTCTAGTCTTGTATTGATTAGTTATTTGAACCTATCCGCCCCGTCCTCACCTGCGAAGCTAAGAACCGAACCTTCTCATAGCATTGGGTAGCTATTTTCGACCCTCAGCCCAATCCTTTGATAATCAGTGATCGAAGCTTCCCAATTGATTGGTTTTCGTCTTCTCGTCTTGTATTTGATAGCTACTTTGGACCCTCTTAGCCATCTCGCGAAGAGTATACTTACCTATATATTGATTGGCGTTGGGTGCCCCTGTAGTGTAGCATATGATATTTATCATTGGAAGCTCTTTCATTTCGAAGCAGTATAATGCTTTCAAGTGTTCAATGCTCTACCTCTCTCTGTCTTCTCTCTTTTCGAGAATTGAACCCAGACCACCCACGTAAGTAAAGATGTGTTAATTAGTATTCAAAGTCACTTCTCGTGATAAACCAAGTATAAAATTACGTTAATCGAACTTAGGAGAGATGGGTTAATAATTGTATGTATGTATAAATGAAATACCTAATGCTGAACAAAGTGATATTAAAACGTAAAAAAAAAAAAATAATATATATGTTTTGTTTTCAACGGGAATCAAACTTAGGCCGTAATTACAAACATAAAAATAAATTTTAAAAAATACAGCATCACGTTATTATTATTATTATTATTATTATTATTATTATTATTATTATTATTATTATTATTATTATTTTGGATGGGATCGAATGTGGTACTTCACGATTTAGATTTGAATCAGTCCTTGCACGAAGAAAAGAATTTCACGTATGTAGAACTGAATGAGGATATGAAAGGTAGCAAAGGGTTGTAATCATTTGTAAAAGTTCATATGTTTCTTGAGAGCCTTCATCATAATAAGCTCTCTTTATCTTTGACTTCAGATATGTTGTACTTTTTTATATAAGTGATCGTATTGCTTCGCAATTGCGATTACCTTTAATGTATATATGGGACTTATGAATTTTTTGTTCGTGTGTTTGCGAGATATCGTATTTTTGATGAGCACCTTTCTTATACTTCAGTTGGTATCCTTATGCGGTTCATAAAGAATGCTAGCAAATAATGATCATCTAGTTCAGTTTGGTGGGCATTTGTCATGCAATTGAACCGAGCATGGCTTATTAACAACGACATTACAACGCTATTTACCGCAAAATACTTCTAAACCAGACCTAGTTTTGGTAAGAGAGAGAGAGATTAAATCTTTCAGTACAACGTCCCAAAAAATATCATTTTTCGCTAAGAGGACACATGGCTTAAACTTCAATGCTCTCCCTCCGCAAATTGAACTCAGAACCACGTTAACCACAGGTCCGTGCTAGCTGTTAGACCAGCTAGGGAAAGGCTAAAAGAACTTAGTAACAGAAA
Organism: Thermobia domestica; assembly: GCF_964235325.1. Classification (NCBI taxonomy): domain Eukaryota; kingdom Metazoa; phylum Arthropoda; class Insecta; order Zygentoma; family Lepismatidae; genus Thermobia; species Thermobia domestica. The sequence goes on from NC_137455.1 coordinate 304,480,358, forward strand.
GGGGCCCAGGTGGCTCAGCGGCAGAGCTCTTACATTTGGTGTATGAGGTTACTAGTTCGACTCCAAAATATATTAGCTTATATTACAACGATAAACTGGTTCCTTTTAATTATTATAAACTTGAGGCATTAAAAATTACGACAACTTCTATGCAATCACTTCCATTTATTTATTTCTTGTATATCTGGTTGCCCCTGACAACCTATTATCCAAATTCCTATTATTTAAATTATTTAAAACATATACAAACATATGAACATGTTTTTATATCGATCTTACATAATAATATTTTACATATATTTTTTCTTCTTCGAATACCATAATCAGTCTAGTACATATATTTAAAAATCTTACGCCCTAAAGTTACCCTAAAGTAAGGATTTTCAAGTACTAGATATATAAATATACCACACACCGTTGTATACTGTGGTGCCCGACAGAGTTTCCTTTTTATATTTATTCATTCAATAAAAAGAAAAATAATTCTGGACTGTTTACTTTTATATAATGATCATTTGATTTTTTCGAATGCACCTCGTATACTTGACAATTATATTTCATATATAAATATACAGATATATCATATTTAATTGTATAACAAATGTTATTATCATATTCATTATCATATTCATTCTAAACTTTATCATCATCTTCATTCATTTATACATTTCAACAACGATGAGGCATATTCGAAATTGGATTAACAAGTTATTTGGTTCCTTTTCGGGGCCATTAAATGCTTGTTACAAATTATCAATTATTTATTTAGGCAACATGAAGAAGGTTTTGGAAAAGATGAATGTGATATCCATATAGTTGTTCATCACACATGAAATGATCAGATGTAAGGCATAGTTAAACAAAATATAAATTAAGAGTGAAATATCGATAATAACCAGAACATAAAATAATAATTAACGTCTTCTTGACATAATAACATGAATAATGTGATTGATATTTCATTTTTTCAATCGCAGGAAAACACATAAATAGTCTCAAACACACATATTAAGTAATACACATAACATTAAGGCATTTGTAGACATAAATTGATTAATTGCGATCATAGACATGACCTCAATTAAGGTAGGAATAACAAACGAAATCGCAATGATATTTCAAGTGAAATTAAGCAAAATCAATTAAGTACGGTTCTTTCAGACGCCGCAACTCCAATCTAAGTTACATGTCCAACAAGTGCATTCAAGTCACATTGAAAGCCACAAATCGAAATCGCTTTCTTTACTTCTACAGTTCTTAGTTTCTTATTTTGGGAATTTTTGCCGTAATTCCTGCCACCTGAGAAGCGTTTTTGACAAATCGTATTATTTCGGCTGTGATTAGATAACATCAAGTTACCGGTAAAATTAGGTTCGGTTGCACAATCATTACCACTGTTACTGTCACTACTAGGATTAGGTTTGGTCACATGATTACTATTACTGTTGCTATTAAGATTAGGTTTGATTACCTTACCGGTAAAATTAGGTTCGGTTCTCATTCGTTTTAATGGAAGCAAGGTGTCATGTCTCCTAACATGTCTGCACCTATTATTTCCACAATGTTCACGGTCCCTTGTCTTATCTCGGGTTTTGTTTCTTCTGTGAGTAGGTTCAGTTGCATCACCGGTACACATGAATTTAATATATTCTTGCACATTGGGAACACACTTCAATCGCACATGAATACATCGAAGTTGGTCTCGATAAAGGTTAGTTTGATTCAAGCTAGCAATATATTGCATCATTGATGGATTTTCAAAACTTTTCATCATCACACCTGGATGATGAAAACTAACGCACTGCATTACGTTCTGCAAAGACACCACTAGACCGTTCGCCAACGTCATTCTGTTCTTATCGTTGAATGCACAGTTCAACACCTCCAATTCAGTTGAACAATCACTACAAGCATTGGTGGAAACGCATGCTTTCTTTCTAAATTTCACAAATATTGGAATCAACTTTCTTCCTGCTACGTGAACCACCGTCGGGTACATATCACTCAACGGTTCTATTACCATTACCTCATTTCCAGCATCACTATCATGTAGAACATATCGGAAATACAAACGATCAATAGCGTTCATGAGACGAAAATGATCAACACTTCTCGCACATTGATACATACCAAAATCTTCATTATACACATCATCAGTAGGGCAATTAGAAACATTCGAACGAAGAGAAAAATTAGGATAATCTGATCCAATCAGTACGGCAGTACGCTTATACGAACATTCAGCTAATTTCATACAAACATTCAAATCAACAATGTAATATTCCTTTGTCGAAGTCAACTTTGGATCCGCAGAAGGTTCAGGTTTCAATTCTTGCCTCCGTACTGTTCGTTGATCTATCCGTTGGTTTAGTTTCTCCAGTCGTTGATTCACTTTAGCAAATTGTTCATCGGTACGTCGTGCTTGGTCCTGAGCCTGTTCCTTGATTTGTCGGGACAATTCTTTCAAAATGTCCATTATGTTGTCTGAAGAATTCATGGCTTAATGTTGTTCGCTTCTACTCTTCTTCAAAACGATACAACTATTTCTCCAGTCCCGGGTTTCGGCACCATATATAACGATAAACTGGTTCCTTTTTATATTTCAATTTGAGCCATTAAATAATCCACACTTCGTCCTTTTTTGCTTCCATTTATTTATATCTTGTGATTCTGGTAGCCCCTGACAACCTATTATCCAAAGTCCTATTATTTAAAATTATTTAAAACATATACAGACATGAGAACATCTTTTTATATCGATCTTACACAATAATATTTTACATATATTTCCTTTTCTTCTTCGAATGGCATAATCAGTCTAGTACATATATTAAAACATCTTACGCCCTAAAGTTACCCTAAAGTAAGGATTTCCAAGTACTAGATATATAAATATATAACGCACCAGCGTAATGGTGCCCTTAGTATAATGGGCCTAATCGTGGTGGACAACATCGTGTCCATTGATTCTCTTGGTTTACTTCCGCTTCATCTCATTGTATTATTTCACTTACCTTAATCATTGCCTCATCTTAGCCTCAAAGAGATATTCGTGGGAAGTTAAACTGGAAGATTTCATCTTTATCGTTGCACACTTATTTTTCCCGTTCAACGATAATAACATTCTAGAATTTAGATGTGTTTCTCTTCTTATGGTTAGGTTTGGAAATTTTACATTTTAATAAAAATGAAAGAAACGAAAAATTGTGTTAGACGTTCCTTAAGTAGAAATTACTTCGACATGAAATCTTAATTTTGTGACGAGGGCACATTCCCTCATGATATAGTTTCTTCTCGAGACGAGAAAGAATACTTCGAGGAGCAAGACCAGACGGGACTTTTACAAAAAAAATATGAGGAGGTCCAATATCGGATTTAACCAATTATAAAAGTCGTAAGAAAAATGCTTCATTCTGTTTATACTGTTGCTGTAAATTAAGGTTAAAATGTTCATGAAAAATCGGATGGCACCAGCTAAATCATGTAATATCTTAATTTTGTGGCAAGGGCACGTTTCTCATGACACAGTTCCTTCTTGAGATGAAACAGAATACTTCGGGAAGCAAGACCAAACGAGAATTTTCCAAACATTTATGAGGAGGTCCAATATCGGACTGAACCCCTTATAAAAGTCGTAGAAAAAAGGGCTCCATTCTGTTTGCACTGTTGTAAATTAAGGCTAAAATATTCACTAAAAATCAGATGGTACCCGCTAAATCATGTAATATGTTACCTGACTTGGAAGCACAAGACATCACACAGAATTTTGGCTTCCATTGTACAATTCTATAGTTCTCTCCGTATGGCTGCATATACTTTCTACATAATAAAACATGAAGTTCGTAGCCTCGATGAACCGCTACTTAACTAACTACGATGTTATTACGAGCCTTCATATAGTTCTACTTTTAATCTTGTTTTCCTTAATAATTACTTATCATTCCACCTTGGAAATTGATCCCAGGATCAAGATAATGAAACGTTTCTAAACTAATTGCTATTTGTGATTACGAGGTTGATTTTCTACGGAATATGCAAGACCTTGAGGGTTCGTGCACTTTCATTATAATCATATCCTTTAACCTATTATGCATAACTGTTCGATAGAATGTCCACATCGGAAATCGATCTCAGGACCAAAGTTTTGAATAAATAGAATGAAAGAAAGAAAGATAATAAAGGGATTGAAATATTATAAAATGAAAGATAAATTAACTTTGAGTTAGTTATATGTGTATGCAACGTATGTTACTTCATTTGTAGAGCATATATCTTTGCTATTGGAGATGTTTGTTTCGCCTCTCTTTAAGTGAATAAAAAACAAACTGTCTTCCTTGCTTTGATATCACAAAGTATGCATGAAAATGAATTTGAAGATGTCAAGCACATGGTAGCTCGGTGCTAGAGTGCTCACCTATGCTATTAGAGGTTGAATGTATTTACTTCTCTTCTCATTCGAGGATCCTTAATCAAGGGAAAAAAGTGTATTGTTTCATTCTAGGATTCGAAATCAAGAGAAAAGTTTCTTGTTTCATTTTAATTTGAAAAGATTTCTAGCTTGATAACGGTACCGAACATTCATATTTTGGTGTGGGTACGTTACGTTCCCTGAATCAAAGTGGTTTAATTCAAATTATTGATATTTTTCGTAAAATTCGTGGTACGTTAAACTGAAAGATATCGTTTTAATTTTGATTCAGATAAGCTCCCATTGAGAATTATACTTCTATATCTCATATTAAAGATAGGAATGCTAACTAGATATAGTTAGTAATATCAACAATCTTACTTCGAGTGGTATTAAATCACGGACCTCACGTGCCACTAACAGTTAGGATTAGAATTAGGATTTAGATTTCTGGCCTTTTGGATTCATACATTAAGTTGTAGATCCATGTATTACTAGTCTAGATGCTCAGAATAATAATAAGCACGTCAACGCATCTCTTTTTTGCATCAGGCCATTCTCAAAGTTTGTGAAGAAAAATTTATTACTTTGAGATTCATTTAAACGTATGTTAATTAGTTTCTCGGTATTTCTCGGTATTTCACATTCTGTAAGAATGTTATACGATGTTTGCCACATGATCGAATCGTGCGCCTTTCTCAAGTTAATAACTAATTGATATGCCTGTATATAGCATTAGCACTTGTTTTAACTGTAATATTAATGTAAGAAATCTTTGTGCCCATGATAAACCAATTCTCTCATTACACTCTTCGTTAACTTACTTAGTTACAAATTTCATTATTTATGCAATTCAGCTTATTCGTATTTCGTGTACAATTTGCTTCCTATGTGATCAAAGAAATGATCTTTGTTCGTGTTATTTGATAAGACATCATGTTCTCACAATATTTTCAGGAAAATTGATGAGCTTGAAATTTTAATCCTGTGTGATTGTGTTAAGTTTTGTGCCTCACGAAGGCGAGTTGTTTAATATATCCTCAGAGAGATACGAAAACTATCCTGCGAATTCTTAACACAATGAGAACAAGATGATTTAGTGGTCATACATATAGATTACGTCTTCGAGAATGAATACATTATCTTGTCTTCGAGAGAGAGTCTTGTTGTTTAGATCTATTAGTTAGAAATGGCATTGCCAATGATTTTGCAATGATGCATTACAAAATTAAAAGACTTAGAAATTAAAAACCGATCGTATTGTAGACTGCAAATTAATTACAACCGTATAGGGCAAGAGGGCTCGTGTGACATCTGATGCAGGACAAAAAGTGATTCTACCAGGATGATTTACTGAAAAAGTAGAAGCAGATCATGGTACATTATTATCATATTTGCAAAAGAGGAAACGTATGTTTAATATGCAAAGGAAAAATAATTTCACGGGCCATAGAATGCACGATATTGAATTCACTGAGTTGGTCACATCGTAAGTGTATGAACATGTACAAATAAGATAAAACATGATTATCGACTTCTTATGCATTCTCTTCCTTCCCCCCCTTTTACGCATGCTTAAACATGTGTGTATAGTGACATTATTCTGTACTGTTCTGCTATTGGAGTAACATATCCATGAGTATTTGTACATTAACTCTGGTAACTAAGAAAGAGTGTTTGTTGTTTAATGTTCAATATGGACTTAGTTCAATGAAAACGAAATTAATTTGTATTGGACTGGATAGTGATATATTTGGGCGAGTGATTCGTATTGGTAAAGGACTTGTGTTTGGAGTGAAGTTTTTCGGAGTGGGAAAATCTTTTACATTGGATCCTATTTGTTTTGGACTACTTAAATTAGCATTTGGAAATTATATCTATAAATGCTCTTGGACGAAGTAATGAACTGCTGATGCGAAACCTAATAGGTGAAAAAGTAGTGGTGTTAGAAAAAAAGGAACACTCCATACTCCTCGAAACAGTGTGTACTTAAATTCAAACGAATATTTTCATTTCTTGGATATATTACCGTGTATTGTACATTCTGTAAAAAAGAGTAAGCTTGGCAGTGATGCTGTACGTGAATATTTTCATTTCTGTACAAAGACTATTCGCTATCATGTAGAATCCCAATGGCTTGATGTACTGGACTTGAGGGAATTCAAACATATGTGGAATTCTTACATATGGAATTCATACATACTTTATTATTCATGCCCATCATTGAAGAAATACAACTTTTGATCCGTTTGTGTTGATTTGTGTTTTAACGTCTTATACAACAGCGATGCTCTATGAGACGTAGTCCTACTATTGCTAATTAACGTTGAAACCAAACCACAGGAATTCTCAGACGAAATTGAACCTTGGATCTCCCACGCTAAAAGAACTTGCGCTAACAGTTTATTCACGAGGGAGATCTCCTTTAGCTTTTATATAAGGAGACTCAGTAGTAGATCACTTTGCACAATTCAAATGGTACCTCATGATACCTATTAAAAAATGATGTCACCAAAAAATCGATTTAAATAGAGAGAGACAGAGAATTATTAAGTTTGGATTTAAACTTTTGTGTGTGTGTTTGTTCGTTTGTTATTTTCTTTTGATAAGATACTTATACAAGTTATAGAGGATGTTCTAAGACAATGCTGTTGAAGTGTAATAGGAGAACTACGCTTATACCCTCTAGAATAAAGTACATGTATAATTACTGAAAGTGAGTCATTATGAACGAATTAATGAAATCAAACATGTGCAAGGAAACAGGAGAACCTTAAGAAAACACACGAACATGTTTCTTTCATTAATGAAACATTATCATGAATTCGATTTCTCACATACAAGAGTGTTTCGTGAACCCGTGACCAAGATGAAGAAACGTTTCTAAATACATCATATTTTATTTATAAATGTTACTGCTGATAAGCATCTAATGGAGACGTAAGGAAGTGTTACTTACGAAGTAGATACTTTTTAATTTACAAATAGAATTAGAAAATATTACATTTTTTCCTTTCAAATCCTGAAGATTCTACATTTGTGAGTCTTTGATATGATACATGGGTAAGTAAGTTTTTGGTGATAGATATAAAATAAATATTAACAATTTATGTAAACATTTGCAGCTAGGTAAAAGGACGAAATGTTATGAAGCTTGATATCTCATATTAATTTTTTTTAATACTTACAACAAGGGACGTCAGCAGGAATACAATCCGATGAGGGAGCTGGACACATTAGATAAAATTTACAGAAAAGCCGTGTGTGTGTATATCTATATGAATGAGTACATTTTATAATTTTAGAATTCCACAACAATACATAATATACTGAAAATAAATTTGATCTTCATAACAGTCCTTTCAGTTATAACGATCTGGATGATTGTATTATTAGTGGCAGCTCCGGTCAAGTGAACATTGTGGTGTACAAACATCGTGTATTCGTAGGTAACGATTATGTTTCTATTCCATCGACTTTTTTCTTAACTTCTTCTTACTCAAAGAACCACAAAATAGGTTATTTCTTATTTAAATGTTTTTTTCGGCTTTCCTACTTTACCGCTCTTTTTAAATTAGTTCACATTTCATGGCCTGTCTAATAACTATCGAGATATAAAAGTAGAAATAAAATGTACAAATGCAGGGATTGAAACACTTCCTAGGAATATCTAACGCTGAAACCTTAAAAAACTATTAGTCTGGTAAACTAGTATTGCCAATGAATCGAGAAACTTCTCGGCACGAAAGGAGACAAGTCTCAAATGGACAAGTACATTTTCAAAATTATCTTTTCAAATTGGATATAATAGAAACCACTTTCTTATTTTAACGTTAATCAACATAGAGCTAAAATCGATAATAGATAACGAGAATTCAGTTCAGCAAAATTATATTTAATTCGATCCCATCTTAAGCGGCGTAATCGTGGGTCGTAAAACTGAAAAGAATCGTTACATCTTGATTGAGAGAGTGTTCACATTTGCTCCTTCTCTTTTAAGTTGTATACGAAACAGAATATACTTAAACTCAGACGCAAACTACGCGAAACATAGGACTTTAAATCTAACTAACTTGTGACTAACTAACTAACTAACTAACTGATGAGTAATGCATACTATTATCGAGTTATAGTGAACTTTATGTGTAACGTTTTGACTGACCTTTGTTACAATTATGATGCTACAAGTGCCTCAAGCGATATGAAGACTATGTCGAAAATATTAACAATAATAATAACGTATGCATTATCTGTTTGCTTGCCTTATTGATTGTACTGTTTATACAAGTTTCTTGGTTACTATTTTTGATAGATATCTTGTATAAAAAGTTTTGAAAGTAAATATCTTTTAAAAAAGTAAAGAAATCACCTTGCATTTTCTGAGGTGAAAATAATGACTTCTTGAGGAGTTTTGCAGACTGCAGCAGCGTTCGTCACCGCTACTGAAAATAATTTCTTTCAAAACGAAAGTCTACCATTAAAAGAATCGATTGATTTAATTAAAAGTTTGAATGCTATTTTGCACGTTCAACATCATCATCGTCTTTAAACACAGCAAGGTTACATTTTAAAAGAGTGAACTACATATGTTTGAATATAAATAGAATCACTTGTAAAGACAAACATCAACTAAAAGGGAGATACGAAAAACATATGAAACGTGGCGTTCTCACATCAAACGACTTAATGTTGAATAACAAAACATAACCTATGCCTAAAGAAAGAAAAACTGACCTATCCATTATACAGAAGATAACTTACATTCTAGGAAATGCTGTCGCAAAACCCAACGCTGGTATGTTGAATGTATGTACAAATTTCTAATTCATTATCAAGTAAATATTACACTAGAACTTGTTTTCTTCTAAACCAGGAGTAATATATAATAAGCTAGAAATTTGTAATTACCGTACTGCGTTCTAAACTTTAATTTCGAGAAATAAAATCTTAATTCAGTGTTTTACTTTACACACGAATTTAGTCAACTTCGCAAATTAAAACGAGATGAAACTTCTGCAAAATCTAATAAACGAAAGATAACTTTCTTTCTTGATTACGAATTCACGAATTTCTCCTGAATTTATTTTTGAGTACGAATGCGAACGAAAAATCTGGGAACACAATGTTGTTTACCGTAAATGTGCGCCCCATTGTGATCGAACCAAGAGCCTCCAAAGTAGAGGAAAGCGCGTAGTGGCGTATCAAGTAAATATTACATTAAAACATATTCTATTCTAAACCAAGAGTAACATATGATGATAAACTAGAACATTTGAACTACCGTGCTGCGTTCTAAATTTTAATTTCGAGAAATACAATATTAAGGCATTGTTTCACTTTACACACGAATTTAGTCAAGTTTGCAAATTAACACGAGATGAGACTTCTGCAAAACCTAATATACGAAAAGTTGACTTTTTTCTTTATTACGAATTCACGAATTTCTCCTCAATTTATTTTTGAGTACGTATGCGAACGAGAAAAGCTACGAACACAATGTTGTTTACCGTAAACGTGCGTCGCACTGTGATCGAACCGAAGGCCTCCACAGTAGAGATAAGCGCGCAGCGGCAGCTTAGTGAAAAAAGATGTCCGTACGATTTCTTTTTCAGATGAATCATTCTAAATGAATTTTCCTTATCCCTACAAGACAAATATTGGAATAAGACCATCATTAGTACAGTAGTTAAAAAACTCCTATCATATTTAGGCGACTAAACGATCACAAAATACATCTTTATGTGTAAATAAAATATTTCTATTTCATTATTATTATTATTATTATTATTATTATTATTATTATTATTATTATTATTATTATTATTATTATTATTATTATTATTATTATTATTATAATTAAATACACTAGATTTAGTGCTACGCTGCTCATTGCAAATGAAAAATACTATTTTCTTCTTCTTCTTCTTTATGGACGTTCGTCCACTACATCGATACCCATCAGCGGATATTTATCGCTTTCCATCAATCTTGATTGTGTTTGCACACTACCAAATAAATCAGCCATAATTGAATCTATGAGTTTTTTGTTGCAAAACACTTTCATTTAAAATTTTAATTTTTCATCATCAATGTTCACATAGCCGTTCTTATCAAGAGACACAGTTAGAAAACTGATGTGCATTCCGTTAATAATAATGTTTCATCTTGTTTATACATGTCCTATATACGTACGAGAAAGATATCAATTCAATAAATTAAAGATCGTACATATTACGTCCAGATAGATTAAAATTCATTCCTTTATGTCTTAAATATAAATTTCCACTTTCCAAATACTATACTAAACACCAATATAAATAAAAACCCTGAGCGATATTCATAATAGCACATACGTGAATTATTTGTATAAATACACAGTTTTGATAACTTTAAAATATGTACATGCACTTTTTACAGTTATATACAAAGAAAAAGTATGTAATGGAACTTTATTAAAGTTGCATTTCAAATTGTATTATATTGAAAAGCAAATTCAACATTGCAACTCTTACTAACATTTGTATGTATATCATCATTCGGAGCACTACGAAATACTGGCATATCAGAGTACTTTTCCCGTATTCGCTTAATAAATGCATACCACTTCTTAATGTGAAGAAATGAACAATTAGGAAACCAGTTTGCATGTTCTATCCATGGAATATCGTTATCAGTCCAATCTTTTAATCCACCAGCACAATAGAAGCATATAGTTTGCTTTCTTTGTTCTTGTAAAAAAATCCAGCATCACTTTATTTTTCCGGACGTTGTTTTATTGAAACATTCCAATGTTCGAATTCTCTTAAACGTGATTCATTTTTAGAATACTGATTATACTGAGAGCCAAAACATTTACATGTACTAATATATGGTAATTCTGGCACTTGTTGGAATGGTATCCTTTCAGATACAGAGTTTGGTCGGAGATCCATTCTTATTTTCCCACAATTCGTATTTTTCTAATCGCCTTCTTAAATGAAACCTTGTTTAAGTTTCTATGTTCATTTATGTCCCAAATTTATGAAAACAAATATTTCCAGTTAATAAGAGTTTGTCAATATTATACTGTAACACATGATTTATATAACCGAGTTAGTTCAGTAGCTGATCAACAGAGACTAATGACATTATGCATTCACATATCTGTGCACACATGGACAGTGGAGGAAGGTAATGGCGAAGAGGAAATCATGTTTCACCTCGTTTATACATGTACCATACACTTACGAAGGACCACGATCGTCGGGGCCCGATTCGCAGTGAGAAAGCATTAAATATTTAAGGCATTAAGTTAATTCGATCCTATATGTCCTGAAAACGAAAATCAATGCGAAGTGCTATATACGTGAAATTCTTTTTTCACGCAAGGACATATGCTGCAGAATCCCAACTCTTCATTTAACAATATCACTACTTTTTATTTTCACCATCATTACGGTATTCAATTCTTGGTATGCGCCCAATAGCATATGGCAAACAACTATGTGTGGTACAGAAAGGGACACTAAGAAAAACTTAGTACAACTCTAGATCATGAAGTATTAAATTCGATCCCAGTTCCTAAAAAATACTAAAATGTTTATCAGAGAAGCAAGGTACAATGTAGATAAAATGATGAAGCAAATTACGTTCGTACAGAATATATCCCTTTATTCAATCCTCGGCAATGCACCCCCGGTCTTTATCATGAGAAAACAACATATGTGTGGTACTAAAAAGAACACTAAATTCAAATCTAACGAACATGAACTTCCGTGGGGTATTCACCCTAAGATCATGAGTTAGGTTCCGCTGATGTGGAAGTCAGATTGACGAGGCAGTTGTTCATGCTATTTCAAAGCAATATCTCGTCACGGCTTCAACATAAGCAGCAAATTCATTGGAAAAATTTGATCTTTGAATTCTTTGCATTAGTGTATAATTGTAAGTCATTAAAGACATCATCATCATCATATCGTTCACGTGATTCTTCGTATAACACTTATCACATCTAATACAAGCGCTCCTGTTGACTTGAGTATACAAACGTTCATCCTACGTTGTCAAGACATCATGAAATGCAAAGAGAATCTTCCGTTATTAGACCATGTTCAATCAATGGAATCCAACACGTTTTAAAATAATCATGAACTACGAAATTCATCTTAGAAACCCAGGGAACGTTCCCAGGACGAAAAGTTTCCCACAGGTGGGTCCTTTACCAACACTTAGCAACAGGACAGGCTTGAGGCAGGGGATAAAAAATAGATAGCCAATGCTATGAGAAGCTTCCGTTCTTAGGTTCGAACGACGGATAATGGTTGGAGGGTCCAAAATAGCTACCCAATACTATTTCTGGCAAAGTACAGGAAGAATGTTAAGGGAATATGTTTCATATTTTTTATATATATTTCTCTCATTTTATAATGATGATTATATCTTCATAGATAGCCTTTTAGATAGCCAGCTGAGGTTTTGAGGCCTGGGGAGTTCGGTTCCGCTGATGTGGAAGTAATTCAAAAATGTTTATATATGTCCCATACACTTACGAAGAACCACGGTCTTGCGTTCAGTTCCGGTGAGAGAGCTTTCAAAATGAAAGCATATTTAGGGTCCGGGTTCGATTCTCGGTGAGAAACCATTGAATATTTTAAGACATTAAGTTAAGCCGTTCCTTTCTGTCGTGAAACTAAAATCAATGAGAAAGTTCTATATACGTGAAATTCTTTTTTTCTTGCAAGGACTAATTCAAATCTAAATCGTAAAGTATCAAATTCGATCCCATCCATAATAATAATAATAATAATAATAATAATAATAATAATAATAATAATAATAATAATAATAATAATAACAATAATAATAATAATGTGATGCTGTATTTTTTATAATAATTTTTATGTTGGTTATTTACGGCCTAAGTTCGATTCCCGTTGAAAGCAATATATATATATATATATATATATATATATATATATATATATATATATATATATATATATATATATATATATTACGTTTTAATATCACTTTGTTTAGCATTAGGTAGTTAAATTATACATTCATACAATCATTAACACATCTTCCCTAAGCTCGATTAACTTAATTTCATACTTGGTCTACCTGCAAAAGTATATATCGAAGCTTTTCTGAAATAAAAATTTTATCTATTTGCGAATACTGAAGCTCAGTGATCGAGTGCTCATCTCGAGTTGGATTACTTTTATGGTAAACAGCATCGTGTTCATAGTTTCTCTCTCTGGGATTTCGATTATACATACAATCATTAACACAAATTTCCTAAGTACGATTAACGTAATTTCATACTTGGCCTATCTGCAAAAGTGACTTTGAATACTAATTAACACATATTTACTTACATGGTGGGTCCTGGTTCAAATCTCTAAGAAAGATAGATAGATAGATAGATAGATAGATAGATAGATAGAGAGAGAGAGAGAGAGAGCATTGAACACTTAAAAGCATTATAGTACTTCGAAATGAAAGAGCTTCCAACGATAAATATCATATGCTACACTGCAGGGGCACCCAACGCCAATCAATATATAGGTAAGTATACTCTTCGCCAGAGTGCTAAGGGGGTCCAAAATAGCTATATAATACAAGACGAGAAGACGAAAACCAATCATTTGGGAAGCTTCGATCACTGAATATCAGAGGGTTGAAGTGGGAGTCCAAAATAGCCACCCAATGCTATGAGAAGTTTCCGTTCTTAGCTTCGCAGGTGAGGGCGGGGCGGAGGGGTAACGTCATCTAATATATAAATATACTCTATGCCAGAGGGCTAAGGGTGTTAAAAATAGCTATCCAATACAAGACGAGAAGACGAAGATCAATCAATTGGAAAGCTTCGTTCACTGAATATCAAAGGATTGGGGTGGGGGTGTAAAATAGCTACCCAATGCTATGAGAAGCTTCCGTTCTTAGCTTCACAAGTGAGGGCGGGGCTGAGGGCTTCAAATAACTAACCAATACACGATGAGGAGTAGAAGAAGGAGAAAAAAGGCATGTTGCATCTTGATTCTACAGCTGGCGGGCTTCGTCGAGTATTAGCATAGGAACAACGGGTTCCCAGGACCAAAATTTTCCCACGAGGGGGACTCAAATTATGAAAGGCCAACAGAGGTCAAACTTGCCCAATTGTATTATCCACTACTGATATAATGAATGAACCCTTAAACTGAAAAGGATCAGAGGAGTTAGTAGAAAAAGAAATGTTTGATTTCATTTAATTTTGAGTTTAGCGTTCCTTTCAGCACCAAAACTATATGAGACGTGCCTCTACAATTTAACACGGACTTTGAGCAAAACTTAGCACCCGTCGGAATTGAATGCGTATGCTAATCGCTTAGCTCTGAGGAAACTCAACATAACGGAAGAAAAATAGAGGGAAAGAGGGGAAGGATGGAAGTGTTAATGGGAAATAGATAGCATGGGAGAGGAAAGTGAGATAATAAAGTGAACATTTTGAGAAGATAGAAAACGTTTCAGAATATAGTAAATGAAAAAAATGACTGATCGATGTGATAGATATGGTGTTGATGAAGAAGAAGAGAGGCCAAGAGAAGGCGTGGAAAGAATAGAGCTATTTTCAGTATAAGATGTAGTGATTGTGACAGCTTTGCTGGATTGTAAGTGAAATGAAAAAGAATGAAGGAACGTGTAAAACAACATTAAGATGATGAAACGTTACAAAGAGAAAGAAAAATCTTCTTCAAGTATTTGAGAACAAGAAAAGTTGGTAATAAAGTGAAAAAAGTCCAGTTGTATTAGAAAAGAGCAAACGTGTGTCACGAAGTGGAAGGTAGGATTAAACATTGATAAACAGTTGGTCAAGATATTGATGAAAATTTAGTTTCTAGCTTGTTTAGAAGTGTCTACCGAACCAGATGTGGAAGTAGAATTATGATTTTAGTTGCTAGTTTATCTGCTCTAATTCTGATTGAGTTCAGCCAATCTGTGTTCAGTACTATTCTATAAAATTGTGTTATAATAATGGTCAACCCTCTTTTGTATTGTACCGTATCTGATGAAGGCAAGATGTTTAGGTAGTTGGTGAAACTCTTACACGATTGTTATTTTAAAATAAAACTAGCTTTGTTAAAAGATTTTATTTCTTTTGTCTAGCAATATTTTGTACTATATTGTTAATGTGATCAATATTTTTCTATATTTAAATACATATATAATAACAATATCATTCATCTATTGGAATCCAATAAATGTAAAATAACTTTTATATTTGAAGTCAAGAAGGGAATATGCTATACCTAAATAAATTAAAGCTACGGCAAACGTACTTTTTACGGATACATTTATACGAAATTAATTTTAAGTACAAACGCAATTTTACCTAGCATTTCAAGATCACCAAACATTACGTTGCGATTATATCTCATCCTTGGGAAAGTAGGAATGAAAAATCCGATAACAGGAAGCTCATAGCTGAATGAATAAAAAGAAAAAGTGATGTATGTTCAATCTGTGAATAAACATTAATATGTGCATACATAAGGTTGAATATTAATAGTGACACTGCCTTATAACGTTTAAATAATAGCAAATAAAAGTTGAAAATTTGAGCGATGCAAATATTGACAAGGAAATATCGTTTTACCTTCTGTGCAAATATAAAAATGTGACAGTTTTGCTAACCTAACACAGTGTTATATTTTTCAAATAGAATTACAATAGATATTTCACATTATAATATACACATCATGAGAAACTTTACAACATAACACTTATTACTCACTATCACAAACTAAGGATGCTACAGTATCATAAGTATCTTCTAACAAACAACATCAACAATTTCTACAAAATTAATATCGTGGGTGTAATGTTAGGGGTACGGCATAGTCAAAGTACAAAACTTTCTTTTTAGCAAGTTCAGTGTTTTACGTTATTTACTAAGTGGGATGCAAATGCACCCCACAGAAAAATCCTTTTTCTTAAAAATATTCAATTACTATAAAACATAAATGTTCAAATGGATCATTATATCATAATTAATGCTCTGACATATATATATTAATGCAATATATTCGTATATTTACTCCCGACTACAGTATAATTTGAGTTTTGTGTAAAGTACAGTTTGTAAATATTTCTTTGCAAACAAGGAAGACTCCATTCAAATCACATTTCGATTATATATTGAAGTACAGAAACATATAATAATATTCATATCATTGCAAACTCTAACAGTTTTCATATACAATCTTCTTCGCTGGACGATGTCTGCAAAAAAGTATCATAAATGTCACATCTTTTTCCAATTTTCTGTGTCTGAGGCGAGGACACTTTACACATGGTCCTTCTAAACCCTAGCCGAACAAGAAAACAATATCACGAAATATCACCGTACATATCTTCAGACTAATACAAACCATCGCCATGCATCGGAAAATACTCAAAAGTTATTATCACTAACATTCGAAAGAAGTAACGTTCGTGAAATGCCTACGAATCATTTACCTCCTAAATAAAGCACAAGACCGAGAAGAAAGGTACAAACGTTATACCTTCACATATCACTACACATTCATATTTATCCTTGGTAATTGTACAATAGGAAAAACTGTGGAAAGCAAGCTAAAATGTGCTACCACCTAATGGTTGCTGAGGTAAACAATGCATATTTAAAAAGTAACAAGATTTACCAAGTGGTCTGTACTTGCACCCTACTTTAATAATTTGTAAATATTTAGAAGAAACTTAATTGAGAGCAATTCCCTTACCCGTAGAATATATCGTCCAAATAAATATTTAAAGTTGTTGAATATTTTTACAACAGTAACAGCAAAATAATTATCACTGGGTGTACTTGCACCCTACTTGGTAAAATGAAGGTTAATACCGAATATTCATCATGGTATCAGATATTTCCAATCAATAGAATCTAAGTTACTGTGGATTGAAACTTTTTATTTTCTACGAAAGGTTATATTTTGAAGAAATACTTTAGACACGTAATGCATACTTAAAATAACATACATGGTCATTAATGCATCTGAAGATCACAATGCAATTAACTACAAATAGTTATCATAAACTGTTCTGGAGACATGATAAACATTGCTAAAGTTTGAAACACTGCTAATGTTATTGAATTGCAAGTCCTTGTAATTAAACTACTTTACACTGATGTTATTATGCTATAAAAACAAATGAAAGTCACTACTATTTAATAAGAAATATCCCAAATATACATATTTTATGCAGTTTAACAATCTCCATCCTTATTTTCCAAATACCCGGAGCGGTTCGATGCTATATATATATATATATATATATATATATATATATATATATATATATATATATATATATATATATATATATATATATATATATATATAAATGTGGACGGCATTATAATTACTACATCTCTTGAAGAGCATGCTATAAGTGCTTTGGAAGTCTTCGACTTCCAAGTTTAGCTTCAAAATTTAAAAAAAAAACTGGTTTTTCATTACAACAATTAATGCTCGAAATTTTATTTTATTTCTACTTGTACTTTTCCAACAATATAGTATCAAATTGTAAAAGCATTTGACGCTGCATATCACGAAATACCATTTATGTCTGTCTAATAATATACGCTAGTGAGGTTAGATTAGACTCTTTTCAGTAACATAATTCTCGATTTGTTTCCTTAGATTAACATTGTAATTGTTATCTAACGTTTTCCCTTTTAGTTTTAGTTTAACCTCCTTTCTTATTTTTGCTAGTGGCCGCGGTGGCTCAGTGGTAGAGCGTTCACCTCTGGTGCTTGGGGTCCCGGGCCCCTGTCAAGTGAACTTTGTGGTGGACGAACATCGTGTGCGTGGGATTTCTCGGGGTTCTCACGTTTCTCCCACTTTCTTCATTCCACAATTTCATTCATTACTCATCATCACCGTTTCCTTTAGCCTGACCGGCAGAACTGTGGGACGTAAAACTCAAAAATGTTCTTATTATTGCCAGTACGTGACGTATTTTCATGCGGGTTTTTGTTTTATTATTTGCCATTTTAACCTTCCACCACCATGATTGTTATACTAATAGTGCTTTGCTCTTATATTATACAATTCCTTTTAAGCTAAATGTAATTTAAACTTTGTTGGAAATCCTAAATTTTATTTCACTTTTTTTCACAATGACCAGTATCTGTTGGTCATTAGCCTTATTATACGGGAACAAATAGGATTACTACTTAAGGTCTCATTAACTTTACCTTAATCAATTTTTCCCACTAAAATAAAGCTGTTTATGTGCACTTCCTATCTTTAAATCTACGGAAATTGTGACAATAATAATACTTTCATTTCAATGAATTTACAGACATTACCAAATAGTTGTATCGTCTCACTCTAAATCAGAAGAAACATTGAAATAAAGTAAATTGCTTCTGCTCTATTCTACGTATTCTATAGTAAACACCCTGTCATAATTTTAACTCATGATTAAAACTATTTAGTTCAATTACAAATGTTGACATTTTTTCTGTTAAATTGTGATCGACCTTCATAAAGGGTCATCCCGAAAATAAAGACTATTACACAAAACGTAAAACACAATACTAAATGGGGTAGAATGGTAACTGATACTTCTCTATGTAATCACTTCCTAGATTTAAAAATTGTCCTATCTGGCCATGAGCTTGGGAATTCCCAAGTTGTACGCTTCTGCTGCTAGTTCATTAAGCAATGTGATCAATATACTCTACAACTTTTTACAATTCCGTAATATTTAACACCGAGGACCCCTTTAAGATTAAGGTAAAGGTAAAAATCTGTAGGAGCAAGGACCAGGCTCCTTAGTGGATGATCAAAATTTCCCATCCCAACAACTTTCAATCACGCATTACATTCTATCACCCAGACTTCTTCAACCTTCCCTCACATCACTATGAGCACAGCTGTTTCTTAAGCCAGTTGACCCTGAAAAGTGAAACATGGGTGAGCTGCGTTGCTCAAACGCGTGAGGGGTCTTTTGTTTCTATACAGTGACCACCTATCTTAAACGAAAGAAAAGTATAACATGTTAAATATGAAGCTCGTGAACAGATACGAGAAATGTTCAAATAAAGATGGAGATTATGCAGGAAAGAGAAGAGTACGAAACATAATTGTTTTCTTTCAACAAATATTGTTTTCTTTTCTCATTTTGGACAGCTAAACGGTCTTTTTTTCTGAATGACTCTCGAATTAGATTGAAGTGTTAGCAATTTAGGGATTAGTTATGGCACAACCAAAATGTTAAACTTTACGTATGTACTAATTATATCTTTACACTTTTCTTTCCTTCTGAAACCTAATAAAGTTTATAACAAGAAGATCTTAGAATACTACCTAACAATTTACTGTCTCACTTGCCTGGTAAAACCGTAGAATACTATCGAAAAATTGTGCTCATCGCAGTTGGCCAAACAAGTATTTTTCTTCTTGGAAGTATCATCTCCTAAAAAATGTCAGAAAACATTGATTTCGAGATTTTGTGATTTTAGTGTACGTGCAACACCGTGGTTCTGAAGAACTAAATCTACGGCTAACGTGGGGTTCCAACCACGGTCAGAGCTTAAATACGATGGGCAGATCAACATGCAAGATCAATTGTCACAGTACAGATCGCTTCTCACCTCCCTATCTCGTCTTCAAGATAGGTGGAGTTAGGTATTGAGATTGAATAAAGAAAAGGAAAGCGGGATCAATTTAACTCGGTTCATTTAAACTAGGAACCACACATACATTTGAGCAAGCCTCTAAGTCATGGAATGATTTCTGGAAGTTCTGGAGTGTTGGTGTTCAAGGTCACCATAACAGGTCTCTGAATGGCCCAAACATGATGCGAAAGAATGTCGTGCTCCCAACTTGGGGAAAAAGAAGAAATAGCCTTGTCACACATGTAGTTCTCTTTCCAGCAGACGTTGCGAAACTTTCAGATAAGAAACAAAAACCTTAGACATTTTTTACCGCTTGGTACATATTCCTGGTGAATAATTCTTTTGTTGCAACAGAATTAATAAAGAGCGTCATGATTTTCATATTCACAACTATTTCTAGGTTTCGGTAAATCAGGACCCTTTCACGCAGCAGTTTGCAGCTTACTTTACGTATCGTGCTGAAAAACGCACTTTCCGTTCTTTTTAATAATGTAATGAAGGAAATAAGACTCGTTTATGGTAGCGGCCATCAGTTTCACACTATGGTAGATAATTTCTACTTTCGACAACGTCACTAAGGAATAGTTCACGAAACGTGGACAAAGTTTCAGTTTCTTGCAATCGTGGTTATTATTATTGGTCAAACGAGTTCTGATATGTTACTGAGATTTCTATTTTCGTCATTTAATATTACCTCCAGAAATATATAATCTTAAGTTTTTCTGACAAATTTGTTTGGATCTAAGCGAACTTTCTCTTCCACAGTTTTTGCCAGCACTGCACATTTTATGGCATTCAGAAACAAGGCAAGATGAAACACAGTTGCCTCAACAGACTTTTCCCAACGTCTGAAATGGTTCTGTAGGTGTTCCTTCTGTGCGCACATAGCATTTGATGTTCAGTTCATTCTCGTTTCATTCTTGAAATTATTTTTCAAATGATTTCAATCTTGAAAAGATGAAATTAAACGAATTAGTTCATAATTATAGGCATCACGCGCTGAATGGCGACCAAGAACTGAAAATTTGACATGTGTCAAGTTTACTACTTTGAAAATCTGCCATACCACGGCTAACATAGAACCCAGAGAAGATCAGAATTCTTTTCTACTTGCCGGACTATAAACCCTAAAATAAAATACAATTTTCAATGCAATGCTGCGTGACGTCATATTTTGCTTCTTCCATTCTCAAGAAATGAAATTAAAAGATACTAAAGTAACTATACGGAAATAGAAGCATAACTCATGTAATTAAAGTGTCATCTAAATCACATGGATTCCTACTGTGAATCAAACCAATTAATTCTGCATCCCTAAAGTTATGCATTCTAACAGTTATACCAATACAAAGGCTCACATTCAATATTTAAATATTTTTAGTAACAGTATAAAATACTTATTTGACAAAATGGTGCACATAGCAACTTGAAATGTTGAGCAAGGACAAGTTAAGTCAGGCCTAGTTTTCTAGAAATAAAAAGTAAAGTGGAAAATTCTACTAAACTATTTTTAAAAATCAGTGTAATAGATTATTCAGAAACTCTCACCTGTTGCTCGAGCAATGCAAGCTAATCCTTTAACATCACATGATTTATATGGGCCTTTAAGAAAATATCAATATTTATAAAACATCCATTTTAAATAAATTATTGAATCATTAGATTTAAAAAATCCAGTACTTAATTGAAATAATCATTTCAAGGTAAAATACAATGTAAGTCTATATTTTCTTAACACTAAAGTTTTCTACTAAGAATACGAGATATAGGATAATTATAACTTATGAAAATGCGCCGCTATCAAATGGCGCCCTTGACACTCCGATGATAAATAAAAATATAGCGCTATGGTAGATTGTGCTCTATGTATTGTATCTGTCGTTGTCCCAATTATCATAGGACACTGAGGTTTCCTTTGTACCAGAGTAATATGCTGAACAATTATTGCGGTTTTCGGTTAATATTTGTGGAGAAAATAGCACTTTCTTGTAAATTCAAGGACAGGTATTTGACATCTCCATCCGGTAACTTTACTGAACCATCTTAGAATATTTTGCATTAATGTGGTAGGTGCAATTTCTTACAACATAGAAACAGTCGATATTAAAATTTACTACGAAACCTTGTTTAGTTGCCTCTTCAAGATTAAATTGACTTTCTGCTAGTAGAGGCGTGCCAATATTCGTAAACATTCAATCTCCTTTTTGTTGATGTTGATAGTCCTATTATACTGCGCACAATGGTGTAATCTTTACGATATTCAGATTACCTTAAGAAGAGTGAAGAACCACTACTATGAAACCCTTCGAGTTGAAATTTTGTTTCCTCTTTCCAGTGCTTACGCAACTACGAGGTTATAAAGGACAGGATCTACTATACCTGTAGCACAGAACTATGATCGGTGCTGGTATCCAGTGCAGTTGTCAGATGCATAGTCCATCATTCATCACCAGCTCTCAATGCACAGACAATTACTTACAATCTACTCTCATTGTACAAATAATCATTTAAAATCAAATCTAAATGTACAGACCGATGATAAATAAAAATATAGCGCTATTGTAGATTGTGCTCTATGTATTGTATCTGTCGTTGTCTCAATTATCATAGGACACTGAGGTTTCCTTTGTACCAGTGTAATATGCTGAACAACAATTGCGGTTTTTGGTTAATATTTGTGGAGAAAATAGCACTTTCTTGTAAATTCAAGGACAGGTATTTGACATCTCCATCCGGTAACTTTACTGAACCATCTTAGAATATTTTGCATTAATGTGGTAGGTGCAATTTCTTACAACATAGAAACAGTCGATATTAAAATTTACTACGAAACCTTGTTTAGTTGCCTCTTCAAGATTAAATTGACTTTCTGCTAGTAGAGACGTGCCAATATTCGTAAACATTCAACCTCCTTTATGTTGATGTTGATAGTCCTATTATACTGCGCACAATGGTGTAATCTTTACGATATTCAGATTACCTTAAGAAGAGTGAAGAACCACTACTATGAAACCCTTCGAGTTGAAATTTTGTTTCCTCTTTCTAGTGCTTACGCAACTACGAGGTTATAAAGGACAGGATCTACTATACCTGTAGCACAGAACTATGATCGGTGCTGGTATCCAGTGCAGTTGTCAGATGCATAGTCCATCATTCATCACCAACTCTCAATGCACAGACAATTACTTAAAATCTACTCTCATTGTACAAATAATCATTTAAAATCAAATCTAAATGTACAGACCATCATTTCAGCTCAAATCACCTCTCAAAGATATCCTGTTGTCCAACAGCCTACATCGCCTCCAAGACGGCTGCATTACAGATCACGCAACCGGTGCTGTCTTAAATCTTTCAAGAAAGCTAATTTGAACTGCACGAAAAGCACACTGACGTCAATCTGATCCTTTGACAAGTAAATAACACCTAGAAAGATTGTTAATATTTTACAAAAAAGCCACACTTATTGTGAGTTTAACGTCCCATGATTATGTACCGACGCTAAGAGAGACGATCGTGATAAGAATGAAGCGAAGGACGGAATCAAGAAGGTAGGACAATCTGAACAACCCACGCATACGTCCTTGTGCCACGTGCTGGAAACGAGCCACGCATCAGAAATTAGCAGTCTAGCATAGCGGCTGGATTCAGTGAGCAAAATTCTTTAAATTTGCCTCATTTAATGTTAGTTTTATTGTACGTCTTTTTTCACTTGTTCTCAAATTAGACTCTTACACTCGCACGAAAATCGTGAGAAATTCTCAAATAAATGTCACGGAAATGATAAATTGTTTCCACCATAACTAGTGTAGTGTGCATTTTGTTGTGTACTATATCTGACCAGTCAACTCAGGGCTAGATATGGTTGTAGACTCGGACTTAGCATCGCACATCGCAAAAAAGCATAATAAGTAAGACAAAAAAATTTCAAAAGTTCATTAATAATAATAATAATAATAATAATAATAATAATAATAATAATACATTTAGCGAGTATTGGTTTCAATTACTTGTAGTTGAAGATGCGTGAAAAATTATTGTAGTACGGACAGTAAGTAGACTGTGGCGTAAAGATGGGTGCGTTATGTTCTTGTGTTCGTTCGCGACGCTCACCAGTGGAACTCTCGTGCGCATGTTCACCGCAAAACACTCACACGAATTTCAATCCAGTCTGTCCGCTACCCTTGTTCCTTACCGGAATAGGTTTTTACGAATTGTTGTTGTGTATTTTTGTTACTTGACTTTTGCCATGAGCAGCAGAAAAAAAACTTTCGGCATAGAAATGGTATAACATTAGATCCAAACCTGTGTTCAACTAGGTATACGATGGTAAGGCTGTATATTGGACAATATATAATAAAGAAGTATCTCGTAAAATATATAATTCTACTTAACTCAGAATATCATTTAATTATTTCTGTAACTTCTTATTTTTAGATAAATCTCATACCATGAACTATTATGACAACAGACATGTATGTTTTTTCACATAGGTTTATTTCCAATATAAACACAAAAGCATTTACTTTTTTTAACACCACATAAATAAGTCACCTCAATTATGCACAAAACGAATGCATCTCTTCTTTAATTGTTCTATGTCTGAAAATATTTTTTTCCTTTTGGCAAGAACTTACCCTTGAAGGCGGTATTGAGAAATGTATATTTAATTTTGGTGATCTAATGTTCAATTGTAATTTGCCAGTGTTCCTTGAATTCTCGAAATACCGCATATATAAAATTTTCTTTGAACTACATTTTTCGCTGACGCGTTACTCTGTGGATGGAAAGGGGGCTTTAAAACGTATTTTATTTTTCGGTTACAGCAGTGCATTTTAAAGGCGTCAGTGCTTAAAATCGTCCATTATAGGTGACTAATTTGGACCGAAAGGTGATACATTGAATTAGATCTTCACATAAGTGCACTAGTTCCGTAAGGTCTTCTTGCAAACATGGCAAACATACTTCAGTAGTAAGAATATATATAATATTACGAATTTAGATTATTCTGTTCAATCTTTGAATATACATGATAACACGTTTTCTTTTTTAAAAAGTATTTTTTAAGAAATAGAGTATTATTTACAATCTCGAAGTTGAAATTATATCTGAAGAAGATAACCTGGGAGTCTCTTATACAATATTTCCAATAGCGATTTAATTATGAGTTGTAACCATGGATATTAGGATATTTCTTTAGTTATTTCTTAAGATTTTAAAAGAAGAACACTAACGTAATCACTGTGTTCCTAAAGGTCGCAAGACTTGCAAATCTTATTACGAGACCTCCGGAGTAACCTTTTTTTATTACATGTATTTTCGAAATCTTAGTTGAAAAGGCAGAAATCATAATAGTTTGGAGAAACTTTACAATATGTTTTTTAATCCTAAAGATCCACCGAACAAACTGAAAATCTGTGATTATTTTAAAATAGCGCCCATACGTAAACTATCCGCTACGATTTATCGTTCCATTGCATGTAATTTCGTTCATCTGTCAACAATGTAGCCACATCTCACGCAACAATCATTAATTTACACTATATTTCATTTAAAATACTTTCACTGCCATCCCTAATTTTGAACTCTTGCCATTCACAACAAGTACGTTAAAATAAAAATAAACAAAACGTTTAGAAGTTCTCGGCTTAAAAAGTACCTACAGTACTTTTTTTCTCCGAGCCATGCGTGATGCAGTCATGGTCCACGCCCGACTGGTCAACCTGAACGGAAAATAAACCTACAACTATGACCACTGGCCTTATACATGTATCTAAATGAAACCTTTAATTATAATTCTTCAAACGGCGGTCACATATGACTGACGCAGTTTGAGTGGAAAGCTGTATGCCGGTCCCAGATGACCCCATGGCAAACAATTAAAATTGCATCTCCTATACCATTTGATGATGAATGAGTCATAATCTCAACTGGTTTAGTGTCACCAAAATGCCGTAATAACTTTGCTTTGCAGTAATAACTGCTTTAATCGTATAGAGCTTTTCCTGATGACCTTGGTTGAGTTCCTGTTCATTGTCTCTGTGACAAATTAAATAATGAAATGCATATGTTTATGATAAAAGTTGAGCATGCCGAGAAATGACTGAAGCTCTAATTTATTATATCGGTCTTCAAAATGGGATCCATTTTATTAGCAGTTGTTGATATTGTTTAGTCTTGTATAGGGTTACGCATATACTTAATCTGTTCCAAAAAGTGTCCCCCTAAATTTACGTTCTTTAAACTTGTTTATTAACTTCATCATTGTGCCAATATCACTGATGAAAAAAAATTGTCATGTAAAAGCATAATCTAAATAAGAAGACACCCCACAAATTCAGTCCAAACTTACTTCATAAATCTTTAAGTAGTTTGCAGAGCAGTTGAGACGCAATAGAAGAAGCGTGTGCTCGTAAAGACTCCAGAATATGTTTAAATTCAGGTACTTTTCAAAATATTGTTCCACATCTAGTTGTAAGTATTCTTGTGTAAGGTATAGTATTAAATAAAACTAAGATTTCTTCAGGTGTTACATAATGTTGTTTATCTTGGATAAGCTACTCACTCAATTACTAAAGTTATCGTATGTTTCAAATCTAAGCATAAACGTAAGAATTTAGTCTTCTTTTTTATCACTACCAAAGGGTTTCCAAGTAGAGTAAGAAATGGGTTTCAATATTCTCATCTTACAAAAACTATCAAATTGTTCTTTAACTTCTGTTCTCAATGGGTACGATATTTCATAGGGCTTTTATAAATTTATATAGTACTTTGCTAATCATAATCAAAATTGGATAATGGTTTATATGATCTGAAATTGATTTTTCAATATCAGTGCTGAAGCTGATTTTAAAATCTTGTTTTAGGTTTCCGACAGATAGATCTGGCATTACTCCAATGGAATCCCTAATGGGTTTACTTAATAGAATAAGGAAATATGCATTCCATTGTGCTGTAATCACATCGACTCGCTACAGAAATGTTTTCTTTTGTTCTAGTAAAACTAATGGTAAAATGTGTTTCTGTCCCTTTATCCGTACTTTTAGATACATTACACACTTCTATTCACTGCTGGATTCATTAGCAGTTTTAAACTTGTAGACAAAGGACAATCAAGTTTATTTTCAAACAATTGTTGTCGTTGTTTATATTCTATAGCTGCAACTTGTTCTTTCTTATCTATTATAAGCTGAACTTCAGTAGATTATACTTGATAATTTCGGCGTGGATATTCTTGCATATGTGAACATTCGATATAATTGTGGTATATATGCAAAGTATTATTGGTATCTTATTATGAAGGACTGGTAAGATGTTTGAAACATAAAATGTAGGGTAACTGGTTATACTAACTCCAGGGATACAATAACGTCCATTGTTTTTCAACTGTTTACAGCACAGGAACTAAGTACATGACAGCAATCTGTAATGTGTTACTGCATAGGAGGCTCATCTGTTGTTTTCGCGCGTGAGTTGGTTTCCTGTGGTGTAACGTGTGTGTTACGCACTTTTTGTGTAATAAATTTACACCAGAAAATTGACAACAGAAAACATAGGTAAAGTTTTTGAAGTTCTTTATATTAGTATCCCTACAGCTGCGTTATGTGTAAGAATTTAAATGATATTTTTTTAATAAAGCATAATGATCAATAACGAGTGTATCGACTGTATTTACATGAGTCAATCTGTTATTAGAGAGCAGTGGAACGATCGTATGTTCATTGTGCTGTGTGGCTGCGTTAACGCCAAACGCGATGAATACAATGGAATTACTATCTGGGTTAAAGCTGCTACACCTCAGGACCAAATATCTGCTTTTCAAGCTACTGGCAAATACCCATTCAATTATTTAGTACTCACAGAAACAACTTTTGCACTAAGTACCATCACCTCAGTGTTTCCGACAAGTTCTTTCTGGGACTGCACTGGACAACAATAACCAGCCATCCACTGAAATTATGAAAAATCCCTTGTCGTCAACATCACCTGCATGCATCCGTGATTTTGTAGCTAATGCTCCGTCTCAGTCGTCTCACTCTACATCCTCCAGTAACAACTATTTCTCTGAACTTATTCCAACTCCAAAAATTAACAGATCTCTTCCTCAAAGGAATAGATTAAAAAGCATCCAAGCAGTGGCAGCAACTAGAAGTCTGTTTAACGAACGTCCTTATGTGACGGATAATGGTCAACTCGGCAACCGTGTGGAAGAAAGAAAGGGAGTACTTGTAAACAGAATGGCGAAGATAAAAGTTCGAAAACATCATCGCAAAGATAACTCCTACTATTGCGTTACTTGCAATGGGTAATATTACGATGATACTGGTAAAACTGTGATTGGTTTGAGTGTGGAGTATGTAAGGAGAGGTATCACGAAACTGGTGGTGACATATTGCCTCTTGCTTTACATTGCTCTTCTAGTTCCAACTAATTGCAATTATCCTAACGTATCTCTGTTCATTGGTTTCATCATAATATGAATAATGATAACATGGAGCAATTGTATTCATACTGTATGCATTTCACTTTTGTGTACAACATATATTTTCCATGTTCTTTGCACTATGTTGTAATCAGTAAACACCAAGCTACTAAACAATGAAACATATATTTTTTCCGCCAAATATTAAGTGTGAAATCCTCGAAAAACTAACAATGGTGGCGTTGTTGTAGCCAGTTACCCTACACTTTTACCACCTCCCATTACATTATGAAGGAACTAAGAATATATTTAATATCCAAGTATGCCAAAATTAACACCAAATAAATTTTTGTTCACCCGCGTATGCACTCTTGCTGATACGTCTGCTTTCTATACACGCATCCTCTCCCTAACACACGAGCTCCAATTAAGCCATATCCTGAAACGCTTTAGATGAAAAACTAATTCTAGTGACTTGCACTTAGACCCTACATATTGACCAAGTAGTAATCGTAAAATCGTGTTAAGCGCTGGAAGAGGTGGTGCTGGTAAAAAGGTACGTGATAAAAGTTTTGGGAGAAACGTACATTAATTATGTTTCACAGAAATAGTTCCAATTGAGTAACCTTACCCTAACCTAAACGTACTACACTTAATCTTATCCAACTGTACTCTAACCTAATCATCTCTAACCTAACCCTACTACAATCTATTACAACTACTCTATCCTACCCTACACTATCATACTCTATTCTACTCTTCCTATTCTACCCTTTCTACTTTACCCTAGATTTTACGCCATTTTTGTTAGGATCACTTCTGTGAAATAACGGTCATGTATCGCTTTACAAAAGAGTTCGGATATATTTAAAAATACTTTATCCTTATGACACACTTTACAGTACTCTACTACTTACAACAAATGAAAGCATACATAATCTAACTTAGTCGATACTGATCTACTTTATTATATCCCGTATGCAAATAACGCTTCGGGAACATTCTGCTGTTATTAATATACTTGTTAACAATACATTATGCTGATTGAGTCTCATGTCATACATGTAAGAAGACCATTCCAAGTAATTAGTAGAAATTACAAATTAAATCTAGTGAATCTATATTATTACATTTGACAACCCAAAATACCTTTTAAAAATGGCCAATGTTTAGCAGAAGGGGTTCAGTCTTTTTTCTTAAAAAAAAATGTTACGATTTGATAATTACTGTTCACATTAGGTCAGTTTAGGTTATGTTAGGTTAGTTTATGCAAGTTTATGTTACGCTATATTATGTTAGTGTAGGGATCCTGCATAATTTTCCAAAAAGAATCATTCCAGATGCAATCAAATTTGAAGGTGAAATGTGGCTCATATGTTTCAAATTTTCCTCTAAATTTGTACATGTGTTATGGTATCCAAACATAACACACCTGTAAAATTTTACAGCTCTAACTCAAAGGTGATTCTTGCAGGAGCCATTCGAAAGTTGAGGGTTTTGTGCAAAAAACACCTAAGTCCGCACTCGATTTAAAGTAACAAAACCGCTAGATAAGTGGAGATATTGAAGCTCTTTGAAAATGGTTTTCACTAAAACAATATTAGAATTTGTAGCAACTAAAAAATTGTAGTAATGAACTTCCCAAGTGTGGTTAAACATAAATTTCACCGTCAAAGAGAAAGAAGAAAAAACAATTTCAAAATTCGGCTGTGGTAATGAACTTCCCAAGTGTGGTTTAACATATGAATTTCACCGTCAAAGGGAAAAAAGAAGAAAAACAATGTCAAAATTTGGCAAGTATTTCTGAAAAAGGCCAACCAAACACCAACTTCAAAATTTGAATTTAGTAGCTCAGATGTCCCTCTTTAACATATAAAAAAGTAGGAGTGTGGTTATTTGAATGTTGAAGAAAAAAATTATGACACAATGTAAGTTTAAGGATGACTTAGCCACTTTTGCACACAACCCCAAATTTCCAATGGTTGATTCAAGTTTTCCACTCTGAAATGTTTATAATTTTCAAGACTGAAGTGATTTAGTAAATAAATTGTGCTCGAAATTTGAAACTTTAAGTACCATCACTGGAAGTAGTCAGGTTCTGTCATTAATTCGAAAATCATGGTGTATAATGTGAAAACTGTCGAAACATTTTAAACAACCGAGTATCTCGTTCGTAAAACCCGGATGGTGAGAAAAGAGCATGGTGTTTTAGCCAAATCTGATTCTGACAACGAACATAGTATTCGTGCAAACAACTTTAATTTAGTGACAGCATTTTACAACAGTGATGAAGTGTCCTGAAATGCTGGATTCAGTGCAAGTGTGTATATGAATTTCATTATCAAAGAGAAAAAGTAGACAAATAGTGTCAAAATTTAACATTTTTTCTGAAAAAGGCCCACCTAACATGAACCTATTTTTTAATAAGCAGCTCTGGTATTACTGTTTATCATTTAAAAAATACCAGAATGTTTCCTGGTTTGTTGAAAAAAATCAAGTCTCATTATTTAATTTTCTAGTAATACGACATACATTTCTAAGTATATTCCTTTGCAATGGTTGATAAAACTTATGAAAAAAATTAGAAACTTACCTTAAAAGCAAATTATGAAGTTATTCTAACAATATGCGTATATAGGTTTTTTTTTATTTAACTAATGAAACACTGAACAATAGAGAACTATCATCATTTAATACACAAATAACATTTACATGTTTGGCTGATTTTAAGCAATTTGAAATATTGAGTCTAAGATCTCTTATCACCAATTTCAGAGAACCTCTTGTCAATAGCTTGAATATTCTTCAGAAATCCAGTAATTTTTGCCAATACCAAGTACTGGGTATTCCAATATTAATAATGCAGTTTTCGTATGGAATCCAGCTTGTGTCAGGTCTTAACTATTTTCCAATCCAGCATTTGTTTTCACAAATGCATGAAAAAATTGCTCACATGAAAGGTTAATGTCTTTCAATTCTAATCGAGTATTTAGAGCTGAAAGTGTGGATGTTGTCTTTGAAGAAGATACATTCAAGTTTTGACAAGCTGATGTGTTTGTACTGATGATTTTCACGCGTTTCTTGCAACGAGATAGCTCTGCCAGTCTCTTTGGAAACATTGGACGAAGGTTTTGAACTTTTTCTGTCACACACACACACACACACACACACACAAAGTTTGACATTGGTTATTGTTTGACAAAATTGGATGAAACCGGCAACAGTAACCTATCCGGTTATTCAGTGGCTTCTGTAAACCAGCATATCTGGCTAGACATTTCAGAGTCCCACCTACGCCATCGCAAACACTTTTGTCGTGTCTTCTGGTAAACTAGTTCCACCCTACAGTCCGAAGTCACTCATGGAGGCATAAGTTGGCAAAGTTTTCTTTATAGTTTTTATGTCGGGCTGTTGATCCATGTTTGAAGTAGATAACGTATTTAGTATGAGGAAGAACATCGTTAACATATTTCAAAACAGTAACTTGGAAAACATAAAAGGAAACTCTATGTAAGTGTAACCTTCTTTCTGATCTTCTGGGCTTTACGAGCGAGATCTTCGGTTATTTCTAACGTTTGAACAGTTTTCATATTATAGACCATGATTTTGGAACTAATGACAGAATCTGAGTCCTTTCAGTAATGGTGCTTGACGTTTCAAATTTCTGGCACAATTCATTTATTAAATCATCTCAGTTTTGACAATTATATACATATTCAGCGTGGAAAACTGGAAATAGTCATTGGAAATTTGAGGGGTTTGTGTAAAAAATGCCTAATTTTGCCGTCAACTTACATTGTGCCATTATTTGTTTTTCTTGAACATACCAAAAAAATGCACTCCTAATTTTGTATACGTTAAAGACGAACATTTGAACTACATATACAGAACATATGAGGTTGGAGTAAGGTCGGCCCTTTTCAAAAATATTTGCCAAATTTTGACATTATTTTTTCTCTTTTTTTCTTTTTGATGGTGAAATTCATATGGTTAAATACACTTGGAAAGTTCATTGCTACAAGTTTTAAATGCCATAACTTCTGAGTCTGTTTTAGTTAAAACCATTTTTAAATAGCTTCAATATCTCCACACATGTAGCGGTTTTAATACTGTAAGTTGGGGGCGGACTTAGGTGTTTCTTTGTTTTTTTTTTGACAAAACCGTTAACAAATTTTGAATGGCTGCTACACGAGTCTGCTTTGAGAGAGGGCTGTAAAATTTTACAAGTGTGTTATGTTTGGATACCACAACATTTGTACAAAATTTAAAGATCTGAGCAACCTTGATTTGTTGATTTATGGTATGCCCTAAAATGATAGAATTTTGCTTATTTCTATTAATATTATTTTAGTGTAGGTTAGTTGAAGTCAGTATTAATTAGCTTAGTTTGTTTAGGTTAGATTTCGTTACGTTATATTACGTCTAAGTACTTGTATCATCCATTTCTCCTGTACTTTTTGTGTTTTTTTACGTGCATCGTGACCCCTTCTACTAAACATACTTTTTTATATTTTTTATCCATAATAATTATTTTTAAATTTCACTTTTTTTCACTACTTATAGTTTTAAAAATTTCGATATAATGAAAATCTCCCCTACAAACCGTTCGTGTGCCTATGTGTAACATTTTATTACTTAAGATTCCTTTTGAGATTAAAAAAAGTTACTTATAGATAAGATACAGTCTCTGTTACCGGAGATATTAGGTTCACAATATGTATGAATTAAAACAAATTGAGACAGTATACTTATACATACCTGAGTTTTAAAAACCAGGTATGTAATGTATTCATCAAAGTTCTTATCACATTCTAAGATTACTTTGGGGGCGTGGTGGCTCAGTGGTAGAGCGTTCACATCTGGTGCTTTAGGTCCCTAGTTCGATCCCAGCTCGCGCCGTGTGGTCTTTGTGCTGGACAAACATCGTGCTCATGGGTTTTCTCAGAGTTCTCCCGTTCACTCCCACTTTCTTCATTCCACCATTTCACTCATCTCTCATCATCACCGTCTCCTTTAGCTTAACCGGCATAAACGTGGGACGTAAAACTAGGTAGATTTCATTTCATTTTTTTCTAAGATTACTTTCAATTTTGTATTGTTTGTTATTGGTCTATAAACTTAGTAGCTTGAGCACAGCTTCTTAAATGGCTCTAAAGCCATTATTAATGTGTATGTTTATATCTAACATAAAATCTAACATACTTTCAGAATTCATACATAGAGTTATTTCAATTATCACAATGTTTATACATTTCTTCAATAATTCTTGAACATATTATTTCCAGATTGTCATTGCGTATATATTTTCTCTTCTTTCTTTTTGTCTTTATTTAATGGCTTGCCTCGAGTTATAAAACTATTGTGTATTACCCAATAGTATGGTGGAGTTAAAACTTTCTATTTTCAAGAGTCAATCCTTTCGTTTTGTTACGAAACTTTTTTATCTTGCACAGCTACTGACAAAATATCGTAAATATATGTACGTTCGTCGACCTGTACTTGCGAGCTTAATAATCCGCGTGAAAATGTAAAATAAATCCACAATTATTACTAGTATAATTATAATAAACTAGCTTAAATTTGAAGTTGGATACACTATTTAATAACACATGTAATATGGCACACTTCTAGCAATAAGTTGCACAAAAGTGGAACGATTAATGGTGCTTACCAGAATTAAAGAAAAGTTGAGGTGAGCATCTACATTTGTCTATAGCTTCTCTATATTTGAAGTCCAGCCTACATGAAACTTGAGAGTAAATGTTATTGGTGTACAGCTTCATCTCTTCTGTGAATAAGCAGTTTCTTTGTTTGACTGTTAGCTTTCGCAAATTTTGTGAGCTTACTGTTGAGAACGGAACTACAAAATAACAAACAGTGTTTATTTCTCTCGACGGTAAATAGGTAAAGTGGTTTATTATTTTCTGTGGATATTCATAAGGTGAGTTGATGAATACCTGTAAAAGAATGAAGCACATATAGGTACATTTACTTCACAACTTGGTTAATAGTTTTTTAATCAGTTTTTTTTAGCAAAAGTTACATAGCAAAGTAATGTGTAACTTTCTGGGCCAAACCCTGTTCAGACGAAACTAAACATTATTCAATAGTTTCACAATACCTTCTGCCGTAGTCCATCTAGTGTCATAACCAAAAACATGATGAGGATATACTTTAGTAACCGTTTCATCTTGATATGTGCGATGCCTATCTCACAATATCAATTTTTAGGAATATTAATTAATTTGGTTTGGTCAATTTTCTCTAAAAGTACACAGAAACATGAAAACTAGAACAGATATTTTCTTAGCTTTGTGAGATGTTCAGATTAGTCTTTGTATTTTTTGTTATTATTGTTTTCCAGAGACAATAGGACAGACGAATATCTGGTTACCGTGAAAAATATGAAGTCGTGATTTCAACGGATGATACCGGTAAATATTTTTTTGACATTATGTCTGTTTGTTCGTTCCTTCATTCGTCCTGGTGTACACCTCCCTAAAAACCATATCTGTCAACGTATGTTAACCAAATTTTAACTTTAAGTGTTTTCTATGACTCCCCAGAACATTCGACTTTTCTTCCTATCTTGAAAAGAGGATAGGGTACTAAACATGAACCCTTAGTGGTTAATTATTTACGGACAAATTTCTCGAAAGAGAACAATGCGATTTTGTCCTTATTTGATAAATGTATGTTTATTAATGCCTAACAACAACAACTTATTTTTGTTGAAAAATCTAAAATTGGTAGATTATACATGCAATGAGTTTTCTTTTATTATTTTGTGGGAAACGATGCAGGCGATTGCGATCTCATTGATATCCAAAACATTAAACATTTCATTAAGAACCAAGTAATATGAAATAATTCGTTACTCATTTAAAATTCTCGGAGGAGATAATTTACTCTTAAAATAGAATTATATAATGATTTTCTTTAAACTGAATCAGGCGATTTTCTTCATATTTAATAAATGAAAATGTATTTAATACAAAATATTATTAATTACTTCTCATAAAACATGCACACATAGTAGTTAACTTTTTATGTTACATTCTACTCAAATTGAGCTTATCCAATTTTGTTGATATTTAATATAAAAATGTTTTATTAATAATTCTTCTATGCGACATAAATCATTTCTAATATAAATATCCTCAGAGTATAGTATAGGTTTGGGGTGAGTTTTCTTCGGGGAAACTTTTCTTCAATATCAACCTACATTGTATTAATATTTCACAAATAACGGTTTCCGTAAGAAGTTTAGAATAGAACAAACTAAAGTTAAGTACTTGCTTGTCTCCCTGTGTTACGATAACTTTCATAAAAATTATTTGATTAAGAAAAACGCTCTTGATTCGTCCCTGCTTCGAATCTTACAAAAGTGAGGCCCACAAATTGTCGCTGAAATCTGAATGCCACATAGCACATTTGATAAAGCATCATGAAAAAAGAAAATTTTAGAAATTTAAGGTGTTACGAACCACAATGATACGACCTACGGGGCTTCAAAATTTGAGTATCGAAACAATTATTTAATGAAAATGTATACGTTTTATGTAAATATCTTGAAAATCTTTAAAGTAATAAAAGCATAAGTTCCGCAATATAGTGAGAAAAAATGCCACATCAAACGCTACAAGCAGTGTTGCCATAGATGAGGCAGTGTTGCTGACCCAGCATAAATATAATTTGTTAGAAACAGCACCATATACAAATATGCATAGATTTCAAATACACTATTATCATTAAACATAACAGTGGAGTGTATTGGATAGGTGTTGTACATTGTAGAACTAAGTGAGCTGAAAATACACAATGGAGAAATCTGATATGTGGCAACAGAGGGTAATAAAGGAATATGTCTCTCATATTATGAATTTAATTCAAACGCAGAATACCGCCGATAGTATAACATAGGAAAATGCCAGCAGTATCACAAAAGATTGATGCATTTGAAAAACAAATTTGAGTGATGCCATTTGTACGTCCAGTGTTAGCTCCGAAGCAATATAGGACGTGACCTACCGCGTAAAATGGAATCCGAACCACTATGGAGGACGATAGATGACAATGAAATGCAAGGTGAAAAATACAACAAAAACCTCAATGTCCGAAACGGGTTGAAACCCGCGATCCCTAATAATTCTATTGCCTTGCCTTCTAGACTACACGCCTATAGGTGCCGAATAAAAACGAAATGATGTAGTAATAAAATAATTATATTTCCTCTGTGAATATGGTAATATCACATTGTAGATTAAGATAATCATATGATGTGTAGGAAAGGATGTAACAGAATATATCACTTAAACCAAGAAAGTATTCTACCAAATGTGGATAAGATAATCTGGAAAAGCAATTTACAGAATTACAAAAAAAGGGCTTCTTTTCTCAAGTGCAACATATTGTTTTAATGAGTTGTCTGCTTATTCACAAGAGTACGGAAATGTAATGCAGATCCCTCAGTATTTCAATGCATTCCTTTATTACCCTCTTTTGACAAATATCAGATTTCTCCGTTCTACATTTTCAGCACAAGTAGTTCCAAAAATGTGTAACACTGAACCAGTACACTTCACTGTTATGCTTAGTGATACTTTGCATTTGAAATCTCTGCACATTTGTATATGTTGCTATTTTAAGCAAAACACTTTTATACTGAGTTGGCAATACTGCTTTATCTATGGCAAGACTGTTTGTGGTTTTCGATGCGGCATTATGTTCTCACTATATTGTGCAGCTTTTGTTTTGATTGCTTTAACGGTATTCAAGATATTTACAAAAAACGTATATATTTCCATTATATAATTGCTTAGGTATTCAAATTTTGAAACACCGCAGGCCGTATCCTTCTGGTCTATAAACACCTTCATTTTTCTTCATTTTCATTTCTGATGATGCTCTATCTGATGTGCTATGTAGCAGTCAGATTTGAGCTACAGCTTGTGGGTCTTTCCCGTGTTAGGAATTAAGATTAAAGGAAGGAATAAACACGCTGACGGAACGTATATTATAACCAATATCTCAGTATATCTTCAGTAAAATAAATCTATTCTTGCACAACATGGTTAATTTTCCTTTATAGATTCCCGTTCATTTGTGTTCATTCTAGATGTGTTAGTCAGTCATAAATGATATTTACTTTTCATCAGCTTTGTAAACTTCTAGTAATTCTTAAAGCATGACTAAACATTAACTAACTGCTTCAACCTTTTAATATATATACATATACAGGGCCGAATAAACATCCCCGATACACTAGCTAAATATACACTAGCTTAAGTGAGAAGCTACCTATCAAAATAGCAATAGTTTGAGAAAATTCCTGCTGTGATGTTTCGTTTGGTGGTTAAAAGGAAGCAGTTTTGCAAAAGCAATAGTTAAAGTTAATTTTCTGAAGACCAAAGTAAAATAATTCAGCAAGAGCAGAGGCTTAGAATTGTTAGGGAAATTCCTCATTCACGCGAAAGGTATATAACGGCATTTTTAAACATCAAATTTAATGTACTGGTAGCTATTGGTACACAACGTCAGAAATATCCTGGATCAGATCATATATATAAAATGGAACCAAACACAGAAAAAAACTGAAACTTTGCATCAAGCAATTGGAAGAAATACTACCGGCGCCCATGATTCTAACATCTCTTCCATTAATAGTTCCTCTTTCTCCAACACCTTGTGTAAATATATTTCTTTTTCTGGTTCAACTGTATAATTTTCTGGTTTCGAATGTGTTGAAATAAGATTGCTTCGTAATATGATTTCCTCTAGTGCAGCTGGTTTATCCGCGCATATTAAATTCATGGACATGATGTCTATTCATTCTTTACTTCTGTAGTTTGAGAGGTGGCAGTGCAAGCATATGCGTAATGGCCAATGGGTGAACACAAAAATAACTACGAGAGACTCCTTGTGGCTAAGCGGTTAGCGTTTGCGCCTTCGGCGTAGAGACCCGGGTTCGATTCCTGGTGGGAGCTCATGTGCTTCAGATTCCACGTTAATCAGTAGGTCCACATCTCATATAGCCTCGCTGATGAACGGGACGCCACACTAAAATCAATTCAACTCAACTCAACAAAAATATCTACGATAGTTCTTGCATATTTTTTTCAAGTGTGTTTTGAAAGAATTTTTACATTTACCATTACTTAATCGAGATTTGAATTTACTCTTGATACTGTTCGTACAATATTTCTTGTAATGGTTCCTTTCTTGCGTTACGTTTTAGTTGCTTTCAGCTGCTCAATTTATTGTTGTAATTCATAAATTGAAAGGTCACGCTTCCTAAATTCCACTAAAATGTGCATATGAAATTCTGTTCCACCTCTGTATCCCATATCATGAAGTCTAGCCTTACAAGTAGATTTCATTCCATCCTACCGATTGTTCCATTTGTTAGTCCGGCAAAACTGCACCCTAATGCTATTTACTCTTTACTAATTTTCTGAACTTGTAGTAATTCTCTAGTTAATGCCTAAACAAGTTCCTGACTGCTTCAATCTTTTAATGTTGTAATTCAAGATATATATTGGAATATAATCATACTCAGTTACAACCACAAAGCATCAGAAATACTGCACTTCAACAACGTTAAATACACTCCGTCATCTTTCGCTCATATCTGATTTACAATTTTTCTTAGCCAATAGTAGTTCCATTCGTACTTACAACTAGGTTCAGATACAGCCACTTATGCCTCATCGCTAATTTACAAATAATGTTAACCATATATGACTTACATTCTCTGCTCTTGATTCAAGCAATATGAGGCTTTTAGCAAAACATCGAATGAGCATTGGAGGAACTGTGCATGCTTACATTTCCTAGACGCTTGAAAGACTAGAATCCGTATCCAGTCATCAGTGCCGTTGTGGTTCTTGCAGCGGTAAGTTGACATTGAAAGATTATTCAGGTTTTCTAACATTTGTTTATTTACAGTTGCAAAAATGTCAAATATGAATACCGCCAACATGCTACAACTTGTCATTGTCCAAGTCCAACTTATATCCGTAATAATTGAATCAAGTGATATACAACACATGAACGCAAGATTGAATTTACTCCAACCATCAGTGACATCATGATTTATGGCTGTGAGAAGGGTGATGCAATATCTCACTCGTTTGTTCTCACTGACATTTTAATGATTGATGCAGACATATCTAGTGATAGTCTTCCATCATTAAGAAAGAGCTCGGTAAAACTAGCTGCTGATGCTGATTACGAGCCATTTGGTTCCGCCTGTCGCCGACGAAGCTTGATAATAAATACTGATGACGAGCAAATAATAATAAGAATAGATTATTCTCAGACTTGTGCTGGTACATGTAGGAAAATCACATGAATTTGTAAGAAATATTGTTGGGCGCCAGACTGGCCTGAAATCCACCGATGGAATAACAGCTTGAATCCGGTGGTTACAAGGAAACTTTGCTGGAGATACACTTGCAGATATCAAATACACTCAAGTAAGAGAACTTGCTATCCACGACGAATACCTGCGAATTTGGCCTCCAGACCTGAAGAATTAATACAAATAATGACCAATGAAAATTCCAGATCTTAGCAATACGGGATGACAAAGACAACATCGCTTGCTTACGCTGGAGAAGATAAAGTTGAAAAATCAGTTAGTTCAAAATCGTAACTACTCATTCATTTACCATCCTGCCGATTATTGCAATGAACAGAACAGTGTATGAAAAAATTATGATTACTTTGAAGAAACCTAGCGGACATTCTATATCACTAATCTGGCCATCAAAGACGAAACCAGAAAATCTAGTCATTGACACTTCACCTAGTGGTATCACAACACAAGCTGGTTGTGAGATATTTTTCACAGATCTACTAGCGAAAACCTCTTCACCGACAGAAGAGAATTTGATTTTGCTCGATCATTGTTAACCATTCACTAATTATGTGAGAATTGCAGACAATCTACCTCCTGATATTTCACTGCGTGTAGAAAACATTCCGAAGAATTGAACAAAGTATTGTCAACCACTTGATGAATACGGCTTCGGAACTTGAAAAAAAGCTGCATAAAAAGCTAGAACATTTTTTAAAGTCGAGCATGGTGATTACAAACTTCTTCAGAGAAATCACTGTCTAGTGCTCATGTCTATTTTGCATAATCAAGTGAGCTTACCAATCTATTACTAGAGCAAAAGTGCATTCAAACTTGCAATTCTCATATCCTGCAACGTTAGACAAAGATCACTACTGGTAAGGTAAGTTGATTAAAAACTACACAAGGCGTTGTATAAGTGCTCTAGTTTGTTTGAAATATATTAGTGTAGCAAACAGCAAAAAAGTAGAAAATATCTATGTCTCTGCAACGAATAAACAATCAGGTAGAAGACGCCACTTAGCATTCATAGAGCGATTGATATCAGAGAAAGTTTACAAAGAAATCTTATTTAATCTTTGACATACCAAGCAAAAGTCAATGTTGGTCAAACATTCATTTTATTTCACAGCTTACAATATTTTGTGAAATCTCTGAATGTTTTACATTATTCGTTTCAATGTAACCTTCACATTTGTTAGTTATCGGTTTTAATATTTCTACTAACAAATTTGAAAAACAAATATCAAGTCGAGATGATTTGTCTCCCGTCTTTGCTTTGCGAGAATATCTTTTATCAACAAAATCATCATATTTTTTATTTCCTAAAATGTATTATTATTATTATTATTATTATTATTATTATTATTATTATTATTATTATTATTAGATGATTTTAATGCTGGAGGAATTGACTGGAAAAAGGGACAGTAACTGTTAGCAATTTTTATGCTAAGAAAAAAGCAGAAAGGTAATAGAATTAAGAAACCTTCTTCAATTAAACCAGCTAAGTAAGCCTTATGATGCCGTAAATAAAGATATAGTACTTGACTTGTTGCTGACGAATATAGAAAATAGTACAATAAATTTTAATGTTGAACCATTAACTAAAATCGATCGTTTCCACCCACCATTTGTATTTTCTTGGAATACTATAAGAAACAATAGCTCAAAAAAGAATACAAAACAGACCAGTAATTATGACTTTTAAAAGGCTGATTTCTTGCAGGTTTATTATGGAATAAAGAAAATAAATTAAATTAATGATCCTACCAACAATGTAGATAAAATGTCTGAAAATTTGTATGACAAAATATATGAAGTTTTCGATTCCCATGTACCAAAGAAACTGTATAATAATAAT
The DNA here is from genome assembly GCF_964235325.1 of Thermobia domestica. Lineage (NCBI taxonomy): Eukaryota > Metazoa > Arthropoda > Insecta > Zygentoma > Lepismatidae > Thermobia > Thermobia domestica. The sequence continues at coordinate 304,522,060 of NC_137455.1, forward strand.
ATGACATATAAAGACCCGTGGTTGAATAGAGACATTAAATCATTAATAAATAAGAAAACAAAATATTTTATAGAGGGCAAACAATCAAATAATAAAATATGGTATCAGAGGTACTCCGATTTAAGAAAGTTGGTCAAAAAGAAATATCTAGAGGCTAGAAAATATTACTTTTTAACGTTGGAAAACAGTATTTGTAAGGACAGTTTGTACTTGTGGAGAACATTCAAACAATCACATAACAAACAAATGCCAAAAAAGATAAAATATAATAATACATCTGTGTCAGAAAATTTTAGATATAGCAGAATGTTTTAAAGTTGAATTTCATAATTCTTTTAATTTTGATTCCAACCAAAATAAAAAATGTAAGGTTCTGAAACTGACGGAATATAATGATAATTAAGTACCTATTTTTACTCCATCTTTCACGCAAAAAGAAATAATTGAAACAATCAGGAAAATTAAGGGAAGTATTACGCCTGGGCCTGATAACATTCCATATTATATCATTAAAGCCTGTAGTAATGAAATAACGTCAAATTTAGCTATTATATGTAACGCATCGTTAAAGACTGGAGTATTTCCTTCAAAATGGAAGCAAATATATGTTGAGCCAATATACAAATCTGGTGATAGATATGATGTTAAAAATTATAGTCCTATTAGTTTGGTAAGTGCATTGTCTGAGATTTTTGAATTAATCGTACACCAACATTTATATGTTAATGTAAAGAATATTTTAAGTGATACGCAGCATGGTTTTTATAAAGGTAGATCGAATGCAACGAATCTCATTCATTTTACAGATTTTACGTACTTTGCACTAAAAAGTAATCTACAGGTTGAGGTTATATATATTGATATGTCAAAGGCCTTTGACTCTATTGATCACAATTTACTTCTGAATAAATTATCAATCATTGGCCTATCACTGGCTTATATTAAATGGTTTGAAAGTTACTTATCAAATAGAACTTTTACAGTAAAAATTGGCAAGCTAACATCTACTCAAGGTCAAATAGGGAAGGGAATACCTCAAGGGTCTCCCCTGGGTGCGCTTCTTTTTTCTCTATTCATCAATGACCTACCAAGAAAAGGAAGGTGTTCAAAAATACTATTATACGCAGATGATATAAAGCTCTTTAGAATAGTTAATAATGAGTATGATAATTATCTCCTGCAGAAAGACTTAGATGCAGTAACCATTGGCGCGAGAATAATTTATTAACTATTAACTCTGGAAAAACTAGATATATTACATTTACTAATAAAACTTAATACTTTGTCAGTAAATATAAAATTGATGGAGTAAGAATAAACAAAGTAGAACAAATTAAAGATCTTGGTATTATTTATGACAGACAATTGAAATTTAGTAAACACATAAATGATTTAATGCAATCAACGAGAAAAACAATTGATTTTACCTTTAGTCAATGGCCTGATTTTTTAAATGGTAGTTTTTATGTGTACTTATATAAGACACTTCAATGTGGTTCAGTCGTTTGGAACAGTTTGTCTAATATACTTATTAACAAACTTGAAGCAGTACAGAAGTGTTTCATACGACTACTATGTTATAAAATGAAAAAGGACTACTATTCACATGAGTATGAATGTTGGTTAACTTTTTGGGGACTTGAGTCTTTAGCAGAAAGTAGAAATTTTATGGATAAATTCTTTATTCAAATGGTATCGGATAATAAATATAGTAGCGATTATGCTTGGAAAATATAAGAACAAGAATGCCGTGTTATAATGTAAAAAGTCAGTCAACATTGGTAGCACTAAATTCTAAACGTGAAATATTGAGAAGAGTGACAATGTCTTATAAAAGTTTAATATGAACATATGTTGGGAGAAACAATAGAGCAATTATTTTACTTAATTATATTTTTTTCCAAAGATTAAACTGTTTTAACTTCATGACGAGGGTCATGATTTTATTATTATTATATATCTTCAGAATATCTTTAGTTATTTCATTTTATTCAAAGAACCAATATTTTATGTGGAAATGTGACAATAGGTAACCAGGATCTTTTACATAGAAGATACGAAATTGTAAGCAAAGTTGAGTCATTATTTTAGCGATAGTTAAATTAATCTTTAATTTACATAGTTCTGTTAATAGTATTTTATGATATTGACTGTATCTATTTTAATCTTATTTTATAATCAGCTTTAATCTTGTAATGTGAATATATTAAACTTCTGACAAGGGTCTTAACCTAGTATTATTCATTCTATATCACAAATTTTCTGGTCTGTTTTAAATGATTGTGTAATAGTCTTAACATAGTGCTGTATTTTTGCCAATGAGCTGTTCACGGCATTGAAAATAAAGTTATTATTATTATTATTATTATTATTATTATTATTATTATTATTATTATTATTAATTTACAGATTAAACCTAACAGGAATATTTTCTGAAGTTATGTTACTGGTTTCCAGTGTGTTCGGAAAATGAAACAAGAAATGAAAAAAGAGAAAGATAATGAGAACCGGTCAAAACCCCCACAGCCAAAACACCCACACTCAAGAAACGTCAAAACGCCCACACAAACGGTCATAACCCCCACAGCCAAAACCCACACACTCAAGAAATGTCAAAACGCCCACACGATCCGTCAGATTCACCACACAAATGGAAAAAATCTCCCAAATACACGACCGGTCATAACCCCCACAGCCAAAACCCCCACACTGGTAATCGGTCATAACCTCCAACGGTCATAACTCCCACACAAATGGACAAAACAGCCACACATAGCAACGGTCACAATCCCCACATAAATGGACAAAACCCCCACAAAAATGGACAAAACTCCCACATGCAGAAATTGTCACAACTCCCACACAAATGGACAAAACCCCCACACAATCGGTCAAATCTCCCACACTCAGATATTATCCTGGTTGTATGTCTTGCCCTTGTACTTTTTAATAACATTTTTTATTCCACTTAAACTGATGTTGCAACTATTCTTCTTGCACTGTTTTGTAATGACAGAAACACTAATGTGGGCGTCGTAAAGAGCCGCAACGTGCAGAACGTAAAGAACGTAAGGTAAAGAACGTGCAATCACAATAATTTCAGAGTATGGGGGATTTGTCCGATTGTGTGTTTTTTTTTTCATTTGTGTGGCAGTTGTGACAATTTCTCCATGTGGGAGTTTTGTCCATTTGTGTGGAGGTTTTGTCCATTTATGTCGGGATTGTGACCGTTGCTATGTGTGGGAGTTTCGTCCATTTATGTGGGAGTTTTGACCGATTTTGTGGGCATTTTGACATTTCTTGAGTGTAGGGGTTTTGGTTGTGGGGGTTTTGACCGTTGGTGCGTTTGGGAGATTTGTCCATTTGTGTGGGAGTTATGACCGATCGTGTGGGCATTTTGACATTTCTTGAGTGTGGGGGTTTTGGCTGTGGGGGTTTGACCTAGACCCAACATAATTTAAGAAATTAAAAACAAGATATGCAGTGCCTGTGTCACTTCGATATGCGAAAACTATTGCATCAGAAGGAAACGTGGCATATGTTTCAAATATGACAAATAGTCAAATTTTGTGTGCACATAACACGAGTTCGTGTAATTTGATCTCTAATATTACAAGCATATTTGTATTAGAAGCATATACGATATCAAAAGAATACGAGTTCTTTCTTTTAATACGCCGTAATATATAATTCACTCTCACTTGCAATACTCTAAGTAATCGAGAACTGTAATTTCGTAAAGAACAATAACCAAAAAGGAACTATATCGATGAATGTCTCGGATAATATTTGAATTTTAGATATCTCCAATCCTTTTTTTTTCTTTTCGGTTAGCATATGCATCTCTTTCTGGCATCTCATCTCTAAATGGACAATTTCACTGAAGAGAAGTCATCACACATCTTGCAAAACCAATTAAATCTAAAAGTGTAAAATTGTCTTACAGTGGATTTGACCCCCCTAACCTATGATTTCTAAACTAGTGCTTAGAACACCTAGACTATTCTTCCACTACTACCAATATTTCCTAACTTTAGAGTTGTGTCATGATATAATGGCCGGAGTGAGAAAGGTTGGAAACAAAAGTTTGACTTTGTAAAATTAAATGAAAACAGAAACTTTCGTTTTGCAGAACGAAGGCTTAAGTATCCAAGTCTCGGTGAGGAGAACAATTCTAAAAAAAAATTGAGTGTGATATACAATGTTTTTCTGCTATAGAAGCCTGTGTGTCTTGGTAGGTATTCTATTAATTACGCTGAAACCTAAAATGAACGTTGCTAAAAAAATAAATAAATCACTGTCAAAAAGATTTTTTCACGGGTCTAAGTTGTTTAAAACTTTTTGGAATCGATGCTATGAAGAATAAGTCCGTACGCTGCACATCCGCTTCGTAATTTAATTCTGTTTAGCAAAGCTATTCAAGTAGTAAATATGAATGAAATATATATTTGCATTTATATTACTGTTTCAGTTCACAAAATAAGCTGTAAAAAGATAAAAAGGAATTTAAAACAAATTTTCATAGCTTAGAACGTAACGTTAATACAAGAAAAGAAATATAACTGAACCCATATATTACATTTGTTACAAAAACATCTGTTGTGTATTCTTGGGTGAGTGTCTATCGTACTTACCACTGAGATAGGCATTCGTTGTCTTGGGTTCGAATTTCCGCCATACTTGGTTTATGATAATTTTCTCTAATGCTTTAAAGAATACAAACCATAAATAGAAGGCAACACTACAATCATTTGCATTTGGAGCTGACTACGGGATCGTTGTACTTCAATACTACGTCGAAAAACATATGTCTAGTGGCGGACATAAATTCTTGACCATGTAATGGCGACTGCTTTGCAACCAAATACATAATATGAGGACTTAATCTGTGATATTTGTAGTTTAGTGTGGAAAAGAAACTAAATTGAAGTCCAAAGTTACAAGAACAACTCAAGTTATTAATATAAACTATGCCAAAGATTTTTGACTTGTATCTAGAGATGCAAAAAAGCCGGCTTTTTTTGAATCGATGGTTTTTTTCACGTAAATAGCCGGCTTTTTTGGGTAAAAAAACGAGAATTTTGGAAATTTTGGCTTTTATCATATTCATGATTTTTCTATCTAAATAGCTTTCTTATAGTATATTCTATAGTTAGTTAAGAATTCCATGACCTAAATGCCATATTTCGCTCTAAAATTCACCATCAAGATGGATGGAGCACATGTTTTACGAATTAAAGCTAACATGAAGAATGTAGTATTTGAGGGCAATTTTAGAGGCTATTTAACTTTATTTTAACTTTTGAGTTATTGACATTTTTTTCTTCTCGGGATCATTTCAGTTTGTCATCTGTGTTTCATTTCTAAGAGTTTGCTCTAGCTTCTAGCGCAAAAGTTGAACTTACGTTTTTTCTATATATCCGTCAAAGCGTACGTTTTCCAATATATCCATCTAACCGTACTTCCACATTTCTGTTATACTGTAGCTGTGCAATGATTTAGCAATAATTTTCCGGATACAACCTTGAATACTAATTTATACAAATAATCAGTAGCGAATTTAGAAACGTACTTTGGGGTGGGTTTCTCTGATTGTTTCGTTTTCTAAAATGTCCTAATTTTATTTGCGAGGAGCTTGTAGTTTATGAGTACAGGCATAACTAATACTGCATTTCGTTTTGCTTATATATTTAGAGATAATCTTCTGGATACAATCTTGAAGATCATTTTATACTGAGAATCAGTGGCGGATTTAGAAAAGTATTTTGGGAGGTTTTTTTTCTTACTAATGTTTAGTTTTTCTAAACATTCGTAATTTTTATTTGACGGGAGTTTAAAGTTTATGAGTAAAGGCATAACTAATAGATATTTCGTTTGTTTTAGACATTCCGTAATTTTGGAGAACAGGCTTCAGTCCGAAAGACCGTCCCCCTAACCTTCGCAAAACCGTCACTGCTGGTAATTAGTAATAATAACGATTTAAAAACAATAAGAAATGAAGTCGGCCAACACACAGTACACGCACTATTTCTACTTCATAGATGGAATGAAGAAAAGTTTTGTCAGAATGGTCGAATGATGAGTTGAATCCCGGACTTCCCGATAGAAGCGCAAAAGCTCCACTCAGTCATGTTTGTTGTGCAGTTGTATTTATCTTAACTTAGATATATTCCGTAGTCTTTTTTTTTTTTTTTTTTTGTGGTGGTGGGTGGGGAGAGTTCCATAATGATATGAAGGGTGTGAGCCAAGAACATGGTAACTAACAAATTTTTTCAATTGCTGAGTTATGCAGCACCAGAAAGACAGCAACGCATACCGCTTCGTTTAATCCTTCATGTATAGTCTTATGTGAAAAATCAGCTTTCCGACTTTCAAAATGGATTGTGCAACAGAAAATCTCTAATTTCTTAAAATAGTAAAATTGTGAGTTACCATGTTCTTACCTCACACCCTTCATATGTTGAAACCCTCTCGTTAAAAATACAGAAAACTTGAGGACTGAGTAAACCGTGATGGTACTTATATAAAATTGTAGAATTTCAAGAATATACAAAACCAAAAGCTCTAGATAGTGCAGCCTTTAAGTGTATCACATAAATCTAAGTATTTTTCTTATGTTTTATTTTAATTTTATTTTGTTTCAAAAAGAGAAATAAACACACTGCTGAACAAGACTGCACTTATTTAATATAAAAACACATTTACACGTGACGTTTCGATCTTCTAGCCAAGATCCTCATCAGACGTACACTCTGATGACACCTCATCAGAGGATACATCACGATACGTCAGAAGATACATTAGTCGTCCTCATCAGAGTGTACGTCTGATGAGGATCTTGGCTAGAAGATCGAAACGTCACGTGTAAATGTGTTTTTATATTAAATAAGTGCAGTCTTGTTCAGCAGTGTGTTTATTTTTCTGATTTTATTTGCAAGACGTATGACTATGATTGTGTGTCAGTCCAAAAAGAGGGTATGCAATATTTTGAAGTAAAAATACTACATAGAATTTTGCTACTTATTTGAGTATTTTTTAAAGAAGTATTTACTTTTAGGGTTGGCTGGTTTACGCCAGCAGTTTTTTTTTTTTTTTATCTTTTTTGAAATAAACAACTGGTTTAAACCAAAATAAAATAAAATAAAGTAAAAAGAACGAAAAAATGCGAATCGTGTGAACTTCATGGTGACGTTTCCACATATCAAAACATTTGCATTAGTTTGATTTCCTTTTCACCTTTTAATCAAGGTGTCCCATGTTCAATTCTCGGTCGAACCACAACCCTTCTTTTATGCGTAAGCAAAGTAGCGGTTCGGATGTTACTTTAATCAAAAGTCTTCTTCTGATAACCTAGGTATTACGTAAGGATGTTAAGCCTGAACATACGAAATGAAACTAAATTGTATATTTCCGCATGCCTGAATGTCTGTTGTTTTATAAAGAAGCCAAGATTGCTTAAATATATTGATATAAATTGGCACAATTTATCGATTGCCTACGTAGCTTCCAACATTAGCTTGGATTCTACTTTCAATGATATGTAGTACTAAATTTGTAATTTAATGCCTCAGTTTTAGCAGCGGTGCCCACAAAGGAGGGCTATGACGCAAACTGCGTCATTGAAATATTTGGGGGAGGTTAAAAATCTATATAAATCTGTTTGAGGGGGTGTAAAAATTAATCGAAAAGTTTTTTTTTCATGGAAGAACACCTACGGATAGACAATTGAGGGGGGTGCGTCATGGACATGAGGGGGGAACTACTGGTTTTAGCGTACTGATAATGATACGTTGACCTTTAAATTTTACATGCAAAGCAATAACAGGATATTTCCGTTATTGTTTTACATTTAGAGTAATGATGGGATTTTCCCGATGGCTAGGGCGAGAATTCCTCAATTTAAGAAAGTTACTGACCGGACTTCTTTAAGCTTATGTGACATCTTCTAGCATAACCCCGTTGTTGCATAATAACACCAAGGCGAAACAAACTTATTTCTGTCAATATGTAATATAAATACATAAAGCAAAATATCTAAACCCAAAAAACCTGGTTTAAACCAAAAAACCTAGTTTAAACTCCCCCCCAAAAAAAACGGAATTTTGGCATTTTCTAAAACAACCATGGTTCTTGCCAACCCTGCTTACTTTTGTATGTAGGAGGTTAAAAAAATCTTATTATATACATTGGTTAATCCTTTGGAATTTATAATGTAAATATGTTGAGAAGTAGAAGTGTTTGAAATATCTTTTCGAAATTCATGGTTTATTTTCGAGGTTTTACATTATTATCAACATCAACCACTAATTAAATGACTTTTTGTGTTATAGAGAAGCGAAACAAAATCTGGTTTATCAATTCAAAGCAGAATTTTCAAAAAAGCCCAAAATTTCCCAAGCAAAAAAGCGAAGCAGAGAAAACCGAGTTTTTTTTCAAAAAAGCCGGTTTTTTTCTTAGCCCTTGCATCTCTACTTGTATCATCTTAAAAAAGATACGAAAGACGTTTTGAAAAGAATAAAAATTAGGTTCAATTTTGTAAACGGAGGCAGAGAAACGTGCCATGAACACACTATGGACTACTCTTTTCCCGCATATTGATCCTGGTTCAGTGGACAAGACACTCGGCCAGTAATCTGATGGTCCTCGAATCAGAAAGAAAGAGTGCAAGTATTTTTTTTTACTTTAGAATTTTTGGTGGGGATTGATCAGCGTTGAATCACGTTTAATTATCTTCAGATATTTTAATAGTCGTATGTTTCAATATTTGAACAATAAAATCTTCAGGAATAGTTATATTATTATTATTATTATTATTATTATTATTATTATTATTATTATTATTATTATTGTTATTATTATTATTATTATTATTATCTAGTAGAAGATTCCAAACTAGTAGCTTATTATCGCTTAGGTCATACAATTACAAGAGGAAAAGTGAAATTTGGCAAAAATATTACCGTTTTGTTTAGTGTTGCCCACAAAAAAGGGATTTTTTTTATCTCGTTACTAAAAGAAAGCAAACAGAATCGAGACAAGAATGGACAAGGCTAACTCAAATTATCGTCTCGCTTTCGAGATGAGGCGAAAAGTTTCGTAAACATTTTTTGCAGTGGCGTATTTAGGATCTTGTTTCCGAGGGACGGGTCTTGAGAACAAGCAAGAAGCATTTATGTATTACATATAATGCGAAAAGATAATAATTACGTTTTTTCCGGGGGAGTTGAGCGCCATAGCCACCTCCTAAGTACGCCACTGATTTCTCGTGTTATGTGGATCCTCGGAATAGTGTAAACTCATTCTTTAAGTAACAATTGCTTTGTAGACTGAATCTTATACTGTTTTGTTACTTTGTTTCTTTGAGCTAATCGAATGATCTGGGTAGGTATTTTTGTAACAAAACTCTTATAAGTACTTTAGCATATTCTAAAAGTTAGTTTATTTTATTCCTTATTGTACACTGGTATTCAGTTATTTTTCTTCCAGCTACATTCCTTAAAACGTACAGTAGAAGGCTCTAAATGAAACATTAGTGAAACGCTTTCGTTTAAAATTTGGATAGTAGAGTTTTAAACCTCTGCATAAATAGTTACTCACAAAGTATTACAAAAACGTTTTTCAAGTTCAAATATTTAGAACATTTTGGTCTTAAAACCTTTTACGAGTAAACACAGGTATGTTGCTTTTATCATTACGAATTGTTCCTAATGCGAGCGCGGGGGCCAGAGTTAGAAGGTTTCTCTTCACTGGGACTTTATATCATGAACATATACCTTGTAGCAAGTCAAAATAACACAACAGTAATTTTAAATGCGTAAATTATGCTTAATTTATGAATCATATCTTGTACAAGAAACGAAATATGCCAGTTATTTCTATTCTAGCTACAGCGATTCTGCTATGACATGAGTAAGGTAAATATTTAACTAATTTGTTTACAGGGTTTGGCACTGATAATTGAAAGCACAACCTGTAGGAGTTGTGAACTCTGTGGTTGTGAGTTTCCGGCGAACCATAATGATTGACACCCACACTTTGGTATTCGTACACAGTTTAAAAGAGGTGCTTGTGCCACAAAAATGGAAAAAGTGATCAAAAAGATCGTTATTTTCCTGACTGATGTCTTCACTTTCATTAACGCACTGTTTGTATCATAAATACAATCTACGGTATCATCAGGTGCCAGTGATAACATTATGTTCTTGAAGTACTGAAGTACTGCAATCAGTAAATTCATCTGATTTGTATCTTCCTCAAAGGTACAAATCTATGATATGATCGGGTATTAATAATTCTTTGGCAAGTAGCAAATATCGAATACCTTCCTGTTTGACTGCACTTCTTCTGATGAAACATAACACAAAACTTGCACATCTGTTCAATTTTTAAAATTGTGAATTTCACATCTCTGCAACAAAGTATAACTTAAAAACTACTCACGTTTCAGTGATGCAATTCTAGTCACTTCTTACTGCAAAACTATGGTTTATTTTGAGCAAATTAGGGATTTTTCACTTCTGTCCTCATTGAGATATTTGATGGTGAAAATACACTATCCTCGCAAATATTAAAAATGTGTAAAAAAATCAAGTATATAGTTCTCGGATCTGAAACTAGTTTAGAACGTTCTTTAGCATCTAGTCTCTGTGCAGACAAAGAAATGCAGATGCGTCTTGTTTATTTCATCTCAAAATGTACATTCCAAAATGGCCATTTCTAGGTTTCCAACTTCAATGTTCAGCGCTTCCTTTTTGATGTTCTAAAGTACGTCTCAATGTGCACAGGACACAGAATGTTGTACATTTTGTTATCTTTTACATGGTTTAGTTTGACCTCATTATCTTTAAAACGCCAAAAGTTACAGCGTTTAACGGAATCCTCTGAAAAGTAGGTAACCGGGTTGGGGAAAGCTTCTAGTAGCTAGAGTGTACTTTATGTTTCTATTTTCTCGCAAAATCAACTGCCATTATGTAGTATATATTTGGAGACAAAGACAATATAATCTCCTATCTCCTATTTTGCTGAAGGAATATACATTTTTCCCACTATTAATATGAAATGTGAAATTCTTGTTGAAAAATGTCTGATTGATGTCCTACTAAGAAAGCATGGGATTTGGAATTCTATTTTGGTAGCGCGCCGCCTTAGGGGAACAAAGGAAGCAAAAGAGTTGATTTTTAATAAAGATTGTTTTTTCTAGAAATGAAAATGAGCTTCAGATTTATTACGAATGTAACATAATTAATATTTTCATGTTCATTGCATGTGCATATGGGGCTAAAGTCCCTTCTCCAAAAGTACCAAAATGCACGATGAATATCATTAGCATAGATATACAGGAACAAGGTAGATGTCTTACGTATTTTGCCATTAATACAGGCAAATTTTGAGATTTTATTTAAAAAAAATTTCAAATCTACTGTAAACAATTCTCTTCTACTAACACATTAGGCATATAGTTTAGTTGTTACGGTATCACTGGAATATAATCCAAGAATTTGCATTTGCTAAAAATCATTGGGACTCTTATTCTAGCACAAGATGACGCATACAAGCCACTACTTAAGCAAAACCAGCTGGAAATGGAACATAAAACGACAATGGATAATGTTACAGAAACAAAAAAAAAAAAAAAAATCTTGATGAAAAGAAATACATTTTAAAACTTACAAGTTCAGTAGTTTTGCTTTATATTTCAATATTGTTTCCTATATTAGTAAAAACAGCGTATCTTGTCCATATTTCTTACACAATAACTGTACGATCCAATTTTCCAAATAATACCCTACTAGTACGTTCTGTAAAATCACTAACGTATGTGCAGGTAATTTGCAGTTGTGAGAACGCCTAAACAGATGCAAACCAACTTACATGTAACATTCTCGGCACTGACAGCAGTTGGTAGCACTTAGTAGGTCTTTGTGCAAGTAAAATTGTGAGTTGATGACGCACGAAATATCTATCCATTCTGAGATGGATCTCTCGTTTCAGAGCGTGTTGTGCAATGAACATCATATGTTAATCTCACTTTTCCTGTATGTAATTTACTATATCATTATATACTGTATATTCAAAGAAATACAGTATATATACTGATCACACATGGATCAGAAAATGCTTGAAAGTAGACGAAAATATCAAATCTAGAATAACTGCTGGAAATAAGTTTGTAAATGACTGTTTCCATTGACAGATCTTCTCCAATTGTCCTTATTGCAACATCTTTTTCTTTCTAGGGAAGAGCAGATTTTGCTTGTCATACAGAGAATGCATCGAAATTGAAACAGAAAAACTTGAAAAAGTATCAATCTGGTCGGGATTCGAACCCCGGTCTAGAAGTTCAATGAATTAAGCTGACAACCACTTCATCTTCCACCAAACTAATACCTAGTTTAAATCGTTTCTTGAAAAAAATGTAAGCGAGATACTAATGCTTCTGTGAGTGTCTTAATTACTTACTCTTGATTCCCTTGTATAACTAAAAGAAAGTTATATAAACGTTCCTCAATGAGGAAAATATCACGGAACGCTCTTTAAGTTGAGGCTACGACATCGGTTGCGGGGATGGTCCCGATTTACATTATATTCATTCCTTGCCATAACTTCTAATTTTCCACTTTGAAAATACAACAGAAATTATTTGTTAATTCTTTGAATTGTATCATCACGTGTAGAAATAGAAAGTCCTATGTTCATGTTCCATAAATATAAATTTATTTTCTTAGATTCGTTTGAGGAATTTTTGCAAATTGAGCCAGTGGCACTGGCCGAGGGTTCTCGCACGTTCGGCTTCTGTTCATGAGGCGCACCCTACTACGGGTTAGAATTCTTCTGTAGAACAAGGTAGGGATTTAACTGTCTTCAGTATTTCTCTGTTCGTGTCTCTGTACAGTTTGGAATACGTCGAAACAATATGAGGTGCCAGTGGCGAACAACGCTCCGGTTGGGGCAATTGGTTTCCCGAGTGGGTCAGTGAGTCGTGGGTCAACATATTGTGACAGACTTCGGTCCACCACCCACAGTGAACCATAACCCACTCTAACCCACTCTGACTCACCGACCCACTGCTCACAACATCTTTTGAACAGCATATTATCCTCCACCCTAGCCATAGAAACTCAAACCATGTTTCTGATTGGTTGCAGCTGGCGATTGTGCAAACCTTCTGGTCTATGTATTGTGTATTATAGTAGTAATGGAACAAAATTGTCACTTTGTTGAAATTGAAGAAGAATATTGAAAATGCAGTTGAGGTTAAATTTATATCATCGCAGTCAAGGTGGTACAAAACGAGCCCTGCAGGGCTTCTGACCCGCTCCTTTTCCTCCTCTTCCTACTACTACTCTTATTATTACCACTACTACTTATGCTGTGGATTTCTATAGGAAAACTGCACATATAACGTAATCACAATTTTGAGTATTATTTCCATCTTAAGGGAAAAAGTGTTTTGAAAATTTATAAATAAAATAAAAAAAATAGAAGTAATCCTTGGCTCAGGTTTGAAACCACACCAAAAGAAATTATAATTACAAGCCCATTGGGCTAGAACGCTGGGCCTAGTAGACCGCCAGTAACAGGCACTCGATTTTTACTATATTTATGCTACCTTCGGAAAAACGGATAACACCAACTAACCAGAAACGCACATTTAGCTCCTATGAGCCTGGTCGAGCGTGATTAAAAAATAGGCTTCTGAACACTGGTCAATTAGTCTACGTTTTTCTTTCAAGGAATCAATTTCCCTTTATCATTTGTTTCTGTTTACTTACCTAGGATTAGTATCTCTAAGTGAAAAAATAACTTGGAGCATTTTTGGATATTGATATATGAAATTGTAATAAAGCAATAGGACGTATACTACTATTTGGTTTTTGACAGACACACCATGTGAATGTTAGAGGAGTTAACAACTGAAAAAAACTACATTTTTGAATCACTGTAATATATAAATTATTATATGAAAAAATTGAATGGAACTATGTGTGCCTCATCATCACAGACAAATTGCAGTAAAATAAAATGCATTTTGGTATATAGTTAGATCTTAATCAAAAATGTGATTTTATCATATTCCTTTCATTATAATAATGTTCTAAGCGATAGTGGAGATCCAAATGTTTGCGTAAAAAAATGAATATTTGACAAGTCCTTAAACTTACGGAGCTGAAATTAACTCTTTATTGAAAATGAAAAGAACGTATCCTAGCATTTTTAACATCCCCCTTTATGGGGCTGGCACTTTCTATATATGGTAAATTGATAGTGGGTTATTTCGTAAAAATGATGGAAAACGATCAGTATTAATTAAGAAACAAATTGAGAAAAAAGAAATACAGCCCAGTTCGATTCCCGGAGCAAGCTGACCTGGTTTGGATTCACTTTAATCAGTAAGTCCACGTTTCATATAGCCCCGCTGCTGTAAGAGACGTTAAACTCAAAATCAACTCAACTCAACAAAAATACATTGCTTCGTATCATATATCCATATATACTTACCATGCGCTAATAATAATTGTTTATGCTTGTTATTATATGGAGCGCTTATAGCACAGCGCAATCAAGCGATAAAGGTGTGTGCCAAATAAACATAAAATTTGTAATTTAAGCATCTGTAAGTTGGTCTACATACCTTGGTTTCCCTTTCAAATTTTGTCCGTCTATTTTCAATCAAAAGTATAGATACCATGGAAGGGCAGTACAAGGTATAGATACAAGGAAGTACTTAGACCATGATAATTTAATTGAAATTCATCGACATTTTGTCCATTACAAACACTTTACTATTTTATATCGTAAAGGTCAGATCCACCGTTATTGTAACAGAGCGGTGCTTGAGAGATTGACCGTAGAAATTCAAACTCCGTCTAGTTTAACAACATGCTTTAATTACTCTTTAATCGGTGGAGAAGATGTCGCGGATCATGTGCCAGAGTTGATGACAATGTGATTTAGTGGTTCATGCTGGGTGGTGGGTCGGAGTGGGTCATGGTGGGCGGTGGGTCAGAGTTGGTCACGGTGCGTGGTGCGCCATGTTGGGTCGTATGTCAGAGTGGTTCACGGTGGGTGGTGCGTCAGTGGGTCGTGTGTCAAGTTTTCGTTGACTCACGCCATCTTTAGTGAAATCTGCAAAACCAAACCAAACAAAGAAAAATATTAATATACAAAACGCTCAACATTTTAGCTATTAATGACATAACTACTATTGTATGATTCGAATAACTCCACAAATCATTATATTCCATATTTTTACCGAAATATAACATGACTTTTCCGACAACCTGATACTTTGAATGTAGTAAATATGCAGAGTTCATTGATCTCATCACTTATTAACTTATTCTCTTATGGCCATTAAAACCTTAAGGGTACTTCCCCTAGATATAGAAAGGTGAAATGTAGTATCCAAAGTTGGTGTAAAGTTCAGGTAAGCAAATAATAAAGCAACAGGATATCCCTCCCCAAAACCCCCTACAACGGAGTGTGTTGATTATTCAACAAAAAGACTTGAAATCAAATTGGAAAATAAATAAAACATAAAATATGTAGCCAAATTGAAACTTTGAATTATTATTATTATTATTATTATTATTATTATTATTATTATTATTATTATTATTATTATTATTATTATTATTATTATTATAAAGGAATAACAGAATTACAATATCAAGTATGTAAGCAATACCTTCCAATAAACAAAAAATACAGGCCAGGACGGGATTCGAACCCGGTTCGCTGTAATGGCAGGTCTCTATCTTTATACTTTGCGTTTAATTCCTTATACAAAAATAAGAAAATAAACTAGTAGTTATGTTAGATAAACATAGCACACACTTGTTGATATAATTCAAAGAATGTGAAATTAATTCCTACCCTCACTTCTTCTTTGCAAACTAGGAGGTAAAGAAGAATTGTATTGTAAATCGTTAGCATGGCTGAAAACAATGACGTAGCCTTAACTTGGACAATGTTTAGTGATAAGTTCCTGCCTGATGAGCGCCTATATATTCTTTTCGGGTTAAAAACGATAATCTTCAGTAACTCATTGTGACAATCATAACGAATGTCTTTTAATATGATCATTAGTATTTTCTATACTATAACATAAAAATATTTTAAGTAGCTAAAATTTAGGTGAAAGATGTTGTGACGCGGTAGGTAAGTGGTTATGGTTTTGAACTTCTATTCTGAGGACCCGGGTTCGAATTCCGGCCAAGTTGAATCTTTTTCAAATGTTTCAATTTCAATATATACTCAAGACTTTCTCTCGTCCAGAAACCAAAAGATGTTGAAATGAGGAGAATTGAAGAAGGTTTTTCAATGTAGGCGATCATTTCCAAACTTGTTTCATGCAGTTGTTCCAGATTTGATATTCTCAGGTGGTTTGACGCATTTACTGAATCATGCGTGGTAAGTATTTTTATTTCTCTAAGCATACAGTATATAAAGAAATAATACATTACACACACAGCTTTATTGAGATTAATTCATAGTGTTCTTTGGAAAAGACGATCATAACCATAGAGATTCATCTTAAAATAGAAAACTGTTTCTTTAGTCACCTACTTTACAATTTTACCTGCATAAACACCTGGATCAGGGCTACTAACTCCTGTGAGTGCCGAGAAAATTAGTGTAAGTTGAATTGCACCTGCCTAGTCGTTCTCACAAATGCAAATGACCCCAAGTGATGGAATTATAACATTCAGGGGTCCAGGTACTTCTGTGAGTGACTGTACACGCAAATAAATCAATAAATCGTATCCTATGGACACTCCCTTGTATTAGAAACAAATGCTTCGCGAGGAATAAGAATCATTTCTTCAAAATTATTCCTTCTTCAAAGCAACACTTCGTGGCTCTATTATCATTCAATGCTTAAAAATATAACTAAGTATAGGACAGACAATATAACGTATTTTTATTCCGCATGTTATCATGAACAAGCAAGAGAAAATAATGTGATTCACTATAGCCATTGTGAACACCTCCAACGTACCGGAAGTGATCATCTCTACACTCTGGACAATTCACTGTTTCAAGTCATGTGGTATATATGTTGCAGAACTTGTCAACTGCTCGTATGAGTAACTGGCAGAAACAAGGAGCATGGCAGATTTAATTCTGCGACCCATGTGGTTAATCTGGAAATCACTCTCATTTCCAAAATAAAAATTTGGAGTTTTTATAAAGATTCAACATCATATGCTATGTCTCCTGTGCCCCCTAAGTCACTCCCTTACTAAAACAGCAATCCAGATTTCGAACACGCATACCTTCTACACTACAAGAACACAAATTTTCACATTAATTTACCAAACATATGTTTCATCCCGTATAACACTGCTAAGGGTATTTATGCCGAATATTTATGAGAGCTTTTAGAAAAATGCTGTAGCCCCCATGTCAGTCAATGACACAAGAATCAACATCGGAGCATTCCTTCTGTGATTTTTTTTATTAAACTGAGGCTTACGTTCTCCCCAAAACAAATTTGGGACATTTGGAACACTCAACCCACCACCATTTAACGTCACTTCGCATCCAAAAAAGTGGCCTTATCAAAACTAATGTTTGAGAAAACTATACTATCATTTCCAATGAGTGTTACTGCATTTTGTAACAAATTATACTGGGGTGTCCAAAGTCTTTACCCACCATACTTGGAGAAAACTTCTTCAAAAATTTAACATAAAATGTTCCGCAAGGAAAATGAAGTTCCTTGCTTGCGCACTCAAACGCGGGCTAAGCAATGACTTTCTCTCATTTACTGCTAAAATTTGAAAAATTCTTATATTTCTTAATAAGAATGCAAAATTTCACATACATAGTATGAAAACGTAATCTTCTCCCAGTGCTGTAGAAAATAACACGAATTGTGAACTGTATACATTTGAGTTGAGTTGATTGAGAGTTTAATGTCCCGTTCTGCAGCAAGGGTATATGATCCGAACCACTTGGAATCCGAACCACTTGAGCTCCCGCCGGGAATCGAACCCGGGTCTCCCGCGCCGAACCGCTTAGCCACGAAGGATATCTGTATACATTTGAATCCTTATATTTGAACCTTTATATATTTTAACCATTATATTTGAAAATTACATTTCAAGCAATATCCACCTTTTACGGTTATCATATCATTTTCCATGCTTTCACTACTCTTCATACTTCAGACAGCAGCCACCGCTTGTCTACAGTAAACATATACGATCATCAATTTAAATAATATTCCTGATAATCGTCATATTATAAGTTATCAAGAAAATGTAACTTGGAAGAATTGAACTGGTAACCATGAAATATACGAAATATGAAAACCGTATAATTTTTTCGTTCGCGCACATTCCACGTGTGTCATTTCGATGGGAAAATGTATAGCCTACATATATTGCGGACAGTGAATCCACGGTAGCGACATTGTTGCAACCGACGTGACTGTTGTTACCCTTGCCCGGCTGCGTTAAATGGCTTTCAAACGTTCTAAAAGAGGGAACAGCAGGAGCCAATTAGAAGCCTGCCCGAGCCACGTGATTTGTGATTCTCTCTCTCTCTCTCTCTCTCTCTCTTCATTTGTGTTAGTCTGAGTGTGTGATTTCGCTCCATAGCAAGTAGTTAGTTGGTTGATAAATGTTAAACGCGACTTCATACCATGAAGAATCGTGGCTGACGGAAGACACATGCCTCCGTGCGTTCCAGATCCCGTCAACAGAAGTCACATGATCAACTTACGTTAGTGCTAACATTTTACAAAGATTAAACTCGACTATTTAATTGGCCGATTCTTAAAAAAATGCACTACAGAGAAGATCATTAAATGTAGATTACGATAAATTACAGTTTATCCCGACAAACAGGCTTTCTGGTGCTGGGACGTCATTTATTATAACTAAGAAATTTTCGGAAACTACTCAACCGATTTCTAAAACTTTTTCGGTGTTGGAAATCTTGTCTAATGCCAGTGAATATACCCTATATTTTGTCCCGGAAAATGGACTCTTGAGCGCCGCGCGCGTCATGTTTTGATTCACTACATATAACAAATACAGAGAAACTACAGAATCGATTTCAAAACTTCTTTCCCTGTTGGAAAGCTTGTATAATACCAGTGACGATACGCTATATTTTGTCTTGAAAATGAAACCTTGGATGTTAGGGAGCATAAGTTTTGATTCAATATATATATGAAATTGTCAGAAACGACTGAACGAATTTCAAAATTCTTTCAATGTGGGAAAGCTTATCTAATACCAGTGATAATATTCTATACTTTATCTTCGAAAAAGGGATCTCGAGCACTGGGGTGTTATTTTTGTTAATATATTCAATAGAAATATTCAGTAAATACCAAACCAGTTCCAGAAATTATTTCCCTGTTGTTACCCTTGTTGTTACCTTGAAAATAACCTTAAGAGTTGAAGTTGAATTAGTATCCATCCTTATCATTATTGTTTATATACAATTAGGTGATCTCGGGTGGTTACCAGATATTTACAAACATTTCAGTAACATCCTCAGTAGCACACCCATTTACCATGCATCCGTCTCACAACACTAGATGTGGGAAACGTGGAATGGAGCTGTGTGAATTTAAACCCACGTTGTCTAGTTATTTGTCGCAGGTAGAATCATGACATATCAACTAAAATATAATGGAAGTTTTGTTTTTTAAGAAGCAAATGTAGCGATCGATGCAGAAACCAAATTCCACGTCAATTTTGTTCTGCATTACTCAAGAAATAGGTGAGAAGAAAACGGGCCTCCCTTGTGCACCCAGGTCGATCTGTATGGCATCTTCATATCTTATCTAGTCTGGATAGATTTATGTTGGTCTCATGAAAAATTCCCATTTCCAAACTTGTAATTATGAAGTTAAATAAGTTCAAAATAGTTCACATTGTAATAATTTTTTCTATCAAGTTTCTGTAAAACCAAGTTCGTAAATCCATCAAGTAATTTAATCTGCATTTCTTAACTTCAGAAGTAAAGTTTAAAACTGCATAGCAATAACTTTATTTTCAATTAAATATTCGTCGTTAACTCCCGCGGCAGAAACATAGATACAATGCTAACTATATATATATATATATATATATATATATATCCAACGAAAGTTAGTAGAAGATGTACTTGCTTCAAAGCGACGGTAGAAGAGGAACTAAGAGGAACTGCACAGGTGCCCTGCGGTTTGTTGGAATTCTGAATTTGCTTTAGATACTTTTAAATTATACTTATCTAAACTTTTGTAATTTGGTGATCACATGTTTGGAGAGATCTGTGTCCTACTCAAGAATTTTCTTTCAGGAAAATGCGAAACCCGTATTCCCTAATTTCATGTGTAGAATATCTGTACACAATTTCGTTCGTTTCGGCTGACTTCTTGGTACCATTCAAGCGGCAAATTTCAGAAATGTGGGTGTAAGCGTTTGCCCCCGAACCGTTTATCCGTACAAAATAAAAAAAAAAAACACTTTTTCGCTTACTTTCTGCGTTTTGTCCCTAAATGGAGTTTTCATTGCAATTCTGTATATGCTTTAAGAACTCTTGAATTACACTTATTAGACATTTAGGTATTTCGTGATCAAATGTTCTAGGGGTTTGTGTGTTCCATCTAGAAGTTTTTTCAGGAAAATAAGAAACAAGTATTCTGTTATCTCACTTGTACAATATATTTAAACTTTCATTTGTTTCGGTTCATTTCTTGTTCTCCTTCAGGCGTCAATTTTCAAAATTTTTGTTGGCTCTCTTGCGCTCTGAACCGTGTTTCCGAATAAAGATGTATGACTCGGAGATAATGCTCGGTAGTAGGAGATTGCGTTATACACTATATGGTCAAAAGTATCTGAACACCTGGCTGAAAATGACTTACAAATTCGTGTCGCCCTCCATCTTTACTTCTGGAATTTAATATGGTTTTGGCCCACCCTTAGCTTTTATGAATGCTTCCACTCTCGCAGACATACTTTCAGTCAGCTGCTGGAAGGTTTCTTGGGAAATGGTAGCCCATTCCTCACGGAGTGCTGAACGGAGGAAAGGTATCGATGTAGGTCGGTGAGGCCTGGCACGACGTCAGCGTTCCAAAACATCCCAAAGTGTTCTATAGGATTCAAATCAGGACTGTGCATCCATTTCAAGGCTGCTCTGGCCGTGTTAGCACTCCGCCACAGGCCGTGCAGTATGAAATGGTGCTCGTTTTGAAAGATACAATCCCCAAATCCGAATTGCTCTTCAACAGTTGGAAGTAAGGAGGTGCGTAGAACATCAATGTAAGCCTGCGCTGTGAATGTGCGACGCAAAACAACAAGAGGTGCAAGCCCCCTCCAATAAAAACACGACCGAGCCATAACACCACCACCTCCGAATTGTACTGTTCGCACTACACACGCTAACATATAACGCTCACGGGGCATTCGCCATACCCACACTAAGCCATCGGATCGTCACATTGTGTACCGTGATTCGTCACTCCACCTATCATTTTTTCACTGTTCAATGGTCCAATGTTTAAGCTCCTTACACCAAGCGAGCGTCGTTTGGCATTTACCTGCGCAATGTGTGTCTTATGAGCAGCCGCTCGATCATGAGATCCAAGTTTTCTTACCTGATGCCTAACTGTCATGGTACTTGTAGTGCATCCTGATGCAGCTTGGAATTCCTCTGTGATGGTCTGGATAGATGTTTGCCAATTACACTTTACGACCCTCTTAAACTGTCGGTCAACAGACGAGGTCAGCCTGTACGCTTTTTTGCTGTACGTGCCCCTTAACATTTCTACTTCATTATCACATTAAACACAGTGGTCCTAGGTTTTTTTTAGCAGGTCCTAGTAAATCTCGCGTACAGACTTCTGTAATACGTGACACCCAATCACTTGACCACCTTCGAGGTCAGTGAGTTCCGCGGAGTGACCCGTTCTGCTTTCGCACGATGTCTAATGACTACTGAGGTCGCTGATAATGAGTACCTTGCAGTAGGTGGCAGGACAATGTACCTAATATGAAAAACGTATATTTTGGGGGTGTCCGGATACCTTTCACCACATAGTGTATTTGAATTGCTCTCCAATAAATCAAACCTTGTGAGGGAGAGGGAAAGGGGGATTTAAGAAGAAATACAAAAACACCAGAAAAGAAAACAAAACAAACGACAATATTTGTCTCTCTTTTTGATTGTTTTCTGTCGCTTTGCATAACTAAAACAAATGTCAAGAAATATTGCAAATGCAAAGGTTGGTACCTCTGTGCATTGAATGGTTTCATTAATATAATGGAGTAAAATTTGCGGGACTGTTTATTTCGTGTTTCATAATCGTATTAGAAGAAATGATTCCACGTTACGTAGGGAATGAGAAATGACGGCTTTATCTGTAAATTTGGAAACTCAGAACCGATTTTTATTCTGACAAAATGTGACTTTGACAATATTCGCACTTAGAAATCAATATACTTAAAGTCTTCTAGTGGTTGATACAATCCTGCAGAATGTAGTGTGTGCAACAATGGTAATCGTCTATGGTCGGAACTAGTGTACTATAGAGTCTTTATCTCCAAATTTGCACTACATAATGACAGCTGATTTCACGGATAAATAGTAACATCAAATATAGTCTACGTACTACAAGCGTTCAAAGACCCCGTTAACTAGTTCGGTTCCGTTTAATGTTGAAGCAGATTGTGTTGGTTTATTTCAGAGGTTGAACTGTAATTTGGTTCGGTTTTCTTTCAAAGATACTTTTGTTTAGAATATCCATACATATTTTACGAAAGTTCTGAAATATATATAATGCTTTGGTTTTAGGTAAACGTGTTATGAATCTGGGGTTTCGCTTTTGAATGGAATTACGATTTTCCATGTTTTTCTCTTTATACATTTTTGTGTGAACACGTTCATCAACGATAGAAAATTCATCTCTTCTTTGGTTCGGTTTGGTTTCGCATAACCGATTGAAAATGAAATTAATAAGTTCTTTGCTTTTAATGTCCCATGATTACGCCTGTCAGCTTAAGGGAGACCACGGTTAAAGCAAGTGAATTATGAAGGACGAATTGGTGGAATGAGAAAGTGTAAGTAAAAGGGAGTGGGGGAGTGTCCGAGAAAACCAAGAGGTACGATGTTGTTCACCTCTAGCTTACTTGCCTTGGGAATGATCCAGGTATCAGACACATCAGATAGTTCAGAAGTCGCTGTTCCGGATTTCATTCCAGATGGGAGAGCTTTTGAAATTTTAAATGTTCTAGAAGTATGTGTTCGTGTCCCTGTCGTTCAAGGTTAATGGAACTGTAAAACGAGTCTAACCTAGTAGAAAGTAAAGACAAGTTACAAAGTTATCTTCGTTGAATCAAAGAAACAAAAAATAGTGGTACGAAGCATAAGGTTCCAGTTAATGATTCGAATAAGCGTCCGCAAGACCACTTTCTCCTTCATGTCCTTGCATGTTTGTGTCTTCTTTTTTTAATTTAAATTTCAATTCTCTCCACTATAGTATTTTAACATGGCAGAAATCAGAGTCTTTCATCCTTAAAAATCCTTTGAATCATAAAGGTGTCCAATGTGACCACTGTTCTTTCCTCTTACTTCACATCTTAGAGTACTGACGTGAGCATTCGCTTCATGAAAAAGGTCCTGGGTTCGATTATCACATTCATACTGCTGATATTTCTGAGGTATAATAACATTAAAAATATTCTATTTCTCTCGGTCTTAGAGTTGAAACGACTTTATTCACAGAGCAAATACTAATAACATGAAGATACATGTATACAACCTTGATTCGTACTGTCTGCGAACGCAGCGTGTTTAGCAAACAATTCATGAATACACAATTTTCATTCTTAGGGCCTAGGGCTTAGAAACTAATACTTCCAAAGTTTTTCTTATAAGACAATTCACCCTGATATAGTGTAAAGAAACAATTTCTTGTCCTCTTCCTATCATTTTCACTATGCTTATTTGCACTTATTTCAGTCTAATTTCACCCATCCAATTGTTACTGATTACTATAGATATTTTAAACCGATAACTCTTATAAGTTTTTCTTTTGAACTAAATGAAAGCAAACGTGCATTATAGCAAGTAGACGAGAATTTTAATATCAATTATATTTGGAACTTGCATATGAAACGTGTATTACAATTTTAATATTTCATCATATCTTCATGTTAAAAATAAATAAAATATCCCAGACAGAGTGTAAGTCACACTGGTTCTTAATAAATATTTCTTGAGCCACAATATCTATAAGAGAACATTGAATCGTAAATATTATTTATTTACACCTTCGTTTACAAACCGTTAATTTCTTGTACATCAATTCTTCAGAGAACTTCGTAATCTTTCACTCTACAACCTCTCTTATTTATATATCCAATTACAGTAACTAAGGAGCAATGATAATCTTTACAATTTCCTTTTTCTAGTTCTTTACAAAATATGCTCCGTTGTCGCACCTCTGATCGTCTTTCTAATACCAGTACAGATAAAAAACAGTACAACAGTACAACACTATACAACATACCGTTGTATCTGGCGCCACGAACATGAATTTCATTTATTTATTAACAAAAAAATGAAAAGAATCCTGGACCGTACAAGAATACACATTTTGATCAGCCCTTGTATATACATAGGATTACATTTTACATCAGTATCATTTATTAATCACATAATTAAGCATATTCTTTGGCCTGTCATTATAATGTAAATTACAAGGTGCGTCAATAGAAAAGTAACTATAATAATACGGTCCACAATTATTTTTAGATTCACTGGGATATATTTACTATAATGTGTATAGTTTAATTCATGAAATTAAACATAATTGCACTGAATTAAATATAAATTTGTTCTCTAATAGAATTGATCCAAATGTAAACATGGAATAAACATTCTACGTGAATATACATATAGAACACATAAAGGGCTTAACGAGTAATTATAGTGTTGTGAACACAATAAAACAATATAGCATACTTTAACATTGAAGAAAATAATTGTTACACTAGAAAAATAGTTGAAAATAGAGTAACATGAGGAGAAATACAATAACTAAATTACACAACTATGAAATACTGTGTTTATCTCGTTTTGAGATTGGGTTCCCTCTATTATACATTATTTATCTTAATTTTACTTATGATCTCAGGAGGGACTACATTTTTGACTAAGTCCATCCATTTCTTTCTAGTATTTTCGGTAGACTGCCATAACTTTATTTCATCGACATTTCATAATATTTCACAAATTACATATATATATTTTTTAACGTACATTTTAATAATAAATTGAATAAAGAACATATTAACCATAGACGTAAGCAAAGGTCGATCTAATACAAATCTGTCGGACGCCTTTTTAACGGTTCAAGATATTCGTTCAAAGGGCGCATTTAAGCAGCATTGGATAGCACAATCTATAGTACTTCTTTGTCTTTCACAGGATGTCGCCATATTTTGATTCTTATTTACGAAATTCCTGCCATTTGCAAAACGATTTTGTGCAAAATTATGGTAGTTGTTATTACGGTTATATTTTCGGTGATTATTTCTGAAGTTCCTATTACTATTGCTACCATTAGGTTGAGTTGAATTACCGGTACTATTTAGATTACACGCTCGTTCATTAAAAGGACGATTGCCATTTCCTTGTGTGTGGGAGCTATTTCCATTCTGTACACTTATATTGCGAACATGAGCATAATTAATAGGATTGCGGCTAACATTACCCTGACCTCTATTGGGATTTTTATTGTTCTTCTGCATTAAATATTGACTCTCAAAGTTCTGCACTAGCATGACCATATGACTGAAATTGACACATTGTGCAGACATTAACATTTGTTGCAATCTGAACGGCAATAGGATGTGAATTGAAGCAATTATACGCGATTCGGGATGATTAGGATTTAGAGCTTTTAATTCGTTGTATGTCGATACTACGAATTCCGTAACATTCTTGTGTTTTCGGGGATCGAAAACTTTGGTACGTAATAAAGCATCCCTATTAGCAAGCATAAAGTCGTTTTCATAACTGGATAGTAGGGCAGCTTTAAAATCTGAATAAGCATGAAGGTTTTCTCGAATGGCTTTGAAGCATGTTAAGCATGGAGGTTGTAGGACGTGTGGAAGTATCTTCAAGAATTTCGACTCTTTGATGCCTATTAAGTCGCATTCATCCTCAAACTTCTCGATAAATACCCGTGCAGGAATATGATCAGGTCCACCGCTAAATTTGGTCAATGATTTTACCTCGCTAAATCGCAAAGGTTTGTCATTATTATGTGATTTTGAATATTTACCGTAACATTTTGACTACCTACAGGATGAATATTTCTTTCTTCTTCCAACTTCGGTACTACCTTCACTATATCCCGAAGACTCACTATCCTGCAAAGCTCGATGAGATGTTACTGGTTCTGGTTCCTTAAAAGGAGACTGATTTCTATACCCACCACCATGAGAGATTACTGGCTCTAATCCATTATATGCAGCCTGATTTCTATGTCCACTGTGGGACTGATGTCTATGCCCACCATCGTGCTCTTCCTTAGTAGCATGGTACCACTCTTGCAAACAATTCATATCCTCTCGAAGTTCTCGGATGTGAAAGGTGTGTTCGTTAATTACTGATTCCATGGCTTTAACCACATCCTGCATCTCAGTGTAATTTTGGGATACTCGTTCCATCCTTTGGTCGTAGTGCGTAACTCTCGTGGGAATCTGTTCCACCTATTGACCTTATATTTTACATTGTAATTGATCCATTTTATCTTGCAGTTGTTCCTCAATTTTATGTTGAAATTGCTTTAAGGAGTCCTCCAATTGTTGATGGGTTACACTCTGAAATTCGTCAAACTGTTGTTGAGTAACCATTTTTTGTTGATATTCCTCAAATTGTTGTTGAGTAACCATTTTTTGTTGGAATTCCTCAAATTGTTGTTGAGTAACCATTTTTTGTTGGAATTCCTCAAATTCCTGATGAGTCACCATATTCTGCTGGAACTCCTGTTGATTCTGTTAAAGTTGGTTCATTTGGCATGATATCTGTTTTAAAAGATCCGTCACGGTATCAGGAGCATGACTACCACTTTGCATAGGTCGGTCTTGGATTTCTTCAGTTTCGGGCATACCTCGGTTTATTCGTTTACCACTTCTTAGTATAGTGACATAAATATTAGGCTCAATTGTGCTCGTTGTTACTCTACTTCAGAACGATACACAAACAACCGGTATGAAGGCAGCATTTAATTATGTAAGCCACACTGGTTCTTAATAAATATTTCTTGAGCCACAATATCTATAACAGAACATTGAATCGTAAATATTATTTATTTATACCTTCGTTTACAAACCGTTAATTTCTTGTACATCAATTCTTCAGAGAACTTCGTAATCTTTCACTCTACAACCTCTCTTATTTATATATCCAATTACACAAAGTTCGTACATATACTACAGATTGCGCAGCCCAATCGTTGGATGTGTGACGTCACCGGGTAAGCAGACGCGAGTATTTTTTGGGTCAGTGATGCCAGTCTTTTAACATTAAAATTTCCGTCCAAAGCCACAAAATTTCCCGATGTGATGCAAAATTTCCCGCTAACCTAAATAGATATAATTTTCATCTAGTAATAAACAATTTTAAAAATACCGCTTTACACGGACTATGATGTACAATGGAATTCATTCTCGTAGTATAAAAAGGTATTATTTATAGTTATGGATGATAAGGTAAAAAACAAATTTTTAAAAAATACTGTGTAAATTTTTTGTAACGAACACTATGTCGTTCTTTATGGTTTGGAAGAGAATGCTATGTTCAGGAAAGCCAGAATTAATTCAGTTGTTTTGGCCTAACAATTTTTGTGTTGCAGCACATTGCCTGTTCCGTCACCAAAAAAGCAGCGAAAAGCAGGGTATTTTGGAATTGCTTTACATTAACTTGATTTTTCAAGTCCCTTTGTATTTTTGAGGTTCATTTGTATCACAAAAGAGCTCAGTGTTAAGGGTCTTACACCTAAAGCCCATTATACTTCGTCAAACTTTTCCATCAAATATTGTATCAAACTTTTCTTTGACGATGGCATCTTGGTCAAATAAGACGGGTAAAACTTTCGCACCCATTATAAACGATCAAATATAAAGATGAATATCATTGCTCAGTTGTTTATATTTCTTGATTCAGTTGTTAGGTCACATGAACGTATATGTAGTGTATACGAATCTTGCGTATATGTGAGTTTTATGGTGGCACCCCCTGGTGTAACTATAATGAATAAGGTTGTAGAAATGAATGGAATGATTATTCACAGTTACTTCTGTCTCATTTCCCTCCTTTATTGCTATTCCCAAATAAATCTTATTTTCATGGTTCCTTTCTTGTTCAGTAAATACGAATGAATTACATTCTACTTATTAGTCCGATGCTTAAATTTCTTCTAATTCAGTTAATTTTCGAGTAACTTTTGTAACTTTGGGGCACTGGTTACGAATAAATAGTCCGTCATAAAAATGTTTCGCTTTGGTGGGCCAGTTTTTAATCGACTTTTTTTGCGATACTCTATTCACATTCGGTTAGGTTAGTTTAATAACATTTAATTCAGACAATATTGCCGAGCGAGCGTTAGCGAGTTAGAGTCTCGCAGGGCACATTGTTTTCAGTCTTCGATAGTGTTCCCCCCCTCCCATTACTAAACATTTACCAAATGTTAGGTTTTACAGTTAAAATGATAGAGTACATATTAACGAGGGTTCTGTAGGATATTAAATTCCCGATTAATTTTTCAGTGTAGGAAACTTCCAATTTATATTTAGAAATGCGAAAATATTACGCACTCTAACCTATTTTGATTTTATGCAACATCAAGTGTTTTTCGCTACCCTCATTTTGGCTCTCACCTTCAGCTATTGATGCCTCTGCCTCTTGCGAACAAAACCCTGTGCTAACTTGTTGGTCCCATGCTATGCTCCTGCTCTGAATCGGTTAAAAATCATCCTCGCTTTTAATGGCCACCTATCGTAAGATGCTTTTCCTGCAGTCTCTTTTTAAATGATATTCGTTCGATGCGTAGTTACACCTTAGAGGTCTTCACTACTGCGTAATTAAAGTATCACTAATTTTAGAGTTTTTCTGTAATATCGTCAAAATAAATAAAAATACCCGAAAAGTAGAAACGTAGTAAACTAAACAATACGATGCCGTTATCACAACTCATCTATCTGCTTTTGATTTGCAACTGCAGATAGATTTAACAGTTTTTGTGGGTTATGTAAATAGCGGCATACCAAAAACAGATAGGGAATTGTAGTAAAAGTATCAGATGCACAATTGTATTGTCTAGTTCACTGCGTTTCTGCTTTTCGAATATTTTTATTAGTTTTGAAGATATTATAGAAAAACTAAAATTAGCGGTAGTTAGTTTCGCTGAAGTGAAGACCCTTAAAGAAAGTTCTCGTAAAGTGAATCTGCACTCATGAATGCAACTCCTACAACGAGAAACAATTTTTAAGGCATTACGAATTAATTTCGTGAAGAAATAACTACATATAACAAGATAGCAATGATCGTTCCATACGCATCATATACAGGCATATTGTCAATCTGTACGCAATAATCTGAGATTGCGCCAAAGTAATAACATGCCAGAACGTCTTAAGAAATATTTTAAATCAAAAAAAGTGAAAGAAAATGCTTGCTTTTTTTAAAAAAAAAAGTCACGGAATATTCTCAACCTACGCCAATTTTGGGAAGTCGCCTGTGGTACTTAGCCCTAATATTCTTTAATTTTATAGTTATACAAAACAGATTACTGCTAGTATGGATCAAAATAATGTCAATTGCGTTCATTGTGCACATACTCAATTTTAGTGCCACCGCATAGCGATTTTCGTTTGTTTTCTTTGATATAATGTTGGATAGAAATAGAACAAGTTCTAATTTAGAGCAGTTGTGTCAAATGTTGTAACCAACCCAAAAGTTGCACACAACTTGGTATCAAAAATGTTCAAATTCCACTTTGATGAAATATTTGATACAATATATGATGGAATATTTGTTCGTCTATAGTGTATTTTAAAAAGTTGAGAATGTCTCCATTTCCCGTTTCCAGCCTATTTTAAAGAAAAATTCCCGCATTCCCGTCAGTGCTCAGAATTTCGCATTTTACGGGAAATTTCCCACAATCTGGCATCACTGGCTTGGATGTGCTTACCTCATGACGTCACATGGTGCTCGGCATAGTTCGTAATCTCAGTTTGCGGCGCCCCCCTGCAATTACAGTAACTAAGGAGCAATGATAATCTTTACGATTTCCTTTTTCTTCTTCTTTACAAAATATGCTCCGTTTTCGCACCTCTGATCGTCTTTCTAATACCGGTACAGGTAAATAATAGTACAACAGTACAACACTATACAACATACCGTTGTAAGAGTTTCGAACTCGATCTTGAATACTCAACACGCTTGCCTACTGGCTTCATATATACAGCTTGCTCCTAGTATCTATATAAAAACAAAGGGAAAATTCATGTATAAATGTGCGGAATTGGTAATGGATATAGGGTTATTTTTTTGGACTGAACAAGTTTCCACGTTTATCTGAAAAGGAGTGTACCACTGAAACAGTTCGAAAATATCCTTGATCTTGCTGTAATAGGAAGTAATATTGATGTCTCAAATCTTCAGTTATAATAATAATAATAATAATAATAATAATAATAATAATAATAATAATAATAATAATAATAATAATAATAATAATAATAAGAAGAAGAAGAAGAAGAAGAAGAAGAAGAGGAAGGGGAAGAAGAAAACTATTGAATATAGTTTGTAATAAAATTTGTAAAATCATCTTAACAGTGTGCAAAAATTACAAAACAATCGATTTTGGAGAGACGTGTTAGTGTCATATCCCCTACATAAGTTTCTACAAGTAGCTAAATATTGAACGAAAGGTTTCCAGTAAACGTTTGTGTAGAGAGTAGGGTTACTGAACTCACAAGAACTGTACGAAAATTTGTTTTTAATTTTTACGTTACATGGGTATGTCGGGTAAGTTAAAGGAGATCTCGATGATGAGAATGAAAGACATAATGGAATAAAGAATGTGGGAGGAAACAGAACCCCGAGAAAACTCGCATGCACGGCGTTTGTCCAACACAATACACAATAGGGAGAGCTGTGATTGATAAAGGACATAAGGTCCAGAGCTGAGGGGACTACGACTGAAACTACCATAAAGAAAGCGACTAACCATTTTGGTACAGGGTGAACCAGTAAATTAACAAAACATCAATAATAATAATAATAATAATAATAATAATAATAATAATAATAATAATAATGATAATGGACCACCAATGAGAACTAGGAATATTTCGCCAAACATTGGCGGTCTCGCAGCGACTCTACGCGGTGCTCCATTTCCGTATGAAAATTATACCAGCATTGACCTACCAGCGGCAGAGACGCGACGGAGCGCCAATGGATCACAAGTGACACACTGTGAGACTCTTTTAAAAAAGAAAAAAGTATCTGGTATGGGCGCGAACCACCACCCTTGCGATTACTTAACGCGTTCTCTTCCGACATCGCAACGGAAGAGAACATCGCTTTTGAAGGTACAAATCGTCGAAATGTTTTTAGTTTTGCTAATCAATATGTTCCTCTAACTATGTATATTAGACAATAACCGTTTGGGATCAGATAAAATGCAGTCGCTTTGCTGTTATTTTATAAAAAAATGACACGCTTCTCTTTACTTCGTGTCAAAGTTCTCCCATATTCACTTTCCAATGTTGGGTGACAGTTACCATCTAAATTCATGTAAGTATACGCACTCATCTGAACATTCTTATTTTATGATGCAGACCCAGGGATTACTCTTGAACCCCGGAGTTCAAAATAACTTACTTGTGTTTGTTAATAGAAAGTTTTAAGTCTAAAACGTTCTAAACATTTGAACATTAAAAACATTTCATAATACTTTGAGGGTAACTATTTACGCAGAGATTTAAAAGTCTACTACGCAAATTTTAAAGGAAGGTTTTACACTAATGTTTCACGTATTCTACGTACATTTTAAGGGGTATAACTGTAATAAAAATAACTTAATATTAATGAACAGTAAGGCATATAACAAACTAATTTTATTATATTCAGAAGAAATTTAAAATCTTTGTTACAAAAATGTCTATATAGGCCTTAACTCCATGTGCTCAGACATACAAAGTAAGAAAATAGGGTATAAGATTTAGTCTACAGAGCACATATTACTTAAAGAATGAACGTATACTATTTTGAGAATCGAGGTAAGACAAGAAACGAATGGCGTATTTAGAGGGTTGGTTATGGGACTCAAGGCCCTCAACTTCAAAAAAAAAAATATTATCGCAGTATAAGCAGGACACAAATGCTTCTAACTGGTTATCAATCCCCCTCCACCTAACAAGATCCTATATACGAAAGTGCGAAAAATGTTTCCGATACTTTTCGTCTCATCTCGAAATCGGGACGGTAATTTGAGCTGACCTTGTTCATTCTTGTCTGTTTTCCTAATTCTTGTTTGTTTTCCTTTAGTAACGAGATGAACAATTCCCCATCTCGTGGAAAAAAACTAAACAAAACGGCAATAGTTTTGCCAAATGTCACGTTTCTGCATGTAATGCTATGACCAAGGCGATAATAACCTCGCAGTTTGTAAACATCTACGAGATGATAATAATAATAATAATAATAATAATAATAATAATAATAATAATAATAATAATAATAATAATAATAATAATAATAATAATAATAATTTCAAGTATTGAAACATCCGAGTATTCAAATATCTGAAGATAATTAAATGTGATTCATCGACGATAAATTTCTACCAAAAACTCTAAAATAAAAAAGAATACTTGCCCTCTGCGACTTCGATTCGAGGACCTTCAGATTACTAGCCATGTGGCTTGTCTACTGAGCCACGATCAATACGGGGGGAAACATTCGTCCTTAGTGTGTTCAAGTTAGGTTTCTTTGCCTCCGTTTACAAAAATCAAGGTAATTTTTATTCTTTTTTTTTTCAAAACGTCTTGCGTACTTATTTTAAGATGATACAAGTCAAAAATCTTTGGCATAGTGTATATTAATAACTTGAGTTGTTCTTATAATTTAGGTCCTTAAATTGTTTCTTCTTCACACCAAACCAGAGATATGACAGATTAAATGCTCATATTCTGTATTTGGTTTCAAAGCAGTCGCCAATACATGGTCAAGTACATAAGTCCGCCACTAGACAACCGTTTGTTCGACGTAGTATTTAAGCACAATGATCATGTGGTCAGCTCAAATGGAAATGACTGAAGTGTTTCCTTCTATTTATGTTTTTTAACAAGCATTAGAAAAAGAATCATAAACCAGGTGTGGCGGACCTTCAAATCCAAGACCCCAAATGGTTATCTCAGTGGTAAATACGCTAGCCACAACAGAAGTTTATGTAACAAATGTAATATCTGGGACTAGTTGTAATACTTTTGTTGCTATGTGCTAAGATGTGAAGATTTGTTCTGACTTCTTTTTTCTCTTTTTAGAGCTTGTTGTGTGAACTGAAACAGTAAATAAATGTAAATTTCTATTTTATTCATATTTGCTAGTTGAAATGCTTTGTTAAACCTAATTACATTACGAAGTGGATGCGTCATACATGGACTGATTGTTCATAACATCGATTCCAAGAAGCTTTAAACAATTTAGACCCACGACGAACAACTTTTGACAGACATCAATGCATTATTTTAGTATACAATACACTCCTTTTAGATTTCAGTGTAATTAATTGAATCGCTACCAAAACACACAGCTTTCTATGGCTTGAGACTTGACCACTTAAGCTTTCGTTCTGCAAACCGAAAGTGTCTTTCTTAAAAGATAAATAGAAAAATCAAGCTTTTATTTCCGTTGTTTCTTGCTCCGACTATCATTTCATGACATAACTCTCAAGTTAGGAAATGTCGGCAATAGTAAAAGAATAGTCGAGGTGTTATATTCAGTAGGTTAGAAATCATGGAATCGAGGGTTCAAATCGATTATAAGTCAATTGAACTACTTTAAATTTACTTTGTTCTTGCAAGATGTGTGATGAAAAAACCATGCACATGCTAGAAGAAAGAAAAAGAAAGTAGAGATATTTCTAATTCAGATACTATCCGAAACATTAATCGATATTTATATTTGTTTTTGTTTTAGTTTATTTTTCTTTATTCTTCTTTACGAAATTAGAGTTCTCCATTACTTACAGCATAGCAAGGGATAGTGAATGTTATATTATGGTGTATTACAAGAAATAACTCGTCTTCTTTTGATATCGTACATGTTTCTAGTAACAAATATGATTGTATTTTTGTTCATGTTTTGTGAACATAAAATATGGCTATTTGTCACATTTAAAACATAAAACATGTTTTGTACTCACGCAAAGGAAGTGAATTGAAGTGACACGCACTCTGCGTATCTTTTTACTTTCTTATATTGTTCTTCTTTTCCGTTTCCTTTTTCGTTTCATTTTCAGTACACATTGGAAACTACTAGTATAACTTCAGAAAATATTCTTGTTAGTTTAATGTGCAAATGAAAAATAATAGTAATAATAATACATTTTAAAATAATAACTACGATGTTTTTGCTCATAAAAATATTCTTGCAAAACAAAGATGGAAGTAAAAACTCCTCGACCTGACGTTTTTCATAAAGTTTCACTAGAGATATTAAAACTGATAACAAACACAAGTGAAGGTAACGTGGAAACGAATAATGTAAAACATTCAGAGATTTTACAAAATACAGTAACCTGTAAAAAAGTGAATGTATGACAAAGATTGATTCAGAACTTGGTATGGTATGTTTAAGGTTAAATCAGATTTATTTTTACTTTCTCATAACAATCGCTCTGTAGATAATAAATGCCGTATTCTCTCCGATTTTTTTCGCAAAGGCATGGATATTTTTCATTTTTTTCTGTTTGCTATACTGATATGTTTCGAACAAACTATTGCACTTGTAGAACGCCTTATGTTGTTCTGAACCAGCGAACCTCAATAGTATTTTTGGTTGTCTAACGTTGAAGTATATGGAAAATGGAAGTATGAATGCGGTTTTGCTCGTGTGTATACATTGGCATGTACCAATATGCTTTCATACAAACTAGATTGTAAACAGGTGTACATACTCATTTCGATTCTACGAGCGCAATCGCTTTCCATTCAGCAATAGCCACTTGTTTTCTTTGAATCAATTTCTACTTGATAATCCAGACAACGAGCGTAATTCCACTCTGGTACATTATATGTTAACTAGTCAGTTCTATGCTCAGAGGTCTCAAATGTTATTTGTTTTCTTTTCTTTATTTCTTCTTTTTTTCTCGATTTCATTATAATTCTTTCTTTACTTATGTAGGCATTACTAGGCCTAAAGAGCAGAATCTCATACTTCGGGCCTTTCTTTTCTTTCCGTTGAGTACAAAAATTAAAGTGAAAAAACGAAACCCCGACTACGAAAGAAGAATTAAACTAGATATGTTTGTGCAGTGTTATGGTTGAGTATCCATACTTGTTCCATCTGCTTTCATTTAGCAACAGCTTTCAATCGATGTGCTACTTAGCCACGCTTGTCATTTGAAATTTTTGAATTGGACTCTGTCTGTGGCCCTGCGGAAGATTCTGGGACACGTATTTTTACTTTCAGTCATTGTATTTTTGAAATAATCGCAGACGTGGTTTCCTGTTTTGATATCTCTGTCACCGTTTCAGATTTACGGGTGTGAACATAGGTTTTACAATGATGTTTTTGCTGACATTTGACCAGCCGCCATTTTGTACAGATTAATTTTAGGGAGTCAAGACTTGTTCCGTCTTCTTTCACTTCTCAACAGCTTTCCAACGATGTGCTAATTACCTCTTTACCATTTGCAATTATTGAGTTGGATCGCGCCTGAGACCTTGTGGGTGGCCCTGGGACAGTCCTTTTTACTTTGATACGTTGTACTGTTAAAATGATGAAACACGTGGTTTCTTGCTTTGACATCTGTCTCACCGTTTGCGATTTCTGAGGGTAGCAACGCACTTTCTACACACCCTATGTTTTCATATAAATCACACAATGTATGCATTCAGAAAAAATATTACAGTTTCGTTAAAAACGTTATTAGTGCTTTCGATTGTTGTACAAACCATCTACCACTTCGATAAACAATCTCTCTTGATAGTTCAGAAAACTCGCCAAGTTAAGTCAATTTTGAAATTAGTGACATCGTTTGGAGCAGCAAACGAAATACAAAAATTGGCATCACCATACTTTGCTGGAAGTATGGGAACTAGTAGCGAGTTGGGTTTGCCTACCACGGATATATGCGCAATAGAAAGTGTTACTGGTGCTGCTCAAACTCTTCGGAAACATACTAAATATTTTCTACATAGTATGTTTAGGATGCGAGGAAGATCCATTCGATTACATCTGAGGCATATAGGGCAGAAAAGAAGAGCGCAAGAGAGTTGCGCATAAACCAATTAATTGGTAAAATATGTCAAGGATGAAGATTCAGACAGCGAAACGTAGAACGAATTGGAGATGTACTTGCAGGTGTGTTGGAAGTAGAGAATGTTCACAGAGTATGGTTAGAACTCCATAAATTTATGTAAAGACATAACTTTATATACATATCTGTAGAAAGTATTATATGTGGAAGCAGAGATTAAAGTATTTTCCTGATTTAAAAACCTTTCTATAGCGACAATTAATTACACATAAGGACTGTGTTCAATTTATTGTACTTTCTCTGTAAAATTGTTTTATAATGGCGACAATTGCGTCAGTGATTTTTTATTTCAATCCATTTACATTCCGTATATCTGTCCCTTAGAAGGTCCACAGATATAAATGCAAAAAGGGATATATCGTGAATGTTGTTGCAATTGGATTAGTATATTATCATAAATCCTCCTAACTGGAAATTGTTTATTGAGGAAGTCCTGAACATGCAATCTTAAGTGTGGTGAAGCACCGGTTTCGTGGTAAATGACGTGTGTTTGCAGGTAATCCAGTTGAGCTGGCATATATTCAGTGAAAACCTCAAAGTAAATATTTGGAGTACTCGATCTCTCCTGGAAAAAAAGCTATCAATGTTTCGAATGCACCTCATCCCACAGAACTCATCCACCACTAGACCATCTTGGCTAGTCATTTGCTATTGTTTGATAACCGAACACGCGATCTCAATTTCTAGCATAGGGACTTGTAAATTTCTAGTATTTATAACTGTCTGATATCATTAGCTATTTATTTTGTAGGGGAATGACACAGGTTGGTCTTACAAGTTCGAGGTTTTTCTCCGATATTCTCATTACTTTATCGAATAGTGTTTTTTCTATTTCTAACTTTCTTGTAACATGTATATCGGTGTCTGTTTTCCACACTTCCAAGCATGGTTTTTAAAGTGTCACACTCCGAGTTGTTTGAAAGTCCTGGAGTGAATAAAAAATCAAAAGTAGGACAAGTGTTATTTTATATCGGAAAGAATGTGGCAAAAAAAACTAAAGTGGGAACAGAGGACAATATGATACTTTTAGGTATGCCATAACTAGCAACACACATGTGGATTTGCTTGGACTCCTGCAGTGAACGTTGGATACATGTATTTTTATATCGGTCAGTGTGTGGGATGAGGGGGTAAATACCTGTCTAAACCGGGAACATACGTTATACTACAACTGTTAGGAAGACCATAACTAGTTTCGCTGATAGTGATACACATTGGCTAATGTTGGAAAACCGCTGTAAATTTACTTACTTTACGTAAAACAATATTGTCCGCCTATAACCATGCCCATAACCACGTTTTGGAGGCCGCAACTCAAGCGAGTGTATGCTCCTGATATATTAGGTGAGCATATCACTGCAGATGTTCGTCATGCAGCGGTAAATTTGCACCGACGACAGTTTGAAAGTTCTGAAGCACGGCGAGAAACACCTTACGCAATCTGTCTTTGGTGCTTCACCTGAAGAGACTTGATTTAACAATGATACGATTATTTTTCGCAAGTTACTCTCTTGTAGTTTAGCATAACGACAATCTCTTTCGTTTTCCATTCTTCCATAATTCAACAGCTTTTCTTCGTATTCCAAGTCCAAAGATTCACCATTAATATCAAAGCAAATTCATAATGGTTTTCTTACTACATCTTCCTCGAAAGTTCCATCCCCTTTCCCAGAGTCAGGTATGTCATTTGGTTCCACGACTTCAATATCCATTGGTATGTCTCTATCTGCAGTGTCATTGATCAATTTCTGGAAGTAGTTTGCCATGTGTGTCTCTACCCTGTTTGGAGGTTTTTCTGGAATGTCTACAATAGCAAAATAGACTGCCAGAAGACGAATGACATTTAATGATTTTACGGCCATTTTGGATAAGGCCCTATAGCTTTGACTAATTAAGGCCCAAAAACCTAGTGATTAGCACGCCTTATTGTATGTGTATGTATATTATTACAAGGTGTCCTGATTACGAATATTAACTGCATGGAAATTATTAATGCCAGAGAATAACAGTTTCCGGCATCTTGAAGAGCAACATAAACAGTTTTTTTTGTTGATTGTTAAATGTTATTTGTTGCAGGTTTTCAGTAACACAGTTTATATGAACTTTTGTTATTTGTTGCTGGAGTCCACGAACAAAGAAGACAACAGCAGAATAAAGAGCGCAGTGTGTAGTGTGGTTGGCTGTGACTAAATCACAAATTACTTTGCAAAGGAACTTCAGATGAAAGTACCAACGGAACCACCACACGTCAAAATAATTAAAACATGGTTTGAGAAGTTTCTCAGCCGCGGAGAAAGTCAACCCCGCAACCTAAATCGGACAATGCATGCACGCCTCAAGAAACTGTGGATGAGGATAGACAGGCCTTAACTAAAAGCCCAACAAAGTCAGTTCGCAAAGCATCACGCGAGATGAGGATCTCAAAATCAAATATCCATAAAGTGCTTCATAACTGACTGTCTTTGTATGGATATGAGGTGCACAACGTTCTGACAATACAGCCCGATGACCTACCAAAATGAACCAGGTTACTAATGGAAATTTATGATGAACCAGATTAATTGGGGATGTGCTTTTAAGAGATGAGGGATTAGTCCATACTTCAGGCAAAGTGAGTCGTCGCAGCGTGAGGATTTTGGGTTCCGATCATCCGTACGATGTTCGTGAATATATCAGAGATAGCAAGAAAGTGCTATAGGACGCCACAAAATTATGCAACATATTTTTTTATGGAATACACACAAACTGGTCCCATTTGTGTTCGCATGCTTGAACGCTCTGCTTTTCCACAGCTATTCCTTTTGTAACCAGACGTAATATTCCAACAGGATGATGCTTCACGGCAATGGTGTTTATATGTTCGTAGGGTTTAACACTGAATGTTTCAACAGCGATGGACCCACGCCTTGGGCCACCACGATCTCCTGACATAACCTCCCTTGGATTTCTTTCTATGGGGCTACGATAAAGAGAGATTCTATCTGTACGTAATATTCCTGCTCCTCGTCACAAAAATAGAAGAAGCCATTAACTCGATCACACCGGAAATGCTACACAATACATGGTGAGAGATTGAATTTCGACTACATATTCTGAGAGCTACTAACGGGACCTATATATAAGTGCGTATGTAGACCATAAAACTGTTAGAGATGCACTTCATGATGCCGCGAACCGAATAATAGTTTCCAAGCAATTAATAATCA
Source organism: Thermobia domestica (assembly GCF_964235325.1). Taxonomy (NCBI): domain Eukaryota; kingdom Metazoa; phylum Arthropoda; class Insecta; order Zygentoma; family Lepismatidae; genus Thermobia; species Thermobia domestica. The sequence continues at coordinate 304,561,834 of NC_137455.1, forward strand.
TATTCAGATAAGTTTTATGAGGACATTCTGCATATATATATATGGTTACCAGTGAATTGGTTACCAGTGGCGGTAAGCTTACCAGTAAGGACATTCTGTAACGCCCATGGTTACCAGTGAATAAGGGTTAATGTGTTAATCGTATGCCTTTTGTCCTATACCTCATTGATGACGTGCACTGAAAGTTATACTGTGTGTGTTGCGAAATAAGTGTTACAACTCTTGGAAGATGGCTCCCGCGTCTGAGACGAGAAAAACATTCTTCTTCAACTTTAGGCTATTGGACATACTTACAGACCTACAACGTGACGATAGGCTATTGGACATAGTAACAGACCTACAAGGTGACGAAAGCGTGGTAAAATGAATTTCGGACGCCAATAGTTCGGAAACTGTACATGAGTGCGGGTAAATAATTAACTGGAGAATTATGCATGTTTCACAATCATACCACGCAGGCGCCAGAAATTTCCTCCCAGAAAACCTAGAAATTCGGATAATCTGCCTAATGAAAATAGTCCGAAATCAATATGAACTGATAGGGTTTCTACGAGGTAACAATAAATGGTTTGTATTAGTCGATATCTCGAACAAATACAAAATGCCGGACAACTTCATGCCCCTTTGTGTGTGGTTGCATACGGTTGCGTTGAGGTACGGATGCTGGCCAACAATGACGTTCTGAGTATTAAGTGTAGCGAATTTGTAACCAAATGCTGTAGAAAGACATCTGGAGTGGCGATAGAGCACAACAGATAAAGCAGGGTGATTCACATGTCTGGAAACACGTAATGAAAAATATCTACAAATGCACACATAATCAGTAAACGTTATGTCAAAGCATTGGAAATGTAACAAATAGCATCAAGAGCATAAAAAACCATTGGCAATTCACCAATAACCTTCAACCAAACCAATGCAGTATGATATCCACGGTTGCAAACCAATAGGTATGCAACAACTGAGGCCAAGTTGAAATTGTGCAAGCGAACTCTCAAAGAAAGTGGGTAAAGTAAAGGAATGTCACTGGTGGGATCACATGATCTATTTTGAAATATGTGCAATGTGTGTGTTATCAACATTTAGCTAGTGGACAAATTACATGTCCCACCACTGCTGGGACACCGTCCCAAGTGCAAAAAATAGGAACATATCGTAGTAAATTTTGCTATAACACCTAGTGGATTTTCTGGTTGACGTAACTAGAACACGAGTGTATCAATGTCCCTGATTGCATGGGGTATTGTTCTACACTCGACACATAGGAAAAGAAAGCTCTTAATTCATGGTTCAAACTCTGATAGAACCTAAAAGCAATAAAAGAAACTTGTCTAATGTCCCACGTCTTCTGGGACATATGACATACTCGAAATATCGAAAAATACCTCCAGAAATTTGTGTCTGTATAGTGCACATGCCAGGACAAAGAGGAAAATGGGCCAATTTTGCACATCTAACACTACTGTTGTAACACCAAACAAATGGAAAATATAACGACATGAGAAACACGAAACGAAATCTGAAAGTTCTGATTGTTTACAATTATGCAGTAGGAATAACAACATGAAAAACAAAGCCATATCGGGAGACTGTACATAAGCGCTTTCCAAAGAAAGTGGATACTTTTGAAAGGAATGAATACAAAAATATTGAAGCCTCATCGTAGTTTCAAATGCTGCTGTGAGCCACGGTCTCAGATTAAAGACTCGAGTAATGGTTCGTATCCGATTTAAAATGTAGGTTCCGCTTCTCCCTGTCGCTGTCGCTGAAAGAGACGCGTAACGCCCTAACAAAAACAAAAGAAGAAAGTGCAGTAGACACGCACCATGGCAGGCAACGTTTCTAGGTATAGATGATCCTCCAGGCACTTCCAGAGATATTTCTTTTTTGTAATCAAGGGGGTCCGGGATGCGGCACAAGTGTTTTGGATTCTATGTTGAACTGTAGAGCGTCACGAGCATTCGGTGGAAGGCAATTTCAAACCATCAGAAATCTTTGAATCGAATTTCAAACCAAATTGCTGAGAAATCTTCGACTCAAATACTTACTTCGTCCAGAACTCCATACCAGCTTAAGCACAATCTGTTTTGACTGCTGAGGAAATTCATTCCACAATCAAATGAACGAATGAAAGCCGTCTTTCGTGATGGACCCGTACGACTCAATGACAAGTTGGTGTAAAATTGTTACCATGAAAGGAACGACCGCAAATAATAATAATAATGTTATGAAAATTTGAAAAATCAGTAAATCACTTTTTTGAGTATTATTTTCAATTCTATTTTAAAGAAAAAAGTGTTATAAAAATTTTAAAAAGTGAAAAAGTAAACCATTTTGCAGGGTTTGAACCCACGGCGAAAAATCATTTCCATTACTAGCAAGTTGCGCTGACACGTTCGGGTACGAGGACAAACAGTAGTTGCCCGTTACTTTCCGCTTTCTATAGGTCATTGTTCTTGATGTCCTATTTATATCGGCCAATGAGATCAGAGGATGTCTGAAATTCTTGAAATCAGGGTAAATACAAGCCGACTTATATTTTTCGATTCCTTTGAATTGCATAAACACGTATAGAAAAAGAAACTTCTATTTATATCATCCGTAACTGCTAGTTTATTGTTTTATCTTTGTATGAGGAATTTGTGGTGGATTGACAAATTATGAAACTCATATGGCAGAGACTGGTTCGAATCTCGTCGTTGCAATTATTTTTTTCTTAAGTGGAAGGTATTGTTTACGTAATTAATTTTGTAATTCTATTATTTGTTTAAAATAATACTAATACTAAGAATAACACTAATAATAATAATAATAATAATAATAATAATAATAATAATAATAATAATAATAATAATAATGATAATTTATTTATTGTTTTCGAATTTTCTGATCGGATTTCAAGTCTTTTTTTTTAATAATCAACGCACTCCATTGCAGGGGTTTGTGGGGGGGGGGGGAAATAATATCCTCTTGCCTTTTATTTATTTACTTGCACGCTACAACCAAGCCTGGATACTACATTTCAAATTTCTGTCTTTACGGGAAGTACCCTAAAGGTTTTGATGATCATAAGAGAATTCATGAACAAGTGATGAGATCAATGAACTTTGCGTATTAACAACATTCAAAGCATCAGTTTGTCGCTAAAGTCATGATGTATTTCGGTAAAATATGACAAATGATGTTTTGTGAATATACTAGAGTTATTCGTATCATGCAATAGTTATATCATGGATAGAGAAAAGATGTTGCGCGTTTTGGTATTAATATTGCTCTTTCTGTGGTTTGGTTTTACAGATTTCACCAGAGATGTTGTGGTTAATGAAAACTTGACCCACGACCTACTGATCCACCACCCACCGGGACCCACTCAGATCAATGACCCACCATGACCCACCAACACCGTAACCGACTCTGTACCACAGTCCACAACGAATCACAACGCACACCAAAATACATCGTCATCAACTCTAACACATGATCCACGTCCTGTTCTCTACCGACTATAGAGTTTATATTTGTAATAAAACCAGGTTGACAATTTCTAACTAATCGGAGTTTGAATTTCTACGGTCCATCGCTCAAGCACCGCTCTGTTAGAATAACGTTGGATCTGACGTTTACGATATAAAATAGTAAAGTTTTTCTCATGGGCAAACTTACGATGAATTTCAATTAAATTATCATGGTCTAATTATTTCCTTGTTGTATTATCGCTACTTTGGAGGGGAAAAACGGATGAACTTTGAAAGTCCCAAATCAAGGTAAGTAGACCAACGTTCATAAGCTTACATTACAAATTTTATGTCTATTTTCACACAACTATATGGGTTGGTTGTTCTTTGCTCAAAGCGCTCCATATAATAAACAAGCTTCAGCAATTATTATACAGCGCGTGGTAAGCATGTATGGATATATGATGGGAAGCACTGCATTTTTGTTGTGTTGAGTTGAGATTATTTTGACTTTAACGACAATTTCAGCAGCAAGGATATATGAGACGAGAATCGATACACTAACATGAATTCGAGCTACATGAACTCTCGGCGGTAACGAACCCGACTGTATTTCTGCTTTCTCAATAGTTTGTGAATTAATATTCATCTTTTCGATAATTTTTACAAACTAATCCATTATCAATTTATCATATAAAGTAAGTGCCAGCCCTCACCATAAAGGAGAATTGTAATAAATGCTAGAAGACGTTCCGTTTGTTTTCAATAAACAGTTAATTTACTGAATTTCAGCTCCGTAAGTTTATCGACTTGTGAGATACTCACGTTTTATCGGAAATATTCGCATCTCCACTATCCCTTAAAATATCATTATAAGGAAAGCAATATGATAACATCCCGGTTTGGATTAATTGCTAACTATATACCAAAGTTAATTGTGTTTGAGTGCAATTTGGCCGTGGTGATTATGCACGCATCGTTACATTCGTTTTTATATAATAATTTGTATATTACAGTGATTCAAAAATGTATTTTTTCCAGGAGTTAGCTCACCTAAAACTCAAAGGCTGCGTGTCTCGAAGCCATGTAGTACTATACATCCTATTGCTATTATTACAATTTCAAATATGAATATACAAAAGTGTCTCAACTTCTTTTTTCACTTAGAGATACTCATTCCAGGTAAGTAAACAGAAACAAATGGAAAAGGAAAATTGACGCATTGAAACTAAAACATAAACAATTTGAGTGCTTGAGTGTTCAGAAGCATATTTCATTAATCACACATTCAGAAAACACGCTCGACCCTACTCATAAGAGATGAAAACGTGTTTCTGGAGAGTTGGAGTTAACCGCTTTAGGCACATAGCATAAATATAGTAAAAATCAATTGCCTGTTACTGGTGGTCCTCAGTGACCGTGTATACTAGCGGAACGGGCAAGTAATTATAATAATTTTGGTATGGGTTCAAACTCGGGCCAAGGATTTTCTTATTTTTATTTTTTTAATTTTCAAAACACTTTTTATTAAAATAAAATGAAAATAATACTCAAACAGTGATTACGTTTCAGTTTAGCTATAGGAATCCACAGTAAGTAGTATTGAGAACAGGTCAGAAGCCCCGCAGGGTACGTTTTGTTCCACTTTGCCATTCTAAGTTTTTAATCCCAACTGTTTCGTTAATTTTCGTCTTCTTTAATTCTAACAAAGTGACAATGTTCTACTATTACTACATTAATACCCAATACATACACCAGACTGTTTGTACAATCGCAAGCTGCAACCAATTAGAAGTGTAGTTTTAGTTTCTATTGATATGGTCAAAGTTGAAAAAATATGCTATTGATAACATGCTGTGAGCAAAGTTTGTCGGTGGGTCAGAGTGTGTCATAGTGGGTTTTAGGTCCCGGTGGGTGGTGGGTCATTGTGGGACACATGCTCTTGCCCTACGACCCACTGATCTACTCAGAAAACTCGATCAATTTGACCAACAAGGAATCCAATTGAACTTAATGGCAGCATAGTCTCACATCAATGAGTTGGTTGGTATATCTAGAAATCACAGAGTAAACGCAAAAGAAACTTTCTATGCGATTTTCGAAAAGTGCAATAGTGTAGCGAAAGAACTTGACATTCACGCAACAGTTCCAAGAACTTTGTCTCAACAAGTTCATCGTGCAAATCCCACTCCACTTGCACACAAGAACATTATCGCAGAGCAATTTTTGTCTCATACATCGGTTCTCTTCTACAGTCGCAAAATAACCGATTTTCCGATGATAATAGTCCAGGTTTCTCTCTGTATTACATCCATCCGAGATGAGAAATCTTTCTAAGTCTGAGTTCTTGCAGAAGATGGAAGAATTAAGCAGAACGTACAAGATAGAAAATTTCATTTCTCAGGCACAATGCTGGTTTGATTTGTGAAGACATGGAAATCTGGATTCTGCCAATTTAGAAAAACTCACTTTTTTCAACTTGATGGACCAATCTACATTTTATCCAGCAATAAAAGAGGTAATTCAATTTTCTATTACACTTCTTCTTACAATTTGTACCGTGGAAAGAAATTTTAGTACATTAACGCGTGTTAAAACTTAGTTAGGGTCTACCATGGCTGAAGAACGATTAACAGGGTTATGCATGAGCAGTCTCCATCAAGAAACTGTAGAAAAGAACAAAACGGAATTTATATCTGCTATGTTGGATGTCTTCCGAAAAATACCAAGACTTGTACAATTTTTGTTCAAAAAGTAACCCATATAAAGTATTGATTGGTTAATATTCGTGTGCTATGTGAATCTACTCTATGAATATAGTAATTTAGATGAAGCAAATTTAGTGCTTTTAATTAACCACGTTACTTTGAAAAGAATCACTATCAAATAAACTTCCGAGATATGTAAAATTTCTACTTTAGTAGTACATCATTAACTGTGATTCGTATAATGAATAACCAAGGATAGAAATTCGTACTTCAAATCAAACTTAGAAAACAATTTAGTTGTGTTAGTGAAATCTGAAATGGTTTTAGTTTTCAGAAATATAAGGACGTTGGTAGACTGATAGTGATCTTTATTGTGAGAATCCTTCATGTCGCCTTTCCTGCTATTGGTAAGTAATATATACTTTTTTATTTTAAATTTTCTGCTCAGCGTTGATAAAAGCTCATGTTGCTCTTATATGAATAAAACGTATTTCCATCTGACTCAAAGTGCGTATATTCATATTGACTTGTTAAATAACAAGAAATATAAAGAAATACTTTAAAAGAGGACTCTGGGGAAAGTTGTGCTACAAAAAGTTTGAAATAGTCTGTACAATCTTGGTGTACAATGTACTCGTATATAGATTAATTTTATGTAATCCATTTTGTTATTTAATTTCGTTTCGTATTTCTTGTCTTTCGTAACTTTACAATAATAATAGTATCATCAAAATAAATACCATTGTCATGTTTTGTAGTAATAGAAAAGGGAAAATGCTGATAAAAGAAAGCAGGGTGTCATTTTTGATCATTTCAGATTTGGCTTGGGGGAAGAGGAAGGCCCACACTGACACAAGATTTTCACTGGTTTTACTAGTATATTAGTAGACAGTTGCTTAACATATATTGTTACTCAAACTCAAAGAGGGGAAATTGCACTCTGTCCCCTAGATGATGCCCTGAAAGGAGGTCGTGACTTCTTTTTTGAAAATACGAGAGAACATTAAATGGTTAAACATCTTTCTCATTCCTCCAAACCACAATTAGTTCGATTTTTATCTTCCTAATAATAATAATAATAATAATAATAATAATAATAATAATAATAATAACAATAATAATAATAATAATAATAATAATAATAATAATAATAATAATCTCCTGGAAAGTATACAACATATTAATCTTTATAGGGCTTGGAGTTTGTGTAACCTGAATTCCAACAAGACAAAAATCATATAACAGGAATCTAATCTTTTTGACATCATTGCGAAATTTTCTACGGACGACTGTACCGGTAACTTCGGCACATTTGTTATTGAACATGGTGCTCTCCTGGACCATTTGTCTGGAATGGTTGTCTTTTTATTAATGATAGAACATTCCATGATAGAACTCTTATCAAGGATAAATCGATCTAAATTCACTGTCAAATGTGTTCTGTATTTTCGTAATTATTATTAAACTTCTAGTATCATGTGATGTAATCATACTCTAAACACTCAAAATACTATATTCTAAAACAGGTATAAATGACAATTCCAACTATATTCACGAATTTTAATATTATCTCTCACCTTGGCTAATATTTACAAGATACCCGTATATTGTTTTTCTTATATTTCTCCATAGTGACAAGAATTCATAGCACTTCTTACATAGCATGCAAATGATGTAACAATATTCGCAATTGATCCGCTATTTGCCATACGTATGGAATACTATCACAATATTTTCCTCTTATTGTTTCTTCAGCTAATAATTTAAACGCGACTAGAGAATGTAAAAAGGGGGTTGCTCATTATCGCTTTCCTTCATGGTGTCACAATATTCAATGTTTCCAGTTAGGGGGCTGTTTATTCCCCTCATTTCCCATGTTGGCCGATAAAAAATGTTCTACTTTTGAATAATTGATTCACTCCAGCAGTTTCATAGAAATCCGGATTGCACGTTCATAGTTATGGCCTTGTTAAAATGCGTCATATTGCCTTGTTAAAATGTGTTTGCATTTTAGGGCCTGTTTACCCCTTCATCCCCCACGTTGGCCGATATAATAAGAACACGTGTTCTACTTTTGATTCACTTATTCGTTGCAGGAGTTTCAAGAATATTTGCATTGTGGGTACTTAGTTATGCCCTTGCTAAAAATGTCATATTGCTCAATGTTCGCAATTTAGGAGGTTCTTAGCCCCATCATACCCCACGTTGTTTGATATAAAAAAATACATTTGTCATACTCTTTTGATTACTTTATTGACTGTAGGAGTTTCAAGCAAATCCACACTGTTCGTTGCTAGTCACGGCCCTTCTAAAAGGTGTCATTTTTCCCTATCTTCGCACTTTATGTGATGGTTACGCCCTTCATCCCCCACGTTGGCAGATATAAAAAAAAGAATACGTATATTCTACTTTTGATTCCTCTGTTCACTTCCGGGGTTACAAGCAAATCGGAGTGTGACACCAATGATGGGTAAATTCCTGGGAAGATGTTTTTCTGGAATATTCCCTGGAAATGTTCCCGGGAAGGTTCCCAAAAATAGTAAGATTCCGGGAATTTATTTACAAACACAAAAAACTTTCATTCTATTACTATATTATGATTTCAAAATAAAATTCCTTTTTTACCACAGTATTCTTATTACTGATGTTTCCAGAGGATTCTTTAAAATGCATATTCTGAATGGTATTATGTTAATTTATTATTATTTTATTCTATTTGGAGACTACGCATAAATGTATGTTTCTTACAATATGTTTTATACGTGTAAATGTGTAGAAAAAAAACTTGGTACAGAAAGTCCACATACTTTTACACGTATTAAAACATATAACAGTTATATGTAAGTAGATTTTGTAAACTTCATCTTACTACTAATATTATAATGATATTAAATTTGTAAATGTTATAAACAATGTGGTTTGTATCTGCCAAAAATCTTACGTAGTCTCTCGAAAAATTCGTAAAGTTGCCAGTGTATGGGGTGGCATATATACAGAATGCTCATTTAAAGTACACCGTGCTTTATTACTGTGTACTACTAAATCTCTAATTTAAGAAGATACGCTAATAAACACGGTGTTTCAACAATATGCACGGTGTTACAAAAATTCGCCAGCAAGCTTGGTACACACGTACAAAGAAGCAAACAAATCCTAATTAACACAGGTCTGGAAAGACCGGAACTAATGCAACATCCTGAAAAGAAATACTAATTTTGGTAACATAATATTATATTTTAAAATTAAATGTGTTTACTACTACAGAGATTTCTTTATTCAATATCTGATTCTGCCTCAGAGAGCGAAATTCGAATCAGAAACAGCAGGCAGACCGGCATCTACCACTGACGGTGGTTCTGAGTGTATTTATGGCACTTCACCTCTCTCTCTACAGAATTTCTAGATTACTTTACAAACTGGTTCTTTTCCATCATTTATAACTTTGTATTTTGCTACTTACTAGTGCAAACGGAACTGTAATTTTAATAATCATAATATTAATTTGCTATATAAAGAATAGTCAACGAATTTTATTTTTTAACCTCCAAATTATATTAAACCTTGAAGTAAATGACAATAAATTAAAATAAATAATTAGTCATACGTTTCTTATAATTTGGAAAATAAAGTTAAGAAATAAAAATAAATTCCTTCCCGGGAATATATATGCCAGGGAAAAACCCAGGAGTATTTCAATTGTTTTCTTCCCACCGGGAATATTTCCACTGCCCATCACTATGTGACACTTACAAAACCTTGTTTGTTGGTATCCTAAATCTAACTCAATGTGTATCTGCATTTATGTCAAGTCCTATATATTTTATTAAACAAAATACTTAGAACGGCGGAGAGTTTGTTTTTAACATGTAATTACTTATCTTGCAACGTCGCGCTCCCCCAAGCAAGAGTGCGTTCTCATATACAAAAGACAAGCCTGTCTGGTGTGCAGTGTGAATGCCTCACGTTGTATGAATTATCAGCGAGTGTGTTGGCTTTAAATCATGTCAAAAAGAAAGGGACTTACACCGGAGCAACTTTCGGAAGAAGTACGTTGATATTAGTGAAAAGGAATCAGATTATGGCCTTTCTGATTTTGAAGTTTCTACATTCTCTGAAGACTCTGATAACAGTGTCCGTCTTATGCGTGAAGTTGTAAACAGTTCAATTTCAACAAGTTAGAGTAAGGAAGATGTTTGCACCATACTTCAGCCAGTAGCATTATGCAGTAGTAAACCCCGGCTTTTTCGTCAGACAGAGATAAGGGAAAGAAACAAAAACTACCAAAAAAACCTTGTTAGTGGATGATGTTATTGAAGTTCTGGGAAAGTAATAGCACCAGGAAAACCTGCAGCAGGCAGATATCAGCAACAGAATGTCCTCCAAGAAACTGGAGAACCGACAAACTATCTTGTGGGGAATATATTTCTAACTATTTCTCCAGCGCCCTCAAACTGCTCATTGACGACTACATGCCTCTTCATGTAAAGGAAATGAATGAGGTGGAAGAAAAAGATACCTTAACACAAACGACTGGTGAATTCCTATTGAAGAAATAGAGGCTTTCCTGGCAACGTTGTATGCTTGAGGAGCACTTGGTTGCAGTGAACGGTCAGTGGACGTTCTGTAAAGTGCAACATAGGGACAATATTTTTTTTCGGGAAACAATGTAAAGGTAAAGATTCAAAGAAATAGAACGTTTCATATGATTTGTCAAAAGAGCACAAGATCTGATAGATTAAAAGGAGGCAAATTCGAAGCTATATCTGAGGTGTGGGATTGTTTCATTGAGAATTTCAAGGTGTGTTATAAAGAAGGCAAAATGTTGCCATTGACGAGCAGCGTTTTCGAACAAAATTATGATGTCTTACAGACAATACATGGCCAATAGGCCAGATAAATTTTTTTAGTAGTTATGGTTGGCAGTTGATATGCAGTCAAAGTGTGTACTAAATGTTCTTCTGTACCTGGGAAAAACTAATATGAGACCAAAAGATGTGTCTATTGCTGAGAATGTTGTTCTTTGTTTAGCCGGGTCATTTGAAGACTAGGGGAGGAACGTAACGACAGGTACAGATTCCTGTCACTTGCCCAGATTCCTGTCACTTGAAAATCAAGAAAGCTAGTATCGTTGCTACTGGGAAACGAGAGAGAAAGAAATTGCACATGAAGTGAAAAGTCGACATGGAAACATACTCAATACTGCAGATTTGAAATATGATGATTGTAACATGACTGTGTATAAAGGAAAATCTGATAAAAATGTCATTATACTTAGTTCAATGCATTCCTTTGTTTCAGTGGAGATAGTTGGCAAAATGCTACCAGAAACTGTGAAGTTTTACAACAGCAGCAAGTGTAGTGTAGACATTGTAGACCAGATAGTCAGGCGATATTGTACTACATCTCCCTCACGGCGTTGGATTTTTCAAATTGCCTGCACTAATTTAGCTGCCGTAAAGGACCGTGTTTTGTACCGTAAGGTGATAAAAGAAAAAATATTCAACGTGATTTCTTACTGAAGGTTGCAGAAGAACTCCGTTTGGAATACCTTGCGAGGAGGAAAGAAATGTTGAAACCTGGACGGGTGTGTACAGATTCAAGAAGACAGCCCAGTAAAATGCATCAGTGTCAAGTCGGATCATGTAAGAGAATCAAAACAATAACACGATGCAGAACAGGTTGTAGTTTGTTGATGCAACAGTGAGATCAGTGATGGTGCATGAATATTTAGATTATAGTAGTGAGTGTAACTTTTGTTATGCTTTTCTCCAAACTACTCATTTATTTACACATTCTTTCAACAACATTTATATCTAAGAATCTCCTTCACTACATCATGTAATTTTTTCACAAGAATATTTTGTTTTTATTGCGGACGTGAGTATAGTATATCTTATGACAGTGAGTGAATGCTTGAATGAAGCGAAAATGGCCCTGTGTGATTTACATTAATTCCCTTTGATGTACAAATGTTATTCAGGTAATGCATTAGGTCACATCCATTATAACAACATGTGAGAAATAAATTTGCTTTCTAATACATAAATGACTCCATAATTCTGCCACAGTCGTTCTATATTGTAAAGTAGAAATTAAATTAAAAGTATATTGATTTTTATCATTACAACCCAGATTTTTGATAGCGGTCAAAAGGACCGGTCACCGCCGTTATTATTAATTTTGTACTTCACCAGTAGTAATATTAATAAAACCACCTCTATATTCTAAATGTCAAATTTAAACCTAAGAAATTGCTTATCCCGGCCAAGTAAGTTTGTGGTGAGCAACATGGTATTCGTAGGTTTTCTCAGGTTACTTCCGTTTGCTTCCACATTCCAATTCTACCCATTTATCCATCATTTATTCACTTGCCTTAACCCAAAGAACACCTTCAAGGGGGGCTGAGAGGTTTATAAAATATTGTATTTACATTTAGTAACATTTCAAATTCGATAAAAAAAATCTGACAAAAATGATATTGTCGGGCATGACCCCATTCGTCATAAAACGTGCTTGCTTAGTTTTTACAGTTTTTTATATATAAATAAAAACCCGTTGTGAGCCACAGAGTCCCAAGTCCTCACTTTGAAGGGCCTATTCACATTATACGCTAACAGTTACATTGTAGTGTTTCGGCTATTTATTTTTGTTCCTTTGAAATAATTTTGGTATTATATCATGCATTTCATATTAGTGTATTCCATCAAAAACGTCCACATATATATAAATCGTAGAATTCGCAAACAGCAGCCTACAACACCGAATAAAAACGCATATTTGATAGTAGATTGTCAATTTGTAGTTCTGTGATTTTATGTGGGAATATGAAGCAACATTGAAACAATGGGAAATAGTGCTCTTCGTGAAAGTACAACTGAGAAAGGACTTTAAGAGCTTTTACATCAATCTGACATATATAGTGGTGAGCTCAAGATAACAAAGTGGTAAAAAGCCTCTCAGGTTTTGATACAGAAGATAGTGATTTAAACATTTTATATGATAATGCAAATGGAACAAATGGAATCAGTAGTACGATTGTTGCAGCGAATTCCTTGTAATATTTGCGATGCTGTAGTGGTGGTACTTTGCAACACTGAGAGATAGGAGGTAACTAGTGTGCTTACGTTTTACATGTGTACCCCGCATGTGCAAACCATGCCTTTGTTCTAATAGAAAAATTGAACTTTCTATTTCATTGGCAACACTTCTCCTCTTCTGACGTCCATTATAGTGGCCATTTAAGTTGTCTTTTCGTAGAAACAAAATTATAAATAATCTCACTATTCAAAGGATAACTAGGATGGAAAATATAAAATATTAACCCTGAATTCTTTGGAATATATTCCACCTTTCCCCACTGAACCCAACTTAACCGTACCACCACTGAAATGCGATTAGAGGCCGTCTTTGCACACATAATACACGGTACTAAGTTTCTATTGATCTGTATGGTAGTATTTTAGAAACGAAATAGATAGGTCATAGTTACTGACATAAATAAAAATTGGTAACTTAAGTACACATATATAATTGGCATCACTATACTTAGAAACCTGGTATTAATAAATAATAAAATTACATGATGTCTTAGACATCCCAAATTCATATCAGACAATATGAATTAGTTTCTCTGAGAAATAAATACCTTTCAGTTGCCAGAATAGGAGCACACCCCTTAGTGTTTGGATCAGGTCAAAACTTCATCACCCATAACACCCTCACTCAGAAAATGTCACACCATCCACACAAATGGCCATAACTCCCACAAGAATGAACAAATCTCCCAAATCCACGAATAGTTATAACACCCACGGCCAAATCTCACACACTCAGAAAATGTCAAAACTCCCACACAATCGGTAATAACTCCGATACAAATGGACAAATTTCCCAAATCCACGAACAGTCATAACACCCACGGCCAAAACTCACACACAGGTAAGCGATCCTAACCCCCCGCGGTCATAACTCCCACATATAGTAACGATCACAATCCCCACATAAATGGACATATCTGCCACACAAATGGACAAAACTCCCACACGCAGAAATGGTCAGAACCGCCACACAAATGGACAAAACTCCCACACGCAAGGAATGTCAAAACGCCCACACAAGTGGACAAGTCTCCCAAATGCACGAACGGTCAAAACTTCCTTGGCCATCTTTTCATTATCTTCAGCACGTCAAACTTACAAGACGTGAAACCAGGATCATTTCAAAGTGTGGGAGATTTGTCCGATCTGTGGACATTTTGTCCATTTGTGTGGGAATATTGTCCATTTGTGTGGGAGTTTTGTCCATTTATGTTGTGATTGTCACCGTTGCTATGTGTGGCTGTTTTGTCAGTTTGTGTGGGAGTTTTGTTTGAGTTATGGCCGTTCGTGCATTTTGGAGATTTACCCATTTGTGTGAAAATTATGACCCATTGTGTGGGCGTTTTGACATTTCTTGAGTTTGGGAGTTTTGGCTGTGGGAGGTTTAACCTAGATCCTTATTGTTTCATGTAACTCAAAAATGTTTTGATGTTCTACGGTTAGCCTAAGGAGCACAACCCTGGAATGTTAAGCTGAAACACTAAGATAGACAACTTACTTTTTGGTAATTTCTTATCCTTGGACAGGTAAGAGGTTAAGGAATAAAATTTAAAGAAGCACCTGTCTTCACATTTCACAAATTTAAGGGGTCGCCCTATGTAGCCCTTCCGAAGTTAACTAGAGAGTTTCCTACGGTATCTGCATTAGTCCAGTCAAAATAAGATTTGACCTTGAAGAAATTGCAATGGCATTGAAACATGCGCCAAAATGATACTGAGTACATATTAAGCAAACCTGGAAATGTCCTCAAGAATATTTAGTCTGGAAAGTCGTTATATCCAATATGGCGTTGGTGGTCATTTACGGAAAACATAATAACAAACGAAGTACTTTGTAACAAAATTACAAGCTCAACATCCCTTATAAAAGCTGTTCACTATTAGGTGTCGTTTCAAATGAGCCTTTGAACATGCTTAATACATTCATTATTTACACATACTAGGGCCTTTATGCCTTTGTAAATGTAAATGTAACTTTGAATAATATGCAATACAGATAATTATTTGTAACTGTAAGACTGAGTCTGTAAAATGTTTTCTGACTCTTTGATATAATGGTGTATTTACTTATTTCCACAAATTTAGCCAAGTCCAAAAAAAGCCATTATTTCCGATATTGATGTTGCTTTAGAGTCACGTTCTCTCTCGAAACTTGTTTGTAATTTATCCAAACACTTGTTAGTACATTTTACAATTTCATCAATCATGACTGCATTGATAAATTTCAAACAAGCATTATTTTTTCCAGAAATACCCATAGCTTTGGCATCTGTTTCTTAATGTTTTTATACTTTGTCTTTCCCGATGGTACCAGTTCCTTCTTATTCCATTTTGTTTCTGTGTCTTTCCCAATGAAGCAATTTTCACTGTAACTGTGGCTCACATCCACGTCGATTGCATCTGAGTCTGCATCTATACTCATTCACTTCTTCAATACTTATATCTGCATCCCTTTCAGCAGCCACTAATTCTCGATAATCAACATCTGATTCGTCATTAATACTGTCAAGCCCCTTTTGTATCACACTTGCGTTCAAAAAGCGAGACATTGCTTAGAAAAACAATACTTCACTCGTAAACAGTAATTATTACATTAATGATCGTGCGTTGGAAAATGTCAAACTCCAAAAAAATACATGGCTGCTAGTTTTATCATAGAAGTGCTCGCGCGTTTGAAAAAAAAAGCAAACACAGACGAAACTATTTCCTCACCTGTACTAGAAGCTACTACAAATGCAACACGTCAAAGAGCTTTTAGGTAGAAGACAGGGAGGAACCACTTGAGGAATGGCAGGGGGGATGATTCCGCTAAGGCGACCGTTCGTAAACAGCATTAGTTTCTATTCACCTGTTTGTTTGTTTTTTTTCAACAGCACGAGTGAATAAGGTTAACATTCAAATCAAAATACTAACCTCTGAATTTCCGAGTGCGAATACTGCGGCAAGTTCTACTTGCATGTCACTGCTTTCAAGAGAACCAGCCAGAATTTTCTGTCTTGCAATAGAATATCCATCACTGAAATAATAACAAGTTCCAAATAATAAAAAAATACTTCTAATGAATGAAAATCATAACATTTACTTGAATTACAATTAAATATTATTTACAAATCCTATTACTAAATTATTTATCAAAATATATTTTGATAATTGGTACCTATCTTCCTTGTTCCTATTGACATTGCGGACTTTCTTGTGTTTATGGTAATAGCTTTCACTTATGAGACCCGTGTTCAGTTTACGGCATGAAATCGTTTGAGCCTTAGGTGTACGCCTTATGTAGCCTCACAGCTGAAAGTGTCGGTAAATATGAATTAAATCAAACCTATTTAAATTATGATTTTTGTAGAAAACAATTTATGCTATATTCTAGGAAACTGATGCTACAAGTAAATGCCTCAATAACCAAAAATCATTAAACTTGGTTCAATTGCACAGTTCTATATCATTAACTCTTTTTCCAGAATGTTTATAAAATACATCATTTAATCCGAAGAAATGCAGGCACTCGATCCCTCTTACAGTTCCTTATCAACACCTTGCAATAATTTTACCAAAACGCTTCAATGGTCACAAGAATCTCCCATGTAATCGTAGGGGGAGAATGAGCTAAGATATTTTGATATTTCATCTAAACCTAAACGATTCGCGAAAATCTACTAGGAGGGAAACAAAATATAATAGCATGCGTTTACACAAAATGTACCCTGAACTATGTATCTGGCTTACATTCTGGATTTTTCTTGAGCACCTATATTATGGACATGAACCTATAATTCAGAAGCTTGGAATATTGTATTTTTGCCTGGATATTTTATTAAAAAATACTTATGTGACCGTCTTCACTGAACTGGCAAACCCAACAACATACATTTTACTTTTATTTAGAAATCTCACGTTTTATGATATTTGCATTACTATCAGAAGTACTTTCGTCATTGCTAACATTGTGCTATCATTAGGAAAAGACAAACAAAAATCTATTTAAACTGTTAGGTAATAATACATGTTTTCCACATGTCTCTACAAGAATTATCTTCCAAGAGTGTGAAATTAACTAACTAGCTCTATGGCCTATGGAACCCGGAGGTGCAATGTCTCCTCTACAATAGCTCTCCACTGACTTCTATCCTTAACCAACTGGATCCATTTGCTACTTTGTATTCCTATTTCTGAGAGTTAAATCTTAATATTGTCCCCCCATTTGCAGCTAGGTCTTTCTAATGGTCGTTTTCCTTTTGGATTTCCAGTTAAAAATTTAAAGCCTTCTTATTTTCTTTCATTCTGGCTATATGACATTTAAACTTAAACCTCTTAAATTAGATGCCCCTAACCCTACAATAGGCGTGCCGAGTTTTGTAATATGGATAGACGCGCGGACTATCAGTGTAGTCCATTTGTTTTTATTTTATTATATTGGCTAGCTTTGTTAATGTTAACATATTTTTTGTACACAATAGTATTCATAAACTTTTTAAAGTTTCTATACACAATTTGAGAAATATGTTTATTTTGAAACATATGTATATTCAAAGAAGATCCGAATAAGACTATAAAAGTTATTTGTATTTAGCAATAAACGTACCAATCTGGCATATTTAAAACTTTTCTTTTATCATAAACATATATGTCGGATGTCTTTAAAAATTGTTTTATTTTACAGATTTTTTCATGAACAAAGCTTACAAATAAATGTATTGTCCACAAAACTTTCAGCGACATATTTTTATGGTTTCTTGCTATCAAAGTTTGATTACAATTTTACATAATTATACACATATTATTTACACTCATATATTTTTATATTTCTGTTTTCCTATTCATATCCCCTATAGCATGTTCTGCATACAAGTGTCGAGTAATCGCAAACTTTCCTTGAAGCATTACCACTCATCAAAAGCATAAAAATGCCATTAAAGACACGCATTTCAGTTTTGTTTGTAAGTGTTGGAGCACGGTACGTACAAATCTGTTTCTAACACAGTCAATGTAAATATTAGTACAATAAAATACAAGTCTCAAAGTGTTAACATCGAAAAGCACTACTAGGCATTCAAATCCCGAAAACGCAGACCTAGCTTCACCTTTAGGTTCTGGAATACAAAGCACAACATTATGAGCACGAGTGCAAATATTGTGAGTAGGAGTGTCTTTTTTCCATTTAAAATTGTAATTTGCTACATAATAATTTACTTCAGAATTGTCTTTACTACACCTATTATCAACAGGTGTCAGCACTCCCTGCCTCCCCGAACTCTCAGTTACATCTTGTCCTTTTTCACTAACTATTTCTGTGTCCGAAAAATGCACTTCTTGTGTCTCAAAATGTTCTTTACTATCAATATCTCCATCTAGAAAACATTCCTCGTCAGAACTGGCATACTGCAAACTCATTGACCATGTGATCAACACTCAATCTATGATGAAAAAACTTTCAACGTTTTAAAATACTCATGGCAGCAATAGTCTCGCGGGTTACAGATGTAGCCCATGAAAGTTTCAAGCAGAATAATAATGAGCTCATTTCGATTTTACGTTCGACCACACGCAAAACGTATAGAATTATAGTTGATAGAAATTTACACAGCCACCCTTTGTGCTAACATCTCAAGCTACTTTGCGGCAAGGAAAACAAAAGCATTGGACTACAATTGTAGCCAGCGCGCGTATTGCAGGGCTAACAATGTTAGGTAAACAGTATAAATTTTGTAATTCTTTGGTTTGAAGTTACCACCGTTCATCATTCCAGTTTGTCTTAGGTCCGAGTATTCGTCATAGATCTTGCTCTGAAATATTTTCAGTCTTGTTCTGCCCTCAGATTATTAACCATGTGTCTCAACCATACAGCACAAACGCCATGATTATTGCTTTATATTTCTAATTTCTCGACAGTATTCTCGACGACAAGAGGTTTTGAACTGAATAATGACATTAGTTCCCTGCTTTTAATCGACATTTAATTTTTCGTGAAAATAGATTTCATCTATGAATATTGATCGTAGATATTTGAAAGTATCATTTTTTTGAAAGTATTGTTTGATATTTTAACGCATCCATAATTAGCAGTATTACGATATCTACGAACGTCCATGTATTTACTTTTATCTGGATTTACTTAAAAAATATATATAACCGCTGTAAACGTTTAATAGAACCTCTGCATTTATTTCTGTTGTTTTCCTATCATCGCATATTACACATCATCAACATATGTCACAACCCGGTGAATACCGTTCATCTCTAGGCCAGGTTGCTGTCTTTGATTTTCCTTATAGCGTACTCCAAGAATAATGGTGGCGACAGGCCATTCTCGACCTGAAAGCTCCTGGACCTGAATGACGATTCCTAGCCGCACTTTACTTTGAGATTCCTTTTAAAAATATATATTAACTAATCTAACTAGCTTTTCTGGTATTGTAATATTCTATGTTCCAAATACCATGCCCATTTTCTTTTATTGCGGTTGTGGCAAGTTATCAGTCCTGGTCTGAGGCTTCTTGGAAGAATTGATGGAACATAATTAATTAAAGAGAACAAAAGTCAAATTTTTAGCGCCGTATAAACTAATTTTTAAACATTTTACGAAGACTTACGGAAGGGAAGTTATTCTCAGTCATATTATATTCTTATTTCAATTCGATCTGACTTATCCATTGTTTAGTTAATCAAATTCGCATATTATCTTACTTAAACTAAAATTAAAGTTTCGGATTTTGGTTATAACACAGTAACTGTATTACGTACTGACATCTTAGTAATAAAGACAGGATAAGCATATACTTTAGTGTCATTTGCACCTTAGTAGGTGATTTGGTTCTAATTCAGCATCTGTTTTCGTGTTTATAAACAAATTCGTATTTCTCGATTTTTTGTTAATACTGTGTGTCCGTACATTTGCACTACCCAAAGTTTGATTGCGTCTCTAGAACTACTTGTAAGACCAGAGACCAGAGACCAGAGTTAAAGACCAGAGACTTGAAACAATTGTAATTGTGTTCTATGTACATATTTTGGAGATCATAACCAACGTTACAATTAATAACGTTTTTATGTAGTAACGAAAGAGAGTACCAAAAGTGTAAAATAAAAATGTAAAAATGAAGAAAATCAATAATTAGTTCCAGAAAATCGGTTTCCTGCTACTGAATCCCTGTATTTATGAGCAGTATGCATCAACAGTTATCCATTGGTGCTAAAATATGACGAAGGTGAAACAGAGTTGCCATATAAAAAAGCTATTGAATGCAAGTCTGTAAATTGGTGTTTGTTAATAGAAACGTGGCTCCTGCCAACATTGTTATCGTACAATTGTTGCAACAAGTGTGTTTTAAATTAATTGTTAATGAGCAATGAGAGTTTCAACATAATTGAAAACCTATTATTACACTAGTTAACAAACTTAAATTTTTGTTTGTTACATGAGAAAAATCACCTGATCCTAAAGGAACTTTTTGCACTGAATTCGAATATGCACTCAGTTTCTCTCCATCACGTACAGTTTTCCCGTAACAGAGGGATTTTCGGGAAATTCCCTCAAAAATTTCCCTTTTTCAGATATTTTTTCCCCTAGCTCCTGTCCCCTTACATATAGTAACATAGAAATTATACCTAAGTATACCTTGATTTATATTTAATAAACCCTAAAAGTTTCGTAAAAATCGCTTTGTTCTTTCTAGAGAAATAAATATATTTGTATGTATACTGTGTGCACAGTTTATTGCACCTGATAGTAATGCTTTCAGATCTCCTGAGTTGGGGTAAAAACGATTTGCTTTACTACTACAAACACAGACATAAAAATGAATATTTACAATAGTCAACAACACACTTGTATTGCTCTCTGTAAATTAGAAACGTGTATAAAAATAGAATGTACTTCCAACGTATATTTTTTTTAAACGTACAGTATATGTATATCTTAATACATATATATACAATTCTCCAAGTTTTTTCGTTTTGTTCATGAAATGGTTTACAGACTCATAGTTGACAACAATGAACTAATGCAGTCTGAATTTTCCACTTCGGTATCGTTTCCCCCCTCCCCCCGCGCATTTCTTTCTTTCTTGTGTTCTTGACACCTGGCGAGGGAGTTTTGTACATTTTTATATTGACGTGTGGTTTAACACTACTTCACTTTCAAAGTTGTCTTTGCTGCTAAGAGTGCTTTCATGTTTGATCTTAACGGCATTATACCCAACTAAGACCAGAAGTTTAGTTTGTGATCAGTACAATGGCGTCAAGAGGACGGCGTTCGTGTGTTAACTCACCAAATAGTTTTTGTTATGTGTGTGGCCAGTTTGTAGTTAAAGGACAGTGTAGATCCATTACGCCATCAGTGAAACTAGCATATTATATATATTTCGGATGTCATGTGGGAGATCAGGACAAAACTTGGGCACCCAACATAATTTGTGCGTCGTGCTACGTCACTTTAGTTGCATGGGCCAAAGGGAAACGGAGGTTCATGAAATTTGCTGTACCAATGGTGTGGAGGGAACCCACCAACCATCTGGATGATTGTTATTTTTGTCTCACAATAGTTAAGGGACATTCTAAATAAAGCAAATACACAATAAGTTATCCCAACGTTAAATCTGCAATTAGACCTATTCCGCACGGGGATGAACTTCCACTTCCCGAGCCCCCTACCAACTGGGAAGAGATATGGCCAAAAGACTCTGATGATGATCATGACCTTGATGAACCATCGACATTAACATGTACATCCAAGGATCCAACGTTCATCCCTGACTGTGTTCGCGAGTCACATTTCATCCGGCAATGTGAACTTAATATCCTAGTCCGTGATTTGCACCTGACAAAACAAGAGGCGGAACTTCTGGGATCAAGGCTCCAGCAGTGGAACTTATTGGATGCAGAAACGAACTTATCAGTGTACAGGAAAAGGCATGTTCAATTTTCAAGCTATTTCTCAATGCAAGATAATCTGTGCGTATGTACGGATATACATGGGTTGATGGCGGAGCTAGGAATTCCTTACGTTCCAGAAGAATGGAGGTTATTTATCGACGCGTCAAAGGTGAGCCTTAAAGCTGTCCTTTTACATAATGGAAATAAAAAAACCTTCTATACTACCTGCGCACTCAGTGAAGATTAAAGAAACCTATGGCAGCATGTCAACTTTCTAATAATATCCTAATAAGATATTACTACCGCCACTTCATATCCAGTTAGGACTTATGAAAAACTTTGTCAAAGCCATGGACACATCTGGTGAAGGTTTCAAGTATTTGCGAGATAATTTCCCTAACCTGAGTGATGCTAAGATTTCAGCGGGAGTGTTTATTGGTCCCCAAATTAGGAAATTAATGCTTGATGATAGTTTTGACAGCAAGTTAAACAGTGCTGAGCTAGCTGCCTGGACAGCATTTAAGTGTGTTGTGCGCAACTTTCTGGGCAATAACAAAGCTGAGAGTTACACAGAAATCGTACAGGACATGATACAGAAATACAAAGAGTTGGGTTGTAGGATGTCTTTAGAAATCCACTTTTTGCACTCCCACCTCAGCTTCTTTCCTGCTAACCTAGGTGCTCTCAGCGACGAACAGGGGGAAAGATTCCACCAAGATATAATGGCAACGGAGAAAAGGTACCAGGGACGATGGGATCCTTCAATGATGGGGGACTATTGTTGGGGTCTTGTTAGAGAATGCAACATTTCTTACAAAAGAAGGAAGTATTGTACGTTTTTGTAACCCAATGGAAGTTTCATATATTGTGATAGTTTTGATTGTCTTTTCATGACCTTTTGGTACATTTGTATTATTTTTTATTGTAAATTGTCACACTTGTAAATTATATTGTATTATATTTTATATATGTGTTTGTGGTAATAAAGCAAAACGTTTTACCTCAACTTAATAGATCTGAAAGCATTACTATAAGGTTGCAATAAACAGTACACACAGTATACATACAAATATATTTATTTCTCTAGAAAGAATAAAGCGATTATTACGAAACTTGGAGGGTTTATTAAATATGAATCAAGTTATACTTAGGTATAATTTCTATGTTAGTATATGCAAGGGGACAAGATCTTGGGGTGTAAAATAAACGAAAAGGGAAATTTGGTACGGGAAAATCGTACGTGATGGAGAAAAACCGAGTGCATATTCGAATTCAGCGCAAAAAGTTCCTTTCAGAACAGGTATTTGCTTTTATGTAACAAAACCTTTGTTAACTAGTGTTATGCAAAAAAGTGCGATAAAAATTACTCATCCACAGCTGGAGACCCTAAAAACACTTTCCAAGAAACATTAGAAAAGTTAGGGGAATTTTTTGTTGACCACCTCATCTCCACAAATTTGTGATCCTAACATTTTCCGGACTTAATATCACCAGAATTTTCCTCATGCGGTTACCCAAAATATGTGGTGTACAAGAATAACAGCAGGACAATTGAGGAACTGAAGACGAATATTGAAGCATAAATTCAACCTATCATACTCTTGTCTCTTAAAAGGGTGACAAGAAACCCTACGAAACGTGTAAATTTGTCTTTACAAACGCGACACCTTTAACCTTAGAAAAGACGACACCTTTAACCATGATTCTTTGGAGAAGGGCTAATTGGCAAAGCCTAATTGGATTGAATCATCTTAAGAAGAAATTTCCTTCTTCATACCGGCATATAGGAAATGATTGCAGGAAAGCGAAAAGCAGGAACAAGAGGAAACTAATTAATCGAGAATTTGAAAAGTGGAAGAAAATATTGGAATGAAAAAATTAAAATTAAAATCGAGATGCATTGAAGAAACATTTCGAGCCCGAGACCTAAAATTAAAGAAAGAGAAAACGCATTACTTCTAGTAGGTGCGAAAAAGCAGAATACTTAATAATAATTTCTCATAAATGACGGCGGTTACCAAAATGTGACCTCAAAGAAACCTAAAGAAGATATATATTTGCTTTATTATACTATATAAATCCATTTATCCCCTTGTGCTTCGATATCACAAGGAATTGTGATTTAGTGAACAACCTTTGGGTTGTTCAAGGTTACCTACACATTGTATAACGGGATCTATTCATTCATGTTTCATGTGTGGATAGTTTTCCAACTATACGTTATAAATATTGTAGCATTAACACAGTTACCTCTCTCGACCATAGTTTTTATTCGATTTAGAGTAAATTTCTCCTTTACTATCATTTACCTATCTCTTATATTTTATCCTTCGTGGCTAAGCGGTTAGCGTACGCGCTTTTGGCGTGGGAGACCCGGGTTCGATTCCCGGCGGGAGCTCATGTGGTTCGGCTTCCACGTTGATCAGTAGGTCCACGTCTCTTATAGCCTCGCTGCTGAACGGGACGCTAAACTAAAATCAACTCAACTCTTATATTTTATGTACTTATAAATTGAAGATGAATTTGTTATTGGTGATAAAGATGAATATACAGACATTGGCTTTTTTTGGGGGGCGGGGGTTAGCCCGAGTTGATGGAAGCCTTGGTACATTAAAATATTTTCTCTCTTAAAATCAGCAAATACAAAATGTTAAAAATGCTGGTTCATACCAAAGATTCTAAACACTTGTTACGTATATTTAGTCAGTATTTTAGCAGTTTTTTTTAAATAAAAAAACAAGTCTCAGGTTGTAAATGTTAGGATCAAATATTCGTTATACATTCCTTGTCCTCTCTCCGGTAAAAGGTACTACTGCCTAGAGTGTGACATATCAGTCAGAACGTTAGAAGTTGTGTGTGTGTGTGACGAGCGTGCAACAGAAATTTGTGTTGCAATAGTAATGTTCTGCAATTTTATTTACTCTGCAAACAATTGTCACTGGAAACTATAATGTTGAAAGAATGACTATAATGAACTATAATGAAGAAAAAATATGTGGGTTATTTATGATATTTTATTCAACACAAATTTGAGTATTATTTTGACTTTAAAAACCACGGCCCGTGTAGTCGTGGTCATTATCTAGAATATTGTTGCCATGTTCAGATTATATGATTTTCTTAATTCCGTCTCCCTAATATGTTCCGAAATCCGCCTTAGGATTAATATATATTATGTCTGCATTTTTCAGATGAAGAAACGCAGAACATTATAAAAATGTAAATATAATTACTGCTATTAAGGTGATACGATTTTCATGGTGTTTAAAAAATTGTCAAGTTTTTCAAATTCATCGAGGTTCCCTTAGGGATCAGATTAAATCGGTTCACTTACCTGATATATGTGCTGAATGTAAATTAGAACAAAAAAAAACTGTTCTTCTTTGTGAGGAATTTCAACTCACTACTACGGATTAACGATTTCAGACTCATATATATACTTTAAATGATTTTAATGTGCGTCGCCCATTCTTTGTATAACACATAAACAAATGGCAAAAATGAGGAATACGATGTCAATGATGTCGCTTGCTTAATGTGTCTAACATTTCGCGAAGAAAAACATGTCAACAAAGTGGATTACGTGCATTAAGTGTTTTGTGTGGTGTCAAGAATAGTACCCTTCATGTACAGTACAAAAAAACTTGTATCTGCGATATATGCTTGAAAGTTAAATATGCTTCTCACATTTAATAGTAAAACCAAAATTATTTTTAAAAAAACATAAAAAGCTCTACTTATCCATTCTTCTTTATGTTGTCAATAGGAACAATATTTCAACATTAACTCTTTTAATTAAAATTATACATAACTGTAAATTTTCAAATAATTCGACTTATAGGAAATTAAGTAAGACTTAGAGAAAAGTAAATAAATTATTTTGATTTTATTTCATTGATAGTTACCCCATTCTTCTTACTTAGATTAGAAAACATAAGTAATTCGATATTGTATTTGAGAAAAAAGATAACATAAGTATTCGATATTGTATCTGAAAGTATTTGAGAACAAGATCCTGAGACGAATATTCGGACCCAAGAGGAACGGGATTGGGGAATGGCGGAAACTTCATAACGGAGCTACATAATTTATATGGTTTACCCAACATTGTTAGGGTCGTGAAGTCTAGGAGGCTTAGGTGGGCGGGTCATGTAGCTAGAATGAAAGAAAGTAGAAACGCTTTCAAAGCCTTGACTGGAAGACCAATCGGAAAACGACCATTAGGAAGACCTAGGCGCAGATGGGAGGACAATATTAAGATGGATCTCGCAGAGATTGGAATACAAAGTAGAAACTGGATGCAGTCAGCTAAGGATAGAACTCAGTGGAGAGCTTTTGTGAACGCGGCATTGAACCTTCGGGTTCAATAGGCCATAGAGTTAGTTAGTTAGTTAAGAATTCGATATTTGCTAACCCTTCATCACTTTCTTCATTTTTCATAAATAACTTATCAGGTAGAATACATTTCTATACTTATTACAAACGGGCCGATCACAAGATTTCTCTCAAATATCCTGCCACAAAACCGAAAGCTATAAGGAATATTTGGGCACACAAGGACACTTGTCTTTGTGTATTTAATAGCTTGAAGATAATAATAATTTAACCGACTTATCATATTTTATCATATGTAGATGTATTATATCTTATCATATAAGATATGATATATATATATATCACCGACTTGTATCACACAGATATCACATATATATGTATTTCACAAAAAAAATGTTAGATATATTGCAAACAATTTGTAAATCAATATCTTACCACAAAATAAAGGTATGTGAAGGAAGGGATTTTATCTATGTTGCTAGTAAAATTATGACTCAAAACTTGAAATTACTTGTCATTTGAAAACTAGATCTGAATCGAAGATGGCCACATTCAAGGTCACTAACTTCAGCAAAGTTCCTCCATGTCATTACATGTTATATCAATGTTATTTTAATCTCTTATCCAATAATCTCTAGCACGGTTAACAGAACACTTCTGGACGACATATGTGCTACTACTTCATTATAACATTATACAATTACAATAAAATGACGTATTTAAGTTTAATATTAAAACGAAACAAATAAGATCTACGAATTCCGGTTTCAATTGTTTCAGTAATGGGAAGATGTAACCTATTATTAGAACGCTCAACCCATAAAAATCATTTCCTGCTATCCCGTATTGCTCTTGCTGTACGTGGTCAAATATTGAATTATTATAAATTTTATTAATTCCGGTATGATAAAGATATAAAGCAATACTTGCTTGTCTATTTTAAACTTGTAGGATGCAGTATGTACTATTATTTATGTTAGGTAACGATGTAGTGTAAATATGATTAAACGTTAAATAAGTTTTATGTAAACATTTTTGAAATTACAATAAAATAACTTATTAAAATTGAATATTAAAATCAAACAACTAAGATCCACAACTTGTGGTATCAAATGTTCCAAAAATGGGAAGATGTAACCGATCATTAGAACCCTAAATCCAGAAAAACATTTCCTGCTTTCATGTACTGTTATCTTCTATGGAGATAAAATATTGATCAATGGTCAATTTTCATACATTATATATATATACATATATATATATATATATATATATATATATATATATATATATATATATATATATATTACTGCAATTTTCTGGCAGAGGGGAGAAGTGATATTGAAAAAAAATGGTGACAATACTAAGAAAAGTAGCCCGAGTGACATGTTGGAAGTCTTTTTGAATCCAGGGGAGGCATTTTTGTGATGTCATCGATGTAGGCTCAATCTCCAAATGAGTTACTGCGATAAACGTAACGGTATCTTCGTTGTAAATGAGCTTAGAAAAAGAATTTTGATATCATTTTAAATCACCAAGACATGATAGTAGTTTATGTAGAGGCACAATTTTTGATGAGACATACATTTACAGATAATTAGCTGTAATTTCTAAGGTTTTAAAGCATATTTCTCATCTTCTCTTTCGAACTAAATATTACCATAAATGATAAGAAAAATAAAAGTTTCACATGTATAGACAAAAAAAGTAAAATACTCTTCTTATCGTGCTTTTAGATTTAATTTAAGTAATAAACTAAACCAGTAATTTGATTTTGTATGCGATGATTTCCTGATGATCGTGTCCATGAAACAGACTAACTTAAGACGAGCTTCACTGACAAAGAATTAATATCTTCCTCGCACTTGAGTATAAGTAAATAAATTTGCTGTCATTTTGAAGAATAAATTAAATACATTATTTTAAGTAAAGAAAGATTTTTCATAAAGCACGCGTATAAATAATAATAGCATTACCAAAAAGTTATTCTTTTTCAACTTTCTACCTTATAGTTTATATTATG
Organism: Thermobia domestica; assembly: GCF_964235325.1. Taxonomy (NCBI): domain Eukaryota; kingdom Metazoa; phylum Arthropoda; class Insecta; order Zygentoma; family Lepismatidae; genus Thermobia; species Thermobia domestica. The sequence continues at coordinate 304,590,325 of NC_137455.1, forward strand.
TGTCATATATGTAGTACTGAACTACATAGTTCAGTGGCTTGGGCATTATGGAATTTAGAAAGAAATATTTAGAGACCTTCAAATGTGTCGTTCGAGGAAAATGAAGATAATATGGAAATAGAGAGAAATAAAGGAACACATTTTAAAACAGATAGGAGAAAAGACGACACCTTTAACCATGATTCTTTGGAGAAGGGCTAATTGGCAAAGCCTAATTGGATTGAATCATCTTAAGAAGAAATTTCCTTCTTCATACCGGCATATAGGAAATGATTGCAGGAAAGCGAAAAGCAGGAACAAGAGGAAAATAATTAATCGAGAATTTGAAAAGTGGAAGATAATATTGGAATGAAAATTTTAAAATGAAAATCGAGATGCATTGAAGAAACATTTTTTGAAGAAACAAATGACGGCAGTTACCAAAATGTGACCTCAAAGAAACCTAAAAGAGATATATATTTGCTTTATTACACTATATAAATCCATTTATCCCCTTGTGTTTCGATATCACAACGAATTATGATTTAGTGATTATGTCCTGGATGAAATGGGTTTATGTAGTTTAATTAGAAACATGTGTTACCAACTTATCTGGTCATTTTTTCTGGATGCATCTAACAAGGAAACAATCCAATTTGGTGAATTCAATTGCTGAAAGTGATGGGTAGCACTGGATTCATCACGAAAAGAAATAGTGAAAAAGAGGATGTTTAATTAGAGAGGGAATACAGGATGAGAGATAAGGTGAGAGCAAATTGCGAAGGTAAAACGTAGACAATATCTAGAAATGACATCTTAATTTTGAAACAACTAGAGAGATTAAGGTCAATTGTTGGATATGACGAATGCATGTAAAGCTCCACTGAATAGGCGCATTGTGATTCATGAGCAGCATCAAAAACAATTCTGAAATTAGAAGGCTTTCATCTGCTTGTGTTTTATATGGTAACCATAGTATATATGATGATATATCATAAGTGGAATAGTATAATACACAACATACTTGTATTTACTTATTGCAGAGTAACGAAAAAATAACATTCAAAGTTTATTCCCTCGTGTTAAACTGTCTGTAGCTACTATCCTGACAGATCCTCTATTTTATGTGGATACCATATCTTGTCTCTGGAAGCAAACTTGACAATAACTCATATTTTTACCTGTTGCTTTTTCTGAAATTTCGTGATTTCAGGAAGTGTGCCACTTGCCGAGAGAGGAAGTAATACGAAGACGCAACCTTACATTTACAGTATATACAGGGTGTAGAATTAGTTTGACGTTTGCGTTTGTGAATTTTTCTTGTGTTTTCGATTCCAATTTGGTCTGGCATTATCATGTTCAAGCAGGGCTTGATTTCTGTTCACCAACGCAGACTATTTTTGGAGTAGTGACCATATATCCAGTCTAGTTTTTCGGCATAAAATTCGGTATTTATGTTATGACAGTTAGGAAATAACTAACAAATTAACAAGTCGTATGACCTATGGGACTTGAAAGCTCAATGCCGCCTCTATTAAAATTCTATAATGACCTCTATTCTTAGCCAATTTTACCCAGTTTCTACTTTGTGTTCCCATTTCTACTAAAAGCTCTATATTGACTTTTATTGTTAGCCAACAGATTCAGTTTCTACTGTGTAATTATATTTTTGCGAAATCTATCCTAAGATTGTTCCCTAATTTGTACGTATGTTTTCCTAATGATTGTTTATCGATTAGATTTCCAGTTTAAACTTTGAATGGACACTAAACATTCCAATCTCTCTACGTGAAAAGCTAAGCCTCCTATTCTGGATGGCTACAATAATGTTTAGTAAATGGTACACGTAATGAGGTTCCACTTGTGAATTTTCCGGCATCTCTCATTCTCGTTCATCTTGAGTTTGAATATTCGTCTCTGGATTTTATTCTCCAATACTTTAAGTCTGTTGTCTTCCCTGAGGCTGAGTGACCATGTTTCGCAACTATAAAGTACAACATGATGATTATCGTTTAAAAGGCAACACATTCTGTGACAGAACTCGTGACGTCAAAAAATTCTTAACTGACATGATTGTATCACCGTAGAATCAGAGAGTTCCTCATTAACGGTCACAACAAGCGTGACAAATAGCATGACTAAGAGTTTCTTCAGAAACTTGCAGTTACCAATATAAAGGCAAACCAGGCAGATGCAGATACAGTAACCTTCGGGATGGAGTTAACGTCAAGTAATATGGACAATACATGTGGTGTAAATAAAACTGTATTTCCACTTCTTCTCTTTGTATGTTCCCATTCATCCTAAAAGATAATCTTAATAGCAGGTAGGGGTCTATTGTCATCTCCGTGGTACAGTTGTCATCATATCATACAGGAGATTGGTGAGGCAATCAAGTTTTTTGGCGTGTTGTTGCAGAATACCAAACAACATTCGGCTGGTAACGACAGATAAAGAAATGGCCTAAACAATGCGATCTCATTGTGCGGATTTGCCGAGACTAGTATCAGTTTTCAATGACCATGAAGTTTCGAAGAAAAAACATTAGAAAAAGAATTGATTCTTCTCCTCTTTATGGAAAATCACACAGTGTCACGTTTCCGAATAAATGCCGTTATCATGTTTCTGTAAAAGCAGCTGATCGTGCTCCACTACATAGTGAATTGAAATAAGCTGAACTTTACCTTACATCGAAAGCTGCACTTTAGCCTACATCGAAAGCTCAAAATCAGTATACTTTACTCGTACTCCAGGAAGTTCAACCATGGCATAGTAGTTGCTTGCCAGCCAAAAAATGGTTTTCCAACGTTTATACAAATACTCTGGTGTTTATTTAAACACATAATTCTACACTTAGAAGTCACTTTCTTGAAATGGGCACTTGTATCTATAATACGGGGGAGTACGCTAATGTGAATGCAGATGACCAATAAACATTGTCGTGGAACAGTCCATTTTAACGCTGAAAAAAGGAATAGAAACATATTGTAGGCCCTAATGATGATATTGTTTGTCTATATACATAACCGAACATGTCTAAAGATGAATGAAACCTAAACTTTATTACGGAAAATATAAAGTGCAATTCACCTATATAAGAAGTTGCGTTATTGATGCTAATTTGTATATTCCGGTGCTAACGAAATACTCAATACGTTCTATATGAAGAATTGTATCTTTACGGAATATGTTCTTTCTTTGTTGTTTAAAATGACACGATAACTTTTCACTTACGGTAAATCATGATTGAGATACAGATCTCTTATCAGTGGAGGCCTCCTAAATTCAAGACTTTAGGACGAAAAACACCTTGAAGCCCCAAAAGTGAACATGTAAAGGAGATAGCTTCATAAGGGTTCCCTTCATCTGATTTTCTTCAAACGTGGCCCAGATCTACTAGACCGAAAATACATCTACAGGTATTTTTTTGTTTCTTTCGGAAAATAGATTAAGATGGTTAAAGGGACCCTTTTCATAAAAGTGGTCCCATTGATCAAAAGGGCCACATTAGAGAAACGAAACTCTGTGGATGCAAAGATGATTTCAAAGGAGGAAATACAGGTCTGGTCGCAGGGAGAAAAGTGTTGCAGGGACAATACCCCCTTCGAAATCACATAGGATCCCGCATAATCCTTACGGAAGTTAAATTTCTGTGGATCTGCTTGAAACCGTGATATGTAATAGATATGATGTTTCTGATGAAAAGTCTGAATGAGCACAAACACAAATTACTCACCGTTTGGCTACTATATAGTCAGTTTTTTTTAAAAAAAACAGCCAATGATAACGACATCCTGGATATGGGTGGAATTGCTTGAAAACGTTATATATTGTGTATATTGTGATCCTGATAAAAAGGCTGTAGAAGCATCCATCACTGACCGTTTGGCTACAACAGGACCACTTTTTTTTAAAAACGAGTAGGAGGTAACGGCATTCTAATATTGGTTTAATTGCTTGAACTGACATGTTGTAGATATTGTGATCCCGAGAAAAAGTCTCAGTGAGCACAACCAACAATCAGTGACCACTTGGGAACTAAGTGACCACATTTTTTAAAACGGAAGAAGGAAAGGATACTCTGGAATTTTGGTAGAATTGTATGAAATCCTGAAACGTCATATCCCACAACCCCGGAAAGAGATGGGGAGGGTAGCAGACATCATTTAGGCACATATAACATTCTGATGTCCATTCAGCAGGACAAAGGGAACCCTTTAAAGCCCTGGACAATTTTTCTCAGAAACATGACATCTATAAAACATCACGATTTTATTTGTTAAGACATAAATCAACAATATCGTTATACCAGGCTGTTTTAAAATATCTGGAGTCTTGGTGGGCAAATGGTCATAATTAGATGGTTGTGCCCATTAAGACTTTCTCTCGTGATGTGAAAATCTTCAACATATCTTAATTTCACTCAATCTTACCGATATCCAGAACATTTTATGCTGGGCTGTTTTCATGAAAGTAGCCCTGTAGTGACCAAACGATTAAAGATTTATGGTTGTGTCTATTCAGACTTTATCTCATAATGGCAATATCTTGGACATACCATGGTTTCTGTCATCTTGACCCAAATGCACAATATCACTATTTAATCTCGGCTGCCTTCATAAACGTGAGCTCATAGTAACCAAACAGGCTGTGATTAGTAGTTGTACCCATTGAGAGAATTTCTGAGGATCACGATATCACAACATATCACGGTTTCAGTCATTTTTCACTAAATCCAGAACATTATTATCTACAGTTGCTTTCAAAAAAGTGATCTCAAAGTTGCGACATCGTCAGTTTTCTCAGGATCACAATATCTAGAAAATATCACAGTTTCAAGCAATGCCACCAGAGTCAAGAATAATGCTACCTTCTGCTGTTTTCAAAAATGTGGCACTGTAGTCGCCAAACCGTCACTGATTGTCGGTTGTGTTTATGGAGTCTTTTTCTCAGGATCACAATATCTACAAGATATTACACTTTTAGTTATTTTTATCGAATTCCAGAATATCACTATCTTCGGCTGCTTTGAAAAATGTGGCCTCGTAGTGGACAAACGATCAGTAATTGGTGGTTCTGGCCATTAAGACTTTTTTCTCAGGAATACAATATCTAAAATATTACAGAGTTTCAGTCATTTTACCGAAATCCGTAATGTGCTATCTTCGGCTGTTTTTAACAAAAGTGGCCCTGTAGTGGCCCACCAGTAAGTGATTTGTGGTTGTACCCTTCAGAAAAACGATAATTCTATTGTTTTCAAAAAGATGTGGCCCTGTAGTGTCCAAACGATCCGTGATTGGTGGTTATGCCTATTAAGACTTTTTCTTAGGAACACAATATCTGCAGCATATCGTGGTTTCAAGCAATACCGCCGAAATCCAATTTCCGTGAGGGTTGTGCGAATTTCTTTGTCATTTTGAAGTGGACTATTGCCCACTACAACCCGTTTCCTTCCCAAACGACAAAACCCATATTTCCTACTTTGAAGTCATCTTTGCATCGGCAGAGTTTCGTTTCCTTAATGTGTCCCTTTTAATCAAGGGGATCCTTGTTAAAAGGGTCCCTTTGCCGCTCTTAACCTATTTTCCGAAAGAAACTATAAATACGGATGGATTTATTTTCGGCTAGTATATATATGCCAAGTTTGATGAAAATCGGATGAAGGGAAACCCTTGTTAAGCTATTTCTTTTACACTTCACTTTTTGGACTTGACGGGTTTTCGTCCCGTAGTCTTCAATTAGTCTGCTCGATTGGCACGTGCAGCAGCAAATCTTTGGATATAAAATATAATTACTAGCTTACCTTGCTAGATACAGTAAATAAATAGAGACCATAAGAAATAGTAGATAATACTCTTCTAGGTTTTTAGGCATATTTTTATTTCATCGTCGTTTATGGCATAGTGGACGGAAAATTAAGGAGGAAAATACTTCTCTAAATCTTAAAATTTAGAGCTATATATGTCCAATTGTATGTGTTTTATGAAAACTTTTCTCTCCTTATGAAGTACTGTAAAACCTACGTTCTTCAAAATAACATAAAAAATATTTCTCTACGTTGAACAGTAACAAAGATATCGTCATTTTATCTGAGTAAGACCTTTTGCAGTAGAATCATGAAAACACTTTACTGAGATTTCCGGGAATATTTAATATGTCACTCGGGGAAGTTTTCTGAGAATTTTCGTCATTAATTAAAAAAAATGTTTCATGTGTTTCCATTCTTAGCCTCCAAAAGTGATAATTTGTCTAAACTAACATACCTCTTAATACTATTAGTCAGGTGACCTACCAATTAAATGCACTTAAGAATCGATAGCACCTATGTGACCTTGACAAATCAAAAATATCAACATTCCTCAATTTCTCCTTGCAGTGCAAAATGCCTCTTTTATTGCCAACAGATGAAGTTGATGCTGAAATGCCGTCAAAGCAAATTGATTTCTTCCTTTTCGTTCGTGTTCCTTGCATGTGCTCAAAGTTGGCAAATGCAGGAGAGGCGGTGGTTACGACTGTAAATGGAATAGAAAAGTGAAATTCCTTTTTTTTAGCTGAAAGAGAAACTCTCCTTCACATTCGAATGATCTTAGGTTCGAAACCAGTGGTCGACCACATTGGTGTTCTTCATGTCACTACAGGAAAAGGTTGTAATGGAACATTCAAACTTGGGAACCGGCGTAAAGAGACAGGAGGGAGCATATGTTCTGCTTGGCGATTGTATTTATTTCGAGAAATAGACAAATTCATTAACAAGAGAATTAATAGAAGCGTCAGATTCTTCAGCAAGGTACAAGGACGTAACAAGTGTTTGTGTCAAACACTAAGTAAGTGTTCGCTTATTTAGTTGGTGCACATTAAATAAAGACATAAAAACGAGGCAGAGGATCAGATGGTATAAAACATCTTGTGTGTCATTCCTTTACGCACCCACTCCCTCCCCCTTAACTGATTGTGTGGACAATAAAAATATTCTTTAAAAAAATTGTAACGAGCGTTCAAAAGACCAAGCCCGTAATCTGGACACCGTTGATAAAATGTTAATATTGTTGCGTGTGTAATAAATAGACCTTCCAAGGGGAGCGCGGAAGTTTACAACCAGGCGCTAAAGGGTCGCATGTGCAAACGTTATTTATAAATTCAGTAGTAGCAGACGTCAATCGTCCTTCACGGTCAGTCGTTATGTGAGCAGTGTAAGAGTGAAATGGATGAGTCAAAGGAAAGCAAAGATGTGTTGTTTGTTTTCTGATGGCGGAAAGAGCTGGGGAAACGAACATTTATCGAGATGTACGGTAAACACTGCATGTCCCTTGCGAGGTCAAGGAAGGCACAAGCGCTTCAGGGAAGGAAGGTTTTTGTTAGCCGATGATGGACGGTCTGGAACACTACACCAAATTACCGATGACATCGTCCAGCTGATTGATGAACTCTTTACCCAGGAGCGCAGAGTTATAGAGGAAGTGCAGCCGCCAAAGTCAACCTGAGTGTCGGAAGTGTGCACATCATTATGACTAAAAGACTGAACTGGCCCTAGGTGTGTACGCAATGTATGTACCATAGTCTTCAATCACAACAGGAAGAATGTCTAATGGCCCACTGTCTTGATCTTCTGTAGCGCTGTGCCCGATAATGGAATGAGTTCTTGGTATGAGTGATAGCTGGAAATGTTCTTGATGTCATCACTTCGAACCAGTATCGAAACGACGAAGTCTCCTGTGGAAGTGTTCAGATTCTGAACCACAAAAAAAAAAAAAAAAAAAATCCAAGGCCATCCAAACATGTGCAGGAAAGGTTATGCTAACGTTCTTCTCTGATCAAAACCGACCCCTTCTGACAGTCTTTCTGAATGCCCAGCGTTACGCGCAAACGTTGACCAACAATCGCCAAGCGATCAAATCAAAACGACAAGGCAAGTAAACCCGTGGGGTCATTTTGCTCCATGATAATGCCCGAGATCATATGGCCAACACAGTCAGGGCAGTCGTACAGAAATTTAAGTGGGAAGTTCTCGGTCAACCTCTATAGATTCCAGATCTCTCTCCCTGCGATTACGTCATTTTTGGTATCCTTAAAGATGCTCTCAGGGGCAAACGATTCGCCTCGGACGATGATGTCCAGCGGTACATTCGATAGTGGTTTGCCACGGAGCCCAGTGAATTGCACGAGACAACTACTCAAAGCCTTATGTCGCAGTGAGTCAAGTACCTCAACAGCCAGGACCAATATTTCTAACAAAATATATGTAAGGTAATAGTTTTTGTTACTCGGCCTCCATCTCGTATCTTTCTGAACGCTCCTTCTAGTTTAAATTAGGTTATATGTAGAAACTGGCATTCGTCGTGTTCATTCTTTTAGGTGTCTTATTATACTTTATTTTTTTCTTTCTTTATGCACACGTATTGAACAGAAAATACAAAATCATGTGAAGTTAATACTCTTCCATTATTATTGGGTTGGTTCACCATTGCAATTTAATATAACTTCTGTTCTCCGCGAAATGCACTTATACAAACAGTGAATAGTCCTCAAAAAGATAGATGAAGCAGTGGAGTAAATGTTTCGCACTAATTAGATGTTTACACTTTCAATGCCTTGATGTTCATTTATGTACTTCTTCCAAGGACGTCAAGTAGTGCTTTTTGTGGGACTAACGATGCACTATCGTTTCACCTTAATCCTACCTTTGCGGGGCAATTATTATAAACAATCCACAAATTTAAATATATCCCCGCGTGAGTTGTTCACTAGTAGCTCCTAACCTGTGATAGCACTAACGTTCGTGCCTGATGATTCGGGAAACACTAACCATGCATTAAACGTTAAACTTTATCCTATCTTTGTGGGACAATTATTATAAAATTCGATAAATTTAAATTTAGCTCCGTACCAGTTATAAACAACCTTTAAAACTATGATAGCACTAACGTTGTTTAGTGTTTTACAGAGCACTAACAATGCACTGACCGCTGGTATTTGTCTGGTTTATTTCTGACAAATAGCGTAAACTTTTGTAAAAACTGAAAAAATCTAAAGTTACTGCCGCTCTAGTAATTCATTAATAACTCCTAAACTACATTAGCGTTAACGTTAATGCTTAGAGCTTTAGAAGCATTAACGATACAAAACTTTTGATCTTTATCCCACCTTTGTGGACAATTATTGAAAATTAGGTAAATATATGTTTAGTCTAGCGCAAGTTATTCATTAATAGCTCCTAAATTACGATAGCTCTAACGTTAGTGCTTAGTGCACTAATGTCCACTAAAGAAGCATTAACCGTCTGGAAAGTTTTACTTTATTTGAGATGCGTTCGAGGCTAAATTTAGACATGTATTCAAAGACTGTACAGCTAAAACTGAAACCACAAACCTAAGAGGTCATAAAGTTTGCCATACATCGTGCTTGAAAATCCCGTCCTTTACAATGTTTTCCTTCTTCCCCGCACCTGTTAAGAAGTTCAAAGTATGATTTCGAAAGACTGGTTGCCGCTGAGAAGAAAAGTGGGATGAGGAGTGACTATAGTGCAATGTAGCAGATGGCCAAGTTTATTAATACGAAAAAAAAACTGATTACTGATTTCTGCAGATTCAATGATGAAGGGTAAAATTTATTTTTGGAAAACGTAAAAGAATATCGCAATTGCGGGAAGATACAAATGTAGTAGTCCATTCTCAAAAAGTCGGAAGCATTTAGCTCTTTTCCTTACTGTAATGAAACGGATGGTGTTTTCCCCTAATGTTGATGATTTTCTTGTTTAAATTTAGATTGCAATTATCTGTATTTATAAGAAGAAAATACCACATATAGGGTTCAACTATACCTTTAAAATGAGATGTATCTTATTGATCACGGTATTGAAACATTTGTGTGAAAGAACAAAATAAAACCACTTTTTAAATAAGAAGGGGGTCATGTAATACATCAAATCGGGCTAGATTTTACGAGAAATACAATGACGAAATATATGTTTCCATAAGTTTATATTTGTAAGCTATAATGAAATACATATTGATATAAAATTTTTTGGTTCAAAGATTTCTTAACAGCTGTATCTTTTTGAAAAAAAAAAATATTCAAGTTAGGGAACCCTAATTTACGGAGTGAGTACATCGTAGGTAGATATCTATGAAACGTATAATCAGCTTGAAATCGTTATCGACTGCAGACATAAGAAAATGATGAGACCTTCTAAAACCTTAAGGAACTGAAGAAAAGTGGATTACATATTTTCCATTGGAATATTCAAGTTGGAAGACAAACCTTCATAAACAGCCACCTATTGATTTAGCACTAATATACATTCGGTTTTCTTGACGATTTAGAGAAAAAGCACATCTACGGGATTTTTCGCAGCAGTAGGTAGTTTGTCCTCTAGTTTTGTACTATTAATATAGCTAGAATAAGGGAAAGGGTATGCAAAAAAGTTGCACTGATGCTGATTTATTTGATACTATATCTTTATTCACGGTAGTATCGCATAACATAATCAGCAAGAACGAAAGGAACTATTACTTAGTGGGGTGTTCAAAATAAAAGAGGGTGTGCAGAGAAATGATATAAATTTTTACACAAACGCAAACAAAATGATATTTTTACGACCATGGTTGTGTGTAAAGAAATGTGGAGAAGTGTTATGGGTGTTGGAAGTGTTCCAAAACTCTCTCTACATAATATCTATTTCTAAAAGTTATAAACGTCAAAAAATAAAGAAACTACTCAGTTTTAAATCCAGAAAATATTTGCTTACGCTAGGAAACTTAATGTAAGTTATTCATTTACTTGCCAAGGAGAGATCATACTCTCCCTTGTGGAGTGCATAAATGTTCCTGTATTGCAATATTTTGCTATGTGTAGTTGACAACCGAGAATAGCAGAGCCAAATTAACGTAGGGATGGTACCGAGAAAGAGACCAAGACGGGCTTCTATATACCGAGACGAGACCGAGACAGCTTTTAAATAACCAAGACGAGTCCAAGACAGGCATCTATACATCGTTACAAGACCGAGACGAGACCTAGGTCAGTCTCGAAAGTGTCGGTCTTGTCTCGAATATTGATAAAAGTTAAAATTGTCTTTTCTCAAAATTTATTTCGTCGCAGTGTTAGATAATATGGGATATTTGACTGATGTACAGTCCTGTATTTAGGGGATGCCCATCAGGCTCAAGCCTTTCCCGAAACAAAAACCACTGCTGATGTAGTCTTCTCTCTCTGTCTGTCTCTCTCTCTCTCTCTCTCTCTCTCTCTCTCTATCTATCTATCTATCTATCTATCTATCTATATATATATATATATATATAGATAGATAGATGGATAGATAGATAGATAGATAGATAGATATACAGGGTGTTTCGAAATAACACCAACAACCTTTGGGAGGTGATTCCTGAAACCAAGATAAGTCAAAAATTACAGACCAATCTGGGTGCACCAATGCTTACTTTCGGAGTTAAAGGAACCAAAAACTTGAAAAAAAAATGAACTTAGTTGTACAGAGCTCCAATACTATGGTATCTACTGTAGTTGGGTCAAGACTTCACTTTAGGCACTAATAGACCAATGTGCCCTATCCAAAAATACATGTTTCAGAATCCTGCGGTGCTCACGCAACAATTTTCAAATTGGGAGTTTGGCAATGGGCATATAAATTGAAGTACTCACCAGCTACCTGTGTAAAAACTGTTGCAGAAGTACCACAGGATATTTGGATAGGGTATATACTAGTTCTTAGGTGAAGTCTTGACCCGACTACGGTAGATCCTATAGTATTGGAGCTATGGACCATTAAACTTCTGTTGTTTTTTTTTTTTTCATCTTTTCGGCAGCCTGTAACTCCGAAAGGAATCATTTGTGCACCAGGTTGGTTTATATTTTTTGTCTTATCTTGGTGTTAGATATCACCTCCCAAACGTTGTTGGTGTTGTTTGAAACACCCCATATATATATATATATATATATATATATATATATATATATATATATATATATATATATATGTATGTATATACAGGCGCGGATCCGAAGGGGGCTCTAGGGGCTATAGCCTCCCTTGGGAAAGTCGTCTGGTATCAGACAGCGGGTGATATCGGACCAAAACATTTTTTTTCCTGCTTAAGGCGGCACATGTCAAGCATACAGTGAGTTGATCGAAATGAACTAGCCAAGCCCACGCCATAGTAGATTTGTGCGATGAACGGTTTATCTCGTGCTTCAAAGTTTTTTTTAATTTTTGCGAGTAATCAGGTGCATGGAGATAGATTTGTGTGCCTGCAACTTGTCACAAAGGAAATGAATTGATATATTATTGCAATCATAGCATTTATTAGGGTATGTATATTATAATTTAGGCGCATAGTTGCCTTGTATTGTTACATGCCGTTGATAGCCATTCATAAGTTGCAAGTCTTTCGGCTGGTATCGGACAAAAGGGAATCGGGTGGTATCGGACAAAACACTGGTAAGTAAACTTGACGGTTTTTTTTTTTTTTTTTTTTTTTTTTTTTTTTTTTTTGTTTGTTTCTGGCTATTTCAGAAACCCATGGGGAAAATACTTGGCAATTGCCATGAAGAAAGTATAAAGTTGGTCATGGACAAAGTCATTTCCAAAAAAGCACGTGCGGCCAGTGCTAGATAAAGTATTAGGAGATCGTGTCGGAAGGGAAGAGGTAACAGCTAAGCTCGGATAACAAAGGCACATTTAGTAGAACGTGACCAAGAAAAATGCTATACAATCATGTAAAGGCTTTGTATAGTTAACTAGTCTAATGCCACTCAGAATATCAGAATTTTTTTAAAGTAGTTTATAAACTTGATGAAAAACTAAACGTTACAATCTGCGGGGAGTCTTTTGATGAATGGATACAGCGCAATATGTATGAAGACTTGGTCCATGAACAATAAGAAAATTTTGAAGGCAGTCTATTTTATCATTGTGGTTTGTGTCCGAATAAAAACTAACAACTCTTGATGAGACTGAGAATTTTAAGATCTATTTTTATTCCTATTTTAGGCTGTATTTCAAAGCGTAATAAAACTTTATTTTGTGTGTATGAACTCCTGTAAGTAAATAGCTAATATTTGCGACTTGTTCTGTTCTTAAATTACCTCAAAAGACCAATTCTATATAGTTTTCTGTTTGTCCGATTCCACCCTCCACATTCTAAGAATGTTAATTTGTATTACCTTTGTTTTTTTTACAAAAAATATTATTAGTTTTTACCTGTCAAATCACCTTTAACACCTTGTGTGTAAGATACCAAGGTATCATTTTGTGCATTAAGTAATTTGATATAGCTATTTTTCAGAATGACAAACTGAAAAAAGCTACGGTGTCTGATACGAGACGACCATCCCTTACACTGGATAAAATGGGCTTCAGTCCTGCTTTACACTGGGTAAAGCGGCATACTATGGTTAAGCTTCTTCCTTGATAATATCCTGGAAACGCCACTGTATATATATATATATATATATATATATATATATAGAGAGAGAGAGAGAGAGAGATAATTTAAATAAATAGAGTTTGTGTGTTTGTCTGTGCCTCTGCCTGTGTGAGGTCTGAGGACCAGACGAGTGGACGGAGAGTTGTCAAATTTTGGTCACAGATACGTTGACCCATGCCCCAGACCAAGATGAATTGTTTTCTTTATGCAAACCTCAGGGGGGTCACTTCTAAATTCATCTCATTCGGCTGCAGACGGGGGTTACCGAGACAAGTAAAAATATTAAAAACTGATAGATATTAGTGTCATATCCATATTTTCGTGGTCACTGAAATCAATGATGACACTTCCGGTAGCAATGTCTTCAAATTCAGCTACCACTGTATATGGACCGGGGGGATACTGAGACATGTAAAAAAATCCAAAATGACGGAAATTTGTGTCAAATCAATATTTTTCGCGGTCGCTGAGATCAATAGTGACATTTTATTAGCTATAACTTTCAAATACAGCTACCACTTATGCGACACGGGGGGCGCTTGTGGTGTGGTTACCGATAAATAGTAGAAAATGACCGATATAAGTATGGAATTCATAGTTTTCTCAGTCGCTGAGATCAATGGTGACACTTCCATTAACGATGACATTCAAACTCAGCTACCATTGTATGCGACCCAGAGGGCCACTAACAGCACAGTATAAAGCAGGCATATGCCTATCGTGTTTCCTCAGGAACGCGGGAATGTGTCCAGTATGAGCCTTATGTACCAAATTTCTCTAAAGTAAGTCCTCACGTTAAGCGGGTTTGCATATCCAGTCTCCTAACTATGAAAACATTTACGATCACTCCAACCCCAATCATTTCACAGATTCAACCTGTTGTATATAAGTTATTTGGACATAAAATTGAATATAATTTATACGAAAAAGACTTTTATGTATTGCAAGACCTGTAACTGCCAAATGTTCACCACAAACTTATAGTCGTATCGACATAAAAAAAGAAGAGTGGAGCAGGAAACTACTTTACCCAAAAGTCAAAATAGAATCACTGAAGGCATACGAGCTGGTCGAGCAGTTTGGGTCACTAGTCTATCAATTAGAAGTTTATGATTCAAACCCTGAAGGGACTTTTCGTTTTTTAAAGTGTTCCTATTTTCATCACATGACTGAGAACATTTCTTTAAATAAATCTTTGGCAACTACTTTTCTCTCAAATTCCATTAGAAGGGAACATTATATGAATTAAAAATCTAAAATCCACAGCTGAGAACAAAATATTATGTTCAATATTTCATTATTATCCTTTGATTTGTAATGAAAAACTAATTATAAGCATTGGCGATTTCAGAAGATTCTCCCCCGGTAATGGTCAAGATATGAATGAGAGGAAAGTAATAAAACATTATTAGTCCACTTTGAGTATGATCGAAGATAACTTATGGCAACGAAGGGGGGGAATTTATGTCGACAGAGTCTCAAAATCTCCCACAGGTCATGCCCTGAAATCATCAGTTCCTTAACAAATAGAATATTACATTTATTTCTCGTTCTACGTTTTGAAATGGAAAAATCATAATTTTAAAGTGGATTATAATCCGATAAGCATAAAGATTTATAGAACTAATGAAGTAAATATTCTTGTGTAAGTTATCGATTTCTAATCAGATAAAAACTCGAATATTCGTTTGCATCGCACTTTAAAGTAAATCCTCTCTCCATGTAATTCTTACTGGAAAGTATGTTTAACTCCAATTACTTAATCAATATTTTTAATAATATATTTTAATTATAATACTTTTACCATTCAATGTAGTATACACTACATTTCCCAAAGCAAAACCCCGCAAATGTATAGTGGACTAGTGAGTATTATCAAACAAATTATCATTTTGTTTACGTAAATACTGCATCGCCTCATTTGAAACTTCGTACTTTAAATAATAAAATAATAATAATAATAATAATAATAATAAAATCATAGCCATACCTTTATCAGAATTTCAGGCTTAGTCAATAAAGGAATTCAACGTGGTGTCTATTCGAAGTTCTATTTAATCGAATCCAATAAAAATACGAAGAGAAACTTCGAAAACAAGTAAAAGAAAAATGTTTCCTGGTGGGACTGGAACTAACCTTCAAGAGTTCCTTTTATTTTACAGACAAATGCCTTAAGCACTTTGTTCCTTTTCTTTAAGTTAACTGATTCACCGAACGTATATGAGTAACTTGTCTCTATTTTCTGCTCGGTTATATACGTTTTACGTTATCTTTTCGGTTAATCTTGAATGATAGGAACACGAATTCAAAAACATTTAAGAGAATCAAAATTCCAAACTCCCACACCGGGAATCGAACCCGGGACCCCATATACCTTAGGCACACGTGCTAGCCACTAGACCAGCGGGGAAAGCAAGTAAGTTGCATTTTGTAGGATCTGAAATTTACACCTATTTCATCCTGCTGTAATAATGTTTACCGTATTCGTTACTTTGAGGAATGATATGTGGTATTCATATAGGTTTGATTACATATTCGTTCATAAATATTATATAAATTATCAGAATTATTCATGATCTTGCATGGAAATTCACTGGTGCATGCGGAGTAGAAACAGAAGAATGCAGTTTACTGATATTAGTCACAATGCAAATTTCTAACAGGCTATCAGAATTCCTTAATAGAAAGTAGTGGTTCCCAACCTGGGGACGCGCAGTTTCCTCCTTAGTAAGCATGAAGTGGGAGTAAGTGGGCGAAAGCTACTGGCAGAAATGAATTGTGAAATAAATTATTATTATTATTATTATTGTTATTATTATTATTATTATTATTATTATTATTATTATTATTATTATTATTATTATTATTATTATTATTATTATTATTTGTCATACCGCTAAATCAATTTCTTCACTGCTTTCTCGTCACAGCCCAAAACCGAAGCGATCTGAATGGGAGGTTGTTCCACTTTTACTCGACTATAATTTCTCCTCGCAGACTAACAGATAGTTCTCTACAGCCTTTAGAGCTAGGCATTTTGACAACTTGTAGAAATTTGCATTGTGATTCGTATTAGCAATGGCAGTAAAGTGGATCTTTCTCTTTTTACTGTGCATCATCAGCATTATTATATCAGAAGTATTCCGCCATTACCAGCGAGTCACTTACCGCAGCTAAGAAGCTGCCATGCTCCACAATCTTCTGTTAACCTCTCCATCTTCGCATACCATTTTCTGCTTTGATATCGCCAATAGCCTAATTATGTTTCTATATTGTCTAATTCGTCCCCTC
This sequence comes from Thermobia domestica, assembly GCF_964235325.1. NCBI lineage: Eukaryota > Metazoa > Arthropoda > Insecta > Zygentoma > Lepismatidae > Thermobia > Thermobia domestica. The sequence continues at coordinate 304,607,037 of NC_137455.1, forward strand.
CCTCTCTTTCCTGCCACCATACCCTCTAGCACATCCCTCATGATACAGTTCCTTCTCAACCAATATTCCAAACAGTTTCTCTTCCTCTTCTTAATAATAGTTTTCTCCTTCCATTTCCAACCATCTCATTCGTTTTCCTCTCGATCCAGTTATGTCTCTCCATTCTTCTCCACGCACATATTTCGAAAGCCTCCAATTGTTTCTCATCATTTCTGCGTAATGTCCATGTTTTTGTACTATACATACAGTAAAATACAGAACACGAAGCATTTTATGAGTATTTTCTTCATCCTAAAGGCTTCTTTCGCCATTTCTATCCTTGCTTTTATTTCACGTTCGCATGTCATATCACGAATAATACTACTGAGAAAACAAAAACTAGTCACCTGTTTTTTTCCGCTCCTACATCTATATTTGACACCGATTGCTTCGTTTCAATCACCATGGATTTTGTTCTTTCTAGCATTTTCATCCCATATTCTTCAGAAGCCTTTCTCAAGTTTTCCATATCTTATTAATTTTCTTTTTAGATTCTACAACAACAATCATATCAACTCCAAACCGTATACACCTCATTATTCTATCTCCTACCAAAATTCCATCTTCATTATGAAAACATTTTTGCTATCTCTTCTACATAGCTATTAAATAATATCGACGAAATATATAATATCTGTTGAACTCACCTTTCAATTACACTGTCTGTCTACTGTGCATGCGCCAGTGAATTTCCATGGAAGATCATGAATAATTCTGATAATTTATATAATATTTATGAACGAATATGTAACCTATATGAATGACATATATCATTCCTCAAAGTAACGAATACGGTAAACATTATTAGAGCAGGATGAAATAGGTGTAGATTTCAGAAACTACAAAATACATTTCACTTGTTTTCCCCGCTGGTTTAGTGGCTAGCATGTCTGCCTAAGGTGTATGGGGTCCCTGGTTCGATTCCCGGTGTGGGAGTTTGTAATTTTAATTCTCTTAAATGTTTTTGTATTCGTTTTCCTGTCGTTCAAGATTAACGGAAATGATTGTAAAAGTATATAACCGAGTGGAAAATAGAGACAAGTTACTCAGATACGTTCGGTGAATCAGTTAACTTAAAGAAACAAAGTGCCTAAGGCATTTGTCAGTAAAATGAAAGGAACTCTTAAAGGTTACTTCCAGTCCCACCAGGAAACATTTTTCTTTTACCTGTTTTCGTACTTTCTCTTTGTATTTCTATTGGATTCGATTAAATATAACTTCGAATAGAGACCACGTTGAATTCATTTATTGACTAAGCCTGAAATTCTGATAAAGGTATGGCTATGATTTTATTATTATTATTATTATTTTATTATTTAAAGTACGAAGTTTCAAATGAGGCGATGCAGTTTTTACGTAAACAAAATGGTAATTTATTTGATAATATCTGATAAAGGTATGACTATGATTTTATTATTATTATTATTATTATTATTATTATTATTATTATTATTATTATTATTATTATTATTATTATAAAGTACGAAGTTTCAAATGAGGCGATGCAGTATTTACGTAAACAAAATGATAATTTATTTGATAATATTCACTAGTCCACTATACATTTGCGAGGTTTTGCTTTGGGAAATGTACTGTGTACAACATTGAATAGTAAAAGTATTACAATAAAAATATATTATTAAAAATATTGATTAAGTAATTGGAGTTAAACATACTTTCCAGTAAGAATTATATGGAGAGAGGATTTACTTTACAGTGCGATGCAAACGAATATTCGAGTTTTAATCTGATTAGAAATCGATAACTTAAACAAGAATATTTACTTCATTAATTGTATAAATCTTTGTGCTTATCGTATTATAATCCACTTTAAAATTATGATTTTTCCATTTCAAAACGTAGAACGAGAAATAAATGTAATATTATATTTGTTAAGGTACTGATGATTTCAGGGCATGACCTGTGGGAGATTTTGAGACTCTGTCGACATAAATTTCCCCCTTCGTTGCCATAAGTTATCTTCGATCATGCTCAAAGTGCACTAATAATGTTTTATTGCTTTCCTCTCATTCATATCTTGACCATTACCGGGGGAGAATCTTCTGAAATCGTCAATGCGTATAATTAGTTTTTCATGACAAATCAAAGGATAATAATGAAATATTGAACATAATATTTTGTTCTCAGCTGTGGATTTTAGATTTACAATTCATATATTGTTCTCTTCTAATGGAATGTGAGAGAAAAGTGGTTGCTAAAGATTTATTTAAAGAAATGTTCTTAGTCCTGTGATGAAAATAGCAACACTTTTAAAAAAATGAGTACTCCCTTCAGGGTTTGAACACATAATCTTCTAATTGATAGACTAGTGACCCAAACCGCACGACCAGCTCGTATGCCTTCAGTAATTCTCTTTTGACTTTTGGGTAAAGTAGTTTCCTGCTCCACACTTCTTTTTGTTTATGTCGATACGACTATAAGTTTGTGGTGAATATTTGGCAGTTACAGGTCTTGCAATGCATAAAAGTCTTTTTCGTATAAACTATATTCAATTTTACGTTCAAATAACTTATATACAACAGGTTGAATCTGTGAAATGATCGCGGTTGGAGTGATCGTAAATGTTTTCATAGTTAGGAGACTGGATATGCAAACCCGCTTAACGTGGGGAATTACTTTTGAGAAATTTGGTACCTCTGGGAAAGAAATCACATGGATGGCAAATGATAGTCACAGTCTATGTCCGTCCATAGGCACATGCCTGACATGTATCTGCGGAACGTGCCTATGTTCTAAGTATGTTCCGCATGCCGTAAGAGTTAATGAACCACAAAGTTACTCCCCCAAAATATGTTAAATCGCCTATATGCGTAATGTGTTTACATTAAGGATAGTCTAAAAACACTTTAAGCAGGTAAAAAATGTACCCCAGACTTGGCCCGAACTACCAACCTTTGGATTACTAGCCGCGTGCTCTTCCGATTTGGCCACGGAAGTGATGAAGGGAATGTCGTTGTATAGGGATAAATTGTTGAGATTTTTCTAATTGTGCTAATCAGATTGCTCCTTTAACCGCGAATATTCGACGATAACCGTTTGGGATCAGATAAAATCTGCTCGCCATGTAATTGTATAACAAAATGACGAGTGTCTATTTACTTTATTTTATACTTCTTACATATTCACTTTCAAGTGATCGGCGACAGTTGTCATCTAATAAAGTTGATGCGTTTCTTGCTTCTAGTACGCAATTGCTTAGAAAAAGAACAAATGCATCAAATGTGGGAGATGAATTTAGAACACCTAAATGGCGCATGTCTAGCACATCGTGTGCTGCTAGGGTATCTGAGACATTATGTACCTAAAGGACGTACCTAGAACATGACAGATATATGTCCCAAGTGACGACATATAAACAAATGACTGTTAGAGTGCGAAAGTGAGCCAGGTATATAAATGCTATATTTGTGGTACATAGTTGCAAATATCAATTAGGTGTAATAAGTACCTAAAACTGTAAGTAGCTGAAGTGCATACTTAGCACATGCATATTATATGTTCCGAGTGTACCTAAAATGCAGTAGGGACACCTAAATGGCAAGTGCCTAGCAAATCTTGTACTGTTAGGGACACTTGCGGGGTGATTACCGATATATGTAAAAGTAGTAGAATGACCGACATTAGTGTCGAATTCATAGTTTTCGCGGTCGCTGAGATCAATGGTGATACGCCCACAAACGTTGAGTTCCAAATACAGCAACCACAGGCGGGGAACCAAGGGGTCTCAGGGGGCGTTTACCAGGACATGTAAAAGTAGTATTGACTGATATTAGTGTCGAATTCAGTTTTCGCGGTCGCTGAGGTTAATGGTGAAAGTCGGATCGCATTAATTTCCAAATTCATCCCATTTGGCTTTGGGCCGGGGGTCACCGGGGTAATACCGAGAAATGTAAAACATAATCCAAAATGATCGATATTAATGTCAAATTCATAGTTTTGGCTAGGTGAATGATGATATTCCCACAGGCGTTGACTTTCAAATAAGCCCCCATCGGCTGGGAATCAGGGGGTCTCAGGGGATGTTTACCAGGATATGTGACAGTAGTAGAAAATGGCCGATGTCTTTTTCCTCCGTTGTTCTGTTTGTTTACATAGATATTTTATCTGACCCATGCAAATAATGGGTATTTCAGCTAGTGTTTATACAGACCCTAGTAATACTGTAATTCCATAGTACAATTCGTTTTCCAGACACGAGTCATTGACACATTGACATTTTGATCGGCCATATTGGGTTCAATACGTCAACGTCCAAATAATTTCAAACCAATAGATGTGTAGTGTTCATACATATATCAATCTGCAAAACATTAAGTCAATCTGCCCATGGGAAGTGGATGAGTGAATGCTTGCAAAAGTCGATTGGCATGACATTCGGGCGGCCATATTGGATTTATCCTTTGCTGTCGGCCCGGCATATTTCAGCATATATTCCTTCATGACCCTCCTCTATCTAAATATATGCGCAGTTTCCGGATCCCCTATTTTTGGGAGAGAACCTTTACTTGTTAGGCCAGGTATACACTTTAGATTCAAACTGTGCTCAATTAAAAGTTCTAATTACACCCTAATTACATTCCACTTGTTTTAAATTGACCATCGACCGCCTCAAACTCAATCCATACCATTTAGCTACACTGAAAAAAAAACAAGTCCAGATATAAGGAGAAAACGAGGATAAAATGCTTTCTATTGGGAACATCATGATAAGACGGAGATGTCAATTGTAATACTGGGTGCGATACCCTTATTTCATGTGGCTACGCGCGTCAGTAAGTGAAAGCACCAATTTCTCCTGTGAAAACAGTAAGCACCGCTCTCACTTACTGACTATCTCGCCATAGAAAATGATTATTACGATTGACACCACTGTTTTGTCATGGTGTTCCCAACAGAAAGCATATTATCCTCATTTTATCCTGAAATCTGGACTTGGCTTTTTTTCAGTGTATATGGAATTATTCAAAGACTTACAGTTAGTAATACGCATTGCGTTGATTTTTGGATTGGTTTGTATTAGTTTAACGCCCCACGGTTATTCTAAGGCGGCTAAAGGAGACGTGGAGCTATTGGTTATAATGCGACCACTTCGGTCGTTCAACTGTACCCACACCGGGAATCGAACTTGGGACTACGTGATTTGTAGTCAAGCGTGCTGCTTACGGCTCTGCTGTAGTCAAGCATGCTGTAGTCTGCTTACGTCTCTGCGTGACATCATTGAAATTCTATAGTTAATCAGAGCAAAACATAAATAAAATAAAATAAAATAAAATAAAATAAAATAAAATAAAATAAAATAAAATAAAATAAAATAATAATTTTTAAAACTTTTTTATACTTCACATAAACTACTGCGAAGAGTAGTACAAAGAGTAAAACTAGATATTTCGGAAAGGAAATGAATTACTGTTTTGTTCTACTTAGATGAGTAACAATAACTCTGTGGCCTCCAAAGTTGATTTCGTCGCCACCCAGTGGCGACATTTTTCCTAGCGTACAAAGAGATAGGTCTGCAGTATCCATGACAATTTATTTAAATTGTAGCACTAAATTCTTCAATTTCTTAGGTACTATCCTTTATTTATTTCTCAGAGTAGAAATTTTGTAAGCCTGACGGGGATTTCGACGCCCTTAGGATAAGGACCCGGGACACCGTCCCAGTTTTTCCTGCCTAGTTACGGCTCTGGATATATGCTTATGTAATGCATTACGACCTTACGAACTTGTATAAGAAACAGAATTTACATAAATTGAGACGCGAACTATGCGAAATATCGGGCTTTGAATCTAACTTGTTTGATGATCCAACCCAAGACCACACATAGCAAAGGTGAGTGGCTTAGCTCCCACCACAAGGTTTAGGAAGTTCGTGTTAAAAAGTGTAAATTACAATACAAACAAAAATATATTGTATTAATAATTTACCTTATTTGTTAAGGTCATGAATGTTATATTCTGTTTTTGAAATGACAGTCAAAGCAGAATTTATCGGATAATAAATGAGAGATTGTAAAATTTCAATTTCAGTTCGATTTAATACATTCGTGCTGCTATGTGTTGCGTTATCCGTTAGGAGGTATTGATTAATTCTAATTCAAAGCAAGGAACTAAACTACTGTATAGTACTGGAGTCAATTTAATAGAGTTTAATTCTATACGCAGTATTGAGGCTATATGAGACAAAAGTTTATTGCTAAAAAGTGAAATATGGGTTCCTATTAGGTTTTTATTCCAGATATGATATACGCACTGATGACTGAACCTGGAATACACACATGGAAAGCGTTAGCGCTACCAAATTAGCTATGAAGAGGTACAGCGAACCATAATTATCAAGAATGAAGGCAAAAAATAATGCGGAAATGATAGACTGTACACTGAGAAAAAAAATGTAGGTGGCATACTTAAAAACGTAGGTTACATTCGTAATTCCTGTAGTTTCTGGACTTAACGTACAACCGTATATAACATCCTGCAGCAAACGTATAGCTGAAAAAGTATGTATTATACGCACTGTCTGCATAAGTGCAATGACGTCATTCGTGTGACGTCATCTGCAGTAACAAATATATACGGAGGTGATATCTAGCTTTGTGACGTCAGGATCGTATGTAGCATGTGGGTTAATAATGACGACACACACTGACTATCAGGACGGAGCATAATTTCAAGAAGTATGCAATATACGTTCTTTACGTATGTTTCTTTCGTTCAACCCCAAGACAGCATCTATATTGTACTTGTGCCCCGTACGTACGACTAAATACAGTATACGTATTGTACGTATGTATTATACAGATTGTCCTTATGTCGCACACAGCTTGTCCAGATACAGCATACAGAATATCCATATGCACCATACAGAGTGCACATATGTAGCTTACAGACTGTATGCATGCAGCATATAGATTATACGTATGTCGCGTACAGGTTGGCCATATGTAATGTATAGATCGGATGTATATAGCTAATAGGTTGTCCATATGAAATATACAGATTTTATCTGTATCGAATACGTATTGCCTTCTTGTAATGTATGGATCGGACATATGCAGGATCTAGAGTGTACGTATAGGGCACCATTATTAAAGTGCTGCAACATACTGCAAAGTGCATGATACATTCTTACTGTAATGTTGTCAAATATTGTTTTACTCTGTATGAAAACAAAAATAGCTTAAAATATGGTTGATCTCCTTTGTGCCAATAATAATAAAATTAACAATACTACACTTTTCAAATCTTAGTTTGGAGCAGTGAAACTGTCCAAAGAAATGTATTTACCTGCAGGGTGACCTATAAGTTTGGGCTTCCTGCAAATTCGTTGGAAAGCTACTGCAAAGCCAAGTGTTGAAAAGTGACACAAGCGTTAATTTTAAAATTATGGGCACAAAGGAGGTTAACCATATATTAAACTATTTTCGTTTCCATACAGAGTAGATCAATATTACTGTAAGAATTTATCATATGGTTTGCAGTTAGTTAGTTGCAGCACTTCAATAATAATGCAAAATGCACAGCCTTATACAATCCTATATTCAAACTCAAACAAGATTTACGTACAATCATTTATTAAGCTGTTATCATCCATTGCTTGTACGATATAAAGATTAGTTTACCTCATTCCTTTCCTTAATAGTATCTTCTTCTAAAGTGCAGTTGTTACCACAAGAGGCCTGAATAGAATTTTCCAGAAATAACTTCTCTGTACATTTTAATTAACAGGTAAGTTATGTATTTTTTTTTAATGTCGCAATAATTAAAAGTGTAGTGTCAGCCGAAAACGTATTCGCTTACAAGATTATTCCTACTCAGTACTCGCTATTAAAAATGCAACACCAAGAAGGAGACTGGGTAGATGCGCCAAAGTTCCCAGGCCGATACCTAATAGTAAGTGCAGAATACTCTTAAACGTTCGCTGTATTCGCTGTGTGACAACGTGGTGACAGCGGAGGCGTTGTGCAGCCATCGACTAAACATATTTATTCTTCCCTGCTATAGACGTTCTGCAAATCTGGACTTTCCTGGATGCATCCTTCTTAGTGCAACATTTTAAGCAACGAGCAATTTAACAGTCTCATATATTGCTTAAAGAAAGAGCAATGATTCTCAGAATTACTCGGAAGATATATATACACAATTTAAAACGGTTATTTCAAACTTTGCAATTCAAAGCACGAAAAGAACTATAGATAAAGGAACACTGATTTTAGCCAAATAGTAATTAGTAAACTCAATCACACTCAGTACCATTAGTTGCTTGGTGTTATCCGTAAGTCAGAGATCACGGTATCTCATTTCGTGTAGATTTTTGCATTTGTTTAACGCTAAAAATGTATTTTATCGCTAATTGAACCCAGTACCATATATATACCGACAGGACGTACCTTAGTCACAAGGTGACATGAGTGAAACACTAAACTATTCGATTGACACCTGCGGTCTTGTCAACACTAGAGAAAGTTACAAAGTGATTAAGTAAATACGGAACATAGTTCATAGAAAGTATAGCGATGTATGAAGTCTCCGTTTCATACGACTTGGATAAAGGATACATCTGAAATAGCAACAAAGAAATATATAATGATTTCTCTGGATAATTTTGGATTAGTCCAGAATTCGAACACACACACAACACGAACACACACAAGTCCAACTTTTTCTTTTTTAAACTTCTTTCTTCGGATTCCCAATAAAGTTGACTACTGAAAAGCTGAGTTATAGATTCTGTATTAAAACAACACCTTCGCTAGACATGTTCAGTATACACATTGTCTTACATACAGAACAATACATTAGTTATTAATGCATGTCTGAAATAATAGTGCTTCGTATAGAATTTTACTTCATCCAATCGCAATAGCACAAAGATAAAAAATATTGCGAGGGATAATGTTCTTATTAGAGAGAAAAAGAATTAAAATGACTTAACATTAACAATCATTTTCTTTAAACAGAGATAATATTTTATTATAATTTATGGAAGAAAGAAATAATTTGTAGTACAGTATCTTTATTAGGGTTATATATTCGTACAAAATAATGTAAGTAAAACTGGGTCTGTCTTCAGAAAGGACGTACTTTTAGCCACAACCTACACTGCTTCTTTTCACTGTCTTTCAAGCAGAATCCTGGTTTGAAGCACGAAATACCTGCAACAAAAATCAGAAAATATTTAAAATGTTATATTCAGTGTGTTTAATTTGGTTGTACTTAACAATACAAAATATCTTAACCTTTTTGAGATTAAATGGAAAAAATCTGTTCGGTCAGGTATGGACTTTTGGGTTGCACGTAGAAAAAATATGAGGTGTTTATTGATGCTGAACAACAACTCAAAATGTATTACCATTCAAAAGTAAGTGGGTACCCCAATGGTGTTCGGGGTACCATGGGGTACCTAATGTCTGTATTTTTTAGATATATGGAAATGTATGTCTCTAAAATGTAAGGAACTGATATCTGTTTACCGAAAACCTCAACTCGGTAAGCCTTATGGATATCGAGATATGGGAAAATAAAGAACGACACCATAGAAATGTGGGGTTTGCGTACTAGATGGGCAGTTTCGGAAACGTAATTACGAGAGCTTACAACCACCTCAAAAGTAGTTTCAATTAAATACACTACACACACGCCCTGATGGGGGTTTTCGGGTACCATAATATTCGCAGAACTCTCATTTCTAAACATTCTAAAATATGTTTTAATAACGTTTTAAAGAACCTTAGAGGTGTGTGTTTACCGAAACCGCAAGTCGGTACGCCTAACAGTTACCGAAATATGATGAAATAAAAAGTGACACCATAGGTACGTGGAGCTTGCATATTAGACAGTACAATTTAGAAAATTAATTAAAATATGACTATCAAGATATTGTCAAATAAAGGGAGGATCCATACAGTTATGGGGTTTTCGTGTTAGGTGGTAAAATTTCCGAAACCGGCCATGGAAAATTAATAAGCATCAGTAGCAATTTCATCTTAAAGTAATTAGGTATTTCCATGGAGTTTAAGAACATCATGGGATCTACCAAGATTACATTTTAAAAGCTTTGGAAAATATATTTTGACATTTATAAAGAGTATTAGAAATATATATTTACCTAAAGCTTCCAGCTAGTACATCTAGCAGCTAGAGAGGCACCATACAATAAAAGCGTATTAGATCTTGAAATTTCAGAAAACAATTATTGATCCTAACAAAAGTTAAATAAGATGGTACGTCTATGGGTTAAGTGAGTACCGCAGACTCGTCAGTACAATTTCGATCGAAAGATTAATTCAGCTCTAAATTTTCTTTGGACAATTCCAAGCGTTCATCGGGCTCTGAAATAAAGTGAACATTTTTTGTCAATATCTAATATAGCAAACGAGATATAAGGAATTGTGTATTTTATGACGTCGTAAAAATAGAGACCCACATGGATTTGTACTTTTGAGTCTTTGCTGTAAGAAGAAGAAATTTTAGAAAACAACCGTATATACCTTAATAGACAATTAAATTGGCGGGGGCACAGTGGCTTAGTGCTAGAGTGCTTACCTCTGGTGTATTGGGTTCTTGGTTCTATCCGCGGCCAAGTCAGTTTGTAGTGGACATCGTATTCGTGGGTTTTCTCGGGGTTCTCTCTTTCCTCCCACCTTTGCATTCCATCAATTCTGCCAACGACATTCACTTGCTTTAATCAAAATCTCCCTGAGACTGAAATGCATAATCGTGGGTCGCTACACTGAAATATTTTCTTTTATTTAATTTAAAATTAAATAGGGAGTTAAGTATGATCGTATCTCTACGGGTTAAGTGAATACTCCAATAGTTTCTGCAAAAAAAGATTAGTTAAACACCCTACCACTAAGCTACTGTGTCCCCGCCCATTGAATTGTCTATTAAGGTATATACAGTAGTTTTCTTATTTTTTTTCTTATAGGAAAGACCCAAAAGTACAAATATATAAAGATCTCTATTTTTACGCCATAAAATATATAATTCCTTTTATCTTGGTTACTATCTTAGATATTGACAGCGAATTTTCATTCTTTTGTACAGCTCGATGAACCCTTGGAATTGCCTGAAGAAAACCTAGGACTGAACTAATGTTTCGATCGAAATTGTACTGAGGTACTCACTTAACCCATAGAAGTACCATCTTATTTAATTTTGTTGCGACCAATAATTGTTTCCGAAATTTCAAGATCTCATACACTTTAATTTCACAGTGTTTCTCCAGATGTTAGATGTACTAGCTGGAAGTTTTGGGTAAACACATATTTCAAATACTGTTTACAAATGTCACATTATATTTTCAAAAGTTTTTAAAATTTAATATTGGTAGACTCCATGATGTTCTAACACCCCATGAATATATCTAATTACTTTAAGATGAAATTGCTACTGGTGTTTATTAACTGTCCATGAACGATTTCGGAAATTTTAGCGAAATCTAACACGAAAACCCCTTAACTGTGTTGGTCCCCCTTTATTTGCCATCATCTTGATGGCCGTTAGTCATATTTTAATTCATTTTTCGAATTGTAGCGTCAAGTATGCAAGACCCACATACCTATAGTATCTCTCTTTATTTTCCCATATCTCGGTATCCATAAGGCTTACCGAATTGCAGTTTTCAGTTAAAAAAAAAATCAGTTCTTTACATTTTAGAGACATGTATTTCCATATATCTAAAATGCAGAAATTAGGGACCGCATTGGAACCCCATTGGAATACTCACTTACTTTTGCATAGCAGGGTAAAAACGCCAGTGGTTCTCACTTTAAGGTTGAAAACATACTATTTTGTCTTTTCTCTGAGCATTGTGAATCTGTCGGAGCTATACCGTAGTTGGAAAGACTCACTGATCCTTCCTATAATGACCATGTAGTCAGAATTCAAAAAGGAGTAGAAGGAAAAACAATATTTTAAAATCCTTGCACCAGTAGTCCTCACCTTAAAATCAAAATGTTCCAGTAATAGTCAGGATTTTCTATCAGTGTTCGTCACTCAAACAACTTGACATAATTTATTCAAAAATGCACTGTGTATCAGTTTAGGGTTAAGAATACAATATAAAGTAGTAAGCTTAATAACTTTTCATCACTTTTAGCACTCAAGAAAGAAAAGAAAAAAAACGTTTTTACATACTTTTTAAAGCAATTTCAGAAAGAAAAATGTTAACTGAATTCTAAAGTTAACTGTATATCACTTTCACGTTAAGAGTACAATATTAAATACTATGTTTAATAACTATACGTCACTTTAAACACTCAAAAATGAAAATAAACGTTTGTACATACATTTTGAAAACAATCTAAGAAACAAAATAAGTTAACTGAATTCAAAATTTAATTATACATCACCTTAAGCTTAAGAATACACTATAAAATACTGAGATTAATAACAATGCATTACTGAAGAATGAAAACAAAAATGTTTTAGCTACCGATATTGTATTTAGATGTTATTTCTCATTAACATTTTTTTTTTTGAGAACTCGTGATCAAGTCTAGGGATGCGCAAGAGAAAAGATTTGAGATTGTCTCCTCTCGAAAAGGTGCCGCGAAAGTCATGTATCGTCTCGAAAACTGGATCCGTTTCTATTGGAAGAGCTATGTCTCGTCTCGAATTTCGTAACAAAAATTATGTCTCGTCTTGTCTCGTGTGCATCCCTAATCAGGTCCATAGCCAAAAACTTCATTTCCGAAGGGTTCGATAGGGCTTTGCGATATCCGAATTTAAATATAGATACTCGATATCGACAAACTATCGAAACTTGTTCGAAATATTGAAAAATACAGCAATATCGAAATATAAACAATATCAAAAATCGAAAATATAGAAATACGAAAGAGAGAAAAGAATATGGATATATCGATCAAACATTTCGATATCGATGTTTTGATATTTGAAAATATCAACCGTTCGATTTAAATATCACACAGCCCTAGGCTCCAACTGTTGTCACCTTTAAAATTAATGTGAAAATTACTGACTAATATTCTGTAAGTACCATAAGACGGGATTATTTTGCACTTCAGGATTAACTTTGCACAAAATACGGCAAAAGTTTCACAGTCCTCTGTCGGTAAAATGATGGACTGTAAAGAGAAAGTTTCAACTGTCACCGTAAGATAGAACATTGACTATTTGGTTGGCGGTTAACATCAGTTCTAATTACCTGAAGGGTTTGTTGTTGTAGAGGTATGGAAAGCAGTCACTGTAAAGGCTGACAAAATTTGAAAGATATCACCTACAAGAATTTTCGTCAAAGTCAAGTCAGTTTCGTAGAATACTCTGTGTATAATGGGACTTTGAGACAATAGTTGAAATTGAAGTGTGAAACGTTTTAAAGTCATAGAAAAATAAAACTGGGAGAAGGTTGTTTCAGCCTCTAATCGGGGCTACTTTGCACCGATCAAACGTAACCCCTCAGACAGGAAATTATTACTACGGGTACCTCCTGCCATCTAACTTTAGGAAAATTTCCTATTCAGGTAAATGTCGGGATGGATTTCTTGTTGGAAAATAAATTACGAAAAGCGGCGGATTCAGAAAAATAGTTTGAGAGTGACTTCACACAGAAAGACTTCCTTTATTTAGAAACGACTAGACTTTTTGAAGGGCCTGAAGCGTAGACGCATAGGAATGACTAACATCAGAATTTTGTAAAAAAGAAATCCTGTAATTTGGGTGAGCTTCAGCCTGAAAGCCTCAAATCCCGTAAATCTTCCACTGATTACGGTTGGGATGATATTCTTGGATATAAAGAGCAACCAAGGCAAATCAGATCTCGAAGATTTTTGCTGTTCTTGAGTTCCCATTTTTGTGGGACATACTAAACTATCAGAACGTGGTTCCTATGACGGTACCAGAAAATACATAATTTTCTTTACAAATATCAATAATTCGTACTAAGTACTGACACCGGTACCGTAAGTCCAACCTCAATATTTGTAGATTGCATGCAGTTTTGTGTAGGAAGTGAAATGTATCAATAGAAGAGAGAAAACACTGCACAGAAACATTAAGTTCGTATGCTGAAAATACTTTTTTGTATGTGTTGCAAAGTATCTTCAGCTATCAGGTTACTTTGCAACAAAGTTTATATGAAATGAAATGAAATGAAATTTTTGAGTTTTACGTTCCACGATTATGCCGGATATGCTCAAGGAGACGATGATGATGAGAATGAATGGAATAGTAGAATGAAAATGTGTGAGAAAACGGGAAAACCCCGAGAAAAATCACACACAGTGTTTCTCCAACACAAAGCCCATTTAGCACGTGCTGGGATCAGTGGCGGCTAATGTTAGTGTTGCAGCGTTGCGCAACGACCAAAGTATTTCAAGAAAAAAAATATTATTAGCAATGGTAGTAAAGAACAGAAAAAATACTTTCTAATACTCCCATATATACTTTAAGTAACATATTTTTTTTTTTTTACTTCTCTAATTGTCCGTTTCGTTAATCCGTTTTAAAAAGCGAAAAATAATCCGTCACAGAGTCTCTAATTTATATTGTGTTGCAGCGAGCATGCAACGACCAGATTCCTTCAGTGCGGGAATTGGAGCAAATGTTAAGTCTCCTTTCCCCTATCTCAGAAGTTAAAGGGTCTGGTCGTTGCAGTGCTTCTGCAACACAGCACGGTTTCCAGTGAACGAGAAGGTTTTTCGCGCTAAATAAGATTTCTAAATTTTATTTCACTAGCAATTAACAAATGGAATTTGTTTTTATGCATTCATATTTTTATATTACGGTACTTATACTGAAGCAAATCAATATAATGACAATTAAAAAAAAGTGATAGCAGAATTACAAAATAAAAAAAGAAAATATATAGTAGAGCAGAAATCAAATGAAAGTAGATCCGCATTAGAAGTTAATTCTTAGCTTATATAGATAATGAAGGTTTCTTCTACAGTAATTTGTGAACCAAATATTAATAAATCAATATGCATAACCCCCCCCCCCTGTGGATAGTATTTTAGTATATACATATTTCTTTTATAAAATAAGTATATTTTATAATCTTGATAGAACTGTATGGTGGGGAACGCCACATTGAATTTGGGACTAGTTAGCAATGCTCAGAGGCGTAGCCACGAGGGGGGTCCACCGGGTCCGGACCTCTCCAAAATTTCGAAACTCGACTAGCAGTTGTAGACTTTCTTAACGAACTATACTTGTTTACCAGAGAAATGATTGATGTAAGCTAAATATTTTATTTTACGCCTCATCATGTACTCTTTCTTTTCTTATAAAAATAATCGTTCTATCATTTTTTTTTCTAAAAATATAGGTGACAGTAATTAAGAATTACTTATCTTTTCGGGTACAGTAAAAGACAGGTTCGTTATTACGTAGACGTATGAACCTTCCTCAAATACTTTGGACCCCTCACAGCTAACATGTTGTTTCTATGTCTGGCGGGTTTCAAGGTTGCTTTCCAGAACGTTGATAAACATTGTTTCGTCTCATGTGGAAGTATATTGTGCTCATCGTGCATTACCTAACAACCAAGACGGATTATTTGGAATGTAGTTTTTTTTTTCCTTTTACGCACAAGTGTGTGTGTCTGTGTGTGTGTTGATATATGAACAGGGTTGCCAACTCTGTAAAATAAAAAAAACGATACTTCCACAAAATTCTCTGTGATATAGGTCTCAGCGTGAAGTATCTCTGTTCGGACCTATCCATGGAAAGGAAATGTACTATCGTGAACGAAAGTGCATTAACACATATATTCTGTATGTCCTTAGAACATTCACTAATAAGCTTAATAGATACATTGTGGTATAAATGAGAAACTGAAATTGATCAATCGGCATTGATCAATTTATTGTATTTACCAGTAACTACCATTCCTTTAAAATTATGGAAACAGATGAACAAAAATATAATAATCTTTACATGACAATTTTGGATTTGGAAAATGAAATTCACTCTCTAAGCATATAGTATCTACTTCAGCTATAGGAAATTGCTTTAAGAAATCCCTTTCCATTCTTAATAAATGTATAAATTTCCTTGAAAGTAAATTCAGTCCCTGTCATCTCTCTAAAATTTTCTAAATAGGTGAACAAAATATATTAATCGTTGATACATGGTGAAAGGTAACAGTTTTGAGTTTACAGAATGACAGCTACTTTTCAATATCTATACTTCGAACTAAATACAAATTTGAAAAAAAAAAACGGTTATAAAGGGGCTGGTGAGAAGTTTGTACCCGTCACCGGCTTTAATCAAAATAACATCAATTTTTCCGGCCAGGCCAATGAAAAGCCGGCCAGTTTATGAATATGTGACATTCGCAATTCATATACTAGTATCTCTTTTCTATCAGCTGTTTTGGTTATTAGTTATTAGATTTAATTTTATTGTGTGTGCTTTAATTCTGTACATAACCTACAAATTCTGAATGAATTGCATATCATGACTTCTGTAAATAACTTACAAAAAAATTGCCCAGCTTTCAACTGAGGAAAAACTTACAATTAAGGCTTAGACAAAACAAGCAAAGTGTAATTCAGGAGAGTGTTCGAAACAAAAAAACGGTTTAAGTTTACAGGACACCTTATGGCAGTAATGTTGTATGCACTACGTACATTTCCACAATTTATTTGAAATTTTCCTAGATAAATTGTCAATAAAGCGTGTTCAATGTACATTTTTTTATAACATTAATCTCTGCTACGAACTCTCTTCAGTCTACACTGAAGAGGAATTCGGATCACTGTCAGGGACTGAGTTTGCTAGAATGAATTGTTCACAAAAATCTAGAAAAAATATTTAGTGAATCTACAAAGCTTATGAAATTAATATTAACTGTACCTATGGCCTGTACCAGTAAAAGAAGAAAAGTTCTTTTTCACATCAAAAAGAATTGACACTTTCAAGAAATTGAATGTCCCAAGAAAGGTTATCACCAGTGGTTATGTTGTCTATCGAAAAAGACCTGACAATAAGAATACTAGAGTTCAACCAGCATGTATTAGGCAGATTTGTTTCAATCAAAGAGAGAAGAATGAACTTACTAATTAAATAAGGCGATTAATCGGATTAAATGTTCTGCATTTTTTATTTTTTAAAAACAGATTTTTATTTAATTTAACATGTCACATAGCATTTGCATCTAAATTTATGCTGATTAGCCAATGAGTCCACTTTATATCTTCTCTCTCCGATCGTTCGTACTGCAACACCGAAAACCACAAACCACCGGCCGCCACTGGCTGGGATCGATCCAGGAACTTCACGCAGGAGAGGTGAACGCTCCACAACTGAGCTACCACGTCCCCCAAAACACAACCTCAGAATATATTTCATATAGAGTAGAAATAACAATATGTTGTAAAAAAAAAAAAAATGGCCGGTCTGAAAGGCATGTAAGCTAAAAAATTACAATTGCTACTCGATTTGTTTACTAGCATTGTTTAATTATCTACGGTACTGAACATCGCAACACCAACATCATTATGTTATGTCACATCCTTTCAAAACTATGAAAACTGCAAAGTACCTGCTTTGCTTCGTGATGTCCGAAGAGTAAGACGACTGAAGGCGAAAGCAGGCAAGTGGCATACAAATTTATGATGTTGAAGGCATTATTTTTCACAGCTATGGAGAAAAGAGATAGAAACAATAATAACGAAATCTTTGTTTTACGTCCTACGAATATGTTATGTAGGCTGACGGTCACAAATGAGTAATGAAAATTTATGATCTTGGAATACGATTTGGTGGAATAATGAGGGAGAAAAATAATCATTGATTAAATATTAAATTGAAAAGAAATAAGAGCCTGACGCTCAAATACTTATCTATCCGGCACCCATCTTGATCCCTCTAAAATATCATGAAATGCTTGATTGATTCTAAACCCAATAATAGTAATAATAAACACAGAATATATAATTTACGCACCTTGAAATGTAGAAATTAATGGTTGTAATTCCCAGCTTTCCAATAGACCTTTGATTTCTCCAAATGAAGATTCGGATATCTTGTTTCTTCTCAAGCAATAATGGGTTACAATAATCAGTTGCAGTCCAAAGCCAAGTCACTAAGTTAAGTATGAATATAAAAGAATTCATTAGTTAGATGCATACAAAATCCTACGCATGTAAATCCGAATCTACTTATTAAATTGTAAATTTATACAAACTAAATTATACTACAGATATAGTGACATCAAACATATATTAAATAAGATATACAGGGTGTCTCAAAAGTCCCCTGACATAGGGTAACTCTGTTATTATCCGAGTTATAACAAAATGTCGGAGGGGAAAGCATCTCCAAATATGATGTGTCCAATCTAAAGTGAAGGAATTTTTAAAATCGGATGACCCGTTTGCGCTGTACACTCTTTATGCGCCCAATGTGAAATGAAAATGCAACGTTGCCATTTACCTGGACCCACAACATAAGTGAGTGAAGTTACTGTCTTTTACGCTAACATGTTGATGGCCAGCCTCCGTTTCAAACAGTAACTTCATTCACTTATGTTGTGGGTTCAGGTAAATGGCAACGTTGCATTTTCATTTAAAATTGGGTGCATAAAGAGTATACAGCAAAAACATCTAGTCCGATTTTTTTAAAGTGTTCACTTTAGATTGAAAACGTCATATTTCGAGATTTTTTTTCCTCTTACATTTTGTTGTAACTCTGATAACAGAGTTACCCTATGTTAGGGAACTTTTGAGACATCCTGTATACATCATAAGAAGTTCCTTTCTAAATTCTACACGGATGTGGTTAAATTGAATGTGAGGTGGGTGATACACATTAGGCCTTTTGGGAGTACGTCACACGGACGACCGTAATTTTGTGTTCAAAATTTTTATGAACTGGTGGGATATGTGATACATATGGCCACGGGCTAGAATTTTCTCAGTATGTCAAATATGCAATCAGATTTCATGCAGCTTAATTTGGTGGAAAGCTATTGCCAATTGAACGTTACATTTACCTCTTTCTTGCAGATGTTGAACCATGCCGTTAGCACGTGAGGAATGGATCGAAATAATCAAACTGTGGGGCGGGAGGAGTATATGTGCAGTGGTTGCCGATTGCAGAGTCATCCACAATGTGATTCTGTGTCACATGTTTCAGTGTCACAGTAATTAACTAAATTTGAGAAGACGGGCACATTCGTGAACATACATCGTAGCGGTTCAAACTCGCGGGACCTTGTTCCTTCCCCATTTTGAACCGGTACATGAAAATGCCATTTACTCCATGTTTGCCTGCGCCGATTTTGAAAATTCCTTCACTAATCGATTTCTCCCGTTGAGTACTACAAGAACCAGTTAAAATCTCGCGGGCCCTTCATTCTTCCCCATTTTGAACCGGTACATGAAAGTGGGATTTTTTTTCATGCTTGCCTGCGCCGATTTTGAAAATTCCTTCACTAGTCGATTTCTCTCGACGAGTACTACAAGAATCAGTTAAAATCTCGCGGTCCTTTTTTCTTCCCATTTTGAACCGGTACCTGCAAATGCGATTTTCTTCATGTTTGCCTGTGCCGATTTTGAAAATTCTTTCAGTAATCTATTTCTCTCGTCGAGTACTACAAGAATCAGTTAAAATCTCGCGGTCCTTTTTTCTTCCCATTTTGAACCGGTACATGAAAATGCAATTTTCTTCATGCTTGCCTGCGCCGATTTTGAAAATTCCTTCACTAGTCGATTTCTCTCGACGAGTACTACAAGAATCAGTTAAAATCTCGCGGGCCCTTTTTTCTTCCCATTTTGAACCGGTACCTGAAAATGCGATTTTCTTCATGTTTGCCTGTGCCGATTTTGAAAATTCTTTCAGTAATCTATTTCTGTCGTTGAGTACTACAAGAATCAGTTAAAATCTCGCGGGCCCTTTTTTCTTCCCCATTTTGAACCGGTACATGAAAGTGGGATTTTTTTTTCATGCTTGCCTGTGCTGATTTTGAACATTCCTTCACTAATCGATTTCTCTCGTCGAGTACTACAAGAATCAGTTAAAATCTCGCGGTCCTTTTTTCTTCTCATTTTGAACCGGTACCTGAAAATGCGATTTTCTTCATGTTTACCTGTGCCGATTTTGAAAATTCTTTCAGTAATCTATTTCTGTCGTCGAGTACTACAAGAATCAGTTAAAATCTCGCGGGCCCTTTTTTCTTCCCCAAGCCAATATTTTTTTGTATGTTTTGAATGTATTCAAGTATGGAACAAAAGTATTATATAATTCCCTTAGTAGGCTTCTCAACTTAATATTTTTCAACTTAAATTTTATTTATTTTAATTATTTATTTTCTTGTGACTCAATATTTAATTGCAATCGTTCATTGGGGAGAAGGGTGGCCATTCTCAAATATATAAATATAGTATTCTTAAAATTTATGTGTTCTCGTACTATTAGTTTCTTCCACTAGACCTGGAAATTGCAAAATTAATACCTGGAAAACCTGCAAAATTCAGGGAAATTGAGTTCCATATTTATGTATGAACACTGCTATTTACAATTTTTTTTTTCGAATAGGGAGAACTGTACGAAAGGGTGGTTTGAGAATAGTATAACAGTAGGTTTCTGGGAGTGTTGTTCGAAATGAAATCTTTAAGTTTTACGTCCCACTATTATGCTGGCTAGGCTCAAGATGACGGGGTGTTGTTCGGTGGGGGTCAATGTTGCCAATTTTGGGTAAAGTCGCTAAATAAGGGGAATTCGACCTCAACGATAGCGTAGGGTGACCATAAAATTTTCAGTTAAAAACGGGACAGGTTCTTGCAACACTAGACTTTTAGATCTACCTTTGTTCTTATCAGTGCCTTGATATCAGAGTTCCCCCTCTCTCTCTTCGTTACAGAGCGGGTACTTGTGAAAAAGGAAAGACACGTTGAAGTTTGTTTAACACACAACCAACTGCTAAAACCTCTGCTGCCTTTCGAGCAGTACTGCGAACTATAGAGTATGTTTAATATAGGGATTTTCAGTTCAATTTTTGCCGCTTTGTTATTATTAATACTTTAAAAGGAGTAAAGGTACTGGGTTTGTTATTTACTTCTTTCATTTACATAAAATGGGCCGAATACTACTTTTTTCCATCTACTGACGGGACGGCCGCGACACGCCCCTAAAACGGGACTGTCCCGGTCAAAACGGGACGTATGGTCGCCCTACGATAACGACAAAAAAAATCCGATTGAAGACTTTTTTGGGTGATTTTTAAATGACGATTTACCTACTTACACATTTAGCGACTTTTTGCTGCAAACAAAATGTTCATCTGTAGAGAAGCATTATTAGTTCAAAAAAGTTTTTACGTTATTTTTTTCTGTTTGTTTGTTTTAATCAGCGCAAGTGATGAAGAGTTTGGAAATACAGCGTACTCACTACTCCACAATCCTGCATTGTTATGTTACCCTTGCCCTCTAACGAAGAGTAACTACAAACTTGATGTCCTTTAGTTCGCAGAGTTTCCGTTGAGAGAGACACGTAATACATCATTACCGATAGCAACAAGATTAGCTATAGATGCGTGAAAAAAGGCGAAGAAGGTGTTTGTTATATTTGTCCTCTGGGGTCTTTTAATTATTCTGCACTTTTTCTTTTACAAAAAATTGCTTAACGTAAGTACTGTAGTGTTAATTATTTCGGAACTATTTTGACCACAACATGAACAAAAGTACCCGAAACAACCTGAAATGATCCCTGAATTAAAGGATTGGTTGCGCCCTGTTTACAAAGATGTGAATAGAACCAGCGGCGCAAATGTCTTCAACATTGGGGGGGGGGGGGGGTAAGACCGTTACCATACTTTTTTTGGCGATGTCCAAAATACTTATGAAGTTGAAAAACAATGTTGTGGAGGATCAGAGTTGTCTTTAGCGTTAGGAGGCTGCAAATTTGAAGCTTATTCTGGGGGACATCTCACGTTCCTTGGTAGCAATCGGACAAAAATCATCAAATTTCTCCCAAAAAACACATTTCAAGTCGGATTATTTGGGAGAAGTCCCCCTCAGTTCCAAGATTGGAGGGGACATGTATCCGTCATCCCCCCCCCGGGATTTGCGCCAGTGAGTAGAACATATTGTTTAGTTTACATCTACAACTTTTACAATGCTTATAGACAATGAATTTCTCGATTATTTCTTATAGCGACTTTTCACCCAAAATTGGAGTCGTCACCTCTCGTTTCGCAAACTTATTGCCAACATTTTAGAAACTGGCTGCGGGGAGAGCTACAATGGATGATTCAAGTTATTTCGTCGCTTCCGCTGTGAACCTAAGTACAAGATTCCAAAAGTCACATTTTTTTGGTTCCAAACAATATGTCTGCTGGGTGAAAGCACAGACTGGAATGTGTTGCCTTTCCTACCTTATCTTTAATCCCATAGTAGCTCCTTTCCCAAAGTTAAAAAAATGCAATTCTTCCTTTCTTAATAGTACTTATGACCCAAAGTATTACGTAAGCATTGTATGTTACTTATGTAGCTCACAGAGCCGCAGCTATGGGCGAGCAAGCAAAGCACGTGTCCCGGGCGCGTGGTTGGAGGGGCGCCTAAAAGAGAGGTTATATATTAGTACTTTTCCTGGCGGTATTTAATACTTTTCATCAGAGTGCGAAATCATAAAATCAAAGTGAGAGGAAAAAATGAAATGAAATCTTTGAGTTTTACCGGTTAGGCTAAAGGAGACGGTGATTATGAGAAATGAATGAAATGGTGGAATGAAGTAAGTGGGAGGAAATGGGAGAACCCCGAGAAAACCCACGCACACGGTGTTTGTCCACCACAAGGTTCACTTGGCGGGGCTAGGATCGAATCCGTGACCCCAAGCACCAGAGGTGAACGCTCTAGCACTGAGCCACCGCGGCCCTAAAAGTGAGAGGAGACTGGAGAAGTGAAGAGAGAGAGAGAGAGACAGAGCGAGAGAGAGAGAGAGAGAGAGAGAAGAAAACGCTCGCACTTTTACACTTCAAAGTAAATTAAGTCATTTATTTTTTCTGTCCCCCTCCTCCCCCTCCCCTAAGTTCTACTGTCAAAGTAAATAGCTAAAAACACTCCCAGGCCAGAACCGCATCTACGTTGGAAATTTGATCGAGATCGGTCGGTCGGTGCAAGAGATTAAGAAAAAATGAAATGAAACCTTTGAGTTTTACGTCCCACAGTTATGCAGGTTAGGCTAAGGGAGACGCTGATGATGAGCAATGAATTAAATGGTGGAATGAAGTAACTGGGAGGAAATGGGAGAACCCCGAGAAAACCCACGCACACGGTGTTTGTCCACCACAAGGTTCACTTGGCGGGGCTAGGATCGAATCCGGGACCCCAAGCACCAGAGGTGAACGCTCTACCACTGAGCCACCGCGGCTTCCGGCCGGGAATCGAACCCGGGTGTCCCACGCCAAAGGAGTGTTCACTAACCACTTAGCCACGAGGGAGCTCATCTGTGAGGCAGTGTAAACCCCCCAAAAAAGAAAGAAAATAAACGCACACTGGATGTTTGCGCAACTGAGGATCAAAACATTCTCAATGGAGTATGAGAAATAGTAAACGTCAATCAATGTGTGCTTTTGCTTATTCATTACTTCGTTAATACTTAATTCCTTCTAGAAATAGTGAAACAATACTATGAAGAAACACTAATTAAACTAATAACAATTACGTTGTATTTCTTACCATACCGTTTTTACCACCCATAGAATTTCAACCTAGCAATATACTGCATTAGTCACGCCGTAACGAAAGCTGAAATTCAAAGACCTGGCACTCGTTAACTGTTGAAGTTGTGTTGTAGCTACCTGTATATCACGCGGCCTGCGTTGGTACTCCTCAACATAAATACGTCACAGCCCAAAGCCAGGAAACATCACAAACAGAAGACAGGGGCACAAGCAGTGCCTGACACTTCACGAACTCAAACCCACCAAGACTCAACTCAACATGACCTTCAATTACGTTCTAGAAACCAAACCAGTGCTAAGGCACAAACTCACCAACTTCCTATATGAAAACACAAGAAAAAAATCTAACGTTTTGGTTCCAAAGTGATGACATAACAATAATACTAAAAAGGTTTTAATTTTCAGTAACCCAAACATTAATTAACTAGGGAACATAACAAAGCAAAAATAAATAAATAAAAATAAATTAAATTAAAAAATAAAAACCTGACAAGTGAGCTCTCCCTGACTACTTTTTTTTTTAAATTTCAGTAAGGCTGTAAAATATGTCAATATCTTTGTAATATATATATATATATATATATATATATATATATATATATATATATATATATATATATATATATATCATTGTAATCAAGTTCTTTAAACAAAAGAAAGCTCTGAGAGCGCTTACCTCTGACGCGGTAGGTCCCTGGTTTGATTCCTGCTCCCGACAAATAGGCTTTTGGTGAACACTGTAGGTGTGGTTATTCTTAAGACTTTCCAGTTTCCTTACATTTTCTTGATTCCACCATTATCATGTATCTCATCGTCACCTTCTCTCTTACATTGATGTACAATCATGGGGCGTTAAACTAAAAGAAAAAAAAATCTTGCAAATATCCTAGTAAAAATGAGTTTTCTAAACTACACTAGTGGCCCCGCGTAGCGTATTCGCTAACGCTCTCGCCTTCGGTGCGAACGGTCCCGGGTTCGATCCCGGTGGGGGAACTCGGTCGAAAAAGTATCAAAAGATTTTAAGTCCAGCCATCCTGAATGAGGTTTCCTTGGCTTTTCCTCATTCACAGCAGGCAAATGCCGGAGTGGTACCTAACATATAGGTCCCAGGCCGTTTTCTTCCTTCCCAAATCCAAAAATGAAAATGAAACCTTTGAGTTTTACGTCCTACGGTTATGCCGGTTAGGCTAAAGGAGACGGTGATGATGAGTAATGTATGAAATGGTGGAATGAAGAAAGTGGGAGGAAACGGGAGAACCCCGAGAAAACCCACGCACACGGTGTTTGTCCACCACAAAGTTCACTTGGCGGGAGCTGGGATCGAACCCGGGACCCCAAGCACCAGAGGTGAACGCTCTACCACTGAGCCACCGCGGCCCCATTTTTCCCCAATCCATTCTTCCCTTCCTTTCCCCGGATAGTGTGATCACCGAGGGAAGTCATCCCTCATATGCGACGGGCTAACAAGGCCATTGATGCCGAAAGCCCAGAAATCTAAATCCTAAATCTTCACTACACAAGGGAATTTTCGCGCTGAAAACGGTTTATTAGCAATTATGTTAAGCAGCCCTGTAGTAAATCTGCACCAAGTAATAAATCGTCACATATAAAACGGAATGAATAAACACATAACATTCATTTTGCTACCTTGAAATGTAAAATGTTTCAAAACATTAATATTCAAAGATTTCTCAAAATTCAGATTCACCCATTCCATTGTCCTCAATCATTAACGAGTTTTACAATAGTAAGAATTGTATTCATAAACTACATTACTTACTTAGTACTATATTAAAGCAAGTTACACTAAAAGAATATATAATTAATGGAATATTTAACTAAAGTAATAGTTAACTAGTGTACTTACCCAAGCATTTGTTTCCTTCCTATCTTCTTTTCCGTTTGTAAACATCCTCGTTTCGCAAGCAAAAGACGGTGGTTCAATGACGTCAGCCATGGCGAAAGAAAGAGTGTCTATAGGCGGTCTGGATCTCACGTACAGATGGACGTATATAACGTATAACTGAAGTACTTAACATACGTATATGTATGTAAAATACAGAAGATTGTTAGATGTCAGACATCCTGCAGCGAAATGATGTAATATCTAAGCGGGTAAAAGGCAGTACCTGTGTAGTATATGGATAAAGTACGCTCCGTACAGATTTCCTTAGTAAACATAACGAATCCTTGTATTTGTACAATATACCGCTGTCCGGATAATGGATTTTTCTCAGTGTACGATAATAATACTTTCACAATTTTAATTTCACACTATTTCGAGACTTTCGAGACGAGACCGAGACAGAGATGGCTATTTTTGACTCGAGACGAGACCGACACCGCTATTTATCAACTGAGAAGATACCATCCCTAACTTAACGATACCATATCCACATAGCCGGACGACCCTCAAGCACTGAGAGCCCAGCGAATAGGACGGAATGTATTAATTAAATTTATTAATAGCTAATTTGGTCATAGGGACCACAACACACTCATTTGCTCTGGGGCCTAATATGCTGTTATAACGGCATTGGAGAGTAGATTATACTGGAGAGTAGAGTAGATGGCACTAGCGCGGTTCCAGATTGGGAGCAATGGTCCAATCGGCCACATGCTGGCCTTGCTTAGGAGTTATGTTGATCCATTTATGGCAAATTCGCAGCGTGCAACGCAGGAAAACCCTAAAAATGCATCCTAGACTTTCACATTCCAGTTAATCCTTTATTGTGAACTACCAAACGTATGGTAACTTCATTCGGTTTGATAATATAAAAGGTTCCGGTCACTTAAAACTTAACAATTACTTTACATACTAAATAAACT
Source organism: Thermobia domestica (assembly GCF_964235325.1). NCBI lineage: Eukaryota > Metazoa > Arthropoda > Insecta > Zygentoma > Lepismatidae > Thermobia > Thermobia domestica. The sequence goes on from NC_137455.1 coordinate 304,633,579, forward strand.
CTGGTAATGGAATTTTAAAGAACATATCTTCTGGCCCAAACTCCGAGAAAATTTATTTTTTTTTAATTATTTAGTTTTCATACTATTCTATAAGGATGTCTGCTGTTCCTTAATACCTCACAATAATGTTGAATGTCACATTAAAGGAAAGTGATGCTAATAACTTTCGAATACTAAGAGGAACGAAGTGATTTGTAGATAACATCATATGATAATATCCTTTTAAGCATAATCGGCATTCAAAAATATATTGTCATATCCAAATTTTCTACTGTTTTTATACAATTCGTTGCAACGTTACGGCACAATTTTCAAACGCAAATATTTATAAAGAGCGTATACTAGTTCCAAAGTAAGATTTGCAGACGATATGGCGCTTCTTGCAGAATCTGAAAAGAAAATCAATAAAATGTTAGAAAAAAATAAGAAAGGGCTTTGATGAATATGGGATGAAAATAAATGTTAGAAAGACAAAAGCCATGGTGATTGGAACGAAGAGGAATGTGTCAAATATAAAAGTGGAAGGGGAGAAAATAGAACAAGTGAATAGTTTTCGATACCTGGGTAGTATTCTTAGTAATGACATGAAATGCGAATGTGAAATAAAAGCAAGTATAGGAATGTAGAAAGAAGCCTTTAGGCGGAAGAAAAGTCTGTTTTGTGGGACCTTGAATAAAGAGTTGAGAAAAAGACTCATAAAATGCTTCGTGAGAAGTGTTGTACTGTATGGGGTGGAAACGTTTACATTACGTGACGAAAATCGACTGGAAGCCTTGGAAATATGGGTGTGGAGAAGAATGGAAAGAATTTGTTGGGTAGAGCGGAAAACGAATGAGATAGTGTTAGAAATGGTGAGTGAGAAAAGAACACTTTTAGATATTATTAGGAACAGGAAGAGAAACTGGTTGTGAAATTGGCTAAGAAGAGATTTTATCATGAGGGACGTCCTAGAGGGTATGGTGGCGAGAAAAAGGGGGAGGGGGCAAAGGAGACTACAATTAATGGATGATATTAAAACAGAAAGATCATACGCGAAGACGAAAAGGTTAGCGGAGGACCGTGGAGCCTGGAAACTTCTCAGCTGCGGCAGAATACCTATGATGATGAGTTCCCAAGCTATACATTTCACCGTTTACGAAACGCCTACAGTTCTCGGGCTATGGAGGCTTAATTTAATTTTCCGCTGTCTCCGTCAGCTTATAATGTTGGAAGAGTCATTTTTCGAACTATGTTAATGAGACACATTTTGTTTCTTGGGATGTCTGCTCTGAGATGGCTATTCAAGTTTCACGACATTATCGTTCCACCAGACACACACACACGCACACACACACACAAACACACACACACACAATATATATATATAGATATAAATATATGTATATATATATAGGTAAAATCCACTTTAAGATCAAGACGGCAAAAATTTGTTGAAACTAGAGGAGTGCAATTTTGAGAAATTATATTTGAGAAATAACAGAGGCGTTCTTTCAGATAATGTTGGCAAGGGAGGAGGTAATGTTGTCTACTGACATGGGAGTATTATGAACTTTCATTAATACGAATATATTAGTATTAGTACCAAATGTTTCTGAATCTCAGGGGCAATTCCACTCAACCCTGTATACACTGGATTATAAACCGACTCTGTAAGAGAATGCCCGGAAGTAGGAGAAAAAATAATATACTGTATATATAAATTACTGAAAACTCAAATTATAAACAATGTTTTTTATATAATTTAATTGTTTAATGACACATTACTACCAGATTCTTCAGATGCTCACTTCCTTTTTTACCTGTCTCCATACACAGGATGTACGTACGACAATAAATAAATACATACAATTCCTTCAGAGTCAATTGTCCATTCAACATTGCTTGTTCCGTCAAGCGAATTCGAAATCGAATCTCTTACATGCACGTGCGTATTAGTATTAGTACCACATGGACTATGCTCACAAATCCACTACAGTGAGAAGAAAAGCTTTTAACTTGGGGGGACCTAGTCAATACGTCGACAAGAAACTTACTTGTGGAGACTTCTAACTATATTTATCGTTACTTCTTCGTATTGTGTCAATAAATCTTGTATATTTTATTTGTCTTAATTATACCGATTCTAAGCCGCGGGTTAATTTTTGAAGAAATTAAAACAAATCGAGTAACTTCTGTAAATACGGCACTCCTCTTCCTTAAGAAGGAGAAGGGGTGAGCCAAAGCGGCTGGAGTATTGGTGATCAATTTAACATGGGAATTGAAATATTTATTAAGGCAAATCATGGTTTTATTTCGTTCTTTCGAAAAATGTCTCAATACCGTGATCAATAAGATATGTCTAATTTTTAAAGGTTTAATTTCAACCTTGTACGTGGTATTTTCTTCTTATAAATACAGATAATTATAATCCAAATTCAAACGAGAAAATCATCAAAATTAGGGGAAAACGCCTTCCGTGTTATTAAAGTAAGGAAAAGAGCTAAATGTTTCAAACTTTTTTGAAAATGGAGTACTACACTTGTATCTTCCCGTTATTGCGATATTCTTTTACGCTTTCCAAAGATAAATTTTACTTTTCATCATTTAATCTACAGAAATCAGTAATCAGTTTTTTTCGTATTCCTATACTTGGCCATTTAACTGCTACATCACACTACAGTCACTCCTCATCCCACTTGTCTTCTCAGCGGGAGCCAGCCTTTCTAAAACATACTTTGGAATTCTTAACAGGCGCAGTGAGGAAGGAAAGGATTGTAAAGAACGAGAATTTCAAACACGAGGTATTTCAAAATTCATACTGTAAAAAAATTATGTTGAAATAACACAAAATGAGTACCACTTCAGCGTGTTACTTTTGTCTTAATTCAGAGCACAGACAAGCACACAGACTTTCGAGTGTATCAGAAATAACTCGTTAGTTCCTGAGAGAATTTTTCATTGGTATTTATCGTTTAATATGAGCAAAGCTTTGCAAAATATATTTGGCACTTATGCGAAGTGACGAATAATGTTCTATATTTTCTTTAATCGGTCACAATAATATTGTTGTAAAATGTGAAGCCTCTGACAACAGTTACATAGGCAACAGTTTTGCCATCTTCTGTTCACACGTGCTAAGACACATGAATAACAGATGGAAGCACTGCTATATGTTTAAATGTTGTCAGATGATTCACAGGTTTACAACAATATTATTGTTACCGATTACCAGTGGCGTATTTACGATTTTGTTTCGGGGAGGACTTTGCTAACTTTCGCGATGGGGGCTTTGCCTGAAAATGTGAAAATTCTGCAAGATATCTCATATACTTTACTATGTTATGTAAGATTTCGGGGGGGACTTAAGCCCGGAAGCCCCCACCTAAATACGCCACTGCCGATTACAGAAAACATAATGTTATTAGTTACTTGCTGTAAATGCGAAATATATTTCGCAAAGCTTTGCTCATACCAAACAATAAAAATCAATTAAAATACTCAAAGCCGGTAACGAGATATTTCTGATATGCTCTGAAGGCGATGTGCTTGGTTCTGGATACTTGGAACCAAACTTCTCTCGTAGTTAGTTCCTGTACTAAACTGTGATTAAGTACTGCAGACCTACTTGGTACATAAGTACATATACTTTACTTAGGGGGCTGACAGAAGGTCCACATCATCTGCAAGGTTTTATCTTAGCCGTTGGAGGTCATTGTTTCCATTCATACTCTGACCAACTCCTTTGCCTTTAGTAGCACTTATCCGAACGGGGTGTTTTTCGCCTATATACTACCTACTACTGAGCATCTTGTTTTCATTGCTTTGATCCCTTTGGATCATGCATCAGCTACCGAGGATAGTTGTGCCTCCAACCTGCAATCCATCGGAAGATACAGGAAGGGATCCTCGCAAAAATTGGCGCGGTTGACCGTTTTCAGCAAGCAGTGCTGAATCTGTATATAAACGCTCTCGATCCCGTTCACCTACTTAAATACAGGAACTATCTGAACGTAGGGAAGAAATGCATTTTACCACAGATCCCCACGAGCCTACACCGTCTACTTCGGTAACACCTGTCTATATTGCATCACCGACCCGCCCGAAGATTTACTCATTTCCAATGACCAATTATGACGTCAAATACAGCAATAGTCGTCACATGTTCAATTAAATCATGAAATACCTTCCGCGTGCTAGTGTAGAGCAAATTGTTTTCACCAAGAATTGTGTTATCATAAAGTCAGATGACGAGAAATTCGGCATAACACTCCGTAACAAAGCCAGTTATGCAATATTTGGTAAAAAATTCCAAGCTTTCGAATCTGACTGATAAGGTAAAGCAGAATCCACCACCACCTGGAACACCAATGATGTCTGTTGTTATTCGAGGTGTTTTACCGGAAATAACAGACGATGAAGTTCTCAAGGAACTTAAAGCAGAAGGCACTGACGTAGTGAAATGTACTCGCATTAAAAATAACAATGGTGCTACATAAATGGGACGTGTCTTAACCACGTCCCACACTTCTCTTAATACCTTATTGCAAGACGGAGCTACATCTTCAAACAACCACACCGTGTTGAGCCATCCCGTACTGCCGCACCTTTCCCAGTTAGATGCGAGAAGTGTCAAATTTACAATGCGCACGTCACGTCAAAATGTCCAAATGCTCCCAAATGTGGGTATTGTGCAGGACAATATAAAACAAAGGAGTGCCCTAATACAGGAAGAGAACTACATTGTTTCACATGTTTCATTACTTCGCACCCTGCTTACAGTTACAAATGCAAATCTAAGCCGGCACCTGATCCAGATCAACCAGAAATGACAGTTCAGCTCCGTACGACGAATGATTCAGTACCATTTTCGCAATCTATTGGTTCACCTATCACTGTGGAAATCTTGCAGAGATACATCACTCTTATTTTGCAAAATATTTTTCCATTTCAACGTGAGCTCATTCTTTACCAAGTTATTTAGGCGGCCTCTATTATATTTCAAGTTAATCTGTATGCCACCTATTCTGGTAAATTTGTTTACTTTCATATTGCACCAGGTGATAGTGCAGTTTAAACCGAACCATTTCGGTCTCAGTGTGGGTCTTAAAATCCTTTTTATGAATATTCGATCGTTATCTCAGCATAAAATACTATCTGAACAACTACCTTAAGAAACAGTCGATATATTAGCTTTAAACGAGACAGCGCTTAAGCCAGCACTTACCGTACGTTTTCCTAGGTTTCAGTTTGTACGGCATAATTACTCAGACACCAACGCCAGAACACAAGGCGGTGTAGCAATTGGAATGAGCAATAAACTTTCTTGTAGATGTCACTCTGTACCAGTAAATGTTCATTTGCCCGAGCACTTAGTGACGACAAGGTATCTTTCAAACTTGGCGCTAAATGTTGCTATTATCTATGTCCGTCCCGGGTATATAATTCCGCTAGAATTCTTTCGTTATTTGTTTTCCCAGTATTGCAATCTTCTAATCTTGGCGGATGTCAAAATCCACAGACGCTCCGACAGAGATAAAACTCAGTTCTTTGTTTATGTATATATAGGTTTACATGACCATATATATAACCTACGCAGGCATACCAGGCCTAATAGTCAAACTAACCCTGATGTTCTTATTAGTACACCTACGTTAGTTCCTAAAGCCACTGTATCTGTTTTAGATTGCATCGGTAGTGATTATCTACCTATTAAGGTTACAATCAACCATGCACGCTCACCATCGTCTCCATCATTCGAAAGATCTCTATTCTTGTACGATAAAAATAATTGGGAAGAGTATCGGACTGATATTATTACAGCAATGGATCAGTTGGAACCGCCGACGTCTGAAACGGATCTGAACAATGCCGTTCCAAGCATTACAACTGCTCTTGTTGAAAGTGTTAATAAAATTCTCCCTACCTACCATGGTAAAACGTATGAAGCAATGTTGCCACCTGATTATGTTTCACTTGTAAGAAAATCCAGGCAGCTTTTCTGAGAATATGAAAAGACACGCAATCCAGAATATTTGGCTCAGGCGCGTCGTTGGCAACGCACAGTTCACAGCTACATTGTTGCCCACAAAAAGCTTAGCTGGAGTAAAACATGCAACAAGCTGAACACTGAAACACATCCTACAAGGTACTGGAAAAAATAACCTATTAACTAGGCAGAAAGTTAGTACTACATACCCTCTTACTTCAGCAATTAGCAACTTACTTTAGCCTTCGATATTACATGAGTTAGATAACATCAATCCATTTACTCAGGCGATTACTCCTGATGAAATACGCGGAGCCCTCAAACGCAATACTGCTCCTGATTTCGATAGTATATTTTACAGAATTCTTAAAGAACGCTCACTGCAGTTTTCTCTCTTCTTAGCAACAACATATAAGTGTATTTTACGGACTGCCTATTATCCGCAGGACTGGAATGTGTCTAAGGTCTGTATGTACTTAAATTCTGACAAACCACCCTACTCGGTGACTTCATATTGACCCATACAATTAACTTCTACTTTGGGTAAACTGTTTGAAAAAATCCTGGTAAGTCGTCTCCATCCGTATCTTAGCGAGCATAATTTTCTACCTTGTCATCAAAGAAGATTCCGGTCGCTATATAGTATCAATGACCAACTACTTCGACTTACCACTATAATTACCAATCATTATAACAAATCATTACCGTCTTGCCTCGTACTCATGGACCTCGAGAAAGCGTTTGACCCCATTTAGCATTACGGCTTATTTTATAAACTATTGAAACTTGGAATTCTCTTTTTTACCTTCGAGTTGTATATTCGTTTTTACTGAATCTTATTGCCTATGTGAATATCAATGGCACATTATCTCATCCGATATTCCCACTGACTGGCGTACCACAGGTTTCAAGCTTATAACCACTTCTTTACATCATCTATGCATCGGATTTACCGTCTCCAGCACCTAATACATATTTGTTCCAATATGTGGATGATGCCGCTTTTCTCACGCTTGGTAAAACAATTCAGCAAACTAATGTCCACTCACAGGCTACAATTACAGCATTTCTTCAATGGTGTGATAAATGGAGACTCACTGTTAACGAAGATAAAACGCGGTCGCTAGTCATTTTACCGCCCAACCGCCGCAGAAATTTCCCCGTAATCCAAATTTGCTACGGATACGTGTTGGGGATCATCTTATACAACCGACTAAAACTGTAATCTATTTAGGTATTGTTTTGGATGATAAATTCCGGCGGAGAGCCCAACTGCAGAAACTCGTTGGGAAAGCAAAGAATCGATTACAGCTTTTACCCGACTTGTGAGTCAAAACTGAGATTTAAACTCTAAATTATTCCTGAATAGTTATAAAGCTTTTATGCGTAGTGTCCTAACTTTCGGCCATATAGCCTGGTGCTCTGCTCCGCAGAAGTTTTACAATAGATTAGAAATTCTCGAACGTCATACTATCAGACTCGCATTTCGCGTAAGACTACCATACCTCAATGATAATCTCTATAATAAGATCGATATTCCTCCGCTTGTCCAACACATTGTTCTCTAACGGCAAAAATATATAGCTAACTGTCTCCATTCATATAAAGATATTTCTCGAGACCATATTCATAGACTTGGAACAAGACTCCCAGTTCCGATACTGCTGTACACCACTCAGCATCCTCGTTTCCATTCGTGCTCGACAGTGTCCAGACGATCATCATCATGCAAGATTTTCCCGAAGAAAGCTCATTCATCATGACATTCCTCATCTTTTACCATCATAGCACAGTCTCCCACAACACTAATAAGGGCTTCCTAACGCTTTTCAGTAGTCTTGACCCTCCCCAAGACAGAAGACTAACCAGCAATCGTCTCACTGACTTATTTCATTATGTTGTAATGTGATGTGCACTGCAGTCATTATCATGAGCATGAATGTCGTCCATTACAATATGCATATATTTCACTAGGACGTTTTGGTAATCATATTTTGAATATTCATTTATTTTGATGCTTTTACTTCAAATCTTGACTATTATTTATCTAAATGCACTATTATCCTATTATGTGTTAGTTTAGTTATTGTTAATGTTTGTATTTTTTTGTTTCAAGTTTTTTTAATATATTAATATGCATATATGTGTTTGCAACTACTTGCGTTTTAGTAATTGTTACTTATCAACATTTTCTTTAACAGCACATTGAACAACAACAAATGCAATAAAAGGTAATTGATGCTTCCACATCCCAGGCCAAGAGAGAGGGCAAAACCCTTTAGTGACAGTTTTTAATATTTCCAAATATTATGCGACAATAAAGATTTCAACCAATCCTGTCTCTCTAAAAAAAAAGCTTGGTTCTGAGTTAACACACACGTAACACGCTAATGTGGTAGTCATTTTGTGTTGTTTCAACACCTCATTTTTTGCTGTGTATGAACTCTTTAGTTTATGATTTCAGTTACGGCAGGTACAGTGTATTTGAATACGTGCGTAAAGTTAGCCTCGAGCAATACTAAAACTTTAAACATGGTTAATGCTTCTTTAGTGCAAAAAAGTGCACTACGCCTAACGTTATGGCTATCGTAATTTATGAGTTATTAATGAATAACTTGCTCTGGGCTAAACTTAAATTTATCTTATTTTCAATAGTTGTTCACAAAGGTCTGACAAAAGTCACAAGTTGGTGTATCGTTAGTGCTCCAACAATACTAAGAACTAACGTTAGCGCTATTATAGTTTACGAGTTATTAATGAATTACTCGGGCGGAAGTAACTTTAGATTTTTTATTTTTACACAAGTTTACACTGTTTGTCAGAAACAAACGAGACAAACACCAGCTGTCAGTGCATTGTTACTGCTCTGTAAAGCACTGTAGATAGTGATGTTTAGGATTAAGTGAAAAATAACTGAAAGAGTGATATGTATTTATATTGTGATCCTCAGAAATGATATCAATGGGCACAACTACTAATCACAGAGTGTTAGGCCCCTATGAGGTCACTTTATGAAAGCAGCCGAGCCGAAGATAGTGATATTGTGAATTTCGGTCAAAATGAGAGAAACCATGATATGTTGAAGATATTGTCATCGTGAGATAAAGTCTCAAGAGTCACAACCACAAATCATTAATCGTTTGGTCACTACAGGGCTGCTTTCTTAAGAAACAGCCAAGCATAAAATATCCTAGATTTCGGTAAGATTCAGTAAAACTAAGATATGTTGAAGATCTTCACATCACGAGAAAATGTTTTAATGGGCACAGCCATAGAAATATCACCATTTGGCCACCAAGGCTACAGATATTTTAAAACACCCGGGTATAACGATATTGTTGACTTATGTGTAATCGAATAAAATCGTGAGATTTTGTAGATGTCATGATCCTAAGAAATTTTCATAATTGTCCAGGGCTTTCCAGGGTTTCCCTTTGTCCCGCAAGATGGACATCGGAATGTTGGCTATGTTTAAATGATGTCTGCTTTCCTCCCCATCTCTTCTCCGGGTTGTGGGATATGGCTTTTCAGGATTTCATACAATTCTACCAAAATTCCAGAGTATCTTTACATTCTGCTGTTTTAAAAATGTGGTGCCGTAGTTCCCAAAGAGTCACCGATTATCGGCTGTGTTCATTGAGACTTATTCTCACGATCAGAATATCTACATGTCACAGTTCAAGCAATTACACCGAATATTAGAATGCCGTTACCTCGTTCTCGTTTCAAACAAAGTGGTCCTGTATTGGCCAAACGGTCAGTGATGGATGGTTGTGCCTCTTCCAAAATTTATCAGGATCACAATATGTACAACATATAACGTTTTCAAGCAATTCCACCGAAATCCAGGATGTCGTTATCACCGGCTATTTTTTTAAAAAAGTGGCTCTATAATGGCCAAACGGTGAGTGATTTGTAGTTGTGCCCGTGCGGACTTTTTCTCAGAAACACCATATCTACAACATATCACGGTTTCAAGCAGATCCACAGATTTTCAACGTCCGCAAGGATTGTGCGGTGCCCTTTGTTATTTCGAAGAGGACATTGTCCCTGTAAGACTTTTCTCACAAAAATTACAAGACCCGTATTTCCTACTTTGAAGTCATCTTTGCTTTCGCAGAGTTTCTTTTCTCTAATGTGGCCTTTTTAATCAAAGTGAACCTTTTTTTGAAAAGGGTCCTTTTATACCCCTAAACCTTTTTTCCGAAAGAATAAAAAAATACGTGTAGATTTGTTTTTGGTCTAGTAGATATGGGCCAAGTTTGAAGCAAATCGGATAAAGGGAAACCCTAGTGAACATATCTCTTTTACACTTTTAATTTTGGGCTTCACGGGATTCTTTCCTAAGGTCTTGAATTTAGAAGGCCTCCACTGATAAGAAATCTGTATCTCAATCTGGAGTAAACATAAGTGAAAAACTTTCTTGTCATTTTAAACAACAAGGAAAGGACGCTATATTACGTAAACACACAATTCTTCATATAGAACGTATTTAGTATTTGGTTAGCATCAGCATACACTAATTAGCATCAACAACGAAACTTTCTTGGATAGGTAAACTACACTTTATATTTTTCATAATAAATTTTATGTTTCGTTCATCTTCAGACATGTTTAGTTATATACAGGGTGGGTCCAAATAAGTGTTACAAGCCAATATCTCGCGAACTATACATCATATTAGAAAAATATTAAGAGACAATGTACAATACAGAGGAGCCTAAGAAATGAGTCAAACATTAGGTTTTCCCTCCCCCATTTTGGGGGGAGGGGGTAAACGTGAAATTTTCAAATGGAAACATAGGTCGAGTGATACCTCGTTCGAAAGAGATTGAAAAATTGAACAGTTGTTGTAGGAAACAATTTTTTATATGGGCACCGTTTTCAAGATAGACCCCAAAATTGGTCCTGTAGCAGATAAAATTTCCAGTACTTATAAATCGGAAACGTATGAGCAGGAAACGATTAAACAAAAAATGAAAAAAGAAAACATCATAGGCAATGTGGAATGATGTTATCGTGGTGTCCCCAGGGCCTTAATCATGGGGCCCCGGGACAAATTTCAAAATTTCAACTGGGAATATAGGTTGAGTGATACCTTTTTTGATAGATCATGGAAAGCCAAACAGCTTCGTACAACATTTGTTTTCATTTTGGGCAAGCCTGTAATTGCAATTTCTATCACTGTAAAGCAAATAATTTCAACACATATCATGTTACAAATGATGATGGATATGTCCTCCATCCTGCTCCACACACCTCCGTAAGCGACGGCGTAGGGATGTTCGTACATCATGTAGCATCTCTGGAGTAATAGATGCACACACACCTTGGATACGCGCCTTCATATCATCAGTAGTTGTTGGTACGTTGGACATTACCCGATCCTTAACATAACCCCAGAGGAAAAAATCAAGTGATGTTAGGTCAGGAGATCGTGAAGGCCACTGAATAGGACCTCGATACCCAATACATTTATTCGACTGTGGTCCAATAAGGCTATGACCTGGAGTGCGTTGTGTGCTGGAGCACCATCATGTTGATACCACATTCTTATACGTTCAGCGAAAGGAATATTCTCTAACAACTCCGGGTATAGTACATCACTGATAAATGTGGCATAGGTGTCACCAGTAAAACGTCCATCAAAAAAATATGGCCCAAAGATTTGGTTACCAAGGATGCCACACCATACATTAAGAGACCACCGATGCTGATGAGCAACTTGTCTCTGCCATAGTGGATTTTACCTAGCCCAATAATGCATATTATGTCGGTTTACCTGTCCTCTCTTTGTAAATGTATCTTCATCGCTAAACAAGATGGTGGATATGAAGTTGCGCAGTCTGTTTTCCATACCTTCCAACCATAGACAAAATTGCAATCTGGCATGAAAATCATTGTTAGATAGTTCCTGATGTAAGATGATATGATACGGATGAAACATGTACTCGTTCAAAATACGCACTACAGATCTTTCGCTAACTCCACTGGCCTGAGCGAGGTGTCTCGTGATAACATGTGGGTCTACATGCACTGCTGCCAATATTCCTGTTGCACGTTCTTCATTCGTTGCAGAGCGGTAACGACCCATACCTCGGCCCCGCACAAGACTACCGTGTTGCCGTAAACGTCTCTCTAAACGCAGAAATGCAATGTGAGATGTTTGTTGGCGTTGGGGATAGCACATTGCATACATTCGTGCCGCGTTACGATAGTTTCTTCTACATTCGCCCAACACCAGCAACATATCTACACAATGATGAAACACCTCCATTGCTCTATTCAAACGCTACCCAAACTAATAATATTAATGCTATATGTTCGTTTCCTTGTACGGAAAACTTATCACCAAAGTTGATAACCCGTTCTTTCTACGCTTTTGAACCGTTCAACACACAACTACAGCCCCTACCTACAATATCTACTCTGCCACTTCTCTTTAAGTCACTAACACTCTCACTAACAGCTAGGAAATGTAACATCAATGATGATTTTACGTTGAAAACTACTACTCAACAAGAAAAAAATAATACCAAACTATTCACACTGCATAAACAAGCAACACACATGTACATTCAAATGTTCTCAGTAGAACAATGAAAATCACTTTCCCCGTCCCCTGTGTGAATGCAATACGGTATACAACGTTATTGTTGTACTATGTTCCGAAGGCCATCGGTTCCATTCCCCTGGCAATGACTTTAACGGGCTTTCCTTACTCTAACTGGGCACATCTTGAGATGTTGCCTACAAGTAGGGCCTAATAGGTACCTTCCTATTCCTTTCTCATAGGAATGTAGTGATTAAGGAACTACGTCTCTTTGCGCATACGTATTAGTATTATTCATTGTCTTATTATTTTCATTCATATTATTATTATTATTACTAGTTTTATTATTATTTTTCGTAGTAGTATCCTCCTTCTTCTTATTATTATTATTATTACTATTATTATTATTATTATTATTATTATTATTATTATTATTATTATTATTATTATTATTATTATTATTATTATTATTATTACGTTAACCCTTAAAGGTCGATTTTGTCCCCGAACATTTTACTTCTTATTCACTTACAGTATGATGATGGAACTTCGTGTTCGACATATTTTTAGGCCTGTCGGTATTGTACATTGCCTCTTAACACTTTTTATTTGATGCAATAATTCGCGGGATATTGGCGTGCAACACTCAGTTTGAACACTGCACTTTCTACCTGAATGTGGAACCATTTTCGGTGGCCATTTTGCAACAGGCTTGCCCGAAATCAAAACAATTTTTTTTACTAAGCTGTTTGGTTTTCCATGATCAATCAAACAAGGTATCACTCGACCTATATTTACATTTGAAATTTTAAAATTGGCCCCGGGGCCCCATGATGGGGCCCTGTGGCACCACGAAAAAAAACATTCCATGTTGCCTAGGGCGTTTACTTTTTTTCATTTTTTGTTTCATGTTTTTCTATTTAGCCGTTTCCGATTTATAAGTACTGGAAATTTTATCTGCTACGGGACCAATTTTGGGGTCTATCTTGAAAACGGTGCCCCATATAAAACATTGTTTCCTACAAAAATTGTTCAATTTTTCAAGCTCTTTCGAACGAGGTATCACTGAACCTATGTTCCCATTTGAAAATTTCACGTTCACCCCCTCCCCCCAAAATGGGGGCGGAGGAAACCTAATGTTTGACTCATTTCTTAGGCCACTCTGTATTGTACATTGTCTCTTAATATTTTTCTTATATGATGTATAGTTCGCGAGATATTGGCTTGTAACACTTATTTTGACACACCCTGTATATAGACAAACAATACCATCGTCAGGGCTTAGAAAATATTCCTATTCTTTTTTGAGACTAAAGACTGTTGCACGACAATGTTCACACATCACTGGTCATCTGCATTCACATGAGCGTACTCGCTCGTATTATAGTTACCATTGTAGTAGGTGAATACTAAGTGGAGAATTATCTGTTTAATAAGCATCATAATATTTGCATTAACGATCTAATTCCAATTTTTGGCTGACAAGCAACTACTATGTCAAGGTAGAACTTCGTGGTGTACGAGTAAATTATACAGATTTTCAGATTTCAGTGTAGGTTAATGTGCAGCTTATTTCATTTCATTATGTACTGGAGCAAGATCAGCTGTTTTTACAAAATTGTAATAACGGCATTTTTCAGTGATGTGACACTGTGTGATTTCCCATAAAGAGTAGAAGAATCATTGTTTCTAATATTTTTCAATCAACACTTCATGGTCATTGAAAGCTGCTCTACTCTCGGCTATTCCGCACAATGAGATCACATAGCTTAGGCCATTTCTTTATATGTTGTTCCAAGCCAAATGTTGTTTAGTATCCTGCAACAAGGCGGCACAAAAGCATTGATTGCCTCATTATTCTCCTTTATGATATTATGACAACTGTACCACTGGGATGACAATAGACCCCTACCTGATATTAAGAAGATTACGTTTTAGGATAGATGGAAACATACCTGGAGAAGAAGTGGAAATACAGTTTTACTTACAACACATACATTGTGCATATTACTTGACATTACCTCTATCCCGATAGTTACTCTATCAACATCTGCCTGTTTTGCTTTTATATCGGTAACTGCAAGGTTCTGAAGAACCTCTTTGTCATGCTATTTGTCACACTTCTTGTGAGCGTTAATTAGTGATGGGTAAACTCCCGAGCATATATTTTTCGGGATTATTTCCTAGAAATATTCCCGAGAAGATTCCCAAAATGGGATTTTTTCCGGGAAAGTATGTACAATCATTAAGAAATTTACATTGTGTTACTATATTATGATTTCAGATAAATGCGTTTTTTTAATCAAAGTATATTATTACAGTTGTCTCCAGAGGAATCTTTAAAATGTATATTCTTAACAGTACCGTTACTTTATTAATATTTTATTACATTTAGAGAGTACGCATAAACGTATATTTACTTACAGTATTTTCTATGAAAGTAAATATGTGGAAAAAACGGTATAGTAAGGCCACATATTTTTACACCGCTAAACATTTTAAATTTATATGTAAGTGCATTTTCTAAACTTCACTCTACTACTGATATTATAAACATATTAAATTTTTAAGTGTTACAAACAAATTAGATTGGGTAACTGCCAAAAGATACATGTCTCACCAATTTATAAACATTTGCGAATACATATTTATGTTCACAAAAATTGCAAGATACTGACTTATCTTTATAATTTAGCACGTAACTTTGCCACACAAGATATTTCTCCCTACTTATTTCCCGAAATTTCATGTGTTAATTCATATGTAAGAGAAGTCCGAGTACCTTCTCAGAAATTGGAGTCAGAGACAGGAGAGAGACCGACTTATATTATTAAGGATGGTTTGAGGTGAATTAATTGTATTTCATCTCTATTTCTACATACTTTCTACATTACTATACAAGCTGGTTATAACTCTTGGCGTGTTATTCTTTTATACGATGCTGCTATCTGGTGCAAGTGCAGATGGCTAGATTTTGCGCAGGCACAATATCCACTTACGTGAAAAGAAGCACTCATATCAGCAACATATTCAATATGTGTTTGCTAATCTCCATTTCGGTCATCTTTAGGATACTGACAAAGAATACTGACAAAGTGAAAATACAGTCTTCATTGCTTACTTGTGAACCGACCAGAATATTTTTTCACTCCAATTTGATTCTCTTGCTTTCTGTTTTCTTGACCGTCATCTAATACACAATTTGAATCTTGAGGTTCTGTGATAAGTTTATGAATCAGTCCGGCGACATGATCATTTTTGAGATAAGATAATGGATACTTCGTCCGTAATGTCATTGCTAAAGTAGAGTCTGTTAGTTGTGTACGCACTTCTATACTATAAATATCAAATAATTATGTAATTTACTGATTTCATTGCAAAGATAATGTTCCAAAAGTCACTTAACATAGTACACACATTATTCAATGATGAGTTATTTGTCTAGCAAAAATTCCACAATCCGAACGGGAGGCGGGTGTATACGCCGAGATAGACAGCAAATACAAAGTCAAACAAGCCCAAGAGAAATGAGGTACAGTGACTTGTTAACACTTGTTGAAACTTCCATCAATATATTCTGCGAGTTATTTTGATAGTATTGCCAATGAGTTATAAACGTTGTCAGATATGCGAGCTGTTATTGTCTGAGTTAGAAGTCGGGTACAAAGCTGGGGCAGAACCCCAAAACATTTGTAATGCAAAAGAAATAGATTCTGTGACCAACAGTACAGTAACTACTTGGTTCCAGAAATTTAGCTTAGGCTGTAAAAATTTCGAAGATGGGCAAAGGTTTGGCCGCACCAGGGTAAAATATTGTGAAGTCGTAGGACACGCTATTAAAAAAAATCCATCCACAGTAAAAGATGATTGTCATACCATCTTGGAATGTTCGTGTCCACTATAGTGCAATAATTTAAAAGAACCCTGAAAAATTATCAGGACATTCCACATTAATGTCACGTGAGTTGATCACAACTCACGTCCAGAAAAGAATGAGAGTGTTGCGATAACTTCTGCATACTCAGCATAATATGCGTTTTCTGAAACATAAAGTCACACTTGACAAGAAGTATTTTTTCTGCAATATAAAAATTTTTAATACAAGTGACTGAGTAAGGGCCAAGAAACACTGTCGGTTGGACCATAAAGCTATACACTGTGTGTGGTAAACCTTCGACGGGGTAATTTACTAAGTGATCGATCCTAACCAAAAGCATATAAACGAAGAAATTAAATGTCGACTGAAAGCAGGTAATTCGTGTTTTTATTCAGTTAAGAATGTTTTAGAATATTTAAGAATGTTTCGAGTTCTGTCACAGAATGTGATGTTTAAAATATATAAAACAATAATCATCATGTTGTACTGTATAGTTACGAAACATGGTCACTCAGTCTGAGGGTAGACCAAAGACTAAAAGTATTTAAGAATAAAATCCAGAGACGAATATTCAAACTCAATATGAACGAGAATGAGGAATGCCGGAAAATTCATAAGTGGAACCTCATCACGTGTACTACTTACTAAACATTGCTATAGCCATCCAGAATAAGAGGATTAGCTTCTCATGTAGAAAGATTGGAATAAAGTTGTAATGCTTTCAAAGCTTAAACTGGAAATTTAATCGAGAAACTATCATTAGGAAGACCTACGTACACACTGGGGAACAATCTTAAGATAGATTTTGCAGAAATAGGATCACAAAGTAGAAACTAAGTCCATTTGGCTAACAACAGAAGTCAATATTATGGCAGTACCCGAATTTAATCAGAATTTCATGTATAATAATTTTATTTTTAATGATTAATTTTTATTTATTTTATGGATATCGGTTTTTTTTAAAAATGAGGTGAAGGTAAACAGCTATTGAGAATCGAGGTTAACGCAAGCTGATAGAATTGTATTATTTAATTGTTAGCAAGATCTAGTAAACAAAAATGCACAATGGAGAGTCTGCCAATGCAGGAAGACAATGTATGTAATGCGTTAACTCCTACATTAATGACATTCTGTAAATCATTAAGCGTAATTGTAATATTTTTGCGAACATTTCACACATTCACGGATATGAGGAAATTGCCTAGAATCGGGAAATCGGAGTGTGTCGAGTGTTGCAGTTTTTGAATCTTGACATGAGGAAAGAATTTGTTTTTCCAAATGAAAGGAGGTCACACGTGCCTAGCAGCAGACGACGGCGGAGAATTCCAGAACTGAGGAGTTGAACAAAACCGAGAGACAAGAGGTCTTCTAGATAGAGACAGAGAACAGAGGATTCTATAGAGATAGAGAACTGATTGCTCTTTGGAGAAGTCATCGCGATCTTGATGGAAGCTTCAGCTCTTAGAGAAGCTCCAGTATTTTATTAAAGAAGTTCTACGATTTATCAAAGTAGTTTGAGTTTTCGTTATTCACCGTATGAGTTTAACCACGACATCGAAGGAAGACTAACTGCCATCGTTAGTTTATCCAGAGCATTGGAAGTGAAACCAGATTCAATGCTAAGCAGCAATGCCTGTCCATAGAAGTATCAACTTGGCGATACTGGAATCAACTCGTCAACACCGAGGTCATCAGCGAACATCGTTTTGAAGAGAACTGGAAGGTATGTGTTTCGCGATACTCCGTACGCGATACTCCGTACTAAATTTACAACATTCACACTCATTACATTTCATTCAATAAGAAATATAGTTGTTATCTAATCTTTGAAATCAATGTGTTATCATTCGAACTCAATCCCCAATTGTTATGTGTTAAACTATAAACCTCTCGCATATGAATCAGAGAACTTGCCCACTCATTCTAGATGGTGAGTGGAAGGCGCTCAGCTCAATTCAATTTTGCATCCCCAAATTTAGGCACGAATTGAGCGGGTTGTCATGGTAGGAGATGCTGTGGTTTTCGATCGTAGTATATAGAATTAAATAAGTCCCTCCCGTCCCACCCTTTCATGGTGATGTATGCTTGTAAGTTGTTGTAAGGTTTTAGTTATAAGTAAGATTTTATGGAAAATTGTTATAGTTTAAGCGATAAGAATAATTCCCACCCAACAACCCTAGCTAATATTTTAGATGCTCGAAATATAAGTAATATATGAATAATAAGAATTGAATTGAATAATAGTTAAATGAGTGACGATACAGTTCGTACTAGAGCAGAAAAAGCAGGTAGAAGTGTACAAGTTGGAAGTATATTCAATATTGCAACTTCAAGTAGAAAGAAGCAAGTTAAAGAAACTGAACAAGAAGGTGCTAAACCAAGTTTAAAATTAGGTCCTGTAGAGAATTTTCCATCTAGTCCGGTAGCGAAGTCATACTCTGAGGATTTCGAGTCTATCTTTCCGTTTGCAAGTAGTCTTATAAATAATAAACTGTCTGGTAGTGAAAACAATACTTCGCAAGAAAACAAAATGACGACCAGTGTGATGTTTTATTCGGACGTTAATAAACTCTCTAGATTCGATTTAAAAACGGATAATGACATCGTAGGATTTTTCGATGAGTTTGACGACGCGTGTCAAATGGCAGGCGTAACCGAAGATAAAAGGAAAGAGTTTTTGCCAAGCGTATTCAAGGGAAACGGTAGGCAATGGATTAAGGTGTTTTTAAAAAGACGGAATACTAGTGACGTAGGTTATCTAGAGCCACAAAAGAACATTATTGATGAGTTTACGAGAACTAATGTTACCTTGGACATAGAAGAAAAGATTAGGGAAAGGTTACATCTCGAGGATGAACCTATTATCAATTACGTCTACGATATGTTGGTCCTATGTGAAAGGTTAGACTCTAGTATGGATGGTAAGAAAAAGATTGGAATCTTAGTAGGTGGCCTTCAGCCATATTTTATGGAGAAAGTGGGGACGATTTCGTATTCCACAATAGATAAGTTTGTTGAAGATCTCCAGAAAATAGAGAAAAACAAATGTAAAGTAGACAAACGTGTAAAGAGAGAAAACGGAAAGTTTACGGTGAAGGATCTACTAAAGAAAATGCATGAGCAAGTAGAAGAGGATGACAGTGACATAGAAGTAGACAAGTTATTACTAAAGAGAGAAATTAGGAATAGGGACGAAGTGAAAATTAAACAAGAGCCCCAGAGTATCACCCAATTAGGTGAATTAGAGAAAAAGATAGAAAAGCTACAGCTGACTTTAGCTGCGAAGTTTGAAGACCAGGATGATAGAGAATATAGACGAGATAGTGAGTCTAAACAACAAAAGAACGGAAATAATTTTAGAGGAAACAAGAATTTTAAAAATAAAGGACGAAACTTTTATCGGAATAACGGTAATAGAAGTTGAAACCGGGATAATGGTAATTTCAATAGGAATAAAGGCAATAATGACTATAATAATAGAAGAGGATGTAGGAATAACAATTGGCGTGGTAATCGTGGTGGAAGGACAAATTATTGGCAACAACGTGGGAGTTGTTTTGGTAATCGTAGTAATGGTCCGTCATGGTGTCAAAATCAAGGGCCGATGAATAGTCAAGTGCAATATGTATCTGTTGTACCAAATCAGATTAACGGAACAACATATTATCAGGCTGCAAATACAAATAATTTAAACTAAGTAATACTGTAAATGACGGAGGCGCATTTACAGGAAGTAAAACAAAGATTAGAGAAATTGTAGCCTCTACAGTAAACGAGAATAATATGTTGTATGTACCGATAGAAGTCGATGGGCGAAAACAGAAGGCATTAATTGATACAGGCTCGCAGATATCAATAGTAAATGAAAAGCTAGTTCCACCGAGCACTAAGGTAATTTCTAAACCAACACGAATACGTGGTATAACACAGAATGTGTTAGCAGTAAACAAGATAGCTATTATAAGATTCAAGATGGCTGGTCAAACGTTTCATTTGGAGTTTCGTGTAGTAAAAGATTTTCCGTATCAAGTTTTGATCGGAAATGATTTTCTGCAAAGTCAAAATTGTCAAATAAATTACGGACAGAATAAATTAACATTACAGAGATTTGGAAAACCACGATTTAGAAAGAGGGAAGAACAGCAATCTGTTACTGTATCGGAAAACGCATCTATTGGCTTGAGATATAGTATTAGACCGAAATGGGTTTTAGGTCACAAGGTACGATTATTACCTAGGACGAAAACAACAGTGGAGGTCAATTTAGTCAACTCATGGAATAACAAGGAGTATTTGTTAGAACCAGACAGGAGTATAGAACGCCAATATAATGTCTTCATCCCGCGTGTACTTTTATCGGCGCAGAATAACAAAATTGAGATAGTAAATCCATCTAACGGATTTGTTATGTTAAGAGCGAATGTAGCATTAGGACAAGCAGAAGAATGTATAGATGAGGAAGAATTAAAGCAGGAAGGATTGTCGAATGAAGATATAGAAGGTATTTTAAGGTCAAGGAAGAACTTTGACAAGTCTCGATTAAAGTTTGGAGAAGAAACAAGACCTGAGATTAAAGAGCAAATTGAGAAGTTATGTTTTAAATACGCAGACGTCTTTGCATGGCAAGAGGACGAGTTAGGTCAAGTTAAGCATTTCCAGCATCATATGGAGTTAGAGACTAAAGTACCGTTCAGGACACATCAGTATCCCATTCCAATCGCACTTAAGGACAAGGTGAAAGAACAGATTAATATTTTGCTAAGACAGGGCATAATAGAAAAAAGTTCAAGTGCTTATAATTCTCCTATGCTGTTTATACATAAACCATCAGGGTGTATTCGTGCAGCTTGGACTGTAGATTTTTGAATAAATGCGTCAAGCTACATAGTATTGCGCTGCTTCCAATCCATCAGATATTAACATGCATGAGAGGACATAAATATTTTAGCATTTTAGATGTGAAATCTGCTTATCAGCAAGTTCCCATCTCTGAAGAGTCTAGAGAGTATACTTCATTTAACATACCAGGCGTAGGAGCCTATTCATATCGTGTTTTGCCTATGGGATACCTCCAAGCGCCCGCTATATACACAAAGATAATGGCAATGACCTTGGCCAATGTAAATCCAGAGTCCGTATCCTACTATATGGACGACGTGTTCCTTTACACCGATGAACAAGGGAAAATGGTAGATGTACTGCAATCAGTGTTCAAAAGGTTGAGACATTATGGTCTCAAGTTGTAAGTAGAGAAGTGCCAGTTTGTTGAAAGGGAAATTTTAGCCCTTGGTCACATAGTAAGCGATGCAGGTTACGAGGTTAGAACAAAAATTATACACGCCATTAAAGCGTGTAAAGCCCCGAATAACGTTAAGCAACTTAAGTCATTCCTAGGACTAACGAATTACGTTAGGAAATTTTGTAAAGATTATGCTAAGATAACTTCAATTTTCCAACCGATTTTGAAAAAAGGACATAAATTTGAGTGGAACGAGTCATACCAACAGGCGTTTGAAAAGTTGAAATTGGCATTGATGAATGCACCATTGTTAGTCCCGTTTAGAGAGGAGCTAGAAACGAGGGTGTACACGGATGCATCAACAAGTTCAATTGGTGGCGTCCTTATGCAGAAACAAGCTAATGGTGAATGGACACCAATAGCGTATTACAGTCGTGTACTAAGACCACAGGAAAAAAATAGACACATAGTAGAATTGGAAATTTTAGCCGTGATTAGTTCCTTAAGAGCGTTCAACTACTATTTGTTTAACAAGGAGTTTCAACGGTATACCGATTGAAAAGCGCTAAAATATCTTCAAACATCGCTGAAGTTAGCTCCAAAACTTGTGAGGTGGAGTGTCGTCTTAGCACAATACAAGTATATGCCGTTGCATTGTCCTGGAGAAAAGAATCCGAGTGATATTTTGTCTAGGAACACTGACAATGAACCGACAACGGACGATTTAGAGTTGGAAACATTGAAAGTAAACACCGAGGATTTACAAGTCAATTTGACTTTTGATAAGGATATCGACGTAGGGGAATTACAACGTAAAGATGCATTTTTGTCCCTATAATGCAGGCAATTGAAAATCCAGCAGAGGCAGATGTGAAAGCAGAGAAACAAGCTAGATGGTACACAGTTAAAGACAACAGGTTATATAGAACACAGCGTATGGCTGGCGGAACGAAATTATTGTTGTGTATCCCATTTACCTTGAGAGAGCAGGTATTTAGGAATTTACGTTGTTCAGTGTATGTTGGCGGACACTTTTCGTATACAAAGTGTTACAGACAAGCATTGAAAATAATATATTTTCCTAATATGAAGAAGTTCTTCATGGATAAAGTAGGCCAGTGCATAAGTTGTCAAATACAGAAGAGGAAAACAGGTAGAGTCTTGTTTCATGCTCAGACTTATCCATCTTACGCACCATTTCAATCAGTTGTAATGGATGAGGTTGGACCATTTACGATCTCCCGTAATAATCGAAATAAGTACATTTTAGTGTTCGTAGATAATGCTACAAATTTCATCATTGCTAGAGCAGTACCAGCGATAACAGCAGAGATCGTTGCTCAAGTGATCTTTGAGGATCTTATTACCAAACATGGGATCCCATCCCAGCTCCATCTGGATAGGTTATCATCCCACCGCAGCAAGATATTAGAGGAGATGTCTGAAAAATTTGGTATGGACTTACATTTCGCAAATACAAGTGCCCATTATTCGATTGGAAGCGCAGAGAGGGCCATAGGCTCATTACAAGTAATGAAGCACTATATAGAAAAAGATTTTGCAAACTGGGACGAAATACTACCTAGTTTAATATTTACGATCAATACGCAAGTGCATGATGTTACTGGTTTTTCACCGTACTATTTGTTGCATGCAGTCGAACCGAGAACAATTCTCGAGCAGGATTTAGATATCCCTTGCGAGATTGTGGACAACGAGGTGAGACTTCAGGGCATAAAGGAGGCAGGTCAACTAGCGTATAAGAATTTGCAAAGGAAATTCAGATCCCAGAAAAAGCAAATTGAAAAGAAATTTGACCAACCAAGTTTTGATATCGGTCAAAAAGTCATGATTAGAGAAATGCCAAGAGCAGGTCTGCCGGCATGTTTTTGTAATCGGTATAATAAAAAGGGGTAATTGTTGACAAAGTCAATAACAATTCATACAAAGTTCAGTATGAAACCAAAAAGGGCGAAACTAAAATTGATACTATAGACATAAGACGGTTGAAATTGTTTGTGGCTAGTAAAGACGAAAAGTTTGGTGATATTGATCAGATATCAGATGGTGAAGAGTAAATTTGAAAAAAAAGTTTTTTTGAAAACATTTAAGTTTGGGTTTACTGTAACTATGGTACAAATTGGGTCTACCAATGAAGTGTCAGACAGGGGGCCCTTTCTCAACCAAACCCTCAACCCGAGATTGGAGGAAATGCTAATCTCCATCAGAAAATTCCCGAATCGATAGACACTTTTTGGATCATAGTTACTAGAATTTTAAGTAAATAAATAAATATATGCAATATGCAGGTAATATTAAAGTTAAATTGAGTTGGTGCCTAGAACATAAAAAGAAATGCGAAATACATATAAATTAATAAATTGTTAAAAGTAATCTAAAATATAAATAAATAAATAAATAAGTAACAATAAGGTAATAGGAGTAGATTTATTTTCGCACATGGCTAGAGAGAGAGTGAATAAAATATTCAACGATATATTAAATAACCAATTATCCTATCATATTTTATCAAATTTAGATGTAAACAAATTCATAAGTACACATGACGTTCTAAAACATTCTATTTATCGATTTGACATAGGAATGTTCTACCGAGTTTCAATAATTTACTTGGTGAAATATCATTATAACGAAAATAATACTGATTTATTATTAAAAACGCCTATAGTTTACGAAAACACAGTATCAAGAATGTTTAATGTGATTTCGATGGGATACCTAACGAGAAATGTCCGTACCTATTACAAATTACCGGAAGTGGTATACTTAGCAAATGGTAAGTATCATACTTTGGATCGATCTAAATGCGAATTTAAGAGCTTTTTGTATTTCTGTGAACAAATAACATTAGATGACGAAGCAAAATGTCTTAACAATATTGTTTTTAACGGTTCACTAAGCGGTTGTCAACAACGAACAGAGAAATACCTAGGGAATGTAGTATATAGATATACTCATGCTGGAGTATTGTATTCGTCACTAGTAGAAGGATACATAACCAAATTAGGCAACCATCACGATGTCACATCAACGAAAGTAAACTTTGGAAATAATTGTTCTTATTTTATTAAGTACAGCCTATTTGATAATTTAATCTTTAGAGAATTGGCAATTCCAACGAAAAAAGTAATAAATGTCAACAATAAACATCTAAATTTAATAGGAAATTGGACGCAAAAACAATTAAATTTCACTTTACATCACGAAGAACTCAATAGTCTAGCCGAAAATTTGTTAAAATTAAAAGTAGATACTACTGAAGCACTGTTAATAATTAAAACAAACTATATAATGTATGTAGTTGCAGCCATTATACTTATTCTAGTAGTTTCTTTTGTTGCTTTAATAATATTGTATTGTAGATTGTATAAATCGATAAGGAAACATAAATTGGAAAGCAATGAACCATAATAATAATAACAATAACAATAATATCGTTTAGTGATACACAACATAAAATTTATTCATGGTCTGGTGCACAAAAATTCACGAAAAATTTTCTAAACACGAAGTCATGGATTGGTAAATCGTTGAAAAAAACGTAAACAAATGTAAACAAACAAGTAGGAGGTATCAATATTGCATAGGAATCATGCATTAGGTACTCACCAAGCAGCCATCACCAACAGCAAAGACCATCACCAAATGTAAGAATGAATTGAAGTAAAGAAAGTCTATAGATCATAATAGTTTATAGTACCCAACCGAATAGACCGTATTGTAAAACCGAATCGAACGATGAAAATAAGGATAGAAAAAAATGAAAATAAGGATAGAAATAGATGAGAATAGATAACCTTGATAAATCTAGGATAGTAACATCAAAGGAGGATAGATAAAGTCGAGAATGTCCAAGAAGGATAAGAAAAATAAGAGTAGAATATAATAGAGAATTAATAGTAATAGTAAAAATAGTTAATAATAGATAAAAATAGATAAAATGGAAGTAGATTAGTATTATTGTATTAATAGTTAAAATATATAGATAAATGCTACGATTATTTATAGAAAATATGGAATAATTAAATTTGTTTAATATTTACATTGTGAACTGAAGGGTTAACATCTATGAATAAGCATAGATACAGCGAGAAATAGTTCACGAAGAGTATAGAAGAATGATTAATTAAAATAGGATTAATATATTTAATGGTTATTTTCCGTGTAGAAAATTATTTTTAGAAAAGAAAAGAAAAGAAAATAATATAATATATTTATGATATAATTGGTAATAATCAATCGATATTGATTATAAATAATGATTAGAATCATTTATTTCATCGTTGTATTTACATTGAAAGCGCTACCGGCAATAATCATATGGAAGTCAGTAATCATTTGCTTCAAGACATTCAGTGCGCTCCGCACGCCAAGAGGTGAAAACTTGACTAAGAGACCCCGTGAGAGACTAGAATTTCTCTCCACTCCAGGCCAAAGCGAAGACTGCAGACGAAAAACGAACAGTTCCGAGGAAGCACGAATGATTACGAAAGTTCTGTCGCCCAGCAGTTAACTTT
Organism: Thermobia domestica; assembly: GCF_964235325.1. Classification (NCBI taxonomy): domain Eukaryota; kingdom Metazoa; phylum Arthropoda; class Insecta; order Zygentoma; family Lepismatidae; genus Thermobia; species Thermobia domestica. The sequence goes on from NC_137455.1 coordinate 304,659,751, forward strand.
CCAGCCGAAACGAACAGACTAGTCCGAGCGTAAAACCAAAAAAATATTATTTCAAATTACGGAAAATAAAGATATTAAATAGAATTAACGATATTTAAGTATGTAGATTATTAAAATAAGCTTTAAATGATAGAAAAACGTACGTTAGAAGACATATAAGTCTAAACATATGGAAATATAGTGAATATAGTGTAGTATTATTTTTAATGAAGAAAACGACGGAAAATACGAATTTTAAGTGTAAAATAGAGTCTAGAACTCATAAATAACTAAGTTTTTACACACAATTATAGTTTTAACGGTCTTTCACTAGTATTACTTTGAAAGTAGCATGTTTGTTAGACACAGTACAAAAAAAAATATAAGCCTGCTTCAACAACACGCGAAATATAGTCGCAAAAAGTGTAAGCAGACACAAGCTAGGAATAATAATTATTCAAATAATTATAGTAAATATGATTTTCTACAAATTTTAAGTAGGCCTATCCCAACTTTATCTATTTCTCGTCTATTTCAGATAATATCCAAAACAAGGAGAATGGACATCGAAACAATTTTATTATTAATATCTACGATAGTTTTAGGAAGTATATTAGTTATAGTAGTGATTATTACATGCTATATTTTAGTAAGATTAAGTAAGCTAGAGAGAAAATACGAAAATATAGATGGTAAGAATATTGTAAGATCAAATAGAGCATTAGATGTAAGTGGTAAAGATGAGTCTGAAACTTACGTACATTCACAAGTTTATCCCCTCTATGCCACAATATTAAATAAAAATAAATCACCACTTAATAACACAACACAAAGCACTGATAACACAATTTTTCGTAATTTGCCAGATTGTAGTAAAGCATATCGTAGTACTAGCACTGAAACTGAATTGAAGTTTACACAAATGACCACACCACTAAAGAAGAAGAGGCACACACCAATACACAAATGAGACACAGTAAAACCACGAAATCTAACGTTTTTGTTGGAAATTCCGGAAAACACGGAAAAACCGAATGCCCGACAGACATCAACAGGGAGTGTTTTTTCCCATGTGATGTCATAATATTGTAAAACACGAAATTTTGGTGAAATTATTAAAAATTTCGTAGTGCGTTTCGACATCAAGTGAACATGGAACCAAAGCGACGCGCAAAATGGGAGTGCCAGCGCGGATTTAGATTAAGGTTGGGTCAATTTTGCTGAGTTTGCAGTTGCCGCCCAGAGTTATTGCCAATGTAGCAAATGCCCTAAAGCAGAATTTTATTCTTTCATAGTGAAAAATTCAGTGTTCAGTTTTTTTTGAAAAATAAAAGTGATGTTATTGTATGATCTATTATAAGTGCTACAGTTTAACAATAAGTGAATATGTTCTAATTATTCGTCAAAAGTTTTATCTTTTTAGAATTGAAGTGTAAGACAACTGGAATGGACAAACGAAATCTGTTACTGATACTGTCAGCAAAAGTTTGAGTTGGCAAATATGGAAACTAAGTAATGGAAAATTCCAGTAATTTGATACCTAAGCTAAATTGCGCGACTTAAAGAGTACTTTTGCAATTAAATATTCACAGAGTAATTTTGCTCATCTCATAGTCCTAGTACATCTCACGAGATGTCCTGAGTGTACACTTTTGAATATAGATATGTTGATGTATATGTTTCACGTTAATTTTTTTCACTAATTAATGGAGATGATTAAAAGATTAAATATATATATATATATATGTATATATATATATATATATATATATATATATATATATATATATATATATATATATATATTATGTTACTGTTCAGATGTAGGAAAAGAGTTATTGATTTAATGATATTTATTTAAGTAGATACATATGATTCACTTATTTATTTTCAAGTTTATATTTATTTTCAGTTTTATTTATTTTCATATTTTGTATATATCTACAGAGTGTTCTGCAATTTCACGATCTCTTACCAGATCTAATTTGGTTAGCGTAGCTACCAAGTTTTAAAGGGGGGACATGTGGCAGTACCCGAATTTAATCAGAATTTCATGTATAATAATTTTATTTATAATGATTAATTTTTATTTATTTTATGGATATCGGGTTTTATGAAATCATGAGGTGAAGGTAAACAACTATTAAGAATCGAGGTTAACGCAAGCTGATAGAATTGTATTATTTAATTGTCAGCAAGATCTAGTAAACAAAAATGCACAATGGAGAGTCTGCCAATGCAGGAAGACAATGTATGTAGTGCGTTAACTCCTACATTAATGACATTCTGTAAATCATGAAGGGTAATTGTAATATGTTTGTGAACATTTCACACATTCACTGATATGAGGAAATTGCCTAGAATCGGGAAATCGGAGTGTGTCGAGTGTTGCAGTTTTTGAGTCTTGACATGAGGAAAGAATTTGTTTTTCCAAATGAAAGGAGGTCACACGTGCCTAGCAGCAGACGACGCCGGAGAATTCCAGAACTGAGGAGTTGAACAAAACCGAGAGACAAGAGGTCTTCTGGATAGAGACAGAGAACAGAAGATTCTATAGAGATAGAGAACTGATTGCTCTTTGGAGAAGTCATCGCGATCTTGATGGAAGCTTCAGCTCTTAGAGAAGCTCCAGTATTTTATTAAAGAAGTTCTACGATTTATCAAAGTAGTTTGAGTTTTCGTTATTCACCGTATGAGTTTAACCACGACATCGAAGGAAGACTAACTGCCATCGTTAGTTTATCCAGAGCACTGGGAGTGAGACCAGATTCAATGCTACGCAGCAACGCCTCTCCAAAGAAGTATCAATTTGGCGATACTGGAATCAACTCGTCAACACCGAGGTCATCAGCGAACATCGTTTTGAAGAGAACTGGAAGGTATGTGTTTCGCGGTACTCCGTACTAAATTTACAACATTCACACTCATTATATTTCATTGAATAAGAAATACAGTCGTTAACTAATCATTGAAATCAATGTGTTATCATTCGAACTCAATCCCCAATTGTTATGTGTTAAACTATCAACCTCTCGCATATGAATCAGAGAACTTGCCCACTCGTTCTAGATGGTGAGTTGAAGGCGCTCAGCTCAATTCAATTTTGCATCCCCAAATTTAGGCACGAATTGAGCGGGTTGTCAATATAGAGAAATAGGAACACAAAGTAGAAATTGGATAAAGTTGGCTAAGAATAGAAGTTATTATAGAGTTTTAATAGATGCGGCATTGAGCCTTCAAGTCTCATATATCATAGGGCTTGTTAATTAGTTAGTTATTTCCGAACCGTTATACCATCAATACGGACTTTTATACCGAACAACTGGACTGGATGTATGCAACACTACACAAAAATAGTCTGCGTTGGTGAACAGAAATCGAGCCCTGCTTAAACATGAAAATGCCAAACCAGATTGAAATCGAAAATTCCATAGTGTCAAGCTAATGCTACACCGTGTATATACTGTAGAAGTAAGGTTGCCTCTTCGCATTACTTCCTATCTCGGTACATGGCAGACTTCCTGATATCACGAAATTTCAGAACAAGCAGAAGGTAGAATAGAAGTTACTGTTATCTTTGTCTATAGGGACAAGATATGGTACCCACATAAAATAGAGGAACTGTTAGGAAAGAGGCTACACACAGTTTAACTAGTGAGACTAAACTTTGATTGTTAATCATTTTTATTACTCTGTAATAAGTAAATACACATGTTGTGTAATGTTGTGTATTACACTATTCCAAACCTTATGATCTATCATCGTGTATACTATGGTTACCATATAGAACACCAGCAGATGAAAACCTTCTAATTTCAGAATCATGTTCGTGATGTTGCTCATGAACCGCAATGCGATTATTCAGTCGAGCTCTACATGCATCCCTCATATCCAACATTTGACCTTAATCTCTAGTCGTTTCAAAATTAAAATGTGTTTTTTAGACATTTTCTACGTTCTATCTTCGTAATTTGCTCTCACCTACCTGTCACCTTGTATTCGGTCTGCTACTTAACACCCTCCTTTTTAACTATTCCTTTTGGTATTGAATCAAATGCTAGCAATCAATTTCAGCAATTGAATTCACCAAATCGGAAAAAACGACTTGTTCCTTGTCAGATGAATCCAGAAAAAACGACTAGATTCTTCGTGGTATGTTTGAATGAGTATCTTTAAAAGGTAGAGCAATAGCAGATAACTTATTAATGCATGTTTCTAATTAAAGTATATAAACCCATTTCATCCAGGACATGATCACCAAAAACACAATTCGTTGTGATGTCGAAGTACAAGGGGATAAATGGATTTATATATTATAATAAAGCAAATATATATCTCTTTTAGGTTTCTTTGAGGTCACATTTCGGTAACTGCCCTCATTTATGAAGAATTATTTTTATTATTATTAAGTGTTCTGCTTTCTCGCAGCTACTAGAAGTAGTGTGTTTTCTCTTTCTTTAATTTTAGGTTTCGGGCTCGAAATGTTTCTTCAATGTATCTCGATTTTCAGTTTGATTTTTCATTCCAATATTTTCTTCCACTTTTCAAATTATCGATCAATTTTGCTCCTCTCGTTCCTGCTCTTCGCTTTCCTTCAATCATTACCTATATGCAGTTATAAAGAAGGAAATTTCTTCTTAAGACGATAGAATTCAATTAGGCTTTGCCAATTAGCCTTCCTCCAAAGAATCCTGGTAAAAGTGTTGTCCTTTCTCCTATCTGTTTTAAAATGTATTCCTTTATTTCTCTCTATTTCCATATTATCTTCATTTTCCTCCAACGCCACATTATGAAGGTCTCTAAATATTTCACTCTAAATTTTATAATGTCCAAGCCACTGAACTATGTAGTTCAGTACTACATATATGACATATAATATAAACTATAAGGTAGAAAGTTGAAAAACGAAAACCTTTTTGGTAAGGCTATTATTTAGTGATACGTGTCAATATAAGCTTGCTTTATGAAAAATCTTTCTTTACTTAAAATAATGCATTTATTTTATTTTTCAAAACGACACCAAAGTTTTTTTTACCTATACTCAAGTGCGAGGAAGACATTAATTTTTTGTCAGGGAAACTCGTCTTAAGTTAGTCTGTTTCATGGGCACGATCATCAGGAAATCATCACATGAAAAATCAAGGATAAAATAGGATTTTAGATTTCTTGGCTTTCGGCATCTAAGGCCATTTAGCCCTTCACGATTTTGAGGGATGACGTCCCTCGGCGATCACTCAATCCAGGGAAAGGGAAGGAAGAAAGGATTCGGGAAGGAAGGAAGCGGCCTGGGACCTATAAGTTAGGTGCCACCCCGGCATTTGCCCGGTGTGAATGAGGAAAACCCAGGAAAAGTTCATTCAGGGTGGCTGGCCTGAAAAAGCGTTTCCACTTTTTCGACCGAGTGGCCCCACCGGGAATCGAACCCGGTCCCATCGAAAATCAAACTACGGTTTAGTTTATTACTTAAATAAAATCTAAAAGCACCATAAGACTATTTTACCTATTTTGTCTATACATATGTAACTTTTATTTTTCTTTTCATTTATGAGAATATTTAGTTCAAAAGATAAGATAAGAAATATGCTTTCAAACCTTAGAATTTACAGCTAAGTATCTGTAAATGTATGTCTCATCAAAAATTGTGCCTCTACATAAACTACTATCATGTCTTTGTGATGTAAAACAACTCAAAAAATCTTTTTCTAAGCTGAATTGTAACGAAGATGCCGTTACGGTTATCACAGTAACTCGTTTGGAGGTTGCGGCTATATTGATTACATCAGAAAAATGTCTCCACTGAATTCACAAAGACTTCCAATATGACACTCGGGTCGCTTTTCTAAGTACTGTCAGCACTTTTTATTTCAATATTACTTTTCCCCTCTGGCACTGCTAATTTAAATTTATATATATATATATATATATATATATATATATATATATATATATATATATATATTACTTCAATTTTCTTCAAATAGTGAAACATGAAACACAAGTACGAAAAGGACCAAATGTTTTGAAACACGCAAAATATAAAAACAATCCGTAAAACTTATACACAGTGTATAGGTTTTTTTCAGATGTTTTTCTTCCACTTTTATATATACATATATATATATATATATTTACATCAGCTAATCATTATCACAACAAACACTATTCGAAGCTTTCTTGTACCCAGTGGAAAACGTGAAGTATATTAATAATTTTTGCATATATTGTTATTGTAGACTGTTCCCATAATGCCCACCGACTTCGATTTTACAAAATTTGAAAAATAAATTTCACTTTTTATTTAGTGGGCAATTTGAAGGCATTTTGTTATACTACAATTAAGAAACCCATATACATCATATTACGAATCAATCATTATGAAACAATCTCATGTGTGACACGCAGCAGTGGTACCAATCTTTGAAAGTTTCATTTACAACTCTTTTCCTTTTTCTTTTTTAACTTATTTTGTGAGTAATGGTGCATTCAGTATAAAGGTACAAGAAGATATTCTCTCTCTCTCTCTCTCTCTCTCTCTGTGGGTGTGTGTGTGTGCTTTTGTTTCTAGTTTCCGGCGTAAGCATGTGGATACTACCAGGTATACTTTCGTGTGTACATATACTAGTGTGTGTGTGTGTGGCGCGGGTATATGCAGTATTAATTGGGATCGCGTAGTGCAACTTATCGATATTAGTATGTACATACAAACGGCTGTTACTTCAAACGATAACTTTGAACGAATGGGAATTTTTAAATTGTGCTTTTTGCAATAAATAAGTAGAGTGATTCTTCTCGAGGGAGTTCCCCTAAATGGTAGCCCCTAACATGTCCAATTGAATCACAAATTGCCGCAATCGTTTGTACATTGTTTGTACAGAAATGTGGAAGCCAAATTTTCGTTTGTACACTATTAGGGGCTCCGCAAGAACGAAAACAAATTGGGGAGTGTCTAACTGGTAGTCCCCCACCAACATGTCCTATTCAATCACAAATTATCGCAATCGTTTGTACTTCGTCTGCACAGAAATGTGCAGGCGAAATTTTCGTTTGTACACAATTATGGGCGTCGCCAGAACAGAAAAAATGGGGGCTGTCTAAGTGGTAGCCCCTCCACCCAGGTCCAATTGAATCACAAATTGTCGCAATTGTTTGTGCATCGTTTGTACAGAAATATGCAGGCGAAATGTTTGTTTGAACAAACTTAGGGGCGCCGCCAGAACGAAAACAAACTGGGGGCTGTCTAACTGGTAGCCCCCCACCAACATGTACTATTCAATCACAAATTATCGCAATCGTTTGTACTTCGTTTGTACAGAAATGTGCAGGCGAAATTTTCGTTTGTACACAATTAGGGGCGCCGCCAGAACAGAAAAAAATGGGGGGCTGTCTAAGTGGTAGCACCCCTACCATGTCCAATTGAATTACAAATTGTTATAATTGTTTGTACTTTGTTTGTACAGAAATGTGCAGGCGAAATGTATGTTCGCACGCAATTAGGGGCGCCACCAGAACGAAAAAAATTGGGGGCTGTCTAAGTGGTAGTCCCCCACCAACATGTCCTATTCAATCACAAATTGTCACAATCGTTTCTACGTCCTTTGTACAGAAATGTACATGCAAAATTTTCGTTTGTAAACAATTAGGAGCGCCGCCAGAACTGAAAAAAATGGTGGCTGTCTAAGTGGTAACCCCCCGTCACGTCCAATTCAATCACAAGTTGTCGCATTCGTTTGTGCATCGTTTGTACAGAAATGTGCAGGCGAAATGCTTGTTTGAACAATTTTAGGGGCGCCGCCAGAACGAAAAAAAGTGGGAGGCTGTCAAAATGGTAGCCCACCCACCATGTCCAATTGAATCACAAATTATCGCAATCTTTTGTACATTGTTTGTACAGAAATGTGCAGGCCAAATTTTCGTTTGTACACTATTAGGGGCGCCGCCAGAACGAAAAAAATTGGGGGCTGTCTAAGTGTTAGCATCTCACCAACATGTTCTATTGAATCACAAATTGTTGCAATCGTTTGTACTTCGTTTGTACAGAAATGTGCAGGCGAAATTTTCGTTTGTACGCAATTAGGGGCGCCGCCAGAACAGAAAAAAATGGGGGCTGTCTAAGTGTTATACCCCCCAACATTTCAAATTGAATCACAAATTGTCGCATTCGTTTGTGCATCGTTTGTAGAGAAATGTGCAGGCGAAATGTTTGTTTGATCAAACTTAGGGGCGCCGCAGAACGAAAACAAAGTGGGAGGCTGTCTAAGTGTTAGCCCCCCCATCATGTCCAATTGAATCACAAATTGTCGCAATCGTTTGCACTTCGTTTGTACAGAAATGAGCAGGCAAATGTATATTTGTACACAATTAGGGGCGCCGCAAGAACAGAAAAAATTGGGGGCTGTCTAAGTGGTAGCCCCCCACCATGTCCAATTCAAGCACAAATTTTCGCAATCGTTTGTACTTTGTTTGTACAGAAATGTGCAGGCGTAAAGTTTATTTGTACACAATTAGGGGCGCTGCCAGAACAAAAACAAATTGGGAGGGCAGTCTACATGGAAGCCTCCTACCATGCCTAATTCAATCACAAGTTTTCGCAGTCCTATGTACGTCATTTGTACAGAAATGTGCAGGTAAAATTTTCGTTTGTAGATAATTAGGGGCGCCGCCAGCACGAAAACAAAGTGGGGCTGTCTAAGTGGCAGTCCCCCACCAACATGTCCTATTCAGTCACAAATTGTCGCAATCGCATGTACTTCGTTTGTACAGAAATGTACAGGCAACATTTTCGTTTGTACACAATTAAGGGCGCCGCCAGAACAGAAAAAAATGGGGTCTGTCTAAGTGGTAGCCCCCCACGATGTCCAATTCAATTACAAATTGTCGCATTCGTTTGTGCATCATTTGTACAGAAATGTGCAGGCGAAATGTTTGTTTGAACAAAATTAGGGGCGCCGCCAGAACGAAAGCAAAGTGGAGGCTCTCTGATTGGTAGCCCACCTACCATGTACAATTGAATCGCAAATTGTCGTAATTATCTGTACCTCGTTTGTACAGAAATGTGCAGCGAAATGTTTGTTTGTAGACAATTAGGGACGCCGCCAGAACGAAAATAAAGTAGGGTGCTATCTAAGTATAACCCCTCTACCATGTCCAATTGAATCACAAATTGTCGCAAGCGTTTGTACTTCGTTTGTACAGAAATGAGCAGGCGAAATGTTTGTTTGTACACAATTAAAGGCGCCGCCAGAACGAAAACAAAGTGGGGGCTGTCTAAGTGGTATCCCCCGACCATGTCCAATTCAATCACAAATTGTCGCAATCCTATGTACGTCGTTTGTACAGAAATGTGCAGGCAAAATTTTCTTTTGTACACAATTAGAGGCGACGCAAGAAAGAAATTAATGTGGGGTCTGTCTAAATGGTACCCCATCCATCATGTCCAATTCAATCACAAATTGTCGTAATCGTTTGTACATCGTTTGTACAGAATAATGTAGGCGTAGTTTTCGTTTGTACACAATTAATGGTGCCGCCAGAAGGAAAACAAACTGGGGCTGTCTAAATGGTAGCCCCCATCATATCCAATTCAATCACAAATTATATCAATCGCTTGTACATCGTCTGCACAGAAATGTGCAGTCGAAATTTTCGTTTGTACTCTATTAGGGGCGCCGCCAGAACGAAAACAATGTGGGGGACTGTATAAATGGTAGAAACATTAAAAAATGTGTCACATTTATGGAGTATTTTTCTAACAGGACTTTGTTCACACTTTTGTGTGGTTTGGTATGTTCACACTATCGTGTGATTCACTATATTGATCTTATTCTAACGATGGTGGAATTAAATGTTTATTTTTTTTGTTTTTTGTTTATATTTATACTTACAATCATTATTGCTGAGTTAGTTTATCACTGCTTGTCTCTTATTATTAAACTTATTCATTATTTCTTACGTGAGCTGAATCCTTATGAGAAGAATTTATTTTTTTCTTTCTATCTTGCGCAGAAACCGTTATTCTCATCTCGTACAGGAAATTGATAAGTGGAAGATATAACAAATTCAGAAAGTAGACTGTTAAAGGGAAAATTATAACACAGTATTTTGTTTTATTTGATCATCTTCATTAAACTCATTTTGCAGAAACTATAGAATGCATGGTGAAGTATTTTGGTGCATTCAGCATTCTGATTTACGAGTAGAGTTGCTAACTGGCCGGTATTTGCTGTGATTTTGATTAAGGCCGGTGACCGGTACAAACTTCTTATTAGCCCCATTCTGACCGGTATTTTGCAATCTGCAATCCAGAATATAACATTGAACATCGAAATTTTTCAACAGTGCCTTTACAAACACAAATTTCCGTTGTATTATATATTACCGATATTTTTTAATGTATGGCAGTTTCTTTTATTTATTTAACATAACAAATTTGATAACACTTATATTTTGTTGTAAAAGGATTTTATACATTTATTGAGAGTAGAAAATGACTTTTTAAAGCAATTTCCCTTGTTTGAAGTGTAAGGTTATAGAGTAAATTTCATTTTATGAATCAACTATTGTTACATAAAGATTAATATCCAGTATTATTCATCTGTTTCGATAATTTTAAACAAGTGACAATTGCTGGTAAATAAAATAACGATCAATACAGTCTTCAGTTTCTCATTTGTACAGAGAATCTTGAGGGTGTGCCGGTAATTTTGTTTTCCTAAGTTGGCAACCTTTTTACGAGATTTTGTTTCAACTCTGCTACGTAGTGGCTCCATACTGACACTCCACATGCAAATAAGTATGTAAGGCTACCATACGTCCCGGTTTCTTAAAATTTGTTCCGGTGTGCAGAAATTTTCCTTCTTGTCCTGTTTTTTTCTTTATTATTATTATTAATTACATTGCAAAATTTCTGAAAAGATAATAAAATCGGCTTATTCCTTTTGCTTTGAATTCCGACAATACTATAGGAACAATTTCATTCTAATCTTTATTATTATTCCAATCGCTGCTTCCCCGGATATAACATGCAATGTTTAAATCCTCCTAAGTAGCACTCTTATCACTAAAAGTAAGAATGTTTACCCCGAGGTGGCAACAAATTCTTGTGACGTTGCAGACCAACCCCGAGAACACATTTTTTTCTGCTTCAGAAAAACAATTATGTAAATTGCTTTCTTTTAGTTCGCATTTTAGGTTAACAACAATAAATCAGTCTATTGAAATTTGGAAACAACTTCATAAATCTGGATTTTTTTTCTTTATAGACATGTAGAGCATGTAAAGGTGGTATGTGTAATAATATTGAAAATATAATTTTTGCCTAAATATTGTATGTTCACTGATTCCGTTTATATTGTATAACAGCTTCTAGCTTCTATAATAATTTTTAGCACTGTTGATTAAGTATGGACTATATTAATACATTATTTTAAGTTGTATAACTAGTGCCATACTGTAGTAAAATTGGAAAGATAAAATTAATACAAAATGCAATATTGACTACTATTTCTAAGATGTCCCGTTTTTTCTGTTTTTAAAAAGTATGGTAGCCTTAAAGTATGCTAAACCATACAAAATAAATTGTACTGTAAATTGTACCCCTCTGATAGTGCTCTCAAACAGGTCGGGTTACGGGTCGGGTCGAGTCGAGTCGGATTGTCGGGTCGGGTCAGTCGGGTTAGCTCGTGTCGGGTCACTCGGGTCGAGTCGTCACATTCTTCACTTATTTTCTATACGGAATACTATAAGGGGCTTTGTTGTAGAATTCAATTCGAAGTTGGTGAATGAATGATAATTGTGACTAATTGAAGTTGAAATAGTAGCAAAATTTTAATTTAACCCTATATTAACTAATTGGCATTGTAATTGTAATTAATATTACTACTGACTTTTTTCCTTTCTGCGTTTCTATGTCAAGTTGAATGTCACATTAAGTGAAATTGAAAGGAAATATCTAGTTAACGTCCAACGTTATGCAGCAACGCTAAGAGAGACAGCGATGATGAGAAATAATTGAAGTGGTTGAATGCAGAAAGTGGGAGGAAATGGGAGAACACCGAGAAAACCCATGCACATGGGGTTTGTCCACCAGAAAACTTACTTGGTACGAACTGGAATCAATACCCATGGATCTTCGGGTCAAACATCTGCCTTTGGGCAGGACACATTATTATTATTATTATTATTATTATTATTATTATTATTATTATTATTATTATTATTATTATTATTATTATTATTATTATTATTATCATTATTATAACTTTAAGAATGCCCAAGAAAGTTCCGCCGCGTTTTCACCAACACCTTCGAACATTGGTATGTAACCTAAGACGTACCTGGAATATCAAAAATCGTCTCCATCAGCCTCGACGACCTTCTGCCGACGTCCTGGAAGGCTATGGATTCCATCGCAGTCGAACTTGGTGGGACGTGAAGTGAAGAAGGTATCAAGTGCATATTGAACCTCTACTAGCGATTTGAATTGGCGTTCTCTAAGGTGATTGTCCAAGGAATGGAACAGGTGATAATCGGACGGTACAATGTCCGTGGAGTATGGCGGATCCAATAGTGTTTTCCATTCAAGGCGTAGAATGATGTACTGGGTCATTTTAGCCACGTGGGGCTTAGTGTTGCCTTGTAACAAGAGGACCCCTTTGCGATTCAGAACTGCTGGATCCAGACAGTACACAGTGACAGTACACAGTTCCATTGATGATCTGACCAGCTTGTAGCAGTTCCCGATGGACGATGCCTCGAGCAGTCCACAAAATTCACAGGAGAACCTTATTCTGGTGTAGTTCTGGCTTGGGCTGTTTTCAACCGGTTCATGGGATGCTAACCAACAATGACGGCGTCGTGGAGCTTCGTACAGGACCCACTTTCCATCATATGTCAACACCCTGTCCAGAATTTGCTCCTTCCTCAGACGAGACACCAAAGAAACACAGGTGTCTGCTCGCGTTGCTTTCTGGCTCCAAGTCAAATCATGTAGGACCCATCAACCTAACTTGCAGTGCTTCCCAAGTTGATGGTGTTGGTGCCGAATGCTTTCTCCACTCACACTGAAATGTAGTACCAGTTCCTCACACATCTGTCTTCTCCTCAATTGCTGCCTGAAGATCTTTATTTTTAACATCTGTTTGTCTTCCGGCACGTGGTGCGTCTTCGAGTGTTTCGTCACCGTCCTTAAACCGTCATACCACTGCACTCTCCGCGTAGTCACGACACCCTCACCAAAGGTCTGTCATATCTTCCGCCCCGCGGAGCAGCAATTTGAACTCGTACAGCAAACAAGCCCTTATGACGCTCTGTGAAGGCCCCATGTTCACTCAGTCCTTACGCACGTTCACGGTGTATCTGAACAGCCACAACCAAGTAGTATGTTGGATATACTTACTAGTGTTGCTCACGAGACCAGGTTTGGGGCATTCTCGTCTCGAAAATGTGTCGTGAAGGTAGTCTCGTCTCGAAAAGTGCATATGTTTCTATTCAAAGAGCTCTGTCTCATCTCGTACCCCTTCATGAAAATTCTGTCTCGTTTCGTCTCGTCCAACAACTGACCTTCACCTTACATCCATTCGCATTCAACTCACGGTGTGAGGGCCAATTGAACACAGACCTCCACAAAGAGACCGAACTTTCTTGGTCATCTTCAGATTATTATTATTATTATTATTATTATTATTATTATTATTATTATTATTATTATTATTATTATTATTGCTGCGGTAGTGATTTGACTTTCTCCGCAACAAAATACTTGCTAATTTTATATAATGTTGCAAATATCTTCTAGATAAATTAATCAAGAAAAAATAAAAGGTAATTCCCTACAGAATGAAATTTCAGTGCAATTAGTTCCTTATGATTCTATCAGACAGCAACGCTCTTTTTAAATAGAAAAATCGGGATGTTAACGTGATGAAATTTTTGTTTGTTACACAGCAAAAAATATTAAAAGATGTGCTATATACATTCCTTACTAGAAAATAATGTTGTCTTCAGAACTTTTATTCTTTAGTCTTCAGAACTTGTCTTCAGAACTCAGTGAAATTTTATTTTGATTTTCGAAGTTGATTGCCTAATTTTAACCTTGGAAATTTGGATGTGGAGTAAAATACAGAAGGTTAGCAGGGTAGAGAGGAAAACGAATTAGGAAATGCTGAAAAAATGCAAGAGACGAGAGCAATATTAGACGATATAAGGAAGCAAAAAATGGTTGGATCACAAGTTTCGATTTTGCTAAGTGATTGCATTCTGAGAGATGTAGTAAAGGGGGTGATATCAGGAGAGCGAGAGTGTGTAAGAAGGTAGCAATTGATAGATTGTAATAAGGAGGGTGATACTTTATGTTGGGTTGCGAGGCAGATATTAGCGGGAAATCGCAAAAATGGAAGCTTCTTACCTAGTTCACGGAAACTGGCCTGTCATTAATGGCAGAACACTGAGGCGGAGGAGGAGGATAATTATATTACAAATAAAAAAGCCGAAACAATGGTTTATGCATAAGAATTGGTCAGCATTTTTTTTCTGGTGGCAGTTTTGTAAGGTTCTAGCTCTCTCAATCTGATTAGATTGTAAGGTCAGGTCACTTCGGGTTGGTTCATTCGGGTCACTTTGGGTGGGGCCAATCGGGTCAGCTCTGGTCGGGTTGTCGGATCGGGTCAGTCAATTCGGGTCATGGGTGGGGTCGTGTCGGTCTTCAACACATATAATTTCCACGAAAATTACAATATACCACGGTTTATACCTCATTGGACTTCCAATAAAACATTTTCAATGATGTGTACACCATGTCACCATTTTTGTATGAGGAAATTTCTAGAGGGCTTTTGTGGGAATTTGATGGAGTGTAGATTCCTGTGTGTGTGTGTGTGGGGTGTGTGTGTGTGTGTGTGTGTGTGTGAGTGTGTGTGTGTGTGTGTGTGATACGTTACAGGATACAAGATGTCGAGGAAGTGTGTAATAAACCGGACAATTTCTGTTATGTATGTGGAGAGCTGATATTTAAATCACAACGTCGATGTTTTACTCCACTTGTGAGGAAGTGTTATCAGTTATATTTTGGTTGCTGTGTAGGAGACCAAGATAAGAACTGGGTTCCTCACTACATTTGTTGTACTTGCGTGAAACGTCTGACTGGGTGGGCAAATGGTGGACGAAACATGAACTTCGCAGTACCGATGATCTGGAGGGAACGAAAAGATCATTCTTCAGACTGCTACTTTTGTATGACACAGATAAAAGAAATAAGCAGTAAATCTAACCACACAGTACAGTACCCTAATTTGCCATAAGCAATTAGGCCAGTTCCACGCAGTGCAGAATTACCTGTACCAGTACCTCTTCCTCATCTTACGGTAAATGAGGATTACGTACTTGAGGCAACTATTGAAGTTCCAAATGAAGATGATGATCCTACTTATGTAGGAAGCACATCTACATTGGATCCCCATCTGATAACTCCGGGTGAACTAAATGACCTCGTACGGGATTTAAAACTCTCCAAGACACAGACAGAACTTCTTGATACTAAACTTAAGGCTGGAATCTGCTCCATCGTGACACTAAAGTGTGTATTTTTCGAAATCTTCATACAGAGTTTCAAAACTATTATTCTCAAGAAAATGATTTAGTGTATTGTAATAATGTCTGTGCTGTGATGGATACACTTGGACATGCACATAAGTACAGAGTGGAGATTGCTTATTGACTCTTCGAAAACTAGTTTTAAGGCTGTCCTTTTGCACAATGGCAACAAATTTCCCTCAGTGCCTTTGGCTTATGCAACTAATATGAAGGAAACCTATGAAAACATCGAAATAGTGTTAGAAAACATTCAGTATGAGAAATACAAGTGGACCGTTTGCTGTGATTTACGTCATTTCTTTGTTAATGGGTTTGCAGCTTGGTTATACGAAATGTTGTTTTCTCTGCGAATGGGATAGCAGGAACAAAGCGGAACATTACATCAAGAAGGAATAGCCAACTCATGTATTAACTCCTGGACAGAAGAATGCTGTTTATTCCTCACTGGTGAGCCCTGATTAGATAATTCTATCTCCTCTTCACATAAAGTTGGGGCTCTTCGAAAACTTTGTTAGGGCAATGGACAAAAGTAATGCAGGATCTTGTTACCTCAAGGAAAAAATTCCTCGGGTTAGTGACGCTAGGGAGTTTTGCAGACCCTCAAATAAGATGTTTGATTCGTGACCAAAAATTTGAGGATCTCTTAACTCTGGTTGAGAAAGCAGCTTGGTGTCCATTTAAATGTTTAACAGAGAAGTTTTTAGGAAACAAGAAAGCCCCAAATTACCGTGAAATTGTGAGTGATTTCCGGCAATCATTCAATGAAATGGGTTGCAACATGTCACCTAAAGTTCACTTTCTAGACTCCCACCTGCATTTCTTTCCTGAAAACCTTGGTGCTGTTTGTGATGAGTATGGGGAACATTTTCATCAGGACAATTCCTCCATGGAGAAGAGATACCAGTGACAGTGAAGTTCAAAAATGCTAGCTGATTACTGTTGGACACTTAAAAGAGATGTTCTAGAAACCAAACACAGAAGAAAGTCGACAACTAAAACATATTAGTTGAGGTAAGTAATTGTCCATTTATTAAGAAGATACCACTCACTTCTATTGTATTATTTATTAAGTAGATATAAAATGCTGACACGGTGTATACATCATTGAAAATATGTTTTATTTCAAATCCAATAAGATATAAACCGTGCTTATATTGTAATGGAAGTTATATGTGATTTTATCTGCACTAATGAATATTGTAAATTGAACAGTACACATAGTATATTTTTATATAAATATGTTTATTTCTCTAGATAGAATAATGCTACTTAGAGGGCTTACTAAGTATAAATAAAGCTAACATACAATATAATTTGTGTGTTTATATACCTAACGTACCCAAGCTACAAGTATGAAAATGGTTTTTTAAAAAAGAAAAAAGAAAAAAAAGAAATTTGAGGGGAAATTTTCCGAAAACACCTGTGTCACGGAAAAACTGAGGGTGATAGAGAAAAACTGATTGCAGATTCGAATTCTACGTGAAACGTTCTATTAGAATCAGGTATTTTCTTCCATGTGCCAGAGAAAAAGAATTTTTTTTCGACTAGTGTAATAGGTACCATTTTCAAACTCAGCAACCGTTATTCAAACCGGTTAACGTTGATCGCAGATATTAAAAATACTCACATCCGTATATTATTTAATACAAACGAAAATTTTACCTGCACATTTCTGCACAAACGATGTATAAACGATCGCGACAATTTGTGGTTCAATCGAACATGGTGGGGCTAGCACTTAGACAACTCCCCTTTTTTTCGTTCTGACCACGCACCTGATAGCGTAGAAAAAAAATTTTCGCCTGCGTATTACTGCTCAAACGATGTACAAACAATTGAGATAATTTTCTTTTGAATCGGAGTAGGGAGGTGCTACCAATTAGGCAGCCTATACTTTGTTATCGTTTTGGCGCGCTCGCAATTGTGTACAAACGAAAATTTTGCCTGCAAAGTTCTGTACAAACCCGTAATAAACAAGTGCGACAGTTTGTGGTTGAATTCGACATGGTGGGAGGGCTATCAATTAGAGAGCCCATAATTTGTTATCGTTTTGGCAGGGCCACATTTATGTGCAAACGAAAATTTCAGCTGCACATTTATGTACAGCGGGGGACACTTCTAAATGGTACACCTTAGCCGCTGTACAAAGGCGTACAAACAAGTGCGACAGTTTGTGGTTGAATTGAACATGGTGAGAGGGCTACCATTTAGACAGCCCCCACTTTGTTTTCGTTCTGGCGGTGCCCCTAGTTGTGTACAAATGAAAATTTCGCCTGCATATTTCTGTACAAACGATGTAGAAACGTATGCGTCAAATTGTGATTGAAATGGATATGGTGGGGGGCTACCATTTAGACAGCCCGCACTTTGTTTCAGTTTTTACGGCGCTCCCACTTATGTACAAGCAAAAATTTCGCCTGCACATTCTTGTACAAATGATGTAGAAACGATTGCGAGCATTTTTGCTTGAATTTGACATGGTGAGGTGCTACCATTTAAACAGCCCCCACTTTGTTTTCGTTCTGGCGGCGCCCCTAATTGTGTAGAAACAAAAATTTCGCCTGCACATTTCTGTACAAACGATGTAGGAACGATTGCGACAATTCGTGATTGAATTGGACATGGTGGGGGGACTGCCATTTAGACAGTCCGCACTTTTTTTTTTCGTTCTGGCGGCGCCGCTAATTGTGTACAAACAAAACTTTTGCCTGCACATTTCTGTACAAAAGGTGTAGAAACGATTGCGATAATTTGTGATTGAATTGGACATTTTAGGGGGGCTAAAATTTAGACAGTCCCTCACTTTTTTTTCGTTCTGCCGACGCCCCTAATTGTCTAAAAACGAAAATTTTGCTTGCAGATTTCTGTACAAGCGATGTACAAACGAGTGCGACAATTTCTGATTCGATTGTACATAGTGGGGGACTACCACTTAGACAGCCCCCACTTTTTTTCGTTCTGGCGGCGCCCCTAATTGTGTACAAACGAAAATTTGGCTTGCACATTTCTGTACAAACGATGTGGAAACGATTGCGACAATTTGTGATTGAATTGGACATGGTGGGGAGGCTACCATTTAGACAGCCCCCCCAGTTTTTTCGTTCTGGCGGCGCCTCTAATTGTGTACAAACGAAAATTTCGCCTGGACGTTTCTGTACAAACGAAATACAAACGATTACGACAATTTGTGATTGAATTGGACATGGTGGGGGCTACCACGTAGACAGCCCCCACTTTTTTTCGTTCTGGCGGCGCCCCTTATTGTGTAAAACGAAAATTTCTCTTGCACATTTCTGTACAAACGATGTACAAAACGATTGCGACAATTTGTGATTGAATTGGACATGGTGGGTGGGGGTTACCATTTAGACAGCCACCACTTTGTTTTCGTTCTGACGGCGCCCCTAATTGTGTACAAACGAAAATTTCGCATGCACATTTGTGTACAAACGATTGAGAACATTTCCGATTGAGTCTTATAAGGGGGGGGGGCTGTCTAAATGGACGTCTCCTTTTCAATTCTACTGTAATTAAATTCTTCCTCGAGAAAATCTGTTATCAACACTGTCAGTAGCTACTTCGTCGACTAATATACCTTAACAAGTACAGCTTTATTTTCGTATATTTTTCAACAGTTAACTAATTTGAAACTATCGCAAACAAGAATATGTAGTCAACTTCTTAAATACTTCGCTCGCAGGAACCCGTTCAGCGCGTGCAACAAGCAAAAACAACATGTTTGGCGTCTCACAAATGAAAAAGGGGAAAAAGGAAAAGCAAAAGCAGCACGGCAGTGCCTTATCGCAGTCAGAGCTGACAACATAGTTTCGGTCGTCACTAACGCCAATAGACCTACTAGCGGTGTACAAGAGTTATACAGTTACAATATACGTTGTGCCACAGTAGCGCTACAGGCGGAATGTGCACGAACTACAAATGAATATTTTCCCTTACAAGCATCAGACAGTGTTGCACCCTCTTTACATTCTACACATAATTTTTCTCCCACTTTTTGACCTTGACAAGCAGAAGTACCAGGCTTTCCGAGTTCACAACCATAAACTGTTTGTGTACAGAGTACGTTTTCAGTTCTTCCAATGACTCTGCGCGCGAAGAACAGGGGTGATGATCGGGCTACCGAATACGGCAGTCAGAGACACCCGGTTGCAACTTTAAATGTAAAATACAAATATAGAGCCTTGACAATGCCGTGAGGATGAATATATATATATATATATATATATATATATATATATATATATATATATATATGTGTGTGTGTGTGTGTGTAAGTATGTTGAGCTGTTTCTTTTTTTGATTTGTCTGTAAACAGGTATAAGAACAAACATTAGGCAATATATCAGAGAAGAGGTCTTATCTGCATATTGAAAACGAATTGGTACGAAAATTGACAATTGTTCAATAGTTGATCTCCATAAAAGACAAACAGTACGTGATGTTTTGGTGTATTTAAGGTTCTAATGATAGGTTATGTCCTACCATTTCTGAAACATTTGGAACCACAAGTTGTAGATCATAGTTTTTTTTTTTATTTTAATATTCAATTTTAATACGTCGATTTATTGTAATTTCAAAAATGTTTAAATAAAATTTATTTATATGTTAATCGTATTTACACTACATCGACACCTAACTTAAAGAATAGTACATATTGCATCCCACAAGATTCAAATAGTTCAGGAAGTATTGAGTTATCTCTTTATCATAACGAAATTACAAAAATTATAATAATTCAATATTTGACCATGTACAGCAAGAGGAGTACGCGATAGCAGGAAATGATTTTTATGGGTTCAGCGTTCCAATAATAGGTTACATCTCCCCATTACTGGAACAATTGAAACCGGAATTCGTAGATCTTACTTGTTTCGTATTAACCCTTAACTGCTGTTGTGGATCTCACAGACCCGTGAAGAAAATTGTACGTTGCGTAGTACTACTTTCTAACACGAGAGCGATGTTGTCTTCCGAGTAGCTGCATATCAGTTTGAACTGAGACTGGTGGCTGAACAGTTTGATTGTTTAACGCTTGCAGTTAGATCTACACGTTGTGGGTGGGTCTGTGAGACCCACAACAGGGACAGCGTAACTTTTTTCATGTTGTTGTGCAATCTATTTTAGTGATATTATTTGCTGTTTATGCAATGGAGAGGGAAGTAAACGCACCAAGTATTTCAGTGACAGATACACGATTTCAATCGTACATTCAATCTGTTATAGTCGAAGTTAGTGATATTTCTGATAACGACCCAGATTATGGCTTCACTAAAGATATAACGCTTATCTCACATGTCCCAAATAAAGGTAAAGCAGTAATGTTGGTATCATCCATGCACCATACGAGGGGGAATGTGGACGAACTACCAGAAATAATAAGTTATTACAACATGACGAAAGGTGGAGTGGACTCTTTAGATGAAAAATGCAGTGTCTATTCAACTAGTCACCGAACACAAAGATGGACCAGGGCTATATTTTTTCGCATCCTGGATATTGCAGGGGTGAATGCTTTTATTTTGTTCTCTGCATTCCCACAAACTAAGACACATTCCAGATTAGACTTTATGAAAGCTGTTGCTCGTGAACCTGTCCAACCCAACATCAAAAACAGACTGTCAAACCCTCACATGAGCCTGGAGTTAGGAACATCCATGTCGAGAGTTCTTGGTATTACCGAACAAGAATCACACCAACAAGCCAGGGAGGCAAGCAGATTGGGAAAAAGAAAGATATGTCAATTTTGTGGCTCAGCAAAAGACAGGAAAACACAATACCAGTGTGTGTCATGTTTCAGTCCTTTTTGCTTAGAATGTGCCAATACAATGTGCACTCCATGTCTGAATCCTGTGAAAAAATTTTAAAAAAATGGAGACATGTTTACCTCCTCAAGTTTTAGTTATTAGGGAGTGAATTGTGTATGTATTGTAATATTTCTTTTTTTGAACACTATTCCGACAAAAGAATACGATTGTTGTGTTACAACCAGCATTCTTATGCACAGAAAAAAAATGTAATTTTTTTTACTACTTTATTACAAACTAAAAAGAGAGCCATTTGATTTAATTTAATTTTTCACAAAAAATTCCTTTTCTTTTTGGTATTTGCTACAGTGAAATATTCCGAGGACTCACAGGCGTCAGAAAATACAGATATTTGTATTATTGAATCAAGTTAGTATCATATATAAACATAAAATAGTGCTGGTTCTAATAGACCCAACAACAGTGTTAGTATAACACAATTTGACAACAGTAGTTAAGGGTTAATATTAAACTTAAATACGTCATTTTATTGTAATTTTATAATGTTATAATGAAACTAACTTACTCCAGTAGTAGCACATATGTCGCCCAGAAGTACCTTGTTAACTGTGTTAGAGATTATCAGATATGAGATATCCTTAAAATAACATTGTAATAAAATGTAATGACATGGAGGAACTTTGCTGAAATTAATGACCTTGACTGCGGCCTTCATCGAATCAGATCTAGTTTTCAAATGACAAGTCCAAGTTAAGTTTTGAGCCATAATTATACAAGAAACATAGATAAAATTCCTTCCTTCACATACCTTATTTTGTGCTAAGTTAATGATTCACACATTGTTTTCAATATACCTAATATTTTTCGTGAAATAGAGAAGTAAGCAATTCTAAGACGACCACTGAACATTTAAGAGAGTTTTTAAAGTAATACGTAGATTCTCATGCCTTAGTGAATTGGTGTCGAAGTTGAAGAATATCAGGTATCATTACAGTACATAATGGCTAAAATAACCTCAATGTTAAAAGTTATGACGTATGTTCTAGTGACCTAATTTTTTATTCATTTGATCTTCATGACTATATCCACATATCAGCAAATTGCACATGAATGAACTACCACATAATGAGATGGTGCTTCAAAATGTTGTAAGAACTTTGAAAAGAACTTTCTTATATACATACGTAAGACAATATATCGTAGCAATATTGCCACAATGGATATTCACTGTTCTCTGTTCCTTCATTAAAAGAAATGGATCAAAGGTATATTTACCCCATGTGAATCACCACCCCATCACCTTCTCTGCAGCAACAATGTTTTTTTGGACTTTCAACTATGGATTAACAGGTGACTAATAACATGTGTTCTGTCTGTTCATTTTTCCATTAACAGAATAAATATTTCATCATTATGCAGAATATCAGGATAACGTTAAAGTTGATTGATACAGAAGTCACAGAGTTCCATCCAATATTGCTAAACATTGTTGAATTTGAATATTTTCTGGATGCCGCTTATAATAATTCTCTTCTCGCATAATTCTGCTTATATTCAGTATTCTTGTTAATATCACAATGTGCGTATAGTCCTCAAAATGTTTTCTAGAGAAACTCTACGATCCATGCCTGTTATGCCTTCATTACTTCCTCATCCGTGGCTGTTTTATATTTATAGGATAGAAAGTATCCTACACTGAACCTGTTATTTTAAGACGAGTGTTCTCATGTACGGCAGTCGCGTAAGACACCTTTGACTGTCTATAAGAATACCTTTCGTTATCAGGAAAGTTCAATGAACTCACAACCAAATTCAGAGTAATCAGGATCCATTCATAGTTAATAATATTATTTTACTGGTTAATTTCATGTACAACAATTGATTTATAGGATATAATATCATTAATTATGAAAAATTAGCATGCTATCAGTCAGAGGTATTATCATCCAGTTAATGATTTTCAACAGAATAAACTTATGTGAAACTGATTTCACCATTGTGTTTTTTATATGTTACTCCAAATAATGTCTGCTTGTCCGCTTCTCACTTACGAAAACGAAACTAATTCCAAGGTGGCTACCTAGATGGCCAGCTAAAATATCACGTATATCAGGAATGTTCTCCTAGTTACAATTTGTTCCTACAACTTTTCATACAATTTAAATAATTATTGAATGAGATACTTAACGTAGCTAGGAATGATATCCAAACATTTAATTCATAGTTCAAAACGGTCTATTATAATTCGTTCTACTTGATTGTTTCCTGCTTTAGCCTAAGAAAAGCTTACACTTTAAACTGAAGATATCAGTCTAAAATACAATTCAAAAATTTGCTGCATTATTAAAACGTAGTGTGACTTAACTGAAAATGTATTTCTGGCAGAGAATTTACCTTTCAACTGTTGGTAGTGCTGAATTATAAGTAATACATATCCCATATTCCGTATTCAAAAATTCTCCTTCATATCTGTGAGTTTGGTTTGTGGAAGGAACAACAGACATTTTTGGCATCATTCTGATCTACAAATAGGAACAGATAAAAAATCATATAACTAAGTTCATATTATATAAGACATTCAATATAACTATTCAAATTCTAGTGTTCTTTCTCACGTTGATATTATTTGTAAAAATGTAAAATGAGTAAACAACCAATTCACCTGCTAAAACTATGTGAAATAAGGTTGAAATACTAACAAATGAAATTCATTTCAATTGGAATTATGAGGAACAGATAGCTGTTCAAAGCAACATATAGCAAAGTAAAAAATTAGAATACGGGAATGTACCGAGAAGTTTATTTTTTGTTTGTCACATGGTTTTTATATTGTAGTAAAAGAATGTAATATTGTAACATTAGTTAATTTAATTATCAAGTGATCTATCGTATTCTTTTTATACAGAAATAGGTAATGAAATATTGTTAATCTATTAAAACATTTTAAATATGTAGAACGAGTAATAAAAACAAACTATAAAGTTGTATCTTTCTGTTTGTAACACCTGTTTATAGCATTTAATATTTAAGTATAACTGGCGTTTCAAATAATCTGACAGTCATTTATTTTATGGAATGCAAAAGCCAGTAATGTCATTCTTATCTTTAAAGTTTTTACCTTATTAACCATACCTTACCTTATAGAATAGCTTTAGTAACTCAATCTATCGTTAGAGACTTAATGATTTAAACAAAAAATGAAGCTACGTTTTATTATATAGTCATATGAATTGCAATTATCTAAAGAACTATATCTATTACCTACATGATTGTCTTGTTTATCTGACAATAGGAATGGAGAATTATTTTTAAACTTTAGTATATGCCATTTAGGACTCAAATTTCTCAAATAAATAGAAGTAATCAATAATATGAGATTAAAAACTATAAAGTCCAAAATTAGCCGTCCAAATTTTTTTTCGAAGATACTTCTCACCGAGATATGCGTCAATTCATTTAAAATTTAATAATTTTTTAATGAGATACATTTTTAACTAGTTTCTCATTTGCTTAGAAAATCATTCCATATATTAGCAAAGTACAATGACACCTAAATGAGTCATTGTGGGACAAAGTGTTATTTTTCAAGAGCTTAAAGACACTGGTTATGTTTTCGGCAGAATCTGTCCAGATGAAGCGCATAGCGGTAAATCTCAGTCAGAGAAAAACATCCATAGTAATTTTCTAATTGAAATTTATGATAAGCGGTCGGCAGTCTTTTAGCGGTTGTAAAGACACTATCAAATAAATGTGTCTTGGATACAAGGTCTAATTGTGTGTCTAAAGCACATAGGACCAATCAAATTGGTTTGGGTTCTTTACGACTATGACTCGAACTCAGTTGTGCACTTTTCAGTCAACATCCTCCACTCCTGCTTCGGGGATTTTCCTTAGTTTCGAATCTGACTGTAACACTTCTATTATTTTGGTGTGTCTGGGATCGATTACTATAGCAATTTTGCTAATACTAAGGTTAATATTAATCCTCTCAGCACTTTCCCACCGCTGAAATGGATTGATTTCTGACAAGTAAGCAAGTATTGGATTTATTTTCCACCTGAAAATAGTTCTAATGGGAAACTACGCGAATTGTCAATCTTGTCGATAACCTGATTATTTTGTCATCTTTTATTTGAGAGAGATGAAATGAAGAGAAATGAAATGAAAGAACGATACAACAAATATATCAAAATCGTTCAATGACGTCTGTTTTAAGAGATGTTTGCAAGGTAATTCACGAAATCCATAATAAAATCTTAACTCAGCTCCTAGTGCCCAGAAATCTTGGAAACAGAAAAAAAAATAATATGTACATGAAAACTCACGTGGTGATGCTTCTTAAATAAGGACATCTCATGAATACTTCTATGAGTGTCAACTTCAAACTTTTAAGAAAAGACAGGTGTTTGTTTACCCCCATTGAAACGATTTCTGAATTTTGAACAACTTTGGCAGAAGAACACTTTGTCATGCCTCTTACCGTTTAGTAGGTACATGAGCTCATTAATACGTCAGAGCAAGGGTTTTGTCATGCTACAACTCAAAAGAAATAACAAATAATTGAAGCTAAAGCGAAGTAGAAAAGTGCACATAAGGAAGTGAATAGTGCACTTTTCAAAAACAATGGCGTCTCAGCAATACCTCTATTAGAGTTGGTTAACTCCAAAATGTGAAATTGAAACCGGATTCGATTGCGCTTGTGTTGAAAGGAATGCAAAATGTGGGACTACTTTCATAAGCAATTGTTAATGTCAGTTGGTACCGTATGGCTGGTATTGATGTTGAGATGTTGGGGGAAAACTATGATGAGATGTAATGAACCCAAACGAAGAAACCCCTACTGTAGCATCCACCATCATGTCATATTGACTTCGAGACAAATGCCAAATAGAACTTGAGGAGATGCATGACTAAAATAAATTTGGAGACAACGTTGGCTGGTTAGCGTTGGCAAGATATTTAAAATAGTGAGGCTTTTGTGGAAGTAAGAGGGGACTCCGAAGTAACGAATTGAAGGATGAAAAATGTAAGCCTCCAAGATTTAAATTTCGCAGCTACCGTTTCAACAAATTATTTGATCTCAATGAGAGAAAACCCTGGAAACACCCAGGAGAGAGATCTTATGAAGTTCAGGTGGGCCTGCTATCGTTCTCACCGTATTACCATCTCCTGTGATATTTGCCCTGGGGTTTCGCATACATACCAGGCAAAATCTAGAGGAATGCTTTAAAGCAATTTCCTGACGAAAAAAATTCGATGCGTTTTCCGTACAAGATCGAGACCTAAGTCCGTATACAAGACCCAAAGTCACCAATAAAGTGGACATTCGACGTACCTTGTGTACGTTTAATATGATATACCCTACAAATCCAGAAGAATGTTACGTGGGCCACTTTATCGAAATTTCGAACAGCACACTCATTAAACTGTGCCGGTGGTTAAGCATTTGCAATACTCTTTATCCAGTTGCTAACGTATACAATCCTTTCTTAATAAATATTAAGTGGGGTTTGGGACATGTGATTGCAGTTAAGCCTATATGGTTTCGTTGGTTGAGTGATTTTAGTATGAAGTGTTGGTAGTAGAGAAAAACATTCATGGCGTGTACGAATTTTGAGGCATTCCAAACGCTAATGGTTTTAGGGGAATGTCTGAAAATTATAGGGCTGCAGGACGATAATCCTGAATGACAAAACTATTTCCTACAATCTTTTGCGGAAGTCAGCAAAACGATTGCGGTAGACAGGAAACATTCGTCGAAGCTACGGTGTCTGGAAAGGAGTCGTACAAAATGAAAATATTGTAATTGATGTAAGTCATTGTAGCTATTGCTGTGAATGGACATGTACGAAGTTAGTGACTGTCTAATCGATCAAAATAAAATTTTCGTTCGTACCATATTGCTCTGCATCAGGAATCTTAAGTGATGCTGATTGCAATTTACTGCTTTTGCTCTGCAGCTGGGTAGTCAATCAATTGCGAGAATACCGAAATTATGTGGTCTTCATTATATGGATTAATGAAGCGCATTCTGCAGCGATGATAACGTAAACTTTCACAAAGCACATTATTGATCAGCGGATACCCCGTACTGGATGTGACAAGTCAATCGACAACGGCGATGGAGTTATAATGTGCTGGAAGCAATTCTAGGGACTCAGGTCATTATGCTATGGTTGTTTGGGGGTCATTTAACACGTGTCAAATGTTTCGTGATTTCTCGGGATAGCATCTATAGCTGCTATTAGAAAATGTACCTCTCCTTATAGGTCATACGATGTGGTTTCAATTAGATGGCTGTCCAGCAGATAATCTTGCCATATGTAAAGAAGAGTCAAATGTTCTATTTCCACAATTCTGCATCTGAAGAGGTTTCAAACCACAGTTTTCTCTCAAGTCTCCCGAACTGCTTGCATGGACTATTTTTCTGCGATCCTATTATGGACCTCGCTTATGTCAATAGACGAAGAACAAGTCCCAAAATGACACAACGTATTGCAATCCCATTCCAAAACATCAGCGTGGCCGAATTTGAAGTTGTCCCTGATAATTATATACAACGAATAAATTTTTGTATTGCTCATCGTGCACAATACTGAACATTTGTGAAGCATTGGCTGCATTAAATACACTATGTAAAATGTAAGAGAATTCTTTAGCTTTGTACCCATCTTACTGAACCAGCTCTATTGCAAACGACCAGGTTCATGCTCACATGTTTTGCTCAAATTTTGGTAACAGCAGATTCGTTAATTTTTATTCGATTCGACCATTGTTTTCTATTTCGTTTTCTTATAACATCGTAAATCGTACATCATCTTTTTTCCTAATAACTCAGCTTCAGTAACAACCAAACCTTAATAACTGCCATTACTTATTCCCTATGAAGGTGGTTCAATATTTAATCTTTTTTCAATGCAAAATAGATCCCTGTTTCCATTTCACATTTGAAGGTAGCCATCCCTAATAGATGTATTCCCGAGACGCCATTGTTTCCGTACTTTCGTACCGCGCTTTATTTTCAAAGAATTATTTGGTATTCCGTTGGGGTTGAACGATGGGAAGCCCTCGCATTAACGGATTAATGAGCTTGTATACCTCCCAAACTGTAAGAGATATGGGAAAGTGTTTCTTCCGAAAGTTGTTCAAAATTTTGCAATTTTTCCTATTGTAGAAAAATAATCCCCCTCTTTTGTATAACAGTTTCAGTTCGACCCCTCGTAGAGTTATTCCTCAGACGCCCCTGATTTCAGAAGCGTTCCCATGTAATTTGTCGCGTTCACTTTGATAACATTTTTTGTTTCAGACTTATGTGCACTAGGAATTTATTTATGGCCCTGCTGAGGATTTTGTGAAAAACTATATGGACCTCATGCAGAGTTGTTCTGACGTATGATCAGAGTATACTAACGTCCTCATTACTGTAGGAAAAATATGTTAATCGAACTCTTAATATGAAACTAATACGCTTAGTAATCACGCTTCAGAACGACTGTGCATAAGGCCCTTCATAGATAAAAATTCATAGATGGATCGAAAAAGAAGTTCCTGTCTGTCTTGCCGATTTCTGTTTGGTCGAAAGCTAGTCTAAACAATTTTCGTACAGAAAGAATTTTGGCTCACCGAAGGACATTTTCCTTTTTTTAATTTGCGCAATGCTGCCAACTTTCATGGAAAAGCATGCATAAATTCGTCGAGCATTACACTCCACTACGTAAATGATTATTTTTGTGAGTTCATAACTCTTGAACCATCCCACGGATCTCGATCAAATCTTCAACATTGATGAGGATCGGGAATGGGTTGATTTTTGTCATTTCTGTTTGACGGTAGAACTTAGGGAAGAGGCTAGGGAGGAGATGTATAAACATAAATACAACTTAATAACTCTTGAACCTATCGAATGATTTCGATCATATTTTGAACATATATGAGATTTGCTCCTTAAATATCTTTATCATTTCTTTCCGACGTAGGAACTTAGGGGAAGGAATGTTGATCTACCCTTTCGGTCTTGATAAAATTCTCAATATGAATGGGATTCGGGCCTGGAAGAATTTATCATTTCTATTTGACGGTTGAACTTAGGGTTTTGGGAGGGAGGAGATATATAAGAATTTAATAAAACTTAATCATTCTTTTACCGATCAAATTTTCAACTTGGGCGATTCCTAAAATTTCACAGCGATGATTACATAATTCGATAATAACAATAGATTTTTTTGTAGTTTACAGGCGGTTAGTGCAGTCCGTCATCATTAATCTCACGAAGTATTGTTGAAGAAATTTATAAGAGAGATATTGTATCATGAATCATATAGGAGTGATTTCTTGAGTGTATGCCTTTTGTGATAATCACATTAATAAAGGTAAAAAGTTTATAGCAGATCATTTTAAACAAGAAAATTTGCGGAAAACAAATATACATCGTTATATTCGTTGTTGGGGAAAAGAAAAAGCATCAAATCGGAAATTAGGATAAGGTCGGAAGGACCTGTAATTAACAAAGCCAACATTCGGCCATTGGTGCAAGAAGTCAACAACAAATCGGGAAAATCAAGAGAGTGTTAGTTGTAGCCACTCTTGTAGATAGAGTAAAAACTCATAATAACACATGTGAAATTTAATACTAGTTCGGGAAGATACAAGTTCAGAACAAAAGTGAGAAGCAACAACAACAACTTCGACCAAGATTTAGAAGTTTCGTGGAAAGCAATATATTGTCAATGATGAAAATTATTTCCTTTTCAAACATTTGAATAAAAATGCAAACGTTGGATTTTACGCTACTCATTATAACACATACCCTGAAGATGTTAAATGTAAACAGGAAAGCAAATTTGGGGGAAAATACCGGTATGATTAGCGGTTTTACTTGCAGGTATTTCACAATCGTTTTTCCTCCTTTCCGAATAGCAATAAATCAAGAAAAGGATCCAAATGATTGCATTAAGAAAATACTTATTCCGTTTATCAAAACGTACCATTCCAATGATAATTATGTCTTTTGGCCAGATCTTGTCTCATCTGGCTTTGCTATATGAGTGGTATCATATCTAACAAATGAAAATATAATTTTTGTTGCTAAGGAAGATAATCCACGTATGCTGCAGAGTTTCGGCCAATTGCACAAATTTGGTCCATTCTTAATGGGCTTGTGTAACAGAACAAGTAGAAAGTCAAAATTGAAAAGAATATTTGGAACAGAATACTGTACTCTTTTATAAACGTAGGACTGAATATCATAGAGTGAATTTCAGACAGTGTGCCTTAAAAAATTGGATCACGATCGACGCATTGGAAGAATTATTTAATGTATGTTATTTTCTTTAGTCAATTATGTACGAAAGAATGTAATAAGTTACCATTTTAGTTTATTTTTCATTTTTTCTTTTTATACTTAATCATATTTGATGCCAAATTTTAGTAATGAAATTTGGGCTTGGAATTGTTTATCATTCCTCTTTGACGGTAGAACTTAGGGTTTGGGGGATGTAGGAGATATATAAAAAATAATGAAAGCTTATAACTCTTGAAACACCGGACGGATCTCGATTAAATTTTCATCTTAGATGAGGTTCGGGTCTGGGATGTTTTTTTATCATTTTCACTTTGATTCAGTAACGTAAGAGATTAGGGTTATATATAAAAATAAGTATATTTAATTGAAAGTGACTATTCTCGTCACATAATAATCCTTAAACTATAAGACCAATCTTAATCTTTCAATCAAATTTTCAAGTAGATGAAATTTAGATTTGTAAAAGTTTTGTCATTTCACTTTACGTAGAAATTAATCGAGAGGGCAATATATAAAAATAAATAAAAGTTTAATAATTCTTGAAACACCCGAGAGATCTCCATCAAAGTTTCAACATAGATGAGGTTCGGATCTGAGATGGTTTCTTTCATTTAACTTTCACTGTGCAAGTATGTCAGGCGAAGGGCAATTTCTGGAAAATAAATATAGCAGTTATTTTTTTGTGACTTAATAACTCTTAAGGCATCTGACAAATCTCGATCAAAATTTCAATACAGATGGGGTTGATAGTGGGGATAATTAGAAAGAGGCGGAGATATCTATAAATGATCTCAAATGACCTAAATTAATTTGGAATCCATAATTTCCGAGGTCGTTGAGGGGAACGAGAATGAGGAAATATATAAAAATGACCGCAAGTGATCGATATTAATGTTGAATAAATATTTTTTGTGGTCCACACGTACCAAATCAGGATCCTACCGTCTACGGTCGGACAATTTGTCCATGCCGGCCAGATGGCGCGGTCCAATTGCCGGCGCCGGACAACGGCGTCTTTCTGCGCGATTTTCGACGGTGACGAGCAAAAACAGAGTCGTTCAGCAAAAGAAAACAAAGAGAGTTAGAAGGTAACTTGTTGCTTTAAAATACGAATTGCGGCTTCTATAAAGCTTTCACGAAACAGTACGCAGACAGTCGGACGACTACTGCAAAGAGACACTGTGGGAAATATCTTGAAAATGACGTCGGCAGGGCGTCGGCGAAAGTTTCAATATCGCGTACTAGCGGCAACGAGTCGAATTTTGGAAAATGACAGAGCCTATATCTTCTTTAATGATGAAAAAATTCAAACTGTCCGAAGGTTTTTCTTGTGGGTGGACACTAATTTCATTAAATATCTTAAGAATAACGGAATCTTTAGCAAGTCGGCATACAACTGACGGAACGACCCCGGGAAATGATGGTTGTAAAGACATCAAAACGCTGACGGCGTGCAGACCATAAAAAGTAAATAACGGAAACAAATGTAGTTAAGGGACTGCATGCAAAGGGCATATGAGAAGTAAATTTTTAAAATTAAATTACAAGTACGAGTGGATCATTGACAAACATTTTGGAAGAAAACGGAAAACAGCGGACGGGTGGTGTATATTCGTTTTGCGTTTTTTATTTGCTAGATGGTGATGTAGCCTCTGTGGACTGCTTCAAACAAAGAGTGTTGTTGATTCTAAGCCCGAATAAGACACACAAGAAGTGGGTAAGAATACCACTCAATGTACTAAATTTGGCTTTATTGCTGTATCGCCAGACCTATTTTTGGAAATTTACCAGGTCAATTGGAAAATTGGTTTAAGTTTGTGATAAATAATGAGTGTAAGTCAAGTAATGAGAATAGTAAAAGTTATGAAAGTGGGTGTTTTCGATTTAACCTTCACTGTATGTGGAGACGGATAGACTATTTCCCGCATAGGTACAGCTATTATCGATATAGTGGCGGGAAAGGCAGTGTGTAAATGGTGCGTGTATGTCAAGGGAATGACATATTATGTGTGAGTTATATATAACTATTAAAACATAGCGGAGGCGGTAGAGCGTTCTTTAACTTAATATGATTGAAGAAAATATAACCGAATGCAATACATTTTGGTGCGTTTTTCAATTTCCAAAGTGGTCCGGCGATACGGCACAAATGCCTGCTCGTGGGTTTTCTCGGGGTTCTCCCGTTTCCTCCCACTTTATTCATTAAACCATTTCATTCATTTCTCATCATCACTCTATCCTTTAGGCTAGCCGGTATAATCGTGGGACATAAAACTTAAATATTTCATTTCATGTTTTATTAAACAATAACGAGCGACATTTAAGAAACTATAGTATAGGATTTTCTTCTTGAAATTGGAAAATTTTACAAGCCTTAGTTTTGAAGGTAAGTAGTTTCCAAATCAACTTCAATGTATTTTTGCACAGTGTACGAAATGTGTATTTTATGTTTACAACTGAAGCGTTGCTAGTATAAAACCATAACAAGTGATGTTGAAATATGTATTATTACTAAAGCCTACATGTTTTCAGTGCCCTCGATTACGCTGACGCCCACCGTCGCTGGCGCAATCTCTCCCTTCGGACACACCCTCTCGCTACTTGACGGACCCACTAACTTCACCCTGCCCTGTCTCAGTTTTATAGCATTCGCAATTTTAATGGCCAACTAGCACAGGTTGGTTTGTGTTTTCGTTTTCACACCCTATCCTAATGTAACGTAATCGAATTGTAACGTAACGTAACTTAACCTAATCCAACAACATATAACCGATTGGAGCACGTTTTGGTACATTTTTCGATTTTCAAATTGGTCCTGCGGTACAGTAGTAATTCCCTAAATTTAAGTTAGGTTAGTTGGGATAATTTTTAGATTAAGAGCTGTGGCTTACTACTAGAGATGATAACTTGATTTTGTCTTTTTGTGAATAGTTTTTGCATATAGAGTGAAAAAGTCACCCTCAACTTTTTATTATTGTAAAAATACTTAAGCAAGCGAGGCAGTATGGAAGCTATATCCCTATAATACAATCAAAAGAACGCTATTTCCAAAGAGAAATCCGTACTCCAGGTGAAAAACGTCAGCGCGGTGAGTGGTAGGCCCGATTTGAATCGCTTCGCCACCACGTACCTTTTATTACAATAATTTTATTTATAATTTTTACTTCATTAATTGTTATTTAAATATCATTTTCTAATGGGAGTGGAACGCCCGTACTTTAGAAAATTTAGAAAATCACTTTTTGCCACATTTATCCTATCTTTAATTTACACTCTAGAGCACGCGAAGAGTGGTGCGTGTTCCCTGGCGAGATCATAATGTTAACAATTACGAAAATATATTTAAAAAATAATACTTTTCCCAACGATTTCAGTACAATTTAGCAGAAACTGTTTGCATCAAATAACAATAAATGCACAAGTTTGGTTATATAAACAATCAAACAATTATCTATTTTATTATTTGGGCTTTCCACACGCCAGGGGATTGTCAATGGGGAACGCTGGTGGCATGCCAAATACAATGATTTTTTTACAGTCAACTAGCGAACAGAAAATGTGATGAATTAAACTATGATTATTCGTTTGTTTATAGTAGCTGATTTTTGGCCATGCTCGCCAATTAAAACTGAAATTGACGTTTAA
Organism: Thermobia domestica; assembly: GCF_964235325.1. Taxonomy (NCBI): domain Eukaryota; kingdom Metazoa; phylum Arthropoda; class Insecta; order Zygentoma; family Lepismatidae; genus Thermobia; species Thermobia domestica. The sequence continues at coordinate 304,694,044 of NC_137455.1, forward strand.
AATCCAAATCCAATTTCAAATAGTTGATGGGAAAACGACAGCCTGAAAAGTCCATATTCGGAAGGATTCCTGCGGCTTTTTTCTCCTAAGAAGCGTTTGCAACGAGCAAATTTTGAATGCATAGGACAGTGCTTTTCCTAGTGGTCCTAATAGTGAAAAATGTCGTTTAAGGGGACAATGTACTGATGTTATAAGTTATTTACATTAGGCTCACAAACATGGTAATTGAATTATTCTTAACGATCATTATTAGCTGCGTACTTGTTATTTTTGGTCGCTTTCAAGCATTTGTAAGTCATACCCATGTACTTTCCATCTATATGGTACTTAAATCGTACTTAGAATTGTAGAAATGTACTAAGTTTGTACCGAGTGCTACATTACTAGTGGAAATCCGCCATAATTTTCATTGCATTGCTATACAACCTTTCCGTTGTTTGCGGACTGCGCGGAAAGGTTACTTTCCACCTTCGGCACCGGAGTATTTTATGAGCTTTTCCGGCTGTTTGAACAGTGTTCGAAAGGACCTCCTTTCCGTGTCGGCTTCCCGATTCTCCCACAGGCTTTACCCGACCTCTTGCCGCAATCGAAAAATGGCCCTTTGTCGACTGGAAATCAACCCTTCAGGAAGGAAAAGTTTTCACCGCCTTTTACAGAAGCAGGGGCACAATTGCTAGTTCTGAAAGTATATAATACTTGCATGTTCCATTCGGTTTCTTTTTTTGGCTGAGAGTGCTGCAAAAAAGGAAGAAATTTTATACTAGGACACACACAATAAATGCAAGTATTATACTTCAATAAAATTCAAGGGTACTCCTTGTCGAGAAATCATCGCATGGATGAAGACGTAGGGAAGACTAATGTGAAAGGTGATGAAAAGTTTGACTTCCGGAAGGGATGAATTCCAGTCGGCAAAGAGCCATTTTTCGATTGCGACAAGTGGTCGACTACCGCCTGTGCAAGAATCGGGAATCCGACATCGAAAGAGGTCTTTTCGACCAGTCGGCAAACAGTCGAAAAGGCGAATAAAAAGTGCCGGCGCCGCCGCTGTAAAGTAGCCTTGCCGAACAGCCGTCAAACAGCCAGAAATGAGTAATAAAAGCGTCGGGGCCGCCGTCGAAAAGAGTCTCGCATAAGGGATCTTCACAGTATCGGAAAGATGCCTTTCCGACTGTTTTGCCGACTCTGACGGTCGGCAACAGTCGGTAAAGCTTAGACAAAGGACATCTTTTTTCTTATGATTTTCGACCTCTTGCGGCCTTGGCAAGAGGTCGGCAGCTTTGAACAGGTAGATCGTCGTGCCGCCGTCGACCGCGGCAATCTCTCTTGCCGACCACGACTTCCTGATGGGGTATTCTCTCCGTGGGAGCAATGGGTACTGTGCTAGTATAATATATACATCCTATAAAGTATGATGCTAATACTACTACTATTACTACTACTACTGCCACTCATTATTATTATTATTATTATTATTATTATTATTATTATTATCATACAGGGTGCTTAGAAACGACACCGACAATATTTGGAGGGATGTTTGTAGACAAGATAAAAAAAGTATTTAGCAATCTGGGTGCACATATGCATCCTTTCGGAGTTATAGGCTGCCAAAACTACAAAATAATGAACTTTAATGGCCCATAGCTTCAAAACTATGGAACCTACCGTAGTCGGGTCAAGACTTCACTTAGAAACTAGTATATGTCCTACCCAAATATCCATGTTCCAGAATCATAAAGTACACACGCAACTATTTTTATAGAGGGAGTTTGTCTACAGGGATGTAATTTGAAGTGCTCACCAACTAGCTCTATAAATGTTTTGTGATAGTACAATAGGATTCTGAAAAAAATATATTTGCATAGGGTATACCATAGGATTCTGAAAGATTTATATTTGCATAGGGTGTATACTAATTCTTAACTGAAGTTTTGACCTCAGTACCATAGTTCGCATATTTTCGAGTTATGTAGATTTAAATTTCATTTATCGTGTTTTCTACAGTCTATAACTACAAAAGGAATCATTTTAGCACCAAGGTCGATCTATACTTTTTGTCTTATCTTGGTGTCAGGAATAACTCCCAAACGTTGTCGATGTTTTGAAACACCCTGTAAAATACACTTGTTAGATACATTTTAACGTATGTGGAAGTTGGGAACGAAGAAGTTAAATCTTGCAGTCGGTAAGCATTTTTAAAGTGTAAGAAAACAGCCTAAGTATTACAGTAGGCACAAACATCTAATCTACTGATAGATCGTATATGTCATATCAGATACCAAAGTGGTATTAAAAATTTACATTGTATACTTCTGATTTCGAAATAATAAAATACACCTAAAATTTATATGGAGTAAAATTTGTAATACTAACCTTCTGTTGTAAAACACTAATGTCAATATCACTAAGAGTTCCATCAGCTTCGTATTGTATTGCGGTGTTAATATTTTCAGAATTCAATTTCACAGCAAAATTGAAGAATTCCTTGTAGTATTTCTGCTTCTGGTTGTCTACTTTTCCAAAAACCCTTACAAGAAACAATTTCTATTATGTATAGTTAATTTTTGACAAAAGCAGACTGATGATGCTAAGTACAAAAATATCGAAGTAAACTTTGGTTTGTTGGAAATTGTATTACAAAACTGAAATTAGACAAGTTCTTTAATATTGTTAGTTTTCTAACGCATCTGATTTACATATTCAGTTAAGGAATATCGTGCAATAAATTTGGGAGGTGATTTTGCACTCACGAAACGAATAAATATTCTATTTAATATAGAAATTCTCATTTCTAGTTATGTGCCATTTCTTCTATAAATATTGTAACTTATCCTTATTTAGAGATGGTTTTTGAGGAACCTCTCATCTCCTTTAAAGAATCACCAAATCCCCTTACACAATCATTGTGAATGATTAGCATATGCGGTTTGAGATAGAAAATGGTTGATCACATTGTTAATATTCTGGAACACCAGGCTTACCTAGATTGCTTGCCGAAGAAAGCCTGTTCTAAAGTTGTATTTCAAGCGTTTTCTGCAAACTCTCTCTTTCGAAACCTATGTACGACTTGTCTATAAGTGGACGTTATTGTATTTTGGTATGCAGAATAACTTTCCAAATTTTTACCACGGTATCCATTAACATTCAATATATTTATTGTATTATCTTACAAGTAAAGAGTCCAAATGGATGAATGAGTTGCGGAATGAGACATTGTGCGCCTGATGGAGGACGTGAGAATACTTGTATGAAAAAGTTATAACATCTGAGCGCCATAAGAAACAGATGAGAGGGGGTCAAAGTTAGTGGGAAGAATGCTATGTTATTGAAATACATTAAATAAATTGTTGAGTCGTAAAAATAGTGAAAGATAGACAACGCAAACAGGGAAGTCTGAGATATCGGCATAAGAAGAATATCACGAACCTCCGCTGCCATCTTGAAATATGCCATTTCGAAATATCGGATACTGTTTGATTTGGAAAAGTAGTCATGTGATACGTATATCAATTATGGCCAGAGTAGAAGGGCCTGCGGATAGCAAATTTGAACTTGAGAGACTGTTTGTTACTGGGAGTATGTAGGCGTATACATATATTGAGCAGTGTTGCTAAGTGGTAGGACCCCGGGAAACCTTTCGCCCTTTGAACGTTCTTTGGGTAACAAACGTGTAGTCGAACAAGGGTAAATTTGCTATACGGTGGACGGCTATCGAAAGTACAAACAAGATTAAACATTAATTTTTCTTATTTAGTAAGCGAATTTTGGTTGTTGCTAGGTATATGTGAGCCTGGACATGTATTGGGCCAGACCCCATACCCAAAGTCACTTTATTACTTTGTATATTTTCGTTTTTCAATAGTTGGAAACGGAATGGATGAGAAATTGCCAATGTGAGGGAATGCCTTACAAAGTTTTGCGTATTGTGTGCGTATTTGTGAGTGTGTGATTGATTGATTTTAGTTTCACAACAAATCGGATCGAATGAACATAATGTCTTAGAATATTCAACGTTCTCTCATTGAGAATCAAACCAGGATTGGTAAGACATATTCTGTAATCACAATAATACTAGAGTTTAAAAAATTGACATTAGCCCTACAGTGGAGTGAGAATGTGAGAGCTCTGTGAAAACCATTGGACATACTGTTGTCGACAACAAACTCTCAAATACGGTTATCGATCCAGTGACTCCCTGCATTAGAGTTGACCGTTCTGCCAGTGCCATAATGCATTGTGAAACCCATTGAATTTTGAGTAGAAGAACAATACAAGTGAAAAAATACTTTTTTTCTAACCTGGCATAATTCCTTTAGAAAAAATAACAAACAGAAAATTAAAAATACAGTATCACATTATTATTTTTGGGGGAGAGATCTTCAAGTTGATTTGAAATATACATTTTCGACTGAGTGCTACCCCATCGGAACCGAACTCAGATCCTAGTGTCAATACACTAGGAAGCTCATGTTCGTTAGATCGGATTTTAGTGTCCCTTCCATTACCGCACTCGCGACAAAGTCGGCTAGATGCATGCTGAGGGTTGAATACTCTAATGATATTGAAAACGAAAAATAATGATAATGTTGAATGAAGTTTCGGGTTTCTACAGCGTATGTTCTTGCATGAAAAAGTATTTCGCATTGATTTTCGTATAGATCATTTCGCATTGATTTTCGTTTCACGACAGAAAGAATCGATTTAACTTAATGTCTTAAGTATCAATGCTCCCTCACCGAGAATCGAACCGGAATCCTCATGTTAGTATCAAAGGCACATGCGTTAACCAGAATAGTATGTTAGTATGTATATGTTAGTAAAGGCCTTGTGTATGGAGTAAAGTTAAATTTTGAAAAATGATAATAACTTGTACATTTTGATCTCGTTTGTTTCGGACTATTTTAATTCTCATGTGGAAATTAAAGTTATAAATTCTCTTGGATTGAGAAAAGATCTGGTGGTGAGAATAGTAATGGGTTAAAAATTAGTTACGTTGGAGAAGAAAGGAACTCTTCATGCTCCTCGAAACACTATGTACTTAACTTCAAGTTATTGCATTTATTTCTTGAAAATATTACCGTGTATTCAACATGCTGTCAAAAACAGTAAAGTTTCCAGTGTTGTGCTACGTGAATATTTTGGTGCGTGTACAGATACTATTCGTAATCAGGTACAATCGCAATGTACTACTTGCAGAGCACTTGCTGGAAACAACATGTTTCCCAAGTGTATCTCTTGATAAAAACAGTGATGTGAACATTGATGGTGAAAGTTTAAAATTGAAAATGAAAGTATTTGGCAAACAAAGATTCAATTGTGGCTGATCTTTAGATACTGCACAAACACAGCCATGGTTAGGAGAAGCCGACACTGAGCCATTGAGTGGTATCGATGAAATAGACTTATGTTCATAAAGAAGAAGAAGAAGAAAATATTTTTTTCATTTATACGGGGCAGTGTAGTACGAAATTTAGTGCATTTAATAATAATAATAATAATAATAATAATAATAATAGTAATAATAATAATAATAATAATAATAATAATAATAATTATATTGTAAAATTGATATATTTTATTTACACATAAATTTGCACTCTCTGATCGTTGAATACTCTTAAATATGATAGTGTACTAATGTGTACTTTCTATTAGTGTACTAATGTTGGTATTATTCCGATACTTGTCTTGTAGGAATAAGGAAAATTCGTTTATAATGTTTGATCTTAAAATAAATCGTACGGACGTATTTTTTACAGTAAGGAGACGCTGTACGCTTATCTCTATTTCGGTTGTCTTTGGTTCCATCACATTGCGACGCACATGTAAGATGAACAACATTGAGTTCGTAGATTTTCTCGAGTACTTTTGTTTTCTTTCACATATTATTATTATAAAAACTGCTGTGTGATATAATGACGATAGAAACGCACTGTATTCATTTCTATTGCGGAGGTCTTTAGATCTTAGTTTAACGTCGCACGTTTATAACCTTTTAAATAGAGAATGATTAATTTATGATTTAGAATTGAAATTTTTACGGTTTCGAGATCTATGGTTAATTAGTTCGTCACGTAAATCTTCTGTTATCTGTGCACCGAGACAATATTTTCTTAGAAATGAGATTTGGCAATTCTCACTAATAAGAAAAGCAACAATATATTTTCTCGTTTCAAACTTGATACGACAATAATTTTTATATAGAGACAATCTCAAATGTAGTATACAGACTAGGGATCAATAACAGCTCACAAGTGAACTTTGTGGTCACTAAACATCATCTGCGTTTGGGTTCTCGTCGTTCCAATTTTCTTTTCACGATCTCATTCACGTCTCATCATCACCGTGTCCCTTAGCCTAACCTGTATAATCATGGGATGTAACAACTTACCCACGTGTTACCAACAACTTATTCTTTATACAGATACTTATGGTAGTAGAGCAGTGTTCCGTTACCTTCTCTACTCGAAGCAAAACATAGATTATCCATGACGTCTTAAAATGTATTATAACGACACGTATTTTAAATACATACTAGAATAAATATATTGAATAAGAATTGCCAGTTTTATGAAAGAAAAGAATTTAGAATTTGAAAATGAGAGTTTCACAATGTATTTTTTTAATTTAAATTACTTGCATTTTATTTTTCTCAGAAAATTATGAATATTTATCATGCACGTGATCTATTTGATCCCTAAGTTATAAGCCATCATTGGCACTGATATTAATCTTGAATTGACAAAACAAATAACATTAACCGATGCAGCGATCATTCACATTAACTTCATTCAAATGAATGAGATTTTATGTTGCGAAACTTTTATCAATTATGGCTCAACTTAATATAACCATCAGACGAATGATAATACAACTTATTGAATAAATTTGCAAGAAGTATATATACGAAACCAATTAACATATAATTTAGTTAAGTGCTATGAGGAGGTCTCTGACGAAACCAATACGATTCTTCCTGAAAGCAAGGGATTTGACTTACAAAATACATTCGCGAATTATTCCCTTCACTATTTGTGTGAATTGATACAAGAAATCTCACGGACTCAATGATATCTATCACAAGCTTATTAGTTCGGAAATCGACCCAGGAACCCTAAGCACTAGAGGTAAGTGAGTAGGATGGGGACACTTGGGGATGTTTTTTTTCCTACTGCGCATGCGCAAACCCTGGACGCTGATTGGCTGGCGCAGGTCACGTGACCCCGCCACGCCCCTTGACGCTGATTGGCTGGCCACGCCTCTTGACGCTGATTGGTCGGTGCAGGCCACGCCCCCAGCCACGCCCCTTCACGCTGATTGGTCGGTTCCGGCCACGCCCCCAGCAACGCCCCTTGACACTGATTGGTTGGTGTCGGCCACGCTCTTTTACGACCTCCATTTTAGGAGTATCTACTGCGCTGGCTGGCTGGCGCGGGACCTCCGCCGATTGGCTGGCACCGGACCCCGTCCCCTTGACACTGATTGGCCGGTCGGCACCGGACCCCGCCCAGCGCACATGCCACATTGCAGTAGAGAATACGAACACATAGCATAGCAGATAATACATCAGATTCGTTCCCTTTTATGAGCACTTTACGAACACATAGCAGAGCAGATATCACATTCTTCATTCGCCTATTTAACATAGTGCATATTACACAGAGACTCGTTCCCTTTTATGAGCACTCTTTTAAACATAGCAAAGACTCGTTCCCTTTTATGAGCACTTTACAACCACATAGCAGAGTATATATTACATTCTTCATCTACCTATTTAACAAACCACATACCAGAGTATGGCTTATTTTCTTTTACTGGGGTAGCAACACCCCCAACCCTCCTCCTTTCTCATCCAGGGCTTGGGACCGGCAATGGCGGAGTTTAAAAAAAATAATTACCATCATACTCTCATAAATGAATAAAGCAAAATATCATTAGCATCAATAGTGGTGAGTGAGAATTTGTTTAAGAAATCGTGCAGTGAATAACCAGATGCACGACATGCTAGATATAGAAAACAGTAATGCCCACAAAATTGAGATAAATCACCTTGAATACGTCTATTATTCCATGTAAAATACAGACAGTTTCGTTTCAAAAACCTTATATGATGTTGTATATAGGGAGGTATACCATAGCTATCGAAATACTCTCCCCACACATATTAGATATATAAACAGCAACCCAATGTTCACCAGGCTTATCACTAGAATCAGTGTTTATAATTATGGCTGCTGGAAATGTATGAATAAACAGAGGTAACTCATCTGCGGCATACACACCAATAAAATGATCTTTAGGCAAATTTTGTTGTAATGCTTCATAAAGTTCAATTGTATTTAACATTTTTTTAATTAATATATATTTTTCTCTGGAAATCAATTTCTAATTCTGAAGAGAATTCACCATAAATAATTGTTGTTACAGGAGATGGCAGTGCTTCTTTAAAATGAACCTCTAGGCGTACACTTCCTTGCCGTTGTGGACTAGTATGAAATCCAGCACTAGCTCTAGAATCGGGAGTTAAATCAAACACCAGTAGAGTATAACCATTAGGATATTCGGCTAGTGAAATATTATTACCTTGATTAGAATAATAAATACCTGAACCTGTAAATAACGTGGAATATGCTTGTATATATAGCTTACTATCAAAATCAGGTTGTAGTGGTTTGGATGACACTGGCGTTCCATCAACATACAGTGTAAAAAATGACATATTAAAATGCTGAAAATTGAACGGATTTGTCTGATAAGTACCATTAAAAGCAGTATTACTAACAAAACCAATAATAATACGTTTAGACACTAGGCCTGAAAATAGATCTGGAAGTGTACTATCCATAATTCCTTGTGGCAGCGTTTCAGTCTTCACTTGCACTTTTGTTATAGGATATTTTACTCTAAATTTAGGATTCTGTAATACTTTATTCTCTGCTATTTTAGTGGCCGATGACACATCAACCTTTTTCACAAGCAATGTTGCATCTGTAATTACAACTTTTCCATCAGCATCTGCGTCACCCATTAGACAAAATGTAGGTTTAGCTGGAATTAGTTTAATGCGCAGTTGTACACCATTCAGTAAAAATTTCTCCTGATTAAATATATCAGCATGAATATATCAGCATATATCAGCCCAATAGTTCAAATGACTGACTTAAAGTAGTGAGAAGAAAACGTTGTTTAAATCCTAGCATCGGCCACACTGTCCATATGCCCTGCAGTATCTTTAAACCACATTGATGTTTGAAGATGCGTTGATTTAGCTTCAGCATTATAATTTAGTAGTTTTTCAATATACGATCGATATGGATATGTATGTGAAGAGTAGGAAATAAGTTGATTATTAAATATAATTGCAATTCACTGAACATTGCGTTGAGAAAAGCATTTACAGGGCCGATTTTGTTATCGGCAGAAGTTAAATTAGAACCATCTGATTTAGTAATTTTACCTTTAATATAAAACATTGTGTGCGGTAAGCAATATAGTCATCCCCATGACCGGGGACAACAAATTCTATTGGTGCATTATCAGCTATCGAAGCCACAGGCTTATATGGAACTATTTTATTACCTATAATACTGGTTTGAGTGGGTAAACCAGCAAATAAATCTAATTCTGATTTCATACACTCACACTGCATTTTTCTCACTATTAATATTCACACATGGTGAAATTTATAATACCGTATTACGTTTGCGAAAATGTAATTTTACACATACACTGCCATGTTGGAAAGGAAGTGGATTACCTGTACTATCTCTTAAATCAATAATAATTTGATCAAATTGTTTACGTTGTACGGGGACATAGTGAGGATTGTCAAAAATATGTACATTATTAATACCATACTCTGTAATATTTGTATTTATAATACGTAACAATGGAGCTACAGTGTCACCCGCCATTTGTGGTTCTACAATATCACTGTAAATATACATAAGTGTAGGTAGCGATTTTTGTAAATCAGGTGGATAACGAGCATGATGCACAACTGCAATATCTTCTTGTTGTATGTGATCAAAGCCTAGTATTCTGGCTAGTTCAGGAGATAGACGTACTTCTATACGCCTCTCTTGATCTTTTATTACTCTACTGACTTCAATTCGTTTTACTGTTGCTTTCACTTTTAATTGTAAATTTAATATATCACTTTTATGATTAATTTGAGATAGAATATCATCAACATTATAATAGTGTCCTGGTAGGATTTTAGTTATGTTCCAGCTTTTTGTATTCATGAGACGGTAATAAATATTATTAGTATATTTGGAAACATTCTGAGATGAATTTGTATAATGTACTTCAACAACTGCCGTCTCCCACTCACCTTTCTCTAGCACCAATGGATGATATAATTTGGTAGTATAACATGACAAAGTATTTTGTGGAAAATACTCCATAGAACTGTTACTCGGTAGTGTAAGATAAAAGCTAGTCTGTTCCATATTAATCAAAAATATCACTCTTCCTTTTCTTTTTACCACCAGTCTTTGCAAAATGAACTTTTCTCCGTTTTCTTCTTCCAGATCCTTCCAACACTTCATTTATTTTATTTTGAGCTTTAGTTTTTAAATTATTTTTAGCTTCTTGCCAACGTGATGTTAAAGCTTCGTCAATAGGTCTATTATCACCTAATACATCTCCAGCTACATTAATTCCTGTACGTAACAATTCTTTACTAACAGTTTTTGCTCCTTGTTTAATTAACGGAAATACACTTCGAAATAAACCACCTAAAAAACTTCCAATACCATAACCTTCTTGATATGGTGCACCTCTATACACGTTATAGCCACCTCCTGCTTGGTGAGTATAGTATTTAAAGTATGGATCATTCATTATTATTATTTTTTCCTCTATACAGAGATATAACAGTCGTTTATAATATTGTATTGTGGCTAAATGTTTTTTAAATGTGACACAGGAATCCATGAATTAAAGGAAGGAGGGTATCCCTGCCAACGAACAAGTACACGTTTACCTTTAACTTCTAAAATTTCATCTATTTCATAAACTTTAGGCAGAGGCACTCCTTGTAATTCCTCCTCGTAAAATGTACCATCAATTACTTCACCATTTAAGTCCTCCAACACATAAACCACTTTCTTTTCCTTATGTATCACCTGTTTTATTTTAAATATTTCTACAGTCCACTTTTCTTTGTACCCTTTTTCAAAATGCCGTTTTGCTTTAGTAATGCGCACAGTATCACCTTTTTTATATTTTGCAATGGTAGTATGTGGCATTGGTTTTATTAATTTATTCCAAACTTGTTGAAAAGTGTCCTGGTTCACACTGGCGGGTGGTAATTGATGAGCTCTATGGGGTCTAGAATTATATGCCTGAACAAGTTTCGATAGCACATCTATGTATCGGTAAGTCTTCTTGGCTGTAAAATATTTCCACATTCGTTCTTTAAGAGTTCGATTAAAACGTTCCACCACACTTGCCTTAATATCGGAGTTTTGGGTTGTGAAGAATTTAATATTTTGCTTTTTTAAGTATAACTGAAATGGTTTATTAACAAACTCTGTACCTTTATCTGTTTGTAGACGTAAGGGTCTACGACGTGTAGAGGCAAATATTTGCTTAAATGCTTTTATAATGTCTTCACCAGTTTTTGTACGTACAGGCACAGCCCAGGCATAACGACTAAACAAATCAATCACTGTTAAAATATACCTATTACCATCATTATACTTTTGCAGACTGTGCATATCGTTTAAATCAGCTTGCCACTGATCGTCAATATTGAACACTAAATAGGGATTACGTGGAAACTTTTTACGTACTGGCTTATGCAGAGTATAAGTCGACTGTTCTTTCACCCACTGTTGCACTTTGTGTAAAGGAATAGATTTCTTCACAGCTCTCCATAATGACGTAGCAGTTGAAAACGAAGCAGGGTGTGAAGGGTTATAATAAATATCGGCCAGCTTCTTCATATTTTATAATCACACCATCTGTTGACAACTTTACGTTTACTTGGTGGGTCCTCCTCCTCTTCTTCTTCCTGTTTTGGATCAGCGGCAGCGGCAGATGATGATGATGATGTCAGCTTACGAATATATTCTATACGCTGTGGGTTGCCTATATACTCTAAAGGTATATTGGATTTTGCTAACAGTACAGCAAAGGGTTCCCAACCTGTAGTGGGAATATTTTTCTTGCGATGCCTGACAAAATCTGCTATTAGATCTACTATATTAGCTCCAGGAATTAATTTATTATAAATATTAACATTACCATTGTCATCCCAATGAATGTTGGAATTTTGTTTTAATCTACGTAATAAAGGTCTTGCTTTACGCAGACAATTTTCGGGGAGAGTAGATAGTATCTCATCGTCCTCCCCGTCCTCATCCTCCTCCCCCTTCTTAGTACCAACACTAGTTGATGTTGTTGCAGTAGGTTTTTGCACAATGTGTAAATATTTTTGTAACACCTCTTTATAGCGTATCCATTTTTCTTCAACACTCATATTTTTATTTTTTAAAATATTTTTCATCTCATCATCTAAATTAGATATAGTTTGATATTGGTGCAATTTTTCTGGTGCAATTAAACAAGCTTTTGTGCATGCTGCATAATTATTTAATTAAAGTAGATAGTATACCTCCAATAATAGGTGCAAGCAAAGCGGTAAGAAACCCACCTTTTTGTACAATTATTCGTTTTTTCTTTTGTTTTAATGATGGACCTTTTTTCGCTAAATACCTCAATTCCTTTCTATATCTTTTTAATCTATTTTTCTCTTTTTTATTTAACGGACATTTCCTTGTAATACGTTATAGGAACATTCACAAATAGAGCGAATTAATTCGGGACCAGCATTTAGTAAAATTGCTTGGCGTACTTTAGGTTTTGCCTTTGCTAAAAGTTTTAGTAAATGTGCACTCTCTCTGCTAATCATTTTTGTAGCTATTATATTAAAATTGAGTATTAAAATATATCAGTTATTGAGATTATTTTTTACCGGTACATAAACATAATTGTAAGAATCTGAGGGGAAAATTTTTGTTCGAACACGATGTTCGTCGGGAGTGTCCTGTTTTAAATCAAAAACCAAATAACTATGAGGATCTCGTGTTGCGTCCTGATAGGCCTCCTGTACAAATTTTGTGTTACCAGGATATAACTGGCGTGCTAGATAATTAATTTGAGCCTGGTCTCTGGGGTTTTTAAAACATATTATATAATGGAAATTAAATGATATGTCTCGCATACCTTTAGCTTGATGAAACATATTTTGTGTTATAAAAATAACACTTAAATCTCGGTGGTGGCTACCTTTAGTAAAAAAGTCAACAATTCGTGTATCACATTCTCGCATTAAATCGTCAATAATTAGCAGATGTGGGCCAGCTTTTGCTGGAAAATCATCTAATTTGGGGAGCCTTTCTTTAAATGTACAACCTAAGGATAGAGTTTCATACAGAGGTTGCCATTCACCATAACACCATACTATATTTTTCCATTTTTCGGCATAATGTTTTAAAAACTCTTTTACAAAATATGATTTACCACACCCAGTGGGGCCAGCTATAATACAAGTAAATGGATGTTGAAACTCCATATTCTAATACACCACAAATAATTATGAATATAATAGCATATTACAATTCAAAATGTGAATACTTTCAGACGTAATTGAATGCACGGCAAATGAAGCTGGAGTTTTCGCCATGTACAGACACAGAAATTTACCTGACCATTACTATCATCATCTGACAATGATATTTTATAATATACCTCCCTCATCATCGTATGCTAGACCAACACATAGATTTAAAATTTGGTTATCCATTTTTTTACTCTCTCTACTTAATTAACCTATTCGTTTTCTTTTATACCCGTAGGGAAGTGTATCAAAATTTTCTATTCGTTTCCTTTTACTAGCAGTAACCTGATAGATTTTATGCGCCTCCGGCTTAGTAATCAATTTATAATCTTTAGTACGTACAATTTGTCGACCGAGAGGAACGCTAATAGAAGGTGAATTATTTAAAATCATATCTTTCATTTGTTCAAAGTTAACATATTTTAATGTTTTATTATTCAGTGTGATTCCCGTGATTTTACATATTGTCTTTGTTTTACCATTAAGAGTGTTAACAACGGAATAGCCATAACATTTGGGACCACCAGCACAAAATTCTTCGATATATGCATCCGGACCATATTCTGCCAACTCATTCTTCCATTCCCCTAAATGCACTCCTATTTTTAACTGTGGCTCACCAGGCGATTGAGTGTAAATAATACTATCGCTATCATAATATAAAACACGCTCGCCAAGAAAATCCAAATAACGAAATAACTCGAGGCGAGCGTGTGTTGTGGTGTATGCTGCGATTATCACGTTAATGTTTTTAGCAGGAGCAATAACGCTCTCATTAACACTCCAGTTGAGCACACGGAATTTGTCGCCGATTGGAATACACGAATTAACCTCAATATTTGGATTTGTTAATTTATCGAAATACTCTTCAGGAGTTTTAATGATAGCGATTTGCTCCATGTTTTCTCTTTGTGCGAACTTACCCCATAGGCTGTTTACTCCTAGCTTTGAAATTCGTTTCTTAGGTTTGTTACGCATAATCTTTTCCCGGTCTAATCGGATACCCTCTTTCTCATAATACTCCTGTATGAACTGGTCTTTTTGTTGTTCGGTGACGCATCCTGCAGGCCAACCGTTACACTCAGTCTTGATCTTCATAAACAGGTTAATGTATTCCGTGAAAAGACCGCCCTCTTTCTTTTCAGCGTCATACATTAGAACCTCATAGCTCCATACCTCGTGTTTTTCTAGCACTCTATATCCTTTCTCGACAGCTACCCGCACTTCGTCTACAACCCACACTCCAGTCAAAGCTCTTTCCCCTTTCGAATGCGTGCATTCTTCTTCTTCATTCAGAGTGTCCGCGCACGTTCGGCATAAGGGAAATAATAATTTTCCACCACTCCGATAGGGCAGCACCGGGTGGTAGAGATTGGCCGGGGGTAAAACCGAACACTTTATTATTCCCTCAAACGCTGAAATATCGGGACACTCGTCATCAGCCACATAAACTTTCGGATGACCCACAGGATATTTTTTCACCTTACAACAGTAAGGATAGATGGAGATTATATCAGTATACATGATACGTTCTCCCTCTTTCGCCTTTCTGTAGAGTTTCACGTTGTCGACTCTACCGCCATACAGGGCATCCCGCGGATGAATTGGGGCTTTTTTAGCAATGATGTGGTTTTTTACAAATATACTCACCGGCGGGTGTTCTTTTAAAAACTCGCGCCACCGGCATTCCCACATTTCATGAACTATATACCCCAGCTCTTTTAATCGAATAATTTTGTTTACACTACTTTCATAACGCATATTAAAAGTAGTGTACGCGTCATTATATATAGGGTTGTCACGGCCTGTGGGGTAACACTCCTGGCACCCGTGGAATAGACACCCTTGGTACTCCCAAACATGTTCTGCACCGTTATAGTGCGCATATCCATCCACTTTATACCCTTTTCTCACCACAACCTCTCGCCCGTTACCAGAATGCTGGATTCGTGTTTTCAATCTGTCGGCCTCGTACACGAGCCACTGAACGGCGCCGACAGATTGATTATCACGCCATCTGTACCCACTATGTGGGATAATACCAATGGTGTCTGTTCGCAGGAAATTTTTTCGATACATTAAGTTGCACGCGCTGGCAATGCTTATACTCTCGAGGAACGGGTTGACGCCGGATATAGCCTCAAACTCGTTCATAAATTTTACGCAAGCATTGCGAAGCACGTTCACATCGTTCACACAGTATTTTATAAGTTGTTCTTTTAAAATGAAACCCGTCTCTCCAAGTGTTTCCTTTTCCTCATTATACCAACGCAAAAACTTCTCTTTCTGTTTCTTTCTCAAACCCCCCACATCGTAATACTCGATACCGGGTAAAGCACCCCTATACTCCTGATTAGCTTTTGCGTTGAATAAATGAGGGAAATGACCCTTCGAGACGGACAAATCGAACGGGTCGCCTAATTTTGACAAAGGCATCGGTAAGAAATTTAGACTATCAATAAATTTTAAATATAAATACTCCAACGATAAAATTTTGCACCCCCGCATAATTATTCGCGGCGTCCACTCTTTATGAAGCATCATTGCACGTAAAATAAAATGGGCGTCGTAGCCCTTTGCGTTATGAGCTACAACGACTATTTTATTTATTTCAGAACGCCTTTGTGCTAAATAGTCTAAAAATTCGCCGATGCATTTGTCCCCGTAAAATACGTGTTCTATCGCCGCATACACCACACCGTTCACTCTCACTGTTTTTACAACAGTAGCACACCTGTTGGCTGACTAACAGGTTGGGCTCATGCTCAAAAATACCACCGGCTACTTCTTTATCTTGGCGGCACTCAATATCGTAAAATACTAATAGCCATTTCTGTGGGGTACGCGTTCGGCATGGTTGTATATAACATAAATGCCCTGACGGCATCATATTATTACACCCTGTGCAGAATACCTCCCCACAGACATGTGGATTCCGCCCTTTTTTCACTGCGTAGGCTTTACGACATTGAGGACACACTTTCAGAATAGCGCACAATGAAGCCTTATGGTTTTTGAGGCAGTGAGCCTCATAAAAGCATCTATTGCATTCCCGGCAGTATACTACACTTTTCGTAATTGTGCATGGTGGTCTGTTTCGGCATTTATTGCATAAAGCTTTACACTTCCCCACGTGCCTGTCTTTAGTCTGAATTTTTTTGTGGCATTCTTCGTAGAAGTATCCGCATGAAAAGGCTGCTGTCAGACTAGTGATCACGTTATAATGGTTGTTAATATATAACAAATTAATCTGTTTGCCGTGACCGTGACCCTCAAAAAATATTTTTTCCCCCGATAACCCATCATACACTGTGATTTTATAGTCCACTAAATATGCCTGAAATTTTTTTAATTCCGGTATCCCCCCGCCATTCTCTAGGCTAACACCAGCCTGTTCACTTAACTCGGATACCTTTTGAAACATGTTTTGCGTATTGATGACGATATCTATCTCTTTCTTTTGTATCATTTTTATGTTCAATAAGCCCTATAGCCACCACCAGAGCTTGACCCAAACAAAAGTATTCAGGGTTTTTAATGACTATAATACCTCTGTTATGTTTTATGTACTCGTTTATGTCAGAAAAATTGTGTTTCACCCGTCCCATACCAATATTTAATTCGACGTGTTGAAAATAGAGAATAAAGCGATCTTGATATAAGAATGAAGTATTGGATTGAATTACTTTTTCTAACGCACCCCACACATTTTCAGCAGTCATATTATTAGCAGTTCGAAAAGACAAATAGAATGGTTTATCTGGGTGATTTTGGTTTATAAAAGTCAACCCTACACGATGATGAGGGAGCACACCTCTCATTACATACCGTACCAGATCATTAATACCGTTTTCTACCCATTCAAGGGGGTTTTCTCCCTCTGGGGGAGGAGTTAATTCAATTGTCAGTAAATTCCCGTTATCTTTAAACTGTCTATAATATTGCTGAGATTCAGATATTATATTAAATCGCTCCATTTTTTGCTGTTTATCTAACTTTTAGAATATAGTAAAATCGTTAATGCTTGCTGTTTTATCTTAACTGATGTCTTCCAACTATAGAACACCAATTAGTGTTTTTTCTAATAACCAATTATTCTTAACGTTCAACAATTATTCACTGTAACGCTATATTTTTTTGCAAAATTCTTCTCGGAAAAATCAGGTATTTGCAAGAAAAAAGTAATTGGGACTGTTCCAACTATAGAACACCAATTAGTGTTTTTCCCAATAACGTATTCTTTCTAAACCTGTAAATAGAAAAAAAAACGGAATTTTACTTTGCAAAACCACCACCGAAAATTTTGACAAAGTTAAAAAAATGTTTTTTTTAATCTATATTCGGCTTATTTTTGGCCGCTGTGACGCGTGGTTTTCACGATCGTATTCAACACAACGTATTCTTCAAAAAATAATTGGTCGTGGGTGAAGTTATGAGGAACACTTAAAATCCGCACCGAAAATTTTGAGTTCAAAAAATGCTTATTTTTAAAAAAATCTATATTCGGCTTATTTTTGGGCGCTGTGACGCGTGGTTTTCACGGTCGTATTCAACACAACGTATTCTTCAAAAAATAATCTACCATGGGTGGGGTTATGAGGAACACTTAATATCCGCACCGAAAATTTTGAGTTCAAAAAATGCTTTTTTTTAAAAAAAAACCTATATTCGGCTTATTTTTGGCCGCTGTGACGCGTTGTTTTCACGGTCGTATTCAACACAACGTATTCTTCAAAAAATAATCTACCATGGGTGGGGTTATGAGGAACACTTAATATCCGCACCGAAAATTTTGAGTTCAAAAAATGCTTATTTTTTAAAAAACCTATATTCGGCTTATTTTTGGCCGCTGTGACACCGGGTTTTCACGAGCGTATTCAACACAACGTATTCTTCAAAAAATAATCTATCCTGGGTGGGGTTATGAGGAACACTTAAAATCCGCACCGAAAATTTTGACAAAGTTCAAAAAATGCTTATTTTTAAAAATCCATATTCGGCTTATTTTTGGCCGCTGTGTCGCGTGGTTTTCACGATCGTATTCAACACAACGTATTCTTCAAAAAATAATCTATCATGGGTGAGGTTATGAGGAACACTTAAAATCCGCACCGAAAATTTTGACAAAGTTCAAAAAATGCTTATTTTTAAATAATCTATATTCGGCTTATTTTTGGCCGCTGTGACGCGTGGTTTTCACGATCGTATTCAGCACAACGTATTCTTCAAAAAATAATTGGTCCCGGGTGAGGTTATGAGGAACACTAAAAATCCGCATCGAAAATTTTGACAAAGTTCAAAAAATACTTACCATTAATTCACACAAAATTCACTTCACTGTTCTCACACACTGCACACGATGTTATCTTCTTGCAATCAAACGAATAACTGACTGAGAACTGCTTCGAACCTCACCCTTATATAGTGTTCAGCTTTCCTCTGATTGGCTAAAATAAAACTTTTTTTTCATTGGAGCAAAATCTACAAGTCAACTATCTCATTGGCTAAAATAAAACTATTTACTATTGGCTCCAAACAAAGACGCCTAAGATATGTGCTAATATTTTCTACGTTCATTTTTGGGTACCCAAAATTCGTAAAATGGACGATATCTCGAAAACGGTCAAAAATATCAAAAAAATAATCGAAAAATCTCCCCGTACCTCACCCCTTGCCGTTTTTAGACATGAAGAACCAATGGAACCATGTTTTAATCTTGTACGACAAGGGTGGGGGGCCACGGTGGCCCGAAAAAAATATAACACATTGAAGCGCTGTTTCTCAGCTTTCATGGCGTCATTGCTAGAAATACTCCAGACAAGTCGTCTAAGTCCATTTTTGGGTGTCCAAAAATCATAAAATGGCCCATATCTCGAAAACGGTCAAAAATATCAAAAAATAATCGAAAAAATCTCCCCTTTATAAATCCTGTTGCCGATTTTACACATGAAGAACCCATGGAACCATGTTTCAAACCTGTACGACAAGGGTGGGCCAAGTTGCCAAAAAAAACTTCGGATCGTCATATCTCGAGAACGGTGAGAGAAATAAAATTTTAACGGCATTCGATTTAGAATCATCAAATGTATAATCTACCCAAGTTTGGTAAACAAACTTCGCCCAACTTTAAACTTTTTCGAAAATCGAAATTTTTTGCCTCTAGACCGTCATATCTCGAAAGCGGTAAGACATAGAGCCACATTTTTGACCGGTCTTTCCAGTGGAGTGCACATATACAGAGTTTCAAAAACTCAGAAACCAAATGGGTCGAAATTTTGAAAAATTCGAATCGTTATATCTGGAAGACAGTGAGAGATAGAAATAAAATTTTAACGGCATTCGATTTAGGATCATCAAATGTATCATCCGCCCACGTTTGGTAAACATCACCCAACTTTCAACTTTTTTCGAAAATCGCAATTTTTGACATGGCTTAAAGAACAAGTTTTCAATGGGTTCCACCACTTTCTGTTCTCATGTTGAATGAATACACTTCCTTATTATAGGGGGCTGGAAAATAAGCCATACTCTTTTATTAATTCTGCTATGTTTAAATTGGGGTTGGGAAATATGCCATACTCTTTTATTAGCTCTGCTATGTGATTGTAAAGTGTTCATAAAAGGCAACGAGTCTTTGCTGTTTAAAAGAGTGCTCATAAAAGGGAACGAGTCTCTGTGTAATTTGTGCTGCGTTGTGTTCGTAGTCTCTGTGTAATATCTGCTATGTTAAAAGTGGTCATAAAAGGGAACGAGTGCGTGGAGGGTGATCCGGCGCGGACCGTGCGCGTGGCCGGCCAGTCAGCGTCAAGGGGGCGAGATCCGACGCCAGCCAATCGGAGGAGGTCCGCCGCCAGCCAGTCAGCGCAGTACATAGGAGGTCGTAAAAGAGCGTGTCAGGGGGCGTGGCCGGCAACGACCAATCAGCGTCAAGGGGCGTGGCCGGGGGCGTGGCCGGCACCGACCAATCAGCGTCAAGGGGCGTGACCAGCCAATCAGCGTCAAGGGGCATGGCGGGGTCACGTGACCTGCGCCAGCCAATCAGCGTCAAGGGTTTGCGCATGCACAGTAGAAAAAAAACAGCCCCAAGTGTCCCCATCCTACTTAAGTGTTATATCATTCAGACACCGTGTCCCTTCTCAGCTAGTTCATATGTGCACCAGGTCTTTCATAGTCATTTATCTTTTGTCTATCCATTCATCTATTTTAACATAAAAGGGACTTAAAACTAAATATATCATTAAGTTTTTAACTTATTGTCTCATATGATATCTCGAAGGTTAAAGGAAAGGGAATTATATTATAGGAAAATTGTTAAAAGAAATAAAACAAAATTACAAACTCAATATTAATCACTATAGTCTCATAAGGCCTGCAGTAGAATTGGGAGCCTTTTACATCAGAGACAAACTCTCTGACACTGTAATGAATGATTTCCATGGGCATTTTGGTTAATACACATGATGATTAAAGCAAAAAAAAAAAAAAACATTGAAAAGGCTCTTATTTAGTGTTAACTTGGGACACTAAACCTAACTGTTTTCTTACATATGAGATCCTCTCCTGTCTATATATAGTCAGAAGTCGTAAGTTATGGACATTTCTCTTCTGTCAACATCCTATAAAGTCAATCCAAATATTGCATTAGCAAGACTGACCCCATACGCAGATGAAATTGTTGAAGCGTATCAGAGCGGATTTATACGAAATTGATAAACTATCGACCAGATATTCACCATTGGACAATACTCGAAAGGAAGGGGGAATACAATATCCCGGTATATTAACTATTTATTGATTCTACGAAGGTCTACGACTCGGTTCGGAGAGAAACATTATGCAACTTTCTAACAGAACTTGGAAAGAAGAGAAAGGTAGTTAGGTTAATTAAGGTATGTCTAAATAAATCCCAAACTAAAGTCCGGGTAGGAAATCTTTCGTCCACGAGATTTCACATCAAAAATTCTCTGAAACAAGGAGATGCGTTGTCGCCATTAATACTCAACTTTGTTCTGGAATAAGCTATAAGGAGAATTGAAGATAGCAATCAGGGCCTAGAGTTGAGTGGTATTCACCAGGTTATAGCTGATGCTGATGATGAAAATTTAATAGCGGATGATAGGAGAATAATAGGAAGAAATGCAGAGATCTTATTAAACTCTTGCTGGGACGTGAATTTAAAAGTAAATGCAGATAATTTTCAATACATGGAAGTGCGTCGGGACCGTAGTACGGCAAAATATGTGTACATTAAAATATTAACAAATACTTTTGATAAAGTGAATACTTTCAAATATCAAGGATCAATATTTAAAAAAAACAAAAAACAAAACCATATCCACGAAGAAATTAAGTGTTGACTAAAAGCAGGGAATTCCTTTTACTATTCGGTTCAAAATCTCTTGTCGTCGCGAATTCTGTTGAGGCATTTGAAGTTTAAAAGATATAAAACGATAATGGTATGGTAGCGAAACATGGTCGCTTACCCTGAGGGAAGAACTTAGACTGAAAGTATTTGAGAACAAGATCCTTAGACAAATATTCGGACCCAAGAGGAACGGGAATGGGGAATGGCGGAAACATCATTACGAGGAACTACATAATTTATTCGTTTACCCAAAATTGTTAGGTTCATCAAGTCTAGGAGGTTTAGGTGAGCAGGTCGTGTAGCTAGAATGAAAGAAATTACTAACGCTTTCAAAGTCTTCACTGGAGGACCACTTGCCAAACGACCATTAGGAAGACCAAGTCGCAGATGGGAGGATAATGTTAGGATCGATCTCGCAGAGATAGGAATACAAAATAGAAACTGAATTAAATTAGCTAAGGATAGAAGTTAGAGGAAAGCTTTTGGGATCGCGGCATTGAACCTCCGGATTCCATAGCCATAGAGTTAATAGTTAGTTAGTTAGTTAGTTAGTCGTACTTTGATGTGAGAGATAAAAGTGTAAGTTTCAACGGGAGCTTATCTGATTCGAAAATAAAATGAAATCTTTCAGTTTAATGTTCCACGAATTTATACCCTTTACGCTAAGGGAGAAAAATGTTTAAAGCGAATAACATGATAATAACAATGTGAAAAGAGAATACACCAAGACAACTAATCGATACTACGTTCTTGACCACAAATCTACTCCCTCAAGAAACAACGAGGGACCCTAAGTATACTCTATCACCGAGATACCGTGTCCCTCATCTAGTTCGAACTACTCTAACTGCTCAAAGGCGAACTCGACTACACTTGAAACTTGCTTCGAATTCCAGTGGCAGTGGTGTTTTTCTTCAAGGCCATCCATCCACAATTTGTTGGATTGTAGCCAGTATTGGTACATGATTTTAAAGCGGATTAGAACCAACTGAAGGAGCCAGCCATTTATCAAACTTGAAAAACGTGACCCGGCTCGGAACTCGGCTCGAGAAAATTACTTTTGACTCGTTGATTCGAGTCGAACCGAGTTTTAGCTCGGCTCATGCCAAACTTTATTTTTGTTCATTTGCTGTGAACATAAGGTGGGTCCTGTGCAGTATGGAACGCCATACCTCAATATCCTGAATTTTCTGTAAATGTTGTTTAATTTTCGAACGGTATCAAAAATTTGTCCTTAGTTGCCAGAAAGGACCTCGGCACAAAATTAAGATTTCTTAGTCTTATTAAGGCTCGTGTAAGCCGATGTCTTGTTTCGTTTTCTACTAAAATGTGAAAATTCCAATCCTAATCATTAGAACAGAAACACCACTAAATTCTTGAATGTTAATAACATTGAACTAGAAAAATGTTTGGAACGATGAAGATGAAATCTTTCACTTTAACGTGCCACGAATATTTCCTTTGTGCTAAGGTGGAGGGATGATTAAGATAAATGAATAATGATGAAAAATTTTTGAAATGATATGTGGGAGGAAGCCGAAGTTTCCCTAGAATATCAACGGAAAGGATGTTGTCCACCAGAAACTTACCTGGTCTAGATCGAACTCGGACCTCCCTGCATCAAAGGTTAACCCTGTACCACTGTGCTAGCTACTACATTAACGTAAGAAAAGGAGAATGGTCAAAGGAGGAGAAATTTTAGAATCCATACAAAGTCCACATTGACACACGCTAATGTTATGCTACGTGTTTCGTGAGATTAGAAGGATAAATTAAAGCCAGATGAAAAGCTAAGAATCTGCGAGAGGATAACATTTGTGAAAACTCTCTCGTATGTTAATCCTCTAAACGAGCTGAAAGTTGTAGAAATTATCACTTTATGATCTCAACTATGATTTACATAGTTCGAGTGAGTTTCCCCCGGAAAAATTATCGGAAATTTAAATACATTCTTGATGCACTGAATTCACATCAAAAGTGTTTTTCTCGCTTTCTACTATCTTTTTTGCTCAATGACGATTAACGTTAACACCAAAAATAACTTCTCCCACTTCCAATTTGAAAAAAGGATTAAAAGAAGTGATATTATATATTCTCAAACAAGGAATTGGTTTCAAAGAAATCATTTCTCCATCTTACCGTTTTGTTCTATGAAAACATTGGAACGAGAAACAGCTTTTTATTAACTGTTATCGTTATGAACTATGATAGTCAACGTTAAAACCGAGAGTAATATCTGCCATTAGCAATTTCAAAAGAGGATTAAAAGTGCTGCCAGGACCTATTGTCGGAACGATGAATTGATTTCAGAGTAACTAGTTCTCTGTTTTACCGTTTTGGTCTATGAAAACATTGAACCTGGAAGTAGAAGTAAATTTCTATCACTTCTATGTTTACTGAAGAGAATATTACGAATATGGTATATTTATTATGAGGAGAAAACTGCTTGTTACCTTTATCTTAACCATTGTTATCTCTGTCTGTTTTTACAGAATCATGATCAAAATTTAAACTGGAAATGGTAATTTTTTGTTCAGCTCAATAAGATTTATCGAATGATAGGAATATTTGACTTCGGTTCACTCTTGCACCAGTACAAGAGGCACAGCGATTCATATTTCGTTTTGCATTGTGTTATCTGTTAATGTTTTTGTTCTATTGTGATCAAGTGAACCGGAATTAATTTATTCAGGGAAATAAAAAGAATATGAAACAAATGCCGAAAGAACAAAATGAAGAGGGTATTTATTTCAGAAATAGTGTGTATGGGTGTTTGTGTGTGTGTGTGTGAGAGTGTGTGTGTGTGTGTGTGTGTACGGAAAATTAGCGCAGCAATACGATTAATATGAATATTTGCCTTTGGTTGATGTAGTCCACAATTTGAATATGGGTGAGTCACTCTTCATTTTACGTTTCAATGCCATTATATTCAGCTTTATATAATCCAACAATTAGTATGAATATTTGACTTCGCCTGGGTTTGATTTCCAATGGAACACTCACTTTGTACAAATTTCATATTTGACTTTGGTTTACGTGGTCCTTGATTCGATTCCAATAGAATCTCTCCTCACTTTACGTTTTAATGTCTGGATCACAGTGATTAATATTTATTTTACGTTTAATGTCACTTTGGCCACCTCAATACGATTCCAATATTTTTTAAATTAGTATTCGAAAAATTAAGAATCACTAACGTATTTACGTCTTTCGTAAAGTTGTCATACCTCTCTGTGAATGAATGTGTCACAGTTCAGATTATGATAAGGAAGTTCTTACA
The DNA here is from genome assembly GCF_964235325.1 of Thermobia domestica. Lineage (NCBI taxonomy): Eukaryota > Metazoa > Arthropoda > Insecta > Zygentoma > Lepismatidae > Thermobia > Thermobia domestica. Next base: position 304,719,322 of record NC_137455.1, read on the forward strand.
AACGAAATATGTTTACTACTCGTTCCTAGTCAGAAATGGTATTGCATTGAATTCTTCTTCTTTCACACACACACTCTTGATGCAACGTGATACAACAACGAATCAGTATACAAACCCCTCACTAACCTTGCATTGTGTCCATGTGCAATGTCAAGTATTAGCTTTCTTAAAAATTGTCTCCCATCACATCTCTCAGATTATGCTACCACAGAAACACACAAGGAAAAATATTATCAATCACTTTAACTTTAGGGTAAACTAAATCAAAGAACAATACGTAGCAAAAGTAAAACATTAAATCGAAGATAACGAGTACGTGTTATGAAGATGTTTCTCATCAAACACATGAACTTTCATAGTGATTCGAATCCACAGGCAGAGTTATAACATTTGTTTACACACATTATTCGATAGGTGTATGAAAATAACACATTCTGCGGCCGAAGCTGTATACATACGGTAACCTAACTTTCCCAGTTTCACAACGGTTCTTCTTACTTTTTTCCTTATAATTCAGTTCAACTCATAACGAAATCAAACTTGACATACATTTTCTTTAAATATTCTTTCTTTCAATTTCATTAAGTACAACGGATTATTTTATTAAAGAAAATACGTGCCACACATAAAAGGTGACCTATTTATTAATTACAGAAGAGTTTTTGTGAACTCGTCATTGCCCTTTCGAGTTCCACGGAGCATTGATTTTCTTAATTAATATACACTATCTCAACACACACAAAACACGCAACATTTCGAAAGTCATTTCCTCACATTGGTAACGGATCCTGGTTCGATTCTCTGCGAGAGGACATTGAATATTCTAAGGCATTCAGTTCATTCGATCCTTTCGGTCGTGAAACGAAAATCAATCACAGACGATTAGAGTTCGTTTTCGACCCTGTGTTCGATTCTCGATGAGAGAGTAAGCATGTGCCTTTAGTGGGAGCATTTTGATTCGAGTTCGAGCTTTGTCCAACTGTAATTGTAGGAATGGTCGTGCCAGCTGGTGATTGAGTTATTTAGTTATCGAGTTCGAGTTCCACCCCAGGTTCGATTCTCAGTGAGAGAGCATAATGATTCGACTTCGAGTTCCACCTTAAACTGCTAATTTGTGTCTCTCTCTTTCTATCTCTCGTTCAACATTTCTCACGTATTATTATTTTAATGCATTGCATTACCAAAGACATTATCCTAAATGAATTTACTTGAGTTGAATTCTCGGTGGGAGAATATTATGATTCCAGTTCGAGTTCCACCTTAACTCTTTCTCACTATCTCTCTCTATCTATTGGTCTCTATCTCTTTCTCTCTCGTATAATATTTCTTGTGTGTTATTATTTTACTTCAATAACCGAGCTATAGTCCTGAACGAATTTTCTTGATTTCAATCAGACAATTGCCAGTATGGATGCTAGAAAATACTCATCTGGGTTTCTCATGTCAAAGGCGCACGTTTGTTCGTGGGTTCAATTCCCATTTGATGTATCAAACCTTGAATCGTTGAAAACCTCTAGCATCATTGTCTGCTTTAGCAAAAGGACATAGTGATAGGACGTTACATCAGCATAAACTTACTTGCGAAAGATAGAACTAAGGACAGCATGTAATAAATGTAAGCGCTCTCATTTCTCTCTTACGGGGGCCGCCCTGTCTCAATGGTGCTTAGGGTTCCTGGTTCGATCTCCGAACGAGTACATTTGTGATGGATTACATTGTATGCATGAAAAGACATATTTGTGGGATTTTAAACTGAAAGATTTCATCTTTCTTTCTCTCTCTCTTTTATGGTGGGGCACTGTATCACAATAACAAGTGTGCTTATCTATGTTTTTAGGGTCCCTGGTTCGATCTCCAAGCGAATAAATTTGCGGTGGACTAGATCGTATCCGTACAAGACCGTGTATAACCATGAAAGATTGGATACCTGTATCTGAATATAAAAAAACTAGTTGGTCGTCTAGAAGTCTTTAAGAGTCAAGGACAGCATTCACGAGGTTCTGGTCTTGAGGTTCAGCAGCAGCAACAATTTGGGATATATCCAAAAGTTAAGCTAAACTGATTGATATCACTACCAGGGTTAGGCTTCTGCTTTGCCTCAAATATATTGTAGTTTTATGTCCTACGATTATTCCGGCTAGGCTAAAGGAAACAGTGATGATGAGAAATGAATTAAATGGTTGACTGAAGAAAGTGGGTTGAAACGGAAGAATTCAAAGGAAAACCACGCATACATGGTGTTTGTACACCACAAAGTTCACTTGGCGAGAGCTGCGATTGAGGCCGAGACCCTACACAACATTTGGGGCGTCTTGTTATACAAAATTTATTTTCGTATTACGTTGGACATGAGAACGGAAGTTTCCTTGGAGGATTGTTTTTATTTTGTCATGCCATTAGTGAAACAAAGCTCAATTAATGTTCATTTCTATTCTTCGTTTCCTGTGGTGAGAAAGTGTGTTCAGGGTCCGAACCAATTACATGAAGTCGGGGCTCGATTCTCCGTACGAACATGTTCTCTCTCTCTCTCTTCACAAATTTATATCTTCGCCAAAAACAAAAGGGGTATGCTCAGTTACTTTTGAAAATAAAAAATGCTGATGTTTTTAGAAATGTCTCATAATCTTGGTGCTGGGCTCATGAAGCACTCTTATATCTGAGAAAGCCAACTTACGAAATTCCACATGCGTGAAAAGAGTTTTAAGCTTACCACTTGTATAAGACATATTCTCGAAACATCTGTACATACTTGAAGAGGTGTACTAATAAAATACATTACGAAGCATGAGTTCAGGAATTACGAAAGAACTTAAAGGAAATCAAAAGACGCTCTTCAAAATGCGATATTGACAGAAACACACGAACAAATAAGAATCTTCGAATGTAACGAGAACGTACTAGAAACAAGTTTCTCACCAAATACATGAGCTTCCACAGTAAGTGGAACCCTACCTCATATAGTCCTACATGTTTAGGAAAGTTGTAACACTGACTCATTTACTTGTTCGCAAAAAGTACCTGATAAGTGTATTTAAAAGAATCTACCTTTCAGCGAACAGTACAATGCCATTCTGAAATATTAGCTTTCTTAAAAATGTCTCAGATTATGCTATCACTGTACGTAAGCCGAAGCAGTATTTATGCGATAACTTAACATACCCATTCTCACGACTGTTCTTAGTTTTTTTCTCTACAATTCAGCGATCTCACAACGAAATCAAACTTGACATATATTTTAGAGGAAGCTAAATAGCAAACATATTATTTTGCTTTCTACGTTTCACTATTATTTTATTCATGTACATTCAATTTGGTTAATTAAATATGTTCTATTATTTCATATCGTCTCAAACAAACTCAAATATGATACACAATCAAACCTTGATCTGATTCTTTTTCTCTGCACACTGAAGTGCAGCATATATGTATATATATATATATGTGTGTGTGTAATGTAATGGCAACCATTATCACTTGTTAAAACATCGTTACTCCGATGCTGCTCTATTGGTTACCACGTGTGCCTTATGAACACGGTCCTAGCTTCGATTACCGCTGAAAGTTTGATGCTCTTTTGATTAGCGCGGGTGTCATACATACATCCCTAAGCTCGATTCCCGATTTCGTCTTTTGCGTTTTAATACTATTTTTTTTGTTTATACACACACACACACACTAACACAACTTTCAACTGACATTTCTTTACTATTTTGGCTTGTACTTTTATTTCTGTATTTCCGGGCTCTGGTTTGATTCTCGGTAAGAGGGCACACCCTTATGTTAATCATCAACAACCAGTGTACCTTTTGTTTGTTTCCTGTACACGATAAGTAACAACATGTACGTGGATTTTTAGAACACATCTCTACCTACCGCTTTCGCTCCAATTGTGATCTAGGTAAGAAAACATTTAAAATTTTAAGGCGTTATGATGGTTCGGGTTCTATCTCTCCCGTTTCTAACATCGGTACTGAAAGGGACACTAAATTTCAACCTAACAAACATGACCTTCCTTAGCATATCGACCATAAAATCATGAGTTTGGCTCCGGTATGATGACACTCAATCGAAAATGTATATTTCAAATGAACTTGAAGATGTGTCTGCTTGACTTTCACTCTCCACCCCAAAATAATAATGTGAATCTGTATATTTATTTTTATGTTTGTTATTTTTCTATACGAGTTAAGCCAGGTTAGAAGAACATGTATCTTTATTTATCACTTGTAAGTATTGTTCTTATACTTACAAATTCAATGGGTTTCAGGTTGCATGCTGGATCACTGGTAGAACGCTCAATTCCAATGCAGGGAGTCCCGGAATCAATCACCGGACATGAGAGTATGTTATTGTTGACAACAGTGTGTGCATTAGTTCTCACAGAGCTCTCATATTCTCATTCAATTGTAGGACTAACGTAATTTTTTTAAACTACTGTATTATTCTGATTACAGAATCGTTTTAGAAGTCCTTGTTAGTGTAGGAATGATAGAGATTGGCACAAAGTTTTTTTTTATAAATATGACATTAGCTGTTTTGAAGCTGAAAATGGTAATGAATATGTGCAAACATCGAAAAATATCACATATAAATAATTGATGGTTGGTATGACGATATTTTGAGGTTGTTGCAAATAGAATTACAAATAATATTATATGAAGTATGAATATGTGTGTTACGAATCTTATTAATAAGAATATTGTGAATATTTGGTTCCAGTACAGATTAAGAATAAATGAACTATACCCGATATATGAATGTAATGTGTTTGTGCAGTTTACCGTGTGAATAAGTTGACGCACTCCAAATAAAATATTGTTGATATATCGGCTTGAGCTAACAATTTTGGCGCAGTCGGTAGGATGGCATATAGTAAGCCGAATATGTCGAAACCTTTGACTATCTCATTGTGTTGCGATAATAGAAAGGTGCAGTTTATATTGAATATAGGGGCTGTGGTATCGGCCATGAGTCAGAAGCAACAAAACAAGTGGTTTCCAGGAAAACAAATGATGAAGTTTGAGAATTCACTGAGAAATGCAGATTCTTCGTTCATATCTACGGTAGGTTATGTGAATGTAAAAGTGGATTACCATAGTAAGATTCTAATTTACCTCTGGTGGTCATTGAGAAGGATATGAGCAGTCCCATTCTAGGTAGAAATTGGTTGGACGTTTTAACTCTCATATGGAGGTAGCAAAATATGGAGAATTTAGTAACTTACAAACGGTGGCTTCGATGGTGTCTGATACTAAAGATGCTCACTATTATCAAAATAAACTATCAACCGGTTAAGGGATATAAAGTGACGATTCCAATGAAAGTGGATCACTTTCCTTTATTTAGAAAAGCATACGATATTCCGTACGCTCTATTAGATGAAGTGAAGAAAAAAGTAGATAAGTTGTGTATGTTGAATTTATGGACGAAGGTAGAGTTTCCCGTCCGGGCTACGCCCATGTTAATGGTTCGTAAGAAAAATGGTGATATAAGGCTATGCCTTGACTTTAAAGGGACTCTAAATCAGTATACGGAAACATTTGCGTATCCTATCCCTAAAATAATTGACATTCCTAATAAACGTGGGGGAGCTAAATATTTCGTGGTGTTGGACCTGATTAATGCGTATTTACAGTTGGAGGTGGATGAAATGTCTTCCAAATATTTAGTCATTAATACCTCTTTGGGGCTTTATCAACAGTCTAGGTTGCCTTTTGGTTTAAATTGTTCTCCACAAATTTTTCAAAGTTTTATGGATCAGATTCTGCACGGCTGTTCTGGAATTGCAACTTTTCTAGATGACATTTTAGTATGGGGGCAGCCTTTGAAGGAATGTTACGAGAGAACAGTAAAGGTATTGGAAAAAATTATGGCCTACAATGTGAAAGTTAGTAAAGAAATAACGTAAGTTAAGATTATCTTTTTAGTAAAGAAATAACGTACTTAGGATATGATTTAGCGGACGATACTATTATGCCAGCGAAGGCAAAATTAGAACCTGTAATAACTGCGCCCCCACCCGGTACAATAACCTTTCTGGGAATTGTTAATTTTTATCATAGACATTTGCCAGCATTGTCCTTGAAAATTCCCAATCTAAACCATTTGTTGCATAAAGGTGTACGATGGAAATGGGATAAGATACATCAACACGAGTTTGATAACATTAAAGAAATTTTATCACAGGCGCCCGTTCTCCACCGATTTGATGAAACGGCGGATATTCTTATAATGACAGACGCCTCTCCTTATCGGGTGAGAGCCTATTATTTAATAGTTACAATAATAACTTAAGGACGTTGGAATGTGCATCGGCCACGTTTTCAAAAGCTGAACGAAATTATTCACAATTTGAGAGGGAAGCTTTAGCTGTGGTATTTGCGGTGAAGACATTCCATAAATATCTATACGGACGATCGTTCAAAATTCTAACTGACTCATAACCCATTAGATGGATTTTTGGAGTGAAAGCACCTAAATCGACAATCACGCCCGTTTATTAAAATTCTATTTGTTATTAACCAATTATAATTTTGAAATTGTATATCACAAGGAAGTAAGAGTGGCGGAGTTTCTATCAACATTTCCTATGAATACAGCAACACAAGATGAAGAGGGAACGCAAAATTATATGAGTCAGCTACAAACGTTTATCCTAACTGAACAGGAAATTGAACAGGAGATGTAGCAAGATATATGGATGCAAACGGTATTAAATTGGACAAAAAAGAGTTGACCAAAATGACTACGACTTTCTTTAGATTATAAAGAACATAACTTGTTTTTTAAACATCGATATGAGTTGGAAGTACAAAGTAATTTATTATGTTGGCAAGGAAAGGTTATTGTACCGGGTAAATTAAGATTCATGTATCTAACGAGGTTGCACGCTCAGCATTTGGGAGTAGATAAGATGATAAGTATGGCTAAAAGGCAAGTTTGGTGGCCAGATTTCTTATTCGATATAAAAAATTTTGTACAGAAATGTCAGTTTTGTCAGGCTATGACCAATGTTCCTGTACAACGAAAATATAGTAGTTGGCCATCAACGAACAAACCATGGCAGAGAGTACATCTCGATCATTTTTCAATTTTTGGGTTTGTTGTGCTACTCTTAACGGATATCATTTCGAAGTGGATTAAGGTGATGGGTAGTGAATAGTACAAATTTTAGGGAGACAATGTAAAAATTAGAGGAAGTATTTCAAATAATAGGTTTTCCCGAGACGTTGGTAACAGATAATGGACCACCTATTCATCGATTGATTTTAAGAATTTTGTGTTCAACGAAATATCGAGTTAATGCATACACAGCCGTATCACCCTCAAAGTAGCGGAACGGCTGAAAGGGCCGTGGAATCAATTAAAAAAACTATTGAAACTAAAATTTATACAAGCCAACTATAGAGTGAATCGAAATATGTTTCAATCATGGATTAGACAAATCAATTACTTATTTTTACATACCAATGGAAAATGGTCAAATAAGACGCCGGCAGAAACAATTCTCACATTTAAACCTCGTACATGGTTCTGTATTCCTCGAAAGAAACCCGACCACACACTAAGTGAGACGGATAATTTACTTGGAAAATCTCTGTGGGTCGAAAACCACAGAGGCTCAATTCCAAAATTCATAAAAGGGACGTTATTAAATAAAGTCGGTAGAAATACGTACAGAGTAGTAGTGGATGGGGTCACCCGTATGTACCATGCACATGAAGTTAAATTTAATTATTTGTGACCGAGTTCCCGAAAATGGAAATACATTCAAAGAGAATTGTAGAAGAGATAAGCCCAAAGTGAATGGTTCTCAGATACCTCAGGCTCCATGGAGACAATACTCTTCACCCTTTGTTCAGCCATTATTAAACCAGGATAATGAAGTATCTTCCTCTAAGTTTTACAGCGAACTATTCAAAGATCTATGAGAAATAAGAAACCGCCAGATAGGTGGGGATACACTAAAAAAACATATTCTTAGACTGGATTTATTTTTATGTAGGAAGATGGGCAATAACCTTAATTTTGTAAAGAGGGGAGAAATGTTGCAATGATACAGATTGGCACAAAGTGTTTTATAAATATGACACTAGCTGCTTTGAAGCTGAAAATGGTAATGAATATGTGCAAACATCGAAATATATCACATATAAATAATTGATGGTTGGTATGACGATATTTTGAGGTTGTTACAAATACAATTACAAATAATATTATATGAAGTATGAATATGTGTGTTACGAATCTTATTAATAAGATTATTGTGAATATTTGGTTCCAGTCCAGATTAAGAATAAATGAACTATACCCGATATAAGAATGTAATGTGTTTGTGCAGTTTGCTGTGTGGATAAGTTGACGCACTCCAAATAAAAGATTGTTGATATATCGGCTTGAGCTAACAGTTAGATTCTCGATGAGAGAACATTGAATATTCTAAGACATTAAGTTCATTCGATCCTTTCTGTCGTGAAAGGAAATAAATCAATCACAAACACACAATACGCAAAATTTTGGAAGGCATTCTATCACATTTTTCTTTTATCATCCATTCCATTTCTACCTATTCAAAAACGAAAATATACAACGTAATAAAGTGACTTTGGGAGGGGTTGGGCCCAATACGTGTGCACGCTCACACATACCTAGCAACAACCAACATTCACGAGCTGAAGAGAAAAAATCATATTTGACCTTGTTTATATATCCAGTAGCCGTCCATCGGATAGCACATTTAACCTTGGGTGACTGTTAGTAGGTGGTTGTTACCCAGGAGACGTTCCCAGAGCGAAATTTTTTTCCACGAGGTCCTGCCACTTAGCTACACTGCCCAATACATGTATATGCCTACATACGCCTAGTAACAAACAGTCGCTCAAGATCAACTTTGCTATCCACAAGCAAATCTACTGCCAGCATGTACTCAAAAAGTCAATTATAAACTTTAGTGATCATTAAATGCACTTATTTGGAAAATTTAAGATCACTTTTATAGTTTCTAACGAAAATCTAGGAGACTGATACTAGTATGTTGAAAGTTTGGTTCGCGACTTCTGAACTTGCAATGATGTTCTATCGCCGGAGGACATAACAATCGTGTCCTGTGCTAACACTGTTACAATAATCTAAAATTTCATATTTCAAACAAACCGATCAAACAAAATACGGCACGATAAACACCCGAGAAAACTACCTAACCCAATAACCTATTTTCTGCTACAAATTCATTGCTGTATTCGACTGTAGTAGTCCACTTTCCATTTAGATATCACATCTTACTCTCATCCCAAGTTGCTACTACTTACTAAGTTTAACTATGAAAGTTGAAGGAAAAATATTGCAAGTGATGAAAAATATTGTAGTTTAGGTACAGTAGGTAATAATTGCATTCCAATCTATCAGATTGTATTGTATTTTTGTCTATATTAGCAAGTATGTCATTTAACAAAAGGGAGCTATATAAATTTCCATATTGTTCTCGCCACAAAGCGCAAGAAAGAAAAAACAAAATAAAATAAGCGGAAGAGGTTCTCGCAGACCGGAACGGCTCTCTTCATCACTATGAAGAAAATTAGAAGTAATGTCATAAAACTATGTAATAATATATACTTGGTTATCAAATGTCATTGTTAGTTTTCTTGGCAAGTAAATATGTTTAACTGACATGTGTTTTCGTAATAATCCAAATTTTCAACATACGAGTATCAGTTTACTAGATCTCTGTAAATACCTATTAAAATGTTCTTTAATCTTCCAAAAAAGTTCAGATAACGATCACTAAAGTTCACAATTGACTTTTCGAGAACATGCTGGCCCTAATTCATATATCACATGACTACGTTTCCATTTCAAAGAATGTAATATATTTCAAAATGGCGGATTTCAAGATGACGGCGTAGGTTGATGAACTACTCTGTCATTTTTCTTTAGCCAATATGTGAAACTTCCACCGCTTGCATTGCGTATCCTTCATTAATATTACGATTCAACAGTTATTCGATGTATTTCTATAACATAGCATAGCTCTTCTCCCACCAACTTTGATCCAGTCCGTTTCTTATGGCAATCCGCCGCTTTAACTTTCCACATACACATGTTTTCACATCCTCTATCAGGTGCACTATGCATCATCCCCAACTCTATATATCCATTTGGACCCTTTACTTGTTAGACGTCTGTCGTGTGTCGTATGAGAATCGGTTGCCCCTGATTTTCTGGCTCTAGCTCCGTTGTCTCCTTGTCCGGGGGTGAATTATCTAGGGACACCTAAAATCATCCTCTAAATTTTAACTTGGGTACACTGGATCATCTTGAACTCTAGGGAGGTATCCAATGCCTCTTTCATTTATGTTTGTTAAATGAGAAATTTAAACGTTTTGTGTGGTAGTTTGTAAACGCGATATACATATCTTTAGGTTTTAGTAGTCCATCCAGTTCCCTTTCATGAGTAAAAAAGTTGTAGAATATATAAATTTCCCAGGCTTTTTACCTGCTTTAACCTCTTTGATGAACCTTTTATTACCTTGCATGTTTATATGGATAAATATAGATGTAAATTGATTTTCGTAATTTTTTAAAATGTGCACAGGACTATCCCTAAATTTAAGAAATGTCGAAACACAATGGTTGACGAATATTCTCTATAACCATACTTTATACCCCTCTAAACTTTCGCTTTCCAACTCCTTTTTAATGAGTACGAAACTGACAAAACTTTACTGTTTTAAGATTTTGTACGTAATCTATCCCTTTTTACGACGGTTATCATATTATATGGTTACATAGTTGATTATAGGTGTCCATTTAGTTTTATAATTTTTTGGCGTATTGACGCCACTATTTGAAACATTGGAAGGGGTGTACTGGATCCTGGAATTCGGAAATTACCAAATAATAATTTGATAAATATTATCGAGGACAGTGTAAGTTTGTGTGACGCGTCTTCTTTCCTTTCATGGGTATAAAATTGTCAAATATTAGTATTGTCAAGTGTTCTCCACGTGGCCGGTTATTGACCGAATTTATGTCCTTATTCACACCAGGTAAATGTTGGAGTGGCACCTATCTTATATGTCCCAGGCCGCTCCCTTCCTTCCCATATCCTTTCTTAATTCCCTTTCCCCGGATTGTGTGCTCGCCGAGGCACGTGATCCCTCAAATCGTGGCGAGCTCAATGGCCTTAGACGCCGAAAGCCCAGAAATGAAAATCCTAAATCCTGATAAAACTATGCAAATGCTCTCTTTGACGCAAATAGTACAGTAAATTTGGATGACCCTGCTTATCCCACTCTGTGGGTAAAAACGTTCAATTATTACTCTTAAATGTGTTCACCATGTGATAACCTACTGTATATTCTTTGATCCGCCTTTAATATATTTTATGAATATTTGGCCAAAAAGAGGTCAATTACCTTCTCATAGGAGATATGTACATTGATTCTCCCTTCTTAAAATGTGCCAGAGATACACAGATCATTCTTTAAATTTTAAAATTGTCAACAAGATTGATAAATGTTCTCTTGGAACCCAAGATATAACTTTGTAAATATTTGTGGTTCTGCATATTCTCTTCTACGGTAAGACAGCTGCAAAAGTATCCATATTATCATGTGGTAGGTCATTGACCTAATTTTTCATCGCAGATCAGTCTTAAACAATACACCGTTCTATAGTTGAGTATAGTGCTTATTTTCTTCCCTCATAGATCTTTGGTATACTCTGCGAACCTCTTAAATTTTGGAAGTATATTTGGAGTACTTTAAAGCACTATTGTCCAGCATTTAATTTAGAATTGTTAAATTGTCGAATTTACAATATATATTATCGTTAATTTGGATTGACTGGATTGTTTCCTTTTACTGGTAAAAAAGTGTTAACAAGATTTTTAGGGGAAAGATTGCTGTCTTCGAAATAATTAACTTTTGGATGATTGATCAGAAAATGTTGGTTGGGGTACGAAACCTCGCGGCCAGAACTTGGAGGCGACAACCTCACGGACCAAAACCTCGCCTGGCCAAAACCTCGCCGACCGAAACCTCGCGGGACAAAATCTCGCCTGGCCAAAACCCCGCCTTGCCAAAACCTCGCCGACCAAAACGTCGCGGGCCAAAACCTCGCCTGGCCAAGACCTCGTAACCCAAAACCTCGCGGGCCAAAATCTCGAAGGGCCAAAATCTCGAAGGGCCAAAACCTCGCCCTGCCAAAACCTCGTCTTCCAAAGCCGCGCGCCCCAAAATACCGCCATATACAAAATATCGCCTGACCAAAATGTAAATGTTCCAACAGATGATAAGGATGACGGTATGAAAGATGCTGTTTCAGAAGAAGTATCACGGGTATTTGGCCAAGTCCCGCGATACCATATGAAAATTCTATTTCTGTATTAGAGTATTTCAATGTGAAGGTAGGGCGACAGGAAGTTTTTAAACTGGTTATAGGGTAAGAAAGTCTGCATAAGAAAAGTAATGACAACTAACGGGGTTAGTTTCGTGAACTTTGGAACATCCAAAAACTTAAAATTTTAACAAAAATCTAATAATATTTATGAAAGTATGAAATAATACATGAGTTTTTACGACGTCCCTTGATTATGTCCTGTAGGTTAAAGGAGACGTAGATGACCAGGATGAAGGAAATGATCGAATAAAGAAAGTGGGAGGAAACTGGAATAACCCGAGAAAGCCCACACACGGTGTTTTCTATCTTCTTCTTCTTCTTCTTCTTCTTCTTCTTCTTCTTCTTATTATTATTATTATTATTATTATTATTATTATTATTATTATTATTATTATTATTATTTGTAATGGGGAATTGCAAATTAAGAAACCCATTTTGCGAATTTTAAAGAAAAGTTTCATTCGCGGCGAGGTTTTGGCCACGCGATGTTTTGGGTGGCGAGGTTTTGGGCGGCTAGATTTTGGGCGCGCAAGGTTTTGGGCGGCGAGGTTTTGGCCACGCGAGGTTTTGGGCGACGAGGTTTTGGCCAGGCGAGTTTTTGGCCAGGCGAGATTTTGTTTGGATTTTGGTTTGGGTTTGTCTACAATGTATGTAGTTCTCCAGATATACCGCCCACAAGAAAATTTTTGACTGAAATGTATTGGGCTTGGGCTTGGCTACATTGTATGTAATATTCCAGATATAAGGTTTACAAGAATTTTTTATTTGAAATATATTTGATCTTTTGATCCAACTGAATCAGGGGTCACCAAATATTTGAACGCCTCCTAAATGAAGTTTTCTACTTTCTGCAGAATAAGCACATCATACTCAGTTAAGTGGTAGTTTGGGTTCAGCTACAATGTATGGAGTTCTCCAGATATACCGCCCAAAAGAAAATTTTTGATTGAAACATATTGGATTTTTTGATCCAAAAATTCAAAACTGAGAAGATTTGACCTGTTCTTTCCTCTTTAATGAAGCTTCAGTGCATTATATGTTCTTACAAATGAGTGCAAGAGTTAATTCTGTCTTATAGAATATGAGTGCGTTAATGATTTTGTTTTAAATTTTTTATCGAATGCGTTAATTCGCCTCTTAAATTTGTAAATTATTTAAATATGTGTTTGTCACTGTCCCTTATACATCTTTAAGGTATATATAAAGTGTATATACATCTCTAAAGTTTACAGTTGCTACTTATTCCCGTTTTAAGGGACAAAGGTTTGTAAAATATATTGTCCAAAGTAATACATGATATTTTCCAGAAAAATTAAATTTTTGACCAAAAGATTCGATTACCACGACGTACGGATTTTGAATGTAAGGATACAAGTTTACATGATCTTTCATTGAACATGAGTACCTTGTGAACATGACAAGTACGTTGGGTCATATTTCGGCATTGTAAAAAATATCATAATTGTTCTCTAAGACTCAGGTAAGGTTTGATTATCTAACTTGAGTTCTTTCATAGGTACAAATTTGTTGAGTTCACCTTTGCTGACTTTGGCGTAATATCTCTTCTTAACACTTTCAAATCAGCGAGAACTCATAATCTAAGGCTGTTTGTGTAAAGTTTAGGACCTGAAACTTGGTAGGTAATTATCAAAACCAATACCTATGAAAATATAATTATTTTATAATTTGAAGTTTATTCATAGCTCGTAGTCTGATGTCATTGGTGCAAAGATATATTTAATTTAATCTGATTGGCTGATTTGTACACCAAATGTTTGACTTTAAACCTGATTGATAATGATCGTAACGTTTGATATTCGCTAGAATTTTACTCCTTGGACCCTACGATTGTAACCATAACTTGTAATCTGAAATCATTGATATTTAAAATTTATTATTTACTAACTGATTTGTAAATATAAAATTGATGGATATGTAACAACAATTTCACACTTTCAACTTTAGTCACAACTTACATTAATAGGTCATTAGTGGAAAGTGCAATCCGATAGGTTGATGACTGGAAAGTTATTCGTCATCCTTTCAGATTAGGTATTCACTTTCATACCTGAGTTTTAGAATTTGTAAAGGTAGCAATTTTACATATTTTTAGATCAATGTTTTAAATATTTGAACGTTAGGGTTGCTCTTCTAGCTTATATTCTAAGTTCATATTTCTTGGTGGAATCGGTTTGCTCGTAAGTGAAAAATTATTTTTAAAGCAATTATATTGGTCTTTTAAACTTTTAAACTTTTAAAAAAATTCTGGAGTTTTTAATTTGAAAATTTTAGTTTTTATAATTTCGTTTAAAGTTGTTTTATTTTGAATATTTTGGTTTGGAAAATTTCAGTTTGAGATATTTTAGGTAGAACATTTTGGTTTGATTTCTACGTTGAAAGTTTTGGTTTTAAAAGTTTGATAATTGCTTTATATTTGCTTAAAAACCTTTGTCCAAATTTTTAAAATTAAAAACTTTTAGCAATGCTTGATCATTTTTGATTAAATGATTTAATTTGAAAATTATTTACGTTTGTTGTAATAATTGAAAATTTGAAGATCACTGAAAAACATTTAAAAGTGTAAGAAAAAAATCTGAATAGTTAAAAAAAAAAAGCATATAGGTAGCATACACTTTTCATAAGAATGTCAAGAAGCATTACGTAATGGTAATTGTCAAATCAAGTGTACGCAGGTCAAAAAAAAAACATGACGTAATGGTAATTGTCAGATGAAGCTTACGCAAGTCAGCGGAAATTTATGATATTATTTTTGACAAGTATATTCTGAAGTTTGGCATATGAAAGTGAGGTCGAAATAATATCAATCCATCTGAAGTGGTTCAAAGAAAATGGTTCCGCGACCATATCCAAAAATTATAGAAATTGGAGTGTGATGAAATTTGTGTGTGAGAAGGTCAAAAACAGCATTCACGTTGTTGTATGGACAAGTGTTCCTGAATGGCGGCCATCTCTGTTGTCGATGGAATGCCAATTGTTGCTTTTGCAAGCGTTTACGAAAACTACATTTACTTAGGACGTACGACACAGACGAACACCAACAAAAACGAATGTTTAAAGGAAAGGCTGAGATACAGGGAAAACATATACTCTTGGCTCTAAATAAATATGCAGGGTTGCAAACCAACACATGGAATGCCCAGAAAATAAGAAAAATTACACTTTTAACGGGGCTGTAATTAGGAGTGGCATAAATTGGGGGGTTCATAAGATTTGTGCTGAATAATATTGCATTTAAGATTCTGCAGATATATTCACACCTATAGTAATACTGGCACCATAGGTTTATGGAGGCCAGAACGCTGAAGTTTGTGATTTTGATATCATGTTTGGGGCGTAATATCTCAGAAGAACAAAGTACTAAAAATTGTTTCTTAGGCCACAAAGCAATTTTTATTTAAATAAAGAATTGCAAAAAAAATCATGACTGATATTACATGGAGAAAAAAGTAGGAACATGGTAAAAACGCGAAGAAAGCAAGGTGCGTGACGACTGTCATACGCCGGGAAAAAGAATTGTTTTGATATGTTTCACGCTAAATCTCAAAACCTACGCATGGAAAGGGGGTTAGCTCCTCTTGCACCCACGACAGCCATCGTCGGAGAGGACCGAGGTATTAAGACACTTAACGTATCAGCAAAGTATCATTGACATCCAATTACAATTATAGAAGTTAATGTGTTCACAAGGTAGCGTTGAATGTGTCTATCCTATGCTGCTGAAAATGGCGTATTTGTGGAAAATATTTAAAATGATTGTTGTCTCCTTTCTCTTCTATAGTATTACAGAAATAGCTTTTAGTAGTTATAATTACAACAAGTTCTCGCAGTTACACGATTTAAGTAGCGTTGCAAACTTCTACAATGTTTATCGTATCTGCGGAACGGTTTGAGATATCGAAGTGCTGTAAACGGCAAAATAATTTACACATCCATTACAAACCATGCAAGTAACTAGATATGGTTCTTATCTGAGCACTTTTTCGAAATAAAGGCTTTCAAAAATATAAAATTGTCAAGCTCTGGTAACTTCGAAACAAATCATATCATGACCACGGTATCCTACACTAAAATTCTTTCCATGTGCGTTATCAAGTCCATCTCAGTTATGCTGTATTTGTGTTAGATGCTTCTGAACTCTCGATGTTTGCAATACTATAACTTCATTAGTTTGCAACACTCAATAAGAATAGTTGTTATTTTAAGTTTACGTTTGACATGTTGATTTGAAATATGTAATAATCTGACGTAGTGCCATTTTAAAAAATAAAACTTTGTATTTGGTTGGGAAGACTGTTTTTTGGGTGTTTCTGTTTAATACATATAAAGATATTCCCCTTTTTATAGTTGCTTCGTGCAAATTATCGCTGTCCTGGTTTGTTCGTTATAGCGGATGGTCAAGATGAATTGTACACCCAGTAGATGTGGCAAGGATCATGAAGCTAGAAAGATGGAACAAACACCACTCGCAAGATTCAGCACAACTGAACACAAAAAACGCGGATCTTATTCCTGAACCATGAATAGTTTTTGAGATCTAGCGTGAAACATATCAAAGCATTTAAATTTTTAACGGGTACGACCATCTTCAGGCGCGTGCTTTCTTTGTGTTTCTACTATGTCCTCACTTTTTTCTCCATGTAATATCAGACATAATGTTTTTGCAATACTTTCTTCACATACAAAATTACTTTGTGACCTATGTAGAAATTTTTAGCATTTTGCCCTCCTGAGATTTTACGCACCAAATATGGCATCAAAATCACAAACTTCGGACCCCTATAAATCTACGTTGTCAGTAATATCATAGGTGTGGATATTTCTGCACACTCTTTACATGCAATAGTATTCAGCATGAAACGTATGAAGCCCCACTTTATGCCACTCCAAATTACAGCCCCTTTAAATATTTATTTTTTTGTAGTTTTTTCTCCTGATTTCATATATTGGTTTGCAACGTGCATATATATTTAGAACCAAGAGCATATGTTCTCCGTGTACATCATTCTTCCCTCTAAAAACTAGTTTTTCTTTGGTTTTCGTCTCAGACATACGTCCTGAGAAATTCTAGCTTTTGTACACGCTTGCAAATGCAAAAAATGGCCGCCATTCAGAAAAATTTGTACATACGACAACGTAAATGAAGCTATTGACCATCTCATACACAAGGATCGTCACAATTATTTCTTTATAATTTTCGGCGGTGGTTGAGCAACCACCTCTGGACCACTTGGTGTTTCTTGACCCAATACTATACATCATAACATTATCATGGCTTCTTGTTTACAGTCTCAAAGCACATGTGTTGTGTTAAAATCATTTAGAAAGATAAACTGTTTAGAATGAAATATACCATAGATATAATCTTAAGTAGCTAAAATGTTCCACAAATTTCGATTAAAATACTAGGGCTTCGTGAGCATAATAAAAGTATTATTTTGCTTGCAAGATGCTTACTAATGGAAGCCAGAAAGAACTATTATGCTTCCTAAACACCTCATATGTATACTTATCCTATAAGGAATTAGTTGTAAGGTTTCATCAATGCCGATTTAATACACTACCCATAAAATATCATCACATTGTAATTTTTAGTTACACTGTGTTTTTAGTGCTCATTGGATTTAACAAGCTCATGACATTCCATTCTCCTGACGTATATTAATACATCCGCATGACATCGTTAACATTAAGGCAACCATAATCTAGTTCGATATAAAATCATTCTAGCAGAAACATTATGGCCAGAAATAAGTTTATTGCTAAGGTTAAAAATTATGACGAATTTCTGTTTGCATTTATTATCCAGTAAGTACATTAAATATGAAACATAATATGATTATTTGAATCACCTCTATCTTGTTTGAACATGCCATAAGATTCGGCAAAGCCGAACGTTTTGTGTGCAATTGGACATTGAAGACTGGAAAACATTATTTGCACTAGATCAACATGCTACTGATGATTTTCACGGTGAACTGGACATTTGCGAAAACATTAACCAAAAAATGTAGTGAGAGAATGGCGCTTTTAGTTAAGAAAAGTCAATAACATATACGTTGTAATATATTGTGCATGTCTGAAAGTGTATCACTAAGAATAGAATTTAGATTTCTTGGCTGTCGGTATTTTTCGATCATTTAGCTCGTCCCGTACATGAGGGATGACGTCCCTCGACGATCACACAATCCGGGGAAAGTAAAGGAAAAAAGGATTCGGGAAGGAAGGAAGAAGCCTCGGACCATTATATTAGGTACCATCCCGTTATTTGCCTGGTGTGAACTAGGGAAACACAGGAAAAGCCTCACTCCTGAGGTGTAGATGAGTTCACTGTTACACTTTTTCGACTGAGTGCCCCACCGGGAATCGAATCCTGGATCGCAAGCATAAAAGGTGAGAGCGTTAGCGACTACGCCACACAGGACGTCCAGAAAGTGAATGATAAAAATTTACAAATATATTGGAATATCTTAAATATTCTGGCGCTGTGTGTTGCAAAAGAAATATACCGTATTATTAAAAGTAATGTTATTTAAACCAAATGCTTAATGGATACCGTATAACAATTGCGTAAGCTGCATGAGGCTTTTCGACAGCGATCCTTGATATACAATGGATAGACAGGAAGTTTATGCTAATATGCACGTTCATTTTCCACCTAAGAATATTTAACTATACCTGAGAAGACCTCAATACGGATAGAAGACAAACGCTAAAAACAAAGTAGTAAATAAAGTGCAAAATAAATTGTCTGAATACTATCGAAATTCTTCTCTCACATGAATGTATGTGGCTAACTAAACGATGTTTATGTTTATAAAATAGTAGAAATAACATTACAACTTTAAATCATTAACTTTTTTCTTCATATACAACCAAAATATATTAATACCAATCTGAACAAAAACACCAGAGGTGCAAAAAGTGCAGCCAAGTTCGTCAGCCTCAAAAAGTATTGAGATAAGGATGAATGAGCGAAGTTCCTAAGACCACTGCATTTGAAACAAACACTGGAACTTGGAGCGAGGTATCTAACATATTAGAATACACCAAGATGTCTGTTTCTAGTTTCATGGCCGGGATATTTCAGCCCTAAGGCTGGTGGTGGCCCCAGATCCACTACGCTCACAAACACCATCCCTAAGGCTAGTTAACATCATTTTCCGTGACATCTCGTGGAGGATTATTAGTTTTCCTTATTTGGTTTTCGAACTACCAATCTTATTGCACTATACTGTACATGTGAAGTATATCAAGCACATTAGCGAAGTTGGTGGTGGCCCCAAACCAACCACAAGTACCTCCACTATCTTTAAGGCTCCATAACATCATTTTCCTTGACACCTCGCGGCAAGTTCCAGTGTTCGTTTCATATGCAGTGGTCAAGGAACTTGGCTCATCCATCCTCATCTCAATACTTTTTGAGGCTGACGAACTTGGCTGCACTTTTTGCACCTCTGGTGTTTTTGTTCAGATTTCTATTCTTTTTGTAGTTAACGATATTATTATGGTATATTGAGATTCTCAATCGTGGCATATTGTTGGATTTAAATTTAGAATTGTACATTTTTAAATGAGTCATAATGTGTCACATGCAACATTAGTTCCCAAGGGCTCTCCCACCGGAAATCTAACCTAGGACCTTGTACATCAAATGCCACTAGACCAGCAGGGAAGATTTCTCCTATTAAATATATGTCAGAGAGTAATGTTCAAACGAGATTCTAATTCATTTACCCAAGCTACAAAATCACGATGGCAAGCATCTCATTTTTCGTTACCTAAATACGAAGAGTATCAACAGGGCTCCAAAACCCTTGATGCTGAATCCTCGATGCTACATCACTAGATATGGCTGCTGTTTCAATATACTTAGTTGTTCTCTACCCTTCCACATTGCAAAATTACGGAGTACATTACGTGACACGCATGTTAAACAGTTTCATACTGCCTCGGGTTTTCCTTCCAATGACATACACCTTTTAAATAGCTTGTAAACTTAATTATACTTTCCACTAACATTCTCATATAAATGTAGAACAATTGCATTTCTCATTTCTTGGAAAACTTCATTAATTATAAATATACGCATCTCTACATGTTGTTACTTATCAATTTAATTTCAATATGTATTTAATACCAATGACTACAATAAAGGAAAGATAGTCACCGAAAAAAGAAAAAAACATACTAGCTTTCCTTGTCTGAGTTTCCAACCACGAAATTTACGGCAGTATGAACGAGCCTTAGCCGACTCTTTTTTCTAAAGGTAACTGGTTTACCGAACGTGCCTCATTAACTTGCTTAACTATTTATTGCTAGTTTTCACTTGTTTTACTCGCAAACTGAGAAAAAAGTATATGGTGTACGGAAAAACGTAGGTTATGTGTATAACTCCTGTAGTTTTTGGACTTTGAGAAAGTATATTTTCTAGTACTTTTCGTATAAGTGTTCCAAATAAACGTACTTTCCGTTCGAACGAAAGAACTGTATATAAACGGTCACGATCTTACTTACATATGGACGTATGTAACTTATAGCTGACGTACGCAACATAGGTTTACGTATATAATGTACGGAAGATGTTATATGTCAGGCATCCTGCATCGACATGGTGTAACATTTAAGAGGGAAAGTGGGCAGTACGTATGTAGCATATGGATCAGGTATGCTAAGTACTGATTTTTGTAGTTAACATAAAGATCCCACATATTTGTACAATATACAACTGTCCGGATAACGGATTTTTCTCAGTGAGGTTAGATCGTTTTCCTGTTAATTAAGAATGACAGGGACACGAACACAAAAGCATCGATGGTAGTTAAAATTTCAAAGAATAACCTACTAGGAATCGAACCCGGAAACTCGTACACCAAAGGCGCACGTGTAGCCAAAAGATCAGCGGGGAGGGTACCCACTCGACCACTCTGACGATTGAAATCATTATCACTATGCACATGACGTGTTGAATAAGGGAATCACCCCGACTTCTGATTTAAGGACAGTTTTTCGTCCATTAAAATTCCCATAGTGAATTAATTAAATTTCGAAAGTTTCCCATACTCAATTCATTAAGTAAAGTAAGTAACATTACGCAGCGTTTTACGTCTCTATCTCATTACGAAATACCTAATCAATGTTGAAAGAGTGAATAAACCGATTTGTGTTTGGGTAAGGACAGTTTTTCGCCCATAAAAATCCATAGCACATTTCATAAATTTCGGACATTATCCATTCTCAGGTCACTGCACACAGAGCCCAAAACGATTCAAAACGCCACAAAAATGCATGTCTTCAAATGTCGATTTTTTGACATTACGGATATGTCCGCCATCAACATACAAAATGTGAGCAACTGTAGCATGTCAAATGATCTACTGCCTTGATTTTATTAGTTTTGACAGATTAGTATGTTATGTTTTGATCATTGGGGCAATGTTTGAGATGATATACTTGTACGTCAAAAAGTATACACATGCGCGGAAACGTGAGGTGTTTGTCGTTTGTCCCTTATTATCAGTGTTACCAATGTAGCACTTTGTCGCTTGATCTAGAAATTTTTAAGGATGTGTTTATCAAAAACAATTGGTTCACTTATCATTGTTAGAATAGAAATTTAGCACCTTTTAAATGTTGTCTAATGACTAAACTAGCATTATTTGCATTAAACTTAATATTTATACCGTTTTCATGCAGTGTTTAGTGACAGTATTATTTACGTTGTTGGCAGTGTGTTCAGTACCATTACGACATGTGTTTGTGCCCTATTACGGACACATTTGACATATATTTTTATGCCAGATACACATACTTGAGGCTCTGTGTGTATAAGGAATCTTTATGCCGGAGTTTCATGTCTTATCTCATTGGCGAGTATCTAATCAATGCGATGAGTGAGTGAGTGAGCCGATTTGGCTTTGCTAAAGACCGTTTTCACAAAAAAAAAAAAATACATTATACATTTCTCACATTTTGGACGTTTTACATACTCAAGTCATTATAAGGTACCTTTATGTATAGATTCGCGCTTCTATTTCATTGGAAACCAGCTTATAAATGTGAAGAGTGAGTGAATGAACCGATTTCCTGCTTGGCTAAGGACAGTTTTTCGCCCATAAAAAAATCTCATATCACTCCTCACATATCAAACTTTTCCCATAATAATGCCATTATAAGGTAACTTTATACAGAATTTCACATCTCTATCTCATTGAGAAGTACATAATCTATTTAATAAGTGAGTGGATAAACCGATTTGTTGCGTAATTAAGGACACTTTTTCGCCCATAAAAATTTCCCATAACACATTCTTCACATATCGGACCTTTTTCCATACTCAAGTATATTATAAGTTGCCTTTATGCAAAGTTTGACATTTCAACCTCATTGGGAAGTATCTAATCAAATTGATGAGTGAGTGAATGAACAGCTTTCTTGCTTGGCTAAGAACGCTCTTTCGCCCATAAAAAAATTCTCATAGCACATTTCTCACACTTTGTTTTTTTCCATAGTCAAGTCATTATAAGGCATCCTTATTCAGAGTTTCACGTCTCTATCTCGTTGGGAGGTACCTAATAAAATTGATGTGTGAGTCAATGAACAGATTTATTCTTCGCTAAGAACAGTTTTTCGCCCATAAAAAATTCCCATAACAGATTCCTCACATTTTATATTTTTTTCCATACTCAAGTCAGTATAAGGTACCTTTATGCAAAGTGTCATGTTTCTATCTCATTGGGAAGTACCTAATCAATTTGATGAGTAAGTCAGTGAATCAGTGAGCCTAAAAAGTTCATATTTTAGGGGTCTAAAACTCGAATATGGTTGAAGTCAGGAATGTAAAATTTGGTAAATGAGCACATCTCTCGGTTACCTTCTCATATATCTACCCTTATCAGAATCATTTTTACAGACTCTCGGAATCGATTTTACCCAAAACTGTTATTTGTATATAACACGCTTACTGTAGTGCAGGCCAGTTCTTAGCGGAACTTGGCTGCCATGCACTACCGTGCATGTTGATTACAAATGGGCATGTTATAAAGGTAAAAAAGAAAGATGTGTCACTTTTTCATCCACCACTTTCGAAGATCGATATGTAACCTACATCGAAACTGGAAGATTAAAAATGGTCCCCATCAGCTTCGACGACACTTTACCATCCATCTGGAAGATCATGGATTCCACCGCGGTAGAACTTGGTGGGCCGTGAAGCGAAGAAGGTAGCAAGTGCATTTTACACCTCTACTAGGGATTTGAACTTGTGTCCTCTAGAGTGATTGTCCAAGGAGTGGAACAGGTGATAATCGGACGATGAATGGGGAGTATGGCGGATGCAATAGTGTTACTCATACAAGACTTAGAATGGTGCACCGGTTCATCCAAGCCACGAAGAGCCCTGTCGTGTCCTGTAAAATGAGGGACCCTTTGCGATTCAGAAGTGTTGGCTCCAGAGTTTTGAGTTTCATTGAACATGATTAAATGCTGACAACACACAGTTGCTCTGACCAACGGGTGGCAATTCCCGATTGTCGATCCCACAAGGAGTCCACCAAACACACTGAAGAACCTTCTTCTGGTGCAGTGCTGCTTTCGGCTGTTTTGGAACCAGTTCACGGGACGATAACCAATGATGACGGTGTAATGGAGCTTTGTACTGAACCCATATCTCATCACATATCATCACCCTGTCCAGAAATTGCTCATTTCTCAGAAGAGACACCAATGAAATGCAGGAGTCTGTTGCGTTTTAACTTCTGGCACGGAGTCAAATCATGTGAGAGGGGCCGCGATGGCTCAGTGGTAGAGCGTTCACCTCTGGTGCTTGGGGTTCCGGGTTTGATCCCAGCCCCCGACAAGTGAACTTTGTGGTGGACAAACACCGTAGCATGGGTTTCCTCGGGGTTTTCCCGTTTCCTTCCACTTTCTTCATTCCACCATTTCGTTCATTACTCACCATCATCGTCTCCTTTAGCCTAACCGACATAAACGTGGGACGTAAAACTTAAAGATTTCATTTCATTTTCTCAAATCATGTGGGACAAATCGACTCAACTTCTAGTGCTTGACTAGTTGATTTAGCAGTTGTCGAATGGTTTCTCCACTCACACTGAATTATAGTCCCAGTTGTTCACATGCCAGGCCACTGTTCGCCTCAATTGTCCCATGCAGATGTTCATTTTTGTAAATGTGTTAGTTTTCCAGCACGTGGTGTGTCTTCGAGTGTTTCGTCACCTTCCTTAAACTTGTTAAACAACCAGTTCACTCTCTACGTAGTCACGGCAATCTCACCAAAAGAAGGCATATCTTCCGTCCCACTGCATCGACGTTTGACCCCAGTTTTAACTCGTATAGCACACGCCTTAATGACGCTCTATACAGGTCCCATGTTCACTCTGTCCTTACACGAGTTCACGGTGTAACGGAAATGCCACAACTAGGTAGGATATTGGATATACACCAATAATTGGCTTCGCATTCAACTCACGGTATAAGGGCTAAAAGAACCCAGAAAGCTACAAAAAGCGAGACAACGTTCTGGGGTATATTTATATAACGCCTGTGATGTAGCATAATCTTATCCTGATATGTATTAATCCCTCAGAATATTTTAAACATTGTGAACGATTTTCTTGTAATGGATATTCAAAATTGATCCTAATCTTATCTTAAACCTCAAATGATTTTTCACTGCTATTCAAATTTTCATGCACCGAAAATATTACATACAATTTTCGGAATAATATTTTTAAAATATAAAGGAAGTTCTAACAAGTTTCAAATTAAAACATTTAATCGAAAATTATCAACTAATGCAAATATTTTCAAGTTTTGAATTTTAGAAATGATTAAGCATAAATTAAAACAGATAAACATTAGGTAAAAAATTTATTAAATAAAGAATTGTAAACAACACTTTCAAACTAAAATATTTCAAATTAGACAATTAAACCAAATTTTCCAAACTAAAGAAATTAAATATCATGGATCGAGAAAAGTAAGGATAACGTTTGAAATGTTTCAAAAATATTAAGGAAACTTTTAAAAGTGATGAATCAATTAAATTGCATTAGGAATAACTTGTTGCTAAGAATGAAAAGAAGAAAGACCAATACTCGAAGAGCTAACAAGAAACCAAATTTCCCATAAGCCGTGGGAAACCAATGAGGAACCTCTTAGCCCAACTACAGGCTGAGCCTGGAAAGGGAAGATATACTTAAAACGATACGCAAACTAGTCTACAAACGACACCTTGCGCAGCAGAAAGAAGCCAAACAAAAAATCGGGATCCAAATTGGCAAACCCCAAATAAGGCTTCAGAAACCAGATATAAACTTGGTTGAATACGTCAAAGTACTAACCAGTTCCGAACCAAATATACAGAACGTATTTTAAGAAAAAGAAAAAAAAGATGAAACAGAAATAAACAGAGAAGTAATTTAACACTACAAACAACTTAGACGAACTGTAGAGAAAGGCGGAGAATTGTCCAAGAGAAGTGCAAATCCCGCTTTGGCTTACAGAACACAAAAGAGGCATTCCAGAGACAAAAATGTATCCACTTTTTTCTAAAAAGGAGAAACCAAAAAACAACAAAAAACGAATCACAACAGAGAAAAAGAAACACAACGAGGGAGACAAATTATTCCACAAAGTCAACCAAAGAAGGAATCGATCGGAAACCTCACAGAGTTACTGAAGAACTTCAAAAAATATAACAAAAGCAAAACACAAAAAAGGGTACTCCTCAGGACCAGATAAACTTCAAAAAGGAGTTAAATTGGACACACTTAGCCCAAACAAAACTATAAGACACCAACAAACCCAACGAAAATAACGACAAATGGAAAAGAAGGAAAAAGAATAAAGATGCAGATCAAGAAACAAAGATAAAATAAAAAGTATCACTCATACACAACTTCTCAATCAAAACTCCAGACTAACTGGAAGTACTGGGGAAATTTTTATTTCTATCCCCAACATACGAAATCAATCCGATAATCCTGAAAAGGAAACCGAGGACACTCACACAAAAACTAAACAAATTCTACAAAATCCCCCAAGGCACAGCACAAACCCTCCTCACAGAAATAGAGAGATCGGAAAAATAAATCCTACAGACCTCGTATACACCACAGATATAGAAAATCTTCACCTGAAATCAGTAAAAGGAAAGAAAACAAGAGGCATAGAACTCGTTTTAAACTATCACCCCTCGAGATATGATTGGCTAAAAGAGAATGCAACGGAGAAATTCTGTAACTACCAGTCTCATTACTAGAAAAGAGAGAGCTTGATACTCTGATCAGTAAAACTTACGCCAGATTTGGAGACAAAATAATTCTCCATCGCAAACATACAGCCACAGGTTCACCGATGTCGGTTGCCAATGCGAACACCTACGTTCAGATGGAGCTAACTCAGACAGAAACGAGCCCTAAGAAACCAGTATATGAAAATAGAATTGTGACCAAGGCACTATACAACAACCTGAAACATATATTAAAAATATACCCATAAAATATAGTGTATGGGTATTTACCATGGAAATAAACCAAACCCAAGTAAACCAGAGGAACGTAGCAACACAGAAACAACAGTGAAGTCTCCAAGAGAAAGACATACATTGTAACTAGGAATGCAAACAAGAAGTTCTGAGAGGGGACTGAGAAGAAAGGAAAAAAAGAAGAAAAGAGAAAAAGTAAAAAATAAAGAAAAGAGGGAAAAAAAGAGAAAACCTAAACAGAAAACGAAAATAACAAACAAGGTACACACAGAAACCCATCCACCAAAAATATAAATAGGAAACATAATGAGTAACAAGCGAAACCGAAATTCGTGAGGAAGAAGAAAACACAACCAAAACAGAGCCACTTCTCAACCAAACACCTTCCCACCAAAAAAATGGCTCGAAAACAATCCTCACAAAAAGTAGTTTTGCATACAAAGCGTAAGGCCTTGAACCAAAACGTTGAAGAAACAGTAAATAAAAGCAATTTAAACGACAATGATAACAACAAAATTCCATAGACACCAAAGAGGAAGCAACAAAGATAATAGAAACAACAAAATAACGAAAGGACAGAAAGAAAAACCATATATAGTGAAACAACTACGTTTGTGGCCCACCTCAATATAAACCACAGTGTGAACAAATAATAATAATAATTATAATAATTATAATAATAATTATTATTACTATTATTAGTATTATTATTATTATTATTATTATTATTATTATTATTATTATTATTATTTATCATTATAATTATTATTATGAGAAAGATGAACAACAAATCCAAAACTACGATATATAGGGGAAAACAAAAAAACATCATTCCATACAAAATCCAATCTACGTACAATCATTCATATATATATTAATACACAATAACACCCTGAGCAAGGCTATGTGATAATATGTATAAAAGAGTATCACGTAACAGTTTCAACACAATACCTGTGTCTTCATCAGACTTCCACTTCTTCTGGCTGCTGGGAGTTGGTCATAACTTGTATATACTGTCCGGAGATCAACTTTTAATTTGGCTCCGCCCCTTCATTAAAAAGTGACATTTGTCTGGCTTTCACTTTTACTTTTTAGCTCACACATGCCCAATGAAAAGTTTACTTTTTTTTTCGCTGGATGCATTTTGTTCTCTAATTATCCTTATTTTCCTTGTTATTTTTACCTTTCTTTTTTCTTCCTTTTAATTTCTTCTTCTTTAAGCAGAATCTTCTCCCACTTCTTATTTATCGAGAATCCTGCATTCAAGTTTATCACCTTGCCTCCTGCCTTCATAATCTCCCTGGCTTCCTTCCATTTTCTCACCAAAGTTCTGTTCTCTACTTGTATGACCTCTGCTCCTTCCTACCCTATCCTGTGGTTTGTCTCTTTCTGATGCTTGTATAACGCATTTTGTCCCTTCCCATCTTACATCATCCTGGTGCTGTTTAATCTGTGCTTGCATTTTATTTTTTGTTTCTCCTATGTAAATTTGGTTACACTCCGCGCATCCTACTCTATATATTACTCCCCTTTGATTTTTGTCCGCTATTGCTTTTCTCTTGGTTCTTCTGACTAGTTCAATTTTTCTACTTCCTCATTTTCTGTTTTTAAGTCTAGGATATAAATTCAGAGTAGCAAAAGAGGAGGTAGATAAGGAAGAAGCGTTTTATGGAATAGTGGGAGCACTTCAGGCAATAAAAGATGAATAAGATAGGAACCGAATTCGGAGGAAACTAGTAAATAAAGGAAATAACAAATCATGAAGCTAAAGATGCAATCTCACTGAAAAAGAGAAAATGGGAATGAGAAGGATAAGAACGAGAAAGGACATAGTAGTGGAACAGGCAGACAAAGGTCGAGCCATAGTTGTGATGGATAAAGGATGGTATGAAGAAAAACTTGGAGATCTGAAAGACGAGAAATATGGAGATGTGACGGAAAAAGGACAAGAAGAAGAGATAAAGAGAAAGATTATAGAGGACTGCAGAAAGAAAGCTTTCAAGAGGTTAGTGAGGGAAGAAGAAAATCTACCTAGAATGAAAGGATTTCCAAAAATCCACAAAGATTAGTAAAGTTGAGGCCTGTGCTTAACTGTTGGAATAATATGTTAGAACTGTTGGAGAAAAAGCTTAAGAGGATAGCCAATGCAGTGAGAAAAGGAGAAGAAAGTAGGAGAGTAGAGAATACGCAAGAGGTTAAGAGGATGATAGATAAATGAGGAAGAAGAAATGAGAGCACATTGCAGTTTAGCCTGGATGTTAACAGTATGTTCCCGAGTCTTAAGAGAGAAAAAATATTGAGAATAATAGAAGAGAAAATGGGTGAAAAGAGAATAGAAAATTGGGATAGTAGGAAGGTAAGAAGAGGAGTAGAGGCATTGTGGGAGAATGGATACTGCATAATCAGAAACAGGATTCTTAAAATGAAGGAAGGACATAATATAGGATCTTGTTTGAGTCAAGTACTATCAGATATACTAATGAATCGATGGGAGAAAGAGACGATAGAAAGAGGAGGAGAAAGACCGTCCATATTTTTTGCCGTTATATGGACGACTGTTTAGGAATATGGAAGGGAACGAAATGGCAGCTGATGAAATTCATAAGGGACGCGAAAGATGAAAAGAAAGGGACTAGACTCGAAAATGATATAGAAGTAGACAAGAAGATAAACTATTTAGATATGCAAATAAAGAAGTCGGAAGGACGATAGTTTATTACATCCTGGTACCAAAAAGAGTGTGCAGCTGGAGTATATTTCCACACACGAAGTGATGTGGATGAGGGTACAAAGAAGAATTTCATAGAAAGCATGGGAGAAAGAATAGGAGACCTAAACGCAAATGAAGAACAGAGGAAAACAGATTTAAAGAAGTTCTGGACACAACTAAGGAGAAATGGATACAACAAAGAGGATAGAGTCACAAGAAACATAGCAAGAAAGAGAAAGGAAGAGGAAGAAGACAAGAACAAAAAATGGTTTGGAATAGAAAGCCGAGGCAAAGAAACAGAGAAGATAAAGAGAATGCTTCTGAAAGCAGGAATTAGGACGTACAGGAAAGGAGGAAGCTGAATAATTGAACTAGTCAGAAGAACCAAGAGAAAAGCAATAGCGGACAGAGATCAAAGGGGAGTAATATATAGAGTAGGATGCGCGGAGTGTAAACAAATTTACATAGGAGAAACAAAAAAAATGCAAGCAAAGATTAAGCAGCACCAGGATGATGTAAGAATGAAAAGGAACAACAATGCGATATACAATCATCAGAAAGAAACAAACCACAGGATAGGGTGGGATGGAGCAGAGGTCATACAAGTAGAGAACAGAACTTTGGTGAGGAAATGGAAGGAAGCCAGGGAGATTATGAAGGCAGGAGACAAGGTGATGAACTGAAATGCAGGATTCTCGATAAATAAGAAGTGGGAGAAGATTCTGCTTAAAGAAGAAGAAATTAAAAGGAAGAAAAAAGAAAGGTAAAAATAACAAGGAAAATAAGGATAATTAGAGGACAAAATGCATCCAACGAAACATGTAAACTTTTAATTGGACTAGTGTGAGCTAAAAAGTGAAAGTGAAAGCCACACAAGTGTTACTCTTTAATTAAGGGGCGGAGCCTAATGAAACTCCCAGAACCCAGAAGAAGTGGAAGTCTGATGAAGACACAGTTATTGTGTTGAAACTGTTACGTGATACTGTTTTTTACATATTATCACGTATGACTTTTCAAAAGATTTTATTTCATTTCCAATAATTTAGAGAAATACATCTATGTACCCATTACTTAGAAAAGTGAATAAACTCTTACACCCACCCTTATAACCATATAAGGTGATTAACCATTATCAAAGAGGGTAAAATAGTCAAAACCTCTATATCCATAATTTTGGTTACAACATTAAACCTTTATATTGAATAAGGCGCTTCTGTGGAGACCGTGGAGCGTGCAAGCTTTTTAATAGCAGTAAGTGACCCAGCAATAATGACAAAACGATGATGATGATAATTATGGTAGATAGTAAATGTAAGGTAGTTTCAGAATGTAAAATGTAAATAACTTGTTTTAGTACATTTATTTCCATGGCATCTATTGCAAGATGGCAAAGCCACTTTTTTCTGGTTTAATAATATTATACTGTTATTATTGCGAGACTTTAATGATTAAGAATGCCAATTCTAATCAAAAATTTTATTTAATACATTTTGAAATCATGATTCGCTGTACTTACTCCTTGATTACACCTTTGAATTTACGACTTAGTAAATTTGGTGGACAGATCGTAAGAGCTGGTAATGGAATCTTCCACTCATTGTAATTTCTCTCAATAATTATTACAACAGGATTGTCTTGAAATTTTCTCCATGATTCATAAATGAGGAGGAACGTTAGTGCAATAGCAGCCATGAATAAACAAAACCACAACAACCTGAAAAGGAAATGTATTATTTGAGAAACTTATCTTGTGCGTAATAATTCATTAAAACGTACACTCAGCTACAAGGGCATTGCGTAATAAATCATTAAATCATATACTCAGCTACAAGTGAACTAACTCAAGAATACCAATTATTTTCTTGTATTCTGGTACTCCATTATTACAATACTTGTCTGTATAGTTGCTAACCAGTATTCTAAATTTAAAGTAGCGTGCGATGAATAAACACAGTTTAATTCAAAATTATTTTAAGCAAGTATTGGTAAAACACTATTTGTGCAAATTCATGTTCATAAAATTCAATAGTTTGATAAAATATACATATGAATATTTGTATCAAGTTTTCGGGTACCGATTCATAAGAATGTACTAAAAGATATAATTGTACTGAATGCCCACTATTAGGATAAAATGTGTCGACATTTTAAATAAAATACCCTTCTAGAACTCAATATCATTTATAATAATAAAGAAAATGTTATGTTCATCATCATTTCAAATTACTACCACTATCTTTCTAAAACTACTAATAAAGAAACTGTGACATTTCTTCAATCGTTTTCAATTACTCTTACTACTCAATATTGCCTCAACCTCACCAATATCCTTTGTATTATTGAGTGAGTGATTCTTGTCAGCTGCGAAGCTATATTAGGTATGGAGGTAATGCTTAACGTAGGATCCCAACGACACAAACTTCTATTAGAAACCAAACCCCGGTATACAGCACGTAAGATATGTGTTCTATTCATGTAGCCATAAGTTAACATTTGTTATAGAACTATAACCATCTATACACCTACGTACAACAAGGTATTACATTACACGGTTGCACTTTCAGATACAACTCCAAAGACATATCTTCACGTTAAAGAATCTTGCTTACACCCATTTCTCCGTAAAGTATTAATCTCCTATTTAGGATATTATTAATAACCTCATCGCTTGAACCAACTTCAATTTTCCGCATTACCAACAACTAACACTGACGAATGTAGCAGAAACGTAAACAATATTATTTTCACAGTAGTTAAAAAGAAACCCTGTGCACGAAAAAAAATATGCCTATGGGAAGTATTTGAGCCTGTAACGGTCTTTGACGTAATAAGATACTTTACTTCGGCACGAAAGATTTATGTGTAGTGCAAAAGCATATGAGAAGTTATAATGCTTTCCACACTGATATATTGTTTTTGAGGTATTTTAGCAGCTTTCGGTTATAACCGGTTGGAGATACTAAGTGATTCCGCTAAACTCACAGAGAGAGGGTTAATAGCATCTTAAACTTCAGCAATGCCTCCTCTAACTTGGACAGGTAACTCACAAAATGAGAACCTACACTCGAATATTTTAAATATATCCTAAGCTATCAACAAATGTCTTTCAGATTAAAAATTTAGCTGAAAGTGGGACTGCAAAATTTGGAAGTAGGCAGCCAAACAATGCCTTCAATCGGTAATCCTAACACTCATCTGCTGAGACTGAATACACATACACGTAAATTCCAGTTGGACGGGTAGGAGATGAGACTCGAACACATGATTTCCCGAATGCTTCAAGCTAATACATCCGGATATACCTTTATTAAATCTTTATACATTACGATGACGCGAAGGGAACAATTCGACAACCTGAACCTTCAGCTCTGTTGTATGCAAACATAACTGACGTCCATTCTTATCGTTAGTGCTTCTCCGGGATAAGACTGCATTCTGATAGATGTTAACCCTTTCTATATCCTTCAGTAATCTTAAGTTTCCTGAGAGTGAGTATGCTCCTTGTCTTCTGTAGTAGTGCCATTGACAACGCTCAGTTGCTAATTGATGTACGTAGACGAGCAAAAGTGCATTTGCACTTCCAATTTTCATATTCCGCATCGTTAGGCAACCAAAAAATCTGTTAAGATTGATTGGTTTAATGCTACTTAAGGCATTCCACAAGTGATATAGTTTGTTTGAAAAAGTCAGTGTAGCAAACAGCAAAAATAGAAAAATATCCGTGCCTCTGCAAAGAATAAGAAATCAGGTAGAAGACTCCGTTTGGTATCTACAGAGCAATTGATATCATAAGAAGGTTACAAAGAAATCTTATTTAACCTTAGACATACCAAGTCAAAAACAATGTTGGTCAAACATTCATTTTATTTCACAAGTTACAGTATTTTGAAAATCTCTGGATGTTTTACATTATTCATTTCAAAGTTACCTTCAATTTTGGTATTTACCAGTTTTAACATCTCTACTAAAGCTTTATGACAAAAATTATCAGGTCGAGATGATTTGACTCCCCTCTTTGTTTTGAGAGAATATTTTTATCAGCCAAACGACAGTAGTTTTTTTCTTTCTAAATCTATTATTATTATTATTATTATTATTATTATTATTATTATTATTATTATTATTATTATTATTATTATTATTATTATTATTATTATTATTATTATTATTATTATTATTATTATTATACATTTACACATTAAATTTAACAAGAATATTTTCTGGAGTTATATTACTAGTTTCCAATTTTCGAAAAATGAAACAAAAAGAGAATCAGAAAAATATAAAAGAAAACAGAGATAACCTGGGAAAACAAACATAAGATGTGCACTGTCTGTTAGGTAAATTTGCAAAAAAAAAAGCATTGCATTAGTAGAAACATGTCATATGTTTCAAATATAACAAATAGCCAAAAAATGCCTGAAAAAAAAAAGAAAAATTAAGATAATCTAAGAAAGCAAACACAAGATCTGTACTGGGCCGCCGTGGCTCAGTGGTAGAGCGTTCATCTCTGGTGCATGGGGTCCTGGGTTCAAACCCTTCTCCCGCCAAGTGAACCTTGTGGTGGACAAGCACCGTGTGCGTGGGTTTTCTCGGGGTTCTCCCGTTTGCTTACACTTTCTTCATTCCACCATTTCATCCATTTCTCATAATCATCGTCTCGTTTAGCCTAACCGGCATACACGTGGGACGTAAAACTCAAAGATTTCATTTCATTTCACAAGATCTGTACTGTGTGTCAGTACAATTTGCAAAAACAATTGCATTAGTACAAATCATGCCATACATTTGAAATATAACAAAATAGTCATATTTCATGTGCAAATAACATACATTTGTGTACTTAAGTTTAATATTAATAATATAAACATTTTTTATTAGAAGCATATACGATACGATTGCTCAAAGAATACGAGTGCTCTCATGTAATAAGCCGTGATATATCATTCACTACTTCTTGCTATATACTAAGTAGACGAGAACTGTAATTTCGTAAAGAAAAATAA
The DNA here is from genome assembly GCF_964235325.1 of Thermobia domestica. Taxonomy (NCBI): domain Eukaryota; kingdom Metazoa; phylum Arthropoda; class Insecta; order Zygentoma; family Lepismatidae; genus Thermobia; species Thermobia domestica. The sequence goes on from NC_137455.1 coordinate 304,753,964, forward strand.
ACAGAAACGAACTAAAACTTAATCAAATATGAGTATCGATGAATGTTTCGGATAATATTTCAATTGGAGATATTTCGAGTCTCTTACTCTCGGTTAATATGGGCACGATTCTTGCATCTCATCTCTAGATGGAGAACTTTGAGTAAAAGAGAATTCACCACGCACCTTGCAAAAACAAATCATATTTAAAAGTTTTAAATTGACTTACAGTAGATTTGAACCTAAAACCCAAGGATTTCTAACCTAGTGTCTACAACACTTCGGTCATTCTTTTGCTGCTCCTGAAGTTTCCTAAGGTGAGAATTCTGTCATGAAATGTTGTCAAGAATATTCCCTTTTTGTTTAGTGTTGCCCACAGGAAGAGGGGTTTCCCACCTCGTTTCTAAAACAACACCGAAAAAATCTAGACGAGAATTAATATTTTATTTGGTCTAGGAATTAATTCGTGCGGGTGGACAAGAGATGGCGCAACGAACGGAGCGTCCCACAGTTCCGTGTATCCACACATGTGTTGCAAACCCCTGTCATCGCGTATCGTTCGTAGTATAGGGCAGTGGATTAAAGCGTCAACAACACCAGTTTGTAGTTAAGTGAACATGGCGCAATTTGTGCCTGATAAAGTGTTTTTGCGGGGTGTCCTGCTGCATTACTTTAACATGCAGAAAAGTACGACTGAAAGTCATCGTATTTTGGTGGAAGTGTATGGTGACCATGCTCTAGCTGAGCGAACGTGTCAGAAGTGGTTTGCACGGTTTAGAAGTGGTGATTTCGGCTTGGCAGACCAAGAGCGAGCTGGGCAGCCAAAAAAATTTCAAGACGAAGAATTGAAAGCATTGCTCGAGCAGGATTCGTGTCAAACGCAGGAACAACTTGCAGCAGCATTAGGCGTTGATCAAACAACAGTCTCCAACTGCTTGAAAGCCATGGGAATGATTCAAAAGATGTCACATTGGGTTCCACATGAATTGAAAGACAGAGACGTTGAAAGACGAAAAACCATTTGCGAATTGCTGCTTCAACGACAGAGCAGAAAGGGGTTTCTGCATCGAATTATTACGAGTGATGAGAAGTGGATCCATTACGAGAACCCTAAACGAAAAAAAGGCCTGGGTGAAACCAGGTGAACCAGGTCCATCACAACCAAAACGAGATATTCACTGTGCAAAGGTTATGCTGTGCATATGGTGGGATATGAAAGGTGTGGTGTACTATGAGCTGCTGCAACCGGGTGAAACTATGAATGGAGAACGTTATCGACGACAATTAATGCGTTTGAAGCAAGCTCTTGCCAGAACACGACCAGAATGGGAGAACAGACATGATAAACTAATTGTTCAACATGATAACGCTCGCCCACATGTCGCAAAACCGGTCAAAACCTATTTAGAAAATGTCGGATGGGAAGTTTTACCCCACCCGCCGTATTCACCAGACGTTGCTCCTTCGGACTACTACTTGTTCGATTGCATGAACAACGATTTGATTGGACAGCGGTTTACTTCTTCAGAAGATATCGAAACATGGGTCTCTGACTGGATCGCTTCCAAGGATGAGGACTTCTTTCGCCACGGAATTCGTACATTGCCTGACAGATGGGCGAAAGTGGTGGCTAGCGATGGACAATATTTTTCTTAAGGTATTTATGTATTTTGTGTTTGTACTACAGCTTCAATGTGTGCGTACCAACCGCACGAATTAATTCCTAGACCAAATACATTTGAGACCGAACAAGGTTATTCAAACTATCGTATGGGTTCGGAGAAGAGAATCGAGACAAGACAGGAAGTATCGTAAACATTTCTCGTCATATCTCGAAATAGTGTATACCCATTCTGTAACTAATAATATCTCTGTATACTGAATCTTGTATGTTATTTTCTTACTTTCTATTTCGCAGCTGTTTTCATGTATTTTTGTAGCAAAGCTTTTATAATTTCTTTTGCATATTCTAAATTTAGTTGGTTATATGTCTTACTGTTCCGTGATATTCAGTTATTATTGTAACAGTTTTTTTTCTTAAAAGATACAGTAGAATACGTTATACATGAAACTTTAGTGCAATGCTTTCGTTTAATATTTGGGTGGTTGCAGTGGTGTGTCCTGGAGGTCCGGGCCCCGTTGCGTAAATTTAAACATTTCTGTAAGTTTTGTCTAAGTTGGGGGAAAAACAACTTAAAATATTTTTATACTATTATTATTATTATTATTATTATTATTATTATTATTATTATTATTATTATTATTATTAATAGTGATAGTAATAATAATACTGAAGTTTTATGAATTTAATGGTTCACCCTGTCCTAAAACATTTAAGCGATTTTTTCAGGTTCTTTCAGTCGTAGCCACTCAACTTTGAATCTTGTGACCCTGTATCTCTGCAGCTCCCGCCCAGTGCCTGTACAAACACTATGTGGATATATTTCCTCGGGGTTCTGTTTCCTTCCCCTTTCTTCATTCCACTTTTCTTACATTCTGATCATCGACTTCTCCTTTTGATTAGCCGGCATAACCATGGAACTTAAAACTTAAAATAAATAATTTTTCGTAGAGCTATTGTGAGTTCAGTAACCCTACTTTCTACACGTAAGTTTACAGGAGTCCTTTCGTATAACTTTTAGCTAGTTGTGGGGATGTAGGCAGGGTTTCTTTCTTGTGGAGATGTAGGCAGGACAAGTCTCTCCAATCCCGACTATTTTGTAAATTTGACTAATGTTAGGGGAAATTTTAGGGATCTTAATACAGTCTGTCCTCATACGAAATTTGTCCAAAAATGTAAACATATATCTATCATAATTCCGGGATGGATATATATATATATATATATATATATATATATATATATATATATATATAGATAGATAGATAGATAGATAGATAGATAGATAGATAGATACATAGATAGATAGATAGATATAGATAGATAGATTTAGGTATAGATAATTTTATTTTTTGTAAAGACACTAGCTGCAAGCCATTCATGTGCCACCATAGGCAAGCGTGTTGGGCCGTTCAGTCTTTGTAAAGAACTTTGAAACTTGAAGATCGACAGTTCGAAACTCGGTCTGAGATGTTTTATTTATTTTTTAACATGAGAATATGATAAAATGATAAAAATGTAATACTTCTTACGTATATGAATTGCACATGCAATTATTTAATATTACAATTTGTGTTTGCTGTCTATATTATATGTTTATTCATGTTAGTTCAAAACAAATAATTATAAGACTTCTCGGTTTGAAATCTCTAGTATGTTCAGTGACACTACGATGGTTGAAATTAGACTTAAATAAATGCGAATAAGCATACTGAAGTTGATAGGAAAAAGGAAAAGGAATTGTTTTCTATACACTGCCTAAGGGTGAATTGACATATAAAAGATTCTTTGGAAGGGTTAATGTCTAGATGGGAAAATGAGAGGAAAAGGTATCAGGTCATGGACAATATGAAGATCACAATTTCGGATGCCGTAACAGAAACTAAGTAGGATTTATCTTCATCACGAAACATAGTAATGCCCTTTCTTTGGGTAAGGAATTTTGATTATGTATATGTTATATTGATATTTTAAGAAAATATACATACGAATATAAAAAAGGAGAAGACTAATTTAAATAAGGCTATTTACAAATTGTCGCTGAATGGATATATGAAATGTATTGGAAATGGTGAACGAAAATATTATTTCTACGTAGAAATAGAAATTATGAAACGTTATGATCAATTTGGATGAAACTTCGTATTCAGGAATTGCTTTGTAAGCACGTTACGTTCTCAGATAGTACGAATCAAGTTTGTAGACATCTGACGTCAGCTTGTTACTATTTCCCCTGTGAAGAATTCGTTTTAAGTACAGGACCGAGCGGAAATGAATACTTTTTATGTTGCTATATATCAGAAGTGTCAATATTGTAAATGATAAAAGAATTCCTTATTTCCTTTACATGGAATCTCATGCCTCAGACCAATAGATTTGTTGTTATTGTTGTTTTTCTGAATCTCCAAAAGTATCTACTTAACCTGTCTCTATTTTCTACTCGTTTCAGAGTTATTTCCAGTAACTTTGAAAACGTTTCGATACACCGAACACAGATGCAACGGGAACATTTAAACTTTCACAGGCTCTTCCACCGCAAATCGAACGTGGGTCTCCGACCACTGAACTATATGATGGGTGGAGTACCTTGTTCGTTCCCAAGGCAAGTAAGTTTGAGGTGGCAAACATCATGCTCGTGCGCTTTTTCGGGACACTCCCTTTTCCTCTCACTTTATAATTTCACCAATTCGTCCATATAATTCACGTTCCTTAATCACGGTCTCTCTTAACAAGCATAATCGTGAAACATTAAACTCAAAGATATCATTCCTCTTCATTTTCATACTCTTAACCGAAACGAAACCGAACTGAACCGAAAGACAGTTGTATTTTCTATTGCTCAAAAACTTTTTCTCAAAAAAAAAAAAAATATAGAAAAAACACTGATAATCGTGATTACATTCAAAAGTAAAACAGCGGATTCATAATACCTTAACCTGAAAAGAAACCATTACATATTTGTCGGAACTTTTCCAGAATGTGGATAGATATTGTAAAAAGTGGCAATTGTTCTGGTCATTTTGTGTTTGTTTTTGTTGCTTTAATCAATAAACTAACCATTTCTAACTACAAGTGAAATGTTAACTCACTGTATGTTTGCAATTCTTAAAACACAATACATGTTTCAATCAGCTGTCTAACCTTTCAATCTTCCATATCAACGAGAAACAGAATGTAACTTATTAGAATGTAACTCAGTAAATATAATGATATAACTTACATTATTATTATCACAGTCGTTAGTATAAAAAGTGTTATTGACGATTCGTGTTTCAATCTGTAGATAGCGTGCGAAGTACAAGGGTAATGAGGAGGAAATCTTCTTAGGCAATACTTGTGGTATGATATAAACAAAGCGGATTTCCCCATCTTTTCCCTTGTAACCCGCACTCTTTCGACGGATATAGAAACGAAGCGTTAAGAACACTTTTACACAGGAACTGTGGTATCAATAACATAACTCATAATGTCAACATATTTACAGAATTGGTTATATTCTGTTGCTCGTTAACATGGAATATTGAAACGTTTGGAACTGGTTCGAACATGTGTATTGTTTTATGCATTGTAATCATATGATGAATTAATATTTAACTTGTAGTTATAAATCTCTATTTTATTTTTTAACGTAAGAAACACAACGCACGCACTTTAGCAGGTGAGGACTATATGCTCCTCACTCTGCTTCCCCCCCGTCTCTGGATAACTTAACGCGTCGTATCATCTATGCGGCGACAGGAAATATTAAGACGCTTTTTCGTCGCCATTTATGGCTGTTGCACTCTCACAATTTGTAATATTAGAAATTTTAATGTGAACTACTACCTCGCGGAAGATGATCCTGAGATTCAAGTACCAAAATATGCTTACTCCTTATTAGTCTCTGAACAATTTTCCAAGTTTATGTGAACAGGAGTCAACGGCCACAAAAATGTGTATCTCCCTCCTTAAGTGTTCTAATTCTATTACTTGGGTTTCATGTAATTTGCAGTTGTTAGATCGCATGGACAGATACAACCCAACTTACACGTATCGTTTTCGTCATTGACAGCAGTTATCAGCCCTGAGCACCGTGGTTATGCAGGTAAAGTCGAAAAGTAGGTGACTAACGAAAAAGCTTTTGATTCTAAGATGAATTTCTCTGATTCTGTGCGTGTTGCCCAATGAACAGCATATGTTATTCTCAATAATGCTGTGTATGTAATGTATTATTTTGTTCAAAGAAATAAAAATATGTACTACGAAATATATTTCCGTCTACTTTCAAGCATTTCCTGATTCATACTGACCACGTATGAATCAGAAAATGCTTTAAAGTAGAAGAAAATATAAAATCCACAACCACTGCTGGATATAAGTGTGTAAATGATTGTATGCCTTGACAAACCTTTTCCGATTCTCCTCATATCAACTTCCTTTTCTTTCCGAAGAAAAGATCTTGCTTGTTACACATAATATCCATTGAAACTGATATTGAAACGTTTGCTAAATTTTCAATCTGAGCAGGATTTGAATACGAGTCCCCCGAATATAACTTCAATACACTAACCACTTATCTACCGTGTCACTTCAACTTCGACCTAACTATTAGCTAGTCAAAATCGTTATATGCAAGACCATGAACAAAATACTAATCCTTGTATAAGCAGACGTTCCTTATATGAGTGCCCCAATGACTTACTCGAGGTTTCCTTCTTTAACTCAAAAACAAGTTATATAAAGCTTCGTCAATAAGGAAAATAACACCAAACGTTTTTCAAGTTCAGGTTATCTCATAATTTTTAACGATGATCTCGATTTACATTACTAATATTCTTCCTCACGTTAACTTCTAATTTCCAAAGAAGAAAATACGATAGATATTATTTTCACATTCTTTGAATTGTATCAACACGTGTAGAAGAAACTTCTAATTTCATCTTTCGTAACTATAAGTTTACTTATTTGTTTTAAGTGTTAACAGAGAGGTAAAGCATAAAACTCGAATGGCAGAGAGCCTGGTTGGAATTGAGTGGTGCCAATTATTTTTTTTTCTTTATTGGAAGCTATTTTTACTTAATTAGTATTTATTTCTATTATTCCCTTATAATAATAATAATAATAATAAAAATAAAATAATAATAATAATAATAATAATAATAATAATAATAATAATAATAATAATAATAATAATAGATGTTCTGCCTTTATTGGCAGATCACTTGCCGCAGCTGAGAAGTTTCCATGCTTCACGGTCCTCCGCTAAACTCTTCGTTTTCGCGTATGATCTTTCTGTTTTAATATAATCTATTAATTTTAGTCTCCTTCGCCCCCTCCCTCTCTTTCCCGCCACCATTTCCTCTAGGACGTCCCTCATGATACAATTTCTTCTTTGGCAATGTCACAACCAGTTTCTCTTCCTCTTCCTAATAATATCTAAAAGTGTTATTTTCTCACCCACTATTTCTAAAACCCTCTCAACCCAACTAATTCTTTCCATTCTTCTCCACACCCACATTTCCAAGGCTTCCAGTCGATTTTCCTCACTGTTACGTAATATACACGTTTCTACCACATACAATACAACACTCCACACGAACCATTTTATAAGTATTTTTCTCAACTCTTTATTCAGGGTCCCACAAAACAGGTTTTTCTTCCTCCTAAAGGTTGCTTTCGCCATTCATATCTTTGTTTTTATTTCACGTTCGCATTTCATGTCATTACTAAGAATACTACCCAGATATCGAAAACTATCCACTTGTTCTATTTTCTCTCTTCTTACTTTTATATTGACACAGACCCGTTCGTTCCAATCAACATGGCTTTTGCCTTTCTAACATTTATTTTCATCCCATATTCTTCAAAGCCCTTTCTCATTTTTTCTAACACTTTTTTGATTTTATTTTCAGATTCTGCAAGAAGCGTCATATCGTCTGCAGATCATATGCATCTAGCCATCATCATCATATAGGCTCCTTTTCACTCTCTCTTCTAGATAGACATTAAATAGTGTTGGCGAGAGGCAGCATCCTTGTTGAACTCCCTTTCCAATTGCACTCTCTTCCGTCAGTTCTTTTCCTATCCTAAAACTTAGTTGTTGGTTCATGTATAAGTTTTTTACGAGTCTTCTGTCTTTCCATACCAACCCTATCTTCGTTAGAACTCGTAACAACAATTCCCAATTCACGTGGTCAAAAGCCTTTTCTAGATCAATAAATACAACATACATCTCTTTCCCTTTTCTATAAATCTTTCATCGATCGCCTTTAATAATCCAATTGCATCTCTTGTACTCTTGCCTCTTCTGAACTCGAACAGTTTCTCCTCAACTTCTTTGTTTGTTCTTTCATATAACATTCTGTTCAGTATCCGGAGCAGAATTTTAGCTGCATGAGACATGAGACTAACAGTTCTATAATCCTCACATCTCTTTGGGTTCGATTTCTTAACCATCGGTATCATGATCGTTTTCAGAACGTCTTTTTGACATTCTCCTGTTTCATATATTTCGTTGCATAGTCGGAACAATTCTTTATTTTCCTTGTCTCCTACATTTTTAATGAATTCGATTGCTATGTTATCTATTCCTGATGCCTTTCCATTCCTAATGTCGGATATAGCCTTTTCAAACTCATCCCTAAGAATACTAAATCCTTTATCATCCTCGCCTACTTCATTTTCTACTTCAACATTTAGGCTACACGGTCTATCCCTACTCTCATATAAGTCTTCAACGTATTCTTTTCAACTTCCTATGACCTCATTTCTCTCGCTGACTACCTTTCCATTCTTATTTTCTACTGCCATCATAATACCCCCTTGTTTCCTCTGAAATTCCATAGACTTCACCTCCTTGTGCATTTCCTCATATTTCCCAACTCTTTCTAATTCTTCCATATCCTCGCATTTTCTTTTGTAAAACTCCTCTCTCGCTCTGTCTGTTTCTCTTCGTAATTCATTATTTATATTTCTGTACATCTTTCTACCCTCTTCTGTATCAACCTGTTTCCACGTCTTCCTCTCCCTCATTTTCTGCAACATCTGCTCTGTAATCCATGGTTTCTTAGCAGTATTGTGTTCGCGGTAACCTACTGCTTCTTCTGCAGCCTGCTGTAAGCAACGTTTAATATGTTCCTACCGTGCGTTACTACCTGCGCCTATCCTTTCCTCGTTTGAACACTTTTCTTTGAATTTTTCAACGAAAAAGTTTCCTATTTACTCGTTTTTCAACGTTTCGCTAATCAACAATATGTTGCCTACTTTTCTTCTGCCTACATTTTTTCAGTTGAATTTCTACTTCAACTGAAGTTGTTATTATTATTATTATTATTATTATTATTATTATTATTATTATTATTAATTTTATTATTATTATTATTATTATTAATTTTATTATTATTATTATTACTATTATTATTATTATTATTATTATTATTATTATTATTATTATTATCGTTTTCATTGAAAAGTAGAGACCTGGCCACATACTTGATATTTTATGAAGTTTATGAATGAATTTCAGATTCTTTTGTTGATATGAAACGTATCTGAAACGGTGAATTGAAATAAACATTTATCTTTCTACCAGTAGTAGGAGCAGAAAGTTATAAGCAATTGTAGGGAAACGTTTGTGTTTGATCATTTGTATGTTTGACCTATACTAACGAAATGACTTACGTATCCATCAGTTGTTCGCTGAACACGTTAAATTAAGACAGTATCGACCAAGGCAGATGCGGCTGACGTCATCTTTCTTAGTTCACTTTTCTATTGTGAGTACACTACCGAAAGTTGTCTCAAGGTTAAGAGTGAGAAAAAATGATCATCTTCTTGTTATCTTACATTGGAAGTTTGAATATTAGAAACGATAAGAATTACCTTACAGTACGCAAGAGGAATCGAACCCACGACCACACCGATATGAAACCATCTCTTATTCTCTTATTCCACTATTCTAAGACATTAAATAATTATATAAATAATATATATATATATATACCGGGTAATTCAATAAGAACGTACCAGGCTTATATCGCAGCTGATACTGCACGTAGAGCCTTAAAACAAATAATTGCATTACCAAATCGTACGGGTAGAATGCAATAAAAATAGTAGCGAGACCAGTGCCGTCTCATGAATACCTCCAACGGGGGGCAGCTTCAAAATTTGAAATGGAATGTGGTATAACTATTGGAATCGTTCGAAAGGACATTAAATATCATGCAACTTTCAGAGGACAAACTTTGTCATATCCTTTCCTATTTAGCTACTAGAGGCGTTGTTGCAGACTCGTATCTGACTTCCTGTAGCAGGCCTTTTATCTCAGCTAACAATGCACATAGACCAGTCAAACAAACAATTGCACTACTAAATCGTATGTGTAGAATGCGATAAAAATAGTACCGATACCAGTGGCATATCGTGAATACCTCCAATGGGGGTCATCTGCAAAATTTGACATTCAAAGAAGGGTTGGTTGTGCCTCCATTGAAATAAGAGGACAATGGGAGAAACATCGAGAAGAAACACCTTGGCATATTTCTTCCTCGTTGGCAACAACATGGTCGCATTACTAGGTGAAAGTCAGATGATGCGAGAGTCTTTCCTCTCGACATTTCTTTCATTGTGCACTTGTTTCAATGGAGGCACAACCAACCCTTGTTATCATATCAAGTTTGGCAGATGATCCTCGTTGGAGATATTTACGATACGCCACTGGTGTCACTCTTATTTTCATTGCATTCTACACGTACGATTTGGTAATGTAAGTTTTTGTTTGAAGGTCCTACGTGCAGTATTTGCTGCGATATAGGCCTGGTACGTTCTTATTGAATCACCCGGTATATATACAGGGTGCTTCAGATAAAACGTCCAGTGCTTATAAATCCGAAACGGCTGAGAATAAAAAGATGAAACAAGAACTGAGATAGGAAAATGCCATAGGGCACATCACATGGTGTTGTGGTGACCCCCAGGGCCCTCCTTCATGGGGACCCAGGGGCAAACTCGAAATTTTCAAACGGGAACATTTATTTAATTATACCTCATTCAGTAGTCCTTGAAAAATGAAACAACTGTACTGTATATATATGTATATATATATGTATATGTATATCTATCTATTTATCTATCTATCTATCTATCTATCTATCTATCTATCTATCTATCTATCTATCTATCTATAGATAGATAGATAGATAGATAGATAGATAGATAGATAGATAGATAGATAGATAGATAGATAGATAGATAGATAGATATGGATATAGATATAAATATATAGATATATAGATAAATATATAAATATATATGGGTTGGGATACTTGTGACTGAGATGCAAAGGGTTTAAAGTATGCAATAAACAATACTATTTTGTAGCAATAAAATATAGTGTACTCTAAATGTCGTATTCATCCTAAATATAGTATACACTACACTACCTATGCAATTTCACAATTAATGCAATTACAAAAAAATAATATGGTTACATAAAATATAAGTAAGATAATTAATTTATCACATCACTGCATTAGTACCTTAGTATTCTAAAACATGTATTTTTGGATAGAGCACATATTAGTTTCTAAGTGAAGTCTTGACTTGGCTACGGTTGGTCCGCTAGTTTTGGAACTATGAACTTTTAAAATTCATTTTTTCATATTTTTGGCAGCCTATAATACGAGCACGATGGGGTTTTCGCCCTATGTTAATTGGCACTTTTTTTCTCTCTCTCTCTCAGGAATCACTCCTCTGCTTTCGTGCAACGAATTTAGCGCCATACTATATATATATATATATATATATATATATATATATATATATATATATATATATATATATATATATAAAGATAAAAGTGGATCTAAAAGGATAGGTGGACACATGACGTCACGCCGTGCCCCATTGCTGTATTTGCACATTCTACTTTTTTAGAAAGTGGGGAGACGCCAGAGACATTTTCTGGAAGTGGAAGGAAGACATATTCTCACTTTCCCTCTCACTTTTATCCTTATATATATATTGGTATGATGCCTGTTGGCAGGTCCTATGACTAATGAGTACTTTTTTAATTACGAGCGACCAAAGGAGAGAAAGTGTGGTGTTCCTAAGAAAAGAAACTCGAAGTTTTAACGAATTTGCACGTTTCATGACTCACAAATATCCAAAAAGTCATTTTTCGATGCCTATCCTTCTGATTGTTCGTTCGTCGTGCTGTACATTCGTATAGAAGTCGTAATGTTCAACCTATCGAGACGAAATTTAATTTTATATTTAAGATCTTTTCTGTGTAATTTTTAGAGGGCATTTTTCTAATATTCTTTCTACCCTTAAAATTAGAAAAATGCCCTCTAAAAGATATAAATTAAAATTTGCAATTTGTGAAAAAAAGAAAAATAACAGTTCCAAACATTTTGTCCATATATCTCAAATCGAAGCTTTTAATAGCAGCTCTATGCTCTGATAGAAGCCATATCTCTGTAGAAATCGAGAAGGGGTAGTTTATTACTATAGCGATTTTTTCTGATGATTTTCTGAAAATCAAATCGGATGATTTTTTTTTTTATAATTTATAAGTAAGTATTTCATTAATGACTTGATAATATGGAATATTTCATTTGTCCAGATAAAATGTAGGAGAAAAATTTATTCTTGGGAATGAGCTTTCTGGTGATGACTTACTCAAAAAACTATGCAGATGATTTTGTTCATATTTTATAAACAATTATGCCATTAGTATCCCTACACTCTGGTGTATCTCTTTGCATTGAGAAAATGTACGACGTTTTCTTTATTGTTGCAGATGACTTATTACGGTGAGTGTATCGAAAACGACCCATGGTAATTTTGTTCATATTTATAAAAAAAAAATATTGCATTAATAATCTGACAATACGGTATATTTCATCTAAAAAATTTACGAGGGATTGTTTGTCCTTAAGCATGAGTTTCGACGATTTTTTTTTCAAAAAATATCTCATGCAATTTGGTTCAAAAAAACAAATATTTCAATGATAAGTCGATAATGTGACGAATATTACTCCTTACGAATAAGTTTACAAGAGTTAGTTCACTCTTGGGATGAATTTCTTTTCAGACTTCTTTCTCGCAAACGGTTGAAGCAAATTGGGTTCCATAAGTAATGTTCCCTAAATAAAATCCAGTGAGAATACTCACAAGAGATAGCTTACACTTGGGATGAGATTGTGATTTTTTTGTGAAGTACGACTTCCGCAATTTTGTTTTACACACAAATATTCCATTACCAATACTCACATATTGTATCATTAATCTTCCTAAAGAGAAATCTACGATCTATAGTTCATTTTTGTGGGTTGTGTCTTTGAGCTAAATTTTGCGAAAACGACTTATTATTGTGTTCATAACAATTTGTGATTACTGTAAACCAAGATTATTTTTAGAAATTGAAACGAGAAAGTTTAGTACAGTAGATCGTAGATTTTACTTTTTTTAAAATATTTTATTGTTTATTCTTATATTGTTTCTATTTTCTTAGGTTTGGTTCTGGAAATGCCATGTTTTTACATCGTCAGCTTCTTTCTTCTCCCGACATTTTCTTCTACTTTTTCAGATCATCGATCACTTGTGTTCTTCATCTACTTTTTTTGGTTTCTTTCCATCTTTCCCTCAATGTCGGTATGAAGAAGATAATTTCTTATCCTGACGTGTAAAATCCAATTGGTCTCAATTCATATGATTTTGGTGAAAAGCATCCTATTTTCTCCTACCCAATTTAAAAGGTCGTCTGTTACTCTCACCGTGCATTTAAATTCATTATGTTCCTACACCATCACATTTATAAGCTCTCTAAACATTTCTTTTCTAACTTAAGTAATGTCCAAAGCTCTGAACCGTACAGTCCAATATCCCATATGTAGCACTTGACCAACTTCTTTTTTAGTTCTATATTTAACTTCCTAGTTAAGAGTTAGGGTACAGCTGGGTAATTCGAATAGGCGGGGAATTTGAATAATGTTAAGCATTTTGCCAACTGGAGTGGAAACGCGGCTCGCCATGTTAATGAACTTGTGGTGAATTTGTAGGTGGTGATTTACAGAAGTCACTCTCAGAAATACAAAATATTCCTGCGCTTCTGAAGCCTTTCACGGTTTTTTGTTTGCTGCAAGGCAAGAACGAATATGTCTTTTTTAGGTCGTTATAATTTTCAACGTTTTCCTAAAGCTTTCCTTATTATTAACCAGAAAAAATGAAACCGCTCTGGATTATATTCGTATCGGTAACATGTGGGGCATTGATATACTATACGCTGGCATCAGCTAATGAGCAGTGTTCACACCATGTTGTGAATGACATATTCGTCGACTGTCGGGCAATTTGGATAATTCAAAACGGGGCAATTTGAATACAAGTAAAATTAGAACTATAGGCCTACTATTTTATATGTTTGTCAAAAGCGGGAGCTTCTGGTGTTAACAAGGAAACTGCGAATTCTTATTTTCACTTACTAGGAAAATTAATGAACGAGTATGACCTAACCGTAAACCATCCTAACCGTATTTATAATATGGACAAAAGTGGACTTCCTCTAAATAACAAACCTCAAAATCCTTGCAGAAAAGGATAGAAAAGAGGTGATAAGTTTAACATCTGTTGAGCGCGTGGAAAATGTAATGATGATAGCCTGCTGCAATGCCAGAGGGTATATTGTGCCTCCTGTAGTACTATATAAGGCGTACGCCAAAATCCGGACTTTAAAAAACAAAATCTCACTCACAACTTTTGTCCTTAGAGTTCTACCAAAGTCATGAAGTCGAAATGCTTTACCTACCTCCACACACAACGCACGTATTACAAACACTGGATCACTCTGATTTAATGCCCTTAAAGTCAATTACCACCAAGAGTCAACTATATGGATTCACCAAAACTTGAGCTCAGTGACTAGTAAATATCAGTTCTACATTTTGTTCACTGGAGCCTGGAAGCGGACAGCTTCTGTTGGACCGGCAGTTAATGGGTTTTCATGTACCGGTATATACCCCTTTAGTCCACAAGCTATTGACGAATTTCGATTCCCCCCTTCGGAAACGTATGGCCTTGTTGCACATTTTGAGGAGCAGTCTTTTCGGGAAGATCTTAACACGCGCCTTCTTCTTCCGGTCATGGCTCTCGAAACTTTGTCCCAACGAATCCCATCGATGAACCCATATAACAAGTGCTTCCCAGCCAAGAAAAAGTTTGTATGCAGAAGAGACTTCGTGTCACAGGGAAATCATGACACTCAACTTCTTAAAATATTTGGGCAATGAGAATTAAAATATCAGAGCAAACACGCAAGCATCGGGTGCAACAAATCCAATGACACTACAAGAAAGAAGAGTGCTAACACAGAACCTGTCAAGAAACAAACAAATGAAAGCTCGAAAGAAACTTATATCCTCTACCCCTTCCAGTGACGAAGATGTAGGCCTAAGTCTAAAGATGGCCTCAGGTAATGAAAGTCAAACATACAGTTGCTGTTTTTTCTTCTTAATTACTATTCAGAACGTTCTGCTAGAAAGGGACACTGGATTCGTTACCAGCGTTGTAAGGCATGCTTCCACAAAGTCTGTGTCGCTGCAGAAGTTCGAAAGCAGTTTATCTGTTGTCTTGTCGTTAAATACGAACGATGGAAGATGAATTAATTTATTACGGCTCTTTACCTTAGACAGTATTCCTAACTTTTTTTTTGTGTAGGCCTACATTCAAAAAAGATATCTACAGGTGACGCACATTTACAATTTATGTACTTCTTTTCATTCAAAACTAGATTATTTCAACTACCGTAGAATTTGCAATATAACTATTAAATAGTTTATACATTATTTCTATAAGACTTGCTTATTTTGTTGGTTATTCATATTACCGCACTCGTTATTCAAATTGCCCCTCGCATTTACGTTTTTCGAAATTTCGGCCGAGAAATTGAATACCCAAATTTCACAATGATGTATCTCAGATACCATCTTAAGAACAAATTGTTAAGTAATAGTAAGATTCAAAGTTTTTGTTCACAATTTTCTATTTGAATACAAATTACAGTTTCTGAAATATATGGGAAAATGTCTGAAATTATTAAAATTACTCCGCTATACCCTATCTTTTGTTGATTCAAGTCTCCTTGGCGCAGATAATTCTTGACCTTATCTATTTGGTGCAGTACCCGTCTCTGGTCGAACTATTTCTCAAATATTTGAAATTATCTATCTCTTCAGGTCGAATGCCTTTACATCTAGGTTTATTGCTCGATCCCAACCATAAGCAAAATAGTAGAATGCATACAAAATATTCTGCTCATCTTTATATACATTTCCGCATAAACAAGACATCTGTTGAACACTTATTCTACCATACTAGAAGTTTCCCGATGCTTGCTGTGTAGTAAACAGCCAGTTAATTACAGAAATAACGACAAATAACATTCTGGGCTTCAGTGTCATTCGTCACGTCAATCTCTGTCATGCCAAGAACTTAAGCAATTTTTGAAAAAGATTGTAACTCCTAAGGTCAAGATCTGAACAATAAGGGATTACTCCATAATCTCGTGGATTAAGGCTGCCGATTTAGAGTGAGGCCAGCAACCTCATTCTGTAAAAAATCAGCTTGTTCAGAAACATTCAGAGAAGCCTCGAATAATCTGGCAAAACCTCAGATTGATATTTGGCAAAATTGAAAATTGGCATGATCTCAGCAAAGTAAAATTAACATGAAATTTGATACATGGAATATAGGAAGCCTTTATATGGTAGGCGAGTTGAAACCAGTAACGAACGAACTAGAAAAATGTAGGGTGGACGTAGTAGGAGATCAACAATTTAGATCGAATTGAAATGGAACATTGAAGTGTGGAAATTCTACGATTGTTACGGGGAAGAAAATAAAAATCACCAACTATGAACATATTTTTCGTTCACAAACGACTGATATCAATTAAACGGGTTGAGTTTGTTAATGATTGATTTGTCAATAATAAAATGGGAAAATTCAAATAACAGATCCGAATGTTACAGAACCTAGCTGAACATAACTAGAAATTGTTGTGAAGAAAATCGCTTTAAAGAAATACAAATGGCCAAGTAAAGAAGGAATCCGGGCTGTGCAAATTTTAGCTAGAGAGGAAAATCGTCTAACAAGATACACAAACTTATTAATCTCATCTGGGACAAAGAGGAATTACACAAGAATTGCAGGGATCAATAATTGTTCCAATTTACAAGAAATGCGACAAAGCTGTTTCTAATAATGATCGAGGCATCTCTCTTGGGTTAACTTCCTATAGAATCCTCCTAAACATACTACTAGCAAGACTAATCCCATACGCAGATGAAATTATTGGAGATGATGAGTACAGATTTAGGCGAAATCGATGAACTATCGACAAGATATTTACTATTAGACAAATACTCAAAAAGAAATGGGAATACAATAACCCGGTACATCAATTATTCGTTGATTTTAGAAAGGCAATTACTCTGTTAGGAGGGAAACACTATACAACTTTCTTATAGAATTTGAAGCACAAAAAAAAACTAGATAGATTAGTTAAAATGTGTTCAAATGTATCTCAAATTAAAGCCGGAATAGGGAACTTCTTGCCCACGAGCTTCCACGTTAAGAATTCCCCGAAACAAGCAGATGTATTGTCGCCGTTATTTTTCAACTTCGTTGTAGAGTACGTTATAAGGATAATCACAGATAACAGCAACCGTCTGCAGCTGAGTGGTATTCACTAGATTATACCACATGGGTATGTAAATCTGACAGGGACAGATATCAGAACAATAGAAAGAAATACTGAAGTTTTATTAAACGCTTTCAGCGACATTGGTTTAGAAGTAAATGTAAAGAAAACTAAATACATGGATGATCACCGAGATCATAATAGTATAAAAAAAAAAAAAAACAAAGCCATATCCACGAAGAAATTAAATGTCGACTGAAGGCAGGGAATTCGTGTTATTGTTCAATTCAAACATCTTTCGTCTTCGTGAATTCTGTAGAGAAATTTGCAGCTTAAAATATATAATATGACTGTATAGTTGTGAAACATTGGGACTTAATCTGGGGAAAAATACATACTGAATGTATTTGAGAATAAGATCCTGAGACAAATATTCGGACCCAAAAGGAACGGGAATTGAGAATGGCAGAAACTCCATAACGAAGAACTTCATAATTTATAGGTTTACTTTGGGTAATCAAGTATAGGAGGCTCAGGTAGGAAGGTCATGTGGGCAGAATGAAAGAAAGTAAGAACGTTTTCAAAGTTTTGACTAGAAATGCAATCCAAAAACGTCCCGTAGGAAGACTTAGGCGCAGATGGGAGGACAAGTTGAAGATTGATCTCGAAGAAATAGGAATACAAATTAGAAACTGGATCCTTTTGGATAAAAATAGAAGTCAATGAATAGGTTGGGTGAACGCGGCATTGCCATGGAGTTCGTTAATTAGTTAGTTATGAATAATGCTACTTATCCATAAAACAAAGCATTTATAAAGTAGCTAGTAAAGCATTTAACATGTTGCTGTACTTTGTAAGATAAAATTGAGTTATTTTTTTGCTGCTACTTATTGATAGCTAAGAAAAATTTCAGAAGGTAAACGAAATGTTTTTTATCGCAATTTACACAATTCAAATGCTTTTTTCTCTTCATAAATTTCTTTGCTTACAAATCTCATTGATCCTGTATGTTTCAGAGCAGTGTTTAGATATACTTTCCCTACCAAAGTTCTAAAATACAGCTATATATATATATATATATATATATATATATATATATATATATATATATATATATATATTTGTGAGCGGTATATTTAGTTTCATTGTCTTTAAACAAACATTGTATTGCAAGAAAAAAATGATTCTTAAGCAAAGTTGTTTTCACAGTTTAAATATTTACGTTACTAAAACAATTTTGGTGATTTTAATACATAAAATGATTTTCTATCAGTAGAATTGTCTTTCGCCCTCGTTAGTATCCCAGAGGACACCTGGCTTTTACCATTCCGCCAACACGCGTAATATTGTTCGGTGTCAGCGGGAAACATTTTCGCTGTACGTGTTTTGTCCTTGATATTTTCTCATTCGTTTCACACACCCTATCATAGTTCACCTTGCTAACCCACTTGTTCCCATATACCTTCTCCATATCCTAGGATAAGTGTGGCCGTTGAATCCCTTACACCATTGAAAGGAAATATAGCTGTTCATATAGCATGCATATACTGAGGAATCCGGCTACTTTTGCTATCTGATAAGAGCACCGCGCGGTGAAAGAAATTTAAAATTATATTGAGGTCATTTCAAGAGAATCTACTACAACGCCCATATACATTTCGTCTTTGTATTAAATATTATCACTCATTTGAGAAAAGGCACAAAAGCTTCTTGGCTTTCGTTATATATATGTAATTGTAACATTTACATACGAGGGAAATGAATACGCTTTTGATGCGCCGCCTGTCTCAATAAATATACACTGGTTAAAATGGGCTTCCTTCCTACATTCTTTACACTGGATAAAGCAGCAAACTATGGTTTAGACCATCCCTTGATCATATCCTGGATCCGCGGCTATATATATGTGACCTCCAATTTCAAATACATATAAACGTACTTTATTCTTAAATAAACTCAAATGTTATCTATTAAAGATCACACGCCTTCCGCTCTTGTGACTATTTTTACACAGCACAGGTACGTAAAATTATTACCTTTCAGCTGTTGGTCTATTCTCCTTTGAAACCTCTCCAAGTCCGTGAACGCTTGTTTTAGATAAAACATTTCTGACAATCGCCCTCATACTGACAGAAGAGCTTCGAACTATCTGTAAAAGCAAAGAGAATAATAAGATAAAAGAAATAAAATATGAAAATACAAAAACACAACTGTAATATTATTTAAGATTTATTTCACATGGATAGTCGGAAAGGTATCTTCACACTTACCTAACCAGAGTTGACAAAATGTAAGGGTTGTACGCGGACTGTATTACGGACAATTCAACATTACTTCATTTGTGTGGCCTTCTGTACTATTATGTGTAGGCCGAATCCTTACGATCTATATTGATATTAATTATTAAAATAGTAAACGATTTTTTACTAAATGGAAGAGAAAAAGATAAGTAAAACATGCTACTAATGAGGCGTTCGAAACTATAGGCGTAGCAATATATATATATAGGGGAGAGAGAGATTGTTATATACTTCCATTTCGTGCAACACACCTTATATTTCTGTGGCACAAGAGTGACTTGTCATGTTTTGATAATTATACTATCAATAACTAGTACAAGGTTTCATGTCTTCTTAGTAAACATACTGCATACTGTATCGAACATTTCTTCTAAGTGTTGACTCATGTGTACACTTTTTACTGAAATTAATAACTAACTGAACGCAGTACTTTATATGAAAGGAATATTATTATGTGATATATTTTAACGTCCATTACGAAACCTATTTTGAAGACCTTAGTAGACACATTTCAATTGAAATGTAATGCTGGGAACACAGTTCAAGTCTGTTGCTAAATATACAGTATGTCGGAAAAATAACGGAACTTTTTAAATTAAACAAAGCGAATTAGGTATTTTATCAACTATAGTTTTTTTGTTCAAAATACATCAGTTAATAATTAATAAACCACTGTACAGTGAGCCACAAAAGTTCTTGATGTACAAAGTCCGTGTGTTAGGCAACCGAACTTACGCCCGCTCCAAGGTTAATTACCCCTGGTAGAGTAGAAAGAACAGCAGCATGAAGTTTGCCCCACCTGTTAAAAGAACAAATCATAAAGAGTGTTTTTGTGCAAGAGTGAGGAGAAGCGCTGGCTGACGAAATGACGAAAGTTAGTCATTGGATACTTGTACTTCAGTAAACAGCACAATACAACAAAACAATGTACGGACACCAGAGGATGAGGAAATAAGAGTCAGGGGATTTAAATAATCTTATAATTAACTCAAATGAGGGAGTATAAACAAGCTAACTTACTTCAAATGACTATACATATATGCGTATCAAGTAATATATGGACAGAGTATACAGTATATGTAGTAGGTCATTTTTTTATAGTAAACCGTGCGCTAAGTATTGAAACTGTTAACAGTTGTTCTACCTGCAAATCAATTAAAGCATGGATTGATCATTCGAGGGAAGAGCCCAGCCTCCAATAAAAATTTTGGGGGTCTAACAGGGCCTGATCTCCTTGGTTCCGGCGCCACTGATTGATATGTAATATTTCGAAAGAAGAACTTACCCGATTTCGTTATTCGTTAAATGACTTTTGAGAACGCTAAATATTGGTATGCAGTAATTTATTTGTAAATATTAAAAACGCAAAATTAGATAACACTGAAACGAGTTGGAGAACTTATCCGTTCTAAGCGTACTTCCCTTTAGGTTGCAAATATAACTGATGGTCACTGATTTGTATAGTATTTCTGAAAATTTAAACATTGAGACACAAGGAGAAAATGGGAGAGTATAGTGGCAATAATAACAACTTAAAAATGCACGAAATTAATGGATAATATCAAATATAGAAACATTAACAGAAATTACTCTGGAACTCGTTTTCTCCATTCATTTTTTCCCTTTATTTTCAGGACTACATCATCACTGAATATCTCCAATGGAGATTATCTTCATTTAGCAGCATGGAACTTGAGCTCAGCCTTGTAAATTAAACATAGGAAAAAGTCTAAACGGAGAGGACGTGAATCGAACCCCGACTGGAAAATGAGGAATTTTGCACGCTAAACATTCAGCTAAAGCCTTACTTACTTTGGGCCGCCTAAATAAAGAGTCTTTTCCTATAGCTTGTTTAACAGCTCAAAACAGTTGCTTGTTTATAATCAAATAGATTGGCAAAACACAGGAATATCAGAGCATTATATCATTGTATTCACTAAATTGTCCACATTGTAGTTAAAAAAAATACACAATTCCATTACTTTGAATCAAATACGGTGCGTAAATTATACACGTAAACAGACTAAAGACAAATCAGTTAACGCGTAGTAATCGTGTTTCAGTGGCGAAGGCTCTCGAGCACTAATCTGAGGGTGCGGGAAGTTTTTTTTTTTCAATATATGGAAACATTTCCTTAAATATGAAATTCTGTTTTGGAGTGCTCGAAAAAATAAAAATCAACTCGTTTCGTCACATTTTAAACCTCAGTCACATTTATTCACAATGTCCATCATTTATATACGAAGACGCTAAAATAAGGAACGTTAATATTGGTTTTAATGGGAACTGATTTCTGATTTGAATACCAATATTAAACTACACATCCAAAATGAAAAATTTTTATGCCTCTGATAACTACTGCAATATACAAGTGTATATGTAGAGAAAGAGGGCTACTGTGTGTGACAGAGAGAGGGGGAAAGAGAGACAGACATAAAGTATGCGAGAGAGATAAAACCAATATATGCTTCTATTTTTACTTACAATGTAGAAAGTTTTTGTAATTCATAATTTGGATTTTTATAAGGCGACTGCTTGAAGCGACTTAATGTTCTAAAATTTCTTTTTTTTTAAAGCTTTTACAATTATTGTCGCAAATAGTCCGATGCTTTGTAATATGTGACAAAGAATAAACGCATGGTTTTAGCAGGATAGTATCGTCTACCCCTTGCTTCTATTGATGGTATAAAACTAACGTTGAATTGTTGAGTTGAAGTAGCCAGGCTATATGAGACGTTTACCTACTGATTAACATGGAATCTGAATCGCATGAGCTCACACCGAGAATGGAACCGGGTATCTTACGTCAAACGTGCGTACGCTAATCGCTTAGCCACAAAGGAACTCGGTATAAAAATAAAATACCACATATTACCCCATATTATTTCACCGACAGATTTCTGTTTTATGATCAGTTAAAATAGTAGACCTATTTATGGACATCGTAGCAAAAAGTATATATCTTATTGCATGCGCTATACGAAACATACAATTTGCAAGAAAATACAAAATTGCAACAAAAATGGTTTGCTTTTGTTGTAAATAACCCTATGACCTCTAATCCTAATAACTTTATTACTAAGTACCACTTCATAAAGCTAGTTTGCAAAACAATTATCGAAATTTGTATTGTGTGTAACTTGAATAAAATATTAACTGAAACTAAAATGTATAAAATTATAATTTGGGAAAACTAATAAAGAGATTGCCTTGCGCGGGAGTAGAATTCAAGACCTCTGAAGAAGAACTTCAGTACGCTTACTATCTGGCCACAGACTACGGGACTGATAATCTATATTTTCATAGCGTTTTCTTTCTCGCTTCTTTTGTGTGTCAATTCAAGAGAGGAAGATATTTTCCGGGGTATTTTCTAGAGGAGGCTGTTCGTGGACTATTATTTTGAACACAAAGTTCGTTGCACAATATACTATTTATTATATTGTAAACACACAACTAAATACAATAATTGCTATGCATAAGCAACTTCACACTATGCAGTCACACACGCCACATTGACATTTATAAAGAAAACTATCAATCATCCAGTGTTGCCAAATACAAAACAAAAGAATAATGAAGTGCGGCCGAACAGAGGCTAACCAATTGACTTACATGTAACACTTACGAAGTGTAACACTCCGAATTTGATAAAATTTAACAGGTAGATACTACACATAAACGAATACGTGTTTTTTTTTTCTATAGAACAACGACTTAAGGGGGCAAAAGCCCCCACCCAAGATTTTGAATGTTGACGTTCGAAAGGCTAGAAGAAGTCTACCGAATTGAATGAAATTGTGAAGAGATATTGTAGACGTAAAATGAGGGAATTTCGTATTTTCCTGGAAACAACGGTTGGGCGGAGCACGAACCCCTCCAAATCTTTGATCACGAAATATCAAAAGTGCTCATGACAGTATGTGGAAAGTATCTAAAGGGCATAAAGAATTGCAACGAAATTTTGTGTAGTGACAATACGCAAAAATAAATGAATATGTGTTTTTTTTTATTCCGAAAAACGGTTTTAGGGATCAAAATCACATACCCAAAATTTTGAAAGTTTACGGCTGAAAGGCACAAAAAGTGGACCGAAGTCAATGAAACCGTACACAGATATTGTAGACGCAAAATGAGTTAATACTCTTTCGTATTTTCCTTTTAAAAAGTTAGGCGGGGCACAGATTCTCTAAACCGTTAATTACGAAACATCAAAATACATTACTGAGGGCGCCTTGGCCAAAATATTGTTTTGGGGGCCAAAAGCCCCTCCAAAAAAGTAAACTTTGACGTAGTAGTGCAGCAAGTAGTGGAACGAAGCAAATGAAATTGTCTTATTGTGTATATGTTAAATAAGGTCAATTGTGTTTCCCAAGTGTCCGCATCCAATTTGTTTCAAATTTTGCACATCGACAGTAAATAGAAAATAAATAGACACGTCTTTCTGTTTATGCGGAGAAACATTGTAAGGATAAAGACGCCTTCCGAAATACTATAAAATACGCTATACTGTTTGTGCTTACTGTTGATATGCCAAATTTGAAGAAATCGGATGGGGACACTTGTTGAACACGAAAGACCTTATTTTACATACATAATATCTACACACAATTGCATTTGCTTCGGTCCACTGCCACCTAACTCTTCGGTCCACCCAAACATTTTTTCTTCTTCTTTTTTCCCAGGGAAATTTGAATCACGTATTTCCTCATTTTATGTATACAATATCTGTACACAATTTCATTCACTTCGGCCCACTTCTTGCCTTTCGGACGTCAACTTTCAAACTTTTGGGTGGGTTTTTTTGCCACCTAAGACCGTTGTACCACAGAAAGTGAAATATTAAGCTATTCGTTCATGTGTGGTATCTACCTGCTACATTTTTATCAAAATTGGAGTGTTACAACTGGGAAGTGTTACATGTAAGTCAATTGGGCTTCCTCTATAATTCTAGAAAATTCACAGTAAAATATCTTCCTCTATAATAAACCATATACGCTTTCACATTCAGAAATCGGATTTACTTAGAATCCAAACTCAAATGTCTCGCACCAAAGACGGGGATGCTAATAATTAAAAAAAATCATTTTACATATTTTCTCCTTTCCTTATATTTGCTCTGAACAACACGTGCTAAATATTTTGAAAAGGCTATCCAATAATACCAAACTCAACCCCTATCCCTACCCCATTCAGGGGGTAACTTTAAAATTTCAATGTGAACCCACATTTGTTATTGCACATTTGAAATCTGCAAAAAAAAAAAAATATATATATATATATATATATATATATATATATATATATATATGATTTAAGCCAGAATGAAGGCAGTCTCTTCACGGATGGTGCTTGAATCGACACACAAAAAAGCGAGCAAGAAAACGTTATGAAAATATCGAAAATCAGGCCCGTATTCTATGGTCAGACGGTTACCGTACTGGAGTCTTACTTCAGAGCTCTTGAGTTCTATTCCTTCTCAAGGCAATCTCTTTATTTGTTTACCAAATATAAATTTTATACATTGTTAAGTGCGACTAATTTATCAAACTATATATATAAAAGTCAAACCATATACATAGATGAATAAGTGCAGTCCTGATTCCGCTTTTGTTCAAATTTTAAAACCATCTTCGTAAGAGAGGAGTGAAGTAATACAAAACAACATGGGTAAAATAACTGTGATTTTGATCGAATCCATGGTTCTCGAGGTTGGGAAAACAGGAAATACAGTTCATCCGTTTTAAATGAGAAGCCCCTCGTATTAAGCGCTTAGTATACTCCTTTTTGGGCGGTAGACCTGCATTCGATTTCCTTAGCGGATTCCATCCCATCTCGCCTAACGATTTATCATCCACTGATGTCTCCGAAATAAGAATGTCAGCCATTTTAGGCGAGATGTAAATTCCCATCTTGCCTAATCCCCTCTCACCTAAAATGGCAGTAAGTTGCAAGGGGAGAATTTCTGCACTGAA
Source organism: Thermobia domestica (assembly GCF_964235325.1). NCBI lineage: Eukaryota > Metazoa > Arthropoda > Insecta > Zygentoma > Lepismatidae > Thermobia > Thermobia domestica. Next base: position 304,779,518 of record NC_137455.1, read on the forward strand.
GAGGGAATTCCTGTACTAGTATTTAAACCTGAAAGTGTGCGAGAATATTTATTATTGATATTACATTGATTGCCTTTAAATTTATTGATCTTTTATTTCAATCAATATTTGCAATATCTGTCAACTACGATATAAATATATAATAGGGCCTAAGTACTATACAACAAGAAAGCATAGGGGGAAGGCGATTTGGTGAATTTAGTTCCTTTAAGTTTGTTTTGGGGATATGGAAAGTGATTATCAGACAGGAGCTAATAATAAACTGGATAGAAATATACAGGGTGTTTCTAAACAACACTGACAAAGTTTAAGGACTGATTCCTGATACCAAGATAAGACAAAAAGTATAGACAACCTGGGTGCAGAAATACGTCCTTTCGGCGGTATGACGAGCCAAAAATCTGTCGGAAAAATGCGAAAAAACAGCCATAACTCGAGAACAAAATGACGGATTGAAGTAGAAGGAAAGAGAATATCTGTTACTTTTAGCCTAGCTTTCATTAATGCACAATTCGATGGGATACAGAGATGGTGCAACGGTCACCCCAAAGAAACTGAAGAATTCCTGGGATATTTTATCAAACGTTGACTGAGAGAAATTAACTACAATTAAATGCTATAATAAAAGTCTCAGAACGTGATCCAAGTTACAAGAATATCGTTAAAATTCGAGAAAGGAAAAATGCACATATTTGATTGATCTATTTTGTATCACTACCCAATTGTCTGTCGAGGAATAACTGAAATCATAAGAAGTCCATAACGTTCAAATATTATGCCTTTTAGGCTACTGAAGACAGAGATATCACTTATTGTTATGTGGGTAGCGTACGTGACTTTGGTACAGGAGACCGGACACCAATTCCCTGGCATGCTGTTTAGATTCCACGTTAATCCATAGCTCCATATCTCATGTAACCTTGAGACCGAAGGAATGCTAAACCCAAATCCGATCTAATAATAGGGACAAATAATAGATGAAAGCTAATTATTGAGAATGAAATGAGAATGTAGGGGAAAATAGGATTGTCCCGAGAAAACTCACGAGCTCTTATAGTCTAGGATTGAACAAGGTCCATCCCTTACCGAATTAAGTGATCTATCACTAAGCTACCGTACCCTACTTTGGAGGAAGCACTATAATTCTGTCAGACGTATCGGTCTAGTAAATATTATGGGTGACAAAACAATATACAAGAAGTAAAAGCAGGCAGAATGTGGAATTTCAAGAGTGTCATTCGTTCGTAAACGGTAAATACGTTTTTCTTTATTCAGTTAGTCTTAACTGATTGGCCGCGTCTCTCAGAGATTGTGAAGGGACACGGTGACTCGGTTGTAAACAGCTTGTCTATGGTACGTGGGATCCCTGGTTTGGTCCTCAGCCAAGTAACTTGGTGGTGAACATCGTATTGTGTCAGTGGGTTTTCTTGGGATAGTCCAATATCCTTCCACATTCTCATTCCATCATATCTTCCACCATCATTCACTTGCCTTCTTATTTTCTCCCTTAGTCTGAAGACCATAATCTTGGATCGTTAAACTGAAATAGTTAATTTAATTTTTCAGGAGTTGCTTACAGTTTGTCGATGGATCATTGTTAAAGTTTTAATACGTTGTATTATTGCTGCTATTATTTGTAAAGAAGAAGGAGTCTGTAGGGACGGTATCGAGACTAGACGAGACTAGACTTTGCACAGTCTCGGTCTCGTCTCGGTTGATAAATAGAGGTCTCGGTCTCGTCTCAGTCAACAGACGCCTGCCTCGATCTCAGTCCCGGTCTCTAGAACCAAGTCTCGGTCTAGTGGGGCTGTATGTCTGCTTCTGGTGTCGGTAACTTGGAGTTTATTGATACCACAATGGACAAATACGGGTATTTGTCAGTGTTATATAATAATATCAAGGAAAGTGCTAATAAACTTGGTACGGGGTCATTGTATTTTTTCAGCATGGCTACGATCCTGAGAATATCTATATATATAAAAGAGAACGTACAATTTTTTGTCCGCTCATCACGCTAATACGGCTGAACCAATTTCTTTCATTTTTGGGGGGTTATTAGGATTTGGACCCTAGATGGTTTTTATCATATCACTTTAATTTTTAATTACCAGTGTCTTGAGATAATTGACCATTCAGGTGTCCATAACGTACAAATCCTTTGTTATTAGTTCATCATAGGTAAAAATAAACGTATTTATATGCAACCCGCATGACCGTGTCACTCGGCGGGTTAACATAAATGACAGGCGATATACAGCGGAAAATAGCTTGAATCTTCTGTTTAAAATTTTTTAATTGATTTGCTTATTTTTACAGACACTTTTACAATATGCCAGCACCGGGATGACCGCAGCGAAGCGGGGCGGGTTAACATAAATGACAGGCGATATAATGTTAAGATTTACTGCAATCTTCTATGGTTTTTATCATATCACTTGAAAGCGAAAAAGTAAAAATTATCTAAGTAACAAAGTTTATTGCGTTCCGGGGTGACCGCAGCGAAGCGGGGTGAACGCTGCTAGTAGCCTATATTGTCAAACTGTGGTTATTATATAACACTCCAAAAAGATTGGAAACTCCACCACAGTCTCCGGATTTAAATCCAATTGAGAATTTGTGATGGGAATTAGAAAAACAAGTGCAGAAAATAAAATAACGAATAAAACTGAGTTGAAAAGGGTCCTGCAAGAAAAATGGAGCAAAATTCTTCCTTCAGTGACCCACAAATATGTACTCTCCATGCCTAAAAGGTTAGCTGCTGTAATAAAAGCCAAAAGTGGTGCCACAAAATACTGAATATTTTTTTCTGTTCAATAATCAAATGTGTACGCTCAATTTTCAAATGTCTATTCAAGTGTGTACGCTCAGTTTTGAGTCTCCAAATACACATACTATTTTGTTTCTAATTTTTTTACTCATTATTGAAATAATGTTTACGAAGAAAATGTATTCTAATTTGTTCTAGATCTGCTCAGGAAGTAATATTTTAAGTTTGAAATACATACTTCACTTATATAGATGTCTTTTGTCCATTTTTATGTTAATAAATAAGGTAAAAGGTTCAATTATAAGAGCTACTGTAGGTAATTCGAGCTATCTGTATCTACTTTTTCCCTCTCGCCAAAACAAGTGATTCATAACTTTCTAGGTTTTTTTTTTTTTTGTATTATTTTTCGTAGTTTTGCTGCAACGTGAAGGATTTGAATAGTCAAAGATATAAGGTATATATTTGCTGCACGCTTCCGTTAAATTTTAGATCAATTTTACCCTATCTTACCTAGAAAAAGTTATATATATAGAGAGAGGTAGACTGTATAAAGACACTTTTTGGTAGAAATTGAGTTAAGAATACTCTTTAATAGACTATGTTCCTTCTATTGGTGTAAAAATATAAGTCTTATAGCATCCAACTACTTTGTAACAACTTAGTATAGTTTTTAGAACAGTACTATAGATGTTAGTTAAGGAAACGGTTTTTCGCTTCTGTAAAATTACGAAATTATGAATTGATTTTTTCTTCTTCTGAGGTCCAGATATAATAAAATGATCACCATCATCAAATCAACCGTTATCAATACACTGCAGGATGAAGGTCTTTCTAAATCTTCTCCACAACTATCTATCGTGGGCAATTGTTTTCCAAGTTTCTCTCCGGTGGTTCTTGATTTCGTCATACCTTTTTGAATGCGGACGCTTCCTAGGCAATTTTTTTCTCGTGGTATCCACTCTGCAATTATTTTCGTACATCGATCATAATTTCTTCTTGCAATGCGTCCAGTACATTTTCTACCTCATGTTAAAATTATTTCGTTAGTACCAGTCATTAGATGCAAAACAATTCATTTCTGTATATTTGGGCTACAAATAATTTTAATCCACTTCTTTCGGACCACATACAAGCTACATTTTGATCTTCGGATTTAAGGAGACTGACTCAATGATTTAAATCAACACAAGATGAGGACCCCATTTGGTCTAGAGGCTAGCACACTTGAATTCGGTCTGCGTGGTACCGAGTTCGATTCTCGGTGGAGGTAAAATTGAACGACCCAAGTGGTTCGGATTCAACTATAGTCAGTAACTCTACGTCTCCTTTACCCCCCTAGCATAACGTAGGACGTTAAACTAAAACAAACTAAACTAAAAATTAACACTATGTGTATTAACTACCCCATCAGGATGCCGCGGTCGGCAAGAGGGATTGCCGCCGTCGACGGTGGCAGGCCGCCGGGAGGCAGCCGGCACCCGTCCGCGGCGGCACGACGATCTATTTGTTCAAAATTGCCGACCTTTTGCCGAGGCGGCAAGCGGTCGAAAATCGTAAAAAAAAAAAAAAAAAAAATGCCCTCTGCCGAATTTTGCCGACCGCCAGAGTCAGCAAAACAGTCGGAAATACCTCTTTCCGACCCTCTGCCGCTCCTTATGCCGGCCTCTTTTCGACGGCGGCGCCTGCGCATTTACTGCACCTTTACGGCTGTTTGCCGACTGCTCGGCAAGGCAACTTTCCGACGGCGGCACCGGCGTCTTTAATGCTCATTACGGCTGTTTGCCGACTGCTCGGCAAGGGAACTATTCGACGGCGGCGCCGGCGCATTTTATGCACCTTTCCGGCTGTTTGCGGACTGCTGGAAAGGACCTCTTTTCGACGTCGACTTCCCGATTCTCCCACATTCTGCATCCGACTTCTTGCCGCCGTCGAAAAGTGGCCCTTTGCCGACTGGAAATCAACGCTTCAGGAAGGCAAAATTTTCATCAGCTTTTACATTAGTCTTGCCTAGGTCTTCTTCCATGCTATGATTTCTCGACAAGGAGCACCCTTGCCAATTCTTGAAGTATAAATACTTGATTTTTTGTGTGTGTGTCCCAGTATAAAATTTGTTCCTTTTTGCTTTTTTGCACCACTCTCAGCCAAAAAAGAAGAAATTGAATGGGACATGGATGTATTATATACTTTCAGAACTAGCAATTGTGCCCTTCATGAGAAATCATAGCACGGAGGCAAAGTTAGGCAAAGCTACTGTAAAAGGTGGTGAAAATTTTGCCTTCCTGAAGGGTTGGTATCCAGTCGGCAAAGGGCTACTTTTCGACTGCGGCAAGAGGTCGGATGCCGACTGTGGGAGAATTGAGAAGCTGACATCGAAAAGAGGTCCTTTCGAGCAGTCGGCAAACAACCGGAAAGGCGCATAAAATGCGCCGGCACCGCCGGTGGAAAGTTGCCTTTCCGACCAGTCGACAGACAGCAGAAAAGATGCGAGCATGCAATGAAAATCATGGCGGATTCCCACCAGTAATGTTGCACTCGGTACATACGCAGTACATTTCTACAATTCTCAGTACAATTTAAGTGCTATATAGAAGGAAAGTATCTGTGAATGGCTTACAAATGCTTAAAAGCGACCTAGAAATAAGAACTGAGCAGCTAATAATGAACGTTAAGAATAATTCAATTAACATTTCTGTGGGCCTAATGTGAAAAACTTATAACAGTCAGTACATTTCCCCCCTGAAAGCACATTTTTCACTATCACGACTACTAGGAACAACACTGTTCTATGCAATCGAAATTTGCTAGTTGCAAACGCTTTCTTCGAAAAAAAAAAAAAAAAAAAAGCCGCAGCAATCCGTCGGAATACGGTCTTTTCAGGTTGTCGTTTTCCCATCAACTATTGGAAAAAGAATTTTAAAGATCAATGATTTTCTAAATTTTTTAAAGTACAGGGGTCACACTCCCAATGGAAAATGAGATTTAAATAAAAATTAATGAAGTAAAAATTATAAATAAAAATACTGTAATAAAAGGTATATTGTGGCGGAGAGATTCAAACCGAGCCTACACGCAAAAAAAAGAAAAAAAGAAAAAGAAAAGAAAAAAAGAAAAAGAAAAAGTTACTAGTAAACAAGAAAAAGGTGGACAGTAACCAAGTTAGTTTGTCAATATATGGAAAACAGAGACGTGTGTCCAAGCAGCCAAGCCAAAAAGGTTAACGAGAGAAGGTGATAGCAACCTTGCGTTACAGGTTAATATCGCTAGGTTACAGTGTAATAACTCACAGGGGTACGCTAACCGATCACGTAGTTACCACTATCAATCATAGCCTGTAACCGGTAACCTAGTTAGTATGTTGGAATAACAGACTGCTCGGTTAATGAAACAGGGTGCATCAACTGCAGTAACCGAGTATTTTGGTTAATATAACATATTCAGTTACTGAAAGTAACCCATTTACTGGGTTAAAGTAATACGGTAGGACAAAAGTATAACCAAGTAGATCGGTTAATATAACAAATTAAATTAGTTAAGATAACATATTTACTCGATTAATGTAATATGGTAGGGCAAATGTTTAACCGAGTAGATCGGTTAATTTTACCTGTTCAGTTAATTGAAATAACCCGTTTACTCGGTTAATGTAATAGGGTAAGTTAATTCTAGTAACCGAGTATCTCGTCTAATATAACCTCCTTTATTAGTTGAAATAACCATGACTCAATTTGTTATAACCTCTTTTGCTTTGTTGTCCATATATTGACAAAGTTTCCAGGGTTAAAATTGTGTTTAACCTTTCTGAAGGATAAAATTTTATGCCCAATTCAGAATTGTTCTCGGTCTATAATTTTTGAACCACTTAACGCAGAGATGTGAAATAAACGTTTATGTAAAAAACTAAATTTTTCTCTAGTTTATAAAACCACATGAAGTGACGTACTTATTTTCAATATGAATCTGAGGACGGTGTCTTATACAGAAAGGTGAAAGCATTGTTTAGAATGATTCAGAATGAATAATTGAAAATATTAATTAATAATAGTATAGAAAAGAATTATCAATGCAATGCGAAATGGTAATTCCTTAATTTCCTATAGTAATTTGCTAAATGAAATTTGAGAAATTATTTCGGCTGCAACATAACAGATTTCTAAAAGTACAGTAGAGGGTATATTTAATAATCCATAAAATTATGTTACTACCTTTCTGTATCATTTGAAGAAAGACGAAAAATGTATAGTTTTATAAAAGGGAAATAATTTACCTATGTGGAATGGATTTGTTTCATGTCAAACATAAGTGGTTCAACGGTTTATACTGAGACACATTTCTGGGTTCGACATAAAATCTTAACCTTAAAATTAATACAAAATTTTAACCCTGAAAAATATAAAGCACTTCATAGTCCTGTAAAATATAAAGCTTTTATAGTCCTGTAAAACACAGTAGAACAGGAGCTCCGTGAGTTTTTACACATTGTGAACAATATGAAAAAATTTAATTAAAAACAGAACAATGTTATAAAGAGTCATGACAGTATCCCACCGTCCTTAATGTGAATTCTACTTTCCATTTCCATACTGCAGAGTTTTTGATATGCTGTTCAACTTACTGCAAATAGATGGTGAATATAAAATTAACTCGAAAAATTATTCACAGAGTCAAATAAACTAATTAAAATATAATAATACTGCAAAATATAAGTTATCCGTATAGCTCAGACTTTAGGGATTATGTGTATGAATCAAGCTTCAAATACTGGCCACAATGTTAAACATTTTTCACTAACAATTCCACGCCTGCGTCTCTGAATGCATTCATTTTCTTATACTACACTGAAAACAAAAATGTCTCTGCATTTGTTGTAATTTTGGTTAAGAAAAAAAAAAAAAAAAGTGGCCGGAGCGATCACTTGTCTGCTTGTCCGGCTATGGTCGAAAGTCTGGGGCAATAATTTAAAATCCCCGATACTAATGCATCATGTATGTATTGTTGAAACCAGGGTCAAGGGCGCCGATCCTGGAGGACCTAGTCCCCCCCCCCCGAAAGCTCATGTAAGCTTCCTCGCATTGTATTTATGAATATACCATATTTGGTATAATTTGAATGCAATTTGTTTTTAAATCCCTATGTATGTTTTTTGCATGTAGATGCCCCCTCCCCCAAATTTACAGAGAAATCGGCACCCTTGGCCAGGGTACAGCTTTACTTACACCCAGGGGTAAAAGTGGATTTGAAAAGGTAGGGAGACGCATGAATTTACCCGTACCTATCTTTGCACATTGTAATTAAGTTAGAAAGTGGGTGGACGCCACGGATAATTCCTGGAAGCGAGGGGACGGCGTCCACCCGCATTCTCCATACTTTTACCCCTACTTACACCCATGACTATATTCGTATAAACCAAACACAAGTTCTAACGACTAAGCTATCAGTTCTCACTCTATGCCTTAAATATTTATTTAAATAAACCTACACTTCAAAAGTGGAAATCATATTAAGTTAAAATAACAATTAAGTAGGCAACTAATTGTTCATTTAATTCGTTTCTATATGATTTATACATTAATTGTATACAATGAAACAGAAAAATGTGAGAAAATAATTTATATCGTAAGTGAAACAGCCACATGTACAGTATACTCATAGTGCATACCCACTATATAGAGAAAAAAGGTTAATAAAGTCATTCACATCAAAAATGAAATGTTTTAGCATAATACTTTGCAAAGATCCTTTGTTTTAAAGGAATTCTTTAAGAGAATAAATGAAGGGAAGATCACATTTTTTTCTGGTCTATATTAGCACTAAAAACACACGAAATTGTATTAACAAAATACAATGCACATCGTATTAACTTATATACATTAGCATATGTAATGAACCTTATCATTCAATAGAAGTTATATGTAATATACCTTCGGATGTACTACTAATTTTTTTTTTTTTTTAATTTGTAGCATTTTATAACATCGAGTTTTAACACAGATAGCCTTCATACAGTAAGTAAAATCAAAAAAGTATTTTTTGTTTGGTATTTTTCTATATGCACCTATAACAGCACTTGCTCCCCCCCTCCAGACACATCCTGGCTACGCTACTGCTCTCTGTGGGTCTTCCTTCCATTGGAACGCTTCTGTCTTTCTTGAGCAACATTTCCCCTTGCTTCCAGAAATAATTGAAGTATCTAAAATAGAACAAACATAATGCATTGTAAAATATACTCTTCAATGTGTACGGCGGTGACACATTACGTATATTTATTACAATCGAATATATACTTCATCACACCAAAACCAAACCAATCTACACAGTGCAATAGACCTTGTTGCAATGAACCGGCTTCAACGCTATATGTTAGAGATTGCAGGAACTACGTCTACCTGAGTGACGAATATGTAGTCAACCCATTGTGTTACCTGCCTCCAACAGGTGTACCGGGAAAATTCTAGACCAAATGGCCGATACGTCTTTTATTTAAATGATCCCGGTGTACATCACGACGCTGGGTAGATTGAAAAAATTTGGGGTACTCCATCAGGGGATTGAACCCGGGACTATACATACATGAGTCCAACGCTCTAAGCCCTAAACCAGAGATCGTCAACTGAGTGAAACATTTTTATATTCTTCGGAGCTAGTGGGCAGCGAGGTGCATAACTGTGCATTTACCTTGAGTGAAATCAGAGTAGCTAACTGAGTGTAAAACGTGTTTGAGCTAGTAGTCACATTAGAAGCAGAAAAAAGTTTTGGCCCTTTGACGTACTGATTATTATTTCAATTTTATCGTTTGTAAGTTAAAGCACCGGTTCTCAACTTGGACGGTTCTCAACTAAAGCACCGATCCCAGACCAAGTGAGCTTTGTGGTGAGCAAGCACCGTGCGCATAGGGTTTTCTCGGAGTTCTTCTGTTTCCTCCCCCTTTCTTCATTCCACCATTTCATTCATTTCTCATCATCACTGTCTACATTAGCCTCAGTGCGTGATCGTGAGACGTTAAACTAGATATTTCATTCTTTAAATGGAAGCAGTCATTTGCTTCTAAATTCTCTAATAAACATATTAGCTATTTATAGTATCTAATTTTAATGGATGTTACAAAATGTTTACAAAGCAGCTTTACTATGACAGTGATACGCGATGAACACGGAGAACCGAATAGACTGATAAGTTACTTTGATACAAATCAACATTTAAAAATGTACAAGAAAACCTGTAAGAGTAATCAAAACTATAGTCACTGATGAAGAATTCAATTACGTCGAAACAGTTAACTTTTACTTAGTCTTTATTACAACAGTACGGTCGCCACCCCAAGCGAGAATCAGAAAAGAAAAGAAATCCTGCCATATATCCAGGGGCGTCATTTCACACTTCGCTTGAGGGGGGCAAGAGCACCACCGACATAAGACTTTTACGTTTTGTACTAGTATATTAGTAGACAATCGATTAAAGTATATGTATTCCTCAAACTCTTGGGGGGGGGAAATTGCCCCCTCCTGCCCTCCATAAATGACGCCCCTGATATATCCAATGATAGGAATCGGAGTTTCTTGAGAAATCTTTGAAACATTACCTTGAAGCTGCAAGTTAAACAATAAATCCCTAAGTCCCTCACCAGACAAAAAGATGTATTAAAATAGAATATTATATTTAGTGAAGAGAGCATTACATTACTTTGAAATAGAACTTCGATACGCGTCAGGGTTTTGCGACATTATTGTATTGGCAATTGAGAACTTTGTATTTGGCTGAATACAAAATATTACATCTTAAAATAAAACCTTGTTAGTGGAACAAATAAAATGCACATATACTTAAATAAACTGCAGGTAAAATCGATCAGGTGGGCAAAAATGGTAAAAGCTTCAAAACAAATACATTTTATGTTCTCCTAGGAGTAGATTTGAGTAACATATCTAAAACACAAACCTTCTGTAATAAGAATTCAATCGAATGAACATAACTTTGAGAAAACCCACGCACAAGGTGTTTGTCCACCACAAAGCTCACTTGGCGCGAGCTGGGATCGAACTAGGGACCCCATGCACCAGAGGCGAACGCTCTACCAGTGAGCCACCGCGGCCTATTATACTTTTATTCATAACCAGACTATAGTCCAATTCATTGTGTTGGAAAGTTGAGGGGAGGGGGGATCTGAGGTGTCCCGTATTCTCATGGAGAAAATATGGCAGGTTTATTTACGCTGGAAGATGTTAATTTCATGTAAGACATTTTGAAACATTTATTTGTTTCATACAACATGAATTGTATCTTTGTTTTAAATTAATAGACACCTTTTGGTATCCATATTTGGCGAACATCAGTCAGGCTTTTGGCTGACTTGATTTACATTTGTTCGTTTGTCTGCCGAGCTCCTTTATGGCTAAGCGGTTAGTGTACGCGTCTTCGACCTGGGTGACCCGGGTTTGCTTCCCGGAGGGAGCTCACGTGGTTCGGATTCCACTTTAATCAGTAGGTCCCGCCTTATATAGCCTCGCTGCTGAAAGGGACGTTAAACACAAAATCAACTCAACTTTCGGTCTTTTAAGTTAAAATTTTCAGAGTACAAGCACAAGACACTCTAAATTTCCTGTTTAGATTTTGGCGGCATACCAACGTAAAATATCAAATTGGCGGCCATTTTGTCAAATGAGCGAGTATCTACGCTATGAAGAGCAATTTTCAGTCTTTTAAGTTGAAATTTTGACAGTAGAAGCACAAGATATGCTGAATTTGCTGAGTAGATTTTCTCGGCGGTCCAATGTAAAAAAAATCAAAATGGCGGCCATTTTTTCAAAACGGCAGTGAGTAGAAAATTGTTGCAAGTTGTGACAATGTCAATATTGAAATATAAATCACATTTTAACACTTTTACCCCAAAGACATTGAAATATTAAAAAAAAAAACGAAAATACCCCAAAAAACCCATATGGGCCCAGGTGGGTTTGGCTTTTTCAAAAAAGCCCGGGTTTTTTCAAACCCTGGTTCATGATGAGCTTTTCTTCTCAAAAAAGTTTTAATAGTAGTCGCTAATGGTTTTCTGCAGATGTTAATGTTAAATTGTTTAATTTTTTCAAACTTCCGATGTCCAAGTTTTTGTACCTACACATCGTGAAACAGTGTCAGGAGAAAGGGTTAACACTCGGAAAATGAAAATGAAATATTTGAGTTTTACGTCCCGCGGTTATGCCGGTTAGGATAAAGGAGACGGTGATGATGAGAGATGAATGAAAATGGTGGAATGAAGAAAGTGGGAGGAAAGTGGAGAATCCCGAGAAAACCCACGCACACGGTGTTTGTCCACCACAAAGTTCAATTGACAGGAGCAGGGTTTGAACCAGGAATCCCATCCACCAGAGATGAACGCTCTACCACTGAGCCACCGCGGCCCGCAAAAAATCAAAATAAGACAGTCTGGTGCAGGTGTAGTTTTGGCACACTACATTTTGGAAGATTTACAGGTAAAATTCAATACTTTACATGAAAAGACATGTTTATAAGGAACGAATTTCTACAGGTAACTTAATTACATACAATGTAATACAACTGTATCTTAGGTTTATTAATGTTAAATCATTACAAGTGCTTTACGACGAAAAAACAAATGAGTGCATATGAAAAATGGCTCTATTAGATGTTATTTTCCACGGGCGGCTTACCTCTGCACCGTGTACACCGGCATCATATTTCTGCACAGTGTGCAGAACCTGTATTTTGTTTACAAGTGGAGAGTTACTAGTATGAAACAACAACAAGTGTTGTTGAAATTTGTATTATTCTCAAAACGCAATTCCTTCCACTACTCTCACTTCTGCGGATACACACTATCGCTGACGTGCCTGCTCCCTTCGGACGTATTCCCGCGCGGGCACACCAGCTTCGCCCTATCTGACTCGGTTCGATAGCATTCGTGCTATTTAGTGGCCACCCAGCACAGATTGTTTTGTGCTTTTTTGCGCTGTTTTTATGCTAGACATCTGGAAGCCTTATTTATACGCAAATGGTAAAAGAATTATAATTTTTCAACAATTACTTCTAGAGGTCCCCTTGAATTTTATTTATGCAAAGTAAAATATATTCCGCCCATTTGAAACCGTCTAGGGGACAATAAAAAATAAACTGATGAAATAATTATATTTTTTCAATTTTTTTTTTTAGTATTGCGCCAGAAGTAAACCTGTACACAAGAGCATTTAACCACTACCTCAGTTCTCCCTTTTTTTGTTTTTGTTTTTTTTTTTAATTGGAAGTTCTCGCTCACATGTGAAACAAGTCCTGCAATATATAATCTAGTGGATCTTATTAGGTTACTAAAGATACACTAAATACTAGAGAATACTAAAGGAACACAAACCTTGTCATGGCACAAACATTATGGGAAATTGTCCACGTTTCTCTAAGATAATTATCTTCCTTTTTGTTATCTCGGCTTAAAACTTATGAACAAATCCGAATTTGTGTTCGTTCAGTTTTTTTCGGCGCAACGCCCGGAATAATTGATGAAAAATTTTAATTATTTCACCAATTTCCTTCTTATTGCTTCTAAAATATTTCCACTGGGCGACATGAAAATATCACTCCTGGCATAGATAAAATTATTAACTGCTTCTAGCAGCCAAGTTATCCTTTAACCTCCAGTTGGTTACCGATTAATATTCTCAGTGTACCTCTCACCTCGCTGACATTTTCCCCTGGAGTAGGATTTCTGCTTGGAAATAGCGTTCCTTTGATTGTATTATAAGAGTGCAGCCTGTATACCACCTCGCTTTATTTTAGCCATAAGAAAAGGTTGCGGGTCATTTTCTCACTCTATTATGCAACAACTATTCACAAAACACAAAATCAAGCTATCACCTCTAGTAGAACGTCAGAGCACTTAATCTAAAAATTATCCAATCTAACCTAACCTAAAATGAGGGATTTACTGTTGTATCGCACAACCAATTTGAAAATCGCAAAAAAAAAAGTACCAAAACGTACTCCGATCGGTTATATTTGGTTGGATTAGATAAAGTTACGTTCGATTACTTTATATTAGGTTAGGGGCATAAAAACTGCAGTGCTAAAAACACAAACCAACCTGTGCTAGTCAGGGGCGGATCCAGGACGGATTTCTGGGGGGAAGGAGGGAGGTTGTAATACTGCTACTTAGAGCTACTTTTGAGTACTCCAAACTCTGGAATGGGTTTTATTTATATATAAAGTAAGAAAGTTTTGGAAGGGGGACAATCGCCCCGATCGCTCCCCCTCGATCCACCCCTGGTGTTAGTTGGCCACTAAAAAGCACGAATTCTATATAACTGAATCAAGCAGGGCAACGATGGTGGGCCCGCGCGGGGGTGTGTTCGAAGGGAACAAGTGCGTCAGCGACGGTGGGTATACGCGTAAGCGAGGGTAGTGAAAACATGTGGGCTTTGGTAATCATACATATTTTGATATCACTTGTTATGGTTTCATACTATTAACGCTCCATTTCTAAACATAAAATACAACTCTCGTACACTGTGTAGAAATACATTGCTGTTGAGTTAGAAGCCACTTACCTTAAAAAGTAAGGCATGTAAACTTTTGCAATTTCAAGAGGAAAATCGTATACTACATTTTCTTAACTGTCTTCGTTTTTTTAAATAAAAAATTAAGTGAAATCCTTAAGTTTTTTGTCCCACGGTTATGCCGGTTAGGCTAAAGAAGAGGGTGATGATGAGTAATGAATGAAATGGTGGAATGAAGAAAGTGTAAATAAACGGGAGAACCCCGACGAAACCCACGCAGACGCTGTTTGCCCACCACAAAGTTCACATGGCGATGGCTGGTATCGAATCCGGGACCCCAAGCACCAGAGGTGAACGTTCTACCACTGAAGCAGCGCGGACCCTACAATTGTAATCGAGTTCTTGATATACCTTAGGGGGTCCGTGGAGGTAAGCTGAAAGGTAACAAATAGAATCGAAGTTAATACACAGATTGGGCTAGGTAGTACCATTTAAATCACTTTCTTTGATATCTTCCCCCCAAATTTTACATGCCACAGACGCCAGTGCGCGGGAACATACTATAACCGAATCTACCAATTAACACATGTAACACAACATATAAAATTTATGACAATTTGAAATGTATATACATAATATTAAATTAACTCACCAAATGTATATTGCTCTCTCACTTCATACTCAATGAATAATTCGTAAAACTATGAGCGTCCTGCTCCTTCGGGAACTGTTGCAGCATGATATATACTTTAAAGGAATATATTTATACTTATAAACATTTAATCGCCACTTGTAAACTCAAACCCAACGAACTTTGAACACTTGGCCCACATTGCATCACCATGTGACAAATGAAGAACGCGAACCGAACATACAGGCAGCGCAACCAGACTACGATTTCTGCAATCAGGCTCTTCAGCGGCCCTGGCAGCTCTGCGCCTGTCCGAGCATCTTTTCAAGGTCGGTACATCCGCTGTTTGCCGACCTTCTTCCGGTCCCTTACTTGTCGGCACGCCGTCAACGTTTCGGCGTCTTCCCGACATTTGTCGCGGTCGCTGTCCGCTGTTTGCCGTCTCCTTCCAAAATGTTTGTCAAGGATCCTCTCGTACTTGTATTTTATTTTAAGTATTTACTTCTCATATACCCTTTACGTGCAGTCCCTTTACTACATTTCTTTTAATGCATTTACCTTTTTTTATGGTCGGCACGTCGTGAACGTTTCGACGTCTTTACAACTATCATTTGCCGTTGTCGTTCCGTCCGCTGTATGCCGACTTTCCGCCGACTCCGTTTTCACAAGACATGTTTTATGGAATTAGTGCCCACACACAAGAAAAACCTTTGGACAGTTTCAATTTTTACTTCATCATTAAAGAAGATACAGGCTCAATTCATTTTCCAAAATTCGACTCTTTGCCGCTGGTACGCGTTATTGCAACTTTCGTCGACGTCGTGCCGACGTCGCTTTTCAAGAAATTGCCGGCAGTCTCTTCTTGCAGTCCTCGTCATACTGTCTGCTGACTGTTTCGAGAAAGCTTTATACGAGGGAAATATAAGCCCTAATTCGTATTTTAAAGCAACAAATTACCTTCTAACTCTCTTTGTTTTCTTTTGGTGAACGAATCTCTTTTTGCTCGTCGCGGTCGAAAATCGAGCGGAAAGACGCCGGTGTCCGGCGCCGGCAATCCGACCGCGGCATGCACAAATTGTCCGACTATAGGCGGGAGGATCCTGATGGGGTAACTGCAAGTCCTTGGTTACTGCATACAGCTGTATGTCAGGGATAATGATTTTCGGTGGTCAAACTACACCAAGTGAAATTAAATTAAGGTATAATTAGAACTTTTAATTAAGCATGGTTTTAATCTAAAGTGTACACCCGGCCTAAGGCTTAGGGGGAACACCCAGTGTTACTGAAAATTTATCAGTTACATTTTGCATTTACATGCATTGCTGCATCTAAAACTTTTACATTAATTTCATAAGTACATGAAAACGCCCTATTTAGAAACATTCTTGGACCAAAAAACAAATCATGAGTAATTTAAAAATATTTTGCAGTTTAGCTACGTTATTTGCTCTATATTTACAACAATATATAACAATTTATTTAAGTGGGCAAAACTGCATAAAATAATCTGACTTGTTGTAATTAAAACCACCAAAAACTATTGTTGTACTGTTATGGTTGAAAGAAGCAAACGAAAGCAAAATCATTATTAAAATTTAACACAAATACGTCATTTTAAGTAGTATAACAATCACTACCCATGTATTTCGTATCTATGAAACGATGTCAAATAACAATTGTTGTAAACGGCATTGTGATCTTTTAAGTGTTTTGGAAGCATCTACATGATGAAACGTGATATGTCAGCACGTCTTTAGAAAAGTTTAAAGTTTCTTTTTCCTGTAACTTTTATTCTTCATTCATTCCAAATATACAATACCACAATCATAGTATTTAATGCTAAGATATAATTGATGTGCATTACACCGTCCATGCCATTTGAGATATTAGATATCTCCAAAATGTTAATGTCACTGATACTGTATTGTCTTTCGTTACCGTGAATAATGTATGTGGTATTGTTGTTATACTCAATATCTAAGTTAGATATATCGAATGCCTTACGTAGTGCAATTTGAGAATGGTGTTGCATTAGCAACACTGCTTGTTTATCGAGTGGTATTTAAAAAGTGAAAGAAAAAGAAAAAGAAAGATATAAGGGATATTAAACTAATGGATTGGTTAGAACGCATTCTTAATCAAATTACACTTAATAACTTTACACTTATAAAAGCTGTACCCTCCCATGCAATCTACATATTTCAGTAATTTCCAAAAAATAAGTCTTACTGTCAAAGAATATCTCTATCGGAAGGGGGTTTCCCCTCGAAAAATTTGTTGTACTCTATGTCAAACTGGACTAATCAAACATTTGTCTCTGTTCTTTTCATGAATATTAGCAGCTTTCTTCTAGCTTGTAGAATGTAACACAATTTTTGTTCGTTGACGTAAGGTACTTGATTTTAGCCAGTTTCGTCAATCAACCTTTGATAAAATATCCCAGGAATTCTAGAGTTCCTTTGATCACTCTCGCGCCGCCCCTACTCTACATCGAATTGTTTATTAACGGAATGTACGACTACAAATAATGAACTTTTCCATTTACTAGACTTCGATTCGATATTTTGCTCTCTAATTGTGGTTGTTTTGGCATTTTTCCGCCAGGTTTTCGGCTGGTCACAGCAGCGCCAAAAAGAAGCGTCTGTGCAGCTGGGTGGTCTATAGTTTTTGTCTATCTCACCAGGGATGATATCGAAACTGTACCTTGAATTGGGAGACATTCTATTTATTTTCTGATAGGACTTCTCGAGCAAGTTCCAAAACATGTGTTCGTTTCTTGCCCGGAAGTGACATCGCAATTTGCAGGGGCTAAAATATATAGAACATTTTGACCTATTTTCTATAGCAGGTGTACATAAAGTACGTTGCTACCCCTAAAAGTTGAAACCTATGCTAAAACTTCAAAACACCAGTTTCATCATTGTCAAAGCATAATTTAACGAAGTGAAAATATTTGCCCCAGGGTCCCCTCAGGGTCCCAGGTGGGGTCCAACACAAAATTTGCAATTGAAAATTGGGGCAAGTAGTATATCGTTTGAAAGCTAGTGTTAAAAGAAAAACGATAACGGAAATCTCACAGCTCTAATCAAACTCTGTGCGAAATTGCGGAAGATTCAAAATTTGAAAACAGACTGCAGCTAAAAGACCATGGGCTCCATTAGAATTCAAAAACTGTGATACAGGTGTC
The DNA here is from genome assembly GCF_964235325.1 of Thermobia domestica. Taxonomy (NCBI): domain Eukaryota; kingdom Metazoa; phylum Arthropoda; class Insecta; order Zygentoma; family Lepismatidae; genus Thermobia; species Thermobia domestica. The sequence continues at coordinate 304,797,598 of NC_137455.1, forward strand.
AAAATTCTAAAACACGTGTTTCATTATTTGAAAAGTGATATTTATCGAAATTATAATGTTTACCCCAGAGTCCCCGCAGGATCCCAAATGGGGTCAAACTCAAAATTGGCAATTGAAAAGAGGGACAAGTTGCGTATCGTTTGAAAGCTAGTGTTAAAAGAAAAACGGTAACAGAAGTTTCACAGCTCAATGGAAACTCTGTGTGAAATGGAGGAAGATTCAAAATTTGAAAACAGTCTGCAGCTAACAGTGCATGGCCACCACTAGAATTCCAAAACTGTGATACAGGTGTCAAAATTCTAAAACATGTGTTACAGTATTTAAAACGTGCAATTTATTTAAATGAAAATGTTTGCCCCAGGGCCTTCGTAGGGTCCCACGCGGAGTCTACCTCGAAGTTTTCATTTGGAAAGGCTTCAAAAAATGTATTGTTCATAAGCTATCGTTCTTCAACTTTCCGACAACCCATCTGGTAGAAGCAGTCTAGAAGACACGGCTGCATCGAATGTTGTTTGCTGAAACTTGGCTTTTGTTGTGGCCTATGTGTGAGAGCCACGTAATTCACACGCCACGGTCGTAGCAACGTGGTAGCAGCCAGGACTGTATCTTTGTTATGCAGGTATGAGGGCCATGTGCATGACGATCACTCTACGGCGTGATAATGAGGATTGAGTGTCTCGTGGAGGTGTGCGGCCATGCTATTGTTCATGAAGAAGTGATAAAGGCACAGTGGTTGGGGACACCAACTGCACTGAATAAAACTCTTCTGCATACAGTGTTCGTCGTCCGAAATCGAACATGTCGAGAAAGCTGGATCCCTTGTGTGGAAACTGAAAGACAAGTCTCTCACTGACTGGTAACTAAAATCGTCAGGAAGGTCGATGTATCCACATTTTTCGAAAGCGTACTCGATCATATCTGGGTGATTCCAACTGATTTCGTGCTACCCCAATCAAGTGAGCACTGGAATATCGATTTGTCATGTCTAGCTTGTCTCCAAGTCCTTCATTCTCAACATGCTTGTGGGCACGCTTCACCATCATTTTTCTGTAAAGAATATATCCCACATCGAATGGCTGTCCATAGGAAGTACAGCCTGTAGTGATTGTTCCTGGATATAAGTCAGGACACTTGATACAAGTCCGGATCTCTCATGATGGCTGCGTCTTCCTTCAACAAAAGACACGGAGTTCCAACGTCTCGAACAAGATGTGGCAGGTATTCCTTGAATATTGCCTTTGTCATAATTCCTGACTTGTTGGCTCTGATTATGACTCCAGGGATCTGAGGGTTTTTACATTGGACCCTTGATTCAAATTTCCCGGTGGTTCGCGGAGCACAATGACAGTCGGGCTCACAAGTTTTCCTGATGCCGAAATCGCTTTCTGGACTGTGTAAAAATTTGTCACTTTTGATTCGCATCTTACATGAGTTTAGACATTTTTTGCTCCACGTTGAGTTAGAGTTCGTGGTATTAGTAATTCATAATTGAATCCAATTTGATCAAGGTTGTAGTTATCCTCTTCAATCTCCCGCCTGATTTTTTGAATGTAACTGTCGTATTCGTTTGAAATTTGCAGTGCTTTCGTTCTGGCTGTAATTGTCATGACTTCTGTGATTTTCCTGGAACCCCAGTTTATTTCTCTCAATAGTCGGCGGATCCATAATCGGGATGCCTTGAAACCAGTAACCCCTAACTTCCGCGATTGTTCGAAGGCTTCCACGGTAATGCCGTCTTCAGTGATACTGAAAACATTCGGAGCAACGCGTTGAATTTTGCACCATGCTTTGACAGATTCTCGGAGTTCTGCTAGCTTGGTCCGCTTGTATGCCTTGTCCAGGAATAGTTTCATCCGAATGATGTCACTTGTAAAGATGTCAACTCTTGCTACACGTTTCGCATCCTTGAGTTTTCGAACACTGGATGCGTTGTTATAAGCTGCTACAGTATCCCTTAATTTCGTTTCCCTCCATGATCTCCAAAATGCGGTTTCCTGAGAAGGATTTGGGTCCAGGTAGTCGTAATCAGGATCACCTTCGGTACCCGAAGCGATTCCTTGTTGACTTGATGTCGTGTCCAAGGGCTGGAATTGAGTATTATCTTCGAACGTAACATAATTGTCTACGGTCTTTGTAATGTCCTGGAGAACAGAGTTTATCACCATCAACTTGATGAGCTTGTGAACCCCCTTTGCAATCTAGAGAATCAATTTTCTAGATGTAAGTCAACGTTATTGCAAATTGACTTACACAACTTTTCATTCAAGCTAATCACAGGCTATAAGTCAGGGTTGCTGGCTTTCTAAATTCGTCATTGAAAACGTTCAATGTATAGAAATGAAAACGTATGTCCTGGAGTCCCTATATGCGGGCAGCGGTCAAACTACACATTTTCAAATGCGTTATGTAGTATTTTCTATCAAAGTTTCTCAAAACAGGCAACGTATGGAACCAATCTTTCGTCTCTACGCCAATCCTGTGCAAAATGGTGGGGTGTTTACACTACGTCTAAATGCTGAATCTTAAAGTTCATGACCACCTCTTACAACTAAAGCTTTGAAACAAATGTCGAACTATGTGGTTCTTCACATCAAAACGACACTTGTAAATGCAAAACAGTCACGTGGTCTAGAGGTTTCTAGAACGATTCTACCAGACGGGCTCTCGGTAAGTTGTAGCGGGATAGCTTTCAAACGATATGCTACGTGCCTCTCTTTTCAATTGCCAATTTTGAGTTGGACCCCACCTGAGAACCTGCGGGGACCCTGAGGTAAACATTGTCATTTCGATAAATAGCACTTTTCAAATAATGAAACACGTGTTTTAGAATTTTGACACCTGTTTCACTGTTTTGGAATTCTAGTGGTGCCCATGCACTGTTGTAAATTTTGAATCTTCCGTCATTTTGCATAGAGTTTGATTAGAGCTGTGAGACTTCCGTTATCGTTTTCCTTTTAACGCTAGCTTTGAAACGATATGCTACTTGCCCCTCTTTTCAATTGCAAATTTTGAGTTGGACCCCACCTGGGACCCTGCGGGGAGAATAGGGGGAGATATAAAAAAATAAATACAACTTAATACCTCTTGAACCAAACGACCAAGATCGATCAAATTTTCAACATAGATGAGGTTCATTCTTTCTACCTTTTTCATTTTGACGGAGCCACGTAGAGGAGGGGAAGCAAGAGATATACAAAAATCAATATATTAGAAGTAAAAGTGACTATGTTCATGAATGAACAACTCTTGAAACACCCGATCGTTCTCCATAAAATTTTCAACTTATGAAGTTCAAACCTGGAAAGTTGTTTATCATTTCACTTTGACGGTAGAAGTTAGGGTAGGGGGAAAGAAAAGGAAAAATATATAAAAATGAATAAAACATAACTGTTGAACCGCCAGACCGATCTCGATCAAGCTTTCAACATACATAAGATTCTTGCTTAAAATGTTACAGTGCACCGTAGTGGAGGGAAAGAGCAGAGATTTATATTTTGTAAATTAAAATGAAAGTGACTGTCTTTGTGACTTCAACAATCTCTTGAATGATATTAGTGCCGAATCCATGGTTTTCGATGTCGCTTACGAGATAACCTATCGAAGTGTAACTCTGACTTCGAGTCGAGACTATGGCCGTTGGATATCTTGTCCCAAAAGAACATAACACTAACAGGGATACATCCTCAATCTCAATCCTTGCAGATATATAAGCGTGAAAAGTTAGAAATTAAGCTCCATACTATACAGTACAAAGTCAGATTCCGGGTCACATTTTTCGGAAACGGTCGGGTAAGGAAACTCAGTGAATATATATCAAATTATTGTAGGGAGCCCAGCACCTTTTGAAAAATGTGTATCCCCGTGGCACTCGCAGTGTCCCAGGCGGGTCCAACTCAACCGCAAATGGAACCGGGGGTCAAGTAGCATATTGTATGAAAGCTATTGTTAAATAAAAGAAGATAGGAAAAATCTCAACTATCTACGATAACCTTTTGCAAACGGGCAACTGGTCATAATGTTAATACAATATACATCAGAAAATCTATGGCCACGCTGCTAAATCCGTTAAGTTGCGACAATAACAAAACAGTAAAACACTTTAAAAGTGCAAGGTATTGAAGTAAAGCAATTGCTGCAGAGTCTCTCACAGAGTCGCAGAACGGAGCTTATCAAAGTATAAGTGTGACGTCGAATGACCAATGGACCACAGAATGACCATGATCATTGGATTTCGTGTCCTAGAAGATATATGATACATTGTCAACCGCAACCGTCATGGAGAGTGAGAAGTTTAAAAGACAACGGGTCGTTTTCATTGAATTTTACGATATTTGTTATTATTTTGTCTAGCGCAATATATGATTTCTTTATTAACATAATATTCTGTAAATATACCAACACGTATATGGGAAGTTGTATATGCATTTTCTTTGGACATAGTTTTGTTTACTTTCATTTCATCTACATATTCTGCCAATAAATTGCATATTGCTGCAAATCAATATTGTATTGTCACACAGTATTTTGTGTGCCAATATTCTATGAAACACTACCTTCTGGGAAGTTCACTTTGTTTTGGCTCGTCTCCTACCCCACTTGGTTATCGTTTTCTTTCCCGAGTTTACAATTATCAAACTGGTTTCCAACTTTACATTTTAACGAAATATTATTCTCGACCATTCCCTATATCCCTAGGAAAGCATCCTCCGATATATTTTATTTCTACACCATTATTCCAGTTTTCTCCAACCACACTCCTCTCCAACTTGCCTCGCAGTTTCAAGGTAATTTTCTTCGTCTTTACCATCAAGTTTCTCGTTCAGCAAATCCCCCGAGAGAAATTTCACGGTGCAATCTGCGAATTTGGGGTCCCGATTAGCGAGTCATAGACCATTGCCCTTTGACCTTCTACCCTCTATGACGGTTGCGATTGACAATGTAACCTTTTTCTTCTAGGACAAGAAATCCAATGGTCATGCCAATTCTATGATCCATTGGTCATTCGAAGACACACTTATATTTTGATAAGATCCGTTGTGCTACTCTGTGAGAGAATCTGCAGCAATTTGCTTTACTTCAATACCTTTCACATTTAAACGTGTTTATCTGTTTTGTTATTGTCCCAACTTAACGGATTTAGAAGCGTAGCCATAGATTTCCTGATGTATATTATATTGGCATTTTGACCAGTTGCCCGTTTGCACAGGGTTATCGTAGATAGTTGAAATTTGTTCTATCTTCTTTTATTTAACAATAGCTTTCGTACAATATGCTACTTGACCCCCGGTTCCATTTGTATTTGGGCCCCGTCTGGGACCTGCGAGTGCCCCGGGGACACAATTTTTTCATTCGAAAGGAGCTGGGCTATCTACACTACTTTGACATGTATTCGCTAAGTTTCCTTACCCGACCGTTTCCGAAAAATCTTACGCGGAACCCGTAATGTAATTTGTAATGTATAGTATGGAGTTCAATTTCTAACTTTTCGCGCTGATATCTCCGCAACGGTTGCGATAGAGGATGTACCCCTTTTCTTGTTATGTTCTTTTGGGACAAGGTATCCAACGGCCATAGTCTCGACTCGAAGTCAGAGTTACACTTGGATAGGTTCCCTCGTTAGGTGCACAGTGACAGTTCCAATGCCATGCCCCACAACATAGGAGAGAAATATAAAAGCTACCGAATATGACTGATGTAGAGAAAGCTTTATAAAGTGACTGACAAGCGAAATTTATTACTATTTTTAAAAATAAAGCAGCGAAGCTTGACATGAAAGGATACATAAAGGAAAAAACAAAACTCGAACTGTTGGACTGACAGGGAATTGAACACAAATCTTTGTCTTGACAACAGTTGCTTTTCCTCAGGTAATATTATCATTATGCAGGTAGTTGTTTCAATACTCTTTCACTGGATGTAAAACAGTAGTGACAAATGTGAACACTATTAAAATGTAATTACAAAGTACGTTGAAACAAAACAAGTTCTTCTGATATGCTCATAAAATACATAGTTATGAGTTTCAGTTTGATTAGTGAAGGCAGAAGAAATTATGCACACAGAGAAATGAATACTTTTGTATGTTAGTAACGATTGTTTGTTTCTTCAAAACTGCAATACGTTTTCATTCATTAGAAATATCCTTTAGTTTAGCACTTTACTAGTAAACTGTAGTGATGGTGGAAGATATTAAAGTCAAAAAACTATCATTGCAAGTGTGTAGGGTCCTGTATTCGATCCAGACAGAGATGTGACATTATGACGGAACAAAATTTTGCCTACAAAGTTATTAGGCTCAACAATTTTGTCCAACTGCCACATTCTACGTATGCCCTTGTTTGGAATGGTTGCTCCTTGGTTTTTAATATCCAGTTTCGTAGCCTCAAGACAATAGCTGTGCATAAAATTAACTTACAAGTAACGTACAAAACAAGGCACGATCAGATCCGACTTAAACTTCGCCCAGAGAACATATAATAGATAAGAAGTAAAAATGCCAAATTAGAGCTGCCCCCCATCCAGAAACACCGGAGATATGCTCCGCAACATAACGCACCACGCGACAATATGATATAAGGTAAACGTCGCAAGATTCCCGTTTATGTCGGAAACGGAAAGGATGGGCAGCACCAGGATATCAAGATATTTGATATGCTATAACGCTGACTTGGCGGCCATCTTGAAAGCCGCCATCTTGGATATAGCGTAAAGTATTGAAATGAGAAGCGGGGTGTATGATATATCAATGTAATGTAAAATGCAAAAAGAAAACCAATGATGTAACCGCGTAAAACATATGTATGATGGTATGGACGGGACGAATTGTAGAAGACTCGGGCAAAACAAACGTGTACTCGAAGGGCAGAATAATAGGGCAAGACTCCACGATAAATGGTACGCTACAAGTAACTGCAAAAGTGTCTGTGCATCGAAGTGCATCCGCCTTGACAGAATATGCCTTCCGAGGATATAGGGATTACGTTTGGAACAGTGAAAACAATTGCAACCCGTGATACGATCACTCGTTTGGAGACTACATAATCTACAAAGAACTACCTCTTATGGAACAGCAATTCGGCACCTCACTCCGGAGTGTAGGATATATCATCTTGGATTGATCAAAAGCGCGACCTACCTGTGATTGAATCCCACTCATGGACACCGTTTTGTACGTTTCTTGTTCAATTTTCTTGTTCTTTCGTGTGAACAAGAGACATTTCGGCCCACGTTTGTTTAAACAACACTATCTGAAACAAAGTGCGTACGGATGGGAAAGGCCAGCCCTGTTCTAGCTTACATTTCTTTACGAATGTATCTTTTCCTTTCCACGGTTTGCTACACTGTTTCACGACGGTCCCAAACAGTCGCAATATTAGAGAAAGGCAACAATATATATATATACACTAGCAGAAATGTCCGTTCTTCCCATAGTGAGAAAAGGTTTCTGGAAAATACTTGAATTCCCTTCTACCTGCCAATATGCACTTCAACGAAATTACAATAACAGAAACTTAAAATACTCCACTTTTCGCATAAACTTAGAAACACTTTATCCACGTGGAGTAAATTTTTTCAACAAAGAGAAATGATAAAACCACAGTTTTTTGAGGTGAGTCATATATTCATGCTCGACAAGTCATTTCAAACGGTGATGTGATGTGCTTTTGAGTTTAGTATCCTTATCAGCATGAAGGCCGTATGAGATGTGAAACCTAAAGCTTAACATATGATCCGAACGACATGAGCTCTGAATGGAGTGTCAACCCATCTCGTCTAATCCTATCTCGCTTAATGATTTATTAGACACTGATGTCTCCAAGATAAGAATGCCAGCCTTTTAAGACGAGATAGAAATTCCCATCTTGCCTAATCCCATCTCGCCTAAAATGGCGGCAAGATGTAAGGAGGAAATCCTCCACTAAAGAATTAATTCTTGTACCACTATTTTATCCACCCACACTAGGAAATTATGAAATCATACGCTTATTTTAGAAAAGAAATACTCTATGTATTAATACACTGTGCGTAAGAAAATCAATAACCTAGTTTCAATATATTTTAATCAATATTAGAAATATATGTTTTCTATTCTGTTAATTTCCCATCGCGTATATTCTACAAGTAAGTCACAGCTATCTTTAGAGAAATCTCATAAAAAGTATCTGCTACCTTTATATATCAGCAGCACATTCATTAAAAAATATACAGGATGTTTCAAAACAACACCAACAGTGTTTGGGAGCTGATTCCTGACTAAAACAAGACGAAAACTTTAGACCAACCCAGCTGAATAAACGCATCCTGCTGGCGCTGCTCTTAACTAGCTGAAAATCTGACGGAAAAATGCAGAAACAACCACAATTCGAGACCAAATTATCGGATCGAAGTCTAGTAAAAGAAAAAGTTTATTATTTTTAGTCGTACATTCCGTTAATGCACAATTCGATGTAGTGCAGGGGCGGCGTGGGATTGATCAAAGAAACTCCAAAATTCCTGGGATATCGTATCGAAAGTTGACTGAGGAAATTGGCTAAAATCAAGTACCTTACGTCAACGAACAAAAATTGTGTTACATTTTACAAGTTAGAAGAAAGCTGTTAAAATTCATAAAAAGAAGAGTGACACAAGATTGATTAGTCTAGTTTGACATACAGCAGAATAAATTTTCCGAGAGGAAACTCCCATTCCGATAGACATATTCTTTGAGAGAATGACTCTCTTGGAAATTACTGAAATATGTGTGTCGCATTGGAGAGCACAGCATTTGTAAGTGTAATTATTAAGAATTCGTTGCAACCAATCCATTACTTTAATCTCCCTTTTATCTTTCTTTTTCTTTTTTCTTTTTGTTTCATATTTTAAACTTCAGAATAGGTCCTTGGTGGCATTCTCGAACTAATTCGCTATTGAACTGAAAATCATACGAACTTCTAACTTTACTATATGTTACCTGACTCTCTTTTGCGTCTTACTCTTATAAGCTCTATTAGTAGAAGTTTCATATACACGTTTCGTTCGTGGTGCCCTTCCTCTTTCCATGCCGATGGTGCCACGTCTGCGATACTCCGAATTATGTAAAAGTTAATAATCAGTGACACCACAGAGGGCAATAGGCGGACGAGCGTCCGTCCCCGGTGACGATCCCTGTCCCCCCCCCCCCGCAGACAAATTGAATTATGATATAGGTGAAGTATATATAATATTACCCTTTCCCATACTAAAAACTGCTGTCTCCCAATCTTTTGCTGCTCTTCAGCTTCCACGACGTAATTGTTTAAAACTGGCGTCGTCAGTGTTAAGAATCCTTCAGTAAGTTCCTGTATCAATTTCATCCGAATTTAAAATATATTCCACTGAATAATTTATAGGGTAAGAAACAGCTAATGATCCAATGAAGCAATCGATGCAAATTAGTTCACTGTGGTTGACTACGTAGGTTTTGTAGAAGTGACAGTGAAGCACCTATTTAATCGTAATATGAAATATCCTAATATGAAAAGTGCTCAATACATATTCTAACATAATAATGCCTAGACCCTATCAAACATGGATTGAAGTAGCCTGTGCTTTTTTTCGGGTCACTTTTCTACCAATATCTCTGTTTTTTTTTTCACCTGAATATGAGCCTCTTTACTCAATCATTGTAGAATTATTTTCCCAGACCTCCATCAATAAAAAAATGTCTGAATTATATGTTGTTCATAATGCGAATAATAATGCTGAACGACTAACAAATTGAACATAGTTCGTACTTCTAGCATTTCTTACAATCAACCTACAATTATAGTTCTCAGCCTTAAGAAAATTATGAGCCCCATAGTCTAGAGATGGTACCGAGACGAGACTGATATCGAGATAGACCTCTATAAAGCGAAACGAGATCGAAATGAGACGTATGTCAGTCTCGAAAGTCTTAGGTCTCGTTTCGAATATTGATAACTATTAAAATCACCTTTACTCAAAATTTGTTTCGTCTTTCTGTTAGAAAATACGGGAATGCTTGACTGATGTACACTGGCGTATTTAGGGAGTGGTAATCGGTTCAAGCCCCTCCCGTAATAACTTTGTGATCATTTTTTAGCATTGCACGTACAACACAATGTTTCTTACTCGTCTGGCAAGAATCTCCCGAAACAAAATCCACTATTGATGTATATAGCCTACTCTCTCTCTCTTACACACACACACACACACACACACACAAACATATATATATATATATATATATATATATATATATACAAAATTATGTTATAAAATTATTAAAAGTATTTCTAAAAACTGTCCAGCGGATGTTCAAACAACTACTTACTTTACAACAACTGACTAATTACTTTATTTTAATATATTATTATTTACTTCTAGGTTTTTTGGAGGTTTGAATTTGCACTAAAAAGTAGGCTAATTGTTTACATTGGAGGGCCAAAACTAGCAAAAAGTAGGATGATTTACGGAAGAAATGAGTTGATAGTGATATTCAAGTAGTCATGAAAGTATCGAACACAATTTTTTTAGGGCAGTACGAGATTTGTACAAACCGTAAAGATACGTGAAAGTGATTTATGTGAGAAAAATGTGAATTGTTGGTAACGAAGATATAAAACAACGTGCCATACAGGGCTCAAACCCTCCTTCACTCGCTAACGCTCGCTCTGCATTGCTGTCTGAATTTAACGTTTGTAACGTAATTTAACGTATGAAACCATAAAACAACCGCATCGGAATAGAATATCGCTGAAAAGTAAGTGCAAAAGCTGGCCGCCAATGCTAAACAATAGCCAAATTTAGAAAAGTACTAATTTACAAATGATGAAAAGGAACCATTTTGTAAAGTAATATAGAATTAAGGAAACTTATGTAGAAATAGAGACAAATGCGCAAATGTTGACAAAATTGTTTATAACATTTAAAAATTTAGTATGTTTATAATATCAGTAGTAGAGTCAAGTTTAGAAAAGCCACTTACATGTAAATTTAAACTGTTAAGCGGTTTAAAAGTATGGGACTTACTATACCATTTTTGAAATATATTTACTTTCATAGGACTCTACTGTAAATAAATATCCATTTATGCGTACACTCTAAATATAATAGAATATTAATAAAATAACATAACATCGTTCAGAATATATATTTTAAAGACTCCTCTGCGGACAACAGTAATAATATGCTGTGTTAAAAAAAAATAATTCAACTTTGAAATCATAATATAGTAATAGAATGCAATTTTCTTTATGATTCTACATAAATTCCCGAATAAATTCCCATTTTGGGAATCTTCCCGGGAAAATTCCCGAAAAATATCTTCCCGGGAATTTACCCATCACTAGGGGGACTGTCCCCCCAATAATCTGTCTTAAAAAGTGCTTTTTGGGATAATTGTGATGATTTTTGTCCAACTGCCACAAAGGAATATAAGATGAAATTGATTTCTCTTGGCTTTTCCATTTTTTTAAAAAAGAATCGTATTCTGTAGTATTTCAAACTGAACATCGTGCTGTAGTGCGTTTAGTAGTCTCATCAATATGTATTAATTCCACTTCCGCTACTTGGGCGCAAATTGCAATAAATGCCAGAAGAGGATATGCCCTTCTCCTCATGCTGGAAAGTTGTCTCAGCTGTAGATACGGACACAAATTCCGGGAAATTGGGGAGACATTTCCCCCCAACATTTGAACTGGAGGCTATCCCAATAATCCGATTTGAAAAGTGCTTTTTGCAGATAAGTGTGATGATTTGTGTCCAACTGCCACAAAGGAATCTGTGATGAAATTTGTTTTTCTTTGTTTTTCCATTTTTAATGAAAATGAAGGCGTGCGACTGTGCGTGAAGTAACATGATATGAAATCTTATCTCGTCCTCTCCCCTAGGCCCTACCATACGAAGAGTATATAGATTATCTAATGTCAGTAGAACCCATTTTTCAGTAAATGCGCATTTAATCTATTCGTAGTATCAGCCTAGGAATCTACTCATGCTTCGTAAGCTAATGTAACCGACCAGGTATAGGGTCGCTGTTCGGGCTACCATTTATTTGTAAACGCCTGATTGTAGTCTGCCCTCCGTTGTCCTCCGTGGTCCTGAACTAAGTATTCTCCTGAGACCTGGACTTACTTGGTAGGACGTTGAAGGACCTCTCCAAGGAGGGATTACAAAATTGTTTCTAAATTGATCGTTGGTCTCAATGATGAGATGAGAAGTTTTGGTTCAAATGTCTCGTCTTGAAAACTAGACGGTCATCAAGACCATAATGCACAGAAAACATCATTCGAACATACAACGGAAACACACGGGGTTAAATGACATTATATATATTTATTAGAATACTATTTAAAAGAAAAATAACGGAGAGAAATTATTACAACATTTAACATTGAATATATATATATATATATATATATATATATATATATATATATATATATATATATATAAGGCTTTTCTCACACCCTTGACGTACTTGGGAGATTAGCATTGGGAAACAAGTTGCCGGGGTAATCGCACGTAGTGATCTGGTTGCTGCTCCAAACAGTCCTGAAGATTCGAGATAAGTTTTCAACGAAATAAGAGTCTCCAAAGTAGAATGCTGATGTTGGAGTGCGCGTTTAGAACTTTTTGATGCCCTAGGTATATGAACCTGTGACATATTGATTGGGGCTAGCCGTAAGAGAACGTCCTTCACCGGCTAATAGCTTATGCCCCTTAGCACAATATTACAGTTGAAGCTCGACGTGACGTGCGTAGTTACGGCTTCCAAACTGAATCAAACTCCTCGTGGGCAAAGGTTCGAGATACGAGCTCCAATGGTTCACTGAAGAATGTTGGCAGTTCAATCCAAAGACCGCTCACTTAAATCACCTGTATGCACATGCAAACAGAATACGGAAAAGAGTTTATGTTAATTTTAGTCCACTAGCCACAACGCACAGACATTGCGATAACTCGGGCGTGTGAAAGAACAGATAATGAACTGGAAAAGCGATCTAGCTGGTGCCATTCAGTCGCTTGAACACCCGATCTACTCGGGTCTGCTCTAATCTACTGCAATATTTCCTCAAACGATCAAAGAAAGCACTTAATTTAGATCCAAATAGCAGTTGGATATAGACTGTGCCTATTAATATGTCAAGGAGAAACACTAAAAAGGTTCCTCGATAATTGAAATGTTCTCATCACAAAGCAATGTTTAAAATATATTTATGAAAAACAATGAAATACTTTTTTGTCCAGTTGCGAGGGAAGGAAGCAATTTCCACGGAAGAAAGAACTTATTTGTCTCGCAGAATAAAGTATAAATCAAAAAAATAATCACTGTCTTTACAAAATATACAGAGCGTCCACAAAAATACTTCTATAACCTGATTTCGGATATACTAACTAACTCTATGGCCTATGGAACCCGGAGGTTCTATGCCGCGTTCACAAAAGCTCTTTATGGATAAGTAACATTATTTTATGGATAAGTAGCATTATTCATAACTAACTAATTAACGAACTCCATGGAAATGCCGCGTTCACCCAACCTATTCATTGACTTCTATCCTTAGCCAACTTGATCGGGTTTCTACTTTGTATTCCTATTTTTGCGAGATCCATCTTAATATTGTCTTCCCATCTGCGCCTAGATCTTCCTAATGATCGTTTTCCGATTGGTCTTCCAGTCAAGACTTTGAAACCGTTCCTACTTTCTTCCATCTTGGCTATATGTCCTGCCCACCTAAGCCTCCTAGACCCTAACCCTAACAATATTTGATAAACCGTACAAATTACGTAGTTCATCGTTATGAAGTTTCCGCTATTCCCCATTCCCGTTCCTCTTGGGTCCGAATATTCGTCTGAGCATCTTGTTCTCAAATACTTTCAGTCTGTTTTCTTCCATCAGAGTAAGCGACCATGTTTCGGAACTATACAGAACAACAGGTATGATTATCGTTTTATATATTTTAAGCTTCAAATTTCTCGACAGAATTTGCGACGACAAGAGATTTTGAACTGAATAATAACACGAATGCCCTGTTTTTAGTTATATTTAATTTCTTCGTGAATAGGATTTTCTTCTGTTAATATTGATCCTAGATATTTGAAAATATCCATTCTATCAAATGTATTATTTAATATTTTAACGCGTTCACAATTTGCCGTATTAGGGTCCCGACGCACTTCCATGTATTTAGTTTTCTCTGCATTTACTTCTATACCCATGTCCCTGCAAGCGTTTAATAACACCTCTGCATTTCTTTCTATTGTTCTCCTATCATCTATTAAATTTACATCATCTGCGTACGCACGACCTGGTGAACACCGTTCAGCACTAGGCCCTGGTTGTTATCTTTGATTTTCCTTATAGCTTGTTCCAGGACAAAGTAGAATAATAATGGCGACAACGCATATCCTTGTTTCAGACCATTTTCGACGTGAAAGCTCGTGTACAAAAATTTTCCTACCGAGACTTTACTTTGGGACTCATTTAAACATGGGGGCGCGGTGGCTTAGTGGTAGAGCATACACCTCCGGTGCTTGGGGTCCCTGGTTCGATCCCAGCTCTCGCCGTGTGGACATTGTGGTGGACAAATACCGTGCTCGTGGTTTTTTTCTGTGTTCTCCTGTTTCCTGCCACTTTCTTCATTCCACCATTTCATTCATTTCTCAAAATTGCCGTCTCCTTTAGCCTAACCGGCATAATCGTGGAACGTAAAACTTAAAGATTTCACTTCATTTTTTTTTCATTTAAACATGCCTTAATTGATCTAATTAGCTTTTTCGGTATTCCAAATTCTGTAAGAACGTTGTGCAATGTTTCTCCTCTAACCGAGTCGTTAGCTTTTCTAAAATCTATAAGTAGTTGATGTACCAAATTTCTCAAAAGTAAATCTCCACGTTGAGCGGGTTTGCATATCCAGGCTCCTAACTATGAAAACATTTACGATCACTCCAACCCCAATCATTTCACAGATTCAACCTGTTGTATATAAGTTATTAGGACGAAAAATTCAATATAATTTATACGAAAAAGACTTTTATGCATTGCAAGATCTGTAACTGCCAAATATTCACCACAAACTTATAGTCATTTCGACATAAACAAAAAGAAGTATGGAGCAGGAAACTATTTTACCCAAAAGTCAAAAGAGGCTCACTGAAGACATACGAACTGGTCGACTCGCGTGTTAGCTGCCCAAGAGGTAACACGTCTTTCGCTGGTCGTCCGTCCAGTGTCGTATCGTGCGAGAGGCATTGAATGCGCCCAGTGTACTTTGTGTTTGCTTGGAATTTACGCTGACTTGATTCTAATATATTTCAGTTTAGTGGTAACTAGTGAGTTTATTTAGAATTATAAAATGTCTATCAAACGTGTCAATACATTAAAATTAGGATTTCGTGCGATTCCTAACCGTCCGTCCACAATAAAAATCCATGAGTTTATTCAAAATACGTTTAAGTTAAAGGAAGAACAAATACTAAGTATTGAGTTGGATATTTATCGTAAATGTGTGTATATTAAGTTATTGTCTGACTTGTTGTGTGACAAATTGTTAAGAGATCATGGTGATAGTGTTAAATTTCAAGATGGTAGTGGAACATACCCAGTAACTTTAGAATTAGCTGATCGACCTTTAACCTATGTGCGAATACATGCCATTCCGACGGAATATAGTGATAATGATGAAACGTAATGTATATAATAATTGTACATATAATAGTCTTGGTACTGCAATTTTGGTTAAAGAAGGCATCCCGCTTACAAATGTAGAGTTACATCCTAATGGTCGAATTATCAAAGGTCAGGTTAATGATATAACTCTAATCAATGTTTATGCGGAAGCCATAATAGAAAAGAACGAAATAATTTTTATGCAAATGAGGTAGCGCCGTTTTTTAGTGGCCCAAATCATGTTATCTTTGGTGGAGATCATAATTCAAGTATAACTCACACAAAAGAACAAACTTACAATTATTGCCCTACCTTAAATGAATTGGTAAAGAATTTGTCTTTGGTAGATGTGTGGGACTTCAAACACCCAGATTTAGGGGGGGGCACATTTATTACAAAAACTTCGAGCTCAAGGATAGACAGGATTTATGTAAATGATAACTTCAAATCACAGGTTGTTTCTGTATACCGATATCCCACGTGTTTCACTGATCATCTCTGTCTAATAATGGAAATTAAAATTAATGACCAGAAGATTGCTCGGGGACGGGGATATTATCACATGAATGAAAGTCTGCTCAATGATAAGTCATTTTGTCAGCTCTTTTCTAAAAAGTGGGCTTATTGGCTTAAACAAAAGAAGTGGTTTAAAACATATATTGAGTGGTGGAATCAATACTGTAAGGACAAAATCCGAAGCTTTTGTAGGTGGTATTCCTCTGAAATTTATGCTGATAAACGAAAACTTTATAATTTCTATTATAGATGTCTATTAGAGGCACAAACTGAAGCGATGACAAATCGCTCGGCTCTTATCTCTGTCCGTAATACAAAGCCAAATTATTACAATTCCATAAACAGAAAATGGAAGGGATTAGGTTACGTAGTAAAGTTCCAGGGTTTCCGGAAGAAGAACAATGCTCTCTTACACATGTGTTAACAGAAGCCAAACGTGGACGGAGGAAACTTATCACGTCACTCACAGATGCTCAAGGCTCTATTCAAACTACTCAGGACAATATTCGTAACACCCTGTATGATTATTACTACCAGTTATTTGGGGTCGCTGCTGCTACCGGCTGCGAAAGTAAATTACTTGATAGTGTGCCTGCAGTGCTAAATGATGAGGACAATGAAATTTTATGTGCTCCGTTTACTAAAAATGAAGTACAAAGAGCTGTAAATGCTGCAAAAAAAGGAAAATCTCCTGGCCCCGACTCTATCTCTGGCCGTTTATATGTTAAATTTTGGGATATAATGGGCGATACACTAACATTGATTGTAAATGAATGGTTCTTTGCTTCAGAGACTATCAAGCGCCCTAATACAGCCGTCACGGTCTTTATCCCTAAAACTGTTCAACCATCTAATGTTAGCCATTATAGACCTATATCCCTTCTTAATACAGATATCAAAATTTTTAGTAGATGTATTAAAAACAGACTACAGGACTACATGGATAAGGTATTACAAAATTTGCAATATGTGGCTGTTAAACAGAAAACCATCTATCACCTTTTATTAACTATTCGAGATAGTATTACTATTTGTAATGATTGCGCTCTTATAGCGGCTCTGATAAATTTAGACTTTAAAAATGCCTTTGATAATATTGAACACTCGTACTTATAGTCTGTTTTCAGAAAATTCGGTTTTAATGAACAATTTGTTACATGTATGAAATATTTTTATAAAGACGCTCATACGAAGTTAAATGTTAACGGTCACCTATCCAACAACATTCCCATCAAACGTTCAATAAGACAAGGTGATCCCCTTTCAATGTTGAGTTTTGCTATTAGCCTTGCTCCCCTGTTACATGCTATGAATGACCGCCTAACTGGTCTAAATATTATTACCCCTGCTATAAAGGTGGCTAGTTATGCAGATGATGTAACAATTTTTGTCTCTTCTAAACTAGATTATTCTCTCATGATGGAATGTGTTCGTGAATATGAGGTAGCATCTGGGGCTAGATTAAATGTTTGTAAATCACATATGTTAAACATAAACAATAGTATTGATTTTAATGATATAGATACCGTCCCTCAGGCCGACAGTATCAAAATTTTAGGAATTACCTTTTATTCAAACATAATGCACACTATTGATCATAACTATACGAATATTGTAAACACACTGCGTCATTCAGGTTATGTAAATCAATCCAGAAATCTATGTTTATATTCCAGAGCTAAATTTATAAATGTTTATCTCTTAAGCAAAATTTGGTATTTGGCAAATGTATTACCTATGCCTCAACTTATAGGAAAACAAATTCAAAGTTTATGTGGTTGGTTTCTATGGAAACATCAGGTCTTTCGTGTTAAATATGATGTAATGTGTTGTTTACATTCACAAGGTGGCATCGGTCTGGTCAATGTGTAAGAAAAAGCTGCAAGTTTGTATGTTACTCGCTCAATGACCTTGTACACAGACGAAGCTAATAGTGTAACACAACAACTGCTCACTTACGTATTAGAACGAACAGACTGGAGTCTACCCCTGTATATGGCTGACCTCTCTCAAAGCTGTAAGTACTTGGAAACTGTTTTGTGTGATTATATATATCTGTCTTAGCTTTTTGATTTTAAAACTTTAAGTAGTAGAAAGCTGTATGTTTTTAAAATGACTAGATTATATGTCCCACCTAAAATTGTGTTAGATGAGTGCTTGTGTAATTGGTCCAATATTTGGGCCAATATTAATGACTCGACCTTGAGTGTTGCCAGCAAATCTATCTGGTTTATGATTGTTCATAATGTTATTGATACTAAAGAAAAGAGAAACAAATATGGTTTTAGTCCTAATGCTCTTTGCAATAGATGTAACAATATAGATACGTTGATTCATAGAATCACGACATGTCTGGAATCCACAAAAATCTGGTCTCAGTTACGTCACGTTTTAGTCATTCTTACTCGTAGTTCGGAACGCAATATAAATATTAGCATAGTTTTAAGACCTGATTATCGTTTTTATCCCGTTAGTAAACAACATAGTGTCAATTGGTATATAGGAACGACCGTCAAATATATTTTTAATTCCAACTTAGAAGCAGGGGGAGCCTTCTATGTACAGTATTTACAAAAAGAACACTCCAAATTAGCAAAGGATGTACGTAATAAACTATTTACAAATTTTATAGCCAACTCATTGTTCTCGTAACTTCCTTTTTTTGTTACAAAAGCATAAACACTTCAATGTAATTGATTCTTGAGTTACAATAAATTATCTTAAAAAAAACTGGTCGAGCGGTTTGGGTCACAAGTCTATCAATTAGGAATTTATGTGTTCAAACCCTGGTGGAGTATCCTTTTTTTGATTTTTTTAAAGTGTGTTCCTATTTTCATCAGAGGACTGAGAACATTTCTTTAAATAAATCTTTGGCAACTACTTTTCTCTCAAATTCCATTAGAAGGGAACATTATATGAATTGCAAATCTAAAATCCACAGCTGAGAACAAAATATTATGTTCAATATTTCATTATTATCCTTTGATTTGTAATGAAAAACTGATTATAGGCATTGACGATTTCAGAAGATGCTCCCCCGGTAATGGTCAATATATGAATGAGAGAAAACTGATAAAACATTATTAGTCCACTTTGAGCATGATCGAAGATAACTTATGGCCACAAAGGGGGAAATTTATGTCGACGGAGTCTCAAATTCTCCCACAGGTCATGCCCTGAAATCATCAGTTTGAAAGGTTTCCTTAACAAATAGAATATTACATTTATTTCTCGTTCTACGTTTTGAAATGGAAAAATCATAATTTTAAAGTGGATTATAATACGATAAGCATAAAGATTTATAGAACTAATGAAGTAAATATTCTTGTGTAAGTTATCGATTTATAATCATATTAAAACTCGAATATTCGTTTGCATCGCACTTTAAAGTAAATCCTCTCTCTATACAATTCTTACTCCAATTACTTAATCAATATTTTTAATAATATATTTTTATTGTAATACTTTTACTGTTCAATGTTGTATACACTACATTTCACAAAGCAAAACCTCGCAAATGTATAGTGGGTTAGTGAATATTATCAAATAAATTATCATTTTGTTTACGTAAATACTGCATCGCCTCATTTGAAGCTTCCTTATTTAAACAATGATAATAATAATAATAATAATAATAATAATAATAATAATAATAATAATAATAATAATAATATCATAGCCATACCTTTATCAGAATTTCAGGCTTAGTCAATAAATGAATTCAACGTGCTCTCTATTTGAAGTTCTATTTAATCGAATCCGATAGAAATACAAAGAGAAACTTCGAAAACAGGAAAAGGAAAATGTTATCTTGGTGGGACTGGAACTAACCTTTGAGAGTTCGTTTCAATTTACAGACAGATGCCTTAGGCACTTTGTTTCTTTTCTTTAAGTTAACTGATTCACCGAACATATCTGACAAGGGACATCACTCAATTGTCCTGCTCCGATTTCAATGAAATTTTTGTTGCTGATAGAGGACATGTATTCATTACTTGTGATGACAGAAATTTTTCCCATGGTGAAAGTTTTCTATTTTTTAAATAATTTTTAAAGGTTGTGATGTGGTTAATAGAGATTACTGCAGAAGTCCCTTACTACCCTCTGTAAATGGAGTGTTAATGAAAGAACAACCATGTAGATACGTATAGCGCTTAGGGGGAAGTCGTATGGTACGTATGACCTTGACGGCAGCCATCTTGAAATCCGCCATTTTGAATTAAGGTCAAGTTTTTAAATAGGAATAGGGTAATATGACACATAATTTCGGGCTAGAATTTAATTAGGAAGACAATGGTGAAGTTAGTTTTAAGATGCGCTCATTTGGTGAAAAGTTACAGGCATATTATTTATTTATACTTACTATGTGCGTAAGTCTCTTACCTCCGTTTCTAACCCGCGTATTAATGATAATAAGTGGATAAAGGTTTCGGTAATACATATTATGCCTAGAGGGAAGTGATATGATAACGGTATCATTGGCGGCAGTCATCTTGAAATCAACCATTTTGAATTAACGTGAAGTTTTGAAAACTGAAAACCATAGCATGTGGCACCAAATTTTAGTAGTACATTTTCCCCAAAAGCCAATGGCATGCTTATTTGTGTTCTATAGTGAACCAGTATGAATTTATGACTCATAATATGCACGAAACACCCATTATTCGATCTTAAAAATTGGCAACACTCCTAATTTGCACCGCATGTTTTAACATTCCAACTGGCACTTTGCAATTGTTTCCATGGCTCATGTTTTCTAAATTTATTTCACTTTTTAAGAGTTGCGATTTGTCAGTTCATGAATAGTGTTGGGATAAACATCTAGCAATCTTTCTGAATTTTGAAGACTTGCCATGTAATTATTAATTTCATAGGCAATATAATTATTTATTTTCTATACCTGCCCTTCAAAAACTCGTTTACTGACATGAATCATCGCAGAAAGAAACTCCAACTTTGCATTCAGGTAATACCGGAGACGTAGCTTGTAATGGATAGTAGATGAGACGAGAAATAAGTTGAAAATTCACTTCAAAAAGTTAACGAAATATGATTGTTGTGTAAATCAATGGTCTTTTGTTTTGTTTTATATTTATTTGTTTATTGTATATTTATTTATTTATGTATTTTCTATGGCAACATTTTAGCTAGTTAGACAAAAAAGTCATTCGTTTTCCAGCGATTGTTGTCGATGGTTCACGTTTGTAAGATTTATTATCAGTATTGACCGAGAACTCGATTAAGTTACACCTCTTTATAAACAAGTTACCTGTTTTCATATTTTGTTCATGGTACAAACAGTGTGTTGGGAACAGTCATATTATGTGTCTTTGATATTTTCTATCATTGCTGCTGTTCCTTTAAAGTTGTATTTATTTTTAAAAAATACTGTCTGTCGTTTGCGCAACAAGTAGGCTACATTTCGTGATAATTTTGAGTTCATGTTACACCAATTTCTTATAATTTCATTTGTATTTCTTTACATCACATAGGTCCATACGTTCCTCATGTACTTTGGGTTAAAACAAATAATTACACTGCCTAGGAAATTAATAATTACATGGCAAGTCTTCAAAATTCAGAAAGATTGCTAGATGCTTATCCCAACACTATTCATGTACTGACAAATCGCAACTGTTAAAAAATGTAATAAATTTAGAAAACATGAGCCATGGAAACAATTGCAAAGTGCCAGTTGGAATGTTAAAACATGCGGTGCAAATTAGGAGTGTTGCCAATTTGAAAGATCGAATAATGGACGTTTTGTGCACATTAGATGAGTCATAGATTCATACTGGTTAACTATAGAACACAAATAAGCATACCATAGGCTTTTGGGGAAAATGTACTATTAAAATTTGGTGCAACATGCTATGGTTTTCAGTTTTCAAAACTTCGCTTCAATTCAAAATGGCGGATTTCAAGATGGCAGCCGTCAATGATACCGTTATCATATCACTTCCCTCTAGGCATAATATGTATTACCGAAACCTTTATCCACTTATTATCATTAATACGCGGGTTAGAAGCGGGGGTAATGGACTTACGCACATAGTAAGTATAAATAATTAATATGCCTGTAACTTTTCACCAAATGAGTGCATCTTAAAACTAACTTCACCATTGTCTTCCTGATTAAATTCTAGCCCGAAATTATGTATCATATTACCCTATTCCCATTTTAAAAAACTTGACCTTAATTCAAAATGGCGGATTTCAAGATGGCTGCCGTCAAAGTCATACGTACCGTACGACTTCCCCCTAAGCCCTATATGTACACTGTAAATCAAAAAGGTGTAACTTTACACCAAAAAGGTGGCAGCATTTAGGTTCCACCTCAAGGTGTAAGTGAAGGGTGTAAAGTTTCCACCGGCTGATTTGTTACACCCCAAATATGTACAGTATCGATTTCGCACAACTACACCCACGAGGTGTAAGGTTGCACCCAAAAGTGTTAAGTAACACCTGTAAGGTGCTACCTAACACTTTATAAGTGTAACGAACCTGCAAATTTTGCCGCCAAACTATCACCCCTTGGGTGTAAAGAAACACCTTTGAGGAGTAACTTCACTGCCTTCACTTACACCCTTAGGTGGAACCTAAATGCTGCCACCTTTGAGGTGTAATTGACAAGTTGGAAGGTGTAACTGAAAATGAAGGTGTAACATTACACCTTAAGGTGAAACAATTGTTTCTTGTTTCACCCTGATTACACCTTAGGGTGGAAAATTAGGGTTACGGTGTAACCTTTGAGTTACACCTTAGGGTGTAAATGCTTCCACGCAAAAGGTGTAATGGAATATGCTCCCACCGAAGGTGTAAGAAATCACCTTTCAGGTGCTCCCCTTCGTATAGGTGAATGCTGGTTGCATAAAGTTACCTGCAATGTATTGTGTTGATCTGTATATTGCTTTACATTCAGTGCACATGATAAGGCGTGGAGGCCTGTAGTCTCTAAAAATTGGGTGCAATTGGGGGATTTAATCAAGAGTAGCATACGTGAAAGGTTATGCAACTTTTCAGGTGTAACTACTGACTACATAATTTCGCATGATGGGCTGTTCTCACTTTGTCTTTACTTGTTGGTGTGTTTTTTCTCAAACACAAAGAAGAAAACAAAATTTGAAGCACTAGTCCATCATGCGAAATCATGTAGTCAGCAGGTACATATGAAAAGTTGCATAACCTTTCACGTATACACTCTTGATTAAATCCGCCAATTGCACCCAATCTTTTAGAGACTACAGGCCTCCACGCCTTATCGTGTGCACTGCATGTAAAGCAATATACAAATCAACACAATACACTGCAGGTAACGTTATGCAAATAGCACATACCTGCGGGAAGGGGAAGCAGCTGAAAGGTGATATCTTACACCTTCGGTGGGAGCATATTCCATTACACTTTGACAAAGTCTTGATTACAAGTGAAAATACATACAATGAACGTGCATCATTTACTATTCTACAAGTTGTACACTTTTAATAAAATCAAGAAAAAAATTTGTTGTACATAAAGGTATTTCGTTTATTTTACTTAACTAAACATCACATTTACATACCTGGAATACAAACTATAGAAGGAATATATTAGTAACCTACAAGAAAATATGACATTACTCCCACTTTTGTGGCGACTGAAAATTTCCTGCCTTTTCCTTGTCACAATTTACATGTTTCAGGTGTATACAGGGTGTTAGATTAATACGTATACAAAAAATGAATGTCAGATACTAGATCTGAAAACAAGGAAAAAAAACAGTTCTTGAACTTTGGACAAAATATACGTTTCAGAGATATATGCTTACAAAAGAGTGGGAAATGAACTTCAGAGGCCTATATTTCAAATATTATCCAACGTAGAAGGAAGGGCAAATTAACAAATCACTTCGAAATCATAAATGTTTTATTTTAAAAATGCGTTTCAAAACTGTACGATGCGTGCGCAAGGGATTCCCCAGAGCCATGATGAACCAATGAAATTTACTGTTGGTTCGTCAAGCTCTTTCCTTGGGCACGTACCGCACAGTTTCGAAACATCCATTTCTTAAACAGTACAGGTTAAAATTCAGGTAAAATAGCATTTACATTGAAAACAAATTGCCGAAGCTATCGAGAAATTCTTTGAACTTTAGAAATATAGACGGTGCACACAGAACGGAAAACAAAATGGCGGTCATGGCGAGGCCCCCCCAAAAAGAACAGATATATATGCCTTCTTGATTTAATAAGCCACACTTTCTACGCTGGATAAGTAGTACTTCTATTAAATAGTACTACTTCTCCGTGACCTTCCCTGACATTTGGTAAGAAAGTCCCTGACTTTCATGACAAGTGTCGAATGACGGTACATAAATAAGGGATAAATAACGGTGAATATTTATATATGAGAACATTTAGAGACAAACAGTAATCAATTGCTCATACTTACATTCCACTTACCACCGATATAAATCTGAGTAACGCTCCATACTGTGATCATTAATGGTTGGCTAAGCTGAAATTGGTGTAGCTATACAATTAATGTTAGAAAAAAGATGTTTTATAAAATTTCCCTGACTTTCCCTGATTTCAAGTCACTTTCCCTGACTTCCCTGACCAGTAGGAACCCTGCATAAATATTAACTTATGGAGGTTTTTAATATTTTTATTATCTCTGACAATTTTAGAGATTTAGCATTTCTCGTTTTATTAACTACACAGGTTTAAATATATGCTGGAAAATCTTTGCTGAACCAGGTTAATATAGTAAATTTTTCCAGCATATCTGTCGGTTTTGAAACCTGTTGCTGCATCGAGCATATTCAGCCAAACCCAGCAAGCTTCCATAATAATTCCAGCTTGAATTTTTGATGAAACCAGCAAGGTATTTTAACCTGGTATAGCTTCTATTTTCCTCCGAGGTTACGGAAAGCCGACACGGCTTCTTTTATTTCCAAAGAAAGCCTTACACCGCTGCAAATAGTTTGTTCAACCACTGTAATCAAAAGTGATTCCCTTATTTATTTGATGAACTAAATAGAAAGACACTAAAAACTGAAACAGGGTGCGGCCTTCGAGATTCGAAATATGCACTCCGTGGCCCCGTAGCCCTGAGAAGTTAGCCATCACAGGTTTAAACTCTTTTTAAGTAGTTTATACCAAAGACTAGGGCAACAAATAGTTAAACTTCAGGCTCAAATTTCTCTATATCTGAAAGTCAATCCATCTACGTTGATTGAATCTAATTTTCAAATGACAAGAGGAGCCAATTAGTACATCGTTTACAAGGCATTGTTAAAAGAAAGAAGATGGAACAATTCCCGGAATCTAAATTCAAAATTAATGCAATGTTAGAGAATTTGAGGAAAAGCTGCGAAGACTACAGGATGAAAGAAAAAGCTATGGCGAAGGTAACTGATACTAAAGGTAACTGTGGCTATTTTAAAATCAGAGGGAAAATATCAGAACAACTAACTTGTTTCCAGTATCTAGGTACCGCCTCGAGTCTCTACGCTAATCTTGTAGCCAACTGATAGAAGATCAAAATCTCAACACAGTTTTCGTTAAAGTCTGTGGCCACTCCTCTAAATGTGAAACAGATACAAAAACAGAAACAAATTGTATCATCATTAAAAAGGAAAATACAACGTATCGAGGTAAGATTTGCTCCAGCGTCCCCCGTAGGTTTCCAAACCATTTCAGGTTTTCAATCCATAGTTTTACCTAACTGCATTTTGCACAGAAATAAAATCTTTCAGTTTTACGTCCCACGCTTATACCCGTTAGGCTAAAGAAACGGTGGTTATGAGAAATGATTGAAATGGTAGAATGAAGAAAGTGGGAGGAAACGGGACAACTCCGAAAAAAACCACGAGTATGGTGTTTGTCCACCACAGTCCATACGGCGCGAACTGGGATCGAACCAGGGACTCCAAGCACCGGATGTAAACGCTCTACCACTGAGACACCGCGAACTCATCTATTTTGCATAGAACATAACGTTGGGACTCGATTCGTATTTCTTCATTCTATTTGAGTATTTCAATAACAAAACCACTTGCATAAGTTTTTCAAAGTATCAAGCTTGAGAAGAACGAAGTTTGTCTTCCACTCTTACCTCAGTGCTCAAAGATACCGGTGATGAAGCAGTTGGCCAAAAATCACGCGGACTCTTCTTACATCAATTCATGGAGAAGACGAGTGCCGATATTAGGTACCTAAATTCAAAATTAACAAACAAAAAAAAAAAAAAAACACCCAACCTTTTACAACCATACAAAGCATAGTTTAATACTTGGACTTGAAAAAAAATACAACTGGTTGTTTACGATTGGCTTTGTATTTTAATTTCATATGTGGATAACAATACAGGTCTTTTCAGGTAGAGGAGGGAGAGGATCAGATTTTATTAAAGACGATCGTACGTCTGCTATGTTTGAACTATAGGTAAATTGTGCTTATGGGTTACACTCAGTCCTCTGAAGTCAATCGACAAATAAATACGTATTACAGACTCAGAGATAACATTAGGTCCCCAAGTTTAGAAATTACATTGTATGTTAAAACAATAAAATTAATTCTTTCCATTTGAGACACAGAATCTGAAAAAAATTGTAAATTTATTATGTGTTGAAGCAATTACACTTACCCTTACACTATCCACACGCTGATGTTTTATAATTACTTTTATTCCATATTTACCAAAATGCTGGATTTCAATAATAATCCTAAAAGAAAGATGTACTATAATCAGGTTGCACTAGTCAATCCCGAAAGACAAGCTATCCAATCCCATAGCCTTTTTAAAAAATAAACGAAAATTTCTTCTTCACCTCCTTTTTCCCCAAAGGATTCGCATTCATAAAAAAATGAAATGAAAATTCGTTAGTTTAACGTCCCATGCTTACGCTCTTTATGATAGAGAAGACAGATGTTTAGCAGGTAAAGGATTCTAAAATTAAATTTTGGTTCTCACTTGGAATTCAACCCAGAACCATGTACAGCAAAGGCACATGCGCTAGCCGATAGACCAACGGCGAGGACTTCCAAAGTTCTCGAGTGGAAATATATCTGAATTCCTCCCTGGCTAAAACAAGAGAAAATAATTTGTTAACCGATAAATGTACACTTAAAACAAACTCAAGCATAATGAGCCTTAAATTGATTTAAACTTACAATTACAAGATATTGTGTAGGTTCCTAAGTTATCAACACTAAAGCATTCTTTTAGTCATTGATATCATCAGTGATGTGCTTTACGGGTTGCTCCTGTTTTATAATGAACTCGAATAAAACGTAATATTTTTTTACCGAATCTGCTTTAGATAGTGGTGTAGTTTTGGCGCACCACATTTTGAAAGATTTACAGGTAAAGTTTAATACTTTGTATGAAGAAGATATATTTATAAGGAACATATTTCTGCAGGCGACAAAATTTTATGCAAAGTAATACAGCTGTATTTTAGGTTTACAAATGTAGAGGTACTAGTGTACAATCATTACAAGGGCCTTAAGGTGGATAATATAAATGAGTGCATATGAGAGATTACTCCATTAAATGTTATTTTCCACTGGCGGTGTATTCTGCATGATGTACAGAAGCAGTATTTTGTGTTTGCATGTGGAACGTTACTAGTATGAAACCATGATAATTGCTATTGAAGTTCATATATTTGTCAAAATCCATTTCTTTTCACTATCTTCGTTTACGCGTATACCCACCAGCACTGACGCGCCCGGTCTTTTCGTATACAAGAGTTTCGCCCTACCCTGACTCGGTTACATAACATTCGTGCTTTTTAGTGACCACCTATCACAGGTTGGTTTATGCTTTTGCACTGTAGTTCTTGTGCTTAATACATGGTAGTATCTCACGTAAGTTTTACGTTGTTCTAATTAATTTCCATGCATATGTCATCATACACAATAGTTCTGCATTACTACATGAATGATGAACCATTCCTCCATTTAATAACAACTATATAATTTATGGCGTTCTTTATTAAGCGCAAACAGATTGGGCTACTTATAACATGTAGGCCTAAACTGAAACCTTTAAAAATAGTTGGATACGCTGCAGAGTGAAACTCTTCCCTCCCGGTATTTAGTTTCGTCACCACTGTTTTTATCGACGCAGAAATTCACAGAAAATGATCGAAAAATACGGATTTCTTGCTATACACTAACATACAAGTAGGTTGCTGAGCGAGCGTTAGCGAGTGAAGGCGGGTTAGAGCCCCGCAGGATACGTTGTTTTCTGTCTTTGTTACAACTCAGTGGGAAGGGGGACCTGTGTTCTAGAACCTTGCGTACTAAACTTGCTCCCTGAAATAGTAAGCCTGCCTGTGGCAATGTTCTGCCTAGTGTTACGGATATGTTATTTCGCGGTAATGCCAAGCGGAGTCATGTATGAAAGATGTTGGTTTGAGAGCAATCTAGAACCATCCCATTGTAGTCGTTGTGCTCAAGGTTCAAAGTTGTAGCAGAGAAAAGTGCATCTCGTGTTCCAAGCTTGCAGATTAAATATAACAACGTCTATTCCAGCTTTGAATGCACCATGCAAGAGCTCTTTCAATATAAAGTTCTTAAATATTTCTTAACTGGTTACAATCTTAAATAATAAAAATGTTAATCCCAATGGTACTAACATTATGAAATACTATACTTTACCTGTAATGTTGTGTTTCTTTCCAAAAGCGCGTATGATACACGCAAAAAAATATGTATAATTCAATCCAGTTTCCAGCGCTACGTGAATCAATCTGTCATACTAATTTCTTACACCACACTCTATTATTTACACTTGTCTTATATTTCGTTTGAAGACAAACGTTAAAAATATTTATATTTGAAAAGAATACTATATTTGTATACCTGACTATAATATATACTTACGAGAGTAATAAAACGACCAATGTGAACTTCCTGATTGAGCAGTTTACACCTCTGCACAGTTTACACCTCTGTTTACACCTAATCGTTTACACCCTAGCCTACTAACTTTACACTCTTTTCAAAGGGTGTAAAGTAAAACCTTATGCTTGCCTTACACCTGTATGTGGAACTTTAACACCGGAAGAGTGTATACATGATACCTAAGGGTGTTTTATTCACAAAAACACCTCATGGGTGCTACATCACACCTGAAAAGGGTACTTTGGGGTGTTTCATTACACCATATGATTTACAGTGTATCTACATGGTTATTCTTTCATTAACACTCCATTTACAGAGGGTAGTAAGGGACTTCTGCAGTAATCTCTATTAACCACATCACAACCTTTAAAAATGATTAAAAAATAGAGAACATGCACCATGGCAAAAATTTCTCTCGTCACAAGTAATAAATACATGTCCTCTATCAGCAACAAAAAATTATTGAAATCGGAGCCGGACAATTGGGTGATGTCCCTTGTGAGTAAGTTGTCTCTATTCTCTACTCGGCTATATACGTTTCACAATCATTTCCGCTAATCTTGAACGACAGGAACACGAATACAAAAACATTTAAGATAATTAAAATTCTACACTTACCCACCGCGAATCGAACCCGGGACCCCATACACCTTAGGCACACATGCTAGCCACTAGACCAGCGGGGAAAGCAAGTGAAATGCATTTTGTAGTATCTGAAGTTTACACCTATTTCATCCTGCTGTAATAATGTTTACCGTATTCGTTACGTTGAGGAATGATATATGTTATTGATATAGGTTCTATTACATATTCGTTCATAAATATTATATAAATTATCAGAATTATTCATGATCTTCCATGGAAATACACTGGTGCATGCACAGTAGACAGACAGTGTAATTGGAACGTGAGTTCAACAGATATTATATATTTCGCCGACATTATTTAATAGCTAAGTAGAAGAGATAGCAAAAATGAGGTTTCATAATGAAGATGGAATTTCGGTAGGAGATAGAATGATGAGGTGTATACGGTATGGGGTTGATATGATTGTTGTTGCAGAATCTAAAAAGAAAATTAATAAGATGTAGAAAACTTGAGAAAGGCTTCTGAAGAATATGGGACGAAAATAAATTTTAGAAAGGCAAAATCCATTGTGATTGAAACGAAGCGATCGGTGTCAAATATAGAAGTAGGAGCGGGAAAAAAACAGGTGACTAGTTTTTGATGTCTGAGTAGTATTGTTAGTGATATGACATGCGAACGTTAAATAAAAGCAAGGATAGAAATGGCGAAAGAAGCCTTTAGGATGAAGGAAATACTATTTTGTGAGGCCTTATATTTGAAAAAAAAAAGACTCATAAAATGCTTCGTGTACTGTATTTTACTGTATTTATAGGACAGAAACATGGGCATTACGCAGAAATGATGAAAAACAATTTGAAGCTTTCGAAATATGTGCGTGGAGAAGAATGGAGAGAAATAGCTGGATTGAGAGGAAAACGAATGAGAGGGTGGGAAATGGAAGGAGAAAAATATTATTAAAAAGAGGAAGAGAAACTGGTTGGAATATTGGTTAAGAAGGAACTGTATCCTGAGGGATGTGCTAGAGGGTATGGTGGCAGGATAGAGAGGGAGTGGACGAATTAGACTATATAGAAACATAATTAGGCTATTGGCGATATCAAAACAGAAAAATCGTATGTGAAGATAGAGAGGTTAAGAGAAGATAGTGGAGCATGGCAGCTTCTCAGCTGCGGTAAGTGACCCGCTGGTAATGGCGGAATACTTCTGACATAATGATGCTGATGATACACAGTAGAAACAGAAATATCCACTTTACTGTCATTGCTAATACGAATCACAATGGAAATTTCTACAAGTTGTCAAAATGCCTAGCTCTAAAGCATGTAAAGAACTATCAGTTAGTCTGCGAGGAGAAATTATAGTCGAGTAAAAGTGGAACAAACTCTCATTCATTCTTCTGTTTCTACTGCGCATGCACCAGTGAATTTCCATGGAAGATCATGAATAATTCTGATAATTTATATAATATTTACGAACGAATATGTAACAGAACCTATATGAATAACTTATATCATTCCTCAAAGTAACGAATACGGTAAACATTATTACAGCAGGATAAAATAGGTGTAAACTTCAGATACTACAAAATGCATTTCACTTGCTTTTCCCGCTAGTCTAGTGGCCAGCACGTTTGCTCAAGGTGATGATATCCCGGTTTCGATTCCCGGTGGGGGAGTGTGGAATTTTAATTCTCTTAGATGTTTTTGTATTCGTGTTCCTGTCGTTGAAGATTAACGGAAATGATTGTGAAACGTATATAGCCGAGTAGAAAATAGAGACAAGTTACTCAGATAAGTTCGGTGAATCAGTTAACTTAAAGAAAAGAAACAAAGTGCCTAAGGCATTTGTCTGTAAATTGAAAGGAACTCTTAAAGGTTAGTTCCAGTCCCAGCAAGGTAACATTTTTTTTACATGTTTTCGAAGTTTCTCTTTGTATTTCTATCGGATTCGATTAAATAGAACTTAGAATAGAGACCACGTTGGATTCATTTATTGACTAAGCCTGAAATTCTGATAAAGATATGGCTATGATTTTATTATTATTATTATTATTATTATTATTATTATTTAAGTAACAAAGCTTCAAATGAGGCGATGCAGTATTTACGTAAACAAAATGATAATAATAATACTATTTGCGAGGTTTTGCTTTGTGAAATGTAGTGTATACAACATTGAATAGAAAAGTATTACAATAAAAATATATTATTAAAAATATTGATTAAGTAATTGGAGTTAAACATACTTTCCAGTAAGAATTATATATAGAGAGGATTTACTTTAAAATTGGGTTGCAAACGAATATTCGAGCTTTAATCTGATTATAAATCGATAACTTACACAAGAATATTTACTTCATTAGTTCTATAAATCTTTATGCTTATCGTATTATAATTCACTTTAAAATTATGATTTTTCCATTTCAAAACGTAGAACGAGAAATAAATGTAATATTCTATTTGTTAAGGAAATTTTTCAAACTGATGATCTCAGGGCATGATCTGTGGAAGAATTTGAGACTCCGTCGACATAAATTTCCCCCTTCGTGGCCATAAGTTATCTTCGATCATGCTCAAAGTGGATTAATAATGTTTTATCAGTTTTCTCTCATTCATATATTGACCATTACCGGGGAGAATTTTCTGAAATCGGCAATGCTTATAATTAGTTTTTCATTACAAATCAAAGGATAATAATGAAATATAGAACATAATATTTTGTTCTCAGCTGTGGATTTTAGATTTACAATTCATATAATGTTCCTTTCTAATGGATTTTGAAAGAAAAGTAGTTGCCAAAGATTTAAAGAAATGTTCTCAGTCCTCTGATGAAAATAGGAACACACTTTAAAAATACAAAAAAAAGAGTACTCCCTTCAGGGTTTGAACACATATACTTCTAATTGACAGACTAGTGACCCATACCGCTCGACCAGTTTTTTTTAAAGACTTTATTGACAATTCAATTATAGTTACAGTAGGTAGTTACAAAATTGATACAGAAACAATGTGTCGAAAAAATATATATAGAAAGGTAAATTGGAACCAATGAAAAGAAAAAATAAATTAAATTTTTAAAAAATTAAAAACTAAAAAAAAGTAAAAAATAAAAAAAATAAAGAAAGAAGGAGCAATTGACAATTATGAACAGTAAATATAAGTGTTATGAAGTTAAGACACCACATTATTGCCAAGAGATCATAGTCATCACATTGGGCTGTTATTTAGTCGAGACAAAGCATGATGATTATAAGATAGATAACAATTCACAGGTAAGAAAAGTACTTACTAGGTTATGAAACTAAGACAACCAAATAATTGGCAAAATGTTTTCGTTTATATTGCACAGGAAGTTTCTGCAAATGGTGTCGCAGATAAGACGAATACACATCGACATGATACGGTCGATGTGTGGTAAGCATATATAGAAGAGTATATGCAGCTAGCCAAATTACACTTTTATTTTTTGCATTAGGGAAATAATGAAAATCAGGATAACTAAGAATATTGTTAGCCGTAATGGAGTGGGGGACGAACGACAAATCTTACTTGCAAGTAGGCTAAAATGGTTCCAGATATTTTGAATCTCTGTACAAAATTGTAAGCGATGCTCAAGAGTATCTTTGTTATTGCAGTGAAAACACATATTGTGATCCACTATTTCTATGTTAAAGAGGCGGTCTAGCATTCGTATTTGTTGTTGACAATGAAATACCAGAGCGATTTTTGCTGAGTAGTTAAGAAAGGAGCGTTAATATTTCGCCAAATATAAGGCTCTTTCAATTGAATATGAGGCGTAACGAAGTGTTGTGTCTGCACATAACGGCGATAAATTGCTCTAACAGGCATGAGGTCTAAGTTGTTTCAGGCAATCAGCCCATAGGCTATATCAAGAACTGGTTCTTGCAGGTGTGTGAATTTATGGCCCCAAGGAAAAATATTAATATATGTTTGAAGGTCGACACAAGCTAAACAAGTACAGATAACATTACTAGATACACTGTTCTTATCATTCGTGAACACTTCTCTGGTTCGTTTCAATAGTAGTGCCCGAGAAGGAGCAATATGTTTTGAAATCCGATTCCACCTTGTTCCGGAGGTAGCACGAGTTGCTCACGTGAAACGCGAAGCAGTTTATTATGCCACAGAAAGAACAAAGCTTGAATCGTGAGGAATTTGTATGTTTGTAGGGGGAGAGGAAAAATAGAGCAAACAAACCACAGAAGGCTGAAAGTTTTTTTGTTTGGAAAGAAATTTCTACTGATCATGTTCATATTGCGGGGTTTATGTCGTATTAGAAGACCACGTATTTTTGTGTGCTATGATATCATAATTGAAAGTAATTATTTGTTTGATGTTATTGAGCCATTCAATACCCATGATTTTGACGGAAGTAGCTGCCGTGTAGTAGGCACTATATTGATCCTGGTATATTGGATGAATATAGAGGAGCTTTGTTTCTTGTTTATTTAATCTTGCGCCTGAAATGCTTTGATACGCGTCTAAAAGACTCTGAATATTTTCGAGGGTGGAAATACTGTTCATATAGAAGTGTACATCATCTAAGTAACTCGCGACTGAAATAGAGCCGTGGTAAATTTTGATGACATTGAGTTTGGTCTGCACCGCGTATATTACAGGTGCGATTGGACACTAAATAGAATACTGGACATGGTGTCACCTTGAAGAATTCCAGTACACAAAAGGATAACGGAGCTTAAACCACCATTAAGTTTCAATTTCGTAATTTTGTTGTGATACACTCCCTGAAGCATGGGCAGAAAAGTGCCATTAAATCCAAATATGTTCAGGACTTGAAAGAGATATTCGTGTGATACCCTGTCAAAAGCTTGTGAAAAATTAGTGGATAGAATGATGACAGGAGTGGGGGCGGCAGTCTCATGATAGGCAATAAAATCTCTTACGTTAGCTGAAGCATCATAAAGTAACGCATGGTGTATATGACCGTATTGAAAGGAACTAAGCAACTCTCCCATATAATGGTTTATACGAAAGCGCTAGACATCGTGTTAACATTTTTAAATCCGCACGTAAAAGACTGATCGGACGATAATTATCAATAGACGTAGAGTTAGACTTTTTAGGTATGAAAACCGTAATACCCGTAGAGAGAGATTCTATTAAAGTAAAATTTTCTCGATATCTATTGAAGATATCCGTGAGAAAGGGGGCAAGAATATCAATGAAACTAAGATAGAATTCTGAAGGAAGAGAGACAATTCCAGTAGATTTGCCACGTTTTCCTAATCTAATGGAGGTCTCAACTTCATCTATGGTAAACGGACTGTTTAGATACTCTTGAGCATTAACATCGAGGATTGAAGGGATATAGTCTAAAAGAGATTCATCCACATTCGTTACCTCAGGTGCTGAATAAAGTTTTTTATAGTGCGTGGGGGAGTACAAATTGGGGAAGTACCTGCAAACCTTCATAAATTTGGAGCTGTGTGAAGTTGGGCCGCAAAGTCGAGATAATATTTAAAGCTCTATATAGAACGATTGCCCATCGTTTGCCCATGTTTGCCCACCAAATTTTTTTGTTTGCCCACAAACAGAACCTAAGTTATACGTAAAAACAATTTTAAGGTCAACTTCACACTTGCACAACAAAGTGTGAAAATAAAATATTGCAACATGGAAATCGATTGCCCATTGTTTGCCCATGTTTGCCCAACAAAAATTTTTGTTTGCCCACAAACAAACAAAAAGTTATAAACAAAAACTTTTTTACGTATGATAAACTTTACAAGCAAAATAAAAGATTTGCAAATATCTATATATCATATCTCTAATCAAAACCATTCCATTTTGCGCTAGATACGCGGAAAATTATGCAACGGACCATGCATCCAATAGTAACAATGACACAATCATATTACTGCATTTGTAATATGCAAATTAACATTTTTCTATATGTGTAAATACAAGAACTATCATTAACCAAACAAAAAAATTTGCTGGCTAAACAAAATCATTTGATGGACAAACTAAGGCAATCGTTGGGCAAGTCAAACAAGGGCAAACATAGGGCAATCAATATTTGTGATTAGAAACATAGCCCGCTTGAATTATCCCATGTAGTCTCAAAAAGGTACGACGTAAGGTTCCAGCTTCTTTCCTATTGCTGCGCAGACAGAAACTAATGCTGAGCAAACGAAATCAGGTGCTGGTCAAACAAGGGAAATAAATATTTGTGATTAGAAACATAGCCCGTTTAAGTCTCAAAAACGTGCGAAACTAGGTTCCAGTTTCTTTTCTATCGTTGGTCAAACAAAAACTAATGCTGGGCAAACGAAATCAAGTGCTGCGCAAACAAGGACGAAGATAGGGCATTCAATATTTGTGATTAGAAACAAAGCCCGCTTAACTTTTCACATGTAGTCTCGAAAACGTAGAATTTAAGGCTTTTCTACCGCTCGGCAAACAAGGACAAACATACGGCAATCAATACTTATGATTAGAAACATAGCCCCCTTAAATTTTCTGATGTAGTCCTGGGTACGTTTACGAGTACTTGCCATACATTTTTTCCGTGCGGTTGTTTTTAATCACAAATATTGATTGCCCTGTTTGCCTTTGGTGCCAAGCACGTGATTTCGTTTGACGCATTAGTTTTCGTTTGTCAAACGATAGAAAAGAAGCTGAAACTTAATTTTACACGTTTTTGAGACCTAAGAGGGCTATGTTTCTAATCACAAATATTGTTTGTTCTATGTATGCTCTTGTTTGCCCAGCATTAGTTTTTGTTTGCCCAGCGATAGAAAAGCCTTAAATCGAACGGTTTCGAGACAACGTGTGGAAATTTAAGCGGGCTTTGTTTCTAATCACAAACATTGATGGCACTTGTTTGCCCAACACTTGATTTCGTTTTCCCAGCATTACTTCTTGGTTGCCCAACGATGGAAAAGAAACTGAAACCTAATTTCGTACGTTTTTGAGACTTAAGCAGGCTATGTTTCTAATCACAAATACTGATTGCCCTATGTTTGCCCTTGTTTGCCAAGCACTTGATTTCGTTCGCCCAGCAGTAGTTTTTGTTTGCAAAGCGATAGAAAAGCCTAAAATCGTACGTTTTTGAGACTACATGTGAAAATTTAAGCGAAGTAAGTTCCTAATCACAATTATTGATTGCTTTATGCTTGCCCCTGATTGCACAGCACTTGATTTTGTTTACCCAGCATTAGTTTTTGTTTGCCCAACGATAGAAAAGAAGATGGAACCTAATTTCGTACGTTTTTGAGACTTAAGAGGGCTATGTCTCTAATCTCAAATACTGATTGCCCTATGTTTGCCCTTGTTTGCCCAGCACTTGATTTCGTTTGCCCAGAATTAGTTTTTGTTTGCCCAGCGATGGGAATAGCCCTAATCGTACGTTTTCGAGACGGCATGTGAAAATATAAGCGAGCTATGTTTCTAATCACAAATATTGATTGCCCTTGTTTGTCCAGCATTAGCTTTTGTTTGCCCAGCGATAGAAAAGCCTTGAATCGTACGTTTTCGAGATTACATGTGAATCTTTAGGCGGGATATGTTTCTAATCACAAATATTAATTGCCCTGTGCTTGCTCTTGTTTGGCCAGCACTTGGTTTCGTTTGCCCAGCATTAGTTTTATGTTTGCCCAACGATAGGAAAGAAGACATAACCTAATTTCGTACTTTTTTTAAGACTTAAGCGGTCTATGTTTCTAATCACAAATATTGATTGCCCTATTTTTGCCCTTGTTTGCCTACCACTTGATTTCGTTAGACCAGCATTAGTTTTTGTTTGCCCAACGATAGAAAAGAAGCTGGAATCTAATATCGTACGATTTTGAGACTCGAGTGGGCTATGGTTCTAATCACAAATATTGATTGCCCAATGTTTGACCATGTTTGCCCAGTACTTAATTTTGTTTGCCCAGATAGTTTTTATTTGCCCAGAGATAGAAAAGCCTTAAATCGTACGTTTTCGAGACTACATATGAAAATTTAAGCCGACTAAGTTTCTAATCACAAATATTGATTGTCCTATGTTTGCCCTTGATTGCCCAGCACTTGATTTCGTTTGCCCAGTACTAGTTTTTGTTTGTCCAGTGACAAAAATCCCTTAAGTCGTACGTTTATGAGACTACATGTGAAAAATTAAGCGGGCTATGTTTCTAAACAGAAATATTGTTTGCTCTTGTTTGCCCAGCATTAGTTTTTGTCTGCTCAGCGATAGAAAAGACTTAAATCGGACGTTTTCGAGCCTACATGTGAAAATTTAAGCACGCTATGTTTCTAATCCCAAATATTGATTGCCCTATGGTCGCCCTTGTTTGCGCAGCACTTGATTTCGTTTAACCAGCATTAGTCTTTGTTTGCCCAGCGATAGAAAAGCCTAAAATGCTACGTTTTCTGAGACTACCTGTGAAAATTTAAACGGGCTATGTTTGTAATCACAAATATTGATTGTCCTATGTTTGCCCTTGTTTGCCTAGTACTTGATTTTGATTGAGCAGCATAGTTTTTGTTTGCCCAGCGAGAGAAAAGCCTTAAATCGTACGTTTTCGAGACTACATATGAAAATTTAAGCCGAATAATTTTCTAATCACAAATATTGATTGTCTTATGTTTGCCCTTGATTGCCCAGCACTTGATTTCGTTTACCCAGTACTAGTTTCTGTTTGTCCAGTGACAGAAATCCCTTAAGTCGTACCTTTATGATACTACATGTGAAAATTTAAGCGGGCTATGTTTCTAAACAGACGTATTGATTGCTCTTGTTTGCCCAGCATTAGTTTTTGTCAGCTCAGCGATAGAAAAGCCTTAAATTGGATGTTTTCGAGCCTACATGTGAAAATTTAAGCGCACTATGTTTCTAATCCCCAATACTGATTGCCCTATGGTTGCCCTTGTTTGCGGAGCACTTGATTTCGTTTGCCCAGCATTCTTTTTTATTTCACAACGATAGAAAAAAGCTCGAACATATTCTCATACGTTTTTGAGACTTAAGCGGGCTATGTTTCTATTAACATATATTAATTGCCCTTGTTTGCACAGCACTTGATTTCGTTTGCCCAGCATTAATTTTTGTTTGCCCATTGATAGAAAAGAAGCTGGGACCTAATGTCGTACGTTTTTGAAACCTTAGCGGGCTATGTTTCTAATCACAAATATTGATTGTCCTTCTTTGCCCAGCACTTGATTTCGTTTGCCCAGCATTAGTTTTTGTTTGCCCAGCGACGGAAAATCTTTAAATTGTACGTTTTCGGGACTGCATGTGAAAATATAAGCGAACTATGTTTCTAATCACAAATATTGATTGCCATGTGTTTGCCCTTGTTTCGCCAGAATTAGCTTTTGTTTGCCCAGCGACAGAAAAGCCTTAAATCGTACGTTTTCGAGACTACATGTGAAAATTTAGGCAGGATATGTTTCTAATCACAAATATTAATTGTCCTGTGCTTGCCCTTGTTTGGCCAGCACTTGGTTTCGTTTGCCCAGCATTAGTTTTTGTTTGCCCAGCGATAGAAAAGTATT
Source organism: Thermobia domestica (assembly GCF_964235325.1). Lineage (NCBI taxonomy): Eukaryota > Metazoa > Arthropoda > Insecta > Zygentoma > Lepismatidae > Thermobia > Thermobia domestica. The sequence continues at coordinate 304,836,771 of NC_137455.1, forward strand.
AAATTGTACGTCTTCGAGACTACATATGAAAATTTAAGCCGACTAAGTTTCTAATTACAAATATTGAATGTCCTATGTTTGCCCTTGATTGCCCAGCACTTGATTTCGTTTGCCCAGTACTAGTTTTTTTTTGCCCAGGAACAGAAATCACTTAAGTTGTACGTTTGTGAGACTACATGTGAAAATTTAAGCGGGGTATGTTTCTAAACAGAAATATTGATTGCTCTTGTTTGCCCAGCACTAGTTTTTGTCTGCTCAGCGATAGAAAAGCCTTAAATCGGACGTTTCGAGCCTACATGTGAAAATTTAAGCGCGCTATGTTTCTAATCCCAAATATTGATTGTCCTATGGTTGCCCTTGTTTGCGCAGCACTTGATTTCGTTTGACCAGCATTAGTCTTTTTTTCCCAGCGATAGAAAAACCTAAAATGCTACGTTTTTTGAGACTACCTGTGAAAATTTAAACGAGCTATGTTTCTAATCACAAATATTGATTGTCCTATGTTTGCCCTTGGTTGCCCAGTACGTGATTTTGTTTGCCCAGCATAGCTTTTGTTTGCCCAGCGAGAGAAAAACCTTAAATCGTACGTTTTCGAGACTTCATATGAAAATTTAAGCCGACTAAGTTTCTAAACACCAATATTGATTGTCCTATGTTTGCCCTTGATTGCCCAGCGCTTGATTTCGTTTGCCCAGTACTAGTTTTTGTTTCTCCAGTGACAGAAATCCCTTAAGTCGTACGTTTATAAGACTACATGTGAGAATTTGAGCGGGCTATGTTTCTAAACAGAAATAGTGATTGCTCTTGTTTGCCCAGCAATAGTTTTTGTCTGCTCAGCGATAGAAAAGCTTTAAATTGGACGTTTTCGAGCCTACATGTGAACATTTAAGCACGCTATGTTTCTAATCCCATATATTGATTGCCCTATGGTTGCCCTTGTTTGCACAGCACTTGATTTCGTTTACCCAGCATTAGTTTTTGTTTGCCCATTGATAGAAAAGAAGCTGGAACATAAATTCGGACGTTTTTGAAACCTTAGCGGGCTATGTTTCTAATCACAGATATTGATTCCCCTATTTTTTCCCTTGTTTGCCCAGCACTTGATTTCGTTTGACCAGCATTAGTCTTTGTTTGCGCAGCAATAGAAAAGCGTAAAATGCTACGTTTTTTGAGACTAACTGTGAAAATTTAAACGGGCTATGTTTCTAATCACAAATATTGATTGTCCTATGTTTGCCCTTGTTTGCCCACCATTAGTTTTTGTTTGCCCAACGATAGAAATGAAGCTGGAACCTAATATAGTACGTTTTTGAGACTTAACTTGGCTATGTTTCTAATCATAATATTGATTTTCCTTCTTTGCCCAGCACTTGATTTCGTTTTCCCAGCATTAGTTTTTGTTTGCCCAGCGATAGAAAAGAAGCTGGAATCTAATTTCGTACGTTTTTGAGACATAAGCGAGCTATTATTTTAATCACAAATATTGATTGTCCTATGTTTGCCCTCGTTTGCTCAGCACTTGATTTCATTTGCCCAGCATTAGTTTTTGTTTGCCCAGCAATAGAAAAGCTTTAAATTGTACGTTTTCGGGACTGCATGTGAAAATATAAGCGAACTATGTTTCTAATCACAAATATTGATTGCCCTGTGTTTGATCTTGTTTCCCCAGCATTAGCTTTTGTTTGCCCAGCGATAGAAAAGCCTTAAATCGTACGTTCTCGAGACTACATGTGAAAATTTAGGAAGGATATGTTTCTAATCACAAATATTAATTGCCCTGTGCTTGCCCTTGTTTGGCCAGCACTTGGTTTCGTTTGCCCAGCATTAGTTTTTGTTTGCCGAGCGATAAAAAAGCCTTAAATCGTACGTTTTCGAGACTACATATGAAAATCTAAGCCGACTATGTTTCTAATCACAAATATTGATTGTCCTATTTTTGCCCTTGATTGCCCAGTACTCGTTTTTGTTTGAAATTGGATGTTTTCGAGCCTACATGTGAAAATTTAAGCGCGCTATGTTTCTAATTCCAAATATTGATTACTCTATGATTGCCCTTGTTTGCGCAGCACTTGATTTTGTTTGCCCAGCATTCGTTTTTATTTCACAACGATAGAAAAGAAGCTCGAACATATTTTCGTACGTTTTTTAGACTTAAGCGGGCTATGTTTCTAATCACAACTATTGATTGACCTTGTTTGCACAGCACTTGATTTCGTTTGCCCAGCATTAGTTTTTGTTTGCCCAATGATTGAAAAGAAGCTGGAACCTAATTTCGTACGCTTTTAAACCTTATCGGGCTATGTTTCTAATCACAGATATTGATTCCCCTATTTTTGCTCTTCTTTGCCCAGCACTTAATTTCGTTTGACCAGCATTAGTCTTTGTTTGCCCAGCGATAGAAAAGCCTAAAATGCTAGGTTTTTTGAGACTACCTGTGAAAATTTAAACAAGCTATGTTTCTAATCACAAATATTGATTGTCCTATGTTTGCCCTTGTTTGCCCAGCACTTGATTTTGTTTCCCAGCATTAGTTTTTGTTTGCCCAACGATAGAAACGAAGCTGGAACCTAATATCGTACGTTTTTGAGGCTTAAGCGGTCTATGTTTCTAATCACAAATATTGATTGTCCTTCTTTGCCCAGCACTTGATTTCATTTGCTCAGCATTAGTTTTCGTTTGCCCAGCGATGGAAAAGCCTTAAATTAGACGTTTTCGAGCTTACATGTGAAAATTTAAGCGCGCTATGTTTCTAATCCCAAATATTGATTGCCCTATGATTGCCCTTGTTTCCGCAGCACTTGATTTCGTTTGACCAGCATTAGCCTTTGTTTGCCCAGTGATAGAAAAGCCTAAAATGCTACGTTGTTTGAGACTACCTGTGAAAATTTAAACGGGCTGTATTTCTAATCACAAATATTGATTGTCCTATGTTTGCCCTTGTTTGCCCAGTACGTGATTTTGTTTGCCCAGCATAGCTTTTGTTTGCCCAGCGAGAGAAAAGCTTTAAATCGTACGTTTTCGAGACTTCATATAAAAATTTAAGCCGACTAAGTTTCTAAACACCAATATTGATTGTCCTATGTTTGCCCTTGATTGCCCAGCACTTTATTTCGTTTGCCCAGTACTAGTTTTTGTTTCTCCAGTGACAGAAATCCCTTAAGTCGTACGTTTATGAGAGTACATGTGAGAATTTAAGCGGGGTATGTTTCTAAACAGAAATATTGATTGCTCTTGTTTACCCAGCAATAGTTTTTGTCTGCTCAGCGATAGAAAAGCTTTAAATTGGACGTTTTCGAGCCTACATGTGAAAATTTAAGCGCGCTATGTTTCTAATCCCAAATATTGATTGCCCTGTGGTTGCCCTTGTTTGCGCAGCACTTGATTTCGTTTGCCCAGCATTAGTTTTTATTTCACAACGATAGAAAAGAAGCTCGAACATATTTTCGTACGTTTTTGAGATTTAAGCGGGCTATGTTTCTAATCACAAATATTGATTGCCCTTGTTTGCACAGCACTTGATTTCGTTTGCCCAGCATTAGTTTTTGTTTGCCCAATGATAGAAAAGAAGCTGGAACCTAATTTCGTACGTTTTTAAACCTTAGCGGGCTATGTTTCTAATCACAGATATTGATTGCCCTATTTTTGCCCTTGTTTGCCCAGCACTTGATTTCGTTTGACCAGCGTTAGTCTTTGTTTGCCCAGCGATAGAAAAGCCTAAAATGCTACGTTTTTTGAGACTACCTGTGAAAATTTAAACGGGCTATGTTTCTAATCACAAATATTGATTATCCTATGTTTGCCCTTGTTTGCCCAGCACTTGATTTTGTTTGCCCAGCATTAGTTTTTGTTTGCCCAACGATAGAAACGAATCTGGAACCTAATATCGTACGTTTTTGAGACTTAAGCGGGCTATGTTTCTAATCAAAAATATTGATTGTCTTTCTTTGCCCAGCACTTGATTTCGTTTGCCCAGCATTAGTTTTTGTTTGCTCAGCGTTAGAAAAGAAGCTGGATTCTAATTTCGTACGTTTTTGAGACATAAGCGAGCTATTTTTCTAATCACAAATATTGATTGTCCTATTTTTGACCTTGATTGCCCAGCACTTGATTTCGTTTGCCCAGTACTAGTTTTTGTTTGCCCAGAGATAGAAATCTCTTAAGGTTATTCATTACGTCCAACTAGTTTGTGTCTAAAACGGTAGATGGCGCGACCGTTACCAATGTTAACATATGCAACTAATAAAATTAAAACAATGAAAAATAAAATGAACAATTCTAAAATTAAGCAAAAACGGATATAATCTGGTTAATGGACGTTACAAAATCTAGGGAATGGTACGTGTCAATTTCACTTATTGTTATTAGTTTCATTGTTAGAGGCCACCATTCTTAAGTAAACAATCAACTTTATCTGCCGCACTTTCTACCAGAAACTGACCAAACTTTACACACTTATTTAAGATTGAAATATCTAGGGAATGGTACGTGTCGATTTCACATATTGTTGTTAGTTTCATTGTTGAAGACCACCATTGTTAAATAAACAATCAACTTTATGTGCCACAGTTTCTAAAACAAACTGACCAAACTTGGCACACCCAACCGATTAGCACAGTGACATCTAGCGAATGGTTCCTATCGATTTCACATATTGTAGTTAGTTTCGTTGTTCGAGGAAACCGGTGTTACACAAACAATTGCTGGATTTTTCCATTGTTAAATAAACAATTAATTTTATCTGCCATACTTTATACTACAAACTAACCAAACTTCGCATACTCATTTACAATTGAGACATCTATTGAACCGCACGTGTCTGTTTCACTTATTGTTGTTAGTTTCATTGTTAGAGGACATCATTTTTAAATAAAGAGTCAACTTTATCTGCCATGCTTTCTACCAGAAACTGACAAAACCTTGCGCACTCATTTAAGATTGAAATATCTAGGGAAAGATATGTGTCGATTTCTCATATTGTTCTTAGTGTCATTGTTCAAGACCATCATTGTTAAATACACAAGCGTTGGATTTCTACATTGTTAAATAAACAATCATCTTCATCTGCCATACTTTCTAACACAAACTGACCAAACTCGTCGCACCCATCTCATTACCACAGGGATATATACTGAATGGTACCAATCAATTTCTCATATTGTTGTTAGCTTCATTCTTCGAGGCCACCATTGTTAAACAATCGTTGAATTTCTCCATTATTAAATAAACAATCAACTTTAACTGCCATACTTTCTACCACAAACTGACCAAACTTGCACAATCATTTACGATTGAGATGTCGATGGAACGGTACGTGCCGGTTTCACATATTGTTGTTAGTTTCATTCTTAGAGGCCACCATTGTTTAAAAAAACAATCAACTTTATCTGCCACACTTTCTACCAGAAACTGACCAAACTTTGCACACGCATTTAAGATTGAAATATCTAGGGAATGGTACGTGTCGATTTTACATATTGTTGTTCTTTCATTGTTAGATGCCACCATTGTTAAATAAACAATCAAGTTTTTCTGCCACACTTTCTACCACAAACTAACCAAAATTTGCAGAATCATTTAAGATTAAGATATCTATGAAATTGTATGGGTCGATTTCACATATCGTTGTCTGTTTCATTGTTAGAGGCCACCATTGTTAATTAAACAATCAATATTAATGGCCATACGTTCTACCAAAAACTGACCAAACTTTGCACACCCATTTAAAGTTGAAATATCTAGGAATGATATGTGTCGATTTCACATATTGTTGTTAGTTTCATTGTTGTAAGACACCATTGTTAAATACATATTCGTTGGATTTCTTCATTATTAAACAAACAATCAACTTTATCTGCCATATTTTCTACCACAAACTGACCAAACTTGCAAAATCATTTACGATTGAGATGTCGATGGAACGGTACGTGCCGATTTCACTTATTGTTGTTACTTTTATTCTTAGAGGCCACCATTGTTAAAAAAACAATCAACTTTGTCTGCCACACGTTCTACCAGAAACTGACCAAACTTTGCATACGCATTTAAGATTGAAATATCTAGGGAATGGTACGTGTCGATTTCATATATTGTTCTTTCATTGTTGGATGCCGCCATTGTTAAATAAACAATCAAGTTTTTCTGCCACACTTTCTACCACAAACTAACCAAAATTTGCAGAATCATTTAAGATTAAGATATCTATGGAATGGTATGGGTCGATTTCACATATTTTTGTTTGTTTCATTGTTAGAGGCCACCATTGTTAAACAAACAATCAACATTAATGACCATACGTTCTACGAGAAACTGACAAAACTTTGCACACCCATTTAAAGTTGAAATATCTATGGAATGCTATGTGAGATGTCGATGGAACGGTACGTGTCTATTTCACTTATTGTTGTTACCTTCATTCTTAGAGGCCACCATTTAAAAAAAAAACTATCAACTTTGTCTGCCACACGTTCTACCAGAAACTGACCAAACTATGCACACGCATTTAAGATTGAAATATTTAGGGATAAACTGATCAATCTTGGCACACCCATCGGATTACCACAGAGATATCTACTGAATGGTACCAATCGATTTTACATGTTGTTAGTTTCACTGTTCGAGGCCACCGTTTTAAAACAATTGTTGGATTTCTCCATTATTAAATAAACAATCAACTTTATCTGCCATACTTTATATTACAAACTAACCAAACGTGGCATACTTATTTACGATCGAGATATCTATGGAATGGTACGTGTCGATTTCATTTTTCGTCGTTAGTTCTATTGTTAGAGACCACCATTTTCAAATAAACAATCAACTATATCTGCCATACTTTCTACCAGAAACTGACCAAATTTTGCATACCCCTTGAAAGTTGAAATATCTACGGAATGCTATTTGTCGATTTCATATGTTGTTGTTAGTTTCATTATTGATGGCCACCATTGTTAAATAGAGAATCGTTGGATTTCTCCAGTGTTAAGTACACAGTGAACTTTTGTCTGCCATATTTTCTACCACAAACTAACCAAACGTGGCGCACTCATTTACGATTGAGATATCAATTGAATGGTTCGTGCCGATTTCACATATTGTTGTTAGTTTCATTGTTAGAGACCACCGTTGTTAAGTAGACAATCAACTTTATCTCCCGCACTTTCTACGAGAAAATGAAGAAACTTTGCACATCCATTTAAGATTGCAGTATCTAGGGAATGGTACGTTTGGATTCCACATATTGTGTTTAGTTTCATTGTTGAAGGCCACTATACTTAAATAAACAACCAACTTTATCTGCCATACTTTCTAAAACAAACTGACCAAACTTGGCACACCCATCGGATTTGCACAGAGATATCTACTTAATGGTACAAGTCGATTTCACATATTTTTAGTTTCATTTTTCTAGGCCACCAATCATTGGATTTCTCCATGGTTAAATAAACAATCAACTTTATCTGCCATACTTTCAACCACAAACTAACCAAACTTGGCACACTCATTTACGATTGAGATATCTATGGAAGGGTACGTGTCGATTTCACTTATTGTTGTTACTTTCATTGTTAGAGGCCAGCTTGTTTTAAATGAACAATCAACTAAATGTGCCATACTTTCTACCAGAAATTGGCCAAAACTTGCACACACATTTAAGATTGAAATATCTAGGGAAACATATGTGTCGATTTCTCATATTGTTGTTAGTTTCATTGTAAAAATCACCATTGTTAAATAGACATTAGTTGGATTTCTCCATTGTTAAATAAACGATCAACTTTATCTGCCATACTTTCTAAAACAAACTAAGCAACCTTTGCACACTCATGAAGGATTGAGATATCTATGGAATGGTATGTGTCGATTTCACATATTGTTGTTCTTTCATTGTTGAAGACCACCCTTGTTAAATAAACAATCGTTGAATTTCCAAATTGTTACCTAAACAATCAACTTTATCTTACACTCTTTCTACTACAACTAACCAAATTTGGCGCACCCATTTACAATTGAGACATCTATGGAAGGGTACGTGTCGATTTCACTTATTGTTGTTAATTTCATTGTCAGAGGCCACCATTATTAAATAAAGAATCAACTTTATCTACCATACTTTCTAGCAGAAACTGACCAAACCTTACACACTCATTTAAGATTAAAATATCTAGGGAAAAACATGTGTCGATTTCTCATATCGTTGTTAGTTTCATTGTTGAAGACCGCCATTGTTAAATACACAAGCGTTGGATTTCTACATTGTGAAATAAACGATCAACTTTATCTGCCATACTTTCTACCGCAGACTAACCAAACTTTGCACACCCATTTAAGATTGAAATATGTAGGAAATAATACGTGTTGATTTCACATATTGTTCTTAGTTTCATTGTTGGAGGCCACCATTGTTAAATAAAGAATCAACTTTATTTGCTATATTTTGTACCAGAAACTGACCAAACTTGGCATACCAATCGGATTACCACTGAGATATCTAGGGAATGGTACTTGTCGATTTCACATATTATTGTTAGTTTTATCGTTTTTAGCCACCATTGTTCAATAAATAATTGTTGAATTTCTCCATTGTTAAATAAACAATCAACTTTATCTGCCATATTTTTTACCACAGATTAACCAAACTTAGCACACTCCTTTACGATTTAGATATCTATGAAATGGTACTTGTCGATTTCACTTGTTGTTGTTAGTTTCATTGTTAGAGGCCACCATTGTTAAATAAACAATAAACTTTATCTGTCATACTTTCTACCAGAAACTGACCAAACTTTGCGTACCTATGTAAGATTGAAATATCTATCCGTTAGTTCATGTCGATTTCACATATTGTTTTAGTTACGTTGTTGGAGACTACCATTGTTAAATAAACGATTCACTTTATTTTCCATACTTTTTACCAGAAGCTGACCAAACTTGACATATTTACGATTCAGATATCTAGAGAATGGTACATGTCGATTTCTCATATTGTTGTTAGTTTCATTGTTGGAGGCCTCCATTTTTAAATAAACAGTAAACTATTTTCCATACTTGCTACCAGAAACTAAGCAAACTGTGCTTACCTATTTGCGATTGAAATATCTATGGAATGATACATGTCGATTATCAAGGGCTAACAAGCTCTAGCCAAATTGTGTGTAATACATCAGTATGCGTTGGGATCAAACGATAATTATTCGTGATCAAACGAGCTGGACAAATTCCGATTGAATTTATTTTCATGGTGGCTGTGGTGGAGGGGCTAACAGGTCATCGGTAAATGTTATTGTTCGGGAAATGGAATAGTAAAAAAAAAAATAATAAACATATTTCAGTCAGAACTTTGTTGCGCCTGTTTTATAACCAGTGTGAACTAGTTGTGTGCTTCAAGATTTTTTTTGTCTCAGGTGGAGCGAGATGGCCCCCTACAGCGTTCTTAGAATTACACTAAAAGCCCACAGTGGTCCTAGAATTGCACTCTGAAAGCCCCTCCCATACAACTGGCCTGTGCTTCCCAGCAGACACCTCACATTTGAACTCTGTTGAGATTCTATGTAAGTTTGTCGGCTGTACGTACAAATTCAGAGAATAAACATTATTAGGGAATGAGAAGTTCTCGAAATAAATTTGCAAGCTAAATATTTTTTCGCGACATAAGTGAAGAGTAATTATATACCCTTGAAGAGTACCCTGGAGAGTAAAAAAGCTCAAAGCAAAATAATCATTGAATAAATAGCAATGTAATCACAGTAATGTGTATATATGGCATGTTGTATTTCTACCAGATTGTCAGAGCACTAATTCTCTCATTTTTTGATGTGAGCGATGTCGCTATCGAATTTCCAGAAGAACATTTAAAAAAAGTTGTATTTAGGTCTATTGTATTTTAGACAAACGAAATACGTTGCGTAAAAGAACTTTCCATGTTAAAATATTTGATGGGTAGAGTAGTTTGTGTGGGATTTGATTGTTATTGCATGTATCTATTGCATGCTGAATAGGTAGCTGGGAAATCAGCCAGGATATTCATTCTGACGGTTGCAAGCCCGTGAAAATACAGAGCAACAGTTACTCCAAGGGAATAGGTAATAGATAAAAATTCTTAAAACTGCCGTAAGAGAGAGAGCCGAAAGAGGGTATAGTGTCAAAGTTTGGGCCGGAACTAGGGAAGTTCCGCCAGGAACGCAGAATCACCTGTATACAGCTCTCATTGTTGAGGCAGTAAAATTTTTCAATTACTCGTATACGGAAGATAAACATTACGAAACTATTTTTATTTTTTTTATTTACTTATTCCTCGGGGGGTAGTCTATCTCAGAAGATTACGATTAGCATAATTCTATGTTTCAGGAGTGCGCTTTGAACCCACCCCCAGAGGCGTTTTTTTCGGGGGGGCGGGCGAACTATACCTTGTCCGCAGGTCCACACATTAATTAAAGTATTAATTAAAGCATATATGTAACACACATGTACGTGTGTGTGTGTGTATGTATATATATATTTGTGTGCATATATGTATGCTAAATGTAAAATATGTTGAACCAATGTTTCCAATCCAAATAATAGAGCCCCACGGCTCCAAGTCGCCAAGGGCTCCATAAGAACAAATTCCGCCTGTGTCACCTTCTACACACCAGTGACTATGCCCATAGTATATTCTATGATAACAATTGACTGAATGTGCTTTTCAAGTTTCACTTTCTTGGAAAGAGAATGCGTAAGACTCTCTTAGTGTTCCAACGAGACGGGACTCGACTCTTTGAAGCGAGACACGATACAATACGAAACGTTTTGTGAAATGTCTCGTTTCGTGTCTCGAAAAATACAAACACAGTTTCTGAATTTGCTTAAAAATTTATTAACTCGGAATAAATTATTTGCCTTCGAAATGTATACCATCTTTTATTATTTCAAACGATCGAAATAATTCAATGTTTCAAATCGTATAAAGAATAAGGAATACCTAAAGAATTTTTTTAAAAATGATTCTTACAAACAGCTTTCACTTCCATTTTTCAATCGATTCAAGTTTAATTATTTTGTGATAGTGCTCCAGATTCAAACACAAATGAAAAGCATTCATTGAGATCAGTGTTTCAGAAGATTTTATTCCGGGGTCTGGTGGAGATATCTACGTATAAAAATCCTGTTATAGAAGTACAAGTAGAATCAATTTTATCAGTAACTAACTATTGTTTCATGGTCTTTCTCGTTCCGAACCAAGACAGAAACGTGTCAGCTTTTCTCGATACTGAGTTTTGAAAAGATGCTGATTTGACAACATTATTTATCTTTTTTATTGTTTTATGATGTTATTTGAAGCTAAACCATTTTTTAAATGGGAAAATTACATAGGTCTCCTTATTTGTTGAAGTGGCGCCAGGGGTTCTGAAAAAAGTATATCAGAATAAATGGGGAAATCTTGCCTTTCGACTGTACTGACGGTATTGACAAATGTTTCTATCGAAGTAATTACTGGTTCAGTCGAATCTCAGCAGTCGTTGCTGGAAGATTGCAGTCGTGTTGTGTGTTGTGCTACCAAACAAAACTTGGTTAAAAGTTTTAATTTTAACCACTTGGTATAACAGCTCTTTTTGTGGACCTCAGCCTTTCTGGTGTTGCCACGAGACGAGACAGAACCATTCAATACGAGACGAGACGGGCAGATCTTTTCTAGACGAGGCGACACAGCCAGCAATCTCGTCTTGTCTCGTGGCAACACTAGAATCTCTAGATATATCAGTAAAAGGAATGACAACGTTCCTCACGGAGCACGTGTTAGCTCTCAGCCTCTTTCTTTCACTGATGTTTGTTTACATGGTAGATGAATATATAGAGAGTAACAAAAGGATGAGATATGCAGATTCTCCTGAAACCACATTAAAATTGTAGCAGTATTTGGAGCTTGTTATAAATGGATTTACCGGGGAACTAAAATAATTCTTGGAATTGATCATACAGTATTGATATATATATAAAAAAAAACATGGAAACAAGTAAAGACAAAGAACTGAAATCGTGAATTTGTTTTCAAAATACAGAAATCTCGAAGGAATATATCTGTTTAGCCGACTTTAATTGTAAACGAATTTTGAATAAATTTGCATTCCTTGAATTCTTATACATAAAAAATAGAAATCTTTCTTTTAGCGTAAGAATGAGAGGCTATAGGAAATTAGGCCAAGATAATTAAAATGATACTGTCCTTTACAAAATTTAAGGGGAAGACAATGATCGAAAAAACAATCAGTCAAACTACAAAGGTCAATGGTAGCTTTTGTCATTTCTTACGACCACTATATGCACCTTATTGCGAAAAATTTATTCCTATTATAAAACCGCTATCGTTCAATAAATGTCAAATTTAATAGATCTTGAGAGATGAAATTGTCATTACATCTGTCGCATAATATATTCTAGCTTTGGGACCCCTGTCATTATATGACTTTCACGATAAGTGATAAAAAGAATATAAATCCCAAGTTCAAAACGTAAGGAAAGAAACCAGCTGTTCGCCCTTCAAATTATGAAAAATGTACCAAAATGGTTGAAATTATGATTTTGTATTTCTTTACGAGAAAGAAGAATAAAAATAAAAATTGGAGGAATTATGTATGAATAAGGCCACTATCTTCTTCAAGTTACTAAATTAACTTCAAGTGTTTCAACCATTTTTGACACATAACTCGAAAACTTTTAGAGATGTTAGAGGCAAGAATACGGGGTTGATAATGAGCTTTTTAATTATGTCACAATACTTTTGAACTTTACCTTATGAGAAATGGCATATTCCAAAAATAATTCAGTACCACCCTAACCTGAATTTTACCAAAAGATTAGCGAAAGTGATACGGTGTGCGTCGTCCAGGGTTTAATTCCCGGTGCGGCACTCAAACATTGCTGTGTTGACCAAACATCGAGAGAAAAGTTGGGAAACTAAAAGATAGCGGACTTCAATCTAGACAGCCGGCTACGTTGGGTGTAGTTGTGCTGACCACTAACATAAGCCCGCTGCAGACTCACAAGTAAACCTTACGTTTGGGTGAATCGAGTTGCTGACTGAAACACATATGAGAAAGTAGTACTAAATGTGGTCAGTATTTCAGTGAAGTTGTAGGTGCGAAGCACCAGGGGTTTAGGAGATACAGCTACCAGAACATCACATGGAAGTACAGAATAGTTTTCATACAGTTGGAGGTAAAAGCTCTGTAAGACCTCTTGTAACGACAAAAGGTAAATAACTAATACATGGGTACATATCAGGACTAGGGAGAAGTCATATGGTAAGGATATACCTGACGGCGGTCATCTTGAAATCCGCCATTTTGAATTAAGGTTAAGTTTTTAAAATAGGAATAGGGTCATGTGATACATGATTTAAGGCGCAAATTTAATCAGAAAAACAATGGTGACGTTAATTTTGATTTACGCGGAATTGGTAAAAAGTTACAGGAAAATTAAATATTGTTGCAGCATATGTATTAGTCCTTTACCCCCATTGTAAATTTTGTGTTAATGATAATAATTAAATAAAAAAGCAGGTGGATAAATATTAGGTCTATGGTAAGAGTTGCCATGTTCAAATCCGCCATTTTGAATCAGATAAAAGTTTTAAACAAAACGCATAACATTGACACCTGATTAATAGCAAGTTTTACCATAAATCCAACGGTATAACCATTTTTGCTTTATCATTAACCAGCATTGATTGCCCTATGTTTGCTCTTGTTTGCGCAGCACTTGATTTTGTTTGCCCAGCATTTGTTTTTGTTTCCCAACGATAGAAAAGAAGCTCGAACCTATTTTCGGACGTCTTTGAGACTTAAGCGGGCTATGTTTCTAATCACAAATATTGATTGCCCTTGTTTGCCCAGCACTTGATTTCGTTTGCACAGCATTAGTTTTTTTTGCCCAACGATAGAAAAGAAGCTGGAACCTAATTTCGTACGTTTTTGAAACTTAAGCGGGCTATGTTTCTAATCACAAATATTGATTGCCCTTCTTTGCCCAGCACTTGATTTCGTTTGCCCAGCATTAGTTTTTGTTTGCCCAGCGATAGAAAACAAGCTGGAATCTGATTTCGTACGTTTTTGAGACTTAAGCGGGCTATGTTTCTAATCGCAAATATTGATTGTCCTATGTTTGCCCTCGTTTGCCCAGCATTTGATTTCGTTTGCCCAGCATTAGTTTTTGTTTGTTCAGCGATTGAAAAGCCTCAAATCGCACGTTCTCGAGACTACATGTGAAAATGTAAGCGGGTTATGTTTCTAATCACAAATATTGATTGTCCTATGTTTGCCCTTGTTTGCCCAGCACTTGATTTCGTTTGCATAGCATTATATTTTTTCCCCAGCAATATAAAAGCCTTAAATTGTACGTTTTCGAGACTACAGTTGAAAATTTAAGCGGGATATATTTCTAATCACAAATATTGATTGCCCTATGTTTGCCCTTGTTAGACTTGCCCAATGATTGCCTTAGTTAGTCCAGCAAATGATTTTGTTTAACCAGCAAATGTCCTATGTTTGCCCTTGTTTGCCCAGCACTTGATTTCGTTTGCATAGCATTAGTTTTTTTTCAGCAATATAAAAGCCTTAAATTGTACGTTTTCGAGACTACAGTTGAAAATTTAAGCGGGATATATTTCTAATCACAAATATTGATTGCCCTTGTTAGACTTGCCCAATGATTGCCTTAGTTAGTCCAGCAAATGATTTTGTTTAACCAGCAAATGTTTTTGTTTTGTTAATGATAGTTCTTGTATTTACACATATAGATTCCGTAATACTACAATCTGCATACTACAAATGCAGTAATATGATTGTGTCATTGTTACTATTGGATGCATAGTCCGTTCCGTAATTTTTCCGTTTATTTAGCGCAAAATGGTTGGTTTTGATAGAGAAATATGATATATAAATATTAACAAATCTTTTATTTTGCTTGTAATGTTTATAAAAAAGGTTTTGTTTATAACTTTTTGTTTGTTTGTGGGCAAACAAAACTTTTTGTTGGGCAAACATGAGCAAACGATGGGCAAACGATTTGCGTGTTGCAATATTTTATTTTCACACTTTGTTATGCCTGTGTGAAGTTGGCCCGAAAATTGTTTTTTACGTATAACTTAGGTTCTCTTTGTGGGCAAACAAAAATTTTGGGTGGGCAAACATGGGCAAACGATGGGCAATCGTTCTAAATAGAGTTTTAAATTGTATCTCGATTTTGCGGGCCAACTTCCAACATCTTAAAATTGGTCATCCTTGCCCCTAATGTATGAAATCAACTTTTGTTTGCCTCTGTCTCGTTCTTTTTGAATTTGTACAATGCTAGCCTGTTCCATGTCATCAGCCAGGACAATTTTGCTGCGAACAAAAAAACCACGCATTCGTTGTTTATGCAATGACAATAGATGGGCTTTGATTTCTTGTATTTGAGGCCTGACTAGGCGACCTCGCAATTGTTCTTGCATGTATTCCTTGAGTAGGCGCGAGTAATAGTTGTATTGAGTATTATATGCTTGGTTCCTTAGGATACAATATTGCTTACTTATGGATCGAAATCTAGGTTTAACTCGCTTATACCCAAAATACATAAGTTTGCCCTGATAGCGTGTTTTAATGGATACAAGATTCTCCATTCCTCTCGAATTAAATGCTGATATTGAGGGTCCATAAGTATAGAAGTGTTAAAATACCAAAGAGGACTACTTCTCAAAAAGTTTGACACTGGTAAGGTTATTCTCATAATAAGAGCATAGTGATCGCTAAAACAGACAGGTTCGAGGGTAACATCTCGTACTTGTGCTACTAGAAGCGACTTACGTAAAAACGGTCCAAGCGACTGGATGATTTTGAAGTATGAAATGAGTGACCTGGGTCAGTGGGTCGAAAGTGACGCCACACATCAACTAGATTATGTGTGTCTACTATTCGCTGTTGTTCAGGAGAGAAATTGAAGTTGGGAGTCTGGTCAATAGGTTGTAAAACGGAATTATAATCTCCACCTAAAATACAAGGGTTGGCACCATTATATAAAGCCTGTGCAAGAGCAGTGTTGAAGAAATCCTGTCTCTCTCGCTTTTTGTGAGACTCAGATGGCACGTAAATATTGCATAATTTGATGCGGTCAAGCATTCCAACAGAAATTCGTTCATTTGGGTGATCATTAACGGCTTAAACTCTAGATCATTACGGTAGATGATAGCTGTACCTAGCCCATTCTTCGTAAAACGAGAATAGCATGTATGATGTGAAAGACAACTATATTCTTGAAGGGATACTTCTTGAGCGAACAACACATCAATATCTGCTTTATAGATAAAGTCTCTTAATGCTTCTTGTTTAACAAGAGAAGTAAATCCATTTAAGTGAATGGTGGCAAAACTAAAACTATACATAAAGATAAACAAACAAAAATAGAGTGAAGCGAAATGTTAAACACTGCGTAAATGGCTGTAATATAGACCACAATATAACAAGGAAGATAATTATAAGTCGTCCCCAACGGGGGTACCAGCTTTCAACTTTTTCAAAGTGGCCCCGGGTTGGGGCACCTGAAACTTGGGTAACATCGGAAGTACGGCCTCCTTTAGAATTTTTCGAAACTCCACTAACATTTGTCTTTAGTTTGGAAAGTTTATGTTTTTCGCATACAGGGGCACTGAGATCAGATTCACTAGCCGAGTCACTGGTAAGAGGTAGTACATTCCTGTCAAGAGTATGTTTGAGTCTGCTACCAAGTGCACGTCAGATTGATTATCATGGTCCATGGGAGCACTCGGAACAACTTTTAAATAATGAACTGACGGTTGGTCACGTACGTGAGCAAGTTGTCCTTCCTGGATAATTTTCTGGGACTTGGGATCAGAATTAGTTGAGGGTACTGCAGTAGGTTCCAAAGGAGCAAGAACTTCCGGGTCAGTAGAACGAACTCCTTCTATAAGTGGGTTGGGGCGAATGTCTGGATCGAGGGATGTTTCAACTGCTGGAACATCTTGACTTGAAGCACCAGGGCGAGCAGAAGTAAGCAGAGGCAATTCCGTGTACTTATCAGTATGCAAAGCATCTTTTTCGTATGGAAGATTATGCAGTATACGGGGCGGTGGCGGTTGGAAGCTTCTAACTTGCGGATTAACTTTGATTTGCGGAATTTTTTTGCGGGGGCACTCTTGAACAAAATGGTCCTGTGAATTGCATAACGCGTAAGTTTGGATTTGTCCTGAGTAACTACAAAATAGCCTTATACCACACACTGTAATGAATGAAGGAATATTTTGTTTAACCTTCATTTTAATTAATTTACGTCCAGTACGGGTGACATACACATGGTTCGCAGAATACTGTTCATCTATGATTGACCGTATTTCACCATAATGAGAAAAAACTTGAGTTAACTGTTCGTTACTAAGTTCCATGGGGCACAAAGATACTTTAACGACTGCAAAGCTGTTGTCAGCAAGATCAATAGGAAGTAAATGTTCCTTGACACTATCGGTGTATTTGACTTCACCATTAGTTGAAGCGAGAATTCGTTCACACAGCACCGTGTTGACTATTTTAATATACAGTTGTTTCTTTATGTAGTCTAGTTCTATACTATGGATTTTATAAATTGTTAATTTGAATGTGTTTCGTATCCATTCATGGATAAAAATTGAAGTAGGCTTTTGACTTACTTGACCAAAATTAATACGTAAGGTATTCTCACGCATACAACTCATGTTGAATTTTCCGTCGAAACACAACCACAAAAATCGTTTCCAAAAGAATATATATATATATATATGAAGATCCAAAACACTAACACAAACTTAAATATCTAACTGAGAATTAACACAGTACACAAACTAATTTCGCAACTTGTCCTGTGTTACAATACAAACGGCCAGTGAGCGAGAGACGATGTTACTAGCACGAAGTCTCACGAACGTATGTTCGTATGTCTTCAGTGAGTTTCTTTTGACTTTTGGGTAAAGTAATTTCCTGCTCCACACTTCTTTTTGTTTATGTCGATACGACTATAAGTTTGTGGTGAATATTTGGCAGTTACAGGTCTTGCAATGCATAAAAGTCTTTTTCGTATAAATTATATTGAATTTTACGTCCTAATAACTTACATACAACAGGTCGAATCTGTGAAATGATTGGGGTTGGAGTGATCGTATATGTTTTCATAGTTAGGAGCCTGGATATGCAAACCCGCTCAAAGTGAGGATTTACGTTTGAGAAATTTGGTACCAGGCTACTGTATTCCCACCTCTTTTCTACTAATTGGCGAATGGAAAATATCTGATCGATAGCTGATCAATTTCGTCAAAATCCACATTGATAATCTCCAATAACTTTATCTGCGTATGGGATCAATCTTGATAATAGAATTTTGAAAGGATTTTATCAGATGTTTACAGAAGAGAGTTGCCTCGATAATTATTACAGTCCGTTTTGTCGCCTTTCATGTGGATTGGAACAATGATTGATTCTCTCCACTCTTGTGACAATTCCTCATTGTTGTAGATAAGGAGAATGAGTTTGTGTATCTTGTTCTACACTCTTTCGCATTCAGCTAAAATTAACTCAGCCGGAATTTCGTTTACACCCGGAGATTTGTGTTTCTTTAATTTTTTAATAGCAATTGATACTTCTATACGGTTGGTTTCTGGAATATACGATTCTGCGGTGAGTATCTGCCTTTCTCCACGCACATTAGTTTTTGACTGCGTGTTAAGCAAAACGTCAAAAAAATCTTTCCATCCACTTTAAATGCTATCTGTATCAGTGGGACTGTTCCGTCAGCTTTCTTCCTTAAATTCATTGATCGCTTTGTACATGTCCCAAATATTTTTATTTTTACTATTATCTTCAAGTTCCTAAATTTTAGCTTTCAAAAAATCGTGTTTTTGTTCTAAAAGTTTTGGAAGTTTCCCGACTGATAACTACGAAATTTTGTGTAGTTATTTCATTTGGATTTTGTAGCTAACGTAATTTTACCTGTTTCCTCTTCTCTGCTAGTTCGAACCATGGTTTGTTCCTACGTACTTCCGCGTGTCCCAATTCTTCTTTTGAGAGATGATGCTTCGTAAGCAAAATAATAATAATAATAATAATAATAATAATAATAATAATAATTCAATTGCTGGAGTATTTTTCTCCATAATCTTAAGGTTACATCTGTTAACTAAAAAGTATATGACATGGGACAGATTTATGTAACGATTCCTGTAATGTTATTGAGATTATAATGATTTTGCTTAAAGAGTATTTTTGCGTCATACATAATTGATATTCTTTCTTCATAGTTTTGGGGAAGTCATTATTTATATTATTATATTATAATAAAAAAAAATTAACGTGGATCTTTGTGGATGCCTAATTAGAAATATACCAATTATAAATTTACATGTATTCAGATTTAAGAATGTGTTCACGGCAGTGATTTGTAATACTGATATGTACAACTACTTCACCTACATCGCTTAATATATAATATACTCCACAACAGTTGATCAGATTAATCTACCGTAATATGAGTTTCATTTCCCTTCTCTAGAATAAGGCGTATTTAGAACTTTGTTTCGAGGGGCTACGCCCTACACATGGAAGGAAGTGGGCAATTGCCAATCTGAGTTTGAGAATTAAATATATTTTAATTTATGCATAAATTGAAGTTATAATGGCAAGAATTGCAGACCGATAATTCCTATATGATATGATACAAAAATTTAGGAGTGAATCTAACCCTTTATTCTATTCATACAAGAAAAAGGAACCACCCTCTTGACCTTCCAATTGGGCTAATTATTCCCTCGTTTTAATTTTCTTAAATTCAAATATTTCCTTCTTTTAAAAATAACTAAACGATATAATTTTTCCTTTGTTATGATAACTGAAGTCCTGTCATGTTAGTATCCGCAATGGTTGGTTTCTCTCATCAACTCCTCTTAGTTTTGGTGTTACTGATGACGGTCGACTCGAATCACAACTGACAACGGTCGATAAAGTATGATAGGCGAAATGAAAGAAAGTAACGTCAAGAAAAAGAATCAGAAAAGTAGAAAGGACGAAAGAAAAACAAAAGGACGCAATTCTTACATGGAATGAAATTTGACAAATACAGTATTATTTCTGAACAAAGAGTATAAGAAAATGGAAAGTAAATGACATTCTTAGAAATGGTAAGAAGGATTATTGTTGTACGTGGAATGCGATAAAATAACAAATTTATTAAGGGGGGTCTTTTGCCTGATAGCCTCATAAATACGCCGATGAAGACAATTCTGCTCCCCTGATCCTTCACAGCATTGTTTTTCAACTTCATATATAGAGCGTTCAAAAAGTCACGTGAGACATGAATTGTCACATATTCAAAGAAACGAGAAAATTATTTTACTCAAATTTTATTATATTTTATGGCATAAAAGCATTATGTACAGGGCGTAGCATATACACACACATTTTAACAAACATTTTTACAGCAAATGTTGGAAATGTCCCCCATGAGCCTCCAAATGACCCCCACCCCCACGATTCAGGTGTATAGAGACTTTTTGAACGCTCTATGTATATATTATATGGGAACGGTCTTACCCGTCCCCCCCCCCCCCAACGTTGAAGACAGACTTCCGCCGATGTTTACGAACTCAAAGAACTTGAGATTGACTTTTGCCCTTAAAAGTAGACACAGAAGAAAGTGTTTAAAATGTCATGTTACTTCCTTTGCTGTAAAACGTCTAGCCGGAACATATTTTCGAAACATAACATAATATTCCAATTTGTGCTGTTTAGATTATTATTATTATTATTATTATTATTATTATTATTATTATTATTATTAAATATATTTTGGTGATAATTCTACGGAAACATTGAATTTTTTATGTTACTATATCAATTTTGAATAAGGGGTAGAGGTAGAGCGTTCTCCTCCGGTGCTTGGGGTGCTTGGGGTGCATGGTTCGATCCCAGATCGCGCCGTGTGGACTTTGTGGTGGTCAAACACCGTGTTCGTGGGTTTTCTCGGGGTTCTCCCGTTTCCTCCAACTTTCTTCATTCCACCATTTCACTCATCTCTCATCATCACCGTCTCCTTTAGCCTAACCGGCATAACCGTGGAACGTAAAACTTACAGATTTGATTTCAATCTTGAATGTATATGAATTCTGATCCGATTCACCTCACAGTCATAGGCGTCATACGAATTTAACATTTTATCATTCTTTTCTATCATAAAACTATGAGACATACTCATTACAGCATCTCAATAGATATATACTAAGCACTAATTTCATAAAATTAAAATCAATTGTTTAAAGTAGTATTAGAATGCGTGAGTTGAAAATTTCTCTTCTCATCTCTACATATCGGAAAAAAGATTAGGCTACAAGCCAATGTGAAAACGGTGTACTAGGTAAAATAACTGATTAATAAATAATGGAAAACCTAAAGTCAGTCGTTCAAACAATGCCCAGATTCTGTAATGTTTCTCTTAAGTGATAATCTGGAATAACGAACAAAATACAATTCCAATACCCATCAGAAAATTTTAAATATCAAACAGCATTGGAAACTCAATAGTAATTGTACCAAGAACAAGAAACACGATGAGAGGAAGAGTGAAAGTCACGTGATCGACTTAGTGTCATGAATTCCAAATCACATAGGACGTCAGAAATGGTTGATCCGAATTTAAAAATTATTTTACGATTGGAAAATGTATTTAGTAGAGATGCTGATATACTATATGTTATACTGCCATTTGGGTCCCATGTTTTTTCTCATATTAAAGAAAGCGATGGAGGAATATATTGAACGAAATTCAAAAGTTCTCTCACAACTAGAAATGTTATTTATGTAGATTGTGTTAGGGTATATTTTTCCTGGAATACCTCGACGGAGAGCTCAGTGTCATAATTTTATTTCTTATATAGAAGAATGCAATGTCTCACATTAGATTAAAAAATGTTCGAGTGTTCCGCCTACATTGGAAACCATAGACAACCGGAACGGGTGACAAGGGGTCAACGGTCCTGGTCTCAATTTTTTAAAGATGTTCGATTCCTCGAAATATATAATATACTCGTATTTACTCTAGTAAATTAGGTTATGAAATATGCGTCAATATTATCTGGTTTATATGATAAATTAAGTGTATCGAGGTGTGTATACTTCTGAATTGATATGCTTATTGGTCGAAAACAGTAGAAGTACGATTTGATTAACATAAACATTAAAAGAAGTTAGCGAAGAGATCATCTCATCCATCTTACATCTTCAAATAGCCTAATTATGTGGATGCGAAACTTTAGGTTTGAACAACGCCAAGTGTTGTTTTACGATGCGCAATATATTAAAATGATGTGTTATGTTACGAATTAAGCAAATAATGTAAGTACTGAGAACAGCTCAAACCTGCAGTAATTTATTTTACTCAACGGTAACCAGATAAAATATTATCAATGTTCAACAACATATTAACTTGTGTGACAAAAGAATTATTGATCACTTCAATTTATGTGGTTATGAAGACAGTTATTATGAAGACAGAGACGTCTCAATCTTAGAGGAGAGGGTGCAAATGTGTAAACCCAGTTGGTATTTAATTTGTAAAAAAGCAGTGAATCGTTAATTTAACCTGGAAAATTGCCTCAGAATGCCTTAGAATGTTAGACATATGGGACCACAATTCACAAGTGCAAAAACGATTTACGTAAAAAATAAAAAATATTTGGCACATGTACTAGAATATTTCGATTTTTTTAAAAAACTGGCGATATGTAGAAACACCCTAAAATTACAGTAAATCAATTTGTAAACAAATAAAGTTGTTGGAACATAGTATATTTTAATCACAGAAACCATTATCTGTAGATGAAACAGACAACAAAAGATTTTAAATAATTATAGTTACTAAAGCTGAAAGTTACAAACTAAACAAAATTTCGATTCAAAGTTTTGTTGTCAACAGACAAAGATGTTATATAGGTAAGTTCTATTTGCAGAAATCACAAATATAAATATCTGTTTCCACACCGGCACACTCAGAGTGACTCCATTCCACACATGATTGACATTGAATCCATAGTTCACCAAGAATATCTTTCGAAAATGGATTCCACAAAATATGCACAGGGCGTCTTTTTCTTTGGGCTCTTCTATTCCAACTGGAAGATCGAGATCGAACTCTCCTGAACATAGACCGACGGATTTGTTCGACTCGTCAGCATCCGACTCCTTATTGAACTTCATATTTTTAATTGGAGGACGAATTTTGGGCATTTTCTTAGTTTTCTTACCGGTTGCAGGCGGCTTCTGTTTAGGTCTAGTCGCATTCTTATATAAGAATTCTTCGAGGTATTATACAATAAAAACTCCAACGTATACATGTATGATTCAAATGCGTTTTATCTTCAATAAATTATTTACTAATAATAAAACAATGCAATTTCCGTTAGGGTAAGGGAAATGTGGAAACGTTTCGCCATTTTCCTCATCCACATGTTTCCAAGTTACCCGACTGTAGGCAAACTGGGTTGTACGAGTTAAGTTAATAACACGTTCGCTTGTGATTGATTGAAGTCCACCAATACCTTTCCAATAACTCCCTTTCACAATAATCTGATATATATTACACTACATCTATAATAATTTAGACTTAATAATACTGCACACTTACCCCCCAAAAACTTCATGAAAATGTGTAAACAACAATCGACACACCACCATTAACTACACTGGTCGACTGCTTCATAACTTTGTGCCGTGACCAATGGGGACGAGGGTGATTATTTACGGCAATTGCCGCTAAGGTAAAGCTCTCTGTAGTCAACATTCGTTACGTTTCCACGTTACCCTCACGTTTCCACATCTGCACCTCCTCCTATACGTTCTAATCTCTGGCAAGTCTATTTCCGGG
Organism: Thermobia domestica; assembly: GCF_964235325.1. NCBI lineage: Eukaryota > Metazoa > Arthropoda > Insecta > Zygentoma > Lepismatidae > Thermobia > Thermobia domestica. Next base: position 304,860,672 of record NC_137455.1, read on the forward strand.
TCGGATTACAGGTCTCTGAAAATTGTCCTTGTGATGGACAAATAACATGTGAATGTTTTTTTTTCTCGGAGTTCCCCGATTTCCATCCATTTTTCTTATTCCATCATTATCATCCATCTCTTTAGCGCCATTTTCATTAGACTCTGTGTAGACTATAATGGGCGACGTTGAACTAAGAAAAACTTTGTTATTATTCTCACTACGAGCTCTTTGATTGAAATTTTCATGTAGAACTCATTGTTCTAAATAAACGAATATAAACAGAAAACTCAACTACAACAACTTAATTATGATATAAACACTTTGACACGTTATTTTGTACCCTCAACATTTACGGGAAATTTGTTGATTATATCTCGTCTCGAAAATCATGCCAGGAATGTGGTTTATTTATTGCCTTCGAAAGTGCTTCTAGGTGATTTGTCTCCTCTGCTCTCGTTTCTTGGACCCCAAAGTTTTTTTTTTAAGTTGAAATTTCGAGAAACAAGGCTATATCAATGCAATAATTATTTTGCAGAAAATGCCCTAAAATGGCTGTTTACTCAACCGGTGATTTCTTTACGGACGATTTTCTAAAACGTGTACTTAAGAATAAGATCGCTGTTTGAACATCCGTTGGACACTTTCCAGAAAGACTTTTATTATTTTTAACATGCCGAAAAGTATCGTCAAACGTGTCAAAGGTATCTTCAAGCGTAATCGTCTGCAATGATTGTACATTTTGTAACGACATTTAGAAATTGTTATTATAGTCACATATTATCCGTACTCTTGTAGTACACCATATGACTTATTCACGTCATTTTTTAAACATATTTTGGGTACTTGGAAGTACATGAACAAAAGTGTTATTTATCGAATTATTTTTCATGTGTTTATATTCATGATATTGCTGTGCAATTACACATAGTATGAAAAAACTAGATCTTAGACCGAACCTGAGACTTTACTTTTCCTGACTCTTGTTTTGCTGTTTCTTAAATGAGCATCAAATAAATAAGAATGAAGTTGTTAAACCAGATATGGAAGATGCAAAGAACATCATCGATTCCAAGAGGTCCAATGTAACTTTAATTAAATAAAATTAAATTCGATTGAATTCAGAGAAAGATTAGTATGAACTACCTCACACTGATGAACTGCACCATTTCGATCTTCAGCGAAGTTTGAATAGTTTACAGGTTACCATTTGGTATTAGTCACTGAGAAGATTGTTCATTAGGAAGCGTTACGGGTCTGGATGTTGAAAAATTATAGGCACTGCACATTGACAGAGCTAAAAGCAAGAAAGTGAGGAGAAATATTTGAAGAAGATTTCCGGGTACAAATTGTTGATGGTTTCTAGTGACAGTAAAGAGTAGAGTTCAAGAAGGAGTAGTAGATAAACCCAACCGAAAGTAAAAGACGCGAAACATAGAAGAAAGAGAAGAGTAGAAGGCAGAAGGAATCAAAACTAGAAAAATCAGAAAGGAAATGGACAAAGAAATATGGAACAGGACAGAAAGGAATAGATATAATAAATGAATGAAGCTGAGAATCAGTTGCTATAGGAAATGTACTCCATTACTACACTAATGCAGCATTGTAAGTTGTTTAGGAAAGAGAAACAAAATACGTTTCTTCGACATAGACCGGGCAAAGTGCGGGAATGAAATAATTTGCCCAAAATCTTCTTGTAATTGAGCGAATTAGCTCCTTTAACTAGAAGAGTTATCAGTTTTATTTTATTGATTTAAAAAAAAAAACTGATGTTATATGTGAAACTTTGAGCAAAAGCGCTTGTGTGGTAATGATAATTAAAATGTTTGATTAGATTTTTATTTTAGCGTCTTTTCAACAGCAAGGCTATATGAGACGTGGACATTCAGCTTAATGTGGAATCCGAAACACATCAGAGCTTTTACCGGAAATCGAAGCCGGGTAAGAGGCGCGTGCGCTAACCGCTTAGCCACGAGTGAGCTCTCGTGTTGAATTATGTAACATATATACTGCTTATCGAAATATTTCTTTGCGTGCTACACACAACACGCAGCACTTGCGTGACAGTTATTTGAACTGAAGTTGACCTTGTCGCTTCGATTGCTGCACTATATATGTCAATGTCAATATGAGTGAACCTTCCTTTTATGTTTCCCAGAGTAAACCAATTTCCTGAGCATTTCTCTACTTAACTAGACCCTTGCCACTAATATAAATATATTTCAATAAGGAGCATAACAAACGGGTCTGTTTTAGATGGTTGAATGTTTAAGGTATGGATGAAAATTTCAGATTTCCTTAACTATCCCGTTGTTGTAATCTGGATAAAAAAATCAATAGGAGGGGATATGGTGGCTCACTGATAGAGTTCTTAACTCTGGTGATTGGGGTTCCTGTTTCGATTTCAGCCAAGTAATGATTGAGCTCGTGGGTTCTTGTGGGTGCTCCCGTTTCCTTCCACATGCTCATTTCAACAAATATCTTATCATCATTCACTTTCCTTAATCATCTGCCTCCCTCAGCCTAAAGCGTATGATAGTGTGGCTTTAAATTGTAATATTTCATTTCATTTCATTTCCAAGTTGATTTTACCTGTTTACATTACATAACGCTACGAAAGATACGCGTCAGATGAGAATTTAAAAGAATCACCAGCGTGAGGAAGGTTATAATTAGCAATGTGATTGGAGGAAAACGTTCTTCCCGGGAAATACTGGGAAATTCGAAAGCGGGAAAATTGAACAAAATGGGAATAAAAGACGTAATCAAATTATTGAATCGAATGACAGGAAATAGCGGGTTTAATTTTAGTGGAAGTTTATAAGAGCTCAAGAAGTTTTCCGTTTTACACAATATAGCTATCTGATTATTGATCAGTGTACCTCCAATAAAAATGTGAAATTAAGCAAACTCAATTCAAGCGTCCGCCCAATTCACTACGTGCGAAGAAAGTCCAAATTCCATGTAAAATGTACCTGCGCTGGGCATCTCCGCTATACGTGTACTGTGTTTCAGTAGTGTGAGAATAATTGACAAGTCAACGAGTTGCTGTACTTGCTAGTGCCTGCAATATTGTGATTTAGAATACTGATAAAGCGTTACCCGTTCCCACGTCCCGTTTGTTTCATCATCTTCTTCTTCTTTCCTTTTTTATGCTGAATAGTCTAAAGTCTGTTCCAGGCTACCTGATAGGAAACTCCCCTACCTCCTACCACTTACCACTACAGAAAGGGAAAACAAGTCGCTGACCTTCACAGGGAGGGAAGAATCATGTAAACTGTTTTTAATTTTTGTCTTGTAGGTATTATGTATGTACCAAAGTTTACCGCACTGTAATCTTAATAAAAATTCCTTGTATCATTCATGGAAAAACCTTTCAAAGCTTCAAGCTTCCATGTTCCAGGAGGAAAACATGTTTGCGCTCGTTTGACAAAAGAAATGACATCTAAGTTAAGGCTTCGGACTGGCATAATGGCTACTCTTCATAGCAGACTGACGCTAAATCTGAACCACTCAGAAAGAGGAACTAGAACACGTAAATGAGCCGAAACTAAACAGCACTCACTAAAACTCTTAGAGCCCATCACTTACACTTCATTAGTGAGACATAAACAAGAAGGAGATAATTCTCACTTGCACTGATAAAATCCATGTAGAAGAAGTGGTTTTCCTTGATTACAAGATAAAACGATGACTACACTAGGTAAACGCATACACAGCAACTGCAGAGTAGCTTCGGCACTAAAGAGATGCATTATCGCACTACACTGAGAAAAATCCATTATCCGGACAGCGGTATATTGTACAAATACAAGGATTCGTTATGTTTACTAAGGAAATCTGTACGGAGCGTACTTTATCCATATACTACAGAGGTACTGCCTTTTACCCGCTTAGATATTACATCATGTCGCTGCAGGATGTCTGACATCTAACAATCTTCTGTATTTTACATACGTATACGTATGTTAAATACTTCAGCTATATGCTATATACGTCCATCTGTGTGTGAGATCCAGACCGCCTATAGACACTCTTTCTTTCTCCATGGCTGACGTCATTGAACTACCGTCTTTTGCTTGCGAAACGAGGTTGTTTACAAACGGAAAAGAAGAAAGGAAAGAAACAAAAGCCTGGGTAAGTACAATAGTTAACTATTACTTTAGTTAAATATTCCATTAATTATATATTCTTTTAGTGTAACTTGCTTTAATATAGTACTAAGTAAGTAATATAGTTTATGACTACAATTCTTACTATTGTAACTTGTTAATTATTAAGGAGAATGGAATGGGTGAATCTGAATTTTGAGAAATCTTTGAATATTAATGTTTTGAAACATTTTACGTTTGAAGGTAGGAAAATGAATGTTATGTGTTTATTCACTCCGTTTTATATGTGACGATTTAGTACTTGGTGCAGAGTTACTACAGGACTGCTTATCATAATTGCTAAGAAACCGTTTCCAGCGCGAAAATTTCCTTCTGTAGTGAAGATTTAGGATTTAGATTTCTGGGCTTTCGGCATCAATGGCCTTGTTAGCCCGTCACACATGAAGGATGACTTCCCTCGGTGAGCACACTATCCGGGGAAAGGAAGGGAAGAAAGGACTGGGGAAGGAAGAAAACGGCCTGGGACCTATATGTTAGGTACCACTCCAGCATTTGCCTGCTGTGAATGAGGAAAACCCAAGGAAGGAAACCTCATTCAGGATGGATGGACTTAAAATCTTTTGATACTTTTTCGAGCGATTTCCCCAACCGGGATGGAACCCAGGACCGTTCGCACCGAAGGCGAGAGCGTTAGCGACTACGCTACGCGGGGCTACTTGTGTAGTCTAGAAAACTCATTTTTACTAGGATATTTGCAATTTTTTTTTTTTTTTTTTTGCTTTTAGTGTAACGCCCCATGATTGTACATGAATGTAAGTGAGAAGATGACGATGAGATACATGATAATGGTGGAATCAAGAAAATGTAAGGAAACTGGAAAGTCTTGAGAATAACCATACATACAGTGTTCACCAAAAGCCTATTTGTCGGGAGCAGGAATCGAACCAGGGACCTAACCGGTCAGAGGTAAGCGCTCTACTGCAGAGCTTTCTTTTGTTTAAAGAACTTGTTTACATTGAAATATATATATTTTACGAAGATATTGACATATTTTACAGCCTCACGGAAATTTTTAAAAATAAAGTAGTCAGGGAGAGCTTACTTGTCAGGTTTTTATTTTTTAATTTAATTTGATTTTATTTTTATTTATTCATTTATTTTTGCTTGTTATGTCCCCTAGTTAATCAATGTTTAGGTTACTGAGAATTAAAACCTTTTTTAGTATCATTGTTATGTCATCACTTTAGAACCAAAAAGTTAGATTTTTTTTTCTTGTGTTTTCATATAGGAAGTTGGTGAGTTTGTGCCTTAGCGTTGGTTTGGTTTCTAGAACGTAATTGAAGGTCATGTTTAGTTGAATCTTGGCGGGTTTGAGTTCGTGAAGTATCAGGCACTGCTTGTGCCCCTTTCTTCTGTCTGTGATGTTTCCTGGCTTTGGACTGTGACGTATTTATGTTGAGGAGTACCAACGCAGGCCACGTGATATAGCTTAAACAGCTTTAACAGCTACGAGTGCCAGGGGTTTGAATTTCACCTTTCGTCACGGCGTGACAAATGCAGTATAGTAGCTACTAGGTTCAAATTCTATGGCTGGTAAAAACGGTATATTACTTTGTGGTGTGGTAAGAAATACAACGTAATAGTTATTAGTTTAATTAGTGTTTCTTCATAGTATTGTTTCACTATTTCTAGAAGGAATTAAGTATTAACGAAGTAATGAATAAGCAAAAGTGCACTTTGATTGACGTTTACTATTTCTCATACTCCATTGAGAATGTTTTGATCCTCAGTTGCGCAAACATCCAGTGTTTTTGTTGTTGTTGTTGTTGCTTACACTGCCTTACAGATGAGTTCCCTCGTGGCTAAGTGATTAGTGTACACGCCTTTGGCGTGGGACACCCGGGTTCGATTCCCAGCCGGAGCATATGTGGTTCGGATTCCACGTTAATCTGTAGGTCCACGTATCATACAGCCTTGGGGCTGAAAAGAACGTTAAAATCAACTCCGCACTGCTTTACCGATGCAATTGTTCGATTCCGAGTCCGGGCAGGAGGCGACTTTTATATATACAATCCAAGCATTTTAGTTATTAGTCAGTGATGATATATATATTACAAAATTGAAAGTGACTATGTTTGTAATTCATAATCTCTTCGGGCCGCGGTGGCTCAGTGGTAGAGCGTTCACCTCTGGTGCTTAGGGTCTCGGGTTCGATCCCAGCCCTCTCCAAATGAACTTTGTGGTGGAAAACACCGTGTGCATGGGTTTCCTCGGTGTTCTCCCGTTTCCTCCCACTTTCTTCATTCCACCATTTCATTCATTGCTCATCATCACCGTCTTCTTTAGCCTAACCGGCATAACCGTGAGACATAAAACTCAAAGATTTCATTTCATTTTCATTTCCATTGTAGCTCTCCCCGCAACCAGTGTTGCCAAAATGTTGACAATAAGTTTGCGAAACGAGAGGTGGCGACTCGCATTTTGGGTGAAAAGTCGCTATAAAAAATAATCGAGAAATTCATTGTCTATAAGCATTGTTTTAAAGTTGTAGATGTAAACTAAACAATATGTTCTACTCACTGCCGCAAATCCCGGGGGGGGGGGATGACGGATACATGTCCCCTCCAATCTTGGAACTGAGGGGGAGTTTTCCCCAATAATCCGATTTGAAATGTGTTTTTTGGGAGAAATTTGATGATTTTTGTCCAATTGCTACAAAGGAACGTGAGATAAAATAGACGTCTCCCAGAATAAGCCTCAAATCTGCAGCTTCCCAATGCTGAAGACAACTCTGATACTCCACAACATTGTTTTTCAACTTCATAACTATTTTGGACATCGCAAAATAAAAAGTATGGTAACGGTCTTACCCTTCCCCCCCAATGCTGAAGACAGATTTGCGCCGCTGGTTCTACTCACATCTTTGTAAAAAGAGGGCGTAACCAATCCTTGAATTCAGGGATCATTTCAGATTGTTTCGGGTACTTTTGTTCATATTGTGGAGTCAAAATAGTTCCGAAATAATTAACACTACAGTACTTACGTTAAGCAATATTTTGTAAAAGAAAAACTGCAGAATAATTAAAAGACCCCAAAGAACAAATATAACAAACATCCACATCGCCTTTATTCACGCATCTATAGCTAATCTTTTTGCTATCGGTAAAGATGTATTACGTGTGTCTCTCAACGGAAACTGCGAACTAAAGGACATCAAGTTTGTAGTTCTTCTTCGTTAGAGGACAAGGGCAACATAACAATGCAGGATTGTGGTCCAGTGGGTACGCTGTATTTCCAAACTCTTCATCACTTGCGCTGATTAAAACAAACAAACAGAAAAAAGAACAAACAGAAGCATTATTAGTTCAAAAACTGTTTTGAACTAATAATGCTTCTCTACAGATGAAAATTTTGTTTGCAGCAAAAAGTCGCTAAATGTATAAGTAGCTGAATCGTCATTTAAAAATCACCCATAAAAGTCTCCAATCGGAAAAATTATTCGTAGGGCGACCATACGTCCCGTTTTGACCGGGACAGTCCCGTTTTAGGGGCGTTTCCCGGCCTTCCCGTCAGTAGATGGAAAAAAGTAGTATTCGTCCCATTTTATGTAAATGAAAGAAGTAAATAACAAACCCAGTACCTTTACCCCTTTTAAAAGTATTAATAATAACAAAGAGGCAAAAATTGAACTGAAATTCCCTATATTAAACATACTCTATAGTTCGTAGTACTGCTCGAAAGACAGCAGAGATTTAGCAGTTGGTTGTGTGTTGAACAAACTTCAACGTGTCTTTCCTTTTTCATAAGTACCCGCTCAGTAACAAAGAGAGAGAGAGGGGGAACTCTGATATCAAGGCACTGATAAATGAAATGAAATGAAATTTTTGAGTTTTATGTCCCACGGTTATGCCGATTAGGCTAAAGGAGACGGTGATGATGAGAGATGAATGAAATGGTGGAATGAATAAAGTGGGAGGAAACGGGAGAACCCCGAGAAAACCCACGCACACGGTGTTTGTACACCACAAAGTTCACTTGGCGGGAGCAGGGTTTGAACCCGGAACCCCAAGCACCAGAGGTGAACGCTCTACCACTGAGCCACCGCGGCCCCAAGGCACTGGTAAGAACAAAGGTAGATCTAAAAGTCAGAACCTATCCCGTTTTTAACTGAAAATTTTATGGTCACCCTACGCTATCGTTGAGGTCGAATTCCCCTGATTTAGTGACTTTTCCCAAAATTGGCAACATTGACCCCCACCGAACAACACCAAGTCATCTGTAGCCTAGCAAGCATAATAGTGGGACGTAAAACTTAAAGATTTTATTTCATTTCGAACATCACCCCCAGAAACCTACTGTTATACCATTCCCAAAACACCCTTTTGTACAATTCTCCCTATTCGAAAAAAATTGTAAATAGCAGGGTTCATACATAAATATGGAACTCAATTTCCCTGAATTTTCCAGGTTTTCCAGGTATTAATTTTGCAATTTCCAGGTCTAGTGGAAGAAACTAATAATACGAGAAGACATAAATTTTAAGAATACTATATTTATATATTTGAGAATGGCCACCCTTCTCCCCAATGAACGATTGCAATTAAATATTGAGTCACAAGAAAATAAATAATCAAAACAAATAAAATTTAAGTTGAAAAATATTAAGTTAAGAAGCCTACTAAGGGAATTAATTAAACACTTTTGTTCCATACTTGAATACATTCAAAATATATAAAAATATTGGGTTGGGAAAGAAAAAAGGGCCCGCGAGATTTTAACTGATTCTTGTAGTACTCGACGACAGAAATCGATTACTGAAAGAATTTTCAAAATCGGCGCAGGCAAATATGGAGAAAATCATATTTTCATGTACCTGTTCAAAATGGGGAAGGAAAAAGGGCCCGCGAGATTTTAACTGATTCTTGTAGTACTCAACGAGAGAAATCGACTAGTGAGGGAATTTTCAAAATCGGCGCAGGCAAGCATGAAGAAAAACCCATTTTCATGTACCGGATCAAAATGGGGAAGAAAAAAGGGCCGCGAAATTTTAACTGATTCTTGTAGTACTCAACGAGAGAAATCGACTAGTGAAGAAATTTTCAAAATCGGCGCAGGCAAGCATGAAGAAAAACGCATTTTCATGTACCGGTTCAAAATGGGGAAGAAAAAAGGGCCCGTGCGATTTTAACTGATTCTTGTAGTACTCGTCGAGAGAAATCGATTAGTGAAGGAATTTTCAAAATCGGCGCAGGCAAACATAGAGAAAATGGCATTTTCATGTACCGGTTCAAAATGGGGAAGGAAAAAGGGCCCGCGAGTTTGAACCGTTACGATGTATGTTCACGAATGTGCTCGTCTTCTCAAATTTAGTTAATTACTGTAGCACTGAAACATGTGACACAGAGTCACGTTGCGGATGACTCTGCAATCGGCAACCACTGCACATATACTCCTCCAGTCCCACAGTTTTATTATTTCGATCCATTCCTCACGTGCTAACGGCATGGTTTAACATCTGCAAGAAAGAGGTAAATGTAACGTTCAATTGGCAATAGCTTTTCACCAAATTAAGCTGCATGAAATCTGATTGCATTTTTGACATACTGAGAAAATTCTAGCCCGTGGCCATATGTATCACATATCCCACCAGTTCATAATAAAAATTTTGAACACAAAATTACGGTCGTCCGTGTGATGTACTCCCAAAAGGCCTAATGTGTATCACCCACCTCACATTCAATGAAACCACATCCGTGTAGAATTTAGAAAGGAACTTCTTATGGTGTATACAGGATGTCTCAAAAGTTCCCTGACATAGGGTAACTCTGTTATTATCAGAGTTACAGCAAAATGTAAGAGGAAAAATCATATCGAAATATGACGTTTTCAATCTAAAGTGAACACTTTTTTTTTTCAAAAAAAAATCGGACGAGATATTTGTGCTGTATACTCTCTATGCACCCAAATTTAAATGAAAATGCAACGTTGTCATTTACCTGGACCCACAACATAAGTGAATGAAGTTCCTGTTTGAAACGGGGGCTGGCCATCGAAATGTTAGCGCAAAAGAAAGTAACTTCATTCACTTATGTTGTAGGTCCAGGTAAATGGCAACGTTGCATTTTCATTTCACATTAGGCGCATAAAGAGTGTACAGCGCAAACGAGTCATCCGATTTTAAAAATTCCTTCACTTTAGATTGAAAACATCATATTTGGAGATGCTTTCCTCTCCTACATTTTGTTGTAACTCTGATAATAACAGAGTTACCCTATGTCAGGGGACTTTTGAGACACCCTGTATACCTTATTTAATGTATGTTTTATGTCACTATAACTGTAGTATAATTTAGTTTGTTTAAATTTACAATTTAATATAAGTAGATTCGGATTTACATGCGTAGGATTTTGTATGCATCTAACTAATGAATTATTTTATATTCATGCTTCACTTAGTGACTTGGCTTTGGACTGCAACTGATTATTGTAACCCATTATTGCTTGAGAAGAAACAAGATATCCGAATCTTCATTTGAAGAAATCAAAGGTCTATTGGAAAGCTGGAGATTACAATCATTTATTTCTACATTTCAAGGTGCGTAAATTATATATTCTGTGTTTCTTGTTAAATTACTATTACTATTATTGGGTTTAGAATCAATCAAGCACTTCATGATATTTTATGGGGATCAAGATGGGTGCCGGATAGATAAGTATTTAAGCGTCAGGTTCTTAATTCTTTTCAATTTAATATTTAATCAATGATTATTTTCTCCCTCGTTATTCGGCCAAATCGTATTCCAAGATCATCAATTTTCATTACTCAATTCTGACCGTCAACCTACATAGCATATTCGTAGGACGTAAAACAAAGATTTCCTGTTATTTTTTTTGTTTCTATCTTTTTCCTCCATAGCTGTGAAAAATAACGCCTTCAGCATCATAAATTTGTATGCTACTTGCGCCTTCAGTGGTCTACTCTTCGGTGGCTCAGTGGTAGAGCGTTCACCTCCGGTGCAGGGGGTCCCTGGTTCGATCCCAGCTCACGCCGTGTGGACTTTGTGGTGGACAAACACCGTGCTCGTGGGTTTTCTTGGGGTTCTCCCATTTCCTGCCACTTTCTTTATTCCACCATTTCAGTCATTTCTCATTATCACCGTCTCCTTTAGCCTAACCAGCATAACCGTGGGACGTTAAAGATTTCATTTTTTATTAATCTCAGTATTTTATAGTGTATTCTTAAGCTTAAGGTGATGTATAATTAAATTTTGAATTCAGTTAACTTATTTTATTTCTCAGATTGTTTTTAAAATGAATGTACAAACGTTTATTTTCATTCTTGAGTGTTTAAAGTGATGTATAGTTATTAAACATAGTATTTAATATTGTACTCTTAACGTGAAAGTGATATACAGTTAACTTTTGAATTCAGTTAACATTTTTCTTTCTGAAATTGCTTTAAAAAGTATGTAAAAATGTTTCTATTTTCTTTCTTGAGTGCTAAAAGTGATGCAAAGTTATTAAGCTTACTACTTTATATTGTATTCTTAACCCTAAACTGATACACAGTGCGTTTTTGAATAAATTATATCAAGTTATTTGAGTGACGAATACTGGTAGAAAATCCTGACTACTACTGGAACATTTTGATTTTAAGGTGACGACTACTGGTGCAAGGATTTTAAAATATTGTTTTTCCTTCAACGGCTACTCCTTTTTGAATTCTGACTATATGGTCATTATAGGAAGGATCAGTGAGTCCTTCCAACTATGGTACAGCTCCGACAGATTCACGATGCTCAGAGAAGAGACAAAATAGTATGTTTTCAACCTTAAAGTGAGAACCATTGGCGTTTTTACCCTGCTATGCAAAAGTAAGTGAGTACTCCAATGGGGTTCCAATGCGGTACCTAATTTCTGCATTTTAGATATTTGGAAATACATGTCTCTAAAATGTAAACAACTGATTTTTTTTTTTTTTTAACTGAAAACTGCAACTCGGTAAGCCTTATGGATACCGAGATATGGGAAAATAAAGAGCGATACTATAGGTATGTGGGACTTGCATACTTGACGCTAGAATTCGGAAATTGAATTAAAATATGACTAACGGCTATCAAGATGTTGTCAAATAAAGGGAGGACCAACACAGTTAAGGGGTTTTAGTGTTAGATGCTAAAATTTCCGAAATCGGTCATAGAAAGTTAATAAACACCAGTAGCAATTTCATCTTAAAGTAATTAGATATCTTCAGGGGGTGTTAGAACATCATGGAGTCTACCAAAATTAAATTTTAAAAGCTTTTGAAAATATAATCTGACATTTGTAAACAATATTTGAAATATGTGTTTACCCAAAACTTCCAGCTAGTACATCTAACATCTGGAGAAACACTGAAATAAAAGCGTATGAGATCTTGAAATTTCGGAAACAATTATTGGTCGCAACAAAATTAAATCAGATGGGTACTTCTATGGGTTAAATGAGTACCTTACTACAATTTCGATCGAAAATTTAGTTCAGTCCTAGGTTTTCTTCAGGCAATTCCAAGGGTTCATCGAGCTGTGCAAAAGAATGAAAAGTCGCTGTCAATATCTAAGATAGTCGAGAAGATATAAGGAATTATATATTTTATGACGTAAAAATAGATCTTTATGGATTTGTACTTTTGGGTCTTTCCCATAAGAAAAAAATTAGGAAACTACTGTATATACCTTAATAGACAATTCAATGGACGGGGATACAGTAGCTTAGTGGTAGGGTTTTTAACTAGTCTTCTTTTGCAGAAACTATTGGAGTTTTCACTTATCCCATAGAGATACGATCATACTTAACTCCCTATTTCATTTTAAAATTAAATAAAAGGAAATATTTCAGTGTAGCGACCCACGATTATGCATTTTAGTCTCAGGGAGATTACGATTAAAGCAAGTGAATGTTGTTGACAGAATTGATGGAATGCAAAGGTGGGAGGAGAGGTAGTACCCCTAGAAAACCCACGAATACGATGTCCACTACAAACTGACGGCCGCGGATCGAACCACGAACCCAATACACCAGAGGTAAGCACTCTACAACTAAGCCACCGTGCTCCCGCCCATTTAATTTTCTATTAAGGTACATACGGTTGTTTTCTGAAATTTCTTCTTACAGCAAAGACTCAAAAGTACAAATCCATGTGGGTCTCTATTTTTACGACGTCATAAAATAATTTCTTATATCTCGCTTGCTATATTAGATATTGACAAAAAATGTTCACTTATTTCAGAGCCCGATGAACGCTTGGAATTTTCCAAAGAAAATTTAGAGCTGAATTAATCTTTCGATCGAAATTGTACTGACAAGTCTGAGGTAGTCACTTAACCCATAGAAGTACCATCTTATTTAACTTTTGTTAGGATCAATAATTGTTTTCTGAAATTTCAAGATCTAATACGCTTTTATTGTATGGTGTCTCTCTAGCTGCTAGATGTACTAGCTGGAAAGTATAGGTAAATACATATTTCTAATACTCTTTACAAATGATAAAATATATTTTCCAAAGCTTTTAAAATTTAACCTTGGTAGACCCCATGATGTTCTTAAACTCCATGGAAGTACCTAATTACTTTAAGATGAAATTGCTACTGATGCTTATTAACTTTCCATGACCGGTTTCGGAAACTTTACCACCTAACACGAAAATCCCATAACTGTATGGATCCTCCCTTTATTTGACAATATCTTGATAGTCATATTTTAATTAATTTTCTAAATTGTACTGTCTAATATGCAAGCTCCACGTACCTATGGTGTCGCTTTTTATTTCACCATATTTCGGTAACTGTTAGGCGTACCGACTTGCAGTTTCGGCAAACACACACCTCTAACGTTCTTTAAAACGTTATTAAGACATATTTTAGAATATTTAGAAATGAGAGCTCTGCGAATATCATGGTACCCGAAAAGCCCCATCAGGGCGTGTGTGTAGTGTATTTAATTGAAATTACTTTTGAGGTTGTTGTAAGCCCTCGTAATTACATTTCCGAAACTGCACCATCTAGTACTCAAACCCCACACTTCTATGGTGTCGCTCTTTATTTTCCCATATCTCAATATCCATAAGGCTTACCGAGTTGAGGTTTTCGGTAAACAGATGTCAGTTCCTTACATTTTAGAGACATACATTTCCATATATCTAAAAAATACAGACATTAGATACCCCATGGTACCCCGAACACCATTGGGGTACCCACTTACTTTTGAATAGTAATACATTTTGAGTTGTTATTCAGCATCAATAAACACTTCGTAATTTTTCTATGTGCAACCTAAAAGTCCATACCTGACCGAACAGATTTTGTCCATTTAATCTCAAAAATGTTAAGATACTTTGTATTGTTAAGTACAACCGAGTTGAGCACACCGAATGTAACATTTTAAATGTTTTCTGATTTTTGTTTCAGGTATTTCGTGCATCAAACCAGGATTCTGCTTGAAAGACAGTGAAAAGAAGCAGTGTAGGTTGTGGCTAAAAGTACGTCCTTTCTGAAGACAGACCCAATTGTACTTACATTCTTTTGTACGAACATATAACCCTAATAAAGATACTGTACTACAAATTATTTCTTTCTTCCATAAATTAGAATAAAATATTGTATCTGTTTAAAGAAAATGTTTGTTACTGTTAAGTCATTTCAACTCTTTTTCTCTGTAATAAGAACATTATCTTTCGCAATATTTTTTTATCTTCGTACTATTACGTTTGAATGAAGTAAAATTCTATACGAAGCACTATTATTTCAGACATGCATTAATAACTAATGTATTGTTCTGTATGTAAGACAATGTGTATACTGAACATGTCTAGCAAAGGTGTTGTTTTAATACAGAATCTGTAACTCAGCTTTTCAGTAGTCAACTTTATTGGGAATCCGAAGAAAGAAGTAAAAAAAAAAAAAGTTCGACTTACCAACGTATATGTGTTCGAATTCTGGACTAATCGAAATTATCCAGAGAAATCATATATTTTTTGTTGCAATTTCAGATGTATCCTTTATCCAAGTCGTATGAAACGGAGACTTCATACATCGCTATACTTTGTATGAACTATGTTCCGTATTTACTTAATCACTTTGTAACTTTCTCTAGTGTTGACAAGGCCGCAGGTGTCAATCGAATAGTTTAGTGTTTCACTCATGTCACCTTGTGACTAAGGTACGTCCTGTCGGTATATATATATGGTACTGGGTTCAAGTAGCGATAAAATACATTTTTAGCATTAAACAAATGCAAAAGTCTACACGAAATGAGATACCATGATCTCTGACTTACGGATAACACCATGAACTAATGGTACTGAGTGTGATTGAGTTTACTAGTTACTATCTGGCTAAAATCAGTGTTCCTTTATCTATAGTTCTTTTCGTGCTCTGAATTGCAAAGTTTGAAATAACAGTTTTAAATTATTGTATATATATATATAATATCTTCCGAGTAATTCTGAGAATCATTGCTCTTTCTTTAAGCAATGTATGAGACTGTTAATCCGCTCGTTGCTTAAAATGTTGCACTAAGAAGGATGCACCCACCAAAATCCAAATTTGCAGAATGTCTAGAGCAGGGAAGGATAAATATGTTTAGTCGATGGCTGCACAACGCCTCCGCTGTCACCACGTTGTCGCACAGCGAATACGGCGGACGTTTAAGAGTATTCTGCACTTACTATTAGGTATCGGCCTGGGAACTTTGGCGCAGCTACACAGCCTCCTTCTTGGTGTTGCATTTTTATGGCGAGTACTGAGTAGAAATCATCTTGTGAGCAAACACGTTTTCAGCTGACACCATACTTTTAATTGTTGCGACATTAAAAAAAAAACATACCTGTTAATTAAAATGTACAGAGAAGTTGTTTGAGTTTGAATATAGGATTGTATATGGCTGTGCATTTTGCATTATTATTAAAGTGCTGGAACTAACTAACAACAAAGCATATGATAAATTCTTACAGTAATATATCACATATTGATTTACTCTGTATGAAAACGAAAATAGTTTAACATATGGTTAACCTCCTTTGTGCCCATAATTTTAAAATTAACGCTTGTGTCACTTTTCAACACATGGCTTTGCAGTAGCTTCCCAACGAATTAGCAGGAAATCCAAACTTATAGGACACCCTGCAGGTAAATACATTTCTTTGGACACTTTCACTGCTCCAAACTAAGATTGTTAATTTTATTATTATTGGCACAAAGGAGATCAAACATATTTTAAGCTATTTAGTTTTCATACAGAGTAAAACAATATTTGACAACATTACAGTAAGAATGTATCATGCATTTTGCAGTATGTTGCAGCACTTTAATAATGGTGCACTATACGTACAATCTAGATCCTGCATATGTCCAATCCATATATTACAAGAAGGCAACGTATGCGATACAGGTAAAATCCGTATATTTCATATGGACAACCTATTAGCTATATACATCCAATCCATACATTACATATGGCCAACCTGTACGCGACATACGTATAATCTATATGCTGCATGCATACAGTCTGTAAGCTACATATGTGCACTCTGTATGGTGCATATGGATATTCTGTATGCTGTATCTGGACAAGCTGTGTGCGACATAAGGAAAATCTGTATAATACATACGTACAATACGTATACTGTATCTAGTCGTACGTACGGGGCACAAGTACAATATAGATGTTGTCTTGGGGTTGAACGAAAGAAACATACGTAAAGAACGTATATTTCATACTTCTTGAAATTATGCTCCGTCCTGATAGTCAGTGTGTGTCGTCATTATTAACCCACATGCTACATACGATCCTGACGTCACAAAGCTAGATATCACCTCCGTATATATTTGTTACTGCAGATGACGTCACACGAATGACGTCATTGCACTTATGCAGACAGTGCGTATAATACATACTTTTTCAGCTATACGTTTGCTGCAGGATGTTATATACGGTTGTACGTTAAGTCCAGAAACTACAGGAATTACGAATGTAACCTACGTTTTTAAGTATGCCACCTACATTTTTTTTCTCAGTGTAGCATATAAAATGAACTTCACCGATTAAGTGGATGAAGTTATAAATGAACAAATGATGCTGGAAACTGCCTGTAGACATTACATTCTCTTCGCAATACACACCGTCGAAACACTACTGCTGGACTAACATTACATTCCACTATGGCACAAATAACACAAAGGTTAAGTGTAAGCTATAAAGAGCTGAATCTACGTGACTTCATTAAATTAGGATTTATTTCATGATTCCATGATGCTATTCCACGACACATTAAACTGCTTAGTATAAAAAGGCTAAGCATAGACACTAAGAAGCTCGATTCGAAGGGCAAGTAAATTAAGAGCATATTTCAGCTTAGAAGCTAAGATTAAACAACAACGGGGCTTGCTACGATGGGCAAGCATGCACCTCAAGCTGGAGTTTTATCATTCCACTTTAATTAAAGTAATTATTATGGCAAAAATGGTGAATAGAAATTTATGACAAAAGCAGAATATTTTAAGAATTTTTATTATTAAAATTTCATTGAAATGGGTATCGTAAGGTTGACGGGGAGGGACAGTTTCCTTAAACCTATTTTATCCGTGCGAAGAGTACGAACTTTTCAACTACTGTATATGCAATATACATTTCCTAGCTTCATATTACCTTATAACTTCGAAACTAATAGTGATGCATGGGCATAAGTAAATTTTTTCTAGTCCGTGGTATTTTGAATGAAGAAACATTATGTCTAATCGTGATGTATTTGAAATCAAGCATATAAGCAGGTGTTTTGCCTGATTCCGTTGATTTCGAGACGGCCGCCAAAATAGATAACAATATCTATTTTCGTCCGTTACTCGCTTATAGTTAATTGTATGTAAATTTTGTAATAATATTTTTTTTGTACGGAATAAAAAAGATAAAGAGAAAATGTCATTATAATATTTTTGATATCTCTTACTGTTTCAGAAATATAGTCGTAGTTTTAAGTTTTCTCAGTTGTTTATTATTCCAATTAAATTTATGTTTTTTTCTTTCTTCGTTTGTTTCTTTGTTTGTTTCAAACTCTATACATAACAGTTACACAGTTCGAAGAACAGAAGAAACCAAACATGGAAATTTGATTTAGAGAATTAAGTAGAAATCTGACATAAAAGATGTAGATGCCTCTGGATATTGAAAGATGTTTCAAAGTAAAACTTCCATCATCATCAACACAAAAGAAAAGAAAGATTACAGAGTTTTCGTTGTGCATTTTCTGGGAAGAAAGTAAATAGTCTCCCTTGGTTAATCTCAAATGCTATGAAAATGTGTCAGAATCTATTAGGAAGAGAGCAAAATCGAATGACAGTGAATATGTAAATATTGCTAATATTTTAGGTGGCATATCATTCGAAGACCCTAAAAATAAAAAAAAAAATTATAGCATTCTGGCTGGTATAAGAATGTATCCATAAGATGGAAATAGATAAACCACAGAATCCAGTCATAACTCGGACAGGATCATACTCTACAACAATGGATAAATGCATTATACCATCTAGCAAGAATGGAGACCTGCCTTTGGATGATGGCACACGATCTTTTCGTTGAGTTATTATGAAGAATCTGTGGATAGAGAGTTGGCGGATGGAAATTTTATCCTCTACTAAGAAAATGACCCAAGTGATTGTGAAGCAGATTTCACTACGCTGTATGCAATCCTAATTCGGTCAGCTTTTAGTAAGTAAGCCCCAAAAAGTAACTAGAGTCTGTGTGCTCTCACTTTTAGATACCAGTCCAACTACCACACAAACACATTTAACTTCATGAAGAAATTCGAAGAAGTTACATTAGTATCATTACTGAAGGAAAAGCTGTTGTAACCTTGGACCTTGGTTTTACAAGCCTGCTTGAAAATTAGGAATGACGAAGAAAGGTGTATCGAAAAATTGGATGCTTACATGTTAGTCCGAGTGAGCTACATATTATCATGTCAATGATTCCAGGTACCGTATTTGTTCTCTTAGAGATGGTACCTTTGTTGTTGTATCTTTGTCAATACCTTGTGTGTTGTTGTCCATGACCTTCCCTTCATTTTCCTTTTTCCTCTCCCTTTTCATTTAATTAAGAAATAAAAGATACGGAAAAATAAAGAAATATTCGCAATGATGATACCTCGCCGGTTTTGAATGCTCAAGACACCGTCTGAGAGTTACTCGGCTAAGCGAATTATTTTTTTTTTTAAATGATAGATTGTACGGGATTAGAAAGTGTATTATAGGCAGTTTATAGAGACGAATGTTGCATCCAATATTCTAGCAGATAAGTGTGTTAGAAGAGCTGTATGCTCACATATCCATAAGGGCTCACGCTTTTACTACCATCACGTTAGTCTGGAAACAAAATGCTTCTTTATTTCATCGCTGAGCCGTGGGCGATCCGTTCAGCCTCAACCCATGCAATCTTAAATCAACCAACACAAACATTGTAGGAGAAAATCTGAAAGATCACCACTACCCCTTTCCGGATCCTGGCTTTTTGGGCTATTTTTTAGACTTTCAGTCATGCAGCTACTGCGTCGTTACTATTTATCCTAGGATCATGGTTCATACCTCATTCTCTTCAGAATAGAGCTGGCTTTTAAATGGTATCACTTGCATGCCCATACCATATACCAAGAGAGGGAAAATTGATGCCAAATGATAAATTTTGAGGGAATTTTTTTGTCCAATTTTGGGCCCCTCTGCCCCCCCTGTGTGAACGTAGAGATCTCAAAAAATTCTGGTAGAAAGTAGTTGGTAAACTAAATGTGTGTACCAAATTTCAAGTTTCTATCTTGAATAGTAAGGACGGGAGAAATTTTATCAAGAATCCCCACAATGCCCCAAATTACCGCAAAACACCATGATCTCAGGGATAAAAATTCCTGAGAAATCCCTAATTACCCTAAGGTCATCATTCTCTTCAGAATAGAACTGCCTTTCAGACGGTATGACTCACGTGTCTCCATCATGTTGGTAAGGCGGTAAAATCCAGAAGAAATGGATTTTTTGGTCTAAAAATCCCTTTTTTCAACTGTTGCCCCTCTGGAACCCCCTGTTTTTACGCCGAAATCAAAAAAACTGGTAAATACTACTCGGCGGACTGAATGTTTATGCAAAATTTCAATCTTCTACGTGAAAAATTAACCCGCCAGAAAAAATGTACCGACCATTTGGGTCTAAAAATCCCTTTGGGTGCGAAAGTAAGCCCGCCAAAAAAAAATATACCGACCATGTCCCATTTTTCCCTATAAAGAAGTATATTTTTTAAAAAAATTCCCTGAGACATCCCTAATTACCCTAGGATAATAATTCGACCGTCATTCTCTTCAGAATGGAACTGCCTTTCAGACGGTATGATGACACACGAGTCCCCATCATGTATGTGAGGTAGGAAAATCCTGAAAAACAGGATTTTTGGGTAAAAATATCCCTTTTTTCAACCCTTTGCCCCTCTGGTTCATCCCTGTTTTAACACAGAAATCGAGAAAAATCTGGTAAATACTACTGGGTGGACTGAATGTTTGTGCAAAATTTCAATCTTGTACGTGAAAAAATAAGCCCGAAAAAAAATTAATGAACATAGGCTTCATAAGAGAAAATATATATTTCAAAATTATGACATCATCACCTCCTATGTCTGGACGCAGGATAGTCTGAAATCATACGTAATGTCTTCTATAATGCCTCTGAACTTGAAAATAAAAAAAAAACGGCCGAAAAATCTCAAATAGAAGAGAAATAACGCAATGTACCATGAAATACGCGCATGGTACAATCTGTACCATGGGAACCCAAAATGGCTACTAATGTCCACATACTGTACTGGAATAGTCTTTCCCTAAGCTAATCCCTTCTAAAGGTCAAGCCCATTACCATCAAGTCAATTTCTTTTATAAGATTTTGATTCATTTTTATGCAACCTATGTCTTAAGATCACAGTAATTGTTCAAAATCCTTAGACACCAGGGTTAACAACCACCTACAAAACATTCTTTTACATGGAGTTAGGCACATAGCCAGGGGGATATGTGTGACATGTCCCTCCCGAAATTTTCAAAAAGATAAAAAAAAAGAAGAATTCAAACACTAAAAAAAGGAAGTAGGACAAGATAAATTAAGAAAAAAACGCAGATACATTCTAAATATTAAACTTTGGCATTTAAGGTTCAGTTTTCAGTATCTACCTATGGCATACTTTGAGTTACTATCTGGCATACCAATATACTAGACATGGTCTAGAATATTACCTTGAATAAGGTTATGGGTGATTCCTTCCCTTTACCCTATCTCGCCCTGGGCCAAAAGATGCTTGAAAAACGTTAAAATAAATAAGTTTCTCCATATATGAGATAATCATTTTCCACATAAAACAATGTTTTTTTTAAAATTTTCTTCTTCTTCTTCTTCTTCTTCTTCTTATTATTATTATTACTACTACTACTACTACTATTATTATTATTATTATTATTATTATTATTATTATTATTATTATTATTATTATTATTATTATTATTATTATTATTATTATTATTATTATTATTATTATCATAAGAATGTACTTTCAGCAAATATTAACTATTTCATTGCCATCCTCATTAACAAATTTTAGAAATCCAAAGTGTTTTACGACCTGCAAATTTTTTAAAAATTATTTTCTTAATATAAATAAAAAACGTTTAGAAAGATTTTTTTTTTAAAAAAAATCGAACGAGTCGTTTGCACTGTACACTCTTTATTCGCCTAATGTTAAATAAAAATTGTTGCGGTTTCTTAAGTAAATTAATACTAAACCACTCGGATAGTACGTTTTGCGGTGTATTCTCAGGTATACAGATAGAAGCAAAGATGAGATTTTCAACTAAACAAATATAACAGATTTTATTATAATTCAAAAATCGAACCAAATTTGAAAACAACTTCCCAAGAAAGAGATTAATAACATAAATAATTTCAGGTTAAATATCAAACAAGATAGACTATCCGCGAATTCAATTAACGAACAAGTTGAAAAATAAATATCTGTATAGCATGTTATCTCAATGGATAATTTATACTCAAAATTAATGTTCCCTTTTAGTCTGCATGCCAAAAATAGAAAATAAAAGAATACATACCAAATGTCATCTTTCTTAACATCTAAAGTTCCAATTCAATTCGGTTATTGAATTCAATTCGGTCAAACAGGTTTGCGTAACAATTTCTTTTTCAATTTCACTTTTCACAAAACTCAACTTTGTTATAATTCTCATTTCACGAATCCAAATCACTATTCACTTTTAAATTCTCACGCAGCATCAAATAATACAGAAATCTATGACATAACATGCTTTGATAATGAAAATGGCCTACAAACGAAAACTAGGTTTAACTTCCCTTACCTGACTATCATAACTGAAAAGGGGAGGTTAGCTGTACAACCACGAAAGCTCGTAGATGGCAGCACATTCCACTGAATAGTCATAAGCCAAGGTAGCCAGCACGTAAACTCCTATGATAGTTACCTATCCCAGAGGCTTACTTCTGCTGAGACTTTACTTTACTTTTTTTTAGAACAAATAAATTTAGTCACACAACAAACATATTGGGGAACGCACAACTTGAACATTTCACTGAAAAAAAATTATTTGTTCACCAATCACATCCACTAGATCTTCTTCATCACTAAATTCAGATTCTTGGACAGTTCCACTCTGTATTCCAAGGGCATTTTTTTACGTACAAATGCAAGGATGTTTGTTTAAAGAAAGTCCTCCTTCCAAAAAAAAATCTAGATGACAACATTTAGAAGGGTACCACGTCCTCCTAAATCTGGGTCGAAAGAGTCTCTCGTGTGTGTTTGGCGACATCCCAGGTTACAAAAGCTGTGAAATAATAAACACTAAACAGTATCTTTCTTACATAAACATTTCCTTAAATCTATGAAGATGAACATCTGTTGCATATACCTTGAAATATTTTGAAACATAGCATGCCTTTTTTCTACATACTTTACAATATTTACAACAATTCTAAAATAAACTTAACTAACTGTTACATTGTTAGCTGTTGTTGCTGCATCGGTATTTACAGAGTATCTTCTTTCATGTTCAGAGTAGGAAATTAACATGTCTCTTTACTTTTACATTTGAGTTTTCTATTAACCTAGTCCAAACGGTGTTCTGTGTTGGTAAGTCCAGGGTTTCATATGGGCCTTTATAGATTGTATTGAGCTTGGGATTATATTTCTTTAATAACGAAGCCTTTGTTATGTTTTTATAAGTACCTTTTGTCCTACAGTAAACTCAGCAGGGATTCTTTTTCTCTTATAATTTTGTTTTTTCCTTTTCCATGACTTACTGATGTTATCTCATATAATTTCTAGCATTTCTTCTAAATTTTTCCCTTTTTCAATAAGATTTACATTTAAGGACCATTTGCAATCTAATGGACTAAAAAGTTTTCTACAAAATAAACCTCTGCTGGAGAAAGTCCATGTTCAATGATAATACTAGAATTTAAAGTGAATTGTATTTTGTCCAAAAGTTTTGACCAAATACTTTGATTATTATTTACGTAACAACGTAAAATTTGTTTAAATATAGCATTCACTTTTTCTAATAAATTTAGTGAAGGATTTTAAGGACTAGTGGAATATGTTTTATACCTTGTCTAAATAAATATGTCTCAAAGGCATCGCTTACAAAATATGATGCACTGTCTGATACTAACAAGGCAGGGTACCTCGGTGTAACACGCCGATTTTGATAAGATTGCACAGACAAACAGATCATCAAAAAAGAAGCGACACGTATTTTTTTATATCGGCCAACAAGTGTATTGAAAGGGTCAAATGGGGGCATAAAAATGGGGTCAAAATGAGATTTTATGCAATATAGCGAGAACGAGAAGAGATATCGGGAAAGATTAAATGTACGAAATACTACCCATAGTTGACGCAAGCCATTGAGGTAGAACTTACCCATGTGAAGAAAGCAGAACATCCGGAAATGGACCAATAACATGTACAACATATTAACAATGTGCTACAGAAATGAGTGAAGAGGGTGGCAAGGAGCAGGAAGAGAGAAAGCACGAAAATGTAAAATACGTGTTTTTGCTTTGGGTGCATACGTTATCCATATGCGAAAGAGACGCAAATTTATCTCACTGCACGAAGATTCATCTCTACAAGCATGAAGGATGCAAACGCCGTTCGTATATGCAGCCAGTGAGACAATACTGCACAGTGGGTTGCATATATTGTACAATGGGAGCAACGGTGAGATACATATTGGAAACGGAAATGTTTGTAGCTAGTAACACACACACACACACCCAAAATGCATTGCACAGTAGAATGTAATAGCAGGTGGTCCACATGTAAGATAAAGAGCAACAGCAATATCAGTTCTACGCATGAGTATCTACATTATATCATGAAAATACGCGTACATATGTACGTACAACATAAAAGTCAGCAGAGGTGTATGCTGAAAACAAGACGCTCACTCCTGATAAGTAGCACAAAAATGATATTTCAGGAAGAAATCGTCCAAACAAAAACAGTATTTGCACCACGAACACTTGATGATGGATGGGTTCTGGCACTCTGCTTCTTCGCAGACCAATGACGTCAACTGATGAAAACAAAACTCCACTGGATTTGGAAAATAATCTGGTCGTGATGAAAGATATCCAGAACAAAACCATGCGTATTGGAATAGATGTATGTACCGTGGAGATGAAAGTTGATTATGCACAAGGGATTAAAATTTCAGTATATTGTCTCTGCTGTATAGATTGATGTTGAGTTGCTGAAGGCGTACCGCATCAGATACTTTGCGTACGAAGTTCTTCCAAATTCTGAAACCATACACATCCAGAGGTTGTATTAACCCAGTTGTGTGTGTAGGTATCGTCATAATGTTGCACTGCTTGTCCTGTGGCATTATTGTTGCCAAGTCGGATCGATCATAACCCGTCCACGAGTCGACTAACAGTACCGTTTGCTCATTGACTTGTGGAAGGAACACTGATTGGAACCACGTCTTAACGATCTGTTTTGTCACTTTCCCAGATGATGATGCACAAATATATAAGTTTTGTGGGCGGAACATTGTTTGCTGAATCCGTGGCTCAAACGTACCATGAAGTTCTTTCAAGACTATGAGCATGGGCGACAGCAATCTTCCACTGGCAGATATAACAGGCTGTATTGTGTAGCTATGTGTGATGGCAGGTAGATATTGCATTGTTGCTGTAATATGTTTCTCGCCTTGCAAAGCCAGAGAGCGTCCAGAGTGAAATTCTAAAGCAAAGCCATTCTGATCTGTGTTATATATTTTATCCTCGCTATGAGCAGTAATGAGTGATTGTACATTTTGGACGAAGGTTTTAGCGCTTTCGTACACTTGTGTGGCCTTCGCTGTAATGTTATGTGTTACAAATTTTGTAACTTTGCGTGAGACGATACCGTGACGTGTTTTAAAGCGCCATAACCATTTCTTCGAAGCTTTGAAATTAGCAACGGCTGTTGTTTGGTTTGCTTCTAACGCCCAACGTTGCAAGTCTGTGTCATGGACAATTAAATGCCGCTGTTTTGCTGTCGCAAATTTTTCATACACAGTTCGGTCTATCACGTTTAGCTTTTCACGTTTGGTTCCACCTTCTGTGATCTGTTTCTCCCATCTAAATAGATCTGTTCTGCATTTGACACGCTTGAAGTGTTTCTGTACAGATTTCCAGGACATCTTCCTCTTCTTCCCTCGTTTCCAAAACGATACTGCCTTCCGCTTGTATCCCATGTCCACAATATCTCTGCTCTTGACTCCAGTTGTATGTACGTTGGAGGTCGTTGGGCCATCCCACTCATCCATCTCATCTTCACTTGCCATACTTGGGATGTCTGATCTATTGCTGCATAATAGGTCTTCTTCAATCTCAACTTACATGTGCCCATTCGTCTTGAAACTTTCTAGGATGTTAAAAATATAGTCCTTGAGCTCCATTTCCGTTACCGTTCGTGGTGTCCGGACACATTGTGTTGCCCGATATGCC
The DNA here is from genome assembly GCF_964235325.1 of Thermobia domestica. NCBI lineage: Eukaryota > Metazoa > Arthropoda > Insecta > Zygentoma > Lepismatidae > Thermobia > Thermobia domestica. The sequence continues at coordinate 304,886,844 of NC_137455.1, forward strand.
TCCACTAGCATATCCACCACATTCAGGGGATTCACATAGACCATCTTGCGACCACAAACGTCACAAGCCCACTTACACCTCACCTGAATTTTGTTACACACGCACAAATACGCACAAGCACACACCACCAGTTACACAACAATCAAATACCACTCCAGCTACCACACTGTCCAATGTTCACCACTAGGTCTCACAAGCAGTTAAACGTCGCCTTGCTTGTCTTGTTGAGAATAGTACCTGTGAAAGACACAAATGCACACACACTTTGCTGGCTCTACACCTCGCGTTTCGCAACTTTGTATACTCAAACCAGCTCGTATTGCATACGCCGCGTCCAATACTCTCACTTTTAAAACTGATTTTGTGTACAACGTCAACTTGCTCTTTCTTTCCTTACAGTACCTGCACCTGTCATAATGTGCTACGTCATCTGACCTCGTATTCCTTCATCTATTAGTCGTTTCTACCATTCAACTTGAGGTTTTGATCTTATATGCAACCCGCTGTGTAGTACTGTCTTGTGGGCTGCCTATACGAACGGCGTTTGCATCCTTCTTGCGTGTAGAGATGATTCTTCGTGCACTGAGATGAATCTGCGTCCCTTTCGCAAACGTGTGACGTATGAACTCAAAGCAAAAACACGTATTTTCCATTTTCGTGTTTTCTTTCTTCCTGCTCCTTGCCACCCTCTTCACTCATTTCTGTAGCACATTCTGACAATGTTGTAAACGTGATTGGTGCTTTCTTCACATGGGTAAGTTCTACCTCAATGGCTTGCGTCAACTATGGGTAGTATTTCGTACATTTAACCTTTTCCGATATCTCTTCTCGTTCTCGCTATATTGCATAAAATCTCATTTTGACCCCATTTTTATGTCCCTATTTGACCCTTTCAATACGCTTGTTGGCCGATATAAAAAAATACGTGTCGCTTCTTTTTTGATGATCTGTATGTTTGTGCAATCTTATCAAAATCGGCGTGTTACACCGAGGTACCCTGCCTTGTAAGTTATTTATCCAACCATTATGACACAAGATTTTATCTAACTTACTTATTATTACTCTGGAATTCAACTGACGTAAAGGTTCTAAAAATGAATATCTACTTGCACTATCTGTAAGTATTAGAATATATTTAAAACCAGAACTACTAGGAAGTGGGCCTTGAACATCTATATAAAAAGTATGGTTAGGTATAGTAACAGTTTTTGAGTAATACGTTCCTACCATTTTCGTATTTTTTTGTTTATTTTCTTGACAAATTTTACAGCTCTGCACGCAATCTCTAGTATCTTTAAACATTCCTGACCATGTGAATTTTCCTGCAATTCGTCCTATTGTTCTTTTTATTCCTTGATGAGATCCTAATCCTAGGAAATCATGATGATATTGCAAAATAGTATTGATCATGTTTTTCGGAACTACTGCCCTATAACCTTTATTAATTTTACCTTTAGTTTCATTCAATAATACACTATCTCTGATTAAATAACTTGGTACTGTTTTACCTTCCTCTATTTGTGAAATTATGCCTTTCAATTCAGGGTCTTGGTGCTGTAATTCCTGTAAAGAAATGTTTAAAGAAGAAAGCTTTCAAAAATTAATAAATGAAAGAGTTACTGTTTTTGTTTTATATTCTGAATTTTCTTCTATTTCAGGGGATGGAGAATGAAAATAGGTAGTATTGTATAATCTACTGATAAAATCAGCTTGGCTGTTATGGGAAACTTTTAAATGTACTATATCAAACTGAAATCTACTGATTTTGTCTATAAGAGTACCATATTTCCTCTGTCTACCATGATTTTTCAAAATCCAGCTTAAGGCTTTCGAATCAGTAAAGATTGTGAATTTTCTATGGAAATAAGGTTCAAATTTTGAAAGAGCTAATGATTTTAATTCTAATTCAAAGACGTTCTTACTCCAATCTGTTTCTGGAACTACTTTTGAATAAAAATAAAGTGGTCTAAGATTACCATTCTCATCATATTGACTTAAAATACCACTATAATTTTTTGTACTGGCATCTACATGAATTACAAAAGATGAATCAAAGTCTGGGACTTTCAAAATTACGTGTCTTTCTATTTCTTCTTTAATTTTATCTAAAATTTTATTTTCTGCCTAAATGGTGTTTTCTCTGATCTTAATTTATGCAAAGGTCCAAGTAAGTCTGAATAATTGGGTAAATATCACAGGTAATATCCTAAAAAGCCTATAAGTTTATGTAAACCACGTCTGTTCTTTGGTGCAGGTAAATTTCTTAACACCCTAACTCTGTTTTCATCTATACACATGTTACCATCACTAAATTCGTAACCCATAAATTTTACCTTTTTCTTACACAGTTTACTTTTCTTTGGAGAAACAGTTATTCTCCATTCTCTACATATTTCTAAGTATTTTTCTAAAATTTTTTATGTGACTCTATATCTGGACTGTGTAAAACAAAGTCGTCCCACAAAAGATCTAACTGGTCGTCTAATAGTTCTTTGAATATATTATTAAACAGTTTCGCTAGTACAAAAGGTGAACACATAGACCCATAGGAAGCCTTCAGAAGGCCAGAAGTCTATTGGGAGTAGCAAAAGCAGTACATAATTTCGATTTTTCATCTAATAAACACTGATAACAGCAGATTCCCATCTAGGACACAAAATATTCTATGTCTACCTATGTTTCCTATAATACTTTCACAATTAGGAGCTGGAAAAGCCTGCATAATTACCTTTTCATTCACAGAAGAATAGTTGACAACTAATCTTTTACTATTGTCTCGATTATTAACTAAGAAGCAAAGAGAAATGTAGGGTGAACTTCTAATCTCTTCTACAACTCCCTGTTTTATTAATTCGTCTACGTAATTATTCAATTCTTTCATCTTATGTTTCGGTAAAGCATAAGACTGTCGTATACTAGGTTTATCATCTTTTAACAAAATTTCATATTTAAAATTTTTGATAGTACCTAATTGATCTGAAATTACGGCGGCATACTTCGTTTGTATCTGTTTGACATAATTACATAAACTTTCTTCAAAAATATCGGTACGGATATTGTTATTACCTTGGGTTTCATTCATGACTTCATCCAACTCATTGTCATGAATTGTGTGGTATACTGGATTGAACACGGGCTGTCCTGCAGCAGGGGAAAAATCGCTAGCTTCTTTTTTCGCTGTCCTATGCCACTTTTTCTAGGCTGTGGTCGCTGAAGATTTGTGTGACTGGTAGATGGCTGTTGATTCAATTGTCCAAGGTTGTTTGTCCTCTCCCCAGCAATGCCTAGTACGCCTGTCGACATAGCTGTTGAGTCGGTAACCTTGGAACAAGAATTCCGAAACGAGTAGTTTTCCGTTTTTGACACACTGTTTTCTTCCAGTTTAAAGTTCACAGTAAAAGCATCTTTACCCAAACACAGTTGTTTCTCCTTATACCGAATACATGCATCGTGATTTTGTAAAAATTGTCCTCCAATTAACAACGAAATATCCGGAGAGTCTATCACAAGAAACCAGTCTGTAAATTTCCTATTGTTAATAAAGAAATGAATTTCCACTGCTTCTTTAATTGTAATCGGTTCTTCACTCATGGAAGTAACTACATGATTTACTGTCTTTCTTTAGGGGGCACACTTTAACTTGATCTGTTCCAGTAATGTTCTACCGACATAGTTTGTACTACTGCCAGGGTCTTGTAACAACGCACAGTGATATGACACACGGAAACCATAATCTGAACCATATAATCTTGCCTTTTATCCGAAATATTGTAGGATTTTTTTTTATTTTCTACCATATTTTCATTTCTCTCTTTTTTTTTTTTTTTTTTGTCTTAAACCACACTGACGCCAAAATTGTTTTTTCATTCCTCAGGAATAACACTGTCTATTTTCACTCTGATTTATTCTAACATTAGATAGATTCAAACCACTAGGTACCTGTGACTGCAAGGTCGCGATTGCATAATCTATATTATACTTCCGGTTGGAATCGTATGTTTCGGCAAAGCACAATAATACATGTTTTTGATTTGGAGTTGAAGTTAAGAGAAATATATTACGAATCTCAGGAGTGATAAGGTTTACTATCATGTTACAAAATTCTACGTCACCCATGTACATGTTAAATATTTCTAAATATTATTTTTCTGGTATGAATTCCTTAAATGTTTTTTCTGGACGCATTACTCTGTACAGCTTTTCTATAATGATTTCTGTTTTTATAATACTGCTTACATATTTTTCTACGATTCTGTTACGCACTATAGCCCAATTAGCGTTTTCATTTATGAATTGTTGGAAATCTAAAAATAATGGACCTGTAATTCTACCTAATAAAAGCACTAATGTGATATCTGTAGGTGCCACATTCTGTTTTATCAAATTGTTAGCCTGCATTAAGAAATGACATATCTGGTAGCCATCTACGGATTTTAATATGGGTATATTGTTAACCAACCTTTCTACTGCTTTGAATGCACTTAAATTTTTAAATTTACTGAAGATGTGATTTCTTAGAGAAAGAACTGCACGAGATCATATCATTGAATTGGGTCGCTCTCTCCACGTTACACCATTGGAATTCCACCACTTTTTTGACTTTTCTATAAGGATGATTTGTTATTCAAACTAGGGTTTGGTTAGATCCATACACGACTAAGTTTGCGGCAAAGCGTGTAAATGTAGTTCGCGCACAAGCTACATTTTAATTTACATCACAATAACATACGTAAAACAGTTTTAATCCGAGAAATGACAGGGGTTTAAATAACCTTTATGATAATAGTAAGAAAAAGCCATAATAGAATTAAATAACAATTATCTAGCAATAATATTTTATGATGAAATTTAATTGACATAATGGAACTCGAACCCTGGTCTCGACCCTTCGAACGAAAGTATTACGCAGCAAGCTCTTCACGTAAAAATGATAATTTAAATTACGAGTTACAGAAGTCCAATCAATATTTTAAATTCAAATGTCTCAGAATCTAGCAAACATCGCTCCATGCATTGATACAATTTAAGAAACTACAAAATAGCATTTAATATATTTTCTCCGTCCTTAGGCTGGGGGTCTCAACATTAAAACTTCAGTATCAACTGGAGGATCTTTTCGGGACCTTTTCTTCCTTGAATTAGATCCCTTTAAACTGTTTCTGAGTTCAAGAGGGACATTTAGTGTAACTCAAATAATGATAATATTTTAATACACTTCTTAATATTTTGACTATCTTTAGAAATGAAAGATTTCCAGCTAGCTAACCATTTGTGTGCAACATCAAGCGATTGATGGCGTAGGTAAGTAATTCTAGCATTAGATTTCTAACCAGGAGTTCTGTGTTCGAATAATGACAGGACGAACTTTTTAGCATGTTTTAATTTGAATGTCATCCGTATAGAACGTTATAAATAAAATAATCTCCTTATATCATGTTAGAATAGCGGAAAATTGAAGTAGATCAATGAATATCGAAACAGGTTTACAAATGAATTTCTTTCACAGTGTCTTTTTCTCCTCATACGCAATATGTACACGAATAATGCATTATACACATGATAATATATAAAAAATAAAAAAGCATATAAAAATTTGTAGAGAATTCAGAGATGTATATTAAGGGTGATGTTAGCACATTTTGGAACTTTATTAAAGGCAATAAAAATAAAAAAAATCATACCCACATCTTATGACTGTGAATGGAAAGGAATTAGCAGATAATAAGATAATAGCTAACGAATTTGCCAATTATTTTAAGTCTGTGTTTTCAAATGTTAAACCTAGCTATGTCTGTGATGACAATAATAATAATATGCAAGCAAATAAGGTACTTACTTTAGAATTAATTACAGTAGATGAATACCAAGCAGCAATAAAGAAATTGAAACCAAGGAAATGCTGCGGTGTTGATGGTATTCCTCCTTATATACTTAAAGCATGTGAAGATATTCTTGGATATCCCTCATGTTACATACATAATTTGATTATTAAGAAAGAGTCATTTCCGAATATATGGAAGACATCAAGAGTCACACCCATATTTAAAAAAGGAAATGATACGGTGATTGAAAATCATAGACCTATTTCCATTATTTGTGCCCCAGCTAAAATATTGGAACATATAATATATGCAAGAATATTTAATCATGTGCAAAGTTATATAAGTGTAAATCAGCATGGTTTGATACCAGGTAGGTCGACAATTACCAACCTTATAAATTTTACTCAAGATATATATGAGGCTTTAGATCTCCAGAAATGTATAGATAGCATATATTTTGATTTCATCAAAGCACTTGATAAAATATATCATGATGTTTTATTAAACAAATTATTTAGCTATGGACTTTCCTACGTTTGGGCTTTCCTAGCTTTGGACTTTCCTACGTTTAATTGCCTCGTATCTCTCACAAAGGAAACAATATATTGCATATAGCCAAGCTTCATCATTCTATTATAATATGAATTATATAATTTGGGAGGGGTCCATTGAGATTCAAATGCATAAATATGAGGATTTTAAGAACAATTGCATTCAAATTATGCCAAATATTGTATATTCAAAAGTACACAGGTGTACCGCAAGGGTCAAATTTAGGACCACTATTATTTATTATATATGTAAATGATCTTCCAGCAAAAATAAAATATTCTACATGTACAATGTATGCTGATGATATAACATTATATAAAATAGCTTTAAAAGAAAGTGATATGAAAAATTTACAAGAAGATATAAATGTCGTATTTGAATGGAGTAAAGATAATTATTTAGAACTAAATGTACAGAAATGTCATTATGTAAGGTTTGGAACTTATCAAAACATACAGAACTACAAGTATTATTTGAATAATGTTGAACTCGAAAAGAAACATCAAGTTAAAGACCTTGGTATTGTTTTTGATAGTAAGATGTCGCTTAATGATCATATTCAAATTATTATGGCAGAAGCATATAAAATACTAGGTTTCATTGTTAGAAACACAAGAAACTTTACAAATTTGGAGGCTATTAAACTATTGTATTCTAATCTTGTTAGAACTAAACTGGAGTATAAGTCAATAATTTGGTCACCCAATTATTCTTCTTATCAGAGACAAATAGAAGATATTCAGAAAAAAATTACGTTTCCTTTTTTATAAGAAATATAATTTTTCATCGTATAGAATGGGATTTGCTTAGAATGAAATATTACAGGAATTTCAGTTTACATAAAAGGCGCAGATTACATGAACAAATGTTTCTTTATAAATTTATGAATGGAATTATTGAAAGTAGGGACATTTTAAAACAGATTTACTTTAATGCAGGTCAATGTAACTTAAGAATACGTAACTTTTTCGTAAATAAACGCATTAAAAATATAAATTAATTCTAATACATAGCTGCAAATTTTTGAAAAATGAAATGAAATCTCTCAGTTTTACGTCCCACGGTTATGCCGGTTAGGCTAAAGGAGACGGTAATGATGAGAGATGAGTGAAATGGTGGAATGAATAAAGTGGGAGGAAACGGGAGCACCCCGAGAAAACCCACGAGCACGGTGTTTGTCCACCACAAAGTTCACTTGGCGGGGGCTGGGATCGAACCCGGGACCCCAAGCACCAGAGGTGAACGCTCTACCACTGAGCCACCGCGCCCCCCTGCAAATTTTTGAATGTATATGAAATGTAAATGTGTAAACAGTGTAGAACATATGTTTATGTGTGTGAAGGTGCAGTATTTACATATAAACTATTTATCAAACAATATATAAATGTGTGTATGAATAATTGTATTTATATATTTATGATTATTATTTTTATATTCTTTTGTAAAATTCTTTATGTGTATATTACGTGTGTTTTTCTTTTTTGCTTAACTATAAATTAAATTGTGAATCAACTGTAGTAAAAGCTCCCATAATTGGGGATGATCGTCCTTGTTGGAGTTAGATTGTTAAATAAATAAATAAATAATAGCATTGATGTATGACTCTCTTTGAATAACACTCTCCAAAAAAATAGAGATTCATTTTAAAAATTATAAATTTTGCATTCATCAACTTCACAGCAAAGGCCTATTTGTCTGATACACAAACCCACCAGTTATCACTGGATGTTCCAAATGTTAGCTTTAAGATAGGTACATCTGTCCAAATATTTGTGTTAGTAGCATATATTCTGGCTACGATCTAATAGAGTTGTGGCAGTTAGGGGAGGTAATTCCTGTTGGTGAGTGCACCTTGAATATGCTTCATTTCTACATAGTAATAAACTAATCACCATAAACTTGCCATCACTATACTTTCGCCCTTTAAAGGCAACTTTGGACAAAAGAAAGAAAAAAGTATCTTTACATATTTATTATGGTTTCTGTCAGCAAGAAAAGTTGTGATCGAAGCATTGAAACATTGGAAACACATGAATACTGACGCTAATGGTTTGTTTTCAGAACGTGGGAAGCAAAATGCTAGCAATTGTTAGCAAGTAAACATTTATTATATTTCAAGTTCCACAACTTTTGTTCATTGAGTTAAAGTGACATTTCCCGAATGCACAGGTAAGTAGAATATAAAAAATTGTTCATTAGGGAATATTGATTAGCTAACGCCTTAAATGCTTGTACAATTATGCACAAACTATTATGCGTTTAATTGCGTGAGGTAATATTTGCCCTATTTTTGGAGGAACATTGGCTCATATTTTCTGTGTTTAGTAATGAAACAATATTAAAGATGAAATGATGTACAAATGGTGCGATGTAATAAGGAAGATTAACCCCCACTATCTTCTAAAAGATGACATTATACAGTGTCTGAATTGCAAGAATTTTCTTCTTAAAACTGAGCAGTATGGTACCGGCAAAGTACTCTATCGCAATGAAGAGTTTGTTGCTCTTATTTTTGCATGGTAAGTAATCATCCGCTTAGAGAAATTTTCATTGAACGGTATTTTCGTGCCTCTAAATTTCACACCTATGTTTGTAATATCGGTATTTTAAGTCTTAAGTATTCAGAAGTTTGTAGCGTTCTTTTATAGATGTTTCCTATTCACCAATGTAGAATACAAATATTTTCATCAGATGATATTTCTCGTTCAATTGAAATTGAGTAAAAGCATTGATAATTTTACCAATGTGTTTATAATATCCTGTTCTTCTCTGCTTCCTAAATACAGTGCTACAATAATATTTTCGTGTATGAATAATTCATTTTGACAAATGAGCTAAAATTATTCCAGTCATGAAAACTATTCCATAACATCAAAGAATTGGAACTACAGCATGTTATCAAGAGTATCCGGACACCGGGCTGAAAATGACTTACAAGTTCGTGGCGCCCTCAATCGGTACTGATGGAATTCAATATGGTATTGGCCTACCCTTATTCTCGATGATAGCTTCCATTCTCGCAGACATAATTTCAATCAGGTGGTGGAAGGTTTATTGGGGAATGGCAGCCCATTCTTCACGGAGTGCTGAAAGGAGGAGAGGTATTGGTGTAGGTCGGTGAGGCCTGGAACGAAGTTCGAAAACATCCCAAAGGTGTTCTTATAACGACTTATCAAAAGATAGTCGTAAACCTGGTTCGTTTGCTGGGATAAAAATCCGAAGTGGTAGTAATTCTTTGGCATAAAAATATTAGTTTCGATATTTAAATACCATTAATCTCACCTTTTTAATAAAACTGACAACGTCTATAAACGCTGTTAAACTGGTTTATTATTTGATATAACTTATAATATCCTTTTCTTAAAACTGTTAACTACACAAACTCACTGACTAGTTAACCATAAAACATGTTCATATCATCAACTATCCCATAATAATCACTTACATATATTAAAAACAATCTTCTTTTGTTAATATAAAAATGAACATTCTACTAGGTATAGTGCATATATATGAGTACTTTCTGCCCAAGGTACAGGTAAATATTACACAAACCAAAGTATTTTGTTGTATAAAAATGTCGCTCGACAAAGGGACTGAATATAAAAGTCATGAGTAGGCTTGGCTTTTATCTTCAAGAACCACTGGTCCGTTTACATTAGTGTTCTTATATTATATATGTCCATCATATTTTGATCGCACCTTGTATATCTATTCATTATATCTCACATATACATATATATATATAAATACATTCATAACAATTCGTTCATTTTATCAATATTTATCTTTAATTACTTTAATTATATTTATTTTATTATTATCCACTATATTATTAATATATTTCCTTATTAAAATATCGTCGCTTATTTAATTAATCGTCGACGGGTGCGATTTCGAAAAATGTAAAGGACAAACGTGGGTTACAAATAATATTAATCTTTACGGGCGCATTAAATAACAAATAAGTCGGATGTTACATTTAAAGGTATACATAGTAGCACTAAGATGTTATAATAAAGAAGAATTTCTTTCAAGGTAGTCGTTGGATAATTGATTTTATAGAATAGAGCTTCTTTTTAACATAATCTTTGATAATTAAGTTTTCAACACAAATCAATCTAATATAAATAATCTTTGCTTTTAATTAATTATAAATTGAATTATAATTCCTCATATTAACAAGAAAGAATAAAAATCATTTGAAAATTAATTTTCCAGTCTACCTAAAACTCTATTTAAGCATTTCAAGTATTTTTAAGAATCGTTTTCATTATTGATATTAACACATAAACTTAAAATGAAAATTTACAGGAATCTACAACTAACATGAATTTAACCTAATTTCAGTAACGGTAATCAGGTTACATTCGAACTTGCATACGGTTCTAATAAAGTACATTGTACTGCGCTATCATGATTAGGTTCTACATTGTGTTGTACATGTCTTTCATCGTGATTCTGACTTTGGTATGAAGTCCCATCTCTGGAGCTCCAATTACGTCTATCCACGTAGTTCGCTGCATTTCTGGAATTTCGCTCAGTACTTCGATTATTTTTATATCTACTGCTGTTGAGTGATCTGACATCATAATTACCATGATTTGTTAGGTTAAGCGGATTCCCTACATAACCTTGTCTATTTTGCTCATTTGGATTGCTAGAGTATACTCGGCTTAGGTTAGGTCCTGTATTATTCACACTCCGAATATTTAAATTCCGAACAGGCACCAAATGATCTGAATTATTCTTATTTTTACCCATTCCTGATTGTGGGTTCATGGCATGGTATTGAGTTTCGTAGCATTGGACAAGCATCAATAAATGGCTGAAACTCATACACTGTGTGGAAAATAAGATCTGTTGCAGTTTAAATGGAAGCAAATTTCGAATCGATGCTATTATTCTCGATTCCGATTGCAAAGGATTAACGACCTTTAAGTCGTTGTAGACATTTACAACAAACTCTACAAGAGATTTGTGCAATCGAGGATTGAAGTGTTGATTTCTAAGGGTGGCATCTCTATTTGCCAGCAAAAAGTCATTTTCATAATTTGCGATCAATGCCGCTTTGAATTCCTCATAGGTACTAATGTGATCACGTATTGCTTTAAACCATAAGGAACAAGGTGGGAGTAATACATAGGGTATTAATTTCATATATTGTGATCGGTCGATAGACATTATATTACATTCGTCTTGGAATTTCTCTAAGAAAGAAGTAGCATTCTCATTACACTTACCACTGAATTTGCTCATAGCTCTGATTTCACTCATTTTAACACTTAATTTTACCTTCTTTTTCTCATTCCTTGTTCTTGTTGAGTGATTGTTCCTATCCGTGACGTGCTGTGTCATGACACCATCTATGTTTCGCTCATCAGTGCTCTTCGGACAACTTTCTTCTAGTATAATATCCTCATCAGATCCGGGCGAAGGCGAGTTCATCTCTGGTGAGTGGGGCAACTCAAAGCGATCACTACCCAAGTTATTACGGAAAATGTTGTCTTTAGCCTGTAACGTTCTAATCTCTTCCTGAATAGTAGCTAACAACTGTGTATTTACACGTATGTTATTAGAGTTGTTGCTGACCTGGATCTTTTGCTGTTTAATGGAAGATTCTATTACTTCTAAATCTTTCTTTACAGCACTAATTTCTTGGTTTTGTTGATTGTGCTTTTCTTGACAATCATCGGATATCCTTTTTAACTTTTCCTCGAACTGTGAGGAAATGTCGTTCACCACCTGGACAATTGTCTGTTTCGTTTCGTCGGATTTCTGTTCTATCCGTCTACTTAATTCTTCATATTGCTTGTTAGCTTCGTCAAACTTCTGTTCTATCTTATGTTCCATGATCTTGTTAGATTCGTTGAATTTCTGTTCCATGGTCTTGTTAGCTTCGTTGAATTTCTGTTCCATGGTCTTGTTAGATTCGTTGAATTTCTGTTCCATGGTCTTGTTAGATTCGTTGAATTTCTGTTCCATGGTCTGCTTTATCTCGGTAGACATCTGCTTTATTTGTCGCTGTAAAGCTAACAAGATATCTTCCGATGCCAATCCTGGTGTTACACTAGTCTCATCGCTGTCACTAGTGTTTGATTCCTGCTGCATTGTTTCGTTGTCCATTTTTCTTATGATTACTTTACCACTTCGCAATATTGTTAAGTTCGTATTCATTAACTGTAATATGAAAGTAAATTCAGCCTTACTCTTCTTCGGGAATTGAATTTACAAAGTCCCGGGTGAGGTAAACCAAATTTTTATAACGACTTATCAAAAGATAGTCGTAAACCTGGTTCGTTTGCTGGGATAAAAATCCGAAGTGGTAGTAATTCTTTGGCATAAAAATATTAGTTTCGATATTTAAATACCATTAATCTCACCTTTTTAATAAAACTGACAACGTCTATAAACGCAGTTAAACTGGTTTATTATTTGATATAACTTATAATATCCTTTTCTTAAAACTGTTAAGTACACAAACTCACTGACTAGTTAACCATAAAACATGTTCATATCATCAACTATCCCATAATAATCACTTACATATATTAAAAACAATCTTCTTTTGTTAATATAAAAATGAACATTCTACTAGGTATAGTGCATATATATGAGTACTTTCTGCCCAAGGTACAGGTAAATATTACACAAACCAAAGTATTTTGTTGTATTCTATAGGATTCAAGTCAGGACTGTGTGCAGGCCAGTCTATGACAAGAATCTTATGGTCGTGTAACAACTACACCACAGGCCGCGCAGTATTAACAGTGCTCGATCGTGTTGAAAGATGCTATCGCTATCTCCGAATTGCTCTTCAACAGTGGGAAGCAAGAAGGTGCTTAAACATCAATGTAAGCCTGCGCTGTGAGAGTGCCACAGAAAACAACAAGGGGTGCAAGCTCCCTCCAAGAAAAACTCGACCACACCATAACACCACCACCTCCGAATTTCACTGTTGGCACAACACACGCTGACAGATAATGTTCACCGGGCATTCGCCATACCCACACCCTGCCATCGGATTGCCAAATTGTGTACCGTGATTCATCACTCCACACAACATTTTTCCACTACTATTCAATCTTCCAATGTTTACGCTTCTTACACTAAGCGAGGAGTCGTTTGGAATTTACTTGCGAGACTTGTGGTTTATGAGCAGTCGCTCGACGATGAAATCCAAGTTTTCTCACCTTACGCCTGTCATAGTACTTCGAGTGGATACTGATGCAGTTTGGAATTCCTGTGTGATGGTCTGGATAGATGGCTGTCTATTACACTTTACGACCCTCTTCAAAAGACGAGGTCGGCCTGTACGCTTTTGTGCTGTACGTGTCTATTCACGTTTCCACTTCATTATCAGATTAGACACAGTGGACCTAGGGATATTTAGGAGTGTGGAAATGTCGCGTACAGACTTCTGACACAAGTGACACCCAATCACCTGACCTCATCCGATGTCCGCGAGTTCCGCGGAGCGCTCCATTCTGCTTTCTCACGATGTCTGATGACTACTGAGGGCGCTGATAATGAGAACCTTACAGTAGGTGGCAGCATAATGCACCTAATATGAAAGCGTATGTTTTGGGGGGCGTCCGGATACTTTTGATCACATAGTATATAATCATCATTCTTGGTGACACCCAGTGTTTAATACCTTCAAAAGAAAGCCAAAGGGTTGGATTTTAACAAAAAGAGAAATGACATTAAATTACCTTCCTAATCTTAGCAGATGTTAGATTAAGAATTTTGAAATTTAAAAAAATGCCGAAGCTACACCCAGTTAAGGGCATCTCTTAATGTATTAAAATGATTCTAATCTTTTCAAACAGATGAAGCTTAATTCAGAAATGCATTGTTCGCCTGAATGGAAACAGTTATGTAAATGGAATGGGACTTCATTTCCAATCTCATTTGCAAATACACAAATAACATACAGGAAAATTATATTTTTCTTCGCAAATGTTAACTGTCAATTACCTAAATCACGTAAGAAATTTTAGATTTTGGGGGGGAACATAGACGCATTAAATACTATATTAACGTATTCTAACCAAAGAATTAGATAATGCAGCCTTAGCTAGTAATCCGTATAATATGCATGTTCCTTTACATTAGAGGTAGAGATCTTACATCATCTATGATTAATCGAAAGTTCGTTTAAAACTGAAAAAAAGAAATACTGCTACGCCTCAAGATAGTTATATAATGTGCTCATGTGAAACTAGTTGAGAAAGAAACAATGTAAGGAAAATTAAAGTTTTACGAGTAACTTAAATTTTATTTTTAAGAAAATACGCAAAAGACAAATACAATATATACTGTATATAACTACATCTAGTCAAAAAAACAAATAAAAAATAAATGAGGCCTACATTTAGTGTTCGTCATCCATGTTCAACTTACTTCCATATATGATATCCCGTACAATATTCACTTAGTCAATTTTATTAATTGTTTTGTGCTTAGATGAACCAATATTTCATAGTTCTACAAATATTAATAGTAACCCATATACGGTATTCATTCAAGTGTAATAGACAATTATTTCGAAGATTCAAGGTAAGTGCATCTAACACTATAATTATAGTAATTAAAGTTGAAGGTTTTAATTTCAAAACACTATGCATTGTAATTTCTCATAATATGTTTATTTCGAATAAAGTTTACCAGAAATTACAAAGTTTAACTTTCTTTATATTATTTAACTTTCTAATGAATTGAATATAGTAAATTCACATATTAAGTTACTCTTTTTTCTAGTGCTTGCATTCGGTAAAATATTCTAGAGAAGCTTTTCCAGCTCTCTCCATCTAATAACAGAACTGTGAGGTTTGAGAAGAGTTCTTTATAATGATTTAAGAATTTCAGAGTTATTTAAATAGTAAAATTGCAGTCATTTTGTATTTTATCTTACATATATGCATACATACACATAAACACACAAATATATATATATGTATGTATGTATGTATATACGTATGTATATTTATATCTATATATCTATCTCTATTTCTATATCTATATCTATATATTATGAGTGGTGCGAGTTATACTTTATAATTATGTTATAAAACCAAATATACTTCACATATCTTACGAAGAAGGCATTTTAGATCTTAATGGAAAACCTACTTGTTTGATGGATGACGAGATCATTATAAACTTTGCTTTGTCATAAATAAGTTTAAGAAATAATTGCATCAATTTTCCTAAAGTGTGATATTAATAGGTGGCAATGCTTCACAAGCCAGTTTAATAATTTCAATGTGGTAACAAATCACAAATTCGTATATGATATTCAAATTCAATATATGAAATCAGTTTCCAGAAGTATTGCACATCAATTTCTCCAATTACATCTAGTTCATTGCACAATGGATATTGACAATCAATACGTCAAATAGTTTTCAATATATCAGAGAAACTTCAGCAGTCGACAGAGGTCTATCTGAACTTCATTAAAAACTAATCAATTTACCAACAGCAAATTATTATTATACAAGATAGAGTAGTAAGCTACAGAGTTACAAAATATTATTGAAAGTTTTGGAGTATAATAAGTCCCACAGTAGCAACAAGAATTTATAAGGCTCTTCAGTAATAAGAAGGACGAAAACGTCGGATGTGTTAGAATTCATTTTAGATAAGTTAGAAGACAATGAAAATGATCTTCCCATCTCCTCACTTCTTAGTTTTTGCACAATAGGAAAACAATTCGCTAATCTTGACAGGGAGGATTTCTTTTGTTGCACAATACAGTATCGCATAAAATCTGAACTTTTACTGCAAGTTGCGTGTATCTGATGTTGAGAAGGCATTGCTGTTACCTTTAACCATTGTCAAATCCCCAATATCAACAATTATTTTTTCTATAAAAAATTGTTTTATTTATAAGAAGTATTAATAATTATTTAAATACTAAGGAATTAACTTTACTAGTATTTTTTTAAAGAAATAAATTAATTTCAGTTAGTAAAAACTTGTTTGTTATAAAGTTAATTACCATTATTCTGTTATTTCAAGAAGCTCGTGAATTAAACCAATCTTGTTGAATTTGTAACATTCTCTTATTTCTAATCTAAGAAAATGTGTTTATAAGAGAGCTGAAAGAGACACGTGTTTTTTTCAAGTTTCTTTTTATTTCAAGCACCTTCATTATCGTGTTAACGCTCTGATATTTCCCCATAGAAATTAAATTTCCTCTTCGACTCAATATTATACAGGTAACCAAGAACGTTCTATCGCTTTTGCTGGAGGTCTGTGTCCAATTGGCCCATACACCGTGAGTTCAATGCGAATAAAAATAAGGTGAAGGTTAGTTTTTGGTGTTGGTGCATACAACACATACCTACTAACTGGTTGTGGCAGTGCAGCTGCACCGTGAACTTGCTTGGAACCGGACATTCACAGAACGTGATAAAGGCGTGTATGCAGCACGAGTTCAAACTAGAGTCAAACGCCGCTGGGGTCAAAGTGGGGCAGAAGATATGCAGGCTTTTGGTGAGGGTGTCGTGACTACACGGACAGTGCAGTGGTGGTCAATAAGTTTAAGGACGGTGGCGAAACACTCGAAGACGCACCACGTGCTGGAAGACCAACACATGTACACAATGGAAATCTTCAGGCAGCAACTGAAAGGAACAGTGGACAGACATGTGACAGTGTGACTTAAGAAATCATTCGGCAGCGCCCCTATCAACTTGGGAAGCACTACATCTTGGTTCGATGGGTCCCACGTGATTTGACTACAGGACAGCAGATACCTATGTTTATTTGCTGTCTGTCTGAGGAAAGAGACATTTGTGGACCGGCTGTTGACATCTGATGAGAAGTGTGTCCTGTAAAAAGTTATCACAGTTAGGCGTCCCATGAACGGGTTCTGGAATAGTCGAAACTAGCACTGTCCCAGAAGAAGGTCATCCTGTGTGTTTGATGTACTGCTCGCAGCATCGTGCATCGTGAACTGCTACCTGGTGGTTAGAGATTTAATGCAACTATGTACCGTCAGTAGTGAGCCTTGTTGAAGGAAAGTTAAAAACTCAGGAGCCAGTAATTCTGAATCGCAAAGGCGTTCTCCTGTTACAGGAAAACGCTACGCCCTACTCCCAGGACATTAAACAATCTGATTATCACCTGTCCCATTCCATGTACAGCACCTTAGAAGACGCCAGTTCATATCCCTAGTTGAGTTGTAAAATGCACTTGATACTTTTTTCGTTTAACGGCCCACCAAATTCGCGATGAAATATATGGTCTTCCAAAACGTTGGCAGAAGGTTGTCGATGCTGATGAGGACAGTTTTTGGCCTTCCAGATACGTCTTAAGTGACATATCGATGTTCGAAGGTGGTGTTTAAAAAACCGACAGGACTTCCTTGATTACATTTATAATATAAAATTTATTGTTTAGCATAAATTTTATTATACTAAACCCATTACAATTTAAAACCTATTCGTCTTTTGAACTTTCAAAATTATTTCGGAACATCGACTGCTAAGAAAACAATATCATTCATTTGCCTTTACTGTTGTACTAACAAGGGACATAACCCGATTGTCCGCCTCCGTTTTCAATGATTTTTGTTTTTTTGTTGATAGATTATCCTCTCATTTCTGTATGTATTATTTGCTATGACAGAAATTTTTACCATGGTGATGTTTTCTATTTCTCTATAGTTTTTAAGAGTTGTAGTGTGGTTATTAGAGATTACTGTATAAGTCCCTTACTACCATTTGTAAACGGAGTGTTAATCTAAAAACAACCATGTAGATACACATAAGCCCTAGAGGGAAGTCGTATGGTAGGTATGACCTTGACGGCAGCCATCTTAAAATCTGCCATTTTGAATTAAGGTCAATTTTTTGAAATAGGAATAGGATAATACGATACATAATTTCGGGCTAGAATTTAAGCAGAAAGACAATGGTGAACTTAGTTTTATGATACGCCTTTTTGCGAAAAAGTTACAAGCATATTAATTGTTTATAATTAGTATGTGCATAAGTCCCTTATCTCCGCTTCTAAGCTGCGTATTAATGATAATAATTGGATATAAGCTGCGGTAATCCATATTATGCCTAGAGGGAAGTGATACGGTAAGGGTATCCTTGACGGCAGCCATTTTGAAATTCGCCATTTTGAATTAAAGTGAAGTTTTGAAAAATGGAAACCATAGCATGTGACAACTCATTTTAATAGTAACTTTTCCCAGAAAGCCAATAGTATGCCCATTTTTGTTCTATAGTTAACCAGTATGAATTTAGATCTGCTTCTAATGTGCACTAAACGTCCATTATTCGATCTTTCAAATTGGCAACACTCCTAAAATTGGCATGGCATGTTTTGGCAATTGGCATGTTTTAAAATTCCAACTGGCACTTTGCAATTGTTGCCATGGCTCATGATTCTAAATTTATTTCTTCTTTTAAGAGTTGTGATTTGTCAGTTCCTGAATAGTGTTCGGATAAGCATCCAGGAATCTTTCTGAATTTTGTAGACTTGGAATGTAATTATTTATTTTAAATCAGAATACATGAGGAACCTATGGAGTTATGTGACGCAAAGAAATTGGTGTTATACGAGCACAAAATGATCAAGAAATGTATACTACAGGTTGCGCAAACGACAAACAATAAAAATATTTTAAATAAATACAACTCTAAATGAACAGCAGCAATAATAGGAAATATCGAAGAGGCATAATATGACTGTTCCCAACACACTGTTTGTGCCTTGAACACAGTATGAAAACAGGTAACCTGTTTATAAAGAGGTGAAACTTAATCGATTTTCCGATCAATACTGATTATAAATCTTACAAACATGAACCATCGAGAACAAGTACTAGAAAACGAGTGGCTTTTTGTCTGACTAGCTTAAAAATTGCCATAGAAAATCTTGTCTTATATGTATCTACATTGTTGTGTTTTCATTCACGCTCCGTTTGTAAGGGACTTCTGCATTAATATCTAGTAACCACATCACAACTCTCAAAAATTAGAAAAATAGAAAACATGCACCATGACAAAAAATTCTGTCATAACAAATAATACATACATGTCCTGTATCAGCAAAAAATCATTGAAATTGGAGCTGGACAATTGGAGGATGTCCCTTGTAGGATATATTACCTACTTTACTAATAAAAATAACAAAATATATTAAAAATATATAGTTATTAAGGAAGTAGTAATTAGTTCTTTACATATATTCATATACACTCTGTACCTCTGCGTGAGGGAGTGACTGAAACATAATACAAAATTTCACGTGTTTTTTTTTTTTTTCAGACCAGGGATGTGAACATTCTGAGGAGAAATCATTGTGACAATACATCTACTTATTTGAAATGATGCATAGTGTTTATTATTGTGTAATATAATGTATATCTCGTATTGAATGGTCTGACCTGATTTAGTACATTTCTTCTATTATGTTCCAATTATGTTTCCTTCAAATTTTTATTAACCCCTTTCTGCATGCTTTTTTTCTTTTAGTGTTCAAAATCTTCATATGGGAACATGAAAAATTAATTAAAATTTGAATTTGAGATTTTTCACTTAATTCCGACGAGAAATTAGTAAGTACCATGTATCACACACTTACAACTCACAAAGAACATGCCAGATGACACGAAAATCTCTTATTCATACACGTCAATATCTCACACACCAGACAATACAGTCATGTGATGCCTGCGATAAATCATAAAAAAACTAAAGTGTAAAGAGGGTATGTGCCATATATGACACCGCATGGAGTAAGGGGTTAATGCAAATTTCAGTTCGTTTATTATTACTGAAATTTAATTTATCATATTGTAAAACTAATACAGATTAGTATCTACGTATGGATTCAAAATATATAAATATTGGTCTGACGATAATAAAATAAACCAACTCCAGAAGGCTCATCAGACTTGCTCCAAGAAATAGTCCGAAAACTCCTCCGACAGACACTGCAACGAAACATAATTAATTTGGTTATCAACATTTGGGATTTAAATTTTACAATATATATCTAATATTATACTACGTTGAAACATTCTTGTAACGATGATGAACATGCCGTTGCCGTTTGAAAATGATTCTTTAACAGATTAATACATATTTTAAATGTACATGTCAAGTTCAAAATAATAATAACATGCTTATTATTCAGAGATACAAACTCTATCGCGAGCACCAGTAATTATCCAAATATCTTGAGCACATTAATAATCCAGGTGAGACAAATGCAAAAATACACATCGGAGTTAACATAGGGTCAAATCGTTTGAGTATAATATAAAGCATTTCTAACAAATAGGGACAAAATTAGAGAAGATTGAAAATTATACTTCCTTCTACATATTTTAATTCTTAAAAATTTGAATTTTGAAACTTTCAAAACATTTGCACTTATTCATCCATGCACATTGGTTAAAAACGAAAATATGCACTTACTATGACTAGCATTTTGCGCACGGTAATACGCAGTGCTTTTACATATGTTACCACCAGCTCCGACGGTGAAAGTAAATACAAATAGTACCCGATTTTCTTGTTTCCGTCGAAACTCTTACTCTTCATTTGAGCATTTTGTGACAACTAGCTTTTAAGCTACCTTTCTGAGTATGGGGCTAACATCCGTTCAATTTTGACAAATAGGTTCTTGAAGGATATAATTTAGAAATGAACTAAAAATGAAATTTTTCCGTATTACACCCCATGGTTATGCTGGGTGGAATGCATAAGGTGGGAAGAAACGGAAGAATCTCTAGAAATCCACGAACACGATCGTGCCTATCACTAAGCTCACGTGGAGCGAGCTGGAATCCAACGAGCGACCATACACACCAAAGGTGAACACTCTACTAATGAACCACTGGGTCCCTTTCTACTGTATAATTTAGAATTGTCTAATATTGAGTTATTATGAGTCATAATATAGCTTAAAGATTCCCCTAGAAACAAGTTCCGGAACATACTGTTGTAAATAATTTTCCTTTTGAGAAGAATACTATCATAATTGAAATAAATATTGATTACTATTGATTACTGCATAAGAAAATGAAAATGAAAATAATGAAATCTTTGGGTTTTACGTCCGATAGTTATGCCGGCTAGGTTAAAGGAGACGGTGATGATGAGAAATGAATGGAATTGTGAAATGACAAAAGCGGGAGGAAACGGTAGAACCCCGAGAATTCCCACGCACACGATGTTTGTTCACCACAAAGTTCACTTAGCGCCAGCTGGAATTAAAAAAAAAGGACCTCAGGCACTTGAGGTGAGCGCTCTACCACTGAGCTACCTGCCCATTATTCTACAATATATTTTTTTTTTTGTAACATGGGACATCACTCAAGTGGCCGGCTTCGAATACAATCAATTATCTTTTCTTATAGAGGACATGTATGCACTTTTTGTGATCACAGTAATTTTTGCCATGGTGAATGTTTTCTATTTTTTTAAATAATTTTTAAGAGTTGTGATGCAGTTATTAGATATTACTGAAGAAGTCCCTTACTAATTTTTGTGAACGAAGTGTTAATGAAAGAACAACCATATAGATACATATAAGGTCTAGGGGGAAATCTTATGGTAAGTGTGACCTTGACGGCAGCTATCTTGAAATCCGCCATTTTGAATTAAGGTCAAGTTTTTTTTAATGAGAATAGGGTCATATGATACATAATTTCGGGTTAAAATTTAATCAGGAAAAGAATAGTGAAGCTAGTTTTAAGATAAGCCCATTTGGAAAATGTTACAGGCAAATTAATTGCTTATACTTACTATTTGCGTTCCTACCTCCGCTTCTAACCCGCGTATGAATGATAATAAGTGGACAAAAGCTTTGGTAATACATATTAGGCCTAGAAGTAAGTGGTACCTACGGTAATCTTGACAGTAGCCATCTTGAAATCTGCCATACTAAATTAAAATTAAGTTTTGAAAAATGAAAACATAGCATGTGACACCTCATTTTAATAGCAAATTTTCTCAAAAAACTAACGTTGTGCTTATTTTTGTTCTATAGTTAACTAGTATAAATTTAACACTGCTTCAAATGTGCACCAAACGTCCATTATTCGATCTTTCAAACTGGCAACACATCCAATTTTCACCGCATGTCTTAAGATTCAATTGTTGCCATGGTTCAATTGTTGCACTGTCAATTGTTGCCATGGCTCATGTTTTTTTTTTAATTTGTTACAGTTTTTAAGAGTTGCGTTTTTTCAGTTCGCGAATAGTGTTGGGATAAGTATCCAGCGATCTTTCTGAGGTTTGAAGATTTGCAATGTAATAATTTATTTACTATACCTGCCCTTCAAAAACTCGTTTAATGACATGAATCATAGCACAACGAAACAATTCCAACTTTGCAGTCAGGTAATACCGTATACGTAACTAGTAGATGAGACGAGAAATCAAATAAAAATTTATTTTAAAAAAGAAAATGAAATATGACTGTTGTGTAAATAAATGTTTTTTGTTTGTTTAATATTTATTTCTTTATTATTTATTTTATATTTCAATTTTTTATCTAGTCAGATTCTAGTCAGATCAATTTTCATTCTTTATAAACAAGTTACCTGTTTTCATATTATTTTCATGGTAATAACAGCGTATTGAGAACAGTCACTTTATTACACATTTTTCAAAACTTCAATTCAAAATAGCGGATTTTAAGATGACTGCCGTCAAGGTTACCCTTATCTTACTAGTTGAATCTAGGTATAATATATATTACCGAAGCTTTTATCCACTTATTATTATTAATACACGGGTTAGAAACGGAGGTAAGGAACTTACGTACATAGTAAGTATAAACAATTAATATGCTTGAACCTTTTCCCCAAATCACCGTATCTTAAAACGAACTTCACCATTGTTTTTCTGATTAAATTCTAGCCCGAAATTATATATCATATTGCCCTATTCTCATTTGAAAAAAAAACTTAACCTTAACTGAAATTGTCGGATTTCAAAATTTCCGCTGTCAAGGTCATACCTACCATACGACTTCACCTAGGCCTTATATGTATCTATATAGTTGTTCTTTCATTTACAAAGGGTAATAAGGTACTTCTGCAGTAATCTCTAGTAACCACATCACAACTCTTAAAAACTAGAAAAATAGAAAACATTTACCATGGCAAAAGTTTATGTCATCACAAATAACGAATACATGTCCTCTATCTGAAAACAATGAAATCGGAGCCGGACATTTGGGTGCTGTCCCTTATAAGTATTAAAATTACTAACATTAAAATTAATACCAATATAAATATTAAGATTAAATATAATGCAGTAGTGTTTAATAGTCCAAAATTATTTTAAAGGCATCACGACTATATATTCAATGAGCTATTTCAATTACTGTTAAAATCTAATAATTCTTTTCCATATCTAACTTAGTTCATTAATTTGACTTTAAGGAACATTTTATCTCAACTACGTATTGCTATACAAGTATTTGTAAAATCATTGCATGCATTTCGTCAGTGTCAGTAAAGAATAGACTAGTGTCACTTTAACCCACACGCCATATTTCTTTGCATTGCATAAGCATTTCCTGATACATTATCAAACAAGTCATTACCCTCTCCTATCAAACATGTTGTGGTATACCGCTATAGGTGGATTGTATTCGTAGACGTGTAGTGAAGAATATACCAGTACAACCACTATTGGAGATCATAGTTGTCTCTAGATTTTTCGGTTCTTGAGACGTCGAAAAATTCATCATCGCAGAAGAAGCCTAGTAAGGAAGCCGAGACTATAATTCAAGTATCACCATTGAGCTGTAATACAACAATCCATTCACCTCCCTATCAGGCTTGACTAGATGTGAAATTCAATCCTGACGTTAAACATTGGATTACATGCACGCCAGGAAGATACGCAGCAATTTCGGAAGTTCCCCTCGTCAATTGAACAGCTACTGCATCATCGAGAACGAAGGATAATGAAGGTAAGTATTCATTTCCTATCCCAGTAGTTAAATCCCTTCTTCTCTCTCCTCTTTTACTTTCCAACTAATGTAGTCGCTATTGTATCATATGTAGTTATTCAGTTTTATTTATTCACCTCTGGTGCTTAGGGTCCCGGGTTCAAACCCTGCTTCCGCCAAGTGAACTTTGTGGTGGACAAACACCATGTGCGTGGGTTTTCTCGGGGTTCTCCCATTTCCTCCCACTTTCTTCATTCCACCATTTCATTCATCTCTCATAATCACCGTCTCCTTTAACCTCACCGGCATAACCGTTGGACGTAAAACTCAAAGATTTCATTTCATTTTTTCACTTTTATTTATGCATTAAAATATAACCTTTTATAATGCTAGTTGTGATTGAATTGTCAGTTTTCATCCATATTCACATCTCTTATTTGACTAATTTATGGTAAATCACGAGTAATACATAAGTCAAACCTTGAACTAATTGAACTTACATTCCATATCTACACACGAATGACAATATTGAGAAAATATGTTCTGGCTTTCACAAATATTTATGATTTAATAATTAATTCTCGTAACTTTTCATTTTACAATTTACCATATATTAATATTTATATCATTTACTTGTTACTATTCTTAAAACTAAATACATAATAGATAACTTGAACTGAAAAAGCAATTTCATTTATGCATATGTTGCGTCAAAAGGCATATACAAGCTTTAAACTTGAATAGAAAATTTACTTTCCAACCTCAAGCTTAAATTTCTGAGAAATATAAAATTACAGTCCAAATTGAAAAATAAATGTACCTTCTGGTAAAACTGAATATTTCAAACAGTGGTTGAAGTAAATGCTCAAAATGGTAGCCTTCCGCACCGATTCATTTCAGAGTACGAGTCACAACTGCTTCTGTACGTCGCACTAAAGTATCCAATGGGATATGTGTGTACGAGTACAGCTTTTGATTCACATCACAACTTGTGTCCAGCTTATGTGGTTGTAACCGCATTCCGGACCTGTCTCCCTTACTGTCCCACCAACGAGTATTTTGAGAAGACCAAAACTTACCTCATAAGGAAACCAAGGGACGTTTCCAAAAGAGGATTGCAGAATTGTTCCCAAATCGTTCACCGGTCTCAATAATGAGAGGAGCATTACGCACCGAGAGATTCGGATACCTCGTTTCGAAATCCTCACGGACGATCAGACGGTCAAACAGATCACGACTCACACAAAGATTATCCATATATATAACAAAAGCACAATGAATAAACTGGCACCATGCTTATTTATTAAAATACTATTTAAAATAATGAAGTAGAGAAACGAGTACAACACTTAAAACTGAATATATATATAACTGAATAATTATTTTCACTAGTAAAATCACACTTCGCTTTATCACTACACTATAGCCCTTTTATCACTTCTATATATCTGTATGGAAGATTATGATTGGGATCTCACTACAGATGCTTTCCTCACACCATTAATGCACATGGGAGGTTTGCACTGTGGGATTGTCATCGGGATTACCCTATGAAGTAACTTGTTGCTGCTGCACACATCCACACAAATTGACGTTAAACAGTCACCAAAAGAATGTAGACAGTCACCAAAATGGAGTGAGAAAGTTGGAGGGCGCGCAACTGATACGCATTAAGTATGTGAACCTGGCACTTCACTGATTGGGACTAGCCATAGCTAGGTCCTTGACTGGCTAATAAAGTATGCCCCTTAACACAACATTATGCTCGATGCCACCAACGTAGTGATTGCTTGTAGTTACGGAATAAGACTCTCCGAGTTGAAACACTCAAGATCCAAGCTGCATTGACCGACTGGTCAATGTTGGCAGTTCATTCTCAAAAGCACTCAGGTTACATCACATGTATGTACATGCAAATAGAATGTCAAAAGAACTGACGTTAATTTTCAGTCCACTGGCCACGACGCACAAAACATTGAGATAACCTGGTATGAGAACGTTCAGATAACGAATTGGCAGAACGACATAGTTGTCATAGCTCTGGCGCTCAGACACCTGGTGTGCAATATTTCCATAGAATATATACTTAATTCAGTTGCCAATAACCATAAAACATAGTCTTTGCATATTAATAAATCAGGGAGAAACACTGAAAACATTCGCCGCTCACTGAAATCCTTTCACAGTAAAAAAAAAAGGTTTAAGGTATATATATGAGTGAACGATAAAATACTTCTTTGCCAATTGCGCGGGAAAGAAGCAATTCCCACCGAAGAAAAATTATTTACGTCGCAGGATAAGGTATAAATCGAAAAAATGATTTCTTTCCTTCCAAATATACAGAGCGTCCACAGAAATTACTTCTATAACCTGGTGGCGGTTATATGGTTTACTAAAGGTACCCCTCAACTTTCTCCGTGTTACACAAGAAAAAACCGAGCAGCCACGTAAGATATGGAGACCGAGCAGGAAAATGGATGGATATCCTACATCCTATCCATTGGTATGGCACGTTTCACTTCATACAGCCTGGCACATACATATGATAATTAGACAGCGTCCCATTTTGTTTGTAATAAACCCGTAATTCTCGTATATAGAACGAATGGCAATGAATGATGACTCAGCAAACTTTTTTTAAGTTACATTACAGTCGAAACCGAGGGATCCATGAGCACCTAGGAGTAAACTACACCACACATTTGCACAAAGGAACTTTGCAGTATTTTCAACAATAATGTAAGGATTATCTTCAACCCGCTATATACAATTATAGATATTGACAGTTCCGTTTAGTTTGAATTGTGGTTGATCCGATTAAACAATTTTATCCATAATTTCTGTTCACTTTTAACAATCTCATATATCCATTCACAAAATTGTATCCTACGTCTTAACTTAGCTGTCGTAGGAATGTACACAAACAAAATAGTTTTTTTCATTATGTGCAGCACACTACCAGACTTAGTCTACTGTCAATTCACCATTGAATTGTAGACTTTTCTAGTGAATGCTGATACAGTTCCAGCACTATAACACGTACAAGGTCCTCCTGATCGGGCCTTTTGCCTATCATACTTTGTTGTGTAAACCTCGAATTTGTCTCGTAGATGTGTAATTGTTACCCTTGAAGGTAAATCAGTCCAATACTCAAGTACTCTCTGCCTTTGAACCGCAGCAACATTATCAATCTTCTAGAATCGCCGAATAATATTGTTCCGCTCTTAAAACCTCATACGTACGTCCGACATGTTGATGTTACCTTATTGAAACTAAGTGGGTTGAACATCTTCAACTGTGATTTTACTGCTTCTTGTTGAGGAAGAATAACATTACTTTTCTGTAGAAATTTAACCTCGTATGTTCCAAAATCAATTTTATATGACAGTTAATCATGTATATATATTATCTGTGCACTAGGTTTAAGGGAAATTAGTTCGTTTTGTAATATTTAGTATCAAAACAGAAATTAAAGGTTTCCAAATATTATTTTTGCTCACGAAAGAATCTTGCTAATGGTTGCTTAGTAACATAATAAGTTAAAGTTCCTTAATAAATGAACGAATCCTTAATAAAAAGTGAGGATTCATTTTTTTCATTGACGTGATACACTAGATTGAGTCCAGTTTGGTTTGGTCGTTTCCAAAAACACTCCATTTCTCAACGCGCTTAGCCCAACAAATCTGCTAGTTCTTTAGCACTTTCTGAAATACATCCTTTAATATCTTCTTCAAAATAGCCTTAACCTTCTTTACGAGGGCCTCCGAAAAACAAAGACCCACTGAGCTTCTTTTCCAGACTTCAGAAGAGAAGTCACAATGCGTATGGAAGATGGTAAATAAATTCAATATTTCAGGGGGCAAAGTTAGGTAACGACGTTGCACACGTGAGAGCGTGCATTATGACGGAAACCAGAAGACATTTCCCGTCATTTTCTTTGCATGTATTCAGTGAAAACCCAATGCAGACTTGTATTACACGCCAGCAACCGTCTTGTGCGAAAGTACTTCATGTTGGTACACTATTCCACAGACATAGAAGAACAAAATTACTATAGGTCTTCCTGGCAACCCAGAAACCATCGAATTCTTTGGCGAACCAGGTGATTTCATAGTGTGCTACTCTGTTTACTTTCCGTTTAGTAGTGCTGAAGCCAAGCCTCATCACCTGTAGTGATGGAATTCAGTTATACATCCTTATACTCCACTACTATACAATAAAGTTCCCAACAAACTTCCAATCGCATCAATTCTTGTTCAGGAATTAATAATCGTGACATTCATATCGCATAAATGCGTCTCATTTACAACTGATCACGCAGAATCGACAACACGCTTCCATACGCAACATGCCTCTAAGTCTGTTAATTGCTATTCGTCGGTCATCACGAAGAATGACAGCAGCTGTATATGTCATGGTTCAATTACTGGAGTAGCTAGACCGATTTGCTTTGTAGTGGAAATCGCCTTTACTTAAATACTTTGATCTATTATAGTGATGTGGATCGTGGCAGATCATCATCATCTTATGCCCGCTTAACACCTGCATCTCTTACAATTTTCTGAAGAGAGAATTTTAAAGCAACATATCGCTCTTCACCAATAGACTCCATTTGGTATATAAACCACTGACTAACTAGTATGGTTTGTTCATACCCACTACATAGCCGTATGCATTCGGGAAATTTTATATATATGGACAAGTTCCATTCATCGTCAGCAGTGAAAGCAACTCAATTATCAATGGACTTTAAATGACAGACCCCTCATTTCCTCAGGTTAATACGTTCACATCAATACTCCCAAAATCTAGGACAATAACTGATGGTTGTACCTGACCTGTAATACAAAATGTGAGATCCATATTACTACTTACAATGTCACCCCATGGAACACGGAGCATTTCATGATGGTTAACGAAGTGATCAGTTTTATGTCTGTCTACTGCAACTGAGGGAAAGGACATTATCATCAGTTGGAGTTATTTTCTCGCTATGAAACCACGCATAGGATTTACATAATGCCCTTAATTTTGCCTTATGTACTCTACCTATTTCACGCACATACATTAATATTCAGTGCTGTCAAGCCTTCTATACTTTATACCTTGGATCTACTTTTAAGCTTGAACATGTCTGAGAATACCAATGTTCACTTGATGTTGATTCTGAGTTTAACGTCCTTCAGCAGCGAGGCTATATTTGTCATGGACACAGTGATTAACGTGGAATCCGAACCATGGGAGCTCCCGCCAGGAATCAAAAATCGGATCTCCAACGTACGTAAAAAGCGCATACGCTAACGCCTAACCACGAAGGAGCTCTACTCATGTTCTCTTGGGAATCCGTTCTGCTATTTTACATTTTTGAAATAGGCAATTTTGGGCAGCGTAGGTGTGACGTCATTTACTAGTTATGGGCCGCAAGCTCCCAGCTCCTTGTGTTCATGCCTGTTGCAATATATTTTCCTACAGATTTAGAAATTCGAGTTACAAAAATATTATTTTTTCAAACATATCTATGTGCTTTTTGTCCTTATCTAAATGTTAGAAATTAATCATATCTAACATTTATTGGTAGAATCATTTCAATCAACCAGCTCGCTCCAAGTGAATTTGTGGTGGACAACCATTGTGTGCGTGGGTTTTGTCGGGATTTCCCGTTTCTTCACACATCTTGATTCCACCATTTCTCTCATTATTTTATCACCGTCTTCTTTAGCCTAGCTGACCTAACCATTGAACGTAAAACTTGAAGATTTTCATTCAATCAACGTTGTACTACCTATAAAAAGTGTTTTAACGATTAAACCAACCTTCCGTTGCTAAGTCCATTGCAAAGTTGCTAAGAACAAACTGAAGTATAAGAGATTAGATAAGAATACAACGCTTACGTGCCTTAATTTTATCACGTTCGAAATACAACATAGGTCGGAAAGAACTTACTACCACATGATGGAAATGACCTAGTGGTATAAAAGTTTGTTGAATGATAAGTTGGCGACTCAATAACATGTTGCAATTTTATGACATCATAGGTCATGTTAAAATGTATTAGAGCCAGGAAACTCGGCAGTGGAAGAAGGTTGGTGAAATCCAATACTGGGTTATGATTAGCTTCTTCCATTTTTAAGTATAATTGACGGAAATGATACATGAATAGATGTCAGCTGAGCAATGTCTATTTTATAACTAGAGACAAAACTTTTTCGTTAAATGGATATGTGCGAAAACTTTTTTTTAAAAAAAAAAAATACGTATATGTTTCAGAAAATCTCCAACTTTTCGTTCCAGGGCCAGAAATCACTTTTGTGTTATCGGGAAGCTTTGCGAAATTCGGCATTGCTTGCGATAAATGCGAATGAAAAAGAAAAAGTGGAATTCTTGTTAACTGTTGCTAATAAAAACTAAAAATGCATTCCAATGTTATTTAACATAAAAACATATTTACTATAAAGCTAATAGTTTCGTTTCTACTTATATTTCAATAGAATTCTGCAAGGTAGGGCTGAAGAATAGTCATACAATTCTACATAGTGACGCAAGGGAAAGTCATCCCGCAACAGCTACATACCCGAGTCTGGTGGCTAAAATTAAGCAGCTGATGCTTGAAGATAGAAGAGTGACTATTAAGTTTTTACCTAAGTAGTTGAACAGTATAATCTGTTTCACGTAAGCTGATAGGAAAAAGAAGAAGTTTCCGCACATCACCACCACGCTCAAGTGCAGGTGAATGTTGGTGTTCCGCCTTCCACCATCAGCCCCCGCACACGGAAGTATAGAGTGTATTTAAATATGTCTAAATAATAAATAACAACTTTCGTAATAACACTATGTATTTTAAAACAATTATTTACCTGCATTAGTGAGGTAACACGTGCTATTATAATGGAAATTTTACTGAACAGTTGTATTGTTTATTTCCCTTCTTTTTGGCAGTCGGGCTTGTGACATAATGTTGGAATGGCAAGGGATGGCAGGGTTGGTAATTGAATTTGTATTTTCTTATTGATACAATAATTTCATAATAATATGAAACTGAAATCCGAAAACGAAATCTTTATAATTTTTTCGTTCCACGGTTATGCCGGCTATGCCAAAGGAGACGGTGATGATGAGAAATTATTGAAATGGTGTAATGGCGAAAGTGGGAGGAAGCGGAAGAACCCCGAGGAAACCCACGCAAACTGTGTAAAATCGAAAACCAAATACAATACATATGAGCAAATTATCAGAGCGTTAAGATGATAACAGAATCTGAAATGCAGTAAAAAAAACTTCTTATTTCCTCTCCTATTAACAGTTGTTCTTACATTGAAAAGAACAAGATCTCTTGCAGAAGAGGAGAAGATGACTTTATTGTCTTAAAAATATTATCGGTCTCCATTAATAGGAATAGGCCTAATCATTTGCAGTAATTAAATTGTAGAGAGAGACGGCTATGGCCAGTGTTGAATTTAGATACTATCACCCGGGGGAAATGTAAACTCTTCGGGGAGAGGGGAGTTTGGGTCAAGTAATTTCTACATTTTGTGATTGAAACTCTAAGAGTTTCTCCGGGAGGGAATGAATTTTCTTCGGAGGGAGATTCCCCCGGGCTACCCCCTGAATTCATCACTGTTATGGCGTGCAGAATATAAAATGAAATGAAGTCTTTGAATTTTACGTTCCATGGTTATGCCGGCTATTCTAAAGGAGACGGGATGATGAGAAATGAAAGAAATGGTGGAATGAAGAAAGTGAGAGGAAACGGGGAATTCTCGAGGAAACCCACGCACGCGGTGTTTGTCTACCACAAAGTTCACTTCCTGCGAGCTGGGATCGAACCAGCATGCACCACAGGTGAAAGTTCTACCATTGAACCACAGCAGCCCCAGGATAGTCTAATATAACAAGAGTTGATTACTTATAAGAAAGAAAGAGTAACGATAAATACGTGTTCGTTCAATTATACAAAGATAACGAACAATTTGGATTAAAGAGCTCCAAGGCTCATCGTAGCAGAAACAAACATTTCCATTAGATTTTTACCTGTGAAAAGTCAATATACCATGTTTGTTATCAACCATCCTTCAAATATCCTGCTTTACATTTTCCGGAAGCCTTCTCTTTCGCCCAGCTCCTCCTAGGCTTTTAGAAGAGGACTTCGTGGGTATTTCCCATACAAGAAACATGTCATGCTTATCTTTTAGGCCAACGTATTAACTTTACTATTTCTATAATACTCGATGACCTGTAGTTTTTGTGAAATAAACGCTTGTATAGCGTTTTAGTTTACCTGAATGTATGCCTCTTTTGCTCCAAATATTTATATCAACATTTTACTTTCGGAACTCCGCAGTTCCCGTTCTTGTATTCGTTTTACGGATCAACTTCCACATTCATACAAAATTAGGTAGTTTGAGCTCTTACTGATTTTAATATTTTCGATATTTGTTAAGACAATAAAATGTTTTACAGTGAGGGTAAACACTAGTACATGAACAATATACAATACTTTTCAACAAGACTAAAATTGGAAACAGCAATTGTTACTCACGGTTGATAACTAAAAGGAACAGAAGTGATTTCTCAATATCAAGTGCGAGCGAATTGACTCACTGATTTCGAGTTTACACGATTCTGTTTATTAGAAAAGCTTCCTTCCCTGTGAAGGTCAACGACTAGCTTTCTTCTTTAGCAGTGGTAAGTGGTGGGAGGTAGGGGAGTTTCGTATCAGGTTGCCTGGGACAGACTTTAGTAGGAAATATGTTAAAATCACATTAATGTTCATCGATGGCATTCTTTAATGAGCAAAGTTCTCTGTTTTTGAGTCCTTTTCATAAATAGAAACCTGTAACAATATGTACGAAGGACTTTAAACCTATACCATACAGAAAATAGGTGCTGAAAAGATGCTGGGCGTATGTATTTCAACCTGAAACCGACAATACCTAAACCCCCCTTATCTCACAAACTTAATATGCCACATTCTTCCAGTAGTCATGTTGTTACTATTTTCAAACCTTGAACGTGTAATCCTGACTGGTTATTTATAAACATTGACTATAATCATAGGAATATAATTTTAGAATCTTGTGCAAAATTTGGAGATACTATCAGAAAAAAACAAAGAGATAATGTTTGCTCTCATTCTGCTGCCCCACTATACACCATCATACAATAAAATACACAATAGCAGAAGAAAAACACACTTTTATCGACAAATAAGGCTACGAACATTTGCCCACTATTATCTTCAAATCTAGCCTCCTCCGATTATCTTTTGTATGAATAAATTTTGTGGTATTCCTTTTTGCGAATTAAAGTAAGATCATTTGATGGAAACCAGGTGTGAATTCAACTTCAGAGTAAGTTTTGCAGATGATATCAACGGACTAATTCGCAAGTGTGACAATGAGAGATGAACCTGTGGGTAAGGACGTATCTCTGGGCCAAATTGCAAAATCTGTGATATCAATAACATGGTGAAAGTAAGAACATTCTGCATTCCCTCGTAATATGGAATAATTGTTTTCTTAATTAAAATAACATTCTGTACTACTTACCTGCAATATCAGCTTTTCCTCGAACAACTCTCATTCGCCGTCGTAAAGCACCTAACTCGTTGTTAAATGTCACACGTGCATAAGTACCAGGCTTTGCTGGTTCTTCCGTTCTGTAAAAAATAAAATTATTTGTGCTCATTTTTAAGTGTTGAAATGCACGTTTCACATCTATTAATTTCAAAATTACACACACATAATATTTCCTGATATATACGATATGCATACATAATTTCATTCTCGCAGGATGCGGTCAATTCTCAATCTTGAAATATATACATGTATTAGAAAAGCACTGGACTCATTAGTTCTTTCTTCTATTCTATTATTTTGGTGTGAGTTTTTGTTTCTCTCTACAACCGAGACTATGGGATGAGGACTTACATCGGTGAATTTCAGACAACAGTATTTTTTTCTAATTTTAACATTCTGACTGCTAGAATCGAACTCGGAACTCCCGAACATCTGAGACGTGTACCATAGAAATTAGAAGACTTGATAAGAATCCTATTGTGCTACATGAGTAAAATTTACATTCTACAGTAAAACGACGCTAAATCTCTAATTCACAAAGTTTCTCATGACAAATCCTATCATCAGGCAAGACTTCTTGCAGAAGTAAAGTTTGCAGATATAATAGTGATTCGTAGTGTAGGGTAGAACCACCTAACACTTCGTTGAGTTAGCAACAACAAACTTCTCTACTATGTTATTTGCTCTAGACGAAGCATGGATGGAAATACATTTCTTAAGGAAAAGACCTCTATTTAAAAAAAAAAAGCTTTCCTTTGACGTACTTTAGATATTTGGGAATAAAATGATGCACGAGATAATAACAAATAAGGAAATAGGGTAGCGAATACGTAAACAAGAGGAATAACACTAAAATAGGAATTTGTAAGTGTCACTGTACCGGAAGATGAATTACAGAAGCTTCAAAAAGATGGAACAGAGTATTTGGTAGCTGGAAATCTCAGAGTTGCTGGAAAAATCTGGCGATATGATAATAGAAAGATGGATTGTGTTTGATCCAGCTTATTACAGAGGAAGTTGTATTACATATAAGTAACACTAGGCTACTGCCTAATGCAGAAAGTAACGAAGAAAAGCATCTCTTGACAATAGAATGATGGTCAGATTCAATAGAAAAGGAGCTGATACTGCCATATCCAGAATAATGAACTATAAGAGGAAATAATGTTTAATAGTGGCTGAGACATAATTAATTTAAACTAGTTTAATTAATTTAAAATGATCAGGAATTAAGAACTTTTAAAACAATAAGAAATATAACTAAAATACCTTTCCTAATCCTAAACTTATTACTACGAATTCTATCTAACAGCAACATATTTAAATTAAACCGAAAGTCTTATATAATTTTAACAACAAACGGATCATGATATAAATACTCATTTCTGAAGATTTTAATGTCCAAATTCATGTGTTCTACGGTGTTGTACATTTTAAGGAACCGCCAAGTTAAAAATTCAATTAATTAATTATTTATTCGCTTTATATATTTAGTTAATGCTTTCATAAATAGTTACTAATGCAACCTCAAATAATAAAACTGTGCAGATGTGCTCAATTATTGCTGCTTTAGTTAAATGGAAGCTTACAAGTTGAATATAAAGGAAGCATGTCTAATGAACTTCAGTATTATTATACGTAGGTCACCTATCATCACGATTAGGGTCCTGATGACAGAACAATAGTGTGAAAAGTGAAAAATATTTATAAATAATCATGTACTATTTTCATTTAAATACTTTGAATTTTTCGCTTTACAGGAAATTGCGTTGAACAATCAATTTCAGAAGAGGAAATGTAATAAGGTTGGTGCAGGTAAATACGCTATATTGAAGGTTTCGTATTTTCCTTGCCCTTAGGTATCATGAAACACAAAGAACAGCACATGTGCGTTGCAAATTAGCCTCTTCCGCGTGTAAAAAAACAGTGGCAATGATGTGACTCAGTTCTATTTTGTACCTAGGGTAAGAGAAACAAGTATTACAAAGTGGCGTATTAACAAAACACGTGCAGGTAATTTTACCAAGTCTAGCATACTACTAGAAACCTGTAATAAACCTTGCAACTGCTTACATCGTGTGCATTATACAAACTCAAATATTACTACACGACATGGCTGAAGCCAAAAATAGAATAACCGAAGTGCAAGATGAAGATAGAAAGATAAAATGTTAAAACGATTATCTCCAAAGTTGAAATGAAGTCCCAAACTGAAAAGTTTTAGTCCATAAGAAGATAAACAAATAATGTCACCGTACAGAGACATTAAAAAACTACACCGATATTACATGGAACATGCCGACAAATTAAAACATCTTTGTCTTTTGCGGTCAGTTCTACACAAGCCCTCACCTATTTTGCTGCACCATGTTTGGTATTGATTTAGTAGCCATTTAATTACAAATACTGAAATTACACTTACAAAATAAAATGTTCCTAAACGGACACAAAATAAGGCATACATTGCTTTAAACATTTGGCAATGTTCTGAGTTACTACGGTACTAATAACGGATTCTAATTTCTACTGAAATACACACGGAACCTTCCCGAAACAAACAACACTGCACGGCGTTTCTGTTCCAGCACTGTCTTCAGGTGTATTCGTCAAATCGGACTTGTCCAAGACCGTGGTACATATTGGATCCGCACTTTAGCAGATTTCATCGGAAACGTTGTAACACTAAACAAGTGGCGTATTTAGCGACATTGGCGTATATACCTGCAGTAATCTTATAGCTTACTTTCGACTTCCAGAAAGTTATTAAGAAATTTAATTTGTGAAAGAATATTTAGGAAGCTGAGGCCCAATGTCTTCTTGTAGCAGATTCAATTAAGATAAAGATCAATGTATCGTTTCGAGCCCAAGATATCTCATACTTTAGAAAATAACATTTAGAAAACATTACACATTATATTTAAAGTATTTTAAATGAGTTTGGTATCCCTGAATTTTGACAGATGTCAATGAAATATATTGGTACTATTGATTAAATTAATCCTTGGCAGAACCTAATCAAGAGTCGTCATTGTATTTATTATAATCGTGTGTTCTCTCCGATATATTGAGATTGGAAACACATTATATTTATTTTTAGTTTACAAACAATATTGCACAATGTTTATTGTTTTAAGAATTCGTGAATACTTTCGTTTTCTGTGTTTGTAGATTTTCTCGTATACAAGAATGGCTAAACTTGTGTCCACGTCGATATCCTACATTTTACAAAAAGTAAGAGTAAAATGGACTCATGATCCTATACTCATTGTTTAATCATTAATGTTCATTAACAGTCATTATTAGTCATACTGGTGCACTGAGTTGGTAGTCAGCCGTTAATTGTATTATACTCGACTCTCGTGATAATCAGTTTCTTCTGGACAGAGTTCAACAAGGTAGCTATAAATTTAGAGATCTATTCCCAAGTCTCATACTTACTTACAAAGATCTTACCATTCCATCCATCAATACTTTTATAATGTTGATAACTTCATTCTTTTAATTAATTATTCATTACTTAAATAACCTCTATCACTGTTAAGTTATTACCTACAATCATTAAATAGAAACATTAGAGTTTTGTTTACAATATTTTTAGCCTATCTTAATACATTTAAGAGATGTAGTATCACATTTTAATGACTCCATATATTATTGTTTGTGGATAGTGGCATCGCGTAGCGTAGTCGCTAATGCTCTCATCTTCGGTGCGAGCGGTTCCGGGTTCGATTCCCGGTGGAGTCACTCGGTCGAAAAAGTGTAACACCCTTTTTCAGGCCAGCCACCCTGTATGAGGTTTTCCTCATTCACACAAGGCAAATGCCGGGGTGGTACCTAACTTACAAGTCCCAGGCCGCTTTCTTCCTTCCCCAATCCTTTCTTCCTTCCCTTTCCCCGGATTGTGTGCTCGCCAAAGGACGTCATCTCTCAAATCGTAAAGGGCTAAATGGCCTTAGATGCTGAAAGCCCAGAAATCTAAATCCTAAATCCTGTTTCTGGATAACATTATTTGTAATTGCCATATCTTGAAATGAAATTTATGAAATGCCATGAGATCAAATTTAGCAGAAGCAATCGAGGCAGTTCAAACTAAAAGAAAATGATTTTAAAATGATGTTAGAATAAGAAGTACTGTGGAAGGAAAGTTTTCCAGATAGAAAATTTTGAAGATGAAGCACAAAGTTCTCGTCGCAGCAGAATGCCCTCAACCCAAATTGATGATGAGAAGAAACATAGATTAAAGAGAATGCAAAGATATTCTGCGAAGATCTAAGGAAACACATTTTGGTGGCACGAAATGCTCTTTGCGTGCAAGTATAGAACGTAACACTTTACACATTGATTCCACATAAATTGACTGCGAAACAGGTCGAGAACTGTATGAACATATACTCTTGTATACGATTGCGACATAACAGTGATAGATTTCTGATTGATTAACCATATCCAATCCTTAAGAAAGCATTTGTGTTTACTGTTGATATGACAAATTTGAAGCAAATCGGTTGGGGACACTTGTGAAATACGTATTTTCTTATTTTACACGTAAAATATCAATGCACAGTTTTATTCGCTTCAGTCCGCTTCTTCCTGTATTTCTACAATATATTTACTTTTATTGCAGGGGCCCTTGGAACAAAACAGTTTTCCAGCACAAAAAAACACAGGAAATGTATAGTCTGTAAAACCAGCTTTCGTTCAAAATTTTAGATGGGCGCTTTTGCCCCTGAAATCGTTTTCCCGCATAATTAAAGAAACACGTATTCGTTTATTAATTTATTTACTTATTTTTGTCCGTATTGTAGCTACACAAAATTTCATTGCAATCTCTCATGTTCTTTAGGCACTTCTGACATACTGTTATTAGCAATTTTGATATTTCGTAATCAAAAGTTTGGGGTGATCCTTGCCCCACCCAACCGTTATTCCAGGAAAGTACGAAACACGTATTCCCTCATTTTATGTCTAAAATATCTGTGCAGAATTTGATTCACTTGGGTCCACTTCTCGTCTTTCGGACGTCAAATTTCAAAACTTTGGGTAGGGCTTTTACCCCCTTAACCCGTTTTCCGCAACAAAAAAAAAGTATTCGTTTATTTTATGTGTATTATCTACTTGTCAAATATTATCAAAATCAGAGGGCTACATTTGGGAAGTGTTACATATAAGTACTAACATTAAGTTTCAAGACAGTCAAATAACAACTGGAAAGATAATATGCTTAACGTTGTTACGCAAAATAGGTATAATCAAAGAAGTAAGTAGAATACACTAAATGACGTTTGCTGTAAAAATCTTGAACACAGTAATAATTGTATATTCACATATTACCATCTTTTTACTAGTGAGATATACCTTACATACCTTTCGATGTATGATGTTACACCATCTATCTGTAAGCATGATAAGTAGCACTTACAATTTAATCCATATTTCTTCGATTCAAAAGTATTAACTGGTTCTAGTTTCTCTAGAAAAAACAAATCAAGAACTTAGTTCGGTGTCTTAAGCAACTAACCCATCATTGTTTAACTAATTTGACTTAGATATTCCAATTGATAAATTAGGAGAAAAATAATTGATGTACAGAACTGAAGTCAAAATTTTTAAAAGCAAATTGGTAGTAAAATACGAAACATACATGGATGTACATGTGTAATCGACGTATTTTCTAAGTTGAAATGTCCCAAATAAAATTGTCTTCTTTATTAGAATTATTATTTCACAATCCTTGAGCTTACGTAAATTAAGTCAAGAACTCGTTCGTTTTAAGACTAACAAAGTTATGCACAAATTTTAGAATCGCTGAAAACGTTGAAGATTTTGAAATATATATTCTATACAAAATTTATTTTGAGTAAATACTTATGATTATTTTATGTGAACAATTATTTTGTGATAATTTGAGCTTGCACAAAGTTGGTAGATACAACAATTATACTACCTACTAAGGATAATTTATGACAGATGAACTATTGTCCTATTTTTTACAATTCTTTTTGTTTCACTTTATTTACTGTTGTTTTTTAAATTTCGATTCGTTTGTAACTTTTAATTAAATTTTATTTCCTTTTGATGGTGACAGCGTTTAGAGAGAGAGAGAGAGAGAGAGAGAGAGAAGGTATATGGAATAAAACTATGTATTTCTAATGAATCCAGAACTAAATTAAAATTGTTCGAGTTCTATTATATTGATTTTTCACAATATTAGATATAACACATTAGAAAAGGAGAAGCATCAGTCCGATGTTCCTGATTGACCATAAGTTTCTACACTAAGTCTGTAGTGGTTAATGCCCTACACCCTGCGGTATGTTTAATCCAGCATATTATGCAGACTGCTGCTGGCAATTTTGTTTTTTACTTCTGATACTTGTCCAAAAATGGTCGATAAGTCCAATGGATGAACGTATATGTCTTTTCATTTTATATAATATTAGTATTTATAGGTTATAACAATAGAGTGTGTTAAAGAAAATTTTAAGAGCAACTTCCTATACAACTAAAATATATACCAAAGGAAAAATGAATTACCTTGGATATTCCTTATACATTTCTTTCCAGCATCATTGCACAAGTTCTGGTGTACTGTAGTGGAAACTAACAAAGAATGAATGATAGAGACATATTTAATGATTTCAAGCGAATATACTCTAAATAAATTATGCTTAAAGAAATTCAATTTTAATCCATATATTTGTGTTTGCTTTTGTTATATTCCATTTCTTTGGTAGTGTTTCAAATTAGCACTCTACATTCTTCTTTAAGTAGTAATTAGTATTAATGTCGAAACATCTTCGAAATATGATTTAAAGAACAACTAACAATAGATACACTGAACCTAGACTGAACATTTATTTTAGATACACTTCTTCATGTAAGATATCATTTTCGTCATAAGAGAAAATTAGTTCAGTCATAATAATGAACTGAATCTTTGGCAAAATGGCAAATCTTCTCAAATGATTTATATAAAGCTTTCAAACACCTTATAAGATTTATTGATTTATATTCCATTAAATATCTCTTTCAGTAAATAATCAACCATAGTAAGGTGTGCCCCTTTTTTAAAAAATAAGTATTATAATCTGATTAGCAGAGAGAAGGAATTTGTTCTGATAATAGAGCACAAGTTTGAATTGTCTACGGACATGGTTTTACACCTCCTTCTTTGCACTTGTTAAGTACTCATCTTTTTTGAAAACAGAGATATAAAAATTAAGAGCGTTGGTGTGTATCAGATACATTTCGCAATCTCGACGTCAATAGAAACTATAATAATGAAACGTATTTAGGAGCTAGTTCAAAACAACTGAAACATACCACAACCACCTTTTAAGTAAAATTTGAGTACATCATGAAAGCACTGTCGCTCTTCAAGGGGACTAACATATTCTGTAAACTTACTTCCAGAAATATAAGCAAGTACTGGATTACAATGATTAATGTATTCCATTTATTTCTGGAACAATATTTTTGACTTGAAAGTAAAACACAAACTGGAAGATGTAAATAAATGAAACAATGAAATCTTTAAGTTTAACGTCCCATACTTATGCCGGTTAGGTTAAAGGAGACGGTGATAATGAGAAATGAATGAATTCGTGGAATGAAGAAAGTTGGGGAGGAAACGGGAGAACCTTGAGAAAACCCACGCACATGGCGTTTGTCCGCCACGATGGTGCGAGCTAGGATGGAACCAGGGACCCCAAGCACCGGAGGTGAACGCTCTACCACTCAGCCACCGCGCCACCAAAATGTAAATACTTACAGACAAATTTATGGAGCAGAAAATAAAATTAACAAAAGTCCCAGAAGCAACTATTAGTAAATGCATATCATTTGCAAGTGGAATTTTCTCTGTGTTATTTCAGTGAAAGAGTTTTACTACATTAGATCATTTTTTATTATTCTCTTGAATGATATTAAAAACTCAAAGTGTGTGTTTGTTTATTTACACATACGTTAAGATATTTCTTTTAAATTATTTGAAATTCTCCTTGTTGGAACACTAATAATGTTTGAAACAAATTATTTATTTCTACAAAGCGCTTCAAAAATTTAATGCAAATGTTACGCTTCTAAAACTTGAATATTAACAACATTTCACAAAGAATGTATTCGAGATTTGTATTGATGAATTCAGACCTTGGAAGTCAAAGCACAGTATATGGTGCTACTCTAGACAGTACGGTAGGGTGAAGAAGCAAAACTTCATATGGTGAAACACTCATTCACGAGTGAAGAAAGTATGAGTAGCATTATTATGAAGAATCCACTGGGTAATTATTCTGAGTAGCACTGGTATAAATAGTACATTGATTTGTTATTCAATTGTGGCAAATGAACATAAAATAAACAAATCAGTTAGATAATAGTGAAACTATCTTAACGAACAAATACACTGTTATAAATCATAACATTTACAAGGAATGGAATCTTACCATGATTCACACCTATGAGTCTGTCTGTACAATTACATAATTTCCTTTTTTGATCTGCTTTACATTGTGCTATGCATGCAGAATAACTGTAGTACGGAAAAGCCCACATTCCTTCATTTTCATCAGGAAATTTACATTTTCTTGATTCCACTGGAACAGTACGTACGTCTTCGTCTGCCACTTCATAAATCATTGCTCTATTGCTAGTTGACTCAGGAGGAACTGACTCTACAAAAGTCGCACCCGTTAACGCAAATCCACGTTCCAAAGGAACATCGTACTCATTCATAACATAAATCTGAAAAATATATGTTGAAATTAAATTTTTCTAAAGTAAAATTCATTATCAATTCATTTACGAATTTATCTCGCAGGTTACCTTAGGTTATCACATAACTTACATAACAAAGCATTTGTTTCCATATTAGTGGGCGTGAAAGAGCATTAATTTTAGGTACTGCAACATTATTTCTTTTTCAATAAAATGGCTAAATTAATTGTTCTTAAACAGTGAGCATTAAATACACACTCCTAATGGTGGATTGTTTTTATCTTGGTTTGTTATTTTCAATGCAGTTTTTAATACATTTCTTCAATGTTGACACTTTAGCATTTTTTATAACTTTGATTCATTTTCCATATTTCATTACTACAGTAAACAAAAAATCGAACGGAACATCGAAAGTGTGCAGCATCACAGTATCGCCACTTCAATGCAGTTCTGTTAGGTAAATGTTGTTCAATAAGAAGTAAAGAAAGATGGAAACATCAAACTGACCAATTACGGCTATCACCTATTGATATTGTTGAGTGCTGAAGCAAATTTTAATGTGTTTCAAGTTTTTCAGTTCAGAATAGATTTTCACTGTTGTTGTGTTTGTCATTATCCAGTATACTGCAAACAAAAAGTAAAAGAACGGCAAATACGTACTATTGTCGAACAGTTTAATTCTAATTGCATTTAGACTGATGGCTTTGTTGTAAGGTACAATATTTCGCGAAATTTCCAGGTAAACGTTTTAATAAGCATAGTCATTCTTTACCGATTACTGAGTTTACAATATTGAAGGAGCACTCTCTAGTGAAAATATACTCTGAGCTCTTCTGGTGAATGTGAGGGGAAACACAGGAGAGTATTTGGAAGGACAAACTAGAATAGAGCTGCCCCAAAAACGGAAACAAAAAATCTCATATGTTCAGAAATTGATAATAAGGCATTTAAATTACTTGAAATAAACTCTTTCTGAATTTCTTATATTGGTTGACTGATGGTATTCCACATCACTACAATAACGCAGAGAAAATAATACATCTGCTTTTAATTAGGTTTAATTCTTGCAAATGCGTGAAATACTAATTTCAAATGGAAATCGGTATAACCTATACCTGTGATAACAGGTTTCACAAATACGAATAAAGCAAATGAAATTATCTCAATGGCTGGACATCAAAGTGATTGCTTACATCAACAACAATCATAAGACCATAAACTGCAGATACGTCGCACTATGGGGGATGCCACACCAGAAAAAAATAATGCATTGTAATAAGCCAGGAACACTCAAATTTGTAGTTATATTAAGGGTGGAATAAAATAGTTCAACCAATCTATGATACAAATGAATTACTATTTATTATGTTCTAAATGGTCTCAGGACGAAAACAGATCTGACGCAACTTGTGATTAAGTAATAGGAAACGCGCTATACATACAATCAAAGAATGTATAACTTGCATGTCATGCCTACAGCATGCTCGTTAATATTCGACATCAAGTATATAGGAGAGTAGTCTCGAACACAGTCAATTCTTGCAATTTCATTATCTCTTAACTCCATTAACAGCATGAATCTAAATAAAATGAAATGAAATATTTAAGTTTTACGTCCCACGATATGACGGTTAGGTTAAAGTAGACGGTGATGATGAGAAATTAATGAAATGGTGGAATGAAGGAAGTAGGAGCAAACGGGAGAACCCAGAGAAAACAAACGAGCACGGTAGCTGGATCAAACCAGAGACTACAACCATCGGAGGTGAACGCTCTACCACTGAGCCACCGCTCCCCCAACAGCATGAATTATGTCAGACTATCGGACAGAATTATTACATTATTATATAGGAAACGCAATATAAATAGAATCAGCGTTTGAGGATCAGTATTATAACTATGACCGTTATCATCGCTTTGTCTAATTTACTGACCAAAACATTTTCTTGGCCAAGGCCAAAACTATGAAAGTTACCAACTTCTAATTTTCATCA
This sequence comes from Thermobia domestica, assembly GCF_964235325.1. NCBI lineage: Eukaryota > Metazoa > Arthropoda > Insecta > Zygentoma > Lepismatidae > Thermobia > Thermobia domestica. The sequence continues at coordinate 304,931,442 of NC_137455.1, forward strand.
AATATACCACTCGACACCACCAGTATTTCCATTAACTTTCACTGAGATATCTCAATATTTACTACATATCTATATACAAAGTATAAATCTGATATAAATTGGATATCGCCCAACTACGAGGGACATCAAAATCAAATTTTTACCACATATATCACTCAACACAGGCAATATATCCACCAACTTTCATTCAGATATATCAATATTTACTATATATTTATATCAAAAATTGTTAAAATTTTGCTATAACTTAGCCACCGCCGAAACTTTGAGGGCCACCATCTTCACATTTTCACACAATATATCACCCAACACCACCAATACATCCACTAACCTTCACTGAGATATCTCAATATCTGCTAATATCCATATCAAAAAATTTGTCAAAATGGTGGTATCAATCGGCCTCCGACAAAATTATGAGCCCCACCAGCCTCAAATTTTCATCAAATGTATCACACAAAACCAACAAAATATACACCAACTTTATTCAGATATCTCAATATTTACTATATACCCACATCAAAAATGTTATATTTTTTGTGTAACTTGACCACCGCCAAAAAAATTTCCACCATCTAAAAATATTCAGCAAATATATCACTAACACCATCAATATATCCACTACAGTATAACTATATAAAAATTGTTAAAATTTTGGTATAATTTGGAAATCGCCATAACTATGAAAACCACCAACATTAATTTTTCACCAATTATATCACAAAACACCTCCAATATATCCACCTATTTTCAATGAGATATATCAACATTCTCTATATATCTATATCAAAAAATTGTTAAAATTTCGATATAACTTTGCCACCAACTTCAAATTTTCTCAAAATATATCACTTAAAACTACCAATATATCCAGCAAATTCCATTGAGATATTTTAATATTTACTACAGAAATATATCAAAAATTGTTAAAATGTTGGTGTAAATTGGCCACCGCCAAAACTTTGACGAACAAAATCTTCAAACCTTCACCCAATATATCACTCAACATCACCAATATATCCACCAACTTTCATTGAGATATCTCATTATATACTATATAGGGTGGTTCAATAATGTTGGACAGCCCTGAATAAATCGGAAACAAGGAGAGATATTAGCAAGAATGTGGTGGATCCAGATACTTGTGAAAGGGGACGTCTTTTGAAGTACCACACAATGTTACCAGATCAACAGTGTTGCCAGTACAGTACAAAGTTGTATTTTTTTAAATGGAACATATAGGAGTTTATGCCACAGAAAGAATTAGAACAGAATGTGAATGCTAACAAGAGAAATCGCACCTGCCAAATAAGGAAGTTATAACACTTGAAAGATCAAGAAATTGAAGTGTCCGTAGAGCAAAACTAGCAATAAGGCAAGAAAAATAATACTGCGGATGAAAAGGAGTAACTGAAAGAGTAAACCAGAGAACGCACAGCATCCAGTGAGTAACAGGATTGCCACAGCAAAGGGGGAAAAATTGAAAATGTTGCAGTTGCCATAGGAGGAAAAGTGTCCATATGACGTAATGCTGGGAACACCATAGAAAGTTTATGTAAGATTCAAGAATCCTAATAGCGTTTGTTCGAAAGCGATATCTTTAACTGTTCCCGAGATACACTCAAAGGTGTGCGGGGTCTGCAACACTGCATAATAATTCCCTCGCCCTCCAAACTACAGGAACGAGTAATGAAAATGACACGCCCAACAAAATGTAAGAACTATACGGGTCTAATCGTCAAATAGAAGGCAATGATATATTTATGTTTACAAGAACATATGGTAAAGTGTGGAATTTTCTCTGTAACTCGCATGGGATATGCAGACATCATTGTCACGCAACGTTCGTGACAATATACATATTGTGGTATACAAACCAGATCAGCTGTTTTTGTGATGTAGTTGTTAACGATTCGGGCTACAACGTAGGTCCTTGGTTGGATCCCATTCAGGGCTAGTGGTGTTGTTCTTTCAACAAGCACTATAATTACGTTAGATAGAGGCTATTTACTATGAAATGTTTTACTAACGTTCCTTGGCTTCGGGTTAGAATGTAGTCGGTTGCCCACATAAGAATTCCAAAATCTACAAAGAATAATAATTACATGGTTGCAGCAGTGAACCATGGTTTTGAATACTACTACTACTACTACTACTACTACTACTACTACTACTAATAATAATAATAATAATAATAATAATAATAATAATAATACGTTTTACTGAACGCTGGAATAGGCCAGTTATAGCAATAATCAATAATGTTGTTTCAACAAGCTCGTATCATGCTTGTTGATGGTTCTTACAACACGAAGTCTGACAAGCTGAAAGCAAGTGACTGCCAAACTTGCCAAGCTGTCATACTGTCTGAATACATTGTATTGACCATACTAATAGTAACAATAAATGTGTGAATCAGTGTTAGGTAGATTATACCCTTTAGGCTAAGACAGACGATGATTAAGGCAAGAGAATGGTGATGGAAGAATTGATGGAATGAGAAGAAGGGAAGAAACATGAGTACTTCGAGAAAACCCATGGACATGATGGTATTCATTGTGGAAGAAGGTGTTTTTGGGCTAGCTACCGGACTGGTTACATACTCATCATTTTTTCACTCACTCATCTTAATAACCGGTTCGGGCAAACTAGGAGAATGAAACCATTGAACAAAGTAAAATGATCTGTCAACGATAAGGCCATGAGCTAGGGGACTCCAGCGGAGGCTAGGGGACAATCACTTTACCTTGCATTTTCGAAAGGTGTTTGGTTGTTTCAAAACGCTTTTATCCAGAAACAGACGTTCAGGCACATTATATTTGGTTACACCTACTAGAATATTTAATGTAGACCTATTTAATGTAGTCCACAAAGTTTTGCAATAAGCCTCAATAATAATTGTTTTGCATTATGCTTTATGTGCATCAATGTATGTCGGTCTTTTGTCCCTTCTCCGCCTATGGGAAAATCCAGCGATTGTTTCTGGATAAAAGTGTTCTTATTCGGAACTGCTATTATCTTTAGGTGTGCATAGTATCAAGTATGAACCTGTACTGAAAGATAGCATGAAATTGATTTGAATATATGCCACTATAAACAAGAATTAGAGAATTCATACTTGAGCTTGTTATATTTGAAGATCATGTGATATATGAAATACAACAATCATGGTGCAAAAACAAGTACTTGCAAAACACTTGTAGAAATGAAATAAGTTAAATATACTAGCAGAATAAAATTAGCTGTAAATAGCTCGGTAGATAGATGACTTCTGGCGCACAAGATCGCTGTTTCGATCCCACTTTTCGCCAGGAAGATTTTCTGTAGGACTCATAATGTGCTTGAATTTTCTCGGTGTTTTACCACTCCCTTCAGTCCACCATTTAGATAATCATCAATACTGCTCCTTTTAGATTGGCACTATAACCGTGGAAAATTAAACTAGAAAAATTCAAATAGCGCCTTCGGCACCCTAACACCCCGTAGTTTTACTCGCTGCGGGAACTTATGCAGAATCATTCTGACGCATGAACACTAACGAGTTCGACTAACATTTTTCCTGCAGTAGTCAGGCCTTTAGTATGACGCTAATTATACGTTAAAACGACTCTGTGTAAAGCCCTATCTCAGATTCCTCATTCCACCTGGATTGTGGAAGAAATATGTCTGTGTAAGTAAGCAACCTAGTAAAACTTGATGGTAGTTTTCATTTAACGTAGCCACGTTTGGTCCACAATTTTAATCATAATGATTATGCCATCTAAAGTAATGTTGCACTGAGACATTCAACTTAAAAAATACATGCACTGGGGAACACAACTTACTAAATACCTGCACGATAATACAACTTGACAAAATACCACGCTTGAAGGAACTAAGTCTGTTTTGTTGAAAAGATTGAATTTTTGTAATGGTTTTGTATTTGTATTCTTTGAGATATATAGTTATCTGAGATGTCTATAGATAAATGTATAACATCTATGTAATTTGCTGAGAAAATTTTACCATAAAAGTAGTTTTAGTTACTCCTAAATGCAGTTTGAATCGAATTTTGCCCAGAAAGGGCTGGAATGTTAAACTTCTAAAGTAAAGCTGCTCCAAGAATTGCAACTTCTCTCATAAAATTACATTTTTGAACGTACTAAGAATGTGTTTTGTCCTATCTACCTAGGTAATAATGTTGTAATTGTACACGTATCCTTAATCTGTACCGTAGAGGCATCTAGTTATAGACAAATCTATAACGTTTAACTGCCTTTTTCTGACAAACTATTACCATAGAAATGATATAATTTTCCTCTAAATGCAAATTGATTTGCACTTTGACCCGAAAACGATGTAATTTTCGCCATAATATATTAAATCTCTAAAGTAGAGATAAGGTTTACACTAGGAATTGCAACTACGCTTATAAAACACCATTTTTGAGCGTACTTAGTCTGTTTTGTCCAAAAGATGAAGTTTATGTAATGATTTTGTATTAGTATATACATTCTTAATCTGCATCTTAAAACATCTAATTTGAGAGATACGTATTACGTTTTATGGGTTGAAAAATCAGTTTTGATCAAAGGATAAAATTAATTCATATTTTAAAGCAGGCATTATTGAATAAAATGGAAATAAAAACTCTCATTTCTCTTTGCTGTAAATCATGTATAAAATGGGATCGTGTCTAAACACTTTTCTATCCGTAACCCATGTGGCAACATCGCATGTGTCGCAATGTGCTCTTCCATATAGAGAGAAAGTTTTACTCTAAAGGTGACTAGCAATCCAGCTTAACAACATGAAGTATTCAGGGGAAACGGTGTTGCTGGCATGTTTAATGCACTACTGAAGTTTAGTGGATGGTTTCATTTTCATACAAGGTGTTACTCATATTCCCAAATGTAACATTCTTCTATTTCCGATGGCCATCTGTAACCAAAGTCCTACTCTAGAGTACAGTCTTGTATGATTGTGATGATCATGGTATTATTATTATTATTATTATTATTATTATTTGTATTGATCGTTTTCTTCGTCTTATTCTTCAGTAGTAATGATGATGGTGGTAGTTTTATTTATTAGAAATAAGAAACTAACATATGAAGAGCAATAAACAGTAAATAAATGATACGCGAAATGATATTGTAACGGCACAAGGCAGTTTCATTATTCGCATGCTTTGTTGTAATAGCAAACAGCCTGTCTTCCTTGCAATCTTATGGCAACCCAACGAGCTCAGGAAGTTCTTGTTAAAATCTTTTGATTCGAGTAAGATCTCATACACTCTGTACTACTGTAACAACGACACAATGCAGAAAGTGTGGTGCACAAACACCGTGCTCGTGGGTTTTCTCGGGGTTCTCCCGTTTCCTCCCACTTTCTTCATTCCACCATTTCACTCATCTCTCATAATCACCGTCTCCTTTAGCCTAACCGGCATAACCGTGGGACGTAAAACTCAAAGATTTCATAACAATGCAGAAAGTGGTGTGGACGTACGCGTTAATTGGGGTAGGCGTAAAATGGAGCAACGTTGGCATGAATATGTGGATATGCTATTAGTATATGGGGAGTGCAGACAAGATGCATCAGAAGCAGCGAGAGCGTACGCAGAAAGATTTCCGCACATACACCATCCCAATAGACGGTTTTTTTCTGGTCTTTGTGACCGTTTGCGGCAAACAGAACGTGCTGATACTGGTCATACAAATCAAGGTTTACGACCTGCAACTGGTGAGGTTGTTGAAATCGATGTAGTAGCAGCGGTGACTGTGAACCATCACGCAATATCCCGAGACATTGCTCGAGAAAGAGCTATTAGTCACACCTTTGTATTGCGGATTTTATCTCGTCGTCGCTACCACCCATATCATGTGTCTCTCCATCAGGAACTAGTGCCTACTGGTTTTATAGCACGAGTGGGGAATTTTGTGAATTGCGACTTCAGCAGGTTGCTAGGGATCCTGACTTCTTTTTACGTGTTTTGTATTCAGATGAGGCTTCAGTGACGAATCACGGTGTAATAAATAGACATAACATGCACTACTGGGCGCCCACTAATCCACATTGGTTGCGCCAGCAAGTCCATCAACTACCATGGTCCGTAAAGGTGTGGTGTGGAATATTCAATGGAAGGATAATTGGCCTGTATTTCTCTGAGGGGAATCTCAACGGCGCCCGATATTATGATTTCCTCTTTAACACACTTCCAGTGTTATTGCAAGATGTTTCTCTTGCTCAACGCCGCCAGATGTGTTTTCAACACGATGGCTGTCCTCCACATAATGCAAGTGTAAATGGGTGAATTTAGATGCCACGTTTCCTGGATGTTGGATTGAACAGAGTGTTCCTATCCATTGGCCTGCACGCTCGCCGGATTTGACACCATGGACTTTTATCTGTAGGGATATCTCAAAAGTATTGCGTATAGGGAAAAGGCAACCACACCTCAGAATATGAGGCAGCGCATTGAACGTGCCTGCGACGCCATTCCTCGAGAAAACTAAATTGCATCAACCCAATCTCTCACTAGACGTCTCAGAATGTGTTTAGACACCAATGGTCAACACTTTGAACATCTTCTAGAATGAGGTTCTATTTAGTCATTTACAGTACTTTTCTCGTAATGTAGTTGCCTTACTGATAGCGATGTTTGCAAAAAAAAAAAAAAAAAAAAAAAAAAAAACGAAAGAGTAACCATGAATGGGATCGAACCGACGACCTACGTTGTAGCCCAAATCGTTAACAACTACATCGCAAAAACAGCTGATCCGGTTCCCGTATCATAATATGTATATTGTCACGGAGTTGCGTGACAATGATGTCTGTGTCCCATGCGAGTTACGGGGAAAATTCCACACTTCACCATATGTTCTTGTAAACATAAAGGTATGATTGCCTGCTATTTGACGATTAGACCCGTGTAGTTCTCACATTTTATTGGGCGTGTCATTTTCATTACTCTTTCTTGTAGTTTGGAGAGCGAGGGAATTATTATGCAGTGTTACAAACCCCTTACACCTTTGGTAAATCTCGGGAAGGTTAGAGATATCGCTTTCGAACACACGCTATTAGAATTCTTGAATCTTACATAGACTTTCTATGGTATTTCCAGCATTACGTCATATGGACACTTTTCGTCCTATAGCAACTGCAACATTTTCAATTTTCCCCCTTTGCTGTGGCAACCCTGTTACTCACTGGATGATGTGCGTTCTCTGGTTTACTCTTTCAGTTACTCCTTTTCATCCGCAGTATTAGTTTTCTTGCCTTTTTGCTAGTTTTGCTCTACGGACACTTCAATTTCTTGATCTTTCAAGTTTTATAACTTAATTATTTGGCAACAGTGACAGGTGCGATTTCTCTCGTTGACATTCACATTCTGTTCTAATTCTCTTTGTGGCATAAACTCCTATATGTTCCATTTTGAAACAATACAACTTTGTACTGTACTGGCAACACTATTGATCTGGTAACATTGTCTGGTACCTCAAAAGACGGTCCAGTTTCACAAGTATCTGGATCCACCACATTCGTGCTAATGTATCTTCTTGTTTCCGATTTATTAAGGGCTGTCTAACATTACTGAACCAGCCTGTATATCTATATCAAAAAATTGTTAAAATTTTCGTATAACTTGGCCACTGGCAAAATTATAAGGTCCACCAACTTCCAATCTTCACTAAATGTATCACTAAACACCACCAATGTATCAACGAACTTTCATTAAGATGCCAAGATATTTACAACATATCTGTATAAAAAAATGTTTATAATGTTGGTATAAATATGAAACCGCCAAAACTATTAGAGCGAAAAACTACAAATTTTCTCCAAATATATCAGTCAGCACCTCCAATATATCCACCAACTCCCATTCATATATAGTAATATTCACTATATTTCTATATCCAAAAATTGTTAAAATTTTGATATAAGATCATCACCGCCAAAAACTATAAAGGCTACGAAGTTCCAATTTTCAGTAAATACAGTATATCACTTAACACCATCAATATATCCACCAACTTTCATTGAGATATCTAAATATTTAAAGATATATTCATGATTTTTTTTTGAAAAAATTTGATATAACTTGGAATCCGCCACAATTACGATGCCCACCAACTTCAAGCTTTCACCAAATATATATCTCTCAACACCACCAAGTTATCCATCAACTTTCACTGAGATATCTAGATATTTACTATATATCTATATCAAAAAATTCGCTATGATTTTAGTTTAAATATGCGAGCGCCAGAACTATGAAGGCCATCAACTTAAAATTTTCAACAAATATATTACCGAACACCGCAAATATATCCACCATCTTCCATTCAGATATATCAATATTTATAATACATCTATAGCAAAATTTTTTAAAATTATGATTTAACATAGCCACTGCAAAAACTATGACTTCCACCAACTTCAAATTGTAACCAAATGTACCACTCAACACCACCATTATATCCACCAACTTTCATTTAGATATGTCAATATTTACTACACAATCACATCGAAAAACTTCTTAATATTTTGGTTCAACTTGGCCACCCCAAATACTATGAAAGCCACCAAATTCAAATTTTCACCAAATATATCACTGAACACCACCTATATATCCACCAACATTCATTGAGATATCTCAATATTTGTTATATATCTAAATCAAATTTCTTTAAATTTTTGGTTTAACTTGGCCAATGCCAAATGTATGAGGGACACCAACTTAAAATTTTCACTTAATATATCACTCAACACCTCCAATATATTCACCAACCGCCATTGAGATTTCTCAATATTAACTACATATCTGTATTTAAAAACGTTACTTTTGGCATAAACTGCTCACCACCAAAAAAAACTTTGATGGCCACCACCTTCACATTTATCACTTTCAATATTTACTACGGATCTATAAAAAATATTGTTAAAATTTTTTGTATAACTTGCCACCGCCAAAACTGAGGGCCACTCCAAATATATCACTCAACACCACAAATATATCCACCAAATTGCATTGTGATATCTCAATACTTGGTATATATCTATATCAAAAACTGTTAACATTTTGGTATAAAGTGGCAACCGCCAAAACTATGAGAGACACAAATTTCACATTTTCACCAAACATATCACTCAATACCATAAATATATATCCCAATTACCATTCAGATATGGGAATGTTCACTAATGTCTATATAAAAATGCTAAAATCTTGGTATAACTTGGCCACCGCTATCATATAAAGGACACCAACCTCAAATTTCCATTAAATATGTCACTAAACACAACAGATATATCCACACACTTTCAATCAGATATAACAATATTTAATATATCTATATCATTTTTTAATTTTGGAATAACTTGGCCACCTCCAAAATTATAAGGTTCACCAACTTAAAGTTTTCAAAAAATATATCACTGAACCCAGTAATATATACACCAACTTTCATTCAGATATCTAGATATTTACTACATATATATATATCAAAATTTTTTTCATAATTTTGATTTAAATACGCGACGCCATAAACTGCAACTTTTCAACAAGTATATCATTGTACACCACCAATATATCCACCAACCTTCATTGAGATATTTCAAAATTTACTTCATATTCATATCAGAAAATTGTAAAAAGTTTGGTATAAATTGGTGACCGCCGAAACTATGAGAAACATTAACTTCAAACTTTCACCAAATATATCACTGAACACCGCCAATATATCCACCAACTTGAGTACAGATATATCAATATTTCCAATATATCTATATGTATAATTTGCTAAAATTTTGGTACAAATTGGCCACCGCCTAAATTATGAGAGACATGAATTTAAAATTTTTACCAAATATACCACTCAAAACCACTAATATGTCCATCAAAGTTTAATGAGATATCTCAATATTTACTACATATCTATATAAAAAAAATGTTAAATATTTTTAACTGGAGACCGCAAAAACTATGAGTTCAACCAACTTCAAACTTGCAAATAATATATCACTCAACACTACCAATATATCCAACAACTTCAATTCAAATATATCAATATTTACTATATATCTATTTCAAGAAATTTTATTTTTTATATAATTTGGCCACCGCCATAATTTTCAGGGCCACAAAACTCCAATATTACACAAATACATCACAAAAACCGCCAATACATCCAACTACATTCATTCAGATATCTCAATATGTACTATATATCTATATCACTTTTTTTAAAATTTTGTTTTACCTTGTCCACCACTAAAAGTTATGAGGGCTACCAGCTTCAAGTTTTCATCCAATATATCACTGAACACAATCAATACATCTACCAACTTTAATCTCGATATTCTCTCTCTCTCTCTCTTTATATATATATATCAAAAATTGTTAAAATTTTGGAATAAATTGGAAACCTCCAAAACAATCACGGCCACTTAGTTCAAATTTTTACCAAATATATCACTCAACACTACCAATATATCCAACAACTTCCATTGAGATATCTCAATATTTACTCCATATCTGTATCAAAATAGTTGTTTGGTATAAGTTGGCCATCCGAAAAACTATGAGGGCCTCCAACTGAGTGAAGGTTTTGGATATATATTGGTGGTGTTAAGTAATAGGGTACAGCGGGGTAATTTGAATAATTTCAGACATTTTCTCATATATCTCGGAAACTGTAATTGGTATTCAGATATAAATTTGTGAACAAAAACTTTGAACCTTACGATTACTTAACAATTTTTCTTAAGATAGTATCTGAGATATATCATTGTGAAATCTGGGTATTCAATTTCCCCGCCGAAATTTCGAAAAACGTAAATGTGAGGGGCAATTTGAATAACGAGTGGGGTAATATGAATAACCAACAAAATAAACAAGTCTTATAGAAATCATGTATAAACTATTTAATAGTTAGTTTGCAATTTCTACGGTAGTTGAAATATGCTAGTTTTGAATTAAAAGAAGTAGGCCTACATAAATTGTAAATATGCGTCGCCTATTGCTATCTTTTTGAATGTAGGCCTACACTAAAAAAAAATGTTCAGAACACTGTCTAAAGCAAAGAGCCGTAATTGGTTAATTCATCTTCCATCTTTCGTATTTAACGACAACAACAACAGGTAAACTGTTTTCGACCTTCTGCACCGACACAGACTTCGTAGAACTATGTCTTACAACGCTGGCAATGAATCCAGTCTCCCTTTCTAGCAGAACGTTCTGAATAGTAATTAAGAAGGCAGAAACAGCAATTCCTTGTTTGACTTCCATTGCCTGCAGCCATTTTTAGCCTTAGACCTACATTTTCGTCACTGGTAGAAGTAGAGGATATCCGTTTCTTTCGAGCATTCATTTGTTTTTTTCTTGGCTGGGTCTGTATTAGCACTCTTCTTTCTTGTAGTGTCTTTGGATTTTGTTGCACCCGATGCTTGCGTCTTTCCTCGGAGGTGTTTTATTCTCATTGCCCGAATATTTTCAGAAGTTGAGTGGCATGATTTTCCTGCGACACGACGTCTCTTCTGTACTTAAACTTTTTCTGGGCTGAGAAGCACTTGTTGTATGGGTTCCTCTATAGGCTTCGTTGGGACAAAGTTTTGAGAGCCATGACCGGAAGAAGAAGGCGCGTTGTTAAGATCTTCTTCCCGAGAAGACTGCTCCTCAAAATGTATAATAAGGCCATACGTTTCCGAAGGGGCTAATCGAAATTCGTCAATAGCTTGTGGACTAGACGGGTAGATACCAGTACATGAAAACCCATTAACTGCCAGTCCAACAGAAGTTGTCCACTTCTAGGCTTCAGTGAACAAAATGTAGAACTGAGATTTACTAATCACTGTCCTCGGGTTTTAGTGAATCCAGATAGTTGCCTCTTGGTGGTAATTGACTTTAAGGGCCTTAAAAACAGAGCAATAGAGTGGTTATAATACGTGTGTTGTGTGTGGAAGTAGGTAAAGCATTTCGATGTCGTGACTGGTAGAACTCTTAGGTCAAACGTTGAGTGAGATTTTGGGTTTTAAAGTCCGGATTTAGGCGTACGCCTTTGAATATTACTACAGGAGGTATAAATGACCTTTTGGCATTGCAGCATGCTATCACCGTTATATTTTCCCCTCGCTCAACAGATGTTAAACTTACCATCTCTTTTCTACCCTTTTCTGCAAAAATTTTAGGGGTCTGTTATTTAGAGGAAGATTACTTTCGTCCATATTATAAATGCAGTTACGATGGTTTATGGAGATCATACTCGTTCATTAATTTTCCCAGTAAGTCAAAATAAGAATTCGCTGTTTCCTTGTGAACACTAGAAGCTCTCGCTTTTGACAAACAAATATAAAATAGCAGGCCTATAGTTCTAATTTCACTGCTATTCAAATTGCCCCGTTTTGAATTATCCAAATTGCCCCGTTTTGAATTATCCAAATTGCCCCGCAATCGACGAATATTCCATTCAGAACGTGGTATGAAAACTGCTGATTAGTTGACGCCAGCGTACAGTATATCAATGCCCCACATGCTACTGATACGATTATAATCCAGAGCGGTTTCATTTTATCCAGTTAATAATAAGGAAAGCTTAAGGAAACAACGTTGAAAATTATAACGACCTAAAAATACACACATTCGTACTTACCTTGCAGCAAACAAAAAATCGTATAAGCCTTCAGAACCGAAGGAATAGTTTGTATTTCTGAGAGCGACTTCTGCGAGCCACCACCTAAAATCCACCACAGGTTCATTAACATGGCGAGCCGCGTTTCCACTCCACCTGGCAAAATGCTTAACATTATTCAAATTCCCCGCCTATTCGAATTACCCCGCTGTACCCTATATTGGATGGAAATTTGAAGTTGGCGGCTCTCATAGAATTGGCGGTGGAAAAGTTATACCAAAGTTTTAACAATTTTTTCATATAGATATACAGTAAATATTTAGATCTTCTCAATGAAAGTAGATGGATATATTGCAGGTCATGAGTGATATACATCGTGAGAATTTCAAGTTGGTGGTCGTCATAGTTTTGACGATGGCCAAATAATACCAAAATTTCATCAATTTTTATATACTTATAAAGTAAATATTCAGATATCTGAATGAAAGTCGATGAATATATTGGTGGCAGAGAGTTATATATGGGATGAAAATTTGAGGTTGGTGGGGTTTATAGTTCTCACGGGGGCCAATTTATACCACAATTTTAAAAAAAATTGATATACATGTATAGTAAATATTCAGATATTTCAACGAAAATTAGTGGATATATTGAAGGCGTTGAGTGATATATTCCGTGAAAATTTGAAGTTAGTGACCCTATAGTTTTGGCGATGACCAAGTTAAAACAAAAATTTAACATTTTTAGTATATATATATAACAAATATTGAGATAACCGAATGAAAGTTGCTGGATATATTGGTGGTGTTGAGTGATATACTTGGTGAAAATTGTAAGTTGTTGTCCATATAGTTTTCGCGGTGGAGAAGTTAAAAAGCAACAATTTTTAAATATAGATATATATTAAATATAGACTTATTTCCTTAAAAGTTGATGGATATATTGGAGGTGTTGAGTGATATACTTTGTGAAAATTTGAAAACGGTGCCCTCAAAGTTTTGGTGTTGGCCAAGTTATACTAAATTTTTAACAATTTTTTTGAAGTTGATATATAGTATATATTGATATATCTGAAACAAATTTCTTGGATATATTGGTGGTGCTGAGTGAGATATTTGGTGGAAATTTCAAGTTGGTGGCGCTTATAGTGTAGACGGTGTTCAACTTAAACCTACATTTTAACACACACACACACACACACACACATATATATATATATATATATATATATATATATATATATATATATATATATATATGGTAGATATTGAGATAATTCAATGAAAGTTTGTTTATATATTCGCGGTGTTGAGTGATATATATGCTGAAAATTTGAGGTTGGTGTCTTTTATAGTCTTGGCGGTGGCCAAGCTAAGACAAAAGTTTAAAAATTTTTAATATAGATATGTAATAAATATTGAGATATCAAAGTTGAAGTTGGTGGATACATTGGTAGTGTTGACTGATATATTTGTTGAAAGTTTGATGTTGGTAGACCTCATTGTTTTGGCGATTTCCAAGTTATAACAACATTTTAACAATTTTTTGATGTATATATATGGTAAATATTGAGATACCACAAAGAAAGTTATTGAATCTATTGTTGGTGCATAGTGATATATTTTGTGAAAATTTGAAGTTAGTGGCCCTTACAGTTTTGCCGTGCAAAAGTTAAAGTTAATTATAAATATTTTTATATAGATAGATATTATATATTGAGATATCTGATTGAAAGTTGGTTTAGAATGATACATTTGTTGAACATTCAAGTTCGCGGCCCTCATAGTTTTAGCGGTAGCCAAAATAGGCTATACCATTTTAATAGTTTTTTGATATGGATAGATTGGAGGCGTTAGGTGTCATATTTCGTGAAAATTATTGTTAGTGGCCCTTATAGATTTGACGGTGGCAGAGTTACACAAAAAATTTAACAATTTTTTGATACAGATATATAGTAAATATTCAGATATCTCAGTGAAAGTTGGTGGACATATTGGAGGTCTTGAGTGGTATATTTGGTGAAATTTTAAGTTGGTGAACTTTATAGTTTTGTCCGTGGCCAAATTATACGAACATTTTAATAATTTTTATATAGATATATAGTAAATACTGATGTATCTGAATAAAAGTTGATGCATATTTTGGTGGGTTTGAGTGTTATATGTGGTAAAAATTTGAATGTTATCTCAGTGAATGTTATCGGATATATTGGTGGTTTGGGTGATATATTTCGTGAAAACTTGAAGTCTGTTGCTCATATAGTTTTGGTAATGACCAAGTTGTACCATAATTTTACCAAATATTTGGATATAGGTATATTTAAATATTCAGATAATTTGAATGAAATTGTTGGATATATTCGTGGTGTTGAGTGATATATTAGATTAAAATTTGAGGTTGCTGGTCCCCATAGTTTTCGCGGTAGCCAAATTATACCAACATTTTAAACTTTTTTCAAAATAGATATATAGTAAATATTAAGGTATGTAAATGAAAGTTGATGGATTTATTGGCAGTGGTTAGCGCTATATTTAAAAAAAATTGTAGTTGGTGGCCCTCATAGTTTTGGCCGTGGCCAAATTGTACTAAAATTTAAAAAAATTGCTACAGATATATAGTAAATATTGAGATATCTCAATGATAGTTGGTGGATATATTTCTGGTGTTGAATGATATAATTGTTGGAAATTTCAAGTTTGTGTCATCCATGTTCTTTTCGGTGGCCAAGTTAAAGCACAATGTTAATAATTTTTGATATAGATATGTAGTAAATATAGAGATTTCTCCGTCAACTTTGGTGGATATATTGGTAGTGATGAGCGGTATATTAGGTGACGTTTGAAGATGGTGGTCTTCATAGTTTTGGCGGTGGACAAATTATAACAAAATTTTAAGATTGTTTTATTTTTATATGCAGTAATTATTAAGGTATCTTAATTAAGATTGGTGGATTTATTGGTGGTGCTGAGTGTAATATTGGTTGAAAATTTGAAGTTGGTGGCAATCTAAATTTTGGCGGTGGCCCATTTATAAGGAAAGTTTAACAATTTTTATTTAGTTATGCAGTAAATATTGAGATATTTGAATGAAAAGTTGGTGGATATATTCGTGGTCTTGAGTGATATATTGGGTGAAAATTTTAAGTTGGTGGCCCGCATACATTTCGCGATGGCCAAATTAAACCAAACTTTTAACATATATATATATATATATATATATATATATATATATATATATATATATATATATACAGTAAATATTGAGATATCTCAATGAAAGTTGGTGGATATGTTGGCGGTGTTGAGTAATATATTTCTTGAACATTTGAAGCTGGTGGCTCTCATTTATGTGGCGGTGGCCAAATTGTATCAAAATTTTAACTATTTTTTGTTATAGGTATATAGCAAATATTGAGAAATCTGAATGAAAGTTGGTGGATATATTGGTGGTGTTGAGTGGTATATTGGGTGAAAATTTTACGTTAGTGGCCATTATAGTTTTGGTAGTCTCCTAGTTATACCTAAATTTTAAAGACATTTTGATATAGATATATTTAAATACTGATATATTTCAATGAAAGTTGGTGAATATATTGGTGGCGTTGAGTGATATATTTTGTGAAAATTTGAAATTATTTGCACTCACAGTTTTGGCAATGGCTAAGTCAAGTAAATTTTACAATTTTACCAAGAGCACCGAACAGAAATTAGCAGATGGTGATATACGCGGCGCTATCAGACTACTGATATCCGATGACACTGTGGTTACGCCAGATACGTCAGTACTACATGCTCTCAGAGAAAAGCATCCAGCCCACGCTCACTCATTCATCAATCCCGAACCACCTGAGGACTCGACTACAATAACTAAAGTCTCTTCCATCGAATTATTAAAGGCGATAAAATCCTTCCCCTCTGGTTCGGCAGGCGGAATGGATAATCTCCGTCCCTCAATCTTAAAAGATCTACTTACAAATCAAGACTTTGATTCAAGGGAACGCTCAACCACAGCCATTTGTGAATTTATGCACTTAATTATATCTGGGAAAGTGCCGACCATTTTACGACCAATTTTTTTTGGTGCTTCACTTATAGCACTGAAGAAGAAAAGCGGTGGAATTCGCCCAATAGCTGTTGGCAATGTTTGGAGACGCTTATCAGCAAAAATTATCTGCTTCCGGATACGAGATTCTTTAATTAAGATACTATCACCACACCAACTAGGGGTCTGTATACCATTCGGAGCAGAATCAGCCGTACATGCTGCCAGAATGTACTATTCATCTTCCCATACTGAAGTGAAAGCATTTTTGAAAATTGACTTCCGCAACGCCTTCAATGAACTCAACCGCGACTCAATGTTACAATCTGTTAAAACTAACTTTCCAACTTACTATCCATACATCTACCAATGCTACTCCGAACCAAGCAATCTTTTTATAAGTGATAACATAATTCACTCACAACGTGGAGTACAGCAAGGTGACCCACTTGGACCAGCACTGTTCGCCCTAACCATCCATCACATTGTTAAGGATATTAACACAGATTTAAATATCTGGTACTTAGACGACGGTACCATAGCTGGAAATATCGACGTAGTACTATGCGCTTTTAATAAAATTCGTTTAGAAGCTTCATCTATTGGATTGTTTCTTAACTCTGCCAAATGTGAAGTGAGTTTTCTGAGTGCCAGAGTTGATGAAATCCATGACCTTTATGAAAGGTTTAATGAAGTAGCACCTGGTATCAAACTCTTATCTCCTACCAATGCGGAACTTTTAGGGGCTGCCATCTCTACCGAATCAAGGAGCAAAATTTTATTGGACAAGATATCAAAATTAGAATTCTTTTTCTCTCAATTATCAAAGCTTTCTGCACACTCTGCTTATTATTTACTACGAGCTTCACTCTCACTTCCAAGATTACTGTATTTCCTTCGTTGTTCCCTTCTTGGCAGGATGATAAATTACTTGACAATTTCGACCACACTCTTAGAACAGGACTGGAATCCATCCTAAACTGTTCTTTGAAAGACAGTTCATGGTTACAAGCTTCCTTACCAGTGGAGAATGGGGGCCTTGGGATTCGTCGAGCCATGGATATCGCCATACCTTCTTTCCTCGCTTCATTCTATGGCTCACGAGAACTAATTGGATCTCTTCTTCAACAGGAGGTTGACTTAGACTCGATTCGAGATGTACAAGAATGCATCGATAAATGGACTAGTCTGGTTGGAATGGATCCCCCACCTAACGACAAAAGACATGTTCAGTCTGTTTGGGATGAACCTATAGTCAAGCTTCATTTATCTTCACTCCTATCATCAACCAATAACCCAGATGACAAAGCCAGACTCTTAGCTGTCTCCTCCTTCAAAAACGGAGCATGGCTTCAAGCCCTACCTTCTCACACACTCGGCCTACACCTTTCTAATGAGAGCTTTCGTATTGCTACAGCTCTGCGCTTAGGTGCTAATATCTGTGAGCCTCACTTTTGTCCTGCTTGCAACGCATATGTTGATAATAAAGGATTACATGGTCTTTCATGTAAAAAAAGTGCGGGAAGACAATCTCGACATCATATTGTAAACGACATTATTTGTAGAGCCCTCGTTTCAGCGGGAGTTCCTTCAATAAAAGAACCAAATGGTTGTTGCCGCTCTGATGGTAAAAGGCCTGATGGCATGACTCTGGTACCGTGGAAAAATGGAAAGGCACTAGTCTGGGATTTCACATGTTCCGATACGTTTGCTCCTTCCAACTTATCCCATTCTTCAATTCAGGCAGGTCTCGTCGCCGCTCACAGAGAATCAGACAAAAGACTAAAATACTCAAACCTATTGGACAAATATTGGTTTGTAACAGTAGCAATAGAAACCAGTGGATCTTGGGGTCACGAAGGATCTAATTTCATTAATGAGGTTGGTCATCGAATAGCAATCAAAACTGGTGACCCCCGAGCTACTGCATTCCTTTTCCAACGTATCAGCATCGCCATCCAGCGCGGGAATGTGTCATCGATCTTAGGCACATTACCTCCTGGTAAAGAACTGGACGAGATTTTTCTTCTATAACACACAATAAGACGGAAGTAGAGACATCCTAGGAGGCTGACAACCACTTTGACTATGTTCATGAAGAATGTTTTGAATCCAGTTTGGATAAATATAAATTCTAGGAAGTCATGGCTAATGCCGGTAAATTTGGTAGTGGTAGCAACATTATCTACAGATTTTACTTTGTTGCTCAAAATCGTTAAAGACCCGAAAGATATTGTTGTCAAGCTGTCCGATGTTTATTTTGGAACAAATATGCTATTACTTAAACTGTCTAAAACCTACGTAAAAAATTGACAATATTAATTCTTTTGTACCTTTATTCTATAATGTAAATCAACATTTTAAGTGTAGAATTGATTTGAAAAATACTTGTGTTACTATCAAATGTATTTATAATATTGACATTATAAAAATTAAAGTAACTGAATTTTGTGAAATGTAGTAAATACTGAAATATCTCAATGAACGTTGGTGTATATATTGATGGTGTTGAGTTATATATTTGGTGATTTTTTGAAGTGTGTCGCCTTCATAGTTTTGGCGGTGCCCAAATTATACCAAAAATTTAACAATTTTTTAATATAGATATGTCTTAAATATTGACATATCTGAATGAAAATTGGTGGATATATTTGTGGTGCTGAGTGTAATATTGGTTGAAAATTTGAAGTTGGTGGCCCTCTAATTTTTCGCGGTGGCCATTTTATATTAAAAGTTTAACAGTTTTTTGATTTATTTATGTAGTAAATGTTGATATATCTTAATGAAAGTTAGTGGATGTATTGGTGGTGTTGAGTAATATATTTCGTGAAAGTTTGAGGTTGGTGGCTCTCATAGTTTTGGCGATGGCCAAGAAAATGTTTTGGTTAGTAAATTAGACACATCCCGTTATCATCATATATTTGAGCTAATACAGAATTAAATACTAAATTCCTGATGTGATGTGTGTCTTATCTCACAGTAGAAGAAAGGAAACAAAATCCACTCACGAATTCCCAACGTTTACGATTACTTAGACAATATTTACAACATTACACTACTTTAATATATATAGTATATCAGGGTGTCCCTTATTTAGTTTGATTTCGTGTTGCAATACGTACACGCGCTAAATATATTCTATGTGGCCCTAAAGACGCATTGATGAAATAGCAGCTATCTACCAGAACGTTATCCCGCCTTGACGACAGTCATGAAATGACGTTTCCACATTAAAATATAATTTTTAATGTCTAACCGTTGTAACGGAGAAACTGAAAGAGACGGAGAAACAATTCTTTGCACAAACGCTAGAGAAACAGCATCTGTCCATGTATTGAGGAACATCACCAGATGAACAGTGTTGCCAACTCAAGACAAAGTTGTGTTTTATAAATAGAATAACCTAATTTGAATATCATCCTTGGAAGCAACAATATAAATAAAAACAAAGGAGACTGTAAACACAGATCAGTGTTGCAAACTTTTCCAGAAATTATGTAAAACATATAAACGCTGTGGTATACACAGGGAGTGAGGTACTAACGTGTGTACACCTTAAGTTAAATATTGACAAGATCTTTTTACGCTGACTCCAAGTGTAGAAGGGTCTGTTGAACAGTGTTGTCATCAACAGAAGAGAAAGGTTGAGTTTGAAAAAGGTACAATAAACGGAAAAGGTCACTAGCGCAGTATGGTTTAAAGTCTATAATGGAAAGCGGTAGAGCATGAGGAGCAGTACCGTGGTTGTATGAGATCGATATGTCATGTACTGACAGATATATTCGGTATATTGTTAAAGCTGAGAATAAGGTTTGTAAAAGATGGCAACGTTGAACAGTGAGTTTGAGTCCTAACACCCTGGTCAAAATATGAAAACAGTGTGCAATTTGCATGGTATTCGTGGGTTTTCGAGGTCGCAGATAGCGATGAGGACGTCAAAAGTGAAAACAGTTCAAAATAGCTGATCGAATTTGGGAGGAAAAAATGTTCGGAATTATCCAAATGGGCTGGATTTGAGTTTGTTATATTTGTGAGGTCTCTAATAATGTTTTGATGTCACAATTGAAAGTGCCAATATGCGAACCAATATTGTGGGTAAAATGAGCATAAATTGACATTTGGAGAACTTCGTAACGAATTTGCCCTCCATATTTTATCCAGTAATAGGAGCCAATGTCACTTACTGGATAGCATTATCACTTTCAGGAACAACTCGGTTCTGGGGGCGAGGTTTTGTACCTACACCAGGCTCAGCACATTTAAATATTATGCACATACTTTGTGGTAGTGCATAATCAGCAGTTAGGCTTTGACCTTGAAAATGAAGGTCTAATTAGATTTAGAAGAAATTTGAAATGTTATATTTGTGGTATATGATGAAATGAGTAACATAGATGAGAAAATATCCAGCAAATTATTGATTATTGAAACAATAAAAATAATGAAATAACAGTGATGCACTTACAGTTTGGTTTGTAATCGATCATGAATCCTCTAGGAAAAATAAGCATCAAGCACTGGATTCTACAGCAGTTGTCAAAACATTATTCTAAATTTAATTGTTTACAACGTCAACTTAATCTGCCGTCAGAATGTTAATTAAGATTAAGATATTATGTATGTATTGTGTGGTACATAATAATCAGCTGTTAGCCTATGAAACTAATTTTATGACAGATTAGAAAAATGATATACTATTACGGTTAAAGGTATAATTCCATTTAAAGGGATGTTTGGGAATTTATATTTTTGGTATGTGATGAAATGGATCATGTAGATAAAATAATATCCACTGAATTATTGGTCATCGGAGTATTAAAGATAATGGAGATACAGAATCACGAACTATCAGATTCACACCGCTTACTCATAGGTCGCCTTAGTTAATTGTAAGTTCACGTAAAGTAATAAGATATTAATTAAATAACACTACAGTGCTCGGAAATAATAAACCACTACTATAAAAATTATTACTTTCCTACTATAATAACTCTATTAATTTTTACGAAGTAACCTCTACCTCGAGATAAGCTTCAATAACCACTTTCATCAAATGGCATATCTTGAGGAGATATGGGATCAGATTTAATGCAGAAAATAGAGTATCTTACAAGCCGCTTACGTAAGGAAGATGAAATTCTGCATTGCAATTTTTTTAAAAAATGAAATAATTGAGTTGTACCTACCGCGGTTATGCCGGTTAGGCTATAGGACACGGTGATTATGAGAAACGAATGAAATGGTGGAATGAAGAAAGTGGGAGGAAACGGGAGAACCCCGAGAAAACCCACGAGCATTGTGTTTGCAAACCATACATTACAAATGACTTAACACATGATCAACCATTCCAATATAAAGGGAGAAAGAGCAATTTCTATATTTCCTCATCATAGTGGAATCGACTTGTGATTACATTACTAAAAATATAATCCAAAGCTTTACTTAATAATACACATCATATCGTGTTTTACACCCATATTCACCGGTGCAGGTTTCACTGAATAAGGAAAGTCAATATAACTTACCAATATGTTCTGACCATTCCATTTGAAAGAAAAAGTGAATGAACTTTTTCCGTTTCCATTGTATTTCAATATATTTTGAGATTTTGATTGTTTTCTTCTAAAATAAACAAAAGTACGGTTATGTGTAAAATTAAAATTGATTTCTAAGGAAAATACTAGTATGTAACTACACTATACAATTAACAATAAACATGACGCTGTATTTGATTAATCACATACATTGTATTTAAAGTATCTTTGAAGAATCTGTACCAAGTGCATTTTTTCATTCATCATATAATATAACAATGTGGAGACGCTAAGCCGTAAAACCTAAATACGAATTGAACGGCATTCGAAGGGCTAAAAATCGGCATTCGAAGTGTCTTATTAATTAAACAATTAGAATATATATATATATATATATATATATATATATATATATATATATCTCGGGTGGGTGTGCAAAAGATGTTAAGTCACAAAATGGTACTTTTGAGAAAACTCAATTTGAAAGTTTGAAAATTCGACAAAAATCAGAAACTACAATATATGATTTTTTGTATATTTTATTTCAATTAATATTCCTTCGTGCAGATTATACTCAGTTTTTAGTGCTTAACACCTTATAATAAAAAAGTTCTAGATGTGTTTTTAGGACTATGTTTCAGAACTTGTGGACTTATCTGACTTTGCACTTAATACAACTTACAGCACTTGTGGACTTATCTGTTTTTGCACTGAATGTATATACTTATGTTATACTGTGCATAATGCTATAACATTATTTTAATGGAAAAATATTACCAAATTGTAATTAATAATTAAAGGAAGTAAATAAAAAGAAATAATATAAGATATTATGTTGGCGGTTATGGTTAATGTCACAAAGTCGTCTTGGTAAGTGTAGCAAGATGTAATCTTAGCAAAGCACACAGAGATTAATTTTGGTAAAAATATATTCAATTAAGCATGTTATGTTTGACTGTAGAAGACAGAGCTAATCTGTCGAAACTGTAACAGAAATGTAATATATTTTTACCAAAATTAATCTCTGTGTGTTTTGCTCAGATTAATTCTATAATACGGTTAATGTCAGCTTACTAATAGTCTTCATTTGGACTGCTTTCTGTTTCATCAGGAAATACATTTCGAACAGAGGATGCAGTTTTTAATGATCTGTAAAACTCATGAAATACAGTGGATACAAACGGAAGCTGGTCCAAAAGATCCTTCTTCTTTTCATTGCTGATTGCTATCGGTCCATTGTAGAAACGTTTTGGCATCAAAACACTTGGCTTTCCCCTTCTTGAAACATCCATAGTTTTGAAATTTTCACAACTATTGTATATTGTCAAATAATACACCTGGCTTTTGTTTCTCATAGCGTAGCCACTTAATATGTCTTCACAGAAAACGTTCACCAGCTCTGTTACTCTTGCGAAATTGAATGGATTCTGTTAACACAGAGGAAAAATCGTAGAAATCTTCTTCAAACATTTCACTTACTACAAATTGGTTTTTCTTCCTTTTATGACGAATTAATTGAGCTCAGTCGTTGGGATGCTCGACGTTACCATTAAACTTTTTCTTCTTTTTCTCTACAAGACTATGATCTGTATCACATTAAATATGTGTATGACCTGGTATTAATAATTTGTGGTCAATAGTTTCAAGGTTCGTAGACTTATGTAAAACTATGAAGCACATAGCTGCAAAGTGGGAATTGCGATTCTGTCCAGCACATGAATCGGAGTACATAACTACTTGTTTCACTTCTGGATTCATATTTTCTAATAGAAAATGATAAACACATGAGGCAATATCATTTGCCCCTCTTCCACCGATTCCCTCATGCCACACAAAACAAAAAACAGTTTGATTGTCACAATCGTGAACTGTAAGATTAAATGTCCATAACTGTCTTTTGTAAAATGATATTGATTTCTGTAAAAAGAGAGTTGGAAGACATTGCTGTAAGTCAAATGTGATGGTCTTGCGTGTAATATCATTCCTAGACAGTTCTTTGTCGGAAGCATTAGAGTTATATGCCACTTCAACCTCTTCATGATGTTTATCCAACTGTGTTTTTATGGAAGGATCTCCGGATACACCCCTCTAGTTGTACCCTACACTGCTATCCTAGAAAGGATGGGTTTAGGTCTAGTATAAAGGAATAACTCTCTTTCTTCATTTATCAATATACAATTTATTAAAATAACAAGTAAAGAGAAAGAAGAAAACATTGTTTGCAAAACTCAGAATATATCAGAGGAGTACTGAGACGATATTTTGAAAGCCTTGACAAATTATGACATCTTGTATGTCTTCAAGTTTAAGTAATAACAGAATAAAGTGAAAATCCAAATTACAAATTATAATGACACATATTAATTGCAATCATTTTTAATCAATTAAATAGTTAAGTTATTCCAACATTCGAAAGATAATAAATTTAGTTGAGAGTTCTCCACTAGAACTTTGCCATATTGAATTTTTCCGAGGCTGCCTGCGGAAAAAAAAATAACTTAAAACAGAGATATATCTACCTGAAAACTGATGTTAGGATTCGTGCAAGGTGTTGACACTTGACGAACACTATACTTTCAATCGCATTCAACTCACACTATGTTTCACGGGTTCGGCCATTTTATTATACCCGACTCCGTCATTGATGACGCATGTGGTGGTGTGATATTCTGGATTTTTCCAAAAAGCAGGATGGGTCTCTTCTTCGCGTGTCAGTGTGATGGGGGAAGAAAGATAATACAAGAGACACGCAATTGCTTATCCGGAATCTGTTTTCTTCAACAATCAAAATAAGTGATTGTCTAAGGAGGGAGAGGGAGAAGTCGGATATTCGGAGATGGTATCTCACTTGATCGGAAGCATCACATCACTCCTAACTCAAACTTTATGATATCATCATAATAACATATTCTGAAGTGTGGCATTACTAAATTCATATCGAGCCAATATCCTGTTTGTTGCAAACTAGGTCACGTATGCACTGGTCGTGCACCATAACCTTGAGTGTTTTTTGTTTGCGTTTTCTTGACTAGTCATCCGATGCCTTTGCGTCAGGAAGAAAACGAAGTGTTTACATAATTTCCAGGTTTCGATGAGACTAGAATATATTTGTTATCCAACCGTTATCTATCTATTTCCTCTCTTCTTGAATCACTCACTCCTTGAGGTAAATTGGACAATTTAAGGAAATAGCAATCAAACATTGAGATGGTTGTTCCTATAATTAATGCATAAGTAGAACAAAAAAAGTAATGATAAATGTAATGATAAGTTAAGGAGAATTAAACTAAGGACCTAGGAATATAGAAAATGGTCACGAAATATAGCCCATGACAGTTACAACGTTAGATTTGATATGAAGTAAGGAGGATATGAGATTGAATAGATAGTAACCGTCCCCAAGTTTTTTACAATATTAGTCAGGGTTGTATATGAATATCCCTTTTTGGGTAAAGACTACCAGTATGTTTCAATTACATTTTCAAATTCAGTTGTGGCTTACAGAAAATTAGCCGGCCTAATGTAAGTTGTACATATATCAATAGTACGTATTCCTAATGTACACATATATGCATTCATTTTAAAACTAAAATTATATGTGGAGTTTATATACGCACGAAATGATTAAGAGGGCTGGTTGGGCTCTAACTATTACTAATGCGACAAAAGCTGTTAGTATATACGCTAAGATACTATCGATTACTAAAGACTAGCGCTTCAGCAATAATGGACATGACTGTAGTGGTATTATAGCTAACCCCGTTTCAGTTTATTTTTGGAAAATGTCATTCTAATAGTTTCCGATGACAAAACACATTTAAACTGTCTCATAAAAAAACACACATAATTATTAAATTAGGAGAGCCTGGTGGACAAAATCCAAGTACGCCTGTTCGTTCTGATCATCGTTTTTACAGACTCTCATTCTTATAAATTTTGATCAGTGATGATCATATGAGCAGTGTCAGATCTTATGAGCAGTGTACAGGTGTAACATATTCGCGGAAGTTGAAACACTCATTCCTGTAAACTCATGAATGAAAGATAAACCAATATGGGTAGTATGGCCAGGTAACATTCACATCAAAATTCTGGATTTTGTATCTTATATCTACCATCTCCTCCGACTGTGAGTTGTAGCTACTATTAATGGGAGTAAAATTATTTGAAAAATAACACAATATGTTTGTAATACGATCCAAATAGGAAAAATACAAAATTATGTTTATTTATTTATTTAACAATCACCATGTACAGCTCAGAGGCCATTTTATACCGGATCTATAACAACAACAATAACAATGGAAAGGATTTGGGAAGGTATTTGCCAGGGCCTGTTTAATAGGGACCATTCCTGCATTTGCCTGGTAGGACTGAGGAAAACCCAGGAGAACGCAAATCTGCTAATCAAGTCACCATATTTATTTATTTATTTATTTATTTATTTTGGAAGAAGTTATTGGAACTTTTTTTAAAGTAAAAGATAATAAAATTGGATGTATTTCTGGAAAGGAGATGGACCAAAAAGCTTATACATAAACTTGTTTAATGACAGAGTACTGATAAATGTTTACTTTCTACTTTACAGTCAAAAGATTTCAAACTCGTATCTCAAGGCCAACTTTCCAGAGGATCAAACTTCTTCCAAGTATCATTTTCTTAGATTAATGTTTGCATTTGTTGATAACATTCGAATAGTTCCTCTTCCAAGAATAAAATTTCCCATCATTATGTGATATTTCTAAAGATAAATAAACAAACTACCATCAGTGAATAACTTGTACTTCATGTCCAGTTCTTAATGCGTGTGGTTTCTCTGTTGGTTATGCGGAGTTCGATTTCTTATTGTGTGCTTTGCTCGAATTCAGCTTCGAATAGCTGTACAAATTAATTAAGAATATGAATACTCTTATACAGCATTAGTCTGGAAAAGGAGGACAAATTTCTATCAATGAATCTGTGAACTCAATATCAGTGAAATCTTTCTTAATTCAATTAGAAATTTATCCCAAAAAACTGATAACAGAAATGCGATAATCTTAAATATATACTTAATCCTAAATTGATAGTATATTGAAATGAAAATAACCCATTTCAAAGTGGGATTCTAGACAATTGAAAGAAATATAGTATTACGAATTACAAATAAAGAAAACTCTGAAGACATAGAATATATTGGATGAAACCGTGGGAGAGAACACAGAAACACTTAAAAACAGAAAAAGATTAAATCGACTTACGCTAAACAGATTATTAATTCAGAGGTAATTTCAGTTTCTTGGCAGAGACTTGAGGTGCCATGAACAACGCAGCCGTTAATACTTCTAGCCTCTTAAACAACCAAGATTTATGCTGTGTCAACAAAAAGTTATGGTTCTTGTTTGACGGAATATTTGAAATAGATTGCCAGCAGATAGGTGATCGATGTAAAAGTGTCTTGCGGCTCTGAAACGAGAGCCTAAATATTAAACCGTGAAATCAATGCCTCTGATGCTTTTTGCTGCCTTCTCTAAGGCATTACTCATTGTTAAAGCAATGTTTAAAGCATTGAAATTTGAATCGCTGGAGAAGTTGATTAGTAGGCCTTTTGTTATAATGTCAAGATGTTCTATTTTCTTGACATTGTTCTTCAATGTTTCTTTGAAGAGATGTCCAAAACCATTGTTCTCCCCCCACTCTGATGCAATTCCGGAGAATAATTGTCCACAGTTTACTTTAATTACCTCCAGGATTTCTCGCAAGTTTCTAGACCTATTGCGAGAACATATATCGCTTAATTACACAAATTCAATATTTACGTCATAAAGAGCTCGTAGTAGCAGCAAAAGTGCTTTAAATCCCATTTCTGAGTCGGAATCCCACTACATGGAGTCACATAAGTAAATATCGAAATTGGGAAAATTATTGAGTTGTTAAATAGAGAGAAACTTATTTTCATCAATCTTTTTTTTTTCGTTGCTTGAAAGCGTTTTGTGTACATTTCAATGTTAGTAAGTCATCTAATAAGACTTGGTAAATATATTCCGCGGAATAGCGAGCTTTTAATAAATAAAGTGTATTTTTTTATTTCTGGTGTAATGGTGTGATATTGCTAAAACATACGTACGAGGAAAATCGTTTCATGGTGAATCTGTTGAAAGTGTATAGAGCTGAAATAAATTCGAATTTGCGAATTTAAATTTTCTAAAGTAGAAAATAAAACATCATACATCTTTAATTTAGTCTCGACTTATTTTAACACTTAAGCATGCAAAGAAAGAAGGCAATTTCAACGTTTAATTTAGGTTATATTAATTGTGAGGTTAAATTTGAAACCCATATATTAATCTTTTGTAGAGACAAAATGATAAAAATAGTTTAAGAGTGATATATTCTGAGAATGGGTAGTTCCTTTTCCTTTACAACCATCATGAATACTGTATATTTAATATAGCATTCAAAAGTTTCTCTCCATCTTTGTCATAGCAGTATTCTGTTTGAATTCAGACAATGCTATTCAATACAAAATAAATATTTGAAGATCTTCAAAATTTCGTTTCAAAATTAGAAGTGAATAATAGTCGCAAACATTTAGTGCCTTGGATTCCCACAAAATGCTACGTAATTTCACTTTTCGTTAGTTATATCTTCAATCTGAATATGGCTCAATACTCCCTTTACTAATAATAACTTAGCCTTTCTTGATTATGTCCCTGTTTGCCAATATTTCTAACAATAATGCGTTGACAGAGGTTGCACTGGAGTATCCTATTTCATTCTCCAATTAGTGTAGCTATTTCTTCCAACAGGTGTTCTTTGATTCAAGTTGAATACAACTATTTCTACAACAATAAGTTCCAGTCCCCGAAACATACGTAGTGGAATCGCGAGACGGTCAGATGACTTGTTACCGAGATGAAGTGAGAGACACTCTTGTGTCTCGAACATTGTCGCTTCAATACGTTCCTATTTGGTGCGTGAAAACGACCTTCCATATTGTGAAGACAATCTTCAGAATACCGTTACAGAATGTTCGGAATACCCAGATTGCAGAGTAGCTTCTGTACTATCCAATTATATTTACCAGTTTTTGTCGGCTATCGAATTTCAGTATAAATATTATCACATTTATTTGTGAGGGTAATACCTAACGTTCATTGTAACTTTTTATTCTAGGGTTTACATATATTCTATTTTATTGCTATTATTTTTGTTCATCATTATTTTCTCTTATAAATTTTCTATTCTTTTTATTTCTTCTTACAGTCGTTTTCATATGAGAATTTATTCCCAAAACTTTTTTTTTAAGTTGTTGGGGACTATTAATCATTGTATAGTCAAATGATTAATAGAAGAAAGAATGTGAGTGGAAACATCAATTTGCGTAGCATTTTTGGACTTAGAGAGAGCGTTCGTATTATAGAATGGAACAAAATGTTCCAATTTCCAAAGTACATGGTAATAAAGTATACGAACCAAAGGAAAACCTTTACAAAGAACAGAAGGAAACAATTAAAGTAGAATTTGAAAAATGGGAATTAAGAACTAAGAAAGTATTCAGACAAGGACACTCATTTACAAGTCCAGAATTTCTCAGAGGTAGAAGAGATTCGAAGAAAAGCAAATCTGTTGAACCAGAAAAACGAACATAGACCTGAAGAAAAGTTGGGGAATATATATATATATATATATATATATATATATATATGTGTGTGTGTGTGTGTGTACTTGAGGCAGAAATTCGAGAAAAAGAGGAAAATAAAGAGCAGATGCATTTTAATGTGGTGGTCCCGTGTAGCGTAGTCGTTAACGCTCTCACCTTCTGTGCGATCGATCTCGGGTTCGATTCCCGGTGTGGCACTCATTCGACCCGGTGTGGCAAAGTGTTTTCAGGTCAGCCACTCTGAATGAGGTTTTCCTGGGTTTCTTCATTCTCGCCAGGCATATGCAAGAGTGGAACCTAACTTAAGGTCCCAGAGCGCTTCCTTCATTCACTTTCCCCGGATAGTGCTCGCCGAGGGACGTCATCCCTCAAAACGTGACGGGCTAAATGCCATAGATGCCGAAAGCCCAGAAATCTAAATCCTAAATTCCTTTTACTGTGATGATATAGAGAATGGTTTTAAACATTGGATGGTTGTATAAAACACCAAATACGAGAGTATTCGAACAAATATGAGTAGAAAGAAGGATACGTAAGACAATTTCGAAGAGACAACATCACTGCACACTTTATGGAACATGGATGGATCACGTTATAAGCTATAGAGGAAAGGGCGAAAGGTATAAATACTAATTCAAACGTTGAGATTAGATTATACGAAGCAAATAATACAAAAAAATATAGAAAGAAATAAACACGGGAATAAAACGTCCACCTCAGTATGGAGAAGGGTGGATCGCTGCATCAAACCAATCAAAAAAATGCTGAATACGGAAGAAATAATTATTCATTCAATTTTGTAAAAATTCGGTTTTCTGTAAGTTTACAGATAGTGTATTAATGTTCAATGGATAACAGGAAAAGGCTGTCTGTAATAGAACACAACTACTCACCTAGTTTGCATTGAGTTCAAAACGTAACAATTGGGAACATCTGCCTCCATTATCTCAAAATATTCACAGCAATCAATTGGTGATCCAAACACTGTGCAATTTCGAAAAATTTCGTTACAGGATCTAAAAACAATAATAGCAAATTATTTTCTGTGTCGACTATGTGGAATCTTGTTATCTTCATAACGTAGTATTACTATAAAATTAACTTACTAATAAAGAAGTAAGTATTAATGCATTAATTTTTGACTATTCACCTTCAATAGTTATTAGTACTAACATTATGGAAGTGTAATGTCTATGAATGTCTTAAAAGCGAACAGGAAATTCTGCGGAGAATAGTAATATTGTGAAGTGCAAGACAATTCTATAGTGATTGTTGTTAATATTGAAAGCAGACTAATAATGTGTGCGTATGTGTGTCATTAGATTCAATGTATTTAGCGTCCCTTTCAGCAACGAATCTATATGAGACGTGGATCGAAACACAAGAGCTTCTGCTGGAAAAAGAAACCCAGGTTTTCTACGCCGACGACGCGTACCCTAACTTCCTATCGATGAGATAGCTCTCTCCACGTGTGTTAATGTTAATGGAAATGTATTTAAGAGCTGCTCCTATACTTTGTTTGATTCTATTGAAAATTACTTCACATAATGTTTGTCTTTAGAGGCTATGTTTACATTTGTTTAAAAGTCCATTGTAAATACAAAATTCTTCATAATATGTGTAGAGATAAAATCAAGACGAGAGTAGTTGTATGTGTGAATCTGTTGCATGCGAATTACAGTTTATATGTACGACGCCAAAATCTACGGCAACGGACAGTTGTTGTGCAACCAAGGGGCTTACACCATAGCCATATAATAGGACCGCAGAAAACAAAATGGTCTTTCCACAAAATAAGGGTCAGCGTATTTGACTACTCCGAAAATAGTGTACGCGTTGACGTTCTCAAGAAAGGCATTCCAGCAAAATATCAATGAGCACCTTTCCATAAGGATCGTTCAGTTCATCTTAGTGATACAGCCGTTTCAATTGAAATCACTGTAGTCTGTGATGAGAGCACTTGAACAGTAAACAAGTTGCTTTGAATAGCAGGTATATATTCTCGAGTTTCACTTGCATGGATAATTCTAACACTTTCTTATAGCCAAGAACTCATTCAATGAAGTTACCAGAATGAATGTAATGAAGAATGTAATTAGAGGGCGGATAGACAGCACAAGTATTCGGCCATTATTGTTATTTGTGTCTCCAACAGTCAAAGTCACATAGGTGACCGAAAACTTACAGATGAAAGAACAAGGCATCCTGAAAACAAACTATCCAATGATCAAGAGCAATGACACTTACATCCGCCTTAACTAGGTCTTCGTGCTCCTGGGCAGTGGCTTCCATGACCACTCTCGTAAAACGTATTAGTATTTCGCTTCCTTTAACCTTCGTTTAAAGAATGATGGTTAAAAGTGTTCACGTCTACCAAATGTATGAGGTTTGCACATACAGACAGAAAATATTTTTTTTTTCTATACTAGCAGCGTTCACCCCGCTTCGCTGCGGTCACCCCGGAACGCAATAAACTTTGTTACTTAGATAATTTTTACTTTTTCGCTTTCAAGTGATATGATAAAAACCATAGAAGATTGCAGTAAATCTTAACATTATATCGCCTGTCATTTATGTTAACCCGCCCCGCTTCGCTGCGGTCATCCCGGTGCTGGCATATTGTAAAAGTGTCTGTAAAAATAAGCAAATCAATTAAAAAATTTTAAACAGAAGATTCAAGCTATTTTCCGCTGTATATCGCCTGTCATTTATGTTAACCCGCCGAGTGACACGGTCATGCGGGTTGCATATAAATACGTTTATTTTTACCTATGATGAACTAATAACAAAGGATTTGTACGTTATGGACACTTGAATGGTCAATTATCTCAAGACACTGGTAATTAAAAATTAAAGTGATATGATAAAAACCATCTAGGGTCCAAATCCTAATAACCCCCCAAAAATGAAAGAAATTGGTTCAGCCGTATTAGCGTGATGAGCGGACAAAGAATTGTACGTTCTCTTTTATATATATAGATAAAGTACGAAAACATTTTCAAGTTTTATAAAATATATTGTATAATTTCTTTAAAATATCCTGGTTATCTCCTTTTGTTTGGACTCAAATTGTTTCAAATAGGCAAACGAAGCCTGGAAAGTTCCCTATGTTACATGGAATTATTTTTTCTTGATAACGTTACCGTCACCATTTCCTTTTTAACCAATTAGACCAACATTTTCTTTTATTTAGGCTTCCTAGTGATTCCAATTAAAACGCAGTGAACAATAACGGATGGGTTTGCCTCCTCTCATTATGAAACATTTTTCGGTAACTTTGAAAAATATACTCAATCTTGGTGGAATCTGAAATATATCTTTCTCAGACTTTCTACCCAACTGCTATTTTAGGGTTTAGTATTATTCCAGAATACGGAGCAATTCTCAAAATAAGTGCTATGATAGTTTTGTTTTAAAAATGTTACATTTTGACAATGTTGTTTCTATCAATAAAAGAAATCCAATCTGAAATCCTGAAGTCTCAATGCGATATAATTTTAACTAATTTCGGAAAGAATATTCTACTTTAAATTTATTACAATAGACATACGAAGTTGATTCAAAAACAAAAAGAGAGAGAGAGAGAGAATACAAGCCACGGTGAATAAATTTGTACTTCTTGAATGCCTCCAAGAACTCATATACTGATCAGTGTTGAGTCGTAAGTATGTAGCGTGATCTAGTGGGTCAAATTTTCGTCGGTGATGAAATGATCTAAATAGCCACGTGTACCAAAAATCCAACGAAACCTTTCATCAGTATTGTGTTGTGACGGGGAGCAGAGTATCCCCCAAAGTTAGCCACTTTTTCTGTTAGAAAAAGAATTATCTACTCCATATTATCACATTCTTGAAGTAGCGACTATATGTGTATAAAGGAATGAGTGTTATTTTTTATACTAGCTGTTAATTACCTTGTTATTGTAATATGGTTGTTTGTCTTCATCTAGAATTCCTTGAGATGCTACATGTCATGTGGCGCTGTCGGACAACCACGTATTATGGACTGGAAGCGGATGCTAGCGGAGTGATGAAATGTAGAGGGGCGACTTACATACAAATAACTTTTCAACAGAGCAAATAGGAACGAAATTGTGATGGAAACTTATTACTCAAGTTTGCACTGTTAAATATATATAATTTAATTTTAATTCTTGTTTATTCAATAGAGAAGAGAATGTGGATTTAAAGATTTTTTTTGAATGGTAAATTATATTTCATAATTAGTAAATGGAAGCGAAATATTTAAATAACAAAGACGTTGTACTCAAAGAAATGAATTATTGGTAAAAATTCCCGTAGTGAATTGCGGATTATGTTCTAAGTTTAAATAAGTGAATAATTTTATTTGACATACAATAAATTAATTGGTTGTTTAAATTATTCTAAAATATTATCATTAGGTAATAAATGTTTGCAGTTAATTTCCCTTGGGAGAAGACAGAAAATACAGAAGATTATGTTCGAATCAAATGTTCCATAGTTTTGCACCTCTCAAGTCTTTGCAAGTTGCAAAGTATTAAACTAAGACTATATTTCAGCACATTAAAGAAATTTAACTAAATCCGCTGTAAGTAAAATTTCTTAAAATTTAATAAAGAATTGCATTTTAAAAATTAAATAACCAAGGAGCTAAATAATAATCAGTGCAGTAAATGCAAGTTTAGTTTAAATTGCTGTTAATTATCGTTTAAAATAAGGAAATCATGATATTTAATTTAAGAAAAGCAAACGTGTATGTTAACGTGCGGGTGTGAAACTAATTGCAAGGCTGCACTACGTCATAATGGGTACAATCAGGAATTAGTAGTATAAAATATGTCATCATTCTTCTTGTTTTCTACGACAATTTGGTGAATACTTAGTGCTGTTAACTTAGCATTAGTATTAGTTGTTTGTTGAATTAATTGTATACCATACTTATGTGTTGTGTCAATGATTGTTGACGGGGTTGCCACTGAGAATTATTAAGGAATATCAATTTTTGGAATATTAATGGCATAAGACTTTCCCTAATTAGTTCTGACTTGATCCTGGTAGGAAAAAATAACAGTAAGTGTCTACTTCAAGCGTACGAATTTTACAGCTAAACCGATCATTTGTTGTTCCTTTCAAATTTTAAATAACATTTATCAAATTCACCGAGTTACGCACCCGGTGAAAATCTTGTGTTCAAGCTGGCTCGAGAGGCTAGATAGGGTGTATGATAATAGTGTGTGAAAGTATATAGTTGAAGCTGGTGGAATTATCTGTTAATGTGTAGTTGTTTTAATATAATGACTTCGCCCGCTCATACGGGTAAATGTGAATATGAACAATATACACTTATTGAGCAGGGGTGATGATTTCTTTTATATATACATTGTATGTGAACATACAATAGAGACTCCTATCTCTTTCAGGATAACAACTGACGTTAAGTGAGTTTAAACGTTTGAACATGGTTTATGTATTCTGCCAAACCTGATTATGTCCTACGTCTTTCAATTGAAACGTATTTAAATTCAATTGAAAAAAGTGTAGAATATTTTGAAGCTTGACGAAATGCAAATTAATAAGTTTTTTTAGAACTGATCAATAAGTGGGTTCAAGAGAATTACTAAAAATAAGTTTTATTTGTAAATGCTTGATTACGTACAACAGAAAAAAATAGTGAAATATACACATTAGTATATCACTGTTGTTAGTATATATATATATATATCAGCAGTATGTATATATCACTGTTGATTTTGCGATAATGCAGAATTACCGTTTTTCTAATATTTTGAACAATAACGAAAAATATGTGAAAAGAGACCCCTCGTGGGTATGTAGTTAGCGTACGTTTTTTCGGGATAAAAGACTAAGATTCAATTCCCGGCGGGAGTTTAAGAGGCTTGGATCCTGCTATAGCCTGTAGATGCACGTCTCATCACTGCTCAATTGGACACTAAATCTTAACCTCGAACTCACATAAACACTTGAAGTTCGATTTAGAATTGTCATCAGATTTTCAAACGTAGAAAGATTTCATCATCAGATTTCCAACTAAGCGTAGAAATTTAACTACTTTTTAACATGTAAACGAAAAATTAACTATTTTACAAATGCAGGCACTGTATATTTAGAAAAGCAATTAAAAGTAAGTAACTTAAATTTCTACACTATTTAAATTAGATAGAAAGTTGTGCTACACTAACCTAAAATTAGCATCCACCCAGTATAAGAGTGTATATTAAATATCTTTTAAGATCTGAAGATCACAATAAAGGTAACAGTCTTCTAATTACAAACGTCACTGCCAGGGTACGTTGCAAGAAGTCGAAAGAGCACTTAAAAACATTACCTTCTTGTGTTCTCTATTTCACGCTCTCCTGGGAGGCTTTCAGGCCACATTACTATGTATTTATTTATTTAATCAGCATTTATTTATAATACAAATTCGTCGTTTTCAAAAGTAGAATATCTATTAACCCTGGCTTCTGTAAAATTTTCTCCTATGCTTCAGTTTTTCTATAACTAAACAATACTACTATTATATAGTTCACTGAAATTTTCTACTAACATTTCTCCATAATTTTCTGATCTTTGATGATAACAGAAGAAAATGAACGTTATGGCATAGTCAATTTCTAGCCATGAAGTTTCCTTTACATACTTCATTTTTAATGTAGTTGCTGTCTTATCAGGGTACTTTTAGGAAATCATATCCATTACTAAGGTCTGTCGGTTGTATACAAATATTTAGAAGAAATTTCAGAAAATACTGCAAGACGAGCGTTCCAAAAGTCTCCTAGCACTAAATACCTTGTGTTTTGTAATGAGCTTTTCCAGTACTGTTGTAGGATGTTGCAAAGGAGAGATGATGCTAAGTTAAAAAGCATGGCAAAATTGTAAAAATAAATAAATAAATAAATAAATAAATAAATAAATAAAAAATAAAAATAATAGTAATAGTTGCAATGCCTGTATGTTAGTAAGCGAACATGTAATTAAGATGACTCCATCAATGACAGAAGATACGATTGAACAAGAAAATAATAACATTTCAGAATTGTTGACAAGGATTGCCTGTCAGTAAAAATATTCCTTGGAAACAAATGGAAAATGTTGGGTATTCTCTTATGTCTATATAAATAGTATAACATGATCATTCGTAACAGACTCACGTCTTCTTCCTACTACTTGTATTTTTTGCTTCCCCTGTAGCTCAGTGAGCCAAGAACTAACTATAAGCCTTTAAGATAGAAAACTAATTTGTTACACGTGGTATTTTAATGTTGTATAGAAGAAATATAATATAAGAAGCAGGAAATACATTTATGGTTTAGCGACGCTTAAAATATTAATGTAGTAATACATGAGAAAAAATATAATAAAATAAAATAGGTATTTCAAAGGAAAACTTACGAAGCATTCCATTCTATACCAACGGAACACCATCCAAGCGCTGGTGCACTAACATTTGAAGGATCAGATGCTAATTCCATTTCATACTTTACCGAGCTATTAATCTGCTTAATCCAGATGTTTACAGCAGTCAATACCGCAAAAACCGCCATTAAGATCCAACAAGCAAACAAGATGCATCTGAAACACACAAGAAGAAGAATTTGTTAGTAAAATTTCCATCTTTTATATGTCAAATCTATCACCATGCATGTTTTTACTCATTCAACTACTTAAATGATTTAACTTTTCTCATTTTATATTTCCAAATTACGATATTTATCATAACTAGTTTCTTGTGCGAATAAGTGGCAGAAATGAAACACACAATTTAGTTTCACAATGGGTAAATATCTATTCAATAACCTTATCAAAATAGCTAGACAGCAATAATTGAATGTCTCGGATGTTGATATTGCAGAAAAGTAAAAATAGCACAACACTCTATTGACGTCAATTTACAAAAATGCATCAAGAATGAATCGTTTTCTGCTCTTATTTCCTCTTTTGTCTATGAGAAGGTTTGCTGTGGCATATTAAGCTAAGATTCTAAATGACTCAGCGATTAGATAATTCTTGTCGAGATAGTATTCTCTAGTGAAATATAGAAGTATCGTAATCATGATGCACAATTCAACATAATCTATACAATTCAGCATAATTCAATGTGCAAGCATCACATTTCTGGCATTTAATATTATGTTAATATTACCTGCATGTATTTGGAACAACATCTTTTCCCTTTAAACATCCATATTGAAAATGCTAAGCAATGAATCTAATTTATAGTCAGGTATATATTAGGGTGGAGCGAAAAATTTTTTTTTCGAAATGCGAATTTGGATAGGGGGCAAAAGTTGCGTCATATCATAGTACTTTACCATAGAAAATTTCAGCTCTCTGAAATAATTTTTAGGCGGGGCGCAAGGGGCCTTAAGTTTGCGATTTTGTAAATCAATTTCCATTTACTATGTAACTATTTGGCAGATCTTCGCTGGAAGTAGACTGTAAGTTTTAGTGTAGATAGGGTGCAAAAGATACATCCTGTATCAGTGGATAACAATAATAACTTTTAATTCACTTAAATTATTTTTAGCCGGGGCGCAGTGGCCCTGAAATTTGGGAATAATTAGACGAAAAGTGATCAACTATAAGCAATTTGCTAGTTTGCCATAAAGAAGTTTTCTTGCTATTTAGTAACAGTCTTTTTCTGGTATAATGAACCTGTTGGCAGTACTAAGTCACTAGTATAATAGTTTGATGGGTGGAGATAAGAGGGTACAGAACGAAATGAGGGCGCGCGCTTGTAGAGGTGATAAAGTAGTTTGGCAGCTTGACGATTGTTATTTGTGTGTTGTACCTGTGCTCGGGGCACGTGTCTGGTTAGCGGCCGTGTTGCTACGTTAGTGATTTGATTAGTTTTGCGCTATTGTAGTTACTGATGGCTTTATTATCTATCACTGTATTACAGCCTAAGATCTGGTGTTTTTGTTTTGTGCTATAAAGAAGAAAGATGGCAAAATCAACCAGGTAGAATATGTCAAGAGCACAAGAGATGTTTCGTAGTGCCAAAGGTCGCGACTGGAGAACGCTTCCAACTTACGAAGACGTTATATCATGTTATTTATTTACGCGTCAGCAGCTGAAGAACCAACAAAGAATTTGGTTTCTACGAAGGTAACAGAAAAGGTAGAAGACATTTGGTAAAGTGTTTCAATTCCTGTTGTTTCGCTCGGCTGTGTATCAATAGTGATCAACAGTTACCACATGAAACTGAAAATATTTTTAAAATTGGCAGTAAGAGGGAGCATGAAAGAAGAAATAAATTACAAGAATTGAAGAAGCAGGGCAATAAACCATTTGATATAGCAGCTTGCAAGTGTTTAGATTCACGGTGTGTCGTTGCACAGGACACTCAAAATGCCTGAATCGGAGAGAGTGTTTTCTCAGACCAAAGGATAAGTAGAAAAATGGTAATCGGTGGTAGTGATGTTAGTTGGACAAAGAAAAGAGAAGAAAGGAAAGCCAAAAAGCAACTAGCGGTCAAACTTTCAACCAAAGCAGTACCAGTTACATTATTGAATCTTTGATTCCTCGTCATCTTTGGAAACAAAAAACGAAGGCAATAAAGAACACACTAAGAGGAGATCCTGATTTTAGTTGGAAGTATCCTTTAAAGACAAGAAAGCAATCACAGATTAGATGCATAGAAATGAGAAAATTCCTCCCAACATTAGCAAAAGTGAAGGAGAAAATCGACTTGACTGGAAGAAAAATTGCAGCTATTTCTACTGGAGTTTTGGAAGATTTTAATATTGTAAGGCCAGAGCAGCTGCAAAACATTATTGATAGAAGTAAAATACAAAGAGAGATTGCGAAAAATCATAAAAGTGTAAGAACTGAAGTGACAGTTAATAAAGAGAAACCTTGTACCATCTATTTTGATGGGAAGAAAGACCAAACACTCGTAATGTCCGACTCCGGAAGTCATAGAGATATGAAGAGGAAAGATCATTATTGTGTCCTTGAAGAACCGGGTAATAAATTTCTCAGCCATGCTTCTTTGACCGTTTCAGCATTAGCAAAGAATACTGCTAGTTCCATCTGCCGGGAATTACAAGAAAATAATGGGGACCTATGAGATATGGTAGCTATCGGATACCATGGTACTAATACTAATGTTGTGCTCGAAAACCATTTAGAGAGACTCTTGCAGTGATGCATACGTTTATTGCACATCATTGAACTACTACTTCATCATTTACTGAAAGAAATCGATGATGTGACTACTGGTACTTTGTCTGGTCCTATTGGTAGATCATTGGTGAATTGTGAGACGAATCCAGTGTGCAGCTTCGGAAAGATTTCTTCAGAACTCCCTACATACCTAAACGTGCGTCATCTCAGTTATGATCAAAGATATTTGTATGAAATATGTCAATCTGTCGTAAGAGGAAGCTGTGATAAAAACCTAGCAGATAAGAAACGTAGGAAACTTGCGCATACTCGCTGGTTAGCAATGGCTTGTAGACTTTCGCGTCTCTATATATCAATGCCAAATTCTTCAGAGGAGCTCTAAACTCTCGTTAAATTCGTAGTAAAAGTATATGTACCAGTGTGGTTCAGCATAAAGCTGAAACCTCTTGCCAAATACGAAGCTAAACATTTGTTCTTGACCATAAGACTTTCGAGATGTTTGCAAGAACCATACAAGACTTTTGTCAATAAAGTAATTTCCAGAAATGCATTCTATGCGAATTCTGAAAATATTCTTATTTCCATGATTGGTGACTAGCCTCAGATCAGCTACGCGAATCCTTGCAACCGATAAAATCCTCCAATCCAGAAAACAATGTAAACGTGAAGCTCCTTCCTTCCAAGTGCCAGTGTTAAACTTCGAGGCTAGTAATTACACAGAAATGATAAACTAAAATGGGTGGAACAACAGGACCGCCAATACTGACTCATATCACAGATGACAAATTGCGAGAGTTTGTTCTTGAGGAAGTACAAATATTGATATCCCTGAGTTTCCATGTTATACGCAAGCAGTGGAAAGATTAGTGAAAATACTCAGTGCAGGTTCTTCGTCAGTATATGAGCCAGGAGAGATTTCTTTATTCGTTCCGAATTTGTCAAGAAAATAAATGACTACTTTTCAGATAAAGTCGCACTATTTTGCTTGAAGACGTGAATGAAATTTATGAAACATTCAATCTAATACTGGTGGGTAAGTGGGATGGAACTCGACGGTAGCCACCTCCATGTGATGAGTTCTGGGTTGACGTAGCCTGTAACATAGAATGTGAACTTCGATAGCTTTAGAAATCTACCTGGACATGACAAGAAATCATAATACCTTCAAATTATAGTCTCCTTCAAGCAAAGAGCTGCCTAATAATTATACAAATGAACAATAAACGTGTATTTATTTACAAAACCTATCAAACTTAAGGCCCATTGCACTCCTGCTAAAGAATATTTTAGAGAATTGAAATTTCCGGTGGTAAAATATGATGCAACTTTTGCCCTATATCCGAATTCGAATTTTAAAAAATAAAAATTTAGGCTCCTTTCACTCATTTATAAAACCTATCAAACTTAAGGCCCATTGCGCCCCGGCTAAAAATTATTTTAAAGAATTGAAATTTTGCATGGTGAAGTACTACGATATGATGCAACTTTTTCCCCCTATCCAAAATCGAATTTCGAAAAAAAAAATTTGGCCTCTTTTCACTCCACCCTAGTATATATATTTACGCGTTAACACACGAATCGAAAAAATAAAGGTTACTGTACAAATACATTCTGTACTTTACTGGTGGTCGAATTAGGGAGAAATTACTACTAATATCTTTATATATGTGAACTTGACTTTGTTATGAGTACTTCTCGTATGCAGTACAAGTTTTTATTTTAATTTTACATTTGGTTTGATTTTTGTATCTTAATTTACTGCTGGTATAAATATTAGTAATTAAATCATTTTATTTTCCAATACTTTCTTCATATTAGGTAGCTATATTAAATAGTCTACATAGCAAAAAGATGAGTTATTGTAAATCTCTCCAATTCCAACAAATCAATTAGGTGATCATTTTAAACATGTATAACGTCGAATATTCTCTATAGCATTTCCTTTTTAAAAAAAAAATCTTCGAAGGAAATCGCAGAAAGATCTTGACTCTGAAAAATGTAGCAATCAGATCAATGAGTAAAATTATCATAAAACAATTAAAGTTAAATCTTGTAATAAAATTATTTCTTGATTACATTATGAAGAAGATATACTCACCGCGTAATCCAATTGTTTGTGTCGTAGATGATCCTAAGTCCATGTACAGGTGACAAAGCAAAGTATTCTTTTACTGCATGACGAATTGATGAAAGTATCCTAGTATATCTCCCAGTTTTCATATGATAAAATCTTTAATAAAATTGTTATGATTAGAAGCTTTAGTCCATATAAATAGTCAAGTATAATACATACAAGCATTTTGTAAACTTGCTGAAATTTAATTTTTCGAACTAGTTCATCTAACGTGTTATTAGTATTAAATTAATTAGCATATGGGCTATATAAATTATTATATTTTATGTATATTATACCTATAAAACTCGAAAGAAGAGTAGAGCTAATTGTAACCAAATTAATTAAACCGTGAAAAGAAAACAACTGTTCTCGGAAAACAAAGAGTACTATATTTATATTGAGAATACCAGGACGAAGACATAAAATTATCCGATTCTCCGCTAACTTGTTTCACGAAGTAGTACTTTCCATTCTTGTGATTTCTACAATACACAGAGACAGCTGAGAAAAAACTTACGTAATGATTATTAAAATTACGAAAGT
This sequence comes from Thermobia domestica, assembly GCF_964235325.1. NCBI lineage: Eukaryota > Metazoa > Arthropoda > Insecta > Zygentoma > Lepismatidae > Thermobia > Thermobia domestica. The sequence continues at coordinate 304,974,059 of NC_137455.1, forward strand.
ATTTGGGACCAATGCAAGGAAGAAGCCAAAGTATTTATTTATGTATTCAATTGATTCGTTAGTTCATGTTGTTTGCAATCAATTTATATATTTTTCTGTTTGAGGCTTGGACTAATCAGACAATGGAGTATTTGTGTATTTCTCCGCATTGTTCTTAATCAGTTCCCTATATTTAAATAGTTGTCTTTTTTTGTAAGGAAAGAACTAAGTGATTTAGATGAATAGAAGAACCCAGTGAAATTTGGCAGCTGTGTATAATTTTCGAAGAATGTGCCATGGAGTGTATTTAACATGGACATGAAAATATTATAATTTGTAGGAGCAATAACTGAAGAATACGCCGATGAAGAAGGACATCTCGTTGAAGTTTTTTGAATTGCAACGGTAGTCATTTGAGTCCCATGTGGCCTAGAGTTACCCATGTGGATGATGATTCATTATTATTCCGCCTTCTCCTCTTGAAGTACTACATGAATAGGTTAAAAAAGTTGATCACAGTCTAGACCAGTAATAATAATATCATTACAGTTTATGAGTTCACTGTAGATGATCCCTTACGAGATACGGACAAAATTTCGCGTCCGAAACATCGCCGTTCAAAATCTCGCCAGCAAAAATTTTGTGTGGCTAAAACCTAGTGCGCCAAAAACTCGCAGTACAAAATCTCATAGGGCTGAAATTCGCTTCCCAAAAGATCGCAGGTCGATATCTCGCCTGATCAAACCTCATCGTCCAAAACCTAGAGGACCAAAATCTCACTTGGCCAAAACCATAAAATTTAACCAATGAATTTCTTAATATCAAATGGTATATTACAAATAATAATAATAATAATAATAATAATAATAATAATAATAATAATAATAATAATAATAATAATAATAATAATAATAGGAACAATAAGGGTTTAATTAACTTGTTTACTTTAGAGATTAGAAGCGTAAAATATTGACGGTTTTAAAATGAATGAAGATATGCATTTAAGATAAATAGACAATTTCTAAGCCTTGAATTTGAAGTCTTGGGTGATTACACTGAATAAAACACCCTCAAATTTCACATCCGTCTCAGAACCTCAATACAAAGAAATCGTTTAACTCCGCTTTGGTCGAAAACGGTTAATTACGAAAATAGGGCTAATTAAAGATAGGTTTTGGAAATTCGAGATTTTATTCCGCTGGGTTTCGGAGACGAGAATTTGGCCCACGATGTTTTTGCATCTCGTTTTCGTACGAAGCCGTCCCTTCTACCCCACCAGGCAAAGGACTATCATCTTTGGATGTAAATTCTGTTTAACATGCGGCCTTGGCTTTGCGATTGGGTTGATCCATTGCCTCCTATGTTTTAAGTTTCTAAGGGTATACCTTGTTTCAAAAATTAAAGAGAAACTTGTGTTAAGGAACAACAACAAGTTCGAGCTCCGATATTGTTACCCAAGAGTATTGTAATAAATTCGGAACTATGCGTGCTGTTAGACAACCTAAGTAGCAAAATGAATGAATGATTTAGATTGTTCTACTACTATTTATAAATGGCAAACACACCAGTGCATCACACTAATTTCCAATAGGGCTAAATTGTGTAGCTATTTTTCCCACCTTCCTGGGGGCAATAGGTGTTGTTATCGTCCAGGCTCTGTAGATTAAGCCTTCGAGTACCAAGATATCAATTTTACTTAAATGCTCAAAATGGGGTAAATTTGACCCCATAGGTTTTTGTGACTCTAAGGCCAGCAAAGAGATCAAATGATATTGTATTATTACCATACAAGCAATTTACATGTATTGTAAAGTAAAACATGTACCACATAAGAGAAACTAAGAAAATGAGGTTGGCGCCAAAACTCGCTCGCACGAAAATGTCATTCCCTCAGCGCCATCTATATTTGGCGGGATAAGAAATTTTTTCTTCCCTCCTCTGGAAATATGACTGAAAATTCTTTTATTCCATGATTGACCATGTTGGAGTTATTTTGACCCCATTTTAAATTTATGTAAATAAAAAGACAATTTAGACTCTACGATACTTGTTCAGTATACAAAATTATTCAAGAGACTCTTCTAGAAGTATTTCTAGAAGACCATTTCAGCATATATTTTTAATGCAATAAAAAATAGAAGATGTCTCGATGCCCATCTTGATACTTCAAGGGTTAAATACTATGCAACGATTTATTTACAACCTAAAACTCCATTGTTTTAATTTAATTGCTGAAGGATAAGAGCTGTAACTATATTTAAATTTGAATATTAATATTTGTGTAACTCAAAAGTAATAGGTTAAGTTAAAAAAATAAAGTGTTGCCATATATTAATGTTAAAATAGTTATTTTTCTTTCATCGTCTATCATAAAGGTATCCATTTCCTGTTTCTATCAAACAACTTTAATAAACACATAAAGGCGAACCCCATAGGAGGGACCACGAAATCGTCTGGGAAATCCAAGCCTCCAGCTTCCACTTCAGTTTATATTCCTGACTACAATTGAAAGAGCCCGAACAGCATCTGGTATATATTTTAATTTTGATTTTTATTCTTTGAAAGAAAATAAAATGAAAAGAATCGAACACAATGAAAAGCTAAAATTCCGTTTGGATATGACTTTGTGACCAAAAAGGTGGATGTTCCAAAGTGCTTAATGGTTGTTCAAAGCTGTCTCAGAAGGAGCAAATTTCAACAACGTTGATATATTTAATTTATTGTCTTGTAAATCCAGACACCTGTTACATTTTCTAAGAATAATTGAAAGGGCAGTTTTGTGGTTACTGATATAAATTTGCATGAAAGAAGTGTTTAAATAAGAATAGACACTTATTAACATGGAAAAGCTGAAATGTGTCCGTTTCCAATATACCGCACAAGCGATTTTTTTCTTTCACTTTCCATTCTTATTCTTTTCTTTTTCTTTTTTTTTTTTTTTTTTTTTTTGTCAGACAATGTCAGACAAAAAGTATAGGTGAATTAATAAACAATTACGTTACTTGGATTGAAATAAAGTGGTCTATTAGCAAATAGAAACATTCAAGATGTAATAACTACCACTATTGTATGGTAGTTTTCTATGTTTGGATCGACATATTTGTCTATATTAGCTCAAATGCCTGTTATTTGAACGGGGAGAACAAAAGTTATGCAACATAGTTCTACATAGACATCTTATTAGAATGAATAAATGAGGAAAAGCAACGGCAAAGGTGAAAGTGAAATATACGTGTGAAATATACCAATAATAAAGAGCAAAGCTGTTGGCATTGTCTCTGTATAATGTGAATAAATAAATAAATAAATAAGAGGATAACGCCTTCAACTTTGCTCCTATCAATATACGTGAAATAAATCAATAACGATCATCTTTGTCGTTGCCCCTTGTTAACTTCTAGATCAGCTAGCACGTTCCTACATGTTTAAATTTGAGTTTATATGTCATCAGAACTTTACCAATAGGCTTAGCGATCCCGAAAACTATGAATTTGACATTAATACAAATGTCCTAGGAATTTGAACTGTGTTTACTACTATGTTTGACATCTATGCATTCTTTATGCATACACTTGACATCCCTTCCTGAGGCACAATCCAAAAGTTGCCAATACGTCCTCGTACGCGATTATATCTGGTAAAGATCTAACTGTATATTAAATTAGGTGGCTTTAGATGACTCCTTCCTTTCCGAAAGCTGATGAAGAACACTTATTATTATTATTATTATAAGATAATAAACCTTATGGTCCAATACCTAAAATACTTCACCTTAAGTCAATGCAGTTTTCTGAATCACGTTGGCGTTTCGTACGTATATTTCGTCTGAACTTCAAACAGTATGCCTTTCCTTTTGAGGTTTTCCTGGGGTAATCTCCTTTCATCCTTCCTTGTATGTGCATGTTGTTTTTGTATGCAATACTTATTTTACTTTTGTTACACCTCAAACAAACTATTTGCTTCATATTTAGAATGAAAAGATAAATTAGTTCGAAGATTGATATCAGACTTCCTCCAAAGAAGAGGCATCCAATTCCACCAAAAGAAACTAAAATGAATATAAGAAAATTAATGACATGGCTTTTGGGCGAATTGTTGTAACACATATAGCCTGTTGTAGGATTTTAATGAGTAATAAAACGTGCAATTTTCTTTATATTCATAGGAAATGTATTCAAAATGTTGTAACTGTGAAATTTATTTAAATGTTCCCACAAAATAGTAAAAAAAAAAAACATTATTAAATGATTTCTAAAGCAGAACTTGGATTTTTAACAATACCTTGGAAAATAATACTTATAATATACTGGTTGACAATTGCTAGGGACGAAACACATTTTCAGCCATAATGTTTTATATCTTAGTCAGTTTACAGTAATTGACCAAAATATAACTATAATATTATGCTAGCTTTTTTGCCAAAATATGGCACAAACATGTTTCCGTGAAAAGAAAAGGACTTGAAGAAAATATGAAGTGCGCTATGGAGCAATGAAATAAAACGACAGAGGTCATGAATATAGAGGAACTTGGATCAAATCAGTAAGGCATATGACTACCGCATAAACCAATGAATACCGCACATCTGTTTGTCATGACGTCCACGAGAGATTTCATACGTTCCACTGGTATATCGTCCCACGCTTCCTTTGGTGAAGTTTCAAGCAATGGAGGATGGTGGATTCATCTGTGCAACGTGTCATCCAAGCATATCGTAGGCATGACTCATGGAATTAAGATGAAGAGAATACGGTGGCCAATCAATACGGTAGATATGCTTACGCTCCAAGAAATATTCAACTTGGGCGGTTCTGCGTGGATATGTGTTGTCATCCATGAACAGGGAACTCTGGGCTCACTGCACTACGAAAAAGACGAATATATCCCGTCAGGATCTCACTACAATACCGTTGCCGAGTTACGGATCCGCCTGCAAAAGTGTGAAGTGGTGTTGTTCCATTCTCCATTACGCCCGTCCATACCATAACACCAGTGCCACCATATTGTCCTATTCACGGACGTACGGTGAATGGTAAAGTGTCTCTCGTTCTTTCCCACACCAATTGATGGACAGAAACATTCATCTTAGACCATCTTATCTGAGAGTCACATCAGGTAACTTGCAATTTCTCGCATTAGGGTTTATTAACATTGCTAGCATCCAGCGCTGAATTAGTATTGTCTCCAACACTTGTATGCAACGTATGACTCTTATTCCTGCGTTAGTCATTGGAGTGTAGCAGACCGTTAAATATGGCAGCTCCATTGTCGATCTGCGCAAAGGAGAAAATGAGAGCAACGGTGCTAGACCATCAGAAACTTATTCGTCGAATGCTAGCGCAGTATAGTGACAGCTGTTTATCGCGATTCAAGATTTCTGAATGGTAGAGCGTTTCAAACAGGAAAGAACTTCTTCATGTGACTAAGATCCGGCAGGTCATTGACGTCAACGACTAAGGACAATTTAAAAGTCGTTTAGGTTATGGTGATGGAAAACAGACCATTCACAGTGGTCGAAATCGCCAATACTTTTCATATCAGGCATTGTTAAGAGTATTCAATCTTACAGGACAGGCTAAATTTTCGGAAAATGTGTGCAAGGTAAATAACGAAAGAATTGTCAGCGCAGCGTGAGGTACAGAGATTGGGCATCTATCGTAGGTCGAAACAATAAGGGAGTTGCAATTGGAACTGTTGAAGCACCCGCCATATAGTCCAGACTTGACCCTAGCCGTTTTTCATATGTTTGGATCATTGAAGGATGCGCTCAGGGGAAGAAGATTTGCAACCGGGGCAGAAGATATTGATGCTGTTCAAAATTGTTTACAGGTGCTACAAAAATTTTTTTCAACGGAATCAAAAAAATTGTGAAACGCTAGAAAAAGTGCGTTGAAGTGCAGGGAGATTATGTAGAAAAAAATATATATGTTCTGTCTTCTATCACTAGAATAAAATGTGGCTTTTCTTAGAAATCACTTTACTTGTTTACTTGCTGTAGTATAAAGCATTATGAATTGATTCATAGGGAATAGCGAGGTTAAGGGCTCTATCAGGTCCCAACAGTTCCTCAGCTAGTGAAGATTTCTGAAATCTAAGCGCGGCAACTTCGATACTAGTCAAAGACATTGCCTGAGTGATATTAAAGACTAACAAGCTGCAATGTGGAAGCAGCAAGAAATTATCATTCTATTTTCCTAAATGTACCGGAAAATAAATTTAAAATATAGTAACTACAGGATTATAATGTAACCACCAGAGGCGCAATTTGCGCTACAACGGCGTTGCCCTTTCAACTCACTCATGTATGGCAAATGTCCGCTTGCATGGTATTATGTGTCGTGAGCAACATTTTAAATATTGAGCGCACGTTGTCCCTCTGTAGAGAAATTTAAAAGAAAAAATGACAGATAGTTTCACGGTTAAGTTAGATATCGGAACTTTGTTTAAATGCAAATATATTTTAAAGTGAAAAATCAATGCCAGTGACTTTCCCCGCTTACTGGTTCCTCCAACTGCAGCGACTTTGTTCAATAGCCTCAAAAAATAAAGTTCGTACTATTTTTATCATATATGAATGGAGGTCACTAGAAAATTTCAAAGCAATGGATTTTCGTTTCTGACAAAATTTTGTAGTTTAAAGACAACATTGTGTAGAATTAGTATTCAAAAGAACACATAAGAATAATGTCAGAAAAATATTTCTTCCTTACGATGATACAACGTTTTAAACAATGGAAAAATGTGCCCTTACTTCACAGCAACAAAAACAGTGGTTTTGGCGAGACGTCATATCTCGGTATCCCTGTTTGAACCATATTGAGAGCTTTGAGAATTTTTTCATATAACAGTTTCTTACTTTATACTGCAAAAATATTTAGTGGAATAGTGAAAGGAAAAGTAACAAAATGATTAAACCGTACTCTACAAAACGTAACGTAGACCTACTCTCCTAGTTTAGAACACATTAAGGGTCATTTGTAATGTTCTATAATTAGAAATATTTTAGGTACATATAAGAAGGATTACTTTATTCTTCTATTACACCAAATACATTAGGATTCGAGTACTATTTCAGTTGAATTTAAATAAAGTACAGATTAAGAATATCTAGGACATCATATTATAGCTTTTCTTTATTTTGAAGACTTGTCGTTAAATTCCAAGGTATGATACTATGGCTACAAATAAACACTTTCTGCACCAAAAAGGGCTTATCTTATGCCTTTGTAAAATCATTATACTACTATACGAGGTGTGATTGGAAAGTTTTAAGATTGGGCTTGAAATTTTAAAATGGCTGTACTTACAAGCCATTGTGATGGATCTCCTTCAAAGTAGTCCCCTCCTCAATGAACACACCGATTCAAATTGTGTTTCCCCTTCTAGAAGCATTCCTAAAAAATATTTTCCGTGATGGTGTGAAGCACTCTCTCCGTATTTGCTTGAATGTGCTCAATTGACTCAAATCTCTTCTCTTTCAATTACAGTGCTAATTTAGGAAACAGGTAGAAGCAGGCCGGGGCCAAATCTGGGGAATACGGGACTTGCGGAAGCACAGGAATGTTGAATTTGGCCAAAAGTTCCTGGATCGAGAACGCCCAATGCGCTAGTGCATTGTCGTGGTGGAGAATCCAATTTCTATCTTTCCAGAGGGCAGGCCTTTTCCGCCGCACATTTTCGCGGATACGTTGAAGGACACTTTTGTTATATCCCTGGTTGACTCTCTGCCCCCCTAGGAGCAAATGCATGATGCACGATACCCTTATAAACGAAAAAACACCAACATTGTCTTCACATTCGACTGACATTGTCGCGCTTCCTTTGGTCTTGGTGAATCTGGACTTTTCCACTGAGAAGATTGGGCCTCTGGGTCATACCCATAAACCCATGATTCATCATCTATTGATATCCTATACCAGAAATATGAGTCCATTTCGGCTCGATTAAACAGTTCTTGGGACACTTCAAGTCTGTGTTGTTTCTGCTGGTGTGACATCACTTTTGGAATGAATTTCGCGGACACTCGACCCATGTTCAAATCATCACTTAAAACTGGTTGAACCGCATTGAAACTTAAAATCAGGTTTTCATCCATCTCCCTAATTGTAAGTCTATGGTTCGAGCGCACTAAATCGTCAACTTTCGCAATGTTTTCGTTAGTTTTTGTTGTTGAAGGCTGACCATACGGAGGATCATCCTCTACTGACACCCGGCCATTTTGAATCGGTGAAACCAGATAAACAGGTTTGACTGGTTGAGACATTTGTCTCCAAAAGCTGTTTTTAAGAGTTCGTAAATCTCCGAAGCAGATTTCCGAGTTTCAAAACAAAATTTCACACAAACGCGTTGTTCCAATTTTTCATTCATTTTGAGCACTTAAAAATCCGCCAACACACACACACACACACACACACACAAACACAAACACAAACACACATGCCCGCACTCAACAGATTGCTACGCCGTACTGAATAAAGATGCATATTTCAACATGTCTCAAGGACACACCAAGCCACCGCTTCCATGTTAACGGACGATTATTTCTATTTCTCCTGAGAAGTGTTACCAATTATGTTAAAACTTTCCAATCACACAATGTACAACTTTTCACTGTTGCCACTAGTTACGTTCATATTAGCAATTGGTCACTCCGCTTTTCTATGTTTCTAGAAGGAAAGTGCTTTCGTGGTCACTGAAGTTGTTTGGAGCTAAATAAAGGTATAACGAACACAGGGAGACAGATGGTTATGCTACCGAAAGAGCTTCATCAGAAAGATAAGTGCTCAAAAATGTTTCTTCTTGCCCAGGCGCCGGTCTCACAGGGATTTCTTACTTGTGGAAATCTTTACCCAATGGAAACATTTTTCCATTGAAAACTTTTACCCCTTAAATCTTCACCCGCTCTCGGTTATTGGTTACATCAAAAAAAGAAGTCAAATGTTACATTATACATTGACACCACTCAGTGTCATTTTATTTAACAGACGCACTCATTTTGATCAAGATGGCTTTATATCCGAAAGTTTTAGATGGGGATAATATTTTCCTAGGAAATTTATACCCCCTCTCGGTTTTCGGTTACTTAAAGACAACATGAAATGTTACATTATAAATTGACATCACTATGTGTTATCACTTAACAGATGCACTCACTTTGATCAATATGTTCTTTAATACCAAAATGTGAGAGGGGGGTAATATTTTACTAGGAAATTTATACCTCTATGTCGGTTATTGGTTTCAGCAAAGAGAACGTGAAATGCTATATTATAAATTGATACCACTCCTTGCTATCTGTTAGCGAACGCACTCACTTTGGTCAAGATGGAATTATATCCGAAAATTTGATAGGGGAGGTAATATTTTCCTAGAAAATTTAAACGCTCATGTCGGTTTTTCGTTACTTCAAAGACAACATGAAATGTTACATTGTAAATTGAAACTGTGTTCTCTCTTAACCCACGCACTTACATTGGGCAAGATGGCTTCACAACCCAAAACCTGATAGGGTGTAATATTTTCCTTGGAAATACGAGGGTCATTCGGAAAGTAAAGAACGTTTTTGTATAAACACTTTAATAACTGATATACAAAGGCGAAATTTGTGTTACATACTATGTGATACTTAAGTTACTTTTCGACATAGTCGCCGTGTAAATTTAAACACTTGTCATACCGTGGTACAAGTTTTTCTATGCCTTCGGCATACACAGTTGCCGCCAAACTGTTGAACCAATCACTAACAGCTTCCGTAAGTTTATCATGACTGCCGTAGTGGCTTCGTGCGGAAAGAATTCGTGCAGCTTATCAATAGTGAATCGCCTATCCTCTTGAATTTTCCGCTCAATTCTTCCTTTGAGTTCGTCAGTTACAACAGAAGGCCGGCCCGAGCGTTCCTCATCGTGCACATTCGTCCGTCCGTCATTAAACATAATGCACCACTTACGAACTGATGCTTCATTCATTACATTTCCATACACCTCAGTGATTTGTCTATAAATTTCTATCGGACGCACTTTTCTCGCATTCAAAAATCTTATCACACTCGAACCTCACACTTGGCGGGATCAGTAATTGTATCGCACATTTTACAGTGACACAGCGAAGGAATAACGGACCGTAGCGGATCGTAGCTGGTGCCAGACTGAGGCTAAAGCATGCCCAGGTCAATAACCCAGCGACAGCGGGGGTGGGGAACACGCGCACGCGCCAGCGCAAAATGTTCCTTACTTTCCGAATGACCGTCGTAATTGCTCTTACAGTTTTGCACTTCATTTGCTGTCTGATAAGTGTGGCTTGAAATTGTTACAGTGACAAAGAGTGTATTTTCTTGATATATGGAAGAAATTTGTGTGAGCTGCTCCTCAAGAAGAACAATTCAAATCTTATATCTTAAGAGCCTGGTATGAAAAAGAGGAAGGAACTTTCCTGAGAATCATTGTACTGTTAAAAAATATATATATCATAGTTTAGTTCGTGATAGCAGCTCTTGATTTATTCTACCAGTACACGAGTAATGATTCAGTATCGTCGAAAGGAAAATATTGATTTTGAAACTCGGTTTGACTCTTTAACAATGTGGAACTAGTGGGAAGAAAAAAATGTTGACAATACACAATCTTTTGAAACAAAGGTAAGAAATACATATCTTTAAATTCTGTTATTTGCAACTGAGAAAGCATAATTTGTATTAGTTGCCTTATAACCTTGATAACTGTTGTTACATAGTTTATAACATAAATCATTGAGAACATTAAACACATCTTTCAATTAGAAACAACGTTTTTCCAATTTCTCCGTCTCTCTCTCTCCCTATATATATATATATATATATATATATATATATATATATATAATGACGATTTAGTTGGATCATTCGCTATAACGGAGAATGAAAAGGAGAGAGAAAAGCGCAACTTTCTACAAGCAACTATAAGGAAAGAGACATTTTTTCATGTATTAAGCAGAAATACACAACAAACTCTTGGCAACCCAATATAAAGTTATATTTTTTTCAAATTGCACTACATCAGGTTATTACATATTTCAAACCAACATGAGAAACGCAAACTTAAAATACCACTCTTATTATTCAATGTTGCAAGCTAATGATGGTATAGTATCACAAGCGTGAAAAATTTGGAAGCCTCTAACGAAGACACAGCACACCAGAGATACACAGGACGATGCACGTCGAAAGTACTTTAGCGTTGGATACCATGGTTATGGTATGACGTTTTTCAAATGAATAGAAACGAAGTTCCAGAGATTAAAATTTTGAATTTCTTGAACGTCTTTATTTCGTAAAAAAAAATCTTAGGTAAATAACATATCTAGTTACGTGTATGGTCTGCAATGAACGTACAAATTATTTTACCGTTTACAGCACTTCGATATCTCAAACCGTTCCGGATATATGATAAACATTAATAAAGTTATCAACACTGTTGAAAATGGCGTAGCTAGCAAGCGCGAGCTAGTCACTAGAACGACGTGCAAGGCTTGTAGATAGAAAATTCTCAAGTCATATGAACAACTGCTTAACTTGGAAACTTAAAGCTTTGCCAGTACATAGGATCTGCCACGTAAGGTACTACAAAGAAACGCATTTGGAATTTCGATATTGAAACGAAGAATATGGGTGGGAAAAATGTGTATATTTTCAGAATCTATTAAACTCGAGGCATCAAATTTGGTATTTGAACATCTCATTTAAAATAAAACTAAGTTTTAGCATTTTCAAAATATTATCTATCTATAAAATTTTCGAATATAAGATCATCCCCCAGAAAGTGAGTACCTCTATTAAGACTTAAGACGGCATAATATCAATTTATAATGTAAAAATTTTACTTTATTTTTGAAATAGCATAGAACCAATACGAGAGTATAAATTCCCTAGGAAAGAAGGACGCCTTATCAAATTTCGGATATAAAGACATCTTACCGACAGTCAGTGCGTTTGTTAGGAAATAAGGACGTATAATATTAATTTATAAAGTAACATTGAACCAAGGTTACTAGAAGGAAAGGTTGGGCTATACGCACAGACGCTTCGCTCCTCGTTTTGCGTGACGTCACCAGCGAGGAGCAGCAAGTAGGTATAGAGGTGTACGAAGCAGCCAGAATGTCTTTCTTTCTTTCTTTATGCATAACATTTTCGCTGTCACAACATTCTCCTACACACAAACTACAAATAAATAAATAATAAACAAGCCAGCAATAAGTAGAACATCGTCTTAACGCAATTTATATTATGGAAAATTAACGATGTACCTGTGTTACATGATCATTTATTTATTTTTTGATGAGATAGATAATTGTTGAATTATAATTACATTTTAAATGTATTTATATTTGAAATGTTGCTATGAATGTATTTAAGCAAAGTTGCAGATGAATATGTGTTTTACCAGGGCAATCTCTGAAATTTCCGGTGCCTGGAGTTAAAGTAATTGCGGAACCAATGATAACGTGAGTTCCACACCCGGCATAGATTTCTTTGTGATTACTATAGGAATACCTCAATAAATACTTAAAACCTTGGATAATAATAATAATAATAATAATAATAATAATAATAATAATAATAATAATAATAATAATAATAAATTGTCTTTGCATTCAGTTGCGGAAGCCCTTTGATGCCTAGCAATTTATTTTGTTCAATATACGGCACTCAGGCTTAAAGTTTAAAACTGCCAATTCATATCTTCTCCACATGATTATTAAAACGGAACCCATCCGTGCTAAACGTCATGTCGACTATCCATCACAGATTATATTTAATGTACCCCTTGTTGACGCTATGATTGCACTTCGTGACATTAATAGTACACAGTCCGGAAAAATGTATTTGATTTACATCTAAATATTTGTATGCTAACTAGTGTTACGAATCGACACAAGACGAGAAATTAGGTTTTCTCGTCTTGTAGAATCGATTTTCGAAAAAAAGCTCTTTTCTTCTCACCTCGAAGTTTCTCTAGCCTCTTGTATAAATTTGTGTACAAAATTTGTCCTGACTTCCTAAAGTCACGAGAGATCCACGAAGGATGAGATATAACAACAGTTACACCACATTTATTATTGGAGTATATTATGTAATGACTTGTGTATCTTTGAATGCTCTTCATTCTGTTCTTACAATCACTTTATCAGTTTATAGTTTTAAATTTTTATAAAGCAATGAACCATGCAACGTCCGGTGTTTAAGGTTTAATACTTTAGTGAACTCGTGTTGCCAATGAGACTCGTGAAGTTTTTCATCTTGCCTCGAAAACGAGACGACAACTCCCATATTTTTAAATTTAAACGAATTTAAAAGATTCTTCTTGTCTCGAATTGGAGACGAGACGAGATATTTCTCGCCTCGATCTCCTCTCGTGGACAACACTAATCTCAACAATGAATTAGAAATAGTTAACCTGCTAGTTTTCCTCAACGGTCAAACTTTTCCATTCTGTGGTGCAAGGCGTGGGGCAATCGCCCCACCTGTTCTACCTACACAACGTCCCGGAGTTTTACTCTGATTTCTAACTCAAATAAACATATAGAGAACCAATAAGGAGAAAAATATCGAATTTAAATTATGAACTTCGAATTATCGAATTTAAATTAATAATTTTAAATCATGATTTTCATGCATACATAGAAATTTATGAAAATGAATAAGTAAAATAAACTTACTTTATTTTACTTGAAATCGGGAAATCGGCTCCCCCTAGAAAATTTTCTTCAGGTGCCTAAGATCCTGACTGAGGACCTTTGTCTTTTCTTCACTATTTTGGCATGGAGGGACTAAAATTATCAGTTAAGGATGAATAGTGCAAATCAAAGGCGTATACATGCATAAAGAAATCGACTGATTGTACAATTGATGATAATTTAGAACAACTTTTAACTCTAAAAGAAACCGATGAAATAAAAGTGTCACTGTTAATATTAAACAAACTGAAAATAGTTTGAAAAATGTATTGGTAAATATCGGTGTTTATTTGCCAATGCTGATACCGATACTCGCAAAAGTGGCTGATATTACCGATATATCGGTACATCCCTAATTCTATAATGTGGAACACTTGGAGATGAAAGACAAATACACGTAAAAATACATATGTACACACGTACTCAAGTTCACACTATCTTGCAATATTGCATGTCTGTACAGCTAAGCCCACGTAAAGAAATCTTCCGAGATATAGATCTTTTCTCTATTAAATAATATTCGTCCACGTACACCACTAGAAAAGAAAGCAACATAATTCAACATAGCAAAAACCCAAAATAAATAAAGAATTGTTTGTGTTCTTCTAGCAAATCTTCGCGCGCCAAGCAGACGACAAGCTGTAAGTTCCTCACTGGTGACGTCACTGTGAAGAGAGCGTGAAATTAGAGGTTCGGGACATAGGTTAAGAGCACCCCCTGCATTGAACTTTGTCTTTGAACTAACCAAGAAGGGACCAGGGGGTATAAATTTTCTAGGAAAATACTACACCCTATCTAATTTCCGGGTATAAAGCCATCTTCACCGAAGTGAGAACGTTCGTTAACAGATAACACGGAATGGTATCAATTTATAATGTATAATTTCATCTTGACTTTGAAGTACTCAAAAACCGACAAGGGGCAAACATTTCCTAGGAAAATATTACCGCCCTATCTAATTTTAGAATATAAAATGACAGATAACATGAGATGGTATCAATTTATAATGTAACATTTCAATTGAAGTAATCAACAACCAACAGGGAGTATACATTTCCTGGGAAATATTACCCCTATCTAACTTTCGGAAATAAAGTCTTCTTGACCAAAGTGAGTGCGTCCGTTAAAAAAATAACAGAGAATGGTGTTAATTTATAATGTAACATATGTTATCTTTGAAGTGACCAAAAACCGACAGGGGTTATAAATTTCCTAGGAAAATATTACCCCTATCTAATTTTCGAATATAGAGCCATCTTGACCAAAGTGAGAGAATATTTTAACAGATAACATGGAATAATATCAATTTATAATCTAACATTTCACGTATCTTTGAAGTAACCAAAAACCGACAGGAGGTATAAATTTCCTAGGGTAGTATTACTCACGTATAAAATTTAAGGATATAAGGTGATCGTGACCCAAGTCAGAGAATGTTTAATAGATAACACGGAATGGTATTAATTTATAATGTAATATTTCATATTGTCTCTGAAATAACCAAAATCCGACAGGTAGGTAATAATTTCCTAGGAAATTATTACCCCTCTATCAAATCTTCGGATTTAAAGGCATACTGCCTAAACTGATTGTGTCTGTTAAGAGATACTACGGAGTGGTATCAACTTATAAGGTAACATTTGAGTTTCTTTTTTAAGTAACCAGAAACTGAGAGAGAGGTGGTAATTTCCTAGGAAAGTATTATCCCCCTCCCCTATCAAATATTCAGATTTAAAGCCATCTTGCCCAAATGGACTGTATCTGTTAAGAGATACTATGGAGTGGTACTATCAATTTATAATGAAACATTTGAGTTTGTTTTTGAAGTAACCAGAAACTGACAGGGAGGTAATAATTTCGCTGGAAATGATTACCCGCCATCAAGTCTTCAGATTTAAAGCCATCTTGTCCAAAGTGACTGTGTCTGTTAATAGATAATGCTGAGTAATATCAATTTATAATGTAACACTTAAGTTTGTTTTTGAAGTAACCAAAAACTGACAGGGAGGTAATAATTTTCTAGGAAATTATTACCCCCTACCAAATCTTCGGATTTAAAGCAATCTTGCCAAAGTGACTGTGTCTGTTAAGAGATACTAAGGAATGGATCAATTTATAATGTAACATTTGAGTTTCTTTTGAAGTAACTAAAAACCGACATCGGATGTAAAGCCATCTTGCACAATGTGAGTGCATACACCGAGAGATTACATTCAATGATAAGAATTTAAATATTAGTTCTGACTCCTTGTTTGAAATGGCAGTAACTGACAAGAGTGTAAAGATTTCCATTGGGTAAAAGTTTCCAGGGGTAAAAAATCCTTGTGGCACCGGTTCTCAAAGCTTGACGCATATATGATTTCATACATGAGCCTTCAAAATTTTATTTGAATTTAAGGTTATTTAAACAAGAGATTCGTATTTCCAATCGCCACGACTATCTGGTGTCCGGGATTTTTGAAGTCTGAACAAGAGAAATATTGACAGAAATGTATTATGTGTTGTTACTTTGAAATGAACCTTTTTTTTATTCATTAATCTCACATGAAATCGTCTACTTAGTATACGAATGTAAGTTTATTTATTTTCTTTCTCTCGTCAGCTTCAACGTGTGATTAATGTTTGGTATACGGTGGAGAATTTGCAAAAAATAAAATAGTGAAAGTATTGGTTTCTGCATGTTTTTCGATATCTACAAAAGAAAGCAAACCTGTGAAGAATTCAGCCCTCAGTTAAGTTTTGTCCGTATAGATTGATTTTCATTATATTGCCTTACTCATTAGAACATGGCATTGTTTTTTTTCTTTTTTCTTTTTTTTTTACTAGTTGTGATTTGTCACAAAGGTTAATCATCTCAGTGGACATGGTGGAATAATAGTGGAGCGTTCACTTCTAGTACGAGTGATTCTTTCTTCGAATCCACACCATATGATTGACAACAACGCTTCCATGGGTTTTCTCGCAATTCTGACTATCCCTCCACTTGACCATTCCACCGTTTATTCTATAATCATTCACTCTCATTATAGAATAGTTCACGGAAACTTCTCAATTTTAACCCAGTGACAAGCAAGTAATGGGAGGAAACTTAACGGACAAGCATACATTAATTAGTGTTGTCCACAAAACAATACGAAACTCAAGACAAGAAGTACACTTTTAGACTCGAGACGAGAAAAGTGACATCGTATGTCTCGTCCCGATTATTTGAAGACGACAAATTTGCGAAGCTTCTGAGCAACACTAGTTTACTCAAGTCACAGATATCAAAGACGTTTTAATGTGTTCTGGTTCATAGTATCAAGATAATTTGTTAACATCTAATGAATTGCAAGCCATTATCCAGCACAATATATTAGTTCAAATATGAATATGCTGTAAATGTTGTTATATCACATATTTCCAAACTTCTTGTTACCCTGAAGGATTCTAATAACCTCTAGGCGAAATTAAGTGGAACGAAAATCACACTGCACATTTTGTAAAATAGAACAAGGAAGTTTTGAGACGAGACTACAAATAGTTTTCGAGAATCGAGGCGAACACGGAACTCCTTGTTTCTCCTCTCGTCTCGTGTCGTGAACAATACCAATGTAAGTACATTTTCTGATTAAAATATATTGTGCCATAATATTAAATAATATGCACTATTAAGTTAGCAATGCAACTCGATTATATTATACTACATATTATAACATCAAGGGTTTAGAATATCTCAAAATATAATTACAAGACATGCCCTTCGACAAGATCAAACTAGTTTCATTTAGTAAACCAAAGCAACATTTTAAAGCACTATCCTAACAAAGGAAAAAACATAGTACTAAAATTAGAAATAGAAAAACATAGAGCCAATTGTGGGAGACCTGGGTTCGATTCCCGGTAGGAGCTCATGTGGTTCGGACTCCACGTTAATCGGTAGGTTCCGTATCATATAGCCTAGCTGCTGAAAGGGACGCTAAACTAAAATCAACTCAACATGGAGGCAATTGTGTTCCTGGATACAAAGATAAGAAGGCAAGAATACAGTATGATAATGAAGTGACAAGAGAAGAGATGTGCATCAGAGAACATTCGTCACAACAAGAGCAATATTGATAGCTGTTAAGGTGGATCACTTCCCGGAAGTACTATTTTAGTTAATTCGATTAAATACTGCACAATGAAACATTACATATTATAAATATTGTACTATAAGTTAGAGTTATGTTTCAGCTACAACACAAGACACTGATTCATTTGGTTGTGTTTTCTGATATCGTAAAAGATAACAATTAAAAGAAAATATTTGATTCGTTTTAGAATGAGCACACAAGATGGCACTTGCTGCTAGATCTTACTAGAAGTGCTCAGTTTTATGAAATATTTATTTGTATGTTTAAAGTATTTTAAACTAACAATCTTATTACGAAATAGATATATTGTTTGACCATTTTTGTGTTATTTTTCTCATTTTATATAAATATTAATGTACATTTAAGGAAATAGATTTTGAGAAGAAAGTTGCGCAGAATTCCATAATGCGTTGTTGATAAATTTGTACGTTTACTGTGGTAGTCACTATAAGAAAATTCCTGGATTCTAGCGTTGCAGTTCAAGAAGCGGAACTTAGCTGTGAATTAGAGTAAGGGTCGAAAACAAATTTCTCCAGTAAGTATCTAAGCAGAATTCTATGAATACTTCCTTTAATACCTGGCATCAGTAAACAGTTGACACTATCTGGCAACGCCGCACTATTCAAGCAGAGTTTAGCACAGCACAGAGAACACCTAGTGATCCACCTTAACGAAGAGGAACTTCATACAAAATACGTAAGAGAGGATTAAGTTATTAAATATTAATAAAATTACATAGAGGAATATTGCAAGCATCTGGAGAACAAGGTAAATAATAAAAGAAAGCTTAAAATGGAAAAGGGAAGAAGAAAAGAGGAAAACAAGAAAATATAAAGGAACAGAATTATAGAGGAAAATGAAAAGGGAAGGAAATCTTGGTGGGAAACAGAGGTACTCTAAGGTAATGAAGAGAGCACTTATGAAGATAGGGAATGTTTCAGAATATAGGAAAAGAAGTAGTAGAAACAAAAGAAGTATCATATCACTGTTCGCTGTGATACGTGTGATGCAGAAGAAACAGACGACGGAAATCCAAGAGGAGGTGATGAAAAGGGCAGGAGCTATTGAAACAGTAACATGTAGTGATTCTGACAGCTGTCATGGCGACAAAACTGAAAAAGAAAAAACTGATGGAACGTGTGAAACAACACAAAGATAACGTAAAGTTATAATGAAAAACGAATATCATTTACAAGTATGTGAGGAATACGAGACGTACATAAGAAAGTGAACAAAGGTCAGATTTAATGAAAAATAGCAATCTTTTATCATGATTTGAAAGTAGGTGTTAAAATAGATGAATACGAACACTAGTTTCTTCTTTTTTTAAAAAAAAGTATTAGTTCGTGGCTTGGTTATGTCCAATAGTGTCTTCCTGATAATTGGAGAAAATTAATTTATGTTTCCGGATCCTTCTTTACCAACTCTAATTCTGATTAGCTTCGATCATTCTGATTAGCCGAGCAGCGTTCAGAACCTGACTCAGGGATTTTGTTATATTAAATTTGAACCCTCTAGTGTATTGTACTCTGTCCGATGAAGCCAAAACGTGTAGTTAGTTGCCGAAACTGTTACGTAAATGTTATTTTTAATTAAAACGTGTTTTGTTCAGAGATTGTTATTTCTTTTGTTAAACAATATTTTGTACTATATTGTAAAAGTGCTAAATATTTTTAATTATTTCTTTAATTTCCTTTCCTGTGCTAGTGGGCATATAACGTATCTCATCTATCAAAAATTCGGAAATGTATAATAACGCTTTTATGTTTGAAATCTAATTAGTTTTCATTTTCGAAAGAAATTTAAACTACTACAAATGTACACTTACAGAAATAAATTTACAGTTAAGAAGTCAAACTTACCCAGCATTTCAAGATCACCAAATATCACATTGCGATTATATCTCATTCTTGGGAAAGCAGGAATGAGAAATCCGACTAGAGGAAACTCATAGCTGAATGAAGTAGAAAAATGAAGTGATGCGTAAGCAATTTATGAAATATATATATATATATATATATATATATATATATATATATATATATATATATATATATATATATATATATATATATATATATATATATATATATATATACATAGATAGATAGATAGATAGATAGACTGTTCCATGCTGCGGAAAATTTTGTACAGCACTGGGAGAAGATGAAGTTTCCATACTATTAATGTAACATTTGGCACTCCTATTGAGAAATATCTGAATGTTTCCAATCTCTAAAAGAAATAAGAGAAAATTGCTGTTTAACTCCCCTTTTGGATGTGTAAACACAAAAGTTCATTTTCCTTAAGGGAGATTCAATGTTAAATTTTAGAAGCAGTTTTCTCGATTAATTATTCGTAAAGATCTTGGGGCAAATGAGTTGTGTTTGTTACGAAATGCAAAAAACACTTATTTACAAAGCCATCTCAAACATTTTGGGGGAGAAGGTCCCCTGTTTTGCGGGGCAAGGGGAGTAAAATGTTGGTGGGTGATGTGTTAGCAAAATCCCAAAATTTATTTGCCGAATGACAGTAAACATCAGATTAATCACGAATGTCACAGAATTAATGCTCCAATGCTCCTTACATATAAGAGTGACTGATAATGGGGCTACAGCCCCCTATCAAACTAAAAAAAACACCATAAATGTCCTTAGTACGGACATACGACAAGAAGGTACTTTTTTGGTGTTATTGTTGTTAATTAATGTAAAAGTCGTCATTGTAGCAAAAGAATATGCGTTTTTCAAATCTGGAATGTTATTTTGGTAATGTACCGCCTTAGGGGGCAAAGGGGGCGAAGCATTAAATGATGGATCTCTATGAGAATTCCAAATTTTGTTCTGGAAATGCTGGCGAGCGTCAGATTATTCACAAGTGTCACAGAATTAATATTCCAATGCTCCTTGCATGGTCAGTAACCTATATGGGACTATAACCCCCTTTCAAAAATTTAAAAAAAAATCACCATGAATATCCTTAGTATTGACATACGAGAGGGATTATTTTTTTCTCAATTAATGTGAAACTTCGCGCCGCGTTAGTAAAAAGTTATGGGTTTATCAAATCTGGAATATTATTTTTGTAACGTACCTCCTTATCGGGGCACAGGGGTGAAGATGAAGATGGGGTATCTTTATAAAATTTCAAATTTTATTTTGGTAAATCCAGGGAGCGTTAGATTGATCACAATTATTACAAAATTAGTATTCCGTTGGTCTTTGCATAGTGCGCGATGTGCAAATTCACCGTTTGTACTAACAGTTCCGCGTAATTGTTTTCACAGTGTCCATCTTCCATCTAGAAAAAAGTGCAGAGAGATCCCCAAACGTATTTACAGAAGAAAAAAAATGATAGGTGTAGTTATCTGTTACTAGCTGACCGTGGAAATCTCTTGTTCGTCGAAGTTTAGGCTTAAATATTAAGATACTACGCTACAAAGAACTTTAAGAAACTTGAACATAAAAAGCATAGAAAGGCCGAATGTTTTCTGAGTTCTGTGCAAAGTGATTATGGTAATCGAGTTTATTTCTGTAACTTTTTCACTGAGAAATTAAGTGAACATTTTATGCTCTTATTTTAAGTGATGTTTTCTGACGAAGCCACATTCTTTTAAAATGCTTTAGTGTCATCATCACATGCAAGATAATGGTCATCAGTGCTGTCTAACGTGATATTAGAAGTGTCAATGCACAAACGAGGAATCATTCTTTGGCGTGAGATAACTGCCACTGAGGTGATAGGACTTTTCTTCTTTCATGAAAATGTAACAATGACATCTTACCAAAAACTACTTATGGAGAAGATATTTGTCGAACAATATCGCTTAAATTTAGGTAAAATGATGAATTATGGTTCATACAAGATGCAGCACAATTACATTGCTCAATGGAGTGAAGTGTCGAATGGCCACCAAGTAGTCCAGATCTTGCTCAATGCGATTTTTTTCTTGTGGAGATTTCTAAAACAAATTCTATAGAAAATCACGTAACAATGAATATGACTTGAAACAAAGAATTTTCTAAAGCGTAGAGATTATCACTCCAGATATGTTGGAGAAGGTGTTCGCAGTGGCATTAATTCATGTTCGTTCACGGGGCATGCTGAATAAAAGTAAGTTCATTTTGTCTGTCTTACACTTAGATTAATGAAATCTTTAAACAAATTAATTAATGGCAAAAGACAGTGTCGGATCTAGGCCAGGGCCGGGGAGGCCTAGGCCCCCTAGTTTTTTGAGTGACAAAAATAACTTAAGCTATTATTTATATATTTTTGAAAGTTTATAGTAAACTCATCATATACCTGTCATAGTCTGGGTTCTGGCGGCCCCCAGTTTTTACCTTCAGGATCCGCCACTGCAACTGAGCCAAAAAAAGTGTTGTTTTCAAAAAGGAATAATATATTATCTTGGGTCTTATTATCTTATTATCTTGTTAATATATTATCTTGGAATAATCTATTATATGGTATAGCCTTACTTAACCTGATCCTTATTCCTCGCGAGACATTGTTTTTACTACAACCATGTGTCTATAGTAGGACGATTTCCTGTCGTGCTTACAAGTGCAGTATACGAGTAAGCTACTGCGTGGAAAGTGGAATCATAGAGTTATTGTGTAAGAAGTAGGACAAATATACGCTTTTTTATGAATAAAGAAAACCATATTGAAACTTAAAGGTCATCTCTTACACTTTTAATTTTTAAAATAGTATATTACTTCTCATTAAGATTGTTTTCGTTCTTGGTACCTGTGGCATTTTCCACCGTCATTTTGTAATATGTTTCAACTTGGTTTGCTTAAGTGTGCAGGGGCCGCGGTGGCTCAGTGGTAGAGCGTTCACCTCTGGTGCTTGGGGTTCCGGGTTCAATCACAGGTCCCGCCAAGTGAATTTTGTGGTGGACAAACACCGTGTGCGTGGGTTTTCTCGGGGTTCTCCCGTTTCCTCCCACTTTCTTCATTCCACCATTTCATTCATCACTCATCATCACCGTCTCCTTTAGCCTAACCGGCACATCCGTGGGACGTAAAACTCAAAGATTTCATTTCATTTCATTTAAGTGTGCAGAAAATATGCTGGTGACTTGTATGTGTTATGTTATGCTGCAAGAAGAGTCCAATGTAGTTTCTGAAAACGCAAAATGTTTAGATTATACTCCAGCAATGTCAAAACAACGAAGCTACATCCTCAATCTGGTACACTGACAGACGATATTCATTTACACTAGATTCGATTTAAGAAAGAAAAAAAAACAGTCAAAACACTTTTCTACAATAATGACAAATTCGCACATTAATTGTAAAGCACATTTACCTTCTTCCCGTACGTCCCTGCTAAGGATGTTTATCGTAAATTATATACCTTTTGGAAGGGGTTTTGTAGTCCAATATGCAAGGGACACATGCAAGGAACATCGGAATATTAATTTTGTATCATTTGTGATTAATCCAAGGCTCCACCAAATTATGCTTCACACCACGTGCCCTCTAAGGCGGTGCTTATCAAAATAACATTTCGGATTTCATAAACGCATACTTTTTTGCTACAATGGCGCCAAATTTCACATTAATTACTAAAGAAATACTTTCAACTGGTATGTCCCCAATAAGGATATTTATGATGATTTTTTAAAGAGGGCTGTAGCCCCATATTAGTCACTGACCATGCAAGGAGCATTGGAATATTCATCCTGTGACACTTGTCAATGATCTGACGTTCACCAGCATTTCGGGAACAAAATTTGGAATTTTTATAAAATTCCAAAATCCGATTCTTCGCCCCCTGTGCCCCACTAGGTTATGGTTACCAAAATGACATACCAGATATGAAAAACGCATACACTTAGGCTACAGCGACGCCAAATTTCACATTAATTGACAAAAATACCTTCTTCTCGTATGACTCTAATAAATATATTTATGGTGATATTTTATTTATGAAAGGGGCTATAGCCCTATTTAGTCATTGACACATGCAAGGAGCATTAGAATATTAATTCTCTAACATCTGGGAAACATCTGACGTTCAGTGGCATTTAAGGAACTAAATTTGAAGTTTCTATAAAGATCCATCATCAATTGCTTCGCCTCCTGTGCCCCCTAAGGCGGAGTGTTACCAAAATAACATTCCAGTTTTGAAAAACGCATACTGCTTTGCTACAATGACGCCTTTTACATTATTTAACAAAAAATACCTTCTTGTCGTATGCCCCTAGCAAGGATATTTATGGTGACCTTTTTTATTTTTGAAAGGGGACTGTAGCCCCATTATCAGTAACTCTTACATGTAAGGAGCATTGGAGCATTAATTGTGTGACACTCCTGATTAATCAGACGCTTACTGACATTCCGGAAATAAATATTGGTATTTCGCTAACACCTCACCCACCAACTTTTCTCCCTTGCCCCCCAAAAGAGGGTCCTTCCCAAAATAATGCTTAAGACTACTTTACTAGTTTTGTGAACGAGTATTTTGCATTTTGTAACAAGGCAACTCATTTGCCCCAAAATCTTTACGAATAATTACACTGGTATACAAATTTTGATCAAGGTTGGGCTTATGTTGGTCTTTCGTCGGTTTTTTAATGATTTGCACCCGCTGAACACGAGTATGGCAGTTATTTTCCCGTAATGTCAAAATTTGTGATAATATAAGCATATCAGATTTTATTAAAACAGTAATATATTATACAATTGTATATTACGAGAACATTGAACTACAAGCATAACACAAACATTGTAGTAGTGCTTCTGTTGATTTTTCATTGGTTTCTTAATGATTTGCACCCGCTGAACACGAGTATGACAGTTACTTTCTCGTAATGTCAAAATTTGTAATGCTATAAGCATATTAGATTTTACTCAAACAGTAATATATTATACAATTGTGTCTTATAGGAGCATTGAATTACAAGCATAACACAAACATTGTAGTCGTGCTTCTGTTGATTATTCATTGGTGTCTTAATGATTTGCACCCGCTGAACACGAGTATGACAGTTACTTTCTCGTAATGTCAAAATTTGTAATGCTATAAGCATATTAGATTTTACTCAAACAGTAATATATTATACAAGTGTGTCTTATAGGAACGTTGAATTACAAGCATAACACAAACATTGTAGTCGTGCTTCTGTTGATTTTTCATTGGTTTCTTAATGATTTGCACCCGCTGAACACGAGTATGACAGTTACTTTCCCGTAATGTCAAAATTTGTAGTGCTATAAGCATATTAGATTTTTCTCAAACAGTAATATATTATACAATTGTGTCTTATAGGAACATGGAATTACAAACATAACACATTTTGGACATCAACTTTCTGGGTAACAAAAATCTACATAACAACACATAAATACTAAAATATATGAATATTACATTTCTTATAAAAATTATAAGAACTGAGATTGGAGGAAAGTGTTCATCAAGTACTGGAATTCCGTAGTCAAAAGTGAAAGTTAGTGGTTCTTTTTCTTTTGTGGGAGACGTTTACTTCGTCATGGACTAACCCCCAAATATAATCACCCATCATTGCACAGTCCTACCTTTCTTGGTATCTGCTTTCCATTACCTCAATGCCCTTATGGAAACGTTCCCCTGCTCTTCGCTAACATCTCCTTAATTTTCCCTAAAGAAATCCAAGTACGAATGTAGCATATGTAATTTTAAAGACATTCTATATCCCAATGCTCGATATTGATCAATGAGTGTCTTAACTTGGTGTTCAAACGCTTCACTTCGGTTCTGCACAAGAAATCCCGTCACCAATTTATGAAAGGCCCCCCCAAGCGTTTCTTTCTAACTTCGTCATTTTTTGTTTAAGTGGACCACTATTAAGCATGACATGAATCTGAGGCCCTGTGAAAATGCCAGCCAGAACTTTTGCCTCTGATAAAGCTGGAAACATTTGTTTGATACATTGTAGGGCAGGTGAATTGCAACCCAGAGCTTTCACAAATTGTTTTGCCAATCCCAGGTTAATATGTAATGTTGGCATGAGAATCTTCTCCCTGGGCACTAATGCTTCATTTATCACATTATGTGTTCCTGGAATAAGCTGCGTTCTTTCAGGCCACGTGGTTTGATCATAATGCTGGTTAGTTGTCCGACTGTCCCACAGACATAGAAAGTAGGAATATTTAGTATAACCACTTCGCAACCCAAGAAGAAAACCAATAATTTTGAAATCCCCACACACGTCCCATTGATGTTCCTTATATTTTGTTTTCTCCAAAATCAGCTTCACACTTGAATAACTCTATTTAATCAATTTACAATTCTGCTATGTATCTTTAGAATCTATATTCTCTGTTTCGTACTCCAAACAATTATCTTTAATAACAAATGCGATACCACCTAGCAAGTATCGAAGTAAAAGGACGCAAATTACTCTGCATAAATCAGTATAGGAGAAAAATAAAACATGCTTATATCATTGAAAATATTGACACTACATAAAAATAAGTGCCAGATTCGTGTTCAGGGGGTCAAAATACATAAAAATTCATCAAGAAATAATAATAAGCAAAATTTTGTATACCAGTGTTATTGGAGAAAACTGATTCCAAAATTTAACACTGAATCTCCCTTAAGGAAAAGGAACTTTTGTTTATACCTACAAAATTGAGACTAAACAGCAATTTTCTCTTATTTCCTTTCGAAATTCGAAACATTCAGATATTTCTCAATAAGAGTGCCAAATTTTACATTAATAGTGTGGAAACGTCATCTTCTTCCAGTGCTGTAGAAAAATTACACGAATTATGGAACAGTATCTGTATATATTAGGGTGATGACTTTTTGAATTTTTTTTCTCAAAAACTATTTCCTGTAGCACGAATGAATGAACTTTTGTGTATACATGACTAAAATGACGTTTATTCCATTAAAATATTGAAGAAGGTCGCGCACAAACCACTTTGAAATGTTACGTTGGCAACTTTAGCATTTTATACTTATATTAACATTGTTTATACGTAAACCTAAATTTTGTCGACCAAATTATTATTATTATTATTATTATTATTATTATTATTATTATTAT
Organism: Thermobia domestica; assembly: GCF_964235325.1. Classification (NCBI taxonomy): domain Eukaryota; kingdom Metazoa; phylum Arthropoda; class Insecta; order Zygentoma; family Lepismatidae; genus Thermobia; species Thermobia domestica. The sequence continues at coordinate 305,000,903 of NC_137455.1, forward strand.
TATTATTATTATTATTATTATTATTATTATTATTATTATTATTATTATTATTATTATTACAACCTGACCGTTTGTACCGTATCAATCTAGTTACAAAGGGAGTTTTATAGGCATCAAAAGTGGAGGTTAAATGGAGATATATCCAGAGTTTATTATTATAATTGAGGATATAATATTTTATTAGTGCCTGCTTTTTATTTTGTGTAATTGTTATTTGCTTGCTTTTAAACAAATATATGAAAACTTAATAACAATTTCTTTAATTTCTTACGTATTTAATATATACGTTAATGCCTTTTTTATTTCAGTTCGTGAGTAGAAGTCAATATGTAGTTCAAGAAGAGCTTTTTTAATTCGGAGAAGAACAAGTAAATCTAGACAAAACTCACTTCAGTTTCAAGCGCCATCAAGAAGAGACAACACTTCAATTCATGAAGTTCCCTTGAGTGAACGGAGTCGCATACCCCTGAAAAACCACTTCATTTGAGCTTCCTGCATGTAACTGATCAATCAATTTGTGCAAAATTATCAAACCTTCTGAAAGAGTATGAGCGCTGATTCATTGAATGAACTATTTTACGTGACCAAAGTGAAAAGTAAATGGATGTGCGAAGAGGATACGATCCTCTACAAACTGCAAATTGAAAATAAGTGTCAGGTTGGTAATTCCACTGGCTGCAAAGACTATACATCCATCCAAGTGAAGGAAAGCAATGGAAGTGACTGTTTCCACACTTACCAGTTCAGCAACACCTTATTGTTCCGCAAGTAGCATGGGCTCATCTGACAACAGCGAAGAGAGTCCTTGGGAGGATGAAAATGCAGCATCAACGATCAGAAAGAACCGTATCTCAACTGGCATTGCAAGACACATTTTTACAAGCTTAAAGATGTCGTCTCAAGGAGTAGTAAAAGTGTGCGGCCAGCTTCCTAGTCTTTCTGGTGAGGGCATTGAAATCCTAACAGCATATCAGTCACCAATCCAGAAGGCTATATACACGAGAGCTGCTCAAGTGAAGAAACACTTGGTGAGCACGCTTCATCTGGAGAAGTGGCGTACAAACTTTGATGGCAAACGCATTGATTGATGGTTTTGAATATCTGGCCGTGGTCTTCAAGAATGAAACAAAAGAAATTAAGTTGACTGCGCTCAAATTGAAAGATAGAAAAGCTCAAACAATCGCATAAGGACTCTAGAGTGTGTTAGAGGAATCCAACCTGTGTGTGTTAGAGGAACCCGGAGATCAATTGTTATGATTGTTGCCGACAAAACAAGTATGAATACTGGGAAGAAAAAGGCGTTGTTTTTCGGCTTGAGCAAATGTTTGAAGAGAAAGGTCACCCCGAACCCAAGTTCATCAGTTGACAGCACCATGTGCCGGATCGCTTTCTTAGCGTTGTCATGGGCGATGAGCTACATGGATCGACTAAATCACCAAACATCGAATACTTCTTTGTATACGATTTGATGAGCAAATATGATAAATTGAAAGCAACCTTCAGCAATGGTAAAACTGAGACTAAGGAAACATGCAGCTGGAGAGACGACGAAAGTTTTCTACTACCTCACTAGTGTCTTCCGTCACTTCACTGAGAGGAGTGACATCCATTTCGTGAAGTTTCAACAGATCGCAAACATAGTAATGCACGCTGGAACTCTCGTAACATGATAGCTCTTCTTGCGCTTATTCTGATGCCTCAAACCCGGAACAGGTGAGTAAAATCTGTTCATTCATTTCCTACTTGTGGCCTGACCATTGATTCAACAGTAGATTGTTCCATGCTGAAGATTAAAATATCTGCAGCTCTGAGTGGCTACCCAATATGTCTCAAATGCTTGAAAACCCACCTGAAAGATGAATCTCCAATTAACATTGTCCGAAGCAAGCAGTGCTGTCAGCTTGCGATGAAAGCTTTGTAAGATTTGTATGACTCCTGCCGCAACAAGGGCAATCTCCCACTGAGATTCATCCTGCCTACCGACATTATGGTGAATAAGTGACTTCCTTGTATGTTTGATGAATCTAAAATAACGTATATAAGTGATTCTAAAGCTTATGATCAATTTTGTATCTGCCTAAAACGCCCAAAAATTGACAAAAAAGCGAATATATACCAATTTTGAAAACATTTTGTGCGTTAGGTTTTTCATCATAGCGTATTGAAAGTGAGGTTTTCACTAATCTTGAATGAAAACTCATCAAATTACGATACAGGGAAACGAGATTGCATAAAAGTCATCACCCCAATATACATACATACACACACACACACACACACATATATATATATATATATATATATATATATATATATATATATATATATATATATATATATATATACACTATTAATGTAACATTTTGTACTCTTATTGAGAAATATCTGAATTTTTCGAATTTCTAAAGGAAATAAGAGAAAACTGTTGTTTAACTCCTTTTTTAGGGGAGTAAACACGAAAGTTCATTTTCCTTATGGAAGATTCAATGTTAAATCTTGTAAGCAGTTTTCTCCAACTTATTCGTGAAGATCTTGGGGCAAATGAGTTGTATTTGTTACAAAATGCAAAAACACTTATTCACAAAGCTAGTAAAGACGTCTAAAACAATATTTTGGGAAGGCCTCCCTTTTGAGGGGCAACGGGCGTAAAAAGGTGGTGGGTGACGTGTTACAAAAATCTCAAATATTTATTTTCGGTATGCCAGTAAGCGTCAGATTAATCACAAATGTCACAGAATTAATGCCCCAATTCTCCATACATGTAAGAGTGACTGATAATGGGGCTACAGCCCTCTTTCAAAAATTTAAAAAAAAAAATCACCATAAATATGCTTATTAGCAGGGCCCGGATCTTGTTGACAAGTCAACTTTTTTCTGTTACGCATAGGACAAGGCAAGTTCAAATAAAAACGTTATCCATCAACTCTAGGTTCTAAAAATATAGTTTTTTAGGGTCAACTTTTGGTCACTTTTTGCTGTTTTGAAATTTCAGGTCATTTTTTAATATTTTAAGGCAACTTTTAGGTCACTTATGGTCTTTTTATTCTTTTTTTTCTTTCTTTCTACATAAGGAAATCTTTAAATGAACACGGTTTACGGATGTGGAAAAGACGAAGTTGAATAATCTCTTTTCTTACTTCCTGACTATTGGAGTGGAAAAACTGCATTCTTAACAAGCTAATGAAAACTAAACTGTAGCTGGTTAACGAAAGGCGGGAGTTGGTAGGTGGCCAAACAGATAGTTTTGGGTTATTGACCACAAAGAATGTGATCACGTGAATAACTAAAAATGCATTAGAAGGCGTACAAGGGCTTTAAACGTGTTTTTATCTATTATTTTCATGTAGTCTAAACTTGCTAAGTTTTATTGTTTAAGTGTGCTTCCTGAAACTCGGGAGTGAATTGACGCTTTCAATACTTACAATACCGTACAATGGACTGATCAATAGAAATAAATTATCAATGGACTGCAACTAACTGAAACAAAACTTTTTGAATATGAGTGAGAAATGTTAATTAAAAATCCGATGGATATTAAAAAATGTCGTTTAATGAAATAAAAGTTTGAGAAAACGTAAGTTTTAAAGTCAATTTTTGTGATGTTTAGGGTCATTTTAAAGGGATTTTAGTGTCATTTTATAGGTCACTTTTTAAAATTTTTTAGGTCAACAAGATCCGGGCCCTGCTTATTAGGGACATACGAGAAGTATTTTTTGTCAATTAATGTGAAATTTGGCGTCATTGTAGCAAAAGAGTATGCGTTTTTAAAATCTGGAATGTTATTTTGGTAACGCACCGCTTTAGGGGGACACAGGGAGCGAAGCATCAGATGATGGATCTCCATAAAAATTCAAAATGTTGTTCCTGAAATGCCAGTGAGCGTCAGATTTTTCACAACTGTCACAGAATTAATATTCTAATGCTCTTTACATGTGCCAGTGACTTATATGGGGTTATAGCCACCTTTCAAAATAAAAAAAGCATAAATATCCTTAGTAGGGCTATAGACATACGAGAAGAATGAATGTTTTCTTAACTAATGTAAAACTTGGCGCCGCGTTAGTAAAAAGTTATCGGTTTATCAAATCTGGAATATTATTTTTGTAATGTAACGCCTTAGGGAGGCACAGGGGATGAAGCATAAGTTGGTGGATATTTATAAAAATTTGAAATTTTATTTTTGAAAGTCCACTATGTGTTAGATTGATCTCAAATAATGTGAAGATATGTGTATTTAGACACATGACAAAATATCTTATTTTGAACTATGGGACATTTTATTAAAAAAAAAAACATTACAGTGAAAAGGATAACCATTCATTAAAAGTTAAATCACCTTTCAACTTTTTTTGTGCTGTTTGTCGTTTCTTTCTTACATTTGTAATTTCTCAATTAATAAAAACAACAGATTGCTTCCCCGTCCGCATTCCTACCATCACCTTACCTTGGTTACACGACGAGCACGCAATTTTTCATCTAGACGGAAAACATAGTGAATAACCGAGGATATGAGCCCGGAAGGGACGCTAAACAAAAACGATTGAAAGACTTTTGGAAGGGACAGTCGACATGGAATTTGAAACGAGTTAAGATGTAGACCGCGAACTTCATTTTGAAACTTACGACTAATTTTGCCTTGCTCTGTCCTATAGAGCACTTTTGTATCAGCAAACGGTCCATAGCTGTTAACGACGATGACTTGTCTCTGAAAATAAATTTTGACTCTGACTAAACTTGCGGTCTCCGTAAAATCGGTTTTCCTGTCCGAGTTTCGCTGACTCTTAACCTTTGATTACTTGGACGATCAGCCAGCCAAATAGAGAGATAGACGGACGTCGACCCGCTGGAAGAATCGTCAAGAAGGCATCAACCAGATCTGCAAGTAAGTGCAAATAGGTTAACCTGTCATAAAAGTTGCTCCCTTCTCAAGCCTTTTCATCCCCTTTTACATCAGTCTCTTTCTTTTGCATATGTTTGATTTTATTTAAATGCAACCTAGGTGCGATCCCGTACTTTATGTTCTATCAAGTTCAATGTGTACAAAATCCTGGGCGCAACTTGTCGGTTCTGAAATCCCCGATTACGTTATTTATAAGCGCATTATCTGAGCTCTCAGACCGACAAAGGGCGACTGCACAATAATACAAAGTAATATTCCGATATTCCTTACATGTGCCAGTAACTAATATTGAGCTACAGCCCACTTGCCGAAAAACCCCTTTAAAAATTTACGAGAAATATCCTTACCAGGGTTATACCGAAGAAACTATATTTTGTCAAGTACTGTGAAATTTGGTGTTATGATAGTAAAAGTCTGGGATATTATAGTAATAACAGTAGGCACAGGGCACTGTGGGTAATTTGGGGATCATAGGGGGGACTGATGGAAATAACAAATTTTATTTTGAAAGTGCACATGAGTGTCAAATTAGTTGCAAGATGCACACAATTAATACTCCATACTACTTTTATGTACCATCTATTTGAAAAGCATCGTAAATTCAATATGATTGTTCTTACCGAAAGACCTAGTGGCAGAAGCATTTATATATATATATATATATATATATATATATATATATATATATATATATATATATATATATATATATATATATATATATATACTTAATGTGAGATTTGCATTCTTTTAGAAAAAAATGTTTGTTTAGAAAGAATTCTCAAGTCACCATAAGATAATACCCATGTGTGGCTTTTAGGGTCGTTGACTCAGAGTTTGTTTTGTCTATTGAGAGTGTCAACGCGAAAGGTTGAAAGCAGTTTTCTCTAATTATTTGTAAGAATTTTGCGGTAAATTTGCATTTTTAGTTACGAATTACAATAACACTCTTTCGCTTGTACCTTTGATGGTGCATGCGTCTGGAATTTTATTATGGACATTCCTTCTTATTGGGCAACGGTAGCGACAAGAAAAAATCTAACTCTTCAGTATTTGTGTTATTAGCGTGAGCGTAAAAAATAATCACTAATATCACAGAATTTACACTCAAAACATACTTTCATGTGCCAGTGGTCATTGTGGTTAGTGCTCTCAAACGGGTTGGGTCACCTCGAGTCGGATTGGGTTGTCGGGTCGGGTCAGTCAGGTCAGCTCGAGTCGAGTTACGGGTCGGGTCGCGTCGGGTGAACTCGGGTCTGGTTGGGTCAGTCGGGTCAGCTAGAGTCGGGTTATCGTGTCAGGCTACTCGGGTCGGGTTGTCGGGTCGGGTCAGTCGGGTCAGCTCGGGTCAGGTTATTCGGGTCGGGTTGTCGGATCGGTTCAATCGGGTCAGTTCACTTTGGTCAACTGAGTTAAGGTTGAGCTTAAACTCGGCTGGAGGCGAAAGCTGCTGTTTTCCACTAGCTGCCTAATTAAAAATAGCAATTTTCAAATGATTTTATAGAAGTCATAAATCTATTTTGAACACTTGCAGCTAGTGTTTTTATGGAAATGCTTATTTTTGTACTTGTAGGTACTTTAATTTTTAAATGTGAAAGATTCGTTTTCCAATCGACTGTAATATTAATATCTACGACAATATTTAGTCTGGATTTAGAACAAAACTAGAAGCTGTTTAAGCAAGGGCAAAAGAAAGATTGGATATGGACGACCAAGCCCAAGCAGGGTCCCGATAGCTGTCAGTGGTACAGAATTCATCTCTGATGCATGGTGTAAATGGTTCGATCTCAGCTTGTGCTAAGTGGGCTTTGTGGTGGAGAAACGCCATGTAGTGGGTTTTCTCGAGGTTCTCCTGTATCCTCCAACTTTCTTCATTCCACCATTGCATTATTTCTCATGGTCACCATATCCCTTAGCCTCGGTGCCGGAATTAAGGGACCTTAAACTGAATATTTCATTTTATTTCACCAAACCCAAGAATATCGATACAAGAATAAGATAAAGATTGAATATGCAAAACGAAGTGCATAGTAATCTTGCTCTTGGCCTTGTTTTTGTCATCACGAAGTAGCGATGAGCATATTTTCTTGCTTTCCGTATAGTATAAAAGACCATAATCAAAATCACACTTGGTCTTCATTTGTACGGATGAGGCGAGCATTTTTGGCTCTTGTATAGCATGAAAGACTACGAAATGCAGGACCAAGACTTGACTGTGCAAGACAAAGAATAAGACGCAGTATTAATGACCAAGACCCAGGGTGCGAATTGTTTGAATTTCATTTGTTGCGCTGAAAGTGATGAAATAAAATTAGTACTTTATAATTAATTATCATACTGTATTTTTAAATTTTAAATTACAAAATTCATATTATGTATCTTCTTACTTGCAACTATATATACTGTAAAGTACGTTTTAATTACCGAGAAAGAAAAATCAAAGTGGCGCGGGTCCCGGAATCATAAGAACCTATTTTGGAATTAAAGTTGAAGGGTTGGAAAATATCACAGGTGTTCTCCCATTTCCTCAACCTTTATCATTGTAGTTAAACGATTTCCTTTTGTCCCCGCAAAGAGATTCTTGCTACTGCCTTCCGAGAAGACCCGCAGCAACACTGACCTTGAAGAAAAATTTCGTCACACAGAATTAAAGCAAAAAAAAAAAAAAAATTCCCCCACATCGGACATTGATGTCAGTTATAAAAAAATAACCAAACCTCAAAAGTGCCAAATATTCGTTAAGATGCATATACAAGTCCCCCGCTTGATCTAGCTAGTGGTTAACGTGTAAGACTTCGGTACACGTGGTCCGTGTTTAATTCCCAATGGGAGTGCATTTTGGCGTTCACCCAATGTCCTGACCATAGTGCTCTAAAACGGCTCGGGTCGGGTCAACTCAGGGCGGGTTATTCGGGTCGGATTGTCTGGTCGAATCAATCGGGTCAGCTCGGGTCGGGTGGTTGGCTCAGGTCAATCGGATCGGATCACGGGTTGGGTCACTCGGGTCGGGTCGCGTCATCGGGTCGGGTCAGTCAATTCGGATCACGGGTCGGGTCGGGTCGGTCTTCGTTGAAAGAACTAATTGTGGGGCTACAACTTCTCCTTTCCGGTTCCAAAATCACTTTGAAAACAATAATAAATATCCATACCACCTTCTTATACGACTATGACTATAAATCTTTTAAAAGACAAGTTTGGGGAATGACTTATTTCTATTGGGTGAAGTGTTGAAGGGTGAAGTGAATGGCTACCAATTAGTCCAGATCTTCCCCCATGCATTTTTCTTGTGAAGATTTCTTTAAAAATATAAAAAATCATGTTACAATATAGATGATTTAAAACAAAGAATTGTCCAGAGCGTAGAGATGATCACTCCAGACATACTGGAGAAGGTGTTCACAGTGGCTTTAGTAAATCGCATTAATTCATGTGTTGCTCGTTCACAAGGGCGTGCTGAATAAAAATTCATTTTATCTGTCTTACACTTTGATTAATAAAATCTTGAAACAATTTAGTTAAAGACAATTGAGCCAAAAAAGTGTTGTTTCTAAGAAGGAATAATACGCTTTCTTGGGTTTATGGTATAGCCTTACTCAACTTTGTCCTTATTCCTCGCGAGACATTTGTTTTTACTACAACCGTTTGTCCATAGTATACGATTTCCTTTGCTTACGTGTGCAGTAGACGAGTAAGCTACTGCGTGGAAAGTGGAATCATACAGTTATTGTGTAAGAAGTAGGGAAATGTTACGTCTTCTTATGAATAAAGATAACAATATTAAATGTCACCTATTAGACTTTTAATTTTTAAAATATTACTTCTCATTAAGGTTTTTTTTGTTCGTGGTAAGCGAGGAATTTTCCATTGTCATTTTGTGTTCTATTTCGAGCTGGTTTGCTTAAGTGTGCAGAAAATATACAGGTGACTTGTATGTATGATTTTATCCTATAAGAAGAGTCAAATTTGTTTTTTAAAAATTCTTTGATTATAGTCCAGTGATACCAAAACAACAAAGCCATATCCTTATTCTGGTACACTTCCACACGATATTCATTTCCACTAGATTCAGATTTTAAAAAAAGTCAAAACATTCTTCTACAATAATGACAAATTCCACGTTAATTGTAAAGCATATTTACCTTCTTACTTTAGTCTCTACTTACGATGTTTATCGTAAATTACATTATTTTCGGAAGAGTGTCTGTAATCCCATAAAAGTCACTGGCACATGCAAGGAGCATCCGGAATATTAATTTTCTATCATTCGTGATTAATCTAGTGCTCCCTAGAATTTCCAAAATAAAACTTGAAATTTTTATAAAGATCCATCAAATTATGCTTCGACCCTGTACCCACTTAAGGCGATGCGTTATCGAAATCACATTCCAGATTTCATGAACGCATACCTTTTTGCTACAATGCAATAAAATTTCACATTAATTACAAAAAATACCTTCTTCTTGTACGTCCACAATAATGATATTTATGGTGATATCTTTTTTGTTTTTCTTTTTTGGGGGGATTTTGTAGCCCCTATAAGATACTGTCATGAAAGGAGCATTGTAATATTAATTCTGTGACAGTTGTGAAAAATCTGACGCTCACTGGCATTTCCGGTACAAAATTTTATTTTTTTTTATAAAGATCCATCATCTGATGCTTCGCCCCCTGTGCCCCCCTAAGGCGGTGTGTTACCAACATAACATTCCAGATTTGAAAAACGCATAATCTTTTGCTACAATGGCGCCAAATTTCACATTAATTGACAAAAAATACTTCGTCTCGTATGTTCCTACTAAGGATATTTTGGTGTTTTTTTAATTTTTGAAAGGGGGTTGTAGCCCCATTATCAGTCACTCTTACATGTATGGAGAATTGGAGCATTATTTATGTAACATTTGTGATTAATCTGATGCTTACTGGCTTTCCGAAAATAAATTTTGGGATTTTGGTAACACATCACCCGCCACATTTTCACGCACGTTGCCCCCAAAAGGGAGGCCTTCCGAAAATAATGTTTCAGACGGCTTTACTAGCTTTGTGAATGAATGTTTTTGCATTTTGTAGCAAATACAACTCATTTGCCCCAAGATCTTCACGAATAATTGTTGGAGAAAACTGCTTACAAAATATAACATTGAATCTTCCATAAGGAAAACGAACTTTCGTGTTTACACCCCTAAAAGAGGAGCTAAACAGCAATTTTCTCTTATTTCCTTTAGAAATTCGAAAAATTCAGATATTTCTCAATAAGAGTGCAAACTTTTACATTAATAGTATTAAGACTTCATGTTTTCCCAGTGCTGTAGAAAATTACAGGAATTAATGGAACAGTCTATATATATATATATATATATATATATATATATATATATATATATATAGATATATATATATATATATATATATACATATACAGGGTGGTCGTGCATGAATGTCGGAAAATTCGGGAGATGACTCTACAGGTAAAAACAAGGAAAAAATGTCATATGAACATTGGGTGAATGCGGCTTCGTTTGGACGCTAGAGGCGTCTGAAATGTCACCTTCCGAGGCGGCAATTTGTAATATCTCAAGAACGGAGAGAAATACGAATGTCGGGTCAAAACATATCAAAGAAAACCCCATCCGAAGAATCCAATTATGCATAAGTAATGGCGAAACAGTGGCGGCGCTAGAGGGTGGCACAAAGAAAGTGATTGAAACATGGAGAAAAGTTAACAATTTACACTGAAAAATTGTAGGAAGGGATGTTACTTGGAACATGCAACAACAAATGTTACTGAACAAAGGCAACAACGGCTAGTCTGCAGGGACATTATGGAAGGCGGATTGTAGGAATACAGTATCATTGTAATGGTGAGAAATAGGAATGTCGGGTCAAAAGATATCAAAGGAAATCCCATCCGAAGAATCCAATTATGTATAAGTGATGGGGAAACAGTGGCGGCGCCAGGAAGAGCACAAAGAAAATGAATGAAACGCGGAGAAAAGTTGAAATTGGTGAAAACACAACTATTTGAAAGCAATCAGGAAACAAGGAATACAACTCTAGGTGTACTGTATGATACATGTCCGATGACAGAGGGCGCATAGCTACAGTAGGTGGAACAAGGGGGCGTGCAGAGCGTCGCGTAGTATAGTTAGTTATAGGAGTAGTGAAAGCGTGGGTAACGAGAGCGTTCGTATCGAAGGTGCAGAGGACAGCGCACAGTTCATTCGTACTGAATTGGGCAATGACAATAACAGCACAAGCGTTTTAGTGCTAAACTCTACAGGCAGGGCAGTGATCCATGTGTATGTGAATGTGGTTTACTTTGTGTCGTGTGAAACAGTGTTGATGTTGACAAACGCGGGACGGACAAGTGCTATGTGTAATGCACCACAATGAATCGGGTAGTATACACCAACGCCGAAATGGCAGATATGCATTTGATGTACGGCTTAGCGGAAGGTAATGCAGAAGAAGCACGTAGGTTATATGCGGAACCCTATCCAGATCGACAAATTCCAGCGCCGGGGATGTTTATTCGTATTCACCAGCGATTGCGGGACACTGGGTCATTCCTTCCCAACACAGACATTCCGAGATGACGACGCTTTCGAACACATTCACTGGAAAAGAGGGTACTACGACATGTGACCCGGAACCCGAGTATTAGTACCCGACGAATAGCAAGGCAGAAACACGTTTCGCATCAAGTCGTGCTAAGCATCTTGCATAGTAATAATTTCAGACCATACCACGTACAACGAACGCATCCGTTATACGATGGTGACTATGAAACCCGACGACGTTTCTATCGTTGATTATACCGCCGCTGCGGTGTATCACCAGCCTTTCTAACACATGTATTGTTCTCGAATGAGGCATTATTCACACGGGATGGCATCACAAATTTCCACAATGACCATCGATGGACACTCAACAACCCGCATGCAATTGTAGAGACGAAGCATGAACAGCGTTTCCAATTGCATGTGTGGGCTGGTATTATTGGCGACAACGTTGTGGGATCACACTTCTTACCACAGCGATTGAACGCAATATCGTATCTCCAGTTTCTGACCCAGAACCTACCTATTCTGCTTGAAGATGTGCCATTGAGGACACGACAGTGTATGTGGTTTATGCATGATGGCGCCCCTGCCCACTTATGTCACACCATTCTTGCATATCTGAACAAAACATTTCCACGCAGGTGGATAGGTCGTGGTGGAAGGCAAGCATGGCCCCACGTTCACCCGACCTGAATCCCCTAGATTTTTTTCCTGTGGGGTTACGTGAAGAGTCTCGTGTATACACGGCCCCTGCATGATGTTGAAGATCTTTCCCAGCGTGTATGTGCTGCATTTGCCACATTACGGCAAACGCCAGGGATATTGGCACCAGTCAGACAATCCTTACGCCATCGTGTAACTGTCTGTCTCGAAGAACAAGGAGGACATATTGAACAGCTGCTATAGAATGACATTATGTTGACCATGGTAAGTACAATACCTCTTGTTTTTACAGTACATTGGGTCTCATCTTCCATACGTGTTTTTTACGATCTGCACGTTTCATCACTAAGAGTGTTTAACAGTTTCTTTGCATCTCCCATGCGCCGCCACTGTTCCGCAGTACGTGCACGTGGATTATTCGGATGGGATTTTCTTTGATATCTTTTCACCCGACATTTCCATTTCTCTCCGTTAAAATGATACTGTATTTCAACATCCCACCTCTCATAGTGTCCCTACAGCGTAGCCATTGTTGCGTTTGTTCATTAACATTTGTTGCTGCATGTTCCATATAACATCCCCTCCTACAGTTTGTCAGTGTAAATTGTTCACATTTCTACGTATTTCAATCACTTTCTTTATGCTTCCCCTGGCGCCGCCACTGTTTTTCCATCACTTATACATAATTGGATTCTTCGAATGGGATTTCCTTTGATATCTTTTGACCCGACATTCCTATTTCTCACCATTACAATGATACTGTATTCCTACAATCCGCCTTCCATAATGTCCCTACAGATTAGCCGTTGTTGCCTTTGTTCAGTAACATTTGTTGTTGCGTGTTCCAAGTAACATTCCTTCCTACAATTTTTCGGTGTAAATTGTTAACTTTTCTCCATGTTTCATTCACTTTCTTTGTGTCCCCCTCTAGCGCCGCTACTGTTTCGCCATTACTTGTGCATAATTGGATTCTTCGGATGGGGTTTTCTTTGATATGTTTTGACCCGACATTCGTATTTCTCTCCGTTCTTGAGATATTACAAATTGCCGCCTCGGAAGGTGACATTTCAGACGCCTCTAGCGTCCAAACGAAGCCGCATTCACCCAATGTTCATATGACATTTTTTCCTTGTTTTTACCTGTAGATTCATCTCCCGAATTTCCCGACATTCATGCACGACCACCCTGTATATATATATATATATATATATATATATATATATATATATATATATATATATATATATATATATATATATATATATACTGTATGTATATATATATATATATATACTGTATGTATATATTACACATATAGGGTTCACCATTTATCTTTAACCTAACGTGTAACTTTTTAATATTATTTTAGTGACAGAAATATTGATATTAAAATACTGTTTGGCAACTTGTGCAATCCCACCAAATTAACAGTGTTGCTAACCCTACACAAAGTTATATTTTTAAAAAGTTCCAGTACATCTGATATTTCATATTCCAAATATTGATATCAAGCGCAACCTTAAAATATAATACTTATTACTCACTATTACAAACTAAGGATGCTACATTATCAGAAATATCTTCTAGCAAACAAATTTTGAAATCTCTACAAAAGTAATAGCAGAAATAAAAAGGACGGGGCAGTGCACATCCAAAGATCCTAGGTACCGTGTATTATGATCATGGTATCAAGTATTTCAAGTGAATAGAAACTAAGATACAAGAGATGCAAAATCTGACATGTCTACGAAAGACTTTTATGTGTAAGAAGTATTTAGATAAGTAGTCATACAATAATATAGGTGGTTTTCTGAACACGTGAAGGTCATATTGCCGCTATTCGAATTGTTACACCAAACTGTTCCAGAGAAATGACAAACATTGTTAAAGTTTTCAACAGTGCTAAAATCATTCAATTGTGAGAATTTCCTGTAATTACAACTACCTCTAACTCGTGCTGTAATGTTATGGGAACGAATGAAAACAATTAATATTATAAAAATGTTATATACATACTTCATTTATGCAGTATAACAATACCCAGCCATATTTCTCATATCATTGGAACGGTTTGAGATGAATATTGCTGTAAAGATATTAAATGTAATTTCTATATCTGTTGAGAAGCATGCTTCCAGTTCGTTACATATTGTCGACTACATGGCTAGCTTTCAATCTTGACAAACAGTAGTTACTGTTTGAGAACAATCGCTCGAAATTTTGTTTCATTTCTAGGTGCACTTTCGTAACGATATCGTATCAAATTGCAAAATATTTTGAAACGGTATTTCATGAAATACCATTTATGCCTATGTAATAATATCACTTAAGTTTTGTTAAACTAGCCTGTTCTCACTTACAGAAAGTCTGGATTTTATTCTTCAGATTGACTTGACTACCGTTCTCTGATTGTTCTTCTTAGCTAACGTCTCTAATTGTAAGGAGACAAATAACCTCCCTACTTGAGTCAATATTACTTACCATTCATTCTGGTCGATTATTACAAAAGATAAATTTGTTTCTATTCACTTCCGACATTTAAATCAACGGTAATAGTGACGATAATAATATTTTTATGTCATTTAAGTTTTCCTTATGGTCAGCAGAAATATTCATAGAAAACTAGAGAACTCATGTTCTATAGTAAACACACTAACGTACAATGTTATCTCATAATTACAACTATTCAGTTATTTTATAAATTGTGACATGATTGTTGTCAAAAAGAGATCTACCTTAAAACTGAATAAAAAGTTAGTAATTTAGGAATCCTTATTCTAGAATCAAAACATTAAATTTTAGGTATTTATTAACCCTGAACTGGTGTAGTGAATCTTTAATTCATAGTTAGTGATGTGAGGTCCCTGGGTGAGTGCCAGGTTTGTCAAATATATTGAACGAGAAAAGTGATTATAAAGTTTGCAAAATGCATAAAATATGAACACTAACAAGATCCTTCATGCCTAAGAGGTTAGCGTACGCGCCTTTGGCGTGGGAGTCCCGGCGGGAGCTGATATGGTTCGGATTCCACGTTGATCAGTAGGTCCCGTCTCATATAGCCTCGCTGCTCAAAGGGACGTTAAAACTCAAAATCAACTCACCTCATGAACACTGCCCTTGAACAAAATAGTAACACAATTAGTGACGTGAGGTCCCTGGAACTCCACTAACTGCAAGGAAACGTAACAGTGACGCTTAGACATCCGAACTCTACAGCTACTTGTAGCACATTGCGAGTAAGAAAGATACTGGGAGTGGCACGCAATCAAGGTCAATCGTCTGCTAGAGGAAAAAGAAAAAAGATGTCCGATGTCCGTGGGACCTCACGTCACCACTTAAGGGTTAAGCAATATCTCTCGTTATTCATTCCTTTTCTGTTACGTAATGTAGTTAGAACACAAGAACTTGGTAGAAGAATACCTGCTAGTTTTCTTTCTCACTTACTTGAAAGAAGCGAAGAATTGAATCGCAAAATTGTGCTCATCGCAGTTAGCCAAACAAACACTTTTCTTCTTGGAAGTACCATTCTCTGAAAAGTATTTAAAAAAAAGTGTTTGCAGTTTTGTGTTTTCCATCTCTGTGCTAAACCGGGCTACTGAAAATCATAACATACTACTGACGTGTGATTTCAACCATGACCAGATATTCTGTTCCGTGCAGTTAGTGGGTGCACAGTTCAACATGCAAGATCAACTCTCAGAGTACAGATTGCATCTCACCATAGCATCTCGTCTTTAAGAGAGGTGGAGTAAACGACCTCACCGCAGGCCCAGTATTATTGTTTTACATCAATAAATGATGCAATTTTTTTAATCTAAATTATAGACTGTTATTTACAGTTCGGCGCTTAGGAAACGAGATATGTCATAAGGAAAAACTGAAAACAGGATCAACTTAATTCGAATTATTTAAAGTAAGAACCTCTTCGCTAACCATAGATTTGCACAATCTACTAAGTCATGGAATGACTTCTGGAAGTCCTATGTATAGTGATGGTGTTCAAAATCCTCATAACTGCTTCTGAGTGTCTGAAATATGAACCAGAAACAAACCTTTCAGCGGCGTTTCGAATTTGTGAAAAAGTGAAATATTCCCTCTTAGGCAGATCTGGTGATTAGGCCTATGTGTGTGTGTGGTAACACATAATTAAATTTTGAATGAACAACTCACAAATAACCAATGCATTATGTGGCGCAGCATAGTGATACAGCAACTTCCAGTTGGAACTGACCGACACCCCGGTCTCACGCGTGTAGTTGTTTTAGCAGCAGACGTTCCAGAATTTCCATTAAGAAAACTGAGTTATACTTTGGCCATTGAGTACATACTCCCGGTGAAAAATTCCTTTGCTGCAACAGAATCAATCAAGACTATCTTGATTTGACAATTATTTAGCGGTTCGTGTAAATCAGAACCGTTTCAGTTACCACTTTCCTGCTTAGTTTCCGTCAGGGATGAATTCAGGGGTAGCCCGGGGGGAATCCCCTCCCAAGAAAATTCATCCCCTCCGGAGAAACTTCCAAAATTTCAGTCACAAAATGTAGAAATTACTGGACCCAATTATTTGCTTTTCTTTCCGTGCACGTGAAGACGAAATCCGATCTCTCAATATACATATAAATGACGCAGACTCATTCTATATAAATACTAAACAATTAACACCTAAGATAGAATGCCAAAATAGTCAATAAAACCTGTATTTCATAACGCTATGACCGAGTTTGGCAAAACATGAAATTGTCAACTGTTGAAGAAGGGTTTGTATTTTAGTAGGTACTATACTCTCGCCCTATATTATATATTAGTACTGTATGTAGCACAGATTGAGATAGGAAAGGAAAGATAGGGCTTTGATCATTCCATATGATCTCTGATGTCAGTAAACTTCATTCAGTTCTTGAAAATGTACAGTTCTTGCATTATTTGAAATAGAGCGCCTAAATTTCATTTCTCGCATCGGAAGTAACAGACGTAAATGTGTTTTACGATTGTTAAAGTAAACACACCTTTCTTTAACTAAAAATAAGTGAGTTAAAGGGTGAGATTCAGAGGGATCAGGGAGGAATAGTTATCCCTCCTGGGTTAGAGATTTATATAGAATTTATCAATATAATAGTAGCATATAAGTGAAAAATTGCTATTGAAGGTGACGAAGATCCTGCTCAGTGCCGTGCAATGGGGGAGGGGCAACGGCCCCGGGCGCCGAAGTAAGGGGCGCAAAATTCGGGAGGGAAAAGAAAAGAAAAGAAGGAAAGAACAAAGAGAGGAATGAAACACATATGCACATGTGGTCATGTGTACATATATAAAATGAAAGGAAAAAAGTAATAAACAGTGCTCAAAATCAAGGAAAAGCAGGGTTTACTTTTTAAAATATTCTCACCTTTCGCGGCTGGTCTGTCGACCTCACTCACACGTACGGGGCTACCGTCGTATACTCTCGCCCCAAGCGCTGATTTTCCACGACACGGCACAAAGTCGTGGAAAATCCTACTGAAGACAGTCCTACTGAAGATTTCGTAAACTAAACTATTGATGTGTATGCAATGAAGAAACCAAGGCTAATATGCTTGATTTAGAATCAGAAGTTTGAGAAAGAATGATAACCTTTTGTTAAGATATTCATATGTATGTTTTGGGACAAAAAAAAAATAATAATAATAAAATAAAAAATAAAAAATTGCGTTAATTTAAATCTTTTTTGAAAACTTCTACTAACAAACAGTAACTACTGAACATAGGAAATAATAATAAAAATAGCTACTGTAAATAGCAGTTAAAGTTTAGTCTAAAATATTTTTGTCAGTCTTTATTTAATGTTTTAGATAAAATTAAAAGATTTCTTTTTTTTTAATTATAATCTCACGTTGAATATTTATCAGCAATTAGTCTCAATATTAGGTAAGATGTGCATGTGAATGGAATTGTTAAATATGCTGCTTTCTTGCAAACATACAGAAAAACAACCCTTCCCCCCGATGAGTTCACATTCCCCCCTGGGTGAAAATGTCTGAATTCAACACTGGTTTCCGTATGTACTAAAAACTCATGTTTTGTCCTTCTTAAAAATTTCATGAAGGAAATTCCTACCATTCATTGTAGAGGCATTCATTTTCACGTAATGATGCAATAATTACTTCGATTTAGGAATTTCAAATAATTCATTAAGAAATATGACACGAAACGTGTACAAGACTACAGTCTCTTTAAACCCTCTACTTTTATTTGTCGATCAGAATTCTTACTAATAAAATTTGATATCTCACTTATACTTGTATTTCAGTTATTCAATATGACATCCTGAACGTTATCATCTTCAGTTTCCCTGAGAAATTTGTTTCGATCTGAATGATAATTCCTTTCAACAAATTTCTTGGCAGCATAGAACCTTTTCATAACATTCAAACACTGTACGGAAGAAAATTGACTTAATAAACTTTTGTCAGCGTCCAAAATATTTTCATTGGAGTTCTTCCTAGATGCAGACAGAAGTTGATGTTCACTCTCCGTTTTAGTGTTTAAATGTTGGATAGCTATCACATCAGTCTATACTTAAAGGTACCACGAGCTACAGGCCACAAGCCAAGCTGGAAAGATCTAAACGTGTTTCCAAAGTAACATGCAAAACCTACTACTTTGAAAATCTGCCATATCGGGGTTAACTTCGAGAGAAAAAGCTTTATTTCCGTACTAAAAAGTGTTTCAACGTTACTTAATTCTTCCAAGCCTATGCTCTGTTATGTCATGGTTTGCTTCTTTTTTCCTCAGTGAATAAAATTAAAGAACACAGGGGAAAACAAGCATCACAAATATGATTAAAGTTTTATCAAAATCATATTAACCCTTTGAGTTAAAGGTGCATTTTCCTACGTGCATGCTGTAATAGCAGGTTTTCAGTTACTGTTAAAAGACTTTCTACACCATTATATAGGGCATAGTTGTTGTATAAAGTTCAATGAATATATTTTTGTACAATCGTTCACGCACGCATGCACACATCCACACAAGAAATATTTGCATTGTGAAACATATGGGTTGAAAAGGAACAAATTTGATATTTTTATTTTCAAGTGATTTTATGCTGCTTCAGGTTGGCAACCGTGACCGAAAATCAAAGACACAGTTTGGTTCGTGTTTCTTCTTTGTGATCTTAAGATACTACCTAGAAGTTGCCAAATGTTCATTGTGAAAACAAACATATGTGTGTCGTAATTGAGTATTCCATTAGGCCTGTCATCTACCGAGACAAAACATTTGTTTCTTTTTCTGTCTGTAAGGTGCTGTCACCTACAATGAAATAGTGAAACTAACTCGCGCTTTGCATTGACTAAAGAAATTCATCATTTCTAGGATTACCGGTAATACGACCCTTAATAAAGGATACGTTTCCATGACATCATCACGGATTTCACTGGTATTTTGGAACGGAGTACTTTATGACATCTTGCTGGATATCAATGGAACGGAAAGGGTTAACTTCTACCAGGAATCAAACCAGAAATTTTTCACCCTTACGTTAGGTACTCTAACAGTTTTACTACACGAAATGTAACATTCATTTTTTAAAAAATACTTGTTTTGCTTGAAAATAGTTATTTGACAAGAAGGAACATTCAACAACAACAAAAAATGCACAGCGAGAAATTACGATTATTTTCTAAAATTCAAAGAAAAGTGGATAATTCTATAGAACTCCTTTGAACAAACAGTGCTATGTGTTATCCAGGAACTCTTACCACATGATCGTCCAATGCAAGCTAACCCTCTAACATCACATGATTTGTATGGACCTATAAGGAGAACTCATTATTTGTAAGACATAAAGTATTGACACATTAACTTACAAAGTTCAAGAAGCAAAGCTACTTAAACGAAATAATCTCTTCAGAATAAAATGCAATGCAATTGAATCTTGTAGTAATAATGTTTATTAATTTCCTCATTAGTGTTAATTTTATTGTACGTCATATTCTTTGCTTCTTCTAAAAGTAGACATTTACATTCCTCTGAAAGAAGTGATTACTCTACAAACGAATGATAGGAAAATAATAAATTGTTTCTAACATAAATACTATAGTGTGCCTTCGATTGTATTATATCGGACCAGTCCACACATGCCTGAATTTACCGCTAGGGTCGGACCTAGGGGCGCAGGTTAGACGAAAATTTAATAAGTAAGACAAAAAACTTCAGAAGTTCCGTAATAATAATAATGAATAAGAAAAAGTCAGAGTAAAATTCCCTTCAAATAATAATTCATTTAGCAAGTATATTGTATTTAATCACTTGTGGTTGAAGCTGAAGGAAATTTTATTGCTATATTAACAGTAGCAGTTGGGTAAAGAAGGGTATGTAATGCCCTTATGCTAGTGCGCGGCACTCTCCCGGCATCTCTCCCGTAAATCGGTTGACAACATTTGGGGACGCGGTGGCTCAGTGGTAGAGCATTCACCTCCGGTTCTTGGAGTCCTTGGTTCGATCACAGCTCGCGCCATGTGGACTTTGTGGTGGACAAACGCCGTGCTTGTGGGTGTTATCGGGCTTCTCCCGTTTCCTCCCACTTTCTTCATTTCACAGATCTCTTATCATCACCGTATCGTTTAGCCTAACCGGCATAATCGTGAGACGTAAAGCCTAAAGATTTCATTTCATACTCTTTATACGGTATTCTTAGTTACAACAATTATGCACAATGCTTATAAATATCTTTATTGATTATTGAATATATATTTCCCAGACTATTATGCTATAAACCTTTTTTCTTTTGTTCCTTTCACCTAATGGATTGTGCCAAGTAAGAAAATTACTATTTACTGCTCAACATCTTCCCTCTGTATTGCAACCCCATGACATTGTTATTATGTATGTGTATCGCTAACAAAATCTTTAAAGCAATTATTTTCTGAATTTCAATTTTTACTTTACCTAACGGCGTATGCCAAGTTAAAAAATATTAGTTATCCCCCAATAGTATGATGGAGTTAAAATAGGCTATTTACACGGGCTAATGGTCTTCTTTTTTTTTTTTTTTTTTTTTTTTGCCAAGCTTCTGCTCATGCCTCTGCTACTGAAGAAACATTACAAATATTTTTAGGCACCTACTGTTATGTTTGTAGAATATACAGCATACTAGCACATCCACATATAAACATAAACTATAAAATTGTCACCATTATATCAATAAGTTATATGTAATTCGAAATTTAATATACTGTAATACATGCAAGATAGTAAACTTCTAGCAGTAAGTTATACAAAGGAAATAAAGATTATTTTTGCGTACCAGAATTGAAGAAAAGTTGAGGTGAACATCTACATTTGTCTATAGATTTTCGATATTCATCGTCCAACCTACAGGAAATTCGGGAATAAATATTATTAGTGTACAACTTCATTTCTTCTGTGAATAAACATTTTCTTTGTTTGACTGATAGCTTTCGCAAATTTGGTGAGCTTACTGTTGAGAAGAGACTGGCAATATAAGCAACACTGTTTATTTTCTTGGACGGTAAATAGGTAAAATGATTTATTAATTTCTCAGGAAATTCATACGGGGAGCTGATGAATACCTGTGGAAGAAAGAAACTCATGTAAGTACATTTATTGGCAGCGTGACAAATAAGATACTGATTAAGTTCTCGGCAAAAGCCTAATAATGATGTAATGAACAACTTTCTTGGCCAAACCCCATTGAGATAAAACTTAAAAATTAATCTAGAAAAAACTTTGTATTGTTTTCATTCTAGTGTCAATGAAAAACATCATGAAGATGGACTTCAGTAACCTTTTCATCTTAAAAATGATTTGGTAGTTATTGGACAATATCAATTTTCAGGAATAGAAATTAATTTATTTTAGTCAGTTTTCTCTAAAAGTAGACAGAATGCTTCACACTCACACAAAACCTTTTCTTAAGCTCAATGAGATCTTAAGATTGATGCAACTAATCTTTGGGTATTTTTGTTTTTCACCGATAATAAGGGAGAATAATTTATTATTATAGTACAAAATGAATTGCAGATACCAATGGATGGCCCCTAAATACCGATAAAATGCATTTTCGATATTTTCCAGTGTGCTTGTTCGTCGTCCGTTCAACCTGATGTACACTTCCCTAAAAATCAAATCATTCATAGTATCTGTACCAAGCATTACATTTAAGCTTTCTTTATTACTTTCCCTAGGAGGTTCGAATTCATTGCCTGCCTGTAAAAATGATGATGTACAAAAGACGAACTCTTAATTTGGAGTTCTTTTCGGGCGAATTTCTCGGAACAAATAAGACGCTTTTGTTAATATTTCATAATTGAATGTTTATTAATGCCTAATGATATGGAACAACTTATTTGTAGTAAAAAGTTTACAATGGGTAGTTCATATCTGCAGTGAGTTCTCTTCAGACCATTTTCTTGAAACGAATTCAGAGGATTTTGTTATATTTAAAAAATAAATGTTTCATAATAACTATGTAATACGGAATAAGTCATTTTAATTTTACGAATTCACAGGAATTAATTAACTCTTGAGAATTAGGATTATCGGATGATTTTCTGAAAAATGACTAAGGCGATTTTGTTCATATTTCATATAAAACTTCTTTAAATCACAGTAATGTTGCGTAAATTATTTCGCATGCAAATACACTAAGAGAAGTTTACTTTTTACATTACAATTTCCTCAAATATGAATTATTACGATTTTCTTGATATTTCATAAACAAAATTTATCACTAATAGCTCTAATGTATGACATAAGTTAATCTCTAATATAAATATCCTAAAAGAGTAGTTTAGTATTTCGGCTGTTTTTTTTTTTTTAAACAAGGGTTTCTAAAAATATCGCTCTTTCACAAATACATGTTCACTAGTACCTGGAAAATAACATGATTTATTGAAATGAGAAAGTTTAATGCGGCGGTCTGTACGTGTTATTTTCGTCACATGCTAATAATATTGTAGAATGTATTAAAGATAGCATAACAAAAATCTTAACGCTCCAATCAACCTGAAGTTAAACTACTTATGTGTGTCAATGTTTTATGATAACTTTCACAAAATTTATCCGATTTAGAATAATAATCTTGTCCCATCCTCCAGTCTTAGGAATTAAGATTCAAGAGCACAAAATAAACGGGCGGACAAGATGTATTTAATAACGAATATCTCATTATGTTTTCAGTAAAAGTGGCTCTATTTTGGTGCAATATGGTGGTGTATGTTATTTTTATAGCTTTCGATCATTTGTGTTAATTTCAGTTACATTTGTAAAGGGTAAAACGGGTAAAAGGGTAAATTCTTACCATACAAAAAAAGTTTTCTCGTGTAAATGATATGCTATGGAAATAATTTTCCACTCTTTTCTATTTTGCTGCGATATGTCATACATTTCCTTTGGTAATGCTATTTATCTCTAATGATTGAGTGTGAAATCGTTTAAGAACGCGAGAATTAATTCATCCCCCTTCAACTTTTAAAAACATGCATTTTAATTTTGTAACAAGATTTTGTTTTTCACTAAAACTAGTACACAAATATGAAACACAAATTTAATGCTCATATGTCTGGTACTAAAGTAGTCCAAACAAAGAAAATTGTTAGCTTAACGAACTCAACGCAGTACTATCCAGAAAAACTAAAATATACACCAGCCCAAAGTTATGTAGAAGTAGCGTGCAGGTAGACATACAATTTGTGGCAAAATATAACTCTTTTATTAGATTAGCCTAAACACTAAAGGTTCCCTGGCCAATTATTCCAATAAAGATCTTAAGTAATTCAAGCATTTGTAGAAGCAATTTCACACAGATATAAGCAGGTCATATCACAAAAGATTGTCACACTTAAGAACTAAATATAATTCCATAATTTGTTATTTGATACGGAATTTTTGCGATGTAGCATCAGAGACTGAGAAACAACAGCTTGTGTAGGCGAATTCTTGTAACTCAAAATATCCGACAGGATGTTCACAAACAAATTACCTTTAAGTAGGAAATATGTTTGAAACGTTTCTGCTGATTTAAGGAGGGGAAAGAGTTAGGAATTTGAAGATAAGCCGTAAGTTCAATATTGAAATAACAATATAATAAAGTAACTGAGTTGAACAAAATTATCTTCTTAAACAAAGACCTGTTCTACTTGAAAGGTCACATCAATAATAACAATCTACATGAATTATAAATACTATCATTTAATCTTCAATAGATAACTGAATTCCATTCGAAAAAGAGATGTCTTATCATGGGAGTTCTTGCTTTTAATTAAAACAATGAAAACACTGATTCAATTATATATATATATATATATATATATATATATCGTTCATTGCTGTCTATTTTCAGAAATATTTGCTTTTGTTTACAGAAAACATTTCCCCCCTTTCATCTACTAAATTGTTGTGGTTGCTCGCCAATGCAACATACCTCACCCAAAAGCTAGGAACTATATCATATATAGGAGGGACTTTTTCTTGGTTAAGCGTCTTAGATGTAGTTTTATGTGAATAGGCGTATATATAAGTTTATTACTGTATCCCAAAAGGAAATGTTTAAAGTATTAACGATTCTTGAACAAACTGTTTGTGTGTTGTTCTCTTCTCGTTAATGTAATGACGTAAAGGAAAAGGGGAGAAAGGTTCTTGTTTACACTTCTCAATAATGCTAATTGTTCGTAATTATGATAATTATAGAAAAAATCTATACAGCTTTTGCTCGTTGTGGGAAACCAGAGTCTAATGAATCGACAGATAGATTCCACGATACGGAATGAAATTGTATTTATTGATACTATCATACCTATTCTGAAAACAAAAGCACAAATGTGTTCGTTATTTGTATAAGGTTAATTTTCTTTTTGAAAGTGTTTTGTTCTATCCAACAACTACAGGGTTATCAAAAAGGATCGAACACAAAAATCAAATTGTTTCGAATATTTTAGAACAGCGTACAGAAAAATGAAATGCAATCTTTGAGTTTTACGCCTCACGGTTATGCCGGTTAGGCTAAAGGTAACGGTGATAATGAGAAATGAATGAAATGGTGGAAAGAAGAAAGTGAGAGGAAACGAGAGAACTTCGAGAAATACCACGAGCACGGCGTTTGTCCACCACAAAGTCCACACGGCAGAATGTATATCGTTCGAACCCGTGACCCCAAGCACCGGAGGTGAACGCTCTAGCACTGAGCCACCGCGCCCCAACATCGTACAGGATATGCAATCTTAGTAGGTGCATATGATATAAGATCGGAAGAATATACAGGGTGGGCCATTTTAATTAATCCACGGAAATATCTGAAAAATGATAAAACATAGAAGAAATTTTTGAAGCACACGTTATATATTGCTAAGGGGGAAAACCAATTCCGCCAAAAGTACCCCTCCCCGCTCCCCCTAAATGGGGGTAACGGGGGGTAACTTTGAAATGTCAAATGGGAACATGGGTCGAGTAATACCTCGTTCGAAAGGTCTTGGAAAACTAAGTAACGCTGTACCAAAAGATGTTTCATATTGTGCACCAGTTTCAAAATGGCCGCCATGATATGGTTCGGAAACTCCAGTACCCGTAGTATGAAAACCATGGAAGGTAAATGAATGGAACAAAATTGAAATACGTAAATATCATAGGGCATATCGAATGATGTAATCCCTGTGATCCCAGTGACCTCCCTAAAGGGGTCTTGTGGGCTAACTTCAAAATTTCAATGTCCGACCGGACAACGGTTCGGGCGTACGCTTGACCTACCCAATGCTGTTTGGAAGGCAGACTTCATGCATAGAGAATTGGTGCACTAAGTTAACGCGGATGGCCAGAATTACATTTTGATTAATTATTAGCATTCATGTCATATTGTAAGCTTGAGGGACGAAACGGTGTGTACGTATATCCCCGAAATGCTTTCTGAATAACCAGCACGCATTGCATAAAAGTTTCTCTTTTTTTAGTTACTACAGCATCATCCTTACAAACAAATGTTTTAACTACACCATACCTATTTGTAAGGTTAGCCTTAATTTACGAATTAAAGTAGAGTTCTCGTTTGAACTTTCACTTTACTTTCCACCCCACTCACATACAGAGCGCAGGGATGGCAATTTTACTCTAATATTTTTATCTCTGTTGTATTATTCTCGAGCCTTGGAACGCCTCCGTGGTTTTCCTATTTAATTTTCGTTATTTTCATTTATGTTTAACCGTATTCATACTATGGGCACTAGACGTTTTCTTAGACACAGTCACCATGTCTTTGCGATCATTTTGAAAACGGTGTCTCATGTCGAAAATTTTCTTACAGAAGCTGTTTGATATTAATTTGTCTATGTAACGTGATGTTACTCGCTTCAAGCTGCTATTTGAAATTTTCAAGTTGGCCCCGGATACCTTTCAGTTGGCCCTTGGAGTCACCCCGACAACACCTCTCGATGTGCCTTACATCAGTTAGCTACTCCAGTTTTTCTTTTGTTGATTTATCTCCAATCGCTTTCATACTACGGGTACTAAACCTTTTCTCTGAAACGGATACTATGTTTCGGCGGCCTTTTGAGAACACTGCCATTTCACATCAGTCGTTTTCCCCTGCAATATGTTAGATTTTGCAAGATTTATCGAACGAGGTACCACTCGACTCATGTTACTATTTGAAATTTTGAAGTTAGCCCACAAGACCCCTTTAGGGAGGCCACTGGGATCACAGGGACCACACCGTTCGATATGCCCTATGATATTTACGTATTTCAATTTTGTTCCATTCATTTACCTTCCATGGTTTTCACACTACGGGTACTGGAGTTTCCGAACCATAATATGGCGGCCATTTTGAAACCGGTGCACAATATGGAACATCTTTTGGTACAGCGTTACTTTGTTTTCCAAGACCTTTCGAACGAGGTATTACTCGACCCATGTTCCCATTTGACATTTCAAAGTTACCCCCCGTTACCCCCATTTAGGGGGGGCGGGGAGGGGTACTTTTGGCGGAATTGGTTTTCCCCCTTAGCAATATATAACGTGTACTTAAAACATTTCTTCTATGTTTTATCATTTTTCAGATATTTCCGTGGATTAATTAAAATGGCCCACCCTGTATATATTTCCGTGCTACAAATTTAGAAGTAAGATTTTTTTGTGAGTCGAAAATATGATAATACTAGCATATAGTACCGGCTTCGCTGAATCGAAATGAATAATGTAAATGCATATCTTTGTATCTCATGTATTTTATAGCAATTTTTCTCACCTTTTTATATTTATATCTTATGATATGAACCTTGTACCTTGTCACCAATTTCCGAAGGTTATATAATACAATGTTGTGGATTGATAACAACTCATATTTCATGCTGAAGTATGATCCCCTTCCCCAATATTCCAAGTTGTATGATTGAATTTGGATCTATACTGCATCGGAAGTATCAATGTTCATCTTAGTGACCCCGAAAATTATGAGCAATTCAGCACTGATATTGCTCATTTTCGGTCACTTTAATGTATGTCCTCCCTCCTCATCTCCCAAGTGTCGGAGTTGAAAATTGATTTAAACAGCATAAAAAGTGTCACTGTTCATCTCGGTGACCGCAAGAAGTATAGGTTCAACAATAATATCGGCCATTTTCGATGATGTTTAAATATTTCTTCCTCACCTTCCCCCAAGTTGCGGGTTTGAATTTGGATTTAAACGGGATCGAAAGTATCACTGTTCATCTAAGGGGCCCACAAAACTATAAATTCGACACTGAAAGTGGCCATTCTCGTTTATTTTTATATATATTTTTTCTCCCCCTCCCCAAATGACGGGGCTGATTTTGGGTTTAAATCGGATCGGAAATGTCACTGTTCACCTAAATGATCCCGAAAATTATGGATTAGACACTAATATTTGTCATTTTCGTTTATTATTATATATAGAGCTTCCCCTCCCCCTCCATTGTGCTGCAGCACACGACATCAAAATTGTCGCTGTTAATCTCAGCTACTCCTAAAACTATGGATTCGACACTAATATTAGTCATTTCCGATTATTTGTAAATGTTTATCCATCTCCCCTACGTTGTGTCATCCCCCTCCCCAACTATCAGGGCTGAACTTGGATTGAAAGAGCATCAGAAGTGTCACTGTTTCTCTCGTTGACCCCAATAACTATGGATTCAACACTAATATCGATCATTTTTGATAATTTTTATATTTCTCTCCATATCCCCTCCTCTAGGTTGCATCGTCAAAGTGAATAGCCTAAAGTAATTCCTGCCCCTAAACTCATGTATGTTGAAAATTTGATTGAAATCGTTCTTGTGGTTCAAGAGTGATAAAGTCACAAAAACAGTCATTTTTATTTTTTTTACTTATATCTCCCCCTCTCCCTCGTCTACGTTGGCTCGTCAAAGGGAAACGATAAAAAACATCCAAGTCCTGAACCTCATATATCTTGAAACTTTAATCTAGATTGATTGGGTGGCTCAAAAGTTATTAAGTGTTATAACTTTTTTTTATTTATACGTCCCCTCCCCTTCCCACCGTTAGGATCTACAGTTAAAGTTAAATTACAAAACTTGTTCCCGGCCGTACCTCATATATCTTGAAAATTTAATTGAGATCCGTCGCATACTTCAAGATTTATTAACTTACAAAAATAGTCACTTTCTGTCTTATGTAAATTGATTTTTATATACTTCCCCCCTCCCACCTTACGTTTCTCCGTCAAATTTACATCACAAAAACGATCCCAGGTCATGAACTTCATCTATGTTGAAAATTTAATCAAGATCGGTCTAGCGTTTCAGGAGTTATTAAGTTTTTTTTTTTTTAAATTATTTTTATACCCTTCCTTCCCCTTTACACTCAGTTCTGTCATCAAAGTGCATAGCCTAAACCAGCCCAGCTTCGAACGTCATCCACGTTACAAATTTGATCAAGATCCGGGGGGCGGTTCAGGAGATTTAGAGTCACAAACATAGGGATTTTCGATTTTACATATATAGAAGATCAGACATTCAATGAACTATTATAAACGTTAACAACATTTTTCGTGACATTGAATGTTCAGAGTCTCTTCCTCCAAACATCACCCATTCCTTATCGTAACAATGTTTTTGGTCTATTTCCAATGATCGTCGATTTCACTGATATACAAATAAAGTATTTGATCCATAGTGTGGGAAACGCATGGTTGAAATTCATAACATTTCTCTCAAGATGTCTAGGTATTTTGGTACAATGAAGAAATGAAAATGAAATCTTTAAGTTTTACGTCCCATAGTTATGCCGGCTAGGCTAAAAGAGACGGTGATTATGAGAAATGAATGAATAGGTGGAATGAAGAAATTGGGAGGAAACAGGAGAACCCTGAGAAAAACCAACGCACACGGTGTTTGTTGATAGAATGATTTAGATCGACATACAGGTAATCGAGTTAGACATTTTAACGATCAAATTCTCCAGGATGTTAACTATAATATATGCAGTAAATATTTGTGTATTCTAATATGGCAACTAAAAGTGTCTGTACATGGTTTCAAAACATTCAAGCACCACATTGCACTTAGCTCCCCGAAGTACCCAATTTAAGTTCATTTGGAAAGCTGTGTCACTATTTGGAGCAGTAAGTGAAACGCAAGACTTGACATAATCATACCTTGCAGGAAGTATGAAATATAGCGTAACCAAGGCTAGGTATACTGACAAGAGAATGCGATATTGGTAATAGTTAAAGTCTACGGAGGGTTACTAAATATTTTCTATACAGTATGATTAAGATGTAAGGAAGTTCCATTCCATTTGTTGGGATGAATATGGGACAGAATAGACAAACGCAACAAAATAGATCAACTAATGACAAAAGTTGTCAATGATAGAGATTGGAAGAGTATATCTCCGAAAGAATTGGAGATATGCTTGTAAATGCGTTAACAAAGTATTTTGAAAACTCTAAGATTTAAAAGAAAATATTTCAGACACTATGAGAAATCAGATTTGGAATGGAAATATCATTATCTTATCCAACTTTCTGTATTTAAAATATATATATACAATTACACTTTACAAATGGAATGATTTAAGTTCTTAGGAATATTCCCTTAAAATATTTTCTGTAGACCTAAATAGTATTAATATCTTTCTTGCATTAGATTAAAATACTAACCTCTGACTTTCCAGGTGAATATATTGCGACTATTTCTACTTGCATGTCACTGCTTTCGAGAGAACTAGTCTCAATTTTCTGCCTTGCAATTGAATATCCATCACTGAAAAGTTTCAGATATTAAAACCATGTTAATATAGAAACCATAACATTTGCTTGCATTAGAATGAAATATATGTTTACAAATTATATTCCTGAATTATTAATCAAAACTTCTTTTGATGATTGGTAACTATGCTGCTTGTTCCTATTAATATCACGAGCTTCCTTGTGGCTATGCAAATAGACACGGCACCTTTGGCATAGGAGACCTGTGCTCAGTTTCAGTGACGTTAAACTGTAGATCCACTTCTCATATACCCTCGCTAATGAAAGTGATAGTAAACTTAAATCAAATCAAAGCTATTAACATCATTAATTTTTAGAAAAAAAATAGGATTTCTTTTAGGAAGCTGCTACTATTACCCCAATTTTCTTTAACTAAACAAAAAAGTTTAAACTTGGCTGAACAGCATAGGTCGGAATCATTAGATATTCACCAAGGCTGTTAATGTATTACATCATTGAATCCCATGAAACTGCCTTCGATCGATCCTCCTCACAATTCATTATCGACACCTTTCAATAAACAGTGTCAGTAAAATATTTTGATGACCCTGAGAATTCCCTATATAATCTCAGGATGAAAATCAACTAAGGTATATAGATTTTCAATTAATACCAGATCAATTCGCCTAAATTCTCTAGGATAGAAAGAAACGTAAAGTAGTAACATGTGTTTATACCAAAAATAAACCTAATTACATAATCTTTTTCAGCATCTATAAATGAGACATGCGCATGTCAACATATTCAAGTACAACCAAGTTCTGGGTATTGTCTTTATTCTTATATATATTTTCTAAAACGAGTGATATATTGTGTTTAATCTGGAGGACCCAACTGCACATCATTTGATTTTACCTAAAAATCACCGTGTTTACAATATTTGTGTCATTGTCAGGAAAAGGTGCATCATTGCTAGTATTGTATCACCATCAGGCGAGAGAGGCAACAAAATAATCAACCTGTTTGTTAACAGTATATAGTTTTAAATGTATACATAAACGTCCTCTTCTACCAGAGTGAACACTACAAACCAACAATGAGAACTCAAGACTTGCCTTTTAACACCATAACAATTAATTTTCTATGATTTTATCAAACCTTACTCATGGGAAAATTATCCCCAGTCATATTATTCTAGTTAAGCAAAAATACGCGTTTAAGAGTTAACCATAATTTGGTGTTATAACTAAGTAACTATAATCCATACTATCATCTAACTGTCATAATAACATTATGAAATGTATGAGTTTATACTTTAGTAGATATCCACAGTAGTAGGTGGTGCGGTGTTACTGCGTCGAAAATCATCAAGTTTTATGTTTAGAAACAAGTTTGTTTTTTCTCAATTTTATTGTCAATTGTGTGTGCACCTATTATATCTACCTCACCCATTATATCTTGTTCATATAATGAGATTTATCAATTAGTATACTTCTCATTTTCGGACATTGTTTTATTAAAAGCTATAAATACGTACATTATTAGCACAGTTACCTTTATCAGCAAATGGTTTTGTTCACCATAGAATGAATTTATATTTTACGATTATTTACCTATCTGTGTATTTCCACGTAGTTATAAGTTGAATATCTTTGAGAACTTGATCATCCACTCGAATATGCCTATTGCAGCAAAGTTTTACTTTCAATCAGAGTTAATGGCAACTGCGTTACATTACAGTGTTTTACCTTTGAAAGTCTCGAATTGTAAACATATAAAATATGCTTGGTCTTTCCAAAGATTTCAGATACTTTTTACTGGTATTGTAGTAGGCCTAAGTTTGACAAAAAGAGCAAGGCTCCAGTTGTAAATATTGAGGCCAAATGCCCGATATTTACTCATACTCTTAAATCCGTTCCGCGTCCTTTTTCCAGTATAAGATTCTACTGCTAAGAAGTGGAAGTCAGTATAAATTACCATATAAATCAGAACTCAATTAGTTGACCGCGATGGATCAGTGGTAGAACGTTCACCTCTGGTGTTTGGGGTCCCGGGTTCGATCCCAGCCCCCAAGTGAACTTTGTGGTGGACAAACACCGTACGCGTGTGCTTTCTCGGGTTTCTCCCGTTTCCTCCCACTTTCTTCAGTCCACCATTTCATTCATCACTCATCATCACCGTCTCCTTTAGCCTAACCGGTATACTCGTGGGACGTAAAACTCAGAGATTTCATTTCATTTTCAATTAGTTGAGTGTGTGCTGTGAGAAACGTGTAACAGCAATGTGTGCTGTACCAGCAATGTTTTATCATTTTTGTCGATCTGCAAACATTTTTTGATAGCAACCTCACATTTTTTGACAGCTTCACTAAAGGTATGTTGTTTTCTTTCAATCGTTGTATTCCAAACATTGTAATATTATTTTCAAGTTGTAGACCAAAGAAGTGTGATGGTGGTTATTAACAGGAAGGATACTTCATCTTTGGATTGTACGTGTGTCTGAGTTTCTTCTATCTATTAGTTTCTTAATATCGTACTAGGAACAATATTACAATAGACATCTTAAGGCATTCTTCAGATGAGGAAACTCAGGACGTGAAAAACAAAATATGATGTCTGCTATGAAGACACTCCGATTCCATTTGACTTCAAACAGGAGGCCAAAGTTCTTTCAAGAAGACCGATCTATTCTTAAGGATTACTTTAATTTGGTACAAACACATAAAAAATGTATTGAAATAAAAGTAGGACAAAAAACTGTACTTCTGATCAGATTCGGACATCTGGTTCCATATTGCGATAAGATGAAAACTCATTACTATGCATTTTCGTTTTCAGACAGATGAAATTCATACGGTATGAAAATTACTTATGAAGAATGTGCGATACCAATTTCATTATAACACGTTAAGAGCGAGGAAAACATGACGAATGGAGCAACAATGGTAGAACCAGCTCAACATGATGAAAACTTGTTTCATAGGAAAAATGTCAACGAAGTGTGATAAGTGGTGGATTAAGTTGAGTTGAGTTGATTTTAGTTTAGCAGCAACAAAGCTATATGAGACGTGGACCTACTGATTAACGTGGAATCCGAACCACATGAGCTCCCGCTGGGAATCGAACCGAGGTCTCCCACGCCAAAGGCGCGTACGCTAACCGCTTAGCCACGGAGGAGCTCATGGTGGACTAAGTGCTTTATGTAGTGTCGCGAGTAGTATTCTTCATCCTAAGAAGGAGAAATGTATTTTGGATATATGTTTCTGTAGCTAAATGTGTTTCTCACATGAGAGCATAACCAAAATTAATTTCTTTCTTTCAAAAGAAAAACTCAAATTTGTTATTGCTCTTTTTATTTTCAAAGGGAAACGTATTTCAGCATAGTTCGTTAATTCCGATACAAACGTAGTACAAATGACTGACATACGATTTTATTTCGAAATTGCAAGGTAGGGGGCTGCTGTTTCCGCAGCCCCCACATTAAAACTCATACCTTTGCACCGGTCAAGGTACAAACAAAAATTTTTGCGGTACATTCTGCTACAAACGTAGTGTAAATGATTGACATACGTTTTATTTCGAAACTCCAAATTGAAGGCTGTTGTTTAAATACCCCCCCATTAAAAACTCTTATATCTTTGTACCGTAAATTTTACAAACGGAAATGTTTGCGGTACATTCCGGTACAAACGTAGTACAAATGATTGACATGAGTTTTATTTCAAAACGCCAAGGTGGGTTGCTGCTGTTTCCGCAATCCCCCCCCCCCACATCTTAAAACTTCTATATCTTTGTACCGGGAGTGGTACAAACGAAAATATTTGGAGTGCATTCCGGGACAAACGTAGTAGAAACGATTGACATAAGTTTTATTTCGAAATTCCAAAGTGGGGTTTGGGTGGCGAAAAGTACCTAAAATAATTGTAGAGGATAAGAAAAATTTCTAGGTGCTTTGGATTGAGAGAACTTCGTCCCCTCCCCTCTTTCCTGACTGTTTTCTTTCGTTTCCTTAAAACTCAACTCTGTTCGTTAATAATGTCTTCAAAATATTTGCTTAACTCTGAAAAGTAATTCTTAGAAGCCATTTGGTTTTTGGATGTTTGAGAAAATACTTCTTTAGTAACGAAATAGTAAGCCGAGGGAGACAGGGACTTGATTCGTTCTATTCCAGCTAATGGATTTTATTGCGTTTCACATTGTTTAATGTGCACTGCGCGGCGTGAGAAAAAATACTTAGTATACAATTAGTTAATGTGTGTCTTGATCTAGGAAATGTAATATAAGGCGATTTTTTATATAAAATGTTTAGTAGATTTCATTCCTGAAAACTCGTAGTAGTGTTGATATTTGGAAACAAGACTTGCCTATAGAAATAGTTTCACCATAATGCTGAACGAGTTACGAAAAACATACATAATTAAGAAAATCAATCAAGGTCATTTCAAATATCCATTTTCACTATTACCCCAAAATAATAAATTGAATATTATATCATAAATTAGACAATAAGTCTTACATAAAGATTAAAGAAGTAACTGATTCACAGTTGTTATATGTTGCAATGCATTTGTATCACAATTGTTATTATTATTATTATTATTATTATTATTATTATTATTATTATTATTATTATTATTATTATTATTATTATTATTATTATTATTATTATTATTATTATTATTATTAATTGTTAGCTTTTTACAGAAGTCATAATGGCGAATATCAAACTTTTGTCAGTACAAACTAAG
The DNA here is from genome assembly GCF_964235325.1 of Thermobia domestica. Lineage (NCBI taxonomy): Eukaryota > Metazoa > Arthropoda > Insecta > Zygentoma > Lepismatidae > Thermobia > Thermobia domestica. Next base: position 305,035,951 of record NC_137455.1, read on the forward strand.
TGAAGAAATCTTAAATATGTATTAATTCTTGCACACAAGCAGTAGTATATTGGGCTAATTTTCTCCACGTAGCTGGTGACGATAAAATGTAGAGAGTTATGACAAATTTAGAGCTAATTATTACTAACTCTATGTGTTTTTGTCAAGAATTGTGTCTCTACATAAAATATTATCCTGTCTGTTCTTTAAAATTACTTTACCATTCTTAAAAATTGCTTTTCTACGCAGAACCGTAACAATGATATTATTACTTATATATATGAGTAACTCGTTTGAGACTGCCGCCATATTCACGATGTCACATAAATCTTCCACTGGGATTTCCAAGGACTTTAGCTTATCACTCATGCCATTATGCTGAGAGTTTTCACCAATATTTTTATCTTTTTCTTTTTTATTTGTTCATTCTCTCTGTCAGTGCTAATTTGTCTGAACTATATATATATATATGCAATACTTCAATATTCTTCAAACAGTGAAATATCACACACAAGTTAAAGAAGGACTACGGATATAATGTAAAGGAAATAAGTTAAAGGCAAATACAATGTATGCCATTCCGTCATTTTTAAACTATATAAATATGAAAGTTATGTGGAGCTACTTCTTCTGTCCGTAAACAGGTTTAAAAATAGAAGTCGTAAGAGTTAGTGCTTTCTGCCCTCATCACTCTCCTAAAACTGGAAGATATAGTTTCACTACACATGCTACTAATATGTAATCTCCTTAGAACCATAAGGGAAAGGTACATCGGTATTCTCTTAAGTGGGTAAAGCTTCTCTTAGAATACATCTATACTTTGTCATTATCCCTCTAATGTTTTTGTTGTTGAATATTGAATATTGTGTACACTTACGAAAGGAGGACTCAAAAGTTTAAAATGGAGTCAGAACCACGAAAGCAGGTTCAATGTTCTCCCACCGAGAACATTAGACGATACGGTAGCGTCATAAACTCTTGCATTAGACATTAGACTAACAAATAGGGCTTTATCTCTTGATTGAAACCACAATTGGTAAACTTAATCATTGTTCAATATTTGACCCCAATGTAGCAAGAACAGTACTTGACAGCAGAAAATGTTTGTTTCGTGGGTACAGCTCTTTAATAATAGATACATCTCTCCGTTATCACAACAACAGCAAATGAAGTATATCTCACTTGCTCAATTTTATATTGAAGTAGAATATTGTCATTTTATTGCAATTTCAAAATGTAAAAATTAAATTTACTTGTCTTTTAATCCTCTTTATATTACATCGTAAGCTACTGCAATAGGACTGCATATGGTGTACCGGAAGTCTCCTAACAACCGTGCTGGGTACTTATAGGTCAGAGATAGCGCTAATGTAACACTGTAGCAACATCTTATGGCAAGAAGAAACTTTGCTGGAGTTGGTGATGTTGACGGCACCCTTCTTGGATTGTCCATTTTGTAAATGAGAAGATGCAGGTGATATTTTGCATTATAATTTTACGAGAAACATACTGACAATATTCATTGTAAATTCTTTTAGTCTAGGGGAAGTTTTGATTCAAAAAATATGTTCATTATCCTCAGGCGTAAGAGAGACATCACACACACACGTAAGAGAGTCACTCATGAATAGGAAATATTTAACAGAGTTTCTGGAGTAATACCCAGACAGCACAAAGCACGTACAGTATCCGTATAATACATGTACAATTGCACGGATGCAACATGTGCATCATCTGTATAAATGCACGCCTGTACATGTGATGCACATATACATGCCAGGTTCTATTCAACATCTTCACGTGCACAGAACATGTGCAATGCACACGTACACGTCATGCACAAGTGATTTACACCTACCGCGCAGGTGATTTACAAGTAGCACGTATTCGATTTACATGTAGTTCACAGGTGATTTACATGTAGGACAGCGGTGATTTACACGTTGCACACAGGTGATTTACATGTAGCGCACAGGTGATTTACACGTAGTAACCAGGTGATTTACATGTAGGACAGAGATGATTTACACGTTAACACACAGGTGATTTACACGTAGTACCCAGGTGATTTACATGTAGGACAGATATGATTTCCACGCAGTGCCGAGGTGATTTACATGTAGGACAGAGGTGATTTACACGTAGCACATAGGTGATTTACACGCAGTACCCAGATGATTTACATGTAGGACAGAGATGATTTACACGTAACACACAGGTGATTTACATGTAGGACAGAGGTAATTTACACGCAGTACCCAGATGATTTACATGTACGATAGAGGTGATTTGAAGCAGTACCCAGATGATTTACATGTAGTGCACAGGTGATTTCCTCGTAGTACAGAGGTGATGTAAAAGCAAATTCGAGATGCAACGAAAAAAGAAGTTTATATATTTGGTGTCTTACGCAGTAACACCATCTATAAATGCAAAGACATCACCTTCAAAGTATATAACAAGTAACTAATAATTGTCAGTGAGAATTTAGGTTTGGAGTTTATTATTTGCAACGAGCAAAGCTTTAGGTAGTATCTTTGACATGTTTGCCAAGTAACAAATAACGCAACATATTCTGCTTTAATCGGTCGTGAAAATAATTTTGTAAACCTATGAACTGCCTGACTGTAGTTACATCAGTACAATGCTGCCACCTGTTTATCTTGTATCCTAGCTCAGTGGACGTTATGGAGTTTTTACAATCATTCAGCTGTTATTTGTCGAAAAGTCTCTATAACACCGCCTGGAGGAAAAACGACACCTACTAAAAATGGAGGTTACTTTGTGTTGATGAGAATGAGAGTAAAAGAATGAAAGTAAAAGTATACACTTGCACGGTATTATGGACGTCTCATACACACGTGCAGTAGCCGTGCAAATACCTATGTGCACACAACGGCTTAAGCACCAGTAATGTAATGTGCTTCATCCACGCAAATGCACATTTGCACATACACGGCTCAAGCATGGGTTATGTACATGCGCTACATCCACGCAAAAGCACATGTATACATAACGGCTACAGCACGGGTTATATAAATGTGTGCTTCATCCATACAAATGCACATGTGCACATAACGGCTTAAGCACGGGTTACGTACGTGTGCTGCATCCATGCAAATGCACATGTGCACATAACGGCTTAAGCACGGGTTACGTACGTGCGCTGTATCCATGCAAATACACATGTGTGCATAACGGCTTAAGCACGGGTTATATAAATGTGTGCTTCATCCATGCAAATGCACATGGGCACATAACGGCTTAAGTACGGGTTCTGTACGTGCGCTGCATCCACGCAAATGCACATGTGTACATAACGGCTTAACCACGGGTTACGTACGTGCGCTGCATTCACACAAATGCACATGTGTATATAACGGCTACAGCACGGGTTATATAAATGTGTACTTCATCCATGCAAATGCACATGTGCACATAGCGGCTTTAAGCACGGGTTCTGTACTTGTGCTTCATGCACGAAAATGCACATGTGTATGTAACGGCTTAGGCACGGGTTATGTAAATGTGTACTTTATCCATGCAAATGCACATGTTCACATGCACGACTTAGTCACTGGTTATGTACCTGTGCATAACCCACGTAAATGCACATGTGCACATACACGGGTTATGTATGTGTTCTTCATCCACGCAAATTCACGTGTACGGCTTATGCACGGGTAATGTATGTGTTCATCATCCACACAAATGCACATGTGCAAATGTACGGCTTATGCATGGATATTGCATATGTGTCGTACACTTACGTGTTGTCTGGGTAGTATCTGATGTTTCAGTTATTCGGTGTCGAAATTAATAATACCAGGTACAGAAACGGTATAAAGTGGCTAAAATGACCGCAAAGATAAAAGTCAATTGGCTTAATTTCTGGCGATTTAACTTGACATTCATTTGGTCCTCGTCTGACAATCCATACACTAGTAAATTAGATATCAAGAAACTGTCTAATAATTAGATGAAACTTCATCGTATTGTAAAATCTTCGGGGAAAACCGTCTAGTATGCGCACTGAAGATAACATTTTGTTAGAATTCTAGGTAGTCATTGACATTCACCGTTCTCTCATCGAAAGAAGTGGACTAATAATATGTTTTTCCCACATACAACACCACAACGTTACCTTCTCTGCAGCAACAGCGGTTTCCAGATTTGCCCAATGTGGATTATCATGTGATCAATAATGTATATTTAGTCCGGATATTTTTTCCATTGACATAAAAGAAATCCTTCATTACTGTGCAGAAAGTCACGATAACGTTCCAGTTGATTAGCACCAGTCACAGATCTTCATCGTCTGATTCGAGCCATATTCACGAAGGTCTGAACGTTTTATGAGTGCAAATTAACTTTTCGTATAATCATAGGAGAATTATTTACAATAATCATTTTCAGAAGAACTCAAATTGATGCTAGTAATGCATTTCTTATTTCCCCATCTGTCGTTGTTTTATATTTACGGGATAGATGTGTATCCTACACTGAACCTATTCCTTTAAGCTCATGTGACACTGACACTGTTCACATTTTCTACAGTCTAATGAGACTCCACTAACTGTCTATGAGGATTCCTTTGGTTAAGACACGGGCACAGTTCATAAAAATTCTCTCGCACAACTTTCGAATGATCTGGAAACGTATTTCACCATAGCGTTTCTCGTAAAATGTTAATCCAAATAAGGTCACCTTGTCCCCTTCTCATTTAGGTAAAATAATCTTAGTACAAGAATGCTACTTAGCTGGCTACATCAGCATTGCCTATAAAAGCAATATTTTCCTAACCACAATTTGTTTCTATAACGTTACATTATAGCTAACAATGACCTACAAGTCACTAGAACGCCTGTTAAAGCATGCTTAAGTGAAATATTTTAACACGATTAGGAACGAAATCTGAAAACTTAATGCATGGTTCCAAATGATTTGTGATAATTTATTTCACTTATAACCTTTCTTCCTTAACCTAAAGAATAAAAACGACAAGTCTATTGGAACTTAGTATGACCTAATTTTAAATATATTTCTCACAGGGAATTTACCTTTCAACTTTCGGTAGTGCAGAATTATAAGTAATACACATTCCAAATTCCGTATTCAAAAATTCTCCTTCATATCTGTGAGATTGATTTTTTAAAGGAACGACAGACATTTTGGGAATCATTCTGATCTGCAAAGAGAAACAAATAAAAAAACGTAAATGAAAAAGGTCACAATTATCAATCTAGTTTGTTGAGAACTATGTGTAAAAACAGAAATGATTGAGCAATCATTATAGCTCCTAACAATTTGTATTCTCATGGAAACAATAATAAAATACAATTCAAGTCAAATTAAATATTGAAGTGTAAAGAAGAATTCGAATAATACAATACATAATAAACTAAAACTTAGAATATCGGAAAGTACCGAGAAGTTATTCTTATTTATAAACCGATTGTTATACGGTAAAAGAAAGTATTATCGGAAAATTAGTCACTCTAATTAGCAAATGATTTATGATATTTTTCGAGAAAAGTAAGTAATGAAACAATGTTTACTCTATTAAAAGATTTCAACTAATGAAAATAAGAAAGTAACAACTGTAACGTTTGTTTTTCTATTTATAATACTTATTTAAACTCTCTAATCTTTAATTGCAGATGGTGTCTTACATAATCTCGGATAAAATCAGCTATTTTATAGAACGTAATAGCCACATAATTTCTTGTTCGTCATTAATGAAACAAACCTGTCTAATAAAAAAGTATGACTCACTAGCTTAACCATTTTAACCATTTCGAAGCGGTTATTATAACTCAGTATTTCGTCAGAGAATTGAAAATGTAATAAATAAACAATTTTGAAGTTGGAGGTTTATCATACTGTAATAAGAATCGAGGAGCGTTTCTTTTGAAAACTCAATAGAGCACGAAACGTCATTTTTACAGGAATAACATTTTTGTTTTTATTGTACATAACATTCCTTTACAAAACCATAATTTTACGCAATACTTATTATTGTCCTGGAACAAGTTCTGATAGCGGGAATCTCCTACAGGATACAAATATTTGTCATCAAATTAGAAACTTAAAAAATGCACGTTTGTTCAAAACTCAATAGAGAACAAGGACGAAAAACAAAGGAACATGACTGAACCTGAATTTGATGCTGATATTATCGTTTTCATTACTGTTATGATTTTACTTTTCTTTCATCATGGTGTATTTTTATTTAGTTTTTATTTATATTTTTTTTATTATGGTAGTTTTGTGCACAGTTTACTGACTTACATCTTCTTTGTTACAGGAATGAAAAATAATAGAGATTACGGAAAATTGTAAAATGGTACATTAAAGTGTAAGAAAACGAACGGATTACAGTATAAGTAATAAATCATATATTTGCGTTGTAGTTAGCAGTCTCCGAGAATATCATCAGAAAATCCTTTGGCTTCTTCTGGCATTTCAAAGGAGCATGGGTTTATTTACGTTTATCTTGTTTTTACCGGACACCCCTCCCATGTTCATCTTTTGTAGGCATAAAAACCTCCGCATCTCTTTGTGGCATATTTTAATTCCAGATTTGAAAACAGGAACCTCCACAGGTAACCCAGTGTACATGTTCTACACACTTACAGAAACATTACATATTTGGGTATAAGGCTTTCTATACGATATAACACTGCATCCCTACGAGCAATGCAACTTTGCTTTCAAAATCCTCAGAGAAGTTTCCTTTAATGTTTTGACTTGCAAGTCACTGTTGAGAACTTTAACAACTCCAGGGGATTGCAAGATTTGGCAGTATTCATTGGGTGACAAAATAACTTCCTTTCTTCTGTACTCCTTCTCAACCCTACCAAACAAACGATCAGGAACCATGTAGCTTTGTCCTCTCATGGGAAAGAAATTACATATAGAAGTAAATGTTGTACTTATTTCTAGAAAGGCAATAACAATGATCATTTCTACGCTGTTCTCATTTTGACCTGGACATGAAACTGAGAAAAGGTGAATGGTGGATGGCCACGTTTTCATCTTTCTTCCAAGGTCTAACAGAAAATGAAACAAAGGAGGTGCCACTTGATTACATCCCTTAGATGATTCGGCTTCCAACCAGATATAGAAATGTATATTCTCCTTCATTTGAGTTTTAGAGTTAATTATAATGCGGAGATTATAGAATCTTAAGTTGTCTGGAATAGTACACTTCATTTACGGATTATTTAGCCAGGGGCTAATTTTGCTGCATATCAAACCAGATATTAATTACATCAGGATATTCTTCTTTCATTGTAGCATAAAGCTTCTTTGCGCGACGTTTGTGCAGTGTGTAGTTAGCCCAGTATGCATTCTTCTTCTCCATATCAGTCTTTTGCCTTATGTTAATAAGTCCTGTCTTGCACATCGAACACATATTTGTATGTGGTGTCTTGGATGAGAGATGAGAACACTACTAAAATGCATGTGTATTTGGATAACGAACATGAAGATAGTTTTTTCCCTTTTGTCTTTGCTCACAAAACAGTGTCCACATTCTTTGATTATATAATTCGGGTGGTAGATACTTTCGTGCAGATTTTCCTTTCCTGTAGTGAATTTCTCTGCAGTTGTAAATCTTAACTTTGCAGTTGTAAATCTTTGCAATAGATCTCTGCAGTTATAAATCTTTCGTTTTTAACAACACTGGTTAACTCATTGTCCTTTGCACCAATTCTAACCCCTCCGCGATTTTCTTTAGGTGAATTCCCAGTAGAGTAAAACTTCCTTGCAGGAAGGGATAGTCTACGTTTAGACATTCTTGATATCCCTTGGACAAATTCGTAAACCATCTTCATTTTTCTTCTTATGCTGTACTTTATACTAACAGAGTGTTTCCTTTAAGAATTTGCTTCTTCTACTTTCCTTCGTTTCGGTGATGCATTTCAGCAGGAACTTACCTTGGTCGATTTCCCTCAGATTAAAAAAAAAATATTATGGAAATCATTTATATCTTCATATGTCATATATCGTTTACAGCATTTCTTACTTTACGTCCTCTTTACCTTAAATGAACACTCATCCATTCCATTAGTGCATTTTATTGACAATTCTTTATTTCTTTCGGTACTTAGAACAATACATTTTTTTCTATGTTTTCTACCATCCTTTGATTCAGTTACTGGCGCATAGAACTCTATAAGTTCATCCATGACTTTCCTTGTGCTTGCGAGAGACTGGTTCATTCTATGTAATGGAACGATGGGGCACCTCTCTAGTTTCATCTTGCTCGCTTTTCCCATACATTTGGAGAACTGTTCATGCTAACACTTAGCGGTTGTCACAAGAGAAAAATATCGGTAAATACCAAGAGTTACTTGGAAATAATGGGAACATAAGTCTAGGGGTTGAATAAAGGCTCTTGTTAATATTAAATGAATGTTATTTACATGATTGATTAAGCAACACACAGCTCACTACTTTGGTAGTCAATAAATATTTACTATAAAATTTACTATCAACATTTCTCTGAGGATAGACGGAGAAATGCAATTATACGACTGTCATTCTTAATCGTGAGAGCTATATCGTAGGGAGACAAAACATACTTGAGTCTGGTATGATATCTCCAATACAAGAAAATGGTACTATAAGAATATTTGTTATGTACCTTCTGAATTCTCGTAAAGCTGAGTGAGTCGTTACTCTGATGGTCGTCGCACTGACTGTGGAACACCTGAGGGCCTACTCTCGAATCTCATCGAGGGCTGGCTCTTGATTCTCACCAAGGGTTGGGGATCCTAAGACGTTTAAGTATATCGGGTCACACCCAAATCTCGTGGTGATCAGACCATAAATTGCGTCAGATTCCTAAATATGGAAACCTATTTGCCCTTTTAGCCTTCTCATTGGTTCTCACCAACGACCGCACCCAGGATACGATATAGATGACACATATACACGTGTACAGTATCCGACGCATGATGCAATGTCACGTGTCCAAGCGTCCGTAGGCACTGACTAAATTTCCTTTGTTACTGCATTGTTGCGGTCATAGTGAAATATCAAGTATCCTGTTTTTGTATTATTAATTATATTCATTGAGTAAGCATCCTATAATATTGCCTCGTTATGATAATATTAATTGTCTTCGTCCTTTGCATATTTTCCTTCTCTTGTTGCTAACTCTAAGCAAACCAAGAGAAACAAAATGTATGAAAAAACACATTAATTCAACTTTACTCAATTAAGGGCAAAAGATAACCACATTTTAAGTTTATCGCCCCAGTAACACTACTGACACAGACGTAACCATGAAGTGAGACCATGTTGTCAGGTCATACCATATTGTTTCGGCTATGTGCTGTGACGAGTTTTGAGAAATCTCTGTGTATGAGCTTCATTGAGTTATTACAAAACGCGCATGTTTCAGCATGCTATACACGAGGCTCATATCGATAATTGCCAAATTCTGATTTCGCAGCTCGATCGGAAGCATGAAAAGTATTCCTATCCCACATATATATATATATATATATATATATATATATATATATATATATATATATATATATATATATATATATATATATATATATATATCTGTTTCTCAAAATTTGTGCTCTATCAAGTTTTTTATAAAACACTCTCCTCAATTCTGTCCAATTCTGTCTAAAAGTACATCCTTACTCAGATAATTGCTTTTTTTCCCTGTCAATAAGGATGGAAAATTATTTTTAAATATCAGTACACAAATGTCCCATTTGGGTTCACATGTCGAAAATTGAACGGAAGTGAACTTTAAAATACATCAAATAATAAATTAGCTTTTCAATCTATTTTCGGAAGAAGTTTCTATCGTTTAAAATTTAGGCATTGCGAAATCAGTTAGCTGAATTAATGTTCCTCATTTGTTTTAAACTTCATGCAGCGTATTAGCAAAATAACAGCTGAATGAGTCATTCTGGAACACGTACTATCTTTCCACAGATTAAAGAAATACAGTATTCACTGTATTTATTTCTAAATCTATCCTGACATCACTCTGGCACGAATGTAGAATTATCTTTCCCGATGAAGCGAATATCAGTACACGTCCGTCAAAAAGAAAACCCAAAATAATTTTCTTGGACCTGAGGCCACATTGTGTGTCCAATGCATCCCACAAATGGGTTGGGTGTCTTTATGACTATGACTCGAACTCAGTTGTGCATTATTTCAACCACACTCCAAGCTCATGCTTCGGATAGCTTCCATTTTGATATGTGTTAGCGTCGGATTTGGCTGTGGTTCTAGTTTCTGAGAATATAAACATTATTTTGGTATTTCTGGAATCTCTTACTTTAGCAATTTTCCATGCAAAAGTCTTTCTATGAATTTTGCATATACTAGGCCTACGTTTGAGATTCATCTTTTCAGTATTTTCTCACTGCTGCGGAGGATTCAATTCTTATATGTAAGCTTTACCATTCTTTCTCGTTTTAAAACCGATCTGATGGGAAGCTACCTGAATGTTTAATCACGCCTAACTGAGCTGTTCTTAAACCCAATTCTTGTATGGTATTTTAATTTCGGAGTGAGAAATGGAGTGAAAGGCCATAGAACATATATATATATATATATATATATATATATATATATATATATATATATATATATATATAAAAGCGTTCATTGTTGTCTATTTTTAGAGACATTTCTATGTGCATATGATATAAGATGGAAAGAAAATAGCATGATGTATAAGAATCTCGTCAAATATCTTGTAAGTCACAAAGTTAGATTTGGCTAAAAATTCCTTAATGGTAATCATATTAAATAATTACGAATCACGTTGTTGTGATTCGTTGCATACACGTTCTGGAATGGAAACACTGGCAGAATCTATATCGATGGATTTGTTCATAAATATCTATAAAATCGCCTATACAAAGCTAATGATGATTGTGAAGCTTACAGAAATTGGCAAGTTCATTGCAATTCAGCGTGTCATTAGTCATAACGTAGATAGGATTTGCATTGAAAACAGGTAGACTTTAGTGAGGAAGCAAGTCGACGTCAACGATTGTCCGAACTAATTAAGCCCAACACGTGCTAGTACGCTTTCAGATCTCCAACAATTAACACAGAAGTCTTGACTCTATTATAAAACTAGCATCGGCTACACGCTTCGCTGGGTTAAAATGAAAAATCTAGTGCTTAACTCCGTATCGCACGTTTTTGGTACCGGTGAAATATGCTATTTTCGTTTTTAGTGGCACAGATTTAAACGGTATAGGAAAGGTCACTGTTAATCTCAGTGAACCCGAAAACTCTGGATTCGACACTGATATTGGTCAAATTCGATAAGTTTTAAGTATTTCACCCTCTCCCAAGTGTCGGGTCCATCTTTGGCTTAAAACTGGATCGGAAGTGTCACTGTTCATCTCAGCGACCATTTCTTTTTGATAGGTTTTGTATCTTGAGCCTAAACAAAAATGGCCGCTCGTCCAGATGCAAAAGCTGTTATTTCCATTTACATACGCAAAACCTGTTAAATTTAAACTATTTTCTTCAATAACTCAATTCACAGACTAGTGTTATACAGCTTTCGACAGACCAAGACTCACATTATTCTTATTTTTTTTAATGTTTTCTAGTTTCTAATGTTATTTTACAATTATGAAGTGTTTAAACAGTTTTTCTCGATTTGTCACAAATTTTAAAATGTGAATGTAACGGGTTTTGCTTTTTACCTACTCATATATATTCGTATATATCCATGGTCCTAGTAAATACATAAGGAGTTTTGGTAATCCTAACTCCTCCAAAATAGTTAATATAATATTAATAGTTAATAATTATAATAATAGTTAATTATAATATTTTACATTTCTTAATTCTTTATATACTAGGGAATTTTCCCTTATACAATTTCCCTCTAGTTGAATTTCCACGATTTTTTCTTATTGTCCGCCATTTTAGGCGTAACGAGGGTTAGGCCAAACGAGGATCCTTTTTTCGCCTAAAATGGCAGACACAAATCTTATCATTTATCTGTCATAAAAGTGTCAGATAATTGGTTAGGCGAAACGAGGATTAGGCCAAACGTGGCGACACGATAAAATTCAATATGAATAAAAATAAAAGTGACTAGGATTGTGGATTAACAAGTCTTGAATCATCCGACCTATTTCAATCAAAGTTTTAAGATAAACGAGAATTGGAATTTGATATTTTAAGTTTCATCTTGACGATAGAATCTAGGGATGAGGCGCATATCTCTCTCTCTCTCTCTCTCTCTCTCTCTCTATATATATATATATATATATATATATATATATATATATATATATATATATATATATATATGTGTGTGTGTATCCTCCATTCCAAAAGAAACCGAACTTTTGAAAACAAATAGTACCACTAGTGCCATCTGTTGTAATATTTTACCGGTAGATGGCGTAGTCCCTCATTGATAACTGGTATAAATGTCATGACATTTGGATGCACGGCAACAAAGTTATTGCGTTTCAACTGTCAGTGTGTTGTGTACATCGGTCGGAAAATGAGTTTCAAACAACGAGCTGCAATTGAGTTTTGTGTTAAACTGGGTAAAACTTTTAGTGAAACGCACCAAATGCTACAAACTGCATATGGTGATGAGTGTCTATCCCGTACGCAAGTTTACGAGTGGTTCAGGCGATTCAAATCGGGTAAAGAGACGCTGGATGATGACGAAAGATCAGGCCGTCCCAGAACCGGATTATCGGAAGAAAACATCGAAAAAGTGCGTAAATTCATCAAACATAACAAAAAATCGTCGGTGAAAGTTATTGAAATAGAATTAGGCATTCCTCAAACAACCGCATACCGCATTTTGACCGAAGTTTTGGGCCTTAAGAAGGTTAATTCGCGGTTTGTACCACACAAACTCACCGAAGACCAAAAAGTTGATCGAATTGCGCATTGCAAAGACATCGTTAAAAGTGCTCGGCAGGATCGAAACTTCTTGAAATCGATTGTAACTGGTGACAAGACGTGGTGTTTTGAATATGAGCCCGAAACAAAGCGGCAAAGTGCTGAATGGAGAGCGCCGGATGAAGGAACACCCAAAAAAAGTCGCTTGGTGAAGTCAAAAGTTATGGTGATGCTGATTCGTTTTTACGATTCAAAAGGAATTATCCACAAAGAATTTGTTCAGCCCGGCCAGACAGTCCCTGGAGAGTTTTACTTGGGCGTCATGAAGCGTTTGCTGCAAGAATTCGTCGCATTCGGCCCAAATATCGCGAAATCGGCAGTTGGACTCTTTTGGACGATAATGCACCATCACATCGTTCGCGACTTGTAACTGAATTTTTGGTCAAAAATCACATTATTCGGTTGCATCATCCGCCCTATTCACCAGATCTCGCTCCGTGCGATTTCTATCTGTTCCCGAAACTGCATTTGGCGATGAAAGGAAAGTGGCACGCATCGATTGATGCCATTGAGAAGGCGACGACCGCCGTCCTAAAGACCATTCCAATAAAGGACATGTAGAAGTCGTTTGACAACTTGTTGGAGCGTGCAAATATGTGTATCGATGCAGAAGAGGAATACATTGATTAATAAAAATGATTTGTTCCAAAATGTACATTGCTTTTTTGTTTTTTTAAAACGTTCGGTTTCTTTTGGAATGGAGGGTGTATTTATATGTATATGTATATGTATATATATATAAAAACGAATATATATGAAAATAAATAAAACTTAATAACTATTGAACTACAAAAGCGATCACGATCGAATTTTCAACATAGCTGAGATTCGGACCTGGTACGATTTTATCATTTTCTTTGACGGCACAATGTAGAAGAGGAGGAAGGGGGAGATACGTAAAAAAATGAAAATAGACGTGTCTGTTTTTTTTTTTTTTTACTTTATCACTCTTGAACCACCGAACCGATCACAATCAAATTCTCAACATAGATGAGGTTCACACTTGGAGTTGTTTTGTCATATCAGTCTGACGGTAGAACGTAGGAGATGGGGATTGAAGGGTATATATATATATATATATATATATATATATATATATATATATATATATATATATATATATATATATATATATATAAACTAATAACTCTTGAGCCACTCTACCGATCTAAATCAAATTTTGAACATAGATGAGACTCAGGACTGGGAAGATTTTTTAAAATATTTCCTCATTGTCCGCAGAACCTAGGGATTGGTGAGGGGAGAAGGATATGTATATAAATCTTATATAAGGATATATAATGGTAACCAAGGAAGTTCTGTCGCTTTTTACGGAGGTCTGTGTTCAACTGGCCCTTACACTTTGAGTTGAATGAGAATGGAGATAAGGCGAAGACCAATTGATAGTGTCGGTATATCCAAGATACTATATGATTATGACAGTTCCATTACATCGTGGACACCTAAGGACAGAGTGAATATCGGAGATCCAGAGAGCGTCATAAGGGCGTGAATGCTGTACGAGTTCAAACTGGGGTCAAACGCCGCTGCACCGTGGCAGAAGATACACCATGCCTTTGGTGAGGATGTCGTAACTACGCGGACACTGCAGCGGTGATTTAACAAGTTTAAATACGGTGACGAAACATACGAAGACCACCATGTGATGGAACACATGCACAAAATTAACATATTCAGGCAGCAATTGACACGAACAGTGATCAGACATATGAGCAACTGGGACTACAATTCAGTGTGAGTGGAGAAACCACTCAGCACCACCACCATCAACTTCGGAAGAACTACAGTGGGAGGATGGGTCTCAATAAGATTCGACTCCGGTAAGAGTGCGGACATGGCCATTTCGGTACGAAGTGGGCCTTGTACGAAGCTCCACGGCGCCGTCATCATTGGTTAGCATTCCATCAACTAGTTCCTAAACAACCGAAATCATCACTGTACCAGACGAAGGTCCTCCCATTTGTTTGGTGGACTGCTCGCGGCCTCGTGCATCGGTAACTGCTACCAGCTGGTAAGAGCATCAATGCAACTGCGTACTGTCAGCAATTGAACCGTGTAAAGAGGAACTCAAAACTTTCCAGCCAACACTTTTCAATCGCAACGGTGTCCTCCTGTTACAGGAGAAGCGCTAAGCTCCATGTGACTAGGGTAATCCGAGACACCATTCTACGCCTTAGATGGGAAACACTATTGTATACGCAATACTACAGGGTGCGGCCCGTAAATCCGGCCCGTCGTAATATTCTGGTATATTGTGTTTTTGGCAACACTTAAATAATCTACCTTCCTACCAAGAGATGGCGTGTCGAGGTCGGGTAGACTTACGTGACCTGCAGCAGTCACGTGCAGCCGCAGCCAGTGAAACTTGTCGAAACCAGTTGAGAAAAAGGCCTCTTTGTGTTAAGCCGCGTGAGTGTCAGTGTGTGATAATACCGTTTTCGATACCCGAGCGTGTTGCAATTGTTGAAGGGTTCATTCTCACTGGATCTTTTATGAAAACAAATAATTTGTTTCGGGAGAAATTTCCAGGACGTTCTGTCCCAGCAAAAAGCACCATTAAGGAATTGATTGAAAAATGGCGGCGTACAGGATCGGTTCAAAATGCTTCCAGGAACAGACGACCATCTGTCTGCACACCTGAATTAAAGATGCAGGTGGAGGAGATAATGACAAGAAGTCCTCGAAAGTCAACCAGGAGATTGAGTCAACAGGTTCATGCGAGTGAGAGAAGTTGCAGACGTGTTTTAAGGGGACTGAAGTTAAAACCGTACCGGATAAGTGTTGTGCAAGAACTGAAGGAGCCTGACCTGCAGAAGAGGGTGCATTTCTGTTCATGGCTGTTGAGCAATGTTGGCAGTCGTTTCTTGGATCCACTAATGCTCATCATGAGTGACGAGGCGTGGTTCCACCTGTCTGGGTATGTGAATTCCCAAAACAACCGGTGTTGGTCGACAGAAAATCCACACGCAATCCACCAGGTACCCTTGCTTGATGAGAAGATTGGTGTTTGGTGTGCCAATTCCGCCACACGCGTTATTGGGCCCATATTCTTTGAGACGACAGTGAACAGTGACGTGTATATGGGAATCCTGGAGGAGTTTTATACACACTTGACCGAAGAGGAGCGTCAGTTATGTTACTTTCAGCAGGACAGTGCAACATGCCACACATCAGCTGCATCATTGTCCCTTGTGCATGAGATGTTTACACCAGAGAGGACAATCAGCAAAGGCTTCTGGCCTCCTCGGTCACCAGACGTGTCCACGTGTGACTTTTACTTATGGGAACTGTTAAATCGAAGAGTATACGAAACAAATCGACACACAATTGAAGAACTCAAGACCAGGATCCAGGATGTCACCAATAGCATTACAACACAAGAACTGACAAGGGTATATATGAATCTCCTCAATCGTGCTCACATGTGCGTTGAAGTGGGCGGAGGACACTTTCAGCACCTGCTGTGAAGTTGAGTAGTCATATTCAATACATTACATTTCATCTATTTGTTGTAGTTAATCATATTCAATACATTACATTTCATTTTATGTGTTCACTTTACGGGCCGGTTTTACGTGCCGTACCCTGTACTTGGACATTGGACCGTCGGATTATGACCTGTTCCATTCTTTTGAAAATTACCTTAGGAAACGTCAGTTCAGATGCTTAGTAGAGTTGCAAAATGCACTTGACACCTACTTCACTTCATGGCCCGCCGAATTCTACCGCAATGGAATCATAGATTTCCATAACGTTGGAAGAAGGTTGTCAATGGTCATGGGGACAATTTTTGATCTTCCAGGCACGTCTTAGGTGACATACTGGTGGGTTGTTTGAAGGTGGTGGGTGAAAAAGAACATAATTTTCTTGGTCTCCTGTATATACGTAAAACAAATCAAAGCGACTTTCTTTGTGACTTCATTACTCTTAAACCACCAGAACCATAGATGTGGTTCAGACCTGAGATGATTTTCTTATATCAGTTTGACAGTCAAACTTAGGGTCAGAAGTCGAACACGACCGATATTAGTGTCGAATTTATTGTTTCTGGGTCGCTGAGATGGAAGTGACACTTTTGATGGTCATTAAATCCAAATTCAACACTGTAACTTGGGGAAGGGGTAGTAAGGAGATATACAAAAACGATCTAACACCACCATTATCACTATCAGACTAATGTTTTTCGGAGTGCTGAGTTGAACAGTGACACTTCCGATCACGTTCACATCCAAATTGAACCACATAAATTGTGGGGAGGAGGAAAGGAAATTAAATAAATGATCGAAAGTGACCAATATTTATGTGGAAGTTTTCGGAGTCACAAAAATGAAGAGTGAATGACACTTTCGATCTAGGTCAAATAGTTGAATTCTATCTCTGAATCTGTAAGCTACTTCGACCAGTTTAATAATTTTCGTATTCCTCTCCAGCGTTACCCATTTAATGTAGCGTAATACTAAGAATATTACGTTCTATTTACTGCTCTCGAGTTCAACTTTGTCTTACGTGAGTCATCCAATATTGCATTACAAAGTGATTGTATAGCTTGTAATGGGTTGCGCAATTTTTGTCGAGATGCACAGTTCACATTATTATATCTCGTAACTGTTGAATTGTATCCCGACAGAGATGGTAAGAATTCACAACATTCACCACATTCACGCTGTTCCGTCCTGAAGTGCTCTGTTCTTACCGGCACAGAAAACAAGTGACAATCATGCAATATTCAGCGCTCCCTGACCTAACGACAAAGACAAGATATAAAAAGCGTATACTTTTCAGTGTTGCCAACCTACTAGAACAGAAATACCAAGCATTTCAAAATTTGTGTTCTTTATGACACCGAACCCTCGCAAAATTGTGTATTTCATGCGTCACACAGAAATAAGATTGAATAAAGTCGGAAACGAGTTCCTGCATACTCGTTTCGAAGAAAGCTACCTAGACCAGAAGTCGGTTTTCTAACAGAAAAATTTAATGATAGATTTTTACGAAAGATTTAGTTAAATTTACGTAGCTTCCATGCTAGAAGAGAGAGAGATATCTCTCTTGCAGTTGTAGTTTTTTTTATATATACTTTTCCTCTTTCAGCAATCATATAATTTTAAACTGATTTTAAGCACGTTGTCAACTCTAAATTTCAAAATATGGTACGTAAGATTCAACGTTGCGAACTAATAGTAACCAATTCCATCAATTCTTACAAACTATCAGTAACTTAAACTAAGTCTATTCACTTTGTAATTCGTGTTCCCATTTCAGCGAGAACTATCTTAGTGTTGTCGGCGGAGGTCTTCCTTCGGCATTCGCAGGTCGCTCTCCGATTGGATTTACAGAAGAAAATTCGAAAGAGTAACTACTTTTTCTATTATGGCTACACAACCTCCCACCTGAGTCTCCTAGATTAGATGACCTAAAGGATGTTTTGTAAATGATAAAAATTATGCAGTTTCTCGTTATGAAGTTTCCATCATTCCCCATTCCTTTTCCCCTTGGGTCCCTCAAATACAAATTGGCATATTTGTTACAAATTGAGGTAACACCTTTCCACTTCTATTTTAATATATTCAGTAGTATCACAAGCATAATAGAAACGATGGCTTGGTAATAAGTGAACACAGTTTATATTATTACTAATCAAGTGGATAATTTTCAATATAAGTTAATGCACCTTACTGTTATACAAATTAACTGGAGTGATGTGAGAGAAAACATCTAACTAATGTCAGGTAATTCATAATCAAGTTAGATCAAACTATATTTTCAAGTTGAGAAACCAAATCCAGGAAACATTCATCCAAGGTGTTTGAATGTTTGTTATTTTTCGTTGTTCAAGATGGCTGCTTTTATCATGCAAATGTCTCAAAAGTATGAAATCCTGAAACCTATTAAGCAGTAGGAGATTACAAGCGAATAACATGATGAATGTATAGATACTTGAAGAAAAATATATATCTACGGGAGTGCTCAGTCCAATCTTTAAGAATTTTTTCTTCTATAAAATTTGCAAAACCACATTTCAAACTGGTAATATTTACTAACATATAACTTTAGGAATGAAACTTAGCAGGTTCCTCTCTTCAGCTGATCATTTTATTAAAATTTTTAAACTGTAAGAAAACGTGTCATTACAGTAAGCAGATATTAGAATAGTATATGTGTCCTATTAACGCAAAAGAGATAACCAAAATGATATTTTAGACACATCTAAAACGATCATAACAGAATAAGCTGCTAAAATTAATGTGGACTAACATTTTGTGATACTAACCTTCTGCTGTAAAACACTAACATCAAGATCACTAAGAGTTCCATCAGCTTCATATTGCATTGCAGTCTTAATATTGTCAGAATTCAAGTGAACAATAAATTTGAAGAATTCTTTGTAGTATTTCTGCTTCAGGTTATCAACTTTTCCGAAAGTCCTTAGAAGAAAAATTCCGCATATATGGTTAATGTTTGATCAAACTACATTAATGATGCTAGATAGAAAAATATTTAACTAAGCTCTTGTTTTTTCGACATAGTACTACAAAATCGAAATTGGAAGTAAATCACGATTGTATAAGCATTTTACAGTTCAAGTTATCATATGTATGAATACAAGTTTCATAATATTGGTGTAAAGTTCTGCAATACCCCTGATATATACAAGTAGTTAATAAATATCGTGGAATATATTTGGCACGTCACAATACATTTTGTAGATCAGACTACAAATAAATGTTCAGATGAATATACACATTCTTATTTCTAGTGATGAGCCAGTTTTTCCAGATTTATGTTAACCCAGCTGTACTTCTGGAATCTCTACGTCGCTTAAGAAAATCCCTTTCGTAATCTTTCCGCGTGTTTAACATACGTGGTTCACTGTAAAAAGGGATTTGTGTCTTGATTAACTTTCTGGAACATCGAGCATGGTTGATTCCTTGCCGAAGCAAAACAATTCTAAAGCTGCTTTTCTTCAGTCTACGGCAAACTTTCTAACGAAAACTATGTAGTTTACGATGTATCTTATATATATATATATATATATATATATATATATATATATATATATATATATGTATGCATGTATATACATAGATAGATAGATATTTTTACGTCTCTTGGTATGGAAAATCAACTTTTAAATTTATACTACAGTATTCGTTAAAACCCTGTTTATTTTATTGTATAGGCTTAGAGTTTCCAAGTTATTGGTCTAAAAGTATGTGATGGCTTTGAATAGTCATCCGTCTGTCTTTTGAAAGGTATCAGAGAAGAAACAGTAGGAAATCAAGAGAAACATTCTGATTTAATTTAGCGTCCCTTACACTCTATTGCAATCGGAAGTGCTAAAAATCCACAATTTCTAGTTACAACGTTAATTCCATTATAACAAGAACAGTCAAAGAAAGCGAGGAACGGTTTTCTTATATAGGTTTAGCATCTTAAGATTTGACTTCTTTTCTCTTAACGGTCTACTAAAATTGTAAGATGTGGAAACAGACTTCAAGAATCTCTTTCACTATTGACCACTATAAAGGAAAATCATTACTACATAACGTAGAAGGCTTTTTCATGTGAATCTAATCTTTCAGAAAATGTTTAGTCCAGGGATGCAAATAAACAACAAAAGTTTACTCGCCGAATAAAAAGCTAATAGCCCCCTTTCCAGATTAGAAATCATTTACTTACCTTCGGTATGATATTAAATAATCGCCTGCACCGACGAACCACTCGCCTCGGGCAAGTGGTTATTTGCATCCCTGGCTTAGTCTCTGTTTTAATCCGTCTATTGAAATCAGAAACTTTGAAAATGTGTTGCTTCCACTTTAAGTGTCGTATTTTCATAAGGCACAAATACTGACAGATGTGGAGGCGTTGTTTGAGCATCCCAAAAGATTTTTTTTCACTTGAACTGCCTAACGGATCCGAAATTACTAATTTACAGCTTTTGATTAAAATATCGAACTCCTATCGTAAACAACGCAGAGATTTTCTGAAGACTATGCAGAATGGACGCTTCTCAGTTTCAGTTGGTGTCCTGCCAAAATTGAAAAATTACCGTGATGATGATGATTGTAATAGTTCAGAAATCTGTCGTTGTTTCAGAATATGAAACGAAACTCACTTCTTTTATTGCATTTATCATCATATCAACGTTCCGTTTTCTTATATAAAAGTATTAAATTAAATTGGTGGCAGTTCTTAACATCTAAAAATGGCAGTTCTAACCAAAATTGTACTTCAATACATTTTGAGACTACAATTCGCTATACTTACTCTATCATAACACCTTTGAATTTACGACTCATTAAATTTGGTGGACAAATCGTAAGGGCTGGTAATGGAATCTTCCACTCATTGTAATGTCTCTCAATTATTACTACAACAGGATTTTCCTGGAATTTTCTCCACGATTGATAAATGAGGAAGAACGTTGTTGCAATACCAACCATAAATAAACCAAGCCACAACAACCTGAAAATGAAATACGTGTATTATGTATTGGTTCATTCAATCGGATACTCAGCTAGAAGGGATCAAATTCAAGGATCTCAATTGGTACTCCGATACTTCGTTATTAGGTTACTGATGTGTGTAGTTGCAAATTGATCTATTCCAGAGTTAAAGTAAATAAGTAGCACTCTCAATGCATGAACATACTTGATATGCAAAATTGATTCGACAAGAAATAGCAATAATCAGTATACTGTGCACATGCAGTAAATTTCGGGTGACTGACCCAGGAGAACATAAACAAACATATCGTTTTACGCAGCGACAACTGCCAGGTGCAAAGTATCGACATTTTAAATCAAATACACTTTTAGTAATCAAAATTTATTCCAATAACAAAAAATCTAGTTAATCATCATTTCAAGTTTTACTACTATTTTTCTTCTTCTTAATAAGAATAATAAAGAAACTGACTTTTCCTTAATCCTGTTTATTTATTCTCATGTTTAAACATTGTTCAAACTTCACCGATATCATTTATATGGATGAGTGCATGATTAGAGTTTAACGTTAGATCAGCAGAGAGGCTACATGGGACATGGACAGCTAGCTTAACGTAGAATCTGAACTAACTAACTAATTGAACCATGGTCTCCCTCTTTAAGTGTTGTGTGCTAACCATATAGATGCAAGTTAGTAAATACGTATATGTTATATCTATAGCCTTCTATATATCTACACTGAGAAAAAGATTGGGTTGAAATAGATTGGGTCCCATGTCATGAAATTTGTGAACCAATCTGGAACGACAGTTTATTGGAAGACAATAGAAACGTCAGCAAGATGTGAAGCCCTATCCCAATGCATTTTGGTCTCAGATCAGCATCGTCGATGGACGGATGTAATGTCGAATATATTCCAGGGGCACCTTCTGGGTACTGCCACTACAACAATGTACTACAGAGAAAGTTCTTACCTTCAAAAGAATCAGAGATATGACAAAGCATTATGCTCTACTACATCATTTCCTCAGTCTTTTGGGATCTTTAAGCTCTAGCAGTCTGCTGCACTCATAGAGGGAAAGTTAATATCATAATAAACTTCAGCAATTTTACCTGTAAATCAGTAAGGGACTCTAAAAACATAATACTATCAATTACAACAACTATCAACTAATGCATCTCAAAAGTGAAAAAAATTGACGGAAACCCAAGTGGTGAAAAATGTTTCAGAGAGGCAGCGAGGGTATGCACTAAAGTAGTCATACTAGCATTCATTTACTGAGAAAGAACATACAGCCAGAAAAACTCAAATCAGAGAGGTAAGCCATGAGGTTCGAAGTCATGATTTCTCTATTCCTTTATGCAACAAGAACAAAATCGGCAATCTGAAGAAGAATTATTTTGTCTTTTACATATATGGTTGTCGTCTAGTGGAGTCAAAGACACTTGTTTAGGGAGCAAACTGCGTTCGTTTTGGAGTTCACAACCCGGTTGACCTTTAAAATATTCGCCACTAAACTATAATTGCGGATGAAATCCCAACTTTTTTCCATGGATAAATGCTTCTTATCATCTGCAGTGCACAAACTCCAGATCCCTGTTCTTCCTTGTGAACTACTTGGTTCGAGTACTCACTACCCTCCTTCTGACACAATTATGTTATTCAAATATTAATTCTTCAAGATAATTAGGACACTTCTTGACGTACGTCTCGTTTGTCAGCAATGTCGTGTTACAATCCAGCTTCCAGAATTTACTACAATTTATAACTTACTTATGTGTCGCGTGCATTCATGTGTAAAGTGTTCTGCCAAGAGTTGTAACACGTATTGTGTTACACTATATGAGTAACGTTCTACGATAATGGTTCCACACCTTGGTAGTAAAACCAATAAGGTGGTTCCTGATTGTCCCAAAACGTGGTGATTTATATTTTAGAGTTCGAATATATTTCGGAACATCTTAATGGTGAGCTGAGATGTTTCCATGCCATTCTCTGCCCTCCTGGCTTACAAGGGAAGAGAGGGATATTATATATCGAAGTGGAAGATGGTTTGTACAACAATCGAAAGCTGAAATGACTGCTATTACGAAATTGCAATATATTTTTCCAAATATATGTACTGTGCGAATTAGATTAATATAAAGGGTGTCCAGAATGCCCCTTTTCCAGTCCAAGAAATCGGAAACGATAAGACAAATGCGAAAACAGGAAAACACGTGTTTTATCATTTTAAAAGTACAACGTATCAAAGCAAAAAATGTCCCAGGGCGACCTGCAGCTTACCTCGCGGGGTCCAACTTAAAAATTGCCAAAGCTAAGGGCTTAAGTAGTATATCGTTGGACACCTGTTTGAAATTAGAGAAGACGGAACAAGTCTCATCACTCTAAAATTACCCTATGCAAAATGTCTGCAAAAACGTCGTTATAAAGTCTATGGCCACCTCCAGAAAACTTGAAACGGCGAGATAGATGTCAAAACAGGAAAACATGTATGTCATCTTTTCAAAAGTACAATGACTGAAAGTAAAAAATATTCGTCCCAGGATCCTCCACAAGGTCGCACACGGGGTCCTACTGAAAATTTTGAAATGGCAAGAGGGGTCAATTAGCATTTCTTTTAAAGCTGTTGTTAAATAAAAGCATATGGAACAAGTATGTACACTCTACGATAATGCTGTGCAAACATCTTGCGTTTTAGTTATTCTTCCTATAGCCGGGTTTTAGTTTATTTTCACTTTCATTCTTGTACACAGCGGAAAGAAAGGATATGCTTTGAGATTTTACTGTTTGAGCCGAGCACCATCTAAATAAATAAAAAATATAATAAAATACAACCAAATTAAGAAATAAATAAAAGACACTACTTGACATGTTTCAATATAGAACTGACTAGTTAACATATAATGCACAACCACGAACATAAATAAGTAGAGGTTGGAGCCATCAGAAATAAAGACTCCTACCTCTACTTATATATTTTTATGACGGTACAATAGTGGTACTTATGCTCGTTATCTGGATTATCAATTATACAATGATTCAAACAAATAATCTTGCACCAGGAACAGTGAATAGTGCAAATGTCTCAGAATGATACCAAGTGCCAATTGCAAAAGGTAAAGTGAATGTGCTGGGAGAATCGAAATGATGTACATTTTGACCGGCCGCCATTTTACACAGGGTAATTTTAAAGAATCGAGAATTGTTCCGTATTCTTTCATTTCCCAAAAGCTTTCATATGATATGCTACTTGATCTCAGATGCCATTTGAAAATTTTGAGTAGAACCACACCTGGGACCTTGTGGAGGACCATGGAAAAAATATTTTTACTTTCAACCGTTGTACGTTTGAAAGGATGACACACATGTTTTCCTTTTTTGACTTCTTTCTCACCGTTTCAGGTTTGTGGGGTTGGCCAGAGATTACAATGATGTTTCTGCTGACATTTTGACCGGCCGTCGTTTTGCACAGGGTAATTTTACAGAGTCGAGACTTGCTCCATCTTCTTTCATTTCCCAACAGGTTTCCAACGATATGCTATTTGACTCCCTTACCTTTTGCAATTTTTAAGTTGGACCCCGGCCGGGACCCTACGGACGGCCCTGGGACAACCTTTTTTCGTTTTGATACGTTGTCCTTATAAAATGATCAAACATGTGTTTCACAATTTTGGCATTTCTCTCATCGTTTGCAATTTCAAAGGATGAAAACGGATTTTCTGGACACTGTATATTAATTCTCGCACAGTATATGCATTCAGAATTTTTATGACAGTTTCGTAATAGGCGTCATTAGTGCTTTCGATTGGTATATAAACCATCTTCCACTTTGATATATAATATCCCTCTCTTCCCTTGCTACATCCACGATCCCAAAGACTGTCGCTCTCCTCGATATAACGTCCAAATAGTTCAGCAAAATGTTAATTCGCAACTTCTTGTTAACATTATTAAGAACCTTAGGGGCCCACTGACGTGACACCTTGTGGTATCCTACTAGAAATCGTGAGTAATGTCAATAGGATATGTCAAGTTTCCTGGGTATGCACTTCAGTGTTAAATATCAATTCACTTTCACCATTTCGTCAAAACATTTAATGTTCTCGTAACCAGCGAGGAACAAGGTCTGGACGATAGCTCATTGTCCTGAATATCTTCACGTCCATTTCAAAACTCAGATCACCATCACGGCATACATCACATTGCTAAACACCTTTACAGGTCGTACAAGTACACAAGTACTTGAGACTAAATTTCTTTGTAGATAATTGGGCCTGTATTTCCTACACTACACAAAACGAATAACACTTCTCTGCCCATCTAAACGTCCTGAGACTGATTACAGCGCTATAGAGTGGAATAAATCGGAAGTTATACTGAGATTGTTGTAAGACTAGACTAATCCTACCACATCTCCATATATTTCGATTCTGTATTAAAATCTATTACACGCATAAAAAAGAAGTGACAGAATATTTTTTAAAATTTTCTTGTATATAGTTGTAACCTGCACGAGAATAAGTCAAAAAGTAAAGAACAATTTCTCGCACTATGGTTTGGTAACAATGCTAGTAGCCAGCACTGAATCAGGATCGTCTGCAGCACGTGTATGGAATGTGTTACTGTTATTCCCGCGTTAGTCGTTGTAGTGTAGCCGACCGATAAACATGACAGCTCCATTGTGAATGCGCACCAAAAAGAAAACGAGGACAGTGATTCGCTTTTTATTTGCGGAAGGTGTTAACACTTTGCAAATTCCTCGTCAAATGCAAGCGCAGTATGGTTGCAACTGTTCATCGCGAAGCAAAATCTACGAATGGATAGTGTATTTCAAACAGGAAAAAAACTTTCTTTATGTAACGAGGACAGATCTGGCAGGCTACCGACTAACAAAAAATTTGGAGTCGAACCCGGGTCTTCCACGCCAAACTATTGTGATGTGCTCCATTGTGAAAACTGAAACCTGCAATCAGATAAAAAAAAAAACGTCGTGGAAAACTGCCAAAAGGTGTCATCCTGCAGCAACATAAAGTTCGGCCACATTCCGCAAACGGACTATCGAAACTATAAAGGGGTTGGGATTCGAATTGCTAGAAAGCACGCCATACTGTCCAGATCTGGCTATAAGCGATTTCCATATGTTTGAAGGAAGCACTCAGGGAAAGAAGATTTGCAATCGATTCGGAAGTCATTGACGCTGTACAAAATTGGATACAGGTGCAACCGAAGACTTTTGTCTGACGGAATCAAAAAAAAAAAAAAAATGTGAAACATTGGAGAAAGTGCCTTGAAGGGCAGAGATATTACATGGAAATCTAATGTATGTTTCAGTTTTTTAATATTACAATAAATCACATTTTCTCTAAAGTTCATTTTCTTTTTGACCACACCTTGACATTATATTTCACTGTCACACTCTATGTATACGTTTTCAGAGTGTGCCTTGGTATAGAATTGATCATATTGTAGCAAAATAGAAAGGAAGGTGGATGTCAACTTCAATCTTCCAATACACATACGCATATTGTATTTTCAAGTTCATCCTACACTGTAAAAAATCGTTGTGTTGTTTGAACGACACACGATTGTGTTAAAATATAACACAAACAAGTCGTTAGAAGAACACAATGTCCATTTGGAGTTGTGTGTCAAATGCCGGTAGTTGAAATGACACATAACCTGTGTGTTAAATTACCACAAGTGTAGAATCTTCGGTGTTGTTTTCTGCGTGATTGCCAAATATGTTGAGTATCTACTTATAAAGGCTTATGAATTGAAGCTACAGACAAACACAATAGAAAGAAATACCTAAACAAATCTAGGTATACGCAAAATTTCATCTACCACATTTGATGCCTTTATTGCTTCTTTTTCTAAGCGATTTTGTACTAGAAACAACAAATCATCAACTTTATTAGATGGCAACTATCGCCGAACATTCGAAACTGAATATGGAAGAACTTAAAATAAAGTAAATAGACAGTCGTCATTTTGTTATAAAACTACATGGCGGGCAGATTTTGTCTTATCCCGAACGGTTTTCGTCGAATATACTCGGCTTAAAGGAGCACTCTGATTAGCCAACCTCAAAAAATCTCAACAATTTATCACTCTACAAGCGACGGTTCCTTCATCGCCTCCGTAGCCAAGTCTGAAGAATATGCGGCTAGTAATCGAAAGACTCGTGGTTCGTGCCCTCTCCTTTCCTCGACACTGGAGTATTTTTTTTTTTTTTTGCTTGTTTAAAGTCTTTTTTTGACTCAGCATAATATAAACACTTTACGCATAAGCGATTTAACATATTTTGGGGAAGTAATTTTGTGGTTCATTAACACTTACCGGCTCAACACCGGTTGTGTGTTAAAGACGTAATACATCCCCTGTGTTAAACGCCAACACTATGGGGTCTGTGTTGAACTAACACCGCATAGTGGTAGTCACGCTGGAACCACTGCCTTGTGTTAAAATTGGGTTGAATTAACACAACCATTTTTACTGTGTATACTAAAGAACACACACGCTAAGCCTGTCTCTAAAATCTCAATCATTCTGCTCGTTTGATTATTTCTAATCAACACGAATAGTAAAATTATCACCTTTCAGCTATTGATCTGTTCTTCTTGGCCACTTCTCCAAGACCGTGAACACTCGTTTTAGAAAAAACCTTCCTGAATGTGGCTCTCATAGTAAGAGTCGTGCCTTATCTGCAAATGCAAAGAAAAGAGCAAGATAAAAGAAAAAAAATATGATATAAATTTAAAATACAAGTTTCATTTTAAATAGTTCCTATGTATATTTGGAAGTATATCTTCAAACGTACTTGAACAACGTTCGCAATATATAGAGGTTGTCCGATGTTCGTACTAAATCAACATTTGCTGAATTTCTGTGACTTTCTGTATTGTTCTGTGTAGGTAGAATCATTATGATCTATATCAGCCAATATACTGATTATTAGAAATTAGGCCTTTTTATTTTCTACAAATATACATATATGCGTGCTAGTAATGTCTATCCAAAGTATACAGGTCGCAATATATGGAGTACTTACTTCAATTTCGTGCAACAGGAAACGATATACATTCAAACCAATCTCATGTTTTCTGATTCTCCTAAAGATAATATGAATAACTGACAAGTACAGTCAATTTTTTGTAGAAAATATGATACATACACTATCAATCTCCTTTTCTAAGTATTGACTTCAGTGTATATTTATTACTGGAGAATTAATAACTAAGTAAACTCTTGTTCTTTGAATTGAGGAAAAATGGTTATGAGAGATATTAGAGAGACTTGTATGAATATATTTTTCTCTACTTTAGCATGCATATTTTAATCAAAATGTAAAGGTGAAAACACAGCTGGATTCAGTTGTTAAAAATGTTCACAAATTAGTCTCGTTATCTGACCGTTTCCTTGATTTTTATCTCTCTCTTTGGTGTTTTAAGTCTGTCGTTGGAAATAGTATATCCAAGTTTCCTTCCTAACTTTATTCGTTTTCTCATTGTCATTGTATGGTTTATGATCCAAACCAATTTCATGAATATCTGAAACAATGGAAATTACTCTATGATGTGTAACAGTGAAAACCGGATAATATTTAAATGTCATTGAATCTATTGTTACAGCGTGAAATATTTAGTTTTTGGCATAACTTTTGAACTTCAGTCCCGCACGCACACAGATAAGCGCATTACTGAACGATATTCCATGAAAATGGTGTGTTAGAAACATAGTTCGAAGTAGGTAGTATATTAAACATTCATATGAATCGGCTACGCGATTTGACTATGATGTGATCACTAACAAGATTACATTGATCTTACTTATACGAGTAATATAATCTATGGACTTAAGCGATGAATACCGGAAATCTAATTAACACACATAATATTTTGCAAACACTTATAAAAGCAAAGGGATATTTAAATGTCAAACTAAATTGCCAAATTTCGTTACAATAAATTCTGAACTCCTTATACTCTCACTCTACTGTTACTAGTAGGAGGACCACAACACGTCGTGCGCCGTAAACCTCACGACAGTAACCACGTCCGTCTAGAACTGCAGTTAAACTGTGTAATCCTTAATTGGAATCCCTTTTTTTTCAACTTTAAAAATTCTTTCTTTTAAGGCAGAATCCCTAAGTGAAGACGTACAAAATTTCTATCAAAAACATTTTTTTTCTCAAGCTTTTGATATCACTTCAGCTAGACAACGTATAAGAAATGTAACTATAATTTATAGAGTAGATACATATTATCCGTTTATGTAGTTATAAAGTTACGACGTGTATATTTTGAACTGTTTTACAACTATTTGAAATTTGATGTAACAATGATACTTGTGAAATAGTAATTCCTTTTTACATATACTAAGTCTCAAATTTATATAAACAGTATAGAAAACCTTGTGCACTCAATTTCCGTGAGATCCTTGCCTGCTCATCCTCAAAGTTAAATATTTGCGTTTATTCACATTTAATGAAAAACAGGTGGTTAACTTATAGTGGTGCATGTAGTTCCTTTCCTTTAAACATTTATTTGGTACTTAATATGTTTATTATAATCCTTAGACCTTACATTTTTTCAAGAATTTAACTCAAATTTTACCTAAAAGTAATGATTTAGAGAAAAAAGAGTCTTCCAAATGGGGCAATATATTCCGCACGCAAAATCGCTACCAATTCTAAGAAAATAAGGAGCTCATTGTAACGACCACGACGCTCCACCCACCCACACATCAGAATCCAAAATACTTTCATCTAAGAATGAGTGAAAAAGGAGATGATTAATTATTCAAGTTGAGTTTCTTGAACTTTTTCACACGAATGCTTCGTTTTATTAATAAATAATATGTTTTTAAATATTCAATAAAATATTCAATAAACTAATATGTTTTATCAATAAATGATATGTATTTAAATGGTCTAAACTACTGTTTTGAAAGATTTAAACTCATATTCAATATAGGAAACTAGAAAACAAGCAAACGAAAACATCTAATTTGTTAGTATCTTCTAAAAAAAACCTTCAACTGCGAGAAATCTTTATTTGTAAACTTTGTTTCAAACTTTCATTAAATCCAAAGGAAATGAGAGACCTGATGATGTTGATGATTTCACCCTTAAACCCTAACATAGGTAAATTTTACGTACATGCTTTTTACAGAAACCTCACACCTTCTCTTCAACCTCTTTCTGGCCATCTTAGTTTTGGGAATGCTTCTATTGGTTTCTGCAGATAACTCGGGCACAGAAAGTGAATTACTATATTGTATTCATGTGATTTTCTTACTCCTTAAATAACTACGCTTATTTTACATAAGACGTAAGTTATATGCGCAAATTTTACGCATTTAAGTATTAACGCTTCGTCGGTAGTAAGAAAATTTTAAGTATGTTCATAACTTCAGCCAACCTTTTGTAATATTCACTAATATAATTTAAAGTAGTGGTGATAGTTATATGTAAACATATATACTTGAAATTTTGAAAACACTACATGTTTGTGACGCTTGGTTTCCTACTGAGATAAATCATATTAAAAATAGCCTCTTCATTTGAGTACCCCGAATGACTAGTATCCTTCACACTTGTTTCCTCTATCATTTTCCAGAGCTCCTTCGTGGGTAAGCGGTTAATGCTCGCACCTTTGGCGTGGGAGACCCCGGGTTAGATTCCCGGCGGAGCTCAAGTGGTCCGGATTCCACGTTAATCAGTAGGATCACGTATCATATAGTCTCGTTGATGAAAGAGACGTTAAACTCAAAATCAACTAAACAACTCTATCAAATCCCACGAAAAATTCAGATACACTGTTTTGCTTAAGTGACATGAAAGTTTCAGCAATTACATTGTGCCTTTACTGATAAGTATGGATTATGAACGTCATGCAAGACAGAATGAAGTGTTCATAAATAAAAGTGTTTCAGGAGATTTAGATTATCATGAGGGTGAAGAAGCAGAGTAGTTGGATAGATATTGAAAATGAATTTGATGATGAATAGATATTCAGGATGAATTTGTTGTTGAATGAGAAGGGAACTTCTGATTTGAAAGGTAATCCTAGTGTTACAGTAGTGCAAGTGATTGAAAATGTGTCGAGACCAGCAAATGCGATGTCTACATAAAACGAACCAAAGAAGACTTCAGATTCTAAAGAGACATTGCATCAATGGGTTTTGAAATTCATTTGGACATTGTAATTTCAATATTTGCATGTTGATCACTTCATAGTTGAAATTGACAAGAATAAAATTTATAGAAAGAAAGTTATGAGTGGAACACTGAGAAACAGCGAGATCTTGCCAAACATACGCGTAGAAGTAAAAGTGTAGTGCACATGGGACCAGGACAAAAAACACAAATAAGGTGGTTCTCTGGAATGTTTTAGACTGTTATCATTGAAAATTGTAGTTCTGTCTTGGACAATATAAATTGAAGTATTAGCAGGAGCGAAAGTGCAGTAACTCTTGCATTTTTTCATGTCCTGTAATGTGACAACCAAAATATCGTTAAAGTTGGTTGGTTGAGAACTAAGTAAGGCGTTCTACAAGTGCTCTAATTTGTTCGGAAAATGACAATGTAGCAACCGACAAACGTTAGAAAAATATCCATGCCTCTGCAGCAAATAAAAACGAATAGAAGACACCGTTTAGTACCTACACAGCGATTGGTATCACGAGAAAGTCAAAAGAGATATGCTCTTACCTTAGACACAAAAAGGAAAAATCAATGTTGGTGAAACCTTCATTTTACTCCACCGCATACAGTATTTTTTAATGTTCTGAACGCTTTACATTATTCGTTTCTACGTTACATTCACTTTTGTTAGTTTTCTGTGTAAATTCATCTACTGCAACTTTATGTGAAAATAATGTGTCGTGAGTAAAGATTGGACTCTCATAAGACCGTCATAGTTTTAGTCTTTTTATAAAATGTATTATCATAAAGCGACATTTAAGCATTAAAGCTAACAAGAATATTTTCCGGTAATCTATTACTGTTTCCAATGTGTTTGGAAAATGCAATCGAAAGAAACAACAGAAGGATAATATAAGATCTAAAATATTTGAAATTTTAAAAATGTTTATCTATGACATTCTTTGCTAAACTCTAAGTAAGCAAGAGCTGTAATCTCTTAAAGAATAATAAAAAAATAGACTAAAACATAAACAAATATGAATGATTGTTTCTGATATTATTTCAGTAACATCTCCAATTTCTCTTTTTGTTGGGTTAATATGCCTGAGATTATTACATTTCATCTCTAGATGGAGAAAGTTGAGTAAAGAGAATTTATCATTCACCACTAAAAACAAATTAAATTTTAAAGTTATATTTCTCTAAAGTGGATTTGAATTGACAAACTTGGGGTTATTAAACCTGCACCTATAACACCTCATTCATTCATTATATGTACAGTGATATCGTTAGCAAGATACATTTATCTTCAGAAAATACTTGACAGTGTATAAATCTCTTGAGAATCCTAGAGAGATAAAATAGGAGAAACATTACAACCTAGTTAAGGGTAATTATTAATTTGAAAAACAGCGATTTAATTTCTGTTTCTGTTGAATGCTTAAATGTAATATAACGGAAGGCTAAGTAACAGTTTGACGTATGGGAGCTAAAACTTTTCCCCCTTCGAGTTATGGCAGCGAGAGAACTAAATTAATTATTAAAAACATAGTTTAAAAAGAGCTATAAAATTCTAGTTACCGCTTCACAATTGATATATTATTGGATAATATGTTAACATAGAGCCCTTTCGACATGCTTTAGATAGGCCTTTATCCAATTCTTAATCAGATTATTTTTCGTTGTGAGCAATATATTATGTATTAATGATAGTAACATGGAAGTTGCACAGATGACTATAATTTACTATAATTTTATATCTTCTAGAACATGTTATATATATTTTAGGTCAATTATAGTGAAACATAATGTACTATGGTTGCCGACGAATATCTGAAGAGCAAGTAATTAATGAAAATTGTACTAGTAAAATGTAAAAAAATGAAGTTTCTATTTATCATTAAATGAATAAAGAATAGTTAATTAATGTAAAATGAAGTTGATCTTAATGTAAAGAATTTAGATTTCATATTCATAAATACTAAAAGGATTAATAACAAACCAAGTACGGTAAGCAATCGTTTCGCGTCAATACTTACCTTTTCAATGAAGCATCATTCCATTGACAAATCAATCAACTCAAATTACAACCTGAAGAGAAAGAGGAGACTAAAGTGTATTCAATGTAAGAAACACACTTGGGTTAAACAAATGATGTACTACAATGAAATGTAATTGGCTGGAGCTATAAATATAGTTTCGTGATTGTCGTAATTGCTTATTTGTAATTGGTTAAGGAGAGGAACTATTTTTTCACATTGTTTCGTATAATTAACTTCACACATTTGTTAGACGAGATGAAAAAATATTAAATCACGGAGCAAAATATACTACTACAAATTACTGATAAAATATATGCTATATTCTGATATTTTTACCTTCTGTTATCGAGAAAAAACAATCGTCACATTGTTGCTAACATGCAAGCCGATAAGTATCTATAACAACGAATGTTAAACACTTGAGAGAGAGAGTAGATAGTAAATCTCGGTACAAATTTAATATATTTTCAGTTGTACTTAACAACCATAATAAAGAAAAAACGTTTTTTAAAAAGTGTAATGGCTGTCCTTAAGAAACGCAGAGATTGCAATAGTCATTTGAAGTCCCGCCCCCAACAGTCAGGTAACAATTTGAAAACATGGCGTCTACATGTATTGCTTCTGTTCAAGTAATGAAACATCCAAAAGGAAAACCATTGAAGAGTGGGGAAAAACTAATTGTTTTAAACGTGTTCAATAAACTGCTGGAAAACAATCCTACTGTGTTAGTGAATGACAGTAAAATTAACGTCAGAATATACTAGTGTCTCTGAGTCGAGTGTTGTGAACGTACGTAAAGAGTTCAAAGAAACGGGGTTGTTGAAAATACCGGGTAAAAAGAGAAACAGACTGAAAACAGAATTAGTGAAGGCGGATGACTTTGTGAAATGTGCTATTCGGTGCCAAGTGCAATATTTCTTTCTAAGAAATAAACCACCTACACTAATCCAAATTTTGAGCTTTGTAAATAGTGACCCCATGTTGCCTAGGTTCAAACGAACTACGTTCTACACATTGTTGTTGGATATTGGTTTTCAGTTTCTCAAGAGAAATAAAGTGAACGTTGTTTTAGATAGGGAAGACATTGCATTATGGCGGCGACAATATTTAAGAAATATTCGTAAACACAGAGCGGAAAATAGAACTATATATTACTTAGACGAAACCTGGGTGAACGAAGGTCACACTACATTCAATGTATTGGTAGGCACAACTGTATGTTCTAAAAAGCATGCGTTTTTGTCTGGAAAATCAACCGGCCTAAAAAACCCTACAGCAAAGGAAAAAGACTAATAGTTTTTGATATAGGCAGTGATAGCGGATTTGTAGATGGTGATGCTCATATCTTTGAATCTAAGCGCGGTGGTGATTACCATGATGACATGAATGGTGACGCTTTTTGTGAATGGTTTGAAACAATATTGCCTAAGCTTGATCCTGGGTGTGTTTATTGTAATGGATAATGCTTCATACCATATCGTAAGGCTCGAATGACGTCCAACCTCCTCATGGCGAAACAAAGGATAAAAGATCGTGTCTTTCCCAGAATCCGATGTTAAAGTGGAACTACTGAATAAAGCACAAAGCATTGCTCTCAACAACGAAAACCTATATGTAGTAGACAGCATCGCAAAACAGACTGGGAGAATGATTGAGAGACTGCCCCCCTACCACAGCAATTTGAAGCCAATAGAAACTGTACGGGCGTTTGTTAAGGGTTTTGTAGCCAGAAACAATACCACGTTTAAGTTACGTAACTTTAGGCTGCTGCTTGAAACTTCCTTGACTCAAGTGATAGCAGATATGTGGAAAAACAATATTCGTCATGTGCTGAAGGAAGAAGAAAAATGAAGAAAGAAGAATCTGGAAGGACTTTCTGACACCTTGGTGGATCTCCTTGTAATTAACATAAACAACGAATCTGATGAATTTTTTCATGAAGACCTGCAAGTTACTGCGTTGAGCGATTCAGAGGAAACCTCAGATTAACGTAATTCATAATTATTTTATCGTTTATTTCTTTAAGTTGATAATAACATTTACTTAGCGCTATTACTTAATTCCATACAGTAGCGTAGCCAGGAAGTGGTTCCGCCCCCCTCGAAATTTGTAAAACTTGTTGAAATTAAGCCTAAAATCGCGTTTTTCACCCAAAAATTTTCCTGGGGAGGAACCTCGGACACACCTCCCCCGAAATTACCTTCTAGCTATGTTTGCTTTATAACCGAGATATATCTTGCTTTTGAGATCCAGGAACGCACGGAAAAAGAACAGCTGACCGAAGCAGAAATCTCGCTTTAAAGCACGTGCTTCACGCGGAGTGATACAAACTGTTTTGTTTATCTCAGGTGTGGTTCTTACGTTGAATACACTTTAGTATTAGTTACTTGTAATGTAGAAAAATAAAATAATTCTTAAAAAACCGACGGATATCATTAACGTAAGAGTTGTCAAAAGTAGACTTACGAGTAGTAATGCGCACCAGTATCGACATGTCTCAAATCTCAACTCGACTAGACTCGAATTCTTGTCGAGATTCGAGTCAAGAGACGTTTTGTAAAATTCGAGGCGAGACGAGACAAAAACATTTCTCACTCGAATTTTCAAGTCGAGTCGAGAATACTAGTAAAACTCTCGACTTGACTAGAATGCCTCAAAAATCTTTTTATAATTTTTAATATTATTTTGAACAAAGTATTCACTCAGAAACAGCTTTGAAACCAATTCTACCATTTATTACTTTAAGAGGGTACTGATCGCATAAACTTAATCTTCAAAGATCAATATTTAATTTTCATCTAAATTCAGTTAATTTAAACTAATAATAATTAATGTCGTGATGTTTGATTCCACTTCACATATAATAATAATTATTATTATAATTCAGTATCTAGTTCTATAAAACTATTATCCGTAGCCTATATCTAGTTTGTATAAAACTATTGCGACTGGTACAAATGATATTTCAATAACCATGATCAGGAAAATCCTACCGCATGTACTTAATCCTATCACTGACATATTTAATTACTCTCTTGCCACAGGTACTTTTCCCACAGTATGGAAACTCGCTAAGGTCCGCTCACTTCCAGAAAAGAACAACGCTGACAATATCGCAGACTATCATCCTATCAGTGTCCTTCCCGTGCTTTCAAAAGTTTTTGAATATATTGTAAATGATCAAATTCGGAAATACTTAAACCTCCAATACGCGCGCGGGCTACTATTGTAGCCCAGCGTTTTTGTTTTCCTTGCCGCAAAGTAATGCGAGATCATAATTCAAAGGGTGTCTGTGTACCTTTCTATCAACTATCATTCTGCGTGTTTAGTTTGTGGTCAAAAGTAAAATCGAAAGGAGCTCATTGTTATTCTGCTTGAAAGTTTCATGGGCTACATCTGTAGCCCGCGCGACTATTGATGTTACGGGTGCTCCAAAGAGTCAAAGTTTTTCATTATAGTTTGAGTGTTGATCAGATGGTCAATTAGTTTGCAAAATGCCAATTCGTATGAGGCATGTTTTCTAGATGGCAATAGTTAATATTTTGAGACCGCAAAATTCATTTTCGGACACAGAAATAGTGAAAATTCAGAAGATGTTACTGAAAATTCCGGGCGGCAGGAATCGCTGATGCCTGTTGATAATAGTAGTAAAGACAGCTCTGAAGTAAATTATTATGTAGTAAAAGATAATATCAAATCGAAATAAGTCACTCCTACTCGTAATATTTGCATTCGAGCTCATAATATTGTGCTTTGATTTCCAGGACCTAAAGAGGGGGGTAGGTCTGCGTTATCGGAGCTTGAATATCTAGAAGTGCTTTTAGATGCAAACGTTTTGAGACTTAAGGTTGACTTTACAAATATTTACATTGACAGTGTTAGATTGAGATCTGTACTTAACCGTGATGCAAAATTTAAAGACGAGATTGTACGTGCCCTTATTGACATTTTGGTGCTTTTCATGAGTGGTCAATGCTTGAAGGAAAGTGTGCATTGACCACTCACCACTTGTGTGCAGAACATGCTTAGAAGGACATTAATACGGAAACATAAAAAAGAAAAATATATGAGTGTAAATAGCATATGTAAAATTATGTAAAATCGTAATCAAACTTTGATACCAGCAACTCGTTATGCTGAAAAGGTATATGCTTTATGGATAATACGTTTATCTGTAATATTTGTAAAATTTTTGAAAAATTATACTTAATTTTTAAAGAATTCTAACACATATGTTTAAGATGAAGGAAAGTTTAAAATGCGCCGGATTGGTCCATTTCTTGATAATACAAATAACTTTTACAGTCTTATTGCTGTACCACTTTTGAAAAAATGAATGGTGTTGGTCTTCTTTGTATATACATAGCTTTTAAAATAAACATATTTCTCAAATTGTGTATAAAACCCTTAAAACAGTTTATAAAAAACATTCTCTACAAGAAAGACAGAAATATTAACCAAGCTATGCAACATAATACAATAAAAACAAATGGGCTACAGTGGTAGCCCGCGCGACTATCCACGTCACAAAAATCCACGCGCGTATTGCAGGGTTAACAACAAATAATTTATTCGATACATTTCAATCTGGTTTTCGAAGTAATCACAGCACATGCACTGCACTAGTAAACGTAACTGAGGATTTAAGATGGGCTATTGATAATAGAAAACTAACGCTTCTGACTCTACTTGACTATAGTAAAGCATTTCAAACGATTGATTTTGACATATTGCTTCAGAAATTATCATTATTGTTTAATTTTTCTGAACCAGTGCTTAAATTTATTTCATTCTTACCTTCACAAACTTAAACAAAGATTAGTGGTCAATCAGGATCACATATCGACATGGCATTATATCAACAGTGGAGTGCCGCAGGGTAGCGTACTAGGTCCCCTTCTCTTTACCCTTTACATTAATGATCTCCCTAAAATTCTCACCTATTCTAAATACCATATTTACGCTGATGATCTTCAGTTATATGCTTCTTTTCCCCCATAAGATATTAATAATGCGATTGAAAAATAAATACTGAGTTAAACAAAATCAGCGACTGGTCTACAGCTCATGGGTTAAAATTAAATGCAACAAAATCGCAGTGCATCTTAATTGGTTCTCCAAGAATTCTCTCTTCTATTGATATCTATCAGCTCCCGAATATAAAATTGTCCAATACTGTTATTCCATTCTCCACAACTGTCAAAAATTTGGGAGTCATACTAAATCAAAATCTCTCCTGGTCAGATCAAACAAATGGAGTTTGTAAGAGAGCATTTGGTGCCCTGCATACGTTAAATCGACTAAGAAATATCTTACAATATCTCTGAAGATCAAATTTGTCAAGGTACTGGTGTTTCCACATCTTGACTATTGCGACTCAGTCTATTCTGATCTAACAGAAAATCAATCAAAGCGCTTGCAAAGAGTCAAATGCATGCGTTAGATTTATTTTCAATATAACTTACAGGGAACATCTCACATCCTTTTATAAAAATCTGTCATGGCTGACGTTAGTTGGAAGAAGAAATTTACATAATCTTACCCTATTGTACAAAATACTTACTACGTCAGAACCATCGTATCTTGCCCGTATATTTTTATATTTATGAGACTTTCATACTAGAAGCACAAGATCACAAGATAATTTCTTACTCTCCATACCCAGTCACAATTCTGATTCATACTCAAAATCCTTCACAGTAAGTACTACACGCCTCTGGAACAGTTTACCTCAATTAATACACAACGTTTCCACAGTTGCCAAATGTAAAAAATCTGTAACTTCCGTTCTCTTCAGTAAAGATAAGGATACTGGTAGCTCATGAGTCATCTTCGTTTTACGAGATTATTAATAACCCACATATGAACACACAACCAATAGGTAACCTATGTTAATTTGTACAGCTTATATATTCATAGTTCTGGTACCGCTATATGATTTATGCATTTTAAGTTTCTCCGTGTTATTTTTGTTTCCTACATTGTATATTATATTCAATTTTTGTTTTTGAACTGTTTACTATTTTTCTACTTAAGTAGTATATTCTTCTTTTTATGTGGTTCAATAATTTTATTTTGTAATTGTTAATATTTTCTATATATTGGTTTTTTTTTTTTAAATGTATGCAGGTGGTTAAGTGCTCGGAGAAGGCTGCAGAGCCTTAATTTCGCTACGTAAAAGAAGTCATAAATAAATAAATAAATAAATATTGTGAACTCCATACGTTCTCTGAATGAGCAATTGACAGTCTATAGTAATTTAGCATAATTTTAATTATTGTGTTTTCATTATCATGAACGCAATAGGCCTACATAACTTTTTGATTGTTCGCTTGCCGAACTATTTTATTGATTTTAATGTGTTACAGCATATCACGAGCTACGGGTGATATATAATGTAAAATTTGTTGTATAGAGGAGTCCAAATGTGCATTACCACATGCAGTTCTCCTTTTCCTGCAAAGGTAGGGAACCCGAGCAGCTCGGATGTTGGGTTGGTTGAGTATTCAAAAGGCGTAGAAACAAAACTATTTTCTTAAAAATTTATCAGTGTGGCAAACTCTAAATAAATAATAAAATAATTGTTGAGGATAACCGTTTATTATTGCGTGGGAAATGGATGACGCAAAAAAAATACAAAATGAACTTAATTGAGCAGTTCAAACAAGAGGAATGGTAGACAAGGATATATAAAAAAAAGTTTCTTTGCTTTTTCAAAAAAAATCGTACAAAACAAAATAGGTTTCATAATCTAAAGATTTAATGTAAACGCCTAACAGCACAACAACAAACATACACAGGAAACGGAAAGAGAGCCAAACACAGACAAAAAGACACCATTAGCGTAGCAGACTTGCAGGCCTCCCATAAGAGACGAGACCCTACTTGTGAACTCAATTATACTAATAATAATAATTATACTACTACTACTACTACTACTACTACTACTAATAATAATAATAATAATAATAATAATTATTATTATTATTATTATTATTATTATTATTATTATTATTATTATTATTTTTGATAAAAACGTTTCCTTCCCAAATCTCAGATTCTGACTAAGAGCATGTGTGCATATAGCGGTCATGTGTGCAATTTATCAGTGACCAGCCTCAAAGGTCAAATGGGATGGATATGTTATAGAGAGAATAAAAAAACTTTCTAATGATAACTTCTAGCTCGAAGTTCGAACTAATTGTTTTTCAAAGTCTTTTTGTCATTCTTTTTCTTTCGGGAAGGGATTTTTTTTGGCGAATAAGAAATTACAGTATATAATATTGTAAAATTTCAAGCGGATTTATTTACATTGCTATTTGACGTAATAGAGAAATTGTCATTGGAAGACATTATTGTAAAAAAAAATATGTGTTGTTTCGTCATCCATCGCAAATCCTATGGACTTTCTATGCCTGAGCCCGAAGACCGATATAAAAAAGTGGGATAGGGATATATATTTGGGACATCGAATGTTGATATCTGTCAATATCGATATCGACAATATCGACATATCGACATATCGCACAGGCCTAGATCGGAAAGAAGATGGTTGAAATATACCGGAATCAATAATCAAAATCTAAATATGTTCTGGCATTCCTTACCCAAGATTAAGGAGGAAAGGGGTAAACCCTAACAAACATTTTAAGCCAAAATACTTTTCAAATAAAGGTAACACTGTTCAACAACGAAAATGTAAATTGAACAAAATCAGCTAATTCTTATTGATTTTGTGGTGCTGATCATGAATTTGAAAGTTATTTTCGTATATTAGCTCTACTTTTCGTTTTACAGGCATGTCTAATAATAACGCTTTAAAAATAAATATATTCGTTTTGTTTGGGGTAAAATGATCCGGCAACACTGGAGGAAATATATGAACGCTTGGTTTCATTGTGTTCCTTATCTCAGTAGTGTTCTGCTATTGTTAGAAAAGACAGGTTTAATGCAGTTATCAGCGTTTTGGATGTGACATTTGTGTACTGCAGGACATAAAAATACAAGTACATGTACGCAAAAATACTGGTATTTCGAATGTATATTTTTAAATAGTTGTCGGAACTATTTCAAGTGACATTTTGAGAATTTCAATAAACAAAAATGCCGCGAAATTGTGGATAGCTTCTGCTACGTGTGTGGGGAAGTAACATTTTCTTCACAAAAGTAGACTATAACACCACAAATAAGAAAAGTCTATCAATATTACTTTGGTTGTAAAATTGGAGACCAAGATAAATCTTGGGCACTCCACATTGTGTGTAACACTTGTGCCAGCAATCTAAGAAATTGGTTAATGGGAAGGGGCGCTCAATGCCTTTTGCAGTGCCCATGATTTAGAGGGAGCCAAGCGACCACATCAGAGACTGTTATTTTTATATGGTTCCTTCCGTCAAGAAGGGAATTTCCACGAAGAAGAAGCGAGCCTTGATCTACCCTAACATTTCTTCTCCAATGCGCCCTGTTCCACATTTAGAAGGACTACCTGTTCCTGACCCACCTGAAGAATATGGTCTTTCTTCTGATGATGATCAAGAAGTTGAAGCTCCTGAATCAAGTACTTTGAAGGACCCTACGTTTGTTGTAAAAGAACCCCCATGTGAACCACATAGACTTACTCAAGAGGAACTAAGTGATCTAATCAGAGACTTGGACCTCTCGAAAAGCAAGGCTGAAATTTTAGCGTCACGCTTAAAGCAATGGAATTTATTGCAGGAAAAAGTAAATATTTCAGTGTATCGGAATAGGGAGAAGATGTTCACTTGATTTTTTACTATGGAAGACACACTTGTGGCATGTACAGATGTAAATGGTCTCATGAGGGCACTTAAAATTAGTTACGAACCTACGGAGTGGAGGCTCTTTATAGGTTCGTCCAAGGTGAGTTTAAAGTCAGTGCTTTTACATATTGGAAATGAACTTCCTTCAATTCCTGTAGGTTACGCAGTTCATATGAAGGAATCTTATGAGAACATGAAACGTTTACTTCAAGCAATTAAATATTACGATTTTCAGTGGCTCATTTGTGGTGACCTTAAAATAATAGCACTGTTGCTAGGTATACAA
The DNA here is from genome assembly GCF_964235325.1 of Thermobia domestica. NCBI lineage: Eukaryota > Metazoa > Arthropoda > Insecta > Zygentoma > Lepismatidae > Thermobia > Thermobia domestica. The sequence goes on from NC_137455.1 coordinate 305,078,599, forward strand.
TTAGGGTATACAAAGTATTGTTGCTTTATATGTGAATGGGACAGTAGAGATCGTGGATCTCATTACCGCAAAAGTGATTGGAGTACCAGAGAAACTCTTCAGCCGGGAGTGAAAAATGTGCAGCATGAACCATTGGTAGATCGTAACCGAATTTTGCTTCCCCTCTACATATTAAATTAAGTCTTATGAAAAGTTTTGTTAAGAGCATGAACCAAGAGGATGAGGTCTATAAGTACCTAAGAGGACAATTCCCTCGATTAAGTGATGCCAAAGTTAAAGAGGGTGTTTTCATAGGGCCACAAATTAGGCAACTATTCAAAGATCACAAGTTCGACGAAATTCTCCAATGTGAGGAGAAAGCTACGTGGGAAAGCTTGAAGAGTGTTTGTTCACAGTTCTTGGGAAGACACCGAGCAACAAATTTCAAACAATTGGTAGCAAAGTTGTTATTGTGCTACGAAAGTCTTGGTTGCAATATGTCTCTGAAACTCCACTTTCTTCATTCACATCTAGGCTTCTTTCCCGAAGAAGTAAGTGACATTGTGAGCGTTTCCATCAAGATATTGCAGCCATGGAGAAGAGATATGAGGGAAAGTGGAGTTCTAGCATTTTGGCCGACTACTGTTGGACTATTGGAAGGGATGCTTTAGATGTAACCTATCAAAGGCAAGCCAAGCGAAGACACTCAAAATAAAATAAACATAATCCTGTACAAGGGATCACTTGAAACTTTTGTCTACATTGCAGTGCAGTTCTTGCACAAAAAGGTATTTGTACATATTTTTCATGTTTTGATGTTAATACTGATTTTATTACGGAATTGTTAATGTTTAGCTTGACCACGGTTACTTTATTTTCTGTATCGCTGTGAAACTGATATTTGCGCAATTTTGAAAAAGGAAGTACAAGGGTATAGAAAGCTATAGGTTAGGGTACTTCTTAACTCCCCAGCTTATCACATCACAGTGAAATAGATAAAAAAAAGTGAAATGTAGGTTTTTACAAGGATTTTGCTTAAATGTTCTATAAATATTAATACATTTGTATATATACAGCTACTGTTGTACAAGGGCGTTTTTGTTCCCAATCTGAGCTAAGAAAATTCTTCTATTATCATTTTCTTTTATATTATGCTTAAATGAATGTAAAAGTCGCAATTTGAAAGAATTTGCATACTTTCGATCAAAATTTGTTGAACAGTGTTGAAAGCTATTACTATTTATCTTGTAATTCTCTTTCTGATTGTCATTAGAAATCAGCGACACTACACATACTTACATAGTACAGTAGTATACTCTATAATTTGTCACAACTAAGGAAATAGGGATGAAATTTTTGTGATAATAAAGTGTAATGTTCTAAAAAATAATTTTTATTTATTGTCCGTGTTTCTGACAAATTTTGACACATACTCGGAACTACAAAATTAATAAAACTAGCAATGAGATATTTAATTCAATTTTTCTTCCACACTAAAAGAGTTTTGCATTTTAATAAGATTACCATTTTTAAGTGTATAAGTCCATGTCTCGAGTTAATTCTGAGTACCATGGTTTCGAGGTAATCGATACCGAAAAGTACTCGTATAAATTTGTGTACTCCTAAATCCCTACAGTCTGTTAAAGAAAGACCACACTATACCTCTTGTTATTTCTTCGTAACAAAAACACTTCTGATTGACTATATTCATGGTGAATTACTGAACTTATACACTCCGCATAAGAAAAAGAGACAGCTAACAACTTCCGGCTAGGCCATCGAATATATACCTTCTTATTCCACAATCTTGTCTAGTAGAAAGAACTCCATCTCTCTATCCTCCTTTCCTCTCTCCCGTATTAAAATCAGCAATAACATTAGCCCAATTTTACTTTCAAAATATTCATGCAATAGTGTCTGTAAAGTGAAAGAATAAAATGGGACAAAAACGAGATTCAAAAGATGACGTAGATAGAAAGCTAAAAATTTTTAAATGAAAAATTGAAACTAATAAATATCTGTTAGAGGTACGGAAGTGACACAAAGAGAGAAAATGAGATAGAAAAGGAAAACGGAGTACAGGAAAAACATGTTGGATTTAAACGTAGTAAAAAAGAACCCAACACTATAATGTTCCTTTTCCAGCAATCCAACAACAATAATATAGAAATTACGTTTCTTTCTTAATTTTTGTCAGAATTATTCGAATAAATACGTAGAGGATGCTTGAAAACTTTATAAGGCACTTTCAAATTTAGTACCAAAATTGGTGATTAAAATAAGTACTAAATTTCCAGTGAAACTGAAATGTTCCGAGACAAATTTAGGATCATGCAGAAAGTTTAACACACAGACTATAATTCTACGTTTTTCGGTTGCAAGTTCGGCAGTGTTCATTAAACGTACTGATTTGTAATATATTATAATAAATCTAGTAGGTAGCATGGGTCTAACGTTTCATTCGAGGATAGTAATGCAAACTGAACAAAAATGAAAAAGGAAATAGAGAATAAAACACCAAAAGAAAAATTAAATGAGTCCTATTTTACTGCTAAATTTCTATTAGAAAGAGCTTACATTAAAAAGTATGAACTGTATCAAAATGTAAAGTTACAAATGTTTAAAAGGAAAATTGGAAGTTGGTTCCTTATAGACGTAGCTAATCTTGTGTTGCATGGTTCGAACCAAGTACCATATTCTTTATTGGTGTTTGGAACCTGTCATTCATTCATTATAAACGAACATGTGTTGTTTGGAATAAGTTCATCGCCTGTTAGATGTTATTCACACCTGCTATCGACATCACCAGCTGACAACAAATTTTCCATAAGGAAATAATTAATTACGTTATGTCTGCTCTACTACAAGGATGTCCTTGTATTTGTAAACAATATGTAATAAACACTGGTAGTAACTTCCTATTACCTTTTGCCTACCACACAGTCTCACACGCGTTAACTGGAAGTCAGTTTTGTTTAGATCAGATGCTTTCTCAATGTGTTTATTTTTACTGGACTCTCATTGTCATGCACTTACGATGAATCAATGTTCGCTTCGACCATCGCCCTGGTAAACATTCACACAATAAGGAAATATTGTTGATGAGTAGTCAGTACTTCTACTCTCGGAAGTCTCTCTCTTCCTGGTTTTAGTCTATGTGATCCTGACGACGTTAGCAGCCTAGTAGGAAGTATAGCTGCTTTATGTTGTGTCATCGATATGTGAACATGGGCACTTTGGCTCTACCAATTTGGGGAAGTGAATGTGCATATCATCGATTGAGTGTCACTACCATTGCTTCCTTCATGATGTCAGAGAGATAATCGAGACCAATACACTTGAGAAAGCTCGATCTTGGTCATTTGGTCATTGCTCCTTGGGACCTTCGTTACTTGGTCTTTCGTCACCGTACCTTCGGTTCGGCTTTCGATGCCTTGGTCGATTGTCGGACAAGTCAACATGGAGATCTTCAAGACGCCTCGATCTACAAGTCTACGCTTTCAACTTCATATTAGGGTAAGACTGTTCTAAATTTAAGTTGCAAATCCTAGCTCTACCATCCATTCCTTTAACGTTCTCATTGCGAACACTGAATATTATTAGAATCATGTGTTTCATTTTAATCAAATTTAGTATTGCTGGTAGTCCGTACTGTTTCACTTGGATATTTCGCATTACATATGTGGATAAAACAAATTGAAAAATTATAGAATGGAAACAGATTTTGTGTAAAATTAATATAAATAAAATTTCTCTTGAAATAACATAAAAGGGGGGCATTTTCTAGTCATTTCTAAGCATTTGATTGTACCAAATTTCAACCCTTGATTTCTCCATATTTCGGATTTAACGTTGTAATTCGCAGTGATAGAGTGATCATACTACAGCTGAAACGGATCATTGCATGTGAGAGGGAGTGGGAAGAGAAAGATGCAAGACATGTTAAAGAAACGTGAAGAAAGATGGATAGACAGAGAGAGAGAAAGTGAAACGAATGTAAATATGAAAACTGCTTATCATTAGTTTATACGAGAACTGCACACTGTTTATCTGGATGTTCGTTTCTAACTTCTGCAACGAACGTCAATAGCAAATATTTATGAATAAGAAAATATAGTTCCTGATGGGGATTCGAACTAAGATTTTTCGTTTGCAAGTCTAGGACGATACCAATACACTAACTGTTACTATAACCAAACTTAGCAAAAGGTCTAGTGTTTCTTTCTAACAAGCAATGTACAGAAGAAGGCACAATCAGATCCGACTCAAACTTCGCCCAGAGAACATGTAATAGAAAAGAAGAAAAAATGCCAAATTGGAGCTGCCCCCATCCAGAAACACCGGAGATATACTCCGCAACATAACGCACAACGCGACAATATGATATGAGGTAAACGTCGCAAGATACCCGTTTATGTCGGAGAAGAAGGATGGGGAGCACCAAGATATCAAGACATTTGATATGCTATAATACTGACTTGCTGGCCGTCTTGAAAACCGCCATCTTGGATATAGCGTAAGGTATTGAAATGAGAAGCGGGGGGTATGATATATCAATGTAGGGTAAAATGCAAAAAGAATACCAATGATGTAACCGCGAGAAACATATTGTGATGTTATGGACGGGACGAAGTGTAGAAGACTCGGGCCAAACAAACGTGTATTCGAAGGGCAGAATAATAGGGCAAGTCTCCACGATAAGTGGTACGCGACAAGTAACTGCAACAGTGTCTGTGCATGGAAGTGCATCCGCCTTGACAGATTATGCCTTCTGAGGATATTGGGGTACCGTTTGGTACAGTGAAAACCGCAATTAGAACCCGCGATACGAGCACTCGTTTGGAGACTACATAAGCTACAAAGGACTATTTCTTATGGAACAGCAATTCGGCACCTCACTCCGGAGTGTAGGATATATCATCTTGGATTGGTGATCAAAAGCACAACCTACCCTGTGATTGAAGCCCACTCCTGGACACCATTTTGTACGTTTCTTGTTCATTTTTTTCCTATTTCGTGTGAACAAGAGACATTTCGGGCCACGTTTGTTTAAAGAACACTATCTGAAACAAAGTTTGTACGGATGAAAAATGCCTGTCCTGTCCTAGGTTACATTTCTTTACGAATGTATCTTTTCCTTTGCACGGTTTGCTACACTGTTACACGACGGTCCCAAACAGTCACAATATCAGGGAAAGGCAGTATTCTTCATTGACTCGACGAATTCCCTGAGTTGTTGTAGTCTCCCACGAGAAGGCTACTTTATCACACAATGAAAGGACTCGAATTGTGTCTACTGGTTCCGACAGTCTCATCCACATACATTTCTGTTACATCGTGGTTGTTCAAAATCTCCACGATATGTTCAGTTGCTTGCCGTTCGTCCAGTATCGGTTCTGCCGATTGGACGTACACTTGATTTGGAAGTACCGCTTTGCATGAGTAACACCACATTCAGAGGGTTCACCACTGCAGCTCTACATTGGTGTTTGTAGATGAGGGATACTGCGAACACATTCACTACACAAAATATTGCGCGTTTTGCCTTGCGAATGATACAAACACACTATAGATTCTCACTGACCGGCCCCTGCTGTCACGTTCACTTCGTTCCATATGTGTCAGTGAAACCAGTAGACACAATTCGAGTCGTCTCATTGTGTTGTAAACTAGCCTTCTAATGGGAAACTGCAACAACTCATGGAATTCATGGAGTCAATGAAGAAAGCTGCCATTCCGTGATATTATGACTATTTGAGACCGTCGCGAAACTGTGCAGCAAACCGCGCAAAGGAAGATAAACATTCGTAAAGAAATGTAAGCTAGAAATTGCTGGTCTTCCCCATGTGTACACACTTTGTTTCAGATACTGTTGTTTAAACAAACGTGGCCCGAAATGTCCTTTGCTTACACAAAATAGCAAGAACATTGAACAAGAACCGTACAAAACGATGTCCAGAAGTGGGCTTCAATCACAGGTAGGTTGTGCTTTTGATCACCAATCCAAGATGATATATCCTACACTCCGGAATGAGGTGCCGAATTGCTGTTCCATAAGAGATAGTCCTTTGTAGCTTATGTAGTCTCCAAACGAATTCTCGTATCGCGGGTTGCAATTGTGGTTTTCACTGTACCAAACGGAATCCCAATATCCTCGGAAGGCATAATCTGTCAAGGCGGATGCACTTCCATGCACAGACACTCTTGCAGTTACTTGTCGCGTTCCATTTATCGTGGGGTCTAGCCCTATTATTCTGCATTTCCAATACACGTTTGTTTGCCCCGAGCCTTCTACACTTCGTCCCGTCCATAGCATTACAAATAGTTTTTTGCGGTTTCATCAGTGGTTTTCCTTTTACATTTTACCTTACATTGATATATCATACACCCCGCTTCTCATTTCAATACCTTACTCTATATCCAAGATGGCGGCTTTCAAGATGGCCACCAAGTCAGTATTATAGCATATCAAATATCTTTATATCCTGGTGCTGCCCATTCTTTCCGTTTCTGACATAACCGGGTATCTTGCGACGTTTACCTTATATCATATTGTCGCGTTGTGCGTTATGTTGCGGAGCATATCTCCGGTGTTTCTGGATGGGGGCAGCTCCAATTTGACATTTTTCTTCTTTTTGAGTCGGATCTGATTGTGCCTTGTTCTGTACATTCCTTGTAAGAACAATAACATGAAAAGCGGATACTACAGACCAATTAAGTGTTTCGATTTGTGCTAGTAGCCCCCATAGTTATTATTTGCCCTTAGCCAACAACCATTTGAACATCGTCTAATGATAAAACTTAACATTTTGGTTAACCCTTTGAGTACCAAAACTGGGTCAATTTGACCCAGATGATCTTTTATAAAGAAATGCTATAATTCGAAAGAGCCATATTGGGTTAATATTTTAGATATTCTTCCATTAACAACCATTTTTCTCTTTAGAAACCATTTCAGTAGAATTCGCATATAACATAAACGCAAAATACCCCCCCCCCCAAATCAGAATGTTTAGTTCGGTAAATTTTACCAAGCCTTGGTACTAAGCGGCACGGCACACAAAAATAATATATGTTATATTATTATTATTATTATTATTATTACTATTATTATTATTATTGTGCTGATTGAAACGGTATTTTTTCTTTTATCTTCAACAATCACTTCTCCGTTCTACCAAGCTTTGATTCTTCTCAGAGTAATAGAAAGTTTTATTTTAACAAACTATTTCCCCCTTTCCCCTACTCTTACCGCTGTACATTTCTTTCTCACCAATTGCTACATTGTTGTTCAGTTCCCTACAATATCTGTTTTTTTTTAGGAAGCCACGTGATTCCTCTCCTTTCAAAATTGTGAAATTTGTCACAAGTTTGCATGCAAAGCACACTGCACCAGCGAACAGCTCTGCAAGGAGTGTCAGGTGTAATAAAAATACCATGTGTGACAGGAATTACTTGTATATAAGACAGCGTATTTCTATGTATAAATTTCTTATGTTACAGTACTATAATTCAAGTATTGTTTGAAAGTGTCACGATCCGCCACTGACAGTGTATAATGCGTATAAAATTTACTGTAACATAAAAAACGATCAGATACATTACCTTTGTTATTGTACGTTGGAAATTTTAACACCCTGAATCAATCTTGATATATTTTTCAAAAAAAAAAAAAAAAAAAAAAAAAAACGCCTGCGTCAAGATGACATTTTATGCTTTGTACTCTAAGGGTTAGAGTTTGTTAAGGTCCACTGTGTTCTATAGTTCCCAGTGGACTTGAACCCATGTCCACGTGCACAAGACGTAAGTAAATATTTTTGTAACGCTCCACACAAACTTGAAATATTCGACAATATCATGTGCATTACTGGTCCCGATTTTATGTATACATTAGATCGATCGCATCTAATGTAATACGTACTTTAGGGTGGATGAACACCACACGCGTGGATTTTCTGGAAACGGAAGAGAAAATGGAACAACTGTCTAATCAGTGGCTTAACTAACGGGCCCGAAAGGCTCGCAACGTGGGGAGGCCCAGAGAAATAGGGGCCCACAAGTTCCGAAGATTTAGTTTATGCTAAGATGTTGTTAAAAGTGTGGATTTTCAATTATTTATTTTTTCCTGTAACTACGACAACCTGTGAGTGATTATTCTTTAATCTAAAACCAAACAAAGAATACACTTACCAGCCAAAACATTATGACCCCCTGCAGGCACGTAGCCAAGGGGTGTTCGGGGGGTCCGACCTCCCTGCTTCGAGACCAGAAATGAAAAATTAAGGAAGGATGAAACAAAATGAAATGAGAAAACCAGGGATCAGCGTTAAAAAAAAATAAAAATATACAGGAAGCTTTGAGTTACTCTTTCTTATTAGGAGATTTGTATTACTTCCAATACATTTTGGCTAGATGCGCGAGATATCCTGGTATAGTCAAGGAAATTGAAATTTCTAGAAAAGTTACAGAATTCTCCTCTCTACTAGTCAAGGGGATTTCAAACTTCCGAAAGGATAGTGCAGTTGAGTAACAGCATGGACTTATTTTATCATAATTTTTCGTCATCGCATCCATCCACTATCAAACATGTTATTTCAAAAACAATTTTCTACTGCTCCTTTAACCTGTCATTTGGAACCGACAGTAATTGACGGAATAATAAAAACAAAACATTATATAAAAAGAAAGTTCTGTTAGCATTTGATTCAACAGAGAAAGAAATGCAAATATTGTAAAATATTTTACAAGACATTATTAATTATGTACTGTTTATAATAGTGAATATGTTCTTCTTATAACAGTTGAGATCATAATGAAAGGAACATTGTTATATTTGAATAAAGAGAGGAAGGACATAAATATTCTAAAATCTTCTTTAATACTATGATGATGATGATGATGATTATTATTATTATTATTATTATTATTATTATTATTATTATTATTATTATTATTATTATTGTTGTTGTTGTTGTTGCTGTTGTTTTACTCGAGATTTCTTCTTAGGTTGTTATCAAAATACTTAGTAGCATATCCTCATTTTATTGTCCTAACAAACCAAAATATGTTGCCAGTAAAATAGTTATATTGATCTGGTTCCTGGTGTGATAACCACAGTATTTCATGTTACTTCCCCCTCCCACGAATACGAAATCCTGGCTAAACGAACCAATATGATCTAGTAAGATAGTTTAGAATGATCGAGCCCTTGGTGTGATGGCCACAGTACTTCATATCACGGACCCCCTCCCTTCACAAAATTCTGGCTACGTGCCTGCCCCTGTTACTTTTTGAGCGAATCATTTGGCTGGCGTAAGAGCCATGTGTTACAGCTGAATGCCTTCCCAACTGTTACAGGTATCTCAGTCGACTAGTCAGCTTAATGCTTCTGCTTTGAATGGGTAAAAACAGCGGTACATTAGAGACAGTGTTGAATTCCGGCATGTTCAAGAGGGACTGACCCTCCTAAAATATATATGCACCCCTAGAATATATATAGACAAGCATTCAAATATTTGCTTTTACCTGTTTAATTTTTCGGAAATAAAAGTCTTGGAAGAACGATTTTTAAAAAAAGAAAATTAGTTTCTTCTCTTGCTTAACCTACTTGTCATAATTAACAAAGCACGGTCTTGTGTAAAGTTAAGGGTAAATAAAAGCTCAGACATTAGATACTTACGCACAGAAAAGAAAAGAAAAGAAAATAATATATTTCACTACAATTAGTAATAACCAATCAATATTGATTGAAAATAATGATTGGAATTATTTATTTCATTGTTGAATTTATTTTGTAAGCGCTACGAGCAATGCTCATATGAAACTCAGTATTCATTTCCGTCAAAGAGCTTCTGGGCGTTCTGAACGCCAAGAGGTAAGAACATGAACAGACACCCCGCGAGAGGCTAGAATTACTCTCCATTCCAGGCCTCACAGAATACTGCAGACGAAAAGCGAATAGTTCCGAGTGAACTCGAACAATTACGACCGACATCTTGGCTTCTCAAGCCAAGCATTGGATTTTCCATCCTTTACGTACAGCTAATCCCGAGCGTAAAGCAATGAAATATACTTTTAAAATTACAGAAAAATTAATATTAAAAATAATTAATGATATTTAATCACGTAGATGATTAAAATAAGGTGTAAATTATATAAATACGTATGTTATAAGAAATATAAGTCTAAATATATGGAGATATAGTGAATATAATTTAGTACTATATTTGTGGTAGAAAATGACAGAAAACACGAGTTTTTAAGTGTGAAACAAAGTCTACAAGTTATGGTTAGATAGATTTCACACATAGGTAGAGTTTTAACGGTCTTGCACAAGAATTACTGAGAAAGTAGCAAGTGTGCTCGACACAGAATGAACAAAACTCGGAGACGAGAGGTCTTCAGGACAGTCAAATTGGACGGTCAGTGTTGGACAGTGGACAGTCAGTTCGACACAGTCTTCGAGAGTCTTGTAATAGCTTTTAGGATCAGCGAGAATTAGTCCTTAGTAGTCTACATGATCAAGTCTTTGAGAGTTTAGTCAAAGACAGCGGGACAGTCAAATGACAGTCAACGGACAGTCATCATAGAATACATTATTCTATCCACGGAGAACACAGAGTCATCGTTAGCATTTGGGAGTATACCTAGTTCAATGCTCGTCTACATCAACCTCTAATTGGGAGTATCAACTTGGAGGAACGACATCCAGCACCTAGGTCATCATTGGAGCATCATCAGAAACCATCAGGTATTAGACAATAGGCCAGACTTCAGACCACCATCCCCCCCCCTTGCGGATTTTTGAAGACCTACATTTCTCAAAAGTATGATTATTAAGGTCTTTAAATCAAGTGGTCTGCATTTAATCCATTGGTGGACGTGTGTGTAAGTGACGTTTGAAATTGAGTACTACCGGGGATCTACTGTAGCAACGTATTTGGATATAGATTTTATGTTCTCTGCTTGAAGATACTGACAATTTATGTACAATTGCAATAAAACACTTGACGTCATATTGTTTATTAACGATGTGTTACAGTATTACATCCATATATATATATATTTACATCAGCTAATTCTTGTGGCAACAAATACTATTCGAAGCTTTCTTGCACCCACTGGAAAACGTGAAGTATATTAATATTTATTTGCATATATTGTTATTGTAGACTGTTCCCATAATGCACACCGACTTCGATTTTACAAAATTTGAGAAATAAATTTCACTTTTTATTTAGTTTTCAATTTGAAGGCATTTTGTTATACTACCATTAAGAAACCCATATACATCATATTACGAATCAATCATTATGGAACAATCTCATGTGTGACACGCAGCAGTGGTACCAATCTTTGAAAGTTTCATTTACAACTTTTTTTCTTTTTTCTTTTTTAACTGATTTTGTGAGTAATGGTGCATTCAGTATAAAGGTACAACAAGATATTCTCTCTCTCTCTTTCTCTCTCCCTGTGTGTGTGTGTGTGTGTGTGTGTGTGTGTGTGTGTTTGTTTGTTTCTAGTTCCGGCGTAAGCGTGTGGATACTACCAGGTATACTTTCGTGTGTACAAATGCTAGTGTGTGTGTGTGGCGCGGGTATATGAACTATTAATTGGGATCGCGTAGTGGAACTTATCAATATTAGTACGTACATACAAACGGCTGTTACTTCACACGATAACTTTGGACGAATGCGAATTTTTAAATTCTGCTTTTTGCAATAAATAAGTAGAGTGATTCCTCTCGAGGGAGTTCCCCTAAATGGTAGCCCCTACCATGTCCAATTGAATCACAAATTGCCGCAATCGTTTGTACATTGTTTGTACAGAAATGTACAGGCCAAACTTTCGTCTGTACACTATTAGGGGCGCCGCCAGAACGAAAACAAATTGGGGCTGTTTAACTGGTAGCCCCCCCACCAACATGTTCTATTCAATCACAAATTATAGCAATCGTTTTTACTTCGTTTGTACAGAAACGTGAAGCGAAATTTTTGTTTGTACATAATTAGGGGCGCCGCCAGAACAGAAAAAATTGGGAGCTGTCTAAGTGGTAGCCCCCCCTCCCACCATGTCCAATTGAATCACAAATTGTCGCAATTGTTTGTACTTCATTTGTACAGAAATGTGCAGACGAAATGTATGTTCGCACGCAATTAGGGGCGCCGCCAGAACACAAAAATTGGGGGCTGTCTAAGTGGTAGTCCCCGACCATCTCCTATTCAATCACAAATTGTCGCAATCGTTTGTACTTCGTTTGTACAGAAATGTGCACCCGAAATTTTCGTTTGTACATAATTAAGGGCGCCGCCAGAACAGAAAAAAAATGGGGCTGTCTAAGTGGTAGCCCCCCACCATGTCCAATTCAATCACAAGTTGTCGCATTCGTTTGTGCATCGTTTGTACAGAAATGTGCAGGCGAAATGTTTGTTTGAACAAACTTAGGGGCGCCGCCAGGGCGAAAACAAAGTGAGGGGCTGTCTAAGTGGTAGTTCACCCCATCATGTCCAATTGAATCACAAATTGTCACAATCGTTTGTACTTCATTTGTACAGAAATGTGCAGGCAAAATGTATGTTCGTACTCAATTAGGGGCGCCGCTAGAACGAAAACAAAGTGGGGGACTCTCTAACTGGTAGCCCCCCACCAACATGTTCTATTCAATCACAAATTATCGCAATCGTTTCTACTTCGTGTGTACAGAAATGTGCAGGCAAAAGTTTCGTTTGTACACAATTAGGGGTGCCGCCAGAACAGAAGAAAGGGGGCTGTCTAAGTGGTAGCCCCCCCACCATGCCCAATTCAATCACAAATTATCGCAATCGTTTGTAATTCGTTTGTACAGAAACGGGCAGGCGAAATGTTTTTTTGTTCACAATTAGGGGCGCCGCCAGAACGAAAACAAAGTGGGGCTGTCTAAGTGGTAGCCCCCGACCATGTCCAATTCAATCACAGATTGTCGCAATCGTTTGTACGTCGTTTTTACAGAAATGTTCAGGCAAAATTTTCGTTTGTACACAATTAGGGGCGCCGCCAGAACGAAAACAAACTGGGGGCTCTCTAAGTGGTAGCTTCCCACCAACATGTCCAATTGAATCACAAATTTTCGTAATCGTTTGTACATCGTTTGTACAGAAATATGCATGCGTAATTTTTGTTTGTACACAATTAATGGCATCCATCCTAACGATGATGGAATTAAATGTTTTTTTTTTGTTTTTTTTATATTTATATTTATACTTACAATCATTATTGCTGAGTTAGTTTATCACTCCTCGGCTCTTATTATTAAAATTATTCATTATTTCTTACGTGAACTGAATCCTTATGAGAAAAATTTATTTTTTTCTTTCTATCTTGCGCAGAAACCGTTATTCTCATCTCGTACAGGAAATTGATAAGTGGAAGATATAACAAATTCACAAAGTAGACTGTTAAAGGGAAAATTATAACACAATATTTTGTTTTATTTGATCATCTTCATTAAATTCATTTTGCAGAAACTATAGAATGCATGGTGAAGTATTTTGGTGCATTCAGCATTCTGATTTACGAGTAGAGTTGCTAACTGGCCGGTATTTGCTGTGATTTTGATTAAGGCCGTGACCGGTACAAACTTCTTATTAGACCCCTTCTGACCGGTATTTTGGAATCTGCAATCCAGAATATAACATTGAACATCGAAATTTTTCAACAGTGCCTTTACAAACACAAATTTTCGTTGTATTATACATTATCGATATTTTTTTAATGTATGGCAGTTTTTTTTATTTATTTAATATAACAAATTTGATAACACTTATATTTTATTGTAAAAGAATTTTATTCATTTATTGAGAGTAGAAAATGACTTTTTAAAGCAATTTCCTTTGTTTGAAGTGAAGAGTAAATTTCATTTTATGAATCAACTATTGTTACATAAAGATTAATATCCAGTATTATTCATCTGTTTCGATAATTTTAAACAAGTGGCAATTGCTGGTAAATACAATAACGATCAATACAGTCTTCAGTTTCTCATTTGTACAGAGAATTTTGAGGGTGTGCCGGTAATTTTGTTTTCCTGAGTTGGCAACCTATTTACGAGGTTTTGTTTCAACTCTGCTACGTAGTGGCTCCGTACTGACACTCCGCATGCAAATAAGTATGTAAGGCTACCATACGCCCCGGTTTCTTAAAATTTGTCCCGGTGTGCAGAAATTTTCCTTCTTGTCCTGTTTTTTTCTTTATTATTATTATTAATTACATATCAAAATTTCTGAAAATATAATAAAATCGACTTATTCCTTTTGCTTTTAATTCCGACAATACTATAGGAACAATTTCATTCTAATCTTTATTATTATTGCAATCGCTGCTTCCCCGGATATAACATGCAATGTTTAAATCCTCCTAAGTAGCACTCTTATCACTAAAAGTAAGAATGTATACCCCGACCTGGCAACAAATTCTTGTGACGTTGCAGACCAGCCCCGAAAACACATTTTTTTTCTGCTTCAGAAAAACAATTATGCAAATTGCTTTCTTTTAGTTCGCATTTTAGGTTAACAAAAATAAATCAGCCTATTGAAATTTTGAAACAACTTCATAAATCTGGATATTTTTCTTTATAGACATGTAGAGCATATAAAGGTGGTATGCGTAATAATATTGAAAATATAATTTTTGCCTAAATATTGTATGTTCACTGATTGCGTTTATATTGTATAACAGCTTCTAGCTTCTATAATAATGTTTAGCACTGTTGATTAAGTATGGACAGTGGCGTATTTACGATTTTGTTTCGGGAGGGGCTTTGCTAACTTCCGGGGGTGCTTTGCCTGAAAATATGAAAATTCTGCAAGATATTTCATATACTTTACTATAGTAAGTAAGATTTCGGTGGGGGGCTTGAGCCCGGAAGCCCTCCCCCTAAATACGCCACTGAGTATGGACTATATTAATACATTATTTTAAGTTGTATAACTAGTGCGATACTGTAGTAAAATTCGAAAGATAAAATTAATACAAAATGCAATATTTAATACTAATTTGTAAGACGTCCCGTTTTTTCTGTTTTCAAAAAGTATGGTAGCCTTAAAGTATGCTAAACCATACAAAATAAATTGTACTGTAAATAGTACCCCTCTGATAGTGCTCTCAAACGGGTCGGGTTACGGGTCGGGTTGTCGGGTCGGGTCAGTCGGGTTAGCTCGTGTCGGGTCACTCGGGTCGGGTCGTCACATTCTTCACTTATTTTCTATACGGAATACTATAAAGAGCTTTGTTGTAGAATTCAATTCGAAGTTGGTGTATGAATGATAAATGTGACTAATTGAAGGTGAAATAGTAATAAAATTTTAATTTTACCCTATATTAACTCATTGGTATTGTAATTAACCTACCCTATATTAACTCATTGGTATTAATATTACTACTGACTTTTTTCCTTTCTGCGTTTCTATGTCAAGTTAAATGTCACATTAAGTGAAATTGAAAGGAAATATCTAGTTAACGTCCCACGTTATGCACCAACGCTAAGAGAGACAGTGATGATGAGAAATAATTGAAGTGGTTGAATGAAGAAAGTGGGAGGAAATGGGAGAACACCGAGAAAACCCATGCACATGGGGTTTGTTCACCAGAAAACTTACTTGGTACGAGCTGGAATCAATACCCATGGACCTTCGGGTCAAACATCTGCCTTTGGGCAGGACACATTATTATTATTATTATTATTATTATTATTATTATTATTATTATTATTATTATTATTATTATTATTATTATTTTATTATTATTATAACTTTAAGAGTGCCCAAGAAAGTTCCGCCGCCTTTTCACCAAAACCTTCGAACATTGGTATGTAACCTAAGACGTACCTGGAATATCAAAAATCGTCTCCATCAGCCTCGACGACCTTCTGAAAACGTTCTGGAAGGCCATGGATTCCATCGCAGTCGAACTTGGTGGGAAGTGAAGTGAAGAAGGTATCAAGTGCATATTGAACCTCTACTAGCGATTTGAATTGGCGTTCTCTAATATGATTGGCCAAGGAATGGAACAGGTGATAATCGGACGGTACAATGTCCGTGGAGTATGGCGGATCCAATAGTGTTTTCCATCCAAGGCGTAGAATGATGTACTGGGTCATTTTAGCCACGTGGGGCTTAGCGTTGCCTTGTAACAAGAGGACCCCTATGCGATTCAGAACTGCTGGATCCAGACAGTACACAGTGACAGTACACAGTTGCATTGATGATCTGACCAGCTGGTAGCAGTTCCCGATGGACGATGCCTCGAGCAGTCCACAAAATGCAAGGAGAACCTTATTCTGGCGTAGTGCTGGCTTTGGCTGTTTTTGAACCGGTTCATGGGATGCTAACCAACAATGACGGCGCCGTGGAGCTTCGTACAGGACCCACTTCCCATCACATGTCAACACCCTGTCCAGAAATTGCTCCTTCCTCAGACGAGACACCAAAGAAACACAGGTGTCTGCTCGCGTTGCTTTCTGGCTCCAAGTCAAATCATGTAGGACCTATAAACCCAACTTGCAGTGCTTCCCAAGTTGATGGTGGTGGTGCCGAATGGTTTCTCCACTTACACTGAAATGTAGTACCAGTTCCTCACATGTCTGTCTTCGCCTCAATTGCTGCCTGAAGATCTTTATTTTGAACATCTGTTTGTCTTCCGGCACGTGGTGCGTCTTCGAGTGTTTCGTCACCGTCCTTAAACCGTCATACCACTGCACTCTCCGCGTAGTCACGACACCCTCACCAAAGGTCTGTCATATCTTCCGCCCCGCGGAGCAGCAATTTGAACTCGTACAGCAAACAAGCCCTTATGACGCTCTGTGAAGGCCCCATGTTCACTCAGTCCTTACGCACGTTCACGGTGTATCTGAACAGCCACAACCAAGTAGTATGTTGGATATACTTACTAGTGTTGTTCACGAGACCTGGTTTGGGGCATTCTCGTTTCGAAAATGTGTCGTGAAGGTAGTCTCGTCTGGAAAAGTGCATATGTTTCTATTGAAAGAGCTCTGTCTCATCTCGTACCCTTTCATGAAAATTCTGTCTCGTCTCGTCTCGTCCAACAACTGACCTTCACCTTATATCCATTCGCATTCAACTCACGGTGTGAAGGCAAATTGAACACAGACCTCCACAAAGAGACAGAACTTTCTTGGTCACCTTCAAATATTATTATTATTATTATTATTATTATTGCTGGGGTAGTGATTTGACTTTCTCCGCAATAATTGCTAATTTTATATAACGTTGCAAATATCTTCTAGATAAATTAATCAAGAAAAAATAAAAGGTAATTCCCTACAGAATGATATTTCAGTGCAATTAGTTCCTTATGATTCTATCAGACAGCAACGTTGTTTTTAAATAGAAAAATCGGAATGTTAACGTGATGAAATTGTTGTTTGTTACACAGCAAAAAATATTAAAAGAAGTTCTATATACATTCCTTACTAGAAAATAATGTTGTCTTCAGAACTTTTATTCTTTTAGCCTTCAGAACTTGTCTTCAGAACTCAGTCAAATTTTATTTTGACTTTCGAACTTGATTGCCTAAATTTTAACCTTGGAAATTTGGATGTGGAATAAAATAAAGAAGGTTAGCAGGGTAGAGAGGAAAACGAATTAGGAAATGCTGAAAAAATGCAAGAGACGAGAGCAATATTAGACGATATAAGGAAGCGAAAAATGGACGGATCACAAGTTTTGATCTTGCTAAGGGATTGCATTCTGAGGGATGTAGTAAAGGGGGTGATATCAAGAGAGCGAGAGTTTGTAAGAAGGTTGGAATTGATAGATTGTAATAAGGAGGGTGGTACTTTATGTTGGGTTGCGAGGCAGATATTAGCGGGAAATCGCAAAAAAGGAAGCTTCTTACCTAGTTCACCGAAACTGGCCTGTTTATTAATGGGAGAACACTGAGGAGGAGGAGGAGGATAATTATACTACAAGTAAAAAAAGCCGAAACAATGGTTTATGCATAAGAATTGGTCAGCATTTTTTTTCTGGTGGCAGTTTTGTAAAGTTCTAGCTCTCTCAAACTGGTTAGATTGTAAGGTCAAGTCACTCGGGTCGGTTGTCGGGTTAAGTCACCTCGGGTTGGTTCACTCGGGTCACTTTGGGTCGGGCCAATCGGGTCAGCTCGGGTCGGGTTGTCGGGTCGGGTCAGTCAATTTGGGTCACGGGTGGGGTCGGGTCGGTCTTCAACACATATAATTTCCACGAAAATTACAATATACCACGGTTTATACCTCATTGGACTTCCAATAAAACATTTTCAATGATGTGTACACCATGTCACCATTTTTGTATGAGGGAATGTCTAGAGGGATTTTGTGGGAATTTGATAGAGTGTAGATTCCTGTGTGTGTGTGTGTCTGTGTGTGTCTGTGTGTGTGTGTGTGTATGTATGTGTGTGATACCTTACAGGATACAAGATGTCGAGGAAGTGTGTAAATAAACCGGACAATTTCTGTTATGTATGTAGGGAGCTGATATTTAAATCACAACGTCGATGTTTTACTCCACTTGTGAGGAAGTGTTATCAGTTATATTTTGGTTGCTGTGTAGGAGACCAGGATAAGAACTGGGTTCCTCACTACATTTGTTGTACTTGCGTGAAACGTCTGACTGGGTGGGCAAATGGTGGACGAAACATGAACTTCGCAGTACCGATGATCTGGAGGGAACCAAAAGATCATTCTTCAGACTGCTACTTTTGTATGACACAGATAAAAGAAATAAGCAGTAAATCTAACCACACAGTACAGTACCCTAATTTGCATCAGCAATTAGGCCAGTTCCACACAGTGCAGAATTACCTGTACGGGTACCTCCTCCTCATCTTACGGAAAATGAGGATTACGTACTTGAGGCAACTATTGAAGTTCCAAATGAAGATGATGATCCTACTTATGTAGGAAGCACATCTACATTGGATTCCCATCTGATAACTCCGGGTGAACTAAATGACCTCGTACGGGATTTAAAACTCTCCAATACACAGACAGAACTTCTTGATTCTAAACTTAAGGCTGGAATCTGCTCCATCGTGACACTAAAATGTGTATTTTTCGAAACCTTCATACAGAGTTTCAAAACTACTATTCTCAAGAAAATGATTTAGTGTATTGTAATAATGTCTGTGCTGTGATGGATAGGCTTGGACATGCACATATAAGTACAGAGTGGAGATTGCTTATTGACTCTTCGAAAACTAGTTTTAAGGCTGTCCTTTTGCACAATAGCAACAAATTTCCTTCAGTGCCTTTGGCTTATGCAACTAATATGAAGGAAACCTATGAAAACATCGAAATAGTGTTAGAAAAAATTCAGTATGAGAAATACAAGTGGACCGTTTGCTGTGATTTACAAGTCATTTCTTTGTTAATGGGTTTGCAGCTTGGTTATACGAAATATTGTTGTTTCCTCTGCCAATGGGACAGCAGGAACAAAGCGGAACATTACATCAAGAAGGAATGGCCAACGCATGTATTAACTCCTGGACAGAAGAATGCTGTTTATTCCTCACTGGTGAGCCCTGATTAGATAATTCTACCTCCTCTTCACATAAAGTTGGGGCTCTTCAAAAACTTTGTTACGGCAATGGACAAAAGTAATGCAGGATCTTGTTACCTCAAGGAAAAAATTCCTCCGGTTAGTGACGCTAGGGATTTTTGTAGACCCCCAAATAAGATGTTTGATTCGTGACCAAAAATTTGAGGATCTCTTAACTCTGGTTGAGAAAGCAGCTTGGTGTCCATTTAAATGTTTAACAGAGAATTTTTTAGGAAACAAGAAAGCCCCAAATTACCGTGAAATTGTGAGTGATTTCCGGCAATCATTCAATGAAATGGGTTGCAACATGTCCCTTAAAGTTCACTTTCTAGACTCCCACCTGCATTTCTTTCCTGAAAAGCTTGGTGCTGTTAGTGATGAGTATGGGGAACATTTTCATCAGGACATTTCCTCCATGGAGAAGAGGTACCAGTGACAGTGTAGTTCAAAAATGCTAGCTGATTACTGTTGGACACTTAAAAGAGATGTTCCAGAAACCAAACACAGAAGAAAGTCGACAACTAAAACACATTAGTTGAGGTAAGTAAGTGTCCATTTATTAAGAAGATACCACTCACTTCTTTTGTATTATTTATTAAGTAGATATAAAATGGTAACACGGTGTACACATCATTGAAAATATGTTTTATTTTAAATCCAATAAGATATAAACCATGCTTATATTGTAATTTTCGTGGAAGTTATATGTGATTTTATCTGCACTAATGAATATTGTAAAATGAACAGTACACATAGCATATTTTTTATATAAATATGTTTATTTCTCTAGATAGAATAATGCTATTCTTATGAAACTTAGAGGGCTTACTAAGTATAAATCAGGCTAACATACAATATAATTTGTGCGTTTATATACCTAAGGTACCCAAGCTACAAGTATGAAAATGGTTTTAAAAAAAGAAAAAAAGAAAAAGAAAAGAAATTTGAGGGGAAATTTTCCGAAAACACCTCTGTCACGGGAAAACTGAGGGTGATGGAGAAAAATTGATTGCAGATTCGAATTCTACGTGAAAAGTTCTATTAGAATCAGGCATTTTCTTCCGTGTGCCAGAGAAAAAGATTTTTTTTTCAACTAGTGCAATAGGAACCATTTTCAAACTCATCAACCGTTATTCAAACCGGTTAATGTTGATCGCAGATATTAAAAATACTCACATCCGTATATTATTTAATACAAACGAAAATTTTACCTGCACATTTCTGCACAAACTATGTATAAACGATCGCGACAATTTGTGGTTCAATCGAACATGGTTGGGCTAGCACTTAGACAACTCCCCTTTTTTTTCGTTCTGTCCACGCATCTGATAGCTTAGAAAAAAAATTTCGCCTGCGCATTACTGCTCAAACGATGTGCAAACAATTGAGATAATTTTCTTTTGAATCGGACGTAGGGAGGTGCTACCAATTAGGTAGCCTATACTTTGTTATCGTTTTAGCGCGCCCGCAATTGTGTACAAACGAAAATTTCGCCTGCAAATTTCTGTACAAAACCGTAACAAACAAGTGCGACAGTTTGTGGTTGAATTCGACATGGTGGGAGGCCTATCAATTAGAGAGCCCATAGTTTGTTATCGTTTTGGGGGGGGACATTTATGTGCAAACGAAAATTTCAGCTGCACATTTATGTACAAAGGCGTACAAACAAGTGCGACAGTTTGTGGTTGAATTGAACATGGTGGGACGGCTAAAATTTAGACAGCCCCCCACTTTGTGTTCGTTCTGTCGGCGACCCTAATTGTGTACAAACGAAAATCTCGCCTGCACATTTCTTTATAACTATATTCAAACGATTGCGACAATTTGTGATTCAATTGCACATGGTGGGAGGGCTACCATTTAGAAAGCCCCCCACTGTTTTCGTTCTGAGGTCGCCCCTAATTGTGTACAAACGAAAATTTCGCCTGCATATTTCTGTACAAACGATGTACAAACGATTGCGACAATTTGTGATTGAATTGAACATGGTGATTGGGCTATCACTTAGAAAGCCCCAGAGTTTGTTTTCGCCCTGGCGGCGCCCCTAATTATGTACAAACGAAAATTTTGCATGCACATTTCTGTACAAACAATGTAGAAACGATTGCGACAACTTGTGATTGAATTGGACATGGTGGGGGGCTATCACTTAAACAGCCCCCCACTTTGTTTTCGTTCTGGCGGCGCCCTTAGTTATGTACAAACAATAATTTAGCCTGCACATTTCTGTACAAACGATATAGAAACGATTGTGACAATTTGTGATTGAATTGGAAATGGGGGGAGCTACCATTGAGACAGCCCTCACATTGTTTTCGTTCTGGCGGCGCCCTTAATAGTGTACAAACGAAAATTTGACCTGCACATTTCTGTACAAACAATGTACAAACGATTGCGATACTTTGTGATTCAATTGGACATCGTGGGGGGAGCTACCACTCAGACAGCTCCCCCCTTTGTTTTCATTCTGGCGGCGCCCCTAAGTTTGTTCAAACAAACATTTCGCCTGCACATTTCTGTACAAACGATGCACAAACGAATACGACAACTTGTGATTGAATTGGACATGGTGGGGGGCTACCACTTAGACAGCCGCCATTTTTTCCTGTTCTGGCGGCGCCCTTAATTATGTACAAACGAAAATTTCGGGTGCACACTCTGTACAAACGAAGTACAAACGATTGCGACAATTTGTGATTGAATAGGACATGGTCGGGGGCTACCACTTAAACAGCCCCCAATTTTTTTCGTTCTGGCGGCGCCCCTAATTCCGTGCGAACATACATTTCGCCTGCACATTTCTGTACAAATGAAGTACAAACAATTGCGACAATTTGTGATTCAACTGGACATGGTGGGAGGGGCTACCACTTAGGCAACCCTGACTTTGTTTCCGTTCTGGCGGCGCCCCTAATTGTGTACAAACGAAAATTTAGCCTTCACATTTCTGTAGAAACGATGTAGGAACGATTGCGACAATTTGTCATTGAATTGGACATGGTGGGGGTATCACTTAGACAGCCCCACTTTGTTTTCGTTCTGGCGGCGCCCGTAATTGTGTAAAAGAAAATTTTCGCCTTCACATTTCTGTAGAAACGATGTACAAATGATTGCGACAATTTGTGCTTGAATAGGACATGTTGGTGGGGGGCTACCATTTAGACAGCCCCCACTTTGTTTTCGTTCTGACGGCGCCCCTAATTGTGTACAAACGAAAATTTCGCCTTCACATTTCTGTAGAAACGATGTACAAATGATTGCGACAATTTGTGCTTGAATAGGACATATTGGTGGGGGGCTAGCATTTAGACAGCCCCCACTTTGTTTTCGTTCTGACGGCGCCCCTAATTGTGTACAAACGAAAATTTTGCCTTCACATTTCTGTAGAAACGATGTACAAATGATTGCGACTATTTGTGCTTGAATAGGACATATTGATGGGGGGCTACTATTTAGACAGCCCCCACTTTGTTTTCGTTCTGACGGCGCCCCTAATTGTGTACAAACGAAAATTTCGCCTGCACATTTGTGTACAAACGATTGAGACCATTTCTGATTGAGTCTGATAAGGGGGGGGCTGTCTAAATGGACGTCTCCTTTTCACCTCTACTGTAAATTCTTCCTCGAGAAAATCTGTAATCAACACTGTCAGTAGCTACGTCCTCGACTAATATACCTTAACATGTACAGCTTTATTTTCGTATATTTTTCAACAGTTAACCAATTTAAAACTATCGCAAACAAGAATATGTAGTCAACTTCTTAAATACTTCGCTCGCCGAAACACGTTCAGCGCGTGCAACAAGCAAAAACAACATGTTTGGCATCTCACAAATGGAAAAGGGGGAAAAAAAGAGAAGGAAAAGCAGCACGGCAGTGCCTTATCGCAGTCAGAGCTGACAACATAGTTTCGGTCGTCACTAACGCGAATAGACCTACTAGCGGTGTACAAGAGTTATACAGTTACAATATACGTTGTGCCACAGTAGCGCTACAGGCGGAATGTGCACGAACTACAAATGAATATGTTCCCTTACAAGCATCAGTCACTGTTGCACCCACTTTACATTCTACACATCCTTTTTTCTCCCACTTTTTGACCTTGACAAGCAGAAGTACCAGGCTTTCCGAGTTCACAACCATAAACTGTTTGTGTACAGAGTACGTTTTCAGTTCTTCGAATGACTGTGCGCGCGAAGAACAAGGGTGATGATCGGGCTACCGTATTCGGAAGTCAGAAACACCCGGTTGCAATAATAAATGTAAAATACAAATATAGAGCCTTGACAATGCCGTGAGGATGAATATATATATATATATATATATATATATATATATATATATATATATATATATATATATATATATATATATATATATATATATAATTGTTATAAAGGACTTGGGGCAATGAATCATAGTATTGGACTACTTTTAACCATGTGTTCTGTTAACTATTTTCAACTAAAGCTCCACATTAGCGTTTTATCATTTAGTTCTTTTAGCATTGCTGTGAACTGTATGCTGCATAGATTCCTGTATGAATTTTTGCTTATTATTTCCTAGCTCAGCTTATATACTTACAGACTTCTGCTCATAGTTGCTGAGTGTATATGGTAGTTACATGTTCAATTAACTCATTGACTCTGTTTTTACAAACATTTTCTTTCTCTTTCAGGAACTGAACAAAACCAAAATGAGTGAATCTAAGAAACTAGATGAGAAACCTTTAAAACTTAAAGTGTGTAGAGTTTCCACCAGCAACCAACGAAAGTCTCAAGGACTGCATTGCATTATTCACTATTCTCAAAACAAATCAGATGTGAAAGTGAGAAGGCTATCTGATACAAGCTTCAAGAGAATTTTGGATTGTGCTAATATTCGACAGAACAAAGGACAAGCAAATGAAAAACTCTCAGAAATCTGTACTCAAGTGCCTACTAAATACTCTGCTAAGTTACATGGAACTCATTCTTGGTGTTACAAAAACTTTACAAATATATCGCGAATTCTGAAAAGAAAAAATACTGCAGCTAACAGTGCACATTCATGCCTCTCCAAAAAACGTCGCACATACGATGAAGGTGTACTATTTCCAAAGAACAAATGTATTTTTTGTGAAAAGAACAGAATAAGAAAAGCAGGAAAGGAAGAAATACTTGTCACATGTGTTACAAAACTGCCGAGGAAGCTATTAAAAAGGCAGCTGCAAGAAGAAATGATGAAGTGATATTGTTAAAAGTAAAGGATGTTGACTTGGTAGCACGTGAAGCACATTATCATCCATCATGCAGAAGGGACTATACACGACAAGACCGGCCTAAAATATCGGGAAAACAGAAAGAAGATCAAACTGCTCATAATAATGCATTTGAACACTTGTGTCAGTATGTAACAGATAGCATAATTAATGGCTTCAATGTTGAAAGGATGTCAATGCTGAAAGAACGCTATCTTCAATTCATGCTCGAGAACACACCTCAATTCTACAATGCTTCTTACAAAACTGACAAACTGAAAGCAAAACTACAGAAACGATTTGGTAGCCAAATACAGTTTTGGCAACCAAATTACAAATCTGACCTTGTTTACTCATCCTACCTGCCCAAAGGTCAAGCAGTGGAAACTGCATTTGAAATCGCAGCCTCTGATTCAAAGAGATTAGAAGAAGCAGCTTTAGTCCTAAGAAGAATCATTCAAAGTGCCCACATGGAATCTCCAGTCATGCCATGGCCTCCTACTTCAGATTTTCTTCTGAGTAACAAAGTTCAGCCTCCTCAACTTCTTCAAGAATTTATGACATGCTTGATGACAGGTAAAAGAAATGAAGACTCCAGTAACAGGAATAAACGGTTAGTTTCTTCCCTTTCTCAAGATGTATGCCATGCTGTAACAAGGGGACAGTGGACCATGCCCAAACAATTGCTACTTGGCATGTCTGTCCGACACCTGACTGGAAGTGCAGAACTAATTACCATTATCAATCGGGTTGGTCACTGTGCATCATACTCAACACTGCTTGAACTAGAGACAGCAATATGCAAGAGAGTCAATGAACATATGCATACCATTCCACCAACAATATCGACAGAAAATAATGTTGTTACTCATTTCTGTTGGGACAACTTTGATTTAAATGAGGAAACTCCATCAGGTTCAGGGACCACACACACAGCACATGGAATTATTATCCAAGAAGTATCAACAGACACAATAGTTAAACATACAATCACCACAGACAATTCCTCCAATGTCAAAAGTAAGGAAAGATCGATTACTAGTTTTCGGCTTGATATCGAACCTTGTTTCGTGAAAGAGAAAACCGAGCCACATCTAACTGTATGTAGGACAGAATCATCTAATGTCCAAGCTGTGTCAAAAGCAGAAGCATCTGACCTAGCCTGGTTGTTCTGCAGAGCCATAGTAAAGAATAATGATCAAACTGTTCCGGGGTGGGCTGGCTGGATATCTCTTACGGGAGGATCACAGAAGGATGAGGTTCAGTTGTCACGCATAGACTACATGCCCCCAGTGATGCAACCCATTACAGAAAATGCTACTGTTCAGCACATACTCGAACTATCTCAGAAAGCCACAAAAGAGGTGAATCAGCAACATACCATTGTGTGCTTTGACCTTGCGGTGGCAAAGAAAGCGTATTCACTTGTGTGGCAACAACCACAAAAATTCAGTGATATTATAGTCAGGCTTGGCACATTTCACACTTCATGCGCTTTTATGGGTGCCTTGGTAAAATATGTGAGGTGTAGTGGCTTTGAAGATATTCTGATAGAATCGGGAATTTGTGCCAGTGGTTCTATTGAAAAAGTGGTGTCAGGAAAGCACTACAACCGAGCTCTCCGTGTCCACAAAATTGTCCTTGAAGCCCTCAAAAGACTGCTTTTGGAGAAATATGAGGCTACACATCCAATGGAAGAAGATGTAAATGTACTTTTACTTAAACTTGCTAAGGACCCATCCTATGAAAATCTTTCTGAGGTTCTTGCAAATGACGCCTGCAGGAAGAAGTTTGTCATGTATTCGGAGTTCAAGGATAAGATTCGTAGGGGAGAACTTGGGAAAACTGCACAAATGTGGATGCAGTACATGGACTATGTTTGGATCCTTCTCCAGTTTCACAGAGCAACAAAGGAAAACAATTTTGACCTTCATGTGTCTTCTCTGGAGGAGATGTGTGCACTTTTCTTCAGTTGTGACCACTTAAACTATGCAAGATACGCTACTTTGTATGTTTTAGATATGCTGAATTTGCAGCAGTCTCATCCAGGAGCAGAACATCTTAGACAGAATGGCTTCAGCGTCAACCGATCTAGTGTTCCATCATCTAGAAATGCTGTGGATATAACTATAGAACAAACATTAAATCGGCATGCAAAATCACATGGTGGCATAATTGGTTTTAGCAGGAATCATGCTGCATACTACAGATGGTGTATGACCAGGCACAATAGAGCAAGTTATCTTCAAGCAACTTTGGAAATGGCTGATATTGACACTTCAGAGAACTCCACACACAAAGACGTCAGACCAGCAGAAATTGCTCACAGTGAAGAGGACACATGTAAAGTCATTGAAACAATAAGTAACTTTTTGAATCCCTTCGATGTTGAGAACAAGGATATTCTATACTGCCTATCATCAGGTGCTCCAGCAACCAAAGCAATTGAGCAAGATCTCCTATCAGTGCATAAAGTGGGAAAAAATGCACACACCACATTTATTAAGGAGAGAATTGTTGACAAATCAAAGAGCTTTTATGCACCTATTACTAAACAAAAGCTCAATACGTTTGCAAACCTTGCTAAAGTTTCCAAGATATTTGGACCAGCCAATAAATTAAAGGCAGTAAGAGCAGAAAGAAATGTATTTGGACAGCTTCTTGTTCTTGCTTTGCAGCATGATATTAGCATGGAAAGAGTTCTGAAATACCCTCTGGGTCCAGTACCATGGGCTTTGGCAACCAGTGATGGTACTCCTGTCAAGACAGATAAATCGCAACTTATGCACATGCTAGAAAAAGATTGTTACCTTGCAGACAGACCAAATGAAGAAAGTGTCATTTGCATTATAGACGGTAATGCTCTTTACCAAACTCAAAGCTCTCTGTCAAATACATTTGGAGAATTAGCAGAGATTATGTTCGAGCAGCTTCCCAAAGTACCTCGAGTTGATTTTGTGACAGATACATACAAGCCATTATCAATTAAAAGCTTAGAAAGGGCAAGAAGAGGCTCAACTACAGGTCATGTAATAAGGGGAGAGCTGACAAAAGTTCCCAGAGATTGGAAAAAATTTCTATCATGTAATGAAAATAAACAAAGCTTGACACTGTTTCTGTTAAATGAGTGGAAGAAAGCCAAGTATTCAAGAAAGTTACAAAGAAGAAGGGTGTACTTTGTTTGTGAGTGTAAATGTATCTGTCTCACTTCTCCTGATGGTAAAGAAACAAGTGCAGTAGAAATTAAAGAACTTCAATCAAGCCAGGAGGAAGCAGATACAAGAATGATCCTTCATTGTTTGCATGTTGCTAAAAGTTCTCCTTCTGACAGTAAAATAATAGTTAGATCTCCAGATACTGATGTATTTGTTCTACTTTTGAACTTTGCACAGCGCATAGAACAGACAGTTCTGTTTGATACAGGTACTGGTAACAAGAGGCGTCTCATTAATGTGCACCTTGTCATTAATGAAGTTGGAAGGAAGATGTGTTCTGCACTGCCTGCACTTCATGCTTACACGGGTTGTGACACCACTAGTGCCTTTGTAAGGAAAGGTAAGAAAACACCATTGAAGACTCTCATGCAGCATCCAGACTACATTCAAACATTCCTCTCTCTTGGAAGAAGTGTTCCTTACAGTGACTCCTTGTTTGAGCAATTGGAGCAATTTACGTGTATTATGTATGGTGGATCGGCTACAGGAGACATAAATAATTTTCGCTATGAAAAATTTCTACAGAGATTTAGTCCCAAACCTGGAACATTATTATCAGCTTACAGTGGGATAGACACAAGTCTCCTACCTCCTTGTAGGAATTCTCTAAGAATGCATGCAGAAAGGGCTAATTACCAGGCTTTCTTATGGTACAGTGCAGACAAAGCAGTTCCCAATATCCCACTACCTTCTGGCCATGGATGGAATGTTGTGAATGACCAGTTGGAAATTCAATGGACTGAAGGCGACCTAATGCCGCAAGAACTAGTAGAAGTGTTAATGGATGAATCAGAAACTTTTGATGAAGATGAGACTCCTGAACTTGTTGATTATAGTGATGTAGTGTTTGATGCAGATCATTGACTGTATTTTTTACATTCAGCAGTTGAATTTCTATTGTTATATATTCACTAAAATATAACACAAGACAATAATTGAACATGAACCATATAACCGTATATATTTATCCATTACTAAATATCAAACATATTTTGAGAAGCAGTTTCTGTTATTTGACACAATGTTTCAAAATTAAAATTTGTAAGCTCTTAGTTTTTATAAAACATGTAGGTAATATTTTGACATATAGGTAATATTTGTAACTGCCTGCAAACAAGATTTAAAAAATTCTTAATGAAAATTAATTTTTCCCTTGGATACCTTATATACAGGTAATCTACAGATTTTCCCTACCTCTCCATACTCACATTTCACCTAATGTTTTGATTTTTTGATGTTGTGTACATTAATGTGTACATATACATTGCGAACATTTTGTCTGCATACGAAGATGTTGCCAGTGGTTAGAATTTCTATTAAAACTTTTTTTCAAATTCTTGATTTTCTTCTTTTCTTCTTCTTCTTCTACGGGTTGGGCATATTGTGCCCAAAAATTGCTTTGTTGGAACCTGAGTTCCATAAGCTGTCCAGCGAGATATGGTTATCTCCTTGTCGATATTAGAAGAATGCCCCAAGCCGTCAACGTTATCTCTTATATTCTTTACTTTTATAATATAAGAGGTTTACGGTGGTATTTTTTTGACGATGTATTTCTCCATGTGTATTACACCTACTGCCATGGTTTTTTGATATGTTATACACGAATGAATAGATTATATATTTCAAGGATTTTGTTTGCGTACAACGGTTGTAAGTGTTGCTAACTGCCTTCGATTTAAGAAAAAACATTTTTTTTTCGAATTCTTGGTTTCGATCTTCTTCTTCTTCTTCTATGGATTGGGTGCATTGCACACAAAGGTTACTTAGTTGGAATATGTGTTCCATAAGCTTTCCAACGAGGTATGACTCATGTTCATGTGTCAATTAGGAGGGCAACATGCCGTAGAGCCGGCAATATGAGGGTCTACAATTTTCGTAAAATCCCTGGTAATTTCCTTGATCACATTTTGAAAACTGCCCCCAATTATTCACTCCACTAATATTCTGCTTGCAGACCGGCCGATTTCGCTTATTTAGACATTACTTTAACTAAAAAACATTGTCTCCAAAAATCCGCAAGGGGGGGAGGATTTCAGTATCTGGCCCATGGTCTATATGTGTTACTCCTATTCAGGGCTCAAAGGCTCAATACTCGATCAAAGCGATACTCGTCTGGCAAATATTCCGATTATCCGTAATTAACACATCACAACACTTACAGTCATAAATTTTATCTATGAGAAATATAATTGTTGTTAATCGAATGAAGTTAATGTTTTCTTATTGGTATTAATCCCCAGTTGGTATATGAAAGATTAAATAAACCTCTCGCACATGAATAAGATCATTCCCACTCATTCTAGATGGTGAGTGGAAGGCGCTCAGTATCACTCAAATTGCATCCCCAATTAGGCACTGAGTGACTGGGTTGTCATAGTGGAGATGCTGT
Source organism: Thermobia domestica (assembly GCF_964235325.1). Lineage (NCBI taxonomy): Eukaryota > Metazoa > Arthropoda > Insecta > Zygentoma > Lepismatidae > Thermobia > Thermobia domestica. The sequence goes on from NC_137455.1 coordinate 305,108,989, forward strand.
GAGGCTTAGGCCATTTTGTAACGGTCCTAGTAATTCATGTCATGGTAGGAGATGCTGTGTTTCGATCGTAGTATACACAGTAAATTCATGGTGGAGTATGCTGTCGGTTTCGAAAACAGCACAATAGTAGCGAGTAAATAATTAAGTAACTCCCGACCCACCCATTTTTGAATTATGCTATATTATGTTATATTAGTAAATAATTTAAATCCCTCCCATCCCACCCTTTCATGTTGAAGACGATGATGGCTTACGCCTTTGTAGAGATTTCAGTACAACTCAGTAAAATTCTTGTAGATTAATAACTTAAGTAAATTAATTACCACCCTCCCACCCTCGCTAATGTCATGTTTGAAGATTACTTATTTGAGTTTAATAGTTGATGTAATTATAAATAATTCCCACCGAGCCACCCTTACGAATGTTACGGGAAGTACAGTAGTTATTTAATTTTATTAAGCCCATGTTACTACTTAAGTTTATAGTACAGTGATGAGTGAGTAACTGTCACAAGTTCGATTCTCGGCTGGGTTATAGTGATGTGTTGTACTGATATTTTAATTTAGTATAACGAATAACGTTCAAGGAACACAGTAATTTTATGGTGGTGTGGTCTACAATATTCAAGTATTTTATGACATATTTAGTGATAATTTACATCATTATAGTAAGTAAAATAATAATAAACGTAGTGAAATATTTTGTAAGAAAATTCATGAATGCGTAGAGTGAGAGAGCTGTGTGAATCCTGCATAGCGAACGCAAGATTGTCGCGCAAGCCACTAGCCAAGCGATTAGAGACGAACGTTGCCGATCGGAGACGACGGTACACGAACGCTCATTGTATGAAAGTAACTGTTTCAATTCTTCGCTTTGACGGAGAGCAGCAAATAATAATAAAATCATACGAGTAATTTTGCTCCAGAATAATAACAACTTATATTAGACTTAAAATTAGTCAATCCATTCCTCAGTTAATAGTTAATTGCGAGTAGTAGTATTAAGAACATAAAATGTTATCTCTGAAGAACAACCATAGGGTTCATTATCCCGTGCTAAAAGATAATGGTAAGCCCGCTACGATGTTTAGTAAATCCAGATATTACTATCTAGATTTGGGAGTTCTCAAGCATTTTGTAGAATGTAGTCCTACCTATGATGAAAATAAAGAACAAACGTTCAGGAGTAATGTACTTGGGTTAAAGTATAAGAACTATTACTTAATACAATTTTACGAGAAGAATTTTAGTTTAGATGACTTAGTGGATTTAGGATTTAAAAGGTATTTTATGTCTGTATTAACTAGAATAGCAGAAACTAATACTTTAGTACGTAGTTCCGTATTCTTTGCGATCAAAGATGAACAATTAAAGTATAAGATATGCGCTTTGTTCAGTTCTGGAGCTAGCCAGGAGTTAGTTAACGAATGGCTAAACCGTTTCAGAAGCAGGTTTGAATGTACTCAAGCAGTAAAGATTTAGGACTTCATAACTACGTTGTCGCAGTTCGAAAAACAAGCTAAGATTGTGATAGCTAGCGATAAATCAGTGTTAGATTTAGTGGCTTTTGCCTCATTTTTCAAACAAAGAACGCCATGGTTATCTGGTTAAAGATGATGACGTAAGATAAGAAAGTTGTACAGAGTATATTATTATTAGTTATATATATATATATATATATATATATATATATATATATATATATATATATATATATATATATATATATATATATATAGGGTAAGAATAGGAATATTAGTAAATATCAATATTTTCTGTTAAGTGATTATTTAGGTTAGTGATTTAGTTTTAAGAAGTAAGTAATTTTTTTAGTAATAAAGGAAATACGCGTATATGTTAATTTGTAGTAGTGTAATTATTAGCGATAAAGAAGTAGAAATCTGACTATCTATTTTATTAACGAATTATGTCTCTAAGACATGTAGTGTTTAATTTAGTGACGTAATGAATAGATTAAAATTAGGAAGACTATGGAGAAAAAAAAGAAAGAAAATGAACATATGAATGATTTTGTAATTAGTTTTGTTTTAGAAATGTAGATGTTAGAAAGGCAAGAATGAAATAAAGAAAACAAGAAAAATGAATGATGCAATTGAAATAGATTTAAGCTAGACGTGTAAGTTAAAATTTGAAACCTGAAAATTAGGCTAACCTTTCATTAGGGGAAACTCTAATCAGGAAGGAAATCCCATTCTCTTCGAGTTGAATTGGGCGATTACCAAACTTCGATGAGAATATTTTATTTATTAAGTCACATAAGTCTTCCGTGATTGTTGAAAAGAGACACAGGTGTTGACTCGTACATCACGCGGAAAGCAGTGCAAATTTTTTTTGTGGAGATATCCTTCATTTTTAGCCAAATCCCTTAGTGTTAATTAAAATTAAGTTAGTGATAAATTAGTAAGTAGATAATTCTATATCCTAGAGAATAGAAATAGGATAGTCAGAATAGATATAGATGTTAGGAAAGCATCTAGAATAGTAAAGAGCAGAATATGTTGATATTCTGGCGTTTATATAATAAGAAGTTAGTCTAGTTTAGTCATTTCATTTGTATTGGACTGAAAGAAAGAGGAAAAGAGTTGGTTAGTAAGAATGTGAGTAGCGAGAAGAAGGAAACTTTAGTAGTAAAAATAGATTCTAGAGAAGTAGATATTTAAATATACGATAGACGAAAAAACAAGTAAACATAGATAGATAACATAGACATAATAAATAAATAATAAATGTGAATATGGAGAAGACAAGTGTTAAAGTAAATAGTAAATAAAGAATTAATTAATAAATAAGAATAGAAGAGTAATAAATATTGAATATTTATAGAAGATAAATTGCATGCATCGTCGAATAATATATATTTATAGAAATACATGTATATTAAGCGCTAGAGTACTCAAAGAATAAGTATATGAAAATGATATAGAAGAATTAAGCGCAAGAGTATAGAAATAAGAAAAATATTTTCGGGGACAAGCAGATGTTGTTTTCCTGCAGAGAGTAGCCCTGAACAGTTAAGTACGTTCCGAGTTGGACAAGTGAAGCAGTTATTATACTCACATTGAGGTATTCCTTCTCACAGATATAGGCCCTGTCGGCATTATTTAATAATTTAATATGTTAATAATTTAATATAGTAATAAGAATAATAATAAGTATAGAGAATAGTAATCTAATAAATGAATAGATGAGTAATATTGTAATAATTAATAATGAAATAATAATAATATTTTTAACCTAATGATATTGTTGTGGGAATGGCCACCCAGGACGAAGTAGTTAGGCAATAACCGAATAAATAAATAATAATAAAATAAATACGAAGTCTATGGTTATAAATCTATCGAAATAGATCAACAGTTACGTCTACAGTTTTGAAAAAAAAACAACGTCACGAAAGTTAATAAAATTAATTTGAGTATAGAGAAGAATCGAAATTTTTGGAAAATTTTTAAAGAGTCAGATTAGAAAAAAACATGTAGATAGTGTAATAGTAAATGTGTTAGCTGTAGCCAAATTTTGATTGGGATAGACGGCTAGGCAGGCAGCCGTTTTTTTTTAACAACAAAGGCCTCATCGGATCTCAAGGAAATGTAAGATTCCATCTATTTCCCTGAATCTCAATCAATTTTTGTATACAGTTATCGAGAGTTAGGAATAATAATAATATTTGTAGGTTAAATATAGGTAAATAGACATAGTGTTCAATTATATTCGTGTTTTAAATATGTGAAAATTTTTGTACTCACCAACATAAATATTAGTCCATCGTGTAGTCCATTATATAATCCATTGTTTATGTCCTTTAAGTAATTATTTATATTCACTAAGTTATATTTATCACTTAATAATATTTCACTTAATAATATTTCATTTTAATATTCGAATAATAAAAGAAAAGCCAGCCGAGTATAGCAGAATCAAGTAGTAGCACGAATTCTGAATATGAGTAACACTAGTGGAGTGTATAAAATCACGCATGTACATGTCACGAAATGGAACAATTTTGGTATACCCGTTAGACATTCGACATGGGAAGTAAAAACTCCGACACAACTTGTGATGTCGTTGTGTTGTAAAAACACAATATTTTAGGCAAAATAACTAAAATTTCGTAGTGCGCATTAACAGCCAGTGTTCACCGATCCAAACCGACGCGAAAACAGATTTGTTGGAGCGGAAATAATCTTAACCTTGATTGAATAGTGCTGAAACAGCAGTTGCTAGCCACGAACTATTGCAGCGTAGCAAACGCCCTACAGCAAAATTTTATTTCCCCAACATTAAAATTTCAGTGTTCAGTTTTTATGAAGAAAATAAAACGATTATATTTTCAATTTTTTTTAGGGCTACGATAATAATATCAGTGTATATGTTTTAATAATGTGTTAAAAAGTTTTGTCTTCTAGATTCTGAAATACATGACAATGGAAATGAACAATCATCATCCGTTACTAATACGGTTAATAAATGCGTGAGTTGGCATGTATGGACATCAAAAGTAATGGAAAATTTTTGAAATAAGAAACCTAAAAGCTTTATTGCGAGGAGATTTGCAATGCAGAGTATCTACAAATGTACATATATATAAGTTTGCACAGAGTACTTGTGTTAATGTGATGATCATCAAATAATTCTCTAACAGCTCACTAGATGTCGTGAGCGTATATCTTTTGTAAATACAGATTTCGAAGTTTTGCTTCATGTAATTTTATTAATTAAGAAAATGATTAAAGGTTAAAAATATATTTATAATGTTAATGTTTTAGGTGAAGGAAAATCAATTATTGTTTATATTATTATTCTACATACTTACACATGTCCTACTCATTTTCAAGATCATATTTATGTTTCATTATTCATTTTTATATTGTATATCTACAGGGAGTTCAAGAAAATAACGCCCTCTTACGAGGTCTAGCTTGGATTGCGTAGCAACCAAGATTTTAAGGGGGGACATATGGCAGGATTTTTTTTCAAGTCAATAATTATGTATAATTTTAATTTTAATTTTATTTTAATCAATGTTTATGTTGCAAGGATCGTGTTTTATAAAATATTAAGGTTAAGGTGATTAAGTGTTACGAATTAAGTATAATGCAAGCTGCGGAATATTATTATTCAATAGTCAGCGTAATGATGTAAATAGAATGTAAATAAAATGTTTCGTTGAGAGTCTGGCAATGCAGGAAGGTAATGCAGACAATGCGTCAATTCTTGCATAGGCCAAATACTGTACATTATGAAAAGAGAGATTGTAAGCTTTTGTGAACATTTCACACATTCACGGATATGAGGAAATTGCTTAGAATCGAGAAATCAGAGTGTGTCGAGAGTTGCAGTTTTTGAGTCTTGACACATGGAAAGAATTTGTTTTTCCAAGTGAAAGGGGGTCGCACGTGCCATCCAGCAGACGACAGGAGTAGGACCAGGTTGAACAAAACTGGGAGACGAGAGGTCTTCAGGACAGTCAGATTGGACGGTCAGTCTTGGACAGTGGACAGTCAGTTCGACACAGTCTTCGAGAGTCTTGTAATAGCTTTTAGAATCAGCGAGAATTAGTCCTTAGTAGTCTACATGATAAAGTCTTTGAGAGTTTAGTCAAAGACAGCGGGACAGTCAAATGACAGTCAACGGACAGTCATCATAGAATACATTATTCAATCCACGGAGAACACAGAGTCATCGTTAGCATTTGGGAGTATACCTAACTCAATGCTCGTCTACATCAACCTCTAATTGGGAGTATCAACTTGGAGGAACGACATCCAGCACCTAGGTCATCATTGGAGCATCATCAGAAACCATCAGGTATGTGTTACTCCTATTCAGGGCTCAAAGGCTCAATACTCGATCAAAGCGATACTCGTCTGGCAAATATTCCGATTATCCGTAATTAACACATCACAACACTTACAGTCATAAATTTTATCTATGAGAAATATAATTGTTGTTAATCGAATGAAGTTAATGTTTTCTTATTGGTATTAATCCCCAGTTGGTATATGAAAGATTAAATAAACCTCTCGCACATGAATAAGATCATTCCCACTCATTCTAGATGGTGAGTGGAAGGCGCTCAGTATCACTCAAATTGCATCCCCAATTAGGCATTGAGTGACTGGGTTGTCAATCCGTTGACTGTCATTTGACTGTCCCCCTGTCTTTGACTAAACTCTCAAAGACTTTATCATGTAGACTACTAAGGACTAATTCTCGCTGATTCTAAAAACTATTCCAAGACTCTCGAAGACTGTGTCGAACTGACTGTCCACTGTCCAAGACTGACCGTCCAATCTGACTGTCCTGAAGACCTCTCGTCTCCCAGTTTTGTTCAACCTGGTCCTACTCCTGTCGTCTGCTGGATGGCACGTGCGACCCCCTTTCACTTGGTAAAACAAATTCTTTCCATGTGTCAAGACTCAAAAACTGCAACTCTCGACACACTCTGATTTCTCGATTCTAAGCAATTTCCTCATATCCGTGAATGTGTGAAATGTTCACAAAAGCTTACAATCTCTCTTTTCATAATGTACAGTATTTGGCCTATGCAAGAATTGACGCATTGTCTGCATTACCTTCCTGCATTGCCAGACTCTCAACGAAACATTTTATTTACATTCTATTTACATCATTACGCTGACTATTGAATAATAATATTCCGCAGCTTGCATTATACTTAATTCGTAACACTTAATCACCTTAACCTTAATATTTTATAAAACACGATTCTTGCAACATAAACATTGATTAAAATAAAATTAAAATTAAAATTATACATAATTATTGACTTGAAAAACGAATCCTGCCACATTATTATTATAAGCTTACTTTTGAACTTGCACGAATTACTGCATAATATATTTTTTTTCTGTATTTTCCCTGGATTATATGTTATATCTCTCATTAGTGGGGACTAAGTTCTCTCCAAGTCGTCGAATAAATAATTTCGTCTTTCACTTTTGTGTAATTAACCTTACAAAAAGAAGGCAGTAACGTCCTGGACTCACGAGTAGTATAGATTCAAGGCGTATGTTCAAATCTTTGTCAAGAGAAAGATCTCTTTCACAAAGAGTTCGTGAAGAATCGAAGAGTGATTGGTGATACTAAACGAGCAATCAAAAAGAATGTAGAGGCAAACACCTGCATCATGATTAAAATCAAAACAATTTAGAAATGTCGGTTGGGAAAAGGAAAATAATAATTATGGGGGCTACTAACACAATTCGAAACACTTAATTGGTCTGTAGTAATTGATTTGAACAAACTTGTGCGTCTTCTGGGACATATGACGTACTCGAAATATTTGAAAATACCTCCAGAAATTCGTGTCTCACACACAGGGCAAAAGACAAAATGAAAATGAACCAATTTGGCACATGTAACACTACTGCTGGAACACCATACATATCGAAAATAAAACGACATGAGAAATAGGAAGAAACGTCTTAAAGCTCGGATTGTTTACAGCTGTGCAGTAGGAGTAACAAAATGGAACACACAAGTATGTCGGGAGGCTGTACAAGAGCGGTTGCCAAACAAAGTGGGTACTCCTCAAAAGAAATGAATACAGAGAAAGTGAGGATCCCTCGAGCCTCAGGGCTAGAGCGCTCGCTTTAGCTCGCATGGTCGCAGTTTCGAATCCTACTGGGAGTCCACGGCCTCAGATTCAAGACCCGAGTAGTTATTTTCCTATTTTTCGCACGTGGGACGGTGTCCCAGCAGTAGTGGGACATGTTGACATTTGTCCATTAGGTACATGTTGATATCAACACATACATTGTCCACATTTCAATATCGATCATGCGATCCACTAGTGACATTCATTTAGTTTACCCAGTTTCTTTGTGAGTCCCCTTACACAATCTCAACTTGGCCTTAGTTGTTTCATCCTTATTGGTATGCAACCGTGCACATCATATTGCATGGGTTTGTCAGAATATTATTGGTGAATTGGGCATGACTTTCATGTTCTTGATGCTAATCCTTACATTTCCGACGCTTTGACCTCACGTTTACTTAGTATGAGTGCATTTCTGGGCATTTTTCGTTACGTATTTCCACACATGGGAATTACCCTGCTTCATCTGTTGTGCTCTACCGACAATCCAGTTGTCTTTCTAGAGCATTTTAGTACATTTAATACTCAGAACGTCACTGTTGGCCAGGATCCGTACCTTGCGATTATGCAACCACACACAACGGACATGAAGGTGTCCGCCATTTTGTATTTGTTCCAGATATCGACTTAATACAAACGAATTATTGTTACCTGGTAGAAACCCTACGATTCATATCCATTTAGACCAATTTCCATTTAGCAGATTATCCAGGACTCCCTACGTTCTTTTGGGGAATCCCTTGCGCGTGCATGGTAGGATTGTGAAACATGCTAAATTCAATACAGCAGGTACGACTTCTTCAGTGAATTTCTTACCCATTCTCTTTACGTTGGATAGTTTCCGAACTATTGGAGTCGAAACTCATTTTCCAACGCTTTCTGCACCTTGGAGGAGTCACCTCCCAAGATTTGTAACACTTATTTTTTATCAACCGATATATATTCGTCACGCAAATATTCTCCGTTATCCGTAGGCTAGATATCATTGATTATCGGGATATAATTCATTATTTGTCATCCGGATATTATATGTCATGTGGACATTATTCTTTATCCGAATATTATCCTTTATCCACTATCCGAATATTATCCGTAATTCGGATATTAGGCTTTATCCGAATATTATTCGTTATCCGCCATCCGGATATTATCCTTTATCCATCATCCGGATATTATTCTTTATCCGGATATTATCCGTTATCCGGATATTATCTCAAATCCGAATATTATCCGTTATCCGTCATTCGGATGTTATCCGTTATCTGGATTAACCGTTTCCTCAAAAACGGATACCGGATAATTTCTTATCCGGATTTCCGTTATCCAGATATTTTGGCCATCCCCAATCCAAACTGGAAGTGGTTAAACTTAGCCAATTCGGGTATTAATGCTTACCGACATAGAACAAAAATGATAACAGATAGAAGGAAGTGTCTTTTTACAAAAGGTTCAACATCTGAATACAAAAGGTTCAACATGACTACCCACAACAGTCTTCCAAAACCGGAAATGGTTTAATTTTAGTATTACTTCTTGTTTGAATACTGATTTCGGTAGAGCAGAAATGGTAAATGCTGTCAAGGTCGTTTTTCAATCGATTCAGCATCCCAAGAATAGGTTTCACCTCCTCTCTTAGCCCTCTACTAGAACCGGAACAAGCTGAAATAAACTATTTTTTGTTTCAAGCCTTATTCCCATAGAACAAAAGCAGTAAGGGTGAGATAGTAAAGCGGTTTTGATATGTATTCAGTATCCGAGGAACAGATTGTATTCTACTCTACAGCCTTATTACTCTACTAGCATCAATTACCCGCTTCACTGGGTTAAATTACGGAAAACTTGTAACATGTTCAATCAATCAGTCACAATTTACGATTACTAAAGTATTCTCTGATATCGGGCATTTTCGATTACTTCTATATTTCTCCCCCTTCCTCCTCGCCAAGTTGCGTGGCTTAATTTACATTTAAACGGCATCGGAAGTGACACTGTTCATCACAGGAACCCTGGAAACTATGGATTCAGGACTAATATTAATCATTTCCAATGACTTTTATATATTTCCCTTCCCCGCTCCATGTTGAGGGGCACAGAATGAGAAGTGTCATTGTTCATTTCAACGTTCCCAAAACCTATGAATTCGAACTTATATCGGTCATTTTCGATCATTTTATATACCTCTCCCTCTACCTTATAATAAGTATACGCTAATTTGAAAGAAAAAAAGTCAACTACTTGTAAAGCTGTTCAGACGAGTAGCGCCAAGTGCGGTAATCATAAGTACTAGTTAGCTTCCTGTATGGGAAAGGGAATGAGCAGCTTCAATTTTACTCTAGTTATCTGCCCGGCAATTTCTAATTCTTATTATATAGAGTAAGGAAAATTGTGCATTGTGTATTAAATAGTATGTTGAGAGATTTATATACAACTAGTTAGTGAGATACAATCTATTTCTGTTATATGGTTATGAAACAAATACAATTTGAAGTATGTTACAAGTAGTCGAATGTGGTATGTGGAAAGTCGTCTGTGACTTGGTAAGCCGATTTTTTTCATTTATTCTATGGCGTTAATATTCATATTCATAGTCCAATGTTGAGTTTAAAATTCAGTTCTTTGTTTGTAACATCAATCTATAAATACATATAAATATATATTCTTTTGGATATATACTGTATATTAATAATAATACACGAGTTTAGAAAGAATTTATGGGAATATTCTCATTTTCCTTATTTGATGGTTCAAAGAATTAATCGAATTGAGCTCTATTACAGTAAGGATTGTCAATAGTAGTATTTCTTTGTAGTACTAGGAAACACCTTGGCATATTTCTTCCGCGTTGGCAGCAACGCGATCGCATTACTAGGTGATAATCAGATGGTGCGAGGGTGTTTACTCTCGACGTTTCTTCCATTGTGAGCTTGTTTCAATGAAGGCACAACCAACCCCTGTTTCCATGTCAAATTTTGCAGATGACCCCCGTTGGAGATATTCACGATACGCCACTGGTGTCGCAACTATTTTTACTGCATTCTACATATACGATTTGGTAGTTCAATTGTTTGTTTGACGGCTCTATGAGCATTATTATCTGATATAAAGGCCTACTACGGATAGTCAGATACAAGTCTGCAAGAACGCATCTAGCGGCTAAATGGGAAAGGATATGACAAAGTGTGGCTTCTAAAAGTTGCCTTACATGTAATGTCCTTTCGAACGGTTCCAACAGTTATACCACTTTCCATTACAAAAAAGAAAAAAATGAAGTTTCCCCCTTCCCCTTTGGAGGTATTCACGAGACGCCATTGGTCTCGCTACTATTTTTATTGCATTCTACACATAAGATTTGGTAATGCAATTTTTTGTTTGAAGGCTCTACGTGCAGTATTAGCTGCGATATAGACCTGGTACGTTCTTATTGAATCACCCGGTATATATATATATACATAAGAATAGGACATTGCAAATCTTACGAACAATGTGCTTCGAGATTTTTATTCAGGGCTAAAAATCTATTACGTTAAGTTTGTAATACAGTAAGTGTGTAATTCAAGAGATAAGAATTATTCCTCGGCTATAAACAGCGTATTCCTCTCTGTAAAGAAGACATTTATTGCTGGAGGTGTTTATATGAGTGTATATTGCAAGCTGTGTCCATTTTTTTTTATTGTGCACATTTCATCTCCAAGTGTAAGAATAACGCATTTCACATACTAACCTTATCTAAATTGAGAACTAATAATTTTTTCACAAAAAAGTACTATGTGGTATAAAAAAATTCTTTATAATTAGTTTCATGCGAAAATGCATAAGAGAGACATATTTTCATTTAAATGACGAATGTTCTACAGGAATATTCGCTTATTTATGCATGGTTACCTTATAAGGAAAAAATGAACCATAAAGTAGCAGTTTGTATTTGTTGTTGCTTTATTTCTCCCATCAACAACGCACATACTACTTGTCATTATTGTTATGCCAATTATTATAATGCAATATAAGGGAAAGTGAGTGAGCGTTCCTTTGAATGTTACAGTACATACAGGGATACTATGGGGGAAAAGCATGGACGTTAGACGAAAGTGATGAAAAATGATTTGAAGCTTCCGAAAGGTGAGTGTGGAGAAGAATAGAGACAATCAGTTGGGTCGAGAGAGTGTTAGAAATGATGGAGAAGAAAAGAACAGTTTTAGAATTTATTGAGGAGAGAAACATTGGGCAAGAATGAACTGTTTCATGAGGGTCGTGCGAGAGCATATGGTTGCGAGAAAGAGAGAGAGGAAACGAAGGCGGCTAGAATTGATGAAGAGGTTAGCAAAGACCATGGAGCGTGGAAGCTTCTCGGTTGCGGCAATTGACCTGCCAGTAATAGCAGAATACCTATGATGATGATGATGATGATGATGATGATGATGATGATATTTTTCAGTGAATTCAAACCTAGTAAAGCATTATACATTTGTACATAGTCTCACGCTACCTGGTCTTTAAATTAATTCTATTCAAGCCACGTACGTAAAATCATTACCTTCAAGCAATTGATGTTCTTCTTCTACGTAACTTGTCCAAATCCGTAATTTTTTATATAAAATTTAAAAGAAAGCACACACACACACATACAGCCTTTTGCCAGCAAGAACTTCTATTGAATGGAGTACACAATATGCAAGGCTTTTGTATAACATCCGCATTGATACCAAATTGCTTCTTTCTATACTGTATCGCGTGCGCAGAATCGTTACGTTTTTGGTAGAAAAATAACAAAGATCTATACAAATTAATTTTTAAACAGCAAGTTCTGTTACGTTAATGAGAAAAGCAATTACCTATAGAAACATATTAGAAATGGTGGTCCAAATTAAAGATATGTCGTATTATATATTACCAACAAACCAAACAATGGCAAACAAAGTTTATCCTTCGACATAAATATGATTATTCATAATAAAGAATATTCAATTACTGATAAGCTCTCTCAGTCCTTCATACATTATATAGCAGGTTATTTTCCTAACCAAAACAGATATTTCTCTGTTTGTGAGTTATTGAACTACTAATCATAACTTTACATGTAGGATAATGGAATGATTTATCATTATTATTATTATTATTATTATTATTATTATTATTATTATTATTATTATTATTATTATTATTATTATTATTATTATTATTAAGTATTCTGCCTTTTGGCAGGTCCTGTGACTAATGAGTTTTTTTTTTTTTTTTAATTTTAGATTTGGAGTTTAAAATGTTTCGACCACGTTTCTCGATCTTCAGCTTGCTCTTTTAACTCCCAATACTCTGTTTTATTTTCAAATCATCCATCAATTGTGTTCTTCTTCTTCTTCGTTTTTTTCTCGCTTTCCTTCCATCTTTCCTGCTATGACGGTATGAAAAAAAAAAACAATTTCTTCGCAAGGTGTGTATAATCCAATTGGCCTTTCTTCGAGGTGGCTAGATGCGTCCTCTTTTCTCCTATCCGCATTAAAACATCTATGTTTACTACTGTCTCTGTCTAGGGGCGCGACGACTCAGTGGTAGAGCGTTCACCTCCGGTGCTTGGGGTCCCTGGTTCAATACCACCTCGCGCCGTTTGGACTTTGTGGTGGAGAAACACTGTGCTCGTGAGTTTTCTCCGGGTTCTCCCACTTTCTTCATTTCTCATTATCACCGTCTCATTTTGCCTAACCGGCATAAACGTAGGACGTAAAACTAAATATTTCATTTCATTTTTTCCTCTGTCTATTTCATCTTCTGCACCTTCCTCCATCACATTTCAAAGCTCTCTAAATATTTCTTCTCTAACTTTCGTAATGTCCAAGTCTCTGAGCCATACATTCTAATGCTCCATATACAGCACTTCATCAACTTCTTCCTAAGTATTATTGTTATAACTAGTTCAGCTTACTAGTTAAGAGAGAGCATTTGTTGTTGAATGCTTTTTTGGCAATGGTTATTCTTGGCTTGATGTCTTCGGTGCAGTAAGATCTCTCGTATGGAATAAACAAGGATAATCAAGTTAAGAGACATAATGTTCTATCTTTAGATGGAGTAATTTAAATTAATCACTGCAAGCAGGCATTTGTGTATTTATCTGAATTCCCAAATTTTATCACTGAAAATCGTGGTTTCTCTTATACTCTTATGAATAGCATGGCAACTATAGATCGTCTGCTCTTAATCCCACGGTGTTAATCACACAATGAAATTTAGATTTCGAATTTACAATGTCCTACCAAGCAGAGAAACATTACATCAAACTTAACATGTTTAGCTGTAATTGAAGCAAGCGTAGCGAAGCCTCTGTCATTCAACTCAATGCGCATTTATGTGTTCGCCTGTATATCTATCCGTTTTTACGTCTATCCCATGATAACTCTCGTCACATTTTGCCATATTTTAATAACACTTTTTTTTATAATTATGCCTTGCTTCAATGCCTTTGTATACGACTTGCAGATATTAAAATCTATTTTTTTTTCAGGTTGCAATCCATTAACAATAAGTGGTAAAATTCATCTGATGTAATTTTGAACTTACTCATGCGAGAAACTTTTTCAATAAAACTACGTTTTAGTAAAATATTCAATTACGAGAAACCATATTTTATTGAGCGAATTGAGATCATCCTTACATATTACGGTTAAAATTTGTTAAGAGTGAAAGAGGGAAAGCTATTTCCCTTTTCCTTCCCCTCAATAATTAAAAAAAAACTGTACGAAAATTTTCGTTTTAAAAGTTCAATTTTTGTGTAATATATCACATTTTTTTAGGTTTCCCTATCACCCCGTTTACATGTAGCAAAAATCAGTAAAGACTAAAGTACTGAACTGAATAGGCCTTCCAGATGTTTGTTTACACTTCCACGACAAGCTTCCTAAAATGGTTCGCTTTTAATACAAAGTTTCATATTTTCTTTCCTTCTTTTCTTTAATCCCAAATGTTTCGAATTAAAAACAGTCAAGAATGAGAAATGAAATTAGCTCCCTAATATGGAATGTTTTATGGTCGCAGCCTAAAATATAATATCATCGTTCGTAAAAGTATTACATTTTCATGCAATATGACACATGAAAGTATTGCATTCTGGGACTTCACAATCATCCTAAATATTTGTTTTTAAAATAAAATTGTATCTCGCCTTTCTTCCCTCCCAGGTGTTTAAAGGCCGCTATATATGATAATTTTCTTAAATATTATTCGTTTTGACAGTGTTGTGTATGCGTTTATTGAGGTTTTCACATAATGCGAAATGCTTGGACTTGAAATATGAGAACTCACTCAACTATCCACCCTCATCTCTCACATAATTTCAAATAAATGTTATGTGATAACTATCTTTTAAAATATTGATTTTTTTTGTGTGAGCGGTCCCGGGTTCGATTCCCGGTGGGGACACTTCGTCGAAAAGATGTTTAATAGCTTCTTCCGGCAAGCCATCTTGAGTGAGGTTTCTCGTGGGTTTCCGTTATTCACACTAGGCAAATACCGGGTTGATACTTAATATAATGGTCCCAGGCCCCTTACTTCCCTCCCCAATTATCTTTTGCTTCCCTTTATCCAGATAGTGCGATCGCCGAGGGACGTCATACCTCATGTATGTGACAGGCCAAATGAAATATATGCCGATAGCTCAAAAATCTAATCCCTACTTCCTAAAATTGAGTTGATTGAAATAGGAGTAATACTGTTCTGGATTTCCAATCAGCTCAACTTCCTGCAGTTGAAATTTGTCAAAAATGAGGAAACACATTTTCCCCAATCTTATGTTATGTGTTTTCAGTAAAATTCTATTTTTAAAAAAGAACACATGCTTTTTCATATAAAACGTAAGTTTTAATTTGTGTTTTATTGAAGATTAGGGACTTACTCATTTGGCTTGAGGTTAAATTAATGAGAAAGAAGAGGAATGCTCGTTTAGGTTAACAATATATAGTACAACTAGAGAAAGGAAAGAAAACCCAGCTTTACAGCAAAAATGAGAGAATGTATTACTAGAAATTCATTTTAGATGATGAGTAATTATTCGCATGTAGAAACTAACTTCATTTTTCTCCGTAAAGAGCTCCCCTAAAACTTGCGATTCAAGTAATACAGGGTGGCCCAGAAGTAGGTATACAGTCCGGTATTGATCGGTTCACTGCATTTTGTGCCATTTCCTATTGTTGTCCGTCAGGTAGACTTAGTTTCTTTATTATTTGTTCTTAATGTCTGTTTACTTATAACTTAATCTCGGAACAGCCGAAGGAAATAAATCAATAAACTAGAATGTTACACTTGATCAATGCAAGGGGTGTACGCCTACTTTTGAGCGACCCTCAGCAAAATGCCAACAAAGACGTTCAGAAATTTAACTTTCCAGCAATGTGTACAGCGTTACAGAACACTTTTTGTGATTGGTTCTTGGGACTCACCTGACTCGGTCATTGACTCCGTTTACGTAGTAGGAAGTCGTAGGGATCATTTTATTAACTTTAAGAGACGAACGTATCCCCGAAATTTGGAAGGTGTGCATTGATATACTTCTATTAAATTTCGAGATTTGAAAATTTTGAAGACGTCTGAGTTTTAAATACGTACCTCTGAAAATTTGAAGGTCCTGACTTGCTGTCATGGATGAGTAAGACATTGCAAGAAATTCAAAATTTCATGGTTATCTTACTTATTTATCCTCTATGATAGGTGTTTAGTGCCCTTTGAAGGTTCCTTTTGGTTTGCTTTGATACCTGGGGTGGGTCAACTCTCTACCTCTTGTGTTCTAAAATATGCTTTTATGAGCCTATGCTTGTGTGTGAGTGTTAATGGTCTTATGAAGCTACTCTCTTGCATACTACCTTACTCACTTGCATCGCTAAGATCGTGACAAGCAAGCTTGTGGTTCATTTGAACGGGCATGACTCATTTCCTTCTGTTCAAAGATTAGGTGCATTACAGGAAATTCCCTGGTTATTAATAAACTAGCTTTAATTAAAATTCGGAGAGAGAATAGAAATTTTCTTTATAGGTTTAGAATAATAAAAGATTTTCCACAAGAATTGGTAGGCCAACTACAATAACTAATTCTACATGAAAAGAAAATCAAATTATAAGGTATCACCAAAAACGAGTAATTCCTTAGAACAATGTTTAGGTCCATTTTTCTGTTAACATAAAGTATTCTCATTCCCACTAGGATTAAGTTTGACGCGAAAGTTAAGTTAATAAATTCTAGGTCTGGAAAAAGTATTTATTAGAGCGTAAAATTTAACTAAAAGAAAAAGCTGCCTAGAGCAGCCAAAAGCAGCCTAAAGAACAAATTTTCATTTCCGTCGATAACCCATTTATAGATAACATTACAATACACAAAAAGAAAGCTATAGATTTTGCAGAAGACGTCGTATCTCAGAGGAACCTAAGTTATTTTCATTCTACAATAGAGGATGCTGGGTCGGAAGGTTTACAAAAAATATTTTTTAACAAATTCAAAATTGATATAAGAAAAGCTTCAACACTGGAAATTAAAAAAAAAATGTTTTAGATTTGATCTTTCGTCATATGCCAATGTCTTGGCTTAGGCAGAGAGTTCTTTGGGGAAAAAAATGAATACTATATAGAACTAAACGTGCACACTTCGTTTAATAGGGCACAGTATTCAGTATAAGCAGCCTTAAGCCCATAAATAATAGTAGAAATTTATATTTTGTTAGCTCGAAATGTAGTTGAAATCGGAAAAGGTGCACACAGTTCTCCAGTTCTATTTGTTAAGAAAAAGAGCAGGATATACGAATTTACTGGCTTCAAGAATTTTAAATAAGCATGCAGTGCCTCACAGTGTTTATTTGCCTCCCACGAATGACTTTCCGTTTACAATTCGAGCAATATTTTCTATTTTAGTTTGGACGTGAAAAATGCATTTCACACTATTCAATTGCAGGGAATTTTAGGAATGTTATAGTAATTAATATTCCTCATATTTGAAGTTATCTTTATCGCTCTCTTGCCCTAGACTATTTAAATTTTCTGGTCATGTACAATAGAATTATAATGACATTTAACAAAGTTTTTCTTTTTGCATTTTATTCACTATGTGAACGATATCATGTGTTGTGCAAATTTGTAAGAAAAATTGCATTGAACGTATCAATCGAGTACTTACAGTATAACTCCTTCAGTTTTAAAGAATCTGTTATAAAATTATGAAATGACCAAGTCCAGCGTAGTTATAGCTGACATAGATAATTACTATTAATAAAAGTAAATAAACAGAATTGAAATGATTAGCTTTAGAAAATTAATGTACAAGTATGAGGAAAATAATTGACGTGTCTTTTTTAATCTCGTATTTTTGTAAATATCTCGGATTCCTTTAAGTGTTGAAAATTTTGAAAAGTTTTCACAGCAAGAAAGGTTAATGACAACATTCTTTTAAATGTTTGGGTTCAATATGATTTTAAAATAAAGAAATTAGAAGCAAAACGCCATAATTTGGCGGAAATTACTTAAATTACCAATTCTTTTTAAAAGGGTATTTTTCTACGAACATTAAAAATGTGTTTCTGATTTACGTTTCGTGCTGTGCTAATCTTCCAAATATTCGAGCATATAAGAAAACGAAGGTATTTTTAAAAAAGTCAGGTAAAAGAGACGGGCCAATTATTTTGCTCGTAGCTGTACGTCACTTTTAATTGTTATCCATGTCATCTAATTCTTCCATTGTGTTTAATTGTTCCATTTCTTACATATTTCTCCTCAGACGAATTTTGTGTTGTAAAAAGTGCATATTTTGAGGCAACTCAATGCGGAAAAACAAATACATATCGTTTTTTATGTGAACAATTTTGCGCAACAGAAAGTAATATATTTTTGTCAATGAGAAGAATGGAGTAAAATAGAAACTTATTATTTTGAAAAAATCCACTCTTGGTGAATGCTTCAATAGTAGGATGTAGGCACCTGACACTCGGTACCCTAAAAATCGAATTTTTTCCAGGACCTCCTGAGAGCAAGGACTCAATTTTCCAGTGTCGCACGATACGCCATGGTCCCCGTACGTCCAACTATGGAAAACCGACCACCCCTAAAACTCGTTCTCTTTTATGAGGGACTACTCGTTATCTTTTAAGACCAGTATTTTGTGGTGTACTCATCCCATTTTATGAGCATTTTTCAATCCCTATCTAACATAGCAGAGAATACATAACGCCCGTACGTCCATGTCACGCGTACCATCCAGCCCGAAAACGCGTTCTGTTTTATGACCACCTTTTAAGGATGTATTCGTTCTGTTTTATTACCACTTTTTTCAACCCCTATTTTAACATAACAGAAACTACTTCATACAATGAACACACAATGCAATAAGATATTACACACAGACTACGAAACTAGCAGAGCTAATAAGAGAGTATGGCTTATTTTTCTACCACTATTTAACATAGTAGACTACGAACACGTGGCAGGAATAATGAAATAGTTTGTCTTATTTTTTCCACCAACACTTTAACATACCAAAAATTACACAAGATGTGAGTACATAAACTACGATCGTACTCCTATGTAACATAGCAAAGACTACAAACGTATCAGAGAATAATGGGGGGATACTTGTTCCCTTTTATGAGCACCTTTTAACCCCTATTTTAACATAGCAAATATTACTTAACACAATGAAGACATAATCAAATCAGATATTACGAACACCTATTTTGACAACTCGGTATGTATAAAAGACTATGGCCTATTTTTAAACCACGATTTAGTACAGCAGAGAATATGAACCACTATCAGGAGTGTACTCGTTCCCTTTTAACAACACCTATGTAACATAGCAGAAATTAAATAAGCATTCATCTAGTGCATGTCCCAAAAGTACTGGGCGTCGACGCCAAAGTCAAAAATTTAAACCCGAAAAAATCGTAAACGGAGCAACGTATTGAGGTGGTGTTTCCATATTTACTAATAGGTCATCAACTACTACAAGTTCTAAGAGTACTGACCATCGTGGTCAAATATTTAAATTTGAATAAATCGTAAGCGAGCAACGTATTCAGATGCTGTTCTTACATTTAGTAATAGGTCATAAACTACTGCATTTCCCAAAAGTACTGACCATCGAAGTTGAAGGTCAAATATTTAAACCGAAATAACTCGCAAACGTACCCACATGTTGAGGTGGTGTTTCCACATTTAGTAACAGACAATTAACTACTACATGTTCCAAAAGTACTGACAATGGAGGTCAAAGGTAAAATATTTAAGCCCGATTAACTCGTAAACGGAGACACATGTTGAGGTTCTGCTTCAACATTTAGTAATAGGTCATGAACTACTGCATGTCCCAAAGTACTAACCATTGAGGTCAAAGGTCAAATATTTAAAACCGAATAGCTCGCAAATGGCGCCAAATGTTGAGTTGCTGTTTCCACATTTACTAACAGGTAGTCACTGCAACATGTTCCAAAAGTACTGACTATCGAGGTCAAAGGTCAAATATTTTAAACACAAATAACTCGTAAACGGAGTCACATTTCAGGTGTTGTTTCCACATTTAGTACTAGATCAACTACTACATGTTCCAAAAGTACTGACCATCAAGGTCAAAAGTCAAATATTTAAACCCGAATAACTCGCAAACGGAGTCACAAGTTGAGGTGCTTTTTCCACATTTAGTAATAGGTCATCAACTACTACATGTCCCAAAAGTAGTAACCAGTGCTATTTCCACATTTCGTAACAGACCATCAACTACTACATGTTCGAAAAGCACTGACCATGGAGGGCAAGGTCAAATATTTAAAATTGAATAACTCGCAAATAGACCCACATATTTAGGCAGTGTTTCCACATTTTGTAACAGACCATCAACTACTACATGTTCCAAAATACTGACCATCGTGGTTAAAGGTCAGATACTTAAAAACGAGTAACTCGCAAACAGAGACACATGTTAAGGCGGTTTTCCCACATTTAGTAACAGGTTATCAACTACTATATGTTCCAAAATTACAGACTATCTAGGGCAAAGGTCAAATACTTAACCCGAATAAATCGTAAACGGAGCCACATTTGAGATGTTGTTTCCATATTTTGTAAAAGGTCATCAACTACTACATGTTCCAAAAGTACTGACCATCAATGTCAAAGGTAAAATATTTAAACCGGAATAACTCTTAAACATAGTCATATATCAAGGTGCTGTTTCCATATTTAACAATAGGTCATCAAATAATAAATGACCCAAAAGTATTAACCATCGAGGTCAAAGAGCAAATATTTAAGCCTTAATATCTTGTAAACAGAGAATCGGATAAATTTGCATGACCCGTTCAGTTTTGTACCAAGCACAATAAAAGTGAATATGGAATAAATTTGGCTGTCCTATTTACTTCTGTACCAAACAGGGAAAAGCAAACAAATGCCAATATAACTAGCTGATTTAATTTTGTAACAACCAGAAATACCATTTTAACTCATGCCCAGAACTTTATATCATGTTGTACTACTCAAATAAACGAAGGAATAAATATGGTCTAACTAGAAACAGCGAAGAAAGCCCATTTAAACTAACTCACACATTTTGTACTCTTTAGTACTACTCCAATAAACAAAGGAATAAATTTGAATGGAGTATTCAGTTTTGTACATACTAGAAAAGAAGACCGAAGAAAGACCATATTAACTAGGAGTGTACTATTTAAATAAACAAAGGAATACATTTTTAAAAGTGAGAAAAAGGAAAGAATTTTGTATCTTTTTATTCCATTGTAATAAACAAAGGAATACATTTGGATAGAGTATTTAGTTTTGTACTAAACAGAAAGAGAAGTAAGAAATTAATAAAAATACGGTGGACTATTTCTTTGTACCAACTGGAAAAGTGAAAAAGACCCACTTTAACTAGCTTAGTATTTTATATCATCTTGTACTATTTAAATATACGAAGGAATAAATTTTAGGAAATTATTCAATTTTGTAACAACGAGAAATGCCATTTTTAACTGGCTCAGAATTTTATACCTTTTGTACTATTTAAACAAACGAAGGGATAAATTTGAGTAGTCTATTTAGTTTTGTACTAACCTAAAAACAAGGCGAAGAAGGACTATTTTAAATAGATGAGTATTTTATATCATTTTCTACTACACAAAAAATCGATGGAGTATTTAGTTTTGTACCACGGAGAAAAAGCAAACAAATACCATTTTAGCAAACTAAGAATATTGTATCATTTTGGGTATTCAAATAAATTGAGGAATAAATTTGAATTACCTTAAAAGGAACAATGGACCATTTTATATCATTTTGAGGTACTCAAATAAACGAAGGAATACATTTGAGTTAGCTATTTAATTTTTTTAACAATCAGAGAAAATCCGAAGAAGGATCATCTTAACCAGCTGAGGATTTTATACCATTTTGTACTATTTAAAAAAGACAAAGGAATACATTAATATTAACCAGAAAAAGCAAAAAAGGACCGTTTTAACTAGCCCCGAATTTTATATATGATTTTGAAATAGTCAAATAAAGAAAGGAAGGCATTGGAGTGAGCTACTTAATTTTGTAGCAACCAGAGAAAAGACCGATGAAGGATCATCTTAACTAGATAATGGAAAAATATATTCCATTTTAAATAAGTCGCATTGCCAAATAAATTTTAATTGTCTCTACCGTCATTGGCTGGCTCACAGTTATATGGTTAATGGACGTGCGTTTAGCAAATTAAGTTCAAAGTTTCCCCGCCACTAACTAAATATTTGAACTTAAGATTTAACCCAAATGAGCTGCCATTCGTTACAAAGGAAAAATATTCAAGTAGAGAGAGTAACGTGATATATATTCAATTTTAACTTAATTTTGTAGAACATACTCTATAACAGCGTTACTATGGGATGAAGACATATTAAAGAAAATTATGAATGTCAAGGAATATTGTTGATAATAGAACATAGAAGAAACAACATGCTTAGTGATTTTGGATTACCCTGATGATAGAGGAAAAGGCAGAAGGAAGACAAATTGGTACTTTTTCCAGTTGGTACAAAAGGAAATAGTCCACTAAAATGTTAATCATTCTTCACTGTTTCTGACTGGTACAAACCTAAATACTCCATCCAAATTTAGTTTTTCGATTGTTTGAATTTCATAATAAGGTACAGAAATTCTGAACTAGTTAAAATAGCATTCTGGCTGGTACAAAAAGTAGTCCACTAAAACAAAACGTATATAAATTATGAGCTAGTTAAAATGGTCCGTTTTCGCTTTTTCTGTTTAGTACAATTTTATTCTTTCGTTCATTTGAATAGTACAAAATGGTACAACATACTCAGCTAGTTAAAATGGCCCTTCTTTGTTTGCTATAAAAAGTAGAACACCCAAATTTTTTTTCGCTTATTGGAGAAATTCATGTATATAAATTCTGAGTTATTTAAAATGGGCATTCTTCGCTTTTTCTGGTTAGTATAATTTTGCTTTTCATTATTTGAGTAGTACAAAATGGTATAAAATACTCGTCTAGTTAAAATGATCCTTCTCCAGTTTTTCTCTGGTTGCTACAAAATTAAATAGTTCATCCAAATGCATTCCTTCGTATATTTGGCTATTTCAAATGATATAAAATTCGGAGCTAGTTAAAACTGTTCCTTTTTCTTTCTCCGATTAATACAAATTTATTCCTTTGTTTATTTAAATACTACAAAATGGTATAAAGTAGTCAGTTAGTTGAGATGACCCTTCTTGTTTTCTCTGACTGTTACAACTTTAATAGCTCGCTCAAATACATTCCTTAGTTTATTTGAGTATCTCAAAATGGTATCAAATAGTTCTTTTTCGCTTTTTGAGGTCACTCCTTGATATTCTTTCGTTTATATGGATACCCTAAAATGGTACAATATTCTTAGTTGGTTAAAATGGTATTTGTTTCCTTTTTCTCGGTGGTACAAAACTAAATAGTTCATTGTTTATTTGAGTACTACAAAATGATATAAAATACTCAGCAAGTTAAATAGTCCTTCTTTGCATTTTATTAGTTTAGTAGAAAACTAAATAGAACCCTCAAATTTATCATTTCGTTTTTTTAAATAGTACAAAAGGTATAAAATTCTGAGCCAGTTAAAATGGCATTTCTCGTTGGTACAAAATAGAATACTACCCTGAAATGTATTCCTTCGTAGAGCTCTTCCCTGACTAAGCGGCTAGCATACGCGCCTTTGGCGCGGGAGAACCGGATTCGATTCCCGGCGTTAGCTCATGTGGTTCGGATTCCACGTTAATCAGTAGGTCCACGTCTCACATAGCCTCGCTGCTGAAAGGGACGCTAAACTGAAATTCAATCAATCAAATTATTCCTTCGTATATTTAAATGGTACAAGAATATATAAAATACTAATCTAGTTAAATTGGACGTACATCTTTTATTCTTGGTATAAAAAGTAGAACACCCAAGTTGTTTCTTTCGTTCATTTGAAAACCACAAAAGGGTACAGAAATTATAAACGTGTTAAAATGGTCCTTCTTCGGTTCTTTTCGAGTTGATACAGAAAATAGTAGATTCAAATTTGTTCTTTTGTTTATTTTAGGCATACAAAAGGTACATAAATTCTGAACTAGTTACAATGGTCATTTTACGTTTGTTTAAACAGCGCATAATGATATATAATTCTAAGCTAGTTAAAATGGCTCTTCTTTACCTTTCCAGTTTGTACAAAAGAAAATAGTCCTCCGAAATTGTATTAATTCTTCACTTCCCTTTCTGGTTAGTACAAAACTAAATACTCTATCCAAATTTATTCCTTCCTTTATTAGGATCACATAAAAAGGTACAAAATTCTTTGCTTTTTCTCGGTTTTAAAAATGTATTCCTTTGTTTATTTAAATAGTACAAAATGGTGTAAAATACACGGCAAGTAAAAATGGTCTTTCTTCGGTCTTTCTTTCTAGTTGGTACAAAATTAAATATTCCATACAAATTTATTTCTGCGTTTATTGGTGTAGTACTAAATGGTCTAAAAAGTCTGAGTTAGTAATTTTTCGCTTTTTCTGGTTAGTACAATTTTTTCCCTTCGTTTATTTGAGTATTACAACATGATATAAAGTATTGAGCATTAGTTAAAATGGCATTTCTGGTTAGTGTAAAGTTAAGTAAGTCACTCAAATTTATCCTTTCGCTTGTATAAATAGTACAAAATTGTATAAAATACTCTGCTAGTTATATTAGCATTTGTTTGCTTTTCACTATTTGGTACAAAAGTAAATTTGACAGAGAAATTTATTAATTATTCACTTTTTCTGGTTGGTACAAAACTGAATAGGTCATAGAAATTTATCCGACTCTCTGTTTACAAGTTATTTAGGCTTAAATAGTTGACTTTGATGGTCAATAATTTGGGTCATGTAATAATTGATGATATATTGTTAAATGTGGAAACAGGGCATCAATAAGTGGCTACGTTTAAGAGTTACTCGGGTTTAAATTTTTGATCTTTGATCTTGATGGGCAGTACTTTTGGAACATGTAGCAGTGGATAACCTGTTACTAAATGTGGAGACAGCACCTAAAATGTGACTCCGTTTGCGATTTATTAGGGTTTAAAATATTTGCTCTTTGACCTCGATGATCAGTACTTTTGGAACATGTAGTAGTTAATGTTCTGTTACTAAATGTGCAAACAGCAACTCAACATTTGTCACCATTTACGAGTTATTCAGGTTTAAATATTTGATATTTGACTTTGATGGTCAGTACTTTTGGGACTTGTAGTAGTTGATAATCTATTACAAAATGTGGAAAAACTGCCACAACATTTGTCTCCGTTATCAAGTTATTCGGGTTTAAATATTTGACTTTTATCTTCGATGGTCAGTACATCTGGTCAGCACTTATTACTAAATGTAAAACACCACATTAATATGTAGCTTCGTTTAAAGTTATTCGGTTTTAAATATTTTACCTTTGACCTCGTCATAGGGAGTGGCGAAAATAGGTGTTTGTAGTCTTTGTGTAACTTCTGATTGGATTATGTGTTCATTGTGTTAAGTAATTTTTACTATGTTAAAATAGTGGTTGAAAAAGTGCTCGTAGAAGGGAACGAGTACACGCCCATTATTCTCTGCTATGTTAGTAGTCTTTTCTATGTTACATAGGTGTGCGTTCGTAGTGTATGTGCTCATAGTCTTATGAAGTTTTTGCTATGTTAAAATACTGGTTGTAAAAATTGATACAATGTCTTTGATTATGCTGCTACGTGTTTGTAGTCTGCAGTGTAAATTTGTGGTGGAAAAATAAGCCATACTCTCTGATTAGCTCTGCTAGCTTCGTAGTCTGTGTGTAATATCTGATTGAATTATGTGTTCATTGCATTTAGTAATTTCTGTTATGCTAAAATAGGAGTTGAAAAAAGTGTTCATAAAAGAGAACGAATTCATCCTTAAAAGGTGGTCATAAAAGAGAACGAGTTTTCGTGCTGAATAGTACGCGGGTGCTGGACGTACAGGCTTTATGTATTCTCTGGTATGTTATATGGGTTGAAAAAAGTGCTCATAAAATGGGACGAATACACCTCTAAAAAGTGGTCATAAAAGGTAACGAGTAGACCCTCATAAAAGAGAACAAGTTTTCGGTGTGGTCGATTTTCCATAATTGTACGGTACGGTGTTCATGGCGTATCGTGCGACACTGGAAAATTGAGTCCTTGCCCTTAGGAGGCCGTGAAAAAAAGGTGATTTTTAGGGTACCGAGTGTCAGGTGCCTACATCCTACTTTTAATAAAAATTCATATTTTTTGTATCACTTAATCATGCTAAAGAATCTTGTGAGAGAATCTAAAGAATCTTTTAGAATATTTTTAGTAATAGACAACATTACTGTATAGGAAGAAAATAAAATGAAAACTAGAAAATATTCATATTTGGTCTTAGTGTTTTTACAGTACGTTTCAGCTGAAGTACCAGGCAGAACTTGTGTTTATCTCAAACTGCCTAAGTGCCCTTTCTCATTATCCGGGGAACTGCCGTACGGCGACGGCGAATTGCCGGACAGGGTAGAAAGAGATTGCAAGCAATGGAACTTTTCACATATGCGGTCGCCGTCCATTTATCTGGCAAGCAAAAACAACCGGATATCCCTGCTAGAATCTGGCGCGGCAGATCGCTGTGTATAACCAAGCGGGACATTACAAGTAATGATGCTCTTCACATATACGCGGCAAACTGCCAGATGGGTGTTGGGCGAGAAAGCA
The DNA here is from genome assembly GCF_964235325.1 of Thermobia domestica. Classification (NCBI taxonomy): domain Eukaryota; kingdom Metazoa; phylum Arthropoda; class Insecta; order Zygentoma; family Lepismatidae; genus Thermobia; species Thermobia domestica. Next base: position 305,135,847 of record NC_137455.1, read on the forward strand.
AGTGTTGCCAAGAAAGACTAGAGAGTGGCTGCGATAATATGGTTGCGTGTGGTTTACGTATATATTTATATACGTGTGTGGAGTGTGTTTGTGTATGTGGTTATGTTCTCGCTTATTACACCTGGAGCAATTTTAACCAAAAATTGTTACATACAATATTTGGGAAAAGAAGATATGTTAATATAATCGAATACAACCGATACTACCGAAGTGAAGAACCTATAGGTCGTGAATTAAAAAGTACAAATCAATATAAATTATTTTTTCTATGTGATAGAAGATTAGGAGAAATAAATGCCCGGGTAGCACTGGACAAATGAGCTTGTAATTCTATAAGTTTATATTGACCCAAAAATTGAAATATACACTATTAAATATTTCAGCAATATTACATATTTGGTCAGAATACCTTTATGTAATTCGCAAAGCAAGAGAGAATTCATGATGTGATATTTGATACATATACCGTAGTTTATATTTTTTATATTATTTTTAACACTTTTATGGTTCTAATTTCTTGAATAGTCCTTTGAATACAGGAAATAAAGCAGTCCTTTAAAGAAACATGAGTCAATAGTCGGAACGCTTAAAATAAAATGATAAACCCGAAATGCTAGGTTATTATTATTATTATCATTAATAATAATAATAATAATAATAATAATAATAATAATAATAATAATAATAATAATAATAATAATAATAATACCTACAGATCAATCTTGGGCTCAGTGGATGAGTGTTGACTTTGGATTCTGACAGTGACTGATCTAGCCCAAGGCCGGAGGTTCTAGGGCCACCCAGTTTTCTGAGTAACGAAAATAATTTAAGCTATTATTTATAAATTTTTTGAAACTTTATAGCAAACGCATGACATACTTCTCATAGTCTGGGGTACGGTATACCCACAGTTTTAACTTTCTAGAACCGCCACTGGATTCAGGGATAGATCTCAACCATTAACTATCCTGAAAGGAGTTTATACTGGTTTTACCAGTCACAACAGGTGAATACCGTTGTGGTATTTTAAATATCCAGAACCTCGCCGCTGTTTTGCTCAAGTCTATCAATTGTGGAAACAATATAGGAAAATCTTCTTCAAGATACCACTTCTTTAAAAAAAGAGTGAACCCATGTGTGTTTCTTAAATTTTTGTCTGCCTTTTGTCTGTCTTTTGTCTGCAGAATAGAAGGCACTTTTTGCATCTGTCAACTACAATCTCAACAATACGACAAGAGTCACAAGTTTTACAAGGTTTTGTTTCAACAGTTGCACAACAACCCTGCTCGCATATTTTTCATCCATGGGAAACCGCCGTGTAGTATTAAAGGGTACAATTATTATCAGGTAAACTGCCGCAAACGGCGACTGCAAATCGCCGAATCAATGTGAAAGAAGCGTAAAAAAAAAGTGCTTCTGACAAAAATGGAGTGAAAATTTGCTATCGAGTGTTTACCTCAGATTGCTTAAAGAAGGGAAGAAAGAAAGAAAGATTTGCTAGTGCGGATTGTATACAAGATACTCGACAATTTTATGACACTTCTCTCTTTGCATCCTCGTCACCAAAAGTGCCTTTGCATCGCTGTGACGTTATGTGACCGGACTGTACTCTAAAGAAGGGATGATTCCAAAATAATTTGTGATTAATTTTGAAGAGCTTTTATTTTGACTAGGAAAATAACGTAGGTATAGGGAGTAAAGGCACAGATTTGAAGCATCAGTGCACTGTTACCTTTGAAAAGACATTTTTCTCTGTTTTTCAATTTATTGCCTTATATGTTAAGTTAAACACCACATCTGTCATTGATAGCGTACATCATCTTTCTTTCTAAAATTACATCTGTAGATTATTTGTCCAATCATTAATCACAACGAATAATATAGTGAGAAGAAAAAGAAAGAGATAGAACACCTGTAAGATTTATATAAATTACTAAGGGATTATAGGGACCGACTGAGCTGATTACTGCTACTAGCGCTATTCACTCTTAGAAATTTACTACGACATGCTAGCAGGACACTTTTCTAAGTTCTAAATCTGTGCGTGGATTATTTCGTTCGCCTCACTGTCATTATTTGAGAATGGAAACTGATTACGCTGAACGTGAATATGTTTAGCTGTCGTATAGCAAGAGCCGCAAGAAATGTGAATAAGGTTCTTATTATTATATAAAAAATTGAAGTATTTATTCCGTGCATGGAACAATATAATAAAGGAGCTAAACAATATCATAATCTATAACGCCGGCAGGATTTTGTTTCCAACGACGGGGGAAGATCAATATAGACTTTTTGTTTTATTCCCTATATATATTAAGTTAAAATTCATAACATTTATTATTGATATCGTATATCGTCTTTCGCCGCTGTAGCCTATTAGACAAAACATTCATCTCCAGACATGGTGTCGAGAGAATAGAAGGAAAGAGATATGAACAGTGGTGTAACTAATTTTACTGCGCCCTGGATCGATCGATCATCGATTTACTCATACTCCCAGAAGCCACTGCCCCAGGTATTTCAGCCGCTGTGTTACATATATGGTTCTATGTCAAAAGGGCCAAACAAAACGGCAAAGACAGATAAGCCCGAGTCAAAGCGACCCCCGTCGAAAGGGGCCGAGTCAGAAGGGTCCTGCGTCAACCGGACCCGTGCCGAAAGGAGCCCGGCTACAAAAGGGCCAGAGTAAAAATTGTCCCACGTCAAAAGGGCCCAGGACAAATGGTCTCCGCAACAAAAGCGCCCGAGTGAAACGGGCCAGAAGCCAAACGCCCCTCATAAAAAGTACCCTAGTCAAAGCGGCCACGCGACAAAAGATCTCGGGTCAAAAACGCCCGAATCAAAGCGCTCCTCATAAAAATGGTTCGTGTCAAAGGAGTCCCGCGACAAAAGGACATGAGTCAAAAGGCTGCGTCAAACGGGACCGGATCAAAAAGGGGCCCCGCCACAAAAGGTCCGAGTCAAACGGCCCTATTTCAAAACGGGTAGAATGAAAACGCCCCTCATAAAATGAACCCGGGTCAAATGATCCCGCGAGAAATCGACCCGAGTCAAAAGGCTCTGCATCGAAGTGGCGCGGGTGTAAAACGGAGCAATTAAAAAAGGGCCCGAGTTTAATGGCACCCGTCAAAAGGGCTCGGATCAAAATTGGGCCATCTACAAAAGGGCCCGAGTAGAACGGCCCTGTGTTATAAGGGCCCGAGTCAAAAGGGGCCGAATCAAAACCCTCTCATAAAAAGAGCCGTGGTCAAAGAGGCTGCACGACAAAATGACCCAAGTCAAATGCTCGGCGTCAAACGGGCTCTGGTCAAAAAGGAACCCACTACAAAAGGGCCCGAATCAAAACGCACGTCATCAAAAGGCCCGGCTCAAAAGGTCTTTGCGACAATAGGACCCGACAAGCGTTTGTTAACACAACGCAGAAATTTGGGATATAGGTAGCGATAATAAACATAATGATCGTCTGCATTTTTCCCTTGCGTTACTATACACAGAATTTTTGCGAAGACTGGTACGGAATGACAACAACTATCAGTAACATAGCCGACTTTTGCGGGAAGTTACATTGGTAAAAAATTACATTTTACGAATGAAATCCACGAGAAGTTAACCGCGCAAATTCATGATTGAATTTCATTTACGGTGGAAAACATTTATGGTCTCAAAACGAAACATATCATCCACTTCTTGTTCATTGTTATGCATATCTAAATGATGAAAATTATTATAATTATCATTACTTTAATTCTATTATCATTGATAATATTAATAATAATAAAGTTACACAAGGTCAGTGGTAGCCCATGCCTTGAAACCAGTATACGCCACTGTTCAAAACTATTAACGCTAGATTAACATCTGTCGACTTTCGTTCATTTTATGCTACTTCCTTCCAATCAACCAAGGGGTGCAAGGGGGTCTTACTCCTTACCCCAAACCAAGAACACCAAACAATACTTTCGCAAACGCAGCCACGGGCAAAGTGGGAGTGACACAGAACGCTCACAGCTTCCTGTACAGTTGCAAGAGACCCATTGGTAATTATGGTTACTCTCTTGTTCCAAGGCGTTCAGTCAAAGGCGTATCTACCAATGTCAGTTTCGATCGTTGAACATGAAGTTGACTGTTAGAATACAACAGCAGCATACAATTAGTCCCTTCTATTTACTTTTCACGAAACCTTTTCACGTTCATGCGTACAGGACACGTATTGTGTAAATATAAATGACATCCAGTCTCAAGTATATATTCCCAAAAAGATATGAGTACGAAAAAGAACAAAACGTGTAGCTATTATTTGCTTTTTCTTTTTCTATTAGCCCGTGGAAGTGTGTATGGTTGTTTCAATATCCTTCTTGCACTTTGCTTACGATTCACTTCCCCTTTTTAGTTGAATTTTTGGATATGAATACCACCGCAACAGGTCGTGGTTCTTATGATAATGGCAGATTTTCGCCCGGAGAAATTACGAAAGTAATAAATAATGTAGAATACGATGCTTTTTAAACGGACAATGAATGTAGTTTGTAGGAAGATTCTAGCATCAATTTATGTGACTCACGTAACTCTTTTCATATGTCCTCGCTGCTGAACGGGACCTTAAGCCAGTGGCGAAGCGTGGTGTATAAAACGGAGACACAGTTATATTAAATATACAGGATGGCCCATTTTGATATTTCCACGGAAATATCTCGAAACCTAGCGAGTATAAATAAACTGAACATAAACTCAAACCAGAAATACCATGGAGCAAATCGAACGGTCTTGTCGCATTATCTCCAGAGGCGCTCTTCAAGGGGGCCCGGGACCAAATTTTGAAATTTTAAATAAAAACAAAGAAGTACGGATACTTCATTCGATAGACCTTTAAAAACTAAAAAGCGATGTTGAAAAGATTCATATTGGTCACCGTATTGAAAATGGCCGTCAAAATATGTTACCTGGATCAGATAAAAGTCCAGTGCACTAATATGAAAACGGTTGAATATAAATGAAACAATGAAAAACTGAAACAGGAAAGCCATGGGGTAAATCGAGTAATGTTGTCGCGGTACCTCCAGGGTGCTTTACATGGCGGTTTAAGCCCAACTTAGAAGTTTTAAATTAAAATATGGCTCACGTGATACGTAGTTCGATAGATCTTCGTACACTAAGGAGCTTTGTAGCAAAAGATTGTTCATATGGGTCACCGTTTTCAAAATGACCGCCAAGACATCTCGTCTGTATCAGATAAAACGTCCAGTACCACTAATGTGAAAACGGTTGAAGACAACGGATGAACAGAATAAAACTCCTATAGGAAATCTATGTGTAAACTTGCCACAACGTTGTTTAGTGTATGAAGATCTATCGAACTAGGTATCACGTGACCCATATTTTAGTTTAAAAAATTCTAAGTTGGACCTGAGCCCCCATAAAAGACGGCCCTGGGGGCACCACGATAACATTATTCGATTTGGCGCATGGCTTTCCTATTTAAGTTTTTGTTTGGTTCATTTATGTTCGACCGTTTTCATATTAGTGCTGCTAGTCTTTTATTTGATACAGGTAACATATTTTGGCAGCCATTTTGAATACGGTGACCGATATGAAAATCCTTTTACCACATCGCTTTTTAGCTTTTAAATATCTATCTAACGAAGTGTCACTCGCCACATGTTCCCATTAAAAATTGTAAATTTGCCCCTGGACTCCCTTGAAGAGCGGCCTTGGGGCACCGTGACTTTACGATTCGATTTGCCCCATGGTATTTCCTATTTGAGTTTTTGTTCAATTCATTTATGTTCAACCCTTCTTGAAATATTTCCATGAAAAAGATTAAAATATTCCACCTATATACATATATATATATATATATATATATATATATATATATATATATAGTAAAACTTGTTAAGTTGGCCACCTGTCTATCTTGAAAATTGGCCACATTTAAACAATGCTTACCCTATGATGATAATGATAAATTTACCTGTCTATCTTGGCCACGCAAAATACCATTTTGTTATTTTTCTTAACTCTTTAGTATTCTCATATGCGAGGCAGATATTCTGTATTTGTAACTGGAGACAAAGAAGCATGTATTCCCACGATTTGTTCTTGGATGTCAAAGGACGGAACACTGCCCTGATAAAGGGTTGGTGAAGGAAGACATTAATAAGAAAAACACGTACAGGAATTCCGGAAATGATTGCACGTATTTGTTTACCATATTTTGGTAAAATCGTCACATATAGCCTATCAGCTCATTCCATCAGTGGGGAGCTTTAGTAATTCCGGAAGATTTTCAGGGTTAAAGCTAAACTTCTCAATTGTCATCTATTGGCAACCTGACAGCTTGTCGAAAGATAACGGAGGTTTTGAAATATGAATTCCCTTACATTTCTCAAAACATCTTTTGCTCCCAGAAAAACAGTTGTAGCTCATTAAAAAGAAATAGTTAAATGATTAATCTAGATACATTATTTTAAAGTAGCTATCGTGTCATTGCTTATTAACAAATAAATAATATTACAAATCTTATTCTAAAATACAGGAATCACACTTTTTTTCTGTAAGTTGGCCACTTTTCAGTGGAAGCAAAGGTTGGTCACTTTTTAATGGATTATAATATATATACATTGACAGGTGTATATATATTATATGTAAGGCATATGTTTACTCTCTTCCTATAAGTATAAAATTTTATAATTAGTGAAATTTAGTGTATGGTTTCTCTTCCGAAGCATAGATTTCTGAATGGTACCACATTTGCAAGAAATGGGGGCATTACTTTCCCATACCCTCCTTAGTGATAGTCATTTCTAAATACCTTATAAATAAACTGTAAAGTAAAGAAAAAACGATAGAAGTAAAATCGAAACATCTTATAACACCTAACTTAATACCAATATAAAATACTTTACCTAATACCTTACAGACTTATAAATGAGCGTCATACCTTGTTCTTCATTGCGGCGAAAACATAGCTCTTTCTTTGAATTCACGTATCCTACAAAGTTCGACACCAAGTCGTAAGTGTCCGTAATTGAGAAAGTTTGTCATGGTGTTCGTTATGTAAGTTACACTGTTTTCACGACATTCATTGAATGTTCACAAAAAAACTGAAGTTTATGGAATGCTCAATATCACATTTAGTAGCTTTATTGTTTCCTGATATATGCTTTGAAGTTCATTACTGAAAATATATTCCAAGTATTCCGGAAGAAAAATGTGTTCGTTACTCTTGGACCATAAGTTGATAAGTTCATTCTTAAGCTGATCTGATCAAAAAGTATTAGGAAACTAGGATATCAATCCATTCAGTTTACCGTATGGACTAGTTTGTTGATGCATGCTAAATATTCTTTAATCTATTAATTCTACAATCCCCAGATTTTTATATTATTAAATCTTTCATCCGCACAATTGTTGAGCGAATAATCTAATATAAAAAATTAGAGTTTGTTTGTGTGTCTATCTATCTAACTTTGTGTCTCTGTGTACCAGGGGACCAGACGCGTGGACCGAGTTAACAAAATTGACCGAGGTACCTTGATCCAGAACTCAGATCAAGAAGAAACATGTCTCCTTTTCAAAATTTTAACCAGATGGAGCGTTTACCGGGGCATGTAAGAGTACTTGTCATTCTCGCGAAAAACATAAAAGTGATAGAATTGCCAATACAACTACTTTTCGTTAGGAGGTCTTCTTTTTTTATACTGTTCTTGGAGACACATAGGGATAAAAAGTATATATACTAATGCTCTTTAAGGGTTCGTTATAACAATTTAACATTTTATAGTCGAAGCTCGAAAAATGGTTTAAAAGAAAAACAAATAAGTAGATATAGTGGTTTCTTTCTGTCACTTACAAATCCAGTTTAAAATTAAGATAGGCATCCCTGTAAACGTAGGCAGAACAACAAACGTCTTTTCGCAGGTACTACTACACAGCTCGACTCTTTGGACTTTAACTTCTTACGTGCTCTTTCTCCTACAATTCTATAGGTTGATGCAAGTTAAAGGAGCAGTTCGAGTTAAAAACAATTTTGGTGCAATAGAAAGAGTAACAAAAAAATAAGAGACTCGTATTTTTTATATCTTCATAGCCCATCTCGTTCATTTTCAATAGGCATTTGTTTTTTGATGTATCATAAATGCTGACGTCTCGCTTGGGCTACGCGAGGAACTCAATGTGAGTTACCAACCACTCCCTTGTACGCATGTGATAAACTCTTACTAGTGAATTCTTGAGGGAATTTGTGTTGTTTTTGTATGTTGTATTTCCTACAGCTTTAGTATTAAAAAAGATTAGAGAGCAGTAATTACGTAGCGTTGTGAGAAGCAGTGTTTTTAGGGGAGCACTGTTTCCCGGAGCACAGAGAGTGTCCTTCAGACACCAGAATAATACGTATATAATATAATAAATATAATAGTACTGTGTGAAAGTAATGTGTCTATCCGAATACTAAGTGTGTCTCCCCAGAACACTTTTTCTTAAAGAATCACTGGTGTGAAATAGAAAACACGTGTTAATACTCCGCGTGCTGTATCTGCGAAGTGAAGTAGAAATGCCTAACACGTGCTGTGCTTTCGGTCGTAATTCTCATGCGATTAAAGCTGAGGACATAAAGTAACTATTTTTTGCGTTTCCAGGTCATGAGAAATCGCCAGGTCGATAAGAGTTATGGCTCAAGAAAATCAATTGGAAAAAATTGTGCCAAATAAAAACACTTTTGTTCCAAACATCATAAAGTGTCCTACTTCGAGCAGTCAGGTTTATTGAAAGAAAAGCTAATGCCAGCGGCGGATCTAGGCTGGGGCTCGGGAACCGTAGGCACCCCTAGTGCCAGTTGAGTGACAGAAGTAATTGAAGATATTATTTTGATATTTTTGAAAGTTTATAGTAAACATGATATACCTAACATAGTCTGGGATCGGATTTCCCTCCATTTATACCGTCTAGATCAGCCTCTGGCTAATGCCACGAAAATTATTTACACGCAAACTGAGAAAGAATGCTGTTCCAAGTATATTTTTGAATGCTTCAGAATCCGAGCCATTCAACAAGTACCGATCAATGTCCAGTTACCAACATAAAAACATCGTACAAAACGCAATTGAGGGTTGTAACCAAGACGAGGAATTGGAGGGTAATAACGACGGTGTCACTCATGATTATGAAGACACTTCTTTAGAAATAAGCTATACAATGTCAATTAGGGAGTGAAATATACCGGCTTGTAGAAGGAATCAGTGATGATGACAGTGTTCCTCAGGACATTGATTCATCGTTTAATTTTTCTGTATCTAAAGACATTGATGATGAAAGGGGTAATGAGAGTTGTTCCTTGGAGAGAGACGAGAATAAAAGAAATTTAACCGGTAAAGTGTTTTTCGCATTCTGGTCAACTTTAAAGATATTATTTCATTTTTCCCTGATATGTCGCGCCACTGTACATACCTTTAAGCACAAAATTATAGGGTCAGCGTTAAAAATTGCAACAAAGCGTGAAAATGAACATACTTATGTTTGGGAATCGGGAGAATAATTTTTTGTAGCGATCTCGTCCGCCATCTATTTACATGGTATTGGTTTCGAAATTATAGTTCCTTTTATGAAACGCTGAACATATGGTTTGTAGGACAAACTATGTTTATAATATTATAAAAACTTTTGTGCAGCCCACCATCACATATCATTTTCTGCATGCAGATGACATTCAAGCCATTGCAATCAGTTCTGGGAAAGGAAATCGCACTTTAGAACGTGCCACCACACCTCTCACAAATGAAATGCTTGGGACTGTTATGGAAGCATGATGTCGCAGCTTGACCACGTATAAAGTCATCAAAAACCTTTGTTCCTCTGTTACTCGTTAACGACTGAACGTATCGCGATCAAACAAACACCATTTCTTTTAGAATTTTTTACTCTAAAAAGGAAATAATTTCTAGAATTGCATTTCTAAGTAGAACTGCTCCTTTAAATAGATGCAGCAGCGGAATAATGTTGAAGGTTTCGCGAGACGTTTTGCCTTGTGTATTTCATGCGAAAGCATTAAAAGAAGCTCACAATAAATTATATGAAATTTTAAGTTCAGAATCTAAATTACAAATTTTAAGTTAGTAATTTAGGCTTAATGGCTTAATACATATACAATTCTAAAGAGTACACACTGTGTACTCTGTCTCCCCTCAAGCTCGCTACTGCGTTAAGCTCAAAATCAAAACTCAACACATACCTCTTTCTATTTAAAAATATTGTCTGTTATACAATATGCGGAATTCAAGATGGCTTCTATGATGTATGTTAAATCATTTAACACAGTTTTTAAACCAATGCCAAATTGCTTTTGCTTTTCCCCGTCTATGCGTCATTTGTTACTGTCCTATCATGATACTTTTTTCTAATAGATACATATGTCAAGCATACCACACTTTGTTTGAAAGAGGTGAGGTTAAAAATGAGTTCGCATTCTCATTTGTGGGAATATTCAAGCCGAAGTTGAAGTGTAAAATCATACCCATTTTACATTTAAAAGAATATTGTGTGATATGCAATATGGCGGAATTCCACATGCCACGGATAAGTTAAACTAATCAATTCCATATAATATTTTTCATACTATACTTTGATCCAAGGGTAAAAATGGAATTTTAGAAGAGAAAAGTCAACAATAGATAAAGTTTGATTTGCTATGACACGAGAATACAAACTCAGAATGACAACGAGAGTGCAAGGAAACTTTAACTATGGAGAACGACTTAAGCAATAGCGATTGTTGCAAAACAATGGACAAACTAACACAACCATTCAAATTTCCTATTTGTCAAGATATATATTTTCAGATATATTTTCTTCTTTTGCACAAACACTTCAATTTATTAAGGGGATACAATCCCCTCTTAATTCGGGTCCTTTTTTGCGGAGATATTTTGACCCGGAACTTTTGACGCGGTGCCGTTTTGACTCGGGCCTTTTGTAGCGGCCCCCCTTTTGACCCAGGCTCGTTTGAGGCAGGTCAGTTTTGACTTGGGCTCTTTTGACACGGGACTCTTTCGACCAAGCCCTTTTGATAAGGGTAGTTTTGATTCGGGCTCGTTTGACTCTTCCCCTTTTGTTGCGGACACGTTTGACGCTATCCCTTTCGTCGCATTTCCGTTTTGTCTCGTGGCCTTTGTAGAGTAGCCAATTTTGACTTGTGGTCTTTTGTTTCGGACACCTTTTTTCCCGGGCTCTTTTTACGTGGTGCCGTTTTTACTCGGGCATTTTTAGTGCGGCAATTTTGACCAGGGCCCACTTGACGCAGGGTTCTTTTTTCGCATGACTCTTTTGTCCCGGGCCGTTTTCTTTCGGCTCTTTTTGACTCGGGCCCTTCTGTTGCGGAGGTCTTTAGACCCGGTCTCTTTACTCACGTGGCCGTTTGATTCAGGACCTCTTGTAGCAGGACCACATTTTACCCAGGCCTGTTTGAGGCAGGTCTCTTGCGACTCGAACACTTGTCGTGGAAACCGTTTGTCCCAGGTCCTTTTTATGAAGGGCTTTTCGACTGGAGCTCTTTTTTGCGGAGACCTTTCGAAACTTGCCCTTTTGACTTGGGGCAAGGTCCCTTTTTGACAAGTGCCCGTTTTATGCAGGGCCTTTTGACTTGAGTGCTTTTGTCGTGGGATTCTTCTTACCCGGGCTATTTTATGAGGGTCCTTTTGTTTCGTCTCCTTTTGTTGCTCAGACCATTTAAGTCGTCTCTTTTGATGCAGGGCCGACTCGGGCCCCTTTCTTAGCGTGGCTCTTTTTGACACTGACCCGTTTGTTGCAGAGCCTTTGACTACGGATATTTTGTTGTGGATCCCTTTTGCTCCGGGCCCTTTTTATGAGGGGCATTTTGATTCTGGCCCTTTTGAGACAGGCCCTTTTGTTGCGGAGATGTTTTGACCCAGGCCTTTTTGACGCAGGTCTGTTTTGACACGAGCCCTTTTGTTGCTTCATCCCTCTTGATCCGGGCTTGGTTGAGGTAGGTCCCTTTTTCTCTGGTCCTTTGTTCATGGGACCTTTTGTCAGGGTCCCTTTTGACCCGGTCCTTTTGATGAGGTTTTTTAGTTTCGAGCCCATTTGAGCCCATTTGCTCTTTTGTTGCGGAGCCCCTTTGACCTGAGCACTTTTGTCGCTGGGCGGTTTCCTTCTGGCCCTTTAGTAATGTGTCCCTTTTGTCGTGTGCTGTTTTGACTCGGACATTTCAGTCTTTGCCCTTTTGTCTGGCTCTTCTGACATGGAACCATATAACGCAGCAGCTGAAATGCCCGGGGCGGGACCTGGAGAGCGTGAGTAAATCGATGATCGATCGATCCAGGGCGCAGTAAAATTAATTACACCGTTCTTCATATTTTATCCTTCTATTCTCTCGACATAATGTTTGGAGAAGAATGTTCTGACTAATAGGCTATAGTGACGATATACGATATACGTTATCAATGATAAATGTTATGACGGTTTAGTTTTAACATATATAGGGCAATACAACGAAAAATCTATATCGGTTTTTGCCCCTCCCCGTTGGAAAAGAAATCCCTGCGGGAATTAATGATTACGATGTTGCTAAGTTACTCTATTATATTGTTCTATATACGGAATTAATTGTTCTGTATTTTATATAATAATAAAAAACCTTATCTACATTTATTACGGCCCTTGCTTTATGACAGCGAATCATTCACGCACACGCATAATTCACTGACACATTTAGAACTTAGAAAAGTGTCCTGTGAACATGCCGCAGTAAATTCCTGAAGAGTGAAAAGCGCTAGTAGAAGTTGTTAGCTGTTATTAACTTAACATATAAGACAATAAATTGAAAAAACTGAGAATACGAATTTTTACAGAGATGACAGTGCGCTGATGCTTGAAATTTATGCCTTTACTCCGTATAGCTACTGTATTTCCCTAATCAAAATGAAAACTCTCCAAAATTAATCACAAATTTTTGTGCAAACATCCCTTCCTTAGAGTACTGCGCGTTCACATACCCATCACGTCAATGTAAAGGCACTTTTGGCGACGAGGATACAAGAATGCGTAAAATGCTTAAGTTATATTTTTTGAAGCATTATTTCTTTGATATAAGATTTAAAAAAAAATCTAATTGAATTGGCTGTAGAAAATAATCTAAGAATATGTATTACAAAGAATGTGATAGTATACCTAGTTGTATCAAAATTTATTTATTATTACGAAAGCTATCAGAGAACATTAGAAAAGAAAGCTATTGAACACATCGGAGTGACAGGGCGTGTGCAAAGTGTAGCGCCACACCAGTGATTACTTTGAGGAAGAGCGGAAAATAGGGGAACACTAAAAAGATCGTGAAGTTAATTGTAATCAGTGGCGTATTAACGATTTTGTTTCGGGAGGGGCTTTGCTAACTTTCGGGGGGGGGGGGCTTTGCCTGGAAATCTGAAAATTCTGCAAGATATTTCATTTACTTTACTATACTAAGTAAAATTTCGTGGGGGCTTAAGCCCGGAAGCCACCCCCCCTAAATACGCCACTGATTGTAATAAATAATTTTGAAGGTAAACCCACCTATAAATGTTAACAAATATAATCTAAATTTTATGTACGATTGTTAAAATGAGTTCGTAAATGCTATTTCATTTAAAATATTCCCTGAACACACAATAAAGAAAAGTACAGTAATGGTTCATGCCACCAGTCGCATACGTAGGGCTTCTTTTACAGTGGCGGGTAAATATTTTAAGAAGAGTCCCTACGAGGAAAAATAGAAAATATTTGAGCGGGACAGAATGCTTTATTTTAAAAATAGACTAATACATTTTACAAAATAATATTATATTGTGCCCAGTGGCGTATTTACGATTTTGTTTCGGGGAGGGCTTTGCTAACTTTTGGGGGGGGCTTTGCCTGAAAATGTGAAAATTCTGCAAGATATTTCATATACTTTACTATAGTAACTAAGATTTCGGGGTGGGGGCTTAAGCTCGGAAGCCCTCCCCCTAAATATGCCACTGATTGTGCCATATTTTGATTGTTGGGTTTCACAATTTATTTGAAATTGGAAGTCACTGATTCTCAGAAGTTTAAGTTAAATGACCTTAACTCAGTATATTTGTAATACAGTTACTACAAGGTAATTCTGTTCCTCCTTTCATTGTCAGGTCGTAATTTATGTCGTGTGTTAGATAGAAACTTTTAGGTGGGTTCATTTGGCCCGCATGGCGTTGTTTATTAATCACTGTTTTCGGAGTTTTTTTCTGATGCATTCAATGTCCTCGCGTCTGTAGAAAGAAGTGAATAATTTGGAATTGACAAAGACGTATCTTAGATCACAAAAAAGATTCAAGGATCTTGCAATATTACCGACTAGAAATTACGTTTCATTGTTATTTTGCCAAGAAAGTGAACGAAAGAACTTCATATTTAAAAGATATTTTCTGCATTTATCGGAATAATATATATAAGTCGGATATAAGGAGCGCGAAAGTACAAGTGTTAGTGTACCTTTGTCTCAGAGTTATTACTTTATGATACGTAAATTTGCAAACCTTATTTTCGTTATTTGATGGAATATTTCTGTAATATTTTTTACAATATTAAACCATTCTTCTTTTTAAATATAGTTTCTAGGCATATTAGGCAAATATTCTGTACTTACAGGTCTGCTATTTATTGAAATGAAATGAAATGAAATCTTTGAGTTTTACGTCCCACAGTTATGCCGCTTATGCTAAAGGAGACGGTGATTATGAGAAATGAATGAAATGGTGGAATGAAGAGAGTGGGAGGAAACGGGAGAACACCGAGAAAACCCACGCACACGGTGTTTGTTCACCACAAAGTTCACTTTGCGGGGGCTGGGATCGAACCCGGAATCACAAGCACCAAAGGTGAACGCTCTACCACTGAGCCACCGCGGCTCCTTGCTATTTATTGAAAGAACTGTATGCATTGCTCTTATTACCCCTTAAATTAAATTAAATAAAAGAGTCGGTTCTATTTTTTAACTATATTTAATTAATATTCTGCATATTTAAATTGTTTTGCATAACAGTATTGTTTTAAAAGAAATAAGGAATGATGTACGAGGAGATGCCGACAGTTTTATTTCTTTAGTGCAAAATTGTAAAACATTCCAATTATTTATTTACTTTGTTTTCAATACAACAAGTGTTACAGTAAGCTATTACTGAATTTCAAGGTTTGATTAAAGAAAAACATACCACATTTAACTGTAGGATGGGACTAGACCGACTTCAAACTGTGAACTCTTTTACCTATCTTGCAAACAAAATAACATCAAATAAAAGAGCCAAGACTGAAATACTAAGCCAAAGGCTGTTTTCAACAAGAAACACGCCAGTATTTCCCTATGACAGAAAAACTTGAAAATTCCGAGAAAAAGAAAAGGATAGTGGCATTCAAATGCTGGTGTTCGTGGCTTATGACGAAAATTCTTTGGATTGACAAAGTGAAAAATGCAGAACCACCTGCACAGGTCACACCCTCTGATACGGGAGGGTCCCACAAGTTGTCGCTAAAATCTGATTGCCACATAGCACATCTGATAGAGCATCATGAGAAAAGAAAATGAGCAAAATTTAAGGTGCTATGGACCAGAAGGATAGGAGCTACTGGGCTTCAAAAGTTGAATATCCAAAAAATTATATAGTAGAATTATACACATTTAAAGTAAATATCTAGAGAACCATTAAAGCAATCAAAACAAAAGTTGCCTAATATAATGAGTATAAAATGCCTTATCGAAAACCATAATCAATTTTTCCATAGATGAAGCAGTGTTGTCAACTCAGAATGAACATATTTTATTTCAAATAGCACCTTATACAAGTGTGCCCAGATTTAAAATGCACTATTATCACTAAACATAACAGTGAAGTGTAGTGGTACAGTGTTGCACACTATTGGAGCTACGTGTGCTGAGAATGTACAATGGAGAAGTCTGATATATGAAAACAAATGGTAATAAAGGAATCTGGCTCTGGTACTATGAATTTAGTTCAAATACATACCACAATTAATATAACATAGCAAAATGTCAGCAGTGTAAAAAAAAATATTGATGTATTTAAAAAACGAAATTGAGTGATACCATTTTTACATCCTTTGTCAGTTCCGAAGCTATATAGGAGTGTAAAGTGGGATCCGAATCACTATGAAACACAAAGATTACAGTGAAATGTAAGGTGAAATGTACAATAAACATGTCCGAGGCGGGATTTGATCCTAATAAGTCGGTGGCCTGGCCTCCTAGACTACACGGCTATCCTGGCCGACTAGAAACGAAATCAGGTAGTAATAAAATATTTCCAATATGAATATGGTAATATTACACTGTACAAACATATCATATGGTATGTAGGAGAGGAGTTGAGTTGAATTTAGTTTATCGTCCCTTTCAGCAGCGAGGCTATATAAGACGTGGACCTACTGATTAACGTGGAATCCGAACCACATGAGCTCCCGCCAGGAATCCAACCTGGGTCTCCCGCGCCAGAGGTGTGTACGCTAACTATGTAGGAGAGGAAGTACAAGAATATGTCACTTAACATGAAAGACAGAAACCAAGAAAATACTCCTCCAAATATTAATAAGATAATCGAGAACCAGTTTACAGAATTATAAATCATGTGTTTCTTTCCTTGCGTGTATCACTTTTTTTCGTGAGTTATCTGCTTAATAATCGGGGTACAGAATGGAGTTACTAACTTGTTTGTAGTGCAGGTCTTTATTTCCCTTTGTTGCCACTTATCAGACTTCTCTATTGTACATTTTCAGTACATGTAGCTCCAATAGTGTTCAACACTGTACCACTACACTTCACTGTTATCTTTAGAGATAATATTGCATTTTACATCTGGGCACACTTGTATATGGTTCTATTTCAAATAAAATATTTTTATGCTGAGTTGGCAACACTGCTTCACCTATAGAAACGCTCTTTATGGTTTTCGATAGGGCATTTTGTTCTCATTATGTTGTGCAACTTTTGTTTTGATTGCTTTAACGGTTTTTAAGATATTAACATTAAACGTACATAAGTCATTGATATATTTTTTTGGGGTATTCAAATTTTGAAGCCCCCTAGTTTCTATCCTTCTGGTCTATAGCACCTAAAATTTTGTTCATGTTCATTTCTCATGATGCTCTTGTAGATGTACTATGCGGCAATCAGAGTTTAGCGACAACTTGTGGGACCCTCTCGTGTGAGACATGATGGAACCATTGGATGTCTTTAACATCCATTATCGGAGACATTGTTTAGAGTGAGAATACCAGGGGTCAAAGATGTTAGAATTCATCCATCAAGAGGACATCGGCTGTCCCAACTATTTCGTCATGAATAGGTTAACAGAAGTTCGCGAGGGCTGGAGTTCTACTTTAAATAAATCTTCAGATTTACAAATGAAGAAGAAAAGTGCAAATGTCTTTCATATGACACTACATTTATATGCAAGCGAAATACGTTAGTTTTACCTTAAAAACGTCTTTCAAATATTCTTTGTTTTGAGCTATGTTAAAATTCTTAGATACTCCTCTCGGACTCCTTCGTACATGTAGTCCAGGCTTCGATTCCTGATGGGAGGAATTATAAATTTCATTTCACAATCATTCAGTGTCTTCAGTCATCGGGCTCCTTTAACATTGTATCGGAACGAGAAACAAAAAAAAATCGCTTTTCAATAACCTAATGTCATTAATATGATAATTATGGAAGTAGGCATGCTGATACTTAAAAAATAATTTTTAGTAAACGTAGTTGTTCAGATGATCTTTCCTAATTGCATCATAACGTTTCGTGTTTTTATTTATATATTTATTCCCCATATTTTAGGTCACATTAATAATTGTCCCTTCCCACCACCAAACGGTGTCCAGTTTCCTGACTCCAATGTTTTATTCTTTTTAAGCTTGAATTACTTTTCTTTGTTTGGCTATCTGATAAAGCCATTCAATATGAGAACTAATAAAATCTCAGAGAAAGGATTAGGAGCAATAGAAAATATATGTTGAGATATAGAAAAGATTTTAACATCAGTAAGTTCGACACATCTTGTCCTTTTCATTTCATTTTATCTTTGAGCAACCTACAATGATGCATATATTATTTTGGACTCCCAGCACATTACATTACCGTCGGTTGTTCAGTTCCTTAACCACTGATAGCCGTTTAAGGTTGTAGACAAAATGTTAAGAAGTGACCGTTGCACTGCAAAGAAATAGACAAGAAATTTGGGAGGGAGTAAATATCACAGAACTTCGTCACGACTATCAGGCAACGACTACCAAAATCCTTCCTTGTTCCCGGCTCTATCAAATGAAAATCTATTAGAGCGATTGGTTTACTACTTTGTAGAAGGGTTATTGACGCAGACTGAGGCTAAAGTGGTCACTTGAAATCCTGCAAACTACTACTATGGAAAACCTCAGGTAGCGTTTGAAATTGGTAGCAAAATAATACTAATAAAATAAAAGATTCCATATACACTTTGAGAAGAAAAGTAATGATTTAAATTGTAACCGCTAATAATTTTTTAACGATAGTGAATTAAAATTAACAACTGGAAAATTTAATACATTATACTAAACATTAATGGAAATAATAACTGACTAAATTCATTCTTATTTTTTAAAATAGCTTTCCATGCACAATAGCCACACTTTCCATGCACATTACAATAAACAAATTACTCGTACTTACGTAAGTTCATTTGGATGGAGACAGAAAATTCACGAAGACTTCACATAAACACTGTCCAATAAGCAAAGAAGGAACTACTTCTTTGTCCACTTCAGATGAAAGTTACCCGGGAAAGGAGTGAGCTATTTGGTAAGATTCCAAACAAGAAATACGTAACAACATTGATAGCAGGAGCCACGGAAAATGCGTGTCACAGGTGATATATTATGAGAACAGATAATAGTTTGCTTTCAAATCAGATATAAAGTTATATTTTCAGAGAGCTTTTTTTAATGAGGAAAACATTTATCTGTTAAATCAATTCTACAACCATTTTCCCTATTAATGATTCTAGTCATGCATCGCTTCTACTGTATTTCCGTTTGATTTGCATACATTAAGAAATATTAATAACGGAAACCAATCATTATATTCTATTGTCGTGCATAATTACAACCCAACTGGAAAGAAAATTCGGAATTATGACTTTGCCTTTTTTTTAAAAAAATATATATCTACTTAACTAGTGAGTCTATGTGTTCTCTTTCCACACTTATTACAATAAATGTAACAAGAGGTTAAAAATATGACCGCCATTAACCCGCCAACGCCCAGTATCACCTACAGGTGACACTACTTTAAAGGCGTCTTCTTATTTACCAATCGTCCACCAGAGGGTCCTAGTGAACCGCAGTAGCACCAGCTACTTACCAATGTATGCTGCACCACCAGACAAAAATGTTTTCTTGTCGAAGTATTGTACAGTTCGCGGCATAGAAATTGTTACAAAAATTCTACTTCCAAATTAATAACAAACCGTCCCGTTTTCTTGTGCATCGATAAATACATGTCTCAATCGATTAGTTGCTTCCAGTATTCAATACAACTCCTCCCCCTCCTCCACCTCTCATTGTCTAAAGCAGTGAGGGTGATGTAGTACACTCTTTTCTTTCAGCTGAAAAGCAAACAAGAAACAAGTTTACAACGTTATAGCTTTAAAACAGTCATTGCCAATCGTTTGTTCTGAAATATTTTTAAGAGCCTAAATTATAAAAAAAAGTCACACAATATTCCCATAGCTTCATAAAGACCTCTAGTTTCATTCTTTCCGTTCATTAAAGACTGCAAGCTAGTAAGATGCTCAATTAGAAATCTATGGCAATTACCAATAACGGCAGTAGGTTTTGTGCTTCCTAAAGTCTGTAATGCACGCAGAGTGCTCTAAAATATCTACTGACAGAAATGAGCGTTATTCAATGATCCATTTCATTTCTTTTCAGTTTTGCCAGCAAATGTTCCAGTGGCGTCATTTCGGCAGGCATTTCATAATTCCACCTTCCTTTAGCTTCATTAATACGTATTGTTTGATCTAATGTATAGTAATATACTATTAAAAAAGTAAAAATCTTACGTCGGCAGAGAATCCTCCCCCTCCGCGAATAAAATCCAAAAGACACTGCTATTAGCAAGAAACATATAGAGTTAGGATAGCACATTGCTAGAGAGCTTATATTTGGTTTCAAAAGTCGAAGATTTGATCTCAAGCCATATAAGTTCCTGGGCGACATTGAGAGAGAGAGAGAGAGGGAGAGAGAGAGAGAGAGAGTGTGTGAGAGAGAGAGAGATATTCAAGTATGAAGACAGACATGGATGATTTATATACACAGATAGCATTGGGGAAAAACGATCGGACAGCATTCGAATTCTGACGAAAAATGTGAAACAGAAGAAGGGAAGGTTTCGAACTGCGAGAATCATGGTAGGCAGTTGTCAAGTTAAGGTGTAGAACTCTTTTTAGAGCATCAGATGATTACGAAGGCAGAGAAAAGATCTTAAGAAGTGTGGATTAAAGAATTTGAAAAAGTGAAAGTCTGACACGGGGTTCGAACCACGGACCTTGTAGTTACCGAACCATGACTTTATCCATTCTCCTACAGAAAACTCTATGTGCTCGTTACATATGTTTCCTTTAGCTGCGTTGAAAGCTAACTTAATGGGATATTCCAAAAATTGACTCGGTGGATGTGCAATTCAGATAGGACGTAAACCTCTTGGAACTTAGTTACAATGTATCGGGGCGGATATAAATCATTGTTCCGTGTGCAAAGTATAAGAATTAAATCGGTCATGTCTGTGGTTTCGTATGGAGAAGAAGCAAACTTGTGAACCAAAGGTTTAAGAACAACTCAAGTTATTAATATAAATTATGCCGAAGATTATTCACTTATATCATCATAAAAGGAATACGAAAGAAGTTCTGGAACGAAGAAATACAATTTTCCAAGCGGAGGCAAAGAAACCTAATGTAACGAGACTAAAGACGATTCATTTACCGCGCAGCGATCGTGGCACAGTGGTCAAGGCACTGGAACAGAAATTTTGAGGTTCGTGGTTCGAATCCACGTAGTGCATTTTTAGTTTAGAATTTTTGATGGCGATTGATCGACGATGACACACGTTTTATTGTATTCAGATATTTGAATACGCGGATGTTTCAATACTTCAACTATCAAATCTTCATGATTAATAATAGTGATAATAATAACCTAATAATAATAAAGTAATAATAATAATTAATAATAATGATAAAAGATTTAAATCTAGTAGCAAATAATCGCTCATTTCATACCATTACAAGTAGAAACGTGACGTTTGGCAAGAATATTTTTTTTTAAATGTTGCTCACGAGATGAAGAATTTTTCATCCCGTTTCTAAAAAAAAATAAAATGAGAATTAACATTGTACATTCGTGACAGGACATGGCTAACTCAAATTATCGTCTCGATATGGAAATAAGAATCGAGACGAGACGAAAAGTATCGTAAACATTTCTCGTTTTATTTCGTTTCTCGAGAATCCATTCTTTAAATAACAGTTGCTCTGTAGACTGAATCTTATAGACTTTTTGTTACTTTTTATTTCAGAACTCATTAAATTACGGTCTATGTAGGTATTTTTGTAGCAAAGCTTTTATAATTATCTCTGCATATGCTAAAAATTAGTTTATTATATGCCTTACTGTTCAGTGATATTCAGTTATTTTTATTACAACTATTTTCCTTAAACATACAGTAGAATACTTTCTACATGAAACTTTAGTGGAAAGCTTCTGTTTAAAATGTGGGTAGTTGCAGAGGCGTGTACTGAAGGCACGGAACCCACTCTCTGAAATCTCTACGTTTAAGTAAGATTTGCCAAATTTTAGAGCAATTTTAAAACTTTTAATATTATTATTATTATTATTATTATTATTATTATTATTATTATTATTATTATTATTATTATTACTGAAGTGTTGTTAATTTTATTGTTCTCCCTCTTCCAGCTAGCTCCCGCCTATTGGGCATTGTGCCGAACAAATACCTTGTGTGTAGGTTTTCTCCGGGTTCCTGTTCCTCCCACTTTCTTTATTTCAATATTTCTTCCATTATCATCTTCGACATCTTCTGTAGCTTAGCCGGCATAACCATTACTTAAAAACAATTTTTTTTACGGCTCCGATGAGGTCTGTACCCTACTTTCTACATGAAATTTAACTCGAAACTTTCCGTTATAACATTTAGCTAGTTGTTGGGACGTATGCAGAGGGTATGTCCTGATGGTCCTGACACTTCTCTCCAATCCCTGCTATTTTGTAATTTCTCCCTAACGCTTCGGGCCATTTTACATATTTTAATACAGTGTGTCCTCATACAGAGTTTGTCTTCTGTATTATTATTATTATTATTATTATTATTATTATTATTATTATTATTATTATTATTATTATTATTATTATTATTATTATTATTGATGTATATTTGAGACCTCAATATTACGTCCTACTCCAAAGCAAATTAGCATACTCAAGTTAAGAAAAATAAAAAGATATATTTTGGATCCTCTATAACGATTTATTGCCTTATAAGAGATACATTGGAAAGAAAAGATGGGGGAAAAGAAGGTGTCAGCTACAGGACAATACAATACAATACAAATACAGGACAGGACAATACGAAAATCGAACCTTCGGATGCCTTAACAAAAACTAAGTAGGATTTCTCTTCATCACGATACATAGTAACATTCTTTCTTTGGGTAAAAGACATTGGATTATGTATGCTTTATATTGATATTTTAACAAAATATAAAAACAAATATAAAAAGGGAACAATTTCTCTTTACCAATTTTTGTTGAACAAATATATGAAACGTGTTGAAAATGGCGAACGAAAATATCATTATTATTTCTAGTTAGAGTGGAAAACTTAATAAGAACTCCACAATGACGTTTCAGACAAATGTATGACTCATACTAGGCCTGAAGGATGCCCCGTTTCTATTCATGAATTGTTTGCAAACCACAAGAAGTTTTCAGACAGTAGGAAACGAGATTGTAGACTGTGATGTCATGTTGTTAGGTTTCCCCTGTGGAGGAAGTCTAACTTGTAAGAACGGGAGAAATTGACTAATTTTCATGTAATTATAGTTCAGAAATGTCTACATTGTAAATTATAAAAATTTTCTGAATATCATCGGAGGGACGCCAACCGCGGACCCCTAACTCACGAAACGACTGCTCAAGCCACTACTCTAAGATCACTTTTTAAGAAAGAATGAAGAAACACTTGTCTATGTATAAATTGCAAACGTTTACGATTCCAATATTTTGTTAACGATGAAACACTGATTTTGGTCATGATAAAATACTATAGTCCAGATAAATTAACTTTAAATTTAAAAAAGACCGAAAGTATCTCCGTAACTTATCTCTAGTATATTGGGTTATTCTCTTTTTACTAGTATTTCCAGTAACCTTAAACGACAGGGACACGAACACAGATACATAGAGGACATTTAAGATTTCAAAGGCTCTCCCATCATAAATCGAAACTTAGACCCAGCCTACTGAACTATCTGATGGGTGGGTTGTAATTCAATTCAAAAGTGAAACAGCAGACTCATAATACGTTAACCTAAAACGAAATTATTACATTTCGTTTGGAACTTTTACAAAATATATACGGACATTCTGAAAAGTGGCAATATAGTGTCTATTTTCAAACAAAACTGATCCAAATTACGGTTTGTTTTCTGAAATAAACGGACACATTCTGTATCAACTTTAAACCGAACGCAAACCAGTTAACCCAGAGATTATGTTATCAACGTAGCTAAAGGAAACGTATGTAACTACTACATAGAGTTCTCCGTAGCAGAATGTATAAAGTCATGGTTTAATAACTACAAGGTTCGTGGTTCGAAACCCGTCTCGGACTTCGTGATTTTTAAATTCTTAATTCCTCAGTTCTCAAAATCTTTCTTTGCCTTCGTAAACATCTGATGGTTTAAAGGAGTTCTAAATCTTAATTCGACAAGTGCCTAATGTGATCCTCGCAGTTCGAAACCTTCCTTTCTTCTGTTTCACAATTTTTCTCAGAATACGAATGCTGTCCGGTCATTTTTCCCCAATTCTAAATCTGTGTATATAACTCATCTCTGTCTGTCTCCATACTTGAATCTCTCTCTCTCTCCCTCTCTCCCTCTCTCTCAATGTCGCCCAGGAATTCATTTGGCTTGAGATCAAACCTTCGACTCTTGAAACCAAATGAAAGCTCTGTAGCAATGTGCTGTCGTAGCTCTATAGGTTTTTTGCTAAAAGGAGTGTCTTTTAGATTGTATTCGGGGAGGAGGGAGATTCTCCGCCGACATAAGATTTTCACTTTTTATTAGTGTATTACTATACATTTGATCAAATAATACGTATTTATGATGCTCAAGGGAGTTGGAATTACACCCTCCTGTCCTGCCGAAATTACGCCCCTGGAACATGTGCTTGCAAATTTCTGATAACAAATAAAATCAATCATTGAATAACACACATTTCTATCATTAAATATTTTAGAGTTCTGTGCGTGCATTACCGAATTTAGGAAGCACAAAACAGACTGCCGTTATTGTAAATTACCATAGATTTCTAAGGAGGCATCTTACTAGCTTGCCTTCTTTAAAGAGGGAAAATAATGAAACTAAAGGTCTTTATGATGCTGTGGGAACATTGTGTGACTTTTTTTTAAATTTAGGTCATTTAAAAATGTTTCAGAACAAACGACTGTTTTAAAGCTATAACATTGTAAACTTGATTCCTGTTTCATTTTCAGCTGAATGAAAAGAGTGTACTCCGTCACACTCACTGCTTTAGACAAGGAGAAGTGGAGGAGAGGAGGAGTTGTATTGAATACTAGAAGCAACTAATCGATTGGGACATGTATTTCTGGATGCATAAGAAAACGGGGCAAGAATCTGTTATTAATTTGGACTTAGAATTTTTGTAACAATTTCTATGCCGCGAACTTTACAAGGAAGATGAAGCCTTTAAAGTAGTGTCACCTGTATGTGACACTAGGTTGTTACGTAATAATTAGCACCATTTTCAAATCCAGATTATAATTTTAAGTCAGTAATTGACATTGGTGATATTCTTTCTTATATACGAGGCTTGGATAAACAAATATTCCCAAGATTGCTATAATTCTTAATTCGCTTTATGTTCAGAAGAATACTTTTTATATTGAATCAATTTCATCGTCTATCAGTTTTATCATCTTCTGCCACTCCTGAGGAAATCATCGTAAATCATCGTTGATTGTTGTCGATGTCCCACAGGGGCTTCCACGTAGCATGGATGAAGATTCTTCTGTGTGAAAGTGGCTGTTCCTTAATTTTGGTGAGAAGATCGTCACGTGATCTGGGAAAAATTTGTTGTACACTGTGCCGGCATATAACTTCAATCTTCATTCATCTACATTTTTTGTGTTTCCGAAATATATTTTTATTGTGCTTCTACTTTCTCCTTTACTTTACCGCACTGTTACTTTTGATTGAATAACTCAAACTCATTGGCACTCGCTACAGTCCGTCGCCTCACACGTCGTTATCACACACGGAAATCCTATTGCATTAGTATACAACCTCTGATATAAGAACTGTCTCCACTACTTTTTTAAACCTATGTGCTTATTCAGATACCATAAACTGAAACACAAAGTTTTGATATCTCTTGATCCTTTTTCCGGTCCGTGGGAAGGTATATTCAAAGTAATATGGTTTGGTTTGAGTTTGACTTGGTTTTTTTTTTCAAAGATTCATCCCCACTTGTGTGTCTTATTGTTGTAAAGTGAGATAATCAAAAGCTACTAGAAAACGAAGATTTTTGGATTTATATCTGATCTTTCAAATGCGATTTCTCTAAAACTCCACCTTTTGACTTAACGCACTTTACACACCCACCCGCCAATAATTTTCTTGATGATCTTTGACCGTAATGTATATCCATTTTTACTATTCTGTTTTTGAATTTGTTTCATGAAAAACTTGGTTTGGAAAACTGCTACGAAGTAACTTTCCAAAAACTGGTTCACTGGTTCCAAAAATTCGAAACCATACTACACATACGCGAACTTGACGTGATAATAGAGACCTTTAGCTTTCCCCTTCATTCAGATTGGTCAATTCTGTGAGCATGGGTGAAGCTTTAAAATCTGACACATAGTATTCAAAAAAAAATTTCTGACCGAAGCGCCTATTCTAAATTCTAGGCGTCGTAATAACAAAAATCTAATATAAGACCTAAACATTTTGTCTTTAAATTATCTAGACATCACAGCAGTATACCAGTTACTATGGTGACCTGGCTCTCGGGCTTTCGACATCAATCATCCTGATACGCCCTTACCTTCTAGTGCTATAGGCGTTATATTAACGTATGGAATTCAAATTATGCTGCAAATAAAAACGGAGTTTACATGGATAAGATCAAAGTCTCCTCAAATGGTGTAATCTTGGACTGATCTTTCACCATAATCTTGATTGTGATTCTAACAAACATGAACACATTCAAGAAAAGTATGTTAATATTAGAAAACGAATCATTCAAATTACACCTAGGTCTTTAATGATTAGTAGATTTTTTAATTATTTTTTCTTATTATGAAGACGTTGCTTGAGTTGTGTGCAATTTAATCTGTTCTTTAGCTGAGAATGAAACTAACTTAACAAGTTCATATCATATTAGCATTGTAGTGTTTGTGAAAAGAGGCTATCCAGCATCTGTTTGCTCGTTAGATGATCTTAAACGGTAGATCTTGTCACAAAAGTCATGTTGGGATTCTCACTTCTCACTTCTCACTAGAATGGTCTGAAAGAGTCCAATACCAAAACCACATCTTCCTTCCTTTTAGCGTTAGTTTGTTTCTTTCACCCGCTACAGTCACACGAAGAAAACTTGTTAGGGCAAACATTTTGAATTAGTAGTGAAAAGCGAAAACAAAACATCAAAATAATACCACGGACTGATTGAAGGGAGGAGAAGTCACCAGACCCATATCCACGGGGAGGGAACTAGGATGGGCCGGGCCCTTCCTAAATTTTCACTACTCCCCTCAAATTTTCACGGTAGGCTTGCAAATGAACTACAATATGGTGATGTGGTATACTATGGTTGGGTCGGGCCCCCCTACACTTTTGGGCTGGCTACCAGCCTGGCGGTCACTTCCTCAAAGAACATTTCAATACTTCGAATAATCGATGAAGAAAAGGGAAATAGCGTAATATAATACTAACCGTTCGTTGAAATGTATAGATAAAGACGAATTTCAAGTGTCACAGCATTGCATTTTCCTCCCTTCCCAGTCCCCTTCTGAAGAATTTCTTTCTTGTTTCTCTGCTTCATATTAGACGTTACACGTACGTTTTCACTATCCGTTATTGATCTTCACCATCTACACAGCACAGTTGCAAAATCTGGTGAGGCCTTAACTGGTAAAGATTTACGTGTCCACTCTGCTCCCGTTTCTTAAACTGCTAATTAAAATGCAATTTATCGCAGTTAATTAATCTGAATGATGTTTTTGTTACTAAAGGAAGAAAAGTTTATTCACATTCATTATTGTAATTTAAAAAAATACTCACCAACTGTCGCCTGTGCTAAAGACTGAAAGTCTAATAACACATTAAAGCCTTTTTTCCGTAAATAAATCCGAATACATAATTGTTTCTATTGTTACATAAACAAAAGTGAGTGACAAATCGTTTTAGGCTCATTGGTTTTTCCGAGGTCCCTAAAGATACAAGGCCCTGAGCAATCGCCTACTCCTTGAGACACCTCTGAACCCACACTCATCCCTTCCTTTTCAAGAAAATCTCTTCTCCCTCCCCAGCATCAATCATGGTAAAATTGCTCCTCATGTAATTCATTATTATTGTTTTAGAAATTAAAAGGAGAACACGAAAATTTGGTAGTTCTCTTGGGTAATGTGACAATGCGAATTGAGAAAGATACGCGTAATATACAAATGTCAGTAAAAACTGGACATCAATTTGAATAGACCTTTTACGTAATGTTTAGTTTAGAAATGATTAACTTAAACGAGTGTTTCGAGGCATCTGAAATTTAACACTGAATAGTGGTGAGTGAACCTGAAGGAGCATACACTATTCAGTTAATCAAAGAAATCATATATGTACCTTTAATATTGAATTAGACCAATCTGTAAAAAGTAAAGTAACCATAGATGGAAATAGTATGTGTATATTTTTACAGGAGAAAAACCCGGAATGACATCGTCAATAATAATAATAATAATAATCATAATAATAATAATATTAATAATAATAATAATAATAATAATAAAAAATCTTTCTCACATTAACAGTAAGTTGGCCCGCAACATGGAAATTTTAAAACTTTTCTCCCCCTTGGAAGAGCTGTTTTATAAGTCTTCATAACTGCATCTAGATGTTCCATCCTTGTTCCTCTTCTTCCTGGTTTCTCTATCAACACGTTGATCCACTCGATATGCCGAATAAGATGACCAAGCATGCTGTTTATTCTTTCTCTATTATCTTCATGATCTTTCGTCCTCCATTAGCTTCCTATTCCTTATTATTATTATTATTATTATTATTATTATTATTATTATTATTATTATTATTATTATTATTATTATTAGTAGTAGTAGTATTAGTATTTTCTCGTGTACTTTTCTGTAAAATATCGCCCCTTAAGAGGTGACCAAAAATCCCCCTTTTCCTACAAACGACTATTAACACGTTTCTCTTTAGCTCAACCGTTACATTGTGTCTCCGTTGTATGGCCGTTCAAAGTTGACCGATACTTTTATTTCTTCTGAGGAAACAGATAGCACAAGAAGCACCAAACTATGTCAGCTTTCCAAAGTATTCTCCGTGCGCGTCGGAGCACCGTTGCCATCCTTATGGAAACTCCCTGATTCCTTGGTCGTAGAAAGAACTTGGTTGTTGTCGTAGCCACTGGAGGATATTGTTCCGCAGTGCTTTATCTGCCGTGAATTTCTTCCCTTCCAGATGGCCTTTAAGGGGGGCAAACAAATGATAATCAGTGGGGTTAAATCTGGACTGTAGGGGAGTGGGGCAAAACTTTCCAGCGCATCAGGGCTGTTCACAGACCGTCATGAATGTCCACTTCTAGTCAAATGTCAGCTGACGGGGAACCACGTTATACAAATTGTGCGGAAGCGTAAGTGGTCGTGACTGAATGTCTCAACACTCCTGACACTGATATTCACGTCGGCAGCAATATCCCGCACTGTTACTCGGCGGTTCTCAAGAATCATTTGCTCAACACGTGCGATATTTACTGGTGTGACTGCGGTCGGACGAATGTGTCCATGGGTTTGTTCACGATACTGCTCTTGTAATCTTTTGAAAATGTTAGCTGATTTATCTTTCTCCTTCACAAGAAATTTAAGTAACCACCGCGGCTCCACAGCCACAGAAACACTGCTTGCCGCCAAGTTCGCTGCAACTACTGCGCATACGCCAAATACGTTCCGGGCGCTAGTTACTCGAGAATGAATACATTACTTCACCTTCAAGTTTCATCATGACCCGGTTATTGATTGATTTACGTACGGAAATCTCGGTCAACCTTGAACGACCCTTGTAGAGTAGGATTCGATTGGCCGTATAAGTTCAAAGTTTCCATGATGAGTCAGTATCGTCAAAAGGAATTGAGAACTATTTGAAAAAGTGGAATCCGTCTCTGGCCAAGAAAGACGAAAGGCAGAGCTTTACTGGCAAGGCGGGAAACCTTGAAATTTCGGGTGGAAAGCGGGAGGGCACTGGAAGGTAATATTTTTAATGGGTACTCCGCCTCCTGTCGTAAGTTGCGGTAAGTGGACCAAAATAAACGTCACGCCCTCCTCCTATAGAGGAGTAACGAAACGGAGGATGATTAACATGTCGAGTACTGGCAATAGAGTCAGCTAATCCCAGCCCATGATGTTGCGAAAACAGCCTTTCACATTTTTCATAATTCAAGCTTTCAAATTATCCTTATTTCTCACTCTGCTTTATAATTTTGACCATATGGAACATTCAGCTTAGTTGAAATCTCAAATGATGTCATAACTTCAAACTAAGTTATAATTTACATTTTACATCACCGGTGTTTTCTGTACAGAAAATATTCAGGGTCGGACTAAGACCCTGGAGCGGGAAACTACAAGAGGTGCACATCAAATACTTCTATGATGGGCCCTCTCTCAACATGTTCGAAACGATCCATGAATTATATAGGAGTGGCTCATTTATTTTATACTTATAGTGACTTTTTTCAGTATTTAAAAAAAACTTTTTCGGCCACCTTAGTTAGGGAGTCTTGGGCCACCTGAGTTAGGGAACTGTCTCCTTGTGAGAATATAATTTGATAATGATTTTGCAGGGTACCTTTAATACTCACACTATGGAGACAGTTTTCGTATTCGTATGTATAATCAGGAAATGTATATTGGTGGTAAATTCCATAGTTAAATAAATATAAATACGAAAATTAGAATGATTGAAACCAAATGTTGCTAAATGGACAAAAAGTTTTATTTTTATTGTTCTTATTTACTGCTCTTTTGACATGAAATTTGCCACATACATGTCTTTGCCGATTATACACATACTGACATTGTATGAAATATCGGGCGAAATCATTATCAAATTATATTCCTACAACAGCATATTTATAGACATGCGACAATAATTTTGGACATGAGTGTACATTTCTTTTTGTATATTACTAATACACTAGTTTTTGAAAAATGAATAAAAATATTGTATGCATGAAATATTAGTGACCTGACTAAACCATTTTTTCCAATGACATATACTTTTAGATTTATTACAGAGAAGAGAATTAAAGTATATAGTAAAGCATTTATAGCATATTTATAAGAAGAGTATACACAGTAACTTCGTATACATTTCACACAAATACGTTATTTAGATACAATACTTTTTGGTCGTGCTAAGTTGTAAATCCAAACTACTGCTGTTGTTTCTTTTTACATCGACTGCATCTTCGAGTTTTTTTCTTTTTTCTCTTTCTTGAATATAACCCTCTTTGAAGTTCCCGGAAAAGAGGTAATCGTTCCAATCCAAAATCAACAATTTCTATAGAGACAGTACACGAAAGAAAGATCAAATCTATCTAAAACCAGATTTTTTTTAGAAAAAAAGAAAATTATAATGAAAGGAACATAAACAACATTGTTTTTAGCGAAGATGGCTCGCAAATCACAACAATGTGTCGCGAAGGTTAGTAGAGCTAGAGGCTCAGAGGGCTATCAATTCCTGGAAAATATATATCCACATCCTGTACGTTTTCGCGTAAATGGAAATATGTATATATTATAATATATGTAAATTGATCTGAGCTATTAAATCAAAAATAGATATAACGAACTTATTGTTATTGCAGCTGGAAAATATCATTGAAAAGTTTGAGACTGTAAGTAACATAACTTGTTACATATCCACATAGAAATATATACGTGTTACCTTACAGGGATTCTCAAATACTTGCCACTCGGTACATATCACCTTAACTCTTTTTCGGTTGAATGAAAAATATTACATATCACGGATATGAAACGTAGGAAATAAACTCACGAAAAATGGACTTAGGGAATTATAAGGTGCGTATAATTATCAATCAATCAATCTATCTATCTATCTATCTATCTACCTAATAATAATAATAATAATAATAATAATAATAATAATAATAATAATAATAATAATAATAATAATAATAATAATAATAATAATAATGATAATAATAATAATAAATTCTAAGAAGAAGAAGAAGAAGAAGAAATGCCAGAGTGACGGTTGTGTTGTGCTCGGTATTTTGGATAATTTGTACTGTTTGTTTTGCAATTTGTGTTAGAAGTTACTGTACACTAATTTGAACTTATTCCTTTTGCGTTATTGTGTGGATACGTGCTCAACACACAAATGTTAGTGGCATCAAATACATCGTTATGAAAGGTAAATAAACAGTGTTGCTAGTTACAAAATCAAACCTGAAGGAGCGAACTACCGATCATTCGATATATCGAAGTATTAAATTGAGTATGTGCTTGGACTGCGATAAATCTGTATCGCGGCAGGAAATTAAGGCACAATGCTGTGACTATGCAAAATTATGTCATTTAAAGTGTGCGCAGTTAGTTGAAACTGATCTTGAATACCTAAAATCTATCGGAGACCCTTGGCATTGCAATAAGTGTGGAAGATGCATACAATTAGAGTCAACCGTTCAGTCACAATATTGTCAGCTCTTGCAGACGTATTAAATCTGACTAAGGAACTAAAAGAAGAAACTGCAAAATTAAGTAAATCGCCAACTGAGACTGAACGTGAGCTGGAAAAAATCTCTTGAAGTAGTTCACGCAAAACTGTATGAAATTTTGGAACATATAAAAAACAGGATGAAAAAGTCAGTGAATGCCTATCTGAGATTGAGCGTTTAAATCAGGAGAACATAAACCTAAAAAACAGGTTAAAATGGATCTAGATGCTCTAGATCAATACGGAAGGCGCAATACACTTGAAAGATTTGGTGTGTCAGAGAGTACAAATAAAAATACCCTTGATGAAGTAAAAAATGTAGGGCGTGCTTTAGATGTTAATGTTAGTGAACATATTGTAGATGCATGTCATAGAATGAATAAATTACCTCATCAAAAATTTAGTGGAATCGTAGTTACGTTTGTGCGACGTTCGGATAAGGATAAGATTTTACAGAGGAGAAAAGTGAAGACAACTGAACACAACACTTTTGGATTATACTATGAGTGAAACTATATATGTAAATCAACCTATTACATCCTACAGAAAGCGTATTTTTAGTCAGGCAAAGAAAAAGGAAAATGAGAAACATTACGCGTATTTATGGGTTGATCAGACGGGAAATATCAAATTAAAAAAGTCAAGATGATAGAAATGTTTAAATTCTTAGAACAAAAATTGGATGATGAACAAGCTTTCTAATATATTATTATTTTCAACCTAATGGCTTTAAATGAAATAAATATTTATTACCAAAATGTGAGGGGCATTAATACTAAATTGTATTATCTCTATCTTAGTATATCTGCAGAAAATTATGATGCAATAATATTAACTGAAACGTAGTTAGATTATATTTTTATAATGAATTTACTGACGATTAATATAACGTGTTTCGTAATGATCGCGTAACTAAAGGAGGAGGGGTTGTTCTTGTCGCTACCTTGAATACATACCGAACTGAAAATATAGAAATTAGTATTAATGGTGTCCGAACAGTGTGTATTGAGATACAGTCTGGGATACGTACTTTTGTTATTTCAAGGTTTATTTTCCACCAAAGTCTAAATTAGATAATGTATGTTTAATATTACCGATTAATGGAAAATATTATTATTTCTAACTAGTATTAGGTAGTGATTGCTGGTGACTTTAATATCCCTGAAGTTAAAGATAATAATACGGACTTACTACAGAATGGTAACATTTGTATTGTTCTTGCGAATTTTTCATCTCTTTGTGACCTAAAATTTGTAAATAATATTAAGAATAAAAATGGAAGGACATTGGACTTGGTTTTCATTAATCAAAGTAAATATTGCAGTATTGCTAAAATTGCGTGTGCACTATTAAAAGAGGATGATCATCATCCATCTTTGCTCATACAAATGTTAGTAACAGGAAAAAGACCTATGCAAAACAGAGTCGGGTGACATTGTTTAATTATAACAAAGCTGACTTTGTTAATATTTATACTTCCTCAAGAGATGAAAATTGGGATGTAGTAATAATGAGTTATAATCCTGAGAGTGCATTAAACAAATTTTACAGCATTGGTAACAATATTATTAATAAGAACGTACCTAAGAAGGTGGTAAATGCAAGACATCGTTACCCTCCCTGGTTTTTTCCCTCAATTATTAAATGTACAAAGGAAAAAGCTTTTGTAGAAAATGGCAGAAATACACGGTTTATTATCATAATAAATTTGTTGAATTGAGAAGGAAATTAAAAAGTATGATGGATTCATCATATATATTATATATCTCTCTGATAGAGCCTACTCTTATTAAAGATGCAAAACCACTCTGGGCATTTATAATAAATAAAAAATAAAGAAGTCAAATTGCTGTATGACTATAAAAAATTAAGTATTGATGTCAAATAAATCGATATCTAATGTCATTGCAGATTACTTTAAAAGTGTGTATTCTCCTTCCTCTTCTACATATAGTAAATTTGAGTCTGTTGAAACAATAGTTCCTCAATGTCTTCCTTTATATCCAATTACTGATTCGGAATATAATGAAGCTGTACAAAATTAAAACCATCAAAATCTAGTGGACCTGACTTGATTCCAGTGTACATTTTTAAAGGTTGCTGTTCAGTATTGAAAATTCCCTTATGTCATATTTATAATTTAATTTTAAAACCACAAATATATCCTAAAGTAGTAATTGCCCCACCAGATCGCACTCTTAATTATCCAATTTGGGGCCACCATGGACCATAGTGAATGAATCAGGGATGCTTTGGCCAGGGATTGCGTCACCTATTGAAATTTTGCTTATGCTTATTCAGGAGCCATGCACGCTCGTGCGAATGAGTCAGAGGTACCTTAGCCCTGCTATGACGTCATTGAATTGGGAGTTTTGGATCAGATGTTATGACGATTCTTTAAAATTAGTAAAATATGGTCTTGATGATTCATTACGTTATGAAATAGTACAGGTTTACTAATTTTTAAAATTTTTCATCCCTTTTATGACATAAAATTTGGAGATTGTTATATCTTTGATGAGATGGACTAACACTGGCGCAAATGCAATCTTTAGTTTTACGTCCCACGAATATGCCGGTTAGGCTAAAGGAGACGGTGACGATGAGACATGAATGAAAGTGCTGGAGAAAATTGGAGTATCCCGAGCATAATGTTGCCCACCACAAAACTACTTTCGCGGGGTTTAAACCAGGGACCCCATACAGCAGAAATGAACGCTTTACCACTGAGCTACCGCGCTCTTTGCTGGTGCAAATGAATTAGAGGTATTTGGTTGGAGCTAATGTGTTCGTATGACGTCACTGAACTCGGATTTTTTAGCTTGGAGGCTATAATGACTTGTTTCGTTCCGTTTTATGGGTATAAAGTTACTAAAATAAGGTTTGATCTCTTTTCTTGATAATCAATTACATTATTAATTAGTAGATCCCAGTAATAGTATAAATTAGTATTTGTATTAATATGAAACGATGCATTAACGAATGACACTAATTTTTTCATTAGTGCTTTAAGTGGCTGGGCCAGCGTGAACTTGTTCCCACAAAACATTTTTACTGGTAGCACCAACAGTAATGAAGCACGAACCACGTCCACAAAAATGGTCTCCCACATGATGCACTAACGATAAATTTAATGTGAATCGTTAGTGAATCGTTAGTGGTTCTTAGTGCATCAACGACTAAAGTTAGTTCTTCATTAGTGTACGTACTACAAATAGAAACCTTTTGGAATGCCAAGTTCACGCTGCCCCACCCACTTAAAGCACTAACGAAAAATTAGTGGGATTCGTTAGTGCATTCTTAGAGCTTCTTACTGCTTCAACACTTAACGCGATTCTAGAAAACACTAACAGTTTGTATTGAATTGATAATTCTGAAGTTGTACCCCACCAAAAATCTTGCAAAAAATCCAAAATGTGGTAACACTAACAGTACTTAGTGCATTTAAGTGTACTAATGATGGTCTAACATTTGCCATTAACCCCATGTTTCTACATCAATTTTAAGGAATTTAATATTTCTGAAGTTGACCCCAACCAAAAATGTCAAATAAATCCGATAATATGGTAACAATAACGTTAGCTCTTAGTGCGTTTTAGTGCACTAATGATGCACTAATGGTATGCTAAGTTTGGTGAAAATCTGTCTTCATAACGATGGGCAGCAGAATAATTTAATATAAAGTTGGGCCTCGCACCAAAATCTTCAATAACTCGTAAACTCGATAGCAGTAATGTTAGTTCTTAGTGCACTAACGATGAACTAACGATGTGCGACGCTTGGTGTAATTTGGGAGAAGTGAGGGGGTCAATTTCAGGCACGTCTTAAAAGATTATTCTTCCTAGTTAACGTCAATAAATTACTTCAACCATTATTATTATTATTATTATTATTATTATTATTATTATTATTATTATTATTATTATTATTATTATTATTATTATTATTATTATTATAGTACTACTAGTAGTAGTTGTTGGTTTCGACGGTTGAGAGCAATGACAGGATTACCTCAGATTAGTGTACAAATTAATAAATTACTGACACAGAGGTAAAAACATTTTCGCAACATGCCAAAACTTCTCCGGAAAGATTACAAGTTTGAAATTGCATGGAAACTGTACCATTACAGGAAAACGGATTTCAATTACCGACAAAAATACATACAAAAAACAATGTAACCCAAAAAGAGAAGGAAAGTATTACCAAGTGCAGATTCTTACGATCTTTGTGCAAGCATTCGGTTAGAATTCTAAACGAAAAAAATCTTGTGAACAATCGTGAACAAGCGATGAACAAACGATCTCCATGGTTTATTTTTGATTTCGAATAATTTTCAGGTACATGAAGTTGGCACTGCCCATTTTGTTTTTCGTATAAATTGTTTATAAATCGTGAACAAACGAAATTTTTATGTGAACAATCGTGATCAAACGATGAACAAACGATTTGCATGGCTTATTTTCGATTTCTGAAAATGGGTTCTGCTGCGTGAAGTTGGTAAAACCCATTTAGTTTTTCGTATAAATTGTTTATAAATCGTAAACAGACAAAAGTTTTATGTGAACAATCGTAAACAAACGATCAACAAACGATCTGCATGCTTTATTTTCGATTTCTGAAAATGGGTTCTGCAGCGTGAGTTGGCAGCGCCCATTTTGTTTTTCGTATAAATTTTTTATAATTCGTGATCAAACGAAAATATTTTGTGAACAATCGTGAACAAACGGTGAACAAACAGTCTGCATGGTTTATTTTCGATTCCGAATAATTTTCAGGTGCATGAAGTTGACACCACCCATTTTGTTTTTCTTATAAATTGTTGATGAATCGTGAACAAACGAAAATTTTATGTGAACAATCGTGAACAAACAATGAACAAACGAATTGCATGGTTTATTTTCGATTTCTGAAGATGGGTTCTGCTGCGTAAAGATGGCACCAGTAGATGTCCCGGCGTATAGACGGCCGAGTCAGCGAAATTTGATCTTGTTTTCCTAGAAATCGATATCATTTCCTGGAATTGGGAGGAAAGTTTCGACAAGCCTTTAGTTGCTATGTTCATAGCCTTTTACGGCTACCACAGAAGCCCGTGGGAAAATGTTGGTTTATTTGAACCCCCGTCACCCCCTACTCCTCTTTAGTTGCTATGTTCATAGCCTTTTACGGCTACCACAGAAGCCCGTGGGAAAATGTTGGTTTGCTGTTGCTATGTTCATAGTCTTGGACGCCTACCAGATGTAAAAAACAAGATAAAACATGCCTTTTTCGTGTTCTTGTCGTTTATTGTCTAATAATTTGAATCCCCAAACCCCCACCCCTCCTGCGAAGAACGGAAGCGGAACGTATGTGCTTGTGTAGATCATTCTGTTAGCAGCTGTTGCAAAGGAAGAAACGTCAAAATTTAAAGATGTCATCGTCAATGAGTTTATTAGATAAGCTTAATAACCATCAATGGTACCCTTTACAAAAATGCGAGATTTGGAGATTGGAGTACCATTTCGTATTGTAAACTGTGAGATAATTACAACGGTATATGGCAGGAAGGCATGTGTGACATTTGAAGGAGGCGAAAAAGTGATTTTACGTGGACGTTGTACTGAAAAGTTGGAAGCAGATAATGATGCATTATTAACGTATTTACAAAGTGGGAATGTCTGTTTAATATATAAAGGAATAAAGATTAATGTATCTGGACGTAACATGCACGATCTTGAATATACTGAACTGGTTTACTCATCGTAAGTGTATGGTAGCATGTACAAACAAGATGAAACATGAATTTTCCTCTTCGCCCCCCTTCCTCTTCATGCATACACAGTCATCTGTATGCATAGTGTCGTTATTCTGTGCTGGGCAGCGACTGGAGTTACATGTCTTTGAGTGCTTGTGCATCAACTATGGACACGAAGAAAGAATACTTGTTAAATGTTGAATATGGACTTAATTCAATGAAAACCAAATTAATTTGTATTGGACTGGATAGTGATACATTGGAACCAGTGATTCGTGTTGGCAAACGACTTGTGTTTGGAGTGGAGTTAAATTTGGCAGAGTGGGAGAAACTTGTACATTTGACCCTATTTGTTACGGACTATTTAAATTCTCAAGTGGAAATTACATTTATAAAATCTCTTGGTCGAAAAAACGAACTGGTGGTGCAAAAACTAATGGGTGAAAATTAGTGATGTTAGAGAAGAAAGGAACACTTCATGCTCCTCGAAACACTGTGTACTTAACTTCAAGTGATTGGCTTTATTTCTTGGAAATATTACCATGTATGTGCTGTTAAAAACAGTAAAGTTTGTAGTGTTGTGCTACGTGAATATTTTGACTTGTGTACAGATACTATTCGTAATCATGTACAATTGCAGTGTCTTACATGCAGAGGACTTGCCAGAATCCATACATCTGTAGACGAACAGAGTATTATTAATGGTATGAACATCAGTTTTCCAAGTGTCTCTCTTGATAAGAACAGTGATGTGAACATTGATGGTGAACGATTAAAATTGGAAATGAAAGTATTTTGCAAACAAAAACTCATAGATTCAATTATGGCTGATTTATTTGATAGTGTATCGACACAGCCATGGTGGGGGGAAACCAATACTCAGCCTTCGGAGGGTATCAATGAATTGAACGTCTCTTCATAAAGAAGAAGAAAATTGATTTGTTTTTCTCATGTATACTAAACAACGTAATATCAAATGTAATAAAAATATATATATTGAAAGTGAAATGTTTTATTTGTGTGTTTTGTGTTCGTTTCATACACCTCGATATGATAGGATTTTTATTTTTTTTATAAGAAAAATCCTAACATATATTTTTCCTCGTATATTGTAAGTGATACGTATAATAATAATAATAATAATAATAATAATAATAATAATAATAATAATAATAATGAATTCAAATTCTTGAAATGAATGTTAAAATAAAAATTAGTATTTGAAATAATAATAATAATAATAATAATAATAATTATTATTATTATTATTATTATTATTATTATTATACAACTTTTTCTTAAGTATGATAGAACTTTTTTTATTTTTTTAAAAAGAACTAAAATAATTAATATTAAAATTTTAAAAACAAAAGTCCTATCATCATAATATTGAATTCACATACTTGATTTAATTTACGAAAGAATAACTGATTAAGTATTTGAATTCATTATTATGTAGTTATGTCATTAAATCATTGAATTAAAAATCAGTTTTAGAATCTTTTAAAAAACACTATGAAATTCTTTAATTCAATGACTTATTATTATTATTATAAACATGTTCTATGATATGTGTATTTAATTACATAATTGATCATAAAACATATTTATTTATTAGGAAACGGAGAAAATAAGAAATAAAACATTTGTTTTCACAGAGAAAAAAGAATACAAAGTGTTTATTGCTGATGAAACTGTTTACACAATTAAAACGACGGTAAGTATAGTACATTTTTAAAAGAACATTAGATTCTTTTCATTGTTCATGTGATGATAACTTCATAACTGCCATATACTGTTCACTGATGATGACTATACACAGTTCAATTAATGATATGACTGCTGTTGATGATGGTGATGAAACGTAGATAGAAGTCATAGTGTACAATGATGATGATGTCCATACACACGATGACGATCTTTTATTCTCTGAAATTAAAAAAAATTCAAAAACAAACTTAAAATTTATTTTATCTATAATCATGAACAAATAAAACAACAAATGATAATACATACAAACACATTATAATAAATAAGAAGAAGAAGAAGAAGAAATGACTACCTGCAATAATATGAAAAGAAAGTAATCAAAACAAACGAAGAAGAAGAATGAATGACATGATTACCTGTAAAAGTAAATACAGCAAGCGACGATCATTTTTTTCTCGAGTTGATGAGAAAGTGTAATGAAATTCATTTAAGGACTTTCCTTTAGCTTTGAAGCATAGGAAAAGATATGAATAATGGCCACATAGGGACGATTTCACACTTTGAACTTGTTTATTATTAAATGTATAAGAAGTGGAATTTCTACGTAGAAATTGAATATGTTGCATTACATATGGAGGAAATCCAAATGTATCGAAGTAGTGGGCACGTCCATCAGTATGAAAATATACGGAAATCCAGTGTGTGCCAAGTTTGTTGGAGGGATCTGTATTTCTGATGATAGCTGCAGGTAGTGGAACATGTGTTGGTAATTGGTCGGCTGCATATACGCCAACGAAATGATTGTGAAATAAAGAATTTGCAAAGCATTCAATAAATCTAGTGTAGAGGACATCATGTATAAAAATGCAGACATGTACATATATGATATGATATTTAAATAACGTACCTTTAAAAATCCATGATGATGTTCCTCTGATGATCCACTTCTAAGAGAGATTGGAATTCTCCATACGTAATGCAGGAGATAGGTACTGGTAGAGGCTTCGTAAAATGAACTTCCAGGCGAACACAGCCGTGACGTATAAGTTTCCAATGCTGCACAACGCTGGCTTCTCCATCTTAAGTAATGTCGAAAACAAAAATAGTGTATCCTTGAGGAAAGTCAAGGCGAGGAATATTGTTGCCATGATTGGAAAAGTGAACATCTGTTCCACAGAATAAGATATGATATGAGGAAACATCGAGGTTGTTTTCGAAATTTGGTTGTAATGGTTTTGAAGGTACAGGTTTTCTATCAATGTATAGAGAGAAGAAATTGCTGTCAAACTGTTTGAAATGAAATGGATTTGAAGTTATTGTTCCTGTATAGGCATCATTTTGTGTAAACGCCACAATCACTCGAGTTGGTAATACTCCCATAAATAAATTATCAATTGTTTTTGATTGAAGATCCCTTGGAATGACGAATGACTTAATTTGCACTGTTGTGAGAAGATGTTTGGCTGTTGTGATTGTAGAAACTTGTTATGTGCTAGTTTTATTGTAGGACTAACATTAATCTTTTTAATATGTAAAGCAGCGTCTAAAATATTCACTTTAGCCTCAACAGTAGCATCACTAGCGTTGAGACAAAAGTTTGGCTTTGCAGGAATTAACTTGAAACGTAATTCTACTCCTTGGATTAAAAATTTATCTTGATTAAAAATATCACAATGAAGATGTCCAAGCATGTCAAATTTTGCACTTTTTTTTGTTAAATCATAACGTTGTTGAAATCCTCTATTACCACTAGATGTTGCATCCATATGTCCAGCAGTAATTTGAAACCAGAATGCACATTGAAGATGAGTATTTTTAACAGAATCATCATAATTTAACAGTTTTTCAATGTATGATCGATATGGATGATTATGAGATGGAAATGAAATCAGTTTGTTATTTAAAT
Source organism: Thermobia domestica (assembly GCF_964235325.1). Taxonomy (NCBI): domain Eukaryota; kingdom Metazoa; phylum Arthropoda; class Insecta; order Zygentoma; family Lepismatidae; genus Thermobia; species Thermobia domestica. Next base: position 305,177,533 of record NC_137455.1, read on the forward strand.
ACACTTCCACTTCACTGAACATAGAATTTAAAAAGTCATTAATAAGAGCCACAGCTTTATCACTTTCACCAAATGCTGATCCATCAAGCTTGACGATTTGAGCTTCAATGTAAAGAAGAGTATGTGGTAGATCTATGTATTCATCACTTATTCCTGGGATGACAAACTCTATAGGAGCATTATCAGCTAGTGAAAAGATTGGTTTGTATGTAACAACATGGTTATCCAATATCTTGGTTTGCGTTGGTTTTGTAGAAAAAAATATCTAGTTCACTTTTTATATACTCGCAGGATTGATGATGTAAGAAAGCCATGATGGTGATGATTTAATCAAAGATATCGTGTGACAACTTCCTCTTCTTATAAGACTGATTTTTCTTTGTTTTCTGTGTACGTTTCCTCTTGCCCTTCTTCTTGCGCTTGATGATGTGTAATGATGAAGGGTTAAAGATGGAATGATGTGTAATTCTTCTTTCCCTTCGTTGATATCCAGATCCTAGCATAGATTTCAGTTTATTTTTTGCTTTGTCTTGAAAGATGGATCTCGCTTCACCCAATCGTTGATGAAAGGATTCGTTAATAGGTTGATTGTCGATGATGACATCAGTAATAACGTTTGCTCCAGATTTTAATAATTCCTTTCGTACTGTTGTAGCTCCTTGTTTTAGTAGTGGCATGACAGAACGAAATAATCCTCCAAGGAAACTTCCAAACCATGTCCAACTTGATGAGGGGATCCAACATAAACGTTTCCAGTTCCAGAAAGAGCTTGTTTTTGATAATGTTGTAAATATGGATTATTCATATCTGTCGATTTGAACGCACTGGTCGAAATTGTAGTTTAACGCATACAGTTCCGAAAGTGAATGCCAGTGGAAAGCCTGTACTACCTCTTATATCTATTTTGATGTGTTCAAAATGCATCTTCTCTATAAGCACATAATGTGGAGGATAAAAAATTTCTATAACACTACTTCCAAATGTATGATTCACAGGATTCATATTTATGATACGTAATAATGGTGCTATTGTATCTCCAACAATACAGATTGAATTATATCACAATACACATACATTGTAGATGGAAGTCGTAAACGTAAACCTCTAAATCAACGTTTCAATCAAACCCCAACATCGCACTAACACTTGGTGATTATGCAACGTCTACATCTATGTCTTTATGAAGACGTCGTATAAAACAGGTATTACTCTCACGAGTATAAGAAATATGTAAATTTGTGAATCTGTTGTATGTGTTTATTATCTTTTTTAATTCTGATATGTCAGTGTAATAACGTACAGGAATGGTTATACATTTCCATTCATCACTTTTTGCAGGTTTGTAAAAAAAATATTATTTTCTTCATTAATATTTAACATTGAATGAGGATAATGAATTTCAACAATAGCCACTTCCCACTTTTAATGGAATTCCATTCTTTGATGAAGTTTCGTAGTGTATGATGTTAAGGTGTCAGGAAAATACTCCATAGAACTATTACTGGGAAGCGTAACAAAAATCTCCATCAGGTTCCATTGTACTTCTCGATCTTCTTTACGGATGATGTAGGTATCCAGGAATCGAAAGAAGAAAGATATCCTTTCCAGTGAACAAGATATTCTTTTCTGCTGCCTTTTCTTCTTGTACGTATGATTTTATCTATGTAAAATGTCTTTGATAACGTCACGTGTTGTAATTCCTCTCTGTAAAATAATCTATCCAGTGGTTCCTTGTTTAAATCTTCTATTTCATAAAAAGGTGGATCTCTTGGTATTATCTTCTTCACTTTAAATATTTCCCAAGTCCAATTTTGCATATATCCTTTATCAAATGTACGTTTAGTTTTACTAATTCGTACTGTATCACCAGTCTTAAGATGTTTTGAGAAATTTGGATTCTTCTTCTTCTTCTTCTTTATTTTATTATCATATTGATTATGCCATACTTGTAATAGGTTATTTTCAGAAACATTTGCTGTTGACATCTTTATGCTTGAATTATAACCTTCATTGTATGATTTCACAAGAAGAGGTAATACATTTAAATAATTATACCTTTGATATTTTGTAAAATACTTCCACATTTTGTCTTTTAGAGTTCTGTTAAAACGTTCTACAATACTAGCTTTTATATCAGGATTTTGAGTTAATATGCTTTATTTTGTTGTCCTCTAAGTACTTCTGTATTGTTTTATTAGGATACTCACTTCCTTTATCTGTTCGGAATGTAATTGGTTTTCTGTCTTTGAACACAATTTGCAATTCTTTTAAGACATCATTTGTACTTTTAGATTTTAATGGCACAGCCCATGCATATCGACTGAACACATCTATCACTGTAAGAATATAACGATATCCATCATTAAATTTATGAAGAGATTGAAGATCATTAATATCACTTTCCCACTCATCATCAATGTTATTGACTACATAGAAATCTCTTTTAAAACGACGACGTACAGGTTTGTGTAACGTATATGTTGTTTGTTGCAGTAACTATCTTCTTATACAATGTATAGGAATGTTCTTCTTTGTAGCTATCCACAATTTTTTAACAGTTGAAAACGAGGCAAGATGTGAAGGGTTGTAGTAAATCTTGCTTAACTGTTTGTTTACGATTTCCACCTTGACCATACTTGACGTTTACAGGCACGTTTCCTTTTCCTTATAGGAGATACTACTTTTTCCTTTTCTTCTTCTTCTTCTTCTGCTTCTTCTTCGTCGTCTTCTGGAAACGATTTGAGAGGTATTTTTTCCCTTGACGATGATGCTATTGGTGATGCTTTAGTTCGTCGTAAAATATATGACAAACGTTTTGGATTTCCAATAAGTTGTTGAGGTGTGTTATTAGAAGATAAATAATTACAAAATTTCTCCCATACCGGTGGATTTGTGTGTTTCCGGGGTCGCGACACATCAGAAATTAAATCTACAATGTGAGATCCTTCTAGTTTTTCACCTCTGATGTAAACAGTTCCTTTATTATCCCACGTGATATTATCATCATGTTTCATTCTATGTAGTAGTAGTTCAGCTCTTTTACAAAACATTTTGGGTATAGATAATAATGTTTCTTCTTCTACTTCAGGCTTCTCTGATTTAGTTGACCTATTTGAAAGTGTCACAGGTTCTTCTTGTTTTCGTATTAAATGTAAACATTTTTGAAGAATATTATTTTATTGATTCCACTTTTCTTCATCACTAAGCGATGATACCTGTAAAATCTCTTGCATTTCTTGATCCAAATTAGATTCACGTTTCTCCAGGGCTGATGATGATGCTGGTTTTTGTATACGATTCAGAACTTCAGGTGGAACTAAATCATCTTCTTTGCGTGTTCCATTGTACTAACGGAATAGTAAACTTGATAATGCACCAGTTAAAATAGGAGCTAATAATGCCGGTAGGAATCCACCCTGCTGCTGCACTAATAAATGCTTGTTCTTCTTTTGGATGGAGTTTCCTTTCTTCACAAGATACCGAAGCGTCCTCTTGTATCGCTTTAATCTTGCTTTCTGTGTCTTTGTAAGAGGTACATTCCCTTTTAATACATTATAACAACATTCGCAAATACTTCGAATCAGTGAAGAGTCTGCATTGGCCAATATAGCTTTACGTAATTTAGGATTTGCTTTGCTCAGCGTACGAAGAAGATCTCCGTGTTTTACTCTTGGAGACATATTGTCAGAATGAAGAAACACAGTTTAAAACAAACATTATAAACACATCTTCTATTTCGTTGGAACATAAACGTAATGATAAATATCATCAGGAAAGATATTTGTTTGAAAACGAAGTTCATCTGACGTATCCTGTTTTAAATCAATAAACAAATATCCATATGGTAACTTCGTTGCGTCGTTAAAACTTTCTTGAAGAAATTTTGGATTCTCAGGAGTTAGTTGATAACTTAAATGTTTAATTTGTTATTTATCTCTTGGATTTTTAAATAATACGAGATAAGAACAATTTAAGCTCATATCTCTGCTTCCTTTTCCCTGATGAAATATGTTTTGTGTAATAAATAGTACACTAAGATTTCTATGATGAGAACCCTTTGTAAGGAAATCCAATATATTGCGGTTCACTTCACACATTTGATCATCGATAAAAATAAAATGTGGTCCAGTTTCAGGTAAAAAGTCTTTTGTTCGAGGTAATCCTTCAATAAAGTGTACTTTTGTCGAAATTTCTCTGTACGCATTTTGCCATTCTGCATAGTACCAATAAATATGACGAAACGATGTATTAACCATGCGTGACAAATTGGACAGGAATCGTATTACAAAGGAAGTTTTTCCACATCCACTTGGTCCGGCAACAATACATGAAAAGGGATGTTTCCACGTCGTGACCATGTTAAAGAGTATGATCATTCTTTCTTCATACGTATATTTATAAGGGCCTTATTACATTTCAGTAGTATTCATAAAACCAGACTGGGGCCACTTCCTCAAACCAGGCTTTTTTATATATGAAATCCTTCAGCATAGAATCTAATTATACACATCGAAAATTACATCTTCCCCACATTGACCCCATACAGGATACATCTTCAATCTACTTTTATGATATATAACCATAAAAGAATTTTACACCTAAACTTACATCTAAAACTTATATCTAAACATTTCTTAAACTTTCTATTCTTCGCTTTTCTTTCTCTTGTCTGCCTTTGATATAGCTATCCATTAGTTCTTTTAGCTTTGTTAGTAAATCTTCTTTCCTTAAATCTATCGAATAATGACCCCAAGCTAGAGTATGTATCCCATCTTCTAATATGTATCTTTTATCATCTTGAGAGCTTAATGCTAGCTTGTTTTCTTCTACTGAATATGCATTGTGTCTTTTACTCCTAATAGTATTTTGCATTTTATATAATTCATAATCTTTTAAGACACAATCTTCGTAATCTTTGAAAGTTATTTCTGATTTAACAATATTCGATTTTATCCCTTTTGCCTTTTTACAACATTTGTCTTTATCAAATTTACTTTTAAAGTCTTTATCTTCGAGGTCTATTTGAGGTGCTTGTATTGAATACATCTTTGATTTGAGACCTACGACTTTTCCTATGATTTCACCTTTCAGTTCATCTTTGAATTTTCCTAATGCTTTCTTGTTAGCTTGTTTTATCCCATATTTGTTATTATCTTTGTAATCAGATGTATCTAGATGCTCATACATAGCTTTCATATCCTCATATACATCTTCTGTTTCTATATGTGCTATAACCGAGTCTGTGTCACTCATTAATAGTTTGACTTTATCTCCATATTTATTCTTCAACACATTGTAATAGAAATCATATAGACAAATTTTAGATATATCCAGAACAGACATCCCAACATAGATAGGCTTGTTAAAAGTAATTTTTGTCTTATACATATGAATAGCAGCTAGATCTTCGGAAAATATAGTTCTATCTTTAAAAGTAGGTTTAGCTATTAGTTTTTCTGCTAATTTTACATTATGTGCTAGTCTTATATCTACTCTCTTTCTTATGTTTTCCATAGTCTTTCCAAATACTGCATTATTCGCTAGTTTATAGAAGTCTTTTTCAAAATCATTCCTTGCATGCGATCTAAGTTCTGTAGTTAATTCTATATATTTCTTTAAGGAGCCTGATTGTCTAAATTCTAATATTTTATGTATCTTTTTAATTTTGAGACCTTGTGACACATAGAATTTTAAATTTTGATAATGCAATATATAGTGTTCTTTATCGTAAAGTGTTGTTAATAATTTTGGAAGTTTCTTGTTGTTTATATAATTTTCAGGAGCTAATGGCAAATCTGAATGTTTATTATGAAGTTCTTTTGGATACTCTAAATCGACTTCTAGTATATATCCATTATTAGACTCATCGTCTGTCTCTAATATTTTATTTATCCAGTATTTATCATTTACACCATTAATAACCTTTTTCCATTCGAATTCTCCATAAGGCATATGATGATTCATAGCCCATCCATATTCGTTATTTGCATTCATGTACATTATGTAAGAACTTTTCTCTTTAGGATTATAATTTTCTAGATACTTATTATTAGCTACTGCATATCTATTTGAACATTGGGAAATTCCACCTCTTATACCTTTTTCTATAAAGATCATTTTGTCATAATCAGTTAACAATTCTAATTTTTGTTGTGTCATCTTTAACATTGCATCCCAGAAGAAGCCTGGACTTGTGAAATACCATGCAGGATCTAATTTATATGTATTAAGAGCTGTATCTCTGAAGTTTTCAATAATGTCTGTTAATTGAAGTACATCTGTTTTGTTGTAGAATTGGGTATATTCTCTTAAGGTTTTTAAATTGAATATCTTACAGATTAATAGATGATGGTTATAATCCTCGTCACTTATATCTTCTTCTGTTAATCTATTCTTAAACTTGTCTCTAGATAGTGGAACAGGTTCATCTAGTTTTTCAGGTGAATCAGCATAATCATATGGATAGATACCTTTTCTTTTTACTAAATCAATTACATTTTTAGGAAAGAATTTTAATGTTTCTCTAAATTGTTCTGGTTTTAAATTTTTTGCTAATTCAGCTAGACTTCTTGATAAAAATCTAAACGAATCTACAAATCTTAATTGGATTGATCGTTCTTTATTTTCTTTATTCTTGTATCTTATCGTTTTTGAGAATGTAATATACTTTTCTTCTGTGTTAGGTATTATAGTTATCTTTTCTTCTAATTTTCCGCCTCCTAAACTTTTTATAAATAGATGTGTATCGTATCCAGATAAGTTATGAATGAACACAGGAATAAATCTTGGGTTTGTATATTTTATGTTACAATAAGAATAAGCAGCTCCTCTAAATTTTCCAGTTAAATGATCATGATCAGCAACTTTGGTTATACATGATTTTATATTGTTTATAGTCTTTTTCAATTCTTTAGTACAATCATCAAGTATAACTTCTATATCCTCCTTTTGCTCTTTTATATCCATTAACATGTCATCTATATCATCAATATCATCATCATCATCATCTTTTTTCATATACAATTCCTCTTCTAGATGTTTATAACCTTCTTCGATTTTCTTTTTTAAATAACTAGTTAAAATATTTAACTTCTCTATTTTCTTTTCTAATAAGCGTGGAAGTTCTTCAAAAGTTCTTTCACAAATATGACATTTTTCAGATGTTTCAAATATATTTCTATCTTCTTCTGTAAAGCGATTCATAGGTTTATAATTATCATAAATCTTTGCAATTTTAATAGCTTCTTCTTTTAATTTTTCTACAAATACATCTGATACATTATCTCCTATATATTCTACTGGTTTGCTTTTATAAGAATCTAAAGAGCTTTTGACATAGTATGTAAAACTATTTGGTTTATGTTCTTGATATGCGTTCGAATAAGATCTTTCTGGATCAGGTTGGCATGTAATAATTTCCTTTAATAGTGATTCAAAGTCAGCAATAATTGTAAATGGAATTCTCAAAGATCGTTTATGATTAATAAATTCAAGTACCTTATTCCATTCTTTTGGTAAAACGATTTTTGCAGCTGAATATAATCCACAGTATTTTTCATGCTCTTTTAATAACTCTTCTGATTGAAAATGCTTAGCTAAACATCTTTCACATAGGAATCTTTTATGACCATCTTTAGTTATTTGACTGCCTACAAGCTTCCACAAGTCTTTAATCCAACAAAAATGAGTTTTCTTTTCACTTTTAAGATATAACAGATGAATATGTTTTTCTTTCTTTTCTTGTGCGATTCGAAGTGGAAAAATTGAATAGTTATGATCAAAACTAAATACACTAATGGAAACATCAGTTCTCTTTTCAAACTTTGCTATATCAGTAATTTGTACAGGAAATGGGATATCTTTAAAAACATCTTTAAACATATCTTCATGTTTTTATATGTAGAGACCCTGTCTCCATGCTGCCCGTGTTTAACTGGATATAATGCAGATATGACTGAGTATAGGAAACACTTTTGATCATTATTCTTTATATTAACACATGCTCTTCTCTTCTTAATCATGTATGGAAGTTCTATGTAAGAGGAACCTCTCATTGATACATACTTATTAATTCTTAACTCTAAAAAGTCTATAGAATGTAACATCCATCCAGATCCTTTACTTTGAAACTCTTCCATTTCTCTTATGAGTTTGTATGAAGCTTTTTTACAAAAGTAATCTAAATCTGTAAATTCGAGTAGTATTTCATTTGAAGTTTTAAAATTATGTTCTTGTATCGTATTTTCTTTTCTAAATTTACAAATAAATGACATATTAACTTTAAGCGCATTGAAAAGTTTAAAACTGTCCTTGATTTTATTTTTAACAATCCTACTACTTGCATTTAAGAATTTCAAAGGATCTTTATATCCATCAATGTTTTCTATTCTAAATGTCTGTAATCTATATTTCAATGACATTTCTTTCAGTTCAACTTTTAGCTTAGGTCTTTTCGGTTTTGGTCTTTCAAACACTTCTTCTTTAAATGGGAATATATTTCTAATCTGCCTTCTGCTTTGTTCATCATCATATTGTCTAAGAAGGTTTATCAGTTCTGCTTTCTTAATCGGGAATATCTTCTGATTCCCCTCTCTTTACATTGTCGCCTTAACTCTATTACGGTAAACTTGCTATAATTAATCATCTTAATTATACTATACAAAATCTTCAATTTTTATCTTCACCGGGTTATTTCAGTACATTTTCATTTTTTCTAACACATCGTTTAAACATCTGCACGCGTCTGCCATTGCCTACATATGTTTCCTCGTTGTGTTAGTCTAGAACTTTCATGGGAATAACCCATCAAAGTCACATATACACATTTCAAACTGAATCATTTTTGTAAACTTACTCATCATCATCATCATAATCATCACTGCCATATTTATATTCATCATCACTACTCAAATCAGATGTTTTTTGTTGCATTGTTAATAATTCTTTCTCCTTTAACAGTATTTGCTTCTCAAGTAGTGTTGCTAAGAGTTTAAGATCATGATGAATTAGTTCAAGTATATCATGTAATAAATCAAAATCTTTCTCCATATTTGTTATATAGAAAACCAACAAAAATTCGGCCCTGGAAATATATGTTTGAAAAAGGGTCAGTGCTGGTGACCCTCAGTTGTAACCTTAATTATCAGATAAATTTTCTTTGTTAACCCATCTTTATTATCCCCAGTTACTTCGTAGCCGGCGCCAGATATCCCGCATCGGCTTTGGGGGTTTGTTTGTTCTAATACAACGCTCGTACTTTGATGGGCTAACCCATAAAAGCAATGGTATATTTAGTTTCTCGTATTTTTATACTTAAATGTCTCTTAACTGAATAAACCTGTCAACAAGATCTATATCACTTAAATCTGTGTTCATATGCGAACCGTGCCAAGTTATTCTATCATCATATCTTTCTTTAGCTCTGTTGTATAAGTTGATAGAGTTTGGATCGTCGACGTTAAGCAGAATACTCATACTTGGATACTTAGGTTTGAGTTGTTTAATTCTATTTTCGTAATTGCATGTTTGTTCTCTTCCAACCCAATACTTATATCGTTCTATTCTTTCTTTTTGATCTCGTTCCTCTTCGTCATAGTAAAAAAGTATATTTTCAAGTTGTTCTTTAGTAAGGTTTTTCTTGATAATGAATAGCCTATGTATCTTTCCTGGATCTTCTGTATATGGTGCTGCAACTGTTTTAAGATAATCAACTTTGCTTTCTAGTTCTTGATTGTACAATCGTAATTGCACCATTTGTAGTTCTATCTCTTCTACTCTTGATTGTAACTCTTCTTGATCTTCTCGAATTTGTTTGAAGTCTTGTGTGAAGTAATCTTCGATTATATCATAACACTTATCATAGAAATCATCAAATAACCAAGTTGCAATATCTAAAAGAATCTTTTTGTAAACATATGTACCTGATATTTCATTATTGGCTTCTGTACCGCCAAGTCTAATCTCACATAATGGCTGATGATAATCCCCGGTTTTCCGGGAGCCATGCTTTTTCTCATAATATTCAACTCGTCTCTTAGATCGTTTATTTTCTAACCAATGATCAAACCTCTTACCACCACTCTGACACAGCTTGGTAGCATTGAAGTATCCTGTACTCTTATCTATAATCAATTTAAAATCACCGAAGATACCATACCAATAGTTATCTTTGATCTGTTCATAGCAAATATCGTTTGAACTAAGAGAACTATCCATAGTACTCATATTTATTATATAGAAAATGTTGATTTTTAACTTCATTTTCGTTACCAGCTAGTTTTACTGTGTAAGATGAGTTTCTGAAGTTCCTAGCTTTGGAGGAATTTTGAAGTTTGTTGTAGTCATATCATTTGTCATAGAAGTCATGTGATATCCAAAAAGCAATAGCTAGGAAAATTCTTTTGTATACATATGTGCCAGAAATTAATAAATCTTTCTCGTTTGTACCTTTTGGTTCTATATAATACGTTAAATTTAGCCTCCTACAATTATAGGAAGCTATTTTTTCATTGTAGTATTCCAATAATTCTTATATCGTTTAAAGTCTTTAGAAAAGTAGTCTTCGATAATATCATAGCACTTGTCATAGAAGTCTTGTGATATAATTCCGGCAGTCGGTTTTCTCATCGTAATACCTTATTAGCTCTTTTGATTCTTTATTTCTCAACCAGTTATCAAATTAGTAAGTCATCCCTACGAATTCGGTGTGATGACTTTATATAAGAAATTAACTCTTTAGATTGATTATTTCGTTAGAAGCTAGTTTTACTGTGTAAGAGAAGTTTTTGAAGTTCCCAGAATCCTGGGAACTTCGAAGCTTTTTGTGTTGCTACTTTTTTGAAAGATTTGATCGGCTCACATGTGAGCTCTGGAAATATATGCTATGGGGGTATCGTTTCGTTACCTCTATCTCACTCAAACCAGCCTTTTATGGAATAACCATAAAAGACAAACATTTATATTTACACTACAACATTACTTTTATCTATCTAACTATTATGCGAATCATCAAACCCTAACCATTTAACGTATACTTTGTCACCTTTCTTTCTCAACACCTTTTCTACCAAGTATTCATCTTTATGCCTCGTCTTTAATAGTTCTGGTTCGTAAAATCTACCTTGCACATCCTCTTCTAAATCTTTAATTCTATATGTAGGCGGATTAGATGGAATAACTTCACTAATAACAAATACTTCTGTTGACGAATTAGGTGTATATCCTTTCTCAAATAACCCTTTCGACTTACTTATACGAACATGATCACCTAACTTGTATTTGGGCTTAACACGCTTATATTCTTTTTGATACACTTTCTCCAATATTGTTCGCTCATTCTTCTTATTAACTTCTATAGGCTTTAAACCAATTGTTCTATGAATTTGATGATTATACTCTTTAACTAGTGTTGGCAATATCTCTCTCCATTTATAATTCCCTTGTGTCGTGAACCTTTTCCACATGTTCTGCTTAAGTGTTCGATTAAATCTCTCAACAACAGAAGCTTTCTTACCACTATAGGTTGAGTAGTGATTAACCTTATTTTCCTCCATTAACTTCTTAAACTCTTTATTGTAAAACTCTTTACCTTGATCTGTTTGTAAGTTGCTAGGTTTTCTCGTTCTTAATATGAATTCGAATGCTTCTGTAACATTCTTCCCACTCTTATCTTTAACAGGAACAGCAAACGCATATTTCGAGAACACATCTATAATCGTTAGCAGATACTTATAACCTTTATTTATTTTGGAAACCCCTTTTAACACACCACTATCCATTTCTACAAGATCAGCTTGCCAAAGATCATCGATACCTTTTATAACTACACTTAATCTGTCAAAGTTTTTTCTAGATGGTTTGTGAATTTCTTCTATAATGTCTTCTCTAACACCTTTACCTTCTTCTAGTCAATCAGGCTTTTTAACGAATTGAGTTTTAGTAACACCGCATACAGAACAAATACCTTTCTTTAGTTATCTTCCATTCTTTGTTTGTTCAATTCTAATAGTATTTTTCTTCGTATCTGTCGATTTCTTACACTTAACACAATACATCCTGTTTATTATATAGAAAATCAATAACTATCGCTGTTTAATATTATGCTATCAACATTCTCACTATCATCATCACTATCTTCGTCTTCTCTTTCTACATGCATAAGAAGCAACAGTAATTTACCATGTTTCAGATCAGAACCTTTAGATGGTCTAACTGCTAATTTATCATTTGTATTAAAGTGCAATGGAAAAGTTTCAACTAGAGAACCATTTAAATATATATCTATATAATACGTATTGTAAGATGATTCTATATGCATTAACCTACCTTTATATAGAAATTTGTATGTGATAGATAGATTATGTATTAAAAAGAACGGAGTTTCAACATTTTCTGATATCAATCGACTATGAAAGTCTATAACATAACTCCGTTTGATGAAGTTAAGCTCTTCTTTTAACATAGCAATATCTTTTCTCACAACTGTATTATCTAACTCTGATGTCATTTTAACATTACCAAAGATATCCATATTTATTATATAGCAAAGGTCTTTAGGAAAGCTCTCTTTCTATGTACATTACAACAAACAATATTTGTCCTTCTTCCATAGCAGAATTTTTATTTGGTTTAATCGTAATTATATCGTTCTTCTTAAAGTCAAAAGGTATATCTTTAATCAAAGTATCACCTAAATATATACCTAGAAAATATTTATCCAAACTTAAGTCCATGTGCATTATTTTCCCATTATAGGGAAATTTGTAACCATTAGAAAGATTAAATATTCTAAAGATTGGCTCCTTAACGTATTTAACTTTTAATCGATATAGTAGAGGCATGGTTTCTTTTTGCATAATCAATCTAGTAGTATCCATCTTAACCTTTTCAATATCTTCTTTCTTTATGTATGTGTCTTGTAACGTTTCTAATGCATCTTCAAATCGTTTTCTATCGTTCTCTAATTGAGCTTCTAACGATCTAAGCTGACTTACGCTAACAACATCATTTAAATTCTCCAACAATTTTAATTTTTCTTCACTAATATCAACATCACCTTTTCTATCTTTAACATTACCAAATATATCCATATTCATTTATTATACAGAAAATGCCCATCCTAGTTTTTCAAAACATTTCTTTAACATCTCTATTTGTTTAGGTGAGTGTTTAAAATCAATATCAACATGAACATTGTGCTTTTTCAACAGATGGTAAAATACACATTTAAAGTTAATAAACAATACTCTTTTCGGATTCAGTTCCCTAAAGACCTCGTGTAAGTTTTCGAACTCATTTATAAGTGTTCCCTGCATATGTTGTAATTTTAATGGTTTTTAATCAGTAAGGTGATGGTGTATTAAATAGACATCATCATAATATTTTGTGTATTTGTTTTTCTTTAGTACTTCTAGAACATCTTTTGTTGATATTAAATGTTTTGGCATATCTCCAAATTCATCATTTAACACCTTGAACACCTCTTCGGGAATAATTCTATCCTGTAAAGCTTGCAAACGAGATATCTGTAACTTAAATCTTTTTGTAGTATCGTACCATGGTTTTCTTACGCAAGCAGCTTTCGTTTCTTCACAAGTACTGTAAACCCAACCACTCTCTACAGAACAATCATCACAAATGTAACTACTCATACCTTTTGTTAATGACTTACTACCACAATTACTGCACTCTAATGGTCTAGAGCTATAATTTGACAACAAGTCCTTTAAGGTAATTATTGGACGTAACTTTTCCAACTCTTCTTCTGTGTCCAAAAATTTTGGTATTAACCTTTTCCATAGACAATAACATTATATACGTTGTTTTTATCTTTTAAGTCTATCTCGCTAACATCCTGAAAATACTGATAAAAATTATATCTACCTCGTGCATCTAGTTCATCCTCATGCTTCTCAAAATAATCTAAAAATCTATTGTGTATAGCTTCCATATTTATCTTAAAGCAAAACTTTTATGGATATCCTTATCTCGTAAAGACGTCGCCACAATTTTAGAGTATTCACGACCAAGAGATGCTATTCAAGATCATGTAGACGAAGAAGATAAGAAAAAAATTCAGAAGTTAAGTGCGGCAATTTACCGCCCTTACCAAAAACACATCCAGAACATACAAACAAATCAAGGTCCCGTTTCCAGGACATTGTCAAGTGTACATCCTCATACAATCTTCATCAATGAGTCTGGTCTGTACTCTTTAGTGTTATCATCAAAGAAGCCCAAAGCTAAAGAGTTTAAGAGATGGATAAAACTTTTATGGATACAAACCATAAAAGCGCTTGATCATTTTTAATCATATACATAACGTCGCTAAAAGAATACCCTTGATTTAGAAGATTTAAAACCTTAACACAAAGATGACCACATATAACTGAGCTAAAGTCTTGTATTCGTTCGTCATTGTAAAGTAAGTTTTCGGTACCAAGATATTGTACTAGTTGTTTAGGAGGAACACCACCATAAGAATCGAACACGTACTTTATGTTGTTATTTTTCCAATAGCATATCCAATGAGTACCAATGTTTTCTGATTTAACAAGGTTAACTATACCACACTCATGCACATAAGGTTTTTGTGGAAGTTCATCACTCATAAATACGCCTATAAATCGTTTTATCTTTAGTTCTTTAGCCAACCTCTCTATATCGAAGTTGGTCAATGGTTTTAGTTTTTTGACTTCTTTGGTTTACCCGCCCCCTGCTTTTCTTCCATAGCCATATTGTGTCTCTTTTGTTCTTCAAGTTCTTGTTTATTCTTCTTAGCATCAAGTACAGTTTTAGTAATCGCTGCTGCACCGCCTGTTAATGAGCCAACTGCTCCTAAAGCTGCTAAAATGGCTGGAATTGTAAAGATAAAACCACCCATATGCTCTTTCTTAATCTTTTCCATTTGTGCAGTAGTTAAAGTTAAATCCATTCCTTTACCTTCTTTAATTTTCTTAGATTTATCGTTAAGTTGTTTCTTTGTTAATACATGATCAATATTTAGATCCTTTAGTTCGTTATAAGGAACACTAAACATACAACCTTTAATAGAACACATCTTCCTATTTATTTAAGAGAAAATCTTGGTTTGCAAAAGTACAGTTGTTGTTGCTCCACCAAAATCAATTAAGGAATCATTCTCATCTGTTATCCTTATCTCAAAATTATCAACCTTGTCTTTGGATATATGGAAAAATAATGGATAAGTAGGCTCGTAAATAATACTATGTTTGAACTCAGAATCTGTTTCAAATGATGCTAAAATTCCTGTTTCTCTATGTGTGTATTCTGTATCTTTAACAAACATACCATCTGCTATATTACAGTGAACATTTACAGTATCAAACGGATGAAACTTTGGCAACTTACTTCCAATATTGGTTTTGTTCTTTTCTAAAACTTCAAAAACATTAAACCCAAGGACAGTGCCTATACTCCCAATTGTAACATCATTACTATCAGTTTCAATTTTAACTCTATTTCTTAAATGATCTTCTGATAATGTTATGTTGATGGATTGAGATTTTAAATATTCATTAAGACTGTTTAAGCTGTATTGCCCTTTTGGTATAAAAACTTGTCTATCACCATATGAGAAACTGTTTTCTTGTGTTGTTATGTTTGGTGTCAAATATGTACTGTAAAACCCAACTAGTCCTATACTTAAATAGTTGCTCCTGTTGTCTTATTCGTAATGGAGTTTCTTCTTTAAAACAGAAGTATCACTCGTTAGCTTAAATACCTTAGCCATTTATTATATAATAAATGAATGAGTTTGATTTACCTATAGATATTCCAAGAGAGAATGTAATCAAGTTAATAGAAGATGTCATTCAGAAGTTAGAATACAGTTTAAAGAAGAAAAAGAGAAAACTACGAATTGTTAAATATGCATACTACACTTTGATCACGTTATCAGTTATTCTTTCTGCAACAACTGGGTTTATTAATATTTTTATACCTGTAACAATTTACTCGATATTAACAACCTCTCTTGCAACTGGAAGTGCTATAATAACAGGTTTGTCTTCGAAGTTAAACATAAGCAAAAGAAAAAAACGAATATAAAACCATTGTCACTTGTATTAACTCATTTAAAGAACAGTTAGAGATGATAATAACATTGAATGGTGAAATGGATAGCGAATATATAAAAGATACGTTGCTTAAGATCAGAGAACAACTTAAAGATATAAGATCATAAAATTTGCCCCGCTGTATTCGGAGGTCCAAAAAGTCCAAGACTTCAACGTGTATATTTTTGGTAGCACCGATCGGAGCTCCCTATCTGTTAAGTATTTTCTCGCATCTAAAGGTTCAAATCCAGCAGACCTCTTAATCTCAGGCACATACTACAAGAAGGCACTTGCTACGATCCTAACTCTATCAATCTGTTTAACCGCCTCAAAGAACAAGAAGCTATGCAAATATAAGTCAAGCCCTTAAAGATAACGTAAAACCGGGAGACTACGAACGGTGTCCGCATTACGGACACCCTTCCAAATGAACAACCTCACACAACCTTCATCAACAGGCATATAGAGATTTTAAAGGTGAGTAAAACGCTCGCCTTACAGTTCATCCTCAAATTGTTTGAAAGGGGTCCAGTGCTGGTGGACCCCAACGTGGGGCTGTGAATTGCCGCTCTTAACTTCTTAAAAATTTTTCTTATCTTCTTCGCCTACATGATCTTGGATGGTGTTTCTAGGTTGTGAATACTCTAAGACAAATAAGATCATAAAAGGTGATGATTTTCTCTATAATAAATGAGTAAGAAAACTATTAATTGGGATGTAAAAGAGATGATAAAAGAAACAACAGCTAAGAAAAGAAATGGAGAACTTATACCTGATGATGTTCGATGTCTTATCGTGGGTCCATCGGCGTGTGGTAAAACGTTTTTGCTATTTAACTTCTTATTACAGCCAGGTTGGTTAAACAATAATTACTTCTACATATATTCTAAAAGCATGAATCAGCCAAAGTATGAGCAGTTAAAAGATCGATTTGAGAAGGCAGAACTAAAGTTCAATAAGCATATAGCAACGTTCTTAAGCGGTAATGATTCTATTGTACCTATTGATGAATGTGAAAAATACTCTGTCGTTGTGTTTCATGATTACATTTTAGAGAATCAAGATACTGTTAGAAATTACTTTACAAGAAGTAGGCATAGACATTTAGACTGTTTCTATCTTGCACAAACATATTCAAAAGTACCTAAACAGCTTATAAGAGATAACGTCAACTTCTTATGCATATTCAGACAAGGTGATACTAATCTTCAACATGTGTATAATGAGTTTGTTGGGGGAGATATGTCTTATGATAAATTTAAAGAGATGTGTTCAAAATGTTGGCAAGAAGATTATGGTTTTATAGTAATTGATATGACAAGGAAGGTAAACAATGGTAAGTATAGGAACAAGATAAACCACTTCCTAAACGTTTGATGTTTATTGACGTTTTACGTTTTAACGTTTGACGTTCTTTGACGTTTATTGACGTTTATTGACGTTCATTGACGTTTGTTCGTTTGCTATACAATAAATGGATGAGAAAGAAATTGATAAAAATATTAAATTGAAGGAGTTCTTAATAAAGGGCTTCAAATCTTGGAAGAAAGAAAGAGCAGGTATATGCGATAAATTTAAGACACAACAACAACCTGTAATTGATGCTATTCAAAACTTGGGAAGTGAGATCAAAGAAGTAGCAGAACAAAATAAAAATCTAATAACTGAACTTGCTCCAGCTGCACATAAGACGGCTTCAATAAATCCTAGTCTACTAGAAACACCTAAAAAGATAGCTTATGATAGTTCCCCAAGTAGTAGTGATACGCCTATAACGGGAGAAATAAAACAAATGAGAAAACAAATTAAAGACAAAATGGAAGGAGTAGAACCTTTAACAACAGCACAGTCGTTTGGTAAGATTGCAACGAAATATTATAGTAAAAGAAATGATACTGTGTTTGGAATAAGAACTGTAGAAGAAGATGGAAAAATAATAAACAAGATAGGAAATTTGGAAGTTAAAGTGAATGGCGAAGATTTGATAATTAATGGTAAAACTTATAAAGGAACAGAAGGTCTATGGGAATTGTTAACGACGAATACTAGTAAAACCATTGAAGATTATGACGATGACGATTTCGAACAGTACAAGGAAATAATAATAGAATCAGATGCTGCCTTCCAAAAATATAATCGAGATAAAAAAAAGTAGCATCGAGTAGAGGTTCTAAGTACATTAATATTATCAAGCCTATTCGGGATAGTTATATTAAACCATCTTTACCTCCAACACCACCAAGAAAGAACGCGACACCTAAAAGGACTGGTGAAGGAATTAAACAATATACAGAGATACCTAAAGAATATGTATGGATGGATGATGTGAGAAAGTTAATTGATCGGCTAATAGTTATAGATGGAGAAGAAAGGGCTGGTAATCATAACTTTTACAATGAGAAAGTAGGTATAATGAGTATGATTAATAATAAGCTTTCACAATTTCTTCCTAATGATCCTAAAGGTATGGGTTATTTGATTAAGATCTTAAATACATTACCACCACGATTCTGGAATGATGAGAAGCTTGGGAAAGGACTAATGAATAAGATTTTAAACATGAAAGGGATACCAGAGTTACATATACCAGGCTTCAGATTTTGCGGGCCTTTTACGAAGCTTCAAGAAAGATTAGAAAGAGGTGATGAAGGTATTAACCCATTAGATGAGGCTTGTAAAGAACATGATATATACTACAGAGACAATAAAGATACAGAGTCAAGACATATTGCAGATAAGAAACTAGAAACTAAAGCATGGAAAAGAGCATTTAGTAGTGATACGTCAATTGGTGAACGATTAGCTGCTTTTGGGGTTGGTACTGCTATGAATGCTAAGGTTAAGTTGGGATGGGGATTATAAGTTCTTAATTGAATCTTTTATGGGTATATCCCATAAAAGCGTTGTTTTAAGATTTTCTTTAAAATAAATGGATAGTGTTGAGAGTTACGAGTTACAGAGCTTTAAGGCTAACACAAGAACATTTAATAATTTGAATGAAGCTAACAAAGATATTGAGTTCGATTTCAATGTGGGGGATGGGTTCATACATCCACACAAAGCAGATTGTCATATGACTTTTGATGTTGTTGGTGCATCAGTTGGAGGAACATTTGGTGCAAATGATACTATAAAAATTTGTAGATAACTTCTTCCCATTCTTCTTTTCTCAAATTGAGGTTAGAAAGCATGGTGTTGTTATAGATAAGATTGAACTACCTGGAATAACATCTACAGCTGTCGGAACATTAAAGATTTCCAAGCCAGAAGTTGAATATCTAAAACAAGCAGGATTTGAAACAGATGATAAACTTGGTCTGAGAAAGGACTTTAGTGTTTTGTATCCATTAAGATTAATTCCAGGCTTTTTAAGTGATTACAAAGAGGTTATGTGGAAAGGTGGATTGAGAATAATATTTACAAAAGCTAACAACAATAACGATGTTTTGTACAAATGGACTGGATCAGGAGCAGCTCCTCATGATGGAAAGATAACAATAAAAAGTATGGAGATAAGAATGCCTATTGTTTAATACGAATCTAATTATGAAAACAAGTTAAAGTTGAATATTCTTAAAGAAGCCAAAATCATGTTTTCAATCCATACTTATCAATGTGTTCAGAAGAATGTTGCAGGTTCTTTCTTAGAGTTTGATGTTACTACTCAATTTAATTCTAGACAATTTGATATGGCTGATTTTGTAGTTGTAATGTTCCAAACTGATAGAAGTGGCAAACAAACAGCAGATGCAAGTAAGTTTGATCATTGTAAGGTAAAGAACATCTATCTTAAGAATGGGAGGAATGAGGTATTTCCAAAAGAATCAAGAAACTTAGATATTGCTAACAAGGATTATTTTAAGATGTAGGAAGATTATACTTCATTTAAGAGAATAACGTGTGGCAATACCGAAATGTACTATGATTCTAAAGAGTTTATAGATAACAGAACAATGTATGTGATTAATTGTAGTAAGAGGAAGAATGTATCGGTAAATGAGAGAACAAACATAAAGATTGTTGTAGACTTTGCAGAAGCTGTGGCTGCTGATACTATATGCTATGCGATTTTAATTGGACGAAAGAACTTCACATATGATCCTAAGAATGAGAAAGTAGTAGAAGAGTTTTAGCCCCTCTGTATTCGGAGGTCCAAAATGTCAAGTATTTTCTCGCATCTATGCAGCGTCATACACAGAAGACCCAGGCAAGATCCACATAAATGTATGTTTGTATTGTTTTATGGAAGTTTTTCCATCAAACGAAATTGACGAAAATGATTAAATATTTTGGGTGAAGATAAAAATTGAGAAGTGTTCATTGATTTTCTATATAATAAATACGATGGCAAAACACGTTGGAAGTCTTGAACAAAAACAGGTTATTGGATTAAGAGAATTAGAATTAAATACGGAATATAAAATTCTAAAAATGGAAAAGATTAAAACTAAGTTTGGAAAGAGCATATTAGTTGAATGTGAGAAGTTCAAGGTTTTTCTTCCACCTAGATTTACAAAACACTTAACAGATAAAATGATTGATGAGATCGTTAAAGATGGAATAAAAATCAAATACACTGGTCTAAAAGGTAACTATCCAACTGTTGAGTTCTGTATGTAAATCCAAAAAATGAACAAAAATGAACAAAAATATGCCGTTAGAAGTAAAAAATGTAGTGGTTAGAAATGGATCCTCAAAAAAAGTTCATTCTTACTAATAACTTTAATGTAATTGTGAAAAATGTGCAAACCGAAGTTCAAGTTGTTTTTGATATTAACGGCTGTCTATTCAGCTTGAATTATGATCAGTGGACAGAGTTTAAGAAGTCATTGTTTCCCATAGAGAACGAGGTTAGCAGAAGATTTCATTATCAGTATCCGAACTTGTAATTTTGAGTATGTTCTAAGCGTATAAGTGTTTTTATAGTATCAACACTATAAAAGCTAAGGCCTTTGAACATACAGAATACAATGACGTTCAAATTTTAAAGATACATGTATAAATAAGAAAGTTATTTGAATTTTTGTAATTATATCCTTAGAGTTATGCAATTTATAAGACATTCGATAGATAGGAAATTTATTTGTCTATTGATTATCGTTTGAATTTAGAAAATCGGTTAATATTTGACGAAGTTATAGCCAATTCAAAATTTCGGGAAATTTCAGGAATTTTTTACGGGTTTATTTTTGAGTTTTCGGGAAAATGTTATTCTTTAAAAAGTCTTAAATTTTGTGAAGATTATGCAACTATTTTTTATTTTTCGACTTGATGAAATTTTATTTTGCAGTGTATACCAACTCATATTTTTTTCTGAAATTTGCCAACTTTTTTATTTGATGAGTTAGCACATTACAACTATGGGGGCATAAAACTACCCTCTTAAAAATATTTTGGGTAAACACTATAATATTTGGTAAGTGAGTTGGCAACACTGACATTTTTTCTTTTTTTGAACATTGATGTTTTAAATATATTTGCAAGCTAGGTGGACATTTTAAGAAGTTACTCACTTACTCAGTAGATGGTGTTGCATATCGTGTAGTTTATCACTTTGCTAATAGATGACGTTGCTTGTAGAAGTATTTGTTCATATATAAGGACCGATTTTCACTTGATTTCTTGAGCGTAGTGTTAGCCGAGCTCGCTCACTTGCAGTCTGGCCAGCTGTAAGTAGTTATCGGCGTGGACGTCGCAGGTTCGAGTCGCCTCCAAGCCAGAAGAAGGATTTTCACTCTCTCATCTATAAGCAGCAAATGAGATTGAGTTGACGTGAATGGAGACTAGCGCTAATCAGGAAAAGAAAACGGAGGCACAACAGAAGCAGCAGCAGAAAGAGAAACGGAGGCACAACGGAAGCAGCAGAAGCAGCAGCAGAAAGAGAAACAAACAGAAAAAGGAGCCTGAGAGGCAGCCAAAAGCAAACCAAACAAACAAATAACAGAAAGGCGTAAGTCCTCTCAGGTCCACCTGTGCACAGGTTTTTCTGCTGTTTACTTTGAAAATTTATTTTTGATTTTAAATGTCATAAAAGCATATTCAATCTCACTTTAGCATTGTAGTTATGGGAATACTTTGCGCTGTGTAATTTTGTATAATTAGCTGAGTTCTTCTGCGCTTATCAAAAATATTGGGAGGAGGGAAAATGCGCCAGAAGTAACCACCCCTAACTACTCATTTCTCTTCTTCTTTTGTTGGAAGTAGTGCAGCCATATGGAAGAGTATCAAATGAATTTGTTATTTTACGTCGTTTAATATAATGTATCTTATAAATTTTTTTCGGGCATGCTGACGATAGTATGGTCTTTCCTGCGGCAAATTTTTTTCTCATTGGTAACTTTGACTTCAGTGGGACGAGATTCTTCTTCTTCTTCCACATCCTGTTCACTATCTACTATCATTTTCTTCATTACATCAAAATTTAAGTGTTTTGAAGATTCATAGTTTAATGAAAAGCCCCGTATCTTGCATACTTGAAACTCCTTCTTCGTGCTGGGATCAAAAATACGTAACCCATAGTTCTTGGGTCCAGCCGAGACGTATTCTGAAATATAGGCCTCTTTACCATACTCGAGTACTTCATTTGTTAAATCACCTAAAAAGCCACCAGTTGGAATTGTAGTTTCACCAGGTTTTTGCGTATAAATGACTGAATCTGTATCAAAATACAATACTCTTTCTTGCAGTTGATCTAAATACTTGTACAACTCTAATCTTGCTTGAGCTGTTGTGTACGCGGCTATAAGGACATTTACTCTTGGTAGTGAAACAGGAACTTCATCTGTGTATTGCAAATATACATATATCATATCATCATTTACTGGAAATATTTGATGAACGTCTATATCATGAGATGTTAATTTCTCATATAATTCCTTTGGATCATTAATAATGCTTACATGCCCCATGTTCTCACGTTGTCCAAATTTTCCCCAAAATGAATTTAACATTAATTTAGCTAAACTCCTAAGTGCTGGATTATGTTGAATTTTATTTTCATTGGGACCTATTCCTTCCTTTTCATAAAATTGCTGAATGTACTTCTGCTTAAGATCATATGTTTCACACCATGCTGGCCATCCACTAGCTTCCGTTTTTGCTTTCAGGAAGGTGTTTATGTACTCTGCAAATAAGCCGCTACTTTTTGTTTCTTCATCATATTGAACAGCATCACATGTCCAAATTTCATGAATATCTATTATTTTGTATCCTTTTTCTAATGCTTTTCTTACTTCATCTGCTACCCATGTACCATGTAGAACTCGTTCTTCATCGCTGTGATTACAAGATGACTGGTTTAATTCATCACAACATGTACGACAAAGTGGAAACATCAATCTATCATTTGACTTGTAAGGAAGAACTGGGTGTAAGAGATTTTTTGGAGGTGGAATACTTAGTTTAACTAATCCTTCAACTTCTTCAATGGTGGGAATATTTGAATCTCCAGGCAGATAGATAGTAGGATGAAGAATTGGAAACTTCTTAGTCTTACAAATATGGGGATAAAGCGAAATAACATCTTTGTTTTGGATGGTTTCTCCTTCAGATTCTTGTGCTTTATGATACAAACGTATGACATTCACACGTCCTCCATAAAAAGCATCACGAGGATTTAATGGTGTTTTCTTTGTATACGGATGATTAATAACATACTTCTTCATCTCTTCATTTCCTGCCAATTGTTTTTTAAATTCACAGCCCCATATTGCATGCACATCGCACCCAAAATCTTTTAATTTTTGAATTTTCTTCTTTGTTGCTTCATATCGATATTCCATGGTATCTGTAGCATTGTTATAGATGGGTTTATCTCTGTCGTTAGGGTATCAGTAGATATAGCCATGTGTAAAATCGCCTTCATACTCCCACACGTGTATTCTTCCTGTATTGGAATATGTCCATACACCATCTACTTTCATTGATGAAATTCGTTTTTCCTTACTACGAGCAGCATTGGAAATTTGTATGTTTCTTGTTTTTTCTTCATAAGCTATCCATTGTACTGCTTCAATTGATTGGACATCTCTCCATCGATACCCGTTCTTTGGTATGATACCAATCCTATATTCTTTTAACAAATTTTTACGATACACCAAAGTTACATGCACTGGCGATTGTAATGTATTCCAGTAAGGGATTTACATTTGTTTCCGATTCAAATGTATTCATAAAGGAAATACATCCTTGGCGCAATTCTTCAACATCCTGTACACAATATTTAATGAGTTCTTCTTTCATTTTAAAGGTATCGTTTCGATGTTCAGTATACCATTGGAGAAACATGCGTCTTTCGTCTACTTTCATGGCATCCATAGTGCATAATATCTAATGTCTGGAAGTGTACCTTCATATGTTTGGTTCTCACGTCGATTGAAAAAGTGTGGGAAATATCCTTTGCACGATTGAAGACCAAATGCACCACTTAATTTACTTAGGGGCATAGGAAGAAAGCTTAGTGAATCAATGAATGTTACGTTCCCTATTTTAAGAGATAGAATTTTCGCCCCATTCATGATTACTACTGGAGTCCAATTCGTCTTCTCAACCATGGTCTTAATGATGAAATGTGCACCATAGCCCTTAGAATTATGGGCCACACATGTTAGTGATTTAATGTTTGGACGACGTTGCTGAAGATGTTTCAGAAAGTCTTCTATTACATTTTCTCCGTCAAATATATTTTCTCGTTTTCCACAAACGATACAATTATTTTAATGTCGTTGTCTTCATAACATCTGTAACATGTATGCTGACTAACCAAGACGTTAGGTATATGCTCATATATGTATGCGTTCTCCTCTTCTATTTTCGTATCTTGTGTGCATTCAATATCATAAAACACAATCATAGCTTTCTTCTCCATGATAATTTTTTCATTGACTTTTTTTGATTTTCTTCTTTCATTCACATTCATATAACATTCATGATTGGGTGGTACTATATCATAGCAAATGTTGCAATAAGTTTCTCCACATACGCGAGAACGTTTTCTTTCACTACATCAATTTTCAAACACTGGGCACAACATTTCACAATAGAACATAAAGGCTTTCCATTATGATACGGCGCTGACTTGTGATAGTCATAGCATGACTGGCGATAAAATTCTCGATTACAATCATTGCATGTAATATGGGTTTCTTTAAAGTCACATGGTGGCTTCTTATGACAACGAAAACATACAGTTGTACAATGTTTCAAATGTTCATGCTTCTTTTCATATTTCTTATGACAGCTTTCGCAATAAAAATTACAGTTAAACATGCTGTCAAGCTTTCAATGACGTTGTAATGGTTATCTACAAAGAGTAAGTTTAAAGGTGTTCTTTCATTATCGCTTGGTGGTGCTTCAAACATGACGTCACTTCCTGAAAAGCCCCTATATACTGTAACTTTATAATCCTTTAAATAATCCTGAAATTTACGTAATTCAGGAATTACACCACCATGACTAAGATCTACATCGGCAGCTTCACACAGTTCTTCTGCTTTTTTTCTATGATTTATTTACTTTGATGTTCTACATATCTATTGTACTCAGTTTGATTTCTTCGCTTGTATTTTTTCAGACCTATGTCAACTGCAATTGCATGTGCTAAACATCTTGTGCCTTTATTCTTAATTGTGATAATACCACGTTTTGCCTTTACATATTCCTCAGTATTCATAACATGTTGTTTCAATCCTTCTCCTTGTCCTCTCGGCATGCGTACATGATGAAAATTCACGATGCAATCTTCATTTATAAGAAAAGCCGCATGTTCTTCCTTACTTTGCAGTACCTTTTCATAACTAGTCCATAGAACTTCTGCTGAGAGATTTCTTGCTTCTCTGAACGATAACCAAAAGGGGTGGTTTCCTTTTCTCTCATTTGTGATTCTTATTCCTACGTAATCATGCTGGTCCACATCACGTAGCAAATAATCTATTAAAGCCTATAGACTTGTTTCAATTGCAGCAAAAGGATTTTCACCTGCACGCATGGGCGCTAGACGGAATCTTAACATTGTACCAGCCATATTGTATCTTCTGTTTTGTCTTCTGCGTTCTTCTATTATATGAAATCTATTGTTTTCATCATTACGGCTGTTATTTCCAAATCCTACTTATACATTTGAGTTTCGTTCTGCTGCAAATATGATAGCAACTCGTCCATTCTTTTTTCTATTTCGTCTAAATCGATCTGTAGTTCTGTATGTTCTGTATTAGCCTCAGCTAATATTTCCATAATTGATGGATATATTACTTCTTGTTGTTGTTCTTCTTCTTTTTCAGGATTAGGAAATAAATTGGTAATCCATTTTTCTAGCTCAGATTCGTAGAACTCATCTTCTGTGTTCTTCTTCTTCTCTTCCTCATTGTAAGTCTCTTCTATTATTTGGGAGAACGTTAAATTTAGAAATTCTTCTTCTTTTTTTGTTCTTTCTTCGACGTTTTCTTCTTCCTTTGCTCCTTCTTGTAACCATTTTTTAATTTGGGCAATACGCTCGGAAGCTTCCTCTTCTTCTTCTTCTGTTATCATTCTATTGCCTGCAGTTTCCAATATTTCTAATAGCTGTTCTTCATATTCTTCTTTTTCTTCTACAATTTCAATTTCACTAGTTGCATCTCTTTTTTCTTCTTCTTCTTCGGTATTGATGATCATCTCTTCTTTTTCTTCTTCTTCTTGTATGAGTTCTTCCTCCTATTGTGTACCTTTCTTCATTTCATCATCTTCTTCCTCCTTTCATGATGATCTACTTCTTCTTCTTCTATTCTAATTACGGCATCTATTTCTCTTAGAAGAACTTGCGTCTCTAAATTTACTTCGTTTACCTCTTCTTCTTCTTCTTCTTCTTCTATGTCATTAATAAATGCGGTAATCTCTTTTAATAACTCTTGCGTACACTTGTTTTCCATTTTTACACCCCGGATGTATATACGTAATGCAAAACAAAATTTTTCCAATATGTATATGTAAATAGTGGATATATAAGTATTATTTCAAATAGAATAGAAATAAAAGCGATTTAAAAGAATATATGAATAAATAAAAAAGGCTATATATATAAGTTATTAACAATGGAATAATAATATCTGGAGGGATTAGGAAAGTCTGGTACACTTATCTTTATTTATATTCAACCTAAAATAAAAAAAGAAATGAACTGGTTACTTATAAATATAAACAGTATATATTCCAAAAAAATATAAACAGTATATATACACATAAATTTCAATTCGTTATACGGAAAAAGCAGAAGTTTCAAGGGAAAAAATAGCATACCTTTTAAGTAGTTAAAATGAATTGTAACTTTTTTTCGTATTCTCTGGGAGTGAAACAAATGTATGTTCAGTTTGCTTCAGGTGTATTATCTAATGTATAAACGATCTGTAATTGAATTTTATACTTATTCCCCTGGAGACCCCCAACTTTAACTCCCTTAGATGATGTGTTATTGAGTTCAAAGTATCATCATTGAACACAGCGACCCCGAAAATTATGTATTTGACACTAATGTTGTTAATTTTAAATTATTTTTACGTGTCTCGATATCAACCCTGGAGACTTCGCCACAACTTTAACCCTCTTAGATGATGTGTTATTGAGTTCAGAGTATCATCATTGAACACAGCGACCCCGAAAACTATGTATTTGACACTAGTATTGTTCATTTTAAATTATTTCTACGTGTCTCGATATCAACCCTGGAGACTCCCCCACAACTTTAACCCCCTTAGATGATGTGTTATTCAGTTCAGAGTATCATCATTGAACACAGCGACCCCGAAAACTATGTATTTGATACTAGTGTCGTTCACTTTATATTATTTTCATGTGTCTCGATATCAACCCTGAAGACCACCCCCCAACATCAACCCCCTTAGATGATGTGTTATTCAGTTCAGAGTATTATTATTCAACACAGCGACCCCGAAAACTATGAGGACAAACATCGTGTACGTGAATTTCCTCCCACTATCTCCTTTCCAACATTTCATTCATTTCTCATTATAACCGGCTCCATTAGCATAGCCGACACAACTGTGGGACGTAAAACTTAAAGATTTCCCATTAGCCTAATCGTCATAAGAGTGGGACGTAAAACTCAGATTTCATTTCATTGTTTCTCTCGTTAGATCTTAGCTCGGAGGGTTTGGGGGTGACGGTGGTTCACTGGTAGAGCGTTCACCTCTGGTGTATGGGGTCACAGGTTCAATATCCTGTTCCCATCAAGTGAAGTTTGTGGTGGACAAACACCGTATACATGAAAGGTCGTAGGTTCAAAATCCTGTTCCAATCAGAATGAACTTTATGGTAGACAAACACCGTGTACGTGAATTTAATCCAACTATCTCCTTTCCAACATTTCATTCATTTCTCATCACCACCGTCCCGGCGGGAGCTCAAGTGGTTCGGATTCCACGTCTCATATAGCCTCGCTGCTGAAAGGGATGCTAAACTATAATCAACTCAACTCAACAACTCATCACCACCGTCTCCATTAGCATAGCCGACATAACTGTGGGACGTAAAACTTAAAGATTTCCCATTAGCCTAATCGTCATAAGAGTGGGAGGTAAAACTCAGATTTCATTTCATTGTTTCTCTCGTCAGATCTTAGTTCGGGGGGTTTGGGGGTGACGGTGGTTCACTGGTAGAGCGTTCACCTCTGGTGTATGGGGTCACAGGTTCAATATCCTGTTCCCATCAAGTGAAGTTTGTGGTGGACAAACACCGTATACATGAAAGGTCGTAGGTTCAAAATCCTGTTCCAATCAGAATGAACTTTGTGGTTGACAAACACCTTATACATGAAAGGTCGTAGGTTCAAAATCCTGTTCCAATCAGAATGAACTTTGTGGTGGACAAACACCGTGTACGTGAATTTAATCCAACTCTCTCCTTTCCAACATTCCATTCATTTCTCATCACCACCGTCCCGGCGGGAGCTCATGTGGTTCGGATTCCACGTTAATCAGTAGATCCACGTTTTTATATACCCTCGCTGCTGAAAGGGACGCTAAACTAAAATCAACTCAACTCAACAACTCATCACCACCGTCTCTATTATCATAGCCGACATAACTGTGGGACGTAAAACTTAAAGATTTCCAACCGTGGAACGTAAAACTCAAAAATTTCCCATTAACCTTGTTGGCATAATCGTAGGACGTAAAACTCAAAGATTTCGTTTACAAACAGAAAGACTGACAGACCTTGTTGGCTTTATTGTGGGACGTAAAACTCTTCATTGTTCAAATATTTCATTTACAGACAGAAAGACAGACAGGTATGCATCATATTCTTAAAATTAAAACACCAAGTCTACAGACTTCTTGCGTCAGCTGATATATAATTCCAATGCGAGTCAGAAAACATTCAAGAATTCCATCTTATCATTTTCTTAGAAATCAACGTACAGCGAACAGAAGCATCATCCTAGCTCGCTTATATGTATGTGTTTTTAACGTTAGAATTTCATCTCTATGAAAACACGGAAACGCAAAGAAAATACACTGTCTGAGGTACATTTATAGTTAAATGAAGACCTAACATATTGTTTTATTCTTTCAGGAATAATCATAGACCGTAATATTTTTAAGAATATATTTTTTACTTACCTATTTTAATAAAATCGTCTTATGATAGCACTCTAGTCATCCAACGGATCAACCACGCACAAAGACAAACACACACACTCACTATTTCAAATATGAAGTGAAGAGGATCTACACACACACGTTTACACTGAATCATAAATGTTCTCTGTATACAAACTCACACATACATACATACGCATTCACACACACACACGCGCGCGCGCGCGCGGGGGCGCACGTGATTGCCTTACAAAAAACATGTCATAACAAGTTCGATCATGCCTACCATAATCGAAAACATATCTCGTTACGATTTCAATACATAAAATAATGTCTTTCACATCAAGACTTTGGAAAGTCATGTTTCATTTTGTTTATGCAGGTAGCTATATGGGACTGTATTTCAATTCTAAATTTCGTTGACGTAGTTTTTATTGCTATGGAAATATGTTATATTGCAATTTCTCTTCACGGATTTAACATGAACAGCAAATTCATTTGGCATAATCTGATCTTTAATTTCTCTACATAAGTGATTTTATTTACTTGTCATAACAGACATCATCATGTGAATATCCATATAACACATTTCAAATCCTACGGTTTTAAACAATATGATATGCTATGAGAAGCTTCCGCTATTAGAATATGCTCAATCATTGGAATTCATTCGCAGGACGTCTGGGGGAGGAGTGTATAAGTATGTGTTTCGTTATGAGACTCATATACTGTTTCTTGTCCCACGTATTAAAAAATCGTGAAATACAATATTTACCTTAGCAACTAAGTCAATTTCGTGAGAAGCTTTGATCATTTGAATGTCACATCTTCGGTTCATAATCTACAGACACTTTGTGGAAATAGGGCCAAGGGGCTAAGCAACACGATTTTCCATGGGTATCTGTTCCGTTATGAGACTCATATATTGTGTCTAATCCCACGCTTTAAAAAAATCATGAAATATAATATTTACCTTAGCAACTAAGACCAATTTCATACAATCTGCTGAAAAGCTTCGATCATTTGAATATCATGCTTTCAGTTCATAAGCTACACATATTTCGTGGGAATAGGACAAAGGGGATAAATCGCTTATGCTTTTTGCCTTTCCAGGAGGAGTAGGGGGTGACGGGGGTTCAAATAAACCAAAATTTTCCCACGGGCTTCTGTGGTAGCCGTAAAAGGCTATGAACATAGCAACTAAAGGCTTGTCGAAACTTGCCTCCCAATTCCAAGAAATGATATCAATTTCTAGGAAAACAAAATCAAATTTCGCTGACTCGGCCGTCTATACGTCAGGACATCTACTGCACCACCCATTATGTTTTTCCTATAAATTGTTTATAAACGTGCAAAAACGAAAATTTTTTGTGAACAGTCGTGAACAAACGATGAACAAACGATCTGCATGGTTTATTTTCGTTTTCGAATAATTTTCAGGTACGTGAAGTTGGCACCGCCCATTTTGTTTTTCGTATAAATTGTTTATAAATCGTAAACAACCGAATCTTTTGTGAACAATCGTGAACAAACGATGAACAAACAATCTGCATGATTTAGTTTCGATTTCTGAGAATGGGTTCTGCTGCGTGAAGTTGGCACCGCCCATTTCGTTTTTCGTATAAATTGTTTATAAATCGTGAACAAACCAAAGTTTTATGTGAACAATCGTAAATAAACGATCAACAAACGATCTGCATGCATTATTTTCGATTTCTAAAAATGGGTTCTGCTGCGTGAGTTGGCAGCGCCCATTTCTTTTTTCGTATAACTTTTTTTTATAAATTGTGATTAGACGAAAATATTTTGTGAACAATCGTGAACAAACAATGAAGAAACGATCTGCATGGTTTATTTTCGATTCCGAATAATCGTCAGGTGCGTGAAGTTGGCACCACCCATTTTGTTTTTCTTACAAATTGTTTATAAATCATGAACAAACGAAAAGTTTATATGAACAATCGTGAACAAACGATGAACAAACGATTTGCATGTTTTTTTTTTATTTCTGAAAATGGGTTCTGCTGCGTGAAGTTGGCAACGCCCATTTTGTTTTTTATATAAATTGTTTATAAATCGTGATAAACTAAAATTTTATGTGAACAATCATGAACAAACGGTGAACAAACGATCTCTATGGTTTATTTTCAATTTCCGAAGATGGGTTCTGCCAGGTTCACGCACATAATTAAATTCAATATTTCAACAGTAAAAATTTTAGAAAAACAATGAAAGCATTGTTGCAACTTATGACTGCGTTTTCTTCCTCATTGTTTTAAAATATACAACTTGTTTCACATAATGAAATTACTATGTATTTTTTTCTATAAACAACTAAAATATGTAGAATAGCATTTAAAAAAATATTTAATAAGCCTATTTTGCAGAAAATGTGAAAGAACAATGCGGTCTGAACAGACCGCTCCATAGTAGTTATGTGATTATTTTGGTACTTAATGGTTAAAGAATTACAGTTTAATTGATACTTTCTATGAAGTGATTCGATGCTTTATCTAGAAAATCAATTATCAAAAATATTTATATATATGATTATTTTCCTATTTTGATTCTGGTACAGATGCATGGTCAGCAGCTACAAAAACTGATTAAATTGTATTTCAATAATATTTCTTATTAATAATAAATAATAATGAAGAATGAAATAAATAATGAAAATAATAATAATAATAATAAAATAATAATAATAATATAATAATAATAATAATAATAATAATAAATAATGAAATGTCAATTGTGTAACACAAACGGTACACAAGTTCTATTTATGTTTTAGTCAACATTAGAGTAAGTTACTAATGGATGTTATGAAATGCGTAAAAAGCATGCATAGCTACTTTTATAATTTGTATTTGCTATATATTTCAACAATGCATGAATATAAAATAACTATTAAGCTTTCATAATCTAGGAAAAAAACCTCTTTAACACGAATTTGTAACAAACTTTGAAATATACAAATATATATATTTATAAATCTTGAGGATTTCATAGCTATCGAAAATCGATTACAGCGAAGAATATTATGAAAATTGTGAATTAATTTAGACATCTGCTACGAGACGGTCCTTACAGAAAAAAAAAATCAATTTTCCTTTTTTGGGCATCATTTACAATTTGCTTTGAATAAAGATCAACCAAATCATAAATAGTTTTACTTCATTTTTTTAACTACAATAATGTCTTTGCATTTAGAGTTATTTCGCGAGAGCTCTTCTAGGTACTTAAAGTTATGTGAAATTATATTTTTATTGTCATTACGAATAGAGTTCTTAAACGTACGGACGAACGCAGAATATTAACTTCTGAATTAAAATTTAAGTGTTTTCTTGATACATCAGATTAACATATGTCCCCAAAAAATAGGATCGTCTTACGTATTTCAAGTAAAATTTAGTTTTTTTATCAATTGGAGGGATACATTTGACAGCTGCTATAACATCACTTCAATTCCATAAATTATACATATCACAACATCTGATAAACATATTACACTTTATCATTTTATCAGCACATGCACAGTTTGTATTAAGTAAGATTCTTATTTTTTTCCCACGAAAGTAAGCAATTAAATATTTTTCACTCTATTAAAAAGCATTCTAACTACGCAATACAAGAATATAATAACAACAGTAAAGGTTTTTAATTTGAAATACTATTTACTTATGATTGCTGTTTCAGATAATCGCTGATGTTAGTTTATACAATGCAATAGGCATATAATATCGCATTCGTTTCTAATGAGACAAATATGACCAATATCGTAATAATTTTTACCCTCTTGGCTATTATAGTTCAGTCTTTCAACAGAGACATGCAAATTTTGAGAGAAATAATTTTAAAGGCATATTTTTATTATATTGTCATAGGAACATTGGAATTGTCTGAAAACTACGTCATCTACTCATATAATTGCTTTCTTATCCTGTCAATAAGGAAGGAGTAGTATTTGAAAATTTTAGCACACAGAAATCCCATTTCGGATACGAACTTAACTAATTGAATAAAACTAACAATAAATTTAATTAAAAATATATCAAGACTAAACTTTGCTATTCAAACTTTGTTCGAAAATAGTTTCTGGCATCATAGTTAAACATCATAAAATGAGTTAACTAAAGCTATTTATTTGTTTCGATCTTCGTGCCGTTTATTAGTAAACCAAAACTGAAGGAGTCATTCTGAAACAACATGCAATTTCTCCACGAATTAAAGACAAGCAGCACTCATTCTGTTATTGGCTGAATCCGTCGTGTCATCACTCTCACAAACACGTAAATGTATATGTCCAGATGAAGTTTCATCACTCTCACAAACATATATATTTATGTGTTCAGATGAAGTGCGTTAGATTAAATATCTGTCAAAAAGAAAACACTAACTAATATTCTTATTAAAATTTGTGATGTGTGGTGGGCAGTCGTCTAATGGTTGTTTAATGGTCTGCAGAATTCGATTTTACAAAAATGTGTCTTGTACCGAAGTCTCGTTGTGTACCTAATGCACATAGCATTCTGCGAACGGTTTGAAGGATACAACTATGACTCGAAACCAGTTGTGCATATTGCAATCAATACCTTACGCTTCTGCTTCGGATACCTTATTATAATTTTTCTTGGCATTGGATCTGACTTCGATTCCAAATTCTAGAAAACATAGACTATTTTGAAGTATCTTGAACCGCTTGCTTTAGTCATTTTCAATGAAAATTCTTTCTATGGTTTTCACAAGTCTTAAAGACCACATTGATTCTATTACTTTTAAACTGCTGAGATGAACTGAATCCTTTCCTGAAAGTAACTTGATTGGTAACAGGTGCGAGTTTTTAATCCTGTGTGCCTGAGTTATATTCAAAGCCAAGTCTTGTGTCAGATATTATTTTCCGAATAAGAAGTGAAAGAAATGATTTAGTATTTTCATTATGGGCTTTTGGCATCTTTAGCCATTTAGACCGTCAGGTATAAAAGCATACTTCCCTCGAATAGAACGCTATCCGGAGGAAAAGGAAGGAAGAAAGAATTGGGGAAGGAAGGAAGAGGACTAGGACATGTAAGTTAGATACCGCCTAGACATTTGCCAGGAGTGAATGAGGAAAACCCAGGAAAATTCCATTCAGGATGACTCGACTGTAAAAACTTTTACACTTTTTCGACGTAGTATCCCTACTGGAAATTGAACCCGGGATCCCGCCAAGTGAACTTTGTGGTGGACAAACACCGTGTGCGTGGCTTTTCTCGGGGTTCTCCCGTTTTCTCCCACTTTCTTCAATTCCACAATTTTATTCATCTCTCATCATCACCGTCTCCTTTAGCCTAACCGGTATAACCGTGGGACGTGAAACTCAAAAAATTCATTTCATTTTCATTTTTTCGAACCCGTGATCGCTCGCACCGAAGGCGAGAGGGTTAGCGACTACGACACGTAGGACCTCAAGAAATGAAAAAAATAATCTATACTACACAACTGATGAAAATTGTTTATTTACGTATAGATATTTCCAGAGATCTTTCCTTTTCTTTGCGTTCTTTAAAACATTCTTTACGTTTAATTATTCACTAACTAACTAACTAACTCTATGGCCTATGGAACCCGGAGGTTCAGTGCCGCGTTTACAAAACTCTCCACTGACTTCTATCCTTAGCTAATTGGATCCAGTTTCTACTTTGTATTCCTATCTCTGCGAGATCCATCTTAATATTATACTCCCATCTGCGCCTAGGTCTTCCTAATGGTCGTTTTCCTATGGGTCTACCAGTCAAGACTTTGAAAGCGTTTCTACTTTATTCCATTCTAGCTACATGACCTGCCTGCCTAAGCCTCCTAGATTTGACGACCCTAACAATGTTGGGTAAACCGTATAAACTATGTAGTTCCTCGTTATGAAGCTTCCGCCATTTCCCATTCTCGTTCCTCTTGGGTTCGAATATTCTTCTCAGGATCCTGTTCTCAAATACTTCCAATCTATGTTCTTCCCTCAGAGTAAGCGACCATGTTTCGCAACCAAACAGAACAAAAGGCATGATTATCGTTTTATATATTTTAAGCTTCAAATTCCTCGACAGAATTCGCGACGACAAGAGATTTTGAACCGAATAGTAACACGAATTCCTTGCTTTTAGTCGACATTTAATTTCTTCGTGAATATCATTTTCGTCTGTTAATATTGATCCTAAATATTTGAAAGTATCCACTTTATCAAAAGTATTATTTAATATTTTAACGCCTCCACAATTTGCCGTATTACGGTCCCGACGCACTTCCATGTATTTAGTTTTCTCTGCATTTACTTCTAAATTTATTATTATGCTTATTATGCTTATTTCACGGTTCAAGACACCTTGCCCAAAATTTACGAACAATATTATAAAAGTTACCTAGTACGTTCTGCCGTATTTTGTTGAGGTCTGTGTTGAAGTGGTCCTCACACTGTGAGTTGAATGCGAATGGAGATAAGGCGAAGGTCATTTGTTAGTGTATGTATATACTACATACTACCTGGTCGTGGCAGTTCAGTTACAACGTGAACTTGTGTCAGAACAGAGTAAACATTGGAGCTCAACAGAGCGTAATAAGGGCCTGTATATTGTACAAGTTCAAACTTTGGTCACACAGTAGCAGGGAGGAAGATTTGCCAGGTCTTTGGTGAGGATGTCGTAAATACGCGGATAGTGGCGTGGTGGTTTAGTATGGTTTAGGACGGTAACGAAACTTTCGAAGACGCAGTGGGTGCCAGAAGACGAATACATGAACGAAATGAAAATATTCAGGCAGCAATTTAGGTGAAAATTAGACACGTGAGAAATTGAGACTACAATTCAGTGTTAGTGGAGAAATCACTTGACAGCACCTCCATTAACATGGAAAGCACCAGAAGAAGGATAGATGGGTCCCACATGATTTGACTCCGGGGCAGAAGGCAATTCGGGCACACAAATGTGTTTCTTTTCTGTCTCGTCTGAGGAGGGAGTCATTTCTGGACAGGGCGTTAAAATATAATCGGAAGTGGGTCCTGTACAAAGCTCATGGTACCGTCATCATCGGTTAGCATTCCATACTCTCCGGACATAATCACCTGTTCCATTATTTGGATAATCATCATCGAGGACGCTAGTTCCAATCCCTTATAGAGGTGCGAAATGCACTTGATATCTTCTTCGTTTTACGTCCCCCAGGTTTTACTGGGATGGAATCCATGGCCTC
The DNA here is from genome assembly GCF_964235325.1 of Thermobia domestica. Lineage (NCBI taxonomy): Eukaryota > Metazoa > Arthropoda > Insecta > Zygentoma > Lepismatidae > Thermobia > Thermobia domestica. The sequence continues at coordinate 305,214,413 of NC_137455.1, forward strand.
CCACAACGTTGGCAGCTGGTTGTTGATGCAGATGAGTTCTATTTTTAATCTTCCATGTACTTTTAAGTGACATATCGATGTTTGAATATGGTGGGTGTAAAAACGACACAACTTTCTTGGTTACCTTTATAGATTGATATTAGTATGGAGATACATTTTCTTTCTTAAGCGTCTTAGATAAAGTCTTGTGTGAACATAGAATTTAATGACTGTATATGAAAATTTAATGTCTCAAGTATTAACGATTCCTTACAAGCTGTATCTGTTCTTCCTTTCTCATTAATGCAACGATGCAAAGGAGAGGTGGAAAAGGTTAAAGTTTTCATTTCTCGATAATGCTAACAGTTCGTAGCTATGGCAATTATAAAAAATGTATATAGCTTTCGCTGAAAACTGTGTCAAGTTACTGTGTGTAATCAATCGCCCACTCGAAAACATAATAGCGAATGAAACTATACGTTTGGTGACACTACCATACCTCTTGTGAAAACAAAAGCACGAAGGTATTACAAATGTATAGAAGACTAATTTTCTTATAAAAAATGTTTTATGATACTATATTTATTTCACTATAGGGTTTCCAAAATATGAAAACTCATAAATAAAATTACTTCTAATATTTTACGATGGCGCACAAAATATAAAATTTTAGTATGCACATATGATATGAGGCAAATGACATATTGTATTAAAAATTATCTCGTCAATCATCTTATAATTAGACATTTTGCATTTTGCTTAACGCGTAACGACTAAAGAGCAATATATACGACATAAGCAAGCAATCTCCTTATATAATATCAGTATGTTTCTGCCGCAACATTTCACTACTAAAATTACTATGTTCAATGTTTTACGTTTATTTATCATATATTTACTTCTAGAACGTTTCTTGCAAGCTCAGTAAGGAGAAATTAATAACTCAAGGTCTATAAGAAGAATTTAAATTAACTGGCGATAAAACTTTAATGTTTTTTATTTTCTTGTTTTAATACTAGCTTTAAACTTTTTATCAAAGAGAATGATTGTAGCAATGAAATTATATGTTTTACAAGAAACTAACATTAGAAATACAAGGTATTGAAATTTATGGTACTGCCATATATTTGAGCGTCTTTGTTCAGATAATTTGAACGGTATCTGACACCGCTACTCAAGCAATGTGACCCTCATGTCAGCTAGCTGGCAACTAATCGTGATTGTGCGCACGGTCGGTGATGGATGAATGGTACCAAGGTGGGCGAAATACGTAATTAATTAGTTACAGAGAGACGTCACCTCTAAGAGTAGGAGCGATATCCCATACCGCACCTTGATCATTACGGGTTAAAATATTTTTCTCGGAATCAGAGGCTGCGATATTACTTTCATGTAGCGTCTGCTCTCAGAAATACATTATCAAAATTATTGCTTTTCTACCATTATTGAATGCTCCCACGAGGAATAGCCTATACGTTTTTGCCGTGCAAGACTAGGTTTTGATATGTACGAAAAGAAATCATATAGCTTAAGTCGCACGCTAAGCTCTACTTTCATGTATCATAAAGTCTCAGTGAGAAAGGGACGCAAATTCCAATCCAAGAAATCTTTCCTTAATATAAAATTCTGGTTTCCTCGTGATTTTGTCACAATGTTGATATTTCTTCCATAATACTTCAAAAACACTCAAATAAAATAGGAACATAATGAGTACATAATATGAAATTAAATAATTTGAGTGCAATATAAGGAAAATGACGAACGTGACAAGATACAAAAGAGCTTGATGGACTTGAGAGAAATAGGTATTTGCAAAACTAGTATTTATGGTTTTAAGAAGAAGCAAACTTTTATAATAATTTCAAAGGAATAAAATATTCTTAAAAAGAATAAATCAATAATGTTTTTTATTCTGAGAGCACGCACTACCATAAAACCGTATCATCTTCTACGGTTGACATTTTAAAATTTTGAGCCAAGTCCAATGTGACAGTTTCTATGATGGTAGATGACATAGATCTGTCATGCCTCCTTTCTCATGTTACACCCATAGATTTATATTTAATATTTTCTACAACGTTCCAATTTTATTTAAGTGTTTCCATATTTCTAAACAATACTATACATTTTCTGTGATTTTTCTGTATTAAAGTGGAAGCGATGGCATTTTAAAGCATTACAAAGCAAACAAGCAGAAAACATTACAGTTTCGTGAAAAAATCGAATTCGATATTTGAGCGAATTAAACATTCCATAGCCTGGACATGCCAGAAAACTGAATATTGGATGTATGTCAATCTGTTCATTCGTATGTCCTTTCATATTAATGTGCAAATGTTATGTGGGAGGCCATGCCATCGGGAGGACATACATTTAATGTTTCGAAACCTAATTTAAAACGTTATGTTTTTTAAAGGTAAGCTTGGGATATTGTTTTCGAAATTTACTTATCTAAAAATAAAGGTAGTTAACTGAAGAGGCAAATATTAAAATTTGGTATTTTTTCAAAAACTGCTCCAACGATTTCCTCCATATTTCGTAAATCAATATTCTACTATCAACGTTTTAATAGGACATAAGCCAATTTTTAGGCAAAAATCAGAAGGGGTATTTTATTTTGTGTTGTGTATTCCATATTATTTTCTGAAAAACGAGATAGGCATTTCTCTTCATATTTCGTAAATAAATATTTCAAAAAAGAACTGGCAATATTCCATATTTCATTTGTCTTGAACGTAAAACCCGGATGAGGTGGTTTATTCTTGGGGTGACTTTTCCTGGACGATTTTCACAAAAATGATTCAGGCGGTCTTATTCATATTTCATTAGTAATTGTTGTATTACCTAACAATATGGGACAACTTATTCACCATCCAAAAATTCGTAAAGGGTGGTTTATTTCTGGAGGCGAATTATTAAGTAAGATTATGCTATATATTTCATTAATAACTCTATAATGTTGAATAAATCACTTGTCTCGAATATATTTATGAGAATAGTTTCCTTCATTATTATTATTATTATTATTATTATTATTATTATTATTATTATTATTATTATTATTATATATTTCCTCAATAGTTTCCGAAATAGTTTGTAAACTATTTCCTCAAATACAACTCATGCCATTTTATTTATTTTTTCTAAACCTAGTAAATGATATTCATTTGTCAGTGAAAGTTTACAAACGGTATTTTCTCTTTTCACTGAAACAAACATTGTAGTCTTTCATAAGAGTTTTCGTAATAACCGGAGCATAACACGATTTACATTGAGAAATTAGACCCGGTAAGTTCAGTGTGGATCTCTACCTTCTATATGCGCACACAAACTTGAAGTCATAGAAATATATTTCCCAACATATACTTTTTCTATTTTGCTATGAATAGTTTATCGGAATATTTCCTCCAGTCTGCGATCTAATTTTCCACAGTATGAAAGTTCGTGTTTCAGTTGCAAACATAATAATAATGATACTAAAAATAGCATGTGTAATACACATATTAATATGTAGTGCAGAGATGATGAGTTACGTGTATGATAATACCTTTATACTCAGGAACAGGGTTTTCGTTTTTGTTATTAAAATTCCGGACACATTGAAAGTCTTAGATCCCATAAGATAGTGCACAAACATGTTGGGCACACCCCAGGATGTCCTTCAATTGCTAACTCCTCCATTTGCATGGATACTTCTAAAAGATTTTTATTCTGAAAATTATAGCACTGATTTAAACTCGTTGTTTATTAGTACAACGCTAAGAGGTCTTATAAGGTAGAAATGTTAATGCGACTAATAATTCATACGGTATCTCTTGAACGAAAGTGAATGTTGAGATTATTTACTGCAACACTTGATTAGAGTGTTTATCTTGGCCGAGCATTAAGCTAAGTTTACAAGAATAGAAATTTGTTATAAAATAAAAGTGTAATAGATGAAAAAAATATAGATGCAGAGGTATGAGTTTGAATTGCTGCAGCGAAGATGCAGAGGTATGAGTTTGAATATGTCATTTAAGGAGCAATAAATTAATATCACTTATGTGTTCATAACGTCAAAAAATTTTCAATACTAATACTCGATATATATTATTTGAGCTACACATTATAAAAAATTATCGATTATAAAAAATATTCAAACTATAAGAGATAACGAATGAATTAATAAATGGTGAGCATGATTTTGTATCTGTATTATTTTGACGTAAGGCTTCTATATCAGAGTTTGTACAAAATGAAAAACTACTGTTCATTAGCAGTAAGATATATATTGGGTGATGTTTTTCACTCATTTGAACTGCAAACCGAGCAGTAAATAGATTATTTTCAAATATAAGCTTAAAAACACATTTAAACAACCTCGAAACATTTCAATTTAATCAAAACCGAATATTCAGCCTCATACATTTAAATGATTAGTGTTGGCCGTAAGGTTGATGAAGAGTATAACGCGCCCGTAAAGAATCCGGTCAGTTAAGAAAAAATGTAAACCAGACTTCATCAATCGGGCGCTTTGGGTGCAGGACATCTGAAGATTCTTGTATGCGATACCCCAGCCCAATCCCCCCAACAGCCCTTACCTTTTATTGGTTCAGATGTCCTACAGTGTTTTTTCTCCAACCTTCAGTTGAAACTAACGTGCAAATTAATTAGGCTGAAATAAAATAACACAAACATACACATATAATCTGGAAATAATCACGCCAAAATCCTTGTTTTATTGTTTTTATTAAATTCCAAAAAAGTGGATAACAACAAATATACTGTTACAACGAATAATAAATATATAAGTGAAATGTCGTATTTGTATTCGACGTTAACCAACAATAATTCCAATAAGAAATTTAATATATATTCCTTACTTACGTATATATACCGAATCTTATAAATTATCAAAGCTATCTAGGAACATTATGATTCAAACAACTATCAATCGTTACTGATTCGGAAATTATGGGGGGGACCTCCACCTAACCTTATGTTTTATGTAATTATATTTCTTTAATTTCTTTCTCTTTTGAAAAATTGTAAACCAGATTAGAATTGTATAGTTAAGAAACAAATATAGGAGTGGTGACGCCACACACTTATATTAAATGGCACTGGGATTGATTCCGTCAAATTTTTAATATTAATTTCAATTATCAATTATTCTCTTTCTAATAAAAAATGTAGTATTTCCAGGCAACAATATGATCTTCTCCTTCTTTGACTGCTGAAAATTTCATTAACAAAGATCGAGCTGAGATTTTTAGTCAAAAACTGCAATGGAATTCAAAAATGGTGCAGACAACTTAGTATTTAACAAACAACGGAAAAATTCCGATCAAAGGAAGCACACTATGAGACAACCAACAAAACTGTGGAAAACATATCCCTAACATTTAACAAGGGTCACAAGGAAGTACAAACATTGAAATAGTTCTTATCTCTCAATGGTGGTCTAACACTTTTCCTTACCAACGGTATCTCGACTCCTTCACCTCTGGGTGGAAATCGACCTTCTATTTGGCTTACTCAAACCACTCCATACACCACAAATACGAAAGGAAAGACGGAACACAATATCCTCTCAAAAAATTATTAACGTATCCAAGTAGACGAAACAAAGTAGAGTCATCGATTTTTCATCGATCTTTCTGCAGAACAACGATCTGGTAATTTTTGTAGTTAGCCAACAAATCATTCACTTTCAATTCTTTCTTCTTTAATACCAGGATCGAATATTTGCACTGGGAATTAAAATCAATCCCTTGATTTTTAACAGCTGTACATTCCTACCCCACTTTCCGACATTCACGAGAGTGTCACTCTTTTTTATACTTCCAGATATATTCGTTATTGGTCTCCTTTAAACGCACCATGCAAAAATCACAGGAAGTTACTAATACACCGATAGAACAAAATCGTGGTCGTGTAGTGAATCCACGCTTCCTCATGGTCACACAATCCTCAAGCAGACATCTTCATACCGTGGCAATGCCGAGCGTAACTCCCCGGCCGGGAGTCCGCTTCGCTCCGAGGAAAGAAGAAAACAGTGTTGCCGTCTGGAAATACTATTAGAATTTTCCACCTTTTTCTTACTCTTCTTTTTAATTGTCAAGATCTTTAGTTCTTTTTCAAAAAAAAAAAAAAATTAAAAGAATGTTACAACAATTTTCTTTCTCTCTTTCGATGTTTTAAAATATAAGTTATTTTTAATTGCTTCTGTATTTGTAATAAAAGTTGTTCTGACGAGTTTCTTCCAACTCAGATTCAGTGGCGGCTTTTGTTACAAGAGCAAGTGTTAAGATGAATGATTTAAATCTCTGATTTTGAAATCAACGTACTAACTTATGACGTAACCTTAAACTGGACTGATGTGAGAGAAAACACAATATCAGGTAAGTAATGATCAATTTTGCTTATACTATTCTTTCAAGTTGAGAAAGCAAATCTAGAAAACAGATTATAACGCCATTGGAATTATTCTCATTTTTTGTTGTAGCGGGAGTAAGGAGAGATTATCAGATTCTGGCTGCCTGTTGTTTATCGTTTATTGTGCTAACGTCTAAAGTGTATGAAATGGCTGAAGACAAGTAACCAACAGAAGATTATAAGAGAAAAGATGAACATTGGAAGTAAGCGATAAAGTGGACATCAATAAATCTTTATTTTATAAAATTTGCGAGATGACACTTCATAATGTTTACTATTATACAAATGCGGAATGATGCCTAGCATGATTTTCTCTTGAATCTTTCATTTATTGAGATTTTTAAATGTACGAAAGGTGTTAGTATTACAGTAGGGAGATATACAACTTTCTGACTCAGCATATGTAACACATAAGATACCAAAGAAATAATGGAAAATAATAGAGCATATTCCGTTTCTAGACATAAAAATATAACCATCTAAAATTAGTTAGTAATAACGGAATAATCTTTTGTAATAATAACCTTCTGTTGTAAAACACTAACATCAAGATCATTAAGAGTTCCATCAGCTTCATATTTCATTGCGGTCTTAATATTTTCAGAATTCAAGTGGACAACAAATGTCGAGAATTCTTTGTAGTACTTTTGCTTCTGGTTTTCAACTTTTCCAAAAGTCCTTAGAAAAAAATATATTTAGTTAATTTTTGAGCAAATGGTTAAAAATAATGGGAAAATTAGGTAAAAAATATAGAACTAAAGGGCCCCTTGACACAAGGAACTCAACATTGAAGTGTTGAATTTTTGCAAAAATCCGGCGCTATAAGGAAGATATAGGGATGAGTCATGATGGAAACATACAATTTCGGAAATAAAGTAATTATCATGAGACGAAAGGGCAAAATATCAGAATATGTTATAATTGAGTATATGGGAGACTACATGTGACAAATGGATTTTTAGTTACCTTGTGTTCAGCATAATACGCTGGTATTTGGACAGTGTGTAAAGCATAAACACCAACAATAATAGTTAAAAACCACGATGGAGACTTTCAAAAACTGCTTTTTAACGAAAACCTTTTTCAGCTTTCGCCAAAAGAGGTCCGTTTCTTCACCGAAACGGTTTTCGGTTTTCTCCAAAAGCTGATTTGGTTTTTCAACGGATATGGTTTTGGTTTTCATCGAAACCGGTTCTTTTTTCAAACTTGGTACTATTTCTGATGTTTAGTTGTTCTCCGGAAACCAATCCGTTTCCACAGAAATAGTTTTACTTGTTTTTCAAAAGTTTTCTCCGAAGCCAGTTGGAGAAAACCGAATTTGGTTTAGTAGAAAAACCGAACCGGCTTTGGAGAAAACCGAAATGTTGGTTTCGGATTTCGGTTATTCTAGAAACCGCTTTCCGCTTTTTATGGAAACCGTTTTTTTTATCACTAGTATGCACACCACAAATAATCATATCCGCTTCAGCCGAAACACTTTCGTTATAAGCACCACTAGCCGCTGGAACTTCCTTAAGCAAGTTCCTCACTTAGCTCCTACAATTTGTACAGAGATAATTAACTTCCGCTGCAAAACAGAAACATTTCTCAAGCGAACGACGCTAGTAAGTTTACTGGTTGTAACTCAACTTCACCACCAAAGGCTCATTTGCGTTTCCGTCGACACCATTTTCCAAATACTCCACACCCTGATGATTGAACACTCGTCCTTATCACAAAAAGAATTCTTACAAACAATTGTACGAAACGAGTCGCCCTTAGAATATCCTCGTTAAGTGACGGTCATATCACGCCAATGTCGGAAATGGTCACTCTCAGATTGAAAAAAAAAAGTAGACGCACAGTGCTGTAATCAGACCCTATGCACATTCTGTAGCATTCCGATACAAATTGACGACACCACAAATACAATTCGCAGTAAGTAACGTAATTGGCCGATACGCTGTCTATTTGTGGTGTTTGTTTGTTCAAATTTTTACGCTTCTTCAATCCTTTCTCTCCACACTAGCTATACATTATGCTCCTGCGATGATGAGGTTGCTGATCTAGTTGTATTTTGTCCAAAGGTAGATCTTTTGGTCCGAAGGTTCTTTCCGAAAGATGAACTCACAGGAACACTATTTTCTGCTACATATTCTCCCATACGCGGCAAGTAAACATTCTAGATTTCTCAATTTTTATTCGGCACAGTATTCGGAAACTACACAAATGCCCAATGTGGATTTAATTTTTATTTGCCGGTGTTCGCGCTGTCTAAAATTCAGCTTCCGAGTCTGAATCCAAGGTACCTAAAAAAGTCTATTTGTTACACGTAGTTTCCCGCTGTATACCATTATAAAATGTCCCCTTTTCTGCCATGATAAATACTTTATTTCGTAAACTACATTTTTCCATGATGTGTCAGCCCTATACCTTCCTCATAGCATCATAGTTGTGCAAAAATTCGACCTTTAATTTTCAGCTCCTTGTGTCAAGGGGTCCTTTTAATTTAAAATTGTAATATGAAATTAAAATCCACAGTGATTGATGATTGTATATTTATTTCATGGTTGAAAATTTTCCATAATAGAGGCTAGTTCCATAATATTGTTAACATTTCGTAAAACATTTTATTTATACAGAAAGGAAATGAATATAATAGAGTAAATTTGGGAGGTGATTTTGCACAACAGAATCTCACCACAGGATTGGTGATTTTAATCCACATTTACGTCAGATATGTGCTTCAGAAACCCCTCACTTCCCTTAAGAATGTCCCTTTCTAAGTCGAATTCAGGAATCCAGTAGTTAGCACATACTTAGCATATGCGGTTTATGATTTCAGAAAATTACTTCGGATAATCACCTCCTGGAACAACAGGTGGGGGTTGATTGGTTTGTGAAGCAAACACCTCGAAGGCTGTCTTCCTTCCACCCTCTACGGCCTTTCTTTCTATAACTATGGTATACGGTGTACGATATGACTACGAGCATATTTTTATGTATGACTTTACACAAATAGCTCTTTTTCATTTTATGTCACGACATTCATTAGCACCCAGTATATTTTGTAATATTATTTTAGACTTTCAAAGATTGTTATGCCTAGTGTCAGACTTCGAAAGAGTGTTATTCCTAAGTACAGGTAAGATATATTTAGTCGTCAGTCTCAGGGCAGTGTCGTGGAAAATCAGCGCCCGGTGCGAGAGTATACGACGGCGCCGCCAAACATATATTCCAAGCAATTCTTCCTATCTTTTTTCATTTTTCTCCCAAATTTTCGCCCTCTTACTTCGGCGCCCGGGGCCGTCACCCCGCTCGCACCCCCAAGGTACGGCCCTGGCCAGCCTGTCTGTTGACAGGTATCAGAGTAAAGATGGTAGGCAATAGGGAAAAATAGTTAGATAGTATTTAATGGCCCACGGAAATATTATACCTCCATCCTTATCCGTCTTTAGGAAAATGGTCGTGTACTAAAAGTCCACAATTTTCGTTTCAAAGTTAATTATAATATAGCAACAACCGTCATAGAAAGGAAGAGATTGTTTGCTATATAAGTATAGCATCTTAAGATTAACGATCCCTTAACGATCTACTAAACCTTGAAGATACAGAAATTGACTTCATCACCATCTTTCATATTGATCACCATGCAGCAAACCTTTACTGCAGAATGTAAATTGCTTATTAATTTGAATTTACTCTTCCAACCATATATTCAATCTTTGCTGTAATACCTTTGTAGCAACTATAAGTGGTAAAAATGTGCTGCTTGTTTTAAATGTGGTTTTTTCATAAAGTGTTAATGATTAGAGATCAGAACATTGAATAAGCATAATTGAATCCACAAGTAATACATTTATAGCTTTTCTTAGTGTATCGTACTCTTATATAAAATACAGAAGAAGTTAACTGAAAAGCATGGAGCATGCAACCTTTTCAATTGCAGCAAGTACTCTGGCAATAATATCAAATTACCGTGATGATAAAGATTATGATAATTCTGAAATCTACCATGGTTTTATAATATGTAATGAAACTCAGTTCTTTTAATACATTTCTCAATGTATCTTACTGCAATATGCCGAAGTGACTTTTTTCTTAAATCGAAACATTACTTTTTAACTGGTGACACTCCGTATGGTTTAATAATCTCAATTCTGACCAAAAATGTAATTAAATACATTCTGAGATCATGATTGACTATATTTACTCTTTGAAAACCCCTTTGAATTTCCGACTGAGTAAATTTGGTGAACAAATCGTAAGAGCTGGTAATGGAATCTTTCACTCATTGTAATGTCTGTCAATTATTATTACAACAGGAGTTTCTTGGAATTTTTTCCAGGATTGATAAATGAGTAGGAACGTTATTGAAATACCAACCATGAATAAGCCAAACCACAACAATCTGAAAAGAAAATATGTGAATGTGAATTAAGCAGCGATTATTATGCGTATTAATTCATTAAATTCAATGCTCAGATAAAGATGAATCAATTTTGAGGATCTGGATTATTTTCTGCTATATCCATATCCTTTATTACAATATCTTAATTAGTTTCAAATTGATCTATTCCAAAGTTAAAGTAAAAAGGTAGCACACACAATGCCTAAGCGTATTTGATGCAAAATTGGTTCGAGTAAGAATGGCTATAATCCGTACCACAATTATGTGAATTAAGAAATGTTCTTACCTATATTAATTCCTCAAACCTTGTACAAAGTTACAACGGGTTCAAACCCCAAACTTCCATTTGGCTTCTCTTATTCCAGTACCCTGGCATTACTGTTCTTTTCTGTAGGTTGAGCTCCTCCGTGGCTAAGCGGTTAGCGTACGCGCCTTTGGCGTGGGAGTCCCGGGTTCGATTCCCGGCGGGAGCTCATGTGGTTCGGATTCCACGTTAATCAGTAGGTCCACGTCTCATATAGCCTCGCTGCTGAACGGGACGTTAAACTCAATATCAACTCAACTCTTTTCTGTGGGGTTTGCAACTGATGAAAGTTAAAAAAGTAACTGCAATCAATAAACTATTTTGGATTTCTAAATTGATTTGAGAAAGTGTATCTAAAATCAGAATGTTCAGAATTTTGCTCCGTACAATTTAATACTTTGTGAAAGGTCAGTTTCAATAATTTCAAACATTTCAGCAACTTTCTTGTTACCTGCCCGAAGAACATAGGTGTACGTATCCGTTTAGGGAATGACTCATGACAAGGTAAAATTTTTCGTCACTTTAAATCAATTCTTCTTTCAGATATAATTGCTTATTGTAATAATAAAGATTTTTTCTAGTGCAACTTCATTTCAAATTATCACATCTGTCATTCATCTTAAAATGATTAAAAAATATAATTTGACGTTTCTGCGGTGTGTATCTCCTTTTCTCCACGCACATTAGTTTTTGGCTGCGTATTCAGCAAATCGTCAAAGAAATCTTTCCATCTATTTAAGAGGCTATCCGTATCAGTGAGAACTGTTCCGTCAGATTTCTTTAATATATAAGCACGAGGTTGATAGCCTTTCTTAAATTCGCTGATCCCCTTAAACATGTCCTGAATATTTTTATTTTTACTATTATCTTCAAGTTCCTTAATTTTAGCTTTCAAAAAATCCCGTTTCTTTGTTCTAAAAGTTTTGGAAGTTTCCCGCCTGATATCTGAGAAATTTTGTGTAGTTATTTCATTCGGATTTTGTAGCCACCGTAATTTTGCCTGTTTTCTCTTCTCTACTAGTTTAATGCATTCTTGGTCGAACCATGGTTTGTTCCTACGTATTTCCGCGTGTCCCAGTTTTTCTATTGCTGAACTTTTAATGCTATCTCTAATTTCAATCCAAGTATCGTCAACACTAGTGCACTCCGAGTCTTCTAAAACCGAGAATCTATTCGAAACTTCAATCTGGTATTCCTCTCTTACCTGTCTCTCTTCTAATTTCTTTAAATTAAATCTCTCCGTTTTCGGACATTGAGTATTACCTTTATTCAACGATAATCTCTCCCGTATTATCGCTGCTACCAGGTAGTGATTAGTGTCAAAATCAGCCCCTCTAAACGACCGGACGTCAATTATGCTAGATTGTCTTCTTCGATCTACTAAAACGTGATCAATTTGATTATGTGTTTTTTCTGCCTGGTGATGTCCAAGTGTATTTATGAACGTCGCGATGTGGGAATTTTGTACTCTTCACGATTAGGTTTTTGGATGTTGCAAAGTTCACGAGTCTAACACCGTTGTCATTACTTTCCTTATGCAAACTATCGTTCCCTATAATCGGTTTGAAAATATCCTCTCGTCCTACCTTCGCATTGAAATCCCCTAATAGAATCTTCATATGGTATCGCGGGAGTTGGTCAAATATCCGTTCCACGTCTTCGTAAAAACTATCTTTTATATCGTCACCCTTATCTTCAGTTGGAGCATGTACATTTAAAACAATAATATCACAGCACCGTCCCTTAAGAGTAATAAAAGAAAGTCTGTCAGTAACAAATTCAACCCGTTTAATTGCTGGTAATATTCGTTTGTGAACGAAAAACCCTGTTCCTAACTGGTGATTTTTATTTCCTTGCCCGTAAAAGAACGTAAAATCTCCGGAATTCTCAGATCCATTTCCTTCCCACCTAACTTCCTGAACTCCTACTAAGTCCATCCTGTATTTCTCTAACTCACTCACTACAGATTTTAACGCGCCTGCTCTATAAAGACTTCTGATATTCCATGTTTCAAATCTCATGTCCATTTTCTTTTGCTGATGTCGTGCCAAGTTATCAGTCCTTGTCCGAGGCTTTTGTGAATGTTTCTGAACAAGTACCTTTTTTACAGGATGAGGGTGTTAGCCTTACCCAAACCCCCAAGCTGGAGGACCACTCCTAGTCGTCTGTCCGCGACTGCTTATTCAGTATATTCGCAGCTAACCCCTATATCTAGAGGCCTTCTCCTCGATCCGCAACCTGAGGACGCGCAATGCCGTGGTGACAGGAACCCACGTTACACGGACTTTCAAATATCTAGAATCATTATTAAAAGACCAAAACCATAACCACAAAAAATTTGATGTCAACTGAAAGCATGGATTTCGTGTTATTATTCAGTTAAAAATATTTTGTTTTCGCGAATTCTGTTGAGGAATTTGTAGCTTAAAATATAAAACGACAATCATGCCTGTTGTGCTGTATGGTTGCGAAACCTTGTCACTGACTCTGAGGGAAAATCGCAGACTGATAACAAGATTCTTAAACCAATATTCGAACTCCAAGAGGAACGGGGATAGGGAATGGCGGAAACTCCATAACGATGAACTGCATAATTTTATACAGTTTACAAAAACATTGTTAGGGTCATCAAGTCTAGGAGGCTCAAACGGGCAGGTTATGTAGCCAGGATGGAAGAAATGAGAAACGCTTTCAAAGTTCGAACTGGAAATCCAAATAGGAAAACGAAAATTAGGATGACCGAGGAGCAGATGGGAGGACAATATTAAAATGGTTCTCGCAGAGATTGAAATATAATGTAGAAACTGGGTCCAGTAGGCTAAGGACGGAAATAAATGGAGAGCTTTTGTAAATGCGGCACTGAACCTGCTGTGTCCGTAGGTCATGGAGCTATATCAAGTTGTTAATACATTTAGCTTCTTTTTATTTGACAGAAATGTTACTAGAGGAACTAAAAAGTTTTTCTCTAGTAAAGAGGATTTCGATTCAAGATCCACAAATTAGTTATTTACGTTAATACTAAAACAAATTTGGTGGTTATTTTGATATAGAAAGGCATCTATACTTTCTTTCAAAGTATATATGTATTCCCGTTTGTATGGGCGCCCTTTTAGTAGACTTGTCCACCGCCGTCATTAGTATCCCAGCACGGCCCTGGTACCATCAAGAATATAAATGCATATTCTCATATATTCTTTAGTTTAAATTTTATTCTTAAGTTTTGATAAGTATCTGAACCATTATTCTGACAAAGTGCTCAAAGTACACTTAGAGCAGAACATTCATAGGATCCTATTACGCACCGAACTAAACCTAACCTAACCTAATCTTGTCTAAACGAAGCGTACTTGTTACGTACAAATTACCTTCAATTTATTCCTTCTCCAATCCCACATCGTGCGATAAAATCACTTGTTCTGCTCAAAGTGCAATTTTACCATTATTCATATAACTGAAGGGCTGACCGACAGAGGTGGCTAAGTCACGAAAACTAAATTCCAAGAAATCGAAGGTCAAAGTGGGGAACAAATAATTGCAAATTTTTCCCTGTGAAGGTGTTTTTTATGTATGTATACCACTCTATAGATATATGTGCAACTAGTAACTTGTATAATACATAAAGTGTGTTGTATTGAGTAATAAGCAAATATTAATAATGTAAAGGAAATATTTTGTAGTGACAATATCTGACAGTTTGATTAATACATACTAAATACAAAAGGCCAGGTTAGATTTCTATGTTAGGTTAAGGTAGATTAGGTTTCTAACGAAACCTAACTATCCTAACAAAACCTGATCTACTTTGTTATTACATACCCGGAATCTCTGAATACTTTGAATTAGATTTTCTTAAGGTAGATTAGATTTCTAACGTAACCTAACGTATCCCAACACACTCTAACCTAATTTGTTATTATATACCCGGAATCTCTGAATACTTTGAATTATGTATGCTTAAGGTAGATTAGATTACTAACGTAACCTAACCTAATTTGTTATTACATACCTTGAACCGAATCTGTGAATAATTTGAATTATTGTTGCTTTATGCATTTTATTACCTGAAATGCTTTACACACTCGTAACTATGACAGAAAGTCGTTCATTTGACATCCACTACTATTAGCCTAGCAGATATAACTGATACGTTAAAGACCTCTTTTCATTTAAATTCTTCTCCCGAGAGTTTATTGCTGAGAAAAATAGGTCAATCACACTTGTGTATCTCTCTTTCTTTCTTTAGAATTCAAAGCGTTCTTCTAACATGAACGATGTACTATTATTTTTGATTGTTGAAATCTTGTACTTGATTGTTGTTCGTTTTCCTCATTCAACGTTTTAATAAAATACTCAAAAGAATATTTCAGTTTCTTTGGGAGTCATCCTTGCTCCGCCACTGCACTACATCTGATTGTACACTAATGCAATTTACGACTAAAAATACAATGGACATTCCCTTTTGCACAATTTCGATCGACATTTTATTCTCGAGTATGGATACTGTTGCATTTTCTCGAAACTTTTCGGGTGGTCATAGCTCAGAGGTATTTCTACACCCAGGTTGGTCTATACTTTTCGTTTTATCTCGGTGCCAGGAATCACCTTCCAACGTTTCCTATATTATTTAAGTTACTATATATACCTAGTACACACACACACACATATATATATATATATATTCACCTTTCTATGGGAGCCCTTTTGGTGGACTTGTCGCCCTCGTTAATATCCCAGCACGTGCCTGCGCTCTACCACATGTATAAGTACTCGCTCAAAGTTGATAGGTTTTAATGTATCTATGTAATATTACGTACAATGTAATAAAATCATATGATATTCCATATTCACTTTCATACTGTATCTGTTCGTTATTAAATTACATCTAAAAATATTTCTTTTTTCATAATTTAATATTATTTTAGCATACCCACTTTAAAGTCTTTGATTTTCTTATGGTGTAGAGCAACAGCATAAACCAAAAATTGTTTCTGGGCCTTATATTTCGTTGTGGAAATGTTGTAAGCTTGTTTAAGGGCAACTGCTCTTTGAGCACAATCATTTACAACAGTCAGGTTTCCAACACGTATTCATTTTTTGGTATAATTCATTTGTTATGCAAGACGAAGGATCTTCCTGAAGGAAAGCTTTTGCCTGTTCTTCCCCATCGTTCAGAAGTACATTGAAGAATATAGTGGAGCGGATTGTAGCATACGATTCGAGCTGAGCTGCCATCGTGAATTTTTTCCATCTGCTCCTCTCATATCTTACTTCTTTTCAGGTTTGACTACCATATTGTTGGCTATCGCTTGCTTTGTTGAATCCGACACGCGGGGATGAAAAAGTGAAAGAGGAATTAGATATTCAGAGAGATACAATAAATGCCTTTTCATCGCCGCAAATGTTACATTCTTAAATTTTTCGTTATGATATTCTTCCAGCTAACGCAAGAACTTGAGGTCATTGAGCGGTGCTCTATGTGCCATATTTGAATCATTCCTGTAGCGTCCATGGATGAGGGCAACGAACAGACTTAATCGCTGAAGCTCTTTTATCTCACTCTCCGAAACAGTAATTTGTTTGCAAAAGAGGAAGATCTTTATTGCATATATGGCTCAGGGCATCCATCTTGCATGGTCCATACCTCCAGGACTTCGGAATTTGACAGTTTTTTCTGCTTTTCCTCCAAGGAATAAAAGCAGAGAAGCATGAGTTTCTTATAATCATCTATTTGTTGCTTTTTCTCGACGGAATTTTTATAGTACTCAACCATCTCACTCCTAAGGTCAGCTGTACCTTCAGAGAAAATACAGTCAGGTGTGCTTTCAAATGTATTATGATCTAATGAACCCCAATTCTGCTGGAATCGTTTGAATAAACCAATTTCAGGCCCACATCTGGTCCCAAAGCTGGTGCAGGTTTTGAATACAGCAAACAAGACAACTTCGAGCACATGGTGTCTACAAGCAATGCAGATCAGAGTCCTACCCAAAGATTTTTCTATCAAAGTACATGCTCGAGGCTGCAATCCTGCAGTTGTGTCGAAGACTATACCGCAGAGACAATCACCAACCAGCTTCAAGCGTGCATTGGCCTGGGCAACTCCAGTTCAAGAAGCAACCACGGAAACCCCTAGAACCTTCTCTTCTCCTTTCAAGGGATCTGTAATAAGAATAGTTACCCTATCAACTTTCTTAGCTCCCTGGACATTATTTGGCAGGAGTTTTTCGTCCCAGTGATTTCGTCGAGAGAGATTGATACATTATGACTGATGACGGTTTTTCGTCGTTTAAAGGGAAGTGACCCTTATTGGCTATTTGATCCCTCACTGTACATACTGAACACTACATCCTCATCCGATGATTCTGATGTGCCTGATGAGCTCGAAGTGGTTCTAACAGCTCGTCTGTATTGAGGTTTTCTACAACCTGACGTTTCACTTTCTCCTGACATGCTTTTTCTGCGTCGGAACGCATCCTTTACCTTTTCTACTGGAACGCCAGTGTCCTGTCGACCGGCACGAAACTATATGAACGCGGACCTTCCAACTGTTCCACCAAGAAGCTTTTGTCCTCTTCGTTCATCATGAGCTCCAGGGCATCTTTCCGTGATATATCAAAGACATCATCTAGATCTCCACCAAAAATGTCCTCTTTCATCCTATAAGAAGGATAGTCTTTCGTTCGATTCGTCTTCAAAGTCCTATATTCCTCATAAAGTTTTATTAGTTTTTTAACGGCATAGCGCTTATCTGTCATCGCCGCATTTCCTTTGAGACAGAATGGAACCAGAGCCTCCATTGCAAGTTCGGCTCTTCAGTATTGAACAAACTTTTCTTCCATGTAATGGTACATGGATTTTCTGAGCACCTGAAGTTTCGATGGCAGACCAGCTCCTGCAATTGTGGGCTCTGTTTTTCCCAAAAGCCGGACATCACTGGAAGATCTTGTTTCTTTAAAGACATTTCAGAACTAGTAATTACAAAAAACATATTGCAGGTATTACTTAAAAGAAAATAAAAGTTACATTTATACTGTAATAAATATTCCGTTCAATCAATGGCAAATTATTGTATTCTTTTTTGCAAAAAATACCATTATTTCACAGAGAAAAATTCGACAAATAAATTCTTGGCACAAGGTATATATGATATTTTAGTTCCATCACTTTTTTAATAAGTAATAGCCTCCAACACAAAATATTGGCCAAAACTAGCTAAATGTACGTTACCCACTACCCAGATGCATAGAGCGCAATGTAAGGAATCGTCATTTCAATTTATAATCGCATTCAGATATTTTGTTCTTGCACGAATATATTCGTGGTTTTAAGTTAAGAGGTTAATTATTGTGCAAGATTAAGCGACCTGTAAATATAGTCCTACATTGGTGATTTTTTTCTCATGAATGCATGTGACTAGTAGGAATAAAATAACAAGTGGCCGATTAGTGAATTCAAAACTATTTTCTCATATGTTTTTCGACCACCCTACTGTACACTGTGATGAGTTGAACCGAGCTCAAGAAAAACTCAAAACCTTGGAGCCAGAACTTCTGAATTGGAAAGGGGCCCTCCTGTTACACTGAGCACAATTACAAAGGTGTACCACGTTGCTAGGATGGCCCGGAACACAATTCTACAACATGGATGTGAAACACTTAAGCATCCGCGATACTCCGCGGAAATTGCGCCTTCTGATTACCACCTGTTCCATTCCTTGGACAATCACCTTAGAGGATGTTATCAAAACTCTATTAAAGGTGCAAAATTCACATGGTGTCTTCTTTGTTTCACAGCACACTACCTTGATGGAATCCACGGTTTTCAGAACATTGGAGTGTTTTAATTCTTAGGTGTTATACGAATAGATGTTTGAAGTTGCTGGGTGAAAAAGCGAGGACACTTTGTTGGTTACTTTTATATGTTTGTCAGTCACACTGCCAGCGCGAGAGTTTGTTGGATTTTCATGCTTTATTGGGAATTTCTCCATTTCTTCTTTGCTAAATTTAACTTCGAAACTTCCCTAGATAAGGCGAATTTCTCGCAAACTATGGCCACTGGTAAGATGGCGACTTTACGCCTTGTGTCGTTAGGCTCACGATAATAATAACTTTCTAGAAAATAGTAGTGCAACCGTGCGATCCTTGACTAGATTACCTCCTTTGTGAGATATTAAAAATATGCTTTCAATATAAAATCTCTAAGTGAGATTTATAAAATTTCTATTAAAAACAACTTTTCTTCATATACTGCGGGTTCTAGAAAACACATCAGAAATTTAACTGTGATTTCTGAAGTTCATATATATTGTCTACCTACGTAGTATCAGACATAGAATTACGACGTTTGAATTTCGAATAGATTTTATGACCTATTCACTGTTAGCAGGTTATTTATAACAAAGATAATTGTAGAGCAGTGATTTTATATATTTATATATTATAAGTGTGAAATTTTTCCGAACTGTGTAGACAACCGTATGCGGCCAAATTCTGTTGGACTATTGCGCTTCCCATTGTGTAGGTCAAATACTTTCTCCTCTTTCCATTAATAAAAGGGAATGGCTTTGCTAAATTTATGTTTAGTGTAATGTATATGGAAACATGGTATGTTTAACTCATAACCATTCATATTCCAATCCTAAGTTCCGAGGACTTATATCATGAATAAATAAGATTGAAGAATATGTATAGAATCAAGTCACCTACCTGATTTCTTGTTCTTAAACTTTAATGGTTTCCTCAGGAATGACGAAAACGTTTGATTAATTATTGGCTTATTATTTCTCAGAAATGAAAGAATAAAATAAAATACCAAAACAGCTAATTCTATGAAACCGACTTAAGCAAATATGGTGCACCATACAGTGGATTACAGCGCTTTGAGGACTTTTGAAATACGTGTATGGATGGCTGCACATTTTCTCTTTTTAAATATATTCTCTTGACTTTTACTCTGAAAATACATTAATGCATATTGAATACAGAGAACACGCATTTTCACGTATTTCAGAGCCAGAAAATGATTGTAAGGCTTACAGTGAAAACAAGTATAAAACTACAGTAATTGGCATTGAAAATACAGTAATTGTCACTTATTATTCTAGTGATTAGCACAGTTAGCAATCCACAACACAATTATCATTTTGTCTATTAAGGACAACAGAATTTTTCAATATGTGCCAAAACATAATACTATCAGGCTACTGTTTAACCAATAATTACAAGAAATCTTTGAATCTGAAAGAAGGAAACGAAACACATAGCTCGCACGATTTCAATCACAGAGACAGAATGATAGTACTCACTGTCATGAAAACCTGATATATCTAAATCTTACCTGCCATCGTCAAGAACGTACCAAATATGTGTAAGCCCCTACCCACCTGTCTCCGCAAACGAACCCAAAATAAAGATAATAATAATAATAATATTAATAATAATAAGACGAAGGGGAAGAAGAAGAACGCCTGACTGCTCCGAACTCACTCGAAGACAACGGTCGTTAGACGGAGCTTCGAAGAAAGCACAGGTTTCAGCCGAGTTTAGAGACCTGCACCGGCCGAATGTTTCGGCCCGAGCCCGATTCAGTCCGAACGTACCTAGCCCCGGCCCAGCCCGTGCCCGAAAGTTTTAGAAATTTTCTTCCCGAGCCCGGCCTGGCCCAATAAGTTTTTCAAAATTCTTGGCCCAAGCCCGGCCCGGGCCCGATAATTTCAAAAAAAAAATAGCTCGAGCCCGACTCTTTCTCAAAATTTAGTACTAAATTTGACCTAACCATCAGAAACATTTTCTAAACTTTGGTTCACAACCTGACGCTTGTCTTCTGAATGGTAGCATTGCTGCTAGAACTTTGCCTGTCATCGAGGGAACAAAAACTACATTCCCTGTAACAAAAATCCAACTTAATTGATTTTTGGCATAAAGTAAAGATGGCAATATTGTTTAGCGACAGGCAAAACATTCCCGCCCCATCTTGTCATATTTTGGGTTGAGTGAAGGTCAAAGTCAGATCTCAACTTACCGCATAATGCCTGCAATTCTCTCTAGTGAAGTTGGAGCCGCTAAGCAACACAAAGTGTAAATAGCTATTGCATTCTTTGTAACAATTTATTACGCACACACTTCTTCAATGTTTGGCTTTATTCCAATTATCGTTTAAGGAAAGTCAATAATTATTAAAGAATTGCAATTGATCAGCCCCAGCCCTTCCCAACCTGAAGAGAAATCAGTGTCGGCCAGCCCGAGCCCGGCTCAGCCCAAAGAAATAACAGTGCCGGCCCGCCCAAGCCCGGCCCGGCCCAAAGAAATAAGAGAATCGGGCCATCCATACCCGGCTCGCGTTCTCTTGCAACATATATCTATGATACAGTATTCTGGCAAACAAATAGGATATTCAACAACAAATACTCAAAATGAACACTACAATCAGATCTTCATATAACATTTTTGCTGCAAAATCTGCAATGCTATGCAAGCAATTATTTGTTGACCATATAGTCACCGTTATACAATTCAAAACAGATAAAATAATTCAAAATATTCAAAAATTCAAGTATCGAACCTGGTTAATTTAGTTTCAGTTTGGCATCTTGATTCTAATAAACCTAAGTCATCACAAGATTTAACTATAAAGGCAAATATACAAAAGTGAATACGTGGCTAATACTCGACCATATATTCACTGCAAACTAAATTCAAATAGTAAAGACAGTAGAAAGATAACTAAATCTCGTCAAATTAGAAAATTTAAGATTACTCCGGGCTTTATTAACTATATTCCAATGCTTTAATATTCAAAATTCTAATTGAAAAGTAGTATTAAGATGTAAAATCCAATATAACTTATAAATCCCAAGTCTACATATTGCTGACAAAATCATCATCTTGCAGGTCTTCTGGAATCTGAATCTCGTGATACCTAGGAATGCAAGATCAATGGAAACCATTCATACACAAAGAACAAGTTATCATGTTGTAAACATTTAACGGCAGTGCACATTTTTTACATCAATTACTGGATTTAAAATCATTTATTCTTACTGACATTAATTTGGGAACCGAAATAATATATATTTAGAATTTGTACCCGGTTTGAATTCTAAGTAGAAATGCTTCTAGTTTGCATATTTTGTTTTCCTTCCCAGTCTAGATATAGCTTCATCACCGTCGGCTGAGCGGATCACGTGACAATGAACTTGCAATTCAGATTTCAGTGCATCTATTTTAGGGCAATACGTAATGGCATAAATTGAGTTGTGATGTATAGAGTGTGTTGTTATCAAAGTTGATATGATATATACATCTATATTTATACTTTTATAAAGTTAGCATTTTTACTGAAACAAGAAAAAAAGCAGCTTGACATTAACATTTGCCCATTTAGTATGATTTACATATAAAGACGTAGTTATATATACAGTCACTTAATACATAAGAATTTTTATTGAAACAAGAAAAAAGGCACCACGATACTAACGTTTAAAGATTAAATCGCTTTATTTACAAAGAGAGAGTAATGTGTAAGCATCTTATTTGTAAAGGTGGAAAATACGTAAATGGTATATTAGCAAAGATATAGCACTACAAAGATTATCACTAGCACTAGCTATAATCATAATATACGTACCCACATCAGTCCACATCATTTTTCATACGGTATTTCACAAATTATGGAGTGAACAGTATTCACTGGTACAATAAGAGACACTTTTGGATGGTACAGCCATATGAAGATTTATGGCAAACCTACTCCACCAGGTGAGTCCGAAGAATTTGCCATGAAGTATTGCAACCGAATTAGCTTTAAAGGAAGACGGGTGTCATAATCGCCACCCATTGAAAATTCCCGTACACTTGAGCGTAATTCCCACTACCGGCTACGGCATCATTTCTCTAAAATGAGATGAATCTCAGAACTGTAGTTCTTATGGTAAACATATCACTTGATATTTGTCCTATTCGTGAAGATAAAGTGCAACATGAAATGAGAAACCAATCCTGTTGCTGTTGTAATGAACACTCTTTCACACGTTTAAATGGAAATGACTTTGCAAAGCCTGAATAAATATCAGGAGTGTAGGAAGTGTGAATCCTCTTTCTTTCAGTGTGAAAACACATACATTTAATTAAATGCTTAGTGTGAGTGAGCTCATTGGTATAGCGCTTTAATGATTTGAACTTTTGCCACCAAGCCATCTTACGTCATAGTTGATGACAAATGAGAAATAGAGCTGCAAATATGTTGAAAGAGAGATACAGTTACATGGGCGAATTTAGAGTTTGAGACAAAATGATCGGATAGTATCCATATTTTGTTAAAAATATAGCTTTTGTAAGTAGACATGTAAAAGTTCACCCGAACCTGAGAGCATCCCAGTAAAAATTGTTGAATTCAAGAGGATTACGGAGATGGAGATATGGAAAACATAGAATGAATAAAATGTTAACTGCCCTGGATGGGATTCGGTACATTAACCTCAAGATTACTAAGGAACGACTACTCACTCTACCACGGAGCCATACAGAACGATAGTCAGTCATACGTCAGATACAAAACGGTTTTTGCTTACAAAATGTTTATTTGTAAGGGAGAAATATAAGAAAATTCGCCGTCCATAGTTTTTCATTTCCTGGCACTCACTTAATTACTGCTGTCCTCGCTTGGAAAGAATATTTTCCATCAGTCTAGAAACTTTCCTAACATGTGTCATACATTTTCGCAACATAAAACATTTATCCATACGTATTCTGCATAATTATACATACACAAAACAATTACTTCCAATTCTGTTAATTCTAGTAGCAAATAAACCAATACTGGATATAAAATTCTACATCTCGCCAACAGTATTGCAGAAAATATCTAAATTCAATTTTTCAATTTGGAACACTGGAGAGAACACATTCGGGGTTTAGGGAGCAGGTTACTACCATGAGATTTGTTTTAGTGAGGAAGGGACGTAAATTTAAATTAACAATGGCAAAATCCCACGCTTAATTACACCATAATTTCACTTTAAAGAACGCCAAATGCGAAAAAGAACGAATGTATTCTCTTTAGATTGAAAGATTAAAATTATGGCTGAAAGTGGAAGTGAACAGAGACCGATGATTGTTAGACAAAATGGATGCTACCAAGCGATGGCATAGCCAGGAGGTCTACACCCTCCGACATTTGTAAATGTTGTTAAAATAAGACCTAAAATTGCTGTTTTATTCAAACATTTTCCGGGGTTGGACCCCGGATTCCTCTCAAATAAACGTTTAGTGGGCAATCCTCTGAAATCGAATCCTGGTTATGCCTCTGCCACCAAGTGATGTGCTTGACTATGTGTATGATATGAAAATCAATGTGGAATTCCTTATAGGACGGGAGAAATCTCTCTAACAATCTAGGCAATATTTTTCTGGTGGGGAGGAGAAGAATGATAAATGTGGGAGAAATGTCGCCCAAGCACTTGGAGGGATAGTCACCATTTGTCTAGATGGGGGTGCAATTATAGAGTTGGCAATAGCTAGCAAAGATTCTAAGTTCTTCCCCCTCTACAAAATTAGTAAACAAAATATTGGTTACTACTATATCGGTTAAGTTTAATTTGTAAGAACCGTCTGCTAAAAACTACTGCCAAACATTCAGGGGTAAAGCATAGCTAATATCCAAATAATATCCGAAACATGATATTTGTTAAACATGAAAGAAAGAGAGGGGGAGAGAGAATTAGAACTGCACATAACAGTGTCCCTCGGTTATAAATTTACACAAACGAATGCTTTCCGTTAGCTTTTATATGTCAGTGCTTAGCGTACGGGACTTCTGCATAGAGAGTCAGGGGTTCCAGTCAGCGGAAACTACGTTTTCTTTCTTTCTTGTTTTGCATTTTTCATCAAGTGGAATTAACGTAATCCTGCAGTAATTTCTTTTCGGAGAGGGCTTGGCTCCTACACGTTTATTGCGCACAAACTAACAAAACATGTATTCTTCTATTTGTTGCGTATTATACTTACATTGTTTCGTTTTAGTTCTCGTTTGACGTACACGTATTACTACAGTTCATATTCCGTGGTCAACTCTTCGGAGGGCTCTAGGCCCCACGCAACAGTTTTTCCAGAAAAACGAAACAGGTATTTCCTCATTTCGTAACTACAATATCTGCGCACAATTTCATTCACTTCGATTCACTTCTTGACTTGCGGACGTCAGATTAAAAACCTTTGTGTGGGGGCACTAGTCCATAAAATAGTATCCCCGCAGAATAAAAAACGCCTTCGTTTAGTTTTGCGTATTATCCGTTCACATGGTCTTGCTGTAATTCCTTATGTCCTGTAGGTACACTTCCGTCCAGAATTTCCGTCGCATGTCTTTAGAAATTACGTAAATGATAATAACTCTCCCTTATGATAAAAATTGACACAAGTTTTCTTTGATCATATAAAAGAAGGAAACACATATTTCCAAAAATATTTCAATAAAAAATGAAATAAGCAAGTTATAATTAAAACAGAAATCGCCGGAAATTTGATCACTAAGTTCTGAGTTCCATATTTTTAAACGTGGTAAACGTATTGCCAAATTCGTAAAGAGATGCCAATTTTATGCTCTATAAGATATATGACGTAAATCTTTCATAATGTTAGTTGCTACACATATAGCATAGCCCTAACTATCATAGGTATTAAAGATTTCACACTAAACAAATTATTAAATAGAAATAGGGCAAAGTATGCGAAACGATAAGTCATTTTGTGAGTGTATATAAGTTGGTTTCGTAAAGTAGTTGTTAAGGCGTGTTCGTTGGGCGCTGTAAATTTTTCATTATCGCCAGTTCAAATCCCATGCCAGCAAGTAACTTTCTTTCTCTCTTTCATGAAAGTAAAGTTGGATTCTGTCAATTTTTAAGCAAGAATGTTTTGTTGTAATAATGTTTCTGAGCATTATCCTCTTCATTCAATTTTTTAAAATATTTACAGATAATTCAAAGTTATGTGTTTAAAAGATGTTACAATGATAAAAAATTTTATAAAAAGCGTGGGTCTACCAGTGTTCATCGGTTTTCTCCATTTTTGCATTCCATCGTTATCATGCATCTCAGTATTGCCGTCTCCCTTACCCTCAGAGTATAATCGTGGGAAATTAAACCGAAAGAAAAAATAATATATATAATTATATATAATATATAATTACATATAATATATATATATAATATTATATATAATTTATTATTATAAATCTATAACATTTTTCTCGTTATATGAACATGAACTCTAAAGTTGTATGCCTCACGACAACTTAAGACTTGGCTCCTACAGGGATATTAGACTTGCAAACTATCCTATGCTAAAATATCGAAAGTCTCCGCCGTCTCTCGACATCTGTCAGAAAAAAGTATTAAGATATCGAAAAGCGATATTTTTATAACTGATTCAGCGTCTTAAGAATAGGTTCCACCTATTTCGTCAACCTCTGTTCAAACCAAAACTGTTAGAATTGCACCATTATTACGTATCATAAATATGAATCCTGTGAATCATATATTTGGAAGTAGTGTAATAGAAATTTTTAATCCACCACATTGTGTGCCTATAGAGAAGATGCATTTTGAAGACATCAAGATCGATATAAGAGATAGTACAGCTCTCCACTGGCATTCACGTTCGGAACTGTATGCGTTAAACTACGTTTTCGACCAGTGAGTCAACATCAACAAATATGAATAATCCATATTTACAATATTATCAAAAACATGCTCTTTCTGGAACTGGAAATGTTTATGTTGGATCCCCTTATCAAGTTGGACATGGTATTGTAAGTTTCCTTGGAGTTCATTTCGTTCTGTTATGCTACTAGTAAAAAAAGGAGCTAAAACAGTAGTAAAGGAATTATTAAAACCTGGAGCAAACGTTATTACTGATGTTATCGTCAATAAACAACGTACGAATTGTTGAAGCGAAATCCGTATTGCAAGACAAAGCAAAAAGTAAACTGAAATCTCTGCTACGATCTGGATATCAGCGAAGGAAAAGAATTACACATCATTACATCTTTAACCCTTCATCATTACACATCATCAAGCGCAAGAAGAAGAAAAAGGGGAAACGTGCACGGAAAAAAGAAAAATCAGTCATTTAAGAACAGGAAAGTATCTTTGATTAAACCATCACCATCATATCTTTCTTACATCATCAATCCTGTGAGTGTGTAAAAAGTGAACTAGATATTTTTTTCTAAATAACCAACACAAACCAGTATATTGGATAATCATATTGTTATATACAAACCAATCAGTTCACTAGCTGATAATGCTCCTATAGAATTTTTAATCCCAGGAACACGTGATGTATACATAGATCTATCACATACTATTCTTTACATCGCAGCTCAAATCGTTAATCCTGATGGATCAGTATTGGAGATAAAGCTGTGACTTTTTAAATTCTATGTTCAGTGAAGTGGAAGTGTATTTAAGTAACAAACTGATTTCATTTCCACCTCATAATCATCCATTCGATCAAACATTGAAAAACTGTTAAATTATGATGATTCTGTTAAAAATACTCATCTTCAATGTGAATTCTGGTTTCAAGATATTGTTGGACATATAAATGCAACATCCAGTGGTAATAGTGGAACTTAACAACGTTATGAATTAACAAAAAAGTGTAAAATTCGACATGCTTGGACATCTTCACTGTGATATTTTTAATCAAGATAAATTTTTAATCCAAGGAGTAGAATTACGTCTCAAGTTAATACCTGCAAAGCCAAACTTTTGTGTCATCGCTAGCGATTCGTCTGTTGAGGCTAAAGTGAATATTTTAGACGCTGCTTTACATATTAAAAAGATTAATGTTAGTCCTACAATAAAAATAGCACATAACAAGTTTCTACAATCACAAAAGCCAAACATCTTCTCACAAGAGTGCAAATTAAGTCATTCGTCATTCCAAAGGATCTTCAATCAAAAACACCGATAATTTATTTACGGGAGTATTACCAACTCGAGTGATTGTGGCGTTTACTCAAAATGATGCCTATACAGGAACATTAACTTCAAATGCATTTCATTTCATACCTTTACAATCGAATTTCGAAAACAACCTCTATGCTTCCTCATATCATACCTTATTCTGTGGATCAGGTATTCACTTTTCCAATCATGGCAACAATATTTCTCGCTTTGCCTTTCCTCAAGGATACACTATCTTTGTTTTCGACATGTATTCCCTTCTGATACATGTGTATGAATGTATACATTATAGACAATCACTTAAGTAGGTGCATCATTTTATCTATAGATAGTGAATCATAGGAATGTATTTTATGTTATATATAATAAGATTGACGTATTTGTTTCTCCTTGTATAGTTTAACATGTCTTATCATGTATCTTGTTTGATTTAGTGTTTATTTTATATGTAATAAGTTTCATTTTCATTTTTCATATTTTATTTTCTGTATTGTTATGTATGTCGGTAACTCTTTAATGTGCCTAACTGTATGTCATTTTTATTCTCGTCGTAAAAAAATAAAAAAAAGATCCGACTGTAAAGAAAAATGTAAATGGTTGAGTGGAAGAAAAGGTTATGCCTTAACTCCGCTATTTTAAATAATAAATAAATAAATAAATAAATAAATGGAGAAAACAGCGCTGTGCAGCATTGGAATCTCATCAAACATAGATTTGTTCGTCTAGAATTTCATTTTAAAAATCCTCTATTAGCACATGTCTCATGCATCACATATGGCGAGTTCAAATCTCTCTTAGAAGAGGATCATCAGAGGAACATCCATTATGGATTTTTAAAGATACGTTATATTAATACCTATCATATATGTACATGTCGGCATTTTTATACATGATGTCCTCTACACTAGATTTATTGCATGCACTTCAAACAAATTATTTAGTTCATAATCATTTCATAGGTGTATATGCGGTGAATGAGTTACCAATGCATGTTCCACTACCTGCAGCTATCATCAGAAATACAGGTCCCTCGAACAAACTTGACACACACTGGCTATACGTATATATTTATACTGATGGACATGACCACTACTTCGATACATTTGAATTTCCTCCATATGTAATGCAACATATTTAATTTCTACGTAGAAATTCAATTTCTTATACAATTAATAATAAACAAATTCAAAGTGTGAAATCGACCTTATGTGGACATTATTCATACCTTTTACTCTGCTTCAAAGCTAAAGGAAAATCCTTAAATGAATTTCATTACACCTTCTCATCAACTCCAGGGAAAATGATCGCCGTTTGCTGTATTTACTTTTACAGGTAATCATTTCTCCTGTATACATAGCATGTCCTCATTTTCCTTTTTCCTTTGTTTCGAATACTTTCTTATTATAGATAAAATTCTGGCTATTATTATTGCAGGTAGTCATTTCTTATTTTTCTTCTTTATTATAATGTGTTTGTGTATATTATCATATTCTATTTGTTCGTGATTATAGATAAAATAAATTCTAAGCTATGTTTTTCATTTTTTCATTTCAGAGAATAAATGATGTCGGTGTGTACGGACATCATCATTGTACATAATAACGTTTATCTGCGCTTCACCATCATTGAGAGTAGTAGTATCATCTATGAAGTTATCATTAATTGAACAATGAACTGTGTGTGTGTAAAAACAACGCATCTGTGTACGTGTGTATGGACAGCATCGGTAAGTAGTATATGGCAACTGTTATCATCAGCTGGACAATGAAAACAAATCTAACGTACTGTCTTTTAAACATGTACTATACTTACTGTCATTTTAATGGTGTAAATATCTTCATCTACATCAACAAATGCATATCTGATATTTGATACGCAAATTATCATCTGAACTAAACTTATTTTATCTGGATGATGGTACTTTGGGAGGTTCCCCACAATCCGTCTTTCAGGATTTGAATATTTTATTAGCAGAGTCCAAACGCATTGGTTTAGAAGTTAATCCTTCTAAATGTGAACTGTTTTTCACATCTTCACAAGTAGACACCACTATTGTATCACAATCTCAACAGTTTCTTCCTGGACTTCGAACAGTTAATGCGAACCAGTTACTTCTTCTAGGTGTCCCACTGCATGAAACAGGTTACGAAATAGCTTTTAATGAGCACATAAATCAGCTTAAAACTATTATGGAACGGTTAAAAATTTTACCATCTCACTTGGCATATTATTTCTAAAAAATTGCATGGGTATACCAAAGTTACAATATTTTCTTCGAACTACTCCCACATGGTATATGCCATCTCTACTTCTCCAAATGGATGCCTGCCTGAAAAGATCATTAGAGTCTATCGTAAATATATCTATGAATCAGATACAATGGACACAAGCTAGTCTTCCAATTCGTTTCGGAGATTTGAATATCCATAGAGTCTCCGACCTCAGCCTCCCAGCTTTTATTTCCTCCTCTTATGGGGTGAGACCTCTCATCTCCAACATTCTTAACAGTCCCGTTGATGATGTCATTCATCACTTGATAGAGGCAATGGAAGTATGGAAGTTCTTATTTGGACAAGATATATCTTCCACATTGGAAGTACAGAAAAGCTGGGACAAAATAATCTTAAAATCAATTATTGAACAAGAGCTATTCTTGGATAATGTATTTGATATAGCTCGCTTTAAGGATTTACAAGAAAAAGAATCTGGCGCATGGATGCAATCAATTCAATCGAGGAACATTGGAACTTTCATGGATAACTATTCTTTTCGTCTTTGTGTTGCTCTACGCCTTGGCATGAACGTGTGTAAAAAAAATTTACATGCATTTGTCGGGAGCAAGTCAATGAAAAGTGTTTGAATCCTTTGAGCTGTCCCAAAAGCGCAGGCAGAGTGTCCCGTCACACTGAATTAAATGATATTCTAAAGCGTGCTTTGGCCAGCATAGACGTGCCTTCAATTTTAGAACCATCAGGTTTATCAAGGGATGATGGGAAAAGACCAGATGGCATCACGTTAATCCCCTGGGAAAATGGGCAATGTCTAGTATGGGATGTCACTTTTGTTGATACTTTTGCAGCTTCTCATATCGTATCAACATCTAAGGAAGCTGGAAGTGCGGCAAAAACAGCGTGCAGACGAAAACATGTAAAATATAAATGCTTAAAAGAAGACCATATTTTCATTCCCTTTGCTGTTGAAGCAATTGGTGTTTTCAGCAAATAGACAAAGAATCTAGTGAAACAAATAGGTTCACAGCTGGTTGTGAAAACAGGAGATCCGCGTAGCAAACAATTTTTAATACAGAGGCTGAGTTTAGCAATTCAGCGGGGAAACGCAGCTTGCATTTCTAAATCATTCCCCTCTGCTCCTACTATGGAAGAAGTTTTTTATCTTATATAGTTAATCCGTTCCACGCTAGCCACATCTACCATCACGTACTGTTATATGTAGGTTCTATTATATCACATTGCACAGCACAGTGTTGCCTGGAATTTCCTGTATTATGTAATGCATTAATTCTTTGTACATCATTTTTTATATTTCGGTTAACTTTTTAACTATGACAGGTTGAGGATATTTCTTTTAATGTTTTACATGTCTAATTTATTTTATGTTCTTTGGTTTGTCATTTAATTTACATTTTTATATTATGTATGTCCGTTTATAACTTAATGCAACTTTGTGTACTGCAAATTCCTGTAACAATTCCTATAATGCTATTATGATCATCATAATTTTGCTCAAATAAAAGTATTGTTCCGCCACAAATACATTGCATTCTTCTTTTTTTCTTTGAAAACAAATGTTTTATTTCTTATTTTTTCCATTTCCTAATAAATATGTTTTATCATCAATTATGTAATTAAATACACATATCATAAAACATATTTTTAACTATTGAATTAAATAATTTCATACTGTGGTTTTTAAAAAGAACCTAAAACTGATTTTTAATTCAATGATGCAATCACTTATCTAAATAATAATAATAATGAATTGAAATACTTAATCAGTTATTCTTTCGTAAATTAAACCAAGTATGTGAATTGAATATTATTATAATAGGACTTTTGTTTTAAAAAAATTAATATTAATTATTTTAGTTAGTTTAAAATAATAAAAATGTCTTATCATCTTTAAGACAGAGTTGTATAATAATAATAATAATAATAATAACAATAATAATAATAATTAATTATTATTATTATTTCAAATACTAACTTTTATTTTAACATTCATTTCAACAATTTGAATTCATTATTATTATTATTATTATTATTATTATTATTATTATTATTATTATTATTATTATTATTATTATTATTATATATCACTTCTAGTATACGAGAAAAATATGTTAGGATTTTTCTTATCATAAAAAATAGTACACTTATTAAAAATCCTATCATAATGAGGTGTATGAAACGAACACAAAACACATAGAAATAAAACATTTTACTTTCACAATATATTTTTTATTACATTCGATATTACGTTGTTTAGTATACATGAAAAACAAATTAATTTTGTCCTTCTTTATGAAGAGACGTTCACTTCATTCATACCCTCCGAAGGTTGGATATTGGTTTTCCCCACCATGGCTGTGTCTGTACACTATCAAATAAATCAGCCGTAATTGAATCTATGAGTTTTTGTTTGCAAAATACTTTCATTTCCAATTTTAATCTTTACCATCAATGTTCACATCAGTTTTATTATCAAGAGAGACACTTGGAAAGCTGATATTCATACCATTAATAATACACTTTTCATCTACACAGGTATGGATTCCGGCAAGTCCTCTGCATGTAAGACACTGCGATTGTACATGATTGAGAATAGTATCTGTACACATGTCAAAATATTCACGTAGCACAACACTGCAAACTTTACTGAATTCACAGCATGTTCAATACATGGTAATATTTCCGAGAAATAAAGCCAGTCACTTGAAATTAAGCACACAGTGTTTCGAGGAGCATGAAGTATTCCTTTCTTCTCTGATATAACTAAATTTTCACCCATTAGTTTTCTTTCGGCCAAGAGATTTTATAAATGTTATTTCCACTTGGGAACTTAAATTGTTCGTAACAAACGGAGTCAAATGAACAAGTCTCTTCCACTCATCCACATTTAACTCAACTCCAAACACAAGTCATTTGCCAACACGAATCACTGGTTCAAATGCATCACTATCCAGACCAATACCAATTAATTGATTTTCATTAAATTAAGTTCATATTGAACATTTAACAAGTAATCTTTCTTGGTGTCCATACTTGATGCAAAAGCACTCAAAGATATGTTACTCCAGTAGCTGATCAACACAGAATAACGGCACTATGCATACAGATGGCTATGTATGCATGAAGGGTGGAGTGGACTAAGAGGAAAATTCATGTTTCGTCTTGTTTGTACATGTCACAATACACTTACGATGAGTATACCAGTTCAGTAAATTCAAGATCGTACATGTTACGTCCAGATACATTAATCTTCATTCCTTTATATATTAAACCGACATTTCCACTTTGTAAATACGTTAATAATGCACCATTATCTGCTTCAAATTTTTCAGTACAACGAACTGGTAAAATCACTTTTTGCCTCTTTCAAATGTCACACATGCTTTCCTATTATATACCGTTTTAATTATCTGACAGTTTACAATACGGAATGGTCCTCCAATCTCCAAATCTCTAATTTTTAGTAAAGGGTACCATTGATGGCTTATTAAGCTTATCTACTAAACTGATTGACGATGCCATCTTTAAATTTGACGTTTCTTCCCTCGCAAACGCTGCTAAGAGAATGATCTACACAAGAACATACGTTCTGCTTATGTTCTTCGCAGGAGGGAGTTGGGTTTCGGGGGATTCCAATTACAAGCCAATACACGACAAAAGCATGAAAAAGGCATGTTTCATCTTGTTCGTACATCTGGTAGGTGTCCAAGAGCATGACCATATAGCAACATACTAGTATACACCGGTTTAAAACCCATGGGAAAGTTCCCACGGCCAAAATTTTCCCACGGGGATGAAGTATAATATTCACTACTTATATTAAATCTCGCATTAATCCCTATACGGTACTCGAACCGGAAGTGAAATAAATATTCTAGAGTTTCTGGCTCCCAGCCACTACAGAAAATATAACATTATTCTCTTTAAGATTTTATTATTATTATTAGTATAAAGTACTGTAACTTTTAATATCGTAATGTTAGTACGTACGCACATACATACGTCCGTTACTTCGAACGATAACATTTGAAAGGTTCTGAATTTTCTATTTTTTTCTGCAATAAGTAGATGGTGTGAATTCCTCGAGAGAGTTCATTAATAGAAGTGATTCAACAAACAAAATGGTATAAATGAGCTATTTCAGGTTTTAACGTTGATCAATATAAAAGAAAAACGGTAATGGATAGCAAAAAGTGTTTCTCGGCAATCAATTATACGTTTCAAGGGAATCTCACATCTTATTCTTAAAATACTAGTAGAACTGGAAATAGTTGAAATGAGCCATTTCCGGTTTTAGCATTCATTACTATAAAGCAAAAACGATAATAGATAACGAGGGAATGTTTTCGGCAATCAATTACATTTTTCAAGTATAACTTTCTTCACATTTAACAAGCTAGTAAATTCTGAAAGTAACAGAATTGAGCCATTTCCGGTTTGAACGTGGATCACTATAGAGCGAAAACGATAATAGATAGTAAGAAGCAGTTTTCGGCAATCGATAAAGCTTTCCAGGAGTAACTTTCATCTCCGTACTTAACACCCTAGTAAAAAGGAAGTGTAGAAATCACATATAACTTCCGGTTTCAATTTAATTTACATAGAGCATAAACTATAAGATATAGGGAGAAACAGTTTTATGGAATCAATTTAACGTTGTGGGAACAGGTAAGTTATGTCTCTCTTAAACTCCAAACCATAAGTAGTAGAACCCAACTACTTCCGAATTTAGTGTTGATCTCAATTGATTAGAAAATATAAAAATAAGGAGAAGCCGTTTACTATAATCATTTAGTGTCCCAAGAATATGTTCTATCTCGACTCTAACCTTTATACTAAAAGCAGAAGTGACATATATCAATCACTTCCGGTTATAAATTGAGTGTTATACATTGGGGAGCTAGCAGGGATTTTATGTAATTCATTAAGTACAGCAAGAGTGAAAGAAATATGATACAAATTCCGGTATCCGTATTAATTGAGAACATATTACATAATCCTCTTTACGTTTCTTACTAGAATATTTTTAAATTAAATACTAGCCGGATGTTTACTAAATTTTGTGAACTATTGGCTCATTCCCTAAGGAATAAGTACTGGTATATTCTGTGGTCAAATTCGGCCAAGAACAGGGTGCACACGTGTTGCATTTCATACCTTATTTCTTGATAACAACTTAATTAGTCAGTAGCATTTTCTTTATAAGTATTGGCCGAATCGGAACAAAATTCGATGGTGAGCAGCCCTCAACCTAATTAAGATCTCTACATTTCCTGGAAGAGCTTGACCAAGTTTTGGGCTTGATTTGCGTGTGGTAATTTATTTCTCGGTAATCTCTTGCCAGATCCAATCTAAAGAATTTGCCATTACAGAAGCCGCTCGTCAATATTTATCGAGTTTGCTTTACAGTGTTCAATGAAAAACCGGAAATGGTTGATTTCTACCACTTTCGGTTGGTAACGGAAGGAGATGAAAGGTTTTCTTGGAATGCTTAATCGATTGCCGAAAACCGTTTTTGTTTTATAGTGGTCAACGTTAAACTTGAAATGGTTGATTTCTACCACTTTCGGTTTATGGATCACTTCAATTAACTAGCTCCTTCGAATTAATTACTCTACCCACAGTATGCAAAAAATAAATAAATAAATAAATAAATAAATAAATAAATAAATAAATAAATAAATAAAAATAAAAATAAAAATTTGATTTTTTCAAGAGCTATCGTGCAAAGTAACTTAGTCGCAAAAGCTATCGTGGTCTATTATTATTATTATTATTATTATTATTATTATTATTATTATTTTTATTATTATTATTATTATCATCATCATTATTATTATTAAGTATTCTACCTGTTGGCAGGTACTGGGACTAATGGGAGATATGAATGAGATTGCGTGTTTTCGTAGGTTCTGGGCTGGAAATTCTTCTTTCACCTTTCTCGATCTTCAGCTTCCTCTTTTAATTCCCAATATTTGATTCTATTTTTCAAATCATCTACCAACTGCTTTCTTGTTCTTACTATTCCTTTCATCTCTTACTTTCAACTTTTCTCTTCCTCAGTAGGTTGAGAAATAGCTAATAAGTTTCAATCTAGTTCCCTATAATTATTTCCAGACTGCATTTTCCTTTATCTATTTTTGAATACTATGTATTTAGAAATTGAATTATTATTATTGTTATTATTATTATTATTTAGAAATTGAATTATTATTATTATTATTATTATTATTATTATTGTGTCCATGTTCTGTTATTCTTTTAACTGTTAGATGAAAGGTTCAATTTTTCTATAGTCTCACTTTATCTATAATTGTACTTCGGTATTATATTTAATGTTTTGTTAACTGAAGAAAAAGCGGATCTAGTCGTGTGAAGCCTCCATTTCATGTTAGCTTCCTTTGGTTATTTAGTACTGTTCAGCGAGGTAATTGACCAGAAGTACAATGTTCTTATTGATTATTCGTTGTAAATTATAAAGTAGGAAATGATACAAGACTCTGTGTTTTCTAAATTAAAGTTTGGGGATCCTCTAGGGCAATTGCTCCAACATTTTTAACAAGCGCTCATATTCGTAAACCCTACATAATTCACGCCCACATCTTTGACCATTTCTGCTGTTTTAGTTGCAGTATTGTATTCTCAAATCATCACTAATAGCAACATAAATAATAACAATAATATTAATAATCTATACTGTATATAAGACAGTATAAGTGAGTTACTCATTATCGACCAAGCCATATTACTATAATTAGCAAGAATACTCTTTTTGACAAAAAAAGGGATAAAAAAGGATATTTGGAAATATGTATCCTTAGGGGGCGTAAATAGGATAGTGTATCTTGGTAATCCCTGAAGTAAGGAAGATGAAACTAGGCATATAAACTAACCATTAAAAATAACTGAACATGTTTCTCACAGTTTCTGAAAATTCCGCACCTAAACAAGAAAGGAGTAAACACATTTAGAACTACTCTAGAGCCTGGTTTCTTCATATCACTTTCACTGAAATTCGTATCCTGAAGAGAGGGGTCAACGTCTAAAATATTTGCTAAAAATACAGTATCTTACAAATCTCTCATGTATGAAGATGAAATTTAATATAGAAAGCAAGTAGACACGCAATCCAGCGTTCTAGGAAATTCCACTTCCGTCTCATCTCATGAAAAATGATCGAGAATTTTAGAACATAGTTAGCAATTGGCTGAAGCCATTTTTTAAGCACGTCAGTTTCATTAAAATTCGTATCATAAGAGGGTAGAGGAGTTAATATATACGGCGAAAATTAAATATCTTCCAAGCCAAGGAGATGAAATTAGGTGTATAAACTTTCTATTTAACGTGGTCACCATGTGGACATTCTCCAGCGGTTTAGAAAATTCTGCTTCCAAAAGAGGATACAGGGTGGCAAGGTGTTTGAAACGTCTGAAATGAATTTTTAAACACAATTAGCACATGGGACATTTCTATTTTATCAACTCACTTTGAAAAAAACAATCGTAAAAGCAGAAGATAATTTAGATTTCTTGCAAAGAATAAATACTGCATCTTATGAAACACACTTTTGAACATGGTCGAGCTATGAGTTTTATTTCACTTTTGTTCAAATAAATTACGTAACTGGGAAAGGGTGATCAAATATAACTTTCTAATATTTCCCATAAACCTATTTTTATCTTACGAAAAACGGGCTTGCATATAATACTAGTAAATAATAATAGCCATGTTCTCACAAATTTATATTTATTTCCAGCAAGACTCCATCATACCATTGTAGTGTAGTGGAATGTTATATTTTACCTTTTTTTCCTTAATGAAATCACAGTTCTTACACGATAGTTATTTCGTGTTTAAATGATATTTAATTTAAAGTTTGTTACAACATTCGTAATATATCTTATTTTTAAATTCCGTTTTATAAGACTCGCACCATTTCATTAGGAGCTACTGCTCTAGGGACTACCTAGAAACTTTGGAGAACCTAGGAACTACTCGAGAATTTTTGAAAATTCACGAAAAGAGGAGGAATTGGGGTGAGAGTTATTTTAATAAGATACCCTTATCTGCGAAACGTATAGGACTGGTAACTTGAAATTTGGTAATTGGATTTCCAATTTAAAATAATTTAACACGCGTTTCGTCCTTTCTTTTATATCTTAATAATAAAGGGGAAGGAAAAGGTGAGAATAGGAATTATTCCCCATATAATAGCATATCGGTATCTCAGAATCTCTGAAAATTACAAACATGAAATTTGTCTTTAGGATTTCTCATCTAAAACAAAATCAATTAAAGGTAGTAAACAGGACCACCCAATATTTTTCAATTAAAATTGAAACCAGAATTTTATAGTAGATATCTACCACTTAGTGTTATACACCGTAGACTAGTGATTAGATTGGAGATGGAATATATTCTAGGGACGCTTAATCGAATCCAAAACCGTGCCTATCTATTACCGTTTGTCATATACAGCCTTGTTTAAGATAACTTTGACACTCATACCTCTTTGAAAAGACCTGTAGTCTTACCTACTAACTAACTAACTAACTCTATGGCCTATGGAACCCGAAGGTTCAGTGCCGCATTCACAAAAGCTCTCCACTGAATTCTATCCTTAGCTAATTGCATCCAGTTTCTACTTTGTATTCCTATCTCTGCGAGATCCATCTTAATATTGTCCTCCCATCTGCTCCTAGGTCCTCCTAATGGTCGTTTTCCTATGGGTCTACCAGTCAAGACTTTGAAAGCGTTTCTACTTTCTTCCATTCTAGCTACATGACCTGCCCACCTAAACCTCCTAGACTTGACGACCCTAACAGTGTTGGGTAAGCCGTATAAACTATGTAGTTTCTCGTTATGAAGCTTCCGCCATTCTCCATTCTCGTTTCTCTTGGGTCCGAATATTCTTCTCAGGATCCTGTTCTCAAATACTTTCAGTCTATGTTCTTCCCTCAGACAAAGCGACCATGTTTCACAACCATACAGAACAACAGGCATGATTATCGTTTTATATATTTTAAGCTCCAAATTCCTCGACAGAATTCGCGACGACAAGAGATTTTGAACCGAATAGTAACACGAATTCCCTGCTTTTAGTCGACATTTAATTTCTTCATGAATATGATTTTCGTCTGTTAATATTGATCCTAAATATTTGAAAGTATCCACTTTATCAAAAGCATTATTTAATATTTTAACGCCTCCACAATTTGCCGTATTACGGTCCCGATGCACTTCCATGTAGCCTATTTAGTTTTCTCTGCATTTACTTCTAAACCCATGTCCCTGCAAGCGTTTAATAAGATCTCTGCATTAATTTGTACTGTTCTCCTATCATCCCCTATTAAATTTACATGATCAGCATATGCCATAACCTGGTGAATGCCGTTCAACTCTAGGCCCTGGTTTCTATCTTTGATTTTCCTTATGGCGTATTCCAGCACAAAGTTAAATAATAATGGTGACAACGCATCTCCTTGTTTCAGGCCATTTTCGACGTGGAATCTCGAGGACAAAAATTTTCCTACCCGGACTTTACTTTGGGATTCACTTAAACATATCTTAATTAATCTAATTAGCTTTCTCAGTATTCCAAGTTCTGTAAGAACGTTGTATGATGTTTCTCTCCTAACCGAGTCGTAAGCCTTTCTAAAATCGATAAATAGTTGATGTACCGGGGTATTGTATTCCCACTTCTTTTCGAGTATTTGGCGAATGGTAAATATTTGGTCGATAGTTGATCGATTTCGTTTAAATCCGCACTGATAATCTCCAATAATTTCATCTGCGTATGGGGTCAATCTTGCTACCTACAATGGGGTCAGTCTTACCTACAGTTAGAAATAAATCAAATAAATGTGAATTTTGTTTGGTCGATTAAGAAGTTTATTAGGAGCCAGAGCATTATAATTTCCTTTTGCGGTTGAAAGAATATCGTCTTTTATAGCAGGGTGAGGGGGAACATTTTCTGCTATGAATGAGAACAACAGTGGGAACACTGACATAAGACCATAAAGCACATTATTTAAATGGATTCAAATGGCAGTGAGTGATGATTATAAAGGCGGCTCTTTGACCTAGAGCTTTGAAATTCTCTCTAGGGCATTTCCCAAGCGTGCTCAATCTGAGTTAACAGAATTTTCACAGTACTATATTCACTCATCGATAAAATCTAAAATCAACACTCAAGCACGTAATTAGGGGGGTCCGGGGGTGCGGACCCCCCTTTCTTACGTGACCTGAAATGAAAAAATAAGGAAGAATGAAAAAATGAAACA
Source organism: Thermobia domestica (assembly GCF_964235325.1). Lineage (NCBI taxonomy): Eukaryota > Metazoa > Arthropoda > Insecta > Zygentoma > Lepismatidae > Thermobia > Thermobia domestica. The sequence goes on from NC_137455.1 coordinate 305,254,998, forward strand.
ACAAAAAGAAGAATCAGCATTAAAAATTAAAACGAGAACTACAGGAAACTTTTGCTTACTCTTCCTTATGAGGAGATTTGTATTACTTGCAATATGTTGGCAAGGTAAGCGAGGTATTCTGGAAGAGTCAGAGAATTTGAAATTTCAAGATAAGTTGTGTAATTCTCAGAATTCCTGCTACTAGTCAGGGAGATTTCAAGCTTTCGAAAGCATAAGTGCCGTTGTGTAACAGCGTGAACATTTTTAATCATAACTTTTCGTCATCGCATCCTTGCAGTATCGAACATATTATTTCAAGGACACCTTTCATTTAGAACCGACAGCAGTTGACAGAATAATAAAAACAAAAAAATGTTGAAAAAAGTTCTGTTAACATTTGATTCAACAGAGGATGGAACGCATATATTGTAAAACTAGTTGATTATACACATGCTTCTCACATGGGCTGTATTTGGAAGTCAACGCCTGTGGGAGTAACACCATTGATCTCAGCGACCGAGAAAACTATGGATTTGATACTAATATCGGTCATTTTGGGCTACTTTTACATGTGTCGGTATCCACCCCCAACTGACTCCCGGCCCGCATTCTTTCAAGTCATCGCTAATGGAAGTGTCACCATTGATTTCAGCGACCGCGAAATCTAAGGATTTGTCAATAATATTGGTCATTTGAATTACTTTTATATATCTTGGTATCTCATCCTTTCCGGTGACCCCCGGCCCGGAGCCGAATAGCGTAAATTGGAAGTTGATGCGACTGGAGTTTCACCATTGAGTTCAGGGACCGAGAAAATATGAATTCGACACTAATAGCTCAAGTGTTAGAGTGTTGGATTCGCATTCGGGGCTCGTGGCTACGAACCCAGCTGCCTACCATCCTGACTGAGGTTTTCCAGGGTTTCCCTCAGTCCTACCAGGCAAAGGCCGGGATGACACCTACTAAACAGACCCTGACCGATACCTTCCCAAATCCTTTCCACTGCTAATGTTGTTGGATATTCAATGTAAAATGGCCTCTGAGCTGTTTCTGGTGATTGTTAAATGAATGAATAAATAAATAAATATCGATCATTTTGTACTACTTTTACATGTGCTGTAAACGCCCCCATGAGACCCCCTGGTTTGAATTTCAACAAAAACGTTTAACTCTGGCGTGGAGACTGGACCAAAGTATTCGTGACTAAAAGTTGGTAACTGTCGGTCAATTTTTCGAGTTCCAAAGACGGTTCCGGTAAAGCCCCTCTGAGTCCCCACTGTTTCAAATTTGAAAAAACGCTTCGTCTTGATCTGGGGCCTCGGTCAAAGTACCCCTGACCAAAATTTGGTAACTCTCGGTCCACACGTCTGGTCCCCAGACCGCACATAGACAGACAGACAGACAGGCAAACACACAAATAAACTCTTTACTTTATTTATATTAGAAGATAGTTTACGAAACAGTATTCAGCATTCACTTTTTATAATAATGGACTTCATAACGAAAGGAATATTGTTATATTTGAATAAACAGGAGAAGGACGCAAATATTGAAAAAAATTCAATACTTTTATACTATTTTGCTCGAAATTTCTTCATAGTTTGTTATTAAAAGCCTTGCCAACATATCCTTATTTTATTGTCCTAACAAACCAATATAAGTTGATAGTAAAGTAGTTTAGATTGATCGAGCTCCTGGGCCTTCAGAATTTCATGTCACTCTTCCCCCCTTCCGGTACGAAATCCTGGTAGTTTAGAGTGATTGAGCCCATTTTGTGATGATCACAGTATTTCATATCCCGGACCCCTCCTTTACGAAATCCTGACTTCGTCCCTACAACACTGTCAGTAGCTACGTCCTCGCCTAATATATATTTACAAGTACAGTTTATTTTCGTATTTTTCAAGAGTTAATCTATTTAAAAACGTATTATAATTCAAAGTATTTATGATATTTCAATCGTAAACAAGAATATGTAGTCAACTTCTTAAATACTTCGCTCCGCAGGAACCCGTTCAGCACGTGCAAGAAGCAAAAAGAACATGTCTGGCGTGTCACAAATGACAAAGGAGAAAAAAGGAAAAGCATCACAGCAGTGACTTATCGCAGTCAGAGCGGACAATATAGTTTCGGTCGTCACTTACGCCAATAGACCTACAAGCGGTGTACAAGAGTTATACATTTAAAATATACGTTGTGCGACAATAACGCTACAGGCGGAATGTGCACGAACTACAAATGAAAATGTTTCTTCCAAGTATCAGACAGTGTTGAACCCTCTTTACATTCTACACATCCTGTTTTCTCCCACTTTTTGAACTTGACAAAGAGAAGTACCAGGCTTTCCGAGTTCACAACCATAAATTGTTTGTGTACAGAGTACGTTTTCAGTTCTTAGAATCACTGTGCGCGCGAAGAACAAGGGTGATGATCGGACAACCGTATACGGTAGCAAGAAACACTCGGATGCAATTTTAAATGTAAAATACAAATATAGAGCCTTGACAATGCCGTGAGGATGTGTATATAACAATGAATATCGGGAAGACGGGGATGATTGAAATGCTTGACACTTGTGTTCCTACCGCTGGTTTCTTTGATTCAATTTAGACCACTGAAAAAGGTATTAAAATAGGGTATATGTGGCAACAATGAGCGGCAGGATAACGGGTGCGAAAAAAGCAGCGACTGTGCAGTTATTGCGTTGCTGTAAGTGATCTCTCCAGTGTATAATTATTTTGTCGGGAGAATTGACTTGGAGCTTTTATGTCTGTAACTTCAGTTTTATTTTCCCGTATTTGTACAACTGTTTGCCTGTGTTTTCAGTATTTGTTAGTGATTTTATGGAATAAGAGGTTGTGCTGTTGCTCTAAGTTTCGCTTTCTCGTGCAAAATGTTAAGTTCTTCTCGTAGAAGATGTAAAAACTCACCGGACAGATTTGTTTATATCTGGTGTGTATTTATGATTAAGTCGCAGATTAATTCGGTAAATGGTGACGTTAGGAAACATAGTATTTTTATTTTATCTGCAAAATCGGTGATTAAGATAAAAGCTGGGTAATTCATATGTATTGTTTGATGCGTTACGCGACTCTGACTGACTAGCTTAAAGGAACCAAAGGAAGGATTACTTTTGCTGCTCTGATGATATGTACAGAACCGCAGTACCATTATGATGATTCTATTTCTGTATGACGAATACAGCAGGAAGTAACAAAAAAGAACAACGAGCCATCGAAAACCCAAATTTGCAATCCGCTATTAACCCAGTTCCCCATGGAGAAAATTCACCTGTACATACTTTTCCGAAAGATTGGGAAACTATCGTTATTACAGCGATGAATATATCAATTCCTACAGGATGCGATGAGGATATCAACTCAATATCTGCAGATGAAGATCCGAGAGACAGTTCCTTCCACGTAAAATGTGAGTGTCACTTCATCCTACTATATGAGTTGAATGATTTAGAGTGAGACTTAAAACTTTCGAAAGAGGAAGCTCAACGTTTGGGTGCTAGACTCAAAGAGTAAAATTTACTGGCTCCAGGAACTACTTACACTCACTACATGAAAAGGAACGAGCCCTATTCAGAACACTATAGAATGGAAGGTTTCCTTTGCGTATGCACTGACATCAATGGTCTGATGAATGAATTAGAAATTCAACATGATCCATCATATTGTAATATTTTCATAGATTCGTCTAAGTACAGTCTGAAAGCAGTTTTACTTCATAATGAAAATAAGCTGACGTCTATTCCTGTGGCATACTCTGTTTCGATGAAAGACTTACGAAAGTCTCACACACATTTTAAATCGTATTAATTTGAAACTTATATTAATTTAAAAGAATATGGCTGGCAAATTTTTGGAAATTTGAAACTTATTGCAATATTACTTGGTCTTCATGTTGGATTTCCAAAGTACTGTTGTTTTCTATGTGTTTGGGACTCAAAAGCCACAGGAAAACATTTTTCACAAGAAGAGTGGCCCTTCAGAGAGACATTTAAAGCTTCTACAAACAGTGTCATGTATGATTCCCTGATCGATCCAGTCAAGGTGCTTCCACCTCTTTATATTAAGTTCAGCCTCATGAAGAATTTCGTAAAAGCTATGTACAAAGAAGGTGAAAGATTTAAGTATCTTAGACCGTTTTTTCCAAAACTAAGCGATGGTAAATTAAAAGAAGGAGTTTTCACAGGACCTGATACTCGTAAACGTATCAATGACGAATTGTTTGAACACAGTTTAAACGACAAACAGTTAAATGATTGGCGTGCTTTTGCTCAAGTTGTAAAATGTTTTCTGGGCAAAACTAAAACTCAAAATTAAGAGGCTCTGCTACTGACACTTCTGGTCGCAAATGAAGCTGTGGGATGTCTCATGGCTTTGAATATCCACTTTCTGCACTCCCAATTCAACTTATTTCTAGACATTCTTGCAGATTTAAGCGTCGAAATGGAAGAACGGTTTCACCAGTATGTAAGAACGATGCAGACTCGATATCAAGGACGTTGGGACCCTGCAATGATGGGGGACTCTTGCTGGTTGGTGAATAGAGAAGACACAATTTCATAAAAGAAAAAGTAAAGCAGGTGGTATTATTTGTAACTCTAAATATTAGAGTTTATAATTTACTCTGTGTATGCAAATGGTAATAGGCCTACACTAACAGAATATAACTATTCTATCAGGCCTTGTTTCCACTTTCTACTAATATACCATGACACACTGAGCAAGTCTATGTAATAATATGTAAAAGCAGTCTCAGTTCTGATGAAGACACAGTTATTGTGTTGATATTGTTACGTGATACTGTTTTTTTTACATATTATCACATAGCCTCGCTCAATGTGATATTGTGTATTAGTATGAGTATATATAGTTTTTAGTGCTAATACACAAAGAGAATATATAGTTTTTAACTGGTCTGATTCAATAAATTATTTTTAAGTATTTTAAACTAATATCGTTTTTGACCAACTGTCGAAATCAAGTTGATTCCCTTTCGGCACGCAAACACTTCGCACTTCAAGATAGCTTATTTTCCCTATTATGGTAAATCTGGCGACTATGTGTTACACAAAAATGCTAGTTGATGTAATAAATGGAAATCATATTCATATTCAGGGAGCTAGATTTAACCAGAATCTGTGAGTTTTTTCTGTAACTTATCAAAAGTTTAAAAAAGTCGGCCTGTGTTATTTGATAGTATTTTTAACATTCGGTTCTTCCAAATAAATTTAAACTAACACAATATTAACCATTGTTTTGTTTACTAGAGGGGGAAGAACTTGGATTGTTGGCTAGCACTTGGCAACATAAAAATTGTATCCCTCTCCTGTGCTATGATGACCATCCCTTCAAGCTCTTGGGCGAAATTTCTCGCACATGTATCATTCTTCTCCTCCCACCCAGAAAAAGAGTGGCTAAATCGTTAGCGAGATTTCTCCCCTCCTCTAATAAATTTCGCAGTGATTTTCATTTCTCATACATAGGAGAGTACATCACGTTGTAGCAGCTGCGTAACCAGGTAATGATTTTGGGGTTTGCTGGCTAAACGTCCTTTCGGGGGAGTCCGGAGTTCATCCGCGGATAAATTTTGAATAAAACCGCAATCTTAGGTCCAAGACATACCTACGAGACCTAGCGATCGAGGTCGAGGTTTAAGTGCAGGCCGCTACCTCAATATCAAACTCTAGATGGATGAAGATTGCACGTAGAGAGGAGGTCGCAACCTAGGTGTAAGCCCTCCGTTTAAGGAGAAACATTAGTGCAACGCTACTGAAATTATTGCAATCAGTGGAAAACAACATTTAGAAATTGAAAAAACCAAGCAGTTTATAAATAGGGATGGACGCGAGTCGCGACATGTGAAATGCTAAAGTCTCGTCTTTTGTTTCGAAAAAATATTTGAGTGTCATCTTTTGGCCAACTGTATTAGTAAACGAGAACTTTTACATTTTCTTCAATTTTCAGAGAAGAAATTCCCTCATTCAGCACTCAGGCGAGAAAACATTTCCCAATAAAATAAAAAAGGTATGTTTTCAGGATTCTTTTTGGAGGCGGTATTAACTGCAGCACATCAAATTTCTCACTGCAATTCAATTATCCGACATTTCCTCCCTATGTATATGTGTCTGCCTTTATCTTGTATTAGTAACGAATTTTTCTTTTTCTCGAAATTGTGGCAGAGAAATGAAGTTTTTAAGCATAGATACAATTAACAGTATTTTGTCTTTACAAATTTCACAATTTACAAACTTGAGCCCAAACGTCCCCTTTCTGCAACCCGCACTGCTTTATGTAATAATAGGCTACAGTATAATTATCAAATAAATATGAACTACTTACATGACATTCAGATTTAAGTTGGTATTTTCTTCCATTCTCTATTTCAATCGTGTCTATTATGATGTTGTCTGTTTCGTATCCCATATTGCTGGAATATTCCTCACTAGTACTATTATTATATCACAGTGCAGCGCAACCTCTCGACTATAGGTATACAGAATCATCTGCAGGCGAAATATTAGCAAATGAACACGTTATTCCGTTCAGTGCTTCAGGGAAGACCAAAGAGAAGATGAGTCACAGCGATGCTTCAGCTGAACATCGATTACAAACCGAATCGGTTGTTTATAATCGCAACCACTAATTCACCGGGCGACCTCTAGTTCCCGATGTAGCGTACATCTTCGAGATGTGCATACCCATTAGAATCCGTGTGTTTGTGTTAGTATGGAGGGTACGACCGCGACTGAAACCTTGACTTCGATCGCGAGGTCTCTTCGTTATGTTTCTCCCTTATGCGTTATCATAACAACTTATGCAAATGTCGGAGGTTGCAGACCTCCTGGCTACGCCATTCCTTGGTAGTACTCATTGCTCTTAAACATATGTTGTCTCTTCACTTCCACAACAGCCATAATTTTATTCTTTCAACCCAAAGAAAATACATTCGTTCTTCGCATTTCGCGATCCAGTATTTCTGTTTACTTGGTACTGTAATAGAATTAAACGCAATTGTTTTCGTAGGTATAATTGTAAAGAACAGCCATGAAAAAAAGCTTTTATGTTGCTATAAATGTTTGAAAATTGTTAGGAAAGTTTCCATAGGGGTGGGACATATTCTTCTCAGGTTGGCATAACAATAATTAAGTTATTGCCAGGAAAAGAAAAATTAGAGACGGGGAATTTCTGTAGCTTTCCCCCTTACAATAACGTTTTGTAAGTAAAAATGTTCTATGTCTGACGTATGACTGCCTATCGTCCTGTATGGCTTCATGGATGAGTGAGTAGAGTCGTCGTTTCTTGGTAATCATGAGTTTCATGCATCGAATCCCATCCAGGGCGGTTGAAATATTTCCATTCTTTGTTTCCTATATCTTAAGATGTTTCTCCCTGTCCGCAATGATCCCATGCTCTCAACTGAGCTCTCTACTTGAATTCAACAATTGGTAGTGGGATACTCTCATATTCGGGTGAGCTTTTACATGTCTATTTACAAAATCGAAATTTGCGACAAAATATGGATGCTATCCGGTTATTTTATCTCAAAATTCTAAATTTGCACAAGTGACTTATCTCTCTCTTAACATGTTTGCATCCCTCGTTCTCCAATGTCGTCAGCTATAACATAAGATGGCTTCGGAGCAAAACTCCAAATCATAAAAGTGCTATTCTAATGGGCTTACTCTCACAACGCATTTGGTTAAATGTATGTGTTTTCTCACTAAAAGAGGGGGGTCTGCTCTTCCTACCCTCCTAAAGTGACATAATATTTATTAAAGCATAGAATAATTCGCAGTCTCTCGATTAGGTGTAGAATCTACCATTCCTGGTAGCCTTCTACCCATATGTGCTTTACTAGTTAAAATACTGATACATTTTCATCTGGTAGCTGACCACCAAAAAATTCAGGTTTGGGTTCCAATCAGAGTTATCTGTTAAAAATTATCTCTAAAAGTTGAGAACAATGCTTTTTTCTTACGCAAACCTAGATATTAAAACGACGGCTTTTTGAAATTACATTTTTTTTCCTATAGGTATGACAACTACATTTTCAGTACAATTTTGTCGCCACCATACATCTGTACTAAAATATGTTTGTTGTTGATCGTTACTATAATGGCTTTACAATATAGTTTGACCTAAACGTGGCTTTACTTTATATTGGGAAGGTGGTGTTACTTTTATATTGAGGTTCAAATATTCAAAAAAGTCGTGTTTTCCCGAACCCTTGCACTTCTAGACAAACTATCAATAAAAACTATTTATTAGAAATTGTAATTTCTCTGAAGGATGCTGCGAGGAAGAAAAGATCAACATCTTGCCAAAAACCATGGATGCTGTGCCATGACAGTTCTCCTAGGTGTTTCTCGTTACTCAAGAGGGAAAGTTTCGCCAAGAACATACAACTGTTGTATCTCAACCATTCTACTTACGAGATTTGACATCTGCAGAAGTCTTTCTATTCCCCAAGTTGAAATCCACCTTTATAGGACATCAATCCACATATGTGAATTATAACAGTGAAATGTGAATTATAGCAGTGGAATAACCTGCTGTGGATTCATATGAGGTACATGTTTGAATTGCCGTATTTTGTTTACGTGTACATGAATCGTCGCAGTTGCTGTTCCGATGACACAATAGACACTCTACAATCGTATAAAATCAGTTAATGACAGCAATAACACCATGATTAGCAGGCGCTTCGAGTTTTGGACCCCCATTCCCCACCAGCTGTTCGAAGTAATTTGCAATGAATTGTCTATTATTTTTCGTAATCGTTTTTCCAAACATTATATATATTTGGTTTATATGATGGCCGGAATAGTTTTCCTTTTAAATGAGTCCAGAATTTCTCCATGGGACGGACTTATAGCACATTGAGGGGTTGCACTTTTTGAACAAGAACTTCACTTCCTCCTGGTCCGGCAGCTGGTGCGTCCCTATCGCATAGTAGGAAGAAACTAAATCAGGCCAGGAGATGCAATCACCATTCTCATAGTTTCATTTGACAGATGGCCTAAGTTTCATTGGAATGCATACAGTTTCATGTGTATTATGATTAATTGCATCCCTTGATTGATTATTAAAATATGGACGAGAATGATTTTTTCTACTTATTGCCATCGAGATGAGTAGTTTGTGGGGAAATTTAGTTTTGAATTTAAATTTTACGGATCCAGGAACAGGAATGTCACGAGATTCAAAGTACGGCATGTCTCCAATAAACTCATACCCATTCATATAAATATATGTTTCATCATCCATTATTACGTCCCAATCATCATTAAAGGCACAAACCTCGTACCAGCTATTTTGTTCAGATGACTTTTTGTTTCTTTTTTATGCTTCACACCTGCTTATGGAGCATTCCTTGTTGTCTTCCTTTTGATCTCCAGTTCCAGTAGCCACCTCCTTACAACATCACGACTCAGTTTTAATTCACGTGCTTCACTTGATATGGTACATTCGTCATTAGCGTCCTTCAGTGGTTCAATATTCTCTCTGATTTGTTTTCGTCATAACAATTTTCTGTATCCATTGCCTTCTCTTCTTTTCAATGAAATCCAAACTTTTATCCGTTTTAAGGTTCTGTTCACAGTTGCACGACCCAATAACTCTTTTTGAAAGTGCTTCAGAACTTCAGCGTCAGAGAGCCCCGCATTTGTCAGCACGAAATATCGAACATGAGTCCGATTGACTTCCGCTTTCGACGGAAGCATATTAACCGCTGACTGTCTCCTCAACTAATGCTGGCTATAATCGCATAACAGAGGGTGCAATGTATGAAAAGGTGCAAATAGTAGTCTGCGTGGGATAATACTTGTTGTCGAGTATAATACTTGTTGATAATACTGTCTCATTTGAGTTCATCGCAGGTTACACGCTAGTAACAACGCATTAATTGTTAAGGGGGATAGTTTGTAGAAGATAAATCTGAACATATTCCATAATCCATAAGTGCCATTATATCAATAAAGATAATTTTCCTGCTACAAAGAATGTTTTAAGTATAAAAATTGAGAGTAAGGGAAGAAATGAAACACGGAAGTCTTAGTAAAACCTGCTATGTAGAATGTAATGTGAAAAACTAAGTTTCTTATACATTCTCCCATTTGCGGAATCCTAGACAAATGGACAGCAGAGGAAATGAATGAATTATTTTCAGGCAAATTTATGAATTTTTAAAAATGTTCTCCATTCAATTTAGACAAATCCAATTTTAAAGTGTTATCGAAGCTTTACAAGATTTTATTGAAACTTAGAAGTAAGTTAATTCAAATAGGTAAAGTAATGTTTAAGAAAGTTATATATGAAGATCGAAAACGTATAAGTCATATCTAGACATCAACATAGTGTACAAATGTGATTCCCTGTTAATACTAACTTGCATGTAGTGTGACCCGTAGCTTCGCGCCTCCTCCCTCCTGATATTTCTTCGCTGGCCCATTAGCTGAGTTCTGTCCTGAACCGGAATAGATAAAAAAAAAAATATATATATATATATATATATATATATATATATATATATATAGTTACTTTTTATTACAGGTTTGTGAATGTTTTCCAACAAGCAATTGGTCTAATAATTATAATTGTAATACAATAGTAATTATATTTACATTACTGTTTAGGTATTTTATGTCATATATGTGTGTACGAATTTTGTTTATCGTATATAAATTTACAGTAATATTACAAACCTGTACACACTTTGTGGACAGACGGAATCTAGAAGGCACTAGGAAATATTTAATAAAGTGAATTGGAAATTTTCAACAATTATTTTTGGGTTGTTATATTTGATTTTAATGTCCTGTCCAGCAGTGAGGTTATTTGAGACATAGACCTCCTGGTTAACGTGGAATGTGAACCACGTGATCTGCCGCTGGGAATAAAACCTGGGTCTCCCAAGCCAAAGGCGCGTAAGCTAACCGCTCAGCAATGAAGGTGCTCAACTATTTTTGGGTGCGTTCTTGAATTTTTGCTATTGTTCGAAGTGGAGTATCTGCATGCACTAACAAAAAAAAAAATCTAACATAGTTACAGGTCAAGAATATGGCCCTAGTACTTATCACTATATACACGTTCCATTTGTCACTATAAAACACATTCTTCGTACCTTCGACAATCGTATTTCGTAATCGGATGGGAGGAAACTATCCATGTGTTCATCCCCTACGTCCTAAAACTATTATGAATGTGTTAACCGTAAACTGAGGACTCACTGGGACTCCTTTGGTGTACATATATTATTTTCTATATGCCTAGTGACGTAGCAAATTCATTGTCTAATGCAACAATAGCTACGGCTTAGACCACCGAACGCTGTTCGCTTTATGATATGTGCCATACTGTGAGAAAAATTATGTGGGCCATTGTAGATAAATATATTACGATTATAGCACAATCTTAGTTAGTAGTGCGTTATTTTTGTTAATATACCATTTACGTGTTTGGCCACCTTCATAGGGGGCGCTGTGACTCAGTGGTAGAGCGTTCACCGCTGGTGCTTGGGGTCCCGGGTTCAATCCCAGCCCCCGCCAAGTGAAATTTGTGCTCTACAAACACCGTGCTCGTGGGTTTTCTCGAGGTTCTCCCGTTTCCTCTCACTTTCTTCATTCCACCATTTCACTCATCTCTCATAATCACCGTCTCCTTTAGCCTAACCGGCATAACCGTGGGACGTAAAACTTAAAGATTTCATTTCATTTCATGGCCACCTTTACAATGAAATGTTCTTACACATTACTTTCCCTTTGTAGATAGAGATTTACCGCCTTATGTAGAGTCATTTTGTCGTATGCTTAGCGTCATACAGGCCTGAGTACTGCAAGAAAGATATGTTAGTCGAACGCTTTAGTATGACTCTAATTACTCGTCAAAACGACCCTGCATAAGGCCTTTAATCTTTACAAGATAATATCGTGGTGTCTTTTCCCTTATTTCAATAAAAAATGCTTAAGTGTTGAGTGACTTTATAAAGAGCTACGTCTACATATGTAAATCATACCAAATTGGAAAATGCTGATAAAAGCTGCCTTTTTATTGTTTCAATAAAAATGCTTACTTTATATAAATATAAATATAGATGTATATATCATACCAACTTTGAAAACAGCATATGCTATACATTAGAACTCAGTTTATTCAATTATATGTTGTCCTCAAATGGATAGACTGAAATATGAAGTGATATTTTCACAGACGAGGCGCACTTTTATTTTGATGGGGATGTGGATCGCTAGAACATGCAATTTTGGTTGCATGCAAACCCACATGCAATCAATCCCTGCAAGGGAGATACCCTCCTCATATCATGGTGAGGTGTTGCATATGGAACACGTCGATCATAGAACCCTTATTCATTCCTGGTACCCTAAATGGTGTCCGAAATATGGACATCTTACAGAAGTTTGTGTTTCTTTTGATTCTCTGCTCTGACGCAAACTTGCCCCGATATTTTCAGGAATATTGTGCCCCACCGCACTATGCGCTGCCTGTGCGGGAATACTTGGACCTTGTAATGACTTACATGTTTATTCGGAAACAAAAATCCTGTTACGATTAGTGGAAAACTAGTAGCGCCATTAGCGGCGTTATGATGAACTATCCTGTACATGATTTGGTGTATAAACAGGCAAACGTCATAATGAAGCTATATTTCAAACTGGGAACATCAGACCTTGATAATAGATTACGTCGAATGACTGTACTAGTTCATGGTTACCTTCGGGTCTACGTTTGTGAGATTGAATGGAAGTCAAATTTATAAAACACAATATAAGCATAAAAGTTAAGTGCATGGTTGTTATTTGTGTATTCAACTCATGTGTAATTCATCCTAGTTCCATATGGTATACGTTTCTTAAAAGTTATAGTTATGTGTGGAAAAAATTAAAAGATGTGATATTTAAATTAAAATTTTTGGTGTTGTTAAGCGCGAAGCAGGTAAGTTTGCACAGTGTTCATATATTACGTACTTATTTAATCTGCAGTATTGGTAAGTTGTAGAATTTACATATTATATCGCTATTGTTTAAAATATTTAATTTGTCAGATAATTGGGACCAATTTGTATAAATATATATATATATATTTTTAAGTGATATGTAGTAACCAGCCCTTCAGGCTTGTTGTAAGGTCCTATTTGAGCAAGATAACGTCAAAGTTATTGTTGGATCTACTCAATTTTGATATTAATCATATAAATTTGCTATTAAATCACATGGATATAGTTTTTCTTTTTCCTCAAATTAGAATCCACTGTGCTTTTAGATTTATAGATATATTTATGTATACTAATCAATTCACTTTACAGTCTCTATAAGAGAACGGAATTTATCGTATTTGCGATAGTTTATGGGGTTAGCCAACCCAGTTAGAATTTATATAATCCTTTTGATAGACCCATACCTGCCTTTATTATTAATTATAAAATATGGAGGGAGTTTTAAACACTCCCTTTCCCAGGAACGATACCGAAGTCTGAACTTATATCGGGTAGTAGGTACGTTGCAACCTGCATTTTCCTGGACGTTGTATCGGATCCCAAAGCCCAGTGGAGTGGCTAGCCCTGTCGCCCGACTTCAATTTCTCGGATGTTTTTATGTTCATACCTAATAAATCTGGTGCATCAGGACAAGATTCGGGATGTTGCACACCTGGAGACGTGTTCAGAAGCCTGTGATATACACCCCCGCTCTGTTGTTATGGATTTAGTAGGAATGGATTAAGAGATTCCGGTTATGTGTTGCAATGGACAACAACATATGGAGCACATCCTATAGGTGGGACTTTGGGGCTTCATAGCTTTGGAACGGGGCATGATAACACACTTCAGCTTACGGGACTGTATTCCCCTGCAGAAAGCAGTGTTAATTGTCGTGTCATATGATTACCTTCCCATTCTAAAAATTAACCTGGATCCAAGTCCATTCACCTAGTGTACGTCAATCTGTAGCTCCATTACCCAACAAGCCCTCCACTAGTCAGATTTGCTTTAACCATGTTTGTTTACAAAATAATAAACTGTACTAAGACTTATGGATCACCCTGTATTTTATCACCTTTATCCTAGGGTAGAGGCTAGGTTTGGAATGCATTTGGTTAGGTTTGTTCGTGTTCTTTCAGTATTTTCCCACTGTAGGCTGTCAATGTTTGGCCATTGTGAACCGACTTTTTAGCTATTTTCTTCTTTAGCCGAAAATATATAAATGTAAACCTTTTATTGCTAGTCGCTACGTCTGTATTATGAACTAATAGGTAGGTTGGTCTGGTGTATGGGCCAGGTGGTGGTTGCCGGGTGAAAAGACCTCACACGACAATTATATCTGTTACCTTTGATACTGGAAACAATTGACTATTCAGGTTCGAGGCTTTCCAGCTTTCCCTTTTGAGTTAGTGATCTCTGGCAGTAACATAAGGTAGAACGAAGTTGGGTGTTAGAAATTATTAAGTTGCTGGTAGTCAAGGAGTTATACGTCTAACTGAGGACAAATGGACTTCAGTTTTGTACTTAGAAGAAATTACTAATAAGTAACTAATGGTAAGGATCTATCCTGGGGAGAGTGACCCTGAAGGTTTTTTCTTTAGGAACCCAAGATGCCATTTCGGTTCAATACACGGACAGTCACGCTATAGTGAAGCCTGACTACTACTTTTTCTCACACTGCAACTTTGAAAGTATTAGACTCTTTGTTTCATTGATACCTCTATTCTTGGAAGCTACACTCATATACGTATAACTGGTCCAGAAGAGAAGGCTGTTGTCCCTATTCCTTGCACTTTATCCAATCATAATGAAACTACCTAGGAGACAGATCCTTGTATTGGACTCTCTCAGTATACAGGCTCCGACTAGACATATGCCAGACTGTTCTCAAAGCAAAGGTACAGATGGTGATGAGAAAAATGTAAACACCTGTAGTTGGCAACATGTCAGATGTATATGTTGGCAGTGGTGTCGTGGCATCCGCAGCGACGGATCGCTGGTGGTGATGTGTTAGGTCGGTCTCCATACTACGTCAGGCGCAGTGGAACAGCAGTGTCCAGTGGCTGCAGCAGACGGAGGTAGTGTAAAATAGGAGATCTCTCAGATTTTCAAAGAGGGCAAATTGTTGGTGCGCGGTTATGTGGATTGAGTGTGACGGTAGTGGCTACTATGTTAGGTGTGTCGCGTGGGACAGTGTCGAAGGTGATGACGGCCTACACAACACACGGGAAAGCCACATCGGGGAAGCGGAACAGTGGGCGGATGAAAATCATGACTGACAGGTCACGCCGGGTATTAAAGCGCATTGTCACGCAGAACCGTTGTGCCACTGCGGAGCAAGTGACAGAGAAACTCAATGAGCACCTCCCCCAACCTGTTTCGACAATCACAGTCCGCCGCCAATTACATAATATGAACTTACGGGGTCGTGTTGCACGGACCAAATCGTTTATCAGGGACCATAAGGCTTTCGCACGCCGCAAATGGTGCCGCAACCATGCAACTTGGACCGTTGAGGACTGGAAACGTGTGATATTATCGGATCAGTCATCCTTCACCCCATTCCCAACCACTGGCCGGGTTTATGTGTGCAGAACGCCCAAAGAAGCTTATAATCTGCAGTGTCTCCGCCCAACTGTGAAACATGGCGGCGGCTCGGTGATGCTGTGGGCTGCCATATCATGGTTTTCATTGCGTCCTTTGGTCACACTTAGCGGACGAATCACTGCCAACGATTATGTCGCAATTTTAGAAGACCACTTGCATCTTATGGTCCGGATGTTGTTCCCGGACAATGACGCCATCTTCCAGGATGATAATGCACCCATTCACACAGCTGGCGTTGTTGCAGCGTGGATTGAGGAACATCAGGAAGAAGTTCGACACTTCCCCTGGCCCGCCCAATCCCCAGATCTCAACATAATTGAACATCTGTGGTCCGTCTTGGAAACACGACTCCGGCGACGATTTCCACCTCCATCCTCTCTCACAGAACTGGCCGATGCCCTGCACGAGGAATGGTGAAAAATTCCACTTGCTACCATTCACGACCTCTATGCTTCCATCCCATGTCGCATCAAGGCTGTTCTGAAGGCGAAAGGTGGCCCGACACCATATTAATCTGGTAAGTTGCAATTTCGTTCAGGTGTTTCCATTTTTCTGATCACCATCTGTAACAGTCTTTGAAATTAATGAATATAGGATTAGAGTAGAGAGAGTACTGGTTCCTTTATTGCCACAGATCAAAACTTAATTAGAGAAACAATATAATTACAGTTTTATGAAATTAATAATTTGAATGAGCAGCTCCTAAAGTTGTTGGGAAAGATCACAATTAAATTATAATTAAACACAAATAACGTGCTTCCGCATTCAAGTCATTAAGGTTACCCTATTAGGAAGAACTTATTTTTCAATAAATTACAAATTCCTAAGTTAATTTGAATAACAATATTATTTACTAAATAATAATTTTTAATCTGTTATCCTGGACAATAATGAGTGGAAAGTATTGATTCTCTTAGAAAAGTATTTGTTGAAAGTAAAATTTGGAGACTTTCTGATGAGTGACGAAGAGTAATAATTCGAGAACAATATAATTAGGTTATATAAATAACGGATATTATCATCATGGTTATATATATATATATATAAAGATAGATGGATAGATATAGATATATACTATTTGCTTTTACCTCTCAGGGGGCACGTTTTGCACACACACACACATCGTCCTTCTTATTCTTATCCCCATACAGTCTCTTACTTGCTGCCACAATTTAATTTTAGGATAATTTAAATAATTCTACCAGCAAAAACTTTATATGTTGAGTAGCCTTATAAGAAAGGTATGATTCCTGAAGTACCAGACTGGAGCTGCTGCTGTTTGAATTTTTCTAACAATAATGCATATATTATTTGCCGTTATTGTTATATCAGTAATCATAAAGTTACAATACATTTCACATCAATGGTACAATACATATATGCATACTATATTTCCGAGCGTATCCAATTTTAGAAGAAAATATTTTCTGTGCATACAGTCATACGCTGCTCAATCTTTAACTTATTGAAAATAAAATATAACTTATTCAAAATATAATTCAACTGCATTCCAAGTAAATATTTAAAGTCTTCACCTTTCAGCAATCAATCTGCCCTTCTTCGTAACTTCCTTAAGTTCGTGGAAAGTAGTTATGAATAAATTGATCTTTAAAGACAATATGCGTAATGCCAGCAAGAGTTTTGCGCTACCTGCAAGGAAAGAATAAAGTCGAATTAATAAAACATGAGGAATATTTAAGCACGCAATTTAATTTAATGTACAATTTAATTCACACGTAAAAATAGTAGCAAACTCACCTTCACACTTACTCGAGTACATAATATATATAGTTTCTTCATGGCAATCATATTGATTTAGACTGACGACTTTGTGTACTGTACAGTATTATCAGAATTGTTACAGTTTTGAAACAAAAATAGTAAATAATCTATAAAAATGCATTTTTAAACAGCAAGCTTTATGTCGTAAATGTGGAAGGCGATTATCTCTAGAAACGTATTAGAATTTAGCAGAGTGTGTATATATATATGGGGGAGAGTGTGTGTGTACTTCAATTGCGTGCCATGCCCGTGACGATGTCACGTAAACAAAGAGATGTTTGTCATAAGCGTCAATACTCATAAAAAAATAACGAATAACTGATAAGCTTATACTTCAATCCCTCATAATACCTCATAGTACATGTGCAGTCATCAGCATAAGAACCAATCCCATAATGCTCTAACTCCATTACTTGTGGTCAAGATCATTTGCAGTTTGAAAATGCCAGGACAGATGCAACTCAACTTACACGAATTTTTTCTCGGGACTGACAGCAATTGGCAGCATTGAGTCAGGTATTTATACATTTAAAATGCAGAATAGGTAACGTACGATATAGTTCTCCATTCTAAGGTGAATCCCTATGGTTACGAACGTGTTGTCCAAAGAACATCATATATAATCTCAAAATATTGTGTATGTAATATATTATTTCACTTGTACTGTGTGTTCGAAGAAATACTAAAATCATTTATACGCATGAATAAGAAAATGCTTGATGGTAGATGAAAATATCAAATCGACAACTTTTGAAGGAAATAAGTTTGTAAATTATAGCCTCGATTGACACAATTTCTCCAATTTTTCCTAATTCCAATGTAGTTTTCTTTCTGGAGAATATATCGTGTTTCATACTGAGTATACATTTAAATTGAAGTCGGTTTGAACAAGCAAATATTCGAACCAGGGCCTCCCAAATGGAAGTTCATTGTGCTAACCATTTACCGCGTCAGTTCTTCTTCCAACCCAACTATTACCTAGCTAAAATCGTTACTTGTAAGAATATACACAATATACCAATGAACCTCTTAAGAGACGTTATGTACGTCAGTGTCACAATGACCTACTAAACGTTACCATCTTTATTTCAAAATCAAGTTACATAAACCGTTCTCAAAGAGAAAAAAATCACGAATTTTTCCATAAGTTGGGACTACTTCATCATTTTTAACCATGGTTCAGATTTACATTACAATTCTTCCTGAACTTATAATTTCCAAAGAACAAAAGATGACAGGTATTTGTTTCGCATTCTTTGAATTGTGTCAACATGCGTAGACACAGAAATTTCTATGTTTATCTTCCGTAACTAGTAGTTTATTTTCTTAGCTTTATGAGAACTTAGTGGCGGAGAGGTAAATTTTAATATTTCTATCGTGGAACCTGGGCCTCAAGTCCCATACTAGCAATTACACTTTTTTTTTTCATTAGAACACATTGTAATTATATTTTTTCATTCTTATTTTCCTCTTCTTTTTCTTCTTCTTCTTGTTATTGTTATTATTAACTATAATTTATAGTGCGTTTTATTATAAAAGAATGCATAAAATAAAAAATATATTTAATGTTAAATAATTACTCAGTCTCGCACGTATTTCATACTTACAATGATATCTGAAGTAGGAGCGTATTCCTCCTGTATGAACTCTGCTACTTTCCTTCTAAGAAGAGCACGAGTCTGTACATCTTAGTGTAAGAAAATTCCGTGTCTTCGTTGTTACGGAGTGCTAAAGTTACTACGTAAATCTAATGATCGGAGGTGAATTTATGACCATTATATCAAAGACATAGTTTTATACCTGTATTCATTTTCACTTCTTATGTGCATAGAAAATAGTTGCAATGTGTGCCTCATTATATGTGGTTAATAAGCACATCAATTTTAAATATAGCAAACGGCAGATCGTTGTTGCGTCACGCTGCGTATAGTCCAGTCATGAAGATCAGATGTGGAGACTTGTAGTGTTCCGAGAATGAATATGTTACCGTTCCGGAGAACGTAGTTTTATATATATAAGAGAAGTGGATATGAATATAAGATAGAGGAATATTATAATATTAAGGCGAATATATTTGATTCTGAATTAGATGCTGTAAATTGTTAAAAGTGAAAGAGACGTGGGACTTGGCCACAAAATTTTTACATGGGTTTTCGACTGGATTATCTATTTTCAAATAGAACAATTTACGTTACTATTAATAATAATAGTAATAAAATAATAATAATAATAATAATAACGCAATAAGAAAATTGCAATACGAATTATGTAAACAATATAATCAGACGAAGAAAAATATATACGAGGAACCGAAACATATGTGATAGAAGCTACATGTGTTACCTTCACCCCAAAAATTACGAATAGAAAACTAATAAACTAAACTGGTATTTACGGAAAATATACATGGAGTTTGAAATGAAATGAAACTATCAAAGCTAGAAAAATTGAAGGAATTAAGTTAGTGACTGAATGTCTTGAAATTCACTCACTTACTCCAATTCTCTTTCATTCACGTCATTTCAACATATTGTTTAATTCCCGACAACAGAAGAACTGCCTTGCCACATTGAGTGTAGATTAAAATTGAAATTAAAATATTTGAAACAAATGGACATGGCTGGAATCGCGCCTGGGACTAACAAATAACAGTTTATTGTGCTAACTATTAGCTTACAGTGTCACGTTTCCTTATACAGAGACAGTATTGCCAGTACAATCATTTCATGTAAGAAAATACACAAGACACGTCCTTTTGGTTAGAGAAGCATTGTATTACTCGCGATTTTCTTCTTCTGTTTACAAACAAATTATATAGATCTTGTAAAACTATGAAGCACAACATTTCTCTTTTGTAAATAGTTTACAAGTTTTGTAGTTTAATTCACAAGACTTGCATAAGAGATTTGTGACCGAATGTTAACGAATTCAACTACCAGCAAGGAAATTGGTGTTTTGGTCCCGTTGTAGTAGGTGTCTTTATTGCACGATTTCCTGTAATATTACTTTTGCTTTCTTCTTCTTCTTCTTCTTATTATTATTATTATTATTATTATTATTATTATTATTATTATTATTATTATTATTATTATTATTATTATTATTATTATTATTATTATAAGACTTACAAAGTATAGGCATATTTTATATGAAGATTTTAATGGGATTTTACGTGTGAATTTTAAGAAGCAACACACTTGTCTGTGCTGGCTTAAGAGAATGAAATATCATTATATTAAAAAAAAAAAAAAAAAAAATTTCTGTTACTCGGTGAACGAACACTAGATACTAAATTTTACTCTTCTGTATCTACAGAAAAGCACCCTAAATGTTTTGATGATGGACAAAGAGTGACTGAATAAGTGACAACATTAATGAACTCCGCATATTAACATCTAAAGTATCATTTTGTCGTTAAATTCATGACATATCTTGATAAAATATAAAAAGTAAGGATTAGTGGATATACGAGAGGTTCCACACTCACTTTCAAACTTGCTACACCTGTTATTTTGTGAAGCAACGTCGTAGCAAAGGGAAATCTGTTAACATTATGCCTTATTTAATTAAGAACTTCTTCTGCTCTTATCCTCCTTAAGTCATTTGAAATTCTATCCAAAGTTTTGGCAATGGTAGTTCCGTTCTACAAATGGCTTGTTACGTTTTAATCATATCTTAGAATTAAATTAATGAATTTACTGTAATTGCTGTAGTTGGTTGACTTACAATCCTCGTCATGTATCCATTTCAACCATTGCGTTGCTTCGAAACGTGTTACTAATAAGATATACTCTTTTTCTGTTTGCGTTTGCATTTTCATTACCTAAAACTGTCTCATAGTGGTGTTGATAACCTATTTGAATATAAGTTTTTGGGTAATCGAATGCGTTTGAGCAGCACTTAGATGGAGATTGTTATAGGTATGGGATTAGTCACGACTCACTCTTTACGCAAAGAAATTAACTTCGGATTCTGAAACATTCAAAACGAAATTACGGTAACAAAATAATGATCGGCAATTTTTACAATTTATAGCATGATGTACATTCATTTAGAATCTTGTAGAATTATGGTTATTTTTAAGGACATGCATACTGTAAGATTACATTTTAGATTAAAATCCTGTATGGTGAGCCAATTATAATAATCATATACATAATAATTATAATAATAACCAAGTGTGGCTGCTAATTATAATAACCCTATACTATCGAAGAATCCAGTGATCCAAATGGACTCAATTTCATTTGATCTATCATGCACTGGGTGGTACATTTCTGTGGAAAAAAATACTTACAAATTTGTAAAACTAGAAATGATAGTAAGTACATGCTCATTTGTTCTCTTATTTGCACAAATTTAACCACTTTTCGGAAACCGAAGTCATCCCAATTATTATATAAGCCTTGATACTATGTAACACACACGTTATGCAAAAGGATTACCAGCTTCATTTATTCCTTAGCAAATGAAAATTGGATTAACAAACTAAACTATATGATGCACTAAATTCCACTATGCCCAACAGACTGGTAGGAAGAGACGAAACGCACACATACCTTGTGCTTAATTTATATGTTCTTGTTATCTAGGTTTCATTCGAAAAAACCTTTCCTCTTATCACCAACACCAGCAGAGCAGACATACTGCTTGCGTGAATTAAGACAAATTGCAGGTTCCAAATGACTACACTAATTAATCTGACAAATTTGGAGACCCTGTTAACTTACGAAGAGATTAGTTTAAAAGCAAGTTGAAAGAAGAAGAGATATTTGATGAGGAATACAACCACCGTATATAAATCTGTAAGGTATCCAATTTTAAATCTTAATGTTAAATATATACCAAACAAGTCAAAATCCCTTGCCATAGGCCAACTCGGTAACTATTGAAGATATGAAAAAATAATAACAGAGCATTTTGATTGCCAAGTGTTGGTTGCCAATTTCAAATAGTGGAATTTTGGTAATCGGACCAACCGTTTATGCTAGACACTAATATAGCACCCAACAGTAAAGAAAAATGCAACATTGGGACGTCAGTGGAGGGAAAGATTTAATGAAATAATCTTTGAAGCCAAAAAGATTGTTAGTTGAAGCCAAAAAGAGGCATTTCACTGTTAATGATACTATTGGGTATTCCACACCCCAGGATCGTGAAATACCCTGGGCCAAGGAGGATAGAAAAGAAAGCTAATTAAAGAACAAAGGAGCAAACCTATTTGCAAGGCCCACGACATAGACGTCAGCACCACAAGGGGAAAGAGGTAGGAGAGATGAAGTATAGGAGGACCAAGAAATGGACCAAGACACGAGGAAGACCAACAAATGAACATAAGTCGTGTCCTTTTCATTCAGGTTTACTGTACATTTGAGTGAGAAGAAATGTAAATACCTCATGTATGCACGGCACTAGCTTCCATACGCAACAGTCCTGAGCACTATGCCAACAGGTGCTCAAATTGATGTCCCTCCTACTGGTGGAACTAACGGATACACTACCACGTACACGCCGGAGTGTTTGGGGTGTTATTGCGCTACACACGTTCCGAATATTCCCCTGTAGCTGTTCCACGGCTCTGGGTCTATTCCGATAGGCTTCGGGCTTTAGATAGCCCACAAGTAAAAGTGTAATGGCGTGAGGTCAGGTGATCTGCTCGGCCATTCCACGGAACTACTCCGATCAATCCATCGGCTAGGTAGGACCTCGTTGAGACATTGTCTCACTGTGCGGCCGTAATGTGGCGGTACTCCATCTTGCTGGAAATAAAATACACAACGCGATACCAAAGGCACTTCATTAAGATGCGGCTGTCATGTGGTGTGCAGATGATGAGATGCTGGTGTGATGATAACCCATCGGGCAAAACCACTTGCCCTAATATGATGGTGCCGTGTATGCTACACCACACATTCAGTCTCGGATCGGCAAGATTGTGCGCTTCAAGATCTAAGTGAGAGTTCTCGCGAGACAAATACACAACGTTATGTCTGTTGACTGTGCTGTTAAGGTAGAAAGTAGCCTCATAACTAAATAGAATTTCAGCTTCTAGCATAAGATGTTGTGTTCGTATCCGGTGAAACCACTAACAGAATTCTGGTCGTCTGGCTGTGTCATCCCCGTGCGAGGCTTGTACCAACTTTATCATGTAAAGATAATACCGTTCATGTGATAAAATTCTGGAGACCTACTTCTGAGGTATGGACGCCATTTTCCCTGTTAGGTTTTCAGCACTAACTGCCACCTTTACAATCACATCAATAATCATGTCGCAGGATGTTGTAGTTTGTGGTCGTCCACTACGGGGCCTGTCCACCACCCTACCTGTGGCTTTAAAGCGTCCCATGAGTATCGAAATGAGTTGGTGGGACGATGCTACCTGATTTGGATAACGCCTGTTATACTCTGCTGCTGCATCCCGTTGACCTATTCCACCTACATGATGAAGCACCATTTCAGCTTTTATATTACATTGAATATGTTTCTCGTCCTCAGAAAATATGTCCCAGTTGAAATCCAAAACACAGAACTACTCTTAATTCATCCAGAGCGGTCGCATTAGACATTCCACGATCATATAGTACAGATAGCTTCGATTTGTATGTATGAATTCCAATACTCTACTCTGGTGAAAACGATCCCAATTCACTCACGAGGAAGGTCCATAAACCGTGAGAGTTGAATTTTGATGAAAATTACTGACAAGATTCAGTTCGAGATGCTAAGTAACGTAGTAAATGCTTCGTTAAGCTGTTACACCGACGCCATCTTGAAATCAAGTAGGCAATGTCCAAGAATAAAATTTTGACACAAAAATAAAAAAGCTTTTGGTATATCTGACTTCAACATTGTAAAACGGAATAGGGCGTCTATATGAGGGAGTACTTCCAGTGCATGATCGCCATCTTGAACCGTTGTCAAATATGGTAAATGGCAAGGGGGTCATGTGGGGTATCAAATAGCACTGGATATATTCCTAAATCCATTTCCGTAACCAAAGTTTACATATATGTTTTCACTTCAGAGTTAACAGCTCTCTCACCCACAGTAATATATGAAAACTGTGCAAGTTAAATTTGTGTTATGAAAATGGTCGTGCGAGCAAATTCAGGGTTTTAACTAATGTAGGAGTAGTCACTAGATCTACAAAAGCCTCTATAACTATCAAATCTTGAGCCTAGTGAAAGAAATCAATAATTATATTGAAATGCCTGTAGTGAAAGTTGGAATAGCTTCACTGTAACAAATTATACCTACCGGTATTTCAAAGTTCGCGATATATATATATGAGATTGTGTGTGTTGCAATTGTGCATAGTATTTAAATGCTGTAATATGTTAGGTGCGAGGGCACATATGACTTTACAAGGATATGTCTTGAAGTTATTAGATAATTAATAGAAAACATATCAGAAAAATAATGTAAACTGGTGCACATAAGCAAATATTAACCTACTAATCTTTCGCTCTTCAGTTGTGATGATGGAGATCCATAACGAAGTGATTAGCACACAGCAACATGGAGCAGTACAAACACTTAACAAATGCACCTTCGTCACAATATTTATGATTACAGTCACTATTTTCTACTTGCAACATAGTCTCCAGAACATTGCAAACTCTTGCTCTTGTGACGTACCCACATTTCTGACATGCATATGCAAGCATGTCATTTAGGACTGGCCCACAAAATTGATAATAGACAACACAATCCATTTTCATATAACATGTTCGGTGTACCACAAACAATGAATTTATGTCAAAAATAATCGTCGCGTCTCCGAATTACTAGCTTATATTGCCGAAAAAGTTATACATCAACAGGCTGAATATATTTAGTGGTCTCTGGGGATATAACTTCAGCACGAATGTTTTTCCCATGTAACAATTCTCGCACGTCTTCACCTGTCTGTCCACTGCACGAGTCAAGTAACAGCAGGGAATCCAGTTTCACATCAGGAATATACATCTTTTAGCCACCGTTTGACATGTTCGCGAGTGAGTTTACCTGATTTGCTCTCATCAATAACAATGTTGAAAGGTGTTTGTCTAGCTAACTGTTGTTTCACTTTGGGTCCGAACACGCCTTTAGGCTCCTGGAAACACATACACACATACACACACACACACACTATATATATATATATATATATATATATATATATATATATATATATATATATATATATATATATATATATAGGCGTGTGTGTGTGTGTGTGCCTAGCCGTACTGGAGAAATATGAATTTGGATGGTACATGCGTGGGACACTGAGGCCAAAGAATCAATGAGTGCCGTAGTATGTGTCTCACCTATTTTTGAAGGAGTTCTACCAGAGGTCATTTCGTACTCAAATCTACCTAGGTAGACTGATCAGTATTAAAGATGCATTCACTGTTGTACGGTTTCTCATGTATTACTCATGCATTAATCACAAAATTTTGGGCATTATCAAGTAATTCATCTTCGTTTTCAAACATCTTTCTTCGTTACAAATTGAGAAATCTTTCGTGAGCAAATCCTGTGCTCTTTTTTAAATTTGTTAATGAAACCATGAGAAGCACGGAATGGATAGTTCAATTTCCTCGCTGTCAGTAACATCCACGCTTTTAAATGATAATCATGTACCGTAAGTCCTTTAGTGCTTTAAATGTTGAACGTCTTTAGTGCTTCGTATTTTAGTAGTAACATGACATGAGAGCGGGGGGGGGGGGAGTATTATTGTATTTCAAAGAATTATATACAAACGTATTGCATTTGAATTTATTCGCTGCAGCTGCAACAGTGTTGCGTTTTCCAATCTTTTTCAATAATGCAACGTGCTCCTGAATTTGTTTGTATTTGTTAATGACAGCTTCTGTTACACATACAGATTTAGCCCGGCTTGTAGATGACATCTCATACTCGCTCGTAGAAGGCTCACTGTCATTAATTGATGGACTAGTTATCTGTTCCAAGTCCGTTTCGTTTGTCGAATCTTCATGCTCACTCTCTGTGTCAGTGTCTACACATAGTGTGTCCCTAACTGTTACAGAAACTTTACCATCATATTTGCTTACTATCATTGCAAGCAATGTATCTAAAATGTCATATCTTCTACCCCATTCTCACTCACGACACTGTATTTTTCACTACTGCTTGATTTAAAATGTTGACAACGTATATCGGATTAATTGTTCGTATTTTATGCACGGAACGAAGGTTTCAATGGTCCAACAAATGAATTCGTATATAACGTTACACGCCCGCACCAAAATTGCCGTACTACTACCGTTTGTCATTCGGAGAGAGATACCATACACCTCAGTGCACACACATGTTGCAATTGTCTGTAGGAAAACACTCTAAATTAGCGTGCTATGTCTTAAAACCCTAAACAATAGTCTAAAGTCAAGAGACCTAATACGTTTACTTTGTTAGTTTTTAATAATACGGAGTAAAATATTGGGGAAAATCACATTTCCAAAGAGTATTTCAAACACATACAAACAAAAGAGCCATACATATCATTGCGAGTGTAAAAGCACGTGAATAAACAAGTCCAAAAATGAATTTCTTGAGTTTCGAATAAATAAATGCTCGAAATACCTGCTACAATTAGTTATTTATCACAGTTTGGTATGAAAACTAGTTTTTCTCTTATTATAAGCGACTTTTTAATTGTTAAAAGTGGAAAGATGCAGATATTTAATTACTTAATATTGAAGGAAAAGCCAGAAAAAACCTTGTTTTACGGATTACAACTTGATATTGAATCTTGTAATAATCTTACTGCCATCTATCCTTAGCAGGTGTGTATGCATTATCTTATCACTAATAGCAGAACAGAAACAAGAAAAGTCAATTCTAAGTTTCCAGGTGTATATTCTAAGAATACGCTGTGAGCTGATGATTTAAATCCCTTTCATTGTTCAATGCCTCAGCAATAAATCGATTCTATTTAGACAAACTACAATAAATACATTAAAGTATTTTAACTTCGTAATATGCACAGAAAATTATAGATTGATAAGTATGAGTATTGGAAAAGAACGTAACATTCTGTAACAATGAGGGTCTTTGCGTAAGGTTTCAAGACTGGAGAAGAAATGTTAACACAATATAATGGACCATGCAAAATTGCCAAAAATAGATTTTTGGTTTGATTCAGTTCATCGTCCCACACATATGCCTTCTACGCTAAAGGAGACGCGGACCTACAGATTACAGTAGATCTTATAATATATATCCGAACAATCCCTTTGGTATTCTATGCTCGTCAGTATTATTATACTATTAAACACGTGTTTCATCGACTACTAGTCCATTCCATCGCACTTTGAAATAGGTATAATTTGTTACAGTGCTGCTATTCCATCTTTCACTACAGGCATTTCAATTTAATTAACCATTTCTTTCACTAGGCTCAAGATCTGATTCTAATAGTGGCTCTTGTAGATCACGTGACTACTACTGCATTAGTTAAAACCCTCAATTTGCTCGCACGACCATGTTCCATAACACAAATTTAACTCGCAAAGTTTTCATTTGTTCCTGTGGGTGAGAGAGCTCTTAACTCTGAAGTGAAAACAGATATGTAAACTCTGGTTACGGAAATGGATTTAGGAGTAAACCCCAGTGCTATTTGAGACCCCCTTGCCATTTATCCTATTTGACTGCGATTCAACATGGCGCCTTTCAAGATGGCGATCATGCACTGGAAGTACTCCCACATATAGATACTCTATTCCGGCTTACAATGTTGAATTCAGATATACCAAAAGCTTTTTCATTTTTGTGCCAAAAGGGTATTCTTGGACATTGTTTCTTCTTGAGTAAAGAACAATATTATACTCCTCTGACAGAGCTTAGTGCATAAAGTCAATAGCAGAACGCATAAACCAATGGCTAGTCCCGAATCACAATTTACATAATCATAGTACTACTACCACTACCTCCACCATCGCTAGTATTAATACTACCATTACGACCACCACCACTACTACTACTACTACACATAATAATAATAATAATAATAGTAATAATAATAATAATAATAATAATAATAATAATAATAATAATAATAATAATAATAATAATAATAATAAACATATAGAAAATAAATATACACAAGAAAACACCAGTGATAGACAAATACATGGATATAAGGAATGACACTATGCAGTCATACCAACTGCGGTTTTTCATTGTTTTCCGTAGTCCACCAGACGAATGCCGTGATGCAACTGTTTCTACACTGCCTAGTTCTGCTGCCTTCCCCAATCCTCATCTTACCTAACATTGCCACCGTGACCTCCGTGTTTGCGAACATAACCATGCCCTTAGCCCTTTCCTTTCAGACATATGTAAAACAATAAATCAACAGTAGAACCCGGTCCTAGAAACAAGCCACTTCAATTGGGAGACTGGCTTCTGCACTCTTACCATTCACAGTAAACCTGTCAGAAAACGACATTACTTATTTAAATTTATTTGTCTTCCTCGTATTCCTCATGTCTCCTACCCCTCCCATTTGTGGTGCTGACACCACTGTTGTGGGTCCTGCAAATATGTCTACTCCTTAGTTGTTTAATTTGCTCCTCTCTCTATTCTCCTTTGCCCAGGGTATTCCACGCTCGAGATTATTTCTTTCCATCTTGTTTTCCATTGATGTGGCAACATTGCATTTTTCATTATTATTGGCTGCTATACCAGTATCGAGCTTAAATGGGCTGTCCGATTACGAAAATAACATTTTAAATTGATGACCCACACATGGCAATCAAAATGCTCTGTTATCATTTTTTAATATCATCAAGTGACCAAGTTGGCCTATAGCAGAGGATTTTTGACTCGCTCGGAAATATATAACTAACTAACGCTATGGCCTATGGAACCCGGAGGTTCAATGCCGCGTTCACAGAAACTCTCCACTGATTTCTATCCTTAGCTAATTGGATCCAGTTTCTACTTAGTATTCCTATCTCTGCGAGATCCATCTTAATATTGTCCTCCCATCTGCGCCTAGGTCTTCCTAATGGTCGTTTTCCGATGGGTCTTCCAGCTAAGACTTTGAGATCGTTTCTACTTTCTTCCATTCTAGCTACATGACCTGCCCACCTAAGCCTCCTAGACTTGACGATCCTAACAATGTTGGGTAAACTGTATAAATTATGTAGTCCCTCGTTATGAAGTTTCCGCCATTCCCCATTCCCGTTCCTCTTGGGTCCAACTATTCTTCTCAGGATCTTGTTCTCAAATACTTTCAGTCTATGTTCTTCCCTCAGAGTAAGCGACCATGATTATCGTTTTATATATTTTAAGCTTCAAATTCTTCGACATAATTCGCGACGACAAGAGATTTTGAACCGAATAGTAACACGAAATCCCTGCTTTTAGTCGACGTTTAATTTCTTCATGAATATGATTTTTGTCTGTTAATATCGATCCTAAATATTTGACAGTATCCACTTTATCAAAAGTATTATTTAATATTCTAATTCATCCACAATTTGCCGTATTACGGTCCCGACGCAATTCCATGTATTTAGTTTTCTCTGCATTTACGTCTAAATCCATGTCCCTGCAAGCGTTTAATAAGATATCTGCATTTCTTTCTATTGTTTTCCAATCATCCCCTATTAAATTTGAATCATCAGCATATATCATAACCTGGTGAATACCGTTCAACTCTAGGCCGTGGTAGCTATCTTTGATTTACCTTATGGCGTATTCCAGCACAAAGTTAAATAATAATGGCGACAACGCATCTCCTTGTTTCAGGCCATTTTCGACGTGACAGCTCGTGGACAAAACTTTTCCTACCCGGAGTTTTCTTTGGGATTCATTTAAACATATCTTAGTTAATCTAATTAGCTTCTCCGTATTCCAAATTCTGTAAGAAAGTTGTATAATGTTTCTCTCCTAACTGAGTCGCACGCCTTTCTAAAATCAATAAATAATTGATGTACCGGGGTATATTATTCCCATTTTTTTCGAGTATTTGGCGAATTGTAAATATTTGGTCGATAGTTCATCAATTTCGTCTAAATTCGCACTGATAACCTCGAATAATTTCATCTGCGTAAGGGGTCAATCTTGCTAATAGAATATTTGAAAGTGTTTTATAGGATCTTGACAGAAGAGAAATGCCTCGATAATTATGACAGTCAGTTTTGTAGCCTTTCTTGTGAGTTGGAACTATGGTCGATTCTTTCCACTCTTGTGGCAATTCTTCCTTGTTCCAGATAAGGAGAATGAGTTTGTGTACCTTGTTCCACAATTTCGCCTCCAGGTAAAATTAACTCAGCGGGAATTTCATCTACACCTGGAGATTTGTGTTCATTTAATTTCTTTATAGCGGTTTCTACTTCTATTCGGTAGGAGGTGTGTATCTCCTTTTCTCGACGCACATTAGTTTTTGGCTACGTGTTTAGCAAATTGTCAAAGATATCTTTCCATCCCGTGGTGACAGGAACCCACGTTACAAGGATATATATATATATATATATATATATATATATATATATATATATATATACGTGTGTGCATGCGTGTGTGTGTCTGTGTGTAACAGTCCATCACAGAAATAAATAGAATTATTAATGGACTATCACAAATTCCTCTTATAAAGAGGCTGTAAATAGAGGAATTTCTCAATGCTCAAATAGATACGCAGTAGCAAATAATAAGTACAGAGGAAATTATAATCCTAAGAAGGAGAGTTGTTAAATAGTGCAAATGGCTGGAAATAATGAAAGTGGATGGGATATGAATCAGCATATACCTTATGGAGCATTTATAAAGGACACGTGTTAGAGTAAATGAGAAATATACTGCAAAATGATTTTGATATTGGAAACACTATGAATTGTTGTAGAATATCCAAAAGAGCTTCATAATAAACATTCAGATATCATTATGTTCACAAAATTGTATAAATAATAAGAAACTTCCAAAACTATTAACAACACTTTACGGTAATGAGAAACAGGTATATAAAGGTAACCAAGAAAGTTCTGTTGCTCTCTATCCCACCAACTTCGAACATGGATATGTCACCTAAGACACGTTCTGAAAGAATTAGTGGGCCGTGAAACAAGAACGTATCAAGTTTATGTTGCACCTCTACTACGGAATTGCACTGGTGTCCTCTAACGTCATTGTCCAAGTAATGGGATGTTGCTACAATCGGACGATACAATGTCGGGGAAGTACGGCGAATGCAATTACGTTTCTATCCAAGGCGTAGAATGGTGTCGTGGGTCATCCTTGCCACATGGGGTTAGTTTTTTTCCTTTAACAGGAGGACAAATTTGCGATCCAGAGTTTTGAGTTATTCTTTAACGTGGTTCAGCAGCTGACAGTACACACTTGCGTTGATGCTCTGTCCAGCTGGTAGTAGTTCCCAGAGATGGACATCCTCCCTCATTTTGCACTCATTAGGGCCGCCCTTACCCTCACATCACCATCATTTTAATAGTTGAGGGTGAGGGTGATAAAGTAATTGAGGGTGAGTGTGAGGGAGGATGAGTGAGAGGGCGTCAATGGAGGGAGAGTGTGAGGGAGGGTGAGTGTGAGGGCGTCAATGGAGGGTGAGTGTGAGGGAGGGTGAATGTGTCAGTTGAGGGTGAGTGTGAGGGAGGTGAGTGTGAGTGTGTCAGTTGAGGGTGAGTATGAGGGAGGTGAGTGTGAGGGCGTCAATTGAGGGTGAGTGGTAAGGGTTCAAAAAATTAATTATCTTGCAATTCTTTATTTCTGGAAAATAAGTTAGAAAATGTAATGTAGTTTTTTTCTTAGAATTAATCGTCGTTCACAGGAAATCGACATATCAATATTCCATCAGTTTCATACGCTTTTCATGCGTGAAAACAAGATGTTTCTCCTTGCTTTATTACTTTTCTATATTTATATATTTTCACTTTATAGAAATAATAATTACAAAATATATAAAAATATCTACTGCAAGTTTTTGGATACCAAAAATTTCAAAGTTTAGCGAAAGTAACCCATTAAAAATACTAGACGTTCTCAGGAAATAATGTTTTTTATATATATTCGTTCAGAAGAGAAACTAGTATATATTCATATATTCATTCATTCTGAAATTGTAACTAAGAAAAAGCTTTATTTCTTTTTCTAAGTAAGAGAAAAATATATATAAGAAAAGTACAAAGCTGCAAGCCGCAATAAATAACTTTATATCTAATTATGGAATAAAAAGATATTTCCTGATTTTGGCTATATACGTACTTTTAGACTTCCAAACTACGCTATGCATATGAAAGGAAAGTCTTATAGAAGGGCTGTGTCCGTCTGTGTGTCTTTCTGTCAACAGGTAAGAGCTATTGCAAGCTGTTTTCGGAAATCGATCCAGCATCCTAATAATCGATCCTCCTTCAACCTCCTTCTTCAATAGGTACCCTCAAATCACCTTGGCAGTCAATCTGTTAAACAGGAAGTGGTAGAAATCAGAAATTTCCGGTTTCAAATTAAAGACCATGAGTAAAAAACGGTAATAGCGATCGGGAAACGGTTTTCGGTAATAGGTGGATATGAAGGGAACCGCCTTAACTCCTGCATTTCTACTATAACTGGAAGTGGTAGGATCCACTACTACTTCAGGTTTCAATATTTATTTTCATAAACTTAAAAGGGTAAGAGCTATCGACAAACGGTTTTCGGGAATCGATTCAGCATCCCAAGAATAGGTTCCATCTCTTTCATCAATCTATGTGAAGCTATGTTGAACCACTTCTGGTTTCAACAATATTTGTCATAACTCAAAAACGGTAAGAGCTATTGACAAACAGTTATCGGGAAACGATTCGTCGTTCCAATAATAGGTCCCATCTCCTTCGACAACCTAATATTTAAACCGTAAGTGGTAGAAATCAACTACTTCCGGTTTCTACTATTTCCAGTTTTACTATTGAATTTGCATAGTTTGGAAGTTTACCGTAGTTCCATACTGTACTCGCTTATTCAATCAAATACTAGGTTTATTACCAGGTACTGAATAATATTTATATATTTTCCCATTATAGGACCTAGAAAGTTGGAAGATTATAATATGCTCTAATGTCATGTTTCTATTCATGGATTCAATAAATATCATGACTTAATGTTGAGTTAATACTTGATAGTGAATATTTGTTTAGAATGGAAAATTGTCAGAAATGGGAAGTTTTAAGCGGAAAATTTTCGAACTTCACATCATTTGTTGCAGGGATGGTTTCAGTAGAGCAATTGTTAATATGTACGTTTAATGGACGGGACAATGTAAAGGAGATTCTTTCTTCTAGGGTAGAAAATGTTTTATTTGTAGCTGTACTTTATTTGAAGGAACGCCAACTGAACTTTCTAGTGGACAAACACCGTATGCGGTGGTTTTCTCGGTGTTCTTCAGTTCCGTCACACTTTCTTCATGTCCACCATTTGATTCATTTATCATCATCATCGTCTCTCGTAGCCTCGGAGCATAATCGTGAGACGTTAAACTGAATATTTCATTTCATTTTATTTGAAGGAGAACATTTCTAACCAGCGATTATCTGAAGCAGAGATCCTTGGGTTATCCGTGTTCGATTCCGTGCCGGACATAAGTTCCGTGATAGGGAGAAAAGTTCAATTAAATATAAAACATAATTGTATTTATAATGATTTTCATATACAAATATAGTCCTAAATTTACACAATTGAACTTTTTTATTATTATTAGGGGTCTAAATTAAATATTTTCCTTTGTCTTTCGTCACTGGTGGTTTGTTGACAGTGGCGTCACTAGGTCTAATTTGGGATGTTTATGCCTCCCCAATTTCTTACAAGCCTACCTAAATTTCACTATGTTACATAATTTTAGAAAAGTGGATACTAAGAAAATCTACCGAAATTACAGTATTGAAGAATTTGCACCCAACTGCAACAGAAGGTGCACACGCACCTTAAAATTCAACATCTTCACAGAGTAATTGTTCGTTTATTATTAATATTCTGTTACTATATGAATAGTCTTCTTAAAATATGAACTATTTCACAGGTTAAATTTTAAATAGATGACTTTTAAGGTTTGATTACTTTATAAGGTAATTAATTTTTTTTTTCTACTGTATTCTAATATTGTTTCTTGCAAATATGGATGCGCACGGGACACGATTATAGGTTGTCTCACCTCGAAAATGTGTTGTGCAAAGCGATGCCTCGAAAAATGTATCTTTTTCTGTTGGAAGAACCCTGTCTTGTCTCGAATCTTGTCGAATTATTTTGAGAAACAATAGCTTTAATTTAATAAAGAATAAAACAAACATGACTATGTTGCTAAAATGTGCAAGACTGAAATAGTAACCACAATTCTTTCGCCCCAAATGCTTGCAAATTGTGTTATGTTCTTGATTAAAGATAAACCTAAAATACCGAAACAATGGAATTTTGGAGTGTTGGGTACCTTGACCCCAAAATGGTTTTTCAGTCTCCTTTTAAAAAATCTAGTTACGCCACTACTTGTTGGGTGCAAACAGTCAATGATCATACAGATCACGCCCATACCCATGGGGCCTCAGCTTCCCTGAAATTGTGAGTTTGAGAATGAATTTCGTAATGAAGAGTAAATGATTTCATTCGTCCTTAAAGTTGCTTGTATCCAAAGTACGTTCCGTCCTTCATTTATAAATATTGTGTTGTATAAAGTCATAACTTCAATATCTTCTTTCTGCATCTCCTAAGTTCTTTTCACCAAACGTTAAATATCAACAAGCATTTGGCAACCATTATTTAAGATTTCTATCTATGTTCTCTACGAATTATAAATCAGACATATTGAAAGAAAGCATGAAAAGTCAAGCTTTATTTCTAAAGAAATAAAATGAAATGAAATGAAATATCTACTTTAACGTCCCACGGTTATGCGCCAAATCTAAGGGATACGGCGATGATGAGAAATGAATCAAATTGTGCAAAGAAGAAAGTGGGAGGGAACGGGAGAAGCCCGAGAAAACCCACGCAGACGGTGATTGTTCATCACAAAGCTCACTTGGCGCGAGCTGGGATCGAACCAGGGACCGCACGCACCAGAGGTGAACGCTGCACCATTGATATCAATTTAGCCCAGTGGTTCCCATCGTTTTACCTGGCGCTCCCCCTTCGTAATGTCTACATACTTTCCGCCCTCCTTCATCCGCTCTTGTTTGTCATACGTACTTTTTGTCTGGCCTTTTCTGGGATTTCAGATGCAGCATTTTATTTTTAAATCTTCAGTAATAACAATACTCTGGTATTATATAGAACAGTAGAAGTGAGTGACTCATTATCAGCCAGACCATATTTCTATAGGGAGGACTGCGCAATTTACATAAAATGCTCCTTTTGTCACAAAAACAAAGGATAAGGAAGGATTTTCGGAAACGTGTATCCTAAAAGAGTAAATAAAAGAGTATAGGAGTTTTTTTTTCAAGGAACTGTATCTCCCAGATATCTGAAGTTAGGAAGATAAAACTTGGAACACCAATTCACCCTAAAAAGTAACTTTTTTAGCTTTTTTGAAAATTCCACATGTTAGAGGGAAATTAAACGTACGCACTATTTTACACGTACTATATTGGACACATTTAAGTTTGTCGTGTCCTGATTAATTTAGTTGCTTGAGGGTAAGTCCGAGGGCGTCATTTGTGTCTGGGTGCAAGCAAGGACGAGGGTGAGGGTGTCGATTGACGGTGAGGGCGTTAATGGATGGTTGGTATGAGGTAAAGTGAAGTTGAGGGTGTCAATGGAGGGTGACTGTGAGGGAGGGTGAATTTGAGGGCGTCAATGGAGGGTGAGTGTGATGGAGGGTAAGGATGAGGGGCGTTAATTGAGGGTGAGGGTGAGGGAGGGTTAGTAAAAATGACCATCTCTGGTAGTTCCCGATGCACCATGCCGCAAGCCCACCAAACACACAATTCACGGCTGATTTTGGCAATTTAGGAACCGATTCATTGGATGCTTACCAATGTTGACGTGACGGCGCCGTGGAGCTAAGTAAAGGACCCATTTCCCATTACATTGTAACGCTTTGTCCAGATATGAGTCTTTCCTGAGACGAGGCAGCAAAGAAACGCCGGTGTCTATTCGCGTTGGTTTCTGGACCGGAGTCAAATCATGTTTGACGAATATATAGTTCTTCCCAAGTTCACGTTGGTTCTGTCGAATGGTTTCTTCACTCATACTGATTTGTAGTCAAAGGTTCCTCACATGTCTGGCCACTGTTCGCGTCAATTACTGCCTGAATATTTTCATTTTGTACATGTGTTGGTTTTCTGGCACGTGGTGTGTCTCCGAATGTTTCGTCACTGACCTTAAACATGTTAAACAACTGTTGCACTGCCGGGTATTCACGACACCCTCACCAAAGACTTGGCATATCTTCCGCCTAGCTGCTGTGGCGTTTAACACTAGATGTGAAGTTCTACATCACACACGCCCTTATGACGCTCTGTGGAGATAATATGTTCACTTTGTCCTTACCAAGTTCAGGGTGTAACTAAACTGTCACAACCAGGTGGTATGTTGGATATACCCACACCAAGGACTGACCTTAGCCTTATCTCAATTCGCATTCAACTCACTGCGTGAGTGCCATTTGATAACAGAGCTTAGAAAAACGATAGAACTTTCTTACCTTTAGACATTACATTATCAAAATCTATATAATGTATAAATGCATAACGATATGTATAGATTTTAAACTAAAAAATGCATAAGATAGCATTTAAACAATCAGCGTGGTTAGTGAAATATATAGTTTTAAATATAAAAATTCCATTACGACGTAATGCTAAGGAAGATTTCTACAAGCAGGTGAATAATGCTCTTTCGTTCTTTCGAGAAAATAAGAGAACCAGTAGATATTATACTTGAACATAATAAACATTTAGTGCAAACGTAATTGCAAAACATTCCTTAAAGATAAAACGAAACTTTCTAAAAATATGAAAAAAACTATATAAAACTAAAATAACTTTTTTTGGTTTTCCATCTATATAAAACTATAATCACTTTTAGCAAATTTACCTATGTTTGAATGTCAGTTCTAGAGTAATGTAAAATATGTGTGCATGCTTTCTATTGTAATGTGTTAAAAAGTATGGAGATGAAGTGAAATTGTTAATCACTGATACTGATTCTGTTAAAGCACACATTAATTATATGATTATGTGAACATATGAAAGATATGTATGAGCACTTAGATACATGTGATTAAGAAGGTAATAATGAAAATCAGTTGAAAGCTGTTAATAAGTATTGGGAAAGTTTAAAGATGTCCTTCAAGGAGTTGTGTTAGTCAAGGTTGTAGGTATTAAATCTAACACGTATGCTATTAAAGAAAAAAAAGATAGGGATAATCAGAAAGATGCAAAGTAAATGGAAAAAAAGTAAGAAAAGGAATAAAATCAAGCATTGTTAAATCAGAGATTGTCTCTTAGAAGATAAGCAATTATAAATCACACAATACAATTTGATGTAAAAAAAAATACAATTTACATTCAGTAGAATATTGTATATAAGTAAATTAGCACTAAGTTCTCATAAATAATAATAATAGATACATATACATTATACATACAATAGGTGCGGTATATTGTAAGATAGATTGAAAGAAAGAAAAATTAATAACAAATTTAAAGGATAAAGAACGTCACTATAAGCGGAAAAGAGAAAAAATAAAACGGATAATAGAAGAACTAAATATTGTATTTAATTAGGATTAAATTTAAATCTAAGTTGTTTATAAATTATAGATTTCTTGCTAAAATTATATATAATTGTGGAGAGACCTTCATCCACTTGAAATTATGAGTATGAATAGATGTTAGGAATTTACAATTGTAATACTTTAAAAAATAATTTATTACTAGAGATAAGATGTTAGGCAAAATGCTTTTTCTTTAATATTCTGACCAAAAACAGAGTTTTAAAGTTTATATGGAAGGTTATAGTTTCAATTTCAGCCGATTTTGTTTTGCCTCTTTTGCTTGTTTCGCCAGTTACTTTCTAAATAATGCTCTAGTGCCAAATGTTGCACTTCACAATAAGCCTACATAGTGATAGAACATTGTATATATATATATATATATATATATATATATATATATATATATATATATATATATATATATATATATATCGATAGATAGATAGATAGATAAGTATAGATATAGATATATAGAGATATAGATATGGATATATCGAATGTATGTTAAGCTTCGTTTTTTTTAAAGATATTATCAAACAGGTATATTTCTATGTTCTTAGAACATTATCAATGACCTGAATCTATTGATTTTATTGTATTGAGTATTTCATTATTTCGGGTTGCGTTTTGTTGCCTATTTTTCAAAATTTAATTTTCTAATTGCCTGCCCCTTTTCCAGATTTTAATGCCTAAACATCCTGTCTCTATTACTGGTATTTGTGATTCTGTACTGGTTGCTAAGAACACGTAATTTCACTATCTCTCCATACATGTATTCTGTAGTGCTGTAGAAGAAAAATAATATATATATTGCTAGACACAAGTGGAACGAGTTGTGTCTTAAGCTTTCAGAGTTCAAAATCTTTCATGCGTTACACAGTAACGTTACGAGGGAAAGAGAAAGAAAAGGAGATTCGTACACCCAGCCATAAAACTATCTCCCCCTAAGTGCTCAAATTCCATTATTTTGGTTCCAGGTAATTTGCAGTTGTAAGCAGTTCTAGACAGATGCAACCCTACTTACATGTAGCTTTTCTCGACATTGATAGCTGTTGGTAGTCCTGATCCAGGGGTTTATCCAGGTAAAATTGTAACTTAGGTGACTAAAGAAACAGTTCTCCATTCTAAAGTAAATCTCTATGGTTCGGATCATGTTTTCCAAAGAATAACATATATTTATGTTAATATTGCTGTGTACGTAATGTACTATTTCTTTATATGCTGTATGTTTCGAGAAATAAAAATACTGACCACGTATGAATCAGAAGATGCTTGAAAGTAGCTGAAAATATCCAATCTAGAACAAATACTGGAAATAAATTAGTAAATGATTGCCTTCATTGGGAGACCTTCTCCAATTTGCCTCATTCCAAGATCTTTTTCTTTTTGGAGGAGAGATGATCTTTTTGTCACATTGAGTTTGTACTGAAATTGAAATTGAAACATTTGTAAAGGTTTTAACCTGGTTGAGATTCGAACCCGGGCCCGCCGAATAGACGTTCAATACGCTAACAACTAAACCTACAGTGTTACTTAACCTTTTATCTAAACTTTTAGCTAGTTAAATTCGTTGCATGTATGGCTATACAAACTACTAATCCTCTTATGAGAAAACGTTCCTTATGAGTGTTACAATGACTTACTCGAGATTTCCTTCTTTAAGTCAAAAGAAAGTTTATATAGATCTTCGTCAATCAGGAAAATATCACGAAACGTTCTTCTAGTTGAGGCTACCTCATCGTTTATAAGTACTCCCGATTTACATTACTACTATTCTTCCTCATCGTAACTTCTAATTTCCAAAGAAGAAAAGGCGTCAGTATTTACGCCGATCCCAAGAGTTTCCGTATTCGCGCGCTACCTTGATCAGCTCTTTGAAGTTGGTCATGTAAATTATACAGAAAAATTTGAGCAAGAGAACATAACCTAATCAACCTCTACGGGGCTTCTAACCCATTCCTACTACTACTACTAATACTAATATTAATACTGCTATTATTATTATTATTATTATTATTATTATTATTATTATTATTATTATTATTATTATTATTATTATTATTATTATTATTATTATTATTACTGTGGATCCGTGTAGTAGAACTGCAAGCTTATTTTAATGAAAAACTGTTATGAAAAATTAAAAAGTTATTGAGCAAAATTTGAACCCACTATTTTCATTACTAGAACGTTGCCCTATCATACTTGGCCACGAGTGCCGACAGCAGTTTGGCTTAATTTACTCTGTATGAATGTCATGACTCTTGATGTCCTATCTGTATCGGCCAATAAGATCAGATGATATCTGAAATTCTTGGAATCTCCCGTACACCAAGGTCGGTGGGGCCCTTAGTTACGGTGCCCGTTCCATACACAACAAATTAATAAAAGGAACAATATAGACAAATGTGACAATAATATACGAATATATATTATTTCTGGTGCCCCTAATAGAAGACTTTTTTTTACTGAAATGGGCCAAGGACTAGTTGTTTTTTTTTCTTTTTTTTTACCTTTAGTGCTTTGTTCTGTTTGTGTAATGAAATGAACCTGTTTGGTGCTTCACTTATAATTTCACTTGCGTATCTTATATGGAGTAAGACAATTTTGCCTTAAAATGGGGGCCCCTCGAACGGCGGGGAGCTTTCCTGGGTGGGAAGTAACCTCTTTCCCCGACAAGTTACAGCCCTGCGTCGTGGCAATCATTTTGTCTTAATTGGAAGTTATTGTTCACGTAATTGATTTTGTAATTCTGTTTTTCCTTTATTACTGTTATTATTATTATTATTATTATTATTATTATTATTATTATTATTATTATTATTATTAGTAGTAGTAGTAGTAGTAGTAGTAGTAGTAGTAGTAGTAGTAGTAGTAGTAGTAGTATTGCAAAGCCGAGACTTGGCTATATAATTTACATGAATTTTGAATTTGATTTATAAATTTTTGATTGGATTTCGAGTCTTTTTGTTGAATACTCAACACATTCTACTTTACGTGGTTTGTGGGACAGAACTCTTACCATGTTGCTTTTCATTTGCTTTTCATTACACAAAACCTGGATACTACATTTCACCTTTCTATATCTTCAGGAAATACCCTAATGATTTTGATGATCGTAAGAGAAGAAGCGAATAAGTGATGAGATCAATGAACTTTGCGTATTAACAACATTTAAAGTATCAGGATGTCAGAAAACTAATGACGCATTTCGGCAAAATATGACAAACGATGGTTTGTGGATATACTAGAGATATTCGGATATTGGAATAGTTTGTCATAAAAAGCTAATATGTTGAAAGTTTTGTGTAGTAATATTGCTCTTTGTTTTGTTTGGTTTTACAGATTTGATCAGAGATGGCGTGGGTCAATGAAAACTTGACCCACCTCCCACCGCGACCCACTCTGACCCATGATCCACCACCCACATTGGCATTATTTGACCTACTACCCCACTTGACAAACTCCGACCCACCACCCACCATGAACACTGACCCACCAAAGCACATCGTCATCAACTCTGACACATGGTCCACGTCCTCTTTTTCTACTGAATAAAAAGTTAATAATTGAAATAAAACCAGGTTTTCAAATTCTAACTAATAAGGGTTTGAATTTCTACGGTCAATCCCTCAAACTCCGCTCTGTTACAATGATGATGGATAGGATCTTTAGGATATAAAATGGTACAGTGTTTGACATGGGCAAAATTACGATGAATTTCAAACAAATTATTATGGTCTAATTATTTCCTTGTTGAATTATCGATACTTTTCAGTGGAGATACGGATGTAATTTGAACGTCCTAAATCAAGGTAGGTAGACCAACATACAGACGCTTATATTACAAATTTTATGTCTATTTTTTTCACAACTTTATGGATTGGTTGCCCATAGCTCCATATAATATACACGCTTCAGCAATTATTATAAAGCGCATGGTAAGCATATGTGGATACATGATACGAAGCACTGTATTTCTGGTTGAGTTGCGTTGACTTTGAGTTTAACGTCCCTTTCAGCAGCGAGGCTATATGAGACATCGGCCTACCCCATGCCGTGAACGTCGCCAACACTCAGTGGCCCACGTCGATAGACAATATAGAGACGAATCGAAGGATTGCCGCTAGTGTCTCACTGGCGGCAGAGTTTGGTCGAGTCGAAACAGATATCTTGCATCGTGGTGTTGAAGCTACCACAAAGTAATAGCGAGGACTTCGTTTTGGTCCGCGCTCCTTCGATTCGTCGCGGAGAATCGAGAAGGGACCAACATTAACTGTCACCAGTCATGTGTATGCGGTTATTTTAATATATTTTTTCCTGACAAATGTTTCGTAAATTGAGCTCCGGTGGTCACGAATAAACTCTGCCTCAACATCATTAAGTGAAATATCTTAAGTGCGATACTTGTATGAATTTAGGTAACAACTGTCGTCGATCATTAGGAAGTGAGTATGGGAGAACTATGAAGTAACGTAAATATACACGCGCCATTTTGTTGTATAATTACATGATGAACGCATTTTATCTTATCCCAAACTGTTATCGTCTCATATATACGGTTAAAAGAGCATTCTGATTGACCAAATTAAAACTATCTCAACGATTTATACCTTTACAAGTGACGGCTCGTCGATCGCAAAACTTTCCTGGCCCCCCTGCCCCTATCACCACGTAGAATATTGCAAAACAATACTTATCTCCAGGTTGAATGTGTGCCTGATGATCGATCCCAGAAAAGGAAAACATGCGAGAAAATCTCTTCCAGGAAATGATAGAAAATGCATCAAGATAGCACATATGCATCAAGTAAAACCTCGAAAAATATGCATAATGTGATAGAAGAGTATTTGGAGACTGTACTGAAGAATATGTGTGAGTGTGAGCAAGGAAACTGAGGGAGTTTGTAAACTTTACTTTACACCAGTATATAATATATCAATGTTTGATAATTTTCAATAACAACAAGCTTCTGCTTTTCAAAAGTTTCAAAATTGTAATACATTTCTTATCAGTAATGTCTAATAACACTGTTTTACAAGAGTTGTATTTCTGAAATGAAATTTTGTACTATCAAAGAAATGTGACATGGAAATTCAAATGAGACATCCGATTTGATCTGTCAGGGATAGTTTACAAGTAATTCAAGCATTCATATACTACATATATTGATGTACACGAAAAACACAGTATATGGTGACAAAATGGAATTTGGAAAGTAAGACCTTTCAACATTGACAGCTTTAATTTTCAGAAGTTGGAAAAAATTCCCAATAGTGTTTTGTTGTTGCAAAGTGATGTTGTGAGTAGTTTGTGAGTTATACTGGGCGTGTGAATCTGGTAATTTATCGAGCGTTAGTACCAGTTACTATATGTAAACTAAATGCTGTGGATTGATTTTGTTTGTATTTAAATGAAGTAAAAAAAATACATCGCACTCGTGGCTGTCAGTACGCAGCTAACAACTTCGGTTATGTTTGTGGCGAGTTCACCTTCGTGAGGAATAGGAAAAAAATACACCCATCATCAAGAGAGCATATAAGCAGTACTTTGGCGTTGGAGCTGGTGATTTTGATAAGAAGTGGTCACCTAATATGTGATGTGCTACATGTTATTGTAAGTTAATAAAGTGGTGGCAAGGAAAAAATGTTTAATTATTTACTGTACCGATGGCTTGGAGGGAACCAAGGGACCATTTGACAGACTGTTATTTTTGCTTAGCCAAAATTCAGGGATTCACGAACATTAAATCAAAGAAACATATTTTTTATTCGGATCTGCCGTCAGCAAGACGACTTGTGGCAAATTATGAAGCTTTACCAGTTCATACAGAAGAGATGAGTGATACTGAACAAAGTAGCACTACAGAACTTACATCTTCTCCGAAAAAAAAGGTATATCCTGTATCAAGGCACGAGTACGCCCACGACACGTGTATTACAGCAGGATAATTTAAATGATATAGTCCGAGACTTAGGACTCAGTAAACAAAAAGCAGAATTGTTAGGCTCCAGCTTACAGGAATATAACCTTCTTTACGAAACAACGAACATAACCTTCTGGAACAGAGAACGTGCTATTGTGTCTTATTTTGCCAATGATAGTTCCGCGATATTCTGCAATGACGTTCATGGATTAATGATAGCCTTACACATAACATACAAACTTGGTGAATGGACATTATTTTTGG
This sequence comes from Thermobia domestica, assembly GCF_964235325.1. Classification (NCBI taxonomy): domain Eukaryota; kingdom Metazoa; phylum Arthropoda; class Insecta; order Zygentoma; family Lepismatidae; genus Thermobia; species Thermobia domestica. The sequence goes on from NC_137455.1 coordinate 305,299,271, forward strand.
ATGCTTCGAAGAAGAGCCTAAAAGTTGTATTGCTGCATATCGGGAATAAACTGCCTTCAATCCCGGTTGCATATGCCACTTTTACCTAAGAGAATTATGACATTTTAAGAAAGATACACATAAGTGTCATCCTTAATTAAGTACAGTGAACTTAAGTGGAAGTTGTGTTGTGACTTCAAGGTAATAGCATTATTATTAATGATGCAACAAGGTTACAATAAGATTGCATCTTCTTCTGTGAATGGGATAGTCGGGAAAAACATCTCACTATGTGAAAAAGGAGTGGCCTAAATTGGTGAAAAGAATTGAACAGTTGGTGAAAAGAATATGCAACCGGAGAGTCTTGTAGATCCTAGAAATATTCTTGTTCCACCCCTATATATAAAACATGGACTTATTAAACAGATTGTGAAGGCAATTGATCCCAATGGGTCAGCTTCAAAAATAACAGAGGGCGTATTTGTAGGTCCGCAGACACTGGAACTGCAAAAAGACAGAGGTTTTGAGGCATGTCTCACAGAGAAAGAAAGCGCGCATGGATGAGTTTTACGATCAAAAGTTCCTTGGGAGAAGATGGGACCCTAAATACAAGGAGATGGTGGATGAAATGCTTGCAGCTTATCAGGATTTAGGGTGCAAAATGTCCTTGAAGGTGCATATCATGGACTCACATGTGGATTACTTCACCAGTAATTCCTGCGACATATCCGATGAACACGGAGAAAGATTTCCTAAATATATATCCACCATTGAAAAACGATATGAAGGGAAGTGGATGCCCGCCATGCTGGCAGACTATTGCTAGTGTATCATTAGATACAACAGAGACACTCAGTACTAAAGAATAAAGTAAACCATTATGTACGATCGACAGTTGTTTCGCATACCTATAGTTCTATGTAATATAGAGAGACAACAATATATAATAGTGCTTTACAAACACAAACATTACGTGCTGATTACATCAAAACTATCAATGATGCAGAAGAACTAAAATCAGATTTGAATTCAGGAATGAAAATCCTTTTAGAATCACTACTTTGTTACCAGAAATATACCTTTTTATATATTTTGTAGTTCAGTATAATCTTTATATGTTAATTTAAATGTTCTTTAATCTTTTTATTCTTTACGGTGTTTTTAAATAGTAAAATAGCTTAGAAAACATTACAAATGCAAACACGGTCAAAATGACCGCATGTGTACCTTTACGTTATAATGAACATGTGTCCCTACAGGTGTTAAACTTTTTACAGTATCTTAGATGTGTCTCGGAGATCTACAGTGCTACTGCAAGTCGAGTATGCTATCATTTATGAAAGTGACTTAATGAAAGTTAAAAGCTTCCTCTATATACTGGAATAGTTCTTAAAAAAGGTATGTAAAAACAAACTTTATTTCTATATTACTGTTGAATTTCTGGAAACGAAACTTTATAATGTGAGGTTCTTTTCTTATAACGTTTGAATTCCACATTTTGTCTGTTCTCCCTTTTTGTTTCCTTCTTTTCTCCTCCTCTCTCTCTCTCTGCCTCATTTCTGAATCTCTGTGTAATAGACACCAATTGGTTTCAATTTTTCATTGTTTCTTTTTCGGTTTCTCCCTACATCTACTTATGAATCTTGTTTCGTCTCTGTTTTGTTATTTCATTTTATCGAATTTAATACATGTGTATTTTGAAATAATAATGCGCTCATGTTGTTAGCTAATTTTGGTATGGAAGAGAATAAAGGAGGAGAGGGAGGGATCTCTTTACCTGACACGATTATGAAATAAGAAGCAGCATATAGGTGGCCTAACTGCACGGCGTTAGCGGTCGCAAATTTTTGATCTGAGTGTACATAATGGAAGAATAATAACTATTGACAATATACTACTGTTATATAATCGTTCAGTTTCTTCTAACATAAACTAGGTTTGATTTTAGTAGTTTCCCGTGCAGACATTTTCAATTGTGAAGTTTTGACTTTCCACTCTAGTTCACTTTAAAACTTCAAGAATTTTATATTAGTTCTCTATATTTTCTTTTTACGTTCCTCTTGCTCAACTTTCAGAGTATCAACTATTCTGCTCGTTCTATTTAATACCTTTATTTTTCTCCTACAACTTTAACTCTACTGCCTCCGTTTTAACACCTAGCAATTTTCTTTCTTTTATTTGTTGTATCACCAATACTATCCTACTTATTTAAGACTCCATATCTTTCTGTACTTCCTTCTTATTTTATTAGGGGAAATATCAGAGGAGAGGGCAATTGAAAGAGGGAGTTCGACAAGTATGTTGTCTTTCACCAAAATTATTTAATAAATCAAGAAGACAGTGAAATATAACCAACGTAATGAAGACGATATTTCGGTAGGAGATAGAATGGTTAGGTGTATAAGTGATTGATCCGCAATGGGAAAGAAAAATCAGTAACGCGTAAGCAAACTTGTGAAACGGCCCTCAAGAATAAGGGGTGAAAATAAGTGTTAGAAATTCAACTTACTATGGTGATAAGAACGGAAAAGTCAACGTAAAATATAAAGTAGGAGGGGAGCAAATAGAACATATGATTAGTTTTCGAAACATGAGTAGTGTTATTAATGATTATATGAGTTATGAATATGAAATAAGAGCAATTATAGGAATGATAAAGGAAGATTCAGGAAGATGAAAATCTATTTTGTGAGACCTTGAATATAGAGTTGAGAGGACTCATAAAATGGTCCGTGTAGGCTATTGTACTGTATGGGCAGTAAGATGTACATTACGTAAGATTATGAAAATATCTGGAATCATACATAATTTGGGTGTAGAGAGGAATGGAGAAAATCAACATAGTGGAGCGAAAATGGATGAGAAGGTGTTAGAAAATAGTGGGTGAGAAAGGAACAAATTTAGATATTATTGATGAGACAAAGAAAAACTGACTAGGACATTTTTTGTAAAGGAAATACCACGAGTAACGTGCTATCATGGTTGTGGGATAGAGAGGAAGGGACAAAGGACACTACAATTGATGGAAGAAATCAAAACAGAAAGAGCGTACGTAAAGACGTAGAGATTAGCAGAAGAGATTGAAGAATATGAACGCCTCAGTTGGGGCAAGTGGCTTTCCAATAATGCTAGAATACCTATGATAATGATGATCAGTGGATACTTTTCCTTCTTCTGTACCGTTCGGTTTCTTCTATTTCCTCTTCTATATCACTGCTGGTATTTTCCTTTTTTGTTCTACTTCCAAACGACTTTTTTCTCTATCTTTCGTTTCCTCCTTGATATTACTGTTGCTCTTAGGTTCTTCTACCGTTTAACGAACATCCGTCAGTATTAACTGCTTCTTTGTCGTTATGTTTTCCCTTTTCTTTCTCATCCAGTTCACAGAGTTCATATATCTATTTAGCATGTTTTGTGTCTGTAATATTCGTAGTCTGTAATCTTCACTAATAATGACAGATCTAATGCATTGTAGCAGGTGGTCACTTTCCCAGTAATTTTAAAGTAAAGTCACTATTATTTTCTGACATATGCTGTGAAGTGTTTTTTATTTTGTTAACATCATTAGCTTAAAAGTCTATTCTCCTATCGTCAGCTTCCATCACCACCTTAGTCTCTAAGTTTGACCCTAACTCTTTAATGTTAAATGAATATTATTCATTTGAGTAACTTGTTTCAAATTTTTTTTTTTCGAATATCTGGTGACAAGTAATTACTGGCCATATTTACACTTCAAATTTTGTAATACTGTTTTTGTTTTTCTTCTTACTTCAAGGCAGAAACCAATTCTGTAATATTTATTGGTATAACATAGACATTTAAAGTACAGAAGAACTAGCAGAAATATTGGATAATGTTTGGCCCCCTATTTCCTCACTATCACTGGTCAAGAAAGGTTTCGCGGTAGGTTTGGTATGCGTGCAGTTGCATCGCGGAAATCAGTTCTACGATACGTTTAATCCCATAAAAGCAGAAGTGGTTTGATCCATTTTGAACATACGAGATGGCGTAGATCTGTATGCAATGAAAGAACTGTTGGAAAGATGAGATATACAATCAAAAAAACCCAAAGAAATACGCAAGAAGGTTGTCTCAAGAATTTCATGTAAACAGAGAAAGGGTGAGCAAGATCCTGAGAACAGATCTCAGATTGTTTCCGTATAAACTTGCGGTAACCCACAAGTTGAAACACGGTGATTTGGAACGTCGTTTGGTATTATGCAACACTATAATTTGATAAAATTTAGCCAATCAAAATTTTGGATACAGACTTATAATGACTGACACAGCACACTTTCATTTACCCTGCTACTTCAATAAAGTGAATGTGAGAATATCGACTGGACAAAACTCATGTGAGATTCATGAACGTCCTTTACAGTACATGATTAAAAAGTTACTGTATAGTGCTCAATATCACTATTTTTGATAATAGGTTCATATTATTTGAAAATGAAAATTGTGTTACTATATCTACAAATGCTTCGATATATGTTTTATTCTTGAGTTAAAGAATCGGAGTCCCAATGTTAAGGACACAGTTTCGTATTATTATTTTTTTCAGCAAGACAGTGGAAAATGCCACACTGGTGTTGAGACAAGACAGTTATTAGATCAGACATTCCCCAAACATTTGATGCTTCACTTTAGTGAATTGAATGGTCTCTACTTGCCCAAATATAACTGTTCCAGATTATTATGGGGCTACTTAAATTTTAAAGTATATGTCAATAAACCAAATACCATAGAGGATCTGAAAGCTGGTATTAAAAATTCAAATAATATGGAACTAAACAGCTGTGAAAATATGGCTGACGTCCTGGTTCGTTGTGAGAAATGCATACAATGTAAGATTTTATACTTAAATTCTGTATTTTTTTAAACATAGCCATTGTTTGTTACTTTCCTACATGTTCATGTATCACACTACTTATTACTTTAAATTAGTAGCTGAAACTTTCACAATAAATAAATTATACTAAATATAAATGTGCTAATTAATTAATTTTCATCTTGTACATACATAAATACAAAATACATATTTCGGTATATGATGCCGAAAATCAATATGTCTGTTAATAACTATGTAACCTTTAACAGCTAAACATGAATCAGACATGTACCATTTTCGATCATTTCAATCCTTAACTCTAAATAAATCTTGATTGTGGATTAAGGTTTGTCTTTAAGTTGTAATTGATTCGATCTTGGTTTCTCAGGTTAACAAAAATAACTTTTAGTGCATAACATTTCATGGATACTGGATCCTGGTATGACTAATTAAACAACCACTGTTTGGTGGTCTTCTTAGTTAGCAACAAATTTAGAAATTCATTGCCAATAACTAGCAAATAGTGTTTCACATAATGTCATAATCAACTTCAAATCTTGGCTTCTTGGTTTCTGCCAACCAGAACAAAAGGTTCCCTCTTTCTAGCACAAAGCAGATTCTTTCTAGTAAAGCACTCATTTTTCACACCTCAAAGCAGGACTTCTTATTGCATAACTTAGGCAATACAATGAATTTCTGTCTCTGTAGCGTTGTTTATAAAGGCTACCCTTCTTTTAGCAGAAATTCAGTCCTCTTCAAACATATCATTTGAACAGAAGCAGATTCTGAAAATGATGCCAACAGCGCAGCAATGATGAAAGCAGAATCGGCACAATTCTCCCAAATGTTTTCTCATTTAAAGCGGTAATCTAAACCCATGACCTAGACTTTGTTACCCTTATCTACAGATGATTTAAAAGATAAAAACTTAGGCATACGGTAGAGATGTCGGTTACAATAATGAGGAATAACATCAGAGTTTCATGGTGGTTCAATCCACGACATATTGCTAGAGATGAATTTGCATTCTTTTCTGTAATATTTAGGCAAAATGTCTTACAAAATACTGAAATAAACACTTTTATCGTAACGACAATTTTTGCTAAAATAATAACGGTTGATATATATTTTACAATCAAAGTATGGGAAACACCTCTCAATTTAAAGAGATTGAGCAAGACACTGCTTCAATTATCGTATATTTCTCGTAGATCGACAAATACTACAAAATACAACATTTTATAAGACGATCACAATTTACATTTGCTGGTGGCATGCACTTATATATAAATAACACTTGCTTTTATTACAATAATTTTAGGAAGTGTTAGTATGTAACGCATTAATACAGCTTCTTTGTATATAGTTAAATTTCGCAATTTTATTTCAGTATAGTAATAGCGTATAATATAATTTCCTTAGATATTATTACTTTTCGCAAATTCGTTCAATATCACAAAAGGAACTAATAGTTTGAAATATATTCAAACTTATCGTTAGTATCGTTTGTATATTTTCTTATTTTTAATGTAACTATTATTATTTCTTTTCCTTTTCAGGTTGTTGCAGTGAGTTGCTGGATTCCTATCTGGAGAGATGCATGATTATAAAGGTATGCGCTTGACGATTATATACTACCATCATTACCATCATAGGTATTCTGCCATTATTGACAGGTCACTTGGTGCAACTGTGAAGCTTCTATGCTCCATAGTCTCCCGTAAACTTCAGTTTTGATGTCATCAATTAATAATAGTCTTCTTTGCCATCTCCTTCTTTTTCATACCATCATACCATCTAATATAAAACTCATGAGACAGATCATTCTTACCCAGTGTTCCAACCAGTTGCTCTTTCTCTTCTTAACACACCACTTCTAAAAACCTCTTATTCGGTTTTCGCTCGACCCAGTAATTTTTTCTTCATTCTTCTCCATAAAAACATTTCGAAATATTCCAGTCATTCTTCATCACTTTTGTTTAATGTTCATGTTTTCATCCCATACAGTACAATAATCTACAAGAAGCATTTTAAAAATATTTTTCAATTCTTACTTCAAGATTCCATAAAATAGTCTTTTCTCCTGATAAAGGCTCCTTTCGCCATGTCTACCCTTGTTTTTGTTTCACATTCACACTCTATGTCATGACTAATAATACTTCCTAGGTATCTGAAATTATTTATCGTTTCTATTTTCTCCCCTCCTATTTCTATAATTGATACAGACCTCTTCTTTCCAATTACCAACACTATTTTTAGTAAAACTTCGTAGTAGTTATGAAGATTTTATCTAACCAACATCGTTACATTTAGATCGTCTTTCTACACATTAATTAATAATTCTGTACACTTTATTATCGTAATTTTATTTTCTTTAAGTTACCTTTTTAATTACTTTATGTCTAATGCCAGCTTCATAAGACAGTATTTTTTGTAATACTTGTATTATTCATTAAATATTTTCTTTTCGGATTTAAGGTAGGTGACCTTAGTCTATTCGTTTGCACCTTAAGAAAGTTGATAGCATTCTAAAACAATTGAAATTATAGCAAAATAATGGAATTAAGTTCAACTTCTTTTCTACTTTCTTTTACAGACTGCACAATAGTGTCAAACCAGTGAGACTGAACTGATTATGAATATTGGATATATGATCAGAAAAGAAAAAAGTTTTATTTCAACATATTATCTAATACTATAACTATTTTGTAGCTATAACTAAAACGGCAACACTTAGTGAATAAATCTTAGTTTACTCACTATTTGAATTTTGGAATCAAAACTGGATAAGAGACGTTCTGAAAATTAATTCTTGATTTCATTTCATTCGATGGCTGATATAATTCAGAGGAGGGATCAATTTTACGCTCCCAAACCGAACTCCTAATTAGTACTCTATTGTTTTGAATTTAAACATTCAACAAAAACAGAAATCTAATCACTGTTTATACAGTAATACTTACCTTAACTTGTTTGTAATATTCCTCTGATGTTATGGTTATCCTTTGTGGAATTCTAGGAAACATTTTGAGCTATTTTCAAGTGGTGTTTCTGTAGCAGATGACTTTTATTAATTAATGAAAATTTAGATATTTGAATTTTAAGTTTATTGTTTTTGAAATTCAATTACGAACCATTCATTTACCTAGGTTTTGTATTAATTTTTCTCTCTCTTCTTTTATAGAAAATCTCAATAAATATAAAATTAACTTTATACATATAAAATATAAGATGCAATAATTAATAAATAAATACGTAATGTAATGTGTACTGAGTATATGATGAATAGTGGTAAACTATATCCTTATATGATAGAGCTTAAAGGCCTGAATTGTTTCTTATCCGTGAGGTGGTGTAAGAACATCATTTTTGTGGCAAAAATCCCCCCTTTATATTACGGGGATGATCGCGGTGATGACCTGGTTATTTTTACTACAATAGAATCGTGTTGAAATAAAATTATGTATCTTTAAATTCATGTCAACTTTAGTAGTTTAATTAATTGTCGAAAATGACATTAGTTATGCATCATCTCTGGTACCGGTGCTAAAACATTGTTAAGCTTTTTTAGTGTTTGCATTTACAATAAATGTGGATATAATGATATGTTGATCAGTTAGATTAATACATCAAGGTTCATTTAACTTTAACTGCTTAAATCCAGATGCAGATTTTCCACTTTTTAAATTGGTGCCTTTGTTAGACATTTCATTCCAGAGCAAACATATTTCATTAGCATTAAACATTTGTCCAAATTTGAATCCACCTTCAGAAATTAACTTAAGAAATTCATCTAGATATTGTACATTTGATTTGATGTTCGCAAATGGTACTTGTCTAAATTTTAATAATGTTCCGTGACTATAATACTTCAATTTGTGCAACCAACTTCTGATGCTTGGAAGCCTCAAGTCTAATGTTCACTGCAGATTTCTTTGAAATGTGCGTAAAGATGTGTAGCTTTCTCACGAGTTATTACACAATTTCGTCCTACATTACTGCGATGCGAAAATTCACGTGCAGTCGGCATGTTTTTTCTCGTTCACTCTCCTCATTACTCCTCATATAGACTCTTATTTTCAGCTATGGTTAATTATTTCATTGCACTAAAATTATTTCAGCAAATAAGAAATGCTGAAGATAAAACCATCACGACTGAACTTAAATTTTATATAAGGCTTACATTAGCAATTTATTTTCAAATGAGTTATCTTCTGATTACTGTTTAAGGTCAATAATGGAATAGCAATTTTCAATTTTTTATTTGATGGGTCATTCACAGGATTTCCCTGCAACGAATTCCAAGCTAGACAGATTTTTTTTTATTTTGTCCTCAGCTTTCTGACACTTGGTGCAGTTTGTCAGTTGGCATTAAAAGAACGCAATACTGATGCACACATCTTACAAAGAGCTAGACGATCAAAAGTTACAATTTTAATGTTGTGGGACGAACCATTCTTTTTTAGTTTTGTAGAAATCCCTTTGACATTATTACGTTAAGAGATAAGGTGAAGAAATGTGAGAATTTGTACGGTATGTCCTTGTACGTATTATGGCTATTAAACAATTTGACAATACCGAGAAAGGCAACTTTATCAAAGAAAAAAGCGGCTCCTGTATTCACCGCAACTCTAAGGAGTCATCGGTAGGCGCCGGTAGTCAAAGGCAATGGATTTTGATAAGGTATATATATATCGTAAGTAGATTACAAGCAACTACATTGTTTTTGCTGTAAAAAATATCAGAATGGTAAATTCATAAAAATACGTAAATATATAAAGATAACAATAAGTTGGGGTATTTTGATCAGAGAGTGATAAAATATTCATTCGCAAGTGCAGAAAATGGACACAGCTATTTCCTTGAGAATCCGGAAACCGTGGCTAGAGTACTTTCCCTTTCATTCAGTTTAAAGCTCTAAAGTCTCATTTTATTTTCTCTGTAGGGAGTGAAGTTACCAACTTCGCTAATTATTTCGTTACATCATATAAAGGGAATGAATGGGATGGGTGTACCAGGAGAAACCTCATTATTATTTTATTTATAGCGTCCGATTCAATATTTTATTGATAGCATTATATGTTACACAAATCGTCGTTGAAGATGCCAAGCCTCGCATGTCCATTTTTTTATTTTGAAATCTGAGACTTGCTTATAAACCTGATGAGAAACAAATAACCCGTGTTCTACCAAATCCTCGTGCGTTACAAGACAGATTGCTGAGAAACAATCGGTTACATTGTTTGCTTGCATATCGATTATTTCGAACTTCAGATGATTCCTAAAATCGCCGTGAGTTCAAAAAATTATAGCCACATTGCTGTAATAAGAGCAGATGTATCAGCCTGCTCAGCGCCGTAACATAGATTTTTTCTGGGGTGGACAACATTAAATACAAGTATTTGAACCCCCAAGAAAATTTGTTTTCCGAATTCTTAGGCCCCCTCTTTCCATTTTTCTCTTACTCTTTACGGGCCCTCCTGAGCCTGTGAGCCATTCCTAATGGCAAGGTCTGCGGGACAGTTAGTTACCCCCTGGGCCATTTCCATACATGACAAATTAATTAAGGGGACAATATTGACTGATCTCAAAGCCATACGAAAAAAATTATTTCTATGACCTCTAGTAGTAGACAATTTTTACTGAAGAAGTCCCAGGGCTTTCTTTTGTTTTATTTACTTTTAGTCAGATGTTCTGTTTATGTAATGTGTTGAAGCTGTTTGATGCTTCTTTTATCATTTCATATTCGTATTGTGTATGGAGTAAGTACATTTTATCTTCCCTCGAAATGAAGGGAGCTTCTCTGGGGAGCAGTTGCCCCAGCTGCCTTCATACAAGTTAAGGCCCTGAGGGTGTTTTAAAGGATAAAACACCTTTTGCAAGGTCTGAAACTTTAATATTGTGAATAGATATGATGTGCTTTCGTCTCCTGATAAACTAACAAATTCGACATACGAGGTATCACATCTTCAACGACAATATGTAATGTAACATTTAGTAGTAGAAAATGGATCGATCTGGGCCAGACCTGGCTCAACATTAGCCAACTCAGGAGCCCCTGGGAAATCGAGCACCGTGCACCGTGAGCCCACGGTCTTTTACGACCTCCATTTTAGGGGTGAATTTATTCCCTTTTATGACCACTTTTTAGGGGGTGTATTCGTTCTCTTTTACGAGCACATTATTAGGGAGTAAACGCGTTCCCTTTTATGAGCATATTTTCCAACCCCTACGAACACATAACAGAACATCAGACTACGTAACATAACGAACATACAGCAGAGCAGATTGAACTCGTTCCCTTTTATGAACCCCTATTTTAACATAGGAGATAACACATAAGATTACGAACACATAGAAGAGAAGATAACACATAACACTACGTAACACACAGCAGAACAGATAACACATAAGACTACGAACACATAGCAGAGGTGTATTCGTTTTCAACCCCTTAGCATAAGACTATATAACATAGCAGTTACGAACACATAGTAGAGCAGATAATAAAGACAACAACCTCCATTTTAGGGGTAAATTTATTCCCTTTTATGAGCATATTTTCCAACCCCTATTTCAACATGACAGAGACTACGAAACATGGCGGACATAGCACAGGGGGTGTATTCATTTTCTCCACCCCTAATTGAACATAGCATAAATTACACTGAGAGTACGTAACACACAACAACCTCCATTTTAGGGGTGTACTCGTTCTCTTTTATGATCATATTTTCCAACCCCTATTTCAACATGACAGAGACTACGAAACATGGCGGACATAGCACAGGGGGTGTATTCATTTTCTCCACCCCTAATTGAACATAGCAGAAATTATACTGAGAGTACGTAACACACAAAAAGCTCCATTTTAAGGGGTGGACTCGTTCTCTTTTATAATTACTTTTCCAACCCCTATTTTACCATAGCAGATTTTTCAACCCCTATTTTAAGACAATGAATACCTATGTAACAAAGCGATTCGATACGCTCTTTGAACCGATTTGGATGAAACTCGGCATATGGGGGTTTTCGACCATGCTGATTACGAATATTATATTTATTTTTATCTGGGTCTTATAGTTTATGTGGGATACGCCCTTTGTATGACAATTGTAACCGATTTGGATGAAACTCGGTATATGAGGGTTTCCGGACATGCTAATTACACATATCATACCTATTTTTATCTAGGTCTGATAGTTTATGTGGGATATGCCCTTTGTATGACACTTAAAAGCTAATAACTCGAAAACGGAGCCAAATATTGAGGTGCTGTTTCCAAATCTAGTAATTGGTCATCAGGTACTACAAGTTTCAAAATTAGTGGTCATCGAGGTCAAAGGTCAAAATACTTAAAACCTAATAACTCGAAAACGGAGCCAAATATTGAGGTGCTGTTTCCAAATCTAGTAATTGGTCATCAGGTACTACAAGTTTCAAAATTAGTGGTCATCGAGGTCAAAGGTTAAAATACTTAAAACCCAATAACTCGAAAACGAAGCAACGTATTGAGGTGGTGTTTTCACATTTAGTAATTGATCATCAACTAGCACAAGTTCCAAAAATAATAACCATTGAGGTCAAAGGTCAACATACTTAAAACCCAATAACTCGAAAACGGAGCCACACATTGAAGTGCTGTTTCCACATTTAGTAACTGGTAATCAACTACTACAAGTTCCAAAATACTGATCATCGAGGTCAAAGGTCAACATACTTAAAACCCAATAACTCGAAAACGGAGCCAAATATTGAGGTGCTGTTTCCAAATCTAGTAATTGGTCATCAGGTACTACAAGTTTCAAAATTAGTGGTCATCGAGGTCAAAGGTTAAAATACTTAAAACCCAATAACTCGAAAACGAAGCAACGTATTGAGGTGGTGTTTTCACATTTAGTAATTGATCATCAACTAGCACAAGTTCCAAAAATAATAACCATTGAGGTCAAAGGTCAACATACTTAAAACCCAATAACTCGAAAACGGAGCCACACATTGAAGTGCTGTTTCCACATTTAGTAACTGGTTATCAAGTACTACAAGTTACAAAATAATGATCATCGAGATCAAAGGTCAACATACTTAAAACCTAATAACACGAAAACGGAGCCACATATTGAGGTGCTGTTTCCACATTTAGTAATAGTTCATCAATCACTGCAAGTTCCAAAATAATGACCATCGAGAGCTTGTAAACGGGGCAACGGATAAATTTTGTACAAAGCAGAAAAAGGGAAGGAGGAATAAATTTGAGTGGCCTATTCAATTTTGTACCAACGATAAATGTCATTTTTAACTAGCTGAGAATTATATGTCTTCTTGTACTAATTAAATAAACGAAGGAATATTGTACCAATGAGAAATGTCATTTTTTCTAGACCATGTTCTAATATTTAAACAAACGAAGGGGTGAATTTGAGTGACCTATTAATTTTGCACCAACGAGAAATAATTGCGTATTTTAAACAAACAATCGGATAAATTTAACCGGCTCAGAAGTTCAATACTATTTTGTACTCTTGAGTGAGCTTTCCAATTTTGTAGCAAGAAGGACCATTTTTTAAACTAACTCAGAATTTCATTTCATTTTGTAATACTCAAATTTGGATGGAGTGTTTAGTTTTGTACGAACCAGAAACATTTGATTGGATTATTTCCTTATGTACCAACTGGAAAAAGTGAAGGGCCATTTTTCAAATAAACGAAGGAATACCAACTAGAAAAAAAGAAGTGAAGTTTGAATAAAATTTAGGTGGACTATTTTCTTTTGTACCAACTGGAAAAGAGAAGAAGAGCTACTTTAACTAGCTCATGATGTACTGTTTAAAGAAACGAAAATTGGCTATTTAACTAGCTCAGAATTTATGTAAGAATAATTTCGATGTTCTACTTTTTATACCAACGAGAAAAAAGTGAACTAGCTGAATATTTAAATATACGAAAGAATAAATTTAAGTGACCTATTCAATTTTGTACCAATGCTGAAATGTCATTTTTAACTGGTTCAGAATTTTACTACTCAAATAAACAATGGAATATTTAGTTTTGTACCACCGAGAAAAACAAAGAAATTGCACCATTTTGAAATATTCAAATAAAGAAAGGACTTATAATTTGTGTCAACACAAAATCAATTAAATGAAGTAATGCATTTGAGTGAGCTATTTAATTTGAAAAACCGAAGCAGGATCATCTTATACCATTTTGTATTATTTCAACAAACAAAGGAATAAATTTATATTAACCAGAAAAAGCAAAAAAAGACCATTTTAACTAGCTGCGAATCTTATATTATTTTAAACTAGTCTAATAAACGAAGGCATAAATATGAGTGAGCTATTTAGCTTTGTACGAACCAGAAAAAAGTGAAGAAGACCCATTTTAACTAACTGAGAATTTCTGTGCCTTTCTGTACTATTTAAACAAACGATGAGATAAATTTGAGTGACCTGTTTTTCGTACTAACCAGAAAAATCGAAGGTCAAAGTACTAACCAGAAAAATCGAATACCTTTATACTAGCCCAATGAACGAAATAACAAATTTGGGTGTTCTATTTTTTTTATACCAAACAAAGAAGAACCATTTTAACTTGCTGAGTATTTTATACCATTTTGTACTACTCAAATAAACGAAAGAAAAAACGAAAAAAAGACCAATTTAACTACCTCAGAATTTATATACTTTTTGTTTAGGTGTCCTACTTTTTGTACCAGCGTGAAATGCCATTTTAACCAGCTCAATAGTATTCAACTAATCAAAAAACCGAAGAAGGATCATTTTAACTAGCTCAGAATTTCTGTACTTTTGTGCCATTCAAACAAATGAAAAAACTAAATTTGGATGGAGTATTATTTTTTTGTGCCAAGCAGAAAAAGAAAAGTCAAAGAAGGATCATTTTATACCTTTATGTGCTATTTAAATAAAGGAAGGAATAAATTTGAGTGATCTATTCAATTTTATACCAATCAGAAGAAAAGCAAAAAAGGGACATTTTAACTAGCTGAGTATTTTTGTGCTACACAAATAAATGGCACAAAAAGTATAGAATGCTGATCCTTCTTCTCCTTTTCTGGTTAGTACAAAGTGTTAATTCTTTCCTTTTTTCTGCTTGGCTAGTTAAAATGACCCTTCTTTGATTTTCTTGTGATTGGTACAAAAATAAAATTTCGTTTATTTGGGTAGTACAAAATTGTATAGAAATATTGAACCTTCTTCATTTTTTTTCTAGTTCATACAAAGATAAATACTCCATCCAAATTTGAGTAAAATGGCCCATGTTCGCTTTCTCAAATTTAGCCTTTCGTTTTGCTTAAATAATACAAGATGACATATAATTCTCAGCTAGTTAATATGGCATATCTTTGCTTTCTTTCTTGTTAATACAAAAGTAAATAAGCCACTCAAATTTATTCCTTCTTCACTGCTTTTTCTGCTCTGTACAAAATTGAATAGATCACACAAATTTACTAAATGAGGAAACGTTATCTAAATATGTGGTTTCACTTATGAGATTGACCTTTGACCTCGATGACCATTATTTTTGAAACTTGTACTAGTTGATGACCAATTACTAGATTTGGAAACAGCACCTCAATATTTGGCTCCGTTTTCGAGTTATTAGGTTTTAAGTGTCATACAAAGGGCGTATCCCACATAAACTATCAGACCCAGATAAAAATAAGTATGATATTTGTAATCAGCATGTCCGAAAATCCTCATATACCGAGTTTCACCCAAATCGGTTAAAATTGTCATAAAATGGGCGTATGCCACATAAACTATAGGACCCAGGTAAAAATAAGTATGATATTCGTACTCAGCATGCTTGAAAACCCCCGTATGCCGAGTTCCATCCAAATCGGTTCAAAGAGTGTATCCAATCGCTATGTTACATAGGCATTCATTGTCTTAAAATAGGGGTTGAAAAAAAATTTTATGTAATTTCTGCTATGTTAAAATAAGGGTTGGAAAAGTAATTATAAAAGAGAACGAGTCCACCCCTAAAATGGAGCTTTTTGTGTGTTACGTACTCTCAGTGTAATTTCTGCTATGTTCAATTAGGGGTGGAGAAAATGAATACACCCCCTGTGCTATGTCCGCCATGTTTCATAGTCTCTGTCATGTTGAAATAGGGGTTGGAAAATATGCTCATAAAAGAGAATGAATACACCCTTGTGTGCTACGTACTCTTATGCTCTGCTGTGTGTTCGTAATTTCTGCTATGTTAAAATAGGGGTTGGAAAATAAGCCATGTTCTTTTATTAGCTGTGCTATGTATTATCTGTTCTGCTGTGTGTTCATAGTCTCAATGTAATTTCTGCTATGTTAAAATAGGGGTTGGAAAATATGCTCATAAAAGGGAATGAATACACCCCTAAAATGGAGGATATTGTGTTTATTATCTGCTCTATGTAATTTCTGCTACGTTAAAATAAGGGTTGGAAAAGTGCTCATAAAAGGGAACGAGTACACCCTTAAAAATGTGCTCATAAAAGAGAACGAGTACACCCCCTAAAAAGTGGTCATAAAAGGGAATAAATTCACTAAAATGGAGGTCCTAAAAGACCGTGGGCTCACGGTGTAAGGTGCTCGATTTCCCAGGGGCTCCTGAGTTGGCTAATGTTGAGCCAGGTCTGGCCCAGATCAATCCATTTTCTACTACTACATTTCTATTACTTATTATCAGTCGCGTATCCCTTACTTTTCCGACTAGTGGTGGATGAGATCTTTGAGTAAGTCAGTTTTGAAGCGTCAGTTTTCTTTGACATTTTTATTATTATTAATCTTACCATTTTGAGAAATGGTAAGAAAATTAATCCAATATTTCCCTTATTTACTGAAGCCATTAAGATAGACAGGAACAAGAATACAGACAATGGACATCTAGGCGTATATCACTTCATTCTTTAATCACGAGGAATTACTATTTCTGTTATATGTTGCTTTTAATTCTTTGGAAAGTTAGCACAAGAACATAGATTATTTGGAGTTAAGCACTCTATTTTTGCAAGGTTATTATACGAAACGCATGCATACATATAACAGTGAATGTTTAAATGATGAGAACTACATACATGACTGTAAGTTAAGCAGGGGCTATTCATAAATGAAAGTAACGCATAAGTAGAAAGGGGACACTTGGGGCAGTTTTTATCCTACTGCGCATGCGCAAACCCTTGACGCTAATTGGCTGGCGCAGGTCACGTGACCTCGCCACTTGGCCACGCCCCTTGACGCTGATTTGTTGGTCACGCCCCTTGACGCTGATTGGCTGGTTCCGGCCACGCCCCTTGACGCTGATTGGCTGCCCACGCCCGTTGACGCTGATTGGTTGGCACCGGCCACGCTCTTTTATGACCTCCATTTTAGGAGTATCTACTGCGATGACTGGCGGGCGGCGGACCCTGCCAAAAAAGATTGGTTCCCTTTTATGACCACTTTTAACATAGCAAAATTACACAGAGACTACGAACACATAATAAAGCACATATAACATAAGACTATCTAACATAACAGGGGTGTACTCGTTTCCTTTTATAGGGGGACGCGGTGGCTCAGTGGTAGAGCGTTCACCTCTGGTGCTTGCGGTCCCGGGTTCGATCCCAGCCCCCGCCAAGTGAACTTTGTGGTGGACAAACACCGTGCTCGTGGGTTTTCTCGGGTTTCTCCCGTTTAATCCCACTTTCTTCATTCCACCATTTCACTCATCTCTCATCATCACCGTCTCCTTTAGCCTAACCGGCATAACCGTTGGACGTAAAACTCAAAGATTTCATTTCATTTCATTTCGTTTCCTTTTATGAGCACTTTACAACCTCATAGCAGAGCAGATATCACATTCTCCATCCACCTATTTAACATAGCGCATAGCAGAGCTAATAAAAGAGCATGGCTTATTTGAACATAACAAAGATTATTTTCTTTTATGGGGGGTAGCAACCCCCAACCCTCCTCCTTTCTTATCCAGGGCTTGGGACCGGCAATGGCGGAGTTTAAAAAAATAACACCATCATACTCTCATAAATGAATAAAGCATAATATTATTAGCATCAATAGTGGTGAGTGAGAATTTGTTTAAGAAATCGTGCAGTGAATAACCAGATGCACGACATGCTAGATATAGAAAACAGTAATGTCCACAAAATTGAGATAAATCACCTTTAATACGTCTATTATTCCATGTATAATACAGACAGTTTCGTTTTAAATACTTTATTTGATGTATATAGGGAAGTATACCATAGCTATCGAAATACTCTCCCACACACAAATTAGATATATAAACAGCAACCCAATGTTCACCAGGCTTATCACTAGAATCAGTGTTTATAATTATGGCGGCTGGAAATGTATGAATAAACAGAGGTAACTCAACTGCGGCATACACACCAATAAAATGATCATTAGGTAAATTTTGTTGTAGTGCCTCATAAAGTTCAACTGTATTTAACATTTTTTAAAAGTTAATTAATATATATTTTTCTCTGGAAATCAATTCCTAATTCTGAAGAGAATTCACCATAAATAATTGTTGTTACAGGAGATGGCAGTGCTTCTTTAAAATGAACCTCTAGGCGTACACTTCCTTGCCGTTGTGGACTAGTATGAAATGCAGCACTAGCACTAGAATCGGAAGTTAAATCAAACACCAGTAGAGTATAACCATTAGGATATTCGGCGAGTGAAATATTATTACCTTGATTAGAATAATAAATACCTGAACCTGTAAATAACGTGGAATATGCTTGTATATATAGCTTATTATCAAAATCAGGTTGTAGTGGTTTAAATGGCACAGGCATTCCATCAACATACAATGTAAAAATGACATATTAAAAAGCTGAAAATTGAACGGATTTGTCTGATAAGTATCATTAAAAGCAGTATTACTAAAAAAACGAATAATAATACGTTTAGGCACTATCCCTGAAAACAGATCTGGCAGTGTACTATCCATAATTCCTTGTGGTAGAGTTTCAGTCTTCACCTGCACTTTTGTTATAGGATATTTTACTCTAAATTTAGGATTTTGTAATACTTTATTTTGTGTTATTTTAACGGCTGGTGACACATCAACCGTTTTCACAAGCAATGTTCATCTGTAATTACAACTTTTCCATCAGCATCTGCGTCACCCATTAGACAAAATGTAGGTTTAGCTGGAATTAGCTTAATACGCAGTTGTACACCATTCAGTAAAAATTTCTCCTGATTAAATATATCAGCATGAATATAACCCAATAATTCAAATGACTGACTTAAAGTAGTGAGAAGAAAACGTTGTTTAAATCCTACATTACTATCGGCCACACTGTCCATATGCCCTGCAGTATCTTTAAACCACATTGGTGTTTGGAGATGCGTTGATTTAGCTTCAGCATTATAATTTATTAGTTTTTCAATATACGATCGATGTGGATATGTATGTGAAGAGTAGGAAATAAGTTGATTATGTAAATATAATTGCAATTCACTGAACATTGCGTTGAGAAAATCATTTACAGGGCCGATTTTCTTATCGGCAGAAGTTAAATTAGAACCATCTGATTTAGTAATTTTACCTTTAATATAAACATTGTGTGCGGTAAGTCAATATAGTCATCCCCATGACCGGAGGCAACAAATTCTATTGGTGAATTTTCAGCTAACGAAACCAAAGGCTTATATGGAACTATTTTATTATTTATAATACTGGTTTGAGTGGGTAAACCAGCAAATAAATCTAATTCTGATTTCATACACTCACACTGCATTTTTGTTTCTTACTATTAATATTCACACATGGTACAATTTATAATACCGTATTACGTTTCCGAAAATGTAATTTTACAAATACACTACCATGTTGGAAAGGAAGTGGATTACCTGTACTATCTCTTAAATCAATAATAATATGATCAAATTGTTTACGTTGCACGGGGACATAGTGAGGATTGTCAAAAATATGTACATAATTAATACCATACTCTGTAATATTTGTATTTATAATACGTAACAATGGAGCTATGGTGTCACCTACCATTTGTGGTTCTACAATATCACTGTAAATATACATAAGTGTAGGTAGCGATTTTTGTAAATCAGGTGGATAACGAGCATGAGGCACAACTGCAATATCTTCTTGTATGTGATCAAAGACTAGTATTCTGGCTAGTTCAGGAGCTGTTGGAAAGTGTCCTGGTTCACACTAGCGGGTGGTAATTGATGAGCTCTATGTGGTCTAGAATTATATGCTTGAACAAGTTTCGATTGCACATCTATGTATCGGTAAGTCTTCTTTGCTGTAAAATATTTCCACATTCGTTCTTTAAGTGTTCGATTGAAACATTCCACTACACTTGCCTTAATATCGGAGTTTTGTGTTGTGAAGAATTTAATATTTTGCTTTTTAAGGTATAACTGAAATGGTTTATTAACAAACTCTGTACCTTTATCTGTTTGTAGACGTAAGGGACTACGACGGGTAGATGCAAATATTTTCTTAAATTCTTTTATAATGTTTTCACTAGTTTTTGTAAGTACAGGCATAGCCCATGCATAACGACTGAACAGATCAATCACTGTTAAAATATACCTATTGCCATCATTATACTTTTGCAGACTGTGCATATCGTTTAAATCAGCTTGCCACTGATCGTCAATATTGAACACTAAATAGGGATTACGTGGAAACTTTTTACGTACCGGCTTATGCAGAGTATAAGTCAGCTGTTCTTTCACCCACTGTTGCACCTTGTGTAAAGGAATTGATTTCTTCACAGCTCTCCATAATGACGTAGCAGTTGAAAACGAGGCAGCGTGTGAAGGGTTATAATAAATATCGGCCAGCTTCTTCATATTTTATAATCACGCCATCTGTTGACAACTTTACGTTTACGTGCTGGCTCCTCTCCTTCCTCTTCTTCTTCCTGTTTTGGATCAGCAGCAGCGGCAGATGATGATGATGTCAGCTTACAAATATATTCTATACGCTGTGGGTTACTTATATACTCTAAAGGTATATTCGATTTTGCTAACAGTACAGCAAAGGGTTCTCAACCTGTAAGGGGGAATATTTTTCTTGCGACACCTGACAAAATCTGCTATTAGATCTACTATATTAGTTCCAGGAATTAATTTATTATAAATATTAACTTTATCATTGTCATCCCAATGAATGTTGGAATTTTGTTTTAATTTACGTAATAAAGGTCTTGCTTTACGCACACAATTTTCGGGGAGAGTAGATAGTATTTCATCCTCCTCGTCCTCCTCCTCATCCTTCTTAGTACCAACACTAGTTGATGCTCTTGCAGATTTTGCAGAATGTGTAAATATTTTTCTAACACCTCTTTATAGCGTATCCATGTTTTTCAACACTAATAATTTTATTATTTAAAATATTTTTCATCTCATCATCTAAATTAGATATAGTTTGATATTGGTGCAATTTTTCTGGTGCAATTAAAACAAGCTTTTGTGCATGCTGCATAATTATTTAATTAAAGTAGATAGTATACCTCCAATAATAAGTGCAAGCAAAGCCGTAAGAAACCCACCTTTTTGTACAATTATTTGTTTTTTCTTTTGTTTTAATGATGGACCTTTTTCGCTAAATACCTCAATTCCTTTCTATATCTTTTAATCTATTTTTCTCTTTTTTATTTAACCTAACATTTCCTTGTAATACGTTATGGGAACATTCACAAATAGAACGAATTAATTCGGGATCAGCATTTTGTAAAATTGCTTGGCGTATTTTGGGTTTTGCCTTTACTAAAATTTTTAGTAAATGTGTACTGTCTTTTCTAATCATTTTTTTTGTAGCTATTATACTAAAATTGAATATTAAAATATAACATTTATTGAGATTATTTTTTTGCTGGTACATAAACATAATTGTAAGAATCTGAGGGGAAAATTTTTGTTCGAACACGATGTTCGTCGGGAGTGCCCTGTTTTAAATCAAAAACCAAATAACTATGAGGATCTCGTGTTGCGTCCAGATAGGCCTCCTGTACAAATTTTTTGTTACCAGGATATAATTGGCGTGCTAGATAAGTAATTTGAGCCTGGTCCCTGGGGTTTTTAAAACATATTATATAATGGCAATTTAATGATATGTCTCGCATACCTTTAGCTTGGTGAAAAATATTTTGCGTTATAAAAATAACACTTAAATTTCGGTGGTGGCTACTTTTAGTAAAAAAGTCAACAATTCGTGTATCACTTTCTTGAATTAAATCATCAATAATTACAAGTTGTGGGCCCGCTTGTGCTGAAAAATCATCTATTTTGGGGAGTCCTTCTTTAAATGTACAACCTGAGGATTGAGTTTCATACAGAGGTTGCCACTCACCATAACACCATACTATATTTTTTTTCCATTTTTCGGCATAACATTTTAAAAACTTTTGCAAAATATGATTACCACACCCAGTGGGGCCAGCTATAATACAAGTAAATGGGTGTTGAAACTCCATATTCTAATAATCCACAAAATAATTATGAATATAATAACATATTATTATTATTACGATTCAAAATGTGAATACTTTCAGACGGGAGATTGGTAATAGTAGTAGTAGTAGTAACTTTAGACCTTTACAGCTTTACATAATTGATAACAAGTAATTATGGTCCGCTGAATGCACGGTAAATGAAGCTGGAGTTTTCGCCATGTACAAACACAGAAATTTACCTGACCATTACTATCGTCATCTGACGAGTGAATAAAACACTGACGAATACCTTTAAGAGTATCAGACAATGATATTTTATAATTTTCACTAATGAAAAATTGTGTAGGCAATGAAGAATTTGTAACAGCATTAAAGTAGTTTTCAATATATGAATAATATGAGAGAAAAGTATACCACTCATCAGGTGAAAGACGAATACGATCATAGTAATTATGTAAGGTGATAATAACAGAAAATTCTCCCTCATCATCGTATGCTAGACCAACACATACCTTTATTTTACTAAAATAATAATAATAATGATTTAAAATTTGATTATCCATTTTTTACTCTCTCTCTCTCTACTTAATTAAAAAACTAATACTGTATTTACCCTATTCGTTTTCTTTTATACCTGTAGGGAAGTGTATCAAAATTTTCTATTCGTTTCCTTTTACTAGCAATAACCTGATAGATTTTATGCGCCTCCGGCTTAGTAATCAATTTATAATCTTTAGTACGTACAATTTTTCGACCAAGAGGAACGGTAATAGAAGGTGAATTATTTAAAATCATATCTTTCATCTGTTTAAAGTTAACATATTTTAATGTTTTATTATTCAGTGTGATTCCCCTCATTTTACATATTGTCTTTGTTTTTCCATTAAGAGTGTTAACAACGGAATAGCCATAACATTTGGGACCACCAGCACAAAATTCTTCGATATATGCGTCCGGACCTTCGATATATGCAACGCTCACATTAACAGTCAAGTTGAGCACACGGAATTTGTCGCCGATTGGAATACACAATTTAACCTCAATATTCGGATTTGTTAATTTATCGAAATACTCCTCGGGAGTTTTAATGATAGCGATTTGCTCCATGTTTTCTCTTTGTGCGAACTGACCCCACAGGCTGTTTACTCCTAGCTTTGAAATTCGTCTCTTAGGTTTGTTCCGCATAATCTTTTCCCGGTCTAATTGGATACCCTCTTCCTCATAATACTCCTGTATGAACTGGTATTTTTGTTGTTCAGTGACGCATCCTGCAGGCCAACCGTTACACTCAGTCTTGATCTTCATAAACAGGTTAATGTATTCCGTGAAAAGACCGCCCTCTTTCTTTTCAGCATCATATATTACAACCCCATAGCTTCATACCTCGTGTTTTTCTAGCACTCTATATCCTTTCTCGACAGCTACCCGCACTTCGTCTACAACCCACACTCCAGTCAAAGCTCTCTCCTCTTCCCAATGCGTGTATTCTTCTTCTTCATTTAGTGTGTCCGCGCATGTTCGGCATAAGGGGAATAATAACTTTTCACCACTCCGATAGGGCAGCACCGGGTGGTAGAGATTGTCCGGGGGTAATACCGTGCACTTTATTATTCCCTCAAATCCCGAAGTATCAGGACACTCGTCATCACCCACATAAACTTTCGGATGACCCACAGGGTATTTTTTCACCTTACAACAATAAGGATAAAGGGAGATTATATCGGTATATTTGATACGTTCTCCTTCTTTAACCTTTTTGTAGAGTTTCATGGCGTCGACTCTACCGGCTTACAGGGCATCCCGCGAATGAATTGGGCATTTCTTAGCCATGCCGTGGTTTTTTACAAATATATTCACTGGCGGGTGTTCTTTCAGAAACTCGCGCCACCGGCATTCCCACATTTCATGTACTATATACCCCAGCTCTTTTAATCGATTAATTTTTACACTATTCTCATAACGCATATTAAAAGTAGTGTACGTGTCGTTATATATGGTGTTATCACGACCTGTGGGGTATCACTCCAGGCACCAGTGGAATAGACACCCCTGGTACTCCCAATCATGTTCTGCACTATTATAGTGCGAAGAACCATCCACTTTCTACCCACCTTTCACCACAACCTCTCGTCCGTTTCCAGAATGCCGGATTTGTGTTTCTAATCTGTCGGCCTCGTACACGAGCCACTGAACGGCGTCGACAGATTGGTTATCACGCCACCTGTACCCACTATGTGGGATAATACCAATGATGTCTGTTCGCAAGAACTTTTTTCTATACATTAAGTTGCACGCGCTGGCAATGCTTATACCTTCTAGGAACGGGTTGACACCAGATAAAACCTCAAACTCGTTCATAAATTTTATGCACGCATTGCGCAGCACGTTCACATCGTTTACACAGTATTTAATAAGGCGTTCTTTTAAAATGAAACCCGTCTCTCCAAGTATTTCCTTTTCCTCATTATACCACGCAAAAACTTCTCTTTCTGTTTCTTGTTTAAGCCCCTCACATCGTAATACTCAATGCCTGGTAAAGCGCCCCTATACTCCTGATTAGCTTTTGTGTTGAATAAATGAGGGAAATGACCCTTCGAGACGGGCAAATCGAACGCGTCGCCTAATTTGGACAAAGGCATTGGTAAGAAATTTAGACTATCAATAAATTTTAAATATAAATATTCCATCGATAAAATTTTGCACCCTCGCATAATTATTCGCGGCGTCCGCTCTTTATGAAGCATCATCGCGCGTAAAATGAAATGGCCGTCGTAACCCTTTCCGTTATGAGCTACAACGACTATTTTATTTATTTCACAACGCCTTTGTCCTAAATAATCTAAAAATTCGACAATGCTTTTGTGCCCATAAAATACATGTTCTCTATCGCCGCATACACTACAACGTTCACTCGCAAAGTTTTTACAACAGTAGCACACCTGTTGGCTAACTAACTGGTTGGGCTTATGCTCAAAAATACCACCGGCTACTTCTTTATCCTGGCAACACTCAATGTCGTAAAACACTAATAGCCATTTCTGTGGAGTACGCGTTCGGCACGGCTGAATATAACATAAATGTTCTCACGGCATTATATTATTACACCCTGTGCAGAATACTTCCCCACAGACATGTGGATTTCGCCCTTTTTTCACCACGTACGCTTTACGACATTAAGGACACACTTTCAGAATATCACACAATGAAGCCTTATGGTGTTTGTGGCACTGAGCTCCATAAAAGCATCTATTGCATTCCCGGCAGTATATTACACATTTCGTAATTGTGCATGGTGGTGTTTTCTGGCATTTATTGCATAAAGCTTTAAAATTCCCCACGTGCCTGTATTTATTCTGAAATTTTTTGTGGCATTCTTCGCAAAAGTATCCGCATGAAAAGGCTGCTGTTAGGCTAGTGATCACGTTATAATGATTGTTAATATATAAGAAATTAATCCGTTTCCCATGACCGTGACTCTCAAAAAATATTTTCCCTCGATATCCTGTCATACACTGTAATTTTATATTCCGATAAATATTCCTGAATTTTTTTTAATGCCGGTATCCCACTGCCATTCTCTAGGCTAACCCCAGCATTATCACTTAGTTCGGATACCTTTTGAAACATATTTTTTGGCCATTGATTGCGATATCTATCTCTTTCTTTTGTATCATTTTTATTTTCAATGAGCCCTATAGCTACCACCAGAGCTTGACCCAAACAATAGTATTCAGGGTTTTTAATGACTATAATACCTCTGTTATGTTTTATGTATTCGTTTATGTCAGAAAAATTCAGTTTCACCCGTCCCATACCAATAGCTAATTCAACGTGGTGAAAATAGAGAATAAAGCAATCTTGATATAAGAATGAAGTATTGGATTGAATTACTTTTTCTAACGCACCCTACACATTTTCAGCAGTCATAATTTTAGCAGTTCCAAAAGACAAATAGAATGGTTTATCTGGGTGATTTTGGTTTATAAAAGTCAACCCTGCACGATGATGAGGGAGCACACCTCTCATTACATACCGTACCAAATCATTAATGCCGTTTTCTACCCATTCAAGGGGGTTTTCTCCCTCTGGGGGAGGAATTAATTCAATTGTCAGTAAATTCCCGTTATCTTTAAACTGTCTATAATATTGCTGAGATTCGGATATTATATTAAATCGCTCCATTTTTTTGCTGTTTATCTAATTTTTAGAATATTGTAAAATCGTTATTGCTTGCTGTTTTATCTTAACGGTGGTCTTCCAACTATAGAACACCAATTAGTGTTTTTTTTTCTCATAACCTATTATTCTTAACGGTCAACAATTATTCACTGTAATAACGTTTGTGACGCTATATTGAAAGCAATGCTTATAAAATTTTCTTAATAATTAATTATTGTAATTTTTTTGCAAAACTTCTCGGAAAAATCAGGTGTTTGCAAGAAAAAAGTAATTGGGGATGTTCCCACTATACATTACCAAAGTGTTTTTCCCAATAACGTATTCTTTCTAAACCTCTAAATAGAAAAAAGGAATCTTACATTGCAAAATCATCCAAAAATCAACACCGAAAATTTTGACAAAGTTCAAAAATACTTAATTTTTTTAAAATCGACAATTTGCTTATTTTTGACCGCTGTGACCTCTGGTTTTCATGAACGTATTCAACACAACGTATATTTCAAAAAAATAATAAATCACGGGTGAGGTTATAAGGAATACTTAAAAATCACCCAAGAAAATTTTGACAGTTTAAAAATACTTACCCTTAATTCACACACAAAATTCACTTCAATGTTCTTTCACTTTGCACAGGATGTTGTCTTTTTTACAATCCAACGAATAACTGACTAAGAATTGCTTCGAACCTCAGCCCTTATATAGTTGTTCTACTTTCCTCTGATTGGCTAAAATAAAACTATTTTCTCATTGGAGCAAAATCTGCAAGTCAAGTATCTCATTGGCCAAAATAAAATTATTTTCTATTGGCCCGAAACAAAAACGGCTATTTGCTAAATATTTTCTAAGTTCATTTTGAGTGTCCAAAATTCATAAAATGGCCCATATCTCGAAAACGGTCAAAATATCAAAAAATAATCGAAAAACTCTGCCCGTACCTCACCCCTTGCAGTTTTTACACATGAAGAATCCATGGAAATATGTCTCAATCTTGTACGATAAGGATGGGGCAAGTTGCCAAAAAAAACTTCGGTTCGTCATATCTCGAAAGCGGTAAGAGAGAGAGCAAACATAACATATTGAAGCACTGTTTCTCGACTTTCAGAGCGTCATTGCAAGAAATGCTCCAAACAAAACGTCCAACATTCATAAAATGGCCCATATCTCAAAAATGGTCGAAAATATCAAAAAATTGAAAAAATCTCCCCGTACCTCACTCTTTGCCGTTTTTACACATAAAGAACCCATGGAACCCTGTTTGAATCTTGTACGACAAGGGTGGGCCAAGTTGCCAAAAAAACTTAGGATCGTCATATCTCGAAAACGAGAGAGATAAAAATAAAATTTTAACGGCATTCGATTCAAGATCATCAAATGTATAATTTGTCCAAGTTTGGTAAACTTCACCCAAAGAACAAGTTTTCAATGTGTTAAATTGTCCACCACTCTCTGTTCTCATCTGAGCCCTGCTATGTTATATTAAAATAGGCAATGGAAAATGTGCCATAGTCTTTTATTAGTTCTGCTATGTTTATGTCATACTCTTTTATTACCTCTGCTATGTTATGTGCTATGTTACACTAGGGGTTATTAGCTCTGCTATGTTATATAGTCTTATGTAATTTCTGCTATGTTTAAGTAAGGGTTGGAGAATGTGTTATCTGCTCTCTATCTGTTCGTAAAGTGCTCATAAAAGGGAACGAATCTTATGTGGCGGGGTCTGGCGCCGACCAATCAGCGTCAAGGGTGCGAGGTCCGGCGACAGCCAATCAGCGTTAAGGGGGAGGGTTCTGCGCCAGCCAAGACGGCGGGGGTCCGCCGCCAGCCAGTCATCGCAGTAGATACTCCTAAAATGGAGGTCATAAAAAAGCGTGGCCGGTGCCAACCAATCAGCGTCAAGGGGGCGTAACCAGCCAATCAGCGTCTAGGGGCGTGGCCAGTCAATCAGCGGGGTCCTGCGCCAGCCAATCGGCGGGGGTCCGGCGTCAGCCAGTCGTCGCAGTAGATACTCCTAAAATGGAGGTCATAAAAGAGCGTGGCCGGTGCCAACCAATCTGCGTCAAGGGGCGTGGCCAAACAATCAGCGTGAAGGGGCGTGGCCAAGGGGGTGTGGTCACGTGACCTGCGCCAGCCAATCAGCGTCAAAGGTTTGCGCATGCGCAGTAGGAAAAAACTGCCCCAAGTGTCCCCATTCTACTCCCGTACATTTAATTTTGAAGGCCTAAGCCACAAGGGTCTCATAGATTCAGGGCCTAACTGTGGGAAAATGACCGCATATAGATAATAAGGTAAATTTGAGATTTAGCATATGTATCAAGAGATCAGATGGACGACAATTATCTTGGTACACAAAATTTGCCAATATTTGATGGATTATGAAACACTTTGAAATATAAAAGTTGTAATTCTATGTCTATAACTGCATAGGTAGACAAGTGTTTGCACTCTAATAATTACAGTTTAATTTTAGATGAGTTTCCAGGAAGAAAAAATTTTTTCAAAGACTTGTCAGTAGGCCTATATTTAAGAAAATTTATTTCCCACGGGCATTTTGAACTTCTTCACTTATCCTAGTATAATTGCTAATTTTTAGAAATTGGTTAACCTTCAGCTGGTGTAATGGACTTTTATTGCATATTTAGTGATGTGAGGTCCCTGGCACTCCTTATAATTTATTAAATATTTAAAATTTAATAATGAATAAAAATTACTTTCGAAAGACAAACCTTTTTAATTATACATTGTAGCAATAGGACACAAGGCACCATAGATATAATGAAGAAATATAATAATGTGCATAGATACAACATGCTCAAACGTCTGGTATAAGTTTTCTAATGTAAATAAAGACAGCTTTATATATGGTTACACTGACACTAATATACAAATTATAATAAACGAACCCCTCAAAATTAATGTAAATTGAATGTAAGGCATTTACAAATTTGTGAACTTTTTGAAGCTAATGAAGCAATTTTGCTAAGGTCTATTCCAGAGAAGGGCATTTTAGCTAACCCTCACTCAACATCGCCCGCAATCAATTCTCTCATACTCACCCTCAGTCACTCTCACCCTCAGTTGACTGTTTGTCACTCATCCTCAGCCACCCTCACTCTCAGTTGTCTCCCTCACCCTCATCCTCAGCCACATTCACCCTCAATCGACTCAATCATACTCACCCTCAACCACCCTCATCCTCATCTACCAAAATTAGGGTGAGTGTGGCCCTCTTTAGGGCACCCATGAGTGAGGGTGCCCATCTCTGGTCTGTTCTTCCTTACTTCTAATTCAATCACTTTCACTTTCTGAGATGAAAAATGTAATTGACTTTTCTCTGTAAATTCAGAATCAAATATATTCATACTAGATGGGTCAGATTTGTCAAACATAGTGAACGAGAAATGTGATTATATATTTTTCAAAATGTATAAAATATGAACACCAGGTTGGTTCTTCGTGGCTAAGCGGTTAGCGTACGCGCTTTTGGCCATGGAAGTCCCGGTGTGATTCTCGGTGGGAGCTCCTATGGTTCGGATTCCACGCTGATCAGTAGGTCCCGTCTCATGTACCCTCACTATTCAAAGGGACGTTAAAACTCAAATCAACTCAATTCATGAACACTGCCCTCGAACAAAATAGTAACACAATTAGTGGCGTGTGGTCCCTGGGAATTCACTAACTGGAAGGAAACGTAACAGTGATGCTTAGACATCGAACTCTATAGCTACTTGTAGTAAATTACGAGCGAGAAATGTATTAGGAGTGGCACGTATTCAAGTTGAATCGTGTGCTAAAGGGAGACGAAAAAAGGTATTCGGTGTCCGTGGTACTTCACGTCACCAATTAAGGGTTAATGTCATGAGGTTGACACCGAAAGGCGTGAAATCATCTACCTACTAGTAATAGTAAAGGGGGAATCTAAGGAGCTTCACGACTTGTATAGAGGTAACCAATAAATTGCTGTTGCTTTTTCACTCACCATCCTCCAACATCAACTGTTACGTACCAGGAAGTTCAAAAACAGTTCCCATCAGCATCGACGACCTTCTGCCAACGTTCTGGAAGGCCATGGCTTCCATCGCGGTAGAACGTGGTGTTAAGTGAAGCGAAGAAAGCATCAAGTGCATATTGCACCTCTACTAGGGATTTGAACAGGAGTATCTAAGGTGATTCTCCAAGGAATAGAAAAGCTGATAATCGGAAGGTGCAATATCCTGGGAGCATCGCGGATACAACAGGGTTTCCCATCCAAGGCGTAGAATGGTGAAAGGGTCATCTTAGCCACGTAGGGCTTAGTGTTGTCCTATAACCGGAAGACAATATTGCGACTCAAAAGACTGGCTCCAGGGTTTCGAGTTTTTCTTAAACACGAGTCAACCGCTGACAGCGCACAGTCCGATTGATGTTCCGACCAGCTGGTAGCACATCTCGATGCACAATGACGCGAGCAGTTATCTAAGAACACTGGAGAACCTTCTTCTGTTACAGTACTGGATTTTGCTATTTTGGAAACGGTACATGGAATGCTAACCAGCTATAACGGATCCGGGGAGGTTCGTGAAAGACCCACTTCTCATCACATGTTAACGCCATATTCAGAAATAGATCCTTCGTCAGACAAGACAGCAAAGAAACGTAGATGTCTGTTCACGTTTACTTCCGTCACGGAGCCAAACCAGGTGGGACACATCGATCCAACTTTTAGCGTTTTCCATTTTGGTGGAGGAGCTGCTCTCCTACTGAATTTTAGTCCTAGTTCCTCACATATCTTTCCAGTGTTGACTCAATTACTACTTGAAGATATTCATGTTGAAAATGTGTTTGTCTTCTGGCACGTATTACGTCTTCGAGTGTTTCGTCACCTTAAATAAACTTGTTAAACCACCGGTGCACTATTCGTGCATTCATGACATCCTCACTAAAGAACTGGCATATCTTCATCCCCACTTCAGCGGCGTTTGGTCCCAGTTTGAACAAGTACAGCATGCACGCCTTTTTGACGCTCTGTAGATGCACCATATTTACTCTGTCTTTACTCCAGTTCGTAGTGTAACTGAACTGCCCCAACCAGGTAGTATGTTGGATATACCCACATCAACAACTGACTTTCGTCTTATCACATTGGAATTCATCCCATGTTGTGAGGACCAATTGAGCATAGCCCTCCATAACTTTCTTGGTTATATTAATAGTAAAGAAATTTGGCAATCGAGATAAATTTTTAAATATCCGTTTACATTTATTAGATTATTCATTTAAGAATGATATTATGCGTATTAATTTGATTTCCTTTGATTATCCTTTCATCCCATATATTACATGAATAATATTAAAATGAATTCAATCTTCTTTATAACCACACCACAATAGAATTGTAGAAAAGCATGGCCGATTATTTTGAACATAGTGCCTATTTGTAACTGTCCTCCTATAATATCATTTTCATTAAAATGCATATAGTAAGCTAATTGGTATAATTGGTATGGAGAATGGGCTTGGGGGAGAATGAGGTAACGAGTTGAAAATTACGCGAGATAACAATATTACACGGCATAACAATATATATATATATATATATATATATATATATATATATATATATGTATGTATGTATGTATGTATGTATATATATGTTGTTTATTACATTTTGAAATTAGTCGACTTTCATTGTTGCACTTCATATGGTATTTCTATAATAGATTAACATTGTTTTTAACATAAACTATATGACATTCAACTACAGACCTAGACAGCAGAAAAATAGGAAGTTACATGGAAATGGTTACCCACCACCAAATAAATGCCTATTTCCACGATTTGTGCGCCATCGGAAGTCGGTCAAAATGGCCTACAATGGGGGACGAAAGTGACCCACTGTTTCACTACCAACGAATTTTGAGGCCATTTCAATCACATCATTTTCTGTGGGTTTTGTGCCGTTTTGTGCGCCTATTTTCACGTTTTCTGCGCTTTCAGAAGCGGGTCAAAATGGGCCTCAAAGGAGGGACGTAAGTGATCCACTATTCCGAAACAACGAATTTCAAGATGGTCTCTCTTGTATCATTTGTTTTTTGCGGTTGCGTGCTCCTATTTCCATGTTTTGTAAGCCACCGGTAGTGGGTCAAAATGGGCCTACAAATGTGGACGAAGGTAATCCACTGTTCCACCACCAAGCAATTTCGAGGTGGTTTCCTATGCGTTGTTTTGTGCGTGTTCTATGCCGTTTTGTGCATCTATTCCCACTTTTATACGCCAACAGAAGTGGGTTAAAATGGACTTATAAGTATCGCGAAAAAATTTTAGTCTTTTTCAACACATCGTTTTGTGCTTGTTTTCTGCACCTATTTCCACGTTTTCTGTGCCATCGAAAATGGTTCAATATGAGCTCCATGTAGTGACGAAATTCACCCACTGTTCCGCCACCAACGAATTTCAAGGAGGTTTCCTTTGCACCACTTTTTGTGTGTTTTCTGCCGTTTTGTGCGCCCATTCCCACTTTTTGTGAGCCATCGGAAGTGGGGCAAAATGGGTCTTCAAATATGGAGGGTAGCATTAACTTGTTCCGCCAGAAACAAATTTTCAAATGCTTTCTTTTGCATTGTTTAGTGCGCGGTTTGTGCCGTCTGTACGCCTAGTCTTACGTTTCAAGCGCCAGCGGAAGTTGGTCAAAATGAGAATAAAAATATGTCGGAAATGTTAATGTTGTTCCGCCTCCAACGAAGTTTGAGCTCGTTTTTATCATATCATTATCTGCAGGTTTTGTGCCGTTTTCGGCGAATATTTTCACTTTTTCAGTGCCTTCAGAAGCACGCCAAATGGGCCTCCAATGAGGGACAGAGCTGGCCTACTATTCCAACACCAATGAATTTCGAAATTGTTTCCTTTCCATCGTTTTGTGCGTGTTTTATGCCATATTGTGCACACATTCAAACATTTTGTGCGCCACCGGAAGTGGATCAAAATAGACCTAGAACTGAGGACGATGGTGACCCACTCTTCCATCACCAATGAATTTCAAGGTGGTTTCGAAGTGCGCCGTTTGCACGACGCGTTTGGATGTGGGTCAAAATGGGCTTATAAATATAGTGGAACAAGTTAATGCTGATCTCTTACCAACGAAGTTGGGGGTCGTTTCCATCAAGTCGTTTTGTGCCGTTTTGTCCGCCAATTCCACGTTTTCTGCACCATCGAAAATGGGTCAATATGAGTTCCAAGTATTGTTAAGTTTTTTGCGCCGCTTCCCACGTTTTATGTGCCACCGGAAGTGGGTCAAAATACGGCCACAGATATGGCGGAAAATGTTAATGCTGTTCCGCCACCAAGAATTTTGAGGTGATTTCCATCACATTGTTTTATGGGTTCTTTGCGGTTTTAGACGCCTATTCCCATGATTTGTGCGCCATCTTAAGTGCGTCAAAATGGGCCTCGAAAGTTGGACGAAAGTGACCCCTGTTCCACTACCACAGAATTTGAAACCGATTTCCATTACATCGTTTCGTGCGTGTTTTGTGCCGTTTTGAGCGCCTATTTCCACGTTTTCTGCACCGTTGTAAGTGTGTCAAATTGGACTTGCAAAGGGGGACAAAAGTGATCCAATGTTCTCCCATCAACGAATTTCGAGGTGGTTTATTTCAATCGTTTTGGGCATGTTCCGTGCCTTTTGTGTGAATAGTCCCGCGTTTTGTACTCCTATATATTTTGTACTCCTCCATAATGTTCCTATACATATGACGGAACAAGTTAATGCTGTTCCAAAAACTAACGAATTTGTGATCGTTTTCATCACATCGTTTTGTACGTGTTTCGTGCCGTTTTGTGCATCTTTTACACGTTTTGTGCGCCAGAGGAAAGTGGTCAAAACGGGCTTCCAGGCTTGGACGATAGTGACCTACCGTTCCGCCACCAACGAATTTTTGTGGTGGATTTGTTTGCAGCGTTTGTGCGTGTTTTGTGCGTTAGTTCACACGTATTGTGCGCCATTTGAAGTGGGTCAAAATAGGCCCACAAATATAGCGGAACAAGATAATGCTGTTCCGCTACCAACAAATTTTGGGGTCGTTTGCATCACACCATTTTCTGCAGTTTCTGTGCCGTTTTGTGCGACTATTTCCACGTTTTCTGCGCCATCATAAGTGGTTGAAAATACGCCTCCAAGGAGGGACGAAACTGACCCATTATTCCAAAGCAACGAATTTCAAGGTGGTTTCTTCTGTATAGTATTGTGTGTGCTTTTTGCCGTTTCGTACACCTAATTCCACGTTTTGTGCGCCACTGGAATTGCGCCAAATGGGACTACAACGGGCGAGGAAAGTGACTACTGTTCCGCCACCAAAGAATTTCGAGGTGGTGTCTTTGCATCGTTTTGTGTATGTTTTATGCCGTTTTGTGCGCATATTCCCTCGTTTTATGGGCCATCGGAAGTGGCAGGGGAAGTGAATGAGCCTCCAAATATAGAGGACAGCATAAACTTGTTCCGTCAGCAATGAATTTCGAGCTGGTTTCTTTTTCTGCGATTTGCGCGTTTTTCGTGCGTTTTGTGTGCCTATTTAAACGTTTTTTCCGCCATCTGAAATGGATCAAAATGGGTTTCCAAGGTGGGACGAAAGTGATCCACTTATTCACCATCAACGAATTTCGAGGTGGTTCTTTTCAATCGTTTTGTACCGTTTTGTGGGCCACCGGCAGTGGGTAAAAATGGGTCTACAGATATGGAGGATAAAGTTAACGCTGTTCCGAAACCAACGAACTTTGAGGTTCTTTCCATCACGTCGTTTTGTGCGTGTTTCGTGTCTTTCTCTGAGCTTATTTCCACGTTTTGTGCGCCATCGTAAGTGGGTCGAATTGGGCCTCGTAGCTGACCTACTGTTTTTCCCACCGCCACCAACGAATTTTCGTGGTGGTTTGTTATTTTTCGCATCGTTTGTGCGTGTTTTGTGTCGTTTTGTGTAACTACTCCCACGTTTTCTGCGTCACCAGATGTCAGTCAAAATGGGCCTTCAACTATGGCGCAACAAGTTAATGCTGTTGTGCCAACAACGGATTTTGAGGCAGTTTCCATCACACCATTATGTGTCGTTATGTTCGTCTATTGCCACGTTTTGTTAGTCAACGGATGTGGATCAAAATGAGCCTATAAATATTGCGCAAAAATTTAATTCTGTTCTGCTATCATCGACTTTTCAGGTCGTTTCGGTCACATGATTTTATGCGTGTTCTTGCTGTTTCTTACGCCTAGTCCCAAGTTTTATGCGCCATTGGAAGCGTTTCGTAATCCGCCAATGTTTTGTGCGTCACGAAAAGCTTGTCAAAATGGAGCGACAAATATGTCTGAACAAGTTAAAGCTGTTTTGAATTTTGGGGTCGCTTCCCTCACATCGTTTTGTGTGTGTGTTTGTGCCGTTTTGTACTCCTATTCCCGTGTCTTGTGCATCACCCGAAGTGTGTCGAAATGGGCCTACATATATAGCGCATCAAGTTAATTCTGTTCCGGCACCAACGAATTTTGAGATCATTTCCATCACATCGTTTACTGTGTGTAAATATTGGAATTCTTATAGAATGACTTAACCAGTGATCACTGTAGAACAACAATGGTAATAGAAGGCAAGATGCGTTTTTCTACAATCGATTATGGATCTCTGCAGTTATGCACATAACGTGGGAATAGGCGCACAAAACACGCGCAAAACGATGCAAATGAAACCACTTCGAATTTTGTTGCTGGTGGAAGAGTGGGTCACTTTCGTCGCGATTTGGAAGCAGGTTTTGATGAACACCCGAGTACGCACAAAACGTGGAAATAGGCGCACAAAACCTCACAAAACGACGTGATGGAAACGACCTCAAAATACGTTGATGGCGGAGCAGCATTAACTTGTTCCCCATAATGTTACGCCTATTTTGATCCACTTCCGTTCAGGCACATAACGTGAAAATAGGCTCGTAAGATGGCACAGGCACTAAACGATACGAAAAAAATAACTTCAAAAATTGATATTGGCAGAACAGTGTGTCATTTTCGTCCCCCTTTGAAGACCCTTATTGATCCACTTGCGGTGACGCACGAAACGAGGAAATAGGCGCAGAAAACAGGTACTAAACGATGCGAAGCAAACAATCTCACAGTCTGATATTGGGAAAACAGTGGGTCATTTTTGAACAAGTTTTTTAGGCCCATTTTAAGCCACTTCCGGTGACGCACAAAACATGGAAATAGGAAATGAAATGAAATTAGTCCTAGCTTTACGTTCCAAGGTTCTGCCAGTTAGG
The DNA here is from genome assembly GCF_964235325.1 of Thermobia domestica. Lineage (NCBI taxonomy): Eukaryota > Metazoa > Arthropoda > Insecta > Zygentoma > Lepismatidae > Thermobia > Thermobia domestica. The sequence goes on from NC_137455.1 coordinate 305,335,972, forward strand.
CTAAAGGAGACGGTGATTATGAGAAATGAATAAAATGGTGGAATGAAGAAAGTGAGAGGAAACGGGATAAACCCGAGGAAACCCATTTAAACGGTGTTTGTCCACAACAAAGTTTACTTGGCGGGAGTAGAATTTGAACCCACGTTCCCATGCACCAGAAGTGAACGCTCTACCACTGAGTCAGCGCGGTACTACATAAAAATAGGCTCACATAAAGACATAAAACAGGCAGTAAACGATACGAAACAAACTGGGAATTTGATATTGCAAAAGAGCGAGTCATTTACGTTCTACCTTTAGGGTCCATTTTGACCAACTCCGATGACGCACAAATCAGCAAAAAACATGCTCAGAACGATGCAAAAGAAACCACCTCATAATTCGTTGATGACGAAACAGTGAATCACTGTCTTACTACATTTGAGGCCCATTTTGAAAAACCTCCGATGGCGCACAAAACGTGAAAATACGCCCACAAACCGCACGAAACACGCAAAGACGATGTGATAGAAACGGCTACAGAATTTGTTGGTTTCGGAACAGCATTAACTTGTTCCGCCATATTTGTAGGCTCATTTTGACTCACTTCCGGCGGCGCACAAAACGTAGGAATTGGAGAAAAACGGCACAAAACGATAGAAAAGAAACCACCTCGAAGTTCATTGGTGGCGGAACAATTGGTCACATTCATCCCCATTGGAGGCCCATTTTGACCCACTTCTGATGGCTCATAAAACGTGGAAATAGGTGCACGAAGCGGCGAAAGACAAACACGAAACAATGTGATGGAAACAACCTCAAAATTGGTTTGTGGCAAAACAGCAGTAATTTCTTGCGTCATGTTTGTAGGCCATTTTGACCCACTTCCGGTGGCAAACAAAAAGTGGGAAAGGAACACAAAGTGGCACAAAACACGTACAAACCGATACAAAACAATCCACCTTGAACTTTGTTATTGGCGGACAGTGGGTAGCTTTGTTGCTACTTTTGTGGCCCATTTTGACCCACTTCCGATTGCTCACGAAACGTGGAAATAGAGGCACAAAACGGTAAAGAACACACAAAACGATGTAATGGAAACAACCTCAAACTTCGTTGGTGGCGGAACAGCATTAACGTGTTCCACAATACCTCTAGGCCCATTTTGACCCACTTCCGGTGGCATACAAAAAGTGGGAATAGGCGCACAAAGCGGCACAAAACACGTACAAAACGATGCTAAACAATCCATCTCAAACTTTGTTGTTGGCGGAACAGTAGGTAGCATTCTTGCCACTTTTGTGGCCCATTTTGACCCACTTCGTTTGGATCACAAAATGTGAAAATAGGCTGACAAACAGAACAAAACACGAACAAAACGATGCAGAAGATATCACCTCGAAATTATTTTGTGGAGATACAGCGGTAATTTTCGTCCCGCTATGGAGACCCATGTTGACTCACTTTTGATGGCGCATATAACGTAGAAATAGGCGCACAAACGGTACGAAACACGCAAAAAAGATTTGATAGAAACAACCTTAAAGTTCGTTGGTGGCGCAACAGCATTAACTTGCTCCGCCATATTCGTAGGCCTATTTTGACCCACTTTCGGTGGCGCACAAGACGTGGGAATAGGCGGACAAAAGGGTACAAAACACGCACAAAACGATGCAAAAGAAACCACCTCCAAATTCATTGTTAGCGAAACAATTTAATGCTGTCCTTCATATGGAGCCCCATTTGGACCCACTTCCGGTGGCGCACAAAACGTGGGAATAGCCGGACAAAACGCGCACAAAACGATGTGACGAATACCATTTCGAAACTCGTTGGTGGTTGTACAAGTTAATGCTGTTCTCCGTATTGAAGGCTTATTTTGAGCCACTTCCAATGGCACACAAAACGTCGAAACAGACTCACGAAACGGCACAAAACACGCACAAAATGATGTGTTAGAAACGACCTCAAAATTTGTTGGCGGAACAGCGTTAACTCATTCCGCAATATTTGTAGGGACATTTTGACCCAATTCCTGTGGCGCACAAAATGTGCGGATAGGCGCACAAAACGGCACAAAACGCGCACAAAACGATGCAAAAGAAACCACCTCGAAATTCATTGTTGGCGAAAAATTTAATGCTGTCTTCCATATTTGGAGGCTCATTTAGAGCCACTTACGATGGCGCACAAAACGTCAAAATAGACTCACGAAACGGCACAAAACACTCAGAAAACGATGGAAAAGAAACCACATCGAAATTCATTGGTGGCGGAACAAGTTAATGATGCCACTAGATCCATGTATTGAGCCAACATTTAATCGTAATGCTGGATTTTTGTTAAGGGAAATGAGACCTACACTGTTGAAATCCGATTAACTAGTGTTAAGCTATATCGAAATAAAACTTGGAGTTTCTTGTCACCACGTCACAAAAATACGAAGGAGCAAAGAGTCAATATTAAATTTTGTTTCAAGCTAGGTAAAACATTTACACAGACATTGGAAATGATGAATCAAGTATGTAGTGAAGAGTGTTTGTCTCGTGCATGTGTGTTCAAGTGGTATGTACCATTCTGGGGTGGACCTGAGTCCTTGGAAAAAAGCACAAACCCAGGCAGACCAAAAAACAACAATCGCTATGAATCGGTGGAACAAGTGTGGGAATTCGTTCCACAGGGTCAAGATGTTACTGGAGGATACTGTCTGGGTCTTATGAAGGAGAATCATTCGCGTAAAACCTGAATATCTAGCGGCAGACATTTGGTCTTTATTGCACAACAATGCTCCATGTTACAGAAGCGTCAGTGCTTCTCCATTCCTTGTATTCGCATGATTTATCCCCGTGTGACCATTTAGTATTCCAAAAATTAAAATTTGCTATGAAAGAAATACTTCTATATGTTGATCAAGTACAGTCTGCATGATGAGTCTCATTGAGGCGATAAAAAAAAACAAAGGAAGAAAAAAGAAAAGAAAAACAAAAGAAAATAAAAGAAAAGAAAAATGACTTTATTACTGTAATAGCATTGGTTGAATGTTTACAGCGGTTTATTAATGTTTAAGGGATATATTTTGAATAAAAAGAAATACAGTTAGTAAGATACCTAGTTAGTTTTGTTTAATTTAAACAGTTCCGTTATTTTTCCGACATACTGTGTATTCAGCAACTGAGTCGAACTCTGCTCTCAGCATTACATTTCAATTGAAATGTGTCTACTAAGGTAGAGAAAATAGGTATTATGATGAACTTTGAAATATATCACATAATAATATTCCTTTCATATAAAAGTACTGCGTCCAATTAGTTATTAATTTCAGTAAAATGTATACACATGAGTCAATACTTAGAAGAAAAGGTCGATACAGTATGTATAGTTACTAACAAGACATGAAACTACGCACCAGTTATTGATAGTATGTTTATCAAAAGATCAAAAGTCACTCTTGCGCCACAGAAATATAGGACGTAACTTGCACGAAATGGAAGTATATAACTATCTATCTATCTATCTATCTATCTATCTATCTATATATATATATATATATATATATATATATATATATATATATAATGGTAGGTATATCCTTTCGAACGCCTCATTTGTAGCATGTTCTACCGTTCTATATTTTTCCCTTCCGTTTAGAAAAAAAGAAGTTTATATTTTTAATAATTAATATTAATATAGATCGTAAGCATTCGGCCTACACATAACAGTACAGAAGGTCACACAAATGAAGTAATGTTCAATTGTCCGTAACACTGTCCGCATACAATCCTTATATCTTGTGAACTCTGGTTTGGTAAGTGTGAAGATAACTTTCCGACTATATATGTACCTAAATCTTAGATAATATTACAGTTGTCTTTTGCATTTTCATATTTTTTTCTCTTTTATCTTATTATTCTCTTTGCGTTTGCAGATAGTTCGAAGCTCATCTATCAGTATGATTGGGATTTTCAGAAATGTTTTATCTAAAACAAGTATTCACGGACTTGGAGAAGTTACGAAGAAGAATAGACCAACAGCAGAAAGGTAATAATTTTACGTACCTGTGTTGTCTAAAAACAGTCAAGAGAGCGGGAGGCGTGTCATCTTTAATACATAACATTTCCGTTCTTTTTAAAGAATAAAATACGTTTATTTGTATAGGAAATTGAAGGTCACATTCACCTTTCTTTTTATTTAGCAACAATATGATCACTGCTATAGTATTCTCTCTCTCCTTCTCTCTCTCTCTCTCTCCCTCTTCTCTCTCTCTCTCTCTCTCTCTCTCTCTCTCTCTCTCTCTCTATATATATATATATATATATATATATATATATATATATATATATATATATATATATACAGAAATATAGGGCTGGAATATAAGGAGGAAATTTGACCTTTGACCCTATATCTCTTCAATCTTTCATCTTTCATCCATAGCACGAGTGGCATGGTTCTATGACGAAACAAATTTATGTTCTTCATCTAAAGTTACACCAAATTGCATGGCTTTTCCTCATGAATTGCATAAATTAATTGACACAACTCTCTCTTTCTCTCTTTCTCTCTCTATGTATATATATATATATATATATATATATATATATATATATATATATATATATATATATATATATATATATATATATATATATATATCAAGTAATTTTATTTTTGTTATGTGAGTCATTTTGTTTCTGTGAACTATAGTAAACGTGTTTTTTTTCAATAGTAATATAGTACTATGAAAATAGGCAAAATGTTTCGTCATTTTATTTTTGTATTTGTAATAGTTATCATGTAACGAATTTTCTAACGGTTATTTGCAATTATTTTCTTAAGTAAATATTGACAGAGAACAAAAATGCAAAATTTTTATTGTTCAATACAAACATCAGTTAATAACGACTATAAAGTCCAGAGGGAGTCTCACGCACGGGCCTTTGTTGTTATGTCAAACATTCTAGCGTGTGTTGCTACGGATTAAAGAAAATGAAATTAAATATAGTAAAAAAATAATATTGTAGCTGTATTTTAGAAATTCAGTACCCAATGATTATCTAAACACTGCTATGAAACGTACAGGATCAATCTGATTAGTAAGTAAAGACATTTAAGAAAAGAAGATAGAATATGAATTGGATAAATTGCGATACAAACCATCCCGTTTAACTTCTGAAAGTTTTCTTAGCTATGAATGAGTAGCAGCAAGAAAAAACTCAATTTTATCTTACAAAATACAGCAACATGTAAAATGCTTTAATGGCTATATTATAAATGTTTTGTTTTATAGATACGTAGCATTATTCACAACTAACAAATTAACGAACTCCATGGCTATGGAAGCTGAAGGTTCAATGCCGCGTTCACAAAATCTATTCATTAACTTCTATCCTTAGCCAAATGGATCCTTAGGCCCGTATTCCTATTTCTGCGAGATCCATTATCATCTTGTCCTCCCATCTGCGCTTAAGCCTTCCTACAGGATATTTTTGATTGGATTTCCAGTCAAAACTTTGAAAAGGTTCTTACTTTCTTCCATTCAAGACACATAACCTGCCCACCTTAGCCTCCTACATTTGATCACCCAAAGTAAACCTATAAATTGTGAAGTTCTTCGTTAAGAAGTTCTTTGGTTTCCGCCATTCCCAATTCCCGTTCCTTTTGAGTCCGAATATATTTGTCTCAGGATTTTATTCTCAAATATATTCAAATGTATTTTTCCGCCCTAGTAAGTCCACATGTTTCACAGCTATATAGTCGTATTATATATTTTAAGCTGCAAATTCCTTTACAGAGTTCACGAAGACGAAAGATTTTGAATTGAACAATAACACGAATTCCCTGCCTTCAGTCGACATTTAATTTCGTCATGAATATGGTTTTGATTTTTTTTTTAAATATTAGTCCTAGATATTTGAAAGTATCCACTTTGTCGAAAATATAATTTGAGATTTTGACGCATCAATAATTTACAATACTATGATCCCGCTGATCATCCATGTATTTAGGTTTCTCTGCATTTACTTCTAGACCAATGTCGCTGCAAGCGTTTATAAAACCTCAGCGTTTGTTTCCATTTTTATGCTATCAGTCTCTATCAGATTTACATCATACGCATGCGGTATAATCTAGTGAATACCATTCAGCTCCAGACCGTTGCTGTTATCTTTGATTATCCTTATCACGTACTCTAGAACGAAGTTGAAAAATAATGGCGACAGTGCATCTCCTTGTTTCGGGCAATTCTTAACGTGGAAGCATTAGGCCAAGATTTCCCTTTTCGGACTTTAATTTGAGATTCATTTAAATACATTTTAACTAATCTATCTGGGTTTGTTGTTATTCCAAATTCTATAAGAATGTTGTATAGTGTTTACCTCCTAACGGAGTCATTGAAGTTGTAAAATCAATGAATAGTTGATGCACCGGGATATAGTATTCCCATTTCTTTTCGATTATTTGTCTAATAGTAAATATCTTGTCGATAGTTTATCGATTTCGCCTAAATCTGTACTGATCATCTCCAATAATTTCATCTTCGTATGCGATTAGTCTTGCTAATAGTATGTTTGAGAGAATTTTTATATGAAGTTAACCCAAGAGAGATGCCTCGATAATTATTAAAATCAACCTTGTCGCCTTCCTTGTGAATTGGAACAATTATTGATTCCCGCAATTCTTGTGCAAATCCCCCTTGTCCCAGATGTGGAGAACCAGTATGTATATCTTGTGAGAAGATTTTCCCCTCTAGCTAAATTGAAACAGTCTTTATTCCTTCTTTACCTGGCCATTTTTGTTTCTTTAAAGCCATTTTCTTTACAGCAATCTAGTTATGTTCGGCTAGGTTCTGTAACATTCGGTTGTGTTATGTGAATTTCCCATTATATCATTAACAAATTCAGCTCATTTAATTGATTATATCAGTCGTTTGTGAACGGAAAACACTGTTCGTAGTTTATTTTTATTTTCTTCCCCGTAAAAATCATAGAATTTCCAGACTTCACTGTTTCATTTCAGTCCGTCTAAATTCTTGAACTGCTACTACGTCCATTCTATATTTTTCTAATTCGTTCGTTACAGGTTTCAACACTCCTACCCTATAAAAACTTCCTATATTCCATGCTCCAAATTTCATGTTAGTTTTACTTTGCTGAGATCGTGCCAAGTTATCACTTGTGCCAAATATTAATCTGAGGTCGCGCTAGATTGTCCTAGGCTTCTGTGAATGTTTTTGAACAAGATGATTTCTCTTATACAGGATGAGGTTACTCGCCTCACGTCAAATCGGCAACCTCAAACCACGAGATTATGGAGTATGCCCCTTTTTGTCCAGATCTTGACCCTAGGAGCTAATATCTTTTTCAAACATGGCACAAGAACTTGACATGACAGAGATTGACGCGGCGTATGACACCGAAGCCCAGAATGTTATTTGTGGTTAGTTCTGTAATTAACCGGCTGCTTACTACGCAGCAGGCCTTGATAAATGTCTAATTCAGTAGAATAAGTGTACAACAGATGTCGTGTATATGCGGAAAAGTTTAAAAAGATGAGCAGCATATTTTGTATGCATTGTACTATTTAGCTTATGGTTGGAAATCGCGCAATAAATCTAGACGAAAAGGCATTCGACTTGAAGAGATGGATAATTACAATAATATTAGAGAAGTAGTTTAACGAGAGACGCTTACTGCAGCAAATAGACAAGGTCAAGAATTGTTTCCGCCAAGGAGGCTTGTATTAACAAAAGATAACTCTTAACTATGAAGTTAAATATTGAACTAAAAAATAATTTGGTCAAGTGCTACATATGGGATATTGGACTGTACAGTTCAGAGGTTTGGACTAGTGCTCTCAAACTCGTCGGGTTACGGGTCGGGACGGGTCAGGTCAGCTCGGGTCGGGTTGTCCGGTCGGGTCAGCTCGGGTCGGGTCAATCGGGTCAGCTCGGGTCGGGCTATTCGGGTCTGGTTGTCGGGTCGGGTCAATCGGGTTAGCTCGGGTCGGGTCAGTCGGGTCATCTCGGGTCGGGTTGTCGGGTTGGGTCAGTCTCGGTTGGAGTCGAAAGCTGCTGTTTCTCACTAGCTGCCTAATTAAAAACAGCAATTTTCAATTGATTTTATAGAAACCATACATTTATTTTGAACACTTGCAGCTAGTGTTTTTATGGTAAATGCTTATTTTTGTACTTGTGTGCACTTTAATTTTTAAATGTGGAAGATTGATTTTACCAATCGACTGTAATATTAATATCAACGCCAATATGGAGTCTGGATTTAGAACAAAACTAGAAGTTGTTCAAGCAACACAACACATGTCTCGAATCTCGACTCGACTCGACTCCAATTCGAGTCGAGATTTGAGTCGAGACACACTTTGTGAAATTCGAGACGAGTCGAGACAAACGTGTTTCTCGACTCGAATTTTCGAGTCGAGACACGAGTCGAGTCGAGACAGCTCATAAAAATCTCGACTCGACTTGAATGTCCCGAAAATTTTTCTATAACTTTTAATATTATTATGATGAAATTATTCACTCAGGAACAGCCTTGAAACCAATTCGAGCATTTATTACTTTAGAAAGGTACAGAACGCATAAACTTAATAGTTAATCTTTTGAGATCAAGATTTAATTTTCAGCTCAATTCAGTTAATTAAAACTAATAATTAATGTCGTGATATTTGATTGTACTTCAAATATAATAATAATAATAATAATAATAATAATAATAATAATAATAATAATAATAATAATAATAATAATAATAATAATAATAATTAATTATCTAGTTTGTATAAAACTATTATCCGTAGCCTATATCTAGTTTGTATAAGAACATTGCAATAAAGTGAACATCATAAATTCTCTCAATGAGCAATTGGCAGTCTATAGTAATTTAGCATAGTTATAACTATTGTGTTTTTATTTCCATGAACGCAATAGGGCTATATAACTTCTGGATGGGGCCGGATTTAGGGGGATGCAAAGGTGCAAGCTACCCCCCCTTGTTGTAAATATACCTGTCTAAAATGAGAAGCTAGCAGTGAAAATACCGCGACACTGGTGTGTCGTGAATGGGCCAGTGGTGTGCCGCGAGGATATCAAAACAAAATTATTAATTCTATAGCAATCAAATTGCAAATCGTAGGGGAAAATGTATATTTGTATTGCACATTACTAAGAACCTCTACTATGAATCTACAATTTTAAGTTTCATGCCGTGTTACTTTTCTGTACATTTCTAATGTTGAATACAGGTTGGATACAGTTTTCGAAAAAGGAAACGTATTTTTAATAACCTGAGTCCAACATTTCATTGCAGTTGTTTTTTCCTTTTAAATTAGAATGAAAAATAAGCATAGTGATTTACCACGAGGAAAACCCAGTGATCGAGTTTTCTTCTCTATGCGAAAGAGATCAGCAATCAAAGAAAAAAAAATAGCAGTGTGTTTTATATTTACAAATAATAATATCTATAAGCGTGCCGCGAGAATCCATGTTACACCCGTATTGGGCTGCAAGTTGAAAAGGGTTGGGAAACGCTGGTTTAGAGGAAAGAATAATTGGTACACTCCCTCCTCCGTGCTCTCTCTCTCTGCTTAGTATATTTTCTTTATTTTATTGTCTCAGAAACACCATTCCAGACCAATGCTTTTCGGTAGAAAAGTTAGAAACAAACCATCCCACTCTTGGACAAAGTGGGCAACATGCGGTACAGAACCTGCTTTGGAAATTTTCGTGCAATTTAGGTTACTGAGAGGGTGTAGTTTCTTCAACTATGCCGCCTTCTACTATGGCTCGTGCCATAAATATGTCATCGTCTGATCATATGGGAAACACCGCCAGAACGAACTTAAAAAGAATGTAGGTATGGACCGGGAAGGAAAACTGTCATTGTTCCTAGATGTAAAAGTAAATCATTTCATCTGCACCACCTTCTCTCTCTCGCAAAAATTAGTAAAATATTATCTCTCTATGACTTACAGTTTTCGAGATATGGCTGCTTAAATATCCAGAAATTTGAACTTTTTGGCCAATATCTAGGGAACGGAGGCCACTTGGCCAGTAGACAGTTAATCAGTGGACACTGGTTATTATTTGGTATTAAAATGTTCACCACCCTCTTAGGTATTGATCAACACCAATATGATCTCTCTACAACTTATGGCTCCCAAACTATGGCTCATTAAATATCTAGAAATTGGCAATTTTTTGGCCAACATCACGGGAACGGTAAGTCATAGAGAGATTATATTGGTGTTAATCAATACCTAAGAGGAAGGTAAACAATTTGGTACCGATATTAATTAGTGGCCACTGGCCACTGGCCAAACCAGTGGCCAGTTGGACAGTGGCCACCGGTTACTATTTGATACCAAAATATTTACCATCCTCTTAAGTATTGATCAACGTGAATATCATCTTTCTACAACTTATGGTTCCCGAGCTATGGCTCCTTAAATATCTAGAAATTAGCCATTTTGGCCAATATCACAGGAATGGTAAGTCATAGAGAGACGATATTGGTGTTAATCAATCCCTAATAGAATGTTATACATTTTCGTATCAATATTAATTGATGACCAATATACAACTGGCCACTGATCCACTGATCAAACCACTGGTCAGTTGGACACTGACCACCGGTTACTATTTGGTACCGTACCAAAAAGTTCACCATCTTCTTAGGTATTGATCAACATCAATGTCATCTCTCTACAACTTATGGTCCCTGAGCTATGGGTTCTTAAATAGCTAGAAATTGACCATTTTTGGCCTATATCACGGGAACTGTAAGTCATAGTAAGATGATATTGGTGTTAGTCAATACCTAAGAGGATGGTATGCATTTTAGTACCGATATTAATTGGTGGCCACTATACAACTGGCCATTGGCCACACCAGTGTCAATTGACCAGTGTTAATCGGTTACTATTTGGTACCAAAATGTTCACCATCCTCTTAGGTAATGAACAACATCAATGTGATCTCTCTATGACTTATGGCTCCTTAAATCTCTGGAAGTCGGCCATTTTTGGCCAATATCTTGGGAACGGTAAGAGTGACGCGAAAAATTTAATCACTTTTCCTGATAGTTTTTGAAGCTCTATCAAATACACGGTTCAAAATTGAAACATCGCAAATAACAGACAGACGGACGGACAGACAGACAGACACACAGACATAGAGAATTCAGTAACGAACTTTTTAAGTTCGTTGATAATGAAGTAATAATTAAAATGAAATAATGAGGAATGACTGTGAACACGAATGTCAGGTTGCTGTTTGCGATTTTCCAAAGATTTTATTTTCCAGTGTAACATTTGCATATTATTATGTTAGTCTATAATGCCATATTTTCGATATCGTGTATCTTAGACTAGAATTACCGTGTATTACAATAAATTATCGTATTTACGAGAAATATCTTACAAGAAAACAATTCGAGATATAACAACTTGTTATTTGAAGAAGACAGTTGCTTACTGACAAGGGATGGCTCCACTGACATCCGAACGAGACAATTGTGTTCGCATTTGATATGTTATAGCTAGACGAATCCCGAAGTTATACGTGTCAACGGGCGGGATATCGTGATTTACAACATATTCAACGAACTTAAAAAGTTCGTTACTGAATTTTCTATGTCTGTGTGTCTATGTGTCTGTCTGCCTGTTATTTGCGATTTTTTTCAATTTTGTACACTGCATTCGATAGAGAATCAAAAACTATCAGAGAAAATCATTAAATTTTTCGCGTCACTCTAACCGTTCGCAACATATTGGCCAAGAAATGACCGATTTACAGAAATTTAAGGAGCCATATCTCGGGAACCGTAAGTCATAGAGAGATCATATTGGTGTTGATCAATATCTAAAAGAATGGTAAATATTTTGGTACCAAATAGTAACCGGTAGAATAGTTTGAACCGAGTCATTTGTTCGGAAACGGTTGGGTAAATTGAAAACTCGGTGAACATGTATCCCATCATTTTCAAGCTCACATTTTTTGGGGGTAAAAAACTTTGCCCCAGGTTCCCCGCAGGGTCCCAGACGGGATCCAACTCAAAAGTTTCAAATGACAAGGGGGTTAAGTAGCACATCGTTTGAAATCTGTTGTAAAATGAAGGAAAATGGAGCAAGTGTCGACTATCTGCGACAACCCTGTGCAAAAATGGCGGCGGGTCAAAACGAAAACAAAAACTTAATTGAAAAGTCCACGGCCACCCGTATAAATCGAAAATGGTGAGACAAATGGAAAAACAGGAAGGAACGTGTGACATTACGAGATCGAGCTAAAGAGAATTTGACAGTAAATATCAAGCTGTAGCTCGAATTAGTGAAAATCTTGACTAGTGTATCTTCATTGAGATTAGCGAACGCGAGCTCCATTGAGGATAGAGAGCACGAGCCCGAGTGAGTCACTGTTGCAAAATTACCAATTTTACTTCTTTCTTTATTTTCGTTTCTTATCTTTTCCTACTCCAATGCGTAAGGTTTATGAACAGCAGAAGTGCTTGCTAGAAATATCTTAATTAGCATGTGCTTGAATTATCCATAGGAACTGCTTAGATATCTAATGCAACATACGTTCGCATTTTAACAATTCAGGTTGTAATTAAAACCTTGAATACTGAGCAGATGAGCACGCAGAATGTTTTGTTGGGGTGTATTTCTACTACGCAATTAATTCTTCGTAAACAAATACAACTCAATAGTATCTGAAGCGACTTGAGTAGGATTGGATGAAAATGTGAGCATGTATTCGAACTGCGCAATGTATTGTTAATTATCATGAACTGGAACAATTAGAAAAAAAATGGAAGCACGACTGATGAGCACCAAATATCAAAATTTCACAAGGCATAGTCAACACACACATCAACTACCGTTGTCTTGTCCAAGTCAGTTGCTTCTTTTCATTGTGAAATTTCCTGCATGTTAATCAGAATGTTGAAAATTTCCTACATTTTAAATTTATTTAGTATGTACTGATCAGTCAGAACATTATGACTACCAACCTACTATCGATATAATTTCCGTCCAAGCGATATCTGTGTCATCTGACGACGAATGCCTGCTAGTCAGTCACACGCACGGTGCAGGCAGTATCAGTGAGTGTGCTGGCTGTGTGTAGAATGGGGAAGGCGCGCGATCTGAGTTTGACCGCGGGCAGGTTGTAATGGCCCGCAGGCTCGGCAGGAGAATTTCAGAAACTGAAGGACTTGTCGAGTGTTCGAGGTGTGCTGTGGTGAGTGTCTTCAACAAGTCGCGAAACCAAGGAAAAACGACGTCCAAACGTCGAGGGGTTGGGCGCCCCCACCTCATTACAGATGTCGGACGTCATAGGCGGGGCAGACTGGTAAAACAAGACAGGCAGCGAACTGTGCCAGAACTAACATCATACTTTATTACTGGGCAAAGTACAAGTGCGTCTGAACACACAGTGCACCGAACACCCCTAACGATGGGCCTCTGAAGCCCATGTCCCATCTATCTGCGAATGTTAACACAAGGACATCGGCAACTACGACTGAAATGAACACTTGGCCACCGTCATTAAACCTTGGCACAGTGGCAGAGCGTTGCATTGTCTGATGAAACCCGATACCTTCTTCATCATGACGATGGGAGGGTGCGAAGTCGTGCTCCAAGAGAACAGTTCTTTGACACCTGTACTGCGGGACGGAGACAACCTGGCGGCGGCTTAATTATGCTTCGGAAAACATTCACGTGAGCATCCATGTGTCTAGTGGAGCTCGAGCAAGGCACCATGATGGCCAAGGCATATCACACACTGTTTGCAGATTACGTACACCCCTTCATGACGACCATGTTTCCCAATGGTAGTGGCATTTTTCGAAAAGATAATGCACCATAGCACAAGGCCAGGATTGTGATGGAGTGGTTCGAGGAACACAGGGGCAAGTTCCAAGTGATGTGTTGGCCGCCCAACTCGCCTGATCTGAACCTAATCGAACAAAAATGGGATATGATTGAACATGACTTTAGAGCGCATCGCCCCCCTTCCCGGAATTTACGGGAATTAGGTGACCTGTGTGCAAGGGCGCCGATCCTGGGGGCCGAGGGGGCCCGGGCACTCCCAAAGCACATGAGGGCACTCCAGCATTGTATTTGTGAATATAAAATATTTCATAATTTGAATGCAATTTGTCTTAAAATCCTCATATATATGCCTTCTGCATCTGAATGCCCCCCAAATTTACAGAAAAATCGGTGCTCTTGCCTATGTGTACCAATCAACTCTCTCCAGTGACCTTTCAAGGATCATTGCGTCCATGCCAAGACGCGTTGCCATTGTTATGCGTGCCAAAGTTGGACACACTGCCAATAAGGTAGGTAGTCATAATATTCTGGCTGATGTGTGCGTATATTTTAACTCGTATATTTTCTCTCGACTCGAATTTGAAGACGAGACACGAGTCGAGACAGAAACATGTTTTCGAGTCAAGACACGAGTCGAGACAACACTTTCTCGAGATGAGTAGAGACAGGCTTAAATCTCGACTAGACTCGACTCGTGCGCTTCCCTAAGCAACACCAAAAGTGATATTGGATATGGACGACCAAGCCCAAGCAGGGCCGCGGTGGCTCAGTGGTAGATAATACATCTCTGGTGCATGGTGTCCAGTAGCATAGCTAGAGTTTCTTTCAGGGGGGCAATGAAGGGCCCAAGACGATTTTGAAGGGACCATCTCCAATATATATATATATATATATATATATTAGGGTGGTCCTTAATTTTTGATTTCCTAATTTCTTCATGGCGTTTAAAATATGTGTAGCTGGTTGACTTAAGTGGAAGCAAACACACTTTTACAGGTTAAGAAAATAACTTATAGGTTCATGCCTCTACTAGAAGAGGATCTTTCTATTCGTGTGGGCAACAGCAAACATATCAACAACTTGTTAAAGATCTAACGATTTAGCAATTTGCTTCTTAATATAAAGTAACACTAAGTTTTTCAACCTATCATGAGTCATTGAATTGCGTATAAGTCTTTAATCTTTTCAAAGAAGAGAATGACCTTTCATATGTAGCACTAGAAACTGATATAATCACAGAGATGATACCTAGCTTGTAGGTTTCTAGGAATGCGTTTTTGTAGACACAAAGAAGGTCAACGGAATTCGTTAAGGAATCACCTTTGCTTTTTTTCTCGTCTTCATACAACTTAATTGTTAGAGCAAACCCCATTATGATTTATTTCTTCTTTAATTATGCTTTTTTTTAAATTATGCTTTATTGTTAATTTCAATGATTATTTTACATTAATCGTGTATAATGTATAATATTTATTATACATTAAATATTCTAAATATCTTGATCTATTTATTGATATTTTTTGCAACTAGTTTCTCTCATATTTAATGAACTTTCTACTTAATTCATTGTAAAGAGATGTGCTTTGCTCGAATAATTTTTTTCTATCATTTGTGTGCGCCTTACAGGTACATATATACAGAAAGGGAAAGTAAAAGATACCACCAAAAAATACATAAAGTGCTTAAGTTCAAAAAGTCAACATAACAATATAGTATGGAGTTCCTACATACTGTTCAGTGTTGGCGGAAAAATTTCTTCTCTTACTTTTTTATTTTCTCCACATCAAAGGATTATACCGAAAAGTTTACAGAAATGAAAATAAGCTTTTCATTGTTGCATTGTTATGTTCTCAATGATTTTGCATTGTAAATATTCGTTTTAAAAAAATATTAACACAGTATGTTAAACTTTCAGTTAAAGAGAATTTTCCAAGAATTGTTCTATATATTTTAAATTATGCTTTATGCTTTATTTTCTAAAAGTATGCTTTTAAATCTAGTTTCTTCTGGATCCTTAGACAACCACAATTATGTTCAAGGTACCAAACATATGTGTAAATTGCTGTTATGCTTTATATGCTTTTTATGCTTTTGGGTAGCTTTATTAATTGTGTTTGGGAGGATTTTGAGTTCTCACTTTAATGTTTGCAGATCACTCCATAATGCTGGATTATAGGCTCGATAATGTTGTAATTTAAGAAAATTTTTACTTTTTGGATGTAGAGTGGTGATTGATCTGATGATTTTGCAACATGATAGAGAGCGGTTTTCCATATCAGAGATTGTCTATCAATAGTAGGGAGAAAAATGTCTCGTGATAGATATATTATCTTTAGAAAATTCGTTTTCTGCATCCAATGAAGGAAAAGATTCATCCAAAATGAATTTGTGATATTTCGATGGCGGATGTCTAGTTCGTTTCCACGAGTAACCTCTATATTGTATTTCTTTCCGGCTCTGGAATTCGAGACCATTTTCTTTGCACATCTCCAAACATTCTTGATAAATTTATTCGAATATTTTTCGTTGAGAGTGATATTTACCAGACCTCATCTTGGACAGCGTTTGAACTAGTGTATCTACAAGGATCAAACCTTTTGACATGTCTGCATCTACTTGAGATAAGGCGAAACTCAAAGATATAGCATGGCACCAGTAATCTTATTTTTAGCAGCCCGAAAACATTCCCTCGTGAACAGATCACACTGATTTTCCGGATGGAATGATGGAGGTAAATAAATATCAGAAGTTCCAGATTTGTTTTAATACCGCATGATAAGATAATGTGTTGGAAACAGATTTTATGAAAAAAGGGAATAATTGGATATGATAATTTGTGAAAAAAAGTGATAGTACTTAAGTGAATTATAAGAAAAAGCCTTGAAAAGTAATCAAGAGGAACCATTAATATGTTTTTCCTTTGTTATAATAACTTGTCCTAAGGGACAACGGTGATAGAAACTAATGAGACTTTATAATTGCAAAAAAAAAAAAAAATCATAAAGCACTCAACTTGAAATTAAAGATTGGTAACATTTGGTAATATAATGGGGATTCAGGCTGGCAGACGGGGAGAGTGAAAACGGAGGCAACAGAGACGTTTTGTTTTTTAGCAATGTTCAAAGAGATTAATCTTGGACTTCGGGTGAGAGGTTACCATATACTCATGTGAGTTTCAATTGCTACCACTTGTAAAAGTTAGCTAAGAAAGACAGTTTGAGCATAGTTTTAGTTTCCCAGCGTAATTCGTTTTTGTGTCAAGTAACTCGTTTATGCAAATAGCATCTTTAATATCATCTTGTATGTTAGAATTGTCTTTGTGTAAATAAAATTGTAATTAAGCATTTCGAGGTAAAACAGGTTCTTTTACTTAACTTCTACAAAGAAAAGATTCGAACTTACCTCTTATGCACAGATACGAAAGCGTGGGATACTGTCGGTCAGTAAATAATATACTCTGAAGTCATCTACCATACATAACTAAATATAACTGATTAATCATTTTTATTAATCAATAAATAGTTGTTTGGTAGATAAACTCATAATAATAATAATAATAATAATAATAATAATAATAATAATAATAATAATAATAATAATAATAATAATAATAATAATAATAATAATAATAATAATAATATACCAAATTATTTAATGTTTGCTATGCATTTGTTCTATGTCGCCATAATGGAAATCAACTACTTGGTGTACGAAGACTCATCCAACACAAATGTAATGCTTTACTGCAGTGCATGTTATTTGTAAGTATGCATATCATATTTTAGTATGACTTTCAACATTGAAGGGAATGAAAATGCCGACTGATTTTCTATTTTTCTGGTTGTTTGTCAAAATCAAAGGAGATAACTAGATAATGGAGGGGGGGCTCTAGGGGGACCAAGAATTTGAGCAAGGGGGCCTGATTCCCCTTGGCCCTCCCTTGGCCTCGCCACTGACGGTGTCCATGGTTCGGTCCCAGCTTGTGCTAAGTCGGCTTTGTGGTGGAAAAACGCCGTGTAGTGGGTTTTCTCGAGGTTCTCCTGTTTCTTCCCACTTTCTTCATTCCACCATTTCATTCATTTCTCATGGTCACCATATCCCTTAGCTTCGGTGCAGAATCGAGGGACCTTAAACTGAATATTTCATTTTATTTCACCAAGCCCAAGGACACCGATACAAGAACAAGGCAAAGATTGGATATGCAAGGCGAAGTGCATAGTAATCTTGCTATTGGCCTTGTTTTGGTGATCACCAAGTAGCGATGAGCGTATTTTCTTGCTTTCCGTATAGTATGAAAGACCATAATCAAAACCACTCTTGGTCTTCATTTGTACCGATGAGGCGAGCATTCTTGGCTCTTTTATAGCATGAAAGATAAGCAAGACTACGAAATGCAGGACCAAGACTTGACTGCAAGACAAAGGATAAGACGCAGTATTGATGAACAAGACCCAGGGAGCGGATTGTTTGAATTTCATTTGTTGGGCTGAAAGTGGTGAAATGAAATTAGTACTTTATAATTAATTATCGTAATGTATTTTTAAATTTTAAATTAGAAAATTCATATTATGTATCTTCTTACGTGCAACTATATATACTGTAAAAAACGTTTTAATTACCGAGAAAGAAAAATCAATGTGGCACGGGTCCCGGAATCATAGTAACCTTTTTTGGAATGAAAGTTGAAGGGTTGGGAAAAATCACAGTTGTTCTCCCGTTTCCTCAACCGTTATCATTGTAGTTAAAAGATTTCCTTTTGTCTCCGCCAAGATACTCTTGCTGCTGCCTTCCGAGAAGACACCCTGCCGTCCGAGCAGGTGAGAACATTGACCTTGAAGAAAAATTTCGTCACATAGAACTAAAGCAAGAAAAAAAATTCTCCCACGTCGGACATTGGTATCAGTTATAAAAAGAAATAACTAAACCTCAAAAGTGCCAAATATTCATTAAGATGCATATACAAATCCCCCGCTTGATCTAGCTAGTGGTTAACGTGTAAGACTTCGGTACACGTGGTCCGGGTTTAATTCCCAATGTGAGTGCATATTGACGTTCACCCAGTCACCTAGTGCTCTCAAACGGGTCAGGTAGACCCGACCCGACCCGTAACCCGACCCGACCCGATTCGGATTGGGTCAGTTTGGGTGGGGTCGGGTCAGTCGGATCAGCTCGGGTTGGGTTGTTGGGTCAGGCTACACGGGTCGGGTTGTCCGGTTGGGTCAATCGGGTCAGCTCAGGTCGGGTTGGGTTATTCGGGTCGGGTTGTCGGGTCGGGTCAATCGGGTCAGCACGGGTTGGGTTATCGGGTCAGGTAAATCAGATCGGATCACGGTTCGGGTCAGTCGGGTCGAGTCGGGTCAGTCAAATCGGTCACGCGTGACCCGACCCGTTGAGAGCACTAGTTTGGACATTACTTAAGTTAGAAAAGAAATGTTCAGGGAGATTATAAATGTGATGCTGCAGGAACATAATGAATTTAAATGTACGAAGAGCGTAACACACGGTGTTTTAAATTGGGTAGGAGAAAAGAGGATGCTTTGCACCAGAATCATATGTATTGAGACCAATTGGATTTTACATGTCGTGATGAGAAATTGTCTTCTATATACCGGCATTGAGGGAAAGATGAAACAAAGGCGAAAAGAGTAAATGGAGAAGAACACAACTAATCGATGATTTGAAAAAAATAGAAGAAAATGTCGGGATATGAAAGAAGCTGACGATGGAAAAACATGGTATTTCCAGACCAAAACCTAAGAAAATAAAAACAAAATAAAAATAAACACTACAAAATTTTAAAAATCAAAGCTACGGACTACTGCATTAAACTTTCTTGTTTCAATTTCTTACAATAATCTTGGTTTTCAGTAATCATAAATGGTTACGAACACAATTATACTGCGTTTGCTGAAAATTTAGCTGAAAGAGACTCGCCTCACAAAAATAAAGTATAGATTGTAGATTTCTCTTTAGGAAATTTATTGATAAAATATGTGAAGGTTGATAATGGAATATTTGTGTGTAAAACAACATTGCAGAAGGCGTACTTCATAAAATAATCTGTCAGAATCTCATCCAAAGAGTAAGCTATCCCTTGTGAATACTCTCACGGAATTATTTAAAGGAACATAACAGGAATATTAATCAAATAAATATTTATGACAAGAAAGCAATTGCCTGAGCTGTTCGTGAGAAAGAAGTCTTAAAAGAAATTCATCCCGAGAGTAAACTACGTCCTGTAAACTTATTCGTAAGGAGTACTATACGTCACTTACCGACTTATTATTAAAATATTTGTTATATTTTGTAATATGAACCAAATTGCATGAGTTATTTTATTTTGAGAAAATCGTCGAAAGAAACTAATCTTTAAAGACAAACAATCCCTCGTAGATGTTTTAGATGAAATATTCCATATTGTCAGATTATTAATGCAATATTCACTTACAAATATGAACAGAATTACATGAGTCGTTTTCGGTAAAATCGCCCTAATAACTCATCTGCAACAATAAAGGAAACGTCGTACATTTTCTCAAGGCAAAAGATGTATACCATAGTGTCGGGATACTAATGCCATACTTGTTTATAAAATATGAACAAAATCACCAGCATACTTTTTTCAGTAAGGCATCACCAGAATGCTCATATCCAAGAATAAACTTTTCTTCTATATTTTCTCTCGACAAATGAAATATTTCATATTATCAAGCCAGTGATGAAATAGTTATTTATAAATTACAAACAAAATTCATCCAAGTTGATTTTCAGAAAATCATCAGAAAAAATATCACCATAATAATAAACTAACCCTTTTAGATTTTTACAGAGATATGGCTTCTATCAGAGCATAGAGTTGCTATTACAAACTTTGATTTGAGAAATATGGACAAAAGGGCAAAATCTTTGGAACCGTTTTTTTTTTTTTTTTTTTTTTACATAATTGCAAATTTTGATTTTCAATTTTCAGCAAACTCTCTTTATTTTTTTAGGGAGAAAGAATATTGGAAAAATACCCTCTAAAAAGATTTTGAATATAATATTAAATTTTGTCTCGATTGGTTGAACATTATGGCTTCTAGAAGAATATACATCACAGGTGGATAGGTGTCACAAAATAACTTTTTGGATATTTGTGAGTCGAAACGTGTAAACCCATTGAAATTTCAAATAAGTTTTCTTAGGAACACCACACTTTCTCTCCTTCTGTCGCTGGTAATTAAAAAATATTCATTAGTCATAGGACCTGACAACGGGCATCATATCAATATATATACAACGGTAAAAGTTAGGGGGAATGCGGAAGTACGTCGTCTCAGCACTTCCAGAAAATATCTGTGGTGAACCCCACTTTCTAAAAAAAATAAATAAATAAATAAATAAAAAAGGCATAGACCATGGGGCACGGCGTGCCGTCAGGTGTCCACCAATCTTCTAGATCCACCAATTGAAAATCACTGTGTTTGTGAATCTAAATCTCCTGAACCGACCGACCGATCTCGATGAAATTTGTAAATTGTATGAGGAACGAGGCTGGTCTGGTATTATGCTACTCACTTTGATGATAGAGCTAAGGGGAGGTGGTGAGGGAGGTGGTATAGAGAAATAAACAAAACTTAATAACTCCTGAACCACGCGACCGATCTTGATCAAATTTACAATATAGATGATTTTCAGACCTGGGGTCGTTTTTGTGATTTAAATTTACTGGACCAACATAGGGGAAGATAAGGAGGGTAGAATATATGAAAATTAATTCATATGAGACTGAAAGTGACTCTTTTTGTAACTTAACATTTCTTGAACTATCCGACCGATCTCAATCAAATTTTCAAGATAAATGAGGTTCGGATCTGGAAACATTTTTATGATTTCATTTAACGGCAGATCCTAGGGATAGAGGGAGAGGAGGATGATGTATAAATAAAAACTAATAAAACCTAATAACATTTGAACCACCCAATCAATCTCGATAAAATTTCCAACATTTATGAAGGTCGGACCTTGGATGTTTTCTGTAGTTTCAGTATGACGAGCCAACTTAGGGGAGAGGGAGGGGGAAAAGTTAAAATTAAAATGACTGCATTTGTGACTTCATCACTCTTGTACCATCCGACTGATGTTAATCAAATTTTCAACATACTTGAGTTTTGGGGCAGGGATTATTTTAGGATATTCACTTTGACGATGCAACTTACGGATGGGGGAGGGGGAGAGAAATTTAAACATGATAAAAAGTAACCGATATTAGTGTTAAATCCATAGTTTTCGGGATCGATGAGAGAAACAGTGACACTTCTGATGCTGTTTCAATCCAAGTTCAGCACTGATAGTTGGGGGGGGGGGGTAAACGTAGGGGAAGGGAATAAACATTTTAAAATGATTACAATGACTAATATTACTGTCGAATGCATGGTTTTAGGAGTATTTGAGATGAACAGTGACATTCTGATACCACGTGCCGCAGCATGGAGGAGGGGGGAGGTATATAATAATAATAATCGAAACTGACCAATATTATATCTAATCTATAGTGTGTGGGATCATTCAGATTACAGTAATTTTTCCGATCCTTTTTAAATCCAAAATCAGCCCCGCCACTTGGGGCAGGGGGAGAAGATATATTTAGAAATGGTCGAAAATAGCCTATATTAGTGCTGAAACCACATTTTGTGGGGTGGCTGAGATAACGGTGACACTTCCAAAGCCATGGTCCGCAACATGGGGAGGGGGACATATATATATATATATATATATGATCGAAAATGACCAATGTTAGTGTCGAATCCATGGTTTTCGGAGTCTCCGAAATGATCAATGTTCTTTCCGATGCTGCTTAAATCAATGCCATTATAAACGAAAGCAGCATATTTCACGTGTACTAAAAACATGAGATTCATTTAATTTTTTCTTTCAACACAACGAAGCGGGTAATATATGCTAGTATATATATATATATATATATATATATATATATATATATATATATATATATATATATATATATATGTATGTATGTATGTATATATATATATATTTACATCAGCTAATGCTTATGACAACAAATACTATTCGAAGCTTTCTTGCACCCACTGGCAAACGTGAAGTATATTAATATTTATTTGCATATATTGTTATTGTAGACTGTTCCCATAATGCCCACTGACTTCGATTTTACAAAATTTAAGAAATAAATTTCACTTTTTATTTAGTGGTCAATTTGAAGGCATTTTGTTATACTACCATTAAGAAACCCATATACATCATATTACGAATCAATCATTATGGAACAATCTCATGTGTGACACGCAGCAGTGGTACCAACCTTTGAAAGTTTCATTTACAACTTTTTTCCTTTTTCTTTTTTAACTGATTTTGTGAGTAATGGTGCAATCAGTATAAAGGTACAACAAGATATTCTCTCTCTCACTCACTCTCTCTCTATATATATATATATATCTCTCTGTGGGTGTGTGTTTTTGTTTCTACTTTCCGGCGTAAGTGTATGGATACTACCAGGTATACTTTCGTGTGTACATATACTAGTGTGTGTGTGTGTGGCGCGGGTATATGAAGTATTAATTGGGATCGCGTAGTGGAACTTATCGATATTAGTACGTACATACGAACGGCTGTTACTTCACACGATAACTTTGGACGAATGCGAATTTTTTAAATTCTGCTTTTTGCAATAAATACGTAGAGTGATTCCTCTCGAGGGAGTTCCCCTAAATGGTAGCCCCCACCATGTCCAATTGAATCACAAATTGCCGCAATCGTTTGCACATTGTTTGTACAGAAATTTGCAGGCCAAATTTTCGTTTGTAAATTATTAGCGGCGGCGCCAGAACGAAAACAAATTGGGGGCTGTCTAAGTGGTAGCCCCCCACCAACATGTCCTATTCAATCACAAATTATCGCAATTGTTTTTACTTGGTTTGTACAGAATTTTGCAGGTGAAATTTTCTTTTGTACACAATTAGGGGCGCCGCCAGAACAGAAAAAAATGGGGGCTGTCTAAGTGGTAGCCCCCCACCATGTCCAATTCAAGCACAAATTTTCGAAATCGTTTGTACTTCGTTTGTACAGAAATGTGCAGGCAAAATGTTTATTTGTACACAATTAGGGGCGCCGCCAGAACGAAAACAAAGTGGGAGGGCTATCTACATGGAAGCCCCCTACCATGCCTAATTCAATCACAAATTATCGCAATCCTATGTACATCGTTTGTACAGAAATGTGCAGGTAAAATTTTCGTTTGTAGAAAATCAGGGGCGCCGCCAGAACGAAAACAAAGTAGGGGCTGTCTAAGTGGTACCCCCCATGTCCAATTGAATCACAAACTGTCGCAATCGTTTGTACTTCGTTTGTGCAGAAATGTGCAGGCGAAATGTATGTTCGCACACAATTAGGGTCGCCGCCAGAACGAAAAAAATTGGGGGCTGTCTAAGTGGTAGCCCCCCACCAACTTGCCCTATTTAATCACAAATTGTCGCAATCGTTTGTACTTTGTGCAGAAATGTGCAGGCGAAATTTTCGTTTGTACAGAATTAGGGGCTCCGCCAGAACAGAAAAAAATGGGGGCTGTCTAAGTGGTAGCTCCCCACCATGTCCCATTCAATCACAATTTGTCGCTTTCGTTTGTGCATTGTTTCTATAGAAATATGCAGGCGAAATGTTTGAACAAAATTATGGGCGCCGCCAGAACGAAAACCCAGTGGAGGCTGTCTAAGTGGAAGCCCCCCACCATGTCCAATTGAATCACAAATTGTCGTAATCGTTTGTACTTCGTTCGTACAGAAAAGTGCAGGCTAAATTCCCGTTTGTACACAATTAGGAGCGTCGCCAGAACGAAAACAAAGTGGGAGCTGTCTAAGTGGTAGCTTCCCTCCAACATGTTCAATTCAATCACAAATTGTCGTAATCGTTTGTACTTCGTTTGTACGGAATGTGCAGGAGAAATGTTTGTTTGTACACAATTAGGGAAGCCGAGAGAACGAAAACATAGTAGGGTGTTTTCAAAGTAATAACCCCCCTACCATGTCCAATTGAATCACAAATTGTCGCAATCGTTTGTACTTCGTTTGTACAGAAATGGGCATGCGAAATGTTTGTTTGTACACAATTATGGGCGCCGCCAGAACGAAAACAAACTGGGGGCTCTCTAAGTGGTAGCTTCCCACCAACATGTCCAATTGAATCACAAATTGTCGCAATCGTTTTTACTTCGTTTGTACAGAAATGTGCAGGCAAAATGTTTGTTTGTACACAATTAAAGGCGCCGCCAGAACGAAAACAAAGTGAGAGCTGTCTAAGTGGTAGCTTCCCACCAACATGTCCAATTCAAACACAAATTGTCGTAATCGTTTGTACTTTTGTACGGAATGTGCAGGAGAAATGTTTGTACACAATTAAAGGCGCCGCCAGAACGAAAACAAAGTGGGGTGTGTCTAAGTGGTAGCCCCCGACCATGTCCAATTCAATCACAAATAGTCGCATTCCTCTGTACGTCGTTTTTACAGAAATGTGCAGGCGAAATGTTTGTTTGTACACAATTAGGGACGCCGCCAGAACAAAAACAAAGTAGGGTGCTTTCTAAGTAATACCCCCCACCACCATGTCCAATTGAATCACAAATTGTCGCAATCGTTTGTACGTCGTTTGTACAGAAATGTGCAGGCGAAATGTTTGTTTGTACACAATTAGGAGCGTCGCCAGAATTAAAACAAAGTGGGGGCTCTCTAAGTGGTAGCTTCCCACCAACATGCCCAATTGAATCACAAATTGTCGCAATCGTTTGTACTTTGTTTGTACAGAAATGTGCAGGCAAAAGGTTTGTTTGTACACAATTAAAGGCGCCGTCAGAACGAAAACAAAGTGGGGGCTGTCTAAGTGGTAGCCCCCGACCATGTCCAATTCAATCACAAATTGTCGCAATCGTTTGTACATCGTTTTTACAGAAACGTGCAGGCGAAATTTTCTTTTGTACATAATTAATGGCGCCGCCACAACAAAAACAAAGTAGGGTGCTTTCTAAGTAATACCCCCCCACCACAATGTCCAATTGAATCACAAATTGTCGCAATCGTTTGTACGTCGTTTGTACAGAAATGTGCAGGCGAAATGTTTGTTTGTACACAATTAGGAGCGCCGCCAGAATTAAAACAAAGTGGGGGCTCTCTAAGTGGTAGCTTCCCACCAACATGCCCAATTGAATCACAAATGTCGCAATCGTTTGTACTTTGTTTGTACAGAAATGCGCTGGCAAAAGGTTTGTTTGTACACAATTAAAGGCGCCGCCAGAACGAAAACAAAGTGGGGGCTGTCTAAGTGGTAGCCCCTCACCATATCCAATTCAATCACAAATTATATCAATCGCTTGTACATCTTTTTCACAGAAATGTGCAGGAGAAAGTTTTGTTTGTACACTATTAGGGGTGCCGCCAGAACGAAACCAATGTGGAGGACTGTTTAAATTGTAGAAACATTAAAAAAAAGTGTCACATTTATGGAGTATTTTTCTAACAGGACTTTGTTCACACTATTGTGTGGCTCGGTACGTTCACACTATGGTGTGATTTACCATATTGATATTATTCTAACGATGATGGAATTAAATGTTTTTCTTCTTTTGTTTTTTTTATATTTATATTTATATTTACAATCATTATTGCTAGGTTAGTTTATTAAACTCGGCTCTTATTATTAAACTTATTCATTATTTCTTACGTGAGCTGAATCCTTATGAGAAAAATTTATTTATTTTTTTCTTTCTATCTTGCGCAGAAACCGTTATTCTCATCTCGTACAGGAAATTGATAAGTGGAAGATATAACAAATTTAGAAAGTAGACTGTTAAAGGGAAAATTATAACACAGTATTTTGTTTTATTTGATCATCTTCATTAAGCTCATTTTGCAGAAACTACAGAATGCATGGTGAAGTATTTTGGGGCATTCAGCATTCTGATTTACGAGTAGAGTTGCTAACTGGCCGGTACTTGCTGTGATTTGGATTAAGGCCGGTGACCGGTACAAACTTCTTATTAGTTCCCTTCTGACCATTATTTTAGCAATCTGCAATCCAGAATATAACATTGAACATCGAAATTTTTCAACAGAGCCTTTACAAACACAAATTTCCGTTGTATTATACATTATCGATATTATTTTTAATGTATGGCAGTTTTTTTATTTATTTAACATAAGGAATTTGATAACACTTATATTTCATTGTAAAAGAATTTTATACATTTATTGAGAGTAGAAAATGACTTTCTAAAGCAATTTCCTTTGTTTGAAGTGTAAGTTTATAGAGTAAATTTCATTTTATGAATCAACTATTGTTACATAAAGATTAATATCCAGTATTATTAATCTGTTTCGATGCCGGTAATTTTGTTTTCCTGAGTTGGCAACCTATTTACGAGGTTTTGTTTCAACTCTGCTACGTAGTGGCTCCGTACTGACACTCCGCATGTAAATAAGTATGTAAGGCTACTATACGCCCGGTTTCTTAAAATTTGTCCCGTTGTGCAGAAATGTTAATTCTTGTCCTGTTTTTTCTTTATTATTATTATTATTACATATCAAAATTTCCGAAAAGATAATAAAATCTACTTATTTCTTTTGCTTTCAGTTCCGACAATACTATAGGAACAATTTCATTCTAATCTTTATTATTATTCCAAACGCTGCTTCCCCGGATATAACATGCAATGTTTAAATCCTCCTAAGTAGCACTCTTATCACTAAAAGTAAGAATGTATACCCCGAGGTGGCAACAAATTCATGTGACGTTGCAGACCAGCCCCGAAAACACTTTTTTTTCTGCTTCAGAAAAACAATTATGCGAATTGCTTTCTTTTGGTTCGCATTTTAGGTTAACAAAAATAAATCAGTCTATTGAAATTTGGAAACAACTTCATAAATCTGGATTTTTTTCTTTATAGACATGTAGAGCATGTAAAGGTGATTTGTGTAATAATATTAAAAATATAATTTTTGCCTAAATATTGTATGTTCACTGATTGCGTTTATATTGCACAACAGCTTCTAGATTCTATAATAATTTTTAGCACTGTTGATTAAGTATGGACTATATTAATACATTATTTTAAGTTGTATAACTAGTGCGATACTGTAGTAGAATTCGAAAGATAAAATTAATACAAAATGCAATATTTACTACTAATTTGTAAGATGTCCCGTTTTTTCTGTTTTCATAAAGTATGGTAGTCTTAAAGTATGCTAAACCATACAAAATAAATTGTACTGTAAATTGTACCCCTCTGATAGTGCTCTCAAACGGGTCGGGTCGGGCTGTCGGGTCTGGTCAGTCGGGTTAGCTCGTGTCGGGTCACTCGTGTCGGGTCGTCACATTCTTCACTTATTTTCTATAGGGAATACTATAAGGAGCTTTGTTGTAGAATTCAATTCGAAGTTGGTGAATGAATGATAATTGTGACTAATTGAAGGTGAAATAGTAATAAAATTTTAATTTAACCCTATATTAACTAATTGGCATTGCAATTGTAATTAATATTACTACTGACTTTTTTCCTTTCTGCGTTTTTATGTCAAGTTAAATGTCACATTAAGTGAAATTGAAAGGAAATATCTAGTTAACGTCCCACGTTACGCACCAACGCTAAGAGAGCCAGTGATGATGAGAAATAATTGAAGTGGTTGAATGAAGAAAGTGGGAGGAAATTTGGGAACACCGAGAAAACCCATGCACACGGTGTTTGTCCACCAGAAAACTTACTTGGTACGAGCTGGAATCAATACCCATGGATCTTCGGGTCAAACATCTGCCTTTGGGCAAGATACATTATTATTATTGTTATTATTATTATTATTATTATTATTATTATTATTATAACTTTAAGAGTGCCCAAGAAAGTTCCGCGGTCTTTTCACCAACACCTTCGAACATTGATATGTAACCTAAGACGTACCTGGAATATCAAAAATCGTCTCCATCAGCCTCGACGACCTTCTGCCGACGTTCTGAAAGGCTATGGATTCCATCGCAGTCGAACTTGGTGGGACGTGAAGTGAAGAAGGTATCAAGTGCATATTGAACATCTACTAGCGATTTGAATTGGCGTTCTCCAAGGTGATTGTCCAAGGAATGGAACAGGTGATAATCGGACGGTACAATGTCCGTGGAGTATGGCGGATCCAATAGTGTTTTCCATCCAAGGCGTAGAATGGTGTACAGGGTGATTTTAGCCACGTGGAGCTTAGCGCTGCCTTGTAACAGGAGGACCCTCTTTGCTATTCAGAACTGCTGGATTCAGACAGTATACAATGACAGTACACAGTTGCATTGATGATCTGACCAGCTGGTAGCAGTTCCCGATGGACGATGCCTCGAGCAGTCCACAAAATTCACAGGAGAACCTTATTCTGGTGTAGTGCTAGCTTGGGCTGTTTTTGAACCGGTTCATGGGATGCTAACCAACAATCACAGCGCCGTGGAGCTTCGTACAGGACCCACTTCCCATCACATGTCAACACCCTGTCCAGAAATTGCTCCTTCCTCAGACGATATACCACAGAAACACAGGTGTCTGCTCGCGTTGCTTTCTGGCTCCAAGTCAAATCATGTAGGACCCATCAACCCAACTTGCAGTGCTTCCCAAGTTGATGGTGGTGGTGCCGAATGGTTTCTCCACTCACACTGAAATGTAGTATCAGTTCCTCACATGTCTGTCTTCTCCTCAATTGCTGCCTGAAGGTCTTTATTTTTAACATCTGTTTGTCTTCCGGCACGTGGTGCGTCTTCGAGTGTTTCGTCACCGTCCATAAACTGTCATACCACTGCACACTCCGCGTAGTCACGAGACCCTCACCAAAGGCATGTCATATCTTCCGCCCCGCGGAGCAACAAATTGAACTCGTACAGCAAACAAGCCCTTATGACGCTCTGTGAAGACCCCATGTTCGCTCAGTCCTTACGCAAGTTCACGGTGTATCTGAACAGGCACAACCAAGTAGTATGTTTTATAAACTTACTAGTGTTGCTCACGAGACCAGGTTTGGGGCATTCTCGTCTCGAAAGTGTGTCGTGAAGGTAGTCTCGTCTCGAAAAGTGCATATGTTTCTATTGAAAGAGCTCTGTCTCATCTCGTACCCCTTCATGAAAATTCTGTCTCGTCTCGTCTCGTCCAACAATTGACCTTCGCCTTATATCCATTCGCATTCAACTCACTGTGTGAGGGCCAATTGAACACATACCTCCACAGAGAGACAGAACTTTCTTGGTCACCTTCAGATTATTATTATTATTATTGTTATTATTATTATTATTATTATTATTATTATTATTATTATTATTATTATTATTATTATTATTATTATTATTATTATTATTGCTGCGGTAGTTATTTGACTTTCTCTGAAATAAAATACTTGCTAATTTCATATAACGTTGCAAATATCTTCTAGATAAATTAATCAAGAAAAAAAAGGTAATTCTTTACAGAATGATATTTCAGTGCAATTAGTTCCTTATGATTCTATCAGACAGCAACGCTGTTTTTAAATAGAAAAATCGGAATGTTAACGTGATGAAATTTTTGTTTGTTACACAGCAAAAAATATTAAAAGAAGTTCTATATACATTCCTTACTAGAAAATGTTGTCTTCAGAACTTCTATTCTTTTAGTCTTCAGAACTTGTCTTCAGAACTCAGTCAAATTTTATTTTGACTTTCGAAGTTGAATGTCTAAATTTTAACCTTGGAAATTTGGATGTGGAGTAAAATAAAGAAGGTTAGCATGGTAGAGAGGAAAACGAATTAGGAAATGCTGAAAAAATGCAAGAGACGAGAGCAATATTAGACGATATAAGGAAGCGAAAAAATGGACGGATAACAAGTTTCGATCTTGCTAAGGGATTGCTTTCTGAGAGATGTTGTAAAGGGGGTGATATCAGAAGAGCAAGAGTGTGTAAGAAGGTTGCAATTGATAGATTGTAATAAGGGGGGTCGAACATTATGTTGGGTTGCGAGGAAGATATTAGCGGGAAATCGCATAAATGGAAGCTTCTTACCTAGTTCCCGGAAACTGGCCTGTCATTAATGGCAGAGAACTGAGGAGGAGCAGGAGGAGGAGGATAATTATACTACAAATAAAAAAGCCGAAACATTGGTTTATGCATACGAATTGGCCAGCATTTTTTTTCTGATGGCAGCTTTGTAAGGTTCTAGTTCTCTCAAACTGGTTAGATTGTAAGGTCAGGTCACTCGGGTCGGTTGTCGGGTTAGGTCACCTCGGGTCGGGTCACTCGGGTCGAGTTGTCGGGTCGGGTCAGCTTGGGTCGAGTTGTCGGGTCGGGTCAGTCAACTCGGGTCACGGGTCGGGTCGGGTCGGTCATCAACACATATAATTTCCAAGAAAATTACAATATATCACGGTTTATACCTCATTGGACTTCCATTAAAACATTTTCAATGATGTGTACACCATGTCACCATTTTTGTGTGGGGTAATTTCTAGAGGGATTTTTTGGGAATTTGATAGAGTGTAGATTCCTGTGTGTGTGTGTGTGTGTGTGTGATACCTTACAGGATACAAGATGACGAGGAAGTGTGTAAATAAACAGGACAATTTCTGTTATATATGTGGGAGCTGATATTTAAATCACAATTTCGATGTTTTACTCCACTTGTGAGGAAGTGTTATCAGTTATATTTTGGTTGCTGTGTAAAAGACCAGGATAAGAACTGGGTTCCTCACTACATTTGTTGTACTTGCGTCAAACGTCTGACTGGGTGGGCAAATGGTGGACGAATCATGAACTTCGCAGTACCGATGATCTGGAGGGAACCAAAAGATCATTCTTCAGACTGCTACTTTTGTATGACACAGATAAAAGAAATAAGCAGTAAATCTAACCACACAGTACAGTACCCTAATTTGCCATCAGCAATTAGGCCAGTTCCAAACAGTACAGAATTACCTGTACCAGTACCTCCTCCTCATCTTACGGTAAATGTGGATTACGTGCTTGAGGCAACTATTGAAGTTCCAAATGAAGAAGATGATCCTAATTATGTAGGAAGCACATCTACATTGGATCCCCATCTTGTAAATCCGGGTGAACTAAATGATCTCGTACGGGATTTAAAACTTTCCAAGACACAGACAGAACTTCTTGATTCTAAACTTAAAGCTGGAATCTGCTCCATCGTGACACTAAAGTGTGTATTTTTTGAAACCTTCTTACAGAGTTTCAAAACTATTATTCTCAAGAAAATGATTTAGTGTATTGTAATAATGTCTGTGCTGTGAAGGATACACTTGGACATGCACATATAAGTACAGAGTCTAGATTGCTTATTGACTCTTCGAAAACTAGTTTTAAGACTGTCCTTTTGCACAATGGCAACAAATTTCCTTCAGTGCCTTTGGCTTATGCAACTAATATGAAGGAAAGCTATGAAAACATCGAAATAGTGTTAGAAAAAAATCAGTATGAGAAATACAAGTGTACCGTTTGCTGTGATTTACAAGTCATTTCTTTGTTAATGGGTTTGCAGCTCTGTTAAACGAAATATTGTTGTTTCCTCTGCGAATGGGATAGCAGGAACAAAGCGGAACATTACATCAAGAAGGAATGGCCAAAGCATGTATTAACTCCTGGACAAAAGAATGCTGTTTATTCCTCACTGGTGAGCCCTGATTAGATAATTCTACCTCCTCTTCACATAAAGTTGGGCTCTTAAAAAACTTTGTTAGGGCAATGGACAAAAGTAATGCAGGATCTTGTTACCTCAAGGAAAAAAATTCTCGGGTTAGTGACGCTAGGGATTTTTGTAGACCCCCAAATAAGATGTTTGATTCGTGACCAAAAATTTGAGGATCTCTTAACTCTGGTTGAGAAACTCTTAACTCTTGGTGTCCATTTAAATGTTTAACAAAGAATTTTTTAGGAAACAAGAAAGCCCCAAATTACCGTGAATTTGTGACTGATTTCCGGCAATCATTCAATAAAATGGGTTGCAACATGTCCCTTAAAGTTCACTTTCTAGATTCCCACCTGCATTTCTTTCCTAAAATCCTTGGTGGTGTTAGTGATGAGTAGGGGGAACATTTTCATCAGGACATTTCCTCCATGGAAAAGAGATACCAGTGACAGTGGAGTTCAAAAATGCTAGCTGATTACTCTTGGACACTTAAAAGAGATGTTCCAGAAACCAAACACAGAAAAAAATGAAATGAAATCTTTAAGTTTTACGTCACACGGTTATGCCGGTGAGGCTAAAGGAGACGGTGATAATGAGAGATGAATGAAAATGGTGGAATGAAGAAAGTGGGAGGAAACGGGAGAACCCCGAGAAAACCCACGAGCACGGTGTTTGTCCACCACAAAGTTCACTTTGCGGGGGCTGGGATCGAACCCGGGACCATAAGCACCAGAGGTGAACGCTCTACCTCTGAGATGTATAAACGATCGCGGCAATTTGTGGTTCAATCGAACATGGTGGGGCTAGCATCCCCCTTTTCTCGTTCTGTCCACGCACCTGATAGCGTAGAAAAAAACTTTCGCCTGCGCATTACTGCTCAAACGATGTACAAACAATTGAGATAATTTTCTTTTAAATCGGACGTAGGGAGGTGCTACCAATTAGGCAGCCTATACTTTGTTATCGTTTTGGCGCGCCCACAATTGTGTACAAACGAAAATTTCGCCTGCAAATTTCTCTACAAAACCGTACAAACAAGTGCGACAGTTTGTGGTTAAATTCGACATGGTGGGAGGGCTATCAATTAGAGAGCCAATAGTTTGTTATCGTTTTGGCGGGGCCACATTTATGTGCAAACGAAAATTTCAGTTGCACATTTATGTACAAAGGCGTACAAACAAGTGCGACTGTTTCTGGTTGAATTGAACATGGTGTGAAGGTTACCATTTAGACAGCCCCCCCCCTTTGTTTTCGTTCTAAGGCGCCCCTAATTGTGTACAAACAAAAATTTCACCTGTATATTTCTGTACAAAAGATGTACAAACGATTGCGACAATTTGTGATTGAATTGAACGTGGTGATTGGACTATCACTTAGAAAGCCCCCCACTTGTTTTCGCCTTGGCGGCGCACCTAATTGTCTTCAAACGAAAATTTCGCCTGCATATTTCTCTACAAACGATGTACAAACGATTGCGACAATTTGTGATTTAGTTGAACGTGTTGATTGGGCTATCACTTAGAAAGCCCTCCACTTTGATTTCGATTGGCGGCGCCCCTAATTATGTACAAACGAAAATTTCGCATGCACATTTCTGTACAAACGATGTAGAAATGATTGCGACAATTTGTGATTGAATTGGACATGGTGGGGGGCTATCACTTAACCAGCCCCCACTTTGTTTTCGTTCTGGCGGCGCCCTTAATTATGTTCAAACAAAAATTTAGCCTGCAAATTTTTGTACAAACGATGTAGAAACGATTGTGACAATTTGTGATTGAATTGAAAATGAGGGGGGGGCTACCATTTAGACATCCCTCACATTGTTTTCGTTCTGGTGGCGCCCCTAATTGGGTACAAACGAAAATCTTGCCTGCATATTTCTGTACAAACGAAGTACAAACGATTGCGACAATTTGTGCTTGAATTGGACATAGTTGCGGGCTATCTCTCAGAGAGCCCGCACTTTGTTTTCGTTCTGGCGGCGCACTTAATTATGTACAAAGGAAAATTTAGGATTCACATTTTTGTACAAACGATGTAGAAACGATTCCCACAATTTTTGCTTGAACTGGACGTGGTGGGGGCTACCATTTAGACAGCCCCCACTTTGTGTTTGTTCAGACGGTGCCGCTAATATTGTACAAACGAAACTTTGGCTTGCGCATTTCTGTACAAACGATGTAGAAACAATTGCGACAATTTGTGACTAAATTGGACATGGTGGAGGGTATCACTTAGACAGCCCCCACATTGTTTTCGTTCTGGCGGCGCCCCTAATTATGTACAAACAAAAATTTCGCCTACACATTTCTGTACAAACGATGTAAAAATGATTGCGACAATTTTTGCTTGAATTGGACATGGTGAAGGGCTACCATTTAGAGAGTCCCCACTTCGTTTTCTTTCTGGTGGCACCCCTTATTGTGCACAAATAAACATTTCGCCTGCACATTTCTGTACAAACTATGTAGAAACGAATGCGACAATTTGTGATTGAATTGGACATGGTTCGGGGATATCACTTAGACAGCCCCCATATTGTTTTCGTTCTGGCGGCGCCATTAATTGTGTACAAAACGAAAATCTGCCCGGAACACTTCTGTACAAACGATGTAGAAACGATTGCGACAATTTGTGATTGAATTTGACATGGTGTAGGGGTACCAATTAGACAGCCCCCACTTTGTTTTCGTTCAGGCGGCGCCATTAATTGTGTACAAACGAAAATCTTGCCTGCACATTTCTGTACAAACGATGTAGAAACGATTGCGACAATTTGTGATTGAATTGGACACGGTGGGGGGTATCACTTAGACAGCCCCTACATTGTTTTCGTTCTGGCGTCGCCCCTAATTATGTACAAAAAAATTTCGCCTGCGCATTTCTGTACAAACGATGTAAAAATGATTACGACAATTTTTGCTTGAATTGGACATGTTGAAGGGCTACCATTTAGAGAGTCCCCACTTTGTTTTCTTTCTGGCGGCGCCCCTAATTGTGTACAAATAAACATTTCGCCTGCACATTTCTCTACAAACGATGTAGAAACGAATGCGACAATTTGTGATTGAATTGGACATGGTTGGGGGCTATCACTTAGACAGCCCCCATATTTTTTCGTTCTAGCGGCGCCATTAATTGTGTACAAACAAAAATCTCGCCGGCACAGTTCTGTACAAACGATGTAGAAACGATTGCGACAATTTGTGATTGAATTGGACATTGTGGGGGGCTACCACGTAGACAGCCCCCACTTTGTTTTCGTTCTGACGGCGCACCTAATTGTGTACAAACGAAAATTTCGCCTGCACATTCGTGTACAAACGATTGGGACCATTTCCGATTGAGTCTGATAAGGGGGGGGGGCTGTCTAAATAGACCTCTGCTTTTCACCTCAACTGTGTTTAAATTCTTCCTCGAAAAAATCTGTAATCAACACTGTCAGTAGCTACGTCCTCGACTAATATACCTTTACAAGTACAGCTTTATTTTCGTATATTTTTCAACAGTTAACCAATTTAAGACTATCGCAAACAAGAATATGTAGTCAACTTGTTAAATACTTCGCTCCGCAGGAACCCGTTCAGCGCGTGCAATAAGCAAAAAGAACATGTTTGGCGTCTCACAAATGACAAAGAAAAAAAAAGAAAAGCAAAAGCAGCATGGCAGTGCGTTATCGCAGTCAGAGCTGACAACATAGTTTCGGTCGTCACATACGCCAATAGACCTACAAGCGGTGTACAAGAGTTATACAGTTACAATATACGTTGTGCCACAGTAGCGCTACAGGCGGAATGTGCACGAACTACAAATGAATATGGTTCTTACAAGTATCAGTCACTGTTGAACCCTCTTTACATTCTACACATCCTTTTTTCTCCCACTTTTTGACCTTCACAAGCAGAAGTACCAGGCTTTCCGAGTTCACAACCATAAACTGTTTGTGTACAGAGTACGTTTTCAGTTCTTCGAATGACTCTGCGCGCGATGAACAGGGGTGATGATTGGGCTACCGAATACGGCAGTGAGAAACACTCGGTTGCAATAATAAATGTAAAATACAAATATAGAGCCTTGACAATGCCGTGAGGATGAATATATATATATATATATATATATATATATATATATATATATATATATATATATATATACGCGTTACAACTCTTAAAACGAAATTAAAAAAAAACATTAGTGATATCTCTCTTCGAGAGCAAACTACAATTTGTCGCAAATATGAGAGAACGGCGTGGACCTGATGTTGTTGGAAAACAAGACGCACGACAACAAACGTACCAAAATCTTTGAGGAAGTAATATTTGGATTTCGTGGTGGTGTATGGTAGTAACGACTAGGTGCAAAGAATTTGATAAAGAGGGGGACAGAGATCTGGAGTCTGAGCATCAACATTTACAGACCGACATGCAAAATTAGAGGAAAATAAGTACAGAAAAATAAATGTCAAAACATTCATGTATACACATAAGCAAAAGTGAGTTCACATATCTGATTTTCTTATCCTGCAACGTTACACAACCAACAATACTGTTAAGCTTCGTTGGATGAGAACTAAATTAGGCATCATGCAAGTGAAGCAGTCTTTTCGATACATGTTAGTGTAGCAAACTTCAATAAAATAGAAAAATATCCATGCTTCTGCCATGAATAAAAAATCGGCTAGAAGACACCGTTTAGTATCTATAGAGCGATTGATATCATGAGAAACTCACAAAAAGATGTTATTTACTCTTAAGCACACTAAGGAAAAAAAAATGCTGTTCAAAGATTCATTTTATTTCACAGTTTACAATATATTGCGAAATCTCGGAGTGTTTTTCATTATTTGTTTCATAATTGCCTTCATTTGTTAGTTATCAATTTTGATATTTCTACTAAAACTTTATGAAAGAAAAACATCAGGTCAAGGTGTTTTGACCCCCATCTTTGTTTTATAAGAATATTTTTTATCAGTACAACAATAGTGGATTTAATTCTTTAAAACGTATTATTATTATTATTATTATTATTATTATTATTATTATTATTATTATTATTATTATTATTATTATTATTATTATTATTATTATTGGCTCATTGAAGCTAAGAAGAATATTTTCTGGGTATGTTACTCGTCTCCAGCTTGTTTGAAAAACGAAACAAACAAAAATAAAAAACGAAAAAAAGAAATAACGGAAACAATGTAAGAATGTAAACACAAAAGTGTCAGAATGTGTAGTGTGTCAGTTCTAGCTGCGAAAACCATTGCGTCAGAAAGAAAACATGTCATATGTTTCAAATGTAAATAGTAACGTTTTGTCTGCACATTACATGAGTTTGTCTAATTTAATTCCTAATTAATGATACAATAATGTTTCTATTAGAAGCACATACGATATCAAAGAATACCTGTGCTCTCTTGTAATACGGCGTAATATATCATTCATTATCTTTGCTATATTCTTTGTAATCGAAAACTGCAATTTCGTGAAGATTAATAAACAAACATGAACTAAAGCATAATCAAATATGATTATCGACGAACGTTTCGTATAATATTTTAATTTGAGATATCTCAACTGTCTCTCTCGGTTAATATGTCCATGTTTCTTGCATCTCATCTATAGGTACAGAACTTTTAGCGAAGAGAATTCATCACAAACGTTGCAAGTACAAAGTAAACTGAAAGTATTAAATTAAGTTACAGTGGATTTGAACCAAATACCCCGGATTTCTAACCAAGTGCCTATAGCAACTCGGCTATACTTTCACTACTGCCGAAATCTCCTACATTGGAAGTTGTGTCATGAAATGATGGTTGGGAGGAAAACGGAAATATGAAGTTGAGTTGTTTTTTTTTTTTTTTTTAGTATTGCCCACAAGAAGAGGAATTTTCCATCACGTTACTAAACCAAAAGAGACAAAATAGAGACGAGAATTAACATTTTACAATCGAGACGGGACAATGTTATTTAAACTATCGTATCGGTTTGGAGAGGAGAATCGAGACGAGACGGAAAGTATAGTAAACATTTCTCGTTTAATCTCGAAATAGTGTATGCTCATTCTATAACTAATAATTCCTCTGTAGACCGAATCTTGTATACTATTTTGTTACTTCGTATTTCGGAGCTCTGTGTAGGTATATTTGTAGGAAAGCTTTTATAATTACTTCTGCATATCCTAAAAGTTGGTTTATTTTAGGCCTTACCGTTCAGTCACAGTAAGTTATTATATACAGTTATTTTCCTTAAAACGTACAGTTAAATACTTTCTAGAGGAAAGAATCAGTGGAACGCTTTTGTTTCATCGTTGGGTAGTTGTAGTTCTGTGCTCTGGTATTCCGAACCCAACCCCAAAATCCCAACTTTGCTTTTGAGTTTTGCCTAGTTTGAGGGCAACTTTAAAATATTAATAGCATTGTTATTATTATTATTATTATTATTATTATTATTATTATTATTATTATTATTATTATTATTATTATTATTATTATTATTATTACAGAAGTTTTCTGAATTTAATAGTTCACCCTGTTGCAAAACGGTTAAGCACTTTCTTTTTTTTCTTTTTTCTTTTTTGTTTCAATCCTAGCCCTCTCAGTTCTCAAGCTTGTGTCAATGGATCTACCCCAGTTCCCGAGAAGTGTGCATTGTGCAGGACAAACACCGTGTGTATAGGTTTTAACCTGGCTCTGTTTCCTACTACTTTCTTCATTCCACTTTTTACTAATTCTCAACATCGATGTTTCCTTTAGCTTAACCGGCATCGCCATATAACGTAAATCTTAAAAACACCATTTTTCGTAGGGCTGTTGTGAGTTCAGTAGCCCTACTTTCTATATGCAAGTTTGCTGGAAACCTTTCGTTTAACATTTAGCTAGTTGTAGGGACGTACGCAAGGAGTATGACTGGTGGTCCGGATAATTACCTCCAATCCCGGCTATTTTGTAACTTTTGCCTAATGTTAGGGGCGATTTTACAGATTTTAATAATCTTTCCTCATGCCGATTTTGTCTTCTTTATTATTATTATTATTATTATTATTATTATTATTATTATTATTATTATTATTATTATTATTATTATTATTATTATTATTACTGAAGTTTTGAGTTCTCAATATTACGTCCAATCAACAAGATTAAAAAACATTTTTGGGGTATTTCATTGGTAGAGCCACAAGCAAAATTTTCCACATCCCAAAATACTGTAATTCCATTACATGGTTTCCAAATAATTTGCAGTTATGAGAACGCCTAAACAGATGCAACTCAAACTACACATAACTTTTCTCGACACTAACTGCAGTGGTAGCACTGAGTCATGTCGTTATGCAAGGTGAATTGTGAATAGATAATGCGCAAAACAGTTTTCCATTCAGAGATGAATCTTAATGGTTCCCAGGGAATTGCCCAAAGAACGATACATATTATTCTTAATATTGCTGTGTATGTAATGTATTATTTCGTTCAGAGAAATAACCAGTTGAGAATGCTCCAAGAGCGTTGCCAGTACGAACATGTAAAGAACGGAGAGATGGAGAGGAAAGGATAATTGTCATTGTTCCTAGATGCAAAAGTAAATCCTTTTATCCGCACATTTTGCTCTTTCTAGCAAAAATTAGCAAAATATCATCTCTCTATTACTTACAGTTCTTGAGATATGCTGCTTAACTATGTCAAAATTCGAACGTTTTGGGCCAATATGTAGGGAGTGGTGGACAGTTGGCCAGTAGACAGTTAATCAATTGCCATCAGTAAATATGTGGTATGATCTGTCAGGAAAGTAAATGTACACCTATTTTTCGAGTCTGGCATTCCTGCACTCCATCCGTGGAGAGTATGAGAATTAAATCAATCAAATGTTTACTGAGGGGCAAAAAGAAAAGCTTAATCTGAATAAGACATTGCAGAGGGGCACAAGCTGTGAATACGAATAGTGCATTGTGTAAATAAAGGACGACACCGAAAGAGAAAGCCAGAAACAGCTGTTAAACTTACAAAAAAAGAGTAAAAATTGTCGAAGTGGGAACATAAAACACAAATACAACAAACACGCCGACAACTAAACGATCACCATGCCATGATCTTGGTGTAGTGGTTAATGTGCTGACTTACAAATGCAAAGG
Source organism: Thermobia domestica (assembly GCF_964235325.1). Classification (NCBI taxonomy): domain Eukaryota; kingdom Metazoa; phylum Arthropoda; class Insecta; order Zygentoma; family Lepismatidae; genus Thermobia; species Thermobia domestica. The sequence goes on from NC_137455.1 coordinate 305,376,622, forward strand.
ACGCAAGTTCGAATCTTAAGCGAGGAGATTTTAAAAATTTTTGTTAATAATACATACAACTCATGAGAGATGGTAAAAGAGGTCGTATTTAGTTTTTCGTAGCAATTATTATTGGTAATGTTTAGTACTGATAATAATTTTTGTCTTTGCGTATTGCTTTTATTATTTTCTTCATTTCCAAAGAGAAGAATATCCGAACAAATGCCACCAAAATTCCTCATATTTTGAATGTAAACGCCATTTGCAATTAGTGAAGAATAAAAATTGAACGTTCCGATGTAGCTGCAAAAAGTAAAAAGAAATACATGGAAGTCGACCATACTCATGGTTATTAAGAATACAATTTCTACATGCCTTACACCTCCCGACCACGTTTCTACGTTAGCAAGTAAGAGGTTTGTGTTTAGGTTAGGTTGGTCAATACGTTTTGCAAAGGGGCCCGGTTTAGCTCTGACGCACCACAGGTGCGAGAAGGGAGAAAAACACTTTTTCTCTCCCTCTGTGTGTCTACTTATCTATCTATTTGTATATATATAACGCTATTTGTGAATGCCATAACCACCCTAATTTTCAGCGGATTGAGACGAAACTTGGCACAAACATTAATTGTTGAAATATCTTGATGAGTTCGTTAACCAGAATAATCAGATGAAAATGTTCAAAATGGTGGCCCTTCAAACTCTTAAAAAGTTCCAAGGGAACCAAATTTCGCCCATAAATAGGTATTCAGAAAGTTTGAATAAATTTTCCTCTTTTACTGAAATATTTGTGTGCAGAAACTTATTGAAATATTGGACCCGATTAATCGCCTAAAGAAGGTTCACGCCCTTTCGCTACGGTCAGTTTTTTTTTTTTTTTTTTGCAGGAGGGGGTTATTTTTCTATCGGAACAAGATGATTGTTACTGATGATATGAAATTACACATTGAAAGTGAAGTAACTTGTGTAACGTGTTATTTGAAAGAATAATATAATAAATGTGCACTCCTCTAACACAGAGAACTCATGTATTTCGAGTTCGGGAGCCTGAATGGCGAGGAGTGTTATTTGATTTGCTTTTTAGTAACACATTGCATTGCAAATAAAGGTAGGCAACATTAGTGGTAAGTAAAATAATAATAATAATAATAATAATAATAATAATAATAATAATAATAATAATAATAATAATAATAATAATAATAATAATAGGTGTTGTTTGTGGCAAGGTAATATCTTAATCAATTCTTCTTCAAACGTAATGATTGTAACGGCATATCTCCCTTACAAACAAAATATTAGCAATTTATATCGAGAGAACGAGAAACTGTAGAGCGATGGGAGCAACGTTGGACAATATACACTCATAGTACTCAGAAAAGTAAGCGATTTCAATGCAAAAGGAACGAAGAGTCATTGTCATGGGTACTCATGGGGCCACGGCAGAGCCCTCTTTAGGCAAAGTGTCAATAACTTATATCGAGAGGTAATACTGGGTTGGGACCAACTTTGGACACCGTGGACCCATAAAGCGCATCGAAAAAATAGGGGGGGGGGGCGCCAGCCAGCCTTACTTATTTTCACATAATAATATAAAATTATGTTGTCGAAATACACACACGAGTTAGCTACTAATATTTCATATTATTATTATTATTATTATTATTATTATTATTATTATTATTATTATTATTATTATTATTATTATCGACAGCGTGTTTTCCTTACGTGTGCGTGTTTGACATGAAGCCAAAGAGAAGATCCATCATTCGTAGAAAGAATAATAGTCAGTTACTTTAACTGTGAACGACAGCGAAAAATACGAAAAAAGTGGACTACCTGTATCGTAAAGAAGCAATATTTTCTCTCAAATGGATAAAAAATCAAGCCCAGATTAATTCGAACTCGCATGGACGGCGCGAAAAGCCAGTGCTTTGTCCACTTTTTTTTTTTAACTGACTCACTGAACGTGTTTCAGTAACTTACTTATTGCTAATTTTACTTGCTTCACTCGTTTAACTTGCTTTTTCTAATAACTTATAACGACAGAGACTCGAACACAGAAACATCGAGAACAGTTAAAAATCATAGATGCTCTCCCGCCGGGAATCGAACCCGGAACTCCATACACCAAAGGCGCACGTGCTAGCGACTAGACCAGTGGGAAGGGCACCACTCTCTTCCTGTGTCGTTAGGGATTACGACCACTGTCTTGTCAGCTATCACTTCTGTGGGTTGTATACTATGATCACATGTTTCTTCTCTGCTGCAAGAGTAAAACCTACATTATATGTAATACATGAGGTATTTAGACCTACATGCTCTTCATATAATGTAATAAAAGGGTCATGCTGGGGATAAGAAAAAGAACATTCCTTGGACAAAACGGAAATTATTGGCATCAGAAATATTTATCTACGAGGCATGCGCAGTAGTATATTTCAGAATAGTTACTGTTTTGTTCAGTAAACGAAGAAAGGGGTATAAAAAAGCAAATATGTCGCATCAACGAGATCGACCAGATTTGACAGGGGCGGAAGCAGATGTATAGTAATACAACAACTTCGCTCAGTTGATACGAGCCGAGCCGGTTGATATCACTACCCGAGTTGGTCTTCTGCTTGGGCTCAAGAATTCGACCGTGCAGGTCTCAGCCTTAATTTTAAGAACTACAGTATAATTTTAAGTACTACAAGAAAAATACCTTTGACTCGACTCGGATTGAACTCGAGTCGAGTCGAATTTTGGCTCGACTCCTGCTCATCCCTATTCGTATTTGTATTTTATTTCCACTTCAACAATTTCTACTCTTTTTTTCTTCGTTTACCTATTGTTTCTGGATTTCTCTGTCGGTGTCGTCCTTTATTAACACCATGCACTATTCTTATTCCCAGCTTGTGACCCGCTTCAATGTCTTATTCAGTTTAGGCTTTTCTCCGTGCACGACCGATGAAAATGTTTTATTATTATTATTATTATTATTATTATTATTATTATTATTATTATTATTATTATTATTATTATTATTATTATTATTATTATTATTATTATTAATATTATTATTATTATTATTATTATTATTATTATTATTATTATTATTATTATTATACTATTGAACTTGCACGGCGAAATTACTGTATAATACGATATCATTTCAGTAAGTTTATTCCATTGTATGTTATTTAATTTATTAATGGGCACTAAATTGTCTCCAGATCAACGAATAACTTAACTACGGCATGCACTTTGTTCGAAATATCATTACATGAACATGTTTGGAACGAACCAATAATCTTATTGCAATGATATTTCCACCAAAGTGCATGCCGTAGTTAATTTATTCGTTGATCTGGAGACAATTTAGTGCCCATTAATAAACTAAATAACATACAATGGAGTAAAATTACAGAAATGATATCGTATTATACAGTAATTTCGCCGTGCAAGTTCAATAGTATAATAATAATAATAATAATAATAATAATAATAATAATAATAATAATAATAATAATAATAATAATAATAAACCCTTTCCATCGGTCGTGCGCGGAAAGTGAGTATTAAATCAATCACATGTGAAGTCAATGTAAGAAGAAAAGCCTAAACTGAATAAGACATTGAAGCGGGTCACAAGCTGGGAATAAGAATAGTGCACGGTGTAAATAAAGGACGACACCGAAAGAGAAATCCAGAAACAGCAGGTAAAAGGAGAAAAAAGAGTAGACATTGTTGTTCGAGTTTCGAGTTGAGTTGAGTTTGATAATGGCTCTCTCGCTCGTTCAGCTCGTTTTAACTCGTTTTGAAATACTGGCCTGATCAGACTGGAAAGCAAAAGCCATGAGAAATGTAAGCAGTAATGTGGAATACTTTTAGTGTTGCTCACGACAGAGGTGCGTCTCATCTCGTAATTTTAGTGCATCTCGTGGGGCAATTTTAGTGTATCTCGTCTCGTCTAGATAACGAGAAGACAAGAGTTTATTATTATTATTATTATTATTATTATTATTATTACGAGACAGCCTCAAATGTCGTAATCACCAATATAAGTATATACTGTAGTTCTTAAAATCAAGGCTGAGATCTGCACGGTCGAATTCTTGAGCCCAAGCAGAAGACCAACTCGGGTAGTGATATCAACCGGCTCGGCTCGTATCAACTGAGCGAACAGCTCGAGTCGGCTCGGTTGGGATGAGCCGATGACCCGAGCCGGCTTAGTTGGAACAAGCCATCGACTCAGCTCAACTAATCCGATGGCTCAAATCGGCTCGGTGTGGTGAGCTGTTGGCTCGGCTCACTTCTCGATTCGGTTCGATATTGAATGAGCTGTAAGCCGAGCCGCTCGCGCCGTTGAGAAGCCCAAACCCGGTCCCAGCTATTTTAAATATTTTTGGATGAAGCCTATAACTTTTAACAATTTTTTGCTCGAGCCCGAATACTTGCCCCTTCGGAACTCAAACCCAGAACCTGACCGATGTCCTTGCCTCCTGAAGACTTCCAGACGACCGAGATCGACAGTCAATTAGCTTTTACTATTCAGATACAAATCGTATATCTTTTAAAGATTATACATGGAGTTGATATAATAATAATAATAATAATAATAATAATAATAATAATAATAATAATATTTATAATAATAATAATTATATTTATAATAATAATAATAATAATAATAATAATAATATTCTGCAACTACCAACATTTTAAACTAGAACCTTTTATTGAAGTTTCATGTAGAAAGTATGTTTTGAGGAAAATAACTGTAATAAATATAACTGATTATCACGCGACAGTAAGGCATATAATAAACTAATTTTTAGAATATGCAGAGGTAAATATAAAAGCTTTGCTACAAAAATACCTACACAGAGCATAATTCAATGAGCTCTGAAATACAATGTAATGAAATAGCCTATGAGATTCAGTCTACAGAGCAATTGTTACTTAAAGAATGGACATACACTATTTCGAGCATCGAGACAAGACGGGAAATGTTTACGATACTTTTCGTGTCGTCTCGATTCTCATCTCCAAAGAGAGACGAAAATTTTGATTTAGCCCTGACCCGTCTCGAATGTAAAATGTTAATTCTCATGTTATTTTATTTGTTTTAGAAACGAGATGAGAAACTCCTCTTCTCGTGAGCAACATTAAACCAAACCGAAATTTTCTCCTTGTAATGGTATGACCTGAGCGATAATTTAGCTTCTAGCTTTTAATCTTCTACGAGATAATAATAATAATTATTATTACTATTATTATTCCTGAAGATTTGATAGTTCAAGTATTGAAACATCCGAATATTCAAATATCTGAATATAATAAAACATATGTTATCGCTGATCAATCGCCACCAAAAGTTCTAAAGTAAGAAAAAAAATTGCAACGTGCATTCGCAGAAGCACCTTGACCACTGAACCACGATCGCTACGCTGTAAACGATCTGTCTTTAGTATGGTTACGTTAGGTTTCTTTGTCTCCGCTTGCAAACTTGTATGTTATATTTTTCGATTCAAAATGTCTTTCGTATTTCTTTTATGAAGTCGGCAAAGTTTATATTAATAACTTGAGTTTTTCTTAAACCACTGGTTCACAAGTTCGTTCTTTCTCCACACGAAACTACAAATATGACAGATTGAATTCTCATACTCCCCATTTCTTTCAAAGCAGTCGCCATTACCTGGTCAAAGACTGATTTCCGCCACGATTCATATTAACCAAAATAAATTCATTTTTCGGAAGCGGAACTTTCACTTTCCGGATTTCGCAAAATTATGGAATTCAGTTATACTCCGGAATTCAGAAGAATTTCGGAACTCGAAAAGAATCCGGAATTGAGAAAAACTCCGACTTTCGAAAAAATCCGGATTTTCCGAATTCCGGAATGTTAACGAAAGCAGAAATTTCTAAATTCCGGATTTTTCCGAATTCCGAAATTATTACAAAATTGGAATTTTCCGAATTCCGGAATTTGTCCGGCTTTACTTTCGGGAGTCCGAAAACTAATAATTCCGGAACGGGCTATCCCTAGTTTATACACAACCTTTCAGAACACTAAGCTAGTAGCTGTCTACAAACAAACAAGTAATGCAAAGCATGTTGTATACTGCAATACGTCATGTATTAAAATCCGACACCATGACCCTTTTATTACATTATATGAAAAGCATGTAGGTCTAAATACCTCATGTATTACATATAATGTAGGTTTTACTCTTCCAGCAAAGAAGAAACATGTGATCATAGTATACAACCCACAGAAGTGATAGCTGGCAATACAGTGGTCGTAATCCCTAACGACACAGGAAGTGAGCATTGCCATCGCCGCTGGTCTAGAGGCTAGCACGTGAGCCTTGGGTGTATGGAGTCTCGGGTTCGATTCTCGGCGGGAGAGCATCTATCATTTTTAACCGTTCTCGATGTTTCTGTGTTCGTGTCCCTGTCGTTATAAGTTATTAGGAAAAGCAAGTTAAACGAGTGAAGCAAGTAAAATTAGCAATAAGTAAGTTACTGAAACGCGTTCGGTGAGTCAGTTAAAAAAATAGTGGACAAAGCACTGGCTTTTCGCGCCGTCCATGCGAGTTCGAATCAATCTCGGCTTGATATTTTATCCATTTGAGAGAAAGTATTGTTTCTTTTCGCTACAGGATGGATTTTATCTTTGGTTTCATGTCAAACATGCTCACGTAATGAAAAGACGCTGTAGATAATAATAATAATAATAATAATAATAATAATAATAATAATAATAATAATAATAATATGAAATATTAGTAGCTAACTCGTGTGTGTGTATTTCGACAATATAATTTTATATTATTATGTAGAAATAAGTAAGGCTGGCTGGCGCCCGCCTCCCTAATTTTTTCCATGCGACTTATGGGTCCACGGTGTCCAACGTTGGTCCCATCCCAGTATCACCTCCTGTTTTCTCGATATAAGCTATCGACATTTTGCCTAAAGAGGGCTCTGCCGTGGCCCCATGAGTACCCATGACAATGACTCTTCGTTCATTTTGCATTGAAATCGCTTACTTTTCTGAGTACTATGAGTGCATACTGTCCAACGTTGCTCCCATCGCTCTACAGTTTCCCGTTCTCTCGATATAAATTGCTAATATTTTGTTTGTAAGGGAGATATGGCATTACAATCATTACGTATGAAGAAGAACTGAGGAAGATATTACCTTGCCACAAACAACACCTATTATTATTGTTATTATTATTATTATTATTATTATTATTATTATTATTATTATTATTATTATTATTATTATTATTGTGTTGTTTTACTTACCACTAATGTTGCCTACCTTTATTTGCAATGCAATGTGTTACTAAAAAGCAAATCAAATAACACTCCTCGCCATTCAGGCTCCCGAACTCGAAATACATGAGTTCTCTGTGTTAGAGGAATGCACATTTATTATATTATTCTTTCAAATAACACGTTACACAAGTTACTTCACTTTTAATGTGTAATTTCATATCATCAGTAACAATCATCTTGTTCCAATAGGAAGATAACCCCCTCCTGCAAAAAAAAAAAAAAAAAAACTGACCGTAGCGAAAGGGCGTGAACCTTCTTTAGGCGATTAATCGGGTCCAATATTTGAATACGTTTCTGCACACAAATATTTCAGTAAAAGAGGAAAATTTATTCAAACTTTCTGAATACCTATTTATGGGCAAAATTTGCTTCCCTTGGAACTTTCTAAGAGTTTGAAGGGCCACCATTTTGAACATTTTCATCTGATTATTCTGGTTAAAGAACTCATCAAGATATTTCAACAATTAATGTTTGTGCCAAGTTTCGTCTCAATCCGCTGAAAATTAGGGTGGTTATGGCATTCACAAATAGCGTTATATATATACAAATAGATAGATAAATAGACACACAAAGGGAGAGAGAAAAAGTGTTTTTCTCCCTTCTCGCACCTGTGGTGCGTCAGAGCTAAACCGGGCCCCTTTGCAAAACGTATTAACGAGCCTAACCTAAACACAAACCTCTTACTTGCTAACGTAGAAACGTGGCCGGGAGGTGTAAGGCATGTAGAAATTGTATTTTTAGTAACCATGAGTATGGTCGACTTCCATGTTTTTCCTTTTACTTTTTGCAGCTACTTCGGAACGTTCAATTTTTATTCTTTACTAATTGCAAATGGCGTTTACATTCAAAATATGAGGAATTTTGGTGGCATTTGTTCGGATATTCTTCTCTTTCGAAATGAAGACAAGAACAAAAGCAATACGCAAAGACAAAAAGTATTATCAGTACTAAACATTACCAATAATAATTGCTACGAAAAGCTAAATACGACCTCTTTTACCATCTCTCATGAGTTATATGTATTATTAACAAAAAATTTTAAAAATGTCCTCGCTTAAGATTCGAACTTGCGTCCTTTGCATTTGTAAGCCAGCGCCTTAACCACTACACCAAGATCATGGCATGGTGACAGTTTAGTTGTCGGGGTATTTGTTGTATTTGTGTTTTATGTTCTCACTTCGACAATTTTTACTCTTTTTTTGTAAGTTTAACAGCTGTTTCTGGCTTTCTCTTTCGGTGTCGTCCTTTATTTACACAATGCACTATTCGTATTCACAGCTTGTGCCCCTCTGCAATGTCTTATTCAGATTAAGCTTTTCTTTTTGCCCCTCAGTAAACATTTGATTGATTTAATTCTCATACTCTCCATGGATGGAGCGCAGGAATGCCAGACTCGAAAAATAGGTGTACATTTACTTTCCTGACAGATCATACCAAAATATTCAGCATCCTCCTAGGCATTGATCAACATCAATATGATCTCTTTGTAACTTACGGTTAAAGAGATTTGGCTCCTTAAATCTCCCGAGATCGGAACTATCTTCTCGGAAATATCATGTAAACGGTAAATCATAGAGAGATGATATTGGTGTTAACCAATACCAAAGGAAATGGTAAACTTTTTGGTGCCAATCTTAATTGGAGTCGACTGGCCAACTGACCATTGGCTAAACCAGTGACAAGTGGGACAAAGGCCACCGGTCACTGTTTGGTATGAAAATATTTACCATCCTTCTAGACATCGATCAACATCAATATGATCTTTCTATTGTTTACGGTTTCCGAAATACGGTTTCCTAAATCTCTACAAGTCGGCCATTCTTTGGTCAATATCTCGCCAACGATTAGAGTTACGCGAAAAATGTAATGACGTTTGTGTCATTCTTTTTAATGCTCTATCGAATGCAGGGTTCAAATTTGAAAAAAATAACAGACAGACAGACACACAGACATAGATAATTCAGTAACGAACTTTTTAATTTAGTTAAAAATATTGAGCACGTACGAAACAGACAATGTTTGAAACTAGATGAAAATATAAAATCCAGAACAATTGCTTGAAACAATTTTGTAAATGATTGTCTCCATTGAAAGAACTTCTGCAGTTCTCCTCGACCCAACATCTTTTTTCATTTTGGAAAGGAGGAAATCTTGCTTATCACACTGAGTATGGGGGTTTGAAATTGATATTGAAACCGGGTCGGGATTTGAACCCGGGTCCGCCAGATAGAAGTTCAAGATAATAACCAGTTACCTACCGCATCACTTCAACATCCACCTAAACTATTAGCTAGTTAATATAGTTGCAGGTACTAACATATACAAGATGCTAGTTCTCATATAAGGAAACATACCTTATATGAGTGTCTCAGTGACTTACTCTACGTTAGCTTCTTTAACTCAAAATCAAGTAAAACTTTGTCAATGATGAAAATATCACGAAACATTCTCAAAGTTGATGTTACATCTTTGTTTTTAACTTGTTCTGATTTACATTACTACTATTCGTCCTCACCTTAAATTCTAATTGAGGTGTGTATTTCCAAACCATGCTAAGTCCGTTTGATAGAATACTTCAGAAAGGATAATATTTATATATTGTTACATTGAAACACTATGGTAACTGATATGTCAAACAGAAATTAGCACAGAAAATATGTGTCTTTCCAGAAAAGAATTACAAAATTTATTGTAGCAGGTTTCATAGTATACTCTTTTATATTCAACTATAAAAGGACATTTACTTCGCATGTCTTGGAAATCCAATCTTTAATTTCCAAATAAGAAAAGACGGAAAACATTATCTTCCCATTCTTGAACTGTATCAACACTTGCAGAGATAGATAGTTCTATTTTTATCTTCCGTAACTACTCGTTTATTTTCATATCTTTGCATGAGTAGTTGTAAGCAGAGCGGTAAAGTATAAAATTCGTATGGAAGAAACCCGGGTACGAATTCCAAGTTGCCAAATATTTTTCTTTATTTGGAGGTATTGTTTACGTAATTGGTATTGGCATTGTAAGTCTGTTATAGTTCTATTATTGAAAATTTTGAAATCTTTAGGTTTTACGTTCCACGGTTATGCCAGTTAGGCTATATGACACGATGGTAATATGAAATAAATGAAAATGTTGGAACAAAAAGAGTGGGAGGAAACAGGTCAATCCAGAGGAAACCCACACACATGGTGTTTGTCCATTCTTTTATTATTATTATTATTATTATTATTATTATTATTATTATTATTATTATTAATAATAATAATAATAATGATGATGATGATGCAGACAAAAACTTCGCTTCATATTTTATATTTTATGATGTTTTGATTGAGATTAAAGTTTTTTGTTCATATGGAACATATCTGAAATGTTGAATTGATTGAATCATTAATATTTCTAGCAGTAGTAGCAGTAGAAGAAGTAATCTAGAAGAAACTTATAAGCAATTGCTGGGAAACCTTTGCGTTTGATTATTCGTATGTTTGAAACATACTAAGGATACGACTTACGTTTTTAACAGTTGTCCGCTAAACTCTTTACAGTCCCAGATAGTACGAATCAAGAGGGATACGTCTTGAATCATCTTTCATAGTTCACTTTTTTATCGCGAGTGCAACGTCTCAATATTAAGACTGAGTAAAATTGAACAGTTTCCATGTTATTTTATATTGGAAGTGTCATTATTAGAATTGATATAAACTTTGTTTATTAGGAAGTTGAATACCATGCTTGAACATCGAGGCTAAAATGTTATATGAAATTAGAGTTTAAATATATGTATTTGGTTAATTCTTTATAATTATATTCTTTTACAAACCATTAATATGCATTGTGGTTTTTCGAGTCTACTACATTTTATCTAGTCTACTCGATAGTGGGGAAGGGGGCGCGGTGGCGCAGTGGTAGAGCGTTCACCTCCGTCGTTTGGGGTCCCTGGTTAGATCCCAGCTTTCGCCGTGTGGACTTGCTGGTGGACAAACATCGTGCTCGTAGGTTTTCTCCGCGTTCTCCCGTTTCCTCTCACTTTCTTCATTCCACTATTTCATTTATCTCTCATCATCACCGTCTCCTTTAGCCTTACCGGCATTACCGAGGGACGTAAAACTTAGAGATTTTTTCGATACTGGGGAAATCTAAATCTCTAATAGTTGGCCCGCGAAGACGTGATGTATGGAATTCACACCCAAACATACTTTTTAAAGATATTTTCTTTTTATTACATTATATTGTGCCGAAATTTTAATTTTTTGCAATGTAGAAAAAGATAATATTATGTAAACAATCTGAAACTCAAGGCACGCCATGAGGAAAGCGTCGGTATAGCAGCGGTATACAACTAGCGACATAACACCAAAACTTTTCTGCTTTTAGCTACGATCCGCCGTGATCCAAATTTCGTTTTGAAACTTAAACCGCTAGCGGTAGAGACGCGACGAAACGCCAAAGAAGTACAAATCTCCTCCCCCAAAAAGTGTTAGATTCCCTATATATGTGGTGTTTTTACATTAAGGTGAACCTTAAAAAATACCCAAAGGTAGGCTCGAACCACTAAGCGTATGATTACTAGTCGATTGTTATTTCGACTTCACCACGAAGGCGATGATCTATACTTTGCATGTAGAGGGATAGATCGTTGTCTTTTCAATTCGACCAACAGAGTGCTCTTTAACCATGTATATACGACGATATCCGTTTGTGATAAAATAGTCTCCCATATAATTTTATAATAAAATTTCGAATATCTCTTTACTTTATTCTCAATTCTTCCATATTTACTTTCTAATGATTGGCGACAGTCGCAATCAAAGTTCATACGATTTTAATTACTTTATTCAAGAATTTTCACGTCACTATGTAGAGGCAGGGGTTACTCTACGGGTTGGGATACTTGCGAGTGAGATGCAAACAGTTTAAATTACGCAATAAACAATACTACTTTATACAGAATACTTTAAATGTCGTATTCATCTTAATATCGTAAGTGCCGTAAAATAGTATACACTACACTACCTATGCAATTTCACAATTATTGCTATTACCGCAAATTATATAGCTACATAAAATATAAGTAAAATAGGTAATTAACTCACATGACTTCGTTGCTAGTACACACGAATAAAAATCTAAATTCCTTGATTTGTCTTCATTTGTAAGTTTAATGTGATTTAACATGATATGAGTAACAATACCCAAAAGAATTTAAAGCAATCAGATATCTTATAACATCGTATTATTACTGCATTATTATTCATATAGTTTAACTCGTATTGATGTGATTGACAAAACCCCAGAGAAGCGTTCAATTTTAATTATTTTGCCTCTTTCCAAGTATGCAACACAAGAGAACTGAGATGTTCAATTCAAGTCCAAAATTAAGGTGCTCCAAATACGAATCTTTCAGAGTATTTTGCCCTAAATTAGAATTACGTTGCATGAGTCCCTAGTATGCAGAATGAGGTTTAAGGGACGACCTTGCTAAAAAGTGCGATACTTTCTAGAACTGACAGTTTCTGGGGAATAAGACCCCCGTCCACAGGCTCTATTCCTTGGAACTCCGCGGAGGTGTGGCATTTCCAGACCTCTTTTCTTTGCTTCTCCTCCAATTTCCTGAAATTACGTTCCTGTGAAGAAGACTAAAAATCTTTTGCTAGGAGGCCAAAATCTGAACGGCTTCCACCTATCAAAAGAGGCAAATAATACGATTAATTGGTTATCATCTTGAGGGACATTTACATTTGGAAAGGCCCAGCTACTCTCCAGAGGCTAGCAATCAGGTGTTCAGTAAATTCATATAGCTTTATCGAAGATACATAATTAATTTGACGTTATGATAATTCTGCCAATTCTAATTCATTCTTTTTAAAATAGGCCATTAAATTTTGCCTGCGAAAATTGTGTCATGTTATTGGTGCATTTGTTTTTAGAACAGCGTAGCCACGCATTCTATAGAATAAACAATAAGGGCCCATGTGGCTGTGGCCGTACCCGATGGGCCCAGGCAGGAATGCCCGTTCAGATCAGTCCTCCCCTGGCAGAAGGGACTTCGTTTTGGCCGCAATTTTCTTATTCATCACGAAAAATTCCTAAAGGACCAACACAAACTACCGCCACCCATAGGCATGCGGTTATTATTATATATTAGTTTCCCTGATAAATTCTTTCTAAAGAGAGATCTGGTGGTCAAGAGTAACCCGTGTCTCTACACCGTGAAGTGAAAATTCTTGAAATAAGTGCGTATAATTTTATAAACTTGACGGCGTCTGTCGCCAATCATTAGAAAGTGAATATGGGAGAACTGTGAAATAAAGTAAATACATCTATGTAATTTTATTTAAAAAATTCGTGAGAACGCATTTTATATTATCACAAACGGATATCATCGTATATATACGGTTAAAGAGCACTCTGTTCGCCAAATTGAAAAGGCAACGATTTACCCTTCTATATACCCTTCTATATCATCGCTTTCGTGGTGAAGTCGAAAGAACAAGCGACTAGTTATCATACGGTAGGTGGTTCGCACCTACCTTTGGGTGTTTATTACGGTTCACCTTAATGTATAAACATCACGCATATAGCGGATCCGACATATTTTGGGGGAGTAGTTTTGTGATTCTTTGGCGTTTCGTCACGTCTTTACTGCCAGAGCTATAAGTTTCAAAAACGGAAGTGAGATCACGGCAGATCGTAGCTAAGAAGCTGAGAAGTTTTCACGTTATGTCGCTAGTTGCATACCGCTGGTACACCGACGCTTTCCTCATGGGGTAGCTTCAATTTCAGATTGTTTACATAATGTTAACTTATTCTACATTGTACAAAATCACAACTTCGATACAAAATAATGTAATAAGCAGAAAATATTTTTAAAAAGTATGTTTGAGTGTGTGAGCGAAACATCACGTCTTCCCGGGGCAACTTTTAGAGATTTAGATTTCCCCCAGTATCGAGTAGACTGGATAAACTGATGAACTCGAGAACCTGCAATGCATATTAATGGATTGTGAAAGAATATAACTATGAAGAATTAACCAAATAGGCATATTTAAACTCTAATTTCATATAACAATTTAGCCTCGATGCTCCAGCTTGGCGTTAAACTTCCTTAAAAAACAAACTTTATATCAATTGTAATATTGAATCCTCCAATTTAAAGTAACGTGGAAACTGTTCAATTTTTCTCAGTCTTAATATTGAGACAACATTCTTCGTTGCACCCGCGATAGGAAAGTGAACTATGAAACATGATGTCAGCCGTATCACCCTTGATTCGTACTATCTGGGAATGTAACGAGGTTAGCGGACAACTGTTAAAAACGTAAGTCTTATCGTAAGTATGTTTCAAATATACGAATGATCAGACACAAAAGATTTCCAGCAATTGCTTATAAGTTTATTCTAGAGTACTTCTTCTACTGCCACTACTGCTAGAAATATTAATGATTGAATCAATTCAACATTTCAGATATGTTCTATATCAACAAAAAAAAAAAAAAACTTCAATCTCAATCAAAAACTTCATAAATATAAAATATGAACGAAAGTATTTTGTCTCCATCATCATCATCATTATTGTTATTATTATTATTATTATTATTATTAATAATAATAATAATAATAATAATGAAAGAATGGACAAACACCGCGTGTGTGTGTTTCCTCGGGGTTCTCCAGTTTCCTCCCACTCTTTTCGTTCCAACATTTTCATTTATTTCACATTATCAACGTCTCATATAGCCTAACCGGCATAACGTGGGACGTAAAACCTCAAGATTTTATTCAAAGTTTTCAATAATAAAAGTATAACAGACTTACAATGGTAATACAAATTACGTAAACAAAGCCTCCAAATAAAGAAAAAAACATTTTCGCAAGTTGGGATTCGTACCCGGGTTTCTGCCATACGAGTTTTATGCTTCACCACTCTTCTATCAACTACTCATACAACGATATGAAAATAAACGAGTAGTTACGAAAGATAAAAATAAAACTATCAATCTCTACAAGTGTTAATAGAGTTCAAGAATGGTAAGATAATGTCTTCCGTCTTTTCTTCTTTGGAAATTGAAGATTGTATTTCCAAAGCATATTGCAAAAAAAAAAAAAAAAAAAAAGTCCGATTTTGAAGTGAATATGAAATTGTATACTATGAAACATGCTACATCAAATTTTGTAATTATTTTTTTGTAACGACACATTATTTTCTGTGGAAAATTCTATTAGAAATGTCAGTTACCATAGCGTTTTAATGTAAAAAAAAAAAAAATATTTTTCCTCTGTGAAGAATTCTATCAACCGTATTTAGCATGGTTTGGAAGTTTACACCTCAATTAGAAGTTAACGAGAGGACAAATATTGGCAATGTAATCGGAGCCAGTTAAAAAAACAATGATATCGTCTGAACTTTGAGAACGTTTCGTGATATTTTCATCACTGACGAAGGTCTATATAATTTGCTTTTGGTTTAAAGAAGCTAACCTAGATTGAGTTACTGAGACACTCATTTAAGGAATGTATTCGTATACGAGGATTAGTATCTTGTATATGTTGATACCTGCAATGATATTAACTACCTAATAGTTCAGGTTGAAGTTGAAGTGACGCGGTAGGTAAGTGATTAATATATTGAACTTCTATTCGGCGGACCCAGATTCAAATCCCGTTCAGATTCAAGTTTTTCAAATGTTTCAATATTAATTTCAACCCCTCTACTCATTGTGACAAGCAAGACCTTCTACTTCTCAGAAAGAAAAATGTGTTGGAATGACAAAAATTGGCGAAGTTCTGTCAATGTAAACAATCTTTTACAAACTTGTTTCAAGCTATTGTTCCGGATTGTATATTTTCATCTAGTTTCAAACATTTTCTGATTCATACTTGGTCAGTATTTTTTTAACGATCTTACAATGTTCGTTACTGAACGATCTATGTCTGTGTGTCTATCTGTTCTTTTTGTCAATTTTGAACCCTGCAATCGATAGTGCATCTAAAACTATGACACAAAAGTGATTAAATTGTTCGCGTCACTCTTACCGTTCCCAGATATTGGCCGAAGAATGGCCGACTTGAAGAGATTTAAGAAACCATAACTCGGAAACCGTAAATCATAGAAAGATCATTTAGATGCTGATCGATATCTAAAAGGATGGTAAATATTTTCGTGCCCAACAGTAAGCGGTGGTCTTTGTCCCACTGGTCACTGGTTTGGCCAATAGTCAGTTGGCCAGTATACACCAATTAATATAGGTGCCAAAATGTGTACCATTTTGTTTGTTGTTGATTAACACCAATATCGTCTCTGTATGACTTATCGTTCCCGTGATATTGGCCAAAAATAGCCAAATTCTAGATATTTAAGGAGCCATAGTTCAGAAACTATAAGTTGTAGATAGATGGCGTTGGTCAATACCTAAGAAGATGGTTTCTTTGGTTGCACTTTGAAAGTTATATGTTATTTTTCTTCGTTTCAAAACGTCTTTTGGAATTATTTTATGATGATGTAAGTCAATAATCCTTGTCATAGTTTATATTAATATGGTTGTTCTTAAATCTTTGATTCAGAATTTAATTTTTTCTACACAATAAACTAAGGATGTGACAGATTTAATTCTCATACTCTACAATTAGTTCCAAAGCAGCCGTTATTAAATTCTCAAGGACTTATGTCCGTCACGATTCAAAACATCGATTAAACATAAGGTTAAACAATGTTAACCTGCGACAAATATCTTTTTGACAGTTAGGAATTATTATTTGACCACACAAGATGCTTGTTTTGGTCACCAACGTAATTAACTGAACACCTAGTAAGACACGCTGGTTTCTATGGTAGGAAAGAACTACTCAGTCACACGTTTTTTAAATGGTTGTAATAAACGAGGCTTAGCTACTTGACCCTTCGTTCGGTAAACCGAAAGTATCTGGTTTTATTTTTTTTAACTGAAACTTTTGTTTCCATTCTTTCTGCTTCAGACCAACATTTCATAACAGAATTCTCACGTTAGGAAAGTTCGGGAGCAATGTAAGAATAACTAAAGTGTTGTAGACACTAAGTTAGAAACCCTAGGGTTTTAGATTCAAATCTACTGTAAGTCAATTTAATACTTTTACATTTAATTTGTTCTTGCAAGATGTGTGGTGAAATCTCTTTTGCTCAAAGTTCTCCATCTAAAGATGAGATGCAAGAATCATGCACATATTAATCGAGAGAAAAAGACTGGTGATATCTCCAATTGAAATATTATCCGAAACATTCATCGATTCTCATATTTGATTAAGTTTTAGTTCATTTCTGTTTATTCTTCTTTACGAAATTACAGTTCTCGAGTACTTAGTATATAGCAAGAGGTAGTGAATGATATATCACGGCTTATTATTAGAGAACACTCACATTCTTTAAGCACTCTATCGTATATGATTCTAATAAAACCATGGCTATATTATTAATTTTAAACCTAATTACACAAATTTATGTTATGTGCTCATAAAATATGACTATTTGTTATATTTGAGATGTATGGCAAGTTTTCTGCTAATGCAATTGTTTTTGCAAATTGACTTATCACACAGTGTATATCTTGTGTTTGTTTTCCTGGGTTATCTCTCCCTTTTGATCTTCTTTTTATTTTTTCTGATTCTCTTTTTGTTTCATTTTCCGAGCATTGGAAACCAGTAATATAACTCTAGAAAATATTCTTGTTAAATTTAATGTGTAAATGTGTAACAATAATAATACATTTAGAAAGTTAAAAACTACGATAATTTGGTTGATATAAAAAGATATTCTCGCCAAACAAAGAGAGAAGTCAAATCATCTCGACCTGACAATTTTTGTCATAAAGTATTAGTAGAGATGTTAAAACTGATAGCTAACAAAAGTGAAGGTAACTTTGAAATGAATAATGTAAAACATTCAGAGATTTTCAAAATACTGTAACTTGTGAAGTAAAATGAATGTTTGACCAACGTTGATTTTTTCTTGGTATGTCTAAGGTTAAATAAGATTTCTTTGTATCCTTCTGATAATACCAATCGCTCTGAAGATACCAAACAGCGTCTTCTACCTGATCTTTCATTCTTTGCAGAGGAACGGATATTTTTCTATTTTTGCTGTTTGCTACACTGACATTTTTCAAACAAGCTATAGCACTTGTAGAATGCCTTAAGTAGTTTTAGATCAATCAATCTTAACAGATTTGTTGGTTGTCTAACATTGCGGAATATGAAAATTGCAAGTGTGAATGCACTTTACGTACATCGCATAGCAACTGAGCGTTGTCAATGGTACTACTACAGAAGACAAGCAGCATACTCACTCTCAGCAAACTTATATTCTTATCTAGAATTACAGATTACCGATGGATATTGTAAGTGTTAACAGCTATCAGAATGCAGGTTTATCCCGGAGAAGCACTAACGATAAGAATGGACGTCAGTTATGTTTGCATACAATGGAGCTGAATGTTCGGGTTTTCGAATTGTGCCCTTCGCATCATCGTAATGTATGAAGATTTAATAAAGGTATATCCTGATGTATTAGCTTGAAGCATTCGGGAAGTCATCTGCTGAGTCTCATCTCCTACCCGCCCAATTGGAGTTTACGTGTATGTGCATTCAGTCTCAGCAGTTGAGTGCTATTATTACCTATTAAACGCATTCTTTGTCTGCCTACTTCAAAATTCTGCACTTCCACTTTCCGCTAAATTTTCAATCTGGAAGACATTAGTTGATACCTTAGGATATATTTAAAATATTCAAGTGTAGGTTCTCATTTCGGGAGTTGGCTGTCCAAATTGGAGGAGACATTGCTCAAGTTTAGGATGCTATTAACCCTCTCTGTGTGAGTTTAGCGGAATCACTTAATATCTCCAACCGGTTATAACCGAAAGCTGCTAAAAATACCTCAAAAACAATGCAGCAGTGTGGAAAGTATTATGACATCTCATATGCTTTTGCACTACGCATAGAACATACTTGCTAAAGTAAAGTATCTTATTACGTCAAATACAGTTAGATTCTCAAATACTTCCCATAGGCATATTTTTTTTCTCGCGCACAGGGTCTGCATTTTAACTACTGTGAAAATAATACTGTTATTTTTCTATTACCTTTGTCTGTGTGAGTTGTTGGTTATGCGGAAAATTGAAGTTGGTTAAAGCGATGAGGTTATTAATAATACCCTAAATAAGAGATATAGGAAAATGGATTTTAGGAGGAATGGGTATAAGCAAGATTGTTTAAGGTGAAGATATGTCTTTAGAGTTGTATCTGCAAGTGCAACCGTGTAATGTAATATGGTGTTGTACGTAGGTATATATATTGTTATAGTTCTATAACAAATGTTAACTTGTGGCTACATGAATAGAACACGTATTTTACGTGCTGTATACCGGGGTTTGGTTTCTAATGGAAGTTTGTGTCGTTGGGATCCTACGTTAAGCAGTACCTCCACACCTAATATAGCTTCGTAGCTGAGAGGAATCACTCACCCAATAATACAAAGAATATTGGAGAGGTTGAGACAATGTTGAGTAGTGAGAGTAATTGAAAAAGATTGAAGAAATGTCACAGTTTCTTTATTAGTAGTTTTGAAAAGATAGTGGTAGTGATTCGAAATGATGTTGAACATAACATTTTCTTTATTATTATAAATGATATTGAGTTCTAGAAGGGTATTTTATTTAAAATGTCGACACTTTTTATCCTAATATTGGGCATTCAGTACAATTATATCTTTTAGTACATTCTTATGAATCGGTACCCGAAAACTTGATGCAAATATTGATATGTATATTTTATCAAACTATTGAATTTTATGAACAAGAATTTGCATAACCCTAGTGTTTTATCAATACTTGCTTAGAATAATTTTGAATTAAACTGTGTTTATTCATCGCACGCTACTCTAAATCTAGAATACTGGTTAGCAACTATACAGACAGGTAAGGTAATAATAGAGTATCAGAAGACAAGAAAATAACTGGTATTCTTGAGTTAGTTCACTTGTAGCTGATTATATGATTTAATGATTTATTACACAACACCCTTGTAGCTGAGTATATATTTTAGTCAATTATTACGCACAAGAGAAATTTCTCAATAAAATACATTTCCTTTTCAGGTTGTTATGGTTTTGTTTATTCGTGGCTGCTATTGCACTAACGTTCCTGCTCATTTATCAATCATGGAGAAAATTTCAAGACAATCCTGTTGTAATAATTATTGAGAGAAATTACAATGAGTGGAAGATTCCATTACCAACTCTTACGATTTGTCCACCAAATTTACTCAGTAGGAAATTCAAAGGGGTTATCAAAGAGTAAGTACAGCCAATCATGATTTCAAAATGTATTAAATATTTTTTTAATTAGAATTGGCATTCTTAATCATTAAGATCTTGCAATAATAACAGAGTAATAATATTATACAAGAAGAAAGTGACTTTGCCATCTTGCAATACATGCCATGGCAATAAATGTAGTAAAACGAGTTATTTACATTTTACATTCTGAAAGTACCATACCTTTCTTATCTACCATTATCATCATTATCATCTGAGGTATTTTGCCATTATTGGTAGGTCACTTACTGCTCTTACAAAGCTTCCACGCACCACGGTCTTCAATATAAAGATTTATTGTTTTAACCAAAAGTTATGGATATAGAGGTTTCGACTATGTTACCTTCTTCGATAATGGTTTGTCACCTTATATGGTTATAAGGGTGAGAATAAGAGTTTTTTCACTTTTATAAGTAATGGGTACATAGATGTATTTCTCTAAATTATTGGGAATATAATAAAATTTTGATTTGTAAAGGCCTACGATTATGCTCTTAGGCTAAGGGAGGCCGATGATTAGGGTCACTAAATTATGATGGAAGACTTGCTGGAATTAAAATCTGGGTGGAAGCCTGAGTACCTAACGGAACTAAAGAACACGGTATTATCCCCTACAAATTTACTTTGATGGAAATTGAACCAGGGACCCCAGAGCTAAACGCATTACCACAGAAACAATATAACCACCTCAAAAGTTTTTGAAAGGATACGTTGACTCACCCCGTAAATTTCGAAATTGTCAATAAATTTAATTTGATAAATGTTCTCAAAAATCTCCAGATGCTTTCATGGGTAGAAAATTTGCCAAATATTAGTATTGCACGTGTTCTGCATATACAAGAAAGCAGGACGAAACATAGAGCCCGGTTTCTCCATTTTTGCAGCGTTTGTATGTTATATATATATATATATATATATATGAATGATTGTACCTAGGTTTGGTTTTAATAATAATAATAATAACAATAACAATTATTATTATTGTTATTATTATTATTATTATTATTATTATTATTATTATTATTATTATTATTATTATTTGGTTTATATTGAGTTGGGCCACGTGCGTAGTTATTTCACTGCAATGTGGTTTTTGTTTCTGTCCTTTCGTTGTTTTATTGTTTCTATTTTCTTTGTTGTGTCGTCTTTGGTGTGTAGGTAATTTTGGTATCTAGGTCGTTTCTGTGTTGCTACACACACTCCTCCGGTTTATTCGGGTTTGGTTTATTTCCATGGTGAATACCTATACAATATATTTTATGGGTATGTTTTCAATATATGTTTCAGGTTGTTGTCGTTTAAGTACCGTTTATTTCTTGTTAGATCGACGTTTTGGTTCAAGGCCTTACGCTTTGCATGCAAAACTATTTTTGTGCCGTTTGTTTTCGAGCCTTTCTTTTGGGGGGCTTGAGATGTGGCTCTGTTTTGGTTGTGCTTTCTTCTTCCTCATGAGTTCCGGTTTCGCTTATTACTCATTCTGTTTCCGTTTTTTTTTTTTTGTGTGTGTGTGTGGATGTGTTTCTGTTTGTACCTGGTTTGGTATTTTCGTTTTCTGTTCACGTTTTCTCTTTCTTTTCCTTCTTTTCTCTATTTTTTCCTTTTTCCCTTTTCTTCTTTTTCTCTTTCTTTCTCAGTTTCCTCTCAGAACTTGTTTGTATTCGGAGTTACAATGTATGTCTTTCTCTTGGAGACTTCATTGTCGTTTCTGTGTTGCTACATACATTCCTCCGGTTTATTCGGGTTTGGTTTATTTCCATGGTGAATAGCTATACAATATATTTTATGGGTATGTTTTCAATATATGTTTCAGGTTGTTGGTTAGTGCCTGGGTCACAATTCTATTTTCATATACTGCTTCCTTAGGATCGGTTTCTGGCTGAGCTAGCTCCATGTGAACGTAGGTTTTCGCATTGCCAACCGACATCGGTGAACTTTGTGGCTTTATGTTTGCAAAAGAGAATTATTGTTCTCCAAATCTGGCGTACCTTTTACATATCAGAGTATCAAGTCGTCTCCTTTCTAGTAATGAGACTGGTAGTTACAGGATTTTTCCGTTACATTCTTCATTAGTCAATCATATTTCGAGGTGTGATAGTTTGATACGAGTTCTATGTCTCTCGTTCTCTTTCCTTTTACTGTTTTTGGGTGAAGATTTTCTATATCTGTGGTGTATACGAAATCTGTGGGATTTATTTTTCCGATCTGTCTTTTGCTTTCAGGAGGGTTTGTGGTATTTGGTAGAAGTTGTTTAGTTTTTGTGTGAGTTTCCTTTTCAGGACTATCGGATTTATTTCGTATGTTGGGGAGAGACATGCAATTTTTCCCAGTACTTCCAGTTAGTTCGGAGTTTTGATTGAGATGTGTATGAGTGATTCTTTTCCTTTTCTCTTTGTATCTTAATATGCATCATTATCCTTTTTTCTTCCTTTCCATTTGTCGTTGTTTTCGTTGAGTTTGTTGGTGTCTTTTAGTTTTGTTCGGGTCAGGTATGTCCAATTTAACTCTTTCTTGAAGTTTATCTGGTGCTGAGAAGGACCCTTTTTTGTGGTGGTTTTCTTTTCTTTGCCTTTTCTTTTTGTTGAAGTCCTTCAGTAACTCTATGAGGTTTACTACCGATTCTTTTTTTGGTTGCTTTTGTGGAATAATTTGTCTCCCTCGTTGTGTTTCTTTTCTCTGTTGTGACTCGTTTCTTGTTGTTTTTTTTTGTTTTTTCCTTTTGAGGAAAATGGGATTTTTTTGTCTCTGCAATGCCTCGTTCCTATTCTGTAAGCCAAAGCGGGATTTGAACTCCTCTTGGATAATTCTTCGCCTTTCTCTACAGTTCGTCTAACGAGCAAGTTGTTTGTAGTGTTCAATGACTTCTCTGTTTATTTCAGTTTTAGTTTTTTAAATATGTTTTGTATATTTGGTGTTGGTACTTTGATGTATTCAACCAAGTTTATATCTGGTTTCTGAAGCCTCATTTAGGGTTTGCCAATTTGGACCCCATTTTTTTGTTTGGCTTCTTTCTGCTGCGCAAAGTGTTGTTTGTAGACTGGTTTGCGTATCGTTTTAAGTCTCTCTTCCCTCTCCATGGTCAGCCTGTAGTTGGGTTAAGAGGTTCCTGGTTGGTTTCCCACGATTTGTGAGGAATTTGGTTTCTTGTGAGTTCTTCTAGTATTGCTCCTTTCTTCTTTTCATTGTTAGCAACAAGTTATTCTTAATGCAATTTAATTGATCATCACTTTTAAAAGTCTCCTTAATATTTTTGAAACATTTCAAACGTTTTGCTTATATTTGTTGATCCCTGATGTTTAATTTCGTTAGTTTGGAAATTTTGGTTTAATTTCCTAATTTGAGATATTTTAGTTTGAGAGTGTTGTTTACAATTCTTTATTTAATAATTTTTTATCTAATGTTTATCTGTTTTAATTTTTGTTACATCATTTCTAAAATATAAAACTTGAAAATGTTTGCGTTAGTTGATAACTTTTGATTAAGTGTTTTAATTTGAAACTTGCTGGATCTTCCTTTATAGTTTAAAAATATTATTTCCAAAATTGTATGTAATATTTTTGGTGCATGAAGATTTGAATAGCAGTGAAAAATCATTTGAGGTGTAAGATAAGATTAGGATCAAGTTTGAATAACCATTACATGAAAACCGTTCACAAGGTTTAAAATATCCTGAGGCATTAATACATAGCAGGATATGATTATGCTACATCACAGGGGTTATACAAATATAACCAAGAAAGTTTTCTCGCTTTTTGTAGCGTTCTGGGTTCACTTAGCCCTCACACCGTGAGTTGAATGCGAGTGTATATAAGGAGAGGGTCAATTATTCGTGTGGGTATATCCAACATCCTACCTGGTTGTGGCAGTTCATTTAAACCGCGAAGTCGTGTAAGAACAGAGTGAACATGGGACCTCTATAGAGCGTCGTTAAGGCGTGTGCTTTACGAGTTTAAACTGGGGTCAAACGCCGCTGCAGCGGTACAGAAGATATGCCATCTTTTGGTGAGAGTGTCGTGACTATGTGGAGAGTGCACTGGTTGTTTAACAAGTTTAAGAATGGTGACGAAACACGTGGTGGAAAACTAATGCATCTACAAAAATGAACATCTGCATGGAACAATTGAGGCGAACAGCGGCCTTACATGTGGATTCAGTGTGAGTGGAAAACCATTCGAAAACAGCTAAATCAACTAGGCAAGCACTAAAAATTGGTTCGATGGGTCCCACATGACTTGAGTCTGTGCCAGAAGGCAAAACGCAACAGACTCCTGTGTTTCTTTGGTGTCTCGTCTGAGCAATGAGCTATTTCTGGCCAGAGTGATGACATGTGATTAGAAGAAGTTGGTTCTGTACAAAGCTATATGACGGTGTCATCATTGGTTAGCGTCCCGTGAACCAGCACTGCACCAAAAGAAGGTTCTTCCGTGTGTTTGGTGGAATCCTTGCCGGATCATCCATCGGGAATTGCTAGCGGTTGGTCAGAGCAGCTGTGTGCTGTCAGAATTTAATCGTGTTCAATGAAACTCAAAACTCTGGAGTCAAAACTTCTGAATCGAAAAGGATCCCTCATTTTTCAAGACACGCAGGGCTCTTCGTGGCTTGGATGATCCGCTGCACCATTCTAAGCCTTGTGTGGGAAATACTATTGTATCCGCCATACTCCTCATGCTTTGTCCGATTATCTCCTGTTACATACCTTGGACAATCACTAGTAGAGGTGCAAAATGCACTTGCTACCTTCTTCGACACATCTTTCTTTTTCACCTTTATATCATGCCCATTTGTGATCAACATGCACGGTAGTGCATGGCAGCCAAGTTCCGCGAAGAACAGCCTGCACTACCGTAAGGATGTTATACACGAACAAGAGTTTTCGGTAATATCGCCGATTTCGAGGCTCTGTAAAAATGATTCTATTAAAGGTAAAAATATGAGGTTCAGAATTTGAAAAGATACACTAGAGATGTGTTCATATTCCAAATCTTACATTCCTAGCATCAACCATATTCGAGCACTGGACACCTAATATATGCACTTTTCAGGCTCACTGATTCACTGACTCACTCATTAAATTGATTGGGTACTTCCCACCCAACGATATAGAGACATGACACTCTGCATAAAGGTACGTAATGACGACTTAAGTATGGAAAAAGTCCGAAATCTCAGGAACGTACAATGGGAAATATTTTATAAGCTAAAAACTCCTTAACCAAACAAGAAATCGGTTCATCACTCACAAGTCCAATTGATTAGGTATTTCCCCTATGAGATAGGGACCTGAAACTCGGCATAAAGGTACCTTATAATGACTTGAGTTCGCAAAAGGTTCGAAATTTGAGGAGTGTGTTATGGGGATTTTGTGGGCGAAAGAGTGTCCTTAGCCAAGCAAGAAATCGATTAATTCACTCATTCATCAAACTGATTAGATACTTCCCAATGAGGTAGAAACGCGAAACTTTGCATAAAGGCAGCTCATAATATACTTGAGTAATATAAAGGGTCCGAAATGTGAATGAGTTTTATATGAGCGAAAAAGTGTCATTAGCCAAGCGAAGAATCGGTTCGTTCATTCACTCATCAAATGAATTAGGTACTTCCCAATGGGATGAGGACGTGAAACACTGCATAAACCTACCTTATAACTACTTGAGTGTGGAAAAGTCCAAAATATGAGCAATGTGTTACAGTAATCTTTTATGGGCAAAAAAGTGTTCTCAGCGAAGAAAGAAATCGGTTCATTCACTAACTCATCAAATTGATTAGATACTTCCCAATGAGGTAGAAACGTGAAACTTTGCAGAAAGGTACCTTATATACACAGAGTCTGAAGTATGTTGATATGGCATAGAAATGTGTATCAAACCTGTCCGTAATAGAACACACACACAAGACGTAGTGATACTAAACACATTGTCAACCACTTGAAAAATAATGTCACTAAACACACTACAAGAAATCGCTAGAGTTAGTTAGTTATGAATAAACTTCAAATCATAAAATTATTATATTTCCATAGGTATTGGTTTTAATAGTTGCCTACTAAGTTTCAGGTCCTAAACATTACACAAAACAGCCCTAGATTTTGAGTTTAGCTGATTTGAAGGTGTTAAGAAGAGATATTACGCCAAAATCATCAAAGTTAAATTCGACAAATTTTTACCTGTGAAAAAACTCAAGTTAGGTAATCAAAATTTACTTGGGTCCTAGAGAACAATTATGATATCGTTTGCAATGCCGAAATATGAGCCAAAGTACTTGTCATGGTCACAAGGTTCAATGAAAGATCATGAAAACTTGTATCCTCGCATTCAAAATACGTACGTCGTGGTAATTCAATCTTTCGGTCAAAATTTAAATTTTCTGGAAAATATCATGTATTACTTTGGACAATATACTTTACAAAATTTTGTCTCTTAAAAGGGGAATAAGTAGCAACTGTAAACTTTAAAGATGTATATACATTTTATATAAATTTTAAAGATGTATAAGAAACACTTTCCAGTACATATTTAAATAATTTACAAAATTAAGAGATCAATAAATGTATCTGATAAAAAAATTAAAACAAAATCATTAACGCCCTCATATTCTATTAGACAGAATTAACACTTGCACTCACTTGTAGGAACGTATAACGCAGTGAAGCTTGATTGAAAAGGAAAGAACAGGTCAAAACTTCGCAGTGTTGAATTTTGGATCAAAAAATTAAATATATTTCAATCAAAAAATTATTTTGGGCTGTATATCTACAGAACTACATACATTGTAGCTGAACCCAAACCACCACTTAACTGAGTATAAATTGTTTATTCTGCAGAAAGTAGAAAACTTCATTTAGGAACCGTTCAAATATTTTGTGACGCCTCGTCCAGTTAGATAAAAGATGAAATATATTTCAAATAAAAAATTCTTTATACCTTATATCTGGAATAGTATATATAATGTAGCCAAACCCAAGGCCAATACATTTCAGTCAAACATTTTCATTTTGCCTGCATATCTGGGGAACTACATACATTGCAGCCAAACCCAAACTATCATTTAACTCAGTATGATGTGCTTATCCCTTAGAAAATCCGAAAATTGATTTAGGGGATGTTCAAACTTTTTGTGACCAATGATCCAAAAGCTAATTATTGCCCTAGGTCGCAATCTTTTCCTACAAATCTTGTTAACACTTTTTTACCCATAAAAGAAACAATCCTGTCAATCCAAATTTACAATAATATATACTGGAAATTCGACAATTCTACAACTCTCAATTAAATGTTGGACAAAAGTACTATAAAGTTCTCCGAATATACTTCAAAAATTTAAGAGGTTCGCAGACTATACCAAGAATCTATGAGAGAAGAAAATAAACAATATACTCAACTATAGAACGATATATTGTTTAAACCTGATCTACGAGGAAAAATTAGGCCAATGACCTACCACATGGACACTTTTGCAATTTCACATGTTCCGATAGGTTTGCTCCCTCCAACTTACCCCATTCTTCAATTCAGGCAGGTCTCGTCGCTGCTCACAGAGAATCAGACAAAAGACTAAAATACTCAAGCCTATTGGACAAATATTGGTTTGTAACAGTAGCAATAGAAACTAGGGATGTCCACAAAGTTCCGGTTCCGGCGGGAGGAACCGGTTCTCGGAGATCCGGTTTTCAAAACCGGTTCCGGACCTGGATCCGAAAACCCCGGTTCCAGAACCGGATCTTAGAAACCGGTTCCAGATCTGGATCTGAAAACCCGGCTCCAGAACCGGATCTTAGGAACCGGTTCCACATCTGGATCTGAAAATCCGGTTCCAGAACCGAATCTTAAGAACCGGTTCCAGACCTGGATCCGAAAGCCCCCAAAGACCCGTAAAGCAGACATAAAGTTCACCTTCAAAAATAATGCAAAGAGGACCATGCGCTTGTGCGTTCTCCGCCCAGACCCGTTTGTGCCCCCAGAAAAAATTTTGGTCCACCACTGGGTGTTTAGCCAAATGAGTTGGCCAGTTTGCCTGTTTAACCAATGAGTTTGCCAGTTACCCAGTTTATTTAGCCAAATGAGACAAGCTGCCGCCGCCTGGGCGCCTGCCTGTCGCTTCCACCATTTCATCTAGCATACTGTTCACAGCTTGCCAGCAGCTCGGGTTTATCGTAGGGATGGTCACAAAGTCTCGGTTCCAGCGGAACCGGTTCTGTGTTCGAAGAACCGGTTCCAGACCTGGATCCGAAGAACCGGTTCTAGACCTGGATCCGAAGAACCGGTTCCAGACCTGGATCCGAAAAACCGGTTCCGGAACCGGATCATCTAGAACCGGATCCGTTCAGACCCGAAAACCGGTTCCACCAGGAACCGGTTCTGGCCATCCCTAATAGAAACCAGTGGGTCTTGGGAGCACGAAGGATCGACTTTCAGTAATGAAGTTGGTCATCGAATAGCAATCAAAACTGTGGACCCGGAGCTACTACATTCATTTTTCAACGTATTAGCGTTGCCATCCAGCGCGAGAATGTGTCATCGATCTTAGGCACATTACCTCGTGGTAAAGAACTTGATGAAATTTTTCTTCTATAACACACAATAAGACGGAAGTAGATACATCTTAGGGGGCTGACAACCACTTTGACTATGTTCATGAAGAATGTTTTGAATCCAGTTTGGATAAATACAAATTCTTGGAAGTCTTGGCTAATACCGGTAAATTTGGAAGTGCTAGCAGCATTATCTACAGATATTACTTTGTTACTCAAAATCGTTAAAGACCCGAAGGATATTGTTGTCAAGCTGTTCGATGTTTATTTTGGAACAAATATGATGGCTACAGATAATCTATGTATTCTTAGATGTGTTTGTAAGGAAGAAATCAAAATTTTAATGCTTATATTTTCGGTTTATGCATGTACTAAAGGTTATTTTACAATTGTCTCATCCTAGAAGAGAATATGCAGAACCACATAAATTTATAAAATTATATATTATATTCCTAGAGAACATTTATTAATTTTGTTGACAATTTCCAATAAAGAGTGATCTGTGTATCTCTGCCACATTTTAAGAAAGGAGAATCAATGTACAAATCTGCTATGAGAAGGTAATTGACCTCTTTTTGACCATATACTCATAAAATATGTTAAAGACGGATCAAAGAATATAAAGTAGGTTATCACGTGCTGAACACATTGAAATCGTAATAATTGAAAATTTTTACCCACAGAATGGGATAAGCAGGATCATCGAAATTTATAGTACTATTTGAGTCAAAGAGAACATTTGCTTAGTTTTATTAGGATTAGGATTTTAATTTCTGGGCTTTCGGCATGTAAAGCCATTGATCTCGTCAAGATTTGAGGGATCACGTGCCTCGGCAAGCACACAATCCGGGGAAAGGTAATTAAGAAAGGATTGGGGAAGGAAGGGGGCGGCCTGGGACATATAAGTTAGGTGCCAATCCGGCATTTACCAGGTGTGAATAAGGAAAACCCAGTAAAACCTCATTGAGGGTGGCTGGCCTGAAATAGCGTGTTAGACTTTTGGAAAGAGTTGCCCAACAGGGAATCGAACCAGGGCCCGCTCGCACCGAAGGCGAGAGCGTTAGCGACTACGCTACACGGGGCCACCTGCATCCTGCATAGTTGTATTATTAGATATTCTAAATTTAATGGATAGTCCTGCGTACCTCTCCCAAATTTTGAGAAGGGACCATCAATTGACCTATCCACATGAGAAGTGAACGGAGCCCTGTACTCATGCATATAATAATGATGCGTGTTAGATTCTTATGAAAGGAGATAAATTCGGTCAATATCCGACCACGTGTAGAAAACCTGACAATACTAATATTTGACAAATTTATACCCATGAGAGGGAAAATGACTCACACAAATTTGCACTATTATATATTTTAAGTCCTCGATAATATTTATCAAATTTAACATTTGGTAATTTCCGAATTGAAGGATCCAGTACATCCCTCAAAATGTATCAGATGGTGGCGTCAATATGTCAAAAGTTTATAAAACTAAATGGGCATCTATAATCAACTATATAAGCATATAACATGATAACCGTCATAAAAAGGGATACATTACGTAAAAAGGCTTAAAAGAGCAAAGTTTTGTGAGTTTCATACTTACTAAAAAGGAGTTGGAAAGCGAAAATTTAGAGGGGTATAAACCATGGTTCTAGAGAACATTCGTCAACTATTGTGTTTCGACAATTGTTAAATTTAAGGGTAGTCCTGTACACTTTCTCAAAATTTAAGAAAATGAATTTACACCTATCTTCATCCATATAAACATGTTAGGTAATAAAATGTTCATCAAACAGGGTAAAGTAGGTAAAAACGCTGGGAAATCTTATATATTTTACAACTTTTTACTCATGAAAGGGAAGTGGATGGACTACTGAAATTTAAGATGTGCATATCTCTTTTACAAACTACCACACAAAAGGTTGAAATTTCTCATTTAACAAACATTAATGGAAGAGGGCCTCGATAACTCCCTAGAAATTCAAGATGATCCAGTATACCCAAGTTAAAATTTAGAGGATGATCTTAGGTGTCCCTAGAAAATTCACCCCGGACAAGGGGACAATGGCGCTAGAGCCAGAGAATCAGGGGCACGAAAGTCCGGTATACGGTACACGACAGAAGTCTAACAAGTAAAGGGTCCAAATGGATATATCGATTTGGGGGTGATGCATAGTGCGCCTGATAGAGGATGTGAAAACATGTGTACGTGCAAAGTAAAGCGGCTGAGTGCCATAAGAAATGGACTGGATCAAAGTTGGTGGGATAAGAGCTATGCTATGTTATAGAAATACATCAAATAACTCTTGCTTCGTAATAATAGTGAAAGGTAGATAATGCAAGCATTGGCAGTTTCAAAACATTAGCAAGCATTAGCAAAACTAAATGGCAGAGTAGATCATCAACCTACGCCGTCATCTTGAAATCCGCTATTTTGAAATATAATAAATTATTTGAAATGGAAAATAGTCATGTGATATATGGATTAGGGCCAGCATGTTCTCAAAAAGTCAATTGTGAACTTTAGTGATCATTATCCGGACTTATTTGGAAGATTAGGAACATTTTATAGTTATTTACAGAAATATAGTAGACTGATACGCATATGTTGACAATTAGGATTATTACGAAAACACATAAGTTAAACATATCTACTTGCCAAGAAAAATAACAGTCAAGTTTGATATTCAAGTATATATTATTACATAATTTTATGACATTACTTCCAATTTGCTTCATAGTGACGAAGAGAACTGTGCCGGTCTTGAGGAACCGCTCACATTTATTTATTTATTTATTTATTTTTTTTTGATTCTTATTTCTTTCTTGCGCTTTGTGTCTAGAACAATGTGGAAATCTATATAGCTTCCTTTTGTTAAATCAAATACTTACTAATATAGACAGAAACACAATAAAATCTGATAGATTGGCATGCAATTATTACCTACTGTACCTAAACCACAATATTTTTCATCCCTTGCAATATTTTTCACTCAATTTTCTTAGTCCAACTTAATAAGCAGTAGCAACTTGGGATGAGCGTAAGATGAGATATCTAAATGGAAAGTGGACTACTACAGTCGAATACAGCAATGAGCTGTAGCAAAAAATACGTTATTGGGTGAGGCAGTTTTCTCGAGTGCTTATCGTCCGTATTGTGTTTAATAGGTTTGTTTGAAATATGAAGCCTTAGATTACTGTGACAATGTAAACACAAGACACGATTATTATGTCATCCGACGATAGAGCATCGTTGCAAGTTCTGAACTCGCGAAACAATCTTTCAACATACTACTATCAGTCTCTTAGAGTTTCGTAAATAACTATAAAAGTGATCTTAAATTTTCCAAATAAGCGCAGATAATGATTACTAAAGTTCATAATTGACTTTTTGAGAACGTGCTGGCAGAAGAAGGGCCTCTGTATAGCAAATTTGATCTTGAGCGACTATTTCTTACTAGGAGTATGTATTTATATCCAGGAATTGAGCAGTGTTGCTAGGTGGCAGGACCCCATGGGAAAACGTTCGCTCTAGGATTGTTCCCTGGGTAACATTCGCCTACTAGCAGTCGCCCAAGGTTAAATTTGCTATCCGGTGCAAGGCTACTGATTGTATAAAGAAGATGAAACATGATTTTCCTCTTCAGCTCGGGAATTTTGGTTGTTGCTAGGTATATGTGAGCGTGCACATTTATTGGGCCCAATCCCTTCCAAAGTCATTTTATTACGTTATATATTTTCGTTTTTGATTAGGTAGAAATGGAATGGATAAAAAAATTAAAAATATGAGGAATGACTTCATAAAAACGTGTTGTGTTTGTGCGTGTGTGTGTCTGTGTATGTGTGTGTGATTGATTGATTGATTTCGTTTTACGACAGAAAGGATCGAATGAACTTAATGTCTTAAAATATTCAATGTTCTAACTTGTAAGACGTATTCTGGAATCAGAATAATACTGGAGTTTAAAAGCGGACGCTAGTCCTACAATGGATTGAGAATATGAGAACTGTGAGAACTAATCCAAACACTGTTGTCAACAATAACAAACTCTCGTGTCCGGTGATCGATCGAGGGACTCTCTGCATTAGAATTGAGCGTTTTACCAGTGATCCAGCATGCAACCTGAAACCCATTAAATTTGCAAGTATAAGAACAATACTTACAAAGTGATAAATAAAGATACATGCTGCTCTAACCTGGCTTAATTCCTATAGAAAAATAACAAACATAAAAATAAAAAATACAGCATCACATTGTTAATTTTTTTTTGGGGGGGGGAGGGAGTGAAAGTCAAGCAGACACATCTTCAAGTTGATTTGAAGTATACATTTTCGACTGAGTGTCATCCTACCGGAGCCAAACTCATGATTTTATGGTCGATACCCTACGGAAGCTCATATTCATTAGATTGGAATTTAGTGTCCCTTTCAGTACTAATGTTGTAAAAGAGAGAAATAAATGCCGAATCATCATAAAGCCTTGAAATTTTAAATGTTATCTTCCCTAGAATCACAAGTAGAGCGAAAGCGGTAGGGAGACGTGTGTTCTGAAAATCCACGCAAGCTTGATGATGAGTAATGAATAAAATGGTGAAATGAAGAAAGTGGGAGGAAACGGGAGAATCCCTAAAACCCACGAAAATGGTGTTTGTCCACCACAACGTTCAGTTGGCGAGGGATGGGATTGAACCCAGAACCCCAAGCACCAGAGATGAACGCTCTACCACTGAGACACTTTCGACGATTCTTATTTGTTCGTATCTTTCTGTCATTGTCGCACTTTGATGAGCACCTTTTGATTTCGTTTAAGTTCTTTCGTAATTCGCGAACTCATGCTTCGTAATTCTTTTATTTGGACACCTCTTCAAGAATGTAGAGAATGTTTCGAGAGTGTGTCCTCTAGAAGTTCTAAGCTTGAAACTCTTTTCACGAATGTGGAATTTCGTAAGTGGGCTTTCTCAAATATGAGAGTGGTTAGTCAGCCCATCACCAAGAATATGAGACATTTCTAAAAACATCATTAAATTTATTTTCAAATCTAACTGAACACATCCCTTTTGTTTTTGGCGAAGGTATGGTCTTGTGAAGAGAGAGAGAGAGAGAAGTTGTTCGTACGGAGAATCGAACCCGGACTAGATGTAATGGGTTCGGATCCTGAACACACTTTCTCACCAAAGGAAACGAAGAATAGATATGAACATTAATTGAGCTTTTTTTACTAATGGCAGGAAACTTCCGTTCTCATGTCCAACGTTATACGAAAATAAATTTTGTATAACGAGACAGTCTCAAATGTTGTGTAGGGTCTCGGCCTCAATCGCAGCTCTCCCCAAGTGAACTTTGTGGTGTACAAACACAATGTACGCGTGGTTTTCCTTGGGATTCTTCCGTTTCTACCCACTTTCTTCAGTCAAACATTTAATTAATTTCTCTCCATCACTGTTTCCTTTAGCCTAGAAGAAATAATCGTAGAACATAAAACTAAAATATTTTTGAGGCAATCCAAGAGCCTAACCTGGTAGTGATGTCGATCAGTTTAGCTTAACTTTTGGATCGATCAAAAATAATTACTGCTGCTAAAACTCAAACCCAGAACTTCGTGAATGCTCCTGAAGACTTCTAGACGACCGAGAGCTGCTGTCAACTAGTTTTAGGTATTCAGGTACAAATCTCCTATCTTTCATTGTTATACACGGTCTTGCACGGATAGGATGTAGTCCGCCACAAATTTATTCGCTTGGAGATCGAACCAGGAACCTAAACACCATAGATAAGCACACTTTATTATTGTGATACAGTCCCCCATCGTAAGAGAGAGAGAGAGAGAGAGAGAGATGAAATATCAGTTTAAGATCCCACAAATATGTCTTTCCATGGATACAATGGTCCGTCAAAAAAATATTAGTTCGGAGATCGAACTAGGGACCCTAAGCACTATTGAGATAGCGTGGCCCCCGTAACAGAGAAAAGAGAGCGCTTACTTTTGTTGCATGTTGTCCTTAGTTCTATCTCACGCAAGGAAATTTACGCTGATGTAACGTCCTATCAGTATGTCCTTTTGCTAGAGAAGACAATGATGCTAGAGGATTTCATTGATTCAAGGTTTGATACATTCAATGGGAATTAAACCCACGAAGAAACATGCGCCTTTGACATGAGAAACTCAGATGAGTATTTGCGAGGACCCATTTTGGCATTTGTCTGATTGACATGAAGAAAATTCGTTCAGGATTATAGCTCTGGTATTTAAGTAAAATAATAACACGAAAGAAACGTTATATGAGAGAGAAAAAATAGAAACAGATAGATAGAGATAGAGAGAACGAGTTAAAGTAGAACTCGTACTGGAATCATAGTGTTCTCTCAGCGATAATCCAACCCAAGATAATTCATTCAGAATTATAGCTCTGGTATTGAAGTAAAATAATAACACGTAAGAAATGTTGTACGAGAGATAGAAAGAGAGAGAGAGATAAATTAGCAGTTTAAGATGGAACTCGAAGTCGAATCATTATGCTCTCTCACCGAGAATCGAACCTGGAGTGGAAGTCGAATTCGATATTTAGATAACTCAATCAGCAGCTGGCACGACAATTTCTGCAATTACAGTCCGACACCCGTCCTCGAATCATAATGCTCCCACTAAAGGCACATGCGTACTCTCTCATCGAGAATCGGACACAGGGTGGAAAACGAACTCTAATCGTCTGTGATTGATTGAATTCGTTTCACGACCGAAAGGATCGAATGAACTGAATATCTTAGAGTATTCAATGTCCTCTCGCCGAGAATCGAACCAGAATATTTTACCAATGTGAGGGAATGATTTTTGAAATGTTGCGTATTTTGTATGTGTGTGTTTTGAGATATTGAATATTAATTAACTAATCAATGCTCCGTGGAACTCGAAGTTGCAATGATGAGTTCAAAAAAACTCATCTGTAATCAACAAATAACTCTCGTTTTGTGTGTGGCACGTATTGTCTTTGATAAAATAATCCGTTTTAGTTAATGAAATTAAAAGAATAACGTTTAAAAGTAGAGAGAAAAAAATGTATGTCAGTTTGATTTCGTTATGAGTTGCGCTGAATTATAGGGAAAAAACTAAGAAGAACCGTTGTGAAACTGGGAAAGTTAAGTTACCGTATGCATACAGCTTCGGCCGCAGTTGTTATTTTTATACACCTATCGAATAATGTGTGTGAACATATGTTATAACTTTGCATCAGCTGTAGGACTGTTTGAAGATGTGAAAAGTAGAAGGATTCGAATCACTATGAAAGTTCACGTGTTTGATGAGAAACCTCTTCATAACACGTTCTCGTTATCTTCGATTTCATGTTTTACTTTTGTACGTATTGTTCTTTGGTTTCGTTTACCTTGAAGTTAAAGTGATTGACAATATTTTTCCTTGTGTATTTCTGTGGTAGCATAATCTGAGAAATGTGATGGGAGACAATTTTTAAGAAAGCTAATACTTGACATTGCACACGCATACAATGCAAGATCAGTTAGGGGTTTGTATGCTGATTCGTTGTTGTATCACGATGCCTCAAGAGTGTGTGTGTGTGTGTGAAAAAAAATAATGCAAAGTCATACCATTTCTGACTACGAACGAGTAATAAACATATTTCCTTTCTGAGAACTGCTCTTATCATAATCTGATCTGTAACACATTCTTTCACAGTGAGGTATGATAACCTTACGGAAGACGTAAATATGTTAGTGATTCTTGTTTATTCGAATTCTAATAAACAACATTGGAATCTTACTGAGGTGGCCTAAGTGACTTTAAACGTAAAATAAATAAGAATCACTGTGCCCCCAGACATTAAAACCTAAAGTGAAGAGTGATTCGAAAGGAATCGAATGACAGACCACGTAATCCAAAGTCAAGTATTAAAATTTGGTCGAAGTGAGCGCTCCATCGGGAATCAAACCCAGGCGAAGGCAAATATTCATACTAATTATTGGATTATATAAAGCTGAACATAATGGCATTAAAACGTAATTAAATTCAATTGTTTATAAAAATGTCATACAAAGAAATTGGAGTTGGTTGATTTACATTAGCGTGTTGACGAGCTGACTTTATACTGCATGAAAGGATAAATATTCAAGATAAACCTTTTCTACTATAACACTGAACCATAATGTGACGAAAATAGAAAGCATAAGGTCTTGTAGCTGCTCTAACTTTCCGAACACACACACACACACACAACTTTTGAAATAAATGTTCATTTTGTTCTTTCTGCATTTCTTTCATGTTCTTTCTATTAGCCTGAATCAATTAATTTCGGTTCACTTGCTCACCATAGAGCGAAAAGATTAACAGATAACACAATGCAAAACGAAATATGAATCGCTGTGCCTCTTGTACTGGTGCAAGAGTGAACCGAAGTCAAATATTCTTATCAGTCCATAAATCTTATTGACCTGACAAAACATAACCATATCCAGTTTAAATTTTCATTATCATTCTGTAAAAATGGACACAGATAACAACGGTTAAGATAAACGTAAGAAGCAGTTTTCTTGCCATAAGAAATACACCATATTCGAACTATTCTCTTCAGTAAACAAAGAAGTGACAGAAATTCACTTCCACTTCTAGTGTCAATGTTTTCATAGAACAAACCGGTAAGATAGAGGACTAGTTACTCTGAAAACAATTCATCGTTCCGACAACACTTCCAGGCAGCACTTCTAATCCTCTTTTCATATTGCTAATGATAGAACTTACTTCCGATTTTAACGTAGACTATCATATTTCAAAACAATAGTAGATAGCGAAAAGCTGTTTCTAGTTCCAATGTTGTCTGTAACGAGCCTTAGGTACGGCTCCGTCGTGGGCCACCGGCCGTTAATGACCAGGACAAACATCTATAAAGGGAAGCATGCCCTACAGTAATAATTGTTAAATGATGGAAATTACGCGAGATCCTCCTAATGCAAATCTTAACTATATTTTTTATCTTAATTCTCATCTATAGGATTTCCACGTTTTTCAGCTTAGAAAAACAAACAAAAAACATGATATAAATAATAAAAAAGATGTTATTATGATATTGAAATTAAAGCTTATATATGCAAATTGAAAACTTTATAACAATAATTCAATCAAGCAATATATACTTCCAATGGATCTGAACAAGAATAGTAGTTTCTGCATATGTAAATTTAACAAATTTTGATCGAAAGAATGTAAATTCTTTGAAATTGCGATCTTTACATTCATTTAAGCATAATATGAAAGGAAATGATAATAGAAGAATTTTCTTACCTCAGGTT
This sequence comes from Thermobia domestica, assembly GCF_964235325.1. Lineage (NCBI taxonomy): Eukaryota > Metazoa > Arthropoda > Insecta > Zygentoma > Lepismatidae > Thermobia > Thermobia domestica. The sequence continues at coordinate 305,415,085 of NC_137455.1, forward strand.
GTGGAAAAATGCCCAGTAGCTGTATATATACAAATGTATTAATATTTATAGAACATTTAAGCAAAATCCTTGTAAAAACCTACATTTCACTTTTTTTATCTATTAAACTGTGATGTGATAAGCTGAGGAGTTAATAAGTACCCTAACCTATAACTTTCTGTACCCTTGTATTTCCTTTTTCAAAATCCGCAAATACCAGTTTCACAGCGATACAGAAAATGAAGTAACCGTGGACAAGTAAAACATTAACAATTCCGTAATAAAAATCAGTATTAACATAAAAACATGAAAAATATGTACAAATACCTTTTTGTGCCTAAACTACACTGCAATGTAGACAAAGGTTTCAAGTGATCCCTTGTACAGGATTATGTTTATTTGATTTTGAGCGTCTTTGCTTGGCTTGCCTTTTGTAGGTTACATCTGGAGCATCCCTTGCAATAGTCCAACAGTAGTCTGCCAATATGTTAGAACTCCACTTTCCCTCATGTCTCTTCTCCATGGCTGCAATATCTTGATGGAAACGCTCACCATGTTCATCACTTACTGCTCCACAATCTTCAGGAAAGAAGTCTAGATGTGAATGAAGAAAGTGGAGTTTCAGAGACATATTGCAACCAAGATTTTAGTAGCACATTAACAACTTTGCTACCAGTTGTTTGTAATTTGTTGCTCGGTGTCTTCCCAAGAACTGTGAACAAACACTCTTCAAGCTTTCCCACGCAGCTTTCTCCTCGTCGAACTTGTGATCTTTGAATAGTTGCCTAGTCTGTGGACCTATGAAAAAACCCTCTTTAACTTTGGCATCACTTAATCGAGGGAATTGTCCTCTTACGTACTTATAGGCCTCATCCTCTTGGTTCATGCTCTTAACAAAACTTTTCATAAGACCTAATTTAATGTGTAGAGGGGGAAGCAAAATTCGGTTACGATCTACCAGTAGTTCATGCTGCACATTTTTCACTCCTGCTCAAGAGTTTCTCTGGTACTCCAATCACTTTTGCGGTAATAAGATCAACGATCTCTACTGTCCCATTCACATATAAAGCAACAATACTTTGTATACCCTAACTGCAAAACTAGCAACAGTGCTATTACTTTAAGGTCACCACAAATGAGCCACTAAAAAACCGTAACATTTAATGGCTTGAAGTAAACGTTTCCAGTTTTCATAAGATTCCTTCATATGAACTGCGTAACCTACAGGAATTTAAGGAAGATCATTTCCAATATGTAAAACACTGCTTTTAAACTCACCTTGGACGAATCTATGAAGAGCCTCCAGTCCGTAGGTTCGTAATTATTTTTAAGTGCCCTCATGAGACCATTTATATATGTACATGCCATAGTATAAAATGTGGCAGTGTGTCTTCCATAGTAAAAAATGAAGTGCACATCTTCTCCCTATTCCGATACACTGAAATATTTACTTTTTCCTGCAATAAATTCCATTGCTTTAAGCGTGACGCTAAAATTTTGGCGTTGCTTTTTGAGAGGTCCAACTCTGATAAGATCACATAGTTCCTCTTGATTAAGTCGATGTGGTTCACATGGAGGTTCTTCTACAACAAACGTAGGGTTCTTCGAAGTACTTGATTTAGAAGCTTCAACTTCTTGATCATCATCAGAAAAAAAGTCGTATTCTTTAGGAGGGTCAGGAACAGGTAGTCCTTCTCCATGTGCAACAGGGCGCATTGCAGAAGGAATGTTAGGATAGATTAAGGCCCGCTACTTCTTCGTGGAAATTCCCTTCTTGACGGAAGGAACCATACAAAAATAACAGTCTATGATGTGGTCGCTTGGCTCCCTCCAAATCATGGGCACTGCAAAAGGCATTGAGCGCCCCTTCCCATTAATACAATTTCTTAGTTTGCTGGCACAAGTGTTACACACGATGTGGGGTACCCAAGATTTATCTTGGTCTCCAATTTTACAACCAAAGTAATATTGATAGGCTTTTCTTATTAGTGGTGTTATAGTCTGCTTTTGTGAGGAAATTGTCACTTCCCCACACACGTAGCAGAAGCTATCCGCACTGTTTACAAAATTTCGCGGCATTTTTGTTTATTGAAATCCTCACAATGTCACTTGAAATAGTTCCGACAACTATTTAAAAATATACATTCAAAATACTAGTATTTTTGCGTACTTGTAGTTGTATTTTTATGTCCTGCACTACACAAACGTCACACCCAAAACGCTGATAACTGCACTAAACCTGTCTTTTCAAACAATAGCAGAACACTACTGAGATAAGGAACACAATGAAAGCAAGCGTTCATATAGTTTCTCCAGTGTTGTCGGATCAGTGTAACATTTTACCCCAAACGAAACGAATATATTTATTTTTAAAGCGTTATTATTAGACATGAATGTAAAACGAAAAGTAGAGCTCATATTCGAAAATAACTTTCAAATTCGTGATCAGCATCACAAAAGCAATAAGAATTAGCTGATTTTGTTCAATTTACATTTTCGTTGTTGAAGAGTGTATTCCACGTATACTCCAGAGATTCGGCCAATTGAACAAGTTTGGTCTATTCTTAATGGGCGTGTGTAACAAAACGAGTAGAAAGTCAAAATGAAATGAATAATTGACACAGAATACTATACTTTTTTATAAACGTAGACCTGAGTCTCATGCAGCGGATTTCAGATATTGTGCCTAAAAAAATTGGGTCACGGTCGACGCACAGTAGCAATGGAATGGCTAGGCCATCCTCTTCAAGCACCGTCGTAGGTACGTAGTTCACCACTTTCGGCCAGAGGCGCTAAAAAAAATTACATATTTATTTGAGGTTGCATACTCCTCAGGCAATACACTCCAAGATTTATATATATATATATATATATATATATATATATATAAAGTGTGGATAAAATTTCCGTCAAAGAACATGTCAAAGAACATGTCAAAGAACAAAATGGTAAGATTGAGAACTGGCTTCTTTGAAAACAATTCATTGTTCGAGAATAGGTCCTGTCACCTCTTTTAATCCTATTTTCAAATTGGAATTGGTAGAATTTATTCCTGGATTTAACGTTCATTATTATAGAGCAAAAACAATAAAAGATAACGAGAAGCAGTTTCTTTGAAATAATTTATCGTCCCGAGAATATATTACATCACTTCTTTCAATTCTCTTTTCAAATTGGAAGTGGGAGATATTGTTTTCGGTTTTAACGTTAATCGTCATCGAGCAAAAATGAAAAAAAAATATAGCGAGAGAAACAGAATTGAGTTAAGCAAAAATGTATATAAATTTCCAATATTTTTTTCTAGGGGAACCACATGACAATGTGAAGAGAGACTTAATCGAACTACGTTAATCATAGTTGAGATCTAAAAATTGTTAATTTCTACAACTTTCAGCTCGTTTAGAGGATTAACGTATGAGAGAGTTTTCACAGATGTTATTCTCTTACAGATTCTTAAATTTTCATCTGGCTTTAATTTGTCCGTCTAATCTCACAAAACACGTAGCATAACCTTGGTAGGTGTCAATATGGTCTTTGTGTGGATTGTAGTGTCTCTCCTCTCTTGACTATTCTCCTTTTCGTACGTTAGTGTAGTAGCTAGCACAGTGGTACAGGATTAACCTTTAATGCAGGGAGGTACAAGTTCGATCTAGACCAAGTAAGTTTATGGAGGACAACATCATGTCCGTTGATTTTCTTGGGATCCTTCCGCTTCCTCCCACTTTATCATTTCAAATCTTTTTTCATCATGTTTCACTCATCTTAATCATCCCTATACCTTAGTCTAAAGAAAATATTTGTGGCACCTTAAACTGAAAGATGTCATCTTCATGGTTCCAGACATTATTATTATTATTATTATTATTATTATTATTATTATTATTATTATTATTATTATTATTATTATTATTATTTGTATTTCAACGTTAATTACATTCTACAATTTAGTCGTGTTTCTATTCTTATGATTAGGTTTGGAATTTTCACATTTTAATAATAAAAAAGGAACGAGAAATCGAGCTTTAGTACGACTAGGAAATCTTAATTTTTGCCGAGGTCCGTTCTGGCAACCAAGGGTAAATTTTTGATACCGTTCCTAAATTAAACAACATTTACAGAAAATTCAGGATGACGAGAAATGGGGTTGAAACCTTCCAAGGAACTACCTTACGTTTACAGCAAATGAACAAAAATAGGGTTTGGCATGATCCGAGCTAAAACTGGGTTCGACTTGAATTCAACTCGAGTAAAGGTAATTTTCTCGAGCCGAGTTCCGAGAGGAGTCACTTTTTTCGAGTTTGATAAATGGATCAATCCTTGAGTTCGTTCTTATCCGCTACGAAATCATGTAACAATACTAGCTAGAATCCAGCAGTTGTGGATGAACGACCTAGAAAGTCATCACTGCTACTGGAATTGGAATCAAGTTGCAAGTGTAGTCGAGTTCGCCTTTGAGCACCTAGACTAGTTCGAACTAGATGAGAGGCACGGTATCTCATTATTAGAGTATGCTTAAGGTTCTTGGTTCTTTCTTGAGCGAGTTGATGTGTGGTGAAGAACGTCGTATCCATGATTTTCTTTAACATTGTCATTTTATTGTTATTCGCTTGCTTTAAACATTTGTCTCCCTGAGCGTAAATTGTATAAATTCGTGTGACGTTAAACTGAAAGATTTCATTTTATTTTCGAATCAGATAAGCTCCCGTTGAAACTTATACTTCTATCTCTCACATCAAAGTACTACTAAATAACTAACTGACTGACAAACTCTATGATCTGTGGAATCTGGAGGTCCAATGCCACGTTTCAAAAGCTCTCCACTGACTACTATTCTTAGTTAATTGGATCCAGTTCCTTTTGTGTATTCCTATTTTTGCGAGATCGATCTTAATATTGTCATCCCATCTGCGCCATGGTCTTCCTAATGGTCGTTTTCGAATTGATCTTCCAGTGAAGACTTTGAAAGCATTTCTATTTTCTTTAATTCTAGCTACATGACCTGCCCAGCTAAACTTCCTAGACTTGATGAACCTAACAATGTTGGGTAAATCGTTTAAATTATGTAGTTCCTCGTTATAATGTTTCCGCCATTCTCCATTCCCGTTCCCTTGTCCCGAATATGCGTCTGAGGATCTTATTCTCAAATACTCTAAATCTATGTTCTTCCCTCGGAGTTAACGACCATGTTTCGCTATCATACAGAACAACAGGCATGATTATCGTTTTATATACTTTAAGTTTCAAATCCCTCGACAGGATTCGCGACGTCAAGGGATTTTGAACCGAATTGTAATAGGAATTCCCTGTTTTTGGTCGATATTTAATTTCTTCTTGGGTATGATTTTGATTTTTTAAATAGGATCTTAGATATTTGAAAGTATTCACGTTATCAAAAGTATTTGTTAATATTTTAATGTACCCATAATTTGCCGTATTACGGTCCCGAAGCACTTCTATGTATTTAACATTCTCTGCATTTACTTCTAAACCCATGTCGCAGCAAGAGTCTAATAAGATCTCTGTATTTCTTTCTATTGTTCTCTTATCATCTCCTATTAAGTTTACATCATCGCCATTAGCCATAACCTGGTGAATACTATTCAACTCTAGACCCTGATTGCTATCTTTAATTCTCCTTATAACGTATTCCAGAACAAAGTTGAGTAATAATGGCGACAACGCATCTTGTTTCAAGCCATTTTGGTGTGAAATCTCGTGGAAGAAAATTTTCCGACGCGGACTTTAGTTAGGGATTTATTTAAACATATCTTAATTAACCTAATTAGCTTTCTCGGTATTCCAAGTTCTGTAAAAACGTTGTATAATATTTCTCTCCCAAACGAGTCGTAGACCTTCCTAAAATCAATAAATAGTTAATATACCGGGATATTGTTCTCCCACGTCTTTTCGAGTATTGTCGAATGGTAAATATTTAGTCATCGCTAAATGAGAGTCTTTTCAATGAATGGTTTTGCTTTAATCATCGTCTGTATTAACCAAAATGGTCTTGGAACGTTAAACTAAAAAAAATCATTCATTACAGTGTCAGATAGTTTATCTCTGATGTGAAAGGCTCCCAGTTTGACTGCAGGCCTTATGAGGCTATGGTAATTAATATTGTGTTTATATATTTGTTTTATCTCTTTTAACAATTTCTGTATAATCAAATTCTTGTTAGTTCAGCCTTCGAGACATAATATGAGACAATATGTTAAAAACTTAATGATATATTAAGTTTAAGGTTCCACGATTATACCCTTTTACGTTAAAGTAGACGGATATATACACAATAGATAAATGATTATGAGAAAATTGATGTACATATAAACTTGCTGAGAAAGGACACTGTGTCTGAATTATATAGCGCTTATCTGTGGTGCTTAGGGTTCCTGGGTCGATCTCCGAACTAATAGGTTTGTGATAGATATCATTGAGTCCGTGAGTTTTCTTGGATCAATTCTACACAAATCCTGGGGAACAATTCGCGAATGTACTTTGTAAGTCAAATCCCTTGTTTTCAGGAAGAATCGTGTTGATTTCGTCAGAGACAGGCCCGTGATACTTCATTAATTATGTATTAATTGGTTTCGCATATATACTTCTTCGAAATTTATTCAATAATTTGTATTATCATTCGTCTGATGGTTATATTAAGTTGAGCCAATATTCGTAAATGTTTCGCAACATAAAATCACATTCATTTGAATGAAGTTAATGTGAATGATCGCTGCATCGGTTAATGTTATTTGTTTTGCCAATTCATGGTTAATAACTGTGTCAATGATAGATTGGAACTTAGGATGAAATAGACCACGGGCATGATACCTATTCATAATTTGCTGAGAAAAATAAAATGCAAGTAATTTAAAATTAAAGAAGGAATTTTGAAACTCTCATTTTCAAATTCTTAATTCCTTTTTTTCATAAAAGTGGAAAATCTTATTCAATATTTTTATTCTAGTATGTATTAAAAATAAGTGTCATTATAATACATTTTAAGTCGTCATGGATAATCAATGTTGGACTTCGAGTAGAGAAGTATTGCGGATCACTGCTCTACTACCATAAGTATCCGTATAAAGAAAAAGTTGTTGGTAATACAAAGGTAAGATATTACATCCCATGATTATACAGGTTAGGTTAAAGAAGACGGTGATGATAAGACGTGAATGAGATGGTGAAAAGAAAATTGGAACGACGAGAACACCCGCGCAAATGATGTTTATTAACCACAAAGTTCACTCGAGCCCGTATACTACATTTGAGGTTGTCTATATATAAAAATTTATTGTAGTATCAAGTTTGAAACCAGAAAATATCCATCGTCGTTATATCACACAGCAGCTTTTATAATAATAATATTTGAGAGGAAACAAAAGTACTCGAGAAAATCTACGAACTCAATGTTGTTCACCTTATATATACGTCGCACTGTGATTGAACCACATACAACGGCAGTAGAGATAATCGTTCAGCTTCTTACTGTGAAAAAGACGTCTGGACGATTTCTTTTCACATCAATCATTATAAATGAATTTTCCTTATTTCTACAAGACAAGTATCGGAATAATACCAATATTAGTATACAAATAGTGAGTATTAAACGATCACAAAATGCAAATTTATGTGTAAATAAAAAAAATTCAATTTTACTAAATTATTATTATTAAATGCACTACATTTAATACTACAGTGCTCAGTGTAAATGAAAAAATAACATTTTCTTCTTCTTCTTCTTTATGAACAAAAGTCGACTTCTTCCATACCATTCAATGACTCAGTGTCGGATTCCCGCAACCATAGCTGTGTTTGTACACTATCAAATAAATCAGCCACAATTGATTATATCAGTCTTTGTTTGCAAAATACTTTCATTTCCAATTTTAAACTCTCCCCATCAATGTTGACATCACTGTTTTTATCAAGAGATACACTTGGAAATCTGATGTTCTTTCCATTAATAATACTCTGTTTATCACCACATGTATGAATTCCAGCAGGCCCTCTGCAAGTAATATATTGCGATTGTACATTATTACGTATAGTATCTGTACACAAACCAAATGTTCCTGTAGCACAACACTGCAAACTTTACTGTTTTTCACAGCATGTTGAATACACGGTAATATTTTCAAGAAATAAATGCAATCGCTTAAACTGCACAGTGTTTCGGGGACCACGATGTTTTCCTTTCTTCTCTAACATCACTAATTTTAAACCCATTAGTTTTCTCACCACCAGTTCGTTATTCCGTCCAAGATAATTTATAAAATTCATTTCCACTTGAGAATTTAAATAGTCCGAAACAAATGGGATCAAATGTTCAAGTTATTCCCATTCTGCTAAATTTAACTTCACTCCAAATACAAGGCTCTCAAGATTCACTGGTTCAAATATATTACTATCCACTACAATACAAATTATTTTTCTTCATTGAATTAAAACCATATTCAACATTCAACAAGTACTCTTTCTTAGCATCCATAGTTCATGCTCAAGCACTCCAGTTGATGCACAAGAAATTTTTCTCCACTAATTGACCAACACATAATAACGATAGTATGCATTCAGATGTCTGTGCATGCATGAAATGGAGGACGAAGTGGAACAATCATGTTTCATCTTGTTTATACATGATACACTTAACCCTTACGGTGATGGAAATTTCACTTCATAATGGCAAACATGTTCATTGTATTGAAAGGCAATTTGATTATAGCATCTCTTAATGACAATTTTTTATATATCATGATTTTGAACGCTACCAAATACTTGCATACCGGAGTAATTTTTCTGTATTCGTTTAATAAACGCATCTCCCTTTTTCAAGTGAAGAAATGGACAATTAGGAAACCATTTTGCATGTTGTACCCATGGATCATCGTTACCAGTAAAATCTTTTAATCCATCACCACAAAGAAGCATATAGTCTGGTCTCTTGTTCACGTAAAAAATCCAGCATCAGTTAATTGGTCCGGAATGGTTTAAATGAAGTAAATGTTCGAATGTTCTTTAACGTAATTCGTTTGTGCAATACTGATTTCATTGTGGACCAAAATATTTATATGCACTAATATATGGTAACTCTGGCACTTGGAATGGTATTTTTTCAGATACAGAATTCGGTCGCAGTTCCATTCTTAATCTTCCACAATTCGTATTTTTCTAATCGTCTGCTTAAATGAAATCTTGCTTACGTTTGTGTGATGAATTATGCCCGAAATCTATGAAAACAAATATTCCCCGTTAATAGGAGCTAGTCAATATTATACTGTAAAACATGATTTATATAGCCATGTTACTTCAGTGTCTGATCAACAGAAAATGACGCCAATATGCATACAGATATCTATGCACGCATGCATGGGGGGATGAAGAGGAAATTAATTTTTCATCTTACTTATACATGTCCCATACACTTACGAAGAACCACCGTCCTGCGCTCGATTCCGGTGAGAGAACTTTCAAAACTGAAAGCATATTTAATTTTACGTTTTAGTGTCACTTTGCTCAGCTGGATAAGATCTATGAATTGGTTTGAATGTTTTACTTCCGTTTCTAAAGCAATTATGCCAGGTTAGAGGAACATGTATTTTTATCACTTGTATTGTTTTCTACTCAAAAGTTCAATGGGTTTGAAAATGCATGATGGCTCACTGGCAGAACGCTCAATTCTAATGAAGGGAGTCACTGGATCGATCACCGTATATGAGAGTTTGTTGTTGACAACAGTATGCCCAATGGTTTTCACAGAGTTTTCATATTCTCATTCCACTGTAATACTAATGTAATTTTTTTAATCTCCAGTATTATTCTGATTACAGAATACGTCTTACTAATCTTGGTTTGATTTTCAATGAGAGAACGTTGAATATTTTAAGAAATTAAATTCATTAAATCCGTTCTGTTGTGAAACGAAAATCAATCAATCAGAAACACACACACAATACGCCAAACTTTGTAAATCATTCCCGCACATTGGTAATTTCTCATTCATTCGGTTTCTATCTATTCAAAACCGAGAATATACAACGTAATAAAGTGACTTTTGGTAGGGGTCGGGCCCAATATATTTCCACGCTCACATGTACCTAGCCACAACAAAAATTCACTAGCTAAATAGGAAAAATTCATGTTTCATCTTCTTTATACTTCCGGTAGCTGTCCAACGGACAGCAAATTTACCCTTGAGCGACTCTTACTAGACGTTTGTTACCCAGAGAACGTTCAAAGGCCGAAGGTTTTCCCAGGGGTCCTACCACTTAGCAACACTGCTCAATACATATTGATGCCTACATACGCCCAGTAACAAACAGTGCCTCAAGGTCAAATTTGCCATCCGCAGGCCCTTCTACTCTGGCCGTAATTGGTATACGTATCACATGACTGCCTTTACAATTCAAACAGTATCCGATATTTCAAAACGGCATATTTCAAGATGGCAGCGGAAGTTCGTGATTTACTCTACCCATTCTTCTTATGCCAATATATGGGACTACCCCGTTTGGGATGTCAATCTTTCACAATTTTCATGATTCGAAAGTTTATTTAACACTAGAAGCACGGAAATTTTGAACCCCCTAGAAGCACAAAGCAGTCAAAATGACTGCTTTCCGTTTCTGATTAAAATGTAGGGTAATGGTGACACAGGATGGTTTTTAATGATATTCGTAATAAGTCACATTCGCAAGTAAGCCTAGGAAGTATATTATTTATTTTGTTAATTTTATTTATAAGCATTAAGTGCATTAAGTATGATATATTAAAAATATTTATGAATAAAATATTTTCGATACCAGTCTTTTTAAAATAATGAAATAATCAAAGATTACTCTCAACTCTTAGATATTAAATATTTATTGTAAAATAACATCTCCTATGATATATTTCTAAATATCTTATTAGAAGATCATTACAAATTCACATACACTTGGCGCGGACAACTCGCTTTCAGATCTCTGCAGTACTCATTCCACAAACATACTTTCGACATTTGAAGCATATCTCAACTGTTTTGCTGTTTTATACAATTGTACTCGACATTGCCACGTGTGTGTGGAAGAAACTTCATCGTCTTCAGATACACTGTAATTGTCATCAGCGACACTGACTATCAACTCCTCGGTCAAACGATGGAGATATTGTCGTTACTGATTTCTTTCCGATAGCTTCTCTGCATATCATCCAATAATTAAAACATGCCAAATCAACCATTTTGAAGAAAACGTACTTTAGCCACCGTCTACACGCACATCTTACAGTATGTTTCTTCTCTATTTGATCCACTATACCAAACTGTGTCTGATTGTAATATGTTATAGTTTCGGGTCTTTTCTTGGTGTCAAAAATTGACACTGACTTATGCATGGAACTCAACACAGAAACGCTTTTGTTCTGCTTACATTTGTAGACAGTTAATGTAATACCCACTCTGATCGCAGTAAACATTACAGTGAAGTAGATGTTTGTTCTTTTTGGAGTGTGGTGGGGGGTAGGAAGCACGTAGTGGTGATGCTTTAGGAAACTCTCTTCAGTTTTGCTTTATTGTCGTGACCAAACTAGTAGAGCTGAAATTTTAGCCCTAAGAGATTCAGCAAGTTTCCTTATAAAGAAGTTATCACATGTCACATTTATTCTTTATTTTAGTAAAATGATTTATCAAACTAGGCACTACAAATTCACCTTACTCTATTCCAAATCCTTGCTTAGGTATGGAAAGCTATTGATGTCGGCAAGTAACCAGATATTAATGCCAAATTTATCGGATTTATTTGGCATATACTGCAGAATTCGACATCTGACTTTCTTAGAATAGAGTTGCTTGTCAACAGTCACGTTGTCATGTGGTTTGCAACATTTTATGTAGTTCTCAAGAAAGGATGCGGTTGCGAATTTGTCCGTTTGAAGTCTTGGAGATCTTGTCAGCTTTTCATCAAATCTCAAGTACAGTTTTATTTCACAGAAACCATATCTATTCATTGTTTTTCTATAAATTGGTGACCCGTTTTTTCTCTCCAAGACCGTAATGGGAGTTGCTGACGCACCAGTATCACTTTGGTAAATAAAAAGGCCCAAATAAGATTGAGTTCTGAAAGAGCTAATGTGCATGTTGTTGACTTCAGTTGCCTATTTGCTTCAGGAATGTTGCACTTTAGGATTTGATTCATCATTGAATCATCAAATAGTAAATGGAAAGAACTACTACATTCTTCCTCAGACACTCATCGCTTGGCAAAATCTGTCAGTCCTGGAGCTTCGTGAACAATATTCTGCTTAGATATACGGCAAACGTCACCTTGCAACGAATCCAATTTTGTCCACATTGTTCCATCCGGAGCAATAAATTGTCACCACTACTGGCGTTGTCTTCTCATCACTGTCTTCCACTTCATCACTTGAATATAAAATGTTCTCTTTAGGTTGAGAATCACTTCAGTTTCCATCTTCATTCCAATCCTGCATTTTGTCATTATTTTCTTCAGACTCATCTTCTCAGAGATCATGTAAAACTGGAAATATTTCTTGAGGTCTCATCGTAAAATGTCATGTGTACAAAGTTCACCTCAGCCAACTACAGGTACAAACTAAGATGCAGATATTGGGCACATGTATCTAAACTAATTTGTTTTTTGACGATAAATCATTAGGAGATATCTTGTAAGGCAATGGAAAAACTTCTATAAAGTTATTTTTGGAACTGGATATCACAATAATATAATAAGTTATCTTATTTTTTCTGCTTCAAATTACAATTAATAAATGTTTCAATATTTCTTTTATCCAGAAACAAGAAGTGTTTTAAACTGCCATTTGTAAATCAGAAACAGATATACTATATTTCCATGTTCTATATAAGGCGTCAAAATGACTGCTTCGTGCTTCTATGTATAACTGACACTAGCGCCCCTGTATAAAGGGACATAAACTTACTATTAATACTATCAACAAGTGGGCAAAAAAAATATTAAAAGTCAGTGAATTTCAGGGCCTTAGCAGAAACGTTACAGAAGTCATACGAAATTATATTTCTCGAAGCAGTCAAAATGACTGCTTCGTGCTTCTATGTATCTCAATAACATTGCATTCTTCCCACTAACTTTGACCCCCTCTCGTCCGTTCCTTATAGAGCTAAGACATTATAACTTTGCTCATACACATATTTTCCCTTCCTCTATCAGGCACACTATGTCTCATCCCGCAACTCATCCATCCATTTGGAGCCTTTACTTGTAAGACAATATAATAAATATATAGGATGTGAATGGATACCGTTTTAAAAAAAATTGGAAAGTTATTCTACATACCAAAATACGAAAACGTCTACTTATAGACATGTCGTACATAGGTATCTATAGGGAGAGTGTTTGAGAAAACGCGAGAAATACAACTTTAGAACAGGTTTTCTTCGGCAAGCAATCTAGGTAACCCTGGTGTTCCAGAATATTAACATTTTCTACCCCAAATCGCATATAATAATATAATAAATATTAACAATGATTGTGTTAGGGGATTTGGTAATTTTTAAAAGGAGATGAGGGATTAATCAAAAAACATCTCTAAATAAGGATAAGTAACAATAGATATAGAAGAAATGCCACATAACTAGAAATGAGAAATTTCTATATTAAATATAATATTTATTTGTTTTGTGAGTGCAAAATCAGCTCCCAAATTTATTCCACGATCTTCCTTAACTCAATGTATAAATCAGATGTGTTAGAACAGTAGCAATATTAACGAACTCGACTTATTTCAGTTTGGTAATACAATCTCGAACAAGCTAATGTTTATCTCGATATTTTTGTACTTAGCATCATTAGTTACTTTTGTCAAAAATTAACTATACATAATAGAAATTATTTCTTGTAAGGCTTTTTGGAAAAGTTGACAACCAGAAGCAGAAATACTACAAGGAATTCTTCAAATTTGCTGTGCAGTTGAACTCTGAAAATATTAACACCGCAATACAATATGAAGCTGATGGAACTCTTAGTGATCTTGACGTTAGTGTTTTACAAAAGAAGGTTAGTATTACAAAATGTTACTCCATATAAATAAAGGTGTATTTTATTATTTCGATATAAGAAGTATACAATATAATTTTGCAATACCACGTTGGTCTCTGGTATGACATATTTGCTGTAACAGTAAATTAAATGATCCTGTGGTACTATCCCAACAATTTTATAGAGCTAGTTGGTGGCACTTCATATTACATCCCTGTAGACAAACTCCCTTTATAAAAATAGTTGCATGAGTACCTTCTGATTCTGGAACATGGATATTTGGATAGGACATATACTAGTTCCTAAATGAAGTCTTGACCCGACTACTGTAGGTTCCATAGTTTTGAAGATGTGGACCATTAAAATTCACTTTTTGATGTTTTGGCAGCCTATAACTCCGAAAGGATGGATTTGTGCACCCAGATTGCAAAATATTTTTTGTCTTATCTTGCTACAAATATCCCTTCAAACATTGTCGGTGTCGTTTTGAACCACACTGTATAATAATAATAATAATAATAATAATAATAATGAGTGGTAGTAGTAGTATTAGCATCATACTTTGTAGGGTTTACATATGATACTAGCATAATACCCATTGCTCTCACGCAGAGAATACCCCACCAGGAAGTCACGGTCGGCATGAGAGATCCTCTTTCTGATCCTCTGCCGACCCCTTATGCCGGCCTCTTTCCGACGGCAGCACCGGCGCATTTACTGCACCTTTACGGTTGTTTACCGACTGCTCGGCAGGGCAATTTTTGACGCCGGCGCATTTTATGCACCTTTTCTGCTGTTTGTGGACTGTTTGGAAAGGCTACTTTACAAGGGCGGCACCGGCACATTTTACGCGCCTTTCCCATTGTTTTCCGAACGCTCAAAAGGACCTCTTTTCGATGCCTGCTTCGCGATTCTCCCACAGGCGACATCCGACCTCTTGCGGCCACCGAAAATTGGCCCTTTACCTACTGGAAACCAACCCTTCCGGAAGGCTAAATATCAGTCATCTTTTACATTAGTCTTGCCTAAGTCTTCATCAATGTTATAATTTCTCGATACGGTGTACCCTTGAAAGTTCTTGAAGTATAATACTTGCATTTATTGTGTCCCAGTATAAAATTTCTTCCTTTTTTGCAGCAGTCAGCAAAAAAAAAAAAAAAAAGTATTGAATGGAATATGCAAGTATTATATACTTTCATAGCTAGAATTCTGTCCTTACCGAGAAATCATAGCACGGAGGCAGTCTTAGCAAAGCTACTGTAAAAGGTAGTGAAACTTTTTCCTTCCTGAAGGGTTGATTTCCAGTCGGCAAAGGACAACTTTTCGACGGCGGCAAGAGTTCGGATGCCGCCTGTGGGAGACTCGGGAAGCCGACATCGAAAGGAGGCCCTTTCGAGCAGTCGACAACCAGCCGGAAAGACAAATAAAATACTCCGTTGCCGAAGCTGGAAAGCAACATTTCGGAGCAGTCCACAAAGAGCAGATAATTTGCGTAGCAATATAATGAAAATCATGGCGGACTCCCACCAGTAATGTTGTACTCTGTACATAGGTAGTACATTTCTACAATTCTCAGTAGGATTTAAGTACAATATAAAAGGAAAGTATCTGGGAATCACTTACAAATGCTTGAAAGCAACCAAAAATATCAAATAAGCAGCTACTAATTACCGTTAAGAATAATTCAATTAACACGTTTGTGAGTCAACGAATAGTCATAGTTTAATTCATCAGACCTACTGTTCACTAATTGCCTGTCAAAATAAATCTTTGTAGTTGGCACGCCACCAGCGTTCCCCATTGACAATCCACTGGCGTGTCGAAAGCCCAAATAAGAAAATGCAAAACTGCTTAATTGTTTATATAACCAAACTGTGTGCACTTATTGTTATTTGATGTAAATCGTTTGTGCAAAATTGTACTAAAATCGTTGGGAAAAGCATTATTTTTTAAAGATATTTTCATTATTGTTAACTATATAACCTCGCCAGAGAACATGCACCACTGTTTGCGAACTCTAGCGTGTAAATTAAAGGAAGGAGAAATGTGGCGAAAAGTGATTTTCTAAATTTTTTAAAGTACAAGCATTCCACTCCCACTAAAAATGAAATTTAAATAAAAATTAATGAAGTAAAAATTATAAATAAATTATTTCAATAAAAGGCGTGTGGTGGCGAAGAGATTCAAACCGAGTCTACCACTCACCGCGCTCACGTTTTTCACCTAGAGAACGGATTTCTCTTTGGAAATAGCGTTCTTTTGATTGCATTATTGGGGTGCACCTTGTATACTACCTCGCCTTATTAAGTATTTTTGCAATAATAAAACGTTGCGGGTCACTTTTTCACTCTATATGCAACAACTATTCACAAAAAGACAAAATCAAGTTATCACCTCTAGCAGTAAGCCAGAGCTCCTAATCTAAAAATTATCCCAACTAACCTAACCTAAATTTATGAAATTACTGCTATATAACAGGACCAATTTCAAAATCGAAAAAATGTGCCAAAACGTACTCCAATCAGTTATATTTGGTTGGATTAGATCAAGTTACGTTACGTTACGATTCGATTACGTTACATTAGGTTAGAGACATAAAAACTACAGTGCAAAAGCACAAACCAATCTGTGCTAGTGACCACTAAATAGCACGAATGCTATATAACTGATTCAGGATAGAGGGACGTTGGTAGGCCCGCCCGATGGCGAGAGAGTGTGTCCGAAGGAAGAGATTGCGTCAACGACGATGGGTATAAGCGTAAGCGACGGTACTGAAAGCATGAGGGGTTTAGAAATCATACATGTTTCAATATCACTTTTTATGATTTCATACTAGTAACGCTTCAGTTGTAAACATAAAATATACATAAAATATACACTGTTCAAAAATACATTGCCGCTGAGTTAGAAACTGCTTACCTTCAGAACTTTTAGAATTTCAAGAAGAAAATCGTACAGTTTCTTAATTGTCGCTCGTTATTTTTTTAGTAAAAAATGAAGTGAAATCTCTAAATTTTATGTCCCACGGTTATGCCGGTTAGGCTAAAGGAGAGAGTGATGATGAGAAATGAATGAAATGGTGCAATGAAAAATGGGGGAGGAAACGGGAGAACCCGGAGAAAACCCACGAGCAGGCATTTGTGTCGTATCGCCAGACCATTTTGGAAATTGAAAAGAGAACAAAATGTATTGCAAAAGGTTATATTTTGTTCGATTACATTAAGTTACGCTAGGATCAGTATTACTTTAATACGGATCCATAGTATAAGTATTAGTGGTAGTAGGAGCAAAAGTAAGAGTAGTAATAGTGGTATAGGAACTAGTTACAAGCCCGGCAGAGGTTGGTTGGGTTCTGTTTTCGACAAGAAATGGGCAAATTAAAAACTTGCCCATTTTTTCTGTACATTTTAAAATTTATGGGTCCGTAACGTGTACCCCTCCGCAAAATAGTCCATCCGTCTCCACATAGAGTTCCGCAAAGTACATCAAAAACAATCAACAAATACAACAACTTTCTTAAATTTTACTATTCCCCTTACTTGGCTCGTACACATTCTTCCTCACAAATTTAAATAGATCCTACAATTGACCCGGTAAATTTCCTACAATTTATCCGGCAATACGCCAATTATCCCACGAGTACGGTGTATGACCACCACAAAGTCCACACTTCGCGAGCTGGGATATAACTCACAAATGAAATGCCATTCCATTGACATACACGCACCATTTCCACACTGCTTTTCCCGCCAATATATTGTAACAAGCGTACCTATCCGGGAACTATCCGCCTCCACATACAGTGAAGCTTACATCGAACCATCATTTCTCGCGGTAGTTCCGTCCGTTGTGTGCCGACTTTCTAAAGATTCCGTTATCACAAAACATATTTAATGGAATCAGTATCCACCCACAATAAAAACCTTCGGACAGTTTCAATGTTTACTTCATCATTAAAGAAGATACAGGCTCTGTTCATTTTCCAAAATTCGACCCGTTGCCGCTGGTACACGATAATGAAACTTTCGCGGACGCCCTGTCAACGTCGTTTTTTTTAAAAGGAAATTACGGCATACTGTCTGCATAAGACTTAGTTCGTATTTTAAAGCAACAAGTTACATTCTAACTCTCTTTGTTTTCTTTTACTGAATGGCTCTGTTTTTGCTCGTCGCGGTAGAAAATCGCACGGAAAGACGCCGGTGTCCGGCGCCGGCAATCCGACCGCGGCATCTTGTCGGCGTGGACAAATTGTCCGATTGTAGCCGGCAGATCCTGATGTTATACGTATCATTTGGGACATATCTGGCAATAGGGACTGACTTTTGATTTACACGGCCTTGGAAGTGTCACTGTTCGTCTCAAGGACCACAAAAAACTATTTATTCGATATTAATATCGATCACTTTCAGTCATTTTTATATATCTCCTCATTCTTTTTCCCTTCAATGACCTCGGAAATTATGGATTCCAAAATAATATAGGTTATTTAAGATCATTTAAAAATATTCCCGCTCCTTATCATTATCCCCACTTCCAACCCAATTTGTATTGAAAATTTGATTAAGATTTGCCAGATGCCTTAAGAGTTATTAAGTCACAAAGAAAGTAACTGCTATATTTATTTTCCAGAAATTGCCCCACCTTATCACAAACTTGCACGGTGAAAGTGAAATAAAAGAAACCATCTCAGGTACGAACCTCATATACGTTGAAACTTTGATTGAGATCTCTCGGGTGGTTCAAGTGAAATGACAAAACTTTTGCAAGCCTAAATCTCATCTACTTGAAAATTTGATTGAGAGATTGAGATTGGTCGGATAGTTTAAGGGTTATTATGTCACAAGAATAGTCACTTTCATTTAAATATATTTGTTTCTATATATATCCCTCATCTCTTACGTTACTCAATCAAAGTGAAAATTATAAAAAAAAAACATCACAGTCCCGAACTTCATCTATGTTGTAAATTTAGTCGAGATTCGTCCGGTGTTTCAAGAGTTATAAGCTTTCATTAATTTTTATATATAACCTACTTCTCCCAAACCCCAAGTTCTACCGTCAAAGGGAAATGATTAACAATTCCAGGCCCAAATTTCATTCCTAAAATTTGGCACCAAATATGATTAAGTATAAAAAAATGAAATATGAACTGAAATGATAACTTATTACAGTCTTTCGTACATAATGGACTAAACGAAAGAACATACATTAAATAACTTCTCCAATGCGTCGACAGTGATCCAATTTTTTTAGGCACACTATCTGAAATCCGCTGTATGAGACTCAGGTCTACATTTTTTAAAAAATGTATAGTATTCTGTGTCAAATATTCATTTCATTTTGACTTTCTACTCGTTTTGTTACATACGCCCATTAAGAATATACCAAACTTGTTCAATTGGCCGAATCTCTGGAGTATATGTGGAATACACTCTTCAACAACGAAAATGTAAATTGAACAAAATCAGCTAATTCTTATTGATTTTGTGGTGCTGATCACGAATTTGAAAGTTATTTTGAATATAAGCTCTACTTTTCGTTTTAAAGGCATGTCTAATAATAACGCTTTAAAAATAAATATATTCGCTTCGTTTGGGGTAAAATGTTACACTGATCCGGCAACACTGGAGAAACTATATGAATGCTTGCTTTCATTGTGTTCCTTATCTCAGTAGTGTTCTGCTATTGTTTGAAAAGACAGGTTTAGTGCAGTTATCAGCGTTTTGGGTGTGACGTTTGTGTAGTGCAGGACATAAAAATACAACTGCAAGTACGCTAAAATACTGGTATTTCGAATGTATATTTTTAAATAGTTATCGGAACTACCTCAAGGGACATTTTGAGGATTTCAATAAACAAAAATGCCGCAAAATTGTGTAAACAGTGCGGATAGCTTCTGCTGCGTGTGTGGGGAAGTGACATTTTCCTCACAAAAGCATACTATAACACCACTAATGAGAAAAGCCTATCAATATTACTTTGGTTGTAAAATTGGAGACCAAGATAAATCTTGGGCACCCCACATTGTGTGTAACACTTGTGCCAGCAATCTAAGAAATTGTATTAATGGGAAGGGGCACTCAATGCCTTTTGCAGTGCCCATGATTTGGAGGGAGCCAAGCGACCACATCATAGACTGTTATTTTTGTATGGTTCCTTCCGTCAAGAAGGGAATTTCCACGAAGAAGTAGCGGTCCTTGACTGTCCTAACATTCCTGCTGCAATGCGCTCTGTTCCACATGGAGAAGGACTACCTGTTCCTGACCCTCCTAAAGAATACGATCTTTTTTCTGATGATGATCAAGAAGTTGAAGCTCCTGAATCAAGTACTTCGAAGAACCCTACGTTTGTTGTAGTTGATCCTCCATTTTAACCACACCGACTTACTCAAGAGGAACTAACTAATATAATCAGAGACTTGAACCTCTCGAAAAGCAAAGCCGAAATTTTAGCGTCACGCTTAAAGCAATGGAATTTATTGCAAGAAAAAGTAAATATTTCAGTGTATCGGAATAGGGAGAAGGAGTGCACTTCATTTTTTACTATGGAAGACACGTTTGTGGCATGTACATATGTAAATGCTCTCATGAGGGCACTTAGAATTAATTACGAACCTACGGAGTGGAGGCTCTTTATAGATTCGTCCAAGGTGAGTTTAAAGGCAGTGCTTTTACATATTGGGAATGAACTTGAATATGAAGGAATCTTATGAAAACTGGAAACGTTTACATCAAGCCATTAAATATTACGATTTTTAGGGGCTCATTTGTGGTGACCTTAAAGTAATAGCACTGTTGCTAGGTATGCAGTTAGGGTATACAAAGTATTGTTGCTTTATATGTGAATGGGACAGTAGAGATCGTGGTACTCATTACTGCAAAAGTGATTGGAGTACCAGAGAAACTCTTCAGCCGGAAGTGAAAAATGTGCAGCATGAACTACTGGTAGATCGTAACCGAATTTTGCTTCCCCCCTACATATTAAATTAGGTCTTATGAAAAGATTTGTTAAGAGCATGAACCAAGAGGATGAGGCCTATAAGTACCTACGAGGACAATTCCCTCGATTAAGTGATGCAAAAGTTAAAGAGGGTGTTTTCATAGGACCACAGATTAAGCAACTATTCAAAGATCACAAGTTGGAAGAAATTCTCCAAGATGAGGAGAAAGCTCCGTGGGAAAGCTTGAATAGTGTTTGTTCACAGTTCTTGGGAAGACACCGAGCAACAAATTACAAACAACTGGTAGCAAAGTTGTTATTGTGCTACTAAAATCTTGGTTGCAATATGTCTCTGAAACTCCACTTTCTTCATTCACATCTAGACTTCTTTCCCGAAGATTGTGGAGCAGTAAGTGACGAACATGGTGAGCGTTTCCATCAAGATATTGTAGCCATGGAGAAGAGATATGAGGGAAAGTGGAGTTCTAACATATTGGAGACTACTGTTGGACTATTGCAGGGCATGCTACAGATGTAACCTACAAAAGGCAAGCCAAGCGAAGACGCTCAAATAAAAAAAACATAATCCTGTACAAGGGATTACTTGAATCTTTTGTCTAAATTGCAGTACAGTTCTTCCACAAAAAAGGTATTTGTACATATGTTTAATGTTTTTATGTTAATACTGATTTTTATTACGGAATTGTTAATGTTTAACTTGACCACGGTTACTTTAATTTCTGTATCGCTGTGAAACTGGTATTTGCGCAATTTTGAAAAAAGGAAGTACAAGGGTATAGAAAGCTATACATTAGGGTACTTCTTAACTCCCCAGCTTATCACATCACAGTGAAATAGATAAAAAAAAGTGAAATGTAGGTTTTTATAAGGATTTTGCTTAAATGTTCTATAAAATTAATACATTTGTATATATACAGCTACTGTTGTACAAGGGTGTTTTTTTCACAACCTGAGCTAAGAAAATTCTTCTATTATCATTTCCTTTCATATTATGCTTAAATGAATGTAAATATGGCAATTTCAAAGAATTTACATACTTTCGATCAAAATTTGTTGAACAGTGTTATCTTCCTTAGCAACAAAAGTTATATTTTCATCGGTTAAATATGATACCACTCATTTAGCATAGCGATCTGAGACAAGATCTGGCCAAAACAAATAATTATCATTGGAATGGTACGTTTTGATAAACGGAATAAGTATTTTCTTAATGCAATGAGGAAAAACGATTGCGAAATACCTGCAAGTAAAACGGATAACCATACCGGTATTTTTTCTCAAATTTGCTTTCCTGTTTACATTCAACATCCTGAGTATCTGAGTTATAATGAGTACTGTAAAATCCAACGTTTGCATTTTTATTCAAATTCTTGAAAAGAAAATAACTTTCATCATTGACAATAAATTGCTTTCGACGAAACTTCTGAATCTTGGTCGCAGAATCTTGAATCGAATCCTGGTTGTTGTTGTTGCTTCTGACTTTTGTCCTGAACTTGTATTTTCCGCAACTTGTATTATATTTCAAATTTGATATTAAGAGTTTTTACTATATCTACAAGAGTTGCTACATCTAACATTATCTTGATTTTCCCGATTTGTTGTTGACTTCTTGCACCAATGGCCGAATGTTGGCTTCATTCATTATAGGTCCTTCCGACCTTATCCTAATTTCCGATTGGATGTTTTTCTTTTCCCCGACAACGAATGTATCGATATATATTTGTTTCTTTCAAATTTTCTTGTTTTAAATGATCTGCTATAAACTCTTTAACTTTATTAATGTGATTGTCACAAATACATACACTCAACAATTTAGCCTATGTGATGCATGATACAATATATCTCTCTTATAAATTACTTCAACAATATTCGGTGAGACTAATGATGATGGACTAAATTAACCGCCTGTAAACTACAAAAACATTCTATTATTCGCGAATTAGGCAACAGGTAATCATCGGGGTGAAATTTTAGGAATCGCTATACTTGAAAATTTGATCGGTCCTAGTATTATTAAGTTTTATTAAATGAATATATATTTCTTCCCTGCTCCAAACAAAAAGTTCAACCGTCAAATAGAAATGATAATTTCTTCCATGCCCAAATCCCGTCCATATTGGGAATTGGATCAAGACCGGAAAGGTCGATAAAAAGTTACTCAGTTTTATTTATTTTTATATATCTCCTCCCTCCCTCTCATTTCTCCTAAGTTCTTACGTCAGAAAGACATGATAAAAATATTTAAGGAGCAAATCTCATATATGTTGAAAATATGTTCGAAATCATTCGAGTGGTGCCAGCTGTATTTATCTTTATACAACTCTTCTCTAGCCCCTTTCCCAAGTTCTACCGTCTAACAGAAATGACGAAAATCAACCCATGCCAGAACCTCATCGATGTTGCAGATTTCATCGAGATCGGTGGGGTGGATCAAGAGTTATGAACTCACAAACATAACCACTTACGTAGTGGAGTGTAATGCTCGACGAATTTATGCGTGCTTTTTCATGAACGTTGCCAACAATGCTCAAATTAAAAATAAGAAAATGAACTTAGATGAGCCAAAATTCTTCTGTACGAAAATTTTTTGAGTAGCTTTGACCAAACAGAAATCGGGAAAATAAACAGGAAGTTGTTTTTCGATCCATCTATGTATCTTTATCTAGGATATATATATATATATATATATATATATATATATATATATATATATATATAGTTTTTCACAAAATTCTCAGCAGGGCCATAAGTCAGATCCTAGTGCACAGACGTCTGAAACAAAAATGTTATCGAAGTGCATGCGACAAATTACGTGGTAACGCTTCTGAAATCAGGTCGTCTGAGGAATAACTCTACGACGGATCGACCTCAAACAGTTAAACAAAATAAGGGATTTATTTTTCTACAATAGGAAAGTTTGCTAAATATTGAACAACTTTCGGGAGAAACACTTTGCCATATCTCCTACAAATTGGGAGGTATACAAGCTCATTAATACATTAATGCGACGGTTTCCCATCCTCCAACTCCAATGGAATAGCAAATAATGGTTTGAAAAGTAAAGCGCGGTACGAAGTGAGGAATCAGTGGCGTCTCGGGAATGCATCTATTAGGGACTTCTACCTTCATATCCGAAATAGAAAAAGGGGTCGAGTTTGCATTGAGAAAGCATAAATATTGAACCACCTTCATAGGCAATAGGTCATAATAGGATCGCAGAAAAAATAGTCCATGCAAGCAGTTCGGGAGACTTGATAGAAAACTGCGATTTGAAACCTCTTCAGATCCAGAATTGTGGAAATAGAACATTTAACTCTTCCCTACAGATGGCAACATTATCTGTTGAACAGCCATCTAGTTGAAACCACACCGTTGGACGTATAGGGACAAGTACCCTTTCTAATAGCAGCTATAGATCCTACCCCGAGAAATCATATGTTAAAGGACCCCCAAACAACCATAGCATAAGGACCTGATGAAAATGTCTATTTTGATCAGATGAGACAATCACTAACTTCACCGACACCATCCTCTCGTGCGATCTGTCGCGAAGATATTTCGTACAAGAGCATCCACAGCAATAGCCACAATAACTTACATCAACTACAATATTTTAATTTTGTACGACTCCTTTCCAGACACCGTAGCCTCGGCAAATGTTTCCTGTCTACCGCAATTGTGCTGCTAACTTCCACAAAAGATTGTAGGAACTCGTTTGTCATTTTGGATGATCGTGCTGCAGCTCTATAATTTTTAAGAAATTCCTCTAAAATCATTACCGTTTGGAATGCCTTCAAATTCGTATATGCCATGAATGTTTTTCTTTACTAACAACACTTCGTACTAAAAACACTCAACCAACAAAAGCATATAGGCTTAAGCTTGGCAATACGGTGAGTACGATAGCAGACCCACCTGAACGCGATAAGATCTCTTCCTGGGTGTTCCCAGGGTTTTCTCTCATTGAGACCAAGCAATTGCTGAAACGGTAGGTGCGAAACTAAGTCCTGGAGGCTTACATTTTTCATCATTCAATTCTTTATTTCGGAGTTCTCTGCTTACTTCCACAAAAGCCCCAATATTTTAAATATCTTGCGAACGCTAACCAGCCAACGTTGTCTCCAAATTTATTTTCGTCATGCATTTACTCAAGTTCTATTTGCCATTTGTCTCGACGTCAATGTGAATGATGGTGGATGCTACAGTAGGAGATTCTTCGTTTGGGCTCATTACATCTCATCATAGTTTCCCCCCAACATCTCAGCCATACGGTACCAACTGCCATTAACTGTTGCTTATGAAAGTGGTCCAAATTTTAGCATTCCTTTCAACAGATGCAAAATGGATCCCGGTTTCTGTTTCACATTTTAGTTAGCTGACCCTAATAGAGGTATTCCTGTGACGGCATTGTTTTTGAAAATTGTACTATTTACTTCCTTATGTTCACTTTAGTACTTCGCTTTAGTTTCAATTATTTGTTATTTCTTTTGAGTTGTAACATAAGAAAATCCTTGCTCTGACGTATTAATGAACTCGTGAACTTCCTAAATAGTAAGAGGTATGACAAAGTGTTTCTTCTGCCAAAGTTGTTCAAAATATAGCGATTGTTTCAATAGGGGGGAACAAGCACCTTTCTTTTCTTAAAAGTTTGAAGTTGACACTCGTAGAAGTATTCCTGAGATAAGAAGCATCACCACGTGAGTTTTCATGTGCATATTAATATTTTTTCTGTTTCAAAGAGTGGTGTGCACTAGGAGGTGAGTTAAGATTTTATTTTGGATTTCATGAATTACCCTCCAAACATCTCTGAAAACAGACGTCAATGAACGATTATGATATATTTGTTGTATCGTTCTTCACATTTCTTTTCTCTTTCATTTCATCTCTGTAAAATAAAAAGGACAAAAGAATCAGGTTATCGACAGGATTGACAATTCGTGTAGTTTCCCATTAGAAATATTTTCAGGCGGAAAATACATCCAATACGTGCTTAATTGTAAGAAATCAATCCATTACAGCATTGGGGAAGTGCTGAGGGAATTAATATTAACCTTAGTATTTGAAAAATTGCTATAGTAAGCTATCCCAAACACACCAAAATAAATCTGTTACATCCAGAGTCGAAACCAAGGAATATCCCCGAAGCAGGAATGGAGGGTGTTGACTGAAAATGTGCACAACTGAGTTCGAGTAATAGTCGTAACGAACCCAAACCAATTTGCTTGGTGCTATGTGTTTTAGATACACAATTAGACCTCGGAACCAAGACACATTCATTTGATAATGTTCCTACAACCGTTAAAAGACTGCCGACCGCTTATCATAAATTTCAATTAGAAAATTACAATGGATGTCTTTCTCTGACTGAGATTTACGGTTATGCGCTTCATCTGCACAAATTCAGCCAAAAACATAACCACTGTCTTTATTCTCTTAAAAAAAACACTGTGTTCCACAATGACTCATTTAGGTATCATTGTATTTTATTAATACATTGCGTGAATTTCTAAGCAAATGAGAAACTTTACTTAAGTAATGTATCTCATTGAGAAATTATTAAATTTTAAATGAATTGACGCATATCTCGGTAAGAAGTATATTTGAAAGACATTTTTGATGGCTAATTTTTGACTTGATATTTTTTAATCTCATATTATTGATTATTCTATTTACCGTATTTTACAAATTTGAATCCTAAATGGGATATACTAAAGTTTAAAAATAATTCTCCATTCATATTGGCAGATAGAGAAGACAATCATGTAGGTAACAGATGTAGTTCTTTAGATAATTACAATTCTTATGCCTGTATAATAAAACTTAGCTTCATTTTTTGTTTAAATCATTAAGTCTCTAACGATAGTTTGAAATACAAAAGAAATTCTATAAGATTTCAAATGGTTAAGAAGGTAAACAATTTTACGATATTCGTTTTTTTTAAAAGACGACGATAACATTATTGGTTTTTGCATTCCATAAAATAAATGACTGTCAGATTATTTGAAACGCCAGCTATACTTATATATTAAATGCTATAATCAAGTGTTACAAACAGAAAGATAAAACTTTATAGTTTATATTTATTTCTCGTTTTTAAAATCTTTTAATAGAATAACATTATTTCGTACCTATTTCTGTAAAAAAAGAATATTATAGATCACTTCCTAATTGAATTAACTAATGTTACAATATTACATTCTTTTACTACAATATAACAAAAATGTTACAAACAAAAACAACTTTTCGGTACATCCCAGTATTCTAATGTTTAGTTTACTATATGTTACTTTGAATTGCTATCTGTCTTTCATTATTCACATTGAAATGAATTTTATTTGTTATTATTTCAACCTTATTTCACATAGTTTTAGCAGCTGAATTGGTTGTTTACTCATTTTACATTTTTACAATTAATATCAACGTGAGAAAGGACACTAGAATTCGAATAGTCGTAATAAATGTCTCATATAATATGTATTTAGTTATATTATTTTTTATCTGTTCGTATTTGTAGATCAGAATGATGCCAAAAATGTCTGTTGTTCCTTTCACAAACCAATCTCACAGATATGAAGGTGAATTTTTGAATACGGAATATGGAATATGCGTTACTTATAATTCAGCACTACCAACAGTTGAAAGGTAAACTCTCTGCCAGAAATACATTTTCAGTTAAGTCGCACTAAGCGTTAATAATGCAGTAAATTTTTGAGTTTTGTTTTAGACTGATATCTACTTTTTAAATTGTAAGGTTTTCTTAGGCTAAAGCAGGAAACTACCAAGTAGAACGAATTATCATAGACCGATTTGAACTATGAATTAAATGTTTGGATATCATTCCTAGCTACGTTAAAGTATCTCATTCAAGAATTCTTTAAATTGTATGCTATAACGAAAAGTTGTAGGAACAAATTGTGACTAGGAGAACTTTCCTGATGTAGGTGATATTTAAGCTGGCTATCTAGATAGCCACCTTGGAATTAGGTTCATTTCCGTAAGTGAGAAGCTGACAACGAGACATTATTTGGAGTAACATAAAAAAAACACTTTGGTGAATTCAGTTTTACAAAACTTTAATCTGGTAAAAAAATTATTAATTGGATGACAATACCCCTGGCTGATGATAGCATGCTAATTATTAATAACTAATGATATTATATCCCATAAATTAATTGTTGTAGATGAGATTAGTTACTAAAATATTATTTTTAACTTTAAATGGATCCTGATTACTCTGAATTTGGTTGAGAGTTCACTGAACTTTCCTGATGACTTAACGAAAGGTATCCTTATAGACAGTCAAATGTGTCTTATGTGACTGTCGTACATGAGAACACTCGTCTTAAAATAACAGGTTGAGTGTAGGATACTTTCTATCCTATAGATATAAAACGGCCAGAGAGAAGGAAGTAGTGAAGGCATAACAGGCATCAATCGCAGAGTTTGTCTAGAAAACATTTTGAGGATTATACGCACATTGTGCTTTTAACAAGAATACAATAAGCAGAATTATATGCGAGAACAGAATTATTATAAGTGACATCCAGAAAATATAAAAATTCAACAATGTTTAGAGAAATTGGAGGATCAAACTCTGTGACTTGTGTATCAATCAACTTTTAAGTTATCCTGACATTCTGCATAGTGATGAAATATTTTTTTTGTGTTAATGAAAAATGAACAGACAAAGAACATATGTTATTAATCACCTGTTAATCCATATTTGAAAGTCCAAAAAACAGTGTTACTGCAGAGAAGGTTATGGGGTGGTGATCCACATGGGGTACATATATCTTTGATCCATTTCTTTTAATGAAGGAACAGGGAACAGTGAATGTCCATGAGTCTACAATTGCAACGATATATGGTCTTACGTATGTATATCAAAGTGTTCTTTTCAATGTTCTTACAACATTTTGAAGCACCCTCTCATTATTTGGCAATTCCTTCATGTCCGATTTGCTGATACGTGGATTGAGTGATGAAGATCAAATGAATAACAAACTAGGTCACCAGAACGTACGTCACAACTTACACCTTTCATGTCATTTTAGCCATTATGTACGTTATATTCTTCAACTTCGACATCAATTCACTGAGACATGAGAATCTACTTATTACTCTAAAAACTCTGTTTAATGTTCAGTGGTCGTTTTAGACTCGGTTTCTTCTGTATTTCACAAAAAAAATGTTAGGTATATTGAAAACAATTTGTGAATCAATGACTTACCACAAAATAAAGGTACGAGAAGGAAAATATTTTATCTATGTTTCTAGTAAAATTATGACTAAAACTTAACTTGTACTTGCCATTTGAAAACTAGATCTGAATCGAAAAAGGCCGCAGTCAAGGTCATAAATTACAGCAAAGCTCCTCCATGTCATTACATGTTATTACAATGTTATTTTAAGCAATCTCTTATTTGCGAATCCTTAACACGGTCAACAGGACGCTTCTGGGTGGCATATGTGCAACTACTGGAGTAAATAAGTTTCATATCAACATTAATAAAATTACAATAAAATGACGTATTTAAGTTTAACATTAAAACGAAACAACTAAGATCTACGAACTCCAGTTTCATTATTTCAGTAATGGGAATGTGTAAGGTATTATTGCAACGCAGATCCCATAAAAAGATTTCCTGCTGTAGCGTACTGCTCTTGCTGTACGTAGTCAAATATTAAATTATAAATCTTAGTAATTTTTTATGATAAAGAGATAAAGCAATACTTACTGGTCTAATTGAATATTCTTGGCTGCAATATGTATTATTATTTAAGTTAGGTAACGGTGTAGTGTAAATATGATTAAAAGATAAATAAGTTTTGTGAAAACATTTTTGAAATTACAACAAAATAATGTATTAAATTTGAAAATTCAAATCGAACAACTAAGGTCTACAACTTGTGGTTTCAAATGTTTCAAAAATGGGAAGTCGTAACATATCATTAGAACCCTAAATCCACAAAAAACATTTCTTGCTTTCACGTACTGCTTTCATCCAATTTGCGTACCAACTCCTTTTCAATACATAGAAAGGGCCTCTTCGCTGATCTACTGCCTAATGTTTGTTCTGCCTAATGTTTGTTTTTATACCTGTTTACAGACAAATCAACGGGGGAAATAACTTCACATACTTACACACACTCTCTCTCACACACACAGGGTAAGGGGGAAAAAGAAGAAACGTCATAAAACTGCATTTTTGAGAAAATGGTGGTTTAATATTAAAAACCGCGTCAAAGAATAGGGTTAGTTGCATCTTTTGCCCCTTTTTAATGGACGTTTTCACATCTACGTCTACATGGCATATATAGTCAAATAGTACCAAGTCACCAACGGACAGGACAAAGCACCCGAAAAAGTACATACATGGGCTTTCCTTGTTTTTTCTTCTTACCCTTCAACATACACACATATATATATATATATATATATATATATATATATATATATATATATATATATATATATATATATATATATATATATATAAGTCAAAGAAAAGCATCTGAAAAAGAGATATACTCTGTGTTTACGTTTTAATTATTGTTTCTACATTATACGTGTTTCGAAACATTGTTTGTGTTTCATGTTTCACTATTGGAAGAAATATGTAGTAATATATACATATATATAGACGTAGTTCATTTAAATTAGCACTGGCAGAGGAGAAAGGTACTATTGAAATAAAAAGTGGTGACAATACTTAGAATAGCGGCCCGAGTGACATATTGGAAGTCTTTGGATGCATGCAGTATAGGCATTTTTGTGATGTCATCAATATAGCCGCAAACTCCAAACGAGTTACTGTGATAAACGTAACGGTATCTTCGTTGCAATTATGTTTAGAAAAAGAATTTTGATATCTTTTTAAATCACAAAGACATGGTACTAGTTTATGTAGACACAGGTTTTGATGAGACACATTTAGAAATACTTAGCTGTAAATTCTAAGGTTTAGAAGCACATTTCTCTTCTTCACTTTTGAACTAAAGGTTCCATAAATGATGAGAAAACTAAAAGGTTTACATGAATAAACAAAAAGGGTAAAATATTTTCCTCGTTTTGTTTTTAAATTTAATTTAACTAATAAACTAAACTATTTGATTTTGAATGTAATGATTTCCTGAAGATCGTGTCCACGAAACAGAGTAACCTATAACACGTTTCCCTGACAAGGAATTAATATCTTCCTCACACTTGAGTATACGTAAATAACTTTGGCGTCATTTTGAAGAATAAGTTAAAAGTATTATTTTATGTAAAGAAAGATTTTTCATAAAGCACGCGTTTATTAAATGGTAGCACTAAATAATAGCATTTCCTAAAAGGTTTTCGTTTTTGAATTTTCAACTTTATAGTTTTCCTTACATGCCATACATGGAGTACAGAACTATATGGTTCAGTGGCTTGGTCATTATGGAATTTAGAAGAGAAATATTTAGAGACCTTCATAATGTGGTGTTGGACGAAAATGAAGATGCTATGGAAATAGAGAGAAGTAAACGAACATATTTTAAAACAGATAGGATAAAAGATAACACCTTAACCAGGATTCTTTGGAGGAGAGATAATTGGCAAAGCCTAATTGAATTGAATCGTCTTACGAAGAAATTTTCTTCTTCGTACCGGCATAGAGGAAAAGATGGAATGAAAGCAAAGAGTAGGAACAAGAGAAACACAATTGACCGATAATTTGAAAATATTGGAATGAAAAGAGGAAACTGAAAATCGAGACATATTGAAGAAATAATTCGAACCCGAAACCTAAAATTAAAGAGAAACAATACGCATTTCTTCTAGTAGCGTTGTCTAGTAGATTTATTTGCAAAGATAATGTTCGAAAAGGCATTTATCATAGTAGACACATGATTCAAAGATGAGTTACACGTCTAGCAATAATTCCACGATCAAAACGGGGGGCAGGTGTATACGCCGAGATACACAGCAAATACGAAGTCAAACAAGCCCAAGAGAAGGGAATTAAAATGACTCGTTGACACAGAGGGCTCCATTCCATCAATATATTCAGCGATTTCTTTTATAGTATTGACAATGAGTGATCAACTTGGTGGGATATGCGAACTGTTATTGTGTGAGTTCAAACTCGGGTACAAAGCTGGGGCAGCAACCAAAAACATTTATCATGCAAAAGAAATAGATTCTGTGGCCAAACGTACAATAATTACTTGCTACCAGAAATTAAGCTCAGGCTCTAAGAATTTCGAAGATGAGCAAAAATTCGCCTGTAGCAGGCTAAAAGATTCTGAAGTCGCACGACACGTCATCACAGCGCGCGACACGCCATTAAGGAAAATCCATTCACAGAACAAGATGATTATCATAGCATCATGGAATATCCGAGTCCACTATAGTACAATAACTTTACAAGCCCTATCAGGACATTCCACATTAATGTTACGTGAGTTGATCACAACTCAAGCCCAGAGAAGAATAAGTTGGTTCCGATAACTTCTTCAAACTCAGCGTAATATGCATTTTCTGAAACAAAGTCACACTTGACCAGTAGATTTTTTCTGAAAAATCCAAATGTCTCATACAAGTGGCTGAGTAAGGACCGAGTAACACTGGTGCTTGAACCATAAAGTTATACACTGTGTGTGGTAAAACTTCGACGGGATAGTTACTAAGTGATAGTTCCTAACCAAAATCATATAAACGAAGAAATAAAATGTTGACTAAAAGCAGGTGATTCGTGTTATTATTCTATTTAGTATCTTTTGACGTCACGAGTTCTGTCGCAGAATGTGATGCTTGAAACCTTTAAAACGATAATTATCATATTGTAGTTACGAAACATGGTCACTCACCTGAGGGAAGACCACAGACGAAAATATTTGAGAAGAAAATCCTGAGACGAATATTCAAACTCAAGATGAACGAGAAATGGACAATCACTTTTACCACTTACTAAACATTCTTATAGCCATCCAGGATAGGGGGTTATCTTCTCATGTAGAAAGATTGATATAAAGTTGTAATGCTTTCAAAGCATATCCTGGAAATCTAATCGAGAAACGATCATTAGGAAGACCTACGTGCAAATTAGGGGCAATCTTAAGACAGATTTGGCAGAAATATAATCACACAGTAGAAACAGAATCAGCTGGCAAATAATAGGAGTCAAAATAGAGTTTTCAGCGGAAATAGGAACACTAAGTAGAATCTGGATAAAGTTGGCTAAGAATAGAAGTCATTATAGAATTTTAATAGGCGCGGCATGGAGCTCTCGAGTCCCATAGATCATTGGGCTTGTTAATTAGTTAATTATTTCCTAACCGTCATAACATCAATACCGACTTTTATGGAGAACAACTAGACTGGATATATCTGCACTACAAAAAATAGTCTGCGTTTGTGAACAGAAATCGATGCCTGCTTGAACATAATAATGCCAAACCAGATTGGAATCGAAAATACAACAAAAATTCAGAAACGCCATAGTGTCAAACTAATTCTACAAAATGTATATACTGTAGAGTTCAGGATACCTCTTCGGATTACTTGCTACCTCGGTACATGGCACTTCCTAAAATGACGAAGTTTCAGGAAAAGCAGAAGGTAGAAATATAAGTTACTGTAATCTTGCCACGAGAGACAAGATATGGTATCCACATAAAATAGAGGAACTGTCAGGAAAGTGGCTACAGAGAGATTAACACGTGGGACTAAACTTTGAGTATTATTCATGTTTCGTTACTCTATAATAAGTGAATACAGATATGTTGTGTATTACACTATTCCACTTATATCATCGTATATACTATGGTTACCATATATAACACATGCAGATGAAAACCTTCTAATTTCAGAATCATGTTTGTGATGTTGCTCATGAATTACATTGCGCCTGTTCAGTGGAGCTTTACATGCATTCCTCATATCCAACATTGGACCTTAATCTCTCTAGTCGCTTCAAAATTAAGATATCATTTCTAGATATTTTCTACGTTCTATCTTCGCAATTTGCTTTCACTTATCTCTTGCACTGTATTCGGTCTGCCACTAAACATCCTCTTTTATACTATTTCTTTTCGTGATGAATCCAATGCTACCAATCATTTCAGCAATTGAGTTCACCAAATCGGAATATTTCCTTCTCAGATGCATCGAGATAAAAAGTGACTAGATTGTTCGTGGTACGTTTGAATGGGTATCTTTAAAAGGCAGAGTAATAGCAAATAACTTGTTAATGCTCTAATGGTAATGCATGTTTCTAATTAAACTACATATACCCATTTTATCCAGGTACGATCACTAAATCACAATTCGTCGTGATAGGGAAGCACTCGTTCTGTTTCATGGACACGATCATCAGGAAATCATCACATGCAAAATCAAACTGATAGTTTAGTTTATTAATTAAAATAAATCTAAAAATAATATAAGATAAATATTTTACCCTTTTGTCTATTCATGTAAACCTTTTAGTTTTCTCATCATTTATGGGAATATTTATTTCAAAAGTGAAGAGAGCAAATGTGCTTCTAAACCTTAGAATTTACTGCTAACTATCTCTAAGTGTATGTCTCATCGAAACTTGTGCCTCTACGTAAACTAGTACCAGGTCTTTGTGATTTAAAATGATTTCAAATTCTTTTTCTAAACATAATTGCAACGAAGATACCGTTACGTTTATCACAGGAACGCGTTTGGAGATTGCGGCTATATTGATGACATCACAAAAATGCCTCCACTGCATGCCTCCAAAGACTTCCAATATGTCACTCGGGCCGCTATTCTAAGTATTGTCACCATTTTTTATTTCAACATCACTTTTCCCATCTGCCAGAAAATTGCAGTAATAAATATATATATATTATATACATGGCGGTTCAGTAATGTTGGACAGCCCTAAATAAATCGGAAACAAGAAGAGATATTAGCAAGAATGGGGTGAATCCAGATACTTGTGGAAGGGGATGTCTTTTAAGGTACCACACAATATTACCAGGCCAGCAGTGTTGCAAACACAGTACAAAGTTGTATTTTATTAAATGGAACATATAGGAGTTTATGCCATCAAAAGAATTAGGACCGAATGTTAATACCAACAAGCGAAACCTCACCTGTCAGTGTTGCCAAATAAGGAAGTTATAAAGAGTCAAAGATCAAGAAATTAAAGTGTCCGTAGAGCAAAACTAGCAAAAAGGCAAGAAAAATAATACTACGGATATAAAGATTCAAAGATCAAGAAATTAAAGTGTCCGTAGAGCAAAACTAGCAAAAAGGCAAGAAAAATAATACTACGGAATGAGAAGGGTGTAACCGAAAGAGTAAACCAGAGAACGCACAGCATACAGTGAGTAACAGGGTTGCCACAGCAAAGGGGAAAAAATTGAAAGTTTTGCAGTTGCCATAGGAGGAAAAGTGCCCATATGACGTAATGCTGGAAACACCATAGAAAGTCTATGTATGATTCAACAATCCTAATAGCGTTTGTTCGAAAACGATATCTCTAACCATTCCTGAGATACAGCAAAGGTGTGCAGGGTTTCCAACACTGCATAATATTTTCTTCGCTCTCCAAACTACAGCAACAAGTAATGAAAGTGACACGCCCAACAAAATGTTAGAACTACACAGGTCTAATCGTCAAATAGAAGGCAATGATACCTTTTATGTTTACAAGAACATATGATAAAGTGTGGGATTTTCTCCGTAACTCGTATGGGACATAGAGACATCATTGTCACTCAACGTCCGTGACAATATACACATTATGGTACACTAATACTATAGTCTCTCCTTTAGATCCCCCAAAAGTTAAAAATATTAACTTTTGGCAATTTTTCTGTCGGTTAGTCTCCAAAAGCTATAATCATGTCAAATTTAATCATTGAAACCCTACAGGAAGTGCCCAATAATTTGGGAGTGCAAAAGGTGTTCCATATAAATAACATAAGAAAGATTTCAGTTCCCTATAAAACCATTCTGAAGTTGGAATTTTTGATTTGTGCCAAAAGTGAATATTTTTAATTTTTAGGGGATCTAAAGAAGAAAGTATAGTATTAGTGTACCATAATGTGTATATTTTCACGGACGTTGCGTGACAATGATGTCTCCGTGTCCCATACGAGTTACGGGGAAAATCCCACACTTCTAGATTGGTTTTATAGGGAACTGAAAAATCTTTCCAATGGTATTTATATGGAACACCTTTTACACCCCCAAATTATTGGGCACTTCCTGTAGGGTTACAATGCGTAAATTTGACATGATTGTAGCTTTTCGGGACTAACCGACAGAACAATTGCCAAAAATGAATATTTCTAATTTTTAGGGGATTTAAAAGAGGGGGAGAAATTCCCCATGTTATTTAAATGGGCCTTTCTTTTTACCTATAATTTCATATTTTAGGTACTTGGAATTGAAATAAAAACTTGAAATTCGGTATGCTTATACGTTTTCGTTAGCGTTAACTAATTAACTCGCTAAAAATAAAAAATTCTAAATGGGTGGTTTTATGGGGAACTTAAAAATCTTCCCCATGTTATTTATATGGGACATCTTCTACACCCCAAAATGTTTAGAGACTTCTGGCAAGACTAGAATGATGAAATTTCGTAAGAGTGTAGCCTTTCGGAACTAACGTACAGGAAAATTGCCGAAAGTGAATATTTTTAGTTTTTGAGGGGTCTAAAGGAGGGATGAAGAAACCCCAATGTTATTTAAATGGGTGTTTTCTTAGGATACAAAAATCTTTTAGGTAGTTGAAATAGGAAAAAAAAACCTTGAAATTTGGTAGAATTGTGGATTTAAGAGGTGCGAGGCCGTAGGCCGAGTAAACGTGAGGATCTAGGGGCGAAGCCCCCAGCTGTGCCAAATTCAGGAAATGTGACTAAAAACAAATGCACAAAATTCACTCTTGATGCAAATTCTGATAACTAAGAGATGCGAGACCGTAGGCCGAGCAAACCCGGGGGCCTAGGGGCGTATACTAATACAAAATCATTACATAAATTTCATCTTTTGGACAAAACAGACTCTAAGTACCTTCAAAAATGGTATTTTATAACGGTTGTTGCAATCCTTGGTGTAAAACTTATCTCTACTTTAGAAACTCGATCGTTTTGTGGTCAAAGTGCTACTCAATTTGCATTTAGAGAAAAATTATATCATTTCTATGGTAATAGTTTCTTAGAAAACGGCGGTTAAACGTTATACATTTATTTATAACTAGATGCCCCTACGGTGCAAAATGAAGAATACGTGTACAAATACAAAATCATTATCTAGGTAGATAGGACAAAACACATTCTTAGTACGTTCAAAAATGTAATTTTATAAGCGAAGTTGCAATTCTTGGAGCAGCTTTACTTTAGGGGCTTAAATATCATGGCTAACATTCCAGCGTTTACTGGGCAAAATTCGACTCAAACTGCATTAGAGGTGACTAAAACTACTTTTATGGTAAAATTTCTCAGCAAATGATAGATATACTACATTTATCTATAACTAAATGTGTCAAAGGTGCAATTTAAGAATAAGAATACAAATACAAAACCATTACACAAATCCGATCTTTTCAACAAATCAGACTTAGTTCCTTCAAGAGTGGTATTTTGTTAAGTTGCATTATCATGCAGGTATTTTGTAAGTTGTGTTCCCTAGTGCATGTATTTTGAAGTTCAATGTCTTGTCAATGTCAGTGCAACTTAAGATGGCATAATCATTACGACTAAAACTGTGGACCAAACACGACTGCGTTAAATGAAAACTATCATCAACTTTTACTAAGTTGCTTACTTACACAGACAGATTTGTTCCACAATCCAAGTGGAATGAGGAATCTGAGATAGGGCTTTATACATGGTCGTTTTGACGTATGATTAGCGTCATACTAAAGGCCTGACTACTGCAGGTAACATGTTAGTCGAACTCTTTAGTAATCACGCGTCAAAATGATTCTGCATAAGTTCCCGCAGCGATTAAACCTGCGCGATTAGCATGGGTGTTAGGGTGCCTAAGGAGCTATTTAAATATTTCTAGTTTAATATTCCACGGTTATAGTCCGAATCTAAAAGGAGCAGTGATGATGATTAACAAAATGGTGGACCGAAGGAAGTGGGAAAACACCGAGAATATCCAAGCACACTATGGATCCTACATAATGTCTTCCTGGCGAAAAGTGGGATCGAAACAGCGATCTCGTGCGCCAGAAGTGATCTATCTACCGAGCTATTTACAGCTAATTTTATTAAAATCTGCTAGTATATTTAACCTACTTCATTTCCCTAAGTGTTTTGCAAGTACTTGCTTTTGCACCATGATTGTTGTACTTCACATATCACATGATCTTCAACAATAACAAGCTCAAGTATGAATTCTGTAATTCTTGTTTATAGTGGCATATATTCAAAACAATTTGACGCTATATTTCAGTACTGGTTCATACTTGATACTATGCACACCTGAAGGTAATAACAATTCCGAATAAGAACACTTTTATCCAGAAACAATCGCAGGACTTTTCCAATGGCGGAGAAGGGGCAAAAGACCGACATACATTGATGTACATAACGCATAATGCAAAACAATTATTATTGAGGCTTATTGCATAACTTTGTGGACTACATTAAATAGGTCTATGTTAAATATTCTAGTAGGTGTAACCAAATATAATGTGCCTACACGTGTGTTTCTGGATAAAAGCGTTTTGAAACAACCAAACACCTTCCGAAAATGCAAGGTAAAGCGATTGTCCCCTTGCCTCCGCTACGGACGCTCATGGCCTTAGCGTTAACAGAGAATATTGCTTTGTTCAATGGTGTCATTCACCTAGTTCGCCCGAACAGGTTATTAAAATTTCTCAGGTTCTTGGATGTTGTTAAAATTAAACTTCCACTTCCATATCCGGTAGTTACGGAAACAACAATTTTCTAATGTTACGAGGTGTTAAAAAACCTTTAAAACTTAAATAAAATGAGTGAGTATGGAACCAGGCCGGTAGCCAGCCCCAAAACACAGTCTTCCACAATGAATACCATCATGTCCATGGGTTTTCTCGCAGTATTCCTGTTTCCTCCCTTCTTCTCATTCCATTAATTCTTCCATCACCGTTCACTTGCCTTTATCATCGTCTTCCTTAGCTTAAAGGGTATAATCATTGTATGTTAAACTAAAATATTTCATTTTTTCCACAGTGCACAGAGGCCTGCTGGGTCGGGAGTCCCGTTGAAGTTTATTCCGCAGCTAAGCGTTTCGGAGACAAATGCCATATGTTAATGTTTAGGTGGCCACACGGGAAAGTGACACTTGAATGGCAATACAGTTGCTTTCAAATAAATTTTATTAGCCTATTTACCCTGTGTGCCAAACAAGATGCAATTTGCAAGTTAAAAGACGCCATTACTCTTCACCCTTCCCCAATAAGTTTCCTTATCTTGCAAAATGCGTACGTGTTGACCTTACCATTCTATCGAGCGCCCAAGGAAACACCCCAGTACTAAAAATGAAGCGTGTATCTAAAAAAAATAGTGGTTTCTTTAAATCTTTTTCAAACCTTGCGAACTTCTAACGCTCATAAATCGAACAAGACTGCGATCGAGGATTTCTCCTTTTGCCTAATTGTTTCCTATGTAAAAAGAAGTCGACTGAGCATAGTATCAATATGAAGTCAGAGTAACACCCCACAACCTTCCCTAATAAGTGAAATTAATTAGTATTTTGCACTAACGGATTCAGGCAACTATTCGTGATTATATGAAAGCTCAAAAACAGAAATAGATTATAATCAAGCATAAGTAAAGAAAGAAAGGAAAGAAAAGAAGAAAAAAGAAATAACACATATTAGGCTACATATTTAACGTTTAAAATGATCATCAAAAAAAAACTATCTTTGTATTTCACGTGTGTATAATATTTACGTGGAAACAAACAGTTAAAAATTAAAAAGCGCTTAGCTGTTTCTTCTAATTATTCTTCCTTTCTCTTTACTTCTTTTGGCTCTTCGGGTTTTTACTTTGACTTGCATTCTTCTTTTTTTATGATTCCTTCCGTTTCCCCATTTTCCACTTTTATTATTCATAATAGTTTTGTCACAGTTCACAGGTTCCGCCTGTGGACTTCAAACGCTAACAAGGAATTGCCCTACTACTGTGTCTGCGACAGTACACATGCAAGTTTGGCAACGAAGCATTATGACGTCCTGCGCAAGCATGAGATTCAACCGCTAAAACTACGAGTATTTCCGTAAACATAGAATAATATTTGGATAAAATGTAAAAACATAACACGAAAAACGGTAATACAATAATCATATTCAATAATGAGACAACAACTTGTAAAATAATTTATGCTTGTAAGTAAAAATTTCATAAAACTGAGCACAGAAGTAGCAAAAGATAACAGCAAGCGCCATCTTGCGTACTCATCTTAAAACTGTTTAAATTTTCCTCTTATATGTAACAAGGTAGGTTTTACGTCATTTCTCTTGCCTTTATCTAACACTAATTCACACATTTATTGTTACTATTAGCATGGACAATACACTTGGCAAGGTTGGCAGTCACTTGCTTTCAGCTTGTCAGACTTCATGTTGTGAGAACCATCAACAAGCATGACAGAAGCTTGTTGAAACATTATTGATGATTGTTATAACTGGCCTACTCCAGCGTTCAGTAAGTCGTATTATTATTATTATTATTATTATTATTATTATTATTATTATTATTATTATTATTATTATTATTATTATTATTATTATTATTCAAAACCATGGTTCACTGCTATAACCATGTAATTATTATTCTTTGTAGATTTTGGAATTCTTATGTGTGCAACCGACTACATCCTAACGCGAAGGCAAGGAACGTTAGTAAAACGTTTCATAGTAAATCGCCTCCATCTAACGTAATTATAATGCTTGTTGAAAGAACAACAACAGTAGCCCTGAATGGGATCGAACCAACGACACAAGAACAGCTGATCTGGTTTGTGTACCATAATGTGTATATTGTCACGGAAGTTGCGTGACAATGATGTCTCCGTGTCCCATGCAAGTTACGGAGAAAATCCCACATTCATCATATGTTCTAGTAAACATAAAGGTATCATTGCCTTCTATTTGACGATTAGACCCGTGTAGTTCTTACATTTTGTTGGGCGTGTCACTTTCATTACTCGTTCCTGTAGTTTGGAGAGCGAGGGAAATACGCAGTGTTGCAAACCCCACACACCTTTGCTGTATCTCAGGAATGGTTAGAGATATCGTTTTCGAACAAACGCTATTAGGATTCTTAAATCATACATAGACTTTCTATGGTGTTTCCAGCATTACGTCATATGGGCACATTTCCTCCTATGGCAACTTCAAAATTTTCAATTTTTTCCCCTTTGCTGTGGCAACCCTGTTACTCACTGGATGCTGTGCGTTCTCTGGTTTACTCTTTCGGTTACTCCTTTTCATTCCGTAGTATTATTTTTCTTGCCTTTTTGATAGTTTTTCTCTACGGACACTTTAATTTCTTGATCTTTGAATCTTTATAACTTCCTTATTTGGCAACACTGACAGGTGAGGTTGCGCTTGTTGGTATTAACATTCGGTCCTAATTCTTTTGAAGCTCTTTTTCAGATGCTTTACTTTAATCCTTAATACTATGGACGAAAATAATCACATAACTACTATGGGGCGGTCTGTCAGACCGCATTGTTGTTTCACATTTTCTGAAAAGTAGTTTTACTATATAGTTTTAAAAATGCTATCCTACAGATTCTAGTTGTTTAAATAAAAATAGAGCATAGTTTTTCATTATGCAGAAAAAAATATATTTTTAAAGCAATGAAAAAGAAAACACAGTCAAAAGTTGCAACAATGCTTTCACTGGTATTCTAAAATTTTAATTGTTGGAATATTCAATTTAGTTTTCTGTTTCTATATATTCACAATAACACTAATCCAAATATATTGTTCTTGTAGATGCGCTGAGAATAAAAAACACAGTAAAAATGGAGAAAAGAGCATGGAGTAGTAGCTTTTTCAAACCTAGCAGAAAGTATTTTTATATTTTTGTTTAGTGAAAAGATAGTTTATTGTTATATGATGGCGAAAGTGAAGAAAATGAGTTTTACCGGTGAAGAAAGCACCGTACTAACTTTTCTAACTTCATGCACTTTCTTCGGGTACGCACTTGGACTTTTTTTCGCTGCACTGAAAGCACATCTAAACCCCACTCCGCTGACATGAATATCTTTGCTTTCCGCTTAGGAAGCATTGGACACAAGGCCACGGTTTTCTATTCTCGAATTCCTCATTCGTGCGGGATGGTGAAAAGCTTACTTTCAATCTGCAGTATACTCTTGATTTAAAAAAATCAGCCTTTGTGACAGCTGTCCGATGAACAAACTACGTTTCATGTGATGCTTCAGAAGTTCTTTTGCCAACATTTTCATGAAATCAAGTCTCGTTGTCACTGCGGACTTAGCGCAGGCTTGATGGAAAACATACGCATTGACTCCATACGCAAGAACCAGCATACGCAGCATAAAGAAAGTTGTGAATGTCCATCGTCTTTTTGACGACTTGATGTGTAATTTGCACATTTTTAGTATAGAGTATGCACTCCACATTTAGTCCTGTTATAAGATATGATTATTTCAGTTTTCTAGTTTCTGGCTCATTATTTGATCTGTGGTGCCAGACTAGCCACACGGTAAGACACAACCTGCTTATAATAGGCAGATAACGAAAGACTGCTAAACCGTAAAATACTCACGTAACTACTATAGTACGTCTGTGAGACCGCGCGATCCCTCCAGGGCAGCGCACAGGGGATCAACTGCTACACAAACTTCACAATATGTAACTATTTGCTAGCCAGGAAAGTAGACGAGAAGGTGCACTTGTAGTGGTAGGAGTGAAGAAAATATAATAATACAAAAAGTCGCAGCGGTCTGAGAGACGGTCCATCGTACTTACGGGTTAAATTTTATATATATGTGGGTAAGTATGTGGAGATATTTATCCTATTGATTTGTCTGTAAACAGGTATAAGAACAAACATTACGCAGTACATCAGCGAAGAGGCCTAATCTATGTATTGAAAAGGAGCTGGGACGGAAATTGGCAATTGTTCAATATTTCATCTCCATAGAAGAAAAAAGTACGTGAAAGCAAGAAATGTTTTTGTGGATTTAGGGTTCTAATGATAGGTTACTTCTTTCCATTTTTGGAACATTTGAAACCACAAGTTATATATCTTTCTTGTTCGATTTTAATATTAAACTTTAATACATTATTTTATTGTAATTTCAAAAATGTTTATATAAAACTTATTTATCTTTTAATTATATTTACACTACATCGTTACCTAACTTAAATAATAGTACATATTGTATCCCAGAAACTTAAAATATACCAGCAATTATTGCTTTATCTCTTTATGATAAAGGAATTAGTAAAATTTATAATAATTTAATATTTGACCACGTACAGCAAGAGCAGTACGCGATAGCAGTTAATGATTTTTATGGGTTCAGCCTTGCAATAATAGCTCACATCTTCCCATTGCTGAAACAATTGAAACTAAAATTCGTAGACCTTACTTGTCTAATTTGAATATTAAACTTAAATACGTCATTTTATTTAATTTTATAATGTTATTATGAAACTTACTTACTCAAGTAGTAGCACATATGTCGCCGAGAAGTGTCCCGTTAACCGTGCTAGAGATTATCAGATAAGAGATACCTTAAAATAACATTGTGATAACATGTAAAGACATGGAGGAACTTTGCTGTAATTTATGACCTTGACTGGGGCCTTCTTCGATTCAGATCTACTTTTCAAATGACAAGTACGGGTTAAGTTTTGAGTCATAATTTTACTGAAAACATAGATAAAATCCCTTCTTTCACATAGCTTTATTTTGTGCTAAGTTACTGATTCACAAATTGTTTTCAATATACGTAACATTTTTCGTGAAATACAGAAGTAAGCGTGTGATATATATGATATCGTATATGATGAGATAT
Organism: Thermobia domestica; assembly: GCF_964235325.1. Classification (NCBI taxonomy): domain Eukaryota; kingdom Metazoa; phylum Arthropoda; class Insecta; order Zygentoma; family Lepismatidae; genus Thermobia; species Thermobia domestica. The sequence continues at coordinate 305,459,032 of NC_137455.1, forward strand.
ATATGTTGTCGTATATGATAAGATATATATGATGTCGTATATGATAAGATATAAGATATCTGTAGATGATAAGATATGATAAGTCGTTCAAATTATTGTTATCTTCAAGCTACCTAAGACACAAATTCAAGTGTCCTTGTGTGACAAAATATTCGTTATAGCTTTCGGGTTTGTGGCAGGATATTTGGGAGAAATCTTGTGATCGGTTCCTCTGTAATAAGTATAGACATCACTTTCTTCCTGATAAGTTAATTGTGAAAAATGAAGAAAGTGATGAAGAGTTAGCAAATATCGAATACTTATGTTTCTAATCTAAGTAAGGAGAACGGGGTAACTATCAAAGTAATAACATGAAAATAATATATTTATTTTCCTATAAGTCTTATTTATGTTCCTATAAGTCGAATTATTTGAAAATGTACAGACATGTATCACTTTAATAAAAGAGTTAATGTTGAACTATTGTTCCTATTGAAAATATAAAGAAAAATGACAAAGTAGAGCTTGTCATGTTTTTTTTTTTTTTTTTTTTTTTTTTTTTTTTTTTTTTTTTAGAAAAAAATTCGTTTTGCTATTAAATGTGAGAAGCATATTCAATTTTCAAACATATATCGAAGATACAAGTCTTTTTTTGACTGTAGATGAAGGGCACCATTCTTGACACCACACAAAACACTTAATGCACTTAATCCACTTTGTTGACATTTTTTTCTACGCGAAATGATCCACACATTAAGCAAGCGGCATCATTGTCATTGTCTTCCTCATTTTTGCCATTTGTTTGTGTGTTACACAAAGAATGTACGACACACATTAAAATAATATAAAGTCTACATATGAGATCTGAAATTGTTAATCTATAGTAGTGAGTTGACGTTTCTCACAAGGAAGAACTGGTTTTTTTGTTCTATTTTTCTTTCAACACGTATGTCAGGTACTTGACCCGATTTAATCTGATCCTTAAGGGTACCTGGATGAATTTAAAAAACTTGACACCTTTTTAAACGCCATGAAAATAGTATCACCTTAATAGCAGTAATTATACTCTATGTAGGTTTTAATGCAAAGAGAATATATATATATTTTAAGGCGGATTTAGGAACTATTAGGGAGACGGAATTAAGAAACTCATATAATCTGAACATGGAAATTATATTCTTCACAATGACCACCACTACACCGATCGTGGTCTCAAACGTCAAAATAATACTAAAATTTGTGTTGAATAAAATATCAGAAAGACCCCACATACCTTTAGTCATCCTTCCAATATTACAGTTTCCAGCAACAATTTGCAGATTAAATAAAATCATAGAACATTATTATTGCAACATATATTGCTGTTGCACACTGGTCACACACACGCACAACTTCTAACGTTCTGACTGATATGTCCCAATCTAGGCAGTAGTACTTCTTACCGGAGAGGTGACAAGGAATGTGTAACTGATATTTGGTCCTAACATTTGAAATGGACCACTTTGATCCATTACAGGAATTATGTGGTCTTGTCTGCGTGTGCCCTTATTCTTTATATTAATCTATTTAAAATATTATGAAATATTGTTATTGTTGAATTTGAGCAACCAATCATGCCAGTCTATGTGCTATATGTTATAATGTTCTATTTTATTATTACTATTACATTGTTTATTATTTGGTACAGTTACAGAATATATGCAAGTTGTTGTACAGAAGCTTTGTCATCTCCGTGAATGCCATTTCTCTAGTTTCTAAGTTCTGAAGTCTTGATGAAAAAGAACGAAAAATTTGTTAGTTTGGAATGAAAAGTAAATTGTGACACTATCAATAAAAAATGTATTTGTTATGTCAAGACTACATAGTCTGCAATTAAAAAATAGGAAAGTACTAGACCTAATTTTAGTGAATTGTGTTACGAAAGAATAAGGTTTTAATATAAATTGAGTAGCTGGGATTAATAGAAATGTCGTTCTAAGTAGCTTTTGTCCCTAATCCCTATATGTCGCTAAGCTTTAATGCCTAAAATTTAAGTTACCAAAAATAAATGTACAATTTATAAGACTATATCAAGCAAATCTAGTCCGATATATCTATTATTTAAATAATATAAAATATCAGGAGCATTGAAGTACCGAAATTAAAAACTTCTATCCTACTTAGGCTTATTTGTAGCAGCAATCTGATCATTAAGTGTACGTCAAGAAAATGTTGGAATAGTATGATTTTCAACGGAATATCGTATGTCAGAGTTGTATCAACAGGGGAAGATTATAATTAGTAGGGCGATAAATAAATAAATTAATTAAATTGATAATGTATAAATTGAGTATATGTAATGTCCGCGATAAATGTTTTATGAAGGTTATGAAGAATGAGAAAGTACCCGCTTAATTGACAATTGCACTCTGTTGTGTTCTGTTATAATTTAGTAATTTGTTCCTACAATGAGCTAAATGTACATATAAAGATATGAATGTTTTAGATATGTTGCTGTAGATTCGCCGCTGAAACTACTGATGGTATCATCTTGCCTAAAATAGAATATATACAAATTGTTATAACATTTGCTCTCCTGAAATATAAAAATCCTTATCTATTTCTTTAATTAATAATTATTTTGCTTGATATTTTACGTTGAAAACTGCTGAGATGTCATATTAGTATAATCTGTTTACTTTATCTGCACCGACTGTACAAGAATCTGGATACCTGATATGTGTGAGATGCGTTAGAAGCGTTCTGGTCCTATATTACGTACTTGAAGGATTTTTTTAAAACCAATTATTAAACAATTGTTGTTGTGAAGCAAAATGGCGACGAAAACAAATAATAATAATAATAATAATAATAATAATAATAATAATAATAATAATAATAATAATAATAATACATATTTCATATTCATACCGATAAACAAAAGTAACCCATGAGAGTGAGGTGTTACACATTTATAACTTGCGACTTGTTTTTTTTAAATTTTTTAAACTGCTAAAATACTGACTAAATATTAGTAACAAGTGTTTAGAATCTTTGGTATGAATCAGCATTTAAACATTATATACATTAGCTGATTTTAAGACGGAAAATATTGTAATGTACCACGGCTTCCTTCAACTCGGGCTAAAACCAGAAAAAGTTGCCAAAGTCTGTATATCCTTCTTTATCATCAAGAACAAAAACGTCTTCAACTTATAACTACATAAACATATAAGAGATAGGTAAATGATAGTAAAGGATCGAATAATAGCTGTGGTCGAGAAAGGTAACTGTGTTAATGCTATAATATTTATAACGTATAATTTGAAAAATATCCACAAATGAAACATGAATGAATAGATCCCGTCATACAATGTGTCCGTAAACTTGAACAACCCATAGGTTGATTGCGTATATCTTTTGAAGTAAGAACGATAAAGACCTGATATTTAAAACAATTGTAATTGGGTTCTATGTAAATTTTTTCAAAATCATGACTAATGTTAGGATTTGTATCGTTTCAATGTAAAAACAAAAGAAATTACCGAAATGTGTACAAAATGAAGAAAATACATATTTTGTTGCAGAAAGTTTACTTCATGCGGGAGAATCCCTTTGTATATGTGCAGTATGCATAAACATTTATCCATTGGTGCTAAAAAGTGACAAAGTTGATGCAGTGTTGCCACGTAAAAGGTATTTAATGCAAGTCCGTAAAAGGGCGTTTTTTTTAATTACACTGCGCATGCCAACACTGTAGTCATAAAATTAGTTCAACAGGTGTGTCTTAGGTTAATTAATGGTAAGCAATGAGAATTTGTATATAACTAATAACCTGATTCTTATGCAAATATTTGCGATAAGAGAATTACTCACCTACAGGTAGCAATCCTGGAATCCTCGTGGAAGGAGAAGGGCGCTTTAAAGCAAAAATCCTCGAAGTGGCTACCGCGTTCTTGTAGAGACAAATTTACACGTTTCGTCATGTTTCCTGACATCGTTTGAAGAGTTGAGAGTATGATTGGTTGAATTTCTGCTTCAATATTCGTCTTCAGTTCCTCAATTGTTCTGCTGTTATTCTTGTACACCACATATTTTGGGTAACTCCATAAGGAAAATCTGGTGATTTTAAGTCCGGAAAATGGGAGCGCCACAAATTTGTGGAGATGAGGTGGGCAACAAAAAATTCCCCTCACATTTCTAATGTTTCTTTCGAACTGTTTCCAGGGTTGGCAGCTGTAGGTGAGTAATTTTTATAGCAAATGTTTAAATAATAATAGATTATTAATTATGGGGAAATCCTCATTGCTTATCAACAATTAATTTAAAGCACACTTGATGCAATAATTTTACGATAACAATGTTGGCTCAAGCCGCGTTTCTTTTAACAAACACCAATTTAGAGACTTGCATTCAATAGCTTTTTTATATGGCAATCCTGCATCATCTCCGTCACATTTTAGCATCAACTGATAATTGTTGGTGGATGCTGCTCATATATGCAAGGATTCAGCCGCAGGAAACTAAATAGTGATTTTCTTCATTTTTACATTTTTATTTTACACTTTCGGTATTTTCTTTCATTACTACATAAAAACGTTATAAATTGTAGCGTTGGTCATGATCTCGAAAATATATACATAGAACACAATTACAATTGCTTCAAATATCTGGTCTTTGTCGTTCTTACAAGTAGTTCTAGAGATATACGCAATCAAACTTTGGGTTGTGAAAATATATGGACACACATTATTAACGAAAAATCGAGAAACACGAATTTGTTTTGTAAACACGAAAATTGATGGTGAATTAGAACCAAACGATCTACTAAGGTGCAAATGACACTAAAGTATATGCTTATTCGGTCTTAATTACCAAGATGACAGTACATAATACAGTTACTGAGTTATAGCCAAAATTCGAAACTTTAATTTCGGTTTAAGTAAAATAATGTGACAATTTGATTAACTAAGCAATGGATAAATCACATGAAATTGGAATTAGAATATAATATTACTCTGAATAGCTTCCTTACGCTTAAGTCTTCGTAATTCTTTTTAAAATTAGTTTATATCGTGGTAAAAATTTGACTTAAGTTCTCTATAATTCATTATGGTCTATCAATTCTTCCAAGAAGCCTCAGACCAGGAATGATAACTTGGCACGACCTCAATAAAAGACAATGGGCATAAGATTTGGAACATGGAATATTAGAATACCGGAGAAGCTAGTTAGATTAGTTAATATATGTTTAAAAAGAATTTCAAAGTAAAGTCCGGGTAGAAGAGTCTTTCAGATCCAGGAGCTGTCAGGTCGAGAATGGCCTGCGCCACCATTATTCTTGGAGTACGCTATAATTAAAATCAAAACAGCAACCTGGGCCTAGAGCTGGACGGTGTTCACCTGGTTTTGACATATGTTGATAATGTGCAATAGTTGATGATAGGAAAACAATAGAAATAAATGCAGAGGTTTTATTAAGCCGTTTACAGCGGCATTATTTTAGAAGTAAATACAGATAAAAGTAAATACATGGACGTTCGTCGAGATCGTTATACTGCACATTATGGATGCGTTAAAATATCAAACAATACTTTCGAAAAAATGGATACTTTCAAATATCTACGATCATTATTAGTAGATGAAATCTATTTTCACGAAAAATTAAAAATTCCCTGTCGATTAGAATCAGGGAATTTCTTCAGTTCAAAACCTCTTGGCGTCAAGAATATTGTCGAGAAATTAGAATTTTCAAATATATGAAACAATAATAATGCCATTTGTGGTATATGGTTGAGACACATGGTTACTTACTCTGAGGGTAGAACAAGACTGAAAGTATTTCAGAGCAAGATCTAAGACGAATGCTCGGACCTAATAGAAACTGAACATTGGAAACTTCAAACCGAAAAACTACAAAATTTATACCGTTTACCCAACATTGTTAGCCCTGCAGTACGCGTGCGGACTACTATTGTAGGCCGATGCTTTTGTTTTCCTAGCTACAAAGCTGTTTGAGATTGGCTGCGTAACTTTCTATCAACTATCATTGTGTGCTTTTAGCGTATTGTTGAACGTAAAATAGAAACGAGCTCATTGTTATTCTGCTTGAAACTTTCATGGGCTAGATCTGTAGCCCGCAAAACTATTGCATTCATTAGTATTCCTAATAGTCGAAAGTTGTTCCATCATAGATTGAGTACTGATCAGATGACCAATGAGTTTGCAGAATGCCAGCTCTGATCATGTATGTTTTGTAGATGGAGATAGTGATAGTGAAGAAGATTTTGAGACCGAAGAAATTGATTTTTCGGACACAGAAATAGTTATTGAAAATAGAGAAGATGTGACTGAGAGTTTTGGGCGGCTGGCAGTGCTGGCACCTGTTGATGATAGTTATAGTAAAGACAATTGTGAAGCAAATTATTATATAGCAAATTACAATTTTAAATGGAAAAAAGACACTCTTACTCACAATATTTGCACTCGTGCTTATAAAATTGAACTTTGTATTCCAGAACGTAAAGGCGAGGCTAGGTCTGCATTGTCGCGATTTGAATGTCTATAACTGCTTTTAGATGCAAACATTTTGAGACTTATAGTTTATTGTACCAATATTTACATTGACAGTGTTAGAAAGAGCTTTGCATGTGACCGTGATCCAACACTTACAGACAAGAAATGTGTGCCTTTAATGGCATTTTTATGCTTTTGATGAGTGGTCAAGGCTTGAAGGAAAGTTTGCATTGACCACTCATCACTTGTGTACAGAACATGCTTAGGAAGACATAAATAGGAAAAAAGAAATAGAAAAATATATGCGTGTAAATAATATATGTATAATTATGTAAAATTGTAATCAAACTTTGATAGCAAGAAATCATAAAAAAATATTTCGCTGAAAGTATTGTGGATAATAGTTTATTTGTAAGCTTTGTTCATAAAATATCTGTAAAATAATACAATTTTTTAAAGACATCCGAAATATATGTCTATAATAAAAGAAAAGTTTTCAATATGTCAGACTGGTTCGTTTATTGCCAAATACAAATAACTTTTACAGTCTTATTCGGGTCATCTTTGAATATACATACGTTTCAAGATAAACATTTTTCTCAAAATGTGTATAAAAGCCTTAAAAAGTTTATAAATGCTATTCTCTACAAGAAAGATGGAATTATTAACAAAGCTAGCCAATATAATAAAATAAAAACAAATGAGCTACAGTGGTAGCCCGCGCGTCTGTCCATATCACAAAAACCCGCACGCCTATTGCAATGTTAGGGGCATCTGATCTAGGAGCTTTAAGTTTAAATGTCATATAACCAGAATGAAAGAAAATAGTGATGTTTTGAATTTTTAACTGGAAATTCAAAAGGAAAACGACCATTAGAAGGACCTAGATGCAAATTGGAGGACGATATTAAGACTGAACTCCCAAAAGTAGGAATAAAAAGTAGCAAATTGATCCAGTTTGCTAAGGACAGAAGTCAGTGGAAAGCATTGCACCTCAGGGTTCCATAGACCATAGAGCTAGTAGTTAGTTTCATTCTCTTGGAAAATTATTCTTGTAGAGACATGTGGAAAACATGTATTATTACCTAATAGTTTAAAAACATTGTTGTTTGTCTTTTCCTAATAACACAATGCTAGCAATGACGAAAATACTACTGATAGTAATGCAAATATCATAAAGTATGAGCTTTGTAAATAAAGGTAAAATTTATGTGGTTGGGTTTGGCAGCTCAGTGAAAACGGTCACATAAACATTTTTTATAAAATATTTAGGCATAAATACAATATTCCAAGTTTCTAAATCATAGGTTCATGTCCCTAATATAGGTGCTCAAGACGACTTACGTAGTTCAGGGTACATTTTGTATAAACACATGCTATTATTTTTTGTTTCCCTACTAGTAGATTTTCGCGAATCGTTTAGGTTTAGATGAAATATCAAAATATCTTAGCTCATTCTCCTCGTACATTTATATGGGAGATTGTTATGACCATTCAAGCGTTTGGTAAAATTGCAAGGTGTTGGTAAGGAACTGTGAGAGGGATCGAATGACGGCATTTCTTCGGATCGAATGATGTATTTTATAAACATTCTGGAAAATAACTAATGATATAGAACTGTGCAAATGAACCAAGTTTAATGATTTTTGGTTATGAAAAAGTTAGTAATAGCATCAGTTTCCTAGAATATGGCGTAAATTGTTTCTCTACAAAAATCATAATTGAAATAGGTTTCATTTAATTTATGTTTACCGGCACTTTCTGCTGCGAGGCTACATAAGGTGTACACCTAAAGCTAAACGTGGTACCCGAATCACACGATTTCAGGCCGTAAACTGAACACGGGTCTCATAAGTCAAAGCTATTAGCATAAACACAAGGAAGCTCGCAATGTCAATAGCAACAAGCAAGATAGCTTCCAATCATCAAAATATATTTTGGTAAATAATTTAGTAATAGGATTTGTAAATAATAATATCATTGTAATTCAAGTAAATGTTATGATTTTCATTCATTAGAAGTATTCTGTTTATTATTTGGAACTTGTTATTATTTCAGTGATGGATATTCTATTGCAAGACAGAAAATTCTGGCTGGTTCTCTTGAAAGCAGCGACATGCAAGTAGAACTTGCCGCAGTATACGCACCCGGAAATTCAGAGGTTAGTATTTTGATTTGAATGTTAACTTTTTGTCACTCGCGCTGTTGGAAAAAAGCAAACAGGTGAATAAAAACTAATGCTGTTTACGAACAGTCGCATTAGCGAAATGACCCCCTGCTATTCCTCAAGTGGTTCCTACCTGTCTTCTACCTAAAAGCTCTTTGACGTGTTGCATTTGTAGTAGCTTCTAGTACAGGTGAGGAAATAGTTTCGTCTGTATTTGCTTTTTTCAAACGCTCGAACACTTCTGTGATAAAGCTAGCAACCATGTATTTTTATGGAGTTTGACATTTTCATTAATGTAATAATTACTGTTTACGAGTGAAGTTTTGTTTTCTAAGCAATGTCTTGATTTCTCAACACAAGTGAGATACAAAAGTGGCTTGACAATATTAATGATGAATCTGATGTTGATTATCGAGAATTAGTGGCTAATGAAAGGGATGCAGATATAAGTATTGGAGAAGTGAAGGGATATAGATGCAGACTCAGTTGCAATCGACGTGGATGTGAGCCACAATTACAGTGAAAATTGCCTCATTGGGAAAGACACAAAAACAAAATGAAATAAGAAGGAACTGGTAGCATCGGGAAAGACAAAGTATAAAAACATTGAGAAAAAGATGCCAAAGGTATGGGTATCACTGAAAAAATAAAGCTTTTTTTTAAATTTATCAATGCAGCCATGATTGATGAAATTGTAAAATGTACTAACAAGTATTTGGATAAATTACAAACAAGCTTCGACAGAGAACGTGACTGTAAAGCAACATCAAAAGCGGAAATAATGGCTTTATTTGGACTTGCCTACATTTGTGGAAATAACTAAATACACCAGTATATCAGTCAGAAAACATTTTACAGACACAGTCTTACAGTTACAAACAATTATCTGTATTGCATATTATTCAGAGTTTCATTTACATTTACAAAAGGCATAAATGCCCTAGTATGTGTAGATAATAAATGAAATAGGCATGTTCAAAGGCTCATTCGAAACGACATCTAATAGTGGACAGCTTTTATAACGGATGTTGAGTTGGTAATTTTGTTACAAAGTCACGTAAGTACTTCGTTTGTTATCATGTTTGCCGTAAATGATCACCAACGCCAGATTGGATTTAACGACTTTCCAGACTAAATATTCTTGACGATATTTTCAGGTTTGCTTAATATGTACTCAGTATCATTTTGGCGCATGTTTCAATTCCATTGCAATTTCTTCAAGGTCAAATGTTATTTCGACTGGACTAATGCAGGTACCGTAAGAAACCCTCTCCTTAATTTCGGAAGGGCTACATAGGGCTACCCCTTAAATTTGTGAAATGTCAAGGACAGGTACTTCTTTAAATTTTATTCCTTAACCTCTTACCTGCCCAAGGATAAGAAATTACCAAAAAGTAAATTGTTTATCTTAGTGTTTCAGCTTAATATCCCAGGGTTATGCTCCTTAAAATAACAGAGATGGATGCTTAACCGTAGAACGTCAAAACATTTTTGAGTTATATGAAACAATAAGGGTCTAGGTCAAGCCTACCACAGCCAAAACTCCCAAACTCAAGAAATGCTAAAACGCCCACACAATCGGTCATAATTTTCACTCAAATGGATAAATCTCCCGAACGGTCATATCTACCACAGTCAAAACTCCCTCACAAATGGACAAAATACCGACACATAGCAACGGTGATAATCCCCACATATATGGACAAAACTCCCACACAAATGGACAACACGTCCACAGATCATACAAATCTCCCACACTTTGAAATGATCCTGTTTGCACGTCTTGTAAGTTTGACGCGCTGAAGATAATGAAAAGAAGTCTAAGAAAGTTTTGACCGTTCGTGCATTTTGGAGACTTGTCCATTTGTGTTGGCGTTATCACCATTTGTTTGGGCGTTTTGACATTCCTTGCGTGTGGGAGTTTTGGCTGAAGGAGTTTTGTCCATTTCTGTGGCGGTTGTGACAAATTCTGCGTGTGGAAGGTTTGTTCATTTGTGTAGTGTTTTTTTAATGCTAGCCCTTGGGCTAGCTATCCTGTAGAGGGCTACACCCTCTTTTAGGAAAGGGATGGAACGGAATGAAGGAATTGAAGGTTATAATCGTTGGGCTAAGAAATTTGTGTAGCAGTTATGTCCATTTATGTGGGAACTGTGACCGTTACAATGTGTGGGAGTTATGACCGCTTACCTGTTTGTGGCTTTTGCCCGTGGGTGTTATGACTGTTCGTGGATTTGGGAGATTTGTTCATTTCTGTGGGAGTTATGGACATTTTTGTGGGTGGTTTGTTAGTTTCTGAGTGTTGGTGTTATGGCTGTGGGGGTTTTGACCTGATCCAAACACTAAGGGGTGTGCTCCTGTTCTGACAACTTAAAGGTATTTATTTCTCAGGGAGACTAATTCATATTGCCTGATATGAATTTGGGATGTCTAAGACATCATATATTTCTATGATTTATTAATATCAGGTTTCTAAGTACAGCGATGCCAACTATATATGTGTAATTGCTTAAGTTTCCAATTTTTATTTATGTTAGTAGCTATGACCTATTTATTTCGTTTCTAAAATACTACCATACAGATCAATAGAAACTTAACACCGTGTATTATTTGTGCAAAGACGGCCTCTAATCGCATTTCGGTGGTGGTACGGTAGAGTGGGGAAAGATGAGATATATTCCAAAGATTTCAGGGTTAATATTTTATACTTTCCATCCCGGTTATCCTTTGAAAAGCATGATTATTTATAATTTTGTTTCTGCGAAAAGATAACTTGAATGGCTACTATAGTGGACGTCAGAAGAGGAGAAGTGTTGCAATGTAACATAAAGTTCAATTTTTATATTAGCACAACGGCATGGTTTGCACATGCGGATTACACATGCAAAACGTAAGCACACAAGTTACGTCCTATCTGGTAGTATTGCAAAGTACCACCACCACACCATCGCAAATATTACAAGGAATTTCCTGCAACAAACGTACTACTGATTCTATTTGTTCCATTTGCATTATCATATAAAATGTTTAAATCACGATCTTCTGCATTAAAACCTGAGAGGCTTTTTACCACTGTGTTATCTTGAGCTCACCACAATCTATGTCAGATTGGTGTAAAAGTTCTTGAAGTCCTTTCTCAATTGTGCTATCACGAAGAGCACTATTTCCCATTGTTCCAACGCTGCTTCATATTTCCACATAAAATCACAGAACTACAAATTGACCACCTACTATCAAATATGCGTTGTTTATCGGTGTTGTAGGCTGTTGTTTGCGAATTCTACGATGTATATATATATATATATATATATATATATATATATATATATATATATATATATATATATATATATATAAGGTGCGTTGCAAAATGATACGACCAGTGCATTAAGGTACGAAAAGTGTATGCAAAGTGAGGGAAGTTAACTAGATTAGATAGTTGGTGTAACATTGAAAATAAATCACATTAAATCAAGCAAGTAGTACATTTATTGTCTGACACAGTATGTAGAAATACAAGAAACAATGGGCATACAGTGAAATGCAGTGTTGCAAAATGATACGACCGTTGCATTTAATATCCTATGTATGAACCATTGTTCACTGCTAGTTCAAAACACGGGGTCAAATATGGCATTCACTAGGTTCTATAACGTGGAAATGCCAAGTGCATCCCATGTAGCAATAATAGCATCTTTCAAAGGCTCGACACTATCGTATTATCGTCCTCCAGCGTACACTTGCCGACACAACACACCCCAAACATTCTCCATTGGATTCAGATCCGTGGAGATTGCAGGCTCATCCATTACGACCACGTTTTTGTAGCCAAACCATTATTTTGTATAATTGGCCACATCTATCGGGGCATTATCTTCTTGAAAGACCCACGAAGGTCCACCAATTGCAGTAGAGAAGAGGAGCAGATTATCTTAGAGCAAAGTTTGATAATCAGTGACCTTAATACGGCAAGAAAGCAAGGCGAGATTGGTTTTACTATAAGATCCAAACAAACTCCAGACCATTATAAACTTGCCATCTTGCTGCCGTTTGAGAAATATCTTTTATTCTTTCCTCAAGTAATACCAATGACATGCCCACCCATCTAGCCCATCTAAATTAAATTTCTTTTCATCACTAAAGATTACCCGCTTCCATTCTTGTTTCCAGTGCATATACTCTTTCGCCCATCGTAGTCTCTTGCGCTTGTGATCAACGGTGAGTCAAGGTTGAACTTTCTTTTTCTTGTATTGCAACAGATTGCACTGCGTCACAGCGTGGCACAAAGTTGATTTGTGGACGTTTATGGTAGGATCACCGTACAGGTTGTCTAGACCACCAAGCTTAAGCAATACGTTTCTTTCTTGTTTCTGTGTTAATTTCCGTTGTTTTCCGACCGACTTCTTTACACCATACTTTGGTCCGAGTTTCAAATAATTATTCACCACACACGTGGTGCGCCCAATTTTCCTACCTATACCCCTGAAAGATATTGCTTCCGCTTTATAAGCCATAATTTTGTCCTTTTCTTACCTAGAGAGAGCGCTCCTTCGACCCATTTTCCTAATCTCCGTCATACACACTACGAACGAGTTCTAAACACGATACTCTGTATTCTGCAATCACATGAAATCTAGTTTCCTGCTTGGAAACGCTTCGAGCGTCAACAACCTTTACCAGCCTACATTAATACCGTCTATCACATAGTGATCATATCATTTTGCAACAGCTGATATCTACCTTTTGGTTTGTTTCTTTTCTGCCTGCTTGATGTCAGGAGAAACACCTGAGTTCTCCATGACTTTTTCTAGTGCTTACTAACAGCTATTACTCAACGTTTCATTTCATTGTCAATTTCTCTTGGGTCTTGAGTTATGTTAAATAAACTCTGGTGGCCGTATCATTTTGCAACGCACCTTATATATATATATATATATATATATATATATATATATATATATATATATATATGTGTGTGTGTGTGTGTGTGTGTGTGTGTGTGGACTTTTTTGATGGAATACGCTAATATGAAGTAATATTCTTACGTACCAAGGAAATAATCAGTAAGAATATAAATATAAAATATTTATAATGTGTAATTAGCAACACTACATCATAATAACTTCAATGGGATGAGTGTGTCTGCATGATGTAATACCAAAAGTATTTCAAAGAAACTGTTAAACCTGTACTAGTAACTGTTTACAACCTGTATAAGACTTTACTTCCATAATAACTTTTATTACGGCACTATTTATACATATTAATTCCACATAACAATATTTCATCAATACTTTACTTAGTACTCTTTCTGATATAATTAACCTCCTTACAACTCAATCATCTACAAACCTCTACGACAAGCTCCTTTAAAATCAGGAAACAAACATTCACCTAACAACGACTTTTCTTCTTTTTTACAACTAGTATCTTATTATTCTTAAAACACTCTTATCCCGAGCTATTAAACTCAAAACAGGAACAAGAATAAAGAGCCGAAACACTTGGGGCCAACGTGGGGGATAAAGGGGTAAACACGCCCTAAAATGCGAAAATATTTTAACAAGGCAATATGACTAATTTTAACAAGGCTGTAACTATGAACGTACAATCCAGATTTCTATGAAACTGCTGCAGTGAATAAATTAATCGAAAGTAGAACATGTTTCTTATGTGCCATCATGGGAAATGAAAGGATTAAATATCCCCCTAACTGGAAACATTGAGTATTGTGACACCATATAGGAAAGCTATAATGAGAAACCGCATTTGTACATTCGCTAGTCGCGTTTTAAATTATTAGATGAAGAGACAATAAGCGGAAAACATTGTGATAGTGGTCTATATGTATTGCAAATACCGAATCAATCACGAATATTGTGACATCATTTGGATGCTATGTAAGAAGTGCTATGAATTCTTGTCACTATGGAGAAATTTAAGAAAAACAATATATGGGTATCTTGTAAATATTAGCCAAGGTGAGCGATAAGATTAAAATTCGTGAATATAGTTGGAATTGTCATTTATACCTGTTTTAGAATACAATATTTTGAGTGTTTAGAGTATGATTACATCACATGATACTAGATGTTTAATAATAAATACGAAAATATAGAACACAGTTGACAGTGAATTTAATTCGATTTATCCTTGATAACACTGTTACACATGGAGTGTTCTCGCATTAATAAAAAGACAACCATGCCAGAGCAAATGGGCTAGTAGAGCACCATTTTCTAAAAAAAAAAAAAAAATTGCCGATTAGTTACCAGCACAGGGGTCTGTAGAAAATTCCGCAGTGAGATCAAAAAATTAGCTTGCTATTATATGATTTTTGTCTTGTTGGAATTCAGATTACACAAACTCCAAGCCCTTTAAAGATTAATATTATGTACACTTTCCAGGAGATTATTATTATTTTTATTATTATTATTATTATTATTATTATTATTATTATTATTATTATTATTATTATTATTATTATTATTATTATTATAAAGATAAAATCGAAGTAATTGTGGTCTGGAAGATTGAGAAAGATATTTAACCATTTAATGTGCTCTCGTCTTTTTTTTTTAAAAAAGTTACGATCTCCTTTCAGGGCGTCGTTAGGAGACAGAGGGAAAATTTCCCCTCGCTGAGTTTGAGAAATAATATACTTTAAGTAACTATCTACTAATATACTAGCAAAACCCGTGAAAATCTTATGTCGACGGGGGCCTTCCCCTCCCCCAAAGCCAAATCTGAAATGATCTAAAATGATACCCTGTTATCATCATTTTCCCTTTTCTGTTACTACAAAACATGTAAATATTATTTATTTTGATGATACTATTATTATTGTAACACTACGAAAGACAACAAATACCAGAATGAAATGAAGTGTCAAAATGGATTAAATGAAATTAATCTATATACATTGTGCAGCAAGATTGTACAGACTACTTCAAAATGTTTTTAGCGCAACCTTTCCCAGAGTCCTCTTTAAAATATTTTATTTTTTCTCTTGTTGTTTAACAAGACAATATGACATATGCACTTCGAGTCAAATGGAAACATGTTTTATTCATATAAGAGAATCATGAAATTTTTATCAACACTGAGCAGAAAATTTCCAAGGAAAAAGCTATTACTTACCAATAGCAGGAGAGACAACATTCAAGATATCACAATACAGATCACTATTAGTAAGCCAACATCCTCATATTTCTGATAACTAAAACCTTTTCAGATTTCAATCACATAACTAAATTGTTTACTAAGTTTGATTTCAAGTACGAATTTCTATCCTTTATTATTCATTATGGGAATCACAGTTAATGATGTGCTACTAATATAGAAATTTTCCATATCTCGGAAATTTGTTTAAAAATTGCTCTTTTCAAAGTCACGTGGTAATTAAAAAACATTAAATTTGCTTCATCTAAATTAATCTATTCATAGAGTAGATTCACATAGCACACGAATAATAACCAATCAATACTTTATATGCGTTACTTTTTGAACAAACATTGTACACGTCTTTGTATTTTTCTTAAGGCATCCAGCACAGCAGATATAAATTCTGTTTTGTTCTTTTGTACATTTTCTTCATGGAGACTCGTCATGCATAATCCTGTTAATCGTTCTTCATATATGGTAAATCTGAACCAAGTTTTAATACGCGTTAATGTACTGAAACTTCTTTCAACGATACAAATTGTAAGAGAAAGTGTAATAGAAATTTGAATTGCCACATTTATTGGTGGGTAAAATGTAGATTGGCCCATCAAGTTGAAAAGAGTGAGTTTTTCTAAATTGGCAGAATCCAGATTTCCATGTCTCCACAAATCAAACCATCACTCTGTCTGAGAAATGAAATTTTCTATCTTTTACGTTCGGATTACTTCTCCCACTTTCTGTAAGAACTCAGACTTGGAAAGATTTCTCATTTCGGATGGAGGTAATCCGGAGTGAAACCTGGATTATTATCATCAGGAAAGCTGTTATTTAGCGACTACAAAAGAGAATCGATGTATGGGACAAAAATTGCTCTGTGATAATATTCTTCTGTACAAGTAGTGGGGGGATTAGCACGATGAATTTGTCGAAACGAAGTTCTTGCAACTGTTACCTGAAAATCAAGTTCTTTCGCTACACTATTGCACTTTCCGAAAATGGCCTAGAAAGTTTCTTTTGAGTTTACTCTGTGATATCTAAAAATACCAATCAAGTCATTGATGTGAAACTTTGCTGCCATTAAGTTCAATTGGATTTTTTGTAAAATTTGCGCTAGTGACTCAAGATAAGAAGAATAATTACTGAAAATTACCAAAGAAACTATGAAACTACCTGTAGATCATGCACAGAAAAGGCGATAAGCGTTGCTTCTTATATGTAAAACGGGAGAATTTATAGATAAGTCTCCTAATGCACTCATTATTTGAACTAAGTGTTCAGAAAATATTCTTATGCTATTGTATTTAGAAGTCCATCTAGTATCTAAAAGCATTGGGATGCTAGGAACAAGTTTCCTTTTCAATGGGTTTTCGCGAAAGCAAGTCATGATTTCTTTACAGTGTCGACGGTGTTGTGTATGTCGGAAACAGAACACAATTTATTAATAACAAAATTTAGCGTATGTGCAGTGCAGTAAATTTAGTGCAGTGCTAAAAAAATGCTCTTCGACATTTTTTACTAATAATAATTTGAATTCCTTTGCTACACCCTGCCTTAGTAGAACAGCCATCAAAGCCTTGTCCAACAAGTTCACATTCTGATAAACCGGTCTCCTCTAAAACGTTAAGAATTTTCTTAGAATGTGTTCGGCATTGAACACATGTAATGGAATGATTACGGAGAAGTCTTCCCGTATCTTATTTTCACTCGGGTCATAAAATCAAATTCCTATCGATAATTGATATATGCGCGCAATATCGGCTGTCTCGTCTGCCAGCACGGTGTAGTACTTGGAAGACATAATCTTAGGTTTTATATAATTTGGGGATAAAACATTAGCGGCAATTGATATAAGCTCATTCTGAATACGTACTGACACATACTTGGCGATTTCAGCGACAGTCTCAAAATGCTTTTTTAATGTACCATTGCCAGAATCTACTCTGAATTGGATAAGATCATAGAAATTATTGGAATTGAAATCCTACCCAGTCAGAGATTAGTCATGTGTTGCACAAAATATAATTGACTCAATAATATATTATAGATTTTCCTGTTTTCCCCAATTTTTTTGTGAGCTGCTTCATTTACTTTCTGTTCAACAGGTAAATAATTGTTTGTCATAACGTTTGTAAAAGCTTCAACACGTTCTTGGATGTACTATTCAGATTTTCGTGTGAACGAGCACAGACAAAAAGTCATTGTACTTTTGAAATCGAGTTGTAATAAAATACATCTGTAATCCCCTTTTTATAGGTGGCGGAAGTAAAACATAATGCCTACATAGCCCTCCCTGTAACTTTCTAGACTATTAAAGCCAAGGAAACCGACTAAACCATTTGTATATGGAAGGACGCTTTCCAGTCACAGCATCTTGAATAAAATTATATGTTTGGTTAGGCTGCTATGGAGATACTAGGAGATCATACCTATCAGTGTCCGAAAACATGCGTGAGAATTTAAATCAACATAATTCTTAATATCTTTGGGATCATAGCTGATCATAACACTTAAAACATTCTCAGAAAATTTGGAAACAAATTTGTGACATCTGGAGGAAAATACACTCACTTCGCTGTCATTTGATAACTCTACTTCTCCACCAATACTTAACTCTACTTCTGAAACAACACTTACTGCAGAAGGAATATCTTTAGAGAAGGTAGTTTCCTTTAAGGGTATATCAATCTTTGTTCGTTTTCTCCTTTTCCTGTCCATTGTTGGAGCAGATAAAAAGGCTATTATTAATTTAAATACACGCACAAATTAAAATAAATTGCAAATAAATATTAAAAAGCGGTTTTCACTTAGTTAAGAACCTAACTGAACTAACTTGACCTCTTTTACTTGAACCATTGACCACAAATAGAAATTTCTCATGCCTAATTGGCAACAAATGGAATATTTTATTAGCATCACTTCTTTATATTCGAAAACAAAGATCATTCCTGACAATGGATGTTTGGTAGGCAGGCCATTTACCCAACCTTGAAATATGGATAGGCGAGTAGTCATTATTGGTGACAAGTGGCAGATCATAGCTTTATCGGTTTTGCTTTTGAATATGTGTAAGGGGCGGAGAGAGGAATGCAATACATACCGTCTCCTTTCTTGTTTCTACAAAGCAAAAACAGAGCGAGCCAGCCACAAGCCAGCGAACTTATGTTCCCCCTTTATTTTTAAAGATATTCCGTTTTGCGTGTTTGTTCTTGCTCTCCTAGGAAGACACAAACAACGCCATTTTTCGATTTGTAGAGGAAACCGCCCGCTGAATGCAAACATTTATTTTCAATTCTGCACTTGACTCAGCCGAAGTCACGTGTTTGTATGAATTTCATATAAGCAACCCAGAGATAGAGAGATAAAGAGAGATACAGAGGGATCAATGAATATTTCTAACGATGAGTATGTCTGCCCCTCTTTCTTCTAAGAAGTTCTGGTCACTTGGGAAGACGGAGTAATGCTACTCTGTTTTCCTAATATTTGACTTGGAAGACTCACCAGGAGGTCTACCAGGTCAAAGTAATCTGTTCTTGAGTGCCAAGAAAACAATTTTAAAATATTGTCATAATAAACATTTTACATCTGTGCATGAGGTATATATATATATATATATATATATAACTAGCACACAAGTGGAAATGTTTACATAAGATGTTTATGTATTTAAACAATATGAAGCTCCAATTTATAAACATCCTTCTTTCTTTAAAAAAGTACATATATTTTTTATTTGAAACAACTACTTCTTATTTTAGAGATATTAGCCTATACTCACTAGCTTTCTTGAACTTTCGGCTATTGGACATAGTTTCGTTTCTTCAAAGTACCGAAAGCGTGGGAAAATGAATTTCGGATGCCAATAGTTCGGAAACTGTCGAACTTAAAGAGGGCGGGTTAAAAATTAACTGAAGTACTTAAACCTACTGTATTGAATTATGCGTGTTTCACAATCCTAGCGTGCAGGCGCAAGGAATTACCCCAAAAATCGTAGGAAATTCCGGATAATATGCAAATGAAAACTGGGCGAAATGGATATGAATTGATAGTGTTTCTACGAGGTAACAATAATTGGTTATTATTAATTCGATATTTTGAACAAATACAAAATTGGCTTTTACAACATCATTCCCTTTATGGGTGGTTGCCTAACCTCAAGGTACGGATGCTGGCCAACAATGAGTTATGAGTATTAAGTGTAGCGAATTTGTAGCCAAATGATCTATAAAGACATATGGAGTGTCGGTAGAGAATAACAGATGAAGTAGAGTGATTCACATATGTGGAAACACGTAACGAAAAATATCCACAAATGCACTCATAATTAGTAAACGTTAGTTCAATGCATCGGAAATGTAAAGAATAGCATCAAGAACATAGCCATTGCCAATTCGCCAATAATATTCAATCAAACTATGCCCACGGTTCTAAACAAGTAAGGATGAAACAACTGAGGACAAGTTGAAATTGTGCAAGGGGTCTCTTAAATAAAGTGGGGAAACCAACGGAATGTTACTATTGGGACCGCGTTATTGATACTGAAATGTGGACAATGTGTGTATTAATATCGATACGTATCTAATGGACAAATGAGAACATGTCCCACTACTGTTGGGAAACTGTCTCACGTGAGAGAAATAGAGAAATTACATTGTGTATTTTGCTATTACACTCGGTTTATATTGTAGTGCAACGTAAAAGGAATACTATTGTATCCATGTTCTACCTCTGCTAGAACACTGATCCATACACGAATCATAAGAGAATAACTGTGATATGTTCTAGTACACATGGGTCATATTCTGGTACAACGTTAATAGAACAATTTGATTCAGGACACCGTTCGTCCGGAACATTATCGGACGCTCGAAACATGGGAAATAACTCACTATGTTTTCCTAGTACACATGGTTCAAATTCTGATACAAAGTGAAAATAACAGCATATAAGCACGTCCCACTTCTTATAATTCAATATTAATCACTCAAAATATAGAAAAACAATTCGTATAGTGCACATCAGAACGAAAAATAAACAAAAAAATTTGCACAGGTCTCACTACCGCTGGAAAAGCATCCAAAAGAAAAGAAAATAGCTTCAAGAAAGGGGACGCAGAAAACAATTAACAATTAGAGAACAATTAACAATAAGCTTCAGGATGTGAACTACTTGTAGCTTGTACACTGAAACACAAAAGGATCTTCACCTCTAAGTGTCCTAATTCCATTACTTTGGATCCAGGTTATTTGCAGTTTTGAGAACGCCTGCACAGATACAACCCAACATAACTTTTATCGGCACTGACAGTAGTTGGTAGCACTCAGCCAGATGTTTATACAAGTAAAATTGTGAGTAGGTGACGCAGGAAATTTATCTCCATTCCGAGATGAATCTCTGTGATTCAGAACGTGTTGTCCAATGAATATCATATGTTAATCTCAATATTGCTGTGTATGTAGTGTATTTTTTCATTATATACTGTATATTCAAAGAAATACAGTATATACACTGATCACACATGAATCAGAAAATGCTCAAAAGTAGACGTAAATATCAAATCTAGAACAAGTGCTGAAAATAAGTTTGTAAATGACTGTTTTCATTAAGAGACATTCCCCAATTTTCCTTATTCCTTCACCCTTTTTTTTCATTTTAAGACAGAGAACATCTTATTTGTCATACTCAGTATGCAATGAAATTGAAACAAAAACACTTGAAAAAGTTTCAGCCTTGCCGGGGTTCGAACCCAGATCTACCCAATAGAAGCGCAATTCGCTAACCAATTTTTAAAGAATTTTTATTAGCTAATAGAGTTCGATTCATACTACCATTAACACAACTGCAAAACAAGGTAAATATATACTGCGAATAATGCACATAATATCTCAAGAAGGAAGAGAAAAGAACAATATTTGATTATGGAACATAGATACAAATTTCAGTTTTTTCATGTGTTTTTTTCTAATTTTTAGGATTTATATAGCGTTTACACAAGCTTTACAAATTACTCAAAACTCATTGGAATAACAAAGGGGTATAACTTAATTACGCATTATCAAGAAAGGAGCAAAAGTACATGTTTTCATAAGGGAACTCATTTTGTCATAATTAACTTTAACATATTCAATATAAAACATAGGGTTTCCTGCACTTTCCATCGAGAATACATATATAATTGTTTTTTTATAACCACGTAACAGAATTGTATTTCGTTTTTGGATACAGAGAATATTCCGGTCGCAACAGGAGAGTGACTTTGATTGACCGATCAGGTTGGCGCATAATAAGGCCCAAAAATCGCTGCAATAGTTACCAGACACTGGTCTGCTGTTCAGACATGTGGTTAATCTAAGGATCAAGGAATCA
Source organism: Thermobia domestica (assembly GCF_964235325.1). Classification (NCBI taxonomy): domain Eukaryota; kingdom Metazoa; phylum Arthropoda; class Insecta; order Zygentoma; family Lepismatidae; genus Thermobia; species Thermobia domestica. The sequence continues at coordinate 305,481,197 of NC_137455.1, forward strand.
GCTGCAACACAGAGAGATCATATTATATCAGCACGTAACCTACAGTTATTTCCTTTTACGTTCTTATCTACAATATTATTCACTACTATGTACCAGAAAGATTATTTTCTGCTGTTAAATATTTTGATTGTATATTACGAAAGATTATATTACAATTGTATTCTAGCTCCCTTTCTATCAATTTACATGGCGATACCTGATGTAAGTGGTGCATGTATCATTGTTTACTCGTTAAAGTGAAAACATTTGGAGTTCAATGACATTGACAGATATAGAAACCAATGACAGCTCTTGAATAAGCGCAAATTGAGGGGAGGGAAGCGATCCCCAACGACAGTGTTGGATCGATCGTGTCTAATAAATACCGCAGCAAGTCATAGCCTTGGTTTGACAAGGTTCTAACTACACGTGTCTATATTTTGTGAAAAATGCATTTAAAGCTTTATGGCGGTAAAAGTTAAGTTATGGCGGTTTTATTAAGCTATAGTAGTTTTATTAACTATAGGAGTTAGTAAACATCCTAACTAATCATTAGAATATTTTTACACAATGATTTACTGTCTATAAGTTTCACATTTAAATAATTTATATTGGAAATGGGGCTTTACTCTTTTTATATCAGACAATCAGTAAAATGCAATTAGAACCGTATCTTACTGAAATGATCGTTTTCAGAGGCACAAAGTTCTAACTGTACTTAGAACATTGTCAAACCAAAATGATGAAGAAAACTGGCTTCATTTAGGACAATAAGTGTGTAACTCCAACTGAGTAGATTAACTATTCATATTTTAATTACATTAAATATGTGCCTAATAATAGTTACAAATTTAACAATGCAATAAAATACTCCCTATCTTCCAGGGGAATGAATAGAAGGGCATTTTTATATCTTTTTCTTTAATTCTGGAAATCTTCCATAACTCAAACTACTCCTGAAACATGACTCTTTAGCCTATTGTCTTGGATTTTCTAGAAATATGATGCTTACAGAATAAACAGCCTCGTACCTGTCATGGCTACTTTGAACAAGAAGGTACCGAATTTTTGAGTAAACGTCAAGTTAGCTTCTTGACTGAATGGAATGGTTTTGTAATTTAGAAGGTTTGCTATTGTCTCAAAGTCTTTAAACTCACTCGGGCTCATCTGAGTACCACGGTATAGTTTGTGAGGGTCTAAAGGCTTCAATATTTTACGAGAACCAAAAGAGTGTAAGACTCTGGCTTTTTCATTGATTTTTGAATTGTACTCTGAACGTGATCTACTTCCTGAACAAAGGAATGTCCCGGAAGATAGTATTTCATTGAAACAGAATTAATGTCGAATTTTTATCAAAAGTAGAAAACTGTATATAGTATATAGGAATTATGGTTTTGTAATACACAGGAATCGGACCAAGTAATTAGTCCTGGGCTTTCATTTTCTTCAAGCACTGCGTCCAATATTCTCCTGAATGCACTCGCAATGTCATTACCTGCATGTCCTGCCTTATCTTCGTTCCAGATTGCACAATACACTTTTTGGTTAGAGTAAAGTATGCGACCAAGTTGTAAACATTTACTTTCTCTTATCAAATAAGCTACCGATATCTGCTTGGAGACATGTCACAATGTATAGCAAATCGAAGACAACGACTGAAAGATCTTTCATTTCCTTTTTACTTTTTCTCTGTGTTGTCTCATTTCGTTCTTGCACAAATTATGAATCTCATAAATGACCTTTCTCTCATCGCTTAAGGTTTCATTCTGTTTCGCCATCTTATACGCCTCGCACACATCGCATCTGCCAGTTTTTGTCAAATGAAAATCTAAGGTAAACTACGTTACATATATTCGATAGTACATTGATTTCTTAATAATTGGTGTTTTGATTTTATTCTGGCACTTTTCAATGTAAAGATACATTTTTGTAATGTTAATATGACTTTCTAGGTATACTCTACTGGTATCAGCTCGGTAGTAGTGGGATTGCACTGTTCGGAAAGATTTAATGTCTTCTCTTGCATAATCTGCTTCACCCTATGCTTCTCCGGTGACTATTACTGTTTTTTTCCTCTCTGATCTACTGTAGGTGTGTTTGTATTCATGATCTTGGTTTTCTCTGCAACAGGTTTTTTGAAATGTGTCGAGGACGGACAAATAAAGATTTTGCACACTTGAACCCTTTCTCCTGTAACATTGAAGAAGTAATGAAATGGATACTTCCTACCAGGAGTGGAACTGCTGGAGAACGCGGGATTACGCCGTCCCTCAGCCGCGCAAAATATGTACGGCGTCCCCCTAGTTCCTAAAAAAATACAATGGGCAAAGATTGGCAGGAGAAACGGCGCGACGTCTTGCAGCTATCTACCGTCCCATCCCCTTTTCAGATCCACTTTACCCTTGCTTCAAACATGATTTAGCTCCATTCTCATCTCCATTTTCGCTTGATTCCTCTTCATTGCCCTAAACACACATACACCAATAGAAGGCAGTAATTCTTCCTATGAACTTTGAAGAGTTTAGAGCCTTGTTACAAGTAATCATATATTAAACATTCATCAATCCGGTTTAACATCTGCTCAGTGATGCTGTGCGAAAAACATAAAAAAAAATAGTGCAAGATAAATATTTACTTCTCAAGCTAAGTTAATAGAAAAAATCTTACATTTTAATTATCTCCTTAATGAAAGCCAAATAACATGGAAAGCACACACGTATATGATAAAACGATTGCAATATTTCTGTAAATTACAGCTTCTCAAGTTGCAGTTAGAACCTTGTAAAACTGAATACTATATTAGAGTCAGAAGCAGTTAGAACCTTCTCAAATTAGTACACAGTCTATTTTACAAGTTACAACAATAACAGTTATATATTTGAAGAGAGCTCAATTTCTAGTGTAACATAATGTATATAACTCAATTTTGACAAAAATGTCATTTAGAACCTTTTCAAACTAAGGCCATGAACTGTCTAGTGGGAGAAGTTATATCTTCAACTAAGGCAGTCATGTTACATCGGATAAACAAACTTTCAGCCTTGAACTGCACATGAGTCAGGTTAATGCCTCCGTTCGCTTCAGATAAATAGGCGTCATTATAGCGAACACGAAACATATAATTGTTCCACACAAACTAACCACTAACACTTTGTAGCTTTTTGCCTACAGTAGAAGGCAGAGCAGAGACGTTAAAATTATAAAACAGTTTACTCAAAATATAAACTTTGATATAGCGAGATAACAAATATAGTGACATACATTTATGCAAAAAAACTTAAATGCATGAATTTTAATAATTACAAGGTCATAATTATATCGAACATTATCAATAAGATTCCTCATAAATTATATTCCTAAGATTTTATCCCTAGATTGAGATGCTAAGTCCAAAATGTTACTAAACTCCTCAGAATTATAGATAATAAGACCGGTTGATTTCTTTGTATTGAATATAGCTCCGGACACTTGTTGATAATTAGCAACACTTTGTATCAAAAAGTTATAATCATGAATAAAATATAGGAAAACATTGACGTCTTCTGCAAATCCATACACACGCAGAGGGCGTGCAATAACGTCAAAACCCTGAATCTTGTGGTTCACATCATACAATAAGGGTGCAATAGCCAAAGTAAACAATTGTAAGCTTATAGGATCTCCTTGTAGAATACTACGAACTACTTTGATTGGAAGTGTGAGATGACATTTAAAATTTAATTTTGTCACAGCGTCTTTATAATAGAATTCAAACCAGGGTATAATGCGATCATTGAAACCAAAGCCATTTGAAAACTCGTCATAAATATGAATGATTAATATTACCAAACGCATTCTGAAAATCTAAATTAACAATACTTGCGGTAGTCTGACAATCTTGACATACTGTAATACAACCTTTAACATTCATTAAAATCTGATATATAGTCTTACGCCGTAACTGCAGTATATTGCAAACCACCCAGTAACTTATTCATGTAAACAGCTAAACTACAAGTTAAACAGTGACAATTAATTTTAACATCACCACTTAAACGGAAAAATGGTCTGAAGTGTTCAATCATCGTCGGTTGAGGCACTTTGTGTATAAAAATACTAACGGCGGGGTTGGGTCGACACATTTTTCCGAGACAAAACAAAACAGGCATTGAGCACATCAGTAAGTGTCTGACCCATGAGATGCCAAAGTTTCTGATAGAATAGACCCAAAAAGCCATCTTGTCTGGGTGATTTCCTTGGCTTTGCAGCAAATGTTGCGAACTTTACTTCTTCAAGTGTAAAATCCGCGATAAAGAAGTGTTATCAAAACCTGTTACGACCTTAGAAATAGCATAAAAAATAGAGGTCTCAATCAAGCCCTTAAGATTACAAAAAAGTTTTAAATAATGACCACAAAATACCTTTTGAATTGCAAAATCATTCCTCCGAGGATCTCCATCCGGAGTAAGAACCATCTTGATCAGCTGGCCACCCCGGTGTTCTTTCGAAACACGAGTAAGATAACACTGTTACATCAATTATAAGAACCTTACTCCCAATTTTTCACCGTGAACTCGAGTCCGATGAAATTCTAAGAGTTCAACTTTATATTTCTGAACAAGCGGCAACAATGTTCTGTTGGAAGGAGTGTCTCGTTGAGCCGTAATAAAAATTATACAATTTCAGAAGATCACAAGAGCGTTCACCATAGTACCATTTACGGAAGCGTATTTGGTTAGGTTTATAATGGGTAATCCACCATATGAGAATATTTGGGTAACGTTTTGCTTGCTGTATCCAATATTCCCATTTGTTCTGAAACAATGTAAGAAATCGCTCATCTGATAATAGTGTTTCATTCATATGATAATAGCTACGTCCACGCACAACTTTATCATATGGAATCTTCCATCACTAAAGAAAAATAATCACTAAAAGAAACAGGATAACGGGATATAGAGATTAACTGAGATTTAAAAGATAACGTCAAATAGAATCTATCAATTTTCGAAGGACTATTCTGCCGAATAAGGTGTATCATAACAGATCACTGTTTGTTAGTTACCGCGCATCATACAGGGAAAATGAGAGATGAGGTTAGCAAAGGGAGAACAATAATAAAACCCTGGGTCCATATCCTCTCTATTCAATATGCAATTCTTATCAAGCCCCAAAATGACCTTGCCAGAGGTGAAACTAAAGATGTCGCTAAATCTGTCGCAAAAAAGTGTTGCGCACACCACGGTTATGACTTCCAGATGGCGAGTACGCATAGATCACAGTCATACCAAACAAGTCGTCTCGTAGATTCTACCACTTGTAACTATACTTATATTACGCTAATTTCGGTATCTTTTTAATTTCAATTAAATCATATTTTACCTCAAATTCGAAAACTAGCGTATATGTATGGGTGGGAGAGGAGAACACATCGCCCGGTTCCCCCGATATTAATTTTAGTGGTTTCGTAATTCCACACTGAAATATAGAAAGGATACATAATATATTATCGCTACTAACAAGCTATACTATGAAAATAAATATCTGAATGTTAGTAGTAGTATTTGAGTTCATAAAATAATACTCGTACAACCGATGTCCTTTAGAAATTCAAACAGAATATTTAAACTTTCAAGAACCCAATAATAAACACATATTTAACAATTCAACAATCAGTATTGCATTATGGTTTTCGTGATAGCGGAAAGAGAATTTAAATAGATGGAATCTTAGACGATTATCCAATTAACAACGTAAACTATTCTGTCGCAGTAACAGCTAAAATGTTCTAATTAGTCACGCGGATTGGTAGTAATGCAGGAATCTACTTCAATTGAGAAAAACGTAGAAAAGCTATATGTAAAGTGCCTAAAACAAACAAAATGGCAAACTGCCCTTTAAATGTAAGAATAATATGATAAAGGAAGGAAAAGCATAGAACTTACGTACCTCGCTGCCTTATTAAGCCAATCTGTGCTATCAAATAGAACAACTAGCCGACATGAGGTTACAGCACTCCACTTTAAACTTCACGAATACATTCGAATTTTATACTTCAACAGAATTATACTTTGAATATCACCCGTAGATTATATATATATATATATATTGAATAACCTTTCTTGATATAATAAATTGATCACAAATTATGATAATAATAGCGAAACAACCATTATACTTCCTCCCTCGAACGTTCCAGCACAACTATAGCCACCTATAGAGAGAGCTCATCGGTCGTGCTAGTACCTCCCACTGGGGGCATAACCAACAAAAACAAAAGAATAGGCAAGAACGAAAAAGCTTTTTCGGTACAATATAATATAATAATATAAATTATTCCTAAAGACACCTTTTCTATAAATATCTAATAACCAGCGACATAAAATCCGTAAAATCCAGGGATTATATGTTAAACACTGGGGTGATATTGCGCATTCGTCAACTGTAACCCCTCGACAGTTTGTGAAAAGATATTTCACAGTTCATGTTGTTATTTCTTTGTTACAAAAACGCTTCTAGTTGACTCTATTCGTGGTGAATTACTGAACTCAAACACTTACAGTTATTAAAAAATAAATAATTATTTTTAAACATAAAAAGTCGTTAGAGGTCAGTAGAATAAAGTTGTAGATGGAAGTGAATGAAAATATTGTTTATTTGTTGAGATGTGCAAACTGAATGTGAGTAATAAGCGTTTCCCATACTCTTGTCCAGTGGCTCGGTGGTTTATAATACTCCTACGTAGAGCTACTTTTAAGAACTCCAAACTCTGGAATGGGTTTTATTTATATATAAAATAAGGAAGATTCCCTTTCTGAGGGGCAATCGCCCTCATCGCCCCCTGGCTCCGCCCCTACTTCTTTGTAGCAGACTTTGAAGACATTTAGTTCGTGTATGCTCCTGACGATGCTGATTAGGGACGGCCACATCTGGATATTTTTTTATACTGATATCGGATAAAAAAAGAAACTTAACAGGATTTGCAATATCATGATGACGGATAAAAAACGGATGACGGATAACGGAAAATATTCATATGACGGATGACGGACAAGATCCGTATACCAGATGATATCCGGATGACGGATATCGGATAATATCCGGAAGACGGATAATATCCGGACAACGGATAATATCTGGATATCAATATATTCGGATATCGAATAATATCCGGATAATGAATTTATCATGCTAATTTATAAAATTAAGATAATGGATAATATCCAGGTAATAGAACATCCGAATAACTGATTACATCCGGATGACGAATAAAGGATATTATCCTGATAGCATATATGGTTTTCAAAAGACCATAAATGAGAGGGACATATCAGTCTATTCTGCTCATGGATTTATTAAAAGACGATCATTGGGCAGTTGACTTAACCTTTTAGATATATTGCTTATTAAAATCTTTCCTAGTAACTTCCAATTTTCTTGTTCTTGTTGTGGGGCGCGACGGCTAATGGTAGACTGTTTTATCTGGTGCGTAGGATCCCTATTGTTTCAATCCCCGGCCTTGTAAATTTGTGGTGGACAAGATCGTATCCGTAGGATTTCTCAGGGTACTCCCGTTTCTTCCCACTTTTCATTCCACCAATTCTTCTATCATCATTGACTTGCTCTAATCATTCGGCGCGGTGGTTCAGTGGCAGAGTGCTTTCTCTGCTGCGTGGTGTCCTTACTGTTTCGACCCCGGCAAAGTAAGTGTGTGCTGGGCATGATCGTATCTGTGGGTTTTCTCACGGTACTTCTGCTTCCTCCTACATTTCATTCACCAATTATTTTATTATCATTGACTTGCTTCAATCATTGGGTGCAGTGGCTCAGTGGTAATTCTCTTTCGCCAAGGGTGAGCTCCTCTGTGGCTAAGCGGTTAGCGTACGCGCCTTTGGCGTGGGAGACCCGGGTTCGATTCCCGGTGGGAGTTCATGTGGTTCAGATTCCACGTTAATCAGTAGGTCCACGTCTCATATAGCCTCGCTACTGAACGGGACGTTAAACTTAAAATCAACTAACACCATGGTCTAGCTGCATGGTGTAAAATGTCACACTATTTTTTATGTGTGTATAAGTTCAATAATTCACCATATATAAAATCAATCAGAAGTGTTTTTTGTAATGAAAAAATAACAACATGAAATGTGAAATTTCTTTTAAAAAATTGTTGCGATTTGAGAGACTACAAACTTTATACTATCGGGTACCGATTACCTTGAAACATCCAGTTGCTACAATTATTCCGAAATAGGGAGCTTTTCTTTAAAAGAATGGCATCCTCAGCAAAATGCAGAAATCTTTTAGTATGAGAGAAAAGAAGGAATAAAATCTTTCATTTCTACTAGTAGTTCTGAATCTGTGGCAAAAGTACTGATAGAAATAAGGACAATGAATTATGAATATTTTGTAGAACATTCCACTCTAATACCACAGAAGTGTCATCTTCCGGTTTGGTTAGTTCTGAAAAAATATAGAGTACATTGCTATACTATGTAAAGTACGTGCACTGTAGCTGATTTGTGATGACAATCAGAAACAGAAGAGAAAGCTAAATTACAGTAATGGTTTTATATTAATAGCTTTCTATTAAGAGGGAAGTATAACTAGCTTTATTTTAATAAATTTTTTGCCTTAAAATGCTGGTCCAAGTTCATCCTCTTCCAATTCAACCTTGAGTACAGAAATTGAACATCATTAGATTTTAGTGATTGTGCATATTAAGACCTTTACTCAGAATCGCAATATCTACAACATATCACAGTTTCAATCATTTTTACCGAAATCCAGGCCATCACCGTTTTTATTTACTTTCCAAAAAGTAGCCTCGTCGTGGCCAAACGGACAGCGATTAGTGGTTGAGCCCATAAAGACCTTTTCTCGGAATCATAAGATCTACTAAATATCACAGCTTCAATCACATTTTACCGAAATCCAAAACATCACTATCTTCGGTTCCTTTAAAATATATGGTTTCGTAGTGGCCAACGGTAAGTGATTATTGGTTGTACCAATTAACACCTTTTTTTTGTTTGGAATCACAATGTCTACAAAATATCACAATTTAAGTAATTTTACCGAAATCCAGAACAACACCATTTTCGCTTACTTTCAAAAAAGTGACCTCGTAGAGTACAAACGGCCAGTGGCTATTAGCTGTGCCCACTAAGACGTTTTTTTTGTTTCTTTTTTTGGAATCACAATGTCTACAACATATATTTTCAGCCATTTTTATCGCAATCCGAGTGATCAACATTTTCGGTTACTTTCAAGAAAGTGGCTCTGTAGTGGCGAAGAGGTCAGTGATTCGCGGATGTGCCCAAAGAGACCTTTTCTCAGAATCACAAGATCAACTACATATCACAGTTTTAGTCAATTTTTTTTTTACCAAAATCCAGAACATTTTCAACTTCGTTTCCTTTCAAGAAAGTGGCCTCGTTGTGGCCAAACGGTCAGTGATTAGAGTGTTGTACCCATTAAGACTTTTTCTAAGAATCACAATATCTACAACATAACACAGTTTTAGACATTTTTACCTAAATCCAGTACATCAACATTTTCGATTACTTTAAAAAAGGCGGCATCGTAGTATCAAAACAGACAGTGGTTATTGCCTGTGTCCATTAAGACCTTTTCTCAGAATCACAAGGTATACAACATATCACATTTTCAGTCATTATTCCGAAATCCAAGCCATCAACATTTTTGGTTACTTAAGGAAGTGGCCAGGTAGTGGCCAAACGGTCAGTGATTATTTGTTGTGTCCATAATATCCTTGCCCCAGAATATCAAGGTCTACAACGTGTCACACATTCAGTCATTTTTACCGAAATCCAGAGCATCGCCCTCTTTGGTTACTTAAAAAAAGGCCTCATAATGGCCAAACGGTCAGTGATTACTAGTTGTGCCTATTAAGTAATTTTCTAAGAATCACAAGATCTACAACATATCACATTTTCAGTTATTTTTACCGATATACAGAACATCATCATCTTCGGTTACCTTAAAATATGGCCTCCTTGTGGCCAATCGGTCAATGATTAGTAGTTGTGCATATTCAGGCCTACTCTAAAAATAACAATATCTACACCATATAACAGTTTCATTCATTTTTACCGAAATCCACTTCACCCTTTTCGGTTACTTTCAAAAAGTGGCCTCGGATTTGCCAAACGGTCAGTGATTAGTGGTTATGCTCATTAAGAACTTTTCACAGAATCACACCGTCTACAAAAAATCACATTGTCAGTCACTTTTACTGAAATCCCGGCCATCTACATTTTCTGTTACTTTCAGGCAAGTGGCGAGGTAGTGGCCAAACGGTCAATGATTATTTCTAGTGCCGATTAAGACGTTATCTCAGAATCACAAAATCTCAAAAACATCACATTTTCAGTAATGTCGAACGAAATCTAGGTCTTCAACACTTCCTTTTACTTTCAAGCAAGTGCCCTGCTACTAGCAAAACGGTCAGTAACTAATGGTTATGCCCATAAAATCCTTGCATAGAATAACAAGATCTAAACATATCAAAGTTTCAGTCATTTTTAATGGAATCCAGATCATCGCCTTTTTTGGTAACTTTCAAAAAGTTGACTCGTAGTGGCCAAACGTTCAGTGATTAGGAGTTTTGCCTACTAAGACCTCTAATCACAATCACAATATCTATAACATATCAAAGCTTTTCATTTCTACCGAAATCCAGATCATCACCATCTTCGCTTACTTTAAAGAAAGTGGCCTCATAGTCTCCAAAGTAGAGTGATTGTTGGCTCTGACCATTAAGACTTTTTCATAGAATCACAGTCTCTCCAACATATCACATTTTCATCAATTTTTGCCGAAATCCAGGCCATCAACATTTTCGGTTACTTAAGAGCAAGTGGCCAGGTACTGAACAATCGGTCAGTGGCTAGTGGCTGTGACCAAAAAATCCTTGTCTCAGAATCACATAATCTAGAACATATCACAGTTTCAGATATTTTTTCCAAAATTCAGAAAAGCATGATCTGCGGTTACTTTCAAAAAAGTGGCCTGGTTCCAGCCAATCGGTCGCTGATTAGCGGTTTTGCCTATTAAGACCTTTTCTACTAAACATCTACAACAAAATATCTACAACATATCAGATTTTCAGTCATTTTTACCGTTATCCAGGCCATCAACATTTTCGGTCGCTTTCAAAAAGTGGCTCGTTGTGACCAAAGGGTCAGTGATTAGTGGTTGCGCCCATTAAGACGTTTTTTTTGGAGTCAGAAGATGTACAATATGTCACGGTTTCATTCATTTTTACCGTAATCCACAAAATCACCATCTTCCTTTACTTTCAAAAAGTGGCAGTGTATTAGTACTTATTGGTTGTGATCATTAGGACATTTTCTCAGAACCACTATATCTACAACATATCACAGTTTCAGTCATTGTTATCTAACTCCAAAACATCACAATTTTCAGTTCCCTTCCAAATATTGGTCTCGTAGTTGCAAACGGTCAGCAATTAGTGGTTGCGCCCGTTAAAACCTTTTCTCATAATCACATTATCAATAACATATCACAGCTGTCCATTCCTACCGAAATCCAGAATATCACAATTTTACTTACTTTGAAGAAAGTGGCCTCATACTGTCCAAAGGAGAGTGATTATTGGCTGTGCCCATTAAGACATTTTCTCAGAACCACAGTTTTCAGCTTCTCACATTTACAGAAATTTTTACCGAAGTCCAGGCCATCAAAATTTTCGGTTCCTTTCAGGAAACTGGCCAGGTACTGGCCAAATTGCCAGTAATTTGTGGTTGTGCCCATAAAATCCTTGTCTAAGATTCACAAGATCTACTACATATCACAGTTTCAGTCATTTTTTACCGAAATTCAGAGCATTTCCAACTTTGGTTATTTTCAAAAATGTAGCCTCGTAGTGGCAAACGGTCAGTGATTAGTGGTTGTGCCTATTAAGACCTCCTCTCAGAATCAGAATATCTATAATATATTACAGTTTGACATTTTTACCAAAATCCAGAACATTACCATTTTCGATTACTTTTAAGAAAATGGCCTCATATTGTCCAAATGGCCAGTGATTATTGAGTGTGCGCATTAAGATATTATCTCAGAATCACAATGTGTACAACATATCATATTTTCAGTCATTGTTACAGAAATCCAGGCCATCAAACTTTTCAGTTACTCTCAAGCAAGTGGCCAGGTACTGGCCAAATTGTCAGTGATTAGTTGTTGTGCTCACAAAGATCTTTTCACAGAATCACAATATCTATAACATATCACAGCTTTCCATTCCTACCGAAATGCAGAACATCACAATTTTACTTACTTTGAAGAAAGTGGCCTCATACTGTCCAAAGGAGAGTGATTATTGGCTGTGCCCATTAAGACATTTTCGCAGAATCACAAAGTCTCCAGCAGATTATATTTTCAGTCATTTTTACAGAAATCCCGGGCACCTACATTTTCGGTTACTTCCAGGAAAGTATCCAGGTAGGGGCCAAACGGTCAGTGATTAGTTGTAGTACCGGCTATGACCTTCTCTCAGAATCACAATGTGTACAATATACCACAGTTTCAGTTATTCTTACCGATTAGGGTTCTAAACTATTATATCAAATGATTAAATTGGGCTATTTCCAAAATTTAAGGGGTGGGCCAAGGTACCCCTCCCAAATTTTTAAAGGGGTGCACAAATGTACCTATGTCTTACGATAGGAAATGAACACCTGTATACGCCCATATAACTATATAAGGTAATAGGACCTCATCCAAGGGGATAAAATGAGCCAAAAAAGCAAACGTGGTTGTACTAAAATTTGGCAATTTTGTAGCACTGAAAGGAAACGAAGTGGACCACCCGAATTTATAGTAATACATATTAGGGTTCTATACTATTGTACCAAATGTTTAAATTGGGCAATTTCCAAAATTGAAGGGGTGGGCCAAGGTACCCCTCCCAAAAATTTAAAGGGGTGCATTAATATACCATTGTCTTATGAAAGGTAATTAATCCCTGTATATGCCCATATAAATATATGATAATAACACCTCATCAAAGGAGATAAATTAGGTCAAAACCTCCGAAATTTAAATATTTGGCAATTTTTCACCCATGAAAGGTAATGACATAGACCACCAATACTAATAGAGGTACATACTATGGTCCTAGGCTACCATACCAAACTTTTAGATTTGGCAATTTCCAAAATTTAAGGGGGGTGGTCCTATGTACCCCTGCCAAAATCTAGAGGGGGTGGTCCTAAGTACCCCTAGGTCATTGACCCGGGCCAGGGACCATGGGTCCTGAAAAATCAAGGTTGTTGTCCTGTGTACCCCTGCCAAAATTTAGGGAGTGGTCCTAAGTACCCCTAGGTCATTGATCCCATGCCAGGGACCATGGGTCCTGAGGCAGGGACCCAGGGGCTAAAAGTTATCCTCAAATGACCCCATTACTACTATCTCTTCTCAGAATCACAATATCTATAACGTATTACTGTTTCTCATTTCCACCAAAATCAAGAACATTACCATTTTCGAATACTTTCAAGAAATTGGCCTGATATTGTCCAAACGGCCAGTGATTATTTGGTGTTGGGATTAAGACATTATCTCAGAATCACAATGTCTACAACAAATCATATTTTAAGTTATTTTTACAGAAATTCAGACAATCAAACTTTTCGGTTACTCTCAAGCAAGTGGCCAGGTACTGGCCAAATTGTCAGTGATTAGTTATAGTGCAAATCACATATTTAGTCATTTTTACGGAAATCCAAGCCATCAATATTTTTGTTACTTTGAAGAAAGTGGTGTTGTAGTGGCCAAACGGTCAGTGATTTGTAGTTGTGCCAATTAACATCTTTTGCTCAGAATCACTATACCTACAATATATCACAGTTTCAGTATTTTTCACCGAGATCCAGAAAGTCACTATCTTCGGATACTTTCAACAAAGACTCTTGGTTGTGGCCACACGGACAGTGATTGCTGGTTGTGCCAATTAAGACCTTTTCTTAGAATCAGAATATTTAAAACATATCAAAGTTGTAGTCATTCTTACCGAAATCCAGAATATTACCATCTTCATTTTCTTTCAAAAATGTGGTCCCATAGTGTCCAAACGACCAGTGATTATTGAGTGTGACGATTAAGACATTTTCTCAGAATCACAAAGTCTAAAACATATCACATTTTCAGTCATCTTGACCGAGATCCCGGCCATCTACATTTACGGTTACTGTCAGGAAAGTCCAGATAGGGGACGAACCGTAAGTGATTAGTTATAGTAATGACTAAGACCTTCTATCAGAATTGCAATGTCTACAACATACCACAGTTTCAGTTATTCTTACCAAAAGCCATCTACATTTTCGGTCGCGTTCAAGCAAGTGGCCATGCACTAGTCAAACGGTGAGTGATTATTTGTTGTGCCGATTAACACCTTTTCTCAACATCACAATGTAAATAACATATCACAGTTTCAGTTAGTTTTACCGAAACCCAGAGCGTTGCCCTCTTTGGTTAGATTCAAAAAAGTGTCCTCGTAATGTCCAACGGCTAGTGACTATTGAGTGTTGCGATTAAGACATTTTCTCAGAAACACAGAAATATTTCGACAGAAATTCAGGGAATCAACCTTTTCGTTACTCTCTAGCAAGTGGCCACGTACTGGCAAAATGGTCAGTGATTAGTTGTTGTGCTCACAAAGATCTTTTATCAGAATCACAACAACTAGAACATCACATTTTTAGTCATTTTTACCGAAATCCAGGCCATCAATAATTTGGGTTTCTTTAAAGAAAGTGGCCGGCTAGTGGACAATGATCAGTGATTATTTGTTGTGCCCATAAAATCATTGTCTCAGAAACACAAGATCTACAACATATAATTTCAGTCATTTTTACCGAATTCCCGGTCGTCTACGTTTTCGGTTACTTTCATGCAAGTTGCCTAGTAGCGGCCAAACGGTCAGTGATTATTTCTTGTGCCCATAAAAGCCTTGGCTCAGAAACACTATATCTACAACATATAACAGTTCCATTTAATTTTACCGAAATCCACAACATCACCCTTTTCGGTTATTTTCAAAAAGTGGCCTCGCAGTGTCCAAACGGTCAGTGGTTAGTAGTTATGCTGATTAAGAACTTTTCTCAGAATAACAATGTGTACAAAATATCACAGTTCCAGTCATTTTTTACCGAAATCCCGGGCAGCTACTTTTCTGTTACCTTCAGGCAAGTGACGAAGTAGTGGTCAAACGTTCAAACTTTTTGGTTACTCTCAGGCAAGTGGCCAGGTACTGGCCAAATGGTAAGTGATTAGCTCTTGTCCTCATAAAAATATTTTCTCAGAATCACAACATCTATAACATCACATTTTTATTCATTTTCCCCGAAATCCAGGCCAACAATATTTTTTATTTTTTGAAGAAAGGGGATTTGTAGTGGCCAAATGGTCAGCGATTAGTGGTTGTGCCACTTGAGACATTTTCTCAGAATCACAATATCTACAATATATAACAGCTGTAGTATTTTTACCGAAATCCGGAACATCATCATCTTCGGTTACTTTCAAAAAAGTGGCCCCGTTGTGGCCACAGGGACAGTCATTATGGGTTGTGTCCGTTAAGACCTCTTCTCGGAATCAGAATATCTACAACATATCACAGTTTTATTATTTTCTCCTAAACCCAGGAAATCAACATATTTGATTACTTTTTAAAAAGTTTCATCGTAGTGCCCAAACGGACAGTGATTTTTTGCTGTCCTCTTAAGTCATTTTCTCGGAATCACGATGTCTTCAACATATCAGATTTTCAGTCATTTTTACCGACATCCAGGCCATCAACATTTTCGATTACTTTCAAAAAGTGGTTCGTTCAGGCCAAAGGATCAGTGATTAGTGGTTGTGCCGATCAAGACCTTTTTCTCGGAAATACAAGATCTACAACATATCACCGTTTCAGTCATTTTTATCTAAATCCAGAACATCACCATTTTCTGTTTCTTTCTAAAATGTGGCTTCGTAGTGGCAAAAGGTCAGCATTTAGTTGTTGCCCCATTTAAGAGGAAATGCACTGGCCAAACGGTTAGCGATTAAGGCCTTTTCTCAGAATCACAATATAAATATCATATCACAGTTTGAGTCATTTTTTCCGAAATACATAACATCGCTCTGTTTGGTTATTTTAAAAAATTGGCCTTATAGTGTCTAAACGGCCAGTGATTATTGAGTGTTGCGATTTAGACATTTTCTCAGAAACACAGAAATATTTTTTCAGAAATTCAGAACATCAACCTTTTCGGTTACTCTTAAGCAAATGGCCAGGTACTGGCAAAATGATCAGTGATTAGTTGTTGTGCTAATAAAATTCTTTTCTCAGAATCACAACAAATGTAACATCAAATTTTTAGTCATTTTTACCGAAATCCAGGCCATCAATATTTTTTTTCAAGAAAGTGGCCTTGTATTGACCAAAGGTTCAGTGATTAGTGGTTGTTCCAATTAAAACCTTTTCTCACAATCACAATATCCACAATATATAACAGTTTCATTCATTTTTATCTAAATCCACGACATCAACATTTTGTTTAATTTCAAAAAGTGGCCCCGTAGTGACGAAACGGTCAGTGATTAGTGGTTATGCCCATTAAGAACTTTTGTCAGAATTACAATGACCACTACGTATCATATTTTCAGTCACTTTTACAGAAATCCAAGCCATCTACCTTTTCGGTTACTCTCAAGTAAGTGGCTATTTACCGGCCAAATGATCAGTGATTAGTTGTTTAGGTCATAACGATATTTTCTCAGAATCACAACATCTATAACATCACATTTTTAGTCGTTTTACCGAAATCCCGCCCATCTACATTTTCCATTACTTTCAGGCAAATAGCCAAGTTATGGCCAAACGGTCAGTGATTAGTTGCAAATCGGATTAAGAACTTCTGTCAGAATCACAATGACTAAAAATACCACAGTTTTAGTCTTTGTTGAAAAATTCCCGGCCATCTACATTTCCGGTTACTTTGAAGCAAGTGGCCACGTACTATTCAAAAGGTGAGTGATTATTTGTTGCGTCGTAGAATTTTCTCAGAATCACAATATAAATAACATATCACAGTTTGTCATTTTTACCGACATCCACAACATCATTATTTTCGCTTACCTTTAAAATCTGGCCTCATAGTGTCCAAAGGCCAGTGATTATTGGTTTTGCCAATTAAGACATTTTCTCAGAATCGCAGTCTAGAACATACCACATTTTCAGTCATTTTAACCGAAATACTGGCCATCAACATTTTCGGGTACTTTCAAGCATGTGGACGGCTAGTGGCCAAACGGGCAGTGATTATTTGTTGTGCCCATAAAATCCTTTTCTCAGAAACACAAGATCTAAAATATATGAGAGTTTCATTCATATTTTCCGAAATCCAGCACATTAACCTTTTCGGTTATTTTCAAAAAGTGGCCTCGTAGTGGTCAACCGGTCAGTGATTAGCTGTAGTGCCGACTAAGACCTTCTCTCAGGATCACAATGTCTACAACATACCACAGTTTCGGACATTCTTACCGTAATATCGGAAATATATATTTTCTGATACTTTTAAGCAAGTGGCCAGGTAGTGGCCATACCTTCAGTGATTATTTGTTGTGCACATAAAATCCTTGACGCAGAATAAGAAATATACAACATATCACAGTTTCAGCCATTTCTGCCGAAATCCAGAACAATGACATCTTCGTTTACTTTCAAAAAAGTGGTCTGGTCGTGGCCATTCGGTGAGTGATTAGTGGCTGTGCCTATTGAGATCCTTTCTAAGAATCACAATATCTACAACATATCGCAGTTTTAGTTATTTTCACTTAAATCCAGAACATCAACAATTTCGATTACTTTAAAAAAAAGTGGCATCGTAGTGTAGAAACGGACACTGATTTTTTGCTGTGCTCATTAAGACGCCGTCTCAGAATCACAATGTCTACAACATATCACGGTTTCATTCATTTTTACCTTAATCCAGAACATTACCATCTTCCGTTACTTTGAAAATGTTGGCTCTGTAGTAGCCAAACGGTCACTAATTATTGGTTTTGGCTATTAGGATATTTTCTCAGAATCACAATATCTAAAATATATCACAGTTTCAGTCATTTTTACCTACATCCAGAACATCACAATTTTCAGTTCGTTTGTAAGATGTGGTTTCGTTGTTGCAATCGGTCAGCAATTAGTTGTCGCGCTTTTTAAGACCTTTTCTCAGAGTTACAATATCTACAACATAAAGAATGAGTCAGGAAAAACTTGGCCAGTAACTTTAATCAAAAAAGTAGGTAAAGAAATTAAAAGGAGAAAGATCGTTTTAATACTTTACTTGACTATAAAGTAACAACAATTAAACACACAAAAGAAATTCTAAACAACTAATTATGGAAAAATGCTCCTACATGACTTTTAGTCCGCTTCATAAGAGTTCGTAAATCTTTTGTTATTTGATTGCCGCTGCAGTCCACTTACGACGAAAAGTTTTCAAGTCAGCCGCCTTCTCTTTTGATGCTTGCAATGTTATTTTAATGTGGGTCCAATATTTTTCAATTGGTCTAAGTAGATTGCAATTTGGTGCATTTGCCTCTGTTGGAACTGCGACGATACCTTTTCTTTATAACAATCTCTGGCTGCTTTAGAGTAGTGAGAAGTAGCAAGATCTGGCGAAAAGAAAAGAGAGTTACTGTGTGACATCACAAATGGATACAAGCGTTTTTGTAAACACTCCTTCGTATAAATTTCGCCGTTAATTGTCCCAGTTGTGATGGACGCCTTGCTTTTTTTTTTACCACATGAACAAATAGCTTGCCAAATCAAATATTTCTTGAGATATTTGGTTCCTTCCGTTGTTTAAATTTATCCTGCACATCTCTCTTCAGGGCCATGTAGTACTCCTTTCCGGGAATTTGACTGAAATCAGTGGCACAATAGGTTTCGTCATCCATAATGCAACATTCATATTGAGTAAGGTACTGATCATAGAGTTTCTTGCCGTCAGTTGTTGCTTTTCGTCTCGGTTAGGTACCTTTTACACTTTGAAAGATCGTAAACCTTTCCTTGCTTTAATTCTGTGCACTGTAGAATGGGACGCTTTGGCCACACCAGCAACTGCTCTTACCGATAAATTCGGATTCTGACGCAGCAATGCAGTAACCCTTTTCTACAGCTTAGGTTGGCTAGTCTCCGGTTGTCTACCTGAGCCAGATTTTCTTTCAACAGTTAAATCTTGTGCGTACTTTTCAATTACATTTTTCACAGTAGACCGAGGGTACATTAATTTGCTTAATTTATTTAAGAACATATCTGGATTTTCGAGGTATTTGTTCAAAATTAGTTTTTGTTTTACTAACTGACTCATCGTTCTTTACCACACCGCGCGCACTTCACAACTGACAATCTACTCATGAGTATGATCGGCAGTCTGTCCTTGCTTATGCACAGTGCTGCCAAAGTTCATCTTATATACTACAAAACATGGCGGGAGGAAAGAAGCCAAATTTTTTCTCACTCATTCTTTATAGCAGATTCATTCATTTTTACCTAAACGCACATCACCGTTTAGTGACCTCGTAGTGGCCAAACGGTCAGTAATCAGTGGTTATGCCCATTAAGAACTTTTCTCAGAATCATAATGTGTACAAGATATCACAGTTTCAGTCATTTGTACCGAAATCCCGGTCATCTACATTTGCTGTTACTTTCAGGCAAGTGGCCAGGTAGTTGCAAACGGTCAATGATTAGTTGTAATACCGAGTTGTAATGCCACAAAATTTTTTTCTGACTCATTCTTTATTCATTAATTTTTACCTAAACGCACATCACCGTTTTCTGTTATTTTCAAAAAGTGCCCTCGTAGTGGCCAAACGGTCAGTGATCAGTGGTTGTGCTCATTAAGAACTATTCTCAGAATCATAATGTGTACAAGATATCACAGTTTGAGTCATTTGTACTGAAATCCCGGCCATCTAGATTTTCTGTTACTTTCAGGCAAGTGGCCAGGTAGTTGCAAACGGTCAGTGATTAGTTGTAGTGCCAATTAATGCCTTCCCTGAGAATCACAAAATCTCAAACATATTACATTTTCTGTAATATTTAACGAAATCCAGGCCATCAACATTTTTGGTTACTTTGAAGCAAGCGTCCTGGTACTGGCCAAACGGTCAGTGATTTGTGGTTGTGCCCATAAAATCCTCGTCTCAATATTACAAGATTTTTTTAACATATCAGAGTTTCAGTCATTTTACCGACATCCAGAGCATCGCCTTCTTTGGTTACTTTCAAAAAGTGCCCTCGTAGTGGCAAAACGGTCAGTGGTTTGTAGTTTTGCCTATTAAAAAATATTCTCTGAATCATAATGTCTTTAACATACCAAAGCTTTTCATTTCTACCGATCCAGTATATCACCATTTTCGCTTACTTTCAAGAAAGTGGCGTCATATTCTCCAAAGGGCCCGTGATTATTGAGTGTGCGCATTAAGACATTTTCTCAGAATCACAATGTCTACAACATATCAGATTTTCAGTCCGGAATATCCCCATCTTAATTTCCTTTCAAAAATGAGGCCTCATAGTGTCCAAACGGCCAGTGATTATTGAGTGTTCCGATCAAGACATTTTTTCAGAATCACAATGTCGAAAACATATCACATTCTCAGTCATCTTGACCGAAATCCCGGCCATCTACATTTTCGGTTACTTTCAGGAAAGTGGCCAGGTAGTGGCCAAAGTGTCAGTGATTAGTTGTTATGCCTATTAAGAACTTTTCTCAGAATCACAACGTCTATAACATATCAATGTTCCAGTCATTCTTACCGAAATATTGGCCATCAAAGTTTCGGTTACTTTCAGGAAAATGGCCAGATGTGCTCAAACCATCAGTGATAAGTTATAGAGCCGACTAAGACCTTTTCTCACTATCACAATATAAATAACATATCACAGTTTCAGTCATTTTTACTGAAATCTAGAGCATTGCAATCTTTGGTTAGTTTCAAAAATTGGCCTCATAGTGTCCAAACGACCAGTGTTGAGATTAAGACATTTTCTCAGAAAGACAGAAAAAAAAATTGCAGAAATTCAATCCATTAACTTTTTCGGTTACTCTCAAGCAAGTTGCCAGGTACTGACAAAATGGTCAGTGATTAGTTGTTGTGCTCAGAAATATGTTTTTTTCAGAATCACAAATACTATAACATCACATTTTTACTCATTTTTACCAAAATCCAGGCTATCAATGTTTTTGGTTACTGTGAGGAAAGTGGTCTTTTAGTGGCCAAAGGGTCTGTGATTAGTGGTTGTGCAAATTAACACCTTTTCTCAGAATCATAAAATCTACAATATATCACAGTTTCAGTAATATGTTACGAAATCCGGCCCATCAACACTTCCGGTTAATTTCAAGGAAGTGGCCTTGTAGTGGCAAAACGGTCAGCGATTAGTGGTTATGCCTATAAAATCCTTCTTTCAGAATCACAAGATCTAAAACATATCACAGTCTCGGTCATTATTACCGAAATCCAGATCATCGTCCTATTTAGTAACTTTCAAAAAGTGACCTCGTAGTTTCCAAACGGTCAGTGATTAGTAGTTTTGCCTAATAAGACCTCTTATCAGAATCATAATAATTATAATATATCACAGCTTTTCATTTCTAACGAAATCCAGAAAACACTATTTTCGCTTACTTTGAAGAATGTGGCCTCAAAGTCTCCAAAGGAGAGTGATTATTGGTTCTGCCCATTAAGATATTTTCGCAGAATCACAAAGTCTCATACATGTCACATTTCCAGCAATTTTTAATGAAATCCAGGCCATCAACATTTTCGGTTACTTTAGAGGAAGTGGCCAGGTACTAATCACACTGTCAGTGATAAGTTGCTGTGCCCAAAGAAATCCTTGTCTCAGAATCACATGATCTACAACGTATCACAGTTTCAGACATTTTTAGTAACATCCAGAAAATCATGATCTTCGGTTACTTTCAAAAAAGTGGCCTCGTTGTGGCCAATCGGTTACTGATTAGTGGTATTGCCTATTAATACCTTTTCTAAGATTCACAATATCTACAAAATATCAGATTTTTAGTCATTTTTACCGAAATCCAGGCCATCAACATTTTCGGTCACTTTCAAAAAGTAGCTCGTTCTGGCCAAAGGGTAAGTGATTAGTGGTTGTGCTCATTAAGATGCTTCCTCGGAATCCTAAGATCAACAAAATATCATGGTTTCATTCATTTTTACCGTAATCCAGAATATCACCATCTTTCGTTACTTTGAAAAAGGTGGCCCTGTAGTAGCCAAACGAACAGTACTTATTGGTTGTTGCCCTTGGGACATTTTCTCAGAATCACAATATCTAAAATATATCACAGTTTCAGGCATTCAGTTATCGAAATCCGGAACATCACCATTTTCAGTTCCTTTCAGAAACGTGGTCTCGCAGTGGAAAACAGCCAGCAATTAGTGGTTGCGCCCGTTAAGACATTTTCTTAGTATTACAATGGCTACTACGTACTTATTTTCAGTCATTTTTGCAGAAATCCAAGCCATCTACATTTTCTGCTACTTTCAGGCAAGTGGCCAGGTAATTGCCAAAAGGTCAGTGATTAGTTGTAATGACGATTAAGGCCTTCTCTCAGAATCAGAAAGTCTCAAACATATCACATTTTCAGAAATATTTACCGAAACGCAGGCCATCAACACTTTCGATTACTTTGAAGCAAGTGGCCTGGTACTGGCCAAATGGTCAGTGATTAGTGGTTGTGCCTCTAAAATCCTTGTCTCAGAATCACAAAATCGTTAACATATTACATTTTCAGTCATTTTTACCGAAATCCAGAACATCGCCCTCTTTGCTTACTTTCAAAAAGTATTCTCGTAGTGGCCAAACGGTCAGTGATTAGTAGTTTTGCCTAATAAAACCTCTCCTGAGAATCACAATATCTTTTTCATATCACAACTTTTCATTTCTACCAAAATCCAGAATATCAGAATTTTCGCATACTTTCAAGAAAGTTGCCTCAAATTGCCCAATCTGATTGTGATTATTGAGTGTGCGCATTAAGACATTTTTCTCAGAATCACGATGTCTACAACATATCATATTTTCAGTCATTTTTTACAGAAATCCCGGCCATCTATATTTTCGGTTACTTTCAGGAAAGTGGTCAGGTAATGGCCAAACGGCCAGTGATTAGTTGTAGTACCGATAAGACCTTATCTCAGAATCACAACATCTATAACACCACATTTTCAGTCATTTTTACCGAAATCCAGGACATCAATATTTTTGGCTACTTTGAAGAAAGTGGCCTTGTAGTGGCCAAACGGTCAGTGAATAGTGGTTGTGCCAATTAACACCATTTCTCAGAATCACAATATCTACAATATATATATCACAGTTTCAGTATTTTTTACCGAAATCCAGAAAGTCACCATCTTCGTTTTATTTCTAAAATGTGGCCTCATAGTATCCAAACGGACAGTGATTATTGAGTATTCCGATTAAAACATTTTCTCAGAATCACAATGCCTATAACATATCAAAGTTTCGTTCACTTTATATAAAACTAGAACATAACCATTTTCTGTTTCTTTCTAACATGTGGTGTCCTAGTGGCAAACGATCTGCAATTAGTTGCTGCTCCCGTTAAGACCTTTCCTCACAATCACAATATCTACAACATATAACAGTTTCATTACCAAAATCCACAACAGCGCCCTTTTCGGTTACTTTCAAAAAGTGGCTTCGTAGTGGCCAAACGGTCAGTGATTAACGGTTATATCCATTAATAACTTTTCCCAGAATAACAATGTCTACTGCATATCTCAGTTTCAGTCATTTTACCGAAATCCCGGACATATACATTTTCAGATACTTTTAGGGAAGTAGCCAGGTAGTGACCAATCAGTGATTAGTTGTAGTGCCGACTAAGACCTCTGAGAATCACAATATCTATAACATACCACAATTTCAGTCATTCTTACCGAAATTGCGGCCTTCTATATTTCGCCTACTTCAAGCAAGTGGCGAGATACTGGCCAAACGGTCAGTGATTATTTGTTGTGCCGATTAAGACCTTTTCTCAGAATCAAAATATCTATAACGTATTACAGTTTGTCATTTCTAAACATCACCATTTTCAATTACTTTGAAGAAAGAGGCCTCATATTGTCGAAACGGCCAGCGATTATTGAGTGTGCCCATTAAGATATTTTCTCAGAATCACAATATCTACAACATATCATATTTTCAGACATTTTTACAGAAATCCAGGCCATCAGCCTTTTCGGTTACTTTCAAAAAGTGGCCTCGTACTGGCCAAACGGTCATTGATTATTGGTTGTGCCCATTAAGATGTTATTTCAGAATCGCAATATATGCAAAATGTCACACTTTCCGTCATATTTTCCGAAATCCAGAACATCACCCTCTTCGGTTACTTTCAGAACAGTGGGCTCGTAGTGGTCAAACGGTCAGTAATTAGTAGTTGTGCCCATTATAACTTTTTCTCAAAATCACTATATCTACAGCATAACGGTTTCAAGCAATTCCAATGAAATTCAAATAACGTTAAGTTCTGCTTTTTGCAAAAATTTGGTTTTGTAATTACCTAACTGTCAGTGGTTCTTGGTTGTGCTTTTGAGATTTCTCAGGATCACAACATTTACAACATATCACAGTTTCAGTCATTTTCATTGGGATTTAGGATATCGCTACATTTGGCTGTTTTCAAAGAACTGGCCCTGTAGTGACCAAAATATCAGTGATTGGTGGTAATGCCAATTAAGATTTTTCTTGGAATCACAATATCTACAACATCACGGTTTTTGTCATTTTGTGAGAAATCACGCATGTTGTTTTCTTCGACTTTTTTTAAATGTGGCCTTGTGGTGGCCAAACGGCCAATGATTTGTGGTTGTGCCCATTGAGACTTTTTGTCAGGAACATCATATCTACAGCAAACACGGTTTCAAGCAATTGCATTGAAATCCAATTTCCGTAAAGATGGTGCGGGGTCCTTTGTCATTTCGAAAGATCATTGCCTGTGCAAACCTTTCCTCTCGAAAACGACAAAACCCCTATTTTGTACTTTGAAGCCATCCTTACATCGAGAGAGTTTCGTTTCTTTAATATGGTTCTTTTAAATCAATGGGACCCTTTTATAAAAGGGGACCCTTCGCCCCCTCAACCTGTTCTCTGAAAGAATCAGAAAAACACGTTTGCATTTATTTTCGGTCTAGTATATGTGTGCGAAGTTTGAAGAATATCGGATGAAGAGAAACCCTTCTGAAGCTATCTCCTTTATAATTTCAGTTTTTTGGATTTCACAGGTTGTTTGCGCTAAAGTGTCAATTTCTTTATGACCGCAAGTTATCTTGTAAATAAATGCACTTGCAAATTTGCAATATTATTTATTGTAATTTCTTAGCCGATGAAATTTTCTCTCCCCAAAAACCAAGAAAGTACCTGTTAAAAAGCAATTCTGCGAACTTTCTCCTAGAATTTGTCATACACTTTTTTGTTCCCTCCTCTCTCTCAGAGATGTGTATCCCTTTTGGCGTTTAGGGCCACTCATTGACAAAAGGTGCACACATGATTCCTATATGCAGACATGCTATTAGGTAGGGTCAGTGATTTGGAAAGTAAACGATGTTATAATAATAATAATTATATTATTATTATTATTATTATTAATACCATTATTCTTATAGCAATTAGGTTTCCAACTAGTGTCCCATTTCTTTACCTTGCATGAGAGGCCCGCTAGTCTGCTAAGCCACTGGTGTTCCTTATTCTGTGTTTTTCTTTTTCTGTGTCGTGATGTTGTTTGTTTTTGTGCTGTTAGGCTTTTATATTAAACCTTTACATTATGTAACCTCTTTCTTTTTTTTACGAGATTTTCTTTTTAAAAAAGGAAAGGAACTGCTTTCCTCTTATGTTTCTTTGTTACCATTCACCTTATTTGAACTGCTTAAGTGAGATGATTTTGTAACTTTTATGTCATCCATTGCCCTCAAGATAATAAAATGGTCTTAACAATTTATTTTATTCTCTTATTTGCAGTTTGCCACAGTGATATATTTGTAACAAAACTGAGGTTTCGTCCAACGCCTTTCGAATTCACAACCGCCGAGCTTTTTGCGTTGCCTGCTATTGCAGGAAACGGAGAATTGCATGTGGTAATGCACTTTTTGATTTGTGTATACAATGTAATATTACCATATTCAAAGGATAAATATAATTATTTTATTACTACATCATTTTGTTTTTAGCCGGCACGTATAGGCGTATTGTCTAGAAGGCAAGGCAATCGAATTTTTAGGGTTCGCGGGTTTCAATCCATTTCGGACATTGAGGTTTTTGTTGTATTTTCACCTTGCATTTCATTGTCATCTATCGTCCGTCATAGTTATTCGGATTCCACTTTACGCGGTAGGTCCTGTCCTATATTGCTTCAGAGCTAACACTGACCGTACAAATGGCATCATTCAATTTTGTTTTTCTACTGCATCAATCTTTTGTGATAATGCTGACATTTTTCTATGTTATACTATCGGTGATATTCTGTATTTGAATTAAATTCATAAGACCCATATTCCTTTATTACCCTTTGTTGCCACATATCAGATTTCGTTATTGTGCATTTGCAGCTCATGTAGCTCTATAATGCACAACGCCTAGCCACTACACTTCACTATTATCTTTAGTGATAATAGTGTATTTGAAATCTATGCACATTTGTGTATGATGCTATTTCAAACAAAATATATTTATGCTGGGTCAGCAACACTGCCTCATCTATCTCAACACTAATTGTAATTTTTAATATGGCATTTTTCTTACTATATTGTGGCACTTATGCTTTGATTGCTTTAACAATTTCAAGATATTTACATAAAACGTGTACATTTCCATTAAATAATTGTTTCGATACTCAAATTTTGATGCCCCGTAGGTCGTGTCCTTGTGGTCCATAACACTTTAAATTTCGCTCATTTTTATTTTTTATAATGCTTTATCAGATGTGCTATGTGGCATTCAGGTTTGAGTGACAATTTGTGGGCCCCTCCCTTGTAAGATTCGAAGTAGGGACGTATCAAGAGTGTTTTTCTTAATCAGAAAAAATATATGAAAGTTATCGTAACACAGGGAGACAAGCAAGTACTTAACTTTAGTTTGAGTAAAGCGTTAAGAGATCGTTGTACTTGCTATAATAAATTCTACAAGTCATCGCATTAAACTTTGTCACTTAAATTTCTTAAACTAAATCATACTATTCTTGTTACTGAAACCTTTATTTGTGGAATATTAATAAAATGTAGGTTGATATTGAAGAAAAGTTTGCCCGAAGAAAATTCACCCCAAACCTATACTATAGTCTGAGGATATTTATATCAGAAATGACTTATGTCACGTAGAAAAGTTACTAATGAAACATTTTTATATTAAATATCAACAAAATTGGATAATCTCTAGTTGAGTAGAATCTAACATAAAAAGTAAACTACTGTGTGTGCATGTTTTATGAGACGTAATTAAATAATATTTAGTTAATAAATACATTCTTATTTATTAAATATGAAAAAAATCGTCTGACTCAGTTAAAGAAAACCACAATATTTTAACAGTAAATTATCTACCCTGAGAATTTTAAATGAGAAACGAATTATTCCATATTACTTTGTTATTAATGAAATGTTTATTTTGGGTTGGGGGTATCAATGAGATCGCAATCGCCTGCATCGTTTTCAAGAAAATAATCTAAGAAACCTCATTGCAAGTATAATGTACCCCTTTTCGATTTTTCAACAAAAATAAGTTGTTCAATGTTGTTAGGCATTAATAAACATTCATTTATCAAATATGGGCAAAATCGCCTTGTTCGTTTTTGAGAAATTTGTCCGTAAATAATTCACCCATAAGAGTTCATGTTTAGTATCCTCTCCTCTTTTCGAGGTAGGAAGGAAAGTCGAATCCCCTTGGGAGTCATAGAAAACACTTAAAGTTAAAATTTGCTTAAGATACGTTGACAAATATGGTTTCTAGGGAGGTGTACACCAAGACGAATGAAGAAACGAACAAACAGACTGACAGATGTCAAAAAATATTTACCGGTACAATCCGTGGAAATCACGACTTCAAATTTTTCACGGAAACCAGATATTCTTCTATCTTATTGTTCCTGGAAGGCAATAATATCAAAAATTACAAAGGTTAATCTGAAAATCACACAAAGGTAAGAAAACATATGTTTTAGTGTTCATATTTCTGTGTACTTGTAGATAAAATTGACCAAACAAAATTACTTAATATTCCTAAAGATTGATTTCATAAGATAGGCATCCGACCTATCGGGATGAAACGGTTACTAAAGTCTATCCTTATCATGTTTTTCGTTATGACACTAGATGGACGACAGCACAAGATATTGTGAAACTAGACTAATGTTTAGTTTCGTCTGAACAGGGTTTGAACCAGAAAGTTGTCCATTATTTGCTATGTAACTTTTGCTAAAAAACTGATTAAAAACTATTAATCAAGTTGTAAAGTAAATGTACTTATATGAGCTTCTTTCTTCTACAGGTATTCATCAGTTCTCCTTATGAATTTCCACAGAAATTAATCAACCACTTTACGTATTTACCGTCGAGAGAACTAAACAGTCTTGCTTATTTTGTAGTTCCGTTCTCAACAGTAAGCTCACCAAATTTGCGAAAGCTATCAGTCAAACAAAGAAACTGCTTATTCACAGAAGAGATGAAGCTGTACACCAATAACATTTACTCTCAAGTTTCATGTAGACTGGACTTCAAATATAGAGAAGCTATAGACAAATGTAGATGCTCACCTCAACTTTTCTTTAATTCTGGTAAGCACCATTAATCGTTCCACTTTTCTACAACTTATTGATAGAAGTGTACCATATTACATGTCATATAAAATAGTGTATCCAACTTCAAATTTCAGCTAGCTTATTATTAACCGTTTCCATTTGAAAGGGTCTGGAAGAAATCCCCCCAGCAGCTCGTGAACGTTTTGACCGATAACCTGGAAAAGAACCATGTCAGGAAATATAGCACATTATTCATAAAAAATCACACTTTATTGAACTTACCTATTTACAATATATATAGTATTGTCCTCTGTTTAATTTTTCTTGTAATTTTCCTATGTATGGTACAATTTGAACCACCCTAAATGATGTAATGCAGGTTTATTTGTACATATTTCGAGTGAAAATGTGTTTTTCTACCTCGTTTCACACTTCTGTTGCTACACACTGCACAATCTCTTTTCTTGTTACCTTCCCATTGTCCAACAAAGTGAGTTTGTTTATTCAGTCTCTCAAAAGTGTCCATTGTTCTTCCAATAGCAGCAGAATGAGTCCGTTTTCTTGGCCTGCCGTAGTCACCAACAAGTTCCTCTATGATTTGTCTTCGAAACTTCAGGTGAGATATTGCACGCAGTCCATTATTCACCATATTGCAGTTATACAATATGTAGGCATTTACCAATGACACGTCTAAAGTCCAGAAAAGATCTTTCTCCACCACTTCAAGCTCTTTCTACAAAAACAGTAAGTTGCGCAATAATGATCACCTCTGTCAACACCTCCCATATGTTTTGTGTAGTTCAAAACTGCACATGGCTTCTCAGTGGTTACCTATCGCCCACCCTTCACTACATATTCCACAGCTTGTTTATGTGTTGAATGTAATGTTGACAACATCAAAACAATTCTTTTATCTTTCTATCCAAACAGCAAAACGTCTTCCGAAAAGCACGCACTTCACCTTTTTTCAGTTTCAGTTTATTTTTGACTGCAACTGGATTCCCATTTCTACCTGCAATTATTGTACCTACTATGTGACACTTTCTTTTGGTTAGTTTTCAGCGAACTTAACACTTGTGTAATACCGGTCTTTAAATAACCTATAACCTTCAAGGGATCCTACACTGGATGCAAGCCTGTCTATCAGATTCAACACTATCATTGTTGGAAACACTTCTATCTAAATAATTCAGACTATGTACATCAGGTGTTACTTTCCCAAAGTAAGGTATCAAAGAATGAATGTAGCCAGTATCACTGTCAGCTAAAACAAACACCCTCATTCCCCACTTAGTTGTTGTTTTTTTTTGGATTGTATGTTTTGAAAGATACCTTGCCCTTGAAACTAATAGTTTATTCATCTACACAAATATTTTGTCCTGGTACAAAATATTTCTGAAACTGCGCTTCTAAATATTTTAGTAAATATTTTATTTGTCCTTGTTTGCTTTGTTTCGTGAGATGCGACATTTGGACCAACATGCAGCATCCAGAAAATTTGCATGAAACCATCTCTAGTAAAAATGTCCCTGAAAATGGAACTGAGGTAACCCGCTGACCCGAAAAATAATCTTGAATATTAGGCAAGACAACCAGGCCCATATTTATAATAAGGCCTATGAATTCTTCAAGTACTGCTACAGTAACATCCTTTCAGGTAGCCCAAATTGATCGCTTGCCCATATTCTTTTTCATTTTTTCTAGACGCCCTGCAGCGTATTTGTTTGTTTCTTTTACAATGCCCTGGAAAACGATAACTAAAAAGCAAACGAAAATATTCCAGGGGAGTAGCAGAACATTGTAAGTTGCAGTTTCTCATTCCTTCTGTAATTGTAAAATTGTATTTACGTACCTGATCATCATCCTCCTCCTTTATATTCACCCAACTTTCAGTCTCACCTAGGACACCACTTCCACTACATTCACTATCCAAAAGATCACTTTTCTCACACACACTTTCAACCGAAAAAATCACTTTCATCATTATTGGGAACTTCAAAATCACTGTCAGAATCCGATATATTAGACAAGTCACTATCAGAATCATCTTCATTCAGAATTGTTTCAATTTCCCCCTGTAGAACGAATTTCCGCTTCTTCTCTGAAGATACATCACTTCCCGAAGCTTCCCTTCTGATACACAAACATACACAAAGCATTTCATTCTTTCAAATGTAGAGCGTCTATGGAAACAGCACCAAGTTCACTGAAATCCCAAGATATGGCAGGAGGATTGCCGTTTGGAAGTAGGCGCCTTGGCAGCGACATTCGAGTGGAAAAAGCCTCGAAATTCTAGTGTTGCCGTATCGGCGCCTTTCGATTTTTTCAGGAAAACCAGCATGTCGCCAGAGTGGCGCCCTTCGAGTGGGAAGGGTTAATATACTAGTAATAATTTTGGATTTATTTTACATTTTTACGCGGATTATTAAGCTCGCAATCTCAGGTCGACGAACGTACATATATTTACGATATTTTGAAAGTAGCTGTGCAAAATGAGAAATTTTCGTAACAAAATAAGAGAATTGACTCTTGAAAATAGAAACTTTTAACTCCACCATACTATTGGATAATACATAATAGTTTTATAACTCAAGTAAGCCGTTAAATATAGACAAAAAGAAAAAAGAGAAAAGATATATGCAATGACAATCTGGAAATAATATGTTCAAGAATTACTGAAGAAATATATAAGAATTGTGCATAATTGAAATAACTCTATGTATGAGTTCTGAAAATATGCTAGACTTTATGTTAGATATAAACATACACAAGGCTGTGTTAAACCCTCGGAATGAGTTGGGATTTCCCTTTATAATAACATGACATATTTCTTTCCAAAATATAATGAAAACTGTTTATTTCATACATTTGAAAATTCGTCCAAATGTTTGTTAGTATTAATATTGCATGTTCGTTTTTACTTTTTCTTGCTAGGGTAATATTAGAGCGCGCTAATTAAAAATTAATTTTGTTCCATTTAAAAGCTGTGTAAATACTGGCTGCATTGTGCAAAAGCAGATAGGAGGCCAAGGAAGTAGGTTTATTTCATTCTCTGTACCCGCCAGGTCATGTGCGCGAACTTTGGCTTGTCTCCAGAGGTGAAGAAACCAATGGAATGCAGATTGACAGCAGATAAGAGCAAAGTCTGTTTTCTCTGTCTTTATAGATTTTCAAGGTTCCACTGATTCTACCTAAACATCTCCGCGAATAGTTACCTCTATAGGCTTATTGGAGCTAATGACGTACGAACGTTTCAGAAAATCTGTTTATGTTCCTTTCAAGTGAGGGAAGTGTTCATTTATAAAAATAGTTTCGAACTTTATAGTGTAGAGTGTACTAGCTTATTTGTCGCAACAACTGGCAAACGTTTACACAGAGATCGAAAAGGATTTATGCTGTTGTGATGCATTGCGAGCTGCAAAATAGTTAATATATGTGTAAGAACAAAACGACCGAGAACTGCTTTTCGATATATCATATCGTTTATGCTCTATGAACATCAATATTGAAATCGGAAATAGTAGTAAATTCCTACCAGTTCCAGTTTTCAATACAGAGATAGGATTGGAGATGGTACATTTTCTAGAGACGTTGAATCAATTCCCTAAAACCTCTTGTCGCTAGGTAATATAGTTTTCCATTTATAGCCCGTAAGTGGTCCATCTCTATTACTTTCGATTTATATAGAAGATTGACGGGGGAGATGGAACCTATTCTTAGGACGCTAAATCGATTCCAGAAAACCCTTCTAAATATCTCTTGCCGATTTTGGTGTGATACTTGTTAACAGACGGACGGACATAGCTGTTCTATTAGACTTTCGACACCTTTGAATAGAATAGTTTGAAAGTTTAATAAACTCATGTAGAAGAAATATTATTCATCAAATCTATTTTCGTGCAGATTAAAAATATGAAAATTTAAAGGATTCTTTTACATCAGTTATTACGCCCTAAAGAATAACGGGGACCGCGGTGGCTCAGTGGTATAGTGCTTACCTCTGGTGTGCGTGTGCTCCCGGTTCGATTTCAGATCTCACCAAGTGGGCTTTCTGGTGGATAAACACCATGTTTCTGAGTTTTCTCATTTTCTTCCTCTTTTTTCATTTCACCATTTCATTCATTATCATCATCACCGTCTCCTTTAGCCTAGTGGGCATAATCATGGGACGTAAAACACAAAAGTTCACATCATTTCTAGATAATAACCTAATGCATTCTACAGTGTTTTATTCTTGGCTAATGCCCCAATAATAGCACCAGATTGATGAAACACTTGCAGATGGATATACCACAAAGTCGATTATTATTCATGTCGAAAAAAATGTTGCATCAATATCTGCCAGGTAATCACTACAAGCAAAAGTCAATCTATTTCATTCAAATAGTGTTCACCATGAGACGGGGCGAGAAGTAAGGTTTTCTCGTCTTATCTCCTAAATTTAATAAATCTCGTTACATCCTAATCCTCGAAGACTTCTGTTGCTTTTGTCTCGACATTTTATTGTTCTGTTTCGGTAATTTATGTTTTTTTAAGAAATTATACACTAATTTTTCTTAATTTCATCTGGAAGTATTACAACCGTTCCTCGTCACGATTGGTCCATGAATAATGTGATATAATAACATTTAAACCATACCTTTATTGATCTAAATTGTGTAACGACTTGCATATTTTAAACGTAGATAGACGCTCTTCGTTGCTTTCGTATTATCATTTTACCAATTTGTAGGTTTTTACATATGAATCATATAACACTAAAACAGTGTTTGAGATCAAAACGTGGGTAACTCAATGCTTCCCACGGGACTCGAGAAATTTCTCGTCTCGAAAACGACACGAAAATTGTATTTCTTGCACCGTATCGAATTAAAAAGATACTTCTTGTGTGATTATCGAGATTATAATTGATTAATTTCTGGTCTCGTGGCCAACAAACGTTCAGAATGGAATGAACTGGTGGACTTGCGCGGGGGTGCGTCTATAGGGAGCAGGTGCATTAGCAACGGTGTATATGCGCGTAAACTAGAAGTTTATCCCATCATTATGTGAATAGAAATTTAAAAAAATACATACGTTTCGAATTGCTAAAAGTTAAATACATCACAAATATCGAACATTTTCCAGTTTTTGTTTTCCGTACGTCATAGTGGAATATTAACCAGTATAAATTACCAAGGCGCTTGTAGAGATGTACTTATAATATCGATTCAAATGTTATCATAACCAGTGGCGTATTTAGGATCTTGTTTCGGAGGGGAAGGCTTGAGAATCCCTAAGAGCATTTGTGCTGTACGTATAATATGGGAAAAAATAACAACGGAATCGAAAGGAATAAACATTTAGGATCAAACATAGTTGAAATAAGAAAATAGGGAAAGCGCACGGTGTTTGACAAGAAGGCTTGTTACAAAATACAACTAAAGAGATGTATAGATAGATATGATTGTCTCCTATCTGACAGCAGCCAGTCTTGCCGACCCCAACCTTTTGTTCTTCCGACCACATGATCAGGTTATCAACAAACATAACTTCGAAGATATGCACTCTCTGCATATTTGGATAAACGATCTTATCTCATTTCGTAACTTGTTTCCCTCCCCTACCAACTTTTTGAAGATCACTGAGGAACATTGGTGTGAATGGATCAGGTATCTGCACCTCCACGAACAGGAAAAAAACCCTGCTTATATGCTTTCCAACGTTGTCATATTTATTTGTAAAAAGTAATATTAATGAACTATAAGAGCAAGATTAAAAATAAAAGAGTGAACATGTAGTATTGGGGTACGCTAACATCTGGAGAAATTTTGAATTGCATAAGACACATATATTTCATACTGTGTTGGAAAGAAGTTCACCATGTTATTATATAGTGATTGATTATCTCAGCTGAAAACGTTAGACACAGCCTTAAGAAGCTGTACTCAAGCTTCTAAGTTACTAGATCAATAACAAAGAATACAAAACTGAAAATAGTCTTATCAAAAAAATGAAGTGAAATCTATCTAGTTTTCCGTCCCACGGATATGCCGATTAGGCTAAACGAGACAGTGATGATGAGAAATTAGTGAAATGGTGGAACGAAGAAAGTGGGAGGAAACGGGAGAACCCTGAGAAAACCTATGAGCACGGTGTTTGTCCAGCACAAAGACGACAAGGCGCGAGCTGGGATCGAACTTGGAACCCGAAGCACCTGATGTGAACGCCCTACCACGCCCCCAAAGTAATCTTAGAATGTGATAAGAACTTTGGTGAATATATTACCTACAGTACTGGCACAATTATTATGGATTTTTGATAAAAACAAAACTCTTGTGCAAAAATGTCTTGCAAACAATTTTATGAACTACTAATTTATTTACTTTACCACACCAGTACCAAACAAATATTTATTAGTTATTTTAAGTGGGTTTTACAGTCTTATATGGGAGTGTCTGCCAATACAGAGAGAAAACGTCTCATAACTCTGACACAATCATTCCATTGTCTGGACAGAGCTCAGTAATAGTCTGGCATTTGCGTGGAGAAATGTTTGTTTATTGAATTGTCTGCCTGTCATATGCATGTGATCACTTTAGTTCTGTTTATTTGTGCATTTAAGTTTAATTCCAACTTTTTCTGTTCAGATTTTCTAATGTGAGCAAACATGGGCAACGTTCGTTTTTTGAGTCCTCGCAGGGTTGGACAGATTAGAGTTTTATTGAAAGAACCCACCTTAAAACAGAAAGAAATAGCGAAGAAACTTCAACTCAAACCGTCAGTAATATCAAGAAGAAATTGGAATATGGCCACAGTTTGGCATCAAATAGGATTGGAAAATGTGGTAGACCTAAGAAAACAACACCGAGAATGGACAGAAACATAATTAAAATGGCAATTAACAACAGAAGAGCATCTTACAGAATGATTTCCAACCAACTTGAAGCAGAGGGCATTACCGTTGCTCGCAAAACAGTAAATAATAGACTATTGGAAGGTGGACTAAAAGCATATCGTCCCAGAAATAGCCTCGCCTTACTGACAAGATGAAACAGGCTCGTAAGGTCTGGGAAGAGGCTCACGTTGGCTGGACATCTGAGCAATGAGAGAAGGTAAGATTTTAAAATATTGATGTAAAGACGTTAATAACAAAAATGATTAAAATTATGCAAAATATTAAACTTTACTTCCAATTTTAAGCCTTGCAGACTTTCACGTCATTAAGTCTACTCTTTATTCAATTGCTTCCATCACTTTCTTCAGCTGTTCGATACTTATTTTCTGTTTTCTGGCGAGTCTACCATTGCAGTGCTTGACGACCTTGTGCAGACTGTGACAAGGCGATCAGATGAACAATTTACATCGGAATGTTTAAAGAAGACTCTAAAATTCCCTCAGAAGGTCATGGTCTGGGGAGCCATTTCTGTGCATGTAACAAGTCGTTTGGATATTGTTGTTGGCACCATGGACAAGTATAAGTACAAAGAAATACTACAAAGACGTTTGCTACCTCAAACAAGGGACTTGTTTGCGGATAGACCTCGGATTTTTCAACAGGACTCTGCCCCGAGTCACACGGCAAAATCAGTGAAGACCTGGTTTGAAGAAAATAGTGTGGAAGTGCTCTCATGGCCTGGAAATTCCCCGGATATGAATCCGATTGAGAGTTTATGGTTTGTATTGAAAGATGAAATACATGAAGTTCCCACAACGACCAAAACAGAATTCATACAACGTCTTATCGAAGAATTGGTTCATTCAGGTAGAATCAGGGAATTGTGCTGAAAGTTTCATCACTGGAACGCCCAGACGTGTTAAAGCACTTGTTAATGCAAATGGTAAACAAACTAAATATTAAAATAGTTGTTTACTATTAACGTTGTCATTATTTGTGAATAAAATTGATTTGCATTATTATTTGTTTGCTTAAATGGCGTTTTTGTAGAAAAAATATGTTTTTTCAAAAATCCTTAATAATTGTGCCAGTACTGTACCTGTTTTTAAAAATCAGGTATGTATAAGTATACTGTCCCATTTGTTTTAATTCATAATTATTATGAACTAAATATCGCCGGTAACGGAGGCTGTAACTTATCTCGAAGTAACTATTTATTTCTTTTAATCTCAAAAGAAATATTGAGTAGTAAAATGTTACACATAGGCATCATATTAATAGTTTAACTTTCGCTGCTTTTGTGGTGGACGGTTTGTAGGGGAGATTTTCATTATATCGAATCTTTAGAACTATAAATAGTGAAAAGAAGTGAAATATAAAAAATAATTATTATGGATAGAAATTATAAAGGAGTATGTTTAGCAGAACGGGTCAAGATGCACGTAAAAAGTACAAAATGTACATGAGAAATGGATGATACAAGTACTTAGACGTAGCATAACGTAACCAAATCTAACCTAAACGAACTAAACTAATTAATACTGACCTTCACTAACCTAAACTAAAATAATATTAATAGACATAAGGAAATTCATTTTTTGCAATACTATAAATCAAAAATCAAGGTTGCTCAGATGTTTTAGATTTTCTTCAACTTTTGTACAAATGTTGTGGTACTCAAACATAACACACTTGTAAAATTTTACAGTCCTAGCTCGAAGGAGACTCGTGTAACAGCCATTCAATATTTGTTGAGGGATTTGTAAAAAAACCTAATTCCCCCCCCCAAATTACAGTATTGAAACCGCTACATCTGTGGAGATATTGAAACTATTTGAAAATGGTTTTTACTAAAACAATCTCAGAATTTGTAGCATTTGAAACATTGTAGCAATGAACTTTCCAAGTAAATTTAACCATATGAATTTCACCATCAAAAAAAAAAAAAAGATAGAAAATAATGTCAAAATTTTGCAAGTATTTCTGAAAAAGGCCCACCTTACTCCAACCTCATATGTTCTAAATATGTAGCTCAAATGTTCATCTTTAACATATAAGAAATTAGGTGTGTGTGTTTTTTTGGTGTGTTGAAGAAAAGCAAATAATGGCAAATGTAAGTTGAGGGCGAATTTAGGCACTTTTTGCACAAACATCTCAAATTTCCAATGACTATTTCCAGTTTTCCACGCTAAATATGTATACAATTGTCAAAACTGAGATGGTTTAATAAATGCATAGTGCCAGAAATTTGAAACTTCAAGTACCATTGCTGAAAGGACTCAGATTATGTCGTTAGTTCCAAAATCATGGTCTATAATATGAAAACTATTCAAACGTTACAAACAACCGAAGATCTCGCTCGTAAAGCCAAGAAGATCAGAAAGAAGGATACACTTACATACAGCCCCCATTGAAGCTTTCCAAGTTACTATTTTGAAGTATGTTAACGATGTTCTTCCTCAGATTAAATAAGTTATCTACTTTAAAGTTGGATCAGCAGCCCGACATAAAAAATATAAAGAAAACTTTGTCGACTTATGCTTCCAAAAGTGACTTTGGACTTTAGTGTGATTGGAACTATTTTACCACAAGCCACGACAAAAGGGTTTGCGATGGCATAGGTGGGACGCTGAAATGTCTAGCTAAATATGCTAGTTTACAGAAGCCACTCAGTAACCGGTTGACGATTTATTCCAATTGTGCCAAACAATAACCAACGTCAAACTTTGCGCGTGTGTCTGTGTGTGACAGAAAATGTTCAAAACGTTCGTCCAATGTTTCAAATGATACTAGCAGAGCTACCACATTGCAAGGGACGCGTGGAAATAATTATTATAAATATATCAGCTTGTCAAAACTTGAAGTCAGTCGTGTATCTTCTTCAAAGACAACATTCACTCTAAGTACTCGATCAGAATTGAAAGACATTAACCTTTCATGTGAACAATTTATTGCGTGCATTTGTGACAACAAATGTTGGATTGGAAAATAGTTAAGAATTCACAAGAACATCGTGATATCGGAACAAGTGAATTTCCTTCACCTCCATGAACCCAAGAACATGTTTTTTTTTCTGGCCAACCACACCTGACACAAGCTGGATTCCATACGAAATCTGCATCATTAATATTGGAATATCCAGTACGTGAACTGGTATTGGCACAAATTACTGGATTTCTGAAGAAGAAATTCAAGTTATTGACAAGACGTTCTCTGAAATTGTTGATAAGAGGTCTTAGACTCAATATTTCAAATTGCTTAAAATCAGCCAAACATGTAAATGTTATTTGTGTATTAAATGATGGTTCAGTGTTTCATTAGTTAAATCAAAAAGTACTATATTATCATTATGGTTAAAATAACTTCATAATTTGCGTTTAAGGTATGAGTTTCTAATTTGTTTTATAAGTATCATCAACTATTGCAAAAGAATATATTCTTAGAAATGTAAGTCGTATTACTAGAATATTAAATAATGAGACTTGATTTTTTTCCTTCAACATACCACGAAACATCCTCCTATTTTTTAAATGATAAACAGAAATACCAGAGCTACTTATTAAAAAAATAGGTCCATGCTAGGTGGGCCTTATCAGAAAAAAATGTCAAATTTTGACACTATTTTTCTACTTTTTTCTGTTTGATGCTGAAATTCATATACACACTTACACTGAATCCATCATTGCAGGGCACTTCATCGCTGTTGCAAAATTCTGTCACTAAATTAAAGTTGTTTGCACGATTACTATGTTCTTTTTAGAATCACATTTGGCTAAAATATTATGCTCTTTTCTGACCATCCGGGATTTACTAACGAGATACTCGGTTGTTTAAAATCTTCGGAAGTTTTCACATTATACACCATGATTTTGGAACTAATGACAGAATCTGACTACTTTCAGCAATGGTACCTGAAGTTTCAAACTTTAATCAACCATTGGAAATTTGGGGCTTTGTGCAAAAGTGACTAGGTCCCCCCTCAACTTGCATTGTGTCATATTTTTTCTTCAACATTCAAATAAACACACTCCTACCCTTTTTATATGTTAAAGAGGAACCTCTGAGCTACTAAATTTAAAACTTTGAGGTTGGTGTTTGGTGGGCCTTTTTCAGAAATACTTGCCACATATTGACATTGTTTTTCTTCTTTTTTTCTCTTTGACGGTGAAATTCATATGCTTAACCACACTTGAGAAGTTCATTACTACAATGATTTAGTTACTACTAATTCTAAGATTGCTTTAATGCAAACCATTTTCAAATAGCATCAATATCTCCGCACATCTAGCGGTTTCAGTACTTTAAATCGAGCGCGGACTTAGGTGTTTTTTGCACAAAACCCTCAAATTTCGAATGGCTTCTGCAGGAATC
Organism: Thermobia domestica; assembly: GCF_964235325.1. Taxonomy (NCBI): domain Eukaryota; kingdom Metazoa; phylum Arthropoda; class Insecta; order Zygentoma; family Lepismatidae; genus Thermobia; species Thermobia domestica. The sequence continues at coordinate 305,521,283 of NC_137455.1, forward strand.
ACTTTTGAGTTAGAGCTGTGAAATTTTACAGGTGTGTTATGTTTGAATATCATAACCCTTGTACTAATCTGGAGAAAAATTTAAAACATATGAGCCACATTTTAGCTTCAAATTTGATTGCATCTGGAATGACTCTTTTTGGAAAATTATGCAGAGCCCCTACACTAAGATAATATAACCTAACCTGAACTTGCACAAACTAACCTAACATGACCTAAACTGACCTAATGTGAACAGTAATTACCAAATCGTAACACTTGTTTTTTTTTAAAAAAAAAAAGCCCTGGACGTCTTCTGCTAAACATAGGTCATTTTTAGAATGTATTTCGGGTTGTCAAATGTAATAATATAGATTCACTAGATTTCATTGGTAATTTTTAATAATTACTTGGAATGGTCTTCCGGCATGTATGTCATGAGACGCAATACGTATAATGCATTGTTAACAAGTATATTAATGACAGCAGAATGTTCTCGAAGCGCTATTTGCATACGGGATATAATGAAGTAGATCAGTATCGACGAAGTTAGATATATGCATGCTTTCATTTGTTGTAAATAGTAGCCTACTGTAAAGTGTGTCGTAAGGATAAAGTATTTTTAAATATATCCGTACTCTTTTGTAAAGTAATACATGACCGTTATTTCACAGAAGTGATCCTAACAAGAATGGAGTAAAATCTAGGGTAAAGTAAAAAAGGTAGAATAGGGAGAGTAGAATAGAGTATGATAGTGCAATGTAGGATAGAGTTGTTGCAATGGATTGTAGTAGGGTTAGGTTAGAGAAGATTAGGTTAGAGTAGAGTAGGCTAAGGTTAAGTGTAGTACGTTCAGGTTAGGATAAGGTTAATTAATATACATAAATAATATATTTTTCTCCCAAAACTTCTATCACGTACCCTTTACCAGCACCACCTATTTCAGTGATTAACACGATTTTACGATTACTACTTGGTTAACATGTAGGGTCTAAGTGGATTCCCTAGAAAGTAGTTTTTCATCTAATGTGGCGTAACTGGAGCTCGTGTGTTAGCGAGAGGATGCGTGTATAGGGAACACACGTATCAGCAACAGTGCATACGTGGGTGAACAAAAATTTATTTGTTGTTAATTTTGGCATACTTGGATATTAAATATATTTTTAGTTCCTTCTTGTGTAATGGGATGTGGTAAAATTGTGGAATAACTGGCTATAATAACGCCACCATTGTTAGTTTTTCGAGGATTTCTCACTTAATATTTGGCGGAAAAAATAAATGTTGCATTGTTTAGTAGCTTGGTGTTCACTGATTACAACATAGTGCAAAGAACGTGTAAAATGTATGTAGTGAAATGGCATTATTGCATAGAGTATGGATACAATTGCATCAGGTTATAATTATTCATATTATCATGAAACCAATGAACATACGTGATGACACACGTTGGGATAAGTACAATTTGTTGGAACAAGAAGAACAGTGTCCAGCAAGAGGCAATGTGTCATCAGAAGTTTCGTGATACTCCCCCTTACATACTCCATATTCCAACCAATCAACAGTTTTAGCTGTATCATCGTAAAGTTACCCGTAATTTGCAAGTAACGCAATAGTAGGAGCTATCTTTGCGATGATGTTTTCGAAGTTTTACCTTCGCCATTCTGTTTACAAGTACCTTCTTTCTTTCTTCCACACCATTGTCGAGGTGACCATTATCTTTCCTATTAGGACGTTCATTAAACAAACTTCTAGTCGCTACCACTGCTTGGATGCTTTCTGATCTATTCAGGAAGAGATCTGTTAATTTTTGGAGTTGGAATAAGTTCTGAGAAATAGTTGTTACTGTAGGATGTAGAGTGAGACGACTGAGACGGAGCATTAGCTACAAGATCACGGATGCATGCAGATGATGTTGAAGAGAAGGGATTTTTCATATCTTCAGTGGATGGCTGGTTATTGTTGTCCAGTGCAGTCCCAGAAGGAGCTTGTCGGAAACACTGAAGTGATGATACTTGGTGCAAAAGTTGTTTCTGTGAGTACTAAATAATTGAATGGATATTTGCCAGTAGCCTGAAAAGCAGATATTTTGCCCTGAGGTGTAGCAGCCTTAACCCAGATAGTAATTCCATTGTATCCATCGCGTTTGGCGTTAATGCAGCCACACAGCACAATAAACATACGATCGTTCCACTGCTATCTAATAACAGATTGACTCATGTAAATACAGTCAATACACTCGTTATTGATCATTATGTTTTATTAAAAAAAATATAATTTAAATTCCTACACATTACGCAGCTGTAGGGATACTAACATAAAGAACTTCAAAACTTTACTTATGTTTTCTGTTGTCAATTTTCTGGTCTGAATTAATAACACAAAAAGTGCGTAACCCACACGTTACACCAAAGGAAACCAACTCACGCGCGAAATCAACAGATGAGCCTCCTATGCAGTGACACATTGCAGATTGCTGTCATGTACTTAGTTTCTGTGCTGTAAACAGTTGAAAAACAATGGACGTTGTTGTATCCCTGGAGTTAGTATAACCAGTTACACTACATTTTATGTTGCAAACATCTTACCAGTCCTTCATAATAAGATACCCATAATACTTTGCATATATACCACAATTAAATCGAATGTTCACATATGCAAGAATATCCACGCCGGAATTATCAAGTATTGTCTACGGAAGTTCAGTTTATAATATGTAAGAAAAAACAAGTTGCAGCTATAGAATATAAACAACGACAACAATACTTTGAAAATAAACTTAATTGTCCTTTGTCTAAAAGTTTAAAACTGCTAATGAATCCACCAGTGAATATAAGTGTCTAATGTATCTAAAAGTACGGACAAAGGGACAGAAACACATTTTACCATTAGTTTTACTAGAACAAAAGAAAACACTTCTGTAGTGACTCGATGTGATTACAGCAAAATGGAATGCATATTTCCTTATTCTATTAAGTAAACCCATTGTGGATTCCATTGGAGTAATGCCAGATATATCTGTTGAAAACGTAAAACACGATTTTAAAATCAGCTTCAGCACTGATACTGAAAAATCAATTTCAGATCATATAAACCATTATTCAATTTTGATTATGATTAGCAAAGCACTATATAAATTTATAAAAAGCCCTATGGAATACCGTACCCATTGAGAACAGAAGTTAAAGAACAATTTGATAGTTTTTGTAAGATTAGAATATTGGAACCCATTTCTTACTCTACTTGGAAACCGTTTGGTAGTGATAAAAAAAGAAGACGAAATTCTTACGTTTATGCTTAGATTGAAACATACGATAACTTTAGTAATTGAGTGAGTAGCTTATCCAAGATAAACGACATTTTGTAACACCTGAAGAAATCTTAGTTTTATTTAATACTATACCTTACACAAGAATACTTACAACTAGATGTGGAACAATATTTTAAAAAGTACCTGAATTTAAACATATTCTGGAGTCTTTACGAGCACACGCTTCTTCTATTGCGTCTCAACTGTTCTGCAAACTACTTAAAGATTCATGAAGTAAGTTTGGACTGAAATGGTGGGGTGTCTTGTTATTTAGATTATGCTTTTACATGAGAAAATTCTTTCATCAGTGATAAAGAAATTAGAGCTTCAGTCATTTCTCGGTATGCTTAACTTTTATCATAAGCATATGTATTTCATTGTTGTTTAATCTGTCACAGAGACGATGAACAGGAACTCAAAGAAGGACATCAGGAAAAGTTCTATACGATTAAGATATTGGTAAAGCAATGTTATTACGGCATTTTGGTGGCATTAAACCAGTTGTGATTATGACTCATTCATCACATATGGTATAGGAGATGCAATTTTAATTGTCTGCCATGGGGTTATCTAGGACCGGCATACAGTTTTCCACTCAAACCGCGTCTGTCATATGTGACCGGCGTTTGAAGAATATAATTAAAGCTTTCATTTAGATACATGTATAAGGCCAGTGGCCATAGTTGTACGTTTATTTTATGTTCCGGTTGACCAGCCGGGCGTGGACCATGACTGCATCACGCATGGATTGGAGAACAAAATATACTGTAGGGACTTTTTAAGCTGATAACTTCTATACGCTAAACGTTTTATTTATTTTTATTTTAACGTACTTGTGAATGGCAAGATTTTAAAATTAGGGATGGCGGTCAAAGTGTTTTAAATGAAATATAGGGTAAATTAATGATCGTTGCGTGAGATGTGGCTACATTGTTGACAGATGAACGAAATTACATGCAATGGAACGAAAAATCGTAGCGGATACGTTTACGTATGGACGCTTCTTAAAAATAATCATTGATTTTAACTCTGTCCGGTGGATCTTTAGGATTAAAAAAAGACATATTGTACACTTTCCCCAAACTATTATGACTTCTGCCTATTCGACTAAGATTTCGAAAATACATGTAATAGAAAAGGTTACTCCCGAGGTCTCTTAATAAGATTTGCAAGTCTTGCGACCTTTAAGAGGACAGCGAATACTTTAGTATTCTTCTTTTAAGATCTTAAGATAAAACTAAAGAAATATCCTAATATCCATAGTCACATCTAATAATAAAATCGGTAATGGAAATATTGTCTAAGAGGCTCCCAGGTTCAGATATAATTTCAACTTCGAGATCGCAAATAATACCCTATTCCTTAAAAAAATACTTTTTTAAGAAAATGTGTTAGCATGTATATTCAAAGATTGCACAGAATCATCTAAATTCGTAATGTTATATATATACTTACTGCTGAATTATGTTTGCCATGTTTGCAAGAAGACCATACGGAACTGGTACACACCTGTGAAGATCTAATTCAATTTATCGGATTTCGGTCTATATTAGTCACCTATAATGGGATATTTTAAGCACTGACGCCTTTAAAATACACTGCTCTAACCGAAAAATAAAATACGTTTCAGCCCCCTTTCCATCCACACAGTAACGCGGTAGCGAAAAATGTAGTTCAAAGAAAATTTTATATATGCGGTATTTCGAGAATTCAAGGAACATTGACAAATTACAATTCAATATTAGATCACCAAAATTATATATACATTTTTCAGATACCGCCTTCAAGAGTAAGTTCTCGCCTAAGGAAAAAACTATTTTCAGATATAGAACAATTAATGAAGAGATGCATATGTTTTGTGCATAATTGAGGAGCGTTTTTATGTAGTGTTAACAAAAAGTAAGCTTTTGTGTTTATATTGGAGCTGAACCTATGTGATAAAACATACAACTTTGTTGTCATAATAATTCATGGTATGAGATTTACCTAAAAATTAACAAGTTACCTAGAAAATAAGAAATAATTAAATGATATTCTGAGTAAAGTAGAATTAAATATTTTACATGATACTTCTTTATCTCATATTGCATAAAATGCAGCGTTACCACCGTATACCTAGATGAACTCAGGTTTGGATCTAATGTTATACCATTTCTATGCCGAACGTTTTTTCTGCTTCTCATCGCAAAAGTAAAGTAACAAAAACACACAGCAACAATTCGTAAAAACGTATTCCGGTAAGGAACAAGGGTAGCGGGCAGACTGGATTGAAATTGGTGTGGTAGGAGAGTGCTTTGCGGTGAATATGCGAAGGAGCGTTGCACTGGTGAGCGTCGCGCACGAACACAAGAACATAACGCAGCCATCTTTACGCCCCAGTCTACTGTTGGTACTAAAATAATTTTTCACGCATCTTCAATCACAAGTGATTGAAACCAATACTCGCTAAATGTATTATTATTATTATTATTATTATTATTATTATTATTATTATTATTATTAATAATAATAATAATAATAATAATAATAATGAACTTTTGAAATTTTTAATTCTGCTTTTGTGCGATGTGCTGTGCTAAGTCTGAGTCTACGACCATATCTAGCCCTGAGTTGACTGGTCAGATTTAGTGCACAACAAAATGCACACTACACAACACTAGTTGTGGTAAAAACAATTTATTATTTCCCAGTTATTTATTTGTGGCTTTCTCACGATTTTCGTACCAGTGTACGAGTTTAATCTGAGAACCAGTGAAAAAAGATGTACAATAAAACTGACATTAAAAGAGGTAAATACACAGAATTTTGCTCATTGAATCGACCCGCTGTGCTAGACTGCTAATTTCTGATGCGTGGCTCATTTCCAGCACGTGGTACAAGGACGTATGCATGGGTTGTTTGGATTCTCCTGCCTTCTTCATTCCGTCCTTCGCTTCATTATTTTCACGATCGTCTCCCTTAGCGTCGGAACATAATCCTGGGACGTTAAACTAACAATAAGTGTTTTTTTTTAAACATTAACAGTCTTCCTAGGTTTTGATATTTACTTGTCAAAGGATCAGATTGACATCAGTGTGTTTGTCGTGCAGTTCAAATGAGCTTTCTTGAAAGATTTAAGCCAGGACCCGTTGCGTGATCTGTAACGCAGCCCTCTTGGAGGCGAAGTAGGCTGGTGGACATAGAATATACTTTGAGAGGTGATTTGAGCTGAAATGATGGTATGTACATTGAGATGCGATTTTAAATGATGGTCTGTGCATTGAGAATTGATTTTAAATGATTATTTGTACAATGAGAGTTGATTTTAAGTAGTAGTCTGTGCACTGAGAGTTGGTGATGAATGATGGACTATGCATCTGCCAACTGCGCTGGATACAAGCACCGATCATAGTTCTGTGCTACAGGTATAGTAGATCCTGTCCTTTATAACCTCGTAGTTGCGTAAGCACTGGAAAGGCGAAGCTAAATTTCAACTCGAAGAGTTTCACAGTAGTGGTTGCCCTCTCTTCTTAAGGAAATCTGAATATCATAAAGCTTACGCCATTGTGCGCAGTAAAATAGGACTATCAACATCAACCAAAAAGAGATTGAATATTTACGAATATTGGCACGTCTCTATTAGCAGAAAGTCAATTTAGTCTTGACTAGGCAACTAAAAGAAGGTTTCGTAGTAAATTTTAATATCGACTGTTTCTATGTTGTGAGAAATTGCACCTACCCCATTAATTCAAAATATTCTAAGATGTTTCAGTAAATTTACCGGCTCCACAGATCTTAACCGAAAAAAGCAATTGTTGTTCAGCATTATACTATGGTACAAAGGAAACCTCAGTGTCGGATGATAATTGGGACAACGGCATATACAGTAGATAGAGCACAATCTACGATAGCGCTATATTTTTATTTATCGTCGGAGTGACAAGCGCGCCATTTTCATAGGTTATAATTATCTTATATCTCGTATGCTTAGTAGAAAACTTTAGTATTAAGAAAATATAGACTTACATTGTATTTTACTTTGAAGGGATTATTTCATTCACGTACTGGACTTTTTAAGTCTAATGGTTGAATACTTCATTTAAAATGGATGTTTTATAAATGGATGTTTATTTTCTTAAAGGGCCATATAAATCTTGTGATGTTAAAGGATTAGCTTGCATTGGTCGAGCAACTGGTGAGAGTTTCTGAATATTATATTGCACTGGTTTTTCAAACTATTTTTGTAGAATTGTCAAATTTTCTCTTTATTTTTAGAAAATAAGGCCAGATTTAACTTCTCCTTGCTCAACACTGCAAGTTGCTATGTGCAACATTTTGTCAAATAACTATTTTATACTGTCACAAAAAGTATTTAAATAAAGAAAGTGAGCCTTTGTATTGGTATAATTGTTGGAATGCATAACATTAGGAATGCAGAACTAATTGGTTTGATTAACAGTAGGAATCCATGTGATTTTGATCATACTTTAATTACGTGATTTATGCTTCTATTTCCCTGACAACCCGCTCAATTCGTGCCTGAATTTGGGGATGCAAAAGTTGAATTGAGCAGATCATCTTTCACTCACCATCTAGAATGAGTGGGCAAGTATCTGTTTCGTAAGCGAGAGGTTTCACAGTGAGCACATAACTATTGGGGATTAAGTTGTAATGATAACACATCAATTCAATTATTCAACAAAGAATGTATTTCTTTTTAAAAGAGTGTAGCTAGTGTAAATGTTGTTAGTAATGACGGATATTTAGAATCTTTGCCAGACGAGTAGTGCGTATCGAGCATTGAGCATTCGTACCCTGAATTGGAGTAACACATACCTTTACTGTTGTTTTCTGGCGATGTTCTCTGTTGACCTCCGGGGTTGTTACGTTGACTTCGGTATCGCCAGGTTGATACCGTTACGGACAGGCGTTGCTAGTCCCTAGATGATTTGCATTGGATCTGGCCTCTCCAACCAATGCTCCGGACGAACTAACGTTGGCTGTTAGTCGTTATAAGATCGGATTACCGATGGTGCGATTGAATTTTTACAGTGAATCTCATTCACTCTTTATGGCGATGAATTCAAACTACTTCAAAGACAAACGTAGAACTTCTCTCTTAAAAAACTTGGAACTCCGATAAAAGCCGTATGACTTCTCTCTCAAAGCCGTTACACCTCCTATTCAAAGTCGTAACACTTCTCCCAATCACCTCCTGTCCCTTGGTTTTGTTCGGATCTCAACTCCCGGAATTCTGAGGCGTCGTCTGCTGTCAGGCACGTGTGACCTCCTTCCATTTGGAAAACAAATTCTTTTCTCGTGTCAAGAACAAAAACTGCAACACTCGACACGCTCTGATTTCCCGATTCTAGGCAATTTCCACATATCCGTAAATATGTTGGATGTTCACAAACATGATACAACTGCGATTCATGATTTTTACAGAATGTTATAAATGTTATAGCTAACGCATTTCATAAATTTCCTTCCAGCATTCGCAGACTACCAATTATTCATTTTCTTTACTTTATCTGCTGACAACAAAATAATGCAATTCTACCAACCTGCATTAACCTCAATTCTAACAAATGTTTTCCTTCACCACATAATTTAATATATTTCATAAAACCAATATCAAAAATAAATGAAGTTGATCTTTAAAATAAAATTCTAATAAATAAACTACGGGCTCTGCCACATCCCTATCGTTACTTTAGTAGTTTTAATTTTATTTATGGAGAATGGAAGAAGCAAAATATGACGTCACGCGGCATTGCATTGAAAATTAGATTTTATTTTAGGTTTCATAGTCCGGCGAGTAGAAAAAAATTCTGATCTTTTGTGGGTTCTATGTTAGCCGTGGTATGCAGATTTTCAAAGTAGTAAACTTGACAAATGTCAAATTTTCAGCTCTGTCGGTCTCCATGCAACGCGTGATGCCTATAAGTATGTAATATTTCGTTTAATTTCATCTTTTCAAGATTCAAATCATTCCAAGTATTAAACGAGAATGAACTGAACATAAAATGCTATTTGTGCCTAGGAGGAACACCTACAGAAACATGTTAGACGTTGGAAAAAGTCTGTTGAGGCAACTGTGTTCCATCTTGCCTTGTTTCTGAATGCCATAAAATGTGCAGTGGTGGCAAAAACTGTGGAAGAGGAAGTTCGCTTAGATACAAACAAATTTGTCAGGAAAACTTAAGATTATATATTTCTGGATGTGATATTAAATGACCAAAATAGAAATATCAATAAGATATCAAGACTCGTTTGACAAATAATAATAATAACCAGTGGTTGCAAGAAACTGAAACTTTGTCCACGTTTCGTGAAATATTCCTTAGTGACGTTGTAGAAACTGGAAATTATATATCATAGTGAAAAAATGAAGGCCGATAATATAAACGAGTCTTATTTGCTTCATTAAATTATTAAAAAGAACGAAATGTGCGTTTTTCAGCACGATACGAAAAGTAAGCTGCAAAGTGCAGCGTGAAAGGGTCCTGATCTACCCGAACGTAGAAATAGTTGTGGATATAAAAAATCATGACGCTCTTTATTAATTATGTTGCAAAAAAGAATTATTCGCCAGGAATATGTACCTAGTGGTAACAAAATGTGTAAGGATTTTTGTTTCCTATCTGTAAGTTTTGCAACGTCTGCTGGAAAGAGAACTACATGTGTGACATAGGAGAATCTTCTCACCTACTAGATATTGTTGCGCCACACAACGCACTCATTATTCATGAGATTTTGCTCAAAAAAGTGAATGTGTGATACCACACTTCCATATTTGCTTGATCATTTTACCTGCGATTACTTGTTTTCCCCCAATTTGTCAGCACGACTTCCTTTCGCATCATGTTTGGGCCACTCAGACCTGTTATAGTGAACTTGAACACCAACACTCCAGAACTATCAGAAAGCATTCCATGTCTTAAAGGCTTGTGCAAATGTATGTGTGGTTCCTAGGTTAAATGAACCGAGTTAAATTGATCCCGCTTTCCTTTTCTTTATTCAATCTAAATACATAACTCCACCACTCTTCAAGACGAGATAGGGAGGTGAGAAGCGATCTGTACTGTGAGCATTGATCTTGCATGTTGATCTGCACACGCAACAACTGCACCGTATTTAAGCTCTGATCGTTGTTGGAATACCATGTTAGACGTAGATTTAGTTCTTCAGAACCACGATGTTGCACGTAGACTAAAATCACAAAATCTCCAACTCAATTTTTCTGACATTTTTTAGGAGTGGATACTTCCAAGAAGAAAAATCCTTGTTTGGCCAACTGCGATGAGCACAATTTTTCGATAGTATTCTACGCTTTTGCCAGGCAAGTGAGACAGTAAATTGTTAGGTAGTATTCTAAGATCTTCTTGTTTTAAACTTTATTATGTTTCAGAAGGAAAAAAAAGTGTAAAGATATAATTAGCACATACGTAAAGTTTAACATTTTGGTTGTGCATAACTAATTCATAAATTACTAATAATTTAATCTAATACGAAAGTCATTCAGAAAAAAAGATCGTTTATCTATCCAAAATGAGAAAAAAAACAATATTTGTTGATAAAGAAACAATTATGTTTCGTACTCTTCTCTTTCTTGCATGATCTCCATCTTTATTTAAACATTTCTCGTATCTGATCACGAGCTTCATAGTTAACATGTTATACTTTTCTTTTGGTTAAGATAGGTGGTCACTGTATAGAAACAAAAGACCACTCACGCGTTTGTGTCACGCAGCTCACCCATTTTTCACTTTTCAGGGTCAACTGGCTTCCGAAACAGCTATGCCCATAGTGATGTGAGGGAAGGTAGGAAAAAAGTCTGGATGATAGAGTGTAATGCGTGATTGAAAGTTGTTGAGATGGGAAATTTTGATCATCCACCCTATATCCTGGTTCTTGCTTGTACAGATTTTCACCCTTTCCCTAAGCTTAAAGGGTTTATGGGTGTTATATATTATGGAATTTATAAAACGTTGTAGAATATATTGATCACATTGCTTAATGAACTAGCAGCAGAAGCTTACAACTTGGGAATTCTGAAGCTCATGACCAGATAGAACTTTTGTTTTTAAATCTAGGAAGTGATTACATAGCGAAGAAAACTAAGCATTAGTTATCATTCTTTCCCATTAAGCATTGTGTTTTCGTTTTGTGTAAGTAACAGTCTTTATTTTCGGGATGACCCTTTATGAAGGTAGATCACAATTTAACAAAAAATGTTAGGATTTGTAAAAGAACAGAATAATTTTAATCATGATCTAAAATTATGATAGGGCGTTTACTGTAGAATACGTAGAATAGTGCAAAAGCAATTTACTTTTTTCAATGTTTCTTCTGATTTGGGGTGAGAGTATTTGGTCCACAACTATTTGGTAATGTTTGTAAATTCATTCAAATGAAAGTATTATTATCATCACTCTCTCCGTAGATTAAAATATAGCAACTGAACATAAACATCTTTATTTTAGTGGGAATAATTGATTAAGGTAGGGTTAATGGGACCGTAAGTAGTAATCCTATTTGTTCCCGTATAATAAGGCTAATGACGGACAGATACTGGTCAAGGTGAAAAAAGTAAAAGAAAATTTAGGATTTCTAACAAAGTTTAAATTACATTCAGCTTCAAAGAAATTGTATAATATAAGAGCAAAACACTATTAGTATAAAACTCAAGGTAGTGGAAGGTTAAAATGGCAAATAACCAAACAAAAACTCGCATGAAAATACGTCACGTACTAGCAGTAATAAGAAAGGAGATAAAATTAAAACTAAAACAAAAACGTTAGATAACAATTACAATAGTATCTCAGGAAACAAAAAAGTACATTTTGTTACTGAAAAGAGTATAATCTATAGTCACTTAGCATATATTATTAGACAGACATAAACGGTAGTTCGTGACATGCAGCGTCAAAAGCTTTTGTAATTTGATATTATATTGTTGAGGAAGTACAAGTAGAAATAAAATAAAATTTCGAGCAATAATTGTTCTAATAGAAAAACTAGTGTTTTGTTTAATTGGGAAGCTAAACTTGGAAGTCGAAGATATCCAAAGCACTTATAGCATGCTGTTCAAGAGATGTAGTAATTGTAATGCCGTCTACAGTTATATATATATACATAACATCGAACCGCTTCCGATATTTGGAAAATAAGGATGGAGATTGTCATACTGCATAAAATTAGTATATGTGGGATATTTTTCATTAAAAAGCTAGTGGCTTTCATTTGTTTTATAACATAATAGCATGAGTGTAAGGTAGTTTAGTTAGAAGTTCTTGCAATTCAATAACATTAGCAGTGTTTCAAATTTTAGCAATGTTTATCATTTCTCCAGAATAGTTTGTGATAACTATTTGTAGTTAATTGCATTGTGATCTTCAGATGCATTAATGACCATGTATATTATTGTAAGTATGCATTACGGGTCAAAGTATTTCTTCGAAATATAAACTTTTGTAGAAAGTAAAGATTTTCAATCCGCTGTATCTTAGGTTCTATTGATTGGAAATATCTGATACCATGATGAACATTCGGTATTAAGCTTCATTTTACAAAATAGGTCACAAGTACACCCAGTGATAATTATTTTGTTGCTACTGTTGTAAAAATATTCAAGAACTTTAAATATTTATTTGGACGATATATTTTACGGGGAAGGCAATTGCACTGAATTAAGTTTCTTCTAAATATTTACAAATTATTGAAGTGGGGTGCAAGTACAAACCACTTGGTAAATTTTGTTACTTTTTAAATATGGATTGTTTACCTCAGCAATCATTAGGTGGTAGCTCATTTTGGCTTGCTTTCCTATTGTAAAATTACCAAGGATAAATATGAATGTGTAGTGATATGTGAAGGTATAACGTTTGTACCTTTCTTCTATGTCTTGTGCTTTATTTATAGGGTAAATTATTCTTAGGCATTACACGAACGTTACTTCTTTCGAATGTTAGTGATAACATCTTTGGGGTATTTTCCGATGCATGGCGATGGTTCGTATTAGTCTGAAGATATGTAAGGTAATACTTCGTGATATTGTTTTCTTGTTCGGCTAGGGTTTAGAAGGACCATGTGTAAAGTGTCCTCGCCCCAGACACAGAAAATTGGAAAGAGATGTGACATTTATGACACTTTTATTGCATACATCATCCAGTGAAGAAGAGTGTTTGCGAAGACTGTCAGCGTTTGCAATGATATGAATATTATATGTTACTGTGCTTCAATACATAATCGGAAAGTGATTTGAATGGAGTCTTCCTAGTTTGCAAATAAATATTAACAAACTGTATTTTATACAAAACTCAAATTACACTGTATTCGGGAGTACATATACGAATATATTGCATTATTTTATAAGTCAAAGCATTAATTATGCAATAATGATCCACTTCAACATTTATGTTTTATAGTAATTGAACATTTTGAAGAAAAACAACGATTTTTCTGTGAGGTGCATTTGCATCCTACTTGGTGAATAACGTGAAACACTTAACTTGGTAAAAAGAAGGTTAAGTACTCTGAGTATACAGTACCCCTACCATTACACCCGCGATATTACTTTTGTAGAAATTGTAAAATTGTTTGTTAGAAGATATTTATGATACTGTAGCATCCTTAGTTTGTGATAGTGAGTAATAAGTGTTATGTTGTAAAGTTTCTCAAGATTGTGTATATTATAATGTGAAATACCTAGGGTAATGCTATATGAAAAATATAACATTGTGTTAGGTTAGCAAAACTGTTACATTTTCATATTTGTACAGCAGGTAAAACGATATTTCCTTGTCAATATTTGCATCGCTCAAATTTCCAACGTTTATTTGCTATTATTTAAAATTTATAAGGCAGTTTCAATATTAATATTCAACCTTATGTATGCACATATACATATTAATGTTTGTCCACAGATTGCACATGTGTCACTTATTCTTTTTATTCATTCAGCTATGAGTTTCCTGTTATCGCATTTTTCATTCCTACTTTCCCAAGGATGAGATATAATCGCAACGTAATATTTGGTGATCTTGAAATGCTAGGTAAGATTGCGTTTGTACTTACAATTAATTTCGTATAAATTTATTCCGTAAAAAGTACGTTTGTTGTAGTTTTAAATTATTTTAAGTATAGAATATTCCCTACTTGACTTCAAGTATAAAAAGTCATTTTACAATTATTGGTTAGCAGTAGATGAATGATTTTGATATTATATATGCATTTAAATATAGAAAAAAAATATTAAAATATTGATCACCTTCACGATATAGTACAAAATATTGCTAGACAAAATAAATAAAAATCTTTTAAAAATGCTAGTTTTATTTTAAAATAATAATTGTGTAAGAGTTTCACCAACTAACTAGATGTCTTGCCTTCATCAGACACGGTACAATACACAAGAGAGTTCACCATTAATATAACACAATTTTATAAACAGGTACTGAACACAGTTTGGCTCATCTCAATCAAAATTAGAGCAGATAGAGTAGCAACTAAAGCCATAAATCTACTTCCACACCTGGTTCGGTAGACACTTCTACACAAGCTAGAAACTAAGTTTCCTTTAATAACTTGATCAACTTTTCTTCAAGTTTTAATCCTACCTTCCACTTCGTGATACATTTTTGGTCTTTTCTAACACAACCTTATCAACGTTCCTTTTTCCTCAAATACTTGTAGAAGATATTTCTTTCTCTTGGTAACGTTTCATCATCTTCATGTTGTTTTACACGGTCCTTCATTTTTATTTTTCATTCCACCTACAATATAGCAAAGCTGTCACAATCACTACATCTTATCCTGTAAATAGCTCTATTCCTTTTCACAACCTTCTCTCGGCCTTTCTTCTTCTTCACCAACAGCATACGTATCACATCGAGTAGTCATTTATTTCATTTTCTATATTCTGAAAAGTTTTCTATCTGCTCAAAATGGTCACTTTATTATCTCCCTGGACTCTCACATGCTATCTGTTTTCCATTAACACTTCCATTCTTCCCCCTCTTTCATTCTATTTTTCTTCTGTTGAGATTATGTTGGGTTTCCTCTTGGCTAAGCGATTAGCATACGCATTCGATACCGACGGGAGCTAGTTTCGTGCAAATATCGTTTTAAATTGTAGAGGGGCGTCTCATATAGTTTTACTGCTGAAAGGAACGCTAACTCAGAATCAAATCAAATCAAACCTTCCTTTATCTACTTACTCCTCTGATCCTTTCTAGTTTAAGTGCACATTCATCATATCAGTAGTGAATAATACAATTGGTCAATTTTGACCTCTTTTGACCTTTTGGGAAAATTTACCCCTCGTGGGAAAATTTTGGTCCTGGCAACCCGTTGTTGATATGCTAATACCCGTTTAAGCCTACCAGCTGTAGAATCAAGATGAAACATGCCTTTTCTTCTTCTCCTACTCCTCGTCGTGTATTGGTTAGTTATTTGAACCCCTCCGCTCCGCCCTCACCTGAGAATCTAAGAACGGAAGCTTCTCATAGCATTGGGTAGCTATTTTAGACCCCCACCCCAATTGTCAAAATTCAGTGTACTACGCTTCCCAATGATTGGTCTTCGTCTTCTCGTCTTGTATTGCATAGCTATTTTGGACCCCTTAGCCCTCTGGCATAGAGTATACCTCTATATTGATTGGCGTTGGGTCCCCCTGTATTGTAGCATATGATATTTATCGTTGGAAGCTCTTTCATTTCGAAGCACTATAATGCTTTCAAGTGTTCAATGCTCTCTCTCTCTCTCTCTCTCTCTCTCTCTCTCTCTCTCTCCCTTTCTTCGAGACTTGATCCCGGACCCCCCATAAAAGTAACGGTGTGTTAATTAGTATTCAAAGTCACTTTTCAGATAGGCCAAGTATGAAATTACGTTAATCGAGCTTAGGAAAGATGTGTTAATGATTGTATGAATGTATAATTGAACTACCTAATGCTAAATAGTGTTATATTAAAACGTAAAAAAGAATATATATTTTGCTTTCAACAGGAATCGAATGTATTATTATTATTATTATTATTATTAATAATAATAATAATAATAATAATAATAATAATAATAATAATAATAATATTTTGAATAGGATCGAATTTGGTACTTCACTATTTAGAGTTGAATTAGTCCTTGCAAGAACTTTTTCATTGATTTTCGTTTCACGACAGAAAGGAACGAATTAACTTAGTATCTTATTTATTCAATACTTTATCACCGAGAATCGAACCCGGACCCTAAATATTTTTAATTTTGAAAGCTCTCTCACCGGAATCGAACACAAGACCGTGGTTCTTCGTAAGTTTATGGGACATGTATAAACATTTTTGACTGACTTCCACATCAGCAGACCGAACTCCCCAGGCCTCCAGGTGGGCAGGGGACCTCCACTCTGATCAAAACCTCAGCTGGCTCTCTAAAAGGATCATGAAGATATAATCATCATTATAAAATAAAATATGGCCAAAAATATGAAACATATTTCTTTAACTTTCTTATTGTAGTTTGCCAGAAATAGTATTGGATAGCTATTTTGGACCCCCAATCCTTTCCCGTCGTGCGAAGGTAAGAACGCAAGCTTCTCATAGCATTAACTATCTATTTTGGATCCCCTGCCTGCAGCCTCTCCTGTTGCTGAGTGTTAAGACCCGCCTGTGGGAAACGTTTCGTCCTGGGAACTTTCCCTGGGTTGCTAAGATGAATACCGAAGGTTATGATTATTTTAAAAAGTGTTGGATTCCATTGATTGAACATGGTCTAATAACGGAAGATTCTCGTAGCATTTCATAATGTTATGACAACGTAGGATGAACATTTGTATACTCAGGTCAAGAGGAGCGCTTGTATTACATGCGAAAAGTGTTATACGAAGAATCACGTGAACGAAATGATGATGATGATGTATGTAATTACTAGCAATTAAAACACTAATGCAGAGAATACAAAGATCAAATTATGCCACGAATTTGCTGGTTTGTTGAAACCGTGACGAGATATTGCTTTGAAAAACATTGCCATAGCATGAACAACTGTAACATCAATCCGACTTCCACATCAGCGGAACCTAACTCACGATCTTAGGGTGAATACCCCACGGAAGTTCATGTTCGTTAGATTGGAATTTAGTTTCCCTTTTAGTACCGTACATACGTTGTTTTCTCATGATAAAGACCACGGGTGAATGCTGAGGATTGATATTCTGTACAAACATAAATTGCTTCATCATTTTATCCACATTTACCTTGCTTCTCTGCTAAACATTTTACTATTTGTTAGGAACTGGGATCGAATTTGATACTTCATGATCTAGAGTTGAATTAAGTTTGCCTTAGTGTCGCTTTCTGTACCGCACATATGTTGTTTGCCATATGCCATTGGTGCATACCAAGGATTGAATACTGTAATGATGGTGAAAATAAAAAAATAGTGATATTGTTAAATGAAGATTTGGGTTTCTGCAGCATATATCCTTGCATGAAAAAAGAATTTCACGTATACAGTACTTCGAATTGATTTTCGTTTTCACGACATATATGATCGAATTAACATAATGATTTAAATATTTATAGCTTTCTCACCGAGAATCGAACCCGGGCCCCAAGGATCGTGGTCCTTCGTAAGTTTATGGTACATGTATAAACAAAATGAAACATGAACTCCTCCTCGTCATCCTATTCCTCCACCGCTCATGTGTGCACATATATCTGAGTGCATAATGTCATTAGTCTATGTTGATCAGCTACTGAACTAACACGGTTATGAAAATCATGTGTTAGAGTATAATATTGACAAACTCATATTAACTGGAAATGTTTGTTTTCATATATTTCGGACATAATTGAAAATAGAAACGTAAGCAAGGTTTCATTTAAGCAGGCAATTAGAAAAATACGAATTGTGGAGAATGGAACTGCTACCAGATTCTGTATCTGAAATCTGTATTATAATCATTATTGTCCAAAGGAATTACGTTTAGGAACATTCGAGCATTGGCCTGTTACAATAAAACAACGTCACGAAAAATAAAGTGGTGCTGGATTTTTTTACACAAAGACATCAGAATATATGTTTGTATTGTACTGGTGGATTAAAACATTGGACGGATAACGATATTCCATGAATAGAACATGCAAAATGGTTTCCTAATTGTCCATTTCTTCACCTTAAGAAGGGATATCAGTTCATTAAGCGAATACGGGAAAAGTACTCTGATATGCACGTATTTCGTAGTACTACGAATGATGATATATATAAAAAATGTTAGTAAGAGTTGCAATATTGAATTTGCTTTTCAACATAATACAATTTGAAGTGCAATATTAATCAAGTTCCATTACATACCTTTTCTTTGTATATAACTGTAAAACGTGCACGTACATATTCTAAAGTTATCAAGTTACTGTGTATTTATACAAATAATTCACGTATGTGCTATTTTGTATATCCTTCAGGGTTTTTATTGATATTGGTGCAAGTATTGTATTTGCAAAGCGGAAATGTATGTTTGACATAAAGGAATGAAACTTAATTTATCTGGACGTAACATATACGATTTTGAATTTATTGAATTGATATCTTCCTCGTAAGTATATAAGACATGTATAAACAAGATGAAACATGATTATTATTAACGGAATGAACATCAGTTTTTCAAGCGTGTCTCTTCATAAGAACGGCTATCAAGGGATGTGAACATTGATGATGAAAGATTAATATTGAAAAAAAAAGTGTTTTGCAAAGAAAAACTCACAGAATCAATTATGACTGATTTATTTGATAGTTGAAGGGTATCGATGTAGTGGACTAATGTCCATAAAGAAGAAGAAGAAGAAGAAGAAAATAGTATTTTTCATTTATACTGAGCAGTGTCGCACTAAATTTAGTGTATTTAATAATAATAATAATAATAATAATAATAATAATAATAATAATAGTGAAATAGAAATCTTTTATTTACTCATAAATATATATTTTGTAATCGTTTAGTCGCCTAAATATTATAGGTTTTAATTAATTATGGTACTATTCCGATATTTGTCTTGTAGGGATAAAGAAAATTTATTTAGAATGATTGATCTGAAAAAGAAAGTGTACGAACATTTTTTTTCACTAAGCAGCCGCTGCGCGGTTATCTCTACTGTGGAGGTCTTTGGTTCGATCACACTGCGACGCACGTTTACGATAATCAACATTGTGCTCATAGGTTTTCTCGTTCGCATACCTACTCAAAAATAAATTGAGGAGAAATTCGTGAATTCGTAATAAAAAAGAGAGCATTATTTCCGTATATTAGGTTTTGCAGAAGTCTTATCTCGTGTTAATTTGCGAACTTGACTGTATTCGTTTGTAAAGTGAAACAATGACTTAATATTTTATTTCTCGAAATTAAGGTTTAAATAGCAGTACGGTAATTCCAATTTTCTAGTTTGTCATATATTACTCTTGGTTTAGAATAGAATACGTTTTGGTGTAATATTGACTTGATAATCAATTGGAAATTTTAGATACATTTAATATATTGGTGTTCTTTTTTTAGACACCATTTCCTAGAATTTAAGTTATCTTCGGTATATAGGATTGGTCAGTATTACTTTCTTTAGACATAGTTATGTTTTGGTATTAAACATTACGTCGTTTAATGTGAGAACGTCACGTTTCATATTTTTCTCGCTCCCCACTTTTAGTTGAAGGTTGTCTTCACAAATGATTTAATATTTATTTTCACACATATGTAGATCATTCTTTTAAAATGTAAACTTTCTGCGTTTAAATACGATAATAATATTGAACGTGTAAAATTTACTTCAAACTTTTAATGAAGTCAATCGATTCTTTTAATGGTAGAGTCTCGTTTTGAAAGAAATTACTTTTCAGTAGCGGATGACGAACGCTGCTGCAGTCTGCAAAACACCTCAAGAAGTCATTATTTCCACCTGAGAAAATGCAAGGTGATTCCTTTGTTTTTTTTTTTAAAAAAATTACTTTCGAAACTTTTTATACAAGCTATCTACCAAAAATAGTAACCGAAAAAGGTGTATATACAGTACAATCAATAAAGCAAGCAAACATATAGTGCATACATTATTATTATTGTTAATATTTTCGACATAGTCTTCATATCGCTTGAGGCACTTATAACATCACAATTGTAACAAAGGTCGGTCAAAACGTTACACATAAAGTCCACTATAACTCGATAATGGCATGTATTACACATCAGTTAGTTAGTTAGTTATTTAGTTAGTCACAAGTTAGTTAGTTTTAAAGTCATATCTTTCGCGTAGTTTGCGTCTGACTTTAAGAGCATTCTATCTCTTATACAACTGAAAAGAGAAGGAACAAATGCGAGTACTCTATCAATAGACGTAGAAACGTACGGGAGCATTAATATTTACGGAAAACCCACTATAAACACGATGCTCTACATCACAAATTTACTTGCGTAAGGATTGAAGCAACTACCTCCCCACATGATAATCCTCTAAACGAATTAAGAGTTGTAGAAATTAATATTTTATGATTTCAACGACGATTAACATAGATCAAGTGAGTTTCACTTCACATTGGAATTTGTTTTGTTATCTTTTACCGTTGTTGCTATATGATGATAATATTCAATATTAAAATGAAATGAGATGTAATGAAATCTTTCAGTTTTATCAACCACGATTACGTCGCTTAGGATGGGATCGAATTAAATATAATTATGCTGAACTGAATTCTCGTTATCTATTACCGATTTTGCTCTATTTTGATTAACGTTAACATAAAAAATAATTTCTATCATTTCCAATTTGAAAAGAAAATTTTGAAAATGTACCTGTCGATTTGAGCGTTGTCTCTTTTCGTGCCGTCAAGTTTCTCGTTTCGTTGGCAATACTAGTTCACCCAACTAATAGTATTTTGAGGTTTCAACTAGAGTGAACTAGTGTTGCCTCCGTGTCTCTAATGTTTCTATATTATCTCGAATTTGAAAATGTACTTGTCGATTTGAAACATGTCTCCTTTTTGTACCGAGAAGTTTCTCGACTCATTGGCAATACTAGTTTACCAGTCTAATAATATTTTGAGCTTTCAGCACACTGATAAATGCTCTTCATTGATTGTGGTGTTGATACATTTAATTTTTATTTATTTATATTTTAACACATGGCTCATGTAACATTAATGACTGATTGAGATCTAAACTTGGGTGAACTAGTATTGCCCATAAAACTCGGATGGTATTGTATCGTTTTGAATTTGTAAAATGCATCGTGTTCGTACAATTACTTTATCAATTTAAAGTTTTTATACATCTCTCACGTAAATGCTCAAACGTATATTAAAATAGTGTTTGAGATCTAAATCTTCAGTGAAGTAGTGTTCTCTATGAGCGTCGGATATTTATGTATCCTCTCGAATTTGAAAATGTACTTGTCCATTTGACAGTTGTCTCTTTTCGTACCGAGAATTTTCTCGATTCATTGGCAATACTAGTTTAGAAGACTAATAGCATTTTGAGGTTTCAGCGTTAGATTTTCTTAGGAAGTATTTCAATCCCTGCATATGTACATTTTGTTTCTATTTTTATATCTCGATAGTTATTAGATAAGACATAAAAATAAACTGATTTAAAAAGAACGATAGAGTAGGAAAGCCGAAAAAAACATTTAAATGAGAAATTACCTCTTTTTACCTCTTTTGTGGTTCTTTGAGTAAGAAGTTAAGAAAAAAGTCGATGGGACAGAAACATAATTGTTACCCATGAAACACTCGATGTTTGTACACCAGAATGTTCACTTGACGGGAACTGCCACTAAAAATAGAATGTTGCAAATCGTGATAACTGAAAGGACTGTCCAATTTTATTTTAAAGATGAAGATCAATTTTATTTTCAGTATATTATGTATTGCTTTGGAATTCTAAAATTATAAAATGTACTGTTTCATATAGATACACACATTCACGGCTTATCTCTAAATTTGTCTAATGTGTCCACCTCCCTCGATGCAATTAGAAACGTCTCTTCATCTTGCTCACGGGTTCAAGAAACACTCTCATATGTGAGAAAACGAACTTATGATAATGTTTTATTCATAAATGACAGTTTCGTGTTCGTGGGTTTTTTTAAGTTTCTCCTGATTCCTTGCACATGTTTTATTTCATTAATTCGTTCATAATCACTAACTTTCAGTAATTATACAGGTACTTTAGTCTAGAGGGTGTAAGCGTTTCATCTCCTATTACAATTTAACAGCATTGTCTTAGAACATCCTGTATAGCTTGTATATCTTATCAAATCAAAATAACAAACGAACACACACACACAAAAGTTTAAATCCAAACTTAATAGTTTACTGAATCTCTCTATTCAAATAGATTTTTATTGGTGCCATCATTTCTTATCTGGTATCATGACGTACCAATAGAATTGTGCAAAGTGATCTACTAGTGAGTTTCCTTATATAAAAGTTAAAGATCTCCCTCGTGAATAAGCGGTTATCGCACGTTCCTTTAGCGTGGGAGATCCAGGGTTCAATTTCGTCTGAGAATTCCTGTGGTTTGGTTTCAAAGTTGATTGGCAATAGTAGACCTACCTCTCATATAACATCGTTGTTGTATATGAAGTTAAAAAACAAATGAACACAATCAAATCAAAAGTAATGGGGTTGTATGTCTTTAATGATGAACATGAATAATAAAGTATGATGATAGTGTAAACGTAATAAGCATTTCATTAATGAATCAATTTAAATATTTTAGTTTTCAAATTCAAGAAAAGCGTATATATAAATTAGATAATAGTAATATGAATTCATACACGATTTTTCATCAAACGTAAAATATTACTGAACTAATGAATGATACATATTTAGAAATGTATAAAATATATCACTTTCACTAGAATCACTACACTGAAAAATATTTTTCTTCTTTTTTATCAATACATATCCATGTTATCGATATCCTCCAAAGGTTGAGTATTAGTTTCCCCCAACATATCTGTGTTTAAATCCTGTCACATAATTCAGCCCGGATTGCTTCTATGATTTTTGTATACATAATAGTTTCATATCCAATTTTAATCTTTCAAAATCGATGTTTCCATCACCGTCCTTCTTCAAAACAAGACACATTCGGAAAACTGAGGTTCATTTCACTAATAATACTTTCTTCATCCACACATGTATGAATTCCCTCAAGTTCAGTACATGCAAGATATTGCGATTCTACATGATTGCGAATAGTCTCTGTACACAAATGAAAATATTCATCATCACTGCAAAGTTTACTCTTTTTTACAACAAGTTCAATACACTGAAATATTTCCAAGAAATGAAACCATTCGTTTGAATTTAAGGACACATTGTTTCGGTGAGCATAGAGCGTTCCTTTTTCTCTAGCACCACTATTTTTTCACCTATTAGGTTTCGCATCTGGAGTTCATTATTTCCTCCATGAGAATTTATAAATGTAACTTTCCTTTTGCGAATTTAAGTAATCCGAAACAAGTGGGATCAAATGTACAAGTTTTTCCCACTTCGAAAAATTTAACTTCACTCCAAACATAAATCCTTTACCAATACGAATCACTGGCTCAAATATATCTCTATCCAGTCCAATAAAATTTATTTTTTTATTGAAATAAGTCCATATTGAACATTTAAGAACAAACACTCTTTCTTAATTACCATAGTTGATGTACAAATACTCATGGACATATTACTACAATAGTTGAACAGTACAGAATAATGTCAGTATACACACATGTTTAAGCACGCGTAAAAAGGTGGAAAGGAAGAGAATGAAGAAGAAGTCGATAATCATGTTTTATCTTATTTGTACATGTTCATAAACTTACGATTTGACCAACGCAGTGAATTCAATATCGTGCATGCTATGGCCCGTTACATTATTTTTTTCCTTTGTATATTAAACATACGTTTCCACTTTGCAAATATGATAATAATGTACCATGATCTGCATCTAGTTTTTCAGTAAATCGTCCTGGTAGAATCACTTTTTGTCCTGCTTCAGATGTCACACAAACCTTCTTGCCATATACGGTTGTAATTAATTTGCAGTCTACAATACGATAGGTTTTATTAATTTCTAAGTCTTGTAATCTTGTAATAATTTGACGTTAAGTTTTTACGCTGTCTTTAAATCCTGGAGAGCCAAACTCGAAATGCGCTAATTATTTTCAAAATAAATGGTATTTTTGGGTCGCCGTTAATTATTCTCCTTCATAATTTATTACTATGGACAAGTACGCGGAAAACACAACTTACCTTCACACTCTTCCACAATAATGGTGTCATTATGTCTGCCAGCGAGAGGAAAAGAAAAAATGATTGATTCGAATCGTAAATGTTGTCTTTAAGAAAATACATACACAAATATATAGTAAACTTTTATTTCAATCTTACTTTGGTGAACAGCAAACAGTCTCCAAATTAGCTTATGTAATGTTAGCATTTATTAAATTTCATATGTATATGGATAACTACAACCTTGAATAATTACACATCAAACATAACCTATGTGTTCAAACATTACATAAAGATCGTAGAGAGATCTTAACATAATGTGGAGTCAAATAACTAATAGTTACTTTCTAGTATATGTTGTCACTGACGATACTGACTGTAACTGTTTACATCAATTAAGGTAGATATTACTCAATAATTAACCTCGATCAGAACGCTGACGCATAAGAAGACAAAGTGTACAGAGGTCCATTACAAATAAGAGGAAATATCTCAATTACAGACAACCTGGTCGCGCAGCTGATTTAAGAACTCTCCCTCCTAAAGTACATAACATTTCCATTCATTTTTACTACCCGCAACCAACTGTAACTAAAGAGGGCGCCACTCCTCGATTCGGCTTAACCTTGAGAACAGCGGCGGAAACATAACGCATTAGAAGTTGAAATAATTACAGGAGGTACTACTTTAGCCAGTGACACCTAAACATTACCTCTAACAGCAACACACCTCCGTGAAGAAAAGAAGAGAAATATTGGCAAGTGCCCACTATCTCTGACGCTCTCAACTAAATTTTAAAACAATTCTAATGGTGCGCTACCTTATAATAGTATGTAAACAGGAATTTATCGAGGATTGATCGAGATAGCTCTCAATTGCACAACAAGTTTGAGTTGCGATACTATGCTAGATTAACTGGTTGTAAGGTAAACATTACGGAATATCCGCTTCGGGGTGGAACCTAACCTAACTGTCATCAAACTTAAATTCTTTGGTTTCATTAAACATGCTAGAAATAACTGCAGGATAGATATTGTATTGAACTGTTTGCTTACTTAGTGATTCTAACGTGAGAAGAGACAACATTGACACTGGACTACCCCGACCGCGCATGGATCGACTTACTGGATGCAGAGCTTACTTTTCCTTAGAACGTCATGTTAACCGTAGGATACATAGTACTTCGCAATGGAATGACCATCGTAAGAAATCGACGAAATGAACGCATAAACAACGTAAACAACACTTGTTAAAATGCACTTAGAGTTTCTTCGTTAAACGATTAAATCTTATTCATGAAGAACAACGCCTAATCACATTAATTAGTTAGTTTATAAAACTACTGATATCAAAATGTTCTGATATTAATCTAGTAATAATAAATGAAGGTCACGTAAGAAACTTCAACAAATGGAAAGAGATTACCTTAACGTTAGTCACAGAACAACATGTTCAGTATTACTCACAAGTCCCAGCCAGATTAAACTTGGTTCATCACCGCAGAAACAACGCTGAATCACACCCATGTAATCAATTGTAGTGGCAAAACATAGCTGGTGGTCAGTTTAGACAATTCTTGTAGAAAGTGATGCCTTCAGTCCAAAACTCGAAAGGGAAGAGGAAAAGATGGACTAACCTAACTTGACAGGAAACTAATATCACATATATAGTCATCATATCACATAATATATCACATCACTGATTGCGTCGCTTTCTCTTAATACACCAATTCTTACGGACAGGAGTCCAAGCTTCGAAATTATTCTTTAGGAATTATCGCTCTTTCCTATTTTTCCGATCGCTTGCACCTGACGGTCACTTATAGGTAACCAACTCATACAGCATGTTTTGCTTGTGTGTAGAGGGAAATAAAACGCGCTCCCGAAATCTGCCCTGTTCGCTGATTGGCTGCTACCAATTGCGCACTGAACAATTTAACTAAACACGA
Organism: Thermobia domestica; assembly: GCF_964235325.1. Taxonomy (NCBI): domain Eukaryota; kingdom Metazoa; phylum Arthropoda; class Insecta; order Zygentoma; family Lepismatidae; genus Thermobia; species Thermobia domestica. The sequence goes on from NC_137455.1 coordinate 305,547,759, forward strand.
ATTATTATTATGAAATTTAATGTGGAAAATAATAGTATTATGAGTGTAGATTTTGCATTAATTAGTATCTTTATAAAAGGAAATATTCAACGTAGATTAGAAAATACAAACGAATATAGAATACTAGCGCCATCTCTCGAGAAAAGAAATACCAAAACAACGACTTGACGCAAACCATAGACTAACAAAGACAGACAATACAATACTTCTGAGCAAACTAGCCAAACTGTCAACTATTTTGAATCTGTCAAAGAGGTCGAGAATTGGAGAGAAAAGAAAAACTATCTATATAAAAGCCCTATAATAACTGTTTTAAATAATCTCCTTAAGAAAAGTTTAACAGTCAAAGAGGATCGTTACAACAATTACTAACGTCGGTTCATTAAGTTTGGATAATAAATTCATTGACGATGCCATCTTTAACTAACAGATCTAAACAACAAGCCTCTCTCTCGAAGACAAGGTAATATATTCACTCTCGAAGACGTAATCTATATGTATCAGCACTAAATCCTCTTGTTCTCATTGTGTTAAGAGTTCGCAGGATAGTTTTCTTATCTCTCAAAGGATATAATAAACAACTCGGCTTCGTGATACACAAAATTTAACATAATCACACAGGATTAAAATTTCACGCTCACAAATTTTCCTGAACATATTGTCAGAACATGATGTCTTATCAAATCACACGAACAAAGATCATTTCTTTGATCACATAGGAAGTAAATTGTAAACGAAATAAGAATAAGCTGAATTGCATAAATAATGGAATTTACAACTAAGTAAGTTAACGAAGAGTGTAATGAGAGAATTGGTTTATCATGGGCAGAAAGATTTAACACATTAATTTTACAGTCAAAACAAGTGCTAATGCTATATACAGGCATATCAATTAATTATTAACTTGAGAAAGGCGTACGATTCGATTATGTGGAAAACATTGTATAACATTCTTACAAAATTTGAAATACCGAGAAAAGTTATTTAAACTAATTAACATAAGTTTAAATGACTCTCTAAGTAACAAATTTTTCTTCATTAACTATGAGAATGGCCTGAAGCAAAAGAGAGATGTGTCGACGTCCTTATTATTATTCTGAGCATCTAGACTAGTAAAACATGGATCTACAACTTAATGTCTTAATCCAAAAGCCCAGAAATCTAAATCCTAATTCTAATCTTAAGTGTTAGTGGCACGTGAGGTCCGTGATTTATTGTCACTCGAAGTAGGATTGTTGGTATTCCTAACTATATGTAGTTAGTATTTCTACCTTTAATATGAGAGATAAAAGCATAATTCTCAATGGGAGCTTATCTGAATCGAAATTAAAATGGAATCTTTCAGTTTAACGTCCCACGAATTTCGCCAGAAAAATCAATAATTTGAATTAAACCACTTTGATTCAGGGAACGTAACTTACCCACACCAAAATATGAATGTTTGGTACCGTTATCAAGCTAAAAATCTTTTCACAATTCAAATGAAACCTCGAATCCTCGAATCCTCGAATCCTCGAATGAAACAAGACAATTTCCTGTTGATTACGGATCCTCAAACGAGACAAGAAGAAAATACATTAAATCTCTAATAGCAGGCGAACTCTCTAGCAACGAGCTATCATGTCCCTGACATCCTCAAATTCATTTTGATACATACTTTGTGAAATCAAAGCAAATAAGAAAATACATCTCTAATAGCAAAGGTATACGCTCCACAAATGAAGTAACATACTTTGTATAACACATAACTAACTCAAAGTTAATTTATCTTTCATTTTATAACATTTCGTTCCCTTTATTATCTTTCTTTCTTTCTTTCTATTTATTCAAAACTTTGGTCCTGAGATCGATTTCCGATGTGGATATTCTATCGAACAATTATGCATAATAGGTTAAAGGATATTATGATGATAACGAAAGTGCACAAAAGTGCACGAACCCTCAAGGTCTTGCGTATTCTGTAGAAAATCGACGTCGTAATCACAAATAACAATTAGTTTAGAAAAGTTTAATTATGTTGATTCTGGGATCAATTTCCTAGATAGAATGATAAGTAATTATTAAGGAAAACAAGATTAAAAGTAGAACTATATGAAGGCTCGTGATAAGTTAGTAGTTAGTGAAGTACCGATTCATCGAGGCTACGAACTTCATGTTTTATTATGTAGAAAGTATATGCTGCCATACGGAGAGAACTATAGAAATGTACAATGGAAGACAAAATTGTATGTAATGTCTTGCGCTTCCAAGTCGGGTTGCATATTACATTATTTAGCGGGTACCATCTCATTTTTAATGACTATTATAGCCTTAATTTACAACGGAGCAAACAGAATGGAGCCCTTTTTTCTACGACTTTTATAAGGGGTTCAGTCCGATGTTGGACCTCCTCATAAATTTTTGTAATATTCTCGTTTGGTCTTGCTTCTCGAGGTATTCTGTCTCACCTCGAGAAGGAACTAAATCATGAGGGACTTGCTGTGAAACAAAATTAAAATATTACATGATTTAGCGGGTACCATCCGATTTTTGATGAGCATTATAACCTTAATTTACAACAACAGTAAAAACAGAATGAAGGATTTTTCCTACGACGTTTATAAGGGGTTCAATCCGATATTGGACCTCCTCATAATTTTTTTGTAAAAGTCTACTCTGGTCTGGCTTCTCGAAGTATTATGTCTCGTCTCGAGAAGAAACTATATCATGAGGGAATGTGAACTCGCCACAAAATTAAGATTTCCTGTCGTAGTAATTCTACTTATGGAACGTCTAAGACAATTTTTAGTTTCTTTCATTTTTATTAAAATATAAAGATTCCAAAGCAGACCATAAGAAGATAAAACAACTAAATTCTAGAATGTTATTATCGTTGAACGGGAAAAACAAGTGTTCAACGATAAAGATGAAATCTTTCAGTATAACGTTCCCACGATTATCTCTTTGAGGCTAAGATGAAGGAATGATTAAGGTAAGTGAAATGATACAATGAGATGAAGCAGAAGGACCCCAAGTGAATCAATGGATCTGATATTGTACACCACGATTATGCCTATTATGCTAACGGCACCATAAGCTAATATATTTGGGAGTCGAACTAGGGACCTCATACACCAAATGTAAGAGCTCTGTCGCTGCGCCACATGGCCCCCTTTCGGTTACCCTTTCTCTTTTACCCTTTCCCCAGCTGGTCTAATAGCTAGCACGGACCTGAGATGAACATGGTCCTGACTTGGATTTCCGGAGGGAGAGCATTGAAGTGTAAATCATGTGTGCTCTTAGCGAAAAAGGACATTTTTCTGGGACGTTAAAGTGAAAGAGTTAATCTCTCTCTCTCTCTCTCTCTTTGACTCTCTTACCAAAACTAAGTCTGGTTTAAAAGTATTTTGCGGTAAATAGCGTTGTAACGTCGTTGTTAATAAGCCATGCTCGGTTCAATTGCAAGAGAAATGCCCACCAAAGTGAACTAGATGATCATTATTAGCTAGCATTCTTTATGAACCGCATATGGATACGAACTGAAGTATACAGAAAGGTGCTCATCAAAAATACATCTCGCAAGCACACGAACAAACAGAAACAGAAAATTTATAAGTAAGGACGCCCCTCAGGAAAGCCCGCGTCCTGGATAGTGAGTAAGGCATCAACCAACATTCTACATGTCTCTCCTCCACGCTGTTAGTAACCTATAGTATCTGTCGGTGGGGAGTGTGTGTACCGCGGCCTCTATCTTAACGGAAGACATTTACACCCGAATCTGGTATTATGTGTAGATAGAAAGAAAGAAGGGTAAACAAGAAGATAGGAAAGCGCGAGAGAAGTTATTTTCTTTTGATAGAGGGACAAAAAACATGGACGCCAGGGAAAAAAACCCTTGTCGTTCGTGCTGCATGCATAGGCAATTTACATGGCAAAACCACACTTGAAGGGGTGGTGAAAATCCATGTAAATAAGTCTGTAGTTGTGTCTTTATAATACTACTTCTGCAGTTGACTAATATTAAATCTGTTGTCATGTCTGTGTTGTCTGTAGAATAGAAGTGTTTTGTTAGTGGGCATTTTGTTATTTTTTTTATTATGTCATCCAATTCTTCTGCTTGTTTCGTTGCCTCCCCTGGTCGTCGTGATTTATTCCTGAAAAGAAAAACTTAGGTTGCTTTTGTTATTAGTGTCTATTGCATACGTCTATTACCCAGATTCGTCAATTTGTGCTAATTATATACATATTTGTACATATATATACTGACATACTTATATACAAACATACTGTATTACCCAATTGATTCTCGTTTGGTTAATGAAGTGTTATATGTTCTAGATATTTTATTTTTTATTTTTTCTTTTTTTTTCTTTTTCCATTTATATATATATATATATACACATTCATATATATATATATATATATATATATATATATATATATATATATATATATATATATATATACATACCATACATACACATATAGATATACATATTTGAAAATGTTTTTGCGTCTAAGATACACGTACGCGCACACTTACATATATACACATATATACAATCTTGTTTATGTACATATCTGCACATACACACTCGGACACACGCACACACTCACAGAAATATAGATATTCGTATATACAAATGCACATATATATACACACACATACAAACCTACATACTTACATATGCTTTCGCACCTACATACATATACACTCGTACATATCTAAATATTTTACCGTTAGCTTAAGATAAGTACTTCTCCATCCTCTGAGTAATAGAAACTTTTATGGGTTTAATATTAGGTGTAGTGGTTTCATGTGTTTGGTGTATGAGTTTATTGTGTAGGTGCCAAGTGTATTTATTAAAGTGTTATTTATGTTACGTTTGTTGTTCTAAAGAGTTTTCGCTTGTGTCTTTATTATTTCAGCAATGGGCAGGATGTTCATACTATATTCTAATGGTTTTAATCTAATATACCTAGGACAGTTTGTGATTAATTTTATGATTTTATTTTGAAATATATGCAATATATTCATATTTTCTATCAATGCATGTCTCCAAGCAGGGGCTGCATATGTGAGTATCGGTCTTATAAGTGTTTTGTATAGAGTTGCTTTTGCATTTCTACTAATGTTTTGGCTTGTTAATAGCGGTTTTAGTTCGGAAAGTCGGCCAGTGGCCTTGCCTATTTGCAGCTTGGTGTGTTCTTTGAAATTTAGGTTTCTATCCAGGGTGACACCGACGTATTTGGCTTTATTAGACCAGTTTATTCGGGTATCAAAAATTTCAACGCTGGTGGTAGGGCTCTTCTTACGTTTTGTGAAATATACAGCCTCACATTTAGTGCTATTTACTTTTATTTTCCATTTGTTAAACCATTCTTCAAGTGTCGGAATGTGTCTCTGGATATATTTTACTGCCTGATTTCGTTGCCAGCTATGAGAATATATACATGCGTCATCTGCAAAGAGCGCTATGTTGGTGTCTTTATGTTTGGATATGTCGTTTACATAGATACTGAAGAGTACCGGGCCTAGGAGAGATCCCTGGAGGACACCTGCTTCTATTCTGCGATGGGTAGATTGGACATTTACAACTGATACATAGAATTTACGGTTTCTCAGGTACGAAGAGATTAGTTTAACATAAATATCAGGTAGGCCAATGATTTTTAACTTATATATAAGACCCGTTTGTCATACTCTGTCAAAAGATTTTTCTATGTCTAGAAATACTGCTACTACACTTTGGTTTTTGTTAAATTTATCTGTTATTGATTCTATGACTAACTAGATGGTGTGTGGTAGAGTGGTGGTTTCTGAAGCCGAACTGCTCTTTTATTAGCACATTGTAATTTTGTATGTGTTGTTTTATTCTAGCTAATATAATTGACTCAGTTAGTTTAGCTAGCGTGTTCAGTAAGCTAATTGGTCTATAGTTTTGTGGAAATTTAGGATCTTTTCCTAGTTTCGGTAATGTAACTATTTTTGATGTTTTCCAATCAGTTGGAAAGTGGGCTAGTTTCATTATTGCATTTATGATTTTGACTAAAAAGGAAATTCCTTTTGGTGAGAGGTTTTTGATACAAATATTTTGAATGTTGTCAGGACCTGCAGCTTTGAAAGGCTTTAATTTCTTTATTACTTTGTACAATTCTTTCTTGTTTGTTTTTCTTGCTGACGTTAATAGTTGACTTTCCAGCAGTTCGTTTACTTGTCTTTTAACTTGCCTTTCATGTTGTCTGAACTCGTCATTTTCATTGGGTTTGAAAGTTTTTTCTAGTGTATCAGCTAGGGTGTTGGCCTTATCTTCATCAGTAAAGACTAGCCCATTTTCCCCATGTATGGAACGGGTGGGTGTGTACGGCTTGGTTAAAGTTTTAATTATTCTTTATATACTGTTATCTTTGAAATTCGCGCTTTCGACTTTTTATCCCAGGTATGCATTTTGTATCTCCTAATTTCTTCTTTTATTATTCGTCTTAATTGATTTATTTGTGCTTTAAGAATTTGGTCTCTATGGTTTCGATATGCTCTTCTAAGTTTATTTCTGGTTTTAATTAACTCCTAAATTACATTAGGTAGTTTATTGCTATGTTTATTATTGTCTATTAATGGTATTGATTTATTAGTTGCTAATTGTATAGCTTTAGTTAGGATGTTAACTGCTTTTTCTAAATCTTCATTTGTGTGTATAGGATACTCGCCTGGTAAGTTTTCATCTATTGTATTTTTAAATAGGTCCCAGTTAGCTTTTCTGTAATTGAGTGCTTTTTTAATTTTTTCCAAGTCTGGTTCGCCATTTATTGTTATTATAATGGGTTGGTGGTCTGAGTCTAGTTCGTTTCCTACTTGTATAGTGAGTCTTGAGTTAATGTTTTTTGTGTAAGGCATAATCTAGTACGTCCGGCGCGTTTCCGTTGTGAGGTAGTGAGTCGGTTGAAATTGGGAGAGGATCTGCAAGGGAGATCCTTGCAATAAATTATATAGTTTTCTACCATTGCTGTTGGATTGTCTGCTACAGAAGTGAGGATGTTTGCTATTAAGATCCCCTGCTAGTATTATTGAACTACTTGCATTGGCTAGTTTTCTAATGTCTTCTGTGTCGGTTTGTTTAGAGGGGGAATTATACACAGAGACAACGTTAATGTGTTGGTTGTTCACAAATATTTTGATGCCCGTAGCCTCAATAGTATTGAGGGTGGGTAGGATTATCTTTGCATGTTTTAAGCTTTTCTCGACTGTTACCATTGTGCCTAAGTTGTTGCCTATTGTATGCCTATCATTTCTGTATATTGCATATCCTCGGATTGCTGTTTTAGTTAGCGGGTTCAGCAGTGTTTCGCTAATTAATGCTATGTCTATTTTGTTTTGTTCAATGTAACTCGCCTACTCGTCTACTTTCTCCGTCAACCCTTCTGCGTTCCAGGCTAGTATCCTGAGTGTTGTTCGTTTTCTATTTAAGCTGCCCATTGCTTTTTTAGTGTGTTTCTGTTTGCTGATCTAATGTTGATTTCTTTGCAACTCTGCCCGCCCAAATTAACCCGATTATTTATAAAGTCTCTTAAATGAAATATTACTGTGTCTACATTTGTATTATCTACAATTTTAGGAAACAGGCCTAATGATTTAGAGACAATGTATGTATAGTTTTCTGTTTGTGGTTTGGTTATGGGTTCGTTTTTATTTTTAATGTGTTGTTTTGGTGGCTGTGTACGTGTTGGTGTGGTTTCGTCTGCTGTGTCACTGCTAGATGTGTATATTGCGTGTTTTCGTGTTGGCTTTGATCTTTGGTATGACTTCTTTGGTTGTTTAGGTTGCTGTGTTTTTGTTTGGATGGAGGTAGAAGGTTGAGGGATTGGTTGGGTTGTTTTTGGTTTTTGTTGGGTCATTTTGTTGGTTTGTTGTGGTGTCGTATCTGTTTTTCTCGTTCTTGCAGCCCTTCCATCTCGCAAGTTACCAGATTTTCTGGCCACAATCTTCTTGTATACCTCACAGCCTCTGTAATTGGCGGAGTGAGGGCCTCGACAATTAGCTCAGGTTGGTGGTTCGCTTCTGGGCTTTTTGCAATTCTTCGTCCAGTGTTCAAGTCCACATTTAACACATCTGGGCTGGAGATTACAGCCGGCCGCAAAATGCTGGAAGTTCTGACATCTGTGGCATTGAATTACATCTTGGAGGGAAGGCCTATCGAATCTGACTGCTAAATGTAAAATATGCGGCAAGTTCACGAGCTTTTCCTTTAGTTTATTATCGGGCAACTTGAAGACATAGAGTGGCATTGGAACCTTTCCTTTTACCTCGGTTTTCTTGTTTTTGTCACTGTACACCCGTTTGGACATTTGGTGCACTGTGACCCCTGTTGACTGTAGAACCCTGTTTATGTAGTCCTGCACGTCTGTAATGGGCATGTCGACTGGTAACCACCTAATTACCACCCTGGCATGCTTTGCGTTGTTTCTTGCTGTGTGGAAATGAGCTATTTTGTTTTCCTGTATGTACGCTAGTATTTCCTTGTAAGCTATCTCATTCCACACGTTTAACCTGAAACCTTGACTGGTGACAGTCGTGGTGAGATTTCCAAACCTTCTTGAGATGTCACTGAAAGTTTCTCTGTTTGTAACTGTGATGTAAGGATATTGTCGTGTTAGTGGTTTCTTTCGTGTTGTGTTCAGTGTTTGTGTCGTCTGTCTAATCTTGGGTGATTTCTGTAGTGCTCTAGAGTACGTTGTCTCACAAGTGGTGTCACTAGAATCGTCTGATGTGCTATATGTGATGTTTCGTTTAGAAAAGTCTAAATCTACATCTGTGTCTGAGCAGCTACTACTAATATCATCGTTTGTAGGACTTATATATTAACTTGACTTATATTCTTATCATCTAATGACAAACTCCGCCTGTGTCTGCTATCCCTAATGTCATTTGTCTTGATACTAATCGACTGACCTGTGTCTTGATGACTGTCTGACCTGATCACCTCCTTGGCTGTTTGTAGATGCTCCGGGATACATCCTACTTCCGTGTCTGATGCCGCTTTCCTCTTCCGCCTGGTCATCTCGATTTAGCACTTTTACACTTGTATTGATAGTCACTTAGTTAATAGCACTTTGACCACTCGTCGCCTTCAGTTGAGCGTATAAGGCACTTTACACTGCGATATTTACCTTGAACTTTGAACTTTTAATCAGATAAGTTACCTCTCAGAGAACGTCACTATCGATTAATTCCAGGCGCCGAGAGTCCTGCGTGGTCCTTGAAAGGGCCGGTTACTTCTGAAACACGTTCCTCGTATTTCTAGTTTATTATTTGAGGACGGTACCTCTAACCTAACTCTTCAGAGTTAGGTCCCCCTAAAAGGTTAAGGGCCTAAATCCGTACCCCGAAGCACTCCCGAGTACGCGTAATACTATTTCGGCACTCCCGCACTGCTTTAGCCAGCCATTTTCACACAAAAATACGAGATGATAACTACGAGGGATCGTATATTGAGGGACGGTTCCCTTGATCCCTATTTACTAGGCCCCTACTGTGTAGGATTCGATAGCCTAGTCACTCCCGAGCTCAATTCAGATAAATTGGATCCCATATATACATTAAAGGTAAACGCAATCGCGAAGCAATACGATCACTTATGTAAAAAAGTACAACATATCTGAAGTCAAAGATAAAGAGAGCTTATTATGATGAAAGTTCTCAAGAAACATATGAACTTTTACGAATGATTACAACCCCTGCTACATTTGATATCCTCATTCATTTCTATATACGTGAAATTGTTTTCTTCATGCAAGGACTAATTCTAATCTAACTCGTGAAGGACCACATTCGATCCCACACAAAATATTATTATTATTATTATTATTATTATTATTATTATTATTATTATTATTATTATTATTATTATTAATAATGTGATGCTGTATTTATTTAAAATTTATTTTTGTTTGTAATTTACAAAACATATATATTCTTTTTTACGTTTTTATATCACTTTCTTCAGCATTAGGTATATCGAAGTTTTTTGAAATAAATTTTAATCTATTTGCGGACACTGAGGCTCACCTTGAGTTGGATTACTTTTATGGCAAACAACATCGTGTTCATAGTTTCTCACTCGAGGGCGATCGATTATGCATACAATTATTAACACATATTTCCTGAGTTCGATTAACGTAATTTGGTACTTGGCCTATTAGGAAAACTGGCTTTGAATACTAATTAACACATCTTTACTTACATGGGAGGTCCGGGTTCAATTCTCGAAAAGATAGAAGACAGACAGAGAGAGAGAGAGAGAGAGAGAGAGAGAGAGAGCATTGAACACTTGAAACCATTATAGTGCTTCGAAATGAAAGAGCTTCCAGCGATAAATATTATATGATACATTACAGGGGGACCAATGGCAATCAATATATCAACAGTATACTCTTCGCCGGAGGGCTAAGGGGGTCCAAAATAGTTATCCAATACAAGATGAGAAGACGAAAACCAATCAATTGGGTAGCTTCGATCACTGAATATCCAAGGATTGGGGTGGGGGTCTAAAATAGCTACCCAATGCTATGAGAAGCTTCGGTTCTTAGCTTCGCAGGAGAGGGCGGGGCAGATGGGTTCAAATAACTAACCAATACATGACGAGAAGAAGAAGAAGAGTAAAAGGCATGTTTCATCTTGATTCTACAGCTGGTCGGCGTCCAAGAGTATGAGCATTGCAACAACGGGTTCTCAAAATGTTCCCACGGGGGGCTCAAATTACGAAAGGTCAACAGAGGTCGATCTTGCCCAATTGAATTATTCACTACTATATCCATTGTTCTAAACATGCTTGCAACATTCTCCTATGACTTCGACTTTTATTATATCACTATTTAGTACCCTAATCTTGTACTCCATAATGTGTATGAAGTTCCTCTTTGTTGAGGGATAAACATCATTCCTTCTATGAAAAGAAGTTTCCTAAGCACACTTCTCCATGACCAACTTGTCTTCATGTTTCGATATCATTGTATCCAGGAACACAATTGCACCGCCTTTTATTCTTCTATCTCTAGTTCTGGATCTAGAGCAGGGACACACACAGGCATTTATTTCAAAAGTTCCGAAGCTTTGCGGGACTACAAATTCAATGTGAGGATAATTTATTTTAAAATATGCAAAATTAACCCAGAATTTATAATACATTAACAGAAAAGTCAGAATTTCGAGGGATCCAAAACCCCATAATATACGTTCCTAACTGTTACTAATCTTCAGTTCATAAGTTTTCAATTGCTTTGACATTTTCTTGCGAATTATAAACCTCCCCTTATGTGTGATACAATAATAAGATTTTAATCTTTTAAGGAAATTGATGAAATTCGCTTCAGTTCACGAAAGCAATAAGTGAACTGCAACAATAAAATAGATTTTGCACATTAAAATACTTTTTCAGGTAAATATTTTTTTTTCTATATCTAAAGATAGGTGTAGCCTAAGCGTGAAACTGTGTATCATGTTCTCTTTTAAATTTCTCTAAGAAGGAAAGATATCCAATTCCTCTGCGAGTATCGCACTGAAACTTGCACAAGTGGAAGGACATATTGAAAGATGGAAATATGCTTACTCTTAAGTAATATTATCCATAAGTAGAAGCTTTGCTTTGTATATACTTAAACACAAACAAACTATTTGCTGAGCAAAACAATATATTCACATAAAAAACTACATGCGTGTTACAGTTTCGCCAACTAACATTTTGGCTTCATCAGACACTAAAGATAGTGTCTGATGAAGCCAAAATGTTAGTTGGCGAAACTGTAACACGCATGTAGTTTTTTATGTGAATATATTGTTTTGCTCAGCAAATAGTTTGTTTGTGTTTAAGTTACTCTTAAGATTCGCAATGACGTCAAAACAGAAGTAGAATGATCGTTCCCTATAGCCCCTGAGAGGCTTTATACTTTGGTCATAACTAACTAACTAACTAACTAACTCTATGGCCTATGGAACCCGGAGGTTCAATGCCGGGTTCGCAAAAGCTCTCCACTGACTTCTATCCTTAGCTAACTGCATCCAGTTTCTCCTCTGTATTCCAATCTCTGCGAGATCCATCTTAAGATTGTCCTCCCATCTGCGCCTAGGTATTCCTAATGGTCGTTTTCCGATTGGTCTTCCAGTCAAGACTTTGAAAGCGTCTCTACTTTCTTCCATTCTAGCTACATGACCCGCCCATCTAAGCCTCCTAGACTTGACGACCCTAACAATGTTGGGTAAACCATATAAATTACGCAGTTCCTCGTTATGAAGTTTCCGCCATTCCCCATTCCCGTTCCTCTTGGGTACGAATATTCGTCTCAGGATCTTGTTCTCAAATACTTTCAGTCTATGTTCTTTGGTCATACTTTGGTCATACTAAGTTCTCAAATACTTTGGTCATACACGCCATAATGTGATGCACTGGAACATGTTTTTTCACGAACACAAATATTACAAACTCAAGGTGATAACAGTCGGTGATGATTGGGATCTCTAGTATGTCATTGATGCAAATTGATGTCAAATGGAATACGATACGATACACCGATTGTATGTTCCAAACAAACACGTTTATTCGGTTGAGAAAAGAGACACACTAAAACCACAACCTAAGAATGGTTTTCTACGGTTATTATTATTGTTAATATATTATTATTATTATTATTAGTAGTAGTAGTAGTAGTAGTCGTAGTAGTAGTAGTAGTATGATTAGTATTATTAATATGAGCAGTATTATAATTAAAAATGGTGAGAAGAAGAATACTACAAATGCGTTGTTGTTGGGCCCGTTCAGTAACGAAAGTCTTCAGCCCGTCTTGACTGTCCTCTAGCACTGCTATAAAGGTTTTAAAATCCACAATCAACCATAACCCAGCCAGGATTCGAAGTCGAGACCCTTGACTCGCTGGCTTGACGCCTCAACCCACACGAACACGAGGTCGGCAAGAAGAAGAAATAGTATGTATACAACAGAGTTTCTCAAACCGGGGTTCGAAAAAAAGCGAAAGAGATAAATATAATTAGAAACAAATACGGAGATATATTTTTGAGTATTATATTGAATGTTATTCTGATTGACAATGTATACATACTGTCAAGAACAACAAAATGTTTGTCTACTAAACATTTTCAACAGGTGCAGGGTCGGTTAAAAATTAATTTAAATGAATAAGGTACGATACGAAACTAGTGAGAATTGTATGTTGAAATATAAGAAGAATGCAAATCTACTTTATTTTTTATCATATGACCCAAACTTAAAGGAATTATGAAGTTTATAAATTTTCAAACGGCCTCCATTTTGAAACAATACCGTATGAAGGATCAGATTCGATATTTGTAATATGAATGAACTGGCCATTTTTTAAAATCCATTCGCTTTTCGGGAACTTACTCTATCCACTATACACAAGAAATGGATTTTGTCATTATAGAAATAGATTTATAGAGTTTGATCTCTGCAAAAAAATTCTACAAGCTGATTACAAGTGACAAATTATAAGAGATTTGCTGGCAAGGGGATATATGGGGATCGTGATTGCAATTAGGTTGAGAACCAGTGATATAGATTATTATTATTATTATTATTATTATTATTATTATTATTATTATTATTATTATTATTATTATTATTATTATTATTATTATTATTATTGTGGGTAGTCGAAGTAGGAGTAGTAATACTGTAATTCGCTGCGGAGTACAGAAATATATACACGTCATACTCTCCATTCGAAATTAACACGTTCCGGGCTTCGGGATGCTACGAGGTTGTCATCTGATTCGTCTTATTTGCCAAACTCATGTTCGTGTTGGTGGAGGCGTCAAGACAGCGACTGAGGGGTCTCGACTTCGAATCCCGGCTGGGGTATGATAGTTTGTGGATTTAAAGCATTTATAGAAGTGCAAGAGGACACTCAAGACGGGCCGAATTTCTTCGTTACTGAACGTGCTGAACAATACATTTGTTGTCTTCATCTTCTCACTATTATGATTATTATTACTCACCATACTGCTCATATTAATAATGCTAATCATACTACTACTACTACTACTACTATTATTATTATTATTACTATTACTACTACCACTATTACAATTACTATTACTATTATTAGTTTTAATAATATTTTTTTTATTATTATTATTATTATTATTATTATTATTATTATTACTATTACCATTAATACTTCTACTACTACTACTACTACGAATAATAATAATAATAATAATAATAATAATAATAATAATAATAATAATAATAATAATAATAATAATAATTAATTTTTGCGTTGTGGTTTCTGCTTGTCTCTTTTCTACACCGGGTAAACCTGTTCGTTTGGGACTTACGATTGAGTATCATGTTCCATTTGACATCGATCTGCATCAATGACGTAGCAGAGATCACAATCATCACCCACTATAATCTTGAGTTTGCAATATTCGTCTTCGTGAAAAAACAAATTCCAGTGTAGCATATTCTGGCATGTATGACCATAGTACATAACTTTCAGGGTTTATGGGGTCATTCTACTTCCTGTTCCACGACGTTGCGAATCAAAGAAATAAGCATATTTCCATCTTTCAATATGTCCTTCCAGTTGTGCAAGTTTCAATGCGATACTCGTAGAGGAGTTGAATATCTTTCGTCGAGGAGTTGAATAGCTTACCTTGTAAGCAGCTATAAGCCATAAAAGAAATTGAGATTTTCTTCATCCAAGCAAACGTTATTTATTACACACAATTCCATGCAGTCACGTTTTTACAATACACCAGCACAGGTGAAGTACGAGCGTAAGCAGCACCAATTGTGCTTCTAGTGGTTGTTTTATAACTCTGTGATTATTATATTTTCTTTTCTTTTTCCGGTATATTAATTAAATTAGACTTGTATTCTCTACATTGCAGCTTGGTAGCCTTTAATTACACCCAGGTAATGCTTTTAATAGACAAAGTTACCGTACTATGCACTATGATGTCAGAATACTTCATTATGTGAGGATCTGCTGCTCTCTTACAGAACTCTTGAATTTAGCTTTCCGCTTCCACTTCGACCAATTCAGAATTCTTTATAATTCTGGTGACTTATATCGCCGGCTTAACTTAAACTATCAATGAATTAAGTTATACTCGCGACCAAACTTACCAGTCTTTTCGTAAAGACAATGACTGTCGGAATGGAGAGAAGATAAATGTTACTCATGTTATTTTTTCCTCCAATAGTGGAATCGAATCTTAAACTGATTAATTTCTAATGTCAAAATTAAGTAAGATTACTTCGTCCATACTATCAATTTCATACATTTAGTTTCTCTTACACCGTAGGTGAAATTTAATGTTTTAGGAAAATTGTAATATATTCGTTTTTGGGCTGAGGAAACTTATATTTTTCTCTCACTTCATGCACTTCAATTCTACTTGATGTTCTCATTTAATATGTCTCCGTGTGAATAAAGTTCAACTTTAATTCTACCTCGAAAACGATTATACATAGTCCTTGTTTGCACTTCGAATTAATTTATCATTTTCAATCCCCGCACGTCTTGTCAATTCATTATTCTTAATAATACTAACACGTAAAGTAATGTTTATGGTTACACTTCGCTACAACATCCAGTCGTACATAATAGATAGGCCGATTTGAATATGAAAGTTTGAATATCATCAGTCTCCGTAAAACATTACCAAAGCCTCATTTTACTTTTTCAGCCATTTAAAGAATCTTTCAGCTGTCTTTTGTTTTACTTACTTACAAACTCTCTACTTTGATTTTCTCCTCCATTAAGAACTCAGTCCAATTAGCAGTTGAATATCTTGAAACGTTTGATTTAGTGTGTGCGATGATATAACAACCTGCAAATAGAAGTAAGACATATATTCTAACGTTGTCAGATTGTGTGTGCATATGTAATTTCCGTGGATATTCGCAGTTATGAAATGTATTATATGAAATACTATTATGAAATGTATTTGGAAAATGTTTGTGTATAATTTTAACAATACTTCATTGTGCTAATTTCGAAGTTTGATGATGTAATAATCTGATACCCAATAACATGATGGTGCGAAAATATGTTCAACACTTGCACGTGAATAATTGCTTCAGAAGTTGTTAGTGAACTAAAACAATGTTTTGGTTTTTATCAAGTGTGAAAAATCCACAAATTATTTTGCTTTTGCATTTGCATTAAAGTGACTTCTGTCTAAAATAAACAATTTAAAACTCAATCTATAGTGTAATTGATGGACTTTAAATAGATCTACAACCGTATAAAAATATTACGAATTATCTCACTATGAATGAAACAATCTTATGATTTTAGACATTTGTATTTTCATGACTTGATTTTTACCAGCAGCCTTGCTCTCGTATCACCATTATTTTGGCGGCACTCTATATCATACTGTGTACGAGTTTGTGTTACTATATTTGAAATAATTCAAAGTGAGATGCACAATACTTATTGCTCAAAAGTTCTTAAATCTTACATTAATCGACACAAGGTAGTTTGGCATATTAGACACCAACCACATGGAGAATTATACAGTTCATGATGAAACTCGTCGTGTGCTATAGAGATTAAAAGACCTGTGTTTTAATGTCATTACAATAAAAAAGTAATAATCATCTTATCTAAATTCTTATGTTTTGTATGGTTGAAGCTAGGTAGTTCTAGTGTAATTATGACCTTCTTTTAAGCCATTATGCAGAGACAATTATCTTATGTGACGAGAAGTAAATTGCTATAGAAAGCGAGAATGATCATGATCATGACTTAAACAAAACTGCTGCCTCTACGGATTTAACGTACATTATGGCGAGTTTAAATACATACCTTTTTCGGAGTTTAGTTAATTAGATATTAATAAACAACAATATCTTGAGGCTGAAGCATAGTGCACTATATTATTGACATATCTTATAAAACATCTGCTCTTAAATTTCATTCGACTTCTTTTAATAACCTTGGTAAGAACAACAATATCCATAAATCAAACTTAAGCATGGTGAAACACATGATTAAAGTGGATGTGAAGATTTTCTTGACAAGTTCTCCATATAATTCGGAAGCAAAAGGTCGTAAAATACAGAATGTGTTATTATACTTACAAAATAATAAAAACTTGTTGTACTATTATTCGCCAATTAGATGCAAAATTAACACTTTATTTCAAATGTAGATGTCAGAGACACGAGGTACATTTAGACAATTCGATGCATTTTCAGTTTTTTAAAGATCACTTGCCTCTAGTTCTTAAACTAAAAATACTAATACTAGATGAATTTATTTCTATTTAAGATTCTCATCTTCCCAGAAAATCAAGAAATTGAAGTAGAAGCATAAGGTAGCTTTGAAAAATAGATTTAAACAACGATAAATTGTAACCAGCTATTTTTAAGGATTAACATTTTTTGAATTAAACATTTCGCTTCTATTTTACAATGTAATCCTATGTAATCCCTAATCAGAAATGTTTTAATAGTAGTTAATATTAATATTATAGTTCTTATATTCTTCAGATATCGTTAACAACACAAATCATGTTTTACATGGTGAGTGTAAAGAAAATTGCCTTTGAATACTTATTACAACTTTACATATCATGTGTAATACAAGAAGACCGGCAAAATTTATGCCATCAGTTTTGTTATTCATTTAGTTTCTTTTGGCGGAATTGGATGTCTCTTCTTTGGAGGAAGCCTGATATCAATCTTCGAATTAGTTTACCTTTGTATTCTAAACATCTACAAAATATTTTATTTGATACGCAAGAAAAATAAAATAAATGTTGAAAATAGAATCAACATGGACATACAAGAAAGAACGATAAAACCCAATCAAAGAGAAACCTCAACGAGAAAGCCATGCTGTTTGAAGTTTAGGCGAAGTTTATGCTCGAAACGACAACGGAATACAGGAAATTGGATGAACAACATAAGGTGAAGTATTTTAGGTATTAGATGATCAGTGTTCTTAACTTATAATAATAATAATAATAATAATAATAATAATAATAATAATAATAATAATAATAATAATAATAATAATAATAATAATAATAATAATAATAATATATTTTGTGTCTCTCATAAGCTTCACGCAAAAAAAGTCATCTAAAATCACCGAATTTAGATTAGAGATAGATCTCCACCAAATATAATAGCGTGCTAAGACGTATTTTTGATCTTCGCCTCTCGGAAACACGGAGGGATGTCAAATGTGTGAATAAAGCGATAGGATAAATACCATCAGGCACAGTCAAACATCCACCTTATTTGTCATAAAAACATCTAAAACCATAATTCAGCTTTTTGTTGTGTTCGATGTTACTTGTTTTATTTCCTTTCAGAGAACTAAAGCCAAAATTAAAGTAGAGCCAATCCGTACGAAAAGGTCCAGAGCAGGTTGCTCGACCATCTCTGAAAATTATAAAAATTTGATTGTGATGAATTTTATGTATGAAAAGGTCAAAACACTATTCATGTTCTCGTCTGTACAAGTGTTCCTGAACGACCGCCATTTTTGTTATCAGTGGAGTTCCAATTTTTGCACTTGCAAGCGTGTACGAAAAGTACAGTTACTCAGGACGTACTAATCAGACAAATAGCAATTGGAAACGAATGATTAGAGGAGAGACTGGGGTACACTGAAATATACACTCTTGCTTCTAAGTAAATATGCAGGGTGGCATACCAATACATGGAATCACAAGAAAAAGTATAAAAACTTACAATTTTAAAGGGGTTGAATGTTAGAATGGCATAAGGTGGGGGTTCACAAGTTTTGTGCTGAGTACTATTGTATGTAAAGAGTCTGCAAAAGTATGCACAACTATGATACTATTTGCACAGTAGATTTATGGGGTTCCGTAAGTTGGAGTTTGTGATTTTGATGCCATTTTTGCTTGCGAAATATCTCAGGAGGGCACGAAGTGCTAAAAGTTTCTGTTTAAGCCACGAAGTAATTCTGTATGTGAATAAAGTTTTGCAATAAAAATCAAGACTGATATTACATAGAGAAAAAAGTAAGGACATGGTAAAAATGCAAAGAAAGAACTGCGTGACGATCGTCGTACCCCAGAAAAAATAACTGCTTGGATATTTTTCATGCTAGATCTCGAAAGCTACGCATGGTTCAACAATTAGCCCCGCTTTCGTTTGCGTTCAGTTGTGCAAATACTTGGGAGCGGCGTTTGCTCCATCTTTCTATCTCCATGATTGCCACGTCTATATGGGAGGGGGGTTATCTCCCCGTTGCATCAACTACACCCCCATTCCTAACTGGGCCGCAGTATTAAGGCACTAAATGTATCAACAAAGTGTTATTGAAATCCAATCCAAGTTAGGGAAATTAATGTGTTCACAAGGTTGCGTTATATAGGATAGATAGAAGTAAAATACCCTAACTTTATGCTATTCCAACATACAGCAAATTTAAAAGTGTAATTTCCTGTACTTTTTCTGGCGATTTCATGTATTGGTTTGCATATCTACTTAGAATCAAGATTATACAGTCTCCGGTTACCCCAATCTCTCCTCTAAACATTAGTTTTTGTTTGGTGTTTGTCTGATTCGTACTCATGAGCAACTGTAGTGTTCGTAGACGATTGCAAATGCAGAAATTGTCACTTCACCGACAACAAAGATGGCCGCCATTCAGGAACACTTGTACAGACGAGAACGTGAATAGTGTCATTGATCTTCTCATACATGAGGTTCTTCACGCTTATTTTTTTAGAATTTTCGTTGGTGGTCGAGCAACCACTTTCATTTTTTTTTGGATCACTCCAGATGGATTGACTCAATATATACCAGCTGCTATTCGGATTCTTTTACGTTCACACAGGATTGTATTATATAGGGGAAAACTGGAGTCTTGGTCTTTGAACACGGCTTCCTGTTCCATGAAATTTGATTCATCTTGTACGTGTTTTTAATATGGTTAGTATGTACAGAAAATCGAGACGTTACTAGAAAATAATAGGAAAATATTTTTTTTAATAAACATATCAGCGCATTAAAATAATTTCATTTTCTTTCTTTTCAGTGTACGTACTAACTGTCTTTACGAAAATATTAATATTCAAGTTTAAAATATGGTTCAGTCGCTTGTTCTTCTGTAATTACATTAAAGAAAGGAGATTTTATGTTACAATTAAAAGCGTTGAAACAATTTTTAATCTACAAATTTGTCTTCAGGCTACCAACACCTAGTGAGGTCATAGAGGTAGCACAAATAGCGACACTTATTAGCTTGACAGTTTACTATTATTAATGAATGTAACATACTGGCAACTTGTCTTTAATAAATAGGAATTAGACTAATTTAAATGATCCATTCTATTTGTTACTCTAATTTCCCTAAAAAGATGTACAGAGATTTTAGTTTATAACAATATTCTTGCGTAAGAGTGCTTTAATTTGATCTCGTTTTTACATGTTTCTTTTTAATTTTTAAAATAATTTATCTATATATATACAAGAGAACGCACAAATCCTTTGTTACCTCATCACGCTAATACGGCTGAACCAATTTCTTTTATTTTTGGGGGGTTATTAGGATTTGGACCCTAGATGGTTTTTATCATATCACTTTAATTTTTAATTACCAGTGTCTTGAGATAATTGACCATTCAAGTGTCCATAACGTACAAATCCTTTGTTAGTTCATCATAGGTAAAAATAAACGTATTTATATGCAACCCGCATGACCGTGTCACTCGGCGGGTTAACATAAATGACAGGCGATATAATGTTAACATTTACTGCAATCTACTATGGTTTTTATCATATCACTTGAAAGCGAAAACTTCCGGGGTGACCGCAGCGAAGCGGGGCGGGTTAACATAAATGACAGGCGATATAATGTTAACATTTAATGCAATCTTCTATGGTTTTTATCATATCACTTGAAAGCGAAAAAGTAAAAATTATCTAAGTAACAAAGTTTATTGCGTTCCGGGGTGACCGCAGCGAAGCGGGGTGAACGCTGCTAGTGTTCACATAAATTTAAAGTCAATGAAATTGAGTTCATTGTCTTTTAATTGTTTATTGATATTCATTCTAATACCTATGATTCCAACTTCATACACTTTCAAACTCTATGCACCTTACTAGTGCAAATAATGCCCAACTTAAATACATTCGCTTAACTCCAGACTCATAAGTAAACTGCAGATTCAGTATTAGAACAAATATCACTGCCGCCGATTGAATCGATACCATCGTCGTGTGAATATGTGGTATCTTTACCGTTGTCTTTTTCGTTTATAGAAATCCATTTGAGCAGAAAATATTTAACCCTTTTGACCGTGCTCAGCATATACCTTTCAAGAGTGTACAACTGTATGACGCGCGTCAACATTGAAAAACATATTAGGAGTAAAATTTTAAAATTAAATTGTTTTTTCATAACTTTCAAATACATTCTTGCACATTAGTCCTGTTAAATGCTTTCAGGTTTTCATTATGTAGGCCTGGGAATTGCATGTAATTTCATAAAATTATTTATGTAATTACCTCCAACAGTTTGGTTTACACTCTACTATTATAGATTCTAGTTTACACAGTTTATTTTATTTGTATAATCATAATTATCAATTAGAAATCAAATGCTTACTAACCAAAGCACTGATCTAATTTGTGCACCAATTAAACTAAAGAATCCACTTTACTTTATGCAATTTAAACTACTCCTGCAGTTTCCAATTAACAGAAATCAGTTACTTTCAAAATCATAACTAAATAGGACATCTTCTACCTAAAATAAAAAATCTCTTGTTCCATATTTAAGTATTCGATGCCAACAACAGATTCACAGAATCTCTTTTCCATTTACCTAATGTAAAACAAATATGCCAGACAATAACACCAAACACATCAATTCGAAGAATAGGAATTCTTAAAAAATCATATCTTATTTATCTAAATATAATTTCAGATTACGTGATCATCAGTTGCTGAACATTTCTGAAGAAACATGCACACCGACACGAATGATAGAGAAAAATTTCAAACGAGCATTTGGGGAACATACGTAGATGTACATTAAAACTCCTTACCAAGAATTCCGTTTACACGAACGCTAACTTATTTTGAAAATACTTGTCATAGGCAGGTATGGAAATACCATACCCAAGTGCCCTTCAGATTATACCTAATTTCATACACAGGTTACAATCAGCATACAAGATAATATTTTACACAGCAATCATGCTAATTATTTTAATAACTTACAACGTTATAAGGAAAAAAGACGTATTTGATGTATTCCTTTGTCAGACTTCATATATAATTAAGCAATGTGAAACATTAACCGTGTATTAAATGAATTATAATGCTCTTATTAAGAATTGAGTAAAGTAATAGATACGTGAGAAGAATAAGTGTGCAACTTTAAATTTCAACTAGGTTACAAAATGAGAGTATGTCCTATATTTGACTCTTCTATTTGACTATTGATATCGAGAAAAGATTAGAATTATAGTACTTTTGTTACAGATTTTATCATGTGAAATCTGGGAGATGTTCTAGGATAGTCTCATCAATCCGCAATGCAGTTAAAGAGTATTTCGCTTTGTCAGCTGTACATGGACTTAGGATCATCTACGACACAAACAATTGGATTTTACGGTAATTATTTCTTCTGTATACTGTAATCGATAAATAATTTTATTAAAAGATTTTACTTGTTATTATTTGATAATTTTGCCCATCGATCTGGCGGATAACTTTTTATTTGCAAAACCTCTGTGCGATTTACCTCAATGATATTGAAGAAATAAACGCTACAGAGCAGACTTATACCGAATGTTGTTACGCTTTGAATTGCAATCACGACTTATTTTGAAGTTGATAATCTCTAAAATGGTCACATAATTTATGTACTAAGATTGGCGAGATTTACAAAACCCCACAGTTTTGTGTTATGTAGACTATCTATTCCAACTATCTACTCTCAAGAGAAAATTAGGAAAGTAGAGTGAATTAACTTGGCAGGTATAAACCAGTATGCATACCAGCAGGCAATTAAAATACAGCAATCATACCAGTTGTAAAGGTTAAAAATAAGTTATACTGCACAAGAGGAGTTAAAAACGTCAACTGTACGCTATCATTATATTAGTAATAATTTACCTAATATTTGGTAACCGAAAAAATGCACAGTATTTTTGTACAGCCAGCCACAAAAGTAATTCCTCCACTAAGCGCTATAATTCCATTACTTGGGGTCCAGGTTTTTTGCATTTCTGAGAACACCTAGACAGATGCAAACAAACTTACACGTAACTTTTCTTGAAACTGATAGCAGTTGGTAGCACTCAGTGAAGTCCTTGTGCAAGTAAAATTGTGAGTAGATGACGCACGAAACATTTTTCCATTCTGAGATCAATCTCTCTAGTTCAGAGCATGTTGTCCAATGAACATCATATGTTAATCTCTATATCGCTGTGTATGTAATGTATTTTTTTCATTATATACTGCATATTCAAAGAAATAAAAGCACTGGTCACATATGAATAAGAAAATGCTTGAAAGTAGCTGAAAATATCAAATCTAGAAATACTACTGGAAATAACTTTGTAAATGATCGCCTCCATTGAGAGACCTTCCCCAATTCTCCTCATTCCAACATCTTTTTTCTTTCTAGGAAAGAGAAGATCTTGCTTATTCCACTGAGTATACATTGAAATTGAAATCGAAACAGGAAAACTTGAAAAAAGTTTTAGTCTCGCCGGTATTCGAGTCCGGGTCTACCGAACAGAAGTTCAATGTGCTAACCACTCACAAACCGCGCCACTTAACCTTCCACCACGACTAATAACTAGTTAAAATTGTTTCATAGAAAAATATAAACAAGATACTCGAGTATAACAAAAAATAAACAAACATAAACAAAATATAAATAAAAGTATAAATAAGAAAATATAAGCAACTGGTGTGAATGTCTTAATGACTTACTCGAGATTTCCTTGTTTATCTCAAACACAAGTTATATACACGTTGCTCAATGAAGAAAGTATCACGAAATATTCTTCAAGTTGAACCAACGTCATTGGCAGAACCGTAACTTAAGGGGGAGCAACTGTCCCCAGAGAAGCTTCCCGCCGTTCGAGGGGGCCCATTTTCAGATAAAAAAATTTTATTCAATATACGATACGAACACGAAATTAGAAATGAAGCATCAAATATGGTCGCTACATTACATAAACAAAACAGCACACAAAGGTAAATTGAACAAAAATGAGTCATACACCCATTTGAGTAATATTTATTTGTATGACTTCGAGATTTATCAATATTTTCCCCTTAATAATTTTGCCAGGTATGGAATGGACCCAAGGAGTAACTAACGGAACCACTGACCTTGCCGTGCGGGAGGGCCCACAGGCTCCGGTGGGCCCATAGAAATTAAGAGAAAGTTTGAAAGAGGGCCCCAATAATTAGAAATCATGTTCTTCTAAGGGCGCAAATAAGCTTATTAATGCTTCCCCCCAGAAAAGAGTTGAGTTGATTTTGAGTTTAACGTCCTGTTCACCAGCGAAGCTATATGAGACGTGGACCTACTGATTAATGTGGAATCCTAGCCATATGAGCTCCCGCCGGGCATTGAACCCGGGTCTTCCACGCCAAATGCCCCCCTAGAAAAGAATCTAAGTTAGGGCCTTGGTCATTAGTTGCAGGGATGGTCCCGATTTACATTACATTTCGTCTTTAATATAACTTCTAACTTCCAAAGAAGAAAAACGACAAAGATTATTTTCACATTCTTTAAGTTGTATCAACAGGTAATAAAATAGACGCTTCTATGTTTGTGTTCCATAACTACTAGCGTATCTTCTTATCTTCATATGAGGAGTTTGTGGCAAATTGAGGCCACATGATCATGAGGCTGCTGATCACGAGGCGCAATCCACTACGGGTTCGAATTCCTCTGAAGAGCAAGGTCGGAATTTTAATTGTCCTCAGTATTTCTGTGTTCGTGTTCGATTAGTGTTTGGAATACGTCGAAAGCACATGAGGTAACAGTGGCGAACAATACTCCGGTTGGGGCGAGTTCCTAAAAAAAATTGTGAAAGCTGGAAACTCTCATTGCAGCTTTTTGGGTTCAAATCTCGTCATGGTAATTAGTATTGTTTTTTTCTGAATGGGAAAATAATGTTTATGTAATTGGTATTGTAATTATGTTATGCATTATTATTATTATTATTATTATTATTATTATTATTATTAATAATAATAATAATAATAATAATAATAATAATAATAATAATAATAATAATAATAATACTACCACAATGGAAAGAAAAAAGTAACAGTCGAAGGTATTCATAGGAACAGAAAAGATATAGAATATGTCAGATATTTCTTAGGTTTACACATGAAAGCAATAATATTATTACGTTTACTGATTTACAGATAGAATTACCATTTTATGACAAGAATGGAATATAAAGATTTGTTAGCTGATAACATTAATGCATTTTGTTTCACCCTTCTTTTAGGTAGAAATGTGAGGTGATATCTTAAATACGATCATTCCCGTAACTAGCGTTGTAAGTTCGATCACAATTTGCAATTTGTGCACAGCTGCGAATAATTCCTTGGAACTCATTTTTGGCCCAGACTACAGCAGCAAGGACGTGTTTAGCCCTTATATGTTCATCAATTCTTGTCCAAACACGTTACTTGCTAGACAGTTACGAAGCGTGATACATGTGACGTAATTTTGTGTTATTGGCGTTTCACCTGTAATGGAATTTCTGTCAACTCTTAGACCTAGATGAAGTGAATATTTTTCATATTACTATACTTCAGAAGCATCAGTTTTGTAGATTTTAAAAATGTACTGAATTGTCACATTCGGAATCGAACTCGCGTCTCCATCTTTACTGGATTATTTTTAAAGTTAATTAATTTAACGTACCTCCTTCAGTACCTTCTTTCCTATTTTTACGCGTTTTACTCACTTTACAGTTTTTCTCGCTAACGGTTTAAGAAGAGGGAGAAAAGCACAGACACATGGAGAACAGTAAAAATCACAAACTCTATTCGCGCGTTCTTCCCTTGTCTGAAATAAATCAATTAAGTGTGTTGAACATGGAATTTTTTGCATCCCATTTTCTGTGCTGTCAAATCCGGAGTTTGAGTGGGTCAGTGTGTCGTGGGTCAAAAGTATGCGACCCACTGCGACTCTCATCCACCGTGTCCCACTGCGACGTACCATCCACCGTGGCCCACCACTCACTACGACAGACTCTGATCCACCGACCCTCTCTGCTCACTGCATTGTAGACAGCATCTTGTGACGCAAAAAAAGCCAATGAACCACAAAATTATTCCCCAAATTATGTTAAAACGCCTATATGTGTGATTTGATTATATTAAGGTGAGTCTAAAAAGCACTAAAAAATGTACTAGAAAAGTACCCCAGAGGAGGCTTGAACTACGAATGTTATGATTACTGGCGGGTGTTCTTCCGTCTTCGCATCAGAGGCGATGAAGGAGACGTCGCTTGTAAAGGGATAAATCGGTTGAAGTTGTTTTAGTTTGGTAAATCAGAGTGCTCTTTTAACCGTATATATGAGACGATAACTGTTTGGGATATGATAAAATGCGTTCGCCATGTAATTTTATAACAAAATGACGCGTGTCTATTTACTTTATTTCATAGTTCTCCCATACTCACTTTCTAATGATCGATGACAGTTGCCATCTAAATTCAGATAATTATCGCATTCAAGATTTTTCAGGAAAAATCTAATATATAATGATAACCGCATACGCGTGACGCTATAGTTCGTGTTGGTCACTTTGCGATTCCCCTCGACGAATTGAAGGAGCGCGGACCAAAGCGAAGTTCTCGCTACGACGTGATGGTAACTTCAATACCCAGACGCGAGATATCTGTTTCGACTCGACGAAACCTTCCGACAGCGGGGCACTAGCGGCAATCCTTCGACTCGTCTCTATATTGACGATCGACGTTTACTAGCTAGTGCGTCATTAGATGTTGGCGACCTTTACGGCATGGGGTAGGACCATTTTCATATAGTCTCGAATGAAAGGAACGTTAAACTCAAAATCAACTCAACTGAACTCAACAAAAATACAGTGCTTCACATCATATATCCGTATATGCTTACAATGCGCTTTATAATAATTGCTAAAAGTTTGTTTATTATAGGAAACGCTTAGAGCACAGGGTAATCAACCCATAAAGTTGTGAGAAAAATACACATAACATTTGTAATGTAAGCTTCTGTATGTTGGTCTACGCACCTTGATTTGGAAGTTTTAAAATTCATCCGCTTTTTCACTGATGAACATCGATAATTCAACAAGGAAATAATTAGACCAAGATAATTTATTTGAAATTCATCGTAAGTTTGCCCAAGACAAACACTTTACCATTTTATATCGTAAAAGTCAGATCCATCATTATTGTAACAGAGTGGTGCTTGAGGGATTGACCGTAGAAATTCAAACTACGATTAGTTAGACTTTGACAAACTTGTTTTATTACAAGTATAAACTCTTTAGTCGGTGGAAAATCGGAAGTGGATCATGTGTCAGAGTTGATGACGATGTGGTTTGGTGAGTCAGTGGTTCATGGTGGATGGTGAGTCGGAGTGGGCAGAGTGGCCCAAGATGGGTGGTGGTTCATGGGTCAGAGTGGGTCCCGGTGGGTGGTGGGTCAAGTTTACATTGCCACACGCCATCTCTGATCAAATCTATAATACCGAACCAAACAAAGAGCAATACTACTACACAAAACGTTCAACATGTTAGCTATTCGTGAAAAACTATTGCATGATCCTAATAACTCTAGTATATCCACAAAGCATAATTTGTCATATTTTAACAGAAATAGGTGTCATGACTTTTCTAAAAATCTGATATTAGGAATGTTGTTAATATGCATAGTTCATTGATCTCAGCACTTATTCACTTATTTTCTTATGATCATCATAACCTTTAGGGTACTTCTTGTAGATATAGAAAGGTTAAATGTAGTATCCAGGCTTGGTGTAGCGTGCAACTATACCAATGAAAAGCAACAGGATAATATTTCCCTTCTCCAAACTCCCTGCAATGGAGTGTGTTGATTATTCAACAAAAACACTTGAAATCCATTCAGAAAATTCATAAAATATAAACTAGGATGTAGCCAAGTACGACTTTGCAATAATAATAATAATAATAATAATAATAATAATAAAATAATAATAATAATAATAATAATAATAATAATAATAATAATAATAATAATAATAATAATAATAATAATAATAATAATAATAATAATAATAATGAGAAAACTGAATACATTATCAATTACGAACACCTTCCAATACAGAAACAAATATTACCACGACGACGGGCAGTAACTTGTGGGACAAAGGGCCACTGCCCTCCACCCCCAGGGAAGCTCCCAACCGTTCCAGGGGTTCCCATTTTAAGACAAAATTGTCTTATTCCATATACTATAAGAAAATGAAATTATAAGTGAAGCATCAAACAGGTTCACTACATTACATAAACAGAACAGCACTTTAAAGGTAAATAAAACAATAATGAAGCGTGGGCCCATTTCAGTACAAAAAATTTCTACTATTAGGGGCACTAGAAATAATGTATATTCGTATATTATTGTCAGAATTTTCAATATATTCCCCTTAATTAATTTGTCGTGTATGGAACGGGCCCAGAGGCGTAACAAATGACACCGCAGACCTTGGTGTGCGGGAGATTCCAAGATTTTCAGATATGCTCTGTTCTTATTGGCCGATACAGATAGGACGTCAAGAGTCATGACCTATATATAATTGAAATTAAGGCAAACTGCTATCGGCCCTCGAGGCCGAGTGTTCTAGGACAAACTTCTAGTAGTGAAAATATTTTTTGGCGTGAGCTCAAACCTTGCCCAAGGATTTTTTTAAATTTTCATAACACTTTTTTTTATTAAAATAAGCTTGCAGTTTTACTATACGGATCAATAATAATAATAATAATAATAATAATAATAATAATAATAATAATAATAATAATAATAATAATAATAATAATAATAATATGTAGAAGTAGTAGTAGCATCATTGATAAACATTATATTGTTTATGTAGGATACTTGAAGAAAGTACTTGAAACTACACAGCATTTGGCTCGTTTTTCTACGTTTTGACTCGAATCGAATCGAAACTCGAGTCAAATTCAAGTCAAGTTGGAGGAAATTTTCAGAGTTGAGTTCTCAAGTCGAGCTCAAAGATCTCTTTTGAGTCGAGTCGAGTTTAAGTGAAAACTCGCTCGAATTCGCTCGTGCCCATCCCTACAATTCTTCTTTACCTTCTAGTTTCCAAAGAAGAAAAAACGATAAAATTATTTTCACATTGTCTGAATTATATCAACACGTATAGAAATAGTGTGTGCTATGATTATTTAACATAACTACAAGTTTATTTTCTTATCTTTGTCTAAGAAATTGATGGCAAAGTGTGAGAGCAGAGAGCTCCCATCACAGCCACCCGGGTTCGAATCTCTCTGTGGCATTTATATTTTTCTTTGATTCCAAGGTATTGTATACGTAATTTATATTGTAATTCTGTTATTACTTTATTATTAATATTATTATTATTATTAGTAGTAGTAGTAGTAGTAGTAGTAGTAGTTGTTGTTGTTGTTGTTGATGTAGTTGTAGTAGTAGCTGTTGTAAATGAAAATGAAATGAAATCTTTAAGTTTTACGTCCCACGGTTATGCCGGTTAGGCTAAAGGAGACGGTGATGATGAGAGATGAGTGAAATGGTGGAATGAAGAAAGTGGGAGGAAACGGGAGAACCCCGAGAAAACCCACGAGCACGGTGTTTGTCCACCACAAAGTCCACACGGCGCGAGCTGGGATCGAACCAGGGACCCCAAGCACCGGAGATGAACGCTCTACCACTGAGCCACCGCGTCCCCCTTAGTAGCTGTTGTATTGCAAAGTCGAAACTTGGCTACATATTTTATATTTTATGAACTTTCTGATTGGATTTCATGTCTTTTTATTGAATAAACAATACACTCCATTCAAGGGGACTTGGCGGAGGGAAATATCATCCTGTTGCTTTCTACTTGTTTACTTGCATGCCACACCAAGCCTAGATACTACAGTTCACCTTTGTAAATCTACGGTAAATACCTTAAGGTTGTGATGATCAAAAGAAAGCAAGTGAATAACTGCTGAGATCAATGAACTTTGGTATTAACAACATTTAAAATATCAGGTTGTTAGAAAAGTCATGACGTATTTCGGCAAAATATGACAAATGATGATTTGTGAATATACTGGAGTTAATCGGATCATGCAATAGTTATGTGGTGAATAGCTAACATGTTGAACGTTTTGTGTAGTAATATTGCTCTTTGTTTGGTTGGATTTGCACAGTTGACAACACATAGAAGATGGAAGACGAAAAATTGCATATTCTCCATATTTGATTGTTTTACTTCAGGCAAGAGAAGAACGCGCGAATAGTATTTGTGATTTTACTCTAATAATGTTTCTGTGTTTTTGTCCCTCTTCTTAAAGATTTAGTGGAAAAACTGTAAAAGTAAGCAAAATGCTTAAAAATAGGAAGCAGGGTACTGAGGAAGGATCGTGAAATTAATTCACTTTTAAAAAAAATATCCAGTGAAATGAAACACCAGATTGCAATCAATATAAGTATCTGGCCAATTCCGTGCCGTGAAAAATCTTGGCCCGAGGCGAGAGCATATGCATCTCCTCCGTACATATGAGTTGTCAATTTAAAGTTCACTTCTGTGGAATATTCTTTCTGCATAATACTTTCCTATTTTACCATGACTGAAATCAGAAAGTTTTAGCATTATTACACTGGGATCGTAAAATTGTGTAATTACTGAATTCATTACAGTTCCATTTTCTCCTTCTCCCAGAACAGTGATGTCTTTAGTGGCTTAAGCGTTAGTTTCGTAATGTTGGAGACACTAGTTAGATTCCGAATGTGGCACTTCAGTAATTTTTTAAAATCTACAAAACTGATACTTCTGATGTATAGTAACATGAAAAATATTCAATTCTTCTGGGTCTAAGAGTTGAGACGACCTCCTTCACAGCTGATGTGTCAACAACACAAAAGTTCATCATCCGTATCAACTTCATTCGTAACCGTCTGGCAAGTAACGTGTTTGTACAAGAACTGATGAACACATAAGGGCTAAACACGTCCTTACTACTGTAGTATTGGCCAAAAATGAGTTCCAAGGAATTGTTCGAAGCTGTGCACATATTGCAAATTGTGATCGAACTTACAACGCTATTTAAGACGTCACCTCACATTTCTACCTAGAAGAAGGGCGAAACAAAATGCATTACTGTTATCAGCTAACAAATCTTTATATTCCATTTTTGTCATAAAATGATAATTCTATCTGTAAATCAGTAAACGTAATAATATTATGCATTCATGTGTAAACATAAGAAACATCTGGCATACTCTATATCTTTTCTGTTCCTATGAATACCTTCGACTATGTTACTTTTTCTTTCCATTGTGGTAATAATAATAATAATAATAATAATAATAATAATAATAATAATAATAATAATAATAATAATAATAATAATAATAATAATAATAATGAATAACATAAATACAATACCAACTAAATAAACATTATCTTCCCATTCACAAAAACAATACTAATTACCACGACGAGAATTGAACCCAAAAAGCTGCAATGAGAGTTACCAGCTTTCACAATTTTTTTAGGAACTCGCCCCGACCGGAGCATTGCTCGCTACTGGCACCTCATGCGCTTTCGACGTATTACAAACACTACAGGAACACGAACACAGAAATAATGCGGACAATTAAAATTCCGACCTTGCTCTTCAGAGGAAATCGAACCCGTAGTGGATTGCGCCTCATGATCAGCAGTCTCGTGATAATGTGGCCTTAATTTGCCACAAATTCCTCATATGATCATAACAAAATAAACTAGTTGCTATGGAATATAAACATAGAACTGTCTATTTCTACAGTGCAATTTAAAGCGATTTAAAGAATGTGAAAATAGTTTATCTCGTCTCTTCATCTTTTTAAATTAGAAGTTATGTAAAACACGAAATGTAATGTAAATCGGGACAATCCCTGCAACCGATGACCAGCGCCGTAACTTTGAGGGACAAGCATTGATTTTGAGGATGGGCAAGCATTAATAAACTTATTTGGGCAACCTAGAGAAAGTTCTTCTTCTCATTCTTGGGTTCTCTCTTTTCAACTTTCTTTTAATCTTTATGGACCCTTTAAACGATAAACTCAAAATCACTCAACTCTTTTTTTGGGGTGTGTGCAAGCATTAACAAGCTTATTTGGGTCCCTAGAAGAACTTGATTTCTAATTATTGCTCCCTTCTTTCCAACTTTCGTTTAATCTTTATGGACCCACCGGAGCCGGTGAGCACTCCCGCACGGCTAGGTCAGCGGTTCCGTTAGTTACTCCTTGGACCCATTCCATACATGACAAAATTATTAAGGGGACATTACTGATAAATCTCAAAGCCATACGAATAAATGGTTTTTTGAGCCCCTAATAGTAGACATTTTTTACTGAAATGGGTCCAAGACTCATTTTTGTTATATTTACCTTTTGTGTGCTGTTTTGTTTATGTAATATAGCAACCATATTTGATGCTGCATTTCTAAGTTTATGTTCCTATTGTATATGGAGTGAGAAAATTTTGTCTCAAAATGAGTCCCTTGAACAGCGGGGAGCTTCTCCGGGGAAAAGCAGTTGCCCCTTCCCCTTACAACGTATGGCTCTGCCAATGGCGTACCCTCAACTTGAAGAACGTTTCGTGATATTTTCCTCATTGAGGAACATGTATATAACTTGTTCTTCAGTTAAACAAGGAAATCTCGAGTAAGTCGTTAAGACACTTACAGACGTGCCTTATATTTTCTTATTTATATTTTTATTTATTATTGTTTATATTTGTTTGTTTTTGTTATATTTGAGTATCTTTTTTTATATGTTCCATGAAACGATTTTAACTAGTTATTAGTTTGGGTGGAAGTTTAAATGGCGCGGCGGGTGAATGGTTAGCACATTGAACTTCTATTTGGTGAACACGGGTTCGACTTCCGACCACCCTGAAGCTTTTACACACTTTCTTGTTTCAATTTCAATGCATACTTGGTGGGATAAGCAAGATCTTATCTCCTCCATAAAGAAGAAGATGTTGAAAAGAGTAGAATAGGAGAAAGTCTCTCAATGGAGGCAATCATTTACAAAGTTATTTCCAGCAGTTGTTCTAGATTTAATATTTTCAGCTACTTTCAAGCATTTTCTGATTCGTATGTGATCAGTGTTTTTATTTCTTTGATTATACAGTATTTAATGAAAAAAAAAATACATTACATACACAGCAATAGTGAGATTAACATAAGATGTTTATTGCACAACACGCTCTGAACCAGAGAGAGTGATCTCAGAATGGAGAAATGTTTCGTGCGTCATCTACTCATAATTTTAATTCCATAGAGACTTGTCTCAGTGCTACCAACTGCTGTCAATGCGGAGAAAAGTTACGTATGGAATTAGAGCGCTTAGGGGGGAATTACTTTTGTGCCTGGCTGTACAGTTAATTTCCGTTTTTGTTGTATGTGCTACCACATTAATACATATATATCTGACTATAATGTAGACCCAAAGTTTCTAAATTTCAGCATATGTTGTTTAAAAGGAACAAAAATTTATTCAAAATACAGGCGGAAAACATTAGTACTATATTGTGTGAAATGTCATGTCGGTACATTAAATTATGTTAGATTTTTATGTTGATTAAGATGCTTGTATATTTCGCGATACGTATAAGTTCCCGGTCAAGAATGAGATAATTTCTGGATCATTTAGAATTTTAGCTAAATATGCCGTAGCAAACCGTTATAGACAAATGAGAAAATAAGAGCTGGAAATGATTCATTGTCGATACAGTTTAGTAAATTGACGTCAATAGAATGTTTGCTAGTATATAAGTATCTGTAATTTCAACACCTCAGATGCTTAGTTATTGACGCCGTGCTATTATGAATAATATTATTTGGGAGATCTTTACCCATTGCGAAAGGTTATTGCTTGTTTCAGTTCTTCTACATATTTACATAAGAAACTCTACTTATGATCATAACGTAATATACAAATGTAAAATGAGAAAAAACGTGAATAAGCTAAACAATTAAATAAGTTAAAATATGTATAGTGTTAATTTTTATGTGTAAAAGATAGAAATGTTACTAACAAATTATCTTCCTTGTGTGTTTCAGATGCGTGTTGTTTACCTGCTGGATGTTAATGACTGCTTTTGCAGTATTGACTGCTGCAAACATCTATACTAAGCAGATTAATAGCTCGGTAAAGTATGAAATGGAATTAGCATCTGATCCTTCAAATATTACTGCACCAGCGACTGGATTTTGTTCTGTTGGTGTTGATTGGAACGCCTCGTAAGTTTGTTTTTCTTTGGAATAATTATCAAAAATGATAAGGGTTTTTACTTTGTTACTATAGTAACATTTTAGGCATTGTTAAAATATATGTTGATATTCTGTTTCTTCATTATCTCTATTGTTTCAACACAAGTTTAAAATACCAAGTGCAGGAAATCAGTTTGCTTCTTCAAAGGTTCTTAGTTAGTTCATGGCTCACTGAAGCATAGACGAAAGCAGATGTACAAATTATCCGCAAAGAGGTATGGGTTGCTATATATATCTTCTCTTGTTATATTCACTATTAAGAAATAAGAGAACACATAACGTTTTCCAGTCGAAGTTGTTACGGGCACTGCATCCTTGTCAAACACTTTTTAGTGTTAATTAAATATTTGCTTTCTAACATAAGTATTGCTAGATATTCTTTCAGAACTTTATCTGTTTATTTAATCGTAAGATCTGTTGCTTATGATGAAAATAATAACACAGTATACTATACTATGTTGAGTTGATTTTGAGTTTAACATCCGTTCAATAGAGGGTTTTGTATGAGACATAGACCTACTCATTAACATGTAATACGAAACACATGGGCTTCCGCCCAGAAGCGGACCAGGGTGCTTTACGCTACACAACACTGAATAAAAGGACTGACATAGTTCATTACAAAACATAATGTATTCATTACTACGAGACTTTTGTAACGTACATACTTTAGCGTATGTTGAGCACTCTTCTAAGTATTATAGCACGATCGACGGTTGGTGGTATGATTTTCTAAAACTGCTTTAATACGAGAATAGCTGCATCAACTGAAAACCATGTAAGGAGAAGAGGTAAACCATTTCATGAATTAAAGTTGACTATGCCATAACGTTCACATTCTTCTGCTAAGTCATCAAAGATCAGAAATTTTCGAATAAATGTTAAGTAAAATTTCGTGGAACAATATAGTGATAGTGTTGTTTAGTTACAGCAAAAGTAAAGCATGGGTTTGGGAGAAAAGTTTACACAATCTAAAGTTAATAGAGAAACTATTCTGGAAATAATCAATTTTAAATAATAAAGAAATTCCGATGGAATAAATAAAGTAAGAATAATGCTACCTCGGAATCTCTGGAAAGTGTTAAAGAGAACAAAACGAAGTAATGTTTGGAAGTTGTATTTCGTCATCTTCCAATACTCTGGTGGTGACGTCTATAATTAGATAACAATTCTCCTTAGTGCGCTTCTGCATCTTCAACAATCTTTAATTGGTTTAAGAAAAATGTACATTTTTATTTTGAGTGGAGGCTAATCCTAGGTCAGTGTACATCCAACCACAAATGTATCTCCGTTCCTAAGTGCTCTAATTCCATTACTTGGAGTCCAGGTGATTTGCAGTTTGAGAACGCATAGACAGATGCAACCCAATTACGCGCACTGACAGCAGTGGTAGCCCTGATACAGATGTTTATCCAGGTAAAATTATAAAATAGGTGCCTAACGAAAAAGTTCTCATTCTAAGATGAATCTCTATGGTTCAGATCGTTTTTTTTTTCAAAGAACACCATATGCTTATTTTAATATTGCTGTGTTTGTAATTTATTATTTTTTATATACTGTATGTTTAGAGAAATAAAAACACTGACCACGCATGAATCAGAAAATGCTTGAAAGTAGCTGAAGATATCAAATCTAGAACAACTGCTGGAAATAAGTTAGTAAATGGTTGCCTTCGTTGAGAGACCTTTTCCAATTCTCCTCTTTCCACATCTATTTCTTTCTGAAGGAGGGAGCATATTGCTTGTTACACTGAGTATGTATTGAAATTGAAAGATTTGAAAAAGTAAGAGCTGACCAGGATTTGAACCCGAGTAAGCCGAATAGAAGTTCAATGTGCTCACCAGTTACCTACCGCATCACTTCATCTTCCATCTAAACTATTAGCTAGTTAAAAGGATTGCATGTATGAGGATACACAAAATACTCGTACTAATACTCGTATAAGGAGACGTTCGTTATGAATGTCACAATGACTTACTCGAGGTTGACTTCTTTCACTCAAAAACAAGTGATATAGAACTTCGTCAGTGAGAAAAATATAGCGAAACGTTCGTCAAGATGAGGCTACCTCATTGTTTTTAACTGATCCCGATTTACATTACTGCAATTCTTCCTCACCGTAAGTCCTAATTTCTAAAGAAGAAAGGATGGCAGACATTATTTTTGCATTCCTTAAATTTAATCAGCACGTGTAGAAATAGTGTGTGCTATGTTTGTCTATTATAGCTACTAGTGTATTACCTTATCTATGTATGAGAAATTGATAGCAACGAGTGAAAACAGAAAGCTGCCATTTGAGTGACCCGGGCTCAAAATCCGGCGTGACATTTATATTTTTCTTTATTGGAAAATATTGTTTACATAACTGATATTATTATTATTATTATTATTATTATTATTATTATTATTATTATTATTATTATTATTATTATTATTATTATTATTATTATTATTATTGTGCATATTATTGTATGAATTTCGATGGCTTCTGTCGCCGAATATTAGAAAGTGAATATGGTAGAACTGTGAAACAAAGTAAATAGAGGCGCGTAATTTTATTAAAAAATTAAAGTGCGAACGCATTTTAAGTTATCCCAAACGGTTATCGTCCAATATACACGGTTAAGGTAGCACTCTCTTGGTCAAATTAAAACGACTCAACGATTTATCCCTCTATAAGGAAACGTTGCTTATGTGAGAGTCACAATAATTTACTCGAGGTTTCTTTGTTAAAACCAATATATATACGTTCCTCAATATAGAACTTATCACGAAGCGTTCTTCAAGTTAAGGCTACGTCATAGTTTTCTGCGATGGTCCCGATTTACATTACAACTCGTTAGGTATAGGAACGAGTCGAGCTAAAACTCGATTTGACTCGAAACTCGAAGCGAATTCGAGTCGAGTTTCGAGTCGAGTCTAATTTAAGTTTCACGAGTCGAGTTCCAAGTCGAGTCACTGTTCTGAGGTCGAGTTTCGGTTGAGTATTGTTTGATAAATGGCTCGCTCGTTTAGCTCGTTTTCAGTCATTTTGTAATCATTACCTGATTAGACTAGAAAGCGAAAGTTATGATAAAAATAAGCAGTAATGTGGATTATTTTGTGTTGCTCATCAGATCGGACATTGCTCGCATCTCGTCTAGTCTTGATTAACAAGACGGCAATGGATTTTTATAACGAGACAGCCTCAAATGTCGTAAGCACTGACATAAGTACATACTGTATTTCTTACCACCAAGCCTAAGACCTGCACGGTCGAAGATTTGAGCCGAAGCAGCCCAACCCGGGTAGTTAACCGACTCAACTCGGTTCAACTGAGCGAACAGCTCGAGCCGACTCCGTTCAGATGAGGCAAATATTCGGCTCAGGTGAGCCTTCGGCTCGAGCCAGCTTGGTTGGGGTAACCCTCAGCTCAGTTTGGTTCGGCTCGAGCGATGTCCTTGCGTCCCCGACTACCAAGGTCAACAGTCAAGTAGTGCTTAATATTCATATGTATGTAGCAGTAGTAGTAGTAGTAGCAGCATATGTATGTTTCATGTATATACATTGTGTTGTTATACTAGTACTAGTACTGCTGCTGCTGCTGCTGATGCTGCTGCTACTACTACTACTACTACTACTACTACTACTACTACTACTACTACTACTACTACTACTACTACTACTACTACTACTAATAATAATAATAATAATAATAATAATAATAAGAAGAAGAAGAAGAAGAAGAAGAAGAAGAAGAAGTAGTAGTATTAGTTGTTGTTGTTGTTGTAGCAGTAGTAGAATCATTGATAATAATTATATTGCTTATGTAGAATACCTGAAGAAAGTACGTGAAACTAAACACAGCATTTGCCTCGACTTTCTTCGTTTTGACCCGAATCGAAACGAAACTCGAGTCGAGTTGGAGGAATTTTTTCGAGTAGAGCTCAAAGATGTCCGTTTCGAGTCGAGTCGAGTCGAGTTTAAGTGGAAACTCGCTCGAACCCGCTCGTGCCCATCCCTACAATTCTTCTTTACCTTCTAGTTTCCAAAGAAGAAAAAAATGATAGAAATAATTTCTACATTGTCTGAATTATATCAACACGTGTAGAAATAGGGTGTGCTATGATTATCTAACATAAAAAGTTAATTTTCTTATCTTTGTCTGATGAATTAATGGCAAACTATAAGAGTAGAGCCTGCGATTACAGCGAATTGGGTTCAAATCCCGGCGTGGCATTTATTATTTTTTCTTGATTGGAAGGTAGTGTTTACGTAATTAATATTGTAATTCTGTTATTTCTTTATTATTGTTATTATTATTATTATTATTATTATTATTATTATTATTATTATTATTATTATTATTATTATTATTATTATTATTATTATTATTATTATTATTATTATTATTATTATTGCAAAGTCGAGACTTGGCTACATATTTTATATCTTATGAATTTTTTGATTGGGTTTCACGTCTTTTTGTTGAATAATAAACACACACCATTGAAGTGGACTTGGCGGAGGGAAATATCATCCTGTTTCTTTTTATTGGTTTACTTGCAGGCTACACCAAGCCTGGATACTACATTTCACCTTTCTATATGTACAGAAAGCACCCTAAATGTTATGATGATCATAAGAGAGTAAGTGAATATGTGCTGAAATCAATGAACTTTGCGTATTAACAACATTTAAAGTATCATGTTGTGGAAACTTCATGTCGTATTTCGGGAAAATTTGACAAATGATGAACAAACTAACAATGAGCCAATGTTACTTTTATAGTAGTGTCTAATTTCGATCAATGTGTTTGTCAAGAACACCAAAACATTAGGAAAAATATTGTTTTGAGTAATGAGATTTTCTCTTGGAAATCTTCGTTGTAATTTCGATAAAAATACATTAAATACTCAAACGTTACTAACTTCAATAGTTTCACGATTATTTATTTCAGCCAGCTTGAGACACCACAGCTCATTTTCAACTCGTTCCTCGCAATTGATTGAAAGGGAATAGCTGAATCTGCTCTGACTGCCCTTTTCTCCGATCTGTAACATTTCTTCACAGACTAATTAGGGGTTACGTTGTTAGAGTTTCTTACATTCTCTTTACGAAATATTTTTAATGTTACGTTGGGATAAAACCATGACTATAATACTCATGTTTGGGTTAAAACAGATTTTTAAACTGTTATTTAGAGTTGTGTATCGCATACACTTTTACATATTATATATAAGAATTATAAACATTTAGATATATAAGGTTGTACTCTTGAAATTGTAACGCTTTCAAAATTTCTTACTTCATATGATTCAATTACGATGCTTATGTTTTACATGTGGCTGTCCAATTTATGAAATTTATACAAAAGATAAACTTTCGACTTTCCGATTTGAAGATAGAAAGTTGTATATGTAAGAATTCCACAGAAAGAACATAGGAATTGTAGTCTTTACAAAGGGTAAAACAAAGGAAAGGTGAAAAGAATAAACAACAAGATTAGAATTTAGTTGACAACAGTATGCCAATTTTTACTCTACAATACCATAACCAAAAGACTACCAAATGAAAAGAAATTACAGTATTGTTCGAGTATACTATTAATATTACTATTGTTAGCCATTCTTTACTTGTAGTACTATTACGTAATCGTTAATTAAAGGAAAAGTTAAGCCACTCGAGTGTTGAATTCATGCCCGGAAGGTTACCATTAGCAGTCCATAATATTTCATCCTCTACTAAAACTATTGGAGGATTGTAAGTTTACTAGGAAGGAAGAAGATTCATTCCTACTACCAATAATATCCAAACTTGCTATGTTTACTGTTATCTACATATAGAATAAACAGAAGGGAAGCAAAATGCGAGTAAGCAGAAGAACAAATCTCTATTTCTATCCGTAAGTCTAACAACTGCGGACAAACTACTTATGTATTTTAGTATGACTGTGTTTTTACATGACCTTATAGTTCATAGCTTGTCGTTCGCGCATCCTATTCAGATCACAGAGAGGACCTTTTTTCTCTTCTAGACATGCAGCCACTGCAACTTGTAGATTTCGTAAGGAATGTAAAGGGAAAACTCAACTTGACTTGGCATTGAAGAAAAATCTCCTTCTTCCCCTGGAGGGAAAGGAACGAAGAATTCTCCAATTCACATTCTCAATTTTTCAGCATTTCAACTCTATACCAAGTACGAAGATTTAAATTAATAACTTCATTCTCTGCTGTCTCAGAAAGAGGAGAGACGCAAGCATAAACGAAAGAAAAAAGAGATAAATATTTTATACATTTAAAGAACAAATTATCTGACAGCCTAAGATACACATTTTCTTGAAGAAAGATATATTAAGGAAAATAACTTAAATAAATCGAAACTGTTATTAGTCATTATTAACCGGGACAGCACCTTATTATTTCTTATTTTTTCTTCCCATACAGTTCCATCGCCACTTCGTTACTTCAAGCAAACACTGTAATATTTTTACACAAAGCCATATTGATAATTTTGTAAATAAATACTCGTTAAATTCCTGAAATAAAATATATGGAAATATTTTCTGTAGCACAAAATGATACATTATATGATGACAGGGTAATATCTTAAAACTCAATCAGGTAATAATGATGGAACTACAATATCTAATATACAGTCAGGAAATACAAGGCACAGTAAAACATATATGCTACGGATTATCCATTCCATCATTCTGAAACTAAATTTTACTAGTGGCGTGGGAGACCCGGGTTCGATTCCCGGCGGGAGTTCATGTGGTTCGGATTCCACGTTAATCAGTAGGTCCACGTCTCATATAGCCTCGCTGCTGAAAGGGACGCTAAACTCAACTCAACAACAATAAATTTTACTAATAATGGTTTGCATTGCAGAAAAAATAGCTACTTTTTGTTTTTAATCACAGATTTAAAATATATCGTTTTACCCGTTACTAATTTTACTATATTCCTTTAAATTTGGAAGCTTCATTTGTGAAATTTTACATACATTTGAATTGTTGGGATAAGATTTTAACTGATTTAAACTCAAACTAGAGTGATTCCGGGAAAGTCCTATTAAATAATATGTAAGCCACATTCTATCAAATTCTAGGTGGGGGGCTCAGTGGTAGAGCGTTCACCTCCGGTGCTTGGGTTCCCTGGTTTGATACCAGCTCGCGTCATGTGGACTTTGTGCTGGACAAACACCGTGCTCGTGGGTTCTCTCGGGGTTCTCACGTTTCCTCCCACTTTCTTCATTCACCATTTCTTTCATTTCTCATCATCACCGTCTCCTTTGGCCTAACCGGCATAAACGTGGGACGTAAAACTCAAAGATTTCGTTTCATTTCTATCAAATTCTAACAGTTTTTAACAATGTTATCATGGACGTTACTTTTAAATAGAGTGAAAGGAGGACAAATGTCCTTCCACATTCATGATTAATTTTAAATCCTTGAATTATTGACACTGGATTGTCTAAGAAAGTTATATTTCACATTCCGTTAAAATTGAGAATATTTTACGGTATTATAAAAAGAATGTTTCGTAATAAGGATAGGTAAATACATATCTTATTCTTCACCGACTTTTAACTCTATGCAATTGCAACCACTAGGAAGTCTATATAAAAATTACGATAAAGGTTGTAGTATGTTGTGATGAAATTTATATTATCTTAAAAAAGTGTTACTGCTAGCGCCCCGAAGTTTAAGCGAAGACTTGACTAACTATGAAAGCTTCTTGGGTGGAGACAGGTGGCTGGGAAGCCATTGGTATTCTAAATGAGGGTCAGGACACAAGTACCTGATATAAGTCCAATATGGTGCTTCTATATGACTACTAGTTTAAGTGGCCTACGATAAGTCAGTTATATTTTCTTTAGTGAACATTTAAAAGGTCTTTTCGAAGAATTCTACGTATTTCCATTGCTTGGCGTGGTATGAATTAATAAGTGGTGTTTTAAATTGAAAACTATTATAGTCATCCAAAGAGTTGGATGTGGAAATATGGAAGTGTTCTATCGTATACATCTATCTCCTGTTTTTTTCTGAAAAGTTACAAATTTGAATGCGGTGTTTGTAAGTGTATATTTCGTGGTTCAGTTATGGTTTATTTAACTAAATTACTGGTAAGATGTACATATACTGTATATTATATTCAATTTAGTTTTGAATAAAGAAAATGAACTATCAGAATTATAAGTGAGAATGGTATAATGCGAATGATTGCAAATAGACCTATAATGAATGGTGTTTGCAGGAGCTTGCCTTATGCTTCAGTTCCACTGTTATAAATTATTACTTTGAAAGACTGTGTAATGTTTGGATTTTCTACGTAAAAGTGATCATTAACCCGAGAAAGGCAAACTACGTAAATGTTACGTGTACGAGTTGAATACACTGATGTGATGTAGGAGGAACTGTGCGTAGAAATACAAACCTCTAGATATGCTATCACGGGTTAGTTGGCTTGATGTTCCGACGTTAATTACTTCTGTAGGTGTTATGTTCTCTGTGCGAAACGATTGAGTATAGAACCTTATACGTAAATTTCACGTATTTTTACCTTTTAACGTAAATTCTTACACGTAAGTTTAGCGTGTGTTTACCTTTAACGTTAGTTTTCTTGCACACATTTTGTACGTATGTTCACCATCAATGGGCCATTGTCATTCGTAAATAATTAATTATTACTACAAAAATGGACGAGGGTGGAGCAATAAATACAAATAAGCTATTTTAGGAATATTAGAGAAGACCTCAGATTCAGAAATATAGGATGATAACGTTGAATTTTATGTTGAGATCAGAAGAAGAAACAGATGACTCCGACAAAGATTCAGATTACTATCACAGTGAAATTGATATTCAACAACATTTTGTGTCAGCAATTTAAACTGTTGAGTGTGAAACCATAAGTCCAACCAAAGAAGCGGAAAGTTTCCAAATGTTGTAAAAACGAAAAAAGCATTCTCGCCATGTATTCAAGAGAAGAATCTGGATGAAATTAGACAGAGAGGGCAGCATATTTTACAGATGAGAAAGCAAATGAACTTCCATTTGACGAAAGGCAAGTGAGAGTTAGTGGTGTTACTGAATTGTTAGGAAAGAATTGTTTTTCTTGGAAGACAAATCCAATGACAGATTAGAGTGGGGAGATCCCAAGAAGGAACACTGCCGTAACTGCAATAAGCCAGTAGGCATATTAGGAACCAAACTCACATGTAATGTGAAAGAACAATTCAATATTTCCTAGTAACAAAAATAATCAGTGATATATCTCGACTTCTAGGCTTAAAATATTATATCAAATTTAAATAATAAATGCATTTTTATTTATTTGATTTTTAGAACTTAACTCTGATTTTGTTGAGTAATAATCGTATTTGCACGGCCCTTGTATCTATAACACTCTTTTATTAATTATTTTTGTATATAACTTTTAAATTATTTTGTGTGGGTTTTTAGGCCGGCACCATTGTGTGTTGTGCTGTAAATCGTACGCGTCGTCACAAGGTACCAAAGGAAGATAATTTCTCACAATATTACTTAAATAGAGAACTACCTAGACTTTGCTTGTTCATCTTATCGGGTTTGAGTCACAATCGAAGATCATAATCAGGATATTTTTAAAAAAAATATTCAATTTTACCAAACTGTTTATTTTTTTATATACGAATATTATTTTCTATCTCTATATGCAATGTTGAAACATGTGAAGGACGTTAACCCCCTTGTAACCATTACTCTTGAATAGTCGAAAAAGTCTTAATTTGCAATGTGAGATGAGAAAAGCATAAATAATGTTTACGAGAGTTAATAGGAAATATAGAGGGAGAGCCGAAGAGTATGAAAACCTAAAACGAGCGTGATGTGCTACTTATCACTGCTTGTATAAAAGTGATGGATAAAGTTCAAATCTTGTGGCAACAGTGACACATGTGCTGATCATCTGCCAGTTTACGGTCATATACATGGCCCTTATTATGTTGGATACACAAATGACTCTAGTTGTCAAACTATAGAGCTTTGTATTAGCCTTCCAATTACAATCCATGTAGCAATATTGAAGACGCTCTCAGCTG
Organism: Thermobia domestica; assembly: GCF_964235325.1. NCBI lineage: Eukaryota > Metazoa > Arthropoda > Insecta > Zygentoma > Lepismatidae > Thermobia > Thermobia domestica. The sequence goes on from NC_137455.1 coordinate 305,592,359, forward strand.
TCAAAATGTATTAGAAATAACTTTGCTAGTGAAGCGCGAGAATGTATGCCTGCTCCAGAAGCAACTCGTTTATTGTTCATTTGTTCTTAGGAAAGAGTATGGTTATACCAATTATACTGCCTGATTCTGCTATGTCACTAAGATAACTTGAACGACCCTTACACTAATGTGTTCTTTGGTATGTTGCCGGAAAAACATTTTTGTACGATCGTCATTGCGTACATCAGTAATGGACTGCTCACAGACGCTGTCACACGAGTGTCAATTTGTGAACCGACCATTCTGTTATCTGCACGATGAACATATATACATGCCTTAAGTCAATTGGTTGCAGAACAGTTGTTTGTTGCAGTAAACTTGGCCTTCAGACATGGCCTGTAATCCACATGTAATGGACTCAAACATAGGCCTCAAACATTCTTGAAAGGTCTTCCCTCTACATATATTATGAACAGCCTTGTCTCTACACAGCTTTTGAAACTAGTGTAAGCACGTTATCTACAGACAAATCTTCTTGGCAGTAATTTTCATTTGAGTCAAGTGAAATACAAGAATTGTTCTTAAATATCTTTCCATTGATATTAACATACACTCACAGAGCTACGTCGCTGCTTAGTGGTTAGGGTACGCTCTCTGACGTGGAAGATCCGGGTTCTTTTCCAGACGAGAGCCATGTGGTTCGATGCGCGTCTTATATAGATTCGTTACGTTAAACCGAAAATTGTATCTAATCGAACACAAGATTATTAGATTGCTTTCAATATGAAGAATAGTCACTATTTAATTGTCTTGGACTGAATTATATTACTATTCTTAGCAGAATTCCGTATCCACTCTTAAGTATTTTGTACGAGGTTCTTATTCGTTAATGTTTGTAGCAGGACTGTAAAATATGAATAGTCAAAAACCGTTGCATCAAATGTTTTTTTCTTTATCAGAAAGTATTTTTATACTGATACTATGAAATGCAATTTACGAGTGTAGACACAGTTATCATAGCAAATGATATATGATTATTATTTTCAGATTTTGTAACGCAATTTTTCGAAACTGCACAGTGTTCCGATCGCCAGTTGATTGTTGTGCTTATTTCGACAAAATCGAAGCAGATGTTCCTAATTGTTTCATTTTGAATTCAATGCAAACTAGGTAAGTTATTTTATTCCATTAGCAATTAATAACCTTTTCCAGTTGTTTGATTCAACATTGATACATTATCTCTATTATTTTACAGAACCAAATGTTTACAAAATTGAATGATGGGTCCTTCATTTCTACTTCCTTGGTCATCAATCTTTTTGATTCTATTGATACAGCTATACCCATACTGTATAAGCCACTTGATTTCATTTTAATTTATTTCCTACATTTGTATTATTTGGTTCGTGTATTCCAATCACAATTTTCTTCTAGGGATTTGTGCCTTCTCCTGTTCACTTTACAGCTGATAGCATGATTCTTCCGTGTTTCTTAAAGTGTTTAATTCAGTCACGTGTGTTTTTCGAAATTGTCTCATGTATTCTCATTTTTATTCGCATATGTTCCAATCATTTTGTATTTGAATCTTTATACACACATCAGATCAGATTTTAGAGGTTCCATTCTCTATTTTCCTCTTCTACTGGAGTTCATGCTTCTGATCCAAACATAGGAAGATCTCCTCAGGACTACGTCACCTTTTCTCATTAAAAACGTTTCTTTTTCTTCGAATTTGTTCTGCGCTTGTGGTATTTTGCATTATAATCTTGTTTGGGTATATTATTAGTTTTATTGGATACATTGATCCAGTATATTTTGATCAAAAATTTTCTTGTAAGCCTTATATTTGGTGAACTAAATATAGTATTGCCAAACCCAAACTATCACTTAACTAATTATGATGTGCGTATTCCCTAAAAACTACAAAACCCCGATTTTGAGGCCGCTCGAAAGTTTTGTGGCCACTGACCCAGTTAGTAAATATTGTTGAACAAAAATTTTCTTGTAAGTCTTATATCTGGAGAATTACATATAGTATAGCCAAACCCAGCCTACCACTTAACTCAATGTTATGTACTTATTCCATAAAAAATACGAAAACCCGGCTTACTTCAAACATTTTATAGCTCCTTATCCAAAACAGATCCATTATTTCAATCTAAATGTCCTTGCAGGGGTTTTATCTGGTGAACTACATATAGTGTAGCCAAACGCAAACTATCATTGCCTCAGCATGATGTGCTTATTCCATAAAAAAACAAGAAAACTCGATTTATGGTTTGTCAAAATATTTTGTGACCTCTTCTAAAAAGTAATTATCGGCCAAAATCGCAATCTTTTGATCCATTTTTATCATTCCTGAATTTTTTGTTTTACTGTGTAAATAAAATAATTCTTCAATACTTCTTCCTGGAAATTATTTCCTCTTTGGTCTTCTTTTTTTCCTTATTTTCTTGTGATTCCCATAACTTAACATCTTTCCTCCTAATTTCATGCTGAATTTGTTAACAAGAATATTTGGCATTCCTTTTAATCCTATTTCTAGTTTCTGTGTCTGTTAATAGCGATATCAACTACTAATTTCCGGCTATACGTTTTTGCTAATGCATTGCTATTTCTTGCCTTTGTCTGTAATTTATATTTCTACTTATACGTAAGTATTAACTGACATTTTTACAAATACGTTTCTTTGATGAATCATTTCTTAGCTATTTATACTTATTTTCCAATTTCTATTTTGTTGTTCTCCTTTGTTGTTTGTGTACGTTATATACTATTCTTTGGAACCTATAGTTTATTTCCGAATAGATAGAATTCTTGAATATCTTCTTCTATTCTATGTTATCGAACGCTTTAATCAACTTCACACATTTTACGCAGGTAGATTTTCCCACTCGAATTCTTTCTTTCATTAATTTTCGGAATGCAGTGTTCCTGAAAACACCAATAGCTTTTTGAAATTAATTTTCACATGAAAATACCTGTAACAAGAAGAAAAAGTATAACAAGAATAAAATAATGAAAAGAAACTAAAATAATAGCAATAAAATTATAACATATAAATGCTAAACAGAAAATTCACAAGGATCAGTAACTATTCAAATCTCACAAAGAAATGTCATAATGTGGTCACTGAAGTAGGGTAGCATTCAAAACCTCACATACATTCCTAGGCAGTACAAAAGGCACTCTGGAGCCTGAGTATTTGGACATTCTATAATATTATATAAAATACTTTATGACCAACAGAGTCTTCACAATACTAACGGCAATTCTCACTCACTAAATAGGAACGTGTGAGGCGACAAGGTTCGAGATTAAGAGGACAGATAGGCCTACGCCTCAACGTTCGCCGATTCGAAAATATAAATTTAGGACAGTGGATCCTATTTTTGTTGAAATAGTTGAATTCCACTTGAAATCAGAGCACACCTGGGACAGGAAACAGCTACAAAGTTCGGAGCATGGAGTGGATTGCTCTAATGCAAAGTCCCGTCAACGCAATGTTGTTGAAAATATTGGCAAATAGGGAAATAATCAAATGAAGCAACGTTAACTTTTGTAAAAAGAAAAAAAAGTATTGAGCTATATTCACATTAAAGATAGAACTAGCGAAAAGTCAAATTACAGGATGATGGGGAAACAAAATGCTGATGCCCTCAGTTACTTATTGTGCTATGACTACAAGTGCATGAACAAACATCACATTTCTACAGCAAAGGTACAGTGAAACTATTGTGTGCTAAGTTAGAAATTATATATTAGATTATCCATGGTCATAGTATACGAGAAAAAATCATTCTTATATTATGCGAATATTATTAGTAAATTGTTTTTATCATTAAGGTTTGTATGAAATATCAATATCTTGGTACCCAATATAACTTACAATTAATATCACATAAACTAAACATTGGATTTTTTTGCATGCTAATGTGATATATTAGTCAAAATTAAACTAAAGGTATAGTGTGTTCCAATTTCTGTTTTAAAATAGTTACTGTCAAAAATACGAACTTTTTGTAATTCTAGACACTTTCTTCAGATACAACATTAAATTATTTTTCCCATACTTTCGTTTACCATACTTACTGATCACCCTAAACCAGAAATAGAAATTATACTTTATTTACCAGAAGTTTGTTAGTCACAGAAATAGGTTTTCACAGAATCACTAAATATGTGTACCAAATTTCTCAAAAGTAAATTTCCACGTTGAGCGGGTTTGCATATCCAGCCTCCTAACTATGAAAACATTTACGATCACTCTAACACCAATCATTTCACAGATTCAACCTGTCATATATAAGTTATTACGACGTAAAATTTTGAACATAATTTATACGAAAAAGACATTTATACATTGCAAGACCTGTAACTGCCAAATATTCACCACAAACTTATAGTCGTATCGGCATAAACAAAAAGATGTGTGGAGCAGGAAACTACTTTATCCGAAAGTCAAAAGAGACTCACTGAAGACATACGAACTGGTCGAGCAGTTTGGGTCTATCAATTAGAAGTTCGTGTGTTCAAACCCTGAAGGGAGTATTCGTTTTTTTTGTTTTTTTAAAGTGTTTTCCTTTTTTCATCAAAGGACTGAGAACATTTCTTTAAATAAATCTTTGGCAACTATTTTTCTCTCAAATTCCATTAGAAGTAAACATTATATGATTTGCAAATCTAAAATCCACAGCTGAGAACAAAATATTATGTTCAATACTTCATTATTATCCTTTGATTTGTAACGAAAAACTAATTATAAGCATTGACGATTTGAGAAGATTCTCCCCCGGTAATGGTCAATATATGAATGAGAGAAAACTGATAAAACATTATTAGTCCACTTTGAGCATGATCGAAGATAACGTATGGCCACGAAGGGGGAAATTTATGTCGACAGAGTCTCAAATTCTTCCACAGGTCATGCCCTGAAATCATTAGTTTGAAAGGTTTCCTTAACAAATAGAATATTACATGTATTTCTCGTTCTACGTTTTGAAATGGAAAAATCATAATTTTAAAGTGAATTATAATACGATAAGCATAAAGATTTATAGAACTAATGAAGTAAATATTCTTGTGTAAGTTATCGATTTCTAATCAGATTAAAACTCGAATATTCGTTTGCATCGCACTTTAAAGTAAATCCTCTCTCTATATAATTCTTACTGGAAAGTATGTTTAACTCCAATTACTTAATCAATACTTTTAATAATATATTTTTATTGTAATACTTTTACTATTCAATGTTGTATACACTTCATTTCCCAAAGCAAGACTTCGCAAATGTATAGTGGACTAGTGAATATTATCAAATAAATTATAATTCTGTTTACGTAAATACCCCATCGCCTCATTTGAAACTTCGTACTTTAAATAATAATAATAATAATAATAATAATAATAATAATAATAATAATAATAATAATAATAATAATAATAATAATAAAATCATAGCCATACCTTTATCAGAATTTCAGGCTTAGTCAATAAATGAATTCAACGTCGTCTCTCTTCGAAGTTCTGTTTAGTCGAATCCGATAGAAATTCAAAGAGAAACTTCGAAAACAGGTAAAAGAAAAATGTTACCTTGGTGGGACTGGAACTAACCTTTAAGAGTTCCTTTCAATTTACAGACAAATGCCTTAGGCACTTTGTTTCTTTTCTTTAAGTTAACTGATTCACCGAACTATCCGAGTAACTTGTCTGTATTTTCTACTCGGTTATATACGTTTTACAATAATTTCCGTTAATCTTGAACGACAGGAACACGAATACAAAAACATCTAAGAGAATTAAAATTTCAAGCTCCCCCACCGGGAATCGAACCCGGGACCCCATATACCTTAGGCACACGTGCTAGCGACTAGATCAGCGGGGAAAGCAAGTGAAATGCATTTTGTAGTATCTGAAGTTTACACCTATTTCATCCTGCTGTAATAATGTTTACCGTATTCGTTACTTTGAGGAATGATATATGATACTCATATAGGTTCTATTACATATTCGTTCATAAATATTATATAAATTATCAGAATTATTCATGATCTTCCATGGAAATTCACTGGTGCATGCGCAGTAGAAACAGAAGAATGTAGTTTACTGATATTGGTAAGAATGCAAATTTCTAACAGGCTATCAGATTTTCTTAATGGAAAGTAGTGGTTTCCAACCCTGGGACGCGCAGCTTCCTTCTGAGTAAGCATGAAGTGGGAGTAAGGGGGAGAAAGCTACTGGCAGAAATGAATTGTGAAATAAATTATTATTAGTAGTAGTAGAAGTATCTGAAGTATAATAATAATAATAATAATAATAATAATAATAATAATAATAATTATTATTATTATTATTATCATTATTATTATTATTTGTCATACCGCTAAATGAATTTCTTCACTGCTTTCTCGTCACAGCCCAAAACCCAAGCGATCTGAATTTAGTGTTTGTTCCAGTTTTACTCGACTATAATTTCTCTTCGCAGACTAAGAGATAGTTCTCTACAGCCCTTAGAGCTAGGCATTTTGTCAACTTGTAGAAATTTGCATTGTGATTCGTATTAGCAATGACAGTAAAGTGCATCTTTCTGTTTCTACTGTGCATTATCAGCATCATTATATCAGAAGTATTCCGCCATTACCAGCGGGTCACTTACCGCAACTATGAAGCTGCCATCTTCTGTTAACCTCTCCATCTTCACATACGATTTTTCTGTTTTGATATCGCCAATAGCCTAATTATGTTTCTATATAGTCTAATTCGTCCCCTCCCTCTCTTTCCTGCCACAATGCCCTCTAGCACATCCCTCAGGATACAGTTCCTTCTGAACCAATATTCCAACCAGTTTCTCTTCCTCTTCTTAATAATATTTTTCTCGTTCATTTCCAACCCTCTCATTCGTTTTCCTCTCGACCCAGCTATTTCTCTCCATTCTTCTCCACGCACATATTTCGAAAGCCTGCAATTGATTCTCATCATTTCTGCGTAATGTCCATTTTTCTGTCCTATAAATACAGTACACGAAGAATTTTATGAGTCTTTTTTTCAATTCTAAGGCCCCACAAAACAGTATTTTCTTCATCCTAAAGGCTTCTTTCCCCATTTCTATCCTTGCTTTCATTTCACGTTCGCATGTCATATCACTAATAATACTACTCAGACATCAACAACTAGTCACCTGCTTTTTTCCGCTCCTACTTCTATATTTCACACCATGGCTTAGTTTCAATCACCATGGATTTTATCTTTCTAACATTTATTTTCATCCCATATTCTTCAGAAGCCTTTCTCAAGTTTTCTACATCTTATTATTTTTTTTTTTTTTTTAGATTCTGCAACAACAATCATATCAACCCCAAACCGTATACACCTTATCATTCTATCTCCTACCGAAATTCCATCTTCATTATGAAAACTCATTTTCATCTTCATTATGAAAACTCATTTTTGCTATCTCTTCTACATAGCTATTAAATAGTGTCGGCGAAATATATAATATCTCTTGAACTCACCTTTCAATTACACTGTCTACTGTGCATGCGCCAGTGAATTTCCATGGAAGATCATGAATAATTCTGATAATTTATATAATATTTGTGAACGAATGTGTAATAGAACCTATATGAATAACATATATCATTCCTCAAAGTAACGAATACGAAATAGGTGCAAACTTCAGATACTACAAAATGCATTTCACTTGCTTTCCCCGCTGGTCTAGTGGCTAGCACGTGTGCCTAAGGTGTATACGGTTCGATTCCCGGTGATGGAGTTTGGAATTTTAATTCTCTTAGATGTTTTTGTATTCGTGTTCCAGTCGTTCAAGATTAACGGAAATGATTGTAAAACCTATATAACCGAGTAGAAAATAGAGACAAGTTACTCAGATAGCTCGATGAATCAGTTAACTTAAAGAAAAGAAACAAAGTGCCTAAGGCATTTGTCTGTAAATTGAAAGGAACTCTTAAAGGTTAGTTCCAGTTCAACCAAGGTAAAATTTTTCTTTTACCTGTTATCGAAGTTTCTCTTTGTACTTCTATCGGATTCGATTAAATGGAACTTCGAATAGAGACCACGTTGAATTAATTTATTGACTAAGCCTGAAATTCTGATAAAGGTATGGCTATGATTTTATTATTATTATTATTATTATTATTATTATTATTATTATTATTATTATTATTATTATTATTTTCTTTTGCTGATGTCGTGCCAAGTTATCAGTCCTTGTCCGAGGCTTTTGTGAATGTTTCTGAACAAGTACCTTTTTTTTACAGGATGAGGAAGAATCGAAAAGAAGTGGGAATACAATACCCCGGTACATCAACTATTTATTGATTTTAGAAAGGCTTACGACTCGCTGAGGAGAGAAACATTATACAACGTTCTTACAGAGCTTGGAATATCGAGAAAGCTAATTAGATTAATTAAGATATGTTTAAGTGAATCCCAAAGTAAAGTCCGGGTAGGAAAATTTTTGTCCACGAGCTTCCACGTCGAAAATGGCCTGAAACAAGCAGTTGTGTTGTCCTCATTATTATTTAACTTTGTGCTGGAATACGCCATAAGGAAAATCAAAGATAGCAACCAGGGCCTAAAGTTGAACGGCATTAACCAGGTTATAGCATATGCTGATGATGTAAATTTAATAGGGGATGATAGGAGAACAGTAGAAATAAATGCAGAGATATTATTAAACGCTTGCAGGGACATGGGTTTAGAAGTAAATGCAGAGAAAACTAAATACATTGAAGTGCGTCGGGACCGTAATACGGCAAATTGTGGATTCGTTAAAATAATAAATAATACCTTTGATAAAGTGGATACCTTCAAATATTTAGGATCAATATTAACAGACGAAAATCATATTCACGAAGAAATTAAATGTCGACTAAAAGCAGGGAATTCGTGTTTCTATTCGGTTCAAAATCTCTTGTCGTCGCGAATTCTGTCGAGGAATTTGAAGCTTAAAATATATAAAACGATAATCATGCCTGTTGTTCTGTATGGTTGCGAAACATGGTCGCTTACTATGATGGAAGAACATAGACTGAAAGTATTTGAGAACAGGATCCTGAGAAGAATATTCGGACCCAAGAGGAACGAGAATGGGGAATGGCGGAAGCTTCATAACGAATAACTACATAGTTTATACGGTTTACCCAACATTGTTAGGATCGTCAAGTCTAGGAGGCTTAGGTGGGCAGGTCATGTAGCTAGAATGGAAGAAAGTAAAAACGCTTTCAAAGTATTGACTGGTAGACCCATAGGAAAACGACAAATTAGGAAGACCTAGGCGCAGATGGGATGATAATATTAAGATGGATCTTGCACAGATAGGAATACAAAGTAGAAACTGGATCCAATTAGCTAAGGATAGAAGTCAGTGGAGAGCTTTTGTGAACGCGGCACTGAACCTCCGGGTTCCATAGGCCGTAGAGTTAGTTATTATTATTATTATTATTATTATTATTGTTATTATTATTATTATTATTATTATTATTATTATTATTATTATTATTATTATTTAAAGTACGAAGTTTCAAATGAGGCGATGGAGTATTTACGTAAACAAAATTATAATTTATTTGATAATATTCACTAGTCCACTATACATTTGCGAGGCTTACCTTTGGGAAATGAAGTGTATACAACATTGAATAGTAAAAGTATTACAATAAAAATATATTATTAAAAGTATTGATTAAGTAATTGGAGTTAAACATACTTTCCAGTAAGAATTATATAGAGAGAGGATTTACTTTAAAGTGCGATGCAAACGAATATTCGAGTTTTAATCTGATTAGAAATCGATAACTTACACAAGAATATTTACTTCATTAGTTCTATAAATCTTTATGCTTATCGTATTATAATTCACTTTAAAATTATGATTTTTCCATTTCAAAACGTAGAACGAGAAATACATGTAATATTCTATTTGTTAAGGAAACCTTTCAAACTGATGATTTCAGGTCATGACCTGTGGGAGAATTTGAGACTCTGTCGGCATAAATTTCATCTTTCATGGCCATAAGTTATCTTTGATCATGCTTAAAGTGGACTAATAATGTTTTATCAGTTTTCTCTCATTCATATATTGACCATTACCGGGGGAGAATCTTCTCAAGTCGTCAATGCTTATAATTAGTTTTCATTACAAATCAAAGGATAATAATGAAGTATTGAACATAATATTTTGTTCTCAGCTGTGAATTTTAGATTTGCAATTCATATAATGTTCCCTTCTAATGGAATTTGAGAGAAAAGTAGTTGCCAAAGATTTATTTAAAGAAATGTTCTCAGTCCTCTAATGAAAATAGGAACACACTTTAAAGAAAAACAAAAAGCGAATACTCCCTCAGGGTTTGAACACATAAACTTCTAATTGATAGACTAGTGACCCAAACTGCTCGACCAGTTCGTATGTCTTCAGTGAGTCTCTTTTGACTTTTGCGTAAAGTAGTTTCCTGCTCCACACTTCTTTTTGTTTATGTCGATACGACTATAAGTTTGTGGTGAATATTTTGCAGTTACAGGTCTTGCAATGCATAAATGTCTTTTTCGTATAAATTATATTCAATTTTACGTCCTAATAACTTATATACAACAGGTTGAATCTGTGAAATGATTGGTGTTAGAGTGATCGTAAATGTTTTCATAGTTAGGAGGCTGGATATGCAAACCCGCTCAAAGTGGGGTTTACTTTTGAGAAATTTGGTACATGAATTTCGTATGTTTATGTAATGTTATGCAAATTTCACAAATACTAAATAAATTGATAGATTCATTTCTGTAAGCCGCCATTAAATTGATACAGTCCTCGACGGAAAACCTGTAAATGAGCATGAAAGTTTATTGTGAAACTACGCCTAACAGCGCAGGGATTCAATATAATGTTTAAGTGTCATTATTCACGTCAGGACAAACATCGGCGTCCTCCCATGCACACTTATTTTGGAGCAGAAGACTTCGTCGTTTCACAATAAATTTACATGCTCATGTTGCAAGTTTTTTGATGCGGACTGTACATGCACCTGAATATACTACTAGTTCTTTCCGATAGCCACTATAGGAAAATGGCTGTTCATATAGGACCCTGACTGATACTGTAAGAATCATACTGACTGCTAGAATCACCATTTATATAATCCTATATTATTTAAATTACTTTTTTGTATAAAAGATACGCCGATTTCAATCTTGTTCTCACCATTGGAAGCAGTCTTTAAATGCGTGTTGCGTAATGCAGCATAGTTTCCTCATTGTAGTATCCCCCCAATGCAATAGTTCAGTGATTACGGATCTAAAAAATTTACACGAAGCTAGATTTAGTGAATAAGGGTGTTGGTGTACTACGAAGATGTTTTCAGCCAAAAATCAGATACGATACCTGAAGCATGACCCTAAATATTGTTATTTTTCAAACGTCACTCCCCAAATGTTCACGTGTCTGGCCGTTTACAAGAAACACAGACTAGATATCATTATTGGTAGACTTTGTAGATATCATTATTGAGAGTTTGTCCATTTACGACCCCGAATATATCTCAAAGCACAATCAGCAGCACTGCCCCTGGGGTCGGATTTCTTTGTCCTTTATGAGGCTGGTGATTCAGATGCCTTTCATCGAGACCTATTATTTTTATATCGGAGTCAACCCAGAAATCTATTTTTATACTCGCAAGAAATGTTGAATCCTTTCTGACTATTTCTTTCAGTTCAGATTATGGTACGAATCTTCTTATTGTCCTGAGAGATAGGCACGTATTCCTACGATAGACGCTTCATCCCTAAGTTTTAATGTAAGTCTTGGTGACATGAACCGGGAAAAGTTTTACTTCCCGCAATTTCGTGGACAGTCAGTCAACGATCAGATCTCACGAGTGAACTCGTCTGTAAATATTTTTCCTCATATATGCTCACGGACAGGAAGTAGAATGAGGACCATTCTTTACGGATATGCCTTCAAGTTAGATATTGCAAATTTCTGAAGGGTCGTTGGGCGACAATTTATTTATCGCCGAATTGTATTTTAAAGACCTTGAAAGTCTCCATAATTATTTCTTCAAGTTTGAAATATTTTTTGCACAGATTAAGTGTTTCTTTCGAACAAGTATTTCAAATGCCGTACTGATAATACAACACACTACAGAGAATCACGTTTCACCGACATATACATAAGCTTATCTGACCAAAAACGCTGTGACATCTTCGTGAGATGTTTTCACATGTACTTGCAGTGGGGATGCCATGTGGCAATTTTGTAAATTAGAAATAACTGTCCGCAAGCTTGCAAGCTTTCTTCTTATATATATATATATATATATATATATATATATATATATATATATATATATATATATATATATATATATATATATTTGAAAAATATATTAAGTAATTTGTCTCCTGTTCACTGTAAAATTGTTTCCTATAATCCCTTATCAGTTCTGGTTCCACATCAGTTTTTATCCTTGTATGGATGTCAACCCTCCTAGTTTACAACGTTTACTGTAGCAACGAAGTCAGCACATCATATACATTCTGATTGCCTAATTAAGAAGACACTCCTTGCCTTTCAGGTCTCTTAGCAGCATGAGATTCGTACTTTGTTTACGGCTTAGCGTCTCCACATTGTTAAAATTATATGATGGATAAGAAAATACAATTGGTAGAGATTCTCAAATTATATTTTAAGTACAATGTATGTGATAAAATTAAATGCCGCGATATGGTTCTAGTAAAAAAAAAAAGATTATTTTTCTAGCAGAATTCTCCTTATCAACCAATTATAAATTTACATATAACTGTAGTTTTGGCCATTTCAGGAGAAAGTCTCGTAATACATATACATACAATGGAAATGGGAGAAGTTCGTTTACATTTTCGTTCAAATGGGATGGTCAAAAGGTGTTGGTAAGTTATGTTCAGTTTCCTTATTCAGTGGATATGTAAAACATAATGTGATCTAGTATACTACTATTAAATATAACTTTGGATAGATATTTTCAGTAATGCCATCATGTACAACAGACAACGTCAACTTAAATGTGCTAAGGAAATATAGAAATTACATGTTCTCCTTTGGAACCGGAATTCTCTAAGATGGTAGGACACGTGTGCAATTATTTATAATACAGAAATTCATCTTATTAAGAAAAGCAGTTAGCAAGTTACTCTATTTTTCTCATTAACTCTGACCTCCATAACCTCTTAAGATACGCCATTTAAGCAAAGTAATTATTGAAACATAGCTCAACATAAGTGTTACTTCGTTAAAATTAATAAAATGATAATATTAAGAGAATTATGTTTCAATAATTTCTTAACACGGGAACGGTCGACACGTGAGCACAGCGCTCACCCTGGTTTATGGTTTCGATTCAAATCGGCCCTAGTGGGGTCATAGACTTGAGACGCCCTCTAGCTGTCTCTTGATATGTGTTGTGTAAGAGAGTCAAGTGTAACCTTTTCATTCTCTTCTGTTGGAGTAGCACTGGCCTTATAAATGTGTATATGCATAATTTGTGAGCACCACGCTCAGCTGTCGACCGACGACGTAAGTGATTTTCCGAGATCATGAACAACAAGAAGCAGATTCAGCTATGGCTTGCGAAAAAAAGAAAAAAACTGTACGAAATGCTGCCTGTGAAGAGCCAATTTGTGGGAAACAGTGTCAGCATCTGCTGGAAATGTACTTGGTGGCATCAAGACAGTGAAGAGACATGAAGTAGAAGGGCGTCTTATTGAAATACCTACTATCAAGATACAAAAGTAGAGTGTTCAGATTAAGATATTTATAATTTTTATCTTTAATTTCATTAGAAATTTCCAACTCAAAATATGAATAGTATGAACATACAAAGAGCATATACTGAAAACTGGTATTACTTATGTAAATATTTTTAAATAAATGTAATCCTTATGTTATAGTGATAATAAAAATGTAATATTATGTGATATTGATAATCAACTACTTGTATTTGATTATGGGATAACAGAAATTGATTTCGCAAAAAAAAAAAACTTTGATAATAAAAATAAATATTATTTATAATAAGAAATGGTTTTATATAAATACTTTATAATTTTGTTTACGATTTTATTATTATTATTATTATTATTATTATTATTATTATTATTATTATTATTATTAATAATAATAATAATAATAATAATAATAATAAATCAGAAAATATAGAAATGTGTTCAAAATAAAATTCCATATAAAGCCATACCTGACTAGAAACGACTGTATTGTAAGTGAGCGCCGTTCTCATCTGTAGACCGCTCGCGTCATAAATCAACACTCGACCATTTCCGGGTTAATATGGACACTCTTTTCTCTATGAATAATATACTAGCTCTATTTAGTACATCCACACTAAAACGTTTTTTCCCGAACAAAACAAATTTTGGACATAAAGTTTCAAAGGAGTATTAGCACAACGCCATGTACTATTGTGGACGCTTCCCGTGAACATTAACTCGAAGATAACAAGAGAGAAAAGAGCAAACGCACGTCACTCTTCGTTTTGCACACACTCAGAATGAAAAAGAAAATATCCTTCCAGGTAAAAGTGATAGTGATATACCAGTAAATATTAAAATCCAGAGGAAAATAATATGTCATAATAATAATTTATAGACCCTTTCATGACAAGATATTTTATAGTCCACTCTTTTCTGAAAAATTACGTTAGAAAACTCGTAGAAGCATGGGACTTCGTACTATGTAGTTTGTGGTATGCCACCATCTTAGAAAATGGCGACCTGAAAACCGTTCTTCAAAATTTTCTCGAAAAAGGGTCCTCAACAATGAAATATTTTAAGTGAAAAACGTACATCTTTTGAGATGTGTTCTCTAAGAATACATAGATTATCTGTAGCTATCATATTTGTTCCAAAATAAACATCGGACAAATAAACAATATCATTCGGGTCCTTGACGATTTTGAGTAACAAAGTAAAATCTGTAGATAATGTTGCTACCACTCCCAAATTTACCGGTATTAGCCATGACTTCCAACAATGTATATTTGTCCAAACTGGATTCAAAACATTCTTCATGAACATAGTCAAAGTGGTTGCCAGCCTCCTCGGATATGTCTCCTTCCGTCTTATTGTGTGTTATAGAAGAAAAATCTCGTCCAGTTCTTTACCAGGAGGTAATGTGCCTAAGATCGATGACACATTCCCGCGCTGGATGGAGATGCTGATACGTTGGAAAAGGAATGCAGTAGCTCGGGCGTCACCAGTTTTGATTGCTATTCGATGATCCTTCGTGACCCCAAGACCAAGACAAGAAAAGATGTGTTCTTATATTTTAAGGTGGAATTCGAATAACTGTAAATGTTCAAAGTTTTTAAAGAGCTCACCTGGAATTGAACCCGGAACACCATGCACGAAAGCAGTGCATGATAGAGACTTGATTTGTAGGGAAGCCTTTGAACGGAATGTTATAACAACAATAAATATGTTTTTAGGTAGCTGAAATTTATATACATGTTCTATATGTAGCATATGGGTATAACTGCTAAAAAACGCTACATGGACGGAAACATTGACTGGCATAAAAGAACGCGTACTTCGATTCACGTAGAAAGTTCAAATTCGGCATGATTGTTGCTATTCGCAACTAACTCACAAAAAAATTGGCACATGTGTATAATTGTAGTATATATGTGGTCAAAGAAGGGATTAAATTTTTTTCTGTGGTATTTAAATGGACCTTTTTGCACATAAAATATGTTTTAGGTACTTAAGATAAGAATACGAATATACTTTCGGTACGCCTGTACGTTTTCAATAGTATTGCGTAATTAATTCACCACAAATATACATTTCCGACTTTAGTGAGGATTTATGGAAAAATGAAAAACCTTCCCCACGTTGTTTTATCGGGAATTTTCTACTCCACAAAATTATTAGGCATTTCCGGTAGGGCTAGGATGATGACATTTAGGATGATTATAGCTTTTCGGGACTACTCAACAGAAAAATCACCAAAAGTGAATCCTTCTAGTGTTTAGGCGATGTGTAAGATAAAACAAAAATTCTAATGTTATTTCAATTGGTGCTTTCCTGGGACGCAACGCTTAAAATTGTGACTTAAGGACACAACGCATTTCTTCCTTGCTCCCTTCCCTAGAAAGTGTGCTCGCTGAGAGACATCATCCCTCATACGCGGCGGCCTTAAAGACATAGATGTGGTATGCCCATTAATATGTATAAATAAATAAATATGTTATTCTCTCTCAAAATAACGAAAACTATAATTGACACAATAGAATATTGAATGAATAATTTTCGTCTGGGACTAGTCAGTCTTAGTGCGAAAAGTAGAAGTTAGTGACGTTAGTGACCATGACCAGATACGTAACTAGGAGAGAGCAAATGGGAAATATGTCCCGGGCGCTGGATTGAGAGGTGGTTGGTGATTTGGGAATCTTGGTGAGATTTTTACTACAGGCATTTACATTTAAAGCAAAAATATGAAAGGTGCTAACTGCAGAACTAGACGATCATTTTGTTGTTTTGACACGTATAACAAGAAACCATTCCTAGTTACTCTTTACTAGTTTCTCTTTAAAAGTATTTTCCATTAAAATATCCTTCATCGTCTCTGTATTGAAGTACGAAAAGCTCTAGAAATGGAAAACATGATTTGTGCGTATTCGGACAAACCGTCTAAACTCCGAACAACGAACGCAAGAACGAACATCAAAGAAAATGTTGTGTGTTCTATTGGAGAAAAAATGTTTTATTATGACATGTTTTATTTAGAACATTTTGTTCTCAGTACATTTAAGAATTCGTTATTCGATGAAATAATGTTTTGATCTGACGGGATAAAGCATTTATCTTCTGGAGTTCCGAAGAGTATCAGCTCTGTAATGAATATAATTTTCTTTGTTTCACTTTATATCTTAATTAGTCATCTCATTTTTGCTTTTCCTTTGATCTTTCCTTTTTTATCTATATTTTTAATGAAAAACAGGAGGAAGACAAAATTATGATTACGGTGATAAGACTAATTTCCTATGAATTTTGTGTTTTGTTCGAATGAATTTCAGAATGAATTGATTTGATCCCAAGCCAATGGATGGATGCCTGATTGTCGTAATCACTCTTCACAAAGCAACATTATACCTTGATTTTACATGACCTACTTTGAACTTTTTCCTACTTCTTCGATGTTTCCCTTAATTCTAGTTCGTAGTACGAGTATAGCCTTCTGCTCGACTGATTTAAGTTCTATCCTAAGGCAGAATGCGAGTTAGGCAGAGATAGAGTCGCTACTTCCTACCAAAATACACAATATTCGTAAACATTTTTCTGCAAATGACATTCAGCCTACCAGTTTTATTCTGAGGCACAATGAATTGTGAAGTTTCATGGTGAACTTGTTATATTGCATTGCCATTCTTTCCTGATAACTGCAATGACAACATTAGAGAAACACTGTTCTGAAAAAGATGTATAATGAGCTCTTATAATGAATGAGGAGGAATAAGAAAAGCGTATTGGGAAGAAGTAGCTAAAACAGAGTTTAGGCAATGAACTCCTATGATAATGATGTAATAAAAGTTGATTTGAATTACGCGACATATATTCTCCCTGATTTCTTATATTCGTTGGCTGATCATATGCTAAATAATGCAGGAAACCCATTTCGTATGTTTTTATTTAGGTAATTCTCCTGCAAATGTATGAAACATTAATTTCAAATGGAAGAAAAAGCAAAAACCCAGACCTGTGTTAAAAGGTCTAACAAAAACGGATAAAATAAATGGAACTGTGCTAACGGAATAAGGGAATAAGTATACATCAACAACAAAAATCGGGGTGTATATATGTCGGGTGTTTGTACACTTTCCATTAAACAAATTGCGACACCTAACGCCGTGCAGTTAGGCCACCCAATATACAACTTCTTATCCCATAATCGTGTCAGGTAAAGACACCCCTCTCTCTCCTCCTTTCTTCTCTCTCATACCAACATTAGCTAAAAACATGAGCGCAATTCTAATTTCAAAATACACATATATTGGTTCCAATAAAATTAAATAAGAAACCAGGGACGAAATAAGATTCATAACATGCTGTAGGGAAAAACAATTAAAATGAACAAATTGAAACCAATGGATGCCTATTATGCAGAGATTCAGAAATCAGGCAGAGAGAGAGAGAGAGAGAGACTTATAAGAGGGGAGAAAAAGTAATGAAATGGGAGAATAGATAAAAATGTGGAATTCGAACATAGTAAGAAAAAAAAACTAATATTATAAAGTTCCGTTTCCACAAATCCAACACTAATACAGAAAAAACTTTTTGTTTTCACATACATATTCAGAAGTATTCGAATATATAGAGGATGCTTTAAACCTTCATTATCTTACTGTCATAAAGGATAGCATACTCAATTTCCAGTAGAACTGTAGATCTCAGAGACACATCTACGACAATGTCAATAGTTTAACACACATGCTTTGTTTCTACGTGGTTCGATTGTAGATTCGGTAGTTTTCATTGACGTATTCATTAGAACAACATTATAATAAACCCAGTAGATAGCGTTAGTCATATTCTCCATGTCGGAGTACTAATGCAAACTGAACAAACGAAAAATACGAAAAGAAAAAGGAAGAAAGATACAGCTGAATGGGTGCTATTTTCCTGTTAAATTTCTATCAGAAATACTCTATATTATAAGTCTAAACTGTATCGTAATGAAAAGTTACAAACGTTCGAAAGGAAAAGTTTATGTTCCTCATAGATTAGCATGTTTCAAATTTCAACGTGAAACCAACACATTGAATTATAGGTTGGAAACAAATTTTGTGTTGAACTAGTATAAATAAAATTTCGTTTTCAAATCACCAAAGAGGTTAAAAGTTCCTAGTCTTTTCCGAAGAATTATATGTTCCGAACATCCAGCATTGATTTAATGGTATGCGGATATGACATAATTTTCATAGATAGAACGAACAGTCATCGTGTCAGTCGGGTGATAAGCGTAGGTTATAGACCGCCACTGGGTCGAGGATTCAAATCCGTAGTGACACGGTAATTCGACTGAGACTCAGTAACCCAAAGGATAATAAAGATTTTTTTTCTTATACCCTTGCATTTTAACAGTATTTCTGTCAGAGATGACCAGGACTGGAGATGTTTATATCAGAGCACGAAAAACACAACGACGAAATTCCTAGTTAATTCAATTTTCTTACTCCGTTTTAAGTTTGGAACATGCAAATGAAGTGTATGTATGTATAAGAGAGAGAAGAGGAGAGAAGTGAATGATACGCAGACAGGATAGGGAAACGTCAGGAAACAGAGAGAGGGAGGACGGATACAAACAAGAAATATACTTATTATTGCAGCGTATGATGTAGAACCTACAAACGGTTTACTTTAAATATCACCAGTGATGCCTCGTAAGTTCTTCACCAGAAAATGAATCTTTGTTTACAGCCATTAGTTTATGCAGAAAATCATACTAGCTGATGGGGAATCGAACTCTGATTTTCCATTTGGAAGTCTAGCGCTTTACAACCACACCACCGATTGCTTTTCCCAAACATTATTTAACAAATGGTGTAGTGTTTGTTTCTGAGAACGATAAAAAGTGTATACTGCATGTTAATGATGTGTGTGGAATATCCTGGTAATTGCCTTGCCCTTTCCCAACCAACATACTTGAATCGTTTCTATCATGATACAGGTGTTTGCTTGCACATTCTTACGTATTGCTTGTCCACTATGATAAGTCAATTCTTCCCAATCACTTTGTAAAAAAATAACTTCGGGTTGAACAGGATTTCAACCTGTCAGATAGCTTTATTATTTATAAGGCCATTACGTTACCCCTACACTATCATGGCACGTGAAATTGCAAACCAAATATTACTTACTTTAGCTCTGATCTTTCGAAATAACGGGCTTCTTTCTGTAATGTTATTTTCACCAAAGTGCATAACGAAATTAATTTATCCGAATTTCGTTGTGCAGTTCGGTTCGTTCCAAAGAGCAGGGCTAAAGGAAGTAATATTTCAGTGGTGCAGTATGGTGGAAAAATATATTTCTTAGAATATAGTCTAGGCATCGGGGCTTAAAAATTGAGTTCTAAGGGCATACCATGTAATAACTTGCCATTCGATATTTTTTGAATATATACATATCACTGATCACAAAATTGCCGGATGCCAAAAGAACACCTTTTGGGAGGGGAGGGAGAGGAGGAAAAAGCCGAAATTGTAGCTATTTCTATTATTCACTAACACCTTAACCATTAGCGATAGAACATCCAATCTTTTTTCATTTCGTTTTTCGTTTACAATTCAATTATGATGCATTTTGAACTAAATATAATATGTTTTTGTTATTTTCATTTTTACTCAGTTTTGGTTGCGCGTGACGTCGGTTTTAGCCACAGATTCTTTAAAAGATGGAATTCTAAAAAATGTTTTATCTAAACGTTTTTCGCCATTTTATGTTCTTTTAAGAAATATATACTTAGTGCCTATATTAGTATAGGACTAACTGTGCCTGACTTATAATCAACGTTATCGACGTTATTCTGTCGTGTGCGAAACTAATCACTTCGCTGCGCAAAAGTTACCTTCCCACAATCGGTGCAAAAATTTGCAGCTGCTGATGATTAATGCTGTATATATATGAGTCGAGTATGCTGTATATATGAGTACATGAGTCGAAGGACTTGTAGCAAAACCAACCCTTGTCGAGACAAGATTTTTTCTGAAAAGTGAATAGAAAACTGCATGTTTGTGCATCATTTAGAACGTATCAGAGACACTTGTAAGAAATAGATTTGCAGAGTTTCTCATACTGTGTACTACAGAAAGTTCTCTTTCATTCATCAGAGAAATTTTGTGTTTTGACAAAGGTTATTTTGCGAAAAGCCCTCAACTGATATTAAAAATGGATATTTTAATTAGATTATATACTTGCAGACTGACATGATTATATATACAGTATGAGAAACTCTGCAAATCTATTTCTTACAAGTGTCTCTGATACGTTCTAAATGATGCACAAACATGCAGTTTTCTATTCACTTTTCAGAAAAAATCTTGTCTCGACAAGGGTTGGTTTTGCTACAAGTCCTTCGACTCATGTACTACTATGGTACCGAGCAAAATAGAGCAGGGAACAATCTGTCATCCACGTATTTTATATATTACCACCTTTCCCTCTTAATACTTACTGTATGGTAAGAAGAAAATGAGAATGTCAGATATGTAACATTTTATAAATGAACAGTTTTTAAACTGTTTAAATTTATTTACAGAGGAAGCACTTGCCTATTATCAAGATTGAGTACAGTTGCTATAACACAATCAGTCTGTACTAAGAAGCGTAATAGAAAGAAACTATACATTTAAGTAATCTTTACACAAGAGAACAAATTAGTTGATTTCTAGAATTAATTCTCAATAATGTTATTACACTCTTATATAAATATAACCAAGATACTTCTGTTGCTTTTTTTACCCACCCCATTTTAACATCGATATGTCCCCTAAGTCGCACCTGAAAGATAAAAAGATGTGCTCATGAACATCTACATCCTCATGTCAACGATCTGGAAGGCAATGGATTCCATCACAGTAGAACGTGGTGGGCCGTGAAGCGAAGAAAGTATCAAGTGCATTTAGCACCTCTACTAGGGATTTAAACTGGTGTCCTCTAAAGTGATTGCCCAAGGAGTGAAACAGGTGCTAATCGGATGGTGCTATGTCCAAGCAATATGGCGGAAGCTATCGTGCTTAAAATGCAAAGAGTAGAATTGCGTCCCGGATCATCCTACCCACGTAGAGCTTAGCGTTGTTCTGTAATAGTAGGACCTCTTTGTGATTCAGAAGTATTGGCTCCAGAGTTCTGAGTTTTTCTTGAACGTGGCTCAACTGCTGATAGTATACAGTTCCATTGATGCTCTGACCAGCTAGTAGAATTTACTGATCCGCGATGCCGCGAGCAGCCCATCAAACACACAGAAGGACCTTCTTCTGGTGCAGTGCTGTTTTTGGCTGTTTTGAATCCGGTTCATGGGATGCTAGCCAATGATAACGGCGCCGTGGAGCTTTGTACAGGTCCCATTTCTCATCACATGTGAACAACCTCTCCAGAAATGGCTCATTCCTCAGGCGAGACAGCAAAGTAAAATTGGTGTCTTCTCGCATTGCTTTCTGGCCCGGAGCCAAATTATGTGGGACTCAGCAGATCAACTTATAGTGCTCTCAAGTTGAAGGAAGTGCTGCAGAATGACTTTTCCACGCATACTAAATTGTAGTCTCACTTTCTCACGTGTGTGTCCATTATTCGCCCCAATTGCTGCCTCAAGATCTTCATTTTGTACATGTGTTAGTCTTTCGGCAAGTAGTGGGTCTTCGTGTGATTTTCACCGTCCTTAAACCTGTTAAACAACCAGTGCACTGTGTGCGTGGTCACGATACTCTCACCAAAGGCCTGGTATATTTTTCGCCTCGCTGGTGCGGCGTTTGATCCCACTTTAAACTCGTACAGCATACACGCCCTTATGACGCTCTGTGGAGGTCCGATATTCATTCTGCCCTTACGCAAGTTCATGGTATAACTAAACTGCCACAACCAGGTAGTATGTTGCATATACCCACACCAACAACTGATCTTCAACCCATTTCCATTCGCGTTCAACTCACGGTATGAGGACTAGTTGAATCCAAACCTCCACAAAAAAAAAAAAAAAAAAAAAAAAAAACGAAAGAACTTTCTTGGGTATCTTTATATTTCAGAAAGGATAAACAAATTTGTAATGTATTTAATGCAACATTTGGTCTTCTTCATCACTGTATATTAACTGATTGAATTTTTATACTGGCTCGGACAACTGCACATTGGAGTGCACAAGAGACCGTGATTCTTACATTTGCATTTCAAACATACACATTCAAGTTTCTGACAGCTATACACGATAGTCTCTAAAGAAGCCTTGGGAATATCTTCTAGTGTTTTCAAAACTGGCTTAAGAATTTAGCCATCAAAGTACAATCCGGAGTTTTCTTGCCTCGGTAGATCAATCTCATATTTATCAGCATTTCCCAAATTGCCTTCTGTTAATAGGATGTCTTTAAATGTTGTTTCAGAGCATCACTAGTCGGAGGTAATCTCTCTAGGCTGCATTTCCCTAAACGTTGGAGCATACATTCATCACAGATCTTCGCATTAACCTGGAAGACTTTGTGAAAAACAGCTCAGCAGATTCAATAGCGCTTGCTCACAAAGAAATCTCTCCTAAGGATAAGAAAAGGTCACAGTTTTCTGACATGAGAAAGTAGACAGTTCTTTATCATCGATGTTACAACTGCACATGACGTTATGTCGCATCCAAGTGGAGCGTGATAAGCCATTACTTCTCTTCCCATTCTCAGATAACTAGTGTCAATGATTGTGAAGTGGATTAAACCTTCTTGTCTTTGAAATCCCCCCACTACGTACAATTCTTTACACGAAATTCTGTCATCATGGTGTATCAACAGCAAGATTACATCGGGGTCTCTACTCATCACAACAATTCTTTCTGAGTTGTGATCCAGAGCATGAAGTATCATTCTAGAATCTGGTTTTTTATGCTTCCCTTCAAGAGTTTGAACATCGTTCTCGAAATTTGACTTAACTGTTTCTCACAAAGCTTCTCAAGGTTAATGCAAAAATCTGTGATGAAGCTAGGCTCCTACTTATAGGAAAATGCAGCCTGGAGTGATCACTTCCAACTAGTGATGATCTGAAACAACATTTCAAGACATCCCATTAACAATAAACAATTTGGGAAATGCTGATAAGTATGACATTGATCTGCCGAGGCCAGAAGACTCCGGATGGTAGTTTGAGGACCAAATTCTGAGAGCAGTTTTGAGAACAATCGAAGCTATTCCCAAGTCTTGTTTAGAGATTACCATATCTAGCTGTCAGAAATATGAATGTGTACCTTTGAAATGCAAATCTAAGAATCTCGGTTTCCTCTGTACTTCAATGTGTAGTTGTTTGAGCGGGTGCAAAATTTCAATGTTAGTTAATGAATGGAGTGATGAAGAAGAGTGAATGATGCATTATAGATCACAAATTTCTTTATCTTTTAGAATATAAGAGTGACATAACATTAGCCAGAACTAATTCCAGAAATCAAATAATGTGTTCTCTTGTGGAGAGATTTCTTAAGCATATAGTTTAATTCTATTACATTCCTTATTATAGTTTTATTTATTATAGTAACTGTACACAATATTAATAATAGGCAAGTGTTTCTTCTGTAATTAAGATTTAACAATTTAAACGTTAAAAAACGTGGATTGAAAATTGTTTATGATTCTCCCTTGAAGGCAATTATGACGTCTGGTTCCTGTTTTATTAAGCTTAGTACCATGGTAGTACATAAATCAAAGGACTTGTAGCAAATTTAAAACCCATCGAAAAGAGATGTTTTCAGACAAATGGGTAGGAAATTGCAAGTATGTGCGTGTTTTAGAAGGTATGAGACACACGTAAAAAGAAACAGTTTTGCAGTTTCTCATACTCTACTAGAGAAAGCTATTTTTTCATTCTTCAGAGAGAATTTGTGTCTTGACAATGATTACTTTCCGAAAAGCCCCTCAACTGATATAAAAATGGATATTTTAAATTAGACAGACTTAATCATCAGGATTATACTTGCAGGTAGACAAGATGATATATGTACAGGATCAATCATCATCAGCTGCTAATATCTGCAATTTGTGGAAAGTAACAAATGGTCCGCCCCGTGATCAGCTTCGCACACGACACCATAACGTTCGTTATAACTGTGGCACTATTAGTCCTACAGTAATATAAGTATACATATTTTTCAAAAAGCATAAAATGACGAAAAACGTTTAGCGGAAACACCTTTCCGAATTTCATCTTGTAAGAATTTGTGGATAAAAAACTGACGTCAAGCGCAACCAAAACTGAATAAAAATGAAAATAATATGGAAACCATTATATGTAGCTTGAAAATGCATCGTAATTAAGTTTTAGAAGACAATTACACAAACAAAATGAAAACGTTTGGATGTTCTATCTTTAATAGTTACGGACTTATAGTGAATTAGAGAAACGGCTAAAATTTCGGCTTTCTCCCTTCTCTTTCACTTTCCATGAGGAGTTTTTCTTGCATCCGGCAGTTTTGTGATCAGTGATGACTATATATTCAAAAAATTTTGATGCCAAATTGTTACATGATTTGACATTGAAATCGAAAAGGACAGTATTTCTGTCAAGTTGACGCCTAGACTAATATATATGCTGTACGTTGTAGCATTGAATTCATAAATTCTAAGTATACGTTTCATTATTATTACAAAATATGTAATTAATTAATTACTATACGAAAATGACGCCATATAATTTCACATTAATTCTCACTCATTAGTCATTAATTTTCATTTATGTATTGTAGATTATTATCATGTTTTTTTAACTTGCAGTACCCAACAAGAACGTATAGTACTTCCTGTATATACTGTATATCCTGTATATACTTCCTGTAATTGCTAAGAGGTAATTACAATTGTAATCAATTGGAATATTTTAATCCTTGAAAGAAAAAAATAATTAAAATTTCATTCAATTCATTAGTTCAGCGCCATGAAATTCATTAGTTCAGTTTGATCATACATGAACATTCTCAGACCTTCAATATGTAATTTATTATATTAAATTTGTCATTGTATGAATTAGCCAATAAATGAAAGACTAGTGTTCCTTTCTTATCACATGACATTTCTTTCTTACTGCAAATGGAACGAAATTCAAGTCAACGCCCTCTTTCAACAAAACTTTGGAGGTATATTTCAAGGTGGTCGTCGTGGACGTTCTGTAAAATATGTAACAAGGAACATGAGAACAATCCAGACTCAATAAGAGACACAAATCACGTCCAGACCCACCAGGCCTCTATTTTCAAAAACACAAGTTTCATTTACCTTAATTTGATATTGACATGCGATTTATAGCCATGTGAATTTAATACTTTCGAAATGTGTTTAAAAATATAGATTTTCAACGTTACATGTAAAAACCAAATGTAATTGAAGAGTTCGAGGCATACTAATGATAAGCTTCATTTCATAACCAAGTGAGTTAGTTACAGATAAACAATGATAGCACTCATGTCAGCTGAATTATTGAGAGAATTGAAGTTTGAAACAACAGCATATTCAGTATACTTTTTTTCTACCTTGAATTGTTTCTGCAGTTCAGCTCACATAAGTGTTATCATTGCCTGTAAGTAACTCATTTCGTTCTAAATTAGGATTGAAGTTGTTTTCCCCTGAACCTTTCAAGTGCGACAACTTAAAAAAAGTTAGTTTTGAGTAAATCGCATTTGAAAGTGTTGGTAATACATTCACTTTAATGTTATTCAGTTATGAAATTAGCGCTCTCGTGCAGCTTCTAGAAAAGCTAGAGCCATGACTGTTATATTGCCGGATAGACGACAGGCTCACCGAACAGAATATATACATAACTTAAAAATGACAATTTTTGAGCTGTGGCACTTTTGTAGTAAGGGTGCGATATATTTTATATACAAGATATTTTAACTAAAACAAATAATCATATGTAAAATTGACAGTTGGAGGAATAGTTTTAAGTATCAGGGATGCCGCAATGCTTAAAAATAGAAACCTACAAATAGACAAAAGAGAATGAGATCGATGAAAAGGGAAGAGAAAACTCATAGAAAGATTCGGAGGAGAGTAATAGTAGTCAAATTAAATTTGCTACAAGGAAAAGTCATAAATGTCCCCGTATTTACGTAGTTAAAACAAGATGCGAGTCTATACACCGAGATTGACTGTTAATACAATATTAAAAATGAACCACGTGTGGTTTTAATTGTGTTCTAGTTAGTAGTGGTAGATTACCAATAGTAACCTTCGAAACAACGGGAGTTCAATGTTCAAGCATGAAGTAGTAGATCCATAAGTAATGGATGTAATAAATTGATAGGACTAAAAATAGAACCTGTTCGTTGAATGTTGAAGCCAAGCCATATAAAAACATTACTTTTTACTCCTTATTGCTTTTGTTGTATGGTGATAAAGGTTAAAACCGGAAATGTGTAACTAGAACAACGCGTTAATATACGGTGAAGGGAGGATATTGGAAATGTTGTTGGGATGCTGAATCGATTGCAAAACACTTCATAGCCATATCTCTTACCATTTTGCTTTGATTAATATTGACAGATGGACGGATTTACGGACGGGCAGAACCGTTTTATAATACTTTTGACACTTGCTCCGAACTTCCGCATAACATAGTATGAAAGTCTAATAATTGTAGTAACTTTGGACTTTACACTCTTACATTGGTATGGAATCCTCTGTTATTGGGAACAGGAACAATGATATACGCAATCGTAGTCAATTAAGGATGTAAATAGACTGAAGCGCTACACATCATCATCTTATTCGATACAGTGCAGTCTTTCACAATCTCACACTCCTTGAGGTTTCTTATGCCCACTAATTTGGAAGCAAATGATATATTCTGCAAGTTATAATGCACCCTAATATATGGGATAAATTAATAAATTAACCGATGATGAATATTAATTTATAAAATTTTAATTTCAACATATATTTTTTTCAGTTTTATGTTATGAATGAGTATGATGTTCCTTTGGAACGTGGATTTGGGTTAACAGTTGCGACTAACACAATGATAGTACCTCAAGAGTCAACTTCCGATATAGCAATAACTTATGAAGTGGCAGACGAAGATGTACGTAGTGTTCCAGTGGAATTAAGAAAATGTAAATTTCCTTATGAAAATCAAGGAATGTGGGCCTTTCCTTACTACAGTTATTCTGCATGCATAACACAATGTAAAGCAGAAAGGAAGATGGAGTTATGTAATTGTACAGACAGACTTACTGGTATGAATCGTGGTAAGTTTCTGTTTCTTGGAAATCTTATGAATTATAACATTATAGTTGCTAGTTAAGCTTGTTTTCCACTTGTCAGTAAAGTGTGCGTGCAATTATCGTTCCAGTGTGGGAAATAAGGCTAATGGTTCTGTGATCGCTGAACTTCTTTGGGTTATAGTTAAAGAGAAGAATTTCACGGTTACGGATGGAGTAGAAACGCCATACTTTCAGAAATTATTCACTAAATATCTACCTACTTAGAAATTTGGTAATATACCCAATTTTAATTAGTTAATGAGTGATTTGAAATAAAAGAAGACGTGTGTGTATTCCGCTCTCGTTGTGCTTTGAATGTTGTTTATTTACATTGACGAGGTGCGATTTTCACATGTTCTATGTGACGTCACTGAATCATGGAAGTGCGTCTGCGCAGATTGATATAGGCGGTAGCTGAGTGAAGGAGGAGGTAGAGTAATATGGCGACGAGCTGCAGGTGTAATGTGTTGAGAACACGCTAAGAAAAAGATGTCGGGGAGAGTGATTACCAGTGATTATAGTTATGTAAGTGTGACTCATGTAATATTATTGAGTATGGTGTTGTTGAAATAAGAATTACCTCACGGAAAGAAGAGAGATTGAAGTCGCTCGGTTGTATCCTTCAATCATTTGAGGTATGTGAAAATGAATGCTTCCTGGCCCTTTTTCTCTTTTTCGTTGCAATTCTTAATTTGGCCCTTGTACTTAAATGTGTATCCCTGTAGTGCCCTTGTAATCCTCCAACCATTTGAGGTATGTGAAAATGAATGCTTCCTGACCGTTATTATCCTTTTCATTGCATTTCTAAATGTTGTCCTTGTACTTAATATATATGTTTGTCTAGTGCCCTTATACTTAATATATATGTTTGTCTAGTGCCCTTGTACTTAATATATGAGTATGTGTGGGGGCAATTGAACGCATATCACATATTTCGTGCACGTGGATACTTCTTACTGTTGCACTTGGTATAAAAGTGATTGCATTTGATGTACAAGGGTAATACAACACATAAGAAACCCAGATCACGCTGCATTCTCACTCCATACTGGAGTGTGAATACAACATGATCTGGGTTTCTTATGTGTTGCATTACCACTTGTACATCAAATAGAATCAATTTTGTAGCTAGTGCAACAGTAAGAAGTATCCTCGTGCACCGGAGACGAGAAGTAGCTGTTCTTAACAATTACTCTTCTTTGCTTCCATTTTCTTTTGTAATGCAACCAAATTCATGCTTCTCCAGTGGTCTTTCTCATTTGCATATCCTTGATGGCTTGTACGACTTCACTTTTCAATATACTAGGTACTTTTTCTTCATCATCCACCTGAAATTCTCCTTCGATCGCAATATCTTTGGGGTGGTTCTTCTGGGCATATAGATCTATTATGCATTCCTCCCAAACTCTAAGAATGCTTTGATTGGTAGTGTGTACATGATCTTTTTGACTTCGATCCCAAATGTGCGTATACATTTGTTAGCATTTCCTCCTACTTCTTGAGCTTTCTGATACATTAGACAATATTTGCCGCGCCGTTGAAATTCCATTACTTCTACACATATGTGTTCCATGTACTTTTCTTTGCCTTTATCGGTCACTCTTCTCAATTCATTATTCAGGATTCTGTATTCTTTGATGAACGTATTCGCCCTTCCGAGTTCTCCCAACTTCATAATCATCGTTCCAGTTACCCATGATTTTCTTGGTGCTGTTTCCATCTTGCCAATGTTATTGTAGAGTGTATAAAGTAGACTCTGTTGAGCTTCTCTCCAACTATTTTGTACACTGTCTACCATATCGTCAATCACACAGAATTTTCCTTCAATCTCTTCTTTCACATCACTGTCAGTACTTTCTACTCATTCAAAATTAAATTTCTTATTCTCCTCCTACTTTTCTTGTTTGTCTTTAACCAGGTTTCCACTTTCGCAACAATGATGTTGTGATCCTAACCGGTATCTGCGCCTAGTAATGTTTCTACGTCTCGTACGCTATTCTTGAAACGTTACTTCACAAGAATGTAATCGATTTGGCATCGTTTCTTATATCCTGGACTTTTCCATGTATACAGGTTGTTTTTTTCTTTTCCTGAACCAATTGTTCGCCACCAGCATATAATTTTGACATGCATTTGGCCCCATTCGTGTTTTTTACCTACTCCAAATGGTCCCACCACCTTATACGCTGCTGCTTTCTCTAAAACGCTTTGAAAGTTTCCTATTACTATATTGTTGACATTACCTATTCCCTCCTGGTATAATATGTCCCTAATCTCATTATACAGTACTTTCACTTCGTTGTCATCGCGGTCGCTAGTTGACATATGTACTTCGATTACCACAACATCCACTCGTTTTGCACTTAGTTTTACAAACAGCAAGCGGTCACTGCAGTATTTCAGTTTGGTTACACTTCTTGCTGTTTCGTACTTCATTGCGATCGCGACACCATTCCCCGCCATAACGCCACCTGAATAGAATATTGTGTAATTTTCCGATACTATCTTAATCTTTTGTGGCCATTTCACTTCAATAAAGCTCACTATGTTCACTTTACATTTCAACTTCTAAATTTTCAATTTTCTCCAAATATATAGTCGTAATATCCGTACTTTATAGTTCCTACTTAAGCTAGTTTAAGAACTCTGTATCTAATTTTAAGAGATAAGGCTTTAAGTTGATTTGTGTTAAATGAAGTTCTAACCCTTTGGGGATCCCATGGTACAATTTGTACCATACGTGGTGTTTCATGGTACATTGCGTTATAACTCTCCTATTTGAGCTTTTCCGTCCGTTTTTTTTCTTTCTTTTTTTTTTGTTTTTCAAGTCCCGATGCATTGTAGAAGACATTACGTATGGTTTCACACATTCCTGCGTCGAGACATAGGAGGTGATGACGTCATAAGTCTAAAATTTATATTTTCGTGTAATACTTTTTTGGGGGGTTTATGTAAAATATTTTTGGCGAGATTTTTTTCACGTAGAAGATTGAAATTTTGCAAAAACATGCAGTCCACCGAGTGGTATTTACCAGATGTTTTTAGATTTCTGCGTTAAAACAAGGGGGATCCAGATGGTCAAAAAGTTGGAAAAAACGGATATTTTTAACCAAAAATCCCGTTTTTCCCCATTTTCCCGCCTTAGATACATGATGGAGACAAGTGAATGGTACCTCCTGAAAGGTAGTTCTATTCTAAAGAGAATGATGGGCGAAACATGCATTTAAGCAGCGAGGCTATATGAGACGGGGCCTATTGATTAATGTGAAATCCGAACCACATGAGCTACCACCGGGAATCAAATTGGGGCCTCCCACTCCAAAGTCATTGGTGTTAAGTTTAATTAAATAAAATCTTTTTCCTTCAGGATCAAGTCAGCAACCAAAATGCTACATACATAAGAATCGCTGCACTTAAGGCGAATACAAAATATATAAACTATTACAAAGTGAAATGACACTAAAAGCTAAATTAAATGTAATAAAATATAAAACCATGTGAAAAACGAAGTAGAAGTAGAATATGATAATACAGCGAAAATAGTTATCATAATTTATCACAACATATAGAAAATAAAATCAACAGTATCTGCAATCATATTAACCATAATTTAACACAACATAAAGAAAAGAAAATCAACAGTATCTGCAATACAACAGTATCAAAAGCTTAGAAAACTTCTTCAAAAAAGGAGTGAGAAACTGAAAGCAGACACATTTCGGAAGGCATCTAGTGATTAGTACTAAAATTTTCTGGAAACTTAGTTTTCAAAGTTATTCAGGAAGTATACAAAATAGTCGTCGGGAAAATACAACACCCACAATAAAGATTGGGATCGCTATTCAATAAGTAGGCAGTACTCAACATATTAGGCAATAGTATCCACAGTGGAAAAGTGAGAAAGGAGGATTCATATCTGCGAGTAATACTAGATGACAGCAGCCAGTTACAAAGAGTAAGCTCTATGTAGTGTACTGAATTTTGGTTTCAGTGTTTCGAATTCGCTGTATATTAAAAGCACAGGATTAGAAACATGCAAACACTGTCCTCAAGCAAATCTTCCAAGGTGTTGTACCTGGCAGCAGAGTCAGTAAGCTTGTTTCCTCGCAGGTATACACGTCTCATCACCAGGAATTGAAAATGAATTTACTTTTCCTTTGACCTGAGTTTTTGATTTGCTGGCAGCGATTTTCATTCAATATTATATTATCTGTCTTTAGCTTTCCCTCAGAACCTGATATTTAAACATTCTCAGATACCTGGATATTTGCAACATTTCCGGTGAACGTCTGGATTTATTTGATCACCAAATGGGTTTATAAATATAACTCTTTCTAGCGCAGTTCTTTATAAGTAATATACTTTCAAATTTCATATTTAACAGTTTTTTCCCTAATGCTTCCACAATGATTAGTCAACTGGTTATTGCTAATACCTGTGCCATTGTTGCTGATCTGATTTACTAACGCGAGTACTCTTCGATAACGAGGTTCTGGTGGATGAGTGGATATAGTGGTTCGGATCTCATTTTAAATATTACATATTGCCCAATATACACCTATACAGATCACGAACTGTTTCGTCGCTGAGAAAGAACATAAATGCAAATTAATTAACGTCAAATCTTACATTTTTAATTAAAATGAACAACTGAAATAAAATAAACAAAAGTCGTAAATAGTGATAAGTTGAAACAATGTAATTACATTGCCATATTTCTATAATTTACAAAATACAAATATTTGAAAACAGAACGTTACTTCCCAATCAATTGGTAATATGATCTGTTTGAACAGTTCAAAATTTGGGGATGTTATATTAAAATCTAAGGTTGGAAAATTAAAATTGTAGAGTCAGCTCCGAGATAATACATTATGATAATTTTTTATTAATATTCAATATTTAGAAGTGTAATGTGTCTAAAGTGTCCATTTCGTTGTTTCAAGTGGTTTATGAAAAGAAAGTCGATTTAAATATTTCATTTGAAACTTTATTACGGTTCGCTCTTTTGCTAGTTTAAAATAATTTTTGGGAAAATGGCACAATTAACATGATAAAAAATAAATCTATATATTGTATTTTAAAGTTTGTTTTTAAGAAAATTATAATAAAAATACTAGCATGGGATAAACCCTTTTATTTAAATAATACAGACCAGACGTCCAAGTAGAGAATTTGAAAAGAATATGCATAGCCCTACTTTCTAGTTTGACTTTCACTTTTATTTCCTGCACCTGAAATAAGCTTTCAAGCACTTGTATATTCAAGTGCACGTTTTCGACTTTCACATCAGTTCATCTACTCCATGGAATGAACATAACATGCTAATTCTTGTAATTTAGTTGTCGCTTATATCTCTGAAACTAAGTTTGCAGAATATTCTTGTTCCCTTGAAATGTGCTTGTATCATAATTTCCATTTTTGTTTAAGTGATAGTAGTGTTACATGTTTTCAACAAGTTCGTAAATACGTTTGTTTAGTATACTCTTTACTGACATCAAGAATTGAAAATGAATTTGACATACAGCAACGAGCTCAATTTTTTAAACAGGCTTAAAAGAGATATGTATTTAATGAGTACGAAGATGGAGAGAAATCATTGCTTAATGAGATTAAAGAAGAAGTGGTAACACCATTATCATAGGTAATTCAAACCTCTTCCTCTATAATCAGAAAAGCTTCCTTTCTTCTGCTAATGAGATAATAATATAAATTATTCATAAATGGACAATACTTATAAAATTGAACATTTACTAAGAGAAAACTTTAATACAATCTAAATCAATCAATAAATAGGTATAAGTTTATAAAGTTCATATAAGTTTATATAAAACATTAGAGCAGACCTGTCATTTTTCTATAAATGCAGTTGATCATAGAATCAAGTGTCCTTTAGGAAGAAAGACATCTTATATTAAAAAATTGCATCTGAATTAAATGCTCAGTATAGGTTGAATATTTCTATTGTTAGTTGTTTTCCAAGAATGTCTTGAGATATTTGAAGATGTGGGTTCCTGTCACCACGGCATGGCGCGTCCTCAGGTTGCGGATCGAGGAGAAGGCATTTAGATATAGAGGTTAGCTGCGAATATACTGAATAAGCAGTCGCGGACAGACGACTAGGAGTGGTCCTCCAGCTTGGGGGTTTGGGTAAGGCTAACACCCTCATCCTGTAAAAAAAAGGTACTTGTTCAGAAACATTCACAAAAGCCTCGGACAAGGACTGATAACTTCGCACGACATCAGCAAAAGAAAATGGACATGAGATTTGGAACATGGAATATTAGAAGTCTTTATAGGGCAGGCGCGTTAAAATCTGTAACGAGTGAGTTAGAGAAATACAGGATGACTTAGTAGGGGTTCAGGAAGTTAGGTGGGAAGGAAATGGATCTGATAATTCCGGAAATTTTACGTTCTTTTACGGGGAAGGAAATAAAAATCACCAGTTAGGAACAGGGTTTTTCGTTCACAAACGAATATTACCAGCAATTAAGCGGGTTGAATTTGTTACTGACAGACTTTCTTTTATTACTCTTAAGGGATGGTGGTGCGATATTATTGTTTTAAATGTACATGCTCCAACTGAAGATAAGGGTGACGATATAAAAGATAGTTTTTACGAAGAAGCGGAACGGATATTTGACCAACTCCCGCGATACCATATGAAGATTCTATTAGGGGATTTCAATGCGAAGGTAGGACGGGAGTATATTTTCAAACCGATCATAGGGAACGAAAGTTTGCATAAGGAAAGTAATGACAACGGTGTTAAACT
This sequence comes from Thermobia domestica, assembly GCF_964235325.1. NCBI lineage: Eukaryota > Metazoa > Arthropoda > Insecta > Zygentoma > Lepismatidae > Thermobia > Thermobia domestica. Next base: position 305,627,104 of record NC_137455.1, read on the forward strand.
CGTGAACTTTGCAACATCCAAAAACCTAATCGTGAAGAGTACAACATTCCCACATCGCGACGTTCATAAATACACTTGGACATAACCAGACGGAAAAACACATAATCAAATTGATCACGTTTTAGTAGATAGAAGAAGACAATCTAGCATAATTGACGTCCGGTCGTTTAGAGGGGCTGATTGTGACACTGATCACTACCTGGTAGCAGCGATAATACGGGAGAGATTATCGTTGAATAAAGGTAATACTCAATGTCCGAAAACGGAGAGATTTAATTTAAAGAAATTGGAAGAGAGCCAGGTAAGAGAGGAATACCAGATTGAAGTTTCGAATAGATTCTCGGTTTTAGAAGACTCGGAGTGCACTAGTGTTGAGGATACTTGGATTGAAATTAGAGATAGCATTAAAAGTTCAGCAATAGAAAAATTGGGACACGTGGAAATACGTAGGAACAAACCATGGTTCGACCAAGAATGCATTAAACTAGCAGAGAAGAGAAAACAGGCAAAATTACGGTGGCTACAAAATCCGAATGAAATAACTACACAAAATTTTGCAGATATCAGGCGGGAAACTTCCAAAACTTTTAGAACAAAGAAACGGGAGTTTTTGAAAGCTAAAATTAAGGAATTGAAGATAATAGTAAAAATAAAGATATTCGGGACATGTATAAGGGGATCAGCGAATTTAAGAAAGGCTATCAACCTCGTGCTTATATATTAAAGAAATCTGACGGGACAGTTCTCACTGATACGGATAGCCTCTTAAATAGATGGAAAGATTTCCTTGACGATTTGCTGAACACGCAGCCAAAAATTAATGTGCGTGGAGAAAAAAAGATACACACCGTAGAACCGTATATTCCAGAACCCAATCGAATAGAAGTGGAAGCTGCTATAAAGAAATTAAAGAAACACAAATCTCCGGGTGTAGATGAAATTCCGGCTGAGTTAATTTTAGCTGGAGGCGAAAAATTGGGGAACAAGATACACAAACTCATTCTCCTTATCTGGAACAAGGAACAATTGCCACAAGAGTGGAAAGAATCAATCATTGTTGCAATTCGCAAGAAAGGCGACAAAACTGACTGTAATAATTATCGAGGCATTTCTCTTCTGTCAACGTAATATAAAACCCTTTCAAATATTCTGTTAGCAAGATTGACCCCATACGCAGATGAAATTATTGGAGATTATCAGTGCGGATTTAGATGAAATATATCAACTATCGACCAAATATTTACCATTCGTCAAATACTCGAAAAGAAGTGGGAATACAATACCCCGGTACATCAACTATTTATTGATTTTATAAAGGCTTACGACTCGGTTAGGAGAGAAACATTATACAACGTTCTTACAGAGCTTGGAATACCGAGAAAGCTGATTAGATTAATTAAGATATGTTTAAGTGAATCCCAAAGTAAAGTCCGGGTAGGAAATTTTTTGTCCACGAGCTTCCACGTCGAAAATGGCCTGAAACAAGGAGATTCGTTGTCGCCATTATTATTTAACTTTGTGCTGGAATACGCCATAAGGAAAATCAAAGATAGCAACCAGGGCCTAGAGTTGAACGGCATTCACCAGGTTATGGCATATGCTGATGATGTAAATTTAATAGGGGATGATAGGAGAACAGTAGAAATAAATGCAGAGATATTATTAAACGCTTGCAGGGACATGGGTTTAGAAGTAAATGCAGAGAAAACTAAATACATGGAATTGCGTCGGGACCGTAATACTGCAAATTGTGGAGGCGTTAAAATATTAAATAATCCTTTTGATAAAATTGATACTTTCAAATATTTTGGATCAATATTAACAGACGAAAATCATATTCACGAAGAAATTAAATGTCGACTAAAAGCAGGGAATTCGTGTTACTATTCGGTTCAAAATCTCTTGTCGTCGCGAATTCTGTCGAGGAATTTGAAGCTTAAAATATATAAAACGATAATCATGACTGTTGTTCTGTATGCTTGCGAAACATGGTCGCTTACTCTGAGAGAAGAACATAGACTGAAAGTATTTGAGAACAGGATCCTGAGAAGAATATTCGGACCCAAGAGAAACGAGAATGGGGAATGGCGGAAGCTTCATAACAAATAACTACATAGTTAATAAGGTTTACCAAACATTGTTAGGGTCGTCAAGTCTAGGAGGCTTAGGTGGGCAGGTCATGTAGACAGAATGGAAGAAAGGAGAAACGCTTTCAAAGTCTTGACTGGTAGACCCATAGTAAAACGACCATTAGGAAGACCTAGGCGCAGAGAGGAGGATAATATTAAGATGGATCTCGCAGAGATAGGAATACAAAGTAGAATCTGGATCCAGTTGGCTAAGGATAGAAGTCAGTGGAGAGCTTTTGTGAACGCGGCACTGAACCTCCGGGTTCCATAGGCCATAGAGTTAGTTAGTTTTGTTTTAGTTATAGTAATAGCACCACCTAGTTAAAGATGAGCCTGGAGTATCAACATGAAACAGCAACGAAGAAGAGAAGAATAAAGAAATATAAATACGTTAACTGAAACTCAGTATTGTTAAGCATAATATACTTACGCTATATTCACTTTCGCTTGAAATCATTTAAAATATCTTCATTACTCATCGCATCTTTGTTTCCTCTACAGGGCACCAGATTTTGTGCAATGACGCTGGAAACGAATGTGTAAAGCGTATCCAAGGTAATTTATTAAATAGTTTAAATATAGATAGTTTAAATATTTTTGAAGTTAATTACTAGATAACTTTGATAGCATCAGTATTATAATATGTAAAAACTAATATTACATAAATGGAAAACCATTTATATTCATCTGTCGGTATTACGGACCTCCTTTAACAGATTTCAGAAGGAACGCACCTTTCTAGAAGCAGAGTGCATAATATATTTGATTAAACGTACCGTAGAATATTATTATTAACTCGTAACGTAGTTGTGAACACTGGTGTTTCATCTTTTCTATTCCTCTAATACTGGTATTGTGAAGAAGTTAGTGTAAAGGGACTCCAAATGTTTAATTGTATTTCCTAATTGAGGAGAAATATATAGTTGAATTCCATATATTTTCTTCCATTCGTTTCGCTGTCATGATAAAGGAACATAAAATTACAATGAAGTATCACAAACAAATCAAATTGTTAAGCAATGAATATTGTGAAATAAAAAGAACTGTAAATAGTATGGAGTAATATAGCTGTGATAAATGAAATAGTATATTATAACAGGGTACGAAACACAATGATTGTACCTTACAACTTTGTTGCAAATTCAAAGTATGACAAAAACGCGTAAATCTTAACACTACGATTAAAATTTAATACATTTTATAATGAATAGATATTGCAAGTGTTCAACACCATAAGAGATCCTTCAATTGCGTATAATATTGTGAGTCTTAACACAAGAACGCTTAATATTTTTGACCCCTACTCCGCCCGCGAGTTATCATTTTCACACCGTTTACTTTTGTATAAGAAACTAAATTTAAAACGTGTTTAATGATGTTCGATTATATTCTCCTAATAGATATATTTAAGAAACAAAAATTGTTATTCATGTATTTTGTAAAAACTTTTAAGTCCAATATTTTTGACCCCTACTCCGCCCGCGAGTTATCATTTACACGCCGTTTACTTTTGTATAAGAAACTAAATTTAAAATATGTTTAATGATGTTCGAATATAATCTCCTAACAGATATATTTAAAAAAACAAAAAATTGTTATTCAATATATATTTTGTAAAAACTTTTAAGTCCAAAAGTTTTCATAATACTACCTACATGAAAGTCATTGTTCTTACAGTAATTTGTAGTAACATCTTACTAAATAAACTAGTTTTACATATATTTCAATTTACTTTGCTACACAGAAACGTAAATGGAAAAGTGACACAAGAAAAATTCTGCAACTTTGACTACTCAATTTTCGTCGCAATTGGTGCAAATATAGCGAACCCGGTTATCAGGTTTCCCCCCATCAGTTTCAAGCAGGTAGAGAAACTTTTGGTCGTGAGATTTCCCTTCCATGTTCTGATTTTACATTTCTTCCGTTTCCTAGTATCCTCTGACACCGAATTTGCCGCAACCACTGCTACATTCTTGAAATATCTGGGGCTCCATGCTTCCTCGTCTCTGCATAAGGTTGTCCCAGTTTTTCGGCCAATGACTGAATAAATTTTCTTCGGGATATTTCCTTCCCTAGATTCTTGCTACGTATTATTATCAGTGTAAGCATTGATGGCTGCAAAGTTGAGAAAATTGTAGAACCTGCGGACAGGTCATTGTCGAGACCCTGCCTTGACCGAATACTTTATGGCCATCTGGTCAACAATAACAACTCCTTATTTAGTAGTGTTGTAGAAAACAACACTTTCTAGGGTTTTCTTGTTAGTGCTGCTAATTTGGACGCCACCAGAATGAAGAGAGGAGAGAATCGTTTCTTGCACTGGTAAGCTGTAAGAGTCATTCCCTTGTGATCGTACATTGTCGAATTATAGCGTGACTGTTGAGACGTTATAATGGTATCTGGTATTTCTCTTCGCACCTTATCGAAGGTAACAACAGTGCTTATTATCTTCTTTTCGAGGTCCTTCGCAAGTTTGAGGAAGATGAAAAAAGTTGTCGCAGGTTACATTACGTCTAATGTTGAAGATGGGTTCTACTAATTTCATAACAACATACACTGCCACCGTTGGTTTTGGGTTCTGTGTTCATTCTTATCTAAATATGGAGATGCGTTTACTGTGTTTTTCTCGATGCGATATTGCGTTGGAAATTTATTCAGTGAAACCTCATACTTCTGATGTCCAAAATATATAACCTTCATTATTTGACGCAACGAGACTAAAGTACTTACAAAGCACTCTGGTCACGTGTCATACCAAAAGTCTAAAGCAATTAGCACAGACAGACCTTCATCAACCTTTACAGCTCAAACTAGCTCACAACAGTAAATTTCGTCACAGATACTAAGCGAAAATCTCAACTTTTCTTAATTTACGCTAGAGTGTCAATTTTCACTTTTGGTCGTTTTAAGCAAATGTGATCCTACTTTCGCTAATACATAAGTTATTTGGGCACAAACTCCTTTCCATGATTAAATTATTATTTTGGAAAAAAAGTCAAAAAGTTTCAAACCTCTAGCCAAAGAAATTCATATTTTATTCAGGGTTTTACGACGATAAGTATCAAAATGACTCCTATGGGCGTTCTAATATTAAGACGAAAGCGTTCTTGATTGAATTTATGTAGGTCCAAATATTATGAAATCATACTTCCAATGAAAAATACAGTCTTATTTTAGACATTCCAACATCGGAAATATGTCGATTCCACATAATATATATTAAAATATGTTTCCGATTTTACTTTCAGCTTACGTTTAAGAATTTTGTTCTCAGTAATATTATTATATCATTTATTTTTAGGATAGTTAGGTTAAATTTAATAAACAATGGTGAGTTAATTTTTGATGATACTAATCTGAATTCTTAAATTGCTTTTCTAGACCAACTAGAACCAGTTAATACGTTTCAACCTAAAGAATATGGATTGAATTGTATGTGCTACTTATCGTGCATACAGATAGATGGTGTAGGAACATACATTCACAGGTATATATGGCATATGTTACTAGTAAATATATAGTATGCATGTAAATATACAATAGTTACTGTGATTGAGACTTTACAGCACACTTTTCTATAGTCATTTAGTTAATTTCTAAAAATTTCCTTTGATCACACCTATTTCGCATAAAACTTTAAGCATGTAATCTCTCCAGTTCTTGATTGAGTTAGTATCAATGTAATGAAATTAAGCACTATAAATCATATGTCTTATCCTCATGGTTCTCCGAACACATCTAATTATGCCAAGTGTTCTCAAGATATTATGCCGGACTTTTCGAATGTAATGACCTCACTTAAATTGCATACTTTCACCTAGAAACATCTTGTTTGATGTTATAAACTAAAACGCTAAAGCACAAACAAAGCAAACAAAATGTATACGAGTAGGATCAGAACGTATTACACAAAACCATTAAGCTCAAACTCTATTCGAGACCAGTATTTGAATAATTCGTCTGAAGTTCTTTAATTTAAAAAGAAAATCAATTAAACTACATTGGCTACTTCCTTATGATCAAACGTACATATCCAAAGTGTTACATAATACCAAGAATTATATTCAAAATGGCTAGGAGAATACCATAGTTTTTTATCTATTTAACTACCTGGAGGCCCAAATACATCAAGCCATTGAGCTTTGTGCTTCTTGCTATTCTTGAGGATAGAGTTTTCGTAATATATCATCAATATATAAAAAATCATCATCGTGAATTTGCAAATTTGTAAAAGATCATGTGTTCAAATACAAGGTTGTATTCGATGGTTCCAGGACTGAATCTGTAAAATGATAGTTTCTTGCCTTCGCAGTTAAATTCCTCCATTATCTTCAAAGTACTCCTCTTTTGCATTAATACATTGGTTCCAGTGTTTCTGTTATGCTTGGAAGCATTTCTGGAAGTCCTTTTTTGGAATAGTGTCAAATACCCGCTGCAATTCTTCTTGAATTTCTGGAATAGTGTGCAATTCATCCAACACTTCAGCTTTAGGAAAAGAAAAAGTAAAGGGGGGTCAGGTCAGGTGGGTATGGGGTGTGGAGAACTACTGTCATGTCTTTCGTAGCCAAAAGACTGCACCACTTTAAAGGACCGGTGTGCATTTGCATTGTCGTGGTGGAGAATAAGGTTACCGATATGTCATTTCTTTGGCCTTTTGCGAAGCAAATTTTCTCGCAACCTTCTCAAGACATGAGAGTACAAGTCTGCATTGACCGTGCTTCCATGTGAGATATTTTTCTGGTGTAAGGTTCCTTTCTTGGTCAGAGAAACAAACGAGCATCATCTTGAATTTGGTTCGTTCAATGCTTGCTTTTTTTGGGTCTTGGAGACCCAAAATTTTTCAATTGAGAAAACATCAGTTTAATTTCTTTATCGTAAGCATCAACGATGTTTTCATCGCCTGTAATGACGTTGACAAGGCCGTGGGATTGTTTTTTCACAGTTTCCTTTAGTTCCTCATAGATTTGCACTAGACAGTCTTTTTGATCCTGGGTCAACACTGTTGGCACAAACTTTGCTGGAATGCGATGCTTGTTCAACTGACAGTGAGAATATGCTGACATGATCCACACACAATTCCAACCTCTAAACAGATATCTTCTATGGTAAGTCGACATTTTTTGTTCGTAGCCGCTCTCACTTCTTCCACTTTTGATGGGGTTGTTGCAGGGCACGGTCTACCCGATCGATCATCAGCAGCACTCATCGACCCACCATAACCTACATACCCAATACGGCCCACGACATACTATTAGAAAGACGAATTAGATGAAAGGAGACGAGATAACAATTTGTCTCGTTTCGAAAACACGAGATGACACTGGGATAGCCACGAGACGAGACACAGGTTTCGTCTCGCATCGCTAAAATGAGTCAATTTAACAGGCAATCATGTTGTGTCTAGTGCATCATAATAATATCTTTTCTAAAGTTCTCTTTTCATTTCATTATCAGATTATTTCTCGACGTCCGACATCGGATCATGTTTCATTGACCGTCACGGTTCCGGAACCTTAGGTGATAATGCTTATAATTAAGACTTTGATGTTTTATAGATGTTTGTATTCCGCATTCTAATTATGTAAGCGTATACTCGTCAACTCGTTGATTTGAATGGAAGCACCTCACTATCAGTTCCAGGAACATCTCTCTCTTTCCGTTTCAGAGGTGATGATAGACAAAAGGGTAAAATTGCATAGAAATTTTACGGCATTTCTGGCAAGATGGTCTCTGCAATAGGCACATTTCTGAAGAAAGTTCCCTATCGTAGGAACTCACATGTGCGAATTCTGGAAAATTTGCAGTTTTTGAGACTACCATCCTCTGATGCATACCCCTGATTACATATACCTGCTTCCTCGTTTTCACTGTTTCACTTCTTTAATAAATTTCACCGAAATGTTAAACTCTTTTTCACTTAACGCATTAAACGGATAATACGCTCTCTTTCACCACCTCTCACGTGTTCTATGCATATTTTTTAAAAAAATATATACACTCCTTGAAGCAATTCGAACCGCCATCCTTTGGATTTGTAATCTAGCGCCTTAACCACTAGACAAAGATCGTTGCTTGGTAAACGTTTAGTTGTTGGAATATATGTTCGCATTTGTAATTTATCTTCCGACTTCGACAATTTCTAGTTTCTTTTTCTCCGCTTTCTCTGTATTGATTTAATTCTCATATTCTAGATGATTATGGTGCAGGAATGTAGTGGCTAAAACGCTAGATTGAAAATACAAAGGACGTAAGGTGGAATCCACTACAAGTAGAATGTTTTTTTAATAATGCGTATAGCACGTGAGAGGTGGTAAAAGAGAGCGTATCACCCGTTTGAGATGTTAAGTGGAAACTTGGTAAAAATTCCACTGACATTTATTAGAGAAGTGATACAATGAAAATGAGGAAGCAGGTATATCTAATCTGGGGTATAAATGAGAGGGCGGTAATCGATAAAACGAAATTTTTCCGAATTTCACACATGTGAGGCTCTACAATAGGCAAACTTCTTCAGGAATGTGAGTATTACAGAGACCATCATATTCCACCGATTTCGCTAGCCAAAGTCAGTTTCCAATAACAAATGGTGTAGTGTTTTTCCCTTAGAACGATAAATTAAAAAGTGCACGCTGCAGATGAACGAAGTGTTTCGAATGTCCTAGTAATTTCTTTGCTCTTTCCCAATTAACATGCGTAAACCATCTCTATCATGATACAAGTGTTTGCGTTCACTTTCTTAAGGATTGCTCATTTAGTATTGGAAGTCACTCTTTGATTCTTCACTATTGCTTTGAAAATAAAATAACCTCAAAAGGATTAGCACCTATATTGATTATCTGTATTACTCACAAGTTCAGCACTTCATTGTCTTCTCATGCAGCACCATAAGCTAAATATTGCTAAGTTCAGCCCTGATGTTTGAAACGAACCAGTAATGTTCCTCTAATGATATTTCCACCAAAGTGCATGCCGAAGTTAATTTATTCGATGATTTGGAGACAATTATTGTCCATTAATAAACTAAATAACATAAAATGGAGTAAAATTAGAGAAATGATATCGTATTATACAGTAAAATGGTTCCCCTAAGATGGTTACATGTGGTACTAAATTAAGGAAAGAGAAAAATTAACTTCATTGAATAATATTAAATGGTGCCCCAAGCGACCTAAAATTTTGAATCCGATTACAGTACATAATATATGGAAAAATCTGGAATAAAATCTTGTAATTTAGAAACGGCTTAAGGGAACGCAAAAAAATCCTGAATAATGGAACTAGAGGAAGAAACACATATAATGTAGTATAGTATTGTCACAGCGGACATCTTGAAGTCCGCCATCTTGGATTCAGATCAAAATTTTCAAATAGGAAGAGGGTCATGTGACATATCGCTTTGAGGTGGCGTTTCGTCGGAAAGACAAATCTGGCACTATTTTAGAGATAGCCTTAGTCGTCTAAGAATTATTATCTGTGAAAATATTTCTCTTTTTCACAAGTAATAACTCTTACACAATTAAATGTAAAGATATTAGTTAGGCTCGAAAAGAACAAGAGGGATATGCGTGGCTTCATTAGAAAGAGGAACGAAGAGGAACGAACGCACTTCTGAAAATGATTTGTATGAATTTTACACTAAAATACACGGAGGTGAGCATTTTAAGAAATGAAGAGGAAAACTCAGTTGAATATGTAAGATAAAATGTAAATATGTGCCTGTATGCGCCCGGACCCTGCAAGAGATGTAGAAGGGGAAAAATTAATTTTAAAACTCCAAGACAGGTTGCTGCTCTTGATCGATACAATTCCACTCATAGAACGAGAATACATATTCTGACAGCGACGGCAGAAACATTAGGCCATAATGTAAAGGAACTAGTAATAAATACGCATCGATGCTGAGAGAAAATCCGTAGCGAAGTTGCAGAAGACCACAAAAACAATTTTGGAGTGCATCAAGTGCGTTAGTTGTGCAATGAGACGGAAAACTACTGCCGAATTTGACTGGTAGAGAGACTATCGACGGGTTATCAATATTTATTACAGGAGATGCTCATCAGAGGCTAATTGGTGTTCTCAGTTTGTCATCATGAAGAGAAGAACGAACATATTATTTCTACTACAGTGCATTAGCTTGAAGACTGGAACTTGGTAAAGTTCGTGCAGGCAGTTTGTTGTCACACTACTCCCTGCAATATGTGCCATGTGAACGGTGCTTTCATTCTGCTAGAGCAGATGCTCCAAAATGATTTTCTATACCTTTCTTGTAGACACTACATTTATGAATTGGTTTTAAAATGTGTTTTTGACAAGTGTTGTGTTTCATTTGCATCTGGACGTTCCCCTATTTAAGAATTTTCAGAACGATTGGTCTAAAATAGGTTGTACTAACTTTATTCCAGAATTAATGATAATAATGACGTAAGGAACAACATTTCAGATGTAAGAAATGAAGTATTGAATTTTGCTATCAAACTTGTAGAAGCAGGACACCACAGAGAAGATTTCAGTAATTCTTTTAGAACTGACATTCTTGGATGGCATATCTCCTCGATGAGTTTTCTTTCGTTTGCCTGGAGCAATTCACCATGCAAGGTAGACCATGCTTCACCATGCTTCACCATGGGAAAAGCAATATACTGTTTAAAAATATTTCTCTTTCGCCAACATTTTCGTTTAATGAAGCAAATAGAAACGGGTCTTCGGAGAGCATGAATTTTTCTGATACGACTATATGTCCAAGCTTGATTTAAATGTGATCAAGTATCCCATTCACCATTACAAGACCTGCAATTTTTGAAAGCTTTGTACAGTTATGGGCAAATAGATAATGAATTATCTGAAGTGGCTCTTTCTAAATTTTCTCGGCATCTCTGGTACTTGAAGGAGGAATACTCAGCATTGGAGTTTTTTAAAGATGAAGTTAAAATAGTCGAAAAACAAAAATTGGTTGAAAGAATTACAACTGTAAGGAGAAACCGTGAAGCAGCAAAGATGCATGACGCAAGAATAATACCATAAAAATTCTTGCGAAAAGAGAAATCAGTAATTTTGATACAACAAACATTTTTTTCTCGTGAGATTTAAAATACCCAAAGGGTTTCTTGAGTGTGATCCAAGTTCATGGTCAAATAACAATGACTATCTCCAAGAAAAGACAATAGTTAAATTCATCTCCGTAATAAACGATGCAGCAGAAAGGGGAGTGAAACTAAGGAGTGTATCGAAAAGTAGTTAGCAACATTGCATATATCAGGAAGGTCAGAAGAAAAGATAAAAAGTGAAGCAAACCCACATTTTTATTAATAGAGAGCCTCTATGTATCTACATGACAAAGAAAATACAACTTACATGTCCCGTCGTACATATGAACGTAGTTTCTGTTTAATTCCAGCCATTAACCGTTGCACAGTCTCGACGGTGCATTTCCTCGATTCTGCAGCCCAGTTTCTCTTGAAGTCCGCCATGTTGCGCACTGGTTTATCATTCTTTCGGAAGTTGCGTTTGACAATTGCCCAATATCTTTCGATTGGACGGACTTGTGGGCAGTTTCGTGGATTCATGTGTTTCCCTACAAACTCGATGTTCTGTTCATTGGGCTACCGTACTGTCGTCTTAGCATAGTGTGCTGTTGCTAAGTCGGGCCAAAACCAGGGGGGTTGCATGCCTTTTATACAATGAGTCGTTAGATATGGTTACTACGAGCACACTTTCTCCTTCCACCCTCTAACTAACAAAAACTATAAAACCGCCACTGTGCACTTTAACACAGAGGGATAACCCAAAGTGAGATTGAATATGCTTTTATGACATTTAAAATCATAAAAACTTACATCTAAAACTTATAACTAAAAGAATTTGTTTAGATTACTGTTCCTTTAATGGAAAGACAAAATTTTATATATATTTTTTGGTGAATATCGCCCCAACCATCGCGACATTCTGTGAGCACCATCCATATATATGTGCCCTCCGATTTCAAAAAATATTATGAGATGTATTATCTTAGATTAATGTTTAGTTCAGCCATATCTTCATCTTCTTCAAATTCAGTTGTTTTTATGTTTTTTAGATTTGAAATTTGTATATCGATATTATCACAATCATGTTCATACATACGAAGCTTTTTAGATAGTTCTTTCATGCGTTTTTGTACATTTCTAATATTATCCTTAGTTCGCTTCTTTTTTAATTTTAATTGTGTGATTTTTAGCTCAATTGTTTCATTATCAGACTTAGCAACAATGCTTTCTAAGAATCTACATACTCTTTGATCAGATGTACTGCTCATTCTGCGCTGTATGAGGAAATGCAAGCTGGTATATGTATTTACTTATTACATCATCTCTGAAACAAGTTTAAAAAGAAAAAAAGCTACTAACATACATATACATATATAGCAAAGAAGAAGGAGGAAGTAAAACATGAACGCTTGCCATTTTTTTTCTCTCTCTCATTCTCTCGCTCTTTTCTTCCCATCAGCTCTGAACGACAGAGAGAGAGAGAGAATGATTAACGCCGCAGTATGTCTCGCTTTCCATATAGATAACATTGGATTTAACGGCTTCACATAGCTCGGGCGCTGTATCCTTCGCTAAACTTTTCTTTCGTAACGATTCGTAACGATCAGAATTTAAGCGAAGAATGTTGCGCTGTTATACGGCGGCCTTGTCTACAGAGCCACTATTTAGTTCCAAAACGTGCCACATGTACGCACTAGTGTTTCATATACAAAATGTATTTCTTACATCTTTTTTCTCTCTCTTTCTTCCACACATCTCTAGAATTGAAGCATTTAGTGATACCAGATTTCAATAACTGAGTTGTATTGTATATTCAAAGGTCTTAGTTTTATGGCTTTATAACCATAAAACACTTAAAACAATCTTAAAATTACAAGTTCGGATACTGATAATGGAATCTTCTGTTAACCTCGTTCTCTATAAGAAACAATGACATCTTAAACTCTGTCCACTGATCGTAATTCAGGCTGAATAGACAGCCGTTAATATCAAAAACCACTTGAACTTCGGTTTGCACATTTTTCACAATTACATTGAAGTTGTTAGTAAGTAGAAACTTCTTTTGGGGATCCATTCTAAACACTTCATTTTTTACTTATGACAACATATTTTTGTTCATTTTCATTCATTTTTAGATTTACATACAGAACTCGACAGTTGGATAGTTTTCTTTTAGACCAGTGTATTTGATTTTTATCCCATCTTTAACGATCTCATCAATCATTTTATCTGTTAAGTGTTTTGTAAATCTAGGTGGAAGAAAAAACTTGGACTCTTCACACTCGACCAAAATGCTCTTTCCAAACTTAGTTTTAATCTTTTCCATTTTCACAATCTTATATTCCGTATTTAATTCTAATTCTCTTAATCCAACAACTTGTTTCTGCTTAAGACTTCCAAGGTTGTTTAAAAAATCAACGTGTTTTGCCATCGTATTTATTATATAGAAGATCAATGAACACTTTTCAATTTTTATCTTCACCAAAAAAATATTTAATCATTTTCGTCAATTTCGTTTGATGGAAAAATTTCCATAAAACAATCGTTAATGAAAACAGTTTGAGGATGCAAGGGTATCTTTTCGATATCCTTTAAAGTCGCCTATGGCTAACTGATAAAGGTCCAGTGATACTGGCCCTTAGATCCTTGAATTGTTTTTGATATTTTGTTAACTATCTAAAACTCTTCTACCACTTTCTCATTCTTGGGATCATATGTAAAGTTCTTTCGCCCAATTAAAATCGCATAACATATAGTATCAGCAGTCACAGCTTCTGCAAAGTCTACAACAATTTTTATGTTCGTTCTCTCATTTATCGATACATTCTTCCTCTTACTACAATTAATCACATACATTGGCCTGCTATCTATAAACTCTTTAGGTTCATAGTACATTTCGGTGTTGCCACACGTTATTCTCTTAAATGGAGTATAATCTTTATACATCTTAAAATAATCCTTGTTAGCAATATCTAAGTTTCTTGATTCTTTTGGAAATACCTCATTCCTGCCATTCTTAAGATAGATATTCTTTACCTTACAATGATCAAACTTACTTGCATCTGCCGTTTGTTTACCACTTCTATCAGTTTGGAACATTACAACTACGAAATCAGGCATATCAAATTGTCTAGAATTAAATTGAGTAGTAACATCAAACTCCAAGAAAGAACCTGTAACAGTCTTTTGAACACATTGATAAGTATGGAATGAAAACATGATTTTTGGTTCTTTAAGAATATTCAACTTTAACTTGTTTTCATAATTAGATTCGTATTCAACAATAGGCATTCTTATCTCCATACTTTTTATTGTTATTTTTCCATCATGAGGAGCCGCTCCTGATCCAGTCCATTTGTTCAAAACATCGTTATTGTTGTTAGCTTTTGTAAATGTTATTCTCAATCCACCTTTCCACATAACCTCTTTATAATCACTTAAGAAGCCTGGAATTAATCTTAATGGATACAAAACACTAAAGTCCTTTCTTAGACCAAGTTTATCATCTGTTTCAAATCCTGCTTGTTTTAGATATTCAACTTCTGGCTTGGAAACCTTTAATGTTCCGACAGCTGTAGATGTTATTCCTGGTAGCTCAATCTTATCTATAACCACTCCATGCTTTCTAACCTCAATTTGAGAAAAGAAGAATGGGAAGAAGTTATCTACAAGTTTTATAGTATCGTTTGCGCCAAATGTTCCTCCAACTGATGCACCAACCACTTCAAAAGTCATATGACAATCGGCTTTGTGTGGATGTACGAACCCATCACCCACGTTGAAATCGAACTCAATATCTTTGTTAGCTTCATTCAAATTATTAAATGTTCTTGCGTTAGCTTTAAAACTCTGTAACTCATAACTCTCAACACTATCCATTTATTATAAAGAAAATCTTGAAACAACGCTTTGATGGGATATACCCATAAAAGACTCATACATAATAACAATCAAAAACTTATAATCCCCATCCCAACTTAACCTTAGCATTCATAGCAGTACCAACCCCAAAAGCAGCTAATCGTTCACCAATTGGTGCATCACTACTAAATGCTCTTTTCCATGCTTTAGTTTCTAGTTCCTTATCTGCAATATGTCTTGACTCTGAATCTTTATTGTCTCTGTAGTATATATCGTGTTCTTTACAAGCCTCATCTAATGGGTTAACACCTTCATCACCTCTCTCTAACCTTTCTTGAAGCTTAGTCCCAGGCCCTCAAAATCTAAAACCTGGAATATGTAATTCAAATGGGAGCTTATTAATTAAATCATTTACTAATCCTTTCCCAAGCTTCTCATCATTCCAGAATCGTGGTGGTAATGTATTTAAGATCTTAATCAAATAACCTATACCTTTTGGATCATTAGGAATAAACTGTGAAAGCTTATTATTAATCATACTCACTATACCTACTTTCTCATTGTAAAAGTTATGATTAACAGCCCTTTCTTCTCCATCTATAACTATTAACCTATCTATAAGCTTTCTCACATCATCCATCCATATATATTCTTTAGACATCTCTGTATATTGTTTAATTCCATCACCAGTCCTTTTAGGTGTCGTGTTCTTTTTAGGAGCTGGGGGTAAAGTTGGTTTAATATAATTATCCCAAATAGGCTTGATAATATTAATGTACTTTGAGCCTCTACTAGATGCTACCTTTTTATCTCGATTATATTTTTGGAAGGCAGGATCTGAGTCTATTATTATTTCCTTGTACTGTTCAAAATCATCATCGTCATAATCTTCGATGGTTTTATTAGTATTCGTCGTTAACAATTCCCATAGACCTTCTATTCCTTTATAAGTTTTACCATTAATTATCAAATCATCGCCATTCACTTTAACTTCCAAATTTCCTATCTTGTTTATTATTTTTCCATCTTCTTCTACAGTTCTTATTCCAAACACAGTATCATTTCTTTTACTATAATATTTCGTTGCAATCTTACCAAATGACTGTGCTGTTGTTAAAGGTTCTACTCCTTCCACTTTGTCTTTAATTTGTTTTCTCATTTGTTTTATTTCTCCCGTTATAGGCGTATCACTACTACTTGGAGAACTATCATAAGTTATCTTCTTAGGTGTTTCTAGTAGACTGGGATCTATTGAAGCCGTCTTACGTGCAACTGGAACAAGTTCAGTTATTAGATTTTTATTTTGTTCTGCTACTTCTTTGATCTCACTTCCCAAGTTTTGAATAGCATCAATTACAGGTTGCTCTTGTGTCTTAAATTTATCGTATATACCTGCTCTTTCTTTCTTCCAAGATTTGAAGCCCTTTATCAAGAACTCCTTCAACTTAATATTCTTATCAATTTCTTTCTCATCCATTTATTGTATAGCAAACGAACAAACGTCAATAAGCGTCAAAGAACGTCAATAAACGTGAAAAAACGTCAATAAACGTCAAACGTTAAAACGTAAAACGTGAAAAACGACAAACGTTTAAGAAGTGTTTCATTTTGTTCGAGTTGGAAGTATGTGTACGCTGAAAATGAAGCAACAAAAGAGACATTAGAAACGTTTTGAAATATGTCGATATTTAAACTTGATAATCAAGAGTTATTAACACTATTAGATGTAGAAGGCAATGTATGGTTCAAAGGCAAAGACGTTGCCACAATTTTAGAGTATTCACGACCAAGAGATGCTATTCAAAATCATGTAGACGAAGAAGATAAAAAAATTTCAGAAGTTAAGGGCGGCAATTCACCGCCCTTATCAAAAACACATCCAGATACAATCTTCATGAATGAGTCTGGGCTTTACTCTCTGGTTCTACGGTCAAAACTACCCAAAGCTAAAGAGTTTAAGAGATGGATAACAACCGAAGTACTACCATCAATCAGACGAAGAGGCCAATACAAACTAGATCAGCCAAACAACATTCTCCAGCTAGTGTCAAGTTTCAAGAATATGTTAGCAATCCAATCAGATACGATCAACACATTAAGCCACAACTTGTTTAAACGCGAAAGCCTACTCCAAGCCGTAGAGCCCAAGATAGTACCCGACACACACAATGAGCTCAAGTTACACAAGTTTGTTTTAATCAAGAAGAACTACAAAGATGGAGATGATTCAGACGACGAGACAAACCAACGCAACGTTGAGTTTGAATACTACGCCATTAGAGTCCAAGAACAAAACTTACAATCAAGACTCGACTTAGCGCGCAAACGTTACCCACAAATGGAAATCATTATGCAAGTAACAGACCCCAACTCAATCAATCTATTCAATAGGGTTAAAGAGCGCTTACAAGACAAGATAAAAACAAAACAGATGCACTTATCACTTGGTTCAACATTGAGCGAGTCGGACCTAATGATGGAGATACTTAAAGTTCACAAGGACAAGCTTAATCAAGTTGAAGACAGTGCCCAAGATAGCGATAAAGAATAACTCACATACACCAATTAGCTTTATGAACATGTTCATCAAGCCTATTAATGAATACGAAGAACGATAGATTCTTATTCAAACGTTCAAGAAGTGTTTTATCTTGTTCCTATACTTACCATTGTTTACCTTCCTTGTCATATCAATTACTATGAAACCATAATTTTCTTGCCAACATTTTGAACATATCTCTTTAAATTTATCATAAGACATATCTCCTCCAACAAACTCATTATACACATGTTTAAGATTAGTATCATCCTGTCTGAATATGCATAGGAAGTTGACGTTATCTCTTATAAGCTGTTTAGGTACTTTTGAATATGTTTGTGCAAGATAGAAACAGTCTAAATGTCTATGCCTACCTCTTGTAAAGTAATTTCTAACAGTATCTTGATTCTCCAAAATGTAATCGTCAAACACAACAACAGAGTATTTTTCACATTCATCAATAGGCACAATAGAATCATTACTGCTTAAGAAGGTTGCTATCTGCTTTTTAAACTTTAGTTCTGCTTTCTCAAATCGATCTTTTAACTGCTCATACTTTGGCTGATTCATGCTTTTAGAATATATGTAGAAGTAATTATTGTTTAACCAACCTGGCTGTAATAAGAAGTTAAATAGCAAAAATGTTTTACCACACCCCGACGAACCTACGATAAGACAACGAATATCATCTGGTATAAGTTCTCCATTTCTTTTCTTAACCGTTGTTTCTTTTATCATCTCCTGTACATCCCAATTAATAGTTTTCTTACTCATTTATTATATAGAAAATCGTTCTTTACAGACGTCGGGAAAATCGATGGCTGTTGTGTAGATGTTAAAACACTTCGGTTGTTATCCATCTCTTAAACTCTTTGGCTTTGGGCTTCTTTGATGATAACACTAAGGAATACAGACCAGATTCGTTGATGAAGATTGTATGAGGCTGTGAATTGACAGGTAGCGTTTCCTGTACAACCCCCTTTATATGTGACAGTTGTGTTTTATCATCTTCGTCTACATGATCTTGGATGGCGTTTCTGGGCTCTCCTCCATCAATTGAACCAAGCATAGTCCTGAATGCCACGATAGAGAAAATCATCTCTTTTATGATCTTATATCTTTAAGTTGTTCTCTGATCTTAAGCAACGTATCTTTTATATATTCGCTATCCATTTCACAATTCAATGTTATTATCATCTCTAACTGTTCTTTAAATGAGTTAATACAAGTGACAATGGTTTTATACTCGTCTTTTCTTTTGCTTATGTTTAACTTCGAAGACAAACCTGTTATTATAGCACTTCCAGCTGCAAAAGACGTTGTTAATATTGAGTAAATTGTTACAGGTATAAAAATATTAATAAACCCAGTTGTTGCAGAAAGAATAACCGACAACGTGATCAAAGTGTAGTATGCATATTTAACAATTCGTAGTTTTCTCTTTTTCTTCTCTAAACTGTATTCTAACTTTCGAATGACATCTTCTATTAACTTGATTACTTTCTCTCTTGGAATATCTCTAGGTAAATCAAACTCATTCATTTATTATATAACAAATGGCTAAGGTATTTAAGCTAACGAGTGATACTTTGGTTTTGAAGAAGAATCTCCATTACGAATTAGACAACAGGAACAACTATTTAAGTATAGGACTAGTTGGGGTTTACAGTACATATCTGACACCAAACATAACAACACAAAAAAAAACAGTTTCTCATATGGTGATAGACAAGTTTTTATACCAGAAGGGCAATACAGCTTAAACAGTCTTAATGAATATTTAAAATCTCAATCCATCAACATAACATTATCAGAAGATCATTTAAGTAATAGAGTTGAAATTGAAACTGATAGTAATGATGTTACAATTGGGAGTATAGGCACTGTCCTCGGGTTTAATGTTTTTGAAGTTTTAGAAAAGAACAAAGCACATATTGGAAGTAAGTTGCCAAAGTATCATCCGTTTAATACTATAAATGTTCACTATAATATAGCAGATGCCATGCTTGTTAAAGATACAGAATACACACATAGAGGAACAGGAATTATTGCCTCATTCAAAACAGATGCTGAGTTCAAACATAGTATTATTTACGAGCCTACTTATCCATTATTTTTCCCTATATCCAAAGACAAGGTTGATAATTTTGAGATAAGGATAACAGATGAGAATGATTCCTTAATTGATTTTGGTGGAGCAACAACAACTGTACTTTTGCAAACCAAGATTTTCTCTTAGATAAATAGGAAGATGTGTTCCATTAAAGGTTGAATGTTTAGTGTTCCTTATAACGAACTAAATATTGATCATGTATAACCAAAGAAACAACTTAACGATAAATCTAAGAAAATTAAAGAAGGTAAAGGAATGGATTTAACTTTACCTACTGCACAAATGAAAAAGATTAAGAAAGAGCATATTGGCGGTTTTATCTTTACAATTCCAGCCATTCTAGCAGCTTTAGGAGCAGTTGGCTCATTAGCAGGTGGTGCAGCAGCGATTACTAAAACTGTACTTGATGCTAACAAGAATAAACAAGAACTTGAAGAACAAAAAAGACACAATATGGCTATGGAAGAAAAGCAGGGGGCAGGTAAACCAAAGAAGTCAAAAAACTAAAACCATTGACCAACTTCGATATAGAGAGGTTGGTTAAAGAATTAAAGATAAAACGATTTAGAGGTGTATTTATGAGTGACGAACTTCCACAAAAACCTTATGTAAATGAGTGTGGTATAGTTAACCTTGATAAATCAGAAAACATTGGTACTCATTGGATATTTTATTGGAAAGATAACAACATAAAGTACGTGTTCGATTCTTATGGTGGTGTTCCTCCTAAACAACTGGTACAATATCTTGGTACCGAAAACTTACTTTACAATGACGAACGAATACAAGACTTTAACTCAGTTATATGTGGTCATCTTTATGTTAAGGTTTTAAATCTTCTAAATCAAGGGTATTCTTTTAGCGACGTTATGTATATGATTAAAAATGATTAAGCGCTTTTATGGTTTGTATCCATAAAAGTTTTGTTTAAGATAAATATGGAAGCTATACACAATAGATTTTTAGATTATTTTGAGAAGCATGAGGATGAACTAGATCCACTAGTTAGTTATAATTTTTATCAGTATTTTCAGGATGTTAGCGAGATAGACTTACAAGATAAAAACAACCTATATAATGTTATTGATCTATGGAAAAGGTTAATACCAAAATATTTGTACACGGGAGAAGAGTTGGAAAAGTTACGTCCAATAATTACCTTAAAGGACTTGTTGTCAAATTATAGCTCTAGACCATTACAATGCAGTTATTGTGGTAGTAAGTCATTAACAAAAGGTATGAGTAGTTACATTTGTGATGATTGTTCTGTAGAGAGTGGTTGGGTTTACAGTACTTGTGAAGAAACGAAAGCTGCTTGTATAAGAAAACCATGGTATGATACTATAAAAAGGTTTAAGTTGCAGTTATCTCGTTTGCAAGCTTTACAGGATAGAATTATTCCCGAAGAGGTTCTCAAGGTGTTAAATGATGAACTTAGAGATATACCAAGAGATTTAATATCAACAAAAGATGTTCTAGAAGTACTGAAGAAAAACAAATACACAAAATATTATGATGATGTCTATTTAATACACTATCACCTTATCGATCAAAAACCATTAAACTTACGGCATATGGAAGAAACACTTATAAACGACTTCGAAAACTTACACGAGGTCTTTAGGGAGCTGCATCCGAAAAGAGTATTGTTTATTAACTTAAAATGTGTATTGTACCATCTATTGAAAAAGCACGATGTTCATGTTGATATTGATTTTAAACACTCACTTAGACAAATAGAGATGTTAAAGAAATGTTTTGAAATATTAGGATGGGCATTTTCTGTATAATAAATGAGTATGGATATATTTGGTAATGTTAAAGATAGAAAAGGTGATGTTGATATTAGTGAAGAAAAATTAAAATTGTTGGAGAATTTAAATGATCTTGTTAGTGTAAGTCAACTTAGATCAATAGAAGCCCAATTAGAGAACGATAGAAAACGATTTGAAGATGCATTAGAAACGTTACAACACACATACGTCAAGAAAGAAGATATTGAAAAGATTAGGATGGATACTACTAAACTGGTTATGCAAAAAGAAACCATGCCTCTACTATATCGATTAAAAGTTAAATACGTTAAGGAGCCAATCTTTAGAATATTTAATCTTTCTAATGGTTACAAATTTCTCTATAATGGGAAAATAATGCACATGGACTTAAGTTTGGATAAATACTTTCTAGATATATATTTGGGTGATACTTTGACTAAAGAGATACCTTTTGACTTTAAGAAGAACGATATAATTACGATTAAACAAAATAAAAACTCTGCTATGGAAGAAGGACAATTATTGTTTGTTGTAATGTACATAGAAAGAGAGCTTTCCTAAAGACGTTTGCAATATAATAAATATGGATATCTTTGGTAATGTTAAAATGACATTAGATAATACAATTGTGAGAAAAGATATTGCTATGTTGAAAGAAGAGCTTAACTTCATCAAACGGAGTTATGTTATAGAGCTTCATAGTCGATTGATATCAGAAAATGTTGAAACTCCGTTCTTGTTAATACATAATCTATCTATCACATACAAATTTCTTTATAAAGGTAGGATAATGCATATAGAATCATCTTACAATACGTATTATATAGATATATATTTAAAGGATTCTCTAGTTGAAACTTTTCCATTGCACTTTAATACAAATGATAATCTAGCAGTTAGACCATCTAAAGGTTCTGATCTGAAACATGGTAAATTACTATTGCTTCTTATGCATGTAGAAAGAGAAGACGAAGATAGTGATGGTGATGGTGGGAATGTTGAAAGCATAATATTAAACAGTGATAGTTATTGATTTTCTATATAATAAACAGGATGTATTGTGTTAAGTGTAAGAAATCGACAAATACGAAGATACCATTAGAATTGAACAAACAAAGAATGGAAGATATCTAAAGAAAGGTATTTGTTCTGTATATGGTGTTACTAAAACTCAATTCGTTAAAAAGCCTGATTGACTAGAAGAAGGTAAAGGTGTTAGAGAAGACATTATAGAAGAAATTCACAAACCATCTAGAAAAAACTTTGACAGATTAAGTGTAGTTATAAAAGGTATCGATGATCTTTGGCAAGCTGATCTTGTAGAAATGGATAGTGGAGTATTAAAAGGCGTTTCCAAAATCAATAAAGGTTATAAGTATTTGCTAAAGATTATAGATGTGTTCTCGAAATATGAGTTTGCTGTTCCTGTTAAAGATAAGAGTGGGAAGAATGTTACAGAAATCCTAGTAACTTACAAACAGATCAAGGTAAAGAGTTTTACAATAAAGCGTTTAAGAAGTTGATGGATGAAAATAAGATTAATCACTACTCAACCTATAGTGGTAAGAAAGCTTCTGTTGTTGAGAGATTTAATCGAACACTTAAGCAGAACATGTGGAAAAGATTCACAACACAAGGGAATTATAAATGGATAGAGATATTACCAACACTAGTTAAAGAGTATAATCATCAAATTCATAGAACAATTGGTTTAAAACCTATAGAAGTTATTAAGAAGAATGAGCGAACAATATTGGAGAAAGTGTATCTAAAAGAATATAAGCGTGTTAAGCCCAAATACAAGTTAGGTGATCATGTTCGTATAAGTAAGTCGAAAGGGTTATTTGAGAAAGGATATACACCTAATTGGTCAACAGAAGTATTTGTTATTAGTGAAGTTATTCCATCCAATCCACCTACATATAGAATTAAAGATTTAGAAAAAGAGGATGTGCAAGGTAGATTTTACGAACCAGAACTATTAAAGACGAAACATAAAGATGAATACTTGGTGGAGAAAGTGTTGAGAAAGAAAGGTGACAAAGTATACGTTAAATGGCTAGGGTTTGATGATTCGAATAATAGTTGGATAGATAAAGGTAATGTTATAGTGTAAATATAAATGTTGTCTTTTATGGTTATTCCATAAAAGGCTGGTTTAAATGAGATAAGGGGTAACGAAACGATACCCCATAACATATATTTCCAGAACCGGTATTCCGGGTCTAGAAATTATCAAAAAAGCGATGGGAACGATTCTACCAACCGCCCTATGTACACAATCAAAGGTGGAAAAAGGCTTGATAACTGGTTGAGAAATAAACAATCAAAAGATATAATAAGGTATTATGATGAAAGAACCGACTGCCGGAATTCCGGCGTTCGCTCTAAGTATCTAGTAAAATGTGGAGATAAAGAAACAACATCAATCGTCTCAGGATTATATAAAGGCATTGCAACGGATTCGTGGGGATGATTTTAAGATTAGTAAGAAGTAAGAAACTACTTGAATATTATGATAAAATTAGCTGTCCTGCATCCAGGCCAGCAAAACTCAACGTATTATATAGAGCCAAAAAGGTACAAACAGTGATCAAAGATTTACAATAATAAACTAAGTGGACCGAATTCGGGATACTTTGAAAATTCATAGCATATATTTCCAGGGACCGAATTCGGGCCGATGAAATTATCAAAACAATAAAAAAGACGATGGGGACGATTCTACTAACCGCTGCTGGTTTGAATGAGATAAGGGGGTAACGAAACGTTACCCCCATAACATGTCGTTGGGTTGATCTAGTTTGTATGTTTCAAAGGGGGCTAGTGCTGGTGGACCCCTTTGAAAAACTCATAGCATATATTTCCAGCGCTCAAGCCGATGAAATTATCAAAACAATAAAAAGACGATGGGAACGATTCTACCAACTGCTCTATGTACACAATCAAAAGTGGAAAAAGGCTTGATAACTGGTTGAAAAATAAACAATCAAAAGAGCTAATAAGGTATTATGATAAAAAAACCGACCCCCAGCTTCCTGGGAGTCGCTCTAAGTATCTAGTAAAAGGTTCAGAGATTGGAAATGTAGCAAACAGCATAGAGTTGGTCTCTTACATAAATCAAAGTCGGCGCCAGATATCCCGCACCGACTACGAAGTAAACTGGTTGAAAAATGAAGATTCTAAAGAATTATTGGAATACAACAATGAAAAATTAGCTTCCTCTCTTTGTAGGAAGCTAAATGTAACGTATTATATAGAACCAAAAGGTACAAACGAGAAAGATTTATTAATTTCTGGCACATATGTATACAAAAGAATTTTCCTAGCTATTGCTTTTTGGACATCACATGACTTCTCTGACAAATGCTATGACTACAACAAACTTCAAAATTCCTCCGAAGCTAGGAACTTCAGAAACTCATCTTACACAGTAAAACTAGCTGGTAACGAAAATGAAGTTAAAAATCAACATTTTCTATATAATAAATATGGGTACTATGGATAGTTCTCCTAGTTTAAACGATATTTGCTACGAACAGATCAAGGACAACTATTGGTATGGTATTTTTGGCGACTTCAAGTTGATTATAGATAAGAGCACTGGATATTTTAACGCTACCAAGTTGTGTTAGAGTGGTGGTAAGAGGTTTGATAATTGGTTAGAAAATAAACGATCTAAGAGACGAGTCGAATATTATCAGAAAAAGCATGGCTCACGGAAAACCGGGGACCATCATCAGCCATTATATGAGATTAGACTTGTTGGTACAGAAGCCAATAATGAAATATCAGGTACATATGTTTACAAAAAGATTCTTTTAGATATTGCAACTTGGTTGTCTGATGATTTCTATGATAGGTGTTACGATATTATTGAAGACTACTTCACACAAGATGCTAAACTTAACAACAAAGAACAACTAGAATCAAGAGTAGAAGAGATAGAAGAACAAATGGAGCAATTACGATTGCACAATCAAGAACTAGAAAGCAAAGTTGATTATCTTAAAACAGTTGCAGCACCATATACAGAAGATCCAGGAAAGATACATAGGCTATTCATTTTCAAGAAAAACCTTATTAAAGAACAGCTTGAAAATATACTCTTTTACTATGACGAAGAAGAACGAGATCAAAAAGAAAGAATAGAACGATATAAGTATTGGGTTGGAAGAGTACAAACATGCAATTACGAAAGTAGGATTAAACAACTCAAACTTAAGTATCCAAGTATGAGTATTCTGCTTAACGTCGACGATCCAAACTCTATCAACTTATACAACAGAGCTAAAGAAAGATATGATGATAGAATAACTTGGCACCGTGCGCATATGAACACAGATTTAAGTGATATAGATCTTATTGACAGGTGTATTTAGTTAAGAGACATTTAAGTACGAAAACTAAATATGGTATTGCTTTTATGGGTTAACCCATCAAAGTACAATTTCAAGCGTTAAACAAAACCATCTGCTGCAACATCGAATGCTAAATTCAACATACTACCTAAATCGGGATGATTATGATATTTTCTTATTATGGCTCTCCAATCTACGTAATGTCTAAATATATATATAAAATCTACAGAGAGGTCTTGATAAATTGAAATGTTATGCCAACGAACTCTGTCTTTGAACTCTGCAATAAATTCTTCTGTTAAATTTTGAGACATTGAAATCATTTCCCAATCTACTTTGTCAGCGTAATCTCTTATAAGGTTTTCTGATAATTGTTGAGTTTCAGATAAGCACCTCCAAGAAACTTTATCTGCATGTTCTCGTATAAAGGCCTCAGAGAGTTTGTTTCCATAAGATATAGCATCAAAATCAACTTTATCTATAAACTCACTAATAAATTCTTCAGATAGATTTTGGTTATATGATACTTCTTTCCAATCACTCTATCTGTAAATTCTCTTATAAAGTTTTCTGATAAGTCTTGGCTTCCTGAAATAACCTCCCAATCAATTTTATCTGCAAATTCTCTTATAAACTCTTCCGATAACTTTTTCCATAAACATATTTCACTCAAATTAACTTTCTGCAGATATTTGCGTATGAAGTCTTCTGTAATGTGATCATAGTTATATTCCTCCTCATAATCATCATAACCTATAGATAACCATTGTTCATCAGTCACTGAATCTAATATTTCATCAGACAAGTTCATAACGTTCGCATAGAGAATGTTTTGTGTAAGAAATGAGTTGTTTTCTTTAGTGGCTTTCTTGAACAAATGATCTAACATACCTATGGACACGCTAAAATTTATTTTGTCTTCATCATTATAACCACCAATATCTAAATATCTACACACACAATCAAATATAGGTTTGTAAGATAATATTTCCTTAGCAGTAGTCATGTTCGTTTTTATTCTTAGTTTTTACATTTATATCATTTTCGTTGGTTTTCTATATAACAGATATGGAGAAAGAATTTGATTTATTACATGATAGACTTAACCTTATTCATGAAGATCTTAAACTTTTAGCAGCACTACTAGAGAAGCAAATACTGTTGTAGGAAAAAGAATTATTAATAATGCAACAAAAAACATCTGATTTGAATAGTGATGATGTATATAAATATGGCAGTGATGATTATGATGATGATGATGAGTAAGTTTACAAAAATGATTTAATTTTAATATGTGTGTATGTAACTTTGATGGGTTATTCCCATGAAAGTTCTAGACTTACACAACGAGGAAACATATGTAGGCAATGGTAGACGCGTGCAGATGTTTAAACGATGTGTTAGAAAAAATGAAAATGAACTGAAATAACCCGGTGAAGATAAAAATTGAAGATTTTCTATAGTATAAATAAGATGATTAATTATAGCAAGTTTACAGTAATAGAGTTAAGGCGACAATGTAAAGAGAGGGAAATCAGAAGATATTCCCGATTAAGAAAAGCAGAACTGATAGACCTTCTTAAACAACATGATGATGAACAAAGCAGAAGGCAGATTAGAAATATATTCCCCTCTAAACAAGAAATAATTGAAGAACCAAGAATCAAAGTTGAATCACAACCAATCGATGTAAAACTCAAAGAAACGACAATGAAATCAAGATAAGAAACACGGGAATTTACAACAGATTACAAACCACAAGATCCACTTGAACAATATATTACTGCAACATCTAAAGCTATATTAAACAGATTACAAATTAGCTTAAGTAAACATAGTTCATTAAAAGCTAATCTTTATATAAGTTGTACATATAAGAAAGGTGAAGAAACTCAAAACTTCTATTTTAACACTGAAAATCAAGAAATATATCGATCAAGTAATTTGATAGAAGAAATAACTAAAATGAAACAAAGGTTAAGAACAAGAATGGATGAGTTCCAAGCTAGAGGTTCTGGTTGGGCTCTTATAAACATTAACTTTTTACAACTAGCAATCGCCAAATATACACCATATAGAGGATCAACATACATAGAATTACCTGATAAAATTAAAAATAAACAAGCAGTCATAAATGTAAAGAACAAAGATGAAAAATGTTTCTTATATTCAATCGCTTCTGCATTACATCCTGTTGAAAAAAATCCGCAACGACCACCGAAGTATAAGCATGTTGTTATAGACTTGGAAAAAAATTAAAAGACATAAATTATCCTGTAAAACTAAGTGACATCTCAAAAGCTGAAAAATTACTTAATATTTCTATAAATGTCTATGCATTTGATAAAGACTATTCAATTTTTATGTAATATCATACAAAAAACAAGAAAGAAAATCATATCAATTTATTATATATAAAAGAACAAAATAAAGACCAAGTTAAAACACATTAGTGTTGGATTAAAGACCTAAGTAGATTAGTTAGTACTCAAATAACAAAAAAGAGAGCTCGAAAATATTTATGTGATAGATGTTTGTTATACTTTTACTCTCAAAACGCTTTAAATAAACATGAGCAAGCTTGTTCGTTAAATGAGCCAGTAAAAATAATAATGCCTGAAGAAGGTAAATGTGTTGAATTTAAAAACTACCAATACAGAATGAAAAAGGCCATTTGTGATATATGCTGATTTTGAATGTTTGCTACATAAAGTTATGGGTTGTGAAGAATGCTATCCAGATAACGAGCCATATACGAAAAAATATCAACAACATAAACCATCTGGATTTTGTTATTATGTAGTAAAGAGCGATGGAAGTAAAACTAATCCTGTTTTGTATAAAGGTAAGAACGCTGCTAAGAAGTTCATAAGAATGTTAACAAAAGAAGCTAAACACATATCGAACATATACAAACAAAATAACGAATTACCATTAACAAAAAGTCAGAGAAACGAGTTCAATGAATCTAAATGTTGTTATTACTGTAAGCAGGAGTATACTAAAGAAAATTATAAAGTGAAGCACCACGATCATATAACAGGAAAATTTGTAGCACCTCTATGTAATAACTGCAATTTAAAAGTCAAAGTAGCAAAGTTTGTACCAGTGATCATACATAACTTGACAGGATATGACTCTCACTTGTTTATAAAAGAGCTTGGATGTAATAAAGAAGAAATAGATCTAATACCCAATAACGAGGAAAGATACATATCATTCAGTAACAAGGTTGGAACTATTAAATTGAAATTTGTAGATTCATTTAGATTTATGGCTTCTAGTTTAGACAAATTGTCATCGAACTTGAAACGCGAACAAATGATACATACGCAACACTTTTATCCTAATCAAGAACAGTTTCAACTTGTAATAAGAAAAGGTGTTTACCCATATGATTATGTTAACAATTGGGATAGGTTTAGAGAAAGAAAATTACCACTAAAGGAAGCATTCTTCAACAAGCTTATGAACACACATATAAGTGATGAAGATTATGAACACGCAAAGAAAGTATGGAAAACATTTGAATTAAGAATCTCGGACAATACCATGATTTATATTTGAAAACAGATGTATTATTGTTAGCAGATGTGTTTGAGAACTTTAGAGAAACATGTCTTAAAGCTTATGATCTTGATCCAGCTTGGTATATGACGGCACCAGGTTTAGCTTGGGATGCAATGTTAAAGATGACAAATATAAAATTAGAATTGTTGTGGGATTATGATATGGTATTAATGGTAGAGAAAGGTATAAAAGGTGGGATTAGTCAATGCTCAAAAAGGTATGTAAAAGCAAACAATAAGTATATGGAAGATTATGATAAGAACAAAGAAGATTCTTACTTAATGTATCTAGATGCC
Source organism: Thermobia domestica (assembly GCF_964235325.1). NCBI lineage: Eukaryota > Metazoa > Arthropoda > Insecta > Zygentoma > Lepismatidae > Thermobia > Thermobia domestica. The sequence goes on from NC_137455.1 coordinate 305,656,771, forward strand.
AATAACTTGTATGGATGGGCAATGAGTCAATATCTGCCGTATAAGGGATTTAGATTGTTAAGTGAAGATGAGATTGAAGAAATAGATTTCACAAATATACCTGATGATTCTGATACTGGCTACATATTAGAAGTTGATCTTGAATATCCTAAAGAATTACATGACTATCACAAAGACTACCCATTAGCTCCTCAAAACATATGTCCGCCTGGTTCAAAACAATCAAAGCTATTAATAACTCTATATGATAAAGAGAAATATGTGAATCACTATCGAAATTTAAAACAGTGTCTATCACTTGGATTAAAACTTAAGAAGATACATCGAGTAATAGAGTTCGAGCAATCAGACTGGTTAAAGAACTATATAGATTTAAACACGCAGATGAGAACTAGAGCAACAAATGACTTTGGAAAAGACTTCTACAAGCTCATGAACAATTCAGTTTTTGGAAAGACTATGGAGAATATTAGAAAGAGAGTTAATATCAAACTTGTAAGTGATGAGAAAAAATACGAGAAACTTGTAGCAAAACCGAATTATAAGAGTACTACAGTTTTTACGGAAAATTTAGTAGCAGTTCATATGAACAAGGTCAAAGTGCAATTTAACAAACCGATTTATGTTGGTATGTCAATTCTAGATTTGTCAAAATATTTAATGTACGATTTCCATTATAATGTGATGAAACCAAAATATCAAGACAAAATAGAAGTATGTTATACAGATACCGATTGTTATATATACCATATTCAAACAGAAGATGTGTACAAAGACATGAAAAATTACATTGATTACTTCGATACGAGTGATTACCCTAAAGATAACAAATATAGGATACCACAAATCAATAAGAAAATACTTGGTAAGATGAAGGATGAAATCAAAGGTACAATCATAGAAGAGTTTGTGGGTTTAAGAAGTAAGATGTACAGTATAAAAGCACCTGAAATAGATTTAACAGATAAAGACTTTAAAGGTAAGTTCGATAAAGAAAAGTGTTGTAAGAAAGCTAAAGGTCTTAAGAAGTGTGTTGTGTATAAAGAACTTTCATTTAACGAATATAAGGACTGTTTGATTAGCCAAAAGAATATTATAAGAAGATGAATTTGATTAGAAGTTATAAGCACGATTTGTACAGTATAGAAGTAAATAAGTTAGCTTTAAGTTTTGTGGATGATAAGAGATGTGTTTTAAAGGATGGGATCAATACCCTACCATGGGGACATTATAAGTTAGAACAGTTGCAGATTTAGATGTAAGTTTTTAGATTGTAAGTTTTTAGATGTAAGTTTTTATGATTTTAAATGTCATAAAAGCATATTCAATCTCACTTTGGGTTATCCCTCTGTGTTAAAGTGCACAGTGGCGGTTTCATAGTTTTTGTTAGTTAGAGGGTGGAATTAGAAAGTGTGCTCGTAGTAACCATATCTAACTACTACAATGGCAGCAGTCTTTTTTGTAGACATTCCTTTCGGTACACATCTGCGTTTATGGTGGATTCTGCATAAAAAATACCGGACCGCAAACTACAGGAGCAGATTGCCTGCTATACCAGTGCTTTTTTCCCAAATTTTCCCACGTCAACGTACATCTGTGCAGCACATACATCCCCAGCATTGCGTGCAGTATAATATTGGGGTCCCGGAAGTGTTTTTGTGTCCTCTTTTACGTACGTTTCATCGTCCATCAACACACATCGCCGTGCTGACTTTACGATGTCATACAGCTTGCGGGCTTTTGTTTGTACCGTTTGTCTGCTTTGGTGTTTGTTTCGCACGTTTTTGCTTCTTATAGGTCTTCAAATTACGTATGGCCTTGATACACTGAATCATTCCTATGGACGTTCTCGCTTTGGTAGCCAAATCCCGCACAAACATTGATGGATTTTGCTGTATCAACCGCATAACTTCACGGTCGAGTCCAGGATTTTTGGTACCCTTTTTTCGCCCGGATCTCGGCATATCTTCAAAGCTGTAATGTTCACCGAATTTCTCAATGACCGATTTCACAGTTGTATGATGAACCCCACACTTTTTTCCTATCTGATTGTATGTTATGCCTTTGACGGTGCACCAATTGTGCAGGATTTCCCACTTCACTTCCCGTTTCACAAGCGACATTTTCCATTCAACTCGGAACAGAGCAACAAGCACGCAGCTATCCGTTTACAAGGCTTCAACTGACCAGGTGTTTCCAGGTTTTGCCGTCTATGCAGCCTCGCAAGTGCACACCGACACCCCCAATGTCGCTAACTATTTTTCGATACACTCTTTAACAGAAGATTACAACATCGTTTTTACGAAAAATGAGTATCAGAAACAGTTTCTTTTGCACATAGTGAATTCTCATAGATAATCTTCAACAGTGACAAAAGTGAACTGTGTAGTATATAAGATTGAAAACCTATTGAAAACTTACCCCAAACATACAGTACAACACAAATAAGGGATATTTCAATTTCTTCCATGTTATATTTTTTCGTTTTCCTGATAATGGTCTATGAATCATCTTGATGGAAAAACTTATTGGTAGTTCATGGGGAAACAAAGATTTAACATTCCCTAGCAGTTTGTTTCCAGTTTATGTGAAATACTTCCAAAATTCCTAGAAATCTGTGGTCCATAACTACAATAAAATAACATTACATCGAAGCATTTCGTTTTTCACACGTAATAACTCTTACAAGATTAACAAATTTATTGGTAGCTTGAAAATAATACAAGATTTGTGCTTCTGGGAAAACGCCACCTCAAAATGATATGTAACATGACCCTCTTCCTATTTGAGAATTTTGACCTGAATTCAAAATGGCGGACTTCAATATGGCCGCCATAATAATGCTATACAAAACTAGGTTGGTTATTTCCTCTAGTTCCATTATCAAAGATATCTTTCCATTCCCTTAACCGTTTGTAAATTACAAGAGTTTACTCTAGCTTTTCCCCATATACTACGTATTGTAAACGCAGTCAAAATTTTAGGTCGTTTGGGGCACCATTTAAAATTATTCAATGGGTCTAATTTTTCTCCTGGCTTAATTTTGTCCCATATGGAACCATTTTAGGGGGTGAGTTCAAGGAAATTCCTAAATTTATTTTTCCCCAAATAAATAAGTACCACCCTAATATATATATATATATATATATATATATATATATATATATCAGTTAATGATTGACACCAAACACAATTCAAAGCTTTCTTGCACCCACTGGAAAACGTAAAGTATATTAATATTTATTTTCATGTATTGTTATTGTAGACTGTTCCCATAATGCCCACCGACTTCGATTTTACAAGATTTGAGAAATAAATGTCACTTTTTATTTTGTGGTCAATTTGAAGGCATTTTGTTATACTACCATTAAGAAACCCATATACATTATATTACGAAGCAATCATTATGGAACAATTTCATGTGTTACACGCAACAGTGATACCAATCTTAGAAAATTTCATTTACAACATTTATCTTTTTTTCTTTTTTTATTGATTTTGTGAGTAATGGTGCATTCAATATAAAGGTACAATAATGTTTTCTCTCTCTCTCTCTCTCTCTCTCTCTCTCTCTCTCTCTCTCTCTCTTTGTGTGTGTGTGTGTGTGTGTGTGTGTGTGTGTGTTTGTAGTTTCCGGCGTAAACGTGTGGATACCAGGATACCAGGTATACTTCCGTGTGTACATATACTATTGTGTGTGTGTGTGTGTGGCGGGGGTATATGAAGTATTAACTGGGATCGCGTAGTGGAACTTATCAATATTAGTACGTATATACATGCGGCCGTAACTTCACACGATAACTTTGGAAGAATGCGAATTTTTTAATTCTGCTTTGTGCAATAAATAAGTAGAGTGATTCCTCGCGAGGGAGTTTGTTAATGGAGGTGATTCGCCAACTAGAAGTGGTAGAAATGAGTCATTTCCGATTTTAACGTTGATCACTATAGAGCGGAAATGGTAATAAATAGTAAGAAGTAGTTTTTGGCAATCGATAAAGGGTATCAAGGCTAACTTTCAGCTTCATCCTTAACATCCTGGTAAAACCGGAAGAGATAGAAATTAACTTTGATTTCTGGCTTCAAATTTATCTTCATAGTGAGATAAGAAGAAGCTGTTTTAAGAATGAATTTATCGTTGTGGGAATAAATGTCGTCTTTTCTTTTAAACTTCTAATCAAATCGGAAGTAGCAAAATTCAACTATTTCCCATTTTAGTGTTGATCACAACAGATTTAAACGATAGTAAATATCGAAAAGAGGTTTTCTGAAATCAATTAAATGTCCCAACAATATGTTCTATCTCTACTCTAATCTCTCTACTAAAACATGAAGTGGCAGAAATCAATCGCTTCCGATTATAACATTGAGCGTTATAGAATGGATAGCGAGAAGGCTTTTTAGGTAATTCATTAAGTGCTCCAAGAGTATATTCCATCTCAGCAGTAATCTCTCTACTCAAATCGGAAGTGAAATAAATATACTAGAACTTCTGGTTAACAAACCACTTCAGAAAATATAACATGATGCTCTTTAAGATTTTTTTATTATTATTAGGATCACGTAGTGGAACTTGTAATATCGTAATGTTAGTAGGTACGTACACTCATGTCCAAAATTATTGTCGCATGACTATAAGTATGTTGTTATAAGAATATAATTTGACAATGAATTTGGCAGGTATTTCTTATAATGCTAGTATGTGTATAATTGGCAAGGACATATATGTGGCAAATTTCATATCAATAGAGCAGTAAATAAGAAAATTAAAAAGAAAATTAAACTTTCTTGTCCATTTACCAACGTTTTGTTATACTCATTCTAATTTTCGTATTTATAATTATTTTTCCTTGAAATTTACCACAAATATGTATTTTCCGATTATACACATAGTATCAGTATTAGAAGTACCCTGCATAATTATCAAATTATATTCGTACAAGAGGACAGTTATACATATGTGACAATCATTTTTGACATGAGTGTGCATATATATATGTCCGTTACTTCGAACGATAAGATTTGAAAGGATGCGAATTTTCTAATTGTTTTTTGCAATAGCTATATAGTGTGATTTTCTCGAGAGAGTTCATTAACCCTCGAGAAGTCGCGCAAAAAAAGTAACGCGAGTAGTCGCGCGCGGTCAAAAGGACCGCACGAATATAATATGTTGCAAATATCGTTTTAAACATTTTTTCTTGTATTAGAAACGTAATTTTGTAAATTTTTTGATTAAGAGGGATCAAAATATTTATTATTATAATATGTTTTACAGTAGTAACTATTAGTGGAACCTACTATTGCCGTGTACTGTTTTCTTTTTTATTTCTTATTTGGAATAAAATGTTTTTTCGTTACATATTTCTTTAGATAGATAACTACGCACTGGTTTTATTGCAAAAATTCTAATTCTGGTGACGATCTTTTGTTTCTATCAACTCTGGTTCGTCTAAAATTAGAAATGCAATAGTATACTAGTAAAATAAATGCAATATACACATGACAATAAAACAAAGCTTCAAAGCGAATTTTACATTCAATTATAGCTCACTCGTAGCTAAGCGGTTAGAATACGCCCGTTTGGCATTGATCTTCCGGGTTCGATTCCCGGGGAGCTCATGTGGTTCGGATCCCACGTTAAGCAGTAGGTCTACGTCTTACATATCCTTGATGCTGAAAGGTGTGCTAAATTGAAATCAATTCAAATCAAATCAAATTTACATTGAATTATTTTACGGTCCTATTATTTTGCACTTCACCTATACAACACTACATTGAATTATTCTAGGTTATATTCAAATTTACACTGTTTTACACTTTGTCGTCGCTTATTTCGTCCTCTGCTGCGCTGACTACATTCGGGAAATAGCTGGTCATTTCTGGGTTTAAGATCTTCAGACTGGCTCGCGGACTCCTCACTTCCACTTTCGTGTTCACTCACTTCTACACTATCTTTTTTGTTATGATCTTTCTCAGACAAAGCTTCCACGAGACAAAGCTTCCGAATAGTCCATTCCTAACATTTCCCTCCGTTCTTTTGAGCTGTTCATTTCTAATTTCCTCTTTTTCCACACTTGGTATCAGTTTGTTAACTTTGTCGACCTCTCTTCCATCCATTAAAATAATATTTATGTTTATAAAGCTTAAAACATCTCCAAAGCAAAGGTCACGTGCAGAGCGAAATACTGAGAAAAAACATTACACGGTTAGTCGCGCGCGGTGGAAAGCACCGCAGAATCACTAAACAATCACTAGTAGTTAAAGTAACCAAAGGGTAAGGGAGTGATTGAGCAGGAATGTTCGGGAAGGTAAGGTGTAAGATTAGGTAGACGGTGGAGTCTGTCGGACAAACAGAGTGGGCACACGATAATAAATAATTTCCCTGCGGTGCTTTCGACCGCGGCGCGACTAATCGAGGGTTAATAGAGGTAATTCGACAAACAAAATAGTAGAAATGAGTTATTTCAAGTTTTAACTTTGATCAATATAAAATAAAAACGATAATGAGTAGCGAAAAGCTGTTCTCGGCAAATGATTATACGTTTCAAGTAAATCTCTCATCTTTTTCTTAACATTCTAGTAGAACTGGAAATGGTACTAAATGAGCCATTTCGGGTTTTAGCATTCATTACTATAGAGCAAAAACGATAATATTTAATGAGATGTTTTCGGCAATCAATTAAACTTTTCAAGAACAACCTTCATTGTCACTGTTAACAAGCTAGTAAAACTGAAAGTAATAGACTTGAGCCATTTCCGGTTTCAACGTTGATCACTATACAGCAAAAACTGTAGTAGATAGTAAGAAGCAGTTTCCATGGATCTATAAGCGTTTCAAGGACAGCCTTCATCTTCACCCTAACACTCTAGTAAAAGCGGAAGTGGTAAAAATGAACCACTTCCGGTTTTAACGTTTATCACTATAGAGCGAAAGCGAAAATATCGAGTAAGAAGCAGTTTTCGGCAATCGATAAAGCATTCCAGGAGTAACTTTCATCTTCGTGCTTAACACCCTAGAGAATAGGAAGTGTAGAAATCACCTATAACTTCCGGTTTCAATTTAATTTACATAAACTATAAGACATAGGGAGAAGCAGTTTTATGGAATCAATTTAATGTTGTGGCAACAGGTAAGTTATTATCTCTCCTAAACACCAAACCGGAAGTAGCAAAACCCAACTACTTCCGGTTTTAGTGTTGATCGCAATAGATTAGAAAAGATAATAAATAAGGAGAAGCGGTTTGCTATAATCATTTAGTGTTCCAAGAATATTTCTATCTCAACTCTAACCTTTATACTAAAAGCAGAAGTGGCATATATCAATCACTTCCGGTTATAAATTGAGTGTTATAGATTGGAGAGACAGAAGGGATTTTATGTAATTCATTAAGTACCGCAAGAGTATATTCCATCTTGACAGTAATCTCACTATTAATACCAGAAGTGAAAGAAATATGATACAAATACCGGTATCCACATTAATTCAGAACATATTACGTCATTCTCTTTACGGCTTTTACTAGAGTTTATTTTTAAATTAAATACTGGCCGAATCTTTTCTAAATTTTGTGAGCTACTAGCCCATTTCCTAAGGAATAAGTACTGTTATATTCTGTGGTCAACTTGGCCAAGAACAGGGTGGGCACGGGTTGCATTTCATATCTTATTTCTCGGTAACTACTTAATTAGCCAGAAGCAGTTTCTTTATAACTATTGGCCGAATCGAAACAAAATTCGGTGATTAGCAGCCCTCAACCTAATTAAGATAGCTACATTTGCTGGCCGACCTTGGCCAAGTTTGGGGCTTGATTTGCGTGTGGTAATTTATTTCTCGGTAATTTCTTGCCAGATCCAATGGAAAGGATTTACTATTACAGAAAATCGCTCGTGGGTATTATCGATTTTGCTCTATAATGTTCAACGTAACACCGGAAATGGTTTATTTCAGTTGGTAACAAAAGATGAAAGGTTTTCTTAGAATGCTTAATCAATTGGCGAAAACCGTTTTTGTTTTATAGTGGTCAACGTTAGAACTTGGAAATGGTTGATTTCTACCATTTCCGGTTTAGGATCACTTCAATTAACTAGCTCCTCCTAAATAATAAATAAGTAGATCCACGTCTCATATAGCCTCTCTGCTGAACGGGACGTAAAACTCAAAATCAATCAATCAATCTCAAATCATCAGTAATAGGAACAAAAATTGAAATATCGCTCTGCAATATGAAAAAAATATTCCGATGATTTTGGTTTGAGTGGCGTTTTCTTATAATTTTAGGCCGCGATTACGATTATAACATCAATTTCCCCCATCACGTTACGTTTCCCTGGAAATGGGGAGGTATGTTTATATCAACACGTACAAATTACATTATAATACAGAATACATAATATATGTTTTTAATGTACATACAGTGGTTTCAGAATGACAACAGTAACTAAACACACACAGATCCAAATAAATTCCAAAATTTACTCAAATATGTACGCTTAATCATACAAAAGCGTACTACATCGAAACAATTTCCTTTGTTTGATCAATTTTCGATTAGTTACAATGCCTGTGTTCTCCCTTTTCAGCAGCAAACGATAGTTGACCATCATACTAGTGGTCCAACCACCTTCGTACATTTTTCATTATCCTGTAAGTCCTGGTAAAAGCGTTCTCGGTGTTCTTCACTATAAACATATTGTGTGGGAAATTTTCGAAATGCGCATATATAATTGTAGTTAGACACTCATATTACACCTAAGATTTCTAAGATCTTGCAGCAACTTTTCTACAATAAGTTCCTAATCACAGAGTCTTGTATTACCCACAAAGTTCTTCACAATTGCTGAAGCTTTGTCATGTTTTATTCTCCATTTGGGTCATGGGATTCTGAAAACGTGGATCTTTGATAATTTTTCTTATCTGTGGACCAATAAATATACAGCTGTGAGTTTTTCGAAGCTCATAGTACTAAGTGCCTTGCATATGTACTGCGAACACTTAAGACCTTATTTAGAGCACGAACTGTGTGATGATGCCTAACTTTATATGTAGGGGAGGGAGTAAAATTTTTGAACGTTCAATTCTTCACTCCAGGTGGCAGAGCATTTCGGGATGACCATTCTTTCCTAACCTAATATTCACCCTTTGTACGACTGTCGTTTTCACAGAGATAACAATGATATTTAGTGCATCCTGATTGACGTCCCAGCAGGAGGCCTATAACTTTAAAATTGCCGCACGAAAGCCATTGGTGTTGTTTGTAATTCACTGAATGTAGCAAACACGTAACATTTCATATGTCTTTTTCATATGAGTAGAATATGCAACAGGAATAGACCCAACGATATTGCCGTTGTTAAATAGGAAACCTTTCAACTTCAATTCTATGAATCGACAAATGTCTCCGATCAGAAGCATTGTAAGTCACGCCAACCCATTTTATAAGTCCTGGGATGTCACAGCAGTAAACAATTGATCCATGTTGAACTAAAAAGTAACAGTCTCATGTTTTCTTTGCCTATACCAAGAAAAAATTGTCCGGGATGAAAGTCAAGACATCGTAGTACTTACAAATTGCAAAATTAATGTCAATCTTCTAGTAATTACTAGAATATATTCATGTTTTCTACTAGTTTTTCCCATGGACATAAGTAGATCTTCCACTAAACCTTGATTTCTGAGTATGTTGAATTCTCAAAAACTTAACGTGAAAGAAATAAAGTGATTACATACTTGAAATCAGTGTAAAAGTCCATTTGAGAAAATGTCATTTGTTTGAAAACATCAGAATGCACGCAGAGCAGTGAAATAATAACAATAATATTAATAATCTATACCGTATGTAAGACAGTATAAGTTAGTTACTCATTATCGACCAAGCCATAATATTATACTCTTTTTGGCGAAACCAACGGGTAAGGAAGGACTTTTTGAAATTTGAATCATTAGGGGCGTAAATAACTTTTTTAAAGGATAGTGTACCTTCCCTGAAGTAAGGAAGATGAAACTAGGCATATAAACGAATCACCAAAAATAACTGAACATGTTTCTCACAGTTTCTGAAAATTCCGCACCTAAACAAGGAAGGAGTAATTCGTATAACAATAATTTTTCAAGCGTATTTTATTTCATTTATTTTTAGAAAATGATAAATGTAAGACTTCTTTATAGTGGACACGTGCAATTTCAAAATTAAACTCAATTAAAATCAAAACATTACATGTACAGCTTTTCCGAAAATTCTGTCCTAAGAGGAGGATGGAGGATAGTGTCTACCTATTAGAATTTCTGCATTTGCTTACGTTTGAGGTGTGAAATTTGGCTTCGACTTCTTAACTAAAAATAATTGAACGTATGTTTTCGGAAATTCCACTCTTTTAAAGATGGAGAAGAGAGAGGATTTCTATAATATTAAAATGCACCACTATTTATTCAGAAAAAGTCATGAAATGTGAAATTCGCTTAAATTCGAAATGTGAAACTTGGTATATAAACTTTGAACTAAAAAGAATGGAATGCTTATTTCAGTTTCCGAAATTCTCCTTTTAAGCAGAAGGAAGGAGGAATTAATTTAATTATTTCTCAACATTTAAATCGGCGTTCGCTGTCTCATCATCATAGAATGTTCGAGGAGAATTACTGAACATATTTAGAACTATTTTAGAGCATGGTATCATCATATCACTTTCACTGAAATGCGTGTTATAAGGGGAGGGGTCAACGTCTAAAATATTTGCTAAAAGTACGGTATCTTACAAATCTCTCATGTATGAAGATGAAATTTAATATAAAAAACAAGTAGACACGCAACCCACCGTTCTAGAAAATTCCACTTCCGTCTCATCTCAAGAAAAATGACTGAAAATTATAGAAGATAGTTAATCACTTGGCTGAAGCCAGGTTTTAATCACGTCAGCTTCATTAAAATTCGTATCCTAAGAGGGTGGAGGAGTTAATATATACGTCGAAAATTAAATATCTTCAAGGCCAAGGAGATGAAACTGGGCATATAAACTTTTTTTTACTTAACGAAGTCACCATGTGAACATGCCTTAGCGTTTTCGAAAATTCTGCTTCCAAATGAGGTTACAGGGCGATTTCTAAAACGTTTGACTTGCCGTTTTGTATTCGCAAAATGACCGACATGGCAATATGTTTGAAACGTCTGAAATGACTTTTAAACCTATTCAGCACGTGGGACATTTCTATTTTATCAACTCACTTTGAAAAAAAAAAGAATCTTAAAAGCAGAAGAGAATTTAGATTTCTTACAAAAAATAAATAATGCATCGTATGAAACACATTTTTGAACATAGTCGAGCTAGAGGTTTTATTTCACTTTTGTTCAAATAAGTTACGTAACGGGGAAAGAGTGATCAAATATAACTTTCAAATATTTCCCATAAACATATTCTACCCATACGAAGAACGGGCTTGCATGTAATAACAGTAAATAATAATAGCCATATTCTCACAAATTTATATTTATTTCCAGCAAGACTCCTGCATAGCATTGTAGTGCAGTGGAATATTATATTTTACCAGTTTTGTCCTTAATGAAACCACAGTTCTTACACAATAGTTATTTCGTGTTTAAATGATGTTTAATTTAATGTTTGTTACAACATTCGTAATATTTGTAATTTTAAATTTAGTTCTGTCAGAGACTCGCACCCCTAGATTAGGAGCCACTGCTCTACGGACTATCTAGAAACTTTGAATTTACACCTACATAGGATTTGTGACGTGGTGTACCACTAACATTTTTTTTTTAATTCACTAAAAGAGGAGGAATTGGGGTTAGAGTTATTTTAATATGATACCCTTATCTTCGAAAGGTATAGGACTGGGAACTTAAAATTTGGTATTTGGATTTCCAATTTAAAATAATTTAATACTGTTTCAGCATTTCTTTTATCTCTTAGTAATAAAGGGGAAGGAAAAGATGAGAATAGGAATTATTACTCATATAATAGCATATCGGTATCTCAGAATCTCTGAAAGTTACAAACATGAAATTTGGCTTCAGGACTTCTTATTTAAAACTAAATTACTTAAAGACAGTAAACAGGACCACCCAATATTTTTCAATTAAAATTGAAACCAGAAGTTGTAGTAGATATCTACCACTTATTTATGTAGACTAGTAATTAGAGTGGAGATGGAATATATTCTAGGGACGCTTAATCGAATACAAAAACCATGCCTATTTATTGCCGTTTGTCATATACAGTCTTGTTCAAGAAAACTTTACCACTCACCTCTCTTTGAAAAGGCCTGTAGTCTTACCTACAGTTAAAATTAAATCAAATAAATGTGAATTTTGTTTGGTCGATTAAGAAGTGTATTTAAAGCCACATCATTATAATTTCCTTTTTGCGGTTGCAAGAATATCATCTTTCATAGCAGGGTGAGTGGTCAATATTTCTCGAACAAGACTGTACAATAATGAACGTTAATACCAGAAGTGGTTGATTTCTAATAATTACGTTTGATTACAGGGTAAAAGAAGAGATGGTACATATTTTAAGAACGATAACCCCCCTTTTTTTTATAAACAACCTCTTCTCGCTGTCTCTTATAGGTCATGTTGTATGTATATTACATTTAAACTGGAAGTCATACTGGACTACCAGGGTGTCTATCGGCCACAAAAGGTATTTAAAAAAGTCACGAAATCAGAAAACGGTCGTGAAAGTCAAGAAAAAGTCACGACATTTTGCTTTTTTTATCAGGATTCATTTTATGTGTACAAATATAAGTACATACTGGAAACTGTTGTTCTATAAAACGTCAAAATTCACCACCAAAAACGTCTATGGTTTTAGACGCTACCAAATCACAAGTGAAGCACGCTTCTATCTCTTGCATGAAAATTGGCCCAAGTCGCTCTCAAATTCGCTTTTGAGAATGTTACTAAATGTATTGGTTTGTTAAAGAAAAGGTCATGAAATTTCGTTTTGGAATTTTAGTAGAAACCCTGTCATTTCTGATTTTATTACAGTGTTATGGATAGACAAAATGTATTCTTGAGATGCTCAGTCGATTGTCGAAGACAGTTTCTCGCTATCTGTTACAGCTTTTGCTCCACAGTAATGGAAAATAAACCGAAAATTGTTGATTTCTACCGCTTGTAGTTTTATCAAAGTGTTAAGGATAGGAATCAAAGGTGTTCTTGGAATCTTTTAGTAGATTTCTCAAAACTGCTTCTCGCTATATATTAACGTTTTCCCCGTTCAATGTTAAAGCGGGAACTAGTTTATATCGGCCACTTTCTATTTCAATACAGTATTAAGGATGGAGTTGAAAGGTATTCTTGGGATTCTAAATCGACTGAGGAAACCGTTTCTTGCTATCTATTACCCCTTTTGGTTTACAGGATCAACGTTAAAAGGAAAAATGGTTGATCTCTACCACTCTTGGTTTCTGATCCACAACCTTCTGGTTTATGATCCTCTACTAACGAACTCTTTCAAGATAATTACTCTATCTATCAATTACAAAAAAGCAGAAGTCAAATTCAGTTTCGTTCAAGAGTTTCGTGCGGAGTAACGGACGGTATGGACCAAAGTACTAACTGTAAAATATTCTTATAAATCTTACTCTGCAATCCCAATAATTAGATACATATTTAAGCGTTTTTGATTGTGATCTAGAAGGGAAGAAAATGGTTTGGAAAGAATAGAGGTGGATATTATAATTATTATTATACTAAGATGCTTATATCTCGGGATCCCGTAAAGTTGAAGACATGAAACGTGGTATTTGAACTGAAATTGGTATGCTTCCAGATCTATAAAGTGCAAGGCCATAGGCCGAAGAAACACGGTGGTCTGGGAGCAATGCCCCCCAGCATTTCAACTGAAATTCAGTATACTTGCAGGTATTTGAGGTGCGAGGCCGTAAGCAGAGCAAACACTGATTATTGCAGGTTTGACATGCAAAGCATTAGATCGAACAAATTTGCGGGCTGAGGGCAAAGCTTTCAGCGAAACGAAGGCTTGTATTGAATTAATTGATGAAGACACTAAGGAGGCTCACACAATATTTTCTTAATTAATAATGAAATAGGAAGTGATAGTAGATTTATACCACTTCCCGTGTTAATAGAGGGATTGGATTAGTGACACAATTATATTCTTGCGATGCTTAATTGATTGCAGAAAACTATGTCTTGCTATCTACCTCCGTATAGAAGTTGATATCTACCAGTTCCAGTTTTAGTAGAGGGTAAAGGATGAAGATGAACTGTATTTTTAGTCGATTGTAGAAAACAGGGTTCCGGTTTTTGCTCTGCAGTGATCAACGTTAAAACTGGAAATGGTTAATGACTACCACTTCTGGTTTTAGTATAGGGTTAAGGATGAAGATGACAACGGACCGTTAATCGATTATGGAAAAGAGCGTTTTGTTTTCTATTACAATTTTTCTTCCATAGCAATCAACGTTAAAAACAAGAAATAGTTAATCGCTACCACTTCCTGTTTTAGTTGGAGGTTATGAACAGAGACAATATGCATTCCTAGGACGTTTAATCGATTTTCAGAAACAGCTTCTGGCTTTCTACTAATGTCTTTTGCTCTACAGTCATCAATCTTAAAACGGAAGTCGTTGATTTCCGCCACTTCCAGTTCAAGAGTCACCTTCATTATTTTTAAATCATTTTTCCTACATAAGTATGTAACACTTGGTTTAATTCCAACTAAACTTGATACATATATGTCTTAAAATCTGGAAAGAAATACTCGGGAGGGTAAGGAACCCCTAGTATTCCAAGGAGTGGTGATGGGAAAGCTGACATTTTAAAAATAATTGTAATGATCGATATTCGTGTTGAATTCATAGTTTTCGGGTCAGTCGCTGATATGGATAATGACTGTTTCCATGCTGTTCAAGTTCATCCCTGAAGAATCGGGAAGAGTGACATTTTAATAGTAATCGAAAATGACGGATATAAAAAGCAAATGCACAGTTCTCATTAATGCTAAGACGAATAGTGGTATTTTTGATACAATTTAAAAAAAAATTAAAATTCAACTTTTGAATTTAATTAATGTAAACTTATGCATTAAGATAAACTAGACTATTTGCCATCCAAAGTTATGGGTGCAACTGTAGAGTTTTTTATTATTATTATTTTTAAAGTATACATTTTAAATAGCACCATCACATTGGAGGGGGATAGAGTGAGAGATTTCTGGCCTTTTCAACATATTCTTAAACGTTTATAAAGATTTTGATAAGATTTTTTTTTTATAATTTTAATTTATGTTTGTTTCTTATATTGCAAGTACAAACAACTTGTAAGATGTAAATACAACTTAATCTTGAAGAGACTCGAAAATGGTGACGCCATTTCCGTTGTTCTAGTACCTAGCACGCGCGCCTTTCGTGCACGTAGTCACACGTTCGATTCCCAGTGGGAGTCTCTTACAAAATGTGGACGATTACTCTGTTTGAATTTCATCATTATCTTTGAGTCTACGTCTCATATAACCTCGAAACAGAAAGGGAATCCTAAACTTAGATAATTAACTAACTCGAAACCGATGAGAGTACAAATCTCAAACTTTCAGCAGAAAACTAGCAAAAAAAAAAAAAAAAAAAAAAAAAATGGAATAGAAAAAGTATCAAGTATTCAGCTGGAGGGGGAGGGAAAGGATGGAAACACGGACATAAGATCATAAAACACATTATTGAAATGTCAGTCAGTGATGATTAAAGACGTGGCTCTTGGGCGTAGAGCTTCGAAATTCCCTCTAGGGCATTTCCCGAGCGCGCTTAATCCGAGTTAACTGAATTTTCACAGTACTATATTCACCCATCGTTTATTCAATCCCCCCGCACTGGAAAATCTGAAATGAACGTTGTCTCCTATCGTGCTCAATATGAAATACATGTATTTTTGCAGTACTGCTTTTCACCTCTAGTGTAATGAAATTATTCCACTATAAAATCTGTAATCAACACTCAGGCACGTATCCAAGATCAGACCCTTCGAGATCAGAAATGAAAAATTAAGGAAGGATAAAACAAAATGAAATGACAAAAAGGAGGATCAGCGTTAAAAATTAAAACGAAAACTACAGGAAGCTTTTACTTATTCTTTCTTATGAGGAGATTTGTATTATTTGCAATATGGTGGCGAGGTAAGCGAGGTATTCTGGAAGAGTCAGGGAATTTAAAATTTCAAGAAAAGTTATGGGATTCTCAGAATTCCTGCATCTAGTCAGGGAGATTTCAAGCCTTCGAAATCATAAGTGCCGTTGTGTAACAGCGAGTACGCACTAAACGAAAGTTAAACAAAGTATTTAATACCTCGCAAGAAACAAACTCGTAATCAAGCAGCGAATCCAAAGTTCCTCATATAACGCAAGTCCCAAGCAGATATCTTCACACCGGGGCATGCTATACCGATCACCGGCTGGAAATCCACTTCGCTACAAGTAAGAAGGAAACAGTGTTCCGTCTGGAAATACTATTAACATTTTTTCACCTTTTCTACAATCTTCTAATCATTATGAATTTTCTTTATCCTTTGCTTTCAAGAAATAAAAAAAATGTATAACATTTCTCTTTTCTTTCTCGATATTAAACAGTATCAGTTGATTTTATAATCTATTTTCAAATTCTTTATTTGTAATAAAAGTCCACCTGACGATCCTCCTTTAAATCCAAGATTCAGGGGTGGCTCTTGTTACACAGCTAGTGCTCTCAAACGGGTCGGGTCGAGTCAGGTCAACTCGGGTCTGGCTATCGGGTCGGGTCATTCGGGTCAGCTCGGGTCAGGTTGTCGGGTCGGGTCAGTCGGGTCGGGTTATTCGGGTTGGATTGTCGGGTCGGGTCAATCGGGTCGACACGGTCGGGTTGTCGGGTCGGGTTATTCGGGTCGGGTTGGGTCAATCGGGTCAACTCGGGTCGGGTTGTCGGGTCGGGTCAATCGGGTCAACTCGGGTCGGGTTATTCGGGTCGGGTTGGGTCAATCGGGTCAACTCGGGTCGGGTTGTCGGGTCGGGTTATTCGGGTCAGCTCGGGTCGGGTTGTCGGGTCGGGTCAATCGGGACAGCTCGGGTCGGGTTATCGGGTCGTGTCGCTCGGGTCGGGTCAGTCGGGTCAGTTCACTTTGGTTAACTGAGTTTAGGTTGAGTTTAAACTCGGCTGGAGTCGAAAGCTGCTGTTTTTCACTAGCTGCCTAATTAAAAATAGCAATTTTCATTTGATTTTATAGAAACCATAAATCTATTTTGAACACTTGCAGCTAGTGTTTTTAGGATAAATGCTTATTTCTCTTCTTGTGTGTACTTTAATTTTTAAATGTGGAAGATTGATTTTACCAATCAACTGTAGTATTAATATCTACGCCAATATGGAGTCTGGATTTAGAACAAAACTAGAAGTTGTTTAAACAACGCCAAAAGAGAGATTGAATATGGACGACCAAGTCCAAGCAGGGCCACGGTGGCTCAGTGGTAGAGAATTCATCTCTGGTGCATTGTGTCCAGTAGCGTAGCTAGAGTTTTTTTCAGGGGGGGCCAATGAAGGGCCCAATAGGATTTTGAGGGGGACATCTCCAACATATATATATATATATAAATATATATATATATATATATATATATATATATATATATATATATATATATATATATATATATATGTATGTGTGTGTGTGTGTGTGTGTGTGTGTGTGTGTGCGCGTGTATTCAAGGTGAATGTTCCATCTTTATTGTTCATGATTTTACTCTTTGGAAAACAGTGAAAATATAAGAATTTAGTACCTCAAACAACTAGGATTCATTAATGCAATTGGTTTCTAATATAAGTAAATAGTTATTTAATCATGGCGTTTAAAATATTGTAGCTGGTTGACTTAAGTGGAAGCCAATACACTTTTACAGGTAAAGAAAATAACTTATAGGTTCATGCCTCTACTTGAAGAGGATCTTTCTATTCGTGTGGGCAGCAGCAAACATATCCACAACTTGTTAAAGATCTAACGATTTAGCAATTTTCTTCTCAATATAAAGTAACACTAAGTTTTTCAACCTATCATGAGTCATTGACTTGCGTATATAAGTCTTTAATCTTTTCAAAGAAGAGAATGACATTTTTACATGTAGCACTAGAAACTGATATAATCACAGAGATGATACCTAGCTTGTATGTTTCTAGGAATGCGTTTTTGTAGACATAAAGAAGATCAATGGAATTCGTTAAGGAATCAGCTTTCGTTTTCTTCTCGCCTTCATACAACTTAATTGTTAGAGCAACCCACTTTATGCTTTATTTCTTGTTTAATTATGCTTTTTTTAAATAATGCTTTATTGTTAATTTCAATTATTATTTTACATTAATCGTGTATAATGTATATTTATTATACATTAAATATTCTAAATATATTGATCTATTTATTGATATTTTTTTGCAACTAGTTTCTCTCATATTTAATGAACTTTCTACTTAATTCATTGTAAAGAGATGTGATTTGCTCGAATAAATTTTTTCTATCATTTGAGTGCACCTTACAGGTACATATATAGAGAAAGGAATAGTAAAAGATGCCACCAAAAAGTATAGAAAGTGCTTAAGTTCAAAAAGTAAACATAACAATACAGTGATGACGCCAGAGGGGGGCAAGGGGGGCGATCGCCCCCTAGTAGCTACTTCTGCCCCCCTGACTGACACCTAGACTGCCCACCCAGACTCGTACAATCTTTAAACATTCTTCATGTAGTATTATATATCAGTATCATAACCAATCTCATTGACAAATTGTAGTCTACTTTCCATGAATTTACTATGTGGCAGATTAATCTTCAAGCTTTCTTCTTTGAGCGTCTGGGTATGCATGCATATTTCTGTTTTCTAATTTAGCCCCTTTTGAGGTAAATTTTAGTTATACTTCTTTCTTATGATTTTTAATAATTGTGCCTAGCGAACAATAGTAGATTTGGTTGACTTGTTTTCTTCTCATTGGATCAACTTCGATTGGAAACAAAAGAAAGGTAAAACCAGTTCGTAACTTGTTTGTATTTGTCCAGGTTTGAAGTTTTCAGTTTCATATTTTGTTTTATTTAAAACTTCCTTTTTCTGAAACATTATTCTCAGCTTCCAATATTCAGAGGATGTGCTTATAAAAGCTTAGTTTGGAACTACCAGGGCTTAATTTTTTGAAGGAGATAAACAGAGTTGTGTTTCCCTTCCTGCAAATGATGCTAATAAAATTATGGAATGAAATTGATTCCCAATAAAATGTATTGTCAGAGTGCTGATCTTTAGTTAGTAGTTGGTTTATACTAGTGCTCTTTTACTTATTTTGTTTCAAAGTACTGACGTGACATCTACCATATTGACAAGGAACTGCTGAAAAATTCGTAACCCAACCCAGAAGGAGTGGACGTGGATTGGTGAAGTTTTACTTCTTCTTTTCTTCCCCCCGAGAGTCAATATGCTACCTTGTACAGTGCTCCAGCTTTTGCAGAAAAGTTAAAAAAAAAATCTAGATTTCCTCGCACCACTGTTCATAGCACTACCCCTATCAGATCTAAAATGGCGTCTTTCAAGTGTTATTTAAGTTTGGGTAATAAGTACACGTAATAGTTAGACGGAGCTAAATCTGCGAAATAAGAGCGATGATCTAGACATTGAAACATCCTAGATTATGCAATGTCAGTTATGTTCGCAGGGGCTTGATGGACAGGTGTATTCTCCTGAAGGAACAGAATTCCTTTCTTTTCATTTTCCGCAGCGTTGAACTTTGAATTTTTCTTTCAGCTTTGTAAGTATTGTAGAGATTCTGGATTAAATATCTGGCCATTGAGGAGGTAGTCTACCACTCCACACTTATACCAGAAGAATGTTCCAAACAGTTTCTCAACCTACTTCTGTGTCTTGAACTTTTTGGGGCGATGGAGAAATGAGTGATACTACTCCATTGACTGTTGTTCCGATTCAGGATCATAGTGGTACAACCATATTTCATCTATGGTTACTATTCGTCAGCGAAATTGATCAGCATTACGGTCAAATTGGAAGAATACTTCTCTTAATGCCGTTACCCTTTTATTCTCCTGACATATATTTTGGGAACCCATTATGCCGAGAACTTGCGCATACCCAAGCCATTCTGAATTATCCTACCGACGAGTTCCAAAGAAATGCCCAGAATCTCTGACACAAGTTTTGCTGAGAAGGTAAAAACTGAGAAAGCGCGGTGCAGACCTCAGACTATAATAAATATAAATAGCTTAAATTACTTTTGTCACAAAAAACTGGGGTGGCCTAGGCCCTCCGGCCCCGGGCTATATCCACCACTGGCTGAAATGCTGGAATTTTCAAGAATAATGTCAGAAATTAAATCCATGATTCCAGGAAGGGTCATTGCTTTTAATCATCCTGGATGTAAAGCATAATTTTGTTGAGAAATTGCTACGTTTATACTAAGCCACTTACTTCTTCACCACTATATATAACGGACGAGAGTCCCGTGGTGTTTCACTGATTTCCTAATTAATTTACCTCAGTGACTTTCCTTGGTGGAACAAAAATGTTATAACAGTAAGGATCTGGATGTTCGTGAAATTATCTTTTTGGGCACACATAATCACTTCAAAGGTCTGAGAAACAATAAGAATTTCATTACTAATATGAAAATTTATATTTGTACATACAGATATGTTTTTCTAAACTACGGCTTCATTTTTTTACCTAGTACCTACGCTCCTTCTGAATTGGACTACGACATTTTCAGCAGCTCCTCGTAAATTCTCTCTCTGTCTCTCTCTCTCTCTCTCTCCCTCTCTCTCTCTCTCTCTCTCTCTCTCTCTATATATATATATATATATATATATATATAGAGAGAGAGAGAGAGAGAGGGAGAGAGAGAGAGAGAGAGAGAGACAGAGACAGAATTTACGAGGAGCTATATATATATACATATATATATATATATATATATATAGAGAGAGAGAGAGAGAGAGAGAGATACGTAGCATATAGACGAATGTGTTACTTGTAGCATACGCGAAAGTGATTCAATTTATGTTTAGGCTTCAAAAGTTTCATTGAAAAATATTTCATGTGCAAACGTTACTTATTTGTTAGTTACAAATTTTATTTGAAATAAGTTTAATTTATAATAATATAGATGTAACATAAAAACATCAACGAAATACACAATGTAATGTAAAATAAGTCAAACGTAATAAATATGTTATTTTTGGTATGGCAAATAGCCGCCCCCCGAAAATATATCTGCCCCTCCTTTGCCCTCCTAAGAACTTAAAGCTGGCGTTGTCACTGTAACAATATAGTATGGAGTTCTTGCATACTATTCATCGTTAGCGGAAAAAAATCTTCTTTTACTTTTTTCTTTTGTCCACATCAAAGGATTACATCGAAAAGTTTACTGAAATGAAAATAAGCTTTTCACTGTTGCATTGTTATGCTCTCAATGATTTTGCATTGTAAATATTGACTTTAAAAAATATTAACACAGTATGTTAAACTTTCAGTTAAAGAGAATTTTCCAAGAATTGTGCTATATATTTTAAATTATGCTTTATGCTTTATTTTCTAAAATTATGCTTTTAAAACTAGTTTTCCAATGTAAGTGCATTTTGGCGTTCACCCAGTGTCGTGACCATAGTGCTCTCAAACGGGTCGGGTCGGGTTGTCGGGTCGGGTCGGGTCAGTCGGGTCAGTTCGGGTCGGGTTGTCGTGTCAGGCTACTCGGGTCGGGTTATTCGGGTCGGTTTGTCGGGTCGGGTCAATCGGGTCAGCTCGGGTAGGGTTGTCGGGTCGGGTTATTCGGGTCGGGTCAACCGGGTCAGCTCGGGTCGGGTTATCGGGTCAGGTCAATCATATCGGTTCATGGTTCGGGTCAGTCGGTCGGTTCGGGTCAGTCAATTCGGGTCACGGGTCGAGTCGGGTCGGTCTTCAACCCGACCCGACCCGACCCGTTGAGAGCACTATACACAGCATATATTGTTTCATACGGTAAATACCTATAGGTGGAACACTTATGCGAAAAGTGTTTTCAAATATGCATTATCAGTTATACGTCTACTGTACATTAAGCGTAAAACCACAGGAATACGCATGTAACCTACCCTTTTAAGCTATATTTTTATCTACAATTTTATTTCTCAGTGTACTCTTTCTCTGTCTGCTAGATTTTCGGCATAAACAAGTCTTCGAAATCAGCAATTCAACTTTATTTTACTGTATAATTCAAATTGTATTGGTGCAGCACAATAGAATTATCATACCCTAATATGATGACTCGTGTACGCGCCTCGGATGAAAGGCGTTTACAGTTTAATTTTCGACTTTAGAATATAGAAATTACAATTATTGCGGTTGTTGGGAAGTCTTCGTTTCATTGTCTTGATTGTAGAGGCGAAAAATAACTACACACAAAATCACAGCAAAATAACCAATTAGAAAAAAAAGATCTAATGAATCAAGTGTATTTGTAATATATGTTTACAAGTTATATTGAGAATAGATCGCATCCTCTGAGAATGAATCTCTGTATTATTTTATTGCACATATCCGAAAACACCATTCTCTAGGAAGTGTGTCACCTTTTACTTGAGAATATAAGTAAAATGTTCCTGTTCACACTTTGTAAAGTGCGTCACTTATTTGCTTTACAGATCGCCACAAACGGCAGAGCCTGGTTCTTATTCACGGATGACAATTAACTATGATTTTCGAGTTTTACAACGGCGGATGAGAGTTGTTCGAGGAAAAGATGATATTGCAGGTGAGTAATACAAAAAGGTAGTATAAATGTTATATTCATTAGAAATACAACTTTTCCAAATTGCGAGGAAAGGCCAAAATGTTCTTGTTTTCAACGCGAAAGAGATCAGCGAGGGAGTTTCAATTTGATGCAGGAATCAACCCTTTGCTACACATTCATTTCGTATTGCAGCATGTTTCCAACCACTGTGGATTAATCAACTATTATTATATACGCGAAGTTCTCCAGATTTGGAGCCAAGCCTGTTTTCCATCAAAATAATAATCTTAATTTCATTCACAAGACACTTACACTGCAAAGTTTATTCATAGAAGTTATCGAAGTAAGTTAGATTTTAGGATAACAGTGGGTCAACTGTTCGTATTCTTATTCACGCAGAAATGTGCGGGTTCTTCCTGCTTGGTGTGCTAGTACAATCACACAATTTGAGAGCAAACGTTATCTCTTTTCATTGACAGTACAAATTTTGCACAATTTACCTATAATTTATTCGTCTGTTTATTGGCAATTCTTAATAATCAATTAAAATTACATTTTCAAAGGCTGAATAGCATGACCAACATGACTACGGCAAGAATGCTGTAATCAAGTTTTTTGGGAAGTCGGATTACAACGTCTGTTTCCATGTTTTATTAATTTCCTTGGATACAGATTGAAATGGGTATTCTTAGCAGTTTTGAAAAGCGTCGTTGTTTTTGTGGTAAAGATTAAAGATTCTTAGTGCACATTACACACGTTTCTTTTCATTAAAATGTGTCAACAATAAGGGACACCGCCATGCTTCCATTTTCTCAGTGTGAATAATATAATCTAATGATGTGATGTTAAAGGACCCATTACTAATGTTCACTTTTCTAGGTAAACAGTAAATATTCATACATCTATCTTCAAGCATTATTCGGTGTTGGAGACATCCCTTCGAATAGTTAGTGACGTAGGATCTGGCGTCGTGTAACTCTGTGTTTTTAACCCCCACCATGGCTGCGTTTGTATACTGTAATATAATTCATCCCTCATTGAATCTTTGAGCTTTTGCTTGCAAAATACTTTCAATTCCAATTTTCATCTTTCACCATCAATGTTCACGTCACCGTTCTTATTATCAAGAGAAACTCTAGAAAAGCTGATGTTCATTCTATTAATAATACTTTGTTCATCCAAACATATATTAATTCCAGCAGGTCCTCTACAGGACACTGCGATTGTACATGATTGCGAATAGTACCTGTGCCCATTCAAAATATTAACGTAGCACAACACTACAAGCTTTTCTCCTTTTCACAGCATGTTCAATCACGGTAAAATTTAAAAGATTAAGCATGAAGTATTCATTTCTTTGCTACTGCACAAGTTTATCCCATTCTACCAAATTTAACTTCAGTCCAAGAATGAGTCCTTTACCAATACGAATCACTGGATCAAATGAATCACTATCCAGTCCAATACATATAATTTCGTTTTCATTAAATTAAGACCACATTCAACATTTAAAAAGTACCCTTTCATAGTATTCATAGTTGCTGCACATGCGCTCATAGACATGTTATTCCAGTAACTGATCAACATAACAACGTCACTAAGCATATATATGTCTTTGTACTTATGAAGGGGAGGAAGAAGAGGTGAATGCGGAAGAAGAGAAGCAAAAATCATGTCATGTTTCATCTTGTTTGTGCATGTCCCATACAATTACGAAGAAGTTACCAACTCATTAATTTGAGATCGTGCATGTTACATCCAGATAAATGAATCTTCATTCCTTCATATCTTAAACATACATTTCTACTTTGCAAATACGATAATAATACACCATTATCTGCTTCTAAGTTTTCAGTACAGCGTCGTGCCAAAATTAGTTTTGGGCCATCTTCAAATGTCACACAGGCTTTAATTCCATATATCGTTGTTCTTATCGTTGTATCTCACTGTTTACAATACGAAATAGTACGCCAATTTCTAAATCGCGCATCTTTGTAAAGTGTTCCAATCATGGCGTATTGAGCTCATCAAATAGATTCATGGACGATGATATCTTCATCTTTAATTTGACCCTTCCTCCTTCACAACAGGTGCTAATGTCTGCAACGTCACCATCCTATCATTCACAACCTTTATCACGTGATCCTACTTCATCAGGTACACGATGTCAAACACACACGCACACAAAATCACGTGACTCATTTCTTCCGTCAAAAAGAATAGATATGAAACGCTATAACCCCTTAGCAACAAATCTATTTTCTTTGGGATCCTAAGGCTCAATTTAATGGTGTCCCACACACCTCTTCTATATACAGTGTAAGTCATAAGTATTCGTACACCGACTGCAAGCTATGATTAAATGCCCGTAGCTCCGACTTTGTTGGAGATAGAGCATTGAAACAAACGGAACTGCATTATCCATTAAGTTATTTATTATTTACAAAACAAACGTTCTGTGAATGCGAAAACATAGACAAATAATGGCAAAAGAAACAAAAATAAACATGATTTTGATGTGTCAAAAGTATTCGTACACTTACAAAACGTCCAGAAAGAAAATTATTGCGCATGACTCAATACTTGGTTGGGTTCCCTTTGGCCCTAATTACAGCTAGAAGGCGCTTCGGCATCGAGTGCACCAAACGTCGCGTATCTTCGACTGTTATAGAAGCCCATTCCTCTTCGAGTGCAGTTTACAAAGAACGTTTACTCGTAATGCTGCGCTTGCGGAGTTTCTTTTCGAGTAAATGCCATAAATGCTCAATCGGATTGAGGTCAGGCGATTGAGAAGGAGTGGCCAGATGCTTTGGCACATTGTACAGTAACCAGAGCTTTGTATTGTGTGCCGTATGTTTGGGATCATTGTCCTGTTTAAACATAAAGTTATCTTGCAGGCCCATTTGATCAGCACTAGGACGTAGATTTTTTTTTCAAGGTGTCAATGTACATATGCTGATCCATAGTACCGTCGATAATTGTCAGCTTTTCCACTCCCGAAGCACTCATGCACCCCCAAACTAGCACTCCCCCACTTCCATGCTTAACGGTTGGTCGCAGATTTTTCGGGTCCATCTCTTTATTTGGCTTCCGCCACACCATTTGTCTACCGTTGGAACAAAAAACATTAAATTTACTCTCGTCTGAGAATATCACTTTGTCCCAGAATGCCACATATTTGTTCACGTAAGCTTTTGCAAACTGGAGCCGCTTCTTTCTATTCACTTTGGAAACAAAAAAATTCTTTCGAGTAACACGCCCATTATACCCTTGTTTGTTGAAAGCACGACGCACAGTGCTTTCTGAAACTGACGTACCTGATTTGGCTGCTTTTGCCTCCATCTGCGGAGCACTGATTCTTGGGTTCTTCTTAATTTCATTCAGTGGTATACGCTCACATCGTCCAGTGATCTTCCGTTGACGTCCACTTCGCGGCATGTTTTTGACTGTATTTGTTTCGCAGTATCGATCTATGATTGATTGCACGATCGAACGTGGTCTTCCGATAATACCTGATATCTCTCGTAAGGATTTGCAGTCGTTATGAAGCCTTATAATTATTTTTTCTTTCTGCTTCTGTTGTCTCTGTCCCTTTGCGACCCATTATGTCTTTCGTCTTGAATCAATCTTTGATCTCGAATGATGTTTCGCTGGCCTGTGGTTGTGTTTAGCTTTGCAAACCACCAGAGGGCATTCTAACCGCCAGAGGGCGTGAACAACAGCGCGAACAGCTGGACGATTTTGCCTTTAATTTCAGTGTACGAATACTTTTGACACATCAACACCATGTGCATTTTGGTTTCTTTTGCCATTATGTGTCTATGTTTTTGCATTCACGGAACGTTTGTTTTGTACATAATAAAGAAATTAATGTAAAGTGCCATGCCATTTGTTTCAATGTTCTATCTCCAACAAAGTCGGAGCTACAAGCATATAATCATAGCTTGCAGTAGGTGTACGAATACTTATGACTTTCACTGTAGTCATCATACGCCATGATATCTAGTATGTGGGAACCCAAGGAGAAATTCAAAGGCCTTTGGCAACAAAGCAATTCCCATAGGAACTTCCGGCCGGATTTTCAACGTTGAACGAAGTCTATCATTCTGTTCAAAACAAATAATTCCACATACGCTTGGTAACAGTCACATTCCCACAGCAGAATTTGCCCACGCCAGGACAAAGTGAATTTCACCTAGAGGTGTAAGACTATTCAAAGCCATTAATGTTGATCTTTCCAGTATGTATCAAGGTACAGCAGCTAGATAATTAAAATGCTTACAACTATAAATTAAATATCATATAAAATGGTAGAAGTGGAGAGCATAGCCTGGGTCATATGATTGTGGGCAATTTGTTCAGACAGTGCACTTTGTCAAGAGAGCAGAATATACAAAATTATTGTTTTACTAATCCCGAAGTTAGAAATATATTCTGCATTTAGTCAAATTATAGATATGCAAGTTTGTATATATATTGTCAACTAAATATACATAGTTAGGAGTAATTGCTAGGAGAGGCAAAACAAGCAATGTCTATAATAAAATCTCCAAATCATTATTAAATAATTAAAGACTAGCATGGCTTAAATTAAAATAATAGGTTCTGTATTTGAACACTGAATAAAAAATGAAGGACTATCTGCGCCAGCGTTTTTATAATTCTTATTTTATAAGAAGAACAGACAATTTCTTTTAGATTAAAATTTCGGATTTTTAAGTCAGGAATTGACTATTATCAGCGTTTCATTTAGTTGGAACTATGAAATTTTCAAACTCCAGATGAAAATAAAGAGCCACGTGTCTGATTGCTTACGAAAGTTCCACTACTAAAAGAATGTAATCTGCACATTTAAGTGAGGGTAAATGAGATCCTCTGATCAACTCCCACGTCATAGTACTATCTATATATTAATGTGTGGTTTAAACTTAATCTATTGTTGTCACGAAAGCAGTTGGTTCGAGAGTATTTCTTCAGAATATGAGTACATGTTGAAACGTGCTAGAAATGGTTAACTTTTTTAAAAGAATAGAGTACGTCAGAGATCTCTCAAGTTAGAGTGATGATATTTGGTATGTGAACTCGGCATTATAGATACCTGAACACACATCTCAACACTTGGAGAACGATCGCTATTTAAGCATAAGTGGGGATCGTTTCAATTATATTATAATTTTCAACACTTTATCAAGTACACAGCTAGATAGTAGGCTTCCTTCAAGCTCAGGATATGAAATTAAGTATGGAAACTTTCTCTGAAAATGAATGGAGAAGAGTATCAGCGTTTTAGAAAATTCTTCTTCTATAGAGAAAAGACGCAATTTGAATAATATTCACATTTCAGGTATTGTACAATACTTACTAAAAACTTATTTTAATCACGCAAGGAACAAGTAATTTTTCTAGTATGATAATATTGTTTTAAAAGAACAGTTGTTGGAAAAATAAACTGACTTCCCGCAATATTGAAAAATGCTTGGAAATAAAGGATCTATTTTAATTTAAAAATGATAGCGTGAAATGCTAAATACACTTGTATGTTGTGACGATTAATTTCTTACTTTTATATTTTACACGTTACATTTAACCCACAGTTCGTGTAATTTTTAAGACATACCAACATGATCAAATTACATAAAATCAGGCACGTCACATTGTATCACTAATTTGTTTATTCTTTTTCACAACTCCATTAATAATAATAAATTTCGTTTTCGGTTGTCATAGCAACTCTTAAATAAAGAACTATCTGCTTTTACAGTAACTCGGAGTACAGATTATACGAATAAAAGCAACATATATTTTAGTTACTAAGATAAAACCTTATTTCTTTATATTTAGAATCAATAACATTTATCTTTTTTCTTCTTCCTGTACACAACAGGTTGTGTAGTTTTAAGCACGGTTGACCGAAACCAAGATACCAAGATAGCCCTCATATATATATTATAATACATATATATTAATTTTATTTTATCTCATTCTTATATTCATTTAACAATTAATTCTTTTTTTAATTATATAAACTTACCAAAAAAGAGGACTTATTCAAAACGTGATTAACTTATTTAATTATTCAGGTCCTAATGCATATTCTTTAGTTCATTGGCGCTCATTGACGAATCAACTCAGTATATGGTAAGATACTTTATAACTTCTTTCTTCCATTTGGGCAAAAGTGCAGTATCATAGCAATAAACTAAATGAAACAAAATAATCAATATCGTAACAACGCATAATACAAATAATGAAATTATCATATTAAGAATCAATCTGAAAAGTCGATGTTATCTATGTTAATTTTGGATGAAATTTCTGAAGGAACTAATGTCTCAACTAACTGAATCCATTTACTTTTAGTATGGTTTCTAATGTCTTATCTAACTGAATTCATTTACTTTTAGTATGGTTTGACGGACACCATAATTCCAATTCGTCAATATTGCGTAAACCCCAAATTTTAACAGTTTTCATGTCCATTAATTTAAAAACTTTAGGGTTAATTTGATACACATATAGAAATCCTGCATATAAATCGCAAAACTTATAAATCGTTTTTAATGACGCATCACTTTACGGATGTAATCTCACAAAAACTAAATCATTTGCTTGAATTCTATACTTTCCTGACTGTTGATGTTTAATCTTCTGATTTCGTAAAAGAAATTTTTGTGTCCTACGAAGACGTACCATATTTACAAGGTGTGAATTATCCATTTCATTATTTTCACTACGTTTAATGCCAAAATGTTGTTATATTGGCTTTATAAAGTCCGTTCCATTATGAATATTTTCCGGAGCGACACCCAATGTATCCAAAACTGAATAATATAAAAAAGTAAGTAATTTCTGTGAAGAAATTAATCCAATCATTCATTGTGTTTGTTACGACAACAGTCTCTAAATTACATACCAAGATTCCGATGTACTCCGATTTTATGGAGTAAGAAAATGTACATAAATGCTGGTATTATTCATCGCACTGATAAATACATTGCTGCGAAACTGTCCACCATTGTCACAAAGTACATGTTCAATTGGGCCACAATGTGCTATATATAATTCACAATTGCCGACGAACTCGTCCTGCGCCGAGGATGTGCCACTAAATATCTAGTAAAGATATCCATAACTGTAAAGAGAAAAGTTTCACCTGTAGCAGCTCGAGGTAGAGGTCCATATATGTTTACAGAAATAAAAGAGTGCTGTTTTTCAGTTAGTATCGACATCATAGATTTATATATAGACTGATAGTTATGCTTAATTCTCATACATTGCTCGCTATCATTGATATAACATTTGATTTGCGTCCTAAGTGATTTCCAATAAAAGAATTCACTAATTAATGCATATACACTTTCAAATATCCAAAATGACCAAGATCGTCATGATATGCTTTTAATATACGTGGTACTAATGTTGCGGGAATACAATTTTATTTTTTAATTTAAAATCTTTAATCAAATGTACACCAATAGATATCTGATGCAGAGAATTGCAATTACGAGGACAACCACAATAATGAGGGCAAGAAGTTAAATGATACATAATTTTGGAATAATCTTCATAATTCTTTTGGTATTCTTTCAATTCCTCAATGGATATTTTGATTATCTGATGCTGTAAAATTTATGGATAATGCTTGATAGATTATCATCTGGAAATAGTCTTGATAATGTATCCACTGGAACATTGTCGACTTCTTTGATCTTTTGTACATCAAAGTCAAAGGATTGAAGTTCTAAGGACTGAAGTAAAGACCTTAATAACCGGCTATTACATCCCTGTACCCTTTCGATGTAACAAATTAAGATCCGTTATAACGGTAAAATGGCATCCACTGATGTATGGAGAAAATTTCCGAAGTGCAAAGCGTACAGCAAATACTTCGATTTCTGTGGTCGTATATCCCTTTCCTGCGTTCTTCATTGTTCGACTAACACAGTGAATAATAGCTGGCTCATCTGTTGTAGGGTTAGGTTGGCAAAATAAGCCAGAAATTCCTGGCAGTAACATCACATTGCACATAGAAGAACAATTATATCGAGGATGATTTAGACGAATGTTTTCCGTAATGTACATTTTTAATTTGTTAAAACTGTGTTCTTGTAAAGTGCCTCACTGCCACGGGATCCCCTTCTTAGTTATTGAGAATAGAGGTTGAGCGATTTCTGCAAATCGAGGACATGTTTCATTTAAGTTAGTGGGAATGAGTAAATCTATTATAGCTTGTACCATGGATTCACTAAAACACATTCCTCGAGCGTCTATAATATAGCCTAAGAATTCAATGGATTCCCTGAAAAAATGATTTTTCGATATTTACTGTTAGGCATGCTTTCTCCAAACGCTCCAAAACTCCATCCAAGTTCTATAAATAATATGTTAGGAGTTTTCCCCATAATTAAAATATCATCGGCATAGAAAATCATATTTCTGCGCAGATCTTGTCCTATCACTTTATTTAAACATGATGCTAAAGCAGCATTACTATTAATTAATCCAAAGAAAAATCAATTAACTCGTATAATTGTCATTCTAATGAAAAAGATGTATACGGTCATGAACTGTTTCCAAACAAAATTTGATTATACACTATCACAAGATCCAGATTCCCAAATATTGTATTTCCATGTAATGAACTAAGGATTTCTTCTACTGGAAAATACCTTACATGTTGTAACTTTATATGTTTATTTAATTTTCTCAAATCTAATAATATTCTCAGTTGTTTGCCATCCTTTTTAGGCACTACATGTAATGGATTTTAAAGACTACTGAGAAGCACGTATTATTCCGTCTTGTAACATTTCGGTAATCTGTTTTCTTACATATTTCTTAAATCTATAAGGTATGATGCATGGCTTTGTTGCTATCGGACTTTCTGTATTAACTTCAATATCATACACGAAATCTTTACAAAATCCCGGTCTCTGTGAAAATATCTTTCTATGTTCAACAGTACTCTGTACGTTGTTTATAATTTCTTCCATACAACTATGAAATGAGTTATCACTTCAGTCTGTAATATGCCTTTCAATTCCATTATCCATAATAATGTTTTATTTAATATTGCACTCTATTACATAAAGAATATTATTTATAAAGGGTTGACACTGGCAAGCAAAGTTATCGCTAACAGAGATTAAATTTTGGACAACTTTATCATGAAGTGTACGTATTGAGAAAGTCTTCTTTTTCAAAATCTAAGACTGTACGCAACTGTGATATGAAATCTAGCCCTATCAACATATGTTCGTTCAATTGATTAATAACACAAATTGGAATTGTAGTCTCATTATATTGTATAAAAATGACCACTTATGTTTTTCGCATAATCCTTTAGTTATGTTTACGGTATAATCAACCAATATTAAATTATCTATTTTTTTAATCTAGGATTGGAACATCTTTTGTAAGTTCATGACAAAAGGAATATGACAGAAGTGATAGAGTTGCTCCAGTGTCAATCAAAGCTTGAATACGAATTTCGTTGATTTTAACATGTATTTTAGCAGTACTATACGTTTTCAAGAAAAATAAATCATTACCATGGGTATTTATTTCTTCTATCTCATCATCACACATACAATGACAATTAGCGATGGTAATGTATTGATAATTATCACTAGTATCTAAAGGCTTAACATTAGTTTTGTTTACAGAAAAACATTCTTGCGTATCAGTTACTGACGTGGCTTCAACACATACCACATTAGCCACATCTAGTTGAAATTACCATTATTAAACGATTCAGTTACGCTATATTACACACCACAATGTGGTATGGACCCTACCTATTATGTACTTCAACGGCATTCGGATTTCTATTTTAGGAATTTCTGCCACCTATGAATCTATTATGAAATCCATTTTGTGCAAAGTTAAACTTATTGTTCTCCTGAATCCAAAATGTATTACGATTAATGTTCATGTTTCTCATAAAATTACATTCAGTTCTATTACCCGTAAAATTGGGCTCAGTTCTATTCTCGTTATAATGGAATATATTATTACTTCTCGGATTAAGATCACCTTCTTCCCTGACACTAACGTTGAGAACAGGCACATAACTAACTTGATTAGGATTAGTATTAGCTTAATTCTGATTACTGTTAGCCTGCAATATAGATTGATTTCAAATTTTTGCAATATCATAATAAGGTGCTTAAAATTAACGCATTGAGCGGAAATCAACATTTCTTGCAAGCTAAAAGGTCACCAAATACTCTTGATTCCTGTTGGTATGAATTAATTAACTTCAATTTATTATATACGGATATCACAAAATCAGCGAGACTCTTATCCAATTTTGGGTTATAATGTCTATTTCGAACTAAGATGTCTCTATTGTCCAACATTAGGTTGTTTTCAAAATTAGAAAGGAAGGCATTTTTAAAATGTAAATTACGTAAATTACTTCTGATTGGTTTGAACCATGCGGAACACGGTAGTAATAAATCATGTGGCAGAGTTTCAAACATTTAAATTTGTCTACTCCAATTAAATCACGTTCTTCCTCAAAATTTCCTAGGAATGTGCTAACCGGAATGTCATCCGACTTTCCACTAAATTTTGTTAGAGATCTAATTTCACTAAACCGAAAATTTAGGTTCTTTTCCTAGTGTGCTTACAATATTTGGAATTTACATGAATCTTTTACCGGCGGTGAGATGAATTAATTCTTCTCAATTTATCTCTATCCTAGCTTCACTATCGTCCTTTCCTATATACCCTTTGGATGAACTACAATCTCCCACTACTACTCAGGGTTCATATGGTATAGCTTCAACGTTGACAGCCAGAACTCGATCACCAATAGCAGTACTAAACTTCTCTTTGATCGCATTTACTTTTTGCAATTCCCTGGTCTGAATAGTATGCTCATTAAATAAAGTTTCTACAACTTCTACAGAACTTTATACATCGGTAATACTAATTTTGAATTTATTTAGTCCATTTGATTAGTTATTTGCTCAAACTTAGAATCCATCTGTTCTGCTATATGTTTTAGATGTGACATTTGCTCAAACTTGGAATCCATTTTTTGCTATTACTGCGATATTTGCTGACCAACCTGTCTTATAAGATCAGCCACGTTTGTTGATGAGTTCGTACATGGTAGCTCTACATCACCACTTTTTCATTTACATTTTCACTCCCAGAAACTTTCATTTTAATGTTTCTATAAATTATTTTCTTACTCCTGAGTAAAGTATATTCCGTGTTAAACGTTGTGATGAAACTGTGTCCTGATCCGTAAACCACCATCTAAAATGTAACGATTAACTTGTTATTGTTGTATTTTAAACGTTACATTTAGCCCACAGTTCGTGTAATTTTTAAGATATATCAACACAATCAAATTACATTAAATCAGGCACGTCATCTTGTATCACTATTATTTTTATTCTTTTTCACATCTCCATTAATAATAATAATTTTTTTTTCGGTTGTCATAGCAACTTTTAAATAAAAAAACTATCTGCGGTTACAGTAACTCGGAGTACAGATTATACATATAAAATCAACATATATATTTTAGTTACTAAGAAATAAATTCATTTCTTTATATTTAGAATCAATAACATTTATCTTCTTTTTTCTTTTTCGTCTACACAACAGGTTGTGTACCTTTAAGCACCGTTACCAAAAACCAAGATACAAAAATGGAAGAAATTTACTAAAACTATAAATATCGTTGTATTATAAAAGGACGATCATTCCGAGTTTTATTTTGGAACTGCAAATAGAGAATGTAGAAAGATCAAGGGTCGTTCGTTAATGCAATCATTTTAGAAATTTTCACGCCGATGGATAATTTTGCTTAATCACAGTATATGACAAGGTGCTACAAAGTTTCAGACTTGGAACAGAAACAATAGATATACCGGAATGAAGTGTCAAAGTTATTCATCATATCTTAACCCAGTAGAGAAATATTTGGTGCAGATATGTTGAAGCTCTTTAACTATTGGAATAAAGTTCGTTTTATTCCGCAAATAGGGAATCAGATATAATGTTGTAATCAAAGATTGCTCAATATGGCAAT
The DNA here is from genome assembly GCF_964235325.1 of Thermobia domestica. Lineage (NCBI taxonomy): Eukaryota > Metazoa > Arthropoda > Insecta > Zygentoma > Lepismatidae > Thermobia > Thermobia domestica. Next base: position 305,691,563 of record NC_137455.1, read on the forward strand.
AAGAATGCTCGGCAGGTATCGTGGATATCGCCGTACAAAATTTATTTAGACATCTTCCCTTGCCATTACATATTAACTGCCTTACTCAAATAAATCAATAAGTTCGCATTATAGTTTTTGGTTAAACTAGTATTCTACTTGGCCAACATATCACTCTTGTTCCAGATAAGTGAAGGAATTACCTTTGCTAATTTCTGAGTGCCAATTTTCTCCTAGCGGGACAAATCTGGGTGACTAATATGAGAATTATAGCGACATTTATTATCCTTAGTTAATAATCGGTTCAAAGAATTTAGGGCTCTAGCATCGAAAGATGAAAATTGTTTCGATCATTCTACGCCTTTCTCTGGGTGTGGTTAAAGAAAATGAAGCATCCACTGTGATAAAGATTTGGCCATTTGCAGTATATTGCTTGCAATGAACGCAACATGAGTTCGTGAGATGTTGAGCATATGATATAGTTTTGCTGATATTCGCCTACCCTGAAGAATAAGTTCATTTAAATAAACGCCTGTTGTCTGATGGGTTGAGGTTTGATGATACTCACTTTGAGCTTCATTTTCGACGGTGAAGTAATAAATCCTGAAATAAGTTATCTATGAGGGACGCTTATCTCAGCATACAGTCTTAAGAAATCAGTGTGAGTGTTCTTTGCAAAACATACGTGAAGAAATAAAAAATCAGGCAGTTAAGTTTTTCAAAGTTCTGAATATTGTTTGACTCTTCCCCGACCTGCTTCTGTAATAAGAAAACTTACATTATTCACAAGAAACTTCTATATGCAATGTTACACGCTAAGATTCTAACGTTTGGTATAAATCTTACACAATATGTTTTGTGGAATGAAAGGCCATAAACTTTTCAGCATCTCGTACACATAATAAACCAATTACCATAAAACGCCTTTGTGACTTTTAGAATAATAGAAAAATAGATATTGATATGTAACATGCAAATATAAACAATGGAATACTCTTCGGTTTACTCATTAACGCCGCCAAATTAACATAGTTGTCAAGGCAGCGTGAAGTTTTATCGTTCCACAATTAACACTACGCCAGTTTTTTGTTCATATTTGAAATCTGCATGTTAATCATACACTTATAATAAAACATATTTTATTCAGGATTACGAACGGAGGACACTACAGCATCATAAACATCCGTAACTATTCTAATGTTGGAAGCGGGGAGGGGGGGCGGTGTCTCAGTGGTAGAGCGTTCACCTCTGGTGCTTGGGGTCCCGCGTTCGATCCCAGCCCCCGCCAAGTGAACTTTGTGGTCGACAAACACCGTGCTCGTGGGTTTTCGCGTGGTTCTCCCGTTTCCTCCCACTTTCTTCATTCCACCATTTCACTTATCTCTCATAATCACCGTCTCATTTAGCCTAACCGGCATAACCGTGGGACGTAAAACTCAAAGATTTCATTTCATTTTTTTCTAATGTTGGAAGCCTCTCCATTAGTAATAATAAAATGAGACGGACAAGGCAATGTATTATCTGTCAGGAAAGTAAATGTACACCTATTTTTCGAGTCTGGCATTCCTGCGCTCCATCCGTGGAGAGTATGAGAATTAAATCAATCAAATGTTTACTGAGGGGCAAAAAGAAAAGTTTAATCTGAATAAAACATTGAAGACGGAAACAAGCTGTGAATACGAATAGTGCATAGTGTAAATAAAGGACGACACCGAAAGAGAAAGCCAGAAACAATTATTAAACGAAGAAAAAAGACTAAAAATTGTCGAAGTGGGAACATAAAACACAAATACAACAAATACTCCGACAACTAAACATTCACCACGTCATGATCTTGATGAAGTGGTTAACGTGCTGGCTTACAACTGGAAAGGACGTCAGTTTGAATCCCCGCGAAGGCCGTTTTTAAAAATTTTTTTTAATAATACATACAGGTCATGAGAGATGGTAAAAGAGGTTGTATTTAGTCTTTCGTAGCAATTATTATTGGTAAATTTTAGTACTGATAATACTTTTTGTCTTTGCGTATTCCTTTTATTCTTTTCTTCATTTTGAAAGAGAAGAATATCCGAACAAATGCCTCCAAAATTCCTCTTATTTTGAATATAAACGCCATTTGCAATTAGTAAAGAATAAAAATTGAACGTTCCGACGTAGCTGCAAAAACTAAAAAGAAAAACATCGAAGTGGAGGGGTTTGAATCCATACTCATGGTTATTAAAAATATAATTTCTACATGCCTTACACCTCCCGACCACGTTTCTACATTAGCAAGTAAGAGGCTTGTGTTTAGATTAGGCTGGTCAATACGTTTTGTAAAGAGGCCCGGTTTAGCTCTGACGCACCACAGGTGCGAGAAGGGAGCAAAACACTTTTTCTCTCTCCCTCTGTGTGTCTATTTATCTATCTATCTGTATATACATAACGCTATTTGTGAATGCCATAACCACCCTAATTTTCAGCGGATTGAGACGAAACTTGGCATAAACATTAATTGTAGAAATATCTTGATAAGTTCGTTAACCAGAATAATCAGATGAAAATGTTTAAAATGGCGGCCCTTCAAACTCTTAAAAAGTTCCAAGGGAACCAAATTTCGCCCATAAATAGGTATTCAGAAAGTTTGAATAACATTTCCTCTTTTACTGAAATATTTGTGTGCAGGGACTTATCCTCTTTCATTGAAATGTTGGATCCAATTAATCGCCTAAAGAAGGTTCACGTCCTTTCGCTACGGTCAGGCTTCTTTTTTTTTTTTTTTTTTTTTTTTTGCAGGAGGGGGGTTATTTTCCTATCAGAACAAGATGATTATTAGTGATGATACGAAATTACACATTGAAAGTGAAGTAACTTGTGAAACGTGATATTTGAAAGAATAATATAATAAATATGCTTTCCCCTAACACAGAGAACTGTAAATGATTTATTTCGAGTTCGGGAGCGTGAATGGCGAAGAGTGTTATTTGATTTGCTTTTTAGTAACACATTGCATTGCAAATAAAGGTAGGCAACACTAGTGGTAAGTAAAATAATAATAATAATAATAATAATAATAATAATAATAATAATAATAATAATAATAATAATAATAATAATAATAATAATAATAATAATAATAATAGGTGTTGTTTGTGGCAAGGCAATATCTTCTTCAAACGTAATGATTGTAACGCCATATCTCCCTTACAAACAAAATATTAGCAATTTATATCGAGAGAACGGGAAACTGTAGAGTGATGAGAGCAACGTTGGACAGTATGCACTCATAGCACTGAGAAAAATAAGCGATTTCTATGCAAAATGAACGAAGAGTCATTCTCATGGGGAGTCATTCGGCCACGCCAGAGCCTTCTTTAGGCAAAATGTCGATATCTTATATCGAGAGAACAGGAGGTGATAGTGGGATGGGACCAACGTTGGACACCGTGGACCCATAAGGCGCATCGAAAAAATTAGGGGGGGCGCCAGCCAGCCTTACTTATTTCCACATAATAATATAAAATTATATTGTCGAAATACACACACGAGTTAGCTAGTAATATTTCATATTATTATTATTATTATTATTATTATTATTATTATTATTATTATTATTATTATTATTATTATTATTATTATTATCAACAGCATCTTTTTCATTACGTGTGCATGTTTGACATGAAGCCAAAGAGAAGATCCACCATTAGTAGAAAAAATAAGAATAGCCAGTTCGAATAAGAATAGAAATACGAATAGGGATGAGCAAGAGTCGAGCCAAAATTCGACTCGACTCGAGTTCAATTCGAGTCGAGTCAAAGGTAATTTTCTTGAGTTGAGTTTCGAGCCAAGTCGCTGTTTTCGAGATCGAGTTTCGAGTTGAGTCGAGTTTGATAATGGCTTCCTCGTTCAGCTCGTTTTAACTCGTTTTGAAATAATGGCCTGATTAGACTGGAAAACGAAAGCCATGAGAAATGTAAGCAGTAATGTGGAATAATTTTAGTGTTGCTCACGACACGGGTGCATCTCGTCTCGTAATTTTAGTGCATCTCGTGGGGCAATTTTAGTGTATCTAGTCTCGTCTAGATAACGAGAAGACAAGAGTTTTTTATATTATTATTACGAGACAGCCTCAAATGTCGTAATCACCAATATAAGTATATACTGTAGTTCTTAAAATCAAGGCTGAGACCTGCACGGTCGAATTCTTGAGCCCAAGCAGAAGACCAACCCGGGTAGTGATATGAATCGGCTCGGCTCGTATCAACTGAACGAACACCTCGAGTCGGCCCAGTTGGGATGAGCCGTCGGCTCGACCCAATTAAGCCGATTGTCTGAGCCGGCTCAGTTGGAACGAGCCATCGACTCAACTCAATTGAGCCGATGGCTCGAGCTTTCTCGATTGGGATGAATCTCCTACTCGGCTCATGTGAACCGGTTCGAACCAACTAAGTTGAAACTAGTCCATCGGTACGGTTCGACTCAGCTCAACTAAGCCGATAACTCAAATCGGGTTGGTTGGTTGAGCTGTTGGCTCGGCTCATTTCTCGGTTCGGTTCGATAGTGAATGAGCTGTAAGCCAAGCCGCTCGAGCCGTTGACAACCTAAACCCGGTCCCAGCTGATTTGAACGTGTTTGGCTGAAGCCTATAACTTTTAACAATTTTTGTCTCGAGCCCGAATACTTGCCCCTTCGGAACTCAAACCCAGACGTAACCGATGTCCTTGCCTCCTGAAGACTTCTCGACGACCGAGATCGACGGTCAATTAGCTTTTACTATTCAGATATAAACCGCATATATTTTAAAGATTATACACGGTGTTGTATAATAATAATAATAATAATAATAATAATAATAATAATAATAATAATAATAAGAAGAAGAAGAAGAAGAAGAAGAAGAAAAAGAAGAAGAAGAAGAAGAAAAGAAGAAGAAGAAGAAGAAGAAGAAGAAGAAGAAGAAGAAGAAGAAGAAGAAGAAGAAGAAGAAGAATAGCATTAAAAGTTTTAAACCTGCTCTAAAATTTGGCAAAACTTACTTAAAAGTAGAGATTTCGGGGAAAGGGTTCCGTACCTTCAAGACACCTCTGCAACCACCAAAAGTTTAAACTAGAACGATAGTTTGAAGTTTCATGTAGAAAGTATACTACTGTATGTTTTAAGGAAAATAACTGTAATAAATATAACTGAATATCAGGCAACAGTAAGGCATATAATAAACTAATTTTTAGGATATGCAGAGATAAATATAGAAGCTTTGCTACAAAATACCTACACAGAGCATAATTCAATGAGCTCTGAAATACAATGTAACGAAATAGCTTATGAGATTCAGTCTACAGAGCAATTGTTACTTAAAGAATGGACATACACTATTTCGAGAATCGAGACAAGACGAGAAGTGTTTACGATATTTTTCGTCTCGTCTCGATTCTCATCTCCAAAGCGAGACGAAAACTTTGAGTTAGCCTTGTCCCGTCTCGAATGTAAAATGTTAATTTAATTCTCATGTTATTTTATTTGTTTTAGAAACGAGATGAGAATTTCCTCTTCTCGTGAGCAACATTAAACCAAACCGAAATATTCTTTACAAATGTCACATTTTCTGCTTGTAATGGTATGATCTGAGCGATAATTAGCTCCTAGCTTTTAATCTTCTTCGAGATAATAATAATTGTTATTAGTTTATTATTATTACTATTATTATTACTGAAGATTTGATAGTTCAAGTATTGAAACATCCGAGTATTCAAATATCTGAATATGTCATCGCCGATCAATCGCCATCAAAAATCCTAAAAAAAAAGAAAAAATGCAACATGCATTTGCACAAGCACCTTGACCACTAAACCGCGATCGCTACGCCGTAAACGATTCGTCTTTATTCTTGTTACTTTAGGTTTCTTTGTTTCCGCTTGCAAACTTGTATGTTATATTTCTTCGATTCAAAATGTCTTTCGTATTTCTTTTATGATGTCGGCAAAGTTTACATTAATAACTTGAGTTGTTCTTAAACCGTTGGTTCACATGTTTGTTTTTCTCCACAAAAAACTACAAATATGACAGATTGAATTCTCATACTCTCCATTTCTTTCAAAGCAGTCGCCATTACCTGGTCAAAGACTTATTTCCGCCACAATTCATATTAACCAAAATAAATTCATTTTTCGGAAGCGAACTTTCACTTTCTGGATTTCGGAAAAGTATGGAATTCAGTTAAACTCCGGAATTCAGATGAATTCCGGAACTCGGAAAGTATCCGGGATTTAGAAAATTCCGAAATTGAGAAAAACTCCGCATTTCAAAAAATCCGGATTTTTCTTAATTCCGGAATGTTAACGAAATCAGAAATTTCTAGATTCCAGAATTTTCCGAATTCCGGAATTATTCCAAAATCGAAATTTTCCGAATTCCGGAATTTGTCCGGTTTCACTTTCGGGAATCTTGAAGGTAATAATTCCGGAATTGGCTATCCCTAGTTTATACACAACCTTTCAGAACACTAAGCTAGTAGCTGTCTACAAACAAACAAGTAATGCAAAGCATTTTGTAACCTGCAGTACGTCATTTATTAAAATCCGACAGCATGTTCAGTATCTAAGCAGAAATTGCATGTATCTAGCTACTGGAAGCTGAGGTATGAACAATTGTATTATGTCTTATCTTTTTGGGTCTTATATAACCCTACAAACCACTGAATATCTAAACGGCTTTCGTTAAATCCAAGGTTGTAGTACTCACAGTTACATCCATTTGTGTCTATGTGATCGTGTTACTAAAGCTTACTAAATGAAAGCGTCGTTAGTAAGTCTTTCTCTGCTCTCCCGTACAGTTGTGATACGATCTACTACACGATAAAGAACCAATTATCAATTTAACCAAGTTGTTGTATTACTACACACCTGCTTCCGCCTCTGTCAACTCGTCGATCTCGTTGACGCGACATCTTTGCTTTTTTATACCCCTTTCTTCGTTTACTGAACTAAACAGTAACTATTCTGAAATATACTACTGCGCATGCCTCGTAGATAAATATTTCTGATGCCAATAGTTTCCGTTTTGTCCAAGGAATGTTCTTTTTCTTATTCCCAGCATGACCCTTTTATTACATTATATGAAGATCATGTAGGTCTAAATACCTCATGTATTACATAGAATGTAGGTTTAACTCTTCTAGCAAAGAAAAAACATGTGATCATAGTATACAACCCACAGAAGTGATAGGTTTCAATACAGTGGTCGTAATCGCTAACGACACAGGAATTGATCGGTGTCTTCCCCGCTGGTCTAGTGGCTAACACGTGCGTGTATGGTGTCCCGGGTTCGGTTCCTCGCGGGAGAGCATTTATGATTTTTAACTGTCCTCAATGTTTCTGTGTTCGTGACCCTGACGTTGCAAGTTATTAGAAAATGCAAATTAAACAAGTGAAGCAAGTAAAATTAGCAATAAGTAAGTTACTTAAACACGTTCGGTGAGTCAGTAAAAAAAAAAGCGGACAAAGCACTGGGTTTTCGCGCCGCCCATGCGAGTTCGAATCTATCTCGGCTTCATTTTTCATCCATTTGAGAGAAAGTATTATTTCTTTTTGCTACAGCTAATCACTTTTTTCGTATTTTTCGCTGTCCTTCACAGTTAAAGTAACTGGCTATTCTTATTCTTTCTACTAATGATGGATCTTCTCTTTGGCTTCATGTGAAACATGCACACGTAATGAAAAAGACGCTGTTGATGATAATAATAATAATAATAATAATAATAATAATAATAATAATAATAATAATAATATGAAAGATTACTAGCTAACTCGTGTGTGTATTTCGACAATATAAATTTATATTATTATGTGGAAATAAGTAAGGCTGGCTGGCGCCCCCCCTAATTTTTTCGATGCGCCTTATGGGTCCACGGTGTCCAACGTTGGTCCCATCCCACTATCACCTCCTGTTCTCTCGATATAAGTTATCGATATTTTGCATAAAGAGGGCTCTGCCGTGGCCCCATGCCGCCCCATGACAATGACTCTTCGTTTATTTTGCATAGAAATCGCTTATTTTTCTCAGTGCTATGAGTGCATACTGTCCAACGTTGCTCCCATCACTCTACAGTTTCCCGTTCTTTCGATATACATTTCTAATATTTTGTTTGTAAGGGAGATATGGCGTTACAATCATTACGTTTGAAGAAGATATTGCCTTGCCACAAACAACGCCTATTATTATTATTATTATTATTATTATTATTATTATTATTATTATTATTATTATTATTATTATTATTATTATTATTATTATTATTATTATTATTTTACTTACCACTAGTGTTGCCTACCTTTATTTGCAATGCAATGTGTTACTAAAATGCAAATCAAATAACACTCTTCGCCATTCACGCTCCCGAACTCGAAATAAATCATTTACAGTTCTCTGTGTTAGGGGAAAGCACATTTATTATATTATTCTTTCAAATAACACGTTTCACAAGTTACTTCACTTTCAATGTGTAATTTCATAACATCACTAATAATCATCTTGTTCCGATAGGAAAATAACCCCCCTCCTGCAAAAAAAAAAAAAAAAAAAAAAAGACTGACCGTAGCGAAAGGACGTGAACCTTCTTCAGGCGACTAATTTGATCCAACATTTCAATGAAAGAGGATAAGTCCCTGCACACAAATATTTCAGTAAAAGAGGAAATGTTATTCAAACTTTCTGAATACCTATTTATGGGCAAAATTTGGTTCCCTTGGAACTTTTTAAGAGTTTGAAGGGCCGCCATTTTAAACATTTTCATCTGATTATTCTGGTTAACGAACTCGTCAAGATATTTGTACAATTAATGTTTATGCCAAGTTTCGTCTCAATCCGCTGAAATTTAGGGTGGTTATGGCATTCACAAATAGCGTTATATATATACAGATAGGTAGATAAACAGACATACAGAGGGAGAGAGAAAAAGTGTTTTGCTCCCTTCTCGCACCTGTGGTGCGTCAGAGCTAAACCGGGCCTCTTTACAAAACGTATTGACCAGCCTAATCTAAACACAAGCCTCTTACTTGCTAACGTAGAAACCTGGTCGGGAGGTGTAAGGCATGTAGAAATTATATTTTTAATAACCCTGAGTATGGATTCGAACCCCTCCACTTGCATGTTTTTCTTTTTAGTTTTTGCAGCTACGTCGGAACGTTCAATTTCTATTCTTTACTAATTGCAAATGGCGTTTACATTCAAAATAAGAGGAATTTTGGTGGCATTTGTTCGGATATTCTTCTCCTTCGAAATGAAGAAAAGAATAAAAGCAATACGCAAAGACAAAAAGTATTATCAGTACTAAACATTACCAATAATAATTGCTACGAAAGACTAAATACGACCTCTTTTACCATCTCTCATAAGGTGTATGTATTATTAACAAAAAAATTTAAAAAACTCCTTGCCGGGGATTCGAACTTGCGACCTTCGAATTTCTAAGCCAGCAGGTTAACCATTACACCAAGATCATGGCGTGGTGAATGTTTAGTTGTCGCAGTATTTGTTGTATTTGTGTTTTATGTTCCCACTTCGACAATTTTTAGTCATTTTTCTTCGTTTGACAGCTGTTTCTGGCTTTCTCTTTCGGTGGCGTCCTTTATTTACACTATGCACTGTTCGTATTCACAGCTTGTGCCCCTCTGCAATGTCTTATACAGATTGAGCTTTTCTTTTTGCCCCTCAGTAAACATTTGATTGATTTAATTCTCATACTCTCCACGGATGGAGCGCAGGAATGCCAGACTCGAAAAATAGGTGTACATTTACTTTCCTGACAGATAATACATCAAACGTATCTTAATGTCGAAAATAGTCACCAGGTTATTGCTTCCCTCTATCAAGTAGAAATGAATGTATAAGGGATTTCACATTTTGGTTTCTTCAGAAGGTTTTGAATCAGAAAAAACACTTACGTAAGTATCAAATAATATAATGAATGGTTTTCATCAAATATAACGATCATAATGTTATTTAGAAAAATAATGGCATGTCACTCTGGAAACTCGAGAAATGTTCTTAGGAGTTGCTGATGAAGCCGTCACCAGATAGTGTCTGATGAAGCCAAGGGGATAGTCAATATTTATTTTATAATAAACGTATTAATTTACTCAGCATGTTGCTTAAATTAAATTAATTATGTTTCGTTGCAGTGTCTGTTGGAGGAGTTTTCGGACTATTTCTTGGAGCAAGTGTAATGAGTCTTCTGGAGTTGGTTTATTTTATCCTCGTTCGACCAGTATTTATATATTTTGGATCCACACCTAGAAAGTTATAATTATACGGACACAGCATTATATATGTTGTAACAACTGCAGACTGCACTCTGCTCTGTTAAAAGATATTCTTCGTAATTATTACATGAAGCCTATTATGAAATTGTAACATTGGCAACAACATATTCTGAATGACGGGAGGAAAGGAAGGAAGGAAAAAATAAACAAGACTAACAGACACAGCTCAAGTTCGTTGTTTGAAATTCTCAGTTCATCTCTTGTTACTTCAAATGATACTTTCAGTACAAAACAGTACATTAACATTGAAGAAGAAAACATTCTTAAAGAAAACGCACACGCTTCTCAACAAAAAAGAAAAAGATCGTGATAAAAAGAAGTGTTGTTATGGAGTTTGTTCTCAATCAATACAACTGAAAGACCGCTCTCTAGTTGTTGGGATAATAATGCGTCTTAATTAGTCTATTTTTGTGTTGGCGCAATACTTTGGGCCCAGGTTCGAATCCCACTCGATGGTTTAATATTTTATTTTGCATTTGTCCGGTTATTCTTGTCGTACACTTTTATAGTTTATGTATTACGCGGAGTGGATGAACAACTTTCTAATTTATCCTAACTAAGAAGGTGTACAGGCGTAAAACCTTTTCTACATATTCCAATGTGATTCTTTCTTATGTAAATCATTTTTTGTACCGATCCATGAGATTTTCGGAAACCTATAAATAAATCCGGAGTTTCAGTGTTCCAAAAATCACTATCAGACCTAATGAATGCATTACAAGAAGCTGTTATATTATTATTATCATTATTATTATTACACGAGTCTTTGGCGTGGGAGACCCGGGTTCGATTTCCGATTGCAGGAAATGTGGCTCAGGCCTGTAGGATCATTTCTCATACAGCTTACTGCAGGAAGAGAGCTATGCTCAAAATAGGTATAAAAAGTTTTGAGGGTACTAAATTTTGTGAGACCTTTTATTTCCTCCAAGTTTGTTTTCCCACATATGAATTTTATGTTGTCTTTTTGTATCAGAATAATTTTAGATAGGTTTTCACGACCATCTTGCATTTTTCACATATAAATATAGATATCTCTCAATCAGTATCATTTGCCAGGGTCTATCTCACGAGAATGCACTCAATTTGATAAACATTGGATATCACCTTACCTGGACAACCTGACATGAGTGTTTTGCGAGTGAAGATTAGGTGTGTCTTCTAATGTTTTATTAAAGTCGGTTTTATTTTAGGTTCAAAGTAGTGGATTTAAGCCATACAATGAAATAGTACTTTTTTTCGTAAAACGTGGTTCTTTCCACTTTATAAAAATAAGTGATGCGTTCAAAAGTGAGCAATCTTTCACGTTTTCCTATAGAAATTTTCGTCTGAGGAGGAGTCAAAATCAGTTGAGGCCATAGTGATACACTATTTGATATAACTTAGATCTTTAGCAGGGCGAAGTCTCAACGTCGAGGGTAAAGGTACACCTAGAAAGAGCACTGAACTCGCTGACGACTGTATGCAGCAATCATATTTGGAAACATATATCGTCAAATTTTTGTTATACTCTGTCACATATTTGTATCTCCAAGACATCATCAGAAGATGTTGAAACTTCTGATACAAAATATTTATCATTTCTATGACACACCGAAGGTTTTGATTCATCAATACTGTGTAATGTATAACATCAATGTCTTCTCTGTCAGTATTATTGACGTTGCACCGGAGCGAAGTTCATTAATAATGAACGTCTGATCATTTAGAAATCAGCAACTCAAATTCTCGCTGCAGCTTCAGAAGTTTAACGGCTTCTTAATGATTGACAAATATGAAGGTGAATTTTTAGGTAGTATTCTTTTATTAGAGGTACTCACTATCAGTTCAATTTTCTCCTGCTGTTCCCTGGTCATGCCTATTTACAAGTCTATTCTGTCAGCTGGGTCCAGAACAAATTAAATTGTGTGAACAGTGTGTCAGTTACGAGGGGATAAGTGTAAAATCCCTATTGATAATACTGGATGTATGCTGTATGTATAACCAAATGGGATTGCCTCCTTATCCCTCTTGTAATTCGCATACTGTCTACACATATAGACTCAAAGCATGAATAACATTTTTACAACACGAGTGTGGTAACTAGAATATAATTCGCGATATCAATATATTTACGGACAAGGTTACATTTTTATTGCTAGTTAGCATGGAACATCGAAAGTTTTTACATAATTTGAATATTTCTCTTGTTTTGTGCATTACAAACCTATCTTCAGTAAACATTTATCTTACAGTTACAAATGCGTACTTTATTAGTTGAAACAAACAATGTTGACTCGTGCGGGAATCGAACTCGGCACCCTTTACACATGAGTCGTAGTTGCTCCTCACTCTACCACGACGTCGTATCATATATGTGGAGAGTTCGGTAATAGCTCCGCTTGCGCTTTTTCTCCGCTTTTTCTAGCTATTGTTCTCCACAGTTTGTAATATTAAAATTTCAAATGTCCACTACTACCTCGCGAAAGATGTCTCCGAAGATCATTTAACATATCTGCTTTATCCTTGAAAGACAGAACCTGTTTTCCACACGCTGAATCTATGCGGAAGAGTTTTCTCGGTGTATTATAGTTCTTGATCCAAGAGGATCACAATTCAAATCGGAAGTTATATAAATTTTTAAATTTTCAGGTTTTTATATAAAGGTAAATACGAAAATAGAAATTATTTCTAAGATACTGAGTCCACATGTCAAATTTGTTTTAATTTGAATTGATCTGTTGGAATGTAAAATATCTCTCCCATCAATTTTGGACTCAACTTTGGTATAAAATCTGTTCACTATTTCTATTCCGTCGATCAACAAAAAATTTGTTATACATATTTCTTATCCTGTTTCGTATTCCCTTAAATAAATTTTAACTGTGTGATTTTACCAGCACCCACTCCAGACGAGTCCAAAGTTGATGGAAGAGATTTCTGAAATGAACTTGCTAAACATTCTTCTCATTTTCTCTGTTGAAGTCCGCTATGGGCCCTAATACTTAGCACCTCTAGAAAGCGTATTTCATGCTGAAGAGAAGTAACTATAAATAATGACTTTCCAATGAACAGTGTTGATGCAATAGTTATTTCACTGAGAGTCTACACTTTTCTTTATATTAATAGGGTTAACGGGCTTGTCCATAGCACCTAACTTGTGCAAGACCATATCTTTGCTACGTTTATCTAATAGACTAGGTTTATTCGGATATCCTGATGACAGGATCATGTCCGTTCCTTTTCAGAAAAATGTTAAAGTAAACGATCTGATTTAAAGTAAACGAGTCATAGCCAATGAAGAGGCAAGAAAACCATGGCCCCTGAACCGATGAACTGATTAAAACTACTAAACACTGCTTAAATCCACTTATTCTTCAAGATAACTATTCAAAGACTTTATCGAGTTGGAAATAGTAAAGTCAACTAGTTCGGCTCTTCCCCTGAAACACTGGTTCAGCTCGAGCTTCGGCTTTTTTCAACTAAGCCAACATCCCAGGCCATCTCGGGATGACCTACATCGACGGGCCGGGCCGGGTTGGAATGACCTACATCGGTACAAGCCGGCTCGGTTGGAATGTGCCATCGACTCGGTTCGCTTTTGCCAAACTGCCCAAGGGCTTGAGCCGAGTCGCTCGACCAGTTGACAACACTACTACTTTGAAACTGAGACAAAACCAATTAGAAAACAGGAAAGATCAAAGCTAAACTCCACTCGCAAAATACTCATACGAGATTGTTCGGAGTAACTTAATGCACAACATTTGAGAGCTATTGAGAGCTATTGAGAGCTATTAATACGTTTAAGCTAAACATAAGATATTGACGTGAAAACCTATATAATATAATTCTGATGCACCAAGAAACTTTAAGTCCATAGGTGTAACAACGAACTGGAGGAGATAAAATGTTGTCTCACCAAGTTTAGTACTCTTTGACCTTTCTGTCATTCCCTACCAGTGTTGCCAACAACCTCTGAAGAAAATAGGCTAGATGACCTTCAGAAATAACTTTGTTTACGCAAAATATGGCTAGATTTTGAATTGCTAACCTACAACCCACATGTTAGTTTTTAAACCCCATTTTTTGTGTAGGATTATAAGTGAGTTACAGTAAAATTTCAAAGGTTGAATTTTGTTCGCTGAAGACTTAACAAGCGACATACATGACTTTAAGTTACAATAAAACCCATCAACAACTCAACTAATTTGTCAATAGTCATATTATCAGTGGAGTTGAAGTAAGTCATCATCAATGACGTCGCAGCTAGCCGAGGCACTGGAACTGGGGGCACCATCGTTGGATTGTGGATTGATTGTGTTTGTGTATACTGCCATTGTCCTAATTTTCAGTAGTAGCCTACTTCTTTCGGCAGGCCATAGTCTTTACAAACACTTCTTTTTTCTCCGTACACCGAAATGAAACATTATGATTGCATTGAGATATTTCAAGCTAATTAGATATCCTAATTGTTTCCTTTAATAAACGAAAACAAGCTCTGTCACTTAAGAACCGAACAGTGTAGGCTACTAAATTTCTATTAGAAAATTTTCATTCTTGCAATGAAATACAAAAATTAAAATAATTAAAAAGTAGCAAACAGGGTCGTTACGGGAGCGACATTAACACCTATTCTGAGTCGATAAATATTGTTAAGTACTTGTAAATCTGTGAATGGGGAATGTAAAACAAGTGTTTGCTGCGTAATATAACACACTCTGTATAGAGAAATCAATTAACATGATAATATATAATGACAAATAGGCTAATGCTTTTAAAAACTTTATTTTCACAGAAAAAACACTTTTAGAATTAATTTAACGGCTAATAAAAAGCCATAAATGGCAAAAGAGTTTCATAAAATAAGCTATATTTAAGGATATAAGCATTTCGTATGTTTGTATGGCTAAATGTCTTTCCAAATAGGCTAAATTGGCATCACTGTTCCATACTTAATAATAATAATAATAATAATAATAATAATAATAATAATAATAATAATAATAATAATAATTATTATTATTATTATTATTATTATTATTATTATTATTATTATTATTATAAATTTAATTTTCAGGGTAGAGTCTCCTTCAGCAGCGTGGCTATATGAGACGTGTACCTATATAGTATATTGGCCAGACAAAATTTCAATATATTTTTGGGGGCACTAGATTTCCTTCACACCACTATTGAATCAGTGTCTGAAAACCACAAAAAACTATGATGGCTCTCTCGAAACGGTAGCTTCTCAAGATGGCGTATCCAGCACGGCGCCCGAGTTCATTTATAAAACTGGTAATATCTCGGATTCTAATTATCGACTTTTAACCCTTCTTTTTTAAACGATAGATCATTATATTTGCAACAAGTCCCGTTCTCATCATTTTGACGTATCTCGGATGATATATGTGAAAAAAACAGAAAATGGATTTCGAAGCACTTTCAGTTTTATTTAACCTATACTTGTGGCGAGAACAAGACATTTTATGAAAAAATACTTTGAACAAAAGAAACGATAAATTAATTAGCTTTCGTTTGATGTATTGGTGAACAATCAAACAATAATACCGTCAGAAATATCAAGATTTTAATGTTTAACGGCCCACGGCGTTCAGAAATCTCAAGCAAAAATTATTTTTTTTAAATAAAACATTTTTTCTGTATAAAGCACGTAAAATGTGCTACATTTCATATTATTTTACTCTCTTAAAATCGAAACTTACCTTGCAAATATTAGTTATCCTCTTCGCTGTCTGAGAACCCAACCTCCTCGTTGACTCCATCTGCTAGATTCTGAGGTAGGTTGTCACAGTCTGCGAACTTACAAGGAGGTGTACACTTTATGTTATTAAACAAGCAAGAACAGTTAGGTAACTTACAGAAACGATACCAACGGCAACTCAAAAGGCTCGAAAGCTTCTAGAGCTGGTAATTCGGTAACCCACTGAACAAATATATGCCCATTCTCATAAATTGTCCAACCACGGCTTTCAGGCTCGTGAATATCAGTAAAGTACTCCAGGCATCGTTTCCAAATTGAAAATTGCTAATTTCCTCTAAAAACATGCTGAAAGAGGCAATCGTCTCATGGAAGAAGTTCAGAAGAGTCGATTACACATTTTTTGCTCCGAAATAATTGGTAGCAAGTTTCATTTACTTGATCAATACGCTTATTTCTCAAATACAGGAAGCAAACAAACCTTTTACTGATAAGTTCACTGTTTTTATTCCAATCTTCCAATGAAAGAAAAAAATATGAATTCATCATCATTTCACAACAGTTTAATTGCCTTCAATTTTCGTAGACTGCACATAACATTAACTGAATCAAAAACTGACGGTATGAAGAGAAGGTAAAGCAGACAATAAAGGAATTCCCAAATCTGAGACAAGTTTCCTTGCATCATTAAGTCGAATTAGCTTTTTGTTCCACGCTTAACGAAAATATAAATTTCAATATCAATATGCAAAGACACATATGCATACAGAATGAAAACATCCGTGTCATTTGATTTACATATGACATTGGAAAACTTGTGAGTAAGGTTTAATGTGGAACATCAATCTCGTGCCAACTTCCTCTTGAAAAGATGGTAGTTCTGTCACTTTACTGATATCTTTTGCTGTCATTTTTAAGCACTTGTTTCCATACGTTACGAACAAAACTTTTCCTTTCAAATCCAACGCTTTTTTCCTTCTGCTCCCAACTTCCTGCTAGATATCTCGTTACCTTATTTTTGCTGTCATTACGTACTTCTTAGGAGTCGCTTCCAGATTTGTTCTTTATGTGAAATCTTCAAAACATTAAATATTGTCCTTTCATCAGCGCATCTCAAAGATCTTTCAGAGGATTTATTGATTTCTCGTTATAAGGGTTAAAAACTAGATCTATTCGGGCACTGAAATGATCTACTTTTAAAACTTCTAACAGTATTAAATAAGATATTTCATCAAAAGACCATTTTCCATTTAACTGATGAATAAGCTCCATTATGTCAATAAGTGTTACAGGTTTAACTTGCTACGTTCAGTAGGTGAAACCAGACCCTCAATGAAAGATCGCTAATGTGGATTTATTAATCTTCCGTAAGTATCATCAGGATTCGCTACATAAAATGGCAAAGAAGCCAAAGGATGCCTGAAAAATTCCTGCATGTTTAGGTTACGGTTTTCTGCTTTCAAAATCATATTCCCGAAAATATTTCTATCTGAATTTAAAACTATTTCTTTGTTATTGTTTTACGCCTAAACATCTGGTTATTTTCTAAAGTTTGCAACTGTCTTTATTACTAGAGTATAAAAACTTTATTCTTTTCTAAATAATAGCGTTTGAAGTTTTCGTAAGTTTTACCCTTTCTCTCTTGCCAATAATATATCATTTTGAACTTATGTCGGCACTGCTTAGCTTTTGAAATATGCACAATGTTGCAGGGATTTTTGTCGAAAGAGTTGGTCCTCTCATTCAAAAGAAGCTCAACTATGGCCGAGACTTGTTCTTCGTCTTTATAAATACGAGTCTTCTGGAGAATCAAGTGTTAGTGAGTTTTTTCTGGAACGATTTCTAAAAATTTTCACACCCTCTCAGAAAGATGTAAAGGTCGAAGATGTGATGGTAAAGCTTAATATTCTGCTGTTAAATAGTATTTACCGAGTGTTCCAAACTTTAAATTGAATTGTTTTGTCTCACCTTCTGTCTGTGTATCTCTATTTACTGTCTCCCGTAAAGTCTGATCAATCGGAGTTCGTGCCAAACTGGACTCAAGATGGAAAGATTCCTATTTTCCAATTGGGATAGTTCAGCCAAATGACTTGATTACTACCTGACATTGTTTATTTTATCTGAAAAAAAGGGATCATTTCTTTTAACCACGGAAGGTAGAGTAACCAATTACCTTTCCTATGAGTAACCAATTGCCTTTCACGAAAGGTAGAGTAACTAATTACCAAATCAAGCCCAACAATAACCGCATTAAATATATGTAAAACATCCAGAAGGACGAAAGTGCTCCACTCTCATGTTTCAGATGATTCAGATAGCCTTCGAAAAGAATAAACATTTCATTGATTTTATCTTCTCCATACAACGTTTCAGATATGTTTTCGGCAAATGAACAAAATAACTAATTTAATTATGGAACTGTAAAAGGAAGCTGAATGATTCGACAAGAGTCGTTACAAATTATTTTCATTAATCCTTCGTACACGTTTTCGCGGAGTCTAACAACACGATTTTATTGCTTCCTTGTAAACTTGACAAATGGACACAACTGCAATTCTCTCTGATTCTACTGCTAACCTTTGAAGTCCGGCCTTACCAAATAACTTCCCAATATTTGAAAGTAGGTTACAAACTATATGGAAAGGTACCATCACTGTGAAAATACAGTCAAATTTATTAAAATGTAGCTATCCATTTAATATCTGTTGCTTTTGAAAA
Organism: Thermobia domestica; assembly: GCF_964235325.1. NCBI lineage: Eukaryota > Metazoa > Arthropoda > Insecta > Zygentoma > Lepismatidae > Thermobia > Thermobia domestica. The sequence goes on from NC_137455.1 coordinate 305,710,250, forward strand.
ATGTCCTAATCTACAACAACAATATTTTCCGAATTTAGAATTGACTTTATTTGATTGCACTCAGTCAAAATTTCATAAACGGTTGACCTATCAGTCGCTGGATGATTTATGGAAAGCAAACAAGTTATTGTATTTGGTTAAAATTGTTACTCACTAGAATATTATGTCCTATCCAAGAGTTAACTGTGTAATTTCCAGAGTTGCAATGCCGAGTTAGAACCCAAAGTAAATATTTCCGTTTTGATTCCCAAAATGCGTTAAGGCAATCAGGAATTAGCTTGTTGTAATGTTAGGAGGCTTAATTTTCTTATCTGCAATATGTTCTCGTAAAAATAAATTATGAACTGCCACTCATCTTTTCTTCTTATCATTGTTAAATACACGTTTCAGAGGTAAATGCAAGTCTGATAATTTCTGATTTATAGTGTCACTAACTAGGTGAGTTTGTATAACATTACGCTGCACTATTCATTGTTTAGATTGAATTGCAATGCTGCCGAGCACACCATTGAACATTCAAATCTTGATATTCCAGGCTGTGTTATTGCTAGAACGTTCACAAATGCATCAAATGAAAGCTAATTAAGGGCTTTTTCTTTTTTACAAAGTATTTTTATAAACATCTTTCATTGTCACGATTGGAAAACATTAAATAATACTTAAAGCACTTCGAAATATTTTTTGTTATTTTCATGTACCGTTAAAGACAGGGCAAAAGAAGGACGACACTTGTTGCAAATATAATGAGCCATGATTTAAAAAGCGAGCGTTAAAATTCGATAATTATGAGCCGAAATATTGCCAGTTTTATAAATCGACTCGGGCGCGATCTTTGATTCAACATCATCTTGAAACGTTACCGTTCAAGGGCCCTCATATTTTTTCGTGGTCTTTATGTTCTAACACAATTGCGGTATGAAGGAAATCTGGTACTTGTTATGCTCAACTTACCAATACTAACCCATAGACTAATAGCTTAACGTAGGCTCCGAACCACATGAAGTCCCGCCAAGAATCGAATCTGGGTCTCCCACCAAAAAGGCTTATAATAAAAATAGTAATAATAATAATAATAATAATAATAATAATAATAATAATAATAATAATAATAATAATAATAATAATAATAATAATATGAACTGCGTTCCGGTAGCGATGAGGAGGTATTAGGGCTGATAGAGATCTCCGGTACACTAGAACTCCGGATTTATTTCAAGTTTACGAAAATCATACGGATCGATGCAAGAAGTGATTTGCGCTCAGAAAGAACCAGATTGGGATATGTAGAAAGGGTTTTACGCCTGTACACCATCTTATTTTTTGATAAATTAGAAAGTTGTCCATCAACTCCATGTAATATATGTACTATACAAGTGTATGGCAAGAATAACTGAAAAATTAGAAAAAGAAAAATGTAAGAGCATCGATTGGGATTGGAAACAGGTTCAAATTACTAAATCCACACAGAAACTAAGAAGACAGCACGCATAGCTATCGAGTCAACTACGAAGTTTCATTCAACTTCTATGGATAGAGCACAAATTTGTTAACAAGTCTCCTGTTTTAACGAGTTTTGTGGTCGAAAAGCGTATCTTTTACCTCCAAAGAATCTTTCTGCATTTACCAAATAGTATGACGTTATAAATGTATAATTACATTAAGTTCCAAAACGAGAGAACTGAGTGTTTCAAACTATGAATAATGAGCTGTGTTCGGAAGTATCGTTGTTTGTTTCCTATGACGCCTTCTACCATTACTTCGAATGCGTTGTTGAGAAACCCACAATTTTAAAGGACTTAGAAAAATTGGGGAATATCTTGGAGAAATTTGATGTTTCTGTTTTCACACCAATTCTCTTACGGGGATGAATAAATTGTATGTAAATATGTATAAAGAATTATTTATGACTTCCGTAATATCTGTATACATATACTTTAAATATATTATTACATTTATTCTTATAAGTGATATAAGTAACTTTTTTAGTATAATGATAAAATTTAATTAACGGTTGTTCTTTTCTTGGAAGTCAGTGATGCGAAATAATTTTGAAAATTGAACTGATGACTCACTTGGAAATGAATAGGTTTTTGCTATATTCCTACAACAATTTCATGCTAACTTTAAATCCAAGGGCAAATACAACTTTCTTTGGGGAAAGCATCAGATCGTTAATATGATAACAGCGGAATAATATAACTTGAAATGATAGAATAAACCGTATCACGTGTCTCCTCCCGCCCCCTTCTAAACAGATGTTCTTACTTTTAAAAGGAGAAACGAGTTACAGTTTTAAATAGATTTCCTTGACTCACAAGCTTTCTAACTCTTAAACAAAAATACTGAGTTACAGTTTCTTAATATTAATTAAAAGTAAATACGAAAAGTATATCCTTTAGTATATGAGTAACCATTACAACTTCTTGTAAATACAAAAAATATTAAGAACGACAATTGTTGACAGCAGGACGTGGCAATGACTAAAGAAACAGCAATGTCTCTCCAACATCAAATGCAAGCGAAATGGAGTAAACATTTTCCTTTGTGATACTTTATTACAAAAAGTTTTCTATACCTGTCAAATTTAGCGACTTATTCTCCTCTTCTGCAACGGTATAGTTAGAGAGATGGGGAGTCTATTCGTTTTCATTGTCTTGCAACTTATTTAATATGACATATGTCGTTACTGGCGTTTTCTTGCTTCTTATATGACAAGAGTCTTATACATTCTCGTTGCTACTATGGGACATACATGACAGCAAAACGAAAAATATTACTCTGTGAAATAAATTGCTTACTTCTGGAAGAAATTTAGATAGAACTCGTGACTGATGAAGTGACACAAAATGAAATTGTTGTAGGAGGTTGATTTTCCCTTGAAGGAGAAATAAACTATTTATAAGTGAATAAGTTGAGGTTGCGGATTGTTTTTGGAAACTGATTTTCGTTATGTATGAGAACGTCATATACACTTTCCTTATTTGTTTTCATGCTTGAATTTATGGCATCGACATGAAACATTGCCACCAATTAAAAACATTTTCTGAAAACAAATATAATTACTTTTGAACTTCTACTATGACAATAGCAAAGCTCATAATCAACTTTATCCGGAAATAACTACTTTTGCGTTATGAAATAAGATATATTCTTTGGAATATATGTCAAATATTTCTGATTTTAATTAATTAATACCCTACAACTTGCACCGCTCATAATAAATAGATATCTATATAATAAAAAACTGAATAGATTTTACTAGTCAAATATTGCACTAATTGTTAAAATATTATCAATAGCTTTTCGTAAGTTATAATAGGTAATTACAAGATGAAAATAGGGGAATACCATGAATTAACTCTGCAATATCTAATTTCTATTATGCACTATATAAAGGAATAACTTAATACGTTTCATTAATATATTGAGTAACATCAAGAAGTAAATTCTTGAAAGAAAACTAACTTGGTTATTTTAGGAACCCTTTATTCAAAATAAAAATATTTTAACAAATAACAATGCAAACTGTTCTGTAATTAAAACCTTCAACTTTCATTAGGGTTACTATAATTATAGTGTTAGTTGCACTTATCTTGAATATTTGAAACAATTGTCTATTACGTTTAAGTGAATGCAATATATGTGTTATTAAAACTTGTACACATATGAAATATTGGGTCACCTAACCACAAGACAAATAAATAATAAGCAAAATGTTAAACATGGATAGATAATATCTCAGAACAAACAAAAACACGATGGAGAATCAACACTAAACAAGGATTTAAAAAAATCATTTTAACTAGGTTGTTTTTTATAAATATTACTGTATTTCTATAATGAAGAATAATTATTATCATTTTTTTATTTTTCCTTACTAGTTTATATTGCTAGTTTTACGTGAGTCAATAATATGACTATTATGTGTAGTAGGAAGATTTTTCCAGGTGTATAAGGAATTTTCGATAATCTTGGACTATTTTTTTCTTAGTTATTCACTTAATTCACTTTGGCGTGAGACGAAACAAGCAGAACTCGTGAGCTTCAACATAAATTGCTTTAAAGTCTCAGAGAATTAGATAAATAACATTTCATTCTGTGCACCTGTATTTTCAATCTATGCTATGTACTTTGAATCACTGCTATTTATTTCCTCTTCTGTTTCAATTGCTTAAATTGAATATGATTTGGGATATTTCTACCTACGATTACCCAGTTTGAACTAAAGGCTATGGCAACTTGTACTTGTTTCACTATGGTGGAACAATAATTAGCTTTATTTCTAGCTTCACTTCTATATTACGAAATTACGGCACTTTACGAGCGCTATACCATGTTCATTCTACCAGCACGAACAGTCTACGAACTCAAGAATAAGAAAATACAAATATCTGAAAATCAGCTGAAACTGGAGTTGATTCACTGTGGTTCTACACCATCCAAAAATTTCAATTTTGCTATTGAATTTTAAATTCAATTTTGCAATTGAATTTACAATTTTGCTATTTGTGAATTAAATTCGAACTGTTTGAAACCATTAGAAGCTTTAAAATACATTACAGATGATTATTGTATGACTATAGAAGATGAATGTTCTTCAGTGTTCACTCACCAGTACTCTAAAAATTCTCCAAAGGAGAAATTATGTATTGCATAATCACAAGTAAAATATTATATTCGTTATTTTGTATCTTAAATGTAGAATCAATTAATTATTGTTGTAGTAAAAATTCTCGATCGAAAAAAAATTCATTTTATGGAATTAGTACCAATACAGAGTTGTTAAGTCACTCGCAACAGTGAGGTTTGTGCTTTGGTAGGCATAAGTTGCTACCGAGCTCGTTAGTGTAGCATTGGCTAGCGTGAACTATAATGTGTATCTTGTGAACTTGGCCACCAATGAAAGAGGTTATAACTCGATGTGTTATTGGATGTGGTCTATGCTATCTCAGCCAGTAAAGAATGATAGCAGGCAATGGCGGAAGCACGAATTGAGGCGTCTGCTTGTAAGGAAGGATTTCGAAATCAAACCTTCTCAGAAGACACAACCGGTGCATGATGTTCTCCCAATCGTAACATTTCCAGTGCGTGTTTGTTTCACCTATTAACCCCTAAGATGTACATTTTGAAAGTGTGAAACTTCGCTTGAGAATCCGTCTAGAAGTACAGTACGGGACACAACTTCGGCGATAACCGGATATGATATTTCAATCTTGTACATGACAACTAAGTACAATTCTCTTGCAATTCTAACCAGGAACTACACTTCTAGTGTTCTTAATACTTATCTGATTAAAGCAGGAGTAGGGCAGCTACACGACAGCTTGACAGCTTCCATCTACACTAAACTATTCGTACACTCGCCCATTATATATAAATATATGAAACACATGACAGTTTTGCTGAAGTTCCTAGCCCATTCCTCTGAATCTTTCTCCAAAATATATGTGTTGTAATATTTTGTTTTATATTTTGCTTTAGATAATTTTGTGATTTTCAGGAATAATATTTATTAGTAGTTTATACATCGCGACAAAACATAACCAATTTTTTCCTCGAAGGTCAAGATCTAAGGGTTTACTTGTCCCTACCATAAATCCTTCATTGTAACTAGATTTCGGCGTTGCCGCACCAACTCAGGTAGAACTGCATAAAGCTCTCAGTGTGGCTAACCCCATTACGGTTATCATAGTAGTCCGAGTCTGTGCAGACCTCTAAACACATTACCCCACAGAAATGAGTGCCATAAGTCCAGGCCTTCTAAAGGCTGTTGCGCCAGGAATTTAGTTATCATTATTATTATTGCTAATAATAATAAGTAATATTAGTAATAGGTTTAATAAAGATTCTGTTTGTTTATCTGCTCTGCTTGTAAGTATATTATTTCTAACATTAAGATATAGTTATACAGGTAAATATATAATGGATCAGTTTCTTTCTAATGTGATTCGTCACGTGTATAAAAACTGGACAAACTACAAATTAGGATACTATACACAGGAAATTAATAATGATAGCTTTATTACTCAGATATTAACCTGCATACATTAATAAATATGAGGATTTAGGTACTTAATAGAATGCTTTTTAATCATTTCTTTTTTTAAGAAAAAAGTTTTAAATTCTCATTATAGACAGATGGCCTGTCTAATAATAATAATAATAATAATAATAATAATAATAATAATAATAATAATAATTATAAAAGACTAACATTAGTGCATCACGCTAACTCCTAATAGGAAATCACGTTGATGCTAATTGCAATAATATAATGCAATAATTTAGATTTGAGCATTTATATTTATGTATCCGCAAGTTCGTTGGTCGGTTAACTAAAAAAAAAAGTGAATGCAAACAATTAGAGCTCTTACGTATTGACTTTAACCTATAATGAGTGCTTGAACTTTTCGGGTAAACTGTACCCGCCCGATATCCACTGCGTTTGGTTTACTCGATCCTTAGATCTGATAAACTCGTTTCACCCGTGTTTGGCCTGTTTGGACCGTTGGACCCGATAGACTCGTTATGAGTTCGTACATGTTAATTAGAACAATTTGTATTATGATAATAAAGTGAAACAACACATCATTTACAATAATGACACACTAAGCTTGTTTTCATAAAAACGGGATTACCAGGACATCCCTATTCATACGGTTCAATCGGGCAAACAAGATTCATACGGGTAAAAATACAATATCGGTCCAACGTGCGGTCCAATATCTATTCTATTTTCCGAGCATTACCGAAAATGCACAGTAGCCCGAAATGGCTCGGACGTAAAATCTATCATATTATTATTATTATTATTATTATTATTATTATTATTATTATTATTATTATTATTATATTAATAGGAGAGAAAAGTACTTGTTAAATGACGTGTACATATTTTATCCCTATTTTAAATGGTTATTCTGGTTATATGTATCTGCTTATTGGTTTCCAACACTCAGAAAGAATAGTTCGAGACTTCATTGTTTACCCTGGCGACAGGGAGAGCGGCTAAGCTTTTGTAATACCGGTAACATCCAACTGGTTGAAGAACCGCACGTGGCCGCTAACAACCATATGGCAGTTTTACTGCTGATAAAAAAAACTTGGTTTAGCTTTGAAAACCGCTATACGAATATTTTCGTTACTATGAAATTTCAATGGTAAAGCTAAATTGTGATATATGGCAGCGGACATTTACGTTTCCTGGCAATGCAAAACAAAATGATGCGTATGGTTAGGATTGTACTTCTGAATATTATGACACATGTAGTAAAGTAATTACCGAAAATAGTAGATATAAAAGATTTGTTTTTGTTGTACCCTACCTTTACCTGCCCCTTTTAGATACCTGATTATCTCAGTCGCTCAGGGGGAAGACGAAACATTTCAACAGTTTCGAGCGATGAAGGTGTGATATATTTTTCTGGTAATTTCCTGAAAACATTGTGAACACGATTGAAATTAGTGTTTACTCATTCATTTAAATAAGAAGAAATGTATTTAGTTCCTGGGAATATTTTAGTTAAAAATGTTATTGTGATACGTGGAATATAGGTACAGTACCTTATTATTAGCATTACAATAGACAAAGATAGATACACACGCAATAAAATAATATGCGTATTTCTAAATGTTTGAAAAAGGTAAGATCCTCAGTGATTTTGGGCTTCGACAACGTATATACTCGTCTTTGTTACATGGGAAACATTGTTTTATAGAACACGAGTCTAGGAATATTTATTGTATTCACTGTTGCAAAGTTAATGCCTGGCAAACATGGCACCCAGAATGCCTGGCAAACAATATTTGAGACCAGCTACTTTTTAGTTCTAACCCGAGTTCTTTCACATAGAACTCACTTTTAAGAAATGTGAAGACACCCAGCTAGAAACTTGCAGTCCAATAGAGAGAAAGAGTCGAACCGCGAACTTGAAGGAAAATGTTGAATCGAGAAAGCAATCCGCTTTCTTCTACCCCCTTTATTTAGACAAGACTCACCATTGGGAAGGTATTAGATCCTAAATATATTGTATAAATCTACAGGACGAATTAGAAATGGCATTACGAAATATGACTGTTGGGCGAAAATCTATTAAAGTTCCTAATATAAATATTGAATCTCCTATTAAGACTGTTACGTCGAAAAACATAATATAGTTGGAAGCGGGGAGAATGCTGGGATTGAATTAGGAAGACACCAGAAATGTTATCAGACGTTTTAGGGAAAGTGACTTTTGGCCTGGTCCAATGAGTCTGATGGCAATTTATCATTCCGTAAAATATGAAAAGAAAGTTGAAATTACTTTTTCTATAATTATGTTGGAGGAGCTAAATTACCCCGTAAGCAAATATTTCATGCTTTCTAAATAACTGTTGAGTATGGTTGAAATTGTTATATTTTAGAAAAAGATTATACTCCCATTTCCGTTAGTATTTAATTTGCATTATATACTTGTACATCAAAATCACTGCCTGCTTAAAGCATTGTCTACAAAAGACTGAACCGTAAATTTAATAGTAAAGGTCACCACAACTTACTCTGTAATTGTAAATCTAACTGGAAATCTACAACAGGCTAATCATTAAAGAGAAACAACATTTAGTCATGTGCAGCTTTATTAACCTTCACATTCTTTATTTGAAAACTCAACATATACAGCCTATCAGAAAATGTTAGTGCACCAAGCTGAAATATGGACAATCTTTTAGTCAGTCACTCTGTCGGGACGGGTCAGTCAATACGGGTCTCGTGTAAGGCCGACCCGACCCGACCGGTTGAGAGCAGTATCCCAGTCAGCCAGAGAATCTTACACAGCAGGAGGAAAGACCTCATGACCCTTTCTACCTATCACAGCACTAGATGTAAGTATTCCTCCTTGGAAAGTTTAAACAATACAGCAACACACAACCACTTCAACATAGTTACAGTAACCGTTTCAATAGCTACTTTGAGTGTTGTTCACTCTCACAGGTGAAAGACGAACTATTAAGGTGTATTGAATTAAAGAAGTTAGGCACACTTGGAGAAAGGGAGGGCTACTCACGTTGAGTATTTATTTAGATGATATAAGGAAACCTTCAGATATGGAGTTGCAGCGGAGCCCAAGCCCGAGAATAGATGAATAATAATAAGGAATTGTGTTGGAATTCACGTAAATAACAAAAAATGATAAATTAAAGTAATCGATTTAACGGTATTAGAAATCGGGCACTTCGTGTTGCACTTTCGTGCGTTACCACTATATCACACATTCTCCAAATAAATACGGCAAAGTAAACTATTAATTACGTTACTAAACTAGTTAGCATACATTTTCATTCAATACTTTACTAGAAAATATGCCCAAACCTAATATTCCTGCACGTCTTGATACAATTTAAGAAATTAAAACATTTTAGCCACCTTCCTTTAAGCTAGACCACAGTGTCTATCTTAAGTTGCAACTTGAAGAACATTTCGAAACTATTTTTGTTTGAGGAAGGTTTGTTTCTCAGTTCAAGGAAATTGTGAGTAACTCAAGTGATTATCAGTTCTTCACATTTGTATTAGTGTTTGGTATAGTCTCACATAAAAGGTTTTTTTAACATTCTGACAGCTTTTGTGCAACATTAATTCCTTGATTGGCGTAAGCAAGTCTTTACGGCAAGATTTCAACGCAGTACACCCGGATTTTAATCCCGACAGGTTCAAACGGTATAAAGCGCTTCATTTCAATTTTAGTTCTTACTCAATGTCCTAAGCAGAGTTTTATCAATAATGAATGGAAGAGATGTTCGTATAAGAGTAAATTGGAATGAGACCATGAATGGAAACAAAGGTTTATTACTTACTTCTCTTAGTAGTTCCAGATATGATATTTTCAGTTTATTTCAGGCACTTTCTAACTCATGTATAATCAGTTATTTTCCTTTCTTCTGCTATGTAGAATGTACTCAAATAATACTCTTTACATAGAACGAGTTTTAATTTCTTTGATATATGGCACTCATTGAACAAATACGCCCCAAACAATAGATATTCATTTTGAAATGTAGATCTTTCGTATATCACCTCCTCAGCTACAGCTTGTTACAGCGCTTTACAGGCTTACCAAATGTCATTGGCGTCTTAAAATCTTAGTTGTAAACTGGGTTGTATCTGTCTAGACCAGCAAAAATACTAAATATGACCTAATGGAGCTCCAGCATCCAAGGTTACAAATACTTATGGTGGTGGTAACCAAAATACTTGCTATGTCAGAACTATTGTATCTACCACGTAGATTCTTATATTTATGGATCATTTACAATAAAAGCACAAGATCGTATAATAAGTTCGTGCTGTCTGTACCCAGTTATAACTCGAATTCATACTCAGAATGTTTTCCAAATACTGCAAGCCTTTGAAAGGCTTTAGCTCAGTCAATCCATAACTTCAAATGCTAATTGTCTTTTCTTAATTTGATACTTCTAATAAATTCACCACTTATGCTTCACGAATTGTAATAACAAGCGTAGGGTTTACGAGCAAGCGTCAAAGAAAATATACAGAATACATATCAAAATATGAGCTCTTTATGTTATTGTGGACACCCTAAAAAAAGAATCGGGAAATAATAACCTCTTTATTCAATACTTATTTCAACACCATGTAAAGTGAATGATTGTGAAGCTTTAAAATGCATGAGGGATTACATTAAAATAGAACAGTTGGAGGCTTGCCAGAAGTTATTGGGGAACATAATATACGTACCATTGTTCTATTTTACTATAATCCCTTGTACACTCCGCATCAAAAATTGCGACAGATAACGCCGTGCAGTTAGGCCACCCAATATAAACCTTCTTATCCCATAATCGTGTCAGGTAAAAAGACCCCCTCTCTTTCTTCCTTTCTTTCCCCCCACACTAAAATTAGCTAACAACATGAGCGCAATTGTAATTTCAAACTACACATGTATTATTTTCGAAAAAAATAAATAACAAAACCAAGACAAAACAAGATTCATAGGTTGATGTACAGCTAATATCTATTAACAGATATTCAGGAATTCGGCAGACAGGGACAGAGATAGAGAGAGAGGAGAGGATAAGACAAGAAGAAAAAGAAAAGGGAGAACAGATAAAAGTGTGAAATTCAAACGTAGTAAGAAAGGAACGTAAGATTATAAGGTTCCGTTTTCAGAAATCCAACAGTAATATAGAAATAACGTTTGCTTTTAAATATTTTTTTTCAGAACTATTCGAATATATAGAGAATGCTTTAAACATTCATTATGTCACTTTCATAATGGATAGCATACTCAATTTCCAGTAGAACTGTATATATCCGAGACACATCTAGGATAGTGACAAAAGTTTAACACGCATGCTTTGATTCCAAGTGGTTCGATTGCAAATTCGGCAGTATTCATTGGACGTACTGATCCAAAATACATTCTAATATACCCAGTAGACAGCGTAGGTCATATCTTCCATTTCAGAGTACTAATACAAACTGAACAAAAAAACGAAACGGAAAGAAAGGAAAGGAAAAAGAAAGAAAGAATAAGAAAATTCGAATGCTATTTTGTTGCTAAATTTCTACCAGAAATATCTATAATAATGTCCAAACTGAATCGTAATGAAAAGTTACTAATGTTCGAAAGAAAAAAGTTTATGTTTCTCATAGATATAGCATGTTTCCAATTTCAACGTGAATAAAACACATTGAATTATATCATGGAAACACATTTTCTGTTGAACTAGTATAAATAAAATTTTGTTTTCAAATAACCAAAGAGGTTACCATTTTCTAGTCTTTTCCGAAGATGTATCCGTTGCGAACATCCAGCATAGATTTCATCTCTTCCGGACATAACGTAATTTGCAGAGATAGAATGAAGACGCTAAGAGCTCAAACGGATCATCTTGTCAGTCGGGTGATGAAGGTTAGGTTATTACCACCATTGGGTCGAGGATTCAAATCCGTAATGACCCGATAATTCGACTGAGACTCGGTAAACCAGAGGATATAAAAGAGATTTTACTTATTCCCTTGATTGTTTTTTTGAGTTTATCATCCCGTTCAGCAGCGAGGCTATACGAGACGTGGACCTACTAATTAACGTGGAATCCGAACCACATGAGCTCCCGCCGGGAATCGAACCAGGGTCTCCCGCGCCAAAGGCGCGTACGCTAACCGCTTAGCCAAGGAGGAGCTCGCTTATTCCCTTGAGTTTTAAAAGTTTTTCTGTCAGAGATGCCCAGGACTGGAGATGTTATCCCCCGGCAAACAAGACGCCGAAGTTCCCAGTTAATTAGATTGTCCAGACCAGGTATATCGCGCTCTTCCTTCGTTTAAACTTTGGAATATGAAGTGCATGAAATGCATGTTCTTGTGAAAGATAGAGAAGGGGAGATGTAAAAGATGCAGACAGGATTGGAAAACTTCAAGAAAGAGAGAGGGGGAGGTGAATATAAACTGAAACATACTTATCAGTGTAGTGTATCATGTAGAACGCACACACCGTTTAATCGATATCGCCAGTGCTGCTTTGTAAGTTCTACAACAGAAGATACATCTCTGTTTGCAGCCATTCTTTTATGCGAAAAATTCATACTACCTGATGGGGAATCGAAACATGATTTTCCATTTGGAAATCTAGCACGCTACCGCTACACCACCGATTGCTGTAGCCAAACTTTGTTTAACAAATGGCGTAGTGTTTATTTCTGAAAACGATAACAAGAAAAGTGTATACTGCAGACCAATGATGTCTTTGGAATGTCCTGGTAATTCCCTTGCCCTTTCCCAATTAACATTCGTAAATCGTTTCTATCATGATACAGTCGTTTGCTTCCAAATTCTTACGTATTGCTTGTCCAGTGTGATAAGTTGATTCTTCAGAATCACTTTGTAAAAAAAATAACTCTGGCTTGAACATTTCTTTAACCGATGTTAAAAAGCTGTATTATTCATAAGGCCAGTACGTTACTCCTACACTATCATGCCACCTGAAAGTACAAGCCAAATATTACGTACATTAGCCCTGATCTTTGGAACGAACCGGCTTCTTCCTGTAACTTTATTTGCACCAAAGTGCACAACGAAATTAATTTATTCGACGGCCTACAGAGATATGAGTGCCCACTAATAAAGGAAAAACATACAATCCAGTAAAAAATAGAGAAGTAAAACATATTTTGCAGTAATTTCACCAAGTAAATTCAAAAGTACGTAACTAATAATAATAATAATAATAATAAAAATAATAATAATAATAATAATAATAATAATAATAATAAGAAGAAGAAGAAGAAGAACCTATAGTGTAAAATTGAAAGTAACTATGTTTGTGGCTCCTAATCTGTTAAACCACCCGACTAATCAGGATCAAATTTTGATCATTGATAAGGTTCGCCTGGAAAGCTGTTTTATCATTTCATTTTAAGGGTAGAAATTTGGGGACAAGGAGGGGTTGAGGGTCGATATATAAAATGGATAAAACGTAATACTTCTTGAACCAACAGACCAATCTCTATCAAAATTTCAACATGGATAAGGTTAGAATCTGGCACGACTTTCATAACTTCAGTTTTACGGTGGAACGTAGGGTTCGGAGGGAGGGATATATATACAGTTATTCATATAGCGTAAACCATACAGTTATTCAGTTATTGGCACTTCAAGGATTTGTTTTCGTTTATGTCTTTATAACAGACTTATTTTATAACATGTACCGGCGATTTTTTTATATATACTTTCTGGGAATCTCTAAATGAATAATATGTTGAGAAATTACAATACAAATGTAAAGTTTGACAATAAAAATATATTTTGTAATGTGACAAGATCTTACAGTTATTGGCACTCAAAAACAGTTCTTGGCACCTAATGAGGCACCATTATAAGGCATACAGTAGAAGATACGATTGACAGAAATAAGGCTTGTATGCCTAACTGAAAGTAATATCAATTATTATATTTATCAATATACAAAAATAGACATTTTAGACCTTGGATATTATAAAGTAAAATCAAATTGAAACCGAGGAATGCACAACATATTTTTAAAATTAAAAAAACGGGAATGTACAAACAAAATTGTATGTTTCAATGATTTATTACAATCTGTTTCATTAATCTTGTCCTCATCTGTGACGCATTCACTGTCATCCTGTAGAACATAGCACACGTGGTGCACAAGTCCATCTTCTATATCTTCCAGTATGTGTTCCTTGTGGTACTTTGGAATGCACGGACTGTGATATTTGTTGTGGCACAACTTCCATTAAAGCTCTGTCCTTCCCGAAAAGAATGTCTCAAGACAGTGTTTGCAGGATATTATGTCGCTTCGCGCAGCTGATGACGAATCGAAGTTCAGCCTCCTTGTGAGAGTTCCATTTTGTAATGATTCAGTCAGTCCTTTGTATGTTCAAGTTTAGAAGTTGAAGGACCACTTATCTCCGTTGAACAATCGGGATAAACCCAGGCCCGTACTCAGCCCCGAAATTTAGGGGCGATAGAAGTTAGGGGGTTCGAGTCAATCATATTATACTTTATCGCCATATTATAGTCATTTGTAAGCCTACCGTAGGGGGGCCAGCCAAAGTTTAGGGAGCCCGGCCCGGCCCACTAGCCCTCCCGTAGATACGGGCCTGGATAGACCTCATGCTTTGATTTCTTTGCAGGTGCTTTTCCTCTGCGTTTTAACTCTTGTTCCTTTCTCTCAGACATCTTCCTTGTTTGCCTTTTGATCTTTTCTTGTTGAGCTAATTGCTCTTTTTTCATTTTTTCGTGCAAAATAGCTTGATATTTATAAGACGTTATTACAAACGCCAGTCATTCTACATTTCGTTTCCCCTTTCTCTTAGGAGTTTCTGGCCATACTAAAACATCTTGCAGTAACGGGTGTTTGGTCTTTAACTTTTTATGGAGTTGAGCCGGAACCTTTTTGCAAAGCATTTGCATCTGTAGCACTGCCAAAGGCGGGTGTACTAGGATTAACTTCACAAAGAGTCTGAACATCATTAGCAGTATCTGAGTGGTTGAAATCATTGAATTGGATACATGCAGAGGATACAGGTGAACTCTGCTGATTGTTCGTCTGCATCGACTGAAGGTTAATACATCTCACTACCGACGACTTAGGCCTATTATTATCTATAAAATGTTGAAATAAGCGATAGAGTACATGGAATTCTTCGTTCTTATTTACAATGTCTTGTTCGTTGTCAACTTCTGAAGTCTTCTTATTACAATCAGTTCCTACTATACTTTCAAACTCGGTTCTGGTTATTACTACATCCTTAGTTTGCTCATTACCACCGCGTATTTCTTGAACTGTTTGTCTTGGTTTTGCAACGTATTTAGTGTAATCTATGTTGTTGAGATCAAATGGGTGTGAACCGCATGCTCTAAATCCATTTTGCATACTAGATGCCGAAATGTATGTGTCAACTGCTTGTTCCAACAGAGGAGCAAATTTAGCTTTCGTCAGAGACTGCAATTTATTCTGAAGTTGCCACTCTCGTACCACTTGCTCCCAACCATCCTTCAATTGTTTAACTACGGCAACGTCAGCATATTGCAACATTATTGTAGAATTGGGGTACAGAGCAATATGTTCAATTTGAAGCTTGCAGCGAAGTTCGCTAAGTTGATAAGTAAGATGAGTTTTATGACCGGCTACAACATATATAATCGGGAACTTGACATTTTTTCGACTTTAGGTACGGGTACAACACATTACCTATATATTCATAAAATACTTCTGCTTTCATCCACCCGTTCTCACTGCGACCGATACCCCATCATGTAGGCACAGATAAAGCCACAACATTAGGCACACGAACATAAAGGAAATCCAACAATGGGGGTTTACGTCACATGCAGCACTGAAAGTAAACCTAACTGTTAAAGACTCCTTTGCATTTCCCTGTCTACATCGTACACGTTGCTTACTCCTTTTTCCGCTAACACCTTTCCAGTTTTTGGGCAAAGCAAAAAGTTAGTTTTATCACCGTTGTAAACACGTGTTGCATCCTGGAGAACATTTGTAAGGTTATTGGCTTCCAAATACTTCTGTATATTATAAACCATGATATTATGTCTTTTTCTGTTACAAGAGCACTCTCACTCGTAATAGATTCGCATATTCTTTCCGCAACGGTACGATTTCTTCGTAGGAACGATTTATACCATCCATCTCTCGGAATGTTATTTGGAAACAGATTAGGACGAGGATGTTTCACGAGGAAGTCCTGAACACTATTAAGAATATACTGTTTCTTTCTGGGAAAACCCTTTTCAGCACACTTTATTAACCATTTCACCAAGAATGGTTCTTCCCCTTCTAAAATGGGGAGTGGTGCGGAAGATGATTTCACATCTTGATCTCTCAGATGGAACTGTAAGGTAGACCGAGGAGTGTCATACTGTTTCCATGCTGTTTTTATTCCTACACCTTTTGATATTGCTTCAAGGGTAGCACTTCTCTGCTCTAGTGCGTATCTTTTTCCTCCAATCTTTGACATTGTGTTCAAATTCCTGCAAAAATAAGAAAACGTTTTGTAATTCATTTTATATGAAATAAATTGTTTGACATAGATCTAGGCCCTACCATTAAAAAGGTAGAAACTAAATACCTCTGTTGTTAACACCAAGAATGTTCATAACCGTCCAGACGTTTGGGACTAACGTTTTGAATCTCACAACAGACTTTTCTTTACCGAAGTTTCTTCACTCCGTTATTTACATTGATTTAGGCTAACTCGCCATTGTTAATAACTGTGCTTGTGTCTGAGTGTGTTTAGACTCGTGACTTCGCGTTCAGGTAGCAATAATATGACAAGAGTGTACATGTTCTGTGTTTACGACTGGATAATTTAGCTTACGTGAAATGTAGTAGATTGCGGAGATGCCATATTTTTATCGGTGCGATTTATTGAATTTTCTACATCTCTTCATACATAGTTACTGGTAGATTTTCTAGGCCCAGTTGTTTAGAAAATCACAAATACCAGAACAGCGACCAGCACGCTGAACATTTCTTACTATTCTGTAACACGTAAGACGGTAATTAGGCTTATTGTATCTTCTGATAAGAACGTCAAAAAGTGGCATATCAATACAATGAATTCAGTAGTTGCTTTGATCCGCTTATCATAGGCTATTGCTTACAAAATATTAAGTAGTTTAGCCAAACACTTTGCTAAATACTGAAAATTTGTAGAAAATATATTTTACGTGTTAATAAAGAATAACACGCCCAACCTTCTGCTCACCTTTGATGTGTTTCAGATTGGTTTAAGTAGATTGGTGGTGTCTAGCCCTACCAATACGAAAATTAGACCAGACGTGGAATGGCCCACCTGGCTACTCGGCGATCCCCAGGTGGGTCACCCCTCCAAGTGGGCCACTGAGGTTAAATATTTCACGTTCCCTTCGTAGACCACGCGCACTTCATGGCCGACTACCTGAGTTTTGAAAAATACTTTGTTACTGCAACTCAATGTTCATACTATTATAATAAAGTTTGATGGTGGGCTAACTCTGTAACTGAGCCGAATGGTCCAAAGTTTGTCAGTCTGCCCTGAACCAGACTACACGAACAAATAATTTCAATAGGCAAATTATACATATTTCATTACCAGAACCTATTCTGCTGCAAATCCCTACAGTCATTGGCATGATCATTTACACAGTTCTTCGCACTGTGCCAAAAACTGTTACTTATTAGAGTAGGAAACCAAAATTTTGACCAAGAATAGATGTAGAGATGGAAAGCATTATCGGACAGTTTTCAAGCTATTTTATTCTTCAGTATCAGAGACAGTGATTGGCAATAACTGACAAGCTATATTTTCATTCGTACAGTTATTGGCACCCCATGCATTCACTCGAAGGATAAACAAATCAGATGAAAATGTACCATTGGAATGATTAGTAGACCCAATTGCTCTCATGCAAAAAATACTAAAACATTTTAAACAATAGCAAAGTAATTACATTTATCTTAAGTTGATAGATATTCTTAACAAAAAGTCTAAGAACAACCTGGAAAATTGAAAAATTCAAATAGCTTCCACTGCCGACTAGAATTTGCCTCCAATTGAAAAGTTCCCGGCAAAACAAACAAAGGGAACGCGGGCAGAGAGCATCAGAGTTGCCAGTTGTGGGAAGTTATCACCAACACGTATTCAGTTTTCCTTAGTGAAGAGAAAAAAATATGGGAAGTGCCAATAATTGTCAGAGTGCCAACGACTATATGGTTTCCCCACCCATGTATTCAGATGCATAGAGCGCAACGTAAGGAATCGTCGTTTCAATTTACAATCACATTCAGATCTTTTTTCCTTGAACGAATATATTCGTGGTTTTAAGTTAAGCGGTTAAATATTGTGCAAGATTGAGCGACCTCTAAATATTGTCCTACATTGGTGATTTTTTCCTCATGAATGCATGTGACTGGTAAGAATATAATAACAAGTGACCAATTAGTGAATTCAAACCTTTAGTTTTTTCATATGTTTTTGGAAAACCCTAATGTGCACTCCTACTCCCGAAAGCTAGCGCCGAAGTTCCTTTAGCAAAGTTTGCTTTCCTCTTGTCAGTAACTTCTGTTCCTACTCGGTTATAAACGTTCTATAGTTATTGCAAGTAACCTTGAACGACAGGGAAACGAATACAGACTCATTGAGAATATTTAAAAGTCCAAAAGTTCTCCCACCGGGATTCGATCCCTGGACGTCCTACACCAAGGACGCATGTGATAGCCACTAAACCACACAGGAAAGTTATAAGTCCAGCGCGTTTAAGTAGTTCTACTGGAAATGCTCGAGATATGCGCTGGTAATAAATTGAGTCATTTATTCGAGAGAGGCAAAGCATTTTACATTGCATCCTCGTTGTTGTTTCGTTTTTATTGTATTTATTCTTTTGTATGTTTCGTATAGCGCATGAAATAAGCTATACATTTTTCGCTACGATATTCATAAATACTATTTTATCTGATCATAAAATAGAAATCTGTCGGTGAAGTAATATGTGGTAATATTTGATATTCTATTTTATACCGAGTTCGTTCGTGGCTAGTCGGCTAAGGTACGAACCTTTGACATAAGATACCCGGATCCATTCCGGGTGTGAGCTCATGTGCTTCGGTTTCCACGATAATCAGTAGGTAAACGTCTCATATAGCTTCGCTGCTGAAAGGAACGTTAAGCTCAACATCAATTCAACGTTAGTTTTATACCATCAATAGAAGCAAGGGGTAGACGATACTATCCTGCTAAAACCATGCATTAATTTCTTTGTCACATATTACAAAGCATCGGACTATTTGCGACATTAATCATAACAGCTTTAAGAAAAAGAAACTTTAGAACATTAAGTCGCTTCAAGCGTTGAAATAGCTTTATAAAAAAATCCAAATTACGAATTACGAAAACTTTCTACATTGTAAGTAAAAATACAAGCATATGTTGTTTTTCTCTCTCACACATACTCTATCTCTGAGTCTCTTTCCTCCCTCTCTCTCACACATACAGTACCTCTCTTTCTCTACATATACACTTGCATATTGCAGTAGGTATCAGGAACATAAATAATTTTTATTCTGGAAGTGTGGTTAAGGTTGGTATTCAAATCAGAAATCAGTTCCCATTAAAACAATGTTAACTTTCCTCATTTTAGCGTCTTCGTATATAAATGATGGACATTGCGAATAAATGTGACAGAGTTTTGAAATGTGTCGAAACGAGTTGATTTTATTTTTTCGAGCACTTCAAAACAGAACATTATATTTAAGGAAGTGTTTCTATATATTAAAAAAAAAAAACTTCCCGCACCTTCAGATTAGTGATCGAGCGCCTTGACCACTTACTACGAGTTAATTGGTTTGTCTTTAGTCTGTTTACGTGTATAATTTACGCGTCGTATTTGATTCAAAATAAAGGAGATTTGTATTTTGTTTGTAGAAAAATCTACAATGTGAATAATTTAGTGAATACAATGATATAATGCCCTGATATTCCTGGTTTTGCCAATCTATTTGACTATAAACAAGCTACTGTTTTGAGCGACAACAAAGAGGTCTTTATTTAAGCGAACCATAGTATGTAACGCTTTAGATGAATGGTCAGCGTGCAGACTTCCTCGTTTTCCAGTCGGGGTTCAATTTGCCCCTCTGCGTTTAGACTTTTTCCTATTTTCATTTACAAGGCTGAGCTCCAGTTGAATGCTGCTAAATGACGATAGATCTCCAGTGATGATGTAATCCCGAAAATGAAGAGAAAAAATGAATGGAGAAAACGAGTTACGGAGTTAATTCTCTTAATGGTTCTATATTTAATACTATCCCATAATTTCGTGCATTTTAAAGTTGTTGTTAATTGACACTATACTCTTTCCCTTTCTCCTTGTGTCTCAATGTGTAAATTTTCAGAAATATTATACAAATTAGGGACCATCAGTGATATTTGCAACCTAAGGAAAAATACGCTTAGTACGGATAAGTTCTCCAACTCGTTTGAGTGTTATCGAATTTTGCATTTTTAATATTTACAAATAAATTATTGCATACCAATACTTAAAAGTCATTTAACGAATAATGAAAACGGATAAGTTCTTCTTTCGAAGTATTAAATATCAATCAGTGGCGCCGGAACCAAGGAGGTCAGGCCTGGTTAGACCCTCAAAATTTTCATTGGTGGCTGGTCTCTTCCCTCGAATGATTGTTCCATGCTTTAATTGATTTGCAGGTAGGACTACTTTTAATAGTTTCAAAACTCAGCGAAAGGCTTTGTGTTTACTTAAAAAAAAAAGCCTACTACATATACTGCATAATTTATCCGTATATTACTTGATACGCATATATGTATAGTCATTTGAAGTAAATTAGCTTGTTTATACTCCCTCATTTAAGTTAATTATAAGATTACTTAAGACCCCTGACTCTTATCTCCTCATCGACGCCTCTGGTGTCCATATATATTTTTTTCTGGTATTGTGCTGTTTACTGTGAGTACAAGTATCAAAGACTCCCTTTTGTCATTTCGTCAGCCAGCGCTTCTCCTCACTCTTGCACAAAAACACTCTTTATGATTTGTTCTTTTAACAAGTGGGGCAAACTTCATGCTGCTGTTCTAGCTACTCTACGAGGCATAATTAATCTTGGAGCGGGCGTAAGTTGGGTTGTCTAACTCACGGACTTTGTACATCAAGAACTTCTATGGCTCACTGTACGATGGTTTATTAATGTTTAAGTGATGTATTTTGAACAAAAAGTATAGTTGATAAAATACCTAATTCGTTTTGATTAATTTAAAAAAGTTCCGTTATTTTTCCGACATACTGTGTATTCAGCAACTGAATTGACCTGTGTTCCCACCATTACATTTCAATTGAGATGTGTCTACTAAAGTAGAGAAAATAGGTTTCATAATGAACCTTAAAATATATCACATTGGAATATACCTTAATAATATTCATTTCATATAAAGTACTGCGTTCAGTTAGTTATTAATTTCAGTAAAAAGTTTACACATGAGTCAATACTTAGAAGAAAAGGTCGATACAGTATGTAGTATGTTTCCTAAGAAGACATGAAACTTTGTACTAGTTATTGATGCTATATTTATCAAAAGATCAAAGGTCACTCTTGCGCCACAGAAATATGAGGCGCGTTGCACGAAATGGAAGTATATAAGTATCTCTCTCTCTCTCTCTCTCTCTCTATATATATATATATATATATATATATATATATATATATATATAATGCTACGTCTATCGTTTCGAATGACTCATTTGAAGCATGATTTACTTATCTTTTTCTCTTCCATTTAGTAAAAAATCGTTTACTTTTTTAATAATTAATCGTAATGATTAATCGAATATTGATCATAATGATCCTGCAGGTATTGTGTAATTCCTCCTTGTCCCAGATGAGAAGAAAGAGTTTGTGAATCTTGTTAGACGATTTTCCCCTCTAGCTAAAATTGACACAGCCCGAATTCCTTCTTTGCTTGGCCATTTGTGTTTCTATAAAGCGATTTTCTTTACAGTAATTTCTAGTTATGTTCGGCTAGTTTCTGTAACATTCGGATCTGTTATGAGAATTTTCCATTTTATCATTAACAAATCTATCATTAACAAACTCAACCCCTTTAATTGATGATATCAATCGTTTGTGAACGAAAAACGCTGTTCATAGTTGGTGATTTTTATTTTCTTCCCCGCAAAAATCGTTGAATTTCCAGACTTCACTGTTCCATTTCAGTCCGATCTAAATTGTTGAACTCCTAGTACGTCCATCCTATATTTTTCTATTTTGTTCGTTACAGGTTTCAAGTCGGGAATTCGTTACAGTTGAAGTTGCTGGCCTCACTCCAAATCGACAACTTCAAGCCACGAGATTATAGAGTATGCCCCTTATTGTCCAGATCTTGACCCTAAGAATTACAATTGTTTTCAAGAATTGCTTAAGTTCTTGGCACTACAGAGATTGACGTGACGTATGACACCAAAGCCCAGAATGTTATTTGTTCTGTAATTAACCGGTTGCTTACTACGCAGCAGTCATCAGGAAACTTCTAGTACGATAGAATGAGTGTTCAACACATGTCGTGTTTATACGGAAAGTATATAAAGATGAGCAGAATATTTTGTATGCATTGTACTATTTTGCTCATGGTTGGAAACCGGGCAATACACCTAGACGAAAAGGCATTCGACTTGAAGAGATATTTAATTTCAAATATTTGAGAAATAGTTCGACGAGAGATGGTTACTGCACCAAATGAACAAGATCAAGAATTGTCTACGCCAAGGAGGCTTGGATCAACAAAAGATAACTCTTGACCCTCTTAACCCAAACTTAAGAAAATAAAAACAATATAAAAATAAACAATAAAAGATAAAAAAAGTAAAATCTATGTGCTACTATACTAAACTTTCTCGTTGCAATTTCTTAAAATAATCTTGGTTTACAGTAATCCTAAATTGTTACGAACACAATTATAAGGCGTTTTCGGAAAAGTTAGCTCAAAGACACTCAGCCCACAAAAATAAACTATAGATTGTATATTTCCCTTTAAGAACTTTATTGATACAAAATGTGAGGGTTAGTAATGGAATATTTGTGTGTAAAACAAAATTGCGGAACTCGTACTTCGCAAAAAAATTGTCACAACTTCATCCCAAGGGTAAGCTATCTCTTGTGAGTGTTCTCACGGATTTTTTTACGGGACATTACAGGAATATTAATCAAATATATATTGATGACATAAGAACCCAATTGCCTGAACCGTTTGCGAGAGAGAAGTCTAAAAAAGACATTCATCCAAAGAGTAAACTATCTCTTGTAAACTTATTCGTAAGGAGTAGTATACGTCACATTATCGACTTATTATAGAAATATTTATTTCTTATGAACCAAATTGCATGAGATATTTTTTGAAAAAAAAAAGTCGAAAGAAACTAATCCTTAAGGACAAAACAATCCCTCGTAGATTTTTAGATGAAACATATCATATTGTCAGATTATTAATGCAATATTTATTTATAAATATGAACAAAATTATCTGAGTCCCTTTCCATAAATTCACCCTAATAACTCATCTGCAATAATAAAGAAAACGACGTTCAAAGAGATAAACCATAGTGTCGGGATACTAATGCCATACTTGTTTATAAAATATGAACAAAATCACCGGCATAGTTTTTTGAGTAAGTCATCACCAGAATGCTCATTCCCAAGAATAAAGTTTTCTCCTATATTTTCTCTGGACAAATTTAATATGTCATATTATCAAGTCATTAATGACAGTTATTTTTAAATTATAAATGAATCATCTGAGCTGATTTTCAGAAAATCATCAGAAAAAAATCACTATAATAATAGACTACCCCTTCTCGATTTCTACAGAGATATGACCTCTATCAGAGCATAGAGTTGCTATTACAAATTTGATTTGAGAAATATGAACGAAATGTTTGGAACTGTTATTTTTCTTGTTTTTTTTCACAAATTGCAAATTTTGATTTTCAATCTTCAGCAAATTCTCTTTAATTTTAAGAGTAGAAAAAGTATTAGAAAAATACCCTCTAAAAATTACGCAAAGATTTTAAGTATAAAATTAAATTTCGTCTCGATAGGTTGAACATTATGACTAGTAGAAGAATATACATCACGAGGGAAGAACAAGCAGGCATCATACCAATATCTATACAAGGGTAAAAGTGAGGGGGGAAAGCGGGAGTACGTCGTCCTTCTACTTCCAGAAAATATCTGTGGCGACCCCCACTTTCTAAAAAAAATCAATGGGCGAAGAATGCATGGGGCACGGCGTGACGTCATGTGTCCAGCTATCTTTTTAGATCCACTTTTACCGTTATATATGTTTGTGAATGTAAATCTCCTGAACCGACCGACCGATCTCGATGAAATTTCTATGAAATTTGTAACGTGGATGAGGTTCGAGGCTTGGCTGGTTTTAGGCTATTCATTTTGATGATAGAGCTAAGGGGAGGAGGTGAAGAGGGTGTATAAAGAAATAAATTAAACTTAATAACTCCTAAACCACGCGACCGATCTTCATCAAATTTTAAATATAGATGAGGTTCAGACCTGGGATCGCTTTTGTGATTTAAGTTTGACGGACCAACGTAGGGGATGAAACGGAGGGTAAGATATGTAAAAATAAATTTATATAAGACTGAAATTGACTCTTTTCCTCACTTAATATCTCTTCAAATATCCGACCGTTGTCAATCAAATTTTCAAGATACACGAGGGTCGGATCTGGAAATACTTTTGTAATTTCATTTTAACGGTAGATCCCAGGAATAGGGTGAGGGAAAGAGGACGTATAAATAGAAACTAATAAAACCTAATCACTTTTCACCACCCAATCAATCTCGATAAAATTTTCAACATATATGAGAGTCGGACCTTGGGTGTTTTCTGTCGTTTCACTTTGACTAGCCAACCTATTGGAGGGGGAAGGATATATATATATATATATATATATATATATATATATATATATATATATATATATATATATATATATATATATATAAAATGATCCTTGTAACGTCTCACTCACCACTCTTGTAACGTCTGAGCGATGTCAATCAAATTTTGAACTTACGTGAGTTTAGAGTCAGGGATTGCTTTAGGCTATTCCTTT
The DNA here is from genome assembly GCF_964235325.1 of Thermobia domestica. Classification (NCBI taxonomy): domain Eukaryota; kingdom Metazoa; phylum Arthropoda; class Insecta; order Zygentoma; family Lepismatidae; genus Thermobia; species Thermobia domestica. The sequence goes on from NC_137455.1 coordinate 305,735,408, forward strand.
TGACGATTCAACGTAGGGGAGGAAGCGGGGGAGAGAAATTTAAAAATGATCAAAAATAACCGATGAATCCATAGTTTTCGGGGTCGATGAGAGAAACAGTGACACCTGATGCTGTTTCAATCCACGTTCAGCCCTGATAGTTGGGAAGGGGAGGGTAAACGTAGGGGTGGAAGATAAACATTTGAAAATAATCGAAAATGAATAATATTAGTGTCGAAAACATAGTTTTAGAAGTACCTGATATTAACAGTGATAATTCTGATGCCATGTGACGCCGCACGAAGGAGGGGAAGGGAAGCTGTGTATACCTAAGGGGAGGGGGCGGAAAGAAATTTGAAAATGATCAAAAATGACCAATATTTAGTGTTGAATCCATAGTTTTCGGGGTCGATGAGAGAAACAGTGACATTTCTTATGCTGTTTAAATCCAAGTTCAGCCCTGATAGTTGGGGAGGGGAGGGTAAACGTAGGGGGCGGAATAAACATTTTAAAATGATTGAACATGACTAATATTACTGTCGAGTCCATTGTTTTAGGAGTATCTGAGATTAACAGTGACATTCTGATGCCGTGTGCCACAGCATGGAGGAGAGGAGGGGAGCTATATTAATATTAATAATAATAATAATAGTAATAATAATAATTAAAAATGACCAATACTATGTTTAATCCATAGCTTTTGGGATCATTCAAATTAACAGTGACATTTCCGATCCTTTTTAAATCCAAAATCAACCCCGCCACTTGGGGCAGGGGGAGAAAGAGATATTTAGAAATGATCGAAAATAATCGATATTAGTGCTGAATCCACATTTTTAAGGGTAGCTGAGATAACGGTGACACGTCCGATGCCATGGCCCGCAACATTGGGGAGGGGAAATATATATATATATATATATACTAGCAGCGTTCACCCCGCTTCGCTGCGGTCACCCCGGAACGCAATAAACTTTGTTACTTAGATAATTTTTACTTTTTCGCTTTCAAGTGATATGATAAAAACCATAGAAGATTGCATTAAATGTTAACATTATATCGCCTGTCATTTATGTTAACCCGCCCCGCTTCGCTGCGGTCACCCCGGAAGTTTTCGCTTTCAAGTGATATGATAAAAACCATAGTAGATTGCAGTAAATGTTAACATTATATCGCCTGTCATTTATGTTAACCCGCCGAGTGACACGGTCATGCGGGTTGCATATAAATACGTTTATTTTTACCTATGATGAACTAACAAAGGATTTGTACGTTATGGACACTTGAATGGTCAATTATCTCAAGACACTGGTAATTAAAAATTAAAGTGATATGATAAAAACCATCTAGGGTCCAAATCCTAATAACCCCCCAAAAATAAAATAAATTGGTTCAGCCGTATTAGCGTGATGAGGTAACAAAGGATTTGTGCGTTCTCTTTTATATATATATATATATATATATATATATATATATATATATATATATATATATATATATATATATATATATATATAATCGAAAATGACCAATACTAGCGTCGAATCCATGGTTTTCAAGGTCTCCAAAATGATCACTCATCTTTCCGATGCTGCTAAAATTGATGCCATTAAAAACGAAAGCAGCATATTTCACGTGTACTAAACACATAAGATATGTAATCGTGCATTTAAATTTTCATTTCAAGCCAGCGAATCGGGTAATATATATATAATATTTGGTCTAGGAATTAATTCGTGCGGGTGGACAATAGACGGCGCAACGAACGGAGCGTCCCACAGTTCCGTGTATCCACACATGTGTTGCAAACCCCTGTCATCGCATATCGTTCGTAGTATAGGGTAGTGGATTAAAGCGTCAACAACACCAGTTTGTAGTTAAGTGAACATGGTGCAATTTGTGCCTGATAAAGTGTTTTTGCGGGGTGTCCTGCTGCATTACTTTAACATGCAGAAAAGTGCGACTGAAAGTCATCGTATTTTGGTGGAAGTGTATGGTGACCATGCTCTAGCTGAGCGAACGTGTCAGAAGTGGTTTGCACGGTTTAGAAGTGGTGATTTCGGCTTGGCAGACCAAGAGCGAGCTGGACAGCCAAAAAAATTTCAAGACGAAGAATTGACAGCATTGCTCGAGCAGGATTCGTGTCAAACGCAGGAACAACTTGCAGCAGCATTAGGCGTTGATCAAACAACAATCTCCAAACGCTTGAAAGCCATGGGAATGATTCAAAAGATGTCACATTGGGTTCCACATGAATTGAAAGACAGAGACGGTGAAAGACGAAAAACCATTTGCGAATTGCTGCTTCAACGACAGAGCAGAAAGGGGTTTCTGCATCGAATTATTACGGGTGATGAGAAGTGAATCCATTACGAGAACCCTAAACGAAAAAAGGCCTGGGTGAAACCAGGTGAACCAGGTCCATCTCACCATAAACGAGATATTCACTGTGCAAAGGTTATGCTGTGCATATGGTGGGATATGAAAGGTGTGGTGTACTATGAGCTGCTGCAACCGGGTGAAACTATGAATGGAGAACGTTATCGACGACAATTAATGCGTTTGAAGCAAGCTCTGGCCAGAACACGACCAGAATGGGAGAACAGGCATGATAAACTTATTGTTCAACATGATAACGCTCGCCCACATGTCGCAAAACCGGTCAAAACCTATTTAGAAAATGTCGGATGGGAAGTTTTACCCCACCCGCCGTATTCACCAGACGTTGCTCCTTCGGACTACTACTTGTTCGATTGCATGAACAACGATTTGATTGGACAGCGGTTTACTTCTTCAGAAGATATCGAAACATGGGTCTCTGACTGGATCGCTTCCAAGGATGAGGACTTCTTTCGCCACGGAATCCTTACATTGCCTGACAGATGGGCGAAAGTGGTGACTAGCGATGGACAATATTTTTCTTAAGGTATTTATGTATTTTGTGTTTGTACTACAGCTTCAATGTGTGCGTACCAACCGCACGAATTAATTCCTAGACCAAATATATACAGACTGTTCCATAATTCGTGTAATTTTCTAGAGCACTGGCAGAAGATGAAGTTTTCACACTAATAATGTGACATTTGGCGTTCTTATTGGAAAATGCCTGAATTTTTTAAATCTTATGGGCGAAATGAAAATTAAATATTTGAGTTTTACGTCCCACGATTATGCCGGTTAGGCAAATGGAAACGGTAATTATGAGAAATGTATGAAATGGTGGAATGAAGAAAGTGGGAGGAAACGGGAGAACCCCGAGAAAACCCACTCATACGGTGTTTGTCCACCACAAATTACACTTGGCGGGAGCAGGGTTTGAACCCGGGACCCCAAGCACCAGAAGTGAACGCTCTACCATTGAGCCACCGCGGCCCTTTCCTTATGGGAGATCCAATGTTGAATTTTAGAAGCAGTTTTCTCCAATAACTATTGCTAAGGATTTTGATACAAAATGCAAGGATACTCATCCGCAATGCTGGTGGAGACGTTCTAAACATTATTTTGGGTAAGGCTTCCCCTTTGGGGGGCAAGGCCCATAAAATGTGGTGGGTGGTGTGTTACCAAAATCAAAAATTTTATTTTAGGAACGCCAGTAAGCGTAAGATTAATCACAAATGCCACAGAACTAATATTCTGAGGCTCCCTGCATGTGCCAGTAAGTTACTAAGGGGCTAGAGCCCCCATCCAAAAGTCACATTAAAAATTCGACTTATTTATTTTTTGCATGGACATACGGGAAAAAAAATATTTTGATTTTGTCAATTAATGTGTAATTTGTTGTTATTGTAGTAGAAAAGTAACCTTTTGAAATATTTATTTTGGTAACGCATCACCTGAGGGGGACACCGGGGACGTAGCGCAAGATGGTGGATCTTTATGAAAATTCCAAATTTTGTTGTGGGAATAACAGTCAGAGTCAAATTAATCACAAATGCCCTCAGAATTTATATACCGATGCTCCTTGCATGTGCCAGTGACTGATTTGGGCTGTAGCACCTCTAGAAAAATCACATAATAATGACCGTACATCTTCTTAGCAGGGAATACATTTGTTTTGGTAAATTAATGTGAAATTTGGTGTAATAATAAAAAGGTATGCGTTCTAAAATCTGCAATGTTAGTTTGGTAACGCATCACCTGAGGGGGGCACAGGGGGCATAGCATAAGCATTTCGGACCTTACAAAAATTCTATTTTTTTCTGTAAACGCCAGTGAACGTCAGATTAATCACAAATGTGGCAGAATTAATTTACAACTCTCCTTGCATGTGTCAGTAATTGATATTGGGCCAAACCCCCCTTCCAAAAGTCATTAAGAATTCACCACAAATATTTTTTGCTGAGACGTAAGGAAATAAACTATTTTTTTTGTCTATTATGTGAAATTTGTTATTGTAGTAAAAAAAAATAAAGTTTTAAAATCTGGAGTGTTATTTTGGTAATGCACCACCTGAGGGCGGGTCGCATGGGTCGTAGCATAAGATGGTGGATCTTTATAAAAATTCCAAATTTTATTTTGGAGATGCCAGTGAGCATCAGATGAATCACAAATGCCACAGAATTTATATTCCGATGCTCCTTGCATATATAGTGACTGATACGGGGCTGTAACCCCTCTACGAAAATCACATAAAAATGACCATATATATCCTTAACAAGAACATACAGAAATACATTTGTTTGGCACATTTATGTGAAATTTGGTTTTATTGTAGTACAAAGATATGCGTTCTGAAATCTGGAATGTTAGTTTGGCAATACGCTGCCTTAGGGGGTTCAGGGGACGTAGCATAATCATTTAGAAATTTATAAAAAATTTAAATTTTATTCTGGAAGCGCCAGTGAGCGACAGATTAATCACAAAGGTCGCTGAACTAATTTCCGACGCTCCTTGCATGTGTTAGTGATTGATATGGGCAGGGCCGGATTTCCCAATAGACCCGGTAGGCCCGGGCCTATGGGGGCATGCTCCCAGGGGGCGCACGGCCGAGAGGAAAAAAAATTTAAAAATATCTAAAAATAAAAATAAATAGCCATAACTTAACATATTTTTTGAATTGATTAAAAAAATAAGGCTAATAAAGCATTCTGATTTAGAAGTTCATTGGAACAAATAATTGTTGGTAAAGTTCACCAATCTTTTGTTAATACATTAACGGTATTTTGTTAAGCCCAGAACCAAGTAAATTCCTCAAAATACTTGCAACGATAAAATTGCATCGTGGAGTGGTGTTTAAGGAATTAACATATAGGCCTGATATAATTTTTTAGTAAAGGTTTTTAGGAAAGTAACTTTAACCAGACTAGGAGGCGGAAAAAAAATGGGCCTAGGGGCGCCAGAATGTTAAATCCGGCCCTGGATATGGGGCTACAACCCCTTTCAAATATCACAAAAGATTGCCATTATTGCTTTAGCAGGGACATACTGGAAGGAACTTTTTTTATTTGTCACGTAATGTGAAATCTGGTTTTATTCTAGTAAAAAGGTACACGTTTTTCAATTAGGCAATGTTATTTTGGTAACAAGGGTCAAGGGTGCGGAGGTAATTTGGTGGTTCTGCAGAATATAGGGGGTGGGACATTAAAACCTCAAGTTTTATTTTGGATGTGCCAATGAGCGAAAAATTAATCTCATGACGCAAAGAATTAATAATCCAATGCTACTTCCATGTAGCAGTGAGTGATATGGAGCTACAGCCCCAATGTCCTTACGCAAGGATTTGCTGGCAGAACCTAAATATTTTTCATAATTAATGTGAAATTTGGCATTATTGTCTAAAAATGTTTGTTTAGAAAAAATGTTGAAGCGACAATAGGATATTATTCATGTATGGATCTCTTTTAGGGGTGAACTCAAAATTTCATTGATTTAATTGCAGTTTTAATGTAAAATGTGGAAGCAGTTTTTTCTAATTATTGTTTTGGCTAGAAAAGTAGGGGTTTTGGTTGGAGAACAAAACAACTTTCCTCGTTTTGTTCCTCCCCTTGCATCTATGATGGTACGTGCGTCTCTAATTTTATTATAGCTTCTCTTTCTCGTTGGGGAACAAGGCCGACAAGAAAAGTTAAAAGTTTTCTTTATTCGGTATGAGCGTCAAAATAATCGGAAATATCATAAAATTAATGCCCAGAAGCTACTTCCATGTGCCAGTGGTCATTTTGGGACTTCAATTCCCCCTGCCACTCCCAAAATCACTTTTTAAAAACCACACCACCTTCTCTTATTATCTTCCATGCTTCTTTTGGTCCATTCAGAATGCAGGATAAGAGACGTGTGTTTAAGTAGCATTGAAACACTAAACTTCCATGTCCTTATGATACGTTGACGTCATACTCTAAATTGATTTCAAACAATCTCAACAACCCTTTGTTTTTTAAAACACCCTATAATTCTTGGCTTAGCTTCTTGTTCATCTGCACTGACAACAGTTTCAATTTTTTTCTTATCGCAATACTCCAACGATTTACGACTTATCGAGTTCAATAGAAGTTCATGTCTGTAACCAACATCTCGGTTAGATCAATTTCTTCGGAAATACACATTACATAGACGCGAATCTAGGGGGTACTCTGGCCTAATCGTTTGTGAATTGCTTGTCGCTTCCAATATTTTTTAAGAGTACATTCATACTGTGGTGTTTTTCGATCATGTAATATTTAACTCAGGATCAGTATGCTAATATAATTGAATGTTACATTGTATCAGAAAAATCTGCAAAAGCAACAAGATCCCGTATAGTTAAAGAACTCGGACTAAATGTGCGTGACGTGCAAATTGACCGTTTGTACAAACAGTTTCACAGCAATTATTTTCACACTGTCCATCTTCCATCTAGAGAAGTGCGAGATATCCAATCGTATCTACAGAAGAAACAAACAGACTTGTGTTGTTATCTGTTACTAGTTCACCACGGAAATCCCTTGCTCGTCGAAGCTTAGGTTCAAATATTAAGAAAACTACGCTACAAAGAATTTTAACAAACTTGAAGATAAAACCATGCAACATCCGAATGGTTTCTGAGTTGTGTGCAAGTGATAATGGAGATCAAGTTTATTTCTGAATCTGTTTCATTGAATAGGTAAAAGTTTCAAGTTATTTTTTCATTTTTTGTTTCAAGTTATGTTTTCTGACGAAGCCAAATTCTTCTTAAATGGTTCAGTGTCCTCATCACATGCAAGATATTGATAATCATACAGCCGAACGTGAGATCAGAAGTGTAAATTGACAAACAAGGTACAGTGGTCTGGCGTGGCATAACTGCTACTGAGGTGACAGGACTTTTCTTTTTTGATGAAAATGTGACAATGGCATCATACCAAAAACTACTAATAGATTAGATTTTTGCCGAACTTGATCGTTTAAATTTAGGTCAAAGTGATGAATTATTGTTCATGCAAGATGGAGCACCACAGCATTGCTCAAGTACGGCTATAAAGCTTTTTGGATAACGACTAATTTCTATGGGTCAAATGTCGAATGGCCATCAAGAAGTACAGATCTTACACCATACATTTCTTTTCTTGTGGAAATTCCTAAATCAAATTGTCTATCAAAAATCATGTAACAATGTATTATCTGTCAGGAAAATAAATGTACCCCTATTTTTCGAGTCTGGCATTCCTGTGCTCCATCCATGGAGAGTATGAAAATTAAATCAATCAAATATTTACTGAGAGGCAAAAATAAAAGTTTAATCTGAATAAGACATTGCAGAGGGGCACAAGCTGTGAATACAAATAGTGCATAGTGTAAATAAAGAACGACACCGTAAGATAAAGCCAGAAACAGCTGTTAAACTTAGAAAAAATAGTAAAAATTGTCGAAGTGGGAACATAAAACACAAATACAACAAATACGCCGACAACTAAACGTTCACCTCGCCATGATCTTAGTGTAGTGGTTAAGGTGCTGGCTTACAAATGAAACGGACGCGAGTTCCAATCCCCGTCAACGAAGTTTTTAAAAAATTGTTAATAATACATACAGCTCATGATAGATGGTAAAAGAGGCCGTATTTACTCTTTCGTGGTAAACATTATTATTGGTAATTTTTAGTACTGATAGTACTTTTTGTCTTTGCGCATTGCTTTTATTCTCTTCTTAGTTTTGAAAGAGAAGAATATTCGAACAAATGCCACCAAAATTCCTCATATTTTGAATGTAAACGCCATTTGCAATTAGTAAAGAATAAAAATTGAACGTTCCGATGTAGCTGCAAAAAGGAAAAAGAAAAACATGGAAGTGGACCATACTCATGGTTATTAAAAATACAATTTCTACATGCCTTACACCTCCCGATCACGTTTCAGCGTTAGCAAGTAAGAGGTTTGTGTTTATGTTAGGCTGGTCAATACGTTTTGCAAAGGGGCCCGGTTTAGCTCTGACGCACCACAGGGGCGAGCAGGTAGCAAAACACTTTTTTTCTATCCCTCTGTGTGTCTATTCATCTATCTGTCTGTATATATATATAACGATATTAGTGAATGCCATATCCACCCTAATTTTCAGCGGATTGAGACGAAACTTGGCACAAACATTAATTGTCGAAATATCTTGATGAGTTCGTTAACCAGAATAATCAGACGAAAATGTTCAAAATGGCAGCCCTTCAAACTCTTAAAAACTTCCAAGGGAACCAATATTCGCCCATAAATAGGTATTCAGAAACTTTGAATAACTTTTCCTCTTTTGCTGAGATATTTGTGTGCAGGGACTTATTGAAATATTGGACCCGATTAATCGCATAAAGAAGGTGCACGCCCTTTCGCTACGGTGAGACTTTTTTTTCTTTTGCAGGAGGGGGTTATTTTGTATCGGAACAAGATGATTGTTAGTGATGATATGAAATTACAAATTCAAAGTGAAGTAACTTGTGAAACGTGTTATTTGAAAGAATAATATAATAAATGTCCTTTCTCCTAACACACAGATCCGTAAATCATATATTTCGAGTTCGGGAGCGTGAAAAACGAGCAGTGTTATTTGATTTGCTTTTTAGTAACACATTGCATTGCAAATAAAGGTAGGCAACATTAGTGGTAAGTAAAATAATAATAATAATAATAATAATAATAATAATAATAATAATAATAATAATAAAAATAATAATAATAATAATAATAATAATAATAATAATAATAATAATAATAATAATAATAATAATACTTGTTTTTTGTGGCAAGGCAACATCTTCCTCAATTCTTCTTCAAACTTAATAATTGTAACGCCATATCTTCCTTACAAACAAAATATTAGCAATTTATATCGAGAGAACGGGAATTTGTTGAGTGATGGGAGCAACGTTGGACAGTATGAACTCATAGTAATCAGAAAAACAAGCGATTTCAATGCAAAATGAACGAAGAGTCATTGTCATGGGTAGTCATGGAGCCACGGCAGAGCCCTCTTTAGGCAAAATGTCGATAACTTATATCGAGAGAACAGGAGGTGATAGTGAGATGGGACCAACGTTGGACACCCTGGACCCTAAAACGCATCGAAAAAAATTAGGGGGCGGGCTCCAGCCAGCCTTACTTATTTCCACATAATAATATAAAATTATATCGTCGAAATACACAAACGAGTTAGCTAGTAATATTTGATATTATTATTATTATTATTATTATTATTATTATTATTATTATTATTATTATTATTATCATCGACAGCGGAAAATACGAAAAGATTGATTACCAGTAGCTAAAAGAAACAATACTTTCTCTCAAATGGATAAAAAATCAAGCCGAGATAGATTCGCACTCGCATGGTCGGCGTGAAAAGTCAGCGCTTTGACCACTTTTTTTAACTGACTCACCGAACGTGTTTCAATAACTTACGTATTGCTAATTTCACTTGCTTCACTCGTTTTACTTGCTTTTTCTAATAATTTATAACGATAGAGACACGAACACAGAAACATAAGGAACAGTTAAAAAACATACAGAATCTCCCGCCGGGAATCGAGCCCGGGAACCATACACCAAAGGCGCACGTGCTAGCCACTAGACCAGCGGGAAGAGCACCGCTTACTCCTGTGTCGTTAGGGATTAGGACCACTGTATTGCCAGCTATCACTTTTGTGGGTTGTATACTATGATCACATGTTTCTTCTATGTTGGAAGAGTTAAATCTACATTCTATGTAATACATGAGGTATTTGGACCTACATGCTCTTCATATAATGTAATAAAAGGGTCATGCTGGGAAAAAGAAAAAGAACATTCCTTGGACAAAACGGAAACTATTGGCATCAGAAATATTTATCTGCGAGGCTTGAGCAGTAGTATATTTCAGAATAGTTACTGTTTATTTCAGAAACGAAGAAAGGGGTATAAAAACGCAAATATGTCTCGTCAACGAGATCGACCAGAGTTGACACAGGCGGAAGCAGATGTGTAGTAATACAACAACTTGGTTAAATTGATCATTGGTTCTTTATTCTGTAGTAGATCGTATCACAACTTTACGGGAGAGCAGAGAAAGACTTACTAACGCTGTCATATAGTAAGCTTTAGTAACATGATCATATATTCACAAACGAATGAAACTGTGAGTACTACAACTTGGATTTAACGAAAGCCGTTTAGATATTCAGTGGTTTGCAGGGTTGTATAAGACAGAAAAAGATAACAGACAATACAATTCTTCATACCTCAGCTTCCTGTAGCTAGATACATGCAATTTCTGGATAGATACTTAAACTGCTGTCGGATTTTAATACATGACGTATTGCAGGATACAAAATGCTTTGCATTACATGTTTGTTTGTAGACAGCTACTAGCTTAGTGTTCTGAAAGGTTGTGTACAAACTTGGTATAGCCAATTCCGGAATTATTAGTTTTCGGACTCCCGAAAGTAAAACCGGACAAGTTCCGGAATTCGGAAAATTCCGATTTTGGAATAATTCCGGAATTCGGAAAAATCCGGAATTTAGAAATTTGCGATTTCGTTAACATTCCGGAATTCGGAAAATTCCAATATTTTCGAAATCCTCAGTTGTTCTCAATTCCGGAATTTTCTAAATTCCGGATTGTTTCCGAGTTCCGAAATTCTTCTGAATTCTGGAGTTTAACTGAATTTCATAATTTTCCGAAATCCGGAAACTGAAAGTTCCGCTTCCGAAAAATGAATTTATTTTGGTTAATATGAATCGTGGCGGAAATAAGAATTTGACCAGGTAATGGCGACTGCTTTGAAAGAAATGGGGTGTATGAGAATTCAATCTGTCATATTTGTAGTTTCGTGTGGAGAAAAAACTAACTTGTGAACCAGCGGTTTAAGAACAAGTGAAGTTATTAAGGTACACTTTTCCGACTTCATAGAAGAAATACGAAAGACACTTTGTATCGAAGAAATATAACACAAGTTTGTAAGCGGAGAGAAAGAAACCTAACGTAACCAGACTAAAAACGAATATTTTACCGCGTAGCGATCGCGGTTCAGTGGTCAAGGTGCTTGTGCGAATGCACATTATATATATATATATATATATATATATATATATATATATATATATATATATATACTTTAGGATTTTTGAAGGATATTGATCGGTGATAACATATTCAGATATTTATTATATTCAGATATTTGAATACTCGGATGTTTCAATACTTGAACTATCAAAATCTTCAGGAATAATAATAGTAATAATTATTATTATTATCTCGTAGAAGATTAAATACTAAGAGCTAATTATCGATCAGGTCATACCATTACAAGCAGAAATGTGACATTTGGAAAGGATATTTCGGTTTGGTTTAATGTTGCCCAGGAGAGGAGCAGTTTTTCATCTCGTTTCTAAAACAAATAAAATAACATGAGAATTAACATTTTACATTGGATACAAGTCAAGGCTAACTCAAAATTTTCGTCTCTCTTTGGAGATGAGAATCGAGACGAGACGAAAAGTATGGTAAACATTTCCCGTCTTGTCTCGATTCTCGAAATAGTGTATGTCCATTCTTTAAGTAACAATTGCTCTGTAGACTGAATCTCATAGTCTATTTTGTTACATTATATTTCAGAGCTCATTTAATTATTCTCTGGGTAGGTATTTTGTAGCAGAGCTTTTATATTTACCTCCGCATATCCTAAAAATTAGTTTATTATATGCCTTACTGTTGGTGATATTCAGTTATATTTGTTACAGTTATTTTCCTTAAAACATACAATAGAATACTTCAATGGCACGTTGTGGTTTAAATGTTGGTAGTTGCAGAGGGGTGTCTTGAAGGTACGGAACCCTTTCCCCGAAATCTCTACTTTTAAGTAAGTTTTGCCAAATTTCAACGGCAAGTTTAAGACTTTTATTATTATTATTATTATTATTATTATTATTATTATTATTATTATTATTATTATTAATAATAATAATAATAATAATAATAATATTAGTATATCAACACTGTGTATAATCTTTAAAAGATATACGGTTTGTATCTGAATAGTAAAAGTAATTGACTGTCGATCTCGGTCGTCAAGATGTCTTTAGGAGGGAAGGTCATCGGTCACGTTCTGGGTTTGATTTCCGAAGGGGCAAGTATTCGGGCTCGAGCCAAAAATTGTTAAAAGTTATAGGCTTCAGCCAAACATGTTCCAAAAAGCTGGGACCGAGTTTAGGCTCGCCAACGGTTCGAGCGGCTCGGCTTACAGCTCATTCACTATCGAACCGAACCGAGAAGTGAGCCGAGCCAACAGCTCACTCAACTGAGCCGATTTGAGCTGTCGGCTTAGTTGAGCTGCATCGAAACGTGCCGATGGACTAGTTTCAACTTAGCTGGCTTGAACCGGTACTTGAGCCGTGTAGGAGACCCATCCCAACCGAGAAAGCTCGAGCAATCGGCTCAATTGAGCTGAGTCGATGGCTCGTTCTAACTGAGCTAGCTCGGGTCATCGGCTCATTCCAACCGAGCCGACTCGAGATGTTCGCTCAGTTGATACGAGCCGAGCCGGTTGATATCACTACCCTAGTTTGTCTGCTGCTTGGGCTCAAGAATTCGACATTGCAGGTCTCAGACTTGATTTTAAGAACTACAGTGTATACTTATATTGGTGATTACGACATTTGAGGTTGTCTCGAAATAATAATAATAAAAAACTCTTGTCTTCTTGTTATACAGACGAGACGAGATACACTAAAATTGCTACACGAGATGCACTAAAATTACGAGACGAGACGCACTCCTGTCCTGAGCAACACTAAAAGTATTCCACATTACTGCTTACATTTCTCATGACTTTCGCTTTCCAGTCTAATCAGACCATTATTTCAAAACGAGTTAGAACGAACTGAACGAGCGAGCAAGCCATTATCAAACTCGACTAAACTCGAAACTCGCCCTCGAAAACAGCTTGACCTTGATCGCTACGCGGTAAACGATTCGTCTTTAGTCTGGTTACGTTAGGTTTCTTTGTCTCCACTTGCAAACTTGTATGTTACATTTCTTCGATTCAAAATGTCTTTCATATTCTTTTATGATGTCGACAAAGTTGATAACTTGAGTTTTTCTTAAACCGTTGGTTCACAAGCTTTTTTTTCTCCACACGAAACTACAAACATGACAGATTGAATTCTCATACTCTCTATTTCTTTAAAAGCAGTCGCCGTTACCTGGTCAAAGACTTATTTCTGCCACGATTCATATTAACCAAAATAAATTCATTTTTTGGAAGCGGAACTTTCACTTTCCGGATTTTGGAAAATTATGGAATTCAGTTAAACTCCCTAATTAGGAAGAATTCCGGAACTCGGGAAGAATCCAGGATTTTGAAAGGTCCGGAATTGAGAAAAACTCCGGATTTCGAAAAAATCCTCATTGTTACGAATTCCGGAATGTTAACGAAATCAGAAATTTCTAAATTCCGGATTTTTTCGAATTCCGGAATTATTCCAAAATGGGAATTTTCCGAATTCCGGAATTTATCCGGTTTTACCTTCGGGAGTCCCGAAAGTAATAATTCCGGAATTGGCTATCTCTAGTTTATACTCAACCTTTCAGAACACTAAGCTAGTAGCTGCCTACAAACAAAAAAGTAATGCAAAGCATTTTGTATCCTGCAATACGTCATGTATTAAAATCCGACAGCAGTTTAAGTATCTATCCAGAAATTGCATGTATCTAGCTACGGGAATCTGAGGTATGAAGAATTGTATTGTGTGTTATCTTTTTTTGTCTTATACAACCCTGTAAACCAGCGAATATCTAAACGGCTTTCGTTAAATCCAAGTTGTAGTACTCATAGTTACATCCATTTGTGTCTATATGATCGTGTTACTAAAGCTTACTATATGACAGCGTTAGTAAGTTTTTCTCTGCTCTCCCGTAAAATTGTGATACGATCTACTACAGAATAAAGAACCAATTATCAATTTAACCAAGTTGTTGTATTACTACACATCTGCTTCCGCCTCTGTCAGCTCTGGTCGATCTCGTTGACGCGACATATTAGCTTTTTTATACCCCTTTCTTCGTTTACTGAAATAAACAGTACCTATTCTGAAATATACTACTGCACATGCCTCGTAGATAAATATTTCTGATGCCAATAGTTTCCGTTTTGTCCAAGGAATGTTCTTTTTCTTATTCCCAGCATGACCCTTTTATTACATTATAACCCACAGAAGTGATAGCTGGCAATACAGTGATCGTAATCCCTAACAACACAGGGACTAAGCGGTGCCTTCCCCGCTGCTCTAGTGGCTAGCACGTGCGCCTTTGGTTTACGGTGTTCCGGGTTCGATTCTCGGCGGGAGATTCTGTATGATTTTTAACTGTTCCTTATTTTTCTGTGTTCGTGTCCCTGTCGTTATAATTTATAGAAAAAACAAGTTAAAGGAGTGAAGCAAGTAAAATTAGGAATAAGTAAGTTACTAAAACACGTTCGGTGAGTCAGTTGAGAAAAAAGTGGACAATGAACTGGCTGTTCGCGCCGTCCATGCGAGTTCGAATCTATCTTGGCTTGATCTTTTATCCATTTGAGAGAAAGTATTGTTTCTTTTCGCTACAGGTAATCACTCTTTTCGTAATTTTCGCCGTCGTTCACAATGAAAGTAACTGGCTATTCTTATTCTTTCTACGAATGATGGATCTTCTCTTTGGCCTTTTGTCAAACATGCACACGTAATGAAAAGACGGTGTCGGTTATAATAATAATAATATGAAATATTACTAGCTAACTCCTGTGTGGATTTCGACAATATAATTTTATACTATTGTGTGGAAATAAGTAAGGCTGGCTGGCGCCCGCCCCCTAATTTTTTCGATGCACCTTATGGGTCCACGGTGTCCAACGTTGGTCCCATCTCACTATCAGCTCCTGTTCTCTCGATATAAGTTATCGACATTTTACATAAAGAGGGCTCTGCCGTGGCTCCATGACTACCCATGACAATGACTCTTCGTTCATTTCGCATTGAAATCGCTTATTTTTCTGGGTACTATGAATGCATACTGTCCAACGTTGTTCCCATCACTCAACAGTTTCCCGTTCTCTCGATATGAATTGCTAATATTTTGTTTGTAAGGTAGATATGGCTTTACAATCATTACGTTTGAAGAAGAATTGAGGAAGATATTGCCTTGCCACAAAAAACACCTATTATTATTATTATTATTATTATTATTATTATTATTATTATTATTATTATTATTATTATTATTATTATTATTATTATTATTATTATTATTATCATCATCATCATCATTATTATTATTATTTTACTTACCATTAATGTTGCCTACCTTTATTTGCAATGCAACGTGTTACTAAGATCTATTCCAGGCAACCTGATAGGAAACTCCCCTTCCTCCCACCACTCTCCAGTACGGAGGGGAAATCAAGCCGTTGAGCTTCACAGGGAGGAAAGCTTTTCTAATAAACAAAACCGTGTACACACTAAATTCGTACGTCAATTCGCTCGCACCTGATGGTGAGAAAGCGCTGACTGCTGTTTTTACCTGTCAACCCCGAAAAGCAAACAATTACTGTTTTTAATTGTTGTCTTTAAGAAAAGTATTTTTTACTATTTATGTATTAAAGTTTTGGCTTTAGTCCTATTTATTAAATTGCATTTCTAGAAATAAGAACTAATTCGTTATAAAGTTAATTTCCTACATTGTTTCACTTAAGAATCGGGAGAGAAAGCAAACCAATCCTGTCGACATTCTGTCTTTATTTACAATTTCAAGGAAGGTAATCTTCTGGCTGTCTGAGTATCGAGTGCGCAGACTATTGACCTGTGCAAATATTGTATGAATTTAGCGTGTGTGGTAACTATATTATATATAGTGTCCTGTGAAATTAGTGCATATTAAATTGTATTCTGTATCCATTATGTTTTGTAGAGTTTATATTATCTGAAACAAATTTTAGTGCATATTAAATTGTAAATACAGTAATTGCGTATTTAGTGCCTTGTGAAGCGACAATTCATGATGCTTGCTGTAGTTCTGCGATAAAACATGAGCCCGGGACAGCGTTACGAAGTGGTGAGAAGTGTTGCATTTTGAATATCTTCCATGCTTTAAGAGAACAACACCCTAATTTAACTGTTGAAGAATTCGCCGACATGACTGGGAAACAGACAAGTGTAGGAAAGGCAAGTGTTTATAGAAGTAGGCGGGAGGCTAAATTTAATGAAAATAAATTAAGAAGTCCCAAAAATACGCGTACAAGTATGTCCCCTCTCGGAAAACTATGACGACTTCACGAAATCGGCAATTCGATCAAAGGTTCATCAGGTCTTTTCCCGTAATGAATGGCCAACGTTAAATAAAATTCTGATAGCTATAAATACCGATGATGAACTGCCCTGCTTTTCTCACTCAACTCTCCATAGACTGTTGAAAATAATGAAATTCAAGTATGTATAGCACCCATTAATTGCATTGACCTCCAGACAAGAGTTCTGTGAGAACTAAAAAGTTTTGTTTGGGCCGTGGTGGCTCCGTGGTAGAGCGTTCACCTCTGGGGCATAAGGCCCTGGTTCGATCCCAGCTCGTGCTTAGTGGGCCTTGTGGTGGACAAGCACTGTTTTTGCAGATTTTCTCGGAGTTCTCCTGTTTCCTCCTACTTGTTTCTTTGCACTGTTTCATTCATTCTCATCACAGTCTTCTTTAGCCTACCCGGCATAACTGCGATACTTAAAACTCAAAGATTTAATTTCATTTCCAAACATCTGTTACTCTCCCTCCCCCTCAACGGTCGTCAGGACTGTTGACAACTCCGTTTTTATTAAAATAGTCAAGTAACAATTCAAAAGTCAGTTTCCTCTATTATCAATTGGCTAAACTCAAAGCCAACGAATGGGCCGGGTGAGAATTGCAACCACACAAGGCGCCAAATTTTAGGGGATTTTAGGGGCGTCAAATTCACTATGATGGTTAAGCTCCAATATTATAATTTTGCTTGAAACGACAGACTCAGACATGGGCCTGTTCAAATTACGTAGCATCTGTAGTTACTATTTCTTGTCAGGCTTCAATCAATCTGGGATTGTTTTTCTAAGTCCACCATAACAAATTTTCCCCCTTAATAAACTCAGAAGACTTCAATGTTGATGAATCTTGTATGTATGATGCTTTACCGTAAATTTATCGCCGCGTATTAATAAACAACAAACAAAAAAGATACTTTGCCACCATCACATCAGGTGTACGTACGAAGAGAAAAACGTAGGAAAATGATTTCATTGAAAAATAATCAATAGAAACCAGGGCATTTGCCTGAGTTGAGGCGCCCGGGGCGAGACGCATTTATTCACTATTATCAGTGTGTATACATATGGTTATTTTTCTTCTGGTTCTTTTTAATATAAGAACACATGTATAAAAGAGAGGAAACAAGAAGTGTATTATTATTATTATTATTATTTCATGTTCTATTGTTATTATCTTAACGCACTGATAATTTACCCATACATACGTATTGTAGTTGGTTTCCAATTTTATATTATGAAATTCATGTATCAAAGCAGTAAATACCAATTCAATTACCAACCCTGACATCCCTTGCCATTCCAACATTATGTGATAACCCCGACTGCCAAAAGAGAAGGAAAATAAACAATACAACTGTTCAATAAAATTTCCATTAAAATGACACATGTGCTACTTACTCACTAATGCGGGTAAATGTCATTAAGTGTTTTAAAATACTCAATGTTATTATGAAAGTTGTAATTTATTATTTAGGCCTAGACATATTTAAATACACTCTATACCTCCGTGTGCGGGGGCTGATGGTGGAAGACGGAACACCAACATTCACCTGTACTTGAGCGTGGTGGGGAAAAAAACTTCTTCTTTTTCCTATCCTTTTATGTGAAACAGAGAATAAAAAGCAAATCAAATAACACTCCTCGTCTTTCACGCTCCCGAAGTCGAAATACATGATTTACAGTTCTCTGTGTTATAGAAACGCACATTTAATACATTATTCTTTCAAATAACACGTTTTACAAGTTACTTCAATTTCAATGTGTAATTTCATATTATCACTAACAATCATCTTGTTCCGATTCAAAATAACCTGCAAAAAAAGGCTTGACCGTAGCGAAAGGGCGTGCACCTTCTTTATGCGATTAATCGGGTCCAATATTTCAATATGTCTCTGCACACAAATATTTCAGTAAAAGAGGAAAAGTTATTCAAAGTTTCTGAATACCTATTTATGGGCGAACTTTGGGTCCCTTGGAAGTTCTTAAGAGTTTGAAGGGCCGCCATTTTGAACATTTTTGTTTGATTATTCTGGTTATCGAACTCAAGATATTTCAACAATTAATGTTTGTGCTAAGTGTCGTCTCAATCCGCTGAAAATTAGGCTGGTTATGGTATTCACAAATAGCGTTATATATATACAGATAGATAGATGAATAGGCACACAGAGGGGGAGAGAAATAGTGTTTTGCTCCCTGCTCGCACCTGTGGTGCGTCAGAGCTAAACCGGGCCCCTTTGTAAAACGTATTGACCAGCCTAACATAAACACAAACCTCTTACTTGCTAAGGCTGAAACGTGATCGGGAGATATAAGGCATGTAGAAATTGTATTTTTTATAACCATGAGTATGGTCCACTTCCATGTTTTTCTTTTTTCGTTTTTGCAGCTACATCGGAACGTTCAATTTTTATTCTTTACTAATTTCAAATGGCGTTTACATTCAAAATATATGAGGAATTTTGGTGGAATTTGTTCGGATATTCTTGTCTTTTGAAACGAAGAAAAGAATAAAAGCAAAAAGACAAAAAGTATTATCAGTACTAAACATTACCAATAATAATTGCTACGAAAGTCTAAATACGACCTGTTTTACTATCTATCATGAGCTGTATGTATTATTAACATTTTTTTTAAAAAAGTCCTTGACGGGGATTCGAACTCGCGTCCTTTTCATTTGTAAGCCAGCACCTTACTCCAGATATGTTGGACAAGGTGTTCACAGTAGCTTTAGTAAATCGTATTGGTTTATATCTTTCTCGTTCAGGATGGTATGCTGAATAAAAGTAAGTTAATTTTATCTGTCTTACATTAGATTTATTATATTTTTAAAACTTAAAGCTAGACTTTTCTTTTTTGAAATCTTACCTGTCATTATTTTTTTTCTGTGGTTCCTGCGAATGTGACATATTTTACTGCCATTTTTCTGTTCTATTTCTAGTTTTTGCTTAAGTGTGCAGAAAATACGTAAGAATCATAATTCATTTTAAATCGGCAAAATTCTTTGATTATATTCCAGTTACCCCATAACAACAAAGCCGTTACACTGACAGAAGATATTCATTTACAGTGGATTTGATATTTAAAAAAATAAAAATATTTTCCTGCAATAATGACAAATTACATATTCATTATAAAATGTATCTACCTTCTTCTCGTACGCCTGTGCTAAGAATATTTCTCGTGATTTTTTCTGTGATTTTTGTAAGGGGGTTGTTTCCTCATGCCAATCACTGGAGCATGCAAGGAGCATCGGAACGCTAATTATGTGAAATTTGTGATTAATCTGACACTCATTGGCATTTTCAGAACAAAATTTGGATATTCTTAATAATGACCCACCATCTTATCCTTTGCCCCAAGTGCCCCTCTAAGGCCGTGCATTAATAAATTAACATTCCAGATTTTACAAACTTATATTTTTATAACGCTAGTCCCAAATTTCACACTGCTTGAAATAAAACTAGTTTATTTCAGTATGTCGCTGCTAAGGATACTTACCGTGAATTTTTTATGTGAATGTTAGGAAGGGGAGCTCCAAATCAGCCACTGGTACATGCAAGGAGCGTCGGAGCATTAATTCAGTGACTTTGTGATTAAGCTTTACCTCACAGGCATTTCCACAACAAAATTTTGAATTTCTGTAAAGATCTACCATCTTATGCTACGACCACTGTGATCCCCCCTCAGGTGATGCGTTACCAAAACAAAGATTTCAAAACCTTACTTTTCTACTACAATAACAACAAATTTCACATTAATTGACAAAAACAAAATAGTTTTTCCCGTATGTCCATGCAAAAAATAAAAACGCTGAATTTTTAATGTGACTTTTGGATGGGGGCTCTAGCCACATATAAGTTACTGGCACATGCAGGAAGCATCAGAATATTAGTTCTGTGGCATTTAAGATTAATCTTACGCTTACTGGCGTTCCTAAAATAAAATTTTTGATTTCGGTAACACTTCACTCACCACTTTTTCATGGGCCTTGCCTCCAAAGGGGGAACCTTACCCAAAATAATGTTTAGAACGTCAACACTACCATTGCGGATGAGTATCCTTGCATTTTGTATCAAATAACACTCATTTGTATCAAACTCCTTAGAAATAATTATTGGAGAAAACTGCTTCTAAAATTTAGCATTGAATCTCTCATAAGGAAAATGAACTTTTGTGTTTACGGCCCCAAAACAGGGACTCAACAGTGATTTTCTATTATTTGCTTTTGAAATTGAAGGAAAAAAATCAATTTTCCCAATAAGAATGCCAAATGTTACATTATTAGTGTGAAAACTTCATCTTCTGTCAGTGCTCTAGAAATATACACGAATTATGGAACAGTCTGTATATACAGTATGTCACATTCATATTCGTACACGCCTAGTGATGTGAGGCGAAAAATTTTCCGTTCTAAAAAATATCAGTAATCAAGTAACAATTCCTCAGCAATCATGAAATTGATTGAATTCATGTATAGAAATGTTGAAAACTGAAAGATCGTTTAAAGAATTTGAAAATTTTCATGGCTCGGACAATTTTCAGTACTATGTAGGAACAAGTTAAACAATTGTTCATGAATCGAAATATTTCCTGCCTTATATGGAAAAATTGAAGAATTTTTTATGAGTCGGAAAGTTTTCATCATTTCGAAGCAAGAAGTAAAACAACTGTTTTCTGAATCGGAAAGTTTCATAGGCCTGACAAATTTGGATATTATGTATAGTGATGTTAGGTGGAAAATTTTCCACTATCTTTAACTAAACATAGAGCTACAAAATTGAATTTCAGTAGAGGAAAGTTAGTCAGCAACAAATTATAATTTTCCAATTAGCTTTCGGGAACCGGAAAATTTTGTCTTTCAAGTTGGGAAATAAACCTTTACCACAGTTTTTCTCTCTCTCTATAGAAGAATTTTTCACCTCACATCAACGATGTAGGAAGAAGTGGACTATTCTTTTACGAATCGGAAAATTTTCCGTTTCAAAATTTTCCGGAAAATTTTAATCACTGTACAGGACAGACAATTTTTCGATTCATGGAAAATTGTTCCACTTTTTCCTACATAGTACTGAAAATTATCTAAACCATGAAAATTTTCAGATTCTTTAAACGATCTTTCACTTTCTAACATTTCTATATATGAATTCAATCAATTTTATGAATACTGACTAATTGTTACTTAATCACTGATATTTGTTAAGAACGGAAAATTTTCCGGAAAAATATAGAAGAAACTTTTCCACCTCACATCTCAACTAGGAATAAGTGGGGTATGTTTTTATGAATCGGAAAATTTTCCGGAAAATTTTCATTGTACAGGACAGACATTTTTTCGATTCATGAAAAATGGTTCCACTAGTTCCTACATCGTACTGATAATTGTTTGAGCCATGAAAATTTTCAGATCCTTTAAACGATCTTTCAGTCTTTAACGTTTCTATATATGAATTCAATCAATTTTACGAATACTGACGAATTATTACTTGATCACTGATATTTGTTAAGAACGGAAAATTTTCCGGAAAAATATAGAAGAAAAATTTCCACCTCACATCTCGACTAAACAACGATGTAGGAATAAGTGGAGTATGTTTTTATGAATCGGAAAATTTTCCGGGAAAATTTTCCAGAAAATTTTCCGTTTCAAAATTTTCCGGAAAATTTTCATCACTGTACACGGCTAAATTTAAAAGAAAACCACTAATACCATACCCACCGTAAAACATGGAGGCGAAAAGATACTGTCAGTAAAATTGACAGCAGATTTGCTGGAGGGGTGAGATAGGATCATGATAGAGATACCCAGTGCTTATAGAGGTCGAAACAAGCACACCATAGTAAGGCAGAAAAGAAAACATGTGAGAACTCCCGAATTTACGCCACATTGTTGTTCGTACACTTGTACACAGGTTTACATTTCATAGGCTATAAAAATAATAAAACATCAGTAGAACACGAGCATAGTTAGTGTAATGTACACAAAAGAGACATATCAACTGCCGTTGTTAAGCGTGGTGTACATAAGTAGAAGGTCCTTTCAAAAATGGGGAAGAGTAAAGAGCTCGGAGAGAAAGTCAAAAAGACAATCACAAAGCTAGCATTAAGGGGGTGGTCGTTAAGAAAATAGGACAATTAATAGATAACAGACACACTACAGTTCCATATGTAATAAATAAATTTAAATATAGTGGTTCAGTGAAAAAAACAAGACATTCGAAGCAGAAGAAGAAGAAGAAGTAGTTGTCAAGTGAGAAGGACGAGAGAGTGATTGTGAGATAGGTGAAAGCAAATTCCCGACTAAGTGCTCCAAAAGTCCAAAAGATAATAGAATGTGCTACACGTAAGAAAGTAAGCACTGAGACAATTCGTCGAGTGTTACACAAATACGGCTACCATCGTCGAATACCTCGAAAGAGGCCATTCATAAGTCGTAAGAATCGTAAGTTACGTCTTCAGTTTGCAAAAGAACATGTTAACAAGATCCAAGAAATTTAGAACAATGTCTTATGGTCAGATGAGACTAAAATTACTCCCTTTGGGTCTGATGGGGTCCACAGGGTGTGGCAAAAACCCAATTAGGACAACAATGTTGCAAATACCATACCCACCGTAAAACATGGAGGCGGTTCTATCATGCTTTGGGGGTGCATGTCGGCGAAAGGAGTTGGTAAATTCAATTAATTAATGGTACAATGTACAACGATAACGTTGTTATGTTGTTGTATATAGTATTGGCAATCTGTGCCAGCTTATAAAAAGGCGATCAGAGGCGAATTAGTGGAACAGTATTATGTAAAAAGAAAAGAAAGATATATAGAGATATCAAGAGATTATTCTTTTGTAATCGTAAATTAGAAAAAAAGAGTGGTTTCTATGGATACATAATAAATAAGTGTGTGTAGAGATAGACATCTTGTTATGTACGCTTCCCATGAGTGTATATTAAATCAGTTAAGATAGTGACAAAACGTATATGAGTTATCTTATTTATGAAGTGTATTCTTCTAAAATTGGTGCCTTAAACCCGAAAAATAAGTTTGTCGTTTTGAAGTACAGTAAAACCGGCCAACATTATAAGTGACCTTGGCGTGACCACTCTAAGAAGCGGAAAAGTGATACGCCGAAATATTATCATGAGTGTCACGGATAGAAATATAACTGGACAACGGAGTACTCATCTAGAGGTTAATCCCAACAAAAATCTTACTGACATTTTAAAAGATATAACTCAACAAATTAGGAATCTTGACGAAAGGTAAGCTCGAAAAAGTGAAGAAATCGCACAACAAATTAGGAATCTTGACGAAAGAGAAGCTGGAAAAAGTGAAGAAATAGCACAACAAATTAGGAATCTTGACGAAAGAGAAGCTCGAAAAAGTGAAGAAATCGCACAACAAATTAGGAATCTTGAAGAAAAAGTAGACCGGAAAATAAGCCAACAAACGAAGGATTTTGAAGAAAAGCTAGAACAGTTAGAACAATGCAACGAAAACAAGCGGGAAGCTATTCAACGTCAACTTTCACAGATGAACAAGCATATTGTAGTCAAATTTGAGCAATATGACGAAAAGATGGAGAGAGTATCACAGAGAGTCACGGAATTCCAAACCCCTGTAGATCTCATAGAGGCAACATTAAACGCCCATGATACCCACATCAAGCTATTACAGGAGGAGGTTAATCTTATAAAAGAAAATTGTGTTTCCGAGAGTGCAACGCAAGACGGTGGATATAGGAAAATGGTGGGTCCAGTATTTAATACTCGTGAACCTAGTCCCCATCCTAGGATGATGTTGGAAGCTAATGAACCTTCGAGTTGTGGAGAGGAAAGTATCGATAGAGAAAGAAGAGTGAGACAGTCATCCCGGCGAAGCTCCAACAGGTATATGAAGACAAAACAGGTAAACCCATACGATTCAGTGTAGTTAAATCACTTACCAAATTCAGTGGCATACCGGAAGATGTACCCGCTAGGGAGTTCCTTGAAAAAATTGAGGATGAGTGCGAGCTTATAGGTGTAGATGAGTCGCAGTATTTAAAATTATTGCCGCATATATTGTTACCACCCTGTTAGACATGGTACAAGGCTATCAGGGGTAGTCTTCATACATATTCTGATTTTAAGAATGCTTTATTATCTAATTACTTAAATGATTTCATGACAGCGAATAGAGATGCCATCTTGAGAACAAAACATTTTAATCCAAAATTGCATAGGAGTATTATGGAATTTGTAGTATCTACATATAATGAGTTGAGATCACTAAATCCAAATCATCCGGAATCTCGTATTATAGCTTCCATTAGAATCTTATTGCCATTCCGATTACAACAACTGTTAATGTCGGCGTACTGCATCAACTTTAACCATTTAATTATGCTTATTCAAAGTTATTAAAGTCAGTCAGCAATACAGAATAATAGAATACAAGATAGAGGTCAGGGTAATTCTGGACGTAATCAGCCACAATATGCTTCTGTTTGTAATGTAAATGTACAACCTGAAAACAATTCCAATGTGCCTAGTTTTACTAATAGAATGAATACTTATAATCGCACAGGTAATCAAACACAGCCCAATCACAGAAATGGTGTTAGAAATTTTAGAAACAGCAACAGAAATTTCAGTAGAAATAATAATTATCGCCGATTTTCACAAAATCAATTTGCAGATGGCAGGAATTCTGTAAGTAGGAATCAAAATATGGTATCATCCTATGAAAGACAAGAACGTACACAAGATTTTGCTATACAATGTTGCTTAAATTAACCCTTCGAACGTATAGCTTGAACTATTAAAAAGGCGTCCGATGGATTTGTATTAAATTGACCTTTCCTTACGTCTATGGCTAATATGTTCTTCAGTCGATTTATTATTAAAATGTACGTTGAAAGCATATGTAATTATGAAATATCTTGTTAAATATGTAAAAAGCAAATCATTTACGGAATATTGACGAAGCTAATTTATGGCAGTCAACTGAAAATATTGAATTTGTTCCTTATAGTTTTGTTGCAATTTCCTTTTATAGTATTAACTGAGGAAAGGTTAATTTGTGTTTCATGCTAAGAAATTATCTAAAAGCTTTATTGTAAGACGCTACTCTTATTTTCGTGTTTTTATTCTATTCGAATTTCATGTGAATATTACAAATATATAAAAATAAAAGATCATAATTTTAATGTAAACGCATCAAGGTAATGACAAATATATAAAACAGATGCAACTTATGGAAAGAATATGAAAAATGAATATCGGATCTCTTAATTTTTCACATGTTTATATGTTCTAATGCTTTCTGATCCTACTAATATATAATATTTTAAACATCTTTATTTGTGATTAATATTATTTGAACATGAAGGAAACAATTAGTTACATTTAAATTTTGAATAGGCCCATTGATGATAATTGTAAATCAATGTATTAATAAATATGAAAAAAATGTAATGTTATAATATATTATATATTTGAAGATTAAAATATTTGTATTAAAAATAATATTGAGTATATACGAGGGCTATTCAGAAGGTACGTGTTTCATGAATTTTAACCCAGGGTTCTTTCCTTCATAGTGAAACTATTACAGAAGTCCCGTTCGGACGACATTCTACAACGATAACGTTGTTATGTTGTTTTATATAGTATTGGCAATCAGTGCCAGCTTAAAAAAGGCGATCAGAGGCGAATTAGTGGAACTGTATCATGTAAAAAGAAAAGAAAGATACATAGAGATATCAAGAGATTATTCTTTTGTAATAGTAAATTAGAAAAAAAAGAGATGTTGCTATGGATACATAATAAATAAGTGTGTGTAGAGATAGACATCTTGTTATGTACGCTTCTCATGAGTGGATATTAAAATCAGTGAAGATAGTGACAAAACGTATATGACTTATATTATTTATGAAGTTTATTCTTCTAAATGGACAAGGTTATATACCTCGATATTCTTCGGAACAATGTTCAACAAAGTGTAGAGAAATCGGGCATGTTACCAACTTATATGTTCCAACACGATCCCAAACATACGGCAGGTATAAATAAGGACTGGTTAATTTGGAATGTACCCAAACAATTGCAAATCAGTCCCCAAATCGCTGACCTTAACCCTATTGAACATTGATGGGCTTATCTGTAACCTAGGGTTCACAGCAAAAACGTTTAATCAAAAGAATACCTAAAACGGGTGGTGACGGAAGAATGGGCCAAGATCAGTTCTGCCACAGATACTACTCTTGTCTATGCAGCGGCAATGTATGGTAGTTATTAAAGCCAAAGACAACGCTACAAAGTATTAGTTATTTTGTTTTCTCATAAAATTGTTTCTTACATTCAGTGTTTATATCTAACTGTACGAATAAGAATGTGGCGAAATATTGCAAATCTTAATTTAGTTACGCACTTATTTTATATTATATTGATTTGTACATTGTTTCTTTGTATCTTTAATAACAAACAAGTGTTTGAGAAGTATTTATGTTCAACCAGAAATACATTTCCTTCATTTGTTTACGCGTACCGCTCTATTTTCTTTACGATCACCATGTGTACGAATGTGAATATGGCATACGGTATATATATATATTCGTTACAACTCTTGGCCCCCACGACTACATACATAAAACGAAATTTTGAAAAATCATTAGTGATATCTGTTTTCGAGATCAAATTACAATTTGTCGCAAATGTGAGAAGACGGTTTGGACCTGATATTGCTGATTAACAAGACGCACGACAACAAATATCTCAATATCTGTGAGGAAAAAGTATTTGAGTTACGTAGTGTTGTATGGTAGTAACAACTCGGTGCAACGAATTTCATAAAGAGGGGTCACAGATCTGGAGTCTGAGCATTAACATTAACAGACTGACATGCAAAATTAGAGGAAAATGAACAAGTACATAAAAATGAACGTCAAAACATACATGTATACACACGAGTAAAAGTGAATTCACACTTCTAATTTTCTTATCATGCAACGTCACACAACCAACAATACTGTTAAGCTTCGTTGGATGAGAACTAAATTAGGCGTCATGCAAGTGGACCAGATTTTCGAAACATATCAGTGTGACAAACTGCAAGAAAATAGAAAAATATCCATGCCTCTGCCACTAATAAAAGATCGGCTAGAAGACACCGTTTAGTATCTATAGAGCGAGTGATATCATGCCAAACTCACAAAGAGATCTTATTTACCCTTAAGCCCACTAAGAAAAAATTAATGCTGTTCAACATTCATTTTATTTCACAGTTTACAGTATATTGTGAAATCTCGAAGTGTTTTACATTATTTGTTTCAACATTGACTTCACTTTTGCTAGTTATCAGATTTAATTTGGTATCAATAGAACCATCGTGGATTTAATTCTTTAAAATGTATTATTATTATTATTATTATTATTATTATTATTATTATTATTATTATTATTATTATTATTATCGATTCATAAAATATAACAAGAATATTTTCTGGAGTTATGTTACTTATCTCCAGCGTTTTCAAAAAACGAAACAAACAAAAATAAGAAACGAAAAAAAGGAATAAGAAAGATAATCTAAGAAAGTAAACACAAGATGTGCAGTGCGTGTTAGTACAAGTTTCGAAAACCATTGCATCAGAAAGAAAACATGTCATATGTTCCAAGTGTAAATAGTAATGTTTTGTCTGCACATAACATGAGTTTGTCTAATTTAATCCCCAATTAATAATAAGGAGCATGTTTTAATTATAACCATAGACTATATGAAAAGAATACGTGTGCTCTCTTCCAATCCGCCTTAATATATAAGTCAATATCCGTTGCTATATTCTAAGTAATTGAAAACTATAATTTCGTGAAGAGGAATAAACAAACATGAACTAAAACATAATCAAATATGATTATCGATGAACGTTTCGGATAATATTTTTATTAGATATACTTCACTGTCTCTTTCCCTCGGTTAATATGTCCATGTTTCTTGCATCTGATCTCTAGGGCGAGACCTTTGAGCGAAGAGAATTCATCACAAACCTTGCAAGTACAAATTAAATTGAAAGTATTAAATTAACTTATAGTAAATTTGAACCCAAGACCGCGGATTTCTAACCTAGTCCCTATAACACCTCGGCTATACTTTTACTACTGCCGAAATCTCCAAAATTGAAAGTTGTGGCATGAAATGTGGTTGTATATGTACGGAAACAAAAGTTTGAATTAAAAAAGCACTAATAAACACAGGAACTTTCGGTTTACCAAATGAAGGCTTTAGTAGCCAAGTTTAGGTTAGGACAACCCTTTTAAGGAAATATTGAGTATGACTCAATATTTTCCTCTACCATAGAAACATGTGTCTTGGTAGATATTCAAATAATTACGCTGAAATCTAAAGAAGCGCATTGTGCGGTAAATAAATACATTACTATATGTCATAAAGATTTTTGTCACGGGTTTACTTTGTTTAACCCATTCTGGATTCAGTGTTTTGAACAATCAGTCCATACAATATGCACCCACTTCGTTATTTAATTATTCTTACCAAATTTACATTTATTTACAATATGTTATAGCATATTTGTTCCAAAATAAACATCGGACAGCTTGACAACAATATCTTTCGGGTCTTTAACGATTTTGAGCAACAAAGAAAAAAATCTGTAGATAATGATGCTACCACTCCCAAATTTACCGGCATTAGCAATGACTTCCTAGAATTTATATTTATCCAAACTGGATTCAAAACATTCTTCATGAACATAGTCAAAGTGGTTGTCAGCCTCCTAGGATGTCTCTACTTCTGTCTTATTGTGTGTTATAGAAGAAAAATCTCGTCCAGTTCTTTACCAGGAGGTAATGTGCCTAAGATCGATGACACATTCCCGCGCTGGATGGCGATGCTGATACGTTGGAAAAGGAATGCAGTAGCTCGGGGGTCACCAGTTTTGATTGCTATTCGATGACCAACCTCATTAATGAAATTACATCCTTCGTGACCCCAAGACCCACTAGTTTCTATTGCTACTGTTACAAACCAATATTTGTCCAATAGGTTTGAGTATTTTAGTCTTTTGTCTGATTCTCTGTGAGCGGCGACGAGACCTGCCTGAATTGAAGAATGGGATAAGTTGGAAGGAGCAAACGTATCGGAACATGTGAAATCCCAGACTAGTGCCTTTCCATTTTTCCACGGTACCAAAGTCATGCCATCAGGCCTTTTACCATCAGAGCGGCAACAACCATTTGGTTCTTTTATTGAAGGAACTCCCGCTGAAACGAGGGCTCTACAAATAATGTCGTTTACAATATGATGTCGAGATTGTCTTCCCGCACTTTTTTTTACATGAAAGACCATGTAATCCTTTATTATCAACATATGTGTTGCAAGCAGGACAAAAGTGAGGCTCACAGATATTAGCACCTAAGCGCAGAGCTGTAGCAATACGAAAGCTCTCATTAGAAAGGTGTAGGCCGAGTGTGTGAGAAGGTAGGGCTTGAAGCCACGCTCCGTTTTTGGAGGAGGAGACAGCTAACAGGCTGGCTTTGTCATCTGGGTTATTGGTTGATGATAGGAGTGAAGATAAATGAAGCTTGACTATAGGTTCATCCCAAACAGACTGAACATGTCTTTTGTCGTTAGGTGGGGGATCCATTCCAACCAGACTAGTCCATTTATCGATGCATTCTTGTACATCTCGAATCGAGTCTAAGTCAACCTCCTGTTGAAGAAGAGATCCAATTAGTTCTCGTGAGCCATAGAATGATGCGAGGAAAGAAGGTATGGCGATATCCATGGCTCGACGAATCCAAAGGCCCCCATTCTCCACTGGTAAGGAAGCTTGTAACCATGAACTGTCTTTCAGAGAACAGTTTAGGATGGATTCCAGTCCTGTTCTAAGAGTGTGGTCGAATTTGTCAAGTAATTTATCATCCTGCCAAGAAGGGGAACAACGAAGGAAATACAGTAATCTTGGAAGTGAGAGTGAAGCTCGTAGTAAATAATAGGCGGAGTGTGCAGAAAGCTTTGATAATTGAGAAAAAAAGAATTCTAATTTTGATATCTTGTCCAATAAAATTTTGCTCCTTGATTCGGTAGAGATGGCAGCCCCTAAAAGTTCCGCATTGGTAGGAGATAAGAGTTTGATACCAGGTGCTACTTCATTAAACCTTTCATAAAGGTCATGGATTTCATCAACTCTGGCACTCAGAAAACTCACTTCACATTTGGCAGAGTTAAGAAACAATCCAATAGATGAAGCTTCTAGACGAATTTTATTAAAAGCGCATAGTACCACGTCGATATTTCCAGCTATGGTACCGTCGTCTAAGTACCAGATATTTAAATCTGTGTTAATATCCTTAACAATGTGATGGATGGTTAGGGCGAACA
Organism: Thermobia domestica; assembly: GCF_964235325.1. Classification (NCBI taxonomy): domain Eukaryota; kingdom Metazoa; phylum Arthropoda; class Insecta; order Zygentoma; family Lepismatidae; genus Thermobia; species Thermobia domestica. The sequence continues at coordinate 305,766,480 of NC_137455.1, forward strand.
GTGCTGGTCCAAGTGGGTCACCTTGCTGTACTCCACGTTGTGAGTGAATTATGTTATCACTTATAAAAAGATTGCTTGGTTCGGAGTAGCATTGGTTGATGTATGGATAGTAAGTTGGAAAGTTAGTTTTAACAGATTGTAACATTGAGTCGCGGTTGAGTTCATTGAAGGCGTTGCGGAAGTCAATTTTAAAAAATGCTTTCACTTCAGTATGGGAGGATGAGTAGTACATTCTGGCAGCATGTACGGCAGATTCTGCTCCGAATGGTATACAGACCCCTAGTTGGTGTGGTGATAGAATCTTAATTAAAGAATCTCGTATCCGGAAGCAAGATAATTTTTGCTGATAAGCGTCTCCAAACATTGCCAACAGCTATTGGGCGAATTCCACCGCTTTTCTTCTTCAGTGCTATAAGTGAAGCACCAAAAAAAATTGGTCGTAAAATGGTCGGCACTTTCCCAGAAATAATTAAGTGCATAAATTCACAAATGGCTGTGGTTAAGCGTTCCCTTGAATCGGATATCTTACCAAAGCTATTCAAGTAGCAAATAGGATTAAAATAGTTCTTTACATTTATTTTACTGTTGCAGTTCACACAACAACCTTCAAAACTGATCTTCATAGATAAACATTAACGTTATTACAGCAAAAAATCTTTCAACTAATTTGTTACAGAAACTTCTGTTGTTGATGGCTGGGTGAGTGGATGTCGTACATGACTTCTCAAATGTCCGTTGGTTTGGTTTCGAAGCTGCGCGGCCTTATTTTATGATTTTCTCTAACGGCTGTAAAAAGAAGGAACCATAAATAGAATTAAACACTTCAATCATTTCCATTTGGAGCTCACCACGTGATCCTTGTGCTGCAATACTATTAAAAATCGAACAAACTTTTGTTCAGAACTTTCATTCTTTTCCCGGCAACTATATAACTGTAGTTTGGTGTGTGAATCGCTCGCTGTGAGTGCCGTACGTTGAAATCATGCTATTGAATCACAAGAATCACGAGGTCAACGCCAAAAAGAAATCATTGAATTGTTGCCTTGTATTTATGATTCCTTTTTCTAAACAAATACTTGAAAAGAAGAATCACAAAATGGTGGACCGCAGATTTCAGCACAAGAGACCTATTAGCTATTTTAATGGTCAAGTATAATATCCACTCACCTAACAGTCCAAAACAGCAATTCCTGCAATATATTTAATACATAGAACTAGTTCTCATACTTTCGTTGTATTAACGTTAAGTTTTAAGCTATGAATATTAGTTCTGATTTTATCTTTTAACAGCTTGCTGTGTGAACTCCAACTGTAAACTAAAGGATTATAACTATTTTACTCATGTTTATTACTTGAATCGCTTTCTTAAACATAATTAAATTACGAACTTGATGCTTATTGTATACTTTATTGGCGGCCATAAGTCCTTGAGCAGGTAATTCAGAGTGTGAGAATTAAACCGGTCATATCTGAGTTTGGATGGAGAATAAAGAAAATTAAAAACCAAAGGTTTACCAACAACTCAAGTTATTAATATAAACTATGCCAAAGATTATTGAATTGAAATACAAAATACGAACGAAGTTCTGTCACCAACAAATATAACGTAGATCTTTTAAAGTGGAGGCAAAGAAACCTACCGTAAACATAATAAAGACGAATTACTTGCAGCGTAATAACCGTAGTTTAGTTGGCAAGGCGCTCGACCAGTAATTTGGGCATCCTCCGATCGGATCCACTGAGTATGTCTTTATTTTTATTTTAGAATTCTTGATGGCGATTTTACGGGGATGACACACATTTTATTCTCTTCAGATATTTAATTACTTCGATGTTTCAATACTTGATCTATGAAGTCCCCAGAAATACTAATAATAACAATAATAAAATAATAATAAATGCCTCGTAGAAAATTAAAATTTAGAAGCATATTATCGCACAAGAAATACCACTATAATCAGAAACGTGACATTTGGCAAATAATTGCTGTATTGTTTAGTGTTGCCCACAAGAAGAGAAATTTCCTATCTCGTTTCTAAAACAAAACAGACAAAATCGAGACGAGAATTAACAATTTACATTCGAGACGGGACAAGGTTATTCAAACTATCGTATCGGTTTGTAGGAGAGAATCGAGACGAGCCGGAAAGTATAGTAAACATTTCTCGTCTTATCTCGAAATTTCGTATGCTCATTTTTTAAGTAATAATTCCTCTGTAGACAGAATCTTGAATGCTATATTGTTACTTTGTATCTCGGAGCTCTGCGTAGATATATTTGTAGCAAAGGTTCTATAATAACTTATTCATATCCTAAAAGTTAGTTTATTATATGTATTATTGTATTCTTCTTCTTCTTCTTCTTCTTCTTCTTATTATTATTATTATTATTATTATTATTATTATTATTATTATTATTATTATTATTATTATTATTATTATTATTATTATTATTATTATTATACTGAAGATTTGAGTTTTCAATATTACGTCCTAAACCAACAAGATTAAAATATTTTTGGGCTATTTCAGTGGTACAGCCACAAACAAAATTAACCACCCCCAAAATGCTCTAATTCTATTGCTTGGTTTTCAGATAATTTGCAGTTATGAGAACGCCTGAACAGATGCAACCCAACTTACACATAACTTTTCTCGGCACTAACAGCAGTTAGTAGCACTGAGTCAGGTCGTTGTGCACGGAGAATTGTCATTAGATGAGGCACGAAACAGTTCTCCATTCTATCTCTATGGTTCAGGGTTTTTTACTCCAATGAACGCCATATATTATTATCAATATTGTTGTGTATGTAATGTATTATTTTGTTCAGAGAAATAACCAGTTGAGAATGCTCCAAGAGCGTTGCGAGTACGAATTTGAAAAGAATGATGAGCTGGAGCTGGAGGGATTACTGTCGTTGTTGCTACATGTAAAAGTAAATCCTTTTATCCGCACTTTCTTCTCATTCTCTCAGTAACTAGGAAAATATCATCTCTCTATTACTTACAGTTCTCGAGATAACCCTGCTCAAATATGCAGAAATTCGAAAATTTTTGGGCCAATATATTGGGAACGGTGGCCAGTTGGCCAGTAGATAGTTAATCAGTGGTCATTGTTAACTATGTGATATCAAAATAAACACCATCCTCTTAGGTATTGATCAACATCAATATGATCTGTTTGTAACTTACTGTTAAAGGGATTTCGCTCCTTAAATCTCCCGAGATCGGAACTATCTTTTGGGCAATATCATGGAAACGGATTAACAGAGGTGATATTGGTGTTAATCAATCCCTAAGGAAATGGTAAACATTTTGGTACCAATATTAATTAATGCCCACTAGTCAACTGACCATTGGCTAAACCAGTGACCAGTAGGATAATGACCACAGGTTACCATTTGGTACGAAAATATTTACCATCCTTGTAGATATCGATCAACACCAATATGATTTTTCTATGATTTACGGTTTCCTAGATATGACTCCTTAAATCTCTGGAAGTCGGCCACTATTTGGCCAATGTCTCGGGAACGGTAAGAATGACGCGAAAGATTTAATCACTTTTGTGTGATATTTTTTGATGCTCTATCGAATACTGGGTTCAAAATTGAAAAAAATCGCAAATAATAGACAGACAGACACAAAGGCAGACATAGAGAATTAAGTAACGAACTTTTTAAGTTCTTTAAAAATACTGACCACGTATGAATCACAAAATGTTTGAAAGTAGATGAAAATATAAAATCCAGAACAATTGCTTGAAACAGGTTTGTTTAATGGTTGTCTACATTTACAGAATTTCTCCAATTCTCATCATTTCAACATCTTTTTCTTTCTTGAAAGACGAAGATCGTGCTTGTCACAGTGAATATGTGGGGTTGAAATTTATATTGAAACATTTTTAAAAGTTTGTATCTGGGTGGGATTTGAACTCGGGTCCACCGAATTAAAGTTCAATGTACTAAGCACTTATCTACCGCGTCACTTCAACTTCCACTTAAACAATTAGCTAGGTAATATCGTAGCAGATACGGATATACACAACATACTATTCGTCGTATAGTGAGACATTCCTTATATGAGTGTCTCAGTGACTTACTCTACGTTTCCACGTGTAATAAGCTTGGTAGCTTACATAGATGTGGTTGCATACTGTTTACATTTTGAACAGCGATGATGCGATCTTTATTCAAATTGTATTGGCTATATTGACGATATGTGGTATTTAGTATTGTTGGTATTTACATTGACATGAAATGAAATGAAATTTTTAAGTTTTACGTCCTACGGTAATGCTGTCTGGGCTAAAAGAGATGGTGATGATGAGAAATGAATGAAAAAGTGGAAAGTGGGAGGAAACGGTAGAACACCGAGAAAACCAACGCACACGGTGTTTGTGTCATACAGTTTAAAGCTCTAAAGTCTCTTTTTATTTTGTCAGTATGGAGTGAAGTTAGGAGCTTCACTAATTATTTCTTTACATACTATAAATGGAATGAATGGGGTGGGTGTACCAGAAGGATCCTCATTATTATTTTATTTATGGCGTCCGATTCTATATTTTGTTGTCATCATTGAAGATATCAAGCCACGTAAGTCCATTTTTTTGCGATTTTGAGATTTTGTTATAAACCTGATGAGAAACAAATAACCCATGTTCTACCAAAACCTGGTGCGTTACAAGACATAAATTGCTGAGAAACAATCGATTGCAGTGTTTGTTTGCATATCGATTATTTTCAACTTCAGGTGATAACTCGTATGCCAGTGAGTTCATAGTATTATAGCCACATTGCTGTAATGAGAGCAGATTTATCCACGTGCTCAGCGCCGTAACGTAGGTTTTTTTCTGGGTTGGGTAAGCATTAATACTAGTATTTCGACCCCATAGAAAATTTGTTTTCCTAATTCTTGGGCAGCATCTTTCCATCTTTCTTTTACTCTTTACATGTCCTCCGGAGCCTGTGGGCCATTCCTAACGGCAAGGTCTGCGGGGTTGTTAGTTACGCTTCTGGGCCACTTCCATACATGACAAATAATTAAGAGTACAATGTTGAAAAATCTCAAAGCCATAGGAATAAATATTATTTCTATGACCTCGAATAGTAGACACTTTTTACTGAAATTGGCTCAGGACTCATTTTTGTTTTATTTACTTTTTGTGAGATGTTCTGTTTATGTAATGTAGTGAACCGGTTTGAGGTTTCTTTTATCATTTGATATTCGTATTGGATATGAAGTAAGTAAATTTTGTCTTAAAATGTGCTCTCCTCGAAATGAGGGGAGCTTCTCTGGGGAGCAGTTGTCCCAGTTGCCTCCATACAAGTTACGGCCCTGAAGGTGCTTTAAAGGATAAAACACGTTTTAGAAGGTCTGAAACTTTAATATTGTGAATAGATATAGTGATGCTTTTTTTTTTGTCTTCTGAAAAACTAACAAATTGGACATACGACCTATCACATCTTGAATAACGAAATGTAATGTGACATTTCTATTATTTATTATCAGTCGCGTACCATTTACTTTACCGACTAGTGGTGGATGAGATGTTTGCGAAAGTCAGTTTCGTAGTGTCAGTTTCCTTTGATATTTTTGTTATTATTACTCTTGCTATTTTGAAAAAAGGTAAGAAGACAACTAATCCAATGTTTCCCTTATTCACTTAAGCCATTAAGATAGACAAGAAGAAGAAAACAGATAATCGACATCTAGGCATATATCACTTCATTCTTTATTCACAAAGAATTACTATTTCTGTTATATTTTGGCCTTAATTCTTTGGAAAGTTAGCATAAGAATATAAATTATTTGGAATTAAGCACACTATTTTTGCATGGATATTATACGAAACGCAAGCATGCAGATAAATGTTTAAAGGGTGAGAACTACACACATGACTGTAAGTTAAACAGGGGTTATTCATAAGTGAGAGAAACGGGAACGTTTATTTTGAAGATGTAAGCGACAAGGGTCTGATAGATTCACGACCTAACCGTGGGAAATTGACCGCATATAGTTATCTATACAGATAATAAGATAAATTTGAGATTTAGGATATGTATGAAGAGATCAAATGGACCACAATTATCTTGCTTACATATCATTTCCAAATACTTGATGGATTATAAAACACTTCGAAATATAAAAGTTGTGACTCTATGTCTGTAACTGCGTAGGTAGACAAGTGTTTGCCATCTAAAACTTACAGTTGAATTTTTGATGAGTTTCAAGGAAGAAAAAATGTTATCAAAGACTTGTCAATAGGCATATATTTAGGAAAATTTATTTTTGATGGACATTTAGAACTTCTTTAGAATTTTTTGATGGACACTTAATGATCTACCTAAAAAAAACAATAGTACCAAGAAGGCATTCCAGTGATGGACTCTGGTACAATTGCTAGTTTTTAAAAATTGGTTAACCTTCAACTAGTGTAATGATCTTTTAGGCATAGTTAGTGACGTGAGGTCCCTGGGACCCCTTATTAATTATTAACTAGAAAAAAATAACTATTAAAAATACTTTTGAAAGACAAATTTGATTTAATTATACGTTGTAGCTATAGGTAATAACGCACCATAGATATAATAATGAAATATAGTAATGTGTATAAATATAACATGCTGAAACCAGTCTGGTTTAAGTTTCCTAATGTAAATAAAGACAGTTTTATAAATGGCTTCACTGACACTGATATGCAAATTATAATAAACGAATCAAACAAAATTATTGTCAATGGAAGGTAAAACATTTACAAATTCGTAAACGTTTTGAAGAATATATTAGTTTCGCCAATTTTGCGAAGGTCTATTCCACAGATGTTCATTTTTGCTAATCCCCACTCACCCTCGCTCTCAATCAATTCCATCATACTCACCTTCTGCCACCCTCACCTTCAGTTGACTCCCTCACACTCACCCTTAGCCACTCTCACCCTTAATCGACTCAATCACAGTAGCCCTCAGCCACCCTCATCCTCACTTACCAAAATGAGGGTGGGTGAGGGTGAGGGCATAAATGAGTGAGAGTGCCCATCCCTGGTCTGTTCTACCTTACTTCTGACTACATCACTTTCACTTTCTGACATAAAACATATAATTAAGTTCTTTTCTGGAAATTCAGAATCAAACATATTCATACTAGATGGGTCAGATTTGTCGAACATATTGAACATATTGAAAAGTGAATATATAGTTCTCAAAATGTATAAAATATGAACACTTCTGAGGTTCTTCGTGGCTAAGCAGTTAGCGTACACGCCGTTGGCATGGAAGTCCCGGGTTTACGGCGGGAGCTCCTATGGTTCGGATTCCACGTTGATCAGTAGCTCCCGTCTCATGTAGCCTCGCTGTTGAAAGGGACGTTAAAACGGAAATCAACTCTACTCATGAGCACAAACAGCCCTAGAACAAAATAGTAAGAATTAGTGGCATGTGGTCCCTGGGACTCCAGTAACTGCAAGGAATCGTAACAGTGATACTTAGACATCCGAACTCTACCTACTTCTAGTCAATTGCGAGCGAAAAAAGTATTAGAAGTGGCTCGTATTCAATGTCAATCATATACTAGAGGGAGAATAAAAAAGGCGTTCACTTTCCATGGAACATAACATCACCAATTAATTGTTAATGTCGTGAGGTTGACGCCGCGAGACGTGAAATCATGCTCTTACTAGTAATAGTACAGGGGCAATGTTGGGAGCTTCACGACTTTTATAAAGGTAACCAATAAATTTCTGTCGATTTTTCACTCATCATCTTCCAACATCAATGTGTTACCTAAGACGTACCAGGAAGTTCAAAAATAGTTACCATCAGCATCGACGATCTTTTGCCAACGTTGTGAAAGGCCATGCATTCCATCTCGGTGGAACGTGGTGTTAAGTGAAGCAAAGAAGGTATCAAGTGCATTCTGCATCTCTACTAGGGATTTAAACTGGTGTCCTCTAAGGTGATTGTCTAAGAAATGGAACAGCTGATAATCGGAAGTTACTATATCCTAGGAGTATGGCGGATGCAATAGGGTTTCCCATCCAAAGCGTAGAATGGTGACACGGGTCAATCTAGCCACGTAGGACTTATAAGAAACCGAAGGACAATATTGCGTTTCAGAATTGCTGTCTCCAGAGTTCCGAGTTTTTCTTGAACAAGGCTCAATTGCAGAAAGTACATAGTAGGATTGATGCTCCGACCAGCTGGTAGCACTTCCCGATTCAGAATGACGTGAGCAGTCCACTAAGCACACAGAAGAACCTTCTTCTGGTATAGTGCTGGTTTTTGCTTTTTGGGAACCGGTTTATGGGATACTAACCAATTATTTCGGCTCCGTGGAGCTTCGTACAAGACTCACTTCTCATCCCATGTTAACTCCATGTCCAGAAACGGCTCCTTCCTCAGACGAGACAGCAGTGAAGCACAAATGTCTGCTCACGTTACCTTCCGCCCCGGAGTCAAATCAAGTGGGACAAGTTGTCCCAACTTTAAGCGCTTTCCATGTTGATGTAGGAGCTGCTGTCACACTGAATTGTAGTCTCAGTTCCTCACACGTCTTTCCAGTGTTGACTCAATTACTACTTGAAGATCCTCATTTTGTAAATATGGTAGTCTTCTGACACGTAGTACGTCTTCGAGTGTTTCTTCATTTTAAATAAAAATGTTAAACCACCGCTGCATTATTCGCGTATTCATGACATCCTCACCAAGGGACTGGCATATCTTCACCCCCAATTCAGCGGTGTTTAACCCCAGTTTGAACCCGTACAGCGTACACGCCCTTATGACGCTCTGTAGAGGTCCCATATTCACTTTATCTTTATTCCAGTCCATGGTGTAACTGAACTGTCACAACCAGGTATTATGTTGGATATACACACATAAGCAACTGACTTTCGCCTTATATCCATTCGTATTCATCTCATGTTGTGAGTAGCAATTGATCATAGCCGTCCGGAAAAAACAAGAGAATTTTTTTTGGTTATATTTATAGTAAAGAATTTTGGCAATCGAGATGCATATTTAAATATCCGTTTACATTAATGAGTGTGTTTATTTAAGAAGGATATTATGCCTATTAATTTGATTCCCATTGATTATTCTTTCATCTCATGTATCACATGAATATATTAATTTGAATGCAATCGGTTGCAATAGAATTGTAGAAAAGCATGGCCGATTATTTTGAACATAGTGTATATTTGTAACTGTGTTTCTATAATATCATATTCATTATAGGGTTTGTCCGGAAAATAATAGGACTGAGTCGATTTCTTTTTTTAAAAAAAAATATTGAACCAATAGTTACAATTCTTTAAAAACTTTCAAAATTGGCTTCTTCTGCGTCGATGCAGCGCTGCCAGCGCGATTTCCAAGCATTGAAGGCGTTACGGAAGTCATTCTCTGGAACAGCCTTGAGACCCGCCACACTCTTGCATAAGACAGCAGCAATAGCGTAAAAATTCGTGTCACATTTAAGAATCTTAATTCTTCGAATTTCAAGTGCTGAATTCAAACTTCGCACTAGTAGAACTTTCGAAGGACAGTGAAGAAAGCTTGCTTTTTCTGAAAATAAAAATAAACCTTCGTCGCGAAAGAAGTGCTCGGGAAATTCCCGCAATTAAAAGCGGAAAGCATCAGAACTGAATACTTCAACAATAAAACACTTTGGAAAAAATGAAATGACATCTTTCAGTTTTACGTCCCACGCTTATGCCTGTTAGGCTAAAGCAGACGGTGATTATGAGAAACGAATGAAATAGGGGAATGAACAAAGTGGGAGGAAATGGAAGAACTCCGAGAAAACCCACGAGCACAGTGTTTGTCCGCCAAAAAGTCGACACGGCATGAGCTGGAATCGAACCAGGGACCCCAAGTACCAGAGGTGAACGCTCTACCACTGAGCCACCGCGCCCCTAATAATACTACTTATTTTAGGCTGTAAGATATATAGTTCCATTTAAGACATATTGAAACATTTACTTTATGAAATATGAATTATACAGGGTGTTTCAAAACAACACCGACAACGTTTGAGAGTGATTGCTGACACCAAGATAAGACAAAAAATATAAACCAACCTGGGTGCACAAATGCTTCCTTTCGGACTTATAGGCTGCCGAAAATATGAAAAGATGAACATTAAAAGTCTATAGCGCCAAAACTATGGGACCTACCGTAGTCGTGTCGAGACTTCACTTAGGAACTAAAATGTGCACTAGTCAAAAATACACGTTTCAAAATCCTGCGGTACTCACGCAACGATTTTTATAGAGGGAGCTTTGCTACGGGCATATAATTTGAAGTACTCACCAACTACCTCTTTTTCATATAGCATTTGTTTACCTAGGTTGATCTACGCTTTTAGGCTTATTTTGGTGTCAGGTATCACCTCCCAAACGTTGTCGGTGTTGTTTTGAAACAATCTCCGTATAAGTTAATTGTTTTAATGTAATTTTCTGGGAGAACTGTCTTGCAACAAGTGATCGGGAAATTCCCGTAATTGAACGCACAAAGTATCGGAAGAGAACTTCAACAATAAAACCATTTATTTTACGCTAGAAAACATTTAATTTTATATAAAACATTTTGAAACGTTTATTTTATAAAACACGAGTTATAGATTGAGTTGTTCTAAATTAAATTAATATATTTGTTTTAAGTTAATATATTTGGTGGTCATATTTGGCGAATGTCACTGAGGCTATTTGGCTGATTCGTTCTACATTTGTTCGCTCGTCTGCCTGTACCACACTACAACAGGGTATCACTTTCAATCTTTTAAGTTTAAATTTTCAGGGTGCTAATACGAGACAAACTAAATTTCCTGTACAGATTTTGGCGACATACTAACCTAAAATTTCAAAATGGCGGCCATTTTTTTTTTCAAAATAGCAGGTATCCACGCCGCAATTTTCTGTTCTTCAAGTTGAAATTTTCAGAGTACAAGCGCAAGACATACTAAATTAACTGTATATATTTTGGCGGCGATCCAACGTAAAATTTCAAAATGAGTCATTTTACAAAACAGCAGTGAGTAGAAAATTGTTGCAAGTTGTGACAATCATAATCTTGGAATATAAATCACATTTTAACACCTTTACCCCAAAGGCATTGGAATATCTAAAAGAAAAAATCAATTAACCCCGAAAAAAAACATTTAAACTCGAAAACACCCGAAAAACCCCATATGGGCACAGGTGGGTTGGGCTTTTTTAAAAAAAATCCCGGGTTTTTCAAACCCTGATTGTATTGTATTTATTTTTACCCGTTTTCATACAAATTGTTCACAACGTGAACGTATGAGTTGGACAAGTCACAAGAACATTGAATGTCTACATATTTATACATTTAAATCTACAGGCAATAATAAAATAGCGTCAATTTAAGTAAAAGAGATATAATTTTCCATTATCCTAATTTACATATAACGATAAAAACAATATAATTGTTAATAAAACCTTACATTATACATATGCAAAAATATATATACACTTATTTACTACAGACATTTTTAATATAAGTGATTATGAATTTGCGAGTATTATCCTACAGAATAGAAGCAGTGCTCGAATAGGTAGTACTTGATTGCTTTATTAAAATTGGATGTTTTGTTTTTTAAAGTGGAAGAAAGTTTGTTATAAATATTTACCGCCATAGGAAATGTACTATTCTTATGCACTTTTAAACGTGAAAACAACATGAATATCCGACGCTTGTCTTGTATTATGCATATGAATATCTGAGTTCATCCGGAAATTGCTTGTACATATCTATATATCTTTTCTTACAAATTTTAGAAGTTCATTTAGATATAAACATGGAAGAGATAAGATTTCAAGAAATTTAAATAGGGGTTTAAAAGAAGTTCGAGAAGAACTACAGTGCCAAGAATAGAAACCAACCAAAAGTCATACTAATAGTGCTTCACTTGTAAATATTAAATAAAGCTTCTTTACACTGTGTAGAAATACGGCGCCGGTGGAAAATAGTATCTTATACAGTCTTTCATATGCACTTACGTATTTTATCCGTCGTAAAGCATTTGTAATTATTTTACACTTGTAACGCTTCACTTATAAACCTAAAATACATGTATATTACTTTGAATTTAATTCTATCGCCTGCAGAAATTTATTTTTTATAAATGTGTCTTTTCATGCATAGTTTTGAATTTTATCTGTATATCTTCCAAAATGTGGTGCGCCAAAAGTAAACCAGCACCTAAAATTTAAAGGTCTGAGTGGCGACTGACTGATCCTCGCACAAACCAAGCCGATTAACTTCAAAACTTAAAATTTGGACAGTATATAGGATTTGTGACGTATGGTACCACTAAGGAAGAATTTTTGGTAATTCTACGGGAAAGGGGTAATAAGGGGCGGGAAGTACTTTAATAAGGTGGCCGTATCTCTGAATCTAGTAGGCTTAGATGCTTGAAGTTTTATTTAGATTTCTCATTTGAGATAATTTGATACGTTTTTAAGGGTTTTTTGATATTTTAGTAAAAATGGGAAGATAAGAGGGGAAAATGAAAAACAGGGGATGGGTTTGCAATTATTAATATCAAATATCGATATCCCGGACCATTTGAAGGTTAGGATCATGGAGTTTGGAATTTGGACTCATCATTTAACATACTTAGACACGTATTTCAGTTTGTTAAATTATTATTATTATTATTATTATTATTATTATTATTATTATTATTATTATTATTATTATTATTTCGACAACTTAGAATGGAAGAAAAAGGGCGGATACGCGGAAAGGGGTGGGAAGCATTTTAATAAGATGGCCACATCTCCGAATCCCTTAAGCTTAGAAACTTGATGCTTTGTATTCAGGCTCCTCATTCAAAATAATTTGTACGTGTTTCACTGATTTTTGATATTTTAGTAAAAAATTGAAGAAAAGAGGGGCGAAGGCTAAAAAAAAGGTTTTGGTTTGAAGGTTAGAAACATGAAATTTGGTATTTGGACTTCTAATTTACAATAATTAGATACATAATAAGCTTTCTTTCTTAAATATATGTCCTAGAAGGGAAGAAGACCGGTGCTGACGACGATGCAGGGAGAATGGAGCTGGTAAAAATTAATAGACACGTGTCCGAGAGTTTTTGAAAATTTCGTATATTAGAGTGAAAAGGGACTTAATTGTTGGTCTGACAGCGAAGAGAGTATCTTTAGAACTATTTGAAACGTTTAGAAAGTACGTAGTTCATATTTTCTGCATGCGGTCCTTGGTTCGATACCAGCTCGCGCCAAGCGGGCTTTGTGGTAGATAAACCGTGTTCGTGTGTTTTCTCGGGGCTGTCCCGTTTCCTCCCACTTACATCATTCCAATATTTCATTCATTTCTCATCATAAGCGTCTCACTTAGCCTTGATGCATGAACGTTGGACGTTAAACTAAATGTTTCATTTCATCTTAATTTCCATGTACAAATACCTGCTTCTTGAGTTATACATACTATTTTCAATCTGAGAACAATGCTAAACTAGTGTATTAATAAAGGTTGCCGACGTTATAGTGCCTACAATTCTCCGCAGAATTTGATATTTATGAATTCTGATAGAACAACTTCGTGTAGGCTTTGCTTTGGAAGTAATTTGAAAAGACGTGACTTGTTAAACTTCAATGCATGCTGGAAAGTATCTCTCATCCATGTTGAAGTTCGCGAATAGTTTGTGTTTTCTGCATTACTACTCCCTGAATACAGCGTGGGTGTAAAGTCAGTTCTTATTTGTAACAATGAATATTTCTAAAAGTAAACAACCTATCACACTTTTATTTTCATCGAATACATTATTAGAGTGTACCATTTGGTTATTAAATTCCATTTCAACGTATACACCAGCATTTTCCACAACTTCTAAAATGTTAACAGTAATACACGCAAGATAAAGCTGATGCTAGTTTCTAGGATAATCTAGATTAAAAATAGGTATTGACTTTACAACCACCGTGTATATTCTGAACCTGTTAAATTATTCCTTGTATCCCTGTAGATTTCGTAATATTTTTTATAGATACGTTGCTTTCATCAATTCCTAATTTACAACTGCAGGGTTGGCTGGTTTAAACCAGCTGTTCCCCCCACCAAAAAAAAACTGGTTTAAACCAAAAAAGAACGAAAAGTGCTTTTAATCTTGTGAACTTCATACTGACGTCTCCACATGTCACATCATCGACATTACGTTTATCTACTTTTCACCTTTTAATCAAGTGGTCCCGTGTTGAATTCTCGGTCGAACCACAACCCATATATGAAGTGTAAACCAATTAGCGATTCGATGTGTCCCTTCAAGCGAAAATCTTCTTCGTGATAACCTTGGTATTTCATAAGGATGTTAAGCCTAAACATACGAAACGAAACCAAATTGTATATTTCTACTTGCCTGAATGCCTGTTGTTTTATAAAGAAGTCAAGGTTGCTTAAATATATTGATAGAAATTGGGAAAATGTATCAACTGTCTACGTAGCTTCCAACATCAGCTTCGATTCGACTTTGTTTTAATTTTGTTGAATGTTATCTACATAACAAATTTGTAATTTAATATGATATGTTGACCTGAAAATTTTACATACAAATACATTTAAACTAATAACAGGATTTTCCCAATGGCTAAGACGGGAGTTTCCCGATTTATATGTAATTCTGTATAATGTTCTTTTTTGTGTAACTGCTTATCTTTTTAACTTCTGAAATGACTCTTGACAATTATATTAACAACTAGGCCTATGTGAAGATCAGTACAACATATTTTTATCACGAGTCCGTGCAATCTCATTTGTGACTAATTAGTCCCCGTTTCGTGTCGAAATGGACAATTTATCTTGGATGTAAGCCGAGAAGTGGTTCCGATTCCCTTCCAGCTTAACCTTGTTGTTGCATAAAAACACCAAGACGAAAAAAACTAATGTCTGTTCATATCTAATATAAATACATAGAGTAAATTATTTAAACCAAAAAAAACGTTTTTTTGTTGTTTTTTCAATAAAAACCATAGTTTTTGCCAACTCTGTACAACTGCTTGAAAATTAGTATGTAACCTTCCTTTTATTGGAAAAACGAAACATCAGTGCAAATATTAATTTTTGAGGATACGCCAATTGCAACTGACTCGGTGACACTGTCGTCTAAAATCAATGTAATTTGTTTAAGGGCATCAGTTGTATGCTATAAATTTCCATTACTATTACTTGAGTGCTTAGTGTGTATTTCGTTATAGGTCTAAGAAATGAAAAACTTTGAGATCACAGCTTAGAAGCCATCACAAGAAAAATCATGAAAAAGGCAAGTGCAATAGCTGAGCAATTTAGTTTGCACAGTGCAAAAGGAAAGAGCTTTCACTCATTAATCACTAACATAATAATAGGTAAGAAACTCTCCCTACTGTTCTTTAATCTAATTTTCAGAGTGAGAAAAATATAGAAGTTTCTTTTGAAGAGGGATACAGTATGTTTAAACTCTTGTAAAAAAAAGGGTGCCCTTTTTATTCTCTTTCGCTTTAAATACACACTATTGTGCCATGAATACTTCTCAGAATCATGTTCCTGTAAACTTTATTTCCCAAAAGCATGTACTACAACCGCTGTTATAACATTTAAAAAACTTTGAAAATCCTTATTTTAGCAAAATGTGCTATTTTCCCATCTTGAAGTGACACGTTACATTTAAGTGTCCGTGGAAAAGAGAGCTGAATATGTATAAAGTATATTGCATCCTTTTACTGAATTGTTCTGTCATGTTGGTAGTTTTCTTGGGCATTTCATGATTCATTCCTACGTTCGCGATTTTTGGTATTCTTTGCAATGCAACGTTATCAAAATTATTTATTTGCATAAGGCAGATTAATAAGTATGGCCTGCTCCGTGAGAAAGAAATCGAGCAAGACCTTAGTAACCATCTCGGCATTCACCTGGTGCGACTAAGAGAAAAAAGGAAAGATTGGGCACAGATTTAAGATCGGAGCCTTTAGAATGAGACGCTAGTTCTACATCAACTCAAATGCTGCCACATGTTTTCAAATTATTATTATTTTCTTAATATTATGTTTAATATTTATAAGAAGCTATACTATTTAAATATAAAAGTGTGATAACCACTTCAACGTATTAAAACGTCCGTACTTAAACTATAGTCTGAGGTATGTCACTTTTAGCTGTATCTGTTTTCTTTTTTGCCCTTCACATTTTCTTCAGGATGTTACTTTTGTAACACAATATTGTCTTCACAAGCTGCTGTAGGTCATACACAAACATTTTAAATATTTTTGTAAGTTTAAGGTGTAATAATTGATCTTTGATCATTCCCTGCTGTTATTCTATTGTTAAACGCTTCCTATTATTTTTATTTTCAGAAACTGTGTAACACAAGTGTTACGATACTATACGTCGGAGATCCCTGGTTCGATTCCAACGACAGACTTTTGGATTTACGTCATGTACTTCGCTGGATTATTTTTATTTTTTTTTTCTTTCCTCGGAAAGTTCAATTATGTAGTCTCAAGCTTCCTAGAAGCATATTTGTATACCTTTGTGTTTTATTAAAAGATAAGTGCAATAGCAGATTCCTTAACCTCATATAAAGTCACTACCCTTGTTTGTTTTCCTACCTTTGTGCAACTTATCAACTTTCTACTTGTGTCTGGCTACGTTTCCACTTCTTGGCAGTGTCACTAGTCTGCGTTTGAGGACATTGCTCACATTCAACTTATTTGTAAATATTTCGAGCGCCAGTTAGCTCTTCTCTAGCTGACTCATTCGATTGCCTCAACTAAAAGTTATTGTCTGGTAACTACGTCAACGATTATTAAGTGTGTATTTTGTATTTTCTACTTTTCGCTGAGGTTTAGCTTTGCACTTGAAATTCCTCAGAAAGTACAATTCAGGATCAGGAGGTGAAGTCCCCAGCGTGTGAGGTCTTCGACTCTCAAACGTTTTGACTCATGTGACATCACGAACACGGTGTTAGGAAAAGGTGAGTTATGGAGTGACCATATTTGGTATTGAGGAAATCAGGAGGTGTGGCTTGAGACCTCAGTCCGGGAAACAAAACTGGATGGTGAGTGTTTCTCGGGGCACTTCGTTTGGAGTTGGAAGAACAGAAACGAGCCAGTGAGAGGGAGAGAAGAATGGAGTTACTAACTTTGAAAAAGGTACTGTTTATTTCGTCGAAACAATAAGTGACTACGCCAGACTAATTACTCTTATACTTAATTTTCCTTTCCTTATCTGCTGCATTTTTAAAAGCAAATCTGAGCATGAGTTATGATTTCTAAATACCATGAGCTACATTTCCCACATGCTTTACTTGTAGAATTATCTTTTAGATGAGATTTATTTTTATATTCCAGCGCTAGTTGCTGGTGGTGGAGAAGATACCCCAAAATCTAGGCATCTATCGGTCTCATAATGACCAAAGCGATAGATGATATCAAACTAAACATAACTACTATTTAGTCATGTTTCATGATGGAGATGCTTTAGGTTTGATCTCTGTAGTACCTGTGCAGCTGGGTTAAAAAAAATTGGCGTTTTCACTTTTTTGTTCTGACTACATTTATTTGGAGATTATTTTTATATGTTGCGTTACTTTGCTGAGGATAATGTGTTTTTATCTGATTTTTGTGATGATTTAGATGCTACTGAATTTTTTGAGCCGATTATTACATCATCTCCGGGTCGCATACATTTTACGCGACAATGTTTTGATAAGATTAAAAAGCAATTACAATTTACGCATTCGCTTTCGAGTATTGACACTGTTTCTTAATTAGATTCTGACAGGTTTGAGTTTACTGTAGACATGGCTGTTGGGGGAAATCAGGATAATATTGGCATTTTGAGTCATATCCTTCGTCCAGAACCTTTTTTTGGACGTATGGGCGATGATATTGTTCGCTATATCGATCAATTTGAAGTATTGGCTCAGGTAAATAATTGGACAGAAGTAAAGAAAAAATTGATTCTGGGTTCGCTTTTAAAGGGGTCAGCAGCCTATTGGTTTGACACTACGTCAAAACAAGCAGATTTTCCGGAGTTGTCATACGAGCAGTTTAAACAGAAGTTAATAGCTGCTTTCAAGGACGCGCTTTTGCCTCAACTTACAGAACAGGAAATGCGGATGCGAGAACAAAATGAGGGAGAGAGTATTCTATCATACGTTTACGCCAAGCGTAATTTAATTTTACGTAACGATAAGGACGCGCCAGTAGCTAAGCAAGTGCAGTTAATAATCGATATATTATCTCCGGAATATATGAGATTGGCAATAAAAAAACAATATGTTACTGTTGAAGCTTTAGTGCAAGATTTGTTGGACGAGGAGAAGGCGCGCGTGTTGTTGGAAAGAAAAGCAATTGAAAAGCTGATTAAGAAAAATCCGTTATTAGCAAATTCTCAGTTAATGCAATGTAATCCACCTGAGAATACTCAAGTTCAATCGGCTTCTGTTCCGCAAAGTCAGCTTTCCCAGGCTGTAGTACGGACATTGCCCTCTCAAGCTACGAATACACAGGAAACTGATCAGGTTAAAGATCAGCTGGCTGCTATACAAAAGCAATTAACGCAATTGTCTTTGCAAGCAGAAAATAAGAGGACAGATGATCAACGTTCGTTTTCGAGACGTAATACTAATAATAACAATAGTAATAACAATTATGGACGTAATTATAATAGACGGGGCAATGGCCAACGGTTTCAGCAAAATCGTTCCCGGGGTGGTCAGAATAAAAATGCAGGGAATAGGACACAGCAGAGGGGTCCTATTATTTGTCATAAATGTGGAAAAGAAAACCATATTGCCACCCACTGTAGAAGTAATTTAAACTGATCAATAGAGTTGATGACGCAGGGCCATCAGCTCTTCAACGTCTTAAAGTCCCTATTCAGATTGATCGTGCGCTTCCTCATGTTAATGTTACTATTAATGGGAAAGAGAGTCCTTTGTTATTGGATTCTGCATCACAGGTGTCTTGTATTGGTCAGGCCATGGTCCCGCGTTTTGCTAAAGTTCAAGCAACACATAGTTTTTTGAAAGGCGTAAAAGGGAATACTTTGTCTGTTAACAAGATAGCTTTGGTTCGATTCAAGCTTGGATCTCAAGTTTTTTGCCATCCTTTCCGGGTTATCCCAGCGTATTCCCACCCACCCCTATTGGGGCAGGATTTTTTATTAGCACATAAGGCAAATTTAAATTTACATGATTTGTCTTTGGAAGTTACGCGGTTTGGTAGGATTCCTAAATTTACTCTGCCCACCGATAGTACAGTTAATTCTGTGTCTAACGAATTTGCAACGCTCGTATCTCCTGTGTATAAGGTTTTTTCGTCTGTTTGGTTGCCCCCACGTTCGCGAACATGTGTTAAAGTGAAGAAATGTTTTGATTTATTGGTAAATAGAGATTATTTGGTACCTAATAAGTTCGTAGTGGGTGCTGTACATGTTTTATTAAGAGATACTGCGGTTGACAGCGTAAATTCACATATTTGGGTTTCGAATCCTACTGACAAGCAATTTTTGCTATGGAAGAATAAAGTTTTAGGGCATGCTGTTCTGAATAGGGAAGAACATTTTTGTAGTAATGTTACAGAAGATACTGGTCTTCAAAAGACTCAATCTGATAAATTTGATTGTACCAGGGTGGATGTGAACCCTGAACTCTCTGAACATGACAGACAACGATTTTATGATTTAGTTACGGAGTACAGAGATGTGTTTAGTTGGCCCCGGACGATTTTTCAAAGGCACGGGACTATGTTCACATATTTCAGTTAAAGGATGAAGACCCAGTATACATCCGCCAGTTTCCCATCCCGTTCCATCTTCGTGATGCTGTTCACGAGCAAGTTGAACAGTTACTTAAACAAAACGTCATTCGTCCTTGTCAGAGTAGTTACAATAATCCCATCATATTAGTGAAGAAAAAATGGATCTTGGAGGTTCGTGGCAGATATGAGATTTACGAATGCTAAAATAAGGCCTATTTATTTTCCTGTACCACCAATTCAGGACATATTAGTGCGTTCTAGTGGTAAAAACCTGATTTGTTCGACAGATCTCTCGCAAGGTTTCTTTCAAGTGCCTTTGTCTGAAAAAAGCCAATTAGTAACTGCTTTTTGAGTTCCTGGACTTAAGCAGTACTGTTTCACTTCCATTCCTATGGGAGGAGTTACTTCTCCAGCGGCGTTAAATGATTTAATGAAACTAACACTAGAAGGATTAGATGAAAATAAAGTATTTTATTATCTCGATGATATTTTGTGGTCAGACGATACGATAGATGGCATTATTAATACAACACGTGAACTATTTGAACGATTAAGACGCAGAGGTTTGAAAATATCTCCTGAAAAAAAACAAATTAGGCAATTTTTCATTGGAAATATTGGGTCACCGCGTGTCTAAGCGTGGTATTTCTATTTCTGAACGTATTACTGAATCGATTCAAAATTATAGACGTCCAAGAACACAAAAACAATTGAAAAGTTTTTTAGGGTTGTGTTCATTTGTTAGAAACCACGTTGCCAACTTTTCGTCTATAGCGGAGCCGTTACAGCGTCTCTTGAAAAAAAATGTTCCATATAAATGGACGAGTGAACAACAACAAGCTTTTGAGAAGCTCAAAGAAGTGATCTTGTCTGCGCCTACTCTTATGAAATTTCACCCAGAAAGAGACGTGTACGTCGTCACGGACGCCTCACAACGCGGTTTAGCTGGGGCAGTCCTGCAACCTGAAAGTGATGAAAAAGATGCTCCTTTGGTTCCAATAGCTTACTGTTCTCGTGCTGTAGGGCCACACGAGAAATCATATCACCCATTTAATTTAGAATTAGCAGCTTTGATCTTTACGCTAAGACGCTTTAGATATTTTAATTAGGACGTCACTTTTATTTGCGTACCGACTGTCGGTCACTGGTTTTTTTACGTCAAACTAAGAATGTGGCTAAATTTTCTCGAATTCTTGCGGAGTTGGATACCTATAATTACACTATTTCTCATATTTCGGGTGCTTCTAATAGTCTTGTAGACAGTATTAGTCGCCATGTAGATTGCACAAGAGACGAAGCGGATGAACAGAAGAATCTAGAAGATCCCCGGGTCTTTACTATAGAAGAAGATGATAAGTTAAAAGAAGAACAGCGGAAGGATTCCTGTTACAAAGATATCATTCTCTTTTTAGAAGGGAAAATACCGCAAAATTATGATATTGAACGTCAGGCACTGCGATATGAGATGAAGGATGGTTTGTTGTACCGAAAACATAGACGTCCAACTGGTACACAGTTGTTGGTAGCTATTCCTGCTTCCTTACGAGAAAAAGTGTTTCAGTCAGCTCATAGTTCTTCTTTGGGTAGTTCACATTCAGGATTTACAAAAACATATAATTTGTTGTTAAATTCAGTATATTTTCCATACATGAAAAAGTTCGTCATCGAGCGATGTAGAAGCTGTCAGGTCTGCCAACGTTTCAAAAAGGTACCGGGTTCGCCTCCTGGTGTTTTGCAAACTATGCCTAGCGTGCCTCCTTTCTTTCGTATTGGTATTGATGTAGCTGGGAGGTATTCTGATGCCAATATTCTGCGGCACAAATATTTAGCAATCGCAATAGACTACAATACTCGTTACGTAGTAACGGCTACGTTGGGTGAACAGACAGCCGCTGCTCTGGCAGATTTTTTGTACAATCATGTAATTTTACGCTTTGGTCTGTTCAAAGAAGTGATTTTAGAAAGATCTACGGCGTTTACTAGTTCTTTGTTTCAAGAGCTATGTAATATTTTAGATATTAGAATGAACTTTGTTAATTCTTACTTTCACCAGACCAATGGTCTTGTTGAGACTTCTGTCCGCCATATTGAAGCTCTATTGAAAAGGAAAGTGGATCCTAACAATCATGGTAGTTGGGTGGATCACGTGCCAGCCGTCACTTTTGCCCATAATATTACTGTGAACCATTCCACGTCATTTAGCCCATTTAAACTGTTACACGGAGTGGATGCTTATTTAGAACACCAGACTATCATTAATGGACCGTGTGTACACAGTGTGAATCAAGAGCGTCTAGCCACTCTTGTTGACATTAGAGAACAGGCTCAGGATAAACTTTTTAATCGATTTCGTACTTCAGAGAGATCTTACAATAAACATCATAGATCCGTACAGTTCACGGAAGGACAGCGTGTATGGATTTTTGACCCTTCAAGACGGAGAGGTAATGCCAAAGCATTTTCAGGATTATTTTTTGGACCTGCTGTGATTGTACGAAAAGATTATGAAAATGCTTATTTTGTGAAATACAAAACTTCAAAGGGAAGAGAAAAAATTGAGTCGATTGCCATTACTAGACTTAAACCGTATTACCCGGATGTTACCCCAGAACCGATGACAGGCGAGGAAGAAGAAGAAGAAATACGTGACATGCAAGTGATAAATATTGCCAAAATTATTCTGATCATAATATAGAGTTTAACCAGCTAACATTCACCACTGCACTCAGTGATCCCGTGGAAATTCAGCGAGTTGTGGATGTGTTGGAGCTTCCAACTTTAATGGATTCGTCTCAGAAATTCGCATACAAGAATCCATTATATAGTTATAATGAGGACATTAACAAGAAAGTGAGTGTATATTATGGTAATATTGCGGATCTGAAGTGTGACATCGTAGTTAATGCAGCGAATGAGACCCTTACTCCCTTGTCTGGAGTCGACGGAGCAATTCACAGAGGGGCAGGGAAGGAACTAGCTGAAGTTTGTAAAAAGCTAGGTTCGTTAAAACCTGGTGAAGCTAAGATCTCTTCGGCTTTTAATTTACCAGCGGAATATGTGTTATTCACTTGCGCGCCTAGATATAATAATAAAAGAATTTTACGACAATGTTACACGAATTGTCTACAACGTGCTTTGGAGAATAATTGTCGGACGATAGCGTTCCCTAATTTGGGAACTGGGAAATTCAATTTTGATAAGTTTCAGGCAATGAAGATTGCTTTATCCACGATTCGAAATGTTCTGGAAGCTAATTTGCAAGATTTCGATCGTATTGTGCTGTGTATTTTTGATAAAGAGAACAGGAAATTATATGAAAATAATATGTTTGCTTATTTCCCAGTGCGGATTTTTTTTAAAAAAAGACAGTGGTTAGTAGCGCATATATGAAGGTTAGTAGAGTTCTTACACCTACTCTTACCTACATGTGATACTTATGAATTAGAAAAAAAAAGAATTCACTAATGTTTCACGGCACTGTATTACGCACACACTCTCACTGATGACTAGTCTTTGGTTATATAGATCCTGGACGAGGAGTTTTCCTTTCACTTACCTGCAAAAGAAAAGAGAAACTTGACTTGGATATTTATTATACTTTGATTTGACGTTAGTTTCTTTTCTATTCAGATCATAAGCTAAAAAAAATAACAATTATGACATTTTTATACTAGCTGGTCTAGTACTTATTTTATTTATTTATTTATTTATTTTGCAATTTTCAATATGACTATTTTACTCGAGTATAATTGCTTAAATCATGATCTATATATACATATATATTACATATTGACCTAATTGTGTATTTTACCCTGGTCTGTGACGTTTGAATTTCACCGAATTAAGACTTTAAACTGCAGTTTTCCTAATTTTGACATTAGTTTTCTCTATTTTGATGTTAATTTCCTGATTATGACGTATTTTTTATATATATATATCCTAATTTAGTCAATATGCGCATTTTGTGATATAAGTTTTGCTTAGTTGTGTTATTAATTACAATATATGCCTGTTTGAGTATCAATTTTAGTGTTAGTTTTATTACAATTATGCCTTTATGACTGCTACGTTATGGTTTTTAAGTAATTTCAACATTTTATGAGAAGTATAGCAGTTTAATTTAATGGTACTAAGCTGAGTTATTTTGTTTGAATGCATCTATTTGGTGTATTATTTAATGAATCAAGTTACACTATGGTAGTTAAGATATATATATATATATATATATATATATATATATATATATATATATATATATGTATATATATATATATATATATATATATATATATATATATATATATATATATATATATATATACATATATATATGCATTCTATACGTTAACGCACTTGAATTTTATTTGAGTTTTGTTCTGAGTTTAATTTTATTTATTTATTTTGGGTGTTATATGTGTGTTCGTCTGTATTTTTTACAGATGATCCTGGTTTTATCCATTGCCTTTGGTACTTTGCCAATTTTGATGTGTCGATTTCAAGTGGATTTTTTTTAATGAATTACATGGCCACATATTATACCAATATGCTATTCCCATCATGTTTAATGTAAGTTTCACTTTTCCGCAATCCCTGCCTGCGTCTTCTTTATTTAAATCATTACACTGTGCCGATAATTCTTCGTATTCTATTCAGACATGCTCTTTAGCTCATAGTCTTGACGCATTACATTCACATATAGCGAGTATTTTTTGAAAATTAATGAACCTTATAGATACCGAGAACATTCGCGTTCTAAGAGAGTTATTGCTATTTTAGGGAATCTTTTTTCATTTTGCTGTAACGTGGCTACCCAAGGACAGTTATCGTCTTTTCAGAAGAAACAAGATAAATTAGAATCTACAGTTATTGAACTAAGACAGCAGTTACTGAGGAATTCTGTGTATATTCAGAATGCGTCTGTTGAATTAACAAATTTCCAGGCGAAATTGGGTAAAAATTTTCAAAAGATGGAAGTTTTTTCTAAGACTTTGTTGGATCAATCTAAATTTTTTGCCAGGACCTTAGAAAATTTATCAAATAAGGACCAATTGGAAGTTTTTGCGATTTTGGGTGAATTATATCAGTTATCGATGCATATTTTGAAAGTATTAGAATTTCAGCGTTATCAAACGTCCATTCAAAGCTGCCGAGCAGGGAAGTTAGATCCCGTATTGGTGCCTTATGAAGTATTGCAAGCTCAGCTTCACATTTTACAGGAATCTATAACTAAACAACGTATGATTTTGGCTATTCCTGCTGAAGATATTGATATATATTATACTTTGAAATTACTTTCGTGCACTATTACTGATAATTACATTTTTGTGCATTTTAAAGTGCCACTTAGAGAACAAGATGTGCAATTTAAATTATTTTCAGTTAAGGCCATTCCATTTGGTTATCATAACCAAACATGTTCAATTAGTATTTCACCCAGTTATGTTATCTTTCAGGGTCATATTTTAGCCCTACCAATTACTGGATCAGACCTTTTGTCATGTAATTTGCAAGTTTCACCCTTATGTAAAATCCCATCACATGTTTCTGTGTCTTCTCATTTAGCGCAATGTTTATATAAAGGATATTTTGGTATAACTGTCCATGATATAATTTCATCTTGCTCTTATATTTGTCATGAGAATTCTCAAAGCCAATTGCTGGAATTACAACCACATACTTATGTGTTAACTCATCCGGCTGCTACGGTTCAATTAGTGACTGGTAGTAACACTAAACTTATAGACATTACAGATAAAGCTAAGTATGGTTCGATTATGATTAAATTGCCTTGTGGTACGACATTAAGAGTTAATAGCCATTTATTTGCGAAATCCGTCTTTCCTTGTATTCAAACGGAATTAGTTACGCCTACTGTAGTGCATTTATTTCCGGCTTTCTTGTCTGCCAATAGTTTTGTTCACCTTAATCAGAAATTTAAAACTCATGAAGTTTTCAATTCCTCAAATTTATTAAATCTCAATTGGCACTATTCTGTACCTCATCTAAATCTTTCTAGCTATTCTGTTGCTACTGTGGTTCCCTATACTCCAATTTATTATAGAGACAATTTTATTCCTATTTTTCTCGTGGTTTGGAATGTTATTTTGACATTAGCCATATGTTACTTATTATATAAACAAGATTTTTTCTTGTGTACTCTTTGTATGAAAGGCGCTAGAGCAGAATCTATGTCTTTGGATCAAGATGTGTTGTGGATCATTGTTCATATTGTGGAAATTTTATTACTGTTGTTAGCAGTTTTTCTGTTATTTAAAATTTATAAGCGACGCCCCATGTTACGTCGAAATCCTAAAGTTTTTAGAAGTGCTAGCCTGCCTCCACCCCCTCCACCAACTACTAGTGAAAGCAATAGAACTAATGTTCATCCTTCGCCTTCAGTTTCTTATTTACATGACTATATAACATATTATTGATATTTATTGGAACTTACTGCAACTTGGGATTAGGTATTATTATTAGAGAGATATTTATAGGCGTTGATATAATAACTTTGTATTAACATTGTACAGTTGTATTGCGACATATATATTTTAAGAATTGGTAGTGGCATATGATGCATCAGTATTTTGATTATATTATTTGAAGGATATTGAGATTATAGTTACCTTTTGGAAATCCTTGGATGCATTGAAGCCTACGTCCCATTGCTGGATTCAAGTAGTATTTCTGGAAAGAGAAGAAAAATGTAGACGTGGAGTAATATCATCTTTATTGTATATGCATATTTTGTATAGACTTTGAATTTAATGTGATTAGAAGAAACAAAGATATTTATTAATAATAATACTACATAATTTGTATGCTACGACAGATCGTATTTTATTAACATTATAGACTGTGATTTTCTTAGTGTTTAAACTTCTACCTCTGACTACGAACATACTTTTCACTTTCAATGCTTCGTCTGGACTTATTTTGCCTTTCTGATATGGATTACAATTGAGAAATCTACGCCTCAGTTTTGCTATTGGACATGGAAGTTTCTCGCCAAGTGGATTTGACTTATTGTGATCTTCGATCCTGCCGACTGGTTGTCGTTACGTCGCCTCGAGCAGTGGTTTCACCTTGGATATTTCACCTGGACATCTTCACTTATAGGCCGCGTTAGGTTAGGAGTAGTTTGGTGGTGGTCTGTCGTGTCCTATTTTTCTTGTCGACAAGTGCGAATATGGACCGCGATAAGTCCATTTCTACGGACACCGTGAAGATTAAATCCTTCATGGTTCAGTTTTCTAAAGATTAATAGGACCACTCTTTGCCCCCCGGTTTTGTTCCGCCAACATTCTGTGCTATTCTATGGGTAGTTACCTAGTAATGCGTAAATTATTAAGCTTTGTCTTCCATTAGAGTGAGATCTACATTAGAGACTTTACATTGTGGATTATTTATTTTTATATATATATATATATATATATAAAAATTAGTGCAAGGCTGATTGGATTTCAATTAAGCTGATTTTTTTTACTGCCCTTCGTTTGCTGTATACTACTTATTAACTTTTGTTTAAGTAAGGAAGGTCAAACATAATAGAAATATTATCATTATTTTTCTTTTTAAGTTTGCTTGTGCTTTACACATTTTTATACCGGGTTTGTTTCCGTTTACTTTGGCTTATTTATTATTCCATCCATATCAATTTTTTTCCTACTTCAAGACTATACATATATTTATAGTGTAATATTGTTTTTTGTTTTTGTTGTTGTGGTATATTTGTAGGACTTACCTTGTTAATTTTACTATGAATTTGTCCCATTTTTTTCT
Organism: Thermobia domestica; assembly: GCF_964235325.1. Classification (NCBI taxonomy): domain Eukaryota; kingdom Metazoa; phylum Arthropoda; class Insecta; order Zygentoma; family Lepismatidae; genus Thermobia; species Thermobia domestica. The sequence goes on from NC_137455.1 coordinate 305,794,032, forward strand.
TCTAATCTTCTTTTTTTATATTAGTACTGGGATGTCTCCACTTTCGTTTATTTGAGAACTTGTCGCCTGCCTGGATGCATGGATTCGTCGTCCGTTAACGCCTATGCCATCTAGTGTTTTTTATCTTAACTTCGAAGTCCTGACTAAGTATGCCTTTAGGTTTGTTTTTTTTTCTATTTTTTGAATATTGAGAAAAATATGAATGTATACTTACATGTGTTTTTTAAGTTTCTTTTAGATGACGATGATTGTTCTAGATCTTCCATGTATTCAGCTCTTAGACTCAATCATCTTGATTGCGGAGAGGGCATGTTACGATACTATACGTCGGAGATCCCTGGTTCGATTCCAACGACAGACTTTTGGATTTAAGTCATCTACTTCGCTGGATTATTTTTATTTTTTTTTCTTTCCTCGGAAAGTTCAATTATGTAGTCTCAAGCTTCCTAGAAGCACATTTGTATACCTTTGTGTTTTATTAAAAGATAAGTGCAATAGCAGATTCCTTAACCTCATATAAAGTCACTACCCTTGTTTGTTTTCCTACCTTTGTGCAACTTATCAACTTTATACTTGTGTCTGGCTACGTTTCCACTTCTTGGCAGTGTCACTAGTCTGCGTTGAGGACATTGCTCACATTCAACCTATTTGTAAATATTTCGAGCGCCAGTTAGCTCTTCTCTAGCTGACTCATTCGATTGCCTCAACTAAAAGTTATTGTCTGGTAACTACGTCAACGATTATTAAGTGTGTATTCCTCAGAAAGTACAATTCAGGATCAGGAGGTGAAGTCCCCAGCGTGTGAGGTCTTCGACTCTCAAACGTTTTGACTCATGTGACATCACGAACACGGTGTTAGGAAAAGGTGAGTTATGGAGTGACCATATTTGGTATTGAGGAAATCAGGAGGTGTGGCTTGAGACCTCAGTCCGGGAAACAAAACTGGATGGTGAGTGTTTCTCGGGGCACTTCGTTTGGAGTTGGAAGAACAGAAACGAGCCAGTGAGAGGGAGAGAAGAATGGAGTTACTAACTTTGAAAAAGGTACTGTTTATTTCGTCGAAACAATAAGTGACTACGCCAGACTAATTACTCTTATACTTAATTTTCTTTCCTTATCTGCTGCACTTTTAAAAGCAAATCTGAGCATGAGTTATGATTTCTAAATACCATGAGCTACATTTCCCACATGCTTTAGTTGTAGAATTATCTTTTAGATGAGATTTATTTTTATATTCCAGCGCTAGTTGCTGGTGGTGGAGAAGATACCCCAAAATTTAGTCATCTATCGGTCTCATAATGACCAAGGCGATAGATGATATCAAGCTAAAGATAACTACTATTTAGTCATGTTTCACAAGAGAAACGTAACTAACAATGAGATCGCATAGATTATTAGGATTTGGCTTCAACATGCCATACAGAGACGAACAAGAAAATCAGTTAATAATTCAGCTGCAGTTCCGCAGAACTTTAACTGACAATTCGCAGCGTCGAAATTAGAGTTAGTTGTGGTAATCAAAAGTGACATTATAAAGAAGCAAATATGTATTTCTGGTTATTCAGCAATGTGATATTTCTTGAAAGTAGCAAAAAGTGACATTTCGTGAAAAGATCTATTCCCCATGCGTCGTAGGTTTGTATAACATATTATCAGCAACATACGTAAATATTGTTGTTGTTGATTTTTATTTAATTAGTGTCAGTGACATAATTTTTGAGAACAAGTGTTTACAAGTTAAAATGTGAATTTCTGACATTGGAGAAAATTGTTCTTAATGTATAAAAACAAAATGATGCGAGCGGCATGAAGATGCTGCTGAAGAGAATTTAAATAAATAAAGCCAGAATAGTGTACATTTATATTTTTATTTAACTACTAACCGATATAAACTGATATATATGTATATTCATTATAGTGGACAGTGTAAATTATAACTACATAATGTTAGCTTGCTTGTTAGCCTGCTACTACTGGTATGTGACTACTCCGTCTATGTATGTTGCGGTATCTTATGTGATGTTACGAGGTTCAGACTGCAAATTAGAGCCTTCACAATCATCGCGTGCCAGTTTTCAAAACGGCTATATTGGATTTATTATTTTTAAGGAAAAGGATTGCCAACAATTGTTTCTTGAATTGAATGTCTAACCTTCAATCCTTCTTGTATTTAAAAAAATAATCCAATACAGCCGCTTTCAAAACTGGCAGGCGAGGATTGTGAACACACTGATATGCAGTTTGAATCTCGGAAGTCACATAGGACATCCCAACATATATGCACGGCGTGGCCACATACCAGTAGTGCCAGTGGAACACCCAGAAACATTCTCTGTGTAAATAAGATTTTGAGTAAAAAAAATGCTTAAAATTATGAGAGCAAGCTAACATTATGTAGTTATAACTTACACTTTTATTATTAATATGATGATTATTATTATTATTTTGTTTTTATTTATTTATTATTTTTTGTCTGAGTCCGTGGGCCGCGATTCTTCCTCGTCATGAAGACAGAGTGAGGTAAAGGCGTCTAAGCAGGTAAAATTGTACAGAAGAATCTTATGTTTTCTTCCAGCTGCTATGTCACCGCCTGGCCGCCTTGTTTTCAACTCAGTATTTGTTCCCAGCTAGAAAAAGTTATATATGCAGAGTGACGCAAAAGTCCGGAGCCCATAGGCCAACTCGGTTACTATTGCAGATATGAAAGCAAGGTAAGATATGTAAGGACACTTTTAAATTCCAGCAACACTATTGTTTTTGTCCTAGTGTACCGCTCAATAAAGAAAATGCGTTACCATACATCTTGTTGGGCTACACGAATGAAAGAATGTGTGGTTTGAAATTACCCACACCTGGAAGAATTGAAAGGGGACACAGTGAAGGATAAACATGCAAATGCAATATCCACGCTAGTAGCGTAGCAACCTCGGTGTTGGGGGAGAGCAGATACGAAGGACGCGAAATTGGGTCTTGCAGAATATTTTTCATTGTGTCTTTCCGTTTGCTTTGTTCCAAATAATTTCAAACCACATTTTTTTTTTCATTCAGTGTTGTCCAACAGTGGCAGCGTTGTACTTTTCGTTACTATTGGGAGGTATACTAATAAAAAACAAAACTTGCTGCATTTTAAAAATTCCCTTCTGTATCTTACCTTGTTTTCGTATCTGCAATAGTAGCCGAGTTGGCCTATGGGCTTCGGGTTCTAACGTGTACAGAAAATATTCTGTAAATATTGTGTCATGTACAGAAAATATTCCCTAAATATTTTGTCATGAACAGAAACTATTTTCTAAATATTTTCTGTGATGTACAAAAAATATTCACTAAATATATTTTTCATATAAAGAAAATATTTTGGAATATGTAGGAAAATATTTTCTGCGTTATTGGTAAATAATTTTAAAATATTCCATGAGAAACATTTTAAGAAACATTCCGTTAACACTGTATAAAACGTTTCAAATACATTTTGAGTAATGTTTGAAAATCGTACAGGAAACATTTTTTGGAAAACTTTTTTAACGGCGTACAAAATATTTCTACAGCGTTTTTGAGTGTATTCAGAGAATATTTTCAATATTATATGGAAAATGTTTTCAACAGGGATATGGAATATATTTCCTTAAGGGAAGTAGGATACATTTTCTGAAGGAAAATGGTGGCACGTTTTAGAAACGTTTTGAAAATATTTCACTCCTTTGTGGTGAATCGGTGGAACAAGTACGGGAATTCGTTCCACAGGATCAAGTTGTCACTGGTGAATACTGCATGGGTCTTATGAAAGAGAATCATTCGCCTAAGACCTGAGTATCGAGCACCAGAAAGTTGGTCTTTATTGCATGACAGTGCTCCATGTCACAGAACCGTCACAACTGGAGACTTTTTGGATAGAAGACAAATCTGAGTGCTTCTTCATTCTCTGTATTCGCCTGATTTATCACCGTGTGACCATTTAGTGTTCCAAAAATTAAAATTGGCTATGAAAGGAATATTTGCTCGAGTCCAGTCTCCATGATGAGGGTCATTAAGTTGCTTCCGAAATGCTGACATTAGTACTGTGCTGGCATTGGTTGAACGTTTACAGTAGGCCGCAGAAATTCCTGATGTACAAAGTCCGTGAGATAGGAAACTCAACTACGCCTGCTCTAAAATTAATTATTCCTCGTAGTAGCTAACACAGCAGCACGAAGTTGCCCCAAACTGTTAAGGTGGATCACTAGGTGTTCTCGGTACTTTGCTAAACACGGCTTGAATAGTGCGGCGTTGCCAGTTAGTCTCGAGTGTTTACTAGTGCAAGAAAACACAGGAAGTAATCATGGAATTCTGCTTGGATACTTACTGGGGAAATTAGTATTCGACCCTTATCGCAAATCACAGCTAAGTTCCACTTCTCGAATTGCAACGCTAGAATCCAGGAATGAAATGTACAAATTTGGCAAGAATGCATTATGGCGTTCTCCGCAAGTTTTTTTCTCCAAACCTATTTCCTTAAATGTAAATTAATACTAAAATAAAATGTGAAACATAACATGAAAAATTGTCAAGCAATATATTTATTTTGTAATAACAGCGTTGCTCTAAAGTCCTTTACACATTCAAATAAACATTTCATAAAATTGAGCACTTCTAGTAAAATCTAACTGCAAGTGCCATCTTGTGTGCTTATTGTAAAACGAATCAAATATTTTCTTTTATTTGTTACCTTTTTCAATATCAGAAGACAGAACCAAATGAATCAGTGTCTTGTATTGCATATGAAATATAACTTTATCTTATACTACAATATTAATAATATCTAACGTTTCATTGCGCAGTAGTTATGGGAATGAGCTAAAATATGTAATGACTTCCGGGTGGTGATCCACCAGAGTGTTTTTCTGCAGAAGTGGAGCGAAACGCTGGCTGACGAAATAACAAAAAGGAGTCTTTGATAATTGTACTCACAGTAAATAGCACAATACCATAAAACATATACGGATAACAGAAGCGCCGATGAGAAGATAACAGTCAGGGGACTTAAATAATCTTATAATTTAATCAAATGATGAATTATAAACAAGCTAACTTACTTCAAGTGACTAAATTTATGCGTATCAAATAATATACGGCTAAATTATGCGGTATATGTAGTAGATCATTTTTTTAAGTAAACACAAAGCCTTGCGCTGAGTTTTGAAACTATTAACAGTAGTCCTACCTGCAAATAAATTAAAGCATGGATCGACCATTCCAGGAAAGAGCCCAGCCTCCAATGAAAATTTTAGGGATCTAACAGGTCCAGAGTTCCTTCGTTCTGCTGCCACTGACTGATATTTAATACTTCGAAAGAAGATCTTATCCGATTTCATTATTCGTTAATGACTTTTGAGAATGCCAAATATTTGTATGCAATAATTTATTTGTAAATATTAGAAATGCAAAATTCGATAACATTCAAACGAGTTGGAGAACTTATCCGTACTAAGCGTGTTTCCCCTTAGGTTGCAAATATAACTGTTGGTCCCTGATTTTATAGTATTTCTGAAAATTTAAACATTGAGACACAAGGAGAAAGTGGGAAAGAATAGTGCCAATATCAGCAATTTTAAAATGCACGAAATTAATGGATAATATCAAATATAGAACCATTGACAGAATTAACACTTGACTTGTTTTTTTTTTTTTTTTCATTCATTTTTTCCCTTTATTTTCAGGACTACATCATCACTGAATTTCTCCACTGGAGATTATTTTCGTTTAGGAGCATCCAACTGGAACTCAGCCTTGTAAAAGAAACATAGAAAAATGTCTAAACGGAGTGGGCGCGAATCGAGCCCCGACATGAAAATAACGAAATCTGCACACTAAACATTCACCTAAAGCGTTACTTACTTTGGGTCGCCTAAACAAAGAACCCTTTCTTGTCACTCAAAACAGTAGCTTGTTTATAATCAAATAGATTGGAAAAACACTGGAATATCAGAGCATTATATCATTGTATTCACTAAATGATCCACATTGTAGATGTTTTACTCCTTTACAAAACTCCTTTACTTTGAATCAAATACGGCGCGTAAATTATACACGTAAACAGACTAAAGACAAATCAATTAACGCGTAGTAATCGTCGTTCAGTGGTCAAGGCGCTCCATCACTATTCTGAAGGTGCGGAGTTTTTTTTCAATATATAGAAACATTTCCTTAAATATAATGTTCCGTTTTGGAGTGCTCGAAAAAATAAAAGTCAACCCTTTTCGACACATTCCAAACCTCAGTCACATTTATTCAGAATGTCCATACTTTATACATGAGGACACTAAAATGAGGAAAGTTAACATTGTTTTAATGGAAACTGATTTGAATACCAACCTTAACCACATATCCAAAATGAAAATGATTTATGTTTCTGATAACTAATGGAATATACAAGTGTATATGAAGAGAAAGAGAGATACTATGTGTGTGAGAGAGGGGGAAAAGAGAGACAGATACAGAGTGTGTGAGAGAGATAAAAAGAATATATGCTTGTATTTTTACTTACAATGTAGAAAGATTTGTAATTCTAATTTGGATTTTTATAAAGAGATTTGAAAGCTTGAAGTGACTTAATATTCATAAAGCATCTTTTTCTTAAAGCTTTTATAATTAATGTCACAAATATTTCGATACTTTGTAATATGTGACAAAGAATAAACTCATGGTCATAGCAGGATAGTATCGTCTACCCCTTGCTTCTATTGATGGTATAAAACTAACGTTGAGTTGATGTTGAGCTTAACGTTCCTTTCAACATCCAGACTATATGAGACGTTTACCTACTGATTAGCGTGGAATCTGAACTACATGAGCTGACATCAGGAATGCAACCGGGGCTCTTACGTCAAAGGTGCATACGCTAACCGTTTAGCCACTAAGGAACTCGGTATGAAAATAAAATACCCCATATTACTTCACCGACAGATTTCTGTTTTATGATCAGTTAAAATAGTATTTATGAACATCGTAGCGAAAAATGTATATCTTTTTGCATGTGCTATACGAAACATACAAAGCATAAATAGGAATACAAAGCGTAAAAAGGAAACAACGATAATGATGCAATGTAAATGGTCTGTCTCTCTGGAATAAGTTACTCTAAGTATTACCAGTGCATATCTCGATAATTTCCAGTAGAACTATTAAAACGCGCTGGCCTTATAATTTAACCTCTGTGGTGTACGGGGTCCGTCCGTCTGTGGTGTACGGTGTCCCGGGTTCGATTCCCGGTTTGAGAACTTTTGGAATTTTAAATGTTCTCTATGAGTCTGTGTTCGTTTCGTTGTCGTTCAAGGTTACTGGAAATATATGTAGAACGTGTATAGCCGAGTAGGAACAAAAGTTACTGACAAGGGGAAAGCATACTTTGCTAAATTAACTTCGGTGCTACTTTTCGCGAGTAGGAGTGCACATTTAAAGTGTCAATATTACAAACTGCAATAAACAGAAAACCCGTCTTAAAGTTTCTGACTCTCCGCATAAATGATAGAACGCGTTAAGTTATCAAGTGTCAGAGTAAGCAATATCTATACTTTACGCGCAAAACGTTACGTTCGAGTCACTTTTGTTGTTGTAACTATAAAGTAGCCATTTGTAACTACAAGTAAAATGTTTATTCATCATATGTTTATAATGCATAGAACAATAAAATTGTTCAAATCAGTTCTATCCGTAAATATAGACAGTGGCGTAATTGTCTATCGGGCTCAAGCCTCTCGAAATAAATTTCGTAATTACACAATTTCCTTAAAATTTGTCTTCACCCAAAGGATAACGTAAGTGCTAATTCACGTATTGTGCATGGCCCCTCTTCGAAACAAAATCCTAAATATGCCACTGTTTATTGATGTCAATAGATATATTATGATTACCACAGCCGTTGTGTAAAAAATGTTCTTGACGCTTCCTCTCTATATTTGTGGACAGTGCGAATTACAAGGGATATGAGAGGGAAATCCCATTTGGTAATACTGGATATATGCTACAACCAGAGGTATAATTTGAGACTTTGTTTGAGGAAAGCAAAAACACCACCGACATAAGACTTCCACGTTTTATAGTAGTATATTAATAGACAATTGATTAAAGTATATGTACTCCTCAAACTCTTGTGAAGGGGTAATTGTCCCTTCTTGCTTCCCTAACTGACGCCGTTCTCTACAACTGTTATAGTTTTTGTATGCTACTGTCGTTTGAATTGACGCTGCTGGTTATAGCATACATCTTCATTGCCAAAGGGAATTTCCCTTTATCGCCCTTATAATTCGCACACTGTCCACTGATAAACACACGAAGCATCAAGAACATTTTTACCCAACGACAATATAACCATAATACATGTATTGATATAAATATACACTGTCGTATTTAGGGTTTAGGGACGAGCTTTGCACAATACCTGAATAATCACTTCCAGAAACAAGGGAGGGGAACCAAATCAATATGAAAATGTTGGTTGTCATCCCCGTGATGTGTTGTTATACGGTTAGCGTATTGGGCTGCGGAATCAGAGATCCTAATTTCAATTCGCGCGAGAAGTAACAATTTTATATGTACTTTTTACTCAAATAATAAGTTCATACATTTTAACTTCGATAAAGATAATGTATTTATCCGTAATTTATTAATTTGCAAGAAAATACAAATTGCAACAAAAAAGGTTTCCTTTTGTTGTAAATAACCATGTGACCTTTAATCGTAATAACACTATTACTAAGTACCACTTCATAAAACTATTATGCAAAACAATTATCGAAATTTGTATTATGTGTAACGTAAATAAAGAAGTAATTGAAGGTAAAATGTTGTAACGTGCCTCCAAGTGCTCCGTCCTGGGCCGCTGGTTATAAAAACCAGGATAAATAATGGTTAACGAGATTTTTAATTTCAACGAATTAATGATATAATTTTATGTTAGCGTTTAAATATTTCTGTTACATCCTTATCAGGTTTCATTCTAAATTATAGACTATATTTTCTAAAGCTAGCGCAAGTACTTCTAAAAATAGTATTAATCCTCAATCCTCCAAAAAAATGTGATAATACTAGGTGATATGGATAATTTAAATATCTGACTTTTAACTTGAAAATTTTATCACAAAATTACTAGAAAATTAAATACGAAATACACAAATATAATTTCATCAAAATATAACAATTAACAGCTGTATTGAAATTTAGAAAATTTATCAGAAATTAACTTGCTTTTAAAAGCTAGATTGAATGGTACTATGAGTTTATACAACAAGAAGTACACATTTAATACAACTTTCAATAATTAATCTAATATATAGTAGACCTCCAGAATTTTATCAAACTAACTTGAAACAATTTAATTCTATGAATTAATTACATAATTAGTTAAGTCGAAGAATAACAGAACATTGAAACTTTAAAAATCGAACTTATGTACACATAATTTTTTGTTTTCTCGGATTAAAATACTGCATATTATAACACTTAAATTCCATACAATTGACGAGTTTTTATATGCTGCACCTATAGTAATAATATTGTTATTTAGACTACAGACATGTAGGTAAATTAACCATACAGTAAAAGAATGGTTGTCCGTAATTTCTTATATAATATGCAACATAATCAGCAGAAATTGCGTGAGTTTGGTGAGAGGAGGGTGGTTACAGAAGGAAGATTTCTTCCAGTGTCTTTCCCGGTGGAAACGTTCCTAACATCGCTGCTACGTTCCCTCTTTGCACAGCAATACTTAATCTTCGTATAAGAAAGGCTGAAGCTCGAGTAGCCTGTGTTGAGAGTTATTCGGCGTCCAACTTCTTTAATAAAGTTTAGTCCTTCATGACTCCAGGACCCACAAGTTTTGATGGCGATGGTGATGAAGTGGTGTTTGTCCAAGAGGTTCTTATATTTTCGTCTCTTTTCAGATTCTCTACGAGTTGCGACCATTCCAGCTTTTGTGGAAGAACTAGAAACATACCTCATAAAATATAAATATATAAAGAGATATATTATAATCAAAAATTACACTCACCCAACTTATTATGTTATGAACAACCTTTGACCACCTTCGGGAAGAATGTTTCGGTACGCCTCTTATATACCTTATATAAATTTACACCCAATATTGAAACTTCGAAACCTTACACAAATAAAAAGGTAATTATTATTTTAACTATTATTAACTTCAGTTTATTCTCGATTTAGAACACTATATTTTTGGAACTAAACCACTTTCATAAAGGCCATTATAAATTCACAAATCAAGACGAGATTACCCTTACCCAGTTCGACATATCGTTTCGAATGGCTGCTCAGGCTACCGGCAGCTCATTCGAACGTATGTGGTTCAGAAACTTCCATTAGAGGCGCTGAAGTACCCCATGGTTCAGGAACATTATAGCATAACCTTCTAGGATAACAAGGACCATATTAACTTTATATATATAGTGTGATAAATTAATCACACATAACAATGTATACAATTTCTATTTGGAAAACAAATAAAGAGATTGCCTTGAGAAGGAATAGAACTCAAGACCTCTGAAGTAGGACTCCAGTACGGTAATCATCTGACCACGGAATACGGGCCTGATTTTCGATATTTTGATAACGTTTTCTTGCTCGCTTTTCGTGTGTCGGTTCAAGCACCATCCGTGAAGAGCCTGCCTTCATTCTGGCTTAAATCATTTATATTTTTTTTCTGCAGAATCCAAATGTGCAATAACAAATGTGGGTTCACATTGAAATTTTAAAGTTACCCCCTGAATCAGGTAGGGATAGGGGTTGCGTTTGGTATTATTGGATAGCCTTTTCAAAATATTTAACACGTGCTGTTTTCGTTTTCCTGATCTGTAAATTTCGCGAGATAACTGATCGTTCCGGGACTATGAAAACCCACACACATATAGAATGCTTGTGTTTTCCATAAAAAGTTGCAAGTGTAATTCACAATTTTGCCAATTTACAAAATGTTTCCAAATACAAAATGTATATCGAAATACCAACAATCAGTATTGGGAAGTATGTTCTCTTTTTTTTTTACTTCTTATGAATAGCCTACTGCTGAAAGGGACGTTAAACTCAAAATCAACTCATCAACTCAACTCATATTCTGATATAACCGTATTGATACAAGAATGCGGATAAAGAACACACGTTATGACTGTCGTTGATTTGAATAGGGCTTCGAGAGTGGATCTTTAAAATTGTTTTCTTTTTTTCTAATGTGTTGTAATTAAAGTATATAGAGGTGTAGAAGTTTCGGAGCAAATATAAGGATAAGGAGCAAATATGTCGAATGATTTTTTTTAATTATTAGCATCCTCGTCTTTGGTGCGAAACACTTGAGTTTGAATCCTAAGTAAATCCGGTTTCTGAATGTGAAAGCGTATATGGTTTATTATAGAGGAATATATTTTACTGTGAATTTTCTAGAGGATGAAGCCCAATTGACTTACATGTAAAACTTCCCAGGTGTAACACTCAGATTTTGATAAAAATGTAGCAGGTAGATACTACACATGAACGAATACGTGTTTCTTAAATTTCTGTGGAACAACGGTTTTGGGGGGCAAAAGCCCCCATCCAAAATTTTGAAAGTTGACGTCCGAAAGGCAAGAAGTGGGCCGAAGTGAATGAAATTTTGGACAGATATTGTAGACATAAGATGAGGGAATACGTGATTCGAAGTTTCCTGAAAAGAAGAAGAAGAAGAAGAAGAAGAAAATTGTTTGGTGGACCAAAGGGTTAGGTGGCGGAAAGAGTGACCGAAGCAAATGAAATTGTGTGTAGATATTATGTATGTAAAATAAAGTCTTCGTGTTCAACAAGTGTCCCGATCCGATTTCTTCAAATTTGACAGTAAGCACAAACAGTATATCGTATTTTATAGTATTTCGGGAGGCGTCTTTAACCCTTACTATGTTTCTCCGCATAAATAGAAAGACGTGTCTATTTATTTCCTATTTACTGTTGATGTGCAAAATTTAGAGGAAATCGGATACGGACACTTGGGAAAAACTACACGCCTTATTTAACATACACAATACCTACAGACAATTCAATTTGCTTCGGGCCACTTAACGTCCACTATTACGTTAAAATTTATTTTTCCAGACGGGCTCTTGGCCCACAAAACAATATTGAGGCCAAGGCGCCCTCAGAAATGTATTTTGATATATCAACGGTTTAGAAGATCTGTGCCCGCATAACTTTTTTAAAAGGAAAATACGAAACAGCATTAACTCATTTTGCGTCTACAATATCTGTGTACGGTTTCATTGACTTCGGTCCACCTTTTTGCCTTTCAGCCGTGAAATTTCAAAATTTTGGATGGGAGATTTTGAACTCTAAAACCGTTTTTTGGCATAAAATAAAAAGCATATATTCATTTATTTTTTGTGTATTGTCACTACACAAAATTTTGTTGCAATTCTTTATGTTCTTTAGATACTTCTCACATGTCATTAGCACTTTTGATATTTCGTGATCAAAGATTTGGAGGGGTTCATGCTCCGCCCAACGGTTGCTTCCAGGAAAATACGAAATTCCCTCATTTTACGTCTACAATATCTGTGCCCAGTTTCATTCAATTCCGTCCACTTCTTCTAGCCTTTCGGACGTCAACTTTCGAAATCTTGGGTGGGGGCTTTTGTCCCCTTAAATCGTTGTTCCACAGAAAGTAAAAAACACGTATTCGTTTATGTGTATTATCTACCTGTTAAAGTTTTATCATATTCGGAGTGTTACACTTGGGAAGTGTTAGATATAATTCAATTGGTTAGCCTCCTCTAGAAAATATCTTAGGCCACGGAAAATATCTTCCTCTCTTGAATTGACACACAAAAGAAGCGAGCAAGAAAATGTTATGAAAATATAGATTATCAGTCCCGTAGTCTGTGGCCAGTTGTTATCGTACTGAAATTCTTCAGAGGTCTTGAGTTCTACTCCCGCGCAAGATAATCTCTTTATTTGTTTTCCCAAATATTTTATACATTTTAGCTTCAGTTAATGCTTTATTCAAGTTACACACAATACAAAATTCGATAATTGTTTTGCAAACTAGTTTTATGAAGTGGTACTTAGTAATAATCTTATTACGATTAGAGGTCATAGGGTTATTTACAACAAAAGCAAACCTTTTTTGTTGCAATTTGTATTTTCTTGCAAATTAATAAATTACGGGTAAATGCATTATTTTTATCGAAGTTAAAATGTATGATCTTATTATTTGAGTTAAGAAAAATACACATAAAATTGTTACTTTGCGCGCGAATTGAAATTAGGATCTCTGATTTCGCAGGCCAATACGCTAACCGTATGGCCTCATCACGGGTCTGTCAACCCACATTTTCATAACGTTTTGGTTCCCCTCCTTTGCTTATGTAAGTAATTATTCAGGTGTTGTGTGTAGCCCCTTCCCGAATCAAAATCCTAAATACGACAGTGTACATTGATATCAATAGATATATTATGATTACCACTGTCGTTGTGTAAAAGCTGATCTTCCCGCTTCGTGTGTTTATTAGTGGACAGTGTGCGAATTATAAGGGGGACAAAAGAAAATTTCATTTGCTAATGCTGGATGTATGGTATAACCAGGAAAGTCATTTTAAACGACAGGTGTATGGGAAACTATTTTATAACAGTTGTAGAGAAGGGTGTTATTTAGGGGAGCAAGCGGGGACAATTTCCACCACCCCCCACAAAAGTTTGAGGAATACATATACTTTAATCAATTGTCTATTAATATACTACTACAAAACGTGAAAGTCTTATGTCGGTGGTGCTTTTGCTTCCCTCAAACAAAGTCTCAAATAATACCTCTGGTTGTAGCATATATCCAGTATTAACAAGTGGGATTTCCCTCTCATATCCCTTGTAATTCGCACTGTCCACAAATATAGAGAGGAAGCGTCAAGAACATTTTTACACAACGGCTGTGGTAATCATAATATATCTATTGACATCAATAAACAGTGGCATATTTAGGATTTTGTTTCGAGGAGGGACCATGCACAATACGTGAATTAGCACTTACGTTTTTCCTTTGGATGAAGACAAATTTTAAGAAAATTGTGTATTTACGAAATTTATTTTGAGAGGCTTGAGCCCGATAGTCAACCCTCTAATTACGCCACTGTCTATATATTTACGGATAGAACTGATTTGAACAATTTTATTGTTCTATGCATTATAAACATATGATGAATAAACACTTTACTTGTAGTTACAAATGGCTACTTTATAGTTACAATAACTAAAAATGACTCGAACGTAAAGTTTTGCGCGTAAAGTATAGATATTGCTCACTCTGGCACTTGATAACTAAACGCGTTCTACCATTTATGCGGAGAGTCAGAAACTTTAAGACGGGTTTTCTGTTTATTGCAGTTTGTAATATTGACACTTTAAATGTGCACTCCTACTCGCGAAAAGTAGCGCCGAAGTTCATTTAGCAAAGTCTGCTTTCCCCTTGTCAGTAACTTTTGTTCCTACTCGGCTATACACGTTCTACATTTATTTCCAGTAACCTTGAACGACAGGGATACGAACACAGACGCATAAAGAACATTTAAAATTCAAAAAGTTCTCAAACCGGGATTCGAACCCGGAACACCGTCCACCACAGACGGACGGACCTCGTACACCACAGAGGTTAAATTATAAGGCCAGCGCGTTTTAGTAGTTGTACTGGAAATGCTCGAGATATGCACTGGTAATACTTAGAGTAACTTGTTCGAGAGAGACAGAGCATTTATATTGCATCCTTGTCGTTGTTCAATTTTTATTGTATTTATTCTTTTTATGTTTCACATAGCACATGAAATACTCGTAAAATATACATTTTTCACTACGATGGCCATAAACACTATTTTAACTGATCATAAAACAGAAATCTGTCGGTGAAGTAATATGGGGAAATATATGGTATTTTATTTTTATACCGAGTTCCTTCGTGGCTAAACGGTTAGCGTACGCTCCTTTGAAGTAAGATTATTGGTTCCATTCCTGATGTGAGCTCATGTGGTTCAGATTCCACGCTGATCAGTAGGTAAACGTCTCATATAGTCTGGATGTTGAAAGGAACATTAAACTCAACATCAACTCAACGTTAGTTTTATACCATCAATAGAAGCAAGGGGTAGACGATACTATCCTGCTAAAACAATGCATTTGTTCTTTGTCACATATTACAAAGTATCGAAATATTTGCGACATTAATTATAAAAGCTTTAAGAAAAAGATGCTTTATGAACATTAAGTCGCTTCAAGCTTTCAAATCGCTTTATAAAAATCCAAGTTAGAATTACAAAAACTTTCTACATTCTAAGTAAATATACAAGCATATATTGTTTTTATCTCTCTCACACCCTCTGTGTCTGTCTCTCCCCCCCCCCTTCTCTCACACACATAGTATTTCTCTTTCTCTACATATACACTTGTATATTGCATTAGTTATCTGGAACATAAAGAATTTTCATTTTTGATATGTGGTTAAGGTTGGTATTCAAATGAGTTCCCATTAAAACAATGTTAATTTTCCTCATTTTAGTGTCCTCATGTATAAAGGATGGACATTCTGAATAAATGTGACTGAGATTTAGAACGTGTCGAAAAGGGTTGACTTTTATTTTTCGAGAACTTCAAAACATAACTTTATATTTAAGGAAATTTATTCGTATTTAGTCTGTTTACGTGTATAATTTACGCGCCGTATTTGATTCAAAGTAAAGGAGTTTTGCATTATGTTTTTACAAAAATCTCAATGTGGATCATTTAGTGAATACCTGATATTTCTCTGTTTTGCCAATCTATTTGTTTATAAAGAAGGTACTGTATTGAGCAACAAGAAGGCTCATTGTTTATTTATTTACTCTTTATTTAGGCGACCCAAAGTAAGTAACTCTTTAGGTGAATGTTTAGTGTGCAGATTTCCTCATTTTCATTTTCATGTCGGGGTTTTATTGGCCCCTTCTCCTTTTAGACTTTTTCCTATGTTTCATTTACAAGGCTGAGCTCCGGCTGGATACTGCTAAACGAAGATAATCTCCAGTGGAGAAATTCAGTGATGATGTAGCTCTGAACATAAAGGAAAAAATGAGCGGAGAAAACGAGTTACAGAGTTAATTCTGTTAATGGTTCTATATTTGATATTATCCATTAGTTTCGTTAATTTTTAAATTGTTGTTATTGGCACTATACTCCCCCTTTTCTCCTTGTGTTTCAGTGTTTAAATTTTTAGAAATACTATACAAATCAGGGACCAACAGTTATATTTGCAACCTAAGGGGAAATAAGCTTAGTACGGATAAGTTCTCCAACTCGTTTGAGTGTTATCGAATTTTGCGTTTTTAATATTCACAAATAAATTACTGCATACCAATGTTTAGCATTCTCAAAAGTCATTTAACGAATAATGAAATCGGATAAGTTCTTCTTTAGAAATATTTCATATCAATCAGTGGCGCCGGAATCAAGGAGCTCAGGCCCTGTTAGATAGCTAAAATTTTCATTGGAGGCTGGGCTCTTCCCTGGAATGATCGATCCATGCTTTAATTGATTTGCAGATAGGGCTATTGTTAATAGTTTTAAAACTCAGCATAAGGCTTTGTGTTTACTTTGAAAAATGACCTTCTACATATACCGCATAATTTATCCGTATATACTTTTTATACGCATATATGGATAGTCATTTGAAGTAAGATAGCTTGTTTATACTTCCTCATTTGAGTTAGTTATAACATTATTTAAGTCCCCTGACTCTTATCTTCTTATCGGCGCCTCCGGTGTCATTATATTTTTTTGTGATATTGTGCTGCTTTGCTGTGAGTACAAGTATCCAAAGACTCCATTTTGTCTTTTCGTCAGCCAACGCTTCTCCTCTCTCTTGCATAAAAACACTCTTTATGATTTGTTCTTTTAACAGGTGAGGCAAACTTCATGCTGCTGTTATTTATACTTTACCATTCGTAATTAGTCTTGGAGCTTGCGTAAGTTGGGTTGCCTAACGCACGGACTTTGTACATTAAGAACTTCTGGGGCCCACTGTACAGTGGTTTATTAATGTTTAACTGATGTATTTTGAAGAAAAAAAACACAGTTGATAAAATACCCAATTCGTTTTGTTTAATTTAAAAAGTTCCGATATTTTTACGACATACTGTGTATTCAGCAACAAAGTTGAACTGTGTTCCCAGCGTTACATTTTAATTGAAATGTGTCTACTAAAGTAGGTAAAATAGGTTTCATAATGAACCTTCAAAGTATATAACATAATAATATTCCTTTCATATAAAGTATTGCGGTCAGTTCGTTATTAATTTCAGTAAAACGTGTACACATGAGTCAATATTTAGAAGAAAAGGTCGATACAGTATGTAGTATGTTTACTAAGAAGACACGAAACTTTGTACTAGTTATTGATACTATATTTATCAAAAGATCAAAGGTCACTCTTGCGCCACAGAAATATAAGGCGTGTTCCACGAAGTGGAAGTATATAACAATCTCTCTCTCTCTCTCTCTCTCTCTCTCTCTCTCTATATATATATATATATATATATATATATATATATATATATATATATATATAATGTTACGTCTATCCTTTCGAACGCCTCATTTGTAGCATGTTTTACTTATCTTTTTCTCTTCCATTTAACAAAAAAAGTTTACCTTTTTAATAATTAATATTAATATAGATCGTAAGGATTCTGCCTATACATAATAGCACAGAAGGCCACACAAATGAAGTAATGTTGAATTGTCGGTAATACGGTCCGGATACAACCCTTACATCTTGTGAATTCTGATTAGGTAGGTGTGAAGATACCTTTCCGACTATCCATGTGAATTAAATCTTAAATAATATTACACTTGTCTTTTTGAATTTTCATATTTTATTTCTTTTATCTTATTATTCTCTTTGCGTTTGCAGATAGTTCGAAGCTCTTCTGTCAGTATGAGGGCGATTGTCCGAAATGTTTTATCTAAAACAAGTCTTCACGGACTTGGAGAAGTTACAAGGGAGAATAGACCAACAGCTGAAAGGTAATAATTTTACGTATCTGTGTTGTCTAAAAATAGTCACAAGAGCGGGAGGCTTGTGATCTTTAATAGATAACATTTCAGTTTTTTTTATGAATAAAGTACGTTTATATGTATTGGAAATTGAAGGTTACATTCACCTTTTTTTTTTATTTAGCAACAATATGATCATTGTTATAATAAAGTAATCTCTTTCTGTCTCTCTCTCTCTCTCTCTCTCTCTCTCTCTCTCTATATATATATATATATATATATATATATATATATATATATATATATACTTTCTTGAAAACGTTCTTACTTTTTTCCATTCTGCCCACATGACCTTCCTACCTGAGCCTCCTACATTTGATTACCCAAGGTAAACCTATAAATTATGAAGTTCTTCGTTATAGAGTTTCCGCCATTCTCAATTACCGTTCCTTTTGGGTCTGAATATTTGTCTCAGAATTTTATTCTCAAATACATTCAGTATGTATTTTTTGCCCAGATTAAGACCCCATGTTCCACAACTATACAGTCATATTATAGATTTTAAGCTGCAAATTCCTCTCCAGAATTCCCAAAGACGAAAGATTTTGAATTGAACAATATCACGGATTCCCTGCCTTGAAACGAAATTTAATTTCTTCATGGATATGGCTTTGTTTTTTTTTTTTTTTTTAAATATTGATCCTACATATTTTAAAGTATCTACTTTGTCGATCCTTGTGTTGCAATACTGCAGCGAACAAACGTTTGTTGAGAATTTTCCTTCTTTTCCCGCAACTATATAACTGTAGTCGTACGCTGTGAGTGATGCACGTTCAACTCATTCTATTCAATCACACGAATCAAGGTAGTTGTAGTTGTGTCCCTCGTGTTCCGAACCCAATCCCCAAAATCCCGACTTTCTTTGAAAGTTTTGCCTAGTTTGAGGGTAACTTTAAAATTTTAATTTATTATTATTATTATTATTATTATTATTATTATTATTATTATTATTATTATTATTATTATTATTACAGAAGTTTTCTGAATTCAATAGATCACCCTGTTGTAAAACGGTTAAGCGCATCTTTTTGTTTCTTTTTTTTTTCAGTCGCAGCCCGCTTAGCCCTCAAGCTTGTGTCTCTGGATCAATCCCAGTTCCCGCGCTGTGTGTATTGTGCAGTACAAAGACCGTGCGTATAGGTTTACTCCTGGCTCTGTTTCCTCCCACTTTGTTCATTCCACTTTTTACTCAGTCTCATCATCAACGTCTTCTTTAGCGTAGCCGGCATCGCCATGGACCGTAAAATTTAAAAACATCATTTTTCGTAGAATTGTTGTGAGTTCAGTAGCCCTACTTTCAATATAAAAGTTTGCTGGAAACCTTTTGCTTAACATTTAGCTAATTGTAGGGACGTTTGCAAGTGGTATGACTGATGGTCCGGATAACTCTCTCCAATCCTGGCTTTTTTGTAACTTTTGCCTAATGTTAGGGTAGATTTTACACATTTTAATACTGTCTGTCCTTATGCCGAACTTGTCTTCTCTATTATTATTATTATTATTATTATTATTATTATTATTATTATTATTATTATCCCAGTTTTAATCCCTGGAAATAAACCATTATTGTTGTGCTTGCACTATTTCCCACCAGATTTACCGTTCACGAATTTTACTAATTATTGTGACTGGCTATGTACGTTTTTACTAACAAAAAACTATAATTTTATAATTTTAGGTGATTTTAACGTAGGTGGTATAGATTGGGTTACCGGAAATATAAATATAAGTAATTATTATATTAAGAAGAAAGCTGAAAAATAGTTGAACTATGTAATGTTCTCCAGTTAAATCAATTGAATAGATCATATGACCCATTTAAGAAGGATAAAGTATTAGACCTACTGTTAACCAATATAGAAAATAATTCAATAATATTTGAAATTCCACCGTTAACAAAAATTGATCATTTCCATCCACCTTTTCTATTTGAATGGAAAATAACAAAAAATGATAGTAATGTCTTTGGGAACACCTCAAATCAAGCCAGAATTTATGATTTTAAAAATGCTGATTTTCGAGGTGTATATAATGGAATTAAGGAAATGGATTGGATAGATACAATGAGTAGTAATATTAATGAATTGACCAATATATTGTATAACAATATATATGATGTGCTAGATAATTGTGTACCTAAGAAAACAATTAGCAATAGGCCTAAATACAAAGACCCTTGGATGAACAAAGAGCTGAAATCATTAATTAATCAGAAAACCAAATATTTTGTTAAAGCAAGACAAACAAATAGTAATACATGGTATCAAAGATACTCAGATTTACGGAAAATTGTCAAAAAGAAATACTTAGAAGCGAGAAAATCATATTATATGAGTTTGGAAAATAGTGTTGTCAATAACAATATGTTTTTCTGGAAAATATTTAAAAGTTCTGATGGCAAGCATATACCAACTGAAATGAAACATAATGACAAATCAGTTACAGAATTAAATGATGTTGTGGAATTATTTAAAGATGTTTTTAGTGAAAATTTTAATTTAGAATTAGGACATTACCCAGATAGGCAGGTTATGAATTCTCCTTCGCTCATTAGCAACCATGACGTCATAGATATACCTAATATCACTGAGTCTGATGTAATTCATGCAATCAAAGTTATTAAGGCGAGCACAGCGCCTGGTCCTGACAATATCCCCTATTATATAATTAAAGCCTGTAGTACCGAATTGTCAACTGTTTTAACAAATATATTTAATTCATCCCTGAGAAATGGTGAATTTCCTTCAGTGTGGAAACAAGTATACATTGTTCCAGTACACAAAGCAGGTCATCGTGGAATTGTAAAAAATTATAGACCAATGACACTAGTCAATGCATTTTGCAAGATTTTTGAAATTATAATACACAAACATTTATATTTTAATGTAAAAAACAAATTAAGTGAATTTCAGCATGGATTTTATAAAGGGAAATCGATTGTAACAAATCTTGTACATTTTACTGATTTTACACATTTAGGACTTAAGAATAAATTACAAGTAGACACTATATATATATAGATATGTCAAAAGCTTTTGATTCCATAGAGCATGAACTTCTTATTGATAAACTAAGAAACATAGGTCTATCTCCATTGTATATTCGATGGTTTGTAAGCTATCTAGCAAAGAGAACGTTTAAAGTAAAAATTGGTCAAATAACCTCTAGTTACGGTTATATAAAGAATGGCATACTTCAGGGATCTCCTCTGGGACCCCTTCTTTTTTCAATATTTATTAATGATTTGCCTGAGAAAATTAAATACTGAAATATTTTGTTGTATGCCGATGATTTAAAATTATTTAGAATAGTAAATAGTGAGTATGATAACTACTTACTACAGGAAGATCTAGATACTGTTAGTACATGGTGTAAAAGTAACTTATTGAAAATAAATTGTGACAAAACTAAATACATATCATATACTAACAAAACCCAATACTACGTGAGCAAATATGTAATTAATGGAGTAACATTGCATAAAGCCGAACAGATTAAAGATTTGGGTATAGTGTTTGACAGAAACATGAAGTTTACCTATCATATAAATGATACAATCCAAGGGACCAGAAGAATAATAGGGTTTATTTTCAAACAATGGCCTGAGTTTAGAAATGCCAGCTCATATGTATATTTATACAAGATGCTAGCAAGATCAAAATTAGAGTTCGGTGTAGTTATTTGGAATAGTATAGGTATAACGTTGGCAAACAAAATTGAATCAGTACAAAAATGTTTTATTAGGTTACTCTGCTATAAAATGAATAGTGATTACTACTCACGTAGTTATGAATACTGGTGTAAATTTTGGGGATTGCAGGCATTGAGCGACAGGAGAAAAGTTATTGAAAGAGATTTTATTAAGAAATTACTAGACAATAGCTATCGTAGTGAATATTGCTTGCATAATATAGGTATAAGGGTACCAATGTATAATACAAGAAATATATCAACATTAGTTCCGTTGAATCCGAAATCTGTAATTTTAAAAAGACTGACCAATTCTTTTAATTTAGTTTAATTTATTTTTATCAGTATAAACGCATGAATTTTAGAGCTTGACAAATATTATTTTTACTATTTATGACGACTATTTTGATACTAAAAAAAAATGTGTTAATTTGACAAGAAATTATTAATCCGATATTATTTTATCATTATGTTTTTATTGTTTCAGTATATAGCTTACATTGTATGTAATATGTGTTTATATTGTCTGATAAAGTGCTGTATTTTTGCCGTTAGGCTGTTCATGGCACAGAAATAAACATTATTATTATTATTATTATTATTATTATTATTATTATTATTATTATTATTATTATTATTATTATTATTATTATTATTATTATTATTAGTGAAGATTTGAATTCTCAATATTACGTCCTAAAACATTTTGGGCTATATCAGTGGTATAGCCACAAACAAAATTATCCATCCCCAAAATGCTCTAATTCCATTACTTGGTTTCCAGATAATTTGCAGTTATGAGAATGCTTGAATAGATGCAACCCAACTTACACATAACTTTTCGCGGCACTAACAGCAGTTAGTAGCATTGAGTCAGGTCGTTATGCACGGAGAATTGTCATTAGATGAGGCACGAAACAGTTCTTCATTCGGAGATGAATCTCTATTGTTCAGAGTTTTTTCCCCAATGGACGCCATATATTATTTTCAATATTGTTGTGCATATAATGTATTATTTCGTTTAGAGAAATAACCAATTGAGAAATCTCCAAGAGCTTTGCGAGTACGAACTTGAAAAGAATGGAGAGCTGGAGCTGGAAGGATAAATGTCATTGTTGCTACATGCAAAAGTAAATCCTTTTATCCACCTTCCACGTTTTCTCTCAATAATAAGCACAATATCATCTCTCGATTACTTACAGCTCTCGAGATAAGGCTCCTTTAATATGTAGAAACTCGAACATTTTGGGCCAATATATGGAGAACGGTGGCCAGTTCTACACTATACAGTTAATCAATGGCCATCGTTAACTATGTGATACCAAAATATTCACCATCCTCTTAGGTATTGATCAACATCAATATGATCTGTTTGTAACTTACTGTTAAAGGGATTTGGCTCCTTAAATCTCCCGAGATCGGAACTATCTTTTGGCCAATATCATCGAAACGGTAAATTATATAGAGATGATATTGGTTACTATTTCATACCAAAATATTTACCATCTTCTTAGGTATTGACCGACATCAATTCTCTACAACTTGTGGTTTGCGAGATATGGCTCCTTAAATATCTAGAATTTGGCTATTTTTGGCCAATATCACGGGAACAGTAAGTCATAGAGAAATGATATTGGTGTTAATCAATACGAAAGGAAATGGTAAACATTTTGGTACCAATATTAATTAATGTCCACTAGCCAACTGACCAATGGCCAAACCAGTGACCAGTTGGATAATGACCACCGGTTACCATTTTTTACGAAAATACTTACCATCCTTTTAGATATCGATCAACAACAATACTATTTTTTCTATGATTTACGGTTATCAAGATATGCCTCCTTAAATCTCTGAAAGTCGACCATTTTTGGCCAATGTCTCGGAAACGGTGAGAATGACGCAAAACATTTAATCTCTTTTGTGTGATATTTTTCGATGCTCTATCGAACGCAGAGTTCAAAATATAAAAAAAAATCGCAAATTTTGGACAGATAGACACAAAGACAGACGCAGAAAATTAAGTAACGAACCTTTTAAGTTCTTTACTGACCACGTATGAATCGCAAAATGTTTGAAAGTAGATGAAAATATAAAATCCAGAACAATTGCTTGAAACAGGTTTGTTTAATGATTGTCTACATTTACAGAATTTCTCCAATTCTCATCATTTCAACATCTTTTTCTTTCTTGAAAGACCAAGTTCTTGCTTGTCACAGTGAGTATGTGAGGTTGAAATGTATATTGAAACATTTTTAAGTTTGTATCTGAGCGGGATATGAACCCAGGTCCACCGAATTAAATTTGAATGTACTAAGCACTTATCTGCCGCGTCACTTCAACTTCCACCTAAAGTGTTACCTAGTTAATATCGTTGCAGATATGATTATACATAAGATACTACTTCGTATAGAGAAGCATTCCTTATATGAGTATCTCAGTGACTTACTCTAGGTTTCCTTCTTTAACTCAAAAGTAAATTATATAGACCTTTGTCAATGATGAAAATATCACGAAACGTGCTCAAAGTCGAGTCTATCTCATTCTTTTTAACTGGTTCCGATTAATACTATTCGTCCTCACCTTAAGTTGTAATTGAGGAGTGTATTTCCAAACCATGCTAAATCCGTTTGATAGAATTCTTAAAAAAATGAAAAAAAGGTATATCTTTGTAAATTGAAACAATATGGTAACTGATATTTCAAACAGAGTTTACCACAGAAAATAACGTGTCTTTACAAAAAAATAATTACAAAATTTAATGTAGCAGTTTCCATAGTATAACCTTTCACATTCAATTCAAAATCGGATATTTTTTTTTTACCTCGCATGTTTCGGAAATACATTCTTCAATTTCCGAAGAAGAAAAGACGGAAGACATTATCTTCGCATTCTTTGAATTGTATCAACACTAGTAGAGTTAGGAAGTTCTATTTTTATCTTCCGTAATTATTTGTTTATTCCCATACCTTTGTATGATGAGTTGTTAGCAGTATATTAAATCATAAAACTCGTATGGCAGAGACACGGGTTTGAATCCCAACTTGCCAAATGTCTTTTTATTTATTCGGAGAGATTGTCTACGTAATTGGTATTGCCATTGCAAGTCTCTTATACTTTTATTAGTGAAAAAAAATGAAATGAAATTTTTAGGTTTTACGTCACACGGTAATGCCGGCTAGGGTAAAGGAGACGGTAGTAGTAGGGGTCCCCGTATATTGAGCCGAGTCAGCAAAAATTTTTGTGACGTCATAGGTCAAAGGTCAATGACCTTGGCCCGGGGTCAATGACCTAGGGGTACATAGGATCACCCCCTCTAAATTTTGGCAGGGGTACCTTGGCCCACCCCCTAAATTTTGGCAGGGGTACATAGGACCACCCCCCTTAAATTTTGGAAATTGCCAAATCTAAAAATTTGGTATGGTAGCCTAGGACCATAGTATGTACCTCTATTAGTATTGGGTGTCTATGTCGTTCCCTTTCATGGGTAAAAAATTGCCAAAAAGTCAAATTTCGGGGTTTTTTGACCTAATTTATCCCCTTGGATGAGGTGTTATTACCCTATATGGTTATATGGGCGTATACAGGGGTCCATTACCTTTCATAACATATGGGTATATTAATGCACCCCTTGAAAAATTTGGGAGGGGTACCTTGGCCCACCCCTTAAATTTTGGAAATCGACCAATTTAAACATTTGGTATTATAGTACCGGACGCTAACATGTATTATGATAAATTTGGGTGGTCCACCTCGTTTCCTTCTAGGGGTATAAAATTGCCAAAATATAAACGTAAGCAATACGTTATACCACGTGTTTGGTTTTGGTCGATTTTATCCCCTTTGATGAGGTGTTATTATCCTATATAGTTATATGGGCGTATACAGGGGGTCCATTCCCTTTCATAAGACATGAGTATATTAATGCACCCTTTAAAAATTTGGGAGGGGTACCTTGGCCCACCACCTAAATTTTGGAATTTGCCCAATTTAAACATTGGGTATTATAGTACAGGACCCTAATATGTATCATGATAAATTTGGGTGGTCCACCTCGTCCCCTTCTAGGGGTACAAAATTGTCAAAATTTTAGTACAACCACGTGTTTGGTTTTTGGTCGATTTTATCCCCTTTCATGAGGTGTTATTATCCTATATAGTTATATGGGCGTATACAGGGGTCCATTACCTTTCATAAGACATGGGTATATTAATGCACCCCTTGAAAAATTTGGGAGGGGTACCTTGGCCCACCCCTTAAATTTTGGAAATTGCCCAATTTAAACATTTGGTATTATAGTACTGGACCCAAACATGTATTATGATAAATTTGGGTGGTCCACCTCGTTCCCTTCTAGGGGTACAAAATTGTCAAAATATAAACGTAAGCATTACGTTGTACCACGTGTTTGGTCTTTTGGCCCAATTTATCCTCTTGGATGAGGGCCTATTACCTTATATGGTTATATGGTTATGTATAGGGGTCTATTCCCTATTATAAGACATAGGTACATTTGTGCACCGGGAGGGATACTTTGGCCCACCCCTTAAATTTTGGAAATTGCCCAATTTAAACATTTGGTATTATAGTACTGGACCCTAACATGTATTATGATAAATTTGGGTGGTCCACCTCGTTCCCTTCTAGGGGTACAGAATTGTCAAAATATAAACGTAAGCAATACGTAGTACCACGTGTTTGGTTTTTTTGTCGATTTTATTTCCTTTGATGAGGTGTTATTATCCTATATAGTTATATGGTCATATATAGGAGTCCATTACCTTTTATAAGATACTAGCAGCGTTCACCCCGCTTCGCTGCGGTCACCCCGGAACGCAATAAACTTTGTTACTTAGATAATTTTTACTTTTTCGCTTTCAAGTGATATGATAAAAACAATAGAAGATTGCATTAAATGTTAACATTATATCGCCTGTCATTTATGTTAACCCGCCCCGCTTCGCTGCGGTCACCCCGGAAGTTTTCGCTTTCAAGTGATATGATAAAAACCATAGTAGATTGCAGTATATGTTAACATTATATCGCCTGTCATTTATGTTAACCCGCCGAGTGACACGGTCATGCGGGTTGCATATAAATACGTTTATTTTTACCTATGATGAACTAACAAAGGATTTGTACGTTATGGACACTTGAATGGTCAATTATCTCAAGACACTGGTAATTAAAAATTAAAGTGATATGATAAAAACCATCTAGGGTCCAAATCCTAATAACCCCCCAAAAATAAAAGAAATTGGTTCAGCCGTATTAGCGTGATGAGGTAACAAAGGATTTGTGCGTTCTCTTTTATATATATAGATGGGTATGTTTGTACACTCCTTTAAAAATTTGGGAGGGGTACTTTGGCCCACCCCTTAAATTTTGGAAATTGCCCAATTTAAACATTTGGTATTATAGTACTGGACCTTAACATGTATTATGATAAATTTGGGTGTTCCACCTCGTTCCCTTTTAGGGGTACAAAATTGTCAAAATATAAACGTAAGCAATACGTTGTACCACGTGTTTGGTCTTTTGGCCCAATTTATCCTCTTGGATGAGGTTCTATTACCTTATATGGTTATATGGTTATGTATAGGGGTCTATTCCCTATCATAAGACATAGGTACATTTGTGCACTCCTTTAAAAATTTGGGAGGGGTACTTTGGCCCACCCCTTAAATTTTGGAAATTGCCCAATTTAAACATTTGGTATTATAGTACCGGACCTTAACATGTATTATTATGATAAATTTGGGTGTTCCACCTCGTTCCCTTTTAGGGGTACGAAATTGCCAAATTTTAGTACAACCACGTGTTTGGTCTTTTGGCCCAATTTATCCTCTTGGATGAGGTTCTATTACCTTATATGGTTATATGGTTATGTATAGGGGTCTATTCCCTATCATAAGACATAGGTACATTTGTGCACTCCTTTAAAATTTTTGGGAGGGGTACTTTGGCCCACCCCTTAAATTTTGGAAATTGCCCAATTTAAACATTTGGTATTATAGTACCGGATCCTAACATGCATTATGATAAATTTGGGTGTTCCACCTCGTTCCCTTTTAGGGGTACGAAATTGCCAAATTTTAGTACAACCACGTGTTTGGTCTTTTGGCCCAATTTGTCCTCTTGGATGAGGTCCTATTACCTTATATGGTTATATGGTCATGTATAGGGGTCCATTACCTATCATAAGACATAGGTACATTTGTGCACTCTTTAAATTTTTTTGATAGGGGTACTTTGGCCCACCCCTTAAATTTTGGAAATTGCTAATTTTATATATGTGGTATTATAGTACCGGACCCTAACATGTATTATGATAAATTTGGGTAGTTCACCTTGTTCCCTTTCATGCGTAAAAAAAATTGCCAAATTTTACTACAACCACGTGTTTGGTATTTTGGTTCACCCCTTGGATGAGGTCCTATTACCTTATATGATTATATGGTTATGTATATTGGTCCATTCCCTATTATAAGACATGGGTATATTGATGCACCCTTTAAAAAATTTGGGAGGGGTATCTTGACTATCCACTCAGTTTTAGAAATTGATTAATATAAGCATTTGGTATCTTCGTACAGGTCTTCAATATGTACCACTATAAATTTGGATGGTCCACATCGTTCCCTTTCATGGGTAAAGAACTACCAAAAATCAAATTTCGGATGTTATTGACCCCTATTTAATACGTTATATGGTTTATTACCTCTATATGTTTATGTTCTCTTTTAAATTTGGGAATTATCAAATAACAAAATTCGGTAAACGTTTTCTAGGACCCATTGGTATTCCTCTTATGGCCAAATATTCAAAATTTAAAGGTTATTGACCGGCTTTATTATTGAATAAGTACAGGATTTATTACTTTTTTCATAAGACACAGGTGTATTTGTGTACCAATCTTAAATTTTGGGAGGGGTACATTTCTTATTGTCATATCAATAATTGGTAATTGTTCTTTGGGTAAATCATTGTGATCACGTGATCAGTTATTGACCTATGATGGGATTAGGAGTCCAGGACATTGGTACATTGAAACTTTGTAGGATAATTTGAGAATGCGTCATTCGTTTTGATTATTACAGCCAAATATAAACGTAAGCAAGACGTTGTACCACGTGATTGACCTTGATGAGGTAGTGTACAGGGATACATAGCTAACCTTATTGAAACTTATGACTCATAGTCTTAAGGGAATACATGCTACAACACTGGCAAAGTTATTGTTGATGCAATTTGATTGGCTGATCACTATCTTTCGTGCAATCTGATTGGTTGATCACTATCTTTCGTGCAATCTGATTGGTTGATCACTATCTTTCGTGCAATCTGATTGGTTGATCACTATCTTTCGTGCAATCTGATTGGTTGATCACTATCTTTCGTGCAATCTGATTGGTTGATGAGTTTTAAATCTTTGCTGTATTCAGTTTTAAGTTTTGTTTTACATTTAAAAATCTTGTTTTCGTTCAACATTTTGCACTCAATGATAAATATGATCAAAACCGTTTATTTGTTAATCGAATAGTTAAAAACCGGATAAAGTTTGACGGTTAACCGTGAAACGTAAAAAATTTTTTAGTTTGAAAATTTTTTGTTTGAAATTTTTTGTTTGAATTTTTTGTTTGAGAATTTTGTTTGAAATTTTTTTTGACAACTTTTGTTTCAAAAATTTTTTTTTGTTTGAAATTTTTTTCGTTTCAAAATTTTGTTTGAGATTTTTTCGTTTGAAATTTTTGTTTGAAATTTTTTTCGTTTGAAATTTTTTGTTTGCAAATTTTTGTTCGAAAATTTTGTTTAAAATTTTTTGTTTGAAATTTTTCGTTTCCAAATTGTTTGTTTGAAATTTTTTGTTTCAAAATTTTGTTTGAAATTTTTTTCGCTTCAAAATTTTGTTTGAATTTTTTTTGGTTTGAAATTTTTTGTTTGAATTTTTTTTTCGTTTCAAAATTTTGTTTCAAAGATTTTTGTTTGAAATTTTTGTTTCAAAGTTTGAGTTGACATTTTTAAAAGTTTGTGCACTTATTAGTAAAGAACTGGAACTGTTTAGAACAAAAACCTTTGACAACATTATGGTGCAATAGTACACGTCAGAACCTGGGGTTGTACTTGAAATGAAAAAACACAATTCATTGAAATGGATCATTTTATTACACTCCACATACATCCATACCAGATAGTGGTTCTGGATATTGTCGATACAATGTATTTTGAACTTCTTGCACTAGTTTGTCTTTAGCGTATAATTTTAATTCCAATTGAAGTTTTTAAGGTCTAATGCAATATCAATTGGTGGAAACTCAATGTCCATTTGATCACAAATAAACTGTTTATCAATACAGGTATGCACCCACGAACGATGTTGACAACCATCACAATATCTAGATACATGTTGTACAATATGCATAACACATTTTTGAAGGAATATACTTGTTTTGTTACACACTTCCACTGCATGTTTCACACACTGAAATACGCTGATGAATTTGTTCCATTCTGTTTCCGTTAGATACACCATATTGCGAGGGACATGGAATGTACTCTTCTTACGTAACAGCACCATCTTCTCTTCGAGGACTGTACGCAGCACCACTTCATGATTTGAGCCTAATGATTTGACTATGGTCACATCTAGCTCATCATGAAAATAATCGTTCATTTGGTCGATTCGTGAACATAATATTTGCCATTCTTCACAGGTCAGTTGTACACCAAATTGTTCTGCTTTGCCCAATCGAATCACAGGTTCAAATGTTCTAGCACTGATACCAATCATCACATGTTTTGTTTGAAATATATTTATTGGATAATAGCTTGCGAAGATGAACTCTTTATCGTTAGAAGTACACATCTTTCCTCCAGAAAAGCACTTGCTCAAATGATTTCGTGGGATGACAGTGTATTGGTTGATTTATAGTTATTGCTGACGTCATGTGCTGACATTTGAATTCATGGTTTCATCACAGTTACTGACGTCATGCTGACCAACCAAATTCATACAACTACAGCTGACGCCATTGGAAAGAAATGTGCTGATTCATGATTTCATCACAATGGCTGACGAATCTGGCTGTGTACTAAATTCAAGTTGATGACTTCGACCCAAGAATCCTTTGTAACATAAAGATACAGATCCAGTATTTAAGAAACGCAGCAGTTCTTCTTGTTTTGATGGTTCCATGGGTAAATATCTTGCTGGTAAAATTATATTCTTATCATTTTCAAGCTTCACTACGATTCTTAATCCAAACTTTGTAGGGATCATTTGGCTAGCTAAGATTCTATAAGATACATTCTGTTGTAAATCAGTAATCTTGGTAAATGATTTTATCACATCACGTGTGTTTAGAAACTGCAGACAAGTAGCCATGATGACGTTATCATGAATACTAACTCGAACGATGATGCAAAACTGATGACGTTGCATTATCAAGTTCTGACGTGTACTATTGCACCATAATGTTGTCAAAGGTTTTTGTTCTAAACAGTTCCAGTTCTTTACTAATAAGTGCACAAACTTTTAAAAATGTCAACTCAAACTTTGAAACAAAAATTTCAAACAAAAATCTTTGAAACAAAATTTTGAAACGAAAAAAAAATTCAAACAAAAAATTTCAAACCAAAAAAAAATTCAAACAAAATTTTGAAGCGAAAAAAAATTCAAACAAAATTTTGAAACAAAAAATTTCAAACAAAAAATTTGGAAACGAAAAATTTCAAACAAAAAATTTTAAACAAAATTTTCGAACAAAAATTTGCAAACAAAAAATTTCAAACGAAAAAAAATTCAAACAAAAATTTCAAACGAAAAAATCTCAAACAAAATTTTGAAACGAAAAAAATTTCAAACAAAAAAAAAATTGAAACAAAAGTTGTCAAAAAAAATTTCAAACAAAATTCTCAAACAAAAAATTCAAACAAAAAATTTCAAACAAAAAATTTTCAAACTAAAAAATTTTTTACGTTTCACGGTTAACCGTCAAACTTTATCCGGTTTTTAACTATTCGATTAACAAATAAACGGTTTTGATCATATTTATCATTGAGTGCAAAATGTTGAACGAAAACAAGATTTTTAAATGTAAAACAAAACTTAAAACTGAATACAGCAAAGATTTAAAACTCATCAACCAATCAGATTGCACGAAAGATAGTGATCAACCAATCAGATTGCACGAAAGATAGTGATCAACCAATCAGATTGCACGAAAGATAGTGATCAGCCAATCAAATTGCATCAACAATAACTTTGCCAGTGTTGTAGCATGTATTCCCTTAAGACTATGAGTCATAAGTTTCAATAAGGTTAGCTATGTATCCGTGTACACTACCTCATCAAGGTCAATCACGTGGTACAACGTCTTGCTTACGTTTATATTTGGCTGTAATAATCAAAACGAATGACGCATTCTCAAATTATCCTACAAAGTTTCAATGTACCAATGTCCTGGACTCCTAATCCCATCATAGGTCAATAACTGATCACGTGATCACAATGATTTACCCAAAGAACAATTACCAATTATTGATATGACAATAAGAAATGTACCCCTCCCAAAATTTAAGATTGGTACACAAATACACCTGTGTCTTATGAAAAAAGTAATAAATCCTGTACTTATTCAATAATAAAGCCGGTCAATAACCTTTAAATTTTGAATATTTGGCCATAAGAGGAATACCAATGGGTCCTAGAAAACGTTTACCGAATTTTGTTATTTGATAATTCCCAAATTTAAAAGAGAACATAAACATATAGAGGTAATAAACCATATAACGTATTAAATAGGGGTCAATAACATCCGAAATTTGATTTTTGGTAGTTCTTTACCCATGAAAGGGAACGATGTGGACCATCCAAATTTATAGTGGTACATATTGAAGACCTGTACGAAGATACCAAATGCTTATATTAATCAATTTCTAAAACTGAGTGGATAGTCAAGATACCCCTCCCAAATTTTTTAAAGGGTGCATCAATATACCCATGTCTTATAATAGGGAATGGACCAATATACATAACCATATAATCATATAAGGTAATAGGACCTCATCCAAGGGGTGAACCAAAATACCAAACACGTGGTTGTAGTAAAATTTGGCAATTTTTTTTACGCATGAAAGGGAACAAGGTGAACTACCCAAATTTATCATAATACATGTTAGGGTCCGGTACTATAATACCACATATATAAAATTAGCAATTTCCAAAATTTAAGGGGTGGGCCAAAGTACCCCTATCAAAAAAATTTAAAGAGTGCACAAATGTACCTATGTCTTATGATAGGTAATGGACCCCTATACATGACCATATAACCATATAAGGTAATAGGACCTCATCCAAGAGGACAAATTGGGCCAAAAGACCAAACACGTGGTTGTACTAAAATTTGGCAATTTCGTACCCCTAAAAGGGAACGAGGTGGAACACCCAAATTTATCATAATACATGTTAGGATCCGGTACTATAATACCAAATGTTTAAATTGGGCAAT
This sequence comes from Thermobia domestica, assembly GCF_964235325.1. Classification (NCBI taxonomy): domain Eukaryota; kingdom Metazoa; phylum Arthropoda; class Insecta; order Zygentoma; family Lepismatidae; genus Thermobia; species Thermobia domestica. Next base: position 305,827,304 of record NC_137455.1, read on the forward strand.
TTCCAAAATTTAAGGGGTGGGCCAAAGTACCCCTCCCAAAAATTTTAAAGGAGTGCACAAATGTACCTATGTCTTATGATAGGGAATAGACCCCTATACATAACCATATAACCATATAAGGTAATAGAACCTCATCCAAGAGGATAAATTGGGCCAAAAGACCAAACACGTGGTTGTACTAAAATTTGGCAATTTCGTACCCCTAAAAGGGAACGAGGTGGAACACCCAAATTTATCATAATAATACATGTTAAGGTCCGGTACTATAATACCAAATGTTTAAATTGGGCAATTTCCAAAATTTAAGGGGTGGGCCAAAGTACCCCTCCCAAATTTTTAAAGGAGTGCACAAATGTACCTATGTCTTATGATAGGGAATAGACCCCTATACATAACCATATAACCATATAAGGTAATAGAACCTCATCCAAGAGGATAAATTGGGCCAAAAGACCAAACACGTGGTACAACGTATTGCTTACGTTTATATTTTGACAATTTTGTACCCCTAAAAGGGAACGAGGTGGAACACCCAAATTTATCATAATACATGTTAAGGTCCAGTACTATAATACCAAATGTTTAAATTGGGCAATTTCCAAAATTTAAGGGGTGGGCCAAAGTACCCCTCCCAAATTTTTAAAGGAGTGTACAAACATACCCATATCTTATAAAAGGTAATGGACTCCCATATATGACCATATAACTATATAGGATAATAACACCTCATCAAAGGAAATAAAATCGACAAAAAAACCAAACACGTGGTACTACGTATTGCTTACGTTTATATTTTGACAATTCTGTACCCCTAGAAGGGAACGAGGTGGACCACCCAAATTTATCATAATACATGTTAGGGTCCAGTACTATAATACCAAATGTTTAAATTGGGCAATTTCCAAAATTTAAGGGGTGGGCCAAAGTATCCCTCCCGGTGCACAAATGTACCTATGTCTTATAATAGGGAATAGACCCCTATACATAACCATATAACCATATAAGGTAATAGGCCCTCATCCAAGAGGATAAATTGGGCCAAAAGACCAAACACGTGGTACAACGTAATGCTTACGTTTATATTTTGACAATTTTGTACCCCTAGAAGGGAACGAGGTGGACCACCCAAATTTATCATAATACATGTTAGGGTCCAGTACTATAATACCAAATGTTTAAATTGGGCAATTTCCAAAATTTAAGGGGTGGGCCAAGGTACCCCTCCCAAATTTTTCAAGGGGTGCATTAATATACCCATGTCTTATGAAAGGTAATGGACCCCTGTATACGCCCATATAACTATATAGGATAATAACACCTCATGAAAGGGGATAAAATCGACCAAAAACCAAACACGTGGTTGTACTAAAATTTTGACAATTTTGTACCCCTAGAAGGGGACGAGGTGGACCACCCAAATTTATCATGATACATATTAGGGTCCTGTACTATAATACCCAATGTTTAAATTGGGCAAATTCCAAAATTTAGGTGGTGGGCCAAGGTACCCCTCCCAAATTTTTAAAGGGTGCATTAATATACCCATGTCTTATGAAAGGGAATGGACCCCCTGTATACGCCCATATAACTATATAGGATAATAACACCTCATCAAAGGGGATAAAATCGACCAAAACCAAACACGTGGTATAACGTATTGCTTACGTTTATATTTTGGCAATTTTATACCCCTAGAAGGAAACGAGGTGGACCACCCAAATTTATCATAATACATGTTAGGGTCCGGTACTATAATACCAAATGTTTAAATTGGTCGATTTCCAAAATTTAAGGGGTGGGCCAAGGTACCCCTCCCAAATTTTTCAAGGGGTACATTAATATACCCATATGTTATGAAAGGTAATGGACCCCTGTATACGCCCATATAACCATATATCGTAATAACACCTCATCCAAGGGGATAAATTAGGTCAAAAACCCCCGAAATTTGACTTTTTGGCAATTTTTTACCCATGAAAGGGAACGACATAGAAACCCAATACTAATAGAGGTACATACTATGGTCCTAGGCTACCATACCAAATTTTTAGATTTTGCAATTTCCAAAATTTAAGGAGGGTGGTCCTATGTACCCCTGCCAAAATTTAGGGGGTGGGCCAAGGTACCCCTGCCAAAATTTAGAGGGGGTGGTCCTATGTACCCCTAGGTCATTGACCCCGGGCCAAGGTCATTGACCTTTGACCTATGACGTCACAAAAATTTTTGCTGACTCGGCTCAATATACGGGGACCCCTACTACTACGGTGATAATGAAAACTGAATGAACATGTTGGAACGAAGAGAGTGGGAGGAAATCGGAAAACACGGAGAAATCCCATGCACACGGTGTTTGTCCATTCCTTTCCTATTATTATTATTATTATTATTATTATTATTATTATTATTATTATTAATCTTAATAATAATAATACTAATAATAATAATAATAATATTATGAATATTGGAAAGACGAAAATTTGCTTCATATTTTATATTTTATGAAGTTTATGATTGAGTTTGAAGTATTATAAATGGAACATATCTGAAATGATGAATTGTTTTAAACATTAATATTTCTATCAGTAGTAGCGAAAGAAGAAGTACTCTAGTAGAAACTTATAAGCAATTGCTCGGAAGGGTTTGCGTGTGATCATTCGTATGCTTGAGACATACTAATGATATGACTCACGTTTTTAAGCGTTGTCCGCTAAACTCGTGACATTCCCAGATAGTACGGATCAAGGGTGATACGGCTGACATAATCTTAAGTAGTTCACGTTTCCAGCGCGACTGCAATGAAGAAAATTATCTCAATACTAAGACTGAGGAAACTTGAACAGTTTCCATGTTTGCTTATATTGGAGGTGCCAGTATTACAAATGATATAAACTTTGTTTATCAGAAAGTTTAACGTCATGCTTGGGAATCGAGGCTAAATTGTTATATGAAGTTAGAATTTAAATATGTCTATTTGGTTATTTCTTTATAATTATATTCTTTCGCAAGCCGTTAATATGCGTTACAGTTTGTCGATTTCAACGTTTTATCCAATCAACTCGATACTGGGGAAATCAACATCTCTAATAGTTGGCTCACGAAGACATGATGTATGGCTCGCACACTCAAAGGTACTTTTTAAAGATGTTTTCTGTTTATTACATTATTTTGTGTTGAAGTTTTGATTTTGTGGAATGTAGAAAAAGATAACATAGTGTAAACAATCTGAAAAGCAAACTAACGTATGAGGAACGCGTCAGTGTTCCAGTAATATACAACTAGCGCCATAATGCCAAAACATTGCGGCTTCGTAGCTACGATCCGCCGTGATCCCACTTCCGTTTTGAAACTTATACACTAGCGGAAGAGACGCGACGAAACGCCAAGCAATCACATAACTACTCCCCTAAAATGTGTTAGATTCCCTATATGTTTTGTATTTTTACATTAAGGCGAATCTTAAAAAAATACCAAAAGGTAGGTGCGAACCACTAACCGTACGATTACTATTCGCTTGTTCTTTCGACTTCAAAGCTCACTTTAGAAACAACTCATTTGGGAAACAAATATATGTTAATAACTGCCTGCACATGAGTGGCGATAGTTCGTGTTGGTCCTTTTGGGATTATTCCTGATGAATCGGAGGATTGCGACCAAAATGAAAAATCTAATGCCAGGGGATTACTAGCCCAGGTGGGAAGGTGGGCATTCCCGCCTAGGCCCCCTGAGTCAATAATAATAATAATAATAATAATAATAATAATAATAATAATAATAATAATAATAATAATAATAAAATAATAATAATAATAATAATAATAATAATAATAATAATAATAATAATAATAATAATAATAATAATTTCAAATATTATCACTGTAGTAGAAATAATTCTGTGAACAGTTATATGTGAAAGGGCCCCCTCGGGTACGGCCACAGACATATGTACACTTATTATTTATTTTATAGAATGCCTGGCTAGGTTATTCTAAAAACAAAGGCACCAATAACAATATAGCTCCATTTTGACAGAACGAATTACAATTGACAGAACTGCCATAACGTCATATTTATTACGTATCTTGGCTACAGCTGTGCGAAGTTACTGAACACCTGATTACTATCCTCTGAAGAGTAGCCGCGTCCTTTGAAATTTCATCAGAAAGAAGTCCGTTGAGATGATAATCAATTAATTGTATTATTTGCCTGTTTTGATCAGTGGAGACCGTTCAGCTTTTGGCATCCTAGGAAAAGATTTTTAACCTTCTTGACAGGAGCATAATCTCACGAAATTGGAGGAGAACCAAAGAAAAGGGGTCTAGATATGCCACACCTCCGCGGGGTTAAAAAGGAATAGAGCGTGTCGTTGGTGGTCTTATCCCCCAGAAACTGTCGAATCTACTTGAGTATCACACTTTTTGGCAAGATGGTCCTTTAAGCCTCATTCTGCATACCAGGGACCTATGCGACCGAATTCTAAAGTAGCGCAGAATACTCTGGAAGATCCGTACTTGGAGCCCTTTAATTTTGAAACTTGTATTCGACATCTCACTCCTCATGTGTTGCATACTTGGAAGTAGGTAAAAATAATTAAAATTGAACGGTTCTCTGGGGTTTTTGTCGATCATATCAATACCAGTCAAACTATTTGGAGATTAATGCAGTAATCAACTTAGCTAATTTGTTTAAATTCTTTTCTGTGTCGTTATTCACATCAAGCCCAATACGTCGAACCAAATATTAAACTTATTAATGAAGACAAATCAGTGAATTTAGATTTTCATCCGTGTGTACTAGCAATGGAGTGATGTGAGAAATTACTTATCTTATATTTTATGTAACCATATTATTTTTTGTAATTGCAATAATTGTGAAATTGCGTAGGTAGTGTAGTGTATACTATATCTAGGACACTTGTGATATTTAGGATGAATACGACATTTAGAGTATACTATATTTTATTGCTACAAAATAGTATTGTTTATTGCATACTTTAAACCCTTTGAATCTCAGTCACAAGTATCCCAACCCATATCTATCTATCTATCTATCTATCTATCTATCTATCTATATATATATATATATATATATATATATATATATATATATATATATATATATATATATATATATAAGGGTGTTTCAGATAAAACGTCCAGTGTTTATAAACCTGAGACGGCTGAGAATAAAAAGTTGAAACAAAAACTGAGATAGGAAAATGTCATAGGGCACATCACAAGGTGTTGTTGTGGTGATCTCCAGTGCTCTCCTTCAAGGGGGCCCAGGGATCAAGTTCAAATTTTCAAATGGGAACATGCATAGAATCATACCTCATTCAATAGCCTTGGAAAACGAAACAACTTTTGTAGGAAATAATTTTCAATTTGGACCACCGTTTTCAAGCTGGCCGCAAATAGTGGGTCCTGTATCAGATAAAATGTCCAGTGCTTATAAATCCGAACCGGCTAAGATTAACAAGAATAAGCAATAAATGAGATAGGAAAATGCCATAGGGAACATCACATGATGTTGTTGTGGTAACCCCCGAGGGCCATCCCTCAAGGGGGCCCAGGGGCCAACTTCAAATCTTGAAATGGGAACATTTATTGAATCATACCTCATTCAATAGTGCCTCAAAAACGAAACAACGTTTGTAGGAAACAACTTTCGATTTGGGCCACCGTTTTCAAAATTGTGGCTAAAAGATGGTCCTGTATCAGAAAAAACGTCCAGTGCTTATAGGCCTATATCAGAAACGGCTCAGAATAGAGAGATAAAACAAAAACTGATATAGGGAACGATGGTAAAGCATATCAAGTGATATTATTGTGGTGACCCTGAGGGAACTTCGTGAAGGGGGCCTAGGTACCAACTTCTAACTGATACAGGACTTTTTGCGGCCATCTTGAAAACGGAGGCCCAAATCAAAAATTGTTTTCTACAAAAGTTTCATTTTTCAAGGACTATTGAATGACGTATGATTCAATACATTTCCTATTTGAAAATTTGAAAATTTGAAGGTGTCTCCTGTGTTCCCATTAACGAGGGCCCTGGGGTCACTACAACACCATGTAATGTGCCCTATGACGTTTTCCTACCTCAGATTTTGTTTCGTCTTTTTTTTGTCAGCCGTTCTGAATTTATAACCACTCGATGTTTTATTTGATACAGGACCCACTTTTTGCTGTCATTTTGAAAACGGTGGCCCAAATCGAAAATTGTTTCCTACAAAAGTTGTTTCGTTTTTCAAGGACTATTGAATGAGGTATGATTCAATAAATGTTCTCATTTGAAAATTCGAAGTTGGCCCCTGGGTCCCCATTAAGGAGGGCCCTGGGATCACCACAACACCATATAATGTGCTCTATGACACTTTCTTAACTCAGTTTTTGTTTCGTCTTTTTATTCTCAGCCGTTTCGGATTTATAAGCACTGGACGTTTTATCTGAAACACCCTGTATATATATCGTGTAATTCAATAAGAACGTACCAGGCCTATATCGCAGCAAATACTGCACGTAGAACCTTAAAAAAAAATTGCATTACCAAATCATACGTGTAGAATGCAATAAAAATAGTAGCGAGGCCACTGGCGTCTTGTGAATACCTCCAACGGGGAACAAATTCAAAATTTGAAATGGAAATTGGTATAACTGTTGGAATGGTTCTAAAGGACATTAAACGTCATGCAACTTTTAGAGGACAAACTTTGTCATATCCTTTCCCATTTAGCCGCTAGAGGCGTTGTTGCAGACGTATCTGACTACCCGCAGCAGGACTTTATCCCAGCTAATAATGCACATAGAGCCGTCAAACAAACAATTGAACTACCAAGTCGTATGTGTAAAATGCGATAAAAATAATAGCGACACCAGTGGCGTATCGTAAATATTTTTAACGGGGGTCATCTGCAAAATTTGATATGGAAACAATGGTTGGTTGTGCGTCCATTGAAACAAGCGCACAATGTAGGAAATAGGCAGAAATAATGAAACTATTAGATGTCGATTAAAAATTAGTAGGGATAGTTCTAAAGCCAAGTAGAAAATTCTCCCTGCTTCATGAAAATTATAAACATTTTACAAAAATAATGGAATTTTTGCTGTGTCGGAAATTTACTTAGTAAATAAATGAATAAAATATAATTATATAATTCAATCACTCTGACTAGATAGTTTGAAGGGAAACTGTGTCGGCCGCGATCCTTCGAGTTTCTTCGTACCACACGAACGGACAAGAAGTTGATCCGAACCAAGGGAAAGGGTGTAGAAAGAAGTAATGACACTCTGGGACGGATAGGTATTGCTTTTCACATAAGAAAATGTATGTTCTCCGCGGGATAGTATCTGTTGCTTCTTAACGCGATGGAAGATACGAGAAAATCGGTTCAGTTAATGTAATTGATCATAAAAACTTTCAAAAGCTGTTCAAGCTGGTAAATCAACAAAATATATTACGTTTGCAACAAATAACAAGAATAGTGTGACAAGCAGGGAAAGCAGAGAAATTATTATATGGTAAGACACGAGAAACAAAAAATCACAAACTGGATGTTTAAAGTGTATAGAAGAAAAAAACCTGCACCTGAGTATGTGGTGTAGTAGATAACGTTCTAATCTACCAATCAGTTGATCCATGTTCGAGTCTTCGTCAACGGTATTTCGTTTCCTCTCGCCGAAGGAACAACCATTACTTCTAATATTTACTTTTTATCTTTTCGTCAAAGGAGCAGCCATTACTTGTAGTATTAGAATTTTATACAGGGCGTTAATGAACTAAATCAACAAACTCTAAAAGGTAATTCCTTACATCAAAATAAGAGAAACAGTTCATATGGACCTGTGGGGAAAATTGCATAGTTTCAGAGCTAGGGCTGTCCAACATCTCGAAAAAGCAAAATTTCAATATATCCTATTTCGAATTCCAGAAATTGTGGATGGTGGTCCTTATCAGGTAAAGGAAGTCACGCATACGCAATCCAGAAATGCATATTTCTTTAATTTTCAGTGGGTGTATACTCTGTTAAGAAGGTTTATGCATGTTTTCCGCGGGATAGTATCTTGCCCCTTGCTGCTATGAAAATAGAATACTACACATTACCCCATATCATTTCGGCAATAGCTTCCTATTTGCTGATCAGTGAAAACAGTATTCCTCGTGATGTAAATATACAACGCGGAATAGGTTACATTCGATTGCTAGTTAACACAGAACATTGGAAGATTTTACAACTGATTTGAATATTTCTATTGTTTTATACATTATTAGCATATGATGAATTAATATTTTATGGCTACTTTATTGGTTAAAACAAAAACAAAAAAAGTTGAATCGAGCGAGAATCCAGCCCGGAACCATTTGCACGGGCTCGTAGATGCTCCTAACTCTGATAACTTTACGTGTCTCATCATATATGCAAAAGTCGGAATCTTGAAGACGCGTTTTCTCCACTATTTCTGGCTATTCTGCTCTCCCAGTTTGTAACATATACACTTAAATATGCACTACTACCTCGCGAAGGATGAACCCGAAGTTCATTTACCAAAGTCTGCTATCCCCTTATTAGTCTCGTGAGATACTGTTTTCTAAGCAAAATTTTACACCCTCTTTCTCTATGGACTTTAGACGAAAGTAACATAATAAAGCCTTCGTACAAAAACGGTGATAAGTATGTTTAAAAACTAGTTTGATACGGTTCAAATGTCTTTTTGTGATGATGGAATAGATAACAAAATAATATGAGTAAAAGAATTAAAGAAATCCCCTCTACTACTTCTTAAAGGTGGATTTTTCAAAAATGTTAGGATGTATGTCTACGTATTTATAATAAGACATTTGTATCGAGTTTCACGGCCGTAACTTGAGGGGCTCTGAAGTGTTTTATCGGTGAATGTGCATTTGTTCAAATTAAACGCTAGTCTGTAAGTCTACGTCTTATATATCCTCGGTGCTGTAAGAAGTATTCTAGATGTCATTGAATGAAACTGAGATATATATATATATACATATATACTGTTACTAGTTCTGAAGTTAAGTGTGTTGGTTATTGAAACGCCTGGAGAATACAAGTTACATTATGCACATTCAAAGGTAAAGCTGAAAGAAAACGCCTCTGGCTGTGTTTCCTGTGATACTGTAGGGCTATTAAGTAAGGACTCAATTCACACTACCAAATATCTGATGTGACAACCAATCAAAATTCGATAAAAGGGAGTTCGTGTCTAGTAAATGCAACGTAATACATGAGATTTCTTGTAGATAGACATTCACTTACATTTGAATGGTAGGCGTCATGGAGGAAGCAAGAATTCGTTTCATAACGCTTCTTGACGAAGGTTACAGCGCTAAGCAAGCCGCGGAACATGTAGGCATTCACCCTAGAACAGGTCAGCGGTGAACATGTAGATGTCGTGTTACCGGGCAAACAATTCTTCGTCGTGGTAATGGGAGATGGCGAGTTACCACAAACGAGCAAGACCGTCGTCTGGTTGAACAAGCCAAGGAAACTTCCCATTCAAATTCACGTCAACTGCGACAAGCCGCTGACTTTCCTGGATCACGTCAAACAGCTATTAGGCGACTCAGGGAGGCTAATCTCTTCGCTCGGCGTGCAGCCATTAAGGAATTTCTTTGTGCGGAACACATCAGACGACGTCGTCAATTTGCAGAGGAAAATATGCATCGGAATTGGACAAGTGTTATTTTCAGCGATGAATGTCGTATATTTTCTTCTGCAAATGATGAACCAGTCTGTGTCTTTCGTGAGAGAGGTTCCAGTTTCGATACTCGATACATATGGCACAAGCGTTCCAGCGGACGCATATCAGTGGCTGTCTTGGGCTGGATCTCTGCAGATGGATTTTGATATCTTCACAGGATTGATGGGCGTCTTACAGGTGCGCAGTATAAGTTGGTCTTGGAGAATATTATGCTGCCATGTGTTCGCGAACGTTATCCTGAGGGAGCAATCCACTTTCAACATGATCGGTCACCTGTCCAAATGTCACGAGTTGTCCAAGAGTGGCTGGCAGAGCAAAATGATGTAGAGGTAATCAATTGGCCTCCACGCGGAGCAGATCTTAACCCAATAGAAAATGTCTGGGCAGAAATAAAGAGGTACTTGTGGGAGAAATGAGCTAATGAAGTTCCTAGAACTTCCAATGAGCTCTGGGATTCGGTCGTTAATGCTTGAGGAGATCTTGCTGCGAATGGCACGGGTTATGTCTGTCGAATGATAGAAAGAATGCCTCGTCGTCGAATGTTAGCGGTTGTTGAAGCAAGTGGTCACTGGACATCATATTAAAAACGTGTTGAGTTTCAAACAGCCCCTTTAAGGGCTATATTTCATCCAAAAATGTTATGTGAATATGTGCTTAAGCATGCAGAAAAAGTTGTGATGCAATCATCGAAATATAGTTAAAAAATGTGCTTTGAGCGGGATTCGATCTCACAACCCTCATTACGTAAAGCCGACATGCTACCTCTACTCTAGCCTCTCACTAGCGGTTGCTGCCTACCAATACTTTGCACAATTCCTGCCAAGCCGCCAAAATTTCATACGTAACATTCCTTCGTAATTAAAAATTATATACAAGAGAGATACCTAATTACTACCATTATTTGCTATTATTAAGAAGACGTCTCTTGCATTGAAAACGTATGGCTTCATTATTGACTGATGGAAAGGAAAATGCAATAGTCGAAAATTGTATTTTCCTTGCAAGAGATTTAAAGCAAATTCGTATTCAGAACCAAACTTGAAATGAAGTTGGGCTGAGTTGAGTTCACTTTGAGTTTAACGTCCCGTTCAGAAGCGAGGCTATATTAGACGTGGACCTACTAACTAACGTGGAATCCGAACCACATGAGCTCCCACCGGGAATCGAATCCGAGTCCTCTACGCCATTGAAATAAAATGGATTCGTATCTCTAAATTAGGATAAATTTCTTAAAGTACTTTTGAAATCATTAAGTAGATTTTCGCGTGTTTCCAAAGCAAATTTACTGAACTGAATTTTGATTATTATCTTTTTTATACTTCTGAACCATACCAATTATTTGGTATCAAATATACAGAATGTTTCAAAACAACATCGATAACTTTTGGGAGGTGTTTTCTGAACCAAGAGAAGACAAAAAATATAGACCAACCTGGATTCACAAATGTTTCCTTTAAGAGTTACAGGCTGCCGAAAACATGAAAAAACAAAAAAAACGAATTTTAAAGGTCCTTAGGTCCAAAACTATGGGACCTACCGTAGTCGGGTCAATACTTTACTTAGAAACTAATATGTGCGTTATCCAAAAATACATGTTTCAGAATTTTAAGGTACTCACGCAACAATTTTTATAGAGGGCATTTGGCAAAAGACATATAATTTGAAGTACTCACCAACTACCTCTATAAAAATTGTTGCGGAAGTACCGCAGGATTGTGAAACTTGGATATTTGGAGAGAGCACATATAGTTCCTAAGTGAAGTGTTGACCCGACTACGGTGGGTGCCATAGTTCTGGACCTATGGACCTTTGAATTTCATTTTTCATATTTTTGGCAGACTATAACTCCGAAAGGAAGCATTTGGGCACCCAGATTGGTCTATACTTTTTGTTTTATCTTGGTGTCATTAATAACATCCCAAATATTGTCGGTGTTGTTTTGAAACACCCTGTATAAAACCACCAACTAGAAGGATTGCACATGCTAGTATTCAACCTTATCTGAATAACTGGATCTCTGAAATTAGGGAAATTATTTGATTATCAGTATACATACAATATGGTATTCACATTTATTTTAAACGTTCATTTAGAATAAACAATTTATATTTACTGTCTTCATTGAGCTGTATAATGTTTTGTAAGAGTATGTTTTGATTTCATTCTTGTGTTCAATGTGGGATCAAATTATGGTGATTGCGTTATGTGTTTTATTTATTTGAAAGATTTTAGATAAAGTTGATAGCCCAATAGATCCAGGTGCTCTGAAACTTTAACAAAAAATGAACAGAATATTTATTAATTCAGCCATGGCCTATATATTAAAAATATGTATCCCTGCCTCCGCGTAATGGGATGGAGAATCTCTAGCCAAGAAGGCATATATTTAATTGAAACACGGAGACTCCTGATTTTGAAGCGCCAGTGCTAACTGCACACCTACATTCAGTACTTACCATTACTGTGAAAAAGTTTTTGAAACAATTCTTTTTGTAAAATGATTTTTTTTTTGCGAGAGTTAATTTAATCATGTTCCCTCTTCAAAATAGTGTTAAATAATAAATAATAATTTAACAATAGAACAATGCTTAATCCCGCACCTCTTAGCAGTTAATACACTCTAGAGCAGCCTAATCATCAGATAGCTAAGGACTCTCTTCCTATAACTTTTACAGTATAAACTCTCAAGCTGACATAACATCTATAACAAGAGTTACACACCATATTAAATTAGAAATAAGTGTGGTTATAATAATTGCTTATTACGTCAGAAAGAAGTTTCTTTGATTAATATCATATGTATTAATATCTATGTATTTTCGTGTACAGAAAAGAAATAAAGAATTACGCTAGGAAGCCAATTAATTCGTTAGACAAGAACCTTTGGTATTTTCGTCGCTTAGAATATAAACGTCCTCAGATTTCTGAACTAAAAATTGCAATTACAAATCCATCAAAGTATTTTGAATTTGTTTAAAATGATCACAATGCTTCACGAATAATTTTTCAATTCAAAATTTTGAATAAAATCTAAAGATGACACTGCTTTTTTACTTTCTTGTGCACTCTCCTTACGAACAATTATTCGGCATACCTTACATAGTACGGCAAAGTACTAGGTATCCCCTCTAATCCATAATGCGTAGGAAGTATAGATTTGAAGTCATCCTTTGTCTGAACGAAATTCTATTCAGAAATATTTCGCTAAAACATAAATTATAACTACCACCTCAACAGATATGTCTACAAGATTAGAAAAACAATCAGTATTCGGTGAAAGCACCGTTTCTTTCAGAATTAATGTTCCGGGAGGGGCACACTCACAAGGAGAAGGCAGATTTTGGTAAGTGAACTTCGGGGCCATTTTTTTGCGAGTTGTTAGTGCACATTTAAAGAATTAATATTTTAAACTGGGAGAGCGCAATGGCCAAAAGTAACGGAGAAAAACCGTCTTAAAGTTTTCTACTCGTTGCATATATTGTACGGTACACACATTTAGCAAGCGTCGGCGTGGCAAAGTGAGGAAAATGTTTGAATCATGCGTGAAGGTTTCCGGATTCAATTCCTGTTTGAGTCATACATCTTTCTTTTTTTTTTGCTTCAATCAATAAAGTACCCATTGTAACTTAAGTAAAATATTAATTCACTATATGTTTATAATGAATAAAACAATATAAATTTTCAAATCACTTGTAAAATATTTCAATGTTCCATTTTAACTACGGTAGAAACAAAATTTAATCTATTCCGTAAATATTATTGTTACCGCAATCGTTGTGTAAAAAAATGTTCTTGACACTTGGTATCTACATCTGTAGACAATGTGCGAATTATTACAAGGGGAATGAGAAGGAAATTTCCTTTCGTTATGGCAACATCCAGTATTAGCAAAGGGGATTTCCCCCTCAACTCCTTTGTAATTCGTACACTGTCAACAGATGTAGACACGAAGCGTCAAGAACATTTATTACACAACGACTGTCGTAACCATTGGCGTATTTATTGGGGGCGCTTCCGGGCTTAAGCCCCCGAAATGTTATTTACTATATTAAAGTAAATGAAATATCTTCGAGAATTTTCAAATTTCCGGGACTAAAGTTGGCAAAGCCCCCCCCTTAAATAAAATCGCAAATACGCTACTGGTCGTAGCCATAATATAACTCGTGATATCAGTATATTTACGGAATAGACTAAATTTTGTTTGCCAGTTAACATGGAACATTGAAAGCTTTTACAAGTGATTTGAAAATTTCTATTGTTTTATTCATTATAAACATACGATGAATTAATATTTTACTTATAGTTACAAATGCATACTTTATTGGTTGAAGAAAAGAAGATGTGTGACTCGAACAGGAATCGAACCCGGAACACTTTACACATAAGTTACAGATTTTACCCTGCCATACCGTTAACTGTGAAATTCATACGTCGTACGATATATGCGGCGAGTAGAAAACTTTAAGATGGGTTTTCTCCGTTATTTTTTTTACCATTGCGGTCTCCCAGTTTGTAATATTAACTCTTCAAATGTGCACTACCACGTCGCAAAAAATGGTTCCGAAGTTCATTTACCAAACTCTGTCTTCTCCTTGTCAGTATTACGGGGCGGAGGGGGGGCACTGTTAGAGCTTGTCTGGAAGAAACACTGGGTGAAAGATAACGTGTTAAGTATGAAGCGTTTAAGATCAATCCTTCAAACACTACCGAAGGGGGAGTTCTAACTTAATTTCATACACATACCTTAAAATAAAAGATTTCGACTAAAATTGCCACTTTAAAAACTTCATTTCAGAGAATGACTATGAAAAATAATAAGGTCTCTGTAAAATACATTATAAAACACACACACTCAAGACTCTATCTACCTTCAAAATGACATTTTCATATGTTCAGACGCAACTAAATAGGTTTTTGAAAAAGCATTCTGAAGTTCATGCAAATATTTAATCTTTCTTCCGAAATACACTATTGCAAGTCACCTCCGATTGGGATTTCTCCTTGAAGTGAAAACTGTTCCTTCGTGATTATAAAGTTCACGTACGCGTTTTCGACGCAAAAGATCCAGTTCGGATTCCCGATAAGAGCGCATGGGTTTCGTAACCCATATTAAGCTGTAGATCTACGTCTCATATAGCCTCAGTGCTCAAAGAGACGACAAACTCAAGATCAGCCATCAAACCGAAAACTTATTTACGTCGCCTTTTAACACTCATCAAAGAGTATAAAGCGCTTTTTTTTTTTTTTAATATTACATTTGCAATCAAACAAATTAACTTGGAGTGCTGTCTTTAAAAATATTTAATTTTAATTTCACACATATATTAGACAACTTCGCGTAAAATGATACTTGTAGATCTTCATGTTGACAAACACATTTTTAATCGCCAATTGATATATATTTTATATATTATATTAATTATTTCAACCATAATTACGTATAACTTGCAGTGCATATGTAGAGTAAACAAAAAATAAGAAATCCTATTATGGTCATTTTTATGCAACAAAACATTGAATGATGATTTTAAAATATTCTGCATTGAATTAGTTGAAATTTTCGATAAAATAATTTTGATACTTTCATACTTGTTTATGTAGTAATGCAACGATTTATCACATCATTGTGTACAAAAGGAATTAACAAATGTAGTTACTTTTTCTAGAATATTTAAATTAAATTGTATTGCAAAATTATACAACAAATATGGTTAGCACTACATGATGAATAAGAAATAGGAAAGTAATGTTTTATTAAAGTTGAGGGTATGTTGACTAAACTTTTATTAAAGTTTCATTTTCAGGTTGTGACAATCAAGTTCCTTCTTTTTATTGAAATCTTGCTAATTGTAATATTTGATAAATATAAAAGTTTGAATTATACTTTATTCAATATTCAAATTGAATAGCATTAAATTAGTAATATTGATAAATATTTTTTGGATTAAAAGAGATTGTTGAGTTGAGTTTAACGTCCCGTTGAGCAGCGAGGCCATATAAGACGTGGACCTACTGATTAACGTGAAACCTGAACCACATGAGCTCCTGAAGGGAATCGAACCCGGGCCTCCCACGCTGGATTAAAAGAGAGTAGTTTAACAAAATATTACTAACAAAATGTAAACATAATAATAAATAAATAAATAAATACTATACCGGATTTGAACTGCTGATCATCACCAAACTTGAACATTTTTTGAGTTCACACTAACTGACTGCTCCACGATTGCTAGCTTATTAAATACATCTGGATAACAAATATAAACAAATTATACGAAAAGGGGTGGTTGCTTTATTTTCTAGTTTAGTTAAATGGTTTTCTGAACATAATTAGCGCTGTCGTCTTGTCAATGTTTTGTTAAAATTTGCATCCTTAGGGGAAAATAGAATTTTAAAATTTAACCTATAAATAAAGTATTTCGAAAGTCCTCATGTTAGATAGATGAAGTTTGATATATAAACTCCTCACTAAATTAAATGTTTCGGTGTAATCGAATTTTCGAATATTCAGCATCTACAGGAAAAGATATAACGATAATTTATATAATACTTTTTCAACATATAAATATTATAAAACTTTGTGTATTTTTGTCTCATATATAAGGAAGAGGTAGAGCTGTTAATAAAAAGAGCGTCCGGAATCGAACTCCCACTACCAGTTTTATTATAAAATCCACTATAAAGTATATGTACAAAAATACTATACAATCTGATCTGTATTTCAGAAGGTAAGTAAAAGGTAGTCTTTGACCGAGTGGTCGCAGACAGGATCTCCAACAGAGCTCCATTTGAGTTGATTTTGAGTGGAGATAAGGAACCAATGCTCCGCAGAGGCAGGTTAAGTTGCCAACAGAGCCCCGTAGCAGGCTAAGCCAGGAGATAGGATAGGCGTAGTCCCGTAGCAGACTATTGGCCTGGGGTTAGGTTACTCCAAGAGTCGCGTAGCAGACTAGAGGAGGGTCACCAGAGAACTGGTACTGAGCTGGATTCTTCTGTCCAATTTATAGCGTCCCGTGGGTAGCGGTGGCGCTGCTGATTCAATTTCGTCTTCTGCTCCGTGGCAGGGGCTAAACGTCGTTGTAGGTCCCCCTGGTGGAAGTTCCTCTTCATGAAGCACGTGGTGGTGTTTATAAACACTTGATGCGTGGATTTGTTTGTAAACAACTTCACATGGGATATTACAATATGAATCGAAGCTTTCTGTCTCCTCATCACAGGTGAACGCTGCACTATGTAAAACGAATTTTTGAAAATCAGAATCACCTGGCTAGAGTTGAGTTGATTTTGAGTTTAATGTCCCTTTCAACAGCGAGGCTATATGAGACGCGACCTACTGATTACTGTGGAATCCAAACCACATGAGCTCACTTATGGAATCGGACCCAGGTCTTCCACGCCAAATCATTTGGCTAGAGTCGTGATTTCACCACCTCACTGTCGCCAAAATATATATCCTAAAGCGGAAGCAGATTCAAATACATGATAAAAATAGTGTATCCTGCAAGTCCGTCATTAGGGACATGAATCTACTTTCATTAATTTGTCAATGAAGTAGGTGAAGACTTATCCCAGCGTGTACCATAGCTTGGCTTCTTAAAGGAGAAAGGACAATTTGTAAAAATTAGGTTGATGTTGATCGCCTCATCACCACGTACTGATGATTTCAGGGGGTAGCACAGTTGCACATTTTCTCCTGGAACCAATGAAATTCTTACCACTCCCGTCCAAACTTCCGAATAAACCAATATTCTTGCAGTGCTACTTTAACCATGTTATTGAAATTCTCCCTCGCGAGAAATAGTTTGTACTCATCACTTTCATCACGGATAATGACTGAATCGTTTGAAATTAAACTTCGAAGATAGTCGAATCAGTTTTCTTTTTTTTTTTTTTTTATCATATTGCTTTCATTAGAATCGGTATTGCTAAGGGAGAAATCGGCGATAAAATATAGTATCTTCAGAAACTCTTAAAATAGGCAGAATACATTTTGTTTATAAACTTCTTTTGAAAAGTAAGATGACACTTGTCGCAATAAAGGGGTATGACCCACATGGGAAATTCTTGGCCATCCTCTGTATAGCCATGGTTTAGCCCCTTCGCGATAAAAACGAAAGTATTGTTTTATTACAATTAATGATATGTTGATTAATTTTTATTAAAGTTTCATTTTCGCGTTATGACAATGAAGCTGCTGCTTTTTATAAAACTCTTAATATTTTTAACACGTTTAAAGGCAAAAATTTGAATTGTTTGCCCATATTTAAATTACTAACATAAAAAGAATAGTATCAAATACCTTTTATTAATAGGAGAGAGCGGTATAACGAAATCTCGCGAACAAAATTTTAAAAATACTGTAGGCATGGAGCTCAAACTAATGATCATCAAAAAAAAAGGGGGGGGGCACTAAATCATACTTTAAACAAATCACCCTACTACTTGTTGGAAAGCACTATAACGAATAGAGAGAACAGACGTTTCTTTAAAAAATGGTTATGGAAAAATAAAGTATAAGGAGCAAGCGCTAAGTAACTACTCTACAAAGGTGAGTTAAGAGCGGACTACATGCAGACGCATATAAGGAAACCACTAACACAAAATGCATGATCGTTTCGCATATTTTGTACTTTTTTCTATTTATTCTTTTGTTTACGTGTAAAATGCTTAATATAATTATTAGAGCTATTCCACATATATGGTAACTAACATTATGACAGATATACTTTGCATTTTTAACAATTTCTGAACATGAATCTTTGAACCTTATGCGCTCTGAAAACAGATTCAAGTAGAGATCTTAAAGATAAAACATGTCTAAAATATCAAAAGCGAACTTCACTCCCTCGTGCACTAAATGTGCCAGTTTTCAGTTAAAGATCAAGTCACACATAGTGTATCATGCCCATGTCATTCCTCTGCCATGATCCGTCCGTGCCACTGCCGTGACCATTCACACATACTATGCCGTTCTGTGGCGTGCTACTATTTCTTTCTACACCCTTTCCATTGGTTCGGATCAACTTCGTGTCCCTTCGTGTGCTAGGAAGAAAGCCGAAGGATCGCGGCCGACACAGTTTCCCTTCAAGCTATCGAGTCAGGGTGATTGAATTATATAATTGTATTTTATTTATTTATTTACTAAACAAATTTCCGATACAGCAAAAATACATTTTTGTAAAATGTTTAAAATTTTCATGAAGCAAAAAGAATTTTCTACTTGACTGTAGAACTATTCCTACTAATTTTTAGTCGACATCTAATGTAGTTTAAGTTCATTATTTCTGTCTATTTCCTACATGTTACTTGCAGAAAGTATGCAGAGTAAATGTTTTATTTAATTACTGTTTTATGAAAGTTTAGTCATATGTTAATTAAAATTCCACTATTTGTAAGTTTCTCATTTCGGTTAGGAAAATGATTATAAAGGATTATGAAAATGATTATTCAGCTTTTTATAAAATTCTTGTCAATTTTAATGTTTTTAAAGACATAATTCTAAATTATTTGGAAATATTCAAATAAACTAGAATGAAGAGCATTATACTAAGGAGTATTATTAGAACAAAACATTGTTCCTTAAGGAATTCACAGAATCAAGCTTTTCTTTTAAAAAAGTTACTATAGTGTGTGGGATTCGAAGTGGTGATTGTGGAAAAATAAAGTAGGTAAAGAACAAATTTTAACCAACTACTCTACAAAGGCACCGTAAGGACTACACCATGGTAAAAGACTACAAGGTGGTTCCTTGCGCATGTGGCCTGGAGCGCTGCCGTTGCTGTGACGTCATCTGGTTTGCAAGAGACAACGGGAAACGGCGCGGCTTTAAGTGACAAGTGTAAATTCTTTGTTACTTTCTTCTTTTAAATGATATCGAGAATGTCTAACTGTGCAGTGTACGGCTGTAGTAATTATTATAGAAAATCCAAGGGAACTAATATAAAATACTTTACATTTCCTCAAAAAGAGGGGGAATGTCTCCAGAAATGGATATTAGCTAGCAGGCAACAGGACAAAATAAACCTAAAATATGATAAGATTTATATAAAAGTAATAAATAAATTCAATGTTAAATGAAATTATAAAAAAGCGATTTCATTATGTAGTTTCTTTTTAGTATTAATAGTATGTAATAATAGTATATAGGGCTACAGTAGCTTGTTTGATTCTGCATACAAAAATCCTATAGTACGATTTAAAAAGACAAACTTTGAGGCAAGACCCGGATTCGAAATCATGTGGGAGGGGAACCGACAGAGTTTATCATTGCTATCATCATTTCCTTCTACATAAGATATTGAGATAAAATTTTCCCCACAGAGGCAGGCATGTAACTCGAGAAGGGAGACACGATGATCTAGGAGGATTACCTCCCTCGAGTTACGCAAATGAAGAGCATTGGACGCGTTTTATTCTGGATTGAACGCGTTCAGATCCCATTTCATTCTGGAGGTCTGCATTCCTTGTAGCTTCGGTGCTAAAACGGGACGTTGCACTTCAAATTAACTAACGATTGGAAGCTTCCTAATAACGATTAACGGTTACAAAGGTATATAACAATGTGTTAGATCAAGAGAATAAAGTATCCACCTACCATGTCAGCGCAACATTGTTGGGACATTTTTGCACTCAGATTTTGAAATTTTTGTTCATTTTAATCATAACTTTGGATAATTACATATACATATTTAGCCTCCCCCCCCCAGAATTTAAAAAATATGAATGACTGCAATACATTTAAAAATATGGTAGATTCTCAACCAATCAAGGAAGCACGGTGGCTCAATGGCAGAAGGCTCACCTCTGGTGCAAGGGATACTGGTCCGTTTCTCAGTCAAGTGAGTTTGTGGTGGACAACATCGTGCCCGCGAGTTTCTCGGGGTACTCCAGCATTCTCATTCCACCAAAGTCCACATACTCATTCACTTGCATTTATCTTTTGTCTTCTTTAGTCCACGGGAGAGAAAAGAGAAAACTTATCAAGAAAATTAAGAAAAGTATGTAATTTTATGATTTATATGTTTTCTAGTCTATTTGTAACACCCTACATCGTCTTAAGCTACGCCTAGTACTTTGTTTCTTGCTTGAAATAGTCAAGTTGCAATTTCCTTGTTTGAGGTTCTTTGCATATACATATTTATTTCTATATATTTTCAGAAATCAATAGTATGTGTAACATTTTATTTCGTACAAATGTTTAATAATACAGTTAGTTATGGCGTCAATTTTGACACTAATATTCAGAGAACTGTCAGTTTCACCAAACCTAATGTTTAAATACAAATTCTATAAATAAGCGATCGGCGACTTCAAATAAGATGATTTTTTTATAAATCAAAAATAAAAACGACGTTTAAAATGTTAAATACGTGCGTCCCTGCTCAATAAAGTTTTTAACCTTCCTGAGATTCTGACGAAACTTATGTGGGTGCAAACTCTTAAAAAAAAAAACTGTCCAAGCATAACGAAAATATACGTACGTGCATTTCTGTTTACGAAAACCTTGAATTCTTCCTTCAGATATTCTTAAAATTTATATGGGGTCATCAGTGACGAATTCTCTTTCAAGCAAAATAATAATAGTAATAAATCAAAACCGATCAATGTGTTACGAAATTATACTTGTGCATACATAAATATATAATAATGAAATGCATTAACGACACACTGTGTTATAGATTACACTAGTTAACAGATTTAAACTTTTTGTTTGTTACATGAGAAAAATCACCTGATCTTAAAGAAACTTTTCGCGCTGAATTCGAATATGCACTCGGTTTCTCTCCATCACGTACAGTTTTCCCGTAACGGAGGGATTTTCGGGAAATTCCCTCAAAAATTTCCCTTTTTCAGATATTTTATTTCCCTAGCTCCTGTCCCCTTACATATAGTAACATAGAAATTATACCTAAGTATACCTTGATTTATATTTAATAAACCCTAAAAGTTTCGTAAAAATCGCTTTGTTCTTTCTAGAGAAATAAATATATTTGTATGTATACTGTGTGCACTGTTAATTGCACCTGATAATAATGCTTTCAGATCTCCTGAGTTGGGGTAAAAACGATTTGCTTTATTACTACAAACACAGACATAAAAGTGAATATTTACAATAGTCAACAACACATTTGTATTGCTCTCTGTAAATTAGAAACGTGTATAAAAATAGAATGTACTTCCAACTTATATTTTTTTAAACGTACAGTATATGTATATCTTAATACATATATATACAATTCTCCAAGTTTTTTTCGTTTTGTTCATGAAATGGTTATCAATATTTGTTATCAAATGTAACAGAATACAAAAGAAAGAAAGAATGGAATACAGACTCATTGTTGAGAACAATGAACTAATGCAGTCTGAATTTTCCACTACGGTATCGTTTCCCCCCTCCCCCCGCGCATTTCTTTCTTTCTTGTGTTCTTGACACCTGGTGAGGGAGTTTTGTACATTTTTATATTGACGTGTGGTTTAACACTACTTTACTCTCAAAGTTGTCTTTGCTGCTAAGAGTGCTTTCATGTTTGATCTTAACGGCATTATACCCAACTAAGACCAGAAGTTTAGTTTGTGATCAGTAGAATGGCGTCAAGAGGACGGCGTTCGTGTGTTAACTCACCAAATAGCTTTTGTTATGTGTGTGGCCAGTTTGTAGTTAAAGGACAGTGTAGATCCATTACGCCATCGGTGAAACTAGCATATTATATATATTTCGGATGTCGTGTTGGAGATCAGGACAAAACTTGGGCACCCAACATAATTTGTGCGTCGTGCTACGTCACTTTACTTGCATGGGCCAAAGGGAAACGGAGGTTCATGAAATTTGCTGTACCAATGGTGTGGAGAGAACCCACCAACCATCTGGATGATTGTTATTTTTGTCTCACAGTAGTTAAGGGACATTCTAAAAAAGCAAACACACAAAGCAAATACACAAAGTTATCCCAACGTTAAATCCGCAATTAGACCTATAGCGCACGGGGATGAACTTCCACTTCCCGAGCCCCCTACCAACTGGGAAGAGATTTGGTCAAAAGACTCTGATGATGATCATGACCTTGATGAACCATCGACATCAACATGTACATCCAAGGATCCAACGTTCATCCCTGACTGTGTTCGCGAGCCACATTTCATCCGGCAATGTGAACTTAATGACCTAGTCCGTGATTTGCACCTGACAAAACAAAAGGCGGAACTTCTGGGAAAAAGGCTCCAGCAGTGGAACTTATTGGATGCAGAAACGAACATATCAGTGTACAGGAAAAGGCATGTTCAATTTTCAAGCTATTTCTCAATACAAGATAATGTGTGCGTATGTACGGATATAAATGGGTTGATGGCGGAGCTAGGAACTCCTTACGTTCCAGAAGAATGGAGGTTATTTATCGACGCGTCAAAGGTCAGCCTTAAAGCTGTCCTTTTACATAATATAAATAAAAAACTTTCTATACCACTTGCGCACTCAGTGAAGATTAAGGAATCCTATGACACCATGTCAACTTTGCTAAATCTTATAAATTACAAGGACCATTGTTGGCAAATATGTTGTGATCTCAAGGTAGTTGGTATTTTATTAGAACTGCAGTGCGGTTACACGAAGTACGAATGTTTTTTTTATGTTTATGGGATAGCCGAGCTGATGACAAACATTATGAAGTGAAGGAATGGGAACCTAGAGTGAATTACGTACCTGGAGAATGCAACGTCAAATACGCTCTTTTGGTAGATCCTAATAAGATATTACTACCGCCACTTCATATTAAGTTAGGACTTATGAAAAACTTTGTCAAAGCCATTGACACATCTGGTGAAGGTTTCAAGTATTTGCGAGATAAGTTCCCTAACCTGAGTGATGCTAAGATTTCAGCGGGAGTGTTTATTGGTCCCCAAATTAGGAAATTAATGCTTGATGACAGCTTTGACAGCAAGTTAAACAGTGCTGAGCTAGCTGCCTGGACAGCATTTAAGTGTGTTGTGCGCAACTTTCTGGGCAATAACAAAGCTGAGAGTTACACAGAAATCGTACAGGACATGATACAGAAACACAAAAGTTGGGTTGTAGGATTTCTTTAAAAATTCACTTTTTGCACTCCCACCTCAGCTTTTTTCCTGCTAACCTAGGTGCTCTCAGCGACGAACAGGGGGAAAGATTCCACCAAGATATAATTGCAATGGAGAAAATGTACCAGGGACGATTGGATCCTTCAATGATGGCGGACTATTGTTGGGGTCTTGTTAGAGAATGCAACATTTCTTACAAAAGAAGGAAGTAGTGTACGTTTTTGTAACCCAATGGAAGTTTCATACATTGTGATAGTTTTGATTGTCTTTTCATGACCTTTTGGTACATTTGTATTATTGTTTATTGTAAATTGTCAAACTTGTAAATTATATTGTATTATATTTTATATATGTGTTTGTGGTAATAAAGCAAAACGTTTTACCTCAACTTAAGAGATCTGAAAGCATTACTATAAGGTGCAATAAACAGTACACACAGTATACATACAAACATATTTATTTCCCTGGAAAGAATAAAGCGATTATTACGAAACTTGGAGGGTTTGTTAAATATGAATCAAAGTATACTTAGGTATAATTTCTATGTTAGTGTATGCAAGGGGACAAGATCTTGGGGTGTAAAATAAACGAAAAGGGAAATTTTTGAGGGATTTTCCCGAAAATCCCTCTGTTACGGGAAAATCGTACGTGATGGAGAAAAACCGAGTTCATATCCGAATACAGCGCAAAAAGTTCCTTTGAGAACAGGTATTTCCTTTTATGTAACAAAACCTTTGTTAACTAGTGTTATTCAGCTGTTATAGATTATAGGTTATTATAGATTGAAGAAAGGAAAGAAAGAAAAGAAAGAAAGAAAAGAAAAGAAAGAAAAAGGAGAAAACGTAGTGAGTAATATTGGCTTATTCAAGCTTCAAAATTGTTTAATATATTTATAAACGGATATTGCTGTTTCTTTTGCTATTGTAAATATCTTACTTTGAATTCATTTAGCTTAAGCATTGATTACATTACGTTTATATAATTATTGTGTATATATTGTTTTTATTTCGTTGAAGATCACTATAAATAGAAAAGAAGTTTGCGTGTAAGATACCAGCGAGCAAGTGCTTGTTAAACGTGAATCTGACTCTCGTTGGCCACGTCTGCGACCAAAATGACGTCATGCGCGAGAGCGACAAGAACGTAGCACAGCATAGCATCCTCCTTGTAGTCTTTCCACCATGGACTACACCTTGCAGACGCATATAACGAACTCACTAACACAAAATGCCTAATCGCTTCGCACATTTTATAGCTTATTTCTATTTAGTCCTCTGTTTCAATTTAAAATGCTTAATAGCAATGATTGTTAGAGCTGTGCCACATATATAGTAACTTACCTTATGACAGATTTACGTTGTATTTCTTACAAAGCATAAAATTTCCTCCCTCTTTGTAAATTTCGCTGTGCGTTTGCCACGTTTACGTAAAAGGAACTTCGAATTTTTCGATGAAAGTTTCGGAGATTTCTTTTTTTTAATTATAACTTGCTACTTTCTTAATTTTTTATTAAAGTGTTTTTTTTTTTTTGAAATTTGTGTTTTGTTTTTCTGCTTATTTCCAAGAAGAAATGTGACATTTTCTATCATAAGAAAGTGAGTTATTTATATTTATGTAATTTCTAAAGACATGCGACAATAATTTTGGACATAAGTGTACATATGCATGCTCGGGCCATACATCACATCTTCGCGGGCCAACAGTTAGAGAATTTGATCTTCCCAATATCGCAAAGACTGGATAATATATTGCACTCGGCTTGTGAAAGCATATAACTATAAAGGAATACCAAAGATACATATTTAAACTCTAGTTTCACTTAACAATTTCGACGCTCAAGCAGGGTGTTAAACTTCCTCATATCTAGATCCTACAAAACATCCACTAATACTACTTATATCACTCATTTTCAAACAATTTACTTTGGCAATTTAGATTTGAATGTTGTTGACTATTGTTTCTACATAATACTTTCCATTTTATTGCCACCAAAAGAAAAGTTTTAAAAATTGTAATCCTAAAAGTATGCAATTTGCTGAAGACATTTCACATCAAGTTTTCCCTTAATTATCAGCGTTGTCTTAGAGTAGTGGAATAAGTGTTGGTTTCATATCGGTGTGGTCGTGGGTTCGATTCCTCATGCGTACTGTAAGGTAATTTTTATCATTTGTAATATTCAAACTTTCAATATAAGATAACAAGAAGATGATCATTTTTTCTCGCTCTTAACCTTGAGAGCGCAGTGTTCTCACAATAGAAAAGTGAACTAAGAAGGATTACGTCAGCCGTATCTTCCTTGGTTGATACTGTCTTAATTTAACGTGTTCAGCGAACAACTGATGGATACGTAAGTCATATCGCTAGTATAGATCAAACATACGAATGATCGAACACAAACGTTTCCCAGCAATTGCTTATAACTTTCTGCTGCTACTACTGGTAGAAAGATAAATCTTTAATTCAATTCACCGTTTCACATACGTTTCATATCAAGAAAAGAATCTGAAATTCATTCATAAACTTCATAAAATATCAAATATGTAGCCAGGTCTCTACTTTTCAATAACAAACGATAGTAATAATAATAATAATAATAATAATAACTTCAGTTGAAGCAGATATTCAAGTGAAATTGTAGGCAGAAGAAAGTAGGCAACAAAGTGTTGAATAGCGGAAAGCTGAAAAACGAGGAAAATAAGGAAAATTTCGTTGAAAAATTCGAAGAAAAATGTTCAAACGAGGAAAGGATAGGTTACATGGGTTACAGAGCAGTTGTTGCAGAAAATGAGGGAGAGGAAGACGTGAAAACAGGTTGATACAGAAGAGAGCAGAAAGATGTACATAAACTTATATAATAAATTACGAAGAGAAACAGACAGAGCGAGGGAAGAGTTTTAAAAAAAGAAATGCGAGGACATTGAAGAATTAGAAACAGTTGGGAAATATGAGGAAATGTACAAGGAGGTGAAATCTATGGAATTTCGGAGGAAACAAGGGGGTATTATGATGGCAGTAGAAAATAAGAATGGGAAGGTAGTCAGCGAGAGAAATGAGGTCATAGGAAGTTGAAAAGAATACATTGAAAAATTATATGAGAGTAGGGATGGACCATGTAGCCTAAACGTTGAAGTAGAAAATGAAGTAGGCGAGGATGATAAAGGATCTAGTATCCTTCGGGATGAGTTTGAAAAGGCTATGTCCGAGTTTAGGAATGGAAAGGCAACCAGAATAGATAACATATATACCAATCAAATTCATTATAAACATAGAAGACAAGGGAAAGAAAGAATTGTTCCGACTATGCAATGAAATATATGAAACAGGAGAATGACCAAAAGACTTTCTGAAAACGATCATGATACCAATGGCTAAGAAATCGAACCCAAAGAGATGTAAGGATTATAGAACTATTAGTCTCATATCTCATGCAGCTAAAATTCTGCTCCGAATACTGAACAGAAAGTTATATGGCAGAACAAATAAAGATGTTGAGTAGGAGCAGTTCGGGTTGTAAAGATGCAAGGGCAGAAGAGATGCTATTGAATTATTAAGGGCGACCGGTGAAAGATTTATTTAAAAAGGGAAAGAGGTGTATGTAGTATTTGTTGATCTAGAAAAGGCTTTTGACTGCTTGAATTGGGAATTGTTGTTACGAGTTCTAACGAAGATAGGGTTGTTATAGAAAGATAGAAGACTCATAAGAAACTTATACATGAACCAGCAAGTAAGTGTTAGGATAGGGGAAGAACTGACGGAAGAGAGTGCAATTGGAAGGGGAGTTCGACAAGGATGCTGACTCTCGCCAACACTATTTAATGTCTATTTAGAAGAGAGAGTAAAAAAGAGCTTATATGATTATGATGGCATATCGGTAGGAGGTAGAATGGTTAGATGCATAAGATCTGCAGACGATATGGCACTTGTTGCAGAATCTGAAAAGAAAATCAATAAAATGTTTTAAAAAAATGACAAAGGGCTTTGAAGAATATGGGATGAAAATAAATGTTAGAAAGGCCAAAACCATGTTGATTGGAACGAACGGGTCTGTGTCTAGTATAAAAATTAGAAGGGAGAAAATAGAACAAGTGGATAGTTTTCGATATATGGGTAGTATTCTTAGTAATGACATGAAATGTGAACGTGAAATAAAAGCAAAGATAGGAATGTCGAAAGAAGCCTTTAGGAAGAAGAAAAGTCTGTTTTGTGGGACCTTGAATAAAGAGTTGAGAAAAAGACTCATAAAATGTTTCGTGTGGAGTGTTATACTGTATGTGGCGCTAAAGTGGACCTTACGTAAAAGTGATGAAAATCGACTGGATGCCTTCGAAATGTGGGTGTGGAGAAGAATGGAAAGAATTGTTTGGGTTGAGCGGAAAACGAATGAGAGAATGGTAGAAATGGTTGGTAAGAAAAGAACACTTTTAGATATTATTAGGAAGAGGAAAAGAAAGTGGTTGGAACATTGCCTAAGAAGAAATTGTATCATGAGGGACGCCCTAGAGGGTATGCTGGCGGGAAAGAGAGGGAGGGGGCGAAGGAGACAACAATTAATGGATGATATTAAAACAGAAATATCATATGCGAAGGCGAAGAGGTTAGCGGAAGACCGTGAAGCATGGAAGCTTCTCAGCTGCGGCAAGTGACCTGCCAATAAAGGAAGAATACCTATGATGATGATGATGATTTTAATTATTATTATTATAAATATTTTTATTATTAGTATTATTATTATAAGGGAATAATAGAGATAAATACTAATTAAGTAAAAATAGCTTCCAATAAAGAAAAAAATAATTGGCACCACGCAATTCCAACCAGGCTCTCTGCCATTCGAGTTATATGCTTTACGTCTGTGTTAACACTTTCTTATACAAAACAAATAAAATAAACTTATAGTTACGAAAGATGAAATTAGAAGTTTCATCTTCTACACGTGTTGATACAATTTAAAGAATGTGGAAATAATATCTGTCGTATTTTCATCTTGGGAAATTAGAAGTTAACGTGAGGAAGAACAGTAGAGGCGTTACTTAATGGCGTTACTCTGCCTAACTCTCGATTATTCAATTTGGGTCCCCATGCACCATAGTGAATGAATTAGGGATGCTTTGGCCCGGGATTACGTCACCTATTGAAATTTTGCTTATGCTTATTCAGGGGCCATGCACGATGGTACGAATGAATCAGAGGTACCTTGGTCAGGCTATGACGTCATTGAATTGGGAGTATTGGATCAGAGGTCATAATTACTAAAAATATGATCTTGATGATTCATTACGTTATGAAATAGTACAGGTTTACGAATGTTTTCGTTCCCTTTTATGGCATAAAATTTGGAGATTGTTATATCTTTGATGAGATGGACTAACACGGGTGCAAATGAAATCTTTAGTTTTACGTCCCACGATTATGCCGGTTAGGCTAAAGGCCCATACAGCAGAAGTGAACGCTCTACCACTGAGTCACCGCACATCTACTGGTATGAATTAGAGGTAGTTGGTTCGAGCTAATATGTTCGTTTGACGTCACTGAACTGGGATTTTTTAGCTTGGAGCTTATGATGGCTTGTTTCGTTCCCTTTTATGGGTATAAAATTACCAAAACAAGGTTTGATCTCTTTCTTGATGACCTATTACATTATGAATTAGTAGACCCCAGTAATAGTATAAATTCGTATTAATATGAAACACGAAAACTTTGGAGTTCCTTTGTGGCTAATCGGTTAGCGTATGCGCCTTTAACGTGGGAGACCAGGGTTCGATTCCCGACAGGAGCTCATGCGGTTCGGATTGTTATCCCTTTGATGAGATGGACTAACACTGGTGCAAATGAAATCTTTAGTTTTACGTCCCACGATTAGGCTAAAGGTGACGATGAGAAAGGAATGAAAGTGTGGGAGGAAACTGGAGCATCATGTTACCAACCACAAAACTACTTTTTGCGGTGTTTGAACCATGGACCCCATACAGCAGAGGTGAACGCTCTACCACTGAGCCACCACGTCCATTATTGGTGCGAATGAAGTAGAGGTATTTGGTTTGAGCTAATGTGTTTGTTTGACGTCGGGCTGACCCTATTTCACTTTTGGGACCCCACATGGACCATAGCGAATGAGTTAGAGATGCTTCGGTTTGGGATTGCATTACCTATTGTAATTCCCGGCAGGAGCTCATGTGCTTCGGATTCCACGTTAATCAGTAGGTCCACGTCTCATATAGCCTTGCTGCTGAAAGGGACGCTAAACTAAAATCAACTCAAAACCTCAACCTATTGTAATTTTGTATATGTATACTCAGGGGCAGGGATCACTCAGGACACATAAGACCACCTTAATTCACATCAGGAGTTGGGGGTGGGGGGTACAGGACCTCGTTCCCTTTGATGATTATCGATTTTGGAGCCTTATTACGTTATATGGAGGCGTATTTAAAATTATTTCCTTAAATTTGATAAGTACTTTGTGATCCACTTTGTTCCGTTTCAGGGGTGAACATGGAGATCTTGCAATCGTACCGAGTTCGATTCTTGGTGCTAGTTTAGGAAATGTTGAATTTAACGTCCCCAGCGAAAAACGATGGTGATGAGAAATGATAGGACGAAACAGGAGAAAAGATGTTCCCTTTTAGAGGTACAGAATTGCCAAATATAAACGTAAGCAATACGTTGTACCACGTGTTTTGTCTTTTGGCCCAATTTATTCTCTTGGATGAGGCCCTATTACCTTATATAGTTATATGGACGTATACAGGGGTTCATTACCTTTCATAAGATATGGGTATATTTGTGCACCCCTTTAAAATTTGGGTGGAGTACTTTGGCCCACACCATTCAATTTTAGAAATTGCCCAATTTAAAAATTTGGTATAATAGTATAGGACCCTAATATATATTACTATAAATTTGGGTGGTTCACTTCGTTCCGTTTTAGGGGTACAAAATTGCCAAAATATAAACATAAGCAATATGATGTACCACGTGTTTGGTTTTTTGATCCAATTTATCCTCTTGGATGAGGACCTATTACCTTATATGGTTATATGATCATGTATAGGGGTCTATTCCCCTATCATAAGACATAGGTACATTTGTGCATCCCTTGAAATTTTTGGGAATGGTACCTTGGCTCACCTCTTAAATTTTAGAAATTGCCCAACCACGTGTTTGGTCTTTTGGCCTAATTTATTCTCTTGGATGATGTCCTCTTACATTATATGGTTATATGGTTATATATAGGGGTCTATGTCCTATCATAAGACATAGGTACGATTGTGCACCCCTTTAAAATAAAATTTGGGAGGAGTACCATAGCCCACCCCTTAAATTTTGGAAATTTTCCAGTTTGAGCATTCGGTATTATACTACTGGACTCTAATATGTATCATGATAAATTTGGGTGGTTTACTTCGTTCCGTTTTAGGGGTACAAAATTGCCAAAATATAAACATAAGCAATATGATGTACCACGTGTTTGGTTTTTTGATCCAATTTATCCTCTTGGATGAGGACCTATTACCTTATATGGTTATATGATCATGTATAGGGGTCTATTCCCCTATCATAAGACATAGGTACATTTTTGCATCCCTTAAAATTTTTGGGAATGGTACCTTGGCTCACCCCTTAAATTTTAAAAATTGCCCAACCACGTATTTGGTCTTTTGGCCTAATTTATTCTCTTGGATGATATCCTATTACATTATATGGTTATATGGTTATATATCGGGGTCTATGCCCTATCATAAGACATAGGTATATTTGTGCACCCCTTTAAAAATTTGGGAGGGGTACCCTGGCCCACCCCTTAAATTTTGGAAACCGCCCAATTTAAAGATTTGGTTTAATAGTATAGAACCCTAATATAGATCACTATAATACCCCTATGCACTCCTCTTAAGCTTTTTGATAAGAGAGAACCACGATATTTTAAGGTTACCTTCTTGGTCTTGGTGTTAGTTCGTGTAATTTATATCTTAAATAACATTGACGGTTTAGTTAAAATCATCTCAAAATATTTTAGCCAAAATTTTTCAGTGAGTGCAAAGAGGGAATTGTTTCACGGTTAACCGCCAAACGTTATCCGGTTTTTAACTATTCGATTAAAAATTTATCGGTTTTTAACTATTCGATTAACTAATAAACGGTTTTTAACTATTCGATTAAATTTTGAGTCTACTAATTTCCAGTTATTACAAAAGTTCAAGTGAAAATTTGAAACTAATTTTTTTCGAACTCAAATTTTTCAAATCAAAAATATTCAAACTGAAATTTTCGAATTAAAAACATCAAACTAAACTTTTCGAACAAAAAAGTTGAAATCAATATTTTTGAATTCAAATTTTCAAACAAAAGAAAAACTGAAATTTTCGAATTATAAACATCGAACTAAAATTTGAAATAAAACTTTTCGAATTCAACTTTTTAAACCAAACAATTTCACACTGAAATATTTAAACTACAAATTCTAAACTAAAATTTTCGAATCAAAACATTTCAAATCAATTTTAGAACTAAAAAGTTGAAACTAAAATTTTCTAACAAAAAAATGAAATAAAACTTTTCGAATTCAAATTTTTTCAAACCACACAATTTCACACTGAAATTTTTGAACTAGAAATTTTAAACTAAAATTTTCGAAAAATGAAATCAAAATTTTCGAACCAAAACATTTCAGTCCAAATTTTTTGAACTAGAAAGTTGAAACTAAAATTTTCGAATTCAAATTTTTGAAACCAATCAGTTTCACACTGAAATTTTTGAACTAGAAATTTTAAGCTAAAATTTTTCGAAAAATGGAATCAAAATTTTCGAACCAAAACATTTCAATCCAAATGTTAGAACTAGAAAGTGGAAACTAAAATTTTTCGAATTAAAAGTTCGAACCTGTTTTCGAACTAAAAAAAATTATAACGAAATTTTCAAATCAAATTTTTGAACCTAAAATTTCAAACCAAAATTGTCGAACTGTAAGTTAAAGTTTCGAACAAAAGAAGTAATTCGAAATTTTCAAACTTCTTGAAAATATTTAACCATAGCCGTTTACTGATTTTAAAATTTTAATTGTCTTGAAGAAATATTTGGGACTAAGTTTTGAGAGATGAACCGTTTGGTAAGCCATAGCTAGACCGAGACATTGATATGGCTTGAAATGTAGTTCAATCAAGCTTTATTTCATCAGACAGTACTAACTTACGATCCGTTTTAGTGCATTTTTTGTTTCAGATCAACGGCCAGCCATAATTGGACTTTTTTTTTCGTATCATCATGAAAGCACGCCAAGCTTCTTCTGGTCATAGCCGCTACGCTACGTAAAACTCTGAATCCCTACCACAGAACAACCATAAACGCATATTTCAAGACCTTGAATCGAACCTGGGACCATTTTAAGAAAAGGTTACTTGCCACAGCGATTCCCATCTGATGAGATCAATCGACCCAGCCAATTTCTTGAAACAATATTATACTGTAAACTAATCAACTTTCAATTTAAAGAAATGTTGATTTTGCATTTGAATTACTCAGTTTTGTCACCGGTAAAGAATGCAGCATTTGCAGATTTGTTTTGCGACATCATTCAAAGCTCCGTTTGCTTCGTGTTCTGCAATAGGATTTCTTGAAAACGTGTTTGTGATGTTAGTTTGATTTCTTCCCTGAGATACGATACAAGTTTTGTGCCGTTCTACTATTAAGGATCGCTGTTTCACAACAGTGCGTATACTTCATTCGTCAGTCTTTCCATGAAACGTTATCGTACAGCTGATGCTGACACTTGCAGAAATCATCTTAACTGACCTTGCCACAGGAAGTCGCATTTGTTTTCATTACGAAATCCAACCATTCAGCCTATCTTGAGTTGCACTTTGTTATTACAGGAGAGGGAGAGAGGGAGAGGGAGAGAGAGAGCGGTAGATGTTTAATGTCAACCTGTTGATCATCTTAGCATTTTGTTTTGTTCTAAGGAGTACCAAGCATGATTGATTTTAAGGTTTCTTGATCTCATCAGATGGGAGTCGCTGTGGTAAGTAACCTTTTCTTAAAATGGTCCAGGGTTCGATTCAAGGTCTTGAAATATGCGTTTATGGTTGTTCTGAGGTAGGGATTCAGAGTTTTACGTAGCGTAGCGGCTATGACCAGAAGAAGCTTGGCGTGCTTTCATGATGATACGAAAAAAAAAGTCCAATTATGGCTGGCCGTTGATCTGAAACAAAAAATGCACTAAAACGGATCGTAAGTTAGTACTGTCTGATGAAATAAAGCTTGATTAAACTACATTTCAAGCCATATCAATGTCTCGGTCTAGCTATGGCTTACCAAACGGTTCATCTCTCAAAACTTAGTCCCAAATATTTCTTCAAGACAATTAAAATTTTAAAATCAGTAAACGGCTATGGTTAAATATTTTCAAGAAGTTTGAAAATTTCGAATTATTTCTTTTGTTCGAAATTTTAACTTACAGTTCGACAATTTTGGTTTGAAATTTTAGGTTCAAAAATTTGATTTGAAAATTTCGTTATAATTTTTTTTAGTTCGAAAACAGGTTCGAACTTTTAATTCGAAAAATTTTAGTTTCCACTTTCTAGTTCTAACATTTGGATTGAAATGTTTTGGTTCGAAAATTTTGATTCCATTTTTCGAAAAATTTTAGCTTAAGATTTCTAGTTCAAAAATTTCAGTGTGAAACTGATTGGTTTCAAAAATTTGAATTCGAAAATTTTAGTTTCAACTTTCTAGTTCAAAAAATTTGGACTGAAATGTTTTGGTTCGAAAATTTTGATTTCATTTTTCGAAAATTTCAGTTTAAAATTTCTAGTTCAAAAATTTCAGTGTGAAATTGTGTGGTTTGAAAAAATTTGAATTCAAAAAGTTTTATTTCAATTTTTTTTGTTAGAAAATTTTAGTTTCAACTTTTTAGTTCTAAAATTGATTTGAAATGTTTTGATTCGAAAATTTTAGTTTAGAATTTCTAGTTTAAATATTTCAGTGTGAAATTGTTTGGTTTAAAAAGTTGAATTCGAAAAGTTTTATTTCAAATTTTAGTTCGATGTTTATAATTCGAAATTTTCAGTTTTTCTTTTGTTTGAAAATTTGAATTCGAAAATATTGATTTCAACTTTTTTGTTCGAAAAGTTTAGTTTGATGTTTTTAATTCGAAAATTTCAGTTTAAATATTTTTGATTTGAAAAATTTGAGTTCGAAAAAAATTAGTTTCAAATTTTCACTTGAACTTTTGTAATAACTGGAAATTAGTAGACTCAAAATTTAATCGAATAGTTAAAAACCGTTTATTTGTTAATCGAATAGTTAAAAACCGATAAATTTTTAATCGAATAGTTAAAAACCGGATAACGTTTGGCGGTTAACCGTGAAACAATTCCCTCTTTGCAATCACTGAAAAATTTTGGCTAAAATATTTTGAGATGATTTTAACTAAACCGTCAATGTTATTTAAGATATAAATTACACGAACTAACACCAAGACCAAGAAGGTAACCTTAAAATATCGTGGTTCTCTCTTATCAAAAAGCTTAAGAGGAGTGCATAGGGGTATTATAGTGATCTATATTAGGGTTCTATACTATTATACCAAATCTTTAAATTGGGCGATTTCCAAAATTTAAGGGGTGGGCCAGGGTACCCCTCCCAAATTTTTAAAGGGGTGCACAAATATACCTATGTCTTATGATAGGGCATAGACCCCGATATATAACCATATAACCATATAATGTAATAGGTTATCATCCAAGAGAATAAATTAGGCCAAAAGACCAAATACGTGGTTGGGCAATTTCTAAAATTTAAGGGGTGAGCCAAGGTACCATTCCCAAAAATTTTAAGGGATGCAAAAATGTACCTATGTCTTATGATAGGGGAATAGACCCCTATACATGATCATATAACCATATAAGGTAATAGGTCCTCATCCAAGAGGATAAATTGGATCAAAAAAACAAACACGTGGTACATCATATTGCTTATGTTTATATTTTGGCAATTTTGTACCCCTAAAACGGAACGAAGTAAACCACCCAAATTTATCATGATACATATTAGAGTCCAGTAGTATATGCTTAAACTGGAAAATTTCCAAAATTTAAGGGGGTGGGCTATGGTACTCCTCCCAAATTTTAAAGGGGTGCACAAATGTACCTATGTCTTATAATAGGAAATGTACATCTGTATACGTCCATATAACTATATAAGGTAATAGGGCCTCATCCAAGGTAATAAAATGAGCCAAAATACCAAACACGTGGTTGCAGTAAAATTTGGTAATTTTGTGCCCCTAAAAGGAACGAGGTGGACCACCCAAATTTATAGTAATATATATTAGGGTCCTATACTATTATACCAAATTTTTAAATTGGACAATTTCTAAAATTGAATGGTGTGGGCCAAAGTACTCCACCCAAATTTTAAAGGGGTGCACAAATATACCCATATCTTATGAAAGGTAATGAACCCCTGTATACGTCCATATAACTATATAAGGTAATAGGGCCTCATCCAAGAGAATAGATTGGGCCAAAAGACAAAACACGTGGTACAACGTATTGCTTACGTTTATATTTGGCAATTCTGTACCTCTAAAAGGGAACATGTTTTCTCCTGTTTCGTCCTATCATTTCTCATCACCATCGTTTTTCGCTGGGGAC
Source organism: Thermobia domestica (assembly GCF_964235325.1). Taxonomy (NCBI): domain Eukaryota; kingdom Metazoa; phylum Arthropoda; class Insecta; order Zygentoma; family Lepismatidae; genus Thermobia; species Thermobia domestica. Next base: position 305,863,737 of record NC_137455.1, read on the forward strand.
GTTAAATTCAACACTTCCTAAACTAGCACCAAGAATCGAACTCGGTACGATTGCAAGATCTCCATGTTCACCCCTGAAACGGAACAAAGTGGATCACAAAGTACTTATCAAATTTAAGGAAATAATTTTAAATACGCCTCCATATAACGTAATAAGGCTCCAAAATCGATAATCATCAAAGGGAACGAGGTCCTGTACCCCCCACCCCCAACTCCTGATGTGAATTAAGGTGATCTTATGTGTCCTGAGTAATCCCTGCCCCTGAGTATACATATACAAAATTACAATAGGTTGAGGTTTTGAGTTGATTTTAGTTTAGCGTCCCTTTCAGCAGCAAGGCTATATGAGACGTGGACCTACTGATTAACGTGGAATCCGAAGCACATGAGCTCCTGCCGGGAATTACAATAGGTAATGCAATCCCAAACCAAAGCATCTCTAACTCATTCGCTATGGTCCATGTGGGGTCCCAAAAGTGAAATAGGGTCAGCCCGACGTCAAACAAACACATTAGCTCAAACCAAATACCTCTACTTCATTCTCACCAATAATGGACGTGGTGGCTCAGTGGTAGAGCGTTCACCTCTGCTGTATGGGGTCCATGGTTCAAACACCGCAAAAAGTAGTTTTGTGGTGGGTAACATTATGCTCCAGTTTCCTCCCACACTTTCATTCTTTTCTCATCGTCACCTTTAGCCTAATCGTGGGACGTAAAACTAAAGATTTCATTTGTACCAGTGTTAGTCCATCTCATCAAAGGGATAACAATCCGAACCGCATGAGCTCCTGTCGGGAATCGAACCCTGGTCTCCCACGTTAAAGGCGCATACGCTAACCGATTAGCCACAAAGGAACTCCAAAGTTTTCGTGTTTCATATTGATACGAATTTATACTATTACTGGGGTCTACTAATTCATAATGTAATAGGTCATCAAGAAAGAGATCAAACCTTGTTTTGGTAATTTTATACCCATAAAAGGGAACGAAACAAGCCATCATAAGCTCCAAGCTAAAAAATCTCAGTTCAGTGACGTCAAACGAACATATTAGCTCGAACCAACTACCTCTAATTCATACCAGTAGATGTGCGGTGACTCAGTGGTAGAGCGTTCACTTCTGCTGTATGGGCCTTTAGCCTAACCGGCATAATCGTGGGACGTAAAACTAAAGATTTCATTTGCACCCGTGTTAGTCCATCTCATCAAAGATATAACAATCTCCAAATTTTATGCCATAAAAGGGAACGAAAACATTCGTAAACCTGTACTATTTCATAACGTAATGAATCATCAAGATCATATTTTTAGTAATTATGACCTCTGATCCAATACTCCCAATTCAATGACGTCATAGCCTGACCAAGGTACCTCTGATTCATTCGTACCATCGTGCATGGCCCCTGAATAAGCATAAGCAAAATTTCAATAGGTGACGTAATCCCGGGCCAAAGCATCCCTAATTCATTCACTATGGTGCATGGGGACCCAAATTGAATAATCGAGAGTTAGGCAGAGTAACGCCATTACTACTAGTAGTAATGTAAATCGAGTTCATCGTTAAAATGATAAGATAGGCTATCATTTTTTTTTTTTTTACTTGAAGAACGTTTGGTGTTATTTTCCTTATTGACGACGCTGTATATAACTTGTTTTTGAGTCAAAGAAGGAAACCTCGAGTAAGTCATTGCGGCACTCATATAAAGAACGTCTCCTTATAAGAGGATTAATATCTTGTGAATAGTCTTGCATACAACGATTTTGACTAGCTAATAGTTAGGTCGAAGTTGAAGTGACACGGTAGATAAGTGGTTATTGCATTGAAATTATATTCGGGTGAATCGTGCTCAAATCCTGCTCAGATTGAAGATTTAGCAAATGTTTCAATATCAGTTTCAATGCGTATTCTTTGTGTAAGAAGCAAGATATTCTCTTCGGAAAGAAAAGGAAGTTGAAATAAGGAGAATCGAAAAAGGTTTGTCAAGGCATACAATCATTTACACACTTATATCCAGCAGTGGTTGTGGATTTTATATTTTCTTCTACTTTCAAGCATTTTATGATTCATACGTGGTCAGTAGTACGAAAATATGCTTGAAAGTAGACGAAAATACATTTCGTAGTACGTATTTTTATTTTTTCTGTATAACGAAATAATACAATAAATACACAGCATTATTGAGAATAACATATGTTGTTCATTGGGCAACACGCTCAGAACCAGAGAAATCCATCCTAGAATCAAGAGCTCTTTCGTTAGTCATCTACTTTTCAACTTTACCTGCATAACCACGTTGCTCAAGGCTGATAACTGCTGTCAATGACGAAAACTATACGTGTAAGTTGGGTTGTATCTGTCGATGCCATCCCGCAACTGCAAATTAACTGAAACCCAAGTAATGGAATTAGAACACGTAAGGAGGGAGATGCACATTTTTGTGGCCGTTTACTCTTGTTCACATCAACTTGGAAAATTGTTTAGAGACTAACAAGGAGTAAGCATATTTTGGCATTTGAATCTCAGGACCATCTACCGCGAGGTAGTAGTTCACATTTAAATTTCTAATATTTCAAATTGTGAGAGTGCAATAGCCATAAATAGCGACGAAAAAGCGTCATAGATGATACGACGCGTTAAGTTATCCAGAGACGGGGTGGCAGAGTGAGGCGAATATAGTCCTCACCTGCTAAAGTGCGTGCGTTCTGTTTCATACGTTAACCAATAAAGTAGATATTTATAACTACAAGATAAATATTAATTCATCATATGATTACAATGCATAAAACAATACAAATGTTCAAACAAGTTTCAAAACGTTTCAATATTCCATGTTAGCGAGCAAAGAATATAACTAATTCTGTAAATATATTGACATTATGAGTTATGTTATTGATACCACAGTTGGTTTGTAAAAGTGTTCTTAACGTTTCCTTTCTATATCCGTCGAAAGAGTGCGAGTTACAAGGGGGAGATGGGGAAATTCGCTTTGTTTATATCATACATCAAGTATTGCCTAAGAAGATTTCCTCCTCATCCCCCTTGTACTTTGCACGCTGTCTACAGATTGAAACACGAATAGTCAATAACACTTTTTATACTAGCGACTGTGATAATAATAATATAAGTTATATCAATATATTTACTGAATAAGTTACATTTTGTTTCTCATTGATATGGAAAATTGAAAGGTTATACAGCTATTTCAACATTTCTAGTGTTTTAAGAATTGCAAACATACAGTGAATTAACATTTCACTTGTAGTGACAAATGGTTAGTTTATTGATTAAAGCAACAAAAACAAACACAATATGACCAGAACAATTGCTACTTTTTACAATATATATCCATATTTTCGAAAAAATCCGACAAATATGTAATGGTTTCGTTTCAGGTTAAGATATTATTAATCTGCTGTTTTACTTTTCAAATGTAATTACGATTCTCAATGTTTTTTTCTATATTTTTTTTTTGAAAAAAGTTTTTGAGCAATAGAAAATACAACTGTTTTTCGGTTCAGTTCGGTTTGGTTTCGGTGAAGAGTTTGAAAATGAAGAGGAATGATATCTTTGAGTTTAATGTTTCACGATTATGCTTGTTAAGAGAGAGACCATGATTAAGGAACGTGAATTATGATGGACGAATTGGTGAAATGATAAAGTGCGAGGAAAAGGGAGTGTCCCGAGAAACCGCACGAGCACGATGTTTTTCACCTCAAACTTACTTGTCTTGGGAACGAACAAGGTACTCCACCCATCATATAGTTCAGTGGTCGGAGTCCCACGTTAGATTTGCGGTGGAAGAGCCTGTGAAAGTTTAAATGTTCCCGTTGCATCTGTGTTCGGTGTATCGATATGTTTTTAAAGTTACTGGAAATAACTCTGAAACGAGTAGAAAATAGAGACAGCTTACGTAGATACTTTTGGAGATTCAGAAAAACAACAACAACAACAAATATATTGGTCTGAGGCATGAGACTACAGGTAAGGTAATAAGGAATTTCTTTATCATTTACAATATTGATACTTCTGATCTATAACAACATAAAAATATTCATTTTCTCTCGGTCCTGTAGTTAAAACGAATTCTTCACAGGGGAAATAGTAACAAACTGACGTCAGATATCTAAAAGCATGATTCGTACTATCTGAGAACGTAACGTGTTTACAAAACAATTTCTGAATACGAAGTCTCTTCCAAATTGATCATAACTTTTCATAATTTCTACTTCTACGTAGAAATAATATTTTCGTTCACTACTTCCGATACATTCCATATATCCATTCAGCGAAAATTTGTAAATAGCCTTGTTTGAATTAGCCTTCTCCTTTTTTATATTCCTATGTATATTTTCTTAAAATATCAATATAACACATACACAATCCAAATTCCTTCCCAAAGAAAGGGTATTACTATGTATGATGAAGATCCTATGATGAAGATAAATCCTACTTAGTTTCTGTTACGGCATCCGAAATTAGGATCTTCATATTGTCCGTGATCTGATACCTGTTCCTCTCATTTTTCCATCTAGACATTAACCCTTCCAAAGTATCTCTCATAAGGTAATTCACCCTTAGACAGTGTAGAGAAAACAATTCCTTTTCCTTTTTCCTATCAACTTCAGTATGCTTATTCGCATTTATTTAAGTCTAATTTCACCCATCGTAGTGTCACTGAACATACTAGAGATTTTAAACCGAGACGTCTTATAATTATTTGTTTTGAACTAAAAGGAACAAACATATAATATAGACAGCAAACACAAATTTTAATATTAAATAATTGCATGTGCAATTCATATACGTAAGAAGTATTACACTATTATCATTTTATCATATTCTCATGTTAAAAAATAAATAAAACATCTGAGACCGAGTTTTGAACTGTTCATCTTCAAGTTTCACAAGTTCTTTACAAAGACTGAACGGCCCAACACTCTTGCCTATTGGTGGCATATGAATGGCTTGCAGCTAGTGTCTTTATAAAAAATAAAATTATCTATATCGTATTCTATCTATCTATCTATCTATCTATCTATCTATCTATCTATCTATCTATCTATCTATCTATCTATCTATCTATATCTATATATATATATCCCGGAATGGTGATAGATATATCTTTACGGTTTTGGATAAAGTCTTTGGACAAATTCCGTATGAGGATAGATTGTATTAAGATCCGTAAAATTTTCCCTAACATTAGGCAAATTTACAAAATAGTCGGGATTGGAGAGACTTGTCCGGACCACCAAGAAAGAAATCCTGCCTACATCCCCACAACTAGCTAAATGTTATACGAAAGGATTCCTGTAAACTTACTTGTAGAAAGTAAGGTTACTGAACTCACAATAGCTCTACGAAAAATTATGTTTTTAAGTTTTAAGTTCCATGGTTATGACGGCTAATCAGAAGGAGAAGTCGATGATTACAATGAAAAAAACAGTGCAATGAAGAAAGTGGAAGGAAACAGAACCTCGAGGAAATATATCCACACAGTATTTGTCCAGCCACTGGGCGGGAACTGGAGAGATACAGGGGCACAAGAATCAAAGTTGAGTGGCTACGACTGAAACAACCTCAAAAAATCGCTTAAATGTTTTAGAACAGGGTGAACAAAACTTACAGAAAGTTTTCAATTTAGGCAACGGGGCTCGGACCTCCAGGACACACCACTGCAACCACCCAAATATTAAACGAAAGCGTTGAAGTAATGTTTCATGTATAAAGTATTCTACTGTATCTTTTAAGAAAATTACTGCTACAATAATAACTGAATATCACGGAACAGTAAGACATATAACAAATTAAATTTAGAATATGCAGGAGGAATTTAGAATATGCTTTGCTACAAAAATACCTACAAACAGCTCCGAAATAGAAAGTAAGAAAATCACATACAAGATTCAGTATAGAGAGATATTATTAGTTACAGAATGGGTATACACTATTTCGAGATATGACGAGAAATGTTTACGATACTTTCCGTCTTGTCTCGATTCTCTTCTCCAAACCCATAAGATAGTTTGAATAACCTTGTCCGGTCTCAAATGTAAAATGTTAATTCTCGTGTCGATTTTTTCGGTTTTGTTTTAGAAACGAGATGGGAACTCCTCTTCCTGTGGGCAACTTTAAACAAAACGGGAATATTCTTGCCAAGCGTCACGTTTCTACTTGTACAATAATAAGCTCGTAAATTTTAATCTTCTACGAGATAATTATTATTATTACAATTATTGTTCTTGAAGATCTCAAAGTTCAAGTACTGAAAAATTCAAGTATTCAAATATCAAGATAAAACGTATGTCATGTCCGACAAAACGGCATAAAAAATTCGAAAGTTAAAAAAAAAAGACCCGATCAGAGGACGTGCAAATTACCGGCCGAATGCCTTAACAACTGAACCGCGATTACTACGTGGTAAGTGATTCCTCTTTTGTGTGTTTACTGTAGGATTCTTCTCCTGCACTTTCAAAGTTATATGCTATTTTTCTTCGTTCCAATACGTCTTTTGGATATTTTTATAATGATATAAGCCAATAATCTTTGGAGTAGTTTATATTAATATAGTTGTTCTTAAAATAGTTGTTCTTAAACCTTTAGTTCACAGTTTAGATTTTTCCACACACCAAACTATAGTTGTGACAGATTTAATTTTCATGCTTCACATTTCGTTCCAAAGCAGTCGTCATTACATTTTCAAGGCTTAACGCCCTCTACGATTCAAAACGTCAATTACACAAAGGGTTAAACAATGTACACCCGCAACAAATATTTTTGACAGTTAGGAATGTATTATTTTACCACACAAGACGTTTCTTTTAGATTCCAACGTAATTAACTGAAAACCTCGCAAGACACGCTGGTTTCTATGGTAGGAAAGAACTATTGTGTTTCACTAAATATTTTTTCTTCAAAATGGTTGTAGTAAAGAAGACTTAACTACTTAAGCCTTCGTTCGGTAAACTGAAAATCTCTGGGTTTATTTTTTTAACTGTAACTTTTGTTTCCATTCTTTCTCCCTCTGACCAACATTTCATGACAGAATTCTCACCTTAGGAAACTTCAGGAGCAGTAAAAGAATGACCGAAGTGTTATAGACACTAGGTTAGAAATCCTTGAGTTTTAGGTTCAAATCTACTGTAAGTCAATTTAAAACTTTTAAATTCAATTTGTTCTTGCAAGGTGTGTGGTGAATCCTCTTTTGCTGAAAGTTCTCCATCTAGAGATGAGATGCAAGAATCGTGCACATATTAACCGACAGGAAGAGCTGGAGATATCTCCAATTGAAATATTATCCGAAACATTAATCGATACTCATATTTGATTAAGTTTTAGTTCATTTCTGTTTATTCTGCTTTATGAAATTATAGTTCTCGACTACTTAGTATATAGCTAGAGGTAGTGAATGATATATCACGGCTTATTACATGAGAGCACTCGTATTCTTTGAGCAATCGTATTGTATATGCTTCTAATAAAAACATTGCTTAAATTATTAATTTTAAACTTAATAACACAAATGTATGTTATTTACACATAAAATATTACTATTTTGTTATATTTGAAATGTATGGCATGTTTTCTACTAATGCAATTGTTTTTGCAAATTGAACTGACACACAGTACAGATCTTGTGTTTACTTTCTTAGATTTTCTTCATTTTTCTTTTTTTCAGACTTTGTTTTGGCTATTTATTATATTTGAAGCATATACATGTTTCTAATGATGCAATGTTTTTTTTTTTTTTTTTTGCAAATTTACCTAACACACAGTGCACATCTTATGTTTGTTTTCCCAGGTTATCTTTCTGTTTTCTTTTTATTTCTTCTGATTCTCTTTTTATTTCATTTTCTGAAAATTGGAAAACAGTAATATAACTGCAGAAAATATTCTTGTTAAATTTAATGTGTAAATGTATAATAATAATAATACATTTAGAAAGTTAAAAACTACGATCGTTTGGCTGATAAAAAATATTCTCGTAAAACCAAGAGGGAAGTCAAATCATCTCGACCTGGTAATTTTTATCATAAAGCTTTAGTACAGATGTTAAAACTGGTAACTAACAAAAGTGAAGGTAACTTTGAAATGAATAATGTTAAACATTCAGAGATTTTCAAAATACTGTAACCTGTGAAATAAAATGAATGTTTGACGAACATTAATTTTTCCTTGGTATGTCTAAGGTTAAATTAGATTTCTTTGTAACCTTGTGATGATATCAATTTCTCTGTAGATACCAAACGGAGTCTCTACCTGACTTTTATTCTTTGCAGAGACACGGATATTTTTCTATTTTTGCTGTTTGCTACAGTGACTTTTTCAAACAAGTTATATCACTTGTAGAATGCCTTAAGTAGTCTTAAACCAATCAATCTTAACAGATTTTTTGGTTGTGTAACGTTGCGGAATATGGAAATTTGATGTGAAATGCACTTTTGCTCGTGTCCGTACGTCACATAGCAACTGAGCGTTGTCAATGGGACTACTACAGAAGACAAGGAGCATACTCACTCTCAGGAAACTTATATTCTTATCTAGAATGACAGATTACTGAAGGATATAGAAAGTGTTAACAGCTATCACAATGCAGTCTTATCCCGGAGAAGCACTAACGATAAGAATGGACATCAGTTATGTTTGCGTACAACAGAGCTGAAGGTTCAGGTTGTCTAATTGTGCCTTTCGCATTATCATAATGTATGAAGATTTAATAAATGTATATCCTGATGTATTAGCTTGAAGCATTGTTGTCATGTGTTGGTGTCTCATCTCCTACCCGTGCAACTGGAATTTACGTGTATGTGTATTCAGTCTCAGCAGATGAGTGCTAGGGATACCGATTCAACGCTTTCTTTGGCTGCCTACTTCCAAATTCCGCACTCCCATTTTCATCTTAATTTTCAATCTGGAACACTTTAGTTGATAGCTTAGGATATATTTAAAATATTCAAGTGGTAGGTTCTCATTTTGGGAGTGCCTGTCCAAGTTAGAGGAGACATTGTTCAAGTTTAGGACGCTATTAACTCTCTCTGTGTGAGTTTAGCGGAATCACTTAGTATTTCCAACCAGTTATAACCGACAGCTACTAAAATACCTCAAGAACAATGTAGCAGTGTGGAACGTATTGTAACATATTATATGCTTTTGCACTACGCATAGATCTTACTTGCTGAAGTAAAGTGTCTTATTACGTCAAGGACAGTTAGATTCTCTAATACTTCCCATAGGCTTTTTTTTTCTCGTGCAAGGGTCAGCATTTTAACTACTGTGAAAATAATATTGTTTACGTTTCTGTTACCTTCGTCAGTGTGAGTTGTTGGTAATGCGGAAAATTCAAGTTGGTTCAAGCGACAAGGGTATTAATAATATCCTAAGTAAGAGTTGAACACATTTAGAAGAAATGGGTGTAAGCAAGATTGTTTAACGTGGAAATATGTCTTTGGAGTTGTATCTGCAAGTGCAACCGTGTAATGTAATATAATGAATCTAAGATCAGAAACCCTAAATCAATAACTATCCTTACATGTCCCTTCCCGCAAAACCCGGAATACTCCATCTTGCACGCCCTAGGTTGGCAATTATACAGAGGTCTCTTTTTCCCCGAGTACCCAACTATTATAATAATCTAACAAGTGAGGTGAACATTTTTTTCGAGCTACCCGGTGTTTGAAAGAGCAATAAAATGCGTTCTGGCTAAATAATATTACTTGTGCACTCTTTGTTAATACTATTGATGTTACTGTTGTTTATTTTTTTAATTCTTTTTTTTTCCTGCTTGTTGACATTTTCCTGTGTAAAATGGCACAATTATGCTGTATCTGGAAATTTGTTCAATAAATAAATAAATAAATAAATATTGTTGTACGTAGGTATATATATGGTTATAGTTCTATAACAAATGTTAACTTGTGGCTACAGGAATAGAACACGTATCTTACGTGCTGTATATCGGGGTTTGGTTTCTAATGGAAGTTTGTGTCGTTGGGATCCTACACTAAGCAGTAACTCCACACCTCATATAATTTCGCAGCTGAGAGGAATCACTCACCCAATAATACAAAGGATATTCGAGAGGTTGAGGCAATGTTGAGTAGTGAGAGTAATTGAAAACGATTGAAAAAATGTCACAGTTTCTTTATTAGTAGTTTTAAAAAGATAGTGGTAGTAATTCGAAATGATGTTCAACTTAACATTTTCTTTATTATTACAAATGGTATTGATTTCTAGAAGGGTATTTTATTTAAAATGTCGATACTTTTTATCCTAATAGTGATCATTCAGCACAATTATATCTTTTAGTACATTCTTATGAATCGGTACCCGAAAACTTGCTGCAAATATTGATATGTATTTTTTTTTATCAAACTATTGAATTGTATGAACAAGCATTTGCACAACCCTAGTGTTTTACCAATACTTGCTTAAAATAATTTTGAATTAAACTGTGTTTATTCATTGCACGCTACTTTAAATTTAGAATCCTGGTTAGCAACTCTATTGACAGGTATTGTAATAACAGAGTATCAGAATACAAGAAAATAACTGGTATTCTTGAGTTAGTTCACTTGTAGCTGAGTATATGATTTAAAGATTTATTACGCAATACCCTTGTAGATGAATATATATTTTAATGAATTATTACGCACAAGAGAAGTTTCTCAATTAATACATATCTTTTCAGGTTGTTGTGGTTTTGTTTATTCATGGCTGCTATTGCACTAACATTCCTCCTCATTTATCAATCATGGAGAAAATTTCAAGACAATCCTGTTGTAATAATTATTGAAAGAAATTACAATGAGTGGAAGATTCCATTACCTGCTCTTACGATTTGTCCACCAAATTTGCTCAGTCGGAAATTCAAAGGGGTTATCAAAGAGTAAGTACAGCCAATCATGATTTCAAAATGTATTAAATATGTTTTTATTAGAATTGGCATTCTTAATCATTAAGATCTTGCAATAATAACAGTGTAATAATATTATACAAGAAGAAAGTGACTTTGCCATCTTGTAATACATGCCATGGTAATAAATGTAGTAAAACAAGTTATTTATATTTTACATTCTGAAAGTACCATACCTTTCTTATCTACCATTATCATAATCATCATCTGAGGTATTTTGTCATTATTGGTAGGTCACTTACTGCTCTTACAAAACTTCCACGCTTCACGGTCTTCACAGAAGCGCCTTATTCAATATAAAGATTTACTGTTTTACCAAAAGTTATGGATATAGAGGTTTCGACTATGTTACCTTCTTTGATAATGGTTTATCACCTTTTATGGTTATAAGGGTAAGAATAAGAGTTTGTTCACTTTTATGAGTAATGGGAACATAGATGTATTTCTCTAAATTGTTGGGAGTGAAATAAAATTTTCATTTGTAAAGGCCTACAATTATGCTCTTTAGGCTAAGGGAGGCGGATGATTAAGGTCACTAATTGATGATGGAAGATCTGCTGGAATTAAAATCTGGGTGGAAGCGTGAGTACCTAACGGAGAAAAAGAACACTATATCCCCTACAAATTTACTTGATGAAAACTGAACCAGGGACCCCAGAGCTAAACGCACCAGCACTTGAACGACATAACCACCACAAAAATTTGTGAAAGGATACGTTGACTCACCCCGTATATTTCGAAATTGTCAATAAATTTAAAATGGTAAATGTTCTCAAAGACCCCCAGATACTTTCATGGGTATAAAATTCGCCAAATATTAGTATTGCACGTGTTCGGAATATACAAGAAAGCAGGACGAACCATAGGGGCCGGTTTCTCCATTTTTTCACCTTTCGTATGTAGTATATATATATATATATGGGTTATTCCATTATAAATCGCCAAACAGTCCCCAGGTGACCATATGGGATTTTGATGAAATTTGGCACACAAGTGCCTACATCCTTTGTAAGAAAGTCTTATAATGTTTTATTTTCCTCTCGCTACCTGTTCCTGAGAAATTGACCTAGAAGTTAGGCAGCCCGCATCATTACTTGATAAACACGCTGTTTTTTGTAAATTTGTAAAGAGCAAGAATTCGGTTACTAATTATGTTACATGGGTCAAACTTTTTCTGCAATAAATATACCCATCGTTATAATGTAGTAATATGTTGAAAGCGGCATAACCATTCTATATTCCGATATATGAACTGTCAAAGGCAGCACTCTTTTACATTACAGTTTGTAAAGCTCAGTTTTTAACATGTCGCAGATTTCCTAGATAACACAACATATGTCTATGTTTGTGCGCAAAATTTTACAGAGTAGTGAACTATATGCACCAGTAAAGCAGAGCTGTTTACATTTTATTTGCAGGATTTATGGGAGGTTAAAGTTGGTATCATTGCAATAAAACAAACTTTTTGCTTATTTTCAGAGCTCTATTTAACTATGTTGACAGTTGAATATGAGTATGATATTTTGGATGAGCATTGCTATTTATGTAACAGACAATTTATGTGAATTTCAAAACCCTGTTGTATTTCATTCCATTTCAAATCATCGCCTTTGTCAACAGGTGTCGGTAGTCTTTAATGTTTAGAATGGACGTGGAGAGTGTAAGTAAAGAAGTATGTATGCGCCAGGTGAAATTCATTTAAACTGATTGAGCACTTGAAAACATATATTGTAATACTATAAGAAGAAAGAATCTGCCAAATACTGAAATTAATTGTTACAAAATAGTAGAGTTCTGTGGGTCAAAATTGCAGTTCAGTATCAGTAATAAGAAGTTGAGCGTTCAAATAAATAAAGAAACATGCACACAAAGTGAAAAGTAACATAATAAACCTGTGGAATAGGTTACCTAAGCAATTGATACGTGCATGTTGTGAAACATAAATGCTTTTAAATTGTGGAAACTTATATGAACAAACACTTTGCAAAACAACATACCTTTCTTTACTTTCTAAGACAAGCTAGTACGTTTTGGTAACTATTATAATCGAGTCTGTATGTTCGTCCGCTGCTACCTTGTAATAAAGGTACTTCCAGGGTACAGATAACATCATGAAATAATATCCAGGCTTCATCTTTCCGCAGTGGCCATGATAGCACAGAGAAGTCAGTTGGTACCATGAAATTCACATGTACATCTTTATTTTCACATGATACTTCGTTGACCATACCAACGTACCTCTTACTGTCATACATGCATGCAAAGTACACATCACTAAGAAGCCTATCTTGCCATTCTTCTCTTGTCTACACCAGACAGAGGTACCAAACTCGTCTGCAGAAATTATCTTCATAAGGACTGTGTTTGCCTCGGTTGGTATAAATGCACGGTGAGAGCGAGTTCCAGGAATAATCTTCAAGTTTGTGTATTGCTTTTCTATGCATTCACTTTCCCTCAAGATATCTTCAGCAAACACATAAAATAGTGTATGACTTTAATGTTGCTGTCAGCCCATTCGTACATCCTCTGTTCAGTAACAATTGGTCTGGTAGGTGACTGAAGAGTGGCTCTGGCTGTCAATCTTTTTGTAGTTGCTCCGATACCATCACATGGACTTTTGACGTAGGATGTTGCATAATAGTGCCATTCTGCTTTGATTCCGGACCAGTTTCATGCCGACGTAGATTGTAAATGTTCTAATTTTTATATTGTCATCCAGCACCATCACTGGAGTAGATTATCTTATCTAGCTGCCTATCTTGAAGGATTTGTCAGGTGTATCATGAAATGCCTTAGGAATATACAGACAGTAGTAGCATTATGCTGTGAACTGTCTCATATGCAACAGAAAGTGATACATTGCAACAGGGCGGTTCCAAGATATGATCAAGGGAGGGGCTAAACCAAATTTTGCCGTTTTATCCAGTGTAAAGCAGAATTGAAGTCCATTTTATGCAGAATATACGTGAGCTTCAAGGGGAGCTATAGCCCCTATAGCCACCGCTTGGATCCGCCACTGCATTGCAGGGTTTCATTATCATTATAGTACACCACGAAAGGATGCACAGTTGCCTGTGATTTCTACCAATGGTACCCTTGAACCTCGTCCTGTATATCAAACGTGTACTTTTCGGCAAAACTCAGTAAAACAATTAGCTCTGCTTTCTGAAGTGAAGTTTTTATATTACTCCGGTATGCAGCTTGAGCTTTGGCTATGTAATGGTGCTGTCTAAGACTATAAATTCCCTGAGTCAATGTGTCACAAAACTCATTCACAGAGAGCTGTAGAATTTGTAATGTCAACCGGTATGTGTGAACCTAGTTTTTAAACTTAACACAGTCATCACCTTCAAGTAAATGATCATCAGAACCGTTTACTAGATAATCTTGCACAGCCGCCTTACTTTCACAGTTACCACAGGAATGTATCTTCACTGTCTGTTCGTTGCATCACACACTGCAACGTTCAGCAGTGTCTTGTAGTTGTGTCCTGATTCAGGAAGGGCATCGGCCATCAGTTTCATGTTTTGATGATATTGAAACACACACACATACATACAAACACACACACACACACACACACACACACAAACACACACACGCACGCACACACACACACACACACACACACACACACTGAATGAGTGCCTTTTGCCTTACCTCTAATGCACCACTTCGGCCTTAAGGCACAAAACTTTGCAAACTCAATTTTATACTGTGGTTTCTGTTAGCAGAATTCATCATATGTTTCATGTATATTCATCAGTAGTAGATTTTTTTGAACTTGAACTTTACCCTCATTTGTATACACATACATACATTCATTCATTCCAGGACAGATTCTGGAACACCCATCGCTTTCATAAATGATACTACTTTATTCACTGTTACCTTGGGAATTACTATCCGAGGTTTTTGTTTTTGAGGTGATAGGATTCCTTTCTCATCTTAGGTTCTTTGCTTTTCGCACTACATAAGCTGAGCCCCTAAAACTCTGTGCAGTTTTTCTGTTACTCCAAGTTGTATGAGCAAATGCTAAGATTTAGAATTTCTGTTTATAGGAAAATGTTTTGTGACTGCTGTACGAGCATAGAGAAATCAGCACACCTGTCACATTTCTTTTCAGTAGAGAAACGTAGTGCTCGGTATTCCAAGAACACCTTCTCCTGTACAACATTTGTTATCTGCTTCACTTTTCTCTTGCTGTATCCCTTCCTGTCTCTCTTATTTACATTGGTCTGTGGTGAGCAGCAGTTTACAAATTTGAGAGACACGTTTATTTGCTCTTGGTGAACAGTGTTTGGTGTGTAGCTAGGATCATACTTATCATCATCATCACTGCTGTTTCTGGTACTGGCACATCTAACATGTTTAACACAATTTCTGAAATGGCACGAGGTTAATACCAAGCTCATTGGTTTTGTCCTCATCCAGAGTGGAGAGGGACTCTGAAAGTAAAATTACTTCCATTCCCCATATCCGTTCTAAACCTGAAAGAATACCGACACCTGCTGACAAAGGCGATGATTTAAAATGGACGAAAATGCATCAGAGTTTTGATATTTAAACAAGTTGTTTGTTATATAAGTAGTAATGTTCGTCCAAAATATCACACTCATATCCAACTGTCAACATAGTTAAATAGAGCTCTGAAAATAAGCAAAAAGTTTGTTTTATTGCAATGATACCAACTTTAACCTCCCATAAATCCTGCAAATAAAATGTAAACAGCTCTGCTTTACTGGTGCATATAGTTCACTACCCTCTAAGGTACTGCATACAAATACAGGCATTTGTTGTTTTATGTAGGAAACCTGTGACATGTTAAAACTGAGCTTTATAAACGGTAATGTAAAAAAGTGATGACTTTGATAGTTAATATATCTGAACATAAAATGGTCATGCCACTTCCAACAAATTACTTCATTACAACGATGCATATATTTATAGCAGAAAAAGTTTGATCTATGCAACATAATTAGTAACCGAGTTCTTGCTCATTAAAAACTTAAACAAACAGCGTGTTCGGCAAATCGTTCTGCAGACTGTCTTAATTTCTTAGGAACTGGTAGAAACAGGAGAATAAAAAATTACAGACTTTCTTACGAGGGATGTAGGTACCTGTGTGTCAAATTTGATCAAAATCCCTCATGGTGGACTGGGGATTTTTTTTTCTAATTTCGGTAATTATATATGGACTTATCCATATGTGAATAATTGTACCTAGGTTTGGTTTTGGATACAATGATTTTTTTGTTCCCCTATATATCGTTCTTTTCGATTTCTTGTTGATTTTTCGTATAATAATAATAATAATAATAATAATAATAATAATAATAATAATAATAATAATAATAATAATAATTATTATTATTATTATTATTATTATTATTATTATTATTATTATTATTATTATTATTATTATTATTTGTTCAGTCTTTGGTTTATATTGAGTTGGGCCACATACGTAGTTGTTTCACTGCAATGTGGTTTTTGTTTCTGTCCTTCCGTTATTTTGTTGTTTCTATTTTCTTTTTTGTTTCCTCTTTAGTGTCTAGGTAATGTTGGTGTTATCATTGTCGTTTAAATTGCTTTTATTTCTTGTTAGATCAACTTTTGGTTCAAGGCCTTACGCTTTGCATGCAAAACTTTTTTTGTACGGTTGTTTTCGAGCCTCTCTTCTTTTTTTGGGAAGGGGGGGGGGCTTGAGATATAGCTCTGTTTTGGTTGTGCTTTCTTCTTCCTCATGAGTTCCGGTTTCGCTTATTACTCATTTTGTTTCCGTTCTTTTTGTTTTGTTTTTGATGGATGGGTTTCTGTCTGTACCTTGTTTGGTATTTTCGTTTTCTGTTTACGTTTTCTCTTTCTTTTCTCTACTTTTGGCTTTATATCTTTTCTTCCTTTTTTCTTTCTTTCTCAGTCCCCTCTCAGAACTTGTTGTTTGTATTCGGAGTCACAATGTATGTCACTCGCTTGGAGACTTCATTCTCGTTTCTGTGTTGCTACATTCCTCCGGTTTATTCGGGTTTGGTTTATTTTTATAGTGAATTCCTATATACAATATCTTTTATGTTTATGTTTTCAATAGATGTTTCAGGTTGTTGTTTAGTGCCTGGGTCGCCATTCTATTTTCATATATTGCTTTCTTAGGGCCAATTTCTCTCTGAGTTAGCTCCATGTGAACGTAGGTTTTCGCATTGGCAACCGACATCGGTGAACCTGTGGCTGTATGTTTGTGATAGAGAATTATTGTTCTCCGAATCTGGCGTAACTTTTACAGGTCAGAGTATTAAGCCCTTTCCTTTCTAGTAATGAGACTGGTAGTTACAGGATTTTTCCGTTTCATTCTTTTCTAGCCAATCATATCTCGAGGTGCGATAGTTTGACACGAGTTCTATGTCTCTCGTTCTCTTTCTTTTTACTGTTTTTGGGTGAAGATTTTCTATATCTGTGGAGTATTCGAAATCTGTGGGATTTATTTTACCGATCTTTCTATTTCTTTCAGGAGGGTTTGTGGTGTGTCTTGGTGGTATTTGGTAGAATTTGTTTAGTGTTTGTGTGAGTTTCCTCGGTTTCCTTTTCAGGGCTATCGGATTTATTTCGTATGTTGGGGAGAGATATGCAATTTTTCCCAGTACTTCCAGTTTGTCGGGAGTTTTGATTGAGATCTTGTGCATGAGTGATTCTTTTCATTTTCTCTTTGTATGTTAATCTGCATCTTTATCCTTTTTTCTTCTTTTTCATTTGTCGTTGTTTTTGTTGGGTTTGTTGGTGTCTTTTAGTTTTGTTTGGGTCAGGTATGTCCAATTTAACTCTTTCTTGAAGTTTATCTGGTGCTAAGAAGGGCCCTTTTTTTCGTGGTGGTTTTCTTTCCTTTTCTTTTTCTTTTTGTTGAAGTTTTTCAGTAACTCTATGAGGTGTTTTATCGATTCCTTTCTTGGTTGCCTTTGTGGAATAAATTGTCTCCCTCGTTGTGTTCCTATTTTGTGTTGTGATTCATTTATTGTTGTTTTATCGTTTTTCCTTTTTAGGAAAAAGGGGATACATTTTTGTCTTTGGAATGACTCGTTTGTATTCTCTAAGCCAAAGCGGGATTTACACTCCTCTTGGATAATTCTTTGCCTTTCTCTACAGTTCGTCTAACGAGTAACTTGTTTGTAGTGTTCAATGACTTCTCTGTTTATTTCAGTATCAGCAATTTTTTTAAAAAATATGTTTTGTATATTTGGTTCGGAACTGTTTGGTACTTTGATGTATTCAACCAAGTTTATATCTGGTTTCTGAAGCCTTATTTGTGGTTTGCCAATTTGGACACCGATTTCTTGTTTATCTTCTTTGTGCTGCGCAAGATGTCATTTGTAGACTAGTTTGCGTAACGTTTTAAGTCTCTCTTTCTTTTCCATGCTCAGCCTGTAGTTAAGCTAAGAGGTTCTGCGTTGGTTCCCCAGGGCTTATGAGAAATTTGGTTTCTTCTTAGTTCTTGGAGTATTGCTCCTTTCTTCTTTTCATTGCTAGCAACAAGTTATTCTTAATGGAATTTTATTGATTCATCACTTTTAAAAGTCTCCTTAATATTTGTGAGACATCTAAAACGTTACGCGTACGTCTTTCGATCCCTGATGTTTAATTTCTTTAGTTTGGAAATTTTGGTTTAATTTTCTAAATTGAAATATTTTAGTTTAAAGTGTTGTATACTATTCTTTATTTAGTAAATTTTTTACCTAATGTTTATCTGTTTTAATTTTTGATTCATCATTTCTAAAATTTAAAACTTGAAAATTTATGCGTTAGTTGATAATTTTTGATTAAATGTTTTAATTTGAAATTTGTTAGAACTTCTTTAATATTTTAAAAATATTATTCCGAAAATTCTATGTAATATTTTCGGTGCTTGAAAATTTGAATAGCAGTGAACAATCATTTGAGGGTTAAAATAAGATTAGGATCAATTTTGAATAACCATTACAAGAAAACGGTTCACAAGGTTTAAAATATCTTGAGGCGTTAATATATATCAGAATAAGATTGTGCTACATCACAGGGGTTATATAAACATAACCAAGAAAGTTTTCTCGCTTTTTGTAGCGTTCTGGGTTCATTTAGCCCTCACACCGTGAGTTGAATGCGAGTGTATATAAGGAGAGGGTCAATTATTTGTGTGGGTATATCCAACATCCTACCCGGTTGTGGCATTTTAATTACGCCGTGAACTTGTGTAAGGACAGAGTGAACATGGGACCTCTATAGAGCGTCATTAAGGCATTTGTTGTACGAGTAAAAACTGGGGCAAACGCCGCTGCAGCGGGACGGAAGATGTGCCATCTTTTGGTGAGAGTGTCATGACTACGTACTGAGTGAACTGGTTGTTTACCAAGTTTAAGGACGGTAACGAAACACTCGAAGACACATCACGTGCTGGAAAACTAACACATTTACAAAAATGAACATCTTCATGAGACTATTGAGGCGAAAAGTGGCAGACATGTGAAGAACAGGGACTATAATTCAGTGTGAGTAGAGAAACCATTCGACAACTGCTAAATCAACTAGTAAAGCAGTAGAAGTTGGGTCAATGGGTCCCACATAATTTGAGAAAATGAAATGAAATCATTAAGTTTTACGTCCCACTATTATGCCGGTTAGGCTAAAGGAGACGGTGATGTTGAGTAATGAATGAAATGGTGGAATGAAGAAAGTGGGAGGAAACGCGAGAATCCCGAGGAAACGCATGCACATGGTGTTTGTCCACCACGAAATCCACTTGGCGGGGGCTGGGATCTAAGCCCGGACCCCAAGCACCAGCTTAACCACTGAGCCACCGCGCCCCCTCCCACATGATTTGACTCCGTGCCAGAAGGCAAAAAGCAAAAACTCCTGTCTTTCTTTCGTGTCTCGTCTGAGGAATGAGCCATTTCTGGACAGGATGATGACATGTGATGAGAAGTGGATTCTGTACAAAGCTCCATTACACCGTCATCATTGGTTATCGTCCCGTGAACCGGTTCCAAAATAGCCGAAACTAGCACTGCACCAAAAGAATGTTCCTCCGTGTGCTTGGTGGACTCCTTGCGGGATCGTCCATCGGGGATTTCAACCCGTTGGTCAGAGCAACTGTGTGTTGTAAGCATTTGATCATGTTCAATGAAACTCAAAACTGTGGAGCCAACACTTCTGAATGGCAAAGGGTCCATCATTTTACAGGACACGACAGGGCTCCTCGTGGCTTGGATCATCCGGTGCACCATTCTAATTCTTGTATGGGAAACACTATTGCATCCACCATACTCCCCAGTCTTCGTCCGATTATCACCTGTTACATTGCTTGGACAATCACTCTAGAGGACACAAGTTCAAATCCCTAGTAGAGGTGCAAAATGCACTTGCTACCTTCTACGCTTCACAGCCCACCAAGTTGTACCGCGTTGGAATCCATAATCTTCCAGAAGGATGGTAAAAGATCATCGAAGCTGATGGGAACCATTTTTAATCTTCCACTTTCGTTGTAGGTTGCATATCGATGTTCGAAAGTGGTGGGTGAAAAAGCGATACATCTTTCTTTTTTACCTTTATATCATGCCCATTTTTAATCAACATGCACGGTAGTGCATGGCAGCCAAGTTCCGCGAATAACTGGCCTGCACTACCGTAAGCATGTTATACACAAACAAGAGTTTGGGCTAAAATCGATTTCGAGGATCTGTAAAAATGATTCTCTTAAGAGTAGAGATATGAGGTTTAAAATGTGAGAAGATACCCGAGAGTTGTGCTCATATACCAAATCGTACATTTCTAGATTCAACCATATTTGAGTTCTAGACCCCTAAAATATACACTTTTCAGGCTCACTGATTCACTTACTCACTCATCAAATTGATTAGGTACTTCCCAATGAGATAGAAACATGAAACTTTGCATAAAGGTACCTTATACTGAATTGAGTAAGATAAAAGCACAAAATGTGAGGAATGTGTTATGGGATTTTTTTGTGGTCGAAAAACTGTTCCTAGGCAAGCAAGAAAACTGTTCATTCACTCACTCATTCATTTTATTAGGTACCTCCCAACGAGATAGAGACGTGAAACTCTCCATAAAAGTGCCTTATAATGACTTGAGTATGGAAAAATACAAAATGTGAGGAATGTGTTATGGGAATATTTTATGGGCGAAAAACTGTTCTTAGCCAAGCAAGAAATATGTTCATTCACTAGCTCATCAAATTGATTAGGTACTTCCCAGTGAGGTAGAAACGTAAAACTTTGCATAAAGGCAAATTATAATGACTGTAGTATATATTATTATAATAATTATGAAATTATAATTATAATTATGAAGAAAAAAGTTCGTAATGTGATTTATGCTATAGGAGCTTTTATAGGCAAAAAACTGTCCTTGGCCTAGCAAGAGGTCGGTACATTGACTCACTCTTCACATTTATTAGGTGGTTTCCAATGAAATAGAAGCGCGAATCTTTACATAAAAATACCTTATAATGACTTCAGTATGTAAAAAGTCCAATCGGAAGTCCAATATATTATGGGAAGATTTTCATGGGCGATTAAGTGTTCTTAGCCAAGCAAAAATCGATTAATTCCTTCATTCATCAAATTGATTAGGTACTTCCCAATGAAGTAGAAACGTGAAACTTTGCATAAAGGCAGCTTATAATATACATGCGTATGGGACAGGGTCCGAAATGTTAAGAATGTGATATGGGAATTTTATGGGCGATAAAGTGTTCTTAGCAAAGAAAAAAAAAATCGGTTCATTCACTCACTCTTCAAATTGATTAGATACTTCCCAATGAGGTAGAAACGCAAACCTTTGCGCAATTATAATGACTTGAGTATGTAAAATGACCGACATGTAAAGAATGTGTTATGGGAATTTTTTATGGGCGAAAAAGTGTCCTTAGCCAAGCGAAAATTCGGTTCATTCCTTCACTCATCAAATTGATTAGGTACTTCCCAATGAGGTAGAGACATGAAACTTTGCATAAAGGTACGTTATGAGGACTTAAGTATGGAAAAACTCCGAAATATCAGGAACGTACTATGGGAAATTTTTATGATCTAAAACCTCCTTAGCCAAGCAAGAAATCGGTTCATTCACTCACTCGTCTAATTGATTAGGTACTTTCCATTGCGATACAGACGTGAAAATCGACATAAAGGTACCTTACAATGACTTGAGTTTTCAAAAGGTCCGAAATGTGAGGAATGTGTTATGGGGATTTTTATGGGCGAAGAAGTGTCATTAGCCAAGAGAGAAATCAGTTCATTCATTCACTCTTCAAATTAATTAGGTACTTCCCAAAGAGATAGGTACGTGAAACTTCTCATAAATTTACCTTATAACGACTTGAATATGGACAAGTCCAAAATATGAGCAATGTGTTAGAGGAATTTTTTATGGGCGAAAATTTGTTCATTCCCTAACTCATCAAATTTGTTAGGTACATCCCAATGAGGTAGTAAAGTCAAACTTTGCATAAAGGCAACTTATAATATACTTGAGTATGGAAAAAGGTTCGAAATGTGAAGAATGTGTTACGGGAAATTTTCTGAGCGAAAAAGTGTCAGTTATGCAAGAAGTCGGTTTATCCACTCACTCGTTAAATTGATTAGTACTTACTTTCCAATGAGATAGAGATGTAAAATTCTGCATAAAGGTATCTTATAACAACTTGGGTTTGGAGAAAGTCCGAAATGTGAGGAATATCTTACGGGAATTTTTTATGGGTGCAAAACTGTTCTTAGCCAACAAAAAATCGGTTCATTCATTCAGATATCACAATAGATTAGATACTTCCCAATGAGGTAGAAACGTGAAACTTTGCATAAAGGTACCTTATAATGGCATTATTATGGGAAAAGTTCGATATGTGAGGAATTCTATGAGACTTTTTTATTGGCAAAAAACTGTTCTTAGCCAAGCAACAAATTGGTTCATTCACTCACCTATTTAATATATTATTCACTCACCTAATTAATTCCATATATCTTATTGACCAGACTAAAAAAATAACCATTTCCAGTTTAGATTTTGATCATCATTCTGTAACAACGGACACAGATAACAATGGTTAAGATATAGGTAACAAGCAGTTTTCTTGTCATAAGAAATAAGCCATATTCGCCCTACTCTCTTCAGTAAACATAAAGTGACAGAAATTTACTTCCCCTTGTAGCGTCAATGTTTTCATAGAACAAAAGATCGAGAACTGGTTTCTCTGAAAACAATTCATCGTTCCGACAATATGTCGTGGCAGCACTTTTAATCCTCTTTTCAAATTGCTAATGGAAGAACTTACTTCCGGTTTTAACGTTGACTCTCATAGTTCAAAACGATAATAGATAGCGAAAAGTTGTCTGTACTTCCAATGTTTTCATAGAACAAAACGGTAAGATTGAGAACTGTCTTCTTTGAAAACAATTCATTGTTCGAGAATAGCTCTCGTCACCTCTTTTAATGATATTTTCAAATTGGAAGTGGGAGAAATTATTTTTTGTTTTAACGTTAATCGTCATCGAGCAAAAAAGATAAAAGATAGCGAGAAATCAGTTTTGATGTGAATTCAGTTCAACAAGAGTGTATTTAAATTTCCGATCTCTTTTCCAGAGGAACAACATTATGTAGAAACCTGCTACATTTTAGGTTTCAATATTATCACCGTATAGCAACGATGTAAAGAGATTCCAATGTGAAGTGAAACTCACTCGAACTATGTTAATCATAGTTGAGACCATAATGTGTTAATTTCTACGACTTTCATCTCGTTTAGAAGATGAAAGAGTTTTCACAACTGTTAACATTTCGCAGATTCTTAACTTTTTATCTGACTTTAATTTGTCCTTCTAATCTCACGAAACACGTAGCATAACCTTAGTGGGTGTCAATGTGGACTTTGTATGGATTGTTGAGTTTCTCTTCTCTTGACCATTTCCCTTTTCGTACGTTAGTGTAGTAGCTAGCGCAGTGGTACAGGGTTGACCTTTGATGCACGGAGGTCCGAGTTCGATCCAGACCAAGTAAGTTTCTGGTGGACAACATCATGTCCGTTGCTTTTCTCGGGATACTTCCGCTTCCTCCCACTAAATCATTTCAAAAATTTTCATCATTATTCACTTATTTTAATCATCCCTCTTCGTTAGCCTAAAGGAAATATTCGTGACACGTTAAACTGAAAGATTTCATCTTCGTCGTCCCTGACACTTTTCTAGTTCAACGCTAATAACATTCTAAAATTTAGTCGTGTTACTGCTCTTATGCTTAGGTTTGGAATTTTCACATTTTAATAAAAAAAGAAACAAGAAATCGTCTTACACGAGCCTTACCACCATTGGAAATCTTAATTTTGTGTTCTCTTCTGGCAACCAAGGCCAAATTTTAGATACAGTTCCTAAATTAAACAACATTCACAAAAAATTCAGGATGTCGAGGGATGGTGTTCAAACCTCCCTAGGACCCACCTTATGTTCACAGCAAATGAACAAAATACGGTTTGGCATGTGCCGAGCTAAAACTCGGTTCAACTCGAATTCAACT
This sequence comes from Thermobia domestica, assembly GCF_964235325.1. Classification (NCBI taxonomy): domain Eukaryota; kingdom Metazoa; phylum Arthropoda; class Insecta; order Zygentoma; family Lepismatidae; genus Thermobia; species Thermobia domestica. Next base: position 305,888,192 of record NC_137455.1, read on the forward strand.
CGAGTCAAAGGTAATTTTCTCGAGCCGAGTTCCGAGCTGACTGACTTCTTTTAGAGTTTGATAAATGGCTCGCTCCTTCAGTTCGTTCTAATCCGCTTTGAAATCATGTAACATTACTGGATACAATCCAAAAGATATGGATGGGCGACTTTCACGAAAGTCATCACTGCCACTGGAATTCGAATCGAGTTTGAAGTGTAGTCAAGTTCGTCTTTGAGCACCTAGACTAGTTCGAACTGGATAAGGGGCATGGTATCTCAGTACTAGAATATGCTTAGGGTACCTGGTTCTTTCATGAGCGAGTAGATTTGTGGTGAAGAACGTCGTATCCATAGGTTTTCTTGGTGTACTCTCCTTCCACATAGTCATTTTGTTATTATTGACTTGCTCTAAACATGTGTCTCCCTTAGCGTAAAGGTTATATATATTCGTAGGACATTAAACTGAAAGATTTCTTTTTTTTCGAATCAGATAAGCTCCCTTTGAAACTTATCTCAAACATCAAAGTACGACTAAATAACTGACACTTTGGTCTATGGAATCAGGAGGTTCAATGCCGCGTTCACCAAAGCTATCCAGTGACTTCTACACTGAGAGAAATGCATACTCCAGTCGGCATGTAAATGCTGTTTTTACCAGGTTACGCGCGTAACCTCATTAAGTAATGTTGTTTCATCCGTAGTACTGTCTACACCACCGTCCAGCGAAAATTTTGTATTGTAGGACCACCATTTCAAATCTAGAATTAACGCCATACCCATTCCGACGATGGTAACTTACGTATATAATGTTGTTACCACCTTCCTACGATTGTTCCTCCTGCTTCTTTCTAAATCTGTGACTCTCTACCTTACGAGAGTAATAGTTTTCAACACGAAACCAATCATGTGAATAAAATTATCCAATCACAGCGAGTCTAGTTCGACGCCGAACTCCAGACTTGGCATGGTATTCCCACTTGCTGTACTTTTATACATGAAATTACATTACTTAAGGAGCGCACACGCGTAAATACGATGTATCCACACGGAAATCCTAGTCCTTTTTTCTCAGTGTATCCTTAGCTAATTTGATCCAGTTTCTCTTTTGTATTCCTATCTCTGCGAGAACCATCTTAATATTGTCCTCCCATCTGCGCCTTAGTCCTCCTAATGGTCGTTTTCCAATTGATCTTCCAGTGAAGACTTTGAAAGCGTTTCTAGTTTCTTCTATTCTAGCTACAAGACCTTCCCACCTAAACCTCCTAGATTTGAAGAACATAACAATGTTGGGTAAACCGTATAAATTATATTGTTCTCACTATGATGTTTCAGCCATTTCCCATTCCCGTTCCTAATGGGTCTGAATATTCGTCTAAGAATCTTCTTCTCAAATACTTTCAGTCTATGTTGTTCCCTCAGAGTAAGCGACCATGTATCGGTAACATACAGAACAACAGGCATTATTTTCGTTTTATATATCTTAAGCTTCAAATTCGCGACGACAAGAGATTTTTAATCGAATAGTAACAGGAATTCCCTGCTTTTAGTCGACATTTAATTTCTTCGTGGATATGTTTCTTTTTAAATATTGATATTAGATATTTTAAAGTATTCACTTTATCAAAAGTATTTGTTAATATTTTAATGTACCCATAATTTGCTGTATTACGGTCCCGATGTACTTCCATGTATTTAAAATTCTCTTAATTTACTTCTAATCCCATGTCCCAGCAAGAGTTTAATAAGATCTTTGCATTTCTTTCTATTGTTCTCCTATCATCCTCCTTTAAATTTACATCATCAGCATTAGCCATAACCTGGTGAATACCATTCAACTCTAGGCCTTATTGCTATCTTTAATTCTCCTTATAGCGTATTTCAGAAGAAAGTTGAGTAATAATAACGACAACGCATCTCGTTGTTTCAGGCCATTATTGATGTGAAATCTCGTGGACCAAAATTTTCCCACTTGGACTTTATTTAGAGATTTATTTAAACATATCTTAATTAACCTAATTACCTTTCTCGGTATTCCAAGTTCTGCAAAAACGATGTATAATGTTTCTCTCTTAACCGAGTCGTACGCCTTCCTAAAATCAATAAATAGTTGATATACCGGGATATTGTTTTCCCACTTGTTTTTGAGTATTGCCGAATGGTAAATATTTGGTCGATATTTAATCAATTTCGTGTAAATCCTCACAGATACTCTACAATAATTTCACCTGCGTATGGAGCCAATCTTGCTAATAGAATATTTGAAAGGATTTTATAGAATGTTGAAAGAATAGAGATGTCCATAACGGACGACTGCTAACTAAATATATTCAGGAAAGGATCTCACATGTAAACAAAATAAGGTTAAGTGTCCCAAGTTAACGCTAAATGAGTCTTTTCAGCGAATTTTTTGCTTTAATCATCGTCTGTATTAACCAAAATTGTGGTGGAACATTAAACTAATAAAATCTTTCATTACAGTGTCAGAGCGTTTATCTCTGATGTGAAAGGCTCCTAGTTCGACTGCAGGTCTCATGAGGCTATGGTGATTAATATTGTATTTGTAATTTTGTTTTATTTCTTTTAACAATTTCTGTATAGTAAAATTCTTTTTCCTTTAGCCTTCGAGACATAATATGAGACAATAAGTTAAAACTCAATGATATATTTAGTTTTACGATCGACGATTATACCCTTTTACGTTAAGATAGAAGGATGGATAAACAAAAGATAAATGATTATGAAAGACTTGGTGCACATATGAACTAGCTGAGAAGGGACACGATGTCTGAATAGAGCGTTTACCTCTGATGCTTAAAATTCCAGGGTCTATCTCCGAACTAATAAGTTTGTGATATATATAGTTAAGTCCCGGAGTTTTCTTGAACCAATTCTACATAAATCCTGTAGGGGGATAATTAGCGAATATACTTTGTAAGTCAAATCCCTTGTTTTCAGGAAGAATCGTATTGATTTCGACATAGACATCCCGTGACATCCCGTGAGACAACCAGTGACTAAATTATGTGGTAATTGATTTCGTATATATATATCTCTTGTAAACTTATTTAGTAAGTTGTATTATCATTCGTCTGTTTGTCATATTATGTTGAGCCACAATTCATAAAAGTATCGCAACAAAAACGTTTAGCGTTTAACGTTTTATTCAACGTTTAACCAGTACTCTTTCTTAGTATCCATAGTTGATGCACAAGCACTCAAAGACATTTTACTCCAGTAACTGATGAACACAGAATAACGATAGTATAGATTTAGATGTCTGTATGCATGAAGGAGGAGGACGAAAGGGGAACAATCATGTTTCATCTTATTTATACATGTCCTATACACTTACGGTGATGGAAATATCACTTCATAATTGAATATATGTTCATTATCTTGAAAGGCAATTTCATTATAGCAACTCTTAATGAGAATTTTATATACCTATATCATCATACTGAACGCTACCAAATACTTAGCATATCAGAGTAATTTTCGTGTATTTCTTTAATAAATGCATCTCCCTTCTTCAAGTGAAGAAACGGACAATTAAGAAACCATTTTTTCATGGATCATCGTTATCACTCCAATCTTTTAATCCAACACCACAAAGAAGTATATAGTCTGGTCTCTTGTGTTCGTGTAAAAAAAATCCAGAATCAGTTAATTGTTCCGGACGTGCTTTGAATGAGGCCAATGTTCAAATGTTCCTAAACGTAATTCCTTTGTAGAATAGTGATTATATTGAGGACTAAAATATTTATATGCACTAATATATGGTAATTCTGGCGCTTGGAATGACATTCATTCAGATACAGAATTCGGACACAGTTCCATCCTTAATCTTTCACAATTCGTATTTTTCTAAACGTCTGCTTAAATGAAATCTTGCTTATGTTTGTATGTTGAATTATGCCCGAAATCTGTGAAAACAAGTATTCCCCATTAAAAGGAGCTTGTCAATATTATTTTGTAACACATGATGCACATAGCCATGTTACTTCAGTGTCTGATCAAGAGAAACTGATGCCACTATGCATACAGATATATGTGCACGCATGCACCGGGGGAGGAAGAGGAAATTCATGTTTCATCTTTTCTATACATGTCCCATACATTTGCGAAGAACCACGTTCCTGCTTTTGATTCCGGTGAGAGAATTTTCAAAATTGAAAGCATATATTATTTTACGTTTAATGTCACTTTGTTCAGCTGAATATGATCTATCAATTGGTTTGAATGTTTGATATCGATTTGCTATTCTCCAGGGATCGATGACTGCCGTAAGTTATTCTCAGTTGAACAATTCAATTCCCTTCAAAACAAGAAGTTCTGTATAGTTTGTCCACGGTACCAAAAGGTAGCATTAAATTCCGATAAAATAAAACCAGTATTATTCTGGTTAACGCATGTGCTATGAGGATTCCGGTTCGATTCTCGGTGAGGGAGCATTGAATATTTTAAGACATTAAGATAAATAGACGCTTTCTGTCGTAAAACGAAAATCCATGTGAAGTGATCTATACGTTAAATTCTTTTTCATGCAAGAACATATGCTGTAGAAGCCCGAATCTTCATTCAACGTTATCATTATTATTCATTATCAATATCATTACGGTATTCAACCCTCAACATGCACCTAGTTGGCTTTGTCGTAAGTGCGGTAATTGAAGGGACATTAATTCCGATCTAATGAACATGACCTTCTGTGGGGTATCGACCCTAGGATCTGAATTCGATTCCGATCGGGTAGCACTCAGGCGAAAATGAATATTTCAAATCAAGTTGAAGATCTCTCCCCCAATAATAATAATATAATGCTGTATTTTCAATTTTTTCTTTGCTATTTTTCTAAAGCAATTATACCAGGTTAGAGGAACATGTATTTTTTATCACTTGTATTGTTCTTCTACTCAAAAATTCAATGGGTTCGAGAATGGATGATAGCTCACTGGCAGGACGCTCAATTCTAATGCAGCAAATCCCTGGATCGATCACCGCATATGGGAGTTTGTTGTTGACAACAGTATGCCCAATGGTTTTCACAGAGTTCTCATACTCTCATTCCACTGTAGGACTAATGTCAATTTTTTTAATCTCCAGTATTATTCTGATTACAGAATAGGTCTTACCAATTTTTGTTTGATTTTCAATGAGAGAACGTTGAATATTTTAAGACATTAAGTTCATTCGATCCGTTCTGTTATGGAACGAAAATCAATCAATCACACACTGAAACACACAAACAATACGCAACACTTTGTAAGTCAGTCCCGCACATTGGTACTTTCTCAACCATTCTGTTTCTATCTATTCAAAACCAAAAATATACAACCTAATAAAGTGACATTGGGTATGGGTCGGGCCCAATACATGTCCACGCTCACATATACCTAGCAACAACCAAAAGTCACTAGCTGAACACGAAAAATTCATGTTTCATCTTGTTTATACTTCCGATAGCCGTCCACCGGACAGAAAATTTACCCTTGAGCGACTGTTGCTAGATGTTTGTTACCCAGAGAACGTTCAAAGGGCGAAAGTTTTCCCAGGGGTCCTACCACTTAGCAACACTGCTCAATAAATGTCTATGCCTACATACGCCCAGTAACAAACAGTCTCTCAAGGTCAAATTTGCTATCCTCAGTCCCTTCTACTCTGGCAGTAATTGATATACGTATGACATGACTACATTTACAATTCAAACAATATCAAATATTACAAAATTGCATATTTCAATATGGCAGCGGAGGTTCGTGATTTACTCTACCCATTCTTTTTATGCCAATATCTGAGACTACCCCGTTTGCGTTGTCTATCTTTCACTATTTTTACGATTTAACAGTTTATTTAATGTATTTCAATAACATAGCATTCTTCCCACTTAATTTGACCCCCTCACTTCCGTTTCTTATAGAGCTCAGACGTTATAACTTTGCTCATACACATATATCACGTCGTCTATCAGGCGCACTCTGTCTCATCCCGCAACTCATTAATCCATTTGGACCCTTTACTTGCAAGACAATACAATAAATATATAGGATGTTAATGGATACCGTGGTAAAAATTTGGAAAGTTATTCTACATTTTAAAATACGAAAACGTCTACTTAAAGACATGTCGTACATAGGTTTCGAAAGAGAGAGTTTTCAGAAAATGCGAGAAATACAACTTTAGAACAGGTTTACTTCGGGAACCAATCTAGGTAAGCCTGGTGTTCCAGAATATTAACATTTTCTACCTCAAAACGCATGTAATAACATAATAAATATTCACAATGATTGTGTAAGGGGATTTGGTAATTTTTAAAGGAGAGGAGGGATTAACCAAAAACATCTCTAAACAAGGATAACTACAATAGTTATAGAAGAAATGACCCATAACTAGAAATGAGAATTTCTATATTAAATAGAATATTTATTTGTTTTGTGAGTGCAAAATCACCTCCCAAATTTTTTCCACGATATTTCTTAACTCAATGTATAAATCAGATGCGTTAGAAAACTAGTAATATTAACGAACTCGTCTAATGTCAGTTTGGTAATACAATTTCGAACAAGCTAATGTTTATCTCGATATTTCTGTACTTAGCATCATTAGTGTACTTTTGTAAAAAAATAACTATACATAATATAAATTATTTCTTGTTAGGGTTTTTGGAAAAGTTGACAACCAGAAGCAGAAATACTACAAGGAATTCTTCAAATTTGCTGTGCAGTTGAATTCCCAAAGTATTAACACCGCAATACAATATGAAGCTGATGGAACTCTTAATGATCTAGACGTTAGTGTTTTACAACAGAAGGTTAGTATTACAAAATGTTACTCCATATAAATTTAAGATGTATTTTATTATCTCGAAATAAGATGTATACAATATAATTCTGCAATACCACTTTGGTATCTGAAATGGCATATTTGCTCTATCAGTAGATTAGATGTTTGTTTATACTGTAATACTTAGGCAGTATTCTTACACTTTAAAAATGCTTACCGACTGAAAGGTGTAATTTCTTCGTTCCTTTCTCCACATACGTTAAAAATGCATCTAACAAGTGTATTATACAGGGTGTTTCAAAACAACATGGGCAACTTTTGGGAGGTGACTCCTGACACCAAGATAAGACAAAAAGTATAGACCAACCTTGGTGTACAAATGATTCATTTGGTAGTTATAGACTGCCAAAAATATGAAAAATGAAATTTAAAAGTCCATAGCTCGAAAATACGGAAACTATGGTAGTCAGTTCAAGATTTCACTTAGGAACTAGTATATACCCTATGCAAATATAAAGAGTTCAGAATCCTGTGGTACTATCACAACAATTTTATAGAACTAGTTGGTGAACACTTCATATTACATCCCTGCTGACAAACTCCCTCTATAAATATAGTTGCGTGAGTACCTTATGATTCTGAAACATGGATATTTGGATAGGACATATACTAGTTCCTAAGGGAAGTAGGTTCCATAGATTTGAAGGTATATACCATTAAAATTCACTTTTTGATGTTTCGGATGCCTATTACTCCGAAAGGATGCATTTGCGCACCCAGATTGCTAAATACTTTTTGTCTTACCTTGTCTACAAATATCCCTCCAAATGTTGACGGTGTCGTTTTCAAGCACCCTGTATAATAATAACAACAACAACAATACTACTACTACTACTACTACTACTACTACTAATAATAATAATAATAATAATAATTATTATTATTATTATTATTATTATTATTATTATTATTATTATTATTATTATTAGTGGTAGTAGGAGTAGGAGTAGTAGTAGTATTAGCCTTATAGGTTGTAGGATTTATATATGAAACTAGCACAATACCCATTGCTCTCACGGAGAGAATACCCCATCAGGAAGTCGCGGTCGGCAAGAGAGATCTTCTTTCCGATTCTTTGCCGACCCCTTATGCCGGCCTCTTTTCGACGGCGGAACCGGCGCATTCACTGCGCCTTTACGGTTGTTTCCCAGCAAGGTAGCTATTCGACGCCGGCGGATTTTATGCACCTTTTCTGCTGTTTGCCTACTGTTCGGAAAGGCTACTTTACAACGGCGGCACCGGCACATTTTATGTGCCTTTCCCGCTGTTTGCCGAATGCTCGAAAGGATCTGTTTTCAATGCCGGCTTCCCGATTCTCCCACAGAAGATACCCGACATCTTGGGGCCACCGAAATGTGGCCCTTTGCCTACTGAAAACCAACCCTTCTGGGAGACCAAATATTCATCACCTTTTACATTAGTCTTGCCTAAGTCTAAATCCATGATCTGATTTCTCTACAAGAAGTGCCCTTGAAATTTCTTGAAGTATAATACTTGCATTTATTGTGTTCCAGTATAAAATTTCTTCCTTTTTTTGCAGCACTCTCAGCAAAAAAAAAAAAAAAATGTAATATGCAGGTATTATATACTTTCAGAACTAGTAATTCTGCCCTTAAAGAGAAATCATAGCAAGGAGGCAGACTTAGCAAAGCTACTGTAAAGGATACTGAAAATTTTTCCTTCCTGAAGGGTTGATTTCCAGTTGGCAAAGGGCCATTTTTTGACGGCGGCAAGAGGTCGGATGCCGCCTGTGGGAGAACCGGGAAGCCGACATTGAAAGGAAGTCCTTTCGAGCAGTTGGAAACCAGCCGGAAGGACTCATAAAATACTTCGTTGTCGAAGCTGGAAAGTAACTTTTCCGAGCAGTCCACAAACACAATGAAAATCATGGCGGATACCTCAGCAGTAATGTTGCAATCTGTACATACGCAATACATTTCTACAATTTTCAGTAGGATTTAAGTATAATATAGAGGGAAAGTATCTGGGAATCACTTACAAATGCTTGAAAGCGACCAAAAATAACAAATAAGTAGCTAATAATGACCGTTAAGAATAATTCAATTAACACGTCTGTGAGCCTAATGTGAGAAACGTATAACAGTAAGTACATTTTCCCTTTAAACGACATTTTTCACTATCAGGACCACCAGGAACAACACTGTTCTATGTATTCAAAATTAGCTCGTTGCAAACGCTTTCTTAGGACAAAAACGCCGCAGGAATCCGCCGGAATACGGACTTTTCAGGCTGTTGTTTTCCAATCAACTATTTGAAATTGGATATTAAACATCAATATCAGTTTTTATTGGCGAGCATGGCCAAAAGTCGGCGACTATAAAGAAACGAATAGTCATAGTTAAATTTATCAGATCTACTGTTCACTAATTGCCTGTCAAAATAAATCTTTGTTGTCGGCACGCCAGTATCGTTCCCCATTGACATTCCACTGGCGTGTCGTAAGCCCAAATAAGAAAATACCTAACTGTTTAATTGTTTATAGTCGAACTGTTAAATATAATAACAACATGTGCACTTATTGTTATTTAAATGCAAAGAGTTTCTGCAAAATTGTACTAAAATTGTTGGGAAAAGCATTATTTTTAAAGACATTTTCGTAATTGTTAACTTTATAATCTCGCCAAAGAACATGCAGCACTGTTCGCGAACTCTAGCGTGTAAATTAAAGGATGGAGAAATGTGGCGAAAAGTGATTTTCTAATTTTTTTAAAGTACAAGCGTTTCACTCCCACTAGAAAATGAAGTTTAAATAAAAATTAATGAAGTAAAAATTATAAATAAAGTTATTGTAATAAAAGACATGTAGTGGCGAAGAGATTCAATCGGAGTCTACCACTCACCGCGCTGACGTTTTTCACCTAGAGTACAAATTTCTGTTTGGAAATAGCGTTCTTTTTATTGTTTTATAGGGGTGCAGCTTGTATACTGCCTCGCCTTATTAAGTATCTTTGCAATAATAAAACGTTGCGGGTCACTTTTTCATTCTATATGCAACAACTATTCACAAAAGGACAATATCAAGTTATCACCTCTAGCACTAAGCCAGAGCTCTTAATCTAAAAATTACCCCAACTAATCTAACCTAAATTTAGGGAATTACTGCTGTATCGCGGGACCAATTTGAAAATAAAAAAATGTGCAAAACGTATTCCAATCGGTTATTTGGTTGGATTAGGTCAAGTTACGATTCGATTACGTTACATTAGGTTAGGGGCATAAAAACTAAAGTGCAAAAACACAAACCAACCTGTGCTAGTTGGCCACTAAAAAGCACCAATGCTACATAATTGAGTCAGGACAGAGTGACGCTGGTATGCCGGCCAGGTAATGAGAGGGTGTGTCCGAAGGAAGAGATTGCGTCAACGACGGTGGGTATAAGCGTAAGCGAGGGTACTGAAAACATGTGGGCTTTGTTAATCATACATATTTCAATATCACTTATTTTGGTTTCATACTAGTAACGCTTCAGATGTAAACATAAAATATGCCTTTCGTACACTGTCCAAAAATACATTGCCGTTGGGTTGGAAACTACTTAGCTTCAAAACTAAGGTATGTAAACTTTTCCAGATTCAAGAAGAAAGTCGTATACTACAGTTTCTTAACTGTCGCTCGTTAGTTTTTAATAGAAAATGAAATAAAATCTTTAAGTTTTATGTCCCACGGTTATGCCGGTTAGGCTAAAGGAAAGAGTGATGATGAGAAATGAATGAAATAGTGTAACGAAAAATGTGGGAGGAAACGGGAGAACTCTGAGAAAACCCACGAGCAGGCAATTGTGCCGTATCGCCGAACCACTTTGAAAACTGAAAAAAAGCACCAACATTCATTGCAATAGGTTATATTTTGTTCGATTACATTAAGTTACGTTAAATTACTTTACATTAGTCGTGCAGTATTACTTTAATACGAATTCATAGTATAAGTATTAGTAGTAGTAGGAGCAGAAGTAAAAGTAGTAATAGTAGTATAGGAACTGGTTACAATCCAGGCAGGGGTTGGTTGGGTTCTGTTTTCGACGAGAAATTGGCAAATTAAAGACTTGCCAATTTTTTTCTGTACATTTTAAAATTTATGGATCCGTAAAGTAAAGCAAGTGTACCTCTCTGGAAGTCTCCACATAGAGTGCCGCTAAGAACATGAAAAATAATCACCAAATACAACAACTTTTTTAACTTTTACTATTCCCCTTAGTTGGCTCGTACACATTCTTCCTCACAAACTTAAATAAATTCTACAATTGACCCAGTACATTTCTTAAAATTTATCCGGCGATGCGCCAATTACCCCACGAGTACGGTGTATGTCCACCACAAAATCCACATGGTGCGAGGTAGGATCTAACCACGGACCCTTAGCACCGGAGGTGAACGCTCTACCACTGAGGTTCCGCTATTTTTTAATAGCTCTATATAACTCAAACATGATATGTCATTCCCTTGACATACACGCACCATTTCCTGACTGCTTTTCCCACCACTATATTGTAACAAGTGTACCTATCCGGGTAATATCCGCCTCCACATACAGTTAAGCTTACATCGAACCATCATTTCCCTCGGTGGATCCGTCCGTTGTATGCCGACTTTCTAAAGATTCCGTTATCGCAAGACACATTTAATGGAATTAGTGTCCGCCCACACTAAAAACCTTCGGACAGTTTCAATGTTTACTTCATCATAAAGAAGATACAGGCTCTGTTCATTTTCCAAAATTCGACTCGTTGCTGCTAGTACACGATATTGAAACTTTCGCGGAAGTCCTGCCGACGTGGTGTTTTAGGAAATTTATGCCATCTTTATGCCGTCGTCGTCCAACTGTCTGCAGACTGTTTCGAGAAAGCTTTATACGAGTGAAATATAAGCCCTAGTTCGTATTTTAAAGCAACAAGTTACCTTCTAACCCTCTTTGTTTTCTTTTGGTGAACGGCTATGTTTTCGCTCGTCGCGGTAGAAAATCGCACGGAAAGACGCCGGCGTCCGGCGCTGGCAATCCGACCGCGGCATCTTGTCGGCATTGTCAAATTGTCCGATTGTAGGCGGCAGGATCCTAATGTTGTACGTGTCATTTTGGACATATATGGCAATAGGGACTGACTTTGGATTTACACGGCCTTGGAAGTGTCACTGTTCGTCTCAGGGACCACAAAACCTATTTATTCGACATTAATATCGATCATTTTCAGTCATTTTTATAAATCTCTTCATTCTCTTTCCCCTCAATGGCCTCAGAAATTATGGATTCCAAATTAATATAGGTTATTTAAGATCATTTATAAATATCCCCGCTCGTTGTCAATATCCCCACTTCCAATCCGATTTGTATTGAAATTTTGATTAAGATTTGTCAGATGCCTCAAGAGCTATTAAGTCACAAAGAAAGTAACTGCTATATTTATTTTCCAGAAATTGCCGCACCTCCTCACAAACTTGCACAGCGAAAGTGAAATAAAAGAAACCATCTCAGGTCCGAACCTCATCTATGTTGAACCTTTCGTGAAGATCTCTCGGCTGGTTCAAGAATTATTAAACTTTTATTTATTTTTATATATTTCCCTCTCAATTAAATTCTACCGTCAAATGAAATGACAAAACTTTTGCAAGTCTAAATCTCATCTACTTGAAAATTTGATTGAGAGATTGAGATTGGTCGGATAGTTTAAGGGTTATTATGTCACAAGAATAGTCACTTTCATTTAAATATATTTATTTCTATATATATCCCTCATCTCTTACGTTACTCAAAGTGAAAGTGATAAAAAAAACATCACATGCCCGAACCTCATCTGTGTTGAAAATTTAGTCGAGATCCGTCCGGTGTTTCAAGAGTTATAAGGTTTCATTAATTTTTACATATCTCCTACCTCTCCCAAACCCTAAGTTCTACCGTCAAAGAGAAATGATAAAAAAAAGTTCCGGGACGAAATTTCATTCCTAAAATTTGGCACCAAATATGATTAGGTATAAAAAGAAAAAATGAAATAATATCTATAATGTTAACTTATTACATTCTTTCTTACATAATGGACTAAACGAAAGAACATACATTAAATAATTCCTCCAATGCGTCGACCGTGATCCAATTTTTTTAGGTACACCATCTGAAATCCGCTGTATGAGACTCAGGTCTACGTTTATAAAATAGTACAGTATTCTGTGTCAAAAATTCTTTTTCACTTTTGACTTTCTACTCGTTTTGTTACACAAGCCCATTAAGAATAGACCAAATTTGTTCAATTGGCCGAAACTCTAGTGTATACGTGGATTCTCTTCCTTAGCAACAAAAGTTATATTTTCATCGGTTAAATATGATACCACTCATTTAGCATAGCAATCTGAGACAAGATCTGGCCAAAACTCTTAATTAACATTGGAATGGTACGTTTTGATAAACGTAATAATTATTTTCTTAATGCAATCATTTAGGTATATATATCTTGATTTATTGCTATTCGGGAGGGGGAATAACGATTGTGAAATACCTGCAAGTAAAACGGCTAACCATACCGGTATTTTTTCTCAAATTTGCTTTCCTGTTTACATTTAACATCTTCAGGGTCTTTGTTATAATGAGTACTCTAAACTCCAACGTTTGCATTTTTATTCAAATGCTTGAAAAGAAAATAACGTTCAACATTGACAATAAATTGCTTTCCACGAAACTTCTGAATCTTGGTCGAGTTTGTTGTTGTTGCTTCTGACTTTTGTCCTAAACTTGTATTTTCCGGAACTTGTATTATGTTTCACATTTGTTATTAAGAGTTTTTACTATATCTACAAGAGTGGCTACATCTAACATTCTATTGATTCTCCCGATTTGTTGTTGACTTCTTGCACCAATGGCCGAATGTTGGCTTTATTCAATATAGGTCCTTCCTACCTTATCCTAATTTTCGATTGGATGATTTTTCTTTTCCCCAACAACGAATATATGGATATATACTTGCTTTCCGCAAATTTTCTTGTTTAAAATGATCTGCAATAAACTCTTTGCCTTTAATAATGTGATTATCACAAAAGACATATATTCAGGAAATCAGTCCTATATGATTTATGATACAATATCTCCCTTATAAATTACTTCAAAAATACTCCGTGAGATTAATGATGATGAACTAAACGAACCGCCTGTAAACTACGAAAACATTCTATTGTTATTAGCGAAATATGCAAGAGGTAATCATCGGTGTGAAATTTTAGGAATCGCCCAAGTTGAAAATTTGATCTGTCCAACAATTATTAAGTTTTATTAAATGTTTATATATTTCCTGTCTGCCCCAAACACTAAGTTCAAACGTCAAATAGAAATGATAATGTCTTCAAGGCCCAAATCCCATCCATATTGAGAATTTGATCAAGACCGGAAAGGTCGATAAAAATTTACTCAGTTTTATTTATTTTTATATATCTCCTCCCTCCCTCTCCTTTCTCCTAAGTTCTTACGTCGAAAAGAAATGATAAAAATATTTAAGGAGCAAATCTCATATATCTTGAAAATATGTTCGAAATCATTCGAGTGGTTCAAGCTGTATTTATCTTTATACATCTCCTCTCAAGCCCCTTTCCTAAGTTCTACCGTCTAACAGAAATGACAAAAATCAACCCATGCTCGAACCTCACCAATGTTGTAGATTTGATCGAGATCCGTGGGGTGGTTCAAGAGTTATGAACTCACAAACATAATCACTTACGTAGTGGAGTGTAATGCTCGACGAATTTATGCATGGTTTTCCATTAAAGTTGGCAACATTGCGCAAATTAAAAATAAGAAAATAAACTTAGATGAGCGAAAATTCTTCTTTAACAAAATTTTTGTGACTAGCTTTCGACCAAACAGAAATCGGGAAAACAGACAGGAACTTCTTTTTCGATCCATCTATGCATTTATGTGCCATATATATATAGTTTTTCACAAAATTCTCAGCAGGGCCATAAGTCAGCTCCTAGTGCACAGACGTCTGAAACAAAAAATGTTATCGAAGTGCACGCGACAAATTACGTGATAACGCTTCTGAAATCAGGAGCGTCTGAGGAATAACTCTACGAGGTGTCGATCTCAAACTGTTATACAAAACAGGGGATTTATTTTTCCACAATATGAAAAATTGCTAAATTTTGAACAACTTTCGGGAGAAACACTTTGCCATATCTCTTTCAGTTTGGGAAGTATACAAGCTCATTAATACGTTAATGCGACGCGTTCCCGTCCTCCAACTCCAATGGAATAGCAAATCATTGTTTGAAAATAAAGTGCGGTACGAAAGTTCGGAAACAATGGCGTCTCGGGAATACATCTCTTAGGGACTTCTACCTTCAAATGCGAAATAGAAACAGGGGTCGAGTTTACATTGAAAAAGCATAAATTTTGAACCACCTTCTTAGGCAATAGGTCATGACAGTTATTATCGTATAGTTGCTACGAAAGCTGAGTTATTAGAGAAAAGGATGATGAGATACGATTTACGATACTAAAAGAGAACAAAAATTGGAAACAATAGTTTCGATCGTATAAGAATTAGCGAATCTGCTGTTATCAACATTTGAGCAAAACATGTGGGCATGTACCTGGTCGTTTGCAATAGAGTGTACTTAATGGACTCAATGCTTCACAAATGTTCAGTGTTGTGAACGAAGAGCAAAACAAAAATTTATTCGCTGTTTATAATTATCAGGAATAACTTCAAGCTCATCCACGCTGATGTTTTGGAATGGAGTTGAATACATTGTATCATTTTGGGACTTGTTGGTCTATTGACATAAGCGAGATCCTTAATAGTATCGCAGAAAAAATAATGCATACAAGCAGTTCGGGACACTTGAGAGAAAACTGCGGTTTGAAACCTCTTCAGTTCCAGAATTGTGGAAATAGAATATTTAACTCTTCCCTACAGATGGCAACATTATCTGCTGGACAGCCATCTAATTGAAACTACACCGTATGACGTATAGGGAGAGGCAACTTTTCTAATAGCAGCTATAGATCCTACCCCGAGAAGTCATGAAACATTAGCACTAGAAGGACCGGATGGGTCAAAATGACCCATCACTATATTTTAATATTCCACTGTAAACGTACTTGAAATACAAAGTGAATAATATTTTATGAATTTGTTAAGGTCAATAGCATTAACAAATTCATAAAATATTATTCACTTAGTATTTCAAGTACGTTTAGAGTGGACTATTAAAATATAGTGATGGGTCATTTTGACCCATCCGGTCCTTCTAGTGTTATACACATGTTAAAGGACCCCGACACAACCATAGCTTAAGGACCAGATGACAATTTTATTTTGATAAGATTAGACAGTCACTAACTTCACCGACACCATCCTCTCGTGCGATCTGTGCCGAAGATATTTCGTACAAGAGCATTCACAGCAATAGCAACAATAACTTAAATCAATTACAATATTTTAATTTTGTACGACTCCTTTGCAGATACCGTAGCGTCGACGAATGTCTCCTCTCTAACGCAAATGTGCTGCTAACTTACTCAGAAGATTGTGGGAAATAGTTTTGTTGCTCTGGATGATCGTGCTGCAGCGCTATAATTTTTCAGATATTCCTCTAAAATCATTACCAATTGGAATGCCTCTAAATTCGTATACGCCACGAATGTTTTTCTTTACTACCAACACTTCGTACTAAAATCACTCAACCAACAAAGAATATAGCCTTAACTGCAATCATATGTCCGAAACTACACTTAATATTTATTAAGAAGGGATTGTATACGTTAGCTACTGGATAAAGAATAGTGCCAATGCACTACCATTGACACAGTTTAATGAGTGTACTGTTCGAAATTTCCATAAAGTGGCCCACATAGCATACTCCTGGATTTGTAGAATATTTCATATTAAACGTACACAAGGTACGTCCACTTCCTTGGTGACTTTGGTTCGTGTACGGACTTAGGTCCCGATTTTATACGGAAAACGCATGGAAATGTGTTCGTCAGGAAATTGCTTAAAGTATTCCCCTAGGTTTCGCTTGGTATGACCACGAAAACCTTAGGGCAAATATCACAGGAGACGGTAATACGGTGAGTACGATAGCAGGCCCACCTGAACGCGATAATATCTCTCTCCTGGGTGTTCCCATGGTTTTCTCTCATTGAGAGCAAGTAATTGTTGAAACGGTAGCTGCGAAACTAAGTCCTTGAGACTTACATTTTTCATACTTCAATTCGTTACTTCGCAGTTCTCTGCTTACTTCCACAAAAGCCCCAATATTTTAAATATCTTGCGAACGCTAACCAGCCAACGTTGTCTCCAAATTTACTTTCGACATGCATTTACTCAAGTTCAATTTGCCATTTGTTATTACGTCAATGTGAATGCTGGTGGATGTTACAGTAGGGGATTCTTCGTTTGGGCTCATTACATCTCATCATAATTTCCCCCCAACATCTTAGCATGAATACCAGCCATACGGTACCAACTGACATTAACTATTGCTTACGAAAGTGGTCCCACCTTTAGCATTCCTTTCAACACAAGCAAAATGGATTCCGTTATCTGTTTCACATTTTGAAGTTAGCTGACCCTAATAGAGGTATTCCTGAGAGGCCATTGTTTTTGAAAAGTGCTTCCTATTTACTTCCTTATGTGCACTTTAGTACTTCGCTTTAGTTTCAATTATTTGTTATTTCTTTTGAGTTTTAGCAAGAGAAAATCCTTAAACTTTTAAAAGACTGCCGACCGCTCATCATAAATTTCAACTAGAAAATTATTATGGATGTCCTACTCTGGCTGAGATTTACTGTTATGCGCTTCATCTGGACAGATTCAGCCGAAAACATAATCAGTGTCTCTAAGATCTTGAAAAATAACACTGTGTTCCTCAATGACTCATTTAGGTGTCATTGTATTTTGCTAAGGTGTCATGGCATGAATTTCTAAGCAAATGAGAAACTAGTTAAGTAATGCATCTCATTGAGTAATTATTAAATTTTAAATGAATTGACGCATATGTCTGTGAGATTTATCTTGTGAAAGAAATTTTTGACGGCTAATTTTTGACTTGACTTTTTTAATATCATATTATTAATTACTATTTATTTTACAAATTTGAATCCTAAATGGGATATACTAAAGTTTAAAAATAATTCTCCATTCATATTGTCAGATAGAGAAGACAATCATATAGGTAATAGATGAAGTTCTTTAGATAATTACAATTCTTATGAATATATAAAAAAAACTTAGCTTTATTTTTTAAATAATTAAGTCTCTAACGGTAGAATGAGTTACAAAAGCTATTTTATAAGGTTTCAAATGGTTAAGAAGGTAAACAGTTTTAAGATATTCGTTTTTTTAAGACGACAATGACAGTACTGTCTTTGCATTCCATAAAAAAATTACTGTCAGATTATTTGAAACACCAGTTATACTTAAATATTAAATGCTATAAACAGGTGTTACAAACAGGAAGATAAAACTTTATAGTTTATTTTTATTACCCGTTCTAAGTATTTAGAATAACGATATTTCATACCTAGTTCTGTAAAAAAAGAATACGATAGATCACTTCCTAATTGAATTAACTAATGTTACAATATTCCATTCTTTTACTGCAATATAACAAACATGTTACAAACAAAAACAACTTTTCGGTACATCCCCGTATTCTAATTTTTAGGTTACTATATGTTACTTTGAATTGCTATGTGATCTTCATTATTCACATTGAAGTTAATTTTATTTGTTATTATTTCAATCTTATTTCACATAGCTTTAGCAGCTGATTTGATTGTTTACTCATTTTACATTTTTACAATTAATATCAACGTGAGAAATGACACTAGCATTTGAATAGTCGTAATAAATGTCTCATATAATATGAATTAAGTTATATGATTTTTTATCTGTTTCTATTTGTAGATCAGAATGATGCCAAAAATGTCTGTTGTTCCTTTCACAAACCAAACTTACAGATATGAAGCAGAATTTTTGAATACGGAATATGGAATATGTATTACTTATAATTCAGCACTACCAACAGTTGAAAGGTAAATTCTCTGCCAGAAATACATCTTCAGCTAAGTCGCACTAAGTTTTAATAATGCAGCAAATTTTTGAATTTCGTTTTAGACTGATGTCTTTACTTTAAACTGTAAGCTTTTCTTAGGCTAAAGCAGGAAACTACCAAGTAGAACGAGTTATCATAGACCATTTTGAACTATGAATTAAATTTTTGGATATCATTCCTGGCTACGTTAAAGTATTTCATTCAAGAATTCTTTACATGGTATTCCTTAATGAAAAGTTGTAGGAACAAATTGTGACTAGGAGTACATTCTTGACGTAGGTGATATTTTAGATGCCCATCTAGGTAGCCACCTTGGAATCAGGTTCATTTTCGTAAATGGGAAGCGAACAAGGAGGCATTATTTGGAGTAACATACAAAAAAAACGCAATGGTGAAATCAGTTTCACATAACTTTATTCAGTTGAAAATTATTAATTGGATGATAATAACTCTGACCGATGATAAAGAGCTAATTGTTCATAACTAATGATATTATATCATATAAATTAATTCTTGTAGATGAAATTAGCTAGTAAAATGAGATTTTTAACTAGAAATGGATCCTGATTACTCTGAATTTGGTTGAGAGTTCATTGAACTTTCCTGACAACGAAAGATATCCTTATAGATAGTCAAAGATATCTCACGCGACTGTCGTACATGCGAACACTCGTCTTGAAAAAACAGGTTCAGCATAGGATACCCTCTATCCTATAGATGTAAAACAGCCACGGATGAGGAAGTAATGAAGGCATAACAGTTATCAAAAATAGAGTTTCTCTAGAAAACATTTTGAGGACTATACGAACATTGTGATATTAACAACAATACAATAAGCAGAATTATGCGTGAACAGAATTATTAAAAGTGGCATCCAGAAAATATAAAAAATTCAACAATATTTAGAAAAATTGGAGGATGAAACTCTGTCACTTGTGTATCAATCAACTTTAACGTTACCCTGACATTCTGTATAGTGATGAAATATTTTTTGTGATAATTGAAAAATGAACAGACAGAACATATGCTATTAGTCACCTGTTAATCCATATTTGAAAGTCCAAAAAACAGTGCTGCTGCAGAGAAGGCGATGGGGTGCTGATTCGCATGGGGTAAAAGTAACTTTCCATTTCTTTAAGTGAAGGAACAAGGAAAAGTGAATATCCATGAATCTACAGTTGATACGATATATTGTCTTACGTATGTATATCAGAAAGTTCTTCACAAAGTTCTTACAACATATTTAATCACCATCTCATTATTTTGCAGTTCCCTTTCGGGAACCGGTCAAGACCCCAACAGCCAAAAAGCACCCACACTCAAGAAATGTCAAAACGCCCACACAAACGGTCATAACCCCGACACAAATGGACAAATCTCCCAAACACACGATCGGTCATAACCCCCACTGCCAAAACCCCCACACTGGTAATCGGTCATATACCCAACGGTCATAACTCCCACACAAATGGACAAAACAGCCACACATAGCAACGGTCACAATCCCCACATAAATGGACAAAACCCCCACACAAATGGACAAAACTCCCACATGCAGAAATTGTAACAACTGCCACACAAATGGACAAAACCCCCACACAATCGGTCAAATCTCCCACACTCTGAAATGATCCTGGTTGTATGTCTTGCCCTTGTACTTTTTAATAACATTTTTTTATTCCACTTAAACTGATGTTGCAACTGTACTGTTTTGTAATGACAGAAGCACTAAAGTGGACGTCGTAAAGAGCCACAACAAAGACGTGCAATCACGATAATTTCTGAGTGCGGGAGATTTGTCCGATTTTGTGGGGGTTTTGTCCATTTGTGTGGCAGTTGTGACAATTTCTGCATGTGGGAGTTTTGTCCATTTGTGTGTGGGGTTTTCCATTTATGTGGGGATTGTGACCGTGGCTATGTGTGGGAGTATTCTCCATTTGTTTGGGAGTTTTGACCGATTTTGTGGGCGTCTTGACATTTCTTGAGTGTCGGGGTTTTGGCTGTGGGGGGTTTGACCGTTCGTGCGTTTGGGAGATTTGTCCATTTCTGTAGGAGTTATGACCGATCGTGTGGGCGTTTTGACATTTCTTGAGTTTGAGGGTTTTGGCTGTGGGGGTTTTGACTGTTCGTGCGTTTGGGGGATTTGTCCATTTGTAAGGGAGTTATGACCGATCGTGTGGGAGTTTTGACATTTCTTGAGTGTGGTGGTTTTGGCTGTGGGGGTTTTGACCTAGACCCGTTCTTTCATGTCCAATGTGCTGATACGTGGATTGAGGGATGATGAATAACAAATTAGGTCACCAGAACATATATCACAACTTTTAACTTTGAGGTCATTTTGGCCATTATGTACTGTAATGATACCTGATATTCTTCAACTTCAACACCAATTCATTGAGGAAAGAGAATACGTATTACTACAAAAACCCTGTTTAATGTTCAGTGGCCGTCTCATACTTGCTTCCTTCTGTATTTCACGAAAAATATTAGGTAAAATAAAAATCCTTTGTGAATCAATAACATACCACAAAATAAAGGTATGTGGAGGAAGGGATTTTACCTATGTTGTTAGTAAAATTATGACTAAAAACTGAACTTGTACTTGTTATTTAAAAACAAGATCTGAATCGAAGAAAGCTGCTGTCAAGATCATTAATTTCAGCAAAGTTCCTCCATGTCATTACATGTTACTAAAATTTTATTTTAAGGCTATTTCTTATCTGATAATCTCTAGCACGGTTAACAGGACCCTTCTCGGCGACATATGTGCTACTACTGGAGTAAGTAAGTTTTATTATAACATTATAAAATTACCATAAAATGACGTATTTAAGTTTAATATTAAAACGAAACAAGTAATATCTACGCATTCCGGTATCAATTGTTTTAGAAATGGGAGATGCAACATATTATTGGAACGCTGACCCCATAAAAATCTTTCCAGCTGTCGTGTACTCTTCTTGCTGTACGAAGTTTTAGTAATTTCGTTGTGATAAAGAGATAAAACAATACTTGCTACTCTATCTGAATCGTCTGGGATGCAATATATACTACTATTTAAGTTACGTAACTATGCAGTGTAAATATGAATAAAAGATAAATAAATTTTATGTAAACATTTTAGAATTTACAATAAAATGATGTATTAAAATTCAATATTAAAATCGACAAACTAAGATCTGCAATTTGTGGTTCCAAATGTTTCAAAAATGGCAGACGTAACATATCATTAGAACCCGAAATCCACAAAAAACATTTCCTGCTATCACGTACTGTTTTCTTCTATAGAGATCAAATATTAAACAATTGCCAATTTTTGTTCGAACTACTTTTCAATACACAGATAAGACATCTTCGCTGATCAACTGCCTAATGTTTGTCCTTATACATGTTTACAGATAAATCTATAAATCTACGGGTGAAATAACTCCACATACTTATATATATATATATATATATATATATATATATATATATATATATATATATATATATATATATATATATATATATATATATATATATATATAATCATTTAAATTAGCACTGGCAGAGGGGAAAAGTAATATTGAAATAAAAAGTGGTGACAATACTTAGAAAAGCGGCCCGAATGACATACTGGAAATTTTTGGAGGCATTCAGTGGAGGCATTTTTCTGATGACGTCAATATAGCCGCAACCTACAAACGAGTTTCTATGATAAACGTAACGGTATTTTCGTTGCAATTCAGCTTAGAAAAAGAATTTTGATATCATTTTAAATCACATAGACATGCTAGTAGTTTATGTAGAGGCACAAAGTTTGATGAGACACACATTTAGAGATACTCAGCTGTAAATTCTAAGGTTTAGAAGAACATTTCTTCTCTTCACTTTTGAACTAAATATTCCCATAAATGGTGAGAAAACAAAAAGGTTCACATGAATAGACAAAACAGGTAAAGTTCATATCATGTTGCTTTTAGATTTAATTTAACTAATAAACTAAACTAGTAGTTTGATTTTGTACGTGTTGAATTCCTGATGATCGTGTGAATGAAGCAGAATAACTTAAGACAATTTTCCTTTTCAAAGAATTAATATCCTCCTCACACTTGAGTCTACGTAAATCTCTTTGGTGTTAATCTGAAGAATAAGTTAAATGCATTATTGTACGTAAAGAAACTTTCTTCATAAAGCAAGCGTATATTGACATGTAGCATTACAAATAACATTTCCAATAAGGTTTTCGTTTTTCAACTTTATAATTTCCATTACCTGCCATACATGGAGTACAGAACTATATAGTTCAGTGGCTTGGACTATGCAGAAATATATTTCGCATTTACTGCAAGTAACTAATAACAATCTGTGTTTTCTGTAATCGGTCACAATAATATTATTGTAAACCTGTGAACCATCTGACAAAAGTTAAACAAATAGCAGTACTTCCATCTGTTATACTTGTGTCATAGCATGTGTGAACAGAAGATGGCAGAACTGTTGCCTATGTAACTCTTCTCAGAAGTTTCTCAGGTTTACAACAATATTATTTTGATCGATTAAAGAAAAGATGCCAAATATATTTTGCCAAGCTTCGCTCATAGTAAACGATAAAGACCAGTGAAATATTCTCTCAGGTAGTAACGATTTATTTCTGATACGCTCGGAAGTATGTGTGCTTGTCTGTCTTTGAATTAAGCCACAAGTACCACGATACATACTTTTCCAGAGGTTTTGCCTCTGAAGCGCCACCTACGTAGAACGGTGACGATTTTTGAACAACCTTCCTACTCCTGATCCAGGACTTTTCTCTGCGTTTTTACAGGACACTGTTCATCAGACTTATCTCAGCCAAGGGTGTACAGTGTCACTGCATTAATAGGAGAACTGTCTTACCTGGACTACTATCCAAACGGGTAGTCCCACCTTGTTGTCAGATCATTGCATTTCATCACATCATATCACATACACAGCATCTGGGCATCTGCCCACTGGATAGGCTGCACTATGTCGGATCATGGCACGAAACCTGGTAAACGAACTAGCGGACGACATACGAACCTACCTACTGTTGTCGATGGACGATCTGTTTGTTCATCAAAGACACAAGCGAATGTTTCTGGGTCTCAGACCTCTTGCGCATCTGTCGAATCTTCTACATCAGTTCGGTCCAGGTCGCCTCAATCAAAGGCTAGCTATGCTGCCCGGGTACAAGACTCACCGCCGAAGAAAAAACATCATACTGAATACCCGACCAATAGCGCCATGGATATAGGACCACCAGCAGATTCTACTCCTCCATCTGTTCAGCCATCTTTTTCCATCCTCCTTCGCAATTACGACACGAAGTTCTCCAATGAGAAATTTGTTGCACTCCAGCTAAGGAAGTATCTCCCACGTGCTGCCATCAGGGAAATTGTGCACACCAGAAATGGTTATATCTTTAAAACGTCTGACCCTGATCTATACACGACGATTCGAAACAAAGTGCCTATCGATACTTTCGGAGCACAAGCCGAAATCACCAATCTCACTAATTCGACACGCAAGCAACCCCCTCCACCACGGAGACCCTCGCTTCTTTCTGTAGTCACCCGCGGTGTCGACCCGTCTTACACAGACGAGGAAGTTCATGACGAACTAAAACTCGAAGGATACACCATTTCTAAGGTTCTTAGAATTCGCAACGATCGTGGGCCTACCTTCATGGTTCGTATCCTCACACTCCATCAAGAGACCATCGATGATTTGCTTGCTCATGGAGCTTTCATCTACAATCGCAAACATCGAGTGCAACCTTCGCGTTCAATGGCACCATTACAGGTTCGATGCGAACGCTGCCAAGAATATAATACGCATAATACAGCTAATTGTAAGAACGACTTCAAATGCGGTTACTGTGCAGGACCACACTCAACTCGTTTATGCACTAATTTGCACCAACAAGCGAAATGCTCTACATGTCCAGACAGCCACCCTACTTATAGCTACAAATGTAAAGCAAAACCAGACCCAACGCCGCAACATCCAGAACTGGTTGTACCCTTGCGTACTACATCCCTTGTTACCACCCCTCCGCCCACTGTAGATACCCCAGTCACAATACAGCAACTGCTTACTTTTCTTACTCTTGCACTGCAAAATATCCAACCTTTCATCCGTCCACACATCTTACAGCAAATCACCCTTGCAGCCAAAACTACATTTCACATTCACTTCACAGCAACATATTCTGGAAATTCAGTGCATTTTCATGCATCTCCAACAACTCAAACCGGTTGAATTTAATTTCATCATGCCTCTAAACTTTCTTTATTTGAACATCCGATCCTTCACTAAAAACAAACTTTTGTTTCAAACGCTGCTACTCGAGGAGCATATAACAGTCTTTCTCTTAAACGAAACATTCTTAACCAAAGCAACTCCATGTCGCATACCGGGGTATACCATTTTACGTGCAGACAATGTACAGCCCGCACAGCGAGCTAATGGGGGCGTAGCGGTTGGTTTCTCCCCTTACTTGCCTTATCGTCAGTCCTATTGTGCTAATACACTATTACCCGAATATATCATTACCACTGTATATTTCAAATCTCTTATCATTACCATAGCAACGATCTACATCCGGCCTGGCCATCCCCTACCCATACAATTTGTACAACATATTTCAAACACCTATCGCCACTATATCATCATGGCAGATTTTAATATGCACAGTCGCTCAGATCACGATCGAACCGATTTCTCTGCTTTTATCACTACACACACCACTGGAACCATTACAGTTACCAAAACCTACTCGGCCAATCTCTGACACAACACCGGACATAGTTATTACGTCCAGCAATCTAATAACTCATAGCACTGTATCAGTACTTGATACCCTGGGAAGTGACCATGCTCCTGTTAAACTAACAATAAATCTTCACTCTTCTGCTTCCCCTCGTCCTCAATTGCCTTCACGCATCTGTTTTTGGTTTGATAAAGCTAACTGTAACTCCTATCACTCTTATCTTACTAAACGCACTCAACATCTTTCATCGCCCACTTCCGAAGACGACCTCTACAGCACTGTCGATACAATCACTTCTACTATACAGGAAGCTAGCACTCTTTACATTCCTACCACCAAAAATATTCCATATCAACCTCGACTGCCACCACATTACCTGACTATGATCACACGTTCTCGCCAACTTTATCGAGATTATATTCGCACCCGAAATCCTGATGCCTTACATCATCATCAACAATTGCAGAGAACTGTGCACAACTACATCCGTGCCTATAAACTTCGCTGTTGGGTAAAAACCTGTAATAATCTGTCTACCACCTGTCATCCTACCAAATTTTGCAAAAAAATTCAACGCTTTATGCGGCAAGTTCACACAAACTCCCTACCCCATTCTAATCGGAAACTCCGCAGCTCACACAGATACGGAGAAAGCAAATGCATTTGCAAATCATCTGCAGAACATTTTTACGCAACCACCACCTGAAATTACACCCCATGTTGCAGACAAAGCCGACACTTCTCCATTCTTGGAACCCAATACCATGCATGAACTCAGTATCGATCAACATGTTACTGCACCCATCACTGTTCAAGACGTCACAGATACCATCAAATGTAAACGAAACACAGCGCCAGGATTCGATAATATCACCTATCGTCAGATCAGGGAGTGTCCACCTACACTACGCATCCTCATCGCCAATCTCTTCACCTTTATACTCCGTACAGGCTACTTTCCTATGCCTTGGAAAACATCTAAAACACTTATGTTTCCATAGCCGCATAAGCCTCCTCATGAGATCTATTCTTACAGGCCAATCCAACTCACAAGCACATTCAGTAAAATCTTTGAACGCATTCTCGTCAAACGCCTTCATACCTACCTCAACACAAGAAATCTCATTCCTCTCACTCAAGCAGGTTTCCGTCCTTCTTTCTCTATAAACGATCAACTTTTACGACTCACAAGCCTTATCACCACCCACTATAATAGAGTGAAACCATCATGTCTCGTCCTATTCGATCTCGAGAAAGCGTTCGATAAAGTGTGGCATCTCGGACTTATTCATAAACTAGTCAGGCTCCAGCTTCCTACAACATACATCCGACTAATCTTTAACTTTCTCTCAGGTCGTCTTACTTATGTTGCCATCAACGAACATATATCTCATCCCATATTCTTACTATCCGGAGTTCCACAGGGTTCTGCCCTCTCCCCGCTGTTATACATTCTGTTTGTTGCTGACATGCCACGTCTCCCTGAACAAGTCTATTCTTTCCAGTACGCAGATGATACTGCATTTCTCGCTCTAGGAACATCCATCCAGCACATAAATAATATCCTACAAACAGCCATCACAGATTTCAGCTTTTGGTGCCAGACCTGGAAACTCACCATCAACGCTACAAAACACAGGCTATCATCTTTATCCCACCAAAGAAAACAACTAAGGTTCGCCGCAATCGCCGTTGCCTATCTCTTCACGTGGACCAGGTTCCACTACGGGCTACTAAGGCAGTCACCTACCTCGGCATCACATTCGACACACACCTTACCTGGATGCAACATCTTAAAACAGTTGTGACCAAAGCGCATAATCGTCTCAACTTATTTAAACGTCTCGTAGGAACGACATGGGGTCTCAAACCACACACAGTCTTAAACACCTACAAAGTCTTTCTCCGTCCTAGTCTCACCTATGGTTTCACAGCTTGGATTGCAGCGTCAGACAGATTCTACAACAAACTTCTTATTCTCGAACGTCATGCCCTCCGCATTGCATTTCGCATAAAATTACCTAGCCCCACACAAGACTTGTATCAACGCATTACTTTTCCTACCTTGCAGGACCATCTTGAATCCCTACGACTCTCCTACATACGACGCCGATTTCAAACCCAACATCCATTACTTTTGGATACAATGCACTACATAGCCCTACATCCCACACCCACTCGGTATCATCACACGTCATTATCTCTTCTATTTACATTATACCATTACACGCTTCCTCCTGATGATCCCTCGCTCTTGCTTCTGAACGATTACGTCACTCATGTTCATTTACCTCTCATTTTTCCATCATTTCCTGCACAGTAATTCTCGCATACTAACTTGGGTTCATCATGTCTCTCATCATAGCCTAGAGTCCCCCCTAGGCAAGAAGATAACTGCATTCGTCCACTAATATGTTCCTATGTGTTGTCCTGTGCTTGCACCTCATCTCATACTTCATCCTCATTAATTATATTACTCTACTACTACATTATTATCACATAGTATCTATTCTCTTGATTATGTTTATTGTATATGTTACCTAACTAGTGTTTCTCATTTATTGTACCGTTGATCTTTGTTCAAGTTCATCTTTCATAACAGCTATATATGTATGTTTATGTTGTCTATATGTATTTGTCTATTTCTCCACCTAATGTTAAGGAACGCAAAGTTCCTTAAGTCCATTACAGCCATGAAAGAAATTCAATAAAGCACTTAGACCAACCAGAGATCTCACAACCCTCAATCCTTTCACATCTCTTCCCTAAAAGAGGGCGTAACCCTCTCAAAGGTAGCTAGCCTCAGCTAGCAATGTAAAAAAAAACACGCTAATGTGGTAGTCATTTTGTGTTGTTTCAACTCATCATTTTTTACAGTGTGAATTTTGCCATATCTCGTGTTTGAAATTTTCATTCTTTATAATGCTTTCCTTGAACACCACTCCTGTTAAGAGTTCAAAGTATGTTTTCGAAAGGCTGGCTCCCGCTGAGAAGAAAATTGGGATGAGTAGTGACTTTAGTGCGATATAGCAGATAAATGGCCAAGTATGTGAATACGAAAAAATCTCATTACTGATTTTTGCAGATGAAATTATGAAGGGTAAAATTTATCATCGATTGTGTAATGGTTGTCTTTGAAAGGCGTAAACAACATCACAATAGCGGGAAGATAAAAAGGTAGTACTCCAGTCTCTAATAGTCCGAAGCATTTAGCTCTTTTCCTTATTGTAATAAAAGGAATGGCATTTTTTCCCTAATTTTGATGATTTTCTTGTTTGAATTCGGATTATAATTATCTGCATTTATAAGAAGAAAATATCATGTACAATTTCCGGAGGTTGAAATAATACCTTTAAAATGAGACGTATAATATTGATCACGGTATTGAGACTTTTTTGCGAAAGAACGAAAGGAAAACATGATTTGCCTTAAGAAATATTTGATAATTCCATGTTAAATTGAACACCAATACTCCGGCCGCTTTGGCTCATCCCTTCTACTTCTTAAGGAAGAACGGTAGCGTATTTGTAGAATTATTACTCGATCTTTTTTATTTCTTCAAAAATTAACCCGCGGCTTAGAATCGGTATAATTATGACAAGTAAAATAGACAAGATTTATTGACACAATACCAAGAAGTTCCGGAGAATATAGTTAGAAGTGTCCACAAGTAAGTCTCTCGTCGATGTGTTGACAAGGTGCTCCCAAGTCAATTGCTTTTCTTCTCACTGTAGTGGATTTGTGAGCATAGAAGGAAATTTTCCCAACTGCATTTAAGATATCCGATTTCAAATTCGCTTGACGGGACAAGTAAGGTTGAATGGGCGATTAGCACTGAAGCAAATGTAGTTATTTATTTATTGTTGCGCGTACATGCCGTATATGGAGACAGCTAAAAAGGTATGTGAGCATCTGAAAAATCTGATAGTAATGTCTCACTAAACGATTAAATTTAGGAGTTATTAATTGGTAAATTGCTCTGGTCTAAACTTAAATTTATCTCATTTTCAATAATTGCCCCACAAAGGTGTGATAGAAGTCAAAAGTTAGTGCATCATTAGTGCTCCAACAACACTAAGCACTAACGTTAGCGCTATTATAGTTTAGGAGTTATTAATGAGTTACTTGGAGTTTTAATTACTACACAATTTACGCTATTTGTCACAAATAAACGAGACAAACGCCAGCGGCCAGTGCATTCTTAGTCCTCTGTAAAGCACTATAGATAGTGATGTTCTGGATTTAGTAAAAACTGACTGAAACTGTGATATGTTGTTGTATTGGGATCCTCAGAAAAGCTCTCAATGGGCACAGCTACTAATCACAGACTGGTTGGCCACTATGAGCTCACGTTTATGAAAGCAGCCAACCTGAAAATAGTGATATTGTGAATTTCGGTCAAAATGACAGAAACTATAATGTGTTGAAGATATTGGCATCCTGAGATAAAGTCTCAATGGACACAACCACAAATCATGAATCGTTTGGTCACTACAGTTCTACTTTCTTGGAAACAGCCCAGCATAAAAGTTTCTGGTTTTCGGTAAGATTGAATAAAACTAAAATATGTTCAAGATCTTCTTATCATGAGAAAACGTAACAATGGGCAAAACCATTTTATTATGACCATTTGGCTACCAAGGCTCCAGATATTGGTATAACGATATTGGTGATTTATGTGCAAACGAATAAAATCTTGAGATTTTGTAGATGTCATGATTCTGAGAAA
This sequence comes from Thermobia domestica, assembly GCF_964235325.1. Lineage (NCBI taxonomy): Eukaryota > Metazoa > Arthropoda > Insecta > Zygentoma > Lepismatidae > Thermobia > Thermobia domestica. The sequence goes on from NC_137455.1 coordinate 305,918,573, forward strand.
AAAATTGTCCAGGCTTTCCAGGGTTTCGCTTTGTCCTGCTAGATGGACATCATAATATTATATATATATCTGAATGATGTCTGCTACCCTCACCATCTTTTTCCGGGTTGTGGGATATGAGTTTTAATGATTTCATACAATTCTATCAAAATTCCACGATATCCTTACCTTTTGCTGTTTAAAAAAATGGGGCCACAGTAGCTCAGTGGTGGAGCGTTCACCTCTGGTGCTTGGGGTTCCGGGTTCAAACCTTAGTCCTGCCATGTTAACTTTGTAGTGGACAAACACCGTGTGCGTGGGTTTTCCCGGGGTTCTCCCGTTTCCTCTCATTTTCTTCATTCCACCATTTCATACATCTCTCATCATCACAGTCTCCTTTAGCCTAACCGGCATAAACGTGGGACGTAAAACTCAAAAATTTCATTTTTGTTTTAAAAAATGAGACCCCTTAGTTCCCAAATCGTCACTGATTCTTGATTGAGTTCATTGAGACTTTTTTCTCAGGATCACAATATATACCTGTCACAGTTTAAGCAATTACACCGAATATCAGAATGGCGTTACCTCCTACTCGTTTCAAAAAAGTGGTCCTATAGTGGCCAAACGGTCAGTGATGGGTGGTTGTTTCTCTTCAGGCTTTTTATGAGGATCATAATATGTACAACATATAACGTTTTCAAGCAATTCCACCGAAATCTAGGATGTCCTTATTATCGGCTGTTTCTTTTTTTTAAAAAAAGTGGCTGTATATTAGCAAAATGGGGAGTGATTTGTAGTTTTGCCCATTGAGAATTTTTCTCACAAACACCATATCTACAACATATCACGGTTTCAAAGAAATCCACAGAAACTCAACTTCCGTAAGGATAGTGCGGGGTCCTTTAACATTTCGAAGGGGGCATTGTCCCTGCAACACTTTTCTCACAAAAACGACAAGACCCGTATTTCCTACTTTGAAGTCATCTTTGCATCCGCAGAGATTCATTTCTCTAATGTGGCCATTTTAATCAAGCGGACCTTCTTTTTGAAAAGTGTCTCCTTATCCCTCTTAACCTATTTTCCAAAACAGACCAAAAACACATGTAGATGTATTGTCGATCTAGTAAATGTGGGCCACGTTTGAATAAAATCAGATGAAGGGAAATACGTGTAAAGCTATTTCCTTTACACTTTCACGTTTTGGGCTTCACGGGTTTTTGTCCCAAAACCTTGAATTTAGGAGGCCTCCACTAATAAGAGATCTGCATCTCAATCATGATTAAACATAAGTGAAAAGCTTTCCTGTCATTTTAAACAACAAAGAAAGGACATGAGGTAAAAATAAAATTCTTCATAAAGAACGTATAGAGTGTTTTGTTAGCACCAGCATATACTAATTAGCATCAGCAACGCAACTTCTTATATAGGTAAATTATAATAACTCAATGTTTCATTACCTAGTATTATAGTTAGAAGTGACATTTTGTAGAAGGTGAGATCCAAGTGTAGAATTATCTGTTTAAATAAACACCAGAGCATTTGCATAAACTTTGGAGTACCAATTTTTGGCTGGCAAGCAACTACTATGCTCTGGTTGAACTTCGTGATTTACGAGTAAATTGTACTGAATTTGAGCTTTAGATGTAGGATAATATCATTTCACTATGTAGTGGACCACAATCAGCTGCTTTTACAAAACATAATAACGACATTTATTCAGAAATGTGACACTGTGTGATTTTCCATAAAGGGCAGAATAATCAATTCTTTTTCTTATGTTTTTCATTCGAAACATGGTCATTGAAAGCTGATACTACTCTCGGCAAATCAGCACAATGAAATCTCAAAGTTTAGGCCATTTCTTTATATGTCGTTACAAGCCAAATGTTGTTTTGTATCCTGCAAAAACGCGCTAGAAAAACATTGATTGCTTCACAATATCCTGTATGATATGATGACAACTGTACCACTGAGGAGACAATACACCCTTACCAGTTATTAAGAAGATGAGTTTTTAGGATGGATTGGCACATACAAAGAGAAGTGGAAATACAGTTTTATTTGCAACACAAATTTGTCCATATTACTTAAAGTTAACTCCATCCCGAATGTTATTGTATCAACTTCTGCCTGTTTTGCTTTTATATCGGTAACTGCAAATTTCTGAAGGACCTCTTTGTCATGCTATTTGTCACGCTTGTTGTGAGCGTCTATGCTGATACAATCATATCCCATCAAACATTATCTGATTGTAAATAATACATTCTTGGTTAACTGTTATAACTCTTGGCGTATTATTCTTTTGTAGGAGGCTGGTTATCTGCTGCAAGTGCAGATAGCTAGATTTTGCACTGGCAAGATATCCATTGCGTGTAAACAAGTACTCATGTCAGCAACATATTCAATATGCGTTTGCTAATCCCCACGTCGGTCATCTTTAAGACACTGACAAAGTAAAAGTATAGTCTTAATTGCTTACTTGTGAAACGACCAGAATATTTTTTTCTTCGAATTTAATTCTCTTGTTTTCTGTTTTCTTGACCTCCATCCAATCCACAATTTGAATCTTGTGGTTCTGTGATAAGTTTATGAATCAGTCCGGATACATGATCATTTTTGAGATAAGATAATAGATACTTCGTCCGTAATATTTTTTCTAAAGTAGAGTCTGTTAGTTGTGTATGCACTTCTATACTATAAAAATCAAATAATTATGTAATTTACTGATTTCGTTGCAAGGATAATGTTCCAAAAGTCTCTTAATATAGTACACACATTATTCAGTGATGTGTTGTTCGTCTAGCAATAATTCCACGATCCAAATGGGAGGCGGGTCTCTACGCCGAGATAGACAGCAAATACAAAGTCAAACAAGCGCAAGAGAAATGAGGTAAGGTGACTTGTTAACACATATTACCACTTCCATCAATATATTCTGCGAGATTTTTGGATAGTATTGACAATGAGTTATAAACGTTGTCAGATACGCGAACTGTTATTGTCTGAGTTCGAAGTCGGGTGCAAAGTTGGGGCAGCACCCCAAAACATTTGTTATGCAAAACGAATAGATTGTGTGACCAACAGTAAACTACTTGCTTCCAGAAATTTAGCTCAGGCTTTAAGAATTTCGAAGATAAGCAAAAGCTCGGTCGTAGCAGGGTAAAAGATTCTGAAGTCGCACAACACGCCATTACGGAAAATCCATCCACAGTAAAAGATGATTGTCCTACCATCTTGGAATGTCCCAGTCCACTATAGTGCAATCACCAGTATAGGAGGCTTATCTTCTCATGCTGAAAGGTTGGATTATAGTTGTAATGCTTTCAAAGCTTAAACTAGAAATCTAATCGAGAAACGATCATTAGGAAGACCTACGTACAAATTAGGAAAAATCTTAAGATAGAGTTTACAGAAATAGGATCAGAAAGTAGAAACCAAGTCCAGATGGCGAAGAATAGAAGTCAATATAGAGTTTTTAGCGGAAATAGGAACACACAGTAGAAACTGTATAAGGTTGGCTAAGAATAGTAGTCATTATATTATTTTAATAGGCGCGACATTGAGCTTTCGAGTCCCATAGATCAGAGGCTTGTTAATTAATTAGTTATTTTCTAACCTTCATAACATCAATTCCTACTTTTGTGAAGAACAACTAGACTGAATACACGCTGCACTACGCAATAAATAGTCTACGTTTGTGAAGAGAAATTGATCCCTGCTTGATCATGATAATGCCAAACCAGATTGGAATCGAAAACACAGCAAAATTCAATAACGCCATAGTGTCAAACTAATTCTACACCCTGTAAATATTGTAGAATTCAGATTACCTCTTCTGATTACTTCCTATCTCGGTACATAGCACTTCCTGAAATCACGAATTTTCAGAAAAATCAGAAGATAGGAATACGTGGTAGTGTCATATTTGCCCCAGGGAGAAGATATGATATCCACATAAAATAGAAGAACTGTTAGGATAGTGGCTACAGACAGATTAACACGTGGGAATAAACTGTGAATGTTACCATTTTTCGTTACTCTGTAATAAGTAACGTTGTGATTTACACTATTCCAAAACTTATGATCTATCATCGTATATACTATGGTTACCATATATAACACCTGAAGATGAAAACCTTCTAATTTCATAATCATGTCTGAGATGTTGCTCATGAATCAAAATGCGCCTATTCAGTGGAGCCTTACATGCGTTGCTGTTATCCAACATTTCACCTTAATCTCTCTAGTCGTTTCAAAATTAAGATATCATTTCTAGACATTTTCTACGTTCTATCTTCGCAATTTGCTCTCAATAATTTCTCACCTTGTATTCGGTTTGCTACTAAAGATCCTCTTTTTCACTATTTATTTTGATGATGAATCCAGTGCCACCAATCACTTCAGCAATTGAGTTCACCAAATTGGAATGTTTCCTTGTCAAATGCATCCAGAGAAAAAAACGACTAGATTGTTCGTGGTACGTTTGAACGAGTATGTTTAAAAGGTAGAGTAATAGCAGATAACTTGGTAAAGCATGTTTCTAATTAAACTACACAAACCCATTTTATCCAGGACACGATCACTAAATCACAATTCGTCGTTATATGGAAGCACAAGGGGGTAAATGGATTTATATAGTATAATAAAGCAGATATATGTTTCTCTTACGTTTCTTTGAGGTCACATTTTGGTACCTGTCGTGATTTATGAGGAATTATTATTATTATTAAGTATTCTGCTTTTCCGCAGCTACTAGAAGTGATGTGTTTTCTCTTTCTTTAATTTTAGGTTTCGTGTTCGAAATATTTCTCCAATGTATCTCGATATTCAGTTTCCTCTTTTCATTACAATATTTTCTTCCACTTTTCAAATAATCGATCAATTGTGTTCCTCTTGTTCCTGCTCTTCGCTTTCATTCTATCATTTCCTCTATGCCGGTGCTAAGAAGGAATTTCTTCTTAAGATTATTCAATCAAATTAGGCTTTACCAATTAGCCCTCTTCCAAGGAATCCTGGTTAAAAGTGTTCTCTTATCTCATATCTGTTTTAAAATGTGTTCCCTTAATTGCTCTCTATTTTCATATCGTCTTCATTTTCCTCCAGCGCCACATTATGAATGTCACTAAATATTTATCTTCTAAAGTTCATAATGTCCAAGCCAGTGAATACGTAGTTCAGTAGCCCATAGTCCTATATGGCACATAATAATATTATATAAACTATAAGGTAGAAACAAAAATTAACTGCTATTATTTAGTGTTATATGTCAATATAAGCTTGGTTTATGAAAAGTATTTCTTTACGTAAAATAATGCATTTAACTTATTTTTCAAAATAACGCAAAAGTTATTTACGTATACTCAAGTGTGAGAAAGATATTAATTCTTTGTCAGGGATACTCGTCCTAAGTTAGTCTGTTTCATGGACACGGTCATCAGGAAATCATCACATACAAAATCAAACAACTAGTTTAGTTTATTAGTTAAATTAAATCTAAAAGCAACATGATATGAACTTTACCTGTTTTGTCTATTCATGTGAACCTTTTAGTTTTCTCATCATTTATGGGAATATTTAGTTCAAAACTGAAGAGGAGAAATGTGCTTCTAAACCTTAGAATTTACAGCTAAGTATCTCTAAATGTGTGTCTCATCAAAACTTGTGCCTCTACATAAACTACTAGCATGTCTTTGTGATTTAAAATGATATCAAAATTCTTTTTCTAAGCTGAATTGCAACGAAGATACCGTTACGTTTATCATAGAAACTCGTTTGTAGGTTGCGGCTATATTGATGACATCACAAAAATGCCTCCACTCAATGCCTAAAAAGTACTACACTTTCTCCAATAGTAAAACATCAAACACAAGTTCGAAAAGGACCCAATGTTTCGAAACACGTATAATGTAAAGACAATAAGTAAAACGTAAACACAGTATATGGCTCTTTTGCAGATCCCTTTCTTTGAATTTTATATATATGTGTGTACTTATGTCGAGTTATTTCTCCTGTTGATGTGTCTGTAAAAATGTATAAGAACAAACATTAGGCAGTTGATCAGCAAAGATGCTTTATCTATGTATTGAAAAGAGTTGGTACAAAAATTGGCAATTGTTCAATATTTGATCTCCATAGAAGAAAACAGTACGTGATAGCAGGAAATGTTTTTTCTGGGTTCAGCCTTCCAATAATATGTTACATCTTCCCATTACTGAAACAATTGAAACCGAAATTCGTAGATCTTACTTGTCTAATTTTAATATTAAACTTAAATACGTCATTTTATTGTAATTTTATAATGTTATAGTGAAACTTACTTACTGCAGTAGTAGCACATATGCTGCAGAGAAGTGTTCTGTTAACCATGCTAGAGATTACCAGATAAGAGATTGCATTATAATAACATAGTAATAACTTGCAATGACATAGAGGAACTTTTCTGAAATTTATGACCTTGACTGCGGCCTTTTTCGATTCAGATCTAGTTTTCAAATGACAAGTACGGTTACGTGTTGAGTCATAATTATACTAGAAACATTGATAAAATCTCTTCCTTCACATACCTTTATTTTGTGCTAAGTTACTGATTCACAAATTGTTTTCAATATACCTAACATTTTTCGTGAAATATAAAAGTAAGCAAGTGTGTGATATATAAAAGTAAGCAAGTGTGTGATATATATGTCTTATATGATAAGATATATATGATATCTTATATGATAAGATATAAGATATCTATTGGTGATAAGATATGATAAGGCGTTCAAATTATTATTATCTTCAAGCTACTAAATCCACAAAGTCAAGTGTCCTTGTGTGACAAAATATTCGTTATCGCTTTCGGTTCTTTGGCAGGATATATGAGAGAAATCTTGTGATCGGTCCGTCTGTAATAAGCATAGATATCTCTTTCTTCCTGATAAGTTATTTATGAAAAATGAAGAAAGTGGTGAAGAGTTAGTAAATATGGAATACTTATGTTTTCTAATCTAAGTAAGAAGTATGGGGCAACTATCAATGAAATAAAATGAAAATAATATATTTACTTTCCTATAAGTCTTATTTATTTTCCTATAAGTTGAATTATTTGAAAATTTACAGACATGTATAATTTTTATAAAAGAGTTAATGTTTAAATATTGTTCCTATTGAAAATATAAAGAAAAACGAAGAAGTAGAGCTTTTCATGTATTTAGAAAAACAATTTTGGTTTTGCTAATAAATGTAAGAAGCATATTTAATTTTCAAACATATATTGCAGATACAAGTTTTTTTGTACAGTAGATGAAGGACACTATTCTTGTCACCACACAAAACACTTAACACTAGAACGGCGGAGTTTTTGATACTCTCTAGAACGGCGGGAGTGGGTCAAAAATGACCCATTTCATTTTTATTAATTATTTGTATTCTAAACCACTAGTATTTATTGTACAATAAAATGTGACTTTCAATCAATAAAACAAAAAGTTTCTTTGAACTCTAGCTTAATATTTAAAGATCAATGAGTTTTTTGCCAATAATATAAATTTAAGAAACATGCTATTTTTCGTGAATATAATATTGTTAGAATGATATTATTAAATGTATTATATACAATGTCAGTTTATTATATAGTAATGTTATACACGGTGTATATCATTCTAATTCCTAGATAGTTATTATTCTTAGATAGTTTGTTCAAGCCCATGGCCTAACCGAACTAAACTAAACTAATCTACACACATCTAAACTTACGGTCTTACACAAAACAAAGTTCAGTCACTCCTCTACAAGGAGAAAGGTCATACAAAAACATTGTTCACAAATAAAAACGTGACGTATTACACAAAAATTATTTTACTAATATGATTGTAACAAGCATCTATGCATTTCTATAACTTTCCTCTCACTATTTAGAATTTGTGGGAACATAACCTAAAATAGCACACACAGTCGTAAACTTGCAGTAGTTCAAACCAGAAAAAGTTAGTATAGAGTGATTGTTTTCTAAATATGATATGATATGCTCTAATCGTAAAAGCTCTGACATAAATAGAATGGTAAACTACCTGTTCTTTCGAACAACTCCTTTAGAAATTCTACTTCTTTTGTTGAAATAAAATATATCCAAACATACGAGAAAGTAAGTTGTCTCCCATTTAGACCTCTAAACATTTTGGTTTCAGTAGCTTTGAAATTTCTTGTTACTCCACAGGCTAGTAGTCTAAGAATTCTTGGCAGTGACGGAAATCGAACTCGGGATCCTCAATACGTAGTCAGCCACATTCACCACTAGACCAGCGGGGCGGCCATATAGTAGGGATCACAGTGAGAGCTTTGGCTTTCCTCTTCCAACCAGTCTGGTATATAGGAACCTTGTCCCAACCCGTCTGGTCATCGTGGGAGCAGTAGACCAAGTCCTCCCTCCGGGGAGAGGCCTCATCCAATAGTGGATCGAATATGGCTGTGGTTTATTAATTATTCTTTATTTGTGCTACAAACGTCTTCTCATGAAACATTTCAACACAGTGATACCAACAAAAAGAAAACACACACTCACTAGCTATATATTTTCACAATAGCATCCAAATTGCAAATTTTTTGTTGAAATGATTGAAATTATTATGAATATTATGTTACGATGTAAGACATGTAATTTGTGTTTAATAATAATAATAATAATAATAATAATAATAATAATAATAATAATAATAATAATAATAATAATAATAATAATAATAATAATAATAATAATAATAATAGTCGTCTCACCTATTTTTCGACGCTTATTTGCAGAAGTATGGTTTTCGGTGCTGATCTCTTTCTCTTCCGATATTTCATCCGAATCATCATTCGTTGTTGCTCGGCAGGTACTCTTCATCTGAAGAGATATCAACACATTCAGCGTCAGACTCGGCCTCACTTATGTCATTGAATTTTGCAAGTATTTCATCCGGTATCAACAGTTTCTTGGCCATGATGAGTGTTTGAAATAGCACATCAGTCCGAAAATAATGAGATTCACCTAATCAACACACTCTCTAAAGTATTATTAAGTTTAATTAGACTGACAAAATTGCTGAGAAGCTAGTCTTGAACACGAGATGGGATGGGAGAGTATTATGAGAAAGAACGGTCGCAAGATAAAGACGCTAGCCAGCAGTCTTGCTACAATGAAACAAAATCTCACTAACAAAAGAGTTGGGTCAAAATTGACCCAAGCCGCCGTTCTAGTGTAATTGTTTGGTATTTCAAAAGGCAAGTGTGGATAAGATTGATACTTAGTACAAATATTTCTTCAAGAGAACGAGTAAAAGTCACAATAATTCGATCCGATTCGTAAGAAAATAGAAAAGTTGTTAGAACGTAAAGTTCGAAATGGGTCAAAAATGACCCAGCCGCCGTTCTAGTGTTAATGCATGTAATCCATTTTGTTCACATTTTTTTTCTACGCGAAATATTCCATACATTAAGCAAGCGGCATCATTGTCATTGTCTACTTAAGTTTTGCCATGTATTTATGTGTTACACAAAGAATGTGCGACGCACATTAAAATAATGTAATGTCTACATATGAGGTCTGAAATCGTTAATCCATAGTAGTGACTTGACGTTTCTCACTAGCAGGAATATATTTTTTGTTCTAATTTTCTTTCAACTCATATGTCATGTACTTGACCCGATTTAATCAGATTCTTAAGAGTACACACCACTTTAAACATTACCATTTTAAACACCATGAAAATCGTATCACTTTAATATCAGTGATTATATGTAGATTTTTATAACGTCAGGCGTTTCTTCATCTGAAAATGCAGAGAGAATATATATTAATCCTAAGGCGGATTTAGGAACCTATTAGGGAGACGGAATTAAGAAACTCGTATAATCTGAACATAGCAACTACATTCTAAACAATGACCGCCCGCCTACACCGGCCGTGGTCTCGAACGTTAAAATAATAATAAAATTTTTGTCGAATAAAATATCAGGAAGAACGCACATACCTTTAGTCATTCTTCCAACATTATAGTTTCCAGCAACAATTGTTTGAAGATTAAATAAAATTATAGAACATTACTATTCAACACTCATTGCCGTTGCATGCTCGTCAGACAAACACACACTTTCTAACGTTCTGACTGATATGCCTCATCCTATTCAGTAGTATCTACCGGAGACAGGACAAGGAATGTATAACTGATATTTGATCATAACATTTACAACTTGAGACTTGTTTTTTTTAATTTTTAAACTGCTAAAACACTAAAAAAACACATAAAACGTTAAAAATGCTGGTTTATACCAAAGATTCTAAACACTTGTTACTTTAACGTTTTATATTTGCTGATGTTAAGAGGGGAAAATATTATAATGTACCACAGCTTCCATCAACACGGGCTAAAACCAGATAAAAAAATGCCAAATTCTGTACATCGTTCTTTATCATCAAGAACAAAAATGTCTTCAACTTATTACTACATAAAAGTATAAGAGATAGGTAAATGAGAGTAAAGGAGAAATTTACTCTAGATCGAATAACAACTGTGGTCGATAAAGGTAACTGTCAATCCTACAATATTTATAACGTATAATTGGAAAAATATCCACAGATGAAACACGAATGAAGAGATCCTGTTATACAATGTTTCCGTAAACTTGAACAACCCAAACGTTGATTGCGTATATCTTTTGAAGTAAGAACGATGAAGACCTGATAGTTGAAACAATTGTAATTGAGTTCTATGTAGATATTTTCGAGATCATTACTAATGTTTGAATTTGCATCGTTTTCTTGCAGCAACAAAAGAAAATACCGAAAGTGAACAAAATGAAGAAAATACAAATAATTTTTGCAGAAAGTTTATTTCATGCGGGGGAATCCCAGTGTATATGTGCAGTATGCATAAACTTTTATCCATTGGTGCGAAAATGTGACAAAGTTGATACAGTGTTGCTACGTAAAAAGGCTATTTTATGCAAGTCCGTAAAATAGTGTTTTTTTAATTACACGGACCATGCCAACACTGCTGTCATAAAATTACTTTAACAGGTGTGTTTTAGGTTAATTAATGGTAAGCAATCAGAATTTGCACATAATTAATGATCTGATGTTTTACGCACATATTTGCGATGAGAAAATTACTCACGTACAGCTAGCAATCCTGGAATCCTTGTGGAAAGAGAAGGGCGCTTTACAGCAAAAATCCTCGAAGTGGCTGCCGCGTTCTTGTAGAGACAAATTTACACGTTTCGCCATGCTTCTTGTGACACTTTTAAAAGTTAGTAGTATGATTGGTTAAATTTCTGCTTCAATATTCGTCTTCAGTTCCTCAGTTGTCCTGCTGTTATTCTTGTACACCACATATTTTGGGTAACATCATAAGGAAAAGTCTGGTGATTTTAAGTCCGGAAAGTGGGAGGGCCACAAATTTGCGGAGATGAGGTGGTCAACAAAAAATTCTTGGGAAGTGGAATTTATAATGTTTCTTGGGAAGTGTTTCCAGGGTTGTCAGCTCTAGGTGACTAATTTTTATGGCAATTTTTTGCATAATAATAGGTTATCAATTATGTGAAAATTCTCATTAAAACACACTTGTTGCAATAATTTTACGATAACTATATTGGCAGGAGACTCGTTTCTCTTAACAAACACCAATTTACAGACTTGCATTAAATAGCCTTTATATGGCAACCCTGCTTCATCTTTGTTACATTTTAGCACCAATGGATAAATTTTGATGGATACCGCTCATATATTCTGGGATTTAGTCACAGGAAACCAATTTTCTGAAACAATATATTGATTTTCTTCATTTTTACATTTTTATTTTACACTTTCGGTACTCTCTTTCGTTACTACATAAAAAAAAACGTTATAAATTTTAACGTTGGTTATGATCTCGAAAGTATATACATAGAACACAATTACAATTATTTCAGGTCTCTGGTTTTATCGTTCTTACAAATAATTCTGGAGATATACGCAATCAAACTTTGGATTGTGAAAATATACGGACACATAGTATTAACAAAAAATCGAGAAACACGACTTTGATTGTAAACACGAACATTGATACTGAATAAGAACCAAACAACCTACTAAGGTGCAAATGACACTGAAGTATAGGCTTATCCCGTCTTTGTTGTTATGACGACAGTACGTAATACAGTTACTGTGTTATAATCAAAATCAGAAACTTTAATTTCAGTTGAAGTAAAATAATGTGCGAATTTGATTACCTAAAATATGGATAAATCAGATCGAATTGAAATAACAATATAATATGACCGAGAATAACTTCCCTTCCGTACCTTTTCGTAAAATTTGTAAGAATTAATTTATATGGCGCTAAAAAATTGACTTTAGTTCTCTATAATTCATTATTGTCTATCAATTCTTCCAAGAAGCCTCAGACCAAGACTGATAACTTGGCAAGACCTCAATAAAAAAAAGGGGCATGGCATTTGGAATATGGGATATTAGAATGCCAGAGAAGCTAGTTAGATTAGTTAATATATGTTTAAAAGGAATCACATAGTAAAGTCCGGGTAGAAAGAGTCTTTCAGGTAAAGGAGCTTTCAGGCCGAGAATGGCCTGTCGCCACCATTATTCTTGGAGTATGTTATAAGGAAAATCAAAGACGGCAACCTGGGCCTAGAGCTGAACGGTATTCACCTGGTTGTGACGTGTAATATGTTGATGATGTGCAATAGATGATTATAGGAAAACAATATAAATAAATTCAGAGATTTTGTTAAACGTTTACAGCGGCGTTTTTTTAGAAGTAAATGCAGATAAAAGTAAGTACATGGATGTTCATCGAGATCGTAATACTGGAAATTATGGAGGCGTTCTAATATCAAACAATACTTTCAAAAAATGGATACTTTCAAATATCTACGATCAATATTAATGGATGACATTTATTTTCACGTACAATTAAATGTCGATTAAAAGCAGGGAATTAATGTTATTATTAAGTTCAAAACCACTTGTCGTCGAGAATCCTGTCAAGAAATTTGAATCATCAAATATATAAAACAATAATAATACCATTTGTGCTATGTGATTGAGACACATGGTTAATACTCTGAGGGCAGAACAAGACTGAAAGTATTTCAGAGCAAGATCTAAGACGAATACTCGAACCTAGGAGAAACTGGAATGATGAACGGTGGAAACTTCAAACCGAGGAACTACAAAATTTTACTGTTTACCTAACATTGTTAGCCCTGCAATACGCGCGCGGGCAACAATTGTCGGCAAACGATTTTGTTTTCCTTGCCGCAATGTAGTTTGAGATGTAAGCACAAAGGGTGGTTGTGTAACTTTCTATCAATTATCATTCTGTGCGTTTAGCGTGTGGTCGAACTTAAAATCGAAATAAGCTCATTGTCATTCTGCTTGAAACTTTCATGGGCTACATCTGTAGCCCGATAGAATATTGCTGTCATGAGTTTTGCAATAGGCGAAAGTTTTGTCATCATATTTTTCGTACTGATCACATGGTCAATGAGTTTGCAGAATGGAAGCTCTGATGAGGAATGCTTTCTAGATAGAGATAGTGATAGTGAAGAACATTTTGAGACAAGAAGTGCATTTTTCGGACAGAGAAATAGTTAGTGAAAATATATAATATGTGACTGAGAGTTCTGGGCGCAGGGAGTGCTGACACCTTTTGATGATAGTTATATTAAAGACAATTGTGAAGTAAATTATTATGTAGCAATCGACAATTTTAAATGAAAAAAAAAAGACACTCTTACTCACAATATTTGCACTCGTATTCATAATATTGTGCTTTGTATTCCAGAACCTAAAGGTGAGGCTAGGTCTGTCGCGATTTGAATGTCTTGAACTGCTTATAGATGCAAATATTTTGAGACTTATAGTTTATTGTACCAATATTTACAATGGCAGTGTTAGAAAGAGCTTTGTACGTGACCGTGAACCAACACTCACAGACAAGACCAAAATGTGTGTTTTAATGGTATTTTTATGATTTTGATGAGTGTTCAATGTTTGAAGGAAAGTTTGCACTGACCACTCATCACTTGTGTGCACAACATGCTTAGGAGAACATGAATAGGAAAAGATAAATAGAAAAATATATTAGTGTAAATAATATATGTATAATTATGTAAAATTGTAATAAAACTTTGGTAGCAAGAAGTAATGAAAAAATATTTTGCTGAAAGTTTTGTGGGTAATACGTTTATTTGTAAGCTTTGTTCATAAAATTTCTGTAAAATAATACAATTTTTAAAGATATCCGTCATATATGTCTATAAGAAAAGAACTGTTTTAAATGTGCCAGATTTGTTCGTTTATTGCTAAATACAAATAACTTTTACAGTCTTGTATAAATATACATACATTTCAGAATAAACATATTTCTCAAATTGTGTATAAAAACCTTAAAAAACTTTATAAATACTATTCTCTACAAAAAGGATGGAAACATTAACAAAGCTAGCCAATATATTAAAATAAAAACAAATGGGCTACAGTGGTAGCTCGCGCGTCTATCCATATCACAAAAATCCGCACGCGTATTGCGTTGCTAGGGGCATCTAATCTAGGAGCTTTAAGTTTAAATGTCATATAGCCAGAATGAAAGAAAATAGGAATGTTTAGAATTTTTAACTGGAAATCCAAAAGGAAAACGACCATTAGAAAGACCTAGGTGCAAATTGGAGGAAAATATTAAGACTGAACTCCCAGAAATAGGAATGCAAAGTAGAAAATGGATCCAGTTGGCTAAGGATAGAAGTCAGTGGAGAGCTATTGTAAAGGTGGCATTGCACCTTCGTGTTCCATAGGCCATAGAGATAGTTAGTTATTTTCATTCTCTTGGAAGATAATTCTTGTAGAGACATGTGGAAAACATGTATTATTATCTAACAGTTTAAATATATTGTTGTTGTCTTTTCCTAATGATAACACAATGCTAGCAATGACGAAAATACTCCTGTTAGTAATGCAAATATCATAAAGTGTGAGCTTTCTAAAAAAAAAGTAAAATGTATAGGTTCTGTACATGTTCTGTAAACACATGCTACTGTTTTATGTTTCCCTCCTAGCAGATGTTCGCGAATCGTTTAGGTTTAGATGAAATATCAAAATATCTTAGCTCATTCTCCTCCTACGATTATATGGGAGATTCTTATGACCATTTAAGCGTTTTGGTAAATTTATTGAAGGTGTTGATAAGGGCCTGTGAGAGGGATCAAGTGACAGCATTTCTTCGGATTGAATGATGTATTTTATACACATTCTGGAAAATAACTACTGATATAGAACTGTGCAATTGAACCAAGTTTAATGATTTTGGTTATGGAAAAAATAGTTGTAACATCAGTTTCCTAGAATATAGCGTAAATTGTTTATCTACAAAAATCATAGTTTAAATAGGTTTGATTTAATTTATGTGTACCGACACTTTCAGCTGCGAGTCTACATAAGGTGTACATATAAAGTTAAACGTGGGACCCGAATCACACGATTTCAGCCGTAAATTGAACACGGGTCTCAGAAGTCAAAGCTATTAGCATAAACACGAGAAAGCTCGAATTTTCAATAGGATCAAGCAAGATAGGTACCAATCATAAAAATATATTTTGATAAATAATTTAGTAATATGATTTATAAATAATATTTTATTGTAATTCAAGTAAATGTTATGATATTAATTCATTATAAGTATGTTTTTATTATTTGGAACTTGTTATTATTTCAGTGATGGATATTCTATTGCAAGACAGAAAATTCAGGCTAGTTCTCTTGAAAGCAGTGATATGCAAGTAGAACTTGCCGCAATATACGCACCCGCAAATTCAGAGGTTGGTATTTTGATTTGAATGTTAAAGAGATAAAAATGATATTTTGGTGTATAAAACTAATAAAAGAAGTTATGGGATACGTTAAATCTGGGATGCAAATAACCTTTCGCCCACTCGCCCCGTCCAGAGGGGTTCATCGGTGCGGGCGAGTATTTAATATCATAATGAATGTAAGTAAATTATTTATATTGTGGAGAGTGGGCTATTATTTTTTTTCTTGGGCTGGTAAATTTCGTTACCCGTTTGCATCCCTGCGTTAAATTGTTTTCCTGTGAAATGTAATTCTATTCACTTTTACCAGTAGGGAAGGTTGGATTAGATTATGTTTCCATTTCCAGCAGGCACATATCTACAGAGTATCCTTGAGGGTTTAACAAAACATCTACAGGAGATCAATTCAAACTGTGAGTTGACTTCATTGGGACACTGTCAGCAAAAAAGCGTGCCTTGCACAAGACTAACTCGTAAGTGATATTTTAAATGATCTTTGCTCCTGGAGCGAGTGGTACATTAGTTCAGGGAACTACGACTCTCTGAAATACGCCAGTATGATATACTGCTCTATAGTCATCTTAAGTTGTCCTGAATTTTTCACTTGATTTTGAGTTTTGAAAAATAAGAAATCAAGAACTCTTCTTTCTTTTTTCATTCCAAGCACACCAAAAAATAATAATAATTCTAACTTCCCTTTTATATTTATTTAAAACGGTTTATGTGATGGATCTGGTACTTGTCTAAGAAGTTTCTTTTTTCAAATAAATTATTTTAACATAAATCAAGTTTACAATCAACTTGTACCTTTATTTCCACTCTTCGGAAATATGCCGTGGAAGGATCATAATGTTATACACAAAAGTGATTTTCAATGTGGATTGCCCGGTCTATCTCACTTGTGTTATTACTGACACTGAGTTCTCAATAATTAGGATGTTTGTGCTACTACAAAGTTTTAGTTTCGAACAGAGAGTAGTAAGTTCAAAACAGTTAGTTTTCTATCAATTTGAAATTTGTAGTCATCTAACGTCATGTAATTAGTAAAATATAACTTAGCGCTTAGAATGTATGAATTTTCCTTTAGTAATTGAATCAGGATTCATTATCCGCGGACCAGCAGATATAGTATAGCTCTGCTCTAAATTTTGGTAATATTACGTTGACAAACCTACTTTGGTGCGTATATGGAGAAATCACTAAGGATGAAGCTGGGTATGCATTTATGAGGAGAAACACTTCTGCTGTTTCAGTATGATTTGTTGTTGCTGAATTCATATCTGCCGTATGCCACGTTGTAACACCCACTCTTTCTCAGAAATTCACAAAATACAAAACGGCGGTTGAAAGTATTTTTTGTAACATATTGAACTCAAAATATGTCTTTCTTCGCCAAATGTTTTCACACCGCTCAACAAAATGTCTATTAAAGTTGACATGAATATTCTTCGATATTCTAGAAAAGCGATTGCTGGACTCAAAACCATCAAGAACCCAGTTTCCAGTATTAATAACACTTTACGAAGTTATTTTTGTTGATGTATTCCTTAGCGTTCAACGTATTTTCACCAAATTTGATATGAACGTTATTCAATACCCTAGGAACATTATTTTTTTAAAATGACATTGCGTCGGTTTGTAGGGTAAGGTTCTTTTCTAATTGTAATAAACACATATGTGAAATCTATGATGCATTGTACCAAACTATTCATTTTATATCAGCTTGAACGTTAACCCGTAAATACTATGGACCATGTCTCAGACCGCTACGAGTTTTCATATCATTATATTTTCCACACCCTTAAGACTACAAGTGGACCTTTCCGTCTACCTTTCTCTCTAGCAAATAGTTACATATTGTGAAGTTTAAATTGTTGTTGATCCCCGCGGGCGGCGCTGGAGAGGTCGCGCGGTCTCACAGACGTACTATAGTAGATATGTGAGAATTTTCCGTTTTATCTCTCTTGCGTTATTTTGTCGATTATAGCAGTTTTGTGTCTTAAAGTGTGACGTGTCTGGCGTTAAACTTTCGTATAAAGATGTTAGTGAAAGCAAGTCCATCTCGTGAACGAGTTTTTCGCTCTACTCACCCTGATTTTCAACAACGAATCGAAGAACTCCTTGAAGAACAATTTTCGGACAGTGATCTTGAGGCTGATTGTGAACTTGTTAGTGAACATGACACAGACTCAGAACAGGAGTATGATTTCAAGGACGATGTGGAAGTTGAAGATGATGGAGAGGGAGGTTACTTCTACGGGAAAAACAAGTGTTTCAGATGGAGGAAGCAGCAGCCACCAGCCAAGGTAAGAACAGGAAAACATAACATCATTCTGCAGATCCCTGGATTGGGACCGATAGCAAAATGTTTAGGAGAAAGCCCAGATGTTGTGCAAGTTTGGGAATTGCTGTTCACACCAGATATTATTGATGAAATTCTTTTGATGACGAATTCGAAAATAGCTAAGATGAAATTGCAATTTTGCAAAAGAAACTTCCCATATCTTTAGAATGTTGATAGAGTTGAATTGAAGTCACTGATAGGTTTGCTAGTTTATACGGCCGTCTACAAGTCTAGAAATGATTCAATTCACAGTTTTTATGCAATTGACGAAACGGACAGAGATATTTTTCTATGCACTATGTCTAAGGAAAGGTTTTTGTTTTTACTGTCTGTTTTACGATTTGACAATCCGGATGATCATGAGGAAAGAAAGACAAAATGATAGGGCAACAGCAATATCCAAAATATTTGGAAGGGTCAGTGTTTAACTGATGCACGAACAAATTACTTGTATAATGCGTATATTTACACAGGCAAAAGAAGTGATGGACAGACGCTTTCAGATAATGAAAAAGCTCTAACTATTCCTTCAAAAGCTGCGATACGATTGGTGAACCCTATTGTGAACACAAAAAGAAATGTAACTGTTGATAACTGGTATTCGTCGATTAAGTTAGTGAACGAACTTTCAAACAGAGTTTTCACATATGTCGGCACCCTGAAACAAAATAAACAGGAGATTCCGCCGCAGTTTCTACCCAAAAGTACACGTTAAGATAATTCGTCTATTTATGGTTTTACAGAAGACGTGACAATGGTTTCGTATGTGCCCAAAAAAGGGAAAGCCGTAACTTATTTCATCAGGTTTCTTATTTCATCTATGCGCCACACATCAAATAATGATCCAGAGACTGCGAAACCTGAAATAATAATGTTTTATAACACGTAGAAAGGCGGGGTGGATAGTCTTGATCAAAAATATGCAAATTACACGTCAAGTCGTCGAACAAGACGTTGGCCACAGGCAATTTTCTTTTTACTGGTTGATGCTGCATGTGATGTCAATGCGGGTCTTGCATCAAGACTACCATAAGTCTGCAATGATGACAAGACCCGATTTCATGAAAACGTTGGCGAAAGGTCTTGTTAGGCCTCACATGGAACGCAGATTATTTATTGGACATCTGTCACGAGATCTGTGCTTTTCAATGAGGAGGATACTACAGATTGAAAGTGAGCTTCCAGTCATGTCACAAGAGGAGTTTGAGAAGAGGAAAACGTGTGCCTTTTGTCCACCGTGCCTGAAGGTATCCATGGTATCCATGAAAACAAGGTATCCATGTCAGCGGTGTGGTGCACCGAATTGCTTCCAGTGCAACGAGGTTTGTTATAAGTGCCTACCAGAAGAAAGTGCCTGAAGTCAGTAAAGTCCAATGCAGTGCTTTCTTTACCCACAAAATACATTTTCTTTGCTTTCAAAATCATATAAAAACGAAAATTTTGTTTTATTAAATTTGCAGTAAAGAAAACGCAACCTTTTGTATGTTTGAAAAAGGTGCAATTCCATGTTTTTTCTCCATTTTACTACATTTTTTTCGTGTATCTACAAAGACAATATATTTTTAATTATTGTTATTTTGGCTATATAAAAACAAAGAAAAGACTTGAATGTTTCAACAATTAAAATTTTAGAATAATAGTAAAAGCATTGTTCCAAATTTTGACTATGTTTTCTTGTTCACTGTTTTAGAAATATAAAGATTATTTTAAATAGTGAAATTACTATTTTTTATTATTCTATAAGCAATTAAAATATATAAGACAGTATTTTAAAATATATATTTTAAAACTACTTTTTAGAAAATATGAAGCAACAATACGGTCTGACAGACCGCTCCATAGTAGTCACGTGATTATTTTCATCCATAGTACATACGGCTTTAAAATTTCGGCAACCGGTCAAAACCCCCACAGCCAAATCACCCACACTCAAGAAATGTCCAAACGCCCACACAAACGGTCATAACCCCCACACAAATGGACAAATCTCCCAAACACACGAACGGTCATAGCCCTCACAGCCAAAACCCCCACACTCAAGAAATGTCAAAACGCCCACACGATCGGTCATAACCCCCACACAAATGGACAAATCTCCGAAATGCACGAACGGTCATAACCCGCACAGCCAAAACCCCCACACTGGTAATCGGTCATAACCTCCAACGGTCATAACTCCCACACAAATGGACAAAACAACCACATATAGCAGCGGTCACAATCCCCACATAAATGGACAAAACCCCCACACAAATGGACAAAACTCCCACATGCAGAAATTGTCACAACTGCCACACAAGTGGACAAAAACCCCACACAATCGGTCAAATCTCCCACACTCTAAAATGATCCTGGTTGTATGTCTTGCCCATGTACTTTTTAATAACATTTTTTATTCCACTTAAACTGATATTGCAACTATTCTTCTTGCACTGTTTCCTAATGACAGAAACACTTAAGTGGGCGTCGTACAGTGCCGCAACAAAGACGTGCAATCACGATATTTTCAGAGTGTGGGGGATTTTTCCGATTGTGTGGGGGTTTTGTCCATTTATGTGGGGATTGTGACCGTTGCTATGTGTGGGAGTTTTGTGCATTTGTGTGGGAGTTTTGAACGATCGTGTGGGGCTTTTGACATTTCCTGAGTGTGGGGGTTTTGACCGTTCGTGCGTTTGGGGGATTTTTCCATTTGTGTAGGAGTTATGACCGATCGTTTGGGCGTTTTGACATTTCTTGAGTGTGGGGGTTTAGGCTGTGGGGGTTTTGACCGTTCGTGCGTTTGGGGGATTTGTCCATTTGTGTGGGAGTTATGACCGATCGTGTGGGCGTTTTGATATTTCTTGAGTGTGGGGGTTTTGACCAAGACCCAAAATTTCGAGCGAATTTCAGTACTGATTCATGCATGTGTCAGTCAACTTCCGACATTTGCAAGATGGTGCGCATGGGTTTGGTTTACAGTTGCCCCACACTGTCCTTCATTCAATGGTACAGATACACGTAATCAATACCTCACAAGCGTCTGAAAATGGTGGCAGTGTTAATAAATAAAGAACAAGTTAATTATACTATACCTTCTATCCCATTGTTCAAGGGAAAGGCAGAACTGGGTGCTGCAAATGGACCTGTCTCCAAACTAATGCCTGGTAATCAGAAAGCTGTATGTGAAAGTAAAGCGAATATCTGGTGGGTGACAGTTTCTGAATTGTGGTGCCTTGACGAACATAGTACATCGAACTTCATTGATCTTGTCAGGATTCAACGGGCCATACACTTCGCACAAGATTTGAGCATTCCTGATGGTATGTTCACAAAGGTCTGTATCAGCTCATAATCTTCTCAGCAGGTGGTTATGCTGTGGTGACACAACCCAGCACGTTTTCTTCGTATGTCCAGCAACGTACTAGGTTGAGTCATATCTTGTAACAGCTTGAAAGCTGGAAGAAACTGGAGGACTTGTGGTTTCATTTGCATATTTTCAGCGAAGGTGTGAGCTGTAATCTATTTTCTGCTCCTTGCTATCCTCTGCTTTAATTCACACTTTGTGGAGGGAATTATGTGGAAGTGACTAACCAGAAAGCCTAAAATATCAGTACCTTTGTCGAAACAGCAATGTTTCTTGTTCTACTTTTAATGCAGTGTAAAATAATCCTGGTGTCAGCTTCTTTGTGTTTAGCCCACAAGTCATTAATTTCGTGTTGCATCAGAAACTTCGACCCTTTCCTCATTCCTGAAGTCACCGAAAGCAACTATGGTCTTGTTAGATTATGTTTGCAGAATCAACTGTGTGAGAGAAATTTAGCGAGGTCTGCTTTTTTGTTATCGTAAATGATAAAGTTCTCTCACTTTGCATGAAGATACACATCTATGTTACCTATTGGTCTCCTGATTCGCACAGACTCTTTTTCACGCCAACTCCGTGTAGCACTCATGTCTGAGAGAGATTAGGAAAGATGAAAAGTGATATCAATGCGCTAGAAGTTCACCCCACTTTGGGAAACATTTTGAACAAAAGTATCTGTAAGGTCTCCGAAAGTGTGTGCTGCTTTTGGCTTTCCAATTGCTATTGGCCTGTCCATTAATGATTTGTCGTCAAGTTTGGTTGGGACAAGGGATACGATTAGTCATTATTCCAGGAAAAATTATTTGTGGGTCTGAGCGAAGCTGCCCATTTCCTTCTTACAGAGAGAGAGGAACAACGAACAGTTAATGCTCCATAATGTTGTTAAGATTGACAGAATGTCCTGCTTGAAATGCAGCAATGAGTTGCTGCAGAATGTTCCTATCATCTTTGACTGTTTTTATATTCTCAGTTTTTGCATTTCATTGTTTTACTTCATACAGAGATGCAAATGACAGATACTTGTTTCGAAGCAGCTTCTGTGTAAAGTGTACCGTTCTTTCTTCAATTGAAAGAAGTCTGTCTTCTACAAAGCATCCGACCGATCTAGTCCTTTCTTTGTAGCTGTCAACGGGTCATTCTCAATGTCTGGGGTATCCAAGTAATTGTTTGCAATGTTTTACAATGTCTGAGGCACGTTACTTGAGAAAGGGCAAAATTCCTGCAAATCTAAAACCAATGTATCTTCATCTCTCGAATCCACCTTCTTTCTGCTTTCCATTGTCTCATTGTGAACATAGTTTATATTGCCTGGAAGAACAAGAGCAACTTTTGTGTACAGATAAAGCTGAGATGGAAATTGAAAGACAGAGCCCATCTGCTGAGAGCTGAGGTGATCTTAAACATACCAGCATACACTTTTCTTTGCAATTCAGCCAAGCCACTTCTGACTCTAATATAGATCAACTTGGTTTAAAAGCACTGGCGAAAGCTTGATAACAAAGTTACAAGTTTTAAACTCCTTCTGGACCTCTTCTGAAGGCTGTTACATCTCGTTAAGTTAGATGGTGCTCCAGTGAGCATGGTTCACGGGATTGTAAAGTATAAAATACGTCAGTATTCGTTGGAAGCGTGAAGAATGCTGGGCCCAAATTACATCCCTCTGAGCACGAGTAAACACTAGGTATATGTGGGCCATAAGCAGTGACACAATTTCTTTAATATAGCCACCTTTTGTTTCCTGAATCATATATTTTAGATCTGGATTATTCTCTTCTTCGAAGTTTAGCAACTATAGAAGTAGTATTCTCCATAAAGCTTTGAAGACTGATATTGTGGTTTCGTATAAGATGTTCCTGTTAGTACCTGTTTGGCAGTTTTCGTGCCAATTATGTTACTCTCAATCCAAGCTTCTAATAACCGTGATGATCGTACATGTACATTGGAATATCATATAAAATTTCTATTTTTGTTTTATCATTTTCCGTCCTTGTTGTTAATAGAAAAGTCTTATGAGTAGTGTTATTTCCTGTGAACTTAAGTTCTAAGTCTCCTGTCATCTAGCGACTTTCATATAACTCTGCAATGTACATGTCAACTTCCATACACAAAAGATTATAGTAGTAAGGACGTGACCTGAGGACACTTTTGGCCCCTGGGTCCCTGCCTCAGGACCCATGGTCCCTGGCCCGGGGTGAATGACCTACGGTACCTAGGACCACCCCTCTAAATTTTGGCATGGGTACCATGGCCCACCCCCTAAATTTTGGCAGGAGTACATAGGTCCACCCCCTTAAATTTTAAAAATTGCCAAATCTAAAAATTTGGTATGGTAGCCTAGGACCATAGTATGTACCTCTATTAGTATTGGGGGTCTATGTCGTTTCCTTTCATGGCTAAAAAATTGCCAAAAATTCAAATTTCGGAGGTTTTTGACCTAATTTATCCCCTTTGATGTAGTGTTATTACCTTATATGGTTATATGGGCGTATACAGGGGTCCATTACCTTTCATAAGACATGCATATATTAATGCACCCCTTGAAAATTTTGGAAGTGGTAACTTGGCCCACCCCTTAAATTTTGGAAATTGCCCAATTTAAACATTTGGTATTATAGTACTGGACCCTAACATGTATTATGATAAATTTGGGTGGTCCCCCTCTTCCCCTTCTAGGGGTGCAAAATTGCCAAAATATAAACGTAAGCAATACGTTGTACCACGTGTTTGGTCTTTTGGTCCAATTTATTCTCTTGGATGAGGTGCTATTACCTTATATGGTTATGTGGTTATGTATAGGGGTCTATTCCCTATCATAAGAAATAGGTACATTTGTGCACCCCTTTAAACATTTGGGAGGGATACCTTGACCCACCCCTTAAATTTTAGAAATTGCCCAATTTAAACATTTGGTATAATAGTATAGGACCCTAATATATATTATTATAAATTTGGGTGGTCCACTTCGTTCCCTTTTAGGGACACAAAATTACCAAATTTTACTGCAACCACGTGTTTGGTATTTAGGCTCATTTTATCACCTTGGATGAGGCCCTATTACCTTACATGGTTATATGGGTGTATACAGGTGTCCATTTCCTATCATACTTAAGAAGTACTCAAACTCAAACTTAAGAAGTACCACAACAAAGGAAATGAATCCCTGTACACTACCTCATCAAGGTCAATCACGTGGTACATCGTATTGCTTACGTTTATATTTGGTCCATAGGCTGGAATAATCAAAACCAATGACGCAATTTCATTTGACAATTCTCAAATTATCCTACAAAATTGCAATACTTGAAATTATTATTATTATTATTGTTATTATTATTATTATTATCTCGTACATGTTTACAAACTATGAGCTTATTATCATTATTATCGCTTTGGTCATACCATTACATGCAGAAACGTGACATTTGGCAAAAATATAGCCGTTTTGTTTAGTTTTGCTCACGAGACGGGGATTGTTCGTCTCGTTACTAAAGGAAAACAAACAAGAATGAAGAAAACAGACAAGAATGAACAAAGCTAACTCAAATTATCGTTCCACTTTCGAGATGAGACGAAAAGTATCGGAAACATTTTTCGCAATTCCGTATATAGGATCTTGTTAGGGGGGAGGGACCGTGAGAACCAGTTAGAAGCATTTGTGTCCTGCTTATAAGGCGATAATAATTTTTTGTGAAGTTTAGGGCCTTGAGTCCCATAACCAACCTCCTAAATACGCCATTCATTTCTTGTCTTACCTCGCTTGTCGAAATAGTGTATGTTCATTCTTTAAGTAATTTATGTTCTGTAGACTAAATCTTACATGCTATTTTCTTACTTTGTATGTCTGAGCTCATGGAGTTTTGGCCTTTGTGGACATTTTTGTAACAAAGATATTAAATTTCTTCTGCATGTAATAAAATTAGTTTGTTATATGCCTTACTGTTCATTAATATTCAGTTATTTTTATTACAGTTATATCCCTTTAAATGTACAGTAGAATACGTTCTACATGAAACTTTAATGTAACACCTTCCTATAAAATTTGCGTATTAGACTTTTAAATCTCTGCGAAAATAGTTGCCCACAAAGTATTATCAAATGTTTTTAATGTTCAAATGTTTAGAATATTTTAGATTTAAAACTTTTAGTAGTATAACACCGGTATGTTATTTTGAACTCCGGGGTTCAAGAGTAATCCCTGGGTTTGCATCATAAAGTGAAACATGATCAGATGAGTGCGTATACGTTCATGAATTTAGATGGTAACTGTCACCCATCATTGAAAAGTGAATATGGGAGAACTTTGAAATGAAGTAAAGAGACGCGTGTCATTTTGTTATAAAATTACAACAATGCGACTGCATTTTATCTGATCTCAAACGTTTTTGTCCAATATACATGGTTAGAGGAACACACTGATTAGCCAAATTAAAAAGACTTCGACGATATATCCCTAAAAAGCGGTGTTTTCTTCAACTCTTCCTTGGCGACGTCGGAAGAGAACGCGGTAAGTAATTGCAAGGTTGGTGGTTCGCGCCCATACCAGAGACTTTTTAAAAAAGAGTCTCACAGTGTGTCACTTGTGATTCATTGGCGTTCTGTCGCGTCTCTGCCGCTGGTGGGTGAATGCTGGTATAATTTTCAAAACAGATGTGGGGCACCGCGTAGAGTCGCTGCGAGGCCGTCAATGTTTGGAGAAATATTGCTAGTTCTCATTGGTGCTACATTATTATTATTATTATTATTATTATTATTATTATTATTATTATTATTATTATTATTATTATTATTATTATTATTATTATTATTGATGCTTAATTCCTCCTTTCGCTCTGCCTCACAAGGTTTGATTTTTAGAGAGCAATTGAGATACAATATGTGAACAAATGTACCCGAACGCCCCCAAAACATACGTTTTTCATATTAGGTGCTTTATCAGCGACATCAGTAGTCATTAGACATCGTGCGAAAGCAGAATGGGGCGCTCCGCGGAGCACACTGACTTCGAACGTGGTCAGGTGATTGGGTGTCAATTGTGTCACAAATCTGTACCCGAGATTTCCACACTCCTAAACATCCCTAGGACCATTGTGTCTAATGTGATACTAAAGTGGAAACGTGTAGGGACACGCACAGCACAAAAGGCCGACCTCGTCTGTTGACCGACGGAGATCACCGAGTGTTGAAGAGGGTCGTACATCTATCCGACCACCACACAGTAATTCCAAACTGCATCAGGATCCACTCCAAGTACCATGGCAGTTAGGCGTGAGGAGAGAGAACTTGTATTTCATGGTCGAGCGGCTGTTCATAAACCACACATCACGCAGGTAAATGCCAAGCGACGCCTCGCTTGATGTAAGGAGCGTAAACTTTGGACGATTGAACAGTGGAAAAACGTTGTGTGGAGTGACGAATCATGGTGCACAATGTGACGATCCGATGGCAGGGTGTGGGTATGGCGAATGCCCGGTGAACGTTATTTGTCAGCGTGTGTAGTGCCAACTGTACAATTCGGACGTGGTGGTGTTATGGCGCGGGTGTCTTTTTCTTGGAGGGGACTTGCACCCCTGGTTGTTTTGCGTGGTTCCCACTGTTGAAGAGCAATTCGGGAATGCCGATTGCATCTTTCAACACGATCGAGCACCTGTTCACACTGCACGGCCTGTGGTGGAATGCACAGGTCTGGAATGCACAGAGTCTTGATTTTAATAGTATAAAACACCTTTGGTATGTTTTAGACGCCGACTTCGTTCCAGACCTCACCGACATACATCGATACTTCACCTCCGTTCACCACTCCGTGAAGAATGGGCTACCATTCCCAAAATAACCTTCCAGCACCTGATTGAAAGTATGTCTGAGAGAGAGGAAGCAGTCATCAAGGCCAAAGGTGGGCCAACACCATATTTAATTCCAGCAGTACCGATTGAGGGCGACACGAATTTGAAAGTCTTTTTCAGCCAGGTGTCCAGATACTTTTGACCACATAGTGTATAATGCAATCTCATATTACCGAGTCATATCTCCGAGTCATACATCTTTATGCGGAAAAACGGTTCAGAGGGCAAGAGCCCCAACCAAAATTTTGAAAGTTGACGCCTGAAGGAGAACAAGAAATGAACCGAAACGAATGAAAATGTACAGATGTTGTACACGTGAAATCAAAGAATACGTGATTCTTATTTTCCTGAAAGAAAAAAACGTCTATGTGGAGCACACAACCCCCAGAACATTTGATCACGAAATATCAAAATGTATAATAGGTGTAATTCAACAGTACATAAAGGATGTACAGAATTGCAATTAAAACTCCATTTAGGGACAAAACGCAGAAAATAAGCGAATGCCTTTTTTTGTACGGATAAACGGTTCGGGGAAAAGCTTGCACCCAAACTTCTGAAATTTGCCGCTCGAATGGTAGCAAGAAGTGAGCCGAAGCAAATGGAATTGTGTACAGATATTCAACACATGAAATCAGGAGATACGGGTTTCGTACTTTCCTGAAAGAAAACTCGTGAGTAGGGCACAGACCCCTCCAAACATTTGATCACGAAATTTCAAAAGGATTGATAAGTGTAATTTAAAAGTACCTAAATCACATTCAGAAGTCCAACGAACTGCAGGGCTCCTGTCTAGTTCCTCTTCTCCTACCATCGCGCCGATGCAAGTACTTCTTCTACAAACTTTCGTTGGATATATATATATATATATATATATATATATATATATATATATATATATAATTAGCATTGACTCTTCAGTTTCTCCCGCGTGTGTTAACGACGAATATTTAATTGAAAATAAAGTTATTGCTATGCAGTTTTAAACTTTACTTCTGAAGTTAAGAAATGCAGATTAAATTGCTTCATGGATTTTTACAGAAACATGATAGAATAAATTATTACAATGTGAAGTATTTTGAACTCATTTAACTTCATAATTACAAGTCTGGAAATAGGAATTTAACATGGGACCCACATAAATCTATCCAGACTAGATAAGATATGAAGATGCCATCTTGATCCGTCTGGGTGCACATTGGAGGCAGGTTTTCTTTTCACCTATTTCTTGAGTTATGCAGAACAAAATCGACATAAAATTTGGTTTCTACATCCATCGCTGCATTAGTTTTTTATAAAGAAACTTTTATTATATTTTAGTTGACATATCGAGCTTCTACCTGCGACGAATATATGGTTAACATTATTTGTAAATTAGCGATGAGGCATAAGTAGCTGTAACTGAACCTAGTTGTAAGTAGGAATGGAACTATAATTGGCTGAGAATATTTGTAAATCAGATATGAGCGAAAGATGACTGAGTGTATTGTAACGTTGTTGAAGTGCAGTATCTCTGAGCCTTTGTGGTTGTAACAGAGTACGTTTATGTTCCCAGATATATATATATATAACTGCATTAAAATATTCAAGCAGTGAGAAACTTGTTTAGGCATTAACTAGAGAATTACTAGAAGTTCAGAAAATTAGCAAAGGGCAAATAGCATTAGCGTGCAATTTTGACTGACTAACAAATGGCGCAGTCGGTAGGATGGAACTAAATCTACTTGTAAGGCTAGACTTCAAGATATGGGATACAGAGGTGGAAAAGTATTCAAATAAATCATATTACGAAACAATCTTATTTCAACACATTCAAAACCAGAAAAAGAAATATATTTGCAGGTGTTGGAGAAAGAGGACCTATTGATGGAAGAGAGGTTAGAATCAGGGCGCCGGTAGTACTTCTTCCAATTTTTTGATGCAAAATTTCCCTTTCCTCTGTCTTTGGTTTCTCCGTTATTACGGATCCATTTTTATATACAGTATATATACATGATCGGATCCAGGATTTTTCTGTCGTTGTGCACCAATGCATTGCTACCAGCTACCAGTGCATTTCAATTAAATTTGAAGTTTATAAATGCCTTTATATATCTTTCGAGTGAATGAGGAATTACCCTAGGAATTCTAAGCCTCTCCTCTCGCTGAATCATTTTACTTTGATCTTCAGAAAATTAACTTTAACTATTGGTTTTGCAAAACTGTTTTTGTTCAACCACCAAACGAAACATCACACATGAAATTTTCTGAAACTTTTGCTATTTTCACAGGTAGCTTCTCACTTAAGCTAGTGTATATTTAACTAGTGTGTCGGTGATATGTATTAACGGAATCACCTCACCTAAGTCCGGTTCTGTATATGTATATATATTAAAAGGTTCAAGCAGTTAGTTACATGTTTAGGCATGCTTTTAGAATTACTAGAAGTTTACAAAGCTAATAAAAAGTAAATAACATTAGTGTGCAATTATGTCTCACTGACACATCTAAAACGAACACAAATGAACGGGAATTTATAAACAAAACTTAACCATATTGTACAAGAAAATGATTTATTTTACTGAAGATATACTGAGATATTTATTATAATATACGTTCCATCAGCGGGTTTATTTTATCCTTTAATTTTAATTGTTAACACGGGTAAAGATCCACAAGTTGTAGATCAAATCTGATTGCCAAATAGCACATCAGATATGGCATAATCAGAAATTAAAGTGAGGAAAATCAAGATGTTGATGGACCGGAAGGATACAGCCTGCGGGGTTTGAAAATTTGAATATCTAAACAATTCTATAATGGAAATATATATGTTTTATGTAAATATCTTGAATACCGTTAAAGCAATCAAAACAAAAGCTGCACAATATAGTGAGAAGAAAATCCCGCATCGAAAACCACAATCAGTCTTGCCATAGATAAAACAGTGCACAATTATCACAAGGCCTAACAGTGAAATGTAGTGGTACAGTGGTACACATTGTGGGAACTACGTGTGCTGAAAATGTACAACGGAGAAACCTGATATTTGGCAACAGAGGGTAATAAAGGAATGCATTGTAAATAGTGAGGGATCTGCATTACATTCCCGTAGTCCATGAATAAAGCAGACAACTCGCTAAAACAATATATTACATTCGAGGAAAGAAGCGATTGTTTTCTAATTCTGTAAATTGCTTTTCCAGACTATTTTACCCATATTTGGTAGAACACTTTCTTTCTTTAAGTGACATATTCTTTTACATCCTTTCCTACACATCATAAGATTATGTTAATGTACAATGTAATATTACCATATTCACAGGGGAAATATAATTATTTTATTACTACGTCATTTCGTTTTTACTCGGCACGTATAGGCGTGTGGTCTAGAAGGCAAGGCAATCGAATTATTAGGGGTCGCGGGTTTCAATCCATTTCGAACATTGAAGTTTTTGTTGTATTTTTCACCTTGCATTTCATTGTCATCTCTCGTCCTTCATAGTTGTTCGGATTCCACTTTACGCGGTAGGTCCCGTCCTATATTGCTTCGGAGCTAACACTGGACGGACAAATGGCATCACTCAATTTTGTTTTTCAAATGCACCAATCTTTTGTGATACTGCTGACATTTTTCTTTGTTATAGTATCGGTGGTATTCTTCATTTGAATGGAATTCATAATATGACACACATATTCCTTTATTACCCTTTGTTGCCACATGTCAGATTTCTCCATTGTGCATTTTCAGCTCACTTAGCTCTACAATGCACAACACCTAGCCACTAAACTTCACTGTTATGTTTAATGATAACAGTGTATTTGAAATCTATGCACATTTGTATATGGTGCTATTTCAAACAAAATATATTTATGCTGGGTCGGCAATAGTGCCTCAAGTATGGCAATACTGATTGTAGTTTGTAATATGCCATTTTTCTCACTATACTGTGGAACTTATGCTTTGATTGCGTAAACAAATTTGAAGATATTTACATGAAACGTATACATTTCCATTAAATAATTGTTTCGATACTCAAATTTCGAAACACGGTAGGTCGTATCCTTGTGGTCCACAACACCTGAAATTTCGCTCATTTTCATTTTCTATAATGCTTTATCAGATGTATTATGTGGCATTCAGATTTCAGTTGCAACTTGTGGGCCCCTCCCTTGTAAGATTCGAGGTAGGGGCATATCAAGAGCATTTTTGTTAATCAGATAAATTTTATGAAAGTTATTGTAACACAGGGAGACAAGCAAGTACTTAACTTTAGTTTGAGTAAAGCGTTAAGAGATCCTTGTACTTGCTACAATAAATTCTGCAAGTCATCGCATTAAACTTTATCACTTTAATTTCTCAAACTAAATCGTACTATTCTGAACTTGTTACTGAAACCTTTATTTGTGAAATATTAATAAGATGTAGGTTGATATTGAAGAAACGTTTGCTTGAAGAAAACTCACCCCAAACCTATGCTATACTCTGAGGATATTTATGTTAGAAATGACTTGTCACATAGAAGAGTTATTAATAAAACATTTTTATATTAAATATCAACAAAATTGGATAAGCTCTATTTGAGTAGAAATCTAAAATAAAAAAAAATAAATTATAATGTGTGCATGTTTTATGGAAAGTAATTAATAATATTTCGTTATTAAATACATTTTTATTTATTAAATATGAAGAAAATCGCCTGACTCAGTTTAAAGAAAACCATCAGATAATTCTATTTAAAGAGTAAATTATCTCCTCTGAGAATTTTAAATGATGAACTAATTATTCCACATTACTTGGTTATTAATTAAATGTTTAATTGTTTTGGATATCAATGAGATCGCAATCTCCAGCATTGTTTTCCAGAAAACTCATTGCAAGTATAATCTACCCCTTTTAGATTTTTCAACAAAAATAAGTTGTACCATGTTGTTAGGCATTAATAAACATTTATTTATCAAATATGGGCTAAGTAGCCTTGTTCGTTTTCGAGAAATTTGTCCGTAAATAATTCACCCATAAGAGTTCATGTTTAGTGCCCTATCCTCTTTACGAGGTAGGAACGAAAGTCGAATGCCCCAGGGAGTCATAGAAAACACTCAAAGTTAAAATTTGGTTATGATACGTTGACAAATATGGTTTCTAAGGAGGTGTACACCAGGACGAATGTAGAAACGAACAAACAGACTGACAGATGTCAAAAAATATTTACCGGTACCATCAGTTGAAATCACGACTTCATATTTTTCACGGTAACCAGATATTATTTTGTGCTATTCTCCTTGGAAAGCAATAATATAAAAAAATACAAAGGCTAATCTGAAAATCTCACAAAGGTAAGAAAACATCTGTTTTACTGCTCGTATTTCTGTGTACTTTTAGATAAAATTGACCAAACACAATTACTTAATATTCCTAAAGATTGATTTTGTAAGATAGGCAACCTACCTATCATGATGAAACGGTTACTAAAGTATATCCTCATCATGTTTTTCGTTATGACACTAGATGGACGACAACAGAAGGTATTGTGAAACTAGACTAATGTTTAGTTTCGTCTGAACAGGGTTTGGCCCAGAACGTTGCACATTACTTTGTTATGTAAATTTTGCTAAGAAACTGATTAGAAACTATTCAACCAAGTTGCAAACTAAGTGTACCTATATAAGCTTCTTTCTTCTACAGGTATTCATCAGTTCACCTTATGAATTCCCACAGAAACTAATCAACTACTTTACCTATTTACCGTCGAGAGAACTAAACACTATTGGTTATTTTGTAGTTCCGTTCTCAACAGTAAGCTCACAAAATTTACGAAAGCTAACAGTCAAACAAAGAAACTGCTTATTCACAGAAGAGATGAAGTTATACACCAATAACATTTACTCTCAAGTTTCATGTAGACTGGACTTCAAATATAGAGAAGCTATAGACAAATGTAGATGCTCACCTCAACTTTTCTTTAATTCTGGTAAGCACCATTAATCGTTCCACTTTTGCATGACTTATTGTTAGAAGTGTGCCATATTACATGTCTTATAAAATAGTGTATCCAACTTCAAATTTCAGCTAGCTTATTGTTAATATACTAGTAATAATTTATTGGATTTATTTTACATTTTCACGGGGATTATTAAGCTCGCAAGCACAGGTCGACGAACTTACACATATTTACGATATTTCGTCAGTAGCTGTGCAAGATGAGAAAGTTTCGTAACAAAACGAGAGGATTGATGATTCAAAATAGAAAAAATTAACTCCACCATACTATTGGGTAATGCATAATAGTTTTATAACTCGAGGCAAACCGGTAAATAAAAACAAAAAGAAAAAAGAGAAAATATGTATGCAATGACATTCTGCAAATAATATGTTCAAGAATTATTGAAGAAATGTATAAGTATTGTGCATAATTGAAATAACTCTATGAATGAATTCTGAAAGTATGTTAGACTTTATGTTAGATATACACATACACATTAATAATTGCTTTAGAGCCATTTATGAAGCTGTGTTCAAGCTTCTAAGTTAATAGCCCAATAAGAAACAATACAAAATTGAAAGTAATGTTAGAAAAAAATGAAATGAAATCTATCTAGTTTTACGTCCCACGGGATGCCGATTAGGCTAAAGGAGATGGTGATGATGAGAGATAAGTGAAATGGTGGAAGGAAACGGAAGAACCATGAGAAAACAAATGAGAAGGTTTTTTGTCCATCAGAAAGACCACACAGCGCTAGGTGGGATCGAACTAGGAACCCAAAGCACCAGATGTGAACGCTCTACCACTGAGCCAACACGCCCCCAAAGTAATCTTAGAATGTGATAATAACATTGATGAATATATTACGTACGTGTTTTTTTTAAACTCAGGTATGTATAAGTATACTGTCTCATTTGCTTTAATTCATAAATATTGTAAACTTAATATCCCCGATAACGGAGACTGTAACTTATCTATAAGTAACTATTTCCTTTAATCTCAAAAGAAATCTTGAGTAATAAAATGTTACACATAGTCACCATTTGATAGTTTAAGTTTCGCTGCTTTTGTGGCGAACGGTTTGTAGGGAAGATTTACATCATATCGAAATTTTTAAAACTATAAGTAGTGAAAAAAGTGAAATATAAAAAATAATTATTATGGATAGAAATTATAAAGGAGTATGTTTAGCAGAAGGGGTCAAGATGCATGGAAAAAAACACAAAATGTACAGGAGAAATGGATGATACAAGTACTTAGGCGTAACCTAACGTAACCAAATTTAACCTAAACAAACTAAACGAATTAACACTGATCTGAACTAACCTAAACTAAAATAATATTAACCCTCCAATACGTGCGCGGGCTACTATTGTAGCCTAGCATTTTTGTTTTCCTTGCCGCAAAGTAATTCGAGATGCTAACTCAAAGGATGTCTGTGCACCTTTCTATCAACTATGATTCTGCATGTTTAGTGTGTGGTCGAACGTAAAATCGAAAGGAGCTCATTCTTATTCTGCTTCAAAATTTAATGAGCTACATCTTCATGTACGCGCGACTATTGCTGTCATGAATGTTAAAAAAACGTCAAAGTTTTTTCATTATAGTGTGAGTTTTGTCAGATGGTCAATGAGTTTGCAAAATGCCAATTTTTATGAGGAATGTTTTCTAGATGGCGATAGTGAACATTTTGAGACCGCAGAAATGCATTTTTTGGACAAAAAATAGTGAAAATTCAAAAGATGTGACAGAATTCCGGGCGGGATGAATTACTTATACCTGTTGATAATAGTAGTAAAGACAGTTGTGAAGTAAATTGTTATGTTCCAAAGGACAATTTCAAATAGAAAAAGGACACTCCTACTCGTAATATTCGCACTCATGCTCATAATATTGTGCTTCGTTTTCCAGGACATAAAGGTGAGGTTAGGTCTACGTTGTCGCAGCTTGAATATCTGGAAGTGCTTTTAGATGCAAACAGTTTGAGACTTAATGTTGATTGTACCAATATTTACATTGACAGTGTTAGATTGAGATTTGTACTTAACCGTCACTCAAAACTTACAGACGAGATTGTACGTTCCCTTATTGGCATTTTGATGCTTTTGATAAGTGGTCAATGCTACAAGGAAAGTGTACATTGTCCACTCATCACTTGTGTGCAGAACATGCTTAGAAGGACATGAATAGGGAAACACAAAAAGAAAAAAATGTGAATGTAAATAGCACATGTATAATTATGCAAAATCCTAATCAAAGTTTAATACCAGAAAATCATTATGCTGAAAAAGTATATACTTTATGCATAATACGTTTGTTTGTAAGGTTTGTAAAATTATTGAAAAAAAAATATACTTAATTTTTAAAGAATTCTAATACATAGCTTTACGGTGAAGGAAAGTTTAAAATGCGCCAGATTGGTCCATTTATCCTTAAATACAAATAACTTTTACAGTCTTATTCGTGTATTACTTTTGAAACAATGAATGGTGTTGGTCTTATTTGTATATACATAGCTTTCAAAATAAACATATTTCTCAAATTGTGTACAAAGGCTTTAATACAGTTTATAAATACAATTTTCTACAAGAAAGATAGAAATATTAACAAACTAGGCAACATAATAAAATAAAAACCAAATGGGCTACAGTGGTAGCCCGCGCGACTATCTATGTCACAAAAATCCGCGCGCCTATTGCAGGGTTAATAGAAATAAGCGAAATTCTATCATTTTTGGGCCATACCATAAATCAACAAATCAAAGTTGCTCAGATGTCTTAGATTTTCTTCAACTTTTGTACAAATGTTGTGGTACCCAAACATAAGACACTTGTAAAATTTTAAATCCCTCACTGAAAGGAGACTCGTGTAGCAGCTATTCAAAATTTGTTCAGGGCTTTGTGAAAAAAAAAACACCTAAGTCCGCTCCAACTTACAGTATTGAAACCGCTACATCTGTGGAGATATTGAAGCTATTTAAAAATGGTTTTCATTAAAACAATTCCCGAATTTGTAGCAATTAAAGCATTGTAGCAATGAACTTTCCTTGTGTATTTAACCATATGAATTTCACCATCAAAAAGAAAAAAAGAGAGAAAATAATGTCAAAATTTGGCAAATATTTCTTTAAAAGGCCCACCTTACCCTAACCTCATATGTTCTATATATGTAGTTCATATGTTCGTTTTTAACATAAAAAATTAGAACTGTTTTTTTGGTATGTTCAAGAAAAACAAATAATGACACAATGTAAGTTGAGGGCCAATTTAGGCACTTTTTGCATCCCCTCAAATTTTCAATGACTATTTCCAGTTTTCCACGCTGAATATGTATATATTTGTCAAAACTGAGACGATTTAATAAATGATTTGTGCCAGAAATTTGAAACTTCAAGTATCATTACTGAAAGGACTCAGATTCTGTCATTAGTTTCAAAATCATAATAGTTCCATAATATTAGTTCGATAGTATGAAAACTGTTCAAACGTTACAAACAACCGAAGATATCGCTCGTAAAGCCCAGATCAGAAAGAAGTATACAGTTACATACTGTTCCCTTTTTATGCTTTCCAAGTTATCGTTTTGAAGTATTTTAACGACGTTCTTTCTCAGATTAATTTCGTTATGTACCTTAAAAATGGATCAGCAGCCCAACATAAAAACTATAAAGAAAACTTTTTCAACTTATGCCTCCATGAGTGACTGGACTATAGTATGAGTGAAACTATTTTACCACAAGCCACGGCCAAAGTGTTTACGATGGCGTAGGTGGGACGCTGAAATGTATACATAGACATGCTAGTTGACAGAAGCCACAGAGTAACCGGATAGGTTACTGTTGACGATTTCTTCTAATTTTCTCAAACAGTAACCAATCTCAAACTCTATGTGGGTGTCTGCATGTGTGTGCGTGTGTGTGTGACAGGAAATGTTCAAAACGTTCTACCAATGTTTCCAAAGAGACTGGTAGAGCCATCACTTTGCAAGGGATACGTGAAAATCATCATTATAAACACATTAGCTTGTCAAAACATGAAGTCAGTCGTGTGTCTTCTTCAAAGACAACGTTCACTCTAAATACTCGATCAGAATTGATAGACATTAACCTTTCAAGTGAGCAATTTATTGCGAGCATTTGTGAAAACAAATGTTGGATAGGAAAATGGTGAAGAATTCACAGGAACATCGTGTTATCGGAACATGTGAATTTCCTTCACCTCCATGGACCTCCTGTTTCTGGCCAACCACACCTGACACAAGCTGGATTTCATACGAAAACTGCACCATGAATATTAGAATATCCAGTACTTGAACTGGTATTGGCACAAATTACTGGATTCCTCAAGAAGAAATTCAAGCTATTGACAAGAGGTTCCCTGAAATTGGTGATAAGAGATCTTAGACTCAATATTTAAAATTGCTTAAAATCAGCCAAACATGTAAATATTATTTGTGTATTAAATGACGATAGTTCATTATTGTTCAGTGTTTCATTAGTTAAATCAAAAAATACTATGTACGCATATTGGTTAAAATAACTTCATAATTTGCGTTTAAGGTAAGAGTTTCTAATTTTCTCATAAGTATCATCAACCATTGCAAAGGAATATACTTAGAAATGTAAGTCGTATTACTAGAAAATTAAATAATGAGACTTGAGTTTCTCCTTCAACATACCAGGAAACGTCCTGCTATTTTTTAAATGATAAACAGGAAAACCAGAGCAGATTATTTTAAAAAAAAGTTCATGTTAGGTGGGCCTTTTTCAGAAAAAATGTCAAATTTTGACACTATTTTTCTCTTTGATGGTGACATTCATATACACTGAATCCAGCATTTCAAGGCACTTCATCACTGTTGTAATATTCTGTTACTAAAAATTAAAGTTGTTTGCACGAATACTATGTTCTTTTTTAGAATCACATTTGGCTAAAATACCATTCTCTTTTCTGACCATGAGGGTTTTACGAACGAGATAATCGGTTGTTTAAAATGTTTCGACAGTTTTCACATTATATACCATGATTTTGGAACTAATGGCAGAATCTGACTACTTTCTGCGATGGTACTTGAAATTTCAAATTTCTGGCACAATTCATTTACTAAATAAGTTCAGTCTTGAAAATTATAAACAGTTTCAGAGTGGAAAACTTGAATCAGCTATTGGCAAAAGTGACTAAGTCCCCCCTCCACTTCCATTGTGTCATATTTTTTCTTCAACATTCAAATAAACACACTCCTACTTTTTTATATGTTAAAGAGGAATATCTGAGCTGCAAAATTTAAAAATTTGAGGTTGGTGTTTTTTGGGCCTATTTCAGAAATACTTGCCGAATTTTGACATTGTTTTTTTCTTTTTTTGTTTTTGACGGTGAAATTCATATGCTTAACCAAACTTGGGAAGTTCATTACTACAATGTTTTAGATGCTACAAATTTTAAGATTGTTTTTGTTTAAACCATTTTCAAATAGCTTCAATATCTCCACATATCTAGCGGTTTCGGTACTCTAAAATCGAGTGCGGACTTAGGTGTTGTTTGCACGAAATCCTCAAATTTCGAATGGCTCCTGCAAGAATCACCTTTGAGTTATAGCTGTAAAATTTTACAGGTGTGTTATGCTTGGATATCATAACACATGTACTAATTTTGAGGAAAATTTTAAACATATGAGCCACATTTTAGCTTCAAATTTGATTGCATCTGGAATGATTTTTTGGAACATTATGCAGGACCTTCAGTTATCACCTTCAGTTAGTTACTTCAGTTATTAATAAGGTTACGTAGGTAACCTAAACTTACCTAATGTGAACAGTAATTACCAAATAGTAACATTTTTTTTAGAAAAAAGACTGCACCCCTTCTGCTAACATAGGCCATTTTTAAAACCTATTTCGGGTTGTCAAATTTAATAATATAGATTCACTAGATTTAATTTGTAATTTCTCCTAATTACTTGCAATGGACTTGTGGCATGTATGACATGAGACTCAATAAGCATAATGCATTGTTAACAAGTATATTAATGACAGTAGAATGTACCCGAAGCGCTATTTGCATACGGAATATAATAAAGTATATCAGTATCGACTAAGTTAGATTATGTATGCTTTCATTTGTTGTAAGTAGTAGCCTACTGTAAAGTGTGTCGTAAGGATAAAGTATTTTTAAATATATCCGTACTCTTTTGGAAAGCAATACATGAACGTTATTTCACAGAAGTGATCCTAACAAGAATGGAGTACAATCTAGGGTAAAGTAAAAAGGATAGAATAGGAAGAGTAGAATAGAGTATGATAGTGTAGGGTAGGATAGAGTAGTTGCAATAGATTGTAGTAGGGTTAGGTTAGAAAAGATTAGGTTAGAGTACAGTAGGATAAGGGTAAGTATAGTACGTTTAGGTTAGGGTAAGGTTACTCAATTGGAACTCTTTCTGTGAAATATGATTAATGTACGTTTCTCCCAAACCTTCTATAACGTACCCTTTACCAGCATCACGTCTTTCAGTGATTAAAACGATTTTACGATTACTACTTGGTCATCATGTTTGGTGTAAGTGGAAGTCATTAGAAAGTAGTTTTTCATCTAATGAGTTTCCGGATATGGCGTAACTGGAGCTCGTGTGTAAGCGAGAGGATGTGTGTATAGGGAGTAGACGTATCACCAACAGTGCATACGCGGGTGAACAAAAATTTAATTGTTGTTAATTTTGGCATACTTGGATATTAAATATTGACAACCAAGCTGCATCTGTGCCTAAAGTAATGGGGATGAAATTGCTTAATTTGATGCAGTTCGGCCGCTTCTGTCCACTATCTAGAATGGACAGGAATAACCATAATTTCAGCGAGAGGTTAATAACAAAAGAGTGAAATCAATTATCTTTAAATATCAAATATATTCTCATTAATTAGTTTAAAGTATATTGTGTGATGTTTATGCTATTGGGTATAACATGACACTCTCAGTCGCAGAACCTATAAACCTCTGAGAATTTAACATAGGCAACAACACAGCCGATGACATACCTGTTGAGACCGTTGATGGAACCATGGACGATGAATGAACTGGAACTCGTTGTCTGGTATTCAGTTGTCACCCGACAACTGAAAGTCGGCTGGTGTCGAACCTGCGACCGAGGTATCGTGGAACCTCGTTCAGCTTCTTCTCAGGATGTTCGCACTTCCAACGCTCTATTCGAACTTCCTCCTTCTGATCCTAAATCCAACCAAGAATAGGTTTTTATTCCATCTTCCAGACGATGGAATGTGTCCCCTCAACTTTGGAATGACGTCAAAATGTCACAGCTGTTAGAAACTTTTATTTCTCGATTGTTGTGCCATGTCCAAAATTCTCAGACAATTCATTTCTGCTAAACTGCATATTATGTCATACCCGAAATGTGTTTTTGTGAACAAAGCTGAGTACACAAAATATTTTATAACAACATAGAGCTTACACGCTCTTTTCTTAAATTCTGTCATTTCATCGTTATTAACACATTATGTCTAGACGACATATAAACAATAACAAACATCATGCGTAATTACTTACAGCATGACATTGTTTACTTTTTCTAATTCTGATTACACACAACATAATTTTATCTTATTCAGTATTTGAAAGAGATTAACTTTTACAACAATAACAATAAAAGAATATTAAAATTGATTACTTATCGGATCCATCTACATGCCCCCTCTTCAAAACTAAGGTAGCATCGATACCGATTAGATCTCCGTGGAGATCGACTTTTACTTATTTATTTTAAAACAGCAATAATTATTTTGTTAACATAATATCTCTTTCAGCAAATGCGATTAATCATTAATCATTATCAATTAATTAAACGTGTAAATAATGCTTCTTTGTACTATTTATCTTAAAAACAAAAATCTTCCTCTATTTAATCACAATATTCATTTTTAATTCTTTTATTCAAAATCTTTGTTTATTTACGTATCTTTTTTTTTTCAAGTGTTCACTGTATCCAAATAGTTCTTAGAACGCATTCTCGCGCCATCTGTTATCAACACGTTGAACTTCTGAAAGCTCAACTCACACAACTAATGATATATATATATATTTATTTCAACAAGCAATTCGTTTCGCATCTTGAAAGGATTGTATTTCCTTTCCGGATGTCCATGCATAGTTCTTTATCATACTTTCCAACCATAATGTTTTTTCCTTACACATCAGGAATATATTCTTACCATATCTGCTTTCCTTTTTTTCACTATTAACACTGTAACTTAATATGTAAACACACTAATATTTTTTTTTCTGCACACTTTTTATGATTTTCTTTCACTCAATCATCACTATAAAAACCAAAAACAAAAATTTCACTTTTCCAGAAAGTACACCAACTACCACAATCTGTTCTTGTGGAATTGGCCACACTTGCTTCACTCCAACTCACTGCTGATACAGTGTTTTTCCTTTGCCAACAACTTTGACCATCACCTACGTGGCCTAGTTTTTCAACCACGTCAGTCTGCAATCATTTCCTTCCATTTCACAAGTTGTGAACAATCCTCAAAATGTCGATCAATTTTCGAACAATTGATCTGTCATCGATTCACTCCTTTACCTATGATAACCTCATCCATTATCAGTCCTACAATCTGAGAATGTCATACCCTTTTATTTTATTTATTTACACTGGTGTTATGTGTTTTCGTGTAGTGAATTTTCATATCATTAATGACCTGCTGCTTCATGAATTACGTCTAGATTACTATTTGGTAAGTACAACTATTAGTTAATTACATTTACAATTAAATTATTATTATTATTATTATTATTATTATTATTATTATTATTATTATTATTATTATTATTATTATTATTATTATTATTCGCGTTATATTATTTAAATTACTTTATTTAATTCACAATTTAATTTCCCTGACTAGTGATAACTAAAACCAAAACCTGTTTACAGATTCGGGGTTTTATCGATGAAATTCCACATTTTCTTGGAATTTGAAAACGGACTTTGGAAGTTTAATGGCGGTCCTACTCGCCATTTCATCTCTAAACAAGATTTATTTCTAGTTACCTTATTAGAAAAAAAATCTATCCATTAACATTACCTTATACTACTTTTCTTTATTTATTTCTATTCTCTTTATTTTTATTAAAAAAAAATATTATTCTTCTTCACACACTTAAATGTTCTCACTTTTTTTTCAAAAATCGGTCTTGAATTACATACTATAGTTAAAATATCACTTAACTATACTTGTTCGTCAATCTTAGATGTACAATTTACATTATCCGACCTGCAGATAATTAAATTTAATTACTCTTAAAATCCAGTATTTTTAATCTCTATCGATGTATTGGCTTATTTTCGTTGTTGGTGCCTAGTCAACAACCAATTATTTGCCATCGTCTATATCCATGTATTATTCTCGTCATAAATCTATAAATATTTAACTTACGTACGTACACTATATTATTCTATATTAAATTAAATTAAATGCCATAGGCCTTATCTTTGAAACGATTTGCACTAATCTCGTATGTAAACGCAGATATTTCTATATCGTCTCTCATTGTTTCTATATCTTAGTTAAGGGTAACTCTTGATCAGTCATAGCTGCATCTTTTCCTTCCCAAAACTTATTTATTCTTACGTACTCTATTCTATATCTCTTCAGTACTATTACTTCTTAGCGCTTATCTATTTATCTCTATGTACTTCATTTATTTCTATATAATATCTCATATTCTCATATATCTCATAATATTTATCTATAATCTTCTAAATATTCACATATGTCTATATCTGTATATTATTTGTCTAACTCGAGTATATTTGTATCATATCCTTTATTATATTTAAATTATCTCGTTATTTTTCATCTTTCTGCTATCATAGTCTATCTCTATTTGTCTATTTCACTATTTCTCATTCTCACCAAAACCTTACTTTGCTTCTTTCCTCTCAATCCTAATGATAACAAGTATAAATGACATGTTGCTTATTTTATTACTCCCTCTAGGCCTGGAACAAAACATAGTTACAACTAGACTTGCCAGCCTCTTCTCTATTCTTCTCAAACTTACTTAAGATTCATGATATTTCATGCCTTACTATATACTTATTCCTAACTTAAAACGAAATTTTGAACTTTTAATTTAGAACTTATCGGAACATTCTAGATAAACTAGACTCACTTAAAAAAAATCTGCCACTGCTTTGCAAATGGTAAACGAGGCATCTATTTCTCTCTGTATCTGTGTCTCTTCTTGCTTTACCATCGAAGACTTATGTGCATTTCTACAAAATTATTCTCATTGACGTTTTGGTCACTCCCACTTTGAATTCAACGAGAATGTGACTTCCCGTCTACCTAGTTTTTCCTCTAAGACAATTTTCCTAATTCATGTCTGTTTTCCTACCAATTACTCTATTTTAATACAAATAAAGTCACTATTCACCAGTTATTCTCACTATTTTTTTTTCATTCGACTAAACTTTTCCTCTTAACTTTTAAACTTTATAATCTCCTATATTTTTTTCCGATGGCTTAAATATTCTCATAGTTCTTCATTCCGTTATAACTAATATTACTTATTTCTTCTCTATTAAAATAATTACTTCTTTATATTCTTTATGTTCAACTTAATCACTTTATCGTTTAAATTATTATGTCCATTATTCATTAATTTATCTCATTATTTATAATTCTTTAGCTTATTTATTACCTATGTTTACTTTATCTCTTAATCCTATATTCTTCTAGCCTAACTTAATTCTATTCTATCCTAGCTTACTTAACTATATACTAATAACCGAATACCCATATTTATAATAATAGTAACTTATGTCTAACTTAACTCTTACTTTTCTAACTATATTTACCTATAATAATAATAACCGAAAATTCCCAAACTATTAAATAATAATATATA
The DNA here is from genome assembly GCF_964235325.1 of Thermobia domestica. NCBI lineage: Eukaryota > Metazoa > Arthropoda > Insecta > Zygentoma > Lepismatidae > Thermobia > Thermobia domestica. The sequence continues at coordinate 305,962,786 of NC_137455.1, forward strand.
TGTCTACTAATAATACTAATTCTAACTATGACTATTGAAACTTATTACTACTAATTTACATAACTACTACTTCACTCTATTGAAATAGCTCAACATTTCTTTGTATAAATAGTTCGGCAAACGCGGCTACATCTAACGCCGTTTTATCATTCGCAATGATAAACTTGGCTTCTTTTTCGTACTTTGCCATAGTTGGAATTACTTCCGCAATTCTGATGGCTTGTGAACATTCAAATCTAGCTCTAAACATTTCCAACCACTGGTTCACCATAATCTGGTGTTTGCAACCTTTAAAAATTGCACTTATCTTATATCTATAACCTTCCGTTTTAATAACGAAAAACGTTGCCCCATGCAACACACTACACGTTTCTGATATGTTTGAGATCGTGGCAAGCACATGACGCCTCATCCCAAGTTCTACTAGGTCTTCCATACTGAAATTCTTTTCAGTGAATTCCAATACATAATAATTATTATAAACTCTATCAACTATGTTTTCTGTTATTTGCCTTTCTGTACTACTACCAAACGTAGGATTGTACTCGACAAAATGTCGCAGTACCCCTTGGTCTAATACATAAAACCTCGTGTTGGTAAATAACGTCGCTGGCTTGCCATTTCCTTTTAACACAGGAAAATGAATCCTGTTGTTATTTAATAACGACAACATCTTTCTTACTATTCTCGAGGGTGGGTGGGCGGGATTATTTCTTACTAACTTTTCACTCTAAAGTTTAAATTTTCATTCGGGGATCTCCACCAATATCACAAATGTGATATCCTTTAACCTTACGAGAAGTAACCAATTACTTATGGTTTTAACTGGAATTGAACCAGTATCTCACTATATTAAGTATTAACCTCACTTATATCACTACTGAGATCTTACTAAGATCTACAAAGATCTTAAAACCAGCATCTCAAACCATGAACGGGAGGGCAGGGAGGGAATCAATTTTATATTTACTGAGATCGCTACCTTGACTTTACGTCTGTCAGCATCTCCATCATGACAACCAAGCTGCATCTGTGCCTAAAGTAATGGGGATGAAATTGCTTAATTTGATGCAGTTCGGCGGCTTCTGTCCACTATCTAGAATGGACAGGAATAACCATAATTTCAGCGAGAGGTTAATAACAAAAGAGTGAAATCAATTATCTTTAAATATCAAATATATTCTCATTAATTAGTTTAAAGTATATTGTGTGATGTTTATGCTATTGGGTATAACATGACACTCTCAGTCGCAGAACCTATAAACCTCTGAGAATTTAACATAGGCAACAACACAGCCGATGACATACCTGTTGAGACCGTTGATGGAACCATGGACGATGAATGAACTGGAACTCGTTGTCTGGTATTCAGTTGTCACCCGACAACTGAAAGTCGGCTGGTGTCGAACCTGCGACCGAGGTATCGTGGAACCTCGTTCAGCTTCTTCTCAGGATGTTCGCACTTCCAACGCTCTATTCGAACTTCCTCCTTCTGATCCTAAATCCAACCAAGAATAGGTTTTTATTCCATCTTCCAGACGATGGAATGTGTCCCCTCAACTTTGGAATGACGTCAAAATGTCACAGCTGTTAGAAACTTTCATTTCTCGATTGTTGTGCCATGTCCAAAATTCTCAGACAATTCATTTCTGCTAAACTGCATATTATGTCATACCCGAAATGTGTTTTTGTGAACAAAGCTGAGTACACAAAATATTTTATAACAACATAGAGCTTACACGCTCTTTTCTTAAATTCTGTCATTTCATCGTTATTAACACATTATGTGTAGACGACATATAAACAATAACAAACATCATGCGTAATTACTTACAGCATGACATTGTTTACTTTTTCTAATTCTGATTACACACAACATAATTTTATCTTATTCAGTTTTTGAAAGAGATTAACTTTTACAACAATAACAATAAAAGAATATTAAAATTGATTACTTATCGGATCCATCTACAATATATTCTTAGTTCTTTCTTATGTAATAGGAGGTGGTAACATTGTGGGGTAACTGGTTGCAATAACGCCGCCATTGTTAGTTTTTCGAGGATTTCACACTTAATATTTGCCGGTAAAAATAAATGCTTTATTGTTTAGTAGCTTGGTGTTCACTGATTACAACATGGTGCAAAGAACTTGGAAAATATAAGTTGTACACAAAAATGTCGCGCAAAGTGAAATGGCATTATTGCATACAGTATGGATACAATTGTTCCAGGTTATCATTATTTATATTATCATGAAACCAATGAACTGAGATACGTTTGGATAGTACAATTAGTTGGAACAAAAAGATCAGTGCCCATTAAGAGGCAATATGTCATAACAAGTTTCGTGATACCGCGCCTTACATGCTCTCCATTCCAGCCAATCACTGTTTTTACCATCATCATGATAATACTATTTCTAGCAAGTAACGCAATAGTAGGAGCTATCTTTGCGATGATGTTTTCGAACTTTTACCTTCGCAATTATGTTTACAAGTACCCCCCTTTCTTTCTTTCACACGATTGCCGAGTTGACCATTATCCTTCACATTAGAATGTTCGTTAAACAGACTTCTACTCGCTACCACTGCTTGGACACTTTTTGATCTATCCTTTTAGGAAAAGATCTGTTAATTTTTGGAGTTGGAATAAGTTTAGTAAATAGTTGCTACTGGAAGATGTAGAGTGAGACGACTGAGAGGGAGCATTAGGCACAGGATCACGGATACATGCAGATGATGTTCCGACTGGGAACTTTTCATATATTCAGTGAATGGCTCGTTATTGTTGCCCAGTGCAGTTCCAGTAGGAGCTTGTCGAAAACACTGAAGTGATGGTACTTGGTGCAAAAGTTGTTTCTAGGAGTACTAAATAATTGAATGGGTATTTGTCAGTAGCTTGAAAAGCAGATATTGCATTCTGAGGTGTAGCAGCTTTAACCCAGACAGTAATTCCATTGTATCCATCGCGTTTGGCGTTACTGGAGCCACACAACACAATTAACATACTATCGTTCCACTGCTCTCTAATAACAGATTGACTCATGTAAATACAGTCGATACACTAGTTATTGATCATTATGTTTTATGAAAATCATATCATTAAAATTCCTACACATTACGCAGCTGTATGGATACTAATATAAAGAACTTCAAAAACTTTACTTATGTTTTCTGTTGTCAATTTTCTGGTCTGAATTGATAACACAAAAGCTGCATAACACCCACGTTACAGCACAGGAAATTGTAACCATCCGGAATGCGGGTTGCTGTTCGGGCGGCCATTTATTTGTAATCTCCCAGCGTTCTGGTCGTTGTCCGTGGTTTGTGGTCCTACCAATAAGTATTCTTCTGAGACTGGAACTTACCTGGACAGGACGATGAAGGACCTCTCCAAGAAGAGTTACAAACTGTTCCCAAATCGCTGGTCGGTCTCAATAATGAGATGAGCATTAGGCGCCGAGAGGTTCGGGTGTCTCGTCTCGAAAACCTCACGGACGATCGGACGGTCATCCAGACCATAACGCACACAAACATCACCCATACAAGCAACGAAAACACACTGGATTAAATGGATTAAATGACACCATACTTATTTATTAGAACACTATCATATATATATATATATATATATAAATACACACACACACATATATATATATATATATATATATATATATATATATATATATATATATATATATATATATATATATATATAAAATAGCGAAGTGGAATGAACACAACACTGAACACTGAATATGTAAAATAATTTTCGTCACTGAAATCACACTTTGCCTTTTCAGTGCGCGATAGCCCTTTAAATATATAAGATTATAATTTGGATTTCACAGTAAATGCTTCTCTCACACCATTGACACACTTGGGGGATTAGCACTGGGGAAAAGTTGTCTGGATCGTCCCACGATGAATCCAGTTGCTTTGCCGAGAATCCTGCAGCGTAAAGATGAATCTTCAGCAAATTAAAAAAGAAGGTCTCCACAGTGGAATGCTGATGTTGGAGGGCGAGTATATAACTTTTTAAACGCACAAGGTCTACGGACCTGGGACTTCACTAGTTAGGACTAGCCGTAAAAAACGTCCTTCACCGGCTAAATAGCTTGTGCCCCTTAACAAAATATCAGACCTGAAGCTCGACGCGAGATGCGTGGTTATGGCTTCCAGACCTGGAGTCAAACTTTCCTTGCACCCAAGCTCAAGGAACGGGTTGCAATGGTTAACTGAAAGTGTTTGCAATTCATTTCAAAAATCACTCAGTTGACTCACCTGTATGCACATACAAACAGAATACAGAAAACAATTTATGTTAATTTTAGTCAACTGCCCATAATGCACCAGACACGGCGATAACTTTGGCGTGAACGGACTGCAGAACAACGCAGTTGGTGCCACTTTGGTCACTTGAATACCTGTTCTGGTCTGGCCTGATCTAATCTATTGCGATGTTTCATAAGCGATTAAAGAAAACAGTTAATTCAGTTCCTTTAACTGTACAGTATATACTGTGCATATAATAAGTCAGAAAGAAACACTGAAATGGTTAGTCATTCGCTGAAATGTTCTCACCAAAAGCAACGTTTTAAATATAGATATGAAAAAATGATGAAAGACTTCTTTGTCCAATTGTGTGGGAAAGAAGCAATTCCCACCGAAGAAAGAACTTATATGCGTTGCAGAATAAAGTATAAATCGAAAATAATGATCACTGTCTTTACGAAATATACAGAGTGTCTACAAAAAATCCTTCTATAACCTGGAAGCGGATATAAAACCAACTCACGTGCGAAATCAACAGATGTGCCTCCAATGCATTGACACATTGCAGATTGCTGTCATGCAGTTAGTTTCTGTCAGGGGTGTAGCCAGCAGTTTTATGTAGGAGGGGCCCGTCGTTTTTAGGGGGGCAGCTACAATGTACAAAGCCAAAGAAATTGTGTTTCAGCTAGTGCTCTTGAGGCCTGGAAAAAACGGAAAATTTTTGTTTCCTTGCGGAAAACTAAAAAGCTGCTTTTAGTTTATTATTATTATTATTATTATTATTATTATTATTCGTGTTTTCTCCAAAAATTATGTTCCAGGTAGTTTTTATTATTTTTAACAAATAACTACTGTCCCCGCCAAACGTTATACCTTTCTGCATAACTATTTTAGTTTAAGCCCTTGTATCTTCATACGACTGATTTTCTTTGAAATTTTACTTAATTTCTTTAAAATTTCCTGATAAAATATTTATTTATTATTCGTCACTAAAAAAACATAATTTTATTAAAAGCTATATCCCATTTACTCTTTTAGGGGCACTCCACATACGTATTTCGTAACGCTATTTTTTACCAATTTTTTTACCCCTTCTCCTCCTTGTCACACTTCGTAACGCAAGACCAAACCTCTTCAACTTCGTTATGTAACACTTTTTGATTTTTGTTTTTTCACCAAGTTTGATTATTTTGGGGGTTATTACAATATAAAAAACTTTCTAATGGTAGATCTTTTTATTACAAAATTCTTATATTATTGTGAATATATTTGTAGCGTTTTCCGGCAACAAATCAAAATATTAAAAATGTTAGACCCGTAATAATATTTTAACCTCATAAGGTTGTTTACTTAGCCAATCCTAATTCTTCTAAACTACTGTAGTTTCCCTAAGGGAATCCCACCCATCATTTTAGGTCACTGGTGATTGGCAAGGAGAAATTACTGCGGAAGATGCAGTTAAAACAGGATCTAAAGAAATAACATCGACCTCTTCTTATAAGATCCAGGATGCTTCGTGCATTTGAAGTTCGCCAGTGTCAACGACGCAAACTTCTGTTCCTCGTCGACCACAAATTAAAGTGGCTGCATACGTGAAGAAGCAGGGACATCACGTTTGTGAACAATTTTTCTAGCATCTTCTTTGGACTTCGGAATTCAGTTTACCACTTTACAAATTCTTCTTGTCCTAAAACAGTGCGAGAATGCGAATAAATTTGATTTCTTCAGAAATATTCAAATCCAAAAATTAAAAAAAAGTAGTACTATATTAATATCTGACGAATTATAATATCTTTCGGTTTTTAATATATTTTGGTCTGCAAATCGTGGATCGTTCCGTCGCGTAAAATATTATTTCACGAAAAAGGATTTCTTCTGTTTCACATGCGAAAGCTCTGAGAAGAAAAGAGTGGGTAACGATTCGAATCAAAAGTTTTACATATTATTTTCAAAAATAGCAATACGAGTGGGAACGCGAAGGAATTTTAAAGCGGTGGTTACTATCACTAACAACTAACTCCAGAAAAGCGTGTGTCGTAAATGCAATGCTGCGATAGCCACAAAACGGAGTTTTATTGTATTGCAATACACACAGAGTTCCTCACAAGTCATGCTGGTGTCTAGTGCATCTTGGAATCCCTACTGCATGATTCAATTTATATAGGCTATAGTTCACAACTGTCCAAAATAATGGAAAATTTATCTATCTACCTATATATATATATATATTAGGGTGGTCCTTAATTTTCAATTTCCGAATTTCTTTGCTCCCAACCACTAAATTGGTTCCATGTCGGACCAATTTAATCTGTGAAAAAAATGGGCTCAATCAAAGAATATTTAACTGACTCCCAAGCGACCTAAACATCTGAATGCATTTACAATGTATAGTATATGGCAAAAGTTTGTAATAAACTCTTGTAACTTAAAAATGGCTGAGGGAAAGGAATCATGTTTGGATAGAGGTTGTAGAAGTAGATCCATACCTGATACTGAGTAGTGAACGAGATGAGGCATATCTTTACGTCCACCATCTTGGATTCGGGCACAAAATTTTAAACCAGAAACTGCGGCATTCTTTGATGATGAAGTGCCACAACATGTGAAAGAAAAAATGGTCGTTAAAATAAAGGGAAGTACAGAAGAATGTGATGCACAAAACCAAATAAAGCGATACTCTATAAATAGTGCAGAAGTCAACAGATTCAGAGAAAAAGAATTCTCAGACTTCGTTTCTACAGATTCGAAGACGTTTCTCAAGATTTTCGATAAACACACATTTTTTGCAAACATACCCATCTACTTGGAAAGAAAATGTGAACGTTCAACGTGGGTTGAATATATTGAAAAACATTGTGGTGGTGAATGATGTTGCAGAGAGAGGTGTAAAACTGGTACAAGAATACGAGAACATTTTAACAAAGAACGAAAAAGAGAAGAAAACATATTGCAGGTAGTCAGTGAACACAGAAAAAAGTATCCATATGCTAAAAAATTGGCTTAATGATGCAGTGAAATTTTGCTAATTATCCACAGCCTTCAGTTTTCTTTTATCATTTTAAACATTCATTATATTATTTATGTAATTTCGTTTCATATAAATAATTTCAATATAGGCTGGTGTGTATTTCAACGGGATGTAACTATATAACAACATATATAATTATTTCCTTGTTACATGTATGTAATAGTTTATTAATATTTCAGTAACCTATAAAGAAAAAAAACAATATTGAAGGATAAACTATTATTTCAAAGCTAAAAAGAATTAAATGACCAGAGGTAAGTTGAAAATATAGGAAGATATGTTTTTATAATGAAAGGTTACCCAAAAGGGATGTCACAAAACATCATTTCTATTTAAAATTTGGGTCCGAATACAAAATTGCGGACTTCAAAATGGCCGCCATCATGCTATTTCTCAGGGTCAGATGTGGATTACTTCCAATACTTGTATCCAAGATTTGGTGCCTTTCCCTTCAGCCGCTTTAAAGTAAGAAGGGTTTATTCCAGATTTTTCCTATATATTGACATATTGGATATGCATTCAAACTTTAGGTCGCTTGGGGGTCGGTTAAATATTCTTCGATTGAGCCCATTTTTTTCATGGATAAATTGGGTCCGATATGGAATCAATTTAGAGGTTGGGAGCAAAGAAATTCGGAAAGAAATTTTCGCCATGTAATTAAGGACCACCCTAATATATATATATATATATATATATATATATATATATATATATATATTATAATAATAAAAGTGACTACATTTGTTACTTAACTCTTGAACCACCCGACTGATTACGATCAAATTTTCAACATAGAAAATTTGGCCTGGGATAGATTTTATCGCTTCACTTTGAAGAGAAGGAGAAGATATGTAAAAATGATTGAAAATGACCAATACTAATGTCGAATCCATAGTTTTCGGGGTGGCTGATGTGAACAATGACACGTCGGATGTCATTTAAATCCAAATTTTAGGCCCCATTGGTACTCCTAAGCGGGATGGTGACGTAGAAATAATTGAAAATTACTGATTAATTGGAATCCAAACTGAAAAACCGAATAACGTTGTTTTCACCAAATTTTCCATCTGATATAAATATGTTTTTTTAAACATTAGTTACAGCATACAAAAAAGGTAACGCAGGCCTACTTACATATCAGTTTAGTACCATTGTTGTATGGTAGTATTTATAGTACCTTGCTAAAACATTTGTTTTCAAACTGTCAAATATAAATCGCAGTAAATTATATAATATGCCGTGAAAAGAAAAAGTATACCATACTACTTTCCGATCGGTGTAAGGAAGAGATACCATACTATTTTTCGATTGGTATGGTAAAATAGTACTTTTCCATACTATTGAACACTGAATTATTAATTATATGTAAATTTTGTTATTTTTAAGTGACTGAAACGAGGTAAACTTACGATGATGTTTTAAAAGTTGATCATTTGGGGGCCAGTAAATCATTTGGTTGGGACTGGCCCCGATGGGCCCCCCTTGGCTACACCCCTGGTTTCTATGATGTAAACAGTTGAAAAACAATGGGCGTTATTGTATCCCTGGCGTTATTATAACCAGTTACCCTACATTTTGGGTTGCAAACATCTTATCACTCCTTCAAATAAAATACCAATAATATTTTGCATATATACCACAATTATATCGAATGTCCACATATGCAAGAATATCCACGCCGGAATTATCAAGTATTATCTACGTAAGTTCAGTTTATAATAGATAAGAAAGAACAAGATGCAGCTATAGAATATAAACAACGACAACAATTGTTTGAAAATAAACTTAATTGTCCTTTGTCTACAGGTTTGAAACTGCGAATGAATCCAACAGTGAATATAAGTGTGCAATGTATCTAAAAGTAGGGACAAAGGGCAGAAACACATCTTACCATTAGTTTTACCAGAACAAAGGATAACACTTCTGTAGTGACTCGATGTGATTACAGCACAATGGAATGCATATTTCCTTATTCTATTATGTAAACCCATTGTTGATTCCATTGGAGTAATGCCAGATCTATCTGTTGAAAACGTAAAACAAGATTTTAAAATCAGTTTCAGCGCTAATATTGAAAAATCAATTTCAGATCATATAAAGCATTATTCAGTTTTCATTATGTTTAGCAAAGTACTATATACTTTTATAAAAAAGAACTATCGAATACCGTACCCACTGAGAACAAAAGTTAAAGAACAATTTGATAGTTTTATTAAGATGAGGATATTAAAACCCATTTCTTGTTCTACTTGGAAATCCTTTGGTAGTGATAAAGAGGAAGACGAAATTCTTACGCTTATGCTTAGATTTGAAACATACAATATCTTTAGTAATTAATTAAGTAGTGTACCCAAGATAAACGACATTTTGTAACACCTGAAGAAATCTTAGTTTTATTTAGTACTATACCTTACACGAGAATACTTGCAACTACATGTGGAACAATACTTAAAAAATACCTGATTTGAAACATATTCTGGAGTCTTTACGAGCATACGCTTTTTCTACTGCGTCTCAACTGTTCTGAAAACTACTTAAAGATTCATGAAATAAGTTTCGACTGAATTGGTGGGGTGTATTGTTATTTAGATTATGCTTTTACATGGCAAAATTCTTTCGTCAGCAATATTGGCATATTGATGAAGTTAATAAACAAGTTTAAAGAACGTAAATGTAGGGAGGAACTTTTTGGAACAGATTAGGTATATGCGTAACCCTATACAAGACTAAATATCAACAACCGCTAATAAAATGGATCCCATTTTGAAGACCGATATAATAAATTAGAGCTTCAGTCATTTCTCGGTACGCTCAACTTTTATCATAAGCGTATGTATTTTATTGTTGTTTAATCTGTCACAGAGACGATGAGCAGGAACTCAACGAAGGTCATCAGGAAAAATTCTATACGATTAAGATATTGGTAAAGCAAAATTATTCCGACGCTTTGGTGGCACAAAACCAGTTGTGATTATGACTCATTCATCACCGAATAGTATAGGAGATGCAATTTTAATTGTCTGTTATGGGGTCATCTGGGACCTGCATAAAGCTTTCCACTCAAGCCGCGTCTGTCATATGTGACCGCCGTTTGAAGAATTAGACTTAAAGGTTTCATTTAGATACATGTATAAGGCCAGTGGTCATAGTTGTAGATTTATTTTCCGTTCAGGTTGACTGGCTGGGCGTGGACCATAACTGCATCACGCATGGATCGGAGAAAAATTATACTGTAGGTCCTTTTTAGGCCGAGAACTTCCATATGCTAAACGTTTTATCTATTTTTATTTTAACGTACTTGTTGTGAATGGCATGATTTCAAAATTAGGGATGCCGTGTTCTAAATTAAATATAGGTTAAACTAATGATTGTTGCGTGAGATGTGGCTACATTGTTTACAGATGAACGAAATTACATGCAATGGAACGAAAACTCGTAGCGGATACGTTTATGTATGGGCGCTCCTTCAAAATAATCACTGACTTTCAGTTTGTTCGGTGGATATTTAGGATTACAAAAAAAAAAAAAAAAAAACATATTGTACACTTTCACCAAACTATTATGATTTCTGCCTTTTCAACTAAGATTTCGAAAATACATGTAATAAAAAAGGTTACTCCGGAGGTCTCTTAATAAGATTTGCAAGTCTTGTGACCTTTAGGAAGACAGCGAATACGTTAGTATTCTTCTTTTAATATATTAAGAAATAACTAAAGAAATATCCTAATATCCATGGTTACATCTCATAATTAAATCGCTAATGGAAATATTAGGTAAGAGACTCCCAGGTTATCTTCTTCAGATATAATTTCAACTTCGAGATTGTTAATAATAATCTATTTCTTAAAAAATACTTCTTTAAAAGAAAACGTGTTATCACGCATATTCAAAGATTGCACAGAATCATCTAAATTCGTAATATTATATCTTACTACTGAAGTATGTTTGCCATGTTTGCAAGAAGATCTAACGGAACTGGTGCACATATGTGAAGATCTAACTCAATTTATCGCCTTTCGGTCCATATTAGCCTCCTATAATGGACGATTTTAAGCACTGACGTATTTAAAATGCACTACTGTAACCGAAAAATAAAATACGTTTTAATCCCCCTTTCCATCCACAGAGTAACGCGTTAGCGAAAAATATAGTTCAAAGAAAATTTTATATATGCGGTATTTCGAGAATTCAAAGAACATTGACAAATTAGAATTGAATATTACATCACCAAAATAAAATATACATTTTTCAATACTGCCTTCAAGAGTAAGTTCTCGCCAAAGGAAAAAAAATCAGAAATAGAACAATTAAAGAAGAGATGCATACGTTTTGTGCAAAATTGAGGTGACTTTTTATGTAGTGTTAACAAAAATCAAGTGCTTTTGTGTTTATATTGGAGATAAACCTATGTGATAAAACATACAAGTATGTTGTCATGATAATTCATGGAATGAAATTTACCTAAAAAAATAAGAAGTGACTGAAATTATTAAATGATATTCTGAGTTAAGTGGAATTAAATATTTTACGAGATAATTCTTTATTTCATATTCCCCAATATACAGCGTTACCACAGTATACCTAGTTGAACTCAGGTTTGGATCTAATGTTATACCATTTCTATGCCGAAAGTTTCTTTCTGTTGCTCATGGCAAAAGTCAAGTAACAAAAATACACAACCACAATTCGTAAAAACCTATTCCGGTAAGGAACAAGGTTAGCGGACAGACTGGATTGAAATTAGTGTGGTTGGAGAGTGTTTTGCGGTGAACATGCGCCCGAGCGTTGCACTGGTGAGCGTCGCGAACGAACACAAGAACGTAACGCACCCATCTTTACGCGACAGTCTACTGTCCGTACTACAATAATTTTTCACGCATCTTAAACCACAAGTGATTGAAACCAATACTCGCTAAATGTATTATTATTATTATTATTATTATTATTATTATTATTATTATTATTATTATTATTATTATTATTAATGGACTTTAGAAATTTTTTGTCTTACTTATTATAGTCCTTGGCCCAGCCTATACCCCCGTAAAAATTTTTAGGTCCGGAGAGTTTGATTGCTGGAATGAGTAATACAGTGACCAAATATAATTAAAATTTTAGGTAGACATCTGATATGCTGTTCATTCTCCCTGGGCAGCCATTTTCCAAAATGGCCGCCGCTCATATGTAAATGTCTATATATATCTCGTGAACCAAGGTACTTAGAAAGGTGATTTTGGTGTCAAAGTATATGTTTTCGAGGTCGCTGAATTCAAAAATCGCATCATCGGTAATGTCACTTAGAAAACTTACTAGCTGTCAACACTGTTGTCTTTAACGGCCAACTGTAAAAAGCTACTGATGCATATTGCACAAGGGTGTAGCATGTCCCTTCCAGGGCTACAGAAAACCAATTTTCGCTGGTAGTTGACATCACAGAAAAACAGATTTTAGAAATTAATTTAAGAAAAAGTAGCTTTAAATTCAACATGGCGGCCAATATGGCGGCTGTGACCAGGCTGCCAAGTAATGGACTTATTCAAATACCTGTAAGGCAGTCACTTATTGGCCTAAAGAGTTCAAACAAGAAGCAGGATGTACAGGAAAGGACAGACGTTTCAAGCGTTTACGGTTTAGGTCCAGGGAACGAAGCGTATTCTCAGGGGGGGACAGAATTAAAAAATGCACACATTTTGAATGAAAAGCAGAGCTTTGACCCATTGTTCCCAGACAATTATACCTACAAGGAAGTAGCAACAAAATGTCCTACAAAATGTTCCTTGGAAATTTCCCGGAAGATTCTATTTGTAGTATGTCCGTACTGTGCATAACTACGTAAGGACAAGGGAGCAAACCGCTGTTTTTTGTTAATTCTTTCGTTTCCGGCTCTATAACCCCGTATGGGCCAGACAAAATTAAAATTTACTATAGCCTGTAAAATTGTTTTGGCCAGGAGTGTTTGATTGCTGGAATGAGTTATTTAGTAACCAAATAAAATAATATCCTAGGTAGACATCTAATATTCCGTTGATTCCATCTTTGCAACCATTTTCAATATGGCGGTTGGTACAACACCCACCAGATTATCATTGGAGCCACTTACACTTGGTGAATGATTTAAAAACAAGCCTGTGTTTTTGGATTTGTTCAATCATATGAAATTATTTTCAAATTAATTTTAAATGTAGTACACTGTTTTTGGAAATTAATACTAAAAAGACATTATACCGTAAGGGCAAATACGAATCAAATATTTTAGTTTATGTAGGTAAAGAGGGAATGATAATACTGGATGTAAAATTCTATAATTTATAAGAAATAGTAAAAATGGTATGTACAAAATATTTCGCTGGATATAAATATATTTTTAACGTATAATTAAGATAGTTTTATTCATTATCAATCTTCTTTGTATAATGTAGTTTTTATGTTATCTCTGTCATGAAGCAGTTTGTTTGCTTATCAAAATTTTTACTTTTCATTTTTTATTTGTTATTACACTGTGCACTATTACATTTGCAGTAAGTCGTACACTTTTGAAATACACTTCTACAAGGACATCGATAGTTGTTACACAACTTGCATCCACATTTTCGGATTACATCATTTGGCAATGGGCTCATGAATTTTATTGGTCGCAAAACACCATTCAATTCAGTCCATCCAAAAATATACGGATCCAGTTCCGGAAACGATGTTTCTAATATGGTAAGATCTTTTCTAATTGAATAATAGGCACGGAGAATTTGACCTTGGATTGACTTTGAAGTTGGGGGTAATTTTGCAAGCGGAACATTTCTTATAAGTTCGTTAAAAGTTGAGCATTTTGTGCTAGGTTTCCAAACGCGCACTAGATATTTCTCACCAACAGAGACTCCGATTGTTGTATACTCTGTCTCTACAAACTTCTGTAAATACATTTTAGGTTCCGCACGCATAACACCTTTCTTGGTTGCAATTTTGCTAACTTCATCATTGCCTGTGAGTATATGAGCTTTTATAAGATTGTTGCAGAAAAGTGAACCAAATTTGGAGAATAGCGTGTGAAGAAGTGAGAAACGTCGTTTTTCGCCAGTTCCATAGCTTACCCAAAGTTCTTGAAAACCTAAGAGCAAAAACTTTTCAACAAAGCGAAGAAGGAATGCAACAACATCGGCGTCATTTGATAAAACAACAACTCTCTTCTTTCCGTAAATTATTGCCCAGTATGTGTGAAGTACAAGACGCAGGTCCGCTTCTTCCACGTTACTGTTAGATCTTGTACAATTGAGGTTTCGTGATTAGAGATTTTGTCGCTTGTAGCTCATCACCATCATTAAGCATTCCACCAATAATTACAATAGGACCCTTAGCCATCATTGATGAGTCTTGTAACATGAAGTCTCGCGCAAACATTTGCAGTTTTATATTATTTTCTGTTGACGCTCAGAACTTATCTAATTGAATAGGAATGAGTGTTGAAGAGTCGATATATACCATTTCGATCGTTGAACAATCCCATGATCTTATCCGCTCCGATTGTTTCACTGATAAGGGACAATAGTTGTCGAAAACAATATGCAACTTTTGGGCATCATAAATGGACATCACTGTCTGAAGAACGCTGTGCATCACCTTTCCGGAATCTTTTAGTGATGACATTTTAATGGTTCGCAACTGAGCCATGAAGTCGACGATCAAAACTGTTGGAAGATGGGTTGTTTTGGTAATCGTTTTTTTTGTCGATTCGAGTTGGCTTTCTAGCTCCGACACCAAAACGAATTTTTGTGGTTTCGTTGGTACGTCTCGTTCGAAAAGTGCGTTTGTGTCGAACAGGTCATGTGAAAGAATATCTTGCATAGGCACACCTCGCTCTTTGGCCACATCAATGTCTCTCTGAGCTTGAGCTAACTGCTTGTTGGATATGGTATCAATATCACCAACTTTAGAAGCATGTGCTCTTGAAGCAAACAAAGTGGACAAACTGACGCGAGATATAGTGCCAGTGAGTTTTTTTTTTTTTTTACTTTTTGTAGAAATCTCTCCTCTTCAATTGGTTGCAATTCTCTTCTTCTTCCGCCAAAACGTTTAACAAGCGACGTGCAATTTCTTCGTCCACGTACTGTCTAGTTAGAAAGTTGTGCAGCTTTATTGGATGCTGTTGATAATCAAATGGATTGCCTTGCTGAATCACAAAATCTAGCAAACGCTTAACTTGCACACCAAAATTTTCACCTCTTTTCCCGATCAAGTCACGATGAAGTACAGTTTCTTGGTGATTCATTAAACGAGAATTTGTCAGTTCTCTAAATACGTTGATTATTTCCAGAATTTCATGATACACCAACTACCATTTAGCAACGTACTCCACTTTTCTTGTTTGCCCAACAATCCCTTTCGAGCTTTTTTTGGGATCTTTGGATAGTCTGCTCAAGTTTCATATCCGGAAAGACTGCATTGAAGGAACCGTTCTTGTCTTTCACGACGAAGTGTGCATCTTTAAACTTGCTGTAAAGATACGGCAATTTCATTTCTAGTTTTCTGGCCATTTCCAGATACCACGAAGCATATCGCAGATAATTGGTGCAATCGAACTCGTGAAACACTGGCAACAGTTGTTTAACAGTGGTGGGCCTGAATATAATCTCTTTCTCTTAAGGCATTTTGACACGATTTTGCTAGCTCTATCTGCGTTTGGAAAACGTTTTTGTCGTGCTTTGCCCAGAAGTCTTGCAATTGAAAAGTTCGTATAACTTGTGAAACGATATGCATACCTTGAAGAGAATGGACATAATGTGTTCCATGAAGCACAGTCTGTATTGTTCTATTTCCAAAAAATTCACATTCAATCATAGCCTCTTCCATTCCACTTCCGATCAAGAAATTACCGACACAACGTAATTTGATTTTTGCCATGTGGAAAGTGCCCATTATGGGATATATATCCTGAAACTCCAGAGGAAAAAAGAGTATTATGTCCGCCACAGTCCGAAAAATTGCTTTATCACAAGATACCGGAAGAATAGGTTGATCTTGAAGCTGTCCACGCATATGCTGCGTACAGGTCGGCTGCAAAAAAATTTTCCTCACTTTCCAGTTCAGCAACTCGACAAAATACTTCGTCTTGGAAATGGCTAGCTGCAGCTAGAAAGGAGTTTGCACGTGCTGACTCACAAATTCTATATTTTTTTCCTCACAATTTCTCCCACATTTCCTCTAGTTGCCACGTTTGCGCATATGACGCACGGTAATAGGTACGGCGAAAAAAACACTGCTAGGTTCTGAACGTTCTCGTTTTCCTGAGCGAAGCGATGGTTTCCGTGGTGGGAACAATGAACATCCTCTCTCTTCCACAGCTTTTTCAGTTACTTCAGTTTCCTTTCCAAATAGCATCTACATTTTTTTTAATGTATATGTCTTGTACCAAGCGTTGCCACTGTGATAAATTATTTTCTCTGCATGATTTGCTTTTGTACGTTTGCTTACGTCGTCATCACGAATTTCAGCAACTTTTCTTAGTCTTTTAATCCCAACAGCTGTACTGGTCAATCGTTCCGACGTATTCCGCTGACAAATTGCGCATGTGCTGCTGTCGAAGGGCTCTTCCATGCGTTGACACTAAGTTGAACACCTGGGGTAATACTTATTGCAGAACTATCAGTCATCCTTGTTTCTTACCTGAAATAAGAAAAGAAGTTGTACTTGTTGTAGTTGTTTTTGTGACATGTAAGTACACATTCATGGTATGAATATGGTCGAACATATACGGCTTAGACCCCTTGCAAACCCGTTCATCTCAAAAGGTACAATGGAATACAATAAAGATGAATTAATTCCTTATCTCGGACAACTATAGAGAGTATGGACAAAGTAGGAATTGAATCTTATGACATTTTTCAGGGAACATTTAGTGCTTTACTGTGCGTTAAATGCATAATTATCTAGAGCAAATCCCTATTTCTCATAAAAATTCCTGCCCCCGCCCCAGCCCATCTTTCCCCCTAAGAATACGCTTCGTTCCCTGGGCCTAAACCGTAAACGCTTGGAACGTCCGTCATTTCCTGTACATCCTGCTTCTTGTGTGAACTCTTTAGGCCAATAAGTGACTGTCTTATAGACATTTGAATAAGTCCATTGCTTGGCGGCCTGGTCACTAGCCACCATATTGAATTTAAAGCCACTTTTTTTCTTATATTAATTTCTAAAATCTGTTTTTCTGTTATGTCAACTACCAGCAAAAATTGGTTTCTTCTAGCCCTGGAAGGGACACGCTACATCCTTGTGCAATATGAATCAGTAGCTTTTTATAGTTGGCCGTTAAAGACAACAGTGTTGACAGCTAGTAAGTTTTCTAAGTGACATTACCGATGATGCGATTTTTGAATTCAGCGACCTCGAAAACATATACTTTGACAGCAAAATCACCTTTCTAAGTACCTTGGTTCACGAGATATATAGACATTTACATATGAGCGGCGGCCATTTTGGAAAATGGCTGCCCAGAGAGAATGAACCGGATATCAGATGTCTACCTAAAATTTTAATTATATTTGGTCACTGTATTACTCATTCCAGCAATCAAACTCTCCGGTCCTAAAAATTTTTACGGGGGTATAGGCTGGGCCCTGGACTATTATGCTTTTGTGCGATATGCGGTGCTAAGGCCGAGTCTACTATCATATCTAGCCGTGAGATTACTGGTCAGATACAGTGCACAATAAAATGCACACTACACTAGTTATGGTACAAACAATTAATTATTTTCCTGACATTTATTTGTAGATTTCTCATGCTTTCCGTACGAGTTTAAGAGTCTAATTTGAGAACCAGTGAAAAAAGACGTACAATAAAACTAACATTAAATGAGGCAAATATACATAATTTTTGCCCATTAAATCGAGCGCCTGTGCTAGACTGCTAATTTCTGATGCGTGGCTCGTTTCTAACACGTAGTACAAGGATATATGCGTGTATTTTTCGGATTGTCCTGCCTCTTTCATTCCGTCCTTCTTTTCCTTATCGTTGGTACATAATCATGGGACGTTAAACTCACATTAAGTGTGCTTTTTTTTTTTTTGTAAAATACTAACAATCTTTGTAGGTCTTGATATTTACTTGTCAAAGGATCAGATTGACACCAGTGTGTTTGTCGTACAGTTCAAATAAGTCTTTGAAAGATTTAAGCCAGGACCGGTTGCGTGATCTGTAATGCAGCCCTCTTGGAGACGAGGTAGGCTGGTGGATAACAGAATATATTTTCAGAGGTGATTTGAGCTGAAATGAGGGACTGTACATTGAGATTTGATTTTAAATGATTGTCTGTGCATTGATAATTGATTTTAAATGATTATTTGTACAATGAGAGTTGTTTTTATGTAGTAGTCTGTGGATTGAGAATTGGTGATTAATGATGGACTATGCATCTGCCAACTGCACTGGATACAAGCACCGATCATAGTTCTGTGCTACAGGTATAGTAGATGCTGTCCTTTATAACCTCGTAGTTGCGTAAGCACTGGAAAGAGGAAACTAAATTTCAACTCGTAGGGTTTAACAGTTGTGGTTGCCCACTCTTCTTAAGGTAGTGTGAATATCATAAAAATTACGCCATTGTGCGCAGTAAAATAGGACTATCAACATCAACAAAAAGGAGATTTTTGTTTACGAATATTGACACGTCTCTACTTGCAGAAAGGCAATTTAATCTTGACTAGGCAGCTAAACAAGGTTTCGTAGTAAATTTTCATATCGACTGTTTCTATGTTGTAAGAAATTCCACCTAGCCCATTAATTCAAAATATTCTAAGATATTTCAGTAAAGTTACCTGATGGAGATGTCAAATATCTGTCCTTGAATTTACAGATCTTAACCGAAAACCGCAATTGTTGTTCAGCATATTACTCTGGTACAAAGGAAACCTCAGTATCGGATGATAATTGGGACAACGACAGATACAATACATAGAGCACAATCTAACACAGCGCTATATTTTTATATATCGTCGGAGTGCCAAGGGCGCCATTTGAAAGCGGCACATTTTCATAGGTTATAATGATCTTATATCTCGTATGCGCAGTAGAAAACTTTAGTATAAAGAAAATATAGACTTACATTGTATTTTACTTTGAAAGGATCATTTAATTTAAGTACTGGATTTTTTAAATCTAATGGTTCAATGCTTTATTTAAAATGGATGTTTTATAAATATTGATATTTTTTAAAGGGCCATATAAATCATGTGATGTTAAAGGATTAGCTTGCATTGCTCGAGCAACAGGTGAGAGTTTCTGATTTTTCAAAATATTTTAGTAGAATTGTCCACTTTTCTTTTTATTTTTTAGAAAAGTAGGCCTGATTTAATTTTCCTTGATCAACATTTCAATTTGTCATGGGCACTATTTTGTAAAATAAGTATTTTATACTGTCACCAAAAAGTATTTAAACAAACAATGTGAGCATTTGTATTGGTATAATTGTTAGAATGCATAACTTTAGGGATGCAGAACATATTGGTTTCATTAACAGTAGGAATCCATGTGATTTAGATCACACTTTAATTAAATGAGTTGTGCTTCTGTTTCCCTATCGTTACTTTAGTATCTTTTAGTTTTATTTATTGAGAATGGAAGTAGCAAAATATGACGTCACGGAGCATTGCATTGAAAATTAGATTTTATTTTATTGTTCATACTCCGGCAAATATAAAACAATTCTGGTCTCCTGGGTTCTATGTTAGCCGTGGTATGCAGAATTTCAAAGTAGTAAACTTGACACATGTCAAATGTTCAGCTCTGTCGGTCGCCATGCAGCGCGTGATGGATATAAGTATGAACTAATTCGTTTAATTTCATCTTTTCAAGATCAAAATCATTTCAAGAATCATTTCAAGAATGAAACGAGAATGAACTGAAAATAAAATGCTGTGTGCGCCTAGGAGAAACACATACAGAAAAATTTCAGAAGTCTGTTGAGGCAACTGTGTTTCATCTTGCCTTGTTTCTGAATGCCAAAAATGTGCAGTGCTGGCAGAAACTGTGGAAGAGGAAGTTCGCTTAAATCCAAACAAATTTGTCAGAAAAATATAAGATTATATCTTTCTGGATGTAATATTAAGTGACCAAAATAGAAATCTCAGTAAGATGTCAGAAATCGTTTGGCAAATAATAATAACCACGATTGCAAGAAACTGAAACTTTGTCCACGTTTCGTGAACTATTCCTTAGTGACGTTGTAGAGACTGGAAATTATATACCATAGTGTGAAACTGATAGCCACTTCCATAAACGAGTGTTATTTCCTTCATTACATTATTAAAAAGATCGAAACGTGCGTTTTTCAATACGGTACGAAAAGTAAGCTGCAAAGTGCTGCGTGAAAGGATCCTGATTTACCCAAACCTAGAAATAGTTGTGAGTATAAAAATCATGACGCTCTTTCTTAATTATGTTGCAACAAAAGAATTATTTACCAGGAATATGTACCAAGTGGTAAAAAATGTCTAAGGTCTTTTTGTTTCCTAGCTGTAAGTTTTGCAACGTCTGCTGGAAAGAGAACTACATGTGTGACATAGGAGTATCTTCTCACCTACAAGATATTGCTGCGCCACACAACGCAGTGATTGTTCAGACGATTGTGTTAAAAAAATTGAATGTGTGATACCACAGTTCAATATTTGCTTGACCATTCTACCTGCGATTTCTTCTTTTTCCCCAATTTGGAAACACGACTTTCTTTCGCATCATGTTTGGGTCATTCAGAGACCTGTTATGGTGACCTTGACCACCAACACTTCAGAAATTCCAGAAATCATTCCATGACTTAGGAGCTTGTGCAAATGTATGTGTGGTTCTTAGTTTAAATGAAGCGAGTTAAATTGATCCCGCTTTCCTTTTCTTTATTCAATCTAAATACTTAACTCTACCTCTCTTGAAGACGAGATAGGGAGGTGAGAAGCGATCTGTACTGTGAGAATTGATCTTGCATGTTGATCTGCGCACGCACGAACTGCACCGTATTTAAGCTCTGGTCGTGGCTGGAATCCCACGTTAGCCGTAGATGTAGTTCTTGAGAACCACGGTGTTGCACGTAGACTAAAATCCCACCACCTCAAAATCAATTTTTCTGACATTTTTCAGGAGATGATACTTCCAAGAAGAAAAATACTTGTTTGGCCAACTGCGATGAGCACAATTTTTCGATAGTATTCTACGGTTTTACCAGGCAAGTGAGACAGTAAATTGTTAGGTAGAATTCTAAGATCTTCTTGTTTTATACTTTATTAGGTTTCAGAAGGAAACAAAAGTGTAAAGATATAATTAGTACATACTCAAAGTTTAACATTTTGGTTGTGCCATAACTAATTCCTAAATTATTACCACTTTAAACCAATACGAAAGTCATTCAGAGAAAGACCGTTAAACTGTCCAAAATAAGAAAAGAAAACAATATTTGTTGAAAGAAAACAATTATGTTTCGTACTCTTCTCTTACCTGCATAATCTCCATCTGTATTTAAACATTTCTCGTATCTGTTCACGAGCTTCATAGTTAACATGTTATACTTTTCTTTCGGTTAAGATAGGTGGTCATTGTATATAAACAAAAGACCCATCACGCGTTTGTGCCACACAGCTCACCCATCTTTCAATTTTCAGGGTCAATTGGCTTCCGAAACAGCTGTGCTCATAGTGATGTGAGGGAAGGTTGGAAGAAGTCTGGGTGATAGAATGTTATGCGTGATTGACAGTTGTTGGGATGGGAAATTTTGATCATCCACGCTATAGCCTGTTCCTTGCTCCTACTGATTTTCACTCTTACCCTAAGTTTAAGTGGTTTCTGGGTGTTAAATATTATGGAATTGATAAGAAGTTGTAGAATATATCGATCACGTTGCTTAATGAAGTAGCAGCAGAAGCGTACAACTTTGGAATTCTCAAGCTCATGACCAGATAGGACATTTTTTTAAATGTAGTTATTGATTACATAGAGAAGTAAACTAAAGTATCAGTTATCATTCTTTCCCATCAAGTATTGGGTTTTTCGTTTTGTGTAACAGTCTTTATTTTCGGGATGACCTTTTATGAAGGTCTATCACAATTCAATAAAAAAAGGTCAGGATTTGTAAAAGAACTGAATAATTTTAACCATGAGGTAAAATTATGATAGGGTGTTTACTACAGAATACGTAGAACAGTGCAGAAGCAATTTACTTTTTCATTGTTTCTTCTGATTTGGGGTGAGAGTTTAATGTTTATAAATTTATTTAAATGAAAATATTATTATCGTCACAATTTCCCTACATTTAAATATATCACGTGAACACAAACAACTTTATTTTAATGTGAATAATGGACTAAGATAGAGTTAATGTTGTCGTAGGTGGTAATCCTATTTGTTCCCGTATAATAAGGCTAATGACGAACAGATACTGGTCATTGTGAAAAAAAGTAAAAGAAAATTTAGGATTTCTAACAAAATTTAAATTACATTTAACTTCAAAGAAATTTCATAACATAAGAGCAAAACACTATTAGTATAAAAATCAAGGTTGGGGATTTTTAAAATGGCAAATAACCAAACAAAAACCCGCATGAAAATACGTCACGTACTAGTTATAATAAGAAAAGAAGTAAAACGTTAGATAACAATTACAATGTGAATAACAGGAAACAAATCGAGAATTATGTTACTGAAAAGAGTCCAATCTAACTTCACTTAGCATGTATTATTAAAGAGACATAAATAGTATTTCGTGACATGCAGCGTCAAAAGGTTTAGCAATTTGATACTACATTGTTGAGAAAGTACAAGTAGAAGTAAAATAAAATTTCGAGCAATAATTGTTTTAATAGAAAACAAGTATTTTCTTCTCATTTTGAAGCTAAAGTTGGAATTTGAAGACATCCAAAGCACTTATAGCATGCTCTTCAAGAGACATAGTATTTATAATGCCGTCTACAGTAATATATATACATAATATCGAACCGCTCCGGGTATTTGGAAAACAATGATGGAGATTGTTATACTGCATAAAATAAGTATATATGGATATTTTTCATTAAAAAAAGTAGTAGCTTCCATTTGTTTCTATAACACAATAGCATGAGTGTAAGGTAGTTTAATTACAAGTTCTTTCAATGCAATAACATTAGCAGTGTTTCAAACTTTAGCAATGTTTATCGTCTCTCCAGAACAGTTTGTGATAACTATTTGTGGTTAATTGCATAGCGATCTTCAGATGCATTATTGACAATGTATGTTATTTTAAGTATGCATTACGTGTCTAAGTATTTCTTCGAAATATAACCTTTCGTACAAAATACAAATTTTCAATCCACTGTAACTTAGATTCTGTTGACTGGAAATATCTCTTACCATGATGAATATTTGGTATTAACCTTCATTTTACCAAGTAGGGTCCAAGAACACCCAGTGATAATTATTTTGATGCTACTGTTGTAAAAATATTCAGCAACTTTAAATATTTATTTGGACGATATATTGTATGGGGAAGGCAATTACACTGAATTAAGTTTCTTCTAAATATTTACAAATTATTAAAGTGGGGTGCAAGTACAAACCACTTGGTATATCTTGTCACTTTCTAAATATGCATTTGTTTACCTCAGCAACCATTAGGTGGTAACTCATTTTAGCTTGCTTTTCACATTTTTTTCTATTGTAAAATTACCAAGGAAAAATATGAATGTGTAGTGATATGTGAAGGTATAACGTTTGTATCTTTCGCCTCTGCCTTGGGCTTTATTTAGTAGGTAAATGATTCTTAGGCATTACACGAACTTTACTTCTTTTGAATATTAGTAATAATAACTTTTGAGTATTTTCCGATGCATGGCGATGGTTCGTATTAGTCTGAAGATATGTAAGGTGATATTTCGTGATATTGTTTTCTTGTTCGGCTAGGGTTTAGATGGGCCATGTGTAAAGTGTCCTCGCCCCAGGCACAGAAAATTAAAAAAATATGTGACATTTTTTACAGTTTTATTGCAGACACCATCCAACGAAGAAGATTGGATACGAAGACTGTTAGCGTTTGCAATGATATGAATATTATTACATGTTTCCGTACTGCAATATATAATCGGAAAGTGACCTTTATGAAGTCTTGCTTGTTTGCTAAGAAATATTAACAAACTGTATTTTATACAAAACTCAAAATATACTGTATTCGGGAGGAAATAAGCGAATATATTGCATCATTTTATATGTCAAAGCATTAATTATGCAATAATGATCCATTTCAACATTTATGTATTATAGTAATTGTATATTTTTAACAAAACAAACGATTTTTATGTAGGGTGCATTTGCTTCCCACTCGGTAAATAACGTCAAACACTTAACTTGGTAAAAAGAAGGTTAAATAACTTGAGTATAAGTACCCTTTCCAAAACACCCGCGATATTACTTTTGTAGAAATTGTAAAAGATGTTTGTTATAAGATACTGTAGCATCCTTAATTTTTGATAGTGAGTAATAAGTGTTATGTTGTAAAGTTTCTCATGATGAGTGTATTATAATGTGAAATATCCAGGGTAATGCTAAATGAAAAATATAACATTGTGTTAGGTTAACAAAACTGTTACATTTTTATATTTGAATAGCAGGTAAAACGATCTTTCCTTGTCAATATTTGCATTGCTCAAATTTTCAACGTTATTTGCTACTTTTTAAAAGTAATAAAGCAGTTTCAATATTAATATTCAACCTTATGTATGCACATATACATATTAGTGTTTCTCTACAGATTGCACATGTGTCACTTGTTCTTTTTATTCATTCAGCTATGAGGTTCCTATTATCGGATTTTTCATTCCTACTTTCCCAAGGATGAGATATAATCGCAACGTAATATTTGGTGATCTTGAAATGCTAGGTAAGATTGCGTTTGTACTTACAATTCATTTCGTATAAATTTAATCCATAAAAAGTACGTTTGTCATAGTTTTAAATTATTTTAAGTATAGAATATTCCCTACTTGACTTCAAGTATAAAAAGTTATTTTACAATCATTGGTTAGCAGTAGATTAATGATATTTATATTATATATGCATTTAAATATATAAAAAAATATTAAAATATTGATAACATTCACGATATGGTACAAAATATTGCTAGACAAAAGAAATAAAAATATTTTAACAATGCTAGTTTTATTTTAAAATAACAATCGTGTAAGAGTTTCACCAACTAACTAAATATCTTGCCTTCATCAGACACGGTACAATAAACAAGATAGTTCACCATTAACATAACACAATTTTATAGACAGGTACTGAACACAGATTGACTGATCTCAATCAGAGTTAGAGCAGATAAAGTAGCAACTAAAACCATAAATCTACTTCCACACCTGGTTCGGTAGACACTTCTAAATAAGGTAGAAACTAAGTTTTCTTCAATAACTTGACCAACTGTTCATCTATTTTTAATCTTACCTTCCACTTCGTGATACATTTTTGCTCTTTTCTAATACATCTGAACTTCTTCCACTTTCTTATCAACTTTCCTTGCTCCTCAAATACCTGCGGAAGATATTTCTTTCTCTTGGTAACGTTTCATCATCTTCATGTTGTTATACATGTTCTTTCATTCTTTTTCATTTCACCTACAAAACAGCATAGCTGTCACAATCACTACACTTTATCCTGCAAATAACTCTATTCCTTTCCACAACCTTCTCTCGGCCTTTCTTCTTCTTCATCAACACCATACGTATCAAATCATTTAGTCATTTATTTAATTTTCTATATTTTGAAACGTTGTCTATCTCATCAAAATATTCACTTTCCTCTCCCATGCTCTGAATATCCCATTAACACTTCCATCCTTAACGTCTTTCACTGTATTTTTCTTCCGTTATGTTGACTTTCCTCATGGCTAAGTGAATAGCATAAGCATTCGATTCCGACGGGAGGTAGTTTTGTTCGAATTCCGAGTTAAACTATAGAGGCACGTCTCATATAGTTTTGGTGCTGAAAGGAACGCTAAATTCAGAATTAAATCAAATCAAACCTTCCTTTATCTACTTACTTCTATGATCTTTTCCAGTTTAAGTATTCATTCGTCATATCAGCAGTGAATAATACAATTTGGCAAGTTTGACCTGTGTTGACCTTTCATAATTTGAGGCCACCTCGTGGAAAAATTGTGCTCGTGGGAACCCGTTGTTGCTATGGTAATACTCGTGGAAACCTCCCAGCTGTAGAATCAAGATGAAACATGCCTTTTTTCTTCTTCTACTCCTCGTCATGTATTGGTTAGTTATTTGAACCCCTCCGTCCCGCCCCCATGTGAGAAGCTAAGAACGGAAGCTAAGAACGGAAGCTTCTCATAGCATTGGGTAGATATTTTATACCCCCACCCCAATCATTTGATATTCAGCGAACGAAGCTTCCCAATTGATTGATCTTCGTCTTTACGTCTTGTATTGGATAGCTATTTTGGACCTCTTAGTCATCTGGCATAGAGTATACTTATATATTGACTGGCATTACTCCTCCAGCCCGCCCTTACCTGCGAAGCTAAGAACAGAAACTTCTCATAGCATTGGGTAGTTATTTTGGACCCCCACTTCAACCCTCTGAAATTATATGATCGAAGCTTTCCAATTGATTGGTTTTCGTCTTCTCGTTTTGTATTGGATAGCTATTTTTGACCCCCTTATCCATCTGGCGTTGACCCCCTTATCCTTACCCATGTATTGATTGGCGTTGGGACCCCCTGTAGTGTAGCATATGATATTTATCGTTGGAAGCTCTTTCATTTCGAGGCACTCAATGCTTTCAAGTGTTCAATGCTCTCTCTCTCTCTCTCTCTCTCTCTCTCTTTCTCAGAGAATTAAACCCGGACCTACCATGTAAGTAAAGATGTGTTAATTAGTATTCAAAGTCACTTTTGTAGATAGGCCAAGTATGAAATTACGTTAATCGAACTTAGGAAATATATTTTAATAATTGTATGTATAATCGAACGCCTTCGAGGGAGAAACTATGAACATGATTTTGTTTATCATAAAAGTAATCCAACTCGAGGTGAGGTATCGATCACTGAGATTCAGTGTCCACAAATAGATTAAATTTTTATTTCAAAAAAGCTTCAATATATATATCACTTTTGCAGAAGGACCAAGTACGAAATTACGTTAATCGAGCTTAGGAAAGATGTGTTAATGATTGTATGAATGTATAATTGAACTACCTAATGCTGAACAAAGTGATGTTAAAACGAAAAAAATATATTTTTTGCTTTCAACGTTAATCGAACTTAGGCCGTAAATAACAAACATATATATAAATATTAAAAAATACAGCATCACATTATTATTATTATTATTATGGATGGGATCGAATTTGGTACTTCACGATTTAGATTTGACTTAGTCCTTTGAAAATAATGAATTTCACATATATAGAACTGTCTAATTGATTTTCGTTTCACGACAGAAAGAACCAATTAGCTTATTGTCTTAAAATATTCAATGCTTTCTCACCGAAAATCGAACCCGGACCCTTTCATTTCGAAAGGTTTCTAACCGGAATTGAACGCAAGACCGTGGTTCTTCGTAAGTGTATGGGACATGTATAAACTTATTGGACTGAGTTCCACATCAGCGGAACCGAAGTACCTAGGCCTCCAGATGGATATGGGGCCTCCACTCTGATCAAAACCTCAGCTGGCTATCTAAAAGAATAATGAAGATATAATCATCACTATAAAATAACATATGGCGAAAATATGAAACATATTCCCTTAACGTTCTTATTGTACTTTGCCAGAAATAGTATTGGGAAGCTATTTTGGACACCCAACCATTATCCGTCGTGCGAAGCTAAGAACGGAAGCTTCTCATAGTATTGGCTACCTATTTTGGATCTCCTGCCCGCAGCCTCTCCTGTTGCTAAGAGTTAGGACCAGCCTGTGTGAAACTTTTCGTCCTGGGAACGTTCCCTTGGTTGCTAACATGCATATCGTAGTTAGTGGTTATTTTAGAACGTGTTGCATTCCATTGATTGAACATGGTCTAATAACGGAATATTCTCATAGCATTTCATACTGTTTTGACAACGTAGGATGAACATTTTTATACTCAGGTCAACAGGAGCGCTTGTATTACCTTTGAAAGGTGTTAACGAAGAATCATGTGAACGAAATGATGATGATGATGTTTGTAATGACTAGCAATTAAACCACTAATGCAGAGAATTCAAAGATCAAATTATGCCAAAAAAGTTTTTTGCTTATGTTGAAGCCGTGACGAGATATTGTTTCGAAATACATTCCCATACCATGAACAGCTGCATCATCAATCTGACTTCCACATCAGCGGAAACTAACTCATGACCTTAGGGAGAATACCCCCGCGAAAGTTTATGTTCGTTAGATTTGAACTTAGTGTCTCTTTTAGTACCGTACATATGTTGTTTTCTTATGATAAAGACCAGGGGTGCATGCCGAGGATTGAGGAAAGGGATATATTCTGTACAAACGTAATTTGCTTCATCATTTTATCCACATTTTACCTTGTTCTCTGATAGTAAGACTATTCATGGCTTTGGATTAATTGTTTTAACAAAAGAGACACTGACCAAAGCTTAAAACTTTACTTTATTTTAAATTATAATTTGTAACTGTTTCGGATATCTAGCATATCCTTCTTCAGACACGATCGAAATTAATGAAAATACATACATATATATAAATGTTGTTATAACAGTGTTTAAATTCTTTAACCGTCATATATATATTCATTGTTATAAAAAAAATTAAATTCTTTTAACAGTCATATATAGAGTCATTGTTGTACTTTTTATTTTTATTTATTTATTTATTTTTCTTATTTACCGAGGCCTTCAGCCCATCCTGTAAGTCTTCGTGTTCACTTTCCAATTAATCACTTTCTTTATTTTTGGTTCTTATAAGGGCCCTTTATTTTTATTTATTTATTTATTTATTTATTTATTTTTCTTCTCTATGTTATTCAAACTTCCTTGCCATGATTCATTAATTGGTAATCCCCCTGTCCAGTTCATCAGTTTATCTCTTCCTACCTTCTTTATCCAATCCGCTTCTTTCCACTTCGTTATTATCATTCTTTTCTCCATCTCAAATACTTCCGTCTTATCCCAGTTAATTGCGTGATTCGTCTCCTTAACATGTTTGTATATGGCATTGGTATCTTTTTTCTTCCTAACATTATCTTCATGTTGTTTTATCCTTTCTTTCATTCTCTTTCCTGTCTCTCCTATATATGACATATCGCAGTCCTCACACAATACCCTGTAAATGACCCCTTCTTCCTCTTCATTACTCTTTTTAGTTCCTTTTCTATTCTTCTTCTTTATTGATCTTAATAAAGTTTCTCCACTCTTTCTATAAGTTGTGACCCCTCCTTTCTTCAATAAATTCTTCAGTTTCTCCGTTTCTTCTCCCATACTTTCTATGCCATGCCATTTTCCACTCTCATCCTCTTCATTCTTCTTTCTCCCTCTCTTCCTCTTCCTGCGTTCTTCTTCCTTCTCTAACTCTTTCTTGCTGTAACCGTTCTTCTCTAACTGTCTGTAGAATTTCTGTATGCTCTCCTTCCTTCCTTCCTCTTCGTCCTCCAACATTTCTATTCTTCTTATCATATTTGTTATGAAATTTCTCTTTGTACTCCTATCCACAACAGTTACAAATTATAATTTAAAATAAAGTAAAGTTTTAAGCTTTGGTCAGTGTCTCCCTTGTTCTCTGCTAAACATTTTAGTATTTGGTAGGAACTGGGATCGAATTTGATACTTCATGATCTAGAGTTGAATTAAATTTGCCTTAGTGTCGCTTTCTGTACCGCACATATGTTATCCGCCAAATGCCATTGGGTGCATACCAAGGATTTAATACTGTAACGGTGGGGAAAATAAAGAATAGTGATATTGTTAAATGAAGATTTGGGTTTCTGCAGCATATGTCCTTGCATGAAAAAAGAATTTCACGTATATAGCACTTCGCACTGATTTTCGTTTTCAAGACATATATGATCGAATTAACTTAATGCTTAAATATTTAATACTTTCTCACCGCGAATCAAACCCGTGCCCCAAAGATCGTGTTCCTCCGTAAGTGTATAGTACATGTATAAACAAGATGAAACATGATTTCCTCTTCGTCATCCCCTTCCACCACCGTCGATGTCTGCACAGATATCTGAATTTATAATGTCATTTTTTTGTGTTGGTCGGCTACTGAACTAACACGGTTATGTAAATCATGCGTTATAATATAATATTGACAAACTCTTATTAACTGGAAATATTTATTTTCATATATTTCTGACATAATTGAACATAGAAACGTAAGCAAAGTTTCATTTAATCAGGCGATTTGAAAAATGCGAATTGTGGGGAATTAACACTACAGTACTCGCATGAAATTATTGAAACATGAGTGCTCGCGCGGATTACGATTGTAGTCCATTTGATAAATATATATATATCTTAGTGGTTATTCAATTGGTATTTTTTACATTATTTTTGTGGGTTTTCACAAGCAATAACGAACACATTTCAGTGCAAACATTTTGTTTTTTTAATGCACAAAAAGAATTAAAAGCCAAAACTTTAGAATGCGTATGCAATTTAATATATTTTTGTAAATGTTCGTTTATTTTCTTGCTATTTGATTAAAAATTGAAATAAAAGAGGAAATTTGCATTTAAAGTGTCAAAAACTGTTATAAAAAATAAAAAGAAGTTGTTAAATTGTTTGTAAATTTAACTTTTACACTTGAAAACAAGGTCAAAAGTAGGCAAAATTTTGGGTGTTCAGTCATAAGAGTCAGTGCAAAGAGTGTGCTTGTGGTCAGAGCAGATCCACTTACTGCACCTGAAACATCTTTTTCGGGTACTCTTGTTTCTTCATCTTCCACAGAGTTTCGATAAGTTCCATAGCAGGAAGTCTCTACGGTTGATCATGGCATCATTGTTATTTGCTTTGAAAACAATGAGAGCGTTTACTCCAGCAACGTTTAACACGTGGAAGAAGAGAGTCAGTAGCCACCTTTGCGAATCCCAGGCTGTATCACACTGGCGACACAATTTGTCCAATATGTCAGCTCCAAATTTAGTGTTGTTCTAAGGAGTAATAACTATGCAGTGTAGGTAAGATGTTATGACGCTGTGCTGTATTTCTTGGGTGCACTAGATCAATATACCATCTGGTAATTCTGCCCTTTCCAATGTAAAATTCTCCGTGAAACCTGTCTTCCTGGATAGCACCGTTCCTTTCTTCATCTTCTATTTCTTCCAAATCGTCACTACCACTTTCTTCAGAGTCACTACTCGTCCTCTATTTCATCTTAGTGTTCTATACTCAAAACACTTTTGTCATCATTTTCAGTTTCTGTTAGCCACTGTCGTATCTGTTCTTTCTCTGACATTTTAAACTAACATATATATCAGATATATTTGAGCGAATAATGTGAAATAATACATTAAACGAGAACAGTTAAAACGTTAGACAGAAAACAAACTATCACGTCAGTACTCGCACGAATTACAATAGTAGTCCATGCGAAAATAACAATCCGTATAACATCAGTGCGTTGACTTTGGATGCGATCACTCGACTAATGGTGTTCTAGAAATGGCGGAGGAAGGTAGATTACCGTTCAAGGTCACAACCCTCAGATACCAGAAAACCGAAACCCACTGGACTACAATAGTAATCCGCGCGAGCAGTGTAGTGTTAAGAATGGATCTGCGACAAAATTCTGTATCTGAAAGAATACCATTCCAACTACTGGCAGAAATACCTTATATTAGTGCATATAAATGTATTGGCCCTCAATATAAGCAGTATTATAGAAAGGAATTACGTTTAAGTACATTCGAAATTTGGCCTGTTTCAATAAAACAACTTCCGGAAAAATAAAGTGATGCTGGATTTTTTTTTACACGAACAAAGACCGCAAACTATATGCTTTTCTTGTGCTGGTGGATTGAAAGATTGGACTGATAACGATATTCGATGGATAGAACATGCGAAATGGTTTCCTAATTGTCCATTTCTTCACCTAAATAAGGGATATGCATTTATTAAGAGAAAACGGGAAAAGTACTCTGATATGCAAGTATTTCGTAGTGCTCCGAATGATGATTTATTTATTTATTTATGGTTACATATAGATCACAACAGGTATATTACCTATTGATAGTGACCTAGTCAGTTTGTATATAGTTACAGCATGCAAAATTCACATACATAATTACAAATACACATTTATAGATATGGCCATTTTAATTAATGACTCTTCAATAGGATTGCACAATAGTTCTTAGAGAACGGTCATTTATGGTAAATATATCAAGTTCAGGGTTACTTTCAGCACATGAATTAAAAATATAACACATTCTCCTAATAGGTGACATGTATAGCGTATTTGTTCTAGCAGTAGGTAAATGAAAAGTAATATTTCTAGGACGCGTGCGTTTACATGGAACATGTAATTCTAACTGGGATAGTAAATACTCAGAGTCCATATTATTTTGCAATAATTTCATTAAGAAAATAAAAAGTTGGGCGGTACGTCTGTCTTCGAGAGATGAGATATCATGCTTACGAAATAGGTCGGTATATTTTTCGAATTTAGGATATAGTCCGGTTTCTTTATAAGTTAAGTACCTCACAAAAGGAGATTGAATCGCTTCAAGACGTGTTTTGTTTTTCTGACTGTTGGGATGCCATATGATTGAAGAGTACTCAAGTTTGGATCTAACGTAACTATTGAACAGGGTTTTAAGAACATTAGTATTTGAAAAGTCAAAGCCAAGTCTGATTACGAAGGCGAGGTTTCTGTAGGCTTCACTAACAATGCGATTGATATGCTTGTTGAAGGAAAAGTTGGAGCTAATAGTGACCCCTAAATCACTTACTGTGTCCACTCTTTGTACAGGAGTGTTGTTTATACTGTAATTAAATTTGAGATTATTAGTTTTCTTAGTGAATGTAATAACGTTACATTTTTTAATGTTAAGATTAAGTTTGTTCGATATACACCAAGTGTGTAGTGCGCTTAGATCTTCTTGTAGTGCGAGAGCATCGGAGGGCTGGGAAATTCTTCGATAGAGTTTTACATCATCAGCAAATAATAATTTAATACAATTTGGTAGCACATTTGGGAGATCATTTATAAAGATTAAGAATAATAATGGACCAAGGTTTGAGCCCTGAGGGACCCCTGACGTTACAATGAAACTTGAAGTTGTTATATTTTTATAAATTATATGTTGTCTGCGATGAAAGAGGTATGACATTAGGAATTGTCTCGCTTCAAGAGTGAAGCTGAATGAAATAAGCTTGTTCAATAATATATCATGATCATATCATGATACACATAAAAATGTTTGTAAGAGTTGCTATGTTAAATTTGACTTTCAATATAATGCAATGTGAAGTGCAATTTTAATAAAATTCCATTACATACTTTTTCTTTGTATATAACTAAAAAGTGCATGTACATATTCTAAAGTTATGAAAACTGTATTTATACAAATAATTCACGTATGTGTTATTTTGTATATCCTTCAGGGTTTTTATTGATATTGGTGTTTAGTGTCGTATTTTCAAAGTGGAAATGTATATTTAACATGTAAGGGAATGAAGGCTAATTTATCTGGACGTAACATGTACGATCTTGAATTTATTGAATTGATATCTTTCCCGTAAGTATATAGGACACGTATAAACAAGATGCAACATGATTATTATTAACGGAATGAACGTCAGTTTTCCAAGTGTGTTTCTTGATAAGAACAGCTATGCGAACATTGATGATGAAAGATTGAAATTGGAAATGAAAGTGTTTTGCAAAGAAAAACTCATAGATTCAACTATGGCTGATTTATTTCGTAGTGTGCAAACACAATCAAGGTTGACGGAAAGCGATAATCATCCGTTGAAGGGTATCGATGTAGTGGACTAACGTCTATAAAGAAGAAGAAGAAAATAGTATTTTTCATTTATACTAAGCAGTGTAGCACTAAATTTAGTGCATTTAATAATAAAATAATAATAATAAGAAGAAGAAGAAAAATATTAATAATAATAGCGAAATAGAAATCGTTTATTTACACATAAATATGTGTTTTGTGATTGTTAGTCGCCTAAATATAATAGGTTTTTTTCATTACTGTACTAATGATGGTATTATTCCCATATTAGTCTTGTAGGGATAAAGAAAATTCATTTAGAATTATTGTTCTGAAAAAGAAATCGTACGGACAACTTTTTTCACTAAGCTGCCGCTGAGCGCTTATCTCTACTGTGGACGTCTTTGGTTGGATCACAGTGCTGTTTACGGTAAACAGCATTATGTACGTAGCTTTTCTCGTTCGCATACGTACTCAAAAATAAATTGAGGAGAAATTCGTGAATTCGTAATAAAGAAAGAAGGTTATCTTTTCGTTTATTAGGTTTTGCAGAAGTCTCATGTCGTGTTAATTTACGAATTTGACTAAATTTGTGTGTAAAGTGAAACAATGCCTTAATATTTTATTTCTCGAAATTAAAATTTAGAACGCAGCATGGTGGTTCCAATTTTCTAGTTTATTATCATATATTACTCCTGGTTTAGAATAGAAAACGTTTTAGTGTAATATTTACTTGATAATGAATTATAAATTTTTACAGACATTCAACATACCAGCGTTGGTTTTTGCGACAGCATCTCACTTTTAGTTGATGTTTGTTTTCACATGTGATTTAATATTTTTATTCACACATATGTAGTTTACTCTTTTAAAATTAACCTCCTGTGTTTAAAGACGATGATGATGTTGAACGTGTAAAAAAGATTTCAAACGTTTAATGAGGTCAAGCAATTCTTTTAATGGTGGACTTTCGTTTTGAAAGAAATTACTTTCGAGTAGCGGACGACGAACGCTACTGTAGTCTGCAAAAGTCCTCAAGAAGTCATTATTTCCACCTGAGAAAATGCAAGGTGATTTCTTTATTTTTTTTTAAAAAATATTTACTTTCAAAACTTTTTATACAAGATATCTATCAGAAATAGTAACCGAGAAACGTGTATATAGAGTACGATCATTGAAGCAAGCAAGCAGATAGTGCATACGTTATTATTATTGTTAATATTTTCGACATAGTCTTCATATCGCTTGAGGCACTTGCAGCATCACAATAGTAACAAAGGTCGGTCAAAACGTTACACATAAAGTTCACTATAACTCGATAATGGTATGCATTACACATCAGTTAGTTAGTTAGTTATTTAGTCACAAGTTAGTTAGTTTTAAAGTCGTATGTTTCGCGTAGTTTGCGGCTTACTTTAAGTAGATTCTGTTTCTTATAAGACATAAAAGAGAAGGACTTGCCTTCGTGAGACACAAAAGTTACCACAGTCACACAGGATTAAAATTTCAAGCTCACCAATTTTCCTGAACATATTGTGAGAACATGATGTTTTATCAAATCACACGAACAAAGATCATTTCTTTGATCAGATAGGAAGTAAATTGTTAACGAAATAAGAATAAGCTGAATTGAATAAATAATAAAATTTGCAACTAAGTAAGTTAACAAAGAGTGTAATGAGAGAATTGTTTATCATGGGCACAAAGATTTATTACATTAATTTTACAGTTAAAACAAGTGCTAATGCTATATACAGGCATTGAGAAATGCGTATGATTCGATTATGTGGATAACATTGTATAACGTTCTTACGGAATTTGAAATACCGAGAAAAGTTATTTAAACTAATTAACATAAGTTTAAATGAATCTCAAAGTAACAAATTTTTCTTCACGAACTATGAGAATGGCCTCAAGCAAAAGAGAGTTGCGTGGACGTCCTTATTATTATTCTGAGCACCTACACTAGTAAAACATGGATCTACAACTTAATGTATGAATCCAAAAGGCCAGAAATCTAAATCCTAATTCTAATTCTAAGTGTTAGTGTCACGTGAGGTTCTTGATTTATTATCACTCGAAGTAAGATTGTTGATGTTCCTAACTATATGTAGTTATTATTTCTACCTTTAATATGAGAGATAAAAGCATAATTCGTAATGGGAGCTTATTTCAATTGAAATTAAAATAGATTCTTTCAGTTTAACGTCCCACGAATTTCACCAGAAAAATCAATAATTTGAATTATACCACTTTGATTCAGGGAACGTAACTTACCCACACTAAAATATGAATGTTCGGTACCGTTATTAAGCTAAAAATATTTTCACAATTCAAATGAAACCTCGAATCCTCGAATCCTCGAATGAAACAAGACAATTTCCCATTGATTACGGATTCTTAAATGAGACAAGAAGAAAATACATTAAATCTCTAATAGCATAGGCGAACTCTCTAGCAACGAGCTATCATGTCCCTGACATCCTCAAATTCATTTTCATACATACTTTGTGAAATCAAAGCAAATAAGACAGTTTGTTTTTTATTCACTTAAAGAGAGGCGGAACAAACATCTCAAATAGCAAAGGTTTACGCTCTGCCAATGTAGTGACATACCTTGTATACACACATAACTAACTCAAAGTTAATTTATCTTTCATTTTATAATATTTCGTTCTCTTTATTATCTTTCTTTCTTTCATTCTATTTATTCTAAACTTTGGTATTGAGATCGATTTCCGATGTGGACATGCTATCGAATAATCTTATATATAAAAGAGAACGCACAAATCCTTTGTTCCCTCATCACGCTAATACGGCTGAACCAATTTCTTTCATTTTTGGGGGGTTATTAGGATTTGGACCCTAGATGGTTTTTATCATATCACTTTAATTTTTAATTACCAGTGTCTTGAGATAATTGACCATTCAAGTGTCCAAAACGTACAAATCCTTTGTTAGTTCATCATAGGTAAAAATAAACGTATTTATATGCAACCCGCATGAACGTGTCACTCGGCGGGTTAACATAAATGACAGGTGATATAATGTTAACATTTACTGCAATCTACTATGGTTTTTATCATATCACTTGAAAGCGAAAAAGTAAAAATTATCTAAGTAACAACGTTTATTGCGTTCCGGGGTGACCGCAGCGAAGCGGGGCTGGTTAACATAAATGACAGGCGATATAATGTTAACATTTACTGCAATCTTCTATGGTTTTTATCATATCACTTGAAAGCGAAAAAGTAAAAATTATCTAAGTAACAAAGTTTATTGCGTTCCGGGGTGACCGCAGCGAAGCGGGGTGAACGCTGCTAGTCTATATTATAAAAGAGAACGTACAAATCCTTTGTTCCCTCATCACGCTAATACGGCTGAACCAATTTCTTTTATTTTTGGGGGGTTATTAGGATTTGGACCCTAGATGGTTTTTATCATATCACTTTAATTTTTAATTACCAGTGTCTTGAGATAATTGACCATTCAAGTGTCCATAACGTACAAATCCTTTGTTATTAGTTCATAATAGGTAAAAATAAACGTATTTATATGCAACCCGCATGACCGTGTCACTCGGCGGGTTAACATAAATGACAGGCGCTATAATGTTAACATTTACTGCAATTTGAAAGCGAAAAAGTAAAAATTATCTAAGTAACAAAGTTTATTGCGTTCCGGGGTGACCGCAGCGAAGCGGGGTGAACGCTGCTAGTTATGCATAATAGGTTAAAGGATATTATGATGATAATGAAAGTGCACAAAATTGCACGAACCCTCAAGGTCTTGCGTATTCGGTAGAAAATCGACGTCGTAATCACAAATAACAATTAGTTTAGAAAAGTTTAATTATGTTGATTCTGGGATCAATTTCCAAGGTGGAATGATAAGTAATTATTAAGGAAAACAAGATTAAATGTAGAACTATATGAAGGCTCGTGATAAGATCGTAGTTAGTGAAGTAGCGATTCATCGAGGCTACGAACTTCATGTTTTATTATGTAGAAAGTATATGCTGCCATACGGAGAGAACTATAGAAATGTACAATGGAAGACAAAATTGTATGTGATGTCTTGTGCTTCCAAGTCGGGTTGCATATTACATGATTTAGCGGGTACCATCTGATTTTTAATGAATATTATAGCCTTAATTTACAACAGTGCAAACAGAATGGAGCCCTTTTTTCCTACGACTTTTATAAGGGGTTCAGTCTGATGTTGGACCTTCTCATATATATATATATATATATATATATATATATATTTTTTGTAAAAGTCTAGTCTGGTCTGGCTTCTCGAAGTATTATGTCTCGTCTCGAGAAGAAACTATATCATGAGGGATTGCGCCCTCGCCACAAAATTAAGATTTCCTGCCGAAGTAATTCTACTTATGGAATGTCTAAGACAATTTTTCGTTTCTTTCATTTTTATTAAAATGTAAAAGTCCCAAAGCAAACCATAAGAAGATAAACACAACTAAATTCTAGAATGCTATTATCGTTGAACGGGAAAAACAAGTGTGCAACGATAAAGATGAAATCTTTCAGTTTAACGTCTCACGATTATTTCTTTGAGGCTAAGATGAAGCGATGATTAAGGTAAGTGAAATGATACAATGAGATGAAGCGGAAGGACCCCAAGAGAATCAATGGACACGATGTTGTTCACCACGATTATGCCCGTTATGCTAAGGAAAGCATAAGCTTATATATTCGGGAGTCGAACTAGGAACCTCATACACCAAATGTAACAGCTCTGCCGCTGCGCCACATGACCCCCTTTCGGTTACTATGTTCTTTTACCCTTTTCGCAGCTGGTCTAATAGCTAGCACGGACCTGGGATGAACGTGGTCCTGAGTTCGATTTCCTGACGGAGAGCATTGAAGTTTAAATCATGTGTCCTCTTAGCGTAAAAGGACATTTTTCTGGGACGTTAAACTGAAAGATTTAATCTCTCTCTCCCTCTTACCAAAACTATGTGTGGTTTAAAAGAATTTTGCGGTAAATAGCGTTCTAATGTCGTTGTTAATAAGCCATTCTCGGTTCAATTGCATGAGAAATGCCCAGCAAACTGAACTAGATGATCATTAATAGCTAGCATTCTTTATGAAGCGCATAAGGATACGAACTGAAGTATACAGAAAGGTGCTCAGCAAAAGTACGATATCTCGCAAACACACGAAGAAAAAATTCATAAATCCCATATACATTAAAAGTAAACGCAATCGCAAAGCAATGCGATCACTTATATAAAAAAGTACAACATATCTGAAGTTAAGATAAAGAGAGCTTATTATGATGAAGGTTCTCAAGAAACATATGAACTTTTACATATGATTACAACCCTTTGCTACATTTCATATCCTCATTCAGTTCTATATACGTGAAATTCTTTTCTTCATGAAGGACTAACTCAAATCTAAATCGTGAAGTACCACATTCGATCCCATACAAAATAATAATAATAATAATAATAATAATAATAATAATAATAATAATAATAATAATAATAATAATAATAATAATAATAATAATAATAATAATAATAATAATAATAATAATAATAATGTGATGCTCTATTTATTTAAAATTTATTTTTATGTTTGTTATTTACAAAACATATATATTCTTTTTTACGTTTTAATATCACTTTGTTCAGCATTAGGTATTTCATTTATACATTCATACAATCATTAACACATCTCTCCTAAGCTTGATTAAAGTAATTTCATACTTGGCCTATTTGCAAAACTGGGTTTGAATACTAATTAACACATCTTTACTTACATGGGTGGTCCGGGTTCAATTCTCAAAAAGAGAGAAGACAGACAGAGAGAGAGCATTGAACACTTGAAAGCATTATAGTGCTTCGAAATGAAAGAGCTTCCAACGATAAATATCATATGCTACACTACAGGGAGACCAACGACAATCAATATATAAGAAGTATACTCTTCGTCGGAGGGCTAAGGGGGTCCAAAATAGCTATCTAATAGAAGACGAGAAGACGAAGATAAATCAATCGGGAAGCATCGATCACTGAATATCAAAGGATTGGGATGGGGGTCTAAAGTAGCTACCCAATGCTATGAGAAGCTTCGGTTCTTAGCTTCTCACATGAGGGCGGGGCAGATGGGTTCAAATAATTAACCAATACACGACGAGAAGAAGAAGAAGAGAAAAAGGCATGTTTCATCTTGATTCTACAGCTGGTCGGCGTCCAAGAGTATGAGCATAGCAACAACGGTTTCCCAAAATGTTCCCACGGGGGGCTCAAATTACGAAAGGTCAACAGAGGGTCAATCTTGCAAAATTGAATTATTCACTGCAATATCCATTGTTCTAAACATGCTTGCAACATTCTCCTATGACTTCGGCTTTTTTTATATCACTATTTAATAACCTAATCTTGTACTCCATAATCTGTATGATGTTAGTCTTTGTTGAGGAATGAACATCACTCCTTCTATGGAAAGAAGTTTAATAATGTACACTTCTTCTGGCACTATTCCATGACCAACTTGTCTTCATGTCTCGATATCCTTCTATCCAGGAACACAATTGCACCGCCTTTTATACTTCTATCTCTCGTTCTGGATCTAGAGCAGGGGCATACACAGGAATTTATATCAAAAGTCCTAAACCTTTGCGGAACTGCAAATTCAATATGAGGATAATGCATATTAAAATTAACCCCGAATTTATAATACATTAAGAGAAAGGTCCGAATTTCGAGGGATCCAAAACCCCAGAATGTACGTCCCTAACTGTTAATAATCTTAAGTTCATAAGTTTCCAATTGTTTTGACATTTTATTGAGAATAATAAACCTCCCCCTCTGTATTTTAAATTTTAAGGAAATTGATGAAAATCGTTTCAGTTCACGAAACCAATAAGTGAACTTCGATAATAAAATGGATTTTGCACATTAAAATACTTTTTCAGGTAAATAATTTTTCTCTATATTTAAAGATAGGTGTAGCTTAAGCGTGAAACTATGTATCATGTTCTATTTTAAATTTCTCTAACAAGGAAAGATATCCAACTCCTCTACGAGTATCGCATTGAAAGTTGCACAAGTGGAAGGACATGTTGAAAGATGGAAATATGCTTACTCTTACGATTCGCAACGACGTCAAAACAGAAGTAGAATAGTCGTTCCCCCATAGCCCCTGAAAGGTTATGTACTTTGGTGATACACGCCACAATGTGTTGCACTGGAACCTGTTTTTCACGAACACAAAATATTACAAACTCAAGATGATAACAGTCGGTGATGATTGGGATCTCTAGTATGTCATTGATGCAAATTTATGTCAAATGGAACACGATACGATACACCGATCGTAAGTTCCAAACAAACACGGTTGAGAAAAGGAACACACTGAAACCACAACGCAAGGATGTTTTTACGGTTATTATTATTCTTATTAGTATAAGTATTATTATTATTATTAGTAGTAGTAGTAGTAGTAGTAGTAGTAGTAGTAGGAGTAGTAGTAGTAGTAGTAGTATGCTTAGTATTATTAATATGAGTAGTATCATTATTAAAAATAGTGAGAAGAAGAAAACAAATGTGTTGTTGGTCCCGTTCAGTAACAAATGACTTCAGCCTGTCTTGACTGTCCTCTAGCACTGCTATAAAGGTTTTAAAATCACAAATAACCATAACCCAGCCAGGATTCGAAGTCGGGACTCTTGACTCGCTTGCTTGACGCCTCAACCCACACGAACACGAGGTCGACAAGAAGAAGAAATAGTATGTATACAACAGAGTTTCTCAAACTGGGGGTCGAAAAAATACGCAAAATAGATAAATGTAATTAGAAACAAATACGGAGATATATTTTTGAGTATTATATTGAATTTTGTTCTGACTGACAATTTATACATAGTGTCAAGAACAACAAAATGTTTGTCTACTAAACATTTTCAACAGGTGCAGGGTTGGTTAAAAATTAATTTAAATGAATAAGGTATGATACGAAACTAATAACAACTGCATGTTGAAATACAAGAAGAATGCAAATCTACTTTATTTTTTATCACATGACCCAAAATTAAATGAGTTATGAAGTTTTCAAATTTTCAAACGGCCTCCATTTTGAAACAATATGAACGATCAGATTCGATATCTGTAATATGAATGAACTGACCATTTTTGTAATCCATTCGCTTTTCGGGAACTTACCCTATCCACTATACAAGATAAATGGATTTTATCATTATAGAAATAGATTTATAGAGTGAGATCTCTGCAAAAATCCCACAAGCTGATTACAAGCGACAAATTATAAGAGGGTTGCTGGCAAGGGGATCTGATAATATGGGGTCGTGATTGGAATGAGGTTGAGAACCAGTGGTATAGATTATTATTATTATTATTATTATTATTATTACTATTATGGGTAGTCGAAGTAGGAGTAGTAGCACTGTAATTCGCTGCGCAGTACAATAATTTGTACAAGCCATACTCTCCATTCGAAATGAACAAATTCCGGGCTTCCGGATGCTACGAGGTTGTCATCTGCTTCGTCTTATTTGCTAAACTCATGTTCGTGTTGATGGAGGCGTCAAGACAACGACTGAGGGGTCTCGACTTCGAATACCGGGGGGGAATGATTGTTTGTGGATTTTAAAACATTTATAGAAGTGCAGGAGGACACTCAAGACGAGCCGAATTTCTTTGTTACTGAATGGGCTGGACAATACATTTGTTGTATTCATCTTCTAACTATTATTATTATTATTATTATTATTATTACTCACCGTACTGCTCATATTAATAATGCTAATCATACTACTACTACTGCTGTTACCACCAACACTACTACTACTACTACTACTACTACTAATAATAATAATAATAATAATAATAATAATAATAATTCATTTTGGCGTTGTGGTTTCTGCTTGTCTCTTTTCTGCACCGGGTAAACGTGTTCGTTTGTGACTTACGATCGAGTATCATGTTCCATTTGACATCAATTTGCATCAATGACGTAGCAGAGATCACAGTCATCACCGACTATAATCTTGAGTTTGAAATATTTGTCTTCGTGAGCAAAAAAGTTCCAGTGTAGCATATTCTCGCATGTAGACCATAGTACATAACTTTCAGGGTCTATGGGGGAATAATCATTCTACTTCCTGTTTGACGACGTTGCGAATCAATGAAGTAATCATATTTCCATCTTTCAATATGTCCTTCCACTTGTGCAAGTTTCAATGCGATACTCGGAGAGGAGTTGAATATGTTTCCTCGAGGAGTTCGATAGCTTACCTTGTAAGCAGCTATAAGCCATAAAAGAAATTGAGATTTTCTTCATCCAAGCAAACGTTATTTATTACACACAATTCCATGCAGACACGTTTTTACAATACACCAGCACAGGTGATGTACGAGCGTA
This sequence comes from Thermobia domestica, assembly GCF_964235325.1. Classification (NCBI taxonomy): domain Eukaryota; kingdom Metazoa; phylum Arthropoda; class Insecta; order Zygentoma; family Lepismatidae; genus Thermobia; species Thermobia domestica. The sequence continues at coordinate 306,006,409 of NC_137455.1, forward strand.
AGCAGCACCAATTGTGCCTCTAGTGGTTGTTTATAACTCTGTGATTATTATATGTTCTTTCCTTTTTCCGGTATATTAATTAAATTGGACTTGTAATCTCTACATTGCAGCTTGTTAGACTTTAATTACACCCAGGCAATGCCTTTACTAGACAAAGTTACCGTACTATGCACTATGATGTAAGAATATTTCATTATTTGAGGATCTGCTGCTCTCTTGCAGAGCTCTTGAATTTAGCTATTCCGCTTCCACTTCGACCAATTCTTTACACTTCTTGTGACTTATATCGCCGACTTAACTTAAACTATCCATGAATTAAGTTATACTCGCCACCAAACTTACAAGTATTTTCTTAAAGACAATGACTGTCGGAATAGAGAGAAGATAAATGTTACTCAGGTCATTTCTTCCTCCAACAGTGAAATCGAATCTTAAACTGATTATTTTCTAATGCCAACATTAAGTATGATTACTTCATCCATACTATCAATTTCGTACATTTCGTTTCTCTTATACAGTAGGTCAAATTTAATGTTTTAGGAGAACAGTAATATATTCGTTTTTGGGCTAATAAAGCTTATATTTTTCTCTCACTTCATGCACTTCAATTCTACTTGATGTTCTCATTTAATATGTCTCCGTGGGAATAAAGTTCAACTTTAATTCTACCTCAAAAACGCCTATACATAGTCCTTGTTTGCACTTCGAATTAATTTATCATGTTCAATCCCCGCACGTCTTGTCAATTCATTACTCTTAATAATATTAACACGTAAAGTAATGTTTATGATTACACTTCGCTACAACATCCAGTCGTACATAATAGATAGGCTGATTTGAATATGAAAGTTTGAATATCATCAGTCTCCGTAAAACATTACCAAAGCCTCATTTTACTTTCTCAACCATTTAAAGAATCTTTCATCTGTCTTTTGTTTTACTTACCTACAAACTCTCTATTTTGATTTTCTCCTCCATTAAGAACTCAGTCCAATTAGCAGTTCAATACCTTGAAACGTTTGATTTAGTGTGTGCAATGATAACAAAATGCAAGTAATAGTAAGACATACGTATATACTAACGTTGTCAGATTGTGTATGCATATGTAATTTCCGTGGATATTCGCAGTTACTATGCATGGAAAAAATTAGTACTATGAAATGTTACTGGAACATTTGTGTGTATAATTTTAACAATACATTCATTGTGCTAATCTCGATGATCGCTGAAGTAATAATCTGTTGCCGAATAATATGAAGGTGCGAAAACGTGTTTAACACTTGTACGTGAATAATTGCTTCAGAAGTTGTTAGTGAACGAAAGCAAAATTTTGGTTTTTCTCAAGTGAGAAAAAATCTTCAAATTATTTTGCTTTCGCATTAAAATATCTTCTATCTAAAATAAACAATTTAAAAGTCAATCTATAATGTAATTGACGGATTTTAAATAGATCTACAACCGTATAAAATATTACGAATTATCTCACTATGAATGAAATAATCTTAGTGATTTTAGACATTTGTATTTTCATGACTTGATTTTTACCAGCAGCCTTACTCTCGCATCACCATTATTTTGGCGGCAATATATATCATCCTGTACGAGTTTGTGTTACTATAATTGAAATAATTCAAAGTGAGATCCACAATACTTATTGCTCAAAAGTTCTTAAATCTTACATTAATCGACACAAGGTAGTTTGGCATATTACACCAACCACCAACCACCAAACACCAACCACATGGGGAATTATACAGTTCATGATGAAACTCGTCGTGTGCTATAGAGATTAAAAGACCTGTGTTTTAATGTCGTTACAATAAAAAGGTAATAATCAGCTTATCTAAATTCTTATGTTTTGTATGGTTGAAGCTAGGTGCTTTTAGTGTATTTATGACCTTCTTTTAAGTCATTATGTAGAAAGAATTATATTATATGACGAGAAGTAAATTGCTATAGAAAGCGTGAATGGTCATGATCAGGACTCAAACAAAACTGCTGCCTCTACGGATTTAACGTACATTATGGCGAGTTTAAATACATACATTTTTCGGAGTTTATTAACATCTAATTAACTAAACAACAATATCTTGAGGCTGAAGCATAGTGCACTATATTATTGATATATCTTATAAAACATCTGCTCTTAAATTTAATTCGACTTCTCTTAATAATCTTGGGAAGAACAAGAACATCCATAAATCAAACTTAAGCATGATGAAACACATGATTAAAGTGGATGTGATATTTTCTTGACAAGTTCTCCATATAACTCGGAAGCAAAAGGTCTTAAAATACAGTATGTGTTATTATACTTACAAAAAAATAAAAACTTTTTGTACTATTATTCGCCACTTAGATGCAAAATTAACACGTTCTTTCAAATGTCAGAGACACGAGGTACATTTAGACGATTCGATGCATTTTCAGTTTTTTTTTATTACTTACCTCTAGTTCTTAAACTAAAAATACTAATACTAGATGAATTTATTTCTATTTAAGATTCTCATCTTCTCAGAAAATCAAGAAATTGAAGTAGAAGCATAAGGTAGCTTTTGAAGAGTAGATTTAAACAATGGTAAAGTGTAACCAGCTATTTTTAAAGATTAACCTATTTCTGAATTAAACATTTCGCTTGTATTTTACAATGTAAACCTGTGTAATCCGTAATCAGAAATGTTTTAATAGTAGTTAATATTAATATTATAATTCTTATATTCTTTAGATATCGTTAACCACACAAATTATGTTTTACATGATGAGTGTAAACAAAATTGCCTTTGAATATTTATTACAACTTTACATATCATGTGTAATACAAGAAGACCGGCAAAATTTTTTCCATCAATTTTGTTATTCCTTTTAGTTTCTTTCGGCGGAATTGGATGTCTCTTCTTTGGAGGAAGCCTGATATCTATCTTCGAATTAGTTTACCTATGTATTCTAAACATCCACAGAATATTTTATTTGATACGCAAGAAAAATAAAATAAATGTTGAAAATAGAATCAACATGAACATACAAGAAAGAACTATAAGAACTAACCAAAGAGAAACCTCAACGAGAAACCCATGCTCTTTGAAGTTTAGGCGAAGTTTTTGCTCGAAACGGCAACGGAATACAGGAAATTGGATGAACGACTTAAGGTAAAGTATTTTAGGTATTAGACGATCTCTGTTCTTAACTATAATAATAATAATAATAATAATAATAATAATAATAATAATAATAATAATAATAATAATAGTAATAATAATAATAATAATAATAATAATAATAATAATAATAATAATGTATTTTGTGTCTCTCATAAGCTTCACTCAAAAAACTTCTTCTAAAGACACAGAATTTAGATTAGAGATAGATCTCCACCAAATATAACAGTGTGCTAAGACGTATTTGCTATCTTTGCCTCACGGAGAGATGTCAAATGTGTGAATAAAGCCATAGGATAAATACCAGCAGGCACATTAAAACATCCATCCGAACATCTAAAACCATAATTCAGCTTTTTTGTGTTCGATGTTATTCGTTTTATTTCCTTTCAGAGAATTAAAGCAAAAATTAAAATAGAGCCAATCAGTACGAAAAGGTCCAGAGCAGATTGCTCGACCATCTCTGAAAATTATAAAAAATTAGAGTGTGATGAATTTTATGTATGAAAAGGTCAATAACACTATTCATGTTCTCGTCTGTACAAGTATTCCTGAACTATGGCCATCTTTGTTATCAGTGGAGTTCCAATTTTTGCATTTGCAAGCGTATACGAAAACTACAGTTTCTGAGGACGTACTAATCAGACAAACAACAAGTGGAAATGAATCATTACAGGAGAGACTGGGGTACGCTGACATATGCACTCTTGCTTCTAAGTAAATATGCAGGGTAGCATACCATGTATTGCAAAAGTTATGCCATCATTCATTTTCATTGCAAAAGTTTATTCACATACATAATTACTTCGTGGCTTAAACAGAAACTTTTAGCACTTTTTTCCCTCCTGAGATATTACACAAACAAGAATGCCATCAAAATCACAAACTTCAACTTACGAAACCCCATAAATCTACTGTGCCAATAGTATCATAGTTGTGGATATTTTTACGGACTCTTTACATGCAATAGTACTCAGCACAAAACTTGTGAACTCCCACATGCCATTCTAACATAGAACCCCTTTAAATGTGTAAATGTTTATAATTTTTCTGGTGATACAGGGTAGCATGTATTGGTATGCTACCCTGTATCACCAGAAAAAGTATAAACATTTACACATTTAAAGGAGTTCTATGTTAGAATGGCATAAGGTGGGAGTTCACAAGTTTTGTGCTGAGTACTATTGCATGTAAAGAGTCCGTAAAAATATCCACAACTATGATACTATTGGCACAGTAGATTTATGGGTTTCGTAAGTTGAAGTTTGTGATTTTGATGGCATTTTTGTTTGTGTAATATCTCAGGAGGGAACAAAGTGAAAAAAGTTTCTGTTTAAGCCACGAAGTAATTATGTATGTGAATAAACTTTTGCAATGAAAATCGGGACTGATATTGCATAGAGAAAAACGTGAGGACATGGTAAAAATGCGAAGAAAGAACTGAGTGACGATGGTCGTAGCCCAGAAAAAATAACTGGTTGAATATGTTTCACGCTAGATCTCAAACGCTACGCATGGTTCAACAATTAGCCCCGCTTTCGTTTGCGTTCGGTTGTGCAAATACTTGCGAGTGGCGTTTCCTACATCTTTCTAGCTCCATGATTGCCACGTCTATATGGAATAGGGGCGTAGCTCGACGTTGCATCAACGACACCCCCATCCCTTACTGGACCGCGGTATTAAGGCTTTCTATGTATCAGCAAAGTGTTATTAAAATCCAATCCAATTTAGGGAAATTAATGTGTTCACAAGGTTGCGTTATATAGGATAGATAGAAGCAAAGCACCCTCACTTTATGGTATTGCAACATACAGCCCATTTAAAAGTGAAATTTCCTGTGCTTTTTCTGGCGATTTCATGTATTGGTTTGCAAACCTGCATATCTATTTAGAATCAAGGTTATACAGTCTCCGTTTAGCCCAGTCTCAATCTAAACATTAGATTTTGACTGGTGTTTGTATGATTAATACGTCATGAGCAACTTCAGTGTTCTTACACGACTGCAAATGCAGAAATTGTCACTCCACCGACAACAAAGATGGCCGCCATTCAGGAACACTTGTACAAACGAGAATAGTGTCATTGTTCTTCTCACACATAAGGTTCGTCACACTGAAATTTTTAGAATTTTCGGTGATGGTCGAGCAACCAATTTCACCATTTTTGGACCACTTCAGATGGATTGACTCAATATGTAGCAGCTGCTATTCGGACTCTTTCACGTTCACACATTAGTGTATTATATAGGGGAAAACTGGAGTCTTGGTCTTTCAAGGCGGCTTCCTGTCCCCTGAAATTTGATTCATCTTGTACGTGTTTTTTAATATGGTTAGTATGTACAAAAAAAATGAAATGAAATGAAATTTTTGAGTTTTACGTCCCACGTTTATGCTGGTTAGGCTAAAGGAGACGGTGATGATGAGTAATGAATGAAATGGTGGAATGAAGAAAGTGTTAGGAAACGGGAGAACCCCGAGAAAACCCAATCACACGGTGTTTGTCCACAACAAGGTTCACTTGGCGGGGGCTAGGATTGAACCCGGGACTCCTAGCACCAGAGGTGAACGCTCTACCACTGAGCCACCGCGGCCCCGGTTAGTATGTACAGAAAATCAAGACGTTACTAGAAAATACTAGGAACATATATGTTTTTTAATTAAAGATGTCAGCGCATTAAAATAGTGTAATTTTCTTTCTTTCCAGTATACGTACTAACTTTCTTTAGGCAAATATTAATATTCAAGTTTAAATATGATTCAATCGCTTGTTTTTTTTTGCAATTCCATTGAAAGAAAGAATATTTTAGGTTGCAATTAAAAGCGTTGCAACAATTTTGTCTTTAGGCTACCAACACCTAGTGAGGTCATAAAGGTAGCACAAATAGCGACACTTATTAGCGTGACCGTTTACTATTTTTAATGAGTGTAACATACTGGCAACTTGTCTTTAATAAATAGGGATTGGACTAATTTAAATGATCCATTCGCTTTGTTACTTTAAGTTCCCTAACAGTGTGTACAGAGTCTTTAGTTTATTACAATATTCTTTCGTAAGAGTGCTTTAATTTGATCTCTTTTAATGTGTTTCTTTATAGTTTATAAAATAATTTATGTTCACATAAACTTAAAGTCGATGAAATTGAGTTCATTGTCTTTTGAATTGTTTATTGATTCTTCTTCCAATACCTAGGATTCCAACTTCATACACTTTCAAGCTCTATACACCTCACTAGTACAAATAATGCCCAACTTAAATACATTCGCTTCATTGCAAACGATCTACTCATAAGTAAACTGGAGATTCAGTCTTGGAACAAATATCACTGACGCCGATGGAATCGATGCTATCGTCGTGTGCATATTTAGTATGTTGCATCGTTACCGTTGTCTTTCTTTGTTTATAGAAGTCCATTTGAGCAGAGACTACTTAACTCCTTTGACCGTGCTCTGCATCTACCTTTTGAGACTGTTCAACTGTATAACGCGCGTCAACATTGAAAAATATATTACGAGTAAAATTTTAAAATTAAATTGTTTTCTCATAACTTTCAAATACATTCCTGCGCGTTAGTCCTGTTACATGCATCAGCTCTGGCTAGACTCGTGTTTTCAGGTTTTCATTATGTATTCCTGGGAATTGCATGTAATTTCATAACAATATTTATGTAATTACCACCAAAAGTTTTGTTTACACTCTGCTATTATAGATTCTAGTTTACACAATTTTTTTATTTGTATAATCGTAATTAGCAATTAGTAATCAAATGCTTACTAACCAAAGCACTGATCTAATTTGTGCACCAATTAAACTAAAGAAACCACTTTACGTTACGCAATTTAAACTACTCCTGCAGTTTCCAATTACCAGAAATCAGTTGCTTTCAAAATCATAACTAAATAGGACATCTTCCATCTATAATAAATAACCTCTTGTTCCATATCTAAATCTTCGATGCAAAAAACAGGATCACAGAATTTCTTTCCCATTTACCTAATGTAAAACAAATATGCCAGACAATAACTCCAAACACATCAATTCGAACAATAGGAATTCAAAAAATTATTATCTTACTTATTAAAATATAATTTCAGATTACATGATTATCAGTTGCGAACGTTTGTAAAGAAGCATGCACACCGAAGCGAATGATAGAGAATATTTTCAAACGAGCTTTTGGGGAACATACGTAGATGTACATTAAAACTCCTTACCAAGAATTCCGTTTACACCAACGCCAACTTATTTTGAAAATAGTTGTCATAGGCAGGTATGGAAATGCCATACACAAGTGCCCTACAGATAATACCTAATTTCAGACACAGGTTACAATCTGCATACAAGATAATATTTTACACAGCTTTCATGCTAATTATTTTAATAACTTCGAACGCTATCAGGAAAAAGGACGCACTTGATGTATTCCTTTGTCAGACTTCATATATAATTAAGCAATATGAAACATCAACAGTGTGTTAAATAACTTATACATACTCTTATTGTGAATTGAGTAAAGTAATAGATAGGTTAGAAAAATAAGTGTGGAACTTTAAATTTCAACTAGGTTACAAAGTGAGAGTATGTAATATATTTGACTATTGATATGGACGAAAGATGAGAATTATAGTACTTTTGTTACAGATTTTATCATTTGAAATATGGGAGATTCTCTAGGATAGTCTCGTCAATTCGCCATGCAGTTAAAGAGTATTTCGCTTTGTCATCTGTACATGGACTTAGGATCATCTACGACACAAACAATTGGATTTTACGGTAATTATTTCTTTTTAATACTGTAATTGATAAATAATTTTATTAAAAGATTTTACTTCAGTTATTATTTGATAATTTTGCCCCTTGATCTGGCTGATAACATTCTATTTGCAAAATCTTTGTGCAATGATATTGAAGAAATTAACATTACAGAGCAGAGTTGTACCGATTGTTGTAATGCTTTGAATTGCAATCACGACCTATTTTGAAGTTGATAATCTTTAAAATGGTCACCTAATTTATGTACTAAGATTGGCGAGATTTACAATAAACCACGGTTTTATGTTATGTAGACTATCTATTGCAACTATCTACTCTCAAGATAAAATTAGGAAAGTAGAGTGAATTAACGTGGCAGTCCGCGGCATTACATTTCTTACAAAAATTCCAAGTCGAAATGAATAACAAACTCTTGCCCAGTTTTCTTATGCATTCCCGCAATACATGTATCAATCGATTAGTTGCTACTTGTGGTTATCGAACCATGTGGTTATCGAACCATGACTTTATCCATTCTGCTACGGAGAATTCTATTACTGGTTGACATACGTTTCCCTTAGCTGCGTTGTAAGCTACCTTAAGGGGATATTCCAAAAGTTGACTCGGTGGATGCGCCGTTCAGATAGGACGTAAACCTCTTGTAAATAAGTTACAATGTGCAAAATGAACTTCCTCTTCTTCTGGACACTTTTTAAAGCTTTAAAATTTGTTACTATTGTTTTAATTAAGTTACATTTGATAGAACTATCTGATAAGGTAGTGCCAAGCCCTGTGCGTCATTGTATGTTAGGTGAATGGTTAATGTAAATTACTTTTACGTGGATGGTCCGAGCTTCCAATCAATACCATTCTTATTGATTATTTGATTTGAGCTACGCTCATACTGTATATTCCACAAGTTCAATTTTGAAGTAATGTAGTCACAGCTAGTTTAATTCGAAACATTTTTCCAATATTATATTTGTTACTAAAATTACATGATACTCCTCACAGTTTGTAGCCCTGCATAAATGCAAAATTGTTTTAAAAGTATATTTTACTTTTAAGTATTATTGATTTTTTTAATTTGTCCTTCAAATTTATATTATAATTACTTTCTATTTCTTAATTATAACATATTTTCTATTTATATTGTATTCTATGTTACACGTTTATTATTTACATTTTATGTCTTACCTTTGAAGAGGAGTTTTTGACAATTCAGAGAAGCAGGGACATACACAGTATGCAGGCCTTGGCAATCTAGAGCTTTTGCCCCCTCGAAATCACTACTTTTTCGTTTGTATATATATCTAATTTTATAGATTGTGATAGCAGGTGATGATCCAGGGGAGTGTGTTTGAGTGATCACATCCCCCAGAATAGGGAACTTTTTATACTTTTATTTTAAAAATAAAACATATCCTAAGTATTTTTCATCTTTGTATTATAAACTTAAATTAAAACCTAAAGTAGATAAACTTTAAGAAAGTTATTTCTGCAGAAGAGCTACTTCTCTTTTTCTAAATTTGTTGTTTTCTTTTCTTTTCTTTCTTTCTTTTTCTTCCTTTTTTTTGCAATCCGCTCTTACGTTGATTTGACTTCGAACGACCGCCCTTCCCAAACAATCATCCTGGATCCGCCCCTGGATGATAGACATTTTAGTAAAATATGCCCTCAATCGCTGAAATAAATTCCTGTCATTCTTAGGGAGTGATCAGTTAGTAATGCCTCCCTGGAGCAACGACACTTCCCCAGAAGTCATATCTCCGATAATTCAGAATGTGATTTGTGCATTATCACTTTTCACTCTCAGTGTCTTGAAACGCACCAAAAAGGAACTGTTCTGAAGTATTTACTGGTTCTCCCTATCACCCCGTTTCAATATGGCCAACCTTGGACATACACACATCTGAAATATCACCTTTTATGTCAGTGATCCCGAAAACTATCCATTCGACACAAATATAGGATATTTTCGATTCTTTATTCCTGTCACCCTCCCATTGTCAACTCGAAGCCAACCAAGGCTTATTTTGTACTTACGCAGCATCCACAGTGTCACTTTTCATCTTTGCATATGAATTTGACACTAATTCCGTTCCTATTTGACTACTTTTACATGTCACCTTCACCTCTTGGTAGGGATTTTTTCAGTGTCTTGCCCCCACAACTATGGAGAAATTTCAACCAACTAAGTATAATTATAAATTATCATCTGAAACACAACAGTACGGGTGATCTTTTTCGCAGAGGAATTCGTTAACTGCTGTTTTAATATCAATGAATTGGCTTTTTTTGCTGTCCATGCTGCATATTGCCAAAGGGCTAAACCTCATCTGCACTATTGTGCAATTAATGTAGGTTTTAGTGATTTAATTTACTGAATACTCGCTTAGATGTTGCTCTCGTCACAGAAAAAGTGATATACAGTTATAAATGAAAAATGAAATGAAATATCTAATTTTTACTTCCCACGCTTATGCCGACTATGCTAATGGAGAGAGTAATGGTGAGAAATAAATGAAATTGTTTAATGAAAAATGTGGGACGAAACGGGAGAAACCCGAGGACACTCATGCACACGGTGTTTGTCCATATTAAAGTTCAAACGGCGTGAGCTGGGATCGAACCAAGGACCCCACGCACCATAGGTAAAGTTGTAAAAGAATAGTCTTCTAAACAAATACGGAACACTACTATAAATGAGAGTTATATAAGATTGGATTTTTAGTTTTTTCATTCTAAGTTAAAATTTCATTCAATCTTGTTCTTCATTTCTTTCGAAAACGTAAAGTTGTGGCTGCAAGGACGTGATAAATCTTTTCAGTAGACTTCGCAGTCCCCTCCACAGCTTCTTTTTCATGTAAGGCTAAAGGAGTCTCATTTTAGACATCGAGGAAAAATAGTGGAATTACGAATTTTCAATGGGCCCCGTTTTACTCTGGGCTCGCTCAACGCACTGCCGTTAGTTACGTCACTGTTCAGGATGCATGATGCAGCTTCTGCTTTTAGGAATAGTTTCTAAGGCAGTACGAGTTGTTTTTTTAACTGCTGTGTGAATTAAGTTGTATTTGTTAGAAGTGTCGGTTAAAGGAAACTAAAGATCCTACACTCAAACACAAATAATCTCTTTCGAAACTCTAATGGAAAACGAAACGAATCGTCCTAAACATGTTACGCTTTTGAAGAAAAAAAGAGCAAAGCAGTAGTTGCACATACGCTTAATGGTGTTTCTTGGATACAAATTTATAACTTACAAAAGTCATGTTCACGTCATGGTTTGATAGATGAAGGGTTAGTAAAAGGAATTCTTACGCTGGTGGTCGTGGTTTGAATCTCTGCTCTTCTTGTATTATTGATGAAAGCAGGTAGAGAATTAATTGTAGTCGAAATTAGTTTCAAATATGAGATTATAATTACATATTTTGTCTTTAACTTATTACGTATCAATTTTTATATCAAGTTTTCCAGTCTTTATTTAATGCATCTTCCGGTATAATACAATGAACATTTGCAGAGCGACGTCAGTCGGACGAAAGATCTATATTCCATTGTTACTCTAATATACCTAGGTATTGTTCATATATTTATAAATTGTTTACTAAGTAAAAATTATGGCGGTCCACATTATGTGTCATATAATAGACCGTACGAAGGCGGACATAGCAGAAGGCGTATTGCAAATATCTCTGGTGATAAAAAGTAGGGATCTTTTTCACTAGATTCGAACCACTGTTACAGGCGGTTTTGGTTTACATAGCAAGCATAATACCACTCGGCCACCAAGTCTCGCACGTTAGCCTCTTTATTAATGCATAACATACTGAGACAAATTCACTGGTGTCGCGTAATGTAATTCATAAAATTTTGTTAATACGTGGGTCGAATTAGGTAGCCCTCGAGAGGGCTGATGGTGTTGTGGGCGAGCATTTATTAATAGTGTGTATAGCCCCCTTGGGACTCGATTACAGCTGCCATACGCCGTAGCATTGAATCCACCAGGCGAGAGATATAGCGTTGGGTGCAACAGATCGACCACACATCTTCAACACGCTCCCAAAGATCATTAGATATTCGTGGAGGATTGTTCGACCAGGTTTCCCGCAATGTTCTTGCAACAAAGGCCCACATATTTTCAATAGGGTTCAGATCTGCTCCGTGAGGAACAGAGTCAATTATTTCGACATCAGGTTGCCTCTGCAACCATGTCTGAACCACAGTTGAATTATGTATCGAGCTACTGTCCTGTTGCAAATATAATATGCCGTCATCTCCATGAGCTTTTATTTCCGGAAGCGTTTCATCCAGATGTTCCACATACTTGTGGGCGTTTAGGCGACCAAGAATCCTGTAGATTCCTCCGAAATTTGCAGCCTTGCATATCCATGCCCAAGAGTGGACAGTTACATGTCCCATTCGACCAGAACGGGAAACGTATTCAGAGGCATACCTTTTTCCAGGGAGGCGGTAAACACGCTTCGGCCCGAAGTTTACACTGGAAAATATTTTTTCGTGTGTGAAAATGATCTCGTCCCACACACGTGCAATATTTAACTGTGCAAACGCCAGACGGTCAACCATGTGGTCTTCTGTTAGTCGCTCCTTAACAGCTGCCCCGTATGATCTCAAACCAAAGGATTTGAGTCTATGACGGACAGTCGTAACATCGCCTGGGAAATTGGTTTCCTCTCGTATCTGTCCGGCAGACATGAAAGGGTGCTCACGGCATTGGGCAATTACATTCTGGTCTTCTTCGGCAGAGGAAACTCTTTGTCGCCCACTTCCTCTTTTACGTCTTACATCTCCTGTTTCCTCATATCTCCTCCACCACCTCCGTGCTGTAGCACGGTTAACAACATATCTCGCGCCTGCCTCGCTATAGTTCATGCCCGCATGCTCAATTAAAGCAACGACTCTGCTTTTAACAGAAGCTTCGTAGTGAGCCATTTTCACACCAGAAGCAAAATGATAGCTTTGCTTAGGTGTTTGAACGGAACGTGCTTCTTGTGACGTCACGTAACAAGGCGGAGTTTCCTCTCATTGCTGTAGATGATATCGTACGCCCTCTGCTGGGTGTGTCGTGACGGAAAAAGTGCTTTTAAGCAGTTCATGGCGACCGCTTTGAAATCAAATGTAAAGTATGAGAATTAAGTTTGTCATATCTGTAGTTTGGTGTAGAGACAAAACAAAATTGGAAACCAAAGGTTTAAGAACAACTCAGATTATTAATATAAAACAAGTCAAAGATTATTAACTTGTATTATCATACAAGAAATGCGAGAATTTTGAAACAAAGAAAAATAACTTAGAAATTTGCAACTGAAGACAAAAAAAACTAACTTAAACACACTAAAGAGTATGAGTAGGGGGATTAATGGGGACGTCAGCAATGAGGCTATATGTCCCCGTCTCGATTAACGCGAGGGATGGATTTTACCATTTCACTTTCACGGAGGATGGAGAGGAGAGGGAAGATATATAACAGCTATAAATATAAAAATAAAAGTGACAATGTTCGGTGGTGAATAACTCTTAAGCTACCCGATCGTTCTCAATCACATTTTGAACATAGATGAAATTCGAACCTGGGAAGTTTTTGTTATTTCATTTTGATATTAGAACTTGCGGAAGAGGAGGGGAGAGTAAATATATGAAAATGAATAAAACTTAATAACTCTTGAACAATCCGACTAATCCCAATCAATCAAACATTCGATATAGATAAGGTTCGGACCTGGGATGTTTTCATTTTTTGCCTTGACGGCACAATGTAGGGGAGGGGAAGGGGGGACTATGTAAAACAATAAAAATAAAAATGCTGTCTTGGTGACTTCATCACGCTTAAACCACCGAATTGATCTTAATCAAATTATCAACATAGATGAGGTTCCGACCCTGGGGTGGATTTTATCATATCCCTTTGATGGTAGAACGTAGGGTAGGAGAAGGGGAGGGGAGATATCTATAAAAATGAAAAAAAACTTAACAACTCTTGAACCACCTGACGACATCTCGATCTAATTTTCAACATAGACGAAGTTCGGGCCTAGAAACTTTTGTTTTAATATTTTCACTTTGACAGTAGAACATAGGAGAGGATAAGAGAAGGGGAGAATAATATATAAAAATAAATAGAACAAGTCTTGAACCATCCAACAGATTTAGATCAAATTTTCAACGTACATGACATTCGGGCCTGGGATTATTTTTGTCATACCGTGCCCCTAACATGGAGAGGGGAGAGGGATACATAAAATCGTCGAAAATGACCAATATCAAAGAGTGCTTTGGTAATAGTAAAACCATAACATATTACTATTTTTCTTTAATTTAGCCCAGCGAATTCGGGGTGCGACTTAGATTCGAGGACTCTTAAGTTCAAGTAGTTATCGAGAAATAATTAAAGATATTAACGTGTTATTGAATTACTTTGCTAATAATAATAATAATAATAATAATAATAATAATAATAATAATAATAATAATAATAACTATTATTATTATTATTATTGAAGATTTGATCATTCAAATATTAAAAGATCAAAATATTCAAATACCTTAAGACAATTAAACGTGTGTTATCGTCGACTAATGATCTTCAAAAATTCTAAATTTAAACAAAATATTCACACATGGTTCCGACTTGAGAACCTCCAGATTATTAGTTAGCGCCTTGAGCACAGATCCACGATCTATACTTGTCATTTGGTTTCAAAGCAGTCACCATTATCTGCTAAGGCAAGTTTGTTCGCCACGATTCATGAGTTTTGTAACAAAACACGTGAAGATATGAGTTAAATGAAGGCTGCAAGAGTTTTTATCGATGTTAAGTATTGTGAGCTAGTGACAAGCATATAATAACGTCTCGTATTTGAAAATAATGTTAGCTACTTTTAATTCACTAACTGGTATTAGATTTAATTCAAGCTTAAACGTAAGAAGAACGGACGATATTCGAACCCTGGACCACCAGTACAAAAATCCTGTTCACTAACCCCTCACCTAACAAGCCATCAACTTCTATAAGTTTTAAATTTGCAAGCAAATGATAGCATTATACGTTTGTGCAATCAATGTTTTGCTGTTTTCCTCTTCAAGAACGTAACATGTTTACGACGATTCGTTTCGTTTTCCATTAGAGCTTCTAGAGAGATGATTTGTGTTTGAGTATAGGATCTTTTGTTTCCTTTAACCGACAGTTCTAGCAAATACAACTCAATTGAAACAGCTGTAAAAAAAAATAGTACTGTCTAAGAAAGTATTCCTAAAAGGGAGAAACTCCATTGTGCACCCTGAACAGTGACGTAAGTGCGTTGAGGGAGGCCAACAGCAAAATGGGGTCCATTGAAGATTCGTAACTCCACTTTGAAGGGCTTTAATTAATTTCAAGCTTTTTCCTCAATGTCTAAAATCTAACTACTTAGCCTTAGATGAAAAGGAAGTTGTGAAGGAGCTATAGACTGTGAACTCTACCGAAAAGATCTATCACGTCCTTGCAGCAACTATTTGCAGCAACTATTTCCAGCAAAAGGGAATAAGTACATCAGACCTAAGTTTTCAGAAACGCTAAAAAACCTTCCCAAGGCGTATTTGTATTTGATTCAACACGTGTATAACTGATTAATTGTAGCAGAAGAACTGACAAACTCTAAGAAAAGAAGAATCTTGTATTGTAACACTGCAATTGGTGAGAAAAGTTTAAAAGTGGAAAAATATTTTTATCTACTTATTCCCTTTTTCCAATCAGTGGTTCAATTATGAGCCTATATTTCTGAGGTGTTAAAAATAATAATAATAAGAAGAAAATTTATTAACTGGTAGGTTACACAGGACTCTTAATTGTGTATATGGAATAATGGAACGTGGGGTTATACAGAGGATTTTGGATTTCTGTTGGCGATCAATTAATCTTTACCCTAGTAGGGAATACTGGTTGGTCCGGATTTCGAAAAGTAATGAAGATGAAGATTGATTGAAATTTCAAGTTAGAATGAAATAAGTAAGAATCTAATCTTATACAACTCTCATTGATAGTAGTGTTCCGTATTTGTTTAGACGCCTATTCTTTTATAACTTTACCTATGCTGCATGGAGTTGTTGGTTAAATCCCAGCTCGCGCTGAATGAACTTTATTATGGACAAACACCGTGTGCATGAGTTTTCTCAGATTTCTCCAGTTTCCTCCCACTTTCTTCATTAAACGATTTCATTCGTTTCTCACCATCACTCTCTCCATTAGCGTAGTCGGCATAACGTGGGACGTAAAACTTAAATATTTCGTTTCGTTTTTCTTTTATAACTGTATCTCACTTTTCCTGTGACGAGAGCATCATCAAAGCGAGTATTCAGTAAATTAAACCACTATATTCATAGCACAATAGTACAGAAGGAAGTTTAGCTCTTTTGCAATCTCCAGCATGCAGAGCAAAAAAAGCATACATTGATATTGAAACAGTAGTTAACGAATTCCTCTGCGAAAAAGATCACCCGTACTGTTGTGTTTCAGATAATAATTTATAATTATACTTAGTTGGTTGATATTTCTCCAGTTTTGGGGGCGAGATACTGAAAAAATCCCTACCAAGAGGTGAAGGTGACATGTAAAAGTAGTCAAATAGGAACGGAATTAGTGTCGAATTCATATGCAAAGATGAAAAGTGACACTGTGGATGCTGCGTAAGTACAAAATAAGCCTTGGTTGGCTTCGGGTTGACAATGGGAGGGTGACAGGAATAAAGAATCGAAAATATCCTATATTTGTTTCGAATGGATAGTTTTCGGGATCACTGACATAAAAGGTGATATTTCAGATGTGTGTATGTCCAAGGTTGGCCATATTGAAATGGGGTCATAGGGAAACCAGTAAATACTTCAGAACAGTTCCTTTTTGGTGCGTTTCAAGACACTGAGAGTGAAAAGTGATAATGCACAAATCACATTCTGAATTATCGGAGATATGAATTCTGGGGAAGTGTCGTTGCTCCAGGAAGGCATTACTAACTGATCACTCCCTAAAATCGTCACTGTTTTGCAGGGCCGTAGATAGAAATTTATTTCAGCGATCAAAAGATTGACAGGAATTTATTTCAGCGATTGAGGGCATATTTTACTAAAATGTCTATCATCCAGGAGCGGATCCAGGATGATTGTTCGGGAGGGGCGGTCGTTCGAAGTCAAATCAACGTAAGAGCGGATTGCAAAAAAAAAGTACGAAAGAAAGAAAGGAAAAGAAAAAAAAACAAATTTAGAAAAGGAGAAGTAGCTCTTCTGCAGAATTAACTTTCTTAAGAAATTAAGGCCTATCTACTTTAGGTTTTAATTTAAGTTTATAATACAAAGATGAAGAATACTAAGGAATTTTAAAATAAAAAGTATAAAATGTTCCCTATTCTGGGGGATGTGATCGCCCGAACGCACTCCCCTGAATCCGCCCCTGCTGTCATCATCTCTAAAATTAGATATAATTTACAAAGAAAAAGTAGTGATTTCGTGGGTGCAAAAGCTCTTGATTGCAAAGGCCTGCATACTGTGTATGTCCCTGCTTCTCTGAATTGTCAAAAGCTCCTCTTCAAAGGTAAGACATAAAATATAAATAATAAATGTGTAACATAGAATACAATATAAATAGAAAATATGTTATAATTAAGAAATAGATGATAATTATAAAATAAAGTTGAAGGACAATTAAAAATAAAACATTAAAACTTGAAAGTAAAATATACTTTTAAAACAATTTGCATTTATGCAGGGCTACTAACAGTGAGGAGTGCCATGTAAATTTAGTAACAAATATAATATTGGAAAATTATTTCGAATTAAACTAGCTTTGACTACATTACTTCAAAATTACAACTTGTGGAATATACAGTATGAGCGTACCTTAAATCAAATAATCATTAAGAATGGTATTGATTGGAAGCTCGGACCATCCACGTAAAAGTAACTTACATTAAAAATACAATGACGCACAGGGCTTGGCACTACTTTATCAGATGGTTCTATCAAATGTAACTTAATTAAAACAATAGTAAGGAATTTTAAAGCTTTAAAAAGTGTCCAGAAGAAGAGGAAGTTCATTTTGCACATTGTAACTTATTTACAAGAGGTTTACGTCCTATCTGAACGGCGCATCCACCGAGTCAACTTTTTGAATATCCCCTTAAGGTAGCTTTCAACGCAGCTAAGGGAAACGTATGTGAACCAGTAATAGAATTATCCGTAGCAGAATGGATAAAGTCATGGTTCGAAACCCGTCGCCGAAATCAGATTTTTTAAAAATCTTAATTCCTCAGTTCTGAAGATCTTTCTCTCCTTTCGTAATCATCTGATGCTCTAAAAAGAGTTCTCCACATTAATTCGACAAATGCCTAATGTGATCCTCGCAGTTCGAAAACTTCCCTTCTTATCTTTCACAAAATCAGAATTTTCGTCATAATACGAATGCTGTCCGATCATTTTTCCCCAATTCTAAATCTGTGTATACAAATCATCCCTCTCTGTCTCCATACTTGAATCCCTCTCTCTCTCTCTCTCTCTCTCAATGTCACCCAACAAGTCATATGGCTTGAGATCAAACCTTCGACTCTTGAAACCAAATGTAAGCTCTTTAGCAATGTGCTATCGTAACTCTATAGGTTTGTTGTTAAAACCAGTGTCTTTTAGACTTTATCCGGGGGGGGGGGGAGAAGAGATTCTCCGGCGACATGATTTTCACTTTTTATTAGTGTATTACTATATATTTGATAAAAAAATACGTATTTATGAAGCTCAAGAGAGGGGGAATCACACCCTCCTGTCCTGCCCAAATGACGCCCCTGAAACATTTGCTTGCACTTACTGAAAAGAAATTCAATGAATCATTGAATAAAACTCGTTTCTGTCCGTAGATATTTTAGAGCTCTTGGCAATTTCCAAAGATTTCTTAGGGAGCATCTTACTAGCTTGCACTCTTTAAAGAAAGAAAAGAATGAAACTAAAGATATTTATGAAGCTCTGGGAAGATTGTGTGACTTTCCTTTAATTTAGGCTCTTAAAAATATTTCAGAACAAACGAATGGAAAAGACTGTTTTAAAGCAATAACGTTGTAAACTTGATTCCTGTTTCTTTTTCAGCTGAATGGAAAGAGTGTACTACGTCACACACACTGCTTTAGACAAGGAGAGGTGTAGTACGGGGACGAGTTGGAATAAATACTAGAAGCAACTATCGATTCATACGTGTATTGCGGGAATGCATAAGAAAACTGGGCAAGAGTTTGTTATTCATTTGGACTTTGAATTTTTGTAATAAATTTTATGCCGCGGACTGTACAAACCAGTGTGCATACCAGCAGGCAATTAAGATTCAACAATCAAACCAAATGTACAGTCAGCAACAGTAATAACTGGAGGTTGGATACATAAAAAATGATAGCTTTATCCAGTAGCAGAATAGTTTCACTCGACGTCTGATAGTTGGACAACCAACATGACAGCAAATAAATGCCCGAAAACATAACATGCCAGGATATTCCTCCACTTGGAGGAAAAAGTATTACTATCTGAGAGCATCATTTAGAGAAACAACCACGAGATAAATCTGCAGAAATTCCATTCACATTAAGTTCAATGAAATAGGAATTAATGCAAAGAAAACGAAAAGAACAATACGCTTCATGCAGAAACCGAAAAACTACGGAAAGCTAAACAAAATTAGAAAAGAAGGAAAGGGGGAAAGGAACGAGCAAAAGACATGAAAATAAATTAAATTTTAACACCTGAGGATAAACAGTGTCCGTCTTTCCCCCTGCCCCATCTTGGGTTTTCTCCCTTCATAGGATAAATCTCTTTCAGTATAAAACGCGGACAAAATTTATAGTGTTGAATTCCTTGAAGAAAAATTAACTCAGTCTATTCCGAGACTCAAACCCCAGACCCTTAGAATGACAGTCTCACGCGGTATCCACTTACCTACACAGGCTCTATCTATTGCGTTTATAAATCAGCTATTACTCGCGCTGTTATCAAATTCGTTAAATCAGCCATTGTCGGTGAGCCACAACAGTTCCATTTGAAGTTTAAATTTTATTTAAGTCACTTAACCATCTATGGGTAACAATCCGCTTGCTTTCATAAAAAAGCATTTGTTCTGTAGATTAAAATCAAGAATGCATTAATCTGTACACTTGGGAGCTTACTAGTGCACCAACATATCTATCTATCTATCTACAGATGGTGATCAGAACAATGGAAACACCTGTAGTTTGCAACACGTCAAATGTATGGATTGGCAACGGTGTAGTGGCGCCCGCAGCGCCAGACGGCTGGTGGTGGTGTGTTAGGTCGGACTCCATACTACGTCAGGCGCAGTGGAACAGCAGTGTCCAGTGGCTGCAGCAGACGGAGCTAGTGTAAAATGGGAGAACTTTCAGATTTTCAAAGAGGGCAAATTGTTGGTGCGCGGTTATGTGGAGTGAGTGTGACGGCAGTGGCTACTGTGTTAGGTGTGTCGCGTGGGACAGTGTCGAAGATAATGATGGCCTACCCAACATACGGGAAAATCACATCGGGGAAGCAGAACAGTGGGCGGAAGAAAATCATGAGTGACAGGTCACGCCGTGTATTAAAGCGCATTGTCACGCAGAACCGTCGTGCCCCTGCAGAGCAAGTGACGGAGGAACTCAATCAGCACCTCTCCCACCCTGTTTCGACAATCACAGTCCGCCAAGAATTACATGACAGAAACTTACGGGGTCGTGTTTCACGGGCCAAATCGCTCATCAGGGACCATAACGCTTTCGCACGCAGCAAATGGTGCCCTTATCATTCAACTTGGACCGTTGAGGACTGGAAACGTGTGATATCGTCAGACGAGCGATCCTTCACCTTATTCCCAACCACGGGTCGTGTTTATGTGTGGAGAACGCCCAACAAAACTTATGATCTGCAGTGTCTCGGCCCAACTGTGAAACATGGCGACGGCTCGGTGTTGCTGTGGGCCGCCATAGCATGGATTTCATTGGATCCTGTGGTCACACTTAGCGGACGAATCACTGGCAACGACTATGTCGTAATTTTAGGAGACCACTTGCATCCTATGTTCGGGATGTTGTATCCGGACAATGACAACATCTTCCAGGATGATAATGAAAACATTCACATAGCTGGCGTTGTTGCAGTGTGGTTTGAGGAACATCAACACCTCCCCTGGCTAGCCCAATTCCCAGATCTTAACATAATTGAACATATGTTGTCCGTCTTGGAAACACAATTCCGACGACGATTTCCACCTCCATCCTCTCTCACAGAACTGGCCGATGCCCTGCACGAAGAATGGGTAAAATTCCACTTGCTACCATTCACGACCTCTATGCCTCCATCCCACTTCACATCAAGGCTGTTCTGAAGGCGAAAGATGGCCCGACACCACATTAATC
Source organism: Thermobia domestica (assembly GCF_964235325.1). Classification (NCBI taxonomy): domain Eukaryota; kingdom Metazoa; phylum Arthropoda; class Insecta; order Zygentoma; family Lepismatidae; genus Thermobia; species Thermobia domestica. The sequence continues at coordinate 306,027,731 of NC_137455.1, forward strand.
TGGTAAGTTGCAATTTCGTTCAGGTGTTTACATTTTTCTGATCACCATCTGTATATATATATATATATGTCGTATTGATTGATGATTAAAAGAGCGACTTCGTAAATTTACGGAACGCGTGTTAACACAACAGTAAGGACATCTCGTAGCGTTGTTACGTAAATCACGCAGTGTAAATAAAGTTTCAAAACCAGATGTCGGAAGATCTGCCGTGGGTAAGTCGGTAAGACGTCTGCTTGCCGAGTGGAGAAACCCTGGTTCAAATCTCGGCTGATACTTCTTTTTGTTCCGTTGAAAATACATTTCTATATTTTTGCGTTTGAAAATGCTTTCTTTCATTTTTGTAGATTATCTTAAATTAATTTAGGCCAAGTAAGGTCAGGTTACATATGCTTTATCTGTCTGCTTTATCTACGAGGGCTATCCAGAAAGTAGATTACGTTTTGGAATAAAAAATCAACAAAGTATAGGAAACAAATTTTATTATGTACAGATGAAAGCCACACACAAATACTACTTTTCGACATAGTCACCATTCAAATTAAGACATTTATCGTAGCGATGTACGAGCTTGGAAATTCCTTCGTCGAAAAATTCGGCCGCCTGCGACTTCAACCACTTCGTTACCTCTTCTTGCAGCTGTTCGTCGTCATCAAAACGCTGCATAGCCAGCCACTTCTTCATTGCTGGGAATAGGTGGAAGTCGCTCGGTGCCTGGTCGGGACTGTACGGCGGATGAGGAAACAACTCCCACTGAAAAGATTCAAGAACTTCACGCGTGACATTTGCCGTGTGGGGCCGGGCGTTGTCGTGAATCAACAAGATCTTAGAGCTCAACATTCCTCTGCGCTTGTTTTGAATTGCTCTTCTGAGGTTTTGCAGAGTTTGGCAATACCTTTGAGCGTTTATTGTAGTGCCTCTTTCCAGGAAGTCCACCAAAATCACACCTTTTCTGTCCACAAAAAACAGTCGCCATCATCTTCCTTGCCGACATTGTTTGCATTCATTTCTTGGGTTTTTGGGGAGAACCTGTGTGCCCCCACTGCATTGATTGCAATTTCGTTTCACAGTTCACGTGTTTCACCCATGTTTCGTCACCAGTAACGATGCGATCGAGTAAAGAGTCACCATCCTTATTGTAGGCGTCAAAAAAGTGCAACGCTGCAGCCATTCGCTGATTTTTGTGGTCCTCTGTCAAGATTTTTGGAATCCATCTTGCACAAAACTTGTGGTAACCAAGCTTTTCGCTGATGATTTCGTGCAACAAACTTCGCGAAATTTGTGAAAAACTCAAAGAAAGTTCCGTTATTGTGAACTTTCGATTTTCACGGACTTTAACATCGACTTTTTCGACAAGTTCGGCAGTCACTTTGCTGGGTCTCCCACTTCGATCTTCGTCGTGAACATTGGTTCGGCCATTTTTAAATCTTATGACCCACTGTCGCACTCCACCTTCAGTGATAAAGTTGTCCCCATACACTTCACACAGCTGCCGATAGATTTCTATCGGTTTACAGTTTTTTGCTGTCAGAAACCTTATTACTGCACGCACCTCGCAGCTCGCGGGATTTTCAATTAACGCAGACATTTCAAACCGTCACAGTATCTTAACGGAGCACAACACGAACCTCTCACTAGCACGGCTAGATGCCGACTGAGCTGCGCAACGCTCTGACCCCAAGATGGCCGCGCTAGCCCCGCCCCTAGCGGACACAGACGAAAACGTAATCTACTTTCTGGATAGCCCTCGTATGTGTACAGTCCAGAGATGGAGTGAGTCGATTTGGTCAAGATTTGTAAGTAGGTCAGTGGGTCGTGGGTCAACAGGACGTGAATCACTGTGACACACCACCCACCGTGAACTCTCTGACTCACACTGACCCTACGTGTTAAATTTTATGGTCTTCCTCTTTATTCGGCCTCCCTCCTTCAAGGTCTCCCTTCTTATTATTAAATTCAATGTATAGATAATTATTGAGTTGAGTTGATTTTGAGTTAAGCGCCCTTTTCAGCAGCGAGGCTACATGAGACGGGACCTACTGATTAACAGTGAAACCGAAAAACATGACCTCCCATTGGCCTAAGAACTTATTCCATATAATATTGCAAATTTGGAAGCGGATGTATTTACATTGCAATTTGTAGTAATAAAAATATTATGATTAGAAAACAATATTGTAAAAAGTAAGTTTAATTTCTTCATCCATCGCAAGTCTTAGGGGCCCCTTATACCTCGCCACCCTCCGAATATCGATATCAAAAATTTAGAATGATATATTCATATCCATATATTCGCGATATCAAATGTTGATATATGATAATAAAGATATTGACGATAGCGATGTATCGACATATCACAGGCCCAGGTCCGAGAAGTGATGCTTGAAATATACTGAAATCAACAATTAAATTCTAAATAAGTTTTCCATTTCCGTATTTAATGTTAAGGGGGAAGGATGTGAGCCCGAATAGAAATTTTAAGAAAAACAAATGTTAATATAAAAGTAGGTTTTCCGTCTCCCCTTGCATATATAAAAATTAACAGAAAACTATTACTGTAATTTACCTTTTACTTCTGTTCTAATTGTTATCACATATCAGAGACAATACACATAGTTTACATAGCATACCAATACAATCTATAACTTATCACAAACAAGCAAGCCGGAAGATGAATTTCCTGCTGTATGAAAAAATGAAAATGAAATGAAATCTTTAAGGTTTACGTCCCACGCTTATGCCAGTTAGGCTAAAGGAGACGGTGATGATGAGAGATGAGTGAAAATGGTGGATGAAGAAAGTAGGAGGAAACGGGAGAATCTCAAGGAAACCCACGAGCACAGTATTTGTCTACCACAAAGTTCACTTGGCGGGGGCTGAAATCGAACCCAGGACCTCAAGCAACAGAAGTGAACGCTCTACCACTTAGCCACAGCGACCCCTTGTGATATTAAAGTGGAGTGTTCTAGAAAATAGTCATTATTCATTGGCCATATTCCTATCAGTACTTTGGTACGGACTAAGAGCTACAAGACTAACAGAACTAGAAATTACAGATTTCATTCATTTTTTCTCTCAGACTAAAAGACTTCTGCATTTACCTGAGATTTTCATTTTCTTAATATAAGTCCCCTATCATGGGCTAATTCAGGCTACCGCGGTTTCGAGGTAATCGGTAAACGAAAGAGCAAAGTTTGTCGACTCTCAACTCTCGACAGTTTGTGAGGAGATATTCACAGTTCATATTATTTCTTCGTTACAAAAGCACTTCTAGTTGACACAATTCGTGGTGAATTACTGAACTTATAAACATTTACAATTATTGAGAAATGAATAATTATTTTTAAACATAAAAAGTCGTTACAGTTCATTAGAATGCAGAAGTGAAAGAAAATATTGTTGAGATGTGCAAACTGAATGTGAATAATAAGTGTTTCCCATTCTCTTGTCAAGAGGCGGATCTACGATGGACTTCTGGGGTCTCGGTGGTTGGTAATACTCCTATTTAGAGCCACTTTTATGAGCTCCAAACTCTGGAATATGTTTTATTTATATATAAAATAACAAATATTCCATTTCTTGGGGGCAATCGCCATGATCGCCCACTGGATCCGTCCCCGCTCTTCTGTAGCAGTCTTTGAAGATATTATGCTCGTGTATGCGCCTGACGATGCTGATTAGGGATTGCAACATCTGGATACTTTTTATACTGAAATCGGATAGAAACTTCTCCGGATTTACAATATCCGGTTGACCGATAACAAAACGGATGACGGATAACGGATAATATCAGGTTAGCGATGACGGATAATATCCGGATAACGAATGACGGATAATATCCAGATAACGGATAGTATCCGCATGATGATTAACGGATAATATCTGGATAATAGAACATTTGGATAACTGATTACGTCCGGTTGACGAATAAATAATAATATTCCCGATAACGTATATGGTTTGAAAAATACCATATAGGAGAGGAACATATCAGTCCTTTCTGTTCATGGAGTTATTAAAACACGATCATCGGGCAATGGTCTTTACCATTGAAACATATTGCTTCTTAAAATATTTCCAAGTGGCTTCCAATTTTCTTGTTCTTGTTGTGGGACTCAATGGTAAACCACTTTTCACTCCACCAATTCTTCTATTATCTTTCCCATCTTGTAACCATTGGGCGCGGTGGTTATGTGGCAGAGCGCTTCCTCTCGTGCGCGGGGCCCAACTTTTTTCGAACCCCAGCCAAGTAAGTTGTGTAGTGAACAGGATCGTATCGGTGCGTTTCCGCAGGGTACTCCCGCTTCTTCCCACTTTTCATTTCACCAGTCCCTATATTAATCACTGACTTACTTTATTCAATGAGCACGGTGGCACAATGGAAGAGCGCTTCCTCTTGTGCGTGGAGTCCTTATTGTTTCGATAAGTGGCCAAGTAAGTTTGTGGTGGACAAGATCGTATTAGTGGATTTTCGCAGGGTACTCCCGCTTCTTCCCACTTCTCATTCCACCAATTCCTATATAATCATTCAATTTCTTTAACCATTGGACGCGGTTACTCAGAGCGCCTTCTCTCGTGCATGGGGTCCTTACTGTTTCGATCCCCAGCCTAGTAAGTTTGTAGTGGACAATATTGTATCCGTGGCTTTGCAAGGGCACTCCCGCTTCCTCCCACATTTCTTTCCACCATTTTTTCTATTACCATTGATTTAATTCAATCATTGGGCGCCCCATATTAGAGCTCTTTCTCTTGTGGGCCAAATAAGTTTTTTGTAAAAAAGATCGCATATGTGGGTTTCCTCAGTGTACTCCTCCTTTCCCACTTTTCATTCCACGAATTCATCTATAATCAATAAATTACTTTAATGGTTGGACGCGGTGGCTCAGTGGTAGAGAGCTTCATCTCGTGTGCCAAGTAACTGTGTATTGGACAAGAACGTATTCGTAGGTTTTCTCAGGGTACTCCAGTTTCCTCCCACATATCATTCCACCAATTCTTCTATCCTCATCGAATTGCTTTAATCATTGGGCACAGTAGCTCACTGACAGACCGTTTCCTCTGGTGGGCCAAGTAAGTTTGTGGTGGACAAAATTGTATCTGTGGGTTTTCTCAAGGTACTCCTGCTTCTTCCCACTTTTCGTTCAACAATTCCTCTATTATCATGGTTTTACCTTAATTATTGGGCACGGCAGCCTAGTGGTAGAGCTCTTCTTCTGGTGCGTGGGGTCCTTAATGTTTCGATCCCCGTCCTGATAAGTTTGTTGTGGACAAGATCGTATCCGTGAGTTTATTCAGGGTATTCCCGATTCCTCCTACATTTCTTTCCACCAATTCTTCTATTATCGTTGATTTGCTTCAATCATTGGGCACGGTACCTCTATGGTAGAACGCTTCCTCTCGTGCATGGGGTCCTTACTGTTTCGATTTCTTGCCTGATAAATTTGTGGTGGACATGATCGTATCCGTGGGTTTCGTCAGGGTACTTCTGCTTCCTCCCACATTTCATTGCACCAATTCTTCTATTATCATTGACATACCTTAATCATTGGGCGCAGTGCCTTAATGGAAGAGCGCTTCTTCTGGTGGGCCAACTACGTTTGTGGTGGGCAAGATCGTATCCATGGTTATTGAAAGGGTACTCCCGCTTCCTCCCCCATTTCATGCCATCAATTCTACTATTATCATTGACTTGGGCGCAGTAGCTCAATGGGAAAGCGTTTCCTCTCTTGAGCCAAGTAAGTTTGCGTGGGACAAGATCGTATGCGTGCGTTTTCTCAGGATACTCCGGCTTCCTCCCGCATTTTATTTCACCAATTCTTCTATTATCATTAACTTACCTAAATCATTGGGCGCGGTGTCTCAATGGTAGAGCACTTCCTCTGGTGGGCCAACTACGTTTGTGTTGGACAAGATCTTATCCGTGGGTTTTCTTAGGGTACTCCTGCTTCTTCCCACTTTTCATTCCACCAATTCCTGCATTATCATTGACTTGCTTCACTCATTGGCCACGGTGGATCAGTAGTAGAACGGATCATCTGGTGCGTGGGGTCCTTGTTTTTCGATCCCCGGACTAGTAAGTTTGTGTTGGACAAGATCGTATCCGTGGGTTTTGTCAGGGTACACCCGCTTCCTCCCACATTTCATTACACCAAGTCTTCTATTATCTTTGACTTCGATCAATCATTGGGCGCAGTGCCTCAGTGGTAGAGCGCTTCCTCTGGTGGGTTTAGTAAGTTTATGTTGGACAAGATCGTATGCGTGGCTTTTGTCAGGGTACACCCGTTTCCTCCCACATTTCATTCCAAAAAATCTACCATGAAAAAAATCTACGATGATAAAAAAACTAATGAAATTGAAATTAAATATACTTACCTGTAATAATGAAAAGGAATTAGTGGTGCGTGGAATCGCATCACCTCGACGAAACATCTAAAAAAATACAGTACGATATATCAATAAACAAAAACTTAAGAACCTAACCTAAAATACCGGTAGACACTACTAAACTAGCTACTGACAACTATGCCTACGAAAAGAGAAATGCTTACCTACTAACTTCAAACATATTCTTAAATACTACTACTCACCTCAAAGATATTCTCAAACATTGTAATGCGTAAAATAATGTATATGATGATACTATGGCAAATATAAAGCAGAATTAATTCCGTGTTTAACGTTACTGGTTTTATTCTACTGTACTTATTATGATTCAATGTTACAATGTTTATGTTTACTGTTGACAGGTTTGTATTTTTCTAAAAGGGAAGGTTTGTATGCCACTATAATTTTCTCCCTGTGTCATGTCAGACCGTATGTTGCTACCCAGGTCTTAAGAAATTCTGCCATAGTAGTCATTTTCGAAAACAATCCTGGTGGAACACAAAATTTCCGAAAACTAAAATACTTCAACTGTTTATCAGAAAAAGAAATATTTCTATGAATATATTGCAACAAACTTTAGACAGAAGAGAGAAGTGCAACCTTGAAGAAAATTTTATATATCAATAAAATTTTCTTTTGTAACGACTGGGAGAGATGTAGTGCCCCGCTATGACAGCTGTACACCAGTTTGTTTATTTCAATTTATGTTTTATTTGTTGCCTTTTTTGTTCTCATATTCAGTTTATATTATGTGTTGTAATTATTGATTTAATTTTAATTTCTTTACGTTTATGAAAGGTTACGCAATATTGCCCTTATTCTCAATCTGTACCAAAATTTTCATATAAACATATTACATTGGAATATTCAATGTTGGCGAAAACGATTCAAATTTTGGTACTTGCTGAAAAGGAAAGAAGAAAATTTAAATTATTCACAACGAACTTTGTTTTAAAATAATAAGGATTTTCATCAAAGACAAGATATTTGATATTTTCTGCAGAACTGATAAGTAAAATCGATATTTATTTCTAACAAGTTGTTTATTTTTTAAATGTTGTATATTTGGTTTTGTGAAGTGCGAAATGATTAAAATGAATTATCACTAGGAAGGCTAGTGATTTAGTGATTTCTCAATCCCAAAACTCCACTTAGCCACTACAAATGATAATGCTTATAATTAACTATATCAACATATTCTCTTCAAAATTCTCAGTACTTATATTAATTTATATTCATACATAGCAAAATTTGATGTATTTATTTACAATACCATCATGTTTTTATTATATATCAATGAAGAAATTTGATATGAAACCCTTAACAAAATGTCAGCACGCAATAATCATTAGTTTGTTGTTTATGAGGTTTAAGATGTAAGAAAAAGATCACTGTTGATATCTAGTGATTTTGACTTAGAAAAGAACACGTATATGTCAACGATATATGCTTGTCAATGAAATGGTGGTTCTTAATAGGTAAAGTTAGGACATGCTCACCTGTTTCGACGAGTAGAAATAATACGGCTAGCATCATCCTAGATTAACCTCTGAAAAGGAAAGTATAATTATATCTGCTAAATAAATAAAGAATTAAATAATGGTTTTATGGAAATTGTTAAAATATATTTATATATCGCACGTATCAAAATGAAAGATAAGATATGATTTAATTTGTTATGAAAGAAATCTGAATTATAATGAATGATAAAGAAATATTATATAATAAAGTCTACGAACTATTTCTACGAAAAGAGAAATGCTTACCTACTAACTTAAAACATATTCTTAAATACTACTACTTACCTCAAAGATATTCTCAAACATTGTAATGCGTGGAATGATGTATATGATGATACTATGGCAAATATAAAGCAGAATTAATTCCGTGTTTAATGTTACTGGTTCTATTCTACTGTACTTATTATGATTCATAATAATTTTTCCGAATTTTTCATGTATATCTAGTGTTATAATATAGTGTTCTGTAAATTGCATATCAGTGTTTACAAAGTTATTTCTATAATTGGTATTAAGAGAAGTTAATATTTTCTGAGCTGGTGCTAAATTCGTTTCGGAAACTCTAACAATCCATACGACGTGATTTGTATATCGTCTCTGTATACGCCTATGACCACACGATCTTGGAAATTGCGGTTTTCTTCTTTTCCGCGGCGAGTTGCTGCGGTGGCGACTTTAGTAAATTTACTGGGCCAAATTTTGTTTAGTTCTCGCGTATTTTCAGGAATGCGTTGATGAACTATATATAATATGTTGCGCAAATAAAAAACCTGTAAGCGCAAGGGACATTATTACACGCTACCTCCTACATTTCATTCTTCCAATTCTTCTTTTATCATTGACTTGTTTCAATCATTGGGCGCAGTGGCTCAGTGGTAGAGCGCTTCCTCTGGTGGGCAAGGTAAGTTTGTGGTGGACAAGATCGTATACGTGGGTTTTGTCAGGGTACTCTCGCTTAATCCCACATTTCATTTCACCAATTCCTCTACTATCCTTGACTTACTTTAATAATTGGCCGCGGTGCCTCAATCGTAGAGCGCTTTTTCTGGTGGGCCAAGTATGTTTGTGGTGCACAAGATAGTCTCCGTGGGTTTTGACAGAGTACTCCTGCTTCCTCCCACATTTCATTTCACCAATACCTCTACTATCATTAGCTTACTTTAATCATTGGGCGGGGTGGCTTAGTGGTAGAGCGCTTCCTGTGATGTGCCAAGTAAGTTTGTGGTGGACAATTTCGTATCCGTGGGTTTTCTCAGGATTCTCCTGCTTCTTCCTACTTTTAATTCCACCAATTCCTCTATTATCATTTACTTGCTTTAATCATTGGAGCGATGGCTCAGTGGTAGACGCGCTTCCTCTGGTGCGTGGAGTCCGTATTGTTTCGATCCCCGGTCAAGCAAGTTGGTTGTGGACAAGATGGTATTCGTGATTTTTCTCAGGGTACTCCCGCTTCCTCCCAGATTTCATTCAACCAATTCTTCTATCATCATTGACTTGCTTTAAATAAAGGAGAGATCTTGGTCTCTTGAGCATTCTGGTGATGTCAGAAATTAGATTTGGTCCCAAGCATTTGGGTTGTGATGTAAACCTTTGCTGTCGTTCAATCTCAGTATTTTATTACTCGAGGTAAAACCATCCATACAGCTATAAATGTTTTTCTATCTTATGCAACCAGGTATTGATATTGAGCCAATGCGGAACCTCATTTTTGGCGCTTTGAGGCCAGGAACTGATTTCGGACATTACGCTGTCCTCAAACGACTAGGATCTTTCCAATGTTAACATCCGCGTCCAACAACCCCATGTTTAAAAGGGGAATAGAAAGCACCCGTGTCTAAAACTTCCGGACCCTGTTCCTTCACGTTCAAGGCTAGGCATCGATTTCTGACATCACAATTATGCTCAACGGATCAAAACCTTTCAAATGTCGCCAACGCCGTCCAACAACTTCATCTTTAATAGATGAATAGAAGGGACCAAAATCCATAACATCAGGACGCCTTTCCTTGAGCTTCGTGGCCTGAGCCAGACGTCTGACATTGCTACTGCGCTCAGGGGACCCGGACCTTTCCAACGCTGCCACTGGCGTCCAGCAACTCCATGTCTAACATGGTCGTCCTGACTTAGTAGAATCGACTCCATGCATTTTTTATATTTTAATTATTCTCCAAATGGCTTTGTATACAAGGTAGTTTGGGAAATTTAGCAGCATATCTAAAATAAGCCTCTTGAGAGTGGCTCTTATCTGTTAAAGAATATATAACGATCGCTTTTGGCTGTTGCAATGGTCTGTCTAAGCGGCTTGGTAAGAAACAAAAACAGGGTAGAATAACAACAAAAAGGTGTTTCTCTTATATATTAAAAATAAAAGCACAGAAAGAAAAAGTCAAAGTTTGGTAAGGTGAGTGTCGGGGGTCGCCGAATTCTACTTCGCCCGGGCAACGGAATTTCTAGCTACGGCTCTGAGCTCCAACACTTATCGATCTTTCAGAGTCTCATCCCTTACCTACAATAACGTAGTTTGATTAATCTGTTATACCAAAAGGTGTGGAAAGAACCTGTGAATGTGACTTATTGACAGCTATGCAATATATTGACAGAGTGCTAGTCTTCAATTTAGCAGGGGGGCGCGGTGGCTCAGTGGTAGAGCGTTCACCTCTGGTGCTTGGGGTCCCGGGTTCGATCCCAGCCCCCGCCAAGTGAACTTTGTGGTGGACAAACACCGTGCTCGTGGGTTTTCTCGGGGTTCTCCCGTTTCCTCCCACTTTCTTCATTCCACCATTTCATTCATCTCTCATCATCACCGTCTCCTTTAGCCTAACCGGCATAACCGTGGGACGTAAAACTTAAAGATTTCATTTTCATTTTTCAATTTAGCAACGAACCTGCCCTTAGGCGAAATTTCACGTTGCTCTCTACTTTTGTCTGTGCCTTGTAAATCGTAACATTGTGTTTAAAGGCAAACAGAAACAACGTCAGTTTGTAGTAGTTTTTTTGTAGAGCAACTGATAAGGCGTTTGTGTCTTTTAAACAAATAATTTTTGTCAGATTGCTGTTTGAAGCTTTTTCGCATTATACACTATAAAACAACATATCCAGATTCAGAGAAATCCACAGAAAGTTTAAAGAAGGGTGATAAATATCTTTATTATTCAGATGCTTTATTATTATTATTATTATTATTATTATTATTATTATTATTATTATTATTATTATTATTATTATTTTCTTGAGTACAGAGATACAAAGAACAAGAACTCCGTCACCATTAACATGGAAGCAAAAATGACTTCGAATTGGAAATAATAGATCAATCCATTTAATTTCGGGGAGAGGCTATAGGGCAGACATGGATCCAGGAATCGATCGGGGCAATCGCCCTTCTCCCACGGAAGAAGAAGCTTTCTTATTTTATATACAAATAAAACCCATCCCAAAATTTGGAGCTTTTAATACTAGCTAAGTAGCAGTATTACAATCCACGCTCCCCCAAAAGTCCGTTTTGGATCCGCCTCTGCTACAGGGGTACTTTAGGGTTCACTGCTTTTCGTTGCAATCTACGCTCATTGCTGGATAAGTATTATATTTTATTATATTATTTGTCAAATTGAGCGATATACTTTTACCACAGCGGCAAATTCAACAATTAGGCTTAGGAAAAACTACTCATTGGTTCAAACACACACAGAAAGAGAGAGTCCATTTCTTCGGGATGTATTTTGAGGTACGCGGCGTTTCCCAACAAGAAATCTTGCTAAAACATATGTTGTTTTTAACAAGGAACGTAAATGGGTATCAGGTATATCAGTACTTCAAATGAAAAGCAAAAAGAAAAGAGAGACAAAGATGAGTGTAATTTCCTATATTGTATTTTCGGCATTGAAGAATACCGTTATTGTTTTACTGATCTACTGTACGCACTTCTGCGTTTTACTAACCAAGCCATAATCATGCTATATATAACATATATCGGCTAGGTCCAATGTGCTGCCAATGCGCCTTTTCTTCAAGGAACTATTTTTTACTATTATTACACTCTCAGAAACAAGGGTAATGACCCGAAACTTGAGAAGATCTGGAAAATAACCCAGTAACAATAAACTGGCAAAGGGAAGGAAAGACAAAAGTGGAAAACTATTGTAATCCAAACTCGAGGCATTTTTTTCTTACAAATAACCGACCCTTCAAGTTGTTCTTTCATAAAAGAATGTTCAGATGGGGGGGCGGCACTGCTGGTACTATTCTATTTATTATTGTATTATAGACGTAATATTTTGGTCTCCTCCGTGGGGCACTCTCAGAGCTCCGGGAGGGGGGTAGTGCCCCAAAAACATATTTGGAAGAAATATTGTTCCTGATACCAAGATAAGACAAAAGGTAATAACAAACCTGGGCGCACAAATGCTTAATTTCGGAGTTATAGGCTGCCAAAAACGAAGAAATGAACTTTAAAGGTCCATAGCTCCAAAACTAGGCGACCTACCGTAGTAGGGTCAAGACCCAAGGAACTAGTACGTGCGCTATCCAAATATCCATGTTTCAGAATTCTGCCATACTTCTGCAACAATTTTTATACAGGTAGTTGGTGAGTACTTCAAGTTATATGCACATAGCCAAAGTTCCTCTCTAAAAATTGTCGCGTGTATACTTTAGATTCTAAGACATTGTATTTTTGGATAGCGCACATATTAGTTTCTAAGTGAAGTCTTAACCCGATTACGATAGGTAGGGATGCGCACGAGACAAGATTTGAGGCATTCAAGTCTTGAAAATGTGCTGTGAAAGTGATGTCTCGACTCGAAAAATGTATTCTTTTTTATTGCAAGAGCTGTGTCTCGACTCGAAATTTTTCAGGAAAATTCATTCTCGACTCGTCTCGTGCGCATCCCTAACGATAGGTCCCATAGTTTTACAGCTATGAACCCTTAAAGCCCCGGATCCAAGATATGATCAAGGGAGCGACTAAATCACAGTTTGCCGTTTTATCCAGTGCAAAGCAGGATTGAAACCTATTTTATCCAGTGTATACCTGAGTGTCAATGCGAAGGTAGGACGAGAGGATATTTCCAAACCGATTATAGGGAACGAAAGTTTGCATAAGGAAAGTAATGACAACGGTGTTAGACTCGTGAACTTTGCAACATCCAAAAACCTAATCGTGAAGAGTACAAAATTCCCTTATCGCGACGTTCATAAATACACTTGGACATCACCAGACGGAAAAACACATAATCAAATTGATCACGTTTTAGTAGATAGAAGAAGACAATCTAGCATAATTGACGTCCGGTCGTTTAGAGGGGCTGATTGTGACACTGATCACTACCTGGTAGCAGCGATAATACGGGAGAGATTATCGTTGAATAAAGGTAATACTCAATGTCCGAAAACGGAGAGATTTAATTTAAGGAAATTAGAAGAGAGCCAGGTAAGAGAGGAATACCAGGTTGAAGTTTCGAATAGATTCTCGGTTTTAGAAGACTCGGAGTGCACTAGTGTTGAAGATACTTGGATTGAAATTAGAGATAGCATTAAAAGTTCAGCAATAGAAAAATTGGGACACGCGGAAATACATAGGAACAAACCATGGTTCGACCAAGAATGCATTAAACTAGCAGAGAAGAGAAAACAGGCAAAATTACGGTGGCTACAAAATCCGAATGAAATAACTACACAAAATTTCGCAGATATCAGGCGGGAAACTTCCAAAACTTTTAGAACAAAGAAACGGGATTTTTTGAAAGCTAAAATAAAGGAACTTGAAGATAATAGTAAAAATAAAAATATTCGGGACATGTATAAGGGGATCAGCGAATTTAAGAAAGGCTATCAACCTCGTGCTTATATTTTAAAGAAACCTGACGGAACAGTTCTCACTGATACGGATAGCCTCTTAAATAGATGGAAAGATTTCTTTGACGATTTGCTGAACACGCAGTCAAAAACTAATGTGCGTGGAGAAAAGGAGATACACACCGTAGAACCGTATATTCCAGAACCCAATCGAATAGAAGTGGAAGCCGCTATAAAGAAATTAAAGAAACACAAATCTCCGGGTGTAGATGAAATTCCGGCTGAGTTAATTTTAGCTGGAGGCGAAAAATTGTGGAACAAGATGCACAAACTCATTCTCCTTATCTGGAACAAGGAAGAATTGCCACAAGAGTGGAAAGAGTCAATCATTGTTCCAATTCACAAGAAAGGCGACAAAACTGACTGTAATAATTATCGAGGCATTTCTCTTCTGTCAACATCCTATAAAATCCTTTCAAATATTCTCTTAGCAAGATTGACCCCATACGCAGATGAAATTATTGGAGATTATCAGTGCGGATTTAGACGAAATCGATCAACTATCGACCAAATATTTACCATTCGCCAAATACTCGAAAAGAAGTGGAAATATAATACCCCGGTACATCAACTATTTATTGATTTTAGAAAGGCTTACGACTCGGTTAGGAGAGAAACATTATACAACGTTCTTACAGAACTTGGAATACCGAGAAAGCTAATTAGATTAATTAAAATATGTTTAAGTGAATCCCAAAGTAAAGTCCGGGTAGGAAAATTTTTGTCCACAAACTTCCACGTCGAAAATGGCCTAAAACAAGGAGATGCGTTGTCGCCATTATTATTTAACTTTGTGCTGGAATACGCCATAAGGAAAATCAAAGATAGCAACCAGGGCATAGAGTTGAACGGCATTCACCAGGTTATGGCATATGCTGATGATGTGAATTTAATAGGGGATGATAAGAGAACAGTAGAAATAAATGCAGAGATCTTATTAAACGCTTGCAGGGACATGGGTTTAGAAGTAAATGCAGAGAAAACTAAATACATGGAAGTGCGTCGGGACCGTAATACTGCAAATTGTGAAGGCGTTAAAATATTAAATAATACTTTTGATAAAGTGGATACTTTCAAATATTTAGGATCAATATTAACAAACGAAAATAATATTCACGAAGAAATTAAATGTCGACTAAAAGCAGGGAATTCGTGTTACTATTCGGTTCAAAATCTCTTGTCGTCGCGAATTCTGTCGAGGAATTTGAAGCTTAAAATATATAAAACGATAATCATGCCTGTTGTTCTGTATGGTTGCGAAACATGGTCGCTTACTCCGAGGGAAGAACATAGACTGAAAGTATTTGAGAAAAGATCCTGAGAAGAATATTCGGACCCAAGAGGAACGAGAATGGGGAATGGCAGAAGCTTCATAACGAGGAACTACATAGTTTATACGGTTTACCCAACATTGTTAGGGTCGTCAAGTCTAGGAGGCTTAGGTGGGCAGGTCATGTAGCTAGAATGGAAGAAAGTAGAAACGCTTTCAAAGTCTTGACTGGTAGACCCATAGGAAAACGACCATTAGGAAGACCTAAGCGCAAATGGGAGGATAATATTAAGATGGATCTCGCAGAGATAGGAATACAAAGTAGAAACTGGATGCAATTAGCTAAGGATAGAAGTCAGTGGAGAGCTTTTGTGAACGCGGCACTGAACCTCCGGGTTCCATAGGCCATAGAGTTAGTTAGTTAGTTAGTTAGTTAGTTTGTATACCTGAGTGTCAAGAGGGCTGTAGATCCCCTTGGATCCGCACCTGTATAATATATATATATAAACTGTTTCTGAGTGATTAGTTTCTTCAAAACAATTTTTAAAAATATGTGAAGAGTTTTGAGACACTCGAGCCGAATCAAGATTTTTACGATCAGTCTCGATTCGACTCGAATTTTACAAATTGTATCTCGACTTGTGCGCATCCCTACTTCTCGGTTCGGTTCGATATCAAATAAGCCGTGGGCCAAGCCGCACAATTCGTTGACAACCGTAGACTCAGGCAGAACAGTTTTAAACATGTTTGCCTGGCACGCTATAAATTTTAACAAATTTTGGCCCAAGCACGAATACTTGCTCCTCCGGAACTCAAACCCAGAACCTCGTGAACGATGTCCTTGTGTCCTAGATTTCACGACTACCGAAATCAGCAGTCAACTAGTTTTTAGTATTCTGTTGCAAACCGCCTATCCTTCAAGTTTAATTACAAAATTTCATAATATTAATAATAATAATAATAATAATAATAATAATAATAATAATAATAAGAAGAAGAAGAAGAAGAAGAAGAAGTTGTAGAGGAAGTAGCAACATTGATAATAATTATATTGTTTATGGAGAATAGGTGAAAAACGAACTTGAAACTACACACCAGATTTGGCTCGATTTGGATCGAATTGACTCGACTTAACTCGATACTCGATCCAAATTCGAGTCGAGTTTCGAGTCAAGTTGGAAGAAATTTTTCGAGTCGAGTTCTATAGTCGAGCTAAAAGATGCCTGTTTCGAGTCGAATCAAGATTTAAAAAAAAACTCGCTCGAACTCGCTCGTGCCCATCCCTAACCACTGCCTCTGAGTGCAGTAGTAATGTCAGAAATCAGGTTCAGGCCAAGGAGCTCAAGGAATGGGGTACTGACGTTATGAGCTCGGGTCCCTTCTATTCACCTATTAAAGATGAAGTTATTGAACGGCGTTGGCGACATTTGAAAGGTTTTGATACGTTGAGCACAATGGTGATATCAGAAATCGATCCCTAACCTTGAACCTCAGGAAACTTGGTCCGGAAGTTTTAGACACGAGTCTTTTCTATTACCCTTTAAACATGGGGTTGTTGGACGCGGATGGTAACATTGGAAAGATCCTAGTAGCTTGAGAACAGCGTAACGTCTGAAATCAGTTTCTGGCTTCAAAGCGCCAAATATGTGGTTCTTAATTGGCTCAAAATCAATACCTGCTTGCGCAAGATAGAACAACATTTATAGCTGTATGGATGGTTTTATCTCGCGTAATAAACTACTGAGACTGAACCACAGCAAAAGTATACATCACAACCCAAATGCTTGTGACCGAATCTGATTTCTATCATCACCGCAATGCTCAAGGGACCAAGGCATCTCCAATGGTTAAAGCAAGTCAATTATGATAGAAGAATTGGTTGAATGAAATGTGGGAGGAAGCGAGAGTACCTAAAAAAACCCACGAATACAACCTTGTCCACCACAAACTTACTAGGCCTGGAATCGAAACAATAAGGACCCAATGCACCAGAGATAGGGCTCTACCACTGAGCTACTGCGCCCAACGATTAAAGCGTCAATGGTAATAGAGAAATTGGTGGAATGGAAGGTGTGAAGAAGCGAGAGTACCCTGAGAAAAAACACGAATACGATCCTGTCCACAACAAATTTACTTGACCGGGGATCGAAACAATAAGGACCCCACGCACCAGAGGAAGCGCTCTACCACTTAGTCACCGCTCCCAATGATGAAAGCAAGTAAATGATAAAACATCAATTGGTGGAATGAAAAGTGGGAAGGGGCGGAAGTACCCTGAGAAAACCCACGGATATTAAATACGATCTCGTTCATCACAAACTTATTTGACCAACCACTGGAAGCGCTCTACCACTGAGCCACTGCGCCCAATGATTGAAGCAAACAACGATAATAGAAGAATTGGTGGAAAGAAATGTAGGAGGAAGCGGGAATACCCTGAAAAAAACTCACGGATACGATCCTGTCCACAAAAAACTTATCAGGACGGCGATCGAAACATTAAGGATCCCACGCACTAGAAGAAGCGCTCTACCACTAAGCTGCCAGCCCAATGATTAAGGTAAGTCCATGATGATAGAGGAATTGTTGAATGAAAAGTGGGAAGAAGCAGGAGCTCCTTGGGAAATCCCAGAGATACAATCTTGTCCACCACAAACTTACTTGGCCCACCAGAAGAAGCGGTCTGTCAGTGAGCTACTGTGTCCAATGTTTAAAACAAGTCAATGAGAATAGAAGAATTGATGGATTAAAATGTGGGAGGAAGCTGGAGTACCCTGAGAAAACCTACGAATACGATCTTGTCCATTACACACTTACTTGGCACACGAGATGAAGCTCTCTACCACTGAGCCACCGCGTCCAATCATTAAAGTAATTTATTGATTATAGATGAATTCGAGGAATGAAAAGTGGGAAGAAGCGGGAGTACACTGAGGAAACCCACATATGCGATCTTTTTTCACAAAAAACTTAATTGGCCCACAACAGAAAGAGCTCTAACATTGGGCCACTGCGCCCAATGATTGAATTAATTCATAGATAATAGAAAAATGGTGGAATGAAATGTGGGAGAAAGCGGGAGTACCCTGCCAAAGCCCACGGATAAAATCTTCTCCACTACAAACTTACTAGGCCGGGGATCCAAACAGTAAGGACCCCATGCACGAGAGAAGGCGCTCCACCACTGACTAACCGCATCCAATGGTTAAAGTAAGTGAATGATTATATAGGAATTGGTTGAATGAGAAGTGGGAAGAAGCGGGAGTACCCTGAGAAAATCCACTAATATCATCTTGTTCACCACGAACTTACTTGGCCAGGTATCGAAACAATAAGGACTCCACGCACAAGAGGAAGCGCTTTACCACTGTGCCGCCGTGCTCAATGAATAAAGTAAGTCAGTGGTTAACACTGCGTTGGTCGCGCCCTCCACCTTTACATGAGTGGTCGCGCGTTCTACTATTGTAGAACATCAGTATTGTACTATAGCAATATGATTTTTAGCGATATTCGGTCTTGGGTATGTTACCTATAGTATTATACACGTTTTAAAATATTTTAAAATTATTTTGTTTGATTAATACAAGAAGATTGACAGAAATAAACATTTGGTATTTCGTATTTAATATATGACAATGTTGAACTGAAAATAGAGCAAGTGTTTCTGTATAAGTGTTCATATGACAGCATAAATCTTTCTTATTATACATGGTACAGGTAGAATGATTTGATGTACTCTTTTTGAATGACTGCCTACTCCAAGCAATCGTCACACACGCTTTTGAGGGACACAGATCTCTGGCATTTTCAAAACGTTTTTACTTGTTGACTTCTTGCGAGAATGGCAACATAGGACACATTTTCCAAACCCAGAATCTCCGTCTTGTGGTAATGGAACACCTTCATTGAAGGCAACCAGAAGTCTTCCTCTACATCGAAGCTCGTTTGGCAAGGATTCCACGGCTAAACGTTGGCTTATTGCTGGTTTTATAAACCTAGATCAAAACCTAGATTATGGGGGAAATTCTTTCGTCTGACATTCTCATTATTCTTATTTGCTCTAAATATATTAAGAGCATTAACACCAACTACGTTTTCCCTCAATTCATCATCAATTATGCATTAAAAAAATATGCCTTCCGGGCCAAGCCTATGAAAAGCTGGCATTATATTGAAATTGCAAGTTCGTGGGTTTCTTGGCACTATGTGATCTACATACCAGCGAGAAGGTTCTACGTTCTTCTCTCTACCGATATAAAACGCACAAGTATCGAGAGAAGGTGGTGCAGCAAGATCCATGACTTCAATACTGGCTTGTACTGGTATGTTTTCTTCTTCTTCTTCTTCTTCCGGTATATTGCTCGTACATCTTCGGTATCACTGCACTCAACTTTTTCTTCATCAAAATCTTTCTCGAGCTCCTACATGTTTTCAATCCCAAATGCACTTTCACAGTCACTTTCTGCCTCTACTAGCTAAAGACGCACTTGTTCTCTGCCATACAGTAACATTTCATATATTACAAACACGTATTTCACAAAAATAACGTAAAAATGTAAAACGAAATAAATCAATAATAGCCTACGAAACAAACTTGTTCGCCAATAGTCGCGCGATCTACAATAGTAGAACACTTATGAAATCATGGAATAAATCTTAGCAGGTGCAAGAACAAGCGCTGAAAATTGACTCGAACGTACAGAAATTTTTCGGAGAAAGGTACATAACCGCTTAAGGTCGAGCGTGTTGCCAATTGCTCACGATTCTAAAAATAAAACACCTGTTCTACAATAGTAGAACGCGCGACCACTGCAGTGTTAATAGAGAGACTGGTGGAATGAAAAGTGGGAAGAAGCGGGAGTACCTGTCCTACGATCCTGTCCACTACAGAACTTACTTGGCTGGGGTTCAAAAATATAGGACCACACGCACGAGAGGAAGCGCTCAGCCACTGAACCACCGCGCCCAAAGATTACAACAAGTGAAAGGTAATAGAATAATTGGGGGAATGGAATGTGGCAAAAAACCGGAGTACCCTGAGAAAACGCAAACTTACGATCTTGTCCAACGCAAACTTACTTGGCCGGGGATCGAAACAATAAAGACAACACGCACCAGAGCAAGCGGTTTTCAATTGAGCCCCACAGCAAGAACAAGAAAATTGAAAGCCACTTGGAAATATTTTAAGAAGGAATATGTTTCAATGGTAAAGACCACTGCCCGATGATCGTGTTTTAATAACTCCATGAGCAGAAAGGACTGATATGTCTCTCTCATATATGCAATTTTTCAAACCATACACGTTATCGGGAATATTATCCTTTATTCGTCAACCGGACGTAATCAGTTATCCGAATGTTCTATCATTCAGATATCCGTTATCTTAATTTTATAAATTGTCCGGGAAAATCCATTATCCGGATATTACTCGACATCCCGATATCATCCGTTATCCGGATCTTATCCGTTATCCGGATATTATCCGTTATCCATCATGCGGATACTATCCGTTATCTGGATATTATCCGTCGTCCCTTATCCGATAATTACACTAGTTAACAAATTTAAAGTTTTTGTTTGTTACATGAGAAAAATCACCTGATCTTAAAGGAACTTTTTGCGCCGAATTCGAATACGCACTCGGTTCTCTCCATCATGTACAGTTTTCCCGTAACAGAGGGATTTTTGCGAAATTCCTCAAAAATTTCCCTTTTTCAGACATTTTATTTCCCTAGCTCATGTCCCCTTACATATAGTAACATAGAAATTATACCTGAGTATACCTTGATTTATATTTAATAAACCCTAAAAGTTTCGTAAAAATCGCTTTGTTCTTTCTAGAGAAATAAATATATTTGTATGTATATTGTGTGCACTGTTTATTGCACCTGATAGTAATGGTTTCAGATAGTAACGTTAACGTTCATCCCTGACTGTGTTCGCGAGCCACATTTCATCCGGCAATGTGAACTTAATGACCTAGTCCGTGATTTGCACCTGACAAAACAAGAGGCGGAACTTCTGGGATCAAGGCTCCAGCAGTGGAACTTATTGGATGGAGAAACGAACATATCAGTGTACAGGAAAAGGCATGTTCAATTTTCAAGCTATTTCTCAATGCAAGATAATATGTGCGTATGTACGGATATAAATGGGTTGATGGCGGAGCTAGGAATTCCTTACGTTCCAGAAGAATGGAGGTTATTTATCGACGCGTCAAAGGTCAGCCTTAAAGCAGTCCTTTTACATAATGGAAATAAAAAACCTTCTATACCACTTGCGCACTCAGTGAAGATTAAGGAATCCTATGACACCATGTCAACTTTGCTAAATCTTATAAATTACAAGGACCATTGTTGGCAAATATGTTGTGATCTCAAGGTAGTTGATATTTTATTAAGACTGCAGTGCGGTTACACGAAGTACCAATGTTTTTTATGTTTATGGGATAGCCGAACTGATGACAAACATTATGAAGTGAAGGAATGGGAACCTAGAGTGAATTACGTACCTGGAGAATGCAACGTCAAATACGCTCCTTTGGTAGATCCTAATAAGATATTACTACCTCCACCTCATATCAAGTTAGGACTTATGAAAAACTTTGTCAAAGCCATGGACACATCTAGTGAAGGTTTCAAGTATTTGCGAGATAAATTCCCTAACCTGAGTGATGCTAAGATTTCAGCGGGAGTGTTTATTGGTCCCCAAATTAGGAAATTAATGCTTGATGATAGCTTTGACAGCAAGTTAAACAGTGCTGAGCTAGCTGCCTGGACAGCATTTAAGTGTGTTGTGCGCAACTTTCTGGGCAATAACAAAGCTGAGAGTTACACAGAAATCGTACAGGACATGATACAGAAACACAAAGAGTTGGGTTGTAGGATGTCTTTAAAAATTCACTTTTTGCACTCCCACCTCAGCTTCTTTCCTGCTAACCTAGGTGCTCTCAGCGACGAACAGGTTGAAAGATTCCACCAAGATATAATGGCAATGGAGAAAAGGTACCAGGGACGATGGGATCCATCAATGATGGGTTACTATTGTTGGGGTCTTGTTAGAGAATGCAACATTTCTTACAAAAGAAGGAAGTGGTGTACGCTTTGGTAACCCAATGGAAGTTTCATATATTGTGATAGATTTGATTGTCTTTTCATGACCTTTTGGTACATTTGTATTATTGTTTATTGTAAATTGTCACACTTGTAAATTATATTGTATTATATTTTATATATGTGGTAATAAAGCAAAACGTTTTACCTCAATTTAAGAGATCTGAAAGCATTACTATAAGGTGCAATAAACAGTACATACAGTATACATACAAACATATTTATTTCTCTGGAAAGAATAAAGCGATTATTACGAAACTTGGAGGGTTTGTTAAATATGAATCAAAGTATACTTATGTATAATTTCTATGTTAGTATACGCAAGGGAACAAGATCTTGGGGTGTAAAATAAACGAAAAGGGAAATTTTTGAGGGATTTCCCCGAAAATCCCTCTGTTACGGGAAAATCGTACGTGATGGAGAAAAACCGAGTGCATATTCGAATTCAGCGCAAAAAAGTTCATTTAAGAACAGGTATTTCCTTTTATGTAACAAAACCTTTGTTAACTAGTGTTATCCGTTATCCATCATGTGGATACTATCCGTTATCTGGATATCATCCGTCATTCGTTATCTGGATATTATCCGTCATCGTTATCCTAATATTATCTGTTATCCGTCATCCGTTTTGTTATTCGTCAACCGGATTTCAGTATAAAAAATTATCCAGATGTGGCAATCCCTAATCAGCATCGTCAGGAGCATACACGAGCATAATATCTTCAAAGACTGCTACACAAGAGCGGGGGCGGATCCAGTGGGCGATCATGGCGATTGCCCCCCAGAAAGGGAATATTTCTTGTTTTATATATAAATAAATCCCATTCCAGAGTTTGGAGCTCTTAAAAGTAGCTCTAAATAGGAATATTACCAACCACCGAGCCCCCAGAAGTCCATTGTAGATCCACCTCTGGACAAGAGAATGGGAAACACTTTTTATTCACATTCACTTTGCATATCTCAATAATATTTTTTTTTCACTTCTGCATTCTACTACTGCGTTCTACTGAATTGTAACGACTTTTTATGTTTAAAAATAATTATTCATTTCTCAATAATTGTAAATGTTTATAAGTTCAGTAATTCACTACGAATTGTGTCAACTAGAAGTGTTTTTGTAGCGAAAAAATAACAACATGAACTCTGAAATATCTTCTCACAAACTGTCGAGAGTTGAGAGTCGACCAACTTTGCTCTTTCGTTTACCGATTACCTCAAAACCGCGGTAGCCAGAATTAGCCCAGGATAGGGGACTTATATTTAGAAAATGAAATTCTCAGGCTAATGCAGAAGTATTTTAGTCTGAGAGAAAAAATGAATGAAATCTCTAATTTCTAGTTCTGTTAGTCTTGTAGCTCTAAGTCCGTACCAAAATACTGATAGAAATATGGCCAATGAATTATGACTATTTTGTAGAACATTCCACTTTAATATCACAGGAAATTCATCTTCCGGCTTGCTTGGTTGTGAAAAGTTATAGAGTGTATTGGTATACTATGCAAAGTATGTGCACTGTCGCTGATTTGTTATAACAATCAGAAACAGAAGTAAAAGGTAAATTTCAGTAATAGTTTTCTGTTAATTTTTATATTCAAGGGGAGACGGAAAATCTACTTTTATATTAACATTTGTTTTTCTTAAAATTTCTATTCGTATTCACACCCTTCCCCCTCAACATTAAAGGAATTGAAAACTTATTTACAATTTAATTGTTGATTTCAGTATATTTCAAGCATCACTTCTCGGACCTGGGCCTGTGATATGCCAATACATCGCTATCGTCGATATCTTTATTATAATATATCTACATTCGATATCGCGAATATATTGATATGAATGTATCATTATAAATTTTCGATTTCGATATTCGGGGTGCGACGAGGTATAAGGGGCCCCTAAGACTTGCGATGGATGAAGAAATTAAACTTACTTTTTACAATAATGTTTTCTAATCATAATATTTTATTACCACAAATTGTAATGTAATTACATCCTTTCCAAATTTGCAATATTATATGGAATAAGTTCTTAGGCCAACGGAAGCTCATGTTTTTCGGTTTCACTGTTAATCAGTAGGTCCCGTCTCATATAGCCTCGCTGCTGAAAAGGGCGCTTAACTCAAAATTAACTCAACTCAATAATTATCTATAAATTGAATTTAATAATAAGGAGGGAGACCTTGAAGGAGGGAGGCCGAATAAAGAGGGAAACGATGGGTCAGTGTGAGTCAGAGAGGTCACGGTGGCTGGTGTGTCACAGTGAGTTACGTCCTGTTGTCCCACTACCCACTGACCTACTCACAAATCTTGACCCAATTGACTCACTGCATCTCTGGACTGTACACACAGATAAAGCAGACATATATGTAACTTGACCTTACTTGGCCTTCACTGATTTAAGATAATCTACAAAAAATGAAAGAAAGCAATTTCAAACGCAAAAATATAGAAAGGTATTTTCAACGGAACGAAAAGAAGTATCAGCCGAGATTTGAACCAAGGTTTCTGCACTCAGCAAGCAGGCGTCTTACCGACTTACCCACGGCAGATCTTCCGACATCTGGTTCTGAAACTTTATTTACACTGCGTGTGTTACGTAACAAAGCTACGAGATGTCTTTACTGTTGTGTTAACACGCGTTCCGTAAATTTACGAAGTCGCACTTTTAATCCTCAATCAATCCGACATTTATATATATATATATATATATATATATATATATATATATATATATATATATATATATATATATACATGTATGTATTTAGATGATCAGGAAAATGGAAACACCTGTAGTTGGCAACACGTCAGATGTATGGGTTGGCAGCGGTGTAGTGGCGCCCGCAGCGCCGGACCGCTGGTGGTGGTGTGTTAGGTCGGTCTCCATACTACGTCAGGCGCAGTGGGACAGCAGTGTCCAGTGGCTGTAGCAGACGGAGCTAGTATAAAATGGGAGACCTCTAAGATTTTCAAAGAGGGCAAATTGTTGGTGCGCGGTTATGTGGAGTGGGTGTGACGGCAGTTGCTACTGTGTTAGGTGTGTCGCGTGGGACAGTGTCGAAGGTAATGATGGTCTACAAAACACACGGGAAAACCACATCGGGGAGGCGGAACAGTGGGTGGAAGAAAATCATGAGTGACAGGTCACGCCGTGTATTAAAGCTCATTGTCACGCAGAACCGTCCTGCCACTGCGGAGCAAGTGACGGAGGAGCTCTATCAGCACCCCCACCTTGTTTCGACAATCACAGTCCGCACAGAATTACATGACAGAAACTTACGGGGTCGTGTTTCACGGGCCAAATCGCTCATCAGGGACCATAACGCTTTTGCACGTCGCAAATGGTGCCGTTACCATGCAACTTGGACCGTTGAGAACTGGAAACGTGTGATATCATCAGATGAGTCATCCTTCACCTTATTCCCAACCACGAGTCGTGTTTATGTGTGGAGAATGCCCAAAGAAGCTTATGATCTGCAGTGTCTCCGCCTAACTGTGAAACAGGCCGGCGGCTCGGTGATGCTGTGGGCCGCATATCATGGATTTCATTGGATCCTGTGGTCACTCTTAGCGGACGAATCGATGGCAACGATTATGTCGTAATTTTAGGAGACCACTTGTATCCTATGGTCCGCATGTTGTTCCCGAACAATTACACCATCTTCCAGGATGATAATGAAAACATTCACATTGATGGTGTTGTTGCAGCGTGTTTTGAGGAACATCCAGGATAAAGTTCAACACCTCCCCTGGCTCGCTCAATTCCCAGATCTCAACATAATTGAACATCTGTTGTCCATCTTGGAAACACAACTCCGCCGACGATTTCCACCTCCATCCTCTCTCACAGAACTGGCCGATTTCCAGCACATGTTATGGGTAAAATCCCACTTGCTACCATTTACGACCCCTATGCCTCCATCCCGCGTCACATCAAGGCTGTTCTGAAGGCGAAAGATGGTAAGTTGCAATTTCGTTCAGGTGTTTCCATTTTTCTGATCACCATCTGTATATATCTAGATAGATAGATAGATATGTTGGTGCACCAGTAAGCTCCCAAGAGTACAGATTAATTCATTCTTGATTTTAATCTACAGAACAATTTTTTTTATGAAAGCAAGGGGACTGCTTAGTGACTTAAATACAATTTAAACTTCAAATGGAACTGGGTGGCTCACCGACAATGGCTGATTTAACACATTTGATAACAGCGCGGATAATAGCTGATTTATAAACGCAAAAGATAAAGCCTGTGTAGGTAAGTGGATACCGCGTGAGACTGTCCTTCTAAGGGTCTGGGGTTCGAGTCTCGGCCTAGACTCAGTTAATATTTTTTTTAAAGGAATTCAACACTAGAAATGATGTTCGCGTTTGATACTGAAAGAGATTTATCCTATGAAGGGAGAAAACTAGGGAGATGGGGGCAGGGGGAAAGACGGACACTGTTTATCCTTAAGTGTTAAAATTTTATTTATTCCCATGTCTTTTGCTCTTTCCTTTCCCTCTTTCCTTCTTTTCTAATATTGTTTAGCTTTCCGTACTTTTTCGGCTTCTGCATGGAGCTTATTATTCTTTTCATTAATTCCTATCTCTTTGAACTTAATGCGAATGGAATTTCTGCAGATTTATCTCGAGGTTGTTTCTCTAAATGATGCTCGCAGATAGTAATACTTTTTCCTCCAAGTGGAGGAATATCCTGTCATGTTATGTTTCCGGACGCGTATTTGCTGTCATGTTGGTTGCCCAACTATCAGACATCGAGAGAAACTATTCTGCTACTGGAAAAAGCTATTATTTCTTATGTATCCAACCTCCAGTTATTACTGTCGCTGACTGTACAAGTTAAAAATAAGTTATATTGTATACTAAGAGTTAAAAACGTCAATTGTACGCTATCATTATATAGTAAATAGTAGCTTATAATAGTAAAAAAGATATCTAAAATTTGATAACCGACTAAATGCAGAGTGTTTTGTACAGCCAGCCACAAAGTAATTCCTCCCCTAGGCGCTCTAATTCCATTACTTGGGGAAAAGGTCTTTTCCATTTCTGAGAACGCCTAGACAGACTCAACCCAAATTACACGTAACTTTTCTCGGCACTGACAGCAGTTGGTAGCACTAACTCAGGTCCTTATGCAAGCTCAAATTGTGAGTAGATTACGCACGAAACATTTCTCTGTTCTTGGATCAATCTCTGGTTCAGAGCGTGTTGTCCAATGAACATCCTATATCAATCTCAATATTGCTCTGTATGTAATGAATTTTTTCATTATATAGTGTATATTCAAAGAGATAAAAGCACTGGTCACATATGAATCAGAAAATGCTTGAAAGTAGCCGAAAATATCAAATCTACAAAAAATACTAAAAATAAATTTGTAAAGGATTTCCTCCATTGAGATACCTACCCCAATTCTCCTCATTCCAACATATTTTGTCTCTCTAGGGAAGTGAAGATCTTGGTTATCCCGCTGAGTATGCACTGGAATTGAAATTGAAACAGAAACACTTGACAAAGATTCACTCTCGCCGGTGTTCGAATCTGGATCTACCGAACAGAAGTTCAGTGGGCTAACCACTGACAAACCGTGCTACTTAACCTTCCACCAAAGCTAATAACTAGTTGAAATTGTTCCATACAAAAATATAAAAGATATACTCAAATATAACAAAAACAAACAAACATAAAATACAAATAAAAGTATAAATAAGAAAATATAAGCAACTTGTGTGACTGTCTTAATTACTTACTCGAAATTTCCTTTTTTAACTCGAAAAACAAGTTATATATACATTAATCAATGAAGAAAGTATCACGAAATGTTCTTCAAGTTGAACCTACGTCATCGGTAGAGCTGTAACTTGTTGGGGGGCAACTGCGCCCCAGAGAAGCAACCCGTGGTTCGAGGGGGCTCATTTTCAGACAAAATTTTCTTCCTCCATATACGATACGAACATGAAATTACAAATGAAGCATCAAATATGGTCGCTAAATTGCATAAACAAAACAGCACACAAAAGCTAATAGAACCAAAAATGAGTCGTGGAACCACTTCAGTAATATTTATTCGTATGACTTTAAGATTTATCAATATTTTCACCTTAATAATTTTGGCATGTATGGAATGCATGGATTGAGTAACTAACGGAACCGCAGACCTTCGTGCGGAAGGGCCCACTGACTCAGGTAGGCCAATAAATTTTAAAGGAAAGTTGAGAAGACGGGCTCCAATAATTATAAATCAACTTTTTCTAGGGGCCGAAATATGCTTATTAATGCTTGAACCGCAGAAAAGAGTTGAGTTGTTTTTGAGTTTAACGTCCCGTTCACCAGCGAGGCTATAAAAGACGTGAACCTACTGATTAACGTAGAATACTAACCATAGTAGCTCCCGCTGGGCATTGCACCCGGATCTCCCATGCCAAATACCCCCCAAAAAAGAATCTAAGTTACGCCCTGGTCATTAGGTGCAGGGATTGTCCCGATTTACATTATATTTCGTCTTTCATATAACTTCCAATTTCCAAAGAAGAAAAGAAGACAGAGATTATGTTCACATTCTTTAAGTTATATCAACACGTGACAAAAAGACAGTTTTGTATTTATGTTCCATAACTACTAGTTTATTTTCTTATATTCATATGAGGGAATTGTGGCAGATTGTGGCAACATGATCATAAGGCTGCTGATCATGAGGCGCAATCCACCAGGGGTTCGAATTCCTCTGAAGAGCAAGGTCGGAATTTTAATTGCCCTCAGTATTTCTGTGTTCTTGTTCCTGTAGTGTTTGAAATAGCTTGAAAGCACGTGAGGTGCCAGTGGCGAAGAATAAGAATCCGGTTGGGGCGATTTCCTAAAAAATATATGAAAGCAGGAAACTCCCAATGCAGCTACCTGGGTTCAAATCCCTACGCAACAATTATTAATTTTTCTGAATAGGAAGATAATGTTTATGTAATTGGTGTTGTAATTATGCCATTCCTTTATTATTATTATTATTATTATTATTATTATTATTATTATTATTATTATTATTATTATTATTATTATTATTATTATTATTATCATTACCACAGAAGGAAAGAAAAAGTAACATAGTCGAAGATATTCATAGTAACAGAAAACATATAGAGTATGTTAGATGTTTCTTAGGTTTACAGATGAACGCAATAATTTTATTATGTTTACTGATTTACAGATAGAACTATCATTTTATGACAAGAAGGGAATATAAAAGATTTGCTAGCTGATAATAGTAATGCATTTTGTTTCGCCCTTCTTCTAAGTAGAAAGGTGAGCTGACATTTTAAATAGGATCATTCTTGTGACTAGCGCTCTCTATTGTAAGTTCGATCGGTATTAGCAATTTGTGCACAGCTAGAAACAATTCCTTAGAACTCATTTTTGGTCCATAATACAGCAGTAAGGACGTGTTTAGCCCTTATGTGTTCATCAATTCTTGCCCAAACACGCTAGTTGCCAGAGAGTTACGAGGGTTGATACAGATGACGTAATTTTGTCATTGGCGTTTCATCTGTAAAGGAAGTTGTCTCAGTTCTTAGACTCAGAAAAATTGAATATTTTTCATCTTTCTATAGAGCAGAAGTATCATTTTTGTAGATTTTAAAAATGTACTGAATTTCCACATTCGGAATCAAATTCGCGTAATCATCATTACGAAACTTACGCTTAAGCCACTACTCTAAGGCATCACTGTTCTAGGAGAAGGAAAAAATGGAGCTGTAGTGAATTCAGTAATTACACGCTTTTACGATTCTAGTGTAATGGTGCTGAAACTTTCCGTACTCAGTCATGATAAAATAGTAAAGTATTATGCAGAAAGAATAGTACAGAGAAGTTAACTTTAAATTGACACATATGTACGGAGGATCTGCTATATGCTGTCGCCTCGGGCCCTAATTTCTCACGGCACGGTATTGGGCAGATACTTATATTTATTGGAATCTGGTGTTTCAGGGCACTGAATTATTTTAACGAACCCTTCTCAGTACCTTGTTTCCTATTTTTACGCATTTTACTCATCTCTACGTGTTTTCCACTAACTCTTTAAGAAGAGGAACAAAAGCATAGACACATGGAAGACAGTCAAAATCACAAACACTATTCGCGCGTTCTTTCCTTCCCTGAAGTAAAGCAATTAAATATTTTGAACATGAAAATTTTCTTTTTCCATTTTCTATGTGGTGCCAAATCTAGATTTTGAGTAGGTCAGTGGGCCGTGGGTCAATAGTATGTGAACCACAGGGACTCATCATCCACTGTGACCCACTGCGACGCACCACCCACAGTGACCCACCACTCATTATGACGCACTCTTACCAACCGACCCTCTCTGCTCAATGTAGACAGCATCTTCTGACGCGACAAAAACCCAAAAGTCAATTTTCCTTCTAGGTTCCAAAGAAGAAAATACGACAGAAATTAATTTCACACTCTCTGAATTATTTCAAAACGTGCAGAAATAGTGTGTGCTATGATTATCTAACATACCTACTAGTTTATTTTCTTATCTTTGTCAAAGGAGTTGATGGTAAAGTGTGAGAGAGCTGCCATTATAGTCATAGGGGTCGAATCCCTTTGTTCGATTTATTATTTTTTCCTGATTGGAAGGTATGGTTTCCTGATTGGAAGGTATGGTTGCATAAGGTATGGTTCCGTATTTGATAATGTAATTTTTATTCCTTTGTTATTATTATTATTATTATTATTATTATTATTATTATTATTATTATCATTATTATTATTATTATTATTATTATTATTGGCTACATATTTTATATATTATGAATTTTCTGATTGGATTCCACGTCTTTTTTTCAATAAACAACACACTCCATTGAAGGGGACTTGGCGGAGGGAAATATCGTCTTGTTGCTTTTTATTTCTTTACTTGCATGCTACACCAAGCCTGGATACTACATTTCATCTTTCTATATCTACGGGAAATACCCTAAATGTTGTGATGATCATAAGGGAGTAAGTGAATAAGTGCTGAGATCAATGAACTTGGCGTATTAACAACATTTAACCTTTTGTCACTCGCGCCAAATTTAGTAACATAACTACTCGCGCGTTTGCTTTTTTCCAACATTGACATTTTGAGATACAAACAATATATTTAGTAAACTTATTTGAAGTAATGCATGCAATTGTTGAGTAAATACTTAGGATATTTGGAATTGTTGCTATAGTGCT
This sequence comes from Thermobia domestica, assembly GCF_964235325.1. Taxonomy (NCBI): domain Eukaryota; kingdom Metazoa; phylum Arthropoda; class Insecta; order Zygentoma; family Lepismatidae; genus Thermobia; species Thermobia domestica. The sequence continues at coordinate 306,059,088 of NC_137455.1, forward strand.
GTCAAAATGTCTTGATCCGTGGCAAAAATGCGAACTAAAGTTCAAACCATCGACACATCCACGCGTTGAGCCAATAAGGGTTCAGCTGTTGCTAAACGAGAGAGCCTTGGCGAAAGGGAGTGAATTCCTTCAGCCGATAGCAACGCTTGGAACAGAAAACTAGGTGTCAAGTCAATGTGGTATATCTATAGCTTGTCAATATCTCTTCTCTGAGATCGGCTTTCGAAATCATCGAATCTAATGCCCTGAGTAGCAGTAAAAAGCTCGTGTAACTCATTGCTGCTCTTACGATTAGAATTCCTGTTCCGTCACATGTCCACAGTGATCGTACATCATCACGTGCTCCTTTCTTTTGGCAATCAAATAAAGACGTCGAAATAAAGTCATTAATTTTGCTCTTGAAGTTGCTGTACAGTTGCAGTGCGTTCTTCGCCGAAACTTGTTCGTAATTTATCCAAATAATTGTTAGTACATTTTACAATTTCATCAATCACGGCTATATCGATAAATTTCGAAAAAAAAAAACTGTTTACTCAGTGATACCCTTAGCAGTAAACTTCGGTTCTAGCATCTTTTTCACAATGTTTTTACACTTTGTCTTTGCTGATGCTGCCAGTTACTATTTACATTTTGTTTTCCTGTCTTTCCCAATGAAACAATATTTTCACTGTAACTGTAATTCACATCCATATCGTTTGCATCTGAATCTGCATCTACACTGTTCTTATCTGCTTCACTATCATGATCAATATCATCTTCATTCACTTTTTCATTACTTCAATCCGCATCACTTTCAGCAGCCACTAATTTTCGATAGTTAACATCAGACTCATCATTAATATTGTCAAGCCACTTCTCTATCTCACTTCTATTCAAGAAGCGAGACGTTGCTTAGAAAAATAAAACTTCACTCATAAACAATAATTATCACATTAACGATCGCGCGTTGGAAAATTTCAAACTCCATAAAAATATATGTTTGCTAGTGTTATCACGGAACTACTCGCGCGTTTGAAAAAAGCAAACGCAGACGAAACTATTTCCTCAACCTGTACTGGAAGCTACTACAATTGCAGCACGTCAGCGAGCTTTAGGGTGAAAGAGGGGAAGGAGCCATTTGAGGAATAGCAGTGAGGGTGACTCCGGTAATGCGACCCCATTCGTAAAAATCATTAGTTTTTACTCACCTGTTTGCTTTTTTCCAACAGCGCGAGTGACAAAAGGTTAAAATATCAGGTTCAGAAAAGTCATGACGTATTTCGGTAAAATATGACAGATGATGATTTGTGGATATACTGGAGTTATTCGGGTCATGCAATAATTTGTCATGAATAGCTAACGTGTTGAGCGTTTTGTGTAGTAGTATTGCTCTTTGTTTGGTTGGCTTTATAGAATTGATAACATATAGAAAATAATTGCATATTCTCTATATTTGGTTGTTTTACTTCAGGCAAAGGAAGAACGCACGAACAGTGTTTGTGATTTTTACTGTCCTCAATGTTTCTGTGTTTTTGTCCCTCTTCAAGAAGTTAGTGGAAAAACTATAAAAGTGAGTAAAACGCTTAAAAATAGGAACCAAACGTACTGAGGAAGTATCGTGAAATTAATTAACTTTATAAAAATAATCCCGTGCCCTGAAACACCAAATTTCAATCAATATAAGTATCTGCCCAATGCCGTGCTGTGAAAAATCAGGGCCCGAGTCGAGAGCATATGCATCGCCTCCGTACATATGAGTTGCTGTCAATTTAAAATTAATTTCTCTGGACTATTCTTTCTGCATAAAACTTTAGTATTTTATCACGACTGAAATCAGAAAGTTTCAGCATTATTACACTGGAATCATAAAAGTGTGTAATTACTGAATTGACTACAGCTCCATTTTTCCTTCTCCCAGAACAGTGATGTCTTTAGTGGCTTAAGCGTTAGTTTCGTAATTTTGGGGATGCGAGTTCAATTCCGGGTGTGGCAATTCAGTAAATATTTTCAGTCTACAAAACTGATACTTCCGATGTATATTAAAATGAAAAATATTCAATTTCTCTGGGTCTAAGAGTTGAGACGACCTCCTTCACAGCTGAAATGTAAACAACACAAAATTACATCATCCGTATCAACTTCATTCGTAACTGTCTGGCAATAACGTGTTTGGACAAGAGCTGATGAATACCTAAGGGCTAAACATGTTTTTACTGCTGTAGTTTTGGCCAAAAATGGGTTCCAAGGAATTGTTCGTAGCTATGCACAAATTGCAAATTGTGATCGAACTTACAACGCTCGTCACGGGAATGATAATATTTAAGACGTCAAGTCGCCTTTCTACCTAGAAGAAGGGTGAAACAAAATGCATTACTGGTATCAGCTAACAAATTTTTATATTCTATTTGTTGTTGCCATAAAGTGATAATTCTATTTGTAAATCCATAAGCGTAATAATATTATTGCATTCATGTGTAAACCTAAGAAACATCTGAGACACTCTATATCTTCTCTGTTCCTATGAATACCTTCGACTATATTACTTTTTCTTTCCTCCTGCGGTAATGACGACAATAATAATAATAATAATAATAATAATAATAATAATAATAATAATAATAATAATAATAAAGGAATGACATAATTACAACACCAATTACATAAACATTATCTTCCTATTCAGAAGAATTAATAATTGCTATGTATTGATTTGAACCCACGTAGCTGCAATGGGAGTTTTCTGCTTTCACAATTTCGTTGTAAAAAATCTTCCCAAGCGGAGTATTGTTCACCGCTTGCACCTCAAGTCCTTTGGACCTATTCCAATCACTACAGGAACAAGAACACAGAAATACTGAGGGCAATTAAAATTCCGAACTTGCTCTTCAGAGGAATTCGAACCTTAGTGGCTTGCGCCTAATGATCAGCAACCTCATAATCATATGGCCTCAATTTGCCACAAATTTCTCATATGAGCATAAGAAAATAAACTAGTAGTTATGGAACATAAACATAGAACTGTCTATTTCTACACGAGCAGATACAACTTAAAGAATGTGAAAATAATTTACGTGTTTTTCTCTTCTTTGAAAATTGGAAGTTACGTAAAACACGAAATGTAATGTAAATCGGGACAATCCCTGCAACCGATGACCAGACCGCAACTTTGATTTTTTTTCTGAGGAGGGGCAAGCATTAATAAGCTGAATTGGCCACCCTAGAAAAAGTTCTTCTTCTGATTCTTGGATCCCCTCTTTTCAACTTTCTTTTAATCTTTATGGGCCTCCCGGAGCATGTGAGCCCTCCCGCAAAGTAAGGACTTGTGTTCCGTTAGTGACTCCCTGGCCCATTCCATAAATGACAAATTTATTAAGGGGACAATATTGATAAATCTCAGAGTCATACCAATAAATGCTTTATTTTGATCAGCTAATAGTAAACATTTTTACTGAAATGGGTCTAAGACTCATTTATGTTCTATTTACCTTTTCTGTGCTGTTTTGTTTATGTAATGTAGACACGCTATTTAATGTTTCATTTGTAATTTCATGTTCGTATCGTATATGGAGTAAGAAAAGACCCCTCGAACAGCGGGTAGATGGTCTGGGGGCAGTTGCTACTTGCCCTCACAAGTTATGATTCTGCCAATGGCGTAGCCTCAATTTGAAGAATGTTTCGTGATATTTTCCTCATTGTGGAACGTCTATATAACTTGTTTTTGAGTTAAACAAGGAAATCTCAAGGTAGTCATTAAGACACTCACACAAGTTGCTTATATTTTCGTATTTATATTTTTATTTATATTTTCTTTATATTTGTTTGTTTTCGTTTTATTTGAATATCTTGTTTATATTTTTCCATGGAACGAATTTAACTAGTTATTAGTTTGGGTGGAAGTTTAAACGGCGCGGCGGGTGAGTGGTCCAGTCGTGTTGTAGCGGCGGTGGAAAGCAGGCCTGCGGAATGCGCTGTTGCTTGTTTATACGGCATATCTTCATACTTCAAGCTAGAATTCTTCTGATCGTCTAAATGGTAGTGAAACGAGTTAATACCTTGCGTGTAAACTTTAGTAATGTGCCCAATATCTCGCCCAATCACTTATAGAATGCATGAATTCATATTTGAGAATTGAATTAAGCAATGACCAAGTTGTGAGTATTGAATTAGACAATTACTGACGTTGTGTGTTCGTTAAGTTAATATCCCAGCTTTTGTGTGAACATATAATTCGTGATAACAGTACTCGATTCGATATACTGATGAAAATGGGATGTATGATGTGAGTGTGGAAGTTGGAAATAAGCTTGTTACTTTAGTTAAATTATCTTTAGTGCCAACTGAATTGGACGATGAAGAAATACCAAAAGTGTTGAAACCATATGGTAGTGTCAAAAATAACAAGGACGAGTTTTATGATAGTAGTCATCAATACAGAGTGCGTACTGGGCGGAAATTGGTGTACATACAGTTAGATAAGGCCATTCCATCGTCTATTGAAATGCAAGGGCAACGATACTTAGTATCTTATTTTGGTCAGCAACGTATCGGTTTTGCTTGTAATAGCACTCATGATCGATTTGACAATGTGACAAACGTAACGTAAACCTATTGTGCAACCTTCAACCGAAGTTAACCTAGTCCGGACACTTAATTCGGTTACGAGTGTAAAACCTGTTGTTTCATTACCTTCGTTTTTAGTGACAAGGATTTTCCTGCATTAACTAGTGAGAGTGATAAAGTTGTGTTACCTTCTTGTGCGGAGATAGTTAATGGTGACACTGCTATCGTTCCATCGGTAACTTCGGCTACTTCTGAATGCAGATGTAATCCAGTGCTTGAGCATACTTCGGATATTCAGCCATCTGTCGAGGTTTCTTTACCTCCCGCAACAGGTTCTGTTTCATCTCCAGTTATCGTTAGTGTAGCCGACTCAATACCTCCAGCGGTCGCTATCGCTGACGCAGCTGACTGTGTTCCTGACGATATAAGTGATGTGGCAGATGTTCCTATTACTATTGACAGTGGTCCCTCTGAGAGTGAGAAATATATTTCATCTTATAATCATACCTTCCTTTTAGCTTCAGTTCTCTCGCAAAGTAGTTTTAAAGATAAGAAGAGACGGAAAACGGTGAAAGACTGTAAAGTTTCTTCATCTGCTAGAAAACCTGATAAACCAGCTAGTCATGCTTTGTACAGGATAACTAGTGCTAATGTTTCCAACAATTGCAGCTTGCTATACCAACTTCGGTAGAAGACAGTGCTTCTGAATCTGTGGAGTCTCCACTTTTTGGTGCCACTGTCACCTAGTGATTCTTGTGTGTGGCATTATATGTTTTGTAATGTGTTTCCGAGTTAGTCCTCCTACTTCGTATCTACGTCATCTCATCATGTGTTATCAAGTCTGTCTCCTTCCCTACTTTTTCATGACAATTGTTCTTACCATTGCTAGTATTAATGTAAGTGGAATATCTTTACCCACACAGTATCACGGTCTGTCTGACTTTCTGTTAAAATCTGAAATTGAGGTGGCTTTTTGCTAGAAGTAGGTCCGGAAGTGGTGAATGTATATGATTCATATCACGTTTATAATAATTCAACGTATAATCGTCTTGGTACTGCAATTTTGGTTAAAGATGGGTTACCATTTACGAATGTACAATCTCACCCCACTGGTAGAATTATACGAGGTGATTTGTTTGGTATGACTATGATCAATGTGTATATGCCATCTGGAAGTCATAATCTTTGTGCGCGCAACACATTTTTTGCGACTGATGTTGCGACATCCTTTAGTTGTGCTTCAGACAATGTGATTTTGGGAGGGTGATATAAATTGCGTATTAAATAGAGCAGATATGGACCCAGGGTTTAACTATTTTGCTTCTCTTGATGAACTCATCTCTCATTATCCTTTGTATGATGCGTGGCAAGTAAGGAACAATGATCTGTTGGGGCACACCCTGATTCGTCAGAATAGTGCCCCGAGAATCGATAGATTCTATTTCATGGAATCTCTTAAATCTCAACTTTTTGATATACAACGTTATCCTGTTTGTTTTAGTGATCATCTGTCTTTAGTGATGAAAGTTAAGATTCCATATGATAAAATTGTGCGTGGACGTGGTTACTATCATATGAATGAAACTATATTAACAGATGAGGGATTTCTTACATTGTTTATTGGATTATTGGAGTAAATGGGATTATTGGAGACAGCAAGCAAAACGGTATCCAAATATCCTCATATGATGGACTACCTATTGTAAACCTAACCTAATACGCTTCTGTAAATGGTACTCTGGTGAACGCTCTCGTGATCGCCTAAAATTGTATATTTTTTACGGATGTTTCTTAGAGGCTCAACGAGATTATCTTTCCGACAGAACATTGTTGCCCCTTGTTAAAAGATACAAAGAAAGACTCTTAGCTTTTCATAGGACTCCAAATCAAGATGTAAAAATTAGGAGTAAGGCTCTTATGATTGATGTAACTGAACACTGTTCGCTTACTTACGTTTTGCAAGAAAACCGCGTGGCAAGCGCTACCTGACCAAGACAGCTCCTACTCCGGGTGGAGATCACTGCAAGAATGTTTTTGCAATTCAAAAGGTATTTTATGATCATTGTTTTAAACTTTTCGGTGCATCGCGAGAACTGGATTTTCCGAAGTTTATTTTTGATGTTATTCCTAACGTCATAACAGATGATGATAATACGTCTTTGACGGCGCCTTTTACACTTGAAGAAGTAAAGTTGGCAACATTTGCTGCAAAGCCAGGGAAATCGCCCGGACAAGATGGAATATCGGGTCTATTATATCAGAAACTTAGCCACGTCATGGGTCACACACTTACTGAAGTGCTCAATGCTTGTTTTTTTTTTTTTTTTTGCCTCCGAACATACATATCGACCCAATTCTGCTGTCACTATTTTTATACCCAAAGTGCCTCAACTAACAATGGTTGAACATTTCAGACCTATTTCCCTTTTAAATACTGATGTTAAAATTATTAGTCGTTGTTTGGCTTGTACATTAGCTCCATTTATGAATAAGTTGCTAGGTGATTTGCAATATGCTCCAGTTAAGGGTAAGATTATATATCAGCTTTTAATGAATGTTAGAGATTGTATTACAGTATGTCAAGATTGTGAGATTACCGTAGCTATTGTTAATTTAGATTTCCATAATGCGTTTGATAACATTGAGCATTCCTATTTGTAGAGAGTTTTGAATGGTTTTGGTTTTAATTTTCGGATAATACAATTGTTTAAGTTCTTCTATAAAGACGCTACGATTAAATTAAATATTAATGGTCATTTTACCATTCCAATTAAAGTAGTTCGTAGTATTCGACAAGGAGATCCTATAAGCTTACAATTATTCACCTTTGCTATTGCACCCTTCTTCTATGATGTGAACCGCAAGATTCAGGGTTTTGATGTTATTGCACGTCCTCTACGTGTGTGTGGATATGCTAATGATGTCAATGTTTTCCTTCATTCTGTTCATGACTGCAACCTTTTGATGCAAAGTGTTGCTAATTATCAACAAGTGTCAAGAGCTTTATTCAATAGAAAAAATCAACCGGTTTTATAATATATAATTCTGAGGAGTTTAGTAAAATTCAGGACATTGTATTTCAATCTAGATTTAAAATACTAGGAATATCATTTATGGGTAATCTTGTTGAAACAGTAAGATATAATTATGACTTGTCACTAATAAAATCAGGCATTTGAGTTTCTTGCATAAATGTAGGTCACTATGTCTTTTGCGTGTTTCGTGTTCGCTATAATGACATCTGTTTATCGGTAGCAAACTGCACATCATTCACGTGCAGTTCAAGGCTGAGAGTTTGTTTATATGACGTAACTTGACTGCCTTAGTTGAAGTTGTACCTTCTCCCACTAGACACTTGATGCGATATTTATTGGACACGATTGATCCAACACTGCCGTTGGCGATCACTTCTCTCCCCTCAAGTTGGCCTTACTTAAATAATGTCTTGTGTGCCTATATCTATCAATCTCATCGAACTCCCGATGTTTTGACTTTAACAAGTAAACAATGGTATATGCACCACCTACATCAGTTATCACCATGCTAATTGATAGAAAGAGAACCAGAATACAATTGGCATATTATAATTCGTAATATACACTCAAAATATTTCACAGCAGAAAATAAATCCTTTTGGTACATAGTAATGAATGACATTGTAGATACGAAAGTAAAACGAAATGAATGTGGCTTTAGTGCCGATATAATATGTTCTTTCTGTGGTGCCGCTGATTCCTTGAGTCATAGATTAACAACTTGTGTGAACAGCAAACTAATCTGGTACCAATTGCAGCAATTTTTGGGTATTATTATGCGCCAACCTCGTCGCTCAATCGAGGTCAATCTCCTGTTGCAATCGGAATATCCTCTGTATACCAAAACGAGACACAATTCTGTTATCTGGCTTGCAGCGCAAAAAATTACGTATGTACTCTCACTGGAAACTGCAGGTAATTCTTCGTTTTATATTGAATATCTTGAAGCTAATTATGACAAAATGAGCTCCCTTTTGAAAACTTGTACTTTTGCTCGTTTTCTCGGCAATACCATATATGCGTAATTAACTTGTACTCCTTTGTTACTCCAATGAGGTTTTAGTAATTTGTAAAACTTGTGTATATGCTACACAAGTTGTTTTTTAAGACATGCACAAATTGTACAACTTGTATCTATGCTCCATAAGCAGTTCTTTTTTCTTTCTTTATTTTTTTCTCTCCCCTTGAGTTATATTGTGCATTATTAGCTGTATGTATTTATATTGTTCTTCAGTTGTGTGAATGATCGAATGTATTCAACTCTATTAGCTAATTAAAAGTTGTTAAAAAGTGGTTAGCGCATTGAACGTCTATTTGGCAGACTCGGGTTCGAGTCCCGGCCAGGCTGAAGCGTTTTTATGTTTCAATTTGAATTTCAATGCATACTCAGTGGGATAAGCAAGATCTTCTCTAGTCCATAAAGGAGAAGATATTAGAATGAGGAGAATTGGACAAGGTGTCTCAACGGAGGCAATCATTTGCAAAATTATTTCCAGCAGTTGTTCTAGATTTGATATTTTCAGCTACTTTCAAGCATTTTCTGATTCGTATGTGTTCACCTATTTTTCTTTGATTATACAGTATATAATGAATAATACATTACATACAAGCAATTGTCAGATTAACATATGTCGTTCATTGGACAACACGCTCTGAAATGGAGAGATTGATCTCAGAACGGCGAAATGCTTCGTGCATCATCTACTCACAATTTTACTTCCTTACAGACTTTACTCTGTGCTACCAACTGCTGTCATCTACTTTCAAGCATTTTCTGATTCATGCGGGGTCAGTGTTTTTATTTCTCTAAACATACAGTATATAAATAAATAATATATTACATACACAGCAATAGCGACTTTGAAAAGCACGAACTGAACCATAGAGATTCATCTTAGATTCGAGAACTGTTTCGTTAGTCACCTACTTTACAATTTTACCTGGATAAACACCTCGATCAGGACTACCAACTGCTGTCAGTGCCGAGAAAAGTTGCGTGTAAGTTGGGTTGCACCTGTCGAGGCGTTCTTACAATCACAAATGACCTGGACCACAAGTAATGGAATTAGAGCGCTTAGGGTGGTGGGATTACTTTTGTGGATGGCTGTACAGTTACATTTCCGTTTTTGATGTATGTACTACCACGTTAATACATCTATATATATATAATGTAATGTAAACCCAACGTTTCAAATTTTCAGCATAGGTTGTTTAAAAGGAACAAACATTTGTTCCAAATACAATCGAAAATCATTAGCATTATATTAATTGTGAGAAATGTCATGTCGATACATTAAATTATGTTGAATTTTTATGTTGATTATTTCGCGACACGTATAAGTTCCCGGTCAAGAATGAGCTAAATTCTGGATCATTTGGAATCTTAGCTAAACAAGCTGTAGCAAATCGTCAAAGACAAATGAGAAGATTAGAGACGGAAATGATTCATTGTCGATACACGTTAGTGAATTGACGTCAATTGTATGTTTGCTAGCATAATCTGTAATTTCAACACCTCAGATGATTAGTTATTGATACCGTGCTATTATTTGGGAGATATTTACCCATCGCGAAAGTTAATTGCGTGTTTCAGTTCTTCTAGACATTCACATAAGAAACTCTACTTAGGATCAATAACGTAATACACAAATGTAAAATGAGAAGGAACATGAATAAGTTAAACAATTAAATAAGTTAAAATATGTATAGTCTTAATTTTTACGTGTAAAAGATAGAAATGTTACTAACAAATTATTCTCGTTGTGTGTTTCAGATGCGTGTTGTTTACCTGCTGGATGTTAATGACTACTTTTGCAGTATTGACTGCTGTAAACATCTATACTAAGCAGATTAATAGCTTGGTAAAGTATGAAATGGAATTAGCATCTGATCCTACAAATATTACTGCACCAGCGTTTGGATTTTGTTCTGTTGGTGTTGATTGGAACGTCTCGTAAGTTTTTTTCTTTGGAATAATTATCAAAAAAGATAATGGTTGTTAATTTCTCACTATAGTATCATTTTATGCATCGTTAAAATATATGTTGCTACTCTGTTTCTTCATTATAATTTTTTTTTCAACGCGACTTTGAAATATCAAGTGCAGGAGATCAGTTTGCTTTGTCAAAGGTTCTTAGTTAGTTCGTGGCTCACTGAGGCATAAGCGAAAGCAAAAGTACAAAGTATCGGCAAGAGATGATATGCGTTGCTATATATCATCTCTTGTTATATTTACTATTAAGAAATAAGGGAACACATATTTCTTTCCAATCGAGGTTGCTACGGACAGTGCATTCTTGTCAAATATTTTTACGTACTATTATTTTCTTGTTAAGTCGTATCTTCTTTCACTCCAGGAATAGTGTTAATTAAATATTTCCTTTCTGACGCAAGTATTGCTTGATGTTCCTTCACAACTTTATCTGTTTGTTTAATCATGAGATGTTTTGCTTATGATGAATAATAAAAACACAGTATACAATACTGGGTTGAGTTAATTTTGAGTTTAAGGTTCGTTCAGTAGAGGATTTATATGAGACATAGACCTACTGATTAACATGTAATCCGAACCACATGGGCTTCCGCCTAGAAGCGGACGACGGTGTTTTACGCTACACAACTCTGAATAATAGGATTGAAATAGTTCATTAGAAAACATAATATAGTCAATACTACAAGATTTTTGTAATGTACATACTTCTAAGTACTAGAGCACGATCGAAGGATGGTGATATGATTTTCTAAAACTGCTTTAATACGAGAACAGCTGCATCAACAGAAAACCATCTAAGGGAAAAAGGTAAATCATTTCAGGAGTTAAAGTTGACTATTCCATAAGGTTCACTTTCTTCTGCAAAGTCATCGAAGATCAGAAATTTTTGAATAAATGTTAAGTAAAATTTCGTGGAACAATATAGTGATAGTGTTGGTTAGTTACAGCAAAAGTAAATGATGAGTTTTGGGAGAAATCAATTTTAAATAATAAAGAAATTCCGATGAAATAAATAAAGTAAGAGCAATGCTACTTCGGAATCTCGGGAAAGCGTTAAAGAGAACAAGACGAAGTAATATTTTAAAGTTGTCTTTCACCATCTTCTAAAACTGTGGTGTCATCTTCAAAAAATTTTAATTGGTTTAAAGAAAAATATACATTTTTTTATTTTGAGGGGAGGGTACTCCTAGGTCAGTGTACACCCAAGCACAAAAGTATCTCCGCCCCTAAGTGATTTAGTTCCATTACTTGGAGTCCAGGTCATTTGCAATTGTGAGAACGTTTAGACAGATGCAACCTAATTTACACGTAACTTTTCTCGGCACTGACAGCATTTGGTAGCCCTGATCCAGGTTTTTATCCAGGTAAAATTCTAAAGTAGGTGACTAACAAGAAAGTTCCCCATTCTAAGATGGATCTCTATGGTTCAGTTCGTGTTTTTCAAAGAACGCCATATATTTATTTATCTTAATATTCCTGTGTATGTAATTCATTATTTCTTTATATACTGCATGTTTAGAGAATTAAAAACACTGACCACACATGAATTAGAAAACGCTTGAAAGTAGATAAAGATATAAAATCTAGAACAACTGTTGGAAATAAATTAGTAAATGATTGTGTTCATTGAGAGACCTTCTCCAATTCTCCTCATTCCAATATATTTTTCTTTCTGAAGGAGAGAAAATATTGCTTGTTACATTGAGAATGTATTGAAATTGAAATTGAAACATTTGAGGAAGTTAGAGCTGACCGGTATTTGAACTCTGGTAATCCGAATAGAAGTTCAATGTGCTCACCAATTACCTGCCGCATCACTTGATCTTTCATCTAAACTATTAGCTACTTAGAAGCATTGCATGTAAGAGCATACACAATATACTCGTACTAATACTCGTATAAGGAGACGTTCCTTATGAATGTCACAATGACTTACTCGAGGTTGACTTCTTTTACTCAAAAAGAAGTGATATAGAAGAAGTGAAGAAAATGTCACGAAACGTTCTTCAAGATGAGGCTACCTCATTGTTTTTAACTGGTTCCGATTTACATTACTGCAATTCTTCCTCACCGTAACTTCTAATTTCTAAAGTAGAAAGACTGGCAGACATTATTTTCGCATTCTTTGAATTACATCAACATGTGTAGAAATAGTGTGTGCTATGTTTATTTAACATAACTATAAGTTTATTATCTTTTCTATGTGTGAGGAATTGATAGCAAAGTGTGAAAACAGAGAACTGCCATTTCGGTAACTCGCGTTCGAATCCCGGCGTGACATTTACTTTCTTCTTTATTGGAAGCTATTGTTTACGTTATTATTATTATTATTATTATTATTATTATTAATAATAATAATAATAATAATAATATGCGCATAGTTATATTAATTTCGATGGCAACTGTCGCCGAATATTAGAAAGTGAATATGTGATAACTATGAAACAAAGTAAATAGATGCGTGCAATTATATGGTGAACGCATTTTGTTTTATCCCAAGCGATTATCGACCAATATACACTCTTAAAGGAGCACTGTGTTGGTAAAATCAAAATGACTCAATGATGTATCCCTCTAAAACGAGACAATTAACGAGACGACATTGGATTTTTATAACGAGACAGCTTCAAATGTCGTAAGCCCTAACATAAATATTGTCAAGACAATAGATAATTTATTAATTTTTTTGGTTTAATTTGTAATATTGTCTTGATTTTAAGAAATCTAATTTAATGTTATTTGTTTGTAAAAAGACATGTGCAAGTAAAACACAATGTGTATATTCCAGATTATACGCATTCTAGTCCAAGAACAAGAGTTTGTAAATTTATGTAATAAATTTGTAAACATTCACACTTTCTTCGGACAATGAGGACATCAAGAAAAATGACATTGGTTCGTGTCACCATGATTGAATCGAGGTTATGAGAATTTGGTTGAATAAGATCTTTTCAGATCTGGGACACACGTGGATGAAAATCGGCCCCGAGTGCTGAAATCATATTACCGGAACGTCAGCGCTCTGAGTTGTATAAAAACCTTTTGTTTTATTCAATGAAGATCATTCCGTCGGCATTCATTTCAAGGAGATCATTCAATGTTTGGACGAGGATTCCGTCGAGATCATTACTTCGAGATTCAGTCTTGGTTCATTCTCGAAGAGCAGACGTTCATGGATGAATTCATTAATTAAGCCTAAGAGCATCCATTCAGTCATTCAGTTATTCGTCGAGATTAAGTATCTTTAGTGTTGTTATTCAGAGAATCGTTAAAGAATTATCAACGTCAAATACAACTGACTGCTGTCTGTGGGATACGAACATTCAGTGCTTGGTTCGAACATCATCACCAAGAACAGGTATGTGTCACAACCAAAATCTGTGCTAATCCAATTTGTTATTCATGGTTCATACACTAAACCACTCTCTCTCGAGTCCTCATTACACAACCAAAACTTCACACATAAATGCTTCTTAAGTTTGTTAAATACACGTGTTTTAAGTAGACGTTTTTGTTATCATATTCAATAGGGCTCTGGTTGTCCTTCAATCAATGCAACCAGTGGTGGATAATCCCCAACTTAGCTCTCAAATAATGCGAGTAAACATAGAGTTGCTTAATGCTAATTAGATCAATCTGGGGAGCTCAGAGTGCTCTACTTAGTCAAATTCTATTCAATTTTAATCAAGAGCAACCCAGGTTGGCAATATATACTGTATTTCTTACCACCAAGTCTAAGACCTGCACCGTCGAAGATTTGAGTCGAATCAGCCAAACCCGGATAGTGATGTTAACCGACTCAGTTCAGTTCAACTGAGCGAACAGCTCGAGCCAACTCCGGTGAGATGAGGCAAATATTCGGCTCAGGAGAGCTATCGGCTGGAGCCAGCTTGGTTGGGGTAAGCCTCAGCTCGTTTTTTTCGGCTCGAGTCGGCTTGGGTGGGTAAGCTACTGGCTTGGCTTGATAGGGAATGAGCTGTGATCCGATCCGTTCGAGCCGATGAGAACCCTAAACCCGGGTCAAGCAGTTTTGAACAAGTTTGACAGGCGCCTTCTAATTTGTAACGATTTTTGGTTTGAGTCCGTATTCTCGATTCTCCCGAACTTAAAACCAGAACCTACTGAACAATATCCTTGCCTCCTAGACTTCACGACTACCAAGGTCAGGAGTTCACTAGTGTTTGGTATTCAGATATACCTATGTTATAATAATAATAATAATAATAATAATAATAATAATAATAATAATAATAATAATAATAATAATAATAATAATAATAATAATAATAATAATAATAAGTAGTAGTAGTAGTAGTAGTAGTTGTTGTTGTTGTAGTAATAGTAGCATCATTGATAATCTTTATATAGTTTATGTAGGATACTTGAAGAAAGTACTTGAAACTACACACACCATTTGGCTCGATTTTCCTCGTTTTGACTCGACTCGAATCGAAACTCGAGTCAAATTCGAGTCGATTTGCAGCACATTTTTCGAGTCGAGCTCAAAGATGTCTGCTTCGAGTCGAGTCGAGTAAAGTTTAAGTTAAAACTTGCTCGAACTCACTCGTGCCCAACCCTACAATTCTTCTTTACCTTCTTGTTTCCAAAAAAGAAAAAACGATAGAAATTATTTTCAAATTCTTTGAATTATATCAACACATGTAGAAATAGTGTTTGCTATGATTATGTAAAATAACTACTAGTTTATTTTATTATCTTTGTTTGAGGAATTGATGTCAAAGTATGAGAGTAGAGCCTGCAATTACAGTGAACCGGGTTCAATTGCCGGGTTATTATTTCTTTTCTTTATTGGAAAGTATTCTTTACGTAATTGATATAGTAATTCTTTTCTATCTTTATTATTATTAGTATTATTATTATTATTATTATTATTATTATTATTATTATTATTATTATTATTATTATTATTGCAAAGTCGAGACTTGGCTACATATTTTATATTTTATGAATTTTCTGATTGGATTTCACGTTTTTTTTTTTTTTTTTTTTTGAATAAACAACACACTCCATTGAAGGGGACTTGGCGGAGGGAAATTTCGTCTTGTTGCTTTTTATTTCTTTACTTGCATGCTACACCAAGCCTGGATAATACATTTCACTTTCTATATCTACGGGAAATACCCTAATGGTTGCGATGATCATAAGAGACTAAGTGAATAAGTGATGAGATCAATGAACTTTGCGCATTAACAACATTTAAAGTATCAGATTGTCAGAAAAATCATGACGTTTTTTGGGAAAATATGACAAATGATGATTTGTGGATATACTGGATGCAATAGTTATGCCATGAATAGCTAAGACGTTGAGCGTTTTCTTTATTAATATTGCTGTTTGTTTGGTTTGATTTTACAGATTTGACCACACAGGACGATGGAAGAGCAAAAATTACACGTTGTCCATATTTTAGTGTTTTACTTCAGGCAACGGAAGAACGCACGAATAGTGTTTGTCTTTTAACTGTCCTCAATGTTTCTGTGTTTTTGTCCCTGTTCATAAATAGTTACTGGAAAAACTGTAAACGTGAGTAACGGGACATTCCATGTCAAATCAACAAGTTATCAGACTTCACCATCTCAGATATTTAGAAAAAGAAAGATGCACAGCTTTTTAACAGCGGGAGATGAAAAATCTCAAATATTACCTCTCTCCTCCTAAAAGTGTCATCTTACATGGTGTTAAAAAATGTCAAAAAGGACATTTTTCAGTTACTTTAATTATTGAAAATTGTCATACAATGGTTAGTATGTGCAGTAGAGACGTGAAACCAACACCATTAGAAAGCTTAAAGTTTGCTTCACAAGTTGTATTATGAGCTCCTTCGTGGCTAAGGGGTTAGCGTAGGCGCCTTTGGCGTGGGAGACCCGGGCTCGATTCCCGGCAGGAGCTCATGCGGTTTGGATCCCACGTCAATCAGTAGGTTCACGTCTCATATAGCCTCACTAATAAAGGTGACGCTAAACTAAATCAACTCAACTCAACAAGTTGTATTATACCGAGAAAACCTGTAAAATAAAAAGTAATGTGAATTTTCAATTTCGCATAGAAACCCACACCATGCCATAAAGGTCACCAACACCTAGTGACCTATTTGCCGGTAAATGTCGATCTTCGCTGTAGCAAAGCGACGAAGGACTGCCGCTAGTGTTCCGATGGCGGTAGGGTTTCCTTGATTCGAAAGATACATCTAAAGTCGGGGTGTGGAAATTACCACCCCATAGTAGCAAGGACTTCATTTTGGCCCGCGTTTCTTCGATTTGTCGCGGAGAATCGCGAAGCGACCAACATGAAATATCGCCAGTCATGTGCATGCGGTTAGCATTATATATTATTTTTTCCTGACGAATTGTTCCTGAAGTTAGCTACGAGGTCAAGAGTAATCCCTGGCTCTACAACATGAAGTGAAAAATCTTGAGATGAGTGCGTATAATTGTATGAATGTAGAACAACTGTGCCCGATTATTTGAAAGTGAATATGGGAGAACGATGATATAAAGTAAAGAGACTTGCATCATTTTATTATAACATTACTTGGCGAGCGGACTTTATCCGATCTCAAACAGTTATAATCTAATATACATTGTTACATGAGCACTCCAATTACTCAAATTTAAAAAAAATACATCAATGATTTATGCCACTACAAGCGACTGTTTTTTCATAGCCTGCGTGGCCGAATCGGAAGAACACGAGCCTCCTAATTCAAAGGTTGGTGGTTCGCGCCCATCCCGAGACACTTTGTTTTAACTTTTTTTAGTGTTTCTCAGACTCTCCGTAATATAAAAAAGATTACTCATATAGATGATTTAACATATTTTGGGGGGAGTAATTCTGTGGTTCATTGTCGTTTTGTCTTGTCTCTGCCACTAGTGGGCAGCTGGTGGTAGAGGGGCCACCGCGGGTCGTCGCTGCGGTGCCGCCAAATTTTGGCGAGATGTCGCTAGTTGCACATCTGTGGCCCACCGACGCTTACGGCATGACGAACGGATTAACGTGGATCCGAAACACATGAGCTTCGGCCGGGAATCGAACCCAACTTTATTTCTGTTTTCTCAACTAATATAGATCGTTTTCGATATTTTTTACAAACTCACACACTATATATTTCCCATATGTAGAAAGTGCACACCTCCCCTCAAAGAATAATAATAAAAAAAATGCTAAGAAACTTCCTGTTCATTTTCCATAAAGAGTTAATATACTGAATTTCAGCTCCGTAAGTTTAACGGCTTGTGAGATGCTCTATTTTTTGCAAATATTCGGATCCTTACTATCTTTTAGGATATTATTATAATTAGCGCAATATGATAACATCACGGTTTGGATTAAGGCCTAACTATATACCAAAAGTCATTTATTTAACTGTAATTAAGCGTTCTTGCATGTGAAAATGACCTGGACTGCAAGTAACGGAATTATAACACTTAGGCGGGAGATACTTTTGTTAGTGGCTGTAACACAAGGATACATCTTTACACATCTAGATAGTTTGGAACTTCAAGTTAGTTTATTGTAGTCAAATTCTAAATATAGAATGACTGTATTTGTAAGCTAGTTAATTATTCGTTTATTTGTTAAAAACTGGTTGAATGTCTATTTTTAATGTGATATTCCTTTTTGGGAATTGGACAATAATTGTAAAGTGAACTTCACGAGTTTCAGTTTAAGAAGAAGTGTCTCACTGTCCAAAGATTCATATAAAGTGTGCATCTACATCTTAACTTGTAATTAAAACATGTAAGTTTCAGCCGGGAATCGAATCTTAGTTTCAAATCCCAAAGATGCGTCCATGATGAAGCCATATATATATATATATATATATATATATATATATATATATATATATATATATATATATGTGTGTGTGTGTGTGTGTGTGTGTGTGTGTGTGTGTCAAATGTGTGTATTACAATAAAATATTTTTTTCTGTTGTACGTAAACAAGCAATACTCCTGGGATTAAAGGCATTATTTAGAAATCTTCTTGAGTCCTCTACTGATCAATATACCATGTAGTTCTAGTAAAAGACACTAATATTTAAATGTGCATTTCACCACTCCTTCAATTTATGCTATTGATTTTTCAATTGAATTTGAATCTGGAGGCGGCACAGTGCATAAATAGTATTAAAGAGTGCACAAACCACGTTAATCTTATGGGTTCGCATTGCGTGTTCATAATACCCGTGCTCAATAGCTGTCTCTGGTTCATGTTTACATTTACTCGTATGGGTCGACTCAGTTCGTTATACTAAAGCAACTACACATTAACAGATAATATTCTTCAGCTTCAACCACATTGCCACACGTCCTATCCAGCCTTTCGAGCCCAGCTTGAGTGTACAGTTTTCGTCAGGTGCAAAACAGTGATTTTGAAAAATATTATTATTAAAATTTAAAATTGACAATTGACAATTGACTAGCCTAAGCAATCAAATGTGTACGCTTGAAGTACACACTTACTCTTAATTTTTCCTAGCAAGGTCAACTAGGACGTACTTAGGAAACCTGTTAATCCTTAATATTCCAAAAATTATTATTCGTTAACAATTTGTAATCGTAAATTACAATTAATCCTAAGCAACAATCAATTCTAATTTATTACTTAATTATTATATAAATAAACACACCTAACATGTGTGCGTCCATTTAAGCAAACAACAAATACTTTTACTAATTAAATACAAAACATTACTCAGCAAAATGTCGTTGGATATAGAAAAAATAATGCTAAAATTTTATATCTTTAATTCACTGATTATTCCGAGAATGGCATAGTGGTGCCGGCAATTAGTTTTTACCATACAACTGTTGCATGCTCACTCATTCATTTCTCTTTTTTGCATCAAAATTTACAATGTCTTTATTTAAATCACTAATTATCAATACTTTAAACTTTACTAAAATTTTATTTACTGCACTATTTATTATTTGAATTTTAAATTTAATTGTTCATTAAATTTTTAAAATGTTACATATCACGGTTTGTGTTAAATTTCTTTATTGCAATAAAATATATTTTAATTTAAGTAGTGCAAGTATAAATTTTAGGGAGGAATCTTACAAAGGCTAAGAGAAAAACGAAAAAAATAAATATTTCATTCACACATTATATACTCATTTTCTGAATTCACTACAAAGGAGAAGTAACTGCAAATGTTTAAACTATATACTATTATCTTAGAATAATTTAAACTGCCAACTTATCCACTTTATCTCTATTAAAACTATTCACTCATTAAAATCAGAACTTAACAAAAATCCATAGCTGTAATCTTTATCAGCAATTCATTTTTGAAATGCAACTTCTTCGTAACCTAAACCTCTCGGTTTCACATTATACTATATATAAAATAGAATTTAAGAAAAGCTTTAAGTAGACACCCACTAATCCAATGATTTAAGAAGAGATAATTTTATTTCGGTATTATTAGTTAGTTCTCATTTCAGTAACAAGTTTCCACTACAGTCTCGTCCAAATTTGTTTCTTTTATGAGTTCACTTCTATGTAACTTGTCCTTGCGAATATCGTCACTTCCTTGCCCTCCCTTTTCAGTCTATGATACATGTTTGACCTACCGGACCACGTTGGGTATAATTTCTCCAAATGAACACAAGCAACCAAAGTACAATACAGAAGATGATTGACAGCCGATATAAAGAAGAATCCTTAGCCCTCCAAATGTATAAACTTGATGTTTTAAGAGTGTAATCATATGGACTAGATAATGTTTCATAATAGTTCGTTAGCTGGCTATGAACTCTATGCACTTCGGTTTGTAAGGCAACACTCGCTGTGAACGGTTCTAGTAGATCCCATCAGGGTAAAAGATTCAATGTGCATTATAGCAGTATTTTTGTAATAGGACTCATTTCAAAATGATGGCCAATATAACGTTCAAGTAATTGTTTTGACATGTTTAAGCATAATTGAGTCTTTTATGACATAGAACTATGTTTTTAAACAAAAAACTTAATGAAATTAAGTACAATTAACACCCAAAGGAAAAAAATCTGGTATTTTGAAATCGGCAACAATATAACTGTCAGCATCAGCAATATTGTGTATGATAAATGAAAGTAAAATATTGAAAGAAAGGAAGCATTATTTTCTAACGTTCTAAGCACAGGGTTTTCCAGAACAAGTTTCCTTTATACTATAGACGTATCAAAAATATACATGTTGAATAAATAAAAGATACCTAAAAAGAGTTCTGGCACTGCTGCTGCTCTACACTGTTGCACTTACAGTGTGCACAACATGTGATTTTAGCTTCTTTGCAAATAGAGTATCTTGTAGCACACTTCAAACAAGTACGTGGTAGTCAAGTCATCAAGTATTGATACTATATATATGATGTATGCACAATGCAGTCATCAATTGTGTCGTATACGAATCCTAACTCTTTAGGATCTATTTTTGGTGTTATATTACGAAAAGAAGTTATTTGGAGACCACTGAAGTATACAGATATCAGCTATGTCCCCGTAAAGCTCTACTAGTTGGTAATAGTTCATCAATAGCTTTTTTTTTCATGGTAATAAATCCAACATTGCAATCCATTCATGGTTTTGCACATTGTTCCTTTCTTCAATACCAGACTAAATAAGATTCTCCAAATGGCTATTGCTTCTCAGACTTGTATGTATTGAACATGAATGTTGAGAAAAAGAGTTCTGGATTACACGTAATAGCAGCAGTTTCAGTTCCTGCAGTGTTTCTAGTGCACCAGTGTTCTTTTCAGCTCCATAATGTTTCAAAAATTCAGTGAACTGGATCCTAATAAACGCTTCAGCTAACATAACTATACTTTTAAATGTTGGTATATAATTGGGTCCATTCAGGACCGATTCAATTACAGACACTCCAAATACCGAATGCTTTCTGCTTCACTTCCTCTCAGGTATTTGTCAAGACAGCTAAGAACTATCTTTGTCGTACGTAAGGACCTCATGATTAAAACAATGTACTTAAATTCATCAGGTATGCTTAGTTGAATTTCTTTTACAATACAGTATAATTCTTCGTCACACGAAGAAACAAATTGTTTCTTTTCTATCTGACTGAACATGTTCATATCATTCCAGGTTGCTGGCAAACAATGCCAGATCTTTCATTCTAATCTTATCTTTCTCTAACATATTAATTTTTACCAACCCTTTTGATTCTGTATAACGTTCCCGTAAAAAAAATTGGCAGGTTTCACAAAATTTTGCACCTTCTGGCATGGAAAGTCTATTTCCGGGAGGTTAGGTCCATGTTTGACATGAAACCGTTATGTACGTTTGGTTCGGAACAACTTTTAGTCTCTTATTTCGTCTCTTTTCCTTTTCTTTCCCTAGCTATTCCACAACGAACATGGTCCATACCCATACCAGCATCTTTGTCATGCTGTGGCCGGGAAAGCAGTTGACTCGGATGCAGGCAACGTAAAAGAGATTATACTGAACTGTGTGTGATGAAAGTATGCATTAAATTTACAACAAATGATAAAACCAAGTCTTGTATCAACAAAATAAGTGGCTTGATATGCGAACTAAACAACTCACGTCATTCTTCGGCTAGCCAATAATGCTGTCCCATCGATGTCCTGGGTGGAATACCGAATGCAGCTTCCTTGAACGATGCTCCAAGCTGGCGCTACGAATATAATATCTAGTCCATGGTCACAGACGAAACCGTGTTCCAGTGTTTCGCTTATTATGGTGTTTATTGTAATGATCACAATAAACTCGACTTATTCTTCACATTGAATACATTTCGCAGATGAAACTGTTACGCACTTACATAAAAAAACACTTTGGGAATAAACTATTTGTCACATACTCAACAAATTAAGTGCTTATGTCCGTCCCATGGAGAGATAGCTCATACGCTCGGCAGCAAGATGCACGCAATATATAACTTTAGGCAGCATGGACGCTGCTCTCGAGTAGGAGCTGGCTGCCCCGCCTAGCAGGTAGCAACGAGGAGGTAATCCTCACAAAGGGTGTCAAAATATTGAAGCTCTTCCTAGTCATTTTTTTCGTATGCGTCTTTCGGTCTGAAGTCTCCCGGTTATGACTTATAGTGCTGAATTCAACCTCTTTGGCTGAAAAGATGCGGATGCTTTGAGTGGACCAACCAGGAATAGACGATGACAACATGGAAGTATTATTGCAACTGTCCCGTTTTCCGGACTTGGGAAAGCGTTCACAAAGGGAGTCGTTGTTCCCACATTGTATGTCTACATATAGTCATGAAATCGCACTGATGCTGACCAACACAAACGAAAGGACACGCCAAAGCGATGAGGGAGGAGTTTCTACAATGTTGAAGCATATACGAGGCTTGCTTAATAAAGTTCAGATTAAGTCTATTTTTCCAATATCCTTTTTAAATCCAAAAATGAGCTTTAGGTCGGTGACAGACATTTGTTTCATACAAACTTGGATTTGCATGGTGATGTTCTTGTTTATCTTGATATAATATGGATAGTGTGTCATGATTCCTTCCCATACAAGATGCAGTCGCTTCATCGTGATCAAAGTTATCGATGGCACCAACAGTGTACTTTTCGGATCGAATTTTAGAGGCAAAGGTACTTTATCATTGCTGCTGTCAACAATGAGGTCAGGTATATCCTTATGGTGCCATAAAACCTTATCATAATAATTGTCATACCGAGATTTTTCAAAGTTTTAGTAAGAACACTACTATTGCAAGTTTCATAAACAGCTAACCCATTTATTTAATAGCGTTTCCTTAGTTCCATTATGTATTTACAGCCTAAAGCATCGTTTGGAAGGCGGCAAGAATGCGAAGTTCCTTTATCTTATTCACTCATCATTTGAAGTATCTTAATATTAACTTTATATGACCCCTTGATGTCATTAGTATTAACATATGTAGTGTTACAAATCAACACCGTGGACAGAAACATATGGAGGGTAGTTGGCACTTGTTTCTCACTCCTTGCACTTTGAAGGTTGTCAACATCACTAACCCTATATTGCAACTTAAAGCCAATTCTCAAGAGAACATTTCTCCGCTTCTTCGCATAGTATCTGATGAACACCTGTGTGGAACTACCACGGCCAGTTGTATCTTTGTGCAGCGCCAACTTGTTGAATCCGAATATAACTTCGTCTTCAAAGAAGTCTATGAAAACTGTTTTACACCTCCATTGGTAGCTTTCTTTGAAAAACGTTTGGCATGAGTGAGATCACGAATATCCGGAAGGTTGTATCCAATTTCTTTATAGAGGTTCGGTTGGATTTCTTTAAGAACGAAAAATAAAATTGCACTTAAAGATATAGGTGACACTTCTTCAGTCAGATACGTTTTGTGCACTGAAGTAAATCCGTTTTCCGGACAACGGTATATTGTACTAATATACGGATTCCTCCTGCTTACTACGGAAAGTAGTACCAAGCATACCTTATCCGTATGCTGCATAAGCACTGCCCTTAGATGTAACATCATACCGTTGCAGGATGTCTGCTATCTAACAGCCTTGCTTATTACAATCATATATGTATGTTACCTATACGTGTTATATACGTTGATTTGTATGTGAGATCCTGAAGGCCTATATTGTTTCAGACGGAAAGTAAGTATAGATAGAATACTTATAAAGAAAGTATTGTAAAACATGCGTTTTCAGTTATACGTTTTCTATAAGTTCAAAACTACAGTATTTACAAATGTAACATACGATTTTACATACACCACATACGACGACTTTTTCTCAGTGTGCATTGCCATCTCAGTTTACTTCTTTAGTGTCTTTTTAACAAATGATGTCATCTTTACTGTTCTCTGGACCATTTCATTTTTAATTTTGTCCTTTTGCGTCACTCTGCACATCCACAGCTGGATCTTCTTATCCACAACATGGAACTCCTGTTGTTCTCCCTTCTTCGTTGTCCAATATTCCGTTTCGTATCAGAAATAATTAATCAATATGGCTATTATATATTTTGCTTACAAAGAAACAATTTGTAAGCTAAAAATCTGTATACATTTCGAGGAACACTCCGGTTGCTGAACGATTTTGATTTGAACGGCCTCTAGAAAACTCACCTCTAAGTCTTTCTAATAATAGAAACAAAATTCCCAACATCTGGAAAAAAATCTCAAGTTTTTACTCCGTTTATCACTGTTGATAACATTTGGCCATTTTAGAACTATGCCCTAAATTCTTCGGGTGCTCAAGGGGTATAAATAGAACTGACTATGTAAAATCAATTACATGAATTACATTTTTTTCATTTTGAAATGAGGTACATTACCAAAACTGCCAGGTTCCTTTTTTTCATATCAGGGAATAAACAAGAATCGTTTCACTGTGAGTGTTATCATACACATCGAAATGCATACAATTTCATAGCCAGCAACTGAACAATAACTTCAAAATACGCAATTTGTTGGGACTACTAGATTAAACCTCCATCACAACACAATACTGATGAAATGCCTCATTGGAGTTTCGGCGCACGCAGGTCTTTGTATCATCGAGTCACCGATAAACATATTACTCATCAGACCATGTTACAAGTTTACAGCTCCTCTCAGATCTGTACATGAATTCTTGAAGTGAATAAAGACGTGGAACGTATTGCACCGCGACAATACGTATAGTACTTTATCATACTCAATTCCATGTGTCTTTTGAAATAAATTTTCTGTACAATTATTTCGGAAATGATTAAAGTGCTCCCGCATTTAGGGACTTCAGAAAGTTATATCGGATTGGGAAAGGCTTTTCAATATCCAGGCTAGAACCTGGTAGAAAATCTTTGTGAGTTGCAATAATTTTGCTACCACGATTTTGGTCTCGCACGGTAGACTATATGTAGTCCTGTTTGATTCACTAACAAATAGGACCAATATTTTTAGTTGTTTACTACAGGTATGCCAACGTGCACTGAGCTATTTCTGTCATTCTGTTACACCTCTGTTTTTACAAGTTTTTTTAGATGTTTCCATACAACCAATTGTCACACATACCACCTCTAAGAATAAAACAAACATTTTAATCTAAAGTACCTGAAATTGAGAATGATTGAATATATTTGGACAATTTGGGGACAATTAAATTCTTTGCTGAGAGCATATTTCTACCAAATAGTATGGTGAACAAACGTTAAGATCGATCCTGTAGTTTAGAAGAAGTTCTTCCCTTTTCGCAATAGATGTCTTGCACGAGTCACTGGATCATGTAGTGAAGAGTAGTACATCAACCGTAATCTGATGTAATCATGATCCGTGCTAGAGCCTATAGTTTGTTTTAAGGGTGCTCATGGATTTATGCTTGACTCTGTCGGATTGAGGTTAAACCGTTGAATATGGAAACTTGTGGTCTTGAAAGTCCTCCTAGCACAGAGAGCGAAAGTTAATTTTACTTAATACTATCGTACCGACAGTTTGTACGTTGGTCGACATTAACAGTCGTAAGACTATTTGAACGTGAACGGATTTTTTAGAAGTGGATAAAAAGATAGACTTTAGTCTATAAACAGATCAAACATCCAAGTGAACCTCTCGTAAAGATAACTCCCCCCTTTAACTCACTTCAGTTATTTGTAATAGCAATACGGTAGCAGAGATGTATCAATTAGTTACGTATTATTAGTAAAACGCCTTGTATGAAAAAATAACAATGAACCAATGTTAGGTTTATAATAGTGGCTAATTTTGTCCAATGTGTTTGTCAAGAACACCATAAAAAATGGGGAAAATATTGTTTCGAGTAATGAAATTTTCTCTTGGTATCTCCGTTGTAATTTCAATAAAAAGACATTAAATACTCAAACTTTACTAGCTTAAATAGTTTTACGATTATTTATTTCACCCAGCTTGCGACACTACAGTTCATTTTCAACTCATTCATCGCATTTGATTGAAAGGGAATAGCTGAATCTACTCTGACTGCCCTTTTCTCCGATCTGTAACATTTCTTCACGGACTAATTAGAGGTACCTTGTTAGCGTTTCTTACATTCTCTTTACGAACTATTCTTAATGTTACGTTGGGATAAATCCATTACTGTAATACTCATTTTTGGGTTAACACAGATTTTCCAACTGTTATTTAGAGTTGTGAATTCCATACACTTCTACATATTGTATAAAAGAATTATAAACGTTTAGATATGAGAGGTTGTATTGTTGAAATGGTTAATCTTTCAAAATTTCTTACCTCATATCATTCAATTACGATGCTTATTCTTTGCATGCAGAAATCCAATTTATGAAATGTATACAAAAGATAAACTTTCGACTGTCCGATTTAAAGCTATAAAATTGTATATGTAAGAATTCCACACAAAGAACATAAGAATTCTAGTTTTTGAACACCCATTTCTTTATAAAGTATAAGTAAAAGAATAAATAACTAGATTAGAATTTAGTTGACAACAGTATGTCAATTTTTACTCTACAATATCATAACCAAAAGACTTCCGAATGAAACGAAATTACAGTATTACTCTAATATACTATTAATATTACTATTGCTTGCCATTCTTTATTGTAGTACTATTATGTAATCGTTAATTAAAGGAACAGTAAAGCCACTCGAGTTCTGAATCCGTCTTTAAAAAGTTACCATGAGCAGTCCATAATATTTCATTCTCTACTAAAACTAATGGAGAATTGTAAGTTTACTACGAAGGAAGAAGATTTATTCCAACTATCAATAATATACAAAAACTTGCTGTGATTACTGGTGTCTACATATAGAAGAATCAGAAGGGAAGCAAAATGTGAATAAGCGGAAAAACAAACAACTATTACTATCCATAATTCTAACAACAAACTACTTACATATTTTTGTATGACTGTATTTTTATGTATGACGTTATCGTTCCTAGCTTGTCGTTTGCTTGTGAGTACTCAGATCACAGAGAGGACCTTTTTCGTCTTCTAGGCATTTAGCCACTACAACTTGTAGATTTCGTAAGGAATTTAAAAGGGAAACTCAACTTGATTTTGCATTGACGAAGACCTCCTCCTTCCCCTGGAGGGAAATGAACGAAGAATTCTCTAATTCACTTTCTCAATTCTTCAGCATTTCGACTATGGACCAAATACGAAGATTTATATTAATAACTTCATTCTCTGCTGTCTCAGAAACAAGAGAGAAGCAAGGGTGAACGAAAGAAAGAAAAGAGAAATCGGTTATACATTTAAAGAACAAAATATCTGACAGTCTAAGATACACGTTTTCTTGCCGAAAGACATATTAAGTAAAATAACTTAAATAAATCGAAACTCTTAGTAGTTATTATTAACCGATAAAGCACCTTATTATTTCCTCTTTTTTCTTCCCTTACACTTCCATCAGCACTTTGTTACTTTAAGCAAACACTGTAATATTTCCCTACAAAGCCATATTAATTTATTTTTTATATTTATACTCGTTAAATTCCTGAAATAAAATATATGGAAATATTTTCTGTAGCACAAAATGATATACTATAGGATGACAACGTGATATCTTGAAACTAAATCAAGTAATAATGATGGAACTTCAATATATAAAATACAGTCAGGAAATACCAGGCAGAGTAAAACACATATGATACGGAGTATCCATTCCATCATTCTGGAAATAAATTTTACTAATAATGGTTTGTATTACAGAAACAATAGAGACTTTTTGTTTTTAATCACAGATTTATATCCTTTTACCCTTTACTAATTTTACTATACTCCTTTAAATTTGGAAGCTTCATTTGTGAAATTTTACATAAGTTTGAATTGTTGGGAGGAGATATTAACTGATTTACACTGAAACTGTAGTGGTTACGGGAAAGTCCTATTAAATATATAAGCCACACCTTATCAAATTGTAGAGCTACTCCGTGGCTAAGCGGTTAGCGTACGCGCCTTTGGCGTGGGAGACCCACGTTAGTCAGTAGGTCCACGTCTCATATAGCCTCGCTGCTGAACGAGACGAGCAATGCTATCATGGACGTTTTAAAGAGAGTGAAAGGAGCATGAATGTCTCCCCATTCTTGAACAATTTTAAATCCTTGAATTATGGGCACTGGAACGTCTAAGAAAAATATATTTCACACTCCGTTTAAGCGGAGGCTTGAGTAATTATGAAAACTTCGTGGGTGGAGACATGTAGCTGGGAAGCCATTTGTATTCTGAATGAGTCTCAGGACAAAAGTACCTGACATAAGTCAAAAATAGTGCTTCTATATGACTACTAGTATAAGTGGCTACCGATAAGTCAGTTATCCTTGCTTTAGTGAACGTTTAAAAGATTTTTGAAGAATTCTACGTATTTCAATTGCTTTGCGTGTTATGAATTAGTAAGTGGTATTTTGAATTGAAAACTATTATAGTCATCCAAGAAGTGTTATGTGGATATATAGAAGTGTTCTATCATATACCTCTATCTCATGTATTTCTGAAAAGTTCTGAATTTGAATGCGGTGTCTGCAGGTCTATATTTCGTGGTTCAATTATGGTTTATTTAACTAAATTACTGGTAAGCTGTATATATACTTCATATTATATTCAATTTAATTTTGAATAAAGAAAATGAACTATCAGAATTATAAGTGAGAATGGTATAATGCGAATGATTGCAAATAGACCTATATTGCATGGTGTTTTCAGGA
This sequence comes from Thermobia domestica, assembly GCF_964235325.1. Classification (NCBI taxonomy): domain Eukaryota; kingdom Metazoa; phylum Arthropoda; class Insecta; order Zygentoma; family Lepismatidae; genus Thermobia; species Thermobia domestica. The sequence goes on from NC_137455.1 coordinate 306,088,294, forward strand.
ACTTGCTTTATGCTTCAATGCTACTGTTATAAATTATTACTATGAAAGACTGTGTAATGTAGGGACTTTCTACGTAAAAGTGTTCATTAAAATATTGTATCAAATTTAAATAATAAATGGAATTTTATTTATCTGATATTTAGAACTTAACGGTGGTTTTCTTGAGTAATAATCGTATTTGCACGGCCCTTGTATCTATAAGTACGAACCTTTGAAATTTTTTGTGTGTGTTTTTAGACCGGCACCACGGCGTGTGGTGTTGTGAATCCTACGCGTCGTCGCAAAGTTCATTATACCAATCGTCTGTTATAATACTTATTTGAGAGTTGTAGAGTTGTGAAACTGACACTTAATACGAACAGTGCAATCGAAAAAAAGAAAGAAAGAAAGAAATGCAAATTGAAACGGGTTTCTGTAGCGAAATTGGGAGTCTAAAAACTAGCTTTACATGATTGGAGTTCATAATGCATTGACCTTGGTGTTTGGAGTGGAACGACTTGTGCAGTTGCTTTTGTGTTCTGGAGAGGAAGGAAAGGTGTTCCGGAAAGAATGGAAAGAAAAGTGGAATTCCTTGAACTTGTGCATATTTGTTGTATATGGTGGTAATGACTTCTTCCGAATATTCTATGGGACGTAGACCACAGCTATTTTTGAATCATTTCTCGAATGGATTATTTTTAATCAATTCCCTGATACCACGGATGACATTTCCACATCAAACAGTTATGTAATTCAAGGACGTAGACTTGGATCAGAGGTAGATAATCCTTTTGTTACACCTACGAGTGCAGGGAACTTGGAAGAACATACAGTATTTGGTTGTTATCAACAGAGCTGGCAGACGAACTAGTTAGTGATTGTGAAAGGTCACTCAAACATGAAACAGAAATGAGCAGGTTTCATAGTAGTGGTTGTAAGAATCAGCTGTTTAGTTCATTCCATGTAGTTGATCATTCGGCAGTAGTAGTCGATAAAAATAAATTTTTGTTCTGTGAAACAGAATTGCAATGTTAAAGTAAAAGTAATTTTGTTAATATGCGGTCAACGCATACTGATTCAAATTTATTACATGCTTTTCGACCATTCAGGACTAATTTAGATAAACTCACCGTAGGTGTAGCAAACAATACATTTTGCAGTCTAAGCAATGGAATTAAAGTGTGTGATGCAAATGACGTCATGTCATTGTTCCAATTTCTTTTAGATGTTTAATCTTTAAATAAGGGAAATATTTTTCCGTATGAATCCGTTGTTATGGTGGTATTAAGTAAAAGTAGAGATATTTTACGTAATAAAATTCTGGACTATATGGGACTTTATGAATAATGGATAATCTTAGCTCATGTAATATTTTCTAATTTGAATAATTCATTAGGAAGACGAAATGTAAAAAAAAAAAAACTTGTGAACGCTGTGCAATCTCGGGGATCGTGTAGAATTTGTAGCAGTTCTTAAAAATAGTTACCAAATTCTACATGATAGCTTAGATAACGATCATATAAAAGATATTGTGTTGGGTAGTCTGGATCCTCGACTTGTAAGAGAAATATTTTCGGGCGGCTCGATTCCCAAGTTTGTTAAAAGGCCTTGAGAGTGACTTACATTTTTATGTCATTTATTTGATGAATATAAATACGTATGATATGAAAATAAATTTTCTGAGTTTGAGGAAAAATAAAAAAGAAAGGCTTAAAAACCATATAGCTTCCATTCAGTGTGGTGGTCCACATTATGCTAGTCGATGCAACATAAAACGTACATTGAATGTCTCGAGAAGATTGAAGAGTTTCAGCCAGATAATAGAGGGAATGAAAACGTAGGAGGCGAATTTAATTTTAAAACAAAAAAAATTCAAAAAAAAGAACAGGTGAAAAAGTCAGTCAAAGAAAAATGTGTATGGATAATACAGAATGTAAAACCAGTAACTACAGTAATCAAGTAGTCGGGGAAAAAGTGTTGAGACCTTTGTTAATGCTTCTGTTTTAGGGAAAAATACAAGGTGGTATAGATTCTGCTCTATTAATAATGTGATTGACGCGAATGCTTTTAAGCAATGGAATGATAAAGTTAAAAATATATTCATCATTAATCTCGTTTGGTTCGCAGGTACAGGAATGGACAATAAAACAGTCACTTTTAACCGATCAGTTATATTGCCTTTAATATTACTAAATAGGCTGTATGAAATTAAATTTTACTTACTGATGAATTGAGACGTACACTTATTTTGGGAATTCAAGATTTGAAAAATATGAGAATTTCAATTAACCTTGGGAGCAATAAACTTGTTTTGGGCTTAGACAATAACAAAACTATTCCTTTGTATTATAGGGTCAACGAGAATTATAAACCAAATGTAGCGATTGATAAGTCAGGTGATTAGCCTTTATAGTAGATGATAGCCTTTATAGTAGATCATTCATTCCATCAAGTGATAGGAATAACGGGATAAAAGGTAAGGGTAATCAGAAGTTTACATATAAATCTAAAAAAGGAAAGCATAATAGAAATGGTTTTGTCAGTAATCAGCCAGCATGTGGAAATGAGGTTACATGCGAACAGTCTTCCAAAGTCGCCATATCTTCCTTGTTAGTGAGTAATACTCATTTTGACCTTAATGATCGATTCAAGGAGATATATTGTATTCGCCCTAAAAATGACTGAGAAGACCCCTAGAAAAATAAACAAAGGTTAGTTGATCCCAAAGTATTAGAATTAGATAACGATTTGTAAAAGTATGTTGGTCAATTGGTGAATAAATATAATAATATATTTGCAGAGCATGAGGGGGAAGTACCAGATTACTGTCATCAAATAATATTAAAAGATGACGAACAAATACGGGGAAAAGTTTACCCTCTAAGTCGGGTGACACAAAACAAACTGATAAAATTTTAGACTCATTGTTAGAGCAAAATATTATATAGGAAAGTGATAGTCCGTATGCGTAGCCTTGTCTTTTAGTAGGAAATAGGGATGGAAGTAAACGTTTAATCGTAAATTACTAAAAAATAAATCCAAAAAATAATATTAAATTCTGAATATACCCCTCGTGTCGTGAGTATTGATATGTCCCTTTTGGAATTGCTAGTGCTGCATTAGCTTTGAGTAAATTAATAAATAATTTGTTATACCGTCTTAAAGATAGGGGTGTGCCATGGTATGCTGACGATCTGTTAATACATACAGCGGATATTGAAAGTCAAACAATTATTGGATGAAGTCTTTAGTATGTTTCAGGAAAATAATATTACTTTGTCTATTGATAAATGCTCCCTGTTCCAACATAAAGTAACCTATTTAGGACATATTATAGATGGTCATATTTAAATGGATCCTTCTAGAGTTGAGGTCATTAAAAATTACCCTCTCGTAAGAATAGAAAAGCATTGATTAGCAGGTGTTCATTTTTACAATACTTTTCAAAGTTTATACCTACTTTTCAGGATATTATGGATTCATTAAATAGGTTAACGAGTCCTAAAGATCATTTCAAATGGGAAGAAGAAGAACAAGCTGCCTTAGATGAAATTAAAGAAATATTTGAAAGTCATGTGAGGTTAAAATTTACTGATCTGAATAAGACATTTTACTTGTCCATTGATGCCGCACTTACTACTTTAGGCGGAATGATCTCACAAGTGAATGATAAGGGGGAAGAGGTTCCCGTAGGGTTTTTTAGCAGACGTCCTCGAAAGTATGATGCAAACAAACCTATCTCCTTCCTTGAATTGATGGCAGTTGTTGAAGGTATGGAAAGAAATAGAACTTTTCTTTCGCAAGCACCATTTGAATTAAAAGTTGATAATATGAGACTTAGTTATGTTTTGCGAAATTTAAAAAGAGTAAAACCTTATGGTAGTTTATTTTATAGGTTATTTCAGTTTAATTTCACTGTTAATCTACTCAAAGTGTATTAAATATACCTTCAGATTTTATATCGAGGCTGCAAAAAAATGATTTTGAGGATTTCATTGAAAAACAATCATTAAATGAGGAAGTGATTAATATGTTATATGTAAATATATGCAGTTTGCCCGACATTCAACTGAACAATTCCAGAATGAAGACCCCTAATATGAAAGGGATTATAGATAGGCTTCAAAACAAAGAAGTAACGGTTGATTATAAGTTAGTTAATGGAATTTTGTGTAAAAAAACATGGTCAATAAGGAATCCATTTAAAATTTATTACCCAAAAGTTGTCTAGATCTATAATCGAATACTATCATGTACCGTCCTTGCCTGGAGCTCACTGTGGGATAAATAAATGTATTGATAAGGTGTCTTCTAGGTTTACATGGGAGGGTATGCTACCCGAAATTAGAGAATTTGTAAGAACTTGTAAAGAATGCAAATGGTCCAAGAGTAATAATAAAGGAAAATTGGACTTCTGATGTCTGAAATTTATACGAGGTGTGAATTCTAGGTTATAGTCTGATGTTATAAGATCTGTGACCCACCCAAGATCAGGGAGATATTGTTTAATAATAGTCAACGCCTTTTCTAAATATATATTTTTAGAACCATTAATTAACTTAAACAGGCAGACAATTATTAATAAATTGTTCAAATTAATGTGTAGGAGAGGATTTGTTTCCAGTATTGCCCACAATAAAGCAAATGTCTTTACGTCATCTAGATTTAAATACTTTTTATATAGCCTAGGCATCAAAGGCACTTGCATTTCACACATCATTGTGCAAATAATGCGGCTGAAAAATATTTATTAAGTTCTAAACAAGCATTGAGGATTTATATAGAAGATAAACAACATCTTTGGGATAAATATGTTTGTGAAATTGAATTTTCTTTGAATTCTTCAGTACACACAGAACATGGGTTTTCTCCAATGGAGTTAGTATTTAATTATTACAAAAATGATACTTTGGATATATTGTTGGAAAATTGATGAGACGGATGTAAAAAATAAGGATTAAAATATTTGGGTTAAAACATAAAAAATACGGAAGACGCTCGGTTACGTAGGAAAAGGGAACATGACAAAAATAGAGCCGATACAACGTACCAAGTAGGAGATAAGGTATTACTAAAATCGCAGATACAATGATCTTTTGCTGGAAAATAAATAAAAGTTTATGTAAGGTTTGGCATAGATCGTTTCAGATAATTCGAATATTAAACCCAATAGTATATTAGTAGAAAGTATTCACACTCCAAAAGATATCCCAAAATCACCTGTAAGTTTGACTAAACCTTTTAGAGGAAGGGGAAATGTTCGCTGAAAATCGGCTTTTGTAATATAACCGATTTTATGAGATAATGTACCTATTAAGTTTGTTTATATTAATTTGTAAATATTACTGACCTGTAAAATCGATTCGCTATTATGTTAATCCAGCTGGAATAAAAAAAACACTATAATATACAGTGGTATTACGAGTTTGGAAAAAATAATCTAATAAGGAGTCACAACTAATAGCTTAATATCATTAAATATTATGACTGAGATAAATAAAAAATAAATTGTTAAGAGATATATTAAATCTATTTGTAACCTTTAATGAACTAATTGTATGGATTAAGGAATGATGGTTTTCTTTTCGTTATGTTAAATTTTGAGTTTGTGTGAATGTGCTGACTAATTAGTGTTAAAGATGGATGTTGTGGTATAGTTGGTTGATGTAGAATTAGTCTATAACTTATCCTACTAACAGTAATATATCTCTCAGATCATTAAATTATAAAAAATAGGAATTTTTAATTCACAGGGGGGATGTTGTAGTATGTTGTGACGAAATTTATATTATCTTAAAAAAGTAAATTACTGGTGTCTCCCCGAACGTTCAGCGGAAACTTGAGTAACTATGAAACCTTCGTGGGTGGAGACAGGTGGCTGGGAAGCCTTTGGTATTCTGAATGAGGCTCAGGACACCAAGTACCTGGTATAAGTCAAAAATTGTGCTTCTATATGTCTACTAGTTTAAGTGGCCACCAATAAGTCAGTTACCTTTGCTTTAATGAACGTTTAAAGGGTTTTTGAAGAATTCTACGTATTTCAATTGCTTTGCGTGCTATGAACTAATAAGTGATGCTTTAAATTGAAAACTATTACAGTCATCCAAGAAGTGTTATGTGGATATATGGAAGTGTTTTATCATATAACTCTAACTCGTGTATTTCTGAAAAGTTATGAATTTTAATGCGGTGTCTACAAGTCTATATTTCGTGGTTCAATTATGGGTTACTTAACTAAATTACTGGTGTGCAGTACATATACTTCATATTATATTCAATTTACTTTTGAATAAAGAAAATGAACTATCAATACTATAAGTGAGAATGGTATAATGCGAATGATTGCAAATAGACCTATAATGAATGGTGTTTTCAGGAACTTGCTTTATGCTTCAGTGCTACTATTATAAATTATTACTTGGAAAGACTGTGTAATGTTTGGACTTTCTACGTAAAAGTGATCATTAAAATATTATATTATATTTAAATAATAAATGGAATTTGATATTTAGAACTTAACGGTGGTTTGGTTGAGTGATAATCGTATTCGCACGGCCCTTGTATCTATAACACTCTTAAGTATGAACCTTTTAAATTAATGTGTGTGGGTTTTTAGCTCGGCATCACGGCACGTTGTGTTGTAAATCCAACGCGTCGTCACAACGTATCAAAGGAAGGTAATTTCTTACGGTATTACTTAAATAGGGAACTGCCTAGACTTTGCTTGTTCATCTTATCGGGTTTGAGTCGCAATCAAAAATCATAATCAAGATACTTTAAAAAATATTCAATTTTACCAAACCGTCTCATTTTTAATATATGAATATTATTTTCTATCTCTATATGCAATATAGAAACATGTGAATGACGCTAACCCTCTTTTAAGCATTACTCTTGAATCGTCGAAAAAGTCTTAATTTGCAACTTTAGATGAAAAAAGCATAAATAATGTTTACGAGAGTTAATAGGAAACATAGAGAGAGAGCCGAGGAGTATGAAGACCTAAAGCGAGCGTGATGTGTAGTGATAGATAAAGTTCAAGTCTTGTGGCAACAGTGAATTCTTTCCTTCGTCTTCAAATTTACGGTCATGCGCATGGCCCTTATTCTGTTGGATACACAAATAACTCCAGTTGTCGAATAACAGCGCTTTCTATTAGCGTTCCCATTACCATTGCATGTAACACCATTGAAGACGCTCTCAGCTATTAAAATATATCAGAAGTATTTTTGCTAGTAAAGCGAGTGAATGTATACCTGCTGCAGAAGCAACTCGTTTATTGTTAATTTGTTCTTATGAGAGAGTAACATTATTCCAATTATACTGCCGGCTTCTGTTATGTCCCTAAGATAACTTGAACGACCCTTACACCAAGGTGTTCTTTGGTAAGTTGCCTTAATAACTTTTTTGTAGGATCGTCGTTGCGTACATCAGTAATGGACTTCTCACAGGTCTTCCCTCTACACACATTATGAACAGCCCTTTTAAAACTAGTGTAAGCACGTGATCTACAGACAAATCTTCTTGGCAGTAATTTTCATTTGAATCAAGCAAAGTACAGGAAGAGTTCGTAAATACCTTTCCACTAATATTAACACATACTCACAAAGCTACGTTTCTGCTTAGTGGTTAGGGTACAGTCTCTGACGTGGAAGATCCCGGTTCTTTTCCAGACGTGAACCATGTGGTTCGGTCCGCGTCTCATAGAGATTCGTACGTTAAGCCGAAAATTGTATCAAATCGATCAGAAGATTATTAGATTGCTTTCAATATTAAGAATAATCAATATTTAATTGTCTTGCACTGGAAAATATTACTATTCTTAGCAGCATTCCGTGTCCACTCTTGAGGATTTTGTACGAGGATTCCTATTGGTTAGTGGTTGTAGCAGGACTGATAAAATGTGAATAGTCAAAAACGGTTGCATCAACATGTTTTTGTCTTGATCAGAAAGTATTTTTATACTGATACTATGAAAGGTAATTTACGAGCGTAGACACAGTTATCATAGCAAATAATATGTGATTATTATTTTCAGATCTTGTAACACAATTTTTCGAAACTGCACAGCGTTTCGATCGCCAGTTGATTGTTGTGATTATTTCGACAAAATTGAGGCAGATGTTCCCAACTGTTACACTTTGAATTCAATGCAAACTAGGTAAGTTATTTCATTTCATTAACAATTGCTAACCTATTCCAGTTGTTCGTTTCAACACTGATACATTATCTCTGTTATTTTACAGAACAAATTTTTTACAAACTTAAATGATGGGTTCTTCATTTCTCCTTCCTTGGTCATGAATCTTTTGATTAATTTGATAAGCTATACCCATACTGTGTCAGCCAGTAGATTTAATTTTAATTTATTTTCTACAATTGTATTATTTGGTTGGTGTATTCCAATCCCAATTTTCCTCTAGGGATTTTTTTCTTCTGCTGTTCCCTCTATAGCTCATAGCATGATTCTTCCGTGTTCTCTAAAGAGTTCAAGTAAGTCACGTGTTTTCTTTCGAAATTGTCTCAAGTATTCTCCACTTTATTCCCATATATTCCAATCATTTTGTGTTCCAATCATAATCTTGTTTGGGTTTATTATTAGTTTTATTGGATAAAAAGGTCGAATATATTTCAATCAAAAACTTTCTTTTAAAACGTATATTTGGTGAACTAAATGTAGTATTGCCAACCACAAACTATTACTTTACTAATTATGACGAGCTTATTCCGTAACAACTAAAAAAACGATTTTGAGGCCATTCAAAAGTTTCGTGGCCACTGAACCAATTAGAAAATATTGTTGAGCAAATTTTTCTTGTAAGTCTCATATCTGGAGAATTACATATAGTATAGCCAAACCCAGCCTACCACTTAACTCAATATTATGTGTGGTTATTCCTTAAAAATACGAATATTCGACTTACTTCAAACATTTTATAGCTTCTGATCCAAAACAGCTCCATTATTTCAATCCCAAATTTGCTTGTACGGCTTATATCTGGTGAACTACATATAGTGTGGTTTGACAACAAATTTTGTGACCTGTTCTAAAAAAGAAATTATTAGCCAAAATCTTTTGATCCATTTTTATCATTCCTGAAATTTTTGTTTTACTATGTAAGTAAAATAATTCTTATATACGTGTTCCTGGAAATTATTTCCTCTTTGGTCTGCTTTTTGTTCTTTCTATTCTTGTCATTTCCATAACTGAGTGAAACTATTATGCGCTAAATTATAAAATTTTATACTAGATTATCCATGGTGATAGTATACTAGAAAAAAATAATTTGTCATAATATGCGAATATCATTAGTAAATTGTTTTTATCATTAAGGTTTGTATTAAAGATAAATATCTTGGTTCCCAATATAAGCTTACAATTAATATCATATAAACTAAACATTGGATTTTTTTTGCATGCTAATGTGATATATTAGTTAAAATTAAACCAAAAATATATATCGTGTTACAGTTTCTGTCTTAGAATAGTTACCGTCGAAAATACGAACTTTTTGTAGTTCTATACACTTTCTTCAGATACAGCATTAAACAATTTTTCCCATACTTCCGTTTCCCATACTAACTTACCACCCTAAACCAGAAATATAAATTATCCTTTATTTAGCATAAATTTGCTAGTCCCAGAAATAGATTTTTACAGAATTACTAAATATGTGTACATGCATTTCCTATGTGTATTTATTGATATACAAAATTCACAAATACTAAATATTTTGATAGATTCATTTTTGGAAGCCGCCATTAAATTGATACTGTCCGCGGCAGAAATGCTGCAAATGAACATGAAAGTTTATTTTGAAACCACGCGTAACAGCGCAGAGAATCAATATAATGTCTAAGTGGCACGAATCACGCCAGGACAAACTTCGGCGTCCTCCCATGCACACTTATTTTGGAGCAAAAGACCGTTGTTTCACACTAAACTTACATGCTCATTTTGCAGGTTTTTTGCTGCGGACTCTACACGCATCTGAATATACTACTAGTTCTTTCCGGTAGCCACTATAGGAAAATGGCTGTTCATATAGGACCCTGACTGATGATGTAAGAAGCATACTGACTGCTACAATCACCGTCTATATAATCCTATATTATTTACATAACATTTTTGTTTAAAGAATATGCCGATTTCAATCTTGTTCTCATCACTTGAAGCAGTCTCTAAACGCCTGTTGCGTAATGCAGCATAGTATCCTAATTGTATTATTCCCCCAATGTACCAGTTTAGTGATTACTGATCTAGAAAATTCACACGAAGCTAGATTTTGTGAATAAGGGTGTTGGTGTACTACGAAGATGTTTTCAGCTAAAAACTCAGATACCATACCTGAAGAATGACACAAAATATTGTTATTATTCAAACGTCACTCCCCAAATGTTCACATGTCTGGTCGTTTACAAGAAACATAATATCACAACCAAATTAATACGACTTTGTAGACACCATTATTGACAGTTTTTCTATTTACAACCCCGAATATATCTCAAAGCACAATCAGCAGCACTGCCTCTGGGGCCGGACTTGTTTGTACTTTATGAGGCTAGTTGATTCAGATGCCTTTCGCCGGGACCTATTATTTTTATTTTGGAGTCGTACCAAGAAATCTATTTTTATACTCGCAAGAAATGTTGAAACGTTTCTGACTATTTTTTCAGTTCATTGTAGATTGTGATACGAATCTTTTTATTGTCCTGAAAGATAGGCACGAATTTCTACGACAGACGCTTCATCCCTAAGTTTTAATGTAAGACTTGGTGACATGAACCAGGAAAAGTTTTACTTACCACAATTTCGTGCACAGTCAGTCAACGATTAGATCTCACGAGTGAAGTCGTCTGTAAATATTTTTCCTCATTTATGCTCACGGACAGGAACTAGAAAGGGGACCATTCTTTACGGATATGCCTTCAACTTAGATACTGCAAAATCTGAAAGGTCGTTGGGCGACAATTTATCTCCGAATTGTATTTTAAAGACCTTGAACGTCTCTATAACCATTTCTCTAAGCTTGAAATATTTTTTTCACAGCTTAACTGTTTCTCTCGAACACGTATTTCAAATGGTATATTGATAATACAACACACTACAGAGAATAACGTTTTACCGAAATATACATAAGCTTACCTGACCAAAAACGCTGTGACATCTTGGTTAGATGTTGTTACATGTACTTGAAGTGCGGATGCCGAGTGGCAATTTTGTAAATTAGAAATAACTGTCCGCAAGCTTTCTTATATACATACATACGCATACGCATATACATACACACACACACACACACACATATATATATATATATATATATATATATATATATATATATATATATATATATATATATATATATATATATATATTGAAAAATATATTTCCTACTTTCTCTCCTGTTCACTGTAAAATTATCTCCTATAATCCCTTATTAGCTTTGGTTCCATATCAATTTTTATCCTTGTATGGATGTCAGCCCTCATAGTTTACTACGTTTACTGTAGCAACGAAGTCGGCACATACATATACATTCTGATTGCCTAATTAATAAGACACTCCTTGCCTTTCAGGTCAGTTAGCAGTATGAGATTCATACTTAGTTTACGGCTTAGCGTCTCCACATTCTTGAAATTATATGATGGATAAGAAAATACTATTGGTAGAGATTCTCAAATTATATTTTAAATACAATGTATGTGATAAAATTAAATGCCGCGATATGGTTCTTGTAAGAGAACAGAGTATTTTTCTACCAGAATTCTCGTTAACAATCAATTATAAATTTACATATAACAGTAGTTTTGGTCATTTCAGGAGAAAATCTCGTAACACATATACATACAATGGAAATGGGAGAAGTTCGTTTACATTTTCGTTCAAATGGGATGGTCAAAAGGTGTTGGTAAGTTATGTTCAGTTTCCTTATTCAGTGGATATGTAAAATATAATGCGATGTAGTATACTATTAAATATAGCTTTGGATATATATTTTCAGTAATGCCATCATGTACAACAGACAACGTCAACTTAAATGTGCTAAGGAAATATAGAAATTACATGTTCTCCTTTAAGACCAGAATTCTATAAGATGGTAGGACACGTGTCCAATTATTTATAATACAGCAATTCATCTTATTAAGAAATGCACTTAGAAAGTTACTCTATTTTTCTCATTAAGTCTGACCTCCATAACCTCTTAAGATACGTCATCTAAGCAAAGTAATTATTAACGCATAGCTCAACATAAGTGTTAACTCGTTAAAACTAATAAAATGTTTATGTTAAGAGAGTAATATTGACTTTATTAACACGGGAACGGTAGACAGATGATCACAGCGCTCACCCTGGTTTATGGTTTTGTTTCTAATCGGCTTTAGTGGGGTCATAGACTTGAGGCGCCGTCTAGCTGTATCTTGATATGTCTTGTGTAAGAGAGTCAAGTGTAACCTTTTTATTCTCTTCTGTTGGAGTAGCACTGGCCTTATAAATGTGCACATGGATAATTTGTGAGCGCCACGCTCACCTGTCGACCGACGTCGTGAGTGATTCTCCGAGATCATGGAGAACAAGAAGCAGATTCAGCTATGGCTTGCTAAAAAAGAAAAGGAAAAAGAAAAAAAAACAAAACTGTACGAAATGCTGCCTGTGAAGTGCCAATCTGTGGAAAACGCACTGTCAATATCTGCTGGAAATGTAATGGATGGCATCAAGACAGTGAAGAGACATGGAGTAGAACGGTGTCTTATTGAAATACCTACTGCAGTATCAAGACACATGGGACCAGATTAAGATATTTATAATTTATCTGTAATTTCATTAGATATTTCCAACTCAAAATATAGTATGAACATATGAAGAGTATATACTGAAAACTGGTTGTAATTATGTAAATATATTTATATAAATGTAATCCTTATGTGATAATGATAATACAAATACAGTATTATATGATAATGATAATCAACTACTTGTATTTGTTTATGGGATAACAGACATTGATTTCACAAAAACTTTGATAATTAAAATAGATATAATTTATAATAAGAAATGGTTTTGTATAAATGCATTATAATTTTATTTACGATTTTATTTTATTAGTAATAATAATAATAATAATAATAATAATTAAACAGAAAATGCTAAAATATAGAAATGTGTTCAAAATAAATCCCATATGATGTCACACCTCGGTAGAAACGACTATATTGTAAGTGAGCGCCGTTCTCACCTGTCGACCGCTCGCGTCATAAATCAACACTCGATCATGTCCAGGGTAATATGGACACTCTTTTCTCTATGAATAATATACTAGCTCTACTTAGTACATCCACATTAAAACGTTTTTTGCCGAACAAAATAAATTTTGGACATAAAGATTCAAAGGAGTATTCGTAGAACGACATGTACTATTGTGGACGCTTCCCGTGAACATTAACTCGAAGATAACAAGAAAGAAAAGAGCAAACGCACTTCACTGTTCATTTTGCACACAATCAGCATGAAAAAGAAAATATCCTTCGAGCTAAAATTGATTGTGATATGCCACTAAATATTAAAATCCAAAGGAAAATAATATGTCATAATAATAATTTATCGACCCTTTCATGACAAGATATTTATTTTATTGAATATATAGTCCACTCTTTTCTGGAAAATTACGATAGAAAACTCGTAGAAGCATGGGACTCCGTAGGTATGTAGTTTGTGCTATGCCACCATCTTAGAAAATGGCGACCTGGAAACCGTTCTTCAAGATTTTGTCGAAAAGGGTCCTCAAGAAATAAATATTTCAAGTGAAAAATGTACTTTTTTTGTTTGCATTTTCTTCCTATAACTAATTTCAGAAGTTTTACTGAAAGAAATGTCTGAATTCAATGATTGGTTCGGCTTTTCTATTTAAATCTAGCGTCCCTCTTCAGCAACGAGACTATATGAGACGTGTTCTTATAGTTTAAGGTGGAATTCAAATCACTGTAAATGTTCAAGGTTTTTAAAGAGCTCACCCCGAAATCGACACCGGGACATCATGCATCTAAGCAGCGCAAGATAGAAACTTTATTTGTAGGGAATCCTTTCAACGAAATATTATAACCATAATAAATATGTTGAGGTACCTGAAAACAACATGCATGTTCTATATGTAGCATATGGATATAACTACTAAAAAACGCAATATGGACGGAAACATTGACTGGCATAAAGGAACGCGTACTTCCGATTCACGTCAGAAGTTGAATTTCGGCATGATTGTTGCTATTCGCAAGTAACTCACAAACAAAATTGGCACATGTATATAATTGTAGTATATATGTAGTCTAAAGAGGGGATGAAAAAGTTTTCTGTGCTATTTAAAAGGACCTTATAAGAAATAATTTCGGTTCGCCTGTACGTTAGCCATAGTATTACATAATTAATTCACCAGAAACGAACAGTTCCAACTTTAGTATGCTTTTATGTAAAAACTGTTTTGTTTTTAGTTGTTTCATCCAAGTTTCTCACACGAATCACTAAAGGAACGTTTAGAATTAACTACAGGGAAATGTAGAAAATGTGCAGATGCGAAGTGGACGTATCAACGACGGTGGGTACGCGCGTGTGCTACCTTGGTTCGAATCCATTTTGGTTTGTGAGCTGATGCAAACCCTTTCACGATTTCTAACCACTAATATACTGAGAGTGGGGTACTTAATTGTTCTAACCACTAAGCCTACTATACCAAATGCTAATAGGCCTGAGTAAGAGAATCGAACCCAGGCGGGTTACAAGAATGGCTTATCCCGAACAGAGACAGGTAAGGACCAAACCCTACCGATTACAAGCCATATCAAGGGAACATTACTTGTTACTCCTTACTTCTTTTGTCATATGGTGATAAAGGTTAAAACCGAAAATGGGTAACTTGAACAACGCGTTAATATGGGGTTAATGGAGGATATTGGACCTGTTGTTGGGATGCTGAATCGATTGGAAAACACTTCATATCCATGTCTCTCTTTCATTAATATTGACGGATGGAAAGTTTTACGGACGGGCAGAACCGTTTTATAAAACTTTCGACACTTATGCATAACATAGTATGAAAATCTAATAATTATAGTAACATTGGAATTTACACTCTTACATTGGTATGAAATCCTCTGTTATTGGGAACAGGAACAATGATATACGCAATCGTTGTCAATTAAGGATGTAAATAGACTGAAGCGCTACACATCATTACCTTATTCGATACAGTGCAGTCTTTCACAATTTCACACGCCTTGAGGTTTCTTATTCGCACTAAATTGGAAGCAAATGCTATATTTTTCAAGTTAAAATGCAACCTAATCTATGGGATAAATTAATAAATGAATTGATGGTGAATATGAATTTTTTAAAATTTTAATTTCAACATATATTTTTCAGATGTATGTTATGAATGAGTATGATGTTCCTTTGGAACGTGGATTTGGGTTAACAGTTGCGACTTATACAATACTATTCCCTCAAGAGTCAACTTCCGATATAGCAATAACTTATGAAGTGGCAGACGAAGATGTACGTAGTGTTCCAGTGGAATTAAGAAAATGTAAATTTCCTGATGAAAATCAAGGAATGTGGGCCTTTCCTTACTACAGTTATTCAGCATGCATAACACAATGTAAAGCAGAAAGGAAGATGGAGTTATGTAATTGTACAGACAGACTTATTGGTACGAATCGCGGTAAGTTTCTGTTTCTTGGAAATCTTATGAATTATAACATTATAGTTACTAGTTAAGCTTGGTTTCCATTAGTCTCTCCAGTGTGCGTGCAATTATCGTTCCAGTGTGTAAAATAAGGCTAATGGTTTTGTGATCGCTGAACTTCTTTGCTTCCTTTTTCTTTTCTAATGCAACCATTGTAACATCAAGAAAATCCATTAGCCACTTTCCACTCCCGTAGATCTTGTTAAGAAGGGAAGTCAGCACTTTCATTGCATATTTTTCTAATCCATTGAGCAGATCTTCTTTGTCGTCATCTCCAGTGGCCTTCCTCTGACCACTGCCTTGCATGTCCTTGATGGCTTGTACTACTTCACTTTTCAATATACTGGGTGCTTTTTCTTCATCATCCACCTCATTTTCTTCTTCGATCGCAATATCTTTCGGGTGGTTCTTCTGGGCATATAGATATTTTATGCATTCCTCCCAAACTCTAAGAATGCTTTGATTGGCAGTGTGTACATGATTTTTTGACCTTCGGTCCCAAATGCACATATACATTTCTAGCCCTCCCTCCTAATTCTTGAGCTTTCTGATACATCAGATAATATTTGCCGCGCCGTTGAAATTCCATTATTTCTACACATATCTGTCCCATGTACTTTTCTTTGCCTTTATCGGTCACTCTTCTCAATTCATTATTCAGGTTTCTGTATTATTTGATGAACGTATTCGCGCTTCCGCGTTCTCCTAACTTCTTAATCATCGTTAAAGTTACCCATGATTTTCTCGGTGCTGTTTCCATCTTGCCAATGTTGTTGTAGAGTATATCAAGTAGACTCTGTTTAGCTTTTTCCCAACTCTTTTGTACACTGTATACCATATCGCCAACCACGCATAACTTTTCTTCAATCTCTTCTTTCATATCACTGTCAATACTTTTTAGTCGCTCAAAATTCAATTTTGTATTTCTCCTCCTATTTTTCTTGTTTGTCTTTAACCTGGTTTCCACTTCCAGAATTCCAAGAAAGTTGTGATCCTAACCGGTATCCGCGCCTGATAATGTTTGTACTTCTCGTACACTATTCTTCAAACGCTACTTCACAAGAATGTAATCGATTTGGTAGCGCTTCTTATCTCCTGGACTTTTCCATGTATATAGCTTGGTTCTTCTTTTCCTGGACCAATTGTTCGCCACCAACATATAATTTTGACATCCATTTGGCCCCATTCGTTCTTTTTACCTACTCCAAATGATCCCCCCACCTTATTCACTGCACCTTTCCCTAAAACGCTGTGAAAGTTTCCAATTACTATATTGTTCAATTACCTGTTCCCTCCTGGTATAATATGTCGCTAATCTCATTATACAGTATTTCCACTTCGTTGTCATCGCGGTCGCTTGCTGACATATGTACTTCGATTACCACAACATCCACTGGTTTTGCACTTAGTTTTACAAACAGCAAACGGTCGCTGCAGTATTCCAGTTTGGTTACACTTCTTGCTGCTTCGTACATCATTGCAATCGCGACACCATTTTCCGCCTTAAGGCCACCTGAATAGAATATTGTGTAATTTCCCGATAAAATCTTACCATTTTGTACCCATTTCACTTCAATTAAGCTCACTATGTTCACTTTACATTTCTCCATTTCAACTTTTAAATTATCAAGTTTCTCCAAACGTGGTAGTATCTGTGCTTTATAGTTCCTAGTTAAGCTAGTTTAAGTACTCTGTATCTAATTTTAAGAGATACGGCTTTATATTGATTTGTGTTAATATAATATATAATCAATGCATTAGCTACAACAATGCTACTCATAGTAATTACTGAATGTATTCTTATTACACAAGTTATTCAAAATATATTTTTCATGGATGAATGTTTTACCAAGTGAAGTTTTTTTGCTTAATCCTATAATATTGTCCAGAATAGCACCACATACTTTGTTTTTTTTCAGAAGGTGAATTCATGAGTAAGGTCGGAAGATGTTCGACCTATAATTGATTCACTAATATTGAGTTGATTTTGATTTTAGCTTCCATTTAAGCAGCGAGGCTGTATGGAACGGGACCTATTGATTAACGTGAAATCTGAACCACATGAGTTACCGCTGGGATCAAATTGGGGCCTCCCACTGCAAAGTCTTTGGTATTAAATTTAATTAAATAAAACCTTTTTCCTTCATGATCAAGTCAGCAACCAAAATGCTACGTATATAACAATCGCTTCACTTAAAGCGAACACAAAATATATAAACTATTACAAGATGAAGTGACAGTAGAAGCTAAATTAAATGTAATAAAATATAAAAGCATTTGAAAAACAGAATAGAAGTAGTATATGAGAATACAGTGAAAATAATTATCATAATTTAACACAACATATAGAAAATAAAGTCAACAGTATCTGCAATCATATTAACCACAATTTAACACAACATAAGGAAAAGAAAATCAACTGTATATGCAATACAACAGTATCAAAAGCTTAGAAAACTTCTTCAGAAAAGGAGTGAGAAAATGAAAGCAGACACATTTTGGAAGGCATCTAGTGATTAGTACTAAACTTTTCTGGAAACTTAGTTTTCAAAGTTGTTCAGAAAGCATACAAAATAGTCGTCGGGAAAATACAGTACCCACAATAAAGATTGGGATTGGTATTATATAAGTATGCAGTACTCAATATATTAGGCAGTAGTATCCACAATGCAAAAGTGAGAAAGGAGGATTCATATCAGCGAGTAATACTAGGTGACAAATACCAGTTATAAAAAGTAAGCCTCATGTATTGTACTTAATTTTGGTTTCACTGTTTCGAATTCGCTGCACATTAAAAGCACATACATACGATTAGAAACACGTAAACACTGTCGTTATTCAAATCTTCCAAGGTATTGTACCTGGCAGCAGTGTCAGTAAGCTTGTTACCTCGCAGGTTTACGTGTCTCATCACTAGGAATTGAAAATGAATTTACATTCCTTCTGGCCTGAGTTTTTGATTTGCTGACAGCGATTTTCATTCAATATTACATCATATGTTTTTAGCTTTCCCTCAGAACTTGATGTTTAAACATTCCCAGATATCTGGATATTTGCAACACTTCCTGTGAACGTCTGGATTTATTTGATCACCAAATGGGTTTATACAATATAACTCTTTCCAGCGCAGTTCTTTATAAGAAACATACTCTCAAATTTGATGTTTAACAGTTACAGCTGTTTGCCTAATGCTTCCACAATGATTAGTCAACTGGTTATTGCTAATACCTGTGACATTCTTGCTGATCTGATTTACTAACGCGAGTACTTTTCGACAACTAGGTTCTGCCTTCAGTCTCTGGTGGATGAGTGGTAGTAGTATTTCGGATCTCATTTTAAATATTACATATTGCCCTATATACACCTATACAGATCATAAACTGTTTCGTTGCTGAGAAAGAACATTAATACAAATTATTCAATGTCAAATCTTACATTTTTAATTAAAATTAACAACTGAAATAAAATAAGCAAAAGACGTAAATAGTGATAAGTTGAAACAATGTAACTTTAACTGTAATATTTTTTTTATAATATACAAAATACAAATCTTTGAAAACAGAAAGTTACTTCCTTATCAATTGGTAATATGATCTGTTTGAACAGTTGAAAATATGTTAAAATCTAAGGTTGGAAAATTAAAATTGTAAAGTCATCTCCGAGATAGTACATTATGATATATTTGTTAATATTCAATGTTTAGACGCGTAATGTGTCTAAAGTGTCGATTTCTTTTTTTCAAGTGGTTTATGAAAAGAAAGTCGTTTTAAATATTTCATTTGAAACTTTATTTTCAAATATTTTCAAATATTTTTGGGGAAAATAGCACAATTAACATGATAATTAATTAACATAAAATAGCACAATTAAAATAAATCTACACATTGAATTTTAAATTTTGTTTTTAAGAAAATTATAATAAAAATACTAGCATGGAAAAACCATTTTATTTAAATAATACAGACCAGACGTCCAAGTAGTGAATTTGAAAAGAATATGCATTGCTCGTACTTTTTAGTTTGACTTTAACTTTTATTTCCTGCACCTGAAATACGATTCCAAGCACTTATGTATTCAAGTGCACGTTTTCGACCTTCACATCAGTACATCTACTCCATGGAATGAACATAACATGCTAATTCTTGTAATTTAGAACTCGCTTATACCTCTGAAACTACGTTTTCAGAATATTCTGGTTCCCTTGAATTGTGCTTGTATCATAATTTCCAATTTTGTTTCTACTAGTATCGTTAATTGTAGTAATTTTAAAGTGTTTTCGACTAGTTCCTTAATACGTTTCATTAGTATGCTCTCTACTGACATCAAGAATTGAAAATGAATTTGACTTACAGCAACGGTCTCAAGTTTTTATACCAGCTTAAAAGAGATATGTTTTTAATGAGTGCGAAGAAGGAGAAAATTAGTGAGGAGAAAAAATATTAAAGTTTGAAGAAGCAGTGGTAGCCCACTGTCATGGGTAATTCAAACGTCTTCCTCTATAATCAGAAAAGCTTACTTTCTTCTGCTAATGAGATAATAATATAAATTATTAATAAAAGGGCAATCCTTACTTGATTATTTACTAAGAGAGAAATTTAATACAATCTAAATCAATCAATAAATAGATATAAGTTTATAAAGTTCATATAAGTTTATATAAAACATTAGAGGAGACCTGTCATTTTTCTCTAAATGCAGTTGATCATAGAATCAAGTGTCTTTTAGGAAGAAATACATCTTACATTAAAAATTGCACATGAAGTAAATGTTCAGTATAGGTTGACTGTTGCTATTGTTAGTTGTTTTACAAGACTGTCTTGAGATATTTGAAGATGAATACTAATAGCACCACCTAATTAAAGTTGAGCCTGAAATGTCAACATGAAACAGCAACGAAGAAGAGAAGAATAAAGAGACATAAATACGTTAATTGAAACTGAGTTTTGTTAAGCATAATGTACTTACGTTATATTCACTTTCGCTTGAAATCATTTAAAATATCTTCATTACTCATCGCATCTTTGTTTCCACTACAGGACACCAGATTTTGTGCAATGACGCTGGAAACGAATGTGTAAAGCGTATCGAAGGTAAGTTATCCTTTAATTACTAGATATTTTAATTATTTTGGAAGTTAATTACTAGATAACTTTGATAACATTAGAATTATAATATGTAAAAATTAACATTACATAAATAGAAAGCCATATATATTCATCTGTCGGTATTACGGAGCTCGTTTAACGTATTTCAGAAGGAACGTACATTTTAAGAAAGCAGAGTGCATAATAAGTTTGATTAAACGTACCGTAGAGTATTATTATTTATCTCGCAACGTAGTTGTGAACGTTAGCCACATTAGGATCTGTCTATGAACTTACGTACAATTAGCAACATTGGGCTGGTGTTTCATCTTTTCTATTCCGCTAATACTGGTATTATGAAGACGTTAGTGTAAGGGACTTCAACTGTTTAATTCTATTTCCTATTTCCTAATTAAGGAGAAGTATACAGTTGAATTCAATATACTTTCTTCCATTAGCTTCGCTGTCATGATAAAGATAAATAAAATTACGATGAAGAATCAAAAACAAATCAAATTGAAAAGCAATGAATAATGTGAAATAAATGAACTGTAAATAGTATGGAGTAATACAGCTGTGATAAATGGAATAGTATATTATAACAGGGTATGAAATACAATGATTGTACCTTACAACTTTGTTGCGAATTCAAATTATGACAAAAACGCATAGTTGCTCACTTAAAATAATCTTAACACTACAATTAAAATTTAATACATTTTGTAATTGATAGATATTGCAAAGTGTTCAACGCCTTAAGAGATTCTTTAATTGCGTATAATATTCTGAGTCTTAACACAACAACGCTCAATATTTTTGACCCCTACTCCGCCGGCGACTTGTCATTTTCACACCGTTTACTTTTGTATAAGAAACTAAATTTAAAATATGTTTAATGATGTTCGAATATACTCTCCTAATAAATATATTTAAAAAACAAAAATTGTTATTCAATATGCATTTTGTAAAACCTTTTATGTCCAAAAAGTTTGATAATACTACCTACATGGGAGTCACTGTTCATACAGTATTTTATAGTAATATCTTACTAAATATATTAGTTTTACATATATTTCAATTTACTTTGCTACACAGAAACGTAAATGGAAAAATGACACAAGAAAAGTTCTGCAACTTTGACTACTCAATTTTCGTCGCAATTTAATAGCACATATAGCGAACCTGATTATCACACTTCACCCATCAGTTTCAAGCAGGTAGAGCACCTTTTGGTCATGAGATTTCCCTTCCATGTTCTGATTTGACATTTCATCCGTTTCCTAGTATCCTCTGACATCGAATTAGCTACAACCACTGCTACATTCTTGAGATATCTGGGGCTCAATGCTTCCTCGTCTCTCCGTAAGCTTGTCCCATTTTTTTCTGCCAAAGACTGAATAAACTTTCTTCGGGATATTTTCTTCCCTAGATTCTTCCTACGGACAATTTAAACATTGATGGCTGCAAAGTCGAGAACATTGTAGAAACTGTGGACAGACCATCGTCGAGACCCTGCCTTGACCGAATACTTTATGGCCATCAGGTCAACAATAACAACCCTTTATTTAGTAGTGTTGTAAAAAGAAACACATTCTGGAGTTTTTTGTCAGTGCTGCTAATTTGGACGCCACCAGAATGAAGAAAGTAGAGAAACAGGACGTTCTTTCCTTTCTTGCACTGGTAAACTGTAAGAGTTATTCCCTTCTGATCCTACGTTGTCGAAGTATAGCATGGCTGTTGAGACGTTTTAATGGTACTGGTATTTCGCTTCGCACTTTATCGAAGGTACCAGAAGTGCTTATTATCTTCTCGTGGAGTTCGTTTGGAAGTTTGGGGAACATGAAAAAGTTGTCGCAGGTTACATTACGTCTAGTGTTGAAGATAGGTTCTGGTAATTTCATAACAACATAACCTGCCACCGTTGGTTTTGTGATCTCTGTTCAGCGATGCTGACGAACACATGCGTCATTCCCTGCCCGAAAATACATATATTCCGGAAGATGTTATCGGGCTTTCTGTATGAGCGGAAGATATGTCGGTGATAGGGCCTGATTGTACGGATGTACTTGTTGCATCGGAATGTGCTGCTGAGCACCGGTTTGAATTGCTGCAGTAATAGCAGTAAGACAGGAAGCAAGTTCAGTTTTAGTAGTTGGAGGTGTTATGGTAGAAAGAGAGTGCTCTAGGTTTTCGCGGAAATGAGGCCAATTCGCCTTATCAAACCTCGGAACTCCACGAGGTGCTAGTACAGGGCGTTGGGGTTGTCCCCGAGTGAACGTTAATTTTATTGGATGATGATCGCTTCCAATAGAGTCCAGTACTGTAAGCTGAAAATCATTAAGGAAATTCATAGAGGTGATGATGACATCCGGTGGAGTGTGTGCAGGAAGAACTTGAAGACTGAGCTGAAGATTGTTATTTAAGTAGTCCTTAAAGTTGGCTTTTTCGCGATCAGTATGACTGTGGATAATAATGCCTGCCATGATGATAATATTTCGAAAGTTGGTTGCTATATATCGGAAAGTATTCGAATGGAATACGTTGCCGTGGTCTAATATAGATTGTACTGAAGTTGATAATGATCGATGGAAAGTATATTGTGAATAATAGGTATTCCGGGAGATTACCTAAAGCTTGTGGAGTATAAGCTCGAACTAGATACTTTGGGAAATATCCTATTGCTACTCCCCCTTGAACCCGTTGAGCTGGATCTTGGAAGTCGGAGCGTTGCAGTTGGTATCCAGGGATACAAACTAGCATACTCGGTTTTAAGGCGGTTCCATTTAAAGCGAAAACACTAATATGTTCTTCCATTAAGAAAGATTCAAGTAACAGTCTATGTTGAGAAAAGGATCGAATATTGACGAAAAGATAGTTAATCCCCATTATGAGGGATACGGTGTAGATTGTTTTAAAAAGCGGCTTCCACAATTCCAATGTGAAAATGTACATAATTATTAGAATAAGTTGCATGCAGATTAATATTAAAAATAGATTTGGCGGCAGAAATGATATGTTGAGTGATGTGAGCTCCTTGAAAAGGAAAAATGTTTTGTAACACCAGACTAACATAGCGTATGGGATCTTCTACTGTTAACGAAGGTAATAGTGATTGTGTAGGCGGTGTAGTTTTATCTGCTGCTTTAATGGAACAGTTAGTTCCAGATGCTCAGGTGTGGGTGCTGGTTTAGTCTTACAACGATTGTTATATGTAGGGTGAAGCCCACTACCACATGTTTTGCATTTAGGTGGTCCTTTTAAGATGGGACAAGTTTTGGTGTCATGGAGTCCGGAGCCTAACCACATTTAGGGTGATTATTACAATTGTATGTTGTGTGGTCGTTGTATAACTGGCACTTTCGCAACTAATTGGAAACGGATCCTGCGTTTTAGATGGTTTGACGCGATGAATTTTCTTATAGATGGGTGCCCCAAATCTAAGAAGATAGTCAATGGTATCTTGCCGCTGTGATAGAATGTGTACCATATATGTAGGACCATTATTATTGCGAATGCGAATACACTTTTCCACTGAAATGCCTTCTTGCGTTAATTCCTCTTGGATTTCTGCGTCAGTTCGTTCGGGGGAAACACCTCTAATGACAACCGACAGAAATGGTGGTTTTCTAGGAGGTGGCTGTTGTTTCGTTCGCTTGTCCGTGAGTTTCGTGAGTTTAGCGTTCTTACCATAACTTTCGTAAGGAGCTTTATTACGGACTGTGATACCAAAATGTGGATCGTTAGATTTTAAAATATATCATTTTTGTTTTTTACGATTTGAACTAGGGTGTCTCGCACCCGAGGAACATACTTGCCAATTTGAAGAAAAATCATTTTAGGGTTCGTGTACTTCGGGTGCATATCAGTAAGTTTGAAATGAAAGAGAGGAGTGTGACTTGATGAAATGTTTGGAGACATTGTAGAAGATGTGCCTGTATTTTGTCGTTCAGCTTCGATATTTATTTGTTTTATTGGTGAGCGAGATCGGATGCCTTTCGCCGTTTGCGTAGATTCCTTTGATAGGTGTCTTTCTCGGGATGTACTTATCGGTTCATGGACCCAATAAAAATGCCGAGTTCGAGTGGATGGTTGTACTATTGATGTGCTGGGGTTGGAAGAAGATAAATATTGTAAGCCCGAATGTCTGCCAAGATTCATTTGTCCAGTGGTTTTGCCAGAGTCAGTCATTGTAAAAGTGTAGCCAAGGGCCGAAGCCCAAATGAGGATGAAGGAGAAAGAAATTATGATAAGATCAGGTTCAAAAAGCAAGCTGCCCTCCGAAAGTGAAAACTTTCGTCAATCCTCTGAGTGCAGTACGTGTGCTTTGCTCACAAATGTGTTTTGCAACACTTGATCCTCGCTCGCACATTAACTCACACAAAAGAGGTTAGGCCTTTTGATTCAGTGTGAAAGCGAAAACTCAACTTTTTTAAATTTAAGCTAGAGTATCAATTTTCATTTTGGGCGTATTCAGCAAATTTGATCCTACTTTCGCTACTACATAAGTTATTTGGGCATAAACTCTTTTCCATGATTAAACTATTATTTTGGAAAAAAAGTCAAAAAGTTTCAAACCTCTAGCCCAAGAAATAAATATTTTATTCAGGGTTTTACGACGATAAGTATCAAAATGAACCTTAGGCATTCTAGTATTAGGACGAAAGCGTTCTTGATTTAATTTATGTAAGTTCAAATATTATGAAATCATACTTCCAATGAAAGATACAGTCTTATTTTAGACATTCCGACATCAGAAATATGTCGGTTGCACATAATATATATTAATATATGTTTCCGATGATACTTTCAGCTTAAGTTTAAGAATTTTGTCCTAAGTAATATTATTATATCATTTATTTTAGGATAGTTACGTTAAATAAATTAAACAATGGTGAGTTAATTTCTGATGATACTAATCTGAATTCTTGAATTGCTTTTCTAGACCAACTAGAACCAGTTAATACGTTTCGACCTAAAGAATATGGATTGAATTGTATGTGCTACTTATCATGCATACAGATAGATGGTGTAGGAACATACGTTCACAGGTATGTATGGCATATGTTACTAGTAAATAAATATAATGTATGTAAATATACAATAGTTACTGTGTTTGAGATTTTACAGCGCACTTTTCTATAGACATTTATTGCATTTCTACAAATTTCCTTTGATCACACCTAATTCGCGTAAAACTTTAAGCATGTAATCTCTCCAGTTCTTGATTGAGTTACTTTCAATGTAATGAAATTAAGCACTATATATCATTACAGACTTTGGTAATCTATAGACCATTGATAACATGATGCTCAATAATCGATGTCATATCACTGAGAAAGCTTGAATATAAGGGAATATACCAATTCCGTGTACAAGCTGTCCTATCATATGTCTTATCCTCATGGTTCCCCGAACACATCTAATTATGCCACGTGTTCTCTAGATGATATTATGCAAGATTTTTCTAATGTAATGACCTCACCTAAATGCCATACTTTCACCTAGAAACATCTTGTTTGATGTTATAAACTAAAACGCTAAAGCACTAACAAAGCAACAAAATGTATACGGGTAGGATCAGAACGTATTATAAAAAAAACATTAAGCTCAAACTCTATTCGAGACCAGTATTTGAATAACTCGTCTGAAGATCTTTACTTCAAGAACGCATATTGACGAAAAGCAATTGTCATGTTACAAAGAAAATGTCAATTAAACTACATTCGCTACTTCCTTATGATCTAACGTACATTTCCAAACTGTTACATAATGCTAAGAAGTATATTCAAAATGGCTAGGAGAATACCATATTTTTTTTATATATTTAAGTACCTGGATCCCAAAATACATCAAGTCATTGAGCTTTGTGCTTCTTGCTGTTATTGAGGATGATTTTTCGTTAGATATCATCAATATATAAAAAAAATCATCATCGTGGATTTGCAAATTTATAAAAAATCATGTGTTGAAATACAAGGGTGTATTCGAAGGTTCCAGGACTGAATGTGTAAAATGAGTTTCTTGCCTTTGCAGTTAAATTCCTCCATCACCTTCAAAGTACTCCTCTTTTTCATTAATACATTGGTTCCAACGTTTCTGATATGCTTGAAAGCATTTCTGGAAGTCCTTTTTCGGAATAGTGTAAATACCCGCTGCAATTCTTCTTGATTGTCTGGAGTGGTGTGGAATCTTCGCCAATTCGTCCAACCCTTCAGCTTTGGGAAAAGAAAAAGTAACCGGAGGTCAGGTCAGGTGGTATGGGGTATGGAGAACAACTGTCATGTCTTTCGTAGCCAAAAGACTGCACCACTTTAATGGACCTGTGTGCATTTGCATTGTCGTGGTGGAGAATAAGATTACCGTTATGTCATTTCTTTGGCCTTTTGGGAAACACATTTTCTCGCAACCTTCTCACGACATGAGAGTACAAGTCTACATTGACCGCGTTTCTTTGTGGGACACTTTCCCGGTGTAAGTTCCTATCTTGGTCAGAGAAACAAACGAGCATCGTCTTCAATTTGATTCCTTCAATGCGTGCCTTTTACGGAACTTGGAGACCCAAGATTTTGCAATTGAGAAAACTGCAGTTTAATTTCTATATCGTAAGCATCAACGGTGCTTTCATCGCCTGTAATGACGTTGACAAGGACGTGGGATTGTTTTTCACAGTTTCCTTCAGTTCCTCATAGATTTCTACTCGACAGTGTTTTTGAACCTGGGTCAACACTGTCGGCACGAACATTCCTGCAATGCGATGCATGCTCAACTGTACAGTGAGGATTCGTTGACATGTTCCATACACAATTCCAACCTCTGCACAGGTATCATGTATGGTAAGTCGACGATCCTTGTTCGTAGCCGCCCTCACTTCTTCCACTTTTGATGGGATTGTTGCCGTGCACGGTCTACCCGATCTATGATCATCAGCACTCTATGTTCTACCTTTCATGACTCAAATGTTCTGCTGCGGCTCATGCATGAATCACCAAAAGTGTGTTTCAACATTTCATAAGTTTCACTTCCGTTTTACCCAAGGCCACAAAGAATTTGATGCACAACCTTTGCTCCTCAACTTCCGCTATACCGCAGAGATAAGGAAATTCGCAGACAGTTAATGCAACACACACACGAAAACACGTGCAACATTCAAACACTTTCACTTCAAACCACGCTATTCGGTACACTTGCTCACAAGACACCACCACAACATCCCAGCAGGAAACTCGTGAACTGAAAGCGGATTGCATGTTATGAGTACTGTCCTGAAATTTATGGGTACGCCTACGTGATGGCCAAACAATTCATTTAGAATGAATGTATCGAGCTTTGTTTCTTGCTTGAACCCAAAAATATTTCGTGTCACCAAAAGTGGTTTGCTAGATCTACATACACACGCAAAATAGAAATGTTACTAGTAAACAAGAAAACATGTGGATAGTAACGAAGTGAGTTTGTCACAACAACAACAAAGAGACAATAAGAACAACAATATAGGGACAACAAACCGTGTGTGACAGTAACCAAGGCAAACAGGTTAACGAAAAAATGTGATTACAACCTTCCGTTACATGTTAATGCAGTATAATAACTCACAGGGGTAAGCTAACCGACCAAGTAGTTACCAATACCGATCATAGCCTGTAACCGAAACCTAGTTAGCATGTTGGAAGAACCAACTGCTCGGTTAACGAAGAAGAGTGTATCGACTGTAGTAACCGAATATGTTGGTTAATATAACATACTCAATTAGTTAAAATAATTGATATTGCTCCTCCAAATACAACTTTGGTGGTGTGAGTACACATCCCAACATACAGTATGATAATCGGTGAAACCTCACCAAAAATAACATTAATTTGTATTTTTGTAATACCCTTGTACCCATATGAGAAATATTTTGCAGCTAAAGGTGAGAATTTATGTTGGGCCTTATTTTTTATTTTAAGCAAAGCGCTTCACGACGTATTTGACATTCGTATCAAGCAGCATACAATGTATTATATTTAATATAATCCTTCACGAAATTATCACCAGTGTATGAATGTTTTGACGGGAGGTACATGACTAGCAGTGCTAGCAGCTTTGTATGCTTATTTATACTAGAAACATGGCTTAATAACATTATGCCCATTTAAATGTAAGAAAATGCATAAAATTCCGTAAATAAGCTTTGCTTCATATTTCTATGTTAATTCATTAGAATCAATATTTTAATAACTTTTTTCCCATTCCTTCGGACGATTCTTAAAATTGAAAGGAGCGATGTTGCTGATTGTATTTCTAGTACTGTAGTGTTCCCAGTAAACACGTTGAGGATGTTCGAATTTACGTTGTGTGAAAATTAATTTATAACAGCAGTTTTTTTTAAAAAATTAAATTAACCTTCTTGAATGGGTTATCTTCTTCTAACCTACATTATATGTTAATAACAATCAAACACTGTATAGTTTCTGCGCATTTTCCAGAAATGTTATTCGACTGATTAACGGTGACGTCGTAAAATGAACCTTTTTTTGTCTCAGAAGTGTTGTTGCAAATTATTAAATGGTGCTAGAAGCCAAACTGTTCATTCTCGACTATATTATCACTTACTTTTCTTAGTGCTTGATATCCTTCTAAGTTCTTCATACTCTACTTCTGCCTATCATTAATTAAGGTCGAAAGCATTCTCCTTTAAGGAGAAGGTTAGAGGTTCATTCTCAATTTTTTACTACGCAAACTGTTCTTTTGTAGTATTTCTTATTATCGCATCATTTTAAAGTTATTTTCTCATATTTGGAGATGACTCAACAGCTTGTGCTCGAATAAATCTCATAAAATACTAATATCTGAAATTTACAGTTGTTCAACTCAATTTCAAATATATGTTAATTAAAATTCAATTTAATTAGAAACAATAATGACTGTAAAGTGTTACTCGAAATCTTTTCAATATATTAAGATTCGCTGAATATATTGCTATAAGCTTAAAGTTTATTTTTTCTAGTTAATTTGCGTAGTTAGTCACTTAATAGTGGTAAAACGTTTGCAGTTAATGTGTAAGTAATTAAAAAAATGAAGTAAATCAACATTTTAAAAGTATTCATATAAATGAATATGTAAGATCTTTTTGAGTAACTTAGGAATTTAGAACTATCTTCCTAATTTGTTAATAACCATGCTGGACTCAGTCAAGTTAAAAGTGTCTTTCGCTAGACTCGAATATAAATCGATTAGTGACTGACTATTGGAGAGTATCATTTGATTATGGCAGAATGTTGAGCAATGATCATGAGTGCCCTGACTTTATCTTCATTTTATAGAAAGGTAAGGCTGTCGATGTGGGAGCAAGCTAATCGATTCTCATACGCTAAAGAAATCTACAATTACAAGACTCAAAAGTATTTCTGGATTTTTAAACCATAACATGTAAATGTCACTTATATCGCACCGAAAGTATTCCTTGTGAATAAACTTTGTTTTCATCATTTTTGTTTTCTGTGTATCCCTCTAAGTAATAATTTACTCATTTTAGGTAATTCTGTAGTATCTGTAGTATGTAGTACTGATACTTTCTTGTGGTGACCAGACGGTCCCAGATAGGGACAGAAATAAGCTAGTGGCCGAGTGAAGTCAATATTCACCACTCAAATTTTAGCTGATTGTATCCAGATTTTCCAGGGAAATTACTTAAGCAAAAGTTAATAACAAGTTTAGTTTGAGTGTTCGTAGCTTGAGAAAAAAATACCTAATCTAAGAACATTACGCAGGGAAACTTAGCAAAAAGAAAAATAGAAGCTTTTCGATATAAGGTGAAAATCCATGAAATTTTTCTTGGTGGCATGTCGTCGTTTTTGTATCTCACAAATAGGAAAAACGATATGTTTGGTGAAAACAGGTTCCCTTCATGAATGGCATTAAATGGATAAAAGTAGAACAAATTGCTTCTAATTCGTTTACAGAAAGCTATGTTCCTTTTAAAACTGAACATTCGTCGATATACTAGACAGTGAACCTAACGTTCGCAATAGCATTGTGCTTCTGAGAATTGGTAACAAATCTGGGGACCTGAAGAAAGACGAAAACCAAGATATTAAGGAACTGTTACAATTTGTTCCTTACAAGTACCATTGGTACTACGAACATATTGTGAAAGATGAATGAAACAAGTATAAAAGTATGTGGGATTTTTTAGATAATTTATGTTGTTCTGTGTTGTATCACGTACTTGATTCATTTTATTCTCTCTAATATGTAGCATTTTCATGCGCTCATCACAACTTTATTCATAACACCTGAGGAACTTTTCGGATGTATCCATACTGTTTATAGTATTAGTGGATGAAAGGGTTTCGTACACAATTTCTTTCATAAGGGAGGTAAAATAAAATATGTTGGCAAAGGTATAGGAAATATGTATGGGGCCTTAGATTCAATGAAAAATGCAATTAAAACTTTAATATAATTTTCTCGAAGTATACTATTTGTCACATAGCACTTTTATTCCTTATTGGATTATTCCAAAATATGTTCCACTTTTCACTTTATTGTTCAATTACCTGGAAACTAAACGTGGTGATAGCTGATCTATACATAATACAACGATAACGCTGTTTGTATCATTGGCAATCTGTGCCTATTTACAGAAAGGGGATCAGAGGCGAATTATGTGAGCAATATAATGTAAAATGAAAAAGAAAGACATATAGAGGATTCGAGATTATTATTTTTGTAATGGGTAGCTAAAATATGAGTTATTGTTACTATAGCAACGATATAAATAATGGTACATGTACGTAGTCATCTTAACGAGTAAAGAAGTGTGTATGAAGGTCTATATATATTTTATTATATGTGCAGAAAAGTTAATTATATATATTTATCATGCGCAAATATTAAAGCCAATTAAGAAAGTGATAAAACGCGTTGAGTTATTTAGAAGATTAACCTAAAATACGAACCAGGCCCTTATAAAAATTGGTGCCTCACCACATGAGTTATATAAAGTGTCGTTTCGAAGGGCAGGTAAAAACGGCATTTCAACGCGATGTTAATATCTCAATTTTGCGAAGTGGAAGAGTAATTAAACGAAATATGGCCACGGAAAGTAATAATTTGGTTGATGGACAAAGTGTGAATCTTGAATTGACTCCGAGGGACAATTTGGCAGACATTCTAAAAGATTTGGCTCAACAGATGAAAAAACAATCGGAGCAAATGCAACATGTGAATGAAAAATTGGACCAGCAAATGCATGTGAATGAAAAATTGGACCAGCAAATGCAACATGTGAATGAAAAATTGGAATAGCAAATGCATGTGAATGAAAAATTGAACCAGCAAATGCAACGTGTGAATGAAAAATTCGACCAGCAAATGCAACATGTGGATGAAAAGTTGTACCAGCAATTGCAACTTGTGAATGAAAAATTGGACCAGAAATTAACGCAACTAGCCAATGACTTTCATGAAAAAATAGTAACATTGAATCAAAGTAATGAAGATAGATGGGAGCATGTGCCACATCAGTTAGATCAAATGAACTTACATGTGGTGCAAAAATTCGAGAAATACGAAGAGAAAATAGAAAAAGTTGTACAGCGAAGCACAGAAATTCAAGAATGTATGGATGTTTTAAAATCGACAATTAACGCACATGAAAGCCACATCAAAGTACTACAAGATGAAGTTAATTTCATCAAAGAAAGATGCATTCCCGGAACTTCATTTCAGGATACAGAAGGCACGAGTTATCCTATAGCAACAGCTTGGGTACCTGATCATCCTGCAAGAGCAACATTGGAATTTGCTGGATCATCGAGTGGTGCAGCGAGTAGTGGCGAAGAACGAGAGAGGCAAACATCCAAACGCAGACGCATCTCCAGTAGAGGTGTGAAGACATCTACAGGTAATCAATTGCGGTTTAGCGAAGTAAAGTCGCTCACAAAGTTTAGTGGTGTGCCAGGAGATATACCCGCTAGGGCATTTCTCGAAAAATTCTAGGATGAATGTCAGCTCATCGTTGTAAATGAATCTCAATTCTTAAAAATATTACCGCATATGTTGTTGCCACCTTGCTTAACATGGCTTAAGGCTATTAGAGGTAGTCTTCATTCGTATTCAGATTTTAAGAGTGCTCTTTTGTCGAATTATGAAAACGATTTTATGGTAGCAAATAGAGATGCTGTTTTACGAACGAACCACTACAATCCAAAGTTACACCGTAGCATTACTGAGTTTGTAGTATCAACATATCATGAGCTAAGATCATTAAATCCGAACCATCCGGAATCCCGAGTTATACCTTCAATTAAGATCTTATTGCCATTTCGACTACAACAGTTGTTAATGTCGGCTCAGTGCATTAATTTCAATCATTTAATTATGCTCATTTAAATTTATGAGAGTCAATCTTCAATTCAGAATAACAATAAGATGCAGGATAGTGGTCAGGGTAATTATGCAAGGAATCAGACACAATATACATCTGTTCGAAATGTAGATATACAACCTGAAAATGATACTAATGTTCGTAATTTCAATACCAGAATGAGAAGCTATAATGGTACCGGAAATCAAACGCAACCTAATTATAGGAACGACACTAGGAATTTCAGAAATAACAACAGGAATTTCAGTAGGAGTAATAATTATCGCCTATCTTCACAAAATCCATTTGCAGATGGCAGGAACTTCGTAAATAGGAATCAAAATATGGTATCATCTTATGAAAGAGAAGCACGTACAGAAGACTGTGCTATACAATGTTCCTTAAATGAACCCTTCGAACGTATAACTTGAATTGACAAAAAGGCGTCGGATGGATTTGTACTAAACTGACCTTTGCTTACGTTTATGGTTAATGTGTTTTTCAATTCATTTATTATTAAAATGTATGTTGAAAACATGTGTAATTATGAAATATTGTTCCAACTTTGTTATTGTATCGTCGAATTTTCAGAATTGTATATTTTATTTTATGTTTGATGTTTGTGTTTCTTGTCTTTTACAAAGTTATCTCATAATTACTTATTTGAATATTATGAATCTTTAAAAATAAAAGATTGTAATTTTAATGTAAATTTATGAAAGTAATGACAGATATATGAAATAGATGCAATTTATTATATGGAAAGAATAAGAGTAATGAATCTCTTGATTTTTCAAAGTTTATTAATGTATTAAATTATGACTATCAATGCGTTTATATATTCCAACTTTGTTGACTGATCCTATCAATATTTAATAGTATGAAGATCTTTGTTTGTAAAGAGTGTTGTTTGCATATGAAGGAATAGTTGAATTTGTACCCTAGAAGGAAACTATTAGTTAGGATTATTTCTTGAATAACCTTAATTATGATAATTGTAATTCGTCATTATTAATACTGAGTTATATTGATAAAAATATAAAATTATGTTGTTATAGTATATTATATATATAAAAGGAAAAGTAGAATATGTGTATTAAAGATGATATTATACATATGTGAGGGCTATTCAAAAGATAAATATTGTATGGTATCTAACCCAGGGTTCTTTCCTTCATAGTAAAACTATTATGGAAGTCCCGTTCGAGGCGATATCTACAACGATAACGTTGTACGTATCATTGGCAATCTGTGCCTATTTACAGAAAGGGAATCAGATTCGAATTATGTGAGCAATATAATGTAAAATGAAAAAGAAAGACATATAGAGATTTCGAGATTATTATTTTTGTAATGGGTAGCTAAAATATGAGTTATTGTTACAATAGCAACGATATAAATAATGGTACATGTACGTAGTCATCTTAACGAGTAAAGAAGTGTGTATGAAGGTCTATATATATTTTATTATATGTGCAGAAAAGTTAATTATATATACTTATCATGCTCAAATATTAAAAGCCAATTAAGAAAGTGATAAAACGCATTGAGTTATTTAGAAGATTAACCTAAAATACGAACCAGGCCCTTATAATAATAATACTGATGTGCCATTTGCACGAGCATTGTTTTATTGAATCTGAAGGTTTTCAGTTAACTGAACAAATGTATATTCGCACTCATCTGCAGAGTTTTATTATTTGAGTTTGCATTAGCAATTAACAATGAATGTATTTTCTAAGAGTGGAAAGATTGTAGGTCATTATTTAAATTAATTTTAATATCTTATGGCTCATAAAAATATACAACACGGTAAAAGGAATGAAGTATGACACTAAAAGCTTCATAAGTGAAGATTGTAAATCAACCACCGTTTCCCTAAAATTTATGTAAGACGTTCTTTTTAATTTTAATATGTCGATGAAAAGTGTGATGGAAATATTTCATACTGTTTCATTAATTCCTTATATTTGCATTAAATGTAGTAGGACATTACTTCTGAACGACTATTCATTACCTGACAATTGTACCCAAAACTTGCTTTAATGGTTTGATTTATTATTAATCCATTTAAATTAAAGTAATTTGTGTTTTGCATATGTATTTTTGTAAAATATTCCTTTAAATATATAATTGAAAATCTATTTCGAAAAGTATATTGCATATTGCACTAAAATGCTCCTGACAAATACTTTATGTTCTGTAACGGAAATATAAATAAGACATAATTTTTCTTGTTATTTCCAAATATAATCAGTACCAATACTCCTTTTCTACTACCTTCTGTTTTATCGATGTTGCCTCCTTGTGCATTTCCTAGGTTATTTTTCTATTTCTAATTCATTTTTAAATTAGTCGCTTACTGTATAATTCTTCCCGCTCAGCATCAAATTTCATATTCTCTTATCTGTTTAATTACAGTCTTTCGATTTTGATTTGCTGCAGATGGTTTTATTATGAAACCATATACGGTTTGAAAACATTGTTCATAGTTTGTAAACTATTAAATCTTGTTTAAATATGCAAGTGTCCTAAATAAGCGTTAGGAAAGATTTATGGTTTTCGGTTTCTATCAAACCTGTTTGTTTTTTCTACATTGGTTCGGTGTTCTATCAAACAAGTTGTCGGTTTTTCTAAAAATTTTTTTTCTCAAATCAGTTCTGGTTTTCTATCAAACCAGTTTCGGCTTTTTAAAATCAAGTTTTTATGTTTTAAAACGTGTTCCATTTTCTGTCAGACCTTATTAGGTTTCTCGCTAAGTTGGTTGGAAATAAGTTTTACAAAATTACTTACACTAAACGTGTAATGATTGAAAGCGGATTTAGTAGTAGTATTGTTTCCGTCTAATGAACGTAGCGAAGTAGAAAACTATTATCATCTCTAATGAAGTAACAACTGCTCTTGTGTTTTCTTCAGCAATCTCCTATTGTATTGCTGTTCAACAGGCTTATCAGTTCCAAACTTTTGAAAGTTTCCTCCCACATCAGATGAAAATAACGGTAGAGTGTCGTTTAGAATATTTGTTTTGAGGAAATGAGTATTTGTATGTTCGCGTAAAAAATGATCTGTTACACATGTTAATTTCTGACCTTAACATTACCTGAGGGTAAATCCGTACGTCTTTGATATTAATAGCCCGTTCATCCTCCGATAGAAACAGTGAACATCAGGTCATTTTACAAACGTAGACCAAGACCACTATAGTTATGAATTTAATTTTCTCATCACTTTCTTGTTACAAATCAGGTTTAATTTCACGGGGCAGAACAATAATATAAATAAAATAAATAAACCTTACTTGTTTTGAGATAATCCAAATTTAAACAAATGTTTTTGTACTATTTAACAACGTATTTATAAATTGTGGAAAGTTTAATTTCCCTTTATGGATTGTGTGTATTGAATTTGTTGAAATGTATTGAATAATTATGTCTTGGACAATCTAGAAATTAATCAAGAATATCTCTAATATCCCTTTCTCTCTTTCTTTCTCTCTCTCTCTCTCTTTCTCTCTTTCTCTCTCTCTGCCTGACTTTCTTGGTCGCTCGTTCGCTTTGTTCTATATCACGTAATAGGTTTTCTATTTAATATATTTCATTCAATAAAACGTTTTCTTGTACGACCCATATCTGGAGAACTTTATATTGTGTAGCCAAACCCAAAGTATCACTTAACTCAATATGATGTGCTTTTTACGTAAAAGAAATTACGAAAACTCGATTTATAAGCCGTTCAAAAAATTTGTGGCACCTGATCCTAAAACTAATTAGTGGCTAAGGTCGTAATTTTTTGATGCGTTCTTTTTTGGATCATTTATAAAATTCTTGGCCAAGATCGCAATCTTTCCATTTCTTGGATTCTTCCTAAAATCCTTGTTATTTATTTATTTTTATTTTGTGTGAAACCCCATTACAATCAAGGTAAATTATAGTATGGTATATCATTTTGCAGGGTTCTTTTAATACTGATACTATGTGTACAATCAGGAAATGTACATTTGTGGTAAATTTCGTAGGAAAAAAATATAAATACAATATTTAGAATGAGTAAAACAAAATGTTGCTAATTGAACAAGAAAGTTTTATTTTCGTTTTATTACCCTTATTTACTGCTCTTTTGACATGAAATTTGCCACATACATGTCTTTGACAATTATACACACACTAACATTATAAGAAATACCGGCCGAAATCGTTATCAAATTATATTCCTACATCAACATATTTATAGACATGCGACAATAATTTTGGACATGAGTTTACCTTTTAGCGCAATTTTGTATGTACTAAATTCGTTTAAATTTATAACCAATGTAATTTTGTACTTTGTAGTTTTGTAATTTTTTACCAATGTGAGTCATATATTCACTAATGTATTAATAGTCATGATGATTACCGTATGTATATTTTGACAAACTTTTCTCTGAACTGTCATTAGGCTTCTTCACATTTTCACACATTGTAACCCCACTCTATAACCTATACATGTCGTATGCGCGTTCCCTTAATAGTCAATTTAAATGCTATTTGTGATCCTAATGAATACATTGTATTGGAAATATATTTACAAGCATATTTGTGAACAGCGGCGCAGTCTCACAAATATTGAAAATCACTGTTCCAAGTTGTTTAATGTTCTTTGAAACGAAAACTCATTTATTTTTATTCACTCATGGCCCAACTGAACCGATGACAATCGTATAGGACTTCTCAACCATGTCTCGTATGTATTATCTGTCCGGAAAGTAAATGCGCACCTATTCTTCGAGTGTGGCATTCCTGCGCTCCAACCATGGTGAGTATGAGATTTAAATCAATCAAATGTTTACTCAGGAGCAAGAAGAAAAGTCTAATCTGAATAAGATATTGCAGAGAGGCATAAGCTGTAAATACGATGTGCATAGTGTAAATAAAGGACGACACCGAAAGAGAAAGCCAGAAACACCTGCTAAACGGAGAAAAAAGGGTAAAAATTGTCGAAGTGGGAACATAAAACACAAATAGAACAAATACACCGAACACTCAAAGTTCACCAAACCATCTTGGTGTAGTGGTTAAGGTGCTGGCTTACAAACGCAAAGGACGTCAGTTCAAATCCCCAGCAATGAAACTTTTAACTGTTTTGTTAATAATACATACAGCTCATGAGAGATGGTAAAAAGGGGTCGTATTTAGTTTTTCGTAGCAATTATTATTTGTTATGTTTAGGACTGATAATATTTTTGTCTTTGCGTATTGCTTTTATTCTTGTGTTCATTCGAAGAAGAAGAATATCCGAACAAATGCCACCAAGATTCCTCTTATTTTGAATGTAAACGCCACTTGGAATCAGTAAAGAATAAAAATTGAACGTTTCGACATAGCTGCAAAAAGTGAAAAAAAAAAGGAAGTGGAGGGGTTCGAAACCCATACTCATGGTTATTAAAAATGCAATCACTATATGCCTTAAGCCTCTCGACCGTGTTTCTGTGTTAACTACTAAGAGGCTTGTGTTTAGGTTAGGTTGGTGAATACGTTTTGCAAAGAGGCCCGGTTTAGCTCTGACGCAGTACAGGTGCGAGAAAAGAGAAGGGTGCAAGACACTTTTTCTCTCTCCCTCTGTGTGTCTATCTATCTATCTGTCTGTATATATATAACGTTATTTGTGACCGCCATAACCACCGAAATTTTCAGAGGATTCAGATGAAACTTGGCACAAACATTAATTGTTGAAATTTCTTGACCAGACTTGAAATATCTGAGTTCGTTAACCAGAATAATCAGATGAAAATGTTCAAAATGACGGCCTTCAAACTCTTCAAAAGCTCCAAGCGCACCAAATTTAGCACATAAATGGGTATTCACAAAATTTGAGTAAGTTTTCCTCTTTTACTGAAATATTTGTGTACAGTGTCTTTTGTGTTTTCCTCTTTTATTGAAATATTGGACCCTATTAATCACCTAGGAAGGTTTATGCCCTTTCGCTACGGTCAGGCATTTTATTTTGCAGGGGAGGATACTTCCCTATCGGAACAAGATGATTTTAGTTAGGATATGAAGTGACACATTGAATGTGAAGTAACTTGTGAAACGTGTTATTTAAAAGAATAATTTAATAAATGTACTTTCCCCTAACACAAAGAACTTTAAATCATGTATTTCGAGTTCGGGAGCGTGATGGCGAGAGTGTTATTTGATTTGCTTTTTAGTAACACATTTCTTTGCAAATAGTAGTAGACAACATTAGTGCTAAGTAAAACAACAACAACAACAACAACAATAATAATAATAATAATAATAATAATAATAATAATAATAATAATAATAATAATAATAATAATAATAATAATAATAATAATTGTTGTTTGTGGCACGGCAATATCTTCCTCAATTCCTCTTCAAACGTAATGATTGTAACGCTATATATCCCTTACAAACAAAATATTAGCAATTTATATCGAGAGAACGGTAAATGGTAGAGTGATGGGAGCAACGTTGGACAGTATGCACTCATAGTACTCAAAAAATAAGAGATTTCAATTAAAAAAGAACGAAGAGTCATTGTCATGGGGAGTCATCTGGCCACGGCAGAGCCCTCTTTAGGCAAAATATTGATAACTTATATCGAGACAGCAGGAGGTGATAGTGGGATAAGACCAACGTTGGACACTGTGGAACCATAAGGGGCATCGAAAAAATTTGGGGGGGGGGCCAGCCAGCCTTACTTATTTCCACATGATAATATAAAATTATATTTTGCGAAATACACACACGAGCTAGCTAATGATATTTCATATTATTATTATTATTATTATTAATAATAATAATAATATTATTATCGACAGTGTCTTTTCATTACGTGTGCATGTTTGAAATGAAACCAAAGAGAATAAAAATAGCCAGTTAGTTTAACTGTAAAGAACGGCGAAAAATACGAAAAGAGTGATTACCTGTACCAGAAAGAAACAATAGATTCTCTCAAATGGATAAAAATCAAGCCAAGATAGATTCGATAACGGCGCGAAAAGCCAGTGCTTTGTCCACTTTATGTTTTTTAACTCACTCTCCGAACGTGCTTCAGTAACTTACTTATTGCAAATTTTACTTGCTTCACTTCTTTAACTTGCCTTTTCTAATAACTTATAATGACAGGGACTCGAACGCAGGAACATTGAGGACAGTTATAAATGATAAAGGCTCTACCACCAAGAATCGAACCCAGCACACCGTACAGCAACGGCGCTTGTGCTAGCCACTAGAGCAGCGGGAAGGGCACCACTCAAGCTCTGTGTCGTTAGGGATTACGACCACTGTATTAAAAGGTATCACTTCTGTGGGTTGTATACGATTATCACATGTTCCTTCTTTGCTTCCTTGTTCATTCTATGTAATACATGAGGTATTTAGACCTAGATGCTCTTCATACAATGTAATAAAAGGGTCATGCTGGGAATAGGAA
This sequence comes from Thermobia domestica, assembly GCF_964235325.1. NCBI lineage: Eukaryota > Metazoa > Arthropoda > Insecta > Zygentoma > Lepismatidae > Thermobia > Thermobia domestica. Next base: position 306,128,880 of record NC_137455.1, read on the forward strand.
AACGGACATTCCTTCGACAAAACTGAGGCTATTGCCATCAGAAATATTTATCTACGAGGCATGCGCAGTAGTATAATTCAGAATAGTTACGCTTTAGTTCAGTAAACAAAGAAAGGGGTATAGAAACCAAACATGTCGCGTCAACGAGATCGACCAGAGGTGACAGAGGTGGAAGCAGATATGTAGTAATACAACAACTTGATTAAATGGATAATTCGTTCAGTATCCTTTAGTAGATCCTATCACAACTTTACGGGGGAAAAGAGAAAGTCTTACTAACCCTATCATATAGAAAGCTTTACTAACCCGATCATATAGACGCAAATGGATGTAAATGTGAATACTACAACATGGATTTAACGAAAGCCGTTTAAACATTCAGTGGTTTGCAGGGTTGTATAAGACACAAAAAGATAATACACAATACAATTCCTCATACCTCAACTTCCAGTAGCTAGACATATTCAATTTATGGTTAGAATGCTGCTGTCAGATGCTGTCATGTATGCTGTCAGATTTTAATACATGAAGTATTGCAGGATACAAAATGGTTTGCATCACTTCTTTGTTTGTAGACAGCCATTAGTTTAGTGTTCTGAAAGATTGTGTGTAAACTGGCAATGGCCGGACTCCTGAAAGTAAAACCGGGCAAATTCTGGAATTCGGAAAAACCCGAATTTGGAAAAATTCCGGAATTCGGAAAAATCCGGAATTTAAAAATTTTTCCTTTCGTAAACAGTCAGAAATTCGGAACAATCCGAATTTTTTTCCGAATTCCTGAATTTTTCTGAATTTCGGAATTTTCTAAATTCCGAATTCTTTCCGAGTTCCAGATTTTTCTGAATTCCTGAATTTTACCGAATTCCATAATTTTCCAAAATCCGGAAATTGAAACTTCCGTTTCCGGAAAATGAATTTCTGTTGGTTAATCTGTAACGAGGCGGACATAAATCTTTGACCAGGTAATGTCTACTGCTTTGAAACAAATGCAAAGTATGAGAATTAAATCTCTGTATCTGTAATTTCATGTGGTGAAAAAGCAAACATGTGAACGAAAGGTTTAAGAACAACTGAAGTTATTAATATAACGTTTATTCGCAAAATAAATACGAAAGACGTTTCGAATCGAAGAAATATACCATACAACTTTGCAAGTGAAAAGAAAGAAACCCAACGTAACCAGACTAAAGACGAATAGTTTACCGCGTAGCGATCGCGGTATAGTGGTCAAGGTGCTTATTCGAATCCACGTCGCACATTTTTATTACTTTAAAATTTTTGATGCCGATCGATCAGCGTTGACATACGTTTTATTATATCCATATATTTGAATACTCGGATGTTTCAATACTTGAACCATGTAATCCTCAGGAATAATAATAGTAATAATAATAAACTAATAATAATAATTATTATCTCGTAGAAGATTAAGAGCTAGGAGCTAATTATCGCTCAGGTCGTACCATTACAAGCAGAAACGTGACATTTGGAAAGGATATTTCGGTTTGGTTTAATGTTGCCCACGAGAAGAGCAGTTTTTCATCTCGTTTCTAAAACAAATAAAATAACATGAGAATAACAATCGAGACAGGTCAAGGCTAACTCAAAATTTTCGTCTCTCTTTGGAGATAAGAATCGAGACGAGGCGAAAAGTATGGTAAACATTTCCCGTCTTGTCTCGATTCTCGAAATAGTTTATGTCCATTCTTTAAGTAACAATTGGTCTGTAGACTGAATCTCATAGGCTATATTGTTACATTATATTTCAGAGCTCATTGAATTATTCTCTGGGTAGGTATTTTGTAGCAAAGCTTTTATATTTACCTCTGCATATCCTAAAAATTAGATTATTATATGCCTTACTGTTGCGTGATATTCAGTTATATTTGTTACAGTTATTTTCCTTAAAACATACAATAGAATACTTCAATGGAACGTTGTAGTTTAAATGTTGGTAGTTGCAGAGGGGTGTCTTGAAGGTACGGAACCCTTTCCCCGAAATCTCTACTTTTAAGTAAGTTTTGCCAAATTTCAACGGCAAGTTTAAGACTTTTGTTACTATTATTATTATTATTATTATTATTATTAGTAGTAGTAGTAGTAGTAGTAGTAGTAGTAGTAGTAGTAGTAGTAGTAGTAGTAGTCATCGCTATAAACACCGTGTACAATATTTAAAAGATATACGGTTTGTATCTGAATAGTAAAAGTAATTGACTGTCGATCTCGGTCGTCAAGATGTCTTTATGAGGGAAGGACAGTGGTCACGTTCTGGGTTTGAGTTCCGAAGGTGCAAGTATTCGGGCTCGAGCTAAAAATTGTTAAAAGTTATAGGCTTCAGCCAAACATGTTCAAAACAGCTGGGACCGGGATTAGGGTTCTCAACGGCTCGAGCAGCTCGGCTTACAGCTCATTCTCTACCGAACCGAACCGAGAAGTGAGCCGAGCTAAGAGCTCGCCGAACCGAGCCGATTTGAGCCATCGGCTTAGTTGAGCTGAGTCGAACCTTGCCGATGGGCTATGTTTCAACTTAGCTGGCTCGAACCGGCTCACATGAGCCGAGTACATGACCTATCCCAACCGAGAAGGATCGTGCCATCGGGTCAATTGAGCCCAGTCGATAGCTCGTTTCAACTGAGCCGGCTAAGGTCATCGGCTCAATTGGCCCGAGCCCACGGCTCATCCCAACCGAGCCGACTCGAGCTGTTTGCTCAGTTAATACGAGCCGAGCCGGTTGATATCACTACCAGGGTTGGTCTTCTGCTTGGGCTCAAGAATTCGACCGTCCAGTTCTCAGCCTTGATTTTCAGAACTACAGTATAATCTTATATTGGTGGTGAGACGAGGTACACTAAAATTGCTTCACGAGATACACTAAAATAAAGAGACGTTATGCATCCCTGTCGTGAACAAAACTAAAAATCTTCCACAATACTGCTTACATTTCTCATGGCTTTCGCTTTCCAGTCTAATCAGGTCATTATTTCAAAACGAGTTAAAACAAGCTGAACGAGCGAGCGAGCCATTATCGAACTCGACTCAACTCGAAACTCGACCTCGATTACAGTGACTTGGCTCGGAACTAAACTCAGGACAATTACAATTGACTCGACTCGAATCGAACTTTTGTCCAGTCGAATTTTGGCTCGACTCGTGCTCATCCGTATTCTTATTTGTATTTCATGTTTCTACTTCAACAATTCTACTCTTTTTTCTCCATTTACCTGTTGTTTATGGATTTCTCTTTCGGTGTCTTCCTTTATTTACACCATGCACTATTCTTATTCCTAGCTTGTGGCCCGCTTCAATGTCTTATGATGTTTAGGCTTTACTCCTTACTTTGATTACACTTGTGACTGATTTCATTCTCACTTTCCGCGCAGAACCGATTAAAAAATATTATTATTATTATTATTATTATTATTATTATTATTATTATTATTATTATTATTATTATTATTATTATTACTATACTATTGAACTTGCACGACGAATTTACTGTATAATACGATATCATTTCTGTAATTTATTCCATTGTATGTTATGTAGTTTATTAATAGGCACTAAATTGTCTCCAGATAATCGAATAAATTAACTTCGGCATGCACTTTGGTGGAAATATCATTACAGGAACATTACCGGTTCGCTCCAAACATCAGGGCTAAACTTAGTAATTTTTAGGTTATGATGTTGCATGATAAGATAATGTAGGGGTGAAGTGCTGGACTTGTGAATAATATAGCCAATCAATATAGCTTCAAATCCTTTTCAAGTTATTTTATTTTCAAAACAATCGTGAAGAATCAGAGTGACTTCTTATACTAAATGGGCAATCCTTAAGAAAGTGGACTCAAAGACTTGTATCATGATAGAGACGATTTACGCATGTTAATTGGAAAAGGGCAAGGACATTCGAAACACTTCGTTCAAATGCAGTATGCACTTTTTAATTTATCGTTCTAAGGAAAAAAAACACTACATAATTTGTTATTGTTAACTAACTTTGGCAAGCGCAATCGGTGGAATATGATGGTCTCTGTAATAGGCACATTTCTGAAGAAGTAATAGGCGCATATTGTAGAGACTCACATATGTGAAATTTGGAAAAATTTTGCTTTATCGATCACGCCCTCTGATTCAAACCCTCGATTAGATATACTTGCTTCCTCATTTTCATTGTATCACTTCTCTAATAAATGTCAGTGGAATTTTTACCAAGTTTTCACTTAAAAACTCAAACGGGTAATACGCTTTCTTTTACCACCTCTCACGTGCTGTATGTATTTAAAAAAAATCATTCTACTTGTAGTGTATTCGAACTTACGTCTTATGTATTTTCAATCTAGCGTCTTAGCCACTACATTCCTGTCCTCGAACCATCTAGAATATGAGAATTAAATCAATACAGATAAAGCGGAGAAAAGGAAAGTAGAAATTGTCGAAGTGGGAACATAAAATACAAATGCGAACATATATTCCAACAACAAAACGTTTACCAAGCAACGATCTTCGTGTAGTGATTAAGCCGCTAGATTACAAATCCAAGGGAGGGTGTTTCGAATTGCTCCAAGGAGTATATATTTTGTTTAGGTTTTTAAAAGTAACACATAGTGCACATGAGAGGTAGTGAAACGGAGCGTATTATCCGTTAATTACGTTAAGTGAAAAGGAGTTAAACAATTCGGTGAAATTTATTAGAGAAGTGAAACAATGAATACGAAGAAGCAGGTATATTTAATCAGGGGTATGGATCAGAGGGTGGTAATCTCAAAAACTGCAAATTTTTCCGAATTTGGAACATGTGAGGCTTTACGATAGGCAAAGTTCTTCAGAAATGTGCCTAATGCAGAGAATCTTGCCAGAAATGCCGTAAAATTTATATGCAATTTTGCCCTTTTGTCTATCATCACCTCTGAAACAGAAAGAGAGAAAGAGAGAGATGTTCCTGGAACTGAGACTGAGGTGCTTCCATTCAAATCAAGGAGTTGACAAATAGACGCTTACATAATGGGAATGCGGAATACAAACAACTATAAAGGATCAAAGTGATAATTGCTTTAGAAAAGAGATTATTATGATGCACTAGACACAACATGATTGCCTGTTTCTTCTCCTGGTGTTAAATTGTTTCATTTTATCGATGCGAGACGAAGCCTGTGTCTCGTCTCGATTCTATCCCAGTGTCATCTCGTGTTTCCAAAACGAGACAAATTGTTATCTCGTCTCCTTTCGTCTAATTTTCTTTCGTAAACCTCATAATAATAGAAGTACAATTGGAAGCCATGCGACATCGAAATGTAACGAAGTTTGCAAGTTAGAATTGATAATCGGACAAGAGAGGGCTATGGAATGCTTTCGAGACATTTAAAACAAATTGAGTCCAGAAATGGACAAGTCATGTCTCATCTCGGAAAACGATGCGAGACAGACGCTTTGTCTCGTGTCGTCTCGGATTTAACAAAGACTATATTGTATTGTCCATGTTGAATTGGAAATATATCACCGAAATTGTAATGGGTCCTGTGTCAAGTGTGACATGTGGTTCAAGATGTGTAAGTCGATTAGTTGGGCGTGGGTCAGCAGAATGTGACCAACTACAATCCACCATCCACCGTGATCCAGCATAAGCCAGTGATGCTCCGTAATCTACTGACTCACTACGACCCACCGATACACTCTGCTTAGTGCATTGTATATAGCATCCACTGAACAGTGTTGAATTTGTCTACATTTTACATTAAGGTCACTATTTTCATTTTTTTCTTTTTGGCATTTGTTTCTATTTACTTACCTGACAAGTAAACCTTACGTTTGGGTGAATCGAGTTGCTGACTGAGACACATATGAGAAAGTAGTACTAAATGTGGTCAGTATTTCAGTGAAGTTGTAGGTGCGAAGCTCCAGGGGTTTAGGAGATACAGCTACCAGAACATCACATGGAAGTACAGAATTGTCTTCATATAGTTGGAGGTAAAAGCTCTATAAGACCTCTTGTAACGACAAAAGGTGAATAACAATTATATGGGTACATATTAGGACTAGGGGGAAGTCATATAGTAAGGATATACTTGACGGCGGCCATCTTAAAATCCGCCATTTTGAATTAAGGTTAAGTTTTTAAAATAGTAATAGGGTCATGTGATACATGATTTAAGGCGCAAATTTAATCAGAGGACGTTAATTTTGATTTTCGCACAATTGGTAAAAAGTTACAGAGAAATTAAATATTGTTGCAACATATGTATTAATTAAAATTTGCTATTAATAAGGTGTCACTGTTATGCGTTTTTTTAAAACTTTGTCTTCAAAATTGGATTCAAAATGGCGGATTTGAACATGGCCGCCATAAAGACAACTCTTACCATAGACCTAATATTTATCCACCTGCTTTTTATTTATTATCATTAACACAAAATTTACAAGGTGGGGTAAAGGACTAATACATATGCTGCAACAATATTTAATTTCCATGTAACTTTTTACCAATTGCACATAAATTAACGTAACCATTGTTCTTCTGATTAAATTTGCGCCTTAAATCATGTATCACATGACCCTATTCCTATTTTAAAAACAACCTTAATTCAAAATGGCGGATTTCAATATGGCAGCCGTCCGGTATACCCTTACTATATGACTTCCCCCTAGTCCTAATATGTACCCATATAATTGTTATTCACCTTTTGTCGTTACAAGAGGTCTTATAGAGCTTTTACCTCCAACTATATGAAGACTATTCTGTACTTCCATGTGATGTTCTGGTAGCTGTATCTCCTAAACCCCTGGAGCTTCGCACCTACAACTTCACTGAAATACTGACCACATTTAGTACTACTTTCTCATATGTGTCTCAGTCAGCAACTCGATTCACCCAAACGTAAGGTTTACTTGTGAGATGACTATATCTTACAAGGAAAAAGCGGACTTTGTTAAACGAACTTTCGTAGGTCTGCGTTGCATTGTCTTGGTTGTAGAGACGAACCCTAAACTACACACAAAGTCACACCAAAATAAGCAAATAGAAAAAAATCTCATTAATCAAGTGTATTTGTAATATATGTTTACAATTTATATTGAGAATTGATCGCATCCTCTGAGAATGACTATATGTATTCATTAATCACACGTATCCCAAAACACTATTCTCTAGTAAGTGTGTCGCCTTGTGCTTAAGAATATAATATAAGTAAAATGCTCCTTTCCACTATTTGTAATGTGCAGGAGTAATTTCCTTTACAGATCACCAGAAATGGCAGAGCCTGGTACTTATTCACGGATGACAGTTAACTATGATTTTCGAGTTTTACAACGGCGGATGAGAATTGTTCAAGGGAAAAATGATATTGCAGGTGAGTAATACTAAAAGGTAGTATAAATGATATATTCATTAGGAATACATTTTTTCAAATTGCGATGAAAGGCCACTATGTTCTTTTCACTGCGAAAGAGACCAGCGAGGGATATTCAATTTGGTGCAGGAATCCATCCTTTCCTACACATTCATTTCATATTCCAGCATGTTTCCAACCGCTGTGGATTAATCAACTATTATGGAAAGTTCTGTGGATTTGGAGCCAAGCCTGTTTTCCATCAAAATAATCTTAATTTCATTCACAAGACACTTAGACTGCAAAGTTTATTCATAGAAGGTATCGAAGGAAGTTAGTTTTCAGGATAGCTGTGAGTCAAATGTTCGTAGTCTTATTCATGCACAAATGTGCGTGTTTCTTCTGCTCGGTGTGCTAGTAGAATAACACAATTTCAGAGGGAACGTTATTTCTTTGCATTGATAGTACAAATGTTGCTCAATTTTCCTATAATATATTGGTGTGATGATTAGCAATTCTTAAAAATCAATTGAAATAAAATTTTCAGAGGCTGAATAGCATGGCCAACATGACTGCGGAAAAAATGCTGTAATCAAGCTTTTTGGGGAGTCGTGTTACAACGCCAGTTTCAGTTTTATTAACTTCCTTGGTTTCATATTGAAATTGGTACACTTAGCAGTTGGGAAAGGCGTCGTTGTTTTTGTGCTAAAGATTGAAGACGCTTTGTGCACATTACACACGTTTCTGTTCATTAAAATGTGTCAACAATAAGGGACACCGCAATGCTCCCACTTTCTTAGTGTGAATAATATAATCTAATGATGCGATGTTAAAAGGACCCATTACTAATGTTCACTTTGCTTGGTAAACAGTAAGTATTCATACATCTATCTTCAAGCATTATTCGATGTTAAAGATATAGTTTTAAATAGTTAGTGACGTAGGATCTGACGTCGTATAACGCTGTGTTTGTACACTGTGAAGCAATTCATCCCTCATTGAATCTTTGAGTTTTTGTTTGCAAAATACTTTCATTTCCAGTTTTAATCTTTCACCATCAATGTTCACATCCCCGTTCTTATTATCAAGAGAAACACTTGAAAAATTGATGTTCATTCGATTAATAACACTTTGTTCATCGAAACATACATTAATTCCAGCAGGTCCTCTACTTGTAAGTCATTGCGATTGCACATGATTGCGAATAGTACCTGTACCCATTCAAAATATTAACGTTGCACCACGCTACAAGCTTTACTTCTTTTCACAGCATGTTCAATACACGTTAAAATTTAAAAGATTAAGCATGAAATATTTCTTTCTTTACTAATGTACAAGATTATCCCATTCTACCAAATTTAACTTCAGTCCAAACATAAGTCGTTTACGAATAGGAATCTCTCGTTCAAATGAGTCACCATCCAGTCCAATACATATTAATTTCGTTTTCATTAAATTAAGACCACATATAACATTTAATAAGACTCTTTCATAGTATCAATAGTTGCTGCACATGCGCTCATAGACATGTTATTCCAGTAGCTGATCAACACGGAAAACGTCACTAAGCATACATATGTCTGTGTACATATGAAGGGGAGGAAGAAGAGGTGAGTGCGTAAGAAGGAAAGGAAATATCATGTCATGTTTCATCTTGTTTGTGCATGTCCCATACAATTACGAAGAAGATACCAACTCATTAATTCAAGATCATGCATGTTACATCCAGATAAATTAATCTTCATTCCTTGACATGTGAAACACACATTTCCACTTTGCAAATATGATAATAATACACCATTATCTGCTTCTAAGTTTTCAGTGCACTGTCGTCTCAAAATCACTTTTGGGTCATCTTCAAATGTCACACAGGCTTTAATTCCATATATCATTGTAATTATCTCACAGTATGCAATACGAAATAGTACGCGAATCTCTAAATCGCACATCTTTATAAAGGTTTCCAATCATGGCGTATTGAGCTCATCTAATAGATTTATTGGCGATGATATTTTCATCTTTCATTTGACGCTTTTTCCTTTACAACAGCTGCTAACGGAATGATTTACGTTCCGTCTACAACGTCATCATCCTATCATTTGCTACTTTTATAACGTGATCCTACTCCATCTGGTGTACGATGTCAAACGCACACACACACACACAATGACGTAACAAATTATTTCCGTCAAAAAGAATACTTATGAAACGCTATAACCCCTTAGCAACAAATCTGTTTCCCATGGGATCCCAAGGTTCAATTTAATGGTGTCTCACAACCTCTTCCATATAGTCATCATACGATATGATACCCAGTACTTGGGAACCCATGGCAAAATTCAAAGGCCTTTGACAACAAACCAATTCCCATGGGAACTTCCGGCCGGACTTTCGCCGTTGGACGGACTCTATCATTCTGTTCAAAAGAACTATGGCCATATACACTTGGTAACAATCAAATGTCCACATCAGAATTTTCCCACTCCAGGACAAAGTGAATTTCTCCTAGAGGTGAAAGACAATTCAAAAACATTAATGTCGATATTTCTAGTGTGTATTAAGGTACAGCAGCTAGATAATTAAAATGATTAGAACGATAGATTAAATATCATATAAAATAGTAGAAGTGGATATCACAGCATAGCCTTGGTCATATGATTGTGAGCAATTTCTTCAGACAGTGCATTCTGTCAAGAGACCAGAGTACACGAAATTACTGTTTTGCTAATCCCGAAGTTAGAAATATCATATTCTGCATTTGGTCAAATTATATATGTGAAAGTTGATATAAATATTGTTAACTGAATATATATAGTTAGGAGTACGTGCTTGGAGAGGCAAAACAAGCAATGTCTATAATAAAAACTCCAATTCATTATTCACAAAATTAAAAACAAGCATGGCTTAAATTAAAGTAATGAGTTCTGCATTTAAACTTTTTTTTAAAAAATGAAGGACTATCTGAAATAGTCCAGCTTTTTTGAAATTCTTATTTTATAAGAAGAACGGACAAATTTCTTTTACATTAAAATTTCGAAATTTTAAGTCAGGAATTGCCTATTATCAGGGTTTCATTGAGTTGGAAGTGTGAAATTTCCAAACTCCAGATGAAAATAAACGGCCACGTGTTTGGGTGCTTACGAAAGTTCCACTACTAAAATAAGGTAATCTGCACATTTAAGTGAGAGGGCAAATGAAATCCTCTTATCAACTCCCACGTCACCGTACTATTTATATAAAAGTGTGGTTTAAACGTAATCTATTGTTGCCACGAAAGCAGTTGGTTCGAGAGAATTTCTTCAGAATATGAGTACATGTTGAAACGTGATAGAAATGATTAACTTTTTAAAAGAATAGAGTACTTCAGATATCTCTGAAGTTAGGGTGATGATATTTGGTATGTGAACTTCTCTTTATAAGTACTTGAAGAAACATGTCAACACTTAAAGAACGATCGCTATTGGAGCATAAGAAGGGGTCATTTCTATATTATTATAATTTTCAACACTTTATCTAGTACACATCAACACTTTATCTAGATATTAGGCTTTCTTCAAGCTCAGGATATAAAATTCAGTATGCAAACTTTCTCTGAAAATGAATGGTGAAGCGTATCGGCTGTTTAGAAAATTCTTCTTCTATAGAGAAAAGGTGAAATTTGAATAATATTCACATTTCAGGTATTGTACAATACTTACTAAAACTTATTATAATCACGCAAAAACACGTACTTTTCCTAGTATGATAATATTCCTTTAAAAGAACAATTGTACGAAAAATAACTGACTTCCCTCAGTATTGAAAAAAAGCCTGGGAATACAAGGATCTATTTTAATTTAAAAATGATAGCTTAAAATGCTAAATACACTTGTATGTTGTAACGATTAACTTCTTACTCTTATATTTTACACGTTACATTTCGTCCACAGTTCGTGTAACTTTTAAGATATATCAACACGATCGAATTACAAAAAATCAGACACGTCACCTTGTATCACTATTATTATATTTTTTTCACATCTCCAATAATAGTAATATTCTTTTTCGGTTGTCATAGCAAATTTTAAATAAATAATTATCTGCTTTTACAGTAACTCCGAGTACAGATTGTACATATAGAATAAACATATATTTTAGTTGCTAAGATGAAACATTCCCTGTTTATATTTTGAATCAACAACATTTATCTTCTTTTTTCTTCTTTTTCTTCTACACAACAGGTTGTGTACCTTTAAGCACCGTTTCCCAAAACCAAGATACAAAAATGGAAGAAATTCACGAAATAAATATATAATATCGTTGTATATATGGCTCCCGACGGTGGTTTCTTGAATTGGTTACAATTTAAGAAACAACCCTGGACCAGTACCTATTTTTACATATATGGTTACATTACTTTCTGAATAGCCCTCATACATATAATATACATATATTACATTTATTTTATCTCATTCTTATATTCATTTAACAATTAATTCTTTTTTAATTCTATAAACTTACCAACAAAGAGGACTTATTCAAAAGTTGATTAACTTATTTAATTATTCAGGTCCTAAGGCATATTATTTAGTTGAATATCATTGGATCTCATTGATGATTAACTCAGTATGTTAACATACTAAAAAAAACAAATTACAAGATAATTATAACAATACACAAAATGAAACAAAATATTAATATCGTAACGAGGATTAATACAAATAAAGAAATTATCATATTAAGAATCAATCTGAAAAGTCGAAGTCATCTATTAATCTTGGATAAATTTTCTGAAGGAACTAACCGCTTAACTAATTGTATCCAATTACTTTCTTTATTGGTTTGACGGATGCCATATTTTGAATTCGTCAATATTGCGTAAACCCAAAAGTTTAACAGTTTTCCCGTCCATTAATTCAAAAACGTTAGGGTTAATTTGTTTGATATACAAATAAGGTTCTGCATATAAATCGCAAAACGTATTAATCTTTTTTATGACGCATCACTTTGAGGTTGTAATCTCACAAAAAAAATCATTTGTTCGAATTCTAAATTTTCCTAACTGTTGATGTTCAATATTCTGATTTTGTAAAAGAAATTTTTGTGTCCTACGAAGACGTACCATACTTACAAGATGTGAATAATCCATCTCATCATTTTCACTAAGTTAATGCTAAAATGTTTTTCTATTGGCTTTATAAAGTCATTTGCATAATGAATATTCGCCGGAGCGACACGCAATGTATCCGAAACTGTATAATTTAAAAAGTAAACAATTTTTGTGACATATTTAATCCAATCGCTGTGTTTGTTACGACAACAGTGTCTAAATAACAAACCAAGATTCCGATGTAGTCCTGTGGTTTGCAGTAACAAAATGTACCTTTTGTTGGCATTCTTCATCGCACTGCTAAATACATTAATACGAAACTGTCCGCCATTGTCACAAAGTACATGTTCAATTGGACCACAATGTGGTGTGTATATATAATGCAGATTTCGATTCACAATTGCCGATGTAGTCGGCCTGCGGAGAGGATACGCCACTAAAAATCTAGTAAAGATATCGATAACTGTAAACAGAAAACTTTCACCTGTAGCTGCTCGAGGAAGAAGTCCATATAGGTCTAGAGAAATAAAAGAGTGAGTTTTTTCAGGTAGTATCGATATCATAGGTTTATATATAGACTGATAGTTAAGCTTAATTCTCATACATTCTTCGCAATATATTGACATAACTTTTGATTTGCGTCCTAAGTGATTCCGAATAAAAGGATTTACTAATTAGTGCATATACTTTCAAATATCCAAAATGACCAGAATCGTCGTGATATGCTTCTAATATACGTGGTACTAATGTTGCGGGAATGCAGTTTTTTCTATTTTTTGAATTTGCAATCTTTAATCAAAAGTTCACCAAAAGATATCGATACAGAGAATTCCCATTACGAAAACAACCACAATAATGAGGGCAAGAAATTAAATAATACATAATTTTGGAATAATCTTCATAATTCTTTTCGTGTTATTTATCTTATGCTGTAAAATTTTGAAGGCATTTATTGATAATATTTGATGATTATCATCTGGAAATAGGGTTGATAATGTATCCACTGGAACATTATCGACTTCTTTGATATGTTGTACATCAAAATCTAAGGATTGAAGTTCTAAGGACCATCTTAATAACAGGCTATTATATCCCTGTACTTTTTTTAGATGTAACTAATTAAGATCCGTTATAACTGTAAAATAGCATGCACAGATGTATGGCGCGAATCTCTGAAGTGCAAAACATACAGCAAATAATTCGATTTCTATGGTCGTATATCCCTTCCCTCCGTTCTTCGTTGTTTGACTAACAGAGTGAATAACAGCTGGCTCATCTGTTGTAGGGTTAGGTTGCCACAATATGCCAGAAATTCCTGATAATCAACATAACATCCCACACAAAAAGGATAATCATATCAAGGATGATTTAGACGAATGTTTACTATATTACACATTTTTAATTTGTAAAACTATGTTCGTGTAAAGTACCTCACTGCCACGAGATTCCTTTCTTAGTTATTGAGAATAGAGATTGAGCGATTTCTGCAAATCGAGGTATGTTTTTCTAAACCACTTATACAATCCCAGAACATGACGTGTTTCTTTTAAGTTTGTGGGAATGGGTAAATCTCTTATAGGTTGTATCATGTATTCACTAAAACACATTCCTCGAGCGTCTATAGTATACCTTAAGAATTCAATGGGTTTTCTGAAAAATTTGGATGTTTTTACATTTGCGGTTAAGCCTTTTTTTCCAAACGCTCCAGAACTCCATCCAAGTTATATAAATAATCTCTTAGGAGTTTTCCCCATAATTAAAATATCAATGGGATAGAAAATCACATTTGTACGAAGATCTTGTCCTAACACTTTATTTAAACACGATGCTAAAGCAGCACTCCTATTAATTAATCCAAAGACAACCCCAATATACTTTAATCGAAAACCTGTATAGAGTCCAACTTTTTCCAAACAAAATTTGAATATACACCATTACAAGATCCAGATTCCCTAATATTGTACTTCCTTGTAATTAACTAATGATTTCTTTTACAATACTTGTTGTAACTTTTTATGTTTATTTAATATCCTCAAATCTAATGATATTCTCAGTTGTTTGCCATTTTTTTGGTACTACATGTAATGGATTTAAATAAACACCTTGAGAAGCACGTATTATTCCGTCTTGTAACATTTCGGTAATCTGCTTTCTTGCATCTTCCCTAAATCTGAAAGGTATGGTGTATGGCTTTGTTACTATTGGGCTTTCTGTATTAGCTTCAATATCGTACACGAAATCTTTACAACATCCCGGTTTCTGTGAAAGTACCTCTCTATGTTTATAGAGAATATTCCTGAATTTTACTATAAAATTTTTATTAGTATTTTTACGTTGTTTATAATTTCATCCGCACATCTATGAAATGAATGATCACTGCAGTCTGTAATATGCTTTTCACCTCCATAATCCATAATAACCTTTTCCTTATTGTTGCACTCAATTACATGAAGAACATTATTTATAAAGGGTTGGCACTGACAAGCAATGTTATCGCTAACAGGGATTAAATTTTGGACAATTTATCATGAAACGTATGTATTGAGAAGGTCTTGTTTTCAAAATCTAAGACTGCACATAACTGCGATATGAAATCTAGTTCTATCAACATATTTTCTTTCAGTTCATTAATAAGCAAAATGGGAGTTGTTATCTCATTATCTTGTATCGAAATGACCACTTGTGTATTTCGCATAATCCTTTTCTTTTGTTTACGGTATAATCAACCAGTATTAAATTATCTAGTTTTTGTAATCTACGATTGGAATAATCTTTTGTAAGTTCACGACAAAGGGAATAGGGTTACTCCAGTGTCAATCAAAGTTTGAATAGGAATTTCGTTAATTTTAACATGTATTTTAGAAGTACTAAACGCTTTCAAGAAAACAAAATCATTATCATGGGTATTTACATCTTTTATCTCATCATCAAATATCCAATGACAATTAGAGATGGGAATGTATTGATAATTAACACTAGTATCTAAAGTTTAAGATTAGTTTCATTTACAGAAAAACATTCTTGCGTATCAGTTTTTGACGTGGCTTCAACCCATACCACATTATCTACATCTAGTTGAATATTACTATTATTAAACGATTCAGTTATGCTACATTGCACTCAACAGTCTTGTGTACGGCCCTGCCTATTATGTGCTTCAACAGCATTCGTTTTTTTTATTTTAAGAATTTCTGCCACCTATGAAACTATTATGAAATCCATTTCATGGAAAGTTAAACTTATTGCTCGCATGATTCCACAATGTATTATGATTATTGTTCCTGTTTCTCCTAAAATTAGATTCGGTTCTATTACCCGTGAAATTGGTCTCAGTTCTATTCTCGTTACAATGGAATCTGTTATTGCTTCTCGCATTAACATCGCCTTCTTCCCTGACACTAATGCTACGAACAGGCACATAACTAACTTGATTACGATTAGTTTTGGCTTGATTCCGATTACTATTAGCCTGCAGCATAGGTTGACTTTCAAAATTTTGCACATAATAAGATGGTTGAAATTAACGCATTGAGCGGAAATCAACATATGTTGCAACTTAAAATATAACAAGAAACTCTTGATTCATGTCGGTATGGATTAATTAACTTCAATTCATTATATACGGAATCACAAACTCAGTGAGACTCTTATCCAATTTTGGGTTATAATATCTACTTCGAATTTAAGCGTCTCTATTGACCAACATGAAAACGTTTTCAAAATTAGAAAATAAGGCATTTTTAAAATCAAATTACGTAAATTACTTCTGATTGGTTTGAACCATACGAAAGCCGGTGGTAATAAAACATGCGGTAGAAGTTTCAAAAATTTAAATTTGTCTGCTCCAATTAAATCACGTTCTTCCTAAATTTTCTAAGAATGTGCTGGCCGGGATGTCATCCGCCTTTTCACTAAAATTGTTAGAGATCTAATTTCCCTAAACCGAAAATGATTTCTTTTACTAGTATGCTTACAATATTTGGATTTTACGTGAATCTTTTTTCCACGGGTGGGATGAATGAATTCTTCTCTAATTTCTCTGTATACTAGCTTCACTATCATCCTTTTTGTATATTCTTTGGATGAATTACCATTTTCCAGTACTACTCTGGGTTTATATGGTATAGGTCCAACGTTAACAGCCAGACCTCAATCACCATTTGCAGTACTAAACTTCTCTTTGATCGCATTTACTTCTTGCAATTCCCTGGTCTGACTAGTATGCTCATTAACTAAAGTTTCTAAAACTTCTACAGAAATTTGTACATCGGTAAATCAGTATAATATCTGATCTATCTTATAATCTGTTTGTTCTAATTTTGAATGCATTTGTTGGTTTATTTTCTCCAATTTACTATTCAATTTGGTGTCAATTTCATTAGTTATTTGCTCAAATTTAGCATCCATCTTTTGTGCTAGTTGTTGTGTTAGATGTCACACTTGCTCCAACTTGGTATCCATTTTTTGTTGTTGCTGCGATATTTGCTGACCAAACTGTCTTATAACATCAGCCACGTTCGTTGATGAGTTTGTACTTCATAGCTCTAAATCACCACATTCTTTATTTATATTTTCACTCCCAGAAACATTTATTTTAATGTTTCTATAACTTCTTTTCTTACTCTTGAGTAAAGTATACTTTGTGTTGAACCCTATGATGAGACTGCTTTACTTAATTTCAATCGAATCTCAAGGTAGTCCTTGTCGGTAAACCACCATCTAAAATGTAACGATTGACTTCTTATTCTTGTATTTTACACGTTACATTTAGCCCACAGTTCAGTGTAATTTTTAAGATATATCAACACGATGATATTACATAAGATCAGGCACGTCACCTTGTATCACAATTACCTTTTTATTTATTTTCACATCTCCAATAATAATAATAAATTTCTTTTTCCGTTGTCATAGCAACTTTTAAATAAACAACTATCTGCTGTTACAGTAACTCGGAGTACAGATTAAACATATAAAATTAACATATATTTTAGTTAGTAAGATAAAACCTTATTTCTTTATATTTAGAATCAATAACATTTATCTTCTTTTTTCTTCTTCTTGTACACAAAAAGTTGTTTACGATTAAACACCGTTGCCGAAAACCAAGATAGAAAAATGGAAGAAATTCACAAAATAGATATACAATATCGTTGTATTGTAAAAAGATGATCAATCCCATATTTATTTTAGACAATAGACAATATAAGCAAGATCAATAGTCGTTCGTAAATCCAATCATTTTAGAAATATCCACTCCGATGGATAATTTCGCTTAATCACAGTATATAACAAGGTGCTACCAAGTTTCAGACTTTGACCAGAATCAATAGATATACCGGAATGAAGTGTCAAAGTTATTGATATCTTCACCCGGTACAGAAATATTTTGTGCAGATATGTTGAAGCTCTTTAACTCTTGCAATAAAGTTCGTTTTATTGAGCAAACAGGGAATAAGATATAATGTTAAAATTACGATTACTCAATTTGGCAATAAGAATGTGCGGTAAGTATCATGGAAATCGCCGTAGTAAATTTCTTTGGACACCTTTTCGTGCCATTTCATATTAACTGCCTTACTCAGCTAATTCAATAAGTTCGCATAATAGTTTCAGGTTGAACTAGTATTCTACTTGGCCAACATAATATCACCCTTGTTCCAAATAAGTGAAGGAATTACCTTTGCTATTTTTTTTGAGTGCCTAATTCCTCTTAGTGGGACAACTCTGGGTGACTAATATTAGAATTATGGCGACAATTTGTATCCTTAGTTACTAATCGGTTCGAAGAATTTAGGGTTCTAGCAACGAAAGATGAAAATTGTTTCGATCATTCTATGCTTTTCTCTGGGCATGGTTAAAGAAAATGACGTACCCGCTGTGATAAAGATTTGGCCATTTTCAGTATATTGTTTATAATGAACGCAACACGAGTCCGTGAGATGTTGAACATATGAAATATTTTTGCTGATATTCGCCTACCCTGAACAATAAGTTCATTTAAAGAATCGCCTGTTGTCTGATCGGTCGAGGTTGGATGAAACTCACTTTGAGATTCATTTTCGACGGTGATGTGATAAGTTCTGGAATAAGTTATGTATGATTTTATGGTGCTGTACGAAGGACGCTTATCTCAGAATATAGTCTTGAGAAATCAGTGTGAGTGTTCTTTGCAAAATATACGTGGTGAAATAAAACATTTCAGGCAGTTAAGTTTTGCAAAGTTTTGAACATTGTCCGACTCTGACCCTACCTGCTTCTGTACTATGAAAACTTACATTATGCACAAGAAACTTCTATATGCATTCTTACACGCTAAGAGTCTAAGGTTTGGTATAAATCTTACACAATATGGTTTGTAGAATGAAAGGTCATAGCTTTTCAGCATCTCGTACACAAAATACCATTAAACGCTCTTGTAACTTGTAGAATAATAGAAAAATAGGTATTGATATGTAACATGCAAATACAGACAAGAGGGTACTCTTTGATTTAATCATTAACAGAGCCAAATTAACATAGTCGCCAAGCCAGTGTGAAGTTTTATCTTTCCACATTTAACACTACACCAGTTTTTTCTTCATATTTGATATCTGCATGTTCATCATACACCTATAATAAAACATACTTTATTCAGGATTACCTACGGAGGACATTAGAGCATTATAAACATTCGTGACTATTCTAATGTTGGAAGCCTTGTCATTAGTAATAACAAAATGAGACGGATGATGCAATGTATATCAAACGTATCATAATGTCAAAAATAGTGACCAAGTTATTGCTTCCCTCTAACAAGTAGAAATGAATGTATAAGGGATTTCACATTTTGATTTCTTCAGAAGGTTTTGTTTTAGAAAAACACTTACGTGAGTATCAAATAATATAATGAATGGTTTTCATCAAACATAACGATCATAATGTCATTAAAAAAATATTGACATATCACTCTGGAAACATTAGAAATGTTCTTAGGAGTTGCTGATGAAGCCAAGTCACCAGATACTGTGTGATGAAGCCAAGTGGATAATTGGTGAAACTCTAACAAGTCAATATTTATTTCATAATAAACGTATTAATTTACTCAGCATCTTGCTTAAATAAAATTAAATATATTTCGTTGCAGTGTCTGTTGGAGGAGTTTTCGGACTATTTCTTGGAGCAAGTGTAATGAGTCTTCTGGAGTTGGTTTATTTTATCCTCGTCCGACCAGTGTTTATATATTTTGGATCCACACCTACAAACTTATAATTATATGGATACCGCAATATATATATATATATATATATATATATATATATATATATATATATATATATATATATATATATATAATGCGGTAGAGTTGAGTAAATTAATGCAATATTGAAATCTATCTTGCAACAACAAATTTGAAAACGTTGTTTTATCTTAAGCCGTTGCACTGTGCTCCGTTAAAAGATATTGTTTATAATTATTACACAAAGCCTATTGTGAAACGGAAAATAAAGGAAACAAGGCAAGCATACTTTAAGTAATTTAGTAAATCTTGCCAGACTTGTAAATACCAGTGATACATTAATATTGTAAACTTCTCCAATTTATAAATATATACATAATAAAATTAAGTAAATTTTTAAAGTCGCTTCAAAATTTAACATTGGCATCAACGTATTCTGAATGAGAGGGAGGGAAGATGGAAGGAAAAAAGAAACAAGACTTACAGACACAGCTCAAGTTCGTTGTTTGAAATTCTCAGTTCCTCTTTTGTTACTTCAAATGTGGAGTTTGTATCTGACAACAGTGTGAAAAGTTTAAAAATATTCGACTGTAATGAGATTAGTAGTTCTGCAGAAGCTAGAGAAAAGGTGGAAGTCATTGTGTACCGGTAACATTTGTAATGTTTGAAGACATTCAGTCAATTTGTATGGTTTTTGGTCTTGTTTGTAGAATGATATAGTAATGTGTGACGTTTAATGCAAAATAGACAAAATATAGAAAGTTGTGGTTTCATTCTTAAACAGAAATTGCTTTTATAGATTCTTGAACACAAATTGCTGTAACATCAAATGGCACTTTCAGTAGAAAACATTATATTTAGATTGATGCATAAAACATTCTTAAAGAAAACACACACGCTTCTTTACAGAAAGAAAAAGGTAGTGATCAAAAGATGTGTTGCTATGGAGTTTGTTCTCTATAAATACAACTGAAGAAGCGTTCTCTAGTTGTTCGTGCAATAATTTTGACCCAGGTTCGAACCCCATTAGATGGTTTAATTTGTTATTTTGCAATTGTCCGGTTATTCTTGCCGTACACTTTTATAGTTTATGTATTCCAAAGAGTGGATGGACAACTTTCTAATTTATCCTAAATACGAAGGTGTACAGGCGTAAAACTTTTTCTACATATCCCAATGTAATTCTTCCTTTATGCAAATCACTTGTTGTACCGATCCATAAGATTTTCGAAAACCTATAAATAAATCCGGAGTTCTAGTGTTTCAGAAATCACTAACAGACCTAATGCATGCATTACAAAAACCTGTTTATATAATAATAATAATAATAATAATAATAATAATAATAATAATAATAATAATAATAATTATTATTATTATTATTATTATTATTATTATTATTATTATTATTATTATTATTATTATTATTATTACACGCGTCTTTGGCGTGGGAGACCAGGGTTCAAATTCCGATGGCAGGAAATGTGGCTCGGAGCTGTAGGTTCATTTATGATATAGCTTGCTGCTCAAAGGGCGCTAAGCTCAAAATTGGCAGAAAAAAAAGTTTGAGGGTACTAAATTTTGTGAGACATTTTATTTTGTCCTCCAAGTTTGTTGTTACAACTAAGAGCTTTATATTGTCCTTTTGCATCAGAACTATTTTAGATAGGTTTTCACGTCAATCTTGCAATTTTCACATATAAATATATCTTTCAGTCAGTATCACAGTTTGCTAGAGTCTATCTCACAAGAATGCACTCAAGTTGATAAAGATTGGCTATCACCTTACCTGGACAACGTGACTTGAGTATTTTGCGAGTGGATAGTAAGTGTGTCTTCTATTGTTTTCAAGTCCGTTTTGTTTCAGGTGCAAAGTAGTGGCTGTAAGCCACACAATGAAATAGTTCTTTTTTATTCGTAAAACGTAGTTCTATCCATTTTATAAAAATAAGTGATGTGTTCAAAAGTGAGCAATCTTTCAAGTTTTCCTATAGAAATGTTTGTCTGAGGAGGAACCAAAATAAGTTGAGGCTAGACTTATACACTATTTCATATAACGTAGATCTTGCGTAGGGCGACGTCTCAACTTCGAGGGTAAAGGTACACCTAGAAAGAACACTGAACTCGCTGACGACTGTATGTAGCATTCATATTTGGGAACCTGTCTCGTCAATATTTTTGTCATACTCTACCACGTATTTGTATCTCCAAGACTGCATTAGAAGACGTTGGAATTTCTGATAAGAAATATTTATCATTTCTATGACACACCAAAGGTTTTGATTCTGCAATGCTATGTAATAATGTTCTCTGGGTCAGTATTATAGAAGGTGCACCGCAGCAAAGTTGATTAATAATGAACGTCTTACCTTTCAGAAATCAGGATCTCAAATTCTCACAGCAACTTCAGAAGTGTAACTGGTTCTTAATGATTGACACATATCAAGGTGAATATTGTAGGTAGTATCTTTTTAATAGAGGTACCCAATAACAGTTTGATTTTCTCCTTCTTTTCCCTGATCATGCCTATTTACAAGTCTATTCTGTCCGCTATTAAATTGTGTGGACAGTGTGTGAGTTACAAGGGGATAAGAGTGAAATCCCTATTGATATTACTGGATGTATCTTATAACCAAATGGAATTTCCCCCTTATCCCCCTTCTAATTCGCATATTGTCTTCACATATAGACGCAAAGTATGAAAAACATTTTTATACAGCGAGTGTGGTAAGCAGAATATAATTCACGATATCAATATATTTTCGGAATAGGTTACATTTTATTACGAGTTAGCATGGAACATCGAAAGGTTTTACAAATAATTTGAACATCTCTATTGTTTTATGCATTACAAACATATCTTGAATTAATATTTATCTTCTTGTTACAAATGCATACTTTATTAGTTAAAGCAAAAAATGTTGACTCATGCGGAATCGAATCCGGCACCCTTTGCACATGAGTCGTAGTTGCTCCTCATTCTACCACAACGTCATATCATATATGTGGCGAGTTCGGAAACTTAAAAACGTTTTTCTCCGCTATTTCTAGCTATTGTTCTCCGCAGTTTGTAATATTAGCACTTTAAATGTCCACTACTACCTCGCGAAAGATGCCTCCGAAATTCACTTACCAAATCTGCTTTATCCTTGTAAGATAGAACCTGTTCTTCACACGCTGAATCCATGCGGAAGAGTTTTCTCGATGCATTATAGTTTTTGATCCAAGTGGATTACAATTCAAATCGGGACTTATATAAATTACTAAAGTTTCAGGTTTTAATATAAAAGTAAGTACGGAAATATTTTTTTTTTTCCTGAGATACTGAGTCCACATTTCAAGCTCGTTTTAATTTGAATTGATCTGTTGCCATGTAAAAGTTAGTGATTGCTTTTTCACATACGTAAAAAAACTATATTGTTGTTATGGAGTGAATGTTATTATTATTATTATTATTATTATTATTATTATTATTATTATTATTATTATTATTATTATTATTATTATTATTAGTGCCTTTTTGTAAAAGTAGTATAAAATAATCATTATGGTTAGAGAATTCTCACCTAAATCATTGATCCTAAAATTTAATTTTGCTCCGCAGCTCGCAAAAAGAATGGACCTGATAATAGGCATGTTCAACGTAAAGGAGGGGAAAATCGATATGTTGTTTTGTGCCTCTACTAGAAACATACTTCAAAAATCCATCTTGATCTGTGTCAATCACCGATGAACCAAGTAACTTCTAAATCTACTGTGAGAATTTGAGTTACAGATTTTTAAAATGTCAGACGTTCATTGTTAATGAACTTTTCTGCGGTGCACCTTCAATAATACTGACCCAGAAAACATTGATGTTATCCATGACAGTATTGCCAAATCAAAAACTTTGGTGTGCTATAGAAATTATAGGAATTTTGTTTCAGAAGTTACTACATCCTCTGATTAAGTCTTGAAGATAAAAATATGTTTCAGATCATGAGAAAAATATTGATGAGACACGTTCTCAAATACGAATGCTGCACACAGGCGCCACCGAGTTATGTTAATTTAGGTGTACCTTTCCTCTCGAATTTGAAACATCGCCGGCCCTCTGCAGAATCTAAAATATATCAAAAATGTCCCAGCATGGTCTCAACTGATTTTTATTTCTCCTCAGACAAACTTTTCTACAGGAAAACGTGGAATACACGTCATTCATATTTATACAAAGGATAAACCAAACTTAAGAAAAGTATAATTATTCAATGTATGGCTTACATCCGATACTTTGTAGTGATGTCAACTGTCTCGGCTCGCGTCAACTGAGGCAACAGCTCTAGCCTGATAGACTGGAATTAGTCATTGGCAATGTTCGACTCGGCCTAGGTGATCCATCGTCTCGAGAAGCCTCGGTTCAGATCGGTTTGGATAAGCCATCGGCTGGAGCCGGTTCGGTTGCTATGAGCCATCCGCTCGGTATGATTCTGCTCTGGTGAACCATCCTATAGAGTCGGCTCACTTGAGGTGCTCCATCGGTTCGGTAAAGTGTTATATAAGCCGAACCATTTAAACCAATCGCACCATTAAAGTATTCACGTTTCATTTAACGCATGCAAATAGATCGAGTTTCATCGCTAGATGTTAGATCTTATGTTGTTTTTGTGGAAGTGACTGTGTTAGTGGGTCATCTTCTATATGCTCTTTCTTTAAAGAAATCCTTGGCTTGGCTGTCAAGAGGACTGTTACGAAACGAAGTTCTGGATAAAATCGGTTGTAAATTTCCAACTGGATAAATTTGTTGTATAGCTATCTTGACGAATTAATAGATATAAACAGTGTTTACTAGTTTTCGTTGCTTCAGGTGAGTAAGGCCATGGTTTGCATTGGACATTTAAAAAAAACAGTAAAAAGAACGATGTATTTTTATTGCTAATAAAACTTCACAGTTTCCGTTTAAAACGCCATGTTTCGCACCCATACAGCACCACAGGATTTCTCATTGAAAAAATAAAAGATATTCGAGTGACCATTAACCCACATTTACTTTATTGTTAATGCACTCTGCTGTTATGTTGGAGATATCAGTAAAAGTGTTTGATGACTAACCATTTTTGCAAAATGACACGCTAATGTTCTTCCAGGCTTCACAGCGTAAGTATGAAGATCCATGTATTATGAATTTTTAGAAAGTTTGTCCAAACTTTGAACATATAGGGTAATTTTGAATAGGTCTAATGTGGGCCTATTAAAAGCAAAATGATAACATATTTCATTGGTATAAAAATATAATTTGACAGAAACATTAATATTTTGTCTGGAGTTCAAGATGTTCGTTAAGTTACTTTTAAAATGTAACACGTTACTCTGTTATTAATTTTTCCTTATACAATATATGATACAAGTTATACTAGGTGATAATTGTCACTAATATAGCTTATAGTCGGTTCGGAAGTAGCAAACTATTTGTAGCGAAACTACAATAGTTAGCTACAAATTTTGTAGCTTTAGCTGTATTGGCGCTACAAGTTTAAATCAATAGCTTCTGGTTGTAGCAGATCTACATATATTTTATAGTTTGTAGCGAATTTTGCACTACAGCTACAAATAAATCTTTTCCAGGACGAAAAATATTTTGTTAGTCTAACATTTCCTTACAATTTTACTAAATTTTTATATGATGTTAGGGGGAATATATGATTTATTTTCTGATTTCTGTCCCCAATGATTCTGCAACAATATTTTTAAACGTAGCTTTTTGATCACTGCTCATATTAAAATAATGTTGCCAAATGGGGAATATACAATATACTTACCTTCTACATGTGCGTCTTGGGTTTATTCCCGGCGAACTTGCTTGCTTCGATTTCAACAAGCGGTTGAAGGAAATTTATAACTTTTTTCAGGTGGTTTTTTTTATGCTCATAAGGAACGGACATAATCCTGTCATCCGGACATCCAAATCAAACCTAGTTTATTGGATAAACGTAACAAAGATATATTCATGCTCACAAAATTAAGATCCTGAAGCAAATTAAGCCTCAGTATAAAGAAAATCGTACATTCGCAGTGAAATAGCTATTACGTCAACATTGTTCATTTGAAATTTATCGTTCATATTTTATTCTCTTTTTCATGAAACAATCTTTCCAGGGGTGCTACGTATTGTAGCTTATAACGTACTTGAACACGGAAAATTGGGAGAATGATGAGAAAGTTCCCTCCCATTAACTTCGGACTCAACTTTGGTATACATCTTTCCTTTTCCCTATTTCTATTCCGTCGATCAATACAAAATTTGGTATACACATATATTATCCTCCTTAGTATTCTCTTAAATAAATTTTAATTGTGTGATTTTACCATCGCCCACTGCAGAGGATTCCTATATTGATGGGAGAGATTTCTGGAAAGAACTTGCTCGGCATTGTCCTAATTTTCTCTGTTCAAGTACGATAATGCCCTAATACATAGCACCTCTAGAAAGCTTATTTCATGCTGGAAAGAATTAACTATCAACAATGAGTTTCCAATGAACAGTGTTGATGCAATAGCTATTTCACTGAGAGTCTATAATTTTCTTTATACTAACAGGGTTAATATGCTTGTCCATGGCACCTAACTAGTGCATGACCATATCTTTGTAACGTTTATCGAATGGACTAGGTTTATTCGGATGTACTCATGACAGGTTCATTTCCGTTCCTTGTCAGAAAAATGTTAAAGTTAACGATATGATTTAAAGTAAACGGGTCATAGCCAAAGAAGAAGCAAAAACACATGGTCCCGAAACCGATGAATTAATGAAAACTAATAAACACTGCTTAAATAAATTAGTTCTTCAATATAACTATTCCAAGACTTTATCGAATTGCAAATAGAAATGTCAACCAGTTCGCTTCTTCCCTTGAGACACTGGTTCAGCTCGAGCCTCGGCTTTTTTCAAATAACCAACAGCCCCAGTCAGCTCGATTGTATAAGCTACATTGTCTCGAGCTGGCTCGGCTGGAGTGGGCCATCTCTTCGGTTAGACTCTGCTTAGTAAGGCATTGGCTCGAACCGGCTCGGTTGGAATGTGCCATCGACTCGGTTCGCTTTAGCCCAACTGACCCAAGGCTTGAGCCGAGTCGCTTAAGCGACCTGTCGGCTCGGCTCATTTCTAGGTTCGGTTCAGCGGTGACTGAGAAGTGAGCCGAGTCCCTTGACAGTTGAAAACACTACACTTTGAAACTGAGACAAAACCGATTTGAAAACAGGTGAGATCAAAGCTGAACTCCACTCGCAAAGTACTCATGCGAGATAGTTCAGAGTTATTTGATGGCCAACATTTCATGAAACTGAGGGCATTTTTATGAGATAGACTCTAGCAAACAGTGATACTATTAAGAGCTATTGATACGTTTAAGTGAAAAATGAGATATTGTCGTGAAAATCTATCTAATATGATTCTGATGCACCAAGAAACATAAAGTCCATATATGTAACAACAACCTGAATGAGATAAAACGTTGTCTCACCAACTAAATACCCTTTGACGTTTCTGCCAATCCCTGTCTAATAATAATAATAATAATAATAATAATAATAATAATAATAATAATAATAATAATAATAATAATAATAACAATAATAATAATAATAAAATTGATTTTGGGTTTAGGGTCCCTTTCAGCACCGAGGCAATATGAGACGTGAACCTA
Organism: Thermobia domestica; assembly: GCF_964235325.1. NCBI lineage: Eukaryota > Metazoa > Arthropoda > Insecta > Zygentoma > Lepismatidae > Thermobia > Thermobia domestica. The sequence continues at coordinate 306,156,192 of NC_137455.1, forward strand.
TATAGTATATTGGTCAGACAAGATTTCAATATAGTTTGGGGGGACTAGATTTACTTCACACCACTATTGTATCATTGTCTGAAAACAACGAAAAACTATTATGGCTGTCTCGGAACGGTAGCGTCTCAAGATGGCTTGAAAATCCAGGTCGACGATCGAGTCCATTTATAAAACTGGTAATATCTCGGATTCTAATTATCGACTTTTAACATTCCTTTTTTAAACGATAGCTCATTATATTTGCAATAAGTCCCGTTCTCGCCATTTTGACGTATCTTGGATGATATATGGGGAAAATAACAAAAATGAATTTCGAAGCGCTTTAAGTTTTATTTAACCTATACTTGTAGTGACAACAAAAGATTTTATGAAAAAACACTTTGAGCAAAAGAAACGATAAATTAATTAGCTTTCGTTTCATGTATTAGTGAACAATCGAACAATGACACAGTCGGAAATATCAAGATTTCAATGTTCAGCGGCCCACGGCGTGCAGAAAACTCAAGTAAAAAATATTTTTTTAAAAAAATAAAACATCTTTTCTGTAAAAAGCACGGAACATGTGCTACATTTCATATTATTTTATTATCTTAAAATCGAAACTTACCTTGCAAATTTTAGTTCTCCTCTTGATTGTGAACCCAACCTCCTCGTTGACTCTATACCCACAGATTCTGAGGTAGGTTGTCACAGTCTGCGAATTTACAAGGAGGTGTACACTTTATGTTATTAAGCAAGCAATAACAGTTAGGTAGCTTACAGAAACGAGACCTAGGGCACTCAAAAGGCTCGTAAACTTCTACAGTTGGTAATTCAGTCACCCACTCAACAAATACATGTCCATTCTCATAAATTGTCCAACAACGGTTTTCAGGCTCGGGAATATCAGTAAAGTACTCCAGGCATCGTTTCCAAATTGAAGATTGCTAATTCCCTTTAAAAACATGCTGAAAGAGGCAATCGTCTCATGCGAGAAGTTCAGAAGAGTCGATTACACCTCGTTTGCTCCGAAATAATTGGTAGCGTGTTTCATTTACTTGATCAATACGCTTATTTCTCAAATACAGGAAGCAAACAAACAGTTTGATGATAAGTTCACTGTTTTTATTCCAATCTTCCAATGAAAGAAAATGAATTTAAAAATTCATCATCATTTCTCAACAGTTTAATTGCCTTTAATAATCGTTGACTACACATAACATTAACTGAATCAAAACCTGTCATTGTGTGAAGGGAACATAAACCAGACAATAAATTAGTTCCCAAAACTGAGACAAGTTTCCTTGCATTATTGAGTCGAACTAGGTTATTTGTTCAACGCTTATCGAAAATATAACTTTCATTTTCAATGTGCACGAAAACATATACATATAGAACGAAAATATCCGTGTCATTTAATTTACATATGACATTGGAAAACGTGTGAGTAATGTTTAATGTGGAACATCATTCTCGTATCAACTTCCTCTTGAGAAGATTGTAGTTCTGACACTTCACTGATATCTCTTGATTTAATTTTTAAACACTTGTTTCCATACGTTACGAACAAAACTTTTCCTTTCAAATCCATTGTTCTTTTCCTTCTGCTCCTAAGTTCCTGCTAAGAACCACGTTACCTTATTTTTGCTGTCATTACTTCTTAAGAGTTGCTTCCAGTTTTGTGCTTCATGTGAAATCTTCAAAACATGAAATGATGTCCTTTCATCAGCGCATCTCAAAGATCTTTCAGAGGATTTATTGATTTCTCTTTATAAGTGTTAAAAACTTCATTTATTCGGCCACTGAAATTATCCACTTTTAAAACTTCTAACAGTATTAAATAAGATATTTCATCAAAAGTACATTTTCCATATAACTTATGAATAAGCTCCATTGTCTCAATAAGTGTTACTTATTTACCTTGCTACGGCCAGTAGGTAAAACCAGACTCTCAAGGTAAGTTCTCTTATCTAGCTTTATTGATCTTCCGTACGTATCATCAGGATTCGCTACATAAAATTGCAAAGGACACGAAGGATGACTAAAAATTCCTGCATGTTTAGGTTACGGTTTTCTGCTTTCAAGATCATATTCCCAAAAAAATATCTCTATCTGACTTTAAAATTATTTCTTTGTTATTGTTTTACGCCTAAACTTCTGGTTATTTTTGAAAGTTTGCATTTTTTTTAGTAGAGTATAAAACGATTATTTTCTAACTAATCATGTTTGTCGTTTTCGGAAGCTTTTCCCGTTTCTGTCTTGACAATAATATATCATTTTGAACTTCTGTCGGCGCTTCTTAGCCTTTGAAATATGCACAACTTTGCAGAGATTGTTGTCGAAAGACTTGGTCCTCTCATTCAAAAGAAGGTCCACTAAGGCCGAGACTTGTTCTTCGTCTTTAGAAATACGAGTCTTCTGGAGAATCAATTGTTAGTCATTTTTTTCTGGAATGATTTCTAAAAAATTTCACATCTTCTAAGAAAGATGTAAAGGTTGAAGATGTGATGGTGAGGCTCGATATTCTGCTGTTAAATAGTATTTACTGACTCCTCCAAACTTTATATTGAATCGTTTAGTGTCACCTGCTGTCTATGTATCTCTATTTACTGTCTCCTTATCAATCGTAATTGCCAATTGATTCTTTCATTTAAGCTGGACAGAAGATGGAAAGATTTCTATTTTCCAATTGGGATAGTTCAGCCAAAAGACTTGATAAGTACCTGACATTGTTTATGTTCTCTAAAGAAAACACTATGGGATCATTTCTTTTGAACACGTAAGGTACAGTAACCAATTACTTTCCCTATGAGCTCGAATCAAGCCCTAAAATAACCCCATTAATCAATGGAAAACATCCAGAAAGACAAAAGTGCCCACCCTCATGTTTCAGATAATCCAGATAGCCTTCTAAAAGAATAACCATTTCTTTAATTTTATTTTCTCCATACAATGTTTCAGAACTGTTTTGAGATGCGTTTTTGCAAATGAAATATTTCAGAAATGAAATCTTTGAGTTTTACGTCCCACGAATATGGCGGTTAGGCTAAACGAGACGGTGATGATGAGAGATGAGTGAAATTGTGGAATGAAGAAAGTGGGAGGAAAAGGGAGAACCCCGAGAAACCCCACGAACACAGTGCTTGTCCACCACAACGTTCACTTGTTGGGGGCTTGGATCGAACCCGGGACCCCAAGCACCAGAAGTGAACGTTCTACTACTGAGCCACCAAATGAACAAAATAGCTAATTTAATTATGATACTGCTAAATGGAAGCTGAATGTTTCACAAGATCCAAGAACTCGTTTCAAATTATTCAAATTAATCCTTTGTACACTTATTCGCGGAGTCTAACAACACGGTGTTATTGCTTTCCTTCTAAACTTGACAAATGGACGCAACTGCAATTCATTCTGATTCTACTGCTAAGTATTTGAAGTCCAGCATTGCCAAATAACTTCCCAATATTTGAAAGTAGGTTACAAACTATGTGGAGATGTTCCATCTCTATGAAAATACAGTCAAATTCATTAAAATGTAGCTATCCGTTTAATATCTGTTGCTTTTGAAAAGTGTCCTAATCTGCAACAACAATATTTTCCGAATTTAGAATTGACTTTATTTGATTGCACTCAGTCAAAATTTCATAAACTGTTGATCTACCAGTTGCTGGGTGTTTTATGGGAAGCAAGCAAGCTATTGTATTTGGTTAAAATTGTTCCTGACTAGAATATCAAGTCCTGTCCAAGAGTTAACTGTATAATTTCCAGAGTTGCAATGCCGACTTAGAACCTAAAGTAAATACTTCCGTTTAGGCTTCGAAAACACGTTAAGGCAATCAGGAATTAGCTTGTTGTAATTTTAGATGACTTAATTTTCTTATCTGCTATATGTTCTCGTAAAGATGAATGATTACCTGCCATGAATCGTTTGTTCTTATCATCGTTAAATACAGGTCTCAGAAGTAAATACGAGACTGATAATTTCTGACTTATAGTGCCATTAGCTCGGTGAGTTTATATAACATTCCGCTGCACTATTCATTGTTTACATTGAATTGAAATGCTGCCGCGTGCACCATTGAACATTCAAATCTTGATATTCCCGTCTGTGTTATTGCTAGAATGTTCACAAATCCATCAAATGAAAGCTAATTATTGGATCTTTTCTTTTGCCCAAAGTATTTTTTTTATAAACATCTTTCATTGTCACGATTAGTAAACATTAAATAATACTTAAAGCACTTCGAAATTCATTTTTGTTATTTTCCTCATATACCGTTAAAGATAGGGCAAAATGAGAACGACAATTGTTGCAAATATAATGTGCTATCATTTAAAAAAAGGAGCGTTAAAATTCGATAATTAGGAGCCGAAATATTGCGTTTATATTTTTTCGTGGTCTTTATGTACTGATGCAATTTTGGTTTGAAGGAAATCCGGTACCACCTATTATGCTCAACTTACCAATACTGGCCCAGAGACTAATAGTTTAACGTAGGCTTCGAACCACATGAAGTCCCGCCGAGAATCGAGACCGGGTCTCCCACCAAAAATACTTATCTTGATAATAATATGAACTGCGTTCCGGTAACGATGGAGGAGGTATTAGGGGTGATAGTGATCTCCGGTACACTAGAACTCAGGATTTACTTTCAAGTTTACGGAAATCATACGGATCGATGTAAGAAGTGATTTGCGTTAAGGAAGAACCAGATTGGGATATATAGAAAAGGTTTTAGGCCCGTACACCATCATCATTTTAATAAATTAGAAAGCTGTCCATCAACTCCATGTAATACATGTACTATACAAGTGTACGGCAAGAAGAACTGAAAAACTAGAAAAAAATTGTAAGAGCATCGATTGAGATTCGAAACAGGTTTAAAATACTAAATCCAGAGAAAAAGTAAGAACTCAGCACGCATAGCTATCGAGACAACTACGAAGTTTCATTCAACGTTTATGGATAGAGCACGATTTTGTTAACATGTCTCCTTGTTTAAGGAGTTTTGTGGCCGAAAAGCGTGTGGTTTACCTACAAAGAATCTTTCTGTATTTACAAAATACTATGATGTTGTAAATGTATTATTACATTAAGTTCGAAAAAGTGAGAGCTGAGTGTTTCAAACTGCAAATTGTGAAATGTGTTCGGAAGTATCGTTGTTTGTTTGCTATGACGTCTTCTACCATTACTTTGAATGCGTTGTTGCCAGACTCACAATTTTAAGGGATTTAGAAACATTGGGGAATATCTTGGAGAAATTTGATATTTCTCTTTCCACCACCAGTCCTCTTACGAGGATGAATAAATTGTATGTAAATATGTATAAGAATTATATATGGCTTTCGTAATATCTGTATATATATATATATTTTAAATGTATTATTACATTTATTCTTATAACTGATATAAGTAACATATTTTAGTATAAGGATGCAATTTAATTAACGGTTGTGCTTTTCGTGGTAGTCAGTGATATGAAATAATTTTGAAAATTCAACTAATTACTCAGTTGGAAATGAAAAGGTTTTTGCTATATTCCTGCAATAATTTCATATTAATTTTAAATCCAAGGGCAAATACAATTTTCTTTGAGAAAAGCATCAGTTCGTTAACGGATAACGGCGGAAGGATATAACTTAAAATGATAGAAGAAAACGAATCACGTGTCTCGTCCCGCCCTCTTCTAACAGATGTTCTTACTTTTTAAAAAGAGAAAACAGTTACAGTTTTAAGTGGATTTGTTTGAGTCACAAGCTTTCTAACTCTTAAATAAAATACTTAGTTACAGTTTCTGAATATTAATTAAAAGTAAATACGAATAAAGTATATCCTTTAGTATATGAGTGACCATTACAACTTCTTGTAATTACAAAAAAATATTAAGGACCACAATTGTTGGCAGCAGGACGTGGCAATGCCTAAGAAACAGCAATGTCCCCTCAACATCAGATGCAATCGAATTGGAGTAAACATTTACTTTGTGATACTTTGTTTTAATATGTTTTCTCTACCTGTCACATTTAGAGACTTATTCTCCTATTCTGCAACAGTATAGAGTTAGAGAGATTGGGAGTTTATTCGCTTTCATTGTCTTGCAACTTATTTAATCTGAATTATGTCGTTTCTGATGTTTTCTTGCTTCTTATATGACAAGAGTGTTATAAATTCTCGTTGCTACTATGGGACACACTAGACAGCAAAACGAAAAAATTATTCTCTGAAATAAATTGATTAGCTCTGGAAGAAATTTAGATGGAACTCGTGACTGATGAAGTGACACAAAATGAAATTGTAGGAAGTTGATTTTGCACTTGAAGTAGAATTAAACTATTTAAAAGTGAATAAGTTGACGATGCGGATTGTTTTTAGAAACTGATTTTTCATTATGTATAAGAATGGCATACACACTTTCCTCATTTGCTCTCATGCTTGCATTTATGGCAGTGACATGAAACATTGTCACCAATTAAAAACATTTTCTGAAGACCAATATAATTACTTTTGAACTTCTATTACAACAATAGCAAAGTTCATAATGAACTTTATCCATAAATAAGTACTTTTCCGTTATGAAATATGATATCTTCTTTGGAATATATGTCAAATATTTTTGGTTTTAATAAATTAATACCTTACAACTTGCACCGCTGATAATAAATAGATATCTATAAAATAACACACTGAATAGATTTTACTTGTCAAATATTGCACAAATTGTTAAAACATTATCAATAACTCTTGGTAAGTTATAATAAGTAATTACAAGATGAAAACGGTGGAATATCATGAATTAACTCTGCAATATCTAATTTCTATTATGCACTATAGAAATGAATAACTTAATACGTTTCATTACTATATTGAGTAACTTCAAGAAGTAAATTCTAGAAAGAAAACAAACTTGGTTATTTCAGGAACCCTTTATTCAAAATAAAAATATTTTGAGAAATTACAATGCAAACTGTTCTGTAATTAAAACGTTCAACTTTCATTAGGGTTACTATAATTATAGTGTTAGTTGCACTTATCTTGAATATTTGAAACGATTATCTATTACTTTTAATAGAATGAAATATATGTGTTAATAAAACTTGTAGACATAAGACATATTGGATCACCTAAGCACAAGACAAATAAATAATAAGGAAAATGGTAAACAAGGATAGATAACATCTTAGAACAAACAAAAAACACGATGGAGAATCAACACTAAACAAGGATTTTAAAAAAAATTAATTTAACTAGGTGTGCTTTTTATAAATATTACTGTATTTCTATAATGAAGAATAATTACTATCATTTTTTTTAGTTTTCCTTACTTATTTCTATTAATAGTGTTACGTGAGCCAATAATATGACTATTATGTTTAGTAGGAAGATTTTACTAGGTGCATAAGAAATCCACATAGATAATCTTGGATGATATATGTTCTGAACTTATAAAGTAAAGAACGATGTGCATAATACGATTGTCAAGTAAAGTGTAATTTCCTTATTCTTTCGTTAGTATAGGATAGAGAGATCAATACTCTTAGGATCCTAATAAATCAAAAATTTCTTACGTTATTTAGATAACTAATAATTAAAATTTGCGAAGAAAATGAGTAATTTTGCAGTATTTCATTCATATAAGGAGGGTGTAGAACCAGAGTGAACCAAACGCGCTTAAAGTAAAAAACGGAGATACATAGAGCTAAAGTTTCTACTTTGCTCAAACGCCTGGTGACTTTGGAAGAAAAAAAAACTATTGATTTTTATTGAGAAAAGGCCATTTTCTGTATTTGTCTAACTTTCATACAGCATCACATGTTTCTAAGAGATTATAAGTATTTAGTTTCTTTAGTAAAGTGATTTTAATAGTGTACTAGGAAAGTCTTAACTATTTTGAAATATATAGCCAAAGTCGGAACTATCACACCATTTTCCTTAATCTGTAACAAATCAATGTAGTAGTAGTCCACTCTTCTATCTCTGTACAGCAACCACTTCTCATCACATGTCAACAACCTGTCCAGAACTGGCTTCCTCTTCATACGAGACAGCGCTGAAACACAGGTGTCAGCTTGCGTTGCTTTCTAACCCAGATTGAAATCAAGAGTGACCCATTGACGTAACTTGTATTGCCTCTGTAGTTGATGGATGTGGTGACAACTGGTTTCTCAACTCACACTGAATTCTAGTCCAAGTTCCTGATATGTCTTGCTACTTTTCGCCTTCATTGCTGTCTAAGGATCTTCATTTTGTAGAGGTGCATCTTCGAGTATTTTGTCACTGCGCTTTAACTTGATAAACCACCACTGCACTGTCCGCATAATCACGAAAGCTTCAACAAAGGCCTAGCATCTCTTCCAATCCGCTGCAGCAGCGTGTGATCCGAGTTTGAACTCGTAGAGCAAACACACCCTTATGACGCTCTGTGAAGGTCGTATGTCCACTCTGTCCATACACATGTTCACGGTGTAACTGAACTGCCACGACTAGGTGGATACACCTACACCAACAACTGATCTTCCCATTACCTACATTCGCATTCAACTCAAGGTGTCAGGGCTAATTGAAGACAGACCTCCACAAAAGCGACAGAACTTTCTTGAGTAATTTAATAACAACAAACGACAATGGAAATCTAGAAAAAAATATGAATTCTATTGTACAATCATGTTCAAAATTATTGTTGCATGTCTATAAATATGTTGTTGTAGGAATATAAAGTGCTAACGAATTCGCCTGGAATTTTCTATAATGTTAGTATGTGCAAAATCACCAAAGACACCTGCGTGGAAAGTTACATGTTAAACGAGTAGTAAATAAGAACAATAAAACGAAAATAAACCTTTCTTGTCCATTTAGCAACATTTTGTTTTGCTCATTCTATTTATAATTCTTTTTCTACGAAATTTACCACAAACATGCATTTGTAGATTATATGCATAGTATCAATATTAAAACTACCTTAGAAAATCATTAACATATTATATTGTTCCAAGAAGACAGCTGTAGATATGCGACAATCATTTTGGACATGAGTGTACAGTAGGCTACAGAAATTCTTGATGTACAAAGTCCGTGACTTAGGCAACCCAACTAACGCCGGCTCCAAGATTAATTGCGCCTAATAGAGTACCTAGAACAGCAGCATGAAGGATGCCCCACCTGCTAAAAGTACAAATCATAAAGAGTGTTTTTGTGCAAGAGTGAAGAGAAACGAAGGCTTACGAAATGACAAAACTTAGTGTTTGGATACTTGTACTGACAGTAAACAGCACAATACCAGAAAAAAATATACGAATACCAGAGGCGTCGATGAGGAAAGAACGGTCATGGGACTTAAATAATCTTATAATTAACTCTAATGAGGGATTATAAAAAAGCTAACTTACTTCAAATAACTATACATATATGCACATCAAATAATATACGGATAAATTATGTATATGTAGTATGTCATTTTTTTAAGTAAACACAGAGTCTTTCGCTGAGTTTTGAAAGTATTAACAGTAGTCCTACTTGAAAATCAATTAAAGTATGGATCGATCATTCGAGGAAAGAGCCCAGCCTCCAATGAAAAGTTTGGGGGTCCAACAGAGCCTGAGCTCCTTGGTTCCGGCGCCAGTGATTGATACGTAATACCTCGAAAGAAGAACTTATCCGATCTTATTATTCGTTAAATGACTTTTGGAAATGCTAAATATTGGTATATAGTAATTTATTTGTAAATATTAAAAATGCAAAATTCGATAACACATAAACGAGTTGGAGAACGTATCCGTACTATGCGTATTTCCCCTTAGGTTGCAAATATAACTGATGGTTCCTGATTTGTATAGTATTTTTGAAAATTTACATATTGAGACACAAGGAGAAAAGGGGAGAGTATAGTGTCAATTAACACCAATTAAATATAGAACCATTAACAGAATATACTCCGTAACTCTTTTCCCCATTCATTTTTCTTCCTTTATTTTTAGGATTACATCATCACTGAATCTCTCCGTTGGAGATTACCTTCGTTTAATAGCACCCAACTTAAAGCTCAGCTTTGTAAATGAAGCATACGAAAAAGTCTAAAGGTAAAGTGCGTGAAACGAACTCCGGCTGGAAAATTAGGAAATCTCCTCCCTAACTATTCACCTAAAGCGTTACTTACTCTGCGTCGCCTAAATAAAGAGTCGTTTCCTGTCGCTCAAAACAGTTGCCTCTTTAAAATCAAATAGATTTGCAAAACGCAGGAATATATAATTGAGAACTCACAGGGCATAATATCACTGTTCATAAAGCTTCTATTTCTTAAAGGTATTCACTAAATTATAATCATTAAAGATTTTTAAAGAAAACAAAATAAAAAACTCCTTTACTTTGAATCAATTACGGCGCGTATGTTATACACCTAAACAGACTACAAACGAATGAATTAACGCCTAGTAATCCTGGTTTAGTGGTCAAGGCACTCGATCACTAATCTGAAGGTGCGGGAAGTTTTTTTTACCCGATATATAGAAACATTTCCTTAAATATAATGTTCTGTTTTGAAGTGCTGGAAAAAATAAAATCAAGTCGTTTCGTCACACTTCAAACCTCAGTCGCCTTTATTCAAAATGTCCATTATTTATATACGAAGACTCTAAAATGAGGGACATTAATATTGTTTTAATGGGAACTAATTTCTTATTTGAATACCAACCTTAAACCACACGTCCAAAATGAAAATAATATATGTTCCTGATGCCTACTGCAATACACGGGGAAAGGAGAAATACAACACTGCAATATATGTGTGTGAGAGACAGAGCGGGGAAGGAGAGAGGGAGATAAAAACAATATATGTTTGTATTTTTACTTACAATATAAAACGCTTTTGTAATTCATAATCTGGATTTCTATAAAGCGATGGGAACGCTTGAAGCGACTTAATGTTCATAAAGATTCTTTTTCTTAAAGCTTTTATAATAAATATCGCAAATAGCCCGATGATTTGTAATATGTGACAAAGAAATAAATGCATGGTTTTAGCAGGATAGTATCGACTACCGCTTGCTTCTATTGATGGTATAAACCCAAGGATGCGTTGATGTTGAGTTTAACGTACCTTTCAGCAGCGCAGCTATATGAGACCTACTGATTAGCGTGGAATCCGAACCACATGAACTCACACGAATTGAAACGAACCGAACCAGGTTCTGTTACGTCAAAGGTGCGTACGGTAACCGCATAACCACGAACGAACTCGGTATAAAAATAGAAAAACACATATTACCCCATATTACTTCACCGACAGATTCCTGTTTTATTATCTGTTAAAATAGTATTTCTGGGCATCATAGCGACAAGTGTATTTCTTATTTCATGCGCTATACGAAACATGTAAAGAATAAACACAACAAAAACGAAACATGGACAATGATTCAATGTAAAATGCTTTGCATCTCTTGAATAAATTACTCAATGTATTACAAGTGCATATCTCGAGCATTACCAGTAGAACTACTAAAACACACTGGCCTCATAACATCCCTGTACTGTTTAGTGTCTAGCACGTGAGTTTCTGGTGTACGGTTTCCCGGGTTTGATTTCCGGTGGGAGAAATGTAGAATATTAAATGTTCTCAATGTGTCTGTGTTCGTGTCCCTGTCGTTCAAGGTTACTGAAAATAACTGTAGAACGTGTATAACCGATTACGAACACAAGTTGATGACAAGGGAAAAGCAGACTTTGCTAAATGAACTTCTGCACTACCTTTCGCGAAGTAGGAGCGCACATATAAAGTGTCAATATTGCAAACAGCAATAGCCAGAGTATCCGTCACAAAGTTCTGATTCTCTGCATAAACGATAGAACGCGTTATCAAGTGGCAGAGTGAAGAATATATACCTCAAACGCAAAAGGTCACGCTCGAGTCATTTTTCTTGTTGTAACTAACAAAGTAGCCATTTGGAACTACAAGTAAAATATTTATTCTCCACATATTTATAATGCATACAACAATACAAACGTTGAAATCAGTTGTATCCCTAAATATATTGACAGTGGAGTAATTAGAGGGGTGGCAATCGGACTCAAGCCCCTCGAAATACATTTCGTAAATACAGAATTTCATTAAAATTTGTCGGCACCCAAAGGGAAAAATGTAAGTGTTAATTCACGTGTTGTGCATGGCCTGTCCCCGAAACAATGTCCGAAATATGCCACTTTTTATTGATGTCACTAGATATATTATGGTTACCACAGTCGTTGTGCAAATATGTTATTGACGCTTCGTACCCATATGTGTGGACAGTGCTCGTTACAAGGGATATGAGGGGGAAATTCCCTTTTGTAATACTGGATATATGCTACAATCAGAGGCATAATGTGAGACTTTGCCTGAGGGGGGCAAGTGCACCACCGACGTAAGACTTTCACGTTTTGTAGTAGTATATAAACAGACAAATGATTAAGGTATATGTATTCCTCAAACTTTTGTGGGGACTAGTTTAATGTCCCCTCTTTTTCCCCTGGGCTACAGCTGTTACAGTTTCCCATGCAACTGTCGGTTGAAATGACGCTCCCGTTTATAGCATACATCCAGCTTTACCACAGGGAATTTTCCCTTATCTCCCTTGTAATTCGCACACTGTCCACTGATAAAGACACGAAGCGACAAGAACTTCTTTTACAAAACGACTGTGGTAACCATAATATATCTAATGATATTAATATACAGTGACATATTTAGAATTTGGTTTCGTGGAGTGGCTATACACAACACGTGAATAAAGACTTACATGAGGAAAGGAGGAGAACCAAAACCTTATGAAAATGTGTGTTGACAATTCCGTGCTGTGTGGTCATACGGTTAGCGTATTGGTCTGCGGAATCAGAGATCGTAATTTGAATTCGCCCGCAAAGTAACAATTTTATGTTTACTTTTTTACTCAAATGATAAGTTCATATATTTTATCTTCGATAAAAATAATGTATTTACCCGTAATTTATTAATTTGCAAGAAAATACAAATTGCAACAAAAATTGTTTGCTTTCGTTGTACATAACCCTATAACCTCTAATTATAATAACACTATTACTAAGTACCTCTTCATAAAGCTAGCTTGCAAAACAATTGTCAACATTTGTATTGTGTGCAACTTGAATAAAGTATTAATTGAAGCTAAAATGTATAAAATTATTGTTTGGAAAAACAAAAAACAGATTGCCTTGCGTGGGAATAGAGTTTAAGATCTCTGAACAAGGATTCGGTAGGCTAACTATTTGACCACAGACTAAGGAGCTGATAATCTACATTTTCATAACGTTTTCTTGCTCGCTTCTTTAGTGTGTCAATTCAGAAGAGGAAGATATTTTACTGGAAATTTTCTAGAGGAGAAAGACCAATTGACTCATATGATACACATTCAAGTGTAACATTCCGATTTCCATAAAATTTAACAGGTAAATACTACACATAAACGAATACGTGTTTTCTTACTTACTGTGGAACACCATTTTTAGGGGGCAAAACCCCTCCCAAGATTCTGAAAGTTGACGTTCGCAAGTCAAGAAGCAGCGGACCGAATTCAATGAAATTCTGCACAGATATTGTAGACGTAAAATGAAGAAATATGTATTTTGTATTTTCCTGAAAAAAAAAACGGTTGGGTGGAGCATGAACCACTCCAAATCTTTAATCACGAAATATCAAAAGTGCTATGTCAAAACAGTATGTCAAAAGTGGCTAAAGAACATGAAGATTTGCAACGAAATTTTGTGTAGTGACAATACGCAAAAAATAAATGAATATGTGATTTTATTAATTTTATGCCGAAAAACGGTTTTAGTGATGAGAAACCCCAACCAAAAATTTTGAAATTTTGCGGCTGAAAGGCAAGATAATATGAACCGAAGTCAATGAAACCGTACACAGATATTGTAGACGTAAAATGAGGAATGCTGTTTTGTATTTTCAAACAAAACGCACGTCTGAAGGTATTGTATATGTTAAATAAGGCGTGTAGTGTTTCCCAAGTGTCCTCATCCGATTTCCTTCAAATTTTGCACATCAACAGTAAATAGGAAAAAATAGACACGTCTTTCTGTTACTGGGAATACATTGTAAGGGTTAAAGACGCCTCCTGAAATATTATAAAATACGCTATACTGTTTGTACTTACTGTTGATTTGCCAAATTTGAAGAAATCGGATGGGGACGCTTGTTGAACACGAAAGGTCTTATTTTACATACATAATATCTACACACAATTTCTTTCGCTTCGGCCCACTCTTTCCCTCACCTAACCCTTTGGTCCACCCAATAATTTTCTTCTTCTTCTTGTTCTTCCTCTTATTTTTTCCCAAGAAAATTCGAAATCACATTTTCACTCATCTTATGTCAACGATATATGTACATAATCTCATTCACTTCAGTACATTTCTTCTTGCCCTTCTGACGTCAACTTTCAAGATTTTGGGTGGGGGCTTTTGCCCCTAAAACCGTTGTTCCACAGAAAGTAAAAAACACCTATTCGTTTATGTGTAGTATCTACCTGCTAAATTTTATCAAAATCGGAGTGTTACACTTGGGAAGACTAACATGTAAGTCAATTTGATTTCCTCCTCTAGAAAATTCCCAGTAAAATATCCTCCTCTATAATAAACCATATGCGCTTTCACATTCAGAAACAGGATTTACTTTCAGATTCAAACTCGCTAAAGCTCGCTGGGGGCTCCGCCCCCAGACCCCCGGTCATGGCTTTGCCATAAGGTGTCAAGTTCTACAAAACTTCATTAAGGAATTCACTTCCCTTTACAGCACACACCTGTTACCAACACATACTTCAATTGAACCGGTATTATTTCTTCCATTTAACTTTGGACAGCAAACACACAATTTATAAGAAGAACTGTATTACTACTTCTATTCTGGCAATCATATACATGGCTAATTATATACACTTTGCGCACATCTATACATGTTAGAGACAATAACAGAATTTATTTTCTGAAACATAAACAGCGGAAACTGTCTTGCAATAGCCTACCAATTAAACCTTTCATTTTCCGAAAACACTCACTGTTTACAAATTTGAATTTTTCCACCCTTTTAAATATTATGTTTTGCAGTGTAATTTAGTACGTACAATGTATTATAATAGTGTCCCTGTTGTTAATTGTACATATTACCTGCACTAAAAGTAATTCACATCTGTGATAGAGTGCGAAAATATTTCAGGCTCCCTGCATATTTATTCTTGTATTTACAATGAAGACTACAATTTACTAGGTAATTTACAAATATGAATATTGTTGGAAATTATTTAAAATTTTTTCATAGCATTTGAGTGAACACTACTTTTGTACTGTAATGTAGTACAGTGGATTATAATGGAAACCTTGGGCGTAGTTGTACATATTACCTGCAGCAAGACTTTTTCAAATATTTCATATTTACTGGACAATTTCTTGCAGTCAACCTGTATCTCTCGTCTTCTATTTTCAATAAAGACTACAATTTGTAGGTAATTTATAAAAATGAATTTTGTTAAGGCTTTTTAAACATTAGTTCATAACATTTGATTCAACACTAGTTTTTGCAGTGTAACGTAGTACATCTTATTATAATGGTGTCCTTTGGTAAAAAATGTACTTACTGGCCAGCAAGACTTCTTGAAATGTTTATATACACTGGGCAATTACATAGAGTCTTCGTGTATCTTTACTCTCATATTTTCAATGAAGACGATTGTTAACTAAGTAATTTAGAATATGAATATTATTGGAGGCTTTTGAAAATTTGTTTATAGCATTTTAAACAAACCACTTTTTGCATAGTAGTATAACTGTATTAGAATGGTGTCTTTCTCATTTCTTAATACAATTAAATAACAAGACATCATTTCCTTAATGATACTAAAAACGCATATATAAACCGATTACTATTCCGATTTTAGAGGTGTAATTCCATACAGATGACGGCCGCAAAGTACCAGTATTATGTGAGCAGTAAGAACGAAGTCAAAAATCTAAGCAAATCGGTAGCGTAGGGGATTGACGTGAGCCTACTGGGCAGGAGACCTGGGTTCGATTCCTAACAGTCTTTTTCTCACTTTTTCTTTCTTTGAAAGTTTATTTTCATAGCATATATTGTTTGCCTATAAGGTTGAGTCTATTATAAAACGCATTTCACTCCAACCGGTCCTGTAAACAAACTACTGAACGGAAAGAGCCACTTTTCCACGTATCCCGTATATTATAACTATATACGCTGCCAACGAGAAAATTGTCAAAAGGTGCATATATATATATATATATATATATATATATATATATATATATATATATATATATATATATGTGTGTGTGTGTGTGTGTGTGTGTGTCTGTGTGTGTGTGTGTGTGTGTATTTCCTTAAAAATTATAATCTTATACTTTTTCAGTTGTGGTATAGACTTCAAATTTAGTATACGCATCTATCTAAACGACCAGTATAAAAAGGGAGATTGTTTGCAATTATTTCCGGTTCGAAGCACACACTATCCTCGCGAGACAAAGTGTATTTTTGTCTCGTCTGTATACTATATCGTGGAAATGATGCTCAATGTTTTTTTTCCAAAATGTTTTTGGGGGGTACACTGCCTCCTTGGGGCTCTTAGAGTGCCCCCGCAGGAGACCAAATAATACGTGTATAATAGAATAATAAATAGAATACTATGAGCAGTGCCCCTGGGAATACTAACTGTGATCCTCAGGAACATTGTTTCTGAAAGAAACACTGGTGTTGCCCCATCTCTAAAGCTACATATGTTTCTTTCTAAATAGTTGAGTATCGTCTCGAAGCTTCACACGAACATACTGCCTAGTTTCGAGACGATATCAACAGTTAGTGTATAAATATATTCCTTTCGTCTGTGTCTGTAATAACGAAAATATTTTGTTCACGCAATGCCAACAGAAACTATTTTGATAAAACGAAGCAACGTGATAAGAAAAAAAAGTAAGAAAAAAAGAAGGTTCGGCGGGGAATCGAACCCTGACCTGCTACTCAGAAAGCAAACACTTTACCGCGGAGCTAACTTACTACGTTGAATCCTGTTTGTTTTATTCTCCTCAATATCCCACATAAGAGTCCAAATGAAGGCATTTCAAAAATATGGCAATTTTGCATTCAAGATGGCGACTTCTCCAATGATTTGTTTCTTCACTTAAACTGAACTACGTCCTTAATAACATAGCGAAACCTGGCTTACCTACCAAGAGCACAACTTACAATTTTCATGGTTACAAATTTTTGAGCCGCCATTTTGAATCGAAGATGACAACTTTTCCAACATGTCGGAATTTTCCCCTCACATGGGCTGTACTCTACACACTTGAACGCAATTTCGTGATTTCACCATATCTACAAGTTGTGTAGAATTAGACGCCCCCATATAACATTCCTAGCACTTTCTTACACCGAACATGACTATTTTTTCAAGTATAAGGGCGGATTCGCAAACTACGCATCAGAATAAACATCACCTCGAAATTTCAACGTCCTACATACAGCCATTACAAATTTCACATTTTTTCGATTTGCGCCGCGAAACGAAAACGAATTTTAATGCTCTTTTTTGTATCATAAACTATGTTCCTAGCTTCACTGCCTGACAAAATATGACGTTTCTATGGTGTGCGGAACTACTCTAAAAACCAGCATTTCGAAACGACGAAAAATTTCGACACCTCATTTACATGGAAAATGTCGCCTTTTTCGTGATATCGGAATTTTCCCATTACTCACATCTCATGACGAACAAGTATGCAAAATTTGGTGTTTGTATGTTTTGTGGAAGTATGCAAACAATTAAGTGTGTTTCCGACTATAGAGGTATATAATTCCATACAGATGCCGGCCGCAAAGTACCAGTATTATGTGAGCAGTAAGAACGAAGTCAAAAATCTAAGCAAATCGGTAGCGTAGGGGATTGACGTGAGCCTACTGGGCAGGAGACCTGGGTTCGATTCCTAACAGTCTTTTTCTCACTTTTTCTTTCTTTGAAAGTTTATTTTCATAGCATATATTGTTTGCCTATAAGGTTGAGTCTATTATAAAACGCATTTCACTCCAACCGGTCCTGTAAACAAACTACTGAACGGAAAGAGTCACTTTTCCACATATCCCGTATATTATAACTATATACGCTGCCAACGAGAAAATTGTCAAAAGGTGCATATATATATATATATATATATATATATATATATATATATATATATATATATATATATATATATATATATATATATATGTGTGTGTGTGTGTGTGTGTGTGTGTCTGTGTGTGTGTGTGTGTGTGTATTTCCTTAAAAATTATAATCTTATACTTTTTCAGTTGTGGTATAGACTTCAAACTTGGTATACGCATCTATCTAAACGACCAGTATAAAAAGGGAGATTGTTTGCAATTATTTCCGGTTCGAAGCACACACTATCCTCGCGAGACAAAGTGTATTTTTGTCTCGTCTGTATACTATATCGTGGAAATGATGCTCAATGTTTTTTTCCAAAATGTTTTTGGGGGGTACACTGCCTCCTTGGGGCTCTTAGAGTGCCCCCGCAGGAGACCAAATAATACGTGTATAATAGAATAATAAATAGAATACTATGAGCAGTGCCCCTGGGAATACTAACTGTGATCCTCAGGAACATTGTTTCTGAAAGAAACACTGGTGTTGCCCCATCTCTAAAGCTACATATGTTTCTTTCTAAATAGTTGAGTATCGTCTCGAAGCTTCACACGAACATACTGCCTAGTTTCGAGACGATATCAACAGTTAGTGTATAAATATATTCCTTTCGTCTGTGTCTGTAATAACGAAAATATTTTGTTCACGCAATGCCAACAGAAACTATTTTGATAAAACGAAGCAACGTGATAAGAAAAAAAAGTAAGAAAAAAAGAAGGTTCGGCGGGGAATCGAACCCTGACCTGCTACTCAGAAAGCAAACACTTTACCGGGGAGCTAACTTACTACTTTGAATCCTGTTTGTTTTATTCTCCTCAATATCCCACATAAGAGTCCAAATGAAGGCATTTCAAAAATATGGCAATTTTGCATTCAAGATGGCGACTTCTCCAATGATTTGTTTCTTCACTTAAACTGAACTACGTCCTTAATAACATAGCGAAACCTGGCTTACCTACCAAGAGCACAACTTACAATTTTCATGGTTACAAATTTTTGAGCCGCCATTTTGAATCGAAGATGACAACTTTTCCAACATGTCGGAATTTTCCCCTCACATGGGCTGTACTCTACACACTTGAACGCAATTTCGTGATTTCACCATATCTACAAGTTGTGTAGAATTAGACGCCCCCATATAACATTCCTAGCACTTTCTTACACCGAACATGACTATTTTTTCAAGTTTAAGGGCGGATTCGCAAACTACGCCTCAGAATAAACATCACCTCGAAATTTCAACGTCCTACATACAGCCATTACAAATTTCACATTTTTTCGATTTGCGCCGCGAAACGAAAACGAATTTTAATGCTCTTTTTTGTATCATAAACTATGTTCCTAGCTTCACTGCCTGACAAAATATGACGTTTCTATGGTGTGCGGAACTACTCTAAAAACCAGCATTTCGAAACGACAAAAAATTTCGACACCTCATTTACATGGAAAATGTCGCCTTTTTCGTGATATCGGAATTTTCCCATTACTCATATCTCATGACGAACAAGTATGCAAAATTTGGTGTTTGTATGTTTTGTGGAAGTACGCAAACAATTAAGTGTGTTTCCGACTATAGAGGTATATAATTCCATACAGATGCCGGCCGCAAAGTACCAGTATTATGTGAGCAGTAAGAACGAAGTCAAAAATCTAAGCAAATCGGTAGCGTAGGGGATTGACGTGAGTCTACTGGGCAGGAGACCTGGGTTCGATTCCTAACAGTCTTTTTCTCACTTTTTCTTTCTTTGAAAGTTTATTTTCATAGCATATATTGTTTGCCTATAAGGTTGAGTCTATTATAAAACGCATTTCACTCCAACCGGTCCTGTAAACAAACTACTGAACGGAAAGAGTCACTTTTCCACGTATCCCGTATATTATAACTATATACGCTGCCAACGAGAAAATTGTCAAAAGGTGCATATATATATATATATATATATATATATATATATATATATATGTGTGTGTGTGTGCGTGTGTGTGTGTGTGTGTCTGTGTGTGTGTGTGTGTGTATTTCCTTAAAAATTATAATCTTATACTTTTTCAGTTGTGGTATAGACTTCAAACTTGGTATACGCATCTATCTAAACGACCAGTATAAAAAGGGAGATTGTTTGCAATTATTTCCGGTTCGAAGCACACACTATCCTCGCGAGACAAAGTGTATTTTTGTCTCGTCTGTATACTATATCGTGGAAATGATGCTCAATGTTTTTTTCCAAAATGTTTTTGGGGGGTATACTGCCTCCTTGGGGCTCTTAGAGTGCCCCCGCAGGAGACCAAATAATACGTGTATAATAGAATAATAAATAGAATACTATGAGCAGTGCCCCTGGGAATACTAACTGTGATCCTCAGGAACATTGTTTCTGAAAGAAACACTGGTGTTGCCCCATCTCTAAAGCTACATATGTTTCTTTCTAAATAGTTGAGTATCGTCTCGAAGCTTCACACGAACATACTGCCTAGTTTCGAGACGATATCAACAGTTAGTGTATAAATGTATTCCTTTCGTCTGTGTCTGTAATAACGAAAATATTTTGTTCACGCAATGCCAACAGAAACTATTTTGATAAAACGAAGCAACGTGATAAGAAAAAAAAGTAAGAAAAAAAGAAGGTTCGGCGGGGAATCGAACCCTGACCTGCTACTCAGAAAGCAAACACTTTACCGCGGAGCTAACATACTACGTTGAATCCTGTTTGTTTTATTCTCCTCAATATACCACATAAGAGTCCAAATGAAGGCATTTCAAAAATATGGCAATTTTGCATTCAAGATGGCGACTTCTCCAATGATTTGTTTCTTCACTTAAACTGAACTACGTCCTTAATAACATAGCGAAACCTGGCTTACCTACCAAGAGCACAACTTACAATTTTCATGGTTACAAATTTTTGAGCCGCCATTTTGAATCGAAGATGACAACTTTTCCAACATGTCGGAATTTTCCCCTCACATGGGCTGTACTCTACACACTTGAACGCAATTTCGTGATTTCACCATATCTACAAGTTGTGTAGAATTAGACGCCCCCATATAACATTCCTAGCACTTTCTTACACCGAACATGACTATTTTTTCAAGTATAAGGGCGGATTCGCAAACTACGCATCAGAATAAACATCACCTCGAAATTTCAACGTCCTACATACAGCCATTACAAATTTCACATTTTTTCGATTTGCGCCGCGAAACGAAAACGAATTTTAATGCTCTTTTTTGTATCATAAACTATGTTCCTAGCTTCACTGCCTGACAAAATATGACGTTTCTATGGTGTGCGGAACTACTCTAAAAACCAGCATTTCGAAACGACGAAAAATTTCGACACCTCATTTACATGGAAAATGTCGCCTTTTTCGTGATATCGGAATTTTCCCATTACTCACATCTCATGACGAACAAGTATGCAAAATTTGGTGTTTGTATGTTTTGTGGAAGTATGCAAACAATTAAGTGTGTTTCCGACTATAGAGGTATATAATTCCATACAGATGCCGGCCGCAAAGTACGAGTATTATGTGAGCAGTAAGAACGAAGTCAAAAATCTAAGCAAATCGGTAGCGTAGGGGATTGACGTGAGCCTATTGGGCAGGAGACCTGGGTTCGATTCCTAACAGTCTTTTTCTCACTTTTTCTTTCTTTGAAAGTTTATTTTCATAGCATATATTGTTTGCCTATAAGGTTGAGTCTATTATAAAACGCATTTCACTCCAACCGGTCCTGTAAACAAACTACTGAACGGAAAGAGCCACTTTTCCACGTATCCCGTATATTATAACTATATACGCTGCCAACGAGAAAATTGTCAAAAGGTGCATACATATATATATATATATGTGTGTGTGTGTGTGTCTGTGTGTGTGTGTGTGTGTATTTCCTTAAAAATTATAATCTTATACTTTTTCAGTTGTGGTATAGACTTCAAACTTGGTATACGCATCTATCTAAACGACCAGTATAAAAAGGGAGATTGTTTGCAATTATTTCCGGTTCGAAGCACACACTATCCTCGCGAGACAAAGTGTATTTTTGTCTCGTCTGTATACTATATCGTGGAAATGATGCTCAATGTTTTTTTCCAAAATGTTTTTGGGGGGTACACTGCCTCCTTGGGGCTCTTAGAGTGCCCCCGCAGGAGACCAAATAATACGTGTATAATAGAATAATAAATAGAATACTATGAGCAGTGCCCCTGGGAATACTAACTGTGATCCTCAGGAACATTGTTTCTGAAAGAAACACTGGTGTTGCCCCATCTCTAAAGCTACATATGTTTCTTTCTAAATAGTTGAGTATCGTCTCGAAGCTTCACACGAACATACTGCCTAGTTTCGAGACGATATCAACAGTTAGTGTATAAATATCCGCGGAGCTAACTTACTACGTTGAATCCTGTTTGTTTTATTCTCCTCAATATACCACATAAGAGTCCAAATGAAGGCATTTCAAAAATATGGCAATTTTGCATTCAAGATGGCGACTTCTCCAATGATTTGTTTCTTCACTTAAACTGAACTACGTCCTTAATAACATAGCGAAACCTCGCTTACCTACCAAGAGCACAACTTACAATTTTCATGGTTACAAATTTTTGAGCCGCCATTTTGAATCGAAGATGACAACTTTTCTAACATGTCGGAATTTTCCCCTCACATGGGCTGTACTCTACACACTTGAACGCAATTTCGTGATTTCAACATATCTACAAGTTGTGTAGAATTAGACGCCCCCATATAACATTCCTAGCACTTTCTTACACCGAACATGACTATTTTTTCAAGTATAAGGGCGGATTCGCAAACTACGCATCAGAATAAACATCACCTCGAAATTTCAACGTCCTACATACAGCCATTACAAATTTCACATTTTTTCGATTTGCGCCGCGAAACGAAAACGAATTTTAATGCTCTTTTTTGTATCATAAACTATGTTCCTAGCTTCACTGCCTGACAAAATATGACGTTTCTATGGTGTGCGGAACTACTCTAAAAACCAGCATTTCGAAACGACGAAAAATTTCGACACCTCATTTACATGGAAAATGTCGCCTTTTTCGTGATATCGGAATTTTCCCATTACTCACATCTCATGACGAACAAGTATGCAAAATTTGGTGTTTGTATGTTTTGTGGAAGTATGCAAACAATTAAGTGTGTTTCCGACTATAGAGGTATATAATTCCATACAGATGCCGGCCGCAAAGTACCAGTATTATGTGAGCAGTAAGAACGAAGTCAAAAATCTAAGCAAATCGGTAGCGTAGGGGATTGACGTGAGCCTACTGGGCAGGAGACCTGGGTTCGATTCCTAACAGTCTTTTTCTCACTTTTTCTTTCTTTGAAAGTTTATTTTCATAGCATATATTGTTTGCCTATAAGGTTGAGTCTATTATAAAACGCATTTCACTCCAACCGGTCCTGTAAACAAACTACTGAACGGAAAGAGCCACTTTTCCACGTATCCCGTATATTATAACTATATACGCTGCCAACGAGAAAATTATCAAAAGGTGCATATATATATATATATATATATATATATATATATATATGTGTGTGTGTGTGTGTCTGTGTGTGTGTGTGTGTGTATTTCCTTAAAAATTATAATCTTATACTTTTTCAGTTGTGGTATAGACTTCAAACTTGGTATACGCATCTATCTAAACGACCAGTATAAAAAGGGAGATTGTTTGCAATTATTTCCGGTTCGAAGCACACACTATCCTCGCGAGACAAAGTGAATTTTTTTCTCGTCTGTATACTATATCGTGGAAATGATGCTCAATGTTTTTTTCCAAAATGTTTTTGGGGGGTACACTGCCTCCTTGGGGCTCTTAGAGTGCCCCCGCAGGAGACCAAATAATACGTGTATAATAGAATAATAAATAGAATACTATGAGCAGTGCCCCTGGGAATACTAACTGTGATCCTCAGGAACATTGTTTCTGAAAGAAACACTGGTGTTGCCCCATCTCTAAAGCTACATATGTTTCTTTCTAAATAGTTGAGTATCGTCTCGAAGCTTCACACGAACATACTGCCTAGTTTCGAGACGATATCAACAGTTAGTGTATAAATATATTCCTTTCGTCTGTGTCTGTAATAACGAAAATATTTTGTTCACGCAATGCCAACAGAAACTATTTTGATAAAACGAAGCAACGTGATAAGAAAAAAAAAGTAAGAAAAAAAGAAGGTTCGGCGGGGAATCGAACCCTGACCTGCTACTCAGAAAGCAAACACTTTACCGCGGAGCTAACTTACTACGTTGAATCCTGTTTGTTTTATTCTCCTCAATATACCACATAAGAGTCCAAATGAAGGCATTTCAAAAATATGGCAATTTTGCATTCAAGATGGCGACTTCTCCAATGATTTGTTTCTTCACTTAAACTGAACTACGTCCTTAATAACATAGCGAAACCTGGCTTACCTACCAAGAGCACAACTTACAATTTTCATGGTTACAAATTTTTGAGCCGCAATTTTGAATCGAAGATGACAACTTTTCCAACATGTCGGAATTTTCCCCTCACATGGGCTGTACTCTACACACTTGAACGCAATTTCGTGATTTCACCATATCTACAAGTTGTGTAGAATTAGACGCCCCCATATAACATTCCTAGCACTTTCTTACACCGAACATGACTATTTTTTCAAGTATAAGGGCGGATTCGCAAACTACGCATCAGAATAAACATCACCTCGAAATTTCAACGTCCTACATAAAGCCATTACAAATTTCACATTTTTTCGATTTGCGCCGCGAAACGAAAACGAATTTTAATGCTCTTTTTTGTATCATAAACTATGTTCCTAGCTTCACTGCCTGACAAAATATGACGTTTCTATGGTGTGCGGAACTACTCTAAAAACCAGCATTTCGAAACGACGAAAAATTTCGACACCTCATTTACATGGAAAATGTCGCCTTTTTCGTGATATCGGAATTTTCCCATTACTCACATCTCATGACGAACAAGTATGCAAAATTTGGTGTTTGTATGTTTTGTGGAAGTATGCAAACAATTAAGTGTGTTTCCGACTATAGAGGTATATAATTCCATACAGATGCCGGCCGCAAAGTACCAGTATTATGTGAGCAGTAAGAACGAAGTCAAAAATCTAAGCAAATCGGTAGCGTAGGGGATTGACGTGAGCCTACTGGGCAGGAGACCTGGGTTCGATTCCTAACAGTCTTTTTCTCACTTTTTCTTTCTTTGAAAGTTTATTTTCATAGCATATATTGTTTGCCTATAAGGTTGAGTCTATTATAAAACGCATTTCACTCCAACCGGTCCTGTAAACAAACTACTGAACGGAAAGAGCCACTTTTCCACGTATCCCGTATATTATAACTATATACGCTGCCAACGAGAAAATTGTCAAAAGGTGCATATATATATATATATATATATATATATATATATATATATATATATATATATATATATATATATGTGTGTGTGTGTGTCTGTGTGTGTGTGTGTGTGTATTTCCTTAAAAATTATAATCTTATACTTTTTCAGTTGTGGTATAGACTTCAAACTTGGTATACGCATCTATCTAAACGACCAGTATAAAAAGGGAGATTGTTTGCAATTATTTCCGGTTCGAAGCACACACTATCCTCGCGAGACAAAGTGAATTTTTTTCTCGTCTGTATACTATATCGTGGAAATGATGCTCAATGTTTTTTTCCAAAATGTTTTTGGGGGGTACACTGCCTCCTTGGGGCTCTTAGAGTGCCCCCGCAGGAGACCAAATAATACGTGTATAATAGAATAATAAATAGAATACTATGAGCAGTGCCCCTGGGAATACTAACTGTGATCCTCAGGAACATTGTTTCTGAAAGAAACACTGGTGTTGCCCCATCTCTAAAGCTACATATGTTTCTTTCTAAATAGTTGAGTATCGTCTCGAAGCTTCACACGAACATACTGCCTAGTTTCGAGACGATATCAACAGTTAGTGTATAAATATATTCCTTTCGTCTGTGTCTGTAATAACGAAAATATTTTGTTCACGCAATGCCAACAGAAACTATTTTGATAAAACGAAGCAACGTGATAAGAAAAAAAAGTAAGAAAAAAAGAAGGTTCGGCGGGGAATCGAACCCTGACCTGCTACTCAGAAAGCAAACACTTTACCGCGGAGCTAACTTACTACGTTGAATCCTGTTTGTTTTATTCTCCTCAATATACCACATAAGATTCCAAATGAAGGCATTTCAAAAATATGGCAATTTTGCATTCAAGATGGCGACTTCTCCAATGATTTGTTTCTTCACTTAAACTGAACTACGTCCTTAATAACATAGCGAAACCTGGCTTACCTACCAAGAGCACAACTTACAATTTTCATGGTTACAAATTTTTGAGCCGCAATTTTGAATCGAAGATGACAACTTTTCCAACATGTCGGAATTTTCCCCTCACATGGGCTGTACTCTACACACTTGAACGCAATTTCGTCATTTCACCATATCTACAAGTTGTGTAGAATTAGACGCCCCCATATAACATTCCTAGCACTTTCTTACACCGAACATGACTATTTTTTCAAGTATAAGGGCGGATTCGCAAACTACGCATCAGAATAAACATCACCTCGAAATTTCAACGTCCTACATACAGCCATTACAAATTTCACATTTTTTCGATTTGCGCCGCGAAACGAAAACGAATTTTAATGCTCTTTTTTGTATCATAAACTATGTTCCTAGCTTCACTGCCTGACAAAATATGACGTTTCTATGGTGTGCGGAACTACTCTAAAAACCAGCATTTCGAAACGACGAAAAATTTCGACACCTCATTTACATGGAAAATGTCGCCTTTTTCGTGATATCGGAATTTTCCCATTACTCACATCTCATGACGAACAAGTATGCAAAATTTGGTGTTTGTATGTTTTGTGGAAGTATGCAAACAATTAAGTGTGTTTCCGACTATAGAGGTATATAATTCCATACAGATGCCGGCCGCAAAGTACCAGTATTATGTGAGCAGTAAGAACGAAGTCAAAAATCTAAGCAAATCGGTAGTGTAGGGGATTGACGTGAGCCTACTGGGCAGGAGACCTGGGTTCGATTCCTAACAGTCTTTTTCTCACTTTTTCTTTCTTTGAAAGTTTATTTTCATAGCATATATTGTTTGCCTATAAGGTTGAGTCTATTATAAAACGCATTTCACTCCAACCGGTCCTGTAAACAAACTACTGAACGGAAAGAGCCACTTTTCCACGTATCCCGTATATTATAACTATATACGCTGCCAACGAGAAAATTGTCAAAAGGTGCATATATATATATATATATATATATATATATATATATATATATATATATATATGTGTGTGTGTGTGTGTGTGTGTGTCTGTGTGTGTGTGTGTGTGTATTTCCTTAAAAATTATAATCTTATACTTTTTCAGTTGTCGTATAGACTTCAAACTTGGTATACGCATCTATCTAAACGACCAGTATAAAAAGGGAGATTGTTTGCAATTATTTCCGGTTCGAAGCACACACTATCCTCGCGAGACAAAGTGTATTTTTGTCTCGTCTGTATACTATATCGTGGAAATGATGCTCAATGTTTTTTTCCAAAATGTTTTTGGGGGGTACACTGCCTCCTTGGGGCTCTTAGAGTGCCCCCGCAGGAGACCAAATAATACGTGTATAATAGAATAATAAATAGAATACTATGAGCAGTGCCCCTGGGAATACTAACTGTGATCCTCAGGAACATTGTTTCTGAAAGAAACACTGGTGTTGCCCCATCTCTAAAGCTACATATGTTTCTTTCTAAATAGTTGAGTATCGTCTCGAAGCTTCACACGAACATACTGCCTAGTTTCGAGACGATATCAACAGTTAGTGTATAAATATATTCCTTTCGTCTGTGTCTGTAATAACGAAAATATTTTGTTCACGCAATGCCAACAGAAACTATTTTGATAAAACGAAGCAACGTGATAAGAAAAAAAAGTAAGAAAAAAAGAAGGTTCGGCGGGGAATCGAACCCTGACCTGCTACTCAGAAAGCAAACACTTTACCGCGGAGCTAACTTACTACGTTAAATCCTGTTTGTTTTATTCTCCTCAATATACCACATAAGAGTCCAAATGAAGGCATTTCAAAAATATGGCAATTTTGCATTCAAGATGGCGACTTCTCCAATGATTTGTTTCTTCACTTAAACTGAACTACGTCCTTAATAACATAGCGAAACCTGGCTTACCTACCAAGAGCACAACTTACAATTTTCATGGTTACAAATTTTTGAGCCGCCATTTTGAATCGAAGATGACAACTTTTCCAACATGTCGGAATTTTCCCCTCACATGGGCTGTACTCTACACACTTGAACGCAATTTCGTGATTTCACCATATCTACAAGTTGTGTAGAATTAGACGCCCCCATATAACATTCCTAGCACTTTCTTACACCGAACATGACTATTTTTTCAAGTATAAGGGCGGATTCGCAAACTACGCATCAGAATAAACATCACCTCGAAATTTCAACGTCCTACATAAAGCCATTACAAATTTCACATTTTTTCGATTTGCGCCGCGAAACGAAAACGAATTTTAATGCTCTTTTTTGTATCATAAACTATGTTCCTAGCTTCACTGCCTGACAAAATATGACGTTTCTATGGTGTGCGGAACTACTCTAAAAACCAGCATTTCGAAACGACGAAAAATTTCGACACCTCATTTACATGGAAAATGTCGCCTTTTTCGTGATATCGGAATTTTCCCATTACTCACATCTCATGACGAACAAGTATGCAAAATTTGGTGTTTGTATGTTTTGTGGAAGTATGCAAACAATTAAGTGTGTTTCCGACTATAGAGGTATATAATTCCATACAGATGCCGGCCGCAAAGTACCAGTATTATGTGAGCAGTAAGAACGAAGTCAAAAATCTAAGCAAATCGGTAGCGTAGGGGATTGACGTGAGCCTACTGGGCAGGAGACCTGGGTTCGATTCCTAACAGTCTTTTTCTCACTTTTTCTTTCTTTGAAAGTGTTTTTTCATAGCATATATTGTTTGCCTATAAGGTTGAGTCTATTATAAAACGCATTTCACTCCAACCGGTCCTGTAAACAAACTACTGAACGGAAAGAGCCACTTTTCCACGTATCCCGTATATTATAACTATATACGCTGCCAACGAGAAAATTGTCAAAAGGTGCATATATATATATATATATATATATATATATATATATATATATATATATATGTGTGTGTGTGTGTGTGTGTGTGTGTGTGTCTGTGT
This sequence comes from Thermobia domestica, assembly GCF_964235325.1. Classification (NCBI taxonomy): domain Eukaryota; kingdom Metazoa; phylum Arthropoda; class Insecta; order Zygentoma; family Lepismatidae; genus Thermobia; species Thermobia domestica. The sequence goes on from NC_137455.1 coordinate 306,185,685, forward strand.
GTGTGTGTGTGTGTATTTCCTTAAAAATTATAATCTTATACTTTTTCAGTTGTGGTATAGACTTCAAACTTGGTATACGCATCTATCTAAACGACCAGTATAAAAAGGGAGATTGTTTGCAATTATTTCCGGTTCGAAGCACACACTATCCTCGCGAGACAAAGTGTATTTTTGTCTCGTCTGTATACTATATCGTGGAAATGATGCTCAATGTTTTTTTCCAAAATGTTTTTGGGGGGTACACTGCCTCCTTGGGGCTCTTAGAGTGCCCCCGCAGGAGACCAAATAATACGTGTATAATAGAATAATAAATAGAATACTATGAGCAGTGCCCCTGGGAATACTAACTGTGATCCTCAGGAACATTGTTTCTGAAAGAAACACTGGTGTTGCCCCATCTCTAAAGCTACATATGTTTCTTTCTAAATAGTTGAGTATCGTCTCGAAGCTTCACACGAACATACTGCCTAGTTTCGAGACGATATCAACAGTTAGTGTATAAATATATTCCTTTCGTCTGTGTCTGTAATAACGAAAATATTTTGTTCACGCAATGCCAACAGAAACTATTTTGATAAAACGAAGCAACGTGATAAGAAAAAAAAGTAAGAAAAAAAGAAGGTTCGGCGGGGAATCGAACCCTGACCTGCTACTCAGAAAGCAAACACTTTACCGCGGAGCTAACTTACTACGTTAAATCCTGTTTGTTTTATTCTCCTCAATATACCACATAAGAGTCCAAATGAAGGCATTTCAAAAATATGGCAATTTTGCATTCAAGATGGCGACTTCTCCAATGATTTGTTTCTTCACTTAAACTGAACTACGTCCTTAATAACATAGCGAAACCTGGCTTACCTACCAAGAGCACAACTTACAATTTTCATGGTTACAAATTTTTGAGCCGCCATTTTGAATCGAAGATGACAACTTTTCCAACATGTCGGAATTTTCCCCTCACATGGGCTGTACTCTACACACTTGAACGCAATTTCGTGATTTCACCATATCTACAAGTTGTGTAGAATTAGACGCCCCCATATAACATTCCTAGCACTTTCTTACACCGAACATGACTATTTTTTCAAGTATAAGGGCGGATTCGCAAACTACGCATCAGAATAAACATCACCTCGAAATTTCAACGTCCTACATAAAGCCATTACAAATTTCACATTTTTTCGATTTGCGCCGCGAAACGAAAACGAATTTTAATGCTCTTTTTTGTATCATAAACTATGTTCCTAGCTTCACTGCCTGACAAAATATGACGTTTCTATGGTGTGCGGAACTACTCTAAAAACCAGCATTTCGAAACGACGAAAAATTTCGACACCTCATTTACATGGAAAATGTCGCCTTTTTCGTGATATCGGAATTTTCCCATTACTCACATCTCATGACGAACAAGTATGCAAAATTTGGTGTTTGTATGTTTTGTGGAAGTATGCAAACAATTAAGTGTGTTTCCGACTATAGAGGTATATAATTCCATACAGATGCCGGCCGCAAAGTACGAGTATTATGTGAGCAGTAAGAACGAAGTCAAAAATCTAAGCAAATCGGTAGCGTAGGGGATTGACGTGAGCCTACTGGGCAGGAGACCTGGGTTCGATTCCTAACAGTCTTTTTCTCACTTTTTCTTTCTTTGAAAGTTTATTTTCATAGCATATATTGTTTGCCTATAAGGTTGAGTCTATTATAAAACGCATTTCACTCCAACCGGTCCTGTAAACAAACTACTGAACGGAAAGAGTCACTTTTCCACGTATCCCGTATATTATAACTATATACGCTGCCAACGAGAAAATTGTCAAAAGGTGCATATATATATATATATATATATATATATATATATATATATATATATGTGTGTGTGTGTGTGTGTGTGTGTGTGTGTGTCTGTGTGTGTGTGTGTGTGTATTTCCTTAAAAATTATAATCTTATACTTTTTCAGTTGTGGTATAGACTTCAAACTTGGTATACGCATCTATCTAAACGACCAGTAAAAAGGGAGATTGTTTGCAATTATTTCCGGTTCGAAGCACACACTATCCTCGCGAGACAAAGTGTATTTTTGTCTCGTCTGTATACTATATCGTGGAAATGATGCTCAATGTTTTTTTCCAAAATGTTTTTGGGGGGTATACTGCCTCCTTGGGGCTCTTAGAGTGCCCCCGCAGGAGACCAAATAATACGTGTATAATAGAATAATAAATAGAATACTATGAGCAGTGCCCCTGGGAATACTAACTGTGATCCTCAGGAACATTGTTTCTGAAAGAAACACTGGTGTTGCCCCATCTCTAAAGCTACATATGTTTCTTTCTAAATAGTTGAGTATCGTCTCGAAGCTTCACACGAACATACTGCCTAGTTTCGAGACGATATCAACAGTTAGTGTATAAATGTATTCCTTTCGTCTGTGTCTGTAATAACGAAAATATTTTGTTCACGCAATGCCAACAGAAACTATTTTGATAAAACGAAGCAACGTGATAAGAAAAAAAAGTAAGAAAAAAAGAAGGTTCGGCGGGGAATCGAACCCTGACCTGCTACTCAGAAAGCAAACACTTTACCGCGGAGCTAACATACTACGTTGAATCCTGTTTGTTTTATTCTCCTCAATATACCACATAAGAGTCCAAATGAAGGCATTTCAAAAATATGGCAATTTTGCATTCAAGATGGCGACTTCTCCAATGATTTGTTTCTTCACTTAAACTGAACTACGTCCTTAATAACATAGCGAAACCTGGCTTACCTACCAAGAGCACAACTTACAATTTTCATGGTTACAAATTTTTGAGCCGCCATTTTGAATCGAAGATGACAACTTTTCCAACATGTCGGAATTTTCCCCTCACATGGGCTGTACTCTACACACTTGAACGCAATTTCGTGATTTCACCATATCTACAAGTTGTGTAGAATTAGACGCCCCCATATAACATTCCTAGCACTTTCTTACACCGAACATGACTATTTTTTCAAGTATAAGGGCGGATTCGCAAACTACGCATCAGAATAAACATCACCTCGAAATTTCAACGTCCTACATACAGCCATTACAAATTTCACATTTTTTCGATTTGCGCCGCGAAACGAAAACGAATTTTAATGCTCTTTTTTGTATCATAAACTATGTTCCTAGCTTCACTGCCTGACAAAATATGACGTTTCTATGGTGTGCGGAACTACTCTAAAAACCAGCATTTCGAAACGACGAAAAATTTCGACACCTCATTTACATGGAAAATGTCGCCTTTTTCGTGATATCGGAATTTTCCCATTACTCACATCTCATGACGAACAAGTATGCAAAATTTGGTGTTTGTATGTTTTGTGGAAGTATGCAAACAATTAAGTGTGTTTCCGACTATAGAGGTATATAATTCCATACAGATGCCGGCCGCAAAGTACGAGTATTATGTGAGCAGTAAGAACGAAGTCAAAAATCTAAGCAAATCGGTAGCGTAGGGGATTGACGTGAGCCTATTGGGCAGGAGACCTGGGTTCGATTCCTAACAGTCTTTTTCTCACTTTTTCTTTCTTTGAAAGTTTATTTTCATAGCATATATTGTTTGCCTATAAGGTTGAGTCTATTATAAAACGCATTTCACTCCAACCGGTCCTGTAAACAAACTACTGAACGGAAAGAGCCACTTTTCCACGTATCCCGTATATTATAACTATATACGCTGCCAACGAGAAAATTGTCAAAAGGTGCATATATATATATATATATATATATATATATATATATATATATATATATATATATATGTGTGTGTGTGTGTGTGTGTGTGTGTCTGTGTGTGTGTGTGTGTGTATTTCCTTAAAAATTATAATCTTATACTTTTTCAGTTGTGGTATAGACTTCAAACTTGGTATACGCATCTATCTAAACGACCAGTATAAAAAGGGAGATTGTTTGCAATTATTTCCGGTTCGAAGCACACACTATCCTCGCGAGACAAAGTGTATTTTTGTCTCGTCTGTATACTATATCGTGGAAATGATGCTCAATGTTTTTTTCCAAAATGTTTTTGGGGGGTACACTGCCTCCTTGGGGCTCTTAGAGTGCCCCCGCAGGAGACCAAATAATACGTGTATAATAGAATAATAAATAGAATACTATGAGCAGTGCCCCTGGGAATACTAACTGTGATCCTCAGGAACATTGTTTCTGAAAGAAACACTGGTGTTGCCCCATCTCTAAAGCTACATATGTTTCTTTCTAAATAGTTGAGTATCGTCTCGAAGCTTCACACGAACATACTGCCTAGTTTCGAGACGATATCAACAGTTAGTGTATAAATATATTCCTTTCGTCTGTGTCTGTAATAACGAAAATATTTTGTTCACGCAATGCCAACAGAAACTATTTTGATAAAACGAAGCAACGTGATAAGAAAAAAAAGTAAGAAAAAAAGAAGGTTCGGCGGGGAATCGAACCCTGACCTGCTACTCAGAAAGCAAACACTTTACCGCGGAGCTAACTTACTACGTTAAATCCTGTTTGTTTTATTCTCCTCAATATACCACATAAGAGTCCAAATGAAGGCATTTCAAAAATATGGCAATTTTTCATTCAAGATGGCGACTTCTCCAATGATTTGTTTCTTCACTTAAACTGAACTACGTCCTTAATAACATAGCGAAACCTGGCTTACCTACCAAGAGCACAACTTACAATTTTCATGGTTACAAATTTTTGAGCCGCCATTTTGAATCGAAGATGACAACTTTTCCAACATGTCGGAATTTTCCCCTCACATGGGCTGTACTCTACACACTTGAACGCAATTTCGTGATTTCACCATATCTACAAGTTGTGTAGAATTAGACGCCCCCATATAACATTCCTAGCACTTTCTTACACCGAACATGACTATTTTTTCAAGTATAAGGGCGGATTCGCAAACTACGCATCAGAATAAACATCACCTCGAAATTTCAACGTCCTACATACAGCCATTACAAATTTCACATTTTTTTGATTTGCGCCGCGAAACGAAAACGAATTTTAATGCTCTTTTTTGTATCATAAACTATGTTCCTAGCTTCACTGCCTGACAAAATATGACGTTTCTATGGTGTGCGGAACTACTCTAAAAACCAGCATTTCGAAACGACGAAAAATTTCGACACCTCATTTACATGGAAAATGTCGCCTTTTTCGTGATATCGGAATTTTCCCATTACTCACATCTCATGACGAACAAGTATGCAAAATTTGGTGTTTGTATGTTTTGTGGAAGTATGCAAACAATTAAGTGTGTTTCCGACTATAGAGGTATATAATTCCATACAGATGCCGGCCGCAAAGTACCAGTATTATGTGAGCAGTAAGAACGAAGTCAAAAATCTAAGCAAATCGGTAGCGTAGGGGATTGACGTGAGCCTACTGGGCAGGAGACCTGGGTTCGATTCCTAACAGTCTTTTTCTCACTTTTTCTTTCTTTGAAAGTTTATTTTCATAGCATATATTGTTTGCCTATAAGGTTGAGTCTATTATAAAACGCATTTCACTCCAACCGGTCCTGTAAACAAACTACTGAACGGAAAGAGCCACTTTTCCACGTATCCCGTATATTATAACTATATACGCTGCCAACGAGAAAATTGTCAAAAGGTGCATATATATATATATATATATATATATATATATATATATATATATATATATATATATATATATATATATATATATATATGTGTGTGTGTGTGTGTGTGTGTGTGTGTGTGTCTGTGTGTGTGTGTGTGTGTATTTCCTTAAAAATTATAATCTTATACTTTTTCAGTTGTGGTATAGACTTCAAACTTGGTATACGCATCTATCTAAACGACCAGTATAAAAAGGGAGATTGTTTGCAATTATTTCCGGTTCGAAGCACACACTATCCTCGCGAGAGAAAGTGTATTTTTGTCTCGTCTGTATACTATATCGTGGAAATGATGCTCAATGTTTTTTTCCAAAATGTTTTTGGGGGGTACACTGCCTCCTTGGGGCTCTTAGAGTGCCCCCGCAGGAGACCAAATAATACGTGTATAATAGAATAATAAATAGAATACTATGAGCAGTGCCCCTGGGAATACTAACTGTGATCCTCAGGAACATTGTTTCTGAAACAAACACTGGTGTTGCCCCATCTCTAAAGCTACATATGTTTCTTTCTAATTAGTTGAGTATCGTCTCGAAGCTTCACACGAACATACTGCTTGGTTTCGAGACGATATCAACAGTTAGTGTATAAATATATTCCTTTCGTCTGTGTCTGTAATAACGAAAATATTTTGTTCACGCAATGCCAACAGAAACTATTTTGATAAAACGAAGCAACGTGATAAGAAAAAAAAGTAAGAAAAAAAGGAGGTTCGGCGGGGAATCGAACCCTGACTTAATGCTCTTTTTTGTATCATAAACTATGTTCCTAGCTTCACTGCCTGACAAAATATGACGTTTCTATGGTGTGCGGAACTACTCTAAAAACCAGCATTTCGAAACGACGAAAAATTTCGACACCTCATTTACATGGAAAATGTCGCCTTTTTCGTGATATCGGAATTTTCCCATTACTCACATCTCATGACGAACAAGTATGCAAAATTTGGTGTTTGTATGTTTTGTGGAAGTATGCAAACAATTAAGTGTGTTTCCGACTATAGAGGAATATAATTCCATACAGATGACGGCCGCAAAGTACCAGTATTATGTGAGCAGTAAGAACGAAGTCAAAAATCTAAGCAAATCGGTAGCGTAGGGGATTGACGTGAGCCTACTGGGCAGGAGACCTGGGTTCGATTCCTAACAGTCTTTTTCTCACTTTTTCTTTCTTTGAAAGTTTATTTTCATAGCATATATTGTTTGCCTATAAGGTTGAGTCTATTATAAAACGCATTTCACTCCAACCGGTCCTGTAAACAAACTACTGAACGGAAAGAGCCACTTTTCCACGTATCCCGTATATTATAACTATATACGCTGCCAACGAGAAAATTGTCAAAAGGTGCATATATATATATATATATATATATATATATATATATATATATATATATATATATATATATATATATATATATATATATATATATGTGTGTGTGTGTGTGTGTGTGTCTGTGTGTGTGTGTGTGTGTATTTCCTTAAAAATTATAATCTTATACTTTTTCAGTTGTGGTATAGACTTCAAACTTGGTATACGCATCTATCTAAACGACCAGTATAAAAAGGGAGATTGTTTGCAATTATTTCCGGTTCGAAGCACACACTATCCTCGCGAGAGAAAGTGTATTTTTGTCTCGTCTGTATACTATATCGTGGAAATGATGCTCAATGTTTTTTTCCAAAATGTTTTTGGGGGGTACACTGCCTCCTTGGGGCTCTTAGAGTGCCCCCGCAGGAGACAAAATAATACGTGTATAATAGAATAATAAATAGAATACTATGAGCAGTGCCCCTGGGAATACTAACTGTGATCCTCAGGAACATTGTTTCTGAAAGAAACACTGGTGTTGCCCCATCTCTAAAGCTACATATGTTTCTTTCTAAATAGTTGAGTATCGTCTCGAAGCTTCACACGAACATACTGCCTAGTTTCGAGACGATATCAACAGTTAGTGTATAAATATATTCCTTTCGTCTGTGTCTGTAATAACGAAAATATTTTGTTCACGCAATGCCAACAGAAACTATTTTGATAAAACGAAGCAACGTGATAAGAAAAAAAGTAAGAAAAAAAGAAGGTTCGGCGGGGAATCGAACCCTGACCTGCTACTCAGAAAGCAAACACTTTACCGCTAGTTTTTATTGTACTGACAGAACATACACTAACTTAACAAGAACCGGACAACTGCCGGTATGAATTAACACAAGAGAGCAGCTCTATCAATAGCTGTACTGAACGAATATTAACATATAAAAAAATCAACATATCAGAAAATTTATAAAAGAAATGATTTGAAAAAAAATGAAAAAAATGAAAAAATGGAAAAATGTAAAAAAAAATGTAAAAAAACCTAAAAAAAAACTAAAAAAAAACTTTTGGCTACATACTTGTCAAAATTCATACGTACGGGAAGGAAAGAGTTTATAGCAACACCACCTCTAAAAACCGACTGAAGAGACGCCGGTCCACCGCGGGTGGGAAAAGTTTTCTGCGCGTGCGGCGCAAAAAGTCAAAATACGTGCTTGCATCCAAGAAAGGCGTGTAGCGCTGAACATAAATTATCGTACACGCAATTAGGAAGAGCACAGCATGATGTTTGGCAGGTGGGAAGAAATGAAAATCTGGAAGTAGCAAGTAATCAACAGTGAACTGATGTGGTGGACAGCGGCTAATTCGACCTAACATCACCGTCAGATGTCTCCAGATTGTGGACGCACCTACGCACTGCGTGTAACGATGGTCCAATGTATCTTCTTCATTGCATCTTTCGCAAAGCGCATCGGGTGCGCGATGAACTGCGTATAAACGCGCACGAGTAGGGATAAGCTGATGAACAACTTTAAACCAGGCCTCTTGCATATAAGAAGGTAACACAGCATCAAAAATATTTTTCCAGACTTGAGGCCATATCACCTGCGGGAAATGGTGGAGTATTCGAAGTCGTGTCTGAGGATATGTTAACTCCAAAAGAAGACGATATAATGTACGGGCATTATGACGGGCGGGATCAATGATCGTCCCAGCGTAGGTCCAATGACGAATTAAGGTCAAAACATAAGATGGACACTGTGCGGCAAATTGTATAAAAGGAGGGTTTAGAGGAGATTCATAGCTCGGCCAGAAGCAACTAATCCATCGTTGTGTTACAGAGTCTCCAATGACAAGAGCATTATAGAAGTCGCTCATAAACAAAGTTTGGCATTTAAGGCGAAGGTGAACGAGACTTAATCCCCCACGAAAACGCGGAAGGTAAAGGGCAGTACGAGGAATGCGGAAAAAGAAACCGCGCCAAATATGCCAAAGAAACAGGGATTCAAACTTACGTGCAAATAGTTCCGGGAGAGGGTAGATTCTCGCACGGTACCACAATTTGGTCGCCACATAAACGTTAATAAATTGAATACGATGTAATAGATGGAGTCTTCGAAAACGCATGGAATACAACAGTTGACGGACTTGTGATAACAGTGGGGACCAAATCTCATCATAATGCGGAGTGGGACAGGACGTAAAAGGAATCCCGAGGATGTTTAAAGACGTGACATGAGGTAAAGGTGGTGTGCCAGGGTCACTGGGAGGTAAATGAAAACCATGAAACTGTAGAACTTGAGTCTTACGGGTATTATAGTGGAGACCGGAACAACGCGAAAATCGCTGCAAAACTGGAAAACATTCCATCATAGCCGCGGGATCCACTCCGGTTACGTTCAGATCATCAGCATACGCAAAGATATTTTGGCTGCGAAACATAGAGGGCCCAGGAGGCGATAATGTGGCCAACCGCCGAAGTAAAGGGTCAAGCACCAATGCAAAGAGCGTGAAACTCAAACTACAACCCTGACGCAAACCGCGTTGTAACTGAATAACGGGGGATAAATGGCCATTAATCTGAATGCGAAAGTTGGCTGTAGAATACAGATTGGAGATGACCCGCCGGAAGGCTAACGGGAAACCCCAGGCTTCAAGAGTTAACGCTAAGAAGCCATGATCGACGCAATCATACGCTTTTTCCAGGTCCACCGCCAGTGCTCCCGCCGGCACATGACGGGATTGAAAATACGCAAAAAGATCTCGAAGTGAACGTAAAGTATACTGAAGGTTATGGGTCTCGTGGAGTGCGGCTTGAAAAGGACTGATATAGCGTCGAACAATTGGTCGTAGTCGCGAGGTGAGTATCTTGGTAAATAGTTTGAGGTCAACCGGCAATAAAGAGATAGGTCGGAAGTCTGAAACCTGTCGTGCGGAAGAGGATTTAGGAATAAGTACAAGGACGGCGGTGTTGTGCGAAAACGCGGCCCCCGATAATAACGCGTTAAAGAGAGTAACGAGCGTTGCACTAAGACATGGCCAATAACGTTTGTAAAATGCTATGCTCAAGCCATCTATGCCAGGGGCACTGCGACCTTTAGCTTTCTTGAGAACATTGAAAATTTCATGTTCGGTGATGGGACTCATTAATGCCTGACCTTCTTGATCCGTTAGTTGGTGGGGTAACGTGGACATGAATTCCGTTCCGTAAGCATAATCCATTGGTTTTGCACTTGCAAACGCAGTATAATATCGCTTAAATTCATGTAAAATCTGGAAAACATCGTTCGTAGTCTTCCCATCATGTAAAACAAGGGAATGGATGAAAGTCGATCTCCTTTTTCGTAGCAGGCGGTCTACATGATATATAGACGCAGTTTCCTCTGGGAAACAATGATAGAAATCCTCAGAAAAATACGCTTGCAGCGAGGAATGTGCGTAAATCTGTTTCATCCGGAATTTAAGATCGTTGATACGTACGAAATTTTCCAGGGAAGCAGGAGCCGCCCAAAGTTCACAAAGAGCACGATAAAAAAAATCGTGCAACAGACGATCGTCCTCGCGCGCGATTCTACCGCGCCATTGAAAAAAACTACGGATTTTGGGCTTACAATATACATTCCACCATGATCCGACAGTCGAATAATATTTTTTCACACTACACCAATAGACAAACTTAGTAGCAAACAACTCCACCACTTCCTCTCGTGACATAACTTCCGCATTAATTTTCCAAAAAGAAGAACCTCGTGCGGCAGGTATGGAAAACGGCAATTTAAGAGCCATTTCAATAGCCGAATGGTCGGAGAACGGCAAGTGAAGAGTTAACAAATGGACCACCGTCGAACTTAAAGGTGCCGTTAAATACGCTCGATCGAGGCGACTCTTATTTGTGGACCCACAGAATGTGAACGCATGTGGCGAGTTGGATACACTGAGCGCATCCTGTAGCTGCATAGCTCGCACAAGCGCCTCTAACGCATAACATGGAGGGGAGGGGTTGAGAGAATCTTGGGGGTTAATTACAGCATTAAAATCACCGATCAAAATACACTGATTAATGCCAGGCGGAATTAAAGACGGGATGGTATGCTCATAAAACTGTTCCCTTTCTCGTACCATGAGATAGCCCGAAGGCGCATAGAGAAGAATCACACAAATATCGTGAATATAACAACGTATTGCCCTCCCATCGGGAGATAAAGCCACTCTATCATACGTAAGACCCTTCCTTACCAAAAGAGCCACCCCTGTAGATGATTCACAATTAATTATTGCGTGGTAGTCACTAAGAAAGTCTAACGACGGAAAAGTCAGTTCAACGATACCACATACATCGGGGTGACGTTGTTCAATGAAGTGTTTAAGAAGGGCTTTATTAGACGCTGAACTGATGCGATGGATATTAAGAGCTAACACAGTAAATGAATTTACCGCTGACATGTCGGTACAAATAATAATAATAATAATAATAATAATAATAATAATAATAATAATAATAATAATAATAATAATAATAATAATAATAACAGACTCACTATGAAAATGAAAATTGTTGTCTGCGCACACAAGGGAGAAGTTTCTATCCACCCATGGCACTGCTTGTAATATAGAGTTCTGTTGTCCCGTAACAACACCAAAGAGAAACATAAACAAACAGACAGACATAGCCAACCTGTGGCTACAAAATGCTTGCTGTGAGAGAAAGAATTCCAAGGACAGACACACCTACACTCACGTGAGTTCCGAATCAGAAATTGCATGCACTTTCGCTGTAGGGGCACGTGAGTCAGTTTTATCCGTTCCTTTAACCGCACTAAGAAGTAAACTCAATTCTTTTTTCCTTGCAGATGACCTTGATACTCGTCTTCTTTTTTGTTGCGAAGCGGGATCAGGAGAAACAGAAACATCCCCTTGAGGAACTGTAGGAGAAAGGAAAGCTTCTGCCTGTACTAAAGAGGAGTCACTCGATTCCTGAAGAGTATCAGGCGGCGCAACACTAGTTAACACTGGGCTCACAACATCCAGTGGCGGCTCTTGGATTATCGGGGGTGGTACCTTTGGCACTGCCTCCGCCGAAGTAGGTTGTTCTGATGAGAACTGCGATACTGGGCGGGAAGTTGGTAACTCAGGAAACTCACTCTCATCGTTCAAAAAAGAAACTTCTGGGGGACCCCGAGCAGGTTCCTGGTGGACATCTGCTCGAACCTCCAAAGGCCGTGATGACAGAAGGGAACGTTGCACTTTTCCAAGTTCAGTCATTTGGAGAGAGACAGGGGCCGGTTTCGCACTCACAGGTTTTGATTTTTTCAACGGGCAGAGGGATATGGTATGTAAATGAGATTGGCAAAAAAAAACAAGTAATAGGTTGACCATCATAAGATACACCCACTTTATAGCCCTGAACTATTACTCGTGACGGAATGTGTTTCTGGAGTTCCATATGAATAATGCGGATACCACTATCAATTCCTGGGGGAAAAGGAGCTGCCCAAAATTGGGGTTCCACTTGACGCACCTTTCCATAAGCACGAAAATGTTCTTCAAGTAACTGTAATGGCGCCTCCAAAGGGAAGTCGTATATCCTGATCTGCTTTATTGGGGTTTCCGCGGGAACAATCCTGACAGTGCTAGAAATTCCATCGGCATGATGAAAGACCACAGAATCAGGGGCACTAGAAGCAAACTGGTCATACGCTTGTACATTCTTAAATTTCAGATAAATACTATAAGACTCGGCGTGTAACTGAAGAGCACTAATATTGTCAAAAATGCCCGGAAACCTTTCACTTAACCACTGATAAACGTGACTGGAATTCGGGCGTGAACTACGGAACTTTTTATCAAACACAAATTTAAATTGCAGGTCCTTTTTGTAAGCCATTATTACTAAGAAACAAGCAACAGCAAAAAACACTGAACTCACTCACTGGGAGGCACTAACTGGCCCAACACAATAAGTACGAGAAAACTGTCACAGCACACAAGTGCGCAGGAGTAGAACAAACAGACGTAACACAGTCAAACTACTCCACGATGTGCTTCGCTCGACGGCTCGAGCGGAACTGTACCGCGGAGCTAACTTACTACGTTGAATCCTGTTTGTTTTATTCTCCTCAATATCCCACATAAGAGTCCAAATGAAGGCATTTCAAAAATATGGCAATTTTGCATTCAAGATGGCGACTTCTCCAATGATTTGTTTCTTCACTTAAACTGAACTACGTCCTTAATAACATAGCGAAACCTGGCTTACCTACCAAGAGCACAACTTACAATTTTCATGGTTACAAATTTTTGAGCCGCCATTTTGAATCGAAGATGACAACTTTTCCAACATGTCGGAATTTTCCCCTCACATGGGCTGTACTCTACACACTTGAACGCAATTTCGTGATTTCACCATATCTAAAAGTTGTGTAGAATTAGACGCACCCATATAACATTCCTAGCACTTTCTTACACCGAACATGACTATTTTTTCAAGTTTAAGGGCGGATTCGCAAACTACGCCTCAGAATAAACATCACCTCGAAATTTCAACGTCCTACATACAGCCATTACAAATTTCACATTTTTTCGATTTGCGCCGCGAAACGAAAACGAATTTTAATGCTCTTTTTTGTATCATAAACTATGTTCCTAGCTTCACTGCCTGACAAAATATGACGATTCTATGGTGTGCGGAACTACTCTAAAAACCAGCATTTCGAAACGACGAAAAATTTCGACACCTCATTTACATGGAAAATGTCGCCTTTTTCGTGATATCGGAATTTTCCCATTACTCATATCTCATGACGAACAAGTATGCAAAATTTGGTGTTTGTATGTTTTGTGGAAGTACGCAAACAATTAAGTGTGTTTCCGACTATAGAGGTATATAATTCCATACAGATGCCGGCCGCAAAGTACCAGTATTATGTGAGCAGTAAGAACGAAGTCAAAAATCTAAGCAAATCGGTAGCGTAGGGCATTGACGTGAGCCTACTGGGCAGGAGACCTGGGTTCGATCCCTAACAGTCTTTTTCTCACTTTTTCTTTCTTTGAAAGTTTATTTTCATAGCATATATTGTTTGCCTATAAGGTTGAGTCTATTATAAAACGCATTTCACTCCAACCGGTCCTGTAAACAAACTACTGAACGGAAAGAGCCACTTTTCCACGTATCCCGTATATTATAACTATATACGCTGCCAACGAGAAAATTGTCTAAAGGTGCATATATATATATATATATATATATATATATATATATATATATATATATATATATATATGTGTGTGTGTGTGTGTGTGTGTGTGTCTGTGTGTGTGTGTGTGTGTGTGTGTATTTCCTTAAAAATTATAATCTTATACTTTTTCAGTTGTGGTATAGACTTCAAACTTGGTATACGCATCTATCTAAACGACCAGTATAAAAAGGGAGATTGTTTGCAATTATTTCCGGTTCGAAGCACACACTATCCTCGCGAGACAAAGTGTATTTTTGTCTCGTCTGTATACTATATCGTGGAAATGATGCTCAATGTTTTTTTCCAAAATGTTTTTGGGGGGTACACTGCCTCCTTGGGGCTCTTAGAGTGTCCCCGCAGGAGACCAAATAATACGTGTATAATAGAATAATAAATAGAATACTATGAGCAGTGCCCCAGGGAATACTAACTGTGATCCTCAGGAACATTGTTTCTAAAAGAAACACTGGTGTTGCCCCATCTCTAAAGCTACATATGTTTCTTTCTAAATAGTTGAGTATCGTCTCGAAGCAAAATATGACGTTTCTATGGTGTGCGGAACTACTCTAAAAACCAGCATTTCGAAACGACGAAAAATTTCGACACCTCATTTACATGGAAAATGTCGCCTTTTTCGTGATATCGGAATTTTCCCATTACTCATATCTCATGACGAACAAGTATGCAAAATTTGGTGTTTGTATGTTTTGTGGAAGTACGCAAACAATTAAGTGTGTTTCCGACTATAGAGGTATATAATTCCATACAGATGCCGGCCGCAAAGTACCAGTATTATGTGAGCAGTAAGAACGAAGTCAAAAATCTAAGCAAATCGGTAGCGTAGGGGATTGACGTGAGCCTACTGGGCAGGAGACCTGGGTTCGATTCCTAACAGTCTTTTTCTCACTTTTCCTTTCTTTGAAAGTTTATTTTCATAGCATATATTGTTTGCCTATAAGGTTGAGTCTATTATAAAACGCATTTCACTCCAACCGGTCCTGTAAACAAACTACTGAACGGAAAGAGCCACTTTTCCACGTATCCCGTATATTATAACTATATACGCTGCCAACGAGAAAATTGTCAAAAGGTGCATATATATGTATATGTGTGTGTGTGTGTGTGTGTCTGTGTGTGTGTGTGTGTGTATTTCCTTAAAAATTATAATCTTATACTTTTTCAGTTGTGGTATAGACTTCAAACTTGGTATACGCATCTATCTAAACGACCAGTATAAAAAGGGAGATTGTTTGCAATTATTTCCGGTTCGAAGCACACACTATCCTCGCGAGACAAAGTGTATTTTTGTCTCGTCTGTATACTATATCGTGGAAATGATGCTCAATGTTTTTTTCCAAAATGTTTTTGGGGGGTACACTGCCTCCTTGGGGCTCTTAGAGTGCCCCCGCAGGAGACTAAATAATACGTGTATAATAGAATAATAAATAGAATACTATGAGCAGTGCCCCTGGGAATACTAACTGTGATCCTCAGGAACATTGTTTCTGAAAGAAACACTGGTGTTGCCCCATCTCTAAAGCTACATATGTTTCTTTCTAAATAGTTGAGTATCGTCTCGAAGCTTCACACGAACATACTGCCTAGTTTCGAGACGATATCAACAGTTAGTGTATAAATATATTCCTTTCGTCTGTGTCTGTAATAACGAAAATATTTTGTTCACGCAATGCCAACAGAAACTATTTTGATAAAACGAAGCAACGTGATAAGAAAAAAAAGTAAGAAAAAAAGAAGGTTCGGCGGGGAATCGAACCCTGACCTGCTACTCAGAAAGCAAACACTTTACCGCGGAGCTAACTTACTACGTTGAATCCTGTTTGTTTTATTCTCCTCAATATACCACATAAGAGTCCAAATGAAGGCATTTCAAAAATATGGCAATTTTGCGTTCAAGATGGCGACTTCTCCAATGATTTGTTTCTTCACTTAAACTGAACTACGTCCTTAATAACATAGCGAAACCTCGCTTACCTACCAAGAGCACAACTTACAATTTTCATGGTTACAAATTTTTGAGCCGCCATTTTGAATCGAAGATGACAACTTTTCCAACATGTCGGAATTTTCCCCTCACATGGGCTGTACTCTACACACTTGAACGCAATTTCGTGATTTCACCATATCTACAAGTTGTGTAGAATTAGACGCCCCCATATAACATTCCTAGCACTTTCTTACACCGAACATGACTATTTTTTCAAGTATAAGGGCGGATTCGCAAACTACGCATCAGAATAAACATCACCTCGAAATTTCAACGTCCTATATACAGCCATTACAAATTTCACATTTTTTCGATTTGCGCCGCGAAACGAAAACGAATTTTAATGCTCTTTTTTGTATCATAAACTATGTTCCTAGCTTCACTGCCTGACAAAATATGACGTTTCTATGGTGTGCGGAACTACTCTAAAAACCAGCATTTCGAAACGACGAAAAATTTCGACACCTCATTTACATGGAAAATGTCGCCTTTTTCGTGATATCGGAATTTTCCCATTACTCACATCTCATGACGAACAAGTATGCAAAATTTGGTGTTTGTATGTTTTGTGGAAGTATGCAAACAATTAAGTGTGTTTCCGACTATAGAGGTATATAATTCCATACAGATGCCGGCCGCAAAGTACCAGTATTATGTGAGCAGTAAGAACGAAGTCAAAAATCTAAGCAAATCGGTAGCGTAGGGGATTGACGTGAGCCTACTGGGCAGGAGACCTGGGTTCGATTCCTAACAGTCTTTTTCTCACTTTTTCTTTCTTTGAAAGTTTATTTTCATAGCATATATTGTTTGCCTATAAGGTTGAGTCTATTATAAAACGCATTTCACTCCAACCGGTCCTGTAAACAAACTACTGAACGGAAAGAGCCACTTTTCCACGTATCCCGTATATTATAACTATATACGCTGCCAACGAGAAAATTGTCAAAAGGTGCATATATATATATATATATATATATATATATATATATATATATATATATATATATATATATATATATATATATATATATATATGTGTGTGTGTGTGTGTGTGTGTGTGTGTGTGTGTCTGTGTGTGTGTGTGTGTGTATTTCCTTAAAAATTATAATCTTATACTTTTTCAGTTGTGGTATAGACTTCAAACTTGGTATACGCATCTATCTAAACGACCAGTATAAAAAGGGAGATTGTTTGCAATTATTTCCGGTTCGAAGCACACACTATCCTCGCGAGACAAAGTGTATTTTTGTCTCGTCTGTATACTATATCGTGGAAATGATGCTCAATGTTTTTTTCCAAAATGTTTTTGGGGGTTACACTGCCTCCTTGGGGCTCTTAGAGTGCCCCCGCAGGAGACCAAATAATACGTGTATAATAGAATAATAAATAGAATACTATGAGCAGTGCCCCTGGGAATACTAACTGTGATCCTCAGGAACATTGTTTCTGAAAGAAACACTGGTGTTGCCCCATCTCTAAAGCTACATATGTTTCTTTCTAAATAGTTGAGTATCGTCTCGAAGCTTCACACGAACATACTGCCTAGTTTCGAGACGATATCAACAGTTAGTGTATAAATATATTCCTTTCGTCTGTGTCTGTAATAACGAAAATATTTTGTTCACGCAATGCCAACAGAAACTATTTTGATAAAACGAAGCAACGTGATAAGAAAAAAAAGTAAGAAAAAAAGAAGGTTCGGCGGGGAATCGAACCCTGACCTGCTACTCAGAAAACAAACACTTTACCGCGGAGCTAACTTACTACGTTGAATCATGTTTGTTTTATTCTCCTCAATATACCACATAAGAGTCCAAATGAAGGCATTTCAAAAATATGGCAATTTTGCATTCAAGATGGCGACTTCTCCAATGATTTGTTTCTTCACTTAAACTGAACTACGTCCTTAATAACATAGCGAAACCTGGCTTACCTACCAAGAGCACAACTTACAATTTTCATGGTTACAAATTTTTGAGCCGCCATTTTGAATCGAAGATGACAACTTTTCCAACATGTCGGAATTTTCCCCTCACATGGGCTGTACTCTACACACTTGAACGCAATTTCGTGATTTCACCATATCTACAAGTTGTGTAGAATTAGACGCACCCATATAACATTCCTAGCACTTTCTTACACCGAACATGACTATTTTTTCAAGTATAAGGGCGGATTCGCAAACTACGCATCAGAATAAACATCACCTCGAAATTTCAACGTCCTACATACAGCCATTACAAATTTCACATTTTTTCGATTTGCGCCGCGAAACGAAAACGAATTTTAATGCTCTTTTTTGTATCATAAACTATGTTCCTAGCTTCACTGCCTGACAAAATATGACGTTTCTATGGTGTGCGGAACTACTCTAAAAACCAGCATTTCGAAACGACGAAAAATTTCGACACCTCATTTACATGGAAAATGTCGCCTTTTTCGTGATATCGGAATTTTCCCATTACTCACATCTCATGACGAACAAGTATGCAAAATTTGGTGTTTGTATGTTTTGTGGAAGTATGCAAACAATTAAGTGTGTTTCCGACTATAGAGGTATATAATTCCATACAGATGCCGGCCGCAAAGTACCAGTATTATGTGAGCAGTAAGAACGAAGTCAAAAATCTAAGCAAATCGGTAGCGTAGGGGATTGACGTGAGCCTACTGGGCAGGAGACCTGGGTTCGATTCCTAACAGTCTTTTTCTCACTTTTTCTTTCTTTGAAAGTTTATTTTCATAGCATATATTGTTTGCCTATAAGGTTGAGTCTATTATAAAACGCATTTCACTCCAACCGGTCCTGTAAACAAACTACTGAACGGAAAGAGCCACTTTTCCACGTATCCCGTATATTATAACTATATACGCTGCCAACGAGAAAATTGTCAAAAGGTGCATATATATATATATATATATATATATATATATATATATATATATATATATATATATATATATGTGTGTGTGTGTGTGTGTGTGTCTGTGTGTGTGTGTGTGTGTGTATTTCCTTAAAAATTATAATCTTATACTTTTTCAGTTGTGGTATAGACTTCAAACTTGGTATACGCATCTATCTAAACGACCAGTATAAAAAGGGAGATTGTTTGCAATTATTTCCGGTTCGAAGCACACACTATCCTCGCGAGACAAAGTGTATTTTTGTCTCGTCTGTATACTATATCGTGGAAATGATGCTCAATGTTTTTTTCCAAAATGTTTTTGGGGGGTACACTGCCTCCTTGGGGCTCTTAGAGTGCCCCCGCAGGAGACCAAATAATACGTGTATAATAGAATAATAAATAGAATACTATGAGCAGTGCCCCTGGGAATACTAACTGTGATCCTCAGGAACATTGTTTCTGAAAGAAACACTGGTGTTGCCCCATCTCTAAAGCTACATATGTTTCTTTCTAAATAGTTGAGTATCGTCTCGAAGCTTCACACGAACATACTGCCTAGTTTCGAGACGATATCAACAGTTAGTGTATAAATATATTCCTTTCGTCTGTGTCTGTAATAACGAAAATATTTTGTTCACGCAATGCCAACAGAAACTATTTTGATAAAACGAAGCAACGTGATAAGAAAAAAAAGTAAGAAAAAAAGAAGGTTCGGCGGGGAATCGAACCCTGACCTGCTACTCAGAAAGCAAACACTTTACCGCGGAGCTAACTTACTACGTTGAATCCTGTTTGTTTTATTCTCCTCAATATACCACATAAGAGTCCAAATGAAGGCATTTCAAAAATATGGCAATTTTGCGTTCAAGATGGCGACTTCTCCAATGATTTGTTTCTTCACTTAAACTGAACTACGTCCTTAATAACATAGCGAAACCTCGCTTACCTACCAAGAGCACAACTTACAATTTTCATGGTTACAAATTTTTGAGCCGCCATTTTGAATCGAAGATGACAACTTTTCCAACATGTCGGAATTTTCCCCTCACATGGGCTGTACTCTACACACTTGAACGCAATTTCGTGATTTCACCATATCTACAAGTTGTGTAGAATTAGACGCCCCCATATAACATTCCTAGCACTTTCTTACACCGAACATGACTATTTTTTCAAGTATAAGGGCGGATTCGCAAACTACGCATCAGAATAAACATCACCTCGAAATTTCAACGTCCTACATACAGCCATTACAAATTTCACATTTTTTCGATTTGCGCCGCGAAACGAAAACGAATTTTAATGCTCTTTTTTGTATCATAAACTATGTTCCTAGCTTCACTGCCTGACAAAATATGACGTTTCTATGGTGTGCGGAACTACTCTAAAAACCAGCATTTCGAAACGACGAAAAATTTCGACACCTCATTTACATGGAAAATGTCGCCTTTTTCGTGATATCGGAATTTTCCCATTACTCACATCTCATGACGAACAAGTATGCAAAATTTGGTGTTTGTATGTTTTGTGGAAGTATGCAAACAATTAAGTGTGTTTCCGACTATAGAGGTATATAATTCCATACAGATGCCGGCCGCAAAGTACCAGTATTATGTGAGCAGTAAGAACGAAGTCAAAAATCTAAGCAAATCGGTAGCGTAGGGGATTGACGTGAGCCTACTGGGCAGGAGACCTGGGTTCGATTCCTAACAGTCTTTTTCTCACTTTTTCTTTCTTTGAAAGTTTATTTTCATAGCATATATTGTTTGCCTATAAGGTTGAGTCTATTATAAAACGCATTTCACTCCAACCGGTCCTGTAAACAAACTACTGAACGGAAAGAGCCACTTTTCCACGTATCCCGTATATTATAACTATATACGCTGCCAACGAGAAAATTGTCAAAAGGTGCATATATATATATATATATATATATATATATATATGTGTGTGTGTGTGTGTGTGTGTGTGTGTCTGTGTGTGTGTGTGTGTGTATTTCCTTAAAAATTATAATCTTATACTTTTTCAGTTGTGGTATAGACTTCAAACTTGGTATACGCATCTATCTAAACGACCAGTATAAAAAGGGAGATTGTTTGCAATTATTTCCGGTTCGAAGCACACACTATCCTCGCGAGACAAAGTGTATTTTTGTCTCGTCTGTATACTATATCGTGGAAATGATGCTCAATGTTTTTTTCCAAAATGTTTTTGGGGGTTACACTGCCTCCTTGGGGCTCTTAGAGTGCCCCCGCAGGAGACCAAATAATACGTGTATAATAGAATAATAAATAGAATACTATGAGCAGTACCCCTGGGAATACTAACTGTGATCCTCAGGAACATTGTTTCTGAAAGAAACACTGGTGTTGCCCCATCTCTAAAGCTACATATGTTTCTTTCTAAATAGTTGAGTATCGTCTCGAAGCTTCACACGAACATACTGCCTAGTTTCGAGACGATATCAACAGTTAGTGTATAAATATATTCCTTTCGTCTGTGTCTGTAATAACGAAAATATTTTGTTCACGCAATGCCAACAGAAACTATTTTGATAAAACGAAGCAACGTGATAAGAAAAAAAAGTAAGAAAAAAAGAAGGTTCGGCGGGGAATCGAACCCTGACCTGCTACTCAGAAAACAAACACTTTACCGCGGAGCTAACTTACTACGTTGAATCCTGTTTGTTTTATTCTCCTCAATATACCACATAAGAGTCCAAATGAAGGCATTTCAAAAATATGGCAATTTTGCATTCAAGATGGCGACTTCTCCAATGATTTGTTTCTTCACTTAAACTGAACTACGTCCTTAATAACATAGCGAAACCTGGCTTACCTACCAAGAGCACAACTTACAATTTTCATGGTTACAAATTTTTGAGCCGCCATTTTGAATCGAAGATGACAACTTTTCCAACATGTCGGAATTTTCCCCTCACATGGGCTGTACTCTACACACTTGAACGCAATTTCGTGATTTCACCATATCTACAAGTTGTGTAGAATTAGACGCACCCATATAACATTCCTAGCACTTTCTTACACCGAACATGACTATTTTTTCAAGTATAAGGGCGGATTCGCAAACTACGCATCAGAATAAACATCACCTCGAAATTTCAACGTCCTACATACAGCCATTACAAATTTCACATTTTTTCGATTTGCGCCGCGAAACGAAAACGAATTTTAATGCTCTTTTTTGTATCATAAACTATGTTCCTAGCTTCACTGCCTGACAAAATATGACGTTTCTATGGTGTGCGGAACTACTCTAAAAACCAGCATTTCGAAACGACGAAAAATTTCGACACCTCATTTACATGGAAAATGTCGCCTTTTTCGTGATATCGGAATTTTCCCATTACTCACATCTCATGACGAACAAGTATGCAAAATTTGGTGTTTGTATGTTTTGTGGAAGTATGCAAACAATTAAGTGTGTTTCCGACTATAGAGGTATATAATTCCATACAGATGCCGGCCGCAAAGTACCAGTATTATGTGAGCAGTAAGAACGAAGTCAAAAATCTAAGCAAATCGGTAGCGTAGGGGATTGACGTGAGCCTACTGGGCAGGAGACCTGGGTTCGATTCCTAACAGTCTTTTTCTCACTTTTTCTTTCTTTGAAAGTTTATTTTCATAGCATATATTGTTTGCCTATAAGGTTGAGTCTATTATAAAACGCATTTCACTCCAACCGGTCCTGTAAACAAACTACTGAACGGAAAGAGCCACTTTTCCACGTATCCCGTATATTATAACTATATACGCTGCCAACGAGAAAATTGTCAAAAGGTGCATATATATATATATATATATATATATATATATATATATATATATATATATATATATATATATATATATATATGTGTGTGTGTGTGTGTGTGTGTGTGTCTGTGTGTGTGTGTGTGTGTGTATTTCCTTAAAAATTATAATCTTATACTTTTTCAGTTGTGGTATAGACTTCAAACTTGGTATACGCATCTATCTAAACGACCAGTATAAAAAGGGAGATTGTTTGCAATTATTTCCGGTTCGAAGCACACACTATCCTCGCGAGACAAAGTGTATTTTTGTCTCGTCTGTATACTATATCGTGGAAATGATGCTCAATGTTTTTTTCCAAAATGTTTTTGGGGGGTACACTGCCTCCTTGGGGCTCTTAGAGTGCCCCCGCAGGAGACCAAATAATACGTGTATAATAGAATAATAAATAGAATACTATGAGCAGTGCCCCTGGGAATACTAACTGTGATCCTCAGGAACATTGTTTCTGAAAGAAACACTGGTGTTGCCCCATCTCTAAAGCTACATATGTTTCTTTCTAAATAGTTGAGTATCGTCTCGAAGCTTCACACGAACATACTGCCTAGTTTCGAGACGATATCAACAGTTAGTGTATAAATATATTCCTTTCGTCTGTGTCTGTAATAACGAAAATATTTTGTTCACGCAATGCCAACAGAAACTATTTTGATAAAACGAAGCAACGTGATAAGAAAAAAAAGTAAGAAAAAAAGAAGGTTCGGCGGGGAATCGAACCCTGACCTGCTACTCAGAAAGCAAACACTTTACCGCGGAGCTAACTTACTACGTTGAATCCTGTTTGTTTTATTCTCCTCAATATACCACATAAGAGTCCAAATGAAGGCATTTCAAAAATATGGCAATTTTGCATTCAAGATGGCGACTTCTCCAATGATTTGTTTCTTCACTTAAACTGAACTACGTCCTTAATAACATAGCGAAACCTGGCTTACCTACCAAGAGCACAACTTACAATTTTCATGGTTACAAATTTTTGAGCCGCCATTTTGAATCGAAGATGACAACTTTTCCAACATGTCGGAATTTTCCCCTCACATGGGCTGTACTCTACACACTTGAACGCAATTTCGTGATTTCACCATATCTACAAGTTGTGTAGAATTAGACGCCCCCATATAACATTCCTAGCACTTTCTTACACCGAACATGACTATTTTTTCAAGTATAAGGGCGGATTCGCAAACTACGCATCAGAATAAACATCACCTCGAAATTTCAACGTCCTACATAAAGCCATTACAAATTTCACATTTTTTCGATTTGCGCCGCGAAACGAAAACGAATTTTAATGCTCTTTTTTGTATCATAAACTATGTTCCTAGCTTCACTGCCTGACAAAATATGACGTTTCTATGGTGTGCGGAACTACTCTAAAAACCAGCATTTCGAAACGACGAAAAATTTCGACACCTCATTTACATGGAAAATGTCGCCTTTTTCGTGATATCGGAATTTTCCCATTACTCACATCTCATGACGAACAAGTATGCAAAATTTGGTGTTTGTATGTTTTGTGGAAGTATGCAAACAATTAAGTGTGTTTCCGACTATAGAGGTATATAATTCCATACAGATGCCGGCCGCAAAGTACCAGTATTATGTGAGCAGTAAGAACGAAGTCAAAAATCTAAGCAAATCGGTAGCGTAGGGGATTGACGTGAGCCTACTGGGCAGGAGACCTGGGTTCGATTCCTAACAGTCTTTTTCTCACTTTTTCTTTCTTTGAAAGTTTATTTTCATAGCATATATTGTTTGCCTATAAGGTTGAGTCTATTATAAAACGCATTTCACTCCAACCGGTCCTGTAAACAAACTACTGAACGGAAAGAGCCACTTTTCCACGTATCCCGTATATTATAACTATATACGCTGCCAACGAGAAAATTGTCAAAAGGTGCATATATATATATATATATATATATATATATATATATATATATATATATATATGTGTGTGTGTGTGTGTGTGTGTGTGTGTGTCTGTGTGTGTGTGTGTGTGTATTTCCTTAAAAATTATAATCTTATACTTTTTCAGTTGTGGTATAGACTTCAAACTTGGTATACGCATCTATCTAAACGACCAGTATAAAAAGGGAGATTGTTTGCAATTATTTCCGGTTCGAAGCACACACTATCCTCGCGAGACAAAGTGTATTTTTGTCTCGTCTGTATACTATATCGTGGAAATGATGCTCAATGTTTTTTTCCAAAATGTTTTTGGGGGGTACACTGCCTCCTTGGGGCTCTTAGAGTGCCCCCGCAGGAGACCAAATAATACGTGTATAATAGAATAATAAATAGAATACTATGAGCAGTGCCCCTGGGAATACTAACTGTGATCCTCAGGAACATTGTTTCTGAAAGAAACACTGGTGTTGCCCCATCTCTAAAGCTACATATGTTTCTTTCTAAATAGTTGAGTATCGTCTCGAAGCTTCACACGAACATACTGCCTAGTTTCGAGACGATATCAACAGTTAGTGTATAAATATATTCCTTTCGTCTGTGTCTGTAATAACGAAAATATTTTGTTCACGCAATGCCAACAGAAACTATTTTGATAAAACGAAGCAACGTGATAAGAAAAAAAGTAAGAAAAAAAGAAGGTTCGGCGGGGAATCGAACCCTGACCTGCTACTCAGAAAGCAAACACTTTACCGCGGAGCTAACTTACTACGTTGAATCCTGTTTGTTTTATTCTCCTCAATATACCACATAAGAGTCCAAATGAAGGCATTTCAAAAATATGGCAATTTTGCATTCAAGATGGCGACTTCTCCAATGATTTGTTTCTTCACTTAAACTGAACTACGTCCTTAATAACATAGCGAAACCTGGCTTACCTACCAAGAGCACAACTTACAATTTTCATGGTTACAAATTTTTGAGCCGCCATTTTGAATCGAAGATGACAACTTTTCCAACATGTCGGAATTTTCCCCTCACATGGGCTGTACTCTACACACTTGAACGCAATTTCGTGATTTCACCATATCTACAAGTTGTGTAGAATTAGACGCCCCCATATAACATTCCTAGCACTTTCTTACACCGAACATGACTATTTTTTCAAGTTAAAGGGCGGATTCGCAAACTACGCATCAGAATAAACATCACCTCGAAATTTCAACGTCCTACATACAGCCATTACAAATTTCACATTTTTTCGATTTGCGCCGCGAAACGAAAACGAATTATAATGCTCTTTTTTGTATCATAAACTATGTTCCTAGCTTCACTGCCTGACAAAATATGACGTTTCTATGGTGTGCGGAACTACTCTAAAAACCAGCATTTCGAAACGACGAAAAATTTCGACACCTCATTTACATGGAAAATGTCGCCTTTTTCGTGATATCGGAATTTTCCCATTACTCACATCTCATGACGAACAAGTATGCAAAATTTGGTGTTTGTATGTTTTGTGGAAGTATGCAAACAATTAAGTGTGTTTCCGACTATAGAGGTATATAATTCCATACAGATGCCGGCCGCAAAGTACCAGTATTATGTGAGCAGTAAGAACGAAGTCAAAAATCTAAGCAAATCGGTAGCGTAGGGGATTGACGTGAGCCTATTGGGCAGGAGACCTGGGTTCGATTCCTAACAGTCTTTTTCTCACTTTTTCTTTCTTTGAAAGTTTATTTTCATAGCATATATTGTTTGCCTATAAGGTTGAGTCTATTATAAAACGCATTTCACTCCAACCGGTCCTGTAAACAAACTACTGAACGGAAAGAGCCACTTTTCCACGTATCCCGTATATTATAACTATATACGCTGCCAACGAGAAAATTGTCAAAAGGTGCATATATATATATATATGTGTGTGTGTGTGTGTGTCTGTGTGTGTGTGTGTGTGTATTTCCTTAAAAATTATAATCTTATACTTTTTCAGTTGTGGTATAGACTTCAAACTTGGTATACGCATCTATCTAAACGACCAGTATAAAAAGGGAGATTGTTTGCAATTATTTCCGGTTCGAAGCACACACTATCCTCGCGAGACAAAGTGTATTTTTGTCTCGTCTGTATACTATATCGTGGAAATGATGCTCAATGTTTTTTTCCAAAATGTTTTTGGGGGGTACACTGCCTCCTTGGGGCTCTTAGAGTGCCCCCCCAGGAGACCAAATAATACGTGTATAATAGAATAATAAATAGAATACTATGAGCAGTGCCCCTGGGAATACTAACTGTGATCCTCAGGAACATTGTTTCTGAAAGAAACACTGGTGTTGCCCCATCTCTAAAGCTACATATGTTTCTTTCTAAATAGTTGAGTATCGTCTCGAAGCTTCACACGAACATACTGCCTAGTTTCGAGACGATATCAACAGTTAGTGTATAAATATATTCCTTTCGTCTGTGTCTGTAATAACGAAAATATTTTGTTCACGCAATGCCAACAGAAACTATTTTGATAAAACGAAGCAACGTGATAAGAAAAAAAAGTAAGAAAAAAAGAAGGTTCGGCGGGGAATCGAACCCTGACCTGCTACTCAGAAAGCAAACACTTTACCGCGGAGCTAACTTACTACGTTGAATCCTGTTTGTTTTATTCTCCTCAATATACCACATAAGAGTCCAAATGAAGGCATTTCAAAAATATGGCAATTTTGCATTCAAGATGGCGACTTCTCCAATGATTTGTTTCTTCACTTAAACTGAACTACGTCCTTAATAACATAGCGAAACCTGGCTTACCTACCAAGAGCACAACTTACAAGTTTCATGGTTACAAATTTTTGAGCCGCCATTTTGAATCGAAGATGACAACTTTTCCAACATGTCGGAATTTTCCCCTCACATGGGCTGTACTCTACACACTTGAACGCAATTTCGTGATTTCACCATATCTACAAGTTGTGTAGAATTAGACGCCCCCATATAACATTCCTAGCACTTTCTTACACCGAACATGACTACTTTTTCAAGTATAAGGGCGGATTCGCAAACTACGCATCAGAATAAACATCACCTCGAAATTTCAACGTCCTACATACAGCCATTACAAATTTCACATTTTTTCGATTTGCGCCGCGAAACGAAAACGAATTTTAATGCTCTTTTTTGTATCATAAACTATGTTCCTAGCTTCACTGCCTGACAAAATATGACGTTTCTATGGTGTGCGGAACTACTCTAAAAACCAGCATTTCGAAACGACGAAAAATTTCGACACCTCATTTACATGGAAACTGTCGCCTTTTTCGTGATATCGGAATTTTCCCATTACTCACATCTCATGACGAACAAGTATGCAAAATTTGGTGTTTGTATGTTTTGTGGAAGTATGCAAACAATTAAGTGTGTTTCCGACTATAGAGGTATATAATTCCATACAGATGCCGGCCGCAAAGTACCAGTATTATGTGAGCAGTAAGAACGAAGTCAAAAATCTAAGCAAATCGGTAGCGTAGGGGATTGACGTGAGCCTACTGGGCAGGAGACCTGGGTTCGATTCCTAACAGTCTTTTTCTCACTTTTTCTTTCTTTGAAAGTTTATTTTCATAGCATATATTGTTTGCCTATAAGGTTGAGTCTATTATAAAACGCATTTCACTCCAACCGGTCCTGTAAACAAACTACTGAACGGAAAGAGCCACTTTTCCACGTATCCCGTATATTATAAATATATACGCTGCCAACGAGAAAATTGTCAAAAGGTGCATATATATATATATATGTGTGTGTGTGTGTGTGTCTGTGTGTGTGTGTGTGTGTATTTCCTTAAAAATTATAATCTTATACTTTTTCAGTTGTGGTATAGACTTCAAACTTGGTATACGCATCTATCTAAACGACCAGTATAAAAAGGGAGATTGTTTGCAATTATTTCCGGTTCGAAGCACACACTATCCTCGCGAGACAAAGTGTATTTTTGTCTCGTCTGTATACTATATCGTGGAAATGATGCTCAATGTTTTTTTCCAAAATGTTTTTGGGGGGTACACTGCCTCCTTGGGGCTCTTAGAGTGCCCCCCCAGGAGACCAAATAATACGTGTATAATAGAATAATAAATAGAATACTATGAGCAGTGCCCCTGGGAATACTAACTGTGATCCTCAGGAACATTGTTTCTGAAAGAAACACTGGTGTTGCCCCATCTCTAAAGCTACATATGTTTCTTTCTAAATAGTTGAGTATCGTCTCGAAGCTTCACACGAACATACTGCCTAGTTTCGAGACGATATCAACAGTTAGTGTATAAATATATTCCTTTCGTCTGTGTCTGTAATAACGAAAATATTTTGTTCACGCAATGCCAACAGAAACTATTTTGATAAAACGAAGCAACGTGATAAGAAAAAAAAGTAAGAAAAAAAGAAGGTTCGGCGGGGAATCGAACCCTGACCTGCTACTCAGAAAGCAAACACTTTACCGCGGAGCTAACTTACTACGTTGAATCCTGTTTGTTTTATTCTCCTCAATATACCACATAAGAGTCCAAATGAAGGCATTTCAAAAATATGGCAATTTTGCATTCAAGATGGCGACTTCTCCAATGATTTGTTTCTTCACTTAAACTGAACTACGTCCTTAATAACATAGCGAAACCTGGCTTACCTACCAAGAGCACAACTTACAAGTTTCATGGTTACAAATTTTTGAGCCGCCATTTTGAATCGAAGATGACAACTTTTCCAACATGTCGGAATTTTCCCCTCACATGGGCTGTACTCTACACACTTGAACGCAATTTCGTGATTTCACCATATCTACAAGTTGTGTAGAATTAGACGCCCCCATATAACATTCCTAGCACTTTCTTACACCGAACATGACTATTTTTTCAAGTATAAGGGCGGATTCGCAAACTACGCATCAGAATAAACATCACCTCGAAATTTCAACGTCCTACATACAGCCATTACAAATTTCACATTTTTTCGATTTGCGCCGCGAAACGAAAACGAATTTTAATGCTCTTTTTTGTATCATAAACTATGTTCCTAGCTTCACTGCCTGACAAAATATGACGTTTCTATGGTGTGCGGAACTACTCTAAAAACCAGCATTTCGAAACGACGAAAAATTTCGACACCTCATTTACATGGAAAATGTCGCCTTTTTCGTGATATCGGAATTTTCCCATTACTCACATCTCATGACGAACAAGTATGCAAAATTTGGTGTTTGTATGTTTTGTGGAAGTATGCAAACAATTAAGTGTGTTTCCGACTATAGAGGTATATAATTCCATACAGATGCCGGCCGCAAAGTACCAGTATTATGTGAGCAGTAAGAACGAAGTCAAAAATCTAAGCAAATCGGTAGCGTAGGGGATTGACGTGAGCCTATTGGGCAGGAGACCTGGGTTCGATTCCTAACAGTCTTTTTCTCACTTTTTCTTTCTTTGAAAGTTTATTTTCATAGCATATATTGTTTGCCTATAAGGTTGAGTCTATTATAAAATGCATTTCACTCCAACCGGTCCTGTAAACAAACTACTGAACGGAAAGAGCCACTTTTCCACGTATCCCGTATATTATAACTATATACGCTGCCAACGAGAAAATTGTCAAAAGGTGCATATATATATATATATGTGTGTGTGTGTGTGTGTCTGTGTGTGTGTGTGTGTGTATTTCCTTAAAAATTATAATCTTATACTTTTTCAGTTGTGGTATAGACTTCAAACTTGGTATACGCATCTATCTAAACGACCAGTATAAAAAGGGAGATTGTTTGCAATTATTTCCGGTTCGAAGCACACACTATCCTCGCGAGACAAAGTGTATTTTTGTCTCGTCTGTATACTATATCGTGGAAATGATGCTCAATGTTTTTTTCCAAAATGTTTTTGGGGGGTACACTGCCTCCTTGGGGCTCTTAGAGTGCCCCCCCAGGAGACCAAATAATACGTGTATAATAGAATAATAAATAGAATACTATGAGCAGTGCCCCTGGGAATACTAACTGTGATCCTCAGGAACATTGTTTCTGAAAGAAACACTGGTGTTGCCCCATCTCTAAAGCTACATATGTTTCTTTCTAAATAGTTGAGTATCGTCTCGAAGCTTCACACGAACATACTGCCTAGTTTCGAGACGATATCAACAGTTAGTGTATAAATATATTCCTTTCGTCTGTGTCTGTAATAACGAAAATATTTTGTTCACGCAATGCCAACAGAAACTATTTTGATAAAACGAAGCAACGTGATAAGAAAAAAAAGTAAGAAAAAAAGAAGGTTCGGCGGGGAATCGAACCCTGACCTGCTACTCAGAAAGCAAACACTTTACCGCGGAGCTAACTTACTACGTTGAATCCTGTTTGTTTTATTCTCCTCAATATACCACATAAGAGTCCAAATGAAGGCAT
Source organism: Thermobia domestica (assembly GCF_964235325.1). Classification (NCBI taxonomy): domain Eukaryota; kingdom Metazoa; phylum Arthropoda; class Insecta; order Zygentoma; family Lepismatidae; genus Thermobia; species Thermobia domestica. Next base: position 306,216,973 of record NC_137455.1, read on the forward strand.
TTCAAAAATATGGCAATTTTGCATTCAAGATGGCGACTTCTCCAATGATTTGTTTCTTCACTTAAACTGAACTACGTCCTTAATAACATAGCGAAACCTGGCTTACCTACCAAGAGCACAACTTACAAGTTTCATGGTTACAAATTTTTGAGCCGCCATTTTGAATCGAAGATGACAACTTTTCCAACATGTCGGAATTTTCCCCTCACATGGGCTGTACTCTACACACTTGAACGCAATTTCGTGATTTCACCATATCTACAAGTTGTGTAGAATTAGACGCCCCCATATAACATTCCTAGCACTTTCTTACACCGAACATGACTACTTTTTCAAGTATAAGGGCGGATTCGCAAACTACGCATCAGAATAAACATCACCTCGAAATTTCAACGTCCTACATACAGCCATTACAAATTTCACATTTTTTCGATTTGCGCCGCGAAACGAAAACGAATTTTAATGCTCTTTTTTGTATCATAAACTATGTTCCTAGCTTCACTGCCTGACAAAATATGACGTTTCTATGGTGTGCGGAACTACTCTAAAAACCAGCATTTCGAAACGACGAAAAATTTCGACACCTCATTTACATGGAAAATGTCGCCTTTTTCGTGATATCGGAATTTTCCCATTACTCACATCTCATGACGAACAAGTATGCAAAATTTGGTGTTTGTATGTTTTGTGGAAGTATGCAAACAATTAAGTGTGTTTCCGACTATAGAGGTATATAATTCCATACAGATGCCGGCCGCAAAGTACCAGTATTATGTGAGCAGTAAGAACGAAGTCAAAAATCTAAGCAAATCGGTAGCGTAGGGGATTGACGTGAGCCTACTGGGCAGGAGACCTGGGTTCGATTCCTAACAGTCTTTTTCTCACTTTTTCTTTCTTTGAAAGTTTATTTTCATAGCATATATTGTTTGCCTATAAGGTTGAGTCTATTATAAAACGCATTTCACTCCAACCGGTCCTGTAAACAAACTACTGAACGGAAAGAGCCACTTTTCCACGTATCCCGTATATTATAAATATATACGCTGCCAACGAGAAAATTGTCAAAAGGTGCATATATATATATATATATATATATATATATATATATATATATATATATATATATGTGTGTGTGTGTGTGTGTGTGTGTGTGTCTGTGTGTGTGTGTGTGTGTATTTCCTTAAAAATTATAATCTTATACTTTTTCAGTTGTGGTATAGACTTCAAACTTGGTATACGCATCTATCTAAACGACCAGTATAAAAAGGGAGATTGTTTGCAATTATTTCCGGTTCGAAGCACACACTATCCTCGCGAGACAAAGTGTATTTTTGTCTCGTCTGTATACTATATCGTGGAAATGATGCTCAATGTTTTTTTCCAAAATGTTTTTGGGGGGTACACTGCCTCCTTCGGGCTCTTAGAGTGCCCCCGCAGGAGACCAAATAATACGTGTATAATAGAATAATAAATAGAATACTATGAGCAGTGCCCCTGGGAATACTAACTGTGATCCTCAGGAACATTGTTTCTGAAAGAAACACTGGTGTTGCCCCATCTCTAAAGCTACATATGTTTCTTTCTAAATAGTTGAGTATCGTCTCGAAGCTTCACACGAACATACTGCCTAGTTTCGAGACGATATCAACAGTTAGTGTATAAATATATTCCTTTCGTCTGTGTCTGTAATAACGAAAATATTTTGTTCACGCAATGCCAACAGAAACTATTTTGATAAAACGAAGCAACGTGATAAGAAAAAAAAGTAAGAAAAAAAAGAAGGTTCGGTGGGGAATCGAACCCTGACCTGCTACTCAGAAAGCAAACACTTTACCGCGGAGCTAACTTACTACGTTGAATCCTGTTTGTTTTATTCTCCTCAATATACCACATAAGAGTCCAAATGAAGGCATTTCAAAAATATGGCAATTTTGCATTCAAGATGGCGACTTCTCCAATGATTTGTTTCTTCACTTAAACTGAACTACGTCCTTAATAACATAGCGAAACCTGGCTTACCTACCAAGAGCACAACTTACAATTTTCATGGTTACAAATTTTTGAGCCGCCATTTTGAATCGAAGATGACAACTTTTCCAACATGTCGGAATTTTCCCCTCACATGGGCTGTACTCTACACACTTGAACGCAATTTCGTGATTTCACCATATCTACAAGTTGTGTAGAATTAGACGCCCCCATATAACATTCCTAGCACTTTCTTACACCGAACATGACTATTTTTTCAAGTATAAGGGCGGATTCGCAAACTACGCATCAGAATAAACATCACCTCGAAATTTCAACGTCCTACATACAGCCATTACAAATTTCACATTTTTTCGATTTGCGCCGCGAAACGAAAACGAATTTTAATGCTCTTTTTTGTATCATAAACTATGTTCCTAGCTTCACTGCCTGACAAAATATGACGTTTCTATGGTGTGCGGAACTACTCTAAAAACCAGCATTTCGAAACGACGAAAAATTTCGACACCTCATTTACATGGAAAATGTCGCCTTTTTCGTGATATCGGAATTTTCCCATTACTCACATCTCATGACGAACAAGTATGCAAAATTTGGTGTTTGTATGTTTTGTGGAAGTATGCAAACAATTAAGTGTGTTTCCGACTATAGAGGTATATAATTCCATACAGATGCCGGCCGCAAAGTACCAGTATTATGTGAGCAGTAAGAACGAAGTCAAAAATCTAACCAAATCGGTAGCGTAGGGGATTGACGTGAGCCTATTGGGCAGGAGACCTGGGTTCGATTCCTAACAGTCTTTTTCTCACTTTTTCTTTCTTTGAAAGTTTATTTTCATAGCATATATTGTTTGCCTATAAGGTTGAGTCTATTATAAAACGCATTTCACTCCAACCGGTCCTGTAAACAAACTACTGAACGGAAAGAGCCACTTTTCCACGTATCCCGTATATTATAAATATATACGCTGCCAACGAGAAAATTGTCAAAAGGTGCATATATATATATATATATATATGTGTGTGTGTGTGTGTCTGTGTGTGTGTGTGTGTGTATTTCCTTAAAAATTATAATCTTATACTTTTTCAGTTGTGGTATAGACTTCAAACTTGGTATACGCATCTATCTAAACGACCAGTATAAAAAGGGAGATTGTTTGCAATTATTTCCGGTTCGAAGCACACACTATCCTCGCGAGACAAAGTGTATTTTTGTCTCGTCTGTATACTATATCGTGGAAATGATGCTCAATGTTTTTTCCAAAATGTTTTTGGGGGGTACACTGCCTCCTTGGGGCTCTTAGAGTGCCCCCGCAGGAGACCAAATAATACGTGTATAATAGAATAATAAATAGAATACTATGAGCAGTGCCCCTGGGAATACTAACTGTGATCCTCAGGAACATTGTTTCTGAAAGAAACACTGGTGTTGCCCCATCTCTAAAGCTACATATGTTTCTTTCTAAATAGTTGAGTATCGTCTCGAAGCTTCACACGAACATACTGCCTAGTTTCGAGACGATATCAACAGTTAGTGTATAAATATATTCCTTTCGTCTGTGTCTGTAATAACGAAAATATTTTGTTCACGCAATGCCAACAGAAACTATTTTGATAAAACGAAGCAACGTGATAAGAAAAAAAAGTAAGAAAAAAAGAAGGTTCGGCGGGGAATCGAACCCTGACCTGCTACTCAGAAAGCAAACACTTTACCGCGGAGCTAACTTACTACGTTGAATCCTGTTTGTTTTATTCTCCTCAATATCCCACATAAGAGTCCAAATGAAGGCATTTCAAAAATATGGCAATTTTGCATTCAAGATGGCGACTTCTCCAATGATTTGTTTCTTCACTTAAACTGAACTACGTCCTTAATAACATAGCGAAACCTGGCTTACCTACCAAGAGCACAACTTACAATTTTCATGGTTACAAATTTTTGAGCCGCCATTTTGAATCGAAGATGACAACTTTTCCAACATGTCGGAATTTTCCCCTCACATGGGCTGTACTCTACACACTTGAACGCAATTTCGTGATTTCACCATATCTAAAAGTTGTGTAGAATTAGACGCCCCCATATAACATTCCTAGCACTTTCTTACACCGAACATGACTACTTTTTCAAGTATAAGGGCGGATTCGCAAACTACGCATCAGAATAAACATCACCTCGAAATTTCAACGTCCTACATACAGCCATTACAAATTTCACATTTTTTCGATTTGCGCCGCGAAACGAAAACGAATTTTAATGCTCTTTTTTGTATCATAAACTATGTTCCTAGCTTCACTGCCTGACAAAATATGACGTTTCTATGGTGTGCGGAACTACTCTAAAAACCAGCATTTCGAAACGACGAAAAATTTCGACACCTCATTTACATGGAAAATGTCGCCTTTTTCGTGATATCGGAATTTTCCCATAACTCACATCTCATGACGAACAAGTATGCAAAATTTGGTGTTTGTATGTTTTGTGGAAGTATGCAAACAATTAAGTGTGTTTCCGACTATAGAGGTATATAATTCCATACAGATGCCGGCCGCAAAGTACCAGTATTATGTGAGCAGTAAGAACGAAGTCAAAAATCTAAGCAAATCGGTAGCGTAGGGGATTGACGTGAGCCTACTGGGCAGGAGACCTGGGTTCGATTCCTAACAGTCTTTTTCTCACTTTTTCTTTCTTTGAAAGTTTATTTTCATAGCATATATTGTTTGCCTATAAGGTTGAGTCTATTATAAAACGCATTTCACTCCAACCGGTCCTGTAAACAAACTACTGAACGGAAAGAGCCACTTTTCCACGTATCCCGTATATTATAACTATATACGCTGCCAACGAGAAAATTGTCAAAAGGTGCATATATATATATATATATATGTGTGTGTGTGTGTGTCTGTGTGTGTGTGTGTGTGTATTTCCTTAAAAATTATAATCTTATACTTTTTCAGTTGTGGTATAGACTTCAAACTTGGTATACGCATCTATCTAAACGACCAGTATAAAAAGGGAGATTGTTTGCAATTATTTCCGGTTCGAAGCACACACTATCCTCGCGAGACAAAGTGTATTTTTGTCTCGTCTGTATACTATATCGTGGAAATGATGCTCAATGTTTTTTTCCAAAATGTTTTTGGGGGGTACACTGCCTCCTTGGGGCTCTTAGAGTGCCCCCGCAGGAGACCAAATAATACGTGTATAATAGAATAATAAATAGAATACTATGAGCAGTGCCCCTGGGAATACTAACTGTGATCCTCAGGAACATTGTTTCTGAAAGAAACACTGGTGTTGCCCCATCTCTAAAGCTACATATGTTTCTTTCTAAATAGTTGAGTATCGTCTCGAAGCTTCACACGAACATACTGCCTAGTTTCGAGACGATATCAACAGTTAGTGTATAAATATATTCCTTTCGTCTGTGTCTGTAATAACGAAAATATTTTGTTCACGCAATGCCAACAGAAACTATTTTGATAAAACGAAGCAACGTGATAAGAAAAAAAAGTAAGAAAAAAAGAAGGTTCGGCGGGGAATCGAACCCTGACCTGCTACTCAGAAAGCAAACACTTTACCGCGGAGCTAACTTACTACGTTGAATCCTGTTTGTTTTATTCTCCTCAATATACCACATAAGAGTCCAAATGAAGGCATTTCAAAAATATGGCAATTTTGCATTCAAGATGGCGACTTCTCCAATGATTTGTTTCTTCACTTAAACTGAACTACGTCCTTAATAACATAGCGAAACCTGGCTTACCTACCAAGAGCACAACTTACAATTTTCATGGTTACAAATTTTTGAGCCGCCATTTTGAATCGAAGATGACAACTTTTCCAACATGTCGGAATTTTCCCTCACATGGGCTGTACTCTACACACTTGAACGCAATTTCGTGATTTCACCATATCTAAAAGTTGTGTAGAATTAGACGCCCCCATATAACATTCCTAGCACTTTCTTACACCGAACATGACTACTTTTTCAAGTATAAGGGCGGATTCGCAAACTACGCATCAGAATAAACATCACCTCGAAATTTCAACGTCCTACATACAGCCATTACAAATTTCACATTTTTTCGATTTGCGCCGCGAAACGAAAACGAATTTTAATGCTCTTTTTTGTATCATAAACTATGTTCCTAGCTTCACTGCCTGACAAAATATGACGTTTCTATGGTGTGCGGAACTACTCTAAAAACCAGCATTTCGAAACGACGAAAAATTTCGACACCTCATTTACATGGAAAATGTCGCCTTTTTCGTGATATCGGAATTTTCCCATTACTCACATCTCATGACGAACAAGTATGCAAAATTTGGTGTTTGTATGTTTTGTGGAAGTATGCAAACAATTAAGTGTGTTTCCGACTATAGAGGTATATAATTCCATACAGATGCCGGCCGCAAAGTACCAGTATTATGTGAGCAGTAAGAACGAAGTCAAAAATCTAAGCAAATCGGTAGCGTAGGGGATTGACGTGAGCCTACTGGGCAGGAGACCTGGGTTCGATTCCTAACAGTCTTTTTCTCACTTTTTCTTTCTTTGAAAGTTTATTTTCATAGCATATATTGTTTGCCTATAAGGTTGAGTCTATTATAAAACGCATTTCACTCCAACCGGTCCTGTAAACAAACTACTGAACGGAAAGAGCCACTTTTCCACGTATCCCGTATATTATAAATATATACGCTGCCAACAAGAAAATTGTCAAAAGGTGCATATATATATATATATATATATATATATATATATATATATATATATATATATATATGTGTGTGTGTGTGTGTGTGTGTGTGTCTGTGTGTGTGTGTGTGTGTATTTCCTTAAAAATTATAATCTTATACTTTTTCAGTTGTGGTATAGACTTCAAACTTGGTATACGCATCTATCTAAACGACCAGTATAAAAAGGGAGATTGTTTGCAATTATTTCCGGTTCGAAGCACACACTATCCTCGCGAGACAAAGTGTATTTTTGTCTCGTCTGTATACTATATCGTGGAAATGATGCTCAATGTTTTTTTCCAAAATGTTTTTGGGGGGTACACTGCCTCCTTGGGGCTCTTAGAGTGCCCCCGCAGGAGACCAAATAATACGTGTATAATAGAATAATAAATAGAATACTATGAGCAGTGCCCCTGGGAATACTAACTGTGATCCTCAGGAACATTGTTTCTGAAAGAAACACTGGTGTTGCCCCATCTCTAAAGCTACATATGTTTCTTTCTAAATAGTTGAGTATCGTCTCGAAGCTTCACACGAACATACTGCCTAGTTTCGAGACGATATCAACAGTTAGTGTATAAATATATTCCTTTCGTCTGTGTCTGTAATAACGAAAATATTTTGTTCACGCAATGCCAACAGAAACTATTTTGATAAAACGAAGCAACGTGATAAGAAAAAAAAGTAAGAAAAAAAAGAAGGTTCGGTGGGGAATCGAACCCTGACCTGCTACTCAGAAAGCAAACACTTTACCGCGGAGCTAACTTACTACGTTGAATCCTGTTTGTTTTATTCTCCTCAATATACCACATAAGAGTCCAAATGAAGGCATTTCAAAAATATGGCAATTTTGCATTCAAGATGGCGACTTCTCCAATGATTTGTTTCTTCACTTAAACTGAACTACGTCCTTAATAACATAGCGAAACCTGGCTTACCTACCAAGAGCACAACTTACAATTTTCATGGTTACAAATTTTTGAGCCGCCATTTTGAATCGAAGATGACAACTTTTCCAACATGTCGGAATTTTCCCCTCACATGGGCTGTACTCTACACACTTGAACGCAATTTCGTGATTTCACCATATCTACAAGTTGTGTAGAATTAGACGCCCCCATATAACATTCCTAGCACTTTCTTACACCGAACATGACTATTTTTTCAAGTATAAGGGCGGATTCGCAAACTACGCATCAGAATAAACATCACCTCGAAATTTCAACGTCCTACATACAGCCATTACAAATTTCACATTTTTTCGATTTGCGCCGCGAAACGAAAACGAATTTTAATGCTCTTTTTTGTATCATAAACTATGTTCCTAGCTTCACTGCCTGACAAAATATGACGTTTCTATGGTGTGCGGAACTACTCTAAAAACCAGCATTTCGAAACGACGAAAAATTTCGACACCTCATTTACATGGAAAATGTCGCCTTTTTCGTGATATCGGAATTTTCCCATTACTCACATCTCATGACGAACAAGTATGCAAAATTTGGTGTTTGTATGTTTTGTGGAAGTATGCAAACAATTAAGTGTGTTTCCGACTATAGAGGTATATAATTCCATACAGATGCCGGTCGCAAAGTACCAGTATTATGTGAGCAGTAAGAACGAAGTCAAAAATCTAACCAAATCGGTAGCGTAGGGGATTGACGTGAGCCTATTGGGCAGGAGACCTGGGTTCGATTCCTAACAGTCTTTTTCTCACTTTTTCTTTCTTTGAAAGTTTATTTTCATAGCATATATTGTTTGCCTATAAGGTTGAGTCTATTATAAAACGCATTTCACTCCAACCGGTCCTGTAAACAAACTACTGAACGGAAAGAGCCACTTTTCCACGTATCCCGTATATTATAACTATATACGCTGCCAACGAGAAAATTGTCAAAAGGTGCATATATATATATATATATATGTGTGTGTGTGTGTGTGTCTGTGTGTGTGTGTGTGTGTATTTCCTTAAAAATTATAATCTTATACTTTTTCAGTTGTGGTATAGACTTCAAACTTGGTATACGCATCTATCTAAACGACCAGTATAAAAAGGGAGATTGTTTGCAATTATTTCCGGTTCGAAGCACACACTATCCTCGCGAGACAAAGTGTATTTTTGTCTCGTCTGTATACTATATCGTGGAAATGATGCTCAATGTTTTTTTCCAAAATGTTTTTGGGGGGTACACTGCCTCCTTGGGGCTCTTAGAGTGCCCCCGCAGGAGACCAAATAATACGTGTATAATAGAATAATAAATAGAATACTATGAGCAGTGCCCCTGGGAATACTAACTGTGATCCTCAGGAACATTGTTTCTGAAAGAAACACTGGTGTTGCCCCATCTCTAAAGCTACATATGTTTCTTTCTAAATAGTTGAGTATCGTCTCGAAGCTTCACACGAACATACTGCCTAGTTTCGAGACGATATCAACAGTTAGTGTATAAATATATTCCTTTCGTCTGTGTCTGTAATAACGAAAATATTTTGTTCACGCAATGCCAACAGAAACTATTTTGATAAAACGAAGCAACGTGATAAGAAAAAAAAGTAAGAAAAAAAAGAAGGTTCGGCGGGGAATCGAACCCTGACCTGCTACTCAGAAAGCAAACACTTTACCGCGGAGCTAACTTACTACGTTGAATCCTGTTTGTTTTATTCTCCTCAATATCCCACATAAGAGTCCAAATGAAGGCATTTCAAAAATATGGCAATTTTGCATTCAAGATGGCGACTTCTCCAATGATTTGTTTCTTCACTTAAACTGAACTACGTCCTTAATAACATAGCGAAACCTGGCTTACCTACCAAGAGCACAACTTACAATTTTCATGGTTACAAATTTTTGAGCCGCCATTTTGAATCGAAGATGACAACTTTTCCAACATGTCGGAATTTTCCCCTCACATGGGCTGTACTCTACACACTTGAACGCAATTTCGTGATTTCACCATATCTACAAGTTGTGTAGAATTAGACGCCCCCATATAACATTCCTAGCACTTTCTTACACCGAACATGACTATTTTTTCAAGTATAAGGGCGGATTCGCAAACTACGCATCAGAATAAACATCACCTCGAAATTTCAACGTCCTACATACAGCCATTACAAATTTCACATTTTTTCGATTTGCGCTGCGAAACGAAAACGAATTTTAATGCTCTTTTTTGTATCATAAACTATGTTCCTAGCTTCACTGCCTGACAAAATATGACGTTTCTATGGTGTGCGGAACTACTCTAAAAACCAGCATTTCGAAACGACGAAAAATTTCGACACCTCATTTACATGGAAAATGTCGCCTTTTTCGTGATATCGGAATTTTCCCATTACTCACATCTCATGACGAACAAGTATGCAAAATTTGGTGTTTGTATGTTTTGTGGAAGTATGCAAACAATTAAGTGTGTTTCCGACTATAGAGGTATATAATTCCATACAGATGCCGGCCGCAAAGTACCAGTATTATGTGAGCAGTAAGAACGAAGTCAAAAATCTAAGCAAATCGGTAGCGTAGGGGATTGACGTGAGCCTACTGGGCAGGAGACCTGGGTTCGATTCCTAACAGTCTTTTTCTCACTTTTTCTTTCTTTGAAAATTTATTTTCATAGCATATATTGTTTGCCTATAAGGTTGAGTCTATTATAAAACGCATTTCACTCCAACCGGTCCTGTAAACAAACTACTAAACGGAAAGAGCCACTTTTCCACGTATCCCGTATATTATAACTATATACGCTGCCAACGAGAAAATTGTCAAAAGGTGCATATATATATATATATATATATATATATATATATATATATATATATATATATATATATATATATATATATATATATATATATATATATATATATATATATATGTGTGTGTGTGTGTGTGTGTGTGTCTGTGTGTGTGTGTGTGTGTGTGTATTTCCTTAAAAATTATAATCTTATACTTTTTCAGTTGTGGTATAGACTTCAAACTTGGTATACGCATCTATCTAAACGACCAGTATAAAAAGGGAGATTGTTTGCAATTATTTCCGGTTCGAAGCACACACTATCCTCGCGAGACAAAGTGTATTTTTGTCTCGTCTGTATACTATATCGTGGAAATGATGCTCAATGTTTTTTTCCAAAATGTTTTTGGGGGGTACACTGCCTCCTTGGGGCTCTTAGAGTGCCCCCGCAGGAGACCAAATAATACGTGTATAATAGAATAATAAATAGAATACTATGAGCAGTGCCCCTGGGAATACTAACTGTGATCCTCAGGAACATTGTTTCTGAAAGAAACACTGGTGTTGCCCCATCTCTAAAGCTACATATGTTTCTTTCTAAATAGTTGAGTATCGTCTCGAAGCTTCACACGAACATACTGCCTAGTTTCGAGACGATATCAACAGTTAGTGTATAAATATATTCCTTTCGTCTGTGTCTGTAATAACGAAAATATTTTGTTCATGCAATGCCAACAGAAACTATTTTGATAAAACGAAGCAACGTGATAAGAAAAAAAGTAAGAAAAAAAGAAGGTTCGGCGGGGAATCGAACCCTGACCTGCTACTCAGAAAGCAAACACTTTCCCGCGGAGCTAACTTACTACGTTGAATCCTGTTTGTTTTATTCTCCTCAATATACCACATAAGAGTCCAAATGAAGGCATTTCAAAAATATGGCAATTTTGCATTCAAGATGGCGACTTCTCCAATGATTTGTTTCTTCACTTAAACTGAACTACGTCCTTAATAACATAGCGAAACCTGGCTTACCTACCAAGAGCACAACTTACAATTTTCATGGTTACAAATTTTTGAGCCGCCATTTTGAATCGAAGATGACAACTTTTCCAACATGTCGGAATTTTCCCCTCACATGGGCTGTACTCTACACACTTGAACGCAATTTCGTGATTTCACCATATCTACAAGTTGTGTAGAATTAGACGCCCCCATATAACATTCCTAGCACTTTCTTACACCGAACATGACTATTTTTTCAAGTTTAAGGGCGGATTCGCAAACTACGCATCAGAATAAACATCACCTCGAAATTTCAACGTCCTACATACAGCCATTACAAATTTCACATTTTTTCGATTTGCGCCGCGAAACGAAAACGAATTTTAATGCTCTTTTTTGTATCATAAACTATGTTCCTAGCTTCACTGCCTGACAAAATATGACGTTTCTATGGTGTGCGGAACTACTCTAAAAACCAGCATTTCGAAACGACGAAAAATTTCGACACCTCATTTACATGGAAAATGTCGCCTTTTTCGTGATATCGGAATTTTCCCATTACTCACATCTCATGGCGAACAAGTATGCAAAATTTGGTGTTTGTATGTTTTGTGGAAGTATGCAAACAATTAAGTGTGTTTCCGACTATAGAGGTATATAATTCATATGTCTCGCACCAAAGACTGGGATGATAATAATTAAAAAAAAAAAAACCTTGGTCTTATATTTTTGGACCTTGGTCTTATATTTGCTCTGAAACTTCTACACCTGTATATCCTTCTATTACACATTAGAAAAACATAATTTTAAAGGTACATTCTAAAAAACAACTGTCATAGCATGTGTTCTTTATCCGCAATCTTGTATCGGTACGGTTACATCAGAATATGAGTTGAGTTCATGAGTTGATTTTGAGTTTAACGTCCCTTTCAGTAGGTGGCTATTCATAAGAAGTGAGAAAATTAGAAAACCGACTTCCTAATCCTGATTATTAGTATTTCGATTTAAATCCATATTGGGAAGCAGTAATTTTGTATTTGGAAACATTTTTCAATTGACAAAATTGTGAATTACTCTTGCAAAGTTTTATGTAAAAAACAAGCATTCTATATGTCTGTTGTCTTCATAGTCCCGGAACGATCAAGTATCTCGCGAAATATACAGATCAGGAAAACCAAGAAACACGTGTTAAATATTTTAAAAATGCTATCCCATGATACCAAACGCAACCCCTATCCCTACCTCTTCCGGAGGTACGAGTATAATTATAATATTTTAATGTGAATTTTTTATTTCACATTTGGATTCTGCAGAAAAATGATAAATGATTTGAGCCAGATTGAAGACAGACCCTTCACGAATGGCGCTTAAATCGACACACAAAAAAGCGAGAATGAAAACGTTATGAAAATATCGAATATCAGTCCCGTAGTCTCTGGTCAGATGGTTAGTGTACTGGAGTCCTGCTTCAAAGGTCTAGAGTTCTCTCCCCGCGAAACGCCATACCTTTATATGTTTTCTAAATAGATTTTTTTTTTACATTTTAGCTCAAACTAATACTTCATTCAAGTTACACACGATACAAATTTCGATAATTGCTTTGCAAATTTGACTTATAAAGAGGTACTTAGAATAGGGTTACTATGATTTGAGGTCATAGAGTTATTTAAATCAAAAGCAAACCACTTTTGTTGCAATTTGTATTTTCATGCAAATTAATAAATTACGGATAAATACATTATTTTTATCGAAGTTAAAATGTATGAACTTATCATTTGAGTAAAAAGGTACACATAAAATTGTTATTTGCGGGCGAATTGAAATTACGATCTCTGATTCCGCAGACCAATACGCTAACCGTATGACCACACAGCACGGAGCTGTCAACACACATTTTCATAAGGTTTTGGTTTCCATCCTTTGCTTATGTGAGTGATTATTCAGTTGTTGCGCATAGCTCCTCCCCAAAACTAAATTCTAAATACGACAGTGTATATTGATATCACTAGATATATAATTATTACCACAGTCGTTGTGTGAAAGATGATCTTGCCGCTGTGTGTGTTTTTATTAGTGGGCAGTGTGCGAATTAGAAGGGGCATAAAGGGAAATTCCGTTTGGCGATGCTGGATATATGCTATAAGCAGGAGCGTCATTTCAACCGACAGTTTCATCGGAAACTGTAACAGCTGTAGCCAAGGGGAGCAAGTAGGGACAATTACCCCCCAAACATTTGAGAAATACACATACTTTAATCAATTGTCTATTAATACACAACTACTAAACGTGAAACCCTTATGTCGGTGGTGCTCTTGCCCCCCTCAAACAAAGTCTCAAATTAAGCCTCTGGTTGTATCATATATCCAGTATTACGAAAGGGGATTTCCCCCTCATATCCCATGTAATGGGCACTGTCCACAGATATGGATACGAGGCGTGAAGAATATCTTTTGCACAACGGCTGTGGTAACCATAAAATATCTAGTGACATTTAATAAACAGTGACGTATTTCGGACTTTGTTTCGGGGAATTGCCATGCACAGCACGTGAATTAACACTTACATTTTTCCCTTTGGGTGCCGACAAATTTTAATGAAATTCGAGGGGCTTGAGCCCGATAGTCACCTGTCTAATTACGCCACTGTCAATATATTTACGGATACAATTGATTTCAACGTTTTTATTGTTGTATGCATTATAAACATATGGTAAATAAATGGTTTACTTGTTGTTACAGGTAGCTACTTTATTAGTTACAAATAGAAAATGACACGGGACCTTTTACGCGTAAGGCATAGATATTCCTGACTCTGCCACTTGATAACTCAACGCGTTCTGTCATTTATGCGGAGAATCAGAAACTTTATGACGGGTTTTCTGGCTATTGCAGTTTGTAACATTGACATTTTAAATGTACAGTCCGCGGAATAAAATTTGTTTCAAAAATTCTAAGTCCAAATGAATAACAAACTCTTGCCCAGTTTTCTTATGCATTCCCGCAATACATGTATCAATCGATTAGTTGCTACTAGTATTTATTCCAACTCCTCCCCGTCCTCCACCTCTCCTTGTCTAAAGCAGTGTGTGTGACGTAGTACACTCTTTCCATTCAGCTGAAAAAGAAACAAGAATCAAGTTTACAACGTTATAGCTTTAAAACAGCCTTTTCCATTCGTTTGTTCTGAAATATTTTTAAGAGCCTAAATTAAAGGAAAGTCACACAATCTTCCCAGAGCTTCATAAATATTTTTAGTTTCACTCTTTTCTTTCTTTAAAGAGTGCGAGCTAGTAAGATTCTCCCTAAGAAATCTATGGATATTGCCAAGAGCTCTAAAATATCTACGGACAGAAACGAGTTTTATTCAATGATTCATAGAATATCTTTTCAGTAAGTGCAAGCAAATGTTTCAGGGGCGTCATTTGCGCAGGACAGGAGGGTGTAATTCCCCCTCTCTTGAGCTTCATAAATACGTATTTTTTGATCAAATGTATAGTAATACACTAATAAAAAGTGAAAATCTTATGTAGCCGGAGAATCTCTTCCTTCCCCCCCTCCCCCGAATAAAGTCTAAAAGACACTGGTTTTAACAACAAACCTATAGAGCTACGATAGCACATTGATAAAGAGCTTACATTTGGTTTCAAGAGTCGAAATTTGATCTCAAGCCATATGACTTCCTGGGTGACATTGAGAGAGAGAGAGAGAGAGAGAGAGAGAGAGAAAGAGAGAGCGGGAGGGATTCAAGTATGGAGACAGAGAGTTATGATATGTATACACAGAATTAGAATTGGGGAAAAAATGATCGGACAGCATTCGTATTATGACGAAAATTCTGATTTTGTTAAAGATAAGAAGGGAAGTTTTCGAACTGCGAGGATCACATTAGGCAGTTGTCGAATTAATGTGGAGAACTCTTTTTAGAACATCAGATGATTACGAAAGGAGAGAAAGATCTTCAGAACTGAGGAATTAAGATTCTAAAAAAATCTGGTTTCGGCGACGGGTTTCGAAACACGAACCTTGTGGTCATCGAACCACGACTTTACCCATTCTTCTACGGAGGGTTCTATTACTGGTTCACATACGTTTCCCTTAGCTGCGTTGAAAGCTACCTTTAGGGGATATTCCAAAAGTTGACTCGGTAGATGCGCCGTTCAGATAGGATGTAAACCTCTTGTAATTTAGTTACAATGTGTAAAATGAACTTCCTCTTCCTCAGGACACTTTTTAAAGTTTTAAAATTTGTTACTATTGTTTTAATTAAATTACATTTGATAGAACCATCTGATAAAGTAGTGCCAAGCCCTGTGAGTCATTGTCTATTAGGTGAATGGTTAATGTAAGTTACTTTTACGTGGATGGTCCGAGCTTCCAATCAAGACCATTCTTATTGATTATTTGATTTGAGCTACGCTCATACTGTATATTCCACAAGTTCAATTTTGAAGTAATGTAGTCACAGCTAGTTTAATTCGAAATAATTTTCCAATATTATATTTGTTACTAAATTTACATGGCACTTCTCACTTGTTTGTCGCCCTGCATAAATGCAAAATTGTTTTAAAAGTATATTTTACTTTCAAGCATTATTGATTTTTATTTAAATTGTCCTTCAAATTTATTTTATAATTATTTTCTATTTCTTAATTATAACATATTTTCTATTTATATTGTATTCCATGTTACAGGTTTATTATTTTCATTTAATGTCTTACCTTTGATAAGGAGCTTTTGATAATTGAGAGCAGCAGGGACATACACAGGATGCAGACCTTGGCAATCAAGAGCTTTTGCCCCCACGAAATCACTATTTTTTTGTTTGTATATATATCTAATTTTATAGATGGTGATAGCAGGGGCGGATCCAGGGGAGTGTGTTTGTGGTGATCGCATCCCCCAGAATAGGGAACTTTTTATACTTTTTATTTTAAAAATAAAACATATCCTAAGTATTTTTCATCTTTGTATTATAAACGTAAATTAAAATCTAAAGTAGATAGGCCTTACTTTCTTAAGAAAGTTAATTCTACAGAAGAGCTCTTTCTCATTTACTATTTTTTTCCATTCTTTCCTTTCTTTTCTTTTGTTTCTTTCTTTTTCTTTTCTTTTTTGCAATCCGCTCTTACCTTGATTTGACTTCGAACGACCGCCCGCGCCCCTCCCAAACAATCATCCTGGATCCGACCCTGGATGATAGACATTTTAGTAAAATGTGCCCTCAATCGCTGAAATAAATTCCTGTCAAGCTTTCGATCGCTGAAATAAATTTCTGTCTACGGCCCTGCAAAACAGTGACGATTTTAGAGAGTGATCAGTTAGTAATGCCTCCCTGGAGCAACGACACTTCCCCAGAAGTCATATCTCCGATAATTCAGAATGTGATTTGTGCATTATCACTTTTCACTCTCAGTGTCTTGCAACGCACCAAAAAGGAACCGTTCTGAAGTATTCCCTCCCTAAGACTCCATTTCAAAATGGCCAACCTTGGACATATACAGATCTGAAATATCACCTTTTATGTCAGTGATCCCGAAAACTATCCATTCCCGGGACACAAATATAGGATATTTTCGATTCTTTATTCCTGTCACCCTCCCATTGTCAACTCGAAGCCAACCAAGGCTTATTTTGGACTTACGCAGCATCCACAGTGTCACTTTTCATCTTTGCATATGAATTCGACACTAATTTCGTTCGTATTTGACTACTTTTACATGTCACCTTCACCTCTTGGTAGGGATTTTTTCAGTATCTCGCCCCCACAACTCTGGAGAAATTTCAACCAACTAAGTATAATTATAAATTATCTTCTGAAACACAACAGTACGGGTGATCTTTTTCGCGGAGGAATTCGTTAACTACTGTTTCAATATCAATGTATTGGCTTTTTTTTTTTTTTTTTTTTTTGCTGTCCATGCTGAAGATTGCCAAAGGGCTAAACTTCATCTGCACTACTGTGCAATGAATATAGGTTTTAGTGGTTTAATTTACTGAATACTCGCTTAGATGTTGTTCTCGTCACAGAAAAAGTGATATACAGTTATAAAAGAAAAATGAAATGACATATCTAATTTTTACGCCCCACGATTATGCCGACTATGCTAATGGAGAGAGTAATGGTGCGAAATAAATGAAATTGTTTAATGAAGAAAGTGGGAGGAAACGGGAGAAACCCGAGGACACTTATGCACACGGTGTTTGTCCATAATAAAGTTCATTCGGCGTGAGCTGGGATCGAACCAAGGACCCCATGCACCATAGGTAAAGTTATGAAAGAATAGGCGTCTAAACAAATACGGAACACTACTATCAATGAGAGTTATATAAGATTAGATTTTTAGTTATTTCATTCTAAGTTAAAATTTCAATTAATCTTTTTCTTCATTACTGTTCGAAAATTTAAAGTTGTTGCTGCAAGGACGTGATAAATCTTTTCAGTAGACTTCGCAGTCCCCTCCACAGCTTCTTTTTCATGTAAGGCTAAAGTAGTCTCATTTTAGACATCGAGGAAAAATAGTGGAATTACGAATTTTCAATGGGCCCCGTTTTACTCTGGGCTCCCTCAACGCACTGCCGTTAGTTACGTCACTGTTCAGGATGCATGATGCAGCTTATGTTTTTAGGAATACTTTCTAAGGCAGTACGAGTTTATTTTAACTGCTGTGTGAATTAAGTTGTATTTGCTAGAAGTGTCGGTTAAAGGAAACTAAAGATCCTACATTCAAACACAAATAATCTCTTTCGAAACTCTAATGGAAAACGAAACGAATCGTCCTAAACATGTTACGCTTTTGAAGAGAAAAAGAGCAAAGCAGTAGTTGCACATAAGCTTAATGGTGTTTCTTGGATACAAATTTATAACTTACAAAAGTCATGTTCACGTCATGGTTTGATAGATGAAGGGTTAGTAAAAGGAATTCTTACGCTGGTGGTCGTGGGTTCGAATCTCTGCTCTTCTTGTTACTTTTTTCTTTTAGTTGCACTTAGTTTCTGCATTCCAAACCTCGAAGTTTGGTTTGGATTATTTAAGAAAGCAGGTAGAGAATGAATTGTAGTCGAAATTAGTTTCAAAGATGAGATTATAATTACATGTTTTGTCTTTAACTTATTACGTATCAATTTTTATATCAAATTTTCCAGTCTTTATTTAATTCATCTTCCGGTGTAATACAATGAACTTTTGCAGAGCGGCGTCAGTCGGACGAAAGTACTATATTCCATTGTGACTCTAATATACCTAGGTATTTGTTCATATATTTATAAATTGTTTACAAAGTAAAAACTTATGGCGGTCCACATTATGTGTCATATAATAGACCGTACGTAGGCGGACATTGCAGAAGGCGTATTGCAAATATCCCTGGTGGTAAAAGTAGGGGTCTTCTTCTCTAGATTCGAACCACTGTTACAGGCGGATTTGTTTTACATAGCAAGCATAATACCACTCGGCCACCAAGTTTCGCACGTTAGCCTTTTTATTAACGCAGAACATACTGAGACACTTACATTCACTAGTGTCGCGTAATGTATTTCATATTTTTTTTAATAAGTGGGTCGAATTAGGTAGCCCTCGAGAGGACTGATGGTGTTGTGGGCGAGCATTTATTAATAGTGTGTATAGTCCCCTTGGGACTCGATTACAGCTGCCATACGCCGTGGCATTGAATCCACCAGGCGAGAGATATAGCGTTGGGTGCAACAGATCGACCACGCATCTTCAACACGCTCCCAAAGATCATTTGGTGTTCGTGGAGGATTGTTCGACCAGGTTTCCCGCAATGTTCTTGCAACAAAGGCCCACATATTTTCAATAGGGTTCAGATCTGCTCCATGAGGAACCCAGTCAACTATTTCGACATCAGGTTGCCTCTGCAACCATCTCTGAACCACATTTGAATTATGTATCGAGCTATTGTCCTGTTGCAAATATAATATGCCGTCACCTACATGAGCTTTTATTTCCGGAAGCGTTTCATCCAGATGTTCCACATACTTGTGGGCGTTTAGGCGACCAGGAATCCTGTAGATTCCTCCGAAATTTGCAGCCTTGCATATCCATGCCAAACAGTGGTGAGTTACATGTCCCAGTCGACCAGAACGGGAAACGTATTCAGAGGCATACCTTTTTCCAGGGGGGGCGGTAAACACGCTTCGGCCCGAAGTTTGCACTGGAAAATATGTTTTCGTCTGTGAAAACGACCCCGTCCCACACACGTGCAATATATAACTGTGCAAACGCCAGACGGTCAACCATGTGGTGTTCTGTTAGTCGCTCCTTAACAGTTGCCCTGTATGATCTCAATCCAAAGGATTTGAGTCTACGACGGACAGTCGTAACATCGCCTGGAAAATTGGTTTCCTCTCGTAACTGTCGGGCAGACATGAAAGGGTGCTCACGGCATTGGGCAATTACACTCTGGTCTTCTTCGGCAGAGGAAACTCTTTGTTGCCCACTTCCTCTTTTACGTCTTACATCTCCTGTTTCCTCATATCTCCTGCACCACCTCCGTGCTGTAGCACGGTTAACGCTATATCTCGCGCCTGCCTCGCTATAGTTCATGCCCGAGTGCTCATTTAAAGCAATTACGCTGCCTTTAACAGAAGCTTCGTAGTGAACCATTTTCACACCAGAAGCAAAAAGATAGCTTTGCTTAGGTGTTTGAACGAAACGTGCTTCATGTGACGTCACGTAACAAGGCGGAGTTTCCTCTCATTGCTGTAGATGATATCGTACGCTCTCTGCTGGGTGTTTCGTGACGGAAAAAAGTGATTTAAGCAGTTCATGGCGACCGCTTTGAAATCAAATGTTAAGTATGAGAATTAAATTTGTCATATCTGTAGTTTGGTGTAGAGACAAAACAAAATTGGAAACCAAAGGTTTAAGAACAACTCAGATTATTAATATAAAACAAGTCAAAGATTATTAACTTGTATTATCATAGAAGAAATGCGAGAATTTTGAAACAAAGAAAAATAACTTGGAAATTTGCAACTGAAGACAAAAAACTAACTTAAACACACTAAAGGGTATGAGTAGGGGGATTAATGGGGACGTCAGCAATGAGGCTATATGTCCCCGTCTCGATTAACGCGAGGAACGGATTTTACCATTGCACTTTGACGGAATAACGTAGAGGATGGGGAAGAGGGGGAAGATACATAACAGCTATAAATATAAAAATAAAAGTTACAATGTTCGGTGGTGAATAACTCTTGAACTACCGGATCGTTCTCAATCACATTTTGAACATAGATGCAATTCGAACCTGGGAAGCTTTTTGTTATTTCATTTTGATATTAGAACTTGCGGAAGAAGAGGGGAGGGTAAATATATGAAAATGATTAAAAATTGATAACTCTTGAACAATCCGACTGATCCCAATCAATCAAACATTCAATATAGATAAGGTTCGGACCTGGGATGTTTTCATTTTTTGCCTTGACGGTACAATGTAGGGGAGGGGAAGGGAGGACTATGTAAAAAAATAAAAATAAAAATGCTGTCTTGGTGACTTCATCACGCTTAAACCACGAAACTGATCTTAATCAAATTATCAACTTAGATGAGGCTCGGACCTGGGGTGGTTTTTATCATATCCCTTTGATGGTAGAACGTAGGGCAGGAGAGGGGAGGGGAGATATCTATAAAAATGAATAAAACTTAACAACTCTTGAATCACCTGACCGATCTCGATCTAATTTTCAACATAGACGACGTTCGGGCCTAGACACTTTTGTTTTAATATTTTCACTTTGACGGTAGAACATAGGAGAGGATAAGACAAGGGGAGATTAATATATAAAAATAAATAGAATAACTCTTGAACCATCAAACAGATTTCGATCAAATTTTCAACGTACATGACATTCGGGCCTGGGATAATTTTTGTCATACCGTGCCCCCAACATGGAGAGGGGAGAGGATACATAAAATCATCGAAAATGACCAATATCAAAGAGTGCTTTAGTAATAGTAAAACCATAACATATTACTATTGTTCTTTAATTTAGCCCAGCGAAATCGGGGTGCGACTTAGATTCGAGGACGTCTTAAGTTCGAGTAGTTATCGAGAAATAATAAAAGATATTAACGTGTTATTGAAATACTTTGCTAATAATAATAATAATAATAATAATAATAATAATAATAATAATAATAATAATAATAATAACTATTATTATTAGTAGTAGTATTAGTATTAGTATTATTATTGAAGATTTGATCATTCAAATATTGAAAGATCAAAATATTCAAATACCTTAAGACAATTAAACGTGTGTCATCGCCGACTAATGATCACCAAAAATTCTAAATGTAAACAAAATATTCACACATGGTTCCGACTTGAGAACCTCCAGATTATTAGCTAGCGCCTTGAGCAAAGATCCACGCTCTATATGCGCTAAATGGTATGTTTTAGTATGTTTAAATTAGATTTCCTTGACTCCAGTTACAAAATTCTAAGTTAGTATTATTCGTTCTTTCAAAATTTCTTTCGATTTTTTTAAATCATATAAGTCAATAATCTTTGGCATAGTTTATATTAATAACGTGGTTGTTCTTAAACCTTTTGTTCGCTATTTGGTTTCTTCTCCACACCAAACCTCAGATATGATACGTTTAATTCTCATACTTGTCATTTGGTTTCAAAGCAGTCACCATTATCTGGTAAAGCAATTTTGTTCGCCACGATTCATGAGTTTTGTGACAAAACACCTCAAGAAATGAGTTAAATGAAGGCTGCAATAGTTTATATCAAAGTTGAGTATTGTGAGCTAGTGACAAGCATGTAATAACGTCTCGTATTTGAAAATAATGTTAGCTACTTTTAATTCACTAACTGGTATTAGATTTAATTCAAGCTTAAAGAATTGGAATGAACAAACTCAGTGTATCTTAAAGAAACAAAACATAAGAAGAACGGATGAGATTCGAACCATGGACCACCAGTACAAAATCATGTTCACTAACCCCTCACCTAACAAGCCATCAACTTCTTTAAGTTTTATATTTGCAAGCAAATGATACAATTATACGTTTGTGCCATCAATGTTTTGCTGTTTTCCTCTTCAACAACGTAACATGTTTACGACGATTCGTTTCGTTTTCTATTAGAGCTTCTGGAGAGATGATTTGTGTTTGAGTATAGGATCTTTTGTTTCCTTTAACCGACAGTTCTAGCAAATACAACTCAATTGAAACAGCTGTAAAAAAAAAAAAAAAAAAAAAACTAGTACTGTCTTAGAAAGTATTCCTAAAATTGAGAAACTCCATCGTGCACCTTGAACAGTCACGGGAGTGCGTTCAAATTTCACTCTATTTGAAATTATGGATCGACTGAGATAAAGCATTTCAAAGGCTTGCAGTATTTGGAAAACATTCTGAGTATAAATTTGAGTTATAACTGGGTACAGATAGCACGAACTTATACGATCTTGTGCTTTTATTGTAAATGATCGATAAATATAAGAATCTACGCGGTAGATACAATAGTTCTGACATAGCAAGTATTTTGATTACCACAACCGTAAGTATTTTTAACCTTGGATGCTGGAACTCCATTAGGTCGGTTTTAGTATTTTTTCTGGTCTAGACAGATACAACCCACTTTACAAATAACATTTCATGACGCCAATGACATTTGGTAAGCATGTAAAGTGCTGTAACAAGCTGTAGCTGCGGAGGTGATATACGAAAGATGTACATTTCAAAATGAATATCTATTGTTTGGAGCGTTTTGTTCAATAAGTACCATATATCAAAGAAATTAAAACTC
The DNA here is from genome assembly GCF_964235325.1 of Thermobia domestica. Classification (NCBI taxonomy): domain Eukaryota; kingdom Metazoa; phylum Arthropoda; class Insecta; order Zygentoma; family Lepismatidae; genus Thermobia; species Thermobia domestica. The sequence continues at coordinate 306,240,214 of NC_137455.1, forward strand.
TTTTTATGTAAATAGTGTTATTTGAGTACATAGTGCATAGCAGGAGAAAGGAAAATAGCTAATTATACATGAGTTAGAAAGTGGCTGAAATAAACTGAAAATACCATATCTGGAACAATTGAAAGAAGTAAGTATTAAACCTTTGTTTCCTTTCATGGTCTCATTCCAATTTACCGTTATACGAACATCTCTTCCTTTCACCACAGATAAAAATCTGCTTATGGCATTGAAAAAGAACTAAAATTAAAATGAAGCGCTTTGTAATGTTTGAACCTGCCGGGATTAAAATCCGGGTGCACTGCGTTAAAATCCCGCAGTAAAGACTTGCTTACGCCGATCAATGAATTAATGTTGCACAAAAGCAGTCAACATGTTAAAAACCTTTTATGTGAGACTATACCGAACACTAAGGCAAATGTGAAGAACTGATAATTACTTGAGTTACTTATAATTTCCTTGAACTGAGAAACAAACCTTCCTCAAACAAAAATAGTTTCGTAACGTTCTTCAAGTTGCAACTTAAGATAGATACTGTGGTCTAGCTTAAAGAAAGGTGGCTAAAATGTTGTAATTCCTTAAATTGTATCAAGACGTGCAGCAATATTAGGTTTGGACATATTTTCTAGTAAAGTATTGAATGAAAAGGTATACTAACTAGTTCTGTAATGTAATTAATAGTTTACTTTTCCGTATTTATATGGAGGATGTGTGTAGTGGTAACGCACGACAGTGCCACACGAAATGCCCAATTTCTAATACCGTTAAATCGATTACTTTTATTTATCATATTTTATTATTTACGTAAATTCTAATATAATTTCTTATTATTGTTTATCTGCTCTCGGTTTTTAGCGCCGTTGCTACTCCATATCTGAAGGGTTCCTTATATCGTCTAAATAAATAATCAACGTGAGTAGCCGTCCCTTCCTCCAAGTGCGCCAAACCTTTATTCTTCATTACATCTTAATTTTTCGTCTTTCACCTGTGAGACGGAACAACCCTGAAAGCAGTTATAGAAGCGGTTACAGTAACTGTGTTGGAGTGGTTGTGTGTTGCTGTATTGTTTAAACTGGCCAAGGAGGAATATTTCCATCTAATGTTGTGATAGGTAGAATGGGTCATGAGGTCTTACCTCCTGCTGTCTTAGATCCTCTGGATGACTGGGATACTGCTCTCAACCGGTCGGGTCGGGACGGCTTTACCCGTGACCCGGATTGACTGACTCGACCCGACAGAGTGACCCGACCTAACAACCCCACCCGAGCTGACCAAACCCGAATAACCCGACCTGAACTGACCCGATTGACCCGACCCCACAATTCGACCCGAATAAATCGACCGGACGACCCGACAAGAGCAGGTCAGATTAACCCGACACGACAACCCGATCCGAAGTGACTTGAGTGACCCGACAATACAATCCGATCCGAAGTGAACTGACCCAACAACCGACCCGAGCTGACTTGAGTGACCTGTTCTGACAATCTAACCCATTCGAGAGAACTAGAACCTTACAAAGCTGCCACCAGAAATGTAATGCTGGCCAATTCGTAAGCATAAACCATTGATTCGGCTTTTTTTATTTGTAGTATAATTATCCTTCTCCTTATCCTCCTCCTCCTTCTCAATGTTCTGCCATTAATGACAGGAAAGTCCACTTGGCGTGAGCTGGGATCAGACTAGGGACCCCAAGCACCGGGATGAACGCTCTATCACTGAGCCGCCGAGACCCTCCCCTCACACCGTGAGTTGAATGTGAATGGAGATAAGGCGAAGGTCAGTTGTTGAACGAGACGAGGCGAGCTCTTTCAATAGATACACATGTACTTTTCGAGACGAGACTACCTTCACGACACATTTTCGAGACGAGAATGCCCCAAACCTGGTCTCGTGAGCAAGAATAGTGGGTATATCCAACATACTACCTGGTTGTGGCTGTTCAGATACACCGTGAACGTGCGTAAGAACAGAGTGAACATGGGACCTCCACAGAGCGTCATAAGGGCTTGTTTGCTGTACGAGTTCAAACTGAAGCCAACGCTGCTCCGCGGAGCGGAAGATATACCAGGCCTTTGGTGAGGGTGTCGTGACTACGTGGACAGCAGCTGTGATTTAAGAAGTTTAAGCACGGTGAACGAAACACTTGAAGACGCACCACGTGCCGGAAGGCAAACATATGTTCAAAATAAAGGTTTTCGGCCGGTGCTAGCCTCTTGGGCAGGAGAGGAGGCTTTACTTAGGTTATTATTAATTTGTTTATTTGTCTTTTTATTTATGATTATTGTCCAATCTGAGCACCGAGAGTATATGAGATGAAAATTTAACATTTATGACTGAATCCAAACAACCACAGTACGTTCAAATTCATCAAGGCTCTCCATCGGAAATCAATCCCGGAACAATGTGCGCTAAATGCACGTGACCTAATCACTAATGGTAATGGTTTTCATAAAATTACAATTAATATTTAATATCCTATTTTTATGTTCCAAGGATTAAAAGTGGTGGATAATGAAGTGAATTATCCTGATAATACATTTTTAGCACTCTCCCAACAGAAATTAATCAAGTGTAGTAAAGGAGTAATTGCCAGCTACTGTGCCAGCGGGAAGGGCTATAAAATGCATAATATTCTTGAATTATTGATAAATTATTTTTAATACAACTCTGCCACGTACATAGTATTTAAACATATATCTTTTCGTTAATAGGACTATCTTTTTTTAAAAAACGAATATTTGTATATGCATGTATCAAATAATTTCAAATGTTAAACTAAAGTACAATCCAAGAAACATCTTCGCCCTTATCTTCTTGTAGAATATGAGTTTATCCATTTCCATTTGCAACAACGAAACAGAAAGTTTTAGAATGGTAACTCCAATAAGCTAACATAAGTGTGAGCTAATATAAAAGTAAGGTTAAAATAATGTTGAAGAACTAGGTAACCACCTTCTAGGTGTTCAACCCTTAAGAGATCCGAGGTTTTGAGGCTATTTTTTAGACTTTCAGTCAAGCAGCAACTGCATCGTCACTATTTATCCTAGGATCATGGTTCATATCTCATTCTCTTCAGAATAGAGCTGGCTTTCAAATGGCAGTTGCATGCTCATACCATATACCAGGAGCGGGGAAAATGATGTCAAAAGGAAATTTTCGGAGGGAAAATTTTTTTCTCGCACTTTGGGCCCCCCTGGAGCGTCCCTGTGTGAACGTAGCCATCCAATAAAATCTGAAAAATAGTACTTGGTATACTGAATGCGTGTGCCAAATTTCAACTTTCTATCTTGAATACCAAGGGCGGGAGAAATTTTATCAAGAATTCCCACCATGCCCCAAATTACCGTAAAACACCATGACCTCAGGTAAAATATTTCCTGATACGTCCCTAATTACCCTAGGGTCACGTTTCGCCCATCATTCTCTTAAGAATAGAACTGCCTTTCAGGGGGTATGACTCACGTGTCTCCATCATGTATTTAAGGCGGGAAAATGAGGAAAAACGGGATTTTTTGGGTCTAAATATCCTTTTTTCTACTTTTAGCCTCCCTGGGCCCCCTGTTTTAATGCAGAGATCTAAAAAAAACATCTTGTAAATACTACTTGGTCGGCTGAATGTTTGTGCACAATTCCAATTTTCCAGGTGCAAAAGTAAGCCCGCCAAAAAAAAAAAATATACCGACAATGTCCCATATTCCCGTATACAGAGGGAAATTTTTAAACATTCCCTGAGACATCCCTAATTACCGTAGGGTCAGGTTTCGCCCATCATTCTCTTCAAAATAGAACTGCCTTTCAGGCGGTACCATTCACTTGTCCCCATTATGTATCTAAGGTGGGAAAATCCCGTGAAAGTTATTTTTGGTAAAAAAATCCCTTTTGAGCGTTTAGCCCCTCTGTCACCCCTGTTTTAACGCAGAAATCTGAAAAAAATCTGGTAAATACTACTCGGTGAACTGAATGTTTGTGCACAATTTCAATCTTCTAGGTGCAAAAATAAGCCTGCACAAAAATAGTACCGAAAATGTCCAAAATTCTCCTATACAGAAAGAATCAGAATATTTTGATAAAAATTCCCTGACACTTCCCTAATTACCCTAGGGCCATGTGTCGCACATCATTCTCTTCAGAATAGAACTGCCTTTCAGGCGGTACCATTAACTTGTCTCCATCGTGTATCTAAGGCGGGAAAATGAGGAAAAACAGGATTTTGGGTAAAAATATCCCTTTTTCAAGTTTTTGACCCTCTGGATCCCCCCTGTTTTAACGCAGAAATCTGAAGAAAAAGTCTGGTAAATACTACTCGGTAGACTGCATGTTTGTGCAAAATTCCATCTTCTAGTGCAAAAATAAGCCCGCCAAAAATACTTTATATACCCCCCAAAAAAAGTATTATACGAAAATATAAATTTTAGACTTATGACGTCATCACCTCCTATGTCTCGGCACAGGAAGATGTGAAACCATCCGTAATGTCTTCTGCAATGCCTCTGGACTTCAAAAACAAACAAACAAAAAAAAGACGAAAAAGCTCAAATAGGCAAGTTATAACGCAATGTACCATGAAACACCCCGTATGGTACAAACTGTACAATCAGATCCCCAAAGGGTCAATGGCACTTCTCGAGAACTATTGAAGCAATACCTAGTAGCTCAAACAAAGGAAACTGTTCAAAGTATTCATAGAGGTATGCTATATGTGATGTATGAGATATTGGATTCATACAAAAATGGAATTTGTAAATATGGATAGAATTGAAGAAGCTAAGCGTCTTTAAAAAATATTCCACCAACGATTTTTAAGATTAAAAGTAGTTACAATGGGAATTGATGACTTATGGCAAGACAACCTTGTGGACATGGATGATGCAGTATTTAAAGGAATTTCGCGTTGAGTTGAGGTTAGCTTAACTTAACGTCTCGTTCAGTAGCGACGTTATATGAGACGTTGACCTAGAGATTAATATAGAATCCGAGCCACATAAGCTCCCAGGAATCGAACCCGGTTGTCCCACGCTAAAAGCGCGTACTCAAACTCCTTTGCCACAAAGGAGCTAATAATGAATTTTCAAAATAAATAAAAGCTATAAGTATTTACTACCGAGTATTGATATGTTTTATAAACTTGCGTTTGCTATTCCATATAAAGATAAGACTGGCGGCAATGTTTAAAAAAAAAACATTTGAATCAGTTTTAAAAATAAACATCCAAAAATTTGAGAAGAGATAAAGGAAAAGAATTTTATATCATTTTTTTTACCGAATTCATGAAAAGTTATAACATTAATCATTATCAAACTTCTAGTGCTAAAAACCGTTTTATTGTAGAACGTTCTAAAAGGATTCGTAGTACCAAATTTCACAAAATTAAATCCCCACGTTAAGCGGGTTTGCATATCCAGGCTTCTAACTATGAAAAAAATTACGCTCACTCCAACCTCAATCATTTCACGAATTCAACCTGTTTTACGTATGTTATTAGGACATAATATCGATTGTGATTTATTCTAAAAACACTTTTATACATTGCAAGAGCTGTAACGTCCAAATATTTACTGAGAACTCATAGTCGTATCGGAATAAACAAAAGCGAGTATAGAACAGTAAACTGCTTTCACAAAAGACAAAAGAAGATGTGCAAAGGCATACAAAACGGTCGAGTGGTTTGGGTCAATACACTACCAATCACATGTTTGTGTGTTCAAACCCGGTAGTAAGTTGTTTCATTTTTAAGTGTCTTCCTATTTTCATCCGGAGGCTGAAAATATTTCTTTGAGTAACTCATTGAAAACTTCTTTTGTTTCAAACTCAATTAGAACCGAACATTATATGAATTGCGAATCTTAAATCCATAGCAAAAAAAAAAAAAAATAAATGAATTATACTCACTACTCCATTATCCTCTGATTTGTAACGAAAAACTATTTATAAACAGTGGTGACTTCAGAAAATTATCCTCGGGGGGAATTTCAATATGCGGGTGGAGGGCAAACATTGGTAGTCCACATTGAGCACGATCGAATATATGGTCCTGAAGAAGGAAATTTCTTAGCTCGAGAGGAGTCTCAAATTCTCCCTCAGATCACGTCCTGAAAACATCATTGTTTAAAAGCTTTTCGTAACAAATATAATATTACACTTGTTTCTCGTTCTACATTTTGAATTGGTAAAATCATAACTTATAGAGAATTATAATAAAAGCATAAAAATTACAATACCAATCATGTATAAATTATCCTGTAAGTTACGAACTTTGGGTCAGATTAAAACTCAAATGTTTGTTTTCGGATTGCACTTAGAAGTAAGTCCTCTCTATATAATCCTGATTGGAAAGCCATGTATAACTCTAATTAATTAATCAATATTTATACAAATATTTTTTTATTTTACTATTTTTACTATTCAATATTATATACACTTCATTTCCAAAATCAAAATCTCGAAAATGTATATTGTACGAGTGCAGATTCGCAAATAAATGCTTATTTATCATATATATTGGTCTCTATTCGAAATTCTATTTAATCGAATCCGACAAGAACACAGACAGAAACATCGAGAACAGGTGAAAAAAAGAGAGAAAAAAGTGCTGTAGCTGGCGGGGACTCGAACTTAGTTCGAATGGTGCTTTATAAGCCGAACGCCTTAGACCACTCGGCTATTTTTTTTCATTTGGTTACATTACAGGAACTTATAACATCTCAGTGCATATATTCATTATACAAGATTCGTAAGTAGTCAGCAAAATATTTGTTTTCGCACTGTACAGAAAATCTTTTACAAGCATTTTTCAGAAAAATAATGTAATCAAACATATTGCCACACGGATACGTATCCATGATATAGAAAGGTGATTGTCCAATTAGCCAGGTGACAGTATTGTGTTTTGTGATCGGAAAGAAACGATATTCTGGAAACAGTATATACTGAGGTTCAAACACAGTCGCATGTAAACGGCAGATGACACTTAACATTCGTGTTAACGTTCTCCAGATATCAGGTGATTGAGCACAGAATTGCAGTCTGTGTTCAATCGTATCAGGTTGAGCACACTGTTGACATATATCCGTTTGTAGTACTCCAATACGTTTTAATTTAACATTAGTAGGAACAAGCTCATTCACAATCATATACCAGGTACTCCTTACCTGCGTTGACAGAGTGACATTGTGCACATTATGCCATATCATCTTCCAGTTTTTTGTGGGAAACTTTTGCTGAACGTGCGGAACCATTTCGTTGTACAGAGGTGCAAGTAAGTACTGACCCAGAATTTTGACATTGAAATAATTGGTGGGATCCAAGAGAGGTAGATACGACCAACCTTGTACGCATTCTTTAATATACCTAGGGGCGTCTTTGAGGGATTCCATATTAGGGGGGTTGGGTGCTGGAAATGAGACCATCCAGCACGAAAGCCACTGATGTGTAATACTGTCAGGAAATTGATATTGCTTATAATTATTGGTTACGAAAAACGCCTTACATTTCTCACGTATCGAAATCAGCTCTAAGCCCCCTTGTTTCCAAGGTAGAATAAGGGTATTACGTGTGACACGAAAATAAAGTCCTGCCCAAATAAACCAACCAATAACAGAATGAAGTTTTCGAAGATAGAGGTCCGATATCGGATATATGTGAGCGTAATACCATAATTTTGCACACAAATAACTATTTACATACCAAATACGTTGGATAAGGTCTAATTTGCGTAATTTTTGTTGGAGACACAGCCCGCGCACAGTATTCAGTAATGGATCCCAAATTCTTTCATAATGGATACTGTCACTATTCGAAAATGTAACACCCAATATTTTAACTTGATCTACCACTTCAATAGTTGAGAAGGGCTCTGGAATGCCATCCATTTTCCAGTTATAAAATGTCAACACTTTTGTTTTACAAAAATTGATACGTTCACCACTAATATCACTGAATTGTCGTAATTGGGCAATAATATAGTGAAACTGTTGTAATGTCGTGCAACTAATATTCACATCATCAGCATAGGCCGTGACGGAGAGATTTTGCAGGTCGTGAAGCGGAGGTTGTATATACGCAGCCAACTTATATAAGAGAGGTTCAAGAGCAAGCCCAAAAAGAAACATGGACATTGGACATCCTTGACGAACTCCGCAGTTCAGTGAAATGGACTGACTGAGAAAACCATTTATCTGCAGTCGAGCTGTCGCCGTACTATACAGTTGCTGTATGATGTTAAGGAAGCTAAGCGGAAATTTATATGCACTGAGTACTGCAAAAAGATAATCATGTGATAAGCGATCAAAGGCATTTTGAAAGTCCAATGATATAAGACAGGCCGGTTTCCTAGCAAAAACAAAGTATCCTACTACATCTCGGATCTTCGTAAGTGCATTATACACATTCTTTTCTTTATTGAGCGCTGCTTGAAACGGACTAATTTTATCAGCAAAGAGATTGCGCAGACGCTGCACTAAAAGTTTGGTGAACAATTTTAAGTCGGTATTTAACAAAGTTATAGGCCGATAGTGTGTTTCATCTGTGACGTCTGCAGATTTTGGAAGAAATATCACGTGACCCTCATTTTGTAGAAAGTTCGGAGATCGTAATAGTTCATTATAGAGGGCAAGCATATCCTTTCCGACTATGTCCCAATACTTTTGATAGAATGCATACGATAATCCATCTGCCCCAGGACTGGAATCGCGATTACACTGAGCCAGCGTCCTACTTATTTCCTCTTCTGTGATGGGCGACATTAAGCACTGTCGCTCCCTGTCCGACAGGACGGGAAGGGGGAGATTCAGGTATTGCTGGTATCCATCGTGAGGTGCGTCATGTTTGGCGTACAAGTTCCTATAGTGATCGAAAAATACCTGCTGTATCTCGGGGAGGGATGTGATCGTTCGATTATCATGCTTTATTACGTCAATAACCTTAGCAACCCGACGTTTATGTTGAGCCATGTAATGATACAGGGTAATATGTTCATCGGGAAGACAACCACCAGGAGGCAGGCTATGGGCATATTTTCTGACCGAAGTAGCCTGGATTTGTTTGATCCAAGCCTTCGTTTTGTTAATTGCTATCATATTTTGCTGTGAACTGGGAAGGAACCATAACTCCTGGAGAGCTCGATACAGATATGCGAGACTTTCTCGTTTTTCTCTTTGTACTTCAGCACCTTGCCATTTAAAAAAACTCTGTATTTTCGGCTTAACGTATTTAACCCACCATTCATTTAAAGTTGGATAGTAATGACGTTGTCGGAGCCAGTACTCCCATTTCAGACGAAAGATGCATTTCGTTTCAGCATGATTAAGTAATTGATTGTTTAATTTCCACTCCGTCTTTCCGTAAGTAACCGAAACACCTAGGTTGTATTTGCATGTCCAGAGTATTGCTGCGTGATCACTGAATGGTATAATCCGTAAATGAATATCGGTGACAGAAGCGATTAAGTCAGGTGTTGTATGACATCGATCAATGCGACTAGACATATTTTGAGTCTTATAGGTAAACTGAAGATCCTGTAGGTGTTGAACCCAAGCGTCCTTGAGTTTAAGGGAGGAAATTAATTTTTGGAGAGCAGGGGAAGGAATGAACTTCGAGGTAGTGTCTATCCCACGATTCACAACATTAAAGTCCCCAGCCAATATTATTTTTGTGGGAATAGTGGGAAATAGGGGCAAAATGTCTTCATTGTAAAACTGTTCTCTGGCATTCCTATTATTTGAACCACTCGGGGCATAAATGTTAATCAGATTAAGACCATCACAAGTTACGGCGATACCCCTGCCAGATGGAAGATACACAACATTCCTAACCTCGACACCTCTTTTGCACAAGATGGCAGTACCTCGGTGCTGAGGGCCCACGTTCACATAGGCTCGATACATAGGCAGGAAGTCAAAATTCTGAAATGCTACTTCTTGCAGTAATATGAAGTCAGCCGATGTTTGCATGATAAAACTACGTAATAGATTACGATTACTATCACTAGAAATTCCTCGAATATTTAACGAGATATAGGATCGTGAAGTGGAATTAGGAATTGCTTGCATAAACAATGTATAAACAATTAAAAAAATAAATAAACAATACAGGGCAAACACTTCCCTGCAAAACCTTGGACTTCCCGACACATTAGTAAACACTATGGTTATGTTCATAGAATGGAAACACCAACGATAGCGATGTATTGTGGATCGAAGGACAATAGGAGCTTCTTACCTCGGAAGTATAAACAAGTAACATTCCTGCCCTTGAAGAGGAAGGAAGTCTTTACAGGGAACACTTGCTTTGAATGTTGCGTGAGACATTGGTGTTAATCGACAGGTATACACGGAGCAACGTGTTATTCATTGACTATTGCTATGTTATCACGTGCCACTGCCGCTGGCAGCGATACAGTCTGAGAATTCCACACAGACAACTCACTTGTTTTCGATACATTGTCTTGCAACCTTTTTGTTTTCCTTTTTTTCAAAACTGGGTCACTCACTACAGCCACTGAAGGGGGAGAAGGAACTACCACAGTGGAGGGGGAAGGGGAAGGAGAGCTAACAGACTCTTCTTGTTTTTGTGGGCACTCAGACGAAGAAACAGTATGCACAGCGTGTTGTGGCTCTCGTAGTTGTATAGGGTGCTCACAGGTGACACCACTATCTTCTTTCCGTTCCTCTGGGTCTGTTGTGGCAAGTGGTTCAGAATGACTTGAAAGAGGGGCGAAGTCCTTATCAGCATGGAGATTAACATCCTCGGCAACTGAAGTATTTTCCAATTCCATATTTTGGGAATTAGGCTCATTAGTCATGGTTTTTGCACTAAAAGATGGATAAAAGTTCGGAGTGGTGGGCATTTTTCCAGTAGAAAGTTCGGTCATCTTAAATCCAGTAACGGGAACGGAAGGCATCTGAGCTTTCGTTTTGCGAGGGCAGGAACTTGCAACGTGGTTAAGAGCCAGACAAATGAAGCACGTGGGTGGTTGACCTTGATACATCACAGTAGCACGACAACCTCGTACCACAATTTTTGAGGGAATATGTTTTCCTAAACACATTTGCACAGTACGATTGCCATTGTAAATGGGAAAAGGGAGGGTATTCGACCACATTTCTTCATTTATGGACATGATCTTTCCAAAAGGGCAAAGCACAGCACTAAGTTCATCGTTACTAATTTCCATCGGGAGATCCAAAATGCGTACACGAGTGTACTGTATACTAGCATTTGAAAGTATGACCTGACTTACTGTTCCATTTTCATGTCGAAAATCCAGTGATTCCGGGTGTCGTCGTAAAAATGTGTCAACATTCTCTTGCGATTTAAATTTTAAATATAAGCTATAATCATCATTGTGAAGTTGAATAGCTTCAAGATTGTGTATCGATAACTGTAACTCGTTAATTAACCAAGTCTGGATGAGCGCAACCGAAGGCCGGATATTTCGTGTCGTCTTCTCAAATGCAAGCCGCACAGTATTTTTCCGAAGGTTATTCATGGCAAGAAAAAACAAAACTGGGTACTATATTCAATAAACTGCTTGTCACTGGTATGAACTGTTATTTTTCACTGTTACACTGTATTTCCTATTACTGAGAACACACGACTTAGTACAGCAAATTAAACACTCAAACAATTTCAAACGAACGTAAGAAGCTCGTTGAGATCTGAGGCACACCACAGCGATGTTCACTACACCGCTGCTCAAGGCAAACTCCGCTATGGTAACAACTAGTGATTTTAGCAAAGGCTTCAAGTAGTAGTTCTTATTACAGAATAACATTTTCTATTGCCTAAAATTTAAACCTAATTTACTTTGACATAATATATCTATTAATTTGTTTCATGAACACGTTTTCGTTACTTTGATGAGTGATGTATGTTGTTGATGTAGATTCTATTACACGTTCATTCGTAAATATTATAGAAAGTATCAGGGTTATTTATGATTTTTCATGGAAATTGACTGGCGCATGCGCAGTACACATACAGTTTAATTGGAAGGCGAGGAAGGAAACGCTAACACACTGTTAGAATGTTTCATCGCTGTGAAGTATAAAGAACAGCTAAAATGTATTTTACGCTTGTCATTGCGTAAAGAATCACCAGGTTAATGTTTGTCCAAGTTCTCACTGATCAACTGGACTCATAAAAAATAATTAATATTGTCATTACTGCACAATATGAAGAATAAAGAACGTAAATTACACCACATTGTTCTCGAATTCGAACCTAGCTAAGGAAGGGACAATAAACAAATTGCGATTTATTCATTCGAATTGAGATAATTCAATGAAACTAGAAATTACACAATCAAAAGGAAAAACATCGTTAAAATGACAATAATACTTTTATCCGAGATGTGAAATAGTTATTAATTAACTGAAATAAAAGTAATATTGGGCATGATATAGAGTAAGAAAAAAAAAGTAAATGTATTCTTAGAAACGTTCAAAGTAAATTCACAAATACTTTTTGAAGATATACTACTCTTCCTTAACGTTTTAACGAACTAATAAGTGAACAAGCAAAGGAAAAGAATGAAAAACGAAAGTATTGCTCTTGAAAAAATATAAATAAATGAAAAATAAATGTTTACACAAAAAATGACACACTAGTACTTCGTGTAATCACCTGCAGAGTCAATAACTTCTTGAAGTCTGGAGGGAATACTAGATACAAGTCTCGAGCAATACGACGGTGTGTCACGAAAATGTTGCCACAGTTCCATAACATGATTTTGAAGAAACGTTTGGTCTCTGTCTTCACGTCTCTCTTCCCATTCTTGCACCATGTAGGCCCACAGATGTTCAATTGTGTTCAAATCTGGTGATAGAGGGGGCCACTCAATACAAATTAACTCTGGATGTTCACTTAGCCACTCTCGTGTTTGCCGGGAAGTGTGAACAGCACTGTTGTCATGCATAAATATATATTCTTCCTGTTCGGGGAAGTTTCTTTCTAAGGACGGTAACAACGTATTTTCGAGGATATTAATGTAAACACTGCTGTTTATTCTCTCAGGCACCGCAACCAAATCTCCAGGACCAGCAGCCGTCATGTATCCCCAAAAGTGTGCTGATATTCGCCCTGAACTAGAAGTTCTGATAATATTTTGTTCAGCATACCTGGTTCCGCGCGGTCTATACAATATAATTCTGCCTTGTTGGTTAGACTTGAAAACCTTCTCGTCGGTCCAGATGACTAAGTCCCAATATGACTGAGGTTTGGTTATGTTATTCTGTGCCCATTCCACTCGTCTGGCCTTGTGAGTTTCAGTCAGGAGAGTCTTCCTAGCGGGTCTTGAACAGTGTAGACCAGCCCCCAATAATCTTCTTCTTATTGTTTCGTGAGAACAATTATATTCTCTGGCTTTGTCCAAGAGGATTGACGTGTGGCGTAGAGGTCTGTTGATTACTTCTGTAACTAAAGCTTGATCTTGAGCTACAGTTGCCACTTTTGGCCTTCCACTTCTTGATCGAGACCTGAACCATTCACCACCTTCTTCATGTCGCTGAACCCATTTCTTGACCGTTTTCTTGTCACATCCCAGATCTCTAGCAATCTGAGGCACAGTTTGTCCCATTTTTGCTCGGCCTATGATTTCTCCTCTCAGAGCAACAGATAGTTCTCCACAACCTTTAGAGCGAGGCATTTTCAGAACCTGTTAGAAATTTGCGTTCTGGCGTGTATGACAAATGTCGGTAAAGTGCATCTTTCTGTTTCTACTGCGCATGCACCAGTCAATTTTCATGAAAGATCATAAATAATCCTGACAATAGTTGTAATATTTATGAACGAATACGTAATAGAACCTATATTAACAACATCATTCATCAAAGTAAAGAATACCGTAAACATAAAACAATTTCAACAGACTATTACATCAGGCCAAAATAGGCTTAAACTTCAGAGAATACAAAATAAATTTCATACTGTAACAAAAGATTGAACATGAAACACCCTTACTACGTTTTCAACTTGTCATATTAGCCGAGTGGACTAAGGCATTCGGCTAGAGATTCTGAGGCACCATTCAAGAGTAGTTCGAATCCCACTACAGTACAATTTGGTTTTACCTCTTTCTTGACGTTTCTGTCAAGATCCTGCCGGATCCTATTAAATATAATTTCGTAATACGCTAAAATATACGTAATATTTGAAATTCTTAACCTCCCATTTTTACATTTTTCAAGCTCAGTTAAGAAGAAAGAGGGAAAATGAAAGTACAAAGATTTACAATAATTACTTAGCATTTACTGTCATTGTAATTGTAGATATTTTATTTATGAAAATGTATAATGAACTAAAAATATATTTAGTAGGTCACATGTCTCCATTTTTCGATTCTAACTTGAACGTTACAGTTTAGGCGGTGACATATCAAAGACCCAGGGGGTTGAGGGGGTTGTAACCCCTCCCATTGAAACTTTTATATTCTGTTGAAATAAAAAGTGTTTCAGTTTATAATCTTGGAAAAGCAACAATCACTGTGTGTGGAGAACGATTTATTTATACTACGATTTATCACTTCCAAATGTGTAGAAGATGTGACTTGATATTGTGCATAAGCATTCAAGAAATATAACATAACGAAGGGACTTCGTAAACCCTTCACGCCACCCCAGGAGGAGGAAGTGCGTCCCGCCGTCCCCCGGTTAGGAACTACTGCTTGCGAGGGAAACATTCTAACAGTGTGTTAGCGTTTCCTTCCCTCGCCTTTCAATTGAACTGTCTGTGTACTGCGCATGCGCCAGTCAATTTCCATGAAAAATCATAAATAACCCTGATACTTTCTATAATATTTACGAATGAACGTGTAATAGAATCTATATCAACAACATACATCATTCATCAAAGTAACGAAAACGTGTTCATGAAACAAATTAATAGATATATTATATCAAAGTAAATTAGGTTTAAATTTTAGGAAATAGAAAATGTTATTCTGTAATAAGAACTACTACTCGAAGCCTTTGCTAAAATCACTAGTTGTTACCATAGCCGAGTGGTCTAAGGCGTTCGGCTTATAAAGCACCATTCGAACTAAGTTCGAGTCCCCGCCAGCTACAGCACTTTTTTCTCTCTTTTTTTTTCACCTGTTCTCGATGTTTCTGTCTGTGTTCTTGTCGGATTCGATTAAATAGAATTTCGAATAGAGACCAATATATATGATAAATAAGCATTTATTTGCGAATCTGCACTCGTACAATATACATTTTCGAGATTTTGATTTTGGAAATGAAGTGTATATAATATTGAATAGTAAAAATAGTAAAATAAAAAAATATTTGTATAAATATTGATTAATTAATTAGAGTTATACATGGCTGTCCAATCAGGATTATATAGAGAGGACTTACTTCTAAGTGCAATCCGAAAACAAACATTTGAGTTTTAATCTGACCCAAAGTTCGTAACTTACAGGATAATTTATACATGATTGGTATTGTAATTTTTATGCTTTTATTATAATTCTCTATAAGTTATGATTTTACCAATTCAAAATGTAGAACGAGAAACAAGTGTAATATTATATTTGTTACGAAAAGCTTTTAAACAATGATGTTTTCAGGACGTGATCTGAGGGAGAATTTGAGACTCCTCTCGAGCTAAGAAATTTCCTTCTTCAGGACCATATATTCGATCGTGCTCAATGTGGACTACCAATGTTTGCCCTCCACCCGCATATTGAAATTCCCCCCGAGGATAATTTTCTGAAGTCACCACTGTTTATAAATAGTTTTTCGTTACAAATCAGAGGATAATGGAGTAGTGAGTATACTTCATTTTTTTTTTTTTAGCTATGGATTTAAGATTCGCAATTCATATAATGTTCCGTTCTAATCGAGTTTGAAACAAAAGAAGTTTTCAATGAGTTACTCAAAGAAATATTTTCAGCCTCCGGATGAAAATAGGAAGACACTTAGAAAAGAAACAACTTACTACCGGGTTTGAACACACAAACATGTGATTGGTAGTGTATCGACCCAAACCACTCGACCGTTTTGTATGCCTTTGCACATTTTCTTTTGCCGTTTGTGAAAGCAGTTTACTGTTCTATACTCGCTTTTGTTTATTCCGATAAGGCTATGAGTTCTCAGTAAATATTTGGACGTTACAGCTCTTGCAATGTATAAAAGTGTTTTTAGAATAAATCACAATCGATATTATGTCCTAATAACATACGTAAAACAGGTTGAATTCGTGAAATGATTGAGGTTGGAGTGAGCGTAAATGTTTTCATAGTTAGGAGCCTGGATATGCAAACCCGCTTAACGTGGGGATTTAATTTTGTGAAATTTGGTACGTTCAAGGAATGTACTATTGAAGAAAAATATAAATTGTTAGAAATACTACAAGAATTGGTGAATGTGTATATTAATAAAATTCATAGAAAAATATACAAAACACATATAAGGTAATAAGAATTACTGGATATACAATCAATTATTACTGAATATGATTAATTATTACTGGGAAAAGTGTATGAAAAATATAGAAGTGTTAAACCAAAATATAAAATGGTGATTATGTTCACGTAGTCCAAATATCTATTTGAGAGAACACATACACCTAACTGGTCAACAGAAGAGTTTGTTAGTAAGGTTATGCCTTTCAAATCCACAATCTGATACAATTAAAGTACAAGTTAAAAGGTGTTATTAACAAAATTATTAAAAATTACACAAAAAATATTATCTTGTTATAAAAAATATTTGAAAAGGAAGGTGATGAAATTCATGTTAAGTGATTCGAATTTCTGATTTACGTAATAGTTGGATATAAGAAAGTAACAGTACTGTAATTTAATATATTTATCATTTTATGTATATCTCCAGAAAAAAAAAAATATTATTAAATGAGCTCTTTCGTTACTAAGTGATTAGCGCACGCGCCTTTGGCGTTGGAAACACGGTTTCAAAACCAGTTAGAAGCTCATGTGATTCGGATCACACGTTAATCAGTAGGTTCAGTTCCATACAACCTAGCTGCTGAAAGTGTCGTTAAACTCAAAATCAAATCAACTCAATATTATTAAAAATAATAAGATTTATATTTGTAAGAATTTCGAGAAAACGTTAAAACTAAAATATGAACAAAAAATGAAATAAAAGCCAACAATCACAGTAGAAATTAGTAGGGATCGAAGATCTAATTAATCATGTTATATTAAATGGAAAAAGTTATGCGGACAAAATGGAATAAAAGGTCATTCTTGATTAAGGAAATGTGAACTGATTAAGATAATTGAACATCATCAAGACGAATATCATCACCAAACATCAGGAAACATCCGTTTCAATAGTTAAAAATGATTATATCACCAAGACTTTAAAAAAAATCATTTATATAGTCTGCTAATAATATGATGATAACGAGTTAAAAGAAGACATAGTAAGAAAGGCAAACGCAATCTTAAATTGCAAGAAAAGAAAGAAGTGTTAAAAAGTATCCAATGCTTAAGTTGATAAGAAATTTTGATGATAAAGAATTAACCAACTGTGCAATTTACATTTTCATGACTCAGAAAAGCAATTAGAGAAATCTATCTGATCGTCATAAATACCCCACCGGGATGGCTAGTGGTTAGACATTATGCAGTTATGTAGTTATGGCTCTTTATTACGCAATAAATTGTTCTTTACCATGATTTGAAAATTATTGTTTGGTTCAGTAAGTGACATTTTGTTCCCGCAAGTAAGAAAATAGTTTAGTAATTGAGCTGAGTGCATTATGATGATGATGATGATGACGACAACGATGATGATGATGATGATGATTATTATTATTATTATTATTATTATTAGTAGTAGTAGTAGTAGTAGTAGTAGTAGTAGCAGTAGTAATAGTAGTATTAGTATAAAGATAATCAAGAAACTTTGGTCGCTTTTCCACTTACCACCTTCAAACATCGATATGTCACCTAAGATACAATTCGAAAATTAAAAGCATCGACGACCTTCTGCCAACGTTAAGGACAGCATGGATTCCGTCGCGGTAGAATTTGTTAGGCCGTGAAGCGAAGAAAGTATCAAATACATTTTTACCTCTACTGTGGATTCTAACTAGCGTCTTCTAAGGTGGTGATCCAAGAAATGGAACAGATGATAATCGGGCCGTGCAATATCTGGGAAGTACAGCATATGCAATAGTGTTTCCCATCCAAAGCGTAAAATAGTGTCACGCGGATCCAAGGCACGTGGTGCTTAGCGTTGTCCTAAACAGGGGGACCCACTTGTGATTCAGAAGTGCATGATCCAGAGTTCTGAGTTCTTCTTTAACACGGCTCAACTGCTGACATTGCACATTTGAATTGGTGCTCTTACCACCTAGTAGCAGATCCCGACGCACGATGCCACGAACAGACCACCAAACACAGAGAAGGACCTTCTTCTTGTGCAGTGCTGGTTTCGGCCTGTTTGGAACCCGTTCATGCGATGCTAACCAATGATTACGGCGAGGTGAAGCATCGTACAGGACTCACTTCTTTTCACATGTCAACATCCTGAACAGAAATGGGTCCTTCCTCAGTACAGACACCAAAGAAAAACAGGTGTTTTCTCGCGTTGCCTTCTGGTTCGGGGTCAAATTATGTGGCACTCATCGAGACAATTTGTAGTGGTTTCCAAGTCGATGAACGTTCTGCCGAGTATGTGCGTGAACTTGGCAAAACCCATTTTTAGAAATTGAAAATAAATCATGTAGATCGTTTGCTTAGAGTGTGTTCAGGATTGTTTACATAAAATTTTCGTTTGTTCACGTTTTACAAACAATTTATACGAAAAACAAAATGGGCGGTGCCAAGTTCACGCATCAGAACCCATTTTCAGAAATTTGAAATAAACTATGCAGATAGTTTGCTCATCATTCGTTCATGATTGTTCGCATCAAATTTTCGTTTGTTCACGATTTATAAACAATTTATACGAAAAACATAATGGGCGGTGCCAATTTCACATACCTGAAAAATATTGCAAATTAAAAGTAAACAATGCAGAGCGTTTGCTCATCGTCTGTTCACGATTGTTCGCATAAAGGTTTCGTTTCATCACGATCATAAATAATTTATAAGAAAAAAAATTGGCAGTGAAACTATACATACCTGAAAAATATAGGAAATAAAAAAACAAACAATGCAGATCGTTTGTTCATCATTTGTGCACGATTGTTCACATAAAAGTTTCGTTTGTTTACGATTTATAAACAAGTTATACTAAAAACAAAATGGGGGGGTTCAACCTTCACGCAGGAGAACCCATTTTCAGAAATCGGAAATAAACAATGCAGATCGCTTGTTCATCGTTTGTTCATGATTGTTCACATAAACTGTTTTGCTTGTTCACGATTTATAAAGAATTTATATGAAAAAATGGGCGGTGCTAAATTCACGCAGCTGAAAAATTTCGGAAATCAAAAATAAACAATGTAGATCGTATGTAAATAGTTTGTTGACGATTGTTCACATAAAAGTTTCGTTTGTTCACGATTTATAAACAACTTATACGAAAACAAAATGGGAAGTGGCAATTTCACATAACAGAACCCATTTTCAGAAAACGAAAATAAATCATTCAGATCGTTTGTTCATTGTTTGTCCACAATTTTTCAAATAAAATTTTCGTTTGTTCACGGTTTATAAACAATTGATACGAAAAACAAAATGGCAGATGCCAACTTCACGTACCTGAAAAATATACGAAATCAATAACGAACAATACAGATTGTTTGTTCATCGTTTCTTGAAGATTGTTCACATAAAAGTTTTGTTTGTTTACGATTTATAAACAATTTATACAAAAAACAAAAAGGAGAGTGCTAATATCACGTACCTGAAAACTATCCCAAATCAAAAATAAACAATGTAGATCGTATGTCCATCGTTTGTTGACGATTGTTCACATAAAAGTTTCGTTCGTTCACGATTTATAAACAATTTATACGAAAAACAAAATTGGAAGGGCCAACTTCACATAACAGAATCCATTTTCAGAAATCGGAAATAAATCATGCAGATCGTTTGTTCATTGTTTGTCCACAATTTTTCAAATAAAATTTTCGTTTCTTCACGATTTATAAACAATTTATACGAAAAACAAAACTGGAGGTGGTAATTTGACAAACCTGAAAAATATTGGAAATCAAAACTAAATAATCCAAATAACTTGTTCATCGTTGGTTCATGATTGTTCACATAATATTTTCTTTTGTTCATGAATTATAAATAATTTATAGACGAAACAAAATGGGCGGTGCCAATTTTACGCTGCAGAACCAATTTTCAGAAATCGGAAATAAATAATGCAGATTGTTTGTTTGGTTTGCTCATATAACATTGTCGTTTATTCACGATTTATAAACAATTTATACGAAGAACAAAATGAACGGTGCCAACTTCATACGGCGAAACCCATTTTCAAAAATCGGAAGTAAACAATGAAGATCGCTTGTTCTTCGTCTGCTCATGATTGTTCAAATAAAATGTTCGTTTGGTCACGATGTGTACGAAAATAAAATGGGCGGTGTCAACTTTACGTAACTGAAAAATATTGGGAATTATAGTTAACAATGCAGATCGCTTGTTCATCGTTTGTTCACGATTGTTTGCATAAAATTTTCGTTTGTTCAAGATTTATAAACAATTTATAGGAAATACAAAATGCGCAGTGCCATCTTCACGCAGCCGAATCCAGTTTCAGAAATATGAAATAAAACATGCAGATAGTTTGTTCGTCGTTTGTTCACGATTGTTCACATAAAATTTTCGCTTGTTCACGATTTATAAACAATTTATACTAAAAACAAAATTGGCCGTGCCAACTTCACGCAGCAGAGCCTATTTACAGAAACCGGAAATAAACAATGTAGATCGTTTGTTCATCGTTTGTATAAAATTGTACACATAAAAGTATGGTTTGTTCAAGATTTATAAACAATTTATTAGAAGAAACAAAAATGGCATGTGAGTGAATCTGGCAGATCCCATTTTCGGAAGTCAAAAATAAGCCATGCACATCGTTTGTTCATTATATGCTCATATTCAATTTTCGTTTCTTTACGATTTATTAAATCATTATGCAAGAAAAGACAATGTTCGTGAACCTTGCAGAGCACATTTTCAGAAACTCAATATAAATCATGCAGATCATTTGTTCACATTTGTTCACATAAAGGGAAGCTAAACAAAAATTACATTAAAAAAGAAAATGGACTGTGCCAGTTTGAGGAAACTGGAAAATTTTAGTAAATGAAAAGTAAACCCCGCAGATCGGTTGCTGAAATTATGTTTTGTTTTGGTCGCCAAGGAGAATTTAAAATTGTTTTATAGATACTCCCACAAAAGATGTTATATTACCGTTTAGAGGGTGAAGTTTGTAGCAGTCGCATATGTAGCACAATGCATTAGGCTTTATTATACATTCATATCTATTTGATGAAGCCATACTCCAAGTAGAAGACTACAAAAAAGATACTGTTAAGGGCTTATACAGACGAATCTACTTTTTTTAAAAAACAAAGCTTTCTTAGCTCTTGTCAATCCTAGCATTTTTATTGTACGATTTAGGTTTTCTTGTGAATTCTATTTTGAGAAAGTACAAATAACAAACACTATGTGGCAAATATCAAATGCGTTTGAAGGCGAAAAAGTTTTTTCCCTAGTTATGGTCAATAAATTACTTTAACCATTGTTGGCTTTATTATTATTATTATTATTATTATTACTATTATTATTACATTGGAGCGTCGATTATCCGAACGTCAGTCAACCGAACGACCGCTTAACCGAACTGTGTACTCGCTCGCACCTGTTACTCTCCCACCCTACCGTCCATCATCCCCCGCACTCCCAAACCAAGCTTCCCACAGTAGTCGCCGCACTGAGCCACCGCTGGCGGAACATTGCTTCTAATGGGGCCTTTATAAGGCGCTGCTGACCGGCCAAGCCGCCAGTCGCACTGTTTCAACAATCAGTACACTTCTTTTTATGAATAAATTTACTGTACAGTACTTCTTTTTGGCAAATAAACATGTACAGTTCGATCATCCGAACAAACCAGTTTTCCGAATACCCATGTCTTCCAATTACATCGGATAATCGACGCTCTACTGTATTATTATAGTAGTTATTGTTGTTATTCACTGGTGAGAGTAATAACAGTAACACTTGAGATAACATTACATAAATTACTGAAACCTAAAACAGATAAATAACACTGCGAGGCATGATGAAGTATTTTTTTTCTTATGCTTTTTGTGAAAGAATTCGGTTAGAATTCTAACTCCACTGAAAGTTAACTACTCATTGGAATTCGGAGTAGGAAAAGTGTAGTTATATTTGAAATGATAATAACAGGAATAATGAAAATTTACAAGTATTCCCTATAACATATTTTAATTGATTTGAGCTAAGCATCTTTCTCAGCAACAGGGCTACATGAGATTTGAACATACGACTTTACGTGAGATCCGAACCACATGAGTTACCGGCGTGAATCGAACACGAGTCTTCCATGAGAAAGGTGCGTACGTTTGTTGCTTAGTCAGGAGGAAACTCCTCAGTAAAAGAAAATAAACAAGATTACATTTGAATGTTATTGACAATTCAATACAATACGCATTTTACTTTCTTTGTAGCTCCTCGTCGCTAATCGGTTAGCATACGCGCCTTTTGCGTAGGAGTTCTGGATTCGATTGCCGGCGGGAGTTCATGTGATTCGTATTCCACATTAGGCTGTAGGTCCAAGTCTCATATAGCCTCGCTGCTGAAAGGGATGCTAAACTAAAAATCAAATCGGACATTCTCATAATCCTTAACCGTCCTACAAGCAAGAATGTTAGGAATATTCAAAAAAAAAAAAAAAATGCGTCAACAAACTACGATCTTGGCCAAGAATTTTAGGAATGATCAAAAAATGCATCAAAATATTAGGATATTCCTCAATAACTGGTTTTTGGATCAGGGGCCACAAAATTTGTCAACGGTCCGTAAATTGAGTTTTCATACCTTTTACGCATATCATAAGCATATCATACTAAGCTAATTTAAGTGATATTTTGAGTTTGGCTACACTATATGTAGTTCTTCAGATATAAGGCCTTCAAGAAAAGTTCTGATTCAAATATGTAGGAATTTTTTGGATGAGGCGCCATAAAATTTTTAAACAGCCCCTAAATCGACTTTACGGAATAAGCACATCATTCTGAGTTATGTGCAACTCTGTTCATCCCGACTATGGAACTCACTAAAGAAATAATAAACACTTCTGACCAGACACTTGTTTATTAAAAATAAATTACAGTGTAATGGTTTTGACAACTTAACGTTGTCTTCATCAGACACTAACTGAAAGATATATCCTAGAGAATAGATATTTATACTAAAAGTGAAAGTACTAAAATTCATTGCGTGTACGGGAAGCCACTTGAGTAGTACTTCCCCGGGCGTCATTTGTCGGCCACCTGCCCTGACCTAATTACCCTCTCGGCCTTGTTTATCATCAGACATCTGTAACACACCTGTTGTTTATATTTGAGCAATTGCCTTAAAACTTTCTCTTAATCTTCCTATGATGACTATTAGATATAAATAACAGACTATACTACATACAACTGATTATCAATACAGCAAGATATATATATATATATATATATATATATATATATATATATATATATATATATATATAGAGAGAGAGAGAGAGAGAGAGAGAGAGAGAGATAGAGAGAGAGAGATAGAGAGAGAGAGAGAGAGACAAAAATAAACTATAAAATATAACAATATATAAAAGTCTATATAACTATATACAATATCAAACTATACATAATATTAAATATATGAATATGAATTACATATAAATATGTTCAAATTTTTTCTTCTACTTCAATTTGTTCCAATAAAATATCCCATAGATCATGTACTAACAGTTCACTTTTCCAGTTCATTAATTTGTCACTTTTCTCTTTCTTTATCCTTCGTACTTCCTTCCATTTCCTTATCATTGATCTGTTCTCCCTTTGTAGCCCCTTTACACCTTCCCAATCTATATTATGCCCCGTTTCTTTAACATGTTTATATATGGCATTATTTTCTCTGTTAAGTCTCACATCATCCCTATGTTATTTAATTCTCTAATTAAGTTATTTCCCTGTTTCTCCTATGTATATGATAACACAATTTTTACACGTCACTTTATACACTACACCTTCATCTTTCTCACATATTTCCTTCATTCTACTTTTCGCTTTCTTAATCATTTCCAAAATTCTTCTTCCTCCGTTTCTATACGTCTTCACACCACCACTTCTAAGTAAGTTTTTTTATTACTTCTGTCTTTTCCCCGATGCTCTCTATCCCGTGCCATTTGTTCTCCTCCTCTTCTTTCTCTCGTTTCGCCTTCTTTTCCTTCTTTCTTCTTCAATTCTGTTCTTCCTTAACTTCTCTTTGTTGTACCCTTTCTGCTCTACTAGGTTGTGGAACTTCTCTATGTCCTCCTTCTTTTTCTCTTCTTCAGTATCTATTACTTCTATTATTTTCTTCATTTTCCTTATGAAGTTTCTTTTGATGCGGTAATCCACATAACTCCTTCTCTGACAGTAAACTCCTGCCGCACATTCTTTCCAATACCATCTTGTTGTAAATCGTCCATCGTTTCACTCTATAGTCATGTCCAGAAAGTTTAGAATATTGTTCTTCTCCAATTTTATTTCCAGCCTTATTCCTTCTTCTTCATCTTCAACCTTCTTTACGAATTTTTCCGGTTGTCTCTCTGTTACTCTCCATACCCCCAAACAGTCATCCACGTATCTGCCAATTAATATTGGGTTGTTTCCACCTTCTTCTATCACTTTCTGCTCCCATCTATTCATCAACAGTTCTGACAACACTGGGCTTAATATTGAACCTATATTCAAACCTTTCTTAATCGTGACTAGCTTCTTCCCTATTGTGCAAAAATTATTGTCACATATTACTTTCGAGGCTTTCACTATTTTCTCTTTCTTGCAGTTTCTTATTTATTTCCCTTTCACCTCTTCTTCCATGACTTTCACAATTTGGGAATGTTTTCTGCAAATGTCGTTATGATCGAACTGTGAAAAAAATATCCCTTCTACCGAAATGCCGAAATTTTACATACCTTTACAACATGTGCATTAAAAATGTAATATTGACTTCCATATGCCGAACAGAACTATAGGACAATACATTCAGACAATGTAACTATCAGTTTGTACTGGAGTGGGGGATTTTATGTACTGAAATATTGCACGAAAAATTCTCTTTCTGCAAAATTCCGATTTTTTTCTGCCAACAGCTGGCAATGCTGCAATATATAACTGCACTGGCAATCCTCGGATAAATATATAGTCATAAAATATACGTTGACACCAACAATTTATTTTCTATTCACAACCACACACACTAGAAAATGGTTTTCCCATGGGATGACCGTATTGTCAAAGAATTTCGAAGGGGTAAATGTCAAACATACTTAGGGGACAAATGAGTTGCGTTGTTGTTGTAATAGCAATATACAAAGAAGTGTAACAACGGTTTTGCTGCCGTCGTAAAGCAAGATGTACTTTTTGGATCTGGCAACAATGCGTAAAGCTCACTCATGCGCCCACGATCCAATCACCTGTTCATTCGACAGGCTGAAACTTGTTGGTGGCATGCAGGTGTGTGTCCGCGCTCTCTTTTACTGTATGTGTCTTGGTTGAGAGGTGGTTGGTGGTGAATGTATATACAGTAAAGTATTTGAATTAAACTGTGAGTGTTTGTGTTATTTGAACGAGTGTCGGTTTTCATGAAAACGCCCCGCACCTGCAAGAACAATCCTGATAACTTTTGTTATATTTGTGCAGACGATATTTGTGGTAAAAGAAGGCGACCACTTACTGATGCAGTAAAGAAAGCCTTTTCATTGTATTTCGGTTGTCGAGTGGGAGACAAAACTTGTGCTCCACACGTGTGCTGTACTTCGTGTTCTTCCGTACTAAATGCTTGGATGTATGGGAAAAACGTCTCCATGAAGTCTGGCGTGCCTGCTATTTGGCGTGAACCCACAAATCATGTGTCTGATTGCTATTTTTGTATGACACCGCCCTTGAAGAAAGGAATCAATACCAAAAGGAAGAGAAATATCGAATACCCTGACACCCCATCTGTAATTCGCCCTGTGCCTCATGGACAAGGACTGCCAGTTCCTGTTCCAACAATATCAAGCAGTGATAGCGATAATACTGATCCTACACATTCAGTCGAAGAAATGAATCCATTCACCAGTGTTGTTGATCCTTCATTTACGCCATCTTCATCTAACGAAACACACAAAATCACACAACGTGAACTCAGTGATCTGAGTAGGGATTTAGACCTCCCGAAGTGTAAAGCTGAAGTGTAAGCCCCACGACTGAAGCAGTGGAACCTTCTAGCTGAAACAGTGCGCTTGTCAGTTTTTCGGGATCATCAGAAAGAACTTGAGAACCATTTCAGTACTGAAGGTGGCATTATATTCTGCAGTGATGTTGAAGGTTTGTTTCATGACCTACATATTTCATACAAGTCGGACGAGTGGAGACTATCCATAGATGGTTCCAAAATGAGCCTGAAGGGTGTACTGTTACATAATAATAACGAACGACCGTCCATCCCTGTTGCATATGCTGCTTTGGCGAAAGAAACGTACACTACGTTGAAATCTGTTGTACGCGTCATTAGTTACAACTGCTCTGATTCCTGGCTCAAAAAATATTGTCAATAAACCTCTAGTGAACCTTCAGAAAATTGTTATCCCTCCACTGCATATCAAGTTGGGACTTATGACAGCGCTTGTAAATGCAGTGAACACGAATGAAGCAGCATTCGGATATTTGTGCATGAAGTTTCCACGATTAAGTACAGATAAGATCAACAGGAAATATTCATTGGTCCACAGATACACCAGCTCCTAAGTGACCCTGAATTTGAGGCCACTCTAACCCCTGATCAGCTGCATGCGTGGCGTTGTTTCCGTAATTTGACCACATTGTTATTGGGAAACAAGAGAGCCGACTTTTACAGGGACCTTGTGGATGAATTAATTCATACTTATCAAACATTGGCTGCTACGTGACACTGAAAATGCTCTTTCTTTACTCAAACCTCGACGTCTTCCCAGAGAACTGTGGTGCTTTCAGTGATGAACACGGTGAGAGATTTCACAGGGATATTTCTCTCATGGAACATCGTTACACGGGTCGGTGGACAGCTGCAATGTTCGCTGACTTCTGTTGGACGCTACAGGGGGATGCTGCAAACACAACCTACAAGAGGAAGGTAAAGAAACGGCGCATTCATTGAAGGTGAGTGCATTCATTTATCCTAGGCAATGAATTTGTGTACAATTTACTTTTGTGCAGCAGTAACGAAGGTCCGAGGACCAATTTATTTATTTACTTATTTAGCCAAAAATGTAGTAGACATGGGAAATTTGCGGTATTTCAGTTCAAAGGATAATATTTATTCTCAGTTCGATCTTCTTGATGGCACATAATGTTAACAGTCTTAGAATATTTTTTCCAGCATTCTTTCCAGTTATTTATTACAGTATTGCCAGCTGTAGGCAAAAAAGTCGGAATTTTGCAGAAAGGGAATTCTCGTGCAATATTTCAGTACATAAAATGCACAGACTGATAGTTACATTGTCTGAATGCATTGTCCTATAGTTCTGTTCGGCATACAGAAGTCAATATTACATTTCTAATGTACATGTTGTAAAGGTATGTAAAATTTCGGCATTTCGGTAGAAGGGGTAATATTTTTTTTTCACAGTTCGGCTCGCTTCTATCATACAGACATTTGCAGAAAACATTCCCAATATTAACAGGTTACTTTTCAAATATAAAATATAATTTTACTATTGCAGGGTTGTCAGTTAAAAAAAAATAAAAATTCGGATTTTCCTCTAAAAAAGGGATATTTTCGGATATATGGGTATATAATTTCCCAACGGTATCGGTTACCGGAACGATTGTTAAATTTTCAGAACGTACGGTCATCGACAAATTGAAAGAGATATAACACATTCCGTAACGATAAATAGGGAAGTAATTATACGTTCCTGAGTAAAACCTAATAAATAAATGTGAAAAACATGAATTTTTAGGTAAATTCCACATTTGCTGGCAATCCTGAGCTACCAGGTAATTTTAAGTGTGATATTCATGTTCAGCGCCTCAAAATCTATAAAGATTGGTCACTTTCGTTTTTGTAAAAAAAATCCACTGTAGACCAGTGTTAATGAACTGGAGAAGTGGACTGTTAATACATGATATATGGGATATATTATTGGAATAAATTGATGTAAAATAACAAGATTGAACCTATTTATATGTAATTTATATTCAAATATTTAATATTATATATAGTTTAATATTGTATATAGGTTTATGGAGTTTTATATACGAGGGTTAGTACGAAAGCTTTTAGATATGCTTTGTTGTGGCACAGTATTTGAATTGCAACAATTGCGTTCGGTAGTAGTATCCAGAGTGAAGAAGCGAAGCAAGTTTCAACTCGCCTCGCTTATCGGAGTGGCCGTATCGCCTTCACTTGTTTGTTGATGTGAGCAGTATTTGGCTGTCTAGAATGGAGCTCGAAAGGGAACATTTTAGGGCAATGATCCTTTACGATTTCAAAAGTGGTTTGAACGAGACACACAGCCTTGACCGTTTGCAGGGAGATTTGGGACCTTGTTCCTTCCCGTGCTACAATTTTTCGGTGGTTTGGTGAATTCAGAAGAGGCCGGACATCGCTTAAAGACGAAGAGAGAGCTGGACGTCCGGCAACAGCTGTGTCAGATTAAAACATTGCCGCTGTGGAACAAATGATTCGAGAAAATCCACGAACAACCATCAAGGACATTGAATCTACAGTAAACATTGGATCGCCAGCAATAGCAAAAATTCTTCATGATCATCTTCGGCTCAGGAAGGTTTAGTCTGATTGGCTGCCTCACACTTTGACTTAAGAGCAGAAGCGCATGCGTGTGGAATGGTGTGAAGAAATGCTTCCAAAATTTGATGGAGGCAATTCTCGACGCGTGTCTGACATTGTTACTGGTGATGAGATTTGTAGAAAATGGATCGATCTGGAACATATGAGGACAGCATTGGCCAACTCACAAGCCCCTGAGAAATTGAGCACCGTACACCGTGAGCCCACGGTCTTTTACGACCTCCATTTTAGGGGTGAATTTATTCCCTTTTATGAGCACTTTTTAAGGGGTGGTCTCGTTCCCTTTCAACTCTTATTTTAACACAGCAGAACTAGTAAAAGAGTATGACTTATTTTCCAACCCCTCTTAACACATAGCATAACAAGGGTGTACTCGTTCCCTTTTATGAGCATTTTTTCAACATAGCAAAGGGGTACGAGGGGTGTATTCATTCCCTTTTATGAGCATATTTTCCAACCCCTATTTTAACATAGTAGAACAGATAATACGTAACATAGCAAGGGTGTATTCGTTTTTACGAACACACAGCAGAACAGATATACATACCGCAGCTAATAAAAGAGCATGGCTTATTTTCCAACCCTTATTTTAACATAGCAGAAATTACACTGAGACTATGAACACACAGCAGAGCATAAGACTACGTAACACACAACAACCTCCATTTTAGGGGTGGACTCGTTTTGAACCCCTTAGCATAAGACTATATAACATAGCAGTTCCGAACACATAGTAGAGCAGATAATAAACACAACAACCTCCATTTTAGGGGTGTATTCGTTCAATTTTATGAGCATATTTTCCAACCACTATTTCAACATAGCGCATCAGACAGAGACTACGAAACATAGTGAAGATTAGATAACACATAAGAGTACATAACATAACAAGGGTGTATTCATTCTCTTTTATAACCACTTTTTAAGGGGTGGACTCGTTCCCTTTCAACCCTTATTTTAACATAGCAGAAATAGTAATAGAGTATGACTTATTTTTCAACCCTTAATTGAAGATAGCAAAGAATACATAAGACTACGGGGGTGTATTCCACCCCTATTTGAACATAACGAACATAGCAGAGAATAGGGGTGGTGAACACACAGCAAGGGTATATTCGTTTTCAACCCCTTAGCATCAGACTACATAACATAACAGAACTAGTAAAAGACTACGGCTCATTTTTCAACAACACATAGCAGACATAAGACTACGGGGGGGGGGAGGTACTCGTTTTTCAACCCCTATTGTGACATAGCAGATAATACATTTGAACCCTATAGAAAAGATTCTTTTAAGAAGTGAACTTCTTCTAACCTATATTTAAAGATTGCAGAGGAATGCGAACTTCCGTGTTTTGTTATCAGTTACATAATAACTTCCGCCATATGTGGATAATTCTCATTAAGTCATTCATCCGGATTTTAAAAACATTTAGCTAGTTTTCTCTTTAACAGACAATACGGTCATTCAACGATAGGATTGAAAAAAAAGGAATCCCTGAACGTAATGCAATCAATTACAAAGGTATAAATTGTCATTCAACGATAGGATTAAAAAATAGAGGGGAAAGAGCAATAAGACATAATGCGATCACACAGGTATAAAAGACTGACCGAGATGTTTTTTTTGTAGTCACTTCTTGTTTGGTGTTTGAAGTGTAAAGTTCAGATTTTTTTGTGTGTGTGCGCTAATATTATTAGTGTGGTTTTGTTTTCTTTTTTAGGTAAGACATTTTATAATAATAATATTATATTATAAAAACTCACTTCGGAATTATTATAGTAACTTTGAGTTATTTTTTAAAAAATGGCAACAAAAAAGGTTAAATCAAATACTATCAATTCACCAACTGATACTCTATTTAATAATAATTGAAAAAAATCATTTTAAAATGTGATACTTTTTTAAATGAGGATAGTGGATGTTTTTTAAATAATAAAAGAAAAGACTGTTTAGATATATTAAAACAAGAACAAACTAATACATCGTTTAAAGTAAATTTTTCATTGGCTACAACTTTTGTAAAACTAGTAGATTTAGAAACATGTAGACTCTTTGTAAATAGTGGTAACGAAATTATTTTACCGAGTACAGATGTGCATTCTATAATTACAAAAACTATTTTATAAAATTTTAGTTGAACAAGAAAATAGAGCAATTAAGAAATCAGGGTGGTCTTTATGTTCTGAACCAAACCATCACTTAGAAATTAAAATCAGTAAATATGATCCTCTGTCAGCTTCATCATTTATAAAATTACATCAATGGATTTTATCTAAAAGAATTGTGTTCTAAATATTCAAAATAATGATAATAGATGTTTTATGTACTGCATTCTAGCTGCGTTGCATCCCGCAAAAGAACATCCACATCGTGTGAATAATTACATACAATATAGTAATACTTTATTACCGTTATTTGAAAAAACGAATATAAAATTTCCAGTTGAAGTAGAACACATAAGCAAATTTGAATATATGTATAATTCCGTATTTACTAAGGAACAAATAAGAATCAAATATATGGCATTGATTATGATAATGAAACAATTTTTCCGTTACGTATAAGCGAAAACACATCTGTATTTAAACGTATAGATTTACTGTATTGTGAAGAAAATTGCAACAGTCATTATTGTCTTATAAGAAATCTCAATTCGTTATTGAAAAGTCATAAAGAGAAAACATGTAAAATTGCCTCAATGGATTTTATCCAAAAAGAAATGTGTTATAAATATTCAAAATAACGATAATAGATGTTTAATGTATAGTATTCTAGCTGCTTTATATCCAGTAAAAGAACAACCAAATCGTGTGAATAATTACATACAATATAGCCTATTAATACCTTATTACCATTATTTGAAAAAAACGAATATAAAATTTCCAGTTGAAGTAGAACACATAAGCAAATTTGAAGATATGTATAATTCCGTATTTACTAAGGAACAAATTTCTATTAATATATATGGCATTGATTATGATAATGAAACAATTTTTCCGTTACGTATAAGCAAAAATACAGGTGTATTTAAACATATAGATTTATTATATTTAAACTCTCATCATTGTTTAATTACAAATTTAAATGGTTTAGTTAGACATCAGTTAGGTACTCATCAAACATTTATTTGTAGACGATGTTTAGTATTTTTTTATAACAAATCAAAATTAGATGAACATGACAAATTATGTAAAGAACACACTCCAACCAAAATTAACATGCCGAAACAGGGAGAAGTTATAAAATTTCGAAATTTGAAATTGTTATTACAGAATGATGTGATAATAGTTGCAGATTTTGAAAGTTTATTAAAACCTATAAATGAACAAAGTGGATCTCACACAATACAAATTCAGCAACATATACCTTGCAGTTTTGGTTATATTGTATGTTGGAGTAACAACTATATGAAATCAGATTTAGTTATTTATCGGGGAGAAAATGTATCGATGAAGTTTATGTCTCCTATGGAGAATGAATTAAGAAAAATCATAAACATATTAGATCAATAAAAAACATTAATACCATTAAATAGTTCTCAGTTACAGGAGTTTAAACTATCCACTGAATGCTCTGTTTGCTATATTAAATATACGAGTAACAATAGAAAAGTTAAACATCATAACCATTTAACTGGTCAGTATATTGCCACGGTGTGCAACAATTGCAATTTACAAATTAAACGTCAAAGTAATTTTATCCCTGTATTTTTCCATAATTTGTCTGGGTATGATGCACATTTATTTGTGAAAGAATTAGGTTGCACCCCTGGCAATATTTCGGTAATTGCTGAAAGCACTGAGAAATACATCACATTCTCTAAACACTTTAATTTTAATGGTAGACCTATCGAGTTGCGTTTTGTAGACTTATTTAAATTCCTGCCGTACAGTCTCGAAAATTTGGTGTCAAAATTAAAACCTGAGCAATTTGTCTATACAAAGCAATATTTTTCTGATGATAAGTTCCCTTTAATTCTTCGTAAGGGAATTTATTATTACGATTACATAACAAATTTAGATACATTTAATGAAATTGAATTTCCTGAAAGAGAGGCATTTAATAGCAAATTGAATGGAACACAAATTTCCGAGACTGATTATCAATATGCAAAACTGATTTGGCGTGTGCTTAAATGTGAAAATTTAGGGGACTACCACGATCTATATTTAAAATGTGATGTACTTCTCACAGCAGATGTGTTGGAGAATTTTAGAAAGACATGTTTAAATGCTTTTTGCATTGATCCGATTAATTGTTTTACTGCACCTGGGTTGGCATGGCATCCCATGTTATATAGAACAAAAATTGAACTTCAACTTTTGTCACATATCAATATGTATATGTTTGTAGAAAAATCGATTCGCGGAGGTATTACACAAGCTGTATTAAGGTATGCCAAAGCTAATAATCCTTACGTACATGATTTTGATGCGGAAAAAGAAAAATCTTATTTACTGTATATTGACATAAGCAATCTGTATGGACTATCAATGATTGACTATTTACCATATGGTGGTTTTCGGTGGGAGGATAACATTGACAATTGGCAAGACAAAAATAAAATTATCAATTGGCCCACGGATAGTGAATGGGTTTTTTTTCTAGAAGTGGACTTAGAGTATCCAAATTATTTACACCAATCCCATTCTGATTTTCCGTGTGCTCCCACTAATGAAGTTCCACCAAATGGTAGATACTCAAAATTACTATTGACACTTAAATCGAAATCGAATTATATCTTGCATTATAGAGTATTACAATTTTATCTAAAACAAGGTTTAATATTGGTAAAAGTACATAAAATATTATGGTTTCGTCAATCTAAATGGCTTGCATCTTATATACAAGAAAATACTCAACGCCGTGCAAATGCTACAATTGAATTTGAAAGAGATTTCTATAAGTTATTAAATATTTCTGTATACGGAAAGACAATGGAGAATGTACGAAAACGAATTGATATAAAATTAATTAACAATGAAAAAAGTGTAAAAAATTAGTAGCGCAAAATCAGTTTCAAAATTGGGTAAAATTAGGAGATAATCTTGCATTCTTCCATATGTTAAAAAATCTTTAACTTTAAATAAACCGATCTATGTAGGAGCTACAGTTTTGGAATTATCCAAATTAGCAATGTATGAATTCCATTATAATATAATGAAACCTCGATATGGAGATAAGATTAGCATTACTTATATGGATACTGACTCTTTCATTTACTATATTAAAACCAACAATATTTATAAAGATATAAAAGACATGATTGAGTATTTTGATACCTCAAATTTTTCTCAACCTAATCCGTATGATATTCCATGGAAAAATAAAAAAGCTTTAGGTAAAATGGAAGACGAATTAGGTGGACTTCCCATTATTGAATATGTTGGTTTACGAGCAAAAACTTATGAAATTCGCACTAATTCTGATAAAGAAATAAAAAAATTAAGGGTATATGAAAAAATGTAACTAGTATGATTTATATCGAAGATTTTAAGAATTGCTTAAACAATAATCGAACTATTAGAAAGAAACAAACACAGTTGCAATCTAAAGAACATGAAATCTTTACAGTATCTGTTAATAAAATTGCTTTAGATCCTCATGATGACAAGCGATGTATTCTTAATTGTAACATTCATGCATTGCCATGGGGACGTTATCAGTTACCAATGAAATATTGTGATAAGTGTAAAATGTAAAATAATTTTTTTAAAGAAAGTTTTTCAATCGAAAACAGCATAATGATAATCAATGTAAAATATGTAAATAATATTTAGGAGAAATATATAGAAATGATGTCACAATCAGTTCGAGAACAAATAGTTGCTGAATTACATAAAAGTGCAAGACGAAACTATCCTCGAATACCCGTTATAACGAAAGGGATTCATGATTTATGGCAAGCTGATTTAGTTGAAATTAATAGTGGAAAATTGAAAGGTCTAGAAACAATTAATCGAAATTACAAATATTTATTAACTGTGATAGATACATTCTCTAAATATGCTTGGGCTATTCCTGTGAAAAATAAAACTGGGAAAGAAATTACACAAGCATTTATAACAGTACTGAGAAAAGCAAAAAAAGCCCTAAATTTTTACAAACTGACAGGGGTCGAGAATTTTATAATTCAGAGTTTCAGAAGGCGATGAACCAAAATAACATTAAACATTATTCCACGTACAGTGATGTGAAAGCAAGTATTATTGAAAGATTTAATAGATCATTACGTAATTTAATGTGGAGACAATTTACACTGCAGGGAAATTATAAATGGATTGGCATTCTGCCGGAATTACTACATAAATATAATAATACTATTCATTCCACTATTAAAATGAAACCTATCGACGCTATTAAAAAAGAAAATGAAAAACATCTATTGCAAAAAGTTTCCTGTGATAAAAAGAAAAAGTAAATTTAAGATAGGTGAATATGTAAGAATTAGTAAACTTAAGCGTCCTGGTTTTGATAGAGGTTTTACACGCAATTGGAGTACAGAATTTTTTCGAATTGCTAAAGTTTTCTTCACTAATCCTCCGACATATCACTTAGTAGACTCAAATAATAAACCTATTGAAGGAAGATTTTACGGACACGAATTACAATTAACGAAATTTCCAAATCATATTTAATTCAAACAGTTTTGCGAAAGAAAAATAATAAGGCCTATGTGAAATGTTTAGGTTGCCAAAAAGTGAAAATTCTTGGATTGATTTAAAATATACTATATTGTAAAAAAAGAGAAGTCAAGAATTTATAGGTGAAGCATGTCGTCACAAGTATTTCTAGTAGATTTTATGATTTCAAAAGGTGAATTTTATATTTTAAATTCTAGCAACACTGTAAATTTTCGTTGCTTAGTTAAATTGTCATCATCATCATCACGAGGTCTATCAGTATCAAGTAAAAAGTATATTAAACCAAATTTGTTCTTCCACAAACGCTGTTTTTTATGTAAAGGAGAAAAGAAAGCAAAATATTTAAAAACGCTATTTAAAATAAATGCAATATATCTGTAATAGAGATGGAATGGAAAATTCCTTTTACATGTATGGTAGCAGGTCCTACAGGCTGTGGAAAATCAAATTTTCTTAAAACATTTCTTGACTATTATAGTAAGTTATTTAAAAATATTGTATGGTGTTATGGTGAATGGCAGCCGTTGTATGATACTCTTTCAAAGTGCACGTTTAAAGAAGGTTTACCTCAAAATAATGAATTTGAAGCACACGATGGTCCACATCTTGTCATTATTGATGATTTAATGCGTGAGTGTGACCATCGGATTGTAGATATTTTTACTAAGGGTATCCATCATAAAAATATAAGTGTAATAT
The DNA here is from genome assembly GCF_964235325.1 of Thermobia domestica. Classification (NCBI taxonomy): domain Eukaryota; kingdom Metazoa; phylum Arthropoda; class Insecta; order Zygentoma; family Lepismatidae; genus Thermobia; species Thermobia domestica. Next base: position 306,276,545 of record NC_137455.1, read on the forward strand.
TTATAACACAGAATATTTTCCATCAACAAAAAGGAATGCGGGATATTTCGTTAAATTTTCATTATATTCTTTGTTTTAAAAATCCTAGAGACCAAGCTCAAATAAAATATCTCGCACGAAAATTGTATCCAGGTAATACAAAATTTATTCAAGAAGCATATCAAGATGCAACTCGAATTGCACATGGTTATTTACTCTTTGATTTAAAACAAAATACTCCTGATGAGCAGCGAGTTCGAACAAATATCTTTCCAACAGATTCTTTTAATTATGCTTATGTACCTGTAAAAAAATAATTGTAATAAGGTTTATATTCTAACAACTATTTGTGCTTTAATAGAAGTAAAAAATGATTAGTAAGGAAAATGCACATTTGTTAAAACTTTTAGCATAGTCAAAACCGAAAGCACGTAAGGCAATTTTACAAAATGCAGATCCTGATTTAATTCGCTCTATTTGTGAATGTTCCTATAACGTATTACAGGGAAATGTTCCATTAAATAAAACAGAGATAAATAAGCTAAAAAAATATAAAAAGGAACTGAGATATTTGGTGAAAAAAGGTCCGTCATTAAAACAAAAGAAAAAACGAATAATTATACAAAAAGGTGGTTTTCTTACTGCATTGCTTGCACCTATTTTAGGAGGTATACTATCTAGTTTAATTAAATAATTATGCAAAACGCACAAAAACTCACCAGAATTTTTAATCTCACCAGACAAATTACATCATTATCAAACGATATCTAATCTTGATGATGAAATGAAAGAAATTTTAAATAATAAAAGTTTAAATGCAGAAGAAAAATGGACAAAATATAGACAAGTCTTACAAAAATATTTAAATATAATTCAAAAACCGGCAGCAGTTACAACAACAGCAACTACTACTACGGAGGAGGAGGAGGAGGAGGAAGAAGAAGAAGAAGAGGATGAGGAGGAGGAAGATGAAAAAATATCTACTCTCCCTGAAATTTGTAAACGTAAAGCAAGACCTTTATTAGGTAAATTGAAACAAAATCCAAATATTCAATGGGATGATAAAGGAAATGTGAATATTAATAATAAATTAATTCCAGGTGCAAATATAGTGGATTTGATATCCGATTTTGTTAGATGTCGTAAGAAAAATATTTCAGTTGCCGGCTGGAAACCTTTTGCTGCATTATTAGCAAAAGCCAATATACCCTTAGAGTACATTGGTAATCCTCAACGAATAGATTATATTAGAAAACTAACAGAAGACGAAGAGGACGAAGAGGATAGTCCTCCACCCCGTAAACGCAAATGGTGTACTTATAAGCAATAATACTAATATTCTATTGTAATCTATTGATATTTTTAAGTATATAGAAAGAAAGAAAGATGAATGAGCCCTACCTTAATTATTACACACATCAAGCAGGAGGTGATTATAACATGTATAGAGGTACAACATATCAAGAAGGTTATGGCATTGGTAGTTTTCTACGAGGTTTATTTCGTACTGTATTTCCTTTATTAAAACAAGGTGCAAAAACTGTTGGTAAAGAGTTGATACGTACAGGAATTAATGTAGCAGGAGATGTACTAGATAATAATATACCTATTGAAGAGTCTTTGCATGATCGATGGTTAGAAGCTAAAACAAATTTAAAAAATAAAGCTTAAAATAAATTAAATCAAGTGTTGGAAGGATCTGGAAGAAGAAAAAGAAAGAAAGTTCATTTTAGTGGTGGTGGTGGTGGTGTGAAACGGATAAAAAGATCCAAAGATATTTCTGATTGATTAATTATGGAGCAAAGTGATAGTTTTTATCTCACACTTCCTAGCAATAGTTCAATGAAATATTTTCCTCAAAATACTCTTGCTTGTTATACTACTAAATTATATCAACCTATTGTACTGGAGAAGGGAATGTGGGAAACAGCTGTTGTTGAAGTACATTATACAAGTTCATTTCAGAATGTTTCCAAATATACAAATAATATTTATTACCGTCTCATGAATACAAAAAACTGGAACATAACTCAAATCTTACCAGGCCACTATTATCATGTTGATGATATTCTATCTCAAATTAATCATAAAAGTGATATATTAAATTTACAATTAAAAGTCAAAGCATCAGTGAAACGAATTGAGGTTAATAGAGTAATAAATGATCAAGAGAAGCATATACAAGTACGCCTATCTCCTGAACTAGCCAGAATACTAGGTTTTGATCATATTCAACAAGAAGATATTGCAGGTATTCATCATGCTCGTTATCCACCTGATTTACAAAAAGCGCTACCTACACTTACGTATATTTACAGTGATATTGTAGAACCACAAATGGTGGGTGACACCGTAGCTCCATTGTTACGTATTATAAATACAAATATTACAGAGCATGGTATTAATAATGTACATATTTTTGATAATCCTCATTATGTGCCAGTGCAACGTAAATAATTTGATCAAATTATTATTGATTGAAGAGATAGTACAGGTAATCCACTTCCTTTCCAATATGGCAGTGTATGTGTAAATTTACATTTTCGTAGACGTAATATGATATTGTAAATTTTACAATGAGTGAATATTAATAGTAAGGAAAGAGAAAAATGCAGTGTGAGTGTATGAAATCAGATTTAGATTTATTTGCTGGTTTACCCACTCAAACCCGTATTTTAGGTAATAAAATAGTTCCATATAAGCCTGTGGCTTCAATATCTGATAATGCACCAATAGAATTTGTAATCCCCGGTCATGGGGATGACTATATTGACTTACCGCACACAATGTAATATGTTAAAGGTAAAATTACTAAATCAGATGGTTCTAATTTAACTTCTGCCGATAAGAAAATCGGCCCTGTAAATGATTTTCCCAATGCAATGTTCAGTGAAGTGGAATTATATTTAAATAATCAAATTATTTCCTACTCTTCACATACATATCCATATCGATCGTACATTGAAAAACTACTAAATTATAATGCTGAAGCTAAAACAACGCATCTTCAAACATCAATGTGGCTTAAAGATACTGCAGGGCATATGGACAGTGTGGGCGATGCTAATGTAGGATTTAAACAACGTTTTCTTCTCACTACTTTAAGTCAGTCATTTGAATTATTGGTTTATATTGATGCTGATATTTTCAATCAGGAGAAATTTTTACTGAATGGTGTACAATTGCGTATTAAACTAATTCCAGCTAAACCTACATTTTGTCTAATGGTTGACGCAGATGCTGATGGAAAAGTTGTAATTACAGATGCAACATTGCTTGTGAAAAAGGTTGATGTATCACCAGCAGTTAAAATAGCACAAAATAAAGTATTACAAAATTCTAAATTTAGAATAAAATATCCTATAACAAAAGTGCCGGTGAATACAGAAACTCTGCCACAAGGAATTATGGATAGTACACTTCCAGATCTGTTTTCAGGCATAGTGCCTAAACGTATTATTATTGGTTTTGTTACTAATACTGCTTTCAATGGTACTTATCAAACAAATCCATTCAATTTTCAACATTTTAGTATGTCATTTTTTGCACTGTATGTTGATGGAACTCCAATGCCCTTCAAACCTTTACAACCGGATTTTGATAATAATCTATATGTACAAGCATATTCTACGTTATTTACAGGTTCAGGTATTTATTATTCTAATCAAGGTAATAATATTTCACTCGCTGAATATCGTAATGGTTATACTCTACTGGTGTTTGATTTAACTCCTGATTCAAGCGCAAGTTCTGCATTTCATACTAGTCCACAACGGCAAGGAAGTGTACGTTTAGAGGTTCATTTTAAAGAAGCACTGCCATCTCCTGTAACAACAATTATTTATGGTGAATTCTCTTCAGAATTAGAAATTGATTTCCAGAGAAAAATATATATTAATTAAAGGAAAAAACGTTAAATACAATTGAGCTTTATGAAGCATTACAACAAAATTTGCCTAAAGATCATTTTATTGGTGTATATGCTGCTGATGAGTTACCTTTGTTTATTCATACATTTCCAGCAGCCATAATTATAAATACTGATTCTAGTGATAAGCCTGGTGAACATTGGGTTGCTGTTTATATATCTAATATGTGTGTGGGAGAGTATTTCGATAGCTATGGTATACCTCCCTATATACAACATCATATAAGGTTTTTAAAACGAAACTGTCTGTATTATACATGGAATAATAGACGTATTCAAGGTGATTTATCTCAATTTTGTGGACATTACTGTTTTTTATATCTAGCATGTCGTGCATTTGGTTATTCACTGCACGATTTTTTAAACAAATTCTCACTTACCACTATTGAAGCTAATGATATTATGCTTTATTCATTTATGAGAGTATGATGATGCTATTTTTTTAAACTTCGCCATTGCCGGTCCCAAGCCCTGGATGAGAAAGGAGGAGGGTGTGGGTGTTGCTACCCCCGTAAAAGAAAATAATCTCTGCTATGTTCAAATTGGGGTTAGAACAAGTTCACTCCTTAAATGACTATATTTATTTGTTATAGAGGGTTAGAACGAGTTCACCCTTGTTATGTTACGTGTTACGTAAGGGTTGAAAAATATGCTCATAAAAGGGAACGAGTCCACCCCTTAAAAAGTGGTTATAAAAGAGAATGAATACACCCTTGTTATGTTATGTACTCTTATGTGTTATCTAATTTTCACTGTTTCGTAGTCTCAGTCTGATGTGCTATGTTAAAATAGGGGTGGAACGAATACACCCTCATTATTGTCTTAGTTTTATGTAATTTCTACTATGTTCAAATAGGGGTTGGAAAAGGGAACGAGTTCAAATAGGGTGGAAAAATAGGCCAACTGCTATGTTCATTATGTTAAAATAGGGGTGGAATACACCCCCCCGTAGTCTTATGTAATTTCTACTATGTTCAAATAGGGGTTGGAAAAGGGAACGAGTTCACCCCTGTTATGTTTCGTAGTCTCTGTCTGATGCGCTATGTTAAAATAAGGCCTGAAAAAGTAATTATAAAAGAGAAAGGGTACACCCTTTAAAATGGACTACGTTTAATCTTTGCTATATTTCTGCTATGTTAAAATAAGGGTTGAAAAATATGCTCATAAAAGAGAACGAGTTCACCCCTTAAAATATGCTCGTAAAAGAGAACGAGTACACCCCGTAAAAATTGGTCATAAAAGGCAATAAATTCACCCCTAAAATGGAGGTCGTAAAAGACCATGGGTTCACGTACTATGTTCAAATAGGGGTTGGAAAATATACCATCCTCTAAATTAGGGTGGAACGAGTCTTATGTATCTGCTGTGTGTTCATAATCTTATGTGCTCTTCTACCTCAGTGTAATTTCTGCTATGTTAAAATAAGGGTTGAAAAAGTGCTCATAAAAGGGAACGAGTACACTCCCTAAAAAGTGCTCATAAAAGGGAATAAATTCACCCCTAAAATGGAGGTCGTAAAAGACCGTGGGCTCACGGTGTACGGTTCTCAATTTCTCAGGGGCTTGTGAGTTGGCCAATGCTGTCCTCATTTGTTCCAGATCGATCCATTTTCTACTACTGATGAGACTTGGATTTATCAATTTGACCCTGAAAATAAACGCCAGTCTACAGCTTGGATCTTTCCATACGAAAATCTACCCACGAAAGTGAAGCGACCGCGAAGTGTGGGGTGCTCGCTACTTTCTTCTCCAAATCTGGCCATTATGAAACTGTTCCACTTGAAGAGCAAAGGACTGTTACTGTTCAGTGGTACACCACTGTTTGTCTGACAAGTGTTTCAGAAGCTTCGGGAATGGCGTCCAAGAACTGGGATCCTGCTTCATCATGACAACGCGTCCACACACACGGCCAACATCACAATTCAGTTTTTAGAATCTACGGAGGTCAAACTTATGTCTCATCCGCCGTATAATCCTGACCTGGCCCCGTGTGATTTTTTTCTGTTCCCCAGGATCAAAGATCGCATGCGTGGAAAGAGATTTTGCAGTCCTGAAGAAGTTGTAGTGGCTTACGAGAATGAACTTGGAACAATTGAAGAAAAAGACTCGGAACACTGCTTCCAAAAGTGGTTACCGAGGATGCAAAAGTGTGTACAGTGTAACGGTGAATACTTTGAGAAAATATAAGTGTTAAATTGATTTTAAATATGTAAGTTATTTCACATCTCAGAACTTTCTTAGCGACCCTCGTATTGTATAATTTTATACTTTATTCTCTCTCTCTCTCCCTCTCTCTCTCTCTCTCTCTCTCTCTCTCTCTATATATATATATATATATATATATATATATATATATATATATATATATATATATATATATATATATATATATTGCTGTGTTTATAATCAGTTCTAAGTAGTATAGTCTGTTATTTATATCTAATAGGTATCATAGGAAGATTAAGAGAAAGTTTTAAGGCAATTGCTCAAATATACACAACAGGTGTGTTACAGATGTCTGGAAAAGGTAAACAAGGGCGAAAGGGTAATTAGGTAAAGGCAGGTGGCCGACAGATGACGCCCGGGGATAGTACGACTTAGGTGGCTATCCATGCACACAAGGAATTTGAGGACTTTCACTTTTAGTAAAATATCTATGCTCTAAGATATCTCTTTCAGTTAGGCCTACTGCCTGATGAAGACAACGTTAAGTTGTCGAAACCTTTACACTGTAATTTAGTTTTTAATAAACAAGTGTATACACTCTGGTCAGAAGTTTTTTTTTATTATTTATTGAGTTAGGTGATACGTAGTTTGAGTTTGGCTGCACTACATGTAATTCTTCAGACACTGTATAAGGCGCACAAGAATATTTTTGATTGAGATAAATTGAATCATTAGATCCAAAACTATGATTGAAATATCACAATAATCAGAGTTATCGTTAAAAAAAAAACAATTTGTTTATACATGCACGTACACATCTGGATGTATATATGAGGTATATTTAGCATGTCAATGTTGAAGATCGTTTGTTCACAAATGTTGGCCTAATATTTTCATTTGTTAAAGATTTCTAAACATTTTATACCAAAAACAATTTACGTGGTGCTAATTTAAAGCAATTTGAAAATTTTCGCAAATGAGAAATACAATGTCTACCCGGAAAGTAATGTCACTAATTCTACAAGTATTAAAAACATTTATTTACATAATAATAAGAATAATACTTATACATCAACAATCTTCATAATATTGTCTTCCTTATGTAGACACATTTTTCCCAGAGGGATTTAAAGTCTGCGAAGGCATCCTAGACAGCCCGTTCAAGAAGTGCGTTTAAAGCCATTTCACAAGCTGTTTTCACGTCTTCAATTGTTATGTAGCGATGTCTTTCTAGCATGGATTTAAAACGAGGAAACAAAAGAAGTCTGCGGGAGCCAAATCGGTACAATATGGTGGGTGGGACAGAGTTGCCACATTAGATTTGGCCAAGTAGCTGGTCATGACGAGCGGTTTTATCTGCCGCGTTGTTTCCAATCATCGCTAATGTTGATTATGAAGTTTCCAATCATTGCTAATGTTTGATCTGACCACTAGATCCTTATTATTAGACTCTTCAGAACTCCTACGTAAAATTTGAAATTAAAGGTTGTTCTAGAAAGTACAGACTCACAGTGGATGATCTCCTGTTGTGAAAAACCACAATCAGTATCGTCTTGTTTTTAAATTTTCTCGTTCGTGTGTTTTTGGAACGAGTGGCGACGAGGTGTGCCACTTGGCACTTTGTCTCTTCGACTTGAAGTCTTATTGGATTATCCATGTTTCTCCAGCCGTGATAATATTGCCCAAAAAGTGTGGATGATTTTCAAACATTTTCAAAACGTCTTGACAAATTTCCATTCACCGAGATTTTCTGTCGTCGGTCAAAATTCTTCAAACAAGCTTCGTGTATAGTTATCTCATGTACAAATTATTTTTCACAATCCCATGGAAGACAGAAATTATTGAATATGTCGGTCTTTTAACGAATAGAACAAACGACGGTCTGTGTAAAACTTCTTTCACATGTGTTACATTTTCATCCTTTGAGGAAGTTGACTGACTTCGGGCTTCGTCGTCGATCTCTTTCTGCCCTTCCAGAAACCCGTCTGTAGAATTTGTTATACCCAGACATAAACACACATACGCATGACCTAACCAAGAGTGAAAGAAAGAAGCCAAACAAATTAGTGAAAACATCTCTGTATATTCCCCCCTCGCTTGTGTTGTTGTGAACATAAAAGACTTTTAATTATTTTAATTCAATGGGCAGATGGAAATTTAAATATGAATTCCGGAATTTTGTCCGGGATACTGAGATCTATGAGTATAATGAATAATACGTATCTGAAGGGTTCACATTACGTAATGCGGCAAAGGAAGAGATGGTTGCCTTGCGTTACAAAGTGTAGGAGCCCCCACTCGACCATGAAATCCAAGTTTTCTCACCTCACGCCTAACTGTAATAGTACTTGAAGTGGATCCCGATGCAGTTTGGAATTACTGTGTGATGGTCTGGATAGATGTCTACCTATTACACTTTACGACCCTCTTCAACTGTAGACGGTCTTTGTCAATCAACAGACGAGGTCGGCCTGTACGCTTTTGTGCTGTACGTGTCCCTTCACGTTTCCACTTCACTATCACATCAGGCACAATGGACCTAAGGATGTTTAGGAATCTGGAAATCTCGAGTACAGACTTCTGACAAAATTGGCACCCAATCACCTGACCACGTTCGAAGTCCGTGAGTTCCACGGAGCGACAAATTCTGCTTTCTCACGATGTCTAATGACTACTGAGGTCACTGAAGATGAGTACCTGGCACTAGGTGGCAGCGTAATCCACCTGAAATGAAAATTCGTATGTTTTTGAGGATTGTTTATTCCTGGTGGAGTGTTGTCTGGGCGATTTTCTCAAAAACGACTCAAAAGAGTTTATTCATATTTCAAAAATAAATATTTCGTTAATAACCGAACAATATGGCAAAACTCGTTTGACCTGAAAAATATGGGACGGGGAGTTTACTCTTGAGGGTGTTTTTCCTCCACGGTTTTCTCAAAAATGAAAAAAATGAAATGAGATCTTTGAGTTTTACGTCCCACGTTAATGCCGGTTAGGCTAAAGGAGACGGTGATGATGAGTAATGAATGAAATGGTGCAATGAAGAAAGTGGGAGGAAACGGTAGAACCCCGAGAAAACCCACGCACACGGTGTTTATCCACCACAAAGTTCACTTGGCAGGGGCTGGAATCGAACCCGGGGCCCCAAGCACCAGAGATGAACGCTCTACCACTGAGCCACCGCGGCCCCTCTAAAACATGAGTCAAGCAATTTTGTTCGTACTCAGAAATAAACATTTCATTAAAAACCTAGTAATATGGAATAACTCGCTTACCCTGAAAGAATCCTCAAGAGATAGTTTATTCGGGGAGTTATTTTTCCCCTACGATTTTCTCAAAACTTACTCGGACAATTTTATTGATAATTCATAAATAAATATTTCATTAATAACGCTATATTTCATTATAAGTAATTTCTATGAAAAACAGTTACAACGGATAGTTTATTTTGGGGGTCAATGTTGTTTTCCCGGCAATTTTCTCGAACGACAGGCGATTTTGTTCAAATTTCGCAAATAAATATTTCATTAATAACCAAAAGTATATCTTAACTCATTGTTCGAAACAATTCACAAGAAGTAGGTTACTCCTGACGTGTTCTTTTTGAACGACTTTCTCAAAAATGACTCATTTGATTTTTTCATATTTCATAAACAATGATTGCATTAATTGGTCTATTATATATCTAATGAAAATGTGCTCAGAGTGTGAGTTAGTTTTGTGGTGTGAATTTTCTTCAATCAAAGTTTTTTATTCGATAATCTGACATTCGATGTATTTGAATAATACGATAATTTATTCGTATTATCCAAATACACACTTCAGTAACAACTGCGGCCTAACACAGTTAAGAAATTGAATTGAAAAAGTTTAGTGCGGTGACCCTGTAATTGAATATTTATTTTGGGAAACTCCCTAGCTTTTCGTGGTAAACTCAGGCTTTTCTTTTTCGAGCGACAAAAGAGAGAAGAAAATATAGTGATTCTGAAAATAATATATCAAATTCAGATTTTGAACGGATTTACATGTTTCATGGTGTCTACATACCGAAAATGTGACTTTTCGACACCCGTTCTTCCTGTCCGTCCGTTCGGCACACTTTTCTATGCACTAGACTAGAGGCCATACCGTTCAACTTATCTACACCAAATTTTAAACTTCGGGATTACATAGTATTCCTACAGGAGCTTTTTCAATTTTTTCCTACCGCCTAAAATAAGTGTGGTTTACCAACAGCCGAAAATCGGAAAAAGCTATTTTCTCAAAGTTTTAACTATTTTGTTTATTTTTCATTAATCAATATTTAATTAACAACCCTACATTGCAGTATCAGATATTTCTCTTAGAAAAATTTACGAGGGGTAGTTTATTCTTGGAGGTGACGTTTTCTCGACAATTTTCTCAGAAAAGACTCTGGCGAATTTTGTACACACTTCATAAATAAATATTTAACCTTACAACATGGTATAAGTCAATTGAGCTGAAAAATATATGAGTAGTAGTTTATTCTTGGAGTTGAATTTATTCAAAGTGAGTTTATCAAACAGGACCAGTTGGCAACTCTGTATCTCGACAACGAAGCTGAATTCGAAAATTGCAAGAGGACCATTTGTCTGCTTTTGATGTCGCAAATCATCTCCTGAACTTTGTGGATATCTTTCAGGTTCACCCTTAATGAAGCTTCTTTTCGAAAAGTTAACTATTAACTTCAGGCATTGTTTATCTTTTTTAAATCACAAATGCCGTTATTAATTTTAAGGCAGAGAACTATTTCTGAGAGGATAGATCTTGAAAAATAATTTTAAAACTTAGACTTTTGTTTTCGAGACATTCCAATCAAGACGAGACATTTTACAAGCTATCTCGTGTCCAAAACATTTGCCTCGTCTTATCTTGGATGTCACAAAGCGCGTCTCGTCTCTTTCTCGAGACATATCTTATCTCGTGCGCATTCAATAACACTTGGAAAGGATTATCTTTCTACTCAAAGCATTGTTTTTATAATGATTGCATATTTATGATAATTGCTGTCAACATAATCTACAGTCCTTTCACTTGAATTTTATTATTATTATTATTGAAATTGCAATAGCTAGTTTAACGTTGGACGATTATGCACCTACGCTAAGGGAGAATGATGATGAATGAAATGGTGAAATGAAGAAAGTGGGACGAAAATGGAAAATATCAAGAAAATACAAACCCATGCACACGGTACTTGTCCACCTCAAATTTCACTTGGCGCGAAGTGGAATCGAGCCACGGACCCCATGCACCAAAGGTTAATGCCTTGTTGTTGTTGTTATTATTATTATTATTATTATTAGTAGTAGTAGTAGTATTAATAATAATAATAATAATAATAATAATAATAATAATAATAATAATAATAATAATAATAATAATAATAATAATAATAATTGTTCGTTCGTCTGCTCCATGACAATTTCTCATAAAAGACATTACATTTTAATGAAACTAGTAAGTGCCTTCTTTTAGCTTTGCGAAGTAACTATTGCTTGGAATTTGAATCTGCAAAATATAAGAGGTAAAATTAACCAAATGGTGCAAGTTTCCACTCATGTATACAAAACAATTTTGCAATATCATTTACGTGAATCTTGTCCCATAAAGAAGCCGAAACCCTTACACCGAAGAGCCCTCCGAGATTTGATCATTGTCCACACGGACTGAAATTGTCATTTGAAGCCAAGACTTCAATATGAAGCTAATAATTTATTTAAAACAGACGAAAAATTCGGAAGTTATAACCATTTTCATATTTTTGCCTTTTCCCATAAGGGAGCCTTAGCCCCCTACACTGAAGAGTCCCCTCCCCAGAGATTTGATCATTGTCCGCTCGGACTGAAATTGTCATTTGGAACCAACACTTTAATACGAAGCAAAATATTTCTTTAAAATATACGAAAAATTCGAAAGTTATAAACATGTTAATATTTTTGCCTTTTCACATAAGGGGGCAGTATTAGCCAACACTGAAGAGCCCCACGAGATTTGATCATTGACCACTTGGACTGAAATTCTCATTTTAAACCAAAACTTTCATATGAAACCAAAAAATAAATTTTTACGTCAATTTAAACTGACTGGGTTCCGGTTCACCCCACTATTGTTTGTTTAGTTAAGTGGTTATTTGTGACAGCTTCACATCATCAAAAGAATGTTTCACTTCCCCTCCCCTCCCCAGGAGTTCGTGCTGGATCCGCCACTGGAATAAATAGACACTTTTCCTATTCTTTTTATCACCCTTGATTCTGTAGGGGGCCCCTCGTACAAATAAAGAAGCGGTAATATTACAATCAAGGGACGCTATATATTAGGTTTTTGTTTAGTTACCTACCCCTAACCGCACGGGGCCATCTTTGGTAGAATAAAAAGTATTACGTGATATTCCAATCATGAAAGGGGAGAGGATGCTGTAAATATATTTCTTATTCATTTTGTCTGCCCTGCGTATCAGAAATTACTTTCTGTTGGAAGGGTACTGAAATGAGAGGGGCAAAATAAAACGTCGTACCCCCTCCTACATGGTTGCTCAAATAATTACTAAAGAAAGCATTTTAAACTAAGATATTTAAGATTTAAACTAAGAAACTAAAATATCCTTACATTATGTAAGGATAGCATATTCAGGATTATTATTATTATTATTATTATTATTATTATTATTATTATTATTATTATTATTATTATTATTATTATTATTATTTGAATGTTTTTGGAGCACCGAAATTTTGTGAGACGAACAATGGTATGTAGAGGTTTAAGATGGGTGGTAATAGGGGAGGAAGAACCAGGATCTTTCTCTGTCTGACTCTCTAACCTAAAGATTATGTGCTGAAGGTAAGAAGTATCATGATTCTACAATAGGTTGCTTTTACGTAGAATATCAATTACTTGAGTTCTCCTCCTTCAGGCTACTTACCTTATGTAGTAAATTCAAAACAATTTCAATTCAATACAAATACATTGTGAAACTTTTCCGTAATTAAACGTCTAGAGAAAATTAAACATTTAATAGGGACATCTGTTATCAAAATATCCAAACACGTAAATAGAAGACTATCTACTGAGAAATATTGTGAAACTTTATAAAATTCTCCAAATTAGAATTAACATTTACTGGGAAACATTCGTTATGCGCCAGCGAGCATATGGTGAGCAGTGTGCTCAGGGGAAATAATTACGAAACTGTTTGGAAACAAAATTAGGTACGCTAATGCAAGTGCGACAACGGCATTTTTTTTGGTATCGTCATGAGTTTTACACATATCTTACAATTTGATTCTTTCCCACGTAAAAAATAAATAAAATAACCATAGTAATAAAAATGACAACGGTATTTCCATGGGATCGAACCCACTACCTTCGGCATACAGACTCGTTGCTTTAACTAACTTTCTTTTTCATTTTTTTATTTAGATGCAGGAAAGTATTATACATTGGAATATATAACAATTCTTTGTTTCCAAAAAGGATAACATATACTGTATTATGAACAAATAACAAGGAATCAAATCACAAACAGCAGAAACATTAAAAAAAATAAAAAATAAAAAAAACATTAATAATGCAAAAATTATGAATACATCATTGTTAATTTTTCATCAACAACAGCTAAATAATTCGAGAACTGTTTCCGTTTGATATTTTCATTGATCTTCCATCGTTCTTTCAACAGGTGAAAATAGTAGCCTGCAAGGGTTGGCGTTCGACTTTGCATCAAATATTCCACAGTTACACCACACAAGCAGATGACACTATTTTGTTTGTAATGAGGATAATATGAAAAAGCAGGAAATAAAATCATTAGTGGGGAAATATCCTGGATCCCACAACGAACTAGAATACACATGATACGTGCGAACGTCAACCATATGTCGTGCACCAAATCACAAGTTGAAAGCCGATGTTGTAAAGTATCGTCTCTACTACAATGCGAACATGTTCCGATATACATCAGCTTAATTTTCTGTAACTTTATATTAGTTGGTATGACGTCATGTACAATTCGGTACCACACAGAGCGTTGATTAACATTTAGGACCGTGTTATTGATATTTTTCCAGATAATATCCCAATTATAGTTAGGAAAGTTGTCTTTTCGTTTAATAGTAACATTTTGTTTACACTGATATGAGCTGTACAAAATTTTAATATTCTGACGTTTGGGAGTATCTAAGTCTAGAACCATGTAACTAGAATTCAAGAGTACATCATACAAATATTTTACAGTGTTTGAAAGAATCGACATATTAAGAGGAGGGGTGACCGCCGTGGCCTGTACCCAATAGAGACCTCAGGTTTTAGCAAAACTGGGTGTATTTAATTGTAACTTGTACATCCAATTAATCAAATATAAAAGTGCTTTTGCAATATATATCCACCATGTTGAGACCTCCAGCATTTTTAGATTGAGTAAGAACATGCATGGGTGTTTTAAAAATGTTACCTCTCCAAACAAACCAATAAACTGCAGCTTGCATAGAGCGGGCAATTCGACTTGGCAACGGTAAAACAGGACTTAAATACCAAAGGTGAGATGTAATATATGTATTAACAATCCAAATTCTTTGTTCAAGACAGTAGCCACGAAATTTCCTTCTGGAGGGCTAGAGCCCAATTTTCTAAAATCATTTGTTCGACCGTGCAATAAAAATAGACACCTAAAATTTTTATCCTATCAACATGGAGAATAGGAAAAGTAATCATCTGAAAGTCCCAAGTACCAAATGCTAGCAATTTTGTTTTCTGAAAATTTATGCATGCTCCACTAGATTGTCCAATATTTTGTATGACATGAATAACTTGATTAAGTTGAGCTTCATCTCGTACTAAAACAGAAAGATCATCAGCATAGGAACGCACTGTAAGGTGGAGATCAGCAAAGGAAATACCTATTTGCATGGCATGTAATTCACAAATCAATGGTGAAATGTAAATATTAAAAAGAGACATAGAAAGCGGACACCCCTGTCTAATAGATCTATTGATTGTTACAAAAGGTGTTAAATAACCATTCACCTGAATTTTAGATCTCGCATATACAAAATTTTCACTTGATTAATTACAGCAGGATGAAATACAAAGTTTTCCATTACTTGATATAAATACCTATGGTTAACCAAATCAAATGCCGTCCTTAAATCTATAGACAGAAGGCCACCTTTACAGTTGTTGTAATCAAAATATGCCACTGCATCGCGAAGATCCATCAATACATCAAGAAGTTTATTACCTTCTAGAAATCCTGCTTGCATTGGGTGGAGAATGCTTGAGAGCACTGTTTTTAACCTAGTGAAAAGGCATTTTGCTACTATTTTATAGTCAACATTTAACATAGTTAACGCTCTATAATGCTTAAGACAAGTAGGATTTGGTAACTTAGGTACTAATATAATGACACCTGTAGCAAAGGATTCACTAATTACACCATGATGCAATATTTCATTGACAATAGTAGTAAACTCATCTGCTATAATAGGAAACATCTTTTGATAAAATTCTGCTACTAATCCATCAATTCCAGGAGTTTTATAACGCTGAAACTGAGTATTACATCATGGATCTCATGTTTGGTATATGGTTGCATTAACATGTCGTTATAGTCAGATGTCACTGTATAACCTGGCAGTGGCGTAAATTGCCAAACAGGAGTCGTGTTCTGTGGTACATTATACAACTCTTGATATGTATTATGAATGTGAGCTCTAATTTCACTCGTATTAGTTAGTACTTGCTGAGTATTAGAGGTTAATCGTGAAATTAAAGCTCGATTTTTACGTTTCTTTGTATGAATTAGATGGTATAACGTCATACGCTCGTTTTCTACCACAGTGTTATCTTTACAATAGTAACGAAATTTTTCAGTACATTCTCTCTGCAAATGTAAAATTTTGCCTTTATAATACTGCATATCTCGGTACGATATGGGGGAAGTAGCCGATAAACCACTAACAGATTGTAAACATTTCATATAACATTGCATCATATGGTTACTATTGGCATTCCTATCTCGAAAGTGATCAATATATAGCCATTTGATTTTTGGTTTTACATATTGCTCCCACCATTTGAGGCTTGTGGTATACCTGTGGCGGTGGTGAAGCCAGACTGAAAAGTGCCGATGAAACTGGTTAAGAAAAGAAGGATCATTTAGACCAAGGGGTACATTTTCCAGTAGGATCGTCCCCAGACACAGTACGGCGAACCAATATTAAATTCAAGAACTAGACCCAAATGGTCAGTAAACGGGGCTAAACAGACATCATATTTAACAATCAATTTAACCCTGCTACTACCGGATTTATTTCATTACGCTGAATACCGTTGGGGTCACTGGTGACCCATATTCATTTATTGAAGAAACACAATATTCTTTGTTTATAAAAACATTTAATGGTACCCACTTTTACATTCTAACGTGTTTGTTTATACATTGTTATTAACTTAGCTTTTCTGGTCACGTAATATGCTTAATGTGTTGATAAATTAATGACATAGTGGAATTATATAAATTAAGTACAGGTATGCACATAGGAAAACTTAATCATTTGGATGATGATTAGTAGTATAGCTGAATTTTCCAGTCTAATTGCCTAATTTAGACATACAATTCGATTCTAAAACAGTTCTCTAAATTTTTGTTTACTTGCGAAGTATTTTTTTTTAGGTTGAGGAAATTTTTATCTCAAAGAAACAAACTACTCGCAAAAGAACTTGTACAAAATTACACTGTCGTTTTAGTCGTTGTCACATTTTACACAAATAATAGCTGATAGTTGCCTATATACGTATTTTTCGCATTTTTGCATATGTCTTGCATAACATACCGCTCATAAAAATGACAACGACCATGTTTTCGATATTTATTGCCTTCTGAAGATATAAACGGGAGCTCTGAACGCAGAAGTCGGTTTTGTGTAGTTAGAGACTTAGCTAGTTCAAGAAGAAATATCTCCATCTGTAATTACTTCTGCTGTTCCATTCAGGATTGAGTGAAAACCAAATGATGAAAACGTTGAGAGCACTGAAACTAATAACGGAGAGGTCAGCGTCCTCAAAATGACACTAATTGTTCATCAATAGTAGTAATGTTACCCGCTATATATGCGTCCTGTAACGTACTTCCAAAAGCTTCTCTAATTGGAAATATTTTTTCCGAACTATGACTTTTGCCTCGTTGTTGAGTGTCATTGAGCCGGAATCATCGAGATATCTGTGTAAATCTATTTCTCCACATTTATTTGTTGGAAATAGGCATCTTCTTTATTCCACAAATATGTAATACATTCATTGTGTGCTTTTTATACTTCCGCCAGTATAAGAAGCAATATGGAGCACTGAAGTTCACCCTTATCAGCATACGCCCATTTATATCCATATGTAATAGAGCATTCATTGTTTGTCCATTTCAAAATAGTTTCAAGTATATTAGTCCAGGAAATCTAGAGCAATTTTACCCTCAACCTGGGCAAAATTGCAACACAAGCTTTTTAAACAGTTTTCGATTTAGGAATTACCACTGAATAACATATTCAAAGTTCGACAAAATCGGACCACGGGAACACCCCCAAAAACGGTTTCAAAATGGCGGACCATAGTTTTTCGAAAAAATCATAGACCTTTACGTTGGCGGTTCTAGTAACCCTCTTAAGTGACACAGAGACATAAATGATACCTAGTTGGAACGCTCATAGACCACAAATTCCAACGAAGTGACTTTTGTACCCATCATGCCCACCCCGTAGAAGAAGAAGAAGAAGAAGGTTGATTTTTGTTTTTTTAATTGATATTTCTTGGACCCTGGCAACACTGTGCGTCCTCATACGCCGGCAGAAAGTTCCTACGCGTAGACCAGATATTGGTAACAATAATATAAGAAAATGAAGGACGTAGATTCAACAGTAAGGGAGATAAATATTCGGAACCGCGGACCTAGGAGGGTCACTCTGCATACTTTTTACTGTGGTCTAACTTCTGTTTCTTAGATCCAGCATCCTCCCTAATTGTCACAGAGACATGAAGCATACCACGTTGGAAAGCTTATGGAACCATCTTACCAACGACGTATCGTTTGTGCCCTCTGTGCCCAACCTGTAGAAAAAGAAGAAGAAAAAGAAACCTTTAAAAATTGGGAAAATCTAAACTTTTACATTTCTTGGGCTATGGCTTTTACTATTCTTGGCATAATCGTTGGGTATAGGGGCCACAAACGATACGTCGTTGGAAATGGGGTTCCATAAGGTTTTCTACATATCATAGTCTTGCATGAACCTAGGCACTGAATAACCATGACTGATTCCCTTACACGTTTGTGTATCATCTGCAGAAGCCTAGATCCTGACAATAACCTCATTACACTTCAAGAAAAGGTAGGTGAATGAGTGAACAATGGCAGTAAAGTTCGCGGTAGTAACATTCTCGCCGCTACAAGTATGGTGGTTCATGTCTCTTGTCGCAAACGTTATATTGATAAAAAAAAAGATATTGCGATTGCCCTAAAAAGAAAAACGTCATCGCCGATTCAAAAACGAGTTACTCGCTCGTCGGATGGGTCCTTCAACAGCAACAGTGACTGCCTGTTTTGCGGAACGCCTGTCTTATTTGATGACCGTCACGTGTTGAAATCAGAAAATGTGCGAGTAAAAACACAAGCATTGCCACACAGTATTTTCAAGTGTTGCAATGAACGAACGTTACCAAGTCACAAACTGTCCGAGGTCGAATTGAGTACTTCTTATCTGATCTTCATGCAGCAGATTGTGTCTACCACAGATCATGTAGTATCAACTTTCGAACAGGTAAAGCACTTCCTCAACAATACTGCACCGATAATCAGTTGCGTCAAAAAACTTCCGGGCTGGCCGACCTACAAATGATGAGAGAATCCGAGCATTTCAGCGCATCTGTAGTTATTTGGAAGAACACGATGATGAGCAACTAACTGTAGGAGTACTTGTTACAAAAATGGGCACATTTCTTGTAGGGACTGATCACAATTGCATATGACAGGCGGCACATGAAGCGTCAACTAATGGAGTACTTCGGTGAAAAAATTATAATTTCTAGTGACAGTGGAAAAAACGACTTCATTACACTTCGAGAAACTGCCAATCACATTCTACTTGCATATCGTGATTTACCATGAGAGTATGATGAAGAAAAGGAAAAATAAAATAATAGAAACCGTAGCTCGACTGATCAAAAGCGACATAAAGTCGAAACTACAAACTGAAAGTGATACATATCCTTCACCCAGCGACTAGACCATTAAGGAATTCCTTCAGTGCCTAGCCCTAAACTATTCTATGCCACACTTTTTGCCGGAAAGGACAATGAAACCGAAATAGCATTGATTGGCCAGTGTTTGATGCAAGCAGCCAGACCAAGAGATATGTTAGCTCCTCTACAGTTAGGTGTTGCTGTGCAGCTGCACCACTACTATCGATCGAAACACCTGATTGACACGCTGGGATTTTGCTCTTCATACGCTGTGCTGCAAGTACATTTGGTAATCGTGTGATCGAAATGCCAGCAGACCAGACTCTCCTCTTTGCAGCGGATAATGTATACCATAATATCCAAACGCTGAGTGGTTTAGGCACATTCCATGGTATGGAAATGTTGGCGGCCATTACTCCATCCTTCACTACAGTCTAAACATTCTTCGGAAGCCCGTCTCTGATGCTCATGTGAAGTCCCTTGCCAGTGTTCCCATTCACGCATACACTGAAACCAGGGCTATTCTTGAAAAGGTCAACTGTGAACTGGTAACAGCACCATCACCGTACGAAAGCTCCCTGGATATTTTGTGGAAACTTTTCCAGCACTTTCCGTCACGCACACCAAACTGGTCAGGAATGATGCAGGCTATTCACGCAGATCCATCTCTTCATCATTCAGGGAAATCCACTGTTCTTTGCTTACCGATTATTGACCTACATCTATCTGAAATGTCATGCATCTATTCCACTTTAGTGTACCTGAATAATCTTGCGAGAAAATATAGTCACACCAATCATCACCTTAGACAACCACTGTTTTGGAAAGCTTCACGTATCCTGGATGACAGAGCACATAACGCCAGTATTAAGGACACGGTTCTCCTGTTGGGCTCATTTCATACTCTGATGAACCTTCTAGGAGCAATTGGTTTCCTGATGGATGGTTCAGGCTTACGTGAAATCTTGCATGAGGTTTTATGGAGAAAATTCGGTGGTACATATGTTAAGTGGCAAGTCCGTAGCAAGAGCCTTCCGTGCGCACATGATCGTTGACCTCGCATTAAGTGCATTGCTTGTGGAGAATGCTTTTCTGGAGACCGATAACGGAACACACAGAACTATCAACGATGCTTACTATCTCTACTAGAGTCTGATGTCGGGTGAGATTACTGTAACTGGAGCTAGTTGTTCACCTCTTCTTCAAGAAGCTCGAGAAAAAATAGAAGCACGAAAGTCAGAACTTATTAACACATCAAAAGCAAGTCAGTTGTGGCTTGCATACCAGCGCATGTTGACTACAGCAAGGAAATTTGTGGCAGCAGACCGAACACGAAGCTGGGAGGATCACCTTGATGCTATAGCAGAGTGTATTCCCATATTCGCTGCAGCAGGACACTTCAATTATTTGAAGTCGACGTGCTTGTACCTGCAAACAATGTTAACGCTACGATCAGTTAATCCAACGTTCACGAAAGCTTTCAAAATAGGTTCGGAGTTATTAGAAGAAACAACCGTTATTGGGCTGGGTTGTCCTCTGATCTAGTCATAGAGCAGGTTCTGATGAGATCGCTAAAATCCACTGGGGATCTAACGCATGGGAGTGGAATGTCGGAGATGCAACGATCTTTGTGGGTGCTCTCAATGCCAGCATGCTCCGAGTACAATCTGGCGATGCAAACTCTTACTCATACACCATATATCACTAGCGAACAACATAAAGAAGCCGAAACGTCAAGAATGCCACGTGATATCAGTGACACACGTCGCATTCTTGCAGGACTGCAGCCCATTTCACCACTTGACGGAGACAAATCGTTGAGAAACATTGCCATTGGCGTCACAGCGGATTCCTCGGTCAACGTCCATAATGTATTTTCAGTTGGAGAAGAGCTTGCGAAGAAACTATCTTTCTAAGATCTGTTCACTGTGAAGTGGAAACGTGCAGATAAAGTCAAAACTCTAGCATCCCCGAGTAGTGTCAAAATCAGCAGCGATATCTCCGTCGATTCGAATCTTTCGTTTCAAAGACTGTTAGTTTTCGCTAATGCAGGCAGCACATCTTTAGAGACCTTAGCGCATGAATTATGTCCCTACCCACCAGCTTTATTTGAGTCACCCAGCATGATGCGTAAGGCAGACAAAGCCCCACTGGCCCATGCGATACTAGAGTTCAGCAAGCAGCAGACCGCACAGTTTGAGGAAACGGAGCCAGACGATATTCTGTATGTCTTAGACGGAGGATCTCAGTTACATAGACTACCATGGTGCAAAGGCAGTTCGTACGACAATATAGCTGCATCATTTGCTGAGTATACGGTTCGTAAATATGGCACATCAATGGAATTTGCTCACCATTGTTCATTGCAACTGCGCTACCGGGTGTGCAAGAATGTATTCTACTTGCAGAAAGCATGCCCTTCCATATACTATTGCTTGTGGTGTGTGCCAAGAAACTGAATGTTTTAACTGTTTAAATGAATATGCTGAGGACAGTGTTAGCGTAGGCGATGACGACGTAGATGTGTAATTTGCCTCCCAAAGTCTTTCGTCTTCCCATTCTTTTGCTTTAGAATATTTTTGTTTTATATATAGGTGTTATGTTTCTATGTCTTGTACACTGTATTATGGTATGACCTTCTATTTCCTATTGCTTGTGGTGTATGCCAAGAAACTGAATGTTTTAAGTGTTTAAACGAATATGGTGAGGACAGTGTTAGCGTAGGCAATGACGATGTAGATGTGTAATTTGCCTCCCAAAGTCTTTCGTTATTACCATTCTTTTGCTTAAGTATATTTTTGTTTTATGTATAGTACTTATATTAAAGTGACCTTTGATTTAAAGAAAGTAACAAGATTTTTTCATGCGTAGAACGATTATCAGGGTAGCCAGAGCCCAAGAAAGGTAAAAATGTAGATTTTTCCAATTTTTTAAATGTTTCTTCTTCTTTTTCTACAGGTTGGGCACAGGGGCACAAACGATACGTCGTTGGCAAGGTGGTTCTATAAGCTTTCCAACGCGGTATGCTTCATGTCTCTGTGACAATTAGGGAGAATGCTAGATCTAAGAAACAGAAGTTAGACCACAGTAAAAAAGATACAGTGACCCTCCTTGGTACGCGGTTCCGAATGTTTCTCTCTCTTACTGTTGAACCTACGTATTTCATTTTTTAATATTATTATTACCAATGTATGGTCTACGCGTAGGAACTTTTCTGCTGGCGTATGAGGACGTTCAGTATTGCCAGGGTCCAAGAAATATCAATTAAAAAACAAAAAATCGACTTTCTTCTTCTTCTTCTTCTTCTTCTACGGGTTGGGCATGATGGGTACAAAAGTCACTTCGTTGGAATTTGTTGTCTATGGGCGTTTCCACGAAGTATCGATTATGTCTCTGTATCAATTAAGAGGGCTACTAGAGCCGCCAACGCAAAGGTCTACGATTTTTTTCGAAAAACCATGGTCCGCCATTTTGAAAACCGTTTTTGGGGGTGTTCCCGTGGTCCGATTTTGTCGGATTTTGGATATTTTCATCAGGTGAGGTACCTAAATAAAATACAGGTGTAAAACTAAAGGTTGCAATTTTCCCCAGGTCAAACCGTATTTTGACTCGACTATATTGGGTCTCATATAGCGCTCGAAAGGAGATTGAACCGTATCCACATTCCTGATAATATGACGTGTAAACCCTGTTTCCAGTCTTGATAATATTGCGAAACGGAGTCTTAGAGACGGAAACTGAGTCCTGAGATGTTCTTAGTAGGAAGGGAAAATCAACATTGAACTAGCATAAGGTGACTAACAGAAATCAGAAACAAAATCAGAAGAAGGATAGAAATATGTTTATCATCGTAGTTGATCGTGCTCATTAGGAACAATTTTAGTGGATTATTCAGAAACACAACATTGAATAGTATACCGCGGTGGCTCATTGGTAGCACCTTCATCTCTGGTGCCTGAGATTCCTGGTTCAATCTCAGCTCGCGTCAAGTGTAATTTGTGGTAAATAAACACAGTGTGCGTGGGTTTTCTTGGGGTTCACCCGTTTTATTCCACTTTCTTCTTTCAGCCATTTCATTTATTCTCATTATCGTCGTCACCTTTAGCCTAGGTGGAATAATCATGGACTCTTTTCCTTTTCGAATTCCTTTTTTTTTCAATATTGAATAAGGATGGGAAAAAGGAAATAACGAAAAGGGAAATCATATCAAATGAAAGAATAATTCTGAAATTAGTCTTTCATGAAAGTTCAGAAAACTAATAAATCAGGAAAAGAAATACAGCAGTTATTGCAAGGCTACGATTTCAACTAGGAGCTATTTCTCATTATTTTCAGGAGCCCGCTGAACCTAGAGGTTAGCACACTTACCTTCGACCCAGGGCCGGGTTCTATTCCCGGTAGGAGTACAGTTGAAGGAAGAAATTGGTTCGGATTCCCCTACACTCAGTACGCCTACGTCTCCTTTAGTCTACACAGCATTATCGAGTGACGTCAAACTCAAAACAAAGCAGATCATTATTTTAGATTTTTATACTACATGATAGTATATCGGACTGTATTTTACCATTTCCATAAAATAATCAAATCAATTGGCAACAATGATTGACAAAAATACAAATGTAGATAAAGTAGAAGTCCATTAGAATAAACTTACTTGTAAGTGCAGATGTTGAGGTATAATTTTTGCTTCTTTCAAGCATACACTCATTTTAAGAATCTAGATATGAATCTGAATCATATTCATCTATATCATTATAGTCCAAAATTTCATCTATTTCACAGTCGTCACTAGATGAAACATCATCACTTGCAGTGTCTTCTGGCGAAAAGTAAAAATCAGTGATTTCTTCATGCAAATTTTTTTCTACGTCTTCGCAAGATAGATTTTTGATACCATGGTGCTTCTCATAGATTCGAGAAAACAATTAAAGAGTGGCTCGTGTCAAATTTCACTCCGAATAATCAGTGGCATGTATCGGAATAATACAAAAGTTATTAGTAACTGCTGGGGTCCTATATGACCCCAATGGTACTCGGTGCAGGAAGTAGAAAAACTTGCGCTCACATACAGACAAAAAAATATCACAATGTACCAAAGTGAAGTTCCAAAGCAAACATGAAAATCCAATGTTTTTCATTTTTTAATGTAATATATTACGCGAGTTACACACTGTTAAACTTAGCTTGGGGTCATATAGGACCCCACGGTAGTAGGAATGTTAACCAAGTCTGGATTACAATAGCAACGGTCAATTCTGGACGCCGCATTACTGCGCACGTAAGTAAAGATATGGTCCTTTTTACAGTAGATAACAGTATCAACCAGCCTATATTGAGAAACAAAAAATTGTAGTGCAGGACTATATGATGGGGTCCCGACACAATCATTAGCTCGAAGTACACAATTAAAATCGCCCATGAGCATAATGTTATTAAAGGGTTTAGAAAGCAAATACAACAAATATTCAGAATATAAGGTCTCTCTATCCGTCTTCCCTTGATGCCCCGAATTCCCATATATATTGACAATTACAGTATTTTTCCAATACAACGCGATCCCTCTGCCATCCACCAACTTTTTAAGGGAATCAATTTGTATTCCTTCTTTCACTAATATAGCAGTTCCAAAACCATGAACACCAATATTAACATGACTCATATATCCATAGATGGAACAGTGTTCATCGGAGATTATTTCCTGAAGACATATAAAATCTGCGTCATAATCATAAACAAATTTTTTAAACAATTCTTTTTTAACACTATTTTGCATACGGTTTACATTGAGGGAAACAATACGTGTAATGTACAGTGTTAGAAGTAAGAAAACAAAAAAGCAAATGTAAGATTGGAACACATCAACGTATTACTATAAACAGAAGAAGAGAACGTCAATATAGTCACACTGACAACAAAAAAGCGAAAAAAGTGTTTACAAATCTTGAAGGTCAGTGAGCACACCTGAGGCAGTATCGTCGTGACGTAAACATTCAGGAATTGAAGCACCACGTCTTTTCTTCTTTCGATTTGTTATGACATTCACAGGTTGTGAATAAGAACCACGTGAGCCTCGTTTCTTTCGTGAACGTAATTCCCTTGTTGTGTCAGGAATGTCTGTTGTTTCACTTTCCAGGTCAAGGTCACTGCCGTCTGTATCTGAAGTAGGTGCAATGAATTCCATATCAGTTTTTTGTTTCACAGCTTGGAGGGAGCCCTCAGTACCAACAGGCTGTTTACCAGGGAGACAAGACGGAGTATCGATATTATCAACACTTGCAAGGTCATTAACATTAATACTAGGTGTATGTGTTTCTTCACCTGCATTATTGATAAGGCCAGATTTGGAATCAGAGTTGTCATCCGTATGAGCAGCAATCGTAGTAGAGGTGTCAGTTACTGATTCTGAACTGTTTGGTTGTAATTGCACATGTTGTTCACAATATTTTTTTGGAATAGTGCCGAGGGATGACATTTGTAAAGGCAGGGGCGGTGCGCTAGATGCGGGGCGGAGTGGGGGAAAAAACTCGGTAAATCGAATGTCAGATGTTTGAGACGTATGAGGGCCATTCAGTTCTTGTCTTCTTTTCTTATCACAGTCACTAAAGCGGTGAGTGAATGATCGACAGAAAAAATACATTACAGGCTGGCCTTCATATGATATGAAGCCACGAAAGCCGTTCAAGAGTAAACGTGAAGGGATAGTTTTTTTAAGGACAATGTTCACAGTTCGTATTCCATTGGACACTGCAAGGGGATAATTTTGAGACCATGTCTCATTGGTTATATTTTTCACTGTTCCATATTCAGTCAGAATTTGCACAATAACGTTATTATCTAGTTGAATAGGTAAATTAAAGACTCTTACCCTGGTAATATTTTCCATTGCGTTGACAAGTTTGACAAAAGAGGTACTACCGTCACTATGTTTAAAGGGTACCGTAGGTTCGAGCTTACTTAACACTTTTTCAAAAATGGCATCAGTATTAAAGGTCACAAACACAGCATATTCATCAGAGTGCAGTTGGAGCGCAATAATGTCATGGCAGTCCTCTTTAAATAAACTTTCGATCCATTTATGAATAGCGATGGGTGACGGGCGACTATTACGT
Source organism: Thermobia domestica (assembly GCF_964235325.1). Classification (NCBI taxonomy): domain Eukaryota; kingdom Metazoa; phylum Arthropoda; class Insecta; order Zygentoma; family Lepismatidae; genus Thermobia; species Thermobia domestica. The sequence continues at coordinate 306,302,971 of NC_137455.1, forward strand.
TTCTCCTTGTCAAATACACATTTGATGGTATTTTTTCTAACGAGCTGAGACATCGTAATATTTTACAATATATAGTCACTTACACAAATAAACCACACGTAGTGGTAAAGCTAAGCACGTCAAACTGCGAACAAAACACTACACCGGACAACACGTCCTACCGCTAGAACAGTTAAACAGCAACTCCACTAAGCTACTTGTTTTCTTGCGTCAACTCCGGTAAAGACGATATTTCATTACGATCATGCTACCAATTCGTCCTTTTCCATAGATAATTTCCACTATTTGCGCTATCTTTACGTTAATACTTAGCATATATTCATATATTTGGAGTTTGCTAATAATGCACGTAATAAGACATATTAGAAATATTCGTTAAAAGTTTGGTTTGTAGATCTAATGCACATTTCTCTCAATGACATAGATGTCGCTTCTTCGTGTTGAACTGCAGAATTCCCTCGCGTTCTTGAAAATTTCCCACTTTAGCAGAGTTGGTAATTCTCGAGATTTCTGTCGATTCAAAGTTTTTTGCTTCTAATCTATTTATTTTATACTATATCTAACACAAATATTAAAAACGGGTTTGTTATTAACCTGTCCTGCTGGGGAAACCTTCCGAAATTTCGAACATATAAAGAAAATAGAGACATTTTCAAAAACTTCAAAATAAAGAGATGCGTCATTTATTTTGCTCATAGTAGTACATTTGAACAGAGAAAAACATTTCACCCATTTTTGGATGTAATTCCAACGAGCTTTCTTCTAGAAATTTTCTATAGCAGTGACAAAATCAGAATGTAAGTGAGCTACACTAGTACGCGATTTTGGTATATTCATAATAGCAATGTATTTTTTCGTAGCTCATGGGTAAGGGACAGTTTGCCAACTCCAAGAGAGAGGAAAAACCTCTGGAAGAATATTCACCTAACGGATACATCAAGCATACTGTCCCAGTGCATTTCTTCTTATCGATATGTAACGTGTACAACATCTCATTTTGCGTCTCTTTTTGTTGCTTCTGTGCACAGAAGTGATATATACCACGGAATTACATATTACCAGGAGAAAACCCTTTAACCCAGCTTACTTTTGACAAATATATATTCAGGAAACATTTGGGAATCCTTGTGTTATGTGGAGAATCCATTATACATTCGTTCATCGCTTATGATCTTTGCATTTTTGGATGCTACCTGTTGTGTTTATTTACATGTCACCTGACTGCCCTATGCACAGTCGTTTTAAACCTAATCTTCATGAAAGTTATTTTATTCATTTTCGCACACTCCTAACTTGGACAGGAAGCCGTTCATTTATCATCCGTCACCATTAGCCTAGAAGACATAACTGTGATACGTTAAAGATTTCATTTCATTTAAATTTTTCTTCCGAAAGTGTATTTTGTGCTGAGAGAAAATATATCAATTACACATATCTCCTCCTTTCGAATTATAACTTTTCTTCTAACTTGAACGATATACTATTGTTTCGGCTGCAATGAAATTGCGCACACTTTTCCGGTTTTATCAGATTTATCTGATAAGCTGTTGACAAGCTGCCATAATGTACATGATTGCGCACAAAAATATTAAGCAACGTTGTCAGATGGACATTATTTTCTCTTTTGTCATGTTAGTATATATGTATGACTTTATTGACAAGTGTAATTTTGAAAATACAGAGGAATTAACACATAAGCATATGAGGAAGTGCAGAGAAGTGATGTAATGTATTCGAAAAAAACTCACAGCAGTTTGTCCGAGAAATATTACAAAGGCTGTTGAGCAAACGGTTGAAAGAGAAGATGAGTTAAGTCATGATGGAGAAAAAGTTTCTATTTGCAAATGAAGAAGCTAAGATTATCGTCCTTGGCTAGTAGTGGGAAGTATGACGTCTATATTATTATTAATAATAATAATAACTTTGAAAATGTCATCGGAATGGTTTGCTTCGTTTTATTTAGGTTTCCACCAAGAATATAGGCTTCAGAACCCTCAGTAGTTCTTCGATCGACGAATGGGGCCGAAGCATTTCATAAGAATTACAATGAGCAAGTCAATTCACCGGGTCCAAATATTTGTTAAGTGATTTCATCTTTGGTGAAGATACAATCAGAAACAAAATTGAAATTAAGATTATTTACGAAAGGATACGCGTATACCAATACACAAAGAAAGGAAGATTTGACGAGACATAACTTAATATTAAAACTCTATCAGATACTTAAATGTGATACATATTCAGAGTATCAGACAAGGAGAATTAAATTTCTGAAAATTGTAGGCTTAAACTTGCCACCAGGAAAATTTTAGCATGAAGATGATAAATATGAAAACTTGGTTTTGGAGATACCTTGACTTGTATTTACTGATCAAATTATATTTAATTAAGTCTCAATATAATTTTCATTTTATTTCTAATTTCTGTTTCTATCCCAGTCTGAAGGAAAAGCCTGTTTGCGCACAGATTTCCAACGAGCTATCATTATGGCAATGTTGGACAAAAATCTGTGTTCAAAGAGGCCAACAGAGATTTGTGCGCAATTTGGGATCTAGAGTGTGGGCAATCCAGTTGCTCCCTATTATTTCTGACTGATGAAATCTTGAATTTGATTTTCTTTTGTTCATTTCCCTCACTCAACGTTTGATAAAATACACAAAGAAATACTCCACTTTCTATGGGAGTCACCCTTGCGCCTCCATTGCACTATATCTCATTGTACCCTAACTGAATCTAAAATTAATGGACATTCTCTTTTATCTGACTTTGAACCGACGTCTTGTTCTTAAGTTATGGTTATTTTTACGTTTTTAGCCAAATTTTTGGGTGATCAAGGTGCCGAAAGGAGGCATTTTTACACCTGCTTAGTTCATAATGTTTCGTTTTATCTCGGTGTTAGGAATCACCGCCCGAGGTTTGTTATAATAATTAAGTTACACCCTTTGTATATGGGGCTCCATTTTATGTATTAAATTCACCCAATTTATTTAGTAACATAAATAGCTAAACCGTGGAAACGTCTCTCTTTAGAGAAACATTATTATTTCTTCTAATAAATTTTTGTCCAACAGAATAAAGCTAAATACATATAATAATAAATGAATATAGTTATATCTTAGAAATACAATAGGCACTGATTGTTCGAACACTGCTCTAAAACACACAAAAACAATCAAATCTGTAAATAAAGAGCTTAAAATAAACTCGAGTTCTTTAAACTGTGCTATATTGATTACGCTTAACTTATGAAACTTTTTTTGCCAAAAAGGAGTAGCAGCACGAAAAACTCCTACGTTTCCTTATCAAATAGACCTGCATGCTAATTGCTTTACTGGCTTTATACATAAGCCAGTGATTGTACTCTTTACTTGTTCTCCCTCAATAGCAACTGTATGAATGCATAATACAAAACTAGTACACAGAAGAATTTTAAAAAATATTTGTAATGTGATATTTCATAGGCCGTCTTTTATAAGGGCGAACTATACCCTTCGCAGGTTCTTTACCAACAGTCACTATATGAATTTACTATACTGAAATGGTATGCTATACAACAACTAATGCCACTAATATATAGTGATGTTTCGCAGGGCGCACTGTATCCTTCAAATGAGTCTTAGTCACCAGTGAAAGTATGTACTCATTGTACAGAGTTATGCCATACAGAAGAATAAATAAAACCTTCTATATTTGATGTGGTTTTGCAAGGGCGCCTTACATAAAGGGCGCCGTATATCCTTCTCAGGTTCTTTACCAACAGTAAAAGTATAATTCATTGTACAGAACTGTAGCATACAGAAGAATATATAAAACCGTTTATCTTTGATGTGGTTTCGCAAGAGCGCCTTTTATAAAGGGCGCAGTGTACCCTTTTCAGATTCTTTACCGACAGTAAAAGTATAATTCATGGTGCAGAACTGTACCATACAGGAGAATAAATAAAACCTTCTATATTTGATGTGGTTTGGAAGGGCGCCTTACATAAAGGGCGCAGTGTACTTACCACAGGTTCTTTACCAACAGTAAAAGTATGTATTCATTGTATAGAAATGTGCCATACAGAAGAATGAATAAAACCGTTTATCTTTGATGTGGTCTCGCTAGGGAGCCTTATAATAGAGCACAGTGTACTTATCACAGGTTCTTTACCAATAACAACTGTAAGAATTTATTATACAAAAAACTCGTACATTTATTAATAATGTGATGTTTCGGAGGGCGCACCGGGACATGTCCCGGTGTCCCGGTGGACGAGCACGGACCTGGTTTATTGTTATAATTACTATTACTATTATTGGGTTTAGAATCAATCAAGTACTTCATGATATTTTAGAGGGATCGAGATGGTTGCCAGATAGATAAATACTTGAGCGTCAGGCCCTTATTTCTTTTCAATTTTATATTTAATCAATGTCTATTTTTCTCCCTCATTATTCTACCAAATCGTATTCCAAGATCATCAATTTTCAATACTCATTTGTGACCATCAGCATACATAGCATAGCCGTAGGACGTAAAACAAAGAATTATTTTTATTATTTTTTCGTTTTCATGAATTTTCTTCATAGCTGTGAAAAAGAACGCCTTCAACATCATAAATTTGTATGCTACTTGCATGCCTTCGATCACAGTAATCAACTATTTGGACATCACGAAGCAAAGCAGGTCTACTTTGCAGTTAGCATAGTTTTGAAAGGATGTGACATAATGATATTGGTGTTGCGATATTCAGCACCGTAGATAATTAAACAGTGCTAATAAATAAATCTGTAACAATTGTATTAGTGTTCAGATTACACGCCCTCCAGACAGGCTATTTTTTTACAGCATATTGTTACTTCTACTCTATATGAGGGGCCGCGGTGGCCCAGTGGTAGAGCGTTCACCTCTGATGCTTGGGGTCCCGGGCTCGATCCCACCACCCGCCAAGTGAACTTTGCGGTGGACAAACACCGTCTGCGTGGGTTTTCTCGAAGTTCTTCCCACTTTCGTTCCACTTTCTTAATTCCACCATTTCATTCGTTACTCATCACCTAGCTACACTCCTTTAGCCTAACCAGCATAACCGTGAGATGTAAAACTGAAAGATTTCATTTCATTTCTACTCTATATGAAGTATATTCTGAGGTTTGTTTTTGGGGACGTGGTAGCTCAGTGATGGAGTGTTCACCTCTCCTGCGTGGAGTTCCTGAATCTATCCCAGCACGTGCCAAATGGGCTTTGTGTTGTACAAACACTGTGTGTGGTTTTCTCGGGATTTTCCCGTTTTCTCTCATAGTTTTCATTCTACTATTTCATTCATTCTCATGATGATAGTCTCCTTTAGTATACTTGGCAAAAATCGTGGAACGTAAAACTCAAATATTTCATTTCATATAAACTTTGGTGCAAAGTAACCCCATAGATGAAAATATTTTGCACCACATACAAAAAAGTATGTTTAAAATACTAACATAATGTTTGTCTGCAATGTTTTCTCTCCTGTACTAATACATTTCACTTTTTACACAAAACTGCATGCAGTCTACAAATATTGATGTTGGATTATTGATGTTGATATGGTACCGGTATCAGTACTTAGTATGAATTATCGATATTTGTAAAGAAAATTATGTATTTCCTGGTACCAAAATAGGAGCCACATTCTGATATTTTAGCATGACTCACAAAAATGGCAACTCAAGAACAGAAAAACTCTTCGTGAACTGATTTGCCTTGGTTGCTCTTTATATCCAGGAATATCATCCCAACCGTAATCAGTCGAAGATTTACGGGATTTGGGGCTTTCAGGCTGAAGCTCACCCAAATTGCAGGATTTCTTTTTAAAAAAATCTAATGTTAGTCATTCCTATGTGTATGCGCTTCAAGTCCTTCAAAAAGTCTAGTGGTTTCTAAATAAACGAAATATTTCTGTGTGAAGTTCCTCTCAAACTATTCTTCTGAATCCGCAGCTGTTCGTAATTTATCTTCCAACATGAAATCCATTCCGACATCTACCTAAAGAGGAAATTTTCCTCAAGGAGGTTGAAGTAGCAAGAATTTCCTATTTAAGGGGTTACGTTGGTCCGGTGCAAAGTAACCACGATTTGAGGCTCAAAACAGCCTTCTCCCAGTGTTATTTTTTCTATGACTTTACAACATTTCACACTTCAGTTTCAACTATTGCTTGGAAGTCCCATTATATACAGTACAATTCTACGAAACCAACTGAACTTTGACGGATCTTCCAAATTTTGTCTCCATTTACAGTGATTGCTTTCCATACCTCTAAAACAACAAACCCTTCAGGTAATTAGAAATGATGTTAACTGCCAACATTATAGCCAAAATCCAGTTAGATGTTCTATCTTACGGTGGCAGTTGAAACTCTCTTTACAGTTCATGGGTTTACCGACGAAAGACTGTGCAACTTTTTTCGTATTTTGGGCGAAGTTAACCCTGAAGTGCAAAGTAACCCCATCCTAAGGTACTTACAGATTACCTAGGTAGTTAGCAAATTTCACATTCTTTTTTAAGGTGGTAACAGTTGGAGCCAAGAAATGTGCGATATTTCGATCGAACGATTTATATTTTCAAATATCAAACTATCGATATCGAAATTTTTGACTGATATATCGACATTTTTTATCTTTATCATATTTCTATATTTTTGATTTTTGATATTGCTTATATTTTGATATTGCTGTATTTTTCAATACTTCGAACAAGTTTCAATAGTATGTCAATATCGATTATCTATTTCTAAATTTGGATATCACAAAGCCTATCGAACCCCCTCCGAAATGAAGTTTTTGTCTTTGGGCCTAGACTAGACAGAATTTTTGTTATGAAATTCGAGACGAGACATAGCTCTTCCAATAGAAACAGATACAGTTTTCGAGACGAGACAACCTTCGCGACATCTTTGCGAGAGCTGACAGTCTCAAATCATTTCTGGTGTGCACCTCTAGGCCATGTCGTGCGTTATCAAAAAGCATGTTAATGAGAAATAACAACATATAAATACAATATATATAGTTAAAAACATTTTTGTTTTGTTTTCATTCTTCGATAATGTATTATTATTAATCTCAGTATTTTATTGTGCATTCTTAATCTTAAGGTGATGTAAAATTAAGTTTTGAGTTCAGTTAACTAATTTCGTTTCTCAAATTGTTTTTAAAATATATGTACACACATGTTTATTTTTATTCTTGAGTGCTTAAAGTCACTATAGTTATTAAACATAGTAATCAATATTGTACTCTTAACGTTAAAGTAATATACAGGTAACTTTTGAATTGTTAACATTTTTCTTTCTGAAATTGCTTTAAAAAGTATGTACAAACGTTTTTATTTTCTTTCTTGAGTGCCAAAAGTGCTGCTTAGTTATTAAGATTAGTACTTTATACTCTTTTCTTAACTTTAAACTGATAAGCATTGCGTTTCTGAATAAATTATGTCAAGTTATTTGAGAGACGAACACTGGTACAAAACCCTAACTACCACTGGAACATTTTGATTTTGAGATGACTACTACCGGTGCAATACAAGGGATTTTAAAATATTGTTTTTCCTTCAACGGCTATTCGATTTTGAATTCTGACTACATGATCATATATAGGAACGATCAGTGTGTCATTCCAACAATGTTACATCTCCGACCGATTCACGGTGCTCACAGAAGAGACAAAAGAGTATGTCTTCAACCTTAAAGTAACGACCACTGGTGTTTTTGCCCTCGTATGCAAAAGTAAGTGGGTACCCCAATGGGGTATAGGGGTACTATGCGGTACCTAATTTCTGCATTTTAGATATATGGAAATACGTATGTCTAAAATGTAAAGAACTGATTTTTGTTTATCGAAAACTGCAACTCGGTAAGCCTTACGGATACCGAGATATGGGAAAATAAAGAGCTACACGATGTGTATGTGGGGCTTGCATACTTAAAGGTACAATTTGGAAAATGAATTAAAATATGACTAACGGCTATCAAGATATTGTCAAATACAGGGAGGACCAATACAGGTATGGGATTTTCGTGTTAGATGATAAAATTTCCAAAACCGGTCATGGAAAGTTAATAAGCACCAGTAGCAATTCCATCTGCAAGTAAATAGATATCTCCATGGGGTGTTAGAACATCTTACAGTCTACCAAGATTAAATTTTAAAAGCTTTTGAAAATATAACTTGACATTTGTAAAGAGTGTTAGATATATTTATTTTTTACCTAAAACTTCCAACCAGTACATCTAACATATAGAGAAACACCGTGAATAAAAGAGTATGAGATCTTGAAACTTCGAAAAAATTATTGGTCCCAACAAAATTAAATAAGATGGTACTTCTATGGGTTAAGTGAGTACCTCAGTACAATTTCGATGGAAAGATTAGTTCTAGGTTTTCTTCAGGCAGTTCGAAAAGTTCATCGAGCTGTGTAAAAGAGTGAAAATTCCCTGTGAATATCTAATATAGTAACCAAAATATAACGAGTCATATATTTTATGACGTAAAAATAGAGATTTTTAAGGATTTGTACTTCTGGGTCTTTCCTATAAGAAAGAAATTAAAAAAAAACCTACTGCATATACCTTAATAGACAATTAAATCAGCGGGGACACAACAACTTAGTGGTAGGGTGTTTACCTAGTATGTTTTGCAAAAACTACACTGGAGTATTCTTTTAATCCACAGAGATACGATCACACTTAACTGCACATTTAATTTTAAAATGAAATTAAGACAAGTGATTGTGGATGATAGAATTGATGGAGTGCAAAGGTGGAAGGAATCGGGGGTACGCCGAGAATACCCACGAATACGATGTCGACTACAAACTGACTTGGCCGCGAATCGAAACAGGGAACCAATACACCAAAAGTACGCACTCTACCACTAAGCCACCGTGCTTCCGCCCATTTAATTATTTATTAAGGTATATACGGTAGTTTTCTGAAATTTCTTCTTCTTACAGCAAAGACTCAACAGTACAAATCCATGTGGGTCTCCATTTTTACGACGTCTTAAAATACATAATTACTTATATCTCGGTTGCTATATTAGATATTGACAAAAAAATTTCATTCGTTTTGTACGCTTGGAATTATCACGCTTGGATTTACCCGAAGAAAACTTCGAGCTGAATTAGTCTTTCGATCGGAATTGCCCTGACAAGTGTGAGGTACTCACTTAACCCATATAAGTACCATCTTATTTAACTTTTATTAAGATCAAAAATTGTTTTATGAAATTTCAAGATCTAATACTCTTTTATTTCACGGTGTCTCTCTAGCTGTAAGATGTACTGGCTGGAAGTTTTGGGTAACTCTATTCTCTTTTCTAATATTCATTACAAATGTCAAATTATATTTTCCAAAGCTTTTAAAACTTAATCTTTTTAAACCCCTGATGTTCTGAAACCCCATGGAAATACCCAATTACTTTAGGATGAAATTGCTACTGGTGCTTATTCAGATTCCATGACCGGTTTCGGAAAGTTTACCACCTAACACGAAAACCCATAACTATGTGGGTCATCCCTTTATTTGACAATATCTTGATAGTCATTAGTCATATTTTCATTAATTTTCTATACTGTACTGTCAAGTATGGAAGCCACACATACCTATGGTGTTCCTATTTATTTCACCATATTTCGGTAAGTGTTAGACGTACCGACTTGCGGTTTCGGTGAACACACACTTGTAACGTTCTTTATTAAGATATATTTTAGAATGTTTAGAAATGGGATGTCTGCGAATGCCATAGTACCCGAAAACCCCAATAAGGACGTGTGTGTAGTGTATTGAATTGAAACTACTTTTGAGGTTGTTGTTACCCCTCAGTAATTACGTTTTCGAAACTGCACAATCTAGTACGCAAACCTGACACTTCCATGGTGCCGTTCTTTATTTTCCCATAACTCCTCTATTTAATCTAAAAAATGTTAAATATTTTCTCCATTTATTCTTAAAAAATGTTAAATATTTTAAAATGTACCATTTTAAATATTTTTGATTTTTTTCAGTTATTTTATGCATCAAAACAAAACCAGGATTCTGCATGAAAAACAGCGAAAAGAAGCAGTGTAATTTGTGACTGAAAGCAAGTCTTTTCTGAAGACAGACCCGATTGTATTTACATTCTTTTGTACGAATATGTTACCTTAATAAATATACTGCTCTACAAATTATTTCTTTCTTCCATAAATTAGAATAAATGTATGTCTGTTTAAAGAAAATGTTTGTTAGTGTTAAGTCCTTTCAGCTCTTTTTTCTCTGTAAATAAGAACGTTATACTGTGCAACATTTTTTTATCATTGTGCAATTCCGATTGGATAAAGGAAAATTCTGCACGAAGCACTATTATTTCAGACATACAGATGGTGATCAGAAAAATGGAAACACCTGTAGTTTTCAACACTGTATGGGTTGGCAGTGGTGCCGTGGCACCCGCAGCGCCGGACCGCTGGTGGTGGTGTGTTTGGTCGGTCTCCATACAACGTCAGGCGCTGTGGAACAGCAGTGTACAATGGCTGCAGCAGACGGAGGTAGTGTAAAATGGGAACCTCTCAGATTTTCAGAGAGGGCAAATTGTTGGTGCGCGGTTATGTGCAGTAAGTGTGGCGGCAGTGGCTACTGTGTTAGGTTTGTCGCGTGGGGCAGTGTCGAAAATGATGACGGCCTACGCAACACACGGGAAAACCACATTGGGGAAGCGGAACTGTGGGCGGAAGAAAATTATGAGTGGCAGGTCTTGCCGGGTATTAAAGCGCATTGTCACGCAGAACCATCGTGCCACTGCGGAGTAAGTGACGGAGAAACTCAATCAGCACCTCCCCAACCCTGTTTCGACAATCAGAGTCCGCCGCGAATTACATGACATGAACTTACGGGGTCGTGTTGCACGGGCCAAACCGCTCATCAGGGACCATAACGCTTTCGCACGCCGCAAATAGTGCCGCGACCATGCAACTTGGACCGTTGCGGAGTGGAAACGTGTGATATGGTCGTATTACTAATCCGTCACCTTATTTGTAACGACGGGCCGTGTTTATGTGTGGAGAACGCCCAAAGAAGTTTATGATCTGCAGTGTCTCCGCCCAACTGTGAAATATGGCGGCGGCTCGATGGTGCTGTGGGCCGCAATATCATGGTTTTCATTGGGTCCTGTGGTCACACTTAGCGGATGAATTACTGCCAACGATTATATCGCAATTTTAGGAGACCACTTGCATCCTATGGTACGGATGTTGTTCCCGTAAAATGACGCCATATTCCAGGATGATAATGCACCCATTCACACAGCTGGCGTTGTTGGAGTGTGGTTTGAAGAACATCGGGATGAAGTTCAACACCTCCCCTTGCCCGCCCAATCCCCAGATCTCAACATAATTGAACATCTGTGGTCCGTCTTAGAAATACGACACAGAACTGGCCGATGCCCTGCACGAGGAATGGTGTAAAATTCCACTTGCAACTACTCGCGACCTCTATGCCTCTATCCCAAGTCGCATCAAGGCTGTTCTGAAGGCGAAAGGTGGCGCGACACCATATTAATCTGGTAAGTTGCAATTTTCTTCAGGTGTTTCCATTTTTCTGATCACCATCTGTAAATTAATAACTAATGTATTGTTCTGAGAAAAGGCAATGGTATAGTGAACATGTTTAACATAAAATCTGTAACTCAGCTTTTAGTAGTCAACTTTATTGAGAATCCGAAGAAAGAAAGAAAAAAATGTTGGACTTACCAACGTATTTCAAAATTATTTTTGTTCGAATTCTGGACTAATCCAAATTATCCAGAGAAATCATTTATGTTGCTCTCTACAGATGTATTCTTTATCCAAATCGTATGGAAAGAAGACTTAATACATTGCGATATTTTGTATGAACTATGTTTCATATTTATTTAATCACTTTGTACCTTTCTCTAGTGTTGACATGGCCGTAGTGTCAATCGAATAATTTAGTGTTTCACTCATGTAACTTTGTGACTAACGTAAGTCCTGTTTGTATATATATGTTACTGGGTTCGATTAGCGACAAGCAATTTTTAGCATTAAACAAATGCAAAAATCTACACGCAATGAGATACGATGATCTTAAGTTGAATTTACTAGTGGTATTATCTGACTAAAATCAGTGTTCGGATAACTATACTCGTTTTTTGTGCTCTGAATTGCAAACTTTGATATAACCATTTTAAATTATTATCTCTCTCTCTCTCTCGCTATATATATATATATATATATATATATATATATATATATATATATATATATATATATGTATATATGTAGATAGATAGATAGATAGATATAAAATTGTAAACTAGAAACTTCCGAGTAATTCTGAGAATCATCGCTGTTTTTTTAAATAATGTATGAGACCGTTACACTGCTCGTCACTTAAAATGTTGCACTAAGAAGGATAATCCAGGAAAGCCCAAATTTCAGAATATGTAGAGCAGGGAAGAATAAATATGTTTGGTCGATGGCTGCACAGCTTCTCATATTACAATACCAGAAGAGAACATCCTCTCAATGTCTCGCTGTGTTACAGTCATTCTGGCTGTCAATGTTGGGTTTATATAATCATGTACTTGATATCTCAAAGGGTTGCAGGATACATATAAAAATCGAGATTAAATTGATTCTTATAATTGCGGTAGTATCACCAATCATCACTCTCTGGGGCCCCTAAAGTACCCCGCTTGGTATGTTAAGGGTTAAGCATATTCTATACATACTATTAACTATCGGCCTGGGAATTTTGGCGTAGCTACCCTGTCTCCTTGAAATTGCATTTTTAATGGCAAGTACTGGTAGGAACCATCTTGTGAGGGAACTCGTTTTCAGCTGACATTATGTTTTATTTATAGCGACATTTAAAACATAACTTATCGGTTAATTAAAATACAGAGAAGTTAATTCTGGAAAATCCTATTCACGTCTCTTGTGGTAACAACAACTGCATTTTGGAAGAGGATACTATTAAGGAAAAGAGTGAGGTAAAGTCTTCTTTATATAGTAAATACGAAAAAGAAAGTATTTGACAGTTGACAAATTTTCTTTTGCCAATAGCTCGGGAACAAAAGAATTAATTTTGATCTTTTTCGTGTTATTCTTAGAATAGTTATAACGTGACAACTTGCCAAAGTCGGTACTCTAATAGCTTAATTTATCGTTGAGTTTTAGGGAAACAAATTTTGTCAACTGAAGAATACTTTCTTTCGTGACTGTACAAGCAATGGATGATCACGGCTTAATAAATGACTGTACGTAAGTATTTTTTCAGTTTGAACATAGGATTGTACATGGCTCTGTACTTTGCATTATTATTGAAGTGCTGCAAGTAAGTTATTGCAAAAGGTATGATAAATTCTTACAGTAATATTGTCCCATATTGATTTACTCTGTATGAAAACTAAAAGAGTTTAACATATGGTTAACCCCCTTTGTGCTAATAATTTTAAAGTTAACGCGTGTGCCACTTTTCAACACTTGACTTTGCAGTAGATTTCCAACGAATTAGCAGGAAGTCCAAGCTTACAATCTGCAGGTAAACACATTTTTCTGGATAGTTTCACTGCTCCAAGCTAAGATTGAAAAGTGTAGTATTTTTAATTTTATTTATATTGGCAAAAAGGAGATCAACCATATTTTAAGCTATTTTTGTTTCCATACAGAGAAAAACAATATGTGACAACATTACGGTAAGAATGTATCATGCATTTTTCAGTATGACATGTGTTCAAAATCACAGATAGTGTTCAAAATCATGGTTCAGGCAGTACACAAGATAACAATAACTTTCCTGCCGGTTTAGAAGTCAAGCGTGTGGATATTAACTCTCAACTTTCTGACGATCAGACGCAAATGCTTTATTCTGTTATAGAGGAGTATAAGGATTGCTTTTCTTGTTTAGAGAATGATTTTGGAGTGGCCAAGGGTTACGTACATGAAATTAAAATGCTAGATAACGTCCCAGTCCACACCAATCAGTTTCCAATGCCCTTCCACTTAAGAGAAGAAGTTAGAAATCAGATTGATACTTTGCTCAAACAAAAGGTTATTAGGAGGTGTATATCGAGTTATAACTCGCCTATTCTTCTCGTAAAAAAGAAGTCTGGATAATTCAGATTTATTTTGGACGCTAGAGCTCTTAATTTACACATTGCACCAGACAGTTTTCCTGTACCGTCGATAGAAGACATTCTTTCGCGTCTTAGTTAGTGTCGATACGTGTGCTGCTTTGACTTGCTCAGTGGTTTCTTCCAGGTGAAAATCGCGAAGGAATACCAACATGTCACTGCCTTTTCAATCCCAGGAGTTGGTTCATTTTGTTTTACAGCTCTCCCACAGGGTCTTATTACTAGATCCGCTGGTTTAAACAGATTAGTGAAAATGGCACTGGAACGATTAAAATCTGAACAAATTTTCGGGTACCTTGATGATTTTTTGGAGGTGAGAACACTTTTCAGGATGTTATCAACCTTACCAAGAAGGTATTTCAACGAATTAGAGAACGTGGTCTTAAACTTGCACCTGAAAAAAAAAACAAAATTGGCTTATTTTTCATTAACGGTATTTCGTACGATGGCTTGCGAATTTCCAAGAAAATAACTGACTCCATTAGTAATTATGAACGTCCGAAGACGAAAAAACATGTGAAAAGTTTTCTAGGATCAGCTAGCTTTGTAAGACGATTCTTACCTATCTTTTTCTGAAAATGCGGACCTTTGAACTTGCTTCTCAGATAGGATGTACCGTTTAAGTGGAAACAAAAACAACAAGATGCTTTTGAGAAAATTAAAGACCATATTATAAAATCGCCATATTTAATGCATTGTAATCCGAAACACCCTGTATACTTGTTCTGTGATGCATCAACTCGCGGTCTTGCTGCCATGCTCAAACAACCTATATCTTCTCCAGATGACCCAGAGTTAGAACCCATTGCTTATTGTAGCCGTAGCTTAAGTAAAAGCGAGAAATCTAGACACCCTTATGAACTTGAACTTTTGAGATACATATATGCCTTGAGATCCTTTCGTTATTTTTTACTAGGACGTCACTTTTTCTTGAAAACCGATTGTAAGAGTCTTTTGTTTCTGAAAAAGATAAAAATGTAGGTAAATTTGCTAGGTGGCTTAGTTTCATTGACACACATATCTGGGGTGTCTAACATAGAAGCGGACGTTATTTCACGTTTTTCTCGTGCCCCCAAGGACATTTCAGATGAGCAACAAAATGAGGAAGACCCTCGAGTATTTTCTTAAACTGTTACTGAGTGTAACAATATGCTAAGTGACGAGTCTTCTCTCAGAGATGAACAAATGGAGGACCCGTTTTATAAGGATATTTTTGATTGGTTAGAAAACAAGGAAAAGAAAAATCCAAAAACTGAAAGACATGCATTTTATTTCACATTTAAAGAAGGAATTTTGTATAGAAAACAAAAAACATATAGTGGTATGAAATTTTTAGTTGCTGTACCTGTTTCATTACGCTATAAAGTTTTTGACGCGGCTCATACTTCTGCCATTGGTTCAAGTCACGAAGGCTTTTCTAAGTCGTATGATATTTTAGTGAAATCTGTGTATTTCCCTAATATGAAACAATATATCGATCAAAAATGCAAGGAATGTTTAATATGCCAGTCAAGCAAAAATAAACCTGGTTCTGCTTATGGTACATTGCAAACGTATCCTCAAGTACCGCCCTTCTCTCGCATTTTCGTAGAGATTGGAGAGGTGTACATCTCGAGTTATATTTTGAGACACAAATATTTGATTGTCGTTGTCGATGCTGCTACTCTGTATACTATTTGTGGTTCATTAGCAGGTATAACAGCAACTTCTGTAAGTAGTTTTCTTTATGAAAATGTAATTTTGAAATACGGTATTTATAAAGAATTAGTCATAGACAAAGGTCCATGCTTTACAAGTAACCTATTCAAGGAGTTATGTGCAATGATTGGAGCTAAGATTCGATTTGTAAATGTTCAAGCACATTACGCTAACGGAACTGCTGAGATAGCTATCCGAAACATTGGACAGAGACTGAAATCTGCATTGTGTAATAAAGATCAAGGGAACTGGGCCTAACTGCTGCCATCTGTTGTGTTATCTCAATTTAACTGTCAATTTTTCCTCTGGATACAGCAATTTTGAACTTTTACATGGATTCAGATGTAGAATGCTACATGAAGCAATTTTGGACATCCCTTGTCAATTTCAGTACAATGTTGAACGTTTACAACAACTTTTAGAAATACGAGACAAAGCCCATGATAAATGGTTCCAGAGACATAAGACGGCAACGAAATTTTATGACAAACGTCACTCGAAACCCAATTTCAAAGTCGGAGATAGGGTATAGATTTTGGACAGTACCATGAAGAAAGGATCCACCAGAGCTTTCAGTAGACGTTATTTTGGTCCAGGAATAATTCAAGATATTGACCACCCAAATTCCTGTTTTGTTAAGTTCAGGACTGCGCGAGGAATATTCAAGGTTGATTCAATTGCAGTACAGATATTGAAGAAGTACTACGAGAAACAGGAGAAGGAAAACGAGGAAGAGGGAGAAGGAGATGATGTTGACTTGGATATACAAGACATTGTTGAGGATGCTACTGCGAATGCCTGCTGTGCCGAAGAGCAGGGAGAGAAACAGAAGAAAGAGAGAGAAAAAGAAGAACATTGTGAAATTGTTTTTAATCCTGCGGTGAAGATGATAGAAAAAGAAGAAGATATTCCGTGAATCTTCGTGAGGTTGTGATTGCCAACCGATTACCCACTTGGGCTGAAACACGGAAAAATTGTTCCGGTTTGAAACCGAAGTTTAGTGCCAATTCTGCAATCAACAAGAAAATCGGTGTTTTCCGTAGAGATATTGCTATGATTAAAGCTGACGCTGTTGTCAATCCCACGAATGAATTACTTATTCCATTACTTATTCCATTAGAAGTATCCAAGGAGCTGCAGGAGAAAAATTTCGTAAAGATTGCGAGAAAATAGTTCTTTAAAACCAGGACAAGTGAAGATTGCCCCAGGTTATGATCATGTATTATTGACATGTGGTCCCAGAGATGCGAACAAGAAGACTTTGGAAAATTGATATAACAATTGTTTCGATTTGTGTTGAAAAACCAGTTTTCAACTGTGGCTTTTCAATGTGGCTGGTGCATTTCATTTCCCTAAGGAACCTGCTGCGAGAATTGCATTGTTCACTACACTAACATTTTTAGAGGATCATGTGGACAACGTAGACCGTATTGTATTGTGTATTTTCGACAAAGAGAATTGGGATCTCTATCAGCGTCTTTTACCTGTGTATTTTCCCTTGGAAGAAGGAAAAGAAGTGGAAGCTGTTTCTCTGCAATGAAGTTTTTTTAGAAAAAAAGGAAAAAGAAGACGGTTCTCAAAGGAAGATTTGATGGATTAGGAACATCTGTGAGGTTGGTGACGAATTTTGTTTTCACACTGGCCATGTCATTATGGAATTTGTTTTGGTTTGTTTGTGTTTCTAAGTCTTGCCGGCAATAACAATTACAACGAAGAGAAGGAGAAAAAGGAGTACTCATATAGACATCATTGTTTCTTCAGTCACTTAGAACTGTTGGTTAACTTTGTAGAACATGTTCTTTTTCTTGGTCATCTTATTAACAGCTTATAAACTGAATAAATTAGTATGTAGGCGCCAGATCAACATCTTATTGATACATTACGTTTAGCAGAAGAAAACTAGGGAGATAGACGCAACTGTGAATTGATATGTATATGCTATCTATGTTATGATAGTGATGAGGAAGGTATTCTTAGGTTTTTTGCATTTTTCAAAATGCATTTTATAATCCAAATGTGGATGTAAAGAAGAATGAAGTTTTTCTTTCCCTGGATTTTTTATTCGATCCTACGATTTGTTATTAGTTATTGAAAAAATACTGAGCCAATGTATTCTTTTCAAGGGAATATACGCTGTTATAACCTCTTGTGTGATTTTAGTGATCCTTTTGAATGATCGATTTTTCATCGCCTGCAGTGTATATAGTAAATTTGCGTATTTCATCTTGAAGATGACTTGGGATTCATGTATGACGAAGATTTGTGCTAATTTGATATATACTTTTGTACATTTGAAGATTTGACTTAATTACACATTTGCCTGTGGGTATACGTACTTTTACTTTCATATAAGAAGAAACAAGTTTTTCTCTCTCTTTTATCGCATATTTAGTTAGGGATTTAGGAATATGTTTGGTGATAGTTTGTTATGTTTATTTCTTTTAAGGTTTTAATAGCCAGTGCAGAGGGCTATAACTCTGCCAATACATCGGACATTGTGGAACTAAGTTCTCAAAAATTCGTTTCTCTAAAACTTGAAATCAACATCTTCTTGTGTTGTTTTATCTGTTCTTTCTATGGGTAGCTAGATTAATTTTTCTTCTACCGCGTAATGATTATTTTGATTATAGAGTTACAATTTTATTGGAATTGGAGTTTTTATTTACTATGTATAGATATATACGTACGGATTATGATTTAGTTATTTTTCCCTGATTTTTCGTCAATTTTATTTATTGCAATATTTTTTCCAGTTATTGTCCCTATCTTACGTGTTTAGGGATCATTGACTGTATCCCCTAAATTTTGTGATGTTAATACTATATACCTGTTTACCCTACTCCTATAATCTACTTGTACTGAATGAACTTTCCAGTCATGTGATGTGTAAGGACATTGTACCTGTGATTTCCAGACCTACATTTTGTGCTTAGTGATGCTATGTTTACAACATCGACGTGGCTGTGCCTACGTCATTTGGCGTTGACTGTTCTGCTATCAACTATGTTACTTTGTGAAAATTTGTTGTATTCATCATTTTTCATCTTATCCCAGACAGCATGTTTGCTTACCGCAAGCTTGCCTGTCGCTTTTGTTTGATTTTATTTCGCTTTGGCTTATACACAAAAGCTTATTTCTGCTTAGCGCAAGCTGTAGTACGGGCAACCCATGCTTCACTTGCGAGACGCTTTTCTTTAGATTGAAGTAAAAAGCCAGCGCGCGTTCGATTTTCAGTTGTTCTCAAAAACCACGTGACGCTGACCTCTTAACTTTCGGCGACAAGGTAGTGTTCGCGTTGTTAGTGTCTTATTAGCATTCAGCTTGAATAAAGGACAAACTTAATTATTTCTTTAATTGTGCCGTCTAGTACTCTAGTCCCACGTACCTATAATATCACTTTATTTTCTCATATTTCGGTAACCATGAGGCATAACGAATTATAGTATTTATATATAAAACATAAATGTGAACATAGATGGCAGCAGATTTGACCCTACTTATTTTGCGAAAGAATACAGAACTGTTGCAAATATTTTAATATAAACTTCAAGTTTAACTTACAGTATAAACTTTATCTGAACGCTGTGTTTAAAGTATAAACATTTTTCTGCGTTTTTATATAAAAAGGTAGAAATTTCAAATACTCGCGGCTAATATAACAACATTTTAGATATTTGTAAGAAGCAACGGCGCGTTGCTTGTCACAACTAAAATGTAATAATTATGCTTAATTTTGATGTTTTGCAGAAGCGGATCCGAGACTTGGGTGTTTTCACGATTGTGCATTTGCTTCAATAATTGGGAAGGGGAGGGGAAAACATATTGTAGCATAGATTTAGTCAGACAGTTAAATTACACTGTTTTATCTAAATTCGCTTACTAAAAGATTCCATATAACTTGATTGGCGTGTTTTCGCTTGCAATAAGCTTAATAAAGCTTGCCATTGATGAGAATACGCTTATACTTGGATTGCGTTTGAGATAATTTGACATGTGTTTAACTTGTGAAGACAAGCTTGCGCAAGCCTTGCCCAGATGTAACTAACTAGCTTGCCACAAGCTTGCAGCAAGCTAATTGGCTTGCATAGTATAGCTTGTGGCAAGCTAATTGACCTTGCCACAGCAAGCTTGTGGCAACTTGCAGCAAACTTAAATTGCTGTCTGGGATGATTCTTTCCAGACTATATTTGTTGCTGTGTCTTTATTATGAGGACTGAATGGATCTACAGAGATGCTAATGTTTTTTTTATATACAGAAAATCTAAAAAGTGATTTTGTTGTTTGTCTCCGAAATGTTTTCATTCGGGTCTTTGATTTCAGGGGGAGGATATGAAGACATGTGTATTTGGACATATGGCAAAGTATCTTATTTTGAACAATGGGACATTTTACTTTAAAAGAAGATTACAGTGAAAAGAATTATAATTCATTTTAAGTTAAATCATGAATTTTTAACTTTCGAATTTTTTTCTAAGTTCATTTGCCTTTGCTGTCTGTCATTTACTTCTTACGTTTGTAATTTCTCAATTAATAAAATAACATATTACTTTCCCGTCCGCATTCCTATCATCACCTTACCTTGGTTAATCTACGAGCATGCACTTTTTTTATCAAGACGGAAAGCAGAGTGAATAACCGAGGATATGAAACCGGAAGGATCGCTATACAAAATGGATGGAGAGACTTTTGAGAGGGACAGTCGACATGGAGCAAGAGACGAGTTAGAATGTAGACCGCGAGCCTCATTTTGAAATTTAGGATTGATAGCCTTGCTCTGTCCTATACAGCATCTTTGTTTCGAATAACGCCAGATAACCATCTACGACGATGTATTGCTTTTTGAGAATAAGTTTTAAGTTCAACTAAAGTTGCGGTCTTCGTGAAGTTGGTTTCTCAGTCCGGGTTTCGATGACTATTAACTTTGGTTACCTGAACGACCAGCCAGCCAAACAGACGGATGGACAAATGTCGGCCCGCTGGATTAATCGTCGAGAGGGCAACGATCAGACCTGCAAGTAAGAGCAAGTAGGTTAACCTATCCTGAAAGTTACTCCCTTCTTACCGCTTTTCATCCCCTTTAAAATCACAATCTGTTTCTTTTGTACGTGTTGGATTTTATTAAAATGCAACCCAAGTTGAATCCCGTACCTCATATTTTGTCACATTCAACGTATACGAAATCCTCATTTTTTTCTCAGTGTGATATTATTTTGCTATCTTCATATAGACTTAATATTACATTTGAATACAAAGCCGAATATTTGTTTGTTTGTTTATATATTTTTGAGTACAGTTAAGATTTGAGAAAGGCCAGCGTAATTAAAATGCACATCGGAGTTCCAGGGACTAGTATCGACGCAATTAAACTAGTTGTCACCCGAGACAAGAAGTCCCCTTAATGCCTCCTTTTGACCAACCACACAAAAGAATGAAAAATAACGCTCCCTGACTACACCTGATATTGACATCTGGTAGTCCTCCTATTCCAATTTTTCTTTAAGTGGTAAACCTTAATTTCAAAATTGCAGTATATAATTTAGTTTTAAGTACAAGATAAAACACCAAACTAATTAGTATTTGATTGCAAAATAATCAGACAGTAACATGCTGGACATATTCTTATAGTCTTAGCATAATAACTGCAAATCACAATGTTTTTTGAATTATATCAGGATGTGCATATGAGTAGAATGAATCAACACTATGTTGCTTTAGAATAGAATATTTAATTATGACAAACAGTCAAGCTGTTGTGTCAAGTATTATACTCAGACATCTCGCAAATCTCTTAAGTCGATCTAATTTAAATGAAAACACACAAAAAGCTGGAACTAATGCTCACTTTGTTAATGACTGCTAGTCCATTTGTGATTCAACATTTTCGATTCTAACCAGAGTGGAAAATAAAGCAACGAAACTTGAAAGAAGATTAGAGGCAAGCGAAGGCTCTAAATAATTTACTTTCGACTTCTGGACAAAATTTTGAAAGTGATTATAATTTAAATGTTCAAGTGAGGGAGTAGACAATATCAGTTACTGTTAACGAAGCATTTACAAGTCGACAAACTTTTGAAACTTTAAGTTCATTTTACTTGATTGCAGTGACTTAATTGTTAAGTTAAAATAGAGTCGATACCGCTTCTTCTCTTATAGGTCTGAGTTAAACTTAATGTATTTCAAAATTTGTTTGAATATAATTAGTTCTCACTCAGTATGTGCGTATATAAATCGAAAGGATAACTATAATATAAATCGAAATTGTAGTCGAAAGTTTTCTGGATAATAAGTGACACGCTTTTGTGTCCATCGCAGCTGCGTAAACGTATGCTCGGTGGATTATAAGAGTGCAACAATCATTAAGGAACTTAGCACCATTTCTGGGAACAAACATTGCATTGTGCAGGCTACTCTGAAAAATCTGCGAACCTAAAAGAAAAATCTTCGATGCACCACTGCTTGTGTTTACATTTCTTACTCATTGCCTGATTTTGAACGTCTATGTTGGAAAGAGACATGAAAGGATTGAGTTGTTTTATAGCCCTAAAGGGTTCTGAAAATTGTTTTTGCTGGGGGCCTGATTTTAAAGTTTCGCCACTGGATCGAAGACAAACTTAATATCAATTAAGGCACAAACTTTTGTTGTTTGTTGTGTATTAAACAAGTTCAAGCTAAGTTGATTAAAGAATGTTTTGAGATCAACTATTAAATGGACTAGCTTTGATGATCATTAACAATGGCTTACTCAATTGATACATATCCAGAGAAAGCCAGAATTGTCTTTATAACATGAATTTTTCAGTAACAAAGAAAACGAGAAATGAAGGTAATTACCACAATCGTATCACTAGAAAAGTTATGTAAATATGTTTTTAATGAATCATAAGAGCATATCTCTTTATCAAAATCAAACTTGCGTTAATGTTAGACTTGAAGCTCATGTGCTTTATTCTTTTTCGACTTTCATGTTCCAATTGTACTTGTCAAAATACATCCTAGTTATATATCTTAGTTGTGTCTTGTGCTTATTTAATAAGAAATATTATTAATTATTAAAATTTGAACTTTGTTTGATATTCACCCGCAGTCAATTAGTTATAATTTTACCATTTTTCGTTAATATTCAAAATAAGACTAAAGATATTGAAGAAATTTGCAATTGTAACAAATACTTGACGACTGTTTGTCAATTACAACTTTCTACTCTTCTATTATCATTTAGGTGGGGGCGCCTAAATATTGTTCGCTTACACCTATGAAAGTTATAAACCGTCCCTGGACATAAAGGTGGAAATGGAATCTACTCTCGAAAAGTTAAATGGATTCTAGAATCCCCTTTTGCTATCTAATACTATTCCACTTAATAAAATGGTGAAATGAAGAAAGTAGGAGGAAACGGAAGAACCCCAAGAAAACTTACGCAGACGGTGTTTGTCTACCACAATGTTCACTTGAGGTGAACTGGGATCGAACCAAGGACCCCATGCACAGAACA
The DNA here is from genome assembly GCF_964235325.1 of Thermobia domestica. Lineage (NCBI taxonomy): Eukaryota > Metazoa > Arthropoda > Insecta > Zygentoma > Lepismatidae > Thermobia > Thermobia domestica. The sequence goes on from NC_137455.1 coordinate 306,326,299, forward strand.
GCGCTCTACGAATTTGTTTTAATATTATTATTGTTGTTGTTAAACCTTCTGACTTCTTTCCTTTATATCCTCATTCTTATCACTTATCAGGACTACTGGACACGACAGCGATACGAACACAGAATCAGGAAGGACAGTAAAAATCACAAGGGCTCTCCTACCGGGAATTGAGCTCGGGATCCTGTACGGCAAAGGCCCATATGTTCGCAACTAGACCAGCAGGAAGGGTCCACTGAATCCGCGGCGCTGTTAGGGGAGAAGAAATTAGAAAATGTAAAAAGCTGTGGAAACCTTACACTGCGAAATGGAAAGGGTGGACTAGGGGTAAAGGAGGTACCCATTGATGCATGCCTGGTGAAAGACGGCCATCTTGGATCCTGGTTATTTTTTTTCAAATGCGGAGGTAGGCATCTGACATAAATTAACACTGAGTTTTGCAGGGGAATGCAGTCCCGCAAGCAGAAATGAAAATGAAGTTTTACGTCCCACAGTTATGCCGGTTAGGCTAAAAGAGACGGTGATGATGAGAGATGAGTGAAATGGTGGAATGAAGAAAGTGGGAGGAAACGAAAGAACACCGAGAAAACCCACGAGCACGATGTTTGTCCACCACAAAGTCCACACGGCGCGAGCTGGGATCAAACCCGGGAGCCCAAGCACCGGAAAGCAGAAATGAGTTACCATGACCCGTTCCAAATTTATGATGCCATAAAGTCCCACCTACAGGATGTGCTCCATATGTTGCCCGTCCAACGCAACACACAACCGGAGTCTCTTAATCCAGTCCTCCTGAACGCGTAACAACACAGCGGGGTGACGCTATCACAGGCGTCTTGAATACGTCCCTGTAAGTGTGCATCATGCCGAATCTTCTCCTGACACGCCAGGCGTTTTAAGTGTCCCTATATAACATCCAAGGGAGTGAAGTCCGGCGACTGGGCTTGTAACTCGACAGGACCTCGGCGACCGATTCAACGTCAAGGAGAATGCAGATCCAAGCATTCCCACACAAGCAACGCATAGTACGGTGACCATCCTGCTGAAAATATCACGGCAAAATGGCGTCAGGGTGGAGAAACAAGGGAAACACCAACTCCTATAACGTGGCCAGCTATCGTACACCATTTAGTGTACCAGGCAGAAATAAGTGTTCTATGGTCGACGTGTTCCATATGCCACACCACACCATGATATGAGCCGGGGCAACCCAATTGCAGGGATTGATCGCATGTGGGTTTGCATCTGACCAATATTGCATGTTCTGGTGATTCACTTCCCCATCCAAACAAAAGTTTGCTCGTCTGTGAAGAGAACGCTGGCTGGGAAATGCGGATCTCGGTCATATTGTGACAAAGCCCAATTTGCGAATTCCATGCACCGGTCTAGATCATCCTCTGAAAGGTTGTGGACAAGCTGCAGCTTGAAATGATGCCACTTGTTCGTATGGAGAATCCTCATATCGGAAGCACATGGTACGCCTGTTATCGCTGATAGTTGTCTTGTGCAGCACTTTGGAATTTCACACTCGCGGCAAGCACAATTGCGGATTTCTCCTCATCTGTCGCGATTTGTGGGGGACCTGACCGATGTCTGTCGGCAACATTACCAGTTACACTGAATTTCCTAATGAGGTAGCTAGGAGGTTATGCTTAGCAGTGTTGTAGCAGTGTTGTGGCTTATTGCAGGTCTTTCGTTGTTGCGCGCGTTTAAGTCCTGGGCAATCACACAACTGCTTCTTTCCCCAGATATTAGGATGATTTCAATTCTTTCCTGCTTCGTCAGTGCCATCTTGCTCAACCTGCAAGAAAACAGAAGACCGTTAATTTTGGGGCGTCATAACTTTGGAACAGAACATGATAACGCATTTCTGCTTGTGGGACTGCATTCCGCTGCAAAAAGCAGCGTTATTTGATATGTCAACTGCCTATCTTCTCATTTGAAAAATAAGCTGGGTCCAAGATGGCCGCCATTCACCACGCATCCAACAATGGGTAGCTCCTTTACCCAAGTCTGCCTGGAGAACTGTGCCATACGGGTTAGAAATGCGAATATTACGGAAGAACGATCTACAAGAGGAAGAAATTTTGGAAATGAAGGCATGTAAAGAATGGAGAAAAATGGCTGAATGCAACATAAACTCACTGAGGAGGCAAGCAAATGTAATAAAATCTAAATATAACATTTCACGGTTATGCTTTGAGGTTATCAATGAAGGAAGGCGAAATTGATAATGGAAAAATTAGTGGAATCAAGTGAAGGAAATGAGATAGACCAAAGAAAACCAACGTAAACGTTAATTGGCAAATACAAGTTAAAAATGGCCGAGATCGAACCAAGAACTTAACACACTTGAGGTATATACTCTACCATTGAGGTACCATGCCCCAGGGGTGCCCACAGAGGGGGCCTATGACATAAACTGCGTCATTGAAATATTTGGGGGGTTAAAAATCTATATAAATATGTTTGAGGGGGTGGAAAAATTAATCGAAAAGAAGATTTCTTCATGGAAGAACACTTACAGGATAGACAATTGGGGGGTGCGTCATGGACATAAGAGGGGCTACACTGCCAAGCCATATACGATCTCCAAAGAAGTGTTGTCTAAAGTTGATAGACAAGAACAGGAAGAGGTTACGATTTCGGTTGATGAATTACTTTCTTACTTCAATGCTAAGAGACTGGCTGCACCATTTGCATATAAGGACTTTTATGACGAAATATCTGCCAGTCATCGCCGAATACGTGTATTTATGAAGATAATAAGTAATTAGATAAGTGGAAAAACAATAAATTTCCACGATTTTTAAGAATTTCGCTACATGAAACATTCTTCTGAAGGTTGCTTACTACTGCACCTTCAATAATAAATGTGATCTGATGTCGTATATTAATTATAATGTGTATAGGAATGTTACAATTGATATTTTGTTATAAGCGTAATTTGAAAGAAGTCGCAATTCCTCGCATCAGTGAAGTACACACGTAGGCATTGGTATAATTATGAAAGTAGGCTGTAGTTAAGAACACTTCAACTGGAAACAATGTAATGCAGTAGTAATTTAGATTACACCAGATTCCCTATACACCTCAAGCTTGGAATAAAGAAATAATTGATTTATGTTTAGAAAAAAAGTATGGCTATAGTGTGGAACAAAGAGCTCACTGAATTTAATGTGATTCAGAAACACTTTGATACTCCTAATACTATTCTAACTTATAGTATTTTGAATAATCAATATGCTAAATTATTTACCCATAACTGCCAGAAAATAATAAAAAGAAACTCGAATTCAATGGTAAGCTGCGAGTTAAAATTTGCTCATTTAGAAAGCAAATTATTTTATTTATTTGTCGAAGTCCAATACGTATTTGCCGAGGTATGTAATAAAAGCTGAGACTAAAATATTTACAATAAGTACGTAAGCTGATGAATATATATTAGTTGATCTAGTATTTATTGATACAGCTAATCCCGAAGCTGTTGCCGTAGCGAATGGTTTCCAGGTAATATTATTATTCAAGCGAGTGTGGCGAAGCTTCCACCATTTGACTCGACCACAATTTATGTATATGCTTGTCACCGACCTAAGGCTCACTTTTTTAATTTAAAAAGGATATTGGGGAAAATGTACTTAGTTTGAACTTTATTAACCAACCCTCATATATTTCCAAACGTTCTAGAAACTCTTCTCTCATCGCTTTGGTATGCCTCTTTTCTGTGTTGGTGAGCCTTAGTCAGATTTTGTGGCTAAATGTGGACATACGATGCAGAAACAATGACTCCTTTTGTGAAAGCTTTCTCGAGTCCGGAAAAACGGGAAAGTTGCAATAACACCTCTTCTTGCCATCGTCTATTGCTGGTTGGTTAATTCGAAGCATCCGTATTTCTTCAGCCAAAGAGCTTGAATCAGCATTATACGTCATAAACGGGAAAATCCCGTCTCAAGGATTCATACGAAGAAGCTAACTAGGAAAAGCTTCAGTGTTTCGACACCCTTTGTGTGCTCTACTTTCTCGCTGCCCGTGCTAGGCGAGGCAGCCAGTACCTACTCGAGAGCAGCGTCCACGCTGCCTGAAGTTACGCACCGTACGCACCTTGTCTCCAAGCGTGTGAGTTATCCCTCAGTGAGGTGGATATAAGGACTTAATTAATTATAAAGGTGACTAACAATTTAATCGTAAAGTGTCTTGAGCGTGAAAACGTAAACGTTTTATCTGCGAAACGTTTTGATGTGACAAAGAAGTCGAGTTTACTGTTCATTACGGCAAATATAATGTAAGTGAAATCCCGAAGTACGATTCGTCTAAGATTACGGACTAAAAATCATATTTGTACCGCCAGCTTGGGATACTCATCAAGGAAACAGCAGTCGGGACCTAAACCCAGGACATTAATTCCAGGAGTGGCATCTGCGATTGAATCCAGGACATCGATGGAACTATTTCTACGGGCTAGCCGAAGAATAACGTGAGTTGTTTTATTCATATGCCACGCCACTTTAACATCGATAATTAGTTACATCGATAACATCGATTGTTAAACACAGTTACATTTCAAAATCCATGTGCATGTAGTGTTTATGTTTATTAAGTAACATTATACATTTATTATCCAAATTTGAGTTTATTATTTGTTGTGAAGTTAATGTTTAGTTTTATCATATTCGTAGCCTAACGAATATATTTACATTGCCTGCGCTTACGCCTGTTGTGCTTCCAGCCATCGCATGGCGAAGCTGTAGGCATGGGCATTGACCATAGTCGTCGTGAGGTAGCTGGAAAATAAAAAGGAGAAAAGGGCAAGGTATGAGACTAAAAAGATTAATCCGAACCACGACGTACACAATGGTCACATGCTAATTTGCCCGTCTATCTATCTGCCAAGGACATGGATCCCTGGAGTTTTGGGACCCTGGGCTACCCTAGGTTTAAATGGGCCCCCTAATGCTAAGCTGAAGTAGGTTCTATTTTTACAGTATATGGTCATTTGTTTTGCCCCTTTAGTAATGCGTATCTCCAATAGGTCCCCTCACAAAGTTACAGAGAAATCCCTTGCCGTCAGACCGTATATTTCACGACAATTCTTGCGAGACCTACCCACTTGCAATGGTTTCTTGTAGGCGTTTCATCTCGACTTGAATATATAATCATTGTTTAGGATTGCAATCTATCAAGAATAGGGAGTAATATGGTATAGAATCAACCAATGCTTTAAAAGTTGGAACGTAGACAGTACATTCAAGATAAGTTTGCAATATAAATCACGTAAAAAATATTCGTTTATGACAAAACTTTGTTTATAACTTCTCTGGGAAATCCTAATTGTCCCCACAGCTTGGAGTTAAAATCTAACTCTAATAAAGGAGTCAAGTTACCCCCTTCCCAATGTAGGAAAAAGTTCCAAGAAAATTTTCGTTAAAAAGTGTTCGATTTTGGTATTACATATAATAGCATTTATTTTATTTTATTTTATTTTTATCTTTTATTTTCTATTTTATTTTTATTTTTGAGGCTTCATAAACATTCTCTCTGTAGAGATCTCCACGTCTTCGGGCCTACAAATCATACAGCCCTACCGCTTTGTGTCCGGCCTGGGCTTGGGCAATAAATGTTTAAATATACAGCCATATTTCTCAGGTCTTTTTGGGCCTAACTTCGTAAATATACTGTACAATGATATATATATTACACGGTTCTTTTTGGAGAAATTTTAAAGCACAATTGCAAAATTAGGTATATACTTCTGATTGCTGTAAATAAAAATACAATCTCACATTAATTATTACGTTTCCGTAAGTTGGGTTTATTTCGGGCTCATTTGACTATGAGACGAGCTCAGGCCGGGACGGGCCCAAATACTAAAACATATTTCGCACTCGTGTCGGGCCTCACATTGTAAATTCACGAGCCGGGCCTGGCACCTCTATGTCTCTGTATGTATTTAAAATCCGTAAAGAATAAAGTAATGGACTCTACGACATTTCTTTTAATAGAGTTTCACTACAACTGTTATACTAATCATAAGTATGCGTATTCTGCGACCAGCGACAAAATAACTGGCGCAATTGCTTTCGCAAGTATCATTCGATTCTGATATAATATTATCGTTTTTTTTACTCTTTTCCGTAATAACACGATGCTTACGATAAAAATCAGTTAAGAATGAGCGATGAATTTAGTCCCCAAATTTGGGATGGACTAATCTCTTCGCCATCACGCACGCTTATTAATAAATATGATCCACGATATCTAAAACTATTGGATTTTCAAGCAATATTGCGCGTATTTATTCAGACTGCAGACTCATTCTCAATACGTAGATATGGAACCAAACAAGAACAAGATACTAAATTTATACTGTATTTCTCTCCCCATTCCCAGCTCTAAAAGAAAATATATGCTAGAATAACTCTCGTGAAAATTATTCAATTTTGACCCAATCTAGTGTATATGTTTGTCGAGATTTTCACATAATCCTCTCTGCTCGGAGTAAAAGTCAGTAAAATATGACTCACTTAATGGCCTGACCAATGTTATAATTTTAGAGAAGTATGATCGATGATAATTTTCGTGAACAACGAATCGACTTTTGTCAAATGTGTCGTGTGTTTTTTTCCTCAATAATTTCCAGTCATCTTAATTCCTTTATTAACTTTGAAACTCCTACTTTTGTGCATGTATAAGCCAGGCAGAGATGGAGTGGGTAAGTGGGTCAAATGGGTCAAGTTTTCTGAGTGGGTCAGTGGGTCGTGGGTCAACAGCATGTGATCCATTGTGACCCACCAACCACCATGACCCACTGCGACCCACCACCCATAATGACCCACTGCGACCCACTTCCCACCATGACCCACTGTGACCCACCACCCACCGTGACGCACTGCGACCACACACCCACCGTGACTCACTGCGACCCACCACCCACTGCGACCCACCGACTCAGTATGATCTACCGACCCTCTCTGCTCACTGCATTTTAGACAGTATCTTCTGAAGACTACTAAATTTGTCTCCGTTTTACTTCCAAGACCTTCATTCCCCTTCCTTTTCCACTTGTTTCTGTCTACTTACCTGAGGTGAGTATATCTAACCAAGTGATAAAAGAACTTCAGGCACTTTTGGATATTGATATTTTAATAGTAATAATAGCAATAGGACTAACACTACAACTTGGCTTTCGAGACCTGTGAGTTTTTAGAGCTAACTACTGGAAAAAATACATTTTTGAATCACTGTAGTATATAAATTATATAAAAAATTGAATGTAACTATGTATGCCTGATCATCACGGTAAAATTGCAAAGTCAAATGAAATTATTTTTGGTATATATTTGGGCCTTAATCCAAGTTGGGATGTTATATTGCTTTTATTATAATGCATAATATCCTAAGGAGGTAGTAAGGATCCGAATTTTTGCGAAATAAATGAGTATCTTGCAAGCCGTTAAACTTACGGAGCAGAAATTCAGTGTATTAAATCTTTATTGAAAATAAACAGAATGTTTCTTACCATTTTTTTTAATTCTTCTTTATATGTGTGTGGGGGGACACTTTCTATATATGGAAAATTGGTAGTGAGTTGGTTTGTAAAAATGATCGAAAACGATCGATGTTATTTAACACTACAGTACTCGCATGAAATTGTTGAAACATAAGTGCTCGCGCGGATTACGATTGTAGTCCATTTGATAAATATATGTGTCTTAGTGGTTATTAAATTGGTATTTTTTACATTATTTTTGTGGGTTTTCACAATCAATAAAGAACACATTTCAGTGCAAACATTTTGTTTTTTAATGCACAAAAAGAATTAGAAGCCAAACCTTTAGAGTGCGTATACAATTTACTATATTTTTTGTAAATGTTCGTTAGTTTCTTGCTATTTGATTAAAAATTGAAATAAAAGAGGAAATAAGCATTTAAAGTGTTAAAAACTGTTATAAAAAATAAAAATAAGTTGTTAAATTGTTTGCAAGTTTAACTTTTACATTTGAAAACAAGGTCAAAAATAGGCAAAATTTTGGGTGTTAGAGTCATAAGAGTCAGTGCAAAGAGTGTGCTTGTGGTCAGAGCAGATTCACTTACTGCACCTGAAACATCTTTCTCGGGTACTCTTTCTTCATCTTCCACAAAGAGGTTCGATAAGTTCCATAGCCACATATTGCAGGAAGTCTCTACGGTTGATCATAGCATCATCGTTATTTTCTTTGAAAACAATGAGAGCATTACTCCAGCAACGTTTAACACGTGGAAGTGAAAGAAGAGAGTGAGTGGCCATCTTTGTGAATTCCTGGCTGCATCACACTGGCGACACAATTTGTCCAATATGTCAACTCCAAATTCAGTCTTGTTCTATGGAGTCATAATTATGCAGTGTATGTATGATGTTATGACGCTGTGTTCGCGTATTTCTTGGGTGCACTGAATCAATATACCATCTAGTATGTCTGCCCTTTAACATGTAAAATTCTCTGTGAAACTTATCTTCCTGGATAACACCGTTCCTTTCTTCATCTTCTATTTCTTCCAAATCGACACTACCACTTTCTTCAGAGTCACTTCTCCACAACATCGCCCTCTATTTCATCTTAGTGTTCTATACTCAAAACACTTTCGTCGGCACTTTCAGTTTCTGTTAGCCACTGTCGTATCTGTTCTTGCTCTGCCATTTTAAACTAACATATATAACACATATATTTGGGCGAATAATGTGAAATAATACATTCAAAGCGAGAACAGTTAAAACGTTAGCCAGAAAACAAACTATCACGTCAGTACTCGCACGGATTACAATAGTAGTCCATGCGAAAATAAGAATGCGTATAACATCAGAGCGTCGACTTTGGGTGCTACCACTCGACTAATGGTGTTCTAGAAATGGGGGCGGAAGGTAGACGACCGCTCAAGGTCACAAGTGTTGCCAACCCTCAGATACCAGAAAACTGAAACCCACTGGACTACAATAGTAATCCGCGCGAGCAGTGTGGTCTTAAGAAAAACAATCAGAAACAAAAAAATGCAGTGCTTGGTTTCATATATCCATTGCTTTCTGCTATAATAATTGCTGAAGCTTATGTTTATTATATGCAGCGCTTACAGCACAGGGCAATCAACCTATAAAGCTGTGAGATAAATAGGCATAAAATTTGTACTGTAAGCTTAATTACACGGAAATTTGAAGTTTGGATTGTACGCATAATTGTATGGAAAATTTTACACTTTTTTCCCTTTAAGTTGGTCTACTTACTTTGATTTGGAACTTTGAAATTTCATCCTTTTTTCCACTGGAAAGTATTGATAATTCAACAAGCAAATAATTATACTATGATAATTTAATTGAAATTCCTCGCAATTTGGCACATGGCAAACAGCAGTGTAGTAATTGAAGTTGAAGAAGGAGGGAAATTCCCATTCACCTCTGAACACTTTCCAGGAACCTCGTTCCCTTTCGCTTTCTAGATGGTGGAGGGAACTTAGTAATGGTATCAAACCTTCAAGTGTAATTACAAAAATTAAATTTATAAACAAATAAGAAATCATCAGTTTATCAGGCTCTAATTGATAATTTATTCACAAGATTTCCTATCAAAGGTAGAAGTTTCTGTTCTACATGGGTCGACATTGCCAACTGACATGGTCGGTATGGAAAAGATGTATGGTGATGTGATAGAGAAATGATACTTCTTGCTGAGTATTTCAAACCTGACCAAGAAAAATTGTTATCAGACTTAAGTCTAACAAGTAGATTGTCAATGAGAAGTTGCAGAAATAGGGTAGAAGTATTATCAATTTTCACGACAGAGTGCGAACCGGGATTTCCCCTGATGAATTTACAGATGACTGATATTAGAAATAGACTAACAAGTAGACCTCACCACTTCGTCGTTGCGTTAGCAAAAGGAAACAACTACTGTCTTAGAGTAGGGTTGAATATAAGATATTGACAAAAATTTTAGCTGCTAATGAGCACTAGAAATATGGGAAAACGAAATAGAAACACGAATGTGGGAAAGCCAAGTACAATACAATTTGATAGTTTCAAGACCGATATTTTTTCGAAATACATGGAGGAACAATAGTTATGACCTCAACTATGTAAATCGAGTTAGGAGGGATGTTTTTACGGTATTCCAGATTATGACAGCCATCTTGAAAGCGCCATATTGGATCGACGTCAACTTTTTCAAATGGAAAGGGGGATATGTGAGGTATCAAACAACAATGATTTTTTCCACCCAATCTCATACACTAATTAGTTTGTCCATATCTGGAACGGTTTACAACTTACAGGTATTTCAATGTGGAAAAATTCGTTATAACAGATAACCATAGTGACAATGAATATAGCTCCAGAGATAGCATTATTACTGGACAAAATTACGGCAATGCAAGAAATGAAAGTCCTCAGCATTCATAAAATGGTCAAGACAGAATTTTGCAGAGTACATGAGCACCTAATGAAAAATGAAGCATCAGAAATATCACAAAAGTTAATGCCGGGAATATTGAAAGCGTGCTTCTTCAGCACTTCGAACCATTCTATCGGCTCATCAATATATACTGATTTACAAAATGCTTATTGAATGATTCCTGTGAATAGAGAAGACTGAAACTGATTGTACACAATGGAATGCAGAGTGACAATAGTATCTCTGTCATGCAGTTTTGAATGGAAATGTTCGTCCTTTATTGCATAATCACATATAGTACGACAATGTTTTGTATTGTCTAAAAAAATACATTCAAACGTTGAAATATGCCGGTGGTACCTTTTGGAATTTGTCACACTTCCACTGATTTCCCAGGTGGAACTATTGTACTTCGCACCTCTTCATTATTAAATAATTCTCAGGTATCCAGCATAAGTGAATTCCTGCTCCCTGTATTCGACCAATAGCAATTCACATACTGTTCCGCTTCCACACTAGCTTCTTAATTGTTTATCTCATGATGTGCCACCTCTAGAATATCCAGATTGTATTCCATTTCGAATTCCAAGTCTTAATCCGCTAGGAATCTAATTATGTCATCTGCGATTACTCTTTCCTGTTCTGATATATTTGTTATATTGTGCTTGAACCGTAATGTCTGTAACTGCTGCAGGAGGTACATAGAAATGTTTTCCTTATTTAACGTCAAGGTGTGTCGTTTTTTAGACTATAATTGTTGCTTGCACACACTTTCCCTAACACACACACACGCACACACCTCACAGAATTACAGGCTTAATGCAATAAACGAAATAACTATTTCTCAAGCACTTCCAAGTTCACGGGTAGAACTCACAGTGAGAATAATATATTTCCTGCACTTGTCTCCTTACAAAGAGTTTATCGCTGTAGAATGGTACACGATGCACGTAAGCTTCTACATTATACCGTAGCTACTACGACCAGGAATGCCACTGACCACCCATATTGCTATTCTCTTCATCGTGCTGCCCCAACTGCTTATAGTTTCAGTTTGAATCTACAAACGCACACACGCAGTGGCGAGATCAGAACCACTTTAGGAGTGCTGAGGACTTTCATTTTTTGCATTGCCGTAATTTTGTTCTGTAAGAATGCTGTCTCTGGAGCTATGTTCATTGCCACCGTACTTATCTGTTATCTACTACAAACAACGAATTTTTCCACGTTGAAAGAACTGTAAGTTGTAAACCGTTACAGGTATGGACAAACTAATTAGTGTATGAGATTGGGTGGAAAATATCATTGTTGTTTTATACCTCACATGGCCCTCTTTTCATTTGAAAAAGTTGACGTCGATCCAATATGGCGGATTTCAAGATGGTGGCCATGATCTGGAATGCCATAAAAACAATCCTCCTAACTCGATTTACATAGTTGAAGTCATAACTATTGCTCCTCCATGTATTTCGAAAAAATATCGGTCTTGCAACTATCAAATTATATTGTACTTGGCTTTCCCACATTCGTGTTTCTATTTCGTTTTCCCATATTTCTAGTGCTCATTAGCAGCTAAAATTTTTGTCAATATCTTATATTCAACCCTACTCTAGGACAGTAGTTGTTTCCTTTTGCTAACGCAACGGCGAAGTGGTGACGTCTACTTGTAAGTGCCCAAACATTGTCTAACTTGTTGCTTATCAATGTTAATGGCCGACCGCTAGACAAGCTCAAAAAAGACGAGCTACTTATTTCTTGGCTGAAGGATGAACATCATTCCACTGCGGATGATTTACAGCCAAAAAGTTACCAACAGGAGGAGAACCCGATTTCAGATTTGTTTTAAGGTGGAAAATTACGAGTTATGGAAAATGTATACTTGTATTACTAGTGGCTTATTTGTGTTATTCAACTTTGTACCTAATATTTAGTAATTCTCTTCTTTGCTATAGGTAAACTACTTTGAATAACTATTCATAATAATTGCAATTATGCATATTTGTAACTTAAATTTAACGTGGTGTTTTAGTGATTACACAAATTACAATTATGAGCATACTTTATGGAGATGCTTTCACATAGGGTACCCGAGCACCTTTATACCCTATGAACAACTGATTTTTCAGTCTTTTGTGAGAAAAATACTGTGAACTGAGAAACCATAACCTTTTCCATGTTGTACAGGAGTATTTTCCTTGCGAAAAGAAGTTTCTTGTGGAATGCGTTCAGAAATTAACAATTGCAAGAATACTCTCTTAGTACAAGTATATTTTAGGCACACACTAATTTCCTCCCACCTCGAACTGTTTCAATTTCCTCACTGACAAACACTTTACCATTTTATATCGTAAAGATCAGATCCACATTATTGTAACAGAGTGGTGCTTGAGCGATTGACTAGAAATTCAAACTCCGATTAGTGACAATTTCTCAGTCTTGTTTTATTACAAGTGTAAACTCTTTAGTCAGTTCAGAAGAGGCCGTGGATCGTGTTCAGAGTTCATGACGATGGATTTTGGTGAATCAGAGTAGGTCAAAGTGGATGAGACTGGTTCATGATGGGTGGTGGATCAGAGTGGGTCACCATGGGTGGTGGGTCAGATTGGGTCACCGTAGGTGGTGGAACAGAGTGGGTCGCCGTGGGTAGTGGGTCATGGTGGGTCACGGTGGGTAGTGGGCCATGGTGGGTCGTGGGTCAGAGTGGGTTATGGTGGGTGGTGAGTCAGTGAGTCGTGGGTCACGGTGGGTGGTGGGTCAAGTTTTCATTGACCCACGCCAGGTTTAATTCTTTATTTCTTTGCAAATTAAAGCTGATACCAACGATTTAATACAAACTTGTAGAAGATGCATACTTTCTATTTCAAAACAGTGTATAAGATATTTTCAAAATATGAATCTCAATAAAAATCATTATGAACTTCAGAACATCTATCAATGATAAGTTAAAAAGATTACTTACTTTATTGAATTCAAGACGAGTTTTTTGCTGTAATTTTGTACTTGTAAGGCGTGTCTTGCATTGAGATTGCATATAAGCTGTCAAAATTGGATATTTCTCCTATAATGTGTCAGAGGAAGGCCATGTTAAATAGCCGAAACTTTAACACGAATATATAATTTTAAAATATATATACTGCTTTGGTCGGCTGGAGTTTTATTACCAACCTTCAATTTTCCAAAGCTGCAATGGATAATTTACAAATTCATAGTTTCTTAGTTCATAAAAGCTGTCATTATGAAACAGACTTTCCTCAGTGAGCTACGTAAAAATAAAAGTATTATAAATGTATTGAACATTTAACGCAATTTAATGTAAATTTAACAGCTTCTGAAATTTGAAAACTAATTATAAAGTGAATACTTAATTTCAGATTAATCAATATAAAGCATGCTGCCAGCACAAGACAAAATTATCTGCAATTTTCATTGAAAGAAAAAAAGGAAATTGCCACCAGATAGCAATCAGATTGATAAACAAATGAAATAATGCTCCCGAAGGAACACGTGAATTTCGGAAGACAAAAGAAAGAAAATATTAAATTTATCTCCTTTGGCAATTCACTGAATCAGTGTCTAGTCAATAAAGAAACCGCGATAATACTGAGAAGTCGTTGTGAAGTTAGTTGGTAATTAAACGTACATAAATTCATATTAATGGAAAGTTACATATATTTTTTCAGTGATATACTAAATACGGATGCGCACGAGACAAAGCTAAAAGGTAAATACCCTATTTGACCTTTAGAAAATGCATATATGTAGTCATCGTAGAATAACTAATCATTTAGTTTCCATTTGAGTGGATGTAACATCCATAGTCTCCTAAAATAACTATGCTATTGGAGTAAAGTGAGAAATGAATTATCTTAAAGTTAATTGCCTTGATGCCAAGTGACCTAATTCCAAATTTGAACTTTTAAGTGAATAAAGTTTAAGTTGAATATCTCAAGAACAATATTTCTGTTAAGTTGGTAACTAACACCATAACTATGTAGTTTATAGTTCTATAATATACTATTAACATTTTTTAAAGATATCCTTAAAAATGAATGTAAATGTTCGTCCATTACATATTTTTGTCACTAGGGCATTTCTCATCTAAGTAGTCAATTTACTGTAATATACTATGTAAAATAGTTGTATATCCGTATCATAATATGTGATATATAACAAGTATTACATTGCATATTTATAATAACGCATTTGGTTATATATTTTACATTTGCTTCTGATGATTCGTTTGGATTAGGTTTCTTTTCTCCGAGGAAAGAAATGGGAGCTCATAACCAGGATATATGTTAGTTTTCTCATCATGAATGATGAAGTGGGCCAAACTACGGCCCTTTTTCGAGACACAATGTAGTGGGAGAACATCGTGGCGGACAACATTAAGAGTTAGAGGAGGAAGAAAAATAAAAAATAGGGACAAAGGGGGATATATTCAGAGAGACAAGGTTAGAAGTGGATAAATAAATCACAAAAAAGCATCCATATTCTGAGAAAAATTGTAATTTTCTAAGCATAAAATTCAAAATTTTCACATCTGGGGATTTTGTCCATTTGTGTGGGAGTTATGACCATTACGACGCGTGGGAGGTTTGACATTTGTGTGGGAGTTATGACCGTTTCGACTTGTGGGGTTTTTGTCCATTTGTGTGGGAGTTACGACCATTTCGACATGTGGGAGTTTTGTAAATTTGTGTCGGAGTTATGACCATTTCGACGTGTGAGACTTTTGTCCATTTGTGTGCAAGTTATGACCGTTTCGACGTGTGGGGTTTTTGTCTATTTGTGTGGGAGTTACGACCATTTCGACATGTGGGAGTTTTGTCCACTTATCACTTTATCTACTTTGAATCATAAGCGCTTTTTGGACTCTTTTAAAATTATTTTCAATGTGTGAAATTTACAAGACGTGCAACTAGGATGATTTCAAAGTGTGGGAGATTTGTCCGATTCTGTGGGAATTTTGACCATTTGTGTGACGGTTATGACAATTTCTGCGTGTGGAAGTTTTTTCCATTTGTGTGGGAGTTTTGTCCATTTATGTGGGGTTTGTGGCCGTTGCTATATGTGGGAGTTTTGTCCATTTGTGTGGGAGTTATGGCCGTTGTTAGTTATTACCGCTTACCAGTGTGGGGGTTTTGGCTGTGGGAGTTTTGACCGTTCGGGCACTTGGGAGATTTGACCGTTTGTGTGGGAGTTATGACCGATTGTGTGGGCGTTTTGACATTTTTTATGTGTGGGTGTTTTTGCTATGGAAGTTTTGGCCTGTTCCCGTAGAAAATGGACACAGCCTTTTCTTTGAGAATCCGGAAACCATGGATAAAGTGCTTTCACTGGCATACAGTTTAAAGCTCTAAAGTCTCATGTTATTTTCTCAGTATGGAGTGAAGTTAGGAACTTAGCTAATTATTTCCTTACTTATTAAAAAATGGAATGAGTGGGGTTGGTGTACCAGAAGGAAATGTAGGAACCCATTTTGTTGTCGTTGTTGAAGATGTCAAGCCACGTATGTCCATTTTTTGCGATTTTGAGATTTTGACAAAAAAAAATCCTGATGGGAAACAAATAACCCATGTTCAATCAAACCCTCGTGCGTTACAAAACATAGATTGCTGAGAAACAATCGATTACAGTGTTCGTTTGTATATCCATTATTTTCAACTTCGGGTGATAACTCGTATGCCAGTGAGTTCAAAG
Organism: Thermobia domestica; assembly: GCF_964235325.1. Classification (NCBI taxonomy): domain Eukaryota; kingdom Metazoa; phylum Arthropoda; class Insecta; order Zygentoma; family Lepismatidae; genus Thermobia; species Thermobia domestica. Next base: position 306,342,414 of record NC_137455.1, read on the forward strand.
TATTACAGCCACATTGCTGTAATGAGAGCAGGTGTATCCACGTGCTCAGCGCCGTAACATAATTTTTTTTTCTGGGTTGGGAGTTATAACTAATACTAGTATTTGGACCCCCTTGAAAATTTGTTTTCCTAATTCTTGTGCAGCATCTTTCCATCTTTCTCTTACTCTTTACGTGTCCTCCGGAGCCTGTGGGTCATTCCTAACGGCAAGGTCTGCGGAGCCGTTAGTTACGCTCCTGGGCCATTTCCTGGTAATTAAGAGTACAATATTGACAAAACTCAAAGCCATAGGAATAAATATTATTTCTATGACCTCCAATAGTAGACACTTTTTATTGAAATGGGCTGAGGACTCATTTTTGTTTTATTTACTTTTTGTGAGATGTTCTGTTTATGTAATGTAGTGAACCTGTTTGATGCTTCTTTTACCATTTCATATTCGTATTGTATATGGAGTAAGTAAATTTTGTCTTAAAATTGTCTCACATCGAAATGAGTGGAGCTTCTCTGGGGAGCAGTTACCCCAGCTGCCCCCATACAAGTTACGGCCCTGAGGGTGCTTTAAAGGATAAAATACGTTTTAGAAGGTCTGAAACTTTAATATTGTGAATAGCTATAGTGATTTTCTTCGTCTTCTGAAAAACTAACAAATTGGACATACGAGTATCACATCTTCAATGACGAAATGTAATGTAACATTTCTATTATTTATTATCAGTCGCGTACCGTTTACCTTACCGACTAGTGGTGGATGAGATGTTTGTGAAAGTCAGTTTCGTAATGTCAGTTTTCATTGATATTTTTATTATTATTACTCTTGCTATTTTGAAAAATGGTAAGAGGACAATTAACCCTTTAAGTTTTTTCGTTCGTTTTCGACCGATATTGTAGTGTCTTAAAGATTCGATTAAAAGAGAACAAAGAATGCTGTTTATTTCCTTTTTTCTATTTTCGAAGAGAGAAGGCATTCAAGAAAGCCTTGGAAGGGTCTATACGCTTCCGAGGGTCAGAACATAGAAGGGTATGACGTCATCAATTTACAAATTCCCTTTTTTACTGAGGTATAATTTCAACATTTTTGGGGAGCTTCTCTTTAATCCTAGAATCCTAACATTTTCCCTAAACAATCAGTGGACCAATTTGTTTTTACGAGAATTTTTTCGGATCTTTTCGGCAACATAGAAGGGGGTTCAGAGGGACAAAAGGGTAAAAAAGGGATATTTTTGACCAAATATCCCACTTTCGCGATTCTTGCTCCGCTGGGCTACATGATACGAACATTTGAGTAGTACTTTCTAAAAGCCTACCTAATTCTGAAGACAGCGACGTCTGAATCGTTATCCTACAATAATGAGCAATGTGTCAGGAAAGTTTTGAAGTTTGTATAGTATCATTGGGAAATTTCGGAAATATTCGGAGAAGAGGAAAATATTTTTCCCGCCCTTACTATTGAAAATAGAAGATTGCTATTTGACACAAGTAATTAGTAACATAGGCAATATTTTTAAAGTGATTTTCAGATTTCTATGTTAACCCTGAGCCGCGCCAGAGGTCCCCGAAACGAGGAAAAGGGATATTTTATGCAAAAATTCCTATTTTCCCCACTTGTAACCTCCTTAGGAACGTCTTAGGGACATGCACGTGATATCATCTATACGCTTTCTCAACTCTAAAGAGAACCACGTATGTGTCAGCATCCTACGATAATTAGGGACGTGTCAGGAAATTTTTGAAATTTGTATAGTATCCCTGGGAAATTTCGGAAATATTCGCAGAAGATGGAAATATTTTTCCCGCTCCGTCCTTGGTATTGAAGATAGGAAATTGGCGTTTGGCACAAGTAATTAGTATTTTCGAAAGTTATTTCCAGATCTCTATGTTTACCCAGGGCCGCACCAGAGGGCCACAAAACGGGAAAAAGTTATTTTTTCATCACAAATCCCTATTTACTCAATTTTCTCTCCTTAGAGACGTTCGAGGGACATGAGGGTAATACAATCTGGAAGCCTGCTCTATTCTGAAGAGAATGGTGTATGAATCGTGATCCTACGATAATTATGGATGTGTCAAGAATTTTTTAAATTTATATAGGGTATTCTGGGACATTCTGGGAATATTCGCAGAAGAGGAAAATATTTTTATCGTCCTTAGTGTTGAAGATAGGAGATTGATATTTGGCACAAGCAATTAGTATACTACGTAGTATTTTTGAAAGTGATTTCGGGATCTCAGGGCTGCGCCAGAGAACTCCAAACCGGGAAAAAAGGGATTTTTCCGCAAAGATCCCTATTTCCTCAATTGTTCCCTCCTTAGTGATGTCCGAGGGACATGCGGGTCATACCATCTGAAAACCTACTCCATTCTGAACAAAACGACGTATGAACCATAATTTTACGATCATTAAGGGCGGGTCAGAATTTTTTTTAATTGGTAGGGTGCGCGTTAGGGAAATTTTGGGCGTTTTTTGATTCTCTCTCATCATGGGTAAAACATTTTCTCGCCCTTACTATTCAAGACAGGAAATTCGAATTTGTCACAAGTAATTAGTACACTACGTAGTATTTTTCCAAATTTTTGGAGGTTTGTGCGGAGACATGGTAGAGCATCAGGGGGCCCCAAACTTTGATGAAGTTTTCTTTTCTGGTAAAAAATCCCGATTTTTCATCAAATGATTTCCTTCTGGCATATTATAGGGACATGTAAGTGGTACCGTTTGAAAGGCTACTCCATTCAAGAAAAACTAGGTATAATCCATGATCCTAGGATAAATAGGGATGGCATTGTCTCTGCTTATCCGAGATTCAAGAAAAACGCGGAAAAAGGCAAGAATTTAAAAGGGTTAATCCAATGTTTTCCTTATTCACTGAAACCATTAAGGTAGACAAGAAGAAGAAAACAGAAAATCGACATCTAGGCATATATCACTTCATTCTTTATTCACAAAGAATTACCATTTCTCATATATTTTGCGCCCAGTTCTTTGGAAAATTAGCATAAGAATATAGATTATTTGGAGTTAAACAGTCTATTTTGCACGGATATTATTTGAAACTGAAGCATACAGATAAATGTTTAATTAGTGAGAAATACACACATGACTGTAAGTTAAGCAGGGATTATTCATAAATGAGAGAAACGCGAACGTTTATTTTGAAGATGTAAGCGACAAGGGTCTCATAGATTCAGGACCTAACCGTGGGAAATTGACCCATATAGTTATCTATACAGATAATAAGATAATTTTGAGATTTAGGATATGTATGAAGGGATCAAATGGACCACAATAATCTTGGTTACATAGCATTTCCAAATACTTGATGGATTATAAAATAATTCGAAATATAAAAGTTGTGACTCTATGTCTGTAACTGTGCAGGTAGACAAGTGTTTCCACTCTAAAAAATACAGTTGAATTTTTGATGAGCTTCCAGGAAGAAAAAATGTTATCAAAGACTTGTCAGTAGGCATATATTTAAGAAAATGTATTTTTGACGGACATTTACAACTTCTTCACTTAAGGATTCTACTTAAAAAAATAATAGTACCAAGAAGGCATTTCAGTGATGGATCCTAGTACAATTCCTAATTTTTAGAAATTGGTTAACCCTCAAATTGTTTAATAAACTTTTAGGCGTAGTTAGTGACCCCTTATTAATTAACTACTATAAATTAACTACTATTAATTAACTACTATAATTAACTATAAAAACTTAATAATTACTAAAAACTATTTTTGAAAGACAAGCTTGATTTAATTATACCTTGTAGCTATAGATAATACGCATCATAGATATAATAATGAAATATAGTAATGTGCATAGATATAACATGCTCAAACCTGTCTGGTATAAGTTTTCTAATGTAAATGAAGACAGCTTTATATATGGCTGCACTGACACTGATATGCAAATAATAATAAACGAACCCCACATTATTATTGTCAATGGAAGGTAAGACATTTACAAATTTTTAAACTTTTGAAGGATATATTAGTTTCGCCAATTTTGCGAAGGTCTATTCCAGAGATGGGCATTTTTGCTAACCCCCATTCACCCGCGCCCTCAATCAATACCCTCATACTCACCCTTAGCCACCCTCACCATCAGTTGACTCCCTCGCACTCACCCTTAGCCACTCTCACCCTCAATCGACTCAATCACAGTACTCCTCAGCCACCGTTATCCTCATCTACCAAAATGAGGGTGGGTGAGGTTGAGGTCATAAATGAGTGAGAGTGTCCATCTCTGGTCTGTTCTACCTTACTTCTCACTTTATCACTTTCACTTTCTGACATGAAACATGTAATTAACCTTTTTCTATAAATTCACAATCACACACATTCATACTAGATTTGATCAAATTTGTCAAACATATTGAACTAGAAAAAGTGATTATATAGTTTTCAAAATGTATAAAATATGAACACTGCAGAGGTTCTTAGTGGCTAAGCGGTTAATGTACGCTCCTTTGGCATGAAATTCCCGGGTTCGATTCATAGCGGGAGCTCCTATGGTTTGGATTCCACGTTGATCACTAGGTGCCGTCTCATGTAGCCTCGCTGTTGAAAGTGACGTTAAAACTGAAATCAACTCTACTCATGAACACTGCCCTCGAACAAATTAGTAACACAATTAGTGGCGAGTGATCCCTGGGACTCCACTAACTGTAAGGAAAAGTAAGGGTGATGCTTAGACATCCGAACTCTACAGCTACTTGTAGTCAATTGCGAGCGAGAAAAGTATTAGGAGTGGTACCGTGGCACTCGATTTCCGTGGCACCTCACGTCACCAATTTTTTGTTAATTTCGTGAGGTTGACGTCGCAAGACATGAAATCACCCTCTTACAAATAATAGTGTGAAGATATGTGTATTTGGACATATGGAAAAGTTTCTTATTTTGAACAATGGGACATTTTATTTTAAAAGAACATTTCAGTCAAAAGAATTATCATTCGTTTCAAATTAAATCACCTTTCGACTTTTTTTTCTAAGTTCATTTGCCTTTGCTGTCTGTCATTTACTTCTTACGTTTGTAATTTCTTAATTAATAAAATAACAGATTGCTTCCCCGTCAGCATTCCTATCATCACCTTACCTTGGTTAATCTACGAGCATGCACTTTTTTCATCGAGACGCAAATCAGAGTGAATAACCCAGGACATGAACCCGGAAAGAACGCCATACAAAATCGATTGAGAGACTATTGGAAAGGACAGTCGACATGGAGCGAGAGACGAGTTAGAATGTAGACCGCGAGCTTAATTTTGAACTTTACAATTGATAGCCTTGCTCTGTCTAAGAGAGCACCTTTGATACAGCAACGATGTATTACTTCTTAAGAAGAAATTTTAAGTTTATCTAGAATTACGGTCTTCGCAAAGTTGGTTTCTCAGTTCGGGTTTCGCCGACCCTTAACCTTGGTTACTTGGATGAACGGCCAGCCAAGCAGAGAGATGGATGGACATCAGCCTATTGGAGGATTCGTCGAGAGGACAACGATCAGACCTGCAAGTAAGTGCGAGTAGATTAACCTATCCCGAAAGTTACTCCCTTCTTACCCCTTTTCATCCCCTCTAACATCACAGTCTGTTTCTTTTGTACGTGTTGGATTTCATTTAAATGCAACCCAGGTTGGATCCCGTACCTCATGTTTTGTTAAGTTTTATATTTACGAAATCCTGGGCGCAACTTGTCGGATCTGACATCCCCAAACACGTCAATTATTAACACATCATCTGAGCTCTCAGACCGACAAGGGGCGACTGCACATGGTGGAGATGCTGGGTAAGTAATTTGTTTTACCACCCTCCCTCCACCCTCTCAATTTGTTGTGTTATTTTGTTTTATGTGCATTTTTAGTTATATTATTTAGAGATATTTAGAGAAAATGGTGAATACTAGCATTATGGCACAAGCTCGTCTTACGTCTCTAGATTCTATTGTGCGCCCCACATTTTTTCACGGCAAGTATGGGGAAGACGTCATTCGTTTTTTTGAGTATTTCGAATCTTACTGCGTCATTTATGAGTTCAATGCAGTAAAGAAGCGTCATTTGCTTCCATATCTATTAAGGGACGGAGCCTTAGCGTGGTTTCTAGCTTTAACTAGGACAGATGATTTTGTGAACTTGTCGTATGTAGACATAAAGAGACGAATGATCACATTATTTGGTGGTTTTGTAGTTAAGAAGGTGACGGAACACACCATTCGTTCTAGAGATCAAAAAGAAGGGGAACCTATTATGACATATATTTATGAGAAGCTAGATCTCATACTTAGTTTTGATAAAGCCATGCCTATTGAACAACAAATTAATTTCCTTATTGAAGGGTTATTGCCTCAGTATTTTAAGCTTACATGCAACAAATCGTTTCCATCTGTTGATGCGTTATGTGAGTTTTTATTACAAGAACAATCAGCTGAGTTAATAGTAAATTATAAGACGCTCATTAAATCTAATTCGAAAGAACAAGTCTTGCAGTTTAGTACACAGGAATTCATCGCTAAGATAGCTGATGTTTCATTGCGCGATAATTCTCATGTTTCATTTCCTCTCGAAGAACAACAGGGAAAAAAAGAAATGCTTGCACGTTTGCATTATGATATCTTATCCGCTGAGAAAGAATGCGGTGATCAACAGTCAGTAGATTCTATTCCGTCTTATCAACAGAAATGTAACTCTTTTTCTTCTTTTTGTTCCTCTGAATGTAAGAGTGCCAAGAATAGTAATAATATGCATGATAGAATGGGCTCTGCGACGAATACCTCTGTTATGGTTAAGAACGAACAGAACAAGTGCAAACAGAATCATAGTACGTCTCACGCGAATAATAAAATACACTGTCCGGCCAAAGCATTAGAGTGCAACATGGCGCAAGTCAGGAGAAGTAATAATTGTAATGTTTTACATAGCGGAAATAGTTCAGGGAATGGTGAAAGACCTGTTTTTAAGACTCACACGATAACTACGCCTATTGTTAGGGATAGGATTCTGCCTTGCATCAAAATTACTATTGGAAATAAAGAGTATAAAGCATTGTTGGATTCTGGGAGTCAAATTTCAATTTGCACTAGAGAGCTCCTTCCTCCGAACACTAGACTTGTTAAAAGACGTACTATTATCCGTGGCATCTCGGGTAAAGGACTTGAAACTAACACGTTAGCTGTGCTGAAGTTCAAAATTGACGGCTATTCATTTACGCATACTTTTAGAGTTGTTGACAAATTTGCATCTTCTGTTTTGTTGGGGAATGATTGGTTACTTCCTCAACATGTCACTATTAACCAGGATATTCACGTAGTTCACATAGTTAGGTTTGGGAAGCCAACTGATCACGCTTTACCTGAAAGTCATGCGATAGGCACAGTTTCCGAACAAACAGCGAACCTCATGCAAGCCTATTTCATAACGGCGAAATCTGTTACTTTGCCACCAAATTCCAGTGTTTCAGTACCTGTTCGAAAAATTAATGATTTAGTGGGAGTTAAAAATGTTTTGCAACCCAATGAGAAAATCTGTTCTAAAGCCGAAATTTTTGTTAATGAGTCTAGAGTGGATCCTGTTAATCCTGTCATTAGAGTAGTCAACCCAACCAACAAAAAGTTGTGTTTAGAGAAAAATCTTCATTTAGGTGAAGCCATTGACATTAGGCCGGGTGCTCATTACCCAAATGATACAGATAGTGTTCAAAATCATGGTTTAGCCAGTAAACAAGACAACGATAACTTTCCTGCTGGTTTTGATGTCAAGCGTGTGGACATTAACCCTCAACTTTCGGACGATCAGAAGCAAATGTTTTATTCTGTTATAGAGGAATATAAGGATTGTTTTTCTTGGTCAGAGGATGATTTTGGTGTGGCCAAGGGATACGTACATGAAATTAAAATGCTAGATAACATCCCAGTTCACACCAATCAGTTTCCTATCCCCTTCCACTTAAGAGAAGAAGTTAAAAAACAGATTGATACTTTGCTTAAACAAAAGGTTATTAGGAGGTGCATCTCGAGTTATAACTCACCTATTCTTCTCGTGAAAAAGAAGTCTGGATCTTATAGATTTTGTTTGGATTGTAGAGCGATCAATTTACACATTGCACCAGACAGTTTTCCTGTACCGTCAATAGAAGACATTCTTTCGCGTCTTAGTAAGTGTCGCTACCTGTGCTGCTCGGACTTGCTCAGTGGTTTTTTTCAAGTGAAAATCGCGGAAGAATACCAACACGTCACTGCCTTTTCAATCCCGGGAGCGGGTTCGTTTTGTTTCACAGCACTTCCTCAAGGCCTTATCACTAGTTCCGCTGGTTTAAACAGATTAGTGAAAATGACATTGGAAGGATTAGAATCTGAACAAATTTTCGGGTACCTTGATGATTTTTTTTGGGGTGGGAACACTTTTGAGGATGTTATCAATCTCACCAAGAAGTTATTTCAACGAATTAGAGAACGTGGTCTTAAACTTGCACCAGAAAAAACGAAATTGGCTTATTTTTCATTAACAGTTTTGGGACACGATATTTCGTACGATGGCTTGCGAATTTCCAAGAAAATAACTGACTCCATTAGTAATTATGAACGTCCGAAGACGAAAAAACATGTGAAAAGTTTTCTAGGATTAGCTAGCTTTGTAAGACGATTTTTACCTAATTTTTCTGAAATTGCGGAACCTTTGAACTCACTTCTCAGAAAGGATGTACCGTTTAAGTGGACACAAAAACAACAAGATGCTTTTGAGAAAATTAAAGACCTTATCATAAAATCGCCATATTTGATGCATTATAATCCTAAACACCCTGTATACTTGTTCTGTGATGCATCAACTCGCGGTCTGGCTGCCGTGCTCAAACAACCTATATCCTCTCCAGATGACCCAGAGTTAGCACCCATTGCTTATTGTAGCCGTAGCCTAAGTAAAAGCGAGAAGTCTAGACATCCCTACGAACTTGAACTTTTGAGTATTATATATGCCTTTAGATCCTTTCGTTACTTTTTACTAGGACGTCACTTTTTTTTGAAAACCGATTGTAAGAGTCTTTTGTTCTTAAAGCAGACAAAAAATGTAGGCAAATTTGCTAGGTGGCTTAGTTTTATTGAACAGTATAACTTTACTGTGACACACATATCTGGGGTATCTAACATAGAAGCCGATGCACTTTCACGTTTTTCTCGTGCCCCCAGGGACATTTCTGATGAGCAACAAAATGAGGAAGACCCTCGAGTATTTTCTTCCACTGTTACTGAGTGTAACAATATGCTAAGTGACGAGCCTTCTCTCAGAGATGAACAAATGAAGGACCCGTTTTATAAGGATATTTTTGATTGGTTAGAAAACAAGGAAAAGAAAAATCCCAAAATTGAAAGACAGGCATTTTATTTCACGGTTAAAGAAGGAATTTTGTATAGAAAACAAAAAACATCTAGTGGTGTGAAATTTTTAGTTGCTGTACCTGTTTCATTACGCTATAAAGTTTTTGATGCGGCTCATACTTCTGCTATTGGTTCAAGTCACGGAGGTTTTTCCAAGACATATGATCTTTTAGTGAAAACTGTGTATTTCCCTAATATGAAACAATATATCTATCAGAAATGCAAAGAATGTTTAATTTGCCAGTCCAGCAAGAATAAACCTGGTTCTGCTTATGGTACATTGCAAACGTATCCTCAAGTGCCGCCCTTCTATCGCATTTTCGTAGACATTGGAGGGGTGTACTCCTCGAGTAATATTTTGAGACACAAGTATTTGATTGTCGTAGTCGATGCAGCTACTCGCTATACTATTTGTGGTTCATTAGCAGATATAACAGCGTCTTCTGTAAGTAGTTTTCTTTATGAAAATGTAATTTTGAAATACGGTATTTTCAAAGAATTAGTCACAGACAAAGGTCCATGTTTTACAAGTAACCTATTCAAGGAGTTGTGTGCTATGATTGGGGCTAAGATTCGATTTGTTAATGTTCAAGCTCATTACGCTAACGGGACTGCTGAGATAGCTATCCGAAACATTGAACAGAGACTGAAATCTGCGTTGTGTAATAAAGATCAAGGAAAATGGGTCGAACTGCTGCCATCTATTGTGTTAGCCCACAATTTAACTGTTAACTTATCTTCTGGATACAGCCCTTTTGAACTTTTGCATGGATTCAGATGTAGAATGCTACACGAAGCAATTTTGGACACCCCTTGTCAATTTCAGGACAATGCTGAACGTTTACAGCAACTTGGAGAAATACGAGACAAAGCTCATGATAAATGGTTCCAGAGACATAAGACGGCGACGAAATTTTATGACAAACGTCATTCGAAACCCAATTTCAAAGTCGGAGACAAGGTATGGATTTTGGACAGCACCATGAAGAAAGGATCCACCAGAGCTTTCAGTGGACGTTATTTTGGTCCAGGAATCATTCAGGATATTGACCACCCAAATTCCTATTTTGTTAAGTTCAAGACTGCACGAGGAAGATTTAAGGTTGATTCGATTGCAGTACAAAGATTGAAGAAGTACTACGAGAGACAGGAGAAGGAAAACGAGGGAGAGGAAGAAGATGATGATGTTGATTTGGATATACAAGATGTTGAGGATGCTACTGCGAATGCCTGCTGTGCCGAAGAACAGGAAGGAAAAAATAAGAGAGAGAAAGAAAAAGAACACTATGAGATTATTTTTAATCCTGTGGTGAACATGATAGAAAAAGAAGAAGATATTCCATCTGTGAATCTTCGTGAGGTTGTGATTGCCAACCAATTACCCACTTGGGCTGAAACAGGGAAGATTTGTTCCAGTTTGAAACCGAAGTTTGGTGCCAATTCTGCAATCAACAAGAAAATCAGTGTTTTTCGTGGAGATATTGCTATGATTAAAGCTGAAGCTGTTGTCAACCCCACGAATGAATTACTCATTCCATTAGGAGGAGCGGATAGAAGTATCCAAGAAGCTGCAGGAGAAGAATTTCGTAAAGATTGCGAGAAAATACGTTCTTTAAAACCAGGACAAGTGAAGATTGCTCCAGGCTATAATCTCCCCGCTGATCATGTATTATTGACGTGTGGTCCTAGAGATGCGAACAAGAAGACTTTGGAGAATTGTTATAACAATTGTTTTGATTTTGTGTTGAAAAATCAGTTTTCAACTGTGGCTTTTCCTTGCATCGCTGCTGGTGCATTTCGTTTCCCTAAGGAACCTGCTGCGAGAATTGCATTGTTGAGTACACGAAAATTTTTAGAGGATCATGTGGACAACGTAGACCGTATTGTATTGTGTATTTTCGACAAGGAGAATTGGGATCTCTATCAGCGTCTTTTACCTGTGTATTTTCCCTTGGAAGAAGGACAAGAAGTGGAAGCTGTTTCTCTGCAATGAAGTTTTTTTTTTTTTAAAAAAAAAGAGAAAAAAAGAAGACGGTTCTCAAAGGAAGATTTGATGGATTAGGAAACATCTGTGAAGTTGGTGACGAATTTTGTTTTGACACTGGCCATGTCATTATGGAATTTGTTTTGATTTGTTTGTATTTCTAAGTTTTGCCGGCAATAACAATTACAACGAAGATAAGGAGAAAAAGGAGTACTCATATAGACACCATTGTTTCTTTAGTTACTTAGAACTGTTGGTTAACTTTGTAGAATACGTTCTTTTTCTTGGTCATCTTATCAACAGCTTATAAACTGAATAAATTAGTATCTAGGCGCCAAATCAACATCTTATTGATACATTATGTTTTGCAGAAAAAAACTAGGGAGATAGACGCAACTATGAATTGATATGTGTATGCTATCTATGTTATGATAGTGATAAAGAAGGAGTTCTTACGTTTTTTTGCATTTTTCAAGATGCATTTTATGATATTAATGTGGATGTAAAGAAGAATGCAGTTTTTCTTTCCCTGGATTTTTGGCTCGATCCTACGACTTGTTATTAGTTATTGGGAATATACTCAGTCAATGTATTCTTTTCAAAGGAATATACACTGTTATAACCTCTTGTGTGATTTTAGTGATCTTTTGGAATGATCAATTTTTCATCGCCTGCAGTGTATATAGTAAACTTGTGTATTTCATCATGAAGATGACTTGGGATTTATGTATGATGAAGATTTGTGCTTATTGATGTATATTTTTGTATATTTGAAGATTTGACTTGATTCCACATTTTCCTGTGGGCATACGTACTTTTACTTTTGTATATAAAAAAAAGAAGTTTTTTTCTTCTTTTTTTCTTTTATCGCATATTTAGTTAGGGATTTAGGAATATGTTTGGTGATAGTCTGTCATGTTGATTTCTTTTGAGGTTTTTAATAGCCAGTGCAGAGGGCTATAACTCTGCCACTACGTCGGTCATTGTGGAACTAAATTCTCCACAATTCGTTTTTCTAAAACCTGAAATCAACATTCTTTTGTGTTATTTTATCTGTTCTTTCTATGGGTAGCTAGATTAATTTTTCTTCTACCGCGCAATGATTATTTTGATTATAGAGTTACAATTTTATTGGAATTGGAGTTTTTATTTACTATATATAGATATATACACATGGAATATAGTTTAGTTATTACTTTTGCATTTTTCCCCCCAGAATTTTCGTCGATTTTTTTTTATTCAATCCATTATTTTTTCCAATTATTGTTCCTATTCTCATATCTTACGTGTTTTGGACAGTCATTGACTGTATCCCCTAAATTTTGTGATGTTACTATCATATACCTGTCTACCCTACTCCTATGATCTACTTGTACTGAATGAACTTTCCAGTTATGTGATGTGTAAGGACATTGTACCTGTGATTTCCAGACCTACATTTATGCTTAGTGATGCTGTGTTTACAAGATCGACGTTGCTGTGCTTACGTCATTTGGCATTGACTGTTCTGCTGTCAACTGTGTTAGTGTGTGAACATTTCTGCTGTACTCATCATTTCTTATCATATGATTCTTTCCAGACTATATTTGCTGCTGTGTTTTTATCATGAACATTGAATGATACTACAAAGATGCTTAAGTTTTTTTTTTTAAACATAAATTCTAAAAAGTGATATTTTTTTTGTTTGTCTCCGAAATGTTTTCATTCGGGACTTTGATTTCAGGGGGGGGATGTGAAGATATGTGTATTTGGACATATGGAAAAGTTTCTTATTTTGAACAATGGGACATTTTATTTTAAAAGAACATTTCAGTCAAAAGAATTATCATTCGTTTCAAATTAAATCACCTTTCGACTTTTTTTTCTAAGTTCATTTGCCTTTGCTGTCTGTCATTTACTTCTTACGTTTGTAATTTCTTAATTAATAAAATAACAGATTGCTTCCCCGTCAGCATTCCTATCATCACCTTACCTTGGTTAATCTACGAGCATGCACTTTTTTCATCGAGACGCAAATCAGAGTGAATAACCCAGGACATGAACCCGGAAAGAACGCCATACAAAATCGATTGAGAGACTATTGGAAAGGACAGTCGACATGGAGCGAGAGACGAGTTAGAATGTAGACCGCGAGCTTAATTTTGAACTTTACAATTGATAGCCTTGCTCTGTCTAAGAGAGCACCTTTGATACAGCAACGATGTATTACTTCTTAAGAAGAAATTTTAAGTTTATCTAGAATTACGGTCTTCGCAAAGTTGGTTTCTCAGTTCGGGTTTCGCCGACCCTTAACCTTGGTTACTTGGATGAACGGCCAGCCAAGCAGAGAGATGGATGGACATCAGCCTATTGGAGGATTCGTCGAGAGGACAACGATCAGACCTGCAAGTAAGTGCGAGTAGATTAACCTATCCCGAAAGTTACTCCCTTCTTACCCCTTTTCATCCCCTCTAACATCACAGTCTGTTTCTTTTGTACGTGTTGGATTTCATTTAAATGCAACCCAGGTTGGATCCCGTACCTCATGTTTTGTTAAGTTTTATATTTACGAAATCCTGGGCGCAACTTGTCGGATCTGACATCCCCAAACACGTCAATTATTAACACATCATCTGAGCTCTCAGACCGACAAGGGGCGACTGCACAATAGTACAGAGAGAATGTATGGAGTTTCACGACTTTTATAAAGGTAACCAATAAATTTTTATCACTTTTTCACTCACCATCTTCCAACATCAATATGTTACCTAAGACGTACCAGGAAGTTCCAAAATAGTTCCCGTCAGCATCGACGACCTTTTGCTAACGTTCTGGAAGGCCATTCATTCCATCGCGGAGGAACATGGTGTTAAGTGAGGCAAAGAAGGTATCAAGTGCATTTTGCACCTCTACTAGGGATTTGAACTGGCGTCCTCTAAGGTGATAGTCCAAGGAGTGGAACAGCTGATAATCGGAAGTTGCAATATCTTAGGAGTATGGCGGATGCAATAGGGTTTCGCATCCAAGCCGCAAAATGGTGACACGGGTCATCCTAGCCACGTAGAACTTTTAGGAATCAGAAGAACAATATTGCAGTTCAAAATTCCTGGCAATAGAGTTCCGAGTTTTTCTTGAACAAAGCTCAATTGCTGAAAGTACATAGTAGGATTGATGCTCCGACCAGCTGGTGCACTTCCCGATTCAAAATGCCGCGAGCAGTCCACTAAGCACACAGGGAAAACCTCTTCTGGTATAGTACTGGATTTTGCTTTTCTGGAACCGGTTCATGGGAAGCTAAAAAATTATTTCGGCACCGTGGGGCTTTGTACGAGACTCACTTCTCATCACATGTTAACGCCATGCCCAGAAATAGCTCCTTCCTCAGACGAGACAGCAAAGAAACACAAATGTCTGCTCACGTTACCTTCCGCCACGGAGTCAAATCAAGTGGGACAATTCGACCAAACTTTTAGCGCTCTCCATGTTTGTGGAGAAGCTGCTCTCACCCTGAATTGTAGTATCAGTTCCTCACATGTCTTTCCAGTGTTGATCCAATCACTACTTGAAGATCCTCATTTTTAAAATCTGTTAGTGTTCTTGCACGTAGTACGTCTTCGAGTGTTTCTTCACCTTACATAAAAATATCAAACCACCGCTGCACGATTCGCGTATTCATGACATCCTCACCAAAGGACTGGCATATCTTCATCCCCATTTCAGCGGCTTTTGACCCAAGTTTGAACTCGTACGGCGTACACGCCCTTATGACGCTCTGTAGAGGTACCATATTCACTTTGTCTTTACTCCAGTCCATGGTGTAACTGAACTACCACAACCAGGTAGTATATTGGATATATCCACATCAGCATCTGACTTTCGCTTTATCTCCGTTCGTATTCATCTCATTTTATGAGGACCAATTGAACATAGCTCTCCGAAAAAAACGCAGAACTTTCTTGGTTATATTTATAGTAAAGAATTTTGGCAATCGAGATAGATATTTAAATATCCGTTTACATTAATGAGTGTATTCATTTAAGAAGGATATTATAGGTATTAATTTGATTCCAATTGATTATTCTTTCATCCCATATACCACATGAATATATTAAAATAAACGCAATCGATTGCAATAGAATTGTAGAAAAGCATGGTCGATTATTTTTATATATCTATTTGTAACTGTGTTTCTATAATATCATTTTCATTAAAATGCATATAGTAAGCTAATTGGTATGTGCGGGCTTGGGGGAGAATGAGGTAACGGGGTTACAATTTACGCGAAAACAGAATAGTTCACGTGATAAGAATATATACATTGATTATTGCATTTAGATATTAGCCGACTGCCATTGTTGCACTTTATATGGCATTTTTTATAATAGGTTAACATTCTTTTTAACATAAACTATATGGCATTCAACTACAGACCTAGACAGCAGAAAAATAGGTAATTTCATGGAAATGGTTAGAAAAGAGGCAAATAAAAGTATATACACAGTATGTAGGAAAAGTAACGGAACTCTTTTGTCTCCAGGGAACCACAAGCTCCATCCCTTGAAGCAACATATAATCATAGCGCTGGATTTCTGTTCAGCAAAAGGATACCACAGCGATGAGATCAGATTAACGCACTGTTAAGCTATAGCAAAAAAATACTAAGTGTTTCTTGTGTCAGCTCGTCACGAATACACGAAGGAGCAAAGAGTCTATATTTAATTTTGTTTCAAGCTACGTAAAACATTTACACAGACATTGGAAATCATGAATCAAGTGTATAGTGATAGGTATTTGTCTCGTGCACGTGTGTTCAAGTGGTCTACACGAATCTGGGGCGCAACTGAGTCCTTCGAAAACAGCACAAATCCAGGCAGACCAAAAAACAACAATCGCTATGAATAGGTGGAAACAAGTGCGGGTATTCATTCCACAGGGTCAAGTTGTCACCTGTGAATACTGTCTGGGTCTTGTGAAAGAGAATCATTCGCGTAAGACGTGAGTATTGAACACCAGAAAGTTGGTCTTTATTGCACAACAGTGCTCCATGTCACAGAACCGTTACATTTTTTTTCTTTGAGAGAAGACAAATCATAGTGCTTCTTCATTCTCTGTATTCGCATGGTTTATCAACGTGTGACCATTTAGTGTTCAAAAAATTAAAATTGGCCATGAAAGGAATAGTTCCTCCTGGTAGCTAGCACAGCAGCATGAAGTTGCCCCCAACTGTTAAAAGCACATATCGTAAAGAGTGTTTTTCTGCAGAAGTGGAGCGAAACGCTGGCTGACGAAATGACAAAAGGGAGTCTTTGGATAATTGTACTCACAGGAAACAGTACAATACCCGAAAAATATGTATATGACAGAGGCGCTGGTGAGAAGATAACAGTCAGAGGACTTAAATAATCTTATAATTAACTCAAACGAGGAATTATAAACAAGCTAACTTATTCAAATGACTATACATATATGCGTATCAAATAATATACGGATAAATTATGCGGTATATGTAGCAGGTCATATTTTTAAGTAAACATAAAACCTTGAGCTGAGTTTTGAAACTATTAACAGTAGTCCTACCTGCAATTCAATTAAAGCATGAATCGACCATTCGAGGAACGAGTAAAGGCTCCAATGATAATTTTGGGGGTCTAAAAGGGCCTGAGCTCATTGGTTCTGGCGCCACCGATTGATATTTAATACTTCCAAAGAAGAACTTACCGATTTCATTATTCGTTAAATGACTTTTGAGAATGCTAAATATTGGTATCCAATAATTTATTTGTAAATATTACAAATGCAAAATTCGATAACACTCAAACGAGTTGGAGAACTTATCCGTACTAAGCGTATTTTCCCTTAGGTAGCAAATATAACTGTTGGTTCCTGATTTGTATAGTATTTCTGTAAACTCAAACATTGAGACACAAGGAGAAAAGGGGAGAATATAGTGCCGACAACAAAAAATTAAAAATGCACTTAATTAATTTATAATATCAAAAAGAGAACCTTTAACAGAATTAACTATGTAACTCGATTTTTCCATTCATTTTTTTCCTTTATTTACAGGATTACATCATCACTGAACTTCTCCACTGGAGATTATTTTCGTTTAGGAGCACGCAACGGGAACTCAGCATTGTTAATGAAACATACGAAAGAGTCTAAATGGAGAGGGCGCGAATCAAACCCCTACTGGAAAATTAGGAAATCAGCACGCTAACCATTTCCCTAAAGCGTTATTTACTTTGGGTCGCCTAAATGAAGAGCCCTTTCTTGTTGATCAAAACAGTAGCCTGTTTATAGTCAAATAGATTGGCAAAACACAGGAATATCAGGGCATTATATCATTGTATTCAGTAAATTATCAACATTTCAAAAAAATATACAAAACTCCTTTACTTTGAATCAAATACAGCGCGTAAATTATACACGGAAACGGACTAAACACAAATCAATTAACGCCTAGTAAGTGGTCAAGACGCTCGATCTCTAATCTGAAGATGCGGGAAGTATTTTTCCAATATATAGAAACATTTTCTTAAATATGAAGTTCAGTTTTGGAGTGCTCGAAAAAATAAAAATAGTTTCCTTTCGACACATTTCAAACCTCAGTCACATTTATTCACAATGTCCATCATTTATACACAAAGACGCTAAAATGAGGAAAGTTAATATTGTTTTAATGGGAACTGATTTCTGATGTGACCTTAACCACAAATCCAAAATGAAAATTATTTATGTTCCGGATACCTACTGCAATATACAAGTGTATGTGTAGAGAAAGAGATATACTGTGTGTGAGAGAGAGAGGGGGGGGGAATAGAGACGGAGATAGGGTACGTGAGAGAGATAAAAACAATATATGTTTGTATTTTTACTTACAATGAAGAAGGTTTTTGTAATTCATAATTTGGATTTTTATAAACCGATTTGAACGCTTCAATTGACTTAATGTTCATAAAGCTTCTTTTTCTTAAAGCTTTTGTAATTAATGTCACAACTAGTCCGATGCTTTATCATATGTGACAAAGAAATAAACGCATGGTTTTATCAGGATAGTATCGTCTACCCCTTGTTTCTATTGATGGTATAAAACTAACAGTTGAGTTGATGTTGAGCTTAACTTCCTTTCAGCAGCCAGGCTACATAAGATGTTTACCTACTGATTAGCGTGTAATCTGAAGCACATGAGCTCACACCGGGAATGGAACTAGTACTCTTACGTCAAAGGTGCGTACGCTAACCGGAACTCGGTATAAAAATAAAATACCACATATTATTACATATTACTTCACCGAAAGATTTCTATTTTATCATCAGATAGAATAGTATTTATGGACATCGTAGCGAAAAATTTATATTTTATGTCATGCTGTATATGAAAAATACAAGGGATAAATACAATAAAAACGAAACAATGACAAGGGTGCTATGTAAATGCTCGAATAAATTACTGAATGTGTTACCAGTACATATCTCGAGCATTTCCAGTAGAAATACTTACACGCTCTGGACTTATAACTTCGCTGTTTGGTTAAGTGGCTAGCACGTGCGTCTGCGGTTTACAGTTTCCCGAGTTCGAATCCCTGTGAGAGAAAGTTTGGAATTTTAAATGTTCACATTGTGTCTGTGGTCGTCTCCCTGTCATTCAAGGTTATTTGGGATAACTTTAGAACGTGTATAACCAAGTAGGAACAGAAATTACAGACAAGGGGAATGCAGACTTTGCTAAACGAACTTCGGCGCTGCCTTTCGCGAGTAAGAGTGCACATTTAAAGTCTGAATATTACAAACTGCAATAGCCAGAAAACCCGTCTTAAAATCTCATAAATGATAGAACGCGTTAAGTTATCAAGCCCCAGGGTAAGGAATATCTTTACCTTACGCTCAAAAGTTCGGCTCGAATCATTTTTCTTGTTGTAACTAATAAAGTAGCAATTTGTAAATACAAGTAATATATTTATTCACCATATGTTTATAATGCATACAAGAAAAAATATTCAAATCAGTTGCATCCATGAATATATTGACAGTGGCGTAATTAGAGGAGTGTCTATCGGGCTCAAGCCCCTCGAAATAAATTTCGTAAATACTCAAATTCATTAATAATTGTCGGCACCCAAAGGGAAAATGTAAGTTCTAATTCTTATGTTGTGCGTGGCCCCTCCCCAAAAAATCTTAAATACGCCACTGTTTATTGATATCATAGATACAATGTGGTTACCACACTCGTTGTGTAAAAAAGTATTCTTGACACTTCGTATGCATATCTGTGGACAGTGAGAATTATAAGGTATATGAGGGGGAAATCCCCTTTGGTAATACTGGGTATATGCTACAACAAGAAGCATAATTTGAGACTTTGCTTGAGGGTGACAAGATCATCACCCAAATAAGACTTTCACTTTTTGTAGTAGTATATTAATAGACAATTGATTAAAATACATGTATTGCGCACGCTCTTGTGGGGGGTAATTGACAATATGCACTGTCGTATTTAGGATTTTGTTTCGGGGAGGGGCTATGAATAACACCTGAATAAGCACTTACATAAGCAAACGAGGGGAACCAAAACACTATGATAATATGGGTTGGCAGGCCCGTGTTGTGTGGTTATACTGTTAGCGTATTGGGCTGCGGAATTAGAGATCCTAATTTCTATTAGCGCGGAAAGTTACAATTTTATGTGTACTTTTTCACTCAAATAACAAGCTCATACATTTTAACTTCAATAAAGATAATATATTTATCCGTAATTTATTATTTTTGCAAGAAAACACAAATTGCAACAAAAATGGTTTGGGTTTTGTTGTAAGTAAACCTTTAGCCTTTAATCGTAATAACACTATTACCAAGTTCCACTTCATAAAGCTAGTTTGCAAAACAATTATCGAAATTTGTATAATGTGTAACGTAAATAAAGAATTAATTGAAGGTAAAGTGTACAAAATTTATATTTGGAAAACAAATAAAGAGATTGCCTTGAGAAGGAATAGAACTCAAGATCTCTGAAGTAGAACTCCAGTACAATAACCATATGACCACAGAATACGGACCTGATTTTTGATATTTTCATAACGTTTTCTTGCTCGCTTTTTTGTGTGTCGATTCAAGCACCATCCGTGAAGAGCCTGTCTTCATTCTGGCTTAAATCATTTATCATTTTTTCTCCAGATTCGAAATGTGCAATAAGAAATTTGGGTTCACATGGAAATTTTAAAGTTACCCCCTGAATGAGATAGGGATAGGGGTTGCGTTTGGTATCATTGAATAGCCTTTTCAAAATATTTAACACGTGTTGCTTTGGTTTTCCTGATCTGTAAATTTCGCGAGATAATTGATCATTCCGTGACTATGAAGACACACACACATATAGAATATTTGTGTCTTCCATTAAAAGTTGCAAGTTTAATTCACAATTTTGTCAATTTACAAAATGATTCTAAATGGAAAACTTCTACTTCCTAATGTTGATTTAAATCGAAGTACTAACAATCAGTATTGGGAACTATGTTTTCTTATTTTTTCACTTCTTATGAACACTCTCCTGCTGAAAGGGACATTAAACTCAAATCATAAACGTTAAAATCAACTCATAAACTCAACTCATATTTTGGTATAACCGTACCGATATAAGATTGCAGATAAAGGACACACGTTATGACTGTTGTTGATTTGAATCGGGCTTCGAGAGTGGATCTTTAAAATTATATTTTTCTATGGTGCTGTAATAAAAATATGTACAGGTGTAGAAGTTTGAGAGTAAATATAAGGGCAAGGAGCAAATATGTCGAATGATTTCTTTCAAATTATTAGCAGCCTCGTCTTTAGTGCGAGACATTTGAGTTTGAATCCTAAGTAAATCCGGTTTCTGAATGTGAAAGCGTATATGGTTTATTATAGAGGAAGATATTTTACTGTGATTTTTTTTAGAGAAGGAATCCCAATTGACTTACATGTAACACTTCCCAGGTGTAACACTCAGATTTTGATAAAAATGTAGCAGGTAGATACCACACATGAACGAGTATTTTTTACTTTCTGTGGAAAAATGGTTTTAGGGGGCAAAAGGCCCCATCCAAAATTTTGAAAGTTGACGTCCGAAAGGCAAGAAGTGTGCCGAAGTGAATGAAATTGTGTACAGATATTATATTATGTATGTAAAATAAGGCCTTTCGTGTTCAACAAGTGTCCCCATTCGATTTCTTCAAATTTGGCATATCAACAGTAAGCACAAACAGTATAGCGTATTTTATACTATTCCGGGAGGCGTCTTTAACTCTTACAATGTTTTTCCGCATAAACAGAAAGACGTGTCTATTTATTTTCTATTTACTGTTGATTTGTTTTTATTTTCTATTTACTATATGCAAAATTTGAAGCAAATTGGATGCAGACACTTGGGAAACACGATAGGCTTTATTTAACATATACAATACCTATAGACAATTTCATTTGCTTCGGTCCACTCCTTGCTGCGCTATTACGTTAAAATTTTTTTCAGACGGGCAATTAGCCCCCAAAACAGTATTGGGGACACGGCGCCGTCAGAAATGTATTTTGATATTTCGTAATCAACGGTTTAGAATATATATGCCACGCCTAACTTTTTTAAAGGAATATGCGGTATGTATGAATATACAGTATTAACTTATTTTAAGTCTACAATATCTGTGTACGGTTTCATTGACTTCGGTCCACTTTTTTTTGCCTTTCAGCCAAAAACGTTCAAAATTTTTCGTGGCTGATTTTGATACCGAAAACCATTTTTTGGCATAAAATAAAAAAACATATTCATTTAGTTTTTGCTGTATTGTCAGTATGCAAAATTTTATTGCAATTCTGTATTTCCTTTAGGCACTTCTCACGTACTATCATTAGCACTTTTGATATTTCGTGATCAAAGATTTGGAGGAGATCATGCTCCGCCCAACCGCTTTTTCCAGGAAAATACGAAATTCCATCATTTTACTTCTACAATATCTGTGCACAATTTTATTCCAATTCAGTCCACTTCTTCTTGCGTTTCGAATGTCAACTTTGAAAATCTTGAGTGGTGGCTTTTGCCCTCTAAAACCGTTGTTCCACAGAAACTTAAAAAAAAACGTATTCGTTTATGTGTACTATCTACCTGTTAAATTTGATCAAAATCTGAGTGTTACACTGGGGAAGTGTTACATGTAAGTCAGTTGGTTATCCTTCTCTAGAAAATACCCCGGAAAATATCTCCCTCTCTTGAATTGACACACAAAAGAAGCGAGCAAGAAAACGTTATAAATATAGATCGTCAGTTCCGTAGCCTGTGTAGAAATGGTTAGCGTACAGAAGTTCTGTTTCAGAGGTCTTCCGTTCTACTCCCGCGCAAGGCAATCTCTTTATTTATTTTCCCAAATAATAATTTCATACATTTTAGCTCTAATTAATACTTTATTCAAGTTACATAAAATACAAATTTCGACAATAGTTTTGCAAACTAGCTTTATGAAGTGGTAGAAATAGTGTTATTACGATTAGAGGTCATAGGGGTATTTACAACAGAAGCAAACCATGTTTGTTGGAATTTGTATTTTCTTGCAAATTAATAAACTACTGGTAAACATATTATTTTTATCGAAGTTAAAATGTATGAACTTATTATTTGAGTTAAAAAAAACACATAAAATTGTTACTTTGCGCGCGAATTGAAATTAGGATCTCTGATTTCGCAGGCCAATACTCTAACTGTATGGCCTCATCACGGGCCTGTCAACCCACATTTTCATAACGTTTTGGTCCCGCTCCTTTGCTTATGTAAGTGATTACTCAGGTGTTTTGCGTAACCCCTCCCCGAAACAAAATCCTAAATACGACAGTGTATACTGATATCACTAGATATATTATGGTTACCACAGTCGTTGCATAAAAGATGATCTTGCCGCTTTGTGTGTTTATCAGTGGACAGTGTGCTAATTACAAGGGGGATAAAAGAAAATTTCATTTGCTAATGCTGGATGTATGCTATAACCAGGAACGTCATTTTAAACGACAAGTACATGGGAAACTATAACAGTTGTAGAGAAGGGCGTCATTTAGGTGAGCAAGAGGGGACAAACCTCTCAGTCGGTGGTGCTCTTGCCCCCCTCAACCAAAGTCTCAAATTATGCCTCTGGTTGTAGCATATATCCTGTATTATCAAAAGGGAATTTCCCCCTCATATACTTTGTATTTCGCACTGTCCACAGGTATGGATACGAAGTGTCAGGAACATTTCTTGCACAAAGCCTGTGGTAACAATATATCTAGTGACATCAATATACAGCGGCGTATTTAGGATTTTGTTTCGAGGAGGGGCCATGCACAACCGTGAATTAGCAATTACGTTTCTTCTTTTGGTTACCGGCAGATTTTAATGAAATTGTGTAATTACGAAATTTATTTCGAGGGGAGTGCCACATAGCCTCCCCTCTAATTACGCCACTGTCAATATATGTATGGATACAAGTGATTTGAATATTTTTATTGTTGTATGCATTATAAACATATGGTGAATTAATATTTTACTTGTAGTTACAAATGGCTACTTTATTAGTTACAACAAGAAAAATGACTGGAGCGGAACTTTTGAGTGTAAGTATAGATATTCCTCACTCTGCCACTTGATAACTTAACACGTTCTATCATTTATGCGGAGAGTAAGAAACTTTATGACGGGTTTCCTGGCTATTGCAGTTTGCAATATTGATACTTTAAATGTGCACTGCTACTCGCGAAAGCTAGCGCCTAAGTTCCTTTAGCAACGTTTGCTTTCCCCTTGTCAGAAACTTCTGTTTCTACTCGGTTATACACGTTCTATAGTTATTGCAAGTAACGTTGAACGAGAGGGAAACGAACACAGACTCATTGAGAACATTTGAAATTCCAAAAGTTCTCCCACCGGGATTCGATCCCGGGACGTCGTACACCACGGACGCACGTGGTATTCCCTAAACCACACAGGGAAGTTATAAGTCCAGCGCGTTTAACTAGTTCTACTGGAAATACTCGAGATATGCACTTGTAATAAATTGAGTAATTTATTCGAGGCAAAGCATTTTACATTACATCCTTGTCGTTATTTCGTTTTTATTGTATTTATTATTTGTATGTTTCGTATAGCGCATGAAATATGATATACATTGTTCGCTACGATGTTCATAAATACTATTTTATCTGATCATAAAATAGAAATCTGTCGGTGAAGTAATATGCGGTAATTATGTGATATTCTATTTTTATACCGAGTTCCTTCGTGGCTAAGCGGTTAAGGCACGCACCTTTCACATAAGATATCCGGGTCGATTCCGGGTGTGAGCTTATGTGCTTCGGTTTCCACGCTAATCAGAAGGTAAACGTCTCATATAGCTTCGCTGCTAAAAGGAAAGTTAAGCTCAACATCAATTCAACGTTAGTTTTATACCATCAATAGAAGCAAGGGGTAGACGATACTATCCTGCTAAAACCATGCATTAATTTCTTTGTCACATATTACAAAGCATCGGACTATTTGCGACATTAATCATAACAGCTTTAAGAAAAAGAAACTTTAGAACATTAAATCGCTTCAAGCGTTCAAATAGCTTTATAAAAATCCAAATTACGAATTACGAAAACTTTCTACATTGTAAGTAAAAATACAAGCATATATTGTTTTTATCTCTCTTACATACTCTATCTCTGTCTCTATTTCCCCCTCTCTCTCTCACACATACAGTACCTCTCTTTCTCTACATATACACTTGTATATTGCAGAAGGTATCGGTAACATAAATAACTTTATTTTTTACTTACAAATCAGAAATCAGTTCCCATTAAGACAATGTTAACTTTCCTCAGTTTAGCGTCTTCATATATAAATGATGGACATTGCGAATAAATGTGACTGAGGTTTGAAATGTGTTGAAACGAAAGGATTTTTATTTTTTTGAGCACTCCAAAACAGAACTTTATATTTAAGGAAATGTTTCTATATATTGGAAAAATACTTCCCGCATCTTCAGATTAGAGATCGAGCGTCTTGACCACTTACTACTTGATAATTGATTTGTCTTTAGTCTGTTTACGTGTATAATTTTCGCGCCGTATTTGATTCAAAGTAAAGGATATTTGTATCTTTTTTTGTAGAAAAATCTACAATGTGGATAATTTAGTGAATACAATGATATAATGCCCTGATATTCGTGTGGTTTGCCAATCTATTTGATTATAAACAAGCCACTGTTTTGAGCGTCAAGAAAATAGTTCTTTATTTAGGCGACCCATAGTATGTAACGCTTTAGACGAATGGTTAGTGTGCAGACATCATAATTTTCCAGTGGGGGTCCCATTCGCGCCATCTGCGTTTAGACTGTTTCCCATTTTCATTTACATGGCTGAGCTTCAGTTGAATGCTGCTAACCGAATGTAGATCTAAAGTGGAGAAATTCACAAATGATGTAATCCTGAAAATAAAGAGAAAAATTAATGGAGAAAACGAATTACAGAGTTAATTCTGTTAATGGTTCTCTATTTGATATTATCCCTTAATTTCGTGCATTTTAAAGTTGTTGTTAATTGGCACTATACTCTTATCTTTTCTCCTTGTGTCCCAATGTGTAAATTTTCAGAAATACTATAAAAATCAGGAACCTTCAGTTATATTTGCAACCTAAGGGGAACTACGCTGAGTACGGATAAGTTATCCATCTCGTTTGAGTGTTATGGAGTTTTGCATTCTTAATATTTACAAATAGATTATTGCATACCAATATTTAGCATTCTCAAAAGTCATTTAACGAATAATGAAATCGGATAAGTTCTTTTTTCTAAGTATTAAATATAAATCAGTGGCTCCGGAACCAAGTGGCTCAGGCCCTGTTAGACCCCAAAATTTTCATTGGTGGCTGGGCTCTTTCCTCGTATGATCGATCCATGCTTTAATTGATTTGCAGGTAGGACTACTGTTAATAGTTTCAAAACTCAGCTCAAGGCTTTTTGTTTATTTAAAAAAATGGCCTACTACATATACTGCACAATTTGTCCGTATATTATTTGATATGCATATATATAGAGTCATTTGAAGTAAGTTAGTTTGTTTATACTCCCTCATTTGACTTAATTATAAGATTATTTAAGTACCCTGACTCTTATCTCGTCATCGGCGCGTCTGGTGTCCATATATTTTTTCTGGTAGTGTGCTGTTTACTGTGAGTACAAGTATAAAAAAACTCACTTTTTTCATTTCGTCAGCCAGCGCTTCTCCTCACTCTTGCACAAAAACACTCTTTATGACTTCTTCTTTTAACAGTTGGGGCAAACTTCATGCTGCTGTTCTAGCTATTCTACGAGACATAATTAATCTTGGAGCGGGCGTAAGTTGGGTTGCCTAACTCACAGACTTTGTACATCAAGAACTTCTATGGCCCACTGTACAGTGGTTCTTTAAAGTTTAACTGATGTATTTTAAACAAAAAAATATAGTTGATAAAATGCCTAATTCGTTTTGTTTAATTTAAAAAGTTCCGTTATTTTTCCGACATATTGTGTATTCAGTCACTGAGTTACATGTGTTCCCACCATTAAATTTCAATTTAAATGTGTCTACTAAGATAGAGAAAATAAGTTTTGTAAAGAACCTTAAAACATATCACATTGCAATAAACCTTAATAATATTCCTTTCATATAAAGTACTGCATTAAATTAGTTATTAATTTCAGTAAAAAGTGTACACATGAGTCAATACTTAGAAGGAAAGGTCCATACAATATATATATTTACTAACAAGACATGGAATTACGTACCAGTTATTGATAGCATGTTTATCAAAAGATCAAAAGTCACTCTTGCGCCACAGAAATATAAGGCGTGTTGCACGAAATGGAAGTATATAACTATCTCTCTCTCTCTCTCTCGTTTCGAACGCCTCATTTGTAGAATGTTTTACTTATCTTTTTCTCTTCCATTTAGTAAAAAAAAAAAACGTTTACTATTTTAATAATTAATATCAATATAGATCGTAAGGATTATGCCTACACATAATAGCACAGAAGGCTACACAAATGAAGTAATATTGAAGTGTCCGTAATACGGTCCGCATACAACCCTTACATCTTGTGAACTCTGATTAGGTAAGTGTGAAGATACCTTTCCGACTATCCATGTGAAATAAATCTTAAATAATAATACAGTTGTGTTTTTGAATTTTCATATTTTATTTCTTTTACCTTATTATTCTGTTTGCGTTTGCAGATAGTTCGAAGCTGTTCTGTCAGTATGAGGGCGATTGTCAGAAATGTTTTATCTAAAACAAGTGTTCACGGACTTGGAGAATTTGCAAAGAAGAATAGACCAACAACTGAAAGGTAATAATTTAACGTACCTGTGTTGTCTAAAAATAGTCACAAGGGCGGGAGCCGTCTGATCTTTAATAGATAACATTTCAGTTTTCTTTCCAAGAATAAAGTAGCTTTACATGTACTGGAAATTGAAGGTCACACTCACCTTTCTTTTTATTTAGCAACAATATAATCACTGTTATAATAAAGTACTCTCTCTCTTTCTCTCTCTGTCTCTCTCTCTCTCTCTCTCTCTCTCTCTCTCTCTCTCTCTCTCTCTCTATATATATATATATATATATATATATATATATATCCAGCCGCGGATCCAGGATATGATCAAGGGAGGGGCTAATCCATAGTTTGCAGCTTTATCCAGGGAAAAAATGTAGGAAGGAAGCTCATTTTATCCAGTGTATACCTTAGCGTCAAACGGGGGAGGTATAGCCCCTATAGCCCTCCCCTTGGATCCTGTGTGTGTATATTACTTATATATATTTATTGAGAAAGGCG
Source organism: Thermobia domestica (assembly GCF_964235325.1). Classification (NCBI taxonomy): domain Eukaryota; kingdom Metazoa; phylum Arthropoda; class Insecta; order Zygentoma; family Lepismatidae; genus Thermobia; species Thermobia domestica. Next base: position 306,370,581 of record NC_137455.1, read on the forward strand.
GCGCAGCAAAAGCTTCTTCATTTTCTTCGTATGTAGCTGCAACCTATTAAATATGTAAAAGGAAAGTAAAGAAGCGTTTGTGCCTTTTCTCAAATGAGTGATACATTTTAATACAAAATCGAAATGTATATGGTCGTTGTGGTAGATTCTCTTCAAAAGACCTTAATATAATTTCGGATTTCTTTCACCGCGCGGTGCTCTTATCAGACAACAGAAGTTGCCGGATTCCTCAGGATATGCATGCTATATGAACAGCTATATTTGCTTTCAATGGTGTAAGGGATTCAACGACAACACTTATCCTAGTATATGGAGAAGGTGTATGGGAACAAGGGGTTAGCAAACTGAACTGTGATAAAGGGTGTGAAACGAATGACAAAATATCAAGGACAATAAACGAACAGCGAAAATGTTTCCCGCTGACACCGAGCAATATTACGCGTGTTGACGGAATGGTGATAGCCAGGTGTACTCTGGGATACTAACTAGGGCGGAAGGCAAATCTACTGAAAGAAAATCACCAAATATATATTAAAATCTTCAAAATTGTTTTAGTAATGTTAATCAATTTTAGCTTGAGTCAATTTTATTTCTTACAATAAAATGTTTGTTAAAAAAAGGAATCTAAATATACCCCCTCCCCAAGAAAACAATATAGCTGTATTTTAGAAATTTCGTAGGGAATGATTATCTAAACACTGCTCTGAAACATACATTATCAATCAGATTTGTAAGTAAAGAAATTTATGAAAAGAAGATAGCATTTGAATTGTGTAAATTGCAATAATAAAAAAAACATTCCGTTTACCTTCTGAAATTTTTCTTAGCTATGAATGAGCAGTAGCAAAATAATAATAATAATAATAATAATAATAATAATAATAATAATAATAATTTTATCTTGCAATTAAAGCAAAATGCTTTACTCATTACGTTACAAATGTTTTGTTTTATGGATACGCAACATTATTCATAACTAACAAATTAACGGACTCCATGGCAATCCCGCGTTCACAAAACCTATTCGTTGTCTTGTATCCTTATCCAAATGAATCCAGTTTCTAATCTGTATTCCTATTTCTGCGAGATCCATCTACAACGTGTCCTCCATCTGCGCCAAAGTCTTCCTACGGGGCGTTTTTTCGAATGCATTTCTAGTTAAAACTTTGAAAACGTTCTTACTTTCTTCCATTCTGGCCACGAACCTTACGTATATGAAGTTGCACCCCCACTTTCAAATTTCGATTCGAAACTGAAGCCAATCGATTGTTTTTCGTTTGTTATTGAATACTTTGAAGAAAAAAGTCGTTTGTTTCGAAAAACGTACAGAAATATACAAAAAATAAATTTGGGGGCCGCTTCACACTAGCCCCCCCACCTTAAAATTTCGATTCAAAACCGAAACCAATCATTTGTTTTTCGTTTGTTATTGATTACTTTGAAGAAAAAATCGCTTGTTTCGAAAAACATACTGACATATTCATAAAATAAAGTTGGGGGGAAAAATTCACCCTGCGCCCCACTTTCAAATTTCGATTCCAAACTAATGCCAATCGTTTGTTTTTCGTCTGTTATTGATTGTTTTGAAGTAAAAATCGTTTCTTTCGAAAAGCGTATAGTAATATCCAAAAAAAAATAATATTGCGGGACCAACTTCACACTAGCACCCCACTTTCAACTTTCGACTCCAAACCGAAACCAATCGTTCCTTTTTCGTTTGTTATTGAATGTTTTGAATAAAAAATCGTTTGTTTCGAAAAACGTACGGACATATTCACAAACTAATGTTGGACGGGCCAAATTATCGCTGCCACTACTTTCAACTTTCGACTCCAAACTATTGCCATCATTTGTTTTTCGCTTGTTATTGATTGTTTTGAAAAAAAAAATCGTTTATTCCGAAAAACGTACTGACATATTCACAAAATGTAGTGGGGGGCAACTTCACGTTGCCCATCACTTTCAAATTTCGATTCCAAACTAATGCCAATCGTTTATTTTTCGTTTGTTATTGAATGTATTGAAGAAAAAAATAGTTTGTTTCGAAAAACGTACTGTAATATTCAAAAAATAAAGTAGGGGGACCAAATTCACACTAACACCCCACTTTCAAATTTCGATCCGAAATCAAAGAAAATCGTTAGTTTTTCGTTTGTTATTGTTTTGAATAAAAAATCGTTTGTTTCGAAAAACGTACGGACATATTCAGAAAATAATGTTGGAGGGGGCAAACTTCACGCTGGCCCCCACTTTCAAATTTCGATTCCAAACTATTGCCATCATTTGTTTTTCGCTTGTTATTGATTGTTTTGTAGAAAAAATCGTTTGTTTCGAAAAACGTACAGATATTTTCACAAATTATGTTGGAGGGGGCCAACTTAACGCTGCCCCCCACTTTCAGCTTTCGATTCCAAACTGATGCCAATCGTTAGTTTTTCGTTTGTTATTGATTGTTTGGAAAAAAAATCGTTTGTTTCGAAAAACGTACTGTAATGTTCAAAAAATAAAGTTGTGGGAGCAAATTCACACTAACACCCCACTTTCAAATTTCGATCCGAAACCAAAGTCAATCGTTAGTTTTTCGTTTGTTATTGTTTTGAATAAAAAATCGTTTGTTTCGAAAAACGTACGGACATATTCACAAAGTAATGTTGGAGGGCCAACTTCACGCTGTCCCCCATTTTTACCTTTCGACTCCAAACTGAAGCCAATCGTTTGCTATTCGTTTGTTATTAATTGTTTCGTAAAAAAAATCCTTTCTTTCGAAAGGGTTGCGGAGATTTTCACTAAATAAAATTTGGGGGTTATCAATTTCCCGCTGGGCACTCTAGTGTGAAATGTCGACTCAGAACTGAAGCCAACCGTAAGCTTTCATTTGTTATTGATTCTTTTGAAGAAAAGTCGGTTCTTTCTAAAAACCTGCAGTAATTCAAAAAAAAATGGGGGGGGGCACCCTCACACAAGCACACGTACATTCAAATTTCTATTCGAAACCGAAGCCAATCGTTTCTTTTTCGTTCCTTATTGAATGTATTGAAGAAAAAATCGTTTGTTTCGAAAAATGTACGGACATATTCACAAACTTATGTTGGAGGGGCCAAACTTCCCGCTGCCCCCACTTTCAACTTTCGACTCCAAACTGTTGTCAATCGTTTGGTTTTGGTTTGTTATTGATTGTTTCGAAGAAAAAATCGTTTGTTTCGAAACACGTACAGAAATATTCAAAAAATAAATTTGGGGCTGCCAACTTCAGACTCGCCCCCACTTTAAAATTTATATTCGAAACCGAAGCCAATCGTTTGTTTTTCGTTTGGTATTGATATTTTTGAAGACAAAATCGTTTGTTTCGAAAAAGTTACGGAGAATTTCACAAAATAAAATTAGGGGATTGGTAATTTTCCTCTGGGCTGTCTAGTATGAAGTGTCGACTCAGAACTGAAGCCAATCGTAAGGTTTTCGTTTGTTATTGATTCTTTTGAAGAAAAAATCGTTTCTTTCGAAAAAAGTATAATAATATCCAAAAAATAATGTTGCGGGACCACCTTTACACTAGCCGACGACTTTCAACTTTCGACTCCAAACCGAAGCCAATCGTTCCTTTTTCGTTTGTTATTGAATGTTTTGAATAAAAAATCGTTTGTTTCGAAAGACGTACTGTAATATTCAAAAAATACAGTTGTGGGAAGAAATTCACACTAACACCCCACTTTCAAATTTCGATCCGAAACCAAAGTCAATCGTTTGTTTTTCGTTTGTTATTGTTTTGAATAAAAAATCGTTTGTTTCGAAAGACGTAAGGACATATTCACAAAGTAATGTTGGAGGGCCAACTTCACGCTGTCCCCCATTTTCAACTTTCGACTCCAAACTGATGCCAATCGTTTGCTATTCGTTTGTTATTTATTGTTTCGAAGAAAAAATCGTTTCTTTCGAAAGGGTTACGGAGATTTTCACTAAATAAAATTTGGGGGTTATCAATTTCCCGCTGGGCACTCTAGTGTGAAATGTCGACTCAGATCTAGAGCCAACCGTAAGTTTTCATTTGTTATTGATTCTATTGAAGAAAAAATGGTTGTTTCGAAAAACCTGCAGTAATTCCAAAAAAATGGGGGGCAAACCTCACACAAGCACCCCTACATTCAAATTTCTATTCGAAACCGAAGCCAATCGTTTCTTTTTCGTTCCTTATTGAATGTATAGAAGAAAAAATCGTTTGTTTCGAAAAATGTACGGACATATTCACAAACTTATGTTGGAGGGGCAAAACTTCCCGCTGCACCCACTTTCAACTTTCGACTGCAAACTGTTGCCAATCGTTTGTTTTTCGTTTGTTATTCATTGTTTCGAAGAAAAAATCGTTTGTTTCGAAACACGTACTGTAATATTCAAAAACCACAGTTGTGGGAAGAAATTCACACTAACACCCCACTTTCAAATTTCGATCCGAAACCAAAGTTAACCAAAGTCAAAGCTAGAAGATCCTTATATTCTAACAGGGCAAATTCTCACAGTTATCTACTTCGCTTATTTTCTATTTCGTTTGTTATTGTTTTGAATAAAAAATCGTTGGTTTCGAAAAACGTACGGACATATTCACAAAGTAATGTTGGAGGGCCAACTTCACGCTGCCTCCAACTTTCAACTTTCGACCCCAACCTAATGCCAATTGTTCGTTTTTCGTCTGTTATTGATTGTTTCGAAGAGAAAATCGTTTGTTTCTAATTACGTACAGAAATATTCAAAACATAAAGTTGGGGCTGCGAACTTCACCATAGCCCCCTCCCCCTTTAAAATTTATATTCCAAACCGAAGCCAATCGTTTGTTTATCGTTTGTTATTAATTGTTTTTAAGAAAAAATCGTTTCTTTGGATAGAGTTACGGAGATTTTCACTAAATAAAATATGGGGGTTTCAATTTTCCGCTTGGCACTCTAGTGTGAAATGTCGACTCAGAACTGAAGCCAACCGTTAGTTTTTCAATTGTTATTGATTCTTTTGAAGAAAAATCGGTTGTTTCGAAAAACCTGCAGTAATTCAAAAAAAAAAGAAAAATAATTGAGGGCAACCCTCACAAAAGCACCCCTACATTCAAATTTCTATTCGAAACCGAAGCCAATCGTTTCTTTTTCGTTTCTTATTGAATGTGTTGAAGAAAAAATCGTTTGTTTCGAAAAATGTACGGACATATTCACAAACTACTGTAGGAGGGGCCAAACTTCACGCTGCCCCCCACTTTCAACTTTCGACTCCTAACTCATGCCAATCGTTAACTATTCGTTTGTTATTGATGATTTCGAAGAAGAAATCGTTTGTTTCGAAATACGTTACAGAAATATTCAAAAAAAAAAAAAACAAGTTCGGGGTGCCAACTTCACACTCGCACCCCACTTTAAAATTTCTATTCGAAACCGAAGCCAATCGTTTGTTTTTCGTTTGTTATTCACTGCTTTGAAATAAAATCGTTTGTTTCAAACACGTACTGTAATATTCAAAAAATAAAGTTGAGGGAGCAAATTCACCCTAACATCCCACTTTAAAATTTCGATTCGAAACCAAAGCTAATCGTTAGTTTTTCGTTTGTTATTGTTTTGAATGAAAATTCGTTTGTTTTGAAAAACGTACGGATATATACACAAAGTAATGTTGGAGGAGGCCAACTTCACGCTGCCCCAACTTTCAACTTTCGACTCCAAACTGATGCCAATCGTTTGGTATTCGTTTGTTATTGATTGTTTCGAAGAAAAAATTGTTTGTTTCGAAATACGTACAGAAATATTCAAAAAATAATGTTGTGGGGCCAACTTCACACTAGCCCCATTTTTCAAATTTCGATTCGAATCCGAAACCAATCATTTGTTTTTCGTTTGTTATTGTTTGCTTTGAAGATAAAATCATTTGTTTTGAAAACATACTGACATATTCACAAAATAAAGTTGGGGGGCCAAATTCACGCTGCTCCCCACTTTCAAATTTCGATTCCAAACTAATGCCAATTGTTTGTTTTTCGTTTGTTATTGAATGTTTTGAAGAGAAAATCGTTTGTTTCGAAATACGTACAGAAATATTAAAAAAATAAATTTGGGGCTGCCAACTTCACATTCGCCCCAACTTTAAAATTTTTATTCCAAACCGAAGCCAATCGTTTGTTTTTCGTTTGTTATTAATTGTTTTTAAGAAAGAATCGTTTCTTTCGAAAGAGTTACGGAGATTTTCACTAAATAAAATATGGGGGTTGTCAATTTTCCGCTTGGCACTCTAGTGTGAAATGTCGACTCAGAACTGAAGCCAACCGTTAGTTTTTCAATTGTTATTGATTCTTTTGAAGAAAAATCGGTTGTTCCGAAAAACCTGCAGTAATTCAAAAAAAAAAAAAAAAGAAAAATAATTGAGGGCCAACCTCACAAAAGCACCCCTACATTCAAATTTCTATTCGAAACCAAAGCCAATTGTTTCTTTTTCGTTTCTTATTGAATGTGTTGAAAAAAAATCGTTTGTTTCGAAAACTGTACGGACATATTCACAAACTAATGTTGGAGGGGCCAAACTTCACGCTGCCCCCCACTTTCAACTTTCGACTCCAAACTCATGCCAATCGTTAGCTATTCGTTTGTTATTGATGATTTAGAAGAAGAAATCGTTTGTTTGGAAATACGTTACAGAAATATTCAAAAAAAAAGTTGGGGTGCCAAATTCACACTCGCACCCCACTTTAAAATTTCTATTCGAAACCGAAGCCAATCGTTTGTTTTTCGTTTGTTATTGACTGTTTTGAAGAAAAAATCGTTTGTTTCAAAGACGTACTGTAATATTCAAAAAATAAAGTTGAGGGAGCAAATTCACACTAACATCCCACTTTAAAATTTCGATTCGAAACCAAAGCCTATCGTTAGTTTTTTGTTTGTTATTGTTTTGAATGAAAATTCGTTTGTTTTGAAAAACGTACGGATATATACACAAAGTAATGTTGGAGGAGGCCAACTTCACGCTTCCCCAACTTTCAACTTTCGACTCCCAACTGATGCCAATCGTTTGGTATTCGTTTGTTATTGATTGTTTCGAAGAAAAAATTGTTTGTTTCGAAATACGTACAGAAATATTCAAAAAATAATGTTGTGGGGGAACTTCACACTAGCCCCATTTTTCAAATTTCGATTCGAAACCGAAACCAATCGTTTGTTTTTCGTTTGTTATTGTTTGCTTTGAAGATAAAATCGTTTGTTTTGAAAACATACTGACAAATTCACAAAATAAAGTTGGGGGGGCCAAATTCACGCTGCTCCCCACTTTCAAATTTCGATTCCAAACTAATGCCAATTGTTTGTTTTTCGTTTGTTATTGATTGTTTTGAAGAAAAAATTGTTTGTTTCGAAAAAGTTACGGAGATTTTCACTAAATAAAATTTGGGGGTTGTCAGTTTCTGAATGTGCTATTTAGAATGAAATGTCGACTAAGAACTGAAAGCAATCGTTTGTTTTTCGTTTGTTACTGATTCTTTTGAAGAAAGAATCGTTTCTCTCGAAAAACGTATAGTAATATCCAAAAAAATAATGTTGCGGGACCAACTTCACACTAGTCAACGACTTTCAACTTTCGACTCCAAACTGAAGCCAATCGTTCCTTTTTCGTTTGTTATTGAATGTTTTGTATAAAAAATCGTTTGTTTCGAAACAGTACTGTAATATTCAAAAAACACAGTCGTGGGAGCAAGTTAACACTAACACCCCACTTTCAAATTTCGATCCGAAACCAAAGTCAATCGTTAGTTTTTCGTTTGTTATTGTTTTGAATAAAAAATCGTTTGTTTCGAAAAACGTACGGACATATTCACAAAGTAATAATGGAGGGCCAACTTCACGCTGTCCCCCATTTTCAACTTTCGACTCCAAACTGATGCCAAACGTTTGCTATTCGTTGGTTATTGATTGTTTCGAAGAAAAAATCGTTTGTTTCGAAAGGGTTGCGGAGATTTTCATTAAACAAAATTTGGGGGTTATCAATTTTCCGCTGGGCACTCTAGTGTGAAATGTCGACTCAGAACTGAGGCCAACCGTTAGTTTTTCATTTGTTATTGATTCTTTTGAAGAAAAATCGGTTGTTTCGAAAAACCTGCAGTAATTAAAAAAATGGGGGCCAACCTCACAGAAGCACCCCTACATTCAAATTTCTATTCGAAACCGAAGCCAATCGTTTCCTTTTCGTTCCTTATTGAATGTGTTGAAGAGAAAATCGTTTGTTTCCAAAAATGTACGGACATATTCACAAACTAATGTTCGACGGGACCAAACCTCACGCTGTCCCCACTTTGAACTTTCGACTGCAAACTGTTGCCAATCTTTTGTTGTTCGTTTGTTATTGATTGTTTCGAAGAAAAAATGGCTTGTTTCGAAACACGTACAGAAATATTCAAAAAACAAATTTGGGGCTGCCACCTTCACACTCGCCCCCACTTTAAAATTTCTATTCGAAACTGAAGCCAATCGTTTGTTTTTCGTTTGGTATTGATTGTTTTGAAGACAAAATCGTTTGTTTCGAAAAAGTTACGGAGAATTTCACAAAATAATATTTGGGGTTGGTAATTTACCTCTGGGCTGTCTAGTATGAAATGTCGATTCAGAACTGAAGCTAATCGTAAGGTCTTCGTTTGTTATTGATTCATTTGAAGAAAAAATCGTTTCTTTCGAAAAACGTATAGTAATATCCAAAAAATAATGTTGCGGGAACAACTTTACACTAGCCGACGATTTTCAACTTTCGACTCCAAACCGAAGCCAATCGTTCCTTTTTCGTTTGTTATTGAACGTTTTGAATAAAAAATCGTTTGTTTCGAAAAACGTACTATAATATTCAAAAAATACAGTTGTGGGAAGAAATTCACACTAACACCCCACTTTCAAATTTCGATCTGAAACCAAAGTCAATCGTTAGTTTTTCGTTTGTTATTGTTTTGAATAAAAAATCGTTTGTTTCGAAAAACGTACGGACATATTCACAAAGTAATGTTGGAGGGCCAACTTCACGCTGCCCCCAACTATCAACTTTCGACACCAAACTAATGCCAATCGTTTGTTTTTCGTCTGTTATTGATTGTCTCGAAGAGAAAATCGTTTGTTTCGAAATACGTACAGAAATATTCAAAACATAAAGTTGGCGCTGCGAAATTCACACTAGCCCCCCACTTTAAAATTTATATTCCAAACGGAAGCCAATCGTTTGTTTTTCGTTTGTTATTAATTGTTTTTAAGAAAAAATCGTTTCTTTCGAAAGAGTTACGGAGATTTTCACTAAATAAAATATGGGGGTTGTCAATTTCCCGCTTGGCACTCTAGTGTGAAATGTTGACTCAGAACTGAAGCCAACCGTTAGTTTTTCAATTGTTATTGATTCTTTTGAAGAAAAATCGGTTGTTTCGAAAGCCTGTAGTAATTCCAAAAAAAAATTGAGGGCCAACGTCACAAAAGCACCCCTACATTCAAATTTCTATTTGAAACCGAAGCCAATCGTTTCTTTTTCGTTTCTTATTGAATGTGTTGAAGAAAAAATCGTTTGTTTCGAAAAACGTACGGACATATTCACAAACTAATGTTGGAGGGGCCAAACTTCACGCTGCCCCCACTTTCAACTTTCGACTAAAAACTGATGCCAATCGTTAGTTTTTCGTTTGTTATTGATTGTTTGGAAGAAAAATCGTTTGTTTCCAAAAACGTACCGTAATATTCCAAAAATAAAGATGGGGAGCCAACTTAACGCTGGCCACCACTTTCAAATTTCGATTCCAAACTATTGCCATCATTTGTTTTTCGCTTGTTATCAATTGTCTTGAAGAAAAAATTGTTTGTTTCGATAACCGTGCTGACATATTCACTAAATGTAGTCTTTCAAATTTAGATTCTCAACTAATGCCAATCATTTGTTTATCGTTTGTTATTCAATGTTTCGAAGAAAAAATCGTTTGTTTCGAAATACGTACAGAAATATTAAAAGAAAAGTTGGGGGAGCCAATTTCATGCTGCCCCCACTTTCAAATTTCGATTCCAAACTATTTCCATAATTTTTTTTCGCTTGTTATCGACTGTTTTGAACAAAAATCGTTTGTTTCGAAAAACGTACTGACATATTCACAAAATGTAGTATTTCAAATTTCGATTCCAAACTAAAGCCAATCGTTTGTTTTTCGTTTGTTACTGATTGTTTCGAAGAAAAAATCGTTTGTTTCGAAACACGTAGAGAAATATTCAAAAAATAATGTTGGGGCTGCCAACAATACACTCTCTCCCCACTTTAAAATTTCTATTCGAAACCGAAGCCAATCGTCTGTTTTTCGTTTGCTATTGATTGTTTTGAAGACAAAATTGTTTGTTTCGAAAAAGTTAGGGAGAATTTCACTAAATAAAATTTGGGGATTGGTAATTTACCTCTAGGCTCTCTAGTATGAAATGTCGACACAGAACTGAAGCCAATCGTTAGGTTTTCGTTTGTTATTAATTGTTTTTAAGAAAAAATCGTTTCATTCGAAAAATGTACAGTAATACTCAAAAAATAAAGTTGAGCGAGCAAATTCACAGTAACACCCCACTTTCAAATTTCGGTTGGAACCCAAAGCCAATCGTTAATTTTTCGTTTGTTTTTTTTTTTCGAATAAAAAATCGTTTGTTTCTAAAAACGTACGGACACATTCACAAAATAATGTTGGAGGGGGCCAACTTCACGCTGCCCCAACCTTCAACTTTCGACCCCAAACTGATGCCAATCGTTTGCTATTCATTTGTTATAGATTGTTTGGAAGAAAAAATAGTTTGCTTCAAAAAACGTACAGTAATATTCAAGAAATAAAGCTGGGGAAGCCAACTTCTCGCTGGCCCCCACTTTCAAATTTCGATTCCAAACTATTGCCATCATTTGTTTTTCGCTTGTTATTGATTGTTATAAAGAAAAAATCGTTTGTTTCGAAAAACTTACTGACATATTCACAAAATGTAGTCTTTCAAATTTCAATTCCAAACTAATGCCAATCGTTTGTTTATCGTTTGTTATTGATTGTTTTGAAGAAAAAATCGTTTGGTTCGAAAGGATTACGGAGATTTTCACAAAATAAAATTTGGGGGTTGTCAATTTCTGACTGGGCTCTTTAGTATGAAATGTCGACTCAGAACTGAAAGCAATCGTTTGTTTTTCGTTTGTTATTAATTCTTTTGAAGAAAAAATCGTTTCTTTCGAAAAACGTATAGTAATATCTAAAAAAATAATGTTGCGGGACCAATTTCACACTGGCCCCCCACTTTCAACTTTCGACTCCAAACCGAAGCCAATCGTTCCTTTTTCGTTTGTTATTGAATGTTTTGGATAAAGAATCATTTTTTTCGATAAATGTACAGGCATATTCACAAACGAATGTTGGAGAGGTCCAACTTAACGCTGTCCTCACTTTCAACTTTCTACTCCAAACTAATGCCAGTCGTTAGTTTTTCGTTTGTTATTGATTGTTTTGAAGATAAAATCGTTTCTTTCGAAAAACGTATTGACATATTCACAAAATGTACTCTTTCAAATATCGATTCCAAACTAATGCCAATCGTTTCTTTATCGTTTGTTATTGATTGTTTTGAAGAAAAATTCGTTTCTTTCGAAAAAGTTACGGAGATTTTCACTAAATAAAATTTGGGGGTTGACAATTTCCCTCTGGGCTCTCTAGTATGAAATGTCGACAGAGAACCGAAGCCAATCGTTTGTTTTTCGTTTGTTATTGACTGTTTTGAAGAAAAAATCGTTTGTTTCAAACACGTACTGTAATATTCAAAAAATAAAGTTGAGGGAACAAATTCACCCTAACATCTCACTTTAAAATTTCGATTCGAAACCAAAGCCAATCGTTAGTTTTTCGTTTGTTATTGTTTTGAATGAAAATTCGTTTGTTTTGAAAAACGTACGGACATATACACAAAGTAATGTTGGAGGAGGCCAACTTCAAGCTGCCCCAACATTCAACTTTCGACAACAAACTGATGCCAATCGTTTGGTATTCGTTTGTTATTGATTGTTTCGAAGAAACAATCGTTTGTTTCGAAATACGTACAGAAATGTTTAAAAAATAATGTTGTGGAGCCAACTTCACACTAGCCCCAATTTTCAAATTTCGATTCGAAACCGAAACCAATCGTTTGTTTTTCGCTAGTTATTGATTACTTTGAAGATAAAATCGTTCGTTTTGAAAAACATACTGACATATTCACAAAATGAAGTTGGGGGTACCAAATTCACGCTGCTCCCCACTTTCATATTTCGATTTCAAACTAGTGCCAATCGTTTGTTTTTCGTTTGTTATTGATTGTTTTGAAGAAAAAATCGTTTGTTTCGAAAAAGTTACGGAGATTTTCACTAATAAAATTTGGGGGTTTTCAGTTTCTGACTGTGCTATTTAGAATGAAATGTCGACTCAGAACTGAAAGCAATCGTTTGTTTTTCGTTTGTTACTGATTCTTTTGAAGAAAAAAATTGTTTCTATCGAAAAACGTATAGTAATATCCAAAAGAATAATGTTGCAAGACCATCTTCACACTAGTCAACGACTTTCAACTTTCGACTCCAAACCCAAGCCAATCGTTCCTTTTTCGTTTGTTTTTGAATGTTTTGTATAAAAAATCGTTTGTTTCGAAAAACGTACTGTAATATTCAAAAAATACAGTTGTGGGAGCAAGTTAACACTAACACCCCACTTTCAAATTTCGATCCGAAGCCAAAGTCAATCGTTAGATTTCGTTTATTATTGTTTTGAAAAAAAATAGTTAGTTTCGAAAAACGTACGGACATATTCACAAAGTAATGTTGGATGGCCAACTCACGCTGTCCCCCATGTTCAACTTTCGACTCCAAACTGATGCCAATCGTTTGCTATTCGTTTGTTATTGATTGTTTCGAAGAAAAATCGTTTCTTTCGAAAGGGTTGCGGAGATTTTCACTAAACAGAATTTGGGGCTTATCAATTTCCCGCTGGGCACTCTAGTGTGAAATGTCAACTCAGAACTGAAGCGAACCGTTAGTTTTTCATTTGTTATTAATTCCTTTGAAGAAAAATCGGTTGTTTCGATAACCTGCAGTAATTAAAAAAATGCGGGCCAACCTCACACAAGCACCCCTACGTTCAAATTTCTATTCGAAACCGAAGCCAATCATTTCCTTTTCGTTCCTTATTGAATGTGTTGAAGAAAAAATCGTTTGTTTCCAAAAATGTACTGACATATTCACAAACTAATGTTGGAGGGGCCAAACTTCGCGCTGCCCCCACTTTCAACTATCGACTGCAAACTGTTGCCAATCTTTTGTTTTTCGTTTGTTATTGATTGTTTCGAAGAAAAAATGGTTTGTTTCCAAACACGTACAGAAATATTCAAAAAACAAATTTGGCGCTGCCAACTTCACACTCGCCCCACTTTAAAATTTCTATTCGAAACCGAAGCCAATCGTTTGTTTTTCGTTTGGTATTGATTGTTTTGAAGACAAAATCGTTTGTTTCGAAAAAGTTACGGAGAATTTCCCAAAATAAAATTGGGGGTTGGTAATTTACCTCTGGGCTGTCTAGTATGAAATGTCGACTCAGAACTGAAGCCAATCGTAAGGTTTTCGTTTGTTATTGATTCTTTTGAAGAAAAAATCGTTTCTTTCGAAAAACGTATAGTAATATCCAAAAAATAATGTTGCGGGACCAACTTTACACTAGCCGACGACTTTCAACTTCCGACTCCAAACCGAAGCCAATCGTTAATTTTTCGTTTGTTATTGAACGTTTTGAATAAAAAATCGTTTGTTTCGAAAATCGTACTATAATATTCAAAAAAATACAGTTGTGGGAAGAAATTCACACTAACACCCTACTTTCAAATTTCGATCCGAAACCAAAGTCAATCGTTTGTTTTTCGTTTGTTATTGTTTTGAATAAAAAATCGTTTGTTTCGAAAAACGTACGGACATATTCACAAAGTAATGTTGGAGGGCCAACTTCACGCTGCCCCCAACTTTCAAGTTTCGACTCCAAACTAATGCCAATCGTTTGTTTTTCGTCCGTTATTGATTGTTTCGAAGAGAAAATCATTTGTTTCGAAATACGTACAGAAATATTCAAAACATAAAGTTGGGCCTGCCAACTTCACACTAGCTTCCCACTTTAAAATTTATGTTCCAAACGGAAGCCAATCGTTTGTTTTTCGTTTGTTATTAATTGTTTTTAAGAAAAAATCGTTTCTTTCGAAAGAGTTACGGAGATTTTCACTAAATAAAATATGGGGGTTGTCAATTTCCCGCTTGGCACTCTAGTGTGAAATGTTGACTCAGAACTGAAGCCAACCGTTAGTTTTGCAATTGTTATTGATTCTTTTGAAGCAAAATCGGTTGCTTCGAAAAACCTGCAGTAATTCCAAAAAAAATTGAGGGCCAACCTCACAAAAGCACCCCTACATTCAAATTTCTATTCGAAACCGAAGCCAATCGTTTCTTTTTCGTTTCTTATTGAATGTGTTGAAGAAAAAATCGTTTGTTTCGAAAAACGTACGGACATATTCACAAACTAATGTTGGAAGGGCCAAACTTCACGCTGCCTTCACTTTCAACTTTCGACTACAAACTGATGCCAATCGTTAGTTTTTCGTTTGTTATTGATTGTTTGGAAGAAAAATCGTTTGTTTCCAAAAACGTACCGTAATATTAAAAAAATAAAGATGGGGAGCCAATTTAACGATGGCCACCACTTTCAAATTTCGATTACAAACTATTGCCATAATTTGTTTTTCGCTTGTTATCAATTGTTTTGAAGGAAAAAATGTTTGTTTCGATAACCGTGCTGACATATTCACTAAATGTAATCTTTCAAATTTAGATTCCCAACTAATGCCAATCATTTGTTTATCGTTTTTTATTCAATGTTTCGAAGAAAGGATCGTTTGTTTCGAAATACGTACAGAAATATTAAAAAAAATAAAGTTGGGGGAGACAACTTCATGCTGCCCCCACTTTCAAATTTCGATTCCAAACTATTGCCATAATTTGTTTTTCGTTTGTTATCGACAGTTTTGAAGAAAAAATCGTTTGTTTCGAAAAACGTACTGACATATTCACAAAAATGTACTCTTTCAAATTTCGATTCCAAACTAAAGCCAATCGTTTGTTTTTCGTTTGTTACTGATTGTTTCGAAGAAAAAATCGTTTGTTTCGAAACACGTACAGAAATATTCAAAAAATAATGTTTTGGCTGCCAACTACACACTCTCCCCGACTTTAAAATTTCTATTCGAAACCGAAGCCAATTGTTTGTTTTTCGTTTGCTATTGATTGTTTTGAAGACAAAATTGTTTGTTTCGAAAAAGTTAGGGAGAATTTCACTAAATAAAATTTGGGGATTGGTAAATTACCTCTGGGCTCTCTAGTATGAAATGTCGACACAGAACTGAAGCCAATCGTTAAGTTTTCGTTCAATATTAATTGTTTTTAAGAAAAAATCGTTTCATTCGAAAAATGTACAGTAATACTCAAAAAATAAATTTGAGCGAGCTAATTCACAGTTACACGCCACTTTCAAATTTCGATCCGAAACCAAAGTCAATCGTTTGTTTTTCGTTTGTTATTGTTTTGAATAAAAAATAGTTTGTTTCGAAAAACGTACGGACATATTCACAAAGTAATGTTGGAGGGCCAACTTCACGCTGCCCCCAACTTTCAAGTTTCGACTCCAAACTAATGCCAATCGTTTGTTTTTCGTCCGTTATTGATTGTTTCGAAGAGAAAATCATTTGTTTCGAAATACGTACAGAAATATTCAAAACATAAAGTTGGGCCTGCGAACTTCACACTAGCCCCCCACTTTAAAATTTATATTCCAAACCTAAGCCAATCGTTTGTTTTTCGTTTGCTATTGATTGTTTTGAAGACAAAATTGTTTGTTTCGATAAGTTAGGGAGAATTTCACTAAATATTCCAAACTATTGCCATTATTTGTTTTTCGCTTGTTATTGATTGTTTTGAAGAAAAAATCGTTTGTTTCGAAAAACGTACTGACATATTCACAAAATGTAGTCCTTCAAATTTCAATTCCAAACTAATGCCAATCGTTTGTTTATCGTTTGTTATTGATTGTTTTGAAGAAAAAATAATTTGGTTCGAAAAAGTTACGGAGATTTTCACAAAATAAAATTTGTTGGTTGTCAATTTCTGACTGGGCTCTTTAGTATGAAATGTCGACTCAGAACTGAAAGAAATCGTTTGTTTTTCGTTTGTTATTAATTCTTTTGAAGAAAAAATCGTTTCTTTCG
Organism: Thermobia domestica; assembly: GCF_964235325.1. Taxonomy (NCBI): domain Eukaryota; kingdom Metazoa; phylum Arthropoda; class Insecta; order Zygentoma; family Lepismatidae; genus Thermobia; species Thermobia domestica. The sequence goes on from NC_137455.1 coordinate 306,386,873, forward strand.
AAAAACGCATAGTAATATCCAAAAAATAATGTTGCGGGACCAACTTCACACTAGCGCCCCACTTTCAACTTTCGTCTCCAAACCGAAGCCAATCGTTCCTTTTTCGTTTGTTATTGAATGTTTTGGATAAAGAATCGTTTGTTTCGAAAAATGTACGGGCATATTCACAAACGAATGTTGGAGAGGCCCAACTTAACGCTGTCCTCACTTTCAACTTTCGACTCCAAACTAATGCCAATCGTTAGTTTTTTGTTTGTTATTGATTTGTTTTGAAGATAAAATCGTTTGTTTCGAAAAACGTATTGACATATTCACAAAATGTACTCCTTAAAATATCGATTCCAAACTAATGCCAATCGTTTCTTCATCGTTCGTTATTGATTGTTTTGAAGAAAAAATAGTTTCTTTCGAAAAACTTACGGAGATTTTCACTAAATAAAATTTGGGGGTTCACAATTTCCCTCTGGGCTTTCTAGTATGAAATGACGACAGAGAACCGAAGCCGATCGTTTGTTTTTCGTTTGTTATTGACTGTTTTGAAGAAAAAATCGTTTGTTTCAAACACGTACTGTAATATTCAAAAAATAAAGTTGATGGAGCAAATTGACCCTAACATCCCACTTCGATTTCGATTCGAAACCAAAGCCAATCGTTAGTTTTTCGTTTGTTATTGTTTTGAATGAAAATTCGTTTGTTTTGAAAAACGTACGGACATATACACAAAGTAATTTGGAGGAGGCCAACTTTAAGCTGCCCCAACATTCATCTTTCGACTCCAAACTGATGCCAATAGTTTGGTATTCGTTTGTTATTGATTGTTTAGAAGAAAAAATCGTTTGTTTCGAAATACGTAAAGAAATGTTTAAAAAATAATGTTGTGGAGCCAACTTCACACTAGCCCCAATTTTCAAATTTCGACTCGAAATCGAAACCAATCATTTGTTTTTCGCTAGTTATTGATTGCTTTGAAGATAAAATCGTTTGTTTTGAAAAACATACTGACATATTCACAAAATGAAGTTGGGGGTACCAAATTCACGCTGCTCCCTACTTTCAAATTTTGATTCCAAACTAGTGCCAATCGTTTGTTTTTCGTTTGTTATTGATTGTTTTGAAGAAAAAATCGTTTGTTTTGAAAAAGTTACGGAGATTTTCACTAAATAAAATTTGGGGGTTTTCAGTTTCTGACTGTGCTATTTAGAATGAAATGTCGACTCAGAACGGAAAGCAATCGTTTGTTGTTCGTTTGTTACTGATTCTTTTGAAGAAAAAATTGTTTCTATCGAAAAACGTATAGTAATATCCAAAAAAATAATTTTGCGGGACTAACTTCACACTAGTCAACGACTTTCAATTTTCGACTCCAAACCGAAGCCAATCGTTCCTTTTTCGTTTGTTATTGAATATTTTGTATAAAAAATCGTTTGTTTCGAAAAACGTACTGTAATATTCAAAAAATTCAGTTGTGGGAGCAAGTTAACACTAACACCCCACTTTCAAATTTCGATCCGAAACCAAAGTCAATCGTTAGTTTTTCGTTTGTTATTGTTTTGAATAAAAAATCGTTTGTTTCGAAAAACGTACGGACATATTCACAAAGTAATGTTGGATGGCCAACTTCACGCTGTCCCCCATTTTCAACTTTCGACTCAAAACTGATGCCAATCGTTAGTTTTTCGTTTGTTATTGATTGTTTTGAAGAAAAAAATGTTTGTTTCGAAAAACGTACTGTAATATTAAAGAAATACAGTTGTGGGAGCAAATTCACACTAACACCCTACTTTCAAATTTCGATCCGAACCAAAGTCAATCGTTTGTTATTGTTTTGAATAAAAAATCGTTTGTTTCGAAAAACATACGGACATATTCACAAAATAATGTTGGAGGACCAACTTCACGCTGTCCCCCACTTTCAACTTTCGACTCCAAACTGATGCCAATCGTTTGCTTTTCGTTTGTTATTGATTGTTTCGAAGAAAAAATCGTTTGTTTCGAAATACGTACAGAAATATTCAAAACATAAAGTTGGGGCTGCGAAATTCACACTAGCCCCCCACTTTATAATTTATATTCGAAATCGAAGCCAATCGTTTGTTTTTCGTTTGTTATTGATTGTTTTTAAGAAAAAATCGTTTCTTTTGAAAGAGTTACGGAGATTTTCAGTAAATAAAATTTGGGGCTTGTCAATTTCCCGCTGGGCACTCTATTATGAAACGTCGGTTCAGAACTGAAGCCAGCCGTTAGTTTTTCCTTTGTTATTGATTCTTTTGAAGAAAATCGGTTTTTTCGAAAAACCATCAGTAATTCCAAAAAAAAAAAAAAAAAGAAAAGAAATTGGGGGCCAACTTCACACAAGCACCCCTACATTCAAATTTCTATTCGAAACCGAAGCCAATCGTTTCTTTTTCGTTTCTTATTGAATGTATTGAAGAAAAATATATTTGTTTCGAAAAATGTACGGATATATTCACAAACTAATGTTGGAGGGGCCAAACTTCACGCTGCCCCCATTTTCAACTTTCGAATCCAAACTGATGCTAATCGTTAGTTTTTTGTTTGGTATTGATTGTTTCGAAGAAAAAATCGTTCGTTTCGAAGAAGGTACGGAGATTTTCACTAAATAAAATTTGGGGATTGGTAGTTTACCTCTGGGCTCTTTAACACTAGAAGGACCAAGCCGTCTTTTTGACGGCATGACGTAAAACAATTTTCTTTATCTCATAAATTTCTTTGACTTACGCAACCATACTTTAGGACTTTTATTATTTTAAAGAGAGGTTTGATATAGCATGTAAACATTGTGTGTCTATTTTAAATAAATACATATTTTTTTTGTATACCCCTAGAAGGACCAGACCGTCAATTTAACTGCCTCATTTTAAAAATCTATATTTTGTTGTTGATGTGGACTGTTTTATAGGTGGTACGCTATATGGTAGTGTATCTGTTGGAAACAATACATTTTGAAATATTTTACATTATTTTTTTCAACGAGTTTGCTATTTGATATGTTTGATTTCTGCTTTTGAAAGCTGTACGGAAATATATATATATATGGCAATTCTTTGAATGATTTTCTTCTTCAATTATGTTCGTATCTCGTTGGTAACATTGTTCTCTGTAAAGATGTTTCCTTGAAGGTACATATGAATAATTACAAAAGGAAGATGAGACCTGATAAAATGTTACGTCCTTTCTAAGATTTGAGTGAAAATGAATTTCGCTTGGAAGAACAACATGGAGACTGCTTCGATGAAGACAACAGTAGTAGCGAGAATGCAGTGTCTCAAGCTACTTATTCGGATAAGAGGAAGGAAACAGATACAGAAGTTTATAGAGGTAATCGATCAATTATTTTTAGAGCACCTCCTGGGACACGTTGGAGTAAAGTGGATAGACAGAACAAAGCTGGGCGTACCCCCCACACGACAACCTTCGCGAAAAACCTGTTTGTCATAGTATGCGTTACATCATATTGAAGATGGTGAATTTGGTAGTGTTTTTCGCTTGTTCATATACGAATCAATGTTGAGAAACATTCTGAAATGCACCGTTGTTGAAGCTCAGACAGCGTCAAGATTCTCTTTGACTACTGTCAATTGCAGAACACGTTTCATTTCTAGCAATATTGATATTTCGTGTAGCTTCAAATATACCCGTAAAGGAACTATAGAACGTGAGCTGTGGACCAGTGTTTTCAGAAAGATTATGGAAAGAAAGGTATTTCTTGAAATAATGAAGTATCTTTGATTTGATTAAAAATGTCCTATCTCTTCAAGGCCAAAAGCAAACTTCATCTGTGTAGAACTTATTCATTGAGAATTGTATCAGGCCCTATAAAACCCACGACAGTGTTTGTGTAGATGAACAGTTATTCTCTACTAAGATGAGATGCAAATTCAGGTGATGTATGCCTAACAAGCCTAAAAAATTTGGATTCAAATTTGGTTGCTTGCAGTTGTAAAGTCACGGTGTGAACTAAAAGACTTTCCCTACCTGGGAAACTACTAGAACAATATATTCGGGACTCACATTTAGGCGAATATATTGTTCTGAAAATGATGGATCTTATTCTCAACAGAGGACTGAATGTTACTTGCGATAACTTTTCTTACAGGTTAAAAATGAGCCTAATCTTTGAAAAAAAACAGATGACCTTGGTTGGTAGTCTGCTTCCAAAAAGAGGAGAACTTCTCAAAATGTGCTTGAAACAGGAAGAGAAGGATATGTTCAGTACACACGTTTATGTATAGCAATCAGGAAATCGACTCACAGGACACAAATGTAAGCGCGAGAAAAGTGTTGCTGTCTTGAGTTCAGTGCATACAAGTTGAAAGAAAAATGCATTGAAAATGTAAATTCACTTCCATGTAAAAAAAAAGTTCGATATAAAAATAATTATTTTGGTTCATTATACACAGGGTCTGTTCTAAAGAAAAGTAGCCCAGCCAATGTCTACAGGACAAGTAGGGTGATCACGTGACTAATATGCAAAGAATTTCATACGTAGGAATATAAGTATTTTTCCTTTATTTTAACTTTTCATGTCATTGTCCTGTGGGCGAACTTCCGATATTAATATTAGATTTAATATATTGACGGGGTTTAGTGGATCACCCTGTATTACATCATGAAAGAAAAACTTTCGTAAAACATAAGCTAGTCGATTAAATAGATTATTTTGAAACTAAAATATGAGAAATATAAAGAAAAATTATATACATCTCTTGGAATTAAATAGCCGTCAAAATGACGGCTCGGTACTTCTAGGGGAGTAAAAATTTTGGTCCTTCTATTGTTAATATGAAATGTCGACTCAGAACTGAAGCCAATCGTTAGTTTTTCGTTTGTTATTGACTGTTTTTAAGAAAAAAAATAATTTAATTCGAAAAACGTACAGAAATATTCAAAAAATAAAGTCGAGGGAGATAATTCACACTAACACCCCAATTTCAAATTTCGGTTCGAAGCCAAACCCAATCGTTAGTTTTTCATTTCTTATTGTTTTGAATAAAAAATCATTTGTTTCTAAAAACGTACGAACATATTCACTAAATAATGTTGGAGGGCCAAATTCACGCTGCCCCCCACTTTCAACTTTCGACTCCAAAATCATGTCAATCGTTTGCTATTCGTTTGTTATTGATGATTTCGAAGAAGAAATCGTTTCTTTCGAAATACGTTACAGAAATATTCAAAAAAAAAAAGTTGGGGCTGCCAACTTCACACTCGCACCCCACTTTAAAGTTTCTATTCGAAACCGAAGCCAATCGTTTGTTTTTCGTTTTTTATTGACTGTTTTGAAGAAAAAATCGTTTGTTTCAAACACGTACTGTAATATTTAAAAAATAAAGTTGAGGGAGGAAATTCACCCTAATATCCCACTTTAAAATTTCGATTCGAAACCAAAGATAATCGTTAGCTTTTCGTTTGTTATTGATTGTTTTGAAGAGAAAATTGTTTCTTTCGAAAAAGTTAGGGAGAATTTCAATAAATAAAATTTGGGGATTGGTAATTTACCTCTGGGCTCTCTAGTATGAAATGTCGACTCAGAACTGAAGCCAATCGTTAGGTTTTCGTTTGTTATTGATTGTTTTTAAGAAAAAAATCGTTTGATTCGAAAAATGTACAGTAATATTCAAAAAATAAAGTTGAGCGAGCAAATTTACAGTAACACACCACTTTCAAATTTCGGTTGGAAGCCAAACCCAATCGTTAATTTTTCGTTTGTTACTTTTTTGAATAAAAAATCGTTTGTTTCTAAAAACGTACAAACACATTCACAAAATAATGTTGGAAGGGCCAACTTCACGCTGCCCCAACCTTCAACTTTCGACTCCAAACTGATGCCAATCGTTTGCTATTCGTTTGTTATTGATTGTTTGGAAAAAAATATTGTTTGCTTCAGAAAACCTACAGTAATATTCAAGAAATAAAGCTGGGGAAGCCAACATCTCGCTGGCCCCCACTTTCAAATTTCGATTCCAAACTATTGCCATCATTTGTTTTTTGCTTGTTATTGATTGTTTTGCAGAAAAAATCGTTTGTTTCGAAAAACGTACTGTCATATTCACAAAATGTTGTCTTTCAAATTTCAATTCCAAACTAATGCCAATCGTTTTTTCATCGTTTGTTATTGATTGTTTTGAAAAAAAATCGTTTGGTTCGAAAAACTTACGGAGATTTTCACAAAATAAAATTTGGGGGTTGTCAATTTCTGACTGGGCTCTTTAGTATGAAATGCCGACTCAGAACCGAAAGCAATCGTTTGTTTTTCGTTTGTTATTAATTCTTTTGAAGAAAAAATCGTTTCTTTCGAAAAACGTATAGTAATATCCAAAAAAATAATGTTGCGGGACCAACTTCACACTAGCCCCCAACTTTCAACTTTCGACTCCAAACCGAAGCCAATCGTTCCTTTTTCGTTTGTTATTGAATGTTTTGAATAAAAAATCGTTTTCTTCGAAAAACGTACGGACATATTCACAAACTAATGTTGGAAGGGGCCAACTTCACGCTGGCCCCCATTTTCAAATTTCAATTCCAAACTATTGCCATCATTTTTTTTTTGCTTTTATTGATTATTTTGAAGAAAAACCGTTTGTTTCGAAAAACGTACGGATAGTTTCAAAAAGTAATTTTGGAGGGCCAACTTCACGCTGCCCCCACTTTCAACTTTCGACTCCAAACTGATGCCAATCGTTTGCTATTCGTTTGTTATTGATCGTTTCGAAGAAAAAATCGTTTGTTTCGAAATACGTACAGAAATATCCAAAAAATAAAGTTCGAATTCAAATTTCGATTCGATTCCGAAGCCAATCGTTTCTTTTTGTTTGTTATTGAATGTATTGAAGAAACAATCGTTTGTTTCGAAAAACGTATGTATATTTTCACAAAATAATGTTGGAGAGAGCCAACTTAACCGTGCCCCACTTACAACTTTCGACTCCAAACTGATGCCAATCGTTAGTTATCCGTTTGTTGTTTATTCTTTTGAAGAAAAAATCGTTTATTTCGAAAAACGTATAGTAATATCCAAAAAATAATGTTGGGGGGCCAACTTCACACTAGCCCCCCACTTCCAAATTTCGATTCGAAACCGAAGCCAATCGTTTCTTTTCGTTTGTTATTGAATGTTTTGGATAAAGAATCGTTTGTTTCGAAAAATGTACGTTCATATTCACAAACGAATGTTGGAGGGGCCCAACTTAACGCTGTCCTCACTTTCAACTTTCGACTCCAAACTAATGCCAATCGTTAGTTTTTCGTTTGTTATTGATTGTTTTGAAGGTAATATCGTTTGTTTCGAAAAACGTACAGTAATATTCAAAATATTAAGTTGGGGGAACCAACTTCACTCTGGCTCCGACTTTCAAATTTCGATTCGAAACTATTGCCGTCATTTTTTTTCGCATGTTATTGATTGTTTTGAAGAAAATATCGTTTGTTTCGAATAACGTATTGACATATTCACAAAATGTACTCTTTCAACTATCGATTCCAAGCTAATGCCAATCGTTTGTTTATCGTTTGTTATTGATTTATTTTGAAGAAAAAATCGTTTGTTTCGAAAAAGTTACTGAGATTTTCACTAAATAAAATTTGGGGGTTGACAATTTCCCTCTGTGCTCTCTAGTATGAAATGTCGACAGAGAACTGAAGCCAATCGTTAGTTTTTCGTTTGTTATCGATGGTTTTTAAGAGAAAATAGGTTGTTTCGAAAAACGCATTGTAATATTCAAAAAATAAAGTTGAGGGAGAAAATTCACACTAACACACTACTTTCAAATTTTGATTCGAAAACAAAGCCAATCGTTAGCTTTTCGTTTGTTATTTTTTGAATAAAATATCGTTTGTTTCTAAAAAGGTACGGACATATTCACAAAATAATGTTGGATGGGGCCAATTTCACACTGCCCCCAACTATCAACTTTCGAGTCCAAACTGATGCCAATCGTTTGTTATTCGTTTGTTATTGATTGTTTCGAAGAAAAAATCGTTTGTTTCGAAATACGTACAGAAATATTAAAAAAACTTGGGGCTGCCAACTTCACACTCACACCCCACTTTAAAATTTCCATTCGAAACCGGAGCAAATCGTTTGTTTTTCGTTTGTTATTGATTCCCTTTAGGAAAAAATCATTTGTTTCAAAAACGTACTGTAATATTCAAAAAATAAAGTTGAGGGAGCAAATTCACGCTAACATCCCACTTTAATATTTCGATTCGAAACCAAAGCCAATCGTTAGTTTTTCGTTTGTTATTGTTTTGAATAAAAAATCGTTTGTTTCGAAATACGTACAGAAATATTCAAAAAATAAAGTTGGGCGGCCTACTTCACTCTAGCCCCCCACTTTAAAATTTCTATTCGAAACCGTAGCCAATCATTTGTTTTTTGTTTGTTATTGATTGTATTTAAGAAAAGTCGTTTCTTTCGAAAGAGTTACGGTGATTTTCACTAAATAAAATTTGGGGGTGTCAATTTCCCGCTGTGCATTGCAGTATGAAATGTCGACTCAGAACTGAAGCCAATGGTTAGTTTATTCGTTTGTTATTGATTCTTTTGAAGAAAAAAGCGTTTGTTTCGAAAACCCTACAGTAATATCCAAAAAATTAAGTTGGGGGGCCAACTTCTCACAAGCTCCCCTACATTCAAATTTCGATTCGAGTCTGAAGCCAATCGTTTCTTTCTCGTTTGTTTTTGAATGTATTGAAGAAAAATACGTTTGTTTCGAAAAACTTACGGATATATTTCACAGAATAATGTTGGAAGGGGCCAACTTAACGGTGCCCCCCACTTTCATCTTTCGACTCCAAACTGATGCCAATCGTTAGTTTTTCGTTTGTTATTGATTCTTTTGAAGAAAAAGTCGTTTCTTTCGAAAAACGTATAGTAATATCAAAAAAATAATGTTGGGGTGCCAACTTCACACTAGCCCCCTTTTTCAAATTTCGATTCGAAACCGAAACCTTTGCTTTGAAGATAAAATCGTTTGTTTCGAAAAACATACTGACATATTCACAAAATAATATTGGGGGGGGGCCAAATTCACGCTGGCCACCACTTTCAAATTTCGATTCCGAACTATTGCCATCATTTGTTTTCCCTTGTTATTGATTGTTTTGAAGAAAAAATCGTTTGTTTCGAAAAACGTATTGAATATTCACAAAATGTACACTTTTAAATTTCGATTCCAAACTAATGCCAATCGTTTGTTTATCGTTTGTTATTGATTGTTTTGAAAAAAAAATCGTTTGTTTCGAAGAAGTTACGGAGATTTTCACTAAATAAAATTTGGGGGTTTACAATTTCCCTCTGGGCTCTCTAGTATGAAATGTCGACTCAGAACTGAAGCCAATCGTTAGGTTTTCGTTTGTTATTGATGGTTTTTAAGAGAAAATCGTTTGTTTCGAAAAACGTATTGTAGTATTCAAAAAATAAAGTTGAGGGAGCAAATTCACACTAACCCTACTTTCAAATTTTGATTCGAAACCAAAGCCAATCTTTCGTTTTTCGTTTGTTATTGTTTTGAATAAAAAATCATTTGTTTCTAAAAACGTACGGACATATTCACAAAATAATGTTGGAAGGGGCCAACTTCACGCTGCCCCCACTTTCAACTTTCGACTCCAAACTAATGCCAATCGTTTGCTATTCGTTTGTTATTGATTGTTTGGAAGAAAAAATCGTTTGTTTCGAAAAACGTACAGTAATATTCAAAAAATAAAGTTGGGGAGCCAACTTCACGCTGGCCCCACTTTCAAATTTCGATTCCAAACTATTGCCATCATTTGTTTTTCGCTTGTTATTGATTGTTTGAAGAAAAACTCGTTGGTTTCGAAAAACGTATTGACATATTCACAAAATGTACACTTTGAAATTTCGATTAAAAACTAATGCCAATCGTTTGTTTATCGTTTATTATTGATTTTTTAAAAGAAAAAATCGTTTGTTTCGAGAAAGTTACGGAGATTTTCACTAAATAAAATTTGGGGGTTTACAATTTCCCTGTGGGCTCTCTAGTATGAAATGTCGACTCAGAACTGAAGCCAATCGTTAGTTTGTCGTTTGTTATTGATGGTTTTTAACAGAAAATTGTTTGTTTCGAAAAACGTATTGTAATATTCAAAAAATAAAGTTGAGGGAGCAAGTAGTATTCATAAAACCGGTTTGGGGCCACTTCCTCAAACCAAGCTTTTTTATATATGAAATCCCCCAGCATAGAATCTAATTATACACATCGAAAATTACATTTTCCCCACTTTGACCCCATACAGGATACATCTTCAAGCTACTTTTATGATATATAACCATAAAAGAATTTTACACCTAAACTTACATCTAAAACTTATATGTAAACATTTCTTAAACTTTCTATTCTTCGCTTTTCTTTTTCTTGTCTCCCTTTGATATAGCTATCCATTAGTTCTTTTAGCTTTGTTAGTAAATCTTCTTTCCTTAAATCTATCGAATAATGACCCCAAGCTAGAGTATGTATCCCATCTTCTAATATGTATCTTTTATCATCGTAAGAGCTTAATGCTAGCTTGTTTTCTTCTACTGAATATACATTATGTCTTTTACTCCTAATAGTATTTTGCATTTTATATAATTCATAATCTTTTAAGGCACAATCTTCGTAATCTTTGAAAGTAATTTTTGATTTAACAATATTCGATTTTATTCCTTTTGCCTTTTTTCAACATTTGTCTTTATCAAATTTACTTTTAAAGTCTTTGTCTTTGAGGTCTATTTGAGGTGCTTGTATTGAATACATCTTTGATTTGAGACCTACGACTTTCCCTATGATTTCACCGTTCAGTTCATCTTTGAATTTTCCTAATACTTTCTTGTTAACTTGTTTTATCCCATATTTGTTATTATCTTTGTAATCAGATGTATCTAGATGCTCATACATAGCTTTCATATCCTCATATACATCTTCTGTTTCTATATGTGCTATAACCGAGTCTGTGTCACTCATTAATAGTTTGACTTTATCTCCATATTTATTCTTCAACACATTGTAATAGAAATCATATAGACAAATTTTAGATATATCCAGAAAAGACATCCCAACATAGATAGGCTTGTTAAAAGTAATTTTTGTCTTATACATATGAATAGCAGCTAGATCTTCGGAAAATATAGTTCTATCTTTAAAAGTAGGTTTAGCTATTAGTTTCTCTGCTAATTCTACATTATGTGCTAGTCTTATATCTACTCTCTTTCTTATGTTTTCCATAGTCTTTCCAAATAGGCCCTACTGCATTATTCGCTAGTTTATAGAAGTCTTTTTCAAAATCATTCCTTGCATGCGATCTAAGTTCTGTATTTAATTCTATATATTTCTTAACCAGCCTGATTGTTTAAATTCTAATATTTTATGTATCTTTTTAATTTTAAGACCTTGTGACACATAGAATTTTAAATTTTGATAATGCAATATATAGTTTTCTTTATCGTAAAGTGTTGTTAATAATTTTGGAAGTTTCTTGTTGTTTATATAATTTTCAGGAGCTAATGGCAAATCTGAATGTTTATTATGAAGTTCTTTTGGATACTCTAAATCGACTTCTAGTATATATCCAGTATTAGACTCATCGTCTGTCTCAGATAGTTTATTTATCCAGTATTTATCATTTACACCATTAATAACCTTTTTCCATTCGAATTCTCCATAAGGCATGTGATGATTCATAGCCCATCCATATTCGTTATTTGCATCCATGTACACCTTGTCTCAAAAAGGTTGAGCGCATTCTTTATTGGTGTTTTGAGGCAAAAATTTTCTAAGTCCAGCTTCGGGTATCTTCGGGAAAAAGTAAGCCAGGTTCGAACCTCCAAGCCAGCCTTTGCAATCGGGAAAAGTTTGCAGATGTGTTTTTCTTCTTTTAAATATAATAAGACTTATTACCAAGTGTTTAAAAAAGCAACATTGATTGAAATACTTAATGATACAGTATTTCGAAACCTTTTATTAATATGAGCACATGCTTGTTTGTCATTTAGCTTTCTATACGTAACGGAACATTTAAATACGTTAATGAATCTTTCCATATGTAAAAGAATGCTCAAAGTTAAGAAATAGAACATAATTATCGCCTGAGTACTAAAATAAAAGTCAAAGTAGAACAGAAACAGCGTTTGTAATGGATATGAATGTCATAATTATCTTGAGATCCGTTATACATCGCTAGAAGCTTAGTTCTAGAAGTCCTTGTGTTAGCTCATTGGTAAGCTGTCGGATTTCAAATCATAAGGTTGTGAGTTCGAATCCCATCTGGGTCAATACATTTTTTAAAATTATATTTTCCGCAATGCATGAAAAATTATATAAAATAATTACATTAAAATACATAAGTTGTTTATATATAACATAATAATTGCAGAACATAGTAATTATTATGTTTAAAATATAACATCTGAGATAATTTTCACAGTAGGTCGGTATTATATATGAGGATGTAAATACAAGTTAAGAAACTCGTTGAATAGCAATAAATAAATCATGTAGTGTATTTATTTGCAGCTATTTGTCATATAGAGAGTAATTCTCAACATTCATAATATAGAATGTCATTTATGTTCTTGAAAAGTTATTCGATGCATAAACAGAGGGTATAAACAGAGAATCCAAAGTCGGAACGCTCGCAAAAAAATTCATGAACCCCAAAGGGCACGTGAGCAGACTGGAATTGTCCTTATGAAGCATGCCACAGCAGAAAGTCTTTACATAGATTTTCAATTCAATTCCTGATATATGCTTTTGCAATGTGGAAGTGGTGATGCCTTCAGTCGCCCTATCTCGCTCGCTCACTCTCTCTTTATTTATACAGAATATAAAAGTGGATTTATGTGTGTGTTTCAACATAATTCTGATATATCTAGAGCAATTTTAACTATATTTCTTACAGTCTGGAAAAAGAGTACTGTCGGGATACATATCAAAAATGCTAGAAACGGGTCGATATTATTATTGAATCCATAGTTTCGTGGTCGCTTAGGTGAATAGCTCTACTTTCAATTCAAGTCCAATTAAGCTCCCATTAGCACCCAGGGTGGTTACGTAGCGACATAAAGATATCGAAATCAACCGATATTAGAATCGAATCATAAGTTTTCAGCGCCGCTAACAGTGCAGCCTTTCCCATTAGTCCACATTAGTCCCATTGCCAAGAGGGCAACATATTTGCAGAGTGCAAATTTTAAAACTTGAATAATATTTTAATTTTTTCCGTATGAAAAAGTTAAAAATCATGAGCAAATATACTATTTCACGAACAATCCTCTTTTACTATTCTAATATGTTTAATAATAGCGTAAGAAATGTAATAGTAATTCAGAACATGTTTCACAGTTGTTATTTGTTCTTACATAGTTGTAGCTGTAGCAGTAGTGAGTGGAATTTAACTGTAATAAATTCACTAATTAACCATATTCGAATTAAGTTTTATTTTTAAGTTCGGAATGAAGGGGCGGAGAAATATGGAGTTATTGGGGGCACCGAGCTTTTCTACATTTTACTTTCAAGATCTCCATTTTTCTTTTGTCATTTGTTCCTAATAAAAAAAGTTCAGTCACTTTTGGATTGTCATAGGATAGTAGGAGTTGGATTTTGGGATGCAGCCTGTGAGATTCTAGAGGAGCTAACTGCTTGAAAAAATATTTTTGAATCATCTGTAACATATGAAATAAGGATATGTATCATAAGAAAATGGAAGTAACTATGTCTGCGTAATCATCACGGTCAAATTGCAAAGTCAAATGAATTGACGTTTGGTATATAATCAGGCTCCAATCCCAAGTGGGAAGTTATCATACGCGTGTCACTTTCATTATAATTCATATCCTTAGGGGGAGTAGAAGTCCGAATTTTTGCGAAAAATTTAGTATCTCACAAGCCGTTCAACTGAGAGCTGAAATTCAGCATATAACTCTTTATTAAAAATAAAAAGAATATGCCCTGGCATTTTTTAAAATTGTCTTTTATGAGCGGGGGGACGGGGGTGCATTTTCTATATATTGGAAATTGGTAGTAGGTTGATTTGTAAAAATAATCGAAAACGATTGATATTAGTTGAGAAAAAAATTGAGTAATGCAAACTAAAGTTCTTTTTGAATTTTATACCCACTGCTTTCTATTTATAATTGCTGAAGCTGGTGTTTAATATATGGAGCGTTCCGAGCATAAGGCAATCAAGCCATAAAGTTAGAGAAAAAATGGCCATAAAATTTGTATTCTAAACTTAATTACATGGGCATTTCCAATTAGTACGGCATGCTTAATTATATAGAAAATTAGTTTCTCTCTCTCTCTCTCTCTCTCTCTTTTTTTTTAACGTTGGTCTACTTTTCCTTGATTCGAAACTTTTAAATTTCACCCTATTTTCTACTGAAATGTGTCTGTAAGGCAACAAAGAAATAATTACATATGATAAATTTAAATTCATTTTAATTCGGAAGATGAGAAACACTTTGCCATTATATATCGTAAAGGTCAGACCCACCAGTATTGTAACAAAGAGGTGCTTGAGCCAATGACGGTAGAAATTCAAACTCCGATAAGTGATAATTTCACAGTCTTGTTTTATTACAACTGTAATCTCTTTAGTCAATGGAGAGGAGGACGTGGGTCATCGGTCAGAGTTGATGTCGATGGGTTTTGGTGGGTCGGAGTTGGTCGCAATGGTTCAGAGTGGTTCATAGTTGGTGGTGGGTCAGAGTGGATCACGATGGTTGATGGGTCAGAGTGGGCCAATGGGTCATTTGGGTGGTGGGTCATAGTGGGTCATGGTGGGTCGTGGATCAAATTTTCATTGACCCACACCATCTCTGGTTAAAATTGTACTAAAGATAAGAGGCACCGAAGATGCATGTCGGCTATTATGCTCAAATTTTGCGCATTTTAGTACTCCACCAGAAAGCAATAAATCTGAAATGGTTCACGGTATGACCTCCTAGAACTCGAGATGTAGGGGTTTGTCTGATTGGCTAAATTAAGACGTCAATGATTTATCCTTCAACAAGCAAGCTTTTTATGATCGTTTCCGTGGGGAAGTCAGAAGAACACGTGCCTAGTAATCGTAATATTGATAGTTCGCGTCCACCCCGGGGTATTTGTTTAGTGTTTTTTTGAGTCACCTAAATATAAACAAATCACAGATATAGGCAATTTAACATATTTTGGGAGAGTAATTTTGTGGTTCGTTGGCGTTTCATCGCGTCTCTGCCAATGGTAGTAAAGTTTTCAAAATGGAACTGGTGCCACAGCTGATCGTCACTGCGGGACCACCAATTTCTGGCGAGAGGTTAATAGTTGACCATCTGTAGTCCACCGACGCTTACAGCTTAGGGTAATGAACGATGTCCTTGCCTTGTAGACTTCATGACTACCGACGTCGGCAGTCAACTAGCTTTTAGTATTCCTTTACTAACCATCTATCGTTCATGTTTGTACACGGTGTTGTAATAATAATAATAATAATAATAATAATAATAATAATAATAATAATAATAATAATAATAATAATAATAATAATTATTATTATTATTATTATTATTATTATTATTATTATTATTATTATTATTATTATTTGTAGTAACAGTAGTATAATTGATGATAGAATAATTATTGTCTATGTATTGTCTAGGTAGGACTACACACAGGATTTGGCTCGTTTCGGTTCGACTTGACTCTAATCCGAGTCGAGTTGGAAGATATTTTTCGCGCCGAGTCCAAGAGTAGACCTCAAAGATGTCTGTTTCGAGTCGAGTCGAGTTTCAAAGAAAAGTCGTTCGTGCCCATCCCTACTAATGAGAGCTTAATCGGAGTTAAGCGAAATTGAAAGTCTCACTATTTATCTAAGCGACCCCGAAAACTATGAATCTAATATCGATCATTTTCTAGCAATCTTTTATATGTATCCCCCTCCCATTCACCATAGGTAATCCGACAGCACTCTTTTTGAAACTATAAGAAATGTGGTTAAAATTACTCTAGGCCACTGGTTCTCAATCTAATTCCTATCACGATCCCCTTTTATCACACGCTCTTGCCAGCGACCCTTTTATAATTTGTTTTATAATAAGCTTGTGTGGGATTTTCAACTTACCTATTTCTATAATAGTAGAATCCTTTTTTTGTTTGTTTGTTTGTTTGTTTACAGTGAACAGTGCCATGGAAAATCATTGCCCGGGGCGAGAGTATAGTACGATGTCACCGTATATATGAGTGACGTCGACAGACTAGCTACGAAGCGCCACCATGGTTGGCACGAAGCTCAATAACATTTTCAAAATAAACCCTACCTTTCCTTAATTTTGAGCACATTTTATTACGTTTTTCCTTCTATTTTACACATGTGCACATGCACTTTCCTAACTTGAGTAACACACTTCCTCCGAAATGTGTGGCCCCGCTTTTCGGCGCCCGGCACTGACAGTGGATACAGTAACTGTAATATCTATATTCCCAACGACGAAGGTGCTGGTTCAAGATGGATGTTAAACTCCTTCATTGAAGAGGCCATTAACGTATCCGATCTAAGCCCACAACTTCTTGACCAAATAATAGAATGATCATGCGACAAGTCTTTGCAACTGGTTTTCTGTAACGAACACTTGGACAAGTTCTGCCTGATGAGGAGAGAAGAATATCCTGGTCTGGTGATTGCTGCTTTAAAAGTAATAATTCCATTTGCTATATCGTACTTGTGCGAAAGTGCTTTTTTTTTATGGTAAACATTAAAACAAAGATAAGAAATCGTTTATCAGTTGAAAACGGCTTGATAATATTCGTCATGAAGATTGAACCGGGCATTGCTGCACTAGTGAAATTACACCATGCTTAGGTATCTCATTAGGTTTTAATTTTAATTGTATTTCAATGTGCAGGTTTTGTTTCATGTCTATTTTTCTAGTATTTCTATATACAGTTCTCATTAGTTTTATATCATACCTCTTTGATTTAAATTCATTTCTAAACAACTTTACTAACTAACTAACTCTATGGCCTATGGAACCCGAAGGTTCAATGCCGCGTTCACAAAAGCTCTACACTGACTTCTATCCTTAGCCAATTGGATCCAGTTTCTACTTTGTATTCTTATCTCAGCGAGATCCATCTTAATATTGTCCTCCCATCTGCCCCTAGGTCTTCCTAATGGTCCTTTTCCGTTTGGTCTTCCAGTCAAGACTTTCAAAGCGTTTCTACTTTCTTCCATTCTAGCTACCTGACCTGCCCACCTAAGCCTCCTAGACTTGACGACCCTAACAATGTTGGGTAACCGTATAAATTATGTAGTTCCTCGTTATGAAATTTCCGCCATTCCCCATTCCCGTTCCTCTTGATTCCGAATATTCGTCTAAGGATCTTGTTCTCAAATATTTTATACTTTCAGTCTATTTCTTCCCTCAGAGTAGGCGACCATGTTTCGCAACCATACCGAACAACAGGCATGATTATCGTTTTGTATATTTTAAGCTTCAAATTTCTCGACAAAATTCGCGACGACAAGAGACTTTGAACCGAATAGTAACACGAATTCTACACCCTTTGAAAATGTTCAGTAGACTTATTTTTTATTGTTCTTTACAGTGTGTATAAAAAATAAAAGTAAGCCTATCAGAACAAAATTAAAAATAATATTTAAAAATAATTTCTGGTATTAGATTCTAACTATATTTATCTCTTCCGCCTATCTTCGCGATCCCCTAGGGTCCGCAACTCCCAGGTTGAGAAACCCTGCTCTAGGCATACATGAGTTATGATGGAACATACATACATACACTTTTATATGTATAAATGCAGATAAGAGAGAGTTGAGAGAAAGCGATTAAGGAATTACCGCTCTCAATCTCTTCCCTTTACTTTTGCGATTCGTGAATTTCTTACGTGAAAGTTTGGGGCTAGCTAGTTTTTTGTCTTGAACCACGATCCGATTTTCGATATGCTCTACCTAAATGCTGTAATGCGAATATTGAGAAGTTATCTGCGATGAAAGTAGCTGCAAATAAATATATTACATAACTTATTTATTGCTATTACACGATTTTTTAAATTTGTATTCAATATTCACACATAACACACCGACGTTCTGTGAATACCTCAGATGTTATATTTTAAAGATAAGAATTACTTATGTCGTGAAATGATATGAATATATATATTCAACTCATATATACAACTGATGATATGAAAATATATATACAACTGATGAATTGTAAAGTAACTATTTTACATAATTTTCATGCATTGAGGAAAGTAGAATATCATAAAGGAATCTCACCTGAACGGGTATCGAACTCACGATTTAACGCTCGGTGGTGTACCACTGAGCTAACATGACCGCTTTTCGGAAGCTGCATCTGAAATATAACTGAGCTCATACGTAAATGCTCTTTTCCGTATGAAAATCACAATGACGAAATTAGAGTGTGAATACATAGTCTCGAAATATTGTTTCATTAAGTATTTCAATCAATGTTACTTTTTTCTACACTTAATACCATTTCAACATGTCTTATTATATTTAACAGAAGGAAAAACATATCTGTACATCTTTTCCCGATTACTAAGGTTGGCTTTGGAGGTTCGAACCAGCAGCTTTAGTTTACTGTTTTCCGAAGACACCCGAAGTTGGACTTCGAAAGTGTTCGTCTCAAAACAGCTATAATCATATCGCTCAATCTGTTTGGTATATGGTATATGTTTTTATACGTGTAAAGTCAGTATAACAATTCATTCTTTAAACAGCTTTTCGCATGTATTAATATTCCTTTATAAAAACTGTTTTTATTATTATTATTACGGCGCACCATTTTCAGATTTCTTTCGCGACTCGTTGACCAAGTCGTTCGCCACCAGCGTTGCCAGACTCACAGCTCGGAATTATTCCAAAACCTGATCGAACTTATGCTAGATTCGGTCAAATTATGCTACATCCTCATAATTACTAATTCACGAGTTAAAAAAAAAGTTGAGATACGATAACGTAACTTAAAATACACAGAGAGCAAGAATGCATGGATAGAACTCAATACTTCACGCACCAAAATTTTAACTCAACTAAATTACTGCAGTCGTTGCCAAACTCAATGGCGTATATATCGTATAAATGAATGCAAAGTTTTTGTTTACATATTTTGAAAGAAAATTACTTCGCAGCATAAGCGGAGTTGGGAATCGTCTGCTGGGGGAGGGGCAGATTTTTGGTCGGTCTCGGAGCTGTCATTTCAGGAATAAATATGATCATGAAGTCAGAAGTAAAGATGGTTAAGTTGTCAAAAAGTTGGGGGGAGAATGGCCCCCATAGCTCCGCCCATGCCTCGGAGTTAAAGGATTAGAAAACCCTGGGTGGAGCCGCAAAAAAAAAGGCCAAAGCCGTTCCGAACTTACTTAGGAAAATAAGACTGCCTGTATGGTTTACCGAGTGTATGAATCAATGGAAGAGAATACATTTCTGCCGTTCTTTTTCTTCCCACGACCAACTTCTAAAGGTTTTACGGCTTTTTGATAACTTGCTGAAATTATGCTAGATTTGGGCAGGATGCTAAAAGCAAGATGCTAGGTGCTAGAGACATGCAAATTATGCTAGATCTAGCATCATTATGCTAGATCTAGCATCATTATGCTAGATCTGGCAACGCTGTTCCCCACAATAGGCGTGTCGTGCAAGTAACCAATCACACGGCAGGTACTAGCTTTTACCTATTGCTTTCTTCTCACAGCTCAGAACATTGGTAACTATGGATAGACGTACAGCAGTAATTACTTTATGGGAGTTGGAAGGTTATTCTGCAACTGCAGCTAGCAGGCGAGTAGGTGTCCCGGCCTCTACAGGAAGGCAATGGATTCGGAAATATGGTGCTACAGGTCAGACTGGTAATTTACGATCTCTTGGTCGTCCGCATGTGCCAACCGAAGCCCAAGATGCGAGATTAGTAAACAAAGCCCGGTTAGACCCACTAAGGACGTCTAGACAGATAAGGGAAGCTTCTCTCTTTCCTGGTAGTAAGCATACAGCTCTGCGAAGGCTTCGTCATGCTGGGTTACGTGACCGTGTTGCTGCCGTGAAGGAAAAACTCTCAGACGACCACAAAATTTACCGTCTCGCGTTTGCACAGGCGAATGTGGGTCTCAATTGGGAAAACGTAGTTTTCTCAGATGAATCCATATTCACAACATCAAAGGAGGGACGCCGTTTTGTGTATCGTCCGAGAGGCACCCGATATGACCATGGATATGTGGCTGCTTGCAATCGCAGTGGCCATGTATCTATTTTATGTTGGGGTTGGATTTCCAGTCGCGGAGCAGGACAGCTTCATAGAATTGCAGGACATCGGGACAATGCTCAGTACTTAGACATTATCAGTAATATCATGGTGCCATCTGTTTCAGCCTGATGGTGTAATTCAGTTCCAGCAATACCAGTCGCCAACACATAATTCCCGTGTGGTTCAGGAATGGTTCGCAGGGCACCCTGAGATTGATTTAATCGACTGGCCGCCTCGTGGAGCAGACCTCAATCTCATGGAAAATATGTGAGCAGAAGTGAAGCGTACTCTAAGGGAAAGTTGGCCTGAGGCAGATCCACCAAGAACTCAGGATGACCTGTGGCATCTTGTTTCCGAAGCATGGCTGGAGGTAGGGGAAGAAGATAGATTTGTCACCCATGTAATAGATTCCATGCCCAGAAGAATGGAGCGTGTAATAAATTCAGAAGGGTCTTGGACACAATATTAATGACTCCGCCTTAACTCCCGAAAACAGCCCTTTTCAGGGCTACCTAAACGCTTCTGAAAATATTTCTAGAAGTAAACCACTCCTTGTATCCGATTTCTGTGCAATCCTACTAACAAAAGAATGATAATTAGCTGTAGGCTTTGAACTCAAAACCTCTTCAGTGGCAAGTCCGTACTCTACCAGTGAGCTAACATGAACACGCAAACCTAACCTGAAGAAACACGACTTTCAATTTCTGGTATTCGATGACAATGATGCTCATATACTTTGCAAATGTTGTATTCAACTTGGGATATTCTGCAACACACACACACACATAAACAAAGCGAGAGAGAGAGAGAGAGAGAGAGAGAGAGATGAATACACAAAAGCATATTCAACGTATTCGAATGAGACTCTAAGTAACGACATTCCGTTCTAAAGAGAATTTGTGTTTCTTCCCGTGACGTTAAGGGGATCGGGAAAAGCTATGTGTCTTGAAGCAGGATACGACTTTGGATACTCTGTTTATACACTTTCTATATCCGTAGGAATATACTGTATTTCACGAATATAAATAACATACTGTAATGAGAATATTGAGAAGTTAAATCTGTATGACAAATAGCTGCAAATAAATACACTACATAACTTATTTATTGCTATTAAACGATTTTCCTAACTTGTATTTAACATTCTCATATATAATAACGACCTACTGTGAAAATTATCTCAGATGTTATATTTTAAACATAATAATTACTATGTTCTGCAATTATTATGTTATATATAAACAACTTATGTATTTTAATGTAATTATTTTATATAATTTTTCATGCATTGCGGAAAATATAATTTTAAAAAAAGTATTGACCCAGATAGGATTCGAACTCACAACCTTATGATTTGAAATCCGACAGCTTACCAATGAGCTAACACAAGGACTTCTAGAAATAAGCTTCTAGCGATGTATAACGGATCTCAAGATAATTATGACATTCATATCCATTACAAACGCTGTTTCTGTTCTACTTTGACTTTTATTTTAGTACTCAGGCGATAATTATGTTCTATTTCTTAACTTTGAGCATTCTTTTACATATGGAAAGATTCATTAACGTATTTAAATGCTCCATTACGTATAGAGAGCTAAATGACAAACAAGCATGTGCAAGGTTTCGAAATATTGTATCATTAAGTGTTTCAATCAATGTTGCTTTTTTAAACACTTGGTAACAAGTCTTATTATATTTAAAAGAAGAAAAACACATCTGCAAACTTTTTCCCGATTGCAAAGGCTGGCTTGGAGGTTCGAACCTGGCTTACTTTTTCCCGAAGATACCCGAAGCTGGACTTAGATAATTTTTGCCTCAAAACACCAATAAAGAATGCGCTCAACCTTTTTGAGACAAGGTGTACATAATGTAAGAACTTTTCTCTTTAGGATTATAATTTTCTAGATACTTATTAATAGCTACTGCATATCTATTTGAACATTGAGAAATTCCACCTCTTATAACTTTTTCTATAAAGAGCAGTTTATCATAATCCGTTAACAATTCTAATTTTTGTTGTGTCATCTTTAACATTGCATCCCAGAAGAAGCCTGGACTTGCGAAATACCACGCAGGATCTAATTTATATGTATTAAGAGCTGTTTCTCTGAAGTTTTCAATAATGTCTGTTAATTGAAGTACATCTGTTTTGTTGTAGAATTGAGTATATTCTCTTAAGGTTTTTAAATTGAATATCTTACAGATTAATAGATGATGGTTATAATCCTCGTCACTTATATCTTCTCCTGTTAATCTATTCTTAAACTTGTCTCTGGATAGTGGAACAGGTTCATCTAGTTTTTCA
Source organism: Thermobia domestica (assembly GCF_964235325.1). NCBI lineage: Eukaryota > Metazoa > Arthropoda > Insecta > Zygentoma > Lepismatidae > Thermobia > Thermobia domestica. The sequence continues at coordinate 306,409,459 of NC_137455.1, forward strand.
GGTGAATCAGCATAATCATATGGATAGATACCTTTTCTTTTTACTAAATCAATTACATTTTTAGGAAAGAATTTTAATGTTTCTCTAGATTGTTCTGGTTTTAAATTTTTTGCTAATTCAGCTAGACTTCTTGATAAAAATCTAAACGAATCTACAAATCTTAATTGGATTGATCGTTCTTTATTTTCTTTATTCTTGTATTTTATCGTTTTTGAGAATGTAATATACTTTTCTTCTGTGTTAGGTATTATAGTTATCTTTTCTTCTAATTCTCCGCCTCCTAAACTTTTTATAAATAGATGTGTATCGTATCCAGATAAGTTATGAATGAACACAGGAATACCTTGTTTGTATATTTGGGTTTGTATATTTTATGTTACAATAAGAATGAGCAGCTCCTCTAAATTTTCCAGTTAAATGATCATGATCAGCAACTTTGGTTATACATGATTTTATATTGTTTATAGTGTTTTTCAATTCTTTAGTACATTCATCAAGTATAACTTCTATATCCTCCTTTTACTCTTTTATATCCATTAACATGTCATCTATATCATCAATATCATCAATATCATCATCTTCTTCGATTTTCTTTTTTAAATAACTAGTTAAAATATTTAACCTCTCTATCTTCTTTTCTAATAAGCGTGGAAGTTCTTTAAAAGTTCTTTCACAAATATGACATTTTTCAGATGATTCAAATATATTTCTTTCTTCTTCTGTAAGGCGATTCATAGGTTTATAAGTATCATAAATCTTTGCAATTTTAATAGCTTCTTCTTTTAATTTTTATACGAATACATCTGATACATTATCTCCTATATATTCTACTGGTTTGCTTTTATAAGAATCCAAATTGCTTTTGACATAGTATGTAAAACTATTTGGTTTATGTTCTTGATATGCGTTTGAATAAGATCTTTCTGGATCAGGTTGGCATGTAATAATTTCCTCTAATAGTGATTCAAAGTCAGCAATAATTGTAAATGGAATTCTCAAAGATCGTTTATGATTAATAAATTCAAGTACCTTATTCCATTCTTTTGGTAAAACGATTTTTGCAGCTGAATATAATCCACAGTATTTTTCATGCTCTTTTAATAACTTTTCTGATTTAAAATGCTTAGCTAAACATCTTTCACATACGAATCTTTTATGACCATCTTTAGTTATTTAACTGCTTACAAGCTTCCACAAGTCTTTAATCCAACAATAATGAGTTTTCTTTTCACTTTTAAGATATAACAGATGAATAAGTTTTTCTTTCTTTTCTTGTGCGATTCGAAGTGGAAAAATTGAATAGTTATCATCAAAACTAAATACACTAATGGAAATATCAGTTCTTCTTTCAAACTTGGCTATATCAGTAATTTGTACAGGAAATGGGATATCTTTAAAAACATATTTAAAGTTATCTTTATGTTTTTTATATGTAGAGACCCTGTCTCCATGTTGCCCATGTGTAACTGGATATAATGCAGATATGACTGAGTATAGGAAACACTTTTGATCATTATTCTTTATATTAACATATGCACTTCTCTTCTTAATCATGTATGGAAGTTCTATGTAAGAGGAACCTCTCATTGATACATACTTATTAATTCTTAATTCTAAAAAGTCTATAGAATGTAACATCCATCCAGATCCTTTACTTTGAAACTCTTCCATTTCTCTTATGAGTTTGTATGAAGCTTTTTTACAAAAGTCATCTAAATCTGTAAATTCGAGTTTATTTCATTTGAAGTTTTAAAATTATGTTCTTGTATCGTATTTTCTTTTTTAAATTTACAAATAAATGACATATTAACTTTAAGCGCATTGAAAATATAAAAACTGTCCTTGATTTTATTTTTAACAGTCCTACTACTTGCATTTAATAATTTCAAAGGATCTTTATATCCATCAATGTTTTCTATTCTAAATGTCTGTAATCTATATTTCAATGATGTTTCTTTCAATTCAACTTTTAGCTTAGGTCTTTTCGGTTTCGGTTCTTCAATTGCTTCTTCTTTAAAGGGGAATATATCTCTAATCTGTCTTCTGCTTTGTTCATCATCATATTGTTTAAGAAGGTTTATTAGTTCTGCTTTTCTTAATTGGGAATATCTTTTGATTTCCTTTTCTTTACATTGTCGCCTTAACTCTACTACAGTAAACCTATTATAATTACTCATCTTATTTAATATATAGAAAATCTTACTAATCAATTTTTATCTTGCCGGATTATTTCAGTTCATTTTTATACTATTTTTACTCCCATATATCCTAATACAACGCTTAACATTGTACACTCCTGCCATTGTCTACATATTACGCGTTGTATTAGAACACGACTTTCATGGGAATAACCCATCAAAGTCACATATACACATATTAAAATTAAATCATTTTTGTAAACTTACTCATCATCATCATCATCGTAATCATCACTACCATATTTATATTCATCATCACTACTCAAATCAGATGTTTTTTGCTGTGTTATTAATAATTATTTTTCCTTTAACAGTATTTGCTTCTCTAGTAGTGCTGCTAAGAGTTTAAGATCATGATGAATAAGTTTAAGTCCATCATGTAATAAATCAAATTCTTTCTCCATATTTATTATATAGAAAACCAACAAAAATGATATAAATTTATAAATCTAAGAATAAAAACGAACATGACTAGTGCTAAGGAAATATTATCTTACAAACCCATATTTGATTGTGTATGTAAATATTTAGATATTGGTGGTTATAATGATGAAGACAAAATAAACTTTAGCATCTCAATAGGTATGTTAGATCATTTGTTCAGGAAGGCCACTAAAGAAAACAACTCATTTCTTATACAAAACATTCTATATGCAAACGTTATAAATTTGTCTGATGAAATATTAGATTCACTGACTGAAGAACAATGGTTATCTATAGGTTATGATGATTATGAGGGGGAATATAACTATGATCACATTACAGAAGATTTCATACGCAAATATCTGCAGAAAGTTAATTTGAGCGAAATATGTTTATGGAAAATGTTATCGGAAGAGTTTATAAGAGAATTAGCTGATAAAGTTGATTGGGAGATTATTTCAGGAAGCCAAGACTTATCAGAAGACTTTATAAGAGAATTTGCAGATAGAGTTGATTGGAAAGAAGTATCGTATAATCAAAACCTATCTGAAGAATTTATTAATGAGTTTATAGATAAAGTTGATTTTGATGCTATATCTTATGGAAACAAACTCTCTGAAGCCTTTATACGAGAACATGCAGATAAAGTTTATTGGGGACGCTTATCTGGAACTCAACAATTATCAGAAAACCGTATAAGAGATTACGCTGACAAAGTAGATAGGGAAATAATTTCAATATTTCAAAATTTAACAGAAGGATTTATTGCAGAGTTCAAAGACAGAGTTCATTGGCATAACATTTCATATTATTAACACCTCTCTGTAGAGTTTATATATTTATTTAGACATTACGTAGATTGGAGAGTTATAATAAGACAATACCGTAATAATCCTGATTTAGGTGGTATATTGAATTTAGCATTCGATGTTAAAACAGATGGTTTGTTTAATGTTTAACTAATTAATTTTTATGATTATTATATCATAAAAGTCGTAACCTTAATTATCTAATATTAACCTTAATTATCTTTTATGATTATTATATCATAAAAGTTGTAACTTTAATTATCTAATATTAATCTTAATTATCTTTTATGACTATTCTATCATAAAAGTTGTAATTTTAATTATCTAATATTAACTTTAATTATCAGATAACAACCTATCATATAAACAATCAATTTCTTTAATCAATTCTTCTTCTGATAGTGGCGTCCAAAACTCATTACCCTTACCTTTACGAATATCTAGTTCTTGCTGCATTAGATTGAATAGCTTAATACTGTTAGGATCTCTAAACTTCTCATATATTATTACATGATTCGGATATTTTTCTTCTGCTTCATTAAGAGGCTTATATAGGCTTCTGTTTTGACATCTGATAGCATAATAAGGGAAAGGATCATTAGGTTTGTTCTTCTTGTATATGATTAGACAATTATCTTTTGAATTATCGTTTGTATATGGTGCTGCGATTGTTTTAAGATGATTTATTTCTTTTTATTGTTTCTCATTGTTTATACGTAATTCATTCATTTGTTGTTCTATTTCTTGTAGTCTTGTTTGAAGTTGATCGTTGTTAGTAAGGTATAGCTGTTGAAAGTCTTTAACGAAGTAAATTATAATGATTTGATTACATTTAAGATAAAACTCTGGAGATAACTATCGTGATATATCTAGAATCAATTCTTTACAAACATATGTTCCTCTTAATTCATTCCATATTTCTCCTTTGCCACCTGCTACTTTTCTAATAATTTCCACAGCTGGATTACCAGCGCTAGAAATGTATGCTATTAGTTCTTTAGATTCTTTATTTTGAAACCAATTTTTAAACTCTTTACCACCATCTTGACACAACTTAGTAGCATTGAAATATCCTGTACTCTTATCTATAATCAATTTAAAATCACCAAAAACACCATACCAATAATTACCTTTAATCTGTTCATAGCAAATATCATTTAAACTATACGAATTATCCATAATACCCATATTTATTATATGGAAAATCTTTATTTTTAACTTCATTTTCGAAATCGTTACACCCTTACATAACTATTCAACTTTCAACTCCAATCCTTTTAATTTTTCGATTACTTCATCATCTTGAATTTCTTCTATAACTTCTTTGATCGTGTTGAGTTCACACTTGAAAAATTCACCTTTATATTTAAATTCATCTAATTGTTTATGCACAAGTGACTCTAACTTTTTAGCATCATTTGTCTTATACGTTTCTTCATAATAAAATTGCTCTAAGTCAAGTCTAAACTCATTAAACTGACCTAAGCGTTGTTCAAGGTTTTTTGTATAACCCACTTTATATACATTCTTCTCTTGGTGCTGTTTGGTAGTTGCTATATAAACAAAACCTGACTTATCATTATCTTTTTTTCAATTGAGACCATCTTTTTATTTCTTGGAACAAGTCTGGATGAACATATGTACCACTGATTATCCTTTGACTTCCTCCACTAACCACGTAATATATTTTTTGAGATTGATGCTCTTTTTCTAATCTTTTTATTAGTGTTGATGATTCTTTATTTCTCAGCCAATGTTTAAATTTTTTCCACCATCTTGACACAACTTAGTAGCGTTGAAATATCCTGTACTCTTATCTATAATCAATTTAAAGTCACAAAAAATACCATACCAATAATTACCTTTAATCTGTTCATAACAAATATCATTTAAACTATACAAATTATCCATAATACTCATATTTATTATATAAAAATGTTAATTTAATCATTTTCGAAGTTTCTACCCACACAAATAAATTCTCATTTCACCATCTTGTCATATCAAGTATTAACTCTTTCGAAATCGTTACACCCTTACATAATATCTAACACAGAGAGTAACGGTTTGCTATCCTTTTATGGTTATTATTCCATAAAAGACAAATATTTATATTTACACTACAACATTACTCTTATCTATCCAACTATTATGTGAATCATCAAAACCTAGCTATTTAACGTATGCTTTGTCACCTTTCTTTCTTAACTCTTTCTCCACCACGTATTCATCTTTATGTTTCGTCTTTAATAGTTCTGGTTCGTAAAATCTACCTTGTACATCCTCTTCTTCTAAATCTTTAATTCTATATGTAGGCGGATTAGATGGGATAACTTCACTAATAACAAATACTTCTGTTGACCAATTAGGTGTATATCCTTTTTCAAATAACCCTTTCGACTTACTTATACGAACATGATCACTTAACTTGTATTTGGGCTTAACACGCTTATATTCTTTTTGTTACACTTTCTCCAATATTGTTCGCTCATTCTTCTTATTAACTTCTATAGGCTTTAAACCAATTGTTCTATGAATTTGATGATTATACTGTTTCACTAGTGTTGGTAATATCTCTATCCATTTGTAATTCCCTTGTGTTGTGAATCTTTTCCACATGTTCTGTTTAAGTGTTCGATTAAATCTCTCAACAACAGAAGCCTTCTTACCACTATTGGTTGAGTAGTGATTAATCTTGTTTTCATCCATTAACTTCTTAAACTCTTTATTATAAAACTCTTTACCTTGATCAGTTTGTAAGTTACTAGGCTTTCTCATTCTTAATATGGATTCGAATGCTTCTGTAACATTCTTACCACTCTTATCTTTAACAGGAACAGCAAATGCATATTTCGAAAACACATCTATAATCGTTAGTAGATACTTATAGCCTTTATTTAATTTCGAAACACCTTTAAATACTCCACTATCCATTTCAACAAGATCAGCTTGCCAAAGATTATCGATACCTTTTATAACTACACTTAATCTGTCAAAGTTTTTTCTAGATGGTTTGTGAATTTCATCTATAATGTCTTCTCTAACACTTTACCTTCTTCTAGTCAATCGGGCTTTTTAACGAATTGAGTTTTAGTAACACCACATACAGAACAAGTACCTTTCTTTAGATATCTTCCATTCTTCGTTTGTTCAATTCTAATAGTATCTTTCTTCGTATCTGTCGATTTCTTACACTTAACACAATACATCCTGTTTATTATATAGAAAATCGAAACCTATCGCTGTTTAATATTATGCTATCAACATTCTCAGCATCATCATCACTATCTTCGTCTTCTCTTTCCACATGCATCAGAAGCAATAGTAATTTACCATGTTTCAGATCAGAATCTTTAGATGGTCTAACTGCTAATAGATCATTTGTATTAAAGTGTAATGGAAAAGTTTCAACTAGAGAACCATTTAAATATATATCTATATAATACGTATTATATGATGATTCTATATGCATTATCCTACCTTTATAAAGAAATTTGTATGCGGTAGATTGATTATGTATTAAAAAGAACGGAGTTTCAACATTTGCTGATATCCATTGACCTGGAAGCTCTATAACATAACTCCGTTTGATGAAGTTAAGCTCTTCTTTTAACATGGCAATATCTTTTCTCACAACTGTATTATCTAACTCTGATTACATTTTAACATTACCAAAGATATCCATATTTATTGTATAGCAAACGTCTTTAGGAAAGCTCTCTTTCTATGTACATTACAACAAACAATAATTGACCTTCTTCCATAGCTGAATTTTTATTTGGTTTAATTGTAATTATATCGTTCTTGTTAAAGTTAAAAGGTAAATTTTCAATCAAAGTATCACCCAAATATATCTCTAGAAAGTATTTATCCAAACTTAATTCCATGTGCATTATTTTCCCATTATAGAGAAATTTGTAACCATTAGAGAGATTAAATATTCTAAAGATTGGCTCCTTAACGTTTTTAGCTCTTAATCGATATAGTAGAGGGACAGTTTCTTTCTGCAGAATCAATTTAGTAGTATCCATCCTAACCTTTTGAAAATATTCTTTCTTGACGTATGTGTCTTGTAACGTTTCTAATGCATCTTCAAATCGTTTTCTATCGTTCTCTAATTGGGTTTCTATTGACCTAAGTTGACTTACGCTAACAACATCATTTAAATTTTCCAACAATTTTAATTTTTCTTCACTAATATCAACATCATCTTTCTATCTTTAACATTACCAAATATATCCATGCTCATTTATTATAAAGAAAATGTCCATCCTAATTTTTCCAAAACATTTCTTTAACATCTCTATTTGTTTAGATGAGTGTTTAAAATCAATATAAACATGAACATCGTGCTTTTTTAACAAATAGTACAAAACACATTTTAAGTTAATAAACAACACTCTTTTTGGATACAGTTCTTTAAAGGTTTTGTATAGGTTTTCGAAGTCGTCTATAAGTGTTTCTTCCATATGTCGTAAGTTTAATGGTTTTTGATCGGTAAGGTGATGGTGTATTAAATAGGCATCATCATAATATTTTGTGTATTTGTTTTTCTTTAGTACTTCTAGAACATCTTTTGTTGATATTAAACCTTTTGATATATCTCTAAATTCATCATTTAACACCTTGAACACATCTTCAGGAATAATTCTATCCTGTAAAGCTTGCAAACGAGATAACTGCAATTTAAATCTTTTTATAGTATCATACCATGCTTTTCTTACGCAAGCTCTCATTCCTTCATTAGTACTGTAAACAAAACCATTCGCTACAAAACAATTATCGCAAATATGTGTACTCCTACCTTTTGTTAATGACTTACTACCACAATTACTGCATTTTAATGGTCTAGAGCTTTAATTTGACAACAACTCCTTTAAGGTAATTATTGGACGTAACTTTTCCAACTCTTCTTCCGTGTACAAAAATTTAGGTATTAACATTCTCCAAAAATCAATAACATCATATACATTGTTTTTATCTTTTAAGTCTATCTTACTAACATGCTGAAAATACTGATAAAAATTATATGTATCTAGTGCATCTAGTTCATCCTCATGCTTCTCAAAATAATCTAAAAATCTATTCTGTGTAGCTTCCATATTTATCTTAAAACAAAACTTTTATGGATATAAACCATGAAAGTACTTAAACTTAATAATATTTAATCATTTTTAATCATATACATAACATCACTAAAAGAATACCCTTGATTTAGAAGATTTAAAACCTTAACACAAAGATGACCACATATAACTGAATTAAAGTCTTGTATTCGTTCGTCATTGTAAAATAAGTTTTCAGTACCAAGATATTGTGCTAGTTGTTTAGGAGGAATACCACCATAAGAATCGAACACGTACTTTATGTTTTTATCTTTCCAATAGCATATCCAATGAGTACCAATGTTTTCTGATTTATCAAGGTTAACTATACCACACTCATTTACATAAGGTTTTTGTGGAAGTTCATCACTCATAAATACAACTCTAAATCGTTTTATCTTTAATTCTTTAGCCACCTCCCTATATCGAAGTTGGTCAATGGTTTTAGTTTTTTGACTTCTTTGGTTTACCTGCTCCCTGCTTTTCTTCCATAGCCATATTGTGTCTTTTTTGTTCTTCAAGTTCTTGTTTATTCTTCTTAGCATCAAGTACAGTTTTAGTAATCGCTGCCGCACCACCTGCTAATGAGCCAACTGCTCCTAAAGCTGCTAAAATGGCTGGAATTGTAAAGATAAAACCGCCCATATGCTCTTTCTTAATCTTTTTCATTTGTGCAGTAGTTAAAGTTAAATTCATTCCTTTACCTTCTTTAATTTTCTTAGATTTATCACTAAGTTGTTTCTTTGTTAATACATGATCAATATTTAGATCCTTTAGTTCGTTATAAGGAACACTAAACATACAACCTTTAATAGAACACATCTTCCTATTAATTTAAGAGAAAATCTTAGTTTGTAAAAATACAGTTGTTGTTGCTCCACCAAAATCAATTAAGGAATCATTCTCATCTGTTATCCTTATCTCAAAATTGTCAACCTTGTCTTTGGATATAGGGAAAAATAATGGATAAGTAGGCTCGTAAATGATGCTATGATTAAACTCGGGATCTGTTTTAAATGATGCTATGATCCCTGTTTCTTTATGTGTGTATTCTGTATCTTTAACAAACATGCCATCTGCTATATTACAGTGAACATTTATAGTATTAAACGGATGAAACTTTGGCAACTTACTTCCAATATGTGTTTTATTCATTTCTAAATCTTCAAAAACATTAAACCTGAGGACAATACCTATACCCCCAATTGTAACATCATTACTATCAGTTTCTATTTTAACTCTATTTCTTAAATGATCTTCTGATAATGTTATGTTGATGGATTGAGATTTTAAATATTCATTAAGACTGTTTAAGCTGTATTGCCCTTCTGGTATAAAAACTTGTCTATCACCATATGAGAAACTGTTTTTTTTCTGTTGTTATGTTTGGGGTTAGATATGTACTGTAAAACCCAACTAGTCCTATACTTAAATAGTTGCTCCTGTTGTCTAATTCATAATGGAGTTCCTTCTTTAAAACAGAAGTATCACTCGTTAGCTTAAATACCTTAGCCATTTATTATATAATAAATGAATGAGTTTGATTTACTAGAGATATTCCAAGAGAGAAAGTAATGAAGTTAATAGAAGTGTCATTCAAAAGTTAGAATACAGTTTAAAGAAGAAAAAGAGAAAACCACGAAATGTTAGATATGCATACTACACTTTGATCACGTTGTCAGTTATACTTTCTGCAACAACTGGGTTTAGTAATATTTTCATACCTGTAACAATTTACTCGATATTAACAACTGTCTCTTGCAACTGGAAGTGCTATTATAACTGGTTTGTCTTCCAAGTTGAACATAAGCAAAAGAAAAGACGAATATAAAACCATTGTCACTTGTATTAACTCATTTAAAGAACAGTTAGATATGATAATAACATTAAATGGCGAAATGGATAGCGAATATATAAAAGATACGTTGCTTAAGATCAGAGAACAACTTAAAGATATAAGATCATAAAAGAGACGATTTTCTCTATAATAAATGAGTAAGAAAACTATTAATTGGGATGTAAAAGAGATGATAAAAGAAACAACAGCTAAGAAAAGAAATGGAGAGCTTATACCTGATTATATTCGATGCCTTATCGTGGGTTCATCTGGGTGTGGTAAGACGTTTTTGCTATTTAATTTTTTATTACAGTAAGGTTGGTTAAATAATAATTACTTCAACATATATTCTAAAAGCATGAATCAGCCAAAGTATGTGCAGTTAAAAGATCGATTTGAAAAAGCAGAACTAAAATTCATTAAACAAATAGCAACGTTCCTAAGCGGTAATGATTCTATTGTACCTATTGATGAATGTGAAAAATACTCTGTCGTTGTGTTTGATGATTACATTTTAGAGAATCAAGATACTGTTAGAACTTACTTTACGAGAGGTAGGCATAGACATTTAGATTGTTTCTATCTTGCACAAACATATTGGAAAGTACCTAAACAGTTTATAAGAGATAACGTTAACTTCCTATGCATATTCAGACAAGATAACACTAATCTTAAACATGTGTATAATGAGTTTGTTGGAGGAGATATGTCTTATGATAAATTTAAAGAGATGTGTTCAAAATGTTGGCAAAAAGATTATGGTTTTATAGTAATTGATATGACAAGGAACGTAAACAATGGTAAGTATAGGAACAAGATAAACCACTTCCTAAACGTTTGATGTTTTTTCACGTTTGTTCGTTTTAACGTTTGACGTTTATTGACGTTTGTTCGTTTTCTATATAATAAATGGATGAGAAAGAAATTAATAAGAATATCAAGTTAAAGGAGTTATTGATGAAGGGCTTCAAATTTTGGAAGAAAGAGCAGGTATATACGATAAATTTAAAACACAAGAGGAACCTGTAATTGATGCTATTCAAAACTTGGGAAGTGAGATCAAAGAAGTAGCAGAACAAAATAAAAGCTAATAACTGAACTTGTTCCAGTTGTACATAAGACGGCTTCAATAGATCCTAGTCTACTAGAAACACCTAAAAAGATAACTTATGATAGTTCTCCAAGTAGTAGTGATACGCCTATAACGGGAGAAATAAAACAAATGAGAAAACAAATTAAAGACAAAGTGGAAGGAGTAGAACCTTTAACAACAGCACAATCATTTGGTAAGATTGCAACGAAATATTATAGTAAGAGAAATGATAGTGTATTTGGAATAAGAACTGTAGAAGAAGATGGAAAAATAATAAATAAGATAGGAAATTTGGAAGTTAAAGTGAATGGTGATGATTTGATAATTAATGGTAAAACTTATAAAGGAACAGAAGGTCTATGGGAATTATTAACAATGAATACTAATAAAACCATTGAAGATTATGATGATGACGATTTTGAACAGTACAAGGAAATAATAATAGAATCAGATGCTGCCTTCCAAAAATATAATCGAGATAAAAAAGTAGCATCTAATAGAGGTTCTAAGTATATTAACATTATCAAGCCTATTTGGGATAATTATATTAAACCATCTTTACCTCTAACTCCTAAAAGGACTGGTAAAGGAATTAAACAATATACAGAAATACCTAAAGAATATATATGGATGGATGATGTGAGAAAGTTAATTGATCGGTTAATAGTTATAGATGGAGAAGAAAAGGCTGGAAATGATAACTTTTACAATGAGAAAGTAGATATAGTGAGTATCATTAATAATAAGCTTTCACAATTTATTCCTAATGATCCAAAAGGTATAGGTTATTTGATTAAGATCTTAAATACATTACCACCACGATTCTGGAATGATGAGAAGCTTGGGAAAGGACTAATGAATAAGATTTTAAACATGAAAGGGATACCAGAGCTACATATACCAGGCTTCAGATTTTGTGGGCCTTTTACGAAGCTTCAAGAAAGGTTAGAAAGAGGTGATGAAGGTATTAACCCATTAGATGAGGCTTGTGAAGAACATGATATACACTACAGAGACAATAAAGATACAGAGTCAAGACATATTGCAGATAAGGAACTAGAAACTAAAGCATGGAAAAGAGCATTTAGTAGTGATGCGTCAATTGGTGAACGATTAGCTGCTTTTGGGGTTGGTACTGCTATGAATGCTAAGGTTAAGTTGGGATGGAGATTATAAGTTTTTAATTGTTATTGTGTACGATTCTTTTATGGGTATATCCCATAAAAGCGTTGTTTCAAGATTTTCTTTATAATAAAGGGATAGTGTTGAGAGTTACGAGTTACAGAGCTTTAAGGCTAACACAAGAACATTTAATAATTTGAATGAAGCTAACAAAGATATTGAGTTCGATTTCGATGTGGGGGATGGCTTTATACATCCACACAAAGCAGATTGTCATATGACTTTTGAAGTTGTTGGTGCATCAGTTGGAGGAACATTTGGTGCAAATGGTACTATAGAACTTGTAGATAACTTCTTCCCATTCTTCTTTTCTCAAATTGAGGTTAGAAGGCATGGAGTTGTTATAGATAAGATTGAGCTACCAGGAATAACATCTACAGCTATTGGAACATTAAAGATTTCCAAACCAAAAGTCGAATATTTAAAACAAGCAGGATTTGAAACAGATGATAAACTTGGTCTGAGAAAGGACTTTAGTGTTTTGTATCCATTAAGATTAATTCCAGGCTTTTTAAGTGATTATAAAGAGGTTATGTGGAAAGGCGGATTGAGAATAACATTTATAAAAGCTAACAACAATAACCATGTCTTGTACAAATGGACTGGATCAGGAGCAGGTGCAGCAGCTCCTCATAATGGAAAAATAACAATAAAAAGTATGGAGATAAGAATGCCTATTGTTGAATACGAATCTAATTATGAAAATAAGTTAAAGTTGAATATTCTTAAAGAACCTAAAATCATGTTCTTATTCCATACTTATCAATGTGTTCAGAAGACTGTTGTAGTATCTTTCTTAGAGTTTGATGTTACTACTCAATTTAATTCAAGACAATTTGATATGCCTGATTTCGTAGTTGTAATGTTTCAAACTGATAGAAGTGGCAAACAAACAGCAGATGCAAGTAAGTTTGATCATTGTAAGGTAAAGAATATCTATCTTAAGAATGGAAGGAATGAGGTATTTCCAAAAGAATCAAGAAACTTAGATGTTGCTAACAAGGATTATTTTAAGATGTACGAAGACTATACTGTATTTAAGAGAATAACATGTGGCAATACCGAAATGTACTATGACAATAAAGAGTTTATAGATAACAGACCAATGTATGTGATTACTTGTAGTAAGAGGAAGAATGTATCGGTAAATGAGAGAACAAACATAAAGATTGTAGTAGACTTTCCAGAAGCTGTGGCTGCTGATACTATATGTTATGCGATTTTAATTGGACAAAAGAACTTCACATATGATCCCAAGAATGAGAAAGTAGTAGAAGAGTTTTATATAGTTAAATGTATGTTTGTATTGTTTTATGGAAGTTTTTCCATAAACGAAATTGATAAAAAATGATTAAATATTTTTTGTGAAGATAAAAATTGAAGAGTGTTCATTGATTTTCTATATAATAAATACGATGTCGAGTCATATTGAACTTTTAAATAAACTTGGAAGTCTTGAACAAAAACAGGTTATTGGATTAAGAGAATTAGAATTAAATGCAGAATATAAGATTGTGAAAATGGAAAAGATTAAAACTAAATTTGGAAAGAGCATTTTAGTTGAGTGTGAGGAGTTTAAGGTCTTTCTTCCACCTAGATTTACAAAACACTTAATAGATAAAATGATTGATGAGATCGTTAAAGATGGAACAAAAATCAAAAACACTGGTTTAAAAGATAATTATCCAACTGTTGAGTTCTATATGCAATTTTTCTGTATGTAAATGAGGATTGGTTTTATGAATTTCTCATAAAGCGAACATTTTCCTTATAATAAATAAACTATGGCTAATTATTTGAATAAAAAAAATGATGTTAAAGCATTGAGATTCCTTTGCATAGATGAGTTAGAAAAAGGTAAAGCGTACGAGATAACATTATGGAAATTGATTCAAACACAGCGTTATTGTCAAAGAGTTTTAGTACATTTAGATGTGAAATATAAGACTTTATTACCACAATGATATAATAATGAAACTGAGCAAGTATTGAAAGATTTGAAAAAGTATAAGCTGTTTGTTAAGTATGAAGGTTTGAAAGATTTAGATAATGGTTATAAAATACATCAGTTTTACTTTAGAAATGAATCCAAAAAAATAACAAAAATAAAACTTGTAATTTTAAGTATGTTTTAAGTGTATAAGTGGTTTTATGATTTCATTATCAATATCTGAACTTGTAATTTTATGTGTATAAGTGTTTTTATAGTATCAAGACTATAAAAAACTAAGAACTTTGGATATACAGAACATAATGTCATTTACATTTTAAAGATACATGTATAAATAAGGGATTTATTTGAGGTTTTTGTAATTATATCCTTAGAGTTATGCAATTTTAAGACATTCAGTAGATAGGAAATTTGTTTCTCTATTGATTACCGTTTGAATTTTGAAAATCGGTTAATATTTGACGATGTTATAGCCAATTCAAAATTTCGGGAATTTTTTACGGGTTTATTTTTGAGTTTTCGTGAAAATGTTATTCCTTAAAAAGTCTTAAAATTTTATTTGAATTGTGGTAGTGTTTTTATTTTTTCGATTAGTTGAAATTTTGTAGCGATATTGAAAAAGAGAAACATATCCTGTGGGTTATGCAACCATCTATGCATTTTTAAAAAATTGGTTATGTCAGTAGTATTCATTTGCCGTTTCAATTTTTGAAATCGGTTAATTAGGGGCCGAGGTATTAAATAATAACGTTATTTCGGGGTATGACTATCAGTGTTGCCATCCAATTTTTAACTATTATCATATTTATTAGTAATGGGGTGAATTCATCCCGGTATGTTTTAAAGCGATATCTTGAAAAATTAAAATCCTGGAACGTTCCGAAAAAATATATATTGAGTTGGAGACACTGACTTTTTTCTTTTTTCGAAAATTGATAGTTTAGCTATATTTGCTAGCTAGGTGACCATATTCAAGCAGTTACTCACCTACTCAATAGATGGTGTTGCATATCATTTAGTTTATCGCTGAGTGCTGATGGAAAGAAAAGGGAAAAAGAGACTCGAGAGATATTTTGTTGCGAATTCAGTGACGTAGTCTCACAGCTATTATACAACGTCGTCGGTACAACGCCACCTGCCGAACTGGAAAAGAGTGTTTGAATATGTATGTATGACGTACTCTAATAGCTATTATACAACGTCATCGGTATACGGCTCCATCTCACGAGTGCTAGCTAAAAAGTTCTGTTGGCGTGAGGAGGCTAATGCATATATATGTATGTTGGTGTGAGGAGAAGGAGAGAGAAAGAGACTATAAATCTCATGTACATATATGCTCATGCTCTCTTGAATTGAATATATGTATATGTGTGTGGTGAAAGTGTATATACATGTAACAACTATATGCGACATACTAAACTTTAAGTTCGTATTACTCAGCTATTAATAAACATATTTCGATCAAACATAAACAATTTTTTCAATCAAAGACAGCGCTATCAGTTATGTTTTTCAGATGTAAGTTAAAGTGTAAAATTCTTTTATGGTTATATATCATATAAGTAGATTGAAGATGCATCCTGTATGGGGTCAATGTAAGGAAGATGTAATTTTCGATGTGTATAATTAGATTCTATGCTGGAGGATTTCACATATAAAAAAGCCTGGTTTGAGGAAGTGGCCCCAAACCGGTTTTATGAATACTACTGGAGCAAATTCACACTAACACCCTACTTTCAAATTTTGATTCGAAACCAAAGCCAATCGTTAGTTTTTCGTTTGTTATTGTTTTGAATAAAAAATCATCTGTTTCTAAAAACGTACGGACATATTCACAAAATAAAGTTGGAAGGGGCCAACTTCACGCTGCCCCCACTTTCAACTTTCGATTCCAAACTAATGCCAATCGTTTGCTATTCGTTTGTTATTGATTGTTTCGAAGAAAAAATCGTTTGTTTCGAAAAACGTACAGCAATATTCAAGAAAAAAGTTGAGGGAGCCAACTTCACGCTGGCCCCCACATTCAAATTTCGATTCCAAACTATTGCCATCATTTGTATTTCGCTTGTTATTGATTGTTTTGAAGAAAAAAATCATTTGTTCCGAAAAACGTACTGACGTATTCACAAAATGTAGTCTTTCAAATTTAGATTCCAAACTAATGCCATCCGTATGTTTCTCGTTTCTTATTGATTGTTTTGAAGAAAAAATCGTTTGTTTCGAGAAAGTTACGGAGATTTTCACAAAATAAAATTTGGGGGTTGTCAATTTCTGACTGTGCTATTTAGTATGAAATATCGACTCAGAACTGAAAGCAATCGTTTGTTTTTCGTTTGTTACTAATTCTTTTGAAGAAAAAATCGTTTCTTTCGAAACACGTATAGTAATATCCAAAAAAAAATAACGTTGCGGGACCAACTTCACACTAGCCAACGACTTTCAACTTTCGACTCCAAACCGAAGGCAATCGTTCCTTTTTCGTTTGTTATTGAATGTTTTGAATAAAAAAACGTTTGTTTCGAAAAACGTACTGTAATATTAAAAAAATACAGTTGTGGGAAGAAATTCACACTAACACCCGACTTTCAAATTTCGATCCGAAACCAAAGTCAATCGTTAGTTTTCGTTTGTTATTGTTTTAAATAAAAAATCGTTTGTTTCGAAAAACGTACGGACATATTCACAAAGTAATGTTGGAGGGAAAACTTCACGCTGCCCCCAACTTCCAACTTTCGAGTCCAAACTGATTCCAATCGATTGCTATTCGTTTGTTATTCATTGTTTCGAAGAAAAAATCGTTTGTTTCGAAAAACGTACTGACATATTCACAAAATGTAGTCTTTCAAATTTAGATTCCAAACTAATGCCATCCGTATGTTTCTCGTTTCTTATTGATTGTTTTGAAGAAAAAATCGTTTGTTTCGAGAAAGTTACGGAGATTTTCACAAAATAAAATTTGGGGGTTGTCAATTTCTGACTGTGCTATTTAGTATGAAATATCGACTCAGAACTGAAAGCAATCGTTTGTTTTTCGTTTGTTACTAATTCTTTTGAAGAAAAAATCGTTTCTTTCGAAACACGTATAGTAATATCCAAAAAAAAAATAACGTTGCGGGACCAACTTCACACTAGCAAACGACTTTCAACTTTCGACTCCAAACCGAAGGCAATCGTTCCTTTTTCGTTTGTTATTGAATGTTTTGAATAAAAAAACGTTTGTTTCGAAAAACGTACTGTAATATTAAAAAAATACAGTTGTGGGAAGAAATTCACACTAACACCCGACTTTCAAATTTCGATCCGAAACCAAAGTCAATCGTTAGTTTTCGTTTGTTATTGTTTTAAATAAAAAATCGTTTGTTTCGAAAAACGTACGGACATATTCACAAAGTAATGTTGGAGGGAAAACTTCACGCTGCCCTCAACTTCCAACTTTCGAGTCCAAACTGATTCCAATCGATTGCTATTCGTTTGTTATTCATTGTTTCGAAGAAAAAATCGTTTGTTTCGAAAAACGTACTGACATATTCACAAAATGTAGTCTTTCAAATTTAGATTCAAAACTAATGCCATCCGTTTGTTTAAAGTTTCTTATTGATTGTTTTGAAGAAAAAATCGTTTGTTTCGAAAAAGTTACAGAGATTTTCACAAAATAAAATTTGGGGGTTGTCAATTTCTGACTGTGCTATTTGGTATGAAATATCGACTCAGAACTGAAAGCAATCGTTTGTTTTTCGTTTGTTACTGATTCTTTTGAAGAAAAAATCGTTTCTTTCGAAGCACGTATAGTAATATCCAAAAAAAAAAAATAACGTTGCGGGACCAACTTCACACTAGCCAACGACTTTCAACTTTCGACTCCAAACCGAAGCCAATCGTTCCTTTTTCGTTTGTTATTGAATGTTTGGAATAAAAAATCGTTTGTTTCGAAAAACGTACTGTAATATTAAAAAAATACAGTTGTGGGAAGAAATTCACACTAACACCCGACTTTCAAATTTCGATCCGAAACCAAAGTCAATCGTTAGTTTTCGTTTGTTATTGTTTTAAATAAAAAAATCGTTTGTTTCGAAAAACGTACGGACATATTCACACAGTAATGTTGGAGGGAAAATTTCACGCTGCCCCCAACTTTCAACTTTCGAGTCCAAACTGATTCCAATCGTTTGCTATTCGTTTGTTATTCATTGTTTTGAAGAAAAAATCGTTTGTTTCGAAAAACGTACTGACATATTCACAAAATGTAGTCTTTCAAATTTAGATTCCAAACTAATGACTTCCGTTTGTTTAAAGTTTCTTATTGATTGTTTTGAAGAAAAAATCGTTTGTTTCGAAAAAGTTACGGAGATTTTCACAAAATAAAATTTGGGGGTTGTCAATTTCTGACTGTGCTATTTAGTATGAAATATCGACTCAGAACTGAAAGCAATCGTTTGTTTTTCGTTTGTTACTGATTCTTTTGAAGCAAAAATCGTTTCTTTCGAAACACGTATAGTAATATCCAAAAAAAATAACGTTGCGGGACCAACTTCACAATAGCAGACGACTTTCAACTTTCGACTCCAAACCGAAGCCAATCGTTCCTTTTTCGTTTGTTATTGAATGTTTAGAATAAAAATCGTTTGTTTCGAAAAACGTACTGTAATATTAAAAAAATACAGTTGTGGGAAGAAATTCACACTAGCACCCTACTTTCAAATTTCGATCCGAAACCAAAGTCAATCGTTAGTTTTAGTTTGTTATTGTTTTGAATAAAAAATCGTTTGTTTCGAAAAACGTACGGACATATTCACAAAGTAATGTTGGAGGGCCAACTTCACTTTGCCCCCAACTTTCAACTTTCGACTCCAAACTGATGCCAATCGTTTGCTATTCGTTTGTTATTGATTGTTTCAAAGAAAAAGTCGTTTGTTTCGAAATACGTACAGAAACATTCAAAAAATAAAGTTGGGGCTGCGAACTTCACACTAGCCTCCGACTTTAAAATTTGTATTCCAAACCGAATCCAATCGCTTTTTTTTCGTTTGTTATTAATTCTTTTTAAGAAAAAATCGTTTCTTTCGAAAGAGTTTCGGAGATTTTCACTACATAAAATTTAGGGTTGTCAATTTCCGGATTGGCATTCTAGTGTGAAATGTGACTCAGAACTGAATCCAACCGTTAGTTTTTCAATTGTTATTGATTCTTTTGAAGAAAAATCTATTGTTTCGAAAAACCTGCAGTAATTCAAAAAAAAAAATAGGGGGCCAACCTCACACAAGCACTCCTACGTTCTAATTTCTATTCGAAACAAAAGCCAATCGTTAGTTTTTCATTTGTTATTGATTGTTTGGAAGAAAAAATCGTTTGTTTCCAAAAACGTACCGTAATATTCAAAAAATAAAGATGGGGGAGCCAACTTCACGCTGGCTACCACTTTAAAATTTCGATTCCAAACTATTGCCATCATTTGTTTTTCGCTTGTTATCGATTGTTTTGAAGAAAAAATTGTTTGTTTCGAAAAACGTGCTGACATATTCACTAAATGTAGTCTTTCAAATTTAGATTCTAAACTAATGCCAATCGTTTTTTCATCGTTCGTTATTCATTGTTTCGAAGAAAAAATCGTTTGTTTCTAAAAACGTACAGAAATATTCAAAAAATAAAGTTGGGGGAGCCAACTTCATGCTGCCCCCACTTTCAAATTTCGATTCCAAACTATTGCCATAATTTGTTTTTCGCTTGTTATCGATTGTTTTGAAGAAAAAATCGTTGGTTTCGAAAAACGTACTGACATATTCACAAAATGTACTCTTTCAAATTTCGATTCCAAACTAATGCCAATCGTTTGTTTTTCGTTTCTTATTGATTGTTTCGGAAAAAAAATCGTTTGTTTCGAAACACGTACAGAAATATTCAAAAAATAATGATGGGGTTGCCAACTTCACACTCTCCCCGACTTTAAAATTTCTATTCGAAACCGAAGCCAATCGTTTGTTTTTCGTTTGTTATTGATTGTTTTGAAGACAAAATTGTTTGTTTCGAAAAAGTTAGGGAGAATTTCACTAAATAAAATTTGGGGATTGGTAATTTACCTCTGGGCTCTCTAGTATGAAATGTCGACTCAGAACTGAAGCCAATCGTTAGGTTTTCGTTCGTTATTGATTGTTTTTAGGAAAAAATCGTTTGATTCGAAAAATGTACAGTAATATTAAAAAAAAAAGGTTGAGCGAGCAAATTCACAGTAACACACCACTTTCAAATTTCGGTTGGACGCCAAATCCAATCGTTAATTTTTCGTTTGTTATTGTTTTGAATAAAAAATCGTTTGTTTCTAAAAACGTACGGACACATTCACAAAATAATGTTGGATGG
Organism: Thermobia domestica; assembly: GCF_964235325.1. NCBI lineage: Eukaryota > Metazoa > Arthropoda > Insecta > Zygentoma > Lepismatidae > Thermobia > Thermobia domestica. The sequence continues at coordinate 306,430,411 of NC_137455.1, forward strand.
GGCGAACTTCACGCTGCCCCAACCTTCAACTTTCGACTCCAAACTGATGCCAATCGTTTGCTATTCGTTTGTTATTGATTGTTTGGAAGAAAAAATCGTTTGCTTCGAAAAACGTACAGTAATATTCAAGAAATAAAGCTGGGAAAGCCAAATTCTCGCTGGCACCCACTTTCAAATTTCGATTCCAAACTATTGCCATCATTTGTTTTTCGCTTGTTATTGATTGTTTTGAAGAAAAAATCGTTTGTTTCGAAAAACGTATTGACATATTCACAAAATGTACTCTTTCAAATTTCGATTCCAAGCTAATGCCAATCGTTTGTTTATCGTTTGTTATTGATTGTTTTGAAGAAAAAATCGTTTGTTTCGAAAAAGTTACGGAGATTTTCACTAAATAAAAATTGGGGGTTTACAATTTCCCTCTGGGCTCTCTAGTTGTAAATGTGGACTCAGAACTGAAGCCAATCGTTAGTTTTTCGTTTGTTATCGATGGTTTTTAGGAGAAAATCGTTTGTTTCGAAAAACGTATTGTAATATTCAAAAAATAAAGTTGAGGGAGAAAATTGACACTAACGCCCTACTTTCAAATTTTGATTCGAAACCAAAGCCAATCGTTAGTTTTTCGTTTCTTATTTTTTGATTAAAATATCGTTTGTTTCTAAAAAGGTAGGGACATTCACAAAAGAATGTTGGAGGGGGCCAACTTCAAGCTGCCCCCCACTTTCAACTTTCAAGTCGAAACTGATGCCAATCGTTTGCTATTCGTTTGTTATTGATTCTTTCGAAGAAAAAATCGTTTGTTTCGAAATACGTACAGAAATATTTTAAAAAAAGTTGGGGCTTCCAACTTCATACTCACACCCCACTTTAAAATTTCTATTCGAAACCGAAGCCAATCGTTTGTTTTTCGTTTCTTATTCATTCCCTTGAAGAAAAAAATTATTTGTTTCAAAAACGAACTGTAATATTCAAAAAATAAAGTTGAGGGAGCAAATTCACCCTAATATCCCACTTTAAAATTTCGATTCGAAACCAAAGCCAATCGTTAGTTTTCCATTTGTTATTGTGTTGAATAAAAAATCGTTTGTTTCGAAATACGTACAGAAATATTCAAAAAATAAAGTTGGGGCGGCAAACTTCACTCTAGCCCTCCACTTTAAAATTTCTATTCGAAACCGTAGCCAATCATTTGTTTTTTGTTTGTTATTGATTGTATTTAAGAAAAAGTCGTTTCTTTCGAAAGAGTTACGGTGATTTTCACTAAATAAAATTTGGGGGTTGTCAATTTCCTTCTGGGCTCTCTAGTATGAAATGTCGACTCAGAACTGAAGCCAATCGTTAGCTTTTCGATTGTTATTGATGGTTTTTAAGAGAAAATCGTTTGTTTCGAAAAACATACTGACATATTCACAAAAAAATATTGTGGGGGCCAAATTCACGCTGGCCACCACTTTCAAATTTCGATTCCAATATATTGCCATTATTTGTTTTTCGCTTGTTATTGATTGTTTTGAAGAAAAAATTGTTTGTTTCTAAAAACGTATTGACATATTCACAAAATGTACACTTTTAAATTTCGATTCCAAACTAATGTCAACCGTTCGTTTATGGTTTGTTATTGATTGTTCTGAAGAAAAAATCGTTTGTTTCGAAAAAGTTACGGAGATCTTCACTAAATAAAATTTGGGGGTTTACAATTTCCCTCTGGGCTCTCTTGTATGAAATGTCGACTCAGAACTGAAGCCAATCGTTAGTTTTTCGTTTGTTATTCATGGTTTTTAAGAGAAAATTGTTTGTTTCGAAACACGTATTGTAATATTCAAAAAATAATGTTGATGGAGCAAATTCACACTAACAGCCTACTTTCAAATTTAGATTCGAAACCAAAGCCAATCGTTAGTTTTTCGTTTGTTATTGCTTTGAATAAAAAATCATTTGTTTTTAAAAACGTACGGACATATTCACAAACTAATGTTGTAGGGGGCCAACTTCACGCTGCCCCCACTTTCAACTTTCGACTCCAAACTAATGCCAATCGTTTGCTATTCGTTTGTTATTTATTGTTTCGAAGAAAAAATCGTTTGTTTCGAAAAACGTACTGACATATTCACAAAATGTAGTCTTTCAAATTTAGATTCCAAACTAATGCCAATCGTTTGTTTATCGTTTGTTATTGATTGCTTTGAAGAAAAAATCGTTTGTTTCGAAAAACGTACTGACATATTCACAAAATGTAGTCTTTGAAATTTAGATTCCAAACTAATGCCAATCGTTTGTTTATCGTTTGTTATTGATTGCTTTGAAGATAAAATCGTTTGTTTCGAAAAACGTACGGAAATATTCAAGAAATAAAGTTGGGGGAGCTAACTACACGCTGGCCCCCACTTTCAAATTTCGAGTCCAAACTATTGCCATCATTTGTTTTTCGCTTGTTATTGATTGTTCTGAAGAAAAAATCGTTTGTTTCGAAAAACGTACTGACATATTCACAAAATGTAGTCTTTCAAATTTAGATTCCAAACTAATGCCAATCGTTTGTTTATCGTTTGTTATTGATTGCTTTGAAGATAAAATCGTTTGTTTGGAAAAAAGTGCTGACATATTCACAAAATAATAATGGGGGGGCCAAATTCACGCTGGCCACCACTTTCAAATTTCGATTCCATACTATTGCCATTATTTGTTTTTCGCTTGTTATTGATTGTTTTGAAGAAAAAATTGTTTGTTTCGAAAAACGTATTGACATATTCACAAAATGTACACTTTCAAATTTCGATTCCAAACTAATGTCAATCGTTTGTTTATGGTTTGTTATTGATTGTTTTGAAGAAAAAATCGTTTGTTTTGGAAAAGTTACGGAAATTTTCACTAAATAAAATTTGTGGGTTGACAATTTCCCTCTGGGCTCTCTAGTATGAAATGTCGACTCACAACTGAAGCCAATCGTTAGATTTTCGTTTGTTAATGATGGTTTTTAAGAGAAAATTGTTTGTTTCGAAAAACGTATTCGAAATATTCAAAAAATAATGTTGAGGGAGTAAATTCACACTAGCCAACGACTTTCAACTTTCGACTCCAAACCGATGTCGATCGTTCCTTTTTCTTTTGTTATTGAATGTTTTGAATAAAAAATCGTTTGTTTCGAAAAACGTATTGTAATATTGAAAAAATAAAGTTGAGGGAGGAAATTCACACTAACACCCTACTTTCAAATTTTGATTCGAAACGAAAGCCAATCGTTAGTTTTTCGTTTGTTATTGTTTTGAATAAAAAATCATTTGTTTCTAAAAACGTACGGACATATTCACAAAATAATGTTGGAAGGGGCCAACTTCACGCTGTCCCCACTTTCAACTTTCGACTTCAAACTGATGCCAATCGTTTGCTATTCGTTTGTTATTGATTGTTTCGAAGAAAAAATCGTTTGTTTCGAAACACGTACAGTAATAATCAAGAAATAAAGTTGGGGGTGCCAACTTCACGCTGGCCTACACTTTCAAATTTCGAGACCAAACTATTGCCAACATTTGTTTTTCGCTTCTTATTGATTGTTTTGAATTAAAAATCGTTTGTTTCGAAAAACGTACTGACATGTTCACAAAATGTAGTCTTTCAAATTTAGATTCTAAACTAATGCCAATAGTTTGTTTATCGTTTGTTATTAATTGTTTTGAAGAAAAATCTTTTGTTTCGAAAAAGTTACGGAGATTTTCACTAAATAAAATTTGGGTGTTGAAAATTTTCCTCTGGGCTCTCTAGTATAAAATGTCGACTCAGAACTGAAGCCAAACGTTAGTTTCTCGTTTGTTATTGAATGTTTTTAAGAAAAATCGTTTGTTTCGAAAAACGTACAGTAATATTCAAAAAATAATGTTGTGCGAGCAAATTCACAGTAACACCCCACTTTCACATTTCGTTTCGATGCCAAAGCAAATCGTTTCTTTTTCCTTTGTTATTGAACGTATTAAAGAAAAAATAGTTTTTTTTTCGAAAAACGTAGGGACATATTCACAAAATAATGTTGGAGGGGGCCACCTTAACTCTGCCCCCCACTTTCAACTTTCGACTACAAACTGATGACAATCGTTAGTTTCTCGTTTGTTATTGATTGTTTTGAAAAAAATATCGTTTGTTTCGAAAAACGTACTGTAATATTCAAAAAATAAAGTTGGGGGAGCAAATTCACACAAACACCCCACCTTCAAATTTCGATTCAATCCAAAGCCAATCGTTAATTTTTCGTTTATTATTGTTTTGAAGAAAAAAAATTTTCGAAAAACATACCGACATATTCACAAAATAAAGTTAAATGGGACCAACTTCACGCCGCCCAACATTTTCAACTTTCGTCTCCAAACTAATGCCAATAGTTTTCTTTTCGTTTGTTATTGATTCTTTTGAAGAAAAATTGTTTGTTTCGAAAATCTACAGTAATATCGTAAAAATAAAGTTTGGGGGCCAACTTCACACAAGCCCCCCACATTCAAATTTCGATTGGATATCGAAGCCAATCGTTTCTTTTTCGTTTGTTATTGAATGTATTGAAGAAAAAATCGTTTGTTTCGAAAAACGTACGAGTAGTTTCACAAAATAATGTTGGAGGGGGCCAACTTAACGCTGCCCCCACTTTCAACTTTCGACTCCAAACTGATGCCAATCGTTTGCTATTCGTTTGTTATTGATTGCTTCGAAGAGAAAATGGTTTGTTTCGAAAAACGTACAGTAATATTCAAAAAATAAAGTGGGGGGTAAATTCACACTATCACCCCACTTTCAAATTTCGATTCGAAACCAAAGCCAATTGTTTCTTTTTCGTTTATTATTTTGAAGAAAAAATTGTTTGTTCGAAAAACGTACGGACATTTTCACAAAGTAATGTTGGAGGGGGCCAACTTCACGCTGCCCCCAACCTTCAACTTTCGACTCCAATCTTATGCCAATCGTTTGCTTTTCGTTTGTTATTCACTGTTTCGAAGAAAAAATCGTTTGTTTCGAAATACGTACAGAAATATTCAAAAACAAGTTGGGGCTGCCAACTTCACAGTAGCCCCCAACTTTAAATTTTCTATTCGAAACCGAAGCCAATCGTTTGTTTTTCGTTTCTTATTGATTGTTTTGAAGAAAAAGATGTTTGTTTCAAAGAAGTACGGACATATTCACAAAATAAAGTTGAGGCGGCAACTTCACGCAGCCCCCCACTTTAAATTTCGATTCCAAACTAATGCCAATCGTTTTTTTCGTTTGTTATTGATTGTTTTTAAGAAAAAATCGTTTGTTTCGAAAGAGTTACGGAGATTTTCACTAAATAAAATTCGGGGGTTGTCAATTTTCCCCTGGGCACTCTAGTATGAAATGTCGGCTCAGAACTGAAGCCAAATCGTTAATTTTTCGTTTGTTAATGATGCTTTTTAAGAAAAATTCGTTTGTTTCGAAAAACGTACAGACATATTCTAATAATAAAGTTGGGGGGGAGGGCAAATTCACACTTTCAACCCATTTTCAAATTTCGATTCGAAACCAAAGCCAATCGTTTCTTTTTCCTTCGCTATTGATTGTTTTGAAGAGAAAATCGTTTGTTTTGAAAAAGTTTCGGAGATTTTCACTAAATAAAATTTGGGCATTGGCAATTTCCCTCTGGGCTCTTAGTTGAAAGTGGGGGGGCAGCGTGAAGTGGCCCCCTCCAACTTTATTTTGTGAATATGTTCATACCTTTTTCGAAACAAAAGTTTTTTCTTTAAAACAATCAATAACTAACGAAAGACTAACAATTGTCCTCAGTTCTGAGTCGATATTTCATACTAGAGAGCCTAGAGGCAAATTCCCAAACCCCAAATTTTATTTATTGAAAATGTCCTTAACTTTTTGGAAACAAACGATTTTTTCTTCAAAACAATGAATAACAAACGAAAAGCAAACGATTGGCATCAGTTTGTAGTCGAAAGTTGAAAGTGGGGGGTCAGCGTGAAGTTGGCCCCCTCCAACATTATTTTGTGAGTATGTCCGTGGCTTTTTCGAAACAAACGATTTTTTTCTTCAAAACAATCAATAACTAACGAAAAAGAAACGATTGGCTTTGGTTTGGAATCGAAATTTGAAAGTGGGGGGGTTAGTGTGTAGTTGGCCTCTCAACATTATTTTTTGAATATTACTGTACGTTTTTCGAAACAAACGATTTTTTCTTCTAAACAATCAATAACAAACGAAAAACTAACGATTGGCTTCAGTTCTGAGTCGACATTTGATACTTGAGAGCCCAGCGGGAAATTGACAACCCCCAAATTTTATTTAGTGAAAACCTCCGTAACTTTTCCGAAACAAACTATTTTTTCTTCAAAACAATCAATAACAAACGAAAAACAAACGATTGGCATTAGTTTCGAATCGAAATTTGAAAGTGGGGGGCAATGTGAAGTAGGCCCCCGAACTGTATTTTGTGAATATGTCCGTAGGTTTTTCGAAACAAACGATTTTTTCCTCAAAACAACCAATAACAAACGAAAAACAAACAATTGGTTTCGGTTTCGAATCGAAATTTTAAAGTGGGATTTAGTGTGAAGTTGTCCCCCCATCTTTATTTTTTGAATATTTCTGTACGTTTTTCGAAACAAACGATTTTTTCTTCAAAACAATCAATAACAGTCGAAAAACAATCGATTGGCTTCAGTTTCAAATCGGAATTTGAAAGTGGAGGGGGCAACTTGACGTACGTATGAACCTACCTATCTGAGCCTCCTACATTTGATTACCATAGGTAAACCTATAAATTATGAAGTTCTTCATTATGAAGTTTCCGCCATTCTCAATTCCCGTTACTTTTGGGTGTGAATATTTGTCTCAGGATCTTATTCTCAAATACATCAGTATGTATTTTTCCCCCAGATTAAGTCCCAATGTTTCACAACTATACAGTCATATTATATATTTTAAGCTGCAAATTACTCTACAGAATTCACGAAGACGAAAGCTTTTGATCTGAAAAGTTACACGAATTCCCTGAGTTGAGTCGACATTTAATTTCTTCATGGATATGGCTTTGTTTTTTTTTAATATTGATCCTAGATATTTGAAAGTATACACTTTGTCCTAAATATAATTTGAGATTTTGACGCATCAATAATTTACACTATTGTACTCCCGGTGATCATCCATGTATTTAGTTTACTCTGCATTTGCTTCTAAACCAATATCGCTACAAGTGTTTAACCTTCCAGTAGTCGCGCCGCGGTCAAAAGCACCGCAAGGAAATTATTTTTTATCGTGTGTCCACCCTATTTGTCAGACAGACTCTACCGTCCAGCTAATCTTCCCCCTTACCTTCCCGAACATTACTGCTCAATCACTTCGTTATCCGTTGTTTAGTTTAACTACTAGTGATTGTTTAGTGAATCTGCGGTGCTTTCCACCGCGCACGACTAACCGTGTAATGATTTTTCTCAGTGTTTCGCTCTGCACGTGACCTTTACTTTGGAGATGTCTTTGGAGAAGCTTTATAAACATAAATATTATTTTAATGGACAGAACAGAGGTCGACAGAGTTAACATACTGATACCAAGTGTGAAAAAGGGGAAACTAGAAATGAACAGCTTAAAAGAAAAGAGGTAAATGCTAGGAATCGACTATTCGGATGAATCATCCGAGATGATCTCGTGGAAGCTTTGTCTAAGGAAGATCATATAAAAAATATAGAAGAGAGTGAACACGAAAGGTGAAGTGAGGAGTCTGCGAGCGATTCTGAAGATCTTAAACCCAGAAATGACCAGTGATTCCCCGAATGTAGTCAGAGCAGGAGAGGACGAAATAAGCGACGACGAAGTGTAGAACAGTGTAAATTCGAAGATAACCTAAAATAATTAAATGTAGTGCTGTATAGGTGAAGTTTCAAAATAATAGGACCGTAAAATAATTCAATGCAAATTTGATTTGATTTCAATTTAGCGCCCCTTTCAGCATCAAGGCTATGTAAGACGTGGACCTACTGTTTAACGTGGGATCCGAACCACATGAGCTCCCACCGGGAATCGAACCCGGAAATCCCACGCCAAAGGCGCGTATGCTAACCGCTTAGCTACGAGTGAGCTCTAATTGGATATAAAATGCGCTGTGAATTTTGTTTTGTTCTTATATTTATAGAGTATTTATTTTACTAATTTACTATTGCATTGCTAATTTTAGACGAACCGAAGAGTTGACAAAAAGAAAAGTTCGTCATCAGATTTAGAATTTTCAATAAAACCAGTGCGTAGTTATCTATCTAAAGAAATATGTAACGAAAAAAAAAATATTTTTCCAAATAAGATATAAAAAACAGTACATGTCTAATTCTAGGTTCGTCTAATAGTTATTACTGTAAAAGCTACAATAATAATAAAAATGTTATTCCCTCTTAGTCAGAAAATATACAAAATTACGTTTCTAATACAAGAAAAATGTTTAAAACGATATTTGCAACACATTATTTTCGTGCGGACCTTTTGACCGCGCGCGACTACTCGCGTTACTTTTACAGCGCGATTTCTCGAGGGTTAATAAAACTTCACGATTTCTTTCTATTGTTCTGCTATCTGTCCCTGTCAGATTTACATCATACTCCTGCGGTATAATCTAGTGAATACCATTCAGCTCCAGACTGTTGCTGTTATCTTTGATTATCCTTATAATGTACTCTAGAACGAAGTTGAAAAATAACGGCGACAATACATGTGCTTCTTTCGGGAATTCTTAACGTGGAAGCTCGTGGCAAGAATTTCCCTACTCCGATTTTAATTTGAGATTCATTTGAACACATTTTAACTAATCTATCTAGGTTTTTTGTATTCCAAATTCTATAAGAATGTTGTAGATTGTTCCCCCTAAAGAAGTCATTGCTTTTCTAAAATGAACGAATAGTTGATGTACGGGATATTGTATTCCCATTTCTTTTTGAGTATTTATCTAATAGTAAATACCTTGTCGATAATTAATCGATTTCGCCTAAATCTGTACTGACTACCTCCAATAACTTCATCTGCGTATGGGACCAGTCTTCCTAATAGTATATCTGGGAGGATTTTTATAGGAACTTAGCCCAAGAGAGATGCCTCAATAATTATTATAATCAACTTTTGTCGCCTTTCTTGTGAATTGGAACAATTATTGATTCCTGCAGTTCTTGTGTAATTCCTCCTTGTCCCAGATGGGAAGAATGAGTTTTTGTATCATGTTAGACGAGTTTCCCCTCTAGGTAAAATTTACACAACCCGAATTCCTTCTTTGCTTGGCCATTTGTCTTTTTTTAAAACGATTTTCTTTACAGCAATTTGAAGTTATGTTCGGCTAGGTTCTGTTACATTCGGATCTCCCATTTTATCATTAACAAATTCAACCCCTTTAATTGATGATATCAATCGTTTGTGAATGAAAAACACTGTTCACAGTTGGGGTTTTTTATTATCTTCCGCGTAAAAATCTTTGAGTTTCCAGACTTCACTGTTCCATTTCAGTCCGATCTAAATTGTTGAACTCCTACTACGTCCAACCTATACTTTTCTAATTCGTTCGTTAGAGGTTTCAAGTCCGTATATTCTATGCTCAAATGTCATGTTAATTTTACTTTGTTGGGATCGTGTCAAGTTATCAATTGTGCCAAATATCAATCGGAGGTCTTGCCAGATTGTGGGAGGCTTCTCTGAATGTTTCTGAGAAAGCTGATTTTTTACAGGATGAGTTTTCTAGCCTCACTCCAAATCGACACCTTCAAGCCATGAGACTATAGGGTATGCCCCTTATTGTCCAGATCTTGACCCTAGGAGTTACAATCCTTTTTCAGAAATTGCTTTAGCTCTTTGCATTACAGAGATTGACATGACGTATGACACCGAATTCCAGAATGTTATTTGTTCTGTAATTAATCGGTTGCTTACTACACAGCAGTCATCAGGAAACTTCTAGTACGGTAGAATAAGTGTTCAACAGATGTCGTGTTTATACGGAAAAATATATAAAGCTGAGCAGAATATTTTGTCTGCATTGTACTATTTTGCTTATGGTTGGAAATCGGGCTATAAACCTAGAGTAAAAGACATTCGACTTGAAGATATAGATAATTTCAAATGTTTGAGAATTAGTTCGACGAGAGACAGTTACTGCACCAACTAGACAACATCAATAATTGTCTACGCCAAGGAGGCTTGGATCAATAAAAGAGAACTCTTAACTAGGAAGTTAAGTATTGAACTAGAAAAGAAGTTGGTCAAGTGCTACATATGGGATATTGGACTGTACGGTTCAGAGCTTTGGACATTACATAAGTTAGAAAATAAATGTTTAGAGAGCTTATAAATGTGATGGTGTAGGAACATAATGAATTTAAATGTACGGAGAGAGTAACAGACGATGTTTTAAATTGGGTAGAAGAAAAGATGTTTTTGACCAGAATCATACGTATTGAGACCAATTGGATTTTGCACGTCGTGATAAGAAATTACTTCTTTATACCGACATTCAGGGAAAGATGGAAGGAAACCAAAAAGAGTAAATGCAGAAGAACACAACTGATAGATGATCTGGAAAAATAGAATAAAATGCAGGGAGATGAAAAAGCTGATGATAGAAAAATATGGCGTTTCCAGAAAATAAATAAAAATATAGAAAAATAAAGAAAAATAAATTATCTTAAAAATAAACAATAAAAATAAAAAAAACTAAAGCTACGGGCTACTGCACTAAACTAACTCATTTCAATTTCTTAAAATAATCTCGGTTTCCAGTAATCATAAATGGTTACGAACACAGTTTTATAAGACGTTTTCGGAAAATTTAGCTCCAAGAAACTCACCGCACAAAAATAATCTTTAGATTGTATATTTCTCTTTAAGAAATTTCTTGATACAATATGTGAGGGTTGGTAATGGAACATTTGTGTGTAAAACAAAATTGCAGAAGTCGTACTTCACAAAAAATCTGTGACAATATCATCCCAAGAGTAAACTATCTCTTGTGAGTGTTCTCACGGATATTTTTATGGAACATTACAGGAATATTTATCAAATATATATCTGTGACATAAGAACCGAATTGCCTGAACCCTTTCCGAGAAAGAAGTCTGAACAAAATTTATCCCAAGACTAAACTACGTCTTGTAAACTTATTCGTAAGGAGTAATATACGTCACATTATCAACTTATCATTGAAATACTTATTTTTTATGAACCAAATTGCATGAGATATTTTTTTAAAAAAAATCGTTGAAAGAAACTAATCCTTAAGGACAAACAATCACTTGTAGACGTTTCAAATGAAATATACCATATTGTCAAATTATTAATGCAATATTTATTTATAAATATGAACAAAATTACCTGAGTCGTTATCGATGAATTCACCCTAATAACTCATCTGCAACAATAAAAAAACTGAGTACATTTTCTCAACAAAATCACCTGCATAGATTTTTTCTGTCATCACCAGAAAGCACTTTCCCAAGAATAAAATTTTTCTCCTATATTTTCTCCGGACAAATGAAATATTTCATATTAGCAAGTCATTAATGAAAGAGTTATTTATAAATTATAAAAAGAATCGTGCGAGTTGATTTTCAGAAAATCATCAGAAAAAAATCACTATAATAATAAACTACCCATTCTGGATTTTTACAGAGATATTGCGTCTATGAGAGCATAGAGTTGCTGTTACAATCTTTGGTTTGAGAAATATGGACAAAATCTTTGGGACCGCTTTTTTCTCTTTTTCACAAAATTGCAAATTTTGATTTTCAATCTTCAGCAAACTCTCTTTTATTTTAAGGGTAGAAAGAATATTAGAAAAACACCCTGTAAAAATTACACAAAGATCTGAAATATAAAATTAAACTTCGTCTCGATAGGTTGCACAGTATGGATTCTAGACACATGTACAGGTACAACACGAGGAACGAACAAGCAGATGGATAGGAGTCGAAAAATAACTTTTTGAATATTTCTGACTCGTGAAACGTGTAAATCCGTTGAAACTTTGAATTTCTTTTCTTAGGAACACCAAACTTTCTCTCATTTCGTCACTCGTAATTAAAAAGGCACTCATTAGTCATAGGACCTGCCAACAGGCATCATACAAATATATACACAAGGATAAATGTGGGGGGTAAAGCGGGAATACGTCGTCCTTCCACTTGCAGAAAATATCTCTGGCGTCCCACCAATTTCTAAAAAAATAGAGCGGGCAAAGATAGGCATGGGGCACGGAGTGACGTCATGTGTCCACCTATTTTTTTAGATCCACTTTTAAATATGCGTTACAACTCTTGGCAGACGACACCATATATAAAACGAAATTTTAAAAAAAATCATTAGTGATATCTGCCTTCGAGATCGAATAATAATTTGTTCAAATGTGAGAAGACGGCGTGGACCTGATATTGCTGATTAACAAGACGCACGACAACAAAGGTCTCATTATCTTTGAGGAAAAAGTATTTGAGTTACGTAATGGTGTATGGTAGTAAGGACTCGGTGCAACAAATTTCATAAAGAGGGGTCACAGATCTGGAGTCTGAGCATTAACATTAACAGAGTGACATGAAACATTAGTGGAAAATGAATAAGTAGAGAAAAGTGAACGTCAAAACATTCATGTTTAGACACGAGTAAAAGTGTATTCACACTTCTAATTTTCTTATTCTGCAACGTTACACAACCAACAATACTGTTAAGCTTCGTTGAATTAGAATTAAATAAGGCTTCATGCAAGTGGACCAGTCTTTTCGAAACATGTTAGTGTGGCAAACTTCAAGAAAATAGAAAAATATGCATGCTTCTGCCACAAATAAAAAGTCGGCTAGAAGACACCATTTAGTATCAACAGAGTGTGCCGACGCCTTTTGTCAATTTAGACGCCGTGGTGCAGGGTATAAAGTCCCACACAAAATTATTTAAAAAAGAGTCATTATAATGGAATTTCGGTGAGTACTTTAGAAATACGAAAAACGGTTGACGATAGAGATATCAAAATTTTAATATAATTTGAACAAATTTCTCTAATTCCATTACTACACTAAAACTTATAAAGATTTTGATCAAAAATTTACTAGCGTATAGAATATGGTTGTATCACATACAGAAAATCTGATTATATAATCCGTCCACGAATCATGATAATTAATGTTGAATGTTCCCTTGGATCACACGTTCCCATATCTTCTTCCACATAATTACTTTATGTTAAAAGTTCATTCAGATCACACTTTTGGTATTTAGTAAAATTCTTCATAATTACTAGGATTATTACATAGCCATTGAAAATAAGAATTGAAAAAGCGAAAAACGCTCGTAGTTTTATAACACAAAATGCCACAAAAGACTATTCAGATGGGACTCTTATTCAACTTCAATTGATTTTACTAGTCACTTTTCAGAAAATACTGTATATACTTATCCATATTATGTCGAATATATTACAAATCTCCAAATTATAAAGATATTGAAGACAAAGTCCTATAGTTTCTCTGAAAATTACACCATTTTCGATGCTTAATAAGAGCATATGTTCTCGGTCTGTTATTCAATTTTCCAATGCCCACAATGCCTTCAGTTAACTACCTCGAGAACAATACTAGTTCCTATTCTTACCACCCATTCGAAGTGGCGGTAGTATTAAATGATTTTTTCTAATAGAATTTTGATCTTACAACATGCTACAACATCCCACCCTCTGGGAAAAAAATGATATCATCAATTTTTTTCCTTCTATCTTATTAAGAGATATATTAATGTAAACAACAATAAGTTTCCACTCAATTCAATCTCACCAAAATTAAAATTAATAATCGAACGAAAAGGAAAATCCCCATAATGACATTCATACAACATTCACGCTAATCATTCTAACCATTCAAGCATTACGTGACGTGATAAACAATGCAATTAATTAATTACAGCTACAGATTTTATATTATTCATTAATTAGCAATTACACTTATAACTTTCCTCTCTATGAACAATTACAGACCTGTAATTTACATTAATGACATTTTAAGTATTATTTCTTTTTCTCTGTATGGTTTGGTTAAACTCACATGAGTTTTTCTAATATCTTTAGTTTAAGTGTAAAATTAAATTGAAACAAGCGATACCATAAACTACCATATGGCTTTAATCTCCTCAAATTTCGCAACGCATAACTTAGCCCCATGTTATCTACTTTTTATTCAAAAGGAGCATGAGAGAGAAAAGTTTTAAATCGTTCCATAGTTTCCACTACAGCCATTAATTCAAGAAGGAATATGGGTTTATTTACGTCATGTTTCCTCAAACGCCCACTATAAAACCCTAAAGGAACTTCTTCCCCTTTTTCGTTTAATTTAGAAATCATCCCTCCTACCGAGGTTCTGGAAGCATCACTTGACAGGAAAAATCTCTTATTGAGGTCTGGTAATGTAAGCATTACGTGACTTTAACATCAATTTAAAATTGCTCAAGGCAGATTTTTGCTCATCTCCACATCTAAATTCTACCTTCGGGCTTCTCACCTTATTCAAAGGGTCCATAAGATCTTGAAAATTGGGAATAAACTTGGCAAAATACTGAAAAAATGAACATAAGCTTATTAAAGCTTTCCTATTCCTCGGAGATGGTAATTTTTTAATTACTTCTTTTCTCCATGTAAATATAGCCGTTTTCTATTATATGGCCCAAATAAGAAATCTTACGTTGAAAAAGGATACATTTGTTGAAAGACAATGTAATGTTATTTTCTTCAAAATCGAAAAAAAAACTTCTCTAAGGAGCTTTTTATGACTTTCAATGTCTGCAGTGTGAATTACTAAATCATCTGCATACCAGGTAACACCTTTATCCTTTAGATGATACGACAATTTAGTGATTAATTTACTTAAAGCAAATGATCCGCTTGCTATACCGAAAGGAACATACCTATATTCGTATAATCCCCGATAAGTAAGAAATGCGGTATGCTGAGTCCTCGTGTAACTTTATCACGTGATACCCATGATGTATATCTAGTTTAGAAGAATTTACTATTGAATAACTCACTCATGATATCTTCCATTCTCGGGGTGTACTCAGAATTTAGTAATATTTTTTATTAATTTTTTGATAGTTAACGATTAATCTCTTACCACCATCTTTATTCCCCACTAGGAAACAGGGAGAGGCATATGCACTGTCACTTTCTCGAATAATATTTTGTTCCAATAGGTTATCTAATATTTTATCCATTTTGTTTTGGCGATCGTGATTATCGGATAAGCTTTTTCCTTTACCGGCTGGTCATCATTTAATATGATCTGATGACAATATGATCTGATGACAATATGATCTGATGATTAATTAGGCACCTCTCCTACATGTTCTTCAAATATACCTTTAAATTGAGTCACTAACTCATTTACATAATTTTGTAACCCGCTATCTAACTCTAAAGCCTCAGGGACAACGAACTTTTTCCTATTTCTTAACGAATCGCTACCCTTAAGTTTAACTTCCTTACTTGTATTTAAAATAGAATTATGGATAAATGGTCAGTTTCGTTTCATGGAATGGCCTTTCAAGTGTTTCTTCTCTCTCACCTATATTTAACCTTCGCCCCACTTTATGCTTTCCTTTTTTCTTTATTAATACCCTTCAAATGGTACTTTTCTCCTACATTTTTATTCCCCTTTTCTTCGTATGGAACAAACAATTTATTGTGAAAACAATCAACACCGCCAAAACTCACTAACGTTTCTTCTTTTCTAATCTCTATGTGTGATTGACTCAATCGATCATACAGACGAATAGTCCTGTTTTCTTCCATACCTAATACTAACCTATTACTTCTAAAATTAATAGTAACCTTCATTTCCTTTTACTCATTAACCCTTAATGTAAACATTGGGTTTAGATATTTCGCTAAATAAAATTTTATTCTATATACCCTATTCAGCAACTTTAGGGGCAGAGTAACAGATTCCTTCAATGTGACAGTTTTATTATCAACACCTTTACCAATAAACAAATCATCAATCACTTTGAATTTATTATTTATTTTGTTATTCCATTCTCTAAAAGCCCTAGGATTTATCATGCTGATAGTTGAGCCAGTGTCTACACACCCTCTCAATCTTTTACCTAAGACAAAAGGCTCTACGAAGGTAGCAACACTGCCTTCCTTAGTAAAGTATTTATTGCTATTTACTCGAACACTCAAGGTATCATTCACTGTTTTACTTATTCTATCATTATCCCTACTATTTCCCCCTTTTCTTGCCTATATCTTCCATTAACTTTACTACCTCCTCTACCATTCGCATTCCTCTTTTCCACTAATTGTAAACTATGCAACCTTCTTGACAAATTCAATGCTCTTTTCAAATTACACTTGCTGGCATAATGTGGTTCTCCACATTCAAAACATGAGACAGCCTTTTTCAATCATTTCTTTTTAACATTTTCCTCACTTCCGGAAAACTTATTAATTGCCTTATAAATATTAACATTCTTTAAATGAGTAACATATGAAAATAAGTCACTTTCAAATTCCTGCAGATTAACTGGAACTCGAACCCCGTAAATATCTCTTGAGTAGCGGAACTGCACCACTCAATATAATTTCTTTCACGTAAACCTCATTCAAGTTTCCATGTAATATTATATAACTATCTTTTACTTTTTCTACAAAGTGAATTGGATCTTCACCTACAGATTGTATTGTTTCAACGTAATTACGTGATACAACTCTTCTATCTAAGGAAGAACTCAAATTTTTAAACACTTTGTGAGCAAGCATCAACCAATTATCACATTTTCTCATATATTCTAAGATCTTAGCAAAATGACCTTACTTTTGCTCAAGGCAACCATTACTATTGATTCATATGGATAAACATTGCCCTTATTCAAACTCACTAATTACAGTAAAAAATTAAACAACAACAAATCATCG
Organism: Thermobia domestica; assembly: GCF_964235325.1. Taxonomy (NCBI): domain Eukaryota; kingdom Metazoa; phylum Arthropoda; class Insecta; order Zygentoma; family Lepismatidae; genus Thermobia; species Thermobia domestica. The sequence continues at coordinate 306,447,326 of NC_137455.1, forward strand.
CTTCCGTCACGAGAATTGATTTCTTTACTTAAAAATTGCAAAAGGAATTATTAGCAACACCTATCGTAATTTTCTCCAAATTAGTGCTAAAAGATCTAAATGTATTTCCCACATTTTGATTATTACTAACAAATTGTTCAGTTATTCTTGGAAGTCTTAAATTCTCGTGTAGTTCATTACTATGTGGTAATTCTTTGTATTCGTCAAAGAATTCAGTTGATTCTCTATCGCAATGTAAAGTATTAAACATCTGATTTTCACATTCATTTAATTCAAGTCTGTTTATAAAAATATCAGGAGTAACTGACCTTGCGCAAGTATCTACTTGTGGTACACCTTGTCTACCTGATAACAAGCTAGGTACGTTGAAGCAGACAGCGCTCCTAGCCATAATAAATAGATCACCTACCTCGTAAGCCGGCTCACGTCCTTGTCTTTCTGAATAGCTGTCGACTGACCTTCTATCCCTTGTATTTTCATATCAATTGTAGATTCCTTCGTGTCCATTCGAAAAATGATTTAACACTAACTGTGGAATACGTTCCACATAATTTTCAATTGATGTTATATTCTCTAAACTAATATTATTAACCACAAACTTTAGAATTATCACTTTTCTTTCCTTCCAAGCGAATCAAACAGGTGATCCCAGCCATACATACACTGAACACGGTCGTAACTGCTCTCATCTTCTCCCCACTCCAACAACCAAGACAAGACGAACGCATAACAAACATTAACAAAATGCTCAACATTTTGTTGGTGTAGCAAACTCAGACTGAAAGTTTTATGCCTAGTATTTTCTTGCCTTTTTTGTCCAACTAAAAGTACTTGTCACAATTCTTCCCCTAAGCAAAGTTTTCACACTCACAATTAATTAAATTTATAAAATGCACAGATTGGAAAATTGAACTTTGTGCCCATGTCTGTTATCAACTTAGACGCCGTGGTGCAGGTTATAAAGACCCACAAAAATTATTTTTTAAAAAAAAGTCATTATAATGGAATTCGGGTGAGTGCTTTAGAAATACGAAAAACGTAGTGACGATAGAGATATCAAAATTTTAATGTAATTTGCACAAAATTCACTAATTCCATTAGTACACTAAAACTTATAAAGTTTCTGATCAAAAATTTACTAGAGTATAGAATATAGTTGTATCACATACAGAAAATCTGATTATATAATCCATCGATGAATCATGATAATTAGTTTTGAATGTACCCTTGGATCGCACGTTCCCATATCTTCTTCCACATAATTACTTAATGTAGAAGTTCATTCAGATCAAACTTTTGGTATTTAGTAAAATTCTTCATAATTACTAGGATTATTACATAGTCATTGAAAATAGGAATTCAAATAGCGAACAACACTGGTAGCTTTATAACACAAAATGCCACAAAAGACTATTCAGATGGGAATCCTATTCAACTTAAATTGATTTCACTAGTCACTTTTCAGAAAATACTATACATATTTATCTATACTGTGTCGAATATATTACAAATCTCCAAATTATAAAGATGTGAAGACAAAGTCCTATAGTTTCTCTGAAGATTACACCATTTTCGACGCTTAATAAGAGCATATGCTCTCGGTCTGTTATTCAATTTTCAAATGCCCACCATGCCTTCAGTTAAGTACCTCGAGAACAATACTAGTTCCTATTCTTACCACCCATTTGAAGTGGCTCTAGTATTAAATGATTTTTTTTTCTAATAGAATTTTAATCTTACAACATACTACAAGAGCGATTGATATTGTGACAAACTCACAATCATATTTTATTTAGCCTTAAGCACACTAAGGAAAAATTAATGCTGTTCAAACATTCATTTTATTTCACTGTTTGCATTATATTGTAAAATATCGAACTGTATTACATTATTTGTTTTACCATTGCCTTTACTTTTATTAGTTATCAGTTTTAATGTTCAACTAAAACTTTATGAAAAAAACATCAGATCTAGGTGTTTTGAATCTCGTCTTTGTTTTAGGAGAATATGTTTTTATCAGTAGAACCATTGTGGATTCTTTCTTTAAAAATGTAATATTCTTCTTCTTCTTCTTCTTCTTCTTCTTATTATTATTATTATTATTATTATTATTATTATTATTATTATTATTATTATTATTATTATTATTGTTGTTGTTGTTGTGTCATAAATGATAACGGGAATATTTTCAGGTGTTATGTTACTGGTCTCTAGCATGTTCAAGAAACGAAACAAACAAAAATAAAAAACGAAAACGAAAAGGAATAACAAAGACAATCTAAGAAAGTAAACAAAAGATATGCAGTGTGTGTCACTTCAAGTTGCGAAAACCATTGCATCAGAAAAAAAACATGTCATATGTTTGAAATGTAAATAGTAATGTTTTGTCTGCACAGAACATGAATTTGTCTAATTTAATCCCCAATTAATAACACAAGCATGTTTTTATTAGAAGCATAGACGACATCAAAAGAATACGTGTGTTCTCTTGTAATACGCCGTAATATATCATTCGCTATCCCTTCCTATATTCTAAGTAATCGAAAACTGTAATTTCGTGAAGAAGAATTAACAAACATGAACTATAACATAATCAAATATTTTTAACGATGACGTTTCGGATAATGTTTTAATTGGAACTATCTCAACTGTCTCTTTCGCTAGGTTAATATGTGCATGATTCTTGCTTCTCATCTCTAGGTAGAGAACACTGAGCAAAGATAATTTATCACAAACCATGCAAGTACCATTTAAGTTAAAAGTATTAAATTAACTAATTGTAGATTTGAACCCAAGACCCTGGATTTCTAACCTAGTGCCTATAGCACGTCGCCTATACTTTGAATACTGCCTAAATCTCCTAAGTTGAAAGTTGTGTCACGAAATGATGGTTGGGAGGATAAGAACGGAAACGAAAGTTTGAATTTAAAAAAACACACAAATAAACACAGAAACTTTCGGTTTACCGAACGAAGGCTTTTGTAGCCAAGTTTCGGGTAGAACAACCCTCTTGAGGAAATATTGAGCATGACACAAATTTTTTTTCTACCATAGAAAACTGTGTCTTGGTAGATATTCAATTAATTACACTGAAATCTAAAGAAGCGTATTGTGCGGTAGAATAATACATTACTATATTTCAAAAAGATTTTTTCTCACGGGTTTACATTGTTTAACCCTACCTGGATTCAGTGTTTTGAGCAATCAGTCCATACAATATGCATCCACTGCGTAATTCAATTACGTTTACCAAAGCTATTCAAGTAGCAAATATGATTAAAATAGTTCTTTACATTTATTTTACTGTTGCAGTTCACACAACAACCTCTAAAAAGATAAAAGTCAGAACTGATCTTCGTAGATTAACATTAACGTTAATACAGGAAAAATCATTCAACTAGTCCTATATATTGAGCTTGTTAGAGAAAATTCTGTTGTGGATGGTTGGGTGAGTAGATGTCGCACTTGGCTTCTCAAATATCCGTTGGCTTGGGTTCGAGTTTCCGCCACCCCTATTTTATGATTTTCTCTAACGCTTGTACATGAAATAACATAAATAGAATTTAACACTTCAATCTTTTCCATTTGGAGCAGAACACGTGATCCTTGTGCTTCAATACTACATCAAACAAACGTTTCTTCATAATTTTCCTTTTTTTCAGCGGCAACTATATCCCTGTAGTTTGGTGTGTGAATAGCTAGCTGTGAGCGTCATACGTTCAAATCATGCTATTCAATCACAAGAATCACCTGGTTAACTCCAAATAGAAATCATTGAATTGTTACCTTGTATTTATGAATCCTTTTTCTAAACAAGCACTAGAAAAGAAGAATCACAAATAGTTGGCCGCAGATTTCAACACAAGAGATCTAATTGCTATTTTAATAGTCAAGTACAATATCAATTCAATTAACAGTCCAAACGACAATTCCTGCAATATATTTAATAGGTATATATAGGACTGGTTGTCATACTTTCGTTGTATTAACGTTAAGTGGTAAGCTATGAAGATCAGTTCTGATTTTTATCCTTTAACAGCTAGCAGTGTGAACTGCATCAGTAATCTAAAGGCCAATAACTATTTTATTTATTTATGTTTAATACTTGAATCCCTTTTTTAAGCATAATTAAATTACGAAGTCTATGTCTATTGTATGGGCTGATTGTTTATTGGCGGGCATATGTCTTTGTCCAGGTAATGCAGAGTGTGATAATTAAATCAGTCACATGTGTAGTTTGGTGTGGAGTAGAAAAAATCATAAAGCAAAGGCTTACCAACAAATCAAGTTATTAATATAAACTATGACAAAGATTATTGAATTGAAATACAAAATACGAAAGAAGTTATGTAACGAACAAACATGACGTAGAACATTTAAAGTGGAATCAAAGAAACCTATCGTAAACACACTAAAGAAGAATAACTTGCCGCGTAGTAATCGTGGTTCATCGCTCAAGGCGCTCGGCCAGTAATTTGGACGTCCTCCGATTGGATCCACGGAGTAAGTCTTTATTTTTATTTTAGAATTCTTGATGGTGATTTATCAGGGATGACACACATTTTATTGTGTTCAGATATTTAATTACTTGGATGTTTCATTACTTGATCTATGAAGTCTTCAGAAATAATAATAGTAACAATAATAATAAATATATCGTTGAAGATTAAAATTTAGGAGCTTTATATCGCACAAGAAATACCACTACAATCAAGTCCGTGACTTTTAGCCTGAATATTGCGGTTTTGTGTTGCGCACAAGAAGAGGAATTTTCCACCTCGTTTCTAAAACAAAACAGACAAACTCGAGAATTAACATTTTACATTCGAGCCGAGACAAGCTTATTTAAAGTATCCGCTCGGTTTGGAAAGCAGAATCGAGACGAGATGGAAAGTATAATAAACATTTCTCATCTTACCTCGAAATAGTGTATGCCCGTTCTATAAGTAATAATTCCTCTGTAGACTGAATCTTGTATACAATTTTGCACCTTTGTATTTCGGAGCTCTGTGTAGGTATATTTGTAGCAAAGATTTTATAATTACTTCTGCATATCCTAAAAGTTAGTTTATTATATGCCTCATTGTTCAGTGATATTAAGTTATTATATACAGTTATATTCCATAAAAAGGTACAGTAAAATACTTTCTAGAGGAAAGATCAGTGCAACGCTTTTGTTCATCTTTGGGTAGTTGTAGTTGTGTGCGCTGGTGTTCCGAACCCAAACCCAAAATCCCGACTTTTTTGAGTTTTGCCTAATTTGAAGCAAATTTAAAATTTTGATATTATTATTATTATTATTATTATTATTATTATTATTATTATTATTACAGAATTTTTGTGAATTTAATAGCTCACCCTGTTGTAAAACGGTTAAGTGCTTTCTTTTTGTTTATTTCAGTCGCAACCTGCTCAGTTCTCAAGTTTGTGTCTCTGGATCTATCCTAGTTCCCGCGCAGTGTGCATTGTGCAGGACAAACCCCGTGTTTATAGGTTTTCTCTTGGCTCTGTTTCCTCCCACTTTCTTCATTCCATTTCTTACACATTCTCATAATCGACGTCTGCTTTAGCTTAGCCGGCATCGCCATGGAGCGTAAAACTTAAAAACATTATTTTTCGGAGGACTCTTGTGAGTTCAGTAGCCCTACTTTCTATATGAAAGTTTGCTGGAAACCTGTCTTTTAACATTTAGCTAGTTGTAGGGACGTACGCAAGGAGTATGACTGGTGGCCCGGATAATTCTCTCCAATTCCGGCTATTTTGTAACTTTTGGCTAATATTAGAGTCGGTCGGCTAATATTTTAATAGTCGGTCCTCATTCCGAATTTATCTTCTATATTATTATTATTATTATTATTATTATTATTATTATTATTATTATTAATATTATTAATAATAATAATAATAATAATAATAATAATAATAATAATATTACTGAAGATTTGAGATCTCAATAATACGTCCTAATCCAACAAAATTAAAACATTTTTGGGTTATTTCAGCGGTATAGTTACAAGCAAAATTATATACACCCCAAAATTCTGTAATTCCATTACTTAGTTTCCAAATAGTTTTAAGTTATGATAACGCCTGAACAGATGCAACCCAACTTACAAATAACTTTTCTCGGCACTAACTGCAGTCAGTAGCACTGAGTCATATCGTTATGCAAAGAGAATTGTGAGTAGATAATGTACGAAACAGTTCTCTATTCACAGATGAATCTCAATTGTTGCGAGGGTGTTGCCCGAAGAACGCCAAATATTATTCTTAATATTGTTGTGTATGTAATATATTATTTCCTTCAGAGAAATAACCACTTGAGAATGCTCCAAGAGCGTTGCTAGTACGAACATGAAAAGAATGGGGAGATGGAGCTGAAAGATTAACTATCATTGTTCCTAGACGCAAAAGTAAATCCTTTTATCCGCACTTTCTTCTCTTCCTCGCAAAAATTAGCAAAATATCACCTCTTTATTACTTAGTTCTCGAGATGTGGCTGCTCAACTATGTACAAATTCGAACGTTTTGGGTCAATATGTTGGGAACGGTGGCCAGTTGGCCAGTAGACACTTAATCAGTTGCCATCAGTAAATATGTGGTACCAAAATGTTCAGCATCCTCTTAGGCATTGATCAACATCAATGTGATCTATTTGTAACTTACAGTTAAAGAAATTTGGCTTCTTAAATCTCCGGAGATCTGAACTATCTTTTCGGCAACATCATGGAAACGGTAAGTCATAGAGAGATGATATTTGTGTTAACTAATATCAAATCAAATGGTAAACTTTTTGGTACCAATATTAATTGGAGTCCACTGGCCAACTGATCATTGGCTAAACCCGTGACCAGTGACACAATTTCAACCGATTACTGTTTGGTATGAATATATTTACCATCCTTTTAGATATCGATCAACACCAATATTATTTTTCTAAGATTTACGGCTTCCGAGATATGGTTTCTTAAATCTCTGCAAGTCGACCATTCTTTGGTCAATATCTCGGGAACGGTAAGAGTGAAGCGAAAAATTTAATCACTTTTGTGTCATAGCTTTTAATGCTCTATCGAATGCAGGGTTCAAAATTAAAAAAAAAAAAATAAGAGACAGACACACAGACATACACAATTCAGTAACAGTACTGACCGAATATGAATCAGAAAATGTTTGACACTAGATGAAAATATAAAACCCAGAAAAATTGCTTGAAATTCTCCTCATTCCAATTTTTTTTTTCGTTTTGAAAAGGAGAAAATCTTGCTTATCTCAATGAGTATGGGTGTGTGAAATTGATATTGAAACATTTAAAAAGTTTGAATCTGGGCGGGATTTGAACCCGGATCTGCCAGATAGAAGTTCAATATACTAAACAGTTACCTACTGCATCACTTCAATTTCCACCTAAACTATTAGCAAGTTAATATAGTTGCAGGTACTAACATATACAAGATACTAATCCTCGTATAGGGATACATTCCGTATAAGAGTGTCTCAGTGACTTACCTTAAATTAGCTTCTTTAACTCAAAACCAAGTTAGACCTTCGTCAATGGTGAAAATATCTCGAAGCGTTCTGAAAGTTGCGGCTACATCTTTGTTTTTAGCTGGTTCTGATTTACATTACTACTATTCGTCCTCACCTTAACGTCTAATTGAGGCGTGTATTTCCAAATCATGCTAAGTTCGTTTGATAGAATTCTTCAGAAACGAAAAAACCTATATCTTTTCACATTGAAACACTATGGTAACTGATGTCAAACAGAATTTACCACAGAGCCCGTGGCTAAGCGGTTAGCGTACGCGCGTTTGGCTCGGGTGTTCCGGGTTCGATTCCCGGCGGGAGCTCATGTGGTTCAGATTCTACGTTAATCAGTAGGTCCACGTCTCATATAGCCTCGCTGCTGAAAGGGACGCTAAACTGAAATTCAACTCAACTCAACTCAGAATTTACCACAGAAGATAGTGTCTTTCCATAAAATAATTACAAAATTTAATGTAGCAAGTTCCATAGTATATTCTTTTATATTCAATTATAAAATCGGACATTTACTTCGCATGTCTTGGAAATCCATTCTTCGATTTCCAAAGAAGAAAAGACGGAAGACATTATCTTCGCATTCTTGAACTGTATCAACAGTTGTTGAGATAGATAGTTCTATTTTTATCTTCCGTAAGTACTCGTATATTTTCATATTTTTGTATGAGGGCTTTTAGCAGAGTGGCAATCCCGGGATACAATCCGAACTTTCAAATGTGTTTTTTTTTTATTCCAATGCATTGTTTACGTAATTGGTATTGACATTGTAAGTCTGTTATACTTTTATTATTGAAAATTGAAATGAAATCTTTAGGTTTTACGTATGACGGTTATTGCCGGCTAGGCTAAAGTGGACAGAGAAAATGAGGAATGAATGAAAATGTTGGAATGAGAAGAGGTGGAGGAAACGAGAGAATCCCGAGTAAATCCCCACACACGGTGCTTGTCCATTACTTTATTCAAATTCTTATTCTTATTCTTATTCTTATTATTACTATTATTATTATTACTTTACTATTATTGTTATTAATACTGGAGAGACGAAACTTTGCTTCATATTTTAAATTTATTAAGTTTTAGATTGAGTTTTGAGTCTTTTTTTTTTTTTTGATATTGAACATATCTGAAACGGTGAAGTGGTATAATCATTAATATTTCTAACAGTAGTAGCAGTAGAAGAAATCTAGTAGAAATTTATAAACAATTGCCGGGAAACTTTCTGTCTGATCATTTGTATGTTTGAAACATACTAACGATATGACTTACGTTTTTAACAGTTGTCCGCTAAACTCGTTATATTCCCAGATAGTACGAATCAAGGACGATACGGCTGACGTCATCTTTCATAGTTCACTTTTCTATCGTGAGTGCAACGTCAAGTTTTGATTTTGTACAATGTAGAAAAATATAACATTATGTATACAACCTGAAACTCGAGCTACCCCATGAGGAAAGCGTTGGTGTACCAGCGATATGCAACTAGGTACATAACGCCAAAATCTTTGCAACTTCGTTGGTACGATCCGCAGTGATCCAAATTCCGTTTTGATACAAATACCGCTAGCGGTAGAAACGCGACGAAACGCCAAGGAATCGCAAAACTACCCCCCAAAATATTCCCTATTTCCGTGGTGTTTTACATTAGGGTAAACCTTAAAAAATACCCAAAGGTAGGCTCGAACCATTATCCGTATAATTACTAGTCGCTTGTTCTTTCGACTTCACCACGAAGTTGATGATCTAAACTTCGCATGCAGAGGGATAGATCGTTGTCTTTTCAATTCGACCAACAGAGTGCTCTTTAACCGTGTATATACGAAGATATCCGTTTGTGATAAGATAAAATAGTTTCCCATATAATTTTATAATAAAATCACAAACATCTCTTTACTTTATTTTCAATTCCCTCATATTCACTTTCTAATGATTGGCGACAGTCGCCATCCAAGTTCATACAATTATACGCACTTATTTCAAGAAAGTTCACATCACAATGTAGAGGCAGGGGTTACTCTTTGGGTTGGAATATTTGCGACTGAGATGCAAAGAGTTTAAAGTACGCAATAAGGAATACTACTCTATATAGCATACTCTAAATGTCGAATTCATCCTAAATATCATAAGTGTCCTAAATAGAGTATACACTACACTACTTATGCAATTTCACAGTTATTGCAATTACAGAAAATCATATAGCTACATAAAATGTAAGTGATATAAGTAATTAACTCACATGACTTCGTTGCTAGTACACACGAATGAAAATGCAAATTCCTTGATTTGTCTTCATTTGTAAGTTTAATGTTTGGTTTAACATATCGAGCTTGATATGGATAAAGATACACAAAAGAATTTAAAGCAATCAGCTATTTTATAACACAGTATTATTATTGCATTATTATTCATATAGTTTGACTGGTATTGAAATGAATGACAAAACCCCAGAGAAGCGTTCAATTTTAATTATTTTGCCTCCTTGCAAGTATGCAACACATGAGAACTGAAGTGTTTAATTCAAGTCCAAAATTAAAGTGCTCCAAGTACTTATTTTACAGAGTATTCTGCCCTACTTTAGAATTCCGTCGCATGAGTCCCTAGTATTCAGAATGAGGTTTAAAGGATCATCTTGCCAAAACGTGCGATACTCTACTAGATCCCACAGTTTCCGGGGGATAATACCTCTGACCACTGGCTCTATTCCTTGGAACCCCGCGGAGGTGAGGCATCTCTAGACCCCTTTTGTTTGCTTCTCCTCCAATTTCGTGAAATTACGTTCCTGTCAAGAGGGCTAAAATCTTTTGCTAGGAGGCCAAAATCTGAACGCCCTCCACTGAGCAAAACAGCCAATAATACGATTAATTGATTATCACCTCGAGGGACTTCTATCTTATTAAATTTGGAAAGACCACCGTATACTCTCCAGGGGCTAGTAATCAGGTGTTCAGTAAATTCATACAGCTTTACTGAAGATACCTAATTAATATGACGTTATGACAAATTTGCGAATTGTAATTCATTCTTTTTAAAGTAGGCCACTAAATTTTGCCTGACAAAATGGTGTCATGTTGTTATTGGTGTATTTGATTTTAGAATAACGCAGCCACACATTCTATAGAATAAACAATAAGGGCCCATGTGGCTGTGGCCGTACCCAAGGGGGCCCTTTAACATATATAGAGGTTGTTCAGCGTACGTTTGGCCGAATTCGTTCCTCCCTCCTCCCGGGCAGAAAGGACTCACCCGACCTGGCTCGTGGTGTCCTGCAGTGTTGTGCATTGGCTTCCTGGGAACGGAGCTGTTTCTCCATGCGGGCAAAAATAACGCGCAAAACAAGAACATTGTTGTGAGTGTTGTGTTAAATTTATTTCCAAGTGTGTGGGTTTACGCTCTGTGACCTAAATGCCGCCCAAACTAAGCCGATTTTGGGAAGGTTATGTTGCGGCTCTTTATGACGTCCACTTTAGTGTCTCTGTCATTTGAAAACGGTACAAGAAGAATGGTTCCAACATCAGTTTAAGTGGAATAAAAATGTTATTAGAAAGTACAAGGGCAACGGAGTTCCACCATTTGGATCAGCAACGATGTTGCCTAGGAAGCGGGAATACATCAAGGCCACCTCTACCATACAGAGGAAACTTTGCAAAATGGCAACACAAGAAAATCCGCCAACACAAAGGTGTATGGCTAATCGTCTTGACGTGCCTTTGGGGTCTGTGATTCGGACCTTACCCCATCTACTCAAGCTGGAAAAAGTCACGAAAGGTCGCGGCCATCTTCTCAGGGATGCCCACTAAAAGGAACGAAAGTGTAATCTGTACGAATGGCATCTGGCAAATCAAAGGTGGATGTACGTCGTAACGCTCGATGAAGCATGGATTTATTTTTCCGAGTGTGGCAAACCCAGAGCCATCATTTACCGAGAGAAAGGCGCAAAGAACTTCAGAAGCTGGGTCCGTGTCTGTAAAGAATCCTTCCTTTAAGGGTTCATGGTCGTTAATGGCTACTGTTATCGAGGTAAATTGAACATTCGTAGGGTGGCGAAGTACTACAAAATAAATTCGCTGTATTTTCAGGAGCAGATCATGCGGCCGATCTACGAGCATGAGATTCCGACAATGTACGAAAATGAAGCCAATTTGGTCTACATGGACAAGGCCTCATCAAATACCTCACGATAGTCTCTCGTATTCGAAAGGGAGATGGAGGAGGCAGGTGTTATACAGGTGATACCTTTTAGTGAAGTACCTGTTAAATTTCTAGATGCAAGTCCCATGGACTATTGTGGCTTTGGGAAAACAGCGTGTGACAACTGTGGAGGAGCTTCGAAAAGCTTTACAAAGGGAATGCAACAAGATTCCCCTCCCAGTTCTTGAGAAAAGTCTATTACAGTGGAAATTACGCTGTCGGGCTATTGTTAGGAACCAAGGGAAAAACGTCGAGCACTTACGGACCTGGCGCCATGGATTCTTCTAAATTTTTAGGTAAGTCGAAATTGGCCAAATGTAGACTGAACAACTTCTGTATCTGTTCACAGAACTATTTCTACTTCAGTGATAATATGTGAAAATATTATTATTATTATTATTATTATTATTATTATTATTAGTAGTAGTAGTAGTAGTAGTATTAGTATTATTACTATTGACTCAGGGGGCCCAGGCGGAAATGCCCACCCGGACCAGTTCTCCCTTTGCAGTAGGGACATCCTTTTGGCCGCAATCCTCGTATTCATCACGAAGAATCCATAAAGACCAACACGAACTATCGTCAGTCATATGCATGCGGTTATTATTATATATTAGCTTCCCAGTTGAATTGTTTCTAAAGAGAGCTCTGGGGGTCAAGAGTAACCCCTGCCTCTACATCGTGAAGTAAAAATTCTTGAAGTAAGTGCGTACAATTTTATGAACTTGAATGGTGAATGTAGCCAATCATTAGAAAGTGAATATGGGAGAATTGTGAAATAAAGTATATAAATCTTCGTAATTTTATTACAAAATTACATGGAAACCCATTTTATCTTATTTTATCTTTTCAGAAACGGATATCCGCGTATACACACGGTTAAAGCGCACTCTGTTGGCCAAATTGAAAAGTCAATGATTTATCCCTCTACATGCGAAGTTTAGGTCACCGCCTTCGTGGTGAAGTCGAAAGAAAAAGCTACTAGTAATAATACGGTTAGTGGTTCACGCCTACCTTTGGGTGTTCGTTAATGTTTACCTTAATGTAAAGACACCACGAATATAGAGGATCTAACATTTTTGGGGGGAGTTAGTTTTGTGATTCCTTGGCGTTTCGTCGCGTCTCTACTAATGGTGCCACAAGCTTCAAAACGGAATTTGGATCACGGCAGATCGTAGCTACGAAGCGGGATCGTTTTTGGCGTTCCGTCTCTAGTTGCATGTCTCTGGTACACCGACACTTTCCTCATGAGGTAGCATGAGTTTCAGAATGTTTACATAATGTTATATTTTTATACATTGTACGAAATTAAAACTTCGACACAAAATAATTTAATAAACACAAAATATTTTAAAAAGTACGGTTGAGTGTGCGGGCCATACATCACGTCTTCGCGGGCCAACTATTAGAGATTCAGATTTCCCCAGTATCGAGTAGACTGGATAAAATGTTGAACTCGAGAAACTGCAATGAGTATTAACGGCTTCTGAAGAAATATAATTATAAAGAATTAACCAAATAGCCATATTTAAACTCCAATTTCATATAACAATTTAGCCTCGATGCTCAAGCATGGCATTAAGCTTCGTGAAAAAACAAAGTTTATATTAATTGTAATATTGACACCTCCAATATAAAATAACATGGAAACTGTTCAATTTTTCTCTGTCTTAATATTGAAACAACTTTATTCGTTGCTCTCGCGATAGGAAAGTGAACTATAAAAGATGACGTCAGCCTTACTACCCTTGATTCGTGCTATCTGGGAATGTAACGAGTTTAGCGGACAACTGTTAAAACCGTAGGACACATCGTTAGTATGTTTAAAACATACGAATGATCAGACAGAAAGGTTTCCCAGCAATTTCTTATAAGTTTCTACTAGAGTATATCTTCTACTGCTAGTACTGCTAGAAATATTAATGAGTCAATCAATTCGCCATTTCAGATATGTTTCATATCAACAAAAAACTTCAATCTCAATCAAAAACTTCATAAAATATAAAATATGAAGCAATGTTTCTTCTCTCCATTATTATTATTAATAATAATAGTAGTAACAAAAAATGGACAAACCGCGTGTGTGGGTTTCCTAGGGGTTCTCCCGTTTCCTCCCACTCTTTTCGTTCCAACATTATCATTTATTTCACATTATAACCGTTCACATTTAGCCTAGCCGGCATAACCGTGGGACGGAAAACCTAAAGACTTTGTTCAAACTTTTCAATAATAAAATTATAACAGACTTACAATGCCAATTCCAATTACGTAAACAATCCCTCAAAATAAAGGAAGAAATATTTAGCAAGTTGGGATTCGTACATGGGTCTCTGCCATACGAGATTTATGCTTTACCACTCTTTTAACAACTCCTCATACAAAGATGAGAAAATAAACGAGTAGTTACGGAAAATAAATATAGAACTATCTATCTCTGCAAATGTTGATACAATTCAAAAAAGGCAAAGATAATGTCTTCCCTCTTTCCTTCTTTGGAAATTGAAGAATGTATTTCCAAAGCATACGAAGTAAAAAATATGTCCGATTTTGAACTTAACATGAAAGTGTATACTATGAAACATGCTACATTAAATTTTGTAATTATTATTTGTAAAGACACATTATTTTCTGTGGTAAATTCTATTAGAAATATCAGTTACGATGTAAAAAGATATAGATATTTCGATGTAAAAAGATATAGATGTTTCCTTTGTGAAGAATTCTATCAAACGGATTTAGCATGGTTTGGATGTACACGCCTCAATTAGAAGTTAAGGTGAGAGCGAATAGTGATAATGCAAATCGGAACCACTTAAAAACAATGATATAGCCTCAACTTGGAGAACGTTTCGTGTTGTTTTCATCATTCACGAAGGTCTATATAACTTGGTTTTGATTTAAAGAAGCTAACCTAGAGTAAGTCACTGAAGCACTCATATAAGGAATGTATTCCTATACCATGATTAGTATCCTGTATATGGTAGTACTTGCAACTATATTAACTAGCTAATAGTTTAGGTGGAAGTTGAAGAGACGCGGTAGGTAAGTGGTTAATATATTGAACTTCTGTTCGGCAGACCCGGGTTCTAATCCCGACAAGATTTAAACATTTCAAATGTTTCAATATTAATTTCAACCCTCATACTCATTGTGACAAGAAAGATATTTTACTTTGCAGAAAGAGAAATGTGTTTTAATGAGGAAGCTGTTCTGGAAGCTGGAGCTGTTCTGTCAATGTACCCAATCATCTACAAGCTTGTTTCAAGCAATTGCTCTGGATTTTATATTTTCATCTAGTTTCAAACATTTTCTGATTCACACTTGGTCAGTATTTTTAGTGAATTGTGTATGTCTGTGTTTCTGTGTGTCTGTCTGTTATTTTTCTTAAATTTTGGACCCTGCATTCGATAGAGCATCAAAAGCTATGTGACAAAAGTGATTAAATTTTTCTCGTCATTCTTACCGTTCCGAGATACTGGCCAAAGAATAGCCGACTTGCAGAGATTGAAGAAACCATATCTCGGAAACCGTAAATCATAGAAATATCATATTGGTGCTGATCAATATCTAAAAGGATGGTAAATATTTTCGTACCAACTAGTAAGCGGTGGCAATTTTCCCACTGGTGACTGGTTTAGCCAATGCTCAGTTGGCCAGTATACAACTAATATAGGTGTCAAAATGTTAACCATTTCCTTTGGTATTCATTAACGCCATCTCTGTATGACTTACCGTTCCCGTGATATTGGCCGAAAATAGCCAAATTCTAGATATTTAAGGAGCCATAGCTCGGAAACCATAAGTCGTAGATAGATGACGTTAGTCAATACCTAAGAAGATGGTTTCTTTGCCTGCACTTTCAAAGTTACATGTTATTTTTCTTCGTTTCAAAGCGTCTTTTGGATTTCTATAATGATCATATAAGTCAATAATCTTTAGCATAGATTATGTTAATATAGTTGTTCTTAAATCTCTGGTCCACAATTTAAATTTTCGTACACATTAAACTACAGATGTGATAGATTTAATTCTCATGCTCTACATTTGGTTCCAAAACAGCCGTCAATAAATTTTTAAGGACTTATGTCCACCACGATTCAAAACATCGATTAAATAAAGGGTTAAACAATGTTAACCCGCGACAAATATCTTTCTGACAGTTAGGAATGTATTATTTTACCACACAACACGCTTCTTTTAGACTCCAACGTAATTAACTGAATACCTCGCAAGACAAACTTGTTTCTATGGTAGGAAAGAACTATTGTGTCAACTAAAGATTTTTTACAAAATTGTTGTAATAAATGATACTTAGCTACATGACCCTTTGTTCGGGAAACAGAATGTCTCTGGGCTTATATTTTAACTGAAACTTTTGTTTCCATTCTTTCTCCGTCAGACAAACATTTCTCCGTTAGGAAACTTCGGGAGAAGTGAAAGAATAGCAGCAGGTTTGTAGACACTCGGTTACAAATCCTGGGGTTTTAGGCTCAAATCTACTGTAAGTCAATGTAATACTTTTAAATTTAATTTGTTCTTGCAAGGCGTGTGGTGAATCCTCTTTTGCTCAAAATTCTCCATCTAGAGATGAGATGTAAGAATCATGCACATATAAACCGAGAGAAAAAAATGAAATGAAATATTTGAGTTTTACGTCCCACGTTTATGCCGGTTAGGCTAAAGGAGACGGTGATGATGAGTAATGAATGAAATGGTGGAATGAAGAAAGTGGGAGGAAACGGGAGAACCGCGAGAAAACCCACGCACACGGTTTTTGCCCACCACAAAGTTCACTTGGCGGGGGCTGGGTTCGAACCCGGGACCCCACAATGAGAAAGAGGCTGGATATACCTCTAATTGAAATATTATCCGAAACACTCGTCGATACTCATATTTGATTACGTTTTAGTTCATTTCTTTTATTTTTCTTTACTAAATTAAAGTTCTCGACTACTTAGTATATAGCAAAAGATAGTGCATGATATATCATGGCTTATTACTAGAGAGCACTCGTATTCTTTGAGCACTCGTATCGTATATGCTTCTAATAAAAACATGTTTATATTATTAATTTTAAAATTAATTACACAAATTAAGCTCTTATGTTGTATGCACATCAAATATGATTATTTGTTATATTTGAAATATATGGCATGTTTTCTACTAATGCAATTCTTTTTGAAAATTGAACTGACACACAATACAAATCTTGTGTTTACTTTCTTAAATTGTCTTTCTTTTTCTTTCTTTCAGGTGTTTTGGCTATTTGTTATATTGTTAACATATGACACGTTTCTACTGGTGCAATGTCTTTTTGCAAATTGACCTAACACACAGTGCACATCTTGTGTTTGTCTTCCTAGGTTATCTCTCTCTTTTCTTATTCTTTTTATTTTTCTGATTCTCTTTTTGTTTCATTTTCCGAACATTGGAAACCAGTATATATAACTCCAGAAAATTCTTGTTAAATTTAATGTGTAAATGTGTAATAATAATAATACATTTAGAAAGTTAAAAACTACAATCGTTTGGCTGATAAAAAATATTCTCGCAAAACAAAGAGGGAAGTCCAATCATGTCGACCTGATAATTTTTGTCATAAAGCTTTATTTGAGATGTTAAAACTGGTAACTAACAAAAGTGAAGGTAACTTTGAGATAAATAATGTAAAACACTCAGAGATTTTCAAAATACTGTAACTTGTGAAATAAAATGAATGTTTGACGAACGGTAATTTTTCATTAATATGTCTAAGGCTAATTCAGATTTCTTTGTAACCTTCTGATCATATCAATCGCTCTGTAGATACCAAACGGCGTCTTTAACCTGATTTTTTATTCTTTGTAGAGGGAAGGATATTTTTCTATTTTTGCTGTTTGCTACATTGACATTTTTCAAACAAACTATAGCACTTCTAGAATGCCTTAAGTAGTTTTAAACTAATCAATCGTAAGAGATTTGTTGGTTATCAACGTTACGGAATATGAATATGGGAAGTGTTAATGCACTTTTGCTCGTGTACGTACATCATATAGCAACTGAGCGTTGTCAATGGCACTACTATAGAACACAAGGAGCATACTCACTCTCAGCAAACTTATATTCCTACCTAGAATTAGATAATACCAACTGGAGTTTACGGGTACGTGTATTCAGTCTCAGCAGATGTCCTAGAATTACCGATTCAACGCACTCTTTAGCTGTCTAATTTCAAATTCTGCACTCCCACTTTCCGGGAAATTTTCAATCTCGAAGACATTAGTTGATAGCTTAGGATATATTTAAAATATTCAAGTGTAAGTTCTCATTTCGGCAGTTGCCTGTCCATTGTAGAGGAGACACTTCTCAAGTTTAGGATGCTATTCATCTCTCTCTCTGTGAGTTTAGCGGAATCGCCTAGTATCTCCAACCGGTTATAACCAAAAGCTACTAAAATACCTCAAAAACAATGTAGCAGTGTGGAAAGCATTATGATATCTCATATGCTTTTGCACTACACATAGATCTTATGCGCCGAAGTAAAGTATCTTATTACGTCAAAGACGGTTAGAGGCTCAAATACTTCCCATAGGTATATTTTTTCGTGGACAGGGTCTGCACTGTGAAAATATTATTGTTTACGTTTCTGCTATGTTCGTCAGTGTCAGTTGTTGGTAATGCGGAAAATTGAAGTTGGTTCAAGCGATGATGTTATTAATAATATCCTAAATAAGAGATTTATCCATTTAGGAGAAATGGGTGTAAGCAAGATTCTTTACCGTGAAGAAATGTTTTTGGAGTTGTATCTGCAAGTGCAACCGTGTAATGTGTTACATTGTTGTACGTAGGTATATAGATGGTTATAGTTCTATAACAAATGTTAACTTGTGGCTACATGAATAGAACATGTATCTTACGTGCTGCATACCGGGGTTTGGTTTCTAATAGAAGTTTGTGTCGTTGGGATCCTACGTTAAGCATTACCTCCACACCTCATATATCTTCGCAGCTGAGAGGAATCACTCACCCAATAATACAAAGGATATTGTTGAGGTTGAGGCAATGTTGAGTAGTAAGAGTAATTGAAAACGATTGAAGAAATGTCACAGTTTCTTTATTAGTAGTTTTATGAAGATAGTAGTAATAATTCGAAATGCTGTTGAACATAACATTTTCTTTATTATTACAAATGGTATTGATTACTACAAGGGCATTTTATTTAAAATGTCGATACTTTTTATCCTAATAGTGGGCATTCAGTACAATTATATCTTTTGGTACATTTTTATGAATCGATTCGAGAAAACTCGATTCGAGAAAATTATTGACATGTATTTTTACCAAACTATTCAATATTATGAACATGAATTTGCACAACATAGTGTTTTACCAATACTTGTTTAAAATAATTTTGAATTAAACTGTGTTTATTCATCGCACGCTACTTTAAATTTAGAATACTAGTTAGCAACTATACAGACAAGTATTGTAATAATGGAGTACCAGAATACAAGAAAATAACTGGTATTCTTGAGTTAGTTCACTTGTAGCTGAGTATATGATTTAATGATTTATTACGCAATACCCTTGTAGCTGAGTATATGTTTTAATGAATTATTACGCACAAGAGAAGTTTCTCAATTAATACATTTCCTTTGCAGGTTGTTGTGGTTTTGTTTATTTATGGCTGCTATTGCACTAACGTTCCTCCTTATTTATGAATCATGGAGAAAATTTCAAGACAATCCTGTTGTAATAATTATTGAGAGAAATTACAATGAGTGGAAGATTCCGTTACCAACTCTTACGATTTGTCCACCAAATTTACTCAGTCGGAAATTCAAAGGGGTTATCAAAGAGTAAGTACAGCGAATCATGATTTCAAAGTGGATTAAATAAAATTTTTGCTTAGAATTGGCATTCTTAATCATTAAAATCTCGCAATAATAACAGTATAATATTATTATATAAGAAAAAAGTGGCTTTGACATATTGCAATAGATGCCATGGTAATAAATGAACTAAAATAAGTTATTTACATTTTACATTCTGAAGCTACCTTACATTTACTATCTACTATATTTTCATCATCATCAGAGGTATTTTGTCATTATTGCTAGGTCACTTACTGCTATTAAAAAGCTTGCACGCTCCATGGTCTTCACAGAAGCGCCTTATTCAATATAATGCTTTAATGTTTTAACCAAAAGTTAGGGATATATAGGTTTTGACTATTTTACGCTCTTTGGTAATGGTTAATCAACTTATATGGTTATAAGGGCGGCTGTAAGAGTTTATTCACTTTTATAAGTAATGGGTACATAGATGTATTTCTCTAAATTATTGGAAATGAAATAAAATCTTCTTTATCTTCTTTTGTAAAGTCATCACGTAACAGTTTCAACACAATAACTGTGGCTTCATCAGACTTCCACTCCTTCTGTCTGCTGGGAGTTGGTTATCACTTATATATACTGTCCGGAGATCAACTTTTAATTTGGCTCCGCCCCTTCATTAAAAAGTAACGTTTATGTGGCTTTCACTTTCACTTTTTAGCTGCACACTTGTCCAATTACAAGTTTACTTTCTCGATGGATGCATTCTGTCCTCTAATTACCCTTATTTTCCTTGTTATTTTTTATCTTTCTTTCTTCTTCCTTTTAATTTCTTCTTCTTTAAGCAGAATCTTCTCCCACTTCTTATTTATCGAGAATCCTGCATTCCAGTTCATCACCTTGTCTCCTGTCTTCATAATCTCCCTGGCTTCCTTCCATTTTCTCACCAAAGTTGTGTTCTCTACTTGTATGACCTCTTCTTCTTCCCCCTCCCCTATCCTGTGGTTGGTCTCTTTCTGATGTTTGTATATCGCATTGTTGTCCCTTTTCAATCTTACATCATCCTGGTGCTGTTTAATCCTTGCTTGCATATTCTTTTTTGTTTCTCCTATGTAAATTTTGTTACACTCCGCGCATTCTACTCTATATATTACTCCCCTTTGATTTTTGTCCGCTAATGCTTTTCTCTTGGTTCTTCTGACCAGTTCAATTATTCTGCCTGCTCCTTTCCTGTACGTCCTAGTTCCTGCTTTACGAAGCATTCTCTTTATCTTCTCTGTTTATTTGCCTCGTCTTTCTATTCCAAACCATATTTTGTTCTTGTGTTCTTCCTGTTTCTTTCTCTCTCTTGCTCTGTTTCTTCTGACCCTATCCTCTTCGTTGTATCCATTTCTTCTTAGTTGTGTCCAGAACATCTTTAAATCTGTTTTCCTCTGTTCTTCATTTATGTTTAGGTCCCCTATTCTTTCTCCTATGGTTTTCATGAAATTCTTCTTTGTACCCTGATCCACATCATTTCGTGTGTGGAAATATACTCCCTCTGCACACTCTGTTTGGTACCAGGATGTAATAAACTTTCCTGCTTCCGACTTCTTTATTTCCATATCTAAATATTTTCTCTCCTTGTCTACTTCTATTTCATTTTCGAGTCTAATACCTTTCTTTTCATCTTCCACGTCCCTTATGAATTTCTCCAGTTGCCCTTTCGTTCCCTTCCATATTCCTAAACAGACGTCCATATAACGACAACAATCCTATTTCTGATTATGCAGTATCATTCTCCCACAATGCCTCTACTCCTCTTCTTACCTTTCTACTGTCCCAATTTTCTATTCTCTTTTCACCAATTTCCTCTTCTATTATTCTCAATATTTCTTCTCTTTTAAGACTCGGGAACATACTGTTAACATCCAGGCTAAATAGTACTGTGCTCTCATTTCTTCTTCCTCATTTATCTGTCATCCTCTTAACCTCTTGCGTATTTCCTACTCTCCTACTTTCTTTTCCTTCTCTCACTGCCTCGGCTATCCTCTTAAGCTTTTTCTCCAACAGTTCTAACATACTATTCCTACAGCTAAGCACCGGCCTCAACTTCACAACTTCTTTGTGGATTTTTGGAAATCCTTTCATTTTAGGTTGCTTTTATTCTTCCCTCACTAACCTCTTGAAAACTTTTTTGCAGTCCTCTATAATCTTTCTCTTTATCTCTTCTTCTTGTCCTTTTTCCGCCACATCTCCATATGTCTCGTCTTTCATATCTCCAAGTTTTTCTTCATACCATACTTTATCCATCACAACTATGGCTCCCCCTTTGTCTACCTGTCCCACTACTATGTCCTTTCTCGTTCTTATCCTTCTCATTCCCATTTTCTCTTTATCAGTGAGATTCCATCTTTGCCTTCTTGATTTGTTATTTACTATATTTACTTGTTTCATCCGAATTTGGTTCCTATCTTCGTCATCTTTTATTGCCTGAAGTGCTTCTTCTATTACATAAACCGCTTCTTCCTTATCTACCTCCTCTTTTGCTACTCTGAATTTATATCCTAGACTTGAAAACAGGAAAGGAGGAACCACAATAATTGAACTAGTCAGAACCAAAAGGAAAACAATAGCGGACAAAACTCAAGGGGGAGTAATATGTAGAGTAGGATTTTGACTCCAAATCTGGCGTAACTTTTACTGATCAGAGTATCAAGTCCTCTCCTTTCTAGTAATGAGACTGGTAGTTACAGGATTTCTCTGTTACATTCTCCTTTAGCCAATCATATCTCGAGAGGTGATAGTTTGATACAAGTTCTATGTCTCCCGTTTTCTTTCCTTTTACTGATTTAAGGTAAAGATTTTCGATATCTGTGGTGTATACGAGGTCTGTGAGATTTATTTTTCCGATCTCTCTATTTCTGTGAGGAGGGTTTGTGGTGCGTCTTGGGGATTTAGTAGAATTTGTTTAGTTTTTGTGTGAGTGTCCTCGGTTTCCTTTTCAGGACTATCGGATTTATTTCGTATGTTGGGGATAGAAATATTTTTTCCACTACTTCCAGTTAGTCTGGAGTTTTGATTGAGAAGTTGTGTATGAGTGATTCTTTTTATTTTATCTTTGTTTCTTGATCTGCGTCTTTATTATTTTTCCTTCTTTTCCATTTGTCGTTATTTTCATTGGGTTTATTGGTTTCTTTTTGTTTTGTTTGGGTCACGTATATTCAAATTAACTCCTTTTTAAAGTTTATCTGGTCCTGAGAAGAACCCTTTTTTCTGGTTTTCTTTTGTTATATTTTTTGAAGTTCTTCAATAACTCTGTGAGGTTTTCTATCGATTCCTTCTTTTGTTGCCTTTGTGAAATATTCCATAAAAAAAAGAGAGAGAGAGAGATGAAATCTTTCAGTTTAAAAACCCACAAATATGTCTTTCCATGAATGCAATGTGGTCCATCACAAATGTACTCGCTCGGAGATCCAACCAGGGACCCTAAGCACCATTGAGGCAGCGCGGCCCCCGTAAGAGAGAAATGAAAGCGCTTACAATTATTGCATGTTGTCCTTAGTTCTATCTCTCGCAAGTAAGTTTATGCTGATATAACATCCTCTATGTCCTTTTGCTAAAGGAGACAATGATGCTAGAGGATATCAATGATTCAAGGTTTGGTACATCCAATGGGAAATGAACCCACGAAGGAACATGCGCCTTTGACACGAGAAACTCAGATGAGTGTTTGCTAGGATCCATTCTGGCATTTGTCTGATTGAAATCAAGAAAATTCGTTCAGGATTATAGCTCTGGTATTGAAGAAAAGTAATAACACGTAAGAAATGTTATACGATAGAGAAAGAGACAGATAGATAGAGAGAATGAGTTAAGGTGGAACTCGAACTAGAATAATAATGGTCTCTCACCGAGAATCCAACCCAAGAAAATTCATCAAGTAGAAAGAGTCATAGAATCGTTGCCATAATTTACACATAATTGTTCCATTTCTTCGTGATCTCATTCTGTAACTCCGGTGACTCCAATTAGATTTAATAACTAATAGACTTATTTCAAGGATAGAGCGCAGATCTACCATATATATGAGTATCAAAGTGCGCCCCATAGTGCATCAGGTAGAAATGGTCATAGAATCGTAGCCATAATTTACATGTATTTATTAACATTTCTTGGTGAATCTCATTCTATATCTCCGGTGACCCCCCCCCCTTAGAATTAAGAACTAATAGACTTACTTCATGGACAGAGACCGTATCTGCCATATATGTGAGTATAAAAGTGCGCTCGAAAGTGCATTAGGTAGAAATGGTCATAGAATCATAGCCATAATTTACATATATTTATTAACATTTCTTCGTGAATCTCATTCTATATCTCCGGTGACCCCCTTCGAATTAAGAACTATGAGACTTATTTCAAGGACAGAGTGCATATCTATCATATATATGAGTATCAAAGTGCGCTCGATAGTGTATCAGGTAGAAAGAGTCATTGGTTCGTAGTCATAATTTTGATATATTTGTTAACATTTCTTCGTAAATCTCGTTCTATAACTCCGGTGACCCATCTTTGAACTAAAACGTAAACGGCGTATTTCAAGGAAGGAGCTAATATCTAAAATATATATGAGAATCAAACTGAGCCCTATAGTGCATCAGGTAGAAAGAGTCGTAGAACGTAGCCAAAATTTTCATTGTTTTATTAACATTTCTTGGTGATCCTCATTCTATATCTCCGGTGACCCCCCTTTTAATTAAAAAGTAAACGGCGTATTTCAAGGACAGAACCCATATCTAAAAATGATATGAGTATCAAAGTACGTTCCATAGTACATCAGGTAGAAAGGGTCATAGAATCGTAGCCATAATTTACATATATTTATTAAATTTCTTCGTAAATCTCATTCTATATCTCCAGTGACCCCCTCCAAATTAAGAACGAAAATACTTGTTTTAAAGACAGAACACATGTCTACCACATATATGAGTATCAAATTGCGCTCGAAATTTCTCCAGGTGAGACATGTCATGGGAATATTCTGGTGAGAATATTCAGATATTTGAGATTCTGTTTCGAATCTATTTCATTATGAACTAGTGTTGTATAATGAACTAATGTTGTGCCTAGGTTATTGACAGTCCCTCAAGCAACAAAATAAGTGTCTTATTCTGTGTCCAACATGCCAGTGTATGGCGTACATTAAAATCAGTCTTGGTCAACAACTTATGTTATGAAATAAGTTGTAAGAACCTTATGTTTTACAGGAATTTTAAGAACATTTCTTGACGAATTGTTTCTTGTATCTGCGGTGTCCACTGTCAGGAAACACAACTAATTGAGTTATTGCAAATACTTTTATGTATATGAGTATCAATATGCGCTTAATAATGCATCAAGTTGGGAGCTTCATGGAAGCAAGACTTACATCCCAGTTTCTATTTCAAATAACTATTTATTACTCTCAGAGTTGCTTAGTTTTAAATTTAAACAGAGATGTTGAAGTTCTATGTTTTCAGAAATGCAAAACGAGCAGATTGGTACCGTTGACTTGTAATAAAATTGTAATAATCTTCTATAATTATTTACTTTGCGTAATTTGTTTCGTATCTTTTGCTGGTCTATGGGTTAGAATACAACCTTATGTCGACAATGTGACTACAACTGTTAGTCCAGTGAAATTAAACTTTTATGTCGAAAGAAATCCTACTAACCTGCATTTCTTTGATTTCTTGAACATATCTTGAAAAGTATTCCTAATTTGAGCCTTGGGTTTTCTGGTTTTGAGAGGGAGAAGAGGAATACTAGGTTTTTGTAATTATCTCAAAAGTTACCAACAGTGTATTTTTTTAAAGGAAATAGTTTTAGGAATAAATACTTATAAAACTTTACACAAAAAAGTTTCATTCTTAGATTTTCTTCATGGAATTAATCGTTTCAGAACAGAAATTTAGTGAGTGAATTTCTGTTTTTAACTGAAGTAGGCAGACTACTAAAAATGATACATACGCTATGTTTATTTTGCCCGTTTTTCATAAGTAAAAACATAGAAATGTAACTTATGAAATGTAACTTAGCACGATAATAGACAATGATATTTTACGTAGGTACACCCGAAAATACGAATCAAAAGAATTTTTGTCATGTGGTTCGGATTCCACGTTAATCACGTCTCATATAGCCTCGCTGCTGAACGGGACGTTAAGCCCCAAATCAATAACAACGACAACAAAAGAATTTTTAGTGCTGCCATCCATAGGAATTACCATGTGACCAGAATATGAATTTTAAAAACTTTCTGTTTATGACAAAATAAATACAAATATTATTTACAAGTACTTATTCTTTTTATTATTATTGCTATTTATTTAATTCTTCTTCTTTTTCCAACTACCGTACTTGTCAACTTTTACCCTTTTTCTCATTCAACTTGTAGGTAGACGCGAAAACAATATCTTGATATGTAGTTATTATTTTTCCACATTTTAGTTTTCATTAAGCTGCCTGTAAATAAATATGCACGTTCCACCACTGGACATGAGCGAGGAAGGATTAAAATGCATAAAACGATTTTAGATAGAAGAGAAAACACTGGCTTAGAGTTATCGTAATATTTGATTTTAATACTATTCTAAGAGTCTTGTGCTGTTACCAAGCATAATGTTACTCTTTCGTAAGAATCGCCCCTTAGATCAATCTGTTGAAATTGTTTCGGTTTCATCACGGGCCGTACTGGCCAGGCGGAAAAAAGGGAAATTTCCCGGTGGGCCTGGACGGTGAATTTCTTTAGTGGGCCTCCTCCTGCATCCTAAGTAGATGCAGACCTATATGTACACCTTGTCTCAAAAAGGTTGAGCGCATTCTTTATTGGTGTTTTGAGGCAAAAATTTTCTAAGTCCAGCTTCGGGTATCTTCGGAAAAAAGTAAACCAGGTTCGAACCTCCAAGCCAGCCTTTGCAATCGGGAAAAAGTTTGCAGATGTGTTTTTCTTCTTTTAAATATAATAAGACTTGTTATCTAGTGTAGAAAAAAAGCAACATTGATGGAAATACTTAATGATACAATATTTCGAAACCTTAATAATGTCAGCACATTCTTGTTTGCCATTTAGCTCTCCATACGTAATTGAACATTTAGATACGTTAAAGAATCTTTCCATATGTAAAAGAATGCTCAAAGTTAAGACATAGAACGTAATTATCGCCTCAAAAACAGCGCTTGTAGTGGATATGAATGTCATAATTATCTTGAGAAACGTTATATATGTTTCGCTAGAAGTATGTTTCTGTAAATCCTTGTGTTAGCTCACTGGTAAGGTGTCGGATTTCAAATGGTAAAGTCGTGAGTTCGATCCTCATCTCGGTCAACGGTTTTTTTTAAATTATATTTTCCGCAATGCATGAAAAATTATATAAAATAATTACATTAAAATACATAAGTTATATATATATAACTTAATCATTGCAGAACATTGTAATTATTATGTTTAAAATATAACATCTGAGATAGGTAGGTGTTCACAGCAGGTCGGTATTATATATGAGAATGTTAAATACAAGTTAGGAAAATCGTTCAATAGCAATAAATAAATTATTTAGTGTATTTATTTGCAGCTATTTGTCATATAGAGGGTACTTCTCAATATTCATATTACAGCATATCATTTATGTTCTTGAAAAATTATTCGATGCATAAAGAGAGGGTATAAACAGAGAATCCAAAGTCGGAACGCTCGCAAGAAATTCATGAACCCCATAGGTCACGTGAGCAGACTGGAATTGTCCTTATGAAGCATGCCACAGCAGAAAGTCTTTACATAGATTTTCAATTCAATTCCCATTGGCGTAACTAGGACATTTTCCTAAGGGGGGGGCATGGTCCATTAGTTCTGAAAAATTGGAAGAATCTTTTAGAAGACCTTGTTATGATGTTATATATAGTCTCCCTTACCCCGCACTCATTATCACCTCCAAATTATTTAGTTCTAACACGACACTGTCATGTAACATTTCAGTGAAAATTTATTTTTTTGAAATTTACTTAAAATTGTATATTCTCTATATTCTGATGCTACTAAATAACTACCTAAAATCTACTCTAATTATGAAAACTCATAATGTTCTATTACTGTTTTACTCGAGCAATTCTGAGCGAAAATACATTATTCGTAAACGTTAACTGTCATGCTCTCAGTTTACTCTTACACAAGGGTAAAAGTGGGTCTGAAAAGATAGGTGGGCGGTTGACGTCACGCCGTCTTCCGTGCCTATCTTTGCCCATTGCATTTTTTAGGAATTGGAGGGGCACCGTAGATAGTTTTGGAAGTGGGAGAAGGGTGTCCTTCTGTGTTCCCCTTTACTTTTACTCCTGCTCTTACATCTTTTAGAAACACAAATAAATATACAAGAAGTGACGTAATTTAAAGTTATAACTTTTCAAAAATCAGTCATGGGCTATTCATTGTCGTTTACTAATGTTGCAGTTTAATTACATAAATCTTTGCGAACAAAGAAATGCAATAAATTTTTATACACAAAACATTTTTAACTAAAAAAACAGAAAAAATGGTATACAAGACAGTGGTAGAAATATAGTTGGCTAACTCCCGAACAACTTAAATATTAAAACAAAATACAATTACAGTGAAGCAGATCAACAATACGAGAGGAGAAGACATGTAGACGGACTTGAGGGACCCGTTTTCCTATAAAAGATGTTTCCCATTATCTTTTTAATTAAATATTAAATTACACACCTTACAATTTTCGGGAGGACGTATGAGAAGTGGCCCTGATGGACAAGCAGATGTGATTGTAAAAATTAAAACAACAAACATTTAATGAAACAAAGATTCAACCAGCAGAATTGATTGATAATAATGTTGATCACAATATTTTAAGAGAGAGAAAATATATCAACACTTATAATATTCCTGAATTACATTATGAGCTTTTAAGCGTATTTTTGTAGTTACATCGTTAGCGTCAACCGTTGGGAAATATCATTACAGCCAGGGGACACCCACAAAGAGGTCCACCGGACCCGAACCCTCAAATATATATATCTATATCTATATCTATCTATCTATCTATCTATCTATCTATCTATCTATCTATATATATATATATATATATATATATATATATATATATATATATATATATATATATTATTTTAATGATTGTGTTTTGTCTGTACCAGGGAGCACTCATGGAAAGTTCATCCAGTTTGGATCGCATGAAATCTTAGTGACTTGACATACATATGTGCACTTCCTTAATAAAACTATACTTGACTTAACAGTGAAATTATTATTGGTTTATTTCCGACGAACAAAGAAAAACTTAAATATTTATATTGGCTAGTCAGTAAGCGCAAGAATTTCTCTAGATTAGGGAAATTTCCCTCAAACTACGAACACTGCTTGTTATTGCTGCGATACCCATGTTTTTTACAGCATGAAACTACAATATCAGGTTATCAGGAACATATTTTTTTCTTTAGCATAGCACAAATACACTCCCTTTTCGAAAGCAAAATATAAAAATTGTTCATGTGGTGCACAACTTACGCTACTTGGAAATTATTTATGGTTTACTCGGACGCAGAATCATGTCTGTGCCTTGCAATATTGTACCCCTCCCAACTTTCGACACTCTGAACAAAAATTTCTGGGTGCGCACATGTAACTACAAACTTCAGTTCATAAATAATACTAATACTAAGAAGAAGGAGGAAAAGCAACAAAGCGATATTGAATAGTGACTTTTGAATGGGTATTATATGCGTAATTGCTTCAGTTTAGCAGTTCAAGAGTTCGGCTTCTTTTTTTCTTTCCTTTCTGTTTTTTTAGTGTACCTTAATAATTTGCTCTGAGAATCGTAACTGTTCAAACATTATTACAGTATGCTATAAATAAAATAATAACAATAAGACTGATTTATCACACATATATAAACAAGAAAAAATTACTACGTCAATAAGTGAATTACTTGAAAGAATACAAAAATAATTTACATTAATGAAGCTATCAAATAAAAAAAGTCGCATACAGCTCAAGTCGAGAGGTCACTATACTGCCCACTATCACATTAGTCCAGGTATTTTATTACATTCAGGCACAAGACCATAGACCCATATTAAAAAAAAAAAAAGTCGATAGGCGGACGAATATAGACACTATTAAACATGTCGAATGCAAGCATCATTAAAATTGTTATGCGTAAATTGAGGTAAATTAATAACATTATTTTAATCCAGTATAAAAATTCTGGGGAGGGACAGCTTTGCTTCTAGGGGGAGCCGGCACTCCCTGGACCCTATCTAGTTCCGCCTATGTCAATTCCTGATATAGGATTTTGCAAATATGAAGTGGTGATGCCTTGAGTCGCTCTCGCTCGCTCGCTCGCTCACTCTCTATTTATACAGAATATAAAAGTGGATGTATGTGTGTGTTTCAACATAATTCTGATATATCTAGAGCAATTTTAACTATATTTCTTACAGTCTGGAAAAGAGTACTGTCGGGATACATATCAAAAATGCTAGAAACGGGTCGAAATTAGTATCGAATCCATAGTTTCGTGGTCGCTTAGATGAATAGTTCTACTTTCAATTCAAGTTCAATTAAGTTCCCATTAGCACCCAGGATGGTTACGTAGCGACATAAAAATATCGACGTCAACCGATATTAGAATCGAATCGCATGTTTTCAGCGCCGCTAACAGTGCCGCATTTCTCATTAGTCCACATTTGTCCACATTTCACATTAGTCCCATTGCCTAGAGGGCAACATATTTGCAGCGTGCGAAGTTTAAAACTTGAATAATATCTTAATTTTTTCTTTATGAAAAAAGTTAAAAATCAAGAGCAAATATATTATTTCATGAACAATCCTCTTTTACTATTGTAATATGTTTAATCTTAGCGTTAGAAATCTAAAAATAATTCAGAATATGTTTCACATTTGTTATTTTTTGTTACGTAGTTGTAGCTGTAGCATCTAGTGAGTGGTATTTAATTGTAATAAATTCACTAATTAAGCATATTCGAATTAAGTTTTATTTTTAAGTTAGGGATGAAGGGGCGGAGAAATTTGTAGTTATTGGGGACGACGAGAGCAAAAGTGCGTATGTTTAGCCGTGAATTAGAGATCATCTTTTGTTGTAGTTATGTAGACCTTGAATTCTTTTGCTGTTTTATTTCGGTAATCCCCGGGAGAATATTGGGATGAGACTGTGCTTTTGACAATTTGTTTTTGGCAATACACGGGAGAGTATTGGGTTATATTAGTTAGCCGGACATGGTGTTGATTTTGAATAATCGGACAAA
Source organism: Thermobia domestica (assembly GCF_964235325.1). Lineage (NCBI taxonomy): Eukaryota > Metazoa > Arthropoda > Insecta > Zygentoma > Lepismatidae > Thermobia > Thermobia domestica. Next base: position 306,478,177 of record NC_137455.1, read on the forward strand.
GTGTTGGAAAATAGAAACAACAAATGAAGGATGTTACTATGTAGAAATAAATAATGTGTAATCGTGTTGGTGTAAAAATGGAGCCATATAAGTGGCTGAAGTCTTTTTTATGTTAAGGAAAGTTAGAGCCAGTGTGGCAATTGATATTTTAGGGTTTATGAGCCAAGCGTGGCTGTTGATAATAAGGTCAAAGAGCCGAGAGTGCACACTGTTATGGTAGGTTGATGAGCCAAAGAGTGACTTTTGATATTTTAGTGGCTTATGATAACGCCAAGTGGGATCATAGTTATTGTTATAGTTTTTGGGATTCAGAAAGGCTCCTGTTTAATTGAGTGTATTGGTGTAAGTCAATTAAAGGTTGACAGTGAAAAGAAAATGGTATAATTCATTTGTAAACTCTAGTAGATTTGAGAAGTTAATTAAAGTAATACTTTGCTTCACTGAAGGTACCAAAAATAAACAAACCTAACAATTATAATACATATCCTTACGGGGGAGTAGAAGTCCGAATTTTTGCGAAAAATTGAGTATCTCACAAGTCGTTGAACTAAGAGCTGAAATTCAGCATATAACTCTTTATTAAAAATAAACAGCATATGTCCTGACATTTTTTATTTTTCTATGAGCGGGGGGGGGGGGAATTTTCTATATATTTGAAATTGGTAGTGGGTTGATTTGTAAAATAATTGAAAACGTTTGATATTAGTTGAGAAAGAAATTAAGTAATGAAAACTACAGTTCTTCGAATTTTATACCCACTGCTTTCTATTTATAATTGCAGAAGCTGGTGTTTAATATATGGAGCGTTCAGAACATAAGGCAATCATGCCATAAAGTTGAGAGAAAATGGCCATAAAATTGGTATTCTGAACTTAATTAAATGGGCATTTTCAATTAGTACGGCATGCTTAATTATATAGAAAATTAGTTTTTCTTTCTTTTTTACGTTCGTCTACTTTTCCTTCATTTGAGACTTTTAAATTTCATCCTATCTTCTACTATGTATGTAAGGCAACAAAGAAATAATTATACATGATAAATTTAAATTCATTTTAATTCGGAAGATGAGAAACACTTTACCATTGTATATCTTAAAGGTCAGATCCACCAATATTGTAATAGAGAGGTGCAATGAGCCATTGACGGTAGAAATTCAAACTCCGATAAGTGATAATTTCATAGTCTTGTTTTATTACAAGTGTAACCTCTTTAATCAATGGAGAGAAGGACGTGGATCATGGGTCAGAGTTGATGACGATGGGTTTTGGTCGGTCGGAGTTGGTCGCAATGGTTCAGAGTAGTTCATAGTTGGTGGTAGGTCAGAGTGGATCACGATGGATGATGGGTCAGAGTGGGTCAATGGGTCATTTGGGTGTTGGGTGATAGTAGGTCATGGTGGGTCGTGGATCAAATTTTCATTGACCCACACCATCTCTGGTTAAAATTGTACTAAAGATAAGAGGCACCGAAGACGTATGTCGGCTATTATGCTCAAATTTTGCACATAGATAGTACCCCACCAGAAAGCAATAAATCTGAAATGGTTCACGGTACCACCTCCTAGAACTCGAGATGTAGGGGTTTGTCTGATTGGCTAAATTAAGACCTCAATGATTGATCCTTCAACAAGCAAGCTTTTTATGATCGTTTCCGTGGGGAAGTCAGAAGAATATGTGCCTAGTAATCGTAATATTGATAGTTCGCGTCCACCCCGGGGTATTTGTTTAGCGTTTTTTTTTTTTACTCACCTAAGTATAAACAAATCACAGATATAGGCAATTTAACATATTTTGGGAGAGTAATTTTGTGGTTCGTTGGCGTTTCATCGCGTCTCTGCCAATGGTAGTAAAGTTTTCAAAATGAAACTGGTGCCACAGCTGATCGTCACTGCGGGACCACCAATTTTTGGCGAGAGGTCAATAGTTGACCATCTGTAGTCCACCGACGCTTACAGCTTAGAGTAATGAACGATGTCTTTGCCTTGTAGACTTCATGACTACCGAGTTATTATTATTATTATTATTATTATTATTATTATTATTATTATTATTATTATTATTATTATTATTATTTGTAATAATAGTAGTATAATTGATAATAGAATAATTATATTGTCTATGTATTGTCTCGGTAGGACTACACACAGGATTTGGCTCGTTTTGGTTCGACTCGACTCTAATACGAGTCGAGTTGGAGGAAATTTTTCGCGCCGAGTCCTAGAGTAGACCTCAAAGATTTCTGTTTCGAGTCGAATCGAGTTTCAAAGAAAAGTCGCTCGTGCCCATTCCAACTAATGAGAGCTAATCGGAGTTAAGCGAAATCGAAAGTCACACTATTTCTCTAAGCGACCCCGAAAACTATGAATTCGACACTAATATCGATCATTTTCTATCATTCTTTTATATGTATCCCCCTCCCATTCACCATAGGTAACCGAACAGCACTCTTTTTCAGACTATAAGAAATGTGGTTAAAATTACTCTAGGCCAGTGGTTCTCAATCTAATTCTTATCACGATCCCCTTTTATCACATCCTCTTGCCAGCGACCCTTTTATAATTTGTGTTTTATAATAAGCTTTATGGGATTTTTAACATACCTATTTCTATAATAGTAGAATCCATTTCTTGTTTATAGTGAACAGAGCCGTGGCATGGAAAATCAGCGCCCGGGGCGAGAGTATATGACGATGTCTCCGTACATATGAGTGAGGTCGACAGACTAACTGCGAAGCGTCACCATGGTTGGCACGAAGCTCAATACAATTTTCAAAAGTAAACCCTGCATTTCCTTGATTTTGAGCACATTTTATTACTTTTTCCTTCTATTTTATACATGTGCACATGCTCCTTCCTAATATGAGTAACACACTTCCTTCGAAATTTGTGCCCCCTTTTCTCGGAGCCCGGCACTGACAGTGGATTCAGTAACTGTAATATCTATATTCCCAAAGACGAAGGTGTTGGTTCAAGATGGATGTTAAACTCCTTCATTGAAGAGGTCATTAACGTATCTGATCTAAGCCCACAACTTCTTGACCAAATAATCGAATGATCATGCGACAAGTCTTTGCAACTGGTTTTCTGTAACGAAGACTTGGACAAGTTCTGCCTGATGAGAAGAAAAGAATATCCTGGTCTGGTATCTGCTGCTTTAAAAGTAATAATTCCATTTGCTATTTCGTACCTGTACAAAAGTGTGTGTGTGTGTTTTATTTCATGGTAAACATTAAAACAAAGACAAGAAATCGCTTATCAGTTGGAAATGGCTTGATAATGTTCGTCACGAAGATTGAACCGGGCATTGCTGTACTAGTGAAATTACACCATGCTTAGGTATCTCATTAGGTTTCAATTTTAATTGTATTTCAATGTGCAGATTTTGTTCCTTGTGTATTTTTCTAGCATTTCTATATACAATTCTCATTAAGTTCATATCATACCCCTTTCATTTAAATTCATTTTTAAACAACTCTGCGCCCTTTGAAAATGTTCAGTAGACTTATTTTTTATTGTGCTTTACAGTAGGCCTATGTATAAAAATAAAAGTATGCCTATCAGAACAAAATTCAAAATAATATATAAAAATAATTTCCGGTATTAGATTCTAACTATATTTATCTCTTCCGCTTATCTTCGCGACTCCCTAGGGGCCGCGACTCCCAGGTTGAGAAACCCTGCTCTAGGCATACATGAGTTATGTTGGAACATACATACATACACTTTTATATGTATAAATACAGATAAGAGAGGGTTGAGAGAGAGCGATTAAGGTATTACCGCTCTCAATCTCTTCACTTTACTTTGGCGATTCGTAAATTTCTTACGTGACAGTTTGGGGCTAGCTAGTTTTTTGTCTTGAACCACGATCCGATTTTCGATATGCTCTACCTAAATGCTGTAATGCGAATATTGAGAAGTTACCTGCGTATGAAAATAGCTGCAAATAAATACATTACATAACTTATTTATTGCTATTACACAATTTTCTTAATTTGTATTTAATATTCACATATAACATACCGACGTTCTGTCAATACCTCAGATGTTATATTTTAAAGATCAGTATTAATTATGTCGTGAAATGGTATGAATATATATATTCAACTGATATATATATATACAACTGATGAATTGTAATGTAACTATTTTACATAATTTTCATGCATTGAGGAAAGTAGAATATCATAAAAGAATCTCACCTGAACGGGTATCGAACTCACGATTTAAGCGCTCGGGGTGTACCACTGAGCTAACATTACCGCTTTTCGGAATCTGCTTCTGAAATATAACTGAGCTCATACGTAAATGCCCTTTTCCGTATGGAAATCACAATGACGAAACAAGAGTGTGAATACATAGTTTTGAAATATTGTATCATTAAGTATTTCAATCAATGTTCTTTTTTTCTACACTTAATACCATTTCAACATGTCTTATTATATTTAACAGAAGGAAAAACATATCTCTACATTTTTTTTCCCGATTGCTAAGGTTGGCTTGGAGGTTCGAACCAGCAGCTTTAGTTTACTGTTTTCCGAAGATACTCGAAGTTGGACTTCGAAAGTGTTCGTCTCAAAACAGCTATCATCATATCGCTCAATCTGTTTGGTATATGGTATATGTTTTTATACGTATAAAGTCAGTATAACAATTTATTCTTAAACAGCTTTTCGTATGTATTAATATTCCTTTATAAAAACTGTTTTTAATATTATTATTACGGCGCACCATTTTCAGATTTCTTTTGCGAGTCGTTGACCAAGTCGTTCCCCACAATAGGCGTGTCGTGCAAGTAACCAATCACACGTCAGGTACTAGCTTTTACCTATTGCTTCCTGCTCACAGCTCAGAACATTGGTAACTATGGATAGACGTACAGCAGTAATTGCTTTATGGGAGTTGGAAGGCTATTCTGCAACTGCAGCTAGCAGGCGAGTAGGTGTCCCGGCCTCTACAGGAAGGCGATGGATTCGGAAATATGGTGCTACAGGTCAGACTGGTAATTTACGATCTCCTGGTCGTCCGCATGTGGCAACCGAAGCCGAAGATGCGAGATTAGTAAACGAAGCCCGGTTAGACCCACTAAGGACGTCTAGACAGCTAAGGGAAGCTTCTCTCTTTCCTGGTAGTAAGCATACAGCTCTGCGAAGGCTTCGTCATGCTGGGTTACGTGGCTGTGTTGCTGCCGTGAAGGAAAAACTCTCAGACGACCACAAAATTTACCGTCTCGCGTTTGCACAGGTGAATGTGGATCGCAATTGGGAAAACGTAGTTTTCTCAGATGAATCCATATTCACAACATCAAATGAGGGACGCCGTTTTGTGTATCGTCCGAGAGGCACCCGATATGACCCTGGATATGTGGCTGCTTGCAATCGCAGTGGCTATGTATCTATTTCATGTTGGGGATGGATTTCCAGTCGCGGAGCAGGACAGCTTCACAGAATTGAAGGACATCTGGACAGTGCTCAGTACTTAGACATTATGAGTAATATCATGGTGCCATCTGTACGAGTATTTCAGCCTGATGGTGTAATTCAGTTCCAGCAAGACCAGTCGCCAATACATACTTCCCGTGTGGTTCAGGAATGGTTCTCAGGGCAGCCTGAGATTGATTTAATTGACTGGCCGCCTCGTGGAGCAGACCTCAATCCCATAGAAAATATGTGGGCAGAAGTGAAGCATACTCTAAGGGACAGTTGGCCTGAGGCAGATCCACCAAGAACTCAGGATGACCTGTGGCATCTTGTTTCCGGAGCATGGCTGGAGGTAGGGGAAGGAGATAAATTTGTCACCCATTTAATAGATTCCATGCCCAGAAGAATGGAGCGTGTAATAAATTCAGAAGGGTCTTGGACACAATATTAATGTCCCCGCCTTAACTCCCCAAAACAGTCCTTTTCAGGGCTACCTAAACGCTTCTGAAAATATTTCTAGAAGTAAATCATTCCTTGTATCCGATTTCAGTGCAATTCTACTAACAAAAAAAGAAAACGATAAATCGCTGAAGGCTTTGAACTCAAGACCTCTTCATTACTAAGCCCGTACTCTACCAGTGAGCTAACATGAACACGCAACCCAAACACGATTTTCAATTTCTGGTATTCGATGACAATGATGCTCATATACTTTGCAAATGGTGTATTCAACTTGGGATATTCCGCAAAACACACACACACACACACACATAAACAAAGCCAGAGACAGAGAGAGAGAGAGATGAATATACAAAAGCATATTCAACGTATTCGAATGAGACTCTAAGTAACGACATTCCGTTCTAAAGAGAATTTGTGTTTCTTCAAGTGACGTTAAGGGGATCGGGAAAAATTATGTCTTCAAGGAGGATCCGACTTTGGATACTCTGTTTATACACTTTCTATATTCGTAGGAATATACTGTATTTCACGAATGTAAAAACATGCTGTAATGAGATAATTGAGAAGTTACATCTGTATGACAAATAGCTGCAAATAAATACACTACATAATTTATTTATTGCTATTGAACGATTTTCCTAACTTGTATTTAAAATTCTCATATATAATACCGACCTACTGTGAACACCTACCTATCTCAGATGTTATATTTTAAACATAATAATTACTATGTTCTGCAATGATTATGTGATATATATGCAACTAAGGTATTTTAATGTAATTATTTTATATAATTTTTCACGCATTGCGGAAAATACAATTTCATAAAAAAAATCACTGACTTAGATGGGAGTCGAACTCGTAACTTTAAAGTTTGAAATCCGACACCTTACCAGTGAGCTAACACAAGGATTTACGGAAACATCCTTCTAGCGAAACATGTATAACGTTTCTCAAGATAATTATGACATTCATATCCAGTACAAACGCTGTTTTGGTTCTACTTTGACTTTTATTTTAGTACTCAGGCGATAATTATGTTCTATGTCTTAACTTTGAGCATTCTTTTACATATGGAAAGATTCTTTAACGTATCTAAATGTTCAATTACGTATGGAGAGCTAAATGACAAACAAGAATGTGCTGACATTATTAAGGTTTCGAAATATTGTGTCATTAAGTATTTCAATCAATGTTGCTTTTTTTCTACACTTGGTAACAAGTCTTATTATATTTAAAAGAAGAAAATCACATCTGCAAACTTTTTCCCGATTGCAAAGGCTGGCTTGGAGGTTCGAACCTGGTTTACTTTTTTCCGAAGATGCCCGAAGCTGGACTTAGAAAATTTTTGCCTCAAAACACCAATAAAGAATGCGCTCAACCTTTTTGAGACAAGGTGTACAAAAGAGCACACGTCACGCACTCCTCATTATGGATGAATTCAGGGGATAGCTCGGGGGAATCTCCCCCCAAAAAAATCATTTCCCCCGGAGAAACTCCCAAAATTTCAGTCACAAAATGTAGAAATTACTTCACCCAATTATTTGTTTTTCTTTCCGTGCACGTGCAGACGAAATCCGATCTCTCATGATACATATAAATGACGCAGATTCATTCTATATAAATATTAAACTTGTAACATCTAAGGTAGAATACCAAATAGTCAATAAAACCTGTATTTCTTAACGCTATGACCGAGTTTGGCAGAACATGAAATTGTCAACTATTGAAGAAATGTTTGTATTTTAGCAGGACTATACTCTTGCCCTAAATTATATATTAGTAGGTAGCACTAGCACAGATTGAGATAGGAAAGGAAAAATAGGGAAGATCTTTCGATCATTCTATATGATCTCTGATGTCAGCAGACTTCATTTCTTGAAAATGTACAGCTCTTGCATTATTTGAAATAAAGCGCCTAAATCCCATTTCTCACATCGGAAGTAAGAGACGTAAATGTGTTTTACGATTGTTAAAGTAAACACACCTTTCTTTGAGTCTTCATCCAGGCGAAATTAAAATACCGCTAATTTTACAGTAATTATGTGATATCTTCAAATAGATAAAAGGTAACTTAAATATGGAACAAGAGCGCCCTAGACAATATTATTTTGCGTGAGGTACCGTTATCACAAGTCACCTAGTGGCTTTCCGTTTTCAGCTGTTTAGAAAGGCGAAAATAAATGCCGATTTTCAAAATGGCTCGAAATCGAAAGCAGATAAGTGAGTCGTGATAACGGTTTCTCATGTAAAATAATATTGTCTAGGGCGCTCTTGTTCCATATTTCGATTATCTTTTATCTATTTGAAGTAGAGATGCAAGGGCTCGGAAAAAAACCGGCTTTTTTGGAAAAAAAACTCGGTTTTTTCTGCTTTGCTTTCTTGCTTCGGAAATTTTGGGCTTTTTTCAAAATACTGCTTTAAATTGATAAAACAGACTTTGTATCGCTTCTCTATAACACAAAAAATCATTTAATTAGTGGTTGATGCTGATAATAATATAAAACATCGAAAATAAACTATGAATTTCGAAAAAAATATTTCAAACAATTTTTCTTCAACATATTTACATTATGAATTCCACAGGATTAACCAATGTATATAATAAGAATTTTTAACCTCCTATATACAAAAGTAAGCAGAGTTGGCTAAAACCGTGGTTGTTTTTGAAAATGCCAAAAACCCGTTTTTTGGGGGATGTTTAAGCCAGGCTTTTTTGGTTTAAACCAGACTTTTTTGACTTAGATTTTTTGCTTTATGTATTTATATTACATATTCACAGAAATAAGTTTCTTTCGCCTTGATGTTATTATGCAACAGCGGGGTTATGCCGGAAGAACTCCCATAAGCTTAAAGAAGTGCGGTCAGTAAATTTCTTAAGTTGAGAATCTCCCGCCCTAGCCATTGGGAAAATCCCGTCATTACTTGAAATGTAAGACAATAACGGGAAAATCCTGTTATTGCTTTGCATGTAAAATTTAAAGATCAACGTACCATAATCAGTACGCTAAAACTGAGGTATTAAATTACAAATTTAGTACCGGTATGTAGATATCATTGAAAGTCCAATCCAAGCTAATGTTGGAACCTACGTAGGCAATCGATAAATTTTGCCAATTTCTATCAATACATTTAAGCAATCTTGGCTTCTTTATAAAACAACACGCATTTAGGCATGTAGAAATAGACAATTTGGTTTGTTTCGTATATTTAGGCTTATCATCCTTACGAAATACCGAGGTTATCAAGAAGAAGACTTTCGTTTAAACTGACATCAGAACCGCTACTTGGGTTACGCATGAAAGAAGGGTTGTGGTTCGACCGAGAATTGAACATGGACACCTTGATTAAAAGGTGAAAGGGAAATAAAACTATTGCAGGTGGTTTGATATCTGGAAACGTTACCATGAAGTTCACATGATTCGCATTTTTCATTCTTTTTATTTTTGTGGTTTAAACCAGTTATTAAAAAAAAAGTTGGTGTAAACCAGCCAACCCTAAAAGTAAACACTTCTTTTTAAAGAATACACAAATAACTAGCAAAATAGTATGTAGTATTTTTACTTCAAAATATTCCATACCCTCTTTTTGAAACAAAATAAAATTAAAATAAAACATAAGAGAAATACTTAGATTTATATGATACACTTAAAGGCTGCACATCTAGAGCTTTTGGTTTTGTATATTCTTGAAATTCTACAGTTAAGTTTTATAGAACCACCATCACAGTTTACCCAATCCTCAAGTTTTCTGAATTTTTAACAAGAGGGATTCAACATATCATTACGGACCCCCCCCCCCCAAAAAAAGACTACGGAATATATTTAAGTTAAGCTAAATACAACTGCACAACAAACATGACTGAGTGATTAGCTTTTGCGCTTCTATCGGGAAGTCCGGGATTCAACCAGCATTCGACCATTCTAACAAAGCTTTTCTTAATTCCATCTGTGAATATAGAAATAGTGCGTGTACTGTGAGTTGGGCGACTTCCTTTTTTATTGTTTTTAAATCGTTATTATTACTAATTACCAGTAGTGACGGTTTTGCGAAGGTTAGGGGGGCGGTCTTTCGGACTGAAGCCCATTCCCCAAATTTACGGAATGTCTGCAACAAACGAAATATCTATTATTTATGCCTTTACTCATAAACTTTAAGCTCCCGTCAAATAAAAATTACGAATGTTTAAAAAACTAAACATTAGTAAAAAACCGTTCCCAAAATACTTTTCTAAATTCGCCACTGATTCTCAGTATAAAATGATTTTTAAAGTTGTATCCGGAAGATTATTGCTGAACATATAAACGAAACGAAATATTAGTTATGTCTGTACTCGTAAACTTCAAGCACTTCCGAAATAAAATTAGGACTTTTTAGAAAACGAAACAATCAGAAAAAACCCTTCTAAAGTACTTTTCTAAATCCGCTACTGATTATTTGCATAAATTAGTATTCAAGGTTGTCCGGAAAATTATTGCTAAATCACTTCACAGCTACAGTATAACAGAAATGTGGAAGTACGGTTTGACGAATATATTGAAAAACGTATGCTTTGATCGATAAATAGAAAAACGGGCAAGTTTAACTTTTGCGCTAGAAGCTAGAGTACTAAAAGCTCTTAGAAATGAAACACGGATGACAAACTAGAGAAGAAAAAAGATGTCGATAACTCAAAAGTTAAAATAAAGTTAAATAGCCTCTAAAATTACCCTCAAATACTACATTCTTCATGTTAGCTTTAATTCGTAAAACATGTGTTCCATCCATCTTGATGGTGAATTTCAGAGCGAAATATCACATTCAGGTCATGGAATTCTTATCTAACTATAGAATATACTATAAGAAAGCTATTTAGATAGAAAAATCATGAAGTTGAAAAAAGCCAAAATTTCCAAAATTCTCGTTTTTTTTTCCCAAAAAGCCGGCTTTTTATGTGAAAAAAACCATCGATTCAAAAAAGCCGGCTTTTTTGCATCTCTAATTTGAAGATATCACATACTTACTGTAAAATCAGCGGTATTTTAATTTCGCCGGGATGAAGACTCGTAAGTAAAAATAAGTTAGTTAAAGGGTGAGATTCATAGGGTGTCATTTAGAGGGATCGGGAAAGAACAGTTATCCCTACTGGGTTAGAGATTTATATAGAATTTATCAATATAATACTAGTATATAAATGAAAAATTATTATTGAAGGTGACGAAGGACGGGCAAGCGGGGCGACTTCTCCGGGCACCGAAGTAAGGGGCGCACGATTCCGGAGGGAAAAAGAAAAGAAAAGAAGGAAAGAAAAAAGAGAGGAATGAAACACATGTGCACATATATAAAATGAAAGGAAAAAAGTACTAAAAAGTGCTCAAAATCAAGGAAAAGCAGGGTATACTTTTTAAAATGTTCTCACCTTTTGCAACTGGTCTGTCGACCTCACTCATATGTACGGGTGTGCCGTCGTATAGTCTCGCCCCAAGCGCTGATTTTTCACGACACGGCAATAATCCTACTGAAGATTTCGTAAACTAAACTATTGATGTGTATGCAGTGAAGAAACCAAGGCTAATATACTTGATTTAGAATCAGAAGTGTGAGAGAAAAATGATACTTTTTGTTAAGAGATTCCTATGTATGTTTGTTTTAGGACAAAAAATATTTGAGTTATTTTAAATCTTTTTAAAAACTTCAACATTAGTAACAAACAGTAACTACTGAATATAGGGAAAAATAACCAAAATAGCTACTGTAAATAGCAGTTAAAGTTTAGTCTAAAAATATATTTGCCAGTCTTTATTTGTTTAAGATAAAATTAAAGGATCTTTTTTTAAATTATAATCTCACATTGAATATTTATCAGCAATTAGTCTCAATGTTAGGTAAAATTTGGATGTGAATGGAATTGTTAAATATGCTCCTTTCTTGCAAAAATACAGACAAACAACAATCCCCGAGGAGTTCACATTCCCCCTCGGGTGAAAATATCTGAATTCAATACTGCTCCTCACACACAGGAGTAGCGGAACGGAGGACGATAACATGTCGAATACCGCCAATACAGTCATCTAATCACAGAACAGCATTGCTAGCGCATGATATTGTTGAAACAGCCTTTCACATTTTTCGTAATTCAACGCTTGAAAGGTAGAGGCCGCGGTGGCTCTGTGGTAGAGCGTTCATCACTGGTGCTTGGGGTCCCGGGTTCGATCCCAGCCACCGCCAAGTGAACTTTGTGGTGGACAAACACCGTGTACATGGGTTTCCTCCGTGTTCTTCCGTTTCCTCCCACTTTCCTCATTCCACCATTTCACTCATTCCTCCTCATCCCCGTCTCCTTTAACCTAACCGGCATAATCGTGGGACGTAAAACTCAAACATTTCATTTCATTTCATTTCCAACCCTTGAAAGGTTCCTAATTGTCCACTCTGCTTTATAATTTTGCTAATATGGAAGTATTCGGTTAAACTGAAATCTCAAATGTTGCCATAACTTGAAACTAAATAATAATTTATATTTTACAGCACCGTTGTTTTCCATATAGTCCAGGAAATTTAGAGCAATTTTACCCTCAACCTGGGCAAAATTGCAACACAAACTTTTAAAACAGTTGTTACTACTGAATAACATATTCAAAATCCGACAAAATCGGACCACGGGAACAGCCCCAAAAACGGTTTCAAAATGGCGGACTATGTTTTTTTGAAAAAAATCGTAGATATTTACGTTGGCGGCTCTAGTAGCCCTCTTAATTGACACAGAGACATGAATTATACCTCGTTGGAACGCTCATAGACCACAAATTGCAACGAAGTGACTTCTGTACCCATCATGCCCAACCCATAGAAGAAGGAGAAGAAGAAAGTCGATTTTTGTTTTTTAATTAATATTTCTTGGACCCTGGCAACACTGTACGTCCTCATATTCCGGCAGAAAAATTCCTACTCGTAGACCAGACATTAGTAACAACAATATAAAAAATCAAGGACATAGGTTCAACAGTAAAGGAGATAAAAATTCGGAACCGCGGACAAAGGAGGGTCACTATATTTTTTACTGTGGTCTAACTTCTGTTTCTTAGATCTAGCATCCTCCTAATTGTCACAGAGACATGAAGCATGCCGCGTTGGAAAGCTTGTGGAGCCCGCTCGCCAGCGACGTATCGTTTGTGCTCCCTGTGTCCAACCTGTAGAAAAAGAAGAAACCTTGAAAACATTGGGAAAATCTACACTTACCTTTCTTGGGATCTGGCAACCCTGATAGTCGTTGGGTATATGGGGCACAAACCAGGGCCGTTCTGGGATACTAATGACGGCGGTGGACAAGTCTACTAAAAGGGCGCCCATACAAAAAGGAATATATATATATATATATATATATATATATATATATATATATATATATATATATATATATATATATATATATATATACAGAGAGAGAGAGAGACTTGAAAGAAAGTATAGGTACCATTTTATATCAAAATCACCACCAAATTTGTTTTAGTATTAACGTAAATAGCTAACCTCGAATCGAAATCCGTTTTACTACAGAAAAACTTTTTAGTTCCTGCAATAACATTTCTGTCAAATAAAAATAAACTAAAACTATCAACAACTTAATATAGCACGCTTATGGACGCAGGAGGCTCATTGCCGCGTTTAAGAAAGCTCTCCATTGATTTCTGTTCTTTGAAAACTGAACCCAGTCTCTACTTTATATTTCAATCTCTCCGAGAACCATTTTAATATTGTCCTCCCATACGTGCCTCGGTCTTCCTAACGGTCATTTTCCTATTTGGAGTTCCAGTTACAACTTCGAAAGCGTTTCTAATTTCTTCCATTCTGGCTACATAACCTGACCATTTGAGCCTCCTAGACTTGATGACCCTAACAATGTTTGGTAAACGCTATAAAATTATGCAGTTCCTCCTTATGAAGTTTTCGCCTTTCCCCATTCCCGTTCCTTTTGGAGTTCAAATATTGGTTTAAGAATCTTGATTTCAAATACTTTCAGTCTACGATATTCCTATGTTTCGCAACCATACAGCACAACAGGCATGATTATCGTTTTATATTTTGAGCTACAAATTCCTCAACAGAATTAGCGACAAAAAAAGATTTTCAATGAATAATAGCACGAAATTCCTGCTTTCAGTTGACATCAAATTTTTTAGTGATTATGGTTTTGGTCTGTTGATAATGATCCTAGATATTTGAAAGTAACCACTTTGTCGAAAGAAAATATTATTTGGTATTTTAACGCATCCATAAAATGCAGTATTACGATCCCGACAAACTTCCATTTATTTAGTTTTCTCTGCATTTACTTTTAAGCCTATATCCCTGCAAGCGGTAGTTAAGATTTCTGCTTTATTTTCTATTATTCTATCATACCTATTAAATTTGCATCTTCAGTATACGCCATAACCTGGCAAATACAATTCAGCTCTAGGACTTGATTGCTGTCTTTGATTTTCCTTATCGTGTTCTCCAGAACAAAGTTAAGTAATAATGACGACAACGCATCTCCTTCTTTCAGGTCATTCTCAACGTGAAAGCTTGTGAACAAGAATTTCTCTATTGAAACCTTACTTTGGGATTCATTTAAACACATCTTAATTAATCTACCTTTTCTGTAAGCATTTTGTACAATGTTTCCCTCCTACCAGAGTCTAAAGTCAATAATTGATGTGCCAGAATGTTGTATTCTCTCATTTCTTTTCAAGTATTAGTCGAATGGTAATTATATGGTCGATAGTTGATAGATTTTACCTAAATCCGTTCTGATAATCTCCAATAATTTCATCTGCGTATGGAGTCAATCTTGCTAATACAATGTTTAAGAGGATTTATTAGATGTTGACAGAAGAGAAATGCCTCGATAATTATTAAATCTGTTTTCTTGCTTTTCTTCTGAACTGGAACAATGATTGATTCTCTTCACTCTTGTGGTAATTCCTCCTTGTTCCAGATAATGAGAATGAGTTTGTGCATCTTGCTCTACAATTTTTCCCTCCAGCTAAAATTAAGTCAACCAGAATTTCGTCTACACCTGGAGATATGTGTTTATTTTTTTTAAATAGCGATTTCTATTTCTGTCTGGTTAGGATCTGGATATAGGGTTATGCTGCATGCATTTCACTTTCTCCACGCGCCTTAGTTTTTGGCTATGTGTTAAGCAAATCGTCAAAGAAATTTTTCCATCTATTTAAGATGCTATCTGTATCAGTGAGAACTGTTCCTTTAGGTTTCTTTAATATATAAGCACGAAGTTGATAGCCTTTCTTAAGTTCGTTGATTCATTTATACATGCCCCGAACATTTTTGTTTTCACTATTATCTTAAAGTTAATTAATTTTAACATTCAAAAGTCTAGTTTCTTTGTTCTAGAAGTTTTAGAAGTTTTCTGCCAGATGACAATGAAATTTTATGTAGTTATTTCGTTCGGATTTTGTAGCCAACGCAGTTTCTTTTATTTTCTCTTCTCTGCTACTTTAGTACATTTCTGGTTGAACCATGATTTGTTTCTACGTATTTTTGTGTGCTCCAATATTTCTTTTGCTGAAATTTTAATGTTATCTCTAATTTCAACCAAGTATCTTGAACACTAGTCCACTCCGAACCTTCTAAAACCGAGAATATATTCGACACTTCAATCTGGCTCCCCTCTCACCTGACTCTCCTCTATTTAAAAAAAATTAAACCACTCCGTTTTCAGATATTAAATATTTCCTTTATTCAACGATAGTCTCTCTCTTACTATCACAATCAACTCCTCAACGGCCGAACATCAGTTGTGCTAGACTGTCTACTAAAACATGATCAGTTTGAATATGTGTTTCCATCTGTTGAAGTAAAAGTATATTTATGAATGTCGCGATGTTGGAATTTTGTAATCTTCACGATAAGGTTTCTGGATATTGCACTGTTCACGAGTGTAACGCCGTCGTCACAACCTTTCTTATGAAAACATTTATTCCGTATAATCGGTTTGAAAATTCCCTCTGGTCCTACCTTCGCATTGAAACCGCCTAACAGAATTTTCATATGGTATTGCAGGAGATGATCAAAACCCGTTCTATTCTTTCGTAAAAACTGTATTTTTTTAATCGCCATCCTTATTTTCTGTTGGGGCATGTACATTTAAAACAATAATATTACACCATCGACCCTTAAGAGAAGTAAAAGAAAATCTATCATTAAGAAATTCAACCTATGTAATTGCTGATATTACGTATTCGTTTGTGAACAGAAAGCCCTGTTTCTAGTTGGTAATTTTTAATTTGTTCCCGGTAAAAGAACGTAAACTTTTCCGACTTGACTCCTTCATTTCCTTCTCATCTAACTTCCTGATATCCTACTAGGTACATCCTCTATTTCTAAACTCATTTTTTATAAATTTTAACACGCCTGTCCTATAGAGACTTCTTATATTTAATGTTCCAAATCTCATGTCGATTTCACTTTGCTGAGTTCGTGCCAAGTTATCAGTACTGATCCGAGGATTCTGCGAACCTATCTAAACAATCGTTTTTTTTTTTTTTACAAGATGAGGTTGTTAGCCTCACACCCAATTCTCAAGCTCGATTATCACCCCTTGTCTGTCCGAGATTGCTTATTCAGTATATTCGGAGCTAACTCCTATATCCCAGAAAACTTCAACTCGATCCACAACCTGAGGACGCGCCGTGCCATGGTGACAGAAACAGCACATTTTACGGAAATTAATACAGCTATATTTCAGAAATATAACAGGTACTGATTATCCGAACACTGCTTTAAAACACACAGGAACAATCAAGATGCTCGGATATATGGATGTATATTAAGACTGTGAAAACGTCGATGCCGTAAAAATCGTAAATTAGTGACTAGTGTCAGTGTAGTATTACATGAATGCATCGTACGTCTGACTATCCGAAATAATCTTGATGTATCACATTGTTTCGCTTTATAGCTATATAACTTTATAATATTTTTGTAAGTGATTTTACTCTTTACCTGTCCTCTGCCAATAGCAACTGTATGAATTTATAATACAAAACTGAAATTCAGAAGAATAAAATTTTGAAAAAAATAATGTGATATTTCACAGGGCATCTTACGTGAAGGGCGCCTTGTATTCTTTACAGGTTCTATTCTACCAGTGAGTTTTTGAATTTATTAAACAAAGGTGGTATACAGGATAACTAAAACCACTTATCTATAATGTGATGTTTCGTAGGGCGCCTTTTGTAAAGGGCGCACTTACCTTTTACGGGTTCTTCGCCAACAGTAACTGTGTGTATTTATTGTACACAACTGTGCTATGCAGAAGAGTAAATAAAATCGTTCATCTTTGATGTGGTCCCGAAAGGGCGCCTAATGTAAAGGGCGCACTGCACCTTTCACGGGTTCTTTACCAATAAAAACTATAAGAATTTATTTCTAAAAACTTGTACCTTTATTTATACTGTGATATTTTGGAGGGCGCACCGGGATATTAGCTTTTCTACATATCACAGTCTTGCATGAACCTAGGCACTGAAGAACCATGGCTGATTCCCTTACACGTTTGTGTATCATCTGCAGAAGCCTAGATCCTGACGATAACCTCATCACACTTCAAGAAAAGGGAGCTGAAGGAGTGAACAATGCCAGTAAGGCTCGCGGTAGTAACATTCTCGCTGCTACAAGTATGATGGTTCATGTCTCTTCTTGCAAACGTTACATTGATAAAAAAAAAAAAAAGATATTGCGATTGCCCTAAAAAGAAAAACGTCATCGCCGATTCAAAAACGAGTTACCCGCTCGTCGGATCGGTCCTTCAACAGCAACAGTGACTGCCTATTTTCCGGAATTTTTGTCTTATTTGATGACCGTCACGTGTTGAAATCAGCAAATGTGCGAATAAAAACACAAGCATTGCCACACAGCATTTTAAAATGTTGCAATGAACGAAACGATACTGGGTCGCAAACTGTCCGAGGTCGAGTTGGGTACTTCTCATCTGATCTTTATGCAGGAGATTGTGTCTATCACAGATCATGTAGTATCAACTTTCGAACAGGTAAAGCAATTCCTCAACAATACTGCACCGACAATCAGTCAGCGCCAAATAAATTGCGGGCTGGCCGACCTACAAATGATAAGAGAATCCTAGCATTTCAGCGCATCTGTAGTTATTTGGAAGAGCACGATGATGAGCAACTAACTGTGGAAAAACTTGTTACAAAAATGGGCACCTTTCTTGTAGGGACTGATCACATTGCATACGACAGACGGCACATAAAGCGTCAACTAATGGAGTACTTCGGTGAAAAAAAAATATAATTTCTAGTGACAGTGGAAAAAACGACTTCATTACACTTAGAGAAACTGCCAATCACATTCTACGGGGATATCGTGATTTACCACGAGAGTATGATGAAGAAAAGGAAAAAATAGAATAATAAAAACCGTAGCTCGACTGATCAAAAGCGACATAAAATCCAAACTACAAACTGGGAGTGATACATATCCTTCACCCAGCGACTTGACCATTCATGAATTCCTTCAGTACATTCCACCTAGCCTTAAACTATTCTATGCCATACTTTTTGCCGGAGAGGTCAATGAAACCAAAATAGCATCGATTGGCCAGTGTTTGATGCAAGCAGCCAGACCAAGAGATATGTTAGCTCCTCTGCAGTTAGGTGTTGCTGTGCAGGTGCACAACCACTATCGATCGAAACACCTGATTGACATGCTGCATCACCTGGGATTTTGCTCTTCATACACGGAAGTGCAGCTGTTTGAACGCTGTGCTGCAAGTACATTTGGTAATCGTGTGATCGAAATGCCAGCAGACCAGACTCTCCTCTTTGCAGCGGTGAATGTAGAACATGATCTCCAAACGATGAGTTGTTTAAGCACATTCCATGGTATGGAAATGTTGGTGGCCATTACTCCATCCACTACTACCAGTCTAACCATTCTTCGGAAGCCCGTCTCTGATGCTGATATGAAGTCTCTTGCCAGTGTTCCCATTCACGCATACACGGAAGCCAGGGCTATTCTTGAAAAGGTCAACTGTGAACTGGTAACAGCACCATCACCGAACGAAAGCTCCCTGGATATTTTGTGGAAACTTTCCTAGCACTTTCCGTCACTCACACCAAACTGGTCAGGAATGATACAGGCTATTCGCGCAGATCCATCTCTTCATCATTCAGGGAAATCCAGTGTTCTCTGCTTACCGATTATTGACCTAAATCCATCTGATATGTCATGCATCTATTCCACTTTAGTGTACCTGAATAATCTTGCGAGAAAATATAAAGTCACACCAATAATCACCTTAGACCAACCACTGTTTTGGAAAGCTTCACGTATTCTGGATGACAGAGCACATCACACCAGTATTAAGGACACGGTTCTCCTGTTGGGCTCATTTCATACTCTGATGAACCTTCTAGGAGCAATTGGTTCCGTGATGGATGGTTCAGGCTTACGTGAAATCTATGAGGTTTATGGAGAAAATTCGGTTGTACATATGTTAAGTTGCAAGTCCGTAGTAAGAGCCTTCCGTGCGCACATGATGGTTGACCTCGCATTTAAGTGCATTGCTTGTGGAGAATGTTTTTCTGCAGACCGATAACGGAACACACGGAACTATCAACGATGCTTACTCTCTCTACCAGAGTCTGATGTCGGGTGAGATTACTGTAACTGGAGCTAGTTCTTCACCTCTTCAAGAAGCCCGAGAAAAAATAGAAGCACGAAAGTCAGAACTTATTAACACATCAAAAGCAAGTCAGCAAGCTTGCATACCAGCGCATTTTGACTACAGCAAGGAAATTTGTGACAGCAGACCGAACAGGAAGCTGGGAGGATCACCTTGATGCTATAGCAGAGTGTATTCCCATATTCGCTGCAGCAGGACACTTCAATTATTTGAAGTCGACGTGCTTGTACCTGCAAACAATGTTAACGCTGCATTCGGTTAATCCAACAGTTCACGAAATCTTTCAAAATGGGTTCGGAGTTATTAGAAAAGAAGCAACCGTTATTGGGCTGGGTTGTCGTCTGATCTAGTCATAGAGCAGGTTCTGATGAGATCGCTAAAATCCACTGGAGGTCTAACCCATGGGAGTGGAATGTCCGAGATGCAACGATCTTTGTGGGTGCTCTCAATGCCAGCATGCTCCGAGTACAATCTGGCGATGCAAAGTCTTACTCACACAGCATATGTCACTAGCAAACAACATAAAGAAGCCGAAACGTCAAGAATGTAACGTGATATCAGTGACACACGTCGCATTCTTGCAGGGCTGTAGCCCATTTCACCATTTGACGGAGACAAATCGTTGAGAAACATTGCCACTGGCGTCACAGCGGATTCCTCGGTCAACGTCCATAATTTATTTTCAGTTGGAGAAGAGCTTGCGAAGAAACTATCTGGCAAAGACCTGTTCACTGTGAAGTGGAAACGTGCAGATAATGTCAAAACTCTAGCATCCCCGAGTAGAGTTAAAATCAGCAGCCGTATCTGCATCGATTCGAATCTTTTGTTTCAAAGACTGTTAGTTGTCGCTAATGCAGGCAGCATATCTTTAGAGGAGTCCTTAGCGCATGATTTATGTGCCTACCCACCAGCATGATGCGCAAGGCAGACAAAGCCCCACTGACCCATGTGAGACTAGAGTTCAGCAAGCAGCATACCGCATGCGAGACTAGAGTTCAGAAAGCAGCAGACCGCACAGTTTGAGGAAACGGAGCCAGACAATATTCTGTATGTCTTAGACGGAGGATCTCTGTTACAGAGACTACCATGGTGTAATGGCAGTTCGTACGGCAATACCGCTGCATCATTTGCTGAGTATACGGTTCGTAAATATGGCACATCAACCATGGTGTTTGATGGGTATGGAATTTGCTCACCATTGTTCGTTGCAACTGTGCTAGCGGGTGTGCAAGAACGTATTATACTTGCAGAAAGCATGCCCTTCCATGTACTATTGCTTGTGGTGTGTGCCAAGAAACTGAATGTTTTAACTGTTTAAATGAATATGGTGAGGGCAGTGTTAGCATAGGCGATGACGATGTAGATTTGTAATTGGCCTCCCAAAGTATTCGTCTTCCCATTCTTTTGCTTTAGAATATGTTTGCTTTATATATAGGTGTATGTTTCTATAAAACGAATTGTCTTGTACACTGTATTATGGTATGCTTTCTGCTATTGCTTGTGATGTATGCCAGGAAACTGAATGTTTTAACGGTTTAAATGAATATGGCGAGGACAGTGTTAGCATAGGCAATGACGATGTAGATGTGTAATTTGCCCCCCAAAGGCTTTCGTTATTCCCATTCTTTTGCTTAAGAATATTTTTGTTTTATGTATAGTATTTATATTAAAGCGACCTCTGATTTAAAGAAAGAAACAAGATTTTTTCGTGCATAGAAGGATTATCGGGGTTGCCAGAGCCCAAGAAAGGTAAAAGTGTAGATTTTCCTAATTTTTTCAAGGTTTCTTCTTCTTTTTCTACAAGTTGGGCACAAGGGGTACAAACGATAATTCGTTGGCAAGAGGGTTCCATAAGCTTTCCAACGCGGTATGCTTCATGTATCTGTGACTATTAGGGAGGATGCTAGATCTAAGAAACAGAAGTTAGACCACAGCAAAAAATATACAGAGTGACCCTCCTTTGTCCGCGGTTCCGATTTTTTTTATCTCCCTTACTGTTGAACCTATGTCCTTCATTTTTTTATATTTTTGTTACCAATGTCTGGGCTACGAGTAGGAATTTTTCTTCCGGAGTATGAGGACTTACAGTGTTGCCAGGGTCCAAGAAATATTAATTAAAAAACAAAAATCGAGTTTCTTCTTCTTCTTCTTCTATGGGTTGGGCATGATGGGTACAAAAGTCACTTCGTTGCAATTTGTGGTCTATGAGCGTTCCAACGAGGTATCATTCATGTCTCTGTGTCAATTAAGAGGGCTACTAGAGTCGCCAACGTAAAGGTCTACGATTTTTTCGAAAAACTATGGTCCGCCACTTTGAAAACCGTTTTTGGGGGTGTTCCCGTGGTCCAATTTTGTCGGATTTTGGATACTTTCATCAAGTGAGGTACTTAACAAAATACAGGTGTAAAACTAAAGGTTGCAATTTTGCCCAGGTCAAACCGTATTTTGACTCGACTAATATAGAAAGTATAATGGGCCAGATTAAGACCATTGGGTGCCCTGAAGCGGAAAAATACAAGGGGCCCTATCAAACACCTTTATGATGGACCCTCTCTCGACATGTTCAAACGGGCCTATGAATTATATAGGAGGGACTCATATTTTTTAAATTTTTCAGTAATTTTAATTTTTTTTTTTTGGGGGGGAGGCTCTTGCTCACGGAGTCCTGAAGCAGGAAACTCAAATCTATGAAGGAATCACTATGTTGCATGTAAGTAGCTTTCTAATGTACAGCCTATGCACAGAAATAGTACCTGATTTTAAAGTGCCATATAATTAACATTTAATTGAATATTTACATGAAATTTTATACAGAGCTTAGTAAACTCAAAGTATTTTCCCATCCATCTTTTTAGAATCCTAGTTCTGACTAGAGCAGCTAGAGGGCAGTAACATCGAAAATGGTGTTTACTCCACAGCGACGAAGCTGGTGCGTTTTACAATTTGCAAAAACAAGCAGTTTTCTGAGAGTGAAGCGTGATTTCAAACGACAATTTAATGCTGATCCGCCCACACACAAATCCATTGTGAAGTGGCATAGAACGTTTATTGAGACGGGGTGCATTTGTGATCAAAGAAAAGGACATTCAGGGCGACGTCCAGTCTCCGAGGAAACTGTGGAGCGCGTAAGAGCAGCCTTCGTACACAGCCCACAGAAGTCTACACGTAAAGCTAGCAGAGAGTTGCAGATGCCACAAACAACAGTAAGCAAGATCTTACGCAAGCGTTTGCGGTGCTACCCGTACCGACTGCAGTTGGTTCAGAAGTTATACCTACAAGACAAGGCAAAGCGCCGTGAGTTCTGTGAGACTATGCAAAATTTCATGGAGGACGACGAAAACTTTCTGACGAAGATTATTTTCAGCGATGAGGCGACATTTTACTTAAGTGGAAAGGTGAATAGACACAATGTATATATATGGGAAACCCAGAATCCTCATACAACTGTAAATGTGGAACGTGACTCACCGGAAGTCAATGTTTTCTTTTTTGGTGCAGTATCAGAGCGTCGGGTACACGGTCCGTTCTTCTTTCAGGAACAAACAATTACAGGTGAAACTTACTTAGCATTGCTACGTAACTGGTTGATTCCGCAACTTAGTAATGCAGAGATAGACGACTTCGTTCTACAACAAGACGGAGCGCCGCCACAATGGCATCGTGCTGTACGCAGGTTTCTAAACTAGAACCTCCCAAACCGATGATTAGGGCGCTCTGGAGTCAATGATCAAGTTCTTTGCAAGTGACCTCCAAAATCACCTCACCTCACTGTTTGTGACTTCTTTCTGTGGGGATTTGTGAAGGACAAAGTGTATACACCTCCACTACCCACAACTCTGAAGGATCTCCAAGAACGCATCAGTGATGCTGTCAACTCCATCACACCGGATATGCTTCACAATGTATGGTTGTAGCTAGATTGCCACCTCGATATTTCCCGCGTTACAGGTGGCGCGCACATCGAGTGTTTGTGATTTCAATTATTGCTAGAAAAACTTTATGAGTTTTGTATCACTGTTCAAAATTTCAGCGAAATAATTCTTCGCATATTAAATGTATACTAATTTGAAACCTGGGTCTCCTTTCTGTGCTCACTCTGTATTTTACAAAGCGTGTTACGGGCATCATAAGGGGCCTTGTGCAGATTCAAATTTAAGTCAGTTTTCTTTTCGTTCCTCCAGAAATGCTTAAAGTAAATAAATAAAATTCATTCATTCGTACCTTACTTTAAAAGGATTTACCTACGTAGGATTTTCCCAGAGACTGTGTGGTTCAGTGTGAATCCACGGTTTTGGCTTGTGTGAAATAAGTACAATATACTATACATTTGCTTTGAGTTGTGCGTACCAGTATGCAGTACGTATATGTTGGGGAGGAGCAGTACATACATGTGCATAGGCCCCTTAGAAACTACCTCCCGGTGGGCCTCTGGGTTGCAGTATGACCCTGGCTTCATCCATATTAATTGGAACTGCTGTTAAAAGAGTAATAATGGATTTAAAATTACAATTTTTGTGGAATCTAATATTTCAAAATCTCAAGATCTTCAAAATTATATCTTTAAAGAATTAGTCTGACATATTAGTCTACTTAAAAGTCTCTTGTTTTGAAAAGTCTATCTCTTGTTTTAGGAGATTTATGGATAGTAGGAAAGCTTGTACCCTCTCCCCAAAATTCATTTGTTTTAGAAGCAAGAAGATACTAGGGTTTCGAAGTTCCGCCCTTTTAATCCATGCACTTTGTATGTGCTCAGATTCTATGTAACAATTAATAATGGTTTTCAAAAATACAGTAATATTTGTGCGTAACATTAACAACTGGGATCTTATTCCTGCATCTGTCTGTTTAAATTGGAAAATATAAACAACATAAAATAAAGTAATTGTTGAGTTGATTTCGAGTTTAACGTCCCGTTCAGAAGCGGGCCTGTATGAGACGTGGTGTGAGTCCATGATAATCAAAGGGATTTAAGATCCATGGGATTTATTTTGTAGTTGCTGGTATTTATAACTGAATAACATTAGGAATGAAAATGACAGAAAGCTACATGATTTACTTTTATTATATTTTCAGTCACGTAAAGCAAACTGTCTCCTTTAACAGGTTCAACGAATATTTCAAGTAACAAGTTTTACAAAGAGGATATCCACCTAAAAGGAACACACACTATCAACTTTGTTCTTATTTCATGCAAAAACAATGAGGTTATACTGGTGAAAATCAGTTTCCTCCCTTGAAGATAAGGAAACAAATATTACCCGTTTTAATTGTTGTATACAACAATTAACACATTAAGAAAGTTTTTCTTCTTTTAGATTTAATCGAGAGAACTTCAACTTTTACCAATGTGATTTGTCTCACAAGCCATCTCAGGAAAAACGAATCTACTACACATGTCTAAAAATATGACAATCTCTCCTTGTACTCTTCCTTCTGTTCGTTTCTAATTATTTCCATCTCCCTTCCAACCAAAAAAAAAAAAAAAAACTTGCAATAACTTCTTTACTGATTGTAGTTTCACTACTATAAATAAACGGAATACACACTGGAGAACCATACGGAAACTCAGATTTATTTAACTTATTGACATCAATGGGTTCTGTACAGAGGAGAACAAATCAATGGGTATACAAAATAATCAAGTTGGAAAACCATGGAATTTGGAATAATTCAACATTGTGAAACAATAGGCCTCGATTTTAATGAATTAATCATTACTTCTGGAGTAGGTCGAAACGTAAAAATGAAATGAAATCTTCACGCTTATGCAGTTACACTAAAGGAAACGAAGATAATGACAAACGAATGAAATGGTGTAATGAAGAAAGTGAGAGGAGAATCCACTGCGAAAAGAACTAAAATAATAGAACTAGATTCACGAAGAATTTTAATACATGTACGCAAATTATGAATACGATTCTATACTTCTTCTATCTGATGCACTCTCAGCTGCACCTTGATACTCATATATGTGATAGATATGTGCTCTGTATCCAAAATAAGTCATGTAGTTCTTAATTGTGAGGGGGTCACTGAAGATATAGAATCGGATTCACGAAAAAAAGTTAATAAATATATGTAAATTATGGCTACTATTCTATGACCCTTTCTATCTGATGGACTATCGAGCGCGCTTTGATACTAATATATGTGGTAGATATGCGCTCTGTCCTTGAAATACGTCGTTTACTTTTTAATTCAATGGGGGTCACCGAAGATATAGAATGAGATTCATGAAGGAATGTTAATAAATATAATTGAACTAATTGGCTACCATTCTATGACCATTTCTACTTCATGAACTATCAAGCACACTTTGATGCTCATATATATGGTAGATATGCACGATTTCCTTGAAATACACCGTTTAATTTTTAATTCAAATGGGGGTCAACGGTGATATAGAATGAGATTCACGAAGAAATGTTAATAAATATATGTAAATCATGGTTACGATTATATGACCCTTTCTACCTGACGCATTATCGAGCGCACTTTGATACCCCTATATTTGGTAGATACGCGCTCTGTCCTTGAAATACGCCGTTTAATTTTTAATTGAAGAAGGAGTCACCAGACATATACAATGAGATACACGAAGAAATGTTAATAAATTTATGTAAATTATGGATACGATTCTATGACTCTTTCGACCTGATGCACTATTGAGCGCACTTTGATGCTCATATATGTACTAGATATGCGCTCTTTCCTTCAATACGTCGTTTACTTTTTAATTCAAAGGGGGGTTACCGGAGATATACAATGAGATTCACGAAGAAATGTTAATAAATATATGTAAATTTGGGCTAGTATTCTATGACCCTTTCTACCTGATGCATTATCGAGCGCAATTTGATACTCATATATATGGTAGATGTTCTCTCTGTCCTTCAAATAAGTCTATTAGTTTTTAAATCAAAGAGGGGTCACCAGAGACATAGAATTAGATTCACGAAGAAATGTTAATAAATATATGTAAATTATGGCTACGATTCTATGACCCTTTCTACCTGATGCGCTATCGAGCGCACTTTAATACTCATATATATGGTCGATATGCACTCTCTCCTTGAAATACGCCGTTTGCTTTTTAATTCAAAGGAGGGTCACCGGAGATATAGAATGAGATGCAGGAAGAAATTTTGGTAAATATGTGTAAATTTTGGCTTGTATTCTATGACCCTTTCTGCCTGATGCATTATCGAGCGTAATTTGATACTCATATATATGGTAGATGTTCTCTCTGTCCTTCAAATAAGTCTATTAGTTTTTAATACAAAAGGGGTCACCGCAGATATAGAACGAGTTTCATAAAGAAATCTTAATAAATGCATGGCTAATATGTATAATAGAATTATTTGCTACGATTCTATCACCCTTTTCAACTTGATGCACTATCGAGCGCACTTTGATACTCATATATATGTGAGATATTCGCTCGGTCCTTGAAATACGCTGTTTATTTTTTAATCGGAAGGGGGGTCACCGGATATATAGATTGAGATTGACGAAGAAATGTTAATAAATATATGTAAATTATGGCTATGATTCTATGACTCTTTCTGCCTGATGCACTTTCGAGCGCACTTTAATACTTATATATATGGTAGGTATGTGCTCTGTCCTTCAAATAAGTCTCCAAGACAACACGTACGTGTACGACATATGTGCACTATGCATGCATAGGCCGTACATGTGCACATGTGCATTTGTGTGGATGATGAACACATACATACGCCGTACATATGAATTTGCGTTGATGAAGCACACATACATAACCCGTGTATTTGCATATGTGCATTTGCGTCGGTTTTTCACACGTACATAACCAGTGACTAAGTCGTGCATGTGCACATGTGCATTTGCAAGGATAAAGTACACATTTATATAACCCGTGCCTAAGCTGTTACCTGCAGATGTACATTTGCGTTAATAAAGCTCACGTATAGAACACGTGCTTAAGAATTATGCGCACATGTGCATTCGCATGGAAGAAGCACACATTTGTATAACCCTTTCTTATGTCGTTATGTACACATGTGCACTTGCGTGGATGCAGTGCTCGTACATAACCAATGCTTTAGCTGTGCACATGTGCATTTGCGTGGATGAAACGCATTTAAATTACCGGTGCTTAAGCCGTTGTGTGTACATGTTCTTCTGCACGGCTATTGCACGTGTGTATGAGACGTCCATAATACCGTGCAAGTGTATATTTTCACTTTCATTCTTTTACTCTCATTCTCGTCAACATTATAAAGTAACCTTCGTTTTTGGTAGGTGTTGTTTTTCCTCCAGGTGGTGTTAGAGAGACTTTTCGACGAATGACAGCTGAATGATTGTAAAAACTCCATAACGTCCGCTGAGCTAGGATACAAGATTAACAGGTGGTAGCACTGTATTGATGTAACTACTGTCAGACAGTTTATAGGTTTACAGAATTATTTTCTTGACCGATTACAGCAGAATATGTTGCGTTATGTGTTACTTGGCAGACATGTCAAAGATACTACCGTTGCAAATAATAAACTCCTAAATTAAAATTTGCAATGTTAATTATTAGTTAATTGCGGTATACTTTGAAAGTGATGGCTTTGGTGTTATAGATGGTGTTACTGCGTAAGGCGCCAAATATATAAATTCCTTTTTTTCGTTGCATCTGGAATATGTTTTTACATCACCTCTGCATTATGAGGAAATCACTTGTATTTTACATGTTAGATATCTGAGTACTGCGTGTAAATCATCTCTTTCCTACATGTAAATTACCTGGGCACTGCGTGTGAATCACCTCTGTCGTACATGTAAATCACCTAAGCGCTACGTGTTAATCCCCTCTCTCCTACATGTAAATCATCTGGGTGCTGCGTGTAAATCGCCTGTATGCTACGTGTAAATCACCTCTGTCGTACATGTAAATCATATGGGAACAACGTGTAAATCACCTATGTGCTGCGTGTAAATCAGCGCTCTCCTACATGTAAATCACCTTTGCTCTACATGTAAATCGAATATGCCCTACTTGTAAATCAGCTGTGCGGTATTTGTAAATCACTTGCCAGTGCGTGTACTGTGCATTACACATGTCCTGTGCACCTGAAGATGTTGAATAGGACTTGTGACGTATATGTGCATCACATGTGCAGGCGTGCATTTATTCAGATGATGCACATGTTCCATCCATGCAATTGTACTTGTACTATGCGGATACTGTACGCGCATTGTGCTGTCTGGGTCTATTAGTTTTAAATACAAAGAGGGGTCATTGGAGATGTAGAATGAGATTCTCAAAGAAATGTCAATAAATATATGTAAATTCTATCACCCTTTCTATCAAGCGCACTATGATACACGTATATACGGTAGATATGCGCCCTCTCCTTGAAATACGCCGTTTGCTTTTTAATTCAAAGGTGGGTCACCAGAGATATAGAATGAGATTCACGAAGAAATGTTAATAAATATATGTAAATTATGGCTACGATTCTATGACTTTTTCTACCTGATGCACTATCGAGCGCACATTGATACATATATATATGATAGATATGGTCTCTGTCCTTCAAGTATGTGTATTAGTTCTTAATACAAAGGTGGGTCACCAGAGATATAGAATGAGATTCAACGAAGAAATGTTAATAAATATATGTAAATTTTGGCAAGAATTCTAAGACCCTCTCTACTTGATGCACTATCGAGCGCACTTTGATACTCATGTATATGGTAGATATTCGCTCTGTCCTTCAAATAAGTCTATTGGTTTTTTAATTCAAAAGGGGACCACCGGATATATAAAACGAGATTCACGAAGAAATCTTAATAAATGAGTGGCTAATATATATAATAGAATTATTTGCTACGATTCTATCACCCTTTTCAACTTGATGCACTATCGAGCGCACTTTGATACTCATATATGTGTGAGATATGCGCTCGGTCCTTGAAATACGCTGTTTATTTTTTAATCGGAAGGGGGGTCACCGGAGATATAGAATGAGATTCACGAAGAAATGTTAATTCATATATGTAAATTATGGCTATGATTCTATGACTCTTTCTGCCTGATGCACTATCGAGCGCACTTTAATACTTATATATATGGTAGGTATGCGCTCTGTCCTTCAAAAAAGTCTCCCAGACAACACGTACGTGTACGACACATGTGCACTATGCATGCGCAGGCCGTATATGTGCACATGTGCATTTGTGTGGATGATGAACACATACAAACTCCGTACATATGAATTTGCGTTGGTGAAGCACACATACATAACCCGTGTATTTGCATATGTGTATTTGCGTGGGTTTTGCACACGTACATAAGCAGTGACTAAGTCGTTCATGTACACATGCGCTTTTGCAAGAATAAAGTACACATTTATATAACCCGTGCCTAAGCCGTTACGTGCACATGTATATTTGCGTTAATAAAGCTCACGTATAGAACCCGTGCTTAAGCCTTATGCGCACATGTACATTTGCATGGAAGAAGCACACATTTATATAACCCTTGCTTATGCCGTTATGTAGACATGTGCACTTGCGTGGATGCAGTGCTCGTGCATAACCCATGCTTTAGCTGTGCACATGTGCATTTCCGTGGATGAAACGCATTTAAATTACCGGTGCTTAAGCCGTGGTGTGTACATGTTCTTCTGCACGGCTATTGCACGTGTGTATGAGACGTCCATAATACCGTGCAAGTGCATACTTCTACTCTCATTCCCGTCAACAATATAAAGTAACCATCGTTTTTGGTAGGTGTCGTTTTTCCTCCAGGCGGTGTTAGAGATACGTTTCGACGAATGACAGCTGAATGATTGTAAAAACTCCATAACGTCCGCTGAGCTAGGATACAAGACCAACAGGTGGTAGCACTGTACTGATGTAACTACTGTCAGACAGTTCATAGGTTTACAAAATTATTTTCTTGACTGATTACAGCGGAATATGTTGCGTTATGTGTTACTTGGCAGACCTGTCAAAGATACTACCGTTGCAAATAATAAACTAAAAAATTAAAATTTTCACTGACAATTATTAGTTAATTGCGATATACTTTGAAAGTGATGTCTTTTTTGTTATAGATGGTGGTACTGCGTAAGACACCAAATATATAAATTCTTTTTTTTTTCGTACTGCGTGTAAGTCATCTCTTTCCTACATGTAAATCACCTATGCGCTACGTGTAAATCCCCTCTCTCCTACATGTAAATCATCTGGGCACTGCATGTAAATCGCCTGTGTGCTACGTGTAAATCACCTCTGTCGTACATGTAAGTCATCTGGGAACAACGTGTAAATCACCTATGTGCTGCGTGTAAATCAACGCTGTCCTACACGTAAATCACCTGTGCTCTACATGTAAATCGAATACGCGCTAATTGTAAATCACCTGTGCGGTACGTGTAAAACACTTGCGCAGTGCGTGTACGTGTGCATTGCACTTGTCCTGTGCACGTGAAGATGTTGAATAGGACTTGTGACGTATATGTGCATCACATGTGCAGGCGTGCATTTATACAGATGATGCACATGTTCCATCCGTGCAATTGTACTAGCACTATGCGGATACTGTACGCTCATTGTGCTGTCTGAGTCTATTAGTTTTTAATTCAAAGAAAGGTCATCCGAGATATAGAACGAGATTCCCGAAGAAATGTTAATAAATATATGTAAGTTCTATCACCCTTTCTATCGAGCGCAATTTGATACTCATACATACGGTAGATATACGCTCTCTCCTTGAAATACGCCGTTTGCTTTTTAATTCAAACAGGGGTCACCAGAGATATAGAATGAGATTCTGGAAGAAATGATAATAAATATATGTAAATTATGGCTACGATTCTATGACTCTATGACTATGATTCTATGATTCTATGACCCTTTCTACCTGATGCACTATCGAGCGCACTTTGATGCTCACATATATATGGAAGATATCCGCACTCTCCTTCAAATACGCAGTTTACCTTTTAATTGGAAGGGGGGTCACCGGGGAAATAGAATAAGATTCACGAAGAAAAGTTAATAAATATATGTAAATTATGGCTACGATTCTATGACTCGTTCTACCTGATGCACTATGGATCGCACTTTGATACTCATATATATGGTAGATATGCAATCTGCCCTTGAAATAAAATTATTAGTTCTTAATTCGAAGGAGGGTCAACGGAGATGTGGAATGAGATTCGCGAAGAAATGTGAATAAATATATGTAAATCCTGGCTAAGATTCTATGACCCTTTCTACCTGATGGGCTATCGAGCGCACTTTGATACTCATATATATGGTAAATATACGCTGGGTGCTTCAAATTAGTCTATTACTTCTTAACTCGACGGAGGGTCAACGGAGATACGGAATAAGATTCACGAAGAAATGTAAATAATTATATGTAAATTATGGTTATGATTCTATGACCCTTTCTACCTGATGCACTATCGTGCGCACTCTATATACATATATATGATAGATATGTCCTTTGTACTTCAAATAAGTCTATCACTTCTTAATTCGAAAAGCGGTCTCCAGAGATACAGAATGAGATTCACGAAGAAATGTTAATAAATACATTTAAATTACGGCTACGATTATATGACTCTTTCTACCTTGTGCACTATCGAGCGCACTTTGATACTCATATATATTGTAGATATGTGATCTGTCCTTGAAATAAGTTTATTAGTTTTTAATTCGAAGGGTGTCAACGGAGATATAAAATGAGATTCCCGAAGAATTGTTAATAAATATATGTAAATTATGGCTATTATTCTATGACATTTCTACCTGATGCACTATCGAGCGCATTTTGATACTCATATATGTGGTAAATATATGCTCTGTCCTTCATATAATTCTATTAGTCTTTAAATAAAAGGGGTGTCACGGGAGATGTAGAATGAGATTTAAGAAGAAAAGTTAATAAATATATGTAAATTATGGCTATGATTCTATGACTCGTTCTACCTGATGCACTATGAATCGCACTTTCATACTCATATATATGGTAGATATTTGATCTATCCTTGAAATAAGTCTATCGCTTCTTAATTCGAAAAGGGGTCACCAGAGATATAGAATGAGATTCAGGAAGAATTGTTAATAAATATATGTAAATTATGGCTACGATTCTATGACTATTTATGCCTGATGCACTATCGAGCGCACTTTGATAGTCATATATATGGTAGATATGCGATCTGTCCTTGAAATAAGTTTATTAGTTCTTAATTCGAAGTGAGGTCAACGGGGATATAGAATGAGATTAACGAAGAAATGTTATTAACTATATGTGAATTATGACTACAATTGTATGACCCTTTCTACCTGACGTACTATCGAGCACACTTTGATACTCATATATATGGTCAATATTCTCTCTCTTTGAAACACGCTGTATACTTTCTAATTAAAAAGTGGGATCACCGGAGATATAGAATGAGATTCAAGAAGAAATGTTAATAAAAATATGTAAATTATAGCTACGATTCTTTCTACCTGATGCGCTATCGAGCGCACTTTGATGGTCATATATATGGTAGATATACCCTCGGTGCTTCAAAAAAGTCTATCATTTCTTAATTCGACAGGGGTCACCAGTCATATAGAATGAGATTCACGAAGAAATGTTAAAAAATATATGTAAATTATGGCAACGATTCTATGGCCTATTCTTCCTGATGCGCTATTGAGCGCAATTTGATGCTCATATATGTGGTTGATGTGCGATCTGTCTTTCAAATACGCCGTTTACTTTATCACTGAAAGGGGGGTCACCGGAGATATGGAATGAGATTGACGAAAAAATGTTAATATATATATGTAAATTATGTCTACGATTCTATGACTCTTTCTACCTGATGCACTATCGTACGCACTTTGATATACACATATATGGTAGATATGGCCTCTGTCCCTCAAATAAGTCTATTAGTTTTAAAATAAAAGGGGGGTCGCCGGAGATATAGAATGAGATTCACGAGAAATGTTAAAAAATATATGTAAATTATGGCTACGATTCTATGACTCTTTCTACATGAACCACTATCAAGCGCACTTTGATGCTCATATATATGGTAGATATACACTCTGGTCTTCAAATACGTCTATCACTTCTTAATTCGAATTGGGGTCTCCAGAGATATAGAATGAGGTTCACGAAGAAATGTTAATAAATTTATGTAAATTATGGCTACGATTCTATGACTCTTTCTACATGAACCACTATCAAGCGCACTTTGATACTCATATATATGGTAAATATGCGATCTGTAGTTGAAATAAGTTTATTGGTTCTTAATTCGAAGCGGGATCAACGGAGATATGGAATGAGATTCAAGAAGAAGTGATAATAACTTTATGTAAATTATGGCTACGATTGTATGACTCTTTCTACCTGATGCGTTATGGAGCGCACTTTGATACTTATATATGTGGTAAGTATTTGCTCTGTGTTTCAAATACTCCGTTTACTTTATAATTAAAATGGGGGTCACCGGAGATATGGAATGAGATTCACGAAGAAATGTTAATAAATATTTGTAAGTTATGGCTACCATTCTATGACTCTTTCTACCTGATGCGCTATTGAGCGCACTATCATACTCATATATATGGTAGATATAAGCTCTTTCCTTCAAATAAGTCTATCGCTTCT
The DNA here is from genome assembly GCF_964235325.1 of Thermobia domestica. NCBI lineage: Eukaryota > Metazoa > Arthropoda > Insecta > Zygentoma > Lepismatidae > Thermobia > Thermobia domestica. The sequence goes on from NC_137455.1 coordinate 306,512,415, forward strand.
TAATTCGAAGGGGGGTCACCAGAGATATAGAACTAGATTCAGGAAGGAATTTTAATAAATATATGCAAATTATGGCTACTATTCTATGACCCTTTCTATCTGATGCGCTATCGAGTGCACTTTGATACTCATATATATGGTCAATATGCTCTCTCTCCTTGAAACACGCTGTTTACTTTTTAATTAAAAGGGGGTTACCGGAGATATAGAATGAGATTCACGAAGAAATGTTAAAAAATATATGTAAATTATGGCTACGATTCTATGACCCTTTCTTCCTGATGCGCTATCGAGCGCAATTTGATACTCATATATGTGGTAGATTTGCGATCTGTCTTTCAAATACGGCGTTTACTTTATAATTGAAAGGGGGGTCACCGGAGATATGGTATGTGATTGACGAAAAAATGTTAATAAAGATATGTAAATTATGTCTACGATTCTATGATTCTTTCTACCTGATGCACTATCGTTCGCACTTTGATATACATATATATGATAGATATGGCCTCTTTCCCTCAAATATGTCTATTAGTTTTTAAATAAAAGGGGGGTCGCCGGAGATATAGAATGAGATTCACGAGAAATATTAAAAAATGTATGTAAATAATGGCTACTATTCTATGACCCTTTCTATCTGATGCACTATCGAGTGCACTTCACGAAGAAATGTTAATAAATATATGTAAATTATGGATACGATTCTATGTCCCTTTCGACCTGATATACTATAGAGCGCACTTTGATACTCATATATATGGCAGATATAAGCTCTCTCCTTCAAATAAGTGTATCGCTTCTTAATTCGAAGGGGGGTCACCAGAGATATAGAATTAGATTCAGGAAGAAATGTTAATACATATATGAAAATTATGGCTACGATTCTATAACTCTTTCTACCTGATGCACTATCGAGCGCACTTTAATATTCATATATATGATAGATATTTGATCTGTTCTTGAAATAAGTTTATTAGTTCTTAGTTCGAAGTGAGGTCAACGGAGATATAGAATGAGATTCACGAAGAAATGTTATTAACTATATGTAATTATGACTACTATTCTATGCCCCTTTCTATCTGATGTACTATCGAGCGCACTTTGATACTCATATATATCGTCAATATTCTCTCTCTCTTTGAAACACGTTGTTTACTTTTGAATTAAAAGGTGGATCACCGGAGATATAGAATGAGATTCACGAAGAAATGTTATTAGAAATATGTAAATTATGGCTACGATTCTATGACTATTTCTACTTGATGAGCTATCGAGCTCACTTTGATGCTCATATATATGGTAGATATACACTCTGGCCTTCAAATACGTCTATCACTTCTTAATTCGAATTGGGGTCACCAGAGATATAGAATGAGGTTCACGAAGAAATGTTAATAAATTTATGTAAATTATGGCTACGATTCTATGACTCTTTCTACATGAACCACTATTAAGCGCACTTTGATACTCATATATATGGTAAATATGCGATCTGTAGTTGAAATAAGTTTATTGGTTCTTCATTCGAAGCGGGGTCAACGGAGATATGGAATGAGATTCAAGAAGAAGTGATAATAACTTTATGTAAATTATGGCTACGATTGTATGACTCTTTCTACATGATGCGTTATGGAGCGCACTTTGATACTTATATATGTGGTAAGTATGTGCTCTGTGTTTCAAATACTCCGTTTACTTTATAATTAAAATGGGGGTCACCGGAGATATGGAATGAGATTCACGAAGAAATGTTAATAAATATTTGTAAGTTATGGCTACCATTCTATCACTCTTTCTACCTGATGCGCTATCGAGCGCACTATCATACTCATATATATGGTAGATATAAGCTCTTTCCTTCAAATAAGTCTATCGCTTCTTAATTCGAAGGGGAGTCACCAGAGATATAGAACTAGATTCAGGAAGGAATTTTAATAAATATATGTAAATTATGGCTACGATTCTATAACTCTTTCTACCTGATGCACTATCGAGCGCACTTTAATATTCATATATATGATAGATATTTGATCTGTTCTTGAAATAAGTTTATTAGTTCTTAGTTCGAAGTGAGGTCAACGGAGATATAGAATGAGATTCACGAAGAAATGTTATTAACTATATGTAATTATGACTACTATTCTATGCCCCTTTCTATCTGATGTACTATCGAGCGCACTTTGATACTCATATATATCGTCAATATTCTCTCTCTCTTTGAAACACGTTGTTTACTTTTGAATTAAAAGGTGGATCACCGGAGATATAGAATGAGATTCACGAAGAAATGTTATTAGAAATATGTAAATTATGGCTACGATTCTATGACTATTTCTACTTGATGAGCTATCGAGCTCACTTTGATGCTCATATATATGGTAGATATACACTCTGGCCTTCAAATACGTCTATCACTTCTTAATTCGAATTGGGGTCACCAGAGATATAGAATGAGGTTCACGAAGAAATGTTAATAAATTTATGTAAATTATGGCTACGATTCTATGACTCTTTCTACATGAACCACTATTAAGCGCACTTTGATACTCATATATATGGTAAATATGCGATCTGTAGTTGAAATAAGTTTATTGGTTCTTCATTCGAAGCGGGGTCAACGGAGATATGGAATGAGATTCAAGAAGAAGTGATAATAACTTTATGTAAATTATGGCTACGATTGTATGACTCTTTCTACATGATGCGTTATGGAGCGCACTTTGATACTTATATATGTGGTAAGTATGTGCTCTGTGTTTCAAATACTCCGTTTACTTTATAATTAAAATGGGGGTCACCGGAGATATGGAATGAGATTCACGAAGAAATGTTAATAAATATTTGTAAGTTATGGCTACCATTCTATCACTCTTTCTACCTGATGCGCTATCGAGCGCACTATCATACTCATATATATGGTAGATATAAGCTCTTTCCTTCAAATAAGTCTATCGCTTCTTAATTCGAAGGGGAGTCACCAGAGATATAGAACTAGATTCAGGAAGGAATTTTAATAAATATATGTAAATTATGGCTACGATTCTATGACTCTTTCTACCTGATGCACTATCGAGCGCACTTTAATACTCATATATGTTACTGTCCTTAAAACAAACCTATTAGTTCTTAATTCGAATGGAAGCCACCGGAGATATAGAGTGAGATTAAAGAAGAAATATTTATAAGTATATGTAAATTATGGCTCTAATTCTATGACCCTTTCTACTTGATGCACTATCGTGCGCACATTGCTACTCATACATGCGACAGATAAGTGGACTCTTTTAATTCTTATTTTGAAGTCTTTTAATTCGGAGAGGGCTCTATGGAGATATAAAATAGACTGACGAAAATATATTAATAGATTTCGGCATTTCTATTGTCTAGAAGTATGATCTATTCTACGTGTTATTCTTTTGAATGCACATTGATGCCCAGATTGGGGAAAGAATTTTGGTTTTGTCTATTTACTAGGCTTTTCACCTATGTACCCTAAGTGAGTCAATAGTTCCGTTAAGAGAATCGTTTTGGTTGTATATAATTTCTTAATTCTTTTGAACTCTTAGTTCATTAGAGCCTACGCTATTGTCGTGTATCTGATAGACTTATGATCTGTCAATGATTTAAGCCGCTTAATGATTTATGTGAAAGCGGAAAGCACCGTCCATGATTGAATTCATTTTTATGTACGGTTTGTTTTTGTGTACTTTCATCCCTGCCTTTATTTGTTAGAAAAGTTTGCAGACATCTGCTAGGATCCCTTCGGTGAATACGTAAGCATATGTAACACGATATAGATGACGTTTCCTTTGAAACATATGATTTTCAGTCAATATACAAAGAAGCTTTTAAAATCTTTCCAACAATTTTATTTAATGCACAAACGAATTCGATATAAATCATTATTGTTAACCAAGCCCGGTATCGCCCCTCCCATTCTTTTCTGCGTCTCAAATAAATGTATGCTTTCATGGATACACTTTTTGACAATTAAATATCGTAGTTCGAGTTCCATAAGTACCGTGAATGAAACTATACCTTAACCAAAAGTCAAGTATTCCTCCCAATGTTTTCGAGTTGATTTTTAGTTTAACGTTTTTTTAACAGCGAGGATAGAACCTACTAATTATCGTGGAATCCAAACCACATAAACTCCCGCCGGGATTTAAACTGGTCTCCAACGCCAAAGGAGAATACGCTAATCGCTTACCCACGGAGGAGCTCCGAAGTTTTCGAGTTCCATAATAATATGAATACTAACTTATACTATTTCTGCGGTCTACTAATTCATAATGTAACAGAAATAAGACATTTATCCAAGACCTTGTTTTAGTAATTTTGTACCGATAAAATTGAACGAAACAAGCCATAATAACCTCCAAGCTAAAAATCCCAGTTCAGTGATGTCATACGAACACATTGGATCGAACCGAATACCTCTAATTCATTCGCACCAGTAAAGAGCGTTCACCTCTTCTGTAAGGGGACTCTAGTTCAAACCCCGCAAAGGTAGTTTTGTGGTTGGCAACATTATCCTCGGGATACTCCAGTTTTCTCCCACACTTTCATTCCACCAATTCATTCATTTCTCATCGTTACCATCTCCTCTAGCCTAACAGGTATAACCGTGGGATGTAAAACTAAAGATTTCATTTGCACCACTGTTAGTCCAATTATTAACCATCTCATCAAAGGGATAACAATCTCCAAATTTATGCCATAGAAGGGAACGGAAATAAAAAGTATTCATAAAAGTTGTTATGTCCCGCAACTGGCCATAACAGTATTACTGGTATTTTGTTTATTTCTTCATTACTCATTGTTTTCGAAAATAGAGATTCGCTTATTCTTGCTAAAAGAAAAACAATTTAATAACATTTAGTACTAGTTTAATTTCGGTAAAGCTTGAGCTTTATATTTAATTGTTAAATATGTTACCTTGTTCTATATCTGTACCGGAAAATCTGAATATTCATTGCTAAGTATTAAAGAGCAAAATGACTCCCTTTATTACAAGAAGAACATTTAAATTAGTTTAAAAAAAGTGAAAGCGATTTGATATGGATTTTAAAACGCAGAATTTTGAAAACAAGTTGAGTTTATTCGAAAAAAGTTAGTTAAGTGCAAATCTTGGATTTAAAACATATGATAAAGGTAGTTAATTGCATCTGACTACAATCCGGTAGTAATTAGCAAATGCACACAGCTGTTATTCTATTAAATAGACATAACACATTGAAAATTAAACTTTGTAATGGAAGGCATAAATATAACCTCGATGTTTAGCTAGAAAGTTCCTTCTGGGCTTAGGCCCTTCTTCGACATCATTATGCTGCGAAATAAGAGAAAATATATCTAATTTCATGAATTAATGATTAAAATATTTCAAAATTTCTGTATTCAATAACCAGTTTGGCAGAAATTTAACCTAATTGGCATTATGCCAATCTTCTGTTATACTGTATCTGCGTACTAGTCGTAGTCACCAAGATCTATGATATTTCATTGGCACCGTTTGTGAGATAAACTTTATTAGTAATAATATTAATTAGCACATCATTCTATATAAGTTGTTTAAGTTGTGTATGTTCTAATAAATAAGCTTGATTTCATTGTGCAATTTTGCTACTATGTATATTTCTTATTTGCAACAGAAAAGGATGAAATATTGCCGGCAAGGTTTATTTTAGTCAAGAACATAATAATACTGATAATAATATATTGATGAATAAATGGCATAATAATAATGTTATGATTTAATAATTTCGTAAGGAAATATAAGGACCTTTGCCAAAAGAAGTTAATCCGTTGATGTTTGCTGTAGCAGAGCATATACCGAAACCAGCATAATGTGAAATAAATGAAAATAATTTCTATATATATGATATACAGGTGTATACATCTTTCTCAAATAAATTTTGCTGAACGACTGCGGCAAAGAAATATTCTGAAAATTACGTATGTCAAAGACTAAATAAATCATGAGTAACTATCCTAATCAAGTAAAAAGTCAATTATATGGAAGAAACTTAATATACGGATTACAGTAAGCAATGAACACTGAACGAATTCCAGCTATGTTAATTTTCATTATTAACATTATGAATCGTGTATTATGTGTATGTAGAACTTTGTTAATTCCGACAATTAATTTCTATGTACACATATTTGAATACTCAAGTTCCATTAAAGTGGTTACAGTAAAATCTGTCTTATTAGTCATTTGTAGAAATTAAGAAATTAATTACTCGTTCCACATAATAAATGCTATATTGAGTGAGTCACGGTAGTTTGGCCCCGTGTGATGTGATTAAAGATCTTAATCGTTACCATTGTCGCCTTCTCACCGAATTTGGAACCTTCTGATGAGAAATTTCGACATTTATATATGTAGTGGCGACCCAGAGTATATTACAAATTGTAACATCATAGCAGCGTGCGTTAGAAAGTGGCGACCCAGCCAGGATAGAGAGAGATCTGAGTCCACTGAAACAAACAGAACTGAATAAGTAGTAATATATTATCAGGAGAAAACAAGAACTGATTTTAAAAAGAGATTTATCGGTTTGCTGATTAATAAGACTTATTTTATAAACCAACTAAAGAAATAAGAGGAAAACGGGATAATCTAGTGAGAGGTAATAATAGGTTATTCCGAAAATTGCTATTAAGTTTATTATGCGGATGTATATAATGTAAACGAACTTTAAATTTTTTTGTTTGTGAAATGTACACCTTGTCTCAAAAAGGTTGAGCGCATTCTTTATTGGTGTTTTGAGGCAAATATTTTCCAACTTCGGGTATCTTCGGAAAAAAGTAAACCAGGTTCGAAGCTCCAAGCCAGCCTTTGCAATTGGAAAACAGTTTGCAGATGTGTTTTCCTTCTTTTAAATATAATAAGACTTGTTAGCTAGTGTAGAAAAAAAGCAACATTGATTGAAATACTTAATGATACAACATTTCAAAATCTTGTATTAATGTCAGCACATGCTTGTTTGTCATTTAGCTCTCCATACGTGATGGAACATTTAGATATGTAAACGAATCTTTCCATATGCAAAAGAATGCTCAAAGTTAAGACATAGAATATACTTATCCCCTGAGTACTAAAATAAAAGTCAAAGTAGAACAGAAAGAGTGTTTGTAGTGGATATGAATGTCATAATTATCCTGAGAATCGTTATACATCACTAGAAACATGTTTCCTTGTCTTAGCTCACGGGTAAGCTGTCGGATTTTAAATCTTAAGGTTATGAGTTCGATCCCATCTGGGTCAATGATTTTTTATGAAATTATATTTTCCACAATGCATGAAAAATTATATAAAATAATTACATTAAAATACATCAGTTGTATATATATATATATATATATATATATATATATACATCTCGCTATCCATGTGGCGTCTTTTCATATTGCAGTCATTTGGCATCCCCTTGAAATACTGGAGTATATTACATTTTGATTACAGTATATATATAGTTTATAGATATGGAGAATCCTGTCCCGTTCTCAGATTTTCGATAAAATAATAAATTCGGCTGTTTACATAATACATTCCATGTGGAGTCTTTTCACTTTGAAGTCAACTTGCGTCCGAGAATATTCCATTTATAAGTTTATTACCATTTGGCGTCTTTTTGAGTATATTTATGTAGAATTTAAAGTCATGTGGAATCCAGCGCTGTTGCCAGATTTTCATTTCTAGCGGATGCCGCATGTCCTTATATTGTAAAACGATATACTGCACATGTTTCTTTTATGAAGTCAGAAGCGCAGCTGAGGGTAGAATTGATTGAGGATTTGAAGTGATGTTGTTTATAAAACATCCAAATAACCATTATGAATAACATAGCTTAACTTTTCTTCCGTTCAGCACCTGTAAGAGGGGTTAGACAGTTTATACTGGAATCCCAATTAGCTCTTGATGAATACTTAATGGAAATCGAAAACTAGACTTTGTACTAGACTTCTCGTTCAAAATCAACACATTAGCTGTACAGTTAGGCGGAAATAGTTCTATTGTATTATTCAACGGGTTTGATATAACACGTACGCCACCCACCATCCTTGTATTTTAATACGCATTGATACGGAGAGGAAATAGTTCTTAGGGAACGCAGTGCACAAATACGGTCAAGGTTCACGCTTACCCTATTGGTTAGTAAATTCGCTTGCTTTTCGTGAGCGTGGTCTCGAGTTCACGTTTAAGGAATTCTGAATGTTCGTTAATTTTAAACTGTAGGTTCACTTCTGAGCAGTTTCAAATTAGCCTAAAGATAGAATACCAAATAAAACACTAATGCGGTTGCTGAGTAACAGAAAGAATGTGTTTACTGCAAAATGATATAGCACAAAGCTATCCAGAAATAGATATTGTAAGTAACAGGCAACATTTTATTTTAAATAAATGAGTTGTATAACATGATATTACATATCTATCTATTTTAAAGTATAGTTATTACTGGGGGCTCCAAGTGATGAATCAAGGGCGAAAGTTCAAAATCTTACAATCTGCGAATCTTCCCAAAACGGTGCTAATTTTTCAGAATACAGAAGTTTATACTATCCTATTTCCTGTTCACTTTCAACTCTAAAAGGACGAAAATAAAAGCACGTAAGCTATAACATTTCCATTGCTTCTTAGCCTACCTACTCCAATGGGCTTCTGCAAAGTAAGTCCTTGCTAGAAATATAACTTTTCCTTAATGATACAGGTATTTTGACGCTTTCCTTCTAATCTTTAACAAGAATAAAGAGTAGCATAATAATAAACTCTCTATCGCCCAAATCCGTGTTTTTTTTTATAATTGGTGAATACATAACGGTTAAGAATCGTAAACGTAATTGAAATATCTTGATTTACCGAAAACTTATTGGAATTTATATAAAATAATGATAATCATGCATCTATAAGCTTCTAGGGATTTCTTTAACATTCTTACAGTACTACATAGAATCTAGGAGTACGTGTAGTATCACATACGTATTACTATGTATTTTTTGTCGAATTTTATTGTAAAGATTCTTCGCATCTGACTCGATTTTGCTTTTTGAACAGATAACGCTTCATAATTCATAGTGCTATCCAGTGACGGGAAACATGTTTGGGAGAAGCTGACATGGGAACCTTCTTTATGTTTACCAAAATTTAGTTAAATAGGTTACGAACTCTGAAACAGTATAGTTAGGCTCGGATAGATTCGATCCCCCTCAGCTACACCTTGACTATAACGTAACAAGATCAGGCTCATACCATAACAGATCCACACAGTCTTCTAATGTGTTACAAATAATCAGCTATTGGTGGGGATGTCTGTATTGGAGCAACGTGTCAAGGGAATTGACTGCCTAGAGCTGAGCCTGTTAATAACAGCACTGACTGTATGAAGCTTGTGTTTATTTTTAGGCCAAAAACGAGTTTATTCAATTACAAGATTACAAGATCTGCCCCCTGTCCTTGCATCCACACTCTGCCTCTTATAATATACTTTTATACTACAAATTGAGACATTAGAGGAAAAAAAATCATACGTAGATGCAATTTCTCCCCAACCGACATTGGCTATTTTTCAACGAACTTGAAAAATTCGTCACTGAATTCTCCACGTCTGTGTGTGTGTGTGTGTGTGTTATTTGCGATTTTTTCAATTTTGAACAATCTATTCGTTAGAGCATCAAAAGCTATCAGAGAAAGTGATGGTTTTTGGCGTCACTCTTACCATTCCCGAGATATTGGACAAAAAATCCAATTTCGGGAGATTTAAGGAGCCATATCTCGGGAACCGTAAGTCATAGATTATATTTTGCCTATTTTTAAATTATGAGCCCTCTATTTTGATTACATGTCTGAGTCAAGCATATCGTAGAGCTTCTTAACAATTACCATCCTTGGTATAAACTAAACACTTTCTTATCGCTCCCGATCAGGGATTAATTCAGGAGGTAGCCCGGGGGAAATCTCTCCCCCGAAGAAAATCTATTGCCCCCCGGAGACACTCCCAAAATTTCAATCACAAAATGTAGAAATTACTTCATCCAAACTCCTCTCCTCCCAGGAGTTCTTCACCCCGTTCCGGGGTGAATATGTCTGAATTCAACACTGCTCCCGATTACAAGCTTCCTATTGCTTGTTGATGTGCGTCCTTGCGAACTCCAAGTCAGCATGTATATGTGCATCTGTTAGTTTGACCTGCAAAGCAGAACAAATAATATGAGTACAGTTACAGGTCTCTGCACTGCATTCCAGATCTAAAGTTGTTTTCAGGTTTGTTGCAGCAGCGAACGGGCTTGAAGCGTTAGCTTCAATAATAGTCGAAACATTTTCGTATCCCGCTGCCGCTTGCGGTCTACTCAGCTTCTGTTTAGTATGTAATCCCTATTCCCCTTCTACTTCGAATCGTTCAATTAAATATCTTACTGTTTTAATATCCAGGTTCATGGTTCAAGCAACGTGCTTTTTAGGTATTCCAGCTTTCCATATGCAATTACTCTCCCTAATAGCCTACCATTTTTTAATAAAAGCAATTAGCCATGGACAGGAAATGTTTCTTTCTAAAGTTCATTCTGGCAATGCTCTTAGAGCATTCTCAACTGCTTTTTTTTCTTTCTTCTATGTACTACGAGGTACAAGTGTAAACTTTCAAGAATTTCCTTTCCCTCTCGACATCTCTTTCTACTCTGGTCCTACGAAAGCACCTACCACCTCGTCTCCAGTGGTACTTCCCGGTCTCCCCCTCTTACGCAACTACGCCATGAATTTATTTTAAAAGCATTACATAAAGAATTCTTAATTTTGAAGACCGGGAAGAATTCGTAAAGAATTCTTAACGTAAAGAATTCTTAATTTTGAAAATAGGTTCTAACCAACAGCCACAAATACCATTGCCACGCCCCAGTGAAAAGATTGAGCATGTAAGCTTAATGGTATAAGCTAATTACGACAATGATTGCTGATAACTAATAATACTAGATAATAATTAGGGACAGCTGTATAGCGGGTTCCTAAAAATCCTTTGTGAAGGAAAATCTCCCGTAGGAGCTAAATTAATTACACTGTGGACTTGTAAGGTGTTTTGAGTTTTACGCCTCGTTCAGTAGCGAGGTTATATGAGACGTTGACCTTCTGATTAACGTGGAATCCGAACCACATGAGCTCGCGCCGGGAGTTGAATGCGGGTCTTCCAAGCCAAATGCGCGTACGCTAACCGCTTAGCCACGAAGGAGCTCTGCTGTGGACTTGTGTAGGCAACCTTATAAAACTTGAACATGTGAGAAACATTCTACCACAACAGAATGTCAGTAAATACATTTTTTTCACATGGCAGAGAGTACACAGTTCACAATGCACTACTTGCATTCAACATAGCCTTTTAAAATGTTCAGGCTGAACCAGGACCTTATCAGCAGCAATTGTGGCTAGAGTGCGGCTTTCAGTCTTCCAATCCCCCAAGTGTTCTACACGCAAGCACGCTTCTGAACTTGAATTATCTACCCGGAGTGTTAGAAGAATCCTTCATAGAGCTGTAAAATGCATCCTTATAAGATGTAGCTGGTGCAAGAGTTAAGTAAAAGAGAGAGACTGAAATATGAAGAAATTTATGTAGCAATATTCTGCAGAATATCCCTTCGACTTCTATTTTAATCTGAAGTGATGGTGCTCATTTTCACTTGCCCGATACTGTAAATAAACAAAATTTCCTCTACTGAGCTGCGGATAGCCTTCAGAATTTTCATCTGCAGTTCTCGAGTGGCGGTGTGGTTCGTTGTTTCCGATTATGGTGTTCAAGGTCCCTACTTCTTTGAAAAACATGAAGTCATTACAGAGACTTTTGTTCAATATTATCGCCGGCCTTAACCTTTGTTGTACCGAAGTTGGATGACTTATTGTAAGATCATGACCTACAAAATATCTGCTTCCAACAAGATGATACTACGACCTAAATCTCTTGTCCTTGAATGGAAATTCTAAAACAAATGTTTTCTGATCATTTTGTCTGTGGGGTAATACGAGTGAGGCTCGTAGATGGCCTGATTTCACACCGTGCGATTTTTGTATGTGGGGCTACCTCAACGGAAAGGTGTACATACATCGTCTTCAAACTATCGATGAACTGAAGTCTGAGATTGCTGAAGAAATAAACTTTTCCTATGGAATATGACTCGCGATCATGATTAGCTTGTGAAACAGGCTCTCAAAATATTGAAAACGGAGCTGAGTATTTGAAAGGTGTTATTTTTAAAACTCATTGAAACAAAATTGCATTCTACGTACTGTCAAAAATAAAATAATTTTAACTTTATCTAGCTTTATTATTTTTCCAGGCATTTTTTAAAATCTCAATACGCCTTATTCTGTAATTTCGTATTGTGTTCAATGTGCTTCTATATAACTCAAATTTTAAGAAAATGTAGACTCTTCATTAACAAAATGTTTGTCGTCCAAGAATTTAGTTCAGCGACAAGTATCAAACAATGATAGAAATAAAATGTTACATCTAGCCGTGAATTTCCCAAATCTAAGTAAATGACAATATACTATTTCCTGTGGTGTTTGGTAGAGCGTGAGATCGTGAGACCACATTCATACATGAATCATCGAGCTATAGTCGCAGAAGGGGTATCAGTGCGAGATGACACTACAAGATAAGAAATACCACGCTTAGCTCCTAAAATGTGTTGGAATACGAAATCAACTGTACCTAACACAGTCCGCGAATCAAGTTGTGCTTGCTGGTTACAACTTCAAAAGAGAGGAGTGGAATTTAAATACTTTTGTTGTCTTGGTATTTTTAAAACCAGTTTATATGACTGCTATCACCAACATGCAGGACGGGAAAGTTAGAATTGGTTATCTATTTCAGTAATACAAGCTTTGGTTGCCTCATGAGAAGAGAATGGAATATTGCATTTCAGCGGTTGCCAAGTGGCGGCCCGCAGACCAGATTCGGCCCGCTAATGGAATTGAATAATGTATGATTTGTTAACTTTTTAACTCCAGACGTAAGAGGCAGTGTTAGCTGACCATCAAAATATATCTGAATCGCGACTTGATTTTTAATTGTGAAAATATTTTCGTAACATTTCAGTTACCAAGGCCATGCTGCAAGTTGGCACTGGACAGACTGTTTGCAAAAAAAAAAAAAAAAAAAAGATATGTAGAACAACGAAGATTCAGAAAATGTACAATTTACACACATTTAGTAAACTCTGGCTTCAGAATGGAAGGAAAGTGGAAAAATGTCCCCAGGTTTGATTCTTATTATGTCCTGACGTATGGTGCGTTAGAAACTGGCAATCATTATTCAATATGAATGAAAATGTGGATGAATGTGTCTCGTTTTGTGTGTTTATACTCCAACATAGCTCTGAAGCACCTGAAGCAATTTCAACCAATTTGGTGTACATATGACTTAAATCTGAAAAAACAATATTGTAGAGGTGAAACTGAAATGTATTCCTTAAATCTATTTAGCTCGTGTCAAAAACGGACATTTCATGTGGTAATATAACAAATGCTTATTTTTCATAATATGTCACTCAAGGTAGTATGTAAACCCCCATACATTCCTGGCGTACTCCTCTGGATAGACAAACAGTTTCTATATTATAATTCGCACCTTTTTCGTCTTTGTGAAGATAAACCCAAGGAAAACATGTAAGGATAAACTAGTACGGGAGTCGATCGGCTCTACTTTAAATTATGAAACAAGAATGCTGAATGATCATCTATTTTAAAGGGTCCTAAGTATTTTAATTTCCTGTATGAAATGACTATCACATTTGTTAAAAAATTTAATCAGCGTATAATAATCATTGGTGAAATGCAAATTGAAGTTCCTAAATTAGGTTGTAGTAAACGTAACACTCATTCTTAGTATAGCTCCACTAATTCACCTTGTAGAATTAATGCTTCTGAAACAAATAATAATGATAATAATAATAATAATTGTTATTATTTAAAACATCCTACATAAGTATAGTTTGTAGAAAACCTTCTAAAGCGTGACAATATATGTTTAGCTTACCATAGATAGATTTCTTAGCCTTTACATTGATATGACTTGCCCTTCACTAGGAAAAAATATCGTTGTTCTCTAAGTTACTTAGAAAGAACACTATTATCTAACAGTCTTTACCTTACATATAGTTAGTTTCTTCTTATGACTAAATAGAGATATCAACTAGTGTAAAATGTTGAACCTTTTTGAACTCGAGCTGACCGTAGTGTCCCAAAAATGCCAGAGTATATGGGTTGCAGCGGGTTAAGCTTAACGTCATTTGACAGGTGACATTTGATGCTAGTATAGTGCAAAAAAGGTGTTTTGCAATCAGATTTATGGTATTGCGCCATGAAAGTCATGAACTTCCAACAAAACAGCCTCAATTTACAATTTTGTTTCAATAAAGGCGCGAATGATGCGCAGGCCTGTAAAGAAATTTTGTATGTTCATGGGTAAGATAAGTTATCAAAACCAACCGAAAGGTTGCTCATGACAAGTCAAGAAACTAAAGACGTTTCAGGTGGTTTCATTCTAGGAATATTGATGTCCAAATTTCCACTCACAGAAGGCGAAATTAAAGAAAACATGTATGCTAGTCTGCTTTTGGTGAATGTCAAGCAAGGCTGGTGTGTAAAAAGTCATGACATTATCCCTGACCTAATCATTCATCACCAAACGTGATAAAACATTTGGAGAAAGCTGGCTACAGAAAAGAAGCTCAACATATGAGTGCCACATTATCTAACTTAAAACATTTACTCAATCGAATTTCTATCTATGCATCTCTACTGAAATATAACGAACTGGAGCTATTTTGGAAACAATCTTATCCCCCCTTTCTGGTTTCTTTACAAAGCTCTTTAAAGTTGATTAGCTATATCCTTAATTCACAGCTATTTTCAAAATTCGGATTGCTTTATAGAATTTGACGGATTTTAGAAGAAAACTGAATATATCTAGATTGAGAAGAAGCGACGCTTCTACAGATGCTTTCGAAAGTTGTGGGTAAGAGATGAATAAGTATTTTTTTGTGATATTTATAAAAGGTTGCGCTTCTGGCGTCTAGAGCCAGTTGATTCTTCTATAAATTTAAGTGAGAAGACAACAAATCTCCTGAAGTTGACATTAGACTTGAATGGAACTATACGTGTGAGAAGCACAGTGTTGTTGGACAAGAGCAATCGAAAGAAAACTTTATGATTATATAAAAGAAGATTGCCTACCAATTCAATCTACCAGAAAAAGAAAAAGAATATCCTACGGGGAGAAATCTGTGGCATGGAGCAGTGTAGATCGAGTTCAAGGATTTCCGAAATGAAAAGAAAATTGTTCATATAAATATCAATAATAAAATTTTGTGTGTACCGTTCCAACCCCCACCACAGACCATTACATAATCACCTGTGAGTGGATGGTGATTTTGGAAACTGCTACTGGAAGTGGTCATGATGCAAGTACTGCCTGGCCGTTTACGATTGTCATCTAGAGTCCTTATCGTTTACAATTGCAGATCTATTTTTCATAAATGTGACAATCAAATGCAAGAAACTTTCCCGGTTATTCCATATACTTAGAGAATCGCATACCTTTTATTGGCGACACTCATTAGCCGATATCAACTCGCATAGCATGAGTCAAACTTTTCCTGCTTGCCGATTGCGTGGAGCCGTGAACGATATCCATGACATGTATCAAATTTGTCTGCAATTTCAGGAACACGTTTTCAAGGGACGCTTTCACACTGTTCCTAAGGAGTTCATCAGAACTGCTGTTGGTCAGCGTATGCGGGGTTCATTTTTCAATGTTGTCACTGGCACGAAATTTTACAAACTGATAACATATAGTGTGTTTAGTCACCACTCTTGGACCAAATGCACTGTGTGTATTTCGCAGCAAGATGTGAATAATGGTCCAACTTGGACTCTTAAAAAGAAAACACCAGTCGCATTTATGAGCTTTCCATGGCGTGCTTTCATGCATTCCTGTTCAACGACAAGGCTCCTGTTGTTTTTCAATCATTCGATTAAAATCAATCGAAAGCGAGAGATTGAAGTTATTCTTCCTACAAGTTTAAAAACATCTTACATAAAAACGTGTTAAAATCAATTTGATTTTGATACAATATGAGGCTTTCCCAAATTCACAATGTTGGAAGTCAGTCAAAAGTGAGGTCTAATTTTATCACCTTACTAGTACGATTAAAAAATACACATTCCACCAGTGGTGTATGCTAGGGACAGTGCCAGGTTTTAACCTTCAATACTTGAGATGATACGGAGAAATAATTATTTGTTATATTAAGATATGGACGCAAAAGTCATGCGTGCTTGCAACGATTAAATTGAATGCCCCCTTTGAAATATTCCATAATCATTCTATTTTGGTGGAATATATTTTTTTCTGAAGAATTACAACCATTTCTTCTGCTTAGAGTTGAACTAGGTCAGTAATGTGATAAAGCAAGCCATTTTAAATAAAACACATCTCTGAAATTTTGTTTGAAAGCAAAAAGCTTCGAGTTTTATAAAACATACTATACATCGGGACAGCTTTAAAGAGCTCTTTCCCCAACCACTCCATCTTTTCACCCCCACAACCCTCGGTTAGTCCTCGCGAGCGTTTAAGGGAATGTCTACCCATCATCAGGGGCTTCAGAATCTCCATAAGATAACATGTAAAATTTAATTCATAAATATCTTACAAAATACTGCACTTAGAAACTTGCAATTTTCTATACGAATGTCAAAGAGCAATACAAAGGAGGTGGTTACCTCAATTCTAAACTTAACGACTTAGATTAATTGTAATAATTACCTCCGTAATGACGGAATCACTATTTCAGGTAAAGGATCAAAAGACCACTTTCATACTTCATAAATTACTACGGGTGACATTCTTTGAAGAACACATGCTGGGGAGAAATGCATTAAGGAGCGAAACTCGTGTCCACCACCTCCATTTTCATAGTCATTTACGCCATGAGCAGCTTCGTTCCCACCCCTACCCCCACTTCCCTACTGAGTTCCTACAACTTTACGACGGCAACTATAGAACAAAGATAATGATCTTTGAAACCTCAGTATCGAACATGTTTCCGATTGCTTTTCTACATCTTTTGTTGCTTCAAGCGGACAGATTCTCCAAACGGCTTTCACCTCTGCCACTGACAACTATAGTACTATACCTAGGTTCTAGGTACAACCAAAGAAAGTCTAAATGTTTCTTATTTGCCATTTGTTTTGTTGTCTGGATGGATAGGTTTCTTTTCGTTTTATATTATTCATCACAGAGAACCACAGTATGATGTTCCTGCGGTTAGAACGAATTAATTGTATGCAGGGGTGGCAAAAACAAAATTTTCCTTTTGTTTTTAAATAACTAGTTTGGTTTACCAAAACTCCTTTATATATTTACCATATCCGTGCATGCATGTCTGTCCGTGTGTGTGATAAAAACTAAAGAACCACTTCCTGGATCATCACCAAATTTGATTAAAATATAGTCAAGAGTCAGGAATAGAGTGTGTTATTAAAACCATATACTCAAACCGGAAGGGTTTAAATAAACCATTTCCGGTTTGATCATTGATCACCATAAATCGAAAACGGTAATATGTAGTGAGATCCCGTTTTGTGTTTCGTAAGAACACATTTGATCTCTCTTATTAACTCTCTACTAAAACTGAAAATGATTCAAATCAACTATAATTTCTGGTTTCAATAAATATTGATCTACGTAGAGCAGAAACGGTAAAAAAAAGAGATGAAAGCGCTTTCCTCCAATCGAGTAGCTCTCAAGCGTCTCAAGTTTACCTTTCATCTCCTCGTTTGACTTTCAATTGAAACCTGAAGTCGTAGAAATTAACCACTTCCGGTTTCAATAGTGATTTCCATAGAACAGGAATGGTAAAAGCGAAAAGCAGTTTTTTTACTTTCTATTCAGCGTTCTAAAAATAACCACTATCTTCAGTCTTAAGCCTCTATTCAAACCAAACGAGATGGAAATCAACCACTTCCGGTTTTAACGGTGATAGCTATAGAATAAAAACTGTAATAGACAACAAAAGCGGTTTTCTGCAATCAATTAGGCATCACAAGAATCTATTTCGTCTCTAGTCTCTCTACTAAAACCGGAAGTGGTAGAAATCTACTACAATTTCCAGTTTCAATATTAATTGTGAAAATATCGTACCAAAGAAACCAAACTCCTTTGCGTGGTGTACATGTGGCACTGCTACTTGTTTTGAACCATTTTTTTTTACCTTATGAATAATCGTGTCCTCTATTTTTTAAACCATAAAATAAGTCAAACTCGATGCCATACGTAAACTAGTTGCCAGTAAAGCAGAAATTATTTACTAGCCTGCCCATTCAGCACTGTTCAAGATTGACTAAGTCGAACCGATTAGCGCGTCTGAAGAAGGGATTGTGAGTTATGGAAACTAATATATAAAATATTTGCATGAAGTTAAATCTACTTTAGATTTGCAATAAGGCATAAAAAATTGTAAACATTTGAGATATTATTTGTTCATACAGTTACAGTTAAGAAATAGATAAGAGCCTAAGATACATTAGGTTAGAGCTAAGTTAGGATAAAGCTGGATGTTTAAAACCTTCCGGTATAACATTCTACGACAACCAATTAGGTTTAAATAATCTTCAATAAAATTCGTAAGCGCTTGCTCATTTTTGTAAGGAAAGTTTTGATTCTGAGCGAAAAGAGCTAGTTGACCTTTGCTCTCGAGTTGCACTGGTTTGCAGTTATTAATAAAATATTTATTTAACAAAGTTGTCTGGGTCATGATTTTTAGAAAATCGAAACTTATTTCCAAGAGTAAACTACCCCGTGGATTATTTTTTGTAGGACAAATGAACACTGTCAGGTTACAAACAGAATTGCTTTTTTTATCATCAGAAAACAATAGCCCAAGACTAATACTTCTTTTTTTCCTAAATAACTTATAACACAGTATAGGCTTGTAAATACAATATTGATGTATGAAACAAACCAAATCCGTTGGAGACGTTTCCGAGAAGATCTCTTTTCTCCCTAAATTTCACCCTTCAGGAAACTACTCTTATTTTTAGAGGTACAAGAAATGCAACCCCTTTCCTGGAGAAAACTGGAGAATTGACACACTTAATATATCCACTAGAATCTAGGCTGAAAATAATCATTATCCAACATTTCGCTCCCTAGGTTTTTTTTTTACAATTACAACAAACTTTCTGCGGACTATATCTCTGAAATAACGCATTTGTGCACCAAGATTGGTTTGTAGGCTTGTTCACGTTTACGTGTGAGGATTCACTTCCCAAAGTTATTTCCTAACACCATGTGTATATATTACACTTACTTTCCAGTAACAAGAACTAGAAATTTTTGAAACCCTAGTTCCACTTATATTTATGACCATAGTCTGAAACATTATAAAATCACCCACGTAGTCTAAATTATGGTGACATTACTGAGTCCGTCCTTTATTAGCTTGGTTGGTTTTGTGGGTTTAGAGTTTAGCTTCTCTTTCTGCACCAATGTTGTAAGATACTGGTGATTACGGAGCCTTAAGTGGGATCCGTATTCTTAGTAACGCATTTAAATTTCAATTCTCTTCCACCGGGTATCAAACCCGAGATCCATGATCCCAAATGAGCGAGTTAGACACTATACCAACGGGAAGAGCTGCTGTATTTTTTAAATGTTACTTACGTATGTTTATTCACAGGCAGTTTGGTTCATGGGTTTCAGTCCATCGTTTCTGTTGAATGGATCTTGAAGTAAAGTTGATTTTTTCATTACTTCCTGAAAATTTGAATAATGTTGCCAGGAAGTGGAAGTAACTACCCGCTACGAATTTCAAATTCCAGTCACTAGAGAGAATTATGTATTTTGTATTCATGTAAATGTCTCATACAAACTTAGTGCTGCAGAAAGAACGCTAAATTTCAGCCATGATCTGTATCGAACTGTTGATCCTACTACACAAAGTATAATTTTTTACAGTTGAGGCACTGCTATTATAAAGTTGGAACTAACTAATGCAGCAGCAGGAAATCGTAAGAAGCAAAGAGTTCAAATTGTTGTGTTCCTTCTTTCTGGCGTTTACAAGAAAATCTACCTGCTCTGCAGAAACGAAGGAAACAAATAGGATGAGGGTGGCACCCCGGGGCATTCTACCGCACCCATTCGAAAAGGACTTGAGAGGGGGAGGGAAATCCCTGTCTGTCAGCAGCACATCTGTTGGTGAGGACCAAATTGGAGCAGATACTTTCAACCACTATGTAATATATAGTCCACTACAATGTTACCAAAAAAAGTTCATTACTCGCGATCTACGTCATTAAGCGTGAAATTGAAACAACTAATTAATTTCTATTGATTTTCTCTATTCATATGGAAGATTTTAAGTTGTTACGTTCCATATTTCGTTAGACATTCATGAAGCTGTCAGTGCTGTCAATGTTGCCGTACCTGCGATCCACTTGTGTAGTTAAAGTCCGGCAAAATAAGGAAAAAGCTTTCCTTCCTATTCTCAGTTAACAACAAAAATTTAAAAAAAAATATCAACTAGGAAAAAGGAATTGAGGCAACATTGGTTTTTAGCCAGAAGGGATCATAAATCTCTACCACGTGTCGCGGAGACTAGTTAGCGGAAGGTTTAGAGGGGTGGACAGGGTTTTCAGAATTCCTGGAAAAAGAACCATCTCTTTCTGTTCCAATGTATATTTGTCTTGTTTCAGCTTAAAGATTTACTCCTATAGTTTGGCGTTCTAATTAGTGTGATGAAGGAAAAGTATCGCTTGCTACTTCAAGCATAGCATTACTGGTTGTAATAATAATAATAATAATAATAATAATAATAATAATAATAATAATAATAATAATAATAATAATGATAATAATAATAATAATTATTATTATTATTATTATTATTATTATTATTATTATTATTATTATTATTATTATTATTATCCTAATTAAGCACTTCTAGAGCAACAATAACATTTTCTTTATTATGCAAACTTGTCAAAAATATGCCTTCTGTCTTCATCGGATGTTGGCTATCTTTCTAAAACAATTTATTTTTGCTAGTTCTGCTAGAATTCCAGTGGTTAGAAGGATGGCTTACCTTGTAACCTGCCAATCAACTCCACAACCGGTTTCAACCCTTCTTATGAATGGACTGCAGAGTTCCCTGCAAATATTTTTACTTCTGATGCTGATGTCTGGCGGTATCACATTAAAGAATTCTTCCATCTCAAATGAGGCCCATACACATAAACACATGCCTGAAGAAACAGCCCGACTTGCATGAAAAATGATAAAAACCACCTGCAAATTGATCGTGTATGGCCTCGTTCATTCATGTTGAAAGTTTTGAAAATCTTCTGAAAACATGCTTGATGTTTTTGCCGTTCTGCATGCATGTTTACCGTGTATGGGCTCGTTCATGCAAGGTGGCTGTTTTATATTTAGGTCCGCCAATCACGACAGCGGAAGAAATCACGTGACTCTCTCCTCCGTCGCATGCCAAGGTCGTGCAGTTGCAGAAAGAAAAAGCACGCGTTACCTCGTCCTCCACATTTCTCAAACTACTTTCAGTAAGTTGGACAGCATATTGGTACGTGTGTGGGTAAAAAAATTCTTTCAAGATGCATGATGAAAGAAACCTTTCATACATGTTGGTCATGCAAGTTCGTGCGTCTATGGCGCGCTAAAAACTTACTTCAGTTTAGCTTTACAGAGACAATCCTTTCTTATTCACGAAGTTCTTCAGCTTGAACTCTCGCGTTCCCTTCAATAAATCCTGCCTACTTTATGCACCCTCTTCCCTCTCGTTGTTCATACATGTTTATGTTCGACCCATTTTACGATTTCAGATGGAACATGATTTCTCGAATCTTAAATAATAATAATCATAATAATAATAATAATAATAATAATAATAATAATAATAATAATCACATTTTGGACAATTTATTTTTATTTTCATAAAGACTTCTGCATACCACTATAGTGCAGTATTATTATTATTAGTATTAGTAATATTATTATTATTATTATGATACACCAGCTTTGTTGAAACTACAGTTCTTACTCAGTAGTTACTTTGTGTTTGGTATTTAAAACCTCTTTGTCACAACATTCGTAATATTTGTCAGTTGAATAATCATAGGAAACAGCTTAATTTTAATATACATTCTTGGCTCTTTGTAAATCAGTTATAAATCGTTTAAATTTTGCTTATGTATTTTTTCAGTATATATTTTTAAATACAGTATTTTAACAGATCATTTCTGTCAATTGCTTGCTTGCATCCCCTTGATCGATTTTCACACTACTGTCGTCCAGGTTAGACAAGGTGACCAGAATTTTCACTTGCGAAAACGGGACGCATATGAATCGGCTACAGGGGGAGGGGTATCTCACTTCTAGATTGCATTTTGGGACTCAGCAGTGTTCTCAATTTACAAAATACACAAGTAGGAGTGATAACACACCGTTTCTAACTTTACGTGTACCACACAACAAATAGTGGTTCTCGATTGCAAGTTCTACCCAACAATTCTTTTAACTAGTTGAACACTCAGAATTCCCACTCAATTCCCACTTGAACCACGAACACTCAATTCCCATTTGAAAATTCAGAAGTTCTAGACACGGCTGAACCTTGGCAACGAGTGTTGGTACGGAAGAGAATAGAATTTCCATTTACGATTTATATTTTGAATAATTATTACGGGACACCTAGGTCAATTTTACTTAAAAACGGGACATTTAAGCGTCCCGTTCGAGAATCAGAAAAAACGGGACAACGGTTGGAAAAAAGGGACTGTACCGGCAAAACCGGGACATCTGGTCACCTTGAGGTTAGAAATCACTCATCTAGAATGTTTGTAACTATTTGTTTTTTTACATGAGCAGTTTACCTAACTATGCGAATCATGAGGAAGGCTATCTTGTGGCTAAATAGCTAGTATTCAAACTGTGATACGCGAGTTAGGTTTCCGTAATTTTGATATCACATTAAGCTGTAGATCATATTTGATATATCGACAGTATTGTAAAGGTAAATAAAATTGCTACCAAGCAAATGAACAAGCAAATGAAAAGCCCTTGCCGCTTGTCTAGTGGCTAGTGCATGTGCGTTTGGCGTATGTGGTTCCGGATTCGATTCCTAGTGTTAAGTCAACTCAAGCCTTATCGGCACTATCATCAGAAGGAAATAAAAGTCCTATCAACAAGTTTGAATTAAAAATTTCACTGTTAACCTGTTTGAAAATATCTTCTATTCTCAAAGGAATAGGACATGTGCCTTGGTCCTAGTGTACTTATTCAACCTTCAGTATTTAAAAAGCAAACTAAAAAACTTAGAGTTTACCATCATAATGGAGATTCTTATGTTTAAACATTATTCAGGCGTAACACCAAGAGCATCAGAATTTGGAGAAAAAGAAATGCATTTATAAAAGGTAATCGAAAAAGAAAAGAAAGACATAGAAATGGTATGCATCATAACGAAAATATGTCTGCTTACACAAAAATGGTCTGGAAAATCCAATACGTTTCATAGCGTTAAACCAAAGAACAAAACAACTTGGGTTCGAGAGAGAGATGGTACCTTAAAAATCTTAAACAGGCAAGACACAGGTAGCCTTCCAAATAACGTTATTAAGACACAGGTAGATTTAAACATAACGTTATTACCTTGGTGACTAACTACAGACACATCTCATATTGTCTCGCTGCTGAAAGGGACGTTAAACTCAAAATCAACTCAGCTACAGTACCAAAGTAAAGGATATTCCGGCGAATACCGTTATTCAGAGATACAATTTTAGAAGTTACGCTGACTAATAACGTTATTTACCATGTGCAGAAATGGGTTAGGAAACGGAAACGGACAATGAATAGCAAATATTGTGGATATAATTAAGTTATCCACCCCTTTATTACATTCCATTTTTGAGACGATCCCCTTATCAGGGGAAAGTGGTAAAAGGTTTACCCATATCAAAGAATCCCTGCTTCAATCGCATATGAACCTGGTGAACTTGTTATTTCTGGTCTTTTTTCTACTTGTTCTCATTCTCGTCTTTATTGATAAATAGTTGTATTGGTCTTTGTCACATCCTGAGTCGAAAATTGCCGTTTCGGTCTCCGTCTCGTCCCGATAGTCTCAAAACATTTTTTGTGTGAAATAAAGAAAAATGTATAGAATAAGCAGTATAATTTTTATAATCTGTCGTCTTCACTTATTTTTTACATTATTCTTTATTGCAGAATTATTGTAGTTTATATATCCCTTCATCAAATGAGTGCTGTTTTTGCTTTCTGTGCGTGTAATTACAGGTTCGATCCCATGTGTAGTGACGGACACAGGAATTCGTCAAGAAAAGTTCAATCTCCCAAGTTTTAATTCAAGGTGTTTGTGAACATATCTTAACATGATAAATTTTTAGTTTTGCATATTATCTCAAAGATGAGTTAAAAGCTTCAAGCACCCTTATGTACACCGACATCTGTGAAAATACGAAACCTTCAATAAAAATATAAATTTAGGATCTGATCTCCTTCTAAGCAGTAGATATACACTGTTGAGACCAAAATGAATCAATGCTCTTCAATTCCACATAAACAACTTATAGATGGAAGCAAAATTCCTTGAATTGTAGCACCATGCAAACTTTAAGCTTGAAATTTTAATTTATCATTCATTCTTCTCCTTCTTCTTTTTCTTCTTTCATTGATGTATTCACCATAGAACATTACATTGACAAATATCGGTAAACTACTCCTACAGTAAGTATTATTTCATAGGTTACTCGTAGCTGTATAGTAACGTACGTAAGCGCCTTCCCTACTGGAGATCGGCTTCGGTTCCTGGTAGGAATCCATGTGTTCGAATTTCATGACAAGCTATCGATCTTTGTAGATGTCTAACATATCCCTTGTGCTGAATTGGGCCTTAAACTTTAAACTACTTCAAAGTTTTATTTGAACTGTTTGAAACGCCTTATTAGCGTTTCATTCTTTCAAATTTAAGCTGGAAGTTTTTTCTTTTCTTTCTCTCTCTCTCTCTCTCTCTCTCTCTTTTTTTTTTTTTTTTTTTTTTTTTTTTTTAGTCGTAGGCGGAAAAATAATAAGGAAGTAACTTTGTTTAGACACCGCATGCTTTCTGGAATTAAATGAATTATAATGCTAATATTTGTAGTGAGTACTTTTGACTCCTGACCGTTTTTAAGAATATAGCGCCTACCTACTTACAAAGATAAATAAAGAAAAATTAGAGCAATCTTCATTTATTTAGTATTTTATAATTCTTAATTTCTTAATGGTTACGTATTTTCGTACTTTTATCATTCTGGTGCAAAAAGTAATTAGTTCGATCATAGGCAATGTAAAATTGTGGTAGATAACATTGTTTCCATGGTTTTATGAGTGTTCTCACATTCTCTTTGAGATTATTATTCTACACATGTTTCCATAATACGATTCACACTTTCACTAATCATCCATCTGCTTTGGCCTACAGAGCATAATTCAGTAATATTTAAACAAATGTATTAATGACAATACAAGCATTAAACTGATCAACCAAGCAATTTCTAGGTTCGTAATGAATGTAGATTCAATCATAAACAGAAAATACATACGTAAATGAGTAAGTAAGTACTGCTGATATTTTTAACTTTGCATAATATTAAATTGACTTCTCATGATTGTTCCCTTTTGGTTAAACGAGACTATACACAGTAAAATGGTTGTGTTAATTCAACTGAATTTTAACACAGGGCAGTGGTTTCAACGTGTTTATCACTATGCAATGTTACTTCAACACAGAGCCCGCGATGTTGGCGTTTAACACAGGAAGTGTGTTACGTTTTTAACACACAACCGGTGTTGAGCGGTGTTAAACTCTTATGTGTTAGTATTTTCGGTATTGATTCGACTTCATGTCAGGGTCGGTAGTGTGGGGAAACGTTTTGAGTGTTACATGTGGCGGTGTTGCACCAACACGCAGAAAATAACACAGTGTGTAGTGTGTTAATTATTTTGTTTTAATATTACACCATGTCATGTATCAATATAACACGGTCTCTGTGTTATTTCAACATCAATTTCTTATTTCAATACGCAATCTGTGTTATAATTCAAGGTCAAAGCCATATAAGTTACACCGTTCTGGTGTTAATTCAACATTCCCTGTGTTAAAATTCGGAGTTAGACCACCAGATTAACACCGTTTTTAGTGTTAGTTCGGCTCTACTTCTGTGTTACTAGGACACCTATTTCGGCGTTGAAATAACTCCGTGTGCGGTGTTGATGTAACCATGTGTTGGGCCAAAAAGCCTTGTGGTATGCATGCTTACGCTTACCGAGGATTTTAATATTAAAGTAAGAATAGTAAACTACAGAACGTTTCATTTAGAAAAGCATCAACAATTTTTTGTTGTCCTCCCCAACATTTATTGTGAAGTATTTCTTGATGAAGGGGTGCGGTGGCTCAGTGATAGAGCGTTCACCTCTGGTGCTTAGGGTCCCGGGTTCGATCCCAGCCCCTGCAAAGTGAACTTTGTGGTGGACAAACACCGTGCTCGTGGGTTTTCTCGGGGTTTTCCCGTTTCCTCCCACTTTCTTCATTCCACCATTTCACTCATCTCTCATCATCACCGTCTCCTTTACCTAACCGGCATAACCGTGGGACGTACAACTCAAAGATTTCATTTCATTCATTTTATTTTTTTGATGGTGCGAAACACAACCTTCAACAACATCTTGTTAAAGAATGATAGGAAACTCTTATCTATATCCTTATAATGTGTTTGCCTCTTAATTGTTTTTCTACTTCTTTTCCTCCATTTTTGAAACACAGTCTACGTTGTTGACTTGTGAGTTCTAGTGCAGTGAAGAAGTGACACAGTAATATGGTGTTTCTCGCTGTTGACATATTTCTTCAGAAACATTATGTAAGACAATTGAAAACACATCGCGCTGTTTGCATGTTGAAATTTTGCGAATACCTGGATTTGTTTAAGTATTTCGTTCTACTGTGTTTGTCTGTATCTTCTACGTAAGCCTTTATAATTAGATGCTCAACATATTGGAAAATCACGCAGAAAACAATACCGATTTTCTACATTTGTGTTAATTTAACACACAAGCTTTGTGACATTTCAACTATCGGCATTTGATACACAACTCCGAATGGAGAGTGAATTGTTCTAACCACCTGTTTCTGTTATATTTTAACACAATCATGTTAACACAAAGGCACGTCCTTAAAATAACAAAACGATTTTTTACAGTAAAGGGACTATACGGGTGTCGTACATAAGCTCACTGGCAGAAAGCTCACCGGCAAAAAGCTCATTGGCAGTCTTATATTACAGGAGCGGACAAAAGCTCACCGATAGCAAACATAAGCTCCCTTGAGGGACTTGTAATAAAATTCACCGAATATTGAAATTTAGGCTTTGGCTATTTCCTAAGCAGAAAATGGAGCTACTATCTTACATTACTTATCATATATAAAAAATAATAAAGACGTTGCTGATCTGCGTTGTATTAAACGTAAGGCAGACCTTGAGGAACTTGTAATAAAATGTCCTGGATATTAAAATCTAACCATTGACTAAAATTACAAGTAGGCCTAATAATAGTAGAAAGTAGAGCTACTAATGTCGTATAGCAGTTATCAGATACCAGAATAAAATAGAGATGTTGCAAGTTTAATGTGCTAAGCATAGGTGGCAGTAGGCCTAATTTTGGCCCTGGAAATTTTAGAACCAATTTTTTCTTATAGGCCGGACAATAATTTCATGATTAGGCATGAATACTTACATAATAGAATTTTCTTGCTAACTCGACTGGTAATTCTGCTTTTTTTTTTTTTTTTTTTTTTTTTTTTTACAACTTTATCATACTCAGATGTATTTAGGCCTTGCTTCTTAGTACTGTCGTCGTGTTTGCAAACCAACACTCAAACAAATATCTTTCTTATTTACTAACACCAAGCTTTTTTTTTGTTTCATAAGTTGTTGTTTTGTTCTCAGTAAATAACAAAGAGATTCATTTGATGAGTGTTGGTCTGAAAGTATGATGATAGCCTTAAGACTTGAACTCTGCATCATTCTTAATATTTTATTCTGATAACTCCTATATGACATTAGTCATATAGCCTATTTTCTATTGAGAAACTAGGCTTACTAGTAGTCAAAGCCCAGATTTAAATATCCGGAGCAATATTACAAGTTACTCAAAGCCTGCCCTCGTTTAACACATTAAATCCTGCTACATCCTTATTATTGTTTTCTGATGTCTACCAACTGATATATAGCATTAGTAGCTCTATTTTCTACTGAATTAGGCCTACTACTAGTCAAAATCATAATTTTAATACCTCTTCATACCCATCATACTTTTTCTAAAGCAAAATCAAATGTATATCTCAGATACTTTCAGCCATGGTGAGAAAAAAAATAACAAGGAGAATCCCTTCCATCAAAATTTCGTTTACGCAAATTTCTTTGCTGCAAAATATCCTGCACCGAAAGTTTCAGCACAGGGGAGGGGGTTGGATTGCTCTCTTTATTAAAAGAAAGTAGTATTTTTTTGTTTGACCAAATCTGTTTTCAATTTATATTTTAACATTCAAAATCTACTTCATTTTAATATTCAAAATCTAGTTTTCATTTTTGACATATTTCCCGCTTGTCATTTTCCGGTTGCGTATTAATTTTATTCAGGTTTATTTTCCTTTGCAATTAAATAAATTAACCTATAAATGTAATTAGTTAACATAGGTGATCTTATGTCCGGTGAGCTTTTTGCCGGTGAGCTTATGTCCGCGAAACGGACTGTACATGAATAAGGAAAGGATGATAATACATAGCTAACATGCTTTGAGCGGGATTCAATACCATGACAGACAGGACTTCCAATTGTGGCATAAGGAATTAGACCACAGAACCACAATTTGTAGGTCTTTTCTTATAGGCATCAATAAGGATAGCCAGTCATGACATAATTGTCGGGTTTTCCAACATTATAAGGCATTCCTGGAAACAAATATTAGTGCATTTCGTAAGTACAGGTTGGAAAAAAGAAACACTCCGATCTTCGGAGTGTCAGATTTGCAAACATACCGGATTTTCAATGGTTATAGGCCAATAGACCTACGCCAGGGGCGCACCCACATGGTGTCCACCGGGTCCAGATCCAAAAACTCAGATTTCATTTCAGTTTCTCACCTAAACTTCGTAACTCGACTATCATTTGTACACATTTGTCACAGGGAAATGACTTGATTATACTCCTCATCTGTACTCTTCCTTTCCTCGTAAAAATAAATCTAGTCTTATCAGAGTTTCTGGTAATATAGATGGCAATAATTAACAATTACTTATCGTTTTTTCGGGTGCAAAAAACCACAGGTATAACACTACATAAACGTGTTGGAACCCCCCCCCCCGAAAAAAAACTTGACCTCTCCGAACAAAAAATCCGTGTGTGCACCTGCTATATGCTGTATATAGTTAACAGAATATGGCTACCAGTATAGGTCTTTAAGGAAAAAAGATAAATAAACATTACATGAAAAGCAAATATAATTTAAGCTTTATCAACTAAATAAAACAAGCCCATAAAATTGTAAATCAACTGAATAAAATAAATAAAATAGTTCCTCGGAACTACACAGCCATTAAAATAATAACATCATCTCCAGGAGGCAATAGCACGTCAATCCGGTAAATTTGAAAATGCACTCCGAAATCCTTATCGCATTGATTAAATATATATGGTTTCTTCAAACTCAGAAGGATGCAAATGCCCCTTTCCTCCCCAAATGACGCCCCTGTCCAGAAGTGTTTAAACCTATATTCTTTTCGGCTCTGGAGTCTAAACGCGATTCGTTCTTTTAAACCATTTTTATAATGCATTTTTAAACATTACATATAACTTTACTCCTATAGCACTTATTTTCATTAGTTACCTTGTACAATCAAAAACAATATTAGGCATAGATTGGAGCTATCATTTCTTATACCTCCAACCTATACTTAATATTGTTTCTGATTGTATATACATATCTCACACACCGAAAGTGTTAAACATCAATAAACACATCTGGTTTAAATGTTTATTTTCATAGAGAAAAATAGTAAGAGATACCGGGTAATGGCCTTTTTCATATAGATTCAGAGTTCGAGGAACAGATTCTACCTTTGATCTTATTCCTGTATTACAATCAGTAGCACATTACCCTGCGTAGGATAGCAGTCAACTTAATATTGGTATTTTGGGGCGAGCGGTCCCGAGTTCAATTCATAGTAGAAACCTCGGTCCAAAAGGTTTCTCAGGCTAGTCATCCTGACTGTAAGTGAGGTTTTCCTTGGGCTTTTCCCATTCCTACTAAGCAAATAGCGGGATAGTACCTAATATACAGGCCCCAGGACATTTCCTTGCTTTCCCCGATAATGTGCTCGCCGATGGACGGCATCCCTACTAAGTGACGAGCTTAAGGCCATAGATATCGGTGGTACCCAGAAATATGTATAAATAAAGTATAAATAAACAACCAGTAGTTATAGTATAGATGTGCTACTTCAAGTTTATATTAAATTGCATAAATTTTCAAGTTTGGAAATCTACCATTATCTGAAATGAAACATATTATTATTATTATTATTATTATTATTATTATTATTATTATTATTATTATTATTATTATTATTATTATTATTATTACATTTGAAAAATACATGAAATTTTCTAAGATAGAATGAATAGAATACTAAAACCAATACTAATACTAACTCGACCTGAATTGCGGTTAACTGATAAGTATTCTTGTCTTTCGTGGGAGTTAATAAGATTATGATTTCACATCTATATTTAGAATCAAATCTCATATAATCTCATAGAAATGTTAGGCTAAGATTGGCATTTTTTTTTTTTTGAGTTGAGCGTTCCTTTCAGCACCGGAGCTATATAAGATGTAGACCTACAGCTTAACATGTGATCCGAACTACATGAGCACTCACCGAAAATCGAACCCAGGTCTCCATGCTAACCATATAGTCATTAGGGAGCTTTGTAATGAACTCATCTATTAGCAACAGTTTGTGGTAGGAATCACTGGGTATTAGGAATATGGTGGCTCAGAGATATGGTGTTCATACGAGGGTCCCTCCAAGTTGGATCTCAGTTTATGTGAATTTATGGAGGACAAAATCTTGTCTGTGGATTTTATCTCGGTTCTTGCTTTTTCTCCAATATTGACTTTCCACTAATGTCAATTCTTACTAATTCTTACGCAATCATTCGTTCCATTAACAATCCGTCTCCTTTAATCTACAGGACATAAACTGAAATTGGGACGTAAAACTGAAAGAGTATTTTGACATAGTTTTGCGATCTTCTCTTATAATACAGATACAGGTTGATGATATGTTAATACATTTAATTTAAGCAATGTTACTCGACATAAGTTTAAAAAATGCACTATAAGAACATAAGAACTATAAGAACACGGTTTGTAACATACAGGTCTGAACACACTGTGAACTTGTCTGTGAAATGCAATACTGTATTACAAGGAATATTTAAAATAAACATGGAAAATTCTCTTGCGCATGATTAATCATCTTGAAGCAATGAAGACGGTAGGTAAACCTCAGACTATGTTACATCAAAATTAAAACTTTTTACCAAAGCGATTAGAAAAGTCACCTGTTCCCACATTATATGCGGAAACTCCAAAGTTGGGGTTGAAGTCACCCCTTTTTTTTTTTTTTGGCTCAGTGATGATTTCAGAGGTACTGCTATTACGGAAAGAAAATTTCTCTAGTTTTCAAAGAATTCATGTGTTTGATCGGAAACAGCATTGCATTTATAGTGTTAGCTTGAATGTTCTGCTATTTTTTTATTTCCTTTCATGAGGGTTCCAGACGCTATTGTCTTTCAAATGCAGCCAAATTCTTTACATTCACTGTTAGAATTACAAATTCATGCCGTAATCAATTTACAATTTTCAGAAGCTGTTACAAATTGAAAAAAATCTGAGGTAATTGTTCCAAGCAATAATAAAAATCGCTGTTTTTATTTTCAATAAACATCTAAAGGTGGTTAAGAGCAAATGCGTTTTCCTCGTTTCTGAGAATAGTTTTGATAATAAGTCAACGACTTAATTCTGACTTTTCAAAGTCACCCTCACTGTGCAACTTCTTTGAGGTGGTAGAAATTTCCCCCTTCAGGAAATGTGTCTCCCTGGAGAAGAAAATTTTCACCTCTGCCAGTTATAACTTTCCCTCCTCTACATTTTTTCGAATGGTTACGAAGATAGATTAAATGACTTATTTTGGCTAGCCAAACTAAGAAAACACTTTTAATTGAATTTAAACATTTTATTAAACATTTCACTTCTCAGCCTTTTTGTAGCGGTTAGAATCACACACTTTTGTTTCTTGAAATATTTATCTATTCATGCGGAAAGTACAATGTTTTGGCAAGGAGCAATTTGAAGAAGGTTGAAGGGGTGGAAAAGTCAACAAATGTTTAGGTCTGAATTCCTGGAAAAGCACCCGTGTCAATGCCACATCATTCACTCAAACAGGTCATATTGTAAACTTGCCTGCGGTGCTAGCTATTACCAGCGAGAACTTAGTGTTTCTTTGAGAAAGGGGAACGAGAATTGTTATTGTTAATACAATTATCATTGAATATCGTTCTACAAATACTTTGCAACTCTGGTCAACAGAGCAGCATAAATAGGATGAAGTGAGCCGATGTGTTGAACACAATCCTCAACAAAAAGCTGTGGCCAGCGATGGCCCTTTCGTTATCTAAAGCCAGGGAATTACGTTAGTTGGTCCTTCAATGTGTAAAGCCACTCCACCTCCATTGTTTTGAAAATATAACCTCAAAAAGACATGCTTTGTTTTTCTTTCAATGCTCCTTGAATGACACATAAAGTTTGATTTCTGCGAATTTATAGTAACCTCACAAATATTGTATTTTGTAATCTGTGTGTTAATTTGATGATAAGGTGTCCCCACAAGTTGCTACTGTTCTTACTATTCAACATTCTATCTCTGACTCTTGTCATTCTTTTAATCAAACGTACATCCGATGTTATCAGAAATGATTTTATTTTTATAACAATAAAATATAATGTAATTCTAATCAGTGGTAGATGTTAGGGGTGTTTCAAAAACCGGTTAACCGGTTTCGGTTCGGTTTGTAGCTTAAACCGAATCAGTCGGTTTGGACTTCAAACCGTTTCGGTTCGGTTTGGAAACGGTTCGGTTCGGTTTGGAAACGGTTCGGTTTGGGAACGGTTCGGTTCGGTTTGGAAACGGTTCGGTTTGGGAACGGTTCGGTTCGGTTCGGTTTGGGAATGGTTCGGTTCGGTTTGAAAACGGTTCGGTTCGGTTTGGGAACGGTTCGGTTCGGTTTAAGAACTGTTGGAACCTGTTTGTGGACTATTTTGTTCAGTTTCAGTTCAATATTCGAAATCGATGGAAATGCAGTTTGCGTTATTAGGAATCGTCCAACCTGAGATTACAATAAGTGTGTAATGTTATGTTTTCGGTATAACTTTAGTCAAATGTAAAATTATTTCAGCGGCGTAGCGTAAGGGAACGCCTGTATGCCTGGCATCCCCTGTTAATAAGAAAAAGTACGTATTTCATCATATTTATAAATTGTTTGCTTATAATTACCACAATTATTTCCACTGCAGTCTTCTGGATGCGCTCTCTCGCTTTACTTTGGCAAGCGGAACCTACGCATGCGCATCACTCAGATGCACATTTTCTGTCTTTCCTCTTGTCATATGCTATGCAAGATGCTATGTTCCTTCAGCATCCAGGCCTACGGGAAGCATCGGGGTTTTCGTCTGCTTTCTGTCGAATGCGCATGCCCAACTACTTCTTTTCCTACTCCCAGTGCAGTCATCCTTTGCAACCCAACATTTGCTTTAGATATAAGCTGGCGTATGCTCAAGTACTGCCAACTCTATATATTTTTAACTAAGCTATGGTTTCTGTATAGAACGTACGAGCTTTGTCAAGGAAATAGAACAAAACATAAATAGTTAGTTCAACGCCATTATGAAGCATGTCGCTTATGTAAGTGATAGTATAAAAATAGTTATGCTTTAATCGTAATTAAATGCATCGTAATTGTAATCGTAATTAAAGGCAAACTAATAATCTACATCATAAATACATATCATGTCCCAGGGTGTAGCCTCTTTGAGAGGACTCACACACACAAGCATAACTATAATGCATTCTGTAGAATCACGGTCACCGATCTGGTAGGCCAACCTCCGCCCTTCACAAAGTTTACTTGGGCTCTTCCGTATCTGGATATCTGACAATGAAGTAGATACAGAAATAGGCCCCCAGAGTTGTTTTAAGTGCTTTCCATTTGTATCTTCAAATGATATACACACTCAGGCCCATATTCACGAACGGGCACCTGAGGTCCGGACCCAAGATGACAAATTTCTAGGGTGACATTAAAAAACGAGATTGAAGTATGGTATGCGGAGAAAAAAAGCTACCCACGAGAGAAAAATAAAGGAAATTACACTGAAAACAATATTCATTCAAAAGTGGAGCCGGTTTTTCTCGTCACAATGCTAGTGGCAGAAGAGGAAGGCTGCGACAAATTGCTTATTGGTGTCCAACGTAATCTACGCATTTGCTTCTGTATGCTCCACCAGGCGTGCAATTAAGGGAGCCTGGCCCCCTAAATGTTTTGGCCTCCTAATTATTAAGAGTAGTTATTGATAAAAGAGATACAGAATTGTGACGATTGGACCCCCTAGCGTATTTGTGCCTCTCTTCTAAACTTTAATGGCTGGTTGCGGGCCTTAATGAGTAGACTCAGCCTGTTAATCTTCTATTTGTGTTGTGTAATTGTATGGGATGGTTGCAAATAATGCCGTGCTAAATATAAACCTTCTGCAAGTTGTTTAATGAACATGGCTTTACAATCCTTTCTTGTGATAAATTATTGGCTCACCTCTCCCGGGCTATGCCCTTGCGTTCTGTACTAGATTTATGCTTTTGTTTAGCAACATTGATCGTTGGTGGTCAAGAAAAATTGGCGGTATAAAGTTTATTTTGCGTTGTGATTTGAGATGAATATTTATTATATTGTTTTACTGTAGTATGAAGAAAATTGCATTTATAACTAAGACACAAAGCTGTGGAAAGTGTTCGGCTGCTACAAGGTATAGTACCTTACTAACTTTTAGCAAATGATGACTACGATAACAGTACCAGACACAAATTTAATGGATTTTTTGTTAACAACAACCAGATCTTGGTTGACTTACGAGCAGCGCTGCTCTCTGAAAGGGATACGACCTACCCCAAAGCTTTCCATAAAATCGACAACTAGCAATCAGTCGCGAATATTTCAGTCTTCGTGGTATGATGATAGGTTTTCTTGGCTTTCTGGGTGTTCTGTAGGGAATAAAATGTTATGTTTCGTCTGCATTATGTTTGGGGCTAAGGAATAGGAGTGGTGTTCAAACGGTCTGATTTGGGTAATTTTATGAAGAAAGTTGGGTTAAAGACCTACTTTCGGGCAGAACACTCATCATCATATAATGTTCATCGTTAGTTTGTATCCATTTTTTAAGTTCCGTTTTCTTTTTACATCACTTCAAGTGCAAGACTTTTTTTTTGGCGCTAGTAACCTCACCTTAGGATACGTACAAGTAAAGTGAGACATCCACCAAAAACAAACAGAAAAAAAAGAAAGAAAGAAAGGAAAAGAAATAAATAGCTGCAGGCACGTGTAATGTTAGATGCGTGGTATTCGCAAAAAAAAATTAATAAATAATAATAATAAAATAAAATAAAAAATAAATAAATAAATCAATAAAGTTTTTAGTATTTGTTGCCAGGGTAACTCTATTATCACTGGCATGGTACCGTAACTTATCATTTAATATTAGCAATGTCCGTTGACTAAATACTAGCCCGGTTTTTGAAATGATGTTCGGGAAGAGAAACCGAAGTCAAATAGCAGTAATAGGCGAGACAATACCAAGACTGTATCTGCAGCACACCAACAAAATGTACTCAAAATTATAGCCTATTTGTGAGGTCCTAGAAAGGATATGACTCCAGCTTTCTGAATTTCTCGTAACCTTCTTTAGACCACCTGATTTTCTAGTCAGTAAAGTGTTTTTTCTTTGATTTTCCCTCAGTGATTTCGGTTGCTACTTTGCCACAGAACCGAGAATATTTATAAAACTAGAATGCCCTCCTGATAAAAATTGTAAACAGGGACGTACGCAGGGCCTGGGTCCTGAGGGTCCGGATCCCCCTCGAAATTTCGACTTTTGTATAAATTTAGCCTAAGTTTAGGGGCAATTTTAGGAATTTTGATATAAAATACCCTCATTTTGAGTTTGGATCCCCCCGAAATAAATTCCTACGTACGGTACGATACTGATTGTGAATTATGCGACCACCCCCGCCTACTTTACAATTTTCTTTCAAGCTCTTTACTTCTCCTTTCGCATAGGCAAAGTATCAAAATACTTATAGTCTTTACTGATGAGTGATAAACACAACAGTGATATACTTGATAAAAGAAAGACAGAATTTTTATGCTGAAGACGTCCAGTTGTTAAAAAAGCCATCAACATTTAGGGTATTCTGTGCACTAAATTAGAAATCAAAATCTTAAACTAACAACTTATCTAAAAATTTTATTAAAAATCTACCCAAGTAATGAATGAAAAATTAAGAAAAAAAAATTGTCAATAGTTTCAAAATTTACAAATGACATTTAACTTTGTCCGTTCCCTCCAGGCAGCTAAATTTTCGCCTCGATTTTTCTTCCTTCTTGCAAAAAGATAAAAGCCGCTCTTCTTCCTTTTCTGAGATGGCATTTTCCTAACGATTACTTTCTTCAAAGCTGTACAAACACACTGGGGAAGCAAAACAAAACACACTATGCGTTCGCCCTGGAATTCGGAGATTACAAACCTACCAACAGAGGAAAGGATTCCCGAACGTGACATAAGCAGCCGATTTCGAACTAACTGAACTCGTATTTCGCGCCTCCAAGAAGTTGAGTGAGGCAGACTGCAAGGAATAGTATCACTCCGCGCTGACGTCAGAAAGTGGGTGGGTCTATGCTTGCAGCAAACGCCGCCTGTGATGGCTAGATTTTTTTTAACGTGCCATTTTCTTTTTTACGTAATAGTTTTGCTAATATGCATTCAAAATAGATTTTGATTTCAGGAACGTTTAGCAAAAGGTACAGTCTACAAATCCCTGTTTTTACTTTTTCTTTTACGCAACAATTTGTTTCTCTGTTGAAGAGTAATTGATAGACAAGCTGTCAATTCGATATTTTATTAATACTTTTATTAATTAAAGTTATTTTACCATGCTTATTGGAGGAAAGAACTACAGACAACTGTTACATACAATTTAATCTATCTAACAAAAAAAAAGAGCACAACGATATCTCACATGATAAGAGAATTAGAGCTAAAATAGATTACCATGGATTTAAATGGCAATAGCGAACTTGGACAGAATGCAATAACTCCTCTTAAGGGAATTCGTATCTCCAAACTTTCGCTACCTTTCGACAAGCAGTCACGTGCCAATAAATGACAATTGAGATGGTTAGCTTTAATCTTGAATTTTCGCAATTATTAAAGCTCCCCAGTGATGAAAGAAGCCGATATAGCTAATGGTTTTACCAAAACAGACAGGTAAACAAATACTTACAACCATTTCCTGAATTCCTGTACGTGCTTTTCCTTGTTCGTCGTATCTTCCTTCAACACCCCTTTGTCAGGGTAGTATTCTGGCCATTGACCTCTAAGAACAAATCATGGGAATCTATGCTTCTCTGTCTCCAGTAACAAATACAGAACATTTGGCTCTCATACGGGAATACTAAAGAATTAAAAAAAATAATAATAATAACAAAACGTATTTGCATGGCCAAGATACGCAGGTAAATTTATCATTATCAACATACGATAAGTATTGCTTTAATGCGGCCAACTTCCAAGATAGACAGGTGGACAAGTTACAAAGTAATAAGTAACGAATGTCTTATGGGAAAATGCAGGTTCAAGACGAACCAGGCCAAGGTAAGCAGGTGGCCAACTTAGAGAGGTGGCCAAGTTGACAGGTTTTACTGTACTGTATTTATATAATGAATATGGAATCTGTGCAAAAAATCGTCTGGGGCTAAAAGTTCTTATGTGGGAAAGTTAATTAAGAAAGGAAAGATAGAAATAAAAGTCGTATAGTGGAAAGAATTTTTATGTAGAAGATATATACTAGAATTAGAAAGGATGAAGTGTCTCAGTCTTGGGATAAATATCGTATACAATTGTATTCAATAGTTCAGTGAATCGACTTTGCCCTTACCTGAAATCCGAGAGAACTCAAGGTATCCTTAAGTATTCAAAATTATAAATGTTAAATGATAATATGTAATTTGTAAATATTCATGATGGCGAATGTTACTGTACTATGAAAAAGTATATCGTGGTGCTATATTATAATACAAGGAAAAGAAAGATAAATATTTTTGAGTAAAGACT
This sequence comes from Thermobia domestica, assembly GCF_964235325.1. Taxonomy (NCBI): domain Eukaryota; kingdom Metazoa; phylum Arthropoda; class Insecta; order Zygentoma; family Lepismatidae; genus Thermobia; species Thermobia domestica. The sequence goes on from NC_137455.1 coordinate 306,551,034, forward strand.
GACTCGTTTCTTATCTGTTAATATTTTATGAGAACCATATAGATATGATAACCGACCGAAGTAATTGGGAACTACTTTAATTTAATAGTACTACATTATGTTCTAGTGTGAAGAGACGCACAATGGAAATATTACAATTGTACTATTTTATGAGTACTAAAACTACCAGAAATTTAACAATTTGTATTACAGTTTCGTTCGGTTTCGGTTCAATCTGAACGGTTCGGTTCGGTAAGGGAACGGTTCGGTTCGGTTTGGGAACGGTTCGGTTCGGTTTGAAAACGGTTCGGTTCGGCTTGGGAACGGTTCGGTTCGGTTTGGGAACGGTTCGGTTCGGTTTCGGTTAACCGTTCCAAACCGGTTTAAGTAACAAACCGACACCGCGGTTTACGTTTCCAGGAACCGTCCACCCCTAGTAGATGTCCAAGTATAAAACATACACTATTTAAAGAGTGCTAGTATAATCTGAAGCTGTGCGAAACGTGGGAGCCTGTATCAACAAATGGAATCAAAATTCTCCTTATCTATCCCATGTATTTTTTGCACCCCGCAAAAAATGTTCAGTGAACGCATACATATTTTTAACACTTATTTCAACAAAGAGATTGTTTTATTTATATTTTGAAAGGTACAAAATCAGAACTTAGCACGGATTGCACTCTTCAAAGCGTTATGAAGCCTTTGGAAATGAAAAATGAAATTTGTAAGTTTTACGTCCCAGGTTATGACGGCTAGGCTAAAGGAGACGGTGATGGTGAGAAATGAATGAAATGGTGGAATGAAGACAGTGGGAGGAAACGGGAGAACCACGAGAAAATCCACAGTTTTTTCCAACACAAAGTTCATTTGGCGCGAGCTGTAATCGAACCAGGGACCCGAAGCACCAGAGGTGAACTGATGAGCCACCGCGGTCCCTATGAATGAAGTCTCTGGGCCCGAAAGTTTGTCTTATTTAGTTGAAATTCTTAAGAGTAAGTTTTTGTGTACGTATGAAAAGAGAAAACTGAAAATTCTGCTATCTATTACTTAAGGCTGCGTTCAACACTCGGAATGCGATGGGATTACCCTATATAATAACATAGTATATTTCTTTCCAAAATATTATGAAAACTATTTATTTTAAACATTTCAAAATTCTTCCAAATGTTTGTTAGTATTAATAAGCATGTTCACTTTTACTTTTTCTTGCTAGTTTAATATTAAAGCGTGCTAATTAAAAATTAATTTTCTTCCATTTAAAAGCAGTTTTATTTATGGTCTTTATGTTGCAAGAACGCAGAACAGCAGATAGGAGGCTAAGCAGGTAGTCTCTTTCATTCTCTGCCCCCGGCTAGGTCACGTGCGTGAACTTTGGGTTGTCCCCGCAGACGAAGATACCAATGGAATGCAGATTGACAGCAGATAAGAGCAAAGTCAGTTTTCTCTCTCTTCATAGATCACAAAGATTTCATTGATTCTGCGTAAACATCTCTGCGAATCGTTACCTGTAGAGGCATATTGGAACTAACGACGTACGAAACTTTCAGAAAAGCTCTCTGTGTTGCTTTCAAGTGAGGAAACTGTTCATCTTATAAAAATAGTTTTGAACTGTATAGTGAACTCGCTTCAACTTGCCGGGAATTCAACTCGGGTCTCCCGCAACAAGACGCACACACTATCCACATAGCCCCGAGGGGCTCTATGGAGCCTGAAACCGGAAGAGTGAAATTGTTTTGCCATTTCCTGTTTTAGGAGAGAGATACAGGGGAAGATGGTATTTTTCTTCAGATGCTCAATCGATTTTCGATAACTGTCGTTATCTACTACCAGTTTAGTTTTATGGCGATCAATGTTAACCGAAAACGGTTGATTTCTTCTGGTTTGAATGCAAGGTTAACAGAAGAAAGATAACCTATTCTTGAGACGCTGTATGAATTCCCGAAAATTACTCGATATCTCTGACAGCTCACATCTGGTGTGTGGGGTGGCCGGTTCGATCCCAGATCGCACCAAGTGGCCTTTGTGGTGGACAAACACGTGTGTATGGATTTTCTCGGGGATTTTCTGTTTGCTCAAACTTTCTTCATTCTACCATTTCATTCATTCTGATCATTACCCTGTCTTTTAGCCTAGCCGACATAACTGTGAGACGTAAAACTCAAAGATTTCATTTCATTTCTAAATAATAACCGAATGCATTCTACAGTGCTCTATTCTCCAATAATGGCGTAAAGATTGATTATATGCTTGCAGATTGATATGCCATAACATTGATTATTCATGCAAAGAAATGTACGAACATCTGCCAGGTAGTCACTACAAAAAAGAGTGATATATATTTCGTTCAACATATTTCAAGCTCCACTTTCATTGTACGTGTTTACCTTTCCACCTTAATTTAGTTAAAGGGAAAAGGCTTGCATTTGTCTTCTTTTCAACTATAATAAAAAGAAACATTGCGATTTTTACGAAGACAATAGTGCTGTACATAACTTCTACAAAATTCTTCAAAGAAAATCACTCTGTTCAGCCCGGTCATTCCATCTTCAGAAAATAAGTAAACTGTTCAGAACTGGAACGGCATCCAATAATGTTACGAAGTCGTACTCTTTAGTGGATTATTATTATTATTATTATTATTATTATTATTACTAGTAGTAGTATTAATGGAGGAACAAATTAATGTTTCATATAAATGGCCCAGATTTTCGTTTGTTGAGAATGATTTTTCGTCGATGCTTTCACAATATAAATAGCATATTTTATTTTTAAAAATACAATTTTAAATGTACCAATATTTTCTCATGTTTCTTTGTTTATGTATTTCGGGACATTTCGATCTTACAGTGAACACTTTATTGAACCTTAACATACACAATAATTTATTACATTACTCAGTACAAAGTGTATTTTACTTAACAAAAGTATAACGAAATCCGCCGTTCGAACAAAAGAAAAACAAAAACATATTTAACGCATAGTGTACTTGTTTTCTTTAGAAACAGGTATTAGTTGTTGTTTGCTTGTCGTGCTCCTTGCGTATGTATTTTAAGCTCACGACACATTACCATACTTTCAGCACCCAAAATGTTTTGATCCTTATCACTCTGCTAGGGTTGAGCAACTGTGCCCTTCCTCTCTCTCTTTAATGACTAAAGAACAAATGTTTCAGTTGAGATACTCTGATATGCTTGATTACACAATAGTCATAACATTTCTCCAATACCTCGGGCAATTTAAAAAAAAAAACAAGTTCCTTTCTTCCACCCCCATTGACCATCCTCAGCTCTGACTAACACGTTTAATTTCCATATTCATGTGTAAATTATTTATAATTTACCACGAGTTGAGAGCATCAAAGACGGATTATATAACACATTAAATTATTTTTTCTTAATCTCTGGCTTCATGTAAGGCTTACACTTTTTTTCATATTACTTACCACGTATGAGATTTGTATCTATGAGCAAATTTATAGAAAATGAAATGTTTGAGTTTGCCCCAAGGCTTTGCCTGTTAGGCTAAGGGAGACGATGATTAACAAGTGAATGATGATGGAAGAATTGGTAGAATGAGAAATTGGGAATAAACAGGAATATCTCGAGAAAACGCGAGAGCACGATCTTGTCCAGCACAAATTTACTTGGCCAGAAGTCGACCCAGGGATCCTACGCACCAGAGATGAGCGTTCTACCGTGTTTTAGTCTAATTTTTTAGAAATCTAGTTGTAGAATAAGCCACTAATATATTCAATAAGTAATTTATTAAACTAAGTTTTGTGTGAAACTAATTTCTTGAATCCAGAAAGTAATGATTTCCTCAATGTAGCTCAGCAGTGATCTGTGGCTATGCACTTATTCATTTTATACTTAAATTATTGTGATTAATGTCAAATTTTTGTTATGATGGATGATGTAAAATAGTTGTTGTGCGCCATTTGAGGAAAATGGCATATATTGAACCCGAGAAAATAGTAACGGAACATGGATCAATGGTATTCATTCATACAGCAAATGATGGCCTGACTCGACACCTAAAACTACAATATTCCGATTGGTGTAGAAAGTAGTTTGACTTTGTTGCTTGCTGTCATGTGAGGGCTTCATACCGATCTATCTTCTGCTTAGATCACGAAGACAAAAGGCAACAAATATTTACGGTACGAGACGAGAAAACCTCATTTCTCGTCTCGTCTCCTGGGCAACACTATTTCCTTTCAAATCTCAAGGTTTTACTTGGCTATAGGCCCGTGCATGAAGGATAAACTATCACGAAAATGATAAAGAAAAACAGTTAATTAAAGTTTTGAAAGTATAAGCAGAAACCAAGCCCAGTAAAGCATTTAATGTTGATAATTTTTTGTTTTGATGCCTGTCTTCCAGTTACTCTAAAGATAAAGACTTTTTTTAATTGCCTGTTAGCACAACAGGAATTTGTATTCGAAGTATATGCAAGCAATAACTTACTATATCTTCGGAAAGCCATTGAATAAGTAGCCTAACTTCGTAAAAGTTTAATGAAAATACTTTTTAGTAGGTGGAGAAAATAGGATTTTAATTTAAAAAAAAAGATTTCGAATGCTCACTTCTTATCAGTATTAGAAACATTGCGATGTCTTTCCATTAGATGAATAAAAATATTGAAGCTGCTTACCCAACGAGCTCTCGAATTATCGGAAGAAAGCTGTTGTTGCACAAATAGTAGACGAAAACGTCCCGTAATATATAAACAAAGAAACTTGAGAGCCCATTGGTTTCGTTTGAGATTGTAGTTTTGTCATAATCTCAGTTTTCTCCCGCCAGTTTAACAGTATATTTTATGTCCAATATATTTATTCTTTTACTATTTGAATGCTTTTGCTTAAGTTAATTTGTTTGTCATCATCCTTTCTAACAATTGGTTTTACTCAGTTCCATCAAACCGATTTTGTTTAAAATTTGCACACAAGTTCATTGTTGACGAGTTAAGTTGATTTGAGTTTAACGTCCTTTCAACAGCTAGGCTATATGAGACGTGAATCTAAGGATTAACGTGTAATCTGAACCACATGAGCTTTCGTTGGGGATCGAACCCGAGTCTCCCACGCCAAAGACGTCATTGTCCGTGACAGTACAATAATAAAATATATTCGGGTTCGCACTTCACGAGGGACAAACTTCACGGAGTATAACCTCTTTTCCTTGAAATCGATTCCACCCTTCCATCAAACAGATTTTGTTCAAAGTGTACATACAAATACATTGTGAGTGTCACTACACTGGAAATTAGGTGACAAAGACTACAAGAAAACTAAGTGACAGAAAATTAGATGATGAAAAATTGGTGAAATGGTAATTACATTCACATTTCATCAGTCTTGAGAAGTAACACAGTAATTTCTATTGGCAAAGCATTAGAATCTATAAAATAACTAGTTACTTTTATCATAGGCATTGCTTCCACGTTTTACTCATAAATACTACTATACAACTTTGATTTTTTATCAACGTGAACTTCAGGAAAATAATGAGATGAAAATAGACAGCCAAGCAGGGTGCGAAATCATTTGAAAATGGTGCGGTAGAGATCTATGTCAGAAATAATAGTCCCTGAGAACCGATGTCCTAACCAAGCATTAGAACTACTAACTCGAATCGCTTCATCTGGCCAGCCATAGATCTCCATGAGCAGTAGAGTCAGAGCATAGATTTTATTATTTATGAAATTCCCGTTTCTTCGCTAAGTATTTAGTATTTCAGTTTGGTCGCTCAGATATACGGTCACTTATATGGAAGTCTAAATAATACTATGTATTTATATAGTATTATTAGCAAGAATATATTATAAATAACAGATATGATTTCAATACAAATACTTGATAGACAACAAAAAGCCGTGCTGCCTCAGTGGTTGAGCGCTCACCTCAGGTGTGTGGAATCTCTGGCTGGATCCTAGCTCGCGCAAAATTCTGCTTATGGTATACAAACAATTGTGTGTAGGTTTTCTCGGGGTCCTCCCGCCTCCTTCCACTATCTTAATCCATCATTATTATCTATCTCATCATGACCGTCTTCCTTAGTTTTACTGAATATTTGTAGGACGTTAAACCTTAAAAAATGAAAGCACAAATACAACAATACGATTGATTTGCTTATTTAAATTTAGTGTCCCTTTTCAACAGCGAAGCTATGAGATGTGGACTTACAGTTTAAGGTGGAATCCGAACCACGTTAATCATTCAAATTTTTGTAAGGCGCTTCCACCAGAAATCGAACCCGGGACCCCGGACCCCGGTTGCACCGAAGATGGTGCGCGAATGCTAGCCAGTAGACCAGCGGAGAGAGCCACAATAATACGAGTAATGAATGATTATGTTACTGTTTTTATAGACCTAAAATATAGTTTTAGGACGTTAAACTAAATCAAACCAATCCATTCTAACACTGCAGGATTTAATCCAAACCATTGAGCTTCTTAATATACGTCTACGTTACCGTATAAACCACTCATGTTATCACGATCTTTATTTTCAAACACTGAAAAGCACTTTAGGACATCATTAGAAGGAAACCTTCTTTCCACTTCTACTAAACCCTGGATTACCTGCCCCCTTATTTGATCAAACTCACTATCATCACTCCCTGTATCAGACGCTTGTCTGCAGTGTAGTAATACAAAGACATTGGTAGACATCATCTTTTATACGCATTTTTCAGAGCTTGCAGTGAGCGAAGAGGGTCGATAGATCATACTGAGTCGGTGGGTCGCAGTGGGTCACGGTGGGTGGTGGGTCGCAGTCAGAGATGGAGTGGGTCAGTGGGTCAAGTGGGTCAAGTTTTCTGGGTGGGTCAGTGGGTCGGGGGTCGAACAGCATGTGACCCACTGTGACCAACCACCCACCGTGACCCAAAGCGACCCACCCCCCACCACGCCCCACTGCGACCCGCCACCCACCGTGACCCACTGCGACCCACCGACTCAGTATGATCTACCGACCCTCTTTGCTCACTGCATTGTAGACAAAACCTTCCCAGGACTCGTAAATTTGTCTCCGTTTTACTTTCAAGACCTTCATTTCCCTTTCTTTTTCACTTGTTTCTGTCTACTTACCTGTGGTGAGTATGTCTAACCAAGTGAAAAAAGAACTTCAGGCACTTTTGGATATTGATATTTTTAATAGTAATAATAGCAATAGGACTTACACTACTACTTGGCTTTCGGGACCTGTGAGTTTTTAGAGCTAATTACTGGAAAAAATACATTTTTGAATCACTGTAATATATAAATTATTATATAAAAATTGAAAGTAACTATGTGTGCCTGATCATCACGGTCAAATTGCAAAGTCAAATGAAATTAATTTTGGTATATAGTTTGGCCTTAATCCAAATTGGGATGTTATATTGCTTTTATTATAATGCATAATATCCTAAGGAGGTAGTGAGGATCCGAATTTTTGCGGAAAAAAATGAGTATCTCCCAAGCCGTTAAACTTACGGAGATGAAATTCAGTGTATTAACTCTTTATTGAAAATAAACAGAGTATGTCCTAGCACTTTTTTAAATTCTCCTTTATGTGGGGGGGAGGACACTTTCTATATATGGAAAATTGGTAGTCAGTTTGTTTGTAAAAATGATCGAAAACGATCGATATTATTTAAGAAAAAAAATAGAAACAAAAAATACAGTGCTTGGTTCATATATCCATTGCTTTCTGCTATAATAATTGCTGAAGCTTATGTTTATTATATGGAGCGCTTACAGCACAGGGCAATCAACCCATAACGTTCTGAGAAAAATAGGCATAAAATTTGTGCTGTAAGCTTAATTACACGGAAATTTGAAGTTTGGATTGTACACTTTTTACACTTTTTCTCCCTTTACGTTGGTCTACTTACTTTGATTTGAAACTTTGAAATTTCATCCTTTTTTCCACTGAAAAGTATTGATAATTCAACAAGGAAATAATTATACTATGATAATTTAATTGAAATTCATCGTAATTTGGCACATGGCAAACAGCAGTGTGGTAATTGAAGTTGAAGAAGGAGGGACATTCCCATTCACCTCTAAACACTTTCCAGGAACCTCGTTCCCTTTCGCTTTCTAGACGGGGGAGGGAACTTCGTAATGGTATCAAACCTTCATGTGTAACTACAAAAATTAAATTTATAAACAAATGAGAAATCATCAGTTTATCAGGCTTTAATTGATAATTTATTCACAAGATTCCCTATCAAAGGCGTGGTAGATGAAGTTTCTGTTCTACATGGGTCGACATTGCCAACTGACATGGTCGATATGGAAAAGATGTTGTATGGTGATAGAGAGATGATACTTCTTGCTGAGTATTTCATACCTGACCAAGAAAAATCGTTATCAGACTTAAGTCTAGCAAGTAGATTGTCGATGAGAAGTTGCAGAAATCGGGTAGAAATATTATAAATTTCCACGACAGAGTGCGAACAGGGATTTCACCTTATGAATTTACAGATGACTAATATTAGAAATACACTAAGTGCTCAAACATTGTCTAACTTGTTGTTCATCAATGTTAATGGCCCACCGCTAGACAAGCTCAAAGTAGACGAGCTAGTTATTTCTTGCCTGGAGGATGGACATCATTCCCCTGCGGATGATTTACCGCCAAAAAGTTACCAACAGGAAATAAATCCGATTTCAGATTTGTTTTAAGGTGGAAAATTTCGAGTTACGGAAAATGTATATTTGTATTACTAATGGCTTATTTGAGTTATTCAACTTTGTACCTAATTTTTAGTAAGTCTCTTCTTTGCTTTATGTAAACTACTTTGAATAAATATTCATAATAATTGCAATTATGCATATTTGTAACTTAAATTTAACGTGGTGTTTTAGTGATTACACAAATTACAATTACAAGCACATTTTATGGAGATGCTCTTGCAGAGGGTACCCGAGCACCTTTATATGCTATGAACAACTGATTTTTCAAGTCTTTTATGAGAAAAATACTGTGAACTGAGAAACCATAACCTTTTCCATATTGTACAGGGGTATTTTCCCGCGAATAGAAGTTTCTTGTGGAATGCATTCAGAAATTAACACTTGAAAGAATACTCTCTTAGTGCAAGTATATTTTAATCACACACTAATTTCCCCCGCCTCGAACTGTTTCAATTTTCCCACTGACAAACACTTTACCATTTTATATGGTAAAGATCAGATCCACTGTTATTGTAACAGAGTGGTGCTTGAGCGATTGACTAGAAATTCAAACTCCGATTAGTGACAATTTCACAGTCTTGTTTTATTACAAGTGTAAACTTTTAGTCAGTTCAGAAGAGGCCGTGGATCTTGTTCAGAGTTGATGACGTTGGCTTTTGGTGAATCAGAGTAGGTCAAAGTGGATGAGAGTGGTTCATGGTGGGTGGTGGGTCAGAGTGGGTCACCGTGGGTTGTGGGTCGTGGGCCAGAGTGGGTCACGGTGGGTGGTGGGTAGCCGCGGATCATGGTGGGTGGTGGGTCGCAGTGGGTCACGGTCGGCAGTGGGTCACAGTGGGTCATGGTGGGTGGTTTGCCGCAGTGGGTCACGGTGGGTGGTGGGTCACAGTGAGTCACATGTTGACCCACGATCCACTGGCCCACGCAGAAAATTTGACCCACTTGACCCACTGACCAACTCCATCTCTGGATACGAGTCGATTTGAGACTGCTCGTAAAAATCTGGACTCGACTCGAATGTCTCGAAAATCTTTCTATAATTCAGAATTAATGCTGGGCAAAGTACAAGTGTGTCTGAACACAGTGCACCAAACACTCCTAAAGATGGGCTTACGCAGCCGACGACCAATCCATGTGCGAATGTTAAGATCACGATATCCACAACTACGACTGAAATGAACACGTGACCATCGCCACTGGACCTTGACGCAGTGTCGGAGTGTTGCATTGTTTGATGAATCCCGATACTTTGTTTATCATGAAGATGCGAGGGTGCGAATCCATCGTGTTACAAGGGAACAGCACTTTGACTCCTGTACTGTGAAGGACCGAGAAAGGCTGTTGGCGGCTTAATTATGCATTGGGGAACCTTCACGTGAGCATGACGGCAATGTTTCCCAACAGTAGTGGCAATCTCCGACAAGATAATGCACCATGTCACAAGGCCAGGAGTGTGATGGAGTGGTTCGAGGAACACAGGGGCGAGTTCCAAGTGATGTGCTGGCCCCCCAACTCGCTGGATTTGAACTCAATCTAACACATCTGGGATGTGATTGAACAGGACGTCAGAGCGCATCGACTCCCACCCCGGAATTTACGGGATTTAGGTGATCTGTGTGTGCACATGTGGTGAAAAATCTCTGCAGTGACCTACCAAAGATCACTGCATTCCTGTCAAGACGCGTCTCCTTTCTTATCCGTGCCAAAGGTGGACATACTGACAATTAGGTAGTTAGACATAAAATTCTGGCTGATGTATACGTATATTTTAACTCGTATACTTTGTCTCGACTCGAATTTCGACACGTCTTGTCTCGAATTCGAGTCGGGTCGAAACAAAAACTATCGAGTCAAGAGAGAAACATATTTTCGAGTCGAGACATTTTCTCGAGACAAGTCGAGACAGGCTTAAATCTCGACTCGACTCGTACGCATCCCTACACTGGACACATGGATGCTTACATGAATGTTCCCCAGAGCATAAATAAACGCTGCCAGCTTGCCTCCGTCCCGCAGTACAGGTGTCAGGGAGCTGTTCCCTTGAATCACGACGGATTCGCACCCTTCCATTACCATGATGAAGAAGGTATCGGGATTCATCAGGCAATGGATCGCTCTGCCACTGCGCCAAGGTCCTTTGGCGATTGCAATGTGTTCATTTCATTCGTAGTTGCCAATGTGTGGTGTTGACATTTGCACATGATGTGTCGTCGGCTGCGGAGGCCCATTCTTAGGAGTGTTCGGTGCATTGTTTGTTCAGACACACTTGTACTTTGCCCAGCATTAAAGTCTGATGTTAGTTCCGTCACAGTTCGCTGCCTGGCCTGTTTTACCAGTCTGCCTTACTTACGACGTCCGACATCTGTATTGAAGTGTGGCGCCCAACTCCTCAACGTTTAGAAGTTGTTTCCTTTTGGTATCGCAACTTGTTGAGGGCATTCACCACAGCACTCCTCGAACACCCGACAAATCCTGCAGTTCCGAAATAATCGTGCCGAGTCTTCGGGTCATTACAATCTGCTCTCATTCAAACTAAGATAGATTGCACGCCTTTCCCATTCTACACACGGCCAGCACTCGCACTGATACTGCATGCACTGTACGTGTGTCTGACTAGCAGGCATTCCTCAGTAGGTGACGCTGCTATCGCCTGAATGGGTTTATATCGATAGTAGGTAGATGATCATAATGTACCGGATGGAGTATAAGAAAAATTTAAAATGTAGGAAATTTTCAACATTCTGACTAACTTGCAGGAAATTTCACAAGTTATGGCAAGAAGCAACTGACTTGGACAAGACAAGAATAGTTGATGAGGCAATCATTTTTCAGGTTTTTGACATTTGCGGCTTTGACGTCAACAAATATTTCATGCCTTGTTTGGTGCTAATCAGTCACGCTTCCATTTTCTTTTCTAACTTTTTCCAATTCACGATAATTAACAATACATGGTGCAGTTCGAATACATGTCCACTTTTTCATTCAATCCAACTCAAGCCCTTTCAAATACTATATGGTTGTATTTACTTACGAAGAATTAATTGCGATCAGTATCTACTCGAAATTCGAGTCAAGAAATAAATTTGTCTCGACTCGTCTCGAATTTTACAAAATGTGCCTAGACTCGAATCTCGACTCGAATTCCAGTCGAGTTGAGTTGAGATTCGAGACATGTCTCGACTCGTGCGCATCAATACTTACAAAACTTAAAATGAAATGGTGCACATGTTCTAAAAAGTTGATTTCAATTGGATCCTAATCACTAATCAATTATGACAGAAAATACTGTTTACCATTTTAAACAAAATGACGAACAACACTGACATTGCTATAGGTTATTTCATCTATCTGTATACATTCTTCAATTTGATTTTCATATAACAATTATTATCCGAGTTACGGGATATACAATAGTGAATATTTATATTATGATAACCACCATTTTGGTTTAAGAACCCATAGAGAATGATAATTGTCACAATGGCATAACTAGACCCAGCAGGGAACCGAGCAGAAGTTGAATTGAGCCTCTAAACACATTAAACTGTAGATTATATAATTATGATTTGCACTTATTCGGGATTCAAGTAGTGAGCCCAGGGACACTACCCCGATTGCCCGAGCCTACTCATATCTCTGTTATGTACCTGTGCATATTACGTTATTTTCCAAAGTTCTGGACATATTCTAAAAATTTCATTTAATTCGTACAGTAGACCTGAAAAATGATAGAAAATGCTATTCACGGTTTTGAATCAAAATAGTGAACAACACGACTGACATTTAAATGTCAAACAAACTTTTAGTATTTATGACAAATATAGATTTACATATAATCTGAAAGACTTGTTTTCGTACGAAATTAGTCCGGTAGGATAATTAGTTTCTGCAGGACAATTATTAACATTTAATTTTCTAACAATTGTCGTTCTGTTTCAAAGTCATGCTAATGGGAAGGCATTCATACAAAAGGATTTTAATTTATGTAGCTATCGTGCAAGTTTCGATAAAATTGATTGAGATGCAAAGAAGTTACTCGAAGAGAAAGGAACCTATTCGTTAGTAAATTTGGAAGCTTTTAAGATCGTCACTTTGTTTTCAGAAACTGAAAGTTTAAAAAAATACCAAACGACAAGCCTATATCGATCCATCTATCTGATCTGATATATCAAAATCGCTTCAAAAGTATAAAAGAAAATCGTGGGGGACCAAATAACAAACACGAGTTATGGGCAGTGAAATCATAAATTTGTTTTCTATTTTCTATCAGAAATTATCAAAGGATTATCTATTTACGAAAAACAAATTTTAAGGTTTTGTTTATTGCAATTCAAAGAAAGATTATAAAACGCAACTCAAGACAGTTGTTGAAACGGCTACCCAACTTTTAAACCGTCACTTCCACTCCCAAGCGCCAGAGCGTTACAAAGGAATGCATGTAAACGCAGGAGATACAAGCCTTCAGGCACTTTGCGCTGTTGCCACACTTCGGACGCCATATAGTGAGTAATTTCAAAGGAAGTATACAAATAAAATATACAAACTTTGTGACTCGAGCGCCAAGGTGGTAAACGGCCGAACTAAAAGCAGAATATAGGTTTACAATATGCTATCTATTCGACGTCCGACGAACTTTAAATATCGAAGTTATTACTCGTCGAAGAACATTTTCGGTAAACAAAATATATTATCTTTTCCAACCAACAATCAGAAAAAACATCATTTTCCATGAAACACACACAGGAAGAAAAATATTGAGGATTGTCATCTGGCGTCCGGTATACGGACGTCATATGTACGTGGACGCCACATGTAATGCAATCTTCGTAATGTACGGACGCACTATAGTAGCAAAACTATATATATATATATATATATATATATATATATATATATATATATATATATATATATATATAACATAACCATTGCAGAACATAGTAATTATTATGTTTAAAATATAACATCTGAAATAGGTAGATGTTTACAGTAGGTCGGTATTTTGAAATGTTAAATACAAGTTAGGCAAATCGTTTAATAACAATAAATAAATTATGTAGTGTATTTTTTGCAGCTATTTGTCAAACAGATGTAACTTCTCAATATTATCATTACAGCATGTCATTTACATTCGTGAAATACAGTATATTTTTAGAATATAGAAAGTGTATACACAGAGTATCCAAAGTCGCATCCTGCTTCAAGATACATAACTTTTCCCGATCTCCTTAACGTCACGGGAAGAAACGAAATTGTCTTTAGAACGGAATGTCGTTACTTAGTGTCTCATGCGAATACGTTGAATATGCTTTTGTATATTCATCTTTTCCTCCCTCTCTCCCCCCCCCTCTCTCTCTCTTTCAGTTGGTTTATGTGTGTGTGTTGCGGTATATCCCAAGTTGAATACAACATTTGCAAAGTATATGAGCATCATTGTCATCGAATACCGGCAATTGTCAGTCGTGTTTCTTCAGGTTTGGTTTGCGTGTTCACGTTGGCTCACTGGTAGAGTACGGGCTTGGCAATGAAAAGGTCTTGAGTTCAAAGCCTGCAGCGAATTATCATTTTTTGTTAGTAGAATTGCACATAAATCGGATACAAGGAGTGGTTTTACTTCTAGAAATATTTTCAGAAGCGTTTAAGTAGCCCTGAAATGGGCTGTTGTCGGGAGTTAAGGCGGGGGCATTAATATTGTGTCCAAGACCCTTCTGAATTTATTACACGCCCATTCTTCTGGGCATGGAATCTATTAAGTGGGTGACAAAAATAACTCCTTCCTCTTCCTCCAGCCATGCTTCGGATCAAATACTTAATGATACAATACTTCGAAACTATGTATTCACACTTTCGTTTCGTCATTGCGATTTTCATACGGAAAAGAGCATTTACTATGAACTCAGTTATATTTCAGAAGCAGCTTCCGAAAAGCGGTCATATTAGCTCAGTGGTACACACCCGAACGTTTAAATCGTGAGTTAGATACCCGTTCAGGTGAGATTCTTTAATGATTTTCTACTTACCTCAATGCATGAAAATTATATAAAATAGTTACAATTCATCAGTTGTATATATATCAGTTGAATATATGTATTCATATCATTTCACGACATAAATAATTCTTATCTTTAAAATATATAATCTGAGGTATTGACAACGTCGTTATATTATATGTGAATATTAAACACAAATTAAGAAAATCGTGTAATAGCAATAAATAAGTTATGTATTCTATTTATTTGCAGCTATTTTCATACGCAGGTAACTTCTCAATATTCGCATTACAGCATTTAGGTAGAGCATATCGAAAATCGGATCGTGGTTCAAGACAAAAAAATACTTCCTAACCCCAAACTGTCACGTAAGAAATTCACGAAACGCAAAAGTAAAGTGAAGAGATTGAGAGCGGTAATACCTTAATCGTTCTCTCTCAGCTCTCTCGTATCTGCATTTATATATATAAAAGTGTATGTATGTATGTTCCAACATAACTCATGTATGCCTAGAGCACAACCTGGGTCGCGGCCCCTAGGGATCGCGAAGATAAGCGGAAGAGAAAAATAGTTAGAATCTAATACTGGAAATTATTTTGAATTTTGTTCTGATAGGCATACTATAAAGAACAATAAAAAATAAATCTACTGAACATTTTCAAAGGTGCAGAGTTGTTTAAAAATAAATTTAAATGAAAGAGGTATGATATGAAACTAATGAAAACTGTATATAGAAATACTAGAAAAATACACATGCAACAAAAACTGTACATTGAAATACATTGAAATTGAAACCTAATGAGATACCTAAGCATGGTGTAATTTCACTAGTGCAGCAATCCATGGTTCAATCTTCGTGACGAACAATATCAAGCCATTTTCAACTGATAAGCGATTTCTTGTTTTGTTTTAATGTTTACCATGAAAAAAAAAACACTTTCGCAAAGTACGATATAGCAAATGGCATTATTTCTTTTAAAGCAGCAGATACCAGATCAGGATATGTGCTGAAAACAGTAGCGTCTTCTCTGGGTGTGCAAGTCGTGTGTTAACGCCCAACGAAA
The DNA here is from genome assembly GCF_964235325.1 of Thermobia domestica. Classification (NCBI taxonomy): domain Eukaryota; kingdom Metazoa; phylum Arthropoda; class Insecta; order Zygentoma; family Lepismatidae; genus Thermobia; species Thermobia domestica. The sequence continues at coordinate 306,566,749 of NC_137455.1, forward strand.
AATGAAGAAAAGAGTATTTTAATTCAATAAAATGGATCGTCAGAACTTGGGATTTTTTTATTTTCAACGAAATAGAATCAACTGTCGAAGTGCAAAAAAACAGAGAAGTGCTGTGCGGTCCCCGTCATGTTTTGAGGAGCCAACTCTGCGAGTAAGTCGTTGGCAACGCTATGGCTGAAGTTTCACTGCTTTAGAAGACTCCTATTGTGCATCCGCTTCGTGTTCCTCACCTCATGCTTGTGTGATCCAAGGCGCTGGTTAAGAAATCAACGTCTTGAGTTTTCTGCTTCTCTCGAGCGTTGTCAACTCTGTAGATTTATTTGTGCATGTACATGTATTTTTAGCAATACGGAAAACATTTTGGGGAGGGCAGAGGGGCTATGATTTACGCACTTTTTTATTGCTAAACATATCATTTAATTCAAAAGTTAATGGTGCAATCGAGTTCTTCCTAAAATACGTGTAAGGAGTACGGTGAAAAGGAACATTTTTCTCGATCAAAGTTGTTGGAAGTGCCAGTTGATGCAAAAAAAAAAGCCTGGACGTTTAGCTACAGAACGGTTTTCCATTCTGCCTTTTTATTTCCCTAATTTTCATTTACTTTGTTGTTAATGAATCATCCTCAAGACCTACGGCTTCGGGCCCCTATTACTGTTTCTAAAGCAGTAATCCAGAGGTTTCTACGCAAAGAAATCGACTTGAGCTGAAATCCACGTAATTGTAAGTAAATAATTGCTTGGATTTTCAGTTTCATATGTTGAGGGTATATTTACTTATACTATAATTATTATAATTAAATGTATTCCTTAAGTAATAATTTAAGGATCGCTCTTTATAATTTACAGACTAAATTGTTATTAGTAAATTGCTATTTATAGGTTGGCGTAAATAGGACATTATGCAGTGATGATCATGGTTCCTTACTTTCGAATATTGCGAGAACTTCCAGGTACAGACTATATTCAGGAAATCGATGGGTGGGCAAAGTACAGTCACTATTAAATACTCGTATGTTGAATGCGAATGCCACTAATATAGTTATGCGTAAATTGAGGTAAATTTATCACAATATTTTTGATCAGTAAAACAATGTGAGTGGGCCCATCTTTGCTCCTGGGAAGAGGGGTTCCTCCTCTAGTATCGCCTATGGTTGTGAGAGTTAATATATTTTTCCTTTCTTGCCAACGCCCTAACACTCACGTCAGGAGACGCTACTGGCTGAAAATCAAGGAAAGACAGGATGGGATACATATAAAAGATTGCTAGAAAATGATCGATATTAGTGTCGAATTCATAATTTTCGGTGTCGCTTAGATAAATAGTGTGATTTTCGATTTCGCTTAACTCCGACTGAGCTCTCATTAGGAGGGTTGGGCACGAGCGACTGTTCTTTGAAACTCGACTCTACATTCAACAGACCTGCCAAATCCTGTGTGTAGTCTACCTAGACAATACATAGACAATATGATTATTCTATTATCAATGATACTACTATTACAACAACAACAAATAATAATAATAATAATAATAATAATAATCATTATTATTATTATTATTATTATTATAACACCGTGTATAAACATGAACGATAGACTGTTAGTAAAGGAATACTAAAAGCTAGTTGACTGAGGACGTCGGTAATCATGAAGTCTACAAGGCAAAGACATCATTCATTACCCTAAGCTGTAAGCGTCGGTGGACTACAGATGGTCAAATATTGACCTCTCACCAAAAATTGATGGCCCCGCAGCGACGATCCGCGGTGACCTCAGTTCAGGCCCGTATCCAGGGGAGTCTAGGAGGCGCGGCCCCCTAAATGTTTGCTGGCTCCCTAAAAGTTTTAGAGTAGGCTTGCAAAAGAACTGTAATATGGTGATGAACTATCATATGGTTGGATCAGAACCCCCCTAATTTCAGCCGGGCACCTCCTACATTTTGGGGCTGGCTACGGGCCTGCCCCAGTTCCATTTTGAAAACTTTATTACCAGCGGCAGAGACGAGATGAATCGCCAACTAACCACTAAATCACTCTCCCAAAATATGTTAAAATGCCTATATGAGTGATTTGTTTACATTTTGGTGAGTCAAAAAAAACACAAAACAAATACCCCGGGGTGGACGCGAACTATCAATATTGCGATTACTGGGCACGTGTTCTTCTGACTTCCCATCTCGAGTTCTAGGAGGTGATACTGCGAACCGTTTCAGATTTATTGTTTTCTGGTGGGGTACTATCTATGTGCAAAATGTGAGCATAATAGCCGACATGCATCTTCGGTGCCTCTTATCTTTAGTACAATTTTAACCAGAGATGGTGTGGATCAATGAAAATTTGATCCAAGACCCACCATGACCCACTATCACCCATCACCCAAATGACCCATTGGCCCACTCTGACCCATCATCCATTGTGATCCACTCTGACCCACCACCAACTATGAACCACTCTGAACCATTGCGACCAACTTCGACCTACCAAAACCCATCGACACCAACTCTGACCCATAATCCACGTCCTCCTCTCCATTCACTAAAGAAGATACACTTGTAATAAAACAAGTCTGTGAAATTATCATTTATCGGAGTTTGAATTTCTACTGGCAATGTCTCAAGCACCTCTCTGTTACAATACTGGTGGATCTGACCTTTACGATATATAATGGCAAAGTGTTCCGAATTAAAATGAATTTAAATTTATCATATATCATTATTTCTTTGTTGTCTTTCAGACACATTTCAGTAGAAAACGGGATGAAATTTTAAAGTCTCAAACCAAGGAAAGTAGACCAACGTAAAAAAAGAAAAAAAACTAAATTTCTATAAAATTAAGAATGCCGTACTAATTGAAAATTCCCATGCAATTAAATGTAGAATACAAATTTTATGGTCATTTTTCTCTCAACTTTATGGCTTGATTGCCTTATGCTCTGAACGCTCCAAATATTAAACATCAGCTTCAGCAATTATAAATAGAAAGCAGTAGGTATAAAATTCGAAGAACTGTAGTTATAATTATTAAATTTGTTTCTCAACTAATATCAACCGTTTTCGATTATTTTTACAAGTAAACCCACTACCAATTTCCAATATATAGTTAATGCACCCCCTCCCCGTTTATAAAAGAAAATTTTAACAAATGCCAGGACATATTCTGTTTATATTTAATAAAGAGTTACATGCTGAATTTCAGCTCTCAGTTGAACGGCTTGTCAGATACTTTTTCGCAAAAATTCGGAATTCTCCTTCCCCTAAGGATATGTATTATAATGTAAGTGTTGGGCGTATGATAACTTCCCAATTGTGATTGGGGCCTGATTATATACCAAACGTTATTTCATTTGACTTTGCATTTGACCGTGATGATTAAGAAGACATAGTTACTTTCATTTTTTTATAATATAATTCATATGTTACAGGTGATTCAAAAATATTTTTTCAAGCAGTTAGCTCTTCTTGAAGCTCACAGGTTGCATCCCAAAATCCAACTCCTACTATCCTATGAAAATTCCAAATGACTGAACTTTTTTCATTAGAAACAAATGACAAAAGAGAAATGGAGATCTTGAAAATAAAATATAGTAAAGCTCACCAGAGTTCAGAAGATGTTGTCTACAATGTACTGAACAGAATGGGTCGGGGGATGAGTGTGAGTCACGGTGAGTTTTGTTTCGCAGTAGGTCACGTCATTTTGACCCACGATCCACTGACCCACTCACAAATCTTGACCCATTTCACCCACTTAGAAACTGACCCATTGAAAAACTCCATCTTTGAACTTAACGTCTTCTTTCATTGAAAAGACGAAACATGCATCCACACATTTTTTCGTGAATTGCAAAGGTTGGCTTGATATAGTAGTTGAAATGGTCATTTTTCTCACGGTGAGAAATTTATATGATTAAAACATCCATCCTGAAGTGGGTACAAACTACCTTCCAAAGCTATTATAAACGCTCTGTCAGCCCCGAAAACTATAAATTCGACAAATATTTCGGTAATTTTTGAAATTATTTTTTTAGCTCTCCCAGGCCATCACCCTGTAAAGATGGGGATGAATTTGGATGTAAACTCCATACTGCGCATCAGTATCCATCTCAACGACAGAGAAAATTATGAATAAAACACTAAGATCAGTTGTCTTACATTATTTTTACATGTCACAGCTCCCAGCTTCTATGACTTCATACTACCACAATATTTTCTTCTTAGATTGAAAGTAATATGTCCCCCAAGTTTTGTAAATGTTGCCCCAGACATTAAGGCGTTACGCTGGAATATACACTTATACAGAAACATTAAAGTACTTAGAGCTGTACGAGCAATGCCTTGGATGCTGCTCCTGTAAATTGAAAATCCAGCTGACATGTTTGTTTAGAAGTATTGCTATTTATCTCGGTGATAACGAAATTATAAACTCTATACTAATATCGGTCGTTTTAGATCATTGTATATGTTACTCGACTCTCGACTTTTCTTATTAAATGTGCTATGGTATTTTACTCCTACTGGATACCTACTGAACATAACGCCATTAGATCCGCTCCCAATGAACTTGGGGACCCCGAAAAATATGGATTCGACACTAACAATGGTCATTTTCAATTACTTCTACATATCAAAATTTCACAAACCCCTTCAGGGTGCTAGTGAGGGCTTAACTTACGTGGCACCTAGAGTGTTACTCTTTATCTAATCAACCCGGAAAATTATGTATTCGACATTAATGTCGGTCTTCTTTTATAATTTTGATGTTGGCCCCTTTCATTTCTCCTAAAAGAGCGAAGAGATACTGCCACCGTTAGGACTAAGTTTTGTCTGAAATGACATTAAAATTTCTACCAATTAATTTAGCCACCAGTGTTGCGTTTAAAAGCTCGGCGTCCCTACGCACTTTTGCTCTCGGCGCCCCCAATAACTATATATTTCTTCGACCCTTCATCCCTAACTTAAAAATAAAATTTAATTCGAATATGCTTAACTAGTGAATTTATTACAGTTAAATAATACAAAAAATATTACAGTTAAATAATAAACTACGTAACAAAAAACACCAAATGTGAAATATGTTCTGAAGTATTTTTAGATTTTTTACGCTATCATTAAACATGTTAGAATGGTAAAAGAGGATTGTTAATGAAATAGTATAGTTGCTCTTGATTTTCAACTTTTTCACACGGAAAAATAAAATATTATTCAAGTTATAAACTTTGCACTCTGCAAATATGTTGCCCTCTAGGCAATGGGACTAATGTGAAATCTGGAGTAATGTGGACTAATGGGAAATGCGGCACTGTTAGCGGCACTGCAAACTCACGACTCGATTCTAATATCGGTTGATTTCGATATTTTTATGTCGCAACGTAACCACCCTGAGTGCTAATGAGAGCTTAATTGGACTTGAATTGAAAGTAGAACTATTCAATTAAGCGACTACGAAACTATGGATTCGATACTAATATCGACCAGTTTATAGCATATTTGATATGTATCCCGACAGTACTCTTTTCCAGACTGTAAGAAATATAGTTAAAATTGACCTAGATATATCAGAATTATGTTGAAACACACACATACATCCACTTTTATATTATGTATAAATAGATAGTGAGCGAGAGAGAGCGTATCAAGGCATCACCACTTCCACATTGCAAAAGCATATATCAGGAATCGAAATGGAAATCTATGTAAAGACTTTCTGCTGTGGCATGCTTCATAAGGACAATTCCAGTCTGCTCGCGTGACGTTTGGGGTTCATAAATTTCTTGCGAGCGTTGCGACTTTGAATTCTCTGTTTATACCCTTTGTTTATGCACCGAATAATTTTTCAAGAACATAAATGACATGCTGTATTATGAATGTTGAGAATTACCCTCTACTTGACAAATGGCTGCAAATAAATACACTACATGATTTATTTATTGCTATTGAACGAGTTTCTTAACTTGTATTTAACATTCTCAATATAATACCGACCTCATGCGAACATCTACCTATTTCAGATGTTATATTTTAAACATAATAATTACTATGTTCTACAATGATTATGTTATATATATATATATATATATATATATATATATATAACTGATGTATTTTAATGTAATTATTTTATATAATTTTTCATGCATTGCGGAAAATATAATTTCATTAAAAATCATTGACCCAGATGGAAATCGAACTCTGAACCTTACGATTTAAAATCCGACAGCTTACCCGTGAGCTAAGACAAGGACTTCTGGAAACATGTTTCTAGCAATGTATAACGATTGTCAAGAAAACAATGACATTAATATCCACTACAAACGCTGTTTCTGTTCTACTTTGACTTTTATTTAATACTCAGGCGATAATTATGTTCTATGTCCTAACTTTGAGCATTCTTTTACATATGGAAAGATCTTTTAACGTATCTAAATGTTCCATTACGTATGGAGAGCTAAATGACAAACAGGCATGTGCTGACATTAATACAAGATTTCGAAATATTGTATCATTAAGTATTTAAATCAATGCTGCTTTTTTTCAACACTTGATAACAAGTCTTATTATATTTAAAAGAAGGAAAACACACCTGCAAACTTTTTCCCGATTACAAAGGCTGGCTTGGGGGTTCGAACCTGGTTTACTATTTTCCGAAGATACCCGAAGTTGGAAAATTGTTGCCTCAAAACACCAATAATGAATGCGCTCAACCTTTTTGAGACAATATGTACCTTAATCTGAGAACTACTAGTTTAGTTTGAATGATATAATGGTGTGCGGCGATTAAGAAGAAGAGGTCCTAAGTTTTTGGAATTATATCAGATAATGATGTCTAGTAAAGAGACAGTAAACGTATTTAAATGCTGCGAAGAACCATTCACTATTTTAAAGAAATGTGGTAACAAGAACGTAAAAGTGCGTGACAAGACAATCTTGTGTGAAAAATGCGTTAGCTTGTTTCATTCCAGACGTGTAGAAATTAGTGAAGAACATTTAGAAGACGTGAGTAAGTGTGATGAAAAATAGACATGTGAACAATGTCAACTCGAGAAACAAAATCAATCAGAACGAGGTGATGCTGAAAATAATGAACGTGTTAGTGAAATTGAATATGATAAATCCAATTAGGAACAAGAAAAAGAAAATGAAAACACAATAAAAAGGAAAATGATAAAAAGAAAGAGGAAAGTCGATTGAAGATGACTCGGATTTGAAATTAAGTAATTCTGAAAATTACAAAGAAAAAGACAATGAATAGGAAAACAGAAATATAAAAATATATGAGTGTAAATAATATATGTATAATTATGTAAAATTGTAATCAAACTTTGATAACAAGAAGCTATAAAAATATTTCCTTGAAAGTTTTGTAAATAATACGTTTATTTGTAAGTTTTGTTCATAAAACAATCTGTAAAATAATACAATTTTTAAAGACATCCGACATATACATTTATGATAAAAGAAAAGTTTGGATGTGCCAGATTGGTTCGTTTATTGATAAATACAAGTAACTTTTACAGTCTTATTCGGGTCTTCTTTGAATATACATACGTTTCAAAATAAACATATTTCTCAAGTTGTGTATAGAAACCTTAAACAGTTTATAAATACTATTGTCTACAAAAAAGATGGAAACATTAAAAGAGCTAGCCAATATAATAAAATAAAAACAAATGGGCTACAGTGATAGTTCGCGCGTCTATCCATATCTAAAAAATCCGCACGCCTATTGCAGGGTTAGGGGCATCTAATCTAGGAGCTTTAAGTTTAAATGTCATATAGCCAGAATGAAAGAAAATAAGAAGGCTTTAAATTTTTAACTGGAAATTCAAAAGGAAACCGACCATTAGAAAGACATGGGTGCAATGAAGGGACAATATTAAGAATCACCTCCCAGAAATAGGAATACAAAGTAGAAAATGGATCCAGTTTACCTAGGATAGAAGTCAGTGGAGAGCTATTGTAAAGGCGGCATTGCACCTCCGGATTCCATAGGCTATGGAGCTAGTTAGTTCCATTCTCTTAGAAGATAATTGATATAGAGTAATGAGGAAAACATTTATTATTACCTAACAGTTTAAATATATTGTTGTTTGAGTTTTTCTAATGATAACACAGTGCTAGCAATGACGAAAATACCCCTAATAGTAATGCAAATATCATAAAATGTGAGATTTCTAAATAAAAGTAAAATGTATGTGGTTGTGTTTGCCAGCTCAGTGAAAACGGCGACAAAAGTAATTTTTTTATATATATATAAAATATCCAGGCATAAATACAATATTCCTAGCTTCTGAATCATACGTTCATGTCTCTGATATAGGTGCTCAAGGATATATTTTGTGTAAACATAGGCTATTATTTTTTGTTTCCCTCTTAGTGTATTTTCGCGAATCGTTTACGTTTAAATGAAATATAAAAATATCTTAGCTCACTCTCCTCCTACGATTACAAGGGAGATTCTTATGACCATTGAAACGTTTTGGTAAAATTATTGCAAGGTGTTGATAAGGAAATGTGAGATTGATCAAGTGACATAATTTCTTCGTATTGAATGATGTATTTTATAAACATTCTGGGAAAATAGCTAATGATATAGTACTGTGGAATTGAACCAAGATTAATTATTTTTAGTTAAGGAAAAATTTAGTAGTTGCATCAATTTCCTAGAATATAGCGTAAATTGTTTATCTACAAAAATCATAATTTAAATAGGTTTGATTTAATTTATGATTACCGACTTTTTTAGCTGCAAGGCTACATAAGGCGTACATCTAAAGTTCACACGATTTCATGCCGTAAACGGAACACGGGTCTCATAAGTGAAAGCTATTGCCATAAAGAACGAGAAAGCTCGCAATGCCAATAGGAACAAGCAAGATAGGTACCAATCATCAAAATATATTTTGATAAATAATTTAGTAATATGATTTATAAATAATATTTCATTTTAATTCAAGTAAATTTTATGATTTTCAATCATTACAGTTATTTTTATTATTTGGAACTTATTATTTCAGTGATGGATATTCTATTGCAAGACAGAAAATTCAGGCTAGTTCTCTTGAAAGCAGTGGCATACAAGTAGAACTTGCCGCAATATATGCACCCGGAAATTCCGAGGTTAGTATTTTGATTTGATTGTTAAAGAGATAAAAATGTTATTTTGGTGTATAAAATTAATAAAAGAATTGTTGGGATACTTTAAATTTGGAATGCAAATAACCATTCGCTCACTCGCCCGGCGAGAGGAGTTCATAGGTGCGGGCGAGTATTTAATATCATAATGAAGGTAAGTAAATGATTTCTAATCTGGAAAGTTGGCTAGTAGCTTTTTTCTTGGGCTAGCAAATTTCGTTACTAATTTGCATCCCTGCGTTAAATGGTTTTCTTGTAAAATGTAATTCTATTCACTTTTACCAGTAGGGAAGGTTGGATAAGATTATGTTTCCATTTCCAGCAGGCACGAATAGTGATGGGCAAAAACCCGGGAAAATATGTCTTGGGTTTTTTCCCAATTTGGGAAAATATTCGGGTTTTTTGCATATTTAACTACATTTGCTTCGCTATTTCCAATTTTATTGCAAGTTTTGTTTTCATTAAACAATGTACTCAATGTAATTGTACTTCCAGTACTTCTAGAAACATGATTTTCTCCGTACGTACGTGTTCTTTGAGCATTCTCCTTATTTACCAATACTGACTTTTCGGCATCTAGCAATTTGTTTCTTAACCTTATAACTTGTTTCTAACTTTATGTAAATAAAGAGAAATACAAAGGTGAAGTCTATAAGTTTTCCAATACTTTGCTTCTTCTCTTGTAATCAGGGTTGAGTTCAGGGGGTAGCTCGGGGGAATCTCCCCCGAAGAAAAATCATTCCCCCCGGACAAACTCAAAACATTTCAGTCATAAAATGTAGAAACTACTTCACCCAATTATTTGCTTTCTTTCCGTGCAGGTGCAGACGAAATCCGATCTCTCAATATACATATAAATGACGCAGACCCATTCTATATAAATATACATGTAACATCTAAGATAGAATACCAAATAGTCAATAAAACTTGCATTTCTTAAAACTATGACCGAGTTTGGAAGAACATGAAATTGTTAACTGTTGAAGAAAGACTTGTATTTTAGTAGGTACTATACTCTCGCCCTATATTTTATATTAGTAGGTAGCACTAGCACAGATTGAGATAGGAAAGGAAAGATATGGAGTATGTTTCGATCATTCCATATGATCTCTGATGTCGGCAGACTTCAGTTCTTGAAAATGCACAGTTCTTGCATTATTTAATATAGGGCACGTAAATCCCATTTCTCGCATCGGAAGTAACAGACGTAAATGTGTTTTACGATTCTTAAAGAAAACACACCTTTCTTTAATTAAAAATACGGTAAATCAGTTAAGGGTGAGATTCAGAGGGCGTCATTATCCCTCCTGGGTTAGAGATTTATATAAAATTTATCAATATGATAGTAGTATATAAGCGAAAGGTTGCTATTGAAGGTGATGAAGATCTTGCTCAGTGCCGTGCTATAGGTGAGGGGCAAGCGGGGCGACGGCCTTGGGCGCCGAAGTAAGGGGTGCAAAATTCGGGTGGGAAAAAGAAAAGAAAACAAGGAAAGAAAAACATAGGAATGAAACACATGTGCACATGTGCACATATATAAACTGAAAGGAAAAAAAAGTAATGAAAACTGCTCAAAATCAAGGAAAAGCAGGGTTTACTTTTTAAAATTTTCTCACCTTTCGTGGCTGGTCTGTCGACCTCACTCATATATATGGGGGAGCCGTCGTATACTCTCGCGCCAAGCGCTGATTTTCCACGACACGGCAATAATCCTACTGAAGATTTCGTAAACTAAACTATTGATGTGTATGCAGTGAAGAAACCAAGGCTAATATGCTTGATTTAGAATCAGAAGTGTGAGAAAGAATAACTTTTTGTTACGATACTCCTATGTATGTTTCTTTTAGGACAAACAATTTTTGAGTTAATTTAAATCTTTTTAAAAATTTCTACATTAGTAACAAACAGTAACTACTGAATATAAAAAATAATAACAAAAATAGCTACTGTAAATAGCAGTTAAAGTTTAGTGTAAAATACTTTTGCCAGTCTTTATGTAATGTTTTAGATAAAATCAAACGATTGTTTTTTTTTAATTATAATCTCACATTGAATATTTATCACTAATTAATCTCAATGTTAGGTAACATTTGGATGTGAATGGAATTGTTAAATATGCTGCTTTATTGCAAAAATACAGAAAAACAATCCTCCCGACGAGTTGACATTCCCCCCGAGTGAAAATGTCTGAATTCAACACTGCTTCTAATGTGTAGTTTTTACATTTCCCAACAATCAGTCTACCATATCTTCGTCTTTAGTTTCAAGGGAAATGCTGTCTGATTTGTCAGAGAGATTTAGATCTAAGCTCACTGTATCTGTGTCTGTTTCAGAACTTTCAGATATTTTTTGTTCTTTCGGCACCTGTAAAACAAAAATAAAAATATAACAATCAGGCATTGAAAGAACTCATAACTTCATGAATATTAAATAACAAAGCTAAACCACTATACTTGATAAAATATCGATAGAATTTATACAAGAGTCATCCTCGGGTCCATTTACTTGTAGTGCGACACCTTCAAATTCGAATTTTAACTAGCTCAGAATTTTGTCCACCCAAGAAAAAAATTTGTATCATTAAAATAAACGAGGGAGGGCCATTTCAAAATTTGAGCTACTTCGATCACCTGTAGTGCGACATCTTCAAATTCGAATTTTAAGTAGCTCAGAATTTTGTCCAATTTTTGTCCATTTTTGTCCACCAGGAAAAAAATTTGCACCATTAAAATAAACAAGGGAGGGCCATTTCAAAATTTGGCCGAACCATTTAGCTGTAGTGCGACATCTTCAAATTCGAATTTTAACTAGCTCAGAATTTTGTCCAATTTTTGTCCATTTCTGTCCGCCCAAGAAAAAATTTTGTATCATTAAAATAAACGAGGGAGGGCCAGATCAAAATTTGGGCTACTTGGATCACCTGTAGTGCGTCATCTTCAAATTCGAATTTTAGGTAGCTCAGAATTTTGTCCAATTTTTGTCCATTTTTGTCCACCCAAGAAAAAAATTTGTACCATTAAAATAAACGATGGATGGCCATTTCAAAATTTGGGGACTTCGATCACGTGTAGTGCGACATCTTCAAATTCGAATTTTAAGTAGCTCAGAATTTTGTCAAATTTTTGTCCATTTTTGTCCACCCAAGAAAAAATTTTGTACAATTAAAATAAACGAGGGAGGGCCATTTCAAAATTTGGCCGAACCATTTAGCTGTAGTGCGACATCTTCAAATCCGAATTTTAAGTAGCTCAGAATTTTGTCCAATTTTTGTCCATTTTTGTTCACCCAAGAAAAAATTTTGCACCACTAAAATAAACGAGGGAGGACCATTTCAAAATTTGGCCGAACCATTGAGTTGTAGTGCGACATCTTCAAATTCGAATTTTAAGTACCTCAGAATTTTGTCCAATTTTGGCCATTTTTGTACACCCAAGAAAAAAAATTTGTATCATTAAAATAAACGAGGGAGGGCCATTTCAAAATTTGGGGCACTTGACCAACTTGTTTCGAAGAATTAACAATATCAGTGTCATCTACGAGTTTTGCACCCTCACAAAATGTCGATATTTCATTTTGCACCCTCACAGTTAATGAGAAATCTGAAATTCAAAACGTCGAATTACCATTAACTTTTAACGCCACCAATTCGTATTAAAGAATTAAGAACATCAGCGTTTTCTGCGAGTTTTGCACCCGCAGAAAATACTAATATTTCATTTTATACCCTTACAGTTAATGAGAAATTCAAAATTCAAAATTCCGAATTACTATTAACTTGGAACGCCACCAGCTCGTTTCAAAGAATTAAGAACACCAGCGTCTTCTACGAGTTTTGCACCTGCAGAAAATGACGATATTTCATTTTGTATCCTCACAGTTAATGAGAAATTCCGAATTCAAAATGCCGAATTACCATTAACTTGGAACGCCACTATTTCGTACTGAAGAATTAAGAACACCAGCGTCTTCCACGAGTTTTGTACCCTCCGAAGATGTCTATTTTTCATTTTGAACCCTCCCGGTAAATGAGAAAATTAAAATTCAAAATGCCGAATTACCATTAACTTGGAAAACCACCAATTTGTATTGAAGAATAAAGAACACTAATGTCTTCTACAATTTTGCACCCGCAGAAAATGTCGATATGTAGTTTTGTATCTGACAGTTAATGTGAAATTCCGAATTCAAAATGCCGAATTACAATTAACTTGGAATGCCATCAATTCGTATTCAAGAATTAAGAACAACAGCGTCCTCTACGAGTTTTTCACCCTCAGAAAATGTCGATATTTCGTTTTGTACCCCGATAGTTAATGAGAAATTCCGTATTCAAAATGCTGAATTACCATTATTTTGGAACGCCATTAATTTGTACTGAAGAATTAAAAACACCAGCGTCTTCTACAAGTTTTGCACCCTCAGAAAATATCGATAATTTATTTTGTGTTCTCACAGTTAATGAGAAATTCAAAATTCAAAATGCCGAATTACCATTAACTTGGAACGCCACCAACTCATTTTGAAGAATTAAGAACACCAGCTTATTCTACGAGTTTTGCACATCGAAATAACTTCGAGCAAACAATTGGGTGTAAAAGTGAAGGGGAACGCAAGTGGACGCCGTTATCCCGCTTCCAAAAACTATCTATGGCGTTAAAAGTTAATGACAATATCTATGGCATTCTCTACTTTCTAAAAAAAAAAAAAATACAATTGACAAAAATAGGTACAGGGAACAGCGAGACCTCATGTGTCCTCTTCCTTTTCAAATCCACTTTCACCTATGCTAATAATAAAATAATGTACTTTATCAGTATACTTAGTCATATTTTAACGGAATTAATTGAACTATCTTGTATCATAATATCTGCGTATTAGTACAGTTTAATTAATTATTCATTACTAAACTATCCTTTTGCTAAAATATGTTGTTTTACTGTAGACAAAATGTGATTTGTGACATGTTGAATTTGAATTCCTCGTTAACTGACAAGACAAAAAACGAATTATCGGCATTTTCTGACGGAGCAGGACTCATAGGAAACGCTTATCTTATTTCTTCAAAATGAGTTCGTGTTGTTTCAAGTTAATGATTTTTAGGCACTTTAAATTGAAAATTTCTCATTAACTGTAAGGGTACAAAATGAAATATCGACAGTTTCAGAGAATATAAAAGTTGTAGAAGACGTAGAAGTGTTCTTAGTTCTGCAATTGGTGACATTCCAAATTAATGATTATTCGGCATTTTGAACTTTAAATTTCTCATTATCCACATTTTCTGAAAATGCTAAAACTGCAGAAGACTCTAATGTTGTTATTTCTTCGAAATGTGTTGTTGGCTGTCCAGGTTAATGTTATTTCGGCATTCTGAGTTTGGAATTTCTCATTAACTGTGGGGTTACAAAATGAAATATCGACATTTTCTGTGCGTGCAAAACTCGTAGAAGACGCTGGTGTTCTTAATTCTTCAGTATAAAATAGTGGCGTTCCAAGTTAATGGTAATTCGGAATTTCTCATTAACGGCGAGGGTACAAAATGAAATATCGACATTTCCGGAGGGTGCAAAACTCGTAGAAGACGCTGGTGGTGTTCCAAGTTAATGGTAATTCCGCATTTTTAATTAGGAATTTCTCATTAACGGCGAGGGTACAAAATGAAATATCTACATTTTCTGAAGGTGAAAAACTCGTAGAGGACGCTGTTGTTCTTAATTCTTTAATATGAATTGGTGGCATTCCAAGTTAATGGTAATTCGGCATTTTGAATTCAGAATTTGAAGCTGGTCACACTACAGGTGATCTAATTGGCCAAATTTGAAATGACTCTTCCACGTTTATTTGAATTTTACAAGTTTTGTTGATAGTAAAAATTCACTAAGTTCTGAGCTACATAACATTCGAATATGATAGTATTGTCAACGGCTCGAGCGGCTCGGCTCACTGTGAAGTCACTACCGAGCCGAACCGAGAATTGAGCCGAGTCAACAGATCTCAAAACCGAGCCGGTCCGAGCCGATGTCTCACATGAGCTGAGCTGAGCCGAGAAAAAGAGAGAAGATGGCTCACCTGAGTCGAGCCGAACTGAGCCGGTGGCTCGTCGCAACTGAGCCGGTTCGAGTTGATGACTCAATTCCGCCGACTCAATTCCGCCGAATAGATTGATATCACTATGAATATGTCACACTACAGGTGTTCGAATAGGCCAAACTTTAAAATGACCCCTTGATGTTTATCTAAATTATAGAAAATCTTTTACTGGTGATAGAAGAAAGTACAAAATTTAGACAAAATTGTAAGCTTGTTAAAAGCTTTAATTTAAAAATGTTGCACTACAAATAATCCATGTGGCTAAAATTTAAAAATGTACCTAATTCATTCTTTTAAATATTACAAAGTTATTTTTGGATCTACAACAACGTACACGCATCGGACAAAATTATGAGTTAATTAAAATTAGGATTTAAATATTGTCGCACTACAAGACATCGAATTAGCCAAATCTTAAAATGACCCTCCGTCGTTTATTTGAATGGTACAAAGTTCTTTGTGGTAAGAGAAATGTACTTAGTTCTCACTTGTCAGTTAGTCAAAATTCGAATAAAAAGATATCGCACTACAGGTGATCGAACTGGCCACTATTTGTAATTGCCCTCCATTGTTAAATTGAATGGTACAAAATTTTTCATAATGTTACAAAAATGAACAAAAGCTAAACTAAATTTTTGAATAATTAAAATTAGAATTTGAACTTTATCACTACAAGTGATGTAAGTGGAAAAATTTTGAAACGGCACTAGAGACAAAAATTGGACAAAATTCTAAGTTAGTTAAAATTCGAATTCGAAGATGTCGCGCTACATGTGAACGAAGTGTTCCAAGTTTTGAAATTGCCCTCGCTCGTTTATTTTAATGATACAATTTTTTTTCGTGGCTGGACAAAAATGGACAAAAATTGGACAAAATTCTGAGCTACCTAAAATTCGAATTTGAAGATGTCGCACTACAGGTGACCGAAGTAGCCCAAATTTTGAAATGGCCCTCCCTCGTTTATTTGAATGGTACAAATTTTTTTCTTGGGTGGACAAAAATGGACAAAAATTGGACAAAATTCTGAGCTAGTTAAAATTCGAATTTGAAGATGTCGCACTACAACTAAATGGTTTGGCCAAATTTTGAAATGGCCCTACCTAGTTTATTTTAATGGTACAAATTTTTTTCTTTGGTGGACAACAATGGACAAAAATTGGGCAAAATTCTGAGCTACTTAAAATTCGAATTTGAAGATGTCGGACTACAGGTGATCGAAGTAGCCCAAATTTTGAAATGGCCCTCCCTCGTTTATTTTAATGATACAAAATTTTTTCTTGGGTGGACAAAAATGGACAAAAATTGGACAAAATTCTGAGCTAGTTAAAATTCGAATTTGAAGATGTCGCACAACAACTAAATGGACCCGTCATCCTCTGGGTCAAGTATTTATATCCTCATATACTTATAAAGAATGATCATTGTTCCATAACAATAATAAAAAAAATTGAAGTTTCAGGGAGTGAATAATTTGCTTCGTTCCCTACCCACAAAAGTGAAGTAGGTACAACTGTTTGCTCTTGTGGGTTGTTATCGGTAATTCAATACGAGATATTTGTCCTGCCACTGCTACTGCCACTATATGATGGTTGTGGTGATGTGTCTGTTGTTTCTTCACTCGTCGGGATGGTTTTGTTTGTTGTAGTCGTTTTCGAACGCGTGAAGGACTGCATATTTCTCAACGAGGTATGGAGATTTGAACTTGCCTATATGCTACTTTTGACCTGGACTGGGCACTTATAGCAGTTGTCAATGTGGCGGCCCATTTTGTCCACATCTGGGAAACTATAATGTTTCCCACAATATTTACAATCGACAGACTTGGCAGCCCTTTGATTGAAAGTTTTCCAGACAAAACTTTTCGACCTTCCCATGTTTCTCAATGAATTAAAACATCTACTTTTCCGTAAACCGTAAATCGCTGCCTCTGAACTCCAGAAACAAAAGCTCACTAGTGTTACCAGAGCATAAGATGCAGTGTTACCAGACCATATGATCAATGTTACCAGAGCAGATACATATAACCTATCTGACTAGTTCACACATACAAATAAATTAAACGAGAAATACTTCAATTTAATGTTTACTAGATACTTGATTCAATAACAATAAGCTTATAGATATGAAGCAACACAGTATATAGGGGTTCAAGTACAACAAAAAAGTACAAAAGGAGAAAACATAAGCAGAAAACATTGGTTAAGTTTTTTCAGTAAAAACCCAAATTTTGGGAAGAAAAAAACGGTTTGGGAAAAAACCTTAAAAACCCAAAAGGGTTTATTGGTTTTTTTCCCACCTTCCCACCTCTAGGCACGAATCTACAGAGTATCCTTGAGGGTTTAAAAAACCATCTATATGAAATCAATTCAAACTGTGAGTTGACTTCATTGGGAAACTGTCTGCAAAAAAAAGCGTGCCTTGCACAAGACTAACTCGTAAATTGTGTTTTAAATGATCTTTGCTCCTGGAGAGAGTGGTACATTAGTTCAGGGAACTACGACTCTCTGAAATACGCCAGTAAGAAATACTGCTCTGCGGTCATCTTAAGTTGTCCTGAAATTTTTTCTTGATTTTGAGTTTTGAAAAATAAGAAATTAAGAACTCTTCAATCTTTCTTCATTCCAAACACACCAAAATAATAATAATAATAATTCTAACTTGTCTAAGAAGTTTTTTTCAAATAAATTATTTTAAAATAAATTAAGTTTACGATCAACTTGTACCTTTATATCTACTCTTCCGAAATATGCCCTAGAAGGACCATAATGTTGTACACAAAAACGATTTTCAGTGTGAATTGCCCGGTCCATCTCACTTGTGTTATTACTGACACAGAGTTCTCAATAATTAGGATGTTTGTGCTAGTACAAAGTCTTAGTTTGCAACAGAGGGCAGTAAGTTCAAAACTGTTACTTTTCTCTCAATTTGACATATGTAAACATCTAACGCCATGTAATTAGTAAAATAAACTTAGTACTTAGAATGTCCAATGAAATTTTCCTTAGTTATTGATTCAGGGTTTAATAACCGCGGCCCAGCAGATACAATATAGGGGTATATAGGAGCAACCGCTCTAAAAAGTGGTAATGTTACGTTGACACACCTACTCTGGTGCGCATATGGAGAAATCCATAAGGATGAAGTTGGGTAAGCATTTACGAGGAGAAACACTTGCAATGCTGTTTCAGTATGATTTGTTCTTGCTGAAATCATATCTGCCGTATGCTACGCTGTAACATCCACTCTTTCTCACAAATTCACAAAAAACAAAATGGCGGTTGAAAGTATTTTTTTTTAACATATCGAACTCAAAATATGTGTTTCTTCGACAAATGTTTGCACACCGCTCAACAAAATGTCTATTAAAGTTGATATCAGTATCCTTTGATGTTCTAGAAAAGCGATTGCTGGACTCAAAAGCATCAAGAACCCAGTTGTCAGTATTATCAACCATTTACAAAATTATTTTTTCCATTTATTTCGTAACGTTCATCGTATTTACGTCAAATTTGATATGAACAGTATTCAATACCCTAGGAACATTATTCTCTTGAAATGGAATCTCATCAGTTTGTAGGGTAATGTTATCTTCTAATTGTAATAAACACATATGTGAAATGTATGATGCATTGTACCAAACTATTGATTTTAATCAGCTCGACCGTTAAAATTCCGAGCAAACAGTACTGATTCCTGCCAGTGTCAGTCAACTTCCTACATGTGCAAGTTGGTGTGCACGGGTTTGGTTTGCAGTCGCACCTCACTCTCCTTCATTCAGTGGTGCAGGTAAACTTAATCAACACCTCACAAGCGTCTGGAATTGGTGACAATGTTAATAAAGAACGAGTTAATTATTATCTACTTTCTATCCCATTGTTCAAGGGAAAGGCAGAACTGGGTGCTGCAAATGGACCTGTCTCCCCAATAATGCCTGGTAATGAGAAACTGTGTGTGAAAGTAAAGGGAATCTCTGGCGGGTGGCAGTTTCTCTATTATGATGCCTTGACGAACATTCTAAGGCGAACTTCATTGATCTTGTCAGGATTCAACGCGCCATACACTTTGCGCCATGCATTCTTGATGGTATGTTCACTAAGGTATGGTATGTTCACTAAGGGACGGTATGTTTTGCATTTGATTGTTTTACTTCATACAGAGATTCAAATGGCAAATACTTGTTTTGAGGCAGCTTCTGTCTAAAATTTATCGTTCTTTCTTCAGTTGGAAGAAGTATGTTCTCCACAAACCATCCAACCGATGTTGTCCTTTCTGTCAACAGATCATTCCCAATGTCTTGGGTAGCCAAGTGATTGTTGGCAATGTTTTACAATGTCTGAGGCACGTTACTTGAGAAAAGGCAAAATTCCTGTAAAACTAAAACAAATGTATCTTCATCTCTCGAATCCAACTTCTTTCTGCTTTCCATTGTCTCATTGTGAACATAGTTTACATTTCCTAGAAAAGCAAAAGCAAATGTTGTGTACAGAGAAGGTTGAGATGGAAATTGAAAGGCAGAGCCCATCTGCTGAGGGCTGAGGTGCTTATAAACATATATATGATGTCTCCAGTTTTCTTACCAATTCAGCCAAGCAACTTCTGAATCTGATATAGATCAACTTAGTTGAAACGCTCTGGCGAAAGAGTGATAACAAAGGTACCAGCTTCAAACTCCTTCCTGACCTCTTCTGGAGGCTGGTACATCTCGTTAAGTTAGATGGTGCCCCAGTGAGCATGGTTCACAGGACTGTAGAGCATAAAATATGTCAGCATTCGTTGGAAGCGTGAAGGATGCTGGACCCATATTCCATCCCTCTGAGCACGAGTAAACACTAGATATATATGTGGGCCATAAGCTGTGACACAATTTCATCAATATGGCCACTTTTTTGTTTTTTACATCATATCTTTCTGTTCTTGATTATTCTCTTCTATGAGGCTTAGCAACTATAGAAGTAGTATTCTCCATAAAGCTTGAAGACTGATCTTGTGGTTTCGTATAAGGCGTTCCTGTTAGTACCTGTTTAGCAGTTTTCGTGCCAATTATGTTGCTCTCAATCCAAGCTGCTAATAACCGTGATGATTGTACATGTATATTGGAATATCATATAAAATGTTTATCTTTGTTTTATCATTTTCCGTTCTTGTTGTTAACAGAAAAGTCAAAATATGGACCAGAAAAAAGAATTTTTCATTTCCACCGATAACTAATCGTACGAATCTTCTGTGACGGACGAGGGGTAATTAGGGAAATCGTAATTTTCATAAACTGACACTCTGAACTGGCAACTCCGGTCATGTTTCAGTCATCAGAAGGTGTGTTAAGGATCTGTCTACATTATGCAATTCCTGAAAAGAATGGAAAACAAACTTTGAAATTTTGAAATGATTGTGATAAAACGTTTACTTATATGCACCCGGCAACACTGCTACTATTAGAAATGAGTTACCAGCTCTACAGTGGCTGTTGGGAGTGTCCTCTGTTTTGATTGAAATACTGGTCCACACGTTTCAACAGGTTGGTAGCAATTTTACGAACATTAGAAGTGTTAATGTTCTCATTGGCACTGCGAATATTCGTTTCCAGGTCTTGAGTAATTCGAGAATTGTTTTTGTATACCTCTTACTTTCAATTGCCCCATAGAATTGAATTGCAATGTTCCCGGGTGCACTAAGTAAAAATTTTATCATGATAATTTCAAAGTTAGTTTTTCATTGCTCTCAGGAATTGCACAGATCCTTAACACACCTTTTGATGCATTGAAACATCAGAAAATTTGCCAATTTAGAGTATTAATTTATGAACACTACGATTTTTCTAGTAACCCCTTACAGAGGCCTCGCCCCATTAGTTATCGGTGGAAATGAAATATTCTTTTTTCTGCTCCATATCTTCTAAGCTACTTCAACTAAGCAAACTGAAAATTAATGCAGAACATCCATACGTATGAGTTATGAGTCAATTTAAAAGTTTTACAAAAAATGACTTACACCTTCTGTTACATCTGGCAACACTTTGTAGTTCCTAGTGTACTACAACCGTTGCTTCCTAGTTAAAAATATATGCATGGACAAGGCTTCATTTTGGTGTAACCATTATTTGTGTATCAGTTCAGGTTCAAAAGTTCTACTATCCCAAACTCCGGGTTGCATTGTTTATTGGACACTATGTAGTAGTAAAAGAATTCAAAGATATAAACGTAATCAATAAGTATTACCAAGTGGCCAGATATTGATCTAATTTATTCTCATTGATGAGGCGAGATATTATAAGATACTACACATGATTATATGAAGAATTTAGGAACTCATTTTCGTTAACGGGGTGCAGTGTAGTCAGAGTACCAAAAAAAGGCACTTTATCTTGAACAAATTGCAATAGAAATGCAACATGCGCCAAAACGATGCTGAGCACATTTTAAGCAAACCTGAAATGTCTTCAAGAATATTCAGCGTAGAAGATCGTTAAATCCAGTATGGCCGCCTTTGATGGTCATTTACGGCAGACATAATAACAAACAAACTAATTATGCAACTTTGTAACAAAATTACATGCTGAACACCCCTTATAAGAGTTAATCACCATTAGGTATCGTTTCCAATGAGACTTTGAACATGTCTACTTCATTCATTATCTACACATAGTAGGTCTTTTATGTTTCTTGTAAGTGTAAACGTAACTCTATTTTTGGTTTTTGGTTTTAAATAGCTCAAAGGTTGAATACTCAAGTGTAACTGATGATTTTAATTTTACAATGGAAGTTTTTAATATTCGTTCTGTTCTTGTTGTGTCTTACAGGCAGTGGAAAACATTGCATAGGATACCGCTGTCTAGTCATGGAAAGCCCCATTATATGTAAGGAGGTGGTCTAGAGTCCCACGTGTTTATTTCAGAATGGATGTCAAGGAATTATGTGAATTATGTGCATCTACACTTACAACCTAACCAGGAGAAAAAGTGAATCAAGAATGCCGAACAAAAACGTGAATCCCAGTCGAATCGAGTAGAATACGAAATCAAGAGTACCATCCGATGAAGAGAAATCTGCAGGTATTCTGGGTTCAAATTCGCTTGCATTTTATTTTGCAATTAAGTGTTTGTTTAGAGTGAGCCTGATAGAAATGACGGTAATTGGAAGGAGCACTGTCTAATTCCGGTAAAAAGTAATACATTTCAACAAACAATAATGAAATTATATGATGAACGCATTGATGATTAGGGGATCACTATAAAAAGTATTGAATATGCCAGAGAATGGTTTGCGAAAGACGCAATGTACCACACTACTTCCAGTGTAAATTTTGGAACAGGAATGAGGGTTCCAGGAAAGATGTCATCAGGTGAATATGAACTGAAGAAAAACGCAAGCTTATGAAGACTGAAAGAGAGGGTTCTTTATTGCGAGTAGTTGAGTATTTGGAGATAGACGATGATGAGGAGGTTATCTGGGGAGTCATCTTGGGAAAGAGTCACTATAAATGAAATAGATGGTAACGTTGATGTTGTTACTTGCAAAGAAACATTTGCAAGAGTCCTTCAAGACTTTTATGAGGAGCAAATCTAAACCCGTGATAGTACATTGTGTGTAATAGAAATCGGGAACCAAAATGTACGCCCAAACCAACCAGTAGCTGAGCTTGCACCACTTTCTGTCGAGCAAATTGGACACTGACCCAAGAAAACTATTTTGGTTTCGATGTGTGCACCTGTATCTATCTCTTTCCGAAATACTCTTAACACCCCAACCAAAAATGACATACTACTTTCAAGTTTTTACAGGTCAGTGTAAAAGTACTCTTTTGATGTTTCCATAGATTTTATTGTACTTTTTGTTAATTTTGCTGCAGTTTTCATTAATCTCAACTGCTAATCCTCAATATTTTTCTGAAGTTTTCTTCATAAAAGACGAAAGATTCAAGCAGATGTATCTTTGAAAGCAATCAAATTACTGCAATAGTTTAGCTTTCATGCGTCTGATAGAGTACGTTTAATCTTCTGCATAGAACAGCTTCTGCTCCATAGTCTTTACCAAATCATATATGGTAACCTCCTCATCATCGTTTATCTCCAAATACTCAATTACTCCCAAGAAAGAAACGTATTTTTCAGTCTTCATATCCTTGTCGTTTCTCTTCGGTTCATATTAATCTGATGACTTGTGTTTACTCTTCTTTCCTGGAATCCCCTTTCCTGTTCTAAAGTTTACACTGGAAGTAGTGTGGTACACTGCGTATTTTGCAAACCAATCTCTGTCATATTTAATACGACTTTTACAGTCGTAACCCAATCATCATTGCCTTCGTCACATAATTTCAATTTTGTTTCTTGAAAAGTATTATTTTTTACCGGAATTAGACAGTGATCCTTCCAATTTCTGCCATATCTATCAGACTCACCAAAACCAATGATAAGAGAAAAATGAAATGGAGGCGAATTTGAACCCAGAATACTTTCATTTGTCTCTTTATCGGACAGTATTCTTGATTACGTATCTTTCTTGGATTGGATTGAATGGGATTTACATACTTCTGTCGGCTTTCTTGATATACATTTTCTCCAGGTTAGGCTTTAAGTGCAGATGCACATAATTCACTCGCTTTCTGAATTCCTTGGCATCCCTTCTGAGATAAACACGTGGGTCTTTATCTTTTGTGAACACCTTCTTATATATAATACAACTCTCCTAGGCGAGGCAGTGGTATCCTATTCAATGTTTTCCACTACCTGTAAGACACAACAAGGAGAGGACGAATATTAAAAAAACTTTCATTGAAAAATTAAAATTATCAGTTACACTTGAGTATTCTACCATTCAGCTATTTGAAAATACAGTATAACCTGTCTTCAACGGACCCTTTATCAAACGGAAAACTGTCTTAAACGGAAATATTTCACGGTCCCATGAATTTTGGAGAACAAAACGTGTAAAAAGTCCATTCATTAAGCGGAAACTGTGTTACGCGGACAACAGAAAGAAAAATAAATATTTAACGGAAAATTCTGAGTTCCGGACTACAGCGTTTAGAAGATGTTTAGACATTTTGTGAGACATATACATTACACTGTCTGCGATGAAATGTTAGTTCTTTTGTTAAATATTTCTGGGCAGTGTTTACCTTCCCCAACCACTACTCATATTCACCCCCACAAATTGTTCTTAATCCCCGCAACTTAATCAAGAATCATACGAAATGTCGGAAAGAAAAAAAAACGAGATAGAAGAAGAAGAGGAATACGATACCGAGTTCGAAGAAGAGTGTAGAATAAATACATATCAAGATGCTCTCAGAGGTTTAAAGGAGCTGCAAAAATTTGCCTTACGGAAAAATGATTCTGATTCACTTAGTATAATTTCTCAGGCTAAAGAAAACCCTGCTTGGCTATTAGAAAAAAAGAGAAAACTTGTGCATAGTATATTGTGTATTCATTTTAATTTTTTTGTGTATTTATTCGTAGAAGAAGTAGTGTAATCGAACAATGTACGTACAGCAATATATTTTCTCAGTATACCCCTTTATAAGCATGTATATATATATATATATATATATATATATATATATATATATATATATATATATATATATATATATTCAGGAAAGGTCTACCTCCACTAAGCGGAGACCTGACTTTAACGGAAATTTTTGCAAGTCCCGCTCGATTCCGCTAAAGACAGGTTTCACTGTAATAAGCAAAAGCAGAGATATATTTACATTTACAAAAGGCATAAATGCCCTAGTATGTGTAGATAATGAATGAAATAGGTATGTTCAAAGGCTCATTCGAAACGACACCTAATAGTGAACAATTTTATAAGGGATGTTGAGCGTGTAATTTTGTTACAACGTCACGTAAGTATTGGTTTTAACGAATTTCCAGACTAAATATTCTTGAGGACTTTTTCAGGTTCGCTTAATATGTACTCAGTATCATTTTTTCAGATGTTTCAATTCTATTGCAATTTCTTCGAGGTCAAATTTTATTTTGACTGGAATAATGCAGGCATCGTAAGAAACCCTCTCCTTAATTTCGGAAGGGCTACATAGGGCGACCCTTAAAAATGTGAAATGTCAAGGACATGTACTACTTTAAATTTTGATACCTTAAACTCTTACCTGTCCTAGGATAAGAAATTACCAAGAAGTAAGTTGTCTATATTAGTGTTTCAGCTTAGCATCCCTGGGTTGTGCTCCTTAGGGTAACAGATATGGATGTTTAACCCTAGAACATCAAAACAATCTTCAGTTACATGAAACAATAAGGGTCTAGGTCAAACATCCCACAGCCAAAACTTCCAAACTCTAGAAATGTCTAAACGCCCACATAATCGGTCATATTTTTCACACAAATGGACAAATCTCCCAAATGCACGAACGGTCATATCTCCCACAGCCAAAACTCCCATACTCAAGGAATGTCAAAACGCCCACACAACCGGTCATAACTCCCGCACAAATGGACAAACCACCCGCACAGAGCAACGGTGACAATTACCACATATATGGACAAAACTTCCATACAAATGGATAATATTCCCACAGAAATGGACAAAACTTCCACAGATCGGACAAATCTCCCACACTTTGAAATGATCCTGTTTGCACGTTTTGTAAGTTTGACGCGCTGAACATAATGAAAAGAAGTCCAAGGAAGTTTTTGCCGTTTGTGCATTTGGGAGACTTGTCCATTTGTGTGGGAGTTAAAATCATTTGTGTGGGCGTTTTGATAATGCTTGCGTGCGGGAGTTTTAGCTGTGGGAGTTTTGTCCATTTGTCTGGAGGTTGTAATAATTTCTGCGTGTAGGAGTTTTGCCCATTTGTGTGGCAGATATGTCCATTTATGTGGGGATTGTGACCGTTACTATGTGTGGGAGTTATGACCTTTACTATGTGTGGGAGATATGACCGTTGCGGGTTATGACCGCTTACCTGTGTGTGAGTTTTGGTCGTGGGTGTTATGACCGTTCGTGGATTTGGGATATTTGTCCATTTGTGTGGGAGTTATGACCGATTGTGTGGGCGTTTTGCCATTTTCTGAGTGTGTGAGTTTTGGCTGTGTGCGTTATGACTGTTCTTGGATTTGGGAGATTTGTCCATTTCTGTGGAAGTTATGGCCATTTGTGCGGGTGGTTTCATAGTTTCTGAGTTTGTGTGTTATGGCTGTTCGAGTTTTGACCTACTCCAAACACTAATGGATGCTCCTAGTCTGACAACTTAAAGGTATTTATTTCTCAGGGAAACTAATTTATATCTACCATTAATTTGGGATATCTAAGACATCATATATTTTTATTATTTATTATTACCTGGTTTCTAAGTGCAGTAATGCCAACTATACATGCGCTTAAGTTACCAATTTTTTTATTTATGTCCGTAATTATGACCTAATTATTTCGTTTGTAAAAATACTACCGTACAGATCAATAGAAACTTGTTACCGTGTATTATGTGTGCAAAGACGACTTCTAATTGCATTTCAGTGGTGGTACGGTAGAGTGTGGAAAGGTGGGGTATATTCCAAAGAATTCATGGTTAATCTTTTATATTTTCCATCCCGGTTATCCTTTGAATAGCGAGATTATTTATAATTTTGTTTCCGCGAAAAGAGGACTTGAATGGGCACTATAGTTTCCAATGTAACATAAAGTTCAATTTTCTATTAGCACAACGTCATTGTTTGCACATGCGGAGTACACATGTGAAACGTAAGCACACAAGATACCTCCTATCTGTCAGTGTTGCAAAGTACCACGACTACAGTATCGCATATATTACAAGGAATTCACTGCAACAAACGTACCACTGATTCCCTTTGTTCCATTAGCGTTATCAAATAAAACGTTTAAGTCACTATCTTCTGCATCAAAACCTGAGAGGCTTTTTACCACTTTGTTATCTTGAGCTCACCATTATGTATGTCAGATTGCTGTAAAAGTTATTAAAGTCCTTCCTCAATTGTACTTTCACGAAGAGAACTATTTCCCATTGTTTCAATGCTGCTTCATATTCCCACATAAAATCACAGAACTACAAATTGACAACCTATTATCAAATATGCGTTTTTAATTGGTGTTGTAGGCTGCTGTTTGCGAATTCTACGATATATATATATATATATATATATATATATATATATATATATATATATATATATATATATATATATATATATATATATATATTTACATCAGCTAATCATTATCAGAACAAACACAATTCGAAGCTTTCTTGCACCCACTGGAAAACGTGAAGTATATTAATATCTATTTGCATATATTGTTATTGTAGACTGTTCCCATAATGCCCACCGACTTCGATTTTACAAAATTTGAAAAATAAATTTCACTTTTTATTTAGTGGTCAATTTGAAGGCATTTTGTTATACCACCATTGAGAAACCCATATACATCATATTACGAATCAATCATTATGGAACAATCTCATGTGTGACACACAGCAGTGGTACCAATCTTTGAGAGTTTCATTTACAACTCTTTTCCTTTTTCTTTTTTAACTGATTTTGTGAGTAATGGTGCATTCAGTATAAAGGTACAACAAGATATTCTCTCTCTCTCTCTCTCTCTCTCTCTCTCTCTCTGTGTGTGTGTGTGTGTGTGTTTGTTTGTTTCTAGTTTCCGGCGTAAGCATGTGGATACTACCAGGTATACTTTCGTGTGTACATATGCTAGTGTGTGTGTGTGTGGCGCGGGTATATGAAGTATTAATTGGGATCGCGTAGTGCAACTTATCGCTATTAGTACGTACATACAAACGGCTGTTACTTCCAACGATAACTTTGAAAGAATGCGAATTTTTAAATTCTGCCTTTTGCAATAAATAAGTAGAGTGATTCTTCTCGAGGGAGTTCCCCTAAATGGTAGCCCCTACCATGTCCAATTGAATCACAAATTGCCGCAATCGTTTGTACATTGTTTATGCAGAAATGTACAGGCCAAACTTTCGTTTGTACACTATTAGGGGCGCCGCAAGAACGAAAACAAATTGGGGAGTGTCTAACCGTTAGCCCCCCACCAACATGTCCTATTCAATCACAAATTATCGCAATCGTTTGTACTTCGTTTGAACAGAAATGTGCAGGCGAAATTTTCGTTTGTACACAATTAGGGGCGTCGCCAGAACAGAAAAAATGGGGGCTGTCTAAGTGGTAGCCCCCACCCAGGTCCAATTGAATCACAAATTGTCGCAATTTTTTGTACTTCGTTTGTACAGAAATGTGCAGGCGAAATGTATGTTCGCACGCAATTAGGGGCGCCGCCAGAACGAAAACAAATTGGGAGCTGTCTAAGTGGTAGCCCCCACCAACATGTCCAATGCAATCAAAAGTTGTCGCATTCGTTTGTGCATCGTTAGTACAGAAATACGCAGGCGAAATGTTTGTTTGAACAAACTTAGGGGCGCCGCCAGAACGAAAACAAAGTGGTGGGCTGTCTAAGTGGTAGCCCCCCCCCCACCATGTCCAATTGAGTCACAAATTATCGCAATCGTTTGTACATTGTTTGTACAGAAATGTACAGGCCAAATTTTTGTTTGTACACTATTAGGGGCGCCGCCAGAACGAAAACAAATTGGGGAGTGTCTAACTGTTAGCCCCCCACCAACCTGTCCTATTCAATCACAAATTATCGCAATCGTTTGTACTTCGTTTGTACAGAAATGTGCAGGGGAAATTTTCGTTTGTACACAATTAGGGGCGCCGCCAGAACAGAAAAAAATGGGGGGCTGTCTAAGTGGTAGCCCCCCCAACCATGTCAAATTGAATTACAAATTTTTGCAATTGTTTGTACTTCGTTTGTACAGAAATGTGCAGGCGAAAAGTATGTTCGCACGCAATTAGGGGCGCCAACAGAAGAAAAAAAATTTAGGGGCTGTCTAAGTGGTAGCCCCCCACCAACATGTCCTATTCAATCACAAATTGTCGCAATCGTTTCTACATCGTTTGTACAGAAATGTACAGGCAAAATTTTCGTTTGTACACAATTAGGGACGCCGCCAGAACAGAAAAAATGGGGGCTGTCTAAGTGGTATACCCCCCACCATTTCCAATTGAATCACAAATTGTCGCATTCGTTTGTGCATCGTTTGTACAGAAATGTGCAGGCGAAATGTTTGTTTGAACAATCTTAGGGGCGCCGCCAGAACGAAAAAAAGTGGGAGGCTGTCTAAATGGTAGCCCACCCACCATGTCCAATTGAATCACAAATTATCGCAATCGTTTGTACTTCGTTTGTACAGAAATATGCAGGCGACATTTTCGTTTGTATACAATTAGGGGCGCCGCCAGAACAGAAAAAATGGGGCTGTATAAGTGGTAGCCCCCCCACCATGTCCAATTGAATCACAAATTGTCGCAATAGTTTGTACTTCGTTTGTACAGAAATGTGCAGGCGAAATGTATGCTCCCACGCAATTAGGGGCGCCGCCAGAACGAAAAAAATTGGGGCTGTCTAAGTGTTAGCCCCCCACCATGTCCAATTCAATCACAAATTGTCGCATTCGTTTGTGCATCATTTGTACAGAAATGTGCAGGCGAAATGTTTGTTTGAACAAAATTAAAGGCGCCGGCAGAACGAAAACAAAGTGGAGGCTGTCTGATTGGTAGCCCACCCACCATGTCCAATTGAATCACAAATTGTCGTAATCATCTGTACTTCGTTTGTACAGAAATGTGCAGGCGAAATGTTTGTTTGTAGACAATTAGGGACGCCGCCAGAACGAAAGCAAAGTAGGGTGCTTTCTAAGTATAACCCCTCCACCATGTCCAATTGAATCACAAATTGTCGCAAGCGTTTGTACTTCGTTTGTACAGAAATGAGCAGGCGAAATGTTTGTTTGTACACAATTAAAGGCGCCGCCAGAACGAAAACAAACTGGGGGCTGTCTAAGTGGTAGCCCCCGACCATGTCCAATTCAATCACAAATTGTCGCAATCCTATGTACGTCGTTTGTACAGAAATGTGCAGGCAAATTTTCTTTTGTACACAATTAGAGGCGACGGAAGAAAGAAATTAATGTGGGGTCTGTCTAAATGGTAACCCGTCCATCATGTCCAATTCAATCACAAATTGTCGTAATCGTTTGTACATCGTTTGTACAGAAATATGCAGGCGTAATTTTCGTTTGTACACTTTTAATGGTGCCGCCAGAAGGTAAACAAAGTGGGGCTGTCTAAATGGTAGAAACGTTAAAAAAAATGTGTCACATTTATGGAATATTTTTCTAACAGGACTTTGTTCACACTTTTGTTTGGTTTGGTATGTTCACACTATCGTGTGATTCACTATATTGATCTTATTCTAACGATGATGGAATTAAATGTTAATTTTTTGTTTTTTGTTTATATTGCTGAGTTATAATCATTATTGCTGAGTTAATTTATCACTCATTTGCTCTTATTATTAAACTTATTCATTATTTCTTACGTGAGCTGAATCCGTATGAGAAGAATTTATTTTTTTTCTTTCTATCTTGCGCAGAAACCGTTATTCTCATCTCGTACAGGAAATTGATAAGTGGAAGATATAACAAATTCACAATGTAGACTGTTAAAGGGAAAATTATAACACAGTATTTTGTTTTATTTGATCATCTTCATTAAACTCATTTTGCAGAAACTATAGAATGCATGGTGAAGTATTTTGGTGCATTCAGCATTCTGATTTACGAGTAGAGTTGCTAACTGGCCGGTATTTGCTGTGATTTTGATTAAGGCCGGTGACCGGTACAAACTTATTAGCCCCCTTATGACGGCTATTTTGGAATCTGCGATCCAGAATATAACATTGAACATCGAAATTTTTCAACAGTGCCTTTACAAACACAAATTTCCGTTGTATTATACATTACCGATATTTTTTTAATGTATGGCAGTTTTTTTTATTTATTTAACATAACAAATTTGATAACACTTATATTTTATTGTAAAAGGATTTTATACATTTATTGAGAGTAGAAAATGACTTTCTAAAGCAATTTCCTTTGTTTGAAGTGTACGTTTATAGAGTAAATTTCATTTTATGAATCAACTATTGTTACATAAAGATTAATATCCAGTATTATTCATCTGTTTCGATAATTTTAAACAAGTGGCAATTGCTGGTAAATAAAATAACGATCAATACAGTCTTCAGTTTCTCATTTGTACAGAGAATTTTGAGGGTGTGCCGGTAATTTTGTTTTCCTGAGTTGGCAACCTATTTACGAGGTTTTGTTTCAACTCTGCTACGTAGTGGCTCCGTACTGACACTCCGCATGCAAATAAGTATGTAAGTCTACCATATGCCCCGGTTTCTTAAAATTTGTTCCGGTGTGCAGAAATTTTCCTTCTTGTCCTGTTTTTTTCTTTATTATTATTATTATTATTATTATTATTATTATTATTATTATTATTATTATTATTATTATTATTATTAATTACATATCAAAATTTCTGAAAAGATAATAAAATCGACATATTCCTTTTGCTTTCAATTCCGACAATACTATAGGAACAATTTCATTCTAATCTTTATTATTATTCCAATCGCTGCTTCCCCGGATATAACATGCAATGTTTAAATCCTCCTAAGTAGCACTCTTATCACTAAAAGTAAGAATGTATACCCCGAGGTGGCAACAAATTCTTGTGACGTTGCAGACCAGCCCCGAAAACACATTTTTTCTGCTTCAGAAAAACAATTATGCAAATTGCACTGTAAATTGTACCCCTCTGATAGTGCTCTCAAACGGGTCGGGTTACGGGTCGGGTCGGGTCGGGTTGTCGGGTCGGGTCAGTCGGGTTAGCTCGTGTCGGGTCACTCGGGTCGAGTCGTCGCATTCTTCACTTATTTTACTATACGGAATACTATAAGGAGCTTTGTTGTAGAATTCAATTCGAAGTTGGTGAATGAATGACTAATTGAAGGTGAAATAGTAACAAAATTTTAATTTAACCCTATATTAACTAATTGGCATTGTAATTGTAATTATTATTACTACTGACTTTTTTCCTTTCTGCGTTTCTTTGTCAAGTTGAATGTCACATTAAGTGAAATTGAAAGGAAATATCTAGTTAACGTCCAACGTTATGCACCAACGCTAAGAGAGACAGCGATGATGAGAAATAATTGAAGTGGTTGAATGCAGAAAGTGGGAGGAAATGGGAGAACACCAAGAAAACCCATGCACATGGTGTTTGTCCACCAGAAAACTTACTTGGTACGAAGTGAAATCAATACCCATGGATCTTCGGGTGAAACATCTGCCTTTGGGCAGGACACATTATTATTATTATTATTATTATTATTATTATTATTATTATTATTATTATTATTATTATTATTATTATAACTTTAAGAGTGCCCAAGAAAGTTCCGCCGCCTTTTCACCAACACCTTCGAACATTGGTATGTAACCTAAGACGTACCTGGAATATCAAAAATCGTCTCCATCAGCCTCGACGACCTTCTGCCGACGTTCTGGAAGGCTATGGATTCCATCGCAGTCGAACTTGGTGGGACGTGAAGTGAGGAAGGTATCAAGTGCATATTGAAACTCTACTAGCGATTTGAATTGGCGTTCTCTAAGGTGATTGTCCAAGGAATGGAACAGGTGATAATCGGACGGTACAATGTCCGTGGAGTATGGCGGATCCAATAGTGTTTTCCATTCAAGGCGTAGAATGATGTACTGGGTCATTTTAGCCACGTGGGGCTTAGCATTGCCTTGTAACAAGAGGACCCCTTTGCGATTAAGAACTGCTGGATCCAGACAGGACACAGTGACAGTACACAGTTGCATTGATGATCTGACCAGCTTGTAGCAGTTCCCGATGGACGATGCTTCGAGCAGTCCACAAAATACACAGGAGAACCTTATTCTGGTGTAGTGCTGGCTTGGGCTGTTTTCAACCGGTTCATGGGATGCTAACCAACAATGACGGCGACGTGGAGCTTCGTACAGGACACACTTCCCATCACATGTCAACACCCTGTCCAGAAATTGCTTCTTCCTCAGACGAGACACCAAAGAAACACAGGTGTCTGCTCGCGTTGCTTTCTGGCTCCAAGTCAAATAATCTAGGACCCATCAACCCAACTTGCAGTGCTTTCAAGTTGATGGTGGTGGTGCCGAATGGTTTCTCCACTCACACTGAAATGTAGTACCAGTTCCTCACATATCTGTCTTCGCCTCAATTGCTGCCTGAAGATCTTTATTTTGAACATCTGTTTGTCTTCCAGCACGTGGTGCGTCTTCGAGTGTTTCGTCACCGTCCTTAAACCGTTATACCACTGCACTCTCCGCGCAGTCACGACACCCTCACCAAAGGTCTGTCATATCTTCCGCCCCGCGGAGCAGCAATTTGAACTCGTACAGCAAACAAGCCCTTATGACGCTCTGTGAAGGCCCCATGTTCACTCAGTCCTTACGCACGTTCACGGTGTATCTGAACAGCCACAACCAAGTAGTATGATGGATATACTTACTAGTGTTGCTCACGAGACCAGGTTTGGGGCATTCTCGTCTCGAAAATGTGTCGTGAAGGTAGTCTCGTCTCGAAAAGTGCATATGTTTCTATTGAAAGAGCTCTGTCTCATCTCGTACCCCTTCATGAAAATTCTGCCTCGTCTCGTCTCATCCAACAACTGACCTTCACCTTACATCCATTCGCATTCAACTCACGGTGTGAGGGCCAATTGAACACAGACCTCCACAAAGAGACAGAACTTTCTTGGTCATCTTCAGATTATTATTATTATTATTATTATTATTATTATTATTATTATTATTATTATTATTATTATTATTATTATTATTATTTTTATTGCGGTAGTGATTTGACTTTCTCCGCAATAAAATACTTGCTAATTTTATATAATGTTGCAAATATCTTCTAGATAAATTAATCAAGAAAAAATAAAGGTAATTCTCTACAGAATGAAATTTCAGTGCAATTAGTTCCTTATGATTCTATCAGAAGAGCAACGCTGTTTTTAAATAGAAAAATCGGGATGTTAACGTGATGAAATTTTTGTTTGTTACACAGCAAAAAATATTAAAAGAAGTTCTATATACATTCCTTACTAGAAAATAATGTTGTCTTCAGAACTTTTATTCTTTTAGTCTTCAGAACTTGTCTTCAGAATTCAGTCAAATTTTATTTTGATTTTAGAAGTTGATTGCCTAAATTTTAACCTTGGAAATTTGGATGTGGAGTAAAATAAAGAAGGTTAGCAGGGTAGAGAGGAAAACGAATTAGGAAATGCTGAAAAAATGCAAGAGACGAGAGCAATATTAGACGATATAAGGAAGCGAAAAAATGGACGGATCACAAGTTTCGATCTTGCTAAGGGATTGCATTCGGAGAGATGTAGTAAAGGGGGTGATATCAGGAGAGCGAGAGTGTGTAAGAAGGTAGCAATTGATAGATTGTAATAAGGAGGGTGGTACTTTATGTTGGGTTGCGAGGCAGATATTAGCGGGAAATCGCAAAAATGGAAGCTTCTTACCTAGTTCACAGAAACTGGACTGTCATTAATGGCAGAACACTGAGGAGGAGGAGGAGGATAATTATCCTATAAATAAAAAAGCCGAAACAATGGTTTATGCATAAGAATTGGTCAGCATTTTTTTTCTGGTGGCAGTCTTGTAAGGTTCTAGCTCTCTCAAACTGATTAGAGTGTAAGGTTAGGTCACTCGGGTCGGTTGTCGGGTTAGGTCACTTCGGGTTGGTTCACTCGGGTCACTTTGGGTCGGGCCAATCGGGTCAGCTCTGGTCGGGTTGTCGGTCGGGTCAGTCAATTCGGGTCACGGGTGGGGTCGGGTCGGTCTTCAACACATATAATTTCCACGAAAATTACAATATACCACGGTTTATACCTCACTGGACTTCCAATAAAACATTTTCAATGATGTGTTCACCATGTCACCATTTTTGTATGAGGAAATTTCTAGAGGGATTTTGTGGGAATTTGATGGAGTGTAGATTCCTGTGTGTGTGTGTGTGTGTGTGTGTGTGTGTGTGTGTGAGAGAGAGAGAGAGAGAGAGAGAGAGAGAGAGAGGGAGAGAGAGAGAGAGAGAGATACGTTACAGGATACAAGATGTCCAGGAAGTGTGTAATAAACCGGACAATTTCTGTTATGTATGTGGGGAGCTGATATTTAAATCACAACGTCGATGT
The DNA here is from genome assembly GCF_964235325.1 of Thermobia domestica. Classification (NCBI taxonomy): domain Eukaryota; kingdom Metazoa; phylum Arthropoda; class Insecta; order Zygentoma; family Lepismatidae; genus Thermobia; species Thermobia domestica. The sequence continues at coordinate 306,602,130 of NC_137455.1, forward strand.
TTTACTCCACTTGTGAGGAAGTGTTATCAGTTATATTTTGGTTGCTGTGTAGGAGACCAAGATAAGAACTGGGTTCCTCACTACATTTGTTGTACTTGCGTGAAACGTCTGACTGGGTGGGCAAATGGTGGACGAAACATGAACTTCGCAGTACCGATGATCTGGAGGGAACGAAAAGATCATTCTTCAGACTGCTACTTTTGTATGACACAGATAAAAGAAATAAGCAGTAAATCTAACCACACAGTACAGTACCCTAATTTGCCATAAGCAATTAGGCCAGTTCCACACAGTGCAGAATTACCTGTACCAGTACCTCTTCCTCATCTTACGGTAAATGAGGATTACGTACTTGAGGCAACTATTGAAGTTCCAAATGAAGATGATGATCCTACTTATGTAGGAAGCACATCTACATTGGATCCCCATCTGATAACACCGGGTGAACTAAATGACCTCGTACGGGATTTAAAACTCTCCAAGACACAGACAGAACTTCTTGATACTAAACTTAAGGCTGGAATCTGCTCCATCGTGACACTAAAGTGTGTATTTTTCGAAACCTTCATACAGAGTTTCAAAACTATTATTCTCAAGAAAATGATTTAGTGTATTGTAATAATGTCTGTGCTGTGATGGATACACTTGGACATGCACATAAGTACAGAGTGGAGATTGCTTATTGACTCTTCGAAAACTAGTTTTAAGGTTGTCCTTTTGCACAATGGCAACACATTTCCTTCAGTGCCTTTGGCTTATGCAACTAATATGAAGGAAACCTATGAAAACATCGAAATAGTGTTAGAAAACATTCAGTATGAGAAATGCAAGTGGACCGTTTGCTCTGATTTACGCCATTTCTTTGTTAATGGGTTTGCAGCTTGGTTATACGAAATGTTGTTTCCTCTGCGAATGGGACAGCAGGAACAAAGCGGAACATTACATCAAGAAGGAATGGCCAACGCATGTATTAACTCCTGGACAGAAGAATGCTGTTTATTCCTCACTGGTGAGCCCTGATTAGATAATTCTACCTCCTCTTCACATAAAGTTGGGGCTCTTCAAAAACTTTGTTAGGGCAATGGACAAAAGTAATGCAGGATCTTGTTATCTCAAGGAAAAAATTCCTCGGGTTAGTGACGCTAGGGAGTTTTGCAGACCCCCAAATAAGATGTTTGATTCGTGACCAAAAATTTGAGGATCTCTTAACTCTGGTTGAGAAAGCAGCTAGGTGTCCATTTAAATGTTTAACAGAGAATTTTTTTAGGAAACAAGAAAGCCCCAAATTACCGTGAAATTGTGAGTGATTTCCGGCAATCATTCAATGAAATGGGTTGCAACATGTCACTTAAAGTTCACTTTCTAGACTCCCACCTGCATTTCTTTCCTGAAAACTTTGGTGCTGTTAGTGATGAGTATGGGGAACAGTTTCATCAGGACAATTCCTCCATGGAGAAGAGATACCAGTGACGGTGAAGTTCAAAAATGCTAGCTGATTACTGTTGGACACTTAAAAGAGATGTTCTAAAAACCAAACACAGAAGAAAGTCGACAACTAAAACATATTAGTTGAGGTAAGTAAGTGTCCATTTATTAAGAAGATACCACTCACTTCTATTGTATTATTTATTAAGTAGATATAAAATGCTGACACGGTGTATACATCATTGAAAATATGTTTTATTTCAAATCCAATAAGATATAAACCGTGCTTATATTGTAATGGAAGTTATATGTAATTTTATCTGCACTAATGAATATTGTAAAATGAACAGTACACATAGCATATTTTTATATAAATATGTTTATTTCTCTAGATAGAATAATGCTACTTAGAGGGCTTACTAAGTACAAATCAAGCTAACATACAATATAATTTGTGTGTTTATATACCTAACGTATCCAAGCTACAAGTATGAAAATGGTTTTTAAAAAAAGAAAAAAGAAAAAGAAAAGAAATTTGAGGGGAAATTTTCCGAAAACACCTCTGTCACGGAAAAACTGAGGGTGATAGTGAAAAACTGATTGCAGATTCGAATTCTACGTGAAAAGGTCTATTAGAATCAGGTATTTTCTTCCGTGTGCCAGAGAAAAAGAATTTTTTTTCGACTAGTGTAATAGGTACCATTTTCAAACTCAGCAACCGTTATTCAAACCGGTTAACGTTGATCGCAGATATTAAAAATACTCACATCCGTATATTATTTAATACAAACGAAAATTTTACCTGCACATTTCTGCACAAACGATGTATAAACGATCGCGACAATTTGTGGTTCAATCGAACATGGTGGGGCTAGCACTTAGACAACTCCCCTTTTTTTCGTTCTGTCCATGCACCTGATAGCGTAGAAAAAAACTTTCGCCTGCGTATTACTGCTCAAACGATGTACAAACAATTGAGATAATTTTCTTTTGAATCGGAGTAGGGAGGTGCTACCAATTAGGCAGCCTATACTTTGTTATCGTTTTGGCGCGCTCGCAATTGTGTACAAACGAAAATTTCGCCTGCAAATTTCTGTACAAAACGGTAATAAACCAGTGCGACAGTTTGTGGTTGAAATCGACATGGTGGGAGGGGTATCAATTAGAGAGCCCATAGTTTGTTATCGTTTTGGCGGGGCCACATTTATGTGCAAACGAAAATTTTAGCTGCACATTTATGTACAAAAGCGTAAAAACAAGTGCGACAGTTTGTGGTTGAATTGAACATGGTGGGAGGGCTACCATTTAGACAGCCCCCACTTTGTTTTCGTTCTGGCGGTGCCCCTAATTGTGTACAAACAAGGGCCGGAACGAGGGGGGTCGAGCCGTGCCACCACCCGGGGCGGCAAGTCTGATGGGCGGCAAAATTTGAAAAAGAAAAGAATACAGGGGCGGCAAAATTTGAGAAACAAAACAATAAAAGGGCGGCATGTGAAAGAACCGCCCAGGGCGGCAAAACTTCTAGCGCCGGCCCTGGTACAAACCAAAATCTCGCCTGCACATTTCTCTATAACTATATTCAAACGATTGCGACAATTTGTGGTTCAATTGCACATGGTGGGGGGCTACCATGTAGACAGCCCCCACTTTGTTTTCGTTCTGCCGTCGCCCCCTAATTACGTACAAATGAAAATTTCGCCTGCATATTTCTGTACAAACGATGCACAAACGATTGCGACAATTTGTGATTGAATTGAACATGGTGATTGGGCTATCACTTAGAATGTCCCCATCTTTGTTTTCGCCCTGGCGGCTCCTAATTATGTACAAACGAAAATTTCGCATGCACATTTCTGTACAAACGATGTAGAAACGATTGCGACAATTTGTGATTGAATTGGACATGGTGGGGGGGCTATCTCTTAGACAGACCCCCACTTTTTTTCGATCTGGCGGCACCCTTAATTATGTACAAACGAAAATTTAGCCTTCACATTTCTGTAGAAACGATGTGGAAACGATTGCGAAAATTTGTGATTGAATTGGACAGTGAAGGGGGGGGGGCTATCACTTAGACAGTCCCCAATTTGTTTCAGTTTTTACGGCGCTCCCATTTATGTACAAGCAAAAATTTCGCCTGCACATTCTTGTACAAATGATGTAAAAACGATTGCGACAATTTTTGCTTGAATTTGACATGGTGAAGTGCTACCATTTAAACAGCCCCCACTTTGTTTTCGTTCTGGCGGCGCCCCTAATTGTGTACAAACGAAAATTTGGCCTGCACATTTCTGTACAAACGATGTACAAACGAATGCGACAAATTGTGATTGAATTGGATATGGTGGGGTGCTACCACTTAGACAGCCCCCACATTATTTTCGTTCTTGCGGCGCCATTAATTTTGTACAAACGAAAATCTCGCCTGCACAGTTCTGTACAAACCATGTAGGAACGCTTGCGACAATTTGTGATTAAATTGGACATGGTGGAAGGGAATACCATTTAGATAGACCCCACTTTGATTTCGTTCTGACGGCGCCCCTAATTGTGTACAAACAAAAATTTCGCCTGCACAATTCTGTACAAACGATGTAGGAACGATTGCGACAATTTGTGATTGAATTGGACATGGTGGGGGGGAGGGGCTACCATTTAGACAGCCCGCACTTTGTTTTCGTTCTGGCGGCGCCCCTGATTGTGTACAAACAAAACTTTTGCCTGCACATTTCTGTACAAAAGGTGTAGAAACGATTGCGATAATTTGTGATTGAATTGGACATTTTGGGGGGCCTAACATTTAGACAGTCCCCCACTTTTTTTCGTTCTGTCGACGCCCCTAATTGTCTAAAAACGAAAATTTTGCTTGCAGATTTCTGTACAAACGATGTACAAACGATTGCGACAATTTCTGATTCAATTGTACATAGTGGGGGACTACCATTTAGACAGCCCCCACTTTGTTTTCGTTCTGACGGCGCCCCTAATTGTGTACAAACGAAAATTTCGCCTGCACATTTGTGTACAAACGATTGAGACCATTTCCGATTGAGTCTGATAAGAGGGGGGGGGTGTCTAAATGGACGTCTCCTTTTCACCTCTACTGTAATTAAATTCTTCCTCGAGAAAATCTGTAATCAACACTGTCAGTAGCTACGTCGTCGACTAATATACCTTAACAAGTACAGCTTTATTTTCGTATATTTTTCAACAGTTAACCAATTTAAAACTATCGCAAACAAGAATATGTAGTCAACTTCTTAAATACTTCGCTCGCAGGAACCCGTTCAGCGCGTGCAACAAGCAAAAACAACATGTTTGGCGTCTCACAAATGAAAAAGGGGAAAAAAGAAAAGCAAAAGCAGCACGGCAGTGCCTTATCGCAGTCAGAGCTGACAACATAGTTTCGGTCGTTACTAACGCGAATAGACCTACTAGCGGTGTACAAGACTTATACAGTTACAATATACGTTGTGCCACAGTAGCGCTACAGGCGGAATGTGCACGAACTGCAAATGAATATGTTCCCTTACAAGCATCAGACACTGTTGCACCCTCTTTACATTCTACACATCATATTTTCTCCCACTTTTTGACCTTGACAAGCAGAAGTACCAGGCTTTCCGAGTTCACAACCATAAACTGTTTGTGTACAGAGTACGTTTTCAGTTCTTCCAATGACTCTGCGCGCGAAGAACAGGGGTGATGATCGGGCTACCGAATACGGCAGTCAGAGACACCCGGTTGCAACTTTAAATGTAAAATACAAATATAGAGCCTTGACAATGCCGTGAGGATGAATATATATATATATATATATATATATATATATATATATATGGATTTTTTAAAAAATAAACTAATATGAAATGATTGATGTAATACCAAAATTATTCCAAAGGAACAAAAATAAATAGCCGAAACATTCGAATGTTAGCATATAATGTGAATAGGTCCTCCAAAGTAAGGACTGGGGAATCTGTGGCCCACAACGGTTTTTTATTTATATGTAGAAAACTGTAAAAACTAAGGAAGCACGTTTTATGACGAATGGGGTCAAGCCTGACACTACCATTTTTGTCAGATTTTTTATCGAATTTAAAATGTTACTAAATGTAAATACAATATTTTATAAACCTCTCACCCCCCCTCCACGGTGTTCTTTTGGTTAAGGCAAGTGAATTAATGATGGATGAATGGGTAGAATGAGAATGTGGAAGCAAACGGAAGTAACATGAGAAAACCCACGAATAGCATGTTGCACACCACAAACTTACTTGGTCGGGATAAGCAATCTCTTAGGTTTAAATTTGACATTTAGAATACTAGAACTGGTGAAGTACAACATTAATAATAACGGCAGCGACCGGTCCTTTTAACCGCTATCAAAAATCTGGGTTGTAATGATAAATATCAATACACTTTTACTTTAATTTCTACTTTACACTATAGAACCACTGTGGCAGAATTATGGAGTCATTTATATGTTAGTAAGCAAATTTATTTCTCACATGTTGTTATAATGGATATGACCTAATGCATTACCTGAGTATAATAGTACATCAAAAGGAATGAATGTAAATCACAGAGGGCCATTTTTGTTTCATTCAAGCATTCACTCACTGTCATAAGAGATACTATACTCACGTCCGCAATAAAATCAAAATATTCATGAGAAACAAATTACATGATGTAGTGAACGAGCTTATTAGATATAAATGTTGGTGAATGAATGTGTAAATAAATGAGTAGTTTGGAGAAAATCATTACAAAAGTTAGACTCACTACTATAAACTAAATATTCATGCACCATCACTGCTCTCACTGTTAGATCAACAAACTACAATCTGTTCTGCATCGTGTTATTGTTTTGTTTCCCTTACATGATCCGACTTGACACTGATGTCTTTTATTTGACTGTCTTCTTGAACCTCTACACACTCCCGTCCAGGTTGCAACATTTCTTTCCTCCTCGCAAGGTGTTTCGAACGGAGTGCTTCTGCAACCTTCAGTAAGAAATCACGTCGAATAATTTTTACCTTTTGTCACCTCACGGTACAAAACACGGGCCTTTACGGCAGCTAAATCAGTGCAGACAATTTGAAAAATCCAACGCCGTGAGGGAGATTTAGTAGAATATCGTCTGACCATCTGGTCTACAACGTCTACACTACACTTGCTGCTGTTGTAAAACTTCACAGTTTCTGGTAGCATTTTGCCAACTGTCTCCACTTGAACAGAGGAATGCATTGAACTAAGTATAATGATATTTTTAGCAGATTTTCCTTTATACACTGTCAAGTTACAATCATCATATTTCAGAACTGCAGTATTGTGTATGTTTCCACGTCGACTTTTCACTACATCTGCAATTTCTTTTGTCGCACGTTTCACAGTAGCTACGATACTAGTTTTCTTGGTTTTAAATTTCTAGGCAAGTGACAGGGATGTAAAATAGTGGCTGTCGTTACGTTCCTCCCCTGGTCTTCATATGACCCGGCTAAACAAAGAACAACATTTTCAGCAATGGACACATCTCTCGGTCTCATATTAGTTTTTCCCAGGTACAGAAGAACATTTAGTACATACTTTGACTGCACATCAACTGCCAATCATAACTACTCCAAAATTATCTGGCTTATTTTCCATGTATTGTCTGTAAGACACGGTGATTTTTTTCGAAAAAGCTGCTTGTCAATGGCACAATTTTGCCTTCTTTATACACACCTTGAAATTCTCAATGAAGCAATCCCACACCACAGATATAGCTTCGAATTTGTCTCCATTTGATCTATCAGATCTTGTGCTTCTTTGACAAATCATATGAATCGTTCTATTGCTTTGAATCTTTACCGTGACATTGTTTCCCGAAAAAAATATGGTCCGTATGTTGCACTTCACAGAACGTCCACTGACCGTTCACTTCAACCAAGTGCTCCTCGAACATACAAAACTGCCAGGAAAGCCTCTATTTCATCAATAGGAATTGACCAGTCGTTTGTGTTAAGGTATTTTTTTCTTCCACCTCATTAATTTCCTTTACATGATGAAGCATGTAGTTATCAATGAGCAGTTTGAGGGCGCTGGGGAAAGAGTTAGAAATATATTGCCCACAAGATAGTTTGTGGGTCCTCCAGTTTCTTGGAGGACATTCTGTTGCTGATATCTGCCTGCTGCAGGTTTTCCTTGCGCTATTACTGTCCACTTTATCTCTCCCCGAACTTCAATAACATCATCCACTAACAAGGTTCTATCCCTTATCTCTGTCTGACAAAAAAGCCGGGGTTTACTACTGCATAATGCTACTGGCTGAAGTATGGTGCAACCATCTTCCTTACTCTCACTTGTTGAAATTGAACCGTTTACAACTTGAAGCACAAGACGGTTAGAAACTTTAAAATCAGAAAGGCCATAATCTTTCATTTTAACTAATATCAACGTACTTCTTCCGAAAGTTGCTCCGGTGTAAGTCCCTTTCTTTTTGACATGACTTAAAGCCAACGCAGTCGCTGATAATTATACACACTACGTGAGCCATTCAGACTGCACAGCAGGCAGGCTTGTGTTTTGTATATGAGAACGCACTCTTGCTTGGGGGAGCGCGATGTTGCCAGATAAGTCATTACATGTAAAAAAAAAAAAAAAAAACAAACTCTCTGCCGTTCTAAGTATTTTGTTTAACAAAATATATAGGACTTGACATAAATTCAGATACACATTCAGATTTATGATACAAACAAACAAGGTTTTGTAAGTGTCACATAGTGATGAGCAGTGGGAATATTCCCGGTGGGAAGAAAAATAAAAAATGGAAATATTCCTGGGTTTCCCTTGGCATATAAATTCTCGGGAAGGAATTTAATTTTATTTCTTAACTTTATTTTCCAAATGATAAGAAACGTATGACTAATTATTTATTTTAATTTATTGTCATTTACTTCTAGTTTTAAAATAAATTGTAAGTTAAAAAATAAAATTCGTTGACTATTCTTTATATAGCAAATTAATATTATGATTCTTAAAATTCCATTTCCGTTTGCACTAGTAAGTACCAAATACAAAGTTATAAATGATGGAAAAGAATCAGTGTGTAAAGTAATCTATAAATTCTGTAGAGAGAGAGATGAATACCATCAATAAACCCAGAACCACCGTCAGTGATTGATGCCGGACTGCCTTTTGTTTCTGATTCGAATTTCGCTCTCTGAAGCAGAATCAGATATTGAACAAAGAAATCTCTGTAGTAGTAAACACATTTAATTTTAAAATGTAATATTATGTTACTAAAATTAGTATTGCTTTTCAGGATGTTGCGTTAGTTCCGGTCTTTCCGGACCTGTGTTAATTAGGATTTGTTTGCTTCTTTGTACGTGTGTACCAAGCTTGCTGGCGAATTTTTGTAACACCATGTATATTGTTCAAGCACCGTGTTTATTAGCGTATCTTCTTAAATTAGAGATTTAATAGTACACTGTAAGAACACAGTAATAAAGCACGGTGTACCTTAAATGAGCATTCTGTATATATGCCACCCCTGCACTGGCAACGTTACGAATTTTTCGAGAGACTACGTACGATTTCTGTCAGTTACAAACCAAATTGTTTATAACATTTAAAAATTAATATGATTATATTATTAGTACATAACTGCTATCTGTTTTACACGTGTAAAAGTATGTGGACTGTCTGTACCAAGTTTTTTCTACACACTTACACATATAAAACATATTGTAAGAAACATACATTTATGCGTAGTCTCCAAATAGAATAAAATAATAATAAATTAACATAATACCGTTCAGAATATGCATTTTAAAGAATCCTCTGGAAACATCAGTAATAAGAATACTGTGGTAAAAACGAATTTTAATTTGAAATCATAATATAGTAATAGAATAAAGTGTCTTTGTGTTTGTAAATAAATTCCCGGAATCTTACCATTTTGGGAGCCTTCCCGGGAATATTCCCGAAAAATATCTTCCCGGGAATTTACCTATCATTGGTGTCACACTCCGATTTGCTTGTAACCCCGGAAGTGAACAGAGAAATCAAAAGTAGAACATACGTATTCTTTTTTTATATCTGCCAACATGGAGGATGAAGGGCGTAACCAGCACATAAAGTGCGAAATTAGGGAAATATGACAACTTTTAGAAGGGCCCTAACTAGCAACGAACAGTGTGGATTTGTTGAAACTCCTATAGTCAATAAAGGAATCAAACGAGTATGACAAGCGTTTTTTTCATATCAGCCAACGTGGTGTATGATGGGGCTAAGAACCTCCTAAATTTCGAACATTGAGCAATATGACATTTTTAGCAAGGTCATAACTGAGTACTCACAATGCAGATTTTATTGAAACTCCTGCAGTGAATAAAGGAATCAAAAGTAGAACATGTGTTCTTATTATATTGGCCAACGTTGGGGATGAAGGGGTAAACAGGCTCTAAAATGCGAACACATTTTCATAAGGCAATATGACGCATTTTAACAAGTCCATAACTATGAACGTACAATCCGAGTTTCTATGAAACTGCTGGAGTGAATCAATTAATCAAAAGTAGAACATTTTTTATAGGCCAACATGGGAAATGAAGGGAATAAACAGCCGCCTAACTAGAAACATTGAATATTGTGACACCATGTAGGAAAGCGATAATGAGCAACCCCCTTTTTAGATTCTTTATTCGCGTTTAAATTATTAGATGATGAAACAATAAGCGGAAAATATAGTGATAGTATTCCATACGTATGGCAAATAGCGAATCAATTGCGAATGTTGTGGCATCATTTCCATGCTGTGTAAGAAGTGCTATGAATTCTTATCACTATGGAGAAATATAAGAAAAACAATATATGGGTATCTTGTAAATATTAGCCAAGGTGAGCGATATAGTTGGAATTGTCATTTATGCCTGTTTTAGAATACAATATTTTGAGTGTTTAGAGTATGATTACATCACATGATACTAGAAGTTTAATAATAATTACGAAAATACAGAACACAGTTGACAGTAAATTTAATTCGAATTATCCTTGGTAAGAGTGTTACACATGGAATGTTTTGGCATTAATAAAAAGACAACCATGCCAGAGCAAATGGTCCAGTAGAGCACCATGTTCAAAAACAAATGTGCTGATTAGTTACTAGTACAGGCATCCGTAGAAAATTTCGAAGTATGTCAGAAAAAATAGATTGCTGTTATATGATTTTTGTCTTGTTGGAATTCAGATTACACAAACTCCAAGCCCTATAAAGATTAATATGTTGTATAATTTCCAGGAGATTATTATTATTATTATTATTATTATTATTATTATTATTATTATTATTATTATTATTATTATTATTATTATTATTATTATTATTATTATTAGAAAGATAAAAGTCGAATTAATTGTGGTTTGGAGGAGTGAGAAAGATGTTTAACCATTTAATGTGCTCTCGTATTTTCAAAAAAGAAGTCACGACCTACTTTCAGGGCGTCGTTTAGGGCACAGAGGGCAATTTCCTCTTCCTGAGTTTGAGAAACAATATACGTTAAGCAACTGTCTAACAAGTAAAACCCCTGAAAATCTTATGCCGGTGTGGGCCTTCCTCTTCCCCCAAGCCAAATCTGAAATTATTAAAAATGACACTCTGCTTGCTTTTATTAGATTTTCCCTTTTCTATTATTACAAAACATAAAAATATTCTCTATTTTGATGATACTATTATTATTGTAAAGTTACGAAAGACAACAAATACGAAATGAAATTAAACGACAAAATGGATTACATAAAATTAATCTATATACATTGTACACCAAGATTGTTCAGACTATTTCATAATTTTCGTATCACAACTTTCCCCAGAGTCCTCGTTTAAAGTATTTCTTTCTTTCTCTTGTTACTTAACAAGTCAATAGGAATATACGCACTTTGAGTCAGATGGAAATACGTTTTATTCATATAAGAGGACATGGAGTTTTATCAACGCGGAGCAGAAAATTTAAAACGGAAAAGTATATATCACTTACCAATAGCACAAGAGGCGACATTAAGAATTATCACAATAAAGATCACTATCAGTGTACCATCGTCCTTATATTTCTGATAACTAAAACAATTTCAGATTTCACTCACACAACTAAATTGTTTACTAAGTTTGATTTGAAGTACGAATTTCTATCCTTTATTATTCATTATACGAACCACAAATAATGATGTACTACTAACGTAGAAATTTTCCATATCTCGAAAATTTGTTTGTTTCATAATGGCTGTTTTCAAAGTCACGTATTTAATTAAAAAACACGAAATTTGCTTAATCTAAATTACTATATTCATAGAGTAGATTCACATAGCACACGAATAATAAACAATCAATACTTTATATGCGTTACTTTTTGAACAAAAATTGTACACGTCTTAGTATTTTTCGGAAGACATCCAACACAGCAGATATATTTTCTGTTTTGTTCTTTTCTACAGTTTCTTGATAGAGACTGGTCATGCATAATCTTCTTAATCGTTCTTCAGCCATGGTAGACCGTAACCAAGTTTTAACACGCGTTAATGTACTAAAACTTCTTTCAACGGTACAAATTGTAAGAAGAAGTGTAATAGAAATTTTAATTGCCTCATTTATTGCTGGTAAAATGTAGATTGGTCTATCAAGTCAAAAAGAGGGAGTTTTTCTAATTTGGCAGAATCCAGATTTCCATGTCTCCACAAATCAAACCAGCATTCTGCCTGAGAAATGATTTTTTTATATTGTACGTTCGGCTTATTTCTTCCATCTTCTGCAAAAACTCAGACTTAGAAAAATTTCTCATCTAGGATGGATGTAATGCAGAAAGAAACCTGGACTATTATCATCAGAAAATCAGTTATTTAGTGACTGTAAAAAAGAATCGATGTATGGGACAAAAATTGTTTTGCGATAATATTCTTCTGTGCAAGTGGAGGGGGGATTAGTACGATGAACTTGTCGAGACAAAGTTCTTGGAACTGTTGCGCGAATATCATTTTCTTTCGCTATACTTTTGCACTTTTCGAAAATCGCATAGAATTTTTTTTTTTTTTTGCGTTTACTCTGTGATTCCTAAATATACCAATCAACTCATTGATGTGAGACTTTGCTGCCATTAAGTTCAATTGTCTTCCTTGTAAAATTTGCGCCACTGACTCAAGATAGGCAGAACAATTACTGATAAGTACCAAACAAACTATGAAACTACCTGTATATCCTGCATAGAAAAGGCGATAAACATTGCTTCTTATATGTGAAACAGGAGGATTTATAGAGAATTCTCTTATTGCACACATTACTTGAACTTAGTGTTCAGAGAATATTCTTAAGCTATTGTATTTAGAAGTCCATCTAGTATATGAAATGAGTGAGATGCTACAAACAAGTTTCTTTCTCAATGGGCTTTCGAAAAAGAAAGTCATGATTCCTTTAACAGTGGCGACGGTGTTGTGTATATCGGAAACGGAAAACAATTTATTAACGAAAAGATTTAGCATATGTGAAGTGGAGTGTTAAACAAATGCTCTTTGACATTTTTACTAATAATACTTTGCACTCCATTCATACACCCTGCCTTGGTAGAACAGCTATCAAAGCCTTGTCCAACAAGTTCACGTTCAGATAAACCGGTCTCCTCTAAAACGTTAAGAATTGTCTTAGAATGTGTTCGGCATTGAACACATCTAATGGAATGAATCCGATGAAGTCTTCGCGTATCTCATTTTCACTGAAGTCATAAAATATAATTCCTATCGATAATTGTTCTATACTCGCAATATCGGCTGTCTCGTCTGCCAGCACGCTGTAGTACTTGTAAGACAGAATCTTAGGTTTTATATAATTTGGGGATAAAACATTACCGGCAATTGATATAAGCTCATTCTGAATACGTACTGACACATACTTTCAGCGACAGTCTCAAAGTGTTGTTTTAATAAACTATTGCTAGAACCCACCCTAAATTTCAGAAGATCATAGAAATTATTGGAATTGAAATCCTCCCCACTCAGAGATAAGTCATGTGTTGCAAAAGTACAATTGACTCAATAATATATTATAGCTTTTTCCTGCTCTATCCAACTTATTTGTGAGCTGCTTCCTTTACTTTCCGTGCAAAAGATAAAGTATTGTTAGTCATAACGTTTGAAAGAGCTTCAACACGTTCTGTGGATGGGATGTACCATTCAGATTTTTCGTATGAACGAGCACAGGCAAAAAGTCATTGTACTTTCGGAATGGAGTTACAAAAAGAAAGACATCTGAAATCCCCTTCTTATAGGTGACAGAAATAAACACAATACCCACATAGCCCTCCCTGTAGCTCTCTAAACTATGAAAGCCAAGGAAACTGACTAAAGCATTTGTATACAAAAGGCATCATCTTGTATAAAATTATACGTTTGGTTAGGCTGCCATGGAGATACTAGGAGATCATACCTGTCAGTGTCGCGAAACATGCCTGGGAATTTAAATCAACATAATTCCCTATATCTTTCGGAGTACAGCTTACCATGTCACTAGAAATACTCTCAGAAAATGTGGAATCAAATCTGGGACATCTGGAGGAAAATACACTCACTTCGCTGTCATTTGATAACTCAACTTCTCCATTATTACTTAACTCCACTTGGACCAACACTTACTGCAGAAGAAATATCTTTAGAGAAGGTAGTTTTTTTTTAAGAGTATATCATTCTTTGTTTGCTTTTTCCTTTTCCTGTCCATTGTTGGAGCAGGTAAAAAGGCTACAATTAGTTTAATTACACGCACAAATTAAAATAAATAGCAAACAAATGTCAGAAAGCGGTTTTCACACAGTGAAGAACTCAACTGAACTAGCTTGACCTCTTTTACTTGAAACATTGACCACAAATAGAAATTGAGAATGCCTAACTGGCAACAGATGGCATATTTTATTTACATCACTTTTTTTATTTGCCGAAAAACATTCCTGACATGGATATTTAGTAGGCAAGTCATTTATCCAACCTTGAAATATTGATTAGCGAGTAGTCATTATTGGCGACAAGGGGCAGATCATAGCTTTATCGGTCTTGCTTTTGAATACGGGTACTGGGGAGGAGAGAGTCATGTCCCTCCACTATTTTTAAAGATATTCCGTTTTGCGTGCATGTCCTTGCTCTCCTAGGAAGACATAAACAGCAAAATTGATTGATTTATAGAGGAAACCGCCCGCTGAATTCAAATATTTATTTTCAATTGTGCACTTGACTCAACCCAACTCACGTGGTTGTAGGGATTTCAAATAAGCAACGCAGAGATATATATAGAGAGGGATCAATGCATATTTTTATCGACAAGTATGTCTCCTCTCCTTTCTTCAAAGAAGTTTTGGTCACTTGGGACGACGGAGTAATGCTACTTTGTTTTTCTGACATTTGACTTGGAAGACCAGCCAAGAGGTATAACTTTCGGTTATTTAACATAGTTTCGTTTCTACAAAGTGCCGAAAGCGTAGGAAAATGAATTTCGGATGCCAATAGTTCTGAAACCATCGAACGTAAAGAGGGCGGTTAAAAAATTAACTGAAGAAGTCATACCTACTGTATTGAATCATGCATGTATCATAATCCAAGCGTGCAGGCGCAAGGAATTACCCCAAAAAGTGTAGGAAGCCAGGATAATATGCAAATGAAAATTGGCCGAAATGGATATGAATTCACAGGGTTTCTACGAGGTAATTGGTTTGTATTAAGTCCATATCTTGAATAAATACAAAATGGCTTTTACAACTTCATGCCTGTTATGTGTGGTTGCCTAACCTCCAGGTACGGATGCTGACCAACTGTGACGTTCTGCGTATTAAGTGTAGCACATTTGTAGCACAATGATGTAGAAAGACATCTGGACGTCAGTAGGGAACAACAGATGAAGCAGAGTGATTCACATATGTGGAAACACGTAATAAAATATCCACAAATGCACTCATTATCAGTAAACGTTAGTTCAAAGGATGAGGAAATGTAAGGAATAGCATCAGGAACATAAAAGACATTACCAATTCACCAATGATATTCAATCAAAACCATGCAATATGATGCTCACGGTTGCATACAAATAAGAATGAAACAACTGAGGCCTAACTGAAATTGTGCAGGGGAATGAAATAAACTGGGGAATCCAACGGAATGGTACTAGTGGAATTGCGTTATCTATACTGAAATGTGGACAATGTGTGTATTGATACCGACATGTATCTAATGGACAAATGAGTACATGTCCCACTACTGCTGGGAAATTGTCTCACGTGTGAGAAATAGGAAATTGACATTATGTACTTTACTACTACCCTTGGTTCATATTGTAGTGTAACGTAAAGAATACTATTGTATCCATGTTCTAACTCTACTAGAACATTGACCCATACACGAATCATAATAGAATAACTGTAATATGTTTTTGTACACATCGGTCACTTTCTGGTACAACGTAAATAAAACACAATTTAATTCATGACGCCGTTCGTCCGGAACATTCTCCCACACTCGAAACATGGGAAATAACTCACTACATTCTTCAAGTACACATGGTTCAAATTCTGATAAGACGTAAAAATAACAGCATGTAAGCACGTCCCACTTCTTGTGATTTAATATTACGCACTCAAATTATATAAAAATAATTCGTATAGTGCACATCACAACGAAAAATAAAAAAAAAACAAATTTGCACAGGTCCCACTACCGCTGGAAAAGCACCCAAAAGAAAAGAAAATGGCCTGAAGAAAGGGGAAGCAAAGAACGATTAACAATTAGAGAACAATTAACAATAAGCTTCAGGATGTGAACTACCTGTAGTTTGTACACTGAATCAAAACGGATATTCCTCCCTAAGTGCTCTAATTCCACTACTTAGGGTCCAGGTTATTTTCAGTTATTTGAACGCCTGCACAGATGTAACCCAACTTTTACCTAACTTTTCTCGGCACTGACAGCAGTTGGTAGCACTGGGTCAGGTGTTTATGCAAGTAAAATTGTGAGTAGATGATGCAAGAAACATATCTCCATTCCGAGATGAATGTCAGTGATTCAGAACGTCTTGTCCAATGAACATCATATGTTAATCTCAATATTGCTGTGTATGTAATATATTTTTTATTATATACTGTATATTCAACGAAATACAGCATATACACTGATCACAAATGAATCAGAAAATTCTTCAGGCGAAAATATCAAATCTAGAACAACTGCTGAAAATAATTTTGTAAATGACCGTATCCATTGGGACACATTCTCCAATTCTCCTTATTCCATCAACTTCTTTTTTTCAGGAAAGAGAAGGTCTTGTTTGTCACCTCAGTATGCATTGAAATTGAAATTGAAACAGAAATACTTGGAAAAGTTTCAGTCTGGCCGGGATTCGAACCAAGGTCTACCGAATAGAAGTTCAATTCGCTAACCACTTTTTAAACATTTTTTTATTACCTAATAGAGTTGGATATATACTATCATTAACACAACTGCAGAACAATGTAAATATATACAGCGAATAATGCACATAATAACTCAAAAGGAAAGAGAAAAGAAAAATATTTGATTATGAAACATAGATACAAATGTTACAGTTTACTCTTGACTTCTTTTTCTAATTGTTTATGATTCATGTACCGAGTACACAAGCTTTACAAATTACTCAAAACTCATTGGGATAACAAAGGAGTATAACTTACTTACGCATTATCAAGAAAACGAACAAAAGTATATGTTTTCATAAGGGAACTCATTTTGATATATTTACCATTAAGATATTAAATATAAAACATAGGGCTTCGTGCACTTCCTGCACTTTCCTAATTGTTTGAGCTATAAGCCAGGTAACAGAATTGTATTTCGCTTTTGTATACAGAGAATATTCCGGTCGCAACAGGAGAGTGACTTTGATTTACCGATCAGGTTGGCGCATAATAAGGCCCAAACACCGTTGCAATATATACCAGACGCTGTTTTGCTGCTCAGACATGTGGCTAATCTAAGGCTCAACGAACCAGTGACACGATAGAGACAGCATATTATATCAGCACTTAACCTACATTTATTTCGTTTTACTTTCTTACGTACAATATTATTAACTACTCTGTACCCGAAAGATTTATTTTCTGTTGTTAAATATTTTGAGTGTATATTACGAAACATTATATTCCAATTGTATTCTGGTTTCCTTTCTATCAATTCACATGGTGATACGTGATGTAAGTGGTGTATGTATCATTGCTTACTTGTTAAAGTGAAAACATTAAAGTGAAAACATTCGATGATTTTGATGCATATAGGCACATATGATACTGCTTAAATAAGCGCAGGTTGAGGGGAGGGAAGCGATCGACAACGGCAGTGTTGGATCGATCGTGTCTAATAAATACCGCAGTAAGTCATAGCCTTGGTTTGACAAAGTTCTAACTGCATGTGTCTATATTTTGTGAATAACGCATTTAATTTTTTTAAAGCTATAGTAGTTTTATTGACTATAGTAGTTAGTAAAGATCCTAACTAATCATTATGATGCTTTTACACAATGATTTACTGCCTACACGGTTCACATTTAAATAATTTATATTGGAAATGGGGATTAACTCTTTATTTTTGACAATCAGTAAACTGCAGTTAGAACCTTGTCTTACTGAAACGATCATTTTCAGAGGCACAAACTTCACTTAGAACATTGTGAAACCAAAATGACGAAGAAACAGGCATCATTTAGGACAATAAGGGTGTTACTGCAACTGGGTAGATTAACTAATATTATTAATTACATGAAATATGTGCCGAATACTAGGTACACGTTTAACAATCCAGTATAATACTTCCTGTCTTCCAGGGGAATGAATAGACGGGACTTTTTAATATATTTGTCTTTAATTCCTGAAATCTTCCATAACTCAAACTACTCCTGAAACATGACACTTTAGCCTATAGTCTTGGGGTTTCTAGAAATATGATGCTTGCTGCATAAACAGGTTCCTACCTGTCATGGCTTGATTTGCACAATACGGTACTGAATTTTTGAGATAACGTCAAGTTAGCTTCTTAACTGAATGGAATGGTTTTGTAATTTAGAAGTTTTGCTATCTTCTCAAAGTCTTTATAGTCACTCGGCCTCATCTGAGCAACACGGTATAGTTTGTGATGGTCTAAAATTTTAGTATTTTACGAGACCCAAAAGAGTGTAAAAGTCCGTCTTGATCATTGATTTTTTCATTCTATTCTGAACGTGATCTACTTCCTGAATAAAGGAATGTCCTGGAAGAGAGTATTTCATTGAAACAGAATTGATGTTCGGATTTTTCTCCAAAAGTAGAAAACTGTATATAGTATATGGGAATTGTGGTTTTGTAATACACAGGAATCGGACCAAGTAGTTAGTTCTGTGATTTCATTTTCTTCGAGCACTGCGTCTAATATTCTCCTGAATGCACTCGCAATGTCATTACCTGCATGCCCTGCCATTGCTTCGTTCCAGATAGCAAAATACACTGTTTGGTTAGAGTAAAGTATGCGAACAAATTGTAAACATTTTACTTTCTCTTATAATATAAACTACCGATATCTGCTGGGAGACATATCACAATGTTTTGCAAATCGAAGACAATGACTGAAAGATCTTTCTTTTCTTTTTTTACTTTTTCTCTGTGTTGTCTCATTTCTTGCTAGCGCAAAATATGCGTCTCATAAATGTTCTTTCTCTCACCACTTAAGGTTTTAGTCTGTTTCGCCATCTATATGCCTCGCACACATCGAATCTGCCACTTTTTGACAAATGAAAATCTAACTTAAACTCCGTTACATATATTCGGCAGTACATTGATTTCTTAATTGGTGTTTTGTTTTCATTCTGGCATTTTTTAAAGATACATTTTTGTAATGTTCAGATGACTTCCGAGGTACACTCTACTGGTATCAGCTCGGTAGTAGTGGGATTGCACTGTTCAGAAAGATTTCATATCTTCTCTTGCATAATCTGTTTCACCCTCTGGCTTCCAACGACTACTACTGTTTTTTCCTCTTTGATTTACAGCAGGTGTGTTTGTATTCATAGTTTTAGTTTCGTCTGCAACAGGGTTTTGAAATATGTCAAGGATGGACAAATAAAATATTTTGCACACTTGAACGTGTTCTCCTTTAACATTGAAGAAATAATGAAATTAATACTGCTACCAGGCGTACAACTGCGGCAGAACGCGAAGATACGCTGTCCCTCAACCTCGAAAAATATATACGCAGAGTTTAGAGCCTTGCAACAAGTATTTATATATTACACATTCATCAATCCGGTTTAACATCTACTCAGAGATACTGTGCGAAAAATATAAAAAATAGTGCAAGAAAAGTATTTACTTCTGAAGCTAAGTCAATAGAATAAATGTTACATTTTAATTATCACCTTAAGGCAAATAACATAGAAAGCACACACGTATATTATAAAAATATTGCAATACTTCTGTAACTTACAGCTTCTCAAGTTGCAGTTAGCACCTTGTGAAACTGGATACTATTTAATATAAAAGAGTCAGAAGCAGCTAGAACCTTCTGAAATTAGTAGACAGTCTATTTTACATGTTACAAAAATAAGAGTTATATATTTGAATAGGGCTCTATTTCTAGTGTAACGTACTGTATATAACTAAATTATGTCAAAAATGTCAGTTAGAAGCTTATCAAACTAAGGCCACGAAGTTTTTAGGCGGGAGAAATTATGTCTTAAAGTAAGGAGTCAGGTTACGTCGGATAAACAAACTCTCACCCTTGAACTGCACATGAGTCATGTTAATGCCTCCGTTTGCCTAATAATTATAATTACTTGTCCATTCCGCTAGTATACTCGGTCACTGAAGACCACCAGTAACAGACAATTGATTTTTACTATATTTATGCTATGTGCCTAAAGCGGTTTACTCCAACTATCCAGAAACACGTTTTTATCTCTAATGTGTAGGGTTGAGCGTGTTTTCTGAATGCGTGATATCAAAATATGCTTCTGAAGACTGGTCAATTTGTTTATGTTTTACTTTCAATGCGTCAATTTTCCTTTTCCATTTGTTTCTGTTACTTACCTTGAATGAGTATCTCTAAGTCAAAAGAAAAACTTGAAGCACATTTGGATATTCATTCCTTTTTGAAATTGTTATAATAGCAACAGGATGTATACTACTACTTCGCTTTCGAAACACGCAGCCTATGAGATTTGGATGAGCTAACTCCTGGAAAAACTACATTTTTTGAATCACAGTAATATATAAATTATTATATAGAAATGAATGTAACGATTCTTGCATAATCACCACGGCTAAATTGCAGTCAAACAAGATTGATTTTTGTATACAGTTAGCCCTTAATCCAAACCGGGATGTTATCATATTGCTTTAATTATAATAATATCCTAAGGGATAGTGGGGATGCGAATATTTGTGAAAAAAGTGAATATCATACAAGTCGTTAAACTTATGGAGCTGAAATTCAATATATTAACTCTTTATCGAAAACGAACGGAACATCTTCTAGCATTTATCAACATTCTCCTTTATGGGAAGGGGTGGCACTTACTTCATATGGTAAATTAATAGTAGGTTAGTTTGTAAAAATAATCGAAAAGTGGCTATTAGTACAGAAACAAATTTAGAGAAGAAATACAGCCGGATTCGTAACCGGCGGGAACTAATGTGGTTCGAATTCATGTTAGTATATAGGTTCTCGTCTCATACATTCTTCCTGCTGAAATTATCGTTAAACTCAAAATCACCTCAACTCATCACAACAAAAATATAGTGCTTCCCATCATATATCCATATATGCTTACCACGCGCTGTATAATAATTGCTGAAGCATGTTTATTATATGGAGCGCTTAGAGCAAAGGACAATCAACCCATATAATAATAATAATAATAATAATAATAATAATAATAATAATAATAATAATAATAATAATATGACGTGTTAGAAGCCCCGTAAGGGTTTTTTAGCTTCTGTTCCCTTACCCAAATTTTTCTGCACATTTTATATGACCAACTTCAATATGCTGGCTAGTGTAGCGCGCAAATACTAAAATCCTTGGGATCGGTGTAAATGCTGCCAGCATTTCCTCTTTGGATATTAGAAGTTACGACATGGAAGAATAGTAGTAATGTAAAGCGGGAGAAGTTAAGAACAACCAGGTAGGCTCAACTTGAAGAACGTTTCATGATATTTTCCTCATTGACGAAGGTCTATTAAACTACGTTTTGAGTTAAAGAAAGAAATTCCAAGTAAGTCATTGTCACAATCATAAGGAACGTCATCTTATCCGAGCATTAGTATTTTGTATAGTCTTACATGCAACGTTTTAACTAGCTAAATGTTTAGACAAAAGTTGAAGTGACGCTGTAAATAAGTGGTTAGTGTATTGAATTTATAATTTGGGGACAAGATTTCGAATCCCGGCCAGGTTAAAACATTATCAAATGTTTCGATTTTAATTTCGATACATACTCAGTGTGACAAGTCAGATGTTCTCCAGAAAGAAAAAAATGTTGTAATTAAGAGAATTGTAGAAGGTCTCTCCATGGAGGCAATCACTTTCAAACTTATCTCCAGCAATTGTTCTAGATTTGATATTTTCAGCTACTTTCATGCATATCCCGATTTATGCGTCCTCAGTATTTTTATTTATCAGAACATACAGCATATAAAGAAATAATACATTGCACACACAGCAATACTGAAATTAATATATGGTGTTCTCTGGAAAACGCGATCCGAACAATACTGATTCATCTTAAAATGGAACAGTGTTTCGTTAGCCACCTACTTTACAATTTTACCCGCACTACCACCTGGATCAGGGCTACCAACTGCTGTGAGTGAAGATAAATGTTAGTTGTAAGTTGTCTTGCATCTGTCCAGGCGTTCTCACAACTGCAAATGACCTCGACTGCAAGTAATGGAAGTAGAGCATTTAGGGGGGGGGGGGCATTTTGTGGTTTAGTGTAACAAACACTCAAATAACTTATGCTGTACGGAGAAAGCCTTACAAATACTGTAATATCAGAGACGTCGTTGGAAGTTTTCGACATTGACGTCAATACAAAGATGACATCAGCGCAACACAGCGTGTCTGGTGGACGCAAATCCTTGTAGCTTTTCACTAATGATCCCAACAGCGGCAAGTATGCGAGCAACGAGGTCCTCAGGACTAACCACGGGGGTCATACATAATCCATTTCATTTCTGCCCACACAAAAATCGTCGGTTTCAGGTCGGGTAACCGACGTGGCCACGGAAGAGATCCACCCAAGACAATTCAGTGATCGCCGATAATGTTGTTGAGTACGGCCCTGATTTTCCGGTCAAAATGCGAGAAGGCACCGTCGTGATTGAACCTCATACGTTGTCTATCTGCGAGCGGCACGTTTCCTAAAAGTTCTGGCAATACGTCCTGAAGAACGCGCAATTATTGCCACCATTTAAGGTAGTAAGCAAAATATACGACCCTATCAAATAGTAACCTACGATGCTGCATCACACATCACTGCGTACCGGTGTTGTTGATGGCCCACAAGTATTGTGTGTTGATTGTCCGTATCCCAGACGTGACTGTAGTGGCTATTCAAGATGCCATCTCTAGTAAACATGGACACATCCGTCAACAACACTATTGCTGGAAAATCTGGAATGGCATGTGTTTGTTGCACATACCATTGAAAAAAATTCATCCCTTGGGAAAGTCTGTAGGTAGTATGTGCTGCATATTCTGCAATTTGTGCTGCTATAAACCCTCTTTCTAAAGAACGCGGAACACATTAGTATTATGGGTTTCTCTCTTCTGCGCAATAGAACGTGTGGTAATGCCAGGATCGTCCAATACAACATCAAACACCTCCTCTTCCAATTGCACACTGCGCACTATGCGAGGTCTTCCACAGTTACACTTACGACGTAGTAGCTGCGACTTTCACGCAGTCGAGCATCAAGTTGTGCAAAAAGTGTATGTGCTGGTAGAACCTATTTGGAAAGCGTTTCTGATACATACGCTGTGCTTGACGATTGTTTTGGTGTACCTCCCCGTAGATTAGATGCATATCGACAAGCACGTAGGTAGAATATTCCGTCATTATCTTGCTCCAGAGCGTATTAATACGGGCGGTGGGGAAGCTACGTCCAAGTGATAGATAACGTCTATTTTGTTTCGCAACTACGTAATGTCACATAGGTGTTCATACAGAAAAAAGGAACACTTGAATACACACGTAAAGTTGAATACTTCTTCGTGCAATTCAGCGACACACACAACCCAGGCTAAACTCAGAACAGCAAAACTAAAGAAGTACACGACGATCAACTGTCGACTAAAAGAGTTGCTAGGTGTATTCACCAATGCTAATACGTCCTGACATACTTAGCAGACATATGCAAATTTCCCACGTCTCTAGTGGCGGTTCCTGTATTACGTAGCTGCAATTGTTATTTACATCATTTAATTTTATTACTACATCATTTCGTTTTTAGTCGGCACGTATAGGCGTGTCGTCTAGATGGCAAGGCAATCGAATTTTTAGGGATTGCGGATTTCAATCCATTTCGGACATTGAGCTTTTTGTTGTATTTTTCACCTTGCATTTCATTGTCATCTATCGTTCTTCATACTTGTTCGGATTCCACTTTACACGGTAGGTCCCGTCCTATATTGGAGCTAACATTGGATGTACAAATGGCATAATTCAATTTTGTTTTTCAAATGCATCAATCTTTTGTGATACTGCCGACATTTTTCTATGTTATACTATCGGTGGTATTTTGCATTTGAATTAAATTCATAATATGAGACACATATTCCCTTTTTACCCTTTGTTGCCACATATCAGATTTCCCCATTGTGCATTTTCAGCTCACTAAGCTCTACAATGCACAACACCTAGCCACTACACTTCACTGTTATGGTTAGTGATAATACTGTATTTCAAATCTATGCACATTTTGTATATGGTGCTATTTCAAACAAAATATATCTATGCTGGGTCGGCAACACTGCCTCATCTATGGCAACACTGATTGTAGTTTTTGATAAGGCACTTTTCACACTATATTGTGGAACTTATACTTTGATTGCTTTAACAATTTTTAAGATATTTACATGAAACGTATACATTTTCATTAAGTAATTTTTTCGATACTCAAATTTTGAAGCCCCATAGGTCGTATAATTGTGGTCCATAACACTTTAAATTTTACTTATTTTAATTTTTCATAATGCTTTATTAGATATGCTGTGTGGTATTCAAATTTGAGTGACAATTTGTGGGCCCCTCCCTTGTAAGGTTCGAGGTAGGGGCGTATCAAGAGCGTTTTTCTTAATCAGATAAATTTTATGAAAGTTATCTTAACACAGGGAGACAAGCAAGTACTTAACTTTAGTTTGAGTAAAGCGTTAAGAGATCGTT
Source organism: Thermobia domestica (assembly GCF_964235325.1). NCBI lineage: Eukaryota > Metazoa > Arthropoda > Insecta > Zygentoma > Lepismatidae > Thermobia > Thermobia domestica. The sequence goes on from NC_137455.1 coordinate 306,627,001, forward strand.
GTACTTGCCACAATAAATTCTGCAAGTCATCGCATTAAACTTTATCACTTGAATTTCTTAAACTAAATCGTACTATTCTGAACTTGTTACTGAAACCTTTATTTGTGAAATATAAATAAAATGTAGGTTGATATTGAAGAAACGTTTGCCCGAAGAAAACTCACCCCAAACCTATACTATACTCTAACATAAAAAGTAAACTACTATGTGTGCATGTTTTATGAAAAGTAATTAATAATATTTTGTTATTAAATACATTTTTATTTATTAAATATGAAGAAAATCGCCTGACTCAGTTTAAAGAAAACCGCAGATAATTCAATTTTAAGAGTGAATTATTTCCCCTGAGAATTTTAAATGAGAAACGAATTATTCCATATTACTTGGTTATTAATGAAATGTTTAATTTTTTTGGACATCAATGAGATCGCAATCGCCTGCATCGTTTCACAGAAAATAATCTAAGAAAACTTACTGCAAGTATAATCTAACCCTTATAGATTTTTGAATAAAAATAAGTTGTCCCATGTTGGTAGGCATTAATAAACATTCATCTATCAAATATGGGCAAAATCGCCTTGTTCGTTTTCTAGAAATTTGTCCGTAAATAATTCACTCCTAAGAGTTCATGTTTAGTACCCTATCCTCTTTTCGAGGTAGGAAGGAAAGTCGAATGCCCTGCGGAGTCATAGAAAACACTTAAAATTAAAATTTGGTTAAGATACGTTGACAAATATGGTTTCTAGGGAGGTGTACACCAGGACGAATGAAGAAACGAACAAACGGACTGACAGATGTCAAAAAAAAATATTTACCGATAACACTCTTTGAAATCACGACTTAATATTTTTCACGGTAACCAGATATTCTTATGTCCTATTGTCCCTGGAAAGCAATAATATCAAAAAATACAAAGGCTAATCTGAAAAGCTCACAAAGGTAAGAAAACATCTTTTTAGTGTTCATATCTGTGTACTTGTAGATAAACTTAACCAAACAAAATTACTTAATATTCCTAAAGATTGATTTTGTAAGATAGGCATCCCACGTATCAGGATGAAACGGTTACTAAAGTCTATCCTCATCATGTTTTTCGTTATGACACTAGGTGGACGACAGCAGAATGTATTGTGAAACTAGACTAATGTTTAGTTTCGTCTGAACAGGGTTTGGCCCAGGAAGTTGCACATTACTTTGCTATGTAACTTTTGCTAAGAAACTGATTAGAAAATATTAACCAAGTTGTAAAGTAAATGTACCTATATGAGCTTCTTTCTTCTACAGGTATTTATCAGTTCACCTTATGAATTTCCACAGAAATTAATTAACTATTTTACCTATTTACCGTCGAGAGAACTAAACACTGTTGGTTATTTTGTAGTTCCGTTCTCAACAGTAAGCTCACAAAATTTGCGAAAGCTATCAGTCAAACAAAGAAACTGCTTATTCACAGAAGAGAGGAAGCTGTACACCAATAACATTTACTCTCAAGTTTCATGTAGATTGGACTTCAAATATAGAGAAGCTATAGACAAATGTAGATGCTCACCTCAACTTTTCTTTAATTCTGGTAAGCACCATTAATCGTTCCACTTTTGTATGACTTATTGCTAGAAGTGTGCCATATTACATGTCTTATAAAACAGTGTATCCAACTTCAAATTTCAGCTAGCTTATTTTTAATATACTAGTAATAATTTTGGATTTATTTTACATTTTCCTACGGATTATTAGGCTCGCAACTGCAGGTTGACAAACGTACATATATTTACGATATTTCGTCAGTAGCTGTGCAAGATGAGAAAGTTTCGTAACAAAACGAGAGGATTGACTCTTAAAAATAGAAAAAAATTATTACCATACTATTGGGTAATACATAATAGTTTTATAAATCGTGGCAAGCCGTTAAATAAAGACAAAAAGAGAAAAGAGAAAATATATACGCAATGACAATCTGGAAATAATATGTTCAATAATTATTGAAGAAACGTCTAAGCATTTTGCATAATTGAAATAACTCTATGTATGAATTCTGAAGGTATGTTAGAATTTATGTTAAATATAAACATACACATTAAATAATGGCTTTAGAGCCATTTAAGAAGTTGTGCTCAAGCTTCTAAGTTAATAGCCCAATAACAAACAATACAAAATTGAAAGGAATCTTAGAAAAAATGAAATGAAATCTATCTAATTTTACGTCCCACGTGTATGCTGGTTAGGCTAAAGGTGACGGTAATTATGAGAGATAAGTGAAATGGTGGAATGAAGAAAGTGCGAGGAAGCGAAAAAAACTGAGAAAACCTATGAGCACGGTGTTTGTCAAGCATAAAGACCACACGGCGCGAGCTGGGATCGAAATAGGAACCCAAAGCACCAGATGTGAACGCTCTACCACTGAGCCACCACGCCCCCTGAAGTAACCTTAGTATGTGATAATAACTTTAATGAATATATTACGTACGTGGTTTTTAAAACTCAGGTATGTATAAGTATACTGTCTCATTTATTTTAATTAATAAATATTGTGAACTTAATATCCCCGGTAACGGAGACTGTACCTTATCTATAAGTAACTATTTATTTCTTTTAATCTCAAAAGAAATCTTGAGTAATAAAATGTTACACGTAGGCACACGAAAGGTTTGTAGGGGAGATTTTCATTATATCGAAATTTTTAAAACTATAAGTAGTGACAAAAAGGGAAATATAAAAAATAATTATTATCGATAAAAATTATAAAGAAGTATGTTTAGCAGAAGGGGTCAAGATGCACGTAATAAACACAAAATGTACAGGAGAAATGGATGATGCAAGTACTTAGGCATAACATAGCATAACCAAATCTAATCTAAACGAACTAAACTAATTAATACTGACCTGAACTAATCTAAACTAAAATAATATTAATAGAAGTAAGCGAAATTCTATCATTTTTGGGGCATGCCATAAATCAACAAATCAAGGTTGCTCAGATGTCTTAGATTGTCTTCAACTTTTGTACAAATTTTGTGGTACCCAAACATAACACACTTGTAAAATTTTAAAGTCCTCACTCAAAGGAGACTCGTGTAACTGCCATTCAAAATTTGTTGAGGTTTTGTGAAGTACGCCCCAACGCACAGTATTTGAAACCGCTACATCTGTGGACATATTGAAGCTATTTATAAATGGTTTTCATTAAAACAATCTCAGAAGTTGTAGCACTTAAAGCATTGTAGCAATGATCTTTCGAAGTTTATTCAACCAAATGAATTTCACCATCAATAAGAAAAAAGAGAGAAAATAATGTCAAAATTGGGCAAGTATTTCTGAAAAGGATCACCTTACTCCAACCTCATATGTTCTATATATGTAGTTCAGATGTTCGTTTTTAACATATAAAAATTAGGAGTGTTTTTTTTTCTTGGTATGTTCAAGAAAAACAAATAATGACACAATGTAAGTCGGCGGCGGATTTAGGCACTTTTTGCACAAACCTCCAAATTTCCAATGACTATTTCCAGTTTTTCACGCTGAATATGTATATAATTGTCAAAACTGAGATGATTTAATAAATAAATTGTGCCAAAACTTTAAAAGTTCATATATCATTGCAGAAAGAACTCAGATTCTGTCATTAGTTCCCAAATCATGGTATATATTATGAAAACTGTTCAAACGTTACAAACAACCGAAGATGTCGCTCGTAAAGCCCAGAAGATCAGAACGATGCAGTTACATACAGTTCCCTTTTATGCTTTCCAAGTTACTGTTCTGAAGTATGTTAACGACGTTCTTCGCCAAATTAAATACGTTATCTACATTAAAGGTGGATCAGCAGCCCGACACAAAAACTATAAAGAAAACTTTGTCAACTTATGCCTTCATGAGTGCCTTTGGACTCTAGTGTGAGTGGAACTATTTTACCACAAGCGACGACAAAAGTGTTTACGATGGCGTAGGTGGGACGCTGAAATTTCTAGCTAGACATGCTAGTTTACAAAAAACACTGAATAACCGGATAGGTTACTGTTGACGATTTCTTCCAATTTTGTCAAACAACAACCAACATCAAACTTTGTGTGTGTGTGTGTGACAGGAAATGTTGAAAACGTTCAACAAATGTTTCAAAAGAGACTGGCAGAGCCATCACGTTGCAAGGGACGCGTGAAATCATCATTATAAACACATCAGCTTGTCAAAACTTGAAGTCAGTCGTGTATCTTCTTCAAAGACAACATTCACTCTAAATACTCAATCAGAATTTAAAAACATTAGCAATTTATTGCGAGCATTTGTGGAAACAAATGTTGGATTGAAAATAGTTAAGGATTCACAGAAACATCGTGATATCGGAACATGTGAATGTCCTTCACCTCCATGGACCCAAGAAAATGTTTTTTCTGGCCAACCACACTTGACACAAGCTGGATCCCATACGAAAACTGCATCATTAATTTTGGAATATCCAGTACTTGAACTGGTATAGGCACAAATTACTAGATTTCTGAAAAGGAAATTCAAGCTATTGACAAGAGGTTCCCTGAAATTGGTGATAGAAGATCTTAGAATCAATATTTCAAATTGCTTAAAATCAGCCAAACATGTAAATATTATTTGTGTATTAAATAACCATAGTTCATTATTGTTCAGTATTTCATTAGTTAAATCAAAAACTACTATGTACGCATATTGGTTAAAATAACTTCATAATTTGCATTTAAGATAAGAGTTTCTAATTTTCTCATAAGTATCATCAGCCTTTGCAAAGGAATATACTTAGAAATGTAAGTCGCATTGCTAGAAAATTAAATAATGAGACTTGATTTTTTTCCTTCAACATACCAGGTAACATCCTCCTATTTTTTAAATGATAAACAGGAATAAAAGAGACTTTTATTAAAAAAATAGGTTTATGTTAGGTGGGTCTTTTGCAGAAAAAATGTCAAATTTTGACACTATTTTTCTACTTCTTTCTCTTTGATGGTGAAATTCATATACTCACTTACACTGAATCCAGCATTTCAGGGCACTTCATCACTGTTGGAAATTCTGTCACTAAATTAAAGTTGTATAAACGAATATTACGTTCTTTTTTAGAATCACGTTTGGCTAAAATACCCTTCTCTTTTCTGACCATGTGAGCCTAACGAACGAGATACTCGGTTGTTTAAAATGTTTCAACAGTTTTCACATTACACACCATGATTTTGGAACTAATGACACAATGTGACTACTTTCAGCGATGGTACTTGAAGTTTCAAATTTGTGGCACAATTCATTTGCTAAATCGCATCAGTCTTGAAAATTATAACTCATATAGTCCCCCTCAACTTACATTGTGTCATAATTTTTCTTCAACATTCAAATAAACACACTCCTACTTTTTATATCTTAAAGAGGAACATCTGAGCTACTAAATTTAAAACTTTGAGGTTGTTGTTTGGTGGGCCTTTTTCAGAAATACTTGCCGATTTTTGACATTGTTTTTTCTTCTTTTTTCTCTTTGACGGTGAAACTCATATGTTTAACCACACTTGGGAAGTTCATTACTACAATGTTTTATTTGCTACAATTTCTAAGATTGTTTTACTGAAAGCCATTTTCAAATAGCTTTAATATCTCCACATATCTAGCGGTTTCGGTACTTTAAATCGAGTGCGGACTAAGGTGTTTTTTGCACCAAACCCTCAAATTTGGAATAGCTCCTGCAAGATTCACCTTTGAGTTAGAACTGTAAAATTTTACAGGGTGTTATGTTTTGATATCATAAAATATGTACTAACTTTGAGGAAAATTTAAAAGATATGAGCCACATTTCATCTTCAAATTTGATTGCATCTGGAATGACTCTTTTTGGAAAATTATGCAGGACCACTACACTAACATAATATAACGTAACCTAAACTTGCATAAACTAACCTAACCTAAACTGACCTAATATGAACAGTAATTACCAAATCGTAGCATTTTTTTTAGAAAAATGACTGGACCTCTTCTGCTAAACATAGGCCATTTTTAAAAGGTATTTCGGGTTGTCAAATGTAATAATATAGATTCACTAAATTTAATTTCTAATTTCTACTAATTACTTGGAATGGACTTGTGGCATGTATGACATGAGACTCAATAAGCATAATACATTGTTAACACGTATATTAATGACAGCAGAATGTTCCAGTAGCGCTATTTGCATACGGGATATAATAAAGTATATCAATATCGACTAAGTTATATTATGTATGATTTGTTTTGTTGTAAGTAGTAATAGCCTACTGTAAAGTGTGTCGTAAGGATAAACTATTTTTAAATATATCCGTAATCTTTTGTAAGGCAATACATGACCGTTATTTCACATAAGTAAATCTAACAAGAATGTATTAAAATCTAGGGTAAAGTAAAAAGGACAGAATAGGAAGAGTAGAATAGAGTATGGTAGTGTAGGATAGGATAGAGTAGTTACAATAGATTGTAGTAGGGTTAGGTTAGAGAAGATTAGGTTAGAGTACAGTAGGATAAGATTAAGTGTAGTACGTTTAGGTTAGGGTAAGGTTACTCAATTGGAACTATTTCTGTGAAACATAATTAATGTACGTTTCTCCCAAAACTTCTATCACGTACCCTTTACCAGCACCACATCTTTCAGCGCTTAACACGATTTTACGATTACTACTTGGTCAATTTGTAGGGCTTAAGTGGAAGTCACTAGAAAGTAGTTTTTAATCTAATGCGTTTCCGGATATGGCGTAACTGGAGTTCGTGTGTTAGCGATAGGATGCGTGTATAGGGAGGAGACGTATCAGCAACAGTGCATACGCGGGTGAAGAAAAATGTATTTGTTAATTTTGGCATACTTGGATATAAAATATATTCTTAGTTACTTCTTATATAATAGGAGGTGGTAAAATTGTGGGGAACTGGCTACAACAACGTCAGCATTGTTAGTTTATCGAGGATTTCACACTTAATATTTGGCGGTTAAAATAAATGTTTCATCGTTTAATAGCTTGGTGTTCACTGATTACAACGTAGTGCAAAGAACGTTGAAAATATATGATGTACACAAAAATGTCGTGCAAAGTGAAATGCATGCAGTATGGATACAATTGCTCCAGGTTATCATTATTCATATTGCAAGGATCCCCACATCACAACAGACGCACGTGTCAACTCAATACGTGCTATTATTTATAAACAACATAGCAGACAGCAAATCAACACGGAAGACCGAGGAACACCGAAAGCAAACGGACCTCACGGAGGGACCCGAGGAGAACAAATAAAAGGAGGACCACCGAGGGACCCAGTATCAGTCGACCAACTGATCGCCTAACCTTTACCTTCTTATGTCGCTGTGGACTAGGAGCACCTCTTCCTTACCCTATGCCGCACTGGGCTAGGGATCCATCTTAAACTTATAATCCAAGCCTAACCAACAACCTGCCAAAGTGTTCTGGAAACTGCCTTGAGTGGAAGGGGCACCCGGCAAAACATTTTCCTTCACTTGGTCATTGAGGAAGAGACATTGAGTTAAATACACTTGTACTTATTATATTTGTAATAAAACTTGGTGAAGGGGAAAAGACACCCGGTCTATCATTTGACTCTACCAAACATTACATGGTGGAGGCGCCGGAGTTTTGTACGGGGCGCTCTTTTTCTCAACTTTTTTTTATCTAAACACTAACGAGGATGAACCAAATAGCCAGGTCAGCGATTTACATCTGCATACTGCTCAGTTCGACAACCTGTGGCAATGAACTGATATTCAGCCAGCTGGGACTTACAGTAGCTCGGTATAAACCGATCGTCAATTACGACGACACCGAATTTGTACCTTATCGTCTACATTTAGATTTTTCCGCTATACGACTTAAAAATGAATCATGTTCCGGATATGAAGATTTAATAACCTTATTACATAAGAAAGAGGCGCAGTTTATTTCTAAAGTCAATAATATAATCCCATGCGATTTTAGGCAAGGATGCTCTCACAGGCCTAAACGGATGATATTCAGTCTTCTAATGAGGCTTACAAATTTGGCATTCTGTGGCTTCTCGCTGTACGAAGTACACAAGTTAAAAAGCTCTATAAACCTTCTTAAAGACCAAACAGACTACCTTAACCCATAAGTACTATGGACCGTCTCTCAGACCGCTGTCGCTTTTCGTATTATTATATTTTCTACAGTCTCACTACTACAAGTGGATCTTTTCGTCTACCTTCCTGTGTTGCACATGGCTACGTATTATGAAGTTCGTGTTATAATTGATCCACTGTGCGCGGCGTTGGAGGGGTCGAGCGGTCTCACAGACGTACTATAGTAGTTACGCGAGTATTTTGCATTTCCGTTGTCTTTCGTTAGCTACTGATTATTAGCAGTTTTATGTCTTACCATGTGGCACATATTGCACCACACATCAAATAATGACCCAGAGACTGAAAAACCTGAAATAATCATATTTTATAACATGAGTGAAGGCGAAGTGGATACTGTAGACAGAAAAATGTACAGATTAGACATCAAGTCCTCGAACAAGACGATAGCCATTGACAATCTTCTTCTTGCTGGTGGATGTTGCGTGTGGTGTCAATGCGTATGTCTTACATCAAGTCTATGCTAACCTCGCAGTGAAAACAAGACTTAATTTCATGGAAACGTTGGCAAAAGGACTTGTTAGGCCTCACATAGAACGTTCGGACATCTGTCACGAGAGCTGATTTTTTCAATCAAGAGCATAGCACAGCTTGAAAGTGAGTGTTTTACCATTGCGCACAAGGAGTTGAAGAGTAAGACAGTCTTCTGTCCACTGAGTTGTAAGCGGAAAGAAAAGATATTCGTGTCAGCGGTGTAGGTTACCAATTTCCTTGCAGTGCAGAAAAAAGATATAAGTGCCTACCTGAAGAAAGTGCATACTGTCAGAAAAGTTAGTGCGGTACTTTCTTTACCGGCAAACATATTTTCTTTACTTTCGCCATCATATAAGAATTAAAAATAAGTTTTATTCATTACCTTTTCACCACAAAAAATTTAACAGTATCACTATAACAATACTTTCTTGTAAATTTTAAAAAGCTAAAATTCCATATTTTTCTCCGTTTTTACTGTCCTTTTTATTCTCAATGCATCTATAAGAGCAGTGTGTTTTAAATTAGTGTTATTTTGACTACATAGAAACGGAGAAAAAAATTGAATATTTCAACAATTAAAATTTTAGGATAACAATGAAAGCATTGTTGCATATTTTGACTATGTTCTCTTTCTCGTTGTTTTAAAAATATAAAGCTCTTTTTACATCGTGAAATTACTATGTCATATTTTTCTATAATCAACTAAGATATGTAGGATAGCATTTTAAAAAGTATGCAATTAAACTACTATTGAGAAAATGTGAAACAACAATGCGGTCTGACAGACCGTTCCATAGTAGTTACGTGATTATTTTCGTCCATAGTACTTAAGGGTTAATAACCAGATACAGCAAATTAAAGAAAGTAATTTCCAACTAACCCACATTGTTTCTAACTTCACAGTAGCCATTGAAAAACTAGTTTCTCAGACACATCATGAGATTTTACAATTAATGTGCACCACGACAACAAATGAACGATTTTTAATAACTCTCTTAAACTTTCAACTTATAGAACAGCACTTCGATTTAATAATACAAAGTATATTGGATAATAAAATTAACGACGCGCTAATTAAGCCAACACTTGCTAAAAGTATTATACAGGATAACACAAACCTAAGAGGCACTTTGATGGAACAGGACTTAGGACTTTTCTACCAATGCTCCAAAGCATACCTTGTGTCATTTGATTCCAATAAAGCAAATTTAGATATTATATTACAAATCCCTATTATAAAGGACAATAATTAATATTTTCTTTATAAAGTATTTAATAATGGATTTCTGACAGATTCTTCATATCTCCGTTTACAGACGTCCGAATTCGCCATATGGACGCCATCAGGAATCTTCGAATTCGACGTTTCACTTTGTCAAACACATCGTATGTTGGAAATTTGTAAATTCCAAACACAAGCTAGATCCCAAAAAACAGATTGCTTATATGATCTTATCTTTCGAAATATAACTACAACATGCCATGCTAAACCTACATTATCTAAGGCAGAAGAATATTACATGTATACAACAACGGAACTTCTACTTACAACACGGAAAATAGTAAGGATAGCTCATCAAAGAAATCATATAGTTGTTACAGATGAGATGGATCATTCTTTAACTTATTTTTTCCCGTATGAAGAATATGAGTACATTAAAACAGAGACCCTCAATTTACCTACTAGACATACGGCAAACGTTACCATAGAATATCGCACACTTCCGACTAATTATAACTTTAACTTCACCTTCAACCTCCAAAACATACAACAAGTAGTAACATCTCTTCAAGCTCTAATACAACATGAACGTAGCCATCTCCCAAGTCATTTTTCCGAGTTACATTTACACCATGCTTTTCCATGGACTATTCTTATTATCTCTTGTATCTTATTTCTTCTTCTCCTCGCCATAGGAATAGCTTTACATTTTCTGTATAAACTCTTAAGAACACAGCAGCATTAATAACACATTTTCCTTTCCAGAACTATGTTCCCGCTTCTGCTACCGATAATTCTTCTTTCATTGGTCCTAATAACAATAATAACTTATTTGTACCTACTCTTTTGCAAGTCCCGTTACAAAAACAAAAACTTAGCTAATCGACTCCATATATCATTACCATTAGAAAGACTCAATACACCGGCGCCTAATATACAGACAAAAATTCAAACTATGCAACCTACAGATACAGAGTGCGACGTCAATATTAACACCGATTCTACTGACAAAAACGCTCAAACGATACCTACGTTTAGTGAACTCTTATACATTTATTAATAACAGTGATTTCACTTCTGCCCATTTTGAGGCAAATGATAAACTGTTTTTTGATCCTGCTTATTTGGGACAGAACTACAGTGTTATTACCATTATGTGTATATTTCACAACAAGTTTTTTTTAAAGTGATATAGGTGTATCCTAGTGTTTATAGTGTTTTCTAGCCTCTAAACAGTATCAAGTGTGTCAGTGTTGGTGCAGTTACTTTTTACTAATTACAACTGCGTATTTTCTCAAAATAATCTTCCAGATTATTTTTTTCCAGTGTGGGGGGTGCAAGGATCCCCACATCACAACAGACGCACGTGTCAACTCAACACGTGCTATTATTTATAAACAACATAGCAGACAGCAAATCAACACGGAAGACCGAGGAACACCGAAAGCAAACGGACCTCACGGAAGGACCCGAGGAGGACAAATAAAAGGAGGACCACCGAGGGACCCAGTATCAGTCGACCAACTGATCGCCTAACCTTTACCTTCTTATGTCGCTGTGGACTAGGAGCACCTCTTCCTTACCCTATGCCGCACTGGGCTAGGGATCCATCTTAAACTTATAATCCAAGCCTAACAAACAACCTGCCAAAGTGTTCTGGAAACTGCCTTGAGTGGAAGGGGCACCCGGCAAAACATTTTCCTTCACTTGGTCATTGAGGAAGAGACATTGAATTAAAGACACTTGTACTTATTATATTTGTAATAAAACTTGGTGAAGGGGAAAAGACACCCGGTCTATCATTTGATTCTACCAAACATTATAATATTATCATGAAACCAATCAACTGAGATACGTTGGTATAAGTACAATTAGTTGGAACAAGAAGAGCAGTGTCCAGCAAGAGGCAATATGTCATCAGAAGTTTCGTGATACCACGCCTTACATACTCGACATTCAAACCAATCGCAGTTTTATCAGTATCATCGTAATACTACTCTTTGCAAGTAACGCAATATTAGGAGCTATTTTTGCGTTGATGTTTTCAAACTTTTACCTTCGCCATTCTGTTTACAAGTACCCCCTTTCTTTCTTCGACACGATTGTCGAGTTGACCATTATAATTCACATTAGGGGTTTCGTTAAACAGACGTCTTGTCGCTGCCACTGCTTTTCTTCTTTTTGATCTATTTCTTTGGGGAAGAGATCTATTAATTTTTGGAGTTGGAATACGTTCAGAGAAATAGGTGTTACTGGAGGATATGTAGAGTGAGACGACTGAGACGGAGCATTAGCTTCAGGATCACGGATACATGCAGGTGATGTTAAGACTGGGGACTTTTCATATCTTCAGTGGATGCCTGATTATTGTTGGCCAATGCAGTTCCAGTAGCAGCTTGTCGGAAGCACTGAAGTGGTGGTATTTGGTGCAAAGGTTGTTTCGTGGAGTACTAAATAATTGAATGGGTATTTGCCAGTAGTTTGAAAAGCAGATATTGGGTTCTGAGGTGTAGCAGCTTTAACCCAGACAGTAATTCCATTGTATCCATTGCCTTTGGCGTTAATGTAGCCACACAGCACAACGAACATACTATCGTTCCACTGCTCTCTAATAACATATTGACTCATGTAAATACAGTCGATACACTCGTTATTGATCATTATGTTTTATTTAAATATATCATTTGAATACCTACACATTACGAAGTTTTAGGGATTCTAATATAAAGAACTTCAAAAACTTTATTATGTTTTCTGTTGTCAATTTTCTGGTCTGAATTGATAACGCAAGAAGTGCGTAACACACGCGTTACACCACAGGAAATCAACTCACAGGCGAAATCAACAGATGTGTCTCCTATGCATTGACACATTGAAGATTGCTCTCATGTTCTTAGTTTCTGTGCTGTAAACAGTTGAAAAACAATGGGCGTTATTGTGTCCCTGGAGTTATTATAGCCAGTTACCCTACATTTTGGGTTGCAAACATCTTACCAGTCATTCATAATAAGATACCAATAATAATTTGCATATATACCACAATTATATCGAATGTCAACATATGCAAGAATATTCACGCCAGAATTATCAAGTATTATCTATGTAAATTCAGTTTATAATAGATAAGAAAGAACAAGATGCAGCTCTAGAATATAAACAACTACAACAATGGTTTGAAAATAAACTTAATTGTCCTTTGTCTACAAGTTTAAAACTGCGAATGAAACCAGCAGTGAATATAAGTGTTTAATGTATCTAAAAGTACAGACAAAGGGACAGAAACACATCTTACCATTAGTTTTACTAGAATAAAAGAAAACATTTCTTTAGTGACTCGATGTGATTACAGCACAATGGAATGCGCATTTCCTTATTCTATTAAGTAAACCCATTCTATTGGAGTAATGCGAAATCTATCTGTTGAAAACGTAAAACAAGATTTTGAAACCAGCTTCAGCGCTGATATTGAAAATCAATTTCAGATCATGTAAATCATCATTCAGTTTTGATTATGATTAACAAAGTACTATATAAATTTATAAAAAGGCCTATGGAATACTGTACTCACTGAAAACGGAAGTTAAAGAACAATTTAGTAGCTTTTGTAAGATTGAAACCCATTTCTTACTCTACCATATTTTGAAAATTATATGGGATTACACGAAAACCATCTTTGTAAATTATAAAACATTACTAACGTCACTAATTCACATGAGCAACAATGTTTTTCTACAATTTATGTGTGAAATGAGTCAAAGCATTTGTCATGCAGTCCTACGTTACATCGTTCCATCCTCAATTCTACCGGAGTTGTCGATCAATTCAAAGGTACCAGCCACATCACTAACAGCACTTTCCAATAAAGAGTTCTCTGGTATCTTTTCCTCGTCGATAAATTCATCTGGTTCTGGTATGATTGCAACTTCCATATCTTCGTGGTCGACCTCATCACTATCGTACTTTTCTAATAAATTCACTATCTCACCCACTGTGAGGGCAGGCTTATACAATGTCATAGTGTAATACGAAATGCAACCTTCGTTACTTACCACCAGTACCTAATCTTCAGAACTACCACTATTCCACCCAAGACTGAACTATAACTTACCTAGGAAATAATACTAACGTAACGAGCAAATGTCTCAATTTTGGAACGCTAGAAATAAATATATGAGAAATTTAACTAAATGCTTTTATGTTACTTTGAGATACATATTTTCAGAGAACAAACTTTATTTTATTGAATATGCGGTTCAAATATTATGCAAAAACGGGGAAAAATTCCAAATTTGATATAATGTCGCTCCATCTCTTGGCCATCGTATTATTAAAAGTTTGCAAGTAACTTCTGTATCATACAGTAGAGACTCTAAACGAATGGAAGGAAGTGAAATATCGAAAGAATATCTTTGCAAACACTTTCAAAAATTAATCAAAAGCACCGTCCCAAAAAAGGGACAATGGCTGATAATGGTTAATAAACAAGTTTAAAGAACGTAAATTTAGGGGAACCTTTTTAGAGTAGATTAAGTATATGCGTAGGAAAGACTACAAGGTGGTTTCATGCGCATGTCGCCTGGAGCGCTGTCGTGGCTGTGACGTCATCTGGTTTGCAAGAGACAACGGGAAAAGGCGCGGCTTTAAGTGACAAGTGAAAATTCTTTGTTACTTTGTTCTTTTAAGTGATATCGAGAATGCCTAACTGTGCAGTGTACGGCTGTAGTAATTATTTTAGAAAAAACTAAGGGAACTAATATAAAATACCTTAGATTTCCTGAAAAAGAGGGGGAATGTCTGCAGAAATGGATTTTAGCTTGCAGGCGACAGGACAAAATAAACCTAAAATATGGTAAGTTTTACATAAAAGTAATAAATAAATGCAATGCTAAATGAAATTATGAAACGCGATTTCATTATGTAGTTTCGTGTTAGTATTAATAGTATGTAATAATAGCATATAGTGCTACAGTAGCTTGTGTTGATTCTGCATACAAAAATCCAATAGTACGATTTAAAAAGACGAACTTTGAGGCAAGACCGGGATTCGGAATCATGAGGGAGGGGAACCGACAGAGGTGATCATTTCTTTCATCATTTCCTTCTACATAAGATATTGAGACAAAATTTTCCCTACAGAGGTAGGCATGTAACTCGAGAAGGGAGGCACTATGATCTAGGAGGCTTACCTCCCTCGAGTTATGCAAATGCAGAGCATTGAACGCGTTAAAGTAGTTCAGGCCCCATTTCATTCTGGAGGTCTGCATTCCCTGTAGCCTCGGTGCTAAAACGGGACGTTGCATTTCAAATTAACTAACGAATGGAAGATTCGTAATAACGATTAACGGTTACAAAGATACGTATATAACAATGTATTAGATCAAGAGAATAAAGTATCCACCTACCATATCAGGGCGACATGGTCGGCACATTTTTACACTCAGATTTTGAAATTTTTGTTCATTTTAATCATAATTTTGGATAATTACATATACATATTTAGGGGCCCCCTCCAGAATTACAAAATTAAGAATGACTGCAGTAAATTTAAAAATATGGTAGATTCTCAACCAATCAAAGAAGCACGGTGGCTCAGTGGCAGAAGGCTCACCTCTGGTGCAAGGGATACTGGTGCGCTCCTCGGTCAAATGAATTTGTGGTGGACAACATCGTGTCCGTGAGTTTCTCGGGGTACTCCCGCATTCTCATTCCACCAAATTCCACATAATCATTCACTTGCATTTATCTTTTGTCTTGTTTAGTCCACGGGACAGCAAAGAGAAAACTTATCAAGAAAATTAAGAAAATTATGTAATTTTATGGTTTATGTTTTCTAGTCTAGCTGTGATACCCCTACGTCGTCTTCACCTTCGCCTAGTACTTTGTTTCTTGCTTGAAATAGTCAACTTGCAATTTCTTTGTTTGAGCTGCTTTGTATATACATATTTATTTGTATATATTTTTAGAAACAATAGTATATGTAACGTTTTATTTCGTACAAATGTTTAATAATACAGTTTGTTATGGCGTAAATTTTGACACTAATATTCAGAGAACTGCCAGTTTCATCAAACCTTTTGTTTAAATACAAATTCTATAAATAAGCGACCAGCGATTTCAAATAAGATGATTTTTTTTATAAATCAAAAATAAAAACGATGTTTAAAATATTAAATACGTGCGTCACTGCTCAATAAAGTTCTTAACCTCCCATGAGATTCTGAAGAAACTTACGTGGGAGCAACCTCTTAAAAAAAAACTGTCCAAGCATAACGAAAATATACGTACGTGCATTTCTGTTTACGAAAACCATAAATTCTCCCTTGAGATATTCTCAAAATTTATATGGGTTCATCAGTAAAGAATTCATTTTTAAGCAAATAAATAATAATAGTAAATCAAAGCCGATCAATGTGTTACGAAAATATACTTGAGCATACATAAATATATAATAATGAAATACATTAACAACAAACTGTGTTATAGATTATTCAGGCCTATACATACTCGAGTGTATTACTTCAGATATTTAAAAAAGAAAAGAAAGAAAAGAAAAGAAAGAAAAAGCAGAAAATGCAGTGAGTAATATTGGCTTGTTCCAGCTTCAAAGTTGTTTAATACGGACTGATATTGCTGTTTCTTTTGGTATTGTACATATCTTCCTTTGAATTAACTTAGCTTAAGCATTGATTACATTACGTTTATATAATTATTATTTGTACTAAAATTTTTACTTCGTTGAAGATCACTATAAATAGAAGAGAAGTTTGCGTGTAAGATACCAGCGAGCAAGCGCTTGTTAAAAGTTCATCTGACTCTCGCTCGCCACGTTTGCGACCAAGAAGACGTCATGCGCCAGAGCGACAAGAATGTAGCACTGCATTGCATCCACCTTGTAGTCTTTCCACCATGCACAAGACTAAAAATATCAACAACCGCTAAAAAATGGACCCCATTTTGAAGACCGATATAATAAATTAGAGCTTCAGTCATTTCTCTCTATGCTCAACTTTTATCATAAGCATATGCATTTAATTACTTAATCTGTCATAGAGACGATGAACAGGAACTCAATCTAGGTCATCAGGAAAAGTTCTATACGATTAAGATATTGGTAAAACAAAGTTATTACGGCATTTTGGTGACACTAAACCAGTTGTGATTATGACTCATTCATCACCGAATGGTATAGGAGATGCAATTTTAATTGTCTGCCATGGCGTCATCTGAGACCGGCATACAGCTTTCCACTCAAACCGCGTCTGTCATACGTGATTGGCGTTTGAATAATTATAATTAAAGGTTTCATTTAGATACATGTATAAGGCCAGTGGTCATAGTTGTAGGTTTATTTTCCATTCAGGTAGACCGGCCGGGCGTGGACCATAAATGATTGGATCTCAGAAAAATTATACTGTAGGTCCTTCTTAGGCCTAGAACTTCCATACGCTAAATCTTTTATTTATTTTTATTTTAACGTACTTGTTGTGAATGGCAAGATTTCAAAATTAGGGGTGGCAGTCAAAGTGTTTTAAATGAAATATAGCGTAAACTAATGATTGTTGAAGTGGCTACATTGTCGACAGATGAACGAAATTACATGCAATTGAACGAAAAATCGTAGCGTATACGTATACGTATGGGCGCTCTTTTAAAATAATCACAGAGTTTCAGTTTGTTCGGTGGATCTTTAGGATTAAAAAAAAAACATATTGTACAGTTTCACCAAATTATTATGATTTCTGCCGATTCGACTAAGATTTCGAAAATACATGTAATAAAAAAAGGTTACTCCGGATGTCTCTCAATAAGATTACCAAATCGTGCGACCTTTAGGAAGACCGCGAATATGTTAGTATTCTTTTTTTAAGATCTTAAGAAACAACTAAAGACATATCCTAATATCCATGGTTACATCTAATAATTATTTCGCTAATGGAAATATTGTCTAAGAGACTCCCAGGTTATCTTCTTCAGATATAATTTTAACTTCGAGATCGTAAATAATACTCTATTTCTTAAAAAAAATACTTTTTTTTAAAGAAACCGTGTTAGCTTGTATATTCAAAGATTTACAGAATCATCTTAATTCGTAATATTATATTCTTACTACTGAAGTACGTTTGCCATGTTTGCCAGAAGACCTTACAGAGCCGGTAGACGTCTGTGAAGATCTAATTCAATTTATCGTCTTTCCGTCCATATTAGTCTCCTATAATGGGTGATTTTAAGCGCTGACGCCTTTAAAATGCACTGCTGTAACCGAAAAATAAAACACGTTTTAACCCCCCTTTCCACCCACAGAGTAACGCATTAGCGAAAAAGGTAGTTCAAAGAAAATTTTATATATGCGGTATTTCGAGAATTGAAGGTACATTGACGAATAACAATTGAACATTGTTTCACCAAAATTAAATATACATTTTTCAGATATCGCCGTGAAGAGTAAGTTCTCGCCAAAGAAAAAAAAATATTTTCAGAAATAGAACAATTAATGAAGAGATGCATACGTTTTGGGCATAATTGAGGTGACTTTTTATGTAGTGTTAAAAAAGAAAATGCTTTTGTGTTTATATTGGAGATAAATATATGTGATTAAGCATACATGAATGTTGTCATAATAATTCATGGTATGAGATTTACCTAAAAAAATAAGAAGTTACAGAAATAATTAAATGATATTCTGAGTTAAGTAGAAATAAATATTTTACGAGATACTTCTTTACTTTATATTGCCCAATATGCAGCGTTACCACCGTATACCTAGATGAACTCAGATTCGGATCTAATGTTATACCATTTCTATGCCGAAAGTTTTTTCTGCTTCTCATCGCAAAAGTCAAGTAACAAAAATACACAACAGCAATTTGTAAAAAACGTATTCCGGTAAGGAACAAGGGTAGCGGACAGACTGGATTGAAGTTGGTATGGTAGGAGAGTGTTTTGCGGTGAACATGCGCACGAGCGATGCACTGGTAAGCGTCGCACACGAACACAAGAACATAACGCACCCATCTTTACGCCAGAGTCTACTGTGCGTATTACAATAATTTTTCACGCATCTTTAACCACAAGTGATTCAAACCAATACTCGCTAAATGTATTCTTCTTCTTCTTCTTCTTCTTCTTCTTCTTCTTCTTCTTATTATTATTATTATTATTATTATTATTATTATTATTATTATTATTATTATTATTATTATTATTATCATTATTATTATTAATGAACTTTAGAAATGTTTGGTCTTACTTATTATGCTTTTGTGCGATGTGCTGTGCTAAGGCCGAGTCTACTACCATATCTAGCCGTGAGTTGACTGGTCAGATATAGTGCACAACAAAATGCACTCTATACTAGTTATGGTACAAACAATTTATTATTTCCCTGACATTTATTTGTGGATTTCTCATGATTTTCGTACGAGTGTAAGAGTCTAATTTGAGAACCGTGAAAATGACGTACAATAAAACTAACATTAAATGAGGCAAATATACAGAATTTTGCTCACTGAATCGAGCCACTGTGTTAGACTGCTAATTTCTGATGCGTGGCTCGTTTCCAACACGTGGTACAAGGACGTATGGGTGGTTTTTTTGGATTGTCCTGCCTTGTTCATTCCGTCCTTCGCTTCATTATTATCACGATCGTCTCCCTTAGCGTCGGTACATAATCATGGGACGTTAAACTCACAATACGTGTGCTTTTTTGTAAAATATTAACAATGTCTCTAGGTTTTGATATTTACTTGTCAAAGGATCAGATTGACATCAGTGTGTTTGTCGTGCACTTCAAATAAGCTTTCCTGAAAAATTTAAGCCAGGACCGGTTGCGTGATCTGTAATGCAGGTCTTTTGGAGGCGAGGTAGGCTGGTAGACAACAGAATAAACTTTGAGAGGCGATTTGAGCTGAAATGATGGTCTGTATATTGAGATTTGATTTTAAATGATGGTCTATGATCTATGCATCCAGAATTGATTTTAGATGATCATTTGTACAATGAGAGTTGATTTTAAGTAGCAGTATGTGCATTGAAAGTTGGTGATGAATGATGGACTATGCATCTGCTAACTGCACTGGATACAGGCACCGATCATAGTTCTCTGCTGCTGGTATAGTAGATCCTGTCCTTTATAACCTCGTAGTTGCGTAAGCAATGGAATGAGGAAATTAAATTTCAACTCGAAGGGTTTCACAGTAGTCGTTGCCCACTCTTCTTAAGGTAATCTGAATATCATAAAGATCACGCCATTGTGCGCAGTAAAATATGGCTATCAACATGAACGAAAAGGAGATTTAATGTTTACGAATATTGGCACATCTCTACTAGCAGAAAGTCAATTTAATATTGACTAGGCAACTAATCAATGTTTCGTAGTACATTTTAATATCGACTGTTTGTATGTTGTAAGAAATTGCACCTACCCCATTAATTCAAGATGTTTCAGTAAAGTTGCCGGATGGAGATGTTAAATATCTGTCCTTGAATTTACAAGAAAGTGCTCTCTTCTTCACAGATCTTAACCGAAAACCCCAATTGTTATTCAGCATATTACTCTGGCACAAAGAAAACCTCAGTGTCGGATGATAATTGGGACGACAGATACAATACATAGAGCACAATCTACCATAGGGCTATATTTTTATTTATCGTCGGAGTGACAAGGGCGCCATTTCATCGCGGCGCATTTTCATAGGTTATAATTATCTTATATCTCGTATGCTTAGTAGAGAATTTTCGTATTAACAAAATATAGACTTACATTGTATTTTACTTTGAAGGGTTTATTTCATTTAAGTACTGGATTTTTTTAAAATCTAATGGTTCTATACTTTATTTAAAATGGTGTTTTATAAGTATTGATATTTTCTTAAAGGCCCATATAAATCATGTGATGTTAAAGGATTAGCTTGCATTGGTCGAGCAACTGGTGAGAGTTTCTGAATAATATATTGCACTGATTTTTCAAAATATTTTAGTAGTATTGTCCACTTTTCGTTTTTATTTTTAGAAAAGTAGGCCTGATTTAACTTCTCCTTGCTCAACTGTTCAAGTTGCTATGTGCACCATTTTGTCAAATAAGTATTTTATACTATCACAGAGAGTTTTTAAATAAAGAATGTGAACCTTTGTATTAGTATAACTGTTCGAACGCATAACTTTAGGGATACAGAACATTGGTTTGATTCACAGTAGGAATAGATGTGATTTAGATCACACCTAATTACATGAGTTATGCTTCTATTTCCCTATCTATTTCAGTATATTTTAATTTTATTTATTGAGAATAGAAGAAGCAAAGTATGACGTCACGCAGCAATGCATTGTAAATTTGATTTTATTTTAGGGTTCATGGTCCGGCAAATAGAAAAGAATTCTGATCTTTTCTGCGGTCTATGCTAGCCGTGGTATGGCAGATGTTCAAAGTAGTAAATTGACCTTGAACACCAACACATGCCAAATTTTCAGATTTGTCGGTCGCCATGCAGCGTGTTATGCCTATAAATATGAACTAATTCGTTTAATTTCATATTTTCAAGATTGAAATCATTTCAAGAATTATTTCAAGAATGAAACGAGAATGATCTGAACATAAAATGATATGTGCGCCTAGGAGGAACATCTACAGAAACATTTCAGACGTTGGAAAAAGTCTGTTGAGGCAACTGTGTTTCATCTTGCCTTGTTTCTGAATGCCATAAAATGTGCAGTGCTGACAAAAACTATGGAAGAGGAAGTTCGCTTAGATCCAATCAAATTTGTCAGAAAACACTTAAGAGTATATATTTCTGAATGTAATATTAAATGACCAAAATAGAAATCTCAGTAAGATTTCAGAACTCGTTTGACAAATAATTATAACCAGGGATTGCAAGAAATTGAAACTTCGTCCACGTTTCGTGAACTATTTTTTAGTGACGTTGCCGAAACTGTAAATTATCTTCCATAGTGTGAAACTGATGGGCGCTATCATAAACGAGTTTTATTTCCTTCATTACATTGTTAAAAAGAACGAAACGTGCGTTTCTCAGCACGATAGGAAAAGCAAGCTGCAAAGTGCTGCGTGTAAGGGTCCTGATTAACCCGAACCTAGAAATAGTTGTGAATATGAAAATCATGACGCTCTTTATTAATTCTGTGGCAACAAAAGAATTATTCACCAGGAATATGTACCAAGTGGTAAAAAAAATGTCTAAGGTTTTTTTTCTGTTTCCTATATGTAAGTTTTGCAACGCCTGCTGAATAGAAAACTACATGTGTGACATAGGAGTATCTTCTCACCTACTAGATATTGCTGCGCCACACAACGCAGTGATTGTTCACGCGATTGTGTTAAAAAAAATGAATGTGTGAAACCACAGTTCCATATTTGCTTGACCATTCTACCTGCGATTACTTCTTTTTCCCCAATTTGGCAACACGACTTTCTTTCGCATCATGTTTGGGTCATTCAGAGACCTGTTATGGTGACCTTGAACACCAACACTCCAGAATTTCCAGAAATCATTCCATGACTTAGAGGCTTGTGCAAATGTATGTGCAGCTCCTAGATTAAATGAACCGATTTAAATTGATCCCATTTTCCTTTTCTTTATTCAATCTAAATACCTAACTCCATCTCTCTTGAAGACGAGATAGGGAGGTAAGAACCGAACTGTACTGTGAGAATTGACCTTGCATGTTGATCTGCGCACGCACCAACTGCACTGTATTTAAGCTCTGATCGTGGCTGGAATCCCACGTTAGCCATAGATTTAGTTCTTCAGAACCATGGTGTTGCACGTAGACTAAAATCACAAAATCTCGAAATCAATTTTTCTTACATTTTTCAGGAAGTGATACTTCCAAGAGGAAAAATGCTTGTTTGGCCAACTGCGATGAGCACAATTTTTCGATAGTATTCTACGCTTTTGCCAGGCAAGTGAGAAAGTAAATTATTAGGTAGTATTCTTCTTTTAAACTTTATTAGGATTCAGAAGGAAACAAAAGTGTAAAGATATAATTAGTACATACGTAAAGTTTAACATTTTGGTTGTGCCATAACTAATTTCTAAATTACTAACACTTCAATATAATACGAGACTCATTCAGAAAAAAGACCGTATATTTGCCCAAAACAACAAAAGAAAACAATATTTGTTGAAAGAAAATAATGTTTCGTACTCTTCTCTTCCCTGCATAATCTCCATATTTATTTAAACATTTCTCTTATGTATTCAGGAGCTTCATATTTAACATGTAATACTTTTTTTTTCGTTTAAGATAGGTGGTCACTGTATAGAAACAAAAGACCCCTCACGCGTTTTAGCAACGCGGCTCACCCATCTTTCACTTTTGAGGGTCAACTGGCTTAAGAAACAGCTATGCCCATAGTGATGTGAGGGAAGCTTGGGAAAAGTCTGTGTTATAGAATGTAATACGCGATTGAAAGTTGTTGAGATGGGAAATTTTGATCATCCACCCTATAGCCTTGTCCTTGCTCCTACAGATTTTCATCCTTACCCTAAGCTTAAAAAGTTTCTGGTTGTTAAATATTATGGAATTGATAGAAAGTTGTAGAATATATTGACCACATTGCTTAACTAGCAGCAGAAGCGTACAAATTGGGAATTCTCAAGCTCATGACCAGATAGGACAATTTTCTAAATGTAGAAAGTGATTACATAGAGAAGTAAAATAAAGTATCAGTTACCATTCTTTCCCTTCGTTTTGTGTAACAGTCTTTATTTTCGAGATGACCCTTTATGAAGATCTATCACAATTTAATAAAAAAGGTCTGGATTTGTAAAAGAACTGAATAATTTTAATCATGAGCTAAAATTATGATAGTGTGTTTACTACAGAATACGTAGAATAGTGCAGAACTTGTTTCAATGTTTCTTCTGATTTGGGGTGAGACGAAACAACTGTTTGGTAATGTTTGTAAATTCATTGAAATGAAAGTATTATTATCATCACTATTTCCGTACATTTAAATATAGCAAGTGAACATAAACTACTTCATTTTAATGGGAATAATGGACTAAGGTAGGGTTAATGGGGCCGTAAATAGTAATCCTATTTGTTCCCGTATAATAAGGCTAATGACGGACAGATCCTAGTCATTGTGAGAAAAGTAGAAGCAAATTTAGGATTTCCAACAAAATTTAAATTACATTTAACTTCAAAAAAATTGTATAACATACGAGCAAAACACTATTACTATAAAAATCAATTTTGTGGAAGTTTAAAATGACAAATAACCAAACAAAAACCGGCATGAAAATACGTCACGTACTAGCTATAATAAGAAAGGAGGTAAAACTAAAACTAAAAGAAAAACATTAGATAACAATTACAATGTTAATCTCAGGAAACAAATAGAGAATTATGTTAATGAAAAGAGTCCCATCTAACCTCACTTAGAATGTATTATTAGACAGACATAAATGGTATTTCGTGACATGCAGCGTCAAAAGGTTTTGCAATTTGATACTATATTGTTCAGAAAGTACAAGTAGAAATAAAATAAAATTTCGAGGATTAATTGTTTTAATAGAAAAACAAGTGTTTTTTTTTTTTAATTTTGAAGCTAAACTTGGAAGTCGAAGACATCCAAAGCACTTATAGCATGCTCTTCAAGAGATGTAGTAATTATAATGCCGTCTACAGTAATATATATACATAATATCAAACCGATCCTGGTATTTGGAAAATAAGGATGGAGATTGTTATACTGCATAAAATAAGTATATGTGGGATATTATTCATTAAAAAAGTGGTAGCTTTCATTTGCTTTTATAACATAATAGCATGAGTCTAAGGTAGTTTAATTCCAAGTTCTTGCAATTCAATAACATTACAGTGTTTCAAACTTTAGCAATGTTTATCATTCCTCCAGAACAGTTTTTGATAACTATTTGTGGTTAATTTCATTGTGATCTTCAGATGCATTATTGACTATGTATGTTATTGTAAGTATGCATTACGTGTCTAAGTATTTCTTCGAAATATAACCTTTCGTAGAAAATACAAATTCTCAATCCACTGTAACTTAGACTCTATTGACTGAAAATATCTGATACTATTATGAATATTTGGTATTAACCTTCATTTTACCAAGTAGGGTGCAAGAACACCCAGTGATAATTATTTTGTTGCCACTGGTATAAAAATATTCAACAACTTTAAATGTTTATTTGGACGATGTATTTTACGGGGAAGACAATTGCACTGAATTAATTTTCTTCTAAAAATTTACAGATTATTAAAGTGGGGTGCAAGTTCAAACCACTCAGTAAATCTTGTTACTTTTTAAATATGCATTGTTTACCTCAGCACCCATTAGGTGTTAGCTCATTATAGTTTGCTTTTCACAGTTTTTTCTATTGAAAAATTACCAAGGATAAATATGAATGTGTAGTGATATGTGAAGGTATAACGTTTGTACATTTCTTCTCTGTCTTGTGCTTTATTTAGGAGGTAAATGATTCTTAGGCATTACACGAACGTTACTTCTTTCGAATGTTAGTGATAATAACAATTGAGTATTTTCCGATGCATGGCGATGGTTCGCATTAGTCTGAATATATGTAAGGTGATATTTCGTGATATTGTTTTCTTGTTCGGCTAGGGTTTGAAGGCACATGTGTAAAGTGTCCGCACCCCAGACACAGAAAATTGGAAAAAGATGTGACATTTATGGCAGTTTTATTGCAGACATCACCCAGCGAAGAAGATTGTATGCGAAGACTGTTAGCGTTTGCAATGATATGAATATTATTACATGCTTCTGTACTTCAATATAATCGGAAAATGATTTATATGGAGTCTTGCTTCTTTGCAAAGAAATATTACTGTATTCGGGAGTAAATATACGAATATATTGCATTGTTTTTTATGTCAAAGCATTAATTATGTAATAATGATCCATTTCAACATTTATGTATTATAGTAATTGAATACTATTAAGAAAAACGATTTTTCTGTGGGGTGCATATGCATCCCATTCGGTAAACACTTAACTTGGTAAAAAGAAGGTTTTATAGTTTGAGTAAACAGTACCTCTTTCATTACACCCGCGATATTACTTTTGTAGAAACTGTAAAAGTTGTTTGTTAGAAGATATTTATGATACTGTAACATCCTTAGTTTGTGATTGTTAGTAATAAGTGTTATGTTGTAAAGTTTCTCATGATGTGTATATTATAATGTGAAATATCTAGGGCAATGCTATATGAAAAATATAACATTGTGTTAGGTTAGCGAAACTTACATTTTTATATTTGTACAACAGATAAAACGATATTTCCTTGTCAATATTTGCACCACTCAAATTTTCAACGTTTATCTGCTATTATTTAAAAGTTATAAGGCAGTTTCAGCATTAATATTCAACCTTGTGGATGCACATATACATATAAATGTTTGTCCACAGATTGCATATGCGTCACTTATTCTTTTTATTCATTCAGCTATGAGTTTCCTGATATCGAATTTTTCATTCCTACTTTCCCAAGGATGAGATATAATCGCAACGTAATATTTGGTGATCTTGAGATGCTAGGTAAGATTGCGTTTGAACTTATAAGTAATTTCGTATAAATTTATGCCGTAAAAAGTACGTTTGTCGTAGTTTTATTTTAAGTATAGAATATTCCCTACTTGACTTCAAGTATAAAAAGTTATTTTACATTTATTGGTTTCCAGTAGATTAGTGATATTGGTATTATATATGCATTTAAATATAGAAAAATGTTAAAACATTGATAACGTTCAGGATATAGTACAAAATATTGCTAGACAAAAGAAATAAACATGTTATAACAAAACTGGTTTTAATTTAAAATAACAATCGTGTTAGAGTTTCACTAACTAACTAAACATCTTGCCTTCACCAGACATGGTACAATACACAAGAGAGTTGACCATTAATATAACAGAAATTTATAGACAGGTACTGAACACAGTTGGCTGATCTCAATCAGAATTAGAGCAGATAAAGTAGCAACTAAAACCATAAATCTACTTCCACACCTGGTTCGGAAGACACTTCTAAACAATCTAGAAACTAAGTTTTCTTCAATAACTTGACCGACTGTTCATCAATTTTCAATCCTACCTTCCACTTCATGACACATGTTTGCTCTTTTCTAATGCATCTGAACTTCTTCCACTTTCTTATCAACGTTTCGTCTTCCTCAAACACTTGCAGAATATATTTCTTTCTCTTGGTAACGTTCCATCATCTTCATGTTGTTTTACACATTCCTTCATTCTTTTTCATTTCACCTACAATACAGCAAAGCTGTCACAATCACTACATCTTATCCTGCAAATAACTCTATTCCTTTCCACAACCTTCTCTCGGCATTTCTTCTTCTTCATTAACACCATACGTATCAAATCATTTAGTCATTTATTCAAGTTTCTATATTCTGAAACGTTGTCTATCTCCGCAAAGTATTCACTTTATTATCTCACTTTCCTCTCCCATGCTATCAATTTCCCATTAACACTTCCATTCTTCCCGTCTTTCACTCTATATTTTTTCCGTTATGTTGAGTTTCCTCATGGCTAAGCGATTAGCATACGCATTTGATTCCGACGGGAGCTAGTTTTTTTTTTCAAATTCCGAGTTAAGCTATAGAGGCACGTCTCATATAGTTTTGGTGCTAAAATGAACGCTAAATTCAGAATTAAATCAAATCAAACCTTCCTTTATCTACTTACTCCTCTGATCTTTTCCAGTTTAAGTATTCATTCATCATATCAGCAGTGAATAATACAATTTGGCAAGTTTGACCTCTGTTAACCTTTCATAATTTGAGGCCACCTCGTGGAAAAATTGTGCTCCTGGGATACCGTTGTTGCTATGCTAATACTCGTGGAAACCTCCCAGCTGTAGAATCAAGATGAAACATGCCTTTTTTCTTCTTCTACTCCTCGTCGTGTATTGGTTAGTTATTTGAACCCCTCCGTCCCGCCCTCATGTGAGAAGCTAAGAACGGAAGCTTGGGTAGCTATTTCACACCCCCACCCCCATATTCAGTGAACGAAGCTTCCCAATTGATTGATCTTCGTCTTTACGTCTTGTATTGGATAGCTATTTTGGAACCCTTAGTCCTCTGGCATAGAGTATACTTATATATTGACTAGCATTACCCCTCCAACCCGCCCTTACATAGGAAGTTAAGAAGAGAAACTTCTCATAGCATTGGTTAGTTATTTTGGACCCCCACTTCAATCCTCTGAAATTCAGTGATCGAAGCTTGCCAATTGAATGGTTTTCGTCTTCTCGTCCTGTATTGGATAGCAATTTTTGACCCCCTTATCTCTCTGGCGAAGAGTATACTTACCAATATATTGATTGGCGTTGGGACCGCCTGTAGTGTAGCATATAATATTTATCGTTTGAAGCTCTTTCATTTCGAGGCACTCAATGCTTTCAAGTGTTCAATGCTCTCTCTCTCTCTCTTTCTTCGAGAATCGAACCCGGCCCCCATGTAAGTAAAGATGTGCTAATTAGTATTCAAAGTAACTTTTGCAGATAGACCAAGTATGAAATTACATTAATCGAACTTAGGAAAGATGTGCTAATGACTATGTGAATGTATATTTGAATTACCTAATGCTCAGCAAAGTGATATTAAAAGTAAAAAAGAATATATATTTTGCTTTCAAAGGGAATCGAACTTAGGCATTAAATTTCAAACATAAAAATAAATTTTAAAAAATACAGTATCACATTATTATTATTATTATTATTATTATTATTATTATTATTATTATTATTATTATTATTATTATTATTATTATTATTATTATTATTTTGGACAGGATCGAATTTGGTACTTCACGATTTAGAGTTGAATTAGTCCTTGCAAGAAAAAAAAAGAATTTCACATATATAGAACTTTCTCATTGATTTTCGTTTCACGACAGAAAGGAACAAATTAGCTTAGTGTCTTAAAATATTCAATGCTTTCTCACCGAGAATCGTACCCGGACCCTTTCATTTCTAAAGCTTTCTCACCGGAATTGAACGCAAGACCGTAGTTCTTCGTAAGTGTATGGGACATGTATAAATTTATTGAACTGAGTTCCACATCAGCGGAACCGAACCGTCTAGGCCTCCAGGTGAACATGGGGCCTCCACTCTGATCAAAACCTCAGCTGGCTATCTAAAAGAATAATAAAGATATAATGATCATTATAAAATAACATATGACCAAAATATGAAACATATTCCTTTAACTTTCTTAATGTACTTTCCCAGAAATATTATTGGGTAGCTATTTTGGACCCCCCTATACCCTTATCCGTCGTACGAAGCTAAGAACGAAAGCTTAGCCGTGATGTTGTTAAGTGCCAGAACCCGCCTGTGGGAAACGTTTCGTCCTGGGAACGTTCCCTGGGTTGCTAAGATGAATATCGTAGTTCATGATTATTTTAAAACGTTTTGGATTCCATTGATTGAACATGGTCTAATAACGGAAGATTCTCATAGCATTTCGTAATGTTTTGACAACATAGGATGAACTACTCAAGTCAACAGGAGCTCTTGTATTACATGTGAAAAGTGTTATATGAAGAATCACGTGAACGAAATGATGATGATGATGTCTGTAATGACTAGTAATTCAAACACTTCTGCCGAGAATTCAAAGATCAAATTATGCAAACGAATTTGCTGCATCTGTTGAAGCCGTGACGAGGTATTGCTTTGAAATACTTTCCCATAGCATGAACAACTGCATCATCAATCTGACTTCCACATCAGCGGAGCCGAACTCATGATCTTAGCGTCAATACCCCCACTGAAGTTCATGTTCGTTTGATTGGAACTTAGTGTTTCTTTAGGACCGTACATATCTTGTTTCCCCATGACGAAGACCACTTCGGTTCATGCTGAGGATTGGATAAGGGGATATATTCTGTACAAACATAACTTTCTTGATCATTTTATCCACGTTTCACCTTGCTTCTCTGCTAAACATTTTAATATTTGGTAGTAACTGGGATCGAATTTGATACTTCATGATCGAGAGTTGAATTCAGTTTGTCTTTGTGTCGCTTTCTGTACCGCACATATGTTGTTTGCCATATGCTATTTTGTGTATGCCAAGGATTGAATACTGTAGTGATGATGAAAATAAAAATAGTGATATTGTTGAATGAAGATTTGGGTTTCTGCAGCGCATGTCCTTGCATGAAAAAAATAATTCACGTATATAGAACTTCGCACTGATTTTCGTTTTTACGACGTAGGATCGAATTAACTTAATGCCTTAAAATATTTAATGCTTTCTCACCAAGAATCAAACCCGGACCCCAAGGATCGCGGTCCTTCGTAAGTGTATGGTACATGTATAAACAAGATGAAACATGATTTGCTCTTCCTCATCTACTTACTTTACCGTTCATGTGTGCACAGATATCTGAATGCATAATGTCATTATTCTCTGTTGATCAGTTACAGAAGTAGCACGGTTATGTAAAAAATGTGTTACAGTATAATATTGACAAACTCTTATTAACTGGAAATATTTGTTTTCATAGATTTCGGAAATAATTTAACATAGAAACGTAAGCAAAATTTAATTTAAGCAGACGATTGGAAAAATACGGATTGTGGGAAATTAAGATTGGAACTGCGACCAAATTCTGTATCTGAAAGGATACCATTATAACAAGTGTCAGAATTACCATATATTAGTGCATATAAATGTTTTGGCCCTCAATATAATCAGTATTGTACAAAGGAATTACGTTTAAGAACATTCGAACATTGGCCTGTTTCAATAAAACAACGTCCCGAAAAATAAAATGATGATGGATATTTTTACACGAACAAAGAGAGCAATGGATATGTTTCTATTGTGCTGGCGGATTAAAAGATTTGACTGATAACGATATTCCATGGATATAACATGCGAATTGGTTTCCTAATTGTCCATTTCTGCACCTTAAGAAGGGATATGCGTTTATTAAGCGAATACAGGAAATCTACTCTGATATGCAAGTATTTCGTAGTACTACGAATGATGGTTTACATAAAAATGTTAGTAAGACTTGCAAAATTCGCTATATGATTAAATTTTGCACCGTTGTTGCTATATGATGATAATATTCAATCCTAAAATGAAATGAGATGTAATGAAATCTTTCAGTTCTACGTCCCACGATTATGCCCGGTAGGATGGGTTCGAATTAAATATAATTTTCTAGAACTGAATTCTTGTTATCTACTATCGATTTTGCTCTATTTTGATTAACGTTAAAATAAAAAAATAATTTCTATCATTTCCAATTTTAAAAGAGAATTTTGAAAATGCACTTGTCGATTTGAGACCTGTCTCTTTTTGTACCGAGAAGTTTCTCGATTTATTCCCAATACTAGTTTACCAGACTAATAGTATTATGAGGTTTCAGCCTTAGACTTTCTAGGAAGTACTCCAATCCCTTCATTCGTACATTTTGTTTCTACTTTTACATCTCAGTAGTTATTAGATAAGACATAAAATGTGAACGTAATTTAAAAACAACGATAGAGTAGGAAAGCCAAAAGAAACATTTAAGTAAGAAATAACCTATTTTGTGGTTCTTTGAAAAGAAGAATGTAGAAAATTATCGATCTGTAATCGTTACCCATGAACACACCATGTTTGTCCACCAGAAAGTTCACTTGACGGGAGCTGCCACCTAAAATAGAATATTCCAGATCTTGATAACTGAAAGGACTGTGATGAAGATCAAATTTAGTTTCAGTATACTATGTATTGCTATGGTATTTTAAAATTATAAAATATAGTATTTCATATACATATATACACACACAGCTTTTCTGTAAATTTTGTCTAATGAGTCCACCTCCCTCATCAAAATGAATTCCTGTTAACATCCCTCGTGGTAAGTATTAAACCAAATTATTATGAGATATGAATTTTAATAACATTTCGTCTTTTTTCTCTGGCTGCAAAAGTTTACATAAATTCTTAGTATTTAATTTATATCTATCGCCACAAACCTACTTATCCATGGATCATATCAAGGACTCACAAATGTAGAATCTTCATTATTTGAAAGGTAAAAATGAAATAATTTTAATTCCATTTGTAAATTAAAAAGTATCTACTTCGGAATTAACACTTACTTCCGTCTCCATTAGATGCTTCTCAGCAGTCACATTTATAAATAAAATATGAAACATTTAGAAACGTCTCTTCATCTTGTTCACGGATTCTCGAAACACTCTCATATGTGAGAAATCCAACTTATGATAACGTTTTATTCATAAATAACAGTATTGCGTTCGTGGATTTTCTTAAGATTCTCCTGTTTTCTTGCACATGTTTTATTTCATAATTCCTTCGTAATCACTCACTTTCAGTAATTATACATGTACATTAATCTAGAGGGTATAAGCGTTGTTCTCCTATTACAATTCAACAGCATTGTCATAGAACATCCTGTATAACTTGTATAAACATCTTATCAAAATAAAATAACAAACAAACATATACACACACAGAAAAGTTTAAATCCAAAACTAATGGTCCTCGGTTTCTCTCTCTCTTGAAATAGATTTTATCGGTGACATCATTTTTTATTTGGTATCATGACGTACCAATAGATTTGTGCAAAGTGATCTACCAATGAGTCTCCTTATATTAAAGGTGAAGATCTTCCTCGTTAATAAGCCGTTAGCGGACGTTCCTTTAGCGTGAGAGATCCAGGGTGCAATTTCGTCTGATAATTTTTGTGGTTTGGTTTCGACGTTAATTAGGAATAGTTGACCTACATCTCATAAAGCATCGCTGTTGTATAGGACGTTAAAACACAAATGAACACAATCGAATAAAATTATGGGGTTGTATTTCTTCAATGATGAACTTGAATATTAAAGTATGATGTGTAAACGTAATACGCTTTTCATTAATGACTCTATTTAAATATTTTAGTTTTCAAATTCAAGAAAAGAGTATACTTAGATTAGATAATTTTCATAATGAATTCAAATACGATTTTTCATGGAACATAAAATATTACTGAACTAATGAATGATACATATATAGAAATGTATAAAAAGATATCACTTTCGCTAAAACACTACACTCAAAAAATATGTTTCTTTTAATAATAATGAATTAAAATACGATTTTTTTCATACAACGTAAAATATTACTTAACTAATGAATTATACATTTTCCGAAATTTATATAATAAATCACTTCTAATATAATCACTAGACTGAAAGTATGTTTTCTTTCTTGGCATGTTCCGTATCACTAATGGAATAGTAAACTTGATAATGCATATTATTTTCAGGCAATGAGGCATCCTTCATATGCTCTTCTCACTCAATTTACGTCATAAAATATGTTTTCACTAAAATCACTACACTGAAAAATATTTTTCTTTCTTTTATCCATATATATCCGCCTGTTCGATATCCTTCAAAGGTTGAGTATCATTTTCCCCCACCATATCTGAGTTTAAATCCTGTCAAATAATTCATCCCTGATTTTTCTATGATTTTCTGTTTACATAATACTTTCATTTCCAAATTCAATCTTTCATAATCGATGTTTGTATCACCGTCCTTCTTCAAAACAACAGACACATTCGGTAAACTAATGTTTATTTCACTAATAATACTTTGTTGATCCACACATGTATGAATTCCCTCAAGTCCAGTACATGCAAGACATTGCGATTCTACATGGTTTCGAATAATCTCTCTACACAATTGAAAATATTCACAAACCGACTCACTGCAAAGTTTACTGTTTTTTACAGCATGTTCAATATACGTAATATTTCCAAGAAATGAAACCATTTGCTTGAATTTAAGTACACACTATTTCGAGGAGTATGGAGTATTCCTTTTTTCTCTAACACCACTACTTTTTCACCCATTAGGTTTCGCATCAGCAGTTCATTATTTTGTCCAAGAGAATCTATAGATGTAATTTCCATTTGCGAATTTAAATAGTCCGAAACAAATGGGATCAAATGTACAAGCTTTTCCCACTCCGACAAATTAACTTTACTTCAAACAAGTGCTTTACCAATACGAATCACTGGCTCAAATATATCACTATCCAGTCATATACTGATTAATGTTGTTTTCATTGAACTAAGTCCATATTGAACATTTAACAACAAACACTCTTTCTTAGTTTCCATAGTTGAAGTACAAATACTCATGGACATGTTACTGCAATAGTTGAACAGTACAGAATAATGTCACTATACACGCATGTTTGAGCACGCGTAAAAGGGTGGAAAGAAAGAGAATGAAGAAGAAGTCAATAATCATGTTTTATCTAACCTGTACATGTTCATACACTTACGATATGAACAACTCAGTTAATTCAATATAGTGCATGCTATGGCCCGTTAAAGTATTTTTCCTTCGTATATTAAACACCTTTCCACTTTGCAAATAAGACAATAATGCACCATGATCTGCTTCTACTTTCTCAGAAAATCGCCCTGGTAGAATAACTTTTTGTTCTGCTTCAAATGTCACACAAACCTACTTGCCATATACAGTTGTAATTAATTTGCAGGCTACAACACGATAGGTTTTATTAATTTCTAAGTCTTGTAAATTTGTAAAAATTACAAACGACGGTACATTAAGTTTGGATAATAAATTCATTGACGATACCATCTTTTACTAATAGATCTAAATAACAAGTCTCTCTCTCGAAGACAAGATAATATATTCACTCTAGAAGAGACAATCTATATGTATGACCACTAAATCATCTTGTTCTCTTGTGTTAAAAATTCACAGGATAGTTTTTATCTTTCTGAGGAAATAATAAACTACTGTCCTGCGATAGACACAATCACACAGGATTGAAAATTTCAAGCTCATCAATTTTCCTAAACGTATTTTGAGAACATAATATCTTATCAAATCACACGAAGAAACATCATTTCTTTGATCCCATAGGAAGTAAATCGTAAACGAAATATGAATAAGCTGAATTGCATAACTAATGAAATTTGCAACTATGTAACTTAACGAAGAGTGTAATGAGAGAATTTGGTTATCATGGGCACAAAGAGTTATTACATTAATTTTACAATTAAAACAAGTGCTAATGCTATATACAGGCATATCAATTATTTATTAACTTGAGAAAAGGGAACGATTCAATTATGTGGGAAACATTGTATAACATTCTTACAGAATTTGAAATCCCGAGAAAAGTGATTTAAAATAATTAACATATGTTTAAATGAATCTCAAAGTAATAAATTTTTCTTCACGAACCATGAGAATGGCCTGAAGCAAAATACTGATGCGTCGACCTCCTTATTATTATACTAAGCACCTAGAATAGTAATACATGGATCTACTACTTAATGTATGACCAAAAAGCCCAAGAATCTAAGTCCTAATTCTAATCCTAAGTGTTAATGGCACATGAGGTGCGTGATTTAATACCACTCAAAGTAAGATTCTTGATATTCCTAGTTATATATAGTTAGCGTTCCTAATTTTAATATGAGAGATAGAAGTATAATTCTCAATGGAAGCTTATCTGAATCGAAATTAAAATGAAATCTTTCAGTTTAACGCCCCACGAATATGACCAGAAAAATTAATACTTTGAATTAAACCACTTTGATTCAGGGAACGTAACGTACCCACACGAAAATATGAATGTTCAGTACCGTTATCAAGCTTAAAAGCTTTTTTACAATTTGAATGAAACAAGAAACATTTTTCTCCTGATTGCGAATCCTCGAATGAAACAAGACACTTTTTCCCTTGATTACGGATCTTCGAATGAAACAAGTAGAAACTACATTTACAGATTTCTAATAGCATAGGCGAGCACTCTAGCACTGAGCTACCATGTCCCTGAGATCTTCCAATTCACTTCATACATACTTTGTGAAATCAAAGCAAGGAAGACAGTTTGTTTTTATTCACGTAAAGGGAGACGGAACAATCATCTCTAAGAACAAAGGTATACGCTCTACCTATGAAGTAACATACTTGGTATACACCCATACCTAACTCAAAGTTAATTTATATTTCATTTAATAATATTTCGTTTCCTTTATTACCTTTTATTTTTTCATTCTATTTATTAAAAATTTTGGTCCTGAGATCGATTTCCGATGTGGACATTCTATTGTGAAGACATGTGTATTTAGACACAACAAAATATTTTATTTTCACTATGGGAAATTTTATTTTAAAATCATTACAGTTAAAAGGATAATTATTAATTTAATGTGAAATCACTTTTCGACTTTTTTCTAAGTTCGTTTGTATTTCCTGCTAGCAAGTCTTATTGCTGTATGTTATTTCCTTCTTTCACGTGTAAATTTCTCAATTAATAAAAACAAGAGATTGCTTCCCCGTCGCATTTTCCTATACATTGGAGAGGTGTACTCCTCGAGTAATATTTTGATACACATATATTTGATTACCATTGTCGATGCTGTTAGCTGTTGCACTATTTGTGGTTCATTAGCACATAAAACAGCATCTTCTGTAAGTAGTTTTCTTTATGAAGGTGTAATTTTGAAATACGGTAAAGAATTAGTCACAGACAAGGTCCATGTTTTGCAAGTAACCTATTCAAGGAGTTATGTGCAATGATTGGAGCTAAGATTCGATTCGTAAATGTTCAAGCTCATTACGCTAACGGGACTGCTGAGATAGCTATCCGAAACATTGAACAGACACTAAAATCTGCATTGTGTAATAAAGATCAAGGAAAATGGGTCAAATTGCTGCAATCTGTTGTGTTAGCTCACAGTTTAACTGTCAACTTATCCTCTGGATGCAGCACTTTTGAACTATTGCATGGATTCAAATGTAGGATGCTACATGAAGCAATTTTGGATACCCCTTGTCAATTTCAGAACAATGTTGAACGTTTATAGCAACTTGGAGAAATACGAGACAAAGCCCATGATAAATGGCTCCAGAGACATACGACGGCAACAAAATTCTATGAGAAAACGTCATTCGAAACCCAATTTCAAAGTCGGAGACAAGGTATGGATTTTGGACAGTACCATAAAGAATGGATCCACCAGAGCTTTCAGTGGACGTTATTTTGGTCCAGGAATCATTCAGGATATTGACCACCCAAATTCCTATTTTGTTAAGTTCAGGACTGCGCGGGGAAGATTCAAGGTTAATTCGATTGGAGTACAAAGATTGATGAAGTACTACGAGAAACAGGAGAAGTAAAACGAGGAAGATGGAGAAGAAGATGACGTTGACTTGGATATACAAGACGTTGTTGAGAATGCTACTGCTAATGCCTGCCGTGCCGAAGCACAGGAAGAGAAACATAAGAGAGAGGAAGAAAAAGAAGAGCACTATGAAATTATTTTAATCAGGCGGTAAACGTGACAGAAAAGGAAGAAGATATTCTATCTGTGAATCTTCGTCAGGTTCTGATTGCCAACCAATTACCCACTGTGGCTGAAACAGGGAAGAATTGTTCCGGTCTGATACCGAAGGTTGGTGCCAATTCTGCAATCAACAAGAAAATCAGCGTTTTTCAAGGAGATATCGCTACGATCAAAGCTAACGCTGATGTCAACCTAACGAATGAATTACTTATTCCATTAGGAGGAGCAGATAGAAGTATCCAAGAAGTTGCAGGAGAAGAATTTCGTAAAGATTGGGAGAAAATACGTTCTTTAAAACCAGGACAAGCGAAGATTGCTCCAGGCTATAATCTCCCCGCTGATCATGTCTTATTGACGTGTGGTCCCAGAGATGCGAAGAAGAAGACTCTGGAGAATTGTTATAACAATTGTTTTGATTTTGTGTTGAAAAGTCAGTTTTCAACTGTGGCTTTTCTTTGCATCGCTGCTGGTGATTTTCATTTCCCCAAGATACCTGGTACGAGAATTGCATTGTACACGAACATTTTTAGAGGATGATGTGGACAACGTAGATCGTATTGTATTGTGTATTTTCGACAAGGAGAATTGGCATCTCTATCAGCGTCTTTTACTTGTATATTTTACCTTGGAAGAACGAAAAGAAGCAACGATGGTTTTTTTTAAAAAAAAGAGAGAAAAAGAAGACAGCTCTCAATGGAAGATTTGATGGATTAGGAACATCTGTGAAGCTGATGACGAATTATGTTTGACACTGGCCATGTCATTATGGAATTTGTTTTGGTTTGTTTCTGTTTCTAAGTCATGTCGGCAATAACAATTATAACGAAGAGAAGGACAAAAAGGAGTACTCATATAGGCATCATTGTCTCTTCAGTTACTTAGAACTGTTGGCTAACTTTGTAAACCACGTTCTTTTTCTTGATCATCTTATCAATGGCTTATAAACTAAATAAAGTAGTATCTTGGCGCCGAATTACTATCACATTGATACACCGTGCTTAGCAGAAGAAAACAAGGGAGATAGACGCAACTGTGAATTGAGATTTGTATGCTATCTATGTTATGATAGTGATGAATGGGGAATTCCTACGTTTTTTTTTTTTTTTGCATTTTTCAAGATGCATTTTATGAGCCAAATGTGGACGTAAAGAAGAATGAAATTTTTTCTTCCCTGGACTTTTTATTTGGTCCTACGATTTGTTATTACTTATTGGGAACATACTCAGTCAATGTATCCTATTAAAACCAATTTACACTGTTATAACTTCTTGTGTGATTTTAGTGTACAAGAAGATAGAACTCTTTTATCGCATATTTAGTTAGGAGTTTAGGAATGTGTTTGGTGATAGTCTGTCATGTTGATTTCTTTAAGGATTTAATAACCAGTGCAGATGGCTATAACTCTGCCAATACGTCGGTCATTGTGGAACTTAATTCTCCACAATTATTTTTTCTAAAACCTGAAATCAACATTCTTTTGTGTTGTTTTATCTGTTCTTTCTATGGGTAACTAGATTAATTTTTCTTCTTCCGCGTAATGATTATTTTGATTCTAGAGTTAATATTTTGTTGGAATGGGAGGTTTATTTATTATATATAGATATATACGAATGGATTATGGTTTAGTTATTACTTTTGCATTTTCCCCTGATTTTTCGTCGATTTTATTCATTCCATTATTTTTATCCAATTATTCTTCCTACACTCATATCCTACTCTCATATCCTCTATATGACTGCACGGTCATTGACTGTATCCCCTAATTTTTGTGATGTTACTATTATATACCTGTCTACCCTACTCCTATGATCTACTTGTACTGTATGAAATTTCCAATTTTGTGATGTGTAAGGACATTGTACTTGTCATTTCCAGACCTACATTTTGTGCTTTGTGATGCTGTGTTTACAACATCGACGTTGCTGTTTATGTCACTTGGCATTGACTGTTCTGCTATCGACTGTGTTAGTGTTGTGAAAATTTATGCCGTACGCATCATTTCTCATCATATGAGTAGCATGCATACCTAACTACGAGCCCATTTATCCTCCTCCACTCCTAACTGCCAAAAAATTATGAATCCACCATTGACCATAGTACTTTAACACAGAAGGATAGCACAAAGTGAAATCGCATAGGCTTTTATGACGTTAAAAAATCATAAAAACTTACATCTAAAAAGTCTATAATATAAATAAATTTCAAAGTAAAAAGGAACCAAACCTGTACACACGTGGACCTGAGAGGACTTACGTCTTTCTCTTATTTGTTTGTTTGGTTTTGATTTTGGCTGCCTTTCAGGCTTCTTCTTGTGTTTGTTTCTCTTTCTGATACTGCTGTTTCTCTTGTGCCACCGTTTTCCTTTTCCGACCAGCGCTAGTCTCCATTCGCGTCAACTTCCTCTGATCTGCTTGGCTTGTAGAGGACAGAGTGAAAATCCTTCTTCCGGCTTGGAAGCGATTCGAACCTGCGACGACAACGCCGATAACTACTCACAGTTGGCCAGACCATGAGCGAGCATGCTCGGCTAACACATACTCAAAGAAATCAAGTGAAAATCGGTCCTTATATATAAACAAATACTTGTACAAGCAAGGCCATCTATTAGCAAAGTGGTAAACTAAATGATATGCAACACCATCCATTGAGTAAGTGAGTAACTGCTTGAGTGTTTACCTAGCCGCAGTATTTAGCTTAAGCATCAATGTTCAAAATGAAAAAAATGTCAGTGTTGCCAACCAACTTATCAAATATTGTAGTGTTTAATTAGTGAGAGGATAGTTTTACCCCTCCATAGTTACAATGTGCTAAGTCATCAAATAAAAATTTGGTAAATTTCAGAAAAAATGAATTTGCAACTGCAAAAAATTAAAAATTGAGATATTTAAAAAATAAAAATATTATCATAATCTATACAGAATTCTAAGTTTTTTAAAGATTAACATTTTCCCGAAAACTCAAACACGTAAAAAATTCCTGAAATTTTGAATTTGTTATAACTTCGTCAAATGTTCATCGATTTTCAAAATTCAAACGACAATCAATAGAGAAGTTAATTTAGTATCCTTCTCAATGTTTTGTAGGTTGCATAAGTCTAAGGATATTATTACAAAACTCAAATAAATCTCTTATTTAAACATGTATCTTTAAAATGTAAATGGTGTTGTGGTTTGTATGTCTAAAGGTCTTAGTTTTATAGCTTTGTAACAATAAAACTTAAAATCAATTAACTATGATTTAAAACATACTTAAAATTACAACTTTTGATACTGATTATTGGAATCTTCTATTAACCTTGTTCTCTATGAGAAACAATGACTTCTTAAACTCAGTCCATTTGTCATAGTTTAAGCGGAATAAACAACGATTAATTTCGAAGACGACTTCTGTGCTTTCTTGAACATTCTTAATGATTACATTGAAATTATTAGTAAGAATAATTTCTTTTGGAGCTCCATACTAACCACTCCTCTTTTTACTTCCGAATTTTTTTTGTAAATCATTATTATTATTTTTGGATTCATTTCTAAAGTAAAACTGATGAATTATCTAAATCTTTTAAACCTTCATACTTAAGAAACAACTTATATTTTTCATATCTTTAAACACTTGCTCAGTAGCATCATTATATCTTTGTGGTAATAATGTCTTATATTTCTCATCTATATGTACTAAAACTCTTTTTTGGCCACAACGTTGTGTTTGAATCAATTTTCATAATGTTATGTCGTACGGTTTACCTTTTTCAAACTCATGTATGCGAAGGGATCTCGATGATTTAACATCATTTTTCTTATTCAAATAATCAGCCATAGTTTTTTTGTTAAAAGAAAAATGATCGTTTTATGAAAATTTCATAAAACCGCTTCCCATTGAAATTTACATACAGAACTCAACAGTTGGGTAATTATCTTTTAGACCAGTGTATTTGATTTTTAATACATCTTTAATGATCTCATTAATCATTTTACCCGTTAAGTGTTTTGCAAATCTAGGTGGAAGAAAGACCTTGAAATCCTCGCATCAACTAACATGCTCTTTCCAAACTCAGTTTTAATCTTTTCCAATTTCACAATCTTATATTATGTATCTAATTCTAATTCTCCGAATCCAATAACTTGTTTTTCTCAAGTCTTCCATGTTTATTCAAAAGCTCAATATGACCCGCCATCGTATTTGTTATATAGAAAATCAATGATCACTCTTAAATTTGTATCTTTAACATAAGACTTTTTAATCCTTTTTGCTAATTTTAAAATAACGTTTATGGAAAACCTCCATAAATATTACAAAAATACATTTAACTATCTAAAACTCTTCTACTACTTTCTGATTCTTAGGGTCATATGTAAGTTCTTTTGTCCAATTAAAATCGCATAACATATTGTATTACCAGCCACTGCTTCTTCAAAGTCTACTACAATCTTTATGTTTGTTCTCATTTACTGATACATTCTTTGTCTTACTACAACTAATCACCTACAATGGCCTGCTATCTATAAACTCTTTAGGATCATAGTACATTTCGGTATTACCACATGTTATCTCTTAAATGCAGTATAATCTTCATACATCTTAAAATAATCCCTGTTAGCAATATCTACGTTTCTTGATTCTTTTGGAAATATCTGATTCCTTCCATTCTGAAGATAGATATCCTTTACCTTACAATGATCGAACTTACTTGCATCTGCTGTTTGTTTGCCACTTCTATCAGTTTGCAATATTGCAACTACGAAATCAGGCATATCAAACTGCATAGAATTAAATTGAGTAGCAAATCGAACTCCAAGAAAGAACCTACGACAGTCTTCTGAACACACTGATAAGTATGGAATGAAAACATGATTTTAGGTTCTTTAAGAATATTTAACCTTAACTTCCCTTCGTAATTAGATTCGTATTCAATAATAGGCATTCTTATCTCAATACACTTTATTGTTTTTTCTCCATCATGAGGAGTTGCTGCACCTGCTCCTGTTCCAGCCCATTTGTACAAGATATTGTTATTGTTGTTAGCTATTGTAAATACTATTCTCAATCCACCTTTCCACATAACCTCTTTATAATCACTTACAAATCCTGTAATTAATCTTAATATGAACAAAACGCTAAAGTCCCTTCGTAGACCAAGTTTATCATCTGTTTCAAATCCTGCTTGTTTTAGATATTCAACCTCTGGTTTGGAAATCTTTAATGTTATAATAGCTGTAGATGCTATTCCAGGTAGTTCAATATTATCTATAACAACTCCATGGTTTCTAACCTCAATTTGAGAAAAGGAGTATGATAAGAAGTAATCTACAAGTTTTATAGTATCATTTGCACCAAATGTTCC
The DNA here is from genome assembly GCF_964235325.1 of Thermobia domestica. Classification (NCBI taxonomy): domain Eukaryota; kingdom Metazoa; phylum Arthropoda; class Insecta; order Zygentoma; family Lepismatidae; genus Thermobia; species Thermobia domestica. The sequence continues at coordinate 306,669,556 of NC_137455.1, forward strand.
TCCAGCTGAAGCACCAACAACTTCAAAAGTCATATGACAATCTGCTTTGTAAGGATGTATAAACCCAACCCCACATCGAAATCAAACTCAATATCTTTGTTAGCTTCATTCAAATTATTAAATATTCTTGTGTTAGATTTAAAACTCTGTAACTCGTAACTCTCAATACTATCCATTTATTATAAAGAACATCTTGAAACAATGCTTTTATGGGATGCGCCCATAAAAGAATTATACATAAAAACATTTAAAAAATTATAATCCCCATCCTAACTTAACCTTAGCATTCATAGCAGTACCAACTCCAAAAGCAGCTAATCGTTCACCAATTGATGCATCACTACTAAATGCTCTATTCCATGCTTTAGTTTCTAGTTCCTTATGTGCAATATGTCGACTCTGTATTTTATTGTCTCTGTAGTATATATCGTGTTCTTTACAAACCTCATCAAATGGGTTAATATCTTTATCACCTCTTTCTAATCTTTCTTGTAGCTTCGTAAAAGGCCCACAAAATTCATAGCCTGGAATATGTAACTCTGGTATCCCCTTCATGTTTAAAATCTTATTTACTAATCCCTATCCATACTTCTCACTATTCCAAAATTTTGGTGGTAACGTATTCAATATCTTTACCAAATAACCTATACCCTTTGGATCATTAGGAATAAATTGCGAGAGCTTAGAATTAATCATATACATTATGCCTACTTTCTCATTATAAAACTTATCACTTCCAGCTTTTCTTCTCCATCTACAACTATTAACCAATCAATTAACTTTCTCACATCGACAATCCATATATATTCTTTAGGTAATTCGTTGTATATTTTTATACCTTCCCCAGACTTTGGTGTTTTCTTTCTTGTTGGTGTTGGCGGTAAATATGTCTTAATATAATCATCCCAAATAGGCTTGATAATATTAATGTACTTAGAACCTCTATTAGATGCTTCTTTTTATCTCGATTATATTTTGGGAGGCACCACCTGATTCCAATATTATTTCCTTGTACTGTTAAAAATCGTCATCATAATCTTAAATGCTTTTATTAGTATTCATCGTTAACAATTCCCCTACACCTTCTGTTTCTTTATAAGTTTTACCAATCATTATCAAATCATCTCCATTCACTTTAACTTCAGAATTTCCTATCTTATTTATTATTCTTCCACCTTCATCAACAGCCCTTATTCCAAATACACTATCATTCCTTCTACATATTTTGTTGCAATCTACCAAATGATTGTGCTGTTGTTAAAGGCTCTACTCCTTCGACTTTAGCTTTAATTTGTTTTCTCATTTCTTTTATTTCTCCTGTTATAGGTGTATCACTACTACTTGGAGGACTATCATAAGTTTCTATTAGACTAGGATCTATTGAATCCATCTTATGTGCAACTGGAACAAGTTCAGTTATTAAATTTTTATTTTGTTCTGCTACTTCTTTGATCTCACTTCCTAAATTTTGGATAGCATCAATTACAGATTGTTCTTGTGTCTTAAATTTATGGTATATACCTACTCTTCCTTTTTTCCAAGATTTGAAGCCTTTTATCAAGAACTCCTTTAACTAAATATTCTTATTAATTTCTTTCCCATCCATTTATTATATAGAAAACGAACAAACGTGAAAAAACGTCAAATGTTAAAACGTAAAACGTGAAAAAACAACAAACGTTTATAAAGTTTTTTATCGTGTTCCTATACTTCCATTGTTTACCTTCCTTGTCATATCAATTACTATAAAACCATAATCTTCTTGCCAACATTTTGAACATAAATTTAAATTTATCATAAGACATATCTCTTCCAACAAACTCATTATACATATGTTTAAGATTAGTATCATCTTGTCTAAATACGCATAGGAAGTTAAGGTTATCTCTTATAAGCTCTTTAGGTACTTTTAAATATATCTGTGGAAGATAGAAACAGTCTAAATGTCTATGCCTACCTCTCGTAAAGTAATTTCTAACAGTATCTTGGTTCTCCAAAATGTAATCATGAAACACAACGACAGAGTATTTTTCACATCAATCAATAGGAACAATACAATCATTACTGCTGAGGAACGTTGCTATTTGCTTCTTGAACTTTAGTTCTGCTTTTTCAAATCGTTCTTTTAATTGCTCATACTTTGGCTGATTCATGCTTTTAGAATATATGTAGAAATAATTATTGTTTAATTTACCTGGTTGTAATAAGTTAAATAACAGAAAAGTCTTACAACAACCATATCGGCCCACAAGAGGACATCGAAGACATCACCTATAAGTTCTCCATTTCTTTTCTTAGCTGTTGTTTTTTTATCATCTCTTTTACAACCCAATTAATAGTTTTCTTACTCATTTATTATAGAGAAAACTTTTATTCAGACCCGACAAATCACCGGGTCCTTATACTATAAGTTAAGCCCTGGGTGCCAGCACCTTTTATGATCTTACATCTTAAAGTTGTTCTCTGTTCTTATGCAACATATTTTTTATATATTCTTCATCCATTTCACCATTTAATGTTATTATCATCTATAACTGTTCTTTAAATGAGTTAATACAAGTGACAATGGTTTTATATTCATGTTTTCTTTCGCTTATGCTAACTTAGAAGACAAACCTGTTATAATAGCACTTCCAGTTGCAAGAGACTTTGTTAATATTCAATAAATTGTCACTGGTATAAAAATATTAATAAACCAAGTTGTTGCAGAAAATATAACCGATAACGTAATCAAAGTGTAGTATGCATATTTAAGAATTCGTAGTTTTCTCTTTTTCTTCTTTAAGGTGTATTCTAACATTTGAATGATATCTGATATTAACTTGATTACTTTCTTTCTTGGAATATCTCTAGGTAAATCAAACTCGTTCATTTATTATATAATAAATGGCAAAGGTATTTGAGTTAACGAGTGATATTTCTGTTTTAAAGAAGAAACTCCATTACGAATTGACAATAGTAACAGCTATATTAGTATAGGACTAGTTGGGTTTTACACAACATACTTAACTCCAAACATTACAGAAAGAAATAATATATTAATATTTTGTAGCGAGGATAATATACTTTCAGAGCAACTTATAGTTCAACCTGCTCAATATAATTTAAAAGAATTATAATCATATATTAAAGCAAATCTTCCATACTACACCAATCCTTTTAAAGATATTAAGTTTGTTGAGTACAGAAAGAACAATAGACTTAAAATATTTAACAGACATTGTGATATAATTTTAGATACCATTATTACCGTATTAGGTTTTAGTGAGAAAAACTTATCTAGTAACATAGAACATGTTGGAGATAAAGTATCAAAGTTTCGCCCATTTTATACAATTAATGTTCACTGTAATATAGCAGATGGTATGTTTGTTAAGGATACTGAGTACACACATAGAGAAACAGAAATTATAGCATCATTTAAAACAGATGCCGAATTTAAACATAGTATTATTTACGAGGCTACTTATCCATTATTTTTCTCTATATCTAAAGACAATGTTGTTAATTTTGAGATAAGGATAACAGATGAGGATGATTCCTTAATTGATTTTTGTTGAGCTACAACTACTGTACTTTTACAAACGAAGATTTTCTCTTAAATAAATAGGAAGATTTGTTCTATTAAAGGTTGTATGTTTAGTATTCCTTACAGTGAACTAAAAGATTTAAATATCGAACATGTATTAACAAAAAAACAACTTAACGATAAATCCAGGAAAATTTAAAAAGGTAAAGGAATGGATTTAACTCTAACTACTGCACAAATAAAAAAGATTAAGAAAAAGCATATGGGTGGATTTATCTTTACAATTCCAGCCATTCTAGCAGTTTTGGGAGCAGTTGGCTCATTAGAAGGTGGTGCAGCATCGATTACTAAAACTGTACTTGATGCTAAGAAAAATAAACAAGAACTTGAAGCAAAAAAGGCACAATATGGCTATAGAAGAAAAACAAGGAGGAGGTAAACCAAAGAAGTCAAAAAACTAAAACCATTGACCAACTTTGATATAGACAGGTTGGTTAAAGTATTAAAGATGAAACGATTTAGAGGTTTATTTATGAGGGACGAACTTCCATAAAAACCCTAAGTAAATAAGCGTTGTTAACTTCGATAAAACAGAAAACATTGGTACAAATTGAATATGCTATTGGAAAGATAACAACGAAAAGTACCTGTTTGATTCTTATGGCGGTGTTCCTCCTAAACAACTATCGAAATCGATATCTTGGTATCATCTTAGTATCTTAGTATCGAAAACTTATTTTACAATTACGAACGAATACAAGACTTTAATTCAGTTATATGTGGTCATCTTTGTGTTAAGGGTTTAAATCTTCTAAATCAATTGTATTCTTTTAGTGACGTTATGTATGATTAAAAATGATTAAATATTATTATAAGTGCTTTTATGATTTTATCCATAAAAGTTTTGTTTAAGATAAATATGGAAGCTATACACAATAGATTTTTAGATTATTTTGAGAAGCACATGGATGAACTAAATGCACTAGATAGATATAATTTTTATGAGTATTTTCAGTATGTTAGTGAGATAGACTTAAAACATAGAAACAACGCATATAATGTTATTGATTTATGGAGGATGTTAATACCTAAATTTTTGTACATTGATGATGAGTTTTAAAAGTTACATCCAATAATTACCTCAAAGGAGTTGTTAAATTATAGATCTAGGCCATTAGAATGCGGTAATTGTGGTAGTAAGTCATTAACAAAAGGTATGAATAGCTACATTTGTAATGATTGTTCTGTAGAGAGTGGTTGGGTTTACAGTACTAATGAAGAAATGAAAGCTGGTTGTGCAAGAAAAACATTGTATGATACTATAAATGATTTAATTTACATTTTCTCGTTTGGAAGCTTTACAGGATAGAATTATTTGCAAAGATGTGTTCAAGGTGTTAAATGGTGAATTTAGAAACATACCAAAATATTTAATATCAACAAATGATGTTCTAGAAGTACTAAAGAAAAACAAATACACAAAATATTGTGATGATGTCTATTTAATACACTATCACGTTACCGATCAAAAACCATTAAATTACAACATATAGAAGAAACACTTATAAACGAGTTCGAAAACTTACACGAGGTCTTTAGAAAACTGTATCCGAAAAGAGTATTGTTTATTAACTTAAAATGTGTATTGTTCTATTTGTTGAAAAAGCATGATGTTCAAGTTGATATTGATTTTAAACACTCACCTAAACAAATAGAGATGTTGAAAAATGTTTTGAAAAATTAGGATGGGCATTTTCTTTATAATAAATGAGTATGGATATATTTGGTAATGTTATAGATAGAAATGCTGATGTTAATATTAGTGAAGAAAAATAAAAATTGTTGGAGAATTTCAATGACGTTGTTAGTGTAAGTCAACTTAGGTATTCCAGCCATTTTAGCAGCTTTGGGAGCAGTTGGCTCATTAGCAGGTTGTGCAGCAGCGATTACTAAAACTATACTTGATGCTAAGAAAAATAAACAAGAACTTGAAGAACAAAAAAGACACAATATGGTTATTAAAGAAAAACAAGGAGCAGGTAAACCTCAAGGGCAGGAAGCTCAATTAGAGAACGATAGAAAACGATTTGAAGATGTATTAGAAACGTTACAAGACACGCACATAAAAAAAGAAAATTTTCAAAAGATTAGGACGGATACTAATAAATTGATTATGCAAAAAGAAACCATACCCTTTTTATGTCGATTGAGAGCTAAAAACGTTAGGAAACTAATCTTTAGAATATTTAATCTCTCTAATGGTTGCAAATTTCTCTATAAAGTACAATAATGCACAGTGAATTAAGTTTGGATAAATACTTCCTAGAAAAATATTTAGGTGATACTTTGATTGAAAATTTACTTTTTAGCTTTAAAAAGAACGATATAATTACGATTAAACCAAATAAACATTCAGCTATTGTTTGTCATAATGCACAGTTATTTTTTGTTATAATGCACATAGAAAGAGGTTTCGTAAAAAACATTTGCTATAGAATAAATCTGGATATTTTTCGTAATATTAAATGTAGGGACATGCTATTACAAACATTTGCTACGAAAGAAGAGCTTAAATTTAAATTAGATAAAGATTTTTACGTAAAATAACACATCCTGGGTTGATTTTAAGAATAAAAGATTGGTTAATGTATCTAATGCTATCGATAAACAATATGCTGTTACATTAGAACAGATTGAATCAACAAAAGAAGAATTTAATTCACTTACACGAAAAGAAATTGTTGAATTGCCATGTCAATTGGCAGAAGATGATGTTGGGAAACCAGTCTTTTTTGTGTATAATCTAGCTGCATCCTACCAATTTCTTTATAAAGGTAGGATAATGCATATAGAATCAAGTTTCAATTATATTTTATAGATCTATTTTTAAATAACTCTAGTTGAAAGTTTACCATTACACTTTAATACAAATGATCAATTAGCAATTAGACCATCCGAAGATTCTGATCTGCAACATGGTGAATTATTATTGCTTATTATGTATATAGAAAGAGAAGGCGATGATAAATATTGATTTTTTGATTTTCTATACAATAAATAATAATGGTAATGTATTGTGTTAAATGTAAGAAATCAACATATACGAACAAAGATAACGAAGATAGAATTGAACAAACAAAGAATGGAAGATATATAAAGAAAGGTATATGTAGTATATGTGGAATTAATAAAACTCAGTTCGTTAAAAAAAGATTGACTATATGATGGTAAAGGTGTTAGAGAAGACATTATAGAAGAAATTCACAAACCATCTAGAAAAAACTGGCAGACTAAGTTTGGTTATAAAAGGTATCAATGATCTTTGGCAAGCTGATCTTGTAGAAATGGATAGCGGAGTATTAAAAGGTGTTTCCAAATTAAAGGCTATAAGTATCTGCTAACGATTATAGATGTGTTTTCGAAATATGCGTTTCTGTTCCTGTTAAAGATAAGAGTGATAAGAATGTTACAGTAGCATTTTATTCCATATTAAGAACGAGAAAACCTAGTAACCTGCAAACTGATCAAGGCGAAGAGTTTTACAATAAAGAATTTAAAAAGTTGATGGACGAAAATAAGATTAATCATTACTCAACCTATAGTGGTAAGAAAGCTTCTGTTTTTGACAGATTTAATAGAACGCTTAAACAATACATGTGGAAGAAATTTACAACACAAAGGAATTATAAATGGATAGAAATATTACCAACATTGGGTAGTGAGTATAATAATCGTGTGCATAGAACAATTGGTTTAAAGCCTGTAGAAGTTAACAAGAAAAATGAGCGAAGAATATTGGTGAAAGTGTATAAGAAAGAATATAAACGTGTTAAACCCAAACACAAATTAGGCGATCATGTTCGTATAAGTAAATCGAAAGGATTATTTGAGAAAGTATATACACCTAATGGGTCAACAGAAGTATTTGTTATTAGCGAAGTTATTCCATCTAATCCACCCACGTATAGAATTAAAGATTTACAAGAAGAAAATGTGCAAGGTAGATTTTACGAACCAGAACTATTAAAGACGAGCCATAAAGATGAATAATTGGTGGAAAAGGTGTTACGAAAGAAAGGTAATAAAGTGTACGTTAAATGGTTAGGATTTGATGATTCACATAATAGCTGGATAGATAAAAGTAATGTTGTGATGTAAATATAAATGTTGTCTTTTATGGAATAATAAGCATAAAAAGGCTAGTTTGAATGAGATAAGGGTAACGAAACGTTACTCTTCAACAAAGGGTAACGAAACGTTACTCTTCAAATAACAAAGCGTAGCACCTCTAAAAACCACGGATGAAATCTATTTAAACTTTCTCTTATTTTCTGAGTCGATGTGTTCTCTTATAGCTTGATCACTGTCTTTGTATTCTAAAATTTCTGCAAAGTGCAAGGGTTGAAATTACAAAAACAATCCAAACCCGACAAAATGGTGGGTTCAATTGTCGAAGTTATGTGCAAGTGTTGGTAAGAAGTAAGAAGTAAGAAACTACTTGAATATTATGATAAAAAAATTAGCTGGAGAGATATGCTCCGGCAAAAATCATAATATTATATAAGCCTAAAAGGTACAAACGAGAAAGACCTATTAGTTTATGAAGGGATATTTCTCGCTATTGGTTTTGGGATATCACAAGATTTCAATGATAAGAGCTATGATCACTGGTTTAAAAATAAAGATTCTAAAGAATTATTGGAGTACTACAAGAAACTTCGAAGTTCCCAGGATTTCGGTCATTTCAAAAACTCATCTTACCCAGTAAAACTAGCTGGTAACGAAATAAAGTTAAAAATAATGATTCTCTATACAATAAATATGAGCACTATGGATAGTTCTCTTAGTTTAAGCGATATTTGCTACGAAGAGATTAAAGACAATTATTGGTATCGTGTTTTTGGTTATTTTAAATTGTTTATAGATAAGAGTCCAGGATACTTCAACGCTACTAAGTTGTGTCAAGATGGTGATAAGGGGTTCGATCTCTGGCTAGAAAATAAACAATCAAAATAACTAATAAGGTTTTATGATGAAAAAATCAACTCCCAGAATTCCGGCGGTTGCTTTTCCACATATTTCGTAAAAGGAGGAGAAAAAGAAACAACCTCAATCATCTCAGAAACGTATTTTTACAAAAAGATATTTCTCTCTATTGCCATTTGGATATCACAAGACTTATATGACAAATGCTATGATATTATCGAAGAGTATCTTGTTTCTTGTTTTGAACAGATTCAAGAAGACCAAGAAGAGTTGCAAAGAAGAGTAGAAGAAATAGATCAAACAATGCAGAGATTGATAATTCAAAACGAAAGCTTAAAAGAAATTGCAACACCATATACAGACGATAATTCAAAAGATAATTGCCTATTCATATACAAGAAGAACAAACTTAATGATCCTTTCCCTTACTATGCTATCAGATGCCAAAAGAGGACCTATATAAGCCTCTTAATGAAGCAGAAGAAAAATATCCGAATCATGTAATAAAATACGAAAAGTTTAGAGATCCTAACAGTATTAAGCTATTCATCTTAATGCAGCAAGAACTAGATATTCGTAAAGGTAAGGGTAATGAGTTTTGACATCCTTATCAGAAGATTTGGTTAAAAAAATTGATTGTTTATATTATCAGTTATTATGTGATAATTAAGGTTACGACTTTTATGGTATAATAGCCATAAAAGGTGGTTAGTTAAGCATCAAACAAAACATCTGTTGTAACATTGAATGCTAAATTCAATATACTACCGAAATCGGAATTATTATGGTATCTTCTTATTATAACTCTCCAATCTCCGAAATGTCTAAATAGATATATATAAGCTCTACAGAGAGGTTTTGATAAATTGAAATGTTATGCCAATGAACACTGTCTTTGAACTCTGCAATAAATCCTTCTGTTAAATTTTGAAACCTTGAAATCATTGACCAATCTACTTTGTCAGCGTAATCTTTTATAAGGTTTTCTGATAATTGCTGGGTTCCACATCGGCGCCGCCAAGAAAGTTTATCTTCATGTTCCCGTATAAAAGCTTCAGAGAATTTGCTTCCATAAGATATAGCATCAAAATCAACTTTGTCTATAAACTCATTAATAAATTCTTCAGATAGTTTTTTTAAACGATACTTCTCTCCCATGGACTCTATCTGCAAAGTCTCTTATAAAGTCTTCTGATAAGTCATGTCCTCCCGAAATAATCTCCCAATCAACTATATCAGCCAATTCTCTTATAAACTCTTCTGATAACTTTTTCTGTGAACATATTTCACTCAAATTAAGTTTCTGCTGATATTTACTATGAAGTCTTCTGTAATGTGATCATAGTTATATTCCTCCTCATAATCATCATAACCTGTAGATAACCATAGTTCATCAGTCAGTGATCCTAACATCTCATCGGACAAGTTCATAACTTTTGCATAGAGAATGTTTTGTATAAGATACGAGTTCTTTTCTTTAGTAGCTTTCTTGAACAAATGATCTAACATACCTATGGATACGCTAAAAATTTATTTTGTTTTCATCATTATAGTCACCAATATCTAAATGTTTACATACACAATCAAATATAGGTTTGTAAGATAATATTTCCTTAGTACTAGTCATATTCACCTGTTCTTTTTATTCTCAGATTTTTTTAACAAATTATTTTATTTTTGGTTTTCTATATAATAAATATGGAGAAACATTTTGATTTATTACATGATAGACTAAAAATAATTCATGAAGATCTTAAACTCTTAGCAGCACTACTAGAGACGCAAACACTGTTAATAGAGAGGCAAGCAGTTTTAATAGAGAGGCAAATAGTGTTAAAGGAAAAAGAATTATTAATAACACAACAAAAGACATCTGATTTGGATAGTGATGAATACGAATATGATAGTGAGGATTATGATGATGAGTAACTTTACAAAATGATTCAGTTTTAAAATGTGTATATGTAATTTTGATTGGTCTTCCCATGAAAGCTCTATAGTAACACATCAAGGAAACATATGTAAGCAATGGCAGGCGCGTGCAGATGTTTAAATAATTTGTTAGAAAAAATGGCTGAAAATGATTTAGAAACTTTTGGTGAGGTTAAAAAAATGAAGAGTGATAATAAGATTTTTTATATAATAAATAAGATGAGTAATTATAATAGATTTACTGTAGTAGAGTTAAAACGACAATGTAAAGAGAAGGGAATCAATAGATATTCCTCATTATGAAAACACGAACTAATAAACCTTCTTAAACAACATGACGATGAACAAAGTAAAAGACAGATTAGAAATATATTCCCATTTAAACAAGAGATATTTGAAGAACGAAGAATCAAATCTAAATCAATACCAATCGATGTAAAACGTCAAAATATTGCATTAAAATCAAGATTAGAAACATGGAGATTTAAAACAGATTACAAGCCACAAGATCCACTCGAACAATATATTACTGCAACATCTAAAGCTATTTTAAACAGATTGCAAATTAGCTTGAGTAAACATAGTTCATTGAAAGCTAATCTTTATATAAGTTGTACATATAAGAATGGTGGAATAACTCAAATCTTCTATTTTAACACTGAAAACCAAGAAATGTATCAATCAAGTAATTTAAAAGAAAAAATAACAAAGATGAAAGAAAGATTAACAACAAGAATGGATGAGTAACAAGCTAAAGCTTTTGGTTGGGTTCTTATAAACATTAACTTTTTACAACTAGCAAAAACATACAACATATAGAGGATCAACATATATAGATCTACCTGATAAAATTAAAAGTAAACAAGCAGTCATAAATGTAAAGAACAAAAATGAAAAGTGTTTCTTATATTCAATTGCTTCTGCACTACAACATGTTGAAAAACATCCACAGCAACCACCGAAGTACAAACATGTTATAGACTTAGAAAAAATAAAAGGCATCAATTATCATGTAAAACTAAGTGACATCACAAAAGCGGAAAAATTACTTAATATCTCTATAAATATCTATGCGTATGATAAAGACTATTCAATCTATATACTACATCAAACACAAAACAAGAAAGAAAATCATGTCAATTTATTATATATAAGAGGACAAAATGAAGACCAAGTTAAAACACACTATTGTTGGATTAAAGGCGTAAGTAGATTAGTAAGTATTCAAATAACTAAATGGAGAGCTCGAAAATATTTATGTGATAGATGTTTGTTATACTTTTACTCCCAAGACGCTTTAAATAAACATGCGCAAGATTGTTCATTAAATGAACCAGTAAAAATAATAATGCCTGAAGAAGGTAAATACGTTGAATTTAAAAACTACCAATACACAATGAACATCCCATTTGTGATTTATGCTGATATTGAATGCTTGTTACATAAAGTTATGAGTTGTCAAGAATGTTATCCAGATAACGAATCATATACGAAAAAATATCAACAACATAAGCCATCTGGATATTGTTATTATATAGTAAAGAGCGATGGAAGTAAAACCAATCCTGTTTTGTGTAGGGGTAAGAACGCTGCTAAGAAATTTATAAGACCGTTAAGAAAAGAAGCCAAACACACATCGAAGATATACAAACAAAATAACGAATTACCATTAACAAAAAGTCAGAGAAAAGTGTTCAATAAATCTAAATGTTGATATTACTGTAAGCAGAAGTATACTAAAGAAAATCATAAAGTTAAGCATCATGATCATATAACAGGAAAATTTGTAGCACCTCTATGTAATAACTGCAATTTAAAAGTGAAAGTACCAAAGTTTGTACCAGTGATCATACATGACTTGACAGGATATGACTCTCACTTGTTTATAAAAGAGCTTGGATGTAATAAAGAAGAAATAGATCTAATACCCAATAACGAAGAAATATACATATTATTCAGTAAAAGGTTGGAACTATTACATTGAAATTTGTAGATTCATTTAGATTAATGGCTTCTAGTTTAGAAAAATTGTCATCGAACTTCAAACTGAGCAAACGATACATACCCAACCCTTGTATCCTAATCAAGAACAGTTTCAACTTCTAATAAGAAAAGTTGTTTACCCATATGATTATGTTAACGATTGGAATAGGTTTAGAGAAAGAAAATTACCGCTAAAGGAAGCATTCTTCAACAAGCTTCACACATATAAATGATGAAGATTATGAACATGCAAAGAAAGTATGGGAAAAATTCAACCTTAAGAATCTCGGACAATACCATGATTTATATTTAAAAACGGATGTATTATTGTTAGCAGATATATTCGAAAATTTTGGGAAACATGTCTTAAAGCTTATGATCTTGACCGTGCTTGGTATATGACAGGACCAGGTTTAGCTTGGGATGCAATGTTAAAGATGACAAATATAGAATTAGAATTGTTGTGTGATTATGATATGGCATTAATGGTAGAGAAAGGTATAAGAGGCGGGATTAGCCAATGCTCAGAAAGATAAGTTAAAGCAAATACTAAGTATATGGAAGATTACGATGAGAATAAAGAAGATTCTTGCTTAATGTACCTAGATGCTAATAAATTGTATGGGTGAGCAATGAGTCAATATCTACCGTATAAGGGATTTAGATGCTTAAGCGAAGATGAAATAAGAGAAATAGACTTCACAACTACATCTCATAATTCTGATACTGGTTACATATTAGAAGTTGATCTTGAATATCCAAAGAATTACGTAATTATCACAAAGACTATCCACTAGCTCCTCAAAACATATGTACGCCTTTTTCAAAACAATCAAAGCTATTAACAACTCTATATGATAAAGAAAAATATGTAATTCACTATCGAAACCAAAACAATGTCTTTCACTTGGACTGAAGCTTAAGAAGATACATCTAGTAATAGAGTTCGAACAATCAGATTGGTTAAATAAATATATTGATTTAAACACACAGATGAGAATGAAAGCAACAAATGATTTTGAAAAAGACTTCTATAACCTCATGAATAATTCAGTATTTGAGAAGACTATGGAAAATATTAGAAAAAGAGTTAATATTAAACGTGTAAGCAATGAGAAAAAATACGAGAAGCTTGAAGCACAACCAAATTATAAGAGTACTATGTTTTTACGGAAAATTTAATAGCTGTTCACACGAACAAGGTTAAAGTGCAATTTAAGAAACCGATTTATGTAGGTATGTCAATTTTACATTTATCAAAGCATTTAATGTACGACTTCCATTATAATGTGATGAAACCGAAATACCAAGACAAAAGAGAAGTATGTTATACAGATACCGATAGTTATATATACCATATTTAAACAGAAGATGTGTACGAAGACACGAAAAAAATATATTGATTACTTCGATACGAGTGATAACTTTAAAGGTAACAAATATAATATACCACAGGTAAGTAAGAAAATACTTGGTAAGATAAAATATGAACTTAAAGGAACAATCCTAGAAGAATTTGTTGGTTTAAGATCAAAAATGTACTCAATCAGGTTCGAAAAAGATAAATGTTGTAAAAAAGCAAAAGGAGTTAAGAGAAATGTTATCAGTAAAGAACTTTACGATTATAAAGACTGTTTGTTCAACCAAAAAGAATATTATAAGAAGATAAATTTGATTAGAAGTTATAAGCACGATTTGTACAGTATAGAAGTTAATAAGTTAGCTTTAAATTGTGTAGATGGTAAAAGATGTGTTTTAGAGGATTGGCTGAATACTCTACCATGTTGACATTATAAGATAGAAGAGATGAAGTTTTAGATGCAAGGTTTTAGATGAAAGTTTTTATGATTTTAAATGTCATAAAAGCCTATGCGCTGGGACAATATTCAATCTACTTTGTGCTAACCTTCTGTGTTAAAGTACAATATTCAGTTGCGGCTTCATAATTTTTAACAGTTAGAGGGGAAAAGTGGGCTCGTAGTTAGGTATGTATGCTACTAATGTGTTTTCTTTCCAGACAATATTTGCTGCTGTGTCCTCATTATGAAAACTGAATGGAACTACAAAGATGCTAATGTTTTCTTAAATAGGCAATCTAAAAAAGTAATTTTTTGTCTCCGAAATATTTTCATTCGGGACTTTGATTTCAGGCGGGTGAACTATGGTACATTTTATTTTAAAAATCATTACAGTGAAAAGGATAATCATTCATTTAATGTTAAATCACTCTTCGACTTTTTTCTAAGTTCATTGGCCTTTCCTACTAGGAAATCTTATTGCTGTATGTTTTTTTTTCTTCTTACACTTGTAATTTCCCAATTAATAAAAATAAGAGATTGCTTCCTCGTCCGCATTCCTACCATCAAATTACCTTGGTTAATCTACGAGCACGTACTTTTTCATCAAGACGGAAAACGTAATTAATGACCGAGAATATGAACCCGGAAGTAACGCTTAACTAAACGATCGAGAGACTTTTGGAGGAGGCAGTCGACATGGAATTAGAGACGAGTGAAGATGTAGACCGCGAACTTCAATTTCAAGCTTACGACAAATTTAGCCTCGGTCTGTCCTAAAGAGCACTTTTGTTTCAGCTAACGTTACATAGCTGTTAACGACGATGAATTGTTTTCTGAAAAATAGTTTAGATTCTTACTGAACTTGCGGTCTTCGTAATGTTGGTTTTCCTGTCCGAGTTTCGTTAAATCTTAACCTTAGACTAGTTGGACGACCAGCCAGCCAGATAGAGAGATAGACGGACGTCTGCCGACTGGAAGAATCATGAAGAAGGCAACATCCAAATCTACAAGTAAGAGCAAGTAGGTTAACCTGTCCTAAAATTGCTTCCTTCTCACCGCTTTCAACCCCTCTGATATCATAATCTGTTTCTTTTTGCTTATGTTTGATTTTATTTAAATGCAACCCAGATCAGATCCCGTACCTCATGTTCTGTTAAATTCAATGCATACAAAACCCTGGGCGCAACTTGTCGGTTCTGACATCCCGAATTACGTTTTCTATAAGCGCATTATCTGAGCTCTCAGACCGACAAGTGGCAACTGCACACTCTCGAACAATTATGCATAATAGGTTAAAGGATATTATGACGATAATTAATGTGCATGAAAAACCACTTGCGTATTCCGTAGAAAATCGACCTCGTAATCACAAATAACAATTAGTTTAGAAAAGTTTAATTATGTTTATCCTGGGATCAATTTCCGAGGTGGAACGATAAGTAATTATTAAGAAAAATAAGGTTAAATATACAACTATATGAAGGCTCGTAATAAGATCGTAGTTAGTGAAGTAGCTATTCATCGAGGCTACGTACTTCATGTTTTATTATCTAGAAAGTATATGCAGTCATACGGAGAGAACTATAGAAATGTACAATGGAAGACAAAATTTTATGTGATATCTTGTGCTTCCAAATCGGGTTGCAACATTACATGATTTAGCGGGTACCATCCGATTTTTAATTAACATTATAGCCTTAATTTTCAACAGTTGCAAACAGAAGGAAGACCTTTTTTCTACGACTTTTGTAAGGGGTTCATTCCGATATTGGACCTCCTTATAAATATTTGTAAAAGTCTCGTCTGGTCTTGCTTCTCGAAGTATCTGTCTCGTCTCGAGAAGAAACTATATCATGAGGGAATGTGCCTTTGCCACAAAATTTAACATTTCCTGCTCGAATAATTCTACTTAAGGAACGTCTAAGACAATTTTTCGTTTCTTTGATTTTTATTAAAATGTAAAAATTGCAAACCTAACCATAAGAACAGAATCACGACAAATTATAGATTGTTATTATTTTTGAACGGGAAACACAAGTGCGCAAGGATAAAGATGAAATCTTTCAGTTTAACATCCCACGAATATCTCTTTGAGGCTAAGATTAAGGGATGATTAAGGTAAGGCAAATTATACAACGAGATGAAGTGCAATTACCTCAAGAAAATCAGTGGACACGATGTTGTCCACCGCGATTATACCCATTGTGCTAAGGGCAGCATGAACTAATTTATTCGCGAGTCGAACTAGGAACCTTATACACCAAATTGTAACTCTCTGCTGCTGTGCCACGTGTCCCCTTTCTGTTAGTAATCTATTTTAGCCTTTCCCCAGCTGGTCTAATAGCCAGCACGGACCTCTGGTGAACGTGGTCCTGAGTTCGATCTCCGGAGGGGGAGCATTGAAATTTGAATCGCGAAGCAATACGATCACTTATATAAAAAGTACAACATATCTGAAGTCAAAGATAAAGAAAGCTTATTATGATGATGGTTCTCAAGAAACATATGAGCTTTTACAAATGATTACAACCCCTGCTACATTTCATATCCTCATTCAGTTCTATATACGTGAAATTCTTTTCTTCTTGCAAGGACTAATTGAAATCTATATCGTGAAGTACCACATTCGATCCCATCCAAAATAATAATAATAATAATAATAATAATAATAATAATAACAATAATAATAATAATAATAATAATAATAATGTGATGCTGTATTTTTAAAATGTATTTTTATGGTTGTTATTTATGGCCTAAGTTGGATTCAAGTTGAAAAGAAAATATAGATATTGTTTTTTACGTCAATATCAGTTTGTTCAGCATTAGGTATTTCATTTATACATACATACAATCATTAACACAGCTCTCCTAAGCACGATTCATATTTGGTTTATCTGCAAAAGTAATATATATATATTAACAACCTTCCACCGTCGTGCCTAGATTGCATGGGGATGAAATGATACTTGACGGTCGAAGATCGTTACTACTCACTATCTGTAGAGAGTAGGATCGAAGTGGAACAGAAGAAAAGCACATTAAATTAACTTTCAGGTAGATCTTTGTATTTTCATAAATGTCGTGTATTACTGTTGTTCATCGTAGACTGTGTATAAACGTCAGATCACATATCTTAAGCATCTAAGAAGTTAACCACGAATAACTCGAACATAGCTGAGATACACGTACCTTCAAGTATATGATGCCTGGAACTGATGACGAATGTCTGGATGATGAATATCTCGCTGCCAATAGTCTGTAGTTGCGGACTATTGTGAAACCATAATCAACGTTAATGGTTTACTGGAAACTAGTAGATCTCCTGATCTAACCGTAGAATGGAATCACAGCTGAATGACAACTGTGATAGAAGTTTCAGTGGTTCTCGATGTCAATACTCAACGTAGGATGATCCACCTCTGATCTCAATCCTTTAGGACCATGAGTTTTTATACTTGGTTTCCAGACATCCTGGAATTCTCGTTGTTGATTTTCTGTATATCTCAGCTATTGGTAAAACATTGGTTTCACCCGAATTACATCGTGATCAAATTCTCAGACCAACAAATTTCTGCAAACTCAACGATTATGCCACAGTCAAAAGTGTGTCAATGTTATAGTATTACAACTTGATGACAATACATTCCTGAACCAAAACATTACAAATTACAAATCACAATAGCGTACGAACTGACGACTTAGCGTCTAGCCGTAATAAACATAACATTCATCACATATACAAAACATTGATGTAAACACATAAACACACACAGGTGTTTTACATTCTATGACAACATTTAGTTTCTTTATTTTAACATAACATTCAATAATTAAATATGCTTCCTTTCCCAAAATAATATATTCATAAATAATATCAATCGTATGTAACAACATGCCCTTCCTTCAAAATGAGGGAACTCCGTTCTCGACTCAATTTCTTCCCTGAAATTGACTATAACAATAATTGCGTATATTTGTCCATCACCCTGTATATATATATCTTTATATTCATTTAACTATTTATCACATTTAAAAATAAATTTTTAAAACATCATTTATTTACATTCATTGTTGTTCTTTTAAAAAAATACTTGTCAAGAGTCCTCATAAAAGTATCGGCTCCTGCCATCTGTTGAGTTATATACATAACTACTTGTAATTGTCTAGCATTTCCTGTGGTCGGAACTGCACATACATATACTTTCTTGTTCTCGTTCTCGGAAACTTTCCGCTGCATTCAGTCGCAAAGTCCAAACCAGTGTTTGTTATCTCTGCACTTGTTTCACTAGTATCAGTGTCCATATCACTGATGCTTCCAATGAATATAATACACTTTATTATACACTATTTATCTTGTTATAGTACACTAATATACTTAAAAACAACGTCTCTTGTCGTTGCAAAATTTTCAACACAAAAATAAAACTTGAAAAATATTAATCACTTCACTAATGGTAAGTTTCTTATCCGTAGGGTTAGCAACTCTGATTCACTTCCTTCCGTAAAATGTTGTATCAGCAACGTTTTTGACACTGACATTGAAAAAGTTCCACGTCTCATTCTATTTGCCGCGTCGCTTCGATAGTTCAAGTTAACTATGAAGACGTGCTCCGCACTTTTTGTTAAAATTTCGGAAAATTGTTCACCGGATTACCACATCACATGGTCGAACGTACAATTTTTCGCTTTTCGAGTTTGTGAATAAGTGTCTATCCGTGTTTTCCGCTTCAAAATTGGATAATTCCATGATTTTTAATGCATCCCTCTTAGTTTTGGTGCAGTGGAACCTCTCGTGTATACCAACAGTGTCTGAGTTATTTTGTGATACTTCTGTATGCTTGTGATTGTGATCTGCATTATTTTTAGTGCTAATTGTGTGGTTTTCAGTGTGATTTTTATCTACTTCTGCATAGATTGGAAATAATCCGCAGTTATCTATGTTACTAATATCATCATATACCTTTTTATTTTCTACACTTCCTTCCTGTTCTTTCTTTCTACTAAATCTACGTAATTTAATAACTAAATATATTATAACTATAGACGTCGCTAGTACTAATACTGTTAAAGATGTTAATGCAATAGTAAGTACCATAAACTTCTTCTCCATATTGCCTGTAAATATAAATAACTAAGTGTGAAAACCCGTTTTTATTTATCTTATAAACTAATATTGCTAAATCTCGGTCTACGATTCTCTTCTGTAAAAATTATTACATACTTTTCACATAGGCCTAGTCTTAATGTTCAAAAATCGTTCATTATTCTCTATAAAATGCATAATCGATGCATATTCTAAATAATGACTAGTGTTCTAATAGTTATGTAACCTATTCGGATACAAAAATGCTATCCTCGTTACATTTTTACTCGTTTGACGCTGTCTTTGTCATCATTTTTTTAAAGTCGTGAAGCCCTACATTTTCGTGCATATTTATGCTCTTAAATACACTTTACTACTAGTTTTAACGTTGTCTGTAGGTACTATTATCTTTAGTGTCGTTTAATCTATCTTTCTTCAACATTCCAACATTCTATGTACTTAGAAAACATTCATAAAGCATCCAAATCATTGTGAACGAGAGAAACTCGTCGTCAGTAGGTGTGGCCTATTGCTATACGGCGGCCATGTTCTTGGAGACTCCGCCCCCTAGCAACGGATCTCTCTCGCACGAGAGAAGCTCTCTGAGTCGGCCAGGCAAGTAGTAACTTGTAGCGGACTGAAAAGCCACAAACTGAATCTTGTATCCACATGAATATTGAAGATATACATGAACTGAATACTTTAACTTATTATTATACAAATAATCCATATGCCAATTAATCATTCTATAATAATAAATCAATAATTCTCCTCTCATTTTTTTTAAAAAAAAAACTTGAATTTAGAAAATGAATTTTGACAAAAATAATGTGTTTACATACAACTTAATGATGATTATAGACATGATGCATTATGATTGTATTCTATTCTTGACTATTTCTCGTCTAGTATCTATGATCTTCTTACTTTTCTATTCAAACCATTTACTTCTTTTAACGACTTTTTCATACTTTTTAATACTTTTTACAACTTCTTATTCTTGATTCGTAAGCTTACTGAACTAGTTCATATCACTAGCATCTACATTATCTATTATTCATCTATTTGTCTAGCTTTACTAATAGACAATTCTTTCTGTTTTTCTTCTTTTCGCTTTTGTTTTTCATAGCTTGGAGCTACTGATTTCACTAATATTAATGTTTATTATTTAACCTAGCTATTATCTATTTACACGCTTGTATCTATTTTCATCTATGATGATCTATTAACTATGCTTATTTTCTATTGCTTCTTTTTCTACCAAAACAAAGAGTTTTGCCGTATTAGTACTGCGTAACCATTTTTATTCAACAACTTAATCGTTTTACTAAATCAAATAGACCAATCCTAGTTTTATCTAGGATGACATATCAAAGGCTTTTCAACTTACAACTACCCCATGCTGTAGGTAAGTATTTCTACCTATTACCAATTGTTTTAAATGTTAATCCGATATTCCTTTTCAGGTCTTTTTTGCAACTTAGATTTTTTTTCAAATAAACTCCATTCCTCTTGATATCCAAAAATGTAAAACTTTTTTTTCCATAACCCATTCACATACAATATTGATTTACATACTATGCTTACTTCATTATTAGTTGTTGATTATTATTATTATTATTATTATTATTATTATTATTATTATTCTTGATTTTGAATTTTATACTTTCGTATTGCTCTGTAAAGCTTACAATACAGTACTAATAACAATATTGTCGTCAAAATTAATGATATTATTACTCCAAATATTACACATATGATATAATCTGTTTTTAGATGTAGTTCTGGGATTGACGTATCGACTTTCAATTTTAACAATTTTTCAGTTAAACTATTTAACTCTTGCGTATGTAAGGTGAAATTTACTTGTCTCTCAGTCCAATTACCGATCAATTTAATATGTTTATTCTGAATTTGAATTATGCTCTTGGTTGGAATGACCAGCTCTCCTATTATTATGTTATCAAATTTATCATCGTTTATGAAATTTGATTTAGATTTAGTTTGATCAAGTTTTGTTGATGTAACCTCTTGATGTACACCCACTTTTGTCATGTACGCTTCTTTTTCAACAGAAGAATACATCACACCAGCGTGTGTATATCTGAATATCACATTCCCCAAAAATTTCTCAGAATTTTGCTGGCATCCTTCCAAAGAATTATTTAAAATGATATTATTCAAACATTTTGATTCACGATCCATAGTTATGCTTTCACAAAAATATAGAAAACTTTTAAATTCGCATTTACTTTTATCTAAAGAATGAAATTTACCTTCCGCCAAATAAACTGCTTCCGGTAATTCATAAAATATTCTAGTATTATTTATTAAGTAGCCCATTGATATTACGTCGTACATTATTGAAATACTAGTATCATATATTATCGGAGTTTTTGTTATTAAATCAACATTATTTTCTTCGAAATGATATTTTACTAAATATACGCTAGACATTTGGTAGAACATCCCAATGTCTGACCTATAAATAGTATTCTTCAATACATCATGAAGACTAATTAACCTTTTAACATCAGCATTAGATAATATATGATATGTTGATTGATTATTTAATATGCTATTTACTATTTTATTTACTCTCTCCTGTACAAGATGAGCAAACAAGTTCGAAGATATTGGCAAATTACTATCTGAATTTAAAATATTTATTTTAATTATTTCTATATTTCTTATTTATTTAATTTATGTTTTTATTTATCTAATTTACTTTGTATGTGTACCTTGGATTATTCAACAATTTAAACATATTTACTAGATATCTCTAAGTTTAAAAAAAATTCTCTAAATTCATAATCACTTCCAAATTCTGTAAACAATATATTTTTACCAGTTAAGGGATTTTTTCAATGGAAATCAACGTTTCCTTTGATTTCGGGACACGGACTTTTGTTGACAAACAGCGGTCCATCTCGCTGTTTCACTGATAAAACCATGTTGTCTACAGATCCCTAACAAAAAAATACAAAGTTATATACTAAAACTTATTCGTGTTTTATCGTTGCAAAAATTTTTTTTTCGATGTAGTCATTGAGTCAACAATCTCTTGATTTTTACACGCGTTGTTTTTTTCTTTTTAGACATCGCTGTCTAAATCCGAATCCTCATCTTGCCTATCCGAATCTTCATCATTCGCGCTAACAAATGGTTTTAAACGTCTTAAATCAATAGTATCAATCTTTTCTTGTCCTTTCTTCGTCTCATATTTCACTTTATATGAATTATTATTCATCTCTTGCACTATAACTCCACGAATGTTGAATCTTTTCCCAAAACAAGCTGGAATACCTGCTCTTGGCATTTCAGGAATCCAAACTTTTTGACCTACGTCGAAGTTAGGTTGAGAAAACTTCTTCTCGATTTGCTTCTTTTGAGACTTAAACCGTTTTTGCAAATTCTGGTACGCTACCTTCCTTGCTTCTTTTACAGTTCATATTCGCTTTTCGTTTTCTACATACTCACAAGGAATGTCCAGATCTTGTTCCAAGAACGTTCTGGGTTCACGCCCTGTAAGCAAATAATATGGCGAGTGTTTCGTTCCGTCATGAATCTGTGTATTCATGGTAAACACTATGCAAGGTAAGATTTCGTCCCAATTTGTGAATTCACGGTCTATATAGTGCTTCATAATCGGTTGGATTGACCCTATAGCTCTTTCCGATGTTCCGATACTATAGTGGGCATCTGTGTTGGCAAAGTTTAACCTCATACCAAAACGCTCAGCCATCTCTTCCATTACTCGGCTGCGATGTGTACTATGCCAGTCCATGGCTAAAATCTCAGGAATCCCATGCTTTGTAATCAATTCTTCAAAAATTACTTCTGCTATAATTTCGGAAGTTATAGCGGGAACTGCCCTAGCAATTACGTAACGAGTGGCACTGTCTACGAATACAATTACGTATTTATTCCTATGATTTTTAGATCTTTTAAACGGCCCAATCTCATCCATAGTTACAGGCTGGAATGGCATATAACTCGGGTATGTCTGTGGATGCAATGGTGTCCTACCAGCTTTACGTTTCTGAATTTGACAACTGATGCACTGGCTGACCTTCTCTTGGAAAAATCTTTTCATATTCGGGAAATAAATTGATTTTAATGCACGATTATAGCACTTCGTGTAGGAATAGTGTCCTCCTCCATATATCGAACAATGCAAGTTCTTGAAAACTTGTTCCCTTAAAGAAAAAGGAATGCATAATAGAAATTTCTTTCCATTATCCATCTTTTGAGTTCTGAAAAGTTTTCCGTCCTTAATTTCATACCAGCGGGCTTGTTTTTCCGATTTTTCGTCTGCTTCTTCTGGATGTTCTATAGTCTTCATTATTGGCCCGAAGAAAGAATCTTTCCTCTGCAACTCAGCTACGTCCACATCTTCGTCGAACGTGATGTTGACTTCGAGATCTTCTGTCTTTACTGGTAACGCATCTAAATCAATGTCTTCATCGGTTGGTTGAATATCCGTGTTTCTTGATAATACATCGCTCGGGTTTTTCTCACCTGGACAATGCACTGGCGTATATTGGTATTGTGCCATCTCTAAACTGTACCTTAACAATTTTGGTGATAATTTTGGCGTTGTTTGTAGATACTTGATACATCTACAATCAGTGTATAACTCGAATTCTTTATTATACAAATAATAGTTGAATGCTTTGAAGGCACTCACCACAGCCAAAATTTCTAACTCCACTATATGTCTTCTCGATGCATTTGGTCTTAACACTCTGCTATAATATGCTATAGGTGTCCACTCCCCATTCACTTGCTTTTGCATGAGTACAGCCCCAATTGATTTTGTAGACGCATCGGTATACACTCTCGTTTCCAGGTTTTCTCGGAATGGTGCTAACAAAATTGCATTCATCAACGCATCTTAATTTTTCAAAGCTAAGTTGGTGTTCCTCGGTCCATACGAATTTATGGTTTTTCCTCAACAATTGTTGAAAAGTAGCTGACATTTCTGCATAGTTTTTACAAAACTTTCGTACGTAGTTAGTCAACCCAAGGAATGACTTAAGTTCTTTTGCGCTTGTGGGTGGCTTACAAGCTTTTATTGCCTGAATCACTTTTGGACTTATTTCATAACCAGCTTCGCTCATAATGTGACCTAATGCCATTACTTTTTCCTCCATGAAGTGACATTTTTCTACCGACAACTTTAAGCCATATTTTCTTAGTCTTTGAAAAACTGAATGTAATTCCGATACCATCTTCTCCTGATTGTTTACGTATAGGAATACATCGTCCATGTAATATGACAGCGCTTCCGGATGAACGTTAGCTAATGTCATTGCCATGATTTTCGTATATATGGCGGGCGATTGGATGTATCCCATAGGGAGTTTAGAATATTGGTAAGCACCGACGCCAGGAATGTTAAACGCCGTGTACTTCCTTGATTCCTTCGAAATTGATACCGTGTGATACGCACTCTTAATGTCAAGTACACTAAAGAATTTGTGACCCCCATACATGTTAAAATCTGATGTATAGGCGGCAACGCCACGGAATGGAACCTTACGTGCTTATTCAGCAGTCTACAATCGAGACAGGCTCTGATAGATCCATTAGGCTTTTTGACGAATAGCATGGGTGAATTGTAAGAGCTATTACTCTCCTCGATGATGTTTTGTTCGAGCAGGATGTTGATTTGTTCCTTAACTTTGTCTCTCATAGCTATTGGTATTGGATACTGCTGCCGTCGAAACGGAACTTCCGTTTCCAACTCTATCTTATGTTCTACTCCATTAACTCTTCCTAACTCATTCCCTTTCCACGCAAAAACATCCGCGTAATCATAACATAACTTTTCTAATTTCTTTTTAATTTCTGGATTAGTCTTTTCGCCAAATTTTAACCTTGTTTTATCATAGTTTTTCCTTGCATCTAACACCTCTTCAATTTCATCCTATGTTAATCCTTCCTGTCTTAATTCTGATTCACTAATACATGCTTCTGCATCTCCAACTTTCAAATTTTTCCTTAACATGATTGTCTTATTTGATGGATTGATTACTTCTAAACACCGATTTTCTTTCGACAATACCGCTCTAGGTATAAATACGTTATATTGAGTTTCTAACAATTTATCTGGGTCTAATAAATACTCGTTGTTTGCCCAAGAGTTGACTAGGTTAACTTCAACAGTTGTCCTAGTTCTTGGTAACAACTTCACTCTATGTCCAAGGACCCATTTCGGCTTTAAACTTGTTTTTATACATATCGCGATATTATCGGAAACTGTTCTGGTTTCCTGATCATTTCTACAATGTTTAATCTGTTTCCCGAACCTTTGAACTAAGATTTTACTAGTTCCATAATCAATTCGACAATTCTGTGTCTGCAAGAAATCGTTCCCGATTAACATTTGATATGGGAAATCTTTTATTATCCTAAATTCTTGGTGAAAAGTTTGATTTAAAATTTTAAACTTGATTACTGCTAATTTATTAATTACAAGAGTGTTTTGCGTGATACCTTTGATCTTTGTTTGTCGTGGAATTTTTTTCGCACTCGGTGGCACTAATTTCTCATTAATAATCGAAATTTGTGACCCACTATCGAGTAACGCTTTAATCTGTCTACTATCGATCTCTAATGGTAAATATACCATATTGTTTTCCAAATTAACTGAGGCAATTATTTCTCTTGTTCTTAGGTTCCTATTCCCTGTAAATGCGCCTCGCCCATTTACAGATGTGTTCCGTTTAAATTACTCGGACCTGCTGTTTGATAGTAAGTAGTACCATTCACTTGTGCTGGTACCACTTGCATAACTCTCTGCTGATTCTGATTCTCAAATTTATAGGATTGGCGACAACACGAATTCTGACAGTTTCCTTGCCAGTTTCCTTGTTGACCACGTCCTCGGTTATTTCTCCAATAACCACCTCGATTACCACGCTTATTATAAAAACCATTATTTCCTCTATTGCCGTTTTGATTTCTGTTATTATTATTATACCAATTCTTATTCTTATTTCCGCGGTAATTTCGGTTATTACCTCTATTCTGCCTATTATTTCTATAGTACTGATTTTTCCCTTGTTTTCTCACGGTATTTTCGTGTTTCTCTTCGTCTTGTGTTTTCGCCGATAATGCAAGTTGCAATTTGTCTATTTTTTTCTCTAGCTCCGCGATCTGTGTAAAACTCTGCGGCTCTTGTTTGATTCTATTTTCTTCCTTATTCTTCCTTACGACTACGTGATCTGACTTAGATCCACTTTCGTCATCTTCTACTTGCTCCCTAATCTTTTTAAATAGATCTTTAATCGTGACTTTACCGGATTCTTTTTTCACGCGTTTTGCAATCTTACATTTATTCTTTTCTATCTTTTGTAAATCCTCAACGAATTTGTCTAGGCTATAATATGCTATCGTTCCTACTTTTTCCATATAATATGGATGTAATCCTCCAACTATGATACCTATTTTCTTAA
Source organism: Thermobia domestica (assembly GCF_964235325.1). Classification (NCBI taxonomy): domain Eukaryota; kingdom Metazoa; phylum Arthropoda; class Insecta; order Zygentoma; family Lepismatidae; genus Thermobia; species Thermobia domestica. The sequence continues at coordinate 306,696,334 of NC_137455.1, forward strand.
TGTCAGTCATGTTCGAATCTAATCGTTCACAAAGAACGAGCATGTCATATACGTAGTTTATGACAGCCTCGTCTTCATGCTGCAAACGCTCCTTAATTTTATCTTCGATGTCTATCGTCACATTGGATTTGGTAAACTCTTCCACGATTTCTGACTGCAAATCCTTATATTGTATTTCTGCCGTATTTTTCCGTTTCAGGAACAATTTAATCCATTGCCTCCCTACTCCTTTGAAAATATTAGGCAACAATTCCTTTCTCTTGCTTTCGGCGATACCTGCCATTTGACAAGCATCGTCGAATTCATCGAAGAAAGAAACGATGTCATTATCGTTCTTCAGATCGAATTTAGGTAGTTTGTTAATGTCTGCATAAAACGTAATGTTAGACGCCATTTTAAAATCCTTATTGGTACTATTTGTTAAATTCGGATCTAGATTTATAATTGATGGAAAATCTTCCGATACGGATTTAGTTACCGGACTACTTGGGAAATTGAAAACTGGTTCTTTACTCAAAATAATTTTAGGACTCGCGACTTTATCCTGACTACAAGAAATATTTCGTCTTTCCGGTGTCCTCACACCAAATAAATTATGCACATCAATATTTATTCCCTTACTCGCTTTCTGTGCTCTAGTTAACACAGTATTTTCATTCATTTATCTATATACTTAATTCAACTTTGATTACGAAGTGAGGGTGGGTAGTGAGGGTTAACGTAATTACTTAATCTACTTGAGTCAATGCCTTAGTCATTCGAGATCCGAACCAAATCTCGTATTCAATTGGTGAACGTCAATACTACAAAATCTTATCATACTAAATTACTTAAACTATAAATCTTTAAACCGAACCTAAACCATAACCACATTAAAACCTATTCTTAAAACTTAAAATTATTCCGTTGCGGAATTCGAACCATAGCTATTCTCACCATAACAATGGCGAGAGCTACCCTAGAACCGTTAAAAAAACAGCAAATCTCCACCATAACAACCTTCCACCGTCGTGCCTAGATTGCATGGGGATGAAATGATACTTGACGGTCGAAGATCGTTACTACTCAATATCTGTAGAGAGTAGGATCGAAGTGGAACAGAAGAAAAGCACATTAAATTAACTTTCAGGTAGATCTTTGTATTTTCATAAATGTCGTGTATTACTGTTGTTCATCGTAGACTGTGTATAAACGTCAGATCACATATCTTAAGCATCTAAGAAGTTAACCACGAATAACTCGAACATAGCTGAGATACACGTACCTTCAAGTATATGATGCCTGGAACTGATGACGAATGTCTGGATGATGAATATCTCGCTGCCAATAGTCTGTAGTTGCGGACTATTGTGAAACCATAATCAACGTTAATGGTTTACTGGAAACTAGTAGATCTCCTGATCTAACCGTAGAATGGAATCACAGCTGAATGACAACTGTGATAGAAGTTTCAGTGGTTCTCGATGTCAATACTCAACGTAGGATGATCCACCTCTGATCTCAATCCTTTAGGACCATGAGTTTTTATACTTGGTTTCCAGACATCCTGGAATTCTCGTTGTTGATTTTCTGTATATCTCAGCTATTGGTAAAACATTGGTTTCACCCGAATTACATCGTGATCAAATTCTCAGACCAACAAATTTCTGCAAACTCAACGATTATGCCACAGTCAAAAGTGTGTCAATGTTATAGTATTACAACTTGATGACAATACATTCCTGAACCAAAACATTAAAAATTACAAATCACAATAGCGTACGAACTGACGACTTAGCGTCTAGCCGTAACAAACATAACATTCATCACATATACAAAACATTGATGTAAACACATAAACACACACACGTGTTTTACATTCTATGACAACATTTAGTTTCTTTATTTTAACATAACATTCAATAATTAAATATTCTTCCTTTCCCAAAATAATATATTCATAAATAATATCAATCGTATGTATCAACAAAATATATATATATATATATATATATATATAGATAGATAGATAGATAGATAGATAGATAGATAGATAGATAGACAGATAGATAGATAGATAGATAGATAGATAGATATATAGATATTTCGAAGCTTTATTGAAATAAAAATTTAATCTATTTGCGGACACTGAGGCTCAGTGATCGAGTGCTCACCTCGAGTTTGAGTACTTTTATGTTAAACAACATCGTGTTCATAGTTTTTCTCACGGAGGAATTCGATTATAGATACAATCATTAACACATATTCCCTAAGTTCGATTAACGTAAGTTCATACTTGGCATATCTCCGAATGTGAATTTGAATACTAATTAACACATCTTTACTTACACGGGTGGTCCGGGTTCAATTCTCGAAGAAAGAGAGAGAGAGAGCGATCGAGAGAGAGAGCATTGAACCCTTGAAAGCATTATAGTGTTTCGAAATGAAAGAGCTTGCAACGATAAATATCATATGATACACTACGGGGAAACCCAACGCCAATCAATATACTGTATAAGTAAGTATACTCTTCGCCAGAGGGCTAAGGGAGTCCAAAATAGCTATCCAATACAAGACGAGAAGACGAAAACCAATCAATTGGGATGCTTCGATCACTGAATATCAAAGGAGTGGGGTGGGGGCTATAATATCTACCCAATGCTCTGAGAAGCTTCGGTTGTTAGTTTAGCAGGTGAGGGCGGGGTGGAGGGGTTCAAATAACTAACCAATACACGACGACAAGAAGAAGAGGAGGAAAAGGCTTGTTTCATCTTGATTCTACAGCTGGTAGGCGTCCAATGGTATGAGCATAGCAACAACGGGTTCCCAGGACCAAAATATTCCCATGTGGGGCTCAAATTACGAAAGGCCAACAGAGGTCGAACATTCCCAAGTTAATTATTCACTAGTCTATCCGTTGTTCTAAACAAGCTTGCAACATTCTCCTATGACTTCGGCTTTTATTATATTACTATTTAGTAACCGAATCTTGTAGTTCATAATCTGTATGAAGTTTCTCTTTTTTGAGGAGTGAACATCACTCCTTCTATGAAAAAAGTTCTCTAATGCACACCTCTTCTAGCACTAGTCTATGACAAACTTGTCCTCATGTGTCGATATCCTTGTATCCAGGAACACAATTGCACCGCCTTTTATACTTCTCTCTCTAGTTCTGGATTTAGAGCAGGGACATGCAAAGGAATTTATTTCAAAAGTCCCGGAGCATTGCGTTAAAACTAACCCCGAATTTATAATACATTAACAGAAAAGGCAGAATTTCGAGGGATCCAAAACTCCAGAATTTAAGTCCCTAACCGTTATTAATCTTCAGTTCATAAGTTTTCAATTGCTTTGGCATTTTATTGAGAATTGTAAACCCCCCTTCTGTGTGATACAATAATAGGATTTTAAACTTTTAAGAAAATTGATGAAAGTCGCTTCAGTTCACAAAACTAATACGTGAACTGCGACAATAAAATAGATTTTTCACATTAAAATACTTTTTCAGGTAAATAATTTTTCTCTATATCTAAAGATAGGTGTGACTTAAGCGTGGAACTGTGTATCATGTTCTCTTTTAAATTTCTCGAACAAGGAAAGATATCCAACTCCTCTACGAGTATCGCATTGAAACTTGCACAAGGGGAAGGACATGTTGAAAGATAGAAATATGCTTACTCTTACGATTCGCTACGATTTCAAAACAGAAGTAGAATGGTCGTTCCCCATAGCCCCTGAAAGGTTAAGTACTTTGGTCATACACGTCACAACATGATATGATACACCGATCGTAATTTCCAAACCAACATGTTTACTCGGTTGACAAAAGGAACACGCTGAAACCACAACGCAAGAATGGTTTTCTACGGTTTTGTTATTGTTATTTTTCTTCTTCTTCTTCTTCTTCTTCTTATTATTATTATTATTATTATTATTATTATTATTATTATTAGTAGTAGTAGTAGTAGTAGTAGTAGTAGTAGTAGTAGTAGTAGTAGTAGTAGTAGTAGTTGTTGTTGTTGTAGTGGTATGATTAGTATTATTAATATGAACAGTATGATGGTTAAAAATAGTGAAAAGAAGAAGACTACAAATGTGTTGATGGGCCTGTTCAGTAACGAAGTACTTCAGCCCGTCTTGACTGTCCTCTAGCACTGCTATAAAGGTTTCAAAATCTACAAACAACCATAACCCAGCAGGGATTCGAAGTCGGGAACCTTGAATCGCTGGCTTGACGCCTTAACTCAAACGAACACGAGGTCGGCAAGAAGAAGAAATAGTATGTATACAACAGAGTTTCTCAAACTGGGGGTCGAAAAAATAAGCGAAAGAGATAAATGTAACTAGAAGCAAATACCGAGATATATTTTTAAGTATTATATTGAATTTTGTTATGATTGACAATCAATACATACTGTCAAGAACAACAAAATGTTTGTCTACTAAATATTATCAACAGGTGCAGGGTTGGTTAAAAATTAATTTAATTGAATGAGGAGCGATATGAAACTAATGAGAACTGCATGTTGAAATATCAGAAGAATGCAAATCTACTTTATTTTTTATCATATGATCTAATGAAGTTTTCAAATTTTCAAACGGCCTCCATTTTGAAACAGTATGAAGGTTCGAATGCCATATTTGCAATTTGAATGAACTGTCCATTTTTTTTAATTCATTCGCTTTTCGGGAAGTTCCTCTATTCACGATACACAAGAAATGGATTTTATCGTTATAGGAATATATTTATATAGTGAGACCTACGCAAAAACCCCACAAGCTGATTACAAGCGACAAATTATAAGAGGGTTGCTGGCAAGAGGATATGATAATAAGGAGGTCGTGATCGGAACTAGGTTGAGAACCAATGGTGTGGATTATTATTATTATTATTATTATTATTATTATTATTATTATTATTATTATTATTATTATTATTATTATTATTATTATTATTATGGGTAGTCGAAGTAGGAGTAGTAATACTGTAATTCGCTGCGCAGTACAGTAATTTGTACAGGTCGTATTCTCAATTCGAAATTAACATGTTCCGGGCTTCCGGATGGTACGAGGTTGTCATCTGCTTCGTCTTATTTGCCAACCACATGTTCTTGTTGGTGGACGCCTCAAGCCAGCGACTGAGGGATCTCGACTTCGAATCCGGGCTGGGGTATGGTTGTTTGTGGATTTTAAACATTTATAGAAGTGCTACAGAACACTCAACATGAACCGAATTTCTTCGTTACTGAATGGGCTGGACAATACAGTTTTTCTCTTCTTCTTCTCATTATTATTATTAGTTTTACTCACCATACTGCTGATATTAAAATGCTAATCATACTACTACTACTACTGTTACTACCAACACTACTACTACTATTACTACTACTACTACTACTACTACAATTACTACCATTAATACTACTACTATTACTACCATTAATACTACTACTATTACTACCGTCATTACTAGTACTACTACTAATATTACTACTATTACTATTACTACTACTGCTACCATTACTACCATTACTACTACTACTACTACTAATAATAATAATAGTCATATAAATAATAATAGAAACTCATTTTTGCGTTGTGATTTTAGCTGGTCCTTTTTCTCCACCGGGTAAAACTGTTCGGTTGGAACTTACGATCAAGTATCGTGTTCCATTTGGCATCAATTTGCATCAATGACGTAGCAGATATCACAATCATCACCGACTATCATCTTGAGTTTGCAATATTTGTCTTCGTGAGAAAACAAGTTCAAGTGGATCACTTGTGGCATGGATTACCATAGTAAATAACTTTCAGGGGCTATGGGGAAATAATCATTTTTTTCCCTGTTTGATGACGTTGCGAATTGTGGAAGTAAGCATATTTCCAACTTTCAATATGTCCTTCCACTTGTGCAAGTTTCAATGCGATACTCGTCGAGGAGTTGGATAGCTTACCTTGTAATCAGCAATAAGCCACAAAAGAAATTGAGATTTTCTTCATCCAAGCAAACGGTATTTATTACACACAATTCCATGCAGACACGCTTTTACAATACACCAGCACAGGTGAAGTAGGACGCGTAAGCAGCACAAATTGTGCCTCTAGTGGTTGTTTTATAATTCTATAATTATTATCTTCTTTTTCCGGTACATTAATTAAATTAGGCTGATTATCTCTACATTGCAGCTTGTTAGCCTTTAATTACACTCAGGCAATGCCTTTACTAGCCAAGTTACCGTACTATGCACTATGATGTCAGAATACTTTATTATGTGAGAATCTGCTGTTCTCTTACAGAACTCTTGAATTTAGCTATTCCGCTTCCACTTCGACCAATTCAGAATACATATTACTTCTGCTGACTTACATTGCCGGCTTAACTTAAACTACCAATGAATTAAGTTATACTCGACACCAAATTTACAAGACTTTTCGTAAAGACAATGACTTCGAAATGGAGAGAAGATAAATGTTACTTATGTTATGTTTTCCTCCAATAGTGAAATCGAATCGTATATTGATTATTTTCTAATGTCAACATTAGGTAACATTACTTCATCCATATTATCAATTTCGTACATTTCGTTTCTCTTACACCGTAGGTGAAATTTAATCTTTTAGGAAAACAGTAATATATTCATTTTTGAGCTAAGGAAGCTCATATTTTTCTCTCACTTCATGCACTTCAGTTCTACTAGATGATGATCTCATTTAATATGTCTTCGTGGCAATAATGTTCAACTTTAATTCTACCTCGTAAACGCCTCTATACATAGCCTTTCTTTGCACTTCGAATTAGTTTATCATTTCCAATCCCCGCACGTCTTGTGAATTCATTACTTCTTAATAATACTAACACGTAAAGTTATGTTCATGATTGCACTTCGGTACGTCATCCAGTCGTACATAATAGATAGGCTGATTTGAGTATGAAAGTTGGAATATCATCAGTCTCCGTGAAATATTACCAAAGCCTCATTTTACTTTTTCACCCATTTAAAGAACCTTTCATCTGTCTTTTTGCTTTACTTACCTACAAACTCTCTACTTTGATTTTCTCCTCAATTAAGAACTCAGTCCAATTAGCAGTTCAATATCTTGAAACATGTTATTTATTGTGTGCGATGATATAACAACCTGCAAATAAAAGTAAGACATATATTCTATCGATGTCAGATTGTGTGTACATATGTAATTTCCGTGTATATTCGCAGTTAAAATACATGGAAAAATTAGTATTATGAAATGTAACTGGAACATTTGTGTGTATAATTTTAACAATAGATTCAATGTGCTAATTTCGAAGATCGATGAAGTAATAATCTGTTGCCGAATAATATGATGGTGCGAAAATGTACGTAAATAATTGCTTCAGAAGTTGTTAGTGAACTAGTCAAGTAAGAAAAATCCTCAAATTATTTTGCTTTTGCATTAAAATATCTTCTATCTAAAATAAACAATTTAAAACTCAAACTATAGTGTAATTGACGGACTTTAAATACATGTACAACCGTGTAAAAATAATATAAATTGTCTCACTATGGATGAAATTATCTTAGTGCTCTTAGACATTTGTATTTTCATGACTTGATTTTTACCAGCAGCCTTGCTCTCGTATCACCATTATTTTGGCGGCACTCTATATTATACTCTATATTATACTATGTACGACTTTGTGTTAATATAGTTGAAATAATTGAGAGTGAAATGCACAATGCTTATTGCCCAAAGTTTTTAAATCTTACATTAATAGACACAAGGTAGTTTGTCATATTCAACACAGGCCACACGGAGATTTATACAGTTCATAATGGAACTCGTTATGTGCGATAGGGATTAAAAGACCTGTATTTTAATGCCATTACAATAAAAAGGAATTATTATCAGCTTATCTAGATTCTTATGATTTGTATGGTTGAAGCTAGATGCTTTTAGTGTAATTATGACTTTCTTTTAAGTCATTATGTGACGTGATGTAAATTGTTAAAGGAAGCGTGAATGGTCATGATCATGACTTAAACAAAACTGCTGCCTCTATGGATTTAACGTACATTATGACAAGTTTCAATACATACCTTTGTTGAATCTTTATAAGAGTTTATTTGTATCTGATTTCTAAACAACAATATCTTGAGGGTGAAGCATAGTGCACTATATTATTGATGTATTTTATAAAAAATCTGCTCGCAAATTTCATTCGTCTTCTCTAAGAATATTGGGAAGAACAAGAACATCCATAAATCAAAGTTAAGCATGACGAAACATATGATTAAAGTAGATGTGAAGATTTTCTTGACACGTTCTCCATTCGGAAACAATGGTCCTAAAATACAGTATGTGTTATTATATTTATAAAATAATACAAACTTGTTGTACTACTATTCGCCAATTACATGCAAAATTAACACGTTCTTTCAAATATAGATGTCAGAGACACGAGGTACATTTAGACGATTCCATGCATTTTCAGTTTTTTTTTAGATTACTTACCTCTACTTCTCGAACTAAAAATACTAATACTAGATGAATTTATTTCTATTTAAAATTCTCATCTTCTTCCCAGAAGATCAAAAAATTGAAGTAGAAGCATAAGTCAGCTTTTGAAGAGTAGATGTAAACAATGATAAATTGTAACCAGCTATTTTTAAGGATTAACCTCTTTCTGAATTAAACATTTCGCTTCTATTTTACAATGTAAACCTATGTAATCCCTAATCAGAAATGTTTTAATAGTAGTTAATATTAATATTATAATTCTTATTTTCTTCAGATATCGTTAACAACTCAAATCAGGTTTTACATGGTGAGTGTAATCAAAATTGCCTTTCAATACTTATTACAACTTTACATATTACGTGTAATACAAGAAGACCACAAAAATTTATGTCATCAGTTTTGTTATTCCTTTTAGTTTCTTTTGGCGGAATTGGGTGTCTCTTCTTTGGAGGATGCCTGATATCAATCTTCGAATTAATTTACCTTTGTATTCTAAACATCTACAGAATATTTTATTTGGTACGCAACAAAAATAAAATAAATGTTAAAAATAGAATCAACATGGACATACAAGAAAGAACGATAAGAGCTAATCAAAGAGGAACCTCAACGAGAAAGCCATGCTGTTTGAAGTTTAGGCGAAGTTTATGCTTGAAACGACAACGGAATACAAGAAATTGGATGAACGACTTCAGGTAAAGTATTTTAGGTATTAGATGATCAGTGTTCTTAACTTATAATAATAATAATAATAATAATAATAATAACAATAATAATAATAATAATAATAATAATAATAATAATAATATTGTTTCTCACATAGGCTAACACTTATTTTCGATCTTCGCCTCACGGAATCAGGCAGGGATTTCAAATGTGCGAATAAAGCGATAGGATATATACAATCAAGCACAGTCAAACACAGTAACTGTAGTGTTCGTACACGATTGCAAATGCAGAAATTGTCACTCCACCTACAACAAAGATGGCCACCATTCAGGAACACTTGTACATACGGGAATATGAATAGTTTCATAGATCTTCCCACACATAAGGTTCTTCACACTGAATTTTTTAGAATTTTCGGTGATGGTTGAGCAACCACTTTCACCAGTTTTGGACAACTTCAGATGGATTGACTCAATATGTACCAGCTGCTATTCGGCCTCCTTCACGTTCATATAGGAGTAAATTATATAGAGGAAGACAGGAGTCTTGGTTTTTCAAGATGGCTTCCTGTCCTCTAAAATTTAATTCATCTTTTATGTTTTTAATATGGTTAGTATGTACAGAAAATCGAGACTTACTAAAAAATAATAGAAACATATTTTTTAATTAAACATGTTAGAGCATTAAAGTAATTTAATTTTCTTTCTTTTCAGTTTACGTACTAACTTTCTTTACGCAAATATTAATGTTCAAGTTTAAATATGGTTTAATCTATTGTTCTTCTGTAATTAAATTGAAAGAAATAATATTTTAAGTTGCAATTAAAAGAGTTGCAACAATTTTTAATCTATAAATTTGTCTTCAGGCAACCAACACTTAGTGAGGTCATAAAGGTAGCACAAAGAGCGACATTTATTAGCGTGACCGTTTACTATTATTAATGAGTGTGACATACTGGCAACTTATCTTATAAATAAGAATTACACTAACTTATGTTATCCAATAGCTTTGTTACTCTAATTTCCCTAACATGATGTACAGAGATTTTAGTTTATTGCGATATTCTTGGATAGGGTGCTTAGACTTGATCTAGTTTTTACATGTTTCTTTTTAATTTTTTAAATAATTTATGTTCACATAAACTGAAAATCAATGAAATGGACTCCATTGTCTTTTTAATTGTTTATTGGTATTTCTTCTAATACCTATGATTCCAACTTCATACACTTCCAAACAGTATGCACCCCAGTAGTACAAACAATACCAAACTTAAATACATTCGCTTAACTCCAGACGATCTACTCATAAGTAAACTGGAGATTCAGGCTTGGAACAAATATCACTTCCGCCGATGGAATCGATGCCATCGTCGTGTGCACATTTAGTATATTGCATCGTTACCGTTGTCTTTCTTTGTTTATAGAAGTCCGTTTGAGCAGAGACTATTTAACCCTTTTGACTGTGCTCTGCTTCTACCTTTTAAGACTGTACAACTGTATAACGCGCGTCAACATTGAAAAATATATTAGGGTTAAAATTTTAAAATTAAATTGTTTTCTCATAACTTTCAAATACATTCTTGCACATTAGTCCTGTTAAATGCATCAGCAGTGACTAGAATTCTGTTTTTAGTATGTAGGCCTAGGAATTATAGGTAATTTCATAACATTATTTATGTAATTAACTCCACCAGTTTTGTTTACACAATACTATTATAGATTCTAGTTTACACAGTTTATTTTATTTCTTTAATCGTAATTAGGAAATAGTAGTCAAATGCTTACTAACCAAAGCACTGATCTAATTTGTGCACCAATTAAACTAAAGAAATCACTTTACTTTATAGACTTTAAACTACTCCTGCAGTTTCCAATTAGCAGAAATCAATTGTTTGAAAATCATAACTAAATAGGACATGTTGAATGTAAAATAAACAACCTCTTGTTCCATATCTAAGTCTTCGATGGAAACAAAGTTTCACAGAATCTCTTTTCCATTTACCTAAAGTAAAACAAATATGCCAGACAATAACTTCAAACACATCAATTCGAACAATAGGAATTCAAAAAATTCATATCTTATTTATCAAAATATAATTTCAGATTTCATGATCATCAGTTCCTGAACTTTTCTAAAGCATGCACAGCGAAGCGAATGATAGAGAATATTTACAAACGAGCATTTGGGGAACATACATAGAAGTACATTAAAGAATCCTTACCAAGAATTCCGTTTACACCAACATCAACTTATTTTCAAAATAGTTGTCATAGGCAGGAATGAAAATACCATACACAAGTGCCCTTCAGAGTATACCTAATTTCAAACACAGGTTACAATTTGCATACAAGACAATATTTTACACAGCTTTCATGCTAATTATTTTAATAACTTAATGTTATAAGGAAAAAAATGAAGTACATGATGTATTCCTTTGTCAGACTTCATACATAATTAAGCAATATGAAACAGCAACAGTGTGTTAATTGACTTAAACATGCTCTTATTAAGAATTGAGTAAAGTAATAGATACATTAGAAGAATAAATGTGGGACTTTAAATTTCAACAAGTTTACAAAATGAGAATATGTACTATATTTGACTTTTGTATTTGGCTATTGATATGGACAAAATATTAGAATTATAGTACTTTTGTTACAAATTTTATCATGTGAAATCTGGGAGATGTTCTAGGATAGTCTCGTCAATTCGCCATGCAGTTAAAGAGTATTTTGCTTTGTCAGCTGTACATGGACTTAGGATCATCTACAACACAAACAATTGGATTATACGGTAATTATTTCTTGTCTATACTCTAATCGATAAATAATTTTATTAAAAGATTTTACTTCAGTTATTTTTTGATAATTTTGCCCCTTGATATGACTGATAACTTTTTAATCGCAAAATCTTTGTGCGATTTACCTCAGTGATATTGAAGAAATAAACGCTACAGAGCAGAGTTGTACCGATTGTTGCTAGGCTTTGAATTGTATCACGACTTGTTTTAAAGTTGATAATCTTTAAAATGGTCACCTAATTTATGTACTAAATTGGCGTGATTTACAATAACCCACGGTTTTATGTTATGTAGACTATATATTGCAACTATCTACTCTCAAGAGAAAATTAGGAAAGTAGAGTGAATTAACATAGCAGGTATAAACCAGTATGCATACCAGCAGGCAATAAAGAAACTACAATCATACCAGTTGTAAGGTTAAAAATAAGTTAAACGGCATACAAGGAGTTAAAAACGTCAACTTTAAGCTATCATTATATTAGTAATAATTTACCTAATATTTGATAACCGACAAAATGCTCAGTATTTTTGTACAGCCAGCAACAAAAGTAATTCCTCCCATAAGACATCTAATTCCACTACTTGGGATGCAGCACTTTTTCATTTCTGAGAAGGATAAGATAGATGCAACCCAACTTACACGTAACTTTTCACGCCACTGATAGCAGTTGGTAGCAATAAGTCAATTCCTTATGCAAGTAAAATTGTGAGTAGATGACGCACGAAACATTTCTCCATTCTCAGATCAATCTCTCTAGTTCAGAGCGTGTTGTCGAATGAACATCATAGTTTAATCTCAATGTTGCTGTGTATGTAAAGTATTTTTTTCATTATATACTGTATATTCAAAGAAAAAAAATCACTGATCACATATGAATCAGAAAATGTTTGAAAGTAGTTGAAAATATCAAATCTAGAAAAACTACTGGATATAACTTTGTAAATGATTGACTCTATTGACACACCTTCCACAATTCTCCTAATTCAAACATCTTTTGTCTATCTACGGAAGAGAAGATCTTGCTTATACCATTGAGTATGCATAGAAATTGAAATTGAAACAGGAAAACTTCAAAAAGTTTCACTCTCGCCGGTATTCGTATTCGGGTCTACCGAACAGCAGTTCAATGTGCTAATCACTGACAAACCGCGCCACTTAACCTTCCACCACAACTAATAACCTTCCATGGAAAAATACAAATAGGATACTCAAATATAACAAAAACAAACATTTAAACAAAATATAAATAAAAGTATAAATAAGAAAATATAAGCAACTTTTGTGAATGCCTTAATGACTTACTCGAGATTTCCTTGTTTAACTCAAAAACAAGTTATATACACGTTGCTCAATGAAGAAAGTATCACGAAATGTACTTTCAGATGAACCTACGTCATCGGCAGCAGAGACATGACTTGTAAGGGGGGCCCAGAGAAGCTCCCCGCCGTTCGAGGGGACCAATTTTCAGACAAAAGTTTGTTAATCCATATACGATACGAACATGAAATTAGAAATGAAGCATCAAATAGGGTCGCTACATCGCGTAAACAAAATAGCACACAAAAGGTAAATAGAACAAAAATGAGTCGTGGACCACTTGAGTAATATTTATTCGTATGGCTTTGAGATTATCAATATTGTGACCTCAATAACTTTGCCATGTATGGAATGGGCCCAGGAAGTAACTAACGGAACCGCAGAACTTGTCGTGCTGTGGTTGCCCACAGGCTCCGGTGGGCCCATAAAGAAAAGAGAAAGTTGAAAAGAGGATTCCCCCAAAAGTTAGAAATCAACTTTTCCTAGGGGCCCAAATAAGCTTATTAATGCTTGCTCCTCCCCAGAAAAGTTTTCAGTTTATTTTGAATTTAACGTACATTTCACCAGCGAGGCTATTTGATACGTGGACCTTCTTATTAACGTGGAATCCTAACCATATGGGCTCCCGCCGGGAATGGAACCCGGGTCTCCCACGTCAATTCCCCCCTCATCAGAAAAGAATATAACATACGGCGCTCGTCATCATTTGCAGATCATGAGGATCACATGATCATGAGGATGTTGATCATGAGGCCAATCCACTAGGGGTTCGAATTCCTCTGAAGAGCAAGGTCGGAATTTTAATTGTCCTACGTATTCCTATGTTCGTGTTCCTGTAGTGTTTGGAATACATGAAAAGCACATGAGGTGCCAGTGGCGAACAATACTCCGGTTGGGGCGATTTCTTGAAAAAAATGTGAAAGCAAGAAACTCTCATTGCAGCTACTTGGGTTCAAATCCCATCGTGGTAATTAGTAACTTTCCTGATTGAGAAGGTAATGCTTGTGTAATTGATATTGTAATTATTATATCCCTATGTTGAAAAAGTAACTTAGTCGAATGTATTCATAAGAACAGAAGAGATATAGAGTATGCCAGATGTTTCTTAGGTTTACACATGAACGCAATAATATTATTACGTTTACTGATTTACAGATAGAATTATCATTTTATGACAATAATGAAATATAAAGATTTGTTAGCTGATAACAGTAATGCGTTTTGTTTCGTCCTTTTTCTAAGTAGAAAGGAGAAGTGATATCTTAAATAGTATCGTTCTCGTGACTAGCGATCCCTATTGTAAGTTCGATAACTATTAGCAAATTTTGCACAGCCACGAGCAATTCCTTAGAACATATTTTTCGCCCATACTGCAGCAGAAAGGAAGTGTTTAGCCCTTAAGTGTTCATCAATACTTGTCCAAACACGTTATTTGCCACACAGTTACAAAGATTGATACAGATGATGTAATTTTGTGTTATTGGCGTTTCGCCTGTAAAGGAAGTTGTATCAACCCTTAGACCCAGAGAAATTGAATATTTTTCATGTTACTATACATCAGAAGTATCAGTTTTGTAGATTGTAAAAGTTTACTGAATTGCCACATCCGGAATCGAACTCGCGTAACCAACATTACGAAACTAACGTTTAAGCCACTACTCTAAGACATCACTGATCTTGGAGAAGGATAACATGGAGCAGTAGTGAATTCAGTAATTACACACTTTTACTAATCCAGGGTAATAATGCTGAAACTTTCTGATGTCAGTCATGATAAAATAGTAAAGTATTATGCAGAAAGAATAGTCCAGAGAAGTCAACTTTAAACTGACAACTCATATGTACGGAGTCGCTACTATATGCTCTCGCCTCGGGCCTTGACTTTTCACGGCACAGCATTGGACAGATACTTATATTGATTGGTATCTGGTGTATCAGGTCACTGGTTTATTTTTTTGAGTTAATTAATTTAGCGAACATTCCTCAGTACCTTGCTTCCTATTTTTACGCATTTTACTCACTTTTACAGTTTTTCCACTAACTTTTTAAGAAGAAGAAAAAATCTCAGAAGCATGGAAGACAGTAAAAATTACAAACACTATTCGCGCGTTCTTTCCTTGACTGAAGTGAAACAGTTAAATATGGTGAACATGGAATTATTGGCCTTCCATTTTCTATGTGGTTTCAACTCCAGAGTTAGAGTGGGTTAGTGGGTCGTTGGTCTACAGCATGTGACCCGCTGCGATTCATCATTCTCCGTGACTCACTGCGATGCACCATCCACCGTGACCCACCACTCACTATGACGCACTCTGACCCAACGACCCTCTCTGCTCACTGCATTGTAGACAGTATATTCTGACGCGACAAAAAGCCAATGAACCACAAAATTGCTCCCCAAAAATATGTCAAATCGCATATATGCGTGATTTAATTGCATTAAGGTGAGTCTACAAAGCACTAAAAAGTTTAGAAAAGTACCCCGGAGAATTCTCGAACCACCAACCTTATGACTACTTGCGGGTGTTCTTCGCAATTCGCCACAGAGATCGTTTTAATTCGGTCAATCAGAGTGCTCTTTTAACCGTATATATGAGACTATAACTGTTTGGGATAAGATAAAATGCGTTCCCAATGTAATTTTATAAGAAAATGACGCGTGTCTGTTTACTTTATTTCATGGTTCTCCCATACTCACTTTCCAATGATCGACGACAGTTGCCATCTAAATTCATAAATTATGGCACTCAAGATTTTTCGCTTGTTGATGTTGAGGCAGAGGTTATTCTTGACCCGCGGAGTTCACGCACATGACGCGATAGTTCTTGCTGGACCCTTTGCGATTCTCCGCGAAATTATCGAAGGAGCGCGGACTAAAACGAAGTTCTCGCTGCGACGCGGTGATAACTTGAACACCCTGACGCGAGATATCTGTTTCGATTCGACGAATCCCCGCCGGCAGTGTGACACTAGCTGCAATCCTTCGACTCGTCTCTATATTGGCTGTCGACGTTTACCCGCAAGTGGGCCACTAGGTGTTGGCGACGTTTACGTCATGGGGCAGGTCCATGTTCATATAGCTTCGCTGCTGAAAGGGACCTTAAACTCAAAATCAACTCAACTGACTAAACAAAAAATGCAGTTTTTCGACCATATATCCGTATATGCTTACCATGCGCTTTATAATAATTGCTAAAATTTTGTTTATTATATGGTGCACTTAGAGCACAGAGCAATCAACCCATGAAGTTGTGAGAAAAATAGACCTAAAATTTGTAATGTAAGCTTCTGTATGTTGGTCTACGTACCTTGATTTGGGAGTTTCAAATTTTATTTTTTTCCACTGAGAAGTGTAGATAATTCATCAAGGATATAATTACACCATGATAATTTAATTGAAATTCATCGTAAGTTTGTCTATGACAAACAATTTACCACTTTATATCGTAAAGGTAAGATCCATCATTATTGTAACAGAGCGGTGCTTGAGGGATTGACCGTAGAAATTCAAACTCCGATTAGTTAGAATTTGACAACCTGGTTTTATTACAAGTATAAACTCCTTAGTCGGTAGAAAAGAGGACGTGGATCACATGTCAGAGTTGATGACGATGTGTCTTGGTGAGTCAGTGGTTCATGGTGGGTGGAGGATCATGCGTCAGATTGGGTCGCGATGGGTGGTGGGTCAAGTTCTCATTCACCTACGCCATCTTTCATCAAATCTGTAAAACCAAACCAAACAAAGAGCAATACTACAACACAAAACGCTCAACATCTTAACTATTCATGACAAATTATTGCATGATCCGAATAACTCTAGTATATCCACAAAGAATCATTTGCCATATTTTACCGAAATAGGTCGTGACTTTTCTAACATTATGACAGAAAATTCATAAAATATAAAATATGCAGCCAAGTCTCAACTTTGCAATAATAATAATAATAATAATAATAATAATAATAATAATAATAATAATAATAATAATAATAATAATAATAATAATAATAATAATAATAATAATTCCTTCCAATTAAGAAAAATGATTGCAACGACGACGGGCCGTAACTTGTAGGGGCAGGTAGGACACTGCTCCCCACCCCCAGGGAAGCTCCCCGTTGGTAAGGGGTTCCCATTTTCAGGCAAAATTGTCTTATTTTATATATACGATACGAAAATGAAATTATAAGTGAAGCATAAAACAAGTTCACTACATTACATTAACAGAACAGCACACTAAAGGTAAATAAAACAATAATGAGTCGTGGGCCAATTTCAGTACAAAAAAATTCTACTATTATTGGCACTAGAAATAATATATATTCGTATAATATTTTCACATTGGTCAATATATTCCCCTTAATTAATTTGTGTATGGAACGGGCCACCAAGCATAATTAACGAACCCGCAGACCTTGGTGTGCGGGAGAATCCAAGAATTTTAGATATCCCCTGATCTTATTAGCCGATACAGAAATGACATCAAGAGTCATGACTTACATATAATTGAAATTAAGCCAAACTGCTGTCGGCCCTTGTGCCCGAGTGTTCTAGGACAACGTTCTAGTAGTGAAAATTATTTTTGACGTGAGTCCAAACCTTGCCAAAGGATTTTTTTTTAATTTTCGTAACAATTTTTTCATTAAAATAAGCTTATAGTTTTACTATAAGGATCCATAGTAAATGTAATAATAATAATAATAATAATCATAATAATAATAATAAGTATTAGTAGTAGTAGTAGCATTAATAATAATTATATTGTTTATGAATGATACTTGAAACTACACACAACATTTGGCTCGATTTTCTTCGTTTTCACTCGACTCGAAACGAAACTCGAGTCACATTCGAGTCAAGTTGGAGGAATTATTTCGAGTCGTGTTCTCGGGTCGAGCTCTAAGATGTCTGTTTTGAATCGAGTCGAGTTTGAATGAAAACTCGCTCGAACTCGCTTGTGCCCATACCTACAATTTTTCTTTACCTCATAGTTTCCAAAGAAGGAAAGACGATAGAAATGATTTTCACATTCTTTGGATTATTTCAAAACGCGTAGAAATAGTTTGTTCTATGATTATCTAACATAACTACTAGTTTATTTTCCTATCTCTATCTGAGGAATAGATGGCAAAGTGTGAGAGCAGAGAGCTGCCATTACAGTCACCCTATTTCAAATCCCGGTGTGGCATTATTTTTTCTTGATTGGAAACTATTGTATGAATTTTGAATTTTCTGACTGGGTTTCACGTCCTCTTGTTGAATAAACAACATACTCCATTGAAGGGGACTTGGCGGAAGGAAATATCATCCGGTTGCTTTTTATTTGTTTACTTGTATGCTACACCAAGCCTGGATACTACATTTCACCTTTCTATATCTACTGGAAGTACCCTAAAGATTTTGATGATCATAAGAGAGTAAGTAGATAAGTGCTGAGATCAATGAACTTTGCGTATTAACAACATTTAAAATATCAGGTTGTCAGAAAAGTCATGACGTATTTCGGTAAATTATAACAAATGATGGTTTGTAGAAATACTGGAATTATTTGGATCATGCAATAGTTATCTCATGAATAGCTAACATTTTGAGCGTTTGGTGTAGTGGTATTAGCTTTGGTTTGGTTTCACAGAATTGACAACACATAGAAGATGGAAAACCAAAAATTGCATAGTCTCCATATTTTATTGTTTTACTATAGGAAAGGGAAGAACGCGCCAATAGTATTTGCAATTTTTGTTCTCCTCAATGTTTCTTATGTGTATCCCTTTTCTTAAAGAGTCACTGGAAAAATCTGTAAAAGTGAGTACAATGCCTAAAATAGGGAAAAGGGTACTGAAGAAGAATCGAGAAAATAATTAACTTTTAAAAAAATAATCCAGTGCCCTGAAACACCAAATTCCAACCAATATAAGTATTTCCCAATGTTGTGCCGCGAAAAATCAGGGCCCGAGGCGAGACCATATGGCAT
Organism: Thermobia domestica; assembly: GCF_964235325.1. Lineage (NCBI taxonomy): Eukaryota > Metazoa > Arthropoda > Insecta > Zygentoma > Lepismatidae > Thermobia > Thermobia domestica. Next base: position 306,715,574 of record NC_137455.1, read on the forward strand.
CGCCTCCGTACATATGAGTTGTCAATTTAAAGTTGACTTTTTTGACTATTCTTTCTGCATAAAACTTTACTATTTTATCATGACTGAAATCAGAAATTTTCAGCATTATTACACTGGAATAGTAAAAGTGTGTAATTACTGAATTCACTACAGCTTCATTTTTCCTTTTCTCAGAACAGTGATGTCTTAGAGTAGTGGTTAAGGCGTTAGTTTCGTAATGTTGGTTACGCGAGTTGGATTCCGGATTTGGTAATTCAGTAAACTTTTACAATCTACAAAACCGATACTTCTGATGTATAGTAACATGAAAAATATTCGATTTCTCTGGGTTCAAGATTTGAGACGACCTCCTTCACAGGTGAAATGTCAACCACAGAAAATTACATCATCCGTATCAACTTCATTCGTAACCGCCCGACAAGTAACATGTTTGGACAAGAATTGATGAATACCAAAGGGCTAAACATGTTCTTTCTGTTGGAGTATGGACCAAAAATGTATTCCGAGGAATTGTTCGTAGCTGTGCACAAATTGCAAATTTTGATCGAACTTACAACGTTAGTCATGGAAATGATCATATTTAAGATGTCACATCACCTTTCTACTTAGAAGAATGGTGAAACAAAATGCATTTCTGTTATCAGCTATCAAATCTTTATATTTCATTTCTTGTTGCTATAAAATGATAGTTCAATCTGTAAATTCATAAACGTAATCATATTATTGCGTTCTTGTGTAAAATTAAGAAACATCTGACACACTCTATATATTCCCAGTTCCTATGAATACCTTCGACTACGATACTTTTTCTTTCTTTATGTGGTAATAATAATAATAATAATAATAATAATAATAATAATAATAATAATAATAATAATAATAATAATAATAATAATAATAATAAAGGAATCACATAATTACAATTCGAATTACATAAACATTATCTTCCCATTCGGAAAAATTACAATTGCTACGACGGGATTTGAACCAAGGTACCTGCAATGGGAGTTTCCTGTTTTTATTTGTTTTTTCAGGAAATCGCCCCAACCGTAATATTATTCGCCACTTGCGCTTCAAGCCCTTTCGATGTATTCCAAATACTACAGGAACACGAACACACAAATACTGAGAACAGTTAAAATTCCGACCTTGGTCTTCAGAGGAATTCGAATCCCTAGTGGATTGAGCCTCATGATCATATGGCCTCAATTGTCCACAAATTCCTCATATGAACATGAGAAAATAAACTAGTAGTTATGGAACATAAATATAGAACTTTCTATTTCTACACGTGTTGATGCAATTTAAAGAATATGAAAATAATTTCTTTCGTCTTTTCTTCTTTGGAAATTAGAAGTTATGTAACAGACGAAATGTAATATTAATCAGGAGAATCAATGCAACCGATGATCAGCGCCGTAACTTATATTTCTCTGATTGGGGGTACAAGCATTATTAAGCTTATTTGGGCCCCCTAGAAAAAGTCGTTCTTCTGATTCTTGGGTTCCAACGTTTCAACTTTCTTTTAATCTTTATGGGCCTCCCGGAGCCTGTGTGCCCTCCCGCACGGCAAGATTGCTGTTTCGTTAGTTACTCCATAGGCTCATTCCCTACATGACAAAATTATTAAGGGGACAATATTGATAACTCTCAAAGCCATACGAATAAATGTTATTCTTTGAGCCCCTAATAGTAGACATTTTTTACTGAAATGAGTCGAAGACTCATTTTTGTTCTATTTACCTTTTGTGTGCTGTTTTGTTTATGTAATGTAGCGACATTATTTGATGCTTCATTTCTAATTTCATGTTCGTATCGTATATCCATTAAGAACCTTTTGTCTGAAAATAGGCCCCCTCGAATGGCGGGGAGCTTCTCTGGGGCCCCTTTACAAGTCACGTCTCTGCTGCCGATGACGTAGGTATATCTGAAAGTACATTTCGTGATACTTTTCTTCATTGAGCAACGTGTATTTAACTTGGTTTTGAGTTAAACAAGGAAATCTGGAGTAAGTCATTAAGACATTCAGCCAAGTTGCTTATATTTTCTTATTTATACTTTTATTTATATTTTGTTTATATTTGTTTTTGTTATATTTGAGTATCTTATTTGTTTTTTTTTTTTCATGGAAGGTTATTAGTTGTGGTGGAAGGTTAAGTGGCGCGGTTTGTCAGTGATTAGCACATAGAACTGCTGTTCGGTAGACCCGAATTCGAATACAGGCGAGAGTGAAACTTTTTGAAGTTTTCCTGTTTCAATTTTAATTTCTATGCATACTCAATGGGATAAGCAAGATCTTCTCTTCCCTAGAAAGAAAAAGATGTTTGAATTAGGAGAATTGCGGAAGGTGTGTCAATGGAGGCAATCATTTACAAAGTTATATCGAGCAGTTTTTCTAGATTTGATATTATCAGCTACTTTCAAACATTTCAACTTGACTCAGTGCTACAAACTGCTGTCAGTTCCAAGAACTACGTGTAAATTGGTTGCACCTGTATAGGCGTTCTCACAACCGCAAATGACCTGGACCCCAAGTAATGGTATTAGAGCGTTAAGATGGGGGGATTACTTTTGTGGCTGGTTGTACAGTAACAGTTCCGTTTTTGATGTATGTGCTACCACGGTAATACATATATATCTGACTATAATGGAGACATAACATTTCGAATTTTAAGCATGGGATGTCTAAAAGGAACAAAAAGTTATTCCAAATGCAGGCGAAAAACATTGGTATTATATTAGTTGAATGAAATGAGATGTACCGTAAATTATGTTGAATTTTTATATTGATTACAATGCTTGTATATTTCGCGGAACGTATAAGTTCCCGTTCAAGAATGAGATAATTTCTGGATCATTTAGAATTTTAGCTAAATATGCCGTAGCAAACCGTCATAGACAAATGAGAAGATAAGCGCTGGAAATGATTCATTGTCGATACACTTTAGTAAATTGACGTCAATAGAATGTTTGCTAGTATATACTGTAAGTATCTGTAATTTCAACATCTCAGATGTTTAGTTATTGATGCCGTGCTATTAATAATAATACTATATGGGAGACATTTACCCATTGCGAAAGGTAATTGTGTGTTTCAGTTCTTCTACACATTCACCTAAGAAACTCTACTTACGATCAGTAATGTAATTCACAAATGGAAAATGAGAAGAAACATGAGTAAGTTAAACAATTTAATAAGTTAAAATATGTATAGTCTTAATTTTTACATGTAAAAGATAGAAATGTTACAAACAAATTATTCTCGTTGTGTGTTTCAGATGCGTGTTGTTTACCTGTTGGATGTTAATGACTGCATTTGCTGTATTGACTGCTGTAACCATCTATACTAAGCAGATTAATAGCTCGGTGAAGTATGAAATGGAATTAGCATCTGATCCTACAAATATTACTGCACCAGCGCTTGGATTTTGTTCTGTTGGTGTTGATTGGAACGCCTCGTAAGTTTTGTCTTTGGAATAGATTTAAAAAAAGATAATCGTTTGTAATTGGTCACTATAGTATCATTTTATGCATCGTTAAAATATATGTTGACATTCTGTTTCTTCATTATCTTGTTTTTTTTTTTTTCAACACGACTTTAAAATACCAAGTGAACAAAATCAGTTTGCTTTTCAAAGGTTCTTAGCTCGTGGCTCACTGAGGCATAGGCGAAAGCAGAACTACAAAGTATCGGCAAGAGATTATATGGGTTGCTATATATCATCTCTTGTTATATTTACTATTAAGAAATAATTGAACACATATTGCTTTCCAATCGAGGTTGCTACGGACAGTGCATTCTTGTCAAACATTTTTACGTGCTATTATTTTCTTGTTCAGTCGCATCTTCTGTCACTCCAGGAATAGTGTTAATTAAATATTTCCTTTCTGACATAAGTACTGCTAGATGTTCTTTCACAACTTTATCTGTTTATTTAATCGTAAGGTATTTTGCTTATGATGAATAATAATAACACAGTATACAATACTGTGTTGAGTTGATTTTGAGTTTAAGGTCCGTTCAGTAGAAGATTTATATGAGACATAGACCTACTGATCAACATGTAATCCGAACCACATGGGCTTCCGCCCAGAAGCGGACCAGGTTACCTTACGCTACACAACACTAAATAATAGGACTGAAATAGTTCATTCCAAAACATAATGTATTGGTTGCTACGAGACTTTTGTAACGTACATACTGTAGCATATGTTGAGACTCTTCTAAGTATTCGAGCACGATCGACGGTTGGTGGTATGATTTTCTAAAACTGTTTTAATACGAGAATAGCTGCATCAACAGAAAACCATGTAAGGAAAAGAGGTAAACCATTTCATGAATTAAAGTTAACTATGCCATAACGTAACTTCCTTCTGCTAAGTCATCAACGTTTAGAAATTTTCGAATTAATATTAAGTAAAATTTCGTGGAACGATATAGTGATAGTATTGTTTAGTTACAGCAAAAGTAAAGAATGGGTTTTGGGAGAAACGTTTACAGAAGCTAAAGTTAATAGAGAAACTATTCTGAAAATAATCAATTTTAAATAATAAAGAAATTCCGGTGGAATAAATAAAGTAAGAATAATGTTACCTCGGAATCTCTGGAAAGCGTTAAAGAGAACAAAACGAATTAATATTTTAAAATTGTCTTTCGTCATATTCTAATACTCTGGCGGTGACGTCTATAATTAGATAACAATTCTCCTTAGTGCGCTTCTGCCTAAGGTCAGTGTACACCCAATCCTGGGTCAGTGTACACCCAACCATAAATGTGTCTCCGCTCCTAAGTGCTCTAATTCCATTACTTGGAATCCAGTTCATTTGCAATTGTGAGAACGCATAGACAGATGCAACCCAATTACACGCACTGACAGCAGTTGGTAGCCCTGATTTAGATGTTTATCCAGGTAAAATTATAAAGTAGGTGACTAACGAAACAGTTCTTCAATTCTAAGATCAATCTCTACGGTTCAGATCCTGTTTTTCCAAAGAACACCATATACTTATCTTAATATTGCTGTGTATGTAATTTATTATTTTTTATATACTTTATGTTTAGAGAAATAAAAACACTGACCACGCATGAATAACAAAATGCTTGAAAGTAGCTGAAGATATCAAATCTAGAACAACGCTGGAAATAAGTTAGTAAATGATTGCCTTCATTGAGGGACTTTCTCCAATTCTCCTCATTCCAACATTTATTTTTTTTCTGAAGGAGAGAAGATATTGCTTGTTACACTGAGTATGTATTGAAATCGAAATTGAAACATTTGAAAAAGTAAGAGCTGACCTGGATTTGAACCCGGGTAAGCCGAATAGAAGTTCAATGTGCTCACCAATTACCTACCGCATCACTTCTTCTTCAATCTAAACTATTAGCTAGTTAAAAGCATTGAATGTAAGACGATACACAACATATTCGTACTAATACTCGTATAAGGAGACGTTCCTTATCAATGTCACAATGACTTACTCGAGGTTGCCTTCCTTCACTCAAAAACAAGTGATACAGAACTTCGTCAGTGAGGAAAATATCACGAATCGTTCTTCAAGATGAGGCTACCTCATTGTTTTTAACTGATCCCGATTTACATTACTCCAATTCTTCCTCACCGTAACTTCTAATTTCTAAAGAACTGACCACTGACTGGCTGGCAAACATTATTTTCGCATTCTTTAAATTTCATCAGCACGTGTAGAAATAGTGTGTGCTATGTTTATCTAACATAACTACCAGTTTATTATCTTATCTATGTATGAGAAATTGATAGCAAAGTGTGAAAACAGAAAACTGCCATTTGGGTGCTCCGGGCTCGAAATCTGCCGTGACATTTACATTTTTCTTTATTGGAAAATATTGTATACGTAAATATTATTATTATTATTATTATTATTATTATTATTATTATTATTATTAATATAATTATTATTATTATTATGCGTATTATTGTATGAATTGTGATGTCTACTGTTGCCGAATATTAGAAAGTGAATATGGTAGAACTGTGAAACAAAGTAAATAGATGCGCGTAATTTTATTATAAAATTATATGGCGAACGCATTTTATGTTATCCCAAACGGTTATCATCCAATATATATGGTTAAGGGAGCACTCTGTTGGTCAAATTAAAACGACTCAACGATTTATCGCTCTATAGAGAGACGTTGCTTATGTGAGTGCCATTCGAGATTTCTTTCTTTGAACCAATATATATATATATATACGTTCCTCAATGCGGAACTTATCACGAAAAGTTCTTCAAGTTAAGGCTACGTAATAGTTCTCAGCAATAGTCCCGATTTACTTTACAATTCTTTAGGTATGGGAACGAGTCGAGCTAAAACTCGACTTGACTCGAAACTCTAAGCGAATTCGAGTCGAGTCTAAGGTAATTTTCTCGAGTCGAGTTCCAAGTCGAGTCACTGTTCTCAGGTCGAGTTTCAGTTGAGTAGAGTTTGATAAATGGCTAGCTCGTTTAGCTCGTTTTCAGTCATTTTGAAATCATTACCTGATTAGACTTGAAAGCGAAAGCAATTTGAAATATAATCAGTAATGTGGAATATTTTATGTTGCTCATCAGATAGGACATTGCTCGCATCTCGTCTAGTCTTGATTAACAAGACGGCAATGACTTTTATAACAAGACAGCCTCAAATGTCGTAAGCACTAACATAAGTACATACTGTATTTCTTACCACCAAGCCTATGCACGGTCGAAGATTTGAGCTGAAGCAGCCCAACCGGGGTAGTGACTCAGCTCGGTTCAACTGAGCGAACAGCTCGAGCCAACCCCGTTCAGATGAGGCAAATACTCGGCTCAAGTGAGCCAATGGCTCGAGTCAGCTTGGTTGGGGTAACCCTCAGCTCGGTTTGGTTCGGCTCGAGCCGGCTGGGGTGGGTAAACTACTGGCCCAGCTTGACAGGGAATGAACTGTGAGCTGATCCGTTCGAGCCGATGAGAAACCTAAACCCAGGCCAAGCAGTTTTGAACAAGTTTGGCAGGCGCCTTCTAATTTGTAACGATTTTTGGTTTGATTCCGTATGTTTCCTTCTCCGGAACTCAAATCCAGAACCTACTGAGCGATGTCCTTGCCTCCTCGACTACCAAGGTCAGCAGTCAAGTAGTGTTTAGTATTCAGATATACCTATGTTTCATGTATATACATTGTGTTGTTATAATACCACTACTTGTGAGCGTGTGTCCTCCCACACTCCCATTCCATTTTAAATTTCCCAGTCAGTCTCATCTGAAGTGGAATAAGGTTGTATATACGTTGACGCAAACCTTTCAAGATGCTCATATTTGTTTCAATGTGTTGGCAACGCTGTGCAGTGGTGACTTGCATTCCATACTTAAGACAATGGAAAGTGAAACGGCAGAAATCTCCCGGGAAATAATCCCGTAAATGCCAGCATCATCGATGCTTATCCCTATTACTTTTAGCACTTTGGTTTAGTTATTTAAATGATAAAAGGGTGTAGAACTCGACAATATGAATATTCCTTGTAAAAGAATATTTCGTATTAATATTATTAATATTTCTGTTTCTCGCCAACAAGCGTAAGAATACAGACGCTTGCTACAAAAAAGGGGCGCGTGGACACTACTACGGCATGGTGTGATATAGAAAAAAATATGTAAATGGAGCGTCAAAGAAATCGACGATTAGGTCATCAATCGTTCATGTTATTGTGCTACCCAGTGAATTAATCTTTAGTAAAACGAACGTAGTTGTATTACATATGTATGTTGGGGTAAAACAGTGAAAATACACCAAAATAATTTAACTTGCCAAAAATCAAGGGAGAGCACGTCGTGATGATCCATTATGAACATGTTTGATCGATATTAATTTAATTTTCGTAGTGAATTATGTCCATACTTATGGTAAAATGGTATAAACGAACTAAAGGACAGAACTGTTTCTTGGATCATTAATTTGTTGTACAGTAAGCAAACCACTGACAATAACTCAGTCGGAAGACGTAAAATGGAAGTGATTCTGCAAAATTCTTGAAATCTACATCGAAATTAGAAGAGAAATCTCAAAGGAATGCCGTCCTAAAATTCAATTAACCCTCCTTTGAATCCTCCGTAATTGAAGTGTTGTGCAAATAGATGTTTAGTGATTAAAGTGTGCAAAGTAATCGTATATCACCAACCTCATAAAATGCCGGCTCCGACGATGTATCATATTATTTTAAAATGGACTAAAGTATAAGAAAATAAAAGAACAAAAAGGAAGGTATTAAAAATAAAATATTGAAATGTATCTATAAAATATACATTGATAAACGTACAAGTAAGTATGTGCAAAGTGTACTATAATGTTGTTTGAGTAAAATTACTTTAATGTAGCCTACTTGATTTGTTTTCAGTTGTTTAATCCAAGTTTCTCACACGAATCACTACAGGAACGGTTAGAATTAAGTACAGGGAATTATACAAATTTTGCAGATCCGAAGTGGGCGTATCAACGATGGTGGGTACGCGCGTGTGGTACCTTGGTTCGAATCCTTTTTGGTTTGTGATCTGATGCGATCCCTCCCACGATTTCTAACCATTATTATACAGAGCGTGGGGTGCTTAATTGTTCTAACCGCTAAGTCCACTATTTATGTCCAATGCTAATAGCCCCCTACAAAAGAATCGAAACTAGGCGGGTTACATACTACTACTACTACTACCACTACTACCACTACTATTATTATTATTATCATTATTATTATTATTATTATTATTAATAATAATAATAAGTAGTAGTAGTAGTAGTAGTAGTTGTTGTTGTTGTTGTTGTTGTTGTAGCAATAGTAGCATCATTGATAATAATTATATTCTTTATGTAGGATACTTGAAGAAAGTACGTGAAACTAAACACAGCATTTGGCTCGACTTTCATAGTTTTGACTCCAATCGAATCGAAACACGAGTCAAATTCGAGTCGAATTGCAGGATTTGTTTGGTATGTTGCCGGAAATTCATTCTAGTACGATCGTCATTGCGTACATCAGTAATGGACTGCTCACAGACGCTGTCACACGAGTGTCAATTTGTGAACCGACCATTCTGTTATCTGCACGATGAACATATATACATGCCTTAAGTCAATTGGTTGCAGAACAGTTGTTTGTTGCAGTAAACTTGGCTTTCAGACATGGCCTATAATCCACATGTAATGGACTCAAACATAAGACCACACTAGTGATAGGTTTTTGCTCTACACACATTATGAACAGCCTTGTCTCTACACAACTTTTGAAACTAGTGTAAGCACGTTATCTACAGACAAATCTTCTTCGCAGTAATTTTCATTTGAATCAAGCGAAGTACAGAAGAGTTCTTAAATACCTTTCCATTAATATTAATACATACTCACAGGGATACGTCGCTGCTTAGTGGTTAGGGTACGCTCTGTGACGTGGAAGATGCGTTTTTTTTCAGACGGGAGCCATGTGGTTCGGTCCCGTCTGGAAATCGAATCGAACACAAGATGATTAGATTGCTTTCAATACTAAGAATAGTCACTATTTAATTGTCTTGGACTGAATTATATTACTAATATTAGCAGAATTCCGTGTCCACTCTTAAGTATTTTGTACGAGGATTCTTATTTGTTAATGTTTGTAGCACGACTGTAAAATGTGAATAGTAAAAACCATTGCATTAAATGTTTTTTTTTCTTTTTATGAGAAAGTATTTTTATGTTGACACTATGGAATGAAATTTACGAGCATAGACACAGTTATCATAGCAAATGTTATGTGATTATTATTTTCAGATTTTGTAATGCAATTTTTGGAAACTGCACAGTGTTTCGATCGCCAGTTGATTGTTGTGATTATTTCGACAAAATCGAGGCAGATGTTCCTAATTGTTTTATTTTGAATTCAATGCAAACTAGGTAAGTTGTTTTATTCCATTAACAATTGATAACCTATTCCTGTTGTTCGTTTCAACATTGATAAACTATCTCTATTATTTTACAGAACCAAATTTTTACAAAATTGAATGATGGGTTCTTCATTTCTTCTTCCTTGGTCATCGATCTTTTGATTAATTTCATACAGCTATACCCATACTGTGTAAGCCATTTGATTTCATTTTAACTTATTTCCTACATTTGTATTATTTGGTTGGTGTATTCCAATTCCAATTTTTCTCTAAGGATTTGTGCCTTCCGTTGTTCCCTTTATAGCTGATAGCATGATTCTTCCGTGTTTCCTAAAGTGTTCAATTCAGTCACGTGTGTTTTTCGAAATTGTCTCATGTATTCTCAATTTTATTCGCATATGTTCCAATCATTTTGTATTTCAATCTTTATACACACATCAAAATTTAACATCATTCTATAGTATCAGATTTTAGAGGTTCCATTCTCCATTTTCCTCTTCTACTGGAGTTCATGCTTCTGACCCAAACATAGGAAGATTTCTTCAGGACTACGTCACTTTTTCTCATGAAAAACGTTTCTTTTTCATCAAATCCATTCTGCCCATGAGGTATTTTGGATTATAATCCTGTTTGGGTATATTATTAGTTTTATTGGATACATTTATCCAATATATTTCAATCAAAATTTTTCTTGTAAGTCTTATATTTGGTGAACTAAATATAGTATTGCCAAACCAAAACTATCACTTAACTAATTATGATGTGCGTATTCCCTAAAAACTACAAAACCCCAAATTTGAGGCCGTTCAAAAGTTTTGTGGTCACTGAACCGATTAGTAAATATTGTTGAACAAAAATATTCTTGTAAGTCTTATATCTGAATAATTACATATAGTGTAGCCAAACCCAGCCTCCCATTTAACTCAATATTATGTACTTATTCCGTACAAAATACGGAAACCCGGCTTACTTCAATCATTTTGTAGCTCCTGATTCAAAAGAGATCCATTATTTCAATCAAAGTTTCCTTGCAGGTGTTATATCTGGTGAACTACATATAGTGTAGCCAAACGCAAACTATCATTGCCTCAGCATGATGTGCTTATTCCGTAAAAAAAAAGAAAGAAAACTCGATTTATGGTTTGTCAAAAACATTTCGTGAGCTCTTCTAAAAAGTAATTATCGGCCAAAATCGGAATCTTTTGATCCATTTTTATCATTTCTGATTTTTTTGTTTTATAATGTCAATAAAATAATTCTTAAATGCGTCTTCCTGGAAATTATTTCCTCTTTGGTCTTCTTTTCTTCCTTCTTTTCTTGTGATTCCCATAACTTAACATCTTTCCTCCTTTATTTTCATGCTGAATTTGTTAACAAGAATATTTGGCATTCCATTTAAAACTGTTTCTAGTTTCTGTGTCTGTCAATAGCGATATCAACTACTAATTTCAGGCTGAACGTTTTGTGTTAATGCATTGCTATTTCTGTCTGCAATTTATCTTTCTACGTATAGGTAAAACACCGTGTGCGTGGGTTTCCTCAGGGTTCTCCCGTTTCCTCCCACTTTCTTCATTCCACCATTTCATTCATTACTCATTATCACCGTCTCTTTTAGCCTAACCGGCATAACCGTGGTACGTAAAACTCAAAGATTTCATTTCATTTCTACTTATAGGTAACGTTTAACTGAAACTTTTACAAATAAGTTTCTTTGCCTGAATCATTTTTTATCTATTTATACTTATTTTCCAACTTCTATTTTGTTGTTCTCCTCTGTTCTTTGTGCACGTTATATACCATTCTTTGGTACTTATAGTTTGTTTCCGAATAGATAGGATTCTTGAATATCTTCTTCTATTCTTTGTTATCGAACGCTTTAATCAATTTCACACATGGTACGCAGGTAGATTTTCCCACGCGAATTCTTTCTTCTATTAATTTTCGGAATGCAGTGTTCCAGAAAACCCAAAAAAATTTTAAAAATTAATTCTAACATGAAAATAACTGTAACAACAAGAAAAGCTATAACACGAATAAAATAATGAAAAGAAATTAAAATAATAGGAATAAAACATAACATATAAACGCTAGAGAGAAAATTCACAATGATCATTAACTATTCAAATCTCACAAATAAATGTCATAATGTGGTCACTGAAGTAGGGTAGCATTCAAAACGTGATATACATTCTTAGACAGTACAAAAGGCACTCTGGAGCCTGAGTATTTGGACATTCTATAAGAATGTATAAAATACTCTATGACCAACAGAGTCTTCACAATACTAACGGCAATTCTCACTCACTAAACAGGAACGTGTGAGTCGACAATGTTCGAGATTAAGAGGACAGGTAGGCCTACGCCTCAACGTCCGCCGATTCAAAAATATAAATTTAGGACAGTGGATCTTTTTTTTGTTGTTGTTGTTGAAATAGTTGCATTCCACTTGAAATCAGAGCACACCTGGAACAGGAAACAGCTACAAAAGTTCGGAGCACGGAGTGGATTGCTCTAATGCAAAGTCCCGTCAAAGCAATGTTCTTGGAAATATTGGCAAATAGGGAAATAATCAAATGAAGCAACGTTAACTTTTGTAAAAAAGAAAAAAAAACGAGTATTGAGCTATATTCACATTGAAGATAGAACTAGCGAAAAGTCAAGTTACAGAGTGATGGGGAAACAAAATACTGATGCCCTCAATTACTTATTGCGCTATGACTACAAGTGCATGAACAAACATCAAATTTCTACAGCAAAGGTACAGTGAAACTATTGTGTGCTAAATTAGAAATTATATATTAGATTATCCATGGTGATAGTATATGAGACAAAATCAGTCTCATAATATGCGAATATTATTAGTAAATTAGTTTTATGATTAAGGTTTGTATGAAAGATCAATATCTTGGTTCCGAATATAACCTTACAATTAATATCACATAAACTAAACATAGGATTTTTTGCATGCTAATGTGATATATTAGTCAAAATTAAACTAAAGATATATTGTTTTCCAGTTTCTGTTCTATAATAGTTACCGTCGAAAATACGAACTTTTTGTAATTCTAGACACTTTCTTTAGATACAGCATTAAATGATTTTTCCCATACTTCTGTTTCCCATACTTACTTATCACCCTAAACCAGAAATAGAAATTATCCTTTATTTAGCAAAAATTCGCTAGTCACAGAAATAGGTTTTCACAGAATCACTAAATATGTGTACATGAATTTCGTATGTGTATTTAATGATATGCAAATTTCACAAATACTAAATATTTTGATAGATTCATTTCTGTAAGCCGCCATTAAATTGATACAGTCCGCGAAAGAAAACCTGCAAATGAGAATGAAAGTTTATTGTGAAACTACGCCTAACAGCGCAGGGATTTAATATAATGTCTAAGTGGCACGAATCACGCCAGGACAAACCTCGACGTCCTCCCATGTACATTTATTTTGGAGCAGAAGACTTCGTCGTTTCACAATAAACTTACATGCACATGTGGCAGGTTTTTTGCTGCGGACTGTACATGCATCTGAATATACTACTAGTTTTTTCCGATATCCACTACACGAAAATGGCTGTTCATATAGGACCCGGACTGATGCTGTAAGAAGCATATTGACTACTACAATCACCATTTATATAATCCTATATTATTTAAATAACATTTTTGTTTAAAACGTACGCCGATTTCAATCTTGTTCTCATCACTGGAAGAGTCTTTACACGCCTGTTACGTAATGCAGCATAGTTTCCTCATTGTAGTATCCCGCCAATGCAACAGTTCATTGATTACGGATCTAGAAAATTCACACGAACCTAGATTTAGTGACTAAGGGTGTTGGTGTACTACGAAGGGATTTTCAGCCAAAAAATCAGATACGATACCTGAAGCATGCCACTAAATATTGTTATTATTCAAAAATCACTCCCCAAATGTTCACATACCTGGCCGTTTACAAGAAACATAATATCACAACCAAATTAATACGACTTTGTAGACACCATTATTGATAGTTTTTCTATTTACAACCCCGAATATATCTCAAAGCAAAATCAGCAGCACTGCCCCTGTGGCCGGACTTGTTTGTCCTTTATGAGGCTAGCTGATTCAGATGCCTTTCATCGAGACATATTATTTTTATTTCGGAGTGGACCAGGAAATCTATGTTTATACTTGCAAGGAATGTTGAATCGTTTCTGAGAATTTCTTTAAGGTCATTGTAGATTGAGATAAGAATCTTCTTATTGTCCTGAAAGATAGGCACGAATTTCTACGATAGATGCTTCATCCCTAAGTTTTAATGTAAGACTTGGTGACATGAACCGGGAAAAGTGTTACTTCCCACAATTTTGTGCACAGTCAGTCAACGATTAGATCTCACGAATGAACTCGTCTGTAAATATTTTTCCTCATATATGCTCACGAACAGGAACTAGAATGAGGACCAGTCTTTACGGATATGTCTTCAACTTAGATACTGCAAATTTCTGAAAGGTCGTTGGGCGACAATCTATCCGCGAATTGTACTTTAAAGACCTTGAACGTCTCTATAATCATTTCGATTACGTCTGTATAATCATCGTAAGTTTGAAATATTTTTTCACAGATTAACCGTTTCTTTTGAACATGTATTTCAAATGCGATACTGATAATATAACACACTACAGAGAATCAAGTTTCACTGAAATATACATAGGCTTACCTGACCAAAAACGCTGTGACATCTTCGTGAGATGTTGTTATATGTACTTGCAGTGGGGATACCGAAGGCAACTTTGTAAATTAGAAATAACTGTCCGCAAGCTTTCTTCTTATATACATACATACATACATACATACATACATACACATAGACATACTCACACACACACACACACACATATATATATATCTATATATATATATATATATATATATATATATATATATATATATATATATATATATATATATATATATATTTCCTACCTTCTCTCCTGTTCACTGTAAAATTATCTCCTATAATCTTTTATCAGCTCTGGTTCCATATCAATTTTTATCCTTGTATAGATGTCAGCCCTCATAGTTTACAACGTTTACTGTAGCAACGAAGTCAGCACATACACATACATTCTGATTGCCTAATTAATAAGACACTCCTTGCCTTTCAGGTGTCTTAGCAGCATGAGATTCGTACTTAGTTTACGGCTTAGCGTCTCCACATTGTTAAAATTATTGATAAGAAAATACAATTGGTAGAGATTCTCAAATTATTTTTTAAGTACAACGTATGTGATAAAATTAATGCCGCGATATGGTTCTAGTAAAAAAAAAATTCTACCAGAATTATTCTTATCAATCAATTATAAATTTACATATAACAGTAGTTTTGGTCATTTCAGTGGAAAATCTCATAACACACATACATACAATGGAAATGGGAGAAGTTCGTTTACATTTTCGTTCATATGGGATGGTCAAACGGTGTTGGTAAGTTACGTTCAGTTTCGTTATTCAGTGGATATGTAAAACATAAAGTGATCTAATATATTATTATTATTAAATATAGCTTTGGATAGATATTTTCAGCAATGCCATAATGTATACACGACTCCAAAAGTGCATAACTACCTATAATTCTCCTTTCCCTGCAATAGCAGGCAACCCAAAAATCTCGGCGGTTGGGTTGGTAGCAAATTCGAAACGCGTTGGACTAAACCTCAATTTTTTCACAAATATATCAGTGTGGCAAACTGCAAATAGGAGAATAAAACAAATTGTTAAGAATGACAATTGTTAAGAGTTGGATGAAATCAAAAGTTACAAAATAACTGAATTAAGCAGTTCAAACAAGAGGAATGGTAAGAAACAGATATAACAAGAAAGCATTTAGCTGTTTCCCCCTCCCCACCCAAAAAAGAAACTCATAAAAAGAAAAAGTTATATAATATAAAGGCATCATATAAAAGCCTAACAGGAAAAAGCAAATAGCTGAAAGAAACGAAAAAGAGACAAACACAGAATAGGGGACACCAGTGGCGTAGCAGACTTGCGGCCCTCCCATGCAAGATAAAGAAATGAGACCCTAGTTGTAAACCCCATTGTTATAATAATAATAATAATAATAATAATAATAATAATAATTATTATTATTATTATTATTATTATTATTAAAAATTCGTTTCTTTTCAAAATCTCTGACTCTGTCTAAGAGCATGAATCCATATAGCGATCATGTGTGCACGTTTTGTCAATGAGCGGTCCCAAAGGCCAAAAGAGGTGGAAATCTCCCAGACAGAGAAATAAAATCTTTCTTATGGTAAATTCTATTTCAAAGTTCGAAGCACTTGCTTTTGCACGTGATTTTTTTGTGTCTTTTTTTAGGGAACAGAGAAGTTCTGGCGCCTAAGAAATTACACCATATCATATTGCAAATTTTCCCATGCTCTTGTTTAGAGGTGGATCTACGATGGACTTGTGGGGGCTCGGTGGTTGATAATACTCCTGCTAAGAGCACCAAACTCTGGAATGGGTTTTATTTATATACAAAATAAGAAAGATTCCCTTTCTGGGGGCAAATCGCCATGATTTCCCCCTGGATCCGCTCCTGCTTTTGTATAGCAGACTTTGAAGACGTGCTGCTTCTGAATGCTTCTGACGATGCTGATTAGGGATGGCACAACGGGATGATTTTTTATTCTGATATCGGGAAGAAACTTATACGGATTTGCAATATCCGGTTGACGGATAACAAAACGGATGACGGATAACGGATAATACCCGGATAAAGGATAATATACGGATATCGGCTGACAGATAAGATCCGGATAAAAATGATATCCGGACGACGGATACGGATAATATCTGGATGTCGGATAATATACGGATAACGGATTCTTCGCACTTTTCATTCCACTAATTCTTCTATTATCATTGACCTACCGTAATCACTTGGCGCGGTAGCTTAGGGTAAAGCGCTTCCTATGGTGGGTTAAGTAAGTTTGTGGGGTACTAGATCGTATCCGTGTGTTTTGTCAAGGTACTCCTGCTTCTTCCCAATTTTCATTTCACCAATTGTTGTATTATCATTGAATTTGTTTAATGGATAGGCGCGGTGGCTCAGTGGCAGAGCGCTTCGTCTGGTGGGGCAAGTAAGTTTTTGGTGCACAAGATCGTATCCGTGGGAATTCTCAGGGTACTCCTGCTTCTCCCCACTTTTCATTCCAGCAACTCCTCTATTATCATTGAATTGGTTTAATCATTAGGCACGGTGGCTCAGTGGTAGAGCGCTTTTTTGGGGCTAAGTATGTTTGTGGTGGACAAGATCTGGTTAGTGGGTTTTGTCAGGGTACTCCCGCTTCCTACCACATTTCATTCTCCAATTCCTCTAGTATCATTGATTTGCTTGTATCATTGGGCACGGTGGCTCAGTGGTAAAACGCTTCATCTGGTGTTTCATCTTCCTACTGTTTCGACCCCGGGCTAGTAACTTTGTGGTGGACAAGATCGTATCCGTGAGTTCTTTCAGAGTACTACGGCTTCCTCCCACGTTTCATTCCACCAATTCTTCTATTATCATTGACTCGCTTCAATTATTTCGCGCAGTGCCTCACTGGTAGAGCGCTTTTTCTGGTAGGCCAAGTAAGTATGTGGTGGACAAGGTCTATCCCTGGGATTTGTCAGGGTACTCCCACTTCTTCTCACATTTCATTCCACCAATTCTGCTATTTTTATTGACTTGTATCTATCATTGGTCGCAGTGTCTCAATGGTAGAGCGCTTCCTCTGGTGGGCCAAGTAAGTTTGTGGTGGACAACATCGTATCCGAGAGTTTTGTCAGAGCACTCCCGCTTCTTCTCATTTTTCATTCCATCAATTCCTCTATTATCATTGACTTGCTTCAATCACTGGGCACGGTGGCTCAGTGGTAGAACGCTTCATCTCTTGCGTGGAGTCCTTACTGTTTCCATCACCTGCCTGAAAATTTGTGGTGGACAAGATCGTATCCGTGGGTTCTTGACAGGGTGCTGTCGCTCCCTCGCACATTACAGTCCACCCATTCTTGTGTTATCATTGACTCTCTTCAATCATTGGACTCAGTGGCTCAGTGGTACAGCGTTTCCTCTGGTGCGCCAATTAAGTTTTTGGTGGACAAGGTCGTATCCGTGGGTTTTGTCAGGGCACTCCCGCCTCCTCTCACGTTTCATTCCACCAATTCTTCTATTATAATTGACTTGCTTCAATCATTTGCGCAGTGGTTCAGTGGCAGATCGCTTCCTCTGGTGGGCCAAGTAAGTTTTTGGTGGACAAGATCGTATAAGTAGGAATTCTCCGGGTAATCCTCCTTGTTCCCACTTTTCATTCCAGCAACTCCTCTTTTATCGTTGAATTGGTTTAATCATTGTGCGCGGTGGCTCAGCCGTACAGCGCTTTCTCTGGTGAACAAGATCGTATCCGTGGGAATTCTCATGGTAATCCTGCTTGTTCCCACTTTTCATTCCAGCAACTCCTCTATTATCGTTGAATTGGTTTAATCATTGTTCCCGGTGGCTCAGCGGTAGAGCGCTTCCTCTGGTGCGTCAAGTAAGACTGTTGTTGACAAGATCGTATCCGTGGGCTTTCTCAGGGTATTCTCGCTTCCTCGTACATTTCATTCAACCAATTCTTCTGCCATTATTGACTTGATTTAATCACTGGAGAGGGCTTGGTCCCTTGAGCATTGTGGTAATGTCAAAAATCAGATTCGGTTCCAAGCATTTGGGTTGAGATGTAAACTTTTGCTGTGGTTCAATCACAGTATTTTATTATACGAGAAAAAAACATCCATACAGCTATAAATGTTTTATCTTTAGTAACCAGGTATTGAGATTGAGCCAATTCGGAAACTCATTTCTGGCGCTTTGAGGCAAGGAATTGATTTTGGACATTACACTGTCCTCAAACGACTAGAATCTTTCCAATGTTACGGTACCATCCGCGTTCAACAAACCCATGTTTAAAAGGGGAATAGAAAGGACCCGTGTCTAAAATTTCGGGACCCAGTTTCTTGAGGTTCAAGGCCAGGGATCGATATCTGACATCACAATTCTCCTCAGCGGATGAAAACCTTTCAAATGCCGCCAAAGCCTTACAACAACTTCATGTTTAACAGGTGAATAGAAGGGACCCGAACCCATAAAGTAAAGACCCCATTCCTTGAGCTTCGTGGCCTTGGCCTGATTTTTGACATTACTGCTGCTCTCAGGGGCCCGGACCTTTTTAACACTACCACTCGCGTCCACCAACTCCATGTCTAACATGGTCCCCCTGAGGTAGGAGAATCGACTCCATGCTTTTTCATAATTATTCTCCAAATGGATTTGTATACAAGGTAGTTTTGTTAAGTTAGGAGCAGATCTAAAATAAGCTTGTTGAGAGTGGCTCTTATTTGTTAACGAATACATAACGATCGCTTTTGGCTGTTGCAATGGTCTGCCCAAGCAGCTTGGTAAAAAAATCAGCGAAGCATAACAACAAGCAGATGTTTGTCTTATATGTTAAAAATGAAAGCACGGAAAGGAAAAGTCAAAGCTTGGTAATGTGAGTGTCGGGGAATTCTACTTTGCCCCGGCGAATGAAATTTCTAGCTACGGTTCTGATCTCCAACTCTTATCGGTTTTTCAGAGTCTCATCCCTTACCTACAACAACGTAGTTTGATTAACCTGTTACACCAAAACGTTTGGAAAGAACCTGTGAGTGTGACTTGTTGATAGCTATGCAATATGTTGACAGCTATGCGAGCCCTCAGTTTAGCAACCAAGCTGCCCGTAGACGAAATATCACGTTGCTCTCTACTTTTGTCCGTGCCCTATAAATCGTAACATTGTGTTTAAAGGCAAACAGAAACAAGGTCAGTTGTTTAGTTCTTTGTGGAACAGCTGATAAGACCTTTGTGTCTTTTACACAAACAATTTTTGCCAGATTGCTGTTTGAAGTTTCTTCGCATTAAACATTATAAAACAACATATCGAGATTCAGAGAAGCCCACAAATATTTTAAAGAAGGGTGAAAAATATCTTTATTATTCACATGCTTTATTATTATTATTATTATTATTATTATTATTATTATTATTATTATTATTATTATTATCTACCAAAGTTAGTAGAACAGCTTCTCTTTGTTGATAAAAATCGTAATTTGGAATCTATTAAGTGTAATACGACTGGGTGTAGAGACAGAAGAGAGGCGATCTTATTGCCAGATATAAAAATGAGAACTTTGTTCAAAATTGAGTAAGGTATTAAATAAACAAAAGTATTGATTGCACCTTTTAAAAGAAAAACTAGTATTATTAGTAAAAAATGCATTCATTGAAACATTCTGGGCTACGAAAGGGTTACGTGCTAGCCACTAGACCAGTGAAGAAGACACCTACTGGCCCACATAGTTAGGATAATGATTCCTGGCATTAGCACTGCCCCTGAGTGCAGTGTATGTCAGATATCAGGCCCAGGCCACGAAGCTCAACGAATAGGGTCCTGATGTTATGGACTCGGCTCCATTCTATTCACCAATTAAACATGAAGTTGTTCAATGCGGCATTTGAAAGGTTTTGATCCCTTCAGCACAATTGTGATGTCAGAAATCGATCCCTAAATTTGAACCTGAAGAAACATTCTCCCGAAGTTTTAGACGCGGGTGTTTTCTATTCCCCTTCTTAAACGGGGTTGTTGGACGCGGATGGTAACATTGGAAAGATCCTAGTCGTTTGAGGACAGCGTAATGTCCGAAATCAGTTCCTGGCCTCAAAATGAGTTTCCGTATTGACTCAATCTTAATACCTGGTTGCGCAAGATAGAACATGTATTGATGGTTTTAATTCGCGTAATAAAACACTGAGATTGAACCATAGCAAAGGTATACATCACAACCCAAATGCTTGGAACCGAATCTGATTTCTGACATTAACGCAATGCTCAATGGACCAAGACCTCTCCAATGATTAAAGAAAGTCAATAATGATAGAAGAATTGGTTGAATGAAATGAGGAAGGAAGCGGGAGTACCCTGAGAAAACCCACGGATACGACCTTGTCCACCACAAACTTACTAGGCCGGGAATCGAAACAATAAGAACCCCATGCTCCACAGAAAGGGCTCTAGCACTGAGCTACTGCGCCCAAAGATTAAAGCGTCAATTATAATAGAGAAATTAGTGGAATAAAAAGTGGGAAGAAGCGGGAGTACCCGGAGAAAACCCACGGATACGATCTTGTCCACCACAGAAGTACTTGGCCGGGGATCGAAACATAAAAAACGCCACTCACAAGAGGAACCGCTCTAGCACTGAGCCACTGTGCCAAATGATTAGAGTAAGTCAGTGATAATAGAGGGATTGGTGGAATGAAATGTGGGAGGAAGCGGAAGTACCCTGAAAAAAAAACACAGTTACGGTCCTGTCCACTAGGGTTGTAAAAAACGGATTTTTTCTGTGAAGTTTTTTTCAATAAAAAACATTGTTCTTTTTCATGTTTGTTTTTCAAATGTCTGTTTTTTTTTCTGGCAACTCTTATTTATTGATTTACGTCGCAGATTATTCAAATAAACAACAGAACTTGAGTCGAAGCACTCGTTACTTACACATCGTTTGTTTCTTTGTACATATACGAGCAAAATTGTGTGATTATTCCTTTCGGACCCAGGTCATTTTTGGTGTTCTCCTACATTTTCAGTTAGTGACTTATTGCTAAAAAACCAATCATTCGATTGATATGACTAAGGCCTTGTTTTTTAGAAAATGGGTGTGGCAATTTTTTTATGTAAGTTGCATTGCAGTGTTGTCAATGGTTGGGAAATTATTGAGGGAAATGTAGGGGTGAAAATTTACAATAAAAAATCCCTAACCGAATTTCAAATTTTTTCTGTATCTAGTACCAGTGTTGCTATATGGGTTCAAGTCGCCTAAAAAATCTTTGGTGTCTTGACAAGGTACAGTGAAATCCTGAAGTCGCTTGCTTCCATCCAAAGAGGGAAAGAAAAAATTCTGTCATACACATGAAATTTTGACACTTATTATGCCTCACAAGCAAAAATCAAATATGCCAAAGCTACAGCTTCCCTAATTACCCTATTGAAACTTTTTATGGTGCGTTCTGTAGGGGAAAGAGGAAGCTTTCAGGTAGTGATACGTTTGTTTCAATGTAACCAGTAAGAGAGTAAGAATAGAGGGGAAATGGAAATTTTCCTAATTTTACAACTAAAAGCAGGAATTAATTATTTTGGTTGGAAACGCTGCCATCAGACAGACAAAAACTATCTGAAAATATCCCTTAGTACTCCATGAATATATCCTACAAGTATCATGGCGATATATAGAAACGTAAGCATTAAATTAAAAACAAACTCAATCTACCTCAGAAATTCACCATTTTCTTACCATTTCCACAACATGGTTTATTATAAACCTCAACTGTACTTTCCCTTATTATTCTAGTGAAACTTTTTATGATGCGCTGTGTAGGCTAAGGATTAGGCTGTTAGACATCGGTACATTTGTTCGAATGTAGCCATCAAGAAGGAAATAATAGAAATAAAAAAGCGATTTTTTTTTCAAAATTTGCCCTAAAATCTGGAATTAAAATTTTCTGTAGATGGCAACACTACTATTAGACACACCTAAACTATCTTAAAATAAGCTTTGGTATCCCTCTAATATATCCTACAAGCATTGTGACGATATTTAATAAAGTAAACATGTCAATAAAAATATCTCATTCTACCTTCAAAAAATCACAGTTATCTTCCCAATTAGAGAACATGGTCTACTGTACTTCCCCTAATTATCCTATTGAAATTTTCTATAGTGCGTTGTATAGAGCAAAGACGAGACTTCAAGATACTGGTACGTTTGGTTCGATATAGCCTACAAGAGGGAAATAATAGACACAAAACAAATATTTTTTTCCAAAATTTCGCCCTAAAATCTGGAATTAAAATTTTCTGTAGCTGGTAACACTGCTACTAGACAGACACAAACTATCTTAAATTCAACATCGTTACACCACTAATATATCCTAGAAGTATTATGACGATATTTAAGGAACAAAACTTCTAATTACCAAAAATATATTATTGTAAACAGAAAAGTAGGGAAAAACTAGAAAAATCAAGGGTTAGAACCTAAATACGAATTTTTCGTGCGTTCCCAAATTACCCCATTGTAACGATCTGTACTTGGGTTTGTTAAGTAAAGACAAATGTTCGATAGGCGTAAGTTAACTTGCACTCGGAGGTATAGGTACGGATTTATTTTTTAAAAAATCCCCAAAGTTATGAAACTTTTAATTTCCCTAATTGGCAACACTGCGCGCAGGACCGTCCAATTGATGTCAACAGTTAGGTATCCATCAGAGTTATCTACCTGGCAAGTATAAGGAGGTCTTTCGACAACGAAGGAAGCTACAGGGAAAAAAGAAGTAAAGGAAATTCGAAATTAGAAAATTCTCGAATTTTTGACTGGGGTGAAATTTGAGAAGGAAATTCGACACCAGAAGAAAAAAAAATAATATGGTATAGTCCAACCATAGTTTTCAAGAATAATATCCCGATATCTTAATTAGTGTCCAGACAGGAGCGGATTAAACAAATCATACACCCGTGCCACCGAGTATACATTTGATTACATTTCTTTGACTACTAACTCGTGTTGTTGTTATACTTATAGTCTCAAATAATAATAATATCGTTGTTGTAAACAATAACTTTATAAGGAAAATTTTCTCTCCTTTTTACAACTTAGTTCCAACACTGTTGGTGAGAAATGAAGGGTGATTCAAAATGAATTTTGGGGTTTTAAGTCTTCGTAGTACTTATTACATTTTACGTACAATTATAATCAATGTATCAAGTAAAAGAGCACCTCAAACAGTCTTTGCTACAAGTGTTCAATGTGAGATTCATTTGTCACACGACACACATGTAGTCGATAGACGAGAAAGGCCCATAAATTTTCCGCCATATGGCACAAAACACATTCAATTTAGGGGAGTCTCGTTTCAAGTGTACCATCTCCTGAGGTTTTGCTGACGGCCAGACGCAAACATTATGAGTGTTCACATTAGCTATTAGGTGAAATGTCGATTTATCACTGAAGACGACACGATCCAGAAAATCTTCATTGTTATGCGGCAATATTTCACTTGCGAAATTGGCACGTAAACCGTAGTCCGTAGGCTTTAGACCTGTAGCAACTGCAAACGATAAAGATGTTGTTGCAAGCGTCTCCTTAATATTCTTCACACAGACCGTTGCACTGTACAGATTTAATCTGTATTAAAACACAAAAAACTTTCTGCCCTTTGCTGCTTGCTCTTTCTAACGGCAGACAGAAGTAACAATGCATGTTCATGCGTGCGTACAAAACTGCTTGAGATGCTCTTTCATTTGATATAATATTTATAATTGTAAGTTAATTGTAATAGATACTACAAAGTTTGTAAACCCTAATATTAATTTTGAAACACCCTGCATTACTTCAAATTGTGTCATCCTATATTCATGTCTTTTATATACATGTTATCAGAGCCGGTCCTAGTCAATTTGTCGCCCCATGCAATGGCATAATAAGAAAGAACAAATCTTAGAAGTCATGATTTTAAGTATGCTACTCCAGCATGAGCAACAAAGGTGAGGGTAAGTGCAGTTGGATTCAGAAAGGCTTAAATACTTACTAAAAATGCAATCCCGTTGTGTCTTTTTTTTTAAAAAAAAATTAATCTATTACGTTAGTGAAAGATAAAACAAACACACCTGCAGAGGAAAGATGGTAATCCTTTTTATAGAATTCACTATCGAGCTTCAATCTCAATCTATCAGTTTGCAATTTCAGTGCAACTAGCTCTTTTATCTTTATTATTTCTTGATGTCTATTCAATATCTGTTAACATTTAAAAAAAAAAAAAAACTTGTTTCTATCTTCAATGATAAGGAACTTGTTTCTGACAAAAACAAGACTAGTTGTCATATCAAAACTGTGATAACTTACTAAATGGAACAGATATTCACTACTATTCGAGAACTGAATTCTTGCATTTGGCAACAATCAAGCAATTTGTGCTCGGATTTATTCGACCATTTGTTTTAGTATTGTCCATGTGGCCTTAAATTAATGCAACCTAAACATAATTTATGAATGTAGTATTCAAATACAAGGTCAGCTTAGCAAATGTAACTACCATCATCATGAAGTCTGTTTCCAACAAGAAATATTTAATTTAAATAATATACTTAGAACAGATTTTACCGGACCATCCAAACTTGCCGCTCCACGCAAATGCACGTGTTGCATATATGGTAGAGCCAGCTCTGCATATCATATATATCTAGTCGACAAATTACTTATATGACATTTAGAAAAATACTATTAAGCAAATTAGTATTAGTTTGTACCTGTAGACAAGTTATTTGAATTTTATACTGTTGGTGACATTATTTTCGTACTTATTAAAGGCCTGCTTTCACGAAAAACAAAATTTCATTTCTACTTGTATTCCTTGGTTAATATTGATGAAAACTGCTGAAACCCGAATTGTTAATAGGTATGGTATTCATCTAAATTGTAAAATATTTGTAGCGTATCAGTATCTAGCGTTTAATTTATGTTGCATTTTACGGTGATTATACCTACATAAAAATATTTAATATTTAAATAGACGTAAGATGCATTAGAAATTACTATTTGAAAAAAAAAAAACGAAATTTAGAAAAAAACGAGAGGCAATGTTTTTTTTTTAAAAAAAACGTACATTTCTGAAAAAATACGAACTTTTTTTCTTATTAACAACACTACTGTTCACCACACAACTCACTTGGTTGGGGATCGAAACAATAAGGACCCCACGCACGAGACGAAGCTCTCTACCACTGAGACATCGCGCCCAATTATTGAAGCAAATGAATGAAATTGAGGAATTGGTGGAATGAAGCGTGGGAGGAAGAAAGAGTACCCTGACAAAACCCACGGATACGAACTTGTACAGTCCGCGGCATAAAATTTGTTACAAAAATTCGACGTCCAAATGAATAACAAACTCTTGCCCACTTTTCTTATGCATTCCCGCAATACAGGTATCAATCGATTAGTTGCTTCTAGTATTTATTCCAACTCCTCCCGGCCTCCACCTCTCCTTGTCTAAAGCAGTGTGTGTGACATAGTACACTCTTTCCATTCAGCTGAAAAAGAAACAGGAATCAAGTTTACAACGTTATAGCTTTAAAACAGTTTTTTCCATTCGTTTGTTCTGAAATACTTTTAAGAGCCTAAATTAAAGGAAAGTCACACAATCTTCCCAGAGCTTCATAAATATCTTTAGTTTCATTTTTTCTTTCTTTAAAGAGTGTAAGCTAGTAAGATGCTCCCTAAGAAATCTATGAAAATTGCCAAGAGCTCTAGAATATCTACGGACAGATACGAGTTTTATTCAATGATTCATTTAATTTCTTTTCAGTAAATGCAAGCAAATGTTTCAGGGGCATTTGGGCAGGGCAGGAGGGTGTAATTCCCCCTATCTTGAGCTTCATAAATACGTATTTTTTGATCAAATGTATAGTAATACACTAATAAAAAGTGAAAATCTTATGTCGCCGGAGAATCTCTCCCCCCCCCCCTCCCCGAATAAAGTCTAAAAGACACTGGTTTCAACAACAAACCTATAGAGCTACGATAGCACATTGCTAAAGAGCTTACATTTGGTTTCAAGAGTCGAAGGTTTGATCTCAAGCCATATGACTTCCTGGGTGACACTGAGAGAGAGAGAGAGAGAGAGAGAGAGAGAGAGAGAGAGAGAGAGAGAGAGAGAGAGAGAGAGAGAGATTCAAGTATGGAGAAACAGAGGGATGATTTGTAGAAAAGGAGGGCAAGGCGGATCACTTAACTTAAAGGGCCTCAAATGGTAACTAAAATTAAGACTAGGAAACCAAAGTTTTGAGGAAATATGTTATGATTATTAAACATTCAAATAACAATACAATAGTAACAAGGACTGCATATACATACATTATATTGCTTAATTACTGAACTACTGCAATTTATTCACTTTGCCCCACCGGTAGGGCACAGCGGATCACGACAGTGGGGCAAAGTGAATAAGCAAAAACTCATACATTAGAAGTCAGGGTTTAATACAGATATGAAAAATAGAAATTGTATAGAACAGTACATGTGTACACAGTCTAAGATAATAAAAAAATGACACCTAAATGAACTGCTTTACCTACCAGAAGATCAAAATGTTTAATATTTTGTGAGTATTAGCATAACACATTTAAATATAGAATTAAGTCTAGACAAAGCTTGCATACACATGATCCCTAAATATGTTTAAAAAACTCAAGTCCATAGATTTTTTTTTTTATCAAGTAGGCATCTAGTATCTAGTTTCTTTCAATCTATGGTAACCCTAATGAGTACAATCTACGTAAGAACTTAGTAGCAAACAGATTGAAAAAAAAACAATAATAAGGCTAAAGGCTGAAAATAATATCACAACACACGCTTGGGTTACACAGATCACAAATGTAATTGTCTTGTCCCTTATAATAATCGGTACAGTTTTTGTGAAACCATGACAGACAAATAGAACACTGAATCCAGTCTTCATTAAGTAGATCTGAATAATATTCACGACAGAACTTGCATTGGTAACTACTGTCTCCTTCTGGTGATTTTGAATGTTTTTTCTTTGTAATTCCAGATGTAATTGAGAGAGCTATAGCCGCAGCAAAACATTTCTTCTTGCAGGAGAACCTTGAATGGTAGATTTCCTTCTTTTCTCTGGTACTTCCTTTACGGAAGTTGCACCAGTACTTGGTTCTGTAGACATAGTATACTTGCTATACTCCTTCGCACTCTTCTGTTTTAAACATTCCTTGATATGGGTACTCGTTAGTTCGTCTGCTCGTAGAGACCTCAAGCTTCCCCCTCCCCGAACAAAATTTCACCGTACGCCACTCTAGTCATTAGTACTAAACATGTATGGGACATTTTACGTAAATTCATTCGAGGCAAAAAGTAGAGAAACGAAGAAACAAACAAAGAACTGAAGTTAATTAAAATCATTTTAAAAGATGTAAAATCAAACTAATAGTTTCTTAACAGTGGTATAGAATTACATAGTTTAATATACGATAAGTTGCGTTAATAGCCGCTGCGATTATTTAACTGAACTCCTATCCTAAGCCAACTTACTACTACAACAACTACTGATGTTACTCTACTACAACTACCACCACTACTACTATTACTACTGCTATGTTTTTGTTCGGCGAGTGTTAACGGAACAAATTCAATATGAATTTTAATATTCAAATTAGCCATGTTGCATCGTATACGTACCGTCAATACCACATTTAGTGACAAACAGATGTTTTAAAACAGTACTGCATTATGCTTGGGGCAAAGTGAATCGCTATTCGCTTTGCCCCTTCTAAAATTATTTTATTTGCCCCACACTACCACATGAGACAAAAGAATGTCTACAGCATATGGACGACGTATTTACGATAATTCTCAAACATGATAACATAGGTAAGATCCCACCCTGTCCATGCATAGTGTGTTCGAAAACATTCTACAGAATAGTAAGAAAATATTTCAAAATCCTTACTTCTTAATTTTTTAGCAAAATGCGTATTTTCTTTTTTTCTCCTCTCTCGTCTAAACAACAACACGTACATACAAAACAGTAATGTCCTTCTCTTATTTCACTAGTGACGTCATAAACTGGGGCAAACATTTTCTGCCCTCTGTTTTGCCCCCCTTTCCTCTACACAGATTTAGAATTGAGGAAAAAATGATCGGACAGCATTCGTATTATGACGAAAATTCTGATTTTGTGAAAGATAAGAAGGGAAGTTTTCGAACTGCGAGGATCACATTAGGCAGTTGTCGAATTAATGTGGAGAACTCTTTTTAGAGCATCAGATGATTAAGAAAGGAGATAAAGATCTTCAGAACTGAGGAATTAATATTTTAAAAAATCTGATTTCGGCGACGGGTTTCGAACCACGAACCTCAAACCATGACTTTATCCATTCTGCTACTGAGAATTCTATTACTGGTTCACATACGTTTCCCTTAGCTGCGTTGAAACCTACCTTAAGGGGATATTCCAAAAGTTGACTCGGTAGATGCGTCGTTCAGTTAGGAGGTAAACATCTTGTAACTTAGTCACAATGTGCAAAATGAACTTCCTCTTCTTCAGGACACTTTTTAAAGCTTTAAAATTTGTTACTATTGTTTTAATTAAGTTACATTTGATAGAACCATCTGATAAAGTAGTGCCAAGCCCTGTGCGTCATTGTCTGTTAGGTGAATGGCTAATGAAAGTTACTTTTACGTGGATGGTCCGAGCTTCCAATCAAGACTGTTCTTATTGATTATTTTATTTGAGCTACGCTCATACTGTATATTCCACAAGTTCAATTTTGAAGTAATGTAGACACAGCTAGTTTACTTCGAAATAATTTTCCAATATTATATTTGTTACTAAATTTACATGGCACTCCTCACTGTTTGTAGCACTGCATAAATGCAAAATTGTTTTAAAAGTATATTTTACTTTTAAGTTTTATTGTTCTTGTTAATTGTCCTTCAACTTTATTTTATAATTATTTTCTATTTCTTAATTATAACAGATTTTCTATTTATATTGTATTCTATGTTACACGTTTATTATTTATATTTTATGTCTTACCTTTGAAGAGGAGCTTTTGAAAATTCAGAGCAGCACGGACATACACAGGATACAGGCCTTGGCAATCAAGAGCTTTTGCTCCCACGAAATCACTATTTTTTTTTTTTTTTTTTTTTGTAAATTATATCTAATTTTAGAGATGATGATAGCAGGGCGGATTCAGGAGAGTGCGTTCGGGCGATCACATCCCCCCGAAATAGGGAACTTTTTATACTTTTTATTTTAAAAATAAAACATGTCCTAAGTATTTTTCATCTTTGTATTATAAACTTAAATTAAAACCTAAAATAGATAGGCCTTACTTTCTGAAGAAAGTTAATTCTGCAGAAGAGCTACTTCTCCTTTTCTAAATTTCTTTTTTTTCTTTTCTTTTCTTTGTTTCTTTTTTTGCAATCCGCTCTTACCTTGATTTGACTTCGAACGACCGCCCCTCCCAAACAATCATCCTGGATCCGCCCTTGGATGATAGACATTTTAGTAAAATATGCCCTCAATCGCTGAAATAAATTTCTGTCAAGCTTTCGATCGCAGAAATAAATTCCTCTCTACGGCCCTGCAAAACAGTGACGATTTTAGGGAGTGATCAGTTAGTAATGCCTCCCTGGAACAACGACATTTCCCCAGAAGTCATATCTCCGATAATTCAGAATGTGATTTGTGCATTATCACTTTTCACTCTCAGTGTCTTGAAACGCACCAAAAAGGAACTGTTCTGAAGTATTTACTGGTTCTCCCTATGACCCCATTTCAATATGGCCAACCTTGTACATATACATATCTGAAATATCACCTTTTACGTCAGTGATCCCGAAAACTATCCATTCGACACAAATATACGATATTTTCGATTCTTTATTCCTGTCACCCTCCCATTGTCAACTCGAAGCCAACCAAGGCTTATTTTGGACTTACGCAGCATCCACAGTGTCACTTTTCATCTTTGCATATGAATTCGACAATAATTTCGTTCGTGATTGACTACGTTTACATATCACCTTCACTCCTTGGTAGGGATTTTTTCAGTATCTCGCCCCCACAACTATGGAGAAATTTCAACCAACTAAGTATAATTATAAATTATCATCTGAAACACAACAGTACGGGTGATCTTTTTCGCAGAGGAATTCGTTAACTACTGTTTCAATATCAATGTATTGGCTTTTTTTTGTTCTGCATGCTGGAGATTGCCAAAGAGCTAAACTTCATTCTGTACTATTGTGCTATGAATATAGTGGTTTATTTCACTGAATACTCGCTTAGATGATGCTCTCGTCACAGGAAAAGTGAATTACAGTTATAAAAGAAAAACGAAGCGAAATATTTAAGTTTTACGCCCCACGTTATGCCGACTACGCTTAAGGAGACAGTGATGGTGAGAAACGAATGAAATCGTTTAATGAAGAAAATGGGATGAAACTAGAGAAACCCGAGAAAACTCATGCACAGGGTGTTTGACCATAATAAAGTTCATTCAGCGCGAGCTGGGATCTAACCAACAACTCCATGCACTATAGGTAAAGTTATAAAAGAATAGGCGTCTAAACAAATACGGAACACTACTATCAATGAGAGTTGTATAAAATTAGATTTTTATTTATTTCATTCTAAGTTGAAATTTCAATCAATCTTGATCTTCATTACTGTTCGAAATCCGGACCAACCAGTATTCCCTACTAGGGTAAAGATTAATTGATCGCCAACAGAAATCCAAAATCCTCTGTATAACCCCACGTTCCATTATTACATATACACAATTAAGAGTCCAGCGTAACCTACCAGTTAATAAGTTTTCTTCTTCTTATTATTATTTTTAACACCTCAAAAATATAGGTTCATAATTGAACCACTGATTGGAAAAAGGGAATAAGTACATTAAAAAAGTTCCACTTTTAAGCTTTTCTTACCAATTGCAGTGCTACAATACAAGATTCTTCTTCTTGTCTTAGAGTTTGTCTGTTCTTTTGCTACAATTAATCAGTTATACACTTGTTGAAACAAATACAAATACGCCTCGGGAAAGGTTTATAGCGTTTCTGAAAATTTAGGTCTGATGTACTTATTCCCTTTTGCTAAAAATAGTTGCTGCAAGGACGTGATAAATGTTTTCCGTAGACTTCACAGTCTATAGCTAATTCACAACTTCCTTTTAATCTAAGGCTCAGTGGTTGCATTTTTGACATTGAGGAAAAAGTGTGAAATTAATTAAAACCCTTCAAAGTGGAGTTACGAATCTTCAATGGACCCCATTTTGCTGTTGGCCTCGCTCAACGCACTCCCGTCACTGTTCAGGGTGCACGATGGAGTTTCTCCCTTTTAGGAATACTTTGTAAGACAGTACTAGTTTTTTTACAGCTGTTTCAATTGAGTTGTATATGCTAGAACTGTCGGTTAAAGGAAACAAAAGATCCTATCCTCAAACACAAATCATCTCTCTAGGAGCTCTAATGGAAAACGAAACGAATTGTCGTAAACATGTTACGTTCTTGAAGAGGAAAACAGCAAAACATTGATTGCACAAACGTATAATGGTATCATTTGCTTGCAAACTTAAAACTTATAGAAATTGATGGCTTGTTAGGTGAGGGGTTAGTGAACAGGATTTTTGTGCTGGTGGTCCAAGGTTCGAATCTCATCCGTTCTTCTTACGTGTTTTTCTTTAAGCTACACTGAGTTTGTTCATTCCAATTCTTTAAGCTTGAACTAAATCTAATACCAGTTAATGAATTAAAAGTAGCTAACATTATTTTCAAATACGAGACGTTATTACATGCTTGTCACTAGCTCACAATACTGAACTTTGATATAAAGTCTTGCAGCCTTCATTTAACTCATTTCTTGAGGTGTTTTATTACAAAACTCATGAATCGTGGCGACCAAAATTCTTTTACCAGATAATGGTGACTGCTTTGAAACCAAATGACAAGTATGAGAATTAAACGTATCATATCTGTAGTTTGGTGTGGAGAAGAAACCAAATAGAGAACGAAAGGTTTAAGAACAACCACGTTATTAATATAAACTATGCCAAAGATTATTGACTTATATGATTTTAAAAAATCGAAAGAAATTTTTAAAGAACGAAAAATACTAACTTAGAATTTTGTAACTGGAGGAAAGGAAATCTAATTTAAACATACTAAAACATACCATTTAGCGCATATAGAGCGTGAATCTATGCTCAAGGCGCTAGCTAATAATGTGGAGGTTCTCAAGTCGGAACCATGTGTAGATATTTTGTTTAAATTTAGAAGTTTTGGTGATCATTAGTCGGCGATGACACACGTTTAATTGTCTTAAGGTATTTGTATATTTTGATCTTTCAATATTTGAATGATCAAATCTTCAATAATAATAATAATAATAATAATAATAATAATAATAATAATAATAATAATAATAATAATAATAATAATAATAATATTATTAGCAAAGTAATTCAATAACACGTTAATATCTTTAATTATTTCTCGATAACTACTCGAACTTAAGACGTCCTCGAATCTAAGTCACACCCCGATTTCGCTTGGCTAAATTAAAGAAAAATAGTAATATGTTATTTTTTTACTATTACTAAAGCACTCTTTGACATTGGTCATTTTCGACGACTTTATTTACCCCTCTCCCCTCTCCATGTTGGGGGCACGGTATGACAAAAATTATCCCAGGCCCGAATGTCATTTACGTTGAAATTTTGATCGAAATATGTTGGATGGTTCAAGAGTTGTTCTATTTATTTTTATATATTAATCTCACCTTCTCTTATCCCCCCTCTGTTCTACCGTCAAAGTGAAAATATTAAAACACAAGTTTCTAGGCCCGAACGTCGTCTATGTTGAAAATTAGATCGAGATCGGTCAGGTGGTTTAAGAGTTGTTAAGTTTTATTCATTTTTATAGATATCTCCCCTCCCCTCCTCCTAATCAACGTTCTACCATCAAAGGGATATGATAAAACCCACCCCAGGTCCGAACCTCATCTATGTTGATAATTTGATTAAGATCAGTTCGGTGGTTTAAGCGTGATGAAGTCACCAAGACAGCATTTTTATTTTTATTTTTTTTTACATAGTCCCCCCTACATTGTGCCGTCTAGACAAAAAATGAAAACATGACAGGTCCGAACCTTATCTATATTGAATGTTTGGTTAATTGGGATCAGTCGGATTGTTCAAGAGTTATTAAGTTTTATTCATTTTCATATATTTACCCTCCCCTCTTCTTCCGCAAGTTCTAATATCAAAATGAAATAACAAAAAGCTTCCCAGGTTCGAATTTCATCTATGTTCAACATGTGATTGAGTACGATCGGGTAGTTGAAGAGTTATTCACCACCGAATATTATCACTTTTATTTTTATATTTATAGCTATTATGTATCTTCCCCCTGCTCTCCATCCTCTACGTTATTCCGTCAAAGTGAAATGGTAAAATCCATCCCTCGCGTTAATCGAGACGGGGACATATAGTTTCATTGTTGCCGTCCCCATTAATCCGCCTACTCATACCCTTTAGTGTGTTTAAATTAGTATTTTGTCTTCAGTTGCAAATTTCTAAGTTATTTTTCTTTGTTTCAAAATTCTCGCATTTCTTGTGTGATAATGCAAGTTAATAATCTTTGACTTGTTTTATATTAATAATCTAAGTTGTTCTTAAACCTTTGGTTTCCAATTTTGTTTTGTCTCTACACCAAACTACAGATGTGACAAATATAATTCTCATACTTTACATTTGATTTCAAAGCGGTCGCCATGAACTGCTTAAAGGCAATTTTTCCGTCACGAAACACCCAGCAGAGGGCGTACGATATCGTCTACATTAATGAGAGGAAACTCCGCCTTGTTACGTGACGTCACATGAAGCACGTTCCGTTCAAACACCTAAGCAAAACTATCATTTTGCTTCTGGTGTGAAAATGGCTCACTACGAAGCTTCTGTTAAAAGCAGCGTGATTGCTTTAATTGAGCACGCGGGCATGAACTATAGCGAGGCAGGCGCGAGATATGGCGTGAACCGTGCTACAGCACGGAGATGGTGCAGGAGATATGAGGAAACAGGAGATATAAGACGTAAAAGAGGAAGTGGGCGACAAAGAGTTTCCTCTGCCGAAGAAGACCAGAGTTTAATTGCCAATTGCCGTGAGCACTCTTTCATATCTGCCCGACAGTTACGAGAGGAAACCAATTTCCCAGGCGATGTTACGACTGCCCGTCGTAGACTCAAATCCGTTGGTTTGAAATCATACAGGGCAGCTGTTAAGGAGCGACTAACAGAAGACCACATGGTTGACCGTCTGGCGTTTGCACATTTAAATATTGCACGTGTGTGGGACGAGGTCGTTTTCACAGACGAAAAAAAATATTTTCCAGTGCACACTTCGGGCCGAAGCTTGTTTACCGCCCCCCTGGAAAAACACATGCCTCTGAATACGTTTCCCGTTCTGGTCGAATTTGACATGTAACTGTCCACTGTTAGGCATGGATATGCAAGGCTGCAAATTTCAGAAGAATCTACAGAATTCCTGGTCGCCTAAACGCCCACAAGTATGTGGGACATCTGGATGAAACGCTTCCGGAAATAAAAGCTCATGTAGGTGACGGCATATTATATTTGCAACAGGACAATAGCTCGATACATAATTCAAATGTGGTTCAGACATGGTTGCAGAGGCAACCAGATGTCGAAATAGTTGACTAGGTTCCTCATGGAGCAGATCTGAACCCTATTGAAAATATGTGGGCCTCTTTTGCAAGAATATTGCGGGAAACATGGTCGAACAATCCTCCACGAACATCTATTGATCTTTGGGAGCGTGTTGAAGATGCGTGGTCGATCTGTTGCAACCAACGCTATATCTCTCGCCTGGTGGATTCAATGCCACGGCGTATGGCAGCTGTAATCGAGTCCCAAGGGGATTATACACACTATTAACAACTGCTCGCCCACAACACCGTCAGCCCTCTCGAGGGCTACCTAATTCGACCCACTAAGAGCAGAGATTCGAACCCACGACCATCAGCATAAGAATTCCTTTTACTAGCCCTTCATCTATCAAACCATGACGTGAACATGACTTTTGTAAATTATAAATTTGTATCCAAGAAACACCATTAAGCGTATGTGCAACTACTGCTTTGCTCTTTTTCTCTTCAAAAGCATAACATGTTTAGGACGATTCGTTTCGTTTTCCATTAGAGTTTCGAAAGAGATTATTTGTGTTTGAGTGTAGGATCTTTAGTTTCCTTTAACCGACACTTCTGGCAAATACAACTTAATTCACACAGCAGTTAAAAAAAATCACGTACTGCCTTAGAAAGTATTCCTAAAAGCAGAAGCTGCATCATGCATCCTGAACAGTGACGCAAGTAACGGCAGTGCGTTGAGGGAGCACAGAGCAAAACGTGGCCCATTGAAAATTTGTAATTCTACTATTTTTCCTCGATTTCTAAAATGAGACTACTTTAGCCTTATATGAAAAAGAAGCTGTGGAGGGGACTGCGAAGTCTACTGAAAAGATTTATCACGTCCTTGCAGCATCAACTTTAAGTTTTCGATCAGTAATGAAGAACAAGATTGATTAAAATTTTAACTTAGAATGAAATAACTAAAAATCTAATCTTATATATCTCTCATTGAGAGTAGTGTTCCGTATTTGTTTAGACGCCTATTCTTTTATAACTTTACCTATGGTGCATGGGGTCCTTGGTTCGATCTCAGCTCACGCCGAATGAACTTTATTATGGACAAACACCGTGTGCATTAGTGTCCTCGGGTTTCCCCCGTTTCCTCCCACTTTCTTCTTACCATTACTCTCTCCATTAGCATAGTCCGCATAATCGTGGGACGTGAAAATTAGATATTTCATTTCATTTTTCTTTTATAATTGTATATCACTTTTCTGTGACGAGAGCAACATCTAAGCGAGTATTCAGTAAATTAAACCACTAAAACCTATATTCATTGCAAAATAGTGCAGATGAAGTTTAGCGCTTTGGCAATCTTCAGCGTGGACAGCAAAATTCGCAAATTCATTGATATTGAAACAGTAGTTAACGAATTCCTCTGCGAAAAAGATCACCCGTACTGTTGTGTTTCAGATGATAATTTATAATTATACTTAGTGGTTGAAATTTCTCCATAGTTGTGGGGGCGAGATACTTAAAAAAATCCCTACCAAGAGGTGAAGGTGACATGTAAAAGTAGTCAAATACGAACGAAATTAGTGTCGAATTCATATGCAAAGATGAAAAGTGACACTGGGATGCTGCGTAAGTCCAAAATAAGCCTTGGTTGGCTTCGAGTTGACAATGGGAGGGTGACAGGAATAAAGAATCGAAAATATCGTATATTTGTGTCGAATGGATAGTTTTCGGGATCACTGACATAAAAGGTGATATTTCAGATGTGTATATGTCCGAGGTTGGCCATATTGAAATGGAGTCATAGGGAGAAAAAGTAAATACTTCAGAACAGTTCCTTTTTGGTGCGTTTCAAGACACTGAGAGTGAAAAGTGATAATGCACAAATCACATTCTAAATTATCGGAGATATGACTTCTGGGGAAATGTCGTTGTTCCAGGGAGGCATTACTAACTGATCACTCCCTAAAATCGTCACTGTTTTGCAGGACCGTAGACATAAATTTATTTCAGCGATCGAAAGCTTGACAGAAATTTATTTCAGCGATTGAGGGCATATTTTACTAAAATATCTATCATCCAGGGGCGGATCCAGGATGATTGTTTGGGAGGGGCGGTCGTTCGAAGTCAAATCAAGGTAAGAGCGGATTGCAAAAAAAGAAAAAAAAAGAAAGAAAGAAAGAAAGAAAAGAAAAAAAAGAAAAAAATAGAAAATGAGAAAGAGCTCTTCTGTAGAATTAACTTTCTTAAGAAAGTAAGGCCTATCTACTTTAGGTTTTAATTTACGTTTATATATACACAAAAAAAATTAGTGATTTCGTGGGGGCAAATGCTCTGGATTGCCAAGGACTGCATCCTGTGTGTGTTCCTGCTGCTCTGAATTTTCAAAAGCTCCTCTTCTAAGGTAAGACATAAAATATAAATAATAAGCGTGTAACATTGAATACAATATAAATGGAAAATATGTTATAAATAAGAAATAAAAAATATTTATAAAATAAATTTGAAGGATAATTTTTAAAAAATCAACTATACTTGAAATTAAAATATACTTTTCAAACAATTTTGCATTTATGCACGGCTATAAACAAGTGAGGAGTGCCATGTAAATTTAGTAACAAATATAATATTGGAAAATTATTTCGAATTAAACTAGCTGTGAATACATTACTTCAAAATTGAACTTGTGGAATATACAGTATGAGCGTAGCTCAAATAAAATAATCAATAAGAACAGTCTTGATTGGAAGCTCGGACCATCCACGTAAAAGTAACTTTCATTAGCCATTCACCTAACAGACAATGACGCACAGGGTTTGGCACTACTTTATCAGATGGTTCTATCAAATGTAACTTAATTAAAACAATAGTAACAAATTTTAAAGCTTTAAAAAGTATCCTGAAGAAGAGGAAGTTCATTTTGCACATTGTGAATAAGTTACAAGATGTTTACCTCCTAACTGAACGACGCATCTACCGAGTCAACTTTTGGAATATCCCCTTAAGGTCGGTTTCAACGCAGCTAAGGGAAACGTATGTGAACGACTAATAGAATCCTCCGTAGCAGAATAGATAAAGTCATCCATCGTTCGGCAATCACAAGGTTCGTGGTTCGAAACCCGTCGCCGAAATCAGATTTTTTAAAATCTTAATTCCTCAGTTCTGAAGATCTTTCTCTCCTTTCGTAATCATCTGATGCTCTAAAAAGAGTTCTCCACATTGATTCGACAACTGCCTAATGTGATCCTCGTAGTTCGAAAACTTCCCTTCTTATCTTTCACAAAATCAGAATTTTCGTCATAATACGAATGCTGTCCGATCATTTTTCCCCAATTCTAAATATGTGTATACAAATCATCCCTCTCTGTCTCCATACTTGAATCCCTCTCTCTCTCTTTCTCTCTCTCAATGTCACCCAGGAAGTCATATGGCTTGAGATCAAACCTTCGACTCTTGAAACCAAATGTAAGCTCTTTAGCAATGTGCTATCGTAACTCTATAGGTTTGTTGTTGAAACCAGTGTCTTTTAGACTTTATTCGGAAGGGGGAAGGGGAAAGGAAGAGATTCTCCGGCGACATAAGATTTTCACTTTTTATTTGTGTATTAGTATACACTTGATCAAAACATACGTATTTATGAAGCTCAAGAGAGGGGGAATTACACCCTCCTGTCCTGCCCAAATGACGCCCCTGAAACATTTGCTTGCACTTACTGAAAATAAATTAAATGAATCATTGAATAAAACTCGTTTCTGTCCGTAGATATTTTAGAGCTCTTGGCAATTTCCATAGATTTCTTAGGGAGCATCTTACTAGCTTTCACTCTTTAAAGAAAGAAAAGAATGACACTAAATATATTTATGAAGCTCTGGAAAGATTGTGTGACTTTCCTTTAATTTAGGCTCTTAAAAATATTTCAGAACAAACGAGTGGAAAAAACTGTTTTAAAGCTATAACGTTGTAAACTTGATTCCTGTTTCTTTTTCAGCTGAATGGAAAGAGTGTACTACGTCACACACACTGCTTTAGACAAGGAGAGGTGGAGGACGGGGAGCAGTTGGAATAAATACTAGAAGCAACTAATCGATTGATACATGTATTGCGGGAATGCATAAGAAAACTGGACAAGAGTTTGTTATTCATTTGAACTTCGAATTTTTGTAACAACTTTTATGCCGCGGACTGTACACCACAAACTTACTTTGCACACCAGAGGAATCGCTCTACCACTGAACCATTGTGCGCAATGATTAAAATAAGTCTATCATAATAGAAGAATGGGTGGAATGAAGTGTGGGAGGAAGCGGGAGTACCCTGAGAAAACCCACAGATTCGATCTTCTCCACCCCAAACTTAATTGGCCCACCAGAGGAAGAAATCCAGCACACAGCCACTGCGGCCAATGATTAGAGCAAGTCCATGATAATAGAAGAATTGGTGGGATGAAATGCGGAAGGAAGCGAGAGAAACCTGTACAATCCCACGAATACGATCTTGTCCACCACAAACTTACTTGGCCCACCAGAGGAAACGCTCGACCACTGAGACACCGCGTCCGATAATTAAACCAAGTCAATGATAATAGAGGAATTGGTGGAATGAAAAGTAGGAAAAGTGGGAGTACCCTGTCCAAACCAACGCATACGATCTTGTCCACCACAAACTTACTTGGCCCACCAGCTGATGTCTACCACTTAGCGACCGCGCCAAATATTTAAGGTAGGTAACTGATAATAGGGGAATTGGTTGAGTGAAAAGTGGGAAGAATCGGGTGTACCCTGAAAAAATCAACAGATACGTACATGTCTACCACAAACTTACTTAGCCCACCAGAGGAAGCGCTCTACCACTGAGGCACTAGACCCAATGATTGAAGCAAGTCAATTATAAAAGAAGAATTATTGGAAAGAAATGTGGGTAGAATCGGGTGGAGCCTGAAAAAACACAGTTACACGATCTTGTCCATTACAAACTTACTTGGCACACCAGTCGAAGGGAAGGGCTCCACCACTGAGCCACCGCGCCTAATGATTAAAGTAAGTCAATCATAATAGAAGAATTGGTGGAATGACATGTGGGAGGAAGCGGGAGTACCCTGACAAAACCCATAGATACGATCTGCACCACAAACTTACTTTAAGGCAAGTGAAATGTGACAGTGAAATCCAACGAAATATCAAATACATCCACGACTGAGACACAGATCCAAAGGAGAATAATATTTAATATTCGAGCGAGAATACACAAAAAAAGAAAGAAAAAAGAAAAGGGAAAGACGAAAGTAACACTGAAACCTTGGGAACGAACCTATTGGAGCTGATGGATTTTGATTCGAATCCAGCAATATCAAGATTAACACGACAAACGCATATCACGTGTTGTCCAAGGTCTCTGTAGATTGTTTGGCTTTAAGAACGAAATCGGACATTTGGTCCCTTTATTTCCTTTTTAAAAAAGTCCATTCAGTCACGTCATAAAGCACGTCCATCTGATTGCATTTTCCTCACCATACGTGTTCCCTTTCGCCTTGACGTAAACAAAATACATTCTCATGTATACACCCTTCCTATCAACGTTGAGTTGAGTTGACTTTGAGTTAAACGTCCTTTTCAGTAGCGAGACTTTAAGGGAAGGGACTCAGTGATTAACGTGAAATCCGATCCACATGAGCCCGCGCGCGGAGTCGAACGCTTGTCCTTCATGCCGAAGGCATGTACGCTAAACGCTTAACCACGAAGGAGCTCTGAGTATTGTGGTATTCGTCTCAAAAATATTAGTTTTTTTTATTGCCACGTGTGCATAGTCAAGTGGTCCGATAGCACCCGGAAATGTATATTGTTCTTGCCACTATGTCTTTGCTATTTTCCTTTTTCAGATTTGGCACTAATCGCAACCATTACACTTGTAGTAGTAATAGACACAGTACTTTGAGCAACACCAGAATCCCCTGACATTCCACCTGGAATCCTAGATCACTCACGTAGCGCAGGAAAACCCGCATCTTTTCCTCATTACGTAGTGCGCCACCCCGA
This sequence comes from Thermobia domestica, assembly GCF_964235325.1. NCBI lineage: Eukaryota > Metazoa > Arthropoda > Insecta > Zygentoma > Lepismatidae > Thermobia > Thermobia domestica. Next base: position 306,756,861 of record NC_137455.1, read on the forward strand.
ATTTCGGGTGATTCTTCTAAAAATGTTGTGCTAACCACTCTACTTTTTTTTACATGAACATATTTTTTTTTGTAATCTCCGTTTGCAACAATGCTATGCAGTTTATAAGCATTTCTACTTAGCAAAACAATCATATGCTTTGCCACATTTCGCACGGAGTCACCTATTTAGCTTCCTCCACAAATTTGAAGAAGTCACTAACATCACAGAGGAGTCTTTAATTTTTATTGATATCAAACGCAAAGTACTTGCTTGCATCGAGAATAGAGATGTGGTTACTTCAAAAGGGCGGGGCTTCTCCGAGATCAGCCGAGACGAGTAGTGCTCAATTCTCTTTTTATTGATACCAATTAGAGTAACTACGGAATAATGAGTAACTTCTCTGTTTTATTGATATCACCCAATCATAACAGAAGAACTGCTGGATTGAATTGTGGGAGGAAGTGGGAGTACCCTGTCCAAACCCACGGATACGATCTTGTCGACGAAAAAAGTACTTGGCCCAGCAGAGAAAGCCCTCTACCACTGAGCCACCGCGCAAAATGATTGAAGGAAGTCAATGATAATAGAAGAATTGGTGGAATGAAATGTGGGAGGAAGCGGGAGTACCCTCACAAAAACACAGATACGCTTTTGTCCACTACGAACTTACTTGGTCCACCAGAGTAAGAGCTCTACCACTGAGCCACTGAGCCCAATGATTGAGGCAAGTCAATGATAACAGAAGAATTGATGGAATGAAATGTGAGAGGAAGCGGGACTACCCTGACACAACCAACGGATATGCTCTTGTCCACCACAAACTTGCTTGGCACAGCAGATAAAAGGACTCTAGCTTGAGCCACCGCGTCCAATGATTAAAGTAAGTGAATGCTAATAGAAGAATTGGTGGAAAGAAATGTGGGAGGAAGCTGGAGTACACTGACAAAACCCACGGATACAATCTTGTCCACCACAAACATACTTGGTCCACCAGAAAAAAGCGCTCTACCACTGAGCCACGGCGCCCAATGATTAAACCAATTCAATAAAAATAGAGGAGTTGCTGGAAGAAAAATTGTGAAGAAGCAGGAGTACACTGAGAAAACCCACGGATACGATCTTGCCCAACACCAACTTACTTGCCCCACCAGAGGAAGGGCTTCACCACTGAGCCACTGCGCCTAATGATTGAAGCAAGTCAAAGATAAAAGATGAATTGGAAGAATGAAATGTACGAGGAAGCTGGAGTAACCTGGCAAAACTTACGGATACGATTTTTGTCCACTACAAACTTACTTTGCCCACCAGAGAAACCACTCTACTACTGAGCCACTGCGCCCAATTATTGAAGCAAGTCAATGATAATAGGAAAATCGGTGGAATGAAATGTGGGAGGATGCGAGATACCCTGACAAATCCCACGAATATGATCTCCACCACAAACTTACTAGGTCGGGGATCGAAACAATAGTGGAGAGAAAGGGCTATACCACTGAGCAACCGCGCCAAATATTTAAAGCGTCAATTAAAATGGAGGAATTGGTGGAATGAAAAGTAGGAAGAAGCGGAAGTACCCTTAGCAAACCCACGGATACGATCTTGTCCACCAAAAATTTACTGGGACAGGGATCGAAAAAATAAAGGCCCCAAGCACCAGAGGAAGCGCTCTACCACTGAGCTGCCGGCCCAATGATTAAAAAATCAATTGCAATAAAATTGGTGGATTGGAAAGTAGAAAGAAGCTGGAGAACACTGAGAAAACCCACGGATTCGATCTTATCCACCATAAACTTACTTTGGTGAGGATAGAAACAATAAGAACCCCACCCAAAAGAGGACGCCCTAATCCACAGAGCCACCGCGCTCAATGATTACAGCAAATGAATAATAATGGAAGAATTGGTGGAATGAATAGTGGAAGGAAGCGGGAGTACCCTGAAAAAACCGTGGATACGATCTTGTCCACCACAAGCTTAATTGGCCCACCAAAGGAAGTTCTCTATTACTGAGATATCGTTCTAATGATTAAAGCATGGCATCGATAATAGAAGAGTTGGTGGAATGAAAAGTCGAAAGAAGCGGGAGCACCTGAGAATACCCACAGATACGATCTTGTGCACCACAAACTTACTTGGCCGGAGATCTAAGCAATAAAGACCCCACGCACCAGAGAAAGCGGTCTATGATTGAGCCGCCGCGTCCAATGATTAAAGCACTAGAATGATAATATAATTGTTGGAATGAAAAGTAGGAAGAAGCGGATGTACCCTTAGAAACCCCACGGATACGTTCTTGTACACCACACGTTACTTGGCCTGGGTCGAAATAATAAGGGCCCCACGCAACAGAGCACGCGCTCTGCCACTGAGGCACCGAACCCAATGAATAAAGAAACTAATTCCGCTGATGATAGAATTGGTGGAATGAAAAGAAGGAAGAAGCGAAAGTAAACTGAGAAAACCCACGGACACGATCTTGTCCACCACAAACTTACTATGCTTGGGATCGAAACAATAAGGACCCCACGCACAGAGTTATCGATCTACCATTGAGCCACCGCGCTCTACAACAAGAACAAGAAAATAGGTAGTTACTAGGAAACATTTAAGAAGAAATATCTTTCAAAGATAAAAACCACTGCCCGATGATCGTCTTTTAATAATTCCATATCCCTCTTCTATATGTAGTTTTTAAAACCATATACATTATCCGGATATTATGTTTTATTAGTCATCCGGATGTAATCAGTTATCCGAATATTCTATTATCCAGATATCATCCGTTATCCTAATTTTATAAATTATCCGGATAAATCCATTATCCGTATATTCACCGACATCCGGATATATATATATATATATATATATATATATATATATATATATATATATATATATATATATATATATATCGATCGGGATATTATCCTTTATCCGACATCCGGATATCATCCCTTAACCGGATCATATCCGTCATCTATTATTTGGATATAATCCGTTATCCGTCATCTGTTTCGTTATCCGTCATCCGGATTAGCAAATTCGAATAACTTTCTATCCGATATCAGAATAAAAATATATCCCCATGTGGCCATCCCTAATCAGCATCGTCAGGAGCAGACACGAACTAAATGTCTTCAAAGTCTGCTACACAAGGGCAGGGGCATATCCAGGGGCGATCAAGGAGATTTTCCCCCAGAAAGGGAATCATTCTTTTTTATATATAAATGAGACCCATTCCAGAGTTTGATGCTCTTGAAAATAGCTATAAGTAGGAGTATTATCAACCACCGAGCCCCCAGAAGTCCATCGTAGATCCGCCTCTGGACAAGAGCATGGGAAGCACTTATTACTAACATTCAGTGTGCACATCTCAACAAATAAACAATATTTTCATTCATTTCCGTCTAATACTGCATTATACTGAACCGTAACGACTTTTTATGTTTAAAAATAATTATTAATTTGTCAATAATTGTAAATGTTAGTAAGTTCAGGAATTCACCATGAATAGAGTCAACTAGAAGTGTTTTTGTAACGTAGAAAAAACAACATGAACTGTGAAATATCTTTTCACAAACTGTCGAGGGTTGATAGTGCAGAAACTTTACTCTTTCGTTTACCCATTACCTCAAAAGCGCGGTAGCCAGAATTGGCCCAGGATAGGGGACTTATATCAAGAAAATGAAAATCTCAGAAAAATGCAAAAGTCTTTTAGTCTGAGAGAAAAAAGACGAAATCTCAAATTTCTAGTTCTGTTAGTCTTGTAGCTCTTAGTCCGAACCAAAGTACTGATAGAAATATGGCGAATGAATTATGACTATTTTGTTGAACATTCCATTTTAATATCACAGGAAATTGATCTTCCGGCTTGCTAAGTGTGAAGAGGTATAGAGTGTATTGGTATACTATGTAAAGTATGTGTACTTTCGCTGATTTGTGATAACAATCAGCAACTGAAGTAGAAGGTATATTACAATAATAGTTTTCTCTTAATAGTTTTGTATTCAAGGGAAAATGGAAACCTACTTATATCTTAACACTTTTTCTTTCCTCAAACTTGTATTCGGGTTCACACCCTTCCCCCTCAATATTAAATACGAAAATGGAGAACTTCTTTAGAATTTCATTGTTGATTCCAGTATATTACAAGCATCAATTCTCGGTCCTGGGCCTGTGATATGTCGATATATCGCTATTGTCGATACCTATATTATCATATATCAACATTCGATATCGCGAATATATGGACAAGAATATATCATTCTAAACTTTCGATATCGATATTCAGGGGGGGGCGTTCACAGAACGTGCACGCTATATGCATTCATGCTGTTAGGCAGAGTCATATATGCGGTATGCCAATAACTATGTATAAATAAATAAATATGTTATTCCCTCTCAAAATAACGAAAACTGTAATTGAAACAATGGAATATTAAATTAATATTTTTCGTCTGGGACTAGTTAGTCTTAGTGCAAAAAGTAGAAGTTTCTTCATAGTGACGTTAGTGACCAGGACCAGATATGTAACTAGGAGAGAGCAGATGGAAAATATGTCCCGGGCGGCGGATTGACAGGTGGTTGGTGATTTGGCAAACTTGGTGAGATTTTTACTACAGACATTTATATTTGAAGCGAAATTATGAAAGGTGTTAACTGCAGAATGTGTAAAGTACTAGATAATCATTTTGTTGTTTTGACACGTATAACAAGAAACCATTCCTAGTTACGTTGAAATTACTAGTTTCTCTTTAAAAGTATTTTCCATGAAAATATACCTTCATCGTCTCTGTACTGAAGTATGAAAAGCTCTAGAAATCGAAAACATGATTTGCGCGCGTTCGGACAAACCGTCTAAACTCCGAACAACGACCACAAAGAAAATGTTGTGTGTTCTATTGGAGAAAAAAATGTTTTATGGTGACATGTTTGATTTAGAACATTTTTTTCTCGGTACATGTAAGAATTCGTTATTCAATGAAATATTGTTTCGATCCGACGGGATAATGCATTTATCTTCTGGAAACCCGAAGAGTAGGCCCTATCAGCTCTGTAATGAATATAATTTTCTTTGTTTCACTTTATATCTTAATTAGTCCTTCATTTTTCCTTTTCCTTAGATCTTTCCTTTTTTATCTATATTTTTAATGACAAACAGGAAGAATATAAAATTATGATTACGATGATAAGAATAATTTATTAATTTTATCTTTATGTTTATGTTTATTTTATAAGAATAATTTATGTATGAATTTTATGTTTTGTTCGAATGGATTTCAGAATGAATTGATTTGATCCTAAGCCAATGGATTGGATGCCTGATTGTCGTAATCACTCTTCACAAAGCAACATTATACCTTCATTTTACATGACCTACTATAACCTTTTTCCTACTTCTTCAATTTTCCCCTTAATTCTAGTTCGTAGTACGAGTATAGCCTTCTGCTCGACTTATTTACGTTCTATCCTAAGGCAGATTGCCAGTTTGGCAGAGATAGAATCGGTACTTACTACCAAAATACACAATATTCGTAAACATTCTCCTGCAGATGACATTCAGGTTAACAGTTTTATTCTGACGCACAATGAATTGTGAAGTTTCATGGTGAACTTGTCATATTGCATTGACATTCTTTCCTCATAACTGGAATGACAACATTAGAGGAACTCTGTTCTGAGAAAGATGTATAATGAGCTCTTATGATGAATGAGGAGGAATAAGAAAAGCGTATTGGGAAGAAGTACCTAAAACAGAGTTTAGGCAATGAACTCCTATGACGTTGATGTAATAAAAGTTGATTTAAATTACGCGATATATATTCTCCCTGGATTTCTTATATTCGTTGGCTGATCATATGCTAAATAATGCAAGAAACCCATTTCATCTGTTTTAATTTAGGTAAGACTCCTGCAAATGTGTGAAACATTAATTTCAAATGGAAACAAAGTAAAAACGCAGACCTGTGTTAAAAGGTCTAAAACAAACGGATAAAATAAATGAAATTGTGCTAACGGAATAAGTATAGATAAGTGAATAAGGGAATAAGTATACATCAACAACAAAACCCGTGGTGTATATATGTCGGGTGTTTGTACACTCCGCGTTAAAAAAATTGCGACAGCTAAAGTCGTGCAGTTAGGCCACCCAATATACACCTTCTTATCCCATAATCATGTCAGGTAAAGACATCCCTCTCTCTCCTCCTTTCTTCTCTCTCGTTCCAACACTAGCAAAAAACATGAGCAGAATTCTAATTTGAAACTACACATGTATTGGTTCCGATACAATTAAATAACAAACCAGGGACGAAATAAGATTCATAAGATGATGTAGGGAAAAACAATTAAAATGAAAAAATTGAAACCAATGGATGTCTATTATACAGAGATTCAGAAATGAGGCACAGAAAGAGAGAGAGAGACTTAAAAGAGGAGAGAAAAAGGAAAGAAATGGGAGAATAGGTAAAAATCTGGAATTCAAACATAGTAAGAAAAAAAAACCTAATATTAAAAATTTCCGTTTCCAGAAATCCAACAGCAATATAGAAAAAACCTTTTGTTTTCACATACATATTCAGAACTATTCGAATATATAAAAGATGCTTTAAACATTCATTATGTTACATTCATAAAGGATAGCATACTCAATTTCCAGTAGAACTGTAGATCTCCGAGACACATCTACGACAATGTCAAAAGTTTAACATACATGCTTTGTTTCTGCGTGGTTCGATTGCAGATTCGGGAGTATTCATTGACGTATTCATTAGAAAACCATTCTAATAAACCCAGTAGATAGCGTTAATCATATCCTCCATTTCGGAGTACTAATGCTAACTGAACAAACGAAAAAAACGAAAAGAAAAAGGAAGGAAGAAAGAGACAGGTGAATGAGTGATATTTTGCTGTTAAATTTCTATCAGAAATACTCTATATTGTAAGTCTAAACTGTATCGTAATGAAAAGTTACAATCGATGACTGAGTTATAAGCAACGTTATCAACGTTATTCTGTCGTGTGCGAAACTAATAACTTCGCTGCGCAAAAGTTACATTCCCACAATCGGTGCAAAATTTGCAGCTGCTGATCATTAATACTGTATATATATATATATATATATATATATATATATATATATATATATATATATATATATATATATATATATATAGATAGATAGATAGATAGATAGATAGATATAGATATAGATATAGATATATATAATCATGTCAGTCTGCAAGAATATAATCTAATTAGAAATATCCTTTTATAATATCAGTTGAGAGGCTTTTCGCAAAATAACCTTTGTCAAAACACAAAATTTCTCGGAAGAATGAAAGAGAACTTTCTGTAGTACACAGTATGAGAAACACTGCAAATCTCTTTCTTACAAGTTTCTTTGATACCTTCTAGAAGATGCACAACCATGCAGTTTTCTGTTCACTTTTCAGAAAAAATCTTGTCTCGACAAGAATTGATTTTGCTACAAGTTCTTTGACTCATGTACCACTGTGGTACCGAGCGAAATAGAGCAGGGAACAATCTGCCATCCACGTTTTTTATATTACCACCTTTCCTTCTTAATACTTACTGTAATGGTAAGAAAAAATAAGAACGTCAGATATGTAGCATTTTATAAATGATCGGTTTTTAAAGTGTTAAATATTATTTACAGAGGAAGCACTTGCCCATTTTCAAGATTGAGTACAGTTGCTATAACACCATCAGCCTGTACTAAGAAACGTAATAGAAAGAAACTATACATGAAAGTAATCTCTACATAAGAGAAGAAATTACTTGATTTCTAGAATTAGTTCTCAATAATGTCATTCTACTCTTATATAAAGATAATCAAGATACTTCTGTTTCTTTTTTACCCACCCCATTTTAACATCAATATATCCCCTAAGACTTACCTGAAAGATAAAAAATGTGCTCATCAACATCCTCATGCCAACGATCTGGAAGGCAATGGATTCTATCACAGTAGAACTTGGTGGACCGTGAAGCGAAGAAAGTATTAGGGTTCATTTAGCACCTCTACTAGGGATTTAAACTGGCGTCCTCTAAAGTGATTGTCCAAGGAGTGAAACAGGTGCTAATCGGATAGTGCAATGTCCCAGCAATATGGCGAAAGCAATCGTGTTTAACATGCAAAAAGTATAATTGCGTTACGTAGGGCTTAGCGTTGTTCTATAATAGAAGGACCTCTTTGTGATTCAGAAGTGCTGGCTCCAGAGTTCTGAGTTTTTCTTCAACATGGCTCAACTGCTGACAGTACACAGTTGCATTGATGCTCCTACCAGCTAGTAGAATTTCTGGATCTGCGATGCCGCGAGCAGCCCATCAAACACACAGAAAGACGTTCTTCTGGTGTAGTGCTGTTTTTGGTTGTTTTGGTTCCGGTTCATGGGATGCTACCCAATGATAACAGGTGGAGTTTCGTACAGGTCCCATTTCTCATCACATGTAAACAACCTCTCCACAAATGGCTCATTCCTCAGACGAGACAGCAAAGTAAAATTGGTGTCTTCTCGCATTGCCCTCTGTCCCGGAGCCAAATTATGTGGGACTCAGTAGCTCAACTTGTAGTCCTCCCAAGTTGAAGGAAGTGCTGCAGAGTTACTTTTCCACTCATACTAAATTGTATTCTCACTTTCTCACGTGTCTGGCCATTATTCGCCCCAATTGCTACCTCAAGATGTTCATTTCGTACATGTGTTAGTCTTTCGGCAAGTAGTGCGTCTTCATGTGATTTTCACCGTCTTTAAACTTGTTAAACAACCAGTGCACTGTGTGCGTGGTCACGATACCCTCACCAAAAGCCTGGTATATTTTCCGCCCCGCTGCTGCGGCGTTTGATCCCAGTTTGAACTCGTACAGCATAGGCGCCCTTATGACGCTCTGTGGACGTCCGATATTCATTCTGCATTTACGCAAGTTCATGGTACAACTAAGCTGCCACAACCAGGTAGTATGTTGGGAAAATACCCACACCAACAACTGATCTTCACCTCATTTCCATTCGCGTTCAACTCACGGTATGAGGGCCAATTGAACACAGACCTCCCCAAAAACGAAAGAACTTTCTTTGTTATTTTTATATTTCAGAAAAGATATAAACAAATTTGTAATGTCCTTAATACATCATTCAGTCTTCTTCATCACTCTGTACATTAACTGATTTAATTTTTATACTGGCTCGGACAAGTGCACATTGGAGTGCACAACAAACCGCGAATCCTACATTTGCATTTCAAACATACACATTAAAGTTTCTGACAGCTACACACGATAGTCTCTAAAGAAGCCTTGGGAATATCTTGTAATGTTTTCAAAACTGGCTTAAGAATTTAGCCATCAAAGTACAATCCGGAGTTTTCTGGCCTCGGTAGGTCAATCTCATATTTATCAGCATTTCCCAAATTGCTTTCTGTTAATAGGATGTCTTTAAATGTTGTTTCAGAGCAACACTTGTCGCGGCTAATCTCTCCAGGCTGCATTTCCCTAAAAGTTGGAGCCTACATTCATCACAGGTCTTCTCATTAACCTTGGAGACTTAGTGAAAAGCAGCTCAGCAGATTCAATAGCACTTGCTGACAAAGAAATCTCTTCTATGGATAAGAAAAGGTCACATTTTTCTGACATGAGAAAGTAGACAGTTCTTTATCATCGATGTTACAACTGGATATGACGTTAAGTCGCATCCAAGTGGAGCGTGATAAGTCATTACCTCTCTTCCCATTCTCAGATAACTAGTGGCAATGGTTGTGATCCGGAATAAACCTTCTTGTCTTTGAAATCCCGCCATTACGTACAATTCTTTACACGAAATTCTGTCATCAAGGTGTATCAACAGCAAGATTACATCGGCGTCTCTACTCATCACAACAATTATTTCTGAGTTGTGATCCAGAGAATGAAGTATCATTCTAGAATCTGGTTTCTTATGCTTCCCTTCAAGATTTTGAACATCGTTCTCGAAATTTGACTTAATTCTTTCTCACAAAAATTCTCAAGCTTAATGCAAAGATATGTGATGAAGCTAGGCTCCTACTTATAGGAAAATGCAGCCTAGAGAGATTAGCTGCGACTAGTGTTGCTCTGAAACAACATTTAAAGACATCCTATTAACAGAAAGCAATTTATAGGAAAATGCAGCCTGGATAAACCACTTCGAACTAGTGATGATCGGAAACAACATTTCAAGACATCCCATTCACTGGATGGTAGTTTGAGGACCAAATTCTGAAAGCAGTTTTGAGAACAATCGAAGTTATTCCCAAAGCTTGTTTAGAGATTACCATATGTAGCTGTCAGAAACTTGAGTGTGTAGCTTTGAAATACAAATCTAAGAATCTCGGTTTCTTCTGTACTTCAATGTGTAGTTGTCCGAGCGGGTGCAAAATTTCAATGTTAATTAATAAACAGAGTGGTGAAGAAGAGTAAATGATGCATTAAAGAGATCACAATTTTTTTATCTTTTAGGATATAAGAGTGACATAACTTTAGCCAGAACTAATTTTAGAAATCAAATAATTTGTTCTCTTGTGTAGAGATTTCTTAAGCATATAGTTCAATTCTATTACGTTCCTTATTATAGTTTGATTTATTATAGTAACCGTACACAATCTTAATAATATGCAAATGTTTCTTCTTTAAATAAGATTTAACAATTTAAACGTTAAAAAGCGTGGATTGAAAATTCTTTATGATTCTCTCTTGAAGGCAATTTCAACGTCTGGTTCCTGCTCTATTAAGCTCAGTGCCATGGTAGTACATAAATCAAAGGACTTGTAGCAAATTTAAAACCCGTCGAAAAGAGATTCTTTTCAGACAAATAAATAGGAAAGTGCAAGTATGTGCGTGTTTCAAAAGGTATCAGAGACACATAAAAATAAACAGTCTTGCAGTTTCTCGTACTGTACTACAGAAAGCTATGTTTTCATTCTTCAGAGATAATTTGTGTTTCGACAAGGATTACTTTCCGAAAAGCCTCTCAATTGATATTAAAAATTGATATTTTTAATTAGACAGACTTAATCATCAGGATTATACATGCAGGCAGACAAGATTAAATATGTACAGTATTAATCGTCATCAGCTGCTAATATTGCAATTTTTGGAAAGTAACTATTGGTCCGCCCCGTGATCAGTTTGGCACACGACACAATAACGTTCGTTATAACTGTGGCACAATTAGTCCCACAGTAAAATATAAATATACATTTTTTTAAAAAGCATAAAATGACGAAAAACTTTTAGAGGAAACATCTTTCCGAATTTCATCTTGTAAAGAATCTGTGGCTAAAAAACTGACGTCAAGCACAACCAAAACTGAATAAAAATGAAAATAATATGGAAACCATTTATTGAAAATTTTTATTTATTTAGCTTGAAAATGCATCATAAGTAAGTTGTAGAAGACAATTACAGAAACACTGAAAATGTTTGGATGTTTTATCTTTAATACGGACTTATAGTAAATAAGAGAAACGGCTAAAATTACGGCTTTCTCCCTTCCCTTTCACTTTCCATGAGGTGTTTTTCTTGCATGCGGCAGTTTTGTGATCAGTGATGGGTATATATTCAAAAAATATCGGATGCCAAATTGTTACACGGTTTCATGAGTTACATGATTTACGTTTCATTATTATTACAAAGTATGTAATTAATTAATTACTATACGAAAATGACGCGATATAATTTCAGATTAATTTTCACTCTTTAGTCATTAATTTTCATTTATGTATTGTAGATTATTATCATAATTTTTAACGTGCAGTACCCAACAAGAACGTATAGTACTTCCTGTATTGTACATTGCTAAGAGGTAATTACAATGGCAATCAATTGGAATATCTTAATACTTGAAAAAATCAAATTAATTAAAATTTCATTCAATTCATTAGTTCAGCGCCATGAAATGCATTAGTTCAGTTTGATCATACATGAACATTCTCAGACAAGCAATATGTAATTTATTATATTCAATTTGTCATTGTATGAATTAGCCAATAAATGAAATACTAGTGTTCCTTTCTTATCACATGACATTTCTTTCTGACTGCAAATGGAACGAAATTCAAGTCATCGCCCTCTTTCAACAAAACTTTTGGAGGCATGTTTGAAGGAGGTCGTCGTGGACAATCTGTTAAATATGTAATAAGGAACATGAGTACAATCCAGACTCAATAACAGACACAAATCACGTCCAGACCCATCAGGCCTCTTTATTTTCAAAAATACAAGTTTCATTTACGTTAATTTGACATGACATGCGATTTGTATCCATTTGAATTTAATGCTTTAGAAATTCGTTTAAAAATATAGATTTCCAACGTTACATGTAAAAACCAAATGTAATTGAAGAGTTCGAGGCATACTAATGATAAGCTTCATTTTATAACCAAGTGAGTTAGTTACAGATAAACAATGATAGCACTAATGTCAGCTGAATTATTGAGAGAATTGAAGTTTGAAACAACAGCATATTCAGTATACTACTTTCTATACCTTAAATTGTTTCTGCAGTTCAGCTCACATAAGTGTTATCATTGTCTGTAAGTAACTCATTTGGTTCTATATTGGGGTTGAAGTTGTTTTCCTCTGAACCCTTCAATTACGAAAACCCATAATTGTCAATTCCACTACTACACGCATTTTGAAATGTACTTGTGAAATTCCGAGCAACAACAAGAAATATATGTGTTCATTATCTAACTTCAGTAAACGCAGAATGTTTCGTATCAAATTAATCATACTTTTTATAAGAACATAAATAAATTTGCATGCAATACATAATAATGTAATATTATAACATTTATAATCAGTAATGTCTTATTATTTCTTCAGTTTTCTATTTGAAATAAATTGCTAAAAGTTTTAATTTCAAATTTTATAGAAATTCGCTGTCACAATTTATAGAAAATGTGGTGTTACAATTTAACTACACAAGTCTTTGTGTTAACCAACAATAACAACAATACGTATCGCATCATTACTAGAAAAGTGCCACAACTTAAATAAAGTTAATTTTGAGTAAATCGCATTTGAAAATGTTGGTAATACATTCACTTTAATCTTATTCAGTTATGAAACTAGCGCTCTCGTGCAGCTTCTAGAAAAGCTAGAGCCATGACTGTTGTATTGCCGGACAGACGACAGGCTCACCATACAGAATATATACTTAACTTAAAATTGACATTTACGTAGCTCAAACAAGATGCGTGTGTATACACCGAGATTGACTGTTAGTACAATATTAAATTTGAACCACGTGTGGTTTTAATAGTGTTCTAGTTGGCAGTGGGAGATTACCAATAGTAACCTTCGAAACAACGGGAGTTCAATGTTCAAGCCTGAGGTAGTAGATCCATATATAATGGATGTAATAAATTGATAGGACTAAAAATAAAACCTGTTCATTGAATGTTGAAGCCATATAAAAAAAAACATTACTTGTTACTACTTATTGGTTTTGTTGTATGGTGAGAAAGGTTAAAACCGGAAATGGGTAACTAGAACAACGCGTTAATATAGGGTAAAGGAAGGATATCGGACATGTTGTTGGGATGCTGAATCGATTGCAAAACACTTCATATTCATATCTCTTATCATTTTGCTCTGATTAATATTGACAGATGGACGGATTTACGGACGGGCAGAACCGTTTTATAAAACTTCTGACACTTGCTTCGAACTTCCGCATAACATAGTATGAAAGTCTATTACTTGTAGTAACTTTGGAATTTACACTCTTACATTGGTATGGAATCCTCTGTTATTGGGAACAGGAACAATGATACACGCAATCGTAGTCAATTAAGGATGTAAATAGACTGAAGCGCTATACATCTTCACCTTTAGTAGATACAGTACAGTCTTTCTCAATCTTACAGTCCTTGAGGTTTCTTATGCCCACTAATTTGTAAGCAAATGCTATGTTCTGCATGTTATAATGCACCCTAATATATGGGATAAATTAATAAATGAACCGATGATGAATATTAATTTCTAAATTTTAATTTCAACTTATATTTTTTAGTTTTATGTTATGAATGAGTATGATCTTCCTTTGGAACGTGGATTTGGGTTAACAGTTGCGACTTACACAATAATAGTCCCTCAAGAGGCAACTTCCGATATAGCAATAACTTATGAAGTGGCAGACGAAGATGTACGAAGTGTTCCAGTGGAATTAAGAAAATGTAAATTTCCTGATGAAAATCAAGGAATGTGGGCCTTCCCTTATTACAGTTATTCAGCATGCATAACACAATGTAAAGCAGAAAGGAAGATGGAGTTATGTAATTGTACAGACAGACTAATTGGTACAAATCGCGGTAAGTTTCTGTTTCTTGAAAATCTTATGAATTATAACATTATAGTTGCTAGTTAAGCTTGTTTTCCAGTCGTCGGTCTAGTGCGCGTGCAATTATCGTTTCAGTGTGGGAAATAAGGCTAATGGTTGTGTGATCGCTGAACTTCTTTGCTTTCTTTTTCTTTTGTAGTGCAACCATGTAATGCATCTCCAGTGGTCTTTCTCGTTTGCATATCCTTGATGGCTTGTACTAAATCACTTTTCAATATACTAGGTACTTTTTCTTCATCATCCACCTCATATTCTGCTTCGATCGCATTATCTTTAGGGTGGTTCTTCTGGGTATATAGGTCTTTTATACATTCCTCCCAAACTCTAAGAATGCTTTGATTGGTAGTGTGTACATGATCTTTTTGACCTTTGATCTCAAATGTGCGTATACATTTGTTAGCATTTCTTCCTAATTCTTGAGCTTTCTCATACATCAGATAATATTTGCCGCGCCGTTGAAATTCCATTACTTCTACACATATATGTTCCATGTACTTTTCTTTGCCTTTATCGGTCACTCTTCTCAATTCATTATTCAGGCTTCTGTATTCTTTTATGAACGTATTCACCCTTCCGCGTTCTCCCAACTCCTTAATCATCGTTCCAGTTACCATGATTTTCTCGGTGCTGTTTCCATCTCGCCAATGTTATTGTAGAGTGTACCAAGTAGACTCTGTTTAGCTTTCCCCAACTATTTTGTACACTGTCTAACATATCGTCAATCACACAGAATTTTCCTTCAGTCTCTTCTTTCACATCACTGTCAATACTTTTCAGTCGTTAAAAATTCAATTTTGTACTTCTCCTCCTATTTTACTTGTTTGTCTTTAACCCGGTTTCCACTTTCTCTACAAGGAAGTTGTGATCCTAACCGGTATCCGCGCCTGATAATGTTTTTTACGTCTCGTATGCTATTCTTGAAACGTTACTTCACAAGAATGTAATCGATTTGGTAGCGTTTCTTAAATCCTGGACTTTTCCATGTATACAGCTTCGTTTTGTTCTTTTCCTGAACCAATTGTACGTCACCTACATATAATTTTGACATGCATTTGGCCCCATTCGTGTTTTTACCTACTCCAAATGGTCCCACCAACTTATACTCTGCTGCTTTCTTTAAAACGCTGTGAAAGTTTCCCATTATTATATTGTTGACATTACTTGTTACCTTATGGTCTAATATGTCGGTAAACTCATTACACAGTACTTCCACTTCGTTGCCATCGTGGTCCCTAATTGACACATATACTTCGATTACCACAATATCCACTGGTTCTGCACTTAGTTTTACAAACAGCAAGCCGTCACTGCAGTATTCCTGTTTGGTTACACTTCTTGCTGTTTCGTACTTCATTGCTATCGCGACACCATTCTCCGCCCTAACGCCACCTGAATAGAATATTGTGTAATTTTCCGATACTATCTTACCCTTTTGTGGCCATTTCACTTCAATAAAGCTCACTATGTTAACTTTACATTTCTCCATTTCAACCTTTAAATTTTCAAGTTTCTCCAAACGTCGTAATATCCGTACTTTATAGTTCCTAGTTAAGCTAGTTTAAGTACTCTGTATCTAATTTTAAGAGATACGGCTTTATGTTGATTTGTGTTAAATGAATTTCTAATCAATGCAATAGGTATAACAATGTTACTCATAATAATTACTGAATGTATTCTTATTACACAAGTTATTCAAAATTTCTTTTTCATGGATGAGTGTTTTACCAAGTGAAGTTTTTTTGCTTAATCCTATAATATTGTCCAGAATAGCACCACATACTGTGTCTTTTCAGAAGGTGAATTTATAGGTAAGGTCGGAAGATGTTCGGACTATAATTGATTCATTGATGTTGAGTTGATTTTGATTTTATCTTCCATTTAAGCAGCGAGGCTATATGAAACGGGACCTATTGATTAACGTGAAATCCGAACCACAAGATCTACGGCCGAGAATCAAATTGGGGCCTCCCACTCCAAAGTCACTAGTGTTAAGTTTAATAAAACCTTTTTCCTTCATGATCAAGTCAGCAACCAAAATGCTACATATATAAGAATCGCTGCACTTAAAACGAATACAAAATATATAAACCATTACAAGATGAAATGACACTAAAAAGCTAAATTAAATGTAACGAAATATAAAACCATGTGAAAAACAAAGTAGAAGTAGGATATGATAATACAGCGAAAATAATTTTAACACAACATACAGAAAATAAGATCAACTGTATCTGCAATCATATTAACCATAATTTAACACAACATAAAGAAAAGAAAATCAACAGTATCTGCAATAAAACAGAATCAAAAGCTTAGAAAACTTCTTCACGAAAAGGAGTGAGAAGCTGAAAGGAGACACATTTCGGAAGGCATCTAGTGATCAGTACTAAGATGCAAAGTTGTTCAGGAAGTACACAAACTAGTCGTCGGGAAAATACAATACCCACAATAAAGATTGCGATCGCTATTCAATAAGTAGGTAGTACTCAATATATTAGGCAGTAGTATCCAGAATGCAAAAGTAAGAAAGGAGGAATCATATCTGCGAGTAATACTAGATGACAACAGCCAGTTATAAAGAGTAAGTTTCATGTAGTGTACTTAATTTTGGTTTCACTGTTTCGAATTCGCTGCACATTAAAAGCACATCCGTAGGATGAGAAACATGTAAAAACTGTCCTCAAGTAAATTTTCCAAGGTGTTGTACCTGGCAGCAGTGGCAGTAAGCTTGTTTCCTCGCAGATATACACGTCTCATCATTAGGAATTGGAAACGAATTTACTTTTCCTTCTGACCTGAGTTTTTGATTTGCTGGCAGCGATTTTCATTCAATATTGCATTATCTCTCTTTAGCTTTTCCTCAGAACCTGATATTTAAACATTCCCAGATATTTGGATATTTGCAAAATTTCCTGTGAACGTCTGGATTTATTTGATCACCAAATGGGTTTATACAATATAACTCTTTCTAGCGCAGTTCTTTATAAGCAATATACTTTCAAATTTCATGTTTAACAGTTTTCCCTAAAGCTTCCACAATGATTAGTCAACTGGTTATTGCTAAAACCTGTGACATTGTTGCTGATCTGATTTACTAACGCGAGTACTCTTCGATAACGAGGTTCTGGTGGATGAGTGGATATAGTAGTTCGTATCTCATTTTAAATATTACATATTGGCGTATATACACCTATACAGATCACGAACCTGCTTCGTTGCTGAGAAAGAACATAAATACAAATTAATCAACGTCAAATCTTAATTTTTAATTAAAATGAACAACTGAAATAAAATAAACAAAAGTCGTAAATAGTGATAAGATGAAACAATGTAATTACATTGTAATATTTTTATAATTTACAAAATATAAAATGAAAACAGAAAGTTACTTCCATATCAATTGGTAATATGATCTGTTTGAACAGTTGAAAATTTGTGGAGGTTATGTTAAAATCTAAGGTTGGGAAATTAAAATTGTAAAGTCATCTCCGATATAGTACATTGTGATATATTTGTTAATATTCAGTGTTTAGAAGCGTAATGTGTCTAAAGTGTCCATTTCGTTGTTTCAAGTGGTTTATGAAAAGAAAGTCTATTTAAATATTTCATTTGGAACTTTATTACAGTTCGTTCTTTGGCTAGTTCAAAATAAGTTTTGGGAAAATAGCACAATTAACATGATATAAATTAAATCTACATATTGAATTTTAAAGTTTGATTTTAAGAAAATTATAATAAAAATGCTAGCATGGGATAAACCCTTTTGTTTAAATAATACAGACCAGACGTCCAAGTAGAGAATTTGAAAAGAATATGCATAGCCCTACTTTCTAGTCTGACTTTCACTTTTATTTCCTGCACCTGAAATAAGCTTCCAAGCACTTGTATATTCAAGTGCACGTTTTCGACTTTCACATCAGTACATCTACTGCATGGAATGAACATAACATGCTAATTCTTGTAATTTAGTTCTCGCTTATATCTCTTAATCTAAGTTTGCAGAATATTCTTGTTCCCTTGAATTGTGCTTGTATCATAATTTCCAATTTTGTTTAAGTGATAGTAATGTTACATGTTTTCAACAAGTTCGTAAATGCGTTTCTTTAGTATACTGACATCAAGAATTGAAAATGTATTTGACATACAGCAACGAGCTCAATTTTTTATACCGACTTAAAAGAGATATGTTTTTAATGAGTGCGAAGATGGAGAAAAATCAGTGCTTAATGAGATTAAAAAAGGAGTGGTAACAACACTGTCATGGGTAATTCAAACCTCTTCCTCTATGCTCAGAAAAGCTTCTTTCATTCTGCTAATGAGATAATAATATAAATTATTCGTAAATTGACAATACTTATAAAATTGAATATTTAATAAGAGAGAACTTTAATACAATCTAAATCAATCAATAAATAGGTATACGTTTATAAAGTTCACCTAAGTTTATATAAAACATTAGAGCAGACCTGTCTTTTTCTATAAATGCAGTTGATCATAGAATCAAGTGTCCCTTAGGAAGAAAGACAACTTATATTAAAAATTGCACCTGAATTAAATGTTCAGTATAGGTTGACTGTTTCTATTGTTAGTTGCTTTCCAAGAATGTCTTGAGATATTTGAAGATGAATACTAATAGCACCACCTAGTTAAAGATGAGCCTGAATGTCAACATGAAACAGCAGCGAAAAAGAGAAGAATAAAGAAAGATAAATACGTTAACTGAAACTGAGTTTTGTTAACATAATGTACTTACGCTATATTAACTTTCGCTTGAAACCATTTAAAATATCTTCATTACTCATCATATCTTTGTTTCCATTACAGGGTACCAGATTTTGTGCAATGACGCTGGAAACAAATGTGTAAAGCGTATCCAAGGTAATTTATCCTTTAATTACTAGATATTTTAATTATTTTGGAAGTTAATTACTAGATAACTTTGATAGCATCAGTATTATATGTAAAAAGTAATATTACATAATGGAAAGCCATATATATTCATCTATCGGTATTATTGACCTCCTTTAACGGATTTCAGAAGGAACGTACATTATTAGAAGCAGAGCGTTAATGTATTTGATTAAACGTACCGTAGAGTATTATTATTTATCTCGTAGCGTAGTTGTGAACGTTAGCCACTTCAGGATTTTTCTAGAAACTTACGTACAATCAGCAACATTGGGCTGGTGTTTCATCTTTCCTATTCTGCTAATACTGGTATTGTGAAGAAGTTAGTGTAAGGAGACTCGAACTGTTTAATTCTATTTCCTATTTCCTAATTGAGGAGAAATATACAGTTGAATTCCATATATACTTTCTTCCATTAGCTTTGCTGTCATTATGAAAGGAAAATAAAATTACAATGAAGAATCACAAACAAATCAAATTGAAAAGCAATGAATAATGTGAAATAAAAAGAACTGTAAATAGTATGGAGTAATACAGCTGTGATAAATGGAATATTATATCATAAGAGGGTACGAAATAAAATGATTGTACCTTACAACTTTGTTGCAAATTCATATTATGACAAAATCGCGTAGTTGCTCATGCCCCTTCACAACTTAAGTTGCCACGGCAATTTTTCGTTATAGCGCAGAAATTCATGAATTGACGTTGCAGATTTTAACCATGAAGTTACTTTGGAGTCTGTTTCGTCATAGCATCGTTGCATTTTCTTTCTATGATATATTGACGTAAGGTTAGCATTGTTTTTGGGTAGAATGTGTTTTGAGGAGAAAGACTCAAATTGATTGATTTCAAAGACTCCAGAAGGAAGGATTGAAGGTCTGTAGAGGAAGGATTAACTTCATTTTAATACTTATGTTTTCGCATTGTATTTTCTCCCTCAAAATTGTAACTTTCCAAATTGTTCCTTTTTTGAATATGTATGTGCCATTTGGCAACTTAAGTTGCCGGCCTAAAAAAAACAAGAAAAAAATAAATATTTTTCAAAAATATTCTAATTTCTATTTTAGAGTACTATTAAGACATAATAGGCGAAAAGAAACTTCTCAAAATACCACTGGGGAATTTTGGGCACTAATGGGTTAACACTACAATTAAAATTTACTACATTTTGTAATGAATAGATATTGCAAAGTGTTCAATGCCTTAGGAGATCCTTCAATTGCGTATAATATTCTGAGTCTTAAACAAGAACGCTTAATGTTTTGACCCCTACTCCGCCCGCGAGGTGTCATTTTTACACCGTTTACTTTTGTATAAGAAGCTAAATTTAAAATATATTTAATGATGTTCGAATATACTTTCCTAATAAATATATTTACAAAACAAAATTTTAGTCAATATACATTTTGTAAAAAGTTTTAAGTCCCAAAATGTTGATAATACTACCTACATGGGAGTCAATGTTCTTACAGTATTTTATAGTAACATCTTACTAAATAAACTAGTTTTACACATATTTCAATTTACTTTGCTACAGAGAAACGTAAATGGAAAAATAACACAAGAAAATTTTTGCAACTTTGACTAGTTAATTTTCGTCGCAATTGGTGCAAATATAGCGAACCCGATTATCACACTTCCCCCTTCAGTTTCAAGCAGGTAGAGCACCTTTTGGTCGTGAGATTTCCCTTTCATGTTCTGATTTGACATTTCATCAGTTTCCTAGTATCCTCTGACACCGAATTAGCCGCAACCACTGCTACATTCTTGAGACATCTGGGACTCCATGCTTCCTCGTCTCTGCATAAGGTTGTCCCAGTTTTTCGGCCAAAGACTGAATAAACTTTCTTCGGGATATATTCTTCCCTAGATTCTTCCTACGGATTATTATCAATCTAAGCATTGATGGCTGCAAAGTCCGAGAACATTGTAGAAACTGTGGACAGGTCATCGTCGAGACCCTGCCTTGACCGAATACTTTATGGACATCTGGTCAAAAATAACAACCCCTTATTTAGTAGTGTTGTAGAAAGAAACACTTTCTGGAGTTTTCTTGTTATTGCTGCTAATTTGGACGCCATCAGAATGAAGAGAGGAGAGGAACAGGACGTTCTTTCATTTCTTGCAATAGTAAATAGTATGAGTTATTCCCTTGTGATGGTACATTGTCGAATTATAGCGTGACTGTTGAGACGATCTAATGGTGTCTGGTATTTCTCTTCGCACCTTATTGAAGGTACCAACAGTGCTTATTATCTTCTCCTGGAGTTGCTTTGCAAGTTTCAGGAAGATGATAAAGTTGTCGCAGGTTAAGTTACGTCTAGTGTTGAAGATGGGTTCTACTAATTTAATAAGAACATACCCTGCCACCGTTGGTTTTGTGATCTCTGTTCATCCTTACCTAATTATGGAGATGCGTTTACTATGTTTTTCTCGATGCGACATTGCGTTGGAAATTTATTCAGTGAAACCTCATAATTCTGATGTCCAAAAAATATAACCTTCATTATTTGACGTAACGAGACTAAAATACTTACAAAGCACTCTGGTCACGTGTCATACCAAAAGTCTAAAGCAATTAGCACAGGCAGACCTCCATCAACCTCTGGAGTTCAAACTAGCTCACAACATTAAATTTCATCACAGATACCAAACGAAAGTTTTTTTTTTTGCTAGTCGTGGACGACTAGCTCACGCCAAAAGGGTACCGCCCTTTATATCGGGAAGTGAAGTAAAGGAATGATGGGGATTGGAAAATTGTGGATGGGTACTGGTAGATTTATTAAACTTTATTTCAACATTTTATTTTACATCATCATAAATATATTGGAACATTTTCAGATCAACAGACTAGTATATCATATAGTATGAGAAGGGTTGGACATTATGGCCGTTAACCATAATCATAGTTGAAGGTGGATGGGAATGAATGGTAATGAGGTGCACAAGACGTCACAGCAACGGGTTTTGTTAGCAAGACAGATGTGTGTTATCTTCTGATCCGGAGGCAACTCCGGATCTGATGGACACAGGGGAAGCCCAGTTAAACAAGAGGACTACTGTGCATAAGATGGAATAATGCAAGGTGATGCCGTGTCGGTGATGTAGTCTGTGATGAAAAGATGGTCAGGACTGTCAGGTGGTAAGGAGAAGTGGTACAAGGTAAATAGGAGCGAAAGAGGGGTATGACGGAGAAGGACATCGGTCGGGTGTAAAGCAAAGTGATGCATCGTGTCTAGGAGGAGGGGATGATGAGTTTGAAAGCGAGTTGAAATGTAGCGGAGGCGTAGGGTTTCAAGGTGATAGAGTATGTGGGGAAATGGGGTGCGATCATAGAGTTCATGAGTTGGGCTGGGAAGGCGGATACGGAAAGCTAAACGGAGAGCGTGCCGTTCAAGAATTTGAAGTCTGGTATAAAATGAGGGAGCTGCAGCTATCCAGGCTGTAAAACCGAAGGTGAAAACTGGGAGGAGAAAAACTTTGTAGGTGGTTAATAGGGTATGGGTGTTCAATCCCCAGGTAGTACCAGTGATATGGCGTAAAAGGTTGAGGCGATTATAGGCTTTGGCGCAGATGGACTTGAGATGAGCAGTCCATTTAAGATGTCTGTCAAAAACTATACCGAGATAAGTGACGGTGTTTTGAGGCTGAAGAGGAACGGTGTCGACATGAACATGGAAGTTAGCAGGGTTGCGATACACGCGAGAGCGTTTGTTTGGAGGAAGAAAGATAATGGTTTGTGTTTTAGCAGCATTTAGGGTCAGTCGCCAGCGATTGGACCATGAGAGAAATTAGTCAATAGCAATCTGCAGAGTTCGATTTATCTCTTGGATAGTGTTGGCTATGGCGAGAAAGGCTGTGTCATCTGCAAATTGATATAAACTGATATTTCTAGGCAGAATAGGAAAGTCGGCCACATATAACAGATATAATAACGGAGATAGTGAGGAACCTTGAGGAACACCAGAATGGAGAAATACAGGGTGCGAGAGGTGATTGTTGATAGATATATAACTAAGGCGGCAAGAAAGAAAGTGGAAGATGAAACGGATGTAACACAGAAGAAGGCGGTAAGAGAAGAGTTTGTACACAAGACCAAGATGCCACACCTTATCAAAAGCTTTTTCCAAATCGAATAAGACAAAGCAGGAAGGTTTGGATGTGTTGAACTGCATTGTGATATAGGTGGTAAGGCGCATAAGCTGATCATTGATACTATAAGAAGGTCGAAAGCCTGCTTGTTGAAGAGGAAGAAGATTATGAGCGGTAAGATGACGATGTAGACGTGTGACAAGGATGCGTTCCAGAATTTTGCTGAATACAAGAGTGAGCTGAATAGGCCGGTAAGAAGAGACATCATGTGGAGGTTTGTTTGGTTTGGGAAACATTAGAGTGATCGATGATTTCCACTGAGTCGGAATGTAGGCCGTACGCAAGATGTGTAAATAACTGAAAGTAAATGGAGAAGAATATAGGGAGCCTCTTTGATATGTCGATAAGAAATACGATCAGCGCCTGGAGCCGACTGACGTTTTCTGGCGACTGTACTACGGATATCTTCGACCATAATAGGGGCAGTAAGATAATTATTTGCAGGTAAATGGTGGTTGGAGTTGGGTTGGAGATCGGGTGAAGAAAGATTGAGATTTTCTGCTGGATGACGGCGTATTGATCGGTCAGGTGTAAGAGGAGTGAAAATGCCTTGAAGATAATCAGCAAAGGCGTTTGCTTTAGCAATATCGTCAGCGAGAGCTTCGTCTCCAGCTAAGAGAGGGTACGGTGTACGAGATGATCGGCCAGTGAGTTGGTGGAATCGCTTCCAGTACCTGGTAGGATGGGTGATGGTGGAAAGATTATTGCAGCTAGTAATCCAACGACGACGTTTATATGCTACGAGGTAGTTGTGAACAGTGCGTTGATACTGACGGTGGAGACGGAGGGACTCAAGATTACCAGTGTGAGTGAAGTCGCGATAATGTGCCCGGGAACGTTTGATAAGTGTAAGATACTGAGGAGGAAGAGCTGGTTTATAAGCATGTGCGGTGCGATGTGGAATATTTTGGGCAGAGGCAGTATGGATGGAAGTTGTAATAGTATCTAATGCGATATAAAGGTCATCTTCTGTTTCGGGATCCGGGACATTTTCTAATTGATTTTGAAGTGAGGTGCGGTAACCGTTCCAGTTTGCTTTGTCAAACAGAAGATAAGAGCGTGGGGGTGGAGGTGTAGTGCGAGAAGCAGAACGTGGGGTTGTAATGGTCAGAAGGATTGGCACATGGTCACTGCCGAGAGGATCCAGGACATCTAGGTTGCACCGAGTCTGGAGGTTGAGAGAAGTGATAACAACATCTGGTGTGGTATTACTGCAAGGTCTTGTAGGCTTAGGTATCGGAAGAAAGTGGCCTGAAGTATGCGTTAGAAGGTAATTGCGGAAATCCTGTTGCTGGCGAGGAGTGCGACTGTGAAAATTCAGATCCGCTAGAATGATGTAGGTACGATAGTTATCAGAAATGTACTGAATAAACGGATATGGAAGAGGATGTCCAGGACGGATGTAGATGGTCGCAACAGTGATGTTGAGCTGTTTGAAATATAAAGTAGTAACTAGATGTTCGGGGAGTGGAGTTATGGGAAGAGTAGTGCGGCTAAAAGGAAAAGATGGTGAAAATCCTATGGCGACCCCACTACTTGCCCTCCTCGCTGGTATCAAGTTATCGTGCCGAAGCATAGTATAATTTGGCAGCTGTACGTGGGTGTGGGCCTTAAGATGGGTCTCGTTCAAAACGAAACACGCAACATGTTTTTCAAAGAGGAGCTGTTCAAATAAGATTTTATGTTGAGATAAAGAACGAATGTTCAAAAAGAGAAAAGTAATGTCCATAATGATGTGAAGAAACCAGATGTTGTCGGAGAGAGTCTTAAACTTCTGTTTGCAACGGATCTGAATGAAAGTAAACAGTTTGGCCAGAGTAAGTAGCTGTAAAGTTGATGTTAAGTATGGCTTTGGCAGTTTGTTGGATTTGGCAAAGAATATGGTTGCGAAGTAGCGGATGAATGTTTTGTAGAGTAACAGTAAGAAAAGACAAGAATTGGGTGATTGTAATTGGTTGACAGATATCTTGAGGAACAGAAGCTGATTGAGTGATATGAGGTTTTAATGGTACCGTTAATTCGGGCTTGAATGGATCCGCAGTGGGTTTAGCCTTGCATTTGTAACTGTAAGTAGGATGTCCAGTTTCATTACAGGTGGAACATTTAGGAGTTTCTTCCAGGTTAGAACAATTGCGGGTGCTATGAGGGCCAGTGCAGAATCCACATTTGAGTTGGTTTGGACATGCGCCGGTCGGATGATTGTTATATACTTGGCACTTTTCACACCGCATAGGAAGTGGAGCAGGAGAACGAGAAGGCTCGACACGATGACGTTTGCGGTAAATGAAGGCGCCATTTGAGAGAAGAGAGTCTATGGTGTCGTGAGA
Organism: Thermobia domestica; assembly: GCF_964235325.1. Lineage (NCBI taxonomy): Eukaryota > Metazoa > Arthropoda > Insecta > Zygentoma > Lepismatidae > Thermobia > Thermobia domestica. The sequence continues at coordinate 306,782,609 of NC_137455.1, forward strand.
ATTGGTTAAAACACGGACCATGTAGGTGTTTCCTTGTGCGTTTTTGATACGGATACATTTAATGATAGAATGTCCATCAAGCTGGAGTTCCTGACTGATTTCTTCATCTGTAAAGGAAGGATCAACACCTCGGATGACAACTGACAAAGCAGGTTGTTTGCGTGGTGGCGGTGGTTGCTTGGCTGATGGAGTGTTGAGTTTAGAGATAGAAGCGTTTTTACCAAAGATTTCAAAGGAATAAGTATTGCGGAGGGTGAATGCAAATTGGTCGTCTGGCGTTTTAATTATTATGCCTTTCTGGGTGTAGATGATTTGTGCTATGTTCGTGCGAGGTATGTATTTGACAATGCGATGATACAACTTCTTGAGATCCAGATACTGAGGATCATAGTTGGTAAGAAGAAATGTAGAAATGGCTGGTTTAACAGAAGTAAAAGAAGTTTGAGCGTCCATGTGATGAGATGAATCAGATGCAGTAGATGGCGTTTTGGTTTAGGTGACTGAGGATGATTCGGATGAACTTCATTACGTGTTGTGCGTTTAGAGCTCTCCCTTCGCTTGTCGGCAGATGCAGACGGAGCGGAGGGGCCCAAGGAAAGATTAGAAGCGTGAGGCCCAGTAGCCATGATGATGAGCACACAAAACAACTAATGAGGTATGGTAAGCAGGTAGAAGCCACCCATTCGGATAGTGGCTTAGGTGAGGAAATGCCCCAGTCTATACGTGTCGCAACGAGCTACCCTTGGCTGAGATAAGTCTGATAGCTGTTGCTCAGCGAATATCTGGCGAGCAAGTCCCAGGATCGAGGACAGGAGTACAAAAAACAGCCGTGCTGACGTTTGGTACGTCACAGCTGATGATGTCGATATTTCTATCGACCTGAGAGATCCAAACGAAAGCTAAACTTTTTTTTTTAAGCTAGAGTGTCAATTTTCACCTTTGGGCGTTTTCAGCAAATCTGATCCTACTTTCGCTAATACATAAGTTATATGGGCACAAACTCCTTTCCATGATTAAACTATTATTTTGGAAAAAGTCAAACAGTTTCAAACCTCTAGCCAGAGAAATAAATATTTTATTCAGGGTTTTACAACGATAAGTATCAAAATGACTCCTAAGGGCGTTCTAATATTAAGACGAAAGCGTTCTTGATTTAATTTATGTAAGTCCAAATATTATGAAATCATACTTCCAATGATAAATACAGTCTTATTTTAGACATTCCAACATCAGAAATATGTCAGTTCCACATAATATATATTAATATATGTTTCAGATTTTACTTTCAGCTTACGTTTAAGAATTTTGTCCTCAGTAATATTATTATATCATTTATTTTTAGGATACTTAGGTTAAATGAATTAAACAATAGCGAGTTAATTTTTGATGATACTAATCTGAATTCTTGACTTGCTTTTCTAGATCAACTGGAACCAGTTAATACGTTTCAACCTAAAGAATATGGATTGAATTGTATGTGCTACTTATCATGCATACAGATAGATGGTGTAGGAACATACGTTCACAGGTATATACGGCATATGTTACTAGTAAATATATATTATGTATGCACATATAAAATAGTTACTGTGTTTGAGACTTTACAGCGCACTTTTCTATAGTCAATTAGTGTATTTCTACAAATTTCCTTTGATCACACCTATTTCGCATAAAATTTTAAGCATGTAATCTCTGCAGTTCTTGATTGAGTTAGTAACAATGTAATGAAATTAAGCACTATATATCATATGTCTTATCCTCATAGTCCTCTGAACACATCTAATTATTCCACGTGTTCTCAAGATATTATGCCGGATTTTTCTAATGTAATGACCTCACCTAAATTCCATACTTTCACCTAGACATCTTGTTTGATGTTATAAACTAGACCGCTAAAGTACAAACAAAGCAAACAAAATGTATACGGGTAGTATCAGAAGATATTATACAAAACCATTAAGCTCTAACTCTATTCGAGACCAGTATTTGAATAATTTGTCTGAAGTTCTTTTCTTTAACAACGGATATTGACGCAAAGCAATAGTCACATAAAAAGAAAATATCAATTAAACTACATTAGCTACTTCCTTATGTTCAAACGTACATTACAAACGTACATTCCAAAGTGTTACATAATACCAAGGATTATATTCAAAATGGCTAGAAGAATACCATAGTTTTTTTATCTATTTAAGTACCTGGAGGCTAAAATACAGCAATCCAGTGAGCTTTGTGCTTGTTGCTATTCTTGAGGTTAGAGTTCTCGTTATATATCATCAATATATAAAAAATCATCATCGCGAATTTGCAAATTTGTAAAAGATCATGGGCTCAAATACAATGGTGTATTCGAAGGTTCCAGGACTGAATCTGTAGAATGAGAGTTTCATGCCTTTGCAGTTAAATTCCTCCATCACATTCAAAGCACTTCTCTTTTGCATTAATGCATTGGTTCCAGTGTTTCTGCTATGCTTATAAGCATTTCTGGAAGTCCCTTTTTGGAATAGTGTCAAATACCCGCTGCAATTTTTCTTGAATTTATGGAATGGTGTGCAATTCATCCAACGTTTCAGCTTTGGGAAAAGCAAACTAACAAGGGGTCAGGTCAGGTGGGTATGTGGTGTTGAGAACGATTGCCATGTCTTTAGTAGCCAAAAGACTGCACCACTTTAAAGGACCGGTGTGCATTTGCATTGTCGTGGTGGAGAATAAGGTTACTCTTATGTCATTTCTTTGGCCTTTTGCGAAGCACATTTTCTCGGAACCTTCTCAGGACATGAGAAAACAAGTCTCCATTGACCGTGCTTCAATGTGAGACATTTTCCTGATGTAAGATCAACTCTTAGTCAGAGAAACAAACGAGCATCATCTTGAGTTTGATTCCTTCCATGCCTGCTTTTTTGGGTCTTGGAGACCCAAGATTTTTCAATTGAGAAAACTGCAGTTTAATTCCTTTATCGTAAGCATCACAGATGCTTTCATCGCCTGTAATGACGTTGACAAGGTCGTGGAATCGTTTTTCACAGTTTCCCTCAGTTCCTCATAGATTTGTACTCGACAGTCTCTTTGATCCTGGGTCAACACTGTAGGCACGAACTTTGCTGCAATGCGATGCTTGTTCAACTGTAAAGTGAGAATTTACTGACATGTTCCATACACAATTCCAACCTCTGCACAGATATCGTGTATGGTAAGTCGACGATTCTTGTTCGTAGCCGCCTTCATTTCTTCCACTTTTGATGGGGTTGTTGCCGGGCACAGTCTACCCGATCGATCATCATCAGCACTCATTGAAGCACCATACCCTACATACCCACTACGACCCACCGACACATTTAAAAAGACAAATTAGACGAAAGGAGACGAGATAACAATTTGCATCGTTTCGGAAACATGAGATGACACGTGGATAGCCACGAGACGAGACACAGGCTTCGTCTCGCATCGCTAAAATGCATCAATTTAACATGAGGAGAAGAAACAAGCAATCATGTTGTGTCTAGTGCATAATAATAATATATTTTCTACAGTTCTGTTTTCATTTCATTATGAAATTATTTCTCGACGTCCGACATGGGATCATGTTTCATTTACCGTCACGCTGATAATGCTGGCAATTATGACTTTGATGTTTTATAGTTGTTTGTATTCCGCATTCTCATTATGTAAGCGTCTATTTGTCAACTCGTTGATTTGAATGGAAGCACTTAACTCTCAGTTCCGGGAACATCTCTCTCTTTCTTTCTCTCTCTTTCCGTTTCAGAGGTGATAATAGACAAAAGGGCAAAATTGCATAGAAATTTTACGGCATTTCTGGCAAGATGGTCTCTGCAATAGGCGCATTTCTGAAGAAATTTTCCTATCGTAGGGACTCACATGTGCGAAATTCGAGAAAATTTGCAATTTTTGAGATTACCACCCTCTGATACATACCGCTGATTAAATATACCTGTTTCCCCGTTTTCATTGTTTCACTTCTCTAATAAATATCACCCAAATTTTTAACTCTTTTTCACTTAACGTATTAAACGGATAATACGCTCTCTTTTACTACCTCGCATGTGTTCTATGCATTATTTTTTAAAAGAACTAAAAATAATATATACACTTTTTGAAGCAACTCGAACCGCCGTCCTTTGGATTTATAATCTAGCTCCTTAACCACTACACAAAGATCATTGCTTGGTAAACGTTTAGTTGTTCGAATATATGATGGCATTTGTATTTGTGTTCCGAATTCGACAATTTCTACTTTCTTTTTCTCCGCTTTCTTTGTATTGATTTAATTTTCATATTCTAGATGATTAAAGCTCAGGAATATAGGGGATAAAACGCTAGATTTATAATATAAAGGAAGTAGGTTCGAATCCACGACAAGTAGAATGATTTTTTAATAATGCATACAGCACCTTAGAGGTGGTAAAAGAGAGCGTATTACCCGTTTGAGATGTCAAGTGAAAACTTGGTAAAAATTTCCACTGCCATTAATTAGAGAAGTGATACAATGAAAATGAGGAAGCAAGTATATCTAATCAAGGGTATGAATCAGAGGGCGGTGATCGATGAAACGGAATTTCACACATGTGAGTCTCTACAATAGGCAAACTTCTTCAGAAATGTGACTATTACAGAGACCATCATATTCCACCGATTTCGCTAGTAAAAGTAAGTTTAACAATAACAAATGGTGTAGTGTTTTTTTCCTTAGAACGATAAATTAAAAAGTGCATACTGCAGATGAACGAAGTATTTCGAATGTCCTAGTAATTTTCTTGCCCTTTCCAAATTAATATGCGTAAATCGTCTGGATCATGATACAAGTATTTTCGTCCACTTTCTTAAGGTTTGCTCATTTAGTATGAGAAGTCACTCTTTGATTCTTCACGATTGCTTTGAAAATAAAACAACCTAAAAAGGATTTGAAGCTATATTGATTAGCTGTATTACTCACAAGTCCAGCACTTCACCCCTACATTATCTTCTCATGCAACATCATAAGCTAAATATTGCAAACTTCAGCCCTGATGTTTTGAACGAACTGGTAATGTTCCTCTAATGATATTTCCACCAAAATGCTTGCCGAAGTTAATCTATTCGATGATCTAGAGACAAATTTGTGCCCATTAATAAACTAAATAACATACAATGGAGTAAAATTACAGAAATCATATCGTATTATAGAGTAATTTGGTCGTGCAAGTTCAATTGTATAATAATAATATTAATAATAATAATAATAATAATAATAATAATAATAATAATAATAATAATAATAATTATTATTATTATTATTATTATTATTATTATTATTATTATTATTATTATTATTATTATTATTATTATTATTTGCGGTCGTTCCTTTCATGGTAACAATTTCACACCAAGCTGTCATTGAGTCGTACGGGTCCATCACGAAAGATGGCTTTTATTCCTTCAATTGATTGTGGAATGAATTTCCTCAGCACCCAAAACCGATTGTGCTTAATCTGGTATGGAGTTGTGGATTAAGTAAGTATTCGAGTCGAAGATTTCTGAGCAATCTGGTTTGAAATTCGATTCGAAGATTTCTGATGGTTTATTATACAATACAATACAATATAATTCTATTATTATACAATTATTTTTTTATTATTATTTTTCATCGGTCCTGCGCGGAAAGTAAGAATTAAATCAATCATATGTGTAGTAAAGATAACGAAATAAGCCTAAACTGAATAAGACATTGAAGTGGGTTACAAGCTGGGAATAAGAATATTGTATGGTGTAAATAAAGGACTACACCGAAAGAGAAATACAGAAACAGCAGGTAAACGAGAAAAAAGAGTAGAAATTGTTGAAGTGGAAACATAAAATACAAATACGAATAGGGATGAGCACGAGTCTAGCCAAAATTGAGATGAGTTCCGAGCCAAGTCGCTGTTTTCGAGGTCGAGTTTTCAGTTGAGTCGAGATTGATAATGGCTCGCTCGCTCGTTAAGCACGTTTTAACTCGTTTTGAAATAATGGCTTGATTAAACTGGAAAGCGAAAGCCAAGAGAAATTTAAGCAGTAATGTGGAATAATTTTAGTGTTGCTCACGACAGGGGTGCATCTAGTCTCGTAATTTTAGTGCATCTCGTGGGGCAATTTTAGTATATCTCGTCTCGTCTAGATAACTAGAGGACAAGAGGTTTTTTTTATTATTACGAGACAGCCTCAAATGTCGTAATCACCAATATAAGAATTTAGTGTAGTTCTTAAAGTCAAGGCTGAGATCTGCACTGTCGAATTCTTGAGCCCAAGCAGAAGACCAACCCTGGGAGTGATATCAACCGTATTACTTAAATGGACATACACTATTTCGGCAATCGAGACAAGACGGGAAATGTTTACGATAATTTTCGTCTCGTCTCGATTCTCATCTCCAAAGCGGGACGAAAATTTTGAGTTAGCCTTTTCCCGTCTCGAATGTAAAATGTTAATTCTCTGTTATTTTTTTGTTTTAGAAACGAGATGAGAAATTCCGTTAACATTAAACCAAACCGAAATATTCTTTCCAAATGTCACGTTTCTGCTTGTAATGGTATGACCTGGGCGATAATTAGCTCCTAGCTTTTAATCTTCTACGACATAATAATAATTATGATTAGTTTATTACTATTACTATTATTATTCCTGAAGATTTGATAGTTCAAGTATTGAAACATCCGAGTATTCAAATATCTGAATATAATAAAACGTATAACATCGCCGATCAATCGCCATCAAAATTCCTAAAGTAAAAAAATGCGACGTGGATTCGCACAAGCCTTGACCACTGAACCGCGATCGCTACGCGGTAAACGATTCGTCTTTAGTCTGGTTACGTTAGGTTTCTTTGTTTCCGCTTGCAAACTTGTGTGTTATATTTCTTCGATTCAAAATGACTTTCGTATTTCTTTTATGAAGTCGGCAAAGTTTACATTATTAACTTGAGTTGTTCTTTAACAGTTGGTTCACAAGTTTTTTTTCTACATGAAACTACACATATGACAGATTGAATTCTCATACTCTCTATTTCTTTCAAAGCAGTTGCCATTACCTGGTCAAAGACTTATTTCCGCCACGATTCATATTAACCAAATTAAATTCATTTTACGGAAGTGGAACCTTTACTTCCGGATTTCGGAAAATAATGGAATTCAGTTAAACTCCGGAATTCAGAAGAATTCCGGAATTCGGAAACAATCCGGAATTTAGAAAATTCGGAAATTGAGAAAAACTACGGATTTTGAAAAAATCTTGATTTTTCCGAATTCCGGAATGTTAACGAAATCATAAATTTCTAAATTCAGGATTTTTCCGAATTCCGGAATTATTCCAAAATCGGAATTATCAGAATTCCGGAATTTGTCCGGTTTTAGTTTCGGGAGTCTAGAAAGTAAAAGTTCCGGAATTGGCCATACCTAGTTTATACACAACATTTCAGAACACTAAGCTAGTAGCTGTCTACAAAAAAAACAATGCAAAGTAATGCAAAGCATTTTGTATCCTGCAATACCTTATGTATTAAAATCCGACAGCAGTTTCAGTATCTAACCAGAAATTGAATGTACCTAGCTACTGGAAGCTGAGGTATGAAGAATTGCATTGTATCTTATTCTTTTGTGTCTTATACAACCCTGTAAACTGCTTAAAATCTAAACGGCTTTCGTTAAATCCAAGTTGTAGTACTAACAGTTACATCCGTTTGTGTCTATATGATCGTGTTACTAAAGGTAACTATATGATAGCGTTAGAAAGTCTTTCTCTGTTCTCCCGTAAAGTTGTGATACGATCTACTACAAAATACAGAACGATTTATCAATTTAACCAAGTTGTTGTGTTACTACACATCTACTTCCGCCTCTCTCAAATCTGCTCGATCTCGTTGACGCGACATATTTGCTTTTTATACCCCTTTCTTCTTTTATTGAACTAAACGGTAACTATTCTGACTTATACTACTGCGCATGCCTCGTAGGTAAATATTTCTGATGCCAATAATTTCCGTTTTGTCCAAGGAATATTCTTTTTCTTATTCCCAGCATAACCCTTTTATTACATTATATGAAGGACATGTAGGTCTAAATACCTCATGTATTACATAGAATGTAGGTTTAACTCTTCCAACAAAGAATGAACATGTGATCATGGTATACAACCCACAGAAGTGATAGCTGGCAATACTTGCTGGCACTAAGTGATACAGTGGTCGTAATCTCTAACGACACACGCGGTGAGCGGTGCCATCTGGGCTGGTATAGGGGCTAGCACGTGCGCTTTTGGTGTATGGTGTCCAGGGCTCGATATCCGGCGTGAGAACATTTATGATTTTTAAGTGTCCTCGATGTTTCTGTGTTCGTGTCTCTGTCGTTATAAGTTATTAGAAAAAGCAAGTTAAACGAGTGATGCAAGTAAAATTAGTAGGGATGTTACCGAGCGGTCTCGTCTCGATAATTCGACACAAGACTGAGACCGGGACGGACTTTTATATACCGAGACGAGTCCGAGACCGAGACGGACTTTTACATACCGAGACGAGACCGAGACCGAAACAGATATCTATAAATCAAAACGAGACCAAGACGAGACCATGGTCAATCACGATGGTCTCTGTATCGTCTCGATTATTGATAGTTATTTTGCTTTTAATCAAAATTTGTTTCGTTGCTGTATGCGATAATATGGGAAGTGTTGACTGATGTACAGTGGCGTGTTTAGGGGGTAGGTATCTGGCTCAAACCCCTCCCGAAATAAATTTATAATCATTTTTTCACATTGCACGTACAACACAAATGTTTGTTACCTGTTCCTCAAGCCTCTCCACCTCGTCCTTTTTTTGTGTTAGTGTTAGTGCATAGTGCATTGTTTAGTGTTTTGCTAGTGGTAGCAGGATTTTAAAATATAACAAGTGTTTTAAAAGAAGAGAGAAAACAAGAAGACTTTACAAAGCTGATGAGAGAAATTCAGATAGACCAAAACAGTTCTGATGTTCATTTCCAGAACTAACAACTAATGAAAAATTGGAAATCCGGAAGTCGATTTCCTTTCAAAGAACTTTCTTTTCTAGTGGGAAAGACAGGTATAAATAACATCAAGAAAAAAATTCATACACGGGAGGTAACTATTTAACCCTTATCCGGGCAACCGGGGCCTCGCAGGCCCAGTAGCTTCATTTTTCTAAAATTTCTCAATAACCATACATACTTAGAAGACATAAAATACTGAATTCGTCTATCTTTCGTCGAAGTTAAAATCATGAACATATCGAGTTGGTAAAGCTAATGCGTTTTTTTTATTTTAAAATCTTTTCTGACGTAACCGGGCCACCGGGGCCTAGGAGCCCCCGTATAACTTTAGTGAAATTCCTGTCAAATATTAGATCAAATTGTCACATAATTATATATTGAACATGTGACTATTGTAACCTTTAGTCGGAACAGTATGCGGCAACAGACATTGAATTTTTAGTGTTCTGCACTTAAAATATATACTGGGCCTGATAGGCCCCGGTTGCCCGATTACGTTACAAAAATGTCTGGATCGGATTTGCTATTCTGCTTGGCTTACAAAAGCGTGACACGAAGTTTCGCTACTTGACAACAATATATACCTATATGAGTTTTTGTTCAGTTCATTTATGTTCAACCGTTTTCGAGATATTTCCGTGGAAAAATTAAAATGGGCCACCATGTATATATGTATATTGGTTTATTATACCTGAGCGTTAAGGGCGGATATAGACCTTCCCTTGGATCTGTGCCTATATATAAACAAGCAGTGCTACCAAAGCAAAATTAAGTTGTATTTTCTCTAATTGCACTATGTAAGTATTACCTGTTTCTAATTTAGATATTAAATAAAACAACAATACCACATGCATTATTCAGCGTAATAAAGGACAATACAGTATTACTGACATCAACATTTTGGAGATCTCTAATAACTCAAATAGCATAGACGGTGCAATGCGCATCATTTGTATCTTAGCGTCAAATACTATGATCATGGTGTAATGTATTTCGAATGAAGGAAGGAACAAAGTTACAAGAAATGAAAAATATAACTTTTTCTAAAGACTTTACTTCGAAAACGTGCTGATATATCACGTCTCATCATGTAGATGCTTCCAAAAGGCTTAAGTGATCATAATGTCATTTACAAGAATTGTTATTTCAAACCGATTCAGAGATACCAAACACATGGATAGTGATTGTTTTATTGCTTAAAATAACGCATTTGTCTTAAGATTTTATAATGATTGATTTTTTAGTTTGCTTCTATAACATTACAACAATAGTTTTTGGTAGTTTTAATTACAACGAGTTGCAGTTCCTTTATTTTAAGCATTTTTGGGGTCCCAGGTTCGATCCTAGCCCCCGCCAAGTGAACTATGTGGTGGACAAACACCGTGTGCGTGGGTTTCCTCGGCGTTCTCCCGTTTCCTCCAACTTTCTTCATTCCACCAATTCATTCATCACTAATCATCACCGTCTCCTTTAGCCTAGAGCTCCTCCGTGGCTAAGCGGTTAGCGTACGCGCCTTTGGCGTGGGAGACCCGGGTTCGATTGAAGGGGGGAGCTCATGTGTTTCGGATTCCACGTTAGTCAGTAGGTCCACGTCTCATATAGCCTCGCTGCTGAACGGGACGCTAAACTAAAATCAACTCAACTAAACTCCTTTAGCCTAACCGGCATATACGTGGGACGTAAAACTCAAAGATTTATTTTTTCATTATTTTAAGCAGTGTTGTCAGCTTAAATAAATTGCTAAATAATATTTACAACGTAACTAAGCTGCGTAACTAAGCAGCAAACAACGTAACTAAGCTGCAAAATATTTTAATAACTCGTAATTTGCCTTATGGTGCAATAATGGTTTCAAAAGACAACGTTTTTCATAGTCTTTGTGCTATTTATAATGTTAATGTCAAAGTTTTCGTTCCAGCAATACATGTAAATGCAAATTGTAACTGAAATTAAATGTAACTGACAACTTTTCAGTAACAATAGTTGTTCTCGTAAGCCTTAGGTCTGATGTACACAAAACCATGCTTCACTAAAAGTTCTAAATACACCCTAGTCACATCTCACTTGTTTTAGTTAGAACACCGACCACCTCAAACTGGATCAAAACCATAAAGCTATATGCCAATTATTCAAGGACTTACAGTTTGTAATACACACTGTGTTAATTTTTTTTTAGTTTAACGTCCCATGATTATGCTAAAAGAGACGTGGAGCTAATGATTATAATGGAATGCGAACCACTTCGGTCGTTCAACTGTACCCCCACTGGAAATCGAATTTGGGACCACGCGAACAGAAGTTAAGCGTGCTAGCAGCTAGACCAAATGGAGGTCCTCACATTATGTTGATTTAAATAATTGAATCAGTGTTGCCACATTCGAAGATCAAAAAGTAGCGTGTCTGTGCTCCAAAAGTAGCGGATTTGAACTCTTTGTAGGCCAAATATATAAACTAGAAATGAATTATTTCGCAACTAATGACTGGTACTAATTGAATAATTTTTAACATGGGCAGAAAAATGTGCTGGATATATTGCAGGAAATTATGATCGATGAACAAAAACAATTCTAGACAGGATACCAAGAGATAAAAACAGCCTAGGAAACGTCCTTATACAAGAAGGTTTGACGATATAAAGAACAATTAAGGAGTTACCTGATAAAGAATTGCTCACGATAGTTGTGGAGAAGACTTGGAAAGACCTTCATCCAGGCGTGGATTGACAAGTGCTGATTATGATCATTGCTATGATTTTATTATATCTGGATCTCAGAGGTAAACTAAACCAAGTCATAATTTCGTAATTTTACAAGAGAAGCGAAATACCAGTTCCTTAAGTAAGACCTATAGTACTGTTTTGATATTATACTAACTAGTTACAAAGTAATACGATCGTTTTAGACTTACATTGTTACACCACTAGAAAGAACATAGTCTATTAAAAATGTATTTTTAACTCAATTTCGATCAAAAAATGACATAGCATAGTCCAGCTCTAAAGCTCATGTATATATACAACTTTTACTAGGTAAGATAGGGTAAAAACAGATCCAAAATTTAACGAAATCCGTACAGCGAAAAACAAATTTGATCCTTCGTATTACAGCAAAACTACGAAAATTAATAAAATAAGAAAACTAGCAAGTTAAGCATGACTTGTTTTACCGAGAGAGAAAAAATAGATACATATAGCTCGAATTACCTATATACTTACATAATATTTATGTCCATGTTTCGCAAGTAATTTTCAAGGTATATAAAATTTCAGCGTAATGAACGCACGATTATAAAGATCACATGCACCGCTGAGAAAAATGAAATGAAATATGTGAGTTTCACGTCCCACGTTTATGCAGGTTAGGCTAAAAGAGATGGTGATGATGAGTATTGAATGAAATGGTGGAATGAAGAAAGTGGGAGGAAACAGGAGTTCAATGAGGAAACCCACGCACACGGTGTTTGTCCACCACAAAGTTCACTTGGTGGGGATTTGGATCGAACCCGCGACCCCAAGCACTAGAGATAAACGCTCTACTACTGAGCCACCGCGGCCGATGGACCGCTGAGAACTCAAGAATAAGCTTAATCTATGTTACGGCACTGGATATATGCTTATATAATACAGTACGACATTATAAACTTGTATAAGAAACAGAATGTACTTAAAGTGAGACGCGAACTATACGAAACATAAGACTTCGAATCTAACTTGTTTGGTGATCCAGCCTGAGACCACAGATAGCATAGATGAGTGCCGCAGCTCCCACCATAAAGTTAAGGAAGTGCCTGTTTTAAAGTGTCAATTAAACACTGAGATGTGAAACGGTAATAAAGCAATTGATCAATTTGAAACAAAATATATTTTAGTAATAATTTACTCTATTTGCTAAGATAATGAACGTTATATTATGTTTTTAAGATGACAATCAAAGTAGTGTGTTTTGGATAATAACTGAGAAATTGTAAAAGTTTAAATTCGGTACGATTAAATAAATTCGTGCTGCTGTGTGTTGCGTTATCCATTAAGAGGTATTGAACAATTCTGATTCAAAGGAAGTAATTAAACTACTGTATAATACTGGAGTTAATTTAATAGATTTTAATTGTATACCAGTACTGAGGCTATTTCAGACAAAGTTTAATGCTGGAAGTGAAATATGGGTTACTATTAAGATTTTATCCCAGGTACGTTATACCCACTGATGACTGAACCCGGAACACGCATGGAAAGCATTAGCGCTAGCATATTAGCTACGAAATAGTACATCATACCATAATTATGTCAAGAATGAAGGCGAAAAGTAAGAACCGGAAACGAGATTGTACGATAATAATTAATTTCATACTATTTATTTCGAGATTTTCGAGACGAGACGAGACCAAGACTTGGCCTTCGAGACCGAGACCGAGATCGAGACAAGCATCTGTTGACCGAGACGAGACCGAGACCGAGACGGTGATTCTTGACTCGAGACGAGATCGAGACCGAGACCTCTACTTATCAAGCGAGACGAACCGAGAATGTACAAAGTCTCGTCTCGTCTCGCCTCGATACCATCCCTAAAAATTAGCAATAAGTAACTTACTGAAACACGTTCGGTGAGTCAGTTGAAAAAAAGTGGACAAAGCACTTGCTTTTAGCGCCGTCCATTCGAGTTCGAATCTATCTCGGCTTGATTTTTTTATGTCCATTTGAGTTAATGTATTATTTCTTTTCGCTACAGGTAGTCACTCCTTTCGTATTTCTCGCCGTCCTTCACATTTAAAGTAACTGGCTATTCTTATTCTTTCTACGAATGATGGACCTTCCCTTAGGTTTCATGTTAAACATGAACATGTAATGAAAAGAAGCTGTTGATAATAATAATAATAATAATAGTAATAATAATAATAATAATAATAATAATATGAAATATTACTAGCTAACTCGTGTGTGTATTTCGACAATATAATTTTATATTATGTGCAAATAAGTAGGGCTGGCTGGCAACACCCCCCCCCCTAATTTTTTCGATGCGCCTTATGGGTCCACGGTGTCCAACGTTGGTCCCATCCCACTAGCACCTCCTGTTCTCTCGCTATAAATTATCGACATTTTGCCTAAAGAGGGCTCTGCCGTGGTCCCATTACAATGACTCTTCGTTCATTTTGCATTGAAATCGCTTATTTTTCTGAGTACTATGAGTGCATACTGTCCAACGTTGCTCCCATCACTCTACAATTTCCCGTTCTCTCGATATAAATTGATAATATTTTGTTTGTAAGGGAGATATGGCGTTACAAACTTTACGTTCGAAGAAGAATTGAGGAAGATATTGCCTTGCCACAAACAACACCTAATATTATCATTATTATTGTTATTATTATTATTATTATTGTTGTTGTTGTTTTACTTACCACTAATATTGCCTACCTTTATTTGAAATGCAATGTGTTACTAAAAAGCAAATCAAATAACACTCCTCGCCATACACGCTCCCGAACTCGAAATACATGATTTACAGTTCTCTGTGTTAGGGGAAAGCACATTTATTATATTATTCTTTCAAATAACACGTTTCACAAGTTACTTCACTTTCAATGTGTAATTTTATATCATCACTAACGATCATCTTCTTCCGATAGCAAAATGCCCCCTCCTGCAAAAAAAAAAAAAAGCCTGGCCGTAGCGAAAAGGCGTGAACCTTCTTAGGCGATTAATTGGGTCCAATATTTCAATAAAAGAGGATAAGTCCCTGCACACAATATTTCAGTGAAAGAGGAAAAGTTACTCAAACTTTCTGAATACCTATTTATGGGCGAAATTTGGTTCCCCTGGAACTTTTTAAGAGTTTGAAGGACCGCCATTTTGGACACTTTCATCTGATTATTCTGGTTAACGAACTCATTCAAGAAATTTCAACTTATAATGTTTGTGCCAAGTTTTTCGTCTCAATCCGCTGAAAATTAGGGTGGTTATTGCATTCACAAGTAGCGTTATATATATATATATATATATATATATATATATATATATATATATATATATATTGGTCTAGGAATTAATTCGTGCGGTTTTTAATAAAAATTGAAGCTTTATTTCAAAAACAAAGTAAATGAATACGTTAACAAAAATATTGTCCATCGCTAGCCATTACTTTTTCCCATCTTTCAGGCAATTTACGGATTCCGTGTCGAAAGAATTCCTCATCTTTTGACGCAATCTAATCAAAGATCCATTTTTCGATATTTTGTGAAGAAGTGAACCGCTGTCCAATCAAATCGTTATTCATGCAATCGATCAAGTTGTAGTCAGACGGAGCAGTGTCTGGTCAATATCGCGGGTGGAGTAACACTTTCCATCCGGCATTTTCCAAATAGGTTTTGCGACATGTGGTCGAGCGTTATCATCTTGATAAATAAGTTTATTATGCCTGTTATTCCATTCTGGTCTTTTTCAGGCCAGAGCTTGCTTCAAACGCATTAATTATTGTCGATAGCGGTGTCCATTAATAGTTTCACCAAGTTTCAGAAGTTCATAGTACACCACACGTTTCAAATCCCACCATATATACAGCATAACTTTTGCACAATGAATATCTCGTTTCGGTTGTGAAGGACCTGGTTCACCTTGCTTTACTCAGGCCTTTTTTCGTTTAGGATTCTCGTAATGAATCCACTTCTCATCACTAGTTACAATTCGATGCAAAAATCCCTTCCTTTTCTGTCTTTGAAGCAGCAATTCGCAAACGGTTTTTCTTCTTTCAACGTCTTTCTTTTCAATTCATGTGAAACCCAATAAGACATCTTTTGAATCATTCCTATGGCTTTCAGACGTTTGGAAACTGTTGTTTGCTCAACTCCAAATGCTTCTGCAAGTTCGTCCTGCGTTTGACACGAATCCTGATCAAGCAATGCTCTCAATTCTTCATCTTCAAATTCTTTTGGCTGTCCAAGTTGCTTTTGGTCTTCCAAGCTGAAATCACCACCTTTAAACCGTGCAAACCACTTCTGACACGTTCGCTCAGCTAGAGCATGGTCACCAAACACTTCCACTAAAATATGATGACTTGCGGTAGCACTTTTCTTCATGTTAAAGCAATGAAGAATAACTCCCCGCAAAAACACTTTATCAGGCACAAAATGCGCCATTTTCAGTTGAAGAAAAAATGTTGTTGTTTAAGCTTCAAGCAACTGACATATACTAAATAAGATGCTCAATGACAGTAGTTTTCAACGCATGTTTGTATCAACGAAACTATGGGATAATAAGCTAGTTACGCCATCTTTTGTAAAACCGCACGAATTAATTCCTAGACCAATATATATATATATATATATATATATATATATATATATATATATATATATATATATATATATATATATATATATATATTCATCCTCACGGCATTGTCAAGGCTCTATATTTGTATTTTACATTTAAAGTTGCAACCGGGTGTCTCTGACTGCCGTATTCAGTAGCCCGATCATCACCCCTGTTCTTCGCGCGCAGAGTCATTGGAAGAACTGAAAACGTACTCTGTGCACAAACAGTTTATGGTTGTGAACTCGGAAATCTTGGTACTTCTGCTTGTCAAGGTCAAAAAGTGGGAGAAAAAAGGATGTGTAGAATGTAAAGAGGGTGCAACAGTGTCTGATGCTTGTAAGGGAACATATTCATTTGTACTTCGTGCACATTCCGCCTGTAGCGCTACTGTGGCACAACGTATATTCTAACTGTATAACTCTTGTACACCGCTAGTAGGTCTATTGGCGTTAGTGACGACCGAAACTATGTTGTCAGCTCTGACTGCGATAAGGCACTGCCGTGCTGCTTTTGCTTTTCTCTTTTCCCCTTTTTCATTTATGAGACGCCGAAGTATTTAAAAAGTTGAATACATATTCTTGGTTGCGATAGTTTTAAATTGGTTAACTGTTCAAAAACATACGAAAATAAAGCTGTACTTGTTAAAGTATATTAGTCGACGACGTAGCTACTGACAGTGTTGATTACAGATTTTCTCGAGGAAGAATTTAATTACAGTAGAGGTGAAAAGGAGACGTCCATTTAGACAGCGCCCCCCCCCCTTTTCAGACTCAATCGGAAATGGTCTCAATCGTTTGTACACAAATGTGCAGGCGAAATTTTCGTTTGTACACAATTAGGGGCGCCGTCAGAACGAAAACAAAGTGGGATCTGTCTAAATGGTAGCCCCCCACCCACCATGCCCAATTCAATCACAAATTATCGCAATCGTTTCTACACCTTTTGTACAGAAATGTGCAGGCAAAAGTTTTGTTTGTGCACAATTAGGGGCGCCGCCAGAACGAAAACAAAGTGCGGGCTGTCTAAATGGTAGCCCCCCAAACCATGTCCAATTTAATCACAAATTGTCGCAATCGTTTGTACATGCTTTGAACAGAAATGTGAAGGCGAAATTATCGTTTGCACAGAATTAGGGGCGCCAACAGAACGAAAACAACGTGGGGGGCTGTCAAAATGGAAGCACCCCACCATGTCCAATTTAATAACAAATTGTCGCAGTCGTTTGTACTTCGTTTGTACAGAAACGTGCAGGCGAAATTTTCGTTTGTATACAATTAGACGCGCCGCCAGAACAAGAAAAACTGGGGGCTGTCTAAATGGTAGCCTCCCCACCATGTCCAATTCAATCACAAATTGTCGCAATCGTTTTCACATCGTTTCTAGAGAAATGTGAAGGCTAAATTTTCGTTTGTACATAATTAAGGGCGCCGCCAGAACGAAAAAAAGGTGGGGATCTGTCTAAGAGATAGCCCCCCCCCACCATGTCCAATTCAATCACAAATTGTCGCAATCCTTTCCACATCATTTGTACAGAAATGTGCATGCAAAATTTTCGTTTGTACATAATTAGGGGCGCCGCCAGGACAAAAACAAGGTGGGGGACTTTCTAAGTGATAGCCCAATCACCATGTTCAATTCAATCACAAATTGTCGCAATCGTTTGTACATCGTTTGTACAGAGATATGCAGGCGAAATTTTCGTTTGTACGTAATTAGGGGTGACGGCAGAACGAAAACAAAGTGGGGGCGGCCAATCGGTTGAATATAGTTATAGAGAAACGTGCAGGCAAGATTTTCGTTAGTACCAGGGCCGGGGCTAGAAGTTTGGCCGCCCTGGGCGGTTCTTTCACATGCCGTCCTTTTATTGTTTTTTTCTCAAATTTTGCCGCCCCTGTATTCTTTTCTTTTTCAAATTTTCCCGCCCATCAGACTTGCCGCCCCGGGCGGTGGCACGGCTCGACCCCCCTCGCGCCGGCCCTGGTTTGTACACAATTAGGGGCACCGCCAGAACGAAAACAAAGTGGGGGCTGTCTAAACGGTAGCCCTCCCACCATGTTCAATTCAACCACAAACTGTCGCACTTGTTTGTACGCTTTTGTACATAAATGTGCAGCTGAAATTTTCGTTTGCACATAAATGTGGCCCCGCCAAAACGATAACAAACTATGGGCTCTATAATTGATAGCCCTCCCACCATGTCGGATTCAACCACAAACTGTCGCACTTGTTTATTACGGTTTTGTACAGAAATTTGCCGGCGAAATTTTTGTTTGTACACAATTGCGAGCGCGCCAAAACGATAACAAAGTATAGGCTGCCTAATTGGTAGCAACTCCCTACTCCGATTCAAAAGAAAATTATCTCAATTGTTTATACAGCGAAAGACACTTCTAAATGGTACAGCCATATGGAGGTTTACGGCTAAAGTGCTCCACCAGTTGAGTCCGAAGCATTTGCCGGGGAGTATGCAACCAAATTAGCTGTAGAGGAAGGCGGGTGGCATAAACGCCAGGCACTGAAAATTCCCGTACACTTGGGCGAAATTCCCACTATCGTCTACAGCATCATTTCTCAAAATGAAATGAATCTACTTCTTATGGCAAATATATTACTTGATATTTGTTCTATTTGTGGAGATAAGTTGAAACAAAAAATGAAGTCCAATCCTGTTGCTGTTGGAATAAACACTCTTTCTGTCGTTTGATCTAAAATGACTTTGCAGAATCTGAATAAATATCCTGTCACTTCAGGAGGGTAGGAAGAGCGGATAACCCCCCCCCCCTCCATCAGTGTGAAAACACATACATTTAATCAAATGCTTAGTGAGAGCGAGCCCTATGGTATAGCACTTTTATGGTATACCACTTTTCAATCTTTGCTCCCAAGCCATCTTATGTCATAGCTGATGACCTTGGAAAACGAGAGATGCAAATATGATGAAAGAGAGATACAGTCACATGCGCAAATTTAGAATTTGAGACAAAATGATCGGATAGCATCCATATTTTGTCGAAAATTTTGATTTTGTAAATAGACACGTAAAAGCTCACCCGAACCTGAGAGCATCCCACTACCAATTGTTGAATTCAAGTGGAGAACTCAGTTGAGAGTATCAGATGATTACAAAGGGGGAGAAACAAAATCTGATATGGGAAACAAACAATGAAAAAAATGGACTGGCCTGGGCAGGCCTTGAACCACCAACCTCATCATTACGAAGCAATGACTCTGCTCACTCATCCACAGAGCCACACAGAAAGGTAGGCAGACATAGAACGTTTGTTACTTACGAAACGTTTATTTCTAAGGGGGAAAGCTAAGCAAATTTCTTTCCCTGACACTAACTTAATTACTGTGGTTCCAGAATGGGAAGAATATTTTCAACCGCTCCATAAATTTTCCTAACAATTTTCATACATTTATATATAGCAGCACAAAACATTTATCTATGTCTGTTCTGCACAATTATACTTACACAAAACAATTACTTCCAATTCTATTAATTCCATTACCAAGTAAACATAAATACTAGATATGAAATTCTATATCTCGACAATAGTCTTGCAGAAAATATCCAAATTCAATCTTTCTATTTGGAACAGGGAGAGAAGGTAATGCACATTTAATGAGTTAATAATACAAACTGGGAGAACGCAATGGGCAAAAATAAGGAAAAAACAGTCTTCAAAAGTTTTCTAGTCGCCATATATACTGTTCGACGTGCAAGTATATCAACGGACGGCGTGGCAGAGTGGGTAAAGTGTGCAACTTGTATAAAAAGCGACCCGGGTTCGATTCCCGTTGGAGTCAATCCTTGTTTGTTTTTTACTTCAACTAATAAAGTAACCGTTTGTAACTATAAATAAAATATTAAGCCACCATATGTTTATAGTGAATAAAACAATAGACATTTTAAAATCACTTGTAAAATCTTTCGATGTTCCATGTAAATTAGCAAGAAAATTTAATCTATTCCGTAAATATACCGATATCACGATTGTATTATGGTTACGACAGTCAACGGCGCCGATTTCTCTGTAAATTTGGGAGGGGGCATTTATAAAAAATACATACAACAATACATGTAACAATAAAAAATACATATAAAAATACATATTCATAAAAATACATGGGGCCCACATGAGCTTGGGGGTCCGCCCCCCATGATCTGCGCCCGTGACGACAGTCGTTCTGTAATAAATGTTCTTGACGCTTCGTGTCTTCATCTGTTGACAGTGTGCGATTTAAGAGAAGTTGAGGGGGGAAATCCCCTTTGCTAATACTGGGTGTTGCTATAACCAACGCAGATTTCCCCTCATACCGCTTGTAATTTTCACACTGTTAGAGATGCACGCGAGACACTAGACGAGAGTGAAAATTTTATGCGAGACGAGACTAAACCATACGAGACGAGACTCGGTTAAGTCTCGCACGAGAAGTCTCGCGAGACTTCTCGCAGTCTCGCAACATTTATGAATTACTTTTAATTGTATATTTAGTGATTTTACATTTATTGAGTTTTGCGTTAATGCCTCCAGGAAAAAAAGTGATTGAGGCAATAGACATTTTATGAGATTTATTATTACGCAAGGTTGATTTTCATAATTAAAGCCTTCTTTAGTTTCCAAACATCATAAAAAGCTTTGTAAATTGGAAATTTATTACAGCATCGATTTAGGACTTTATTTTGCAACACAAACACACACACGCGGGCGCGCACGAATACATGAACTTCTGTTTTTGGTCTGAAAATGGAACAAGACTCCCTATTGCTGCGAAATGTGATATTTCTGTTGTTTCTGTCTTTTTCACATTACTGCTTGCGATTAATGTTGGGGGATGACGTTGAAATCCCTTCTCGTCAAGGTTTATCCCCGGCCCGGCTTGCAGAAATAACATATTTTTAGTTAGATGCCTCCGGATAGAATGCCTCTCAGCAAGCTATAGAATGCGGTCTACAACTGAGGTGTTGAAGTAGAAAGTTAGACGAAACCGCGTTCTTGTAAGGTCAGCATTTTACTTAGCTCAAGATCAAAGGATACGTGGTCTGGGTCTTTGTGGCTTGACACCAGTGCTGTCTGGTTAATCAAAACTTTTCAGGTTTTGATATTCTGGCAACACTGCAGTTAGTTCAACTGTATGATCTGGAAATTGATCCAGAAAGCTTTTTTCGTATCAAGCATAGTTTGCTGGATATTTTGATTCTCGCAATTGTTAACATATTGCGTTATCTACAAGTCCGTTGACACAAGTAATGTTATTCCTTGGTGGTTGGTGTAAAGGGAGATAGGCGACAATAGATGGCATCACTGTTCTCCTCAGTAACGCAGCCAGAATGTGTGTTTGGGGGGGCAAGTGCTGTTATAGGTACATATAGAGAAATTACAAACAAAAAAATATAAACATAAAAATTTATAAAAAATTACAAACATCAAAGTACCAAAGAACATTGTCGAACCTCTTTGGGGAGCGGCCTCTTTGCCCCCCTTCCCTATGCTACTGGACACAAGTAACATATTTTTATATTTTCTCTGCTACTTTCACAAATTTAATGCTAGAAAGTTTAAACTTTCCGAAAAGAAAGTTCAGACATATTCTAAGGAAACAATCCATGTCAATTTTGGATATTGTGACATTAAAGCATTCCCCGGACTAGAAGCAGGCAAAGACAAGGTTGAAATCCGGTTAAATCAAGACGAAGAAATTTACATATATATATAGTAAAAGGATCCGGATTTGGTTCAATGAGTTCAGAAAAACATATACGGAAATGTTATATTCTTTCTATCCTAATTATATTGGTGACTTTGTTTCGGGGCAAAAATGCGCCCGCATGGCATACTGGAAAATATTGCTGGAGACCTCTAAGCTGGAAAACAATGTTGCATCCAGCAACAATTTATGCTAGTTTTGCTGTAAATTATGCTATTAATTTGACGAAAATTACTGGTCCAGCAATCAAATTCCAGCACAACTTTTCTTTTAATTTGGAGCGGAGGGGACACAAGTTCGGATACCATGTTGAACTCTAGGTTCCGTCTCCTTAGGATGTTATGAACATTCATAACATGGAAAGCAATGGCAAACCACCATGGACTCAACTTGCCAAGGGACTTTTAGGTCAAATACCTGCCTTCGGACAGAATATCACAAGATCATTCATTAACAGAAATAGAATAACAGATTGCAAAATTTTGACCCAGAATATATGCGAGATTGCGAGACCATGCGAGAAAGTCTCGCGCAAGACGCGAGATGAGACACAAAATTTTATGCGAGACGCGAGACGAGACTTCACATTTTCGAGACGAGACGAGACTTTTCAGTTTCTCGTCTTGTCTCGTCTCGCGTGCACCCCTACACACTGTCAACAGATGTAGACACGAAGCTTCAAGAACATTTTTTACACAACGACTGCAGTAACAATAATATTCACGGAAGAGATTAAATTTTGTTTCTAGTTAAAATGGAACATCAAAAGAATTTACAAGTAATTGAAAATTTCTATTGATTTATGCATTATAAACATATGGTGAATTAATATTTTACTTATAGTTACAAATGCCTACTTTATTGGTTGACTCGAGCGAGAATGGAACCCGTAACCCTTTGCACCTGAGGCGCTGATTTTTCTCACTCTCCCACGCCGTCGTTTGACAACTTTGCGCGTCGTACGACGACTCGCTCGGGAGAGTAATACTCCCGGAAGTACACCTTGTCTCAAAAAGTTTGAGCGCATTCTTTATTGGTGTTTTGAGGCAAAAATTTTCTAAGTCCAACTTCGGGTATCTTCGGAAAAAAGTAAACCAGGTTCGAACCTCCAAGCCAGCCTTTGCAATCGGAAAAAAGTTTGAAGATGTGTTTTTCTTCTTTTAAATATAATAAGACTTGTTACCAAGTGTAGAAAAAAAAGCAACATTGATTGAAATACTTAATGATACAATAATTAGATACGTAAACGAATCTTTCCACATGTAAAAGAATGCTCAAAGTTAAGACAGAACATAATTATCGCCTGAGTACTAAAATAAAAGTCAAAGTAGAACAAAAACAGCGTTTGTAGTGGATATGAATGGCATAATTATCTTTAGAACCGTTATACATGTTTTGCTAGAAGCATGTTTACGAAAGTCCTTGGGTTAGCTCACTGGTAAGCTGTCGGACCTTAAGTCATAAGGTTGCGAATTCGATTCCTATCTCGGTCATTGCTTTTTTAAAAATTATATTTTTTTAGCAATGAATGAAAAATTATATAAAATAATTACATTAAAATACATCAGTTTTATATATATATAACATAATCATTGCAGAACATAGTAATTATTATGTTTAAAATATAACATCTGAGATAGGTAGGTATTCACAGTAGGTCGGTATTATATATGAGAATGTTAAATACAAGTTAGGAAAATCGTTCAATAGCAATAAATAAATTAGGTAGTGTATTTATTTGCAGCTATTTGTCATACAGATTTAACTTCTCAATATTCTCATCACAGCATGTCATTTACATTCGTGAAATACAGTATATTCCTACGGATATAGAAAGTGTATAAACAGAGTATCCAAAGTCGGATCCTGCTTCAAGACACACTAATTTTACCAGATCCCCTTAACGTCACGGGAAGAAACACAAATTCTCTTTAGAACGGAATGTCGTTACTTTGAGTCTCATTCGAATACGTTGAATATGCTTTTGTTCATCTCTATCTCTCTCTCGCGCGCGCGCTTTGTTTATGTGTGTGTGTGTTGCGGAATATCCCAAGTTGTATACAACATTTGCAAAGTATATGAGCATAATTGTCATCGAATACCAGAAATTGAAAGTCCTGTTTGGGTTGCGAGTTCATGTTAGCTCACTGGTAGAGTACGGGCTTGGCAATGAAGAGGTCTCGAGTTCAAAGCCCGCAGCGATTTATCTTTTTTTTTGTTAGTAGAATTGCACTGAATTCGTATACAAGGAGTGGTTTACTTCTAGAAATATTTTCAGAAGCGTTTTTGAAAAGAGCTGTTTTCGGGAGTTAAGGCGGGGACATTAATATTGTGTCCAAGACCCTTCTCAATTTATTACACGCTTCATTCTTCTGAAAATGGAATCTATTAAATGGGTGACAAATCTATCTCCTTCCCCTCCCTCCAGCCATGTTCCGGAAACAAGATGCCACAGGTCATCCTGAGTTCTTGGTGGATCTGCCTCAGGCCAACTGCCCCTTAGAGTGCGCTTCACTTCTGCCCACATATTTTCCATGGGATTGAGGTCTGCTCCACGAGGCGACCAGTCAATTAAATCAATCTCAGGCTGCCCTGCGAACCATTCCTGAACCACACGGGAAGTATGTATTGGCGACTGGTAGTGCTGGAACTGAATTACACCATCAGGCTGTAATACTCGTACAGATGGCACCATGATGTTACTCATAATGACTGAGTACTGAGCACTGTCCAAATGTCCTTCAATTCTGTGAAGCTGTTCTGCTCCACGACTGAAAATCCATTCCCAACATGAAGTAGATACATGGCCACTGCGATTGCAAGCAGCCACATATCCATGGTCATATCGGGTGCCTCTCGGACGATACACAAAACGGCGTCCCTCATTTGATGTTGTGAATATGGATTCATCTGAGAACACTACGTTTTCCCAATTGCGACCCACATTCGCCTGTGCAAACGCGAGACGGTAAATTTTGTGGTCGTCTGAGAGTTTTCTTTCACGGCAGCAACACGGCCACGTAACCCAGCATGATGAAGCCTTCGCAGAGCTGTATGCAGATACCAGCAGCAGATACCAGATCAGGATATTCTTTTCTCCTCATCATGCAGAACTTGTCCAAGTCTTCTTTACAGAAAACCAGTTGCAAAGACTTGTCGCATGATCATTCTATTATTTGGTCAAGAAGTTGTGGAATCAGATACATTAATGACGTCTTCAATGAAGGAGTTTAACATCCATCTTGAACCAGCACCTTCGTCGTTGAGAATATAGATATTACAGTTATTGAATCCACTGTCAGTGCTGGGCGCCGAAAAAAGGGGGCACAAATTTCGGAGGAAGTGTGTTACTCATGTTAGGAAGGTGCTGGGCACATGTATAAAATAGAAGGAAAAACGTAATAAAATGTGCTCAAAATCAAGGAAAGGCAGGGTTTACTTTTGAAAATTTTATTGAGCTTCGTGCCAACCATGGTGGCGATTCGCAGTTAGTCTGTCGACATCACTCATATGTACCGAAACAGCGTATACTCTCGTCCCGGGCGCTAATTTTCCATGCCACGGTACTGTTCACTATAAGCAAGAAATTGATTCTACTATTATTAGAAATAGGTATGTTAAAAATCCCACACAAACTTATTATAAAACAAATTATAAAAGGGTCGCTAGCAAGAGGATGTGATAAAAGGGGATCGTGATAGGAATTATATTGAGAATCACTGGCCTAGAGTAATTTTAACCACATTTCTTATAGTCTGAAAAAGAGTGCTGTTGGGTTACCTATGGCGAATGGGAGGGGGATACATATAAAATATTGCTAGAAAATGATCGATATTAGTGTCGAATTCATAGTTTCGGGGTCGCTTAGAGAGATAGTGTGACTTTCGATTTCGCTTAACTACGGTTAAGATCTCATTAGTAGGGATGGGCACGAGCGACTTTTCTTTGAAACTCGACTCGACTAGAAACATACATCTTTAAGGTCTACTCTAGGACTCGGCGCAAAAAATTTCCTGCAACTCGACTCGGATTAGAGTCGAGTCGAACCAAAACGAGCCAAATCCTGTGCGTAGTCCTACCGAGACAATACATAGACAATATAATTATTCTAATATCAATTATACTACTATTACTACAAATAATAATAATAATAATAATAATAATAATAATAATAATAATAATAATAATAATAATAATGTCGGTAGTCATGAAGTCTACAAGGCAAAGACATCGTTCATTACTCTAAGCTGTAAGCGTCGGTGGACTACAGATGGTCAACTATTGACCTCTCGCCAAAAATTGGTGGTCCCGCAGCGACGATCCGCGGTGGCCCCAGTTCCATTTTGAAAATTTTACTACTATTAGTAGAGACGCGATGAAGCGCCAACGAACCACAAAATTACTCTCCCAAAATATGTTAAATTGCCTATATTTGTGATTTGTTTATATTTAGGTGAGTCAAAAAATACTAAACAAATACCCCGTGGTGGATGCGAACTATTCATATTACGATTGCTAGGCACGTGTTTTTTTGACTTTCCCACGGAAATGATCATAAAAAGCTTGCTTGTTGAAGGATAAATCATTGAGGTCTAAATTTAGCCAATCAGACAAACCCCTACATCTCGAGTTCTAGGAGGTGGTACCGTGAACCATTTCAGATTTATTGCTTTCTGGTGGGGTACTATCTATGTGCAAAATTTGAGCATAATATCCGACATGTATCTTCGGTGCCTCTTCTCTTTAGTACAATTTTAACCAGAGATGGTGTGGGTCAATGAAAATTTAATCCACGACCCACCATGACCCACTATCATCCAACACACCAATGACCCATTGGCCCACTCTAACCCATCATCCATCGTGATCCACTCTGACCCACAACCAACTATAAACCACTCTGAACCATTGCGACCAACTCCGACCCACCAAAACCCACCGTCATCATCTCTGACCCATGATCCACGTCCTCCTCTCCATTGGCTAAAAAGGTTACACTTGTAATAAAACAAGACTGTGAAATTATCACCTATCGGAGTTTGAATTTCAACCTTCAATGGCTCAAACACTCCCTGTTACAATACTGGTGGACCTGACCTTTAAGATATACAAGGGTAAAGTGTTTCTCATCTTCCGAATTAAGTTGCCTTACATACACATTTCAGTAGAAAATAGGATGAAATTTAAAAGTCTCAAATCATGGAAAAGTAGACGAACGTAAAACAGAAAGAAAAACTAATTTTCTATATAATTAACCATGCCGTACTAATTGAAAATGCCTATGTAATTAAGTTTAGAATACAAATTTTATGGCCATTTTCTCTCAATTTTATGGTTTGATTGCCTGATGTTCTGAACGCTCCGCGGGGGAGCGGGGGACTTTTCTTAACTAATATCAATCGTTTTCGATTATTTTTACAAATCAATCCAGTACCAATTTCCAATATATAGAAAATGCAGCCCCGCTCATAAAAAAAATAAAAATGTCAGGACATATTCTGTTTATTTTTAATAAAGAGTTATATGCTGAATTTCAGCTCTTAGTTCAACGGCTTGTGAGATACTCAATTTTTCGCAAAAAATCGGACTTCTACTCCCCCCTAAGGATATGTATTATAATTGTTAGGTTTGTTTATTTTTTTTACCTTCAGTGAAGCAAAGTATTACTTTAATTAACTTCTCAAATCTACTATAGTTTATAAATGAATTATACCACTTTCTTTTCACTGTCAACCTTTAATTGACTTACACCAATACACTCAATTAAACAGGAGCCTTTCTGAATCCCAAAAACTATAACAATAACTATGATCCCACTTGGCATTACCATAAGCCACTAAAATATTAAAAGCCACTCTTTGCTCATCAACCTAACATAACAGTGTCCACTCTCGGATCTTCAACCTTATTATCAACAGCCACGCTTGGCACATAAACCCTAAAATATCAATTGCCACACTGGATCTAACTTTCCTTAACATACAAAAGACTTCAGCCACTTATGGCTCCATTTCTACATCAACACGATTACACATTATTTATTTCTACATAGTAACATCCTTCATTTGTTGTTTCTATTTTCCAACACTTTGTCCGATTATTCAAAATCAACACCATGTCCGGCTAACTAATATAACCTAACACTCTCCCGGTATTGCCAAAAACAAATTGTCAAAAGCACAGTCTCATCCCAATATTCTCCCGGGGATTACCGAAATAAAACAGCAAAAGAATTCAAGGTCTACATAACTACAACAAAAGATGATCTCTTCTTCAGGGCTACAGTCCATCATTTCATCATTTGATTTCTTTCTTTTCTTTTTCAACTCTGTTCAAGTTCATTAATCTTGCCCCTCATCTTCTGCATCTTCCGATCTCTGCACATAAGCTCGGTAAACATACACACTTTTGCTCTCGTCGTTCCCAATAACTACATATTTCTCCGCCCCTTCATCCCTAACTTAAAAATAAAACTTAATTCGAATATGCTTAATTAGTGAATTTATTACAGTTAAATACCACTCACTAGATGCTACAGCTACAACTACGTAACAAAAAATAACAAATGTGAAACATGTTCTGAATTATTTTTTGGATTTCTAACGCTATTATTAAACATATTACAATAGTAAAAGAGGATTGTTCATGAAATAGTATATTTGCTCTTGATTTTTAACTTTTTCATAAGGAAAAAATTAAGACATTATTCAAGTTTTAAACTTCGCACGCTACAAATATGTTGCCCTCTAGGCAATGGGACTAATGTGAAATGTGGACTAATGTGGACTAATATGAAATGCGGCACTGTTAGCGGCGCTGAAAACTTATGATTCGATTCTAATATCGGTTGATGTCGATATCTTTATGTCGCTACGTATTCACCCTGGATGCTAATGGGAGCTTAATTGGACTTGAGTTCAAAGTAGAACTATTCACTTAAGCGACCACGAAACTATGGATTCGATACTAATATCGACCCGTTTCTAGCATTTTTGATATGTAGCCCGACAGTACTCTTTTCCAGACTGTAAGAAATGTAGTTAAAATTGCTCTAGATATATCAGAATTATGTTGAAACACACACATACAGCCACTTTTATATTCTGTATAAATAGAGAGTGAGTGAGCGAGCGAGAGAGAGCGACTCAAGGCATCACCACTCCCACATTGCAAAAGCATATATCAGGAATTGACATAGGCGGAACTAGAGAGGGTCCAGAGGGTGCCGGCTCCCCCTAGAAGCAAAGCTGGCCCTCCCCAGAATTTTTATACTGGATGAAAATAATGTTATTAATTTACCTCAATTTACGCATAACAACTTTACTTATGCTTGCATTCGACATGTTTAATAGTGTCTATATTCGTCCGCCTATCGACTTTTTTTTTTTTTTAATATGGATCTATGGTCTTGTGCCTGAATGTAATAAAATACCTGGACCAATGTGATAGTGGGCAGTATAGCGACCTCTCGACTTGCGCTGTATGCGATTTTTTTTATTTGATAGCTTCATTAATGTAAATTATTTTTGTATTCTTACAAGTAATTCACTTATTGACGTAGATTTTTTTCTTGTTTATATACTGTATGTGTGATAAATCAGTCTTACTGTTATTATTTTATTTACAGCATACTGTAGTAATGTTTGAACAGTTACGATTCTCAGAGCAAATTATTAAGGTACACTAAAAAAACAGAAGGGAAAGAAAAAAGAAGCCGAACTCTTGAACTGCTAAACTGAAGCAATTACGCATATAATACCCATTCAAAAGTCACTATTCAATATCGTTTGTTGCTTTTCCTCCTCCTTCTTAGAATTAGTATTAGTATTATTTATGAACTGAAGTTTGTAGTTACATTCTTAAGGTATAAACTGTAATCAGGTGCTCACCCAGAAATTTTTGTTCAGAGTGTCGAAAGTTGGGAGGGGTACAATATTGCAAGACACAGACACGGCGTTATTCTGCGTCCGAGTGAACCATAAATAATTTCCAAGTACCGTAAGTTGTGCACCATATGAACAATTTTTAGATTTTGCTTTCGAAAAGGGAGTGTATTTGTGCTATGCTAAAGAAAAAAAAAATATGTTCCTGATAACCTGATATTTTAGTTTCTTGCTGTAAAAGTTACATGGGCATCGCAGCAATAACAAGCAGTGTTCGTAGTTTGAGGGAAATTTCCCTAATCTAGAGAAATTCTTGCGCTTACTGATTACCCAATATAAATATTTAAATTTTTCTTTGTTCTTCGGAAATAAACCAATAATAATTTCACTGTTAAGTCAAGTATAGTTTTATTAAGGAAGTGCACATATGTATGTCAAGTCACTAAGATTTCATGCGGTCCAAATTGGGTGGACTTTCCATGAGTGCTCCCTGGTACAGACAAAACACAATCATTAAATATATATATATATATATTTTTTTTTTTTTTTGAGGGTTCGGGTCCGGTGGACCTCTTCGTGGGTGTCCCTTGGCTGTAATGATATTTCCCAACGGTTGACGCTAACGATGTAACTACAACAATATGCTTAAAAGCTCATAATGTAATTCAGGAATATCACAAGTGTTGGTATATTTTCTCTCTCTCTCAAAATATTGTGATCAATATTATTATCAATCAATTCTGCTGGTTGAATCTTTGTTTCATTAAATGTTCGTTGTTTTAATTTTTACGACCACATCTGCTTGTCCATCAGGGCCACTTATCATACGTCCTCCCGAAAATTGTAAGGTGTGTAATTTAATATTTAATTGAAAAGATAATGGGAAACATCTTTTATAGGAAAACGAGTCCCTCAAGTCCGTCTACATGTCTTCTCCCGTATTGTGAATCTGCTTTACTCTAATTGTATTTTTTTTTTAATATTTAAGTCGTTCGGGAAGTTTGCCAACTATATTTCTACCACTGTTTTGTATACCATTGTTTCTGTTTTTTAGTTAAAAATGTTTTGTGTATAAAAGTTTATTGTATTTCTTTGTTCGCAAAGATTTATGTAATTAAACTGCAACATTAGTAAACGACAATGAAACAATTTTACACTTTACTTTAAATACATAAATGAATAAACATTAGCCCATGACTGATTTTTAAAAAGTTAGAACTTTAAATTATGTCACTGCTTGTATATTTATTTGTGTTTCTATAAGATGTAAGAGCAGGGGTAAAAGTAAAGGGGAACGCGGGAGGACACCGTTCTCCCACTTCCAAAACTATATACGGTGCCCCTCCAATTCCTAAAAAATGCAATGGGCAAAAATAGGCACGGGAGACGGCGTGACGTCATTCGTCCCCCTATCTTTTCAGACCCACTTTTACCCCTGTGTAAGAGTAAACTGAGAGCATGACAGTTAACGTTTACGAATAATGTATTTTCGCTCAGAATTGCTCGAGTAAAACAGTAATAGAACCTTATGAGTTTCCATAATTAGATTTTAGGTAGTTATATAGTAGCATCAGAATATAGGGAATATTTTTTAGCAAATTTCTGAAAAATAAATTTTCACTGAAATGTTACACGACAGTGTTGTGTTAGAACTAAATAACTTTGTGTTGATAATGAGTGCGGGGTAAGAAAGACCATATATAACATCATAACAAGGTCTTCTAAAAGATTCTTCTAATTTTTCAGAACAAATGGACCATGCCCCCCCTAGGAAAATATCCTAGTTACGCCAATGGGAATTGAATTGAAAATCTATGTAAAGACTTTCTGCTTTGGCATGCTTCATAAGGACAATTCCAGTCTGCTCACGTGACCTTTGGGGTTCATGAATTTCTTGCGAGCGTTGTGACTTTGGATTCTCTGTTTATACCCTCTCTTTATGCATCGAACAATTTTTCAAGAACGTAAATGGTATTAATTGAGCATAAATGATATTCATTGAACATAATATGAATATTGAGAAGTATCCACTATATGACAAATAGCTGCAAATAACTACACTACATAATTTATTTATTGCTATTGAACGATTTTCCTAACTTGTATTTAACATTCTCATATATAATACAGACCTACTGTGAATACCTACCTATCTCAGATGTTATATTTTAAACATAATAATTACTATGTTCTGCAATGATTATGTTATAGATATATATATATATAACTGATGTATTTTAATGTAATTATTTTATATAATTTTTCATTCATTGCGGAAAATATAATTTTTAAAAAAGCATTGGCCGTGACAGGAATCGAACTCGCAACCTTATGATTTAAAATTCGACAGCTTACCAATGAGCTAACAAAAGGACTTTCGTAAACATGTTTCTAGCAAAACATGTATAACGGTTCTAAAGATAATTATGCCATTCATATCCACTACAAACGCTGTTTTTGTTCTACTTTGACTTTTATTTTAGTACTCAGGCGATAATTATGTTCTATGTTTTAACTTTGAGCATTCTTTTACATGTGGAAAGATTCGTTTACGTATCTAATTATTCAATTACGTATGGAGAGCTAAGTGACAAACAAGCAGTGCTGACATTAATACAAGGTTTCGAAATATTGTATCATTAAGTATTTCAATCAATGTTGCTATTTTTTCTACACTTGGTAACAAGTCTTATTATATTTAAAAGAAGAAAAACACATCTTCAAACTTTTTCCCGATTGCAAAGGCTGGCTTGGAGGTTCGAACCTGGTTTACTTTTTTCCGAAGGTACCCGAAGTTGGACTTAGAAAATTTTTGCCTCAAAACACCAATAACGAATGCGCTCAACCTTTTTGAGACAAGGTGTACGTTTTTTCGCGCATTACTATAGCCAGCTGTTTTACGCGCTATACTAGCCAATTGTGTTAAGCTGGTCACAATATTTATATCAGGGAGTGCAAGGGAAACAAAACGAGCCCTATATCATGGAGTACAAGGGGAACAAAACTAGCCCTGCGGGGCTTCTAACCCGTTCCTATTACTACTATTATTTATCTGCACAAAAGTAAGTAAATCACTTTTTTGACTATTATTTTCATATTATTTTAATTTAAAAAGTGTTACAAAATGTAAAAAAATTACTCCGCCCGGGTTTGAACTCACGCCAAAAGACATTTTCATTAGTAGCTTATTGCGCTCGCCCACTTTTTTTTTTTTTTTTTCATTTTCTTTATTACAGTAGAGTTACATATAAATCATAAAGTACAGTAAGATTACATGAGTATCAGAGAACAGTTCCTTGTTTTCTATTAGTAGAGTGACAGAAATCAGAATACACGATTACATAGTGGTAGAACGTCCAAGGTCAGGGCGTTAGTTATAAGCTTGAACAAGAGCTACATCGAGGAAATGTTCAAATAGGGTTTTTCGTCTGGTTGGTGGAAAATGTCTATATCTGGTATACAAGTAATCCTGGTATTCGGTGATACGGCGTAACTCAGGAGTAAAGATATAATGAACAGTACTCGAGATTAACCACAGCACTGAGTTGTGTTTAGCGTTGGGAAAGAGACGGAAATCAGGAAATAAGACGAGATCACTGGTAACAGAAGCTGGCACTGTACGGCAAATAGTACTGATCATTCGTTGAAACTTCGCCCAAATATGAGGTGCATTACAACAAATTGTTAATCGATGGTCCAAGTCATCGACACGACCACATTTGATACAAAGGGCACTGTCACTGAAATGTAAGCGATGTCGTTTAGCACGAGTGTCCACAAGGTCGTTCACCACAGCGTACCAACTCGAGATTGTCGGTCCAGAAAGGTGAGAGGCAAAGATATTACTCCATACTCTCGTCCATTGTCGTGCGGGGTGCTTTTCGTAGAGGCGATGAGGAGGGAGAGAAAGTTGGCTAAGTAAATACTGGTACAAGTCTTTCACTGAACTAGGCAACGCAGCCGTCAGACTGGCAGTCATATAAGCATAGGAACAAATAACATCACTATAATACCAATAAACATCAGGAATATGGCAGACATTAAGGGGAAATGTATATGAGACAGTGTCATGACAGTAAGAAAGAAGGGCATGGCTGATTCCCGTAAGGCTGGTTGTAAGGCTCTGGAAGCCTCGGAACAGAAACAAAGCCCGAGCTTTTAGACCGACGTGGATAAGGTTGAGACCACCAGCTTTTGGTGAGAGGCATGTGAAGGGATACTTAACTCTAAAGACGTGACCATGCCAAAGAAACCAATTAACAACACTCGTAATGCGTTGAGCAATATCATTGGGCATAGGAAGCAGCTGACACACATACCACAATTTGGATAGAGCATAAGTATTCAGAAAGTATATCCGAGACAATAAGCACAGCTGGCGTGAACGATGAGACTGGAGAATATGCCGGATGCTGTTTACGAGTATCTTATAGTTCACATGGACTGTTTCAGAAATGGTAGAGCAAAATGTGATGCCCAAGATTTTTAACTGAGGCACTACATTAGTGATAAGTGGATACTCAGAAGAAGCTTGTGTGCCAAGAACCAAAAGCTTAGTTTTCGACTGATTGATCTGAGCGCCAGATAATGCGGTGTATTCCATCAAACAGGTATCAAGGGTGCGAATATCACTGCAATCGTGGATGAAAACTGTCACATCATCAGCATAACTGCAGACTCGTAAGGTATGACCATGAAGGGAAAGGCCGGAGAGACGAGCATGAATACTATAAAGAAGAGGGCAAAGAGAAATGGCAAACAAGCTCATACTCAAGGGGCACCCTTGACGCACACTTCGTTTGACACGCACAGGCTCAGTGAGAAATCCATTGATTTTAAGTTTACTTTGAGCATTGTCGTACAAGATACGAATCCAGCGAATGAACTGCTCCCCGAGACCTAAGGTGGAGAGTATACGCCACAAATAATCATGGCGGACGCGGTCAAAGGCTTGATGGAAATCAAGTGACAGGAGAGCATGACAGGCAGAAGAGTCTTCAAGGGTAGCAATAACGTCACGAATGCACTGTAAAAGATGGTAGATCTTCTTGTTTTCAACACACGCATATTGGTGAGGACCCACTAACTTGGCTAAATAGGGGCGTAAGCGGTTGTTCAAGCAGCGAGCGAGAATCTTGTAGTCAAAGTTCAGCAAGGTGATTGGCCTGTAATGGGAAACGGTAGTAGGATGTGATTGCTTCGGTAAAAAGATAGTCACGCCAGCCGCTTTATACGGGGTCCTTGCAGCAGGAGCAAAATGTTCGTTCACTATAGCAGTTAAGGTATCACCAATAAGTGGAAAGAAACGTTTGTACCACTCAGCCGGAAGGCCATCAATTCCAGGAGATTTTCCAGACGAAGCACTCATAATTGCGGTTTGCACCTCTTCTTTGGTGAATGGAGTTTCCAGTGATTGCGCTTCACGTTGATCGAGCACACATGGGAGGCGATCTAAGAAGGAAGATGGTATGTCAACGGTGTCCGATGTGCCATATAAGGTGGAGTAATAGGTGTAAAAAGTCCGCTTAATACCTGCAAAGGTATGGTGGATGTTGCCTTCGTCATCCTTGATGTTCTCAATATATTTGCGTGTACCTCGTTTATATTCTGCCAAGACATGGTAGAGCGACGGTTCTTCTTGAGGGTCGAGGACTGTAGATTTGCTGCGGATTTTCGTTCCTTCCATGCGACGGCGGGTCAGACACAACAATTTAGCTTGATACTGCTTCATGAGAGGTAAGGCAGAAGGGTTATGGAGAACAGCACTTTTAGCATCAGCCAAACAACGATAGTAGAAATGGAAAAGAGTTCGGTGATCACGCTCCCGCTCAGCACAATACCAGCGACAAAAGCTGGCAACACGTGGTTTGAGATATTGATACCACCAATCAGTAACAGTCCGAAAATGTCTCTGCTGGGTTAACCACTTCGTCCACTTGGTTATAAAAGATTCGCAAAATTCGTGATCCTCAAGAAGAGAAGTATTAAAATGCCAATAACCAGGCCCGCGTTCAACCTTGACATCAGGTATACGCAAGGTAACAATATAAGCACAATGATCAGAAAATATGGTAGGCACAATTTCAGCGTCAAATATGTTGCGAATCAGCATGGGACACATGTACATGCGGTCGATGCGAGAAGCACTATTACGGCTAACATAAGTAAAGGTTTGGTGACGTGGAGAGGTAGACAGCCAGCTATCTTGGAGATGAAGACCTTGTGTTAACTCCTGCAGGGTCGGACTATAATTAAACCCCGGAGACTGGTCTCCAGGATTTAAAACACAGTTAAAATCACCAGCAAGAAGAACCATGTCACTGTTGGGGAGAATGCAGGAAGCCACATCAGATGCAAAGAAATTGTTACGAGCCACACGTGCCTGAGAGCCACTAGGAGCATACAGGTTGAGAAGGTGAATATTACCGAGCCGACCACTGATAATACGGCCAGTTGGGTGTAGTAAGATAGGGGAAAACTGAACATGATGCTGAGCAACAATTGCCGTTCCAGTGCCAGTGACAGTAAAATTATTGTAAACAGTAAAATTAGGACCAAGGTCTAACACTTCCAATCCAACTTCTTGCAATAATGCTATATCAATATGTGCTTGTTGTAAAAAGTCACGCAGCGAGAATAGCTTGGTATTACTATGTAAATTATTAATATTAATAGTGGCAATC
The DNA here is from genome assembly GCF_964235325.1 of Thermobia domestica. Taxonomy (NCBI): domain Eukaryota; kingdom Metazoa; phylum Arthropoda; class Insecta; order Zygentoma; family Lepismatidae; genus Thermobia; species Thermobia domestica. Next base: position 306,819,225 of record NC_137455.1, read on the forward strand.
TTCAATGTCATTGAAAAAAGAAGGAACCATACATAGAAATGAGAAGTGGGCATGACAGGCACGCTCACATCACAGAACTTTCAAATAGGCACTAAAAACAAGGGCGGAGCACAGAGATTAAAAAAAAAAGGAAAACAATAACACATTTGTCACAATTCGCACTTAGCACCAGCACTGCAATACACACACACAAAAAGCAAACATCAGTATCAAGAAATGTGCCAAAGGAAACCAGGATTACCTATAAATATTATAGCATCAGAGTTGATTCTGCGAGGAATCATCTGGTTGAGAGTCAACAGCAGCAGGGACAATTGGAATATCAACGTCAGGAAGGATCTCAGCCTCTTCTTTATTTTTCTTGAACAGTTTGTCACTGAGTTCTTGGCGTCTCGAACGTTTAATTCGAGACCGTTCGCCAGTACCAGAAGCAGAAGTAGGAGAGTTCACACTAGCACCCACGACTGGAGGTTCCACAACGAGAGGAGAAGCATCAGTATTAACAGTGGAAGGTGACAAATCGTTCTCACCATCGACACTTTCTAGGTTGCCAGGTCCGAGCACGCAGGAAACCACAGAGACCGCCGGCGCCATAGAGCTGGTAGAAATTGGCAAAACATTCACAGAAGGGAGAGTTCGTGCACTGAACGCACTATCACTGGTCGTCATACCTGTGGTGGGTAAAGCCGAAGAAATCGCAGGGGCCAACCGGACGTCGGGAGTTGACGCCGCTGTAGCAGAAGTATGCGGAGAATCACTGACGACCAAAGATGACAAGGATGAGGAGACTATCGGTGGACGATCAGCGACAGATGTCGATAAGCTGCGCTGTGCGACAGACGGAACTGAAGAAACATCATCCGGAGGGATGGCAACAGAGGGGAGAGGGGGGTAGTCGCTATCCTGAAGACGAGGTGCATGGTGCTCATGAAGATTATCTGTTGTTTGAGGAACATTAATGTCCATGGAGATCTGATGGGACTGAGGTGCCTCAGATTGCAATAGGTTGGGAACCCGATCCTGAGACGTCACTGGTAGGCTGGAGAAGTGAGGAACAAAAGAATTCACTGCAGCATCCAAACTAGTAGTAGAAGGGACCAATTTACCCGCATAACTATTAGAGCTGCGAGGTGCATTATTGGGACGTTGGGGACATTTTGAATGTAAATGCTGGGTACTGTGACACCGTATGCAAGTTTTCTCCTGTCCAGGATAAGTGACCCAGTAACGGTGCTGTTGAATCAGTACGAATGATGGAATCGATTTCTTTAATTCCATTCGTAATAATTTCCTCCCAGTTCGAATTTGGTAAACATGGTCACTAGAATATAGTTCATCATGAATATTATAAATAGTACCATACTGACTCATTACATCCTTAATGGTGTCATTGGAGAGTTCCATAGGAATTACATGTAAGCGCACAGTAACAACCTGAGTATCAGCCCAAGAAATCCGTATATCATATGTGCCTGAGGGATCAGTAAATTGAACTACACCACTAGTGTCATTCAAAACTTGTTCACATAACGCGAGAGACGAAAGTTTGAGGAACACACACTTACGGTAAATATCCATTTCAAGACTCAAAACCTGTTCAACAGGAAAGGCAAAACGATCATATAACCATTCATGAATTGTCAGAGAGGTAGGCCGCTGGCTAACCGCTCCGAAATCAAATTTCAATGTATTCACTCGACGTGTAGACATATTCCAGTTATTCGCAGTCACAAACCAAGGAAAAAAAAAACACACCAAAACTGTCCCGCCGAAAGATCCACAAAAATTACAGTGAAAAAAAAACACGAAAAAAAAGAAAAAAATGCTTCACTTAATGGGTGAGTTTGACTCAGTTCACACAACACAAGCGTAGCAGCAGAGAGCACAGAGAACGTGTTTACTCGACAACGTTCACAGCGCGAATACCCCCACTCGGCCACTAGTTTTATTATTACCTTCTTGAAAAATACAAAATGGACTCAACTAGCTGAGTCTAAACAAGAAAAGCACTAGACATAAATACAAAAATCATCAAATCTGGGTCTACAACTATAAAGGCAGAGAACTAGAAATAAATAAATGCATATTTAAACAATAATAATAATAATAATAATAAGAATAAGAATACTTATTTAAAAAAAAAAACACGAGAGAGGAACGTTAGTTCATGACAAAAGCACTTCTAAAAACCTACTAAAAGAAATCCTTTCCTGCTGCGGAGAATAACATTTCCGGCGTGTACGTTGAAGAAAATCAAAGTAAGTGCGTGCATCCAGTAACGTGATATGCCGCTGGAAATATAGTAAAGTGCTAGCTAGCAGGAAAAGCACTGTACGATGCTTAGTGGGGGGAAAAAAATGAAAGTCCGGCAGAAGCAAATGATTAATGTGAAACTGTGCACTCGGACGACGAGTGATACGACCCACCATCACCTGCAAGGCGTTCCATATCACTGGCGCTCCCTCACATGTTGTAAACCGATGCGCCAAAGTGTCCTCAGAACGACATATAGTACACAAAGCATCAGGTGCTCGTTGTATAGCATAAAGCCGCGCACGTGTTGGGGTAAGTTGATGGACTACTTGAAACCATAACACTTGCATATAGGAAGGTAAGATTGGGTTCCAAATGTTAGCCCAAACTTGCTGCCACTCTATATGTGGAAACTGTTGTACTACTCGTAACTGAGTCGGCTGAGAGGACAATGTGAAGAGCACAGAATATAATGAGCGAGCATTGTGCTGCTGAGGGACCAAAGGCACCCCGGCATAAATCCAATATCGAATAAAGATCAAAACATATTTCGGACACTGATCGGCAAATTGAATAAAAGGGGGATTGACAGGGTGAGCGTACTCCGGCCAAAAACAACTAAACCAATGGTTCGTAATAGAATCGACGGATGAAAGACCAACGTAGGAATCTGCCATGAAGAGAGTTTGACATTTGAGACGGATATGAACTAAACCGAGACCACCGCGGGAACGTGAGAGATAAATGGCAGTTCTGGGGATGCGAAAATAGTAACCTCGCCATATGTGCCAAAGGAACAGAGATTCAAATCTTTTGGCGTAAATCTCAGGGAGGGGAAATACCCGAGCCCTATACCACAATTTAGTTGCCACGTAGATATTGATAAATTGAATGCGATGCCATAAATGAAGTCGACGAAAGCGGAGGGTGAAGAACAACCCTCGAATTTGCGTAAGGAGAGGTTGCCAAACTTCTTCATAATGGGGAGTGGGAAGGGACGTGAAAGGAATCCCTAAAATTGTTAAGGATGTCACATGCGGTATAGGCTGCGTACCTGGGGTAGGAGAGGGTAACTGAAAGCCGTGAAATTGTAACACTTGAGTTTTCTTTGCATTAAACTGAAGGCCAGAGCAACGCGAGAATCGTTTGAGAACCGGAAAGACACCCTGAAGAGCAACTGCGTCGACCCCTGTGATAGTCAGATCATCAGCGAGCCACGAAGACCGACTGCAAATATGGTTTGATTTTTGCTATTTGAATGCAATGTGGCAAGAAATGGATAACGCCAACCAATCAGAACTGCGTTTTTCGTTCCTACTTCCGGGAGCATTACTCTCCTGAGCTAGACCGGTCGTACGATATATGCGTCGAGTAGAAAACTTTAAGACGGTTTTTCTACGTCATTTTTGCTCATTGCGCTCTGCCAGTTTGTAATATTAACTCTTTAAATGTGCACTACCGCCTTCCAAAAAATAGTTCTGAAGTTCACTTACCAAAATGTGCCTTTTCCTTGTGAGTGAGCTATTAATGGCCTTCTGTCCAGTTACCTCACCATTAAAGTGAAAATGACATAAAATGAGCGAAGGCAAACAGTACTTTCACGTCATTTATTTGTCCATGTTTTCTTTGTAGAAAAGTTATTGGATAATTGGCTGTAAACAATATTTCCCACATAGTTTGAAATAATTTGATCAGTCCGTCATTGTAGTAAAGGGCCTAGCGGAATAAGCATGTGAAATCTGCATGAGGAATTTCTCATCTAGATTCTAAAACAAACCAAACAAAATCTGGATAAGACTTAACATTTTACATTCGAGACGGGACAAGGCTAACTCAAATTATCGTCTCGCTTTGGAGATGAGAATCCAGACGAGGCGAAAAGTATCGTAAATATTTCTCGTCTTATCTTGATTCTCGAAATAGTGTATGCCACTCTTTCAGTAACAATTGCTCTGTAGACTTAATCTTATACGTTATTTTGTTACTTTGTATTTCAGAGCTAACCGAATTACGGTCTGTGTATATACTGTTGTAGCAAAGTTTTTATAATTGCATCTGCATATTCTACAAGTTAGTTTATTATTAGTTTAAAACTTTTAATACCGTTATTAATATCCATAATAATAATAATAATAATAATAATAATAATAATAATAATAATAATAATAATAATAATAATAATAATAACAATAATAATAAAATTATTATTATTATTATTATTATTATTATTATTATTATTATTATTATTATTATTATTATTATTATTATTATTATTATTATTATTATTATTATTATTAGCTGCGGCCCTCCACTTTACTAGTAAAGACGGTTATGGCCCTCAGGCTCATTATAATTGGACACCAGTGGTCTAGATGGATGTAAGGCGGTCATAACGAGGAGGTCGCATCCCCGCTGTAAGTCCTCAGTTTGAGGAGAAGCATTACTGTAACACGTCTGAAATTATTGCATAAAAATCACTTCAAAACAACATTTTGAAATTGAAAGGACGAAGCAGTTTATAGATAGGGATGGACGCGAGACGAGACATGTGAAATGCTAAAGTCTCCTCTCTTGTTTCGCAAAAATATTTGTGTCTCATCTCTTGTCCATCTCCATCAATAAATCAAAGACTTTTACATTTTTCAATTTTCTGTGAAGAAATGCCCTCATTCAGCACTCAGGCGGGAATTCATTTCTCAGTAAAATAAAAAAAAAAAACAGGTACCTATATCTTCAGATTTCGGTTTGGAGGCGGTATTAACTGCAGCAAATGAAGTTTCGTCACTGCAATTCCATTATCCGACATTTTCTCCCTATGGATATGTGCCTGTCTTTACTGGTATTTCTAAACCTTATATCAGTAACGAATTTAGAAGAAACCCTTTTTTAATAATCTCGGAATTGGGGGAGAGGAGTGGAGTTTTTAAACATAGATATAATTAACAGTATTTTTTTCGGTAGAAATTCCACACTTTACGGACTTCAGCCCAGAAACTCCCTTCCTGTAACCGCCACTGCTATATATAATAATAACCTACAGTATAATTCTCAAATAAATATGAATAACGTATCTGACAGTCAAATTTTAGTTGCTATTTTCTTTCATTCTCTATTTAAAACGCGTCTATTATGATGTTTGTGTTTCTTATACAATATTGCTGGATTCCTCACATGTTCTATTCATATGTCTTTCATAATCAAATTTAACAGTGCAGCAAGACCTCTCGAGTATAGACATACAGAATCCTCTGCAGACGAAATTTTCAACAAATGAAGATTTTATTCCGTGCAGCGCTTCAGGGAAAACCAAAGAGAACATAATGCACAGCGATGCTTCCCCTGAACATCTATGTGAAAACATACTTGGTTGTTTATCATCGTGATCACTAATTCACCTTCGCGGTCGACCTCTAGATCGCGATGTAGCGTACATCTTCGGCATGATCGTACCCATTAGAATCTATGTGTTTCAAATTCACATGGGTGTTTGTTCCAGTGAACAGTGCCAGTATCTAAGCACTGTGTTTGTGCCACTACCGAGGGTGCGACCGCGACCTATACCTCGACCTCGATCACGAGGTCTCTTCGGTAACATTTTACCGATATATGAACATTTTCATATAATGTAACAATGTTAAAATGCCATACTGTGTTGTTACTCGTAGGGATGGACACAAGTGAGTTCGAGCGAATTTTCTTTGAAACTCGATTCTACTAGAAACAGACATCTTTGAGTTCGAACCGAGAACTATGCTCGAAAAATTTCCTCCAATTCGATTCGAATTGGAGTCGAGTCGAGCTAAATCCGGTGTGTATTTTCGAGTACATTCTTCAAGTATATTACATACACAGTATAATTATTATCAATGACACTACTACTACTACAACTTTATTATTATTATTATTAATTATACAACTCTGTATGTAAACATGAAAGATAGGCGGTTTGTATTTGAAAACTAAGAAACTAGTTAAATGAGAACCTCGGTAGTCGTGAAGTCTAGGAGTCAAGGACATTGTTCACTAGCTTCTGAATTTGGGTTGAGGGTCTAAGTTTAGTATTCGGTCTCGAGCCAAACACTGCTAAAAGTTATAGGGCAGTGTTGAATTCAGACATTTTCACCCGGGGCGGGAATGTCAACTCCTCGGGGGGGGGGGGGCGGTTATTTTTCTGTATTTTTGCAAGAAAGCAGCAGCACATTTAACAATTCCATTCACATACACATCTTACCTAATATTGAGACTAATTGCTGATAAATATTCAATGTGGAATTATAATTAAAAAAGAAAAACAATCGTTTGATTTCATCTAAAGCATTAAATAAAGACTGACAAAAATATTTTAGACTAAACTTTAACTGCTATTTACAGTAGCTATTTTTGTTATTATTTCCTATATTCAGTAGTTATTGTTTGTTACTAATGTAGAAGTTTTTAAAAAGATTTAAATTAACTCAAATATTTTTCGTCCTAAAACAAACACACACAAAAATATATTAACAAAAAGTTATCATTCTTTCTCACACTTATGATTCTAAATCAAGCATATTAGCCTTGGTTTCTTCGCTGCATACACATCAATTGTTTAGTTTACGAAATCTTCAGTAGGATTAGTGCCGTGTCGTGGAAAATCAGCGCTTGGCGCGAGAGTATACGACGGCACCCCCGTATATATGAGTGAGGTCGAGAGACCAGCCACAAAGGTGAGAAAATTTTAAAAAGTAAACCCTGCTTTTCCTTGATTTTGAGCACTTTTCATTACTTTTTTTCTTTTATTTTATATAATATGTGCACATGTGTTTTATTTCTCTGTTTTTCTTTTCCTCTTTTCTTTTCTTTTTCCCTCCTGAATTTTTCACCCCTTACTTCGGCGCCCGGGGCCGTCGCCCCGCTTGCCCCTCCCCCATGGCATGGCTCTGAGCAGGATCTTCATCACCTTCAATAGCGATCTTTCACTTATATACTAGTATCATATTGATAAATTCTATATAAGTCTCTAATCCAGGAGGAATAACTGTTCCTCCCTGATCCCACTAAATGACGTCCTCTGAATCTCTACCTTTAACTTAATTATTTTTAATTAAAGAAAGGTATGTTTACTTTAACAATCGTAAAACACATTTACGTCTGTTACTTCCGATGCGAGAAATGTGATTTAGGTGCCCTATTTCAAATAATGCAAGAACTGTACATTTTCAAGAACTGAAGTCTGTTGACATCAGAGATCATATGGAATGATCGAAAGATCTTCCCTATCTTTCCTTTCCTATCTCAACCTATGCTAGTGCTACCTACAAATATACAATATAGGGCGAGAGTATAGTACCTACTAAAATACAAACCTTTCTTCAACAGTTGGCAATTTCATGTTCTGCCAAACTCGGTCATAGCGTTAAGAAATACAAGTTTTATTGGCTATTTGGTATTCTATCTTAGATGTTACATGTTTAATATTTATATAGAATGGGTCTGCGTCATTTATGTGTATATTGAGAGATTGGATTTCGTCTGCACGTGCACGGAAAGAAAGCAAATAATTATGTGAAGTAATTTCTACATTTTGTGACTGAAATTCTTTGAGTTTCTCCGGGGGGGAATGCATTTTCTTCGGGGGGAGATTCCCCCAGGCTACCCCCTGGCACTGGCCAAATGTCTTCACAACTGCTCGGTCCGGGTTTAGAATTGTCAACGATTCGACCAGCTCGGCTCACAGCTCATTCACTATCGACCCGAACCGAGAAGTGAGCCGATCGAACAGCTCACCCAACGACTCGGCTAGAGCCCTCTTCTCAGTTGAGCCGAACCGAGCAGATGGCTCATCCCTAACAAGCCAGCTCGAGCTGATGGTTCACCCCAAGTGAGCCGGCTCGAGCCATCTTCTCAGTTGAGCCGAGCCGAGCTGAACTTGTTATGAAAAATCTCTTGTGGTTTCGCTATCGAGACGAGACGAGATGCGAGCAGTGTCCCATCTCGTGAGCTACTCTAAAAAGTATTCCATATTACTGTTAAGCTTTCATTTCTCATGGCTTTCGTTTTCCAGTGTAATCAGGCCATGATTTCAAGACGAGTTAAAACGAACGAACCATTTATCAAACTTGACTGAACCCGAAACTCGACGCGAAAGACTGAATCGGTTCGGAACTCGACTCGAGGTTATTACCTTTGACTTGACTCGGAACTCAATTTGAATTCGAGTCGAGTAGAGTTTTAACTTGACTCGTGCTCATCCCTATGCGTTAGAAAAAATGGTTTCTTATTATTATTCTGCTAAACTAATTATATAATAATAACAATGTTGTTATGCAAAATTAAAAATACAGAATATAGAGAAACATTACACTATAACTAATAAAATGAGAACACATGAACTGGGAAGGAATCAAAACTTGCCAGTAACTCTTAAATCGATACATGCTTTTTAAAGCTAATTTCAAACTCTATAATCAACGGGACTCTAGGATAAGCAAACTGATCTGAAAGAACTCCAATATTACATACCATCAGCAAACTATTTTCTAGTAATAAAGTAGGCCTGCTCATCAGAACACAGTTTCTTCATATTAACCCCTTACTATAAATCGTTAATTATGGCACCCTAGTTGTTGATAAATATTTTCCGCCGGGGCAGTTCAGACTGTTTACTTTTAAATTCTGTCCACTACCATCCTCAGCTCTTAAGAAAAAAAGTATTCTTTCAAATGTTCGAACGGTAAAATATTTTTTTTTCTCCATCTTTATAAAAAAAAACCACCAATCAAAGTAAAATAGACTACCAGTATCATTGCACTCCTAATTCACTCACTGAATGTATTGATTTGGAGCTGTCAAAATCTACGACGAAATCTTCCAGGTGCTTGCAATCAGTACACGTGGCACTATAGAACTTTATAACCAATGCCCCCAATTTTCTTCGTGCAGTTGAAACCAATTTTCCTGCGACCTGTTGCACAACGACAATTAGTCTAGTGGTCTACGTGTTGAACTGCTGAGCCACACGACGAGGGATCGAATCTCGGAGAAGGCCATGAAAATTTTATTACTTGCACAATTATACATTTCTCCCATAATACAATGAGCATTCAAACAGTTTATGCTTCCTTGGAAAAGTAAGAATTTACTTCAAGTTAAACTTGTCAGCAGTGAAGCAAACGAATTGGGCTCACGGTTGTCCGAATACCTGACTATTTGAATAAATCATACAACACGCCTTTAGTATGGACTTAAAGAGCTTTCTGATACATATAAAGAAATCTCACTAACCTAAAATCCTTACGAAATAGGACCTACCAGAAGCTTCAACACCACGTCTGCGTCATTTCGGTGAACTCTGTATCGAAACTTCCTATATAAATTTCACTCACGTGACGTCTAGTTAGTTGATCGTACTTGGTTTGTTAGCTAACTATATTGTAGGGGTATAGACGAAAAATATGCAAAATCCATTTTTCAATTTTGTCAGGAAACAAAGAAAATGTGACGCCTTTATGTTTCAGAATTGTTGTGCGTTTTTTTTTTGGAGGGGGGGGGAGGGTAGATTTCACTCATCTCCTGTAAATAGTAACTACTGCTGTTAACAGTTGCTTTCTTTAATTTTTCATTTACACATCTTATCCTCTTTCAAGTTCAGTTCTACATGCCATTCCATTTAGTTTCATATATTCTGTTCGATTACATACACATTCCTCAATCCCTTATAATAGGTTCAAATTAACAAAACGGTTCTCTTACTTTCTTTCTAATAATGATGATTTAGATTGCACGAAAGTTAATTTTAAATAAATATACAACCAATTTGTTAATTACTACGAGCATTGAGTTCTTCCTCATTGTGTGTTAATATATATTCTTTAGTGTTTACATTCTAATAATAATAAATATTTATGCCAAACTTAGATATAATTGCAGTATACGAAGGTTAAGTGGGTAATAAAGCAGTTTAAGCCAATATCTTACTTCAATCTCTATCGTAGATTACAATTATCGTTAAAAGAAATTGAATATTCGTATCCAAAATTGATTTTATCTAGGTAGGATGGATAGGGATGCGCACGAGACAAGATTTGAGGCTGTCTCGTCTCGACAATATGCTGTAAAAGTGATGTCTCGACTCGAAAAATGTATATTTTTCTATTGGAAGAGCTGTGTCTCGACTCGAATTTTGTCAGGAAAATTGTGTCTCGACCCGACTCTGTGCATCCCTAAGGATGGACAGTTTGAAGAACACAGTATTCCAAAGCTGACGGGGTAACCAACTACACCATTACGCAACATCTATTTCAGATACAACCATTATTATACACTTCATTTTCACAAGCTTCTTCTTATAATAACTATATCGATTTCCTACTTAAATTCAATTATAGATAATTTTCTTATGTAGCAGCTAATATTCATGCTATACAGTATAAAACAAGTACACATTCAATGTAAATAAATAAAAATGTAAGATATTACAGATTACTGGCATTGCGATTTAATACGATTTTAAGCAGTACATATTTTCTAAATAATTGTTCAAATTCTTTATAAGAATCCAGATTATGAGGTACCCTAAGTTTTTGTAATGCAAAAAAATACATAAAAAAATACTATATATATATATATATATATATATATATATATATATATATATATATATATATATATATATATATATATATATATATATATATATATATATATATAGGTGTATCTTATGGGTCTTCCGGTCTTGATCCCCCCCACCGAATTTTTATGTTTATTCAAATAAAATATTGTAAAGTAAATGAAGTATCTTGTAGAATGTTCACATTTCCAAGAATAAAGTTAGCAAAGCCCCCCGAAATATATATATGAATAATTTTCATTTTGGACGTGTGGTATTAGGTATTCAACTGTGTTCATATTCTCACTTTTAGCGTTTTCGTATATTAATTATGGACATGGCGGGCTAGTAAATGGGACAGGGATTTACAAAGTGACAGTTTGTCGGATAATGTGTTTCCAATCACTTCACAGTAGAAATTTATATTTATAAAAAAGTTCTCATATATTTAAAAAAATAGGAAGAGAAACTTTAACTTTCCTCACGGAGGCTCTAACCCTCGCCCTTCGTTTCAGAAATGTTAGTAGCAGTACCAGTGGCGTATTTACGATTTTGTTTCGGGAGGGGCTTTCCTAACTTTCGGGGGGGGGCTTTGCCTGGAAATGTGAAAATTCTGCAAGATATTTCATTTATTTTACTGTACTAAGTAAGATTTCGGGGGGCTTAAGCCCGGAAGCCACCCCCTAAATACGCCACTGAGCAGTACTAAACCCGCTTGACCACAGGCACAACTTACAAGAGATTGTGTTATAATATTGATAATGGAATCACCACGTTAAATTTAAGTTACAAATATGCATAATTGCAATTATTATGAATATCTATTCAAAGTAGTTTACCTAAAGCATACAAGAGACTTCCTAAAAAAATAGGTACAAAGTTGAATAACACAAATAAGCTATTAGTAACATACATTTTCCATAACTCGTAATTTTCCACCTTAAAACAAACCTGAAATCGGGTTTATTTCCTGTTGGTAACTTTTTCGTGGTAAATCATCCGCAGCGGAATGATGTCCATCCTTCAGCCAACAAATAACTAACTCGTGTACTTTGAGCTTGTCTAGCGGTGGGCCATTAACATTGATGAACAACAAGTTAGACAACGTTTGAGCACTTAGTCTATTTCTAATATCAGTCATCTGTAAATTCATAAGGGGAAATCCCCGTTCGCACTCTGTCGTGGAAATTGATAATACTTCTACCCGATTTCTGCAACTCCTCATCGACAATCTGCTTCTTAGACTTAAGTATGATAACGATTTTTCTTGGTCAGTTTTTAAATATTCAGCAAGAAGTATAATTTCTCTATCACCATACAACATCTTTTCCATATCGACCATGTCAGTTGGCTATGTTGACTCATGGAGAACAGAAACTTCATCTACCACGCCTTCGATAGGGAATCTTGTGAATAAATTATCAATTAAAGCCTGATAAATTGATGATTTCTTACTTGTTTATAAATTTAATTTTTGCAATTACACATGAAGGTTTGATGCCATTACCAAGTTCCCTCCTCCGTCTAGAAAGCGAAAGGGAACCGAGGTTCCTGGAGTGTTCAGAGGTGAATGGGAATTTCCCTCTTTCTTCCCCTTCAATTACTACACTGTTGTTTGCCATGTGCCAAATTACGATGAATTTAAATTAAATTATCATAGTATAATTATTTCCTTCTTGAATTATCAATACTTTTCAGTGGAAAAAAGGATGAAATTTGAAAGTTCGAAATCAAGGTAAGTAGACCAACGTAAAGGGAAAAAAGTGTAAAATTTTCCATATAATTATGCGTACAATCCAAACTTAAAATTTTCGTGTAATTAAGCTTACAATACAAATTGTATGCCTATTTTAGTCACAAGTTTTGGGTTGATTGCCCTGTGCTGTAAGCGCTCCATATAATAAACATAAGCTTCAGCAATTATTATAGTAGAAAGCAATGTATATATGAAGCCAAGCACTGTATTTTTTGTTTCTGGTTTTTTTTTACTTAAATAACCGATCGTTTTCGATCATTTTTACAAACCAACTTACTAACAATTTTCCATATATAGAAAGTGCCCCCCCCTCACATAAAGGAGAATTTTAAAAAATTCTATTACACATTCTGTTTATTTTCAGTAAACAATTAATACACCGAATCTCAGCTCCGTAACTTAACGCCGTGCGAGATACTCATTTTTTTTTTCGCAAAAATTCGAATCCTCACTACCTCCTTAGGATATCATGCATTATAATGAAAGCAATATAACATCCCAGTTTGGATTAAGGCCTAACTATATACCAAAAGTCATTTCATTTGACTTTGCAATTTGACCGTGATGATCAGGCAACATAGTTAAATTCAATTTTTTTATATAATAATTTATATATTACAGTGATTCAAAAAATATTTTTTCCAGTAGTTAGCTCCTCTAAAAACTCAGAGATCTCGAAAGCCAAGTAGTAGTGTAAGTCCTACTGCTATTATTACAATTAAAAATAACAATATCCAAAAGTGTCTGAAGTTCTTTTTTCACTTAGATATACTCACCTCAGGTAAGTGGGACAGAAACAAGTGGAAAAGGATGGGAAATGAAGGTCTAGAAAGTAAAACCAAGACAAATTTACCAGTCTTCAGAAGATACTGTCTACAATGCAGTGAGCAGCGAAGGTCGGTAGATCATACTGAGTCGGTGGGTCGCAGTGGGTCATGGTGGGTGGTGGGTCGCAGTGGGTCACGTTGGGTAGTAGGTCGCAGTGGGTCCCGGTGGATGGTGGGTCGCAGTGGGTCACGGTGGGTGGTGGGTCACACGCTGTTGACCCACGACCCACTGACCCACTCAGAAAACTTGACCCACTTGACCCACTGACCCACTCCATCTCTGGCAAATAGTAATCGACAAATGCAATATATTGTGGTAATTAATGTATTGTTAAGACATAGTAAGAACATTTAGGATCCGACTCAAAGTGTGTATCTATATGGGATCGAAATCTATATGGGATCGAATTATTTTGTTAAACATAAACAAGGCAAACGCGTAAGTGCAGAAGAAAAGCAAATAGTTTATCAAACGATATCAACGTTGTTCAATTCACTTGAAGAAAATTAAGACTTTAAGTAGCTAATTTTCGTGTTCTCATAAAATAGTATATATACATTATTTATTTATTTTGTAGTACTGAAGTTACTATTTGTATGTTCGCATGCTATATAATGTAAGAAAGCGCATCAAGAAATTGAACTTAAGTAGGAAAAGTACTATCTGTTTTCATTGATATGTGGCGTAATGATTTAGGTAATAGATGAAAGAGAAATAATCTCCCATGATGATAAATATGCTTGCTGTTACATACCAGAGCCATCTCTTTATCGTTGATAATTTGACACAATTTATTGTAGTTTTATCTGTAATCACAATTTGGACAAAAATAACAATGTTCAGTTGTTCTTAAAGGAGGGAGGATTATATAGTATTGGGTATTTTGCCCCATATAGCTGCAATTGTGTGAGAGTGAGACGAGTAATGCACATCCCAGTGGCAGAAATATATGCATGCACGTGCTGCAGCAGAAATATTGCGGGAAACAGAGTAAACAATTTCCTCTTCACCAATCAGCAGTCTTGCCCGCAGTGATACAACGTCAAGTTACGCGGTTTGTTTTTAAAGGGTGCAAAGGACTGTGAAAAACGCTTTAGACACGGGGAATTTGGTTAGCTTTCCCCCTTAGAAATAAACGTTTCGTAAGTAACAAACGTTCTATGTCTGCCTACCTTTCTGTGTGGCTCTGTGGATGAGTGAGTAGAGTCATTGCTTCGTAATGATGAGGTTGGTGGTTCAAGTCCTGCCCAGGCCAGTCCATTTTTTTCATTGTTTGTTTCCCATATCTGATGATGTTTCTCCCCCTCTGTAATCATCTGATACTCTTAACTGAGTTCTCCACTTGAATTCAACAATTGGTAGTGAGATGGTCTCAGGTTCGGGTGAGCTTTTACATGTCTATTTACAAAATCAAAATTTTCGACAAAATATGGATGCTATCCGATCATTTTGTCTCAAATTCTAAATTTGTGCATGTGACTGTATCTCTGTTTCATCATATTTGCATCTCTCGTTTTCCAAAGTCATCAGCTATAACATAAGATGGTTTGGGAGCAAAGATTGAAAAGTGCTATACCATAAAAGTGCTATTCCAATGGGCTCACTCTCACTAAGCATTTGATTAAATGTATGTGTTTTCACACTGATGGAGGGGGGGGGTTATCAGCTCTTCCTACCCTCCTGAAGTGACAGGATATTTATTCAGACTCTGCAAAGTAATTTCAGATCAAGCGACAGAAAGAGTGTTCATTCCAACAGCAACAGGATTGGACTTCATTTTTTTGTTTCAACTTATCTCCACAAATAGAACAAATATCAAGTAATATGTTTGCCATAAGAAGTAGATTCATTTCATTTTGAGAAATGATGCTGTAGACGATAGTGGGAATTTCGCCTAAGTGTAAGGGAATTTTCAGTGCCTGGCGTTTATGCCACCCGCCTTCCTTTACAGCTAATTTGGTTGCATACTCCCCGGCAAATGCTTCAGACTCAACTGGTGGAGCACTTTAGCCGTAAACCTCCATATGGCTGTACCATTTAGAAGTGTCTTTCGCTGTACATCGTTTGAGCAGTAATATGCAGGCGAAAGTTTTTTTTCTACGCTCTCAGGTGCGTGGACAGAACGAAAAAAAAGGGGAGTTGTCTAAATGTTCGATGGAACCACAAATTGTCGCGATCGTTTATACATCGTTTGTGCAGAAATGTGCAGGTAAAATTTTCGTTTGTATTAAATAATATACGGATGTTAGTGTTTTTAATATATGCGATCAAGTTAACCGGTTTGAATAAGGGTTGCTGAGTTTGAAAATGGTACCTAATACACTAGTCGAAAAAAAATTCCTTTTCTCTGGCACACTTAAGAAAATACCTGATTCTAATAGAACTTCTCACGTAGAATTCGAATCTGCAATGAGTTTTTCTCTATCACCCTCAGTTTTCCCGTGACAGAGGCGTTTTCGGAAAATTTCCCCTCAAATTTCTTTTCTTTTTCTTTTTTCTTTTTTTAAAAACCATTTTCATACTTGTAGCTTGGGTACGTTAGGTATATAAACACACACATTATATTGTATGTTAGCTTGATTTATACTTAGTAAGCCCTCTAAGTAGCATTATTCTATCTAGAGAAATAAACATATTTATATAAAAATATGCTATGTGTACTGTTCATTTTACAATATTCATTAGTGAAGATAAAATCACATATAACTTCCATTACAATATAAGCACGGTTTATATTTAATTGGATTTTAAATAAAACATATTTTCAATGATGTATACACCGTGTCAGCATTTTATATCTACTTAATAAATAATACAATAGAAGTGAGTGGTATCTTCTTAATAAATGGACACTTACTTACCTCAACTAATATGTTTTAGTTGTCGACTTTCTTCTGTGTTTGGTTTCTTGAACATCACTTTTAAGTGTCCAACAGTAATCAGCTAGCATTTTTGAACTTCACTGTCACAGGTATCTCTTCTCCATGGAGGAATTGTCCTGACGAAAATTTTCCCCATACTCATCACTAACAGCACCAAGGTTTTCAGGAAAGAAATGCAGGTGGGAGTCTAGAAAGTGAACTTTAAGTGACATGTTGCAACCCATTTCATTGAATGATTGCGGGAAATCACTCACAATTTCACGGTAATTTGGGGCGTTCTTGTTTCCTAAAAAAATCTCCGTTAAACATTTAAATGGACACCAAGCTGCTTTCTCAAACAGAGTTAAGAGATCCTCAAATTTTTGGTCACGAATCAAACATCTTATTTGGGGGTCTGCAAAACTCCCTAGCGTCACTAACCCGAGGAATTTTTTCCTTGAGGTAACAAGATCCTGCATTACTTTTGTCCATTGCCCTAACAAAGTTTTTGAAGAGCCCCAACTTTATGTGAAGAGGAGGTAGAATTATCTAATCAGGGCTCATCAGTGAGGAATAAACAGCATTCTTCTGTCCAGGAGTTAATACGTGCATTGGCCATTCCTTCTTGATGCAATGTTCCGCTTTGTTCCTGCTGTCCCATTCGCAGAGGAAACAACATTTCGCATAACCAAGCTGCAAACCCATTAACAAAGAAATGACGTAAATCACAGCAAACGGTCCACTTGTATTTCTCATACTGAATGTTTTCTAACACTATTTCGATGTTTTCATAGGTTTCCTTCATATTAGTTGCATAAGCCAAAGGCACTGAAGGAAATTTGTTGCCATTGTGCAAAAGGACAGCCTTAAAACTAGTTTTCGAAGAGTCAATAAGCAATCTTCACTCTGTACTTATGTGCATGTCCAAGTGCATGTGCATGTCCATCACAGCACAGACATTATTACAATACACTAAATCATTTTCTTGAGAATAATAGTTTTGAAACTCTGTATGAAGGTTTCGAAAAATACACACTTTAGTGTCATGATGGAGCAGATTTCAGTATTAAGTTTAGTATCAAGAAGTTCTGTCTGTGTCTTGGAGAGTTTTAAATCCCGTACGAGGTCATTTAGTTCACCCGGAGTTATCAGATGGGGATCCAATGTAGATGTGCTTCCTACATAAGTAGGATCATCATCTTCATTTGGAACTTCAATAGTTGCCTCAAGTACGTAATCCTCATTTACCGTAAGATGAGGAAGAGGTACTGGTACAGGTAATTCTGCACTGTGTGGAACTGGCCTAATTGCTTATGGTAAATTAGGGTACTGTACTGTGTTTTTAGATTTACTGCTTATTTCTTTTATCTGTGTCATACAAAAGTAGCAGTCTGAAGAATGATTTTTTCGTTCCCTCCAGATCATCGGTACTGCGAAGTTCATGTTTCGTCCACCATTTGCCCACCCAGTCAGACGTTTCACGCAAGTACAACAAATGTAGTGAGGAACCCAGTTCTTATCTTGGTCTCCTACACAGCAGCTAAAATATAACTGATAACACTTCCTCACAAGTGGAGTAAAACATCGACGTTGTGATTTAAATATCAGCTCCCCACATACATAACAGAAATTGTCCGGTTTATTACACACTTCCTCGACATCTTGTATCCTGTAAGGTATCACACACACACACACACACACACACACACACACACACACACACACACACACACACACAAAGGAATCTACACTCCATCAAATTCCCACAAAATCCCTCTACAAATTTCCTCATACAAAAATGGTGACATGGTGTACACATCATTGAAAATGTTTTATTGGAAGTCCAATGAGGTATAAACCGTGGTATATTGTAATTTTCGTGGAAATTATATGTGTTGGAACCGACCCGACCCCACCCGTGACCCGAATTGACTGACCCGACCCGACAACCCGACCAGAGCTGACCCGATTGGCCCAAACCAAACTGACCCGAGTGAACCAACCCGAGGTGACCTAACCCGACAACCGACCCGAGTGACCTGACCTTACAATCTAATCAGTTAGAGAGAGCTAGAATCTTACAAAACTGCCACCAGAAAAAAAAATGCTGACCAATTCCTATGCATAAACCATTGTTTCGGCTTTTTTTATTTGTAGTATAATTATCCTCCTCCTCCTCCTCGGTGTTCTGCCATTAATGACAGGCCAGTTTCCGTGAACTAGGTAAGAAGCTTCCATTTTTGCGATTTCCCGCTAGTATCTGCCTCGCAACCCAACATAAAGTACAACCCTTTTTATTACAATCTATCAATTTCTACCTTCTTACACAATCTCGCTCTCCTGATATCACACCCTTTACTACAACTCTCAGAATGCAATCCCTTAGCAAGATCGAAACTTGTAATCCGTCCATTTTTTCGCTTCCTTATATCGTCTAATATTGCTCTCGTCTCTTGCTTTTTTCAGCATTTCCTAATTCGTTTTCCTCTCTACCCTGCTAACCTTCTTTATTTTACTCCACATCCAAATTTTCAAGGTTAAAATTTAGGCAATCAACTTCGAAAATCAAAATAAAATTTGACTGAGTTCTGAAGACAAGTACTGAAGACTAAAAGAATAAAAGTTCTGAAGACAACATTATTTTCTAGTAAGGAATGTATATAGAACTTCTTTTAATATATTTTGCTGTGTAACAAACAAAAATTTCATCACGTTAACATTCCGATTTTTCTATTTAAAAACAGCGTTGCTGTCTGATAGAATCATAAGGAGCTAATTGCACTGAAATTTCGTTCTGTAAGGAATTACCTTTTATTTTTTCTTGATTAATTTATCTAGAAGATATTTGCAACATTATATAAAATTAGCAAGTATTTTATTGCGGAGAAAGTCAAATCACAACCGCAGCAATAATAATAATAATAATAATAATAATAATAATAATAATGTGGTGTCTGGTTCGGTGTTAATGATTTATGATCGTAATTAATCATTCGATGCTAGCATTACCGTAATTCGGTCAATCTGGGTTCGATGATAGCGAACCAGACAACCAGCTAAATAAATACGCTTAGCATATATCATTAAATAATTTATTCCTGATTATCGTAACAATTAGATTAGTAAACAACTTAGGGCTTTTCATGGGCAGTGTGGCTACTATCTATCTTCCTATTTCATTCGTAAAGTGTTGGATTTATAGTTTAAGCTTAAGTTAATTTAATTGGCTTTAGTTGAAGCTAAAGATCGTTCGGTTTTGTTATTAATTGCTTAACTTAGACATCTCAAGAAAAACTACTAACCTGGTTGCTGTTGAAGTACTTCGGTCTTGTTATGGAAGTGTCCAGATTATAATCACTAAGAATATACAGACTTGGATGTTGAATCGCGGGATCTTTCCGAAACGGGAGTTTAGTCGAGACTGTCCTCCTCGAGTTCTATCTACAGGTCGAAAACTACCTTCCGTATTTCTTGCAATATTCTGAATTCCTATCGATGCAATTACCTCGTAGGTGACTTCCTTGTAGCAAGACTTCCTTATATCTGACTCTGAAGTTTTACCATATTTCCTGGTTGCGACGTCTATAGAGCAATGTGCGTATACACGGAAGTCTGGTTTTTAAGCAACTCAAGAGATTCTTAAGTCGATGTCCTTATACGCTTATACTATCTAACCTGCCAATTATTAATGTATTCACCACACTGCCTGCCCTTTGGAAAATAAATCGGATGGTAATCCGGTTTATTTACAAAACATAGAACTACAATTATGAATCACCCTGTAACAAAAATAGTTAATCACAACATACTAAAATATACAAGAAAAAAATACAAATGCAATGTGTATACGAAAACATAATAGTAAAGTTGATTATTGATCATGAATAAAGTTTTCAGTTTTTTTTTTTTTTAAGTGTTTCTAGTTTTGTGTCTTTTTTTTTAATATATGGAAAAGTTACCATTAAAATCATAATAATGTAGGTAAGCCATGAAGACTACCTAAAATGTGTCAGTAAGAACATAGAAAAAAAATCTAAACGAAGCAGTATTACTTTTTTTTTAACAGATGTCGGTTGCAACTGTAAACTTCTTACGTTTGCATATTTAGTAAGCACTGGGAACTCATGTAGCGAGTAGATAACGATATATATGTATCGACTTTATTAAAACACAAAATGAAATTTATGCACCTCATCAGATTCACTCTTCACTGCTTACGTGACGATAACTCGATGTAGAGAATCACTAAGGATGTACGCATCCGTAATTGAACACTTTGAGAAACAAAGAAAAACACTGAATCAGCACTAACACAAACTAGCAGTCGTAACACTGAAAGATTTCTTCTCACAGTTTGATGAAGGATGGCTTCCGGACGTCGTATCGAAAGTATATTGAAGGGCGGTACTCCCTTGTTGAGCCCCCCTTGAATGCAATCACAAAAAGAATGGACATAGTTTGTTTTGTATATAGTGAAGTTCCTTAAATGGATCATGAAATAATCGATAAAACTCCGGGTAGATAGTCTAAATCCTATTGCCGTGTTGAAGTGTTCAAAAGGATGGTTAGGCAATTTTGAGTGATTAATGGACGTGCATCACAATTTCAAATAGGCTTCTTCTTCTGGAAGGATATAATAGGTCTGTGCCATCGACGTGAAAACAATTATCCAAGATTAAGATGGTAAGTTTATATTATCGGGTAATAAATGCCACTAATATTGCTTTATTATTTCTAGAAAGTCACTGGCTCGATAATTTTCAAATGTATTCACTAGGCATAACTTGCGCATTTACATTGTCCTTTAAAGTTGCACATTTGCATTGTTCAAAGTATTTCTGCAACTATGATTTTCGTCTGTATGGCACTGGCAACACAGGATCGAGAGTTGCTTGGACGTGAACAGTGATGTGAATCGTTGTGATTCGTGTTGTTTGTGTGTTTTTGTTCTTGCAATGGTGTAGTGTTATTTATTTATTATTTCCATCGTCATTAAGTGTGATAACAGGAATGTATCGAAAAAGTATTTAAAAAAAACTCTGCGTAAATATCTGGAGATGGCATTGAGTTCCGTATATGCAACTTAGTTTATTAATCACTGTAGAAAACGCACTTCAAATACACTTATTTGATTTAGTTTCTTAGTATGTTTAATAATAAATATGATAGTAGTTTATTTGTAGAAATAAAACTAGTTCAAAATCATTGACACAAACACAGAACATCCACACACACTAACAGTTAGTATTAGTAGCCCATCTTGAAATGTCATAGACAAAACCATGATAATTAGCTTCAACTTTTAATAATTTTAAATACCATAGGAAAATAACAATAAGTAAACTCAGTAAATTCAGTAATAACAATCAGTAAGTTTATTAAATATACGCTCTAAATCTATTAAATATATGAATAATATCGTACAAATCTAAAGTATAAAATACGCCGTGCATTATATAATTTACCCTTGCACTAAAGTTAAATGTTGATTATAGTATATTTACAAAAAATATTAACTGGTTTAATTAACATTATTAGTCATACAATAAATACTAAAAGTTACTTTCTTTTTCATAAAGATGTTTTCAAATGACACTTTACGACCTATTTTCATTTAGACTATACGTAAATCGAGACATATTTGTTCGCATGTATTGGTATCGTCAGAAAATGTTTAGTATTATTCGTGCGAGCTTCAAATGAATGTTTTTCTCGCATGACGGATTTTGGTACGCACTCGCGTTTGTTCCTTGCACTATCTTGGTGTATGCCAAGGATGTTCGTATTCTTTACTAAGGGACTTGTCACTTGTGTATTTAAGTTAATTTTGGAAACAGTCTGTGTACTTTGTGAACTTTTTGGCCATTACTTGATATCGTTATTGCAGACAGTTCGTATTCAGGTGTTTCGGCTGTAACTCGTTGATTATTACTGAGCTTGTTTTTCTCACTTTTCTTGCATGCCTTGTAAATAATACAAATAGATGTAATTAGAAAAATAAAAAGTAACGTAGTTATACAACTAATCACTGCAGTTTCGAAGTTGTTCATGATATCTGAAAAAATAAATAAATCGCGTCTTAATATCTTCGCTTTGTACGTAAATATGTAAATAAAGTTACAAAGCCATAAAAATGTCTTAACAACTATTTTATCATAATCTCGTATAAAATTCAAGTGTATCCTGAATATTACAAGCTCTGCTCATAAATGATCAAGATGCATATAAGAATTCTTAAACACTTATGGTAGTCTTTGACTGCCGTGCGTAAAGTTTCAATGTTGTATATGGATCGTAATTCCATCAGAAAAACCGGCTTCCAACAGGTAAGTCTGCAATGGAATGACCCCATTAATAAATATGTACTTGGGATTTGATATGACATCTGTAATATAGGTCGCACCTATATCAGGTTGTCTATTGAATTCTAAATATATATTTTATTAAGGCTGGTTCCAAGGCCAAACTGAGATTTGAAGGAAAGAAAAATTGTTTACAACTTTTTCACTTTTAATCTCAGAATGCAGAGGACATTGCATTTTCTTCTAATTATTCATCTTCTATCTCTATTCGTTTCTTGTCTATGAAGTAAATAATTCATTGTTGTTTACATTTTTTTTTACAATACTTAGTTCTTTAAACAAAGCATTAGAAGTCTCCTATAGATATATATAAATATAAATTCTTTGAAATAGCTTAATGTATAAAGCTTATTTACTAACAGTTTCTGTCTTTCTATACTAACATAAGCCATTTATTAAGCCACAAAAGTACTCTTATAATGTATTCTTTTTCTTTTTCTCTTCTAGGTAAGTAACGTGATTCATCAAGTGACATCTGTTTATGCTGTAAGATTTGTAGCACTGGGTAATATTGAGGCGTGTTAAATATGTGTACGTTGTACTGTAAGTAACCAGTTTCTCGTTTAATTATAGACGTATTCCGATTATATCAATTCCGTTCCTAGCTACAGGAGTATGAAAGATAGTCAAGTAGCCCAATGTTAGTTCTGCATTTACCTAAGGCATACTTTTGAGAAAAAAAATAGATCGGGTTTTAAGTCGACCTGTTTTAATACTGTTATATTATACAGCCGCAGTAAACTCGGCTGTTCAAAGTCTGCCTTATGTAAATACCCCTTCACCAATAGGTATATCTTTGTGGAAGGCCTCTCTAGTCGTATTCGGATAATAAATAATTTCAATAATTAAGTTATATGGTTACAGGGTTGTTAGTATAGGGCGTACATATAAACTCTAATAGGCATAGTAATTATATACTAGTCATGCTTTTTTTTTCAACTATCTTGTACATTATGCGCTTGTGTAGTTTGTATCAGAGCAATTTGCTTAGAAAGTTTACGTATTTGATACCATGCGAATATCACTAAAAGTGTTAATATCAGTAGTATTGCTGAGATCGAAATTAGCATACTAATGTGGATCAATCGTGCCATAGTCTGAAACGAAATATAGGTCTATATCAGTGTACGAAGCTCGTATTCGTACGTTAATTTGCTAATCTTATTTATTGTAGTATACTATCTTATCTATTTAGTAATACTTAAATATCTGATAATTAATCCAGTTATGAGTTTTTTTTTTTCATCTTGTTGAAATTTTACGTACTTGCGTACGGTCGCCAGCAATTATTTCGGATCCATTGCCATAAGCAGCCTCCATTTGGTTGGCGAAGTCCAAGTCCACAGCCTCAAACAGCGGATAGAAATAATTGTAAAATTTCAAGCTTTTTTTTAATTAATTAATTAATTAGCATTGGGCATTACTTTGATTCGTCGAACGTCAATACAGTCGGTTTTCCCTTTCTGTCGTCTGTTTTCATTCTGTGGGTCATCCTATCGTCTGTTTTCATTCTGCGGGTCACGTTGTCGCCTACTGCGCCGCCGCTCAAAATTTCTCTCTGGGCTGTCTTGGTCGGATGACGAACGTCCCTGATCGCTGCTAACGGACGGGTGGCGTCTACATCTCATCTGATCGTCGGTATCGTCTGTACTCAGAAAACTCATCTCTCCTCGTTGCGCTCTGGATCTTAGATTATAGGGGCTTCTATCAGAAGTTTGTGACCTCACGTGTTGTTGTTGACGCTGCTGTCGAACTAGGACCGGTGTTGCACGTCGCCCAATTTCATCTAATAAATTACCCAATTCGTCCCCTAATTGCCTTAAATTCAGGCTGCTCATAGATTATAACTAATATATATATATATTTGTTTGCTTTTTTTTTAATGTACTGTGTAAATAATTTTGGCGTGGCTATACTTTAACTCTTAATTACGCAAACATTTCTAAAATTCATATAACGTTATTCTTTTCTCTCCATTTTTTTTTTCAAATAAGAGTAATGTCACAAACGGACGTTAACATTATGCAGCATTCGAACTGCAAGGTCATTTCATTTCCTGTTAACAAGCTAAACTACGCCAAAAATGCTGACTTATAAATATGTCGCACAGACTAACCTGAGTAAAACATTGCGCTTTCATGTAAAATAATAATGATGAATGTCGCGTACCTTAGCATTATGGTTATATTCTTTCCGTCAATAAAATTGCTTATAATTAAAAGAAAATAGAAAGTAGCTTTTGCCCAAATTAAATTGTATGATTATCTAATTTTAACTTCTGCAATTACTTTTTTTTTCCGTACTACAAAAATCCTTTAAAACTTATATTGGCCATGATATTATGTGTCTCTGACAGGGAATCGAGCCCCGTTCTCTCACTTAACAAGCAGGGTTACTACCCACTATACTGTAATTAAACACATTCTGCCACCTTCAAAGAAAAGAACCTCATTGGTCCTAAACCCGTTTAAAAAAACACTCACTGGCCACCATGTGGTGTCTGGTTCGGTGTTAATGATTTATGATCGTAATTAATCATTCGATGCTAGCATTACCGTAATTCGGTCAATCTGGGTTCGATGATAGCGAACCAGACAACCAGCTAAATAAATACGCTTAGCACATATCATTAAATAATTTATTCCTGATTATCGTAACAATTAGATTAGTAAACAACTTAGGGCTTTTCATGGGCAGTGTGGCTACTATCTATCTTCCTATTTCATTCGTAAAGTGTTGGATTTATAGTTTAAGCTTAAGTTAATTTAATTGGCTTTAGTTGAAGCTAAAGATCGTTCGGTTTTGTTATTAATTGCTTAACTTAGACATCTCAAGAAAAACTACTAACCTGGTTGCTGTTGAAGTACTTCGGTCTTGTTATGGAAGTGTCCAGATTATAGTCACTAAGAATATACAGACTTGGATGTTGAATCGCGGGATCTTTCCGAAACGGGAGTTTAGTCGAGACTGTCCTCCTCGAGTTCTATCTACAGGTCGAAAACTACCTTCCGTATTTCTTGCAATATTCTGAATTCCTATCGATGCAATTACCTCGTAGGTGACTTCCTTGTAGCAAGACTTCCTTATATCTGACTCTGAAGTTTTACCATATTTCCTGGTTGCGACGTCTATAGAGCAATGTGCGTATACACGGAAGTCTGGTTTTTAAGCAACTCAAGAGATTCTTAAGTCGATGTCCTTATACGCTTATACTATCTAACCTGCCAATTATTAATGTATTCACCACAATAATAATAATAATAATAATAATAATAATAATAATCTGAAGATGACCAAGAAAGTTCTGTCTCTTTGTGGAGGTCTGTGTTCAATTGGCCCTCACACCGTGAGTTGAATGCGAATGGATGTAAGGTGAAGGTCAGTTGTTGGACGTGACGAGACTAGACAGAATTTTCATGAAGAGGTACGAGATGAGACAGAGCTCTTTCAATAGAAACATATGCACTTTTCGAGTCGAGACTACCTTCACGACACATTTTCGAGACGAGAATGCCCCAAACCTAGTCTCGTGAGCAACACTAGTAAGTATATCCAACATACTACTTGGCTGTGGCTGTTCAGATACACCGTGAACGTGCGTAAGGACTGAGTGAACATGGGGCCTTCACAGAGCGTCATAAGGGCTTGTTGGCTGTACGAGTTCAAATTGCTGCTCCGCGGGGCGGAAGATATGACAGACATTTGGTGAGGGTGTCGTGACTACGCGGAGAGTGCAGTGGTATGACGGTTTAAGGACGGTGACTAAACACTCGAAGACGCACCACGTGCCGGAAGACAAACAGATGTTCAAAATAAAGATCTTCAGGCAGCAATTGAGGCAAAGACAGATACGTGAGGAACTGGTACTACATTTCAGTGTGAGTGGAGAAACCATTCGGCACCACCACCATCAACTTGGGAAGCACTGCAAGTTGGGTTGGGTTGACTTGGAGCCAGAAAGCAACGCGAGCAGACACCTGTGTTTCTTAGGTGTCTCGTCTGAGGAAGGAGCAATTTCTGGACGGTGTTGACATGTGATGGGAAGTGTGTCCTGTACGAAGCTCCACGGCGCCGTCATTGTTGGTTAGCATCTCATGAACCGGTTGAAAACAGCCCAAGCCAGCACTACACCAGAATAAGGTTCTCCTGTGCATTTTGTGGACTGCTCGAGGCATCGTCCATCGGGAACTGCTACAAGCTGGTCAGATCATCAATGCAACTGTGTACTGTCACTGTGTACTGTCTGGATCCAGCAGTTCTAAATCGCAAAAGGGTCCTCCTGTTACAAGGCAACGCTAAGCCCCACGTGGCTAAAATGACCAAGTAGATCATTCTACGCCTTGAATGGAAAACACTATTGGATCCGCCATACTCCACGGACATTGTACCGTCCGATTATCACCTGTTCCATTCCTTGGACAATCACCTTAGAGAACGCCAATTCAAATCGCTAGTAGAGGTTCAAATGCACTTGATACCTTCTTCACTTCACGTCCCACCAAGTTCGACTGCGATGGAATCCATAGCTTTCCAGAACGTCGGCAGAAGGTCGTCGAGGCTGATGGAGACGATTTTTGATATTTCAGGTACGTCTTAGGTTACATACCAATGTTCGAATGTGTTGGTGAAAAGGCGGCGGAACTTTCTTGGGCACTCTTAAAGTTATAATAATAATAATAATAATAATAATAATAATAATAATAATAATAATAATAATAATAATAATAATAATAATAATAATAATAATAATAATAATAACCATGTGTCCTGCCCAAAGGCAGATGTTTGACCCGAAGATCCATGGGTATTGATTCCAGTTCGTACCAAGTAAGTTTTCTGGTGGACAAACACAATGTGCATGGGTTTTCTCGGTGTTCTCCCATTTCCTCCCACTTTCTGCATTCAACCACTTCAATTATTTCTCATCATCGCTGTCTCTCTTAGCGTTGCTGCATAACGATGTACGTTAACTAGATATTTCCTTTCAATTTCACTTAATGTGACATTCAACTTGACATAGAAACGCAGAAAGGAAAAAAAGTCAGTAGTAGTATTAATTACAATTACAATGCCAATTAGTTAATATAGGGTTAAATTAAAATTTTGTTACTATTTCACCTTCAATTAGTCACAATTATCATTCATTCACCAAATTCGAATTGAATTCTACAACAAAGCTCCTTATAGTATTCCGTATAGAAAATAAGTGAAGAATGTGACGACTCGTCCCGAGTGACCCGACACGAGCTAACCCAACTGACCCGACCCGACAACCCGACTCGACCCGACCCGACCCGTTTGAGAGCACTATCAGAGGGGTACAATTTACAGTACAATTTATTTTTATTGTATATCATACTTTAAGGCTACCATACTTTTTGAAAACAGAAAAACGGGACATCTTACAAATTAGTAGTAAATATTGCGTTTTGTATTAATTTTATCTTTCCAATTTTACTACAGGATCGCACTAGTTATACAACTTAAAATAATGTATTAAAATAATGTAATAATCAACAGTGCTAAAAATTATTATAGAAGCTAGAAGCTGTTATACAATATAAACGCAATCAGTGAACATACAATATTTAGACAAAAATTATATTTTCAATATTATTACACATACCACCTTTACATGCTCTACATGTCTATAAAGAAAAAAAAATCCAGATTTATGAAGTTGTTTCCAAATTTCAATAGACTGATTTATTTTTGTTAACCTAAAATGCGAACTAAAAGAAAGCAATTTGCATAATTGTTTTTCTGAAGCAGAAAAAAGATGTGTTTTCGGGGCTGGTCTGCAACGTCACAAGAATTTGTTGCCACCTCGGGGTATACATTCTTACTTTTAGTGATAAGAGTGCTACTTAGGAGGATTTAAACATTGCATGTTATATCCGGGGAAGCAGCGTTTGGAATAATAATACAGATTAGAATGAAATTGTTCCTATAGTATTGTCGGAATTGAAAGCAAAAAGAATAAGTCGATTTTATTATCTTTTCAGAAATTTTGGTATGTAATTAAAAAAATAATAAAGAAAAAAACAGGACAAGAAGGAAAATTTCTGCACACTGGAACAAATTTTAAGAAACTGGGGCGTATGGTATCCTTACATACTTATTTGCATGCGGAGTGTCAGTACGGAGCCACTACGTAGCAGAGTTGAAACAAAACCTCGTAAATAGGTTGCCAACTCAGGAAAACAAAATTACCGGCACACCCTCAAAATTCTCTGTAAAATGAGAAACTGAAGATTGTATTGATCGTTATTTTATTTACCAGCAATTGCCACTTGTTTAAAATTATCGAAACACATGAATAATACTGGATATTAATCTTTATGTAACAATAGTTGATTCATAAAATGAAATTTACTCTATAAACGTACACTTCAAACAAAGGAAATTGCTGTAAAAAGTCATTTTCTACTCTCAATAAATGTATAAAATCCTTTTACAATATAATATAAGTGTTATCAAATGTGTTATGTTAAATAAAAAAAAACTGCCATACATTAAAAAAATATCGGTAATGTATAATACAACGGAAATTTGTTTGTAAAGGCACTGTTGAAAAATTTCGATGTTCAATGTTATATTCTGGATTGCAGATTCCAAAATACTCGTCAGAAGGGGGCTAATAAGTTTGTACCGGTCACCGGCCTTAATCAAAATCACAGCAAATACCGGCCAGCTAGCAACTCTAGTCGTAAATCAGAATGCTGTATGCACCAAAATACTTCACCATGCATTCTATAGTTTCTGCAAAATGAGTTTAATGAAGATGATCAAATAAAATAAAATACTGTGTTATAATTTTCCCTTTAACAATCTACTTTGTGAATTTGTTATATCTTCCACTTATCAATTTCCTGTACGAGATGAGAATAACGGTTTCTGCGCAAGATAGAAAGAAAAAAACAAATTCTTCTCATAAGGATTCAGCTCACGTAAGAAATAATGAATCAGTTTAATAATAAGAGCCAAGGAGTGATAAACAAACTCAGCAATAATGATTGTAAGTATAAATATAAACAAAAAAAAAACATTTAATTCCATCATCGTAAGAATAAGATCAATATAGTGAATCACACGATAGTGTGAACATACCAAACCACACAAAAGTGTGAACAAAGTCCTGTTAGAAAAATACTCCATAAATGTGACATTTTTTTATGTTTCTACCATTTATACAGTCCCCCACATTGTTTTCGTTCTGGCGGCGCCCCTAATAGAGTACAAATGAAAATTTTGACTGCACATTTCTGTGCAAACGATGTACAAGCGATTGATATAATTTGTGATTGAATTGGATATGGTGGGGGCTACCATTTAGACAGCCCCACTTTGTTTTCCTTTTGGCGGCACCATTAATTGTGTACAAACGAAAATTACGCCTGCATATTTCTGTACAAACGATGTATAAACGATTGCGATAATTTGTGATTGAATTGGATATAATGGACGGGGTACCATTTAGACAGACCCCACATTAATTTCTTTCTTGCATCGCCTCTAATTGTGTACAAAAGAAAATTTTGCCTGCACATTTCTGTACAAACGATGTACAAGCGATTGATATAATTTGTGATTGAATTGGATATGGTCGGGAGCTACCACTTAGACAGCCCCCATTTTGTTTTCGTTCTGGCGGCGCCCCTAATAGAGTACAAACGAAAATTTCGACTGCACATTTCTGTGCAAACGATGTACAAGCGATTGATATAATTTGTGATTGAATTGGATATGGTGGGGGCTACCATTTAGACAGCCCCACTTTGTTTTCCTTTTGGCGGCACCATTAATTGTGTACAAACGAAAATTACGCCTGCATATTTCTGTACAAACGATGTACAAACGATTGCGATAATTTGTGATTGAATTGGACATGATGGACGGGGTACCATTTAGACAGACCCCACATTAATTTCTTTCTTGCATCGCCTCTAATTGTGTACAAAAGAAAATTTTGCCTGCACATTTCTGTACAAACGATGTACAAGCGATTGATATAATTTGTGATTGAATTGGATATGGTCGGGAGCTACCACTTAGACAGCCCCCATTTTGTTTTCGTTCTGGCGGCGCCCCTAATAGAGTACAAACGAAAATTTCGACTGCACATTTCTGTGCAAACGATGTACAAGCGATTGATATAATTTGTGACTGAATTGGATATGGTTGGGAGCTACCACTTAGACAGCCCCCACTTTGTTTTCGTTCTGGCGGCGCCTTTAATTGTGTACAAACAAACATTTCGCCTGCTCATTTCTGTACCAACGCTTGCGATAATTTGTGATTCAATTGGACATGGTGGAGGGGTTATACTTAGAAAACACCCTCTTTGTTTTCGTTCTGGCGGCGTCCCTAATTTCTACAAACAAACATTTCGCTTGCACATTTCTGTATAAACGAAGTACAGATGATTACGACAATTTGTCATTCAATTGGACATGCTGGGAGGGCTAACAATCAGACAGCCTCCACTTTGTTTTCGTTCTGACGGCACCCCTAATTTTGTTCAAACAAACATTTCGCATGCACATTTCTGTACAAACGATGCACAAACGAATGCGACAACTTGTGATTTAATTGGACGTGACGGGGGGGGTGGGCAACCACTTAGACAGCCACCATTTCCTTCAGTTCTGGCGGCGCTCCTAATTGTGTACAAACGTAACTTTTGCCTGTACATTTCTTTACAAACGACGTAGAAACGATTGCGACAATTTGTGAACAGTCTACAATAACAATATATGCAAATAAATATTAATATACTTCACGTTTTCCAGTGGGTGCAAGAAAGCTTCGAATAGTGTTTGTTGTGATAATGATTAGCTGATATATATATATATATATATATATATATATATATATATATATATATATATATATATATATATATATACGATAGATAGATAGATAGTTGCTCCCTTCTCGCACCAGTGCTGCGTCAGAGCTGAACCGGGCCTCTTTGCAAAACGTATTGACCAGCCTAACATAAACACAAGTCTCTTACTTGCTAACTTAGAAATGTGGTCCAGAGGT
This sequence comes from Thermobia domestica, assembly GCF_964235325.1. NCBI lineage: Eukaryota > Metazoa > Arthropoda > Insecta > Zygentoma > Lepismatidae > Thermobia > Thermobia domestica. The sequence goes on from NC_137455.1 coordinate 306,850,917, forward strand.
GTAAGACATGTAGAGATTGAATTTTTAATAACCTTGAGTATGGGTTAGAACCCCTCCAGTTTCATGTTTTTTTTTTTTCTTTTTGCAGCTACGTCTGAACGTTCAATTTTTATTCTTGACTAATTGAAAATGGCGTTTATATTCAAAATAAGAGAAATGTTGGTGGCATTTGTTCGGATGTTCTTCTTTTTCAAAATGAAGACAAGAATAAAAGCAATACACAAAACAAAAAGTTTTATCAGTATTAAACATTACCATAATAATGGCTACGAATAACTAAATAGACCTCTTTTACCATCCCTCATGAGCTGTATGTATTATTAACATTTTTTTTAAATGTTCTCGCTGGGACTCGAACTGGCGTCCTTTGCATTTGTAAGCCAGCACCTTAACCACTACTCCAAGATCATCGCTTGATGAACATTTAGTTGTCGGCGTATTTGTTATATTTGTGTTTTATGTTCCCACTTCGACAACTTTTACTCTTTTTTTCTGTTTAGAAGCTGTTTCTGGCTTTCTCTTTCGGTGTCGTCCTTTATTTACACTATGCACTATTCGTATTCACAGCTTATGCCCCTCTGCAATGTCTTATTCAGAATAGACTTTTTCTTCTTGCCCCTCAGTAAAAAATTGATTGATTTAATTCTCATACTCTCCACGTATGGAGCGCAGGAATGCCAGGCTCGAAAAATAGGTGTACATTTACTTTCCTGACAGATAATACACACTAAAGTCGAAAAAGGATTTTCCCCATTTTTTGGATATAGTTTCAACGAGAATTCTTCTAGAACATTTCTCCAGCAGTAACAAAATCAAAATGTAAGTATGCTAAACCAGAACGCAATTTTGGTATATTCACAATATCAATGTAGTCTTCGTAGCTCTGGAGTAAGGAACGGTTTGCCAACTCGAAGGGAAGGGAAAATCCACTCGGAAGTACCCCTGGAAGAACATTTACCTAACGGATAAGTCAAGTATGATGTCCCAGTGCATTTTTTGTATCGTTATGGAGCTCGTACATCTAGTGTTCGCCCATTCTTGTTGCTTCTTTTCACAGAAGTATCATATTCCACGGAATTGCATACTACGAGTAGGAAAGTCTTTAATGCAGCTTAATTTTCCCGAATATGTATTCAAGCAATATTTGGGAATCCCTGTGTCATGTCGATAATCCCTTGTACACTCGTTCATCACATATGGTCTTTGCATTTTTGGATACCACAGTAGATGTTACGTTGTTTTATATGCCACCTGACCGTCGTACGCATAGTCGTCATAAACCTAATCTAGATCAAAGCTATTTTTTTCCATTGTCACACACTCGTAACTTGGACGGGAAGCCGTTCATTTATCATCCGTCACCATTAGCCTTGAAGATACAACTGTAACACGTTAAAGACTGTGTTTCACTTAAATTCTTCTTCCGAGAGTTTATTCTGTACAGAAACAAAATAGATTAATCACACACACACACACACACACACACACACACACACACACATATATATATATATATATATATATATATATATATATATATATATATATATATATATATATATATATATATATATATATATCTTTCGAATTCCAAGTGTTCTTCTAACTTGAACGATGTATTATTATTTTTGACTGTTGAAATGTTGTACTTTATTGTTGTTCATTTCCCGTATTCAACGTTTGATAAAATGCTCAAAGGACTACGAGGGGGTGCTGATAAGTTCTTAGCTTTACTAAGAAAAATAACACAAAATTAAATTTTTTGATGGACTTATTCAACATACTCTCCCTTCAATTCGATGCATTTTTTTCTTCGGACTTGGAATTTATTTAAGCACTCTAAATAAAACTCTTTTGGTTGGGTGTCAAACCATGAGTTTACTGATGTCACTGCTTCAGAAATGGTTGGAAATTTTGGCCCCTTCAAGTGTTTTCTTTTTAAATTTGGGAATAGATGGTAGTCTGATGGGACCAGGTCAGGGGAATATGGTGGGCGGTGCAACTTTTCAAACCCTAAGCTATTTTTGCATTGCTTGTGAGGAGATGCGTTGTCTTGAAGGTAGACAACATTTCGGGACAATTTTCCACGGCGCTTTTGCTTCAGCTCTGAGTGAAGCCTTCCCAGTAATGCTGCATAGTAAGCTCCGGTTATGGTGTTACCTTATTCTAGATAATCAACAAAGATTACCCCATCCTTATCTCAAAAACACTGGCAAGAACCTTTGAACTTGATTTTTGCACACGAAACATTTTTGGCCTCGGTGAACCACTGTGAAACCACTCTTTTGATTGTTCCTTTGTCTCTGGATCATGCGAATAGATCCATGTTTCATCCTCCGCGACCAAGCGTTGCACAAAATTAGTCCCTTCCTACACAAAACGGCTCAAAACCTCTTTGGAAGCAAGCACTCTTGCGCGCTTTTGATCGGCTTGCAAACATTTCGACACCCATTTGACACAAAGTTTGTTCATGTTCAAATGATCGCGAATAATGACACCAATGCGTTCACGGGATATACCTAGGTCCTCTGCTATACTTTTAGCAGAAATTCGTCTGTCTGTGAGAATCATTTCATGAACCTGTTCAATTATTTCTGGCACAATCACTTTGGATGGTCTCTCAGGGCGGTGGTCATCTTCAATGCCAAAATGGCCTGTCTTAAATTATACAACCTAGTTCTTCACTGTGGCATAACAAGGGGCATGAACCCCGAATGTTTGTTGAATCTAACCATGGATCGTATTTGCAGATTTCCCCTGGAGGAAAAGGAACATCATCACCGCTCGACTCTCAACATCGTTGAACTTGTTGGGCTGCCCTGCCATCTCAAGCACTCACCTAAAAAAATAACTTTCCTTAGTATCAATGTTTTAATATTTCGTCACAAATATATAGACACATGTATCTTTCAAATAGAAACAAGCAGTATAAATATCGGAAGTGGGCAAAGCTAAGGACTTCCCAGCACGCCCTCGTACTCCAGTTTCTTTGTCAGTCACCCATGTGCAGCCACTGCTTTACATCAAATTGTACACTAATGGAATCTACGGCTAAAAGTAATAGACATTCTGTTTTACTTGACGTTTGTTCTTGAGTTATGGCTGTTTTTACATTTTTCCGACAACTTTTCAGGTGATCAAGGCGCCGAAAGGAGGCAATATTACATTCAGATTGGTGTATACTTTTCGTTTTATCTCAATCTCGAGAATCATCTCCCGATGTATGTATATTAATTAAGTTACACTTTGTATACATACAAGCGCCATTTTATGTATTAAAACCACGTAATTTGTTTAGAAACGTAAATGCCTAAACTGTAGGGAAAAACGTTTTAGTTCTTGTAATTTGAAAATAAAGAGCTTAAAAAACTTGAATTGCTTAAACTGCGCTATATCTATTGCACTTAGCTTCTGAAAGTTTCTCGGTAATAAAGGAGCAGCAGGAGGAAAAACTCCTATATTATCTTACCAAATAGACCTACATCTTAATTGATTTACTGGCTTTATACATTTTGTTTTTTTAAAAAAATGATTGTATACTTTACCAATGTCCTCTACCAATAGCAACTATATGAATGCATAATATAAAACTGGTATACAGAAGAACAACTAAAACCACTTATCTATAATGTGATGTTTCGTAGGGCGCACTGTACCCTTCACGGGTTCTTCATCAACAGTATTTACTTATTGTACAGAACCGTGCTGTGTAGGAAAATTAAAAAAAACTGTTTATCTTTGATGTGGTTTCGTAAGGGCGTATTAAGGTATAGGGCGCACTGCACCATTCAAGGTTTTTTGCGAACAGTAACAGTATGTATGCATTGTACAGAACTATACCATACAGAAAAATCGATAAAACAGTTTATCTTTAATGTGGTTTTGCAAGTGCGCCAATGTAAAGAGCACACTTTACTTATCATGGGTTCTTTAGCAATAACAACTTTAATAATTTATTACTTTAAAAGACTTGTAACTTTATAATGTGAAGTTTCGGAGGACGCACAGGGACATGTCCCGAAGTCCCGGTTGGCCAGCAGGGGCCTGCTTCCACGGAATTACGTATTACGAGGAGGAAACCTCTTAATGCAGCTTACTTTTGCCCAAATTGTATTCACATAATTTGTGGAAATCATGTCAAGAATCACTTATACTCTCGTTCATCATTCTTGATCTGTGCCGCCTGACTGTCATCATAAACCTAATATGGTTCAAAGTTATTTTTTTTCATTTCTACACACTCGTAACTATGACAGAAAGTCGTTCATTTGACATCCGCTACCATTAGTCTAGCAGTTATAACTGATACGGTAAAGACTTCTTTTCATTTAAATTCTTCTCCCGAGAGTTTATTGCTGAGACAAATAGATCAATCTCACATGTTTATCTCTCTTTCTTTCTTTAGAATTCAGTATTCTTCTAACATGAATGATGTACTATTATTTTCGATTACTGATATCTTGTATTTGATTGTTGTCCGTTTTCCTCATCCAGCGTTTGATAAAATACTCAAAAATATACTCCAGTTTCTTTGGAAGTCACCCTTACAAGGCCACTACACTACATCTTACTGTACACTAATGCAATTTACGGCTAAAAATACAATGGACATTCCCTTTTGCACAATTTCGATCCGACATTTTGTTCTCGAGTATGGCTGCTGTTGCATTTTCTCGAAAAGTTTCGGGTGGTCATAGCTGAGAGGAATTTGAGCACCCAGGTTGGTCTATACTTTTCGTTTTGCCTCTATGTCAGGAATCACCTCCCGACGTTTCGTATACTAAATAATTACCACATATACCTAGTATATATATATTCACCTTTCGATAGGTAGGTCTGTGCACTACCGATAGCAACGTTACAATACTTTCTGAATTTCCTTCACTAAATTTTTCCTTTCCACTTTACATACTGCCTTTCACTTCAGACGTTTTATTAGCAGCGTCTTAATTATCACGAGACGATGTCTGCGTTCTTTGTGAATTCGTTACCATTAGAGAAGTTTGCGTCTATTTCTCATAAATGCGATGTACAATACGAAAATCTTCACACTTTGTCTCATAGTCTCTCAAGCTGTTAAAATTTGTAAATTGTTCACATGTTTTAATTCCCACCACATTAGAAAATATTTTAAGGTTTAAAACTTTACCGACGCTAGACTGTTCAAATTCGTATTTGATTTCCCTAATAAAAAGTCTGCTTTTTGTTTTACTGTGAACTGAAATCCCTACAACTACGATTCCAAGGGTAAATACTACATGTTTAGAAGCCATTTACCATACTTTCTGACTTTATGTAATTTTTTAATTGTGTCTTGTAATAATGGAGCAAACTCGTTTTTAGTAACAACTGAGGATAGGTGTTCGCGACGCCAATTCATAACAACACCTGTCCATGCAACTTTAATTGAGCGGAAAGAAAATAACACCAGCGAGTTGCAAGATTCTGGATGTACTTGGATGCAGGGTGATTAACACAATCTGAAGCTCAGAATATAATTCAATTAATTGTAAAGTAAGGTGGATTTTTATGTCCATCCACAAAGAGTATTACTGAACACTTGACGAAAAGTTTGACTAAAATATGGATTTAAAATATTAGCAATGTACTTAAAAAAAATGGTTTCATCCACCAGAAGTCACTTCACCTATAACCCCAATCGTCGGGAACAGTTCCATTATTTATCTGTGCAGTATTTTACAGTTATAAAGAAGCATTGGTGGACATGTAACACCATTTTCTGAAAACGAGAAAAAACTGTAAGAGCTTGTTTTGCATTACCCATAGACACCGCATAAACATACCGAGTATCCTTTGGTGCAATAACTCTCACATTTTGGGCGAAGTTGAACACTTGTTTCGTCTGCGTTATATACTCTTAAAGCATCTTTCGGATCTTTAAACAAATTCTGTAATTTTAAATATGTTTCAATTTCTTGAAACCATTTCTTGATAACATATTCACTGACGTTAACACTAGCTAGTGTAACGCTTTCGGAGGTTTTCTGATATAATGTTAGGTGCATACGTATAAACGACTAATACCATCCTGATCCTGTTAAATTGTTCTTGAACGAAACTGAACACTAACTTAAACATCATCCTTAGGTCTATGAAAACCTTCCTTGCTTGAAGGTAACAGCCACTCAATAATGAGATTCTGTTCATCTTTTGTTAAAGCAGGATTTTGGTCAAATATACTCTTCTCTTCAACCTTGGTGTACCGGTTGACTAATGTTGACCTAGGTACATTATATGCTCAAGCAGGAGTTTTAATGTTTTATCATTTAAGAACTGCACTAGCAGAGTCTTGAACGTGTTGCTTGGTGTATATATTCTTTCTTTGTTCAGCATCATAGTTTACTCTGAAAAACATATTATAAAGCACGCTCAGTTACGAGAAATGTGTCAGTTTCTCAAACATTAAAAAAATGGCCAAAAGCAAGGATTATTATATTCCAAAACGGGAGCCCGAATTACAAATCTCTTTAGAATAAAACAGATTTTTGGATTACTTAAGATACATATATTTGATAATTTGTTGGATTTATATGCTAGTTCCAGCTAAGAATTACAGCATTACTTGTTTGACTTCTATGCAGGATACAGTAAGGAATTTCCACCTTAATTTGATTGATTTGTATGCTGGTTATGAAAAGTCTGAATTTTTTCCCCATTGTTATCGTTTCATATTTATTATTACATTATGAAATGTATTATGTTGATTATTTACTTGAGTAGAGCTCAGTATAAATACAACGTAAGTGTATGGCATAAAAACTAGAATGCTTAAAACACAAATCAACTTGTGTTAGGCGGCCACCAAAAAAACAAGTGTTACCTAACCAAGTTAGAGCAGGAGCTCAGCAGCGGGTTCGAGCAGCAGAGTTGTGTGTACATCTAAGATAATTTTCGAACTGGGAGTCCAAAATCAGTAAAATCACCATGTTTACAGAAGAAATGTGGCGGTGTTAGGTTAAATATAATTACTAAGAATTAACATGGCATAACATAACGTAGCCTAGCTTAAACTATCAAAAACACAGAAAATATAGGAAGAAAGTATGAATTTTAAGCAAAGAAATCTGGACCCATATATCCTAATATCCTAACCTAACCCACCTAAACCATCAAAAAATACTGAAAATATAGCAACAAAGCATGAAATTTAAGCAAAATATTCCTATTCCCCAGTTCCAAAAATTTGCCCACATAAACGAGGATAGCACACACATGTGTTATTTCACTTTCACTCAAATTTCATTTAGGTATGTTGCTCACTACCACTAATTACTTATAGACTGAAATAGTGTGACGTCACATCCTTTTCGTTTCCATGGAGATCGCTTTTTTGGTTTCTAAACAACAAGTAGCATAAATATCAAGGGCCTAAATGCAAAACGAAAAGGGAAATATTTCGAATTTGCACACATTACACTGAATGAAATGTTTGTTTTTCTTTTTTTTTAATATTTCCAATCAATGAATCTAAAAACAGAGATATACAAAATGACAAAGAGAAAACAAATGTACTCATGTTGTTCATATTCAGATATTAACCTTAAATCATTCTGGAAAATTTATGATTCATTAATGTAAGCATCATAACATGGCATACGTGAACAAGATTAATCATTAACAGTTGTTTAGAATATATGCTCAAGCATTCACAATTGGATGTGTTATTTTTGTACTGTTTCTAAATGTTTAAGAAAAAAGTTGATAGGGAATATAGGAAAAGATTGACCTATATCCACTGATGGTCTGTACTGAAATATTCTCAAGGCTTGCTTTAATCTTCCTTTTCTGTAATATTGTAGACATTAATATTTTGTACTTCCATTATCAAGAGTGCACATAAGAAAAGCAAATATCCCAATTGAATTAATATTGTTCTAAAAGTTTTTTTTTCTTTTTAAAAATCGTATATTTTTACAGTTTTCCTAGTGCCGACAATTTGTCAATCTGCACGTTACGGATTTACTATTGTTATAATTGCTTCTTAAAATGGATTACATAATGCTGAGGTTTACATTAATTATTTGATTTCTACCTTATTACTTAGAGATGTGTCGCTTTCAGAAATAAGTTTCTTATATAGTAGTCTTTCTTTACGAATTTTCTTGATTTTATTCGTAGTATTTTGATTTTATTCCTAAACTCATTTCCATTTTCTAAATCTGTACCATTTCCACCAACATTATTTAGTCGTTAAAACATTTTATAATTTCAAATAAACTTACATCCATTTTCCTTGTTTCTACTAGACTTTAAAATACACCATTCGCTTCACGCGTTTGTATAGAAGAAAAAAACATGACGATCATCATGGTAACGGAAAGGAAATGACGACATCAATATTTCAGTCTATAATCACACACTTATTTTTTTTCGCGAAAAATCTTTGACATGGTGTTTACTCTATTTTGAATTTTTGCTTCCTTTCTGCAATTTGCACAGTTAATTTTACGCTTGATCATACCATGGCGCTGTAGAAACTTGACAATTCTATTCTCTTTGTCACACAATTCCTTGTAAAAAAGTATTACATCCATCGCTAACATACGAACAGAACATCCCGCTGTTATCCCCACCTTCTTTGTATTCTTGTATTTTTCCGCCCTCTGCTTCAACAAATAATTACACTTAGAGTACTTTCATTACCGTTCAAAATTTATTTTAATATGCTATGCATTGACAGAAATTGCTTATATTCATTTATATTCATACTGTTCTTTTTTTACGAGAAATATTTTACATCGTAGTTTACCTATACATTTTGTTTTTGGTAGAACCCTCAGCTCGAGTGAACCCTCTAAATTATTCTTCATATATGATTCCGACTTACCGGCTTTTGTAAAATATTTTAAATTTTATAGGAGTCAATGACCAAATCCAAGATTGCCTTCCGTTGCAAGTAGAGTGCGCAATGGAAGCCGGTACTTTTGAAAAACATATGACGGTTGATGTAGCTAGCATAGATACCTATGCGATGTCACACAAAACATAATAATTTTCTGAATTTTGCAAATAGGCTATATTCAATTGATGCTGCCACAATTAGTACAATGACTCCTAATAATACTTCTATGATACTCTCGTGAAAGAACTTATGATGTACACTGAGGATATCGCAGAGACGTCTTGCGACGTGAATGGGCTAAGGTGGGACATCATCGGAGTGTCGCATACTATTAGGATATGCGTCAGTTCGTCAACTTATCCTAGGGATGGCCAAAATGTTCAGGAGTCGGAAACTTCACTTTCGAATTTCGGAAAAATTCCGTAATTTAGAAAAAATAGGAATTCGCAAAAATCCGGAATGTTTCGGACATCGAAACTTTTCCGAAATCAGGAATTTTTCCGACTGACATTAATTTTCCGAAATCGCAATTTTCTCCGAAATCCCGAAATTTACGAGATCCAGTCTCAACCAAACTCTAGATTCTTTCCGATTTTTTTCTCCAGTTTTCGGAATGGGTCATCCCTCGTTGATCCTGAAGGTGCTTTGGCGTTATGCGTTGACTTTTGCAAATAGGCTATATTCAATTGATGCTGCCACAATTAGTACAATGACTCCTAATAATACTTCTATGATACTCTCGTGAAAGAACTTATGATGTACACTGAGGATATCGCAGAGACGTCTTGCGACGTGAATGGGCTAAGGTGGGACATCATCGGAATGTCACATACTATTAGGATATGCGTCAGTTCGTCAACTTATCCTAGGGATGGCCAAAATGTTCAGGAGTCGGAAACTTCACTTTCGAATTTCGGAAAAATTCCGTAATTTAGAAAAAATAGGAATTCGCAAAAATCCGGAATGTTTCGGACATCGAAACTTTTCCGAAATCAGGAATTTTTCCGACTCACATTAATTTTCCGAAATCGCAATTTTCTCCGAAATCCCGAAATTTACGAGATCCAGTCTCAACCAAACTCTAGATTCTTTCCGATTTTTTTCTCCAGTTTTCGAAATGGGTCATCCCTCGTTGATCCTGGAGGTGCTTTGGCGTTATGCGCACACCAGTTCTTATTTCATAGTCATTAGCTAGGAGTGATTACCTAGAAACTTTCTCACGCATAAACGCTATTATATTATACCAAATTCTTTAGAGTGTTAGTATAGGATAAGTATTTGCTAACAAAATTGCTCTGCTTAGTAAATATAGATCCGATATATATAGTATTTAAAGCTAGTAGCAATTACCAACGCATTTTTCACCATACGTGCTACCAACCAGTAAACTATGCTGGTTTATTGTGCACGACGGAAAATGGAAAATCTTGGGAAAACGTGGAGCCAAAAAATTTTCGGAAAAACGGAACAGGGAGAATTTTACGGAACAGAAAATTTCCCGGACACCGGAGAATTATTTTTCGGGAAACGGAAGGTTTGTCCATTTTTTTTCAGAAAATCGGAATTCGGGAAGTTTTTCCCGAAAAGAGAAATAAACTTCCGATTTTTCGAAAAATCTTAAAAAGTGCTCCTCCTTAGCTAATCGATTAGGGAACTCGCCTTTGGCGTGGAAGATCCGGGTTCTATTACAGGCGAGAGCTCATGTGGTTCGGATACACGTTAATCAGTAGGTCCACGTCTTATATAGCCTCGCTGCTGAACGGGACGTTAAACTCAAAATCAACTCAAATCTTAAAAAGCAAAATGGGAAAACAGTAAATTTTCGGAAAATAGAATTTTTCGGATAATATGAATACTATAAAATTCCAAAAATTTGGAAAATTAAAAATTTTCTCGAAAATCGGAACAAAATAATTTCCTCGGTACTGAGAAAATTTTTCGGAAAACAGAAAATTGTCAAAAATATCTTTCAAAACAAAATAATCTGAAAAATGACTATTTATAAATTTATAAATTTGATAATAATTATTTTCCAAATATGACATTCCATTTTCTTTTATTATATAAAAAACCGACATTTTTTATAGTAGGAGTATACGTACAGAATAAATATTATTCCAATTGATATGTTTAACAACTATTGATTTTAAACATAGAGTTTGTAATATAAATCAAAGATTAAGAGATTGCAGCAAATTATTTTGGATAATATTTTTCAGCTTACCAGCAACATATGTAGGAAATCAGAAGATACTTTGCATTTTTTAAGCTAAAACCAGCATTTGTTGCTTGCCTAGTTTTTCCAAAAAGAAAACCAGCAAATTCCATTATTATCAGCAAGTTCCAGCAAGATTTTCTTGCTGGTTCCAGAAAAAATTCAACCTGCAAACGTCCTACCCTACCTGCTGCAGTGTGTCTAGAGCCAGAAATTTCCTCGAAAACTATTTCTCTCAGAATTGCATTGAAAATTTATGTCCTGTTTATTGGCGCAGGAGCTAGTCTGATTTGTTACCCTTAGGCTTTTTTCTAAGCAGATACAACAAAACTCTTGTACGCCGACCACCAGTACAAGTCCGACAAAGAATCATATCTCTCTTTATATCTATGTCGCCTGAAACATCTACGTCCACATGGATGTTAAGTACCTTCTTGATTATTGTCGAACAAATGAGTACACATGAAGATCTGTTAAATACACATATTGTTCCTTGTTGAAAAGAAAACTGTTTCTAGCTAAGCTATTTTAGTTTCTTAATTTTGGATAGTAATCCCGATACCCTGTATTTAGTTCTCTGCCTGGCTCAAAATATGGAAGAGGGATTCAACGTTTCGAAAACAAACAACATAAAGTATTTTTGCCGCGAAGAACTTATGGAAACGGATATAACTCACAAAAAAAAAAAAAAAAGACTGTGCAACTAAAGTCAGGAAAAATATTTAATTCTTGATTTCCCCTATTTAACTTGTACTTCATTACTATAAATTTCTAATCAAAATATAATTTTAAATTCTAAAACCCTTTCGTCAATTAGCATGATACGGTTGGATTGAAAAGAAAGATTTACAGAAAACCTCAAACTAAATAGAAAATAAAACAAAATGTTGGAGAAAATAAGGAAGTAATTAAAAGTAGCATCTCAATAAAGCTTGGTTTTGATAAAGATACAAAAATGGATTTCAATTAGAAATGTAAATGTATTATGGAGAAGAATTCTTGAGAACATGCCGAGCAGAGAGCTTCCGTTCCCTCCTCAAGTGCAAGTAATGTTGCCAACTCATACGTTATAACTGTAGTTTTGTTATAGGCCTTTTCCAACATCTACATTTAGTGCTACGATAATATCAACTGTTATCATACAGCATTGTTCACATTTTGTTTTTGTTCCTATTACAAAATAAGTGTTTTGTATAAAGGTAGGCTGTTTGGTTCTCAGATGCCCTTTCCTGAAGGAGGCACAGCACTTCACATATACTCTCAGATCTGAGGGAGGAAGTAATACTTTTAGGTAAATTATACAGACCCTGTTTGTTTCTCCTTTCTTTGTGCTTCAGTTTCAGCATTCGACGAGCAATTAACGAAACATTAGCAGAATCAGTTTGTTCCTTACCAATGACAACGGTCACTCGAATGCCTGCATTTGGAACTACCCTTTCAGAACATTACTCCAAACGAAATGCTCGTCACTTGTCACTACAAAGTGTATATTGAATAGCAAACAGCAAGCATGCGTTCCCGTTAGCCTAGAGTCACCAAATAAACATTACTGAATTCAGGAAATTCTTCCAGAAAGAGTCTTAACTTTTCGTAGAACAGCAGGGCTCTTCCTAAATTTTGAAACTCCTCTTTTCTTACGTTATAATTGTTTTCACGACGGTGAAGCTGTTCTACTTTAAACAGGAAAAACCTTTTTTGAATCGTTGTTCAGAACTTTATTAGTTTCAAAACAGGATGATGACAATAATAAGGTTAGTCTTAACTAGTGCTCTTCACGAGAAGAGACAGTTCTCGTATTATCTTGTCTTCGAGCTGAGAAGTACATTTTAAGATTCGAAACGATGAGAAACGTGAGGTACTTCTCGTCTCATTTTTAAGAAGACAGAAGAAGCATTTTCGGAATTTGTGTTCCAACCTAGTGCACTAAATGTATTATAACAGACTGTTCGTGGTTTAAATGTTTTATAACACACTGTTCGTGGTTTAAATGTATTATAACACACTCTTCGTGGACGCGAAAGGCTTCTTATAACTTCTAGATAAAATTAAGAGAAAACTGAATGCAAAGATTTTATACTTAAATTTATGAGACGAGACTAGCAAATTTCCAAAGCGTGACGAGAAAAGATTCCCGATAATCGAGGCGAGACAATTTTTCTCTTGTCTCGTGAGAAACGTTACTGATCGCGACTTGAGTATGCTATTCACGTCACATTGGTTTGTGTGTTCAGTTATGTCTCATTTTTCATATAAAAATGGAACAGAACACACATTTCATTTTTCGAAGAGTAAGATATCCGCACCAACTGAGCGGGCTACTATATGAAAATTGATAACAAGAATGGACTATGATTACGCGCTTTTAAAAAAGGGGTGTATAATAAGGAGACACGCACAAACTTATATTTAAAAAATCGATATTGATATATGAATATATTTTTTTCGTTATGCACAGCTGACACAATTTAAAACCTCTTACAGCTTTAAAGAATCAAGCTCTCTATTTTGCCCTTTTCTTTTTTCTTTATCATTTCTTTCTTAGCATAATGCTGAACATAGTTCCAGTACACTTGATATGAGGTTCAATTCAGTGTGGATCACACACCTCTGGAAAGAAGTGAGCAATGGTTGAGGTACAATTGTGATAATAGACTCCCTACTTTGTATTTTCGGAGTTGATTGAACTAGTAGTGATTTCAGGGCTTGAGGAGATTACTATCTCTCACGAAGCTACGATATTTCCCTCCAAACGTGCTTAGCGAGTGTTATCACTATTTTGTTGCTACTATTTTCATTCCTCCCTGAAGGAACGTGGTGTTATAATCCGTGAGCTAGTACTACTGCTGAAAGAAGGGTGCGCTCGTCACGTGTTTGGCAAGCTGAATGCAGGATCTCAAGAAAGCTAGTTTACAATACTTACAGCAAGAAGCTGTACATTTTTTTAGAACAATATATGAGATTGAAGAGCTAAAATATGAGCATGTTTTCAAAAGAACGATATCCTAATCGAAACCATTATATTTCAGAACCGATATTTGCCCCGCTGAAAACTGCACTTGTTCCAGTGAAAATTCGAAACTATTCTCGATAAGACATAATTAGTTTTGATGGTGAAATGAACACTTTTTTGAGTATTTTCCAAACCGGCTTCGGCAAGAAAACGAAGTTTTTTCGTAGAAAATGGACAGAATTTCGGAGAAAACCGAAAGCGGATTGAAGAAGAACGAAACGGTTTGGATGAAAAGCCGAACCCGATCTTGAGGAAAACCAAATCCAGTTTGGAATGAAACCGAACTGGCTTTGAATAAAACCGAAATGTTAGTTTTATGGACATTACGAAAGACATTTTCAACTTTTTTTAACTCGGGAACGGTCGACAGGTGAACACAGCGCTCACACTGATTTATGGTTTCGTTTCAAAGCCGCCCTAGTGGGATCACAGACTTGAGAGGCCGTCTAGCTCTCTCTTGATGTGTCTTGTGTCTGAGAGTCAAGTGTAACTTCTTCGTTCTCTTCTGTTGGAGTAGCACAGGCCTTATAAATGTGACTAGGGTAATTTGTGAGCGCCACGCTCACCTGTCGACCGACGGCTTGAGTGATTTTTCCGAGATTATGAACAACAACAAGAAGCAGATTTAGCTACGGCTTGCAAAAAACAGAAGAAAACTGTACAATATGCTGCCTGTCAAGTGCCAATCTGTGGGAAACATACTGTCAGCATCTGCTGGAAGTGTAATGGTGAAATCAAGGCAGTGACGAGACATGGCGTAGAGCATTATCTTATTGAAATCCCTACTGTATGTATCAAGAGAAATAAGTAGAGTGTTGACAGTAACATATTTACATCTTTAATTTCATTATAAATTCCAAACTCAAAATATGAATAGTATGAACATATGTAGAGCATACACTGAAAACTCGCTCTAATTATGTAAATATTTTTGAGAAAATGTAATTCTTACGTAATATATGTGATAATGATAATAAAATAACAATTTTATGCAACAATGATAATCAACTAATTGTATTGTTTATGTGATAACAGAAATTGATTTCAAAAAAAGTTGATAATAAAAATAGATATAACTTTAAGAATAAATGGTAATAAGAAATGGTTTTATATAAACGCATCATAGTTTTATTGACGATTTTATTTTAATAATAATAATAATAATAATAATAATAATAATAATAATAATAATAATAATAATAATAATAATAATAATAATAATAACTAATCGCAAAATGCCAACATTTAGAAATGTGTTGAAAATACATCCCGTATAATGTCATAAACAGCTATAAAAACGATTAAATCACACAAATATTATTTTTCTTACCTCAAATCATATTAAACTACTACACTAGTACTTAACTCTTAAAAACAACACGAAAACACCCAGTTCCAAATTATCATGGAACTCATTTCTCTCTATTAATAATATACTTTCATGATAGTTTATGCACTTTTTTAGTTGAATATGCAGATTCGATGATATCTGCGTCACTATTAAAATTTATTTCCCTTTAAAGTTTATGTGTGTGTGGGAGTAGTAACACCTTTTTAATTGAATCATAATTTTATTGTCGACATTTTGTCTTTTCGTTATTTTATCCATTTCTGGAGAATATAGATACTCAAATTCAGTACGATTGCCGCTGTCATTAGCTGAGATTTCTTTAACGAAACCTATTTTATTATTTTCCACGGTACTTCGCTGTGAAAAGTGTCAGATATACAATGATCACACTACAGCCAACTGTCCTAATCAACCGTAATGTGGCTATTGCTCGGGGCTCCATGACACCAAAACTTGTCCTAATCTACAAGGACCACCTAAATGCAACACATGTGGTAGTGGGCTTCATCCTACGTACAGCTACCGTTGCAAAGCTAAACCAGCACCAACACCTGAACGTCCGGAATTAACTGTGCCATTAAAAACAACAGACACCACAGTGGAACCTAATCAATCCATATTACCTCCACTCACAGTAGAAGATTTTCTCCGTTTTACCAGTTTAGTACTTCAAAACATCTTTCCATTCCAGAGAGCCCATATTACCCAACATATCATTTCTGCCGCAAAATCAATTTTTCACATAAATCTTCATGCCACCTATTCCAACAATTATGTTCATTTCCATGTTGGGTCACTGGAAACTGCAGTATAAACTCATATGTATATTTTTCACTATGGAGATTAGTTTCCTCTTTGTTAATATACGATCATTTTGCAACACAGACGTTTGTTAGAAGCTCTGTTACTCGAGGAACATATCACTGTATTTGCTCTCAACGAAACCGCATTAAAACCAAATATATTAGCTCGTATTCCTGGATATCTATTACTACGTCACGATTATCACGACCACATGGCTCGTGGCCAAGGTGGATTCGCAATAGGACATTCTCCAAAATACCCAATTAGGACATATACCCCACAAGCTTTCGATAATATCACGGAGTACCTCCTGTGTTCCATATACTTCCCATCAATAACCATAAATTTCAGTACAATCTATATTAGACCACGCCAACCTTTACCGTTAGAATATTTCCGATGCATAGCGAGTACCTTTTCCAATATCGATATCATGGCAGATATTAACATCCATAGTAGGAGTGCTAGAGAAAAAGATGAATTTCAAGAGTATATAACTGACCATCTTCAGCTCTGTATTCATGATCTTCCTAAGCACACTAGACCTATAAGCCAAACTACACCAGATGTTGTTATTACATCTGTGAATCTCATCAATAAATGCCAGCTTGATGTGCTCGACTCTATTGGTAGTGACCATCATCCAGTAAAACTCACGTTAACACATGGCCTGCCAACTCGTCCTGTACTTGCGCGTCGCACTGTCATGAGATATGATAAGGCTCATTGGCCTGAATTCCGACAAGAAATTGAGGATACACTTCATAGTGTAACACCACCTACCTTGTATCAATACAATCACTACTGCAATACAACACAGCTCTCAGCATCACATTCCGGAAGATCAAGTACATCCTTATAAACCGAAATTGCCTCCTACGTACCTTGCACTTGCACAAAAAGCGCGATAACATCTTCGCGACTATTATCGAACAGGAAACCGTGAGTCTCTTCAGCGCCACCGTCAGTGGCAACGCACAGTTAAAAACTATCTGGATGCATATAAACGTAGGAACTGGATTAAAACATGTAATAACTTATCTGAGGACGCACATCCTTCTAGATATTGGAAGCGTTTCAATCAATTTGCTGGGAAGAACACCAAAACTACCAACCCTCTCATTGACCATGGCACACTTCTCTTTTCGGATCAAGATAAAGCGAACGCCTTTGCTACTCAGTTACAGACGGTATTTACTCCTTCTGCCGCTTCCACACGTTCGGAACGGATAAACCTATCTAACATCCCTGCTCTGCAACCTTCTACAGAGCATGTCATTGACCCGGAGCATCCTCTTACAGCACCTATCACCACTGCCGAACTTCAAATCGCACTAAAGCGAAAAAAGAATACAGAACCAGGAATTGATAACGTATCTTACCGTCATATTCAAGAAGCTCCACAATCGCTGCTGGTCCTCCTTGTCGCAATCTACAATTTCATCCTAAAAACTGGTCTCTATCCTTTGGAATGGAAAGTATCAAAAGTCTGCATGTTTCATAAACCAAATAAGCCTATACATTCTGTCAGCTCTTATAGACCAATCCAACTTACATCAGTGTTCAGTAAGCTACTAGAGAAAATTCTCGTGTACCGGTTTCATTCATACCTGGAAGCACGTAACAAACTACCTATTCATCAAGCAGGCTTCAGACCACGTTTCTCAATAAATGATCAATTGCTTCGCCTTAGCACTATCATCACAAACCAGTATAACAAAGCATTCCCCTCATGTCTTATACTCATGGATTTAGAAAAGGCTTTTGATAAGGTTTGGCATTATGGACTAATTCAAAAACTTCAGTCGTTCAACCTTCCCATGTGCTATTTGAGGCTCATTCACTCTTTTCTTACAAATCGTATTGCTTATGTCACTGTTGGTAATGTGCTCTCTTGGCCTGTATTTCCGTTTACTGGAGTTCCTCAGGGATCAGCACTTAGCCCCTTACTGTATATACTTTATGCTTCCGACATACCTTCAACTCCGCACAATGTATTCACTTTTCAATATGCAGATGATAAGGCTTTCCTCGCTTTTGGCAAAACTGTACATCAACTTAATACTGCTCTTCAAACTACTCTCAATAATTTCATCACCTGGTGTAAGAAGTGGCATCTGACTATCAACGAAGAAAAAACACAAGCAGTAGTATTCTTACCACTTAAAAGACGTTCCAGAGTTCACAGGAACTCAACTCTTCTCCGAGTCACTATTGATGGATATCTTATCCATCCTACACCCACTGTCACCTACTTAGGCGTGGTCTTCCATTCTAAGCTCACCAGGAACGCCCACCTGAAGAGGCTAACAGCTAAGGCTAAAAATCGATTGAATCTCTTACGCCGACTCACTGGAACAACTTGGGGCTTAAAAGCGGATGTCTTGCTTCACACCTATAAGGCGTTCCTCCGCCCTATCCTCACTTATAGGCATACTGCCTGGTGTAATGCTTCTGCTTCTTATTACGAAAAGCTCTGCATACTGGAGAGACATGTTATTCGTCTAGCTTATCGCCTTAAGCTACCATATCCCACATGGCTCACCTATGAATATATCTCGTTTCCGAAAATTACAGAACATCTTGCAGACCTCCGTGTTAGATATATCACCTCTCGGATAAACACAGGTCATCCGCTCTTTTTAGACATTCTTCACTGCGATGCTCTCACAGACTCCACCTACCGGTTCATACTTTCACCATTAAACATATTTATATCTCTATATATCAACAGCACACACTTGACTCCGGACGAACGAGAAATCTACGACATTTATTTCATTGCCGATCACATTCCTCATCTTTTTCCATTATTGCACGAAGATCCTCACCATTAACAAGGGCTTTCCACTGTGTTCATTAGTCCCGAGTCGCCCCGGGACAGAAGATATAACCCTTCATCTGTCTGATTAACACATTTATGTTTGTGACGTGCTAGCACTTCATCTCATTTATCATTTTCACTTCTCATAATTTCATTGGCCACATGTTGCACCTACTCTATATTTTTGATTTTGTTGCACTGATGATTAAACATGTTTGTTTTCTTTTCTTCTTTTGCATTTATTTCATATTTCTCCTTTTGCACTATATAATTATTTAATCTTACAGTTATTGTTGCACCATGTATTATATATTTCAGCATAAATTAAAATAAATGTAAAACGGTAATATAAAATTAAATGATGATGAGTTCACAACCCCTTTAATAGATGTTCCACCTCAGCAATTAATAAAGAATATCTCCTAGCCCATCACCTACCTTTCCTAGCGCCTATCTTGTGTATAAGAATCGCATGCCAAAGAGAGGGCGTCACCCTCTGAGAGGCAGGAGGATGAAAATCGTTTTATCATAGACTTCAACTCTCCTAGTGAACCCATATTGTGTCTTCCTCCCTAACAAAAAAAATCCACTGTATAATGGCATTATGTTTTAAATTCCTCTTCAAGTGTTATTATTCTAGTTTATCTATTTCCTATACATTTTCTTAATTTGTTTCTATCTCATTAAATATTTTATTAAAATACACCTAAAGTACTCAAATGGAGATATATTTTAAATATGGGGCACTTTATCTTGAGAAATACCATTCAATCCTGCTTTCGTGGAGAGTAGTTAAGATAGTATAGACGTCTCTTGCCTTTTGCACTCCAAAGTGTTAAGTAGCTGTAGTTTCTCCTGGAATTGGTGTTAAACTGTACTGCCAATCACTATTATCTGATATCTGACTTCTGAGAGACTTTCGGTTCATGATAGTATACACTGAGAAAAATCCATTCTCCGGACATCGGTGTATTGTGCAAATATAAGGAATCCTCTTGCAAACTATAGAAATCAGTATGGAGCATACGTTATGCAGAAGCTACATACGCACTGCCCTTAGATGTTACATGATTCCGGTGCAGAATGTCGGACATCAACAGTTTCACTTATATCACAAGCACATACTTGTATTACATTCCTTAGCTATATGCTATATACATCCATTTGTATGTGACAACTCTTTAATTGGAATTGTTTATACAAAACCTCAAAGATCTACAAACTATCTAAACCATTAAAATTATTAATATCCCGGAACCTTTCCTCAAGATATTGACTAGATTTATTAAACGTATATTTTAACATCAAGTTTCCTTCGATACCCTGATATGAATCTTGTCTAGAAGCTCCCGCTTCATTTGACTGTAATTTATTAGCTTGTGAAAACAACATCATTACCCTCGGGAAATCTGGATGTTAAAGGGTTAAAAAATGTAGGGTAAGTCGCAATGCCTTTGGGCGTCGAATTCCTAATCTGAGTCACTCTTTGATAACAATTACGCATATTCAGGAATCTATGATCTTGAGCCTGACTTCTCGTATTATTCTGGTTTGGAATTTCAAATTCAACGCGTCTAGAATACGAATTAACATTACTTAGAGGAGGGTTACCAAAGAGTACGTACGCCCTAAGAGTGCGCAACACCAATTACGCTGAATTGGTAACGCACAGAATTATTATTGCTAATTATATTACAGAATTATTTGATGCGTCTTTGTGTGAGTGTTGATACGAAGAAAACAGAGCTATTAACGTATAGCTCCAAACAGAAAATACAGATAAAAATAACTTTTTTGAATTCTTCATGTAATATTTAATACTCTTAGTTAAGAATTTTTTCTGATATAATAGCTAACTACAGTACCTTTGTTGCATGGTGGAAAACGTGAATGTAGATAGAATTGTTTACCATGGCTTAGTTTCGGGCGTCTTGCATATGCAGCCACCTGGATGAATTTCACTCGAATTGACTGCTGTTTCCCAAAGAGTGCGCGTTAGTGAGTTACCAAAGAGCGCGCGCGTACTCCTTGAGATAATTTCATTAAGAGTGTGTGTAGAAAGCGGCATTCATCTACAGACTATATGGTTATTCTCTGTAGTTAGTTAGTTTAAGAAAGCGGAGTGTAACAGAATATTTGAATGGATTGTACAATTATTTGCAATTGTTTGTCTTTGATTCAAGCACCAACTTATATAAGAAGTATTTTCAATTTACAGAATTTATTAAATTAGAATGGTAATGATGATGATCTTCTGTTCTGCCCAAAGATCCCCAGGCATGGTGAATCCATGGTAGTTTGCTATTGCCTTTCATGGTATGGCAATACCATAGAGAAAGGGAAACGTCATACACTTACAGAAGCCGCAACTTCAAACACGTTTGTTATTCCGAGATACTATTCCTCTTCCGAAATAAAAGAAATACGACAAACTGCACGTACCAGACTTTGATCTGAAACTTTTACTAGTGCTCCGTTTCACAAGGTCCTTTAGAGCGAACGCATTAAAGGAAAAGTTAAGTCAAACAGAAAACTTTTTCATCATCTCAATGAACCATCCACTTCAACTGAGAAAACTGCAGCTTAGATCAACCAAATTTCAAGCCCAAATTGTCACGAATTGTATGAAGAACTAATTGACGAGGACTGGATTCAGTGCATTTATTGTGAACGATGGTGACATGATCAGTGTTCGTCTTCCGAGGGGGATTTGTGTTTCAAGTATGATAAGTGTTAAGTGCGCCCTCTTGGGGACCACGAAACGCACTCTTTGGGACAGTGGTTCTTAAGAGTACGCATTTTTTTGTTTTTTTTTTAATCTTTAACGTATATCTCTATTTCTGCATTTAGTAGTAAAGTTGTCCATTTCTTACAATGTAGCTTAATCTTCAATTAAAATTATATTCAATTTATATAATTTTTGCTTTATTATTTTTGGAGCTTTTTCAAGATGAATATTAACTGCGTGCTCTTTGGTAACCTTCCTCTACAGAAGAGGCATTGTCTCCACCTAACCTTAATCTTAATTCAATTTTTTCTCGTTTTCTTTCTTTACTGTTTTAACATTTAATCTAAATTTTATTAGTGTGAAATATAATTCAAACATTACAAGTGGTCACGCCAGGTACTCGCAGTAATGTTAGACTGGCACGAATCCCGTCAAAAATTTCAACATTAATTTCAATTTTTGAAAACATTCATGCATATTTATTATTTCCATGCAAAAAATGACCTTCTCCTCGTTTGACTGCTGCCTCTCTCCTTTGGACAGGATAATGACCTTCGTTTAACTCCTACTAAACCACTCCATTAACCACAAACAACAGAAAATTCGAAAACAGAAGAAAGATATCCTTTTAAAAGAAGTAATTACGTAATGAGGAAAAACCAAATAAAGTGAGTCATCGATTTTTCACCGATCAATTCCCAAATAAATGATCCTGTAATTGGAGTGATAAAAAAATCATTCACTTTCTTAAGCATTTTTATTTACCAGAATCGACTATTCGTATTAGTATTTAACTCAATATCTTGCCATTTAACAACTCCACTTTTCTGCTCCACTTTCCGACAGTCGCGAGAATATACCAATTCTCACTTTTATAATTTCTTCCGATATATTTGCAACTGATAACTATTATTAATTTGTCTCCTTTATACGCACTAAACAAAACTTAAACGAAGTACTTGATACCTCCCAAGAAACAAATTCGTGATCGTGCAGCGAATCCACACTTCCACATGTCACACAAGTTCCAAGCAGACATCCTCTCACCGGGGTATTCCGTACGTAACTCACGGGCTGGGAATCCGCTTTGCTGCAGGGAAGAAGGAAACAGTGTTGCCGTTTGGAAATACTATTCACATTTTTTCACCTTTTCTACAATCATTTTATCCGTTATGAATTTTCTTTTTACTTCTCTTTCAAGAATTGAAAAAAAATGTTAAAACATTTCTCTTTTCTTTTTCGATATTAAACAGTGTTAGTTGATTTTATAATGTATTTTCAGCTTCTATATTTGCAATAAAGTCCTCCTGACGATCCTCTTCTAAATCCAAGATTCAAGGGTGGTTTTTGTTACATATAGCATATATTGTTTCATACGGAAAGTACGTAAAGTGGAACACTTATGCGGAAAGTGTTATCAAACATGCGTTTTCTGTTATACGTCTACTGTACATTAAGTGTAAAACCACAGGAATTACCTAACCTTTTAAGGTATTCATTCCTATCTACAATTTTATTTCACAATATACTCTTTCTCCGTCTTCTAGAGTTTCGGCATAAACAAATCTTCGAAATCACAAATTTAACTTAATTGTTACTGTAGAATTCAAATTGTATTGGTCTAGCACAATAGAAGTGTTATACGCTAATATGATGGCTCGTGAACGCGCCTCTGTTGCAAGGCGTTTCTTGTTTAATTTTCGACTTTAGAATATTGAAATTACAAATATTGCGGTTGTTCGGAAGTCTTCGTTTCATTAACTTTGTTGTAGAGACAAATAAATAAACTACACACAAAGTCACACCAAAATAACCAATTAGAATAAAAGATCTAATGAATCAAGTGTATTTGTAATATATGTTTACAATTTATATTGACAATTGATCGTATCCTCTGAGAATGAATTTATGTTTTCATTTATCACACATATTCGAAAACACTATTCTCTAGCAAGTGTGTCGCGTTGTACTTAAGAATATATTACAAGTAAAATGTTCCTTTCCACACTTTGTAATGTGCAGGAGCAATTTGCTTTACAGATCACCAGAAAGTGCAGAGGCTGGTACATATGCACGGATGACAGTTAACTATGATTTTCCGGTTTTACAACGGCGGATGAGAATTGTTCGAGGAAAAGATGATATTGCAGGTGAGTAATACTAAAAGATAGTATAAATGTTATATTCACTAGGAAAAAAAAATAATTAATTTAATTTAATTTATTTATTTACTTATTTATTTAACAATCTAACTCCAACAGGGACGATCATCCTCAATTATGGGTGTTTTTACTACAGTTGATTTACAATTTAACTTATAGTTAAGCAAAAAGAAAAATACAAATAATTAATTTTACAAAAGAATATAAAAAATAATAATCATAAATATATAAATACAATTTTACATACACACATTTATATATTGTTTGATAAATAGTTTATATATAACTATTGCACCTTTACACACATAAACATACGTTCTACACTGTTTACATATTTACATTCCATATACATTCAAAAATTGGCAGCTATGTATTAGAATTTATATTTTTAATGCGTTTTGCATAATAATATTGTACTTGTTAACATAGAAAGTGAAATCCAGATCATGATTTCTTACAATGTCATTGTAGTTGCTTAATATTCTAAACAGTGGTGAATTTTTATAACGTTTCGTTTTAGGTATTTTATTTACGAAAATTTTCCGTGTTCTTAAGTTACATTGACCTGCATTAAAGTAAATCTGTTTTAAAATGTCCCTACTTTCAATATTTCCATTCATAAATTTATAAAGAAACATTTGTTCATGTAATATGCGCCTTTTATGTAACGGGATAAACTGAAATTCCTGTAATATTTCATTATAAGAAATTCCCTTTCTATACGATGAAAAATTATATTTCTTATAAAAAGGAAACGTAAAGATTTTTTTCTGAGTATTTTCTATTTGTCTCTGATAAAAAGTATAATTTGGTGACAAAATTATTGACCCATACTCCAGTTTAGTTCTTACAAGATTATAATACAATAGTTTAATAGCCTCCAAATTTGTAAAGTTTCTTGTGTTTCTCATAACGAAACCTAGTTTTTTATATGCTTATGCCGTAATAATTTGAATATGATCATTAAACGACATCTTCTTATTAAAAACAATACCAAGGTCTTAAACTTGATGTTTATTTTCGAGTTCAACATTATTCAAATAATACTTGTAGTTCTGTATGTTTTTATAAGTTCCGAACCTTACATAACGACATTTCTGCACATTTAGTTGTATATAATTATCTTTACTCCATTCAAAAATGACATTTATATCTTCTTGTAAATTTTTCATATCACTTTCTTTTAAAGCTATTTTATATAATTTTATATCATCAGCATACATTGTACATGTTGAATATTTTATTTTTGCTGGAAGATCATTTACATATATAATAAATAATAGTGGTCCTAAATTTGACCTTTGCGGCACACCTGAATTCATATTATAATATAATGATGAAGTTTGTCTATATGCAACATATTGTTTCCTTTCTGAGAGATACGAGGCAATTAAAGTAGGAAAGACCGACTAAGTCCAAAGCTAGATAATTTATTTAATAAAACATCATGATTTATTTTATCAAATGCTTTGGTGAAATCAAAATATATGCTATCTATACATTTCTGGAGATCTAAAGCTTCATATATATCTTTGACCAAAATTTATAAGGTTCGTAATTGTCGACCTACCTGGTATAAAACCATGCTGGTTTACACTTATATAACTTTGCACATGATTAAATATTTTGCATATATTATATGTTCCAATATTTTAGCTGGGGCACAAATAATGGAAATAGGTCTATAATTTTCAATCACCGTATCATTTCCTTTTTTAAATATGGGTGTAACACTTGATGCCTTCCATATATTCGGAAATGACTCTTTATTAATAATCAAATTATATATGTAAAATAAGGGATATCTAAGAATATCTGCACATGCTTTAAGTATATAAGGATTAATACCATCAACACCGCAGATCTTCCTTGGTTTCAATTTCTTTATTGCTGCTTGATATTCATCTACTGTAATTAATTCCAAAGTAAGTACCTTATTTGCTTCCATATTATTATTATTGTCATCACAGTTATAGCTAGGTTTAACATTTGAAAATACAGACTTAAAATAATTGGCAAATTCGTTTGCTATTATCTTATTATCTGCTAATTCCTTTCCATTCACAGTCATAAGTTGCGGGTATGATTTTTTATTTTTATTGTATTTAATAAAGTTCCAAAATGTGCTAACATCATTTTTAATATACATCTCTGAATTCTCTACAATTTTTTATATGCTTTAGAGATCATATCTTTAAAATTTTTCCTAATTTCTTTAAATTTTCTTAAGTTGTAGACCGAATTCTTTTTTGTGTTTTCTGTGCTACTTCTTTAATTTTATCATACTCATTATATCATTATAAAACCAGCATGGATACAAATTTGAGGAACTACAATTCTTTTTTGGAACTTCTTTTTCGAAAATATTATAAATGGTTGTATTGAAAAAATCTACTGCTTCGTTTTTATCATCTATATTTTCTATCAGTGACAAATTAATATCTTTTAATAATTTATAAATTTCATAAAAAATAGCTTTCTTAAATTGTAAAATTCTAGTTGTAGTTTTATTAACATTTTTTAAACAATTGTATTCATAACTTTAATCTGAAAAAGAGGGTTATGAACATCATGATTCACAAGACAATTTTCTTCATTGTGCATTTGTACACATGGTAAATTAGTTATTACTAAGTCAAGAGTCCTATTGTTACAATTCTGAACATTATTTATAGATTTTAAATTGTTTAAATTTATTAAGTGTTGCAGTGCTCTATACCTTGGACCCCCTTTCATTAAATTATAATTTCAATTATTTATTAACGGCAAATTGAAGTCGCCTATAATAAATAATTTTCCATGGTATAAATTACCGAAATCTTCGAATATTCTGAAAAAATTGTTATAGATATTAACACTAGACGATGGTGTAAAATATACACAAATAAACCAATATACTTTCCCATTAATTATTACCTTTATCAATAAATGATCAAAGTCATTTGTTTCAACAAATCTTTCCTCTTTTGACATTATATTTGCATTTATTGCAATGATAACTCCCCCTTCTCTTTTCATACCATGTCTATCACATCGATACACCTTATATTGTGCAGTAAATAGTTGAGAGCCAAATACACCATCCTTTAACCATGTTTCTGTTAATATAATTGCATCATATTAATGTAAACTCGCTATAAGATTAACGATCAGGATTGATCAGAACTATCAATTTTACATCAGGGTTGATATATCCTCATTTTTTAAAATTACATCAATTTTTCTGTCTTCTGTAAATTTTCTAATTTTAATATTTCACGAGTAATCCACCCATAAAAATGCTTATTTTTTTCTTTCTGTAGTTTCCTGACTTGCCCAAATAAGCGCTTTCGATATGCTGTTAAACTATGATTAATATAGACTGGGAGATTATTTTGAAATCCTAAGTCATTTGTGTTTACATTTCTCTTAACTTTCCGTTTTTGCATAATTTTGTCTTTTATATCACGATTTACAAATTTTACAATAACACCCGCATATGCCTCGTTTGGATGTTTCTTTAACCTATGACACGCATCAATGTGTTCTAGTTTCACTTCAACGTCAAGCGCTTTTCCCACATTTTTTACAGTTTCACGCGGATCTTCATTCAATTTGTCCGGAACACCATAAATTTCTAGTGTATTTCTTCGCCCATACTGATCGAGTTTGTCCAGATGTGACTGAGTATCCTTTAGTTGTTTTTCCAATAATTGCACTTTTATATTCAAAGCTTCTACTTTATGAACACATTCATTACATCAGCTTGTTGTTTTATTAATCTAGAATTTTCATCCAGTTTTTCGTGTGCAAGGTCTAGTGACTTTCCTAATTCACGCTCAGTCTCAACACTTTTTTCTTTATTTCCGAAATCTCAAGTTTCAATTCTTGTAAGAGTTTATAAACATCTAATATAGTGGACAATTTTCCCTATCTCCTAAACAACTTTCACCTGCCATACTGTTACGCCTTGATTTTGCGCAGTTTTTACACCTCCATATCTGATTTTGGTCCTTCAGAAATTGTATATCTTCTTTCCTTAATTGTACACATTTTATATGCCAGAAATTATTACAGTCGTCGCATTTAACTTTAGTAGACACATCTTGCCTGGGAACGCTTTTCATACACTCTCCACAAGTGCTCATTTCTATTTTTATATTTTGCACGAGTTTCAATGTTTTTTTTTTTTTTTTACTTTTATTCACTAAAAGAAATCCTTACACTTCACTCAAAAAAAATTGTAACAAGAGATTAAGGAGAAGAAGAAAAAAGCGACTTCGGTATGCTCCTTCCATATTTGTCTGGCAACAGTTATATTATCGAAAGTCTTTTGTTTTTTACATCGATAGCTCCTTATCTAACGATATATTATGCAAATATAATGTATTTCAGCATTTATATTTCAAACATAAATAATGTTTTATATCACTAATCAAGTCTAGTACTTACTGTGTTACCCCAGTACACTTAATTTTTACTAGGAGCCTTAATTCCATTGTGGTTAATAAATATTACAGAGCCGAAGTCGCTCACTACTTCACTCCATCAGAATTTCCAAATTGCCAAGAAAGGCCAGAATGTTTTTTCTTTTCACCGCGAAAGAGATCAGCGAGGCATTTTCAATTTGGCGCAGGAATCCATCCTTTCCTACACATTCCTTTCGTATTGCAGCATGTTTCCAACCACTATGGATTAATCAACGATTATTATATACGCAAAGTTCCGCGGATTTGGAGCCAAGCCTGTTTTTCATGAAAATAATAATCTTAATTTCGTTCACAAGACAGAAAGTTTATTCATAGAAGTTATCGAGTGAAGTTAGATTTCAGGATAACAGTCGGTCAAATGTTCGTACCCTTATTCGTGCACAAATGTGCGTAATTCTTCTGCTCGGTGTGCTAATAGTATCACACAATTTGAGAGCAAACCTTATCTCTTTGCATTGATAGTACAAATTTTGCACAATTTTCCTATAATATATGCGAGTGTTTATTGGCAATATTTAACCTTATGACGCCAAGCTAGGCTCAATGCGGACCCCAGGCTTCATTATGTTATTATATTTTCTCTGCTTGTTTCATATTCTTATCCGCGACTCAGGACATCTCTTTTAAAAATGTTTAAAATTCACTCATAACAATTTACTTTTTGTACAGTTTTGTATTTAGAAATTATATGAATATTTAACAAGCAAAACGTATTTAGCACACCTGAGGTCCGTGCGGACCCCACGGTTCTCCATGCTCTCATATGCGCAGACAGAGAAATAAAGCTTGCTAATTGGTTGTTCCTAACAATGACAACCTAAATAAAAATAAAAATATCTTCCTCTCACAAGTGCGTGATATTATTAGAGGGAGCGCGGGTGGCTCAATGGTAGACCATTCCCCTCCGGTGCTTGGGGTCCGTGGTTCGTTCCTAGCTCGCGCCGTGTGGAATTTGTGGTGAACAAACACCGTACTCGTGGGTTTTCTCGAGGTTCTCCCGCTTCTTCTCACTTTCTTCATTTGCACCATTTTATTCATTTCTTATTATCACAGTCTCCTTTAGCCTAACCGGGATAACCGTGGAAAGCAAAACTTAAAGATTTCATTTAATTTCAAAGACTACAGATCTACACCTCTACGTGGAAGAAACTCAAGTGCACGGGACCTGTCAGAATACCAGATGTTGGCAGCAAATGTGGTCAAGGAATCAACGGGCTTCAAACCAGCGGATTTAGTGTTCAGAATGAATGACGTGCCTTAAAAGTTGTCAAATTCCAAAATCAGCAAATCTAATTGTGCACAAAACAGACACAGCAAGCAATCTATGTTCAGCAAGTAAAGGAGTAAAACTAAGAAAGCGACGAAACTGAAATATATGCTTTCATAGACTTCATTATTTTGGCCCTAGAGCAAAACATTGGCAAGGGATGGCTTGAATGAATTGCTGTAAAGTGAAAATAAACGTCCAATATTCCAAGCAACGAATTACCTGAATCGTTTAAACTGTCTTATTAGCTTTTGCTAATTTCACAACATTGAAATTAGTCAAGAGAAACTGAATACAGAAAATATATCAGCATTCCGTATATTCCGTAAATCTGGGAAATATTCGTTCTGAATTTCCACGACGTGTACAGATGTGGAAATTTCTAAAGTATGGATCAGTACCTGATACCTACATGCGGAAGATTTTTTTTGTGTCTTTACATTCCAATTAAGCCCGAAAAATATGGTAAAATATTTACTGAATCTGCAGTACTGAAACATCATATTCATACAGGGACAAAATAAATTTTTGTCACCAGGCAGGGCTTGAACGAGGCAATGTAAAAGAAATGTTGAGGTAACTTGTAAAGAAATGGTTAAATAAGGGAGAAAATATAACTATGAAGGTTTATTTCGCAAACACCGGGCTCGCCTAGAGTTGCGTCTTCAGATAACAACAGTTGTTGGTACAATGATATGGTGAAACAGGAAAATCCATAAGGAAATGGTTGGGAGCTATGAGCGATCAGAAAATAAATAGAAATAAATAGAATGTACTATATAGAAAATTTCAGTAGAATGTATCGTATAACAAATGTTCTACAATATCTATATATCTATCTATCTATTTGGTCTAGGAATTAATTCGTGCGGTTGGTACGCACACATTGAAGCTGTAGTACAAACACAAAATACATAAATACCTTAAGAAAAATATTGTCCATCGCTAGCCACCACTTTCGCCCATCTGTCAGGCAATGTACGGATTCCGTAGCGAAAGAAGTCCTCATCCTTGGAAGCGATCCAGTCAGAGACCCATGTTTCGATATCTTCTGAAGAAGTAAACCGCTGTCCAATCAAATCGTTGTTCATGCAATCGAACAAGTAGTAGTCCGAAGGAGCAACGTCTGGTGAATACGGCGGGTGGGGTAAAACTTCCCATCCGACATTTTCTAAATAGGTTTTGACCGGGTTTGCGACATGTGGGCGAGCGTTATCATGTTGAACAATAAGTTTATCATGTCTGTTCTCCCATTCTGGTCATGTTCTGGCCAGAGCTTGCTTCAAACGCATTAATTGTCGTCGATAACGTTCTCCATTCATAGTTTCACCCGGTTGCAGCAGCTCATAGTACACCACACCTTTCATATCCCACCATATGCACAGCATAACCTTTGCACAGTGAATATCTCGTTTTGGTTGTGATGGACCTGGTTCACCTGGTTTCACCCAGGCCTTTTTTCGTTTAGGGTTCTCGTAATGGATCCGCTTCTCATCACCCGTAATAATTCGATGCAGAAACCCCTTTCTTCTCTGTCGTTGAAGCAGCAATTCGCAAATGGTTTTTCGTCTTTCAACGTCTCTGTCTTTCAATTCATGTGGAACCCAATGTGACATCTTTTGAATCATTCCCATGGCTATCAAGCGTTTGGAGGCTGTTGTTTGATCAACGCCTAATGCTGCTGCAAGCTGTTCCTGCGTTTGACACGAATCCTGCTCGAGCAATGCTGTCAATTCTTCGTCTTGAAATTTTTTTGGCTGTCCAGCTCGCTCTTGGTCTGCCAAGCCGAAATCACCACTTCTAAACCGTGCAAACCACTTCTGACACGTTCGCTCAGCTAGGGCATGGTCACCATACACTTCCACCAAAATACGATGACTTTCAGTCGCACTTTTCTGCATGTTAAAGTAATGCAGCAGGACACCCCGCAAAAACACTTTATCAGGCACAAATTGCGCCATGTTCACTTAACTACAAACTGGTGTTGTTGACGCTTTAATCCACTGCCCTATACTACGAACGATACGCGATGACAGGGGTCTGCAACACATGTGTGGACACACGGAACTGTGGGACGCTCCGTTCGTTGCGCCATCTCTTGTCCACCCGCACGAATTAATTCCTAGAACAAATATATAGTAGGCACTTTTTATTAGGTTTTGTTTTTATTATATTGTTAAATACAATTATATTGTTAATTATTATATTGTTAAATGAAACTAAGCAACTGTATTTAATAATATAATAAAAACGAAACCTAATAAAAAGTGCCTACAACAACGTTACTGGTTGGGGCCCGTACGGGTCTGCACATTAACGTAATCTTAGAAAGGTTGGCGTCATAAGGTTAATAATCATTAAAATAACATTTTCAAAACCTGAATAGCATGTCCAAAATGACTGCGGAAAGAATGTTGTAATCAAGCTTTTTGAGAAGTCGGGTTACAACGTCAGTTTCCATGTTTTATTAATATCCTTGGTTTCAGATTGAAATGGGTATGCTTAGCAGTTTTGAAAAGCGTCGTTGTTTTTTGTGCTAAAGATTGAAGATGCTTTGTGCACATTACTCACGTTTCTGTTCATTAAAATGTGTCAACAATAAGGGACACCGCCATGCTTCCATTTTCTCAGTGAGAATAATATAATCTAATGATGTGATGTTAAAGAACTCATTACTAATGCTCACTTTTCTAGGTAAACAGTAAATATTCATACATCTATCTTCAAGCATTATTAAGGGTTGGAGACATCGTTTCAAATAGTTAGTGACGTAAGATCTGGCGTCGTGTTACGCTATGTTTGTACACTGCTAAATAATTCATCCATCATTGAATCTTTGAGTTTTTGTTTGCAAAGTACTTTCATTTCCAATTTTAATCTTTCACCATCAATGTTCACATCATTGTTCTTATTAGCAAAAGAAACACTAGAAAAAACTTATGTTAATTCTATTAATAATACTTTGTTCATCCAAACATATATTAATTCCAGCATTTCCTCTACTTGTAAGACGCTGTGATTGTACATGATTGCAAATAGTGCCTGTGCCCATTCAAAATATTCACGTAGCACAACACTACAAGCTTTTCTGCTTTTCACAGCATTTTCAATACACGGTAAAATTGAAAATATTAAGCATGAAGTATTCCTTTCTTTGCTACTGTACAAGTTTCTCTCATTCTACAAAATTTAACTTCAGTCCATACACAAGTCCTTTACCGATACGAGTCACTGGTTCAAATAAGTGACTATCCAGTCCAATACATATTAATTTCGTTTTCATTAAATTAACACCACCTACCACATTTAATAAGTACCCTTTCAGTGTATTTGAACTTTTAATAAAAACTTAAGGAATATCTGCGCCAGCGATTTTAAAATTCTTATTTTATAAGAATAACGGACAAATTTCTTTTACATTAAAATTTCGGATTTTAAAGTCAGGAAGTGCCTATTACCAGGATTTCGTTGAGTTGGAAATGTAAAATTTCGAAACTCCAGGTGAAAATATAGGGCCGCGTGTTTTGGTGCTTACGAAAGTTCCATTACTAAAAGAATGTAATCTGCGCATGTAAGTGAGATGGGAAATGAAATCCTCTTATCAACTCCCACGTCATAGTACTATCTATATAAATGTGTGGTTTGAACACAGTCTATTGTTGTCACGAAAGCAATGGGTTCGAGAGAATTCCCTCAGAATATCAGTACACGTTGAAACGTGATAAAAATTGTTAACCTTTTTAAAAGAATACAGTAGGTCAGACATCTCTCAAGTTAGGGTGATGACATTTGATATGTGAACTTCTCATTATAAATACCTGAACACACATCTCAACACTTGAAGAATGATCGCTATTGAAGCATAAGTAGGGATTATTTCTATTATAATATAATTTTGAACACCTTATCTAGTACACAGCTAGATATTAGCCTTCAAGCTCAGGGTATGGCATTCAGTATGCAAACTTTCTCTTAAAATGAATGGAGAAGCGTATCAGCGTTTTACAAAATTCTTCTTCTCTAGATAAAAGGTGCAATTTGAATAATATTCACATTTCAGGTATTGCATGATAATTACTAAAACTTATTTTAATCACGCAAGAAACCCGTGCTTTTGCTAGTATTATAATATTGCTTTAAAAGAACAATTGTACGACAAATAAACTAACTTCCCGCAAAATGCTTGGGAATACAAGGATCTATTTTAATTTAAAAATGATACATTTCCATGTTGTAACGATTAACTTCTTACTTTCATTATTTACAAGTTACATTTAGCCCACAGTTCTTGTAATTTTTAAGATATATTAACACGATTAAATTACATAAAATCAGGCACGTCACCTTGTTTCACTATTATTTTTATTCCTTTTCACATCTCCATTAATAATAAGAACTTTCTTTTTCGGTTGTCATAGCAACTTTTAAATGAACAACTATCTGCTGTTACAGTAATTCGAAGTGCAGATTATAAATATAAATCAACACATATTTTAGTTACTAAGTTAAAACTTTATTTCTTTATATTTAGAATCAGTAACATTTATCTTCTTTTAATACAAAAATGGAAGAAATTCACAAAATAGATATACAATATCGTTGAATATATGGCTCCCGACGATGACTTCTTGGATTGGTTAAAATTTAAGAAATAACACTGGACCGATACCTATTTTTACATATATGGTTACATTACTTTCTGAATAGCCCTCATATATATATATTAATATATATATATTAATTTTATTTTATCTCATTCTTATATTCATTTAACCATTAATTCTTTTTTTTAATTCTATAAATTACCAACAAAGAGGACTTATTCAAAACGTGATTAACTTATTTAATTATGCAGGTCCTAAGAAATATTCTTTAGTTCAATATAATTGGAGCTAATTGACGAATCCACTCAGTATATGTTAAGATACTATTTATATATAACTTATTTTTTTTAGGCAAAAGTACAACACTGATAAGTAAAACAAATTGCAAGGGAATCATAACAATACACTAAATGAAACAAAACAATCAATATCGTAACAAGGATTAATACAAATAAAGAAATTATCATATTAAGAATCAATCTGAAACGTCGATGTTATCTATGTTGACCTTTGATAAAATTGCTGAAGGAACTAATGTCTTAACTACCTGTATTTATTTACTTTTACTATGGTTTGACGGACGCCATATTTTCAGTTCGTCAATATTGCGTAAACACCAAAGTTTAACAGTTTTCACGTCCATTAATAAAAAATAGGCTTAATTTGTTTAGGTAGGAACATAAAACACAAATAGAACAAATACGCCGATAAGTAAACATTCACGAAACCATGATCTTGGTGTAGTTGTTAAGGTGCTAGCTCAAAAATGGAAAGGGCTGCAGTTCCAATCCCCTGCAAGGAGATTTTTCTTAATTTTTTGTTAATAATGCATACAGCTCATGAGAGATCTCAGAAGAGTTCCCATTTAGTCTTTCGTATTAATTATTATTGGTAATGTTTAGTATTGATAATGCTTTTGTCTTTGCGTATTACTTTTATTCTTGTCTTCATTTCCAAAGAGAAGAATACCCGAACAAATGCCAAAAGAATTCCTCTTATTTTGAATGTGAACGCCAATAGCAATTTGTAAAGAATAAAAATTGAACGTTTCGACGTAGCTGCAAAAAGTAAAAAAAATGGAGATGGAGGGGTTCGAAACCCAAGGTTATGAAAAAATACAATCACTTCATGCCTTAAACCTCCCGACCACGATTTTACGTTCACTAGCAAGAGGCTTGTTTTTTCTTAGGCTGGTCAATACGTTTTGCAAAGAGGTCCGGTTTAGTTCTGACACAGCACAGAAGCGAAAAGGGAGAAGGGGGCAAGGCACTTTTTCTCTCTCCGTCAATGTCTGGATATATATAACGCTATTTGTTAATGCCATAACTACCGTATTTTTCAGCGCATTCAGACCAAACTTTGCACAAACATTACTTGTTAAAATATCCTTAATGAGTTTGTTAGCCAGAGTAATCAGACGAAAACGTTCAAAATGGCGGCCCTTCAAACTCTAAAAAAGTTCCATGCGAAATAAATTTCGCCCATAAATGGGTATTCATAATATTTGAGTGGC
This sequence comes from Thermobia domestica, assembly GCF_964235325.1. Lineage (NCBI taxonomy): Eukaryota > Metazoa > Arthropoda > Insecta > Zygentoma > Lepismatidae > Thermobia > Thermobia domestica. The sequence continues at coordinate 306,886,727 of NC_137455.1, forward strand.
TTTTCCTCTTTTACTGAAATGTTTGTGTGCAGGGACTTATCCTCTTTTATTGAATTATTGGACCCGATTAATCACCTATAGAAGGTTCACGCCCTTTCGCTACGGTCAGGCTTTCATTTTTTACGGGGGGATATTTTCCTATCGGAACAAGACGATTGTTAGTGACGATATGAAGTTTGAAAGTGAAGTAACTTGTGAAACATATTATTTGAAAAAATAATATAATAAATATGCTTTCCCCTAACACAAAGAACTTATATCATATATTTCGAGTTCGGGAGCGTGAATGGCGAGGACCGTTATTTGATTTGCTTTTTAGTAACACAATGTAAATAGTGATAGTTAACATTAGTGTTCAGTGTAATAATAATAATAATAATAATAATAATAATAATAATAATAATAATAATAATAATAATAATAATAATAATAATAATAATAATAATAGGTGTTGTTTTTGGCAACGTAATATCTTCCTCAATTTTTCATCAAACGTAATGATTGAAACGCCATATCTCCCTTACAATCAAAATATTAGCAAGTTATATCGATAGAACGGGAAATGGTAGAGTGATGTTAGCAACGTTGGACAGTATACACCCATAGTACTCAGAAAAATAAGCGATTTTAATGCGCAAAGAACGAAGAGGCATTGTCATGGGGAGTCATGGGGCCACGGCAGAGTCCTCTTTAGGCAAAATGTCGATAACTTATTGTTATGTTAATCAAAAACCAGTGCAAGGGTGTTTACTTTAAATAACTTTCCAAATCGTACTAGTGTTTTACAATGCACGTGTAAACAACTACCTGACTGTATCAACCTTTTATTCCATCTATATATCTCTGGGTAGATACATTCTCCGTTACAACCACCAAGGTTCAGAGATACTACACTTCAACAACTTTACAATGCACTCAGCCACTTTTGGCTCATATTCACTTTACTAACAAGTTCAGCCACTTATGGCTATATTCCAACATCAATACAAATACACGCTGTTTTAATTACATAGTTACGCTCTTCATTTGTTCTTACAAATTTCTGACGCTTGTCCGACTATTTACTAGCAACACCTTGCCCGACTAATTGACCTAACCCAACACTTATATCGAGAGAAAAGGAGTTAATTGTGGAATGGGACCACATTGGACACCGTGGAACCATAAGGCGCATCGAAAAAATTATAGGGGGGTCGCCAGCCAGCCTTACTTATTTCCACATGATAATATAAATTTATGTTGTGCGAAATATACGCACGAGTTAGCTAGTAATATTTCATATTATTATTATTATTATTGTTATTATTATTATTATTATTATTATTATTATTATCAACAACGTATTTACATTGCGTGCGTATCTTTGACATGAAACGAAAGAGAAGACCCACCATTCGTAGAAAGAATAAGATAGACAGTTACTTTAACTGTCAAGGACGACGAAAATACGAAAAGAATGACTGCCTGTAGCAAAAAGAAACAATACTTTCTTTCAAACGGATAAAAAATCTAACCCAGATAGATTCGAACTCCGGTGAACGGCGCGAAAAGAAAGTGATTTGTTAACTCACCCATTGTGTCGTTAGGGACTACAAGCACTGCATTAACATCTATCACTTCCGTGGGTTGTATACTATGATCATATTGTAAGCGGCTAGTTAGAAACTTTTCATTTGTGTTGTACTTTGGTTCTAAATTCAACTCTTAAAGATTAACAAAACATGAAAAAATTCTTTTATCTAAATACAGATTAAAATTTTATGACAAAATGTTAAGAATTATGTAATTTGTCTGCGAATTCGTTTTATGTGCTGAAGACAGTTTGACTTACATAATGAACTTCCTAATTATGTAAATCTTGCGTTGACAGATTTCTTCGTCTGAACCAAATTCCGACTTGTACATGAACCCGAGTTTCTGGGTCATGGCATGGATCTACGTCACTTTGAGTAACAACCTCATCAAAAGAAATAGTATATAACCTCACGATATTTTCGGGATGGAGGAGAGCAACCAGAGATTATATCGTTGATAGTCTCAATGCAACTGAGTTATTTGAAAGAATTTTGTCTCGAGACTTCGAACATTAAATTCTACATCAGATAAAATTTGGAAAGTCACTGTTGTGTCAATAAGGACTTGGGCTGAGATTGGACCTGGAGTGACTGTCGTGGGACAATAATCTTCAAGAAGAAAATCAGGTATGTGCTTAAGAAATCTGTCAACTGCCAAAATGTCTCTACGCATAAACCAATTCACAAACATCTCATGACTTCACCAAAAATTAAAATCAACTACACATTTGAGGCTTGTATCTTTTATTCACGCCTAGAATTTCCTAGTTTATTTAATGTTACGTAACACTTCTATGAGGAGTCTAGGACGGAGTTGGTTATGTTTAAGAAAGAAAACCTCTCGCAATGTACCCCCATTAGGATAAACATTAAGCATAATCACATTGTGGTGATGCTGGGTAACTCCCTAAGCCTGGTATATTAAATGTTGTACAATCTCTAGATTCTTCAGTAATTGGGATTTGAAAATAGGCTGATTTTACGTCACAGACTGAGTACCAAAGATGTCCTCCCGTTGTTGACGAAATATTGTGTATAGGCGGTAATTACATTGAATGAAAATCTGCATGTTTATTGAGGACCCTGGCATCCAAAACACACCGCATCGAGTTATCTGGCTTTTTTAAAATAGCATTGGGCTATTATACGGGCTAGACGCAGGTTCTATTGTGTTTTGTTCTAAAAGTGTGTTAATCTGGTCACGAACCATTGACTTACATGCTTCCGGTAAGGGATATTAGGGACGGTGAAAAGGTGTTTTTGTTTTAAGTTCTATGTGATGTTCATAGTTTTTCACCCTTCCAATTGTACAAGAATCCCATGCAAATATGTCACTAAACTCATAACAGAGATCTACTAATTTCTTTCTAGCTTCAGGATCTGATTTTTCTCCTATCACTAGTTTTTTCTCATCAAATTTTAGCCTTTCTTTTTGTATTTCATTTTCTGAGTCTTTACTATTTACTGTATAACATTTTTCTTCCCTAACATAGTCTTCTCCATAACCTACTACTGTATTCACTTTCAAAACTACTTTCCTTTCTAAAGGATTTGTAATTTCTAGCAAATTCTGTTCTTTAGATAGTAGAGTTCTCGGTATTAATATCTTAGCTTTCTCTTTGGCTCCAACAAATATTCGTTCCCTGACCATGAATCTACTAATTTTACTAGAACATGTACTTTAGTTCTAGGTGGAAAATACACTGTTTAACTCAAAACCATTTTTGGCACTATACACGTTTTTAAGATATTATGTACTTTCTCAGAAACCGGAAGTGGTCTTTTGTCACTTTTTGTTATTTTCTTGGGTGGTTTCCCAAATCTGAGTAAAGTCAAAGTTTTGTTCCCATAATCTAATTTCATTTCGTGCGAATGTAAGAAATCATTGCCTAGTAACAAACCGTGAGGAAATCCTCTTATGACTCGAAAGCTATGGTGAAAATTTTTCCCAGCAGTGGAAAACCGAACATTTGCTATTTTATTTACTGAAATAGAATTCTGAGTTATTCCCTTAATCCTAGTCTCAATATTCCCAACTGCTGCATCGGGTGGAATTAAACTTTCATTTATTGTGGACAATTGGGATGCAGAATCTATGACAGCTTTCATTCTTCTATTTTCTATATAAACTGGTAAGAATATCATTTCATTCTCACATTGAATGGAGGCTAATATCTGTTTTTTCTTATTAACCATACAACCTGTAAATGCGCCTCTACCATTTACAGTCTTTTCTAGTTTAAAGTTTGCTGTGCTCCCTGCATTGAATTATTCTGGCAGTTTTTACATGTGGAACAACCCTGACCATATGGTACAAAAGGTACAGCATTGTAATTTAAATTACTGCTATGTCCCTGTGGTTGTACTGGCTGATAATACACAGTATACTGTTGTGGTGGTCCGTTCCATTGATTCGAACCCTGCCTATTATTGTAATTATTTCGATAACTTCTTTTACCACGACCACTATTCTGATAAAAATTACCTCTATTCTGAGAACAGTTCCCTTTATTCTGATTAAAATTTCCTCTGTTATTCGAATTTATACCATTATTCGAGTTCTGACAATTTTGTTTATTTTGGCCTCTAAAATTCTTTTGCTTTCCACCTCGAAAATTTTGAGACGAATTATTTTCTTTCTCTGTATTGTTTACTGTTTGTGCCTGACTAATCATTGTTAGTTTTAACTCTTCTAGTATTTTTTCTATTCGCGCCATTTGCGTACTAGATGATGGTTCTACCTTAAATTATTTATTTCTATTCATGTATATAAATATATTCTGTCTTGCGTAGCAACACAGGATTCAGGCCCGGAGATGTAACCGGACAGTTATCAACTTTTTATTTGTGTTGTACTTTTGTTCTAAATTCAACTCTTAAAGATTAACAAAACATGAAAAGATTCCTTTATCTAAATACAGATTAAAACTCTATGATAAAATGTTAAGAATTTTGTAATTTGTCTGCGAATTCGTTTTAAGTGCTGCAGACAGTTTGACTTACATAATGAATTTCCTCATTATGTAAATCTTGCGTTGACAGATTTCTTCGTCTGAACCAAATTCCGACTTGTACATGAATCCGAGTTTCTGGGTCATGGCATGGATCTACTTCACTTTGGGTAAGAACCTCATCAAAAGAAATAGTATATAACCTCACAATATTTCCGGGATGGAGGAGAGCGACCAGAGATTACATCGTTGATAGTCTCAATGCAACTGAGTTATTTGAAACAATTTTTTCTTGAGACTTCGAACATTAAATTCTACATCAGATAAAATTTGGAAAGTCACTGTTGTGTCAATAAGGACTTGGGCTGAGATTGGACCTGGAGTGACTGTCGTGGGACAATAATCTTCAAGAAGAAAATCAGGTATGTGCTTAAGAAATCTATCAACTGCCAAAGTGTCTCTACGCTTAAACCAATTCACAAACATCTCATGACTTCACAAAAATTAAAATCAATTACACATTTGAGGCTTGTATCTTTTATTCACGCCTAGAATTTCCTAGTTTATTTAATGTTACGTAACACTTCTATGAGGATTCTAGGACGGAGTTGGTTATGTTTAAGAAAGAAAACCTCTCGCAATGTACCCCCATTAGGATAAACCTTAAGCATAACCACAATATGTTACTTCTTTGCTGGAAGTCGACAATGTTCTTACATGTAGTAGTTAAACATACATGCTATGTAATACAGGAGGTATTAAGACATACATGCTTTTCATATAATATAATAAAAGGGTCTTGTTGGAAATAAGAAAAAGAACATTTCTTGGACGAAACGGAAACTATTGGCATCAGAAAAAAATATCTACGAGACAAGCACAGGCAATATAATTCAGAATAGTTACTGTTATTTCATTAAATGAAGAAAAGCGTATAGAAAGCAAACATGACGCGTCAACGAGATCGACCAGAATTACCAGAGGGGGAAGCAAATGTGTAGTTTGGTTAAACTGATATAACAACTTTGGTTAAATTGATATTTCGTTCTGTATCCTGTAGTAGATCGTATCACAACTTTACGGGAGACCAGAGCAAGACTTACCACTCGGGAGACGGGAGACCCGCTCATATAGACACAAATGGATGTAACTGTGAATACTACTAATACAAATTGATGTGAATACTACAACTTGGATTTAACGAAAGCCATTTAGACATTCAGTGGTTTGTAGGTTTGTAGAATACACAATACAATTCTTCATACCTCAGCTTCCAGTAGCTAGATACAAGCAATTTCTGGTTAGATACTGAAAATACTGTCGGATTTTAATACATGACGTATTGCAGGATACATAATGCTTTGCATTACTTCTTTGTTTGTAGACAGCTATTAGTTTAGTGTTCTGAAAGGTTGTGTGTAAACTAGGGATGGCAAATTCCGGAATTTTTACTTTCGGACCCCTGAAAGTAAAACCGGACAAATTCCGGAATTCGAAAAAATCCGGAATTCGGGAAAATCCGGAATTTAGGAATTTCTGATTTAGTTAACATTCTGAAATTCGGGAAAATCCTCAACTTTTCCGAATTCCTGGATTTTTCTGAATTTCGGAGTTTTCTAAATTCCGGAATTTTACCAAATTCCATAATTTTCTGAAATTCGGAAAGTGAAACTTCCGCTTCCCAAAAAATAAATTTCTTTTTGTTAATGTGTAACGTGGCGTGCATAAGCCTTTGACCAGGTAATGACTACTACTTTGTAACAAATGCAAAGTATGAGAATTAAATCTGTCTATCTGTAGTTTCGTGTGGGGAAAAAACAAACTTGTGAACCAAAGATTAAGGAACAACTCAAGATATGAATATAAAGTTTGGAGAAGATTATTAACAAAAGAAATATGAAATACCTTTTGAACCGAAGAAATATAACATACAACTTTGCAAGCGAAGGCAAAGAAACCTAACGTCACCAGAATGATGACGAATGGTTTACCCCATAGCGATCACGGTTCAGTGGTCAAGGTGCTTTTTCGAATCCACGTCGCACATTTTTTTTTACTTTAGGAAATTTGATGGCGATTGATCGGCGATACATAAGTTTTATTATATTCAGATATTTGATTACTCGGAAGTTTCAATACTTGAACTATCAAATATTCAGAAATAATAATAATAATAATAATAATAATAATAATAATAATAATAATAATAAACTAAAATAATTATTAATATCTCGTAGAAGATTAAAAGCTAGGAGCTAATTATTGCTCAGGTCATACCATTACAAGCAGAAACGTGACATTTGGAAAGAATATTTCGGTTTGGTTTAATGTTGCCTACGAGAAGAGGAATTTCTCATCTCGTTTCTAAAACAAAAAAAAGAACCTAATAGTAACATTTTACATTCGAGACGGGACAAGGCGAACTGAAATTATCGTCTCGCTCTGGAGATGAGAATCGAGACAAGACGAAAAGTATCGTAAACATTTCCCGTCTTGTCTCAATTCTCGAAATAGTGTACACCCACTCTTTAAGTAACAATTGCTCTGTAGACTGAATCTCATAAACTATTTCGTTACATTGTATTTGAGAGCTCATTCAATTATGGTACGTGTAGGTATTTTTGTACCAAAGCTTTTATATTTACCTCTACATATCCTAGAAATTAGTTTATTATATGCCTTTCTGTTAAGTGATATTCAGTTATTTTTATTACAGTTATTTTCCTTAAAACATACAGTAGAATATTTTCTACGTGAAACTTTGGTGGAACGCTCTACTTTAAAATTTTGGTAGTCGCAGAGGTGTGTCTTGAAGGTACAGAACCCTTTCCCCGAAATCTCTACCTTTAAGTATGTTTTGCCAAATTTTAAGGCAAGTTTAATACTTTATTATTATTATTATTATTATTATTATTATTATTATTATTATTATTATTATTATTATTATATCAACACCGTGTATAATCTTTAAATGATATGAATATTATTATTATTATTCATATAGTAATAGTATAGTAAAAACTAATTGACTGTCGATCTCGGTCGTCGAGAAGTCTTCAGGAAGCAAGGAATCGGTCACCTTCTCGGTTTGAGTTCCGAAGGGGCAAGTATTGAGGGGCCGCTCGAGCCAAAAATAGTTAAAAGTTATAGGCTTCAACCAAACATGTTCAAAAGAGCTGAAACCGGCTTTAGGGTGCTCAACGGCTCGAGCGGCTCGGCTTACAGCTCATTCACTACCGAACCGGACCAAGAATTGTGCCGAGCCGACCTCTCACCCGACCGAGCCAGTTTGAGAGTTCGGCTTAGTTGAACTCAGTCGAACCTTCCCGATGGACTAGTTTCAACTTGGCTGGCTCGAACTGATGGTTAACATGAGCCGAGTACGTGACCCATCCCAACCGAGAAAGCTTGAGCCATCGGCTCAATTGGGACGAGCCGACGGCTCATCCGAACCGAGCCGACTCGAGCTGTTCGCTAGTTGAAACGAGCCGAGCCGCTCGATGTCACTACCCGGGTTGGTCTTCTGCTTGGGCTCAAGAATTCGACCGTGGAGGTCTCGGCCTTGATTTTAAGTACTACAGTATATTATTATATTGGTGAACACGACATTTGAGGCTGTCTCGTAATAAAGAAAAAAAACTCCTGTTCTCTCGTTTTTTGTTGTTTTCGGAAACGGTCGGTAAGGAAACTCAGAGAATACATATCAAATTAGTGTGAGGAGTCCAGCACATTTTGAATGAAAAATATGTTTCCCCGGGGCATTCGCAGGGTCCCAGGCGGGGTCCAACTCAAAATTTGGAAATGGAACCGTGGGTCAAGTTGAATATGGTATAAAATCTATTGTTAAATAAAAGAAGATAGAACAAATCTCAACTTTCTACGATAACCTTGTGCAAACGGGCAACTGGTCAAAATGTCAATACAAGCTACATCAGAAAATCTATAGTCACTCTTCTAAATCCGTTATGTTGAGACAATAGCAAAACAGAAAAACACGTTTATAAGTACAAGGTGTTGAAGTAAAGCAAATTGCTGCAGAGTGTCTCACAGAATCGCACAACGGACCGCTTACATTTCCGCAACGGTTGAGAGTAAGGATGTATCCCTTACGTGTTATGTTCTTTTGGGACAAGGTATCACCGGCTATAGTCCCGACTCGAAGTCAAAGTAACACTTGGATAGTTTCCCTCGTAAAATTGTTCTACATTACTGCTTACATTTCTCATTGCTTTCGCTTTCCAGTCTAATCAGGCTATTATTTCAAAAAGAGTTATAACGAGCTGAACGAGCGAGTCATTATCGAACTCGACTCAACTCTAAACTCGACTTCGAAAACAGCGACTTGGCTCGGAACTCAACTCAAGAAATTTACCTTTGGCTCGACTCGAACTCAAGTCGAGTCGAATTTTGGCTCGACTCGTGCTCATCCATATTCGTATTTGTATTTTATGTTTCCACTTCAACAATTTCTACTCTTTTTTTCCGTTTACCTGCTGTTTCTGGATTTCGGTGTTGTTCTTTATTTACACCATACACTATTCCTATTCCGAGTGTGTGCCCATCTTCAATGTCTTATTCACTTTAGGCTTATTTCGTTATCTTGACTACGCATGTGATTGATTTAATTCTCAATTTCCGCGCAGGACGGATGAAAAATAATAATAATAATAATAATAATAATAATAATAATAATAATAATAATAATAATAATAATAATAATAATTATTATTATTATTATTATTATTATTATTATTATTATTATTATTATTATTATTATTATTATTATTATTATACTATTGAACTTGAACGGCGAAACTACTGTATAATACGATAGCATTTCTGTCATTTTCCTCCATTGTATGTTATTTAGTTCATTAATGGGCACTAAATTGTCTCCAGATCATCGAATAAATTAACTTCGGCATGCACTTTGGTAGAAATATCATTACAGGAAGAACATTGCCTGTTCGTTCCAATTATCACGGCTGAACTTAGCAATATTTAGCTTATAATGTTGCATGAGAAGTGTATTGTAGGGGTGAAGTGCTGTACTTCTGAGTAATACAGCTAATCAATATAGCTTCAAGTCCTTTTTATTTTTTTATGAGCAATCCATATGAAAGTGGACGTAAACACTTGTATTATGATACAGACGATTTACGCATGTTAATTGGGATAGGGCAAAGCAATTACTAGGACATTCAAAACATTTCGTTCATCTGCAGTATGCACTTTTTAATTTATCATTCTAAGGAAAAAAACACTACACCATTTGTTAAAATAACTATGGCTAGTGCAATCGGTGGAGTATGATGGCCTCTGTAATAGGCACATTTCTAAAGAAGTTTGCCTATTGTAGAGACTCACATATGTGAAATTCAAAAAAAATTCGTTTTATCGTTCACCGCCCTCTGATTCATACCCCTGATTAGATATACTTGCTTCCTCGTTTTCATTGTATCACTTCTCTAATAAATGTGACTGGAAATCACTTAACATCTCAAACGGGTAATACTCTCTCTTTTACCACCTCACACGTTCCGTATGCATTATTAAAAAATCATTCCAGTTGTAGTGGATTCGAACTTACGTATTTGTACTTTCAATCTAGCGTCTTATCCACTACATTCCTGCGCTCTAACCTTCTAGAATATGAGAATTAAATCAATACCGAGAAAGCGGAGAAAAAAGTAGAAATTATCGAAGTGATAACATAAAATACAAATGCGAACATATATTCCAACAACTAAACGTTTACCTAGCAACAGTATTCGTGTAGTTCTTAAGGCGTTAGATTAAAAATCCAAAGGACGGCGCTTTGAATTGCTCCAAGGAGTATATATTTTTTAGCTTTTTTTTAAATAATGCATACAGCACCTGAGAGATGGTGAAAAAGAGCTTATTAACCGTTTAATATGTGAAGTGAAAAAGAGTTTTGAAAAATTCGGTGAAATTTATTAGACAAGTGAAACAATAAAAACGAGGAAGCAGATTTATTTAATCAGGGGTATATATCAGATGGCTGAGATCGCAAAAAATGCAAATTTCCCGAATTTCACACATTTGAGTCTCTACGATAAGCAAATTTCTTCAGAAATATGCCTACCGCAGAGACCATCTTGCCAGAAATGCTGTAAAATTTCTAGGCAATTTTGGCTATGTTACTTTACTTTTAGGATCTCCATTTTCTTCTTCTTTTGCATTTGTTTCTATTTACTTACCTGAGATGAGTATATCTAACAATAAAAAAGCAGACTTTGTTAAATCAAACTTTCACGAGGTAGTAGTGCATATTTAAAGTTTTAATATTGCAAACTGGGAGAGCGCAATAGGCAGAAATAGCATAGGAAATTTCTCTTAAAGTTTCGACTCATCGTATATATGATACGACGCCTAAAATTACAAGTAAAAGTGTGGCACAGTGTGGAGCATCCACGATTCACGCGTAAAGGGTCGCGAGTTCGATTCCCGCTCGAATCAAGCTGTTTTTGGTTTTACCAATAAAGTAGTCATTTATAACTACAAGTAAAATATTAATTAACCATATGTTTATTATGCATGAAACAATATGAATTTTTAAATCAGTTGTAAAATTTTTCAATGTTTCACTAGACACAAATATAACCTATTTCCTCAAGTCGTTAAATGAAACATGTTCTTGATGATTCGTGTCTATATCTGTGGACAGAATGCGAATTTCGAGGGTGATAATTCGGAAATCCCCTTTGGCTATAGCATACATCCAGTATTCCCTAGCGGTGTTCCCCCTGAACCCCCTTGCAATTCGCAGACTGTCCACATATATAGGCACGAAATTTCGGACACGACTGTGGTAACCGTAATACAGGTAGTGATACCAATATATTTACGAAATAGGTTATATTTTGTATCTAGTTCACATAAAACATTGAAAAGTTTTATAACTGATTTGAAAGTTCCTATCGTTTAGAATACATGGACATATGGTGAATTAATATTTTACTTGTAGTTACAAATGACTACTTTATTGGTAAAAGGCGAAAACAAGTTGACTCGAGCGGAAATAAACACAGGACCCTTTACACGTGAGTCGTGAATGCTCCACACTCTGACACACAGCCACGTGATAATTTTAAGCGTCGTATCATATATACGGCTAGTCGAAACTTTAAGACGCTTTTTCTAGGCTATTTCTGGCTATTGCGTTCTCCCAGTTTGTAATATTGACACTTTAAATCTGCACTACTATCTCGCGAAAGATGGCTCCGAAGTTCATTTAACAAAGTCTGCTTTTTCCTTGTTAAATAGGGTCATCTCGGGTAAATAAATAGAAACAAACGCAAAAGAAGAAGAAAAAAATGGAGATCCTAAAAGAAAATGTAGAAAATTCACTACTGTTCAGAGGGTGCAATATACAATGCACTAAGCAGAATGTGTCGGTGGGTTGTAGTGGGTATGTATATTATGGTGAGTCGCAGGTTTATGGAGGGTCACTGTGGATGGTGGGTTGCAGTGGGTCACGTCCTGATGACCCACGGCCCATGATCTACTTCATCTATGGTGTGAGGCATGGGCGAGACTAAATAGGCTTTGTTAAATCCGAGACGAGACGAGGCAAAGCGTCTGTTTCGTCTCGTTTTCGGAGAAGAGATGTAAAATGTCCTTGTCTGACCTCGGCGCGTTTTAAGTGTCTTGAAAGCATTAAATAGCCCTCTCTTCTCCGATTATCAATTCTAACTTGTAAGCTTCGTTACATTACGAAGCCACTGGCTTCGAATTTTACTTCTATTATTATGAGGTTTACGAAAGAAAATTAGACGAAAGGAGACTAGTTAACAATTTGTCTTGTTTTAGAAACACGAGATGACACCGGGATAGTCACGAGACCAGTGGCGGATCTAGAAGGTAAAACCTGGGAGGGCTGTCTGAATTTAAACTATATCATGACCTTACTATAAACTTTCAAAACTATATTAATAATGGCTTAAATTATTTTCGGCAATGTGAAACTGAGGGGCGTAGGACCCCGGCTCCGAGCTAGATCCGGCACTGCAAAAGACGAGACACAGGCTTTTTCTCGCCTCTCTAAAGCGAAACATTTTCACATGACGAGACGAAACAGGCAACTATGTTGTTTCTAGCGCATCATAACCATTATTTTATAAAGTTCTGTTTTCATCTCACTATCAAATTATTTCTCGAAATCCGACCCCGGATCATCATCTTTTCATTGACCGTCATTATTTCCTTCACTAACTTGTGTACATAATTGTAATTTAAAAAATACATTCTATTTTCTACGGTTTTCATTCCACGGTCAGTCTACGGTTTTCATTCTACCACTTGTGAGTGGAATTTACATATGATAGGTTATATTGGTGTTGTCAATGTTTGTTATATGTCTAATTTTTGAAACCAGTGTATATTCAGACAATCGATATTATGTGGCGTTAATTGCATCCATCCATTACTACTACTCTCTATGTATGGTATATCTATTAGTGTAGTGTTCTACATTTCCCTTCGTAGAACAATGTTGTTTGAAGGCTCTGGATTAAGTGTAATGGGATTGTATAATAGTTGAGTTTAGTTTGAGAGTAACGTCCCGTTCAGCAGCGAGGCTATATGAGACGTGGACCTACTGATTAACGTGGAATCCGAACCACATGAGCTCCCGCCGGGAATCGAACCCAGGCCTCCCACGCCAAAGGCGCGTACGCTAACCGCTTCGCCATGGAGGAGCTCGATTGTATAATAGTCTATGCATGTAACTTTGATGATGAAGTGGAAGTTAGAACTACAGCATGAAGTGTGGAAAGAGGGAGCTTCTTTTTCTCTTGAAATGTCTGTAATGCATTGCTTGTTCCGTTCCCTGTATCGCTATCTGTCCTCGCTGCTTTCTTCAGGCGTTATTCAGCGTGCCTGGTGGCTAACCTTTGCATACAAAAACCTTGCTAACCTTTGCAGGTAGTATAGAAATCATAGGTTTGTATATAGACTGATAGTTATGCTTAATCCTCATACCTTCCTTGCAATTATTGATATAACTTTAAATTTGCGTCTTAAGTGATTTCCAGTAAAAGAATTTACTAATTAGCGCATATACTTTCAAATATCCAAAATGACCAAAGTCGCCATGATATGCTTTTGATATACGTGGTATCAATGTTGCGGGAATGCATTTTTTTCTATTTTTAAATTTAAAATCTTTAATCAAAAGTACACAAATAGATATCTGATACAGAGTTTTCCAATTACGAGGACAACCACAATAATGAGGGCATGAAGTTATATAATACATAATATTGGAATAATCTTCATAATTCTTTGGTGTTCTTTCAGTTCCTCAATGGATATTTTGTCTATCTCATGCTGTAAAACTTTCAATTTATGGATAATATTTGATTATTATCATCTGGAAATAGTTTTGATAATGTATCCACTGTAACATTGTAGACTTATTTGATGTGTTGTACATCAAAATCAAGGGATTGAAGTTCTAAGGACCAACTTAATAACCGGCTATTATATCCTTGTATCTTTTTAGATGTAAGACATTAAGATCCGTTATAACTGTAAAATGACATCCACTAATGTTTGTAGCGAATTTCTGAAGTGCAAAGCGTACAGCAAATAATTTGATTTATGGGGTCGTATATCCCTTTTCTGCGTTCTTTGTTGTTGAACTAACACAGTGAATAACAGCTGATTCATTTGTTGTAGGGGTTAGGTTGCCATAATATGCCAAACATTCCTGATAATGAACATCACATTGTACATAAAAAGGGCAATCGTATTGAGGATTATTTAGAAGAATGTTTTCCATAATACACATTTTTGATTTGTTAAAAATATGTTCTTGTAAAGTACCTCACTGCCATGAGATTCCTTTCTTAGTTATTGAAAATAGAGGCTGAGCGATTTCTGTAAATCGAGGTATTGATTTTCTAAACCACTTAATCCCAGTACTTGACGTGTTCCTTTTAAATTAGTGGGAACGGGTAAATCTCTTATAGCTTATATGTTGGATTCACTAAAACATATTCTAGGAGCGTATATTGTATGACCTAAGAATTCAATGGATTCCCTGAAAAATTTGGATTTTTCGATACTTATGGTTAAGCCTGCTTTTTCCAAACACTCCAGAACTCCACCCAAGTTCTATAAATAATCTCTTAGGAGTTTACCCCATAATTAAATTAACATCGGCGTAGAAAATCACAATTGCACGAAGATCTTGTACTATCAGTTTATTTAAACACGATGCTAAAGTAGCACTACTATTAATTAATCGAAAGGCAACTCGATTATACTAGTAAAATTGTCCTTCTAATGAAAAACATGAATAGGGTCTTGAACTTTTTCCAAACAAAATTTGATTGTAACCATTACAAGATCCAGATTCCCAAATATTGTATTTCCTTGCAATGAACTAGGGATTTCTTCTACTGGGGGATACCTTACTTGTTGTAACTTTATATTTTATTTAATTTTCTCAAATCTAATAATATTCTCAGTTGTTTTCCATCCTTTTTTGGCATTACATGTAATAGATTTAAATGAACACTTTGAGAAGCACGTATTATTCCGTCTTGTAACATTTCGGTAATCTGGTTTCATACATCTTCATAATTTTTTATCAGTATTCTTTACTTTGTTTATAATTTCATCCACACATCTATAAAATGAATGATCACGGTAGTCTAATATATTTTTCACTTCCATGATCCATAATAACTTTTCCTTATTATTATACTCAATTACATAAAGAACATTATTTATAAAGGGTTGGCACTGGCAAGCAATGTTATCGCTAACAGGGATTAAATTTTGGACAATTTTATCATGAATCGTACGTATTGAGAAGAGCTTGTTTACAAAATCTAAGACTGTACGTAACTGCGTTAGGAAATCTAGTCCTATCAACATATTTTCGTTCAATTCATTAATGACAAAAATGGGAATTATAATCTCATTATCTTGTATCGAAATGACTACTTGTGTTTTTCGCATAATCCTTTTCTTATGTTTACGGTATAATCAACAAATATTAAATTATCTATTTTTTTGCAATCTAGGATTGGAATAATATTTTGTAAGTTCACAAAGAAGGAATATAAAAGAAGTGATAGGGTTGCTCCACTGTCAATCAAACCTTGAATAGGAATTTCGTTAATTTTAACATGCATTTTATCTGTACTAAACGTTTTCAAGAAAACAAAATCATTATCATGGGTATTTACATCTTCTATCTCATCATCAAACATCCAATTAGAATTAGCAATGGGAATATATTGATAATTATCAGTAGTATCTAAAGTTTTAAGATTAGTTTCATTGGCAGAAAAAAACCCGTGACACCCCATACCACATTTGTCACATCTAGTTGAAATTCCCATTAATAAACGATTCAGTCATGCTACATTGCACACCATTGTACATTGCTACATTGCAGTCTTGTGTACGGCCCTTCCCGTTATGTACTTCAACGGCGTTCGGTTTTCTATTTTGAGAATTTCTGCCACCTATGAATCTATTATGAAATCCATTTCGTGAAAATTCAACTTATTGTTCACTTAATTCCAAAATGTATTACGATTGTTGTTCCAGTTTCGCATAAAATCAGATTGAGTTCTATTAACCCTAAAATTGGGCTCTGTTCTAACTCAAAATAGGAATCATTTTCCGAATTTACGTGAATCATTTTCCGACGGTTAGATGAATGAATTCTTCTTCAATTTCTCTCTATACTAGCTTCACTATCGTCCTTTTCTGTATACCGTTTGGATATATTACTATCTTCCACTACTACTCTGTGTTCATATGGTATAGGTTAGCGTTGACAGCCAGAATTCGAAAACCATTTGTAGTACTAAACATCTCTTTGATCGCATTTACTTCTTGCAAATTCCCTGTTCTGACTAGTATGCTCATTAACTAAAGTTTCTACAACTTCTACAAACTTTGTACATCGGTAAATCGGAGCAATATCTGTTCCATCTTATAATCGGTTTGTTCTAATTTTGAATGTATTTGTTGGTTTATTTGCTCCAATTTATTATCCATTTTAGTGTCCATTTGATTAGTTATTTGTTCTAAATTAGTATCCATCTGTTGTGCTAGTTGTTGTGTTAGGTGTAACATTTGCTCCAACTTGGTATTCATTTCTTACTGTTGCTGCGATATTTGCTGACCAAGCTCTCTAATAAGATCAGCCACGTTTGCTGATGAGTTCGAACCTGGTAGCTCTACATCACCACCTTCTTCTTTCACTCCCAGAAACATTCATTTATTTAATCCTTTTCTTACTCCTGAGTAAAGTATACTCCGGGCTGAACGCTATGATGAGACTGCTTTACTTAACTTCAAACCATCTCAAGGTAGTCCTGGTCGGTAAACAACCAACTAAAATGTAACGATTAACTTCTTATTTTTTGTATTTTACACGTTACATTTAGCCCACAGTTCGTGTAATTTTTAAGATATATCAACACAATCAAATTACATGAAATCAGGCAAGTCACCTTGTAGAACGATAAATATTCCTTTTAATTCAAGTTCTAGCCCTAATTCGTTAATCTATCTCAATGAACTATATCATTATACATACCAACTAACGTCGATTTATTCTTTCCTTTATACATATATTATGGATCAATAACAACCATACCGTTTTGTGTACGTATCCTCTCAATAATAATGTTTTCCATGACAACATGTCCTATCAATAACAAACTAATAATCTTACTCATGACAACATGTCCTGTCAATAACAGCGTTCTTTCTTTTAATTATATATAAGCTATATGCTTAATTATTGCGCCTCTGATCAATGTTGATAATATAGGTACAGATTAATTATAATAGGGATATATAGGGATATATCGCTGTAAATGTCGCCCAGAACGGGAATTCCGTAACAGTATTACAGTGAAGGAAAGAACCCTGGATATTTTCAAAACACTCACTTTTTGAATAGCCCTCGTACTAATTATTATTACATCAATCCTCGTATTAATTATTATTATTACATCAATATAAATATTTTTCTTTTCTCTTCTTTCTCCATATATATATATCAATTCATTTATAACAACATTTTTCTTTTATTACTAATTACGTATCATAAAACGTCGATTCATTACAAATATCATTTATGGGTCTATTCAAAATTATAACTAATTGATGACTTACGCAGAGTTACTAGTTAGTTGTTCCTCTTTTACATTGAACGATAACATCCATATACAAACAACATTATTTATAATTAAGATCGTCATCTTATCAAAACAACAACAAGATCAGAAGGCAATAATTACATTTAAAGGCTTCAATTTAAAAATCAATGTCATAGATTTCAAGTTAACATAATCAAATCTCTTTTGAACATGTAAAGTAAAATAAAGGTAAACATAACACTCAAAGTTAATACAAAGATAAAATAAATTAATCACACCATAACATGTTGCAGAAATATAAAGTCCAAATGAAGTATTCACAACACAACTCGTAACATCTGAGAGAATAAATTAAGAATTGTTATCCAAATTTAATTTAGTTAACATATCAGGGTTGACTAAAGTTTCAACTAGTTTCAACCATTTGTTTTTCGTGATTTTCGAAGGTTGCCATACCTTTAGTTCGTCAATATTGCGAAACCCTATAGATTTGCCTGTTTTCGCATCAACTAATTCAAACACTTTAGGATTAATTTCCTTAACACATAGGTAAGGACCAGCATAGACATCACAAAACTTATAAATTCGCTTTAAACTAGCATTGCTTTGCGGATGGAGCTTCAGAAACACCATGTCGCCAATTCTGATCTGATACTTATTCTCCTGTTCTTCCTTTACCTTTTCATTACGTCGTTGAAATTTCTGAGATCGACGAGTTCGAACCATACTTATCAAATGTGAGGGTTCCAAATCCTCCGAATCTCTTAACTTTATATCAAAATGATGTTCAATAGAGTATATTATATCAGTTCCGTTATGTATATTTGCCGGAGCCACTCCGAGCGAATCAGAGATAGAATAATTTAAGAAATAAGTAACTTGAGTAACATATTTTACCCAATCCGAATGTTTGTCTTTACACAAGTGTCTGAAAAGTGTGCCAAAATGGCGATGAATATTCTCCACCACGGAACTGCTCGGATGATATGGGGTAACAAAATGGACTTTGATACCCGCATTAGCCATTGATCTTATAAATGAGTCGCTACGAAACTGTGGACCATTGTCGCATAGAATATGTTCTACCGTTCCACAATGAGGTATGTATACATTCAATATACGGTATATAATGGCTGATGACGTCGCTTTTCTCAAAGGGTAGGCCACAACATAACGAGAAAATATATCCATCATGGTAAGCAAGTAGGATTCTCCAGAAGATGCCCTTGGTAAAGGACCATATAAATCTATAGACAGGAAATAGTGAGGTCTATCAGGTAGTATTGAAAGCATCGGCTTATTGACAGCACGGTTATTATGTTTAATACGCATACATTCTTCACAATCACTAATGTATGTTTTAATAGTACGTCTGAGAGATTTCCAATAAAAGGATTTATTGATTAGGTCAAAAACCTTTCGATAACCAAAATGCCCAAAATCGTCGTGATACGCCTTCAGTATCTTAGGAATTAATGTAGGAGGAACGCAGATTTTCTTGCGATCTTTAAATTTAAAGTCTTTAATCAATAACACATCATTTGAAAGCACGAACGTGGTATTCCACCCTTTGGGACAATTACAACCTGGGGCACATGACGATAGATGGTTTATAATTTTCATATAATCCTCGTGATCTCTTTGATTCTTTATCAAGTCTTCTAAATCTACATGAGCAATTTCATCCTGAAGAATCTTAAAGACGTTGATACTCAAGATGCGCTGTTCTTCACCAGGGAATATTCTTGACAATGCATCCACGGGACCATTATTTATTCCTTTTATATGCTGTACTTCGAAATCGAAGGACTGGAGTTCTAACGACCATCTTAATAATCTATTGTTGTACCCTCGTATACTGCGAAGATAACGTAGCGAACTGTGATCGGTGATCACCGTAAAATGGCACCCACTAATATATGGAGCAAACTTCTGGATCGAAAAACGTATTGCTAATAGTTCAATTTCAGTAGTAGTATACCCCTTTTCTGCTTTCTTGAGTGTCCGACTCACACAATGTATGACAGCGGGATTTTCCATTGTAGGATTAGGTTGCCAAAGAATTCCAGATACTCCCGCTAGAGAACCATCACACTGCACAAAAAAAGGCATATCATAATTCGGATGATTTAAACGAATATTTCGCATTACACAGTCCTTCAGTTGGTTGAAACTTCGTTCCTGCAACACACCCCACTGCCATGGTATTCCCTTTTTGGTAATAGAGAATAAAGGTTGTGCAATTTCAGCAAAACGGGGAATCGACTTTCGAAACCAATTGAACAACCCTAAGATTTGGCGAGTTTGTTTTACATTGGTTGGCGGAGGCAGATCGTTAATAGCCTGAACTTTGGACTCACTGAAACACAAACCTTCGGAATCGATCTGATAACCAAGAAATTCTATTGACGTTTTGAAAAATTTCGATTTTTCCAGGTTTAAAGTAAACCCAGACACTTCTAAACGTTTTAACACAATATCCAGAAATTTCAAATAATCTTGGTAATCTTTTCCCATAATTAATATATCGTCAGCATACACTATTACATTACTCCTCAGATCTTGACCCAGGACTCGATTTAAGCATGATGCTAACGCTGCACTTCCATTGATCAGACCAAAAACTACTCGATTGTATTCGTATAGATGTCCTTCGAAGGAAAAGGCCGTGTAGGGTCGTGATTCCTTATCTAGCAGGATTTGGTTATACGCCATGACCAAATCGAGATTCCCAAAAATAACGTTCCCTTGTAATGTACTTAAAATTTCTTCTACAGGTGGGTATCTGACTTGTTGTAATTTTATACACGAGTTCAATTTACGCATATCTAAAACAATTCTCAGGCGTCCATCCTTTTTCGGTACAACATGAATGGGGTTTAAGTGAACACTTTGGGACGGACTAATTATCCCGTCACGCAACATTTCTGAGATTTGTTTCCTTACATTTTCCCTGAACCTGTAGGGAATTATATAGGGTTTAGTAACAATTGGGTTTTTGTTATGTACCTCAAGTGAATATAGGAAATCTTTACAACAACCAGGGCGGTTGGAAAATACCTTTCGGTGTTTATGCAAAATCTGTACAAATTGTGAAGTTATATCTTGATCTTTAATTTCCAAATCATGTAAAATTTTTTGGACATAAAGATGGAACGGATAAGCTTCCTCACCTTCGTCAACTAAATTATTTACCATATTGCATTGAAGCAAACTTTCTTCCATACGAGAAATTAATTTTTGTGTTATTCTGTCAGATAACCCAGGTAAAGTAAATGTTTGGTTCTCAAAGTTTAAAATTACACGAAATTGTGTTATGAAGTCAAGACCAATCAAAAGGTTTTCATTTAACTCATTTATTACTAGAATAGGGAGATTAATATCCCGTTCTTGCACAGACAGGACAATATGAGTTCTGCCCATGACTCGCTTTTTATGTTTCCCTGTATAATCAACTAATATCAGATTTTCAAGCTTTTCCAATCTGGGATTTGAATATTCTTTAGCAATCTTACTCCAAAATGAAAAAGACAACAGCGACGCGTTAGCTCCCGTATCGAGTAAAGCATTTAGAGAAATTCCATTAACCTTCACAGGAATTCTTGCCGTACAGAACGACTTCAAAAATACAAAATCATTGTCATAATTATATGAATCGTCGATGTCATCGTCGGTTTCCCAACAACAATTTGCAATGGGTAAATACTGATATACACAACGTCTATTTACTACATCAAATTTATATTTATCATCATATTTATCCTTAAATAAATTACCGTCGTTCTCAAATAAACTATTAGATGAACATTGAGACGAATAATCATGAGAACCTTCAGCTGATATGGGATTAACCCCAACCATATCAGCGGGTTTTAGTTTAAATTATGATTAATAAACGAGTCAATTAAAGTACATTGAACACCACAATCTTGGTTATTTTCTCTTGATCCATTTCCTGTTTCATTTATTACTTCGGTCCTATTCCGACAGTTCCTGCCATCTCGAGATCTCCAATTGCATCTGTTTTGAGTTACACCGGTATGCATGACATTGTTACTGTAATTGCGTCTTCCACGAAAGTTTCTCCCGTTCGTCCAACTGTTCCTCGGATTATTATAATTCGTTCCATTTCTACCGCTAGAATTGAATCTTCCATTGGCTCCAGTTCCAGTACGTATAACAGATCTCTCACTAACTCCAATGCCAGTATTGTCACGTGATCTCTCATCGCTGCGAAGATTTTCGGTATTTTCATTAGTTATATTCAAGTTTCTGACGGCAATCGGATTCGATGGATTACGATTACTCCCATTAGGATTCGGGAATTGATTCTCAAAGTTTTGAACTAAAATTATGAGATGATTGAAGTTTACGCATTGAGCTGACAACAGAATTTGTTGTAATTTATACGGCAATAAAATGCGTACGGAAGCGATTATTCTGGATTCGGGCTGAAACGGATTGACGAGTTTAAGTTCATTATATGCATTGATTGTAAAATCCGTAAGAGATTTATCGACCCGAGGTGAATAGTGTCGAGTTCGCACCATCGCATCACGGTTAGCTAACAAGAAATCATTTTCGTAATTAGCCAACAAGGCCCGTTTAAATTCTTCGTAGGATTTTATATGGTCGCGAATAGCCTTAAACCACAAGGAACAAGGAGGAAGTAACAGATGTGGTAACAACTTCATAAATTTAGATTGATCTACACCCATAATTTCACACTCTGCTTCAAATTTTTCTAAAAACGAGCTTGCGGTTTCGTCACACTTACCGCTGAATTTAGTCATGGCCTTAATTTCACTGACCTTAACATTTATTTTGCTATTGTTATGTTTTTGTTGGCGTTGATAATGGTCTGGAACCCTTTCGCACTTATTTATCTCCTTTCTCCTTTTGCGATCTGGACTTTGGAATCGCCTTCTGTGGTTTTCCACAACTAAACCATCATCAATAGAACTCTTAGAAGAAGATATCCCGTCAGTTTCTATTAATGGAGTTCTCGGGCAGTGATGCAATGCTTCCTGTTGAAGATGCAATGTTTCCTGTTGATGATGCAATGTTTCCTGTTGATTGGGAGTACCCAAAGCCTCCTTATACATAGGATTATTGTAGTCACATTCCCTCTCTTGTAACGATCTGATTTCCTCTTGTATGTTGGATATCAGTATGCTATGTGCATTGACCTGGGCAGTAATATTCGCTATCTGACTTTTTTGTTGGGCTGTCGTCGATTCCATGGTTTCAACGACTTTCTTTATCGACTCGGTTTCTAGAGTTAGTTGATCCTGTCTATCTTGCCATTTGTTACTAAATTGTTGAAACCTGGTATCAACTTCTCGTGTCATATCATTTGTAATTTTGATGGTAACTTCATCAGCTAATACTTGCAAATTTTCTTTCAAATTGTGTTGCAAGCGGTCAAAATTCTCTTGCACACCTTGTACTTTATCTGCAAGAGATTTATGCTGCACTAGTATCTGTTCTAGCTTTTCATCGTTCAGTTTTTGTTGTTGATCAAATTTCTGTTCTAACTTTTCATCTAGCTTTTCATCTAGCTTTTCATCGTACAATTTTTGTTGTTGATCCAATTTAGTTTGTTGTTGATCAAATTTAGTATCAAGTAGTTGACTAAACATATCAATAAGGTTAGAATAGGAATGTCCAGACAGAGTTACGGCATTTCCAGGTATGGTTTCATTTGAAATGCTGGGTACTTCTTCAATCTCGGAATTCTGCATATTAGCAATTCTTTGTATTCTCTTCCCACTTCTCAAAGTAGTGAAACTCATAAAAGTTATATATATGTATACACATAAACTCAGTTCTTACTATCCTTCAGAACTAAAGGTTTTCAGTATATTCCCGTGTCTTCGGCACCAGATAGAACGATAAATATTCCTTTTAATTCAAGTTCTAGCCCTAATTCGTTAATCTATCTCAATGAACTATATCATTATACATACCAACTAACGTCGATTTATTCTTTCCTTTATACATATATTATGGATCAATAACAACCATACCGTTTTGTGTACGTATCCTCTCAATAATAATGTTTTCCATGACAACATGTCCTATCAATAACAAACTAATAATCTTACTCATGACAACATGTCCTGTCAATAACAGCGTTCTTTCTTTTAATTATATATAAGCTATATGCTTAATTATTGCGCCTCTGATCAATGTTGATAATATAGGTACAGATTAATTATAATAGGGATATATAGGGATATATCGCTGTACTTGTATCACTATTATTTTTTTTATTCCTTTTCCCATCCCCATTAATAATAATAATTTTCTTTTTCGGTTGTCATAGCAACTTTTAAATAAACAACTATCTGCTGTTACAGTAACTCGGAGTACATATTACACATATAAAATCGACATATATATTTTAGTTATTAAGATAAACCTTATTTCTTTATATTTAGAATCAATAACATTTAACTTCTTTTTTCCTCTTCTTCTACACAAAGGTTGTGTACCTTTAAGCAATGTTGATAAAAACCAAGATACAAAAATGGAAGAAATTCACAAAATAGATATACAATATCGTTATATTGTAAAAGGACGATCATTCCCATTTTTGTTTTGGAACTGCTAATAGACAATGTAGCAAGATCAAAAATCGTTTGTTAAAACAATCATTTTAGAAATGTTCACGCCTGTGGATAATTTCGCCTAATCACAGTATATGACAAGGTGCTACAAAGTTTCAGACTTTGACCAGAAAAAATAGATATACAGGAATGAAGTGTCAAAGTGTTTCATCGTATCTTCACCCGGTATAGAAATATTTGGTGCAGATATGTTGAAACTCTTTAACTCTTGCAATAAAGTTCGTTTTATTGAGCAAATAGGGGATCAAATATAATGTTGAAATAAAAGATTGTTTAATTTGGCAATAAGAATGCTCGGCAGGTATCATGGAAATCGGCATACAAAATTTCTTTGGATACCTTTTCGTGCCATTTCATACTAACTACCTTACTCAGCTAATTCAGTAAGTTCGCTGAATAATAATTAATAGTTACTGGTTAAACTAGTATTCTACTTGGCCAACATAATATCACCCTTGTCCCAGATAAGTCAAGGAATTACCTTTGCTAATTTCTGAGTGCCAAATTGCGCTTAGGGAGGCAACTCTGGGTGATTAATATTAGAATTATGACGACATTTTATATCCTTAGTTAGTAATCGGTTCGAAGAATTTAGGGCTCTAGCATCGAATGATGAAAATTGTTTCGATCATTCTACGCCTTTCTCTAGGCATGGCTAAAGTAAACGAAACACTCACCGTGATAAAGATTTGGCCATTTTCAGTATATTGCTTATAATGAATGCAACACGAGTCAGTGAGATTTTGAGCAAAAAAAGTAGTTTTGCTGATATTCGCGTACCCTGAAGAATAAGTTCATTTAAAGAATCGCCTGTTGTCTGATCGGTTGAGGTTGGATGATACTCACTTTGAGCTTCATTTTCGACGGTGAAGTTATAAGTTCTAAAATAAGTTATCTATGATTTTATGGTGCCGTACGAAGGACGCCTATCTCAGAATACAGTCTTAGGAAATCAGTGTGAGTGTTCTTTGCAAAATATACGTGGAGAAATAAAAAAAACTCAGGCAGTTAAGTTTTGCAAAGTTTTGAACACTGTCCGACTCTGCCTCGACGTACTTCTGTAATAAGAAAACTTACATTATTCACAAGAAAGTTCTATATGCATTGTTACACGCTAAGATTCTAAGGTTTGGTGTAAATCTTACACGATATGTTTTGTAGAATGAAACGTCATAAACTTTTCAGCATCTCGTACACAAAATAAAGCAATTACCATAAAACGCCCTTGTAACATTTAGAATAATAGAAAAATAGATATTGATATGTAACCTTAAAATATATACAATGGAATATTCTTTGGTTTACTCACTAACACCGCCAAATTAACATAGTTGCCAAGCCAGCGTGAAGTTTTATCGTTCCACAAGTAACACTACACCAGTTTTTTCTTAATATTTGAAATATGCATGTTAATCATACACTTATAATAAAACATATTTTATTTAGGATTACTTACGGAGGACACTACAGCATCATAAACATTCGTAACTATTTTACTGTTGGAAGCTTCTTCATTAGTAATAACGAAATGAGACGGATGATGCAATGTACATCAAACGTATCTTAATGTAGAAAATAGTGACCATGTTATTGCTTCCCTCTAACAAGTAGGAATGAATGTATAAGGGATTTCACATTTTGGTTTCTTCTGAAGGTTTTGTTTCAAAAAATACTTACGTAAGTGTCAAATAATATAATGAATGGTTGACATCAAATATAACGATCATAATATCGTTTAAAAAAATATTGACATGTCACTCTGGAAACATGAGAAATGTTCTTAGAAGTAGCTGATGAAGCCGTCACCAGATAGTGTCTGATGAAGCCAAGTGGATAGTTGGCGAAACTCTAACAAGTCAATATTTATTTCATAATAAACGTATTAATTTACTCAGCATGTTGCTTAAATAAAATTAAATATATTTCGTTGCAGTGTCTGTTGGAGGAGTTTTCGGACTATTTCTTGGAGCAAGTGTAATGAGTCTTCTGGAGTTAGTTTATTTTATCCTCGTCCGACCAGTATTTATATATTTTGGATCCACACCTAGAAACATATAATTATACGGATACAGCATTATATATATATATATATATATATATATATATATATATATATATATATATATATATATATATATATATATATATACATATACATATACATATATATATATATATATATATATATATATATATATATATATATAGTAATCACTACAGACTTCGAGAGTTGAGTAAATTAATGCAATATTGAAATCTATCTTGCAATAACAAATTTGAAAACTTTGTTTTATCTTAATCCATTGCACTCTGCTCTCTTAGAAGATATTCTTCATAATTATTAAACAAAGCCTATTGTGAAACGGAAACTAAAAGAAAAGTAAGGCAAACATACTTTAAGTAATTTAGTAAATCTTGCTAGACCTGTAAATACCAGAGATACATTAATATTGTAAACTTCTCCAATCTATATATATATATATATATATATATATATATATATATATATATATATATATAATAAAATTAAGTAAAACTCTTTAAGTCCCTTCAAATTTTAACATTGGCATCAACGTATTCTGAATGAGGGGAGGGGAAGGAAAGAAGGAAAAAGAAACTAGACTTACAGACACAGCTCAGGTTCGTTGTTTGAAATTCTCAGTTCCTCTTTTGTTACTTCAAATAATACTTTCAGTACAAAACATTACATTAACATTGATGAAGAGAACATTCTTAAAGAGAACTCACAGCCTTCTCGACAAAAAGAAAAAGATCGTGATAAAAAGAAGTGTTGTTATGAAATTTGTTCTCAATCAATACAACTGAAGGAGCGTTCTCTAGTTGTTGCGATAATAATGCGTCTTAATTAGTCTATTATTGTGTTTCTGCAATACTTTTGACCCAGGTTCGAATTCCACTCGATGGTTTAATTTTTTTATTTTGCAATTGGCGTGTTTCTCTTGTCGTACACTTTTATAGTTTATGTATTACGCGGAGTGGATGAACAATTTTCTAATTTATCGTAAATAACAAGGTGTACAGGCGTAAA
Organism: Thermobia domestica; assembly: GCF_964235325.1. Classification (NCBI taxonomy): domain Eukaryota; kingdom Metazoa; phylum Arthropoda; class Insecta; order Zygentoma; family Lepismatidae; genus Thermobia; species Thermobia domestica. The sequence continues at coordinate 306,914,090 of NC_137455.1, forward strand.
ACCATTTCTACATATTCAAATGTGATTCTTTCTTATGTAAATCACTTCTTGTACCGATCCATGAGATTTTCGGAACCCTATAAATAAATCCGGAGTTTCAGTGTTCCAAATATTACTATCAGACCTAATGCATGTATTACAAGAACTTGTTATATTATTATTATTATTATTATTATTATTATTATTATTATTATTATTATTATTATTATTATTATTATTATTATTGCAAGCGTCTTTGGCATGGGATACCCGGGTTCGATTTCCGATGGCAGCAAATGTGGCTCTGGGCTGTAGGTTCATTTCTCATACAGCTTGCTGCTGAAAGAGCGCTATGCTGAAAATAGGTATAAAAAGTTTCAAGGGTACTAAATTTTGTGAGACATTTTATTTCCTCCAAGTTTGTTTTTACACATATGAATTTTATGTTGTCTTTTTGTATCACAATCATTTTAGATAGGTTTTCATGACGATCTTGCATTTTTCACATAGAAGTATAAATATCTCTCAATCAGTATCACCGTTGCCAGAGTCTATCTAACGAGAATGCACTCAATTTGATAGACATTGGATATCACCTTACCTGGATAACCTGACATGAGTATTTTGTGAGCGGAGATTAAGTGTGTCTTCTATTGTTTTCAAATCGGCATTATTTCAGGTTCAAAATAGTGGATTTAAGCCATACAATGAAATAGTACTTTTTTCGTAAAACGTGGTTCTATCGACTTTATAAAGATAAGTGATGTGTTCAAAAGTGAGCAATCTTTCACGTTTTCCTATAGAAATGTTCGGCTAAGGAGGAATCAAAATCAGTTGAGGCCATAGTGATACACTATTTGATATAACTTAGATCTTGCCCAGGGCGACGTCTCAACTTCGAGGATAAAGGTACACCTAGAAAGAACACTGAAATCGCTGACGACTGTATGCAGCATTCATATTTGGAAACCTGTATCGTCAATATTTTGGTTATACTCTGTCACATATTTGTATCTGCAAGACTTCATCAGAAAATGTTGTAACTTCTGATACAAAATATTTATCATTTCTATGACACACCAAAGGTTTTGATTCATCAATACTATGTAATGGATAACATCAACGTTTTGTAGGTCAGTATAATTGAAGGTGCACCGCAGCGAAGTTCATTAATAATGAACGTCTGACCTTTTAGAAATGAGCAACTCAAATTCTCACAGCAGCTTCAGAAGTTTAACGGGTTCTTAATGATTGACACATATCAAGGTGAACTTTATAGGTAGTATCCTTTTAATAGAGGTACTCAATAACTGTTCGATTTTCTCCTGCTGTTTCCTGGTCATGCCTATTTACAAGTCTTTTCTGTCCGCTGGGTCCAGAACAAATTAAGTTGTGTGGACAGTGTGTAAGTTAAAAGGGATAAAGATAAAATCCCTATTAATAATACTGGATGTATGCTATAACCAAATGGGATTGCTCCCTTATCCCTCTTGTAATTCCCATATTGTATACACATATAGACACAAAGCATGTATAGCAATTTTACACAACGAGTGTGGTAACTAGATATAATTCGCGATATCAATATATTTACGGAAAAGGTTACATTTTAATTGCTAGTTAGCATGGAACATCGAAAGGTTTTACAAATAATTTGAATATTTCTCTTGTTTTGTGCATTACAAACCTATCTTGAATTAATATTTATCTTCCAGTTACAAATGCATACTTTATTAGTTAAAACAAAAAATGTTGACTCGTGCGGGAATCGAACTCGGCACCCTTTGCACATGAGTCATAGTTGTCTTCACTCTACTACGACATCGTATCATACATGTGGAGCGCTCGGAAAATCTAAAACGCTTTTTCACCGCTATTTCTAGTTATTGTTGTCCCCAGTTTGTAATATTAACATTTAAATGTCCACTATCATTTACCATATCTGCTTTATCCTTGAAAGATAGAACCTGTTTTCCACACGCTGAATCCATGCGGAAGAATTTTTTCAGTGTATTATAGTTCTTGATCCAAGAGGATCATAATTAAAATCGGAGGTTATATAATTTTTTAAAGTTTCAGATTTTTATATAAAAGTAAGTACGGAAATAGAAATTATTTCTAAGATTCTGAGTCCACATATCAAATTTGTTTTAATTTAATTGATCTGTTGGAATGTAAAATGTCTTAAAGAAGTTTTAAAAATAAAAAAGTTTGGCAGATTATCAGGAAAATAAAGATGAGACAGGTTACCAAATACAAATGCTGCACACATTCGCCAGCGAGTTCAGTGTTATTTCTAAATGTTCTTTTCCCTCGAAGTTGAAACATCGCCCTGTGCAGAATCTAAAATACATCAAAAATGTCCCAGCATAGCCTCAACTGATTTTGGTTTCTTCTCGGACAAACTTTTCTACAGGAAAACGTGAAATAGTGACCAGTTTTGAGCACATCATTCATATTTATACAAAGGTAAAGAAACATATATTTATTCAATGTATCGGTTACATCCACTACATTATAGTGATGTCAACTGGGTCGGCTCACGTCAACTGAGCTAACAGCTCTAGCCAGCTAGACTGGAAATAGTCATCGGCAAAGTTCGACTCTGCCTAGGTGATCCATCGTCTCGACCAGCCTTGGTTCAGTTGGAAGTGATAAGCCATCGGCTCGAGCCGTTTCGGTTGCTATGAGCCATCCGCTCGGTTCGATTCAGCTCAGATGAATCATCCTATTGAGTCGGCTCATTTGAGGTGCACCATCGGTTCGATAAACGTGTTATATAAGCCGACGCATTTAAACCAATCGCACCATTAATGTATTCACGTTTTATTCAATGCATTCAAATGCTTCGAGTTTCGTCGCTAGAGGTTAGATTAGATGCCGTTTTTGTGGAAGTGACTGTGTTAGTGAGTCTTCTTCTGTATGGCCTTTCCTTAAAGAAATCCTTGGTTTGGCTGTGAATAGGACTGTTACGAAACAAAGTTCTTGATAAAATCGGTTTAAAGTTACAACTGAATAAATTTGTTGTATAGCTATCTTGAAGAATTAATAGATATAAACAGTGTTTAATGGTTTTCGTTGCTTCAGATGAGTAGGGCCGTGGTTTCCATTGGACATTTGAAAAAGCAGTAAAAGGAACGATGTCTTTCAATTGAAAATAAAACTTCACAGTTTCTGTTTAAAACACCATTTTTCGCACCCACACAGCACCAAAGTTTTCTCATTGAACGACAGATATTCGAGTGACAATTAACCTACATTTACTTTATTGTTATTGCACTCTGCTATGTTGGATATATCAGTAAAAGTGTTTGATGCCTAACAATTTGCGCAACAATGACACGCTAATTTTCTTCCGGGCTTCACAGCGTAAGCGTAAAGATCTATATATTTTGTATTTTCAGAAAGGTAGTCCAAACTTTCATATATATATATAAGGTAATTTTGAATATGTCTAATATGGACACGTTAAAAGCAAAATGATAACATATTTCATTGATATAAAAATATAGTTTGACAGAAACGTGAATTATCTTGACTAGAATTCAAGCTGTTGGTTAAGTTACTTTTAAAATGTAACGCGTTACTCTATTAATAACTTTTCCTTATACAGTATATGATACAAGTTATACTAGGTGATATTTGTTACTAATATAACTTATAGTCGGTTCGGAAGTAGCGCACTATTTGTAGCCAAACTACAATAGCTAGCTACACATTTTGTTGCTTTATCTGTATCGCCGCTACAGGTTTAAATTTATAGCTTGTAGTTGTAACAGATCTACATATTTTTATATACTTTGTAGCGAATCTTAAACTACAGTTACAAATAATTATTTTTAAGGACGAAAACATATTTCGTTAATCTAACATTTCCTTACAACTTTACTAAATTTCGTATGCTGATAGGGAGAATATATGATTGTTTTCTGATTTCTGCCCCCAATTATTCTGTTTTTAACGTAGCTTTTCGATCACTGCTTATACTAAAATAATGTTGGCAAATAGGGAATATATAATATACTGGCCTTCTAAGTGTGCGTCTTGGGTCTACTCTCGGCGAACTTGCTTGCTTCAATTTCAACAAGCGGTTGAAGGAAAAATATTATTTTTTTCAGTTGATTTTCTTTATGATCATAAGGAACGGACATGAACCTGTCATCCGGACATCCAAATCAAACCTAGTTTATTGGATAAACGTAACAAAGATATGTTCTTGCACACACAATTAAGTCCCTGGGGCAAATTGAGCCTTAGTATGAAGAAAATTGTAGTTTCGCAGTGAAATAACAATTACATCAACACTATGCATTTGAAATTTATTGTTTATAGTTTATAGCGTGAAACAATCATTCTATTGGTGCTACGTATTGTGCCCTATAACGTACTGGAACAGGGAAAATTGGGAAAATGTCGAGAAAATTCCCTCCAGATATCCCTCCCATCAATTTTGGACTCAACTTTGGTATAAGAGCTTTTCCCTATTTCTGTTCCGTCAATCAATACAAAATTTGTTATACACATTTCTCATCCTCTTTAGTATTCTCTTAAAAAATTTTAATTGTGTGTTTTACCAGCGCCTACTCCAGGGGAGTCCAAAGTTGATGGGAGAGATTTCTGGAAGGACCTTGCTCGACATTATTCTAATTTTATCTCTACAAGTCCGCTATGAGCCCTAATACTTAGCACCTCTAGAAAGCTTATTTCATGCTGAAGAGAAGTAATATAAACAATGACTTTCCAATGAACAGTGTTGATGCAATAGCTATTTCACTGAGAGTCTACAATTTTCTTTTACTAACAGGGTTAATGGGCTGGTCCATAGCACCTACCTTGTGCATGACCATATCTTTGTTACGTTTGTCAAATAGACTAGGTTTATTCGTATGTCCTGATTACAGGTTCATGTCCGTTTCTTTCCAGAAAAATTTTAACGTTAACGATCTGATTTAAAGTAAACGGGTCATAGGCAAAGAAGAGACAAGAAAGCCATGGCCCCTGAACCGATGAACTGATGAAAACTTTATACACTGCTTAAGTCCATTAATTCTTCAAGATAACTATTCAAAAACTTTATCGAGTTGGAAATAGTGATGTCAACTGGTTCGGCTCTTCCACTGAAACACTGGTTCACTTAGAGCTTCGGCTTTTTTCAACTAAGCCATCATTGGCTCGGCTCACTTTCTCAGTCACCACTGAACAGAACCTAGAACCCTTGGGTCAGTTCGGCTAAAGCGAACCGAGTCGATGACACATTCCTACCGAGCCGATGCCTTACTGAGCAGAGTCGAACCGAAGAGGTGGCCCACTCCAGCCAAGCCATCATCCCCAGCCAGCTCGATTGGAAAGACCTACATTGGCTCGAGCTGGCTTGGCTGGAGTGGGCCACCTCTTCGGTTCGACTCTGCTCAGTAAGGCATCGGCTCGGTAGAAATGTGTCATCGACTCGGTTCGCTTTAGCCCAACTGACCCAAGGGTTCTAGGTTCTGTTCAGTGGTGACTGAGAAAGTGAGTCGAGTTGCTCGACTAGTTGACAACACTACAACTTAGAAACTGAGACAAAACCGATTTGAAAACAGGTAAGATCAAAGCTGAACTCCACTCGCAAAATACTCATGCGAGATTGTTCGGAGTAATTTAATGCACAACATTGCATGAAACTGAAAGCATTTTTATGAGACAGACTCTAGCAAACAGTGAAAAATAAGATGTTGTGGTGAGAACCTATCTAATATGATTCTAATACACCAAGAAACTTATAGTCCATAGGTGTAACAACGAACTGGACGAGATAAAATGTTGTCTCACAAACTTTAGTACCCTTTGACCTTTCTGCCATTCCCTACCAGTGTTGAAATTAACCTCTGAAGAAAATAGGCTAGGTGACCTTCAGAAATAAACTTTTTTTACGCAAAATATGCCTAGATTTTGAAATGTTAACCTACAACCCACATTGTAGATTTTAAACCCCATTTTATGTGTAGGATTATAAGTAAGTTATAGTAAAATTTGAAAGGTTGAATTTTGTTCGCTGAAGACTTAACAAGCAACATACATGACTTTAAATTACAATAAAACCCATCAACAACTCAACTAATTTGTCAAAAGGCATATTATCAGTGGAGTTGAAATGAGTCATCATTAATGACGTTTCAGCTAGCCGAGGCGCTGGAACTGGGTGCACCATCGTTGGATTGTGGATTGATTGTGTTTGTGTATGTTGCCATTGTACTAATTTTCAGTAGTAGCCTACTTCTTTCGGCAGGTTATAGTCTTTACAAACACTTCTTATTTCTCCGTACAACGACATGAAACATCATGATTGCATTGAGATATTTCAAGCTAATTCTTTCCTTTAAGCAAAAACAATCTCTGTGACTTAAGAACCGAACAGTGTAGGCCACTAATTTCTATTTCAAAAATTTCATTCTTGCAATGAAATGCGAAAATTAAAATAATTAAAAAGTAGCAAGCATGGTCGTTACGGGAGCGACGTTAAAACCTTTACTGAGTCGATAAATATTGTTAAGTAGTTGTAAATCTGTGAATGGGGAATAAAAAACAAGTGATTTCTGCGTAATAAAACGCCCTCTGTATAGAGAAATCAATTAACATGATAATATATACTGACAAATAGGCTAATGCTTTTAAAAATTACAATTTATTTTCACAGAGAAAATACTTTTAGAATTAATTTAACGGCTAATAAAAAGTTATAAATGGCAAAAGAGTTTCATAAAATAAGCTATATTTAAGGATATAAGCATTTCGTAGTTTTCTATGGCTAAATTCATACCAATTAGGCTAAATTTAGCCAAAAATATTCTAAATATGCATCACAGTTTCCAGAGTTTACAGTCCCTTTCAGCAGCGAGGCTATATGAGAAGTGAACTTATATAGTATATTGACCAGAAAAGATTTCAATATATATTTCCTTCACGCCACTATTGTATCAGTGTCTGAAAACCACGAAAAACTATGATGGCTGTCTTGGAACGGTAGCTTTTCAAGGTGGCGTGAAAATCCAGGACAGCGCCCGAGTTCATTTTTAAAACTGGTAATATCTCGGATTCTAATTATTGACTTTTAAACCTCCTTTTTTAAATGGTAGCTTGTTATATTTGCAACAAGTGCCGTTCTCATCATTTTGACGTATCTTGGATAATATATGTGGAAAATAACAAAAATGAATTTCGAAACGCTTTAAGTTTTATTTAACCTATACTTGTAGTGACAACAAAAGATTTTATAAAAATACTTTGAGCAAAAGAAACGATAAATTAATTAGCTTTTGTTTCATATATATGTGAACAATCGAACTATGATAGATTCGCAAAATATCAAGATGCAGAAAACTCAAGTAAAAATTATAATTTAAATAAAATATATCTTCTGTAAAACCACGTAACATGTGCTACATTTCATATTATTTTACTCTCTTAAAAACGAAACTTAAGTTCCAAATTTTAATTCTCCTCTTCACTGTCTGAGAACCCAACCTCCTCGTTCAATCTATCTCCTAGATACTGAGGTAGGTTGTCACAGTCTGCAAACTTACAAGGAGGTGTACACTTTATGTTATTAAGCAAGCAAGAACAGTTAGGTACTTTACAGAAACGATACCAACGGCAACTCAAAAGGCTCGGAAGCTTCTAGAGTTGGTAATTCATTCATCCACTCAACAAATACATGCCCATTCTCATCAATTGTCAGACCACGGTTTTCAGGCTCGGGAATATCAGTAAAGTTCTCCAGGTGTCGTTTCCAAATTGAGGATTGCTAATTTCCTCTAAAATTATGCTGAAAGAGGTAATCGTCTCATGGAGGAAGTTCAGAAGAGTCGATTACACCTCGTTTGCTCCGAAATAATTGATAGCGTGTTCCATTTACTTGATCAATTCGCTTAATTATCAAATACAGGAACCAAACAAACTTTTTGCTGAAAAATTCACTGTTTTTATTCCAATCTTCCAATGAAGAAAAATAAATTAAAAAATTCATCATTTCGCAACAGGTTAATTGCCTTTAATTTTCGTTGACTACATATAATATTAACTGAATGACAACCTGTCATTGTGTGAAGGGAACATAAAGCAGACAATAAATTAGTTCCCAAAACTGAGAAAAGTTCCTTGCATCATTAAGTCGAATTAAACTATTTGTTCCACGCTTATCGAAAATATAATTTTCATTTTCAATGTGCACAGACACATTTGCATACAGAACGGAAACATCCGTGTCATTTGATTCACATATGACATTGGAAAACTTGTGAGTAATGTTTAATGTGGAACATCATTCTCGTATCAACTTCCTCTTGAGAAGATGGCACTTCAGTGATATCCTTTGCTGTAATTTTTAAACACTTGTTTCCATACGTTACGAACAAAACTTTTCCTTTTAAATCCATTCCTTTTTTCCTTCTGCTCCTAACTTCCTGCTAGGAATCTCGTTGCCTTATTTTTGCTGTCATTACTTCTTAAGAGTCGCTTCCAAAGTTGTGCTTTATGTGAAATCTTTAAACATGAAATGATTACCACTCATCAGCGCATCTCAAAGATCTTTCAAAGTATTTATTGATTTCTCTTTATAAGTGTTAAAAACTACATCTATTCGGCCACTGAAATGATCTACTTTTAAACCTTCTAACAGTATTAAATAAGATATTTCATCAAAAGAACATTTTTCATATAACTTACGAATAAGCTTCATTGTGTCAATAAGTGTTACAGATTTACCTTGCTACAGTCAGTAGGTGAAAGCAAACCCTCAAAGAAAGTTCGCAAATCTAGCTTTATTGATGTTCCGTAAGTATCATCAGGATTCGCTAAATAAAATTGCAAAGTACCCAAACGATGACTGAAAAATTCCTGCATATTTAGGTTACGGTTTTCTGCTTTCAAAATTATATTCCCGAAAATATTTCTATCTGACTTTAAAATTATTTCTTTGTTATTGTTTTACGCCTAAACTTCTGGTAATTTTTGAAAGTTGCAACTATTTTTAGTAGAGTATAAAAACTTGATTCTTTTCTAATGAATCATGTTTGATGTTTTCGTAAGCTTTTCCCCTTTCTCTCTTGCCAATATTATATCATTTTGAACTTCTGTAGGCTCTTCTTAGCCTTTGAAATATGCACAATGTTGCAGGGGTTGTTGTCGAAAGAGTTGGTCCTCTCATTCAAAAGATGCTCAACTAAGGCCGAGACTTGTTCTTCGTCTTTAGAAATTCGAGTTTTCTAAAGAATCAAGTGTTAGTAATTTTTTTCTGAAATGATTTCTAAAAATTTTCACATCTTCTCAGAAAGATGTAATGGTCGAAGATGTGATGGTGAGGCTGGATATTCTGCTCTTAAGTGGTACTTACTGACTGCTCCAAACTTTAAATTCAATTGGTTGGTCTCACCTGCTGTCTGTGTATCTCTATTTAATGTCTCCCTTAAAGCCTGATCAATCGGAATTCGTGCCAATTGATTCTTTCATTTAAGCTGGACAGAAGATGGAAAGATTTCTATTTTCCAATTGGAATAGTTCAGGCAAATGACCTGATAATTACTTGATATTGTTTATTTTATCTAAAGAAAACACCCTGGCATCACTTCTTTAAACACAAAAGGTAGAGTAACTAATTATTTTCCCTATGAGCTCGAATCAAGGCCTACAATAACCTCAATAAATCTATGTAAAACATCTAGAAAGACGAAAGTGCCCCGCTCTCATGTTTCAGATAATTCAGATAGCCTTCGAAAAGAATAAAAAATTCTTTGATTTTATCTTCTCCATACAACGTTGCAGAACTGTTTTGAGATATGTTTTCAGCAAATGAACAAAATAACTAATTTAATTATGGAACTGTAAAAGCAAGCTGAATGTTTCACAAGATCCCAGAACTCGTTCCAAATTATTATCATTAAAACCTTCGTACACTTATTCGCGGAGTCTAACAACACGGCTTTATTGCTTTCCTTCTAAACTTGACAAATGGACACAACTGCATTTCTTTCTGATTCTACTGCTAAGTCTTTCAAGTCTAGCATTGCCAAATATCTTCCCAATATTTGAAAGTAGGTTACAAACTATGTGGAAAGGTCCTATCACTGTGAAAATACAGTCAAATTCATTAAGATGTAGCTATCCATTTAATATCTGTTGCTTTTAAAAAATGTCCTAATCTAAAACAACAACAATAATTTCCGAATTTAGAATTAACTTTATTTGTTTGCACTCAGTCAAAATTGCATAAACTGTTGACCTATCAGTCGATGGGTGATTTATGGAAAGCAAACAAACTATTGTATTTGGTAAATTGTCCCTGACTAGAATATTAAGTTTTCTCAAAGATTTAACTGTATAATCTCCAGAGTTGCAATGCCGACATAGAACCCAAAGTAAATTTTCTCGTTTTGATTCCGAAAACATGTTAAGGCAATCAGGAATTAGCTTCTTGTAATGTTAGGAGGTTTAATTTTTTTATCTGCAATATATTCTCGTCAAGGTAAGTGATGAACCGCCATGCAACTTTTCTTCTTATCATCGTTAAATACAGGTCTCAGAGGTAAATACGAGTCTGATAATTTCAGAATTATAGTGTAATTATCTCGATGAGCTTATATAACATTCCGCTGCACTATTCATTGTTTACATTGATTTGCACTGCTGCCGCGCGCACCATTGAGCATTCAAATCTTGATATTCCCGGCTGTGTTATTGCTAAAATGTTCACAAATGCATCAAATGAAAGCTAATTAATGGCTCGTTTCTTTTCCACAAAGTATTTTTATAAACATCTTTGATTGTCACGATTAGTAAACATTAAAAAATACTTAAAGCATTTCGAAATTCATTTTTATTATTTTCATCATGTACCGTTAAAAACAGGGCAAAATGAGGACGACACTTGTTGAAAATATAATGAGCTATTATTTTTAAAAAATGAGAGTTAAAATGCGAGAATTAGGAACCGAAATATTTCCAGTTTATAAATCGACTCGGGCGCCATCTTTGATTCGACGTCATCTTGAAACACTACAGTTCAAGGACCCTCATATTTTTTCGTGGTGTTTACGTACTGATACAAATCTGGTTGAAAGAAGTCTTGTACCACCTATTATGCTCAACTTATCAATACTGGCCCATAGACTAATAGCTTAACGTACGCTCCGAACCACATGAAGTCCCGCCGAGAATCGAAACCCCACCAAAAATGTTTATAATAATAATAATAATATGAATTGTTTTCCGGTAGCAATGAATGAGTTATTAGGGCTGATAGTGATTTCCGGTACACTAGAACTCCGGATTTATTTCAAGTTTACGGAAATCATACGGATCGACGTAAGAAGTGATTTGCGTTAAGGAAGAAACAGATTGGGATATATAGAAAAAAATTTACGCCTGTACACCATCATAATTTTGATAAATTAGAAAGTTGTCCACGGCAAGAAGAACTGAAAAACTAGAAAAAAATGTAAGAGCATCGATTGGGATTCTAAACTGGTTCAAATTACTAAATCCACAGAAAAAGTAAGAACTCAGGACGCGTAGCTATCGAGACAACTACGAAGTTTCATTCAACGTTTATGGATAGAGCACGATTTTTTTAACAAGTCTCCTAATTTAAGGAGTTTAGTGGTCGAAAAGCGTGTGGTTTACCTACAAAGAATCTTTCTGCATTTACCAAATACTATGATGTTATAAATGTATTATTATATTAAGTTCCAAAAAGAGAGAGCTGAGTGTTTCAAACTTCAAATTGTGAGCTGTGTTCAGAAGTATCGTTGTTCGTTTGCTATGACGTCTTCATTCTTGAATGTGTTGTTGCCCACAATTTTAAGGGATTTAGAAAAATTGGGGAATATCTTGGAGAAATTAGATGTTTCTCTTTCCGCCACCAATCCTGTTACGGGGATAAATAAATTGTATGTAAATATGTATAAAGAATTATATATGACTTTCATAATATCTATCTATCTATCTATCTATCTATCTATCTATCTATCTATATATATATATATATATATATATATATATATATATATATATATATATATATATATATATATATATATATATATATATATACTTTAAATATATTATTACATTTATTCTTATAAGTGATATAAGTAACATATTTTAGTATAATGATAACATTTAATTAACTGTTGTGCTTTTTGGTAGTCAGTGATGCGAAATAATTTTGAAAGTTCAACTGATGACTCACTTGGAAATGAATAAGTTTTCGCTATATTCCTGCAATAATTGCATATTAATTTTAAATACAAGGGTAAATACAACTTTCTTTGGGGAAAGCATCAGATCGTTAACATTATAACAGCGGAATAATATAGCTTGAAATGATAGAAGAAACCGAATCACGTGTCTCGTCCCGCTCTCTTCTAAACAGATGTTCTTACTTTTAAAAAGAGAAAAGAGTTACAATTTTAAATAGATTTGTTTGACTCACAAGCTTTGTAACTCTTGAATAAAATACTGAGTTACAGTTTCTGAATATTAATTAAAAGTAAATACGAGTGAAGTATATCCTTTAGTGTATGAGTAACCATTACTACTTCTTGTAAATACAAAAAAAATATTAAGAACGATAATTTTTGGCAGCAGGACGTAGCCATGACTAAAGAAAGAGCAATATCTCCTCAACATCAAATGCAAGCGAAATGGAGTAAAAGTTTTCCTTTGGGGGTACTTTATTACAAAATGTTTTGTCTATTTGTCAAATTTAGCGACTTATTCTCTTCTTCTGCAACAGTGTGGAGTTACAGAGATGGGGAGTTTTTTCGCTTTCATTGTCTTGCAACTTATCTAATATGAATTGTGTCGTTTCTGATGTTTTCTCGCTTCTTATATGACAAGAGTTTTATAAATTCTCGTTGTTCCTATGGGACATACTAGACAGCAAAATGAAAAATATTGTTCTCTGAAATAAATTGCTTACTTCTGGAAGAAATTTAGATAGAACTCGTGACTGATGAAGTGACACAAAATGCAATTGTTGTAGGAAGTTGGTTTTCCGATTGAAGTAGAAATAAACTATTTATAAGTAAATAAGTTGATGATGTGGATTGCTTTTGGAAACTGATTATTCATTATGTATCAGAATGTCTTATACACTTTCCTCATTTGTTATCATGCTTGCATTTATGGCACAGACATGAAACATTGCCACCAATTAAACACATTTTCTGAAAATCAATATAATTAATTTTGAGCTTCTATTATGACAATAGCAAAGCTCATCATGAACTTTATCCATAAATAACTAATTATGCGTTATGAAATAAGATATATTCTTTGGAATATATGTCAAATATTTTTGATTTTAATAAACTAATATACTTTACACCTTGCACCGCTCATAATAAATAGATATTTATAAAATTACGCAATGTATAGATTTTACTTGTCAAATATTGCACAAATTCTTAAAATATTTTCAATAGCTCTTGGTAAGTTAAAATAGGTAATTACAGGATAAAAACGGAGGAATATCATAAATTAACTCTGCAATATCTAATTTCTATTATGCACTATAGAAAGGAATAACTTAATACGTTCATTTACTGTATTGAGAAACTTCAAGAAAGAAAACAGAGTTGGTAATTTCAGGAACACTTCATTCAAAATAAAAATATTTTGAGAAATTATAATTCAAACTGTTCTGTAACTCAAACTTTCAACTTTCATTAAAGGTGTTATAATTATAGTGTTAGTTGCACTTATCTTGAACATTTGAAACAATTGTCTATTACATTTAAGTGAATGCAATATATGTGTTATTAAAACTTGTAGAGATAAGAAATATTGGATCACCTAAGTATAATACAAATGAATAATAAGCAAAATGTTAAACATGGATAGATAATATCTTAGAACAAGCAAAAAAAACACGATTGAGAATCAACAATAAACAAGAATTTTTTTAAAATGTCATTTTAACTAGGTGTGTTTTTTTTATAAATATTACTGTATTTCTATAATGAAGAAGAATTATTACCATTTTTTTAGCTTTCATCATTTGTTTCTATTACTAGTTTTACGTGAGTCAATAACATGGCTATCATAAGTAGTAGGAAGATTTTTCCAGGTGCATAAGAAATTTTCGATAACCTTGGATGATATATGTTCTGAACCCATAAAGTAAAGAACGATATGCATAATACGATTGTCAAGTAAAGTGTAATTTCTTTATTCTTTCGTTAGTATAGAATAGATATATCAATACTCTTAGGATCTTAATAAATCAAAAATTTCTTACGTTATTTAGAGAACTAATGATTAAAATTTGCAAAAAAAAAAAAAAAAAAAAAAAAGAGTAATTTAGCAGTATTTCAGTCTTATAAGGAGGATGTAGAACCAGAGTGAACCAAACGCCATAAAGTAGAAAACGAAGATACATAAAGCTAAAGTTTCTACTTTGCTCCCACGCCAGGTGGCATTGAAAGAAAAAAATAACTATTGATTTTTATTAAGAAAATGCCATTTTCCTTATTTGTCTAGCTTTCGTACAGCATCACATATTTCTAAGAGATAATAAGTATTTAATTTCTTTAGTAAAATGATTTTAATAGTGTACTAGGAAAGGCTTAGCTATCTTGAAATAAATAGCCAAAGTCGGAATTAGCACAAAATTTTCCTTAATCTGTTACAAATCAATGTAATAGGAGTAAACTCTTCTATCTCCAGTATCCCTATAATATTGATAGACCTTATATTTTGCGCACGATCTAAAATGGTGGTGAAAGCTTTAATTTCTAGGAAGGACAAGCAGAGATGTAGTTCTGAGAGGTCAGGTGTTTCTTTTGAATTCTGAAACTATTGGCTTTATTACTTCACACATAAATCTATATTGAAATTTAACATGTTTGGAGGACAGTGGGGGTAAGCAAAGCCATGGAAGGGTACTTGCCACTTCTTGCTTTATCATTGGGCTTGTAGCCAGTCTGGTTGATCTCTGATATGTAAATTCAAAGGCAGCAGTATTATCTACTAAAAACAACTTATTCTCTAAGCATAATTGTGTATACTCGAAGAAAGGTTGAAATAGCAAACCTACTGTTTGTTTTCAGCTGAAGTGAACTATCTCCAATTAGCTGTTCTCTATTAAACAATTGTCCATTAAGCACAAAGGTACATAACAATTAACATGTCCTTTAGAAGCTACATAATATCACTCAGTTGTTTATGGTGATTGTTGCTGGACTATTTTCTACTTAGTTATTCACTTAGTTCACTTTGGCATGAGACGAAACAAGCAGAACTCGTGAGCTTCAACATAAATTGTTTTAATGTCTTAGAGAATCAAATAAATAACATTTCATTCTGTGCACCTGTATTTTCAATGTATGCTATATACTTTGAATCACTGCTATTCATTTTCTCTTCTGTTTCAATTGCTTCAATTGAATATAATCTGTGGTATTCCTACCAACGCTTACCCAGTTTGAACTAAAGGCCATGGCAGCTTGTACTTGTTTCACTATGGTGGAACAAAATGATCTTTATTTGTATCTTCACTTGTATATCAGGAAATTACGGCACTTTACGAGTGCTATACCATGTTCATTCTACCAGCACGAACATTCTACGAACTCAAGAATAAGAAAATATCAATATCTGAAAATCAGCTGAAAGTGAAGTTGATTCAGTGTGGTTCTACACCATCCAAAACTTGCAATTTTGCTATTGAATTTTAAATTTTATTTTGCTATTGAATTTACAATTTTGCTATTTGTGAATTAAATTCCAAATGTTTGAAACCATTAGAAGTTTTAAAATACATTACAGGTGATTATTGTATGACTATAGAAGATTATTTTTTTTCAGTGTTCACTCACCAGTACTCCAAAAATTCTCCAAAGAGAAATTCTGTATTGCATAATCACAAGTAAAATATTATTTTCGTTACTTTGTACCTTAAATGTAGAATCAATTAATTATTGTTGTAATAAAAATTCTAGATCGAAAATATATATTTCATTTTATGGAATTAGTAACAATACAGAGTTGTTAAGTCACTCGCAACAATGAAGTTTGTGCTTTGGTAGGCATTAATTGCTACCGAGCTCGTTAGTGTAACATTGGCTATCGTGACCTATAATGATTATCTTGTGAACTTGACCACCAATGAAAGAGGTTATAGCTCGAGGTATTATTGGATGTGGTCTATACTGTCTCAGCCAGGAAAGAATGATAACAGGCAATGACTGAAGCACGAAATGAAGCGTCTGCTTCTACAGAAGGATTTCGAAATCAAACCCTTCTCAGAATACACAACTGGTCCATGATCTTCTCCCAATCGTACCATTTCCAGTGCGTGTTTGGTTCACCTATTAACTCCTAAGGTGTACATTTTGAAAGTGTGAAACTTCGCTTGAGAATCCGTACGGGACACAAATTCGGCGAACACCGGAAATGAGACTTCAATCTTGTACATGACAACTAAGTATAATTATCTTGCAATTCTAGCCAGGAACTTCACTTCTAGTCTTCTTAACACTTACCTGATTAAGGCAGGAGTAGGACAGCCACACGACAGCTTGACAGCTATTATCTACACTAAACTATTCGTACACTGGTCCATTATATATAAATATATGAAGCATATGACAGTTTTGCTGAAGTTCCTCGCCCATTCCTCTGAGTCTTTCTCCAAAATATATGTGTTGTAATTTTATTTTTATATTTTGCTTTAGATACTTTTGTGATTTTCAGGAATAGTATTTGTTAGTAGTATTACGAATATTTTCGTTACTATGAAATTTCAATGGTAAAGCTAAATGGTGATATACGGCAGCGGAGATTTACGTTTCCTGGCAATGTAAAACAAAATTATGTGTATGATTAGGATTGTAGTTCTGAATATTATGACACATGTAGTAAAGTGATTACAGAAAATGGTAGATATAAAAGATTTGTTATTGTTGTACCCTACCTTTACCTGTCCCTTTTGGATATCTGATTACCTCAGTCACTCAGGGGGCAGACGAAACATTACAACAGTTTCGAGCGATGAAGTTTTGATATCTTGTTTTGGTAATTTCCTGAAAGCATTGTGAAAACGAACTAATACTCGTTTAAAATTAGTGTTTACGCATTCATTTAAATAAGAAGAAATGTATTTAATTCCTGGGAATATTTTACTTAAAAATATTATTGTGATACGTGGAAAATAGGTAGAGTACCTTATTATTAGCATTACAATAGACAAAGATAGATACACACGCAATAAAATAATATGCGTATTTCTAAATGTTTGAAAAAGGTAAGATCCTCAGTGATTTTGGGCTTGGACAACGTCTATACTCGTATTTTGTTATATGAGAAACATTGTTTTATAGAACACAAGTGTAGGAATATTTATTGTATTCACTGTTACAAAGTTAATGCCTGGGAAACATGTCACCCAGATTTTCAACATTGTCAATAGAATAAATCGGGAGATTTATATGATAACTTGCGCAAAACCAATATTTGAAACCAGCTACTTTTTATTTCTAACCCGAGTTCTACCAAATAGAACTCACTTTTAAGGAATGTGAAGACCCCTAGCTAGAAACTTGCAGTCCATTAGAGAGAGAGTCGAACCGCGAACGGGGAGAATGCTGGGATTGAATGAGGAAGACAGCAGAAAGATAATCAAACGTTCTAGGGAAAGTAACTTTTCGCCTGGTCCAATGAGTCTGATCGCAATTTATCTTTCCGTAAAATATGAAAGGAAAGTTGAAATTACTTCTTTATAATTATGTTGGAGGAGTTAAACTTAAATTACACCGTAAACAAATATTTCATGCTTTCTAAATAACTGTTGATTATGCTTGCAATTGTTATATCTTAGAAAACGATTATATTCCCATTTCCGTTAGTATTTAAATTGCATTATATACATCAAAATCACTGCCTGCTTAAAGCATTGACTACAAAAGACTGCAGAGTAAATTTAATGGTAAAGGTCACCACAACTTACTCTGCAATTGTAAATCAAACTGGAAATCTACAACAGGCTAATCATTAAAGAGAAACAACATTTAGGTATGTGCAGTTTTATTAACCTTCACATTCCTTATTTGAAAACTCAACATATACAGCATATCATAAAATGTTGGTGCACCAAGCTGGAGTATGGACAATCTTTTAGTATTACGTTCCGCGGGTATATTATGTGGGCTAAATGAAATGGTAATGATGACATGCTACGGTAGAATCAAGAAAGTAAAAGGAAACGACAGAATCCAGAAGAAACAATCACACACAATATATGTCTAGTACAAAGCCCATTTGCTGTGAGCTGGGATGGAGCCGGGACTCCACTCACCAGAGGTAAATTCTCTAATTTTATTATCTGTGTTCTTGGACAGTCCATTGAAAATAGACGAGATAGGTTGAATATGAGAACAAGTATGAAAACAATCGAAGTGACCTGAAATCGAAAGGTCCTGTGCAGATCTGAAAAGGCACTGACAACATCTCATTAGCAAAAGTCTACTGAACTTCAAAAACAGATAAAGAAAGTTGTGTTATTATACAAATAATCCAAGACAGGTGGTATCAGCACAGGATAAATATTGAACTTAGGACTCGTATTTGGACAATAACTAAAAAGACAATATCAATCCATCTATTATTGCCAAATGTTAGGCTATTATTTGTGCAGAAAACATTTCATCCTTGCTTTAGTATTACATCGCGCAATATAATACATACAGTATTGAATGACGTTATTGTAGAGAAAATTGATTCAACAATTGGGAAGCCATATATGTGAAGGAGTATAACATTCCAGATGATAATTTAGCACTACTGAAGCCTTTAACCATAGTTCTATAAAGAAATGCAATCAGGTCCAATCATTGGAACTAAGACGGAAGATACATTGTGGACCACTATGGATTCGATATCGGATATACTTATTCCAACACTATTATCCGCTAACAAAATAAACGTAACACTATTTTCATTAATGTATATTCTTTTAGTAGAATCCACAGGTCACATTCCAAATTCAATGAAAGCAGACTTCAATGACTTTAAAAATCCAAATAAGTCGTCTGCTATGTGCGTAAATTTCGTTTCTTTTTGATACCGGCAAACAAATATAGAAGATAGATTCTAATTTCAGAGTCCTGAAGAGGAAAAACTCATTAAGAACTTAATTCATGGAAAATGAATGATCGAAATCAGCTTGCAAACAATTATATCTTACTTTCAAACTTACAAAAATATGGTGAAGTTTATAAAACATCTCATTCATACTGCTTGGGACATTATTTTAGGCAGCGTGATTATTATCTACTTTTACGATTGTTTGTCACTTGCATTTTCCAACTCCAAATTTAAGACACGATTCAATACGCGTTTTTTCAAATGTGAATATTTATTAGAAAGATGTGTCTCGTGTAAAATACCTTTAAAATTCCACTTCGAAAATGGCCTTCCCTAGCAGATAAACAAGACGATTATTGGAATAATATGCATACTATGAAAATGTTTTCCCAGAACATTTTCTGGATTGACCAGTTTCTAATTCAGAAGTTATACACCTTCCGTGACGAGTTTGAGAACTCACGTGTATTCTTTGAAATATATATGCAAATATTGATAACACATTCATGGTGTTTTTGATTTATTTCTAGAAGTTTTAAAGTTTTAAGTTCAGTAGCATTCAATAGCAATGCTTACCGCTTCGATGGAATGCAGTAACCTTCTACATTCGGAGAAAAGGCACGACTATAAAACGTTATCGTAAGTAATATAACTTTTTTCTCTTTCTTGCTGTATATTTCAAATTAAACTGAAACTTCTAACATTTATTACCTATATCGTAACAAATTGTGTCGACTGATTACTTTTACAGTGTTATCATAACTGGTAAAATTTGGTCTCCTGAATATTACTTTAACTTAAGAAGTTTATTTCTCAGAACGAAGGATGGTATTCTATTTTGCCTGATATGCATATATACATTATATAATTATGTGACTTACACCTTTAAGTTGGATATTTTATTACCTACACACTCTGATTCATATCTGCAAACATTCCACTGCAAGTTACATGTAATTGATAACATCAACAATTTCGGTTTGAATCTTTGACTCACACAGATACTCAACTCATATTGTATTATTGTAATGCCCATGGCACCTACTTTTTTGGGTCTGATCATATCTCTGTTATGTCTTTCCATAAACGTTTAAGCATATGATGCCGAAAGAAATCTTAAGAAATAGTGCGCTTCCTTGTGATATTTAAAGCAAGCTATATAAGAATAGCACGCACCAGTAACCCTAACTCTCCTAGAGGTATAAAAGAATGGTTACTCTTTTAAACTAGCAAAATGTTGCTTAAACTTCCGGACAGATTAATAATAATCGAATTCCTCAAAACTACGCTAGGTTAGTTTAAACTAAAATGAAGGACAAGCTTCAGAGTTGTGGAACATTACACCGTTGAAAAAATAACATCATAGTAGAACCATAAACCTACTAAGTCACGGCTGAAGCGCTATATCCTATTCGGATGTCCTCGACCTCAACACAGAAAAGATTGATCATATTACAAATATTTATTTGCCCCTAGAGACAAGTTTAAATTCGGCTTGGGCAGTCAAAGTATTACACGTTAATATTTCCAACGTATTATCATTAATCATTAATCACCTTTCTGAATCATTAATCACCTTTAAGAATTAAAACAACTGATCTCAAATTACTCACCAAAAGTTATCTGCAAGAAAGGAACTCATTGTCAGCCTTCACAGTAATCTAGTAATCTTTATTTTCTCTTTACGTGATATACCATAACATGTACTAACTTTAGGATGTAACAAAATAAGGCATATCCTGAGAGATATCAAGAGTGCTGTAGACCACCTAGTAGGTCTAATTGCTAGCGTTTTCTATTATTTTCCACCTTCTTGGGTTGGATTCAAGATGAGAGTGTTCTCAAATTTTAATGCATTTCGGGAGATTATGTTTCAGCTTATACGGTAATTCATCATCTCATATACAGTTGTAATAGAAAGTGGCTCAACTCTAACCAGCCAAAATATAAGTAACAAAATATCTTACAACATACATGGTATCTCCCTGATCCGGGATACATCGTATCAAAGATGTTAGGATATATAGGCCGGTCAATGAAGGGTCGATTAAAGAAAAAATGGTGGAAATCTGAAACAAATTTTATTTTTTTCATAAAAGTGTCCGTAACATTATAATAATTTTGAACCCCTCTATGGCCCCAGATTTGGCCACCATCTCGGAGAAATGACGTCAAAACTAGTTTCTTTTTTGCAAATATCTCCTATGGAAAACATTTTAGAGCAAAACATGCTATTATAAAAAATGCTTTACATTAAATTCCGTACAAGAAATGTTCTCTTCATTTTTCTCTACGACGCACCGTTTAGGTGCTATTGTGAAGAATTTTACATGTCTTTTTAGTAGTCGCAGTTTGATGCAGTGAAACTATGCCTTTCTCTCTCTTTACAGTAACTATTTCTTCTTAGTTATAAAATGCAACTCCTAAACCCAGTAAAGACATAACTGTTGGAAATGATATTTTACTGTAAGTAGGGTACATATGTATGTTCTGCAGACATTTTTCCCCTCCATCCCCCTAACTGTCAAAAAAAAATTATGAAGCCACAACTGACTATTGTACTTTAACACAGAGGGATCCCCAAAGTGAGATTGAATATGCTTTTATGACATTTAAAATCATAAAAACTTACATCTAAAACATATAACTTATAGTGCTGTTTTTGATTAAAAAAGTAGTTTTTGTTTGATCGAAATCGGTCCACAGATGGCTGAATGATGATAAGTTAAATTTAAGTATGTTGATTCGCCCGGTACATACATATATATACACTTACCCCAGACGCACAAACCAGTTTCAGTTCAGAGAAGCAAAGAGTATACAGCGTCTCTCTTTCCTTCTTCTCCTCACACTAACATACATATATACATAAACCTCCTCACATCAGCAGAACTTCTAGCGGCAATAGACACCAGATGGAGCTGTTATGACGTAATCCCACGGCATGGGAAACGCAATAACTATGAGGAAATCCCACGAGATGGGACTACGCAATAACTATGACGAAATCCCACGAGATGGGACTACGCAATTGATACACCCTTCCACCTCCAGCAAGAAAGAGAGAAAATGACTTACATATAGCTCAACATGATTTCCTCAGCATCATTTCCTCAAATAAAAGAAAGAAATTCACAACTCACAAATTGCACATGCTGTTCGCAGTAGATCTTTTTAGCATGAGTGTCTCCAACTCAATATTTTTTTCGGAAAGTTCCAGGATTTTAATTTTGCAAGATATCGCTTTAAAACATATCGCGATGAATTCACCCCATTACTAATAAATATGATAATTGTTAAAAATGAGTTGGCAACACTGGCAGTCCCACCCCCAAGTAAAGTTAAAATTCAATAGCTAGGTCCCTAATTAACCGATTTTCAAAATTCAAACGAAATTCGACAGAGAAATAAATTTGCCATCTTCTGAATTATATTGGGTTGCATACCTCTAAGGATACTATTCCAAATTTCTTATATCTCCGTTGTTTATTAACTGATTTTCAAAATTCAAACGGCAATCAATAGAGAGACAAATTAGCTATCTATTTAATGTCTTATAAATTGCATAACTCTAAGAATATAATTTAAAAAAACTCAAAAGCTCATGTATCTTTAAAATTTAAATGACATTATGTTCTGTATATCCTAAGGTCTTAGTTTTTATAGTCTGATACTATAAAAACACTTATAAACTTAAAATTACATATTTGGATATTGATAATGAAATCATAAAAACACTTAATTTACATACAGAACTCAACAGTTGAATAATTATCTTTTAAACCAATGTATTTGATTTTTATTCCATCTTTAACGATCTCATCAATAATTTTATCTGTTAAGTGTTTTATAAATCTAGGTGGAAGAAAGACTTTAAGCTCCTCACACTCAACTAAAATGCTCTTTCCAAACTTAGTTTTAATCTTTTCCATTTTCACAATCTTATATTTTGTATTTAATTCTAAATCTCTTAATCCAATAACTTGTTTTTGCTCGAGACTTCCAAGTTTATTTAATAGTTCAATATGACTTGACATCGTAATTATTATAAGAAAATCGATGAACACTCTTTAATTTTTATCTTCACCAAATATATTTAATCATTTTTGCTAATTTTTTATGGAAAACTTCCATAAAATAATACAAACATACATAACAACATCAAAACATAAGAAAAAACAGAGAATTAAGCTTACTCCAGATTGAACGTTCTGTAAGGGAGGGTAAAACTCCCCCTTGTCCATCTAAAACTCTTCT
Source organism: Thermobia domestica (assembly GCF_964235325.1). Taxonomy (NCBI): domain Eukaryota; kingdom Metazoa; phylum Arthropoda; class Insecta; order Zygentoma; family Lepismatidae; genus Thermobia; species Thermobia domestica. The sequence goes on from NC_137455.1 coordinate 306,937,442, forward strand.
ACTATTTTCTCATTCTTAGGGACATATGTAAATTTCTTTCGTCGAACTAAAATCGCATAACATATAGTATTAGCAGCTACAGCTTCTGCAAAGTCTACTACTATCTTTACGTTTGTTCTCTCATTTACCGATACATTCTTCCTCTTACTACAATTAATCACATACATTGGCCTATCATCTATAAACTCTTTAGGGTCATAGTACATTTCGGTATTGCCACATGTTATTCTCTTAAATGCAGTATAATCTTCATACATCTTAAAATAATCCCTGTTAGCAATATCTAAGTTTACTGATTCTTTTGGAAATACCTCATTCCTCCCATTCTTAAGATAGATATTCTTTACCTTACAATGATCAAACTTACTTGCATCTGCTGTTTGTTTGCCACTTCTATCAGTTTGGAACATTACAACTACGAAATCAAGCATATCAAATTGTCTAGAATTAAATTGAGTAGTAACATCAAACTCCATGAAAGAACATACAACAGTCTTCTGAACACATTGGTAAGTATGGAATGAAAACATGATTTTAGGTTCTTTAAGAATATTCAACTTTAACTTGTTTTCATAATTAGATTCCTATTCAACAATAGGCATTCTTATCTCCATACTTTTTATTGTTTTTTTCATCATGAGGAGCTGCTCCTGATGCAGTCCATTTCTACAAGACATCGTTATTGTTGTTAGCTTTTGTAAATGTTATTCTCAATCCTCCTTTCCACATAACCTCTTTATAATCACTTAAGAAACCTGGAATTAATCTTAATGGGTACAAAACACTAAAGTCCTTTCTTAGACCAAGTATATCATCTGTTTCAAATCCTGCTTGTTTTAAATATTCAACTTCTAGCTTGGAAATCTTTAATGTTCCAATAGCTGTAGATGTTATTCCTGGTAGTTCAATCTTATCTATAACAACTCCATGCTTTCTAACCTCAATTTGAGAAAAGAAGAATGGTAAGAAGTTATCAACAAGTTTTATAGTATCATTTGCACCAAATGTTCCTCCAACTGATGCACCAACAAACTCAAAAGACATGTGACAATCTGCTTTGCGTGGATGTATAAAGCCATCCCCCACATCGAAATCCAACTCAATACCTTTGTTAGCTTCATTTAAATAATTAAATGTTCTTGCGTTAGCTTTAAGTCTGTAACTAATAACTCTCAAAACTATGCATTTATTATAAAGAAAATCTTGAAACAACGCTTTTATGGGATATACCCATAAAAGAATCATACACTTATAATCCCCATCCTTACTTAACCTTAGCATTCATAGCAGTACCAACTCCAAAAGCAGCTAATCGTTCACCAATTGACGCATCACTACTAAATGCTCTTTTCCACGCTTTAGTTTCTAATTCCTTGTCTGCAACATGTCTTGACTCTGTATCTTTATTGTCTCTGTAGAATATATCGTGTTCTTTACAAGCTTCATCTCATGGGTTAATACCTTTATCACCTCTTTCTAACCTTTCTTGTAGCTTAGTTCCCGGACCACAGTACGAAAATCCTGGAATATGTAATTCAAATGGGAGTTTATTAATCAAATCATTTACTAATCCTTTCTCAAGCTTCTCATCATTCCAAAAACGCGGTGGTAATGTATTTAAGATCTTAATCAAATAACCTATTTCTTTTGGATCATTAGGAATAAATTGTGAAAGCTTATTATTAATCATACTCACTATACCTACTTTCTCATTATAAAAGTTATCATTTCCAGCCTTTTCTTCTCCATCTATAACAATTAACCTATCTATAAGCTTTCTCACATCGTCCATCCATACATACTCTTTAGCTATCTCTGTATAATGTTTAATTCCTTCTCCAGTCCTTTTAGGTGTCGTATTCTTTTTAGGAGTCGGAGGTAAAGATGGTTAAATATAATTATCCCAAATAGGCTTGATAATATTAATGTACTTAGAACCTCTACTAGATGCTACCTTTTTATCTCGATTATAGCTATTTTTGGAAGGCAGCATCTGATTCTATTATTATTTCCTTGTACTGTTCAAAATCGTCATCATTATAATCTTCAATAGTTTGATTAGTATTTATTGTTAACAATTCCCATAGACCTTCTGTTCCTTTATAAGTTTTACCATTAATTATCAAATCATCACCATTCACTTCAACTTCAGAATTTCCTACTTTATTTATTATTTTTCCATTTTCTTCTACAGTTCTTATTAAAAATACACTATCATTTCTTTTACTATAAAATTTCGTTGCAATCTTACCAAATGATTGCGCTGTTGTTAAAGGTTCTACTCCTTCCACTTTGTCTTTAATTTGTTTTCTCATTTGTTTTATTTCTTCTGTTATAGCCGTATCACTACTACTTGGAGAACTATCATAAGTTATCTTTTTAAGTGTTTCTAGTAGACTAGGATCTATTGAAGCCGTCTTATGTACAACTAGAACAAGTTCAGTTATTAGATTTTTATTTTGTTCCGCTACTTCTTTGATCTCACTTCCCAAGTTTTGAATAGCATCAATTGCAGGTTGTTCTTGTGTCTTAAATTTATCATATATACCTGCTCCTTCTTTCTCCCAAGATTTGAAGCCCTTTATCAAGAACTCCATTAACTTGATATTCTTATTAATATCTTTCTCATCCATTTATTATATAGAAAACGAAGAAACGTCAATAAACGCCAATAAACGTGAAAAAACGTCAATAAACGTCAAAAAACATGAAAAAACATCAAACGTTTATAAAGTGTTTTATCTTGTTCCTATACTTACCATTGTTTACCTTCCTTCTCATATCAATTACTATAAAACCATAATCTTCTTGCCAACATTTTGAGCATAACTCTTTAAATTTATCATAAGACATATCTCCTCCAACAAACTCATTATACATATGTTTAAGGTTAGTATCATCTTGTCTGAATATGCATAGGAAGATAACGTTATCTCTTATAAGCTGTTTAGGTACTTTTGAATATGTTTGTGCAAGATAGAAACAGTCTAAATGTCTATGTCTACCTCTTCTAAAGTAATTTCTAACAGTATCTTGATTCTGTAAAATGTAATCATCAAACACAACGACAGAGTATTTTTCACATTCATCAATAGGTACAATAGAATCATTACCGCTTAAGAACGTTGCTATTTGCTTCTTAAACTTTAGTCAGCCTTTCCAAATAGGTCTTTTAACTGCTCATACTTTGACTGATTCATGCTTTTAGAATATATATAGAAGTAATTATTGTTTAACCAACCTGCCTGTAATAAAAAAATTAAATAACAAAAACGTCTTACCACACCCAGATGAACTCACTATAAGACATGGAATATCATCAGGTATAAGCTCTCCAGTTTTTTTTTAGCTGTTGTTTCTTTCATCATCTCTTTTACATCCCAACTAATAGTTTTCTTACTCATTTATTATACAGAAAATCGTCTCTTTTTGTAAAATTGTTACTAAACCTACCGGGGGCTACGCTGTAGCCCTCTTGGCTTTTGTATTCGTCTCTTTTTAATTGGGTTGCCTTGGGCTGTGATAGCTTCTTGTTCTTTGAGGCGGTTAAACAGATTGATAGAGTTAGGATCGTAACAACCTTCATAATGATCTTATATCTTTAAGTTGTTCTCTGATCTTAAGCAATGTATCTTTTATATATTCATTATCCATTTCACCATTTAATGTTATTATCATCTCTAACTGTTCTTTAAATGAGGTAATACAAGTGACAATGGTTTTATATTCGTCTTTTCTTTTGCTTATGTTTAACTTAGAAGACTAACCTGTTATTATAGCACTTCCAGTTGCAAGAGACGTTATTAATATTGAGTAAATTGTTACGGGTATAAAGATATTAATAAACCACTTGTTGCAGAAAGTATAACCGATAACGTAATCAAAGTGTAGTATGCATATCTAACAATTCGCAGTTTTTTCTTTTTCTTCTTTAAACTGTATTCTAACTTTTGAATGACATCTTCTATTAACTTGATTACTTTCTCTCTTGGAATATCTCTAGGTAAATCAAACTCATTCATATATTATATAATAAATGGCTAAGGTATTTAAGTTAACGAGTGATACTTCTGTTTTAAAGAAGAAACTCCATTACGAATTACACAACAGTAGCAAGTCTTTAAGTATAGGACTAGTTGGGTTTTACAGTACATATCTAACTCCAAACATAAGAACAGAAGAAAACAATTTCTCATATGGTGATAGACAAGTTTTTATACCAGAAGGGCAATATAATTTAAAATCACTTAATGAGTATTTATAATCTCAATCCATCAGCGTAGCATCATCAGAAGATCATTTAAGAAACAGAGTTAAAATAAAAACTGATAATGATGTTACAATTGGGGCTATAGGTACTGTCCTCGGGTTTAATGTTCTTGAAATTTTAGGAAAAAACAAAACACATATTGGAAGTAAGTTGCCAAATTTTCATCCGTTTGATACTATAAATGTTCACTGTAATATAGGAGATGGTATGTTTGTTAAAGATACAGAATACATACGTAGAGAAACAGGGATCATAGCATCATTTAAAACAGATGCTGAGTTCAAACATAGTATTATTTATGGGCCTACCTATCCATTATTTTTCCCTATATCTAAAGACAAGGTTGATAATTTTGAGATAAGGATAACAGACGAGAATGATTCTTTAATTGATTTTGGTGGAGCAGCAACAACTGTACTTTTACAAACTAAGATTTTCTCTTAAATAAATAGGAAGATGTGTTCTATTCAAGGTTGTATGTTTAGCGTTCCTTACAACGAACTAAAGGAATTTAATATTGATCATGTATTAACAAAGAAACAACTTAACGATAAATCTAAGAAAATTAAAGAAGGTAAAGGAATGGATTTAACATTAACTACTGCACAAATGACAAAGATTAAGAAAGAGCATATGGGTGGTTTTATTTTTACAATTCCATCCATTTTAGCAGCTTTAGGAGCAGTTGGCTCATTAGCAGGTGGTGCAGCAGCGATTACTAAAACTGTACTTGATGCTAAGAAGAATAAACAAAAACTTGAAGAACAAAAAGACACAATACGGCTATGGAAGAAAAGCAAGCAGCAGGTAAACCAAGAAGTCAAAAAACTAAAACCATTGACCAACTTCGATATAGAGAGGTTGGTTAAAGAATTAAAGATAAAACGATTTAGAGGTGTATTTATGAGTGATGAACTTCTACAAAAACCCTATATAAATGAGTGTGGTTTAGTTAACCTCGATAAATCAGAAACCATTGGTACTCATTGGATATGCTATTGGAAAGTTAACAACATAAAGTACGTGTTCGATTCTTATGGTGGTGTTCCTCCTAAGCAACTAGGATAGTATCTTGGTACCGAAAACTTATTCGACAATGACGAACGAATACAAGACTTTAATTCAGTTATATGTGGTCATCTTTGTGTTAAGGTTTTAAATCTTCTAAATCAAGGGTATTCTTTTAGTAACGTTATGTATATGATTAAAAATGATTAAATGCTTTTATGGCTTATATCCATAAAAGTTTTGTTTTAACATAAATATGGAGGCTATACACAATAGAAGTTTAGATTATATTGAGAAGCATGAGGATGAACTAGATGCACTAGATAGCTATATTTTTTATCAGTGTTTTGAGTATGTTAGTGAGATAGACTTAAAAGATAAAAACAACAGTAGTTAGGGATGGTTACTTCTGGCGCATTTCCTCCTCCCAATATTTTTGATATGCGCAGAAGAATCCAGCTAATTATACAAACTTACACAGCGCAAAGTATTCCCATAACTACAATGTTAAAGTGAGATTGAATATGCTTTTATGACATCTAAAATCATAAAAACTTACATCTAAAAACTTATAATCTAAAATCTTACATCTAAAACTACAACTCTTCTAACTTATAATGACCCCATGGTAGGGTATTGATTCCATCCTTTAAAACACATCTCTTATCATCCACACAACTTAAAGCTAACTTATTTACTTCTATACTATACAAATCGTGCTTATAACTTCTAATCAAATTCATCTTCTTATAATATCCTTTTTGGCTAATCAAACAGTCCTTCTATTCGTTAAATGAAAGTTCTTTATACACGACACTCTTCTTAACACCTTTAGCTTTCTTATAACACTTTTCTTTATCAAACTTACCTTTAAAGTCTTTATCTGTTAAATCTATTTGAGGTGCTTTTATACTGTACATCTTACTTCTTAAACCCACAAACTTTTCTATGATTGTGCCTTTAATCTCATCCTTCATCTTACCAAGTATTTTCTTATTGATTTGTGGTATCTTATATTTGTTATCTTTAGGGTAATCACTCGTGTCGAAGTAATCAATGTAATTTTTCATGTCCTCGTACACATCTTCTGTTTGGATATGGTATATATAATTATCGGTATCTGTATAACATACTTCTATTTTGCCTTGGTATTTTGGTTTCATCACATTATAATGGAAATCGTACATTAAATATTTTGACAAATCTAGAATTGACATACCAACATGAATCGGTTTGTTAAATTGCACTTTGACCTTGTTCATCTGAACTGCTACTAAATTTTCCGTAAAAGCTGTAGTGCTCTTATAATTCGGTTTTGCTACAAGTTTCTCGTATTTTTTCTCATCACTTACAAGTTTGATATTAACTCTCTTTCTAATATTCTCCATAGTCTTTCCAAAAACTGAATTTTCATGAGCTTATATAAGTCTTTTTCAAAGTCATTTGTTGCTCTAGTTCTCATCTGCGTGTTTAAATCTATATAGTTTTTTAACCAATCTGATTGCTCGAACTCTATTACTCGATGTATCTTCTTAAGTTTTAATCCAAGTGAAGACACTGTTTTAAATTTCGATAGTGAATCACATATTTCTCTTTATCATATAGAGTTGTTAATAGCTTTGATTGTTTTGAACCAGGCGGACATATGTTTTGAGGTGCTAATAGGTAGTCTTTGTGATAGTCATGTAATTCTTTAGAATATTCAAGATCAACTTATAATATGTAACCAGTATCAAAATCATCAGGTATATTTGTAAAATCTATTTCTTCAATCTCATCTTCACTTAACCACCTAAATCCCTTATACGGCAGATATTGACTCATTGCCCATCCATACAAGTTATTGGCATCTAGATACATTAAGTAAGAATCTTCTTTGTTCTTATCATAATCTTCCATATACTTATTGTTTGCTTTTACATACCTTTTTGAGCACTGACTAATTCCACCTCTTATACCTTTCTCTACCATTAATACCATATCATAATCCCACAATAATTCTAATTTTATATTTGTCATCTTTAACATTGCATCCCAAGCTAAACCTGGTGCCGTCATATACCAAGCTGGATCAAGATCATAAGCTTTAAGACATGTTTCTCTAAAGTTCTCAAACACATCTGCTAACAATAATACATCTGTTTTCAAATATAAATCATGGTATTGTCCGAGATTCTTAATGTCAAATGTTTTCCATACTTTCTTTGCGTGTTCATAATCTTCATCACTTATATGTATGTTCATAAGCTTGTTGAAGAATGCTTCTTTTAGTGGTAATTTTCTTTCTCTAAACCTATCCCAATTGTTAACATAATCATATGGGTAAACACCTTTTCTTATTACAAGTTGAAACTGTTCTTGATTAGGATAAAAGTGTTGCGTATGTATTATTTGCTCAGGTTTCAAGTTCGATGACAATTTGTCTAGACTAGAAGCCATAAATCTAAATGAATCTACAAATTTCAATTTAATAGTTCCAACCTTTTTACTGAATGATATGTATCTTTCCTCGTTATTGGGTATTAAATCTATTTCTTCTTTATTACATCCAAGCTCTTTTATACACAAGTGAGAGTCATATCCTGTCAAGTTATGTATGATCACTGGTACAAACTTTGGTACTTTAACTTTCAAATTGCAGTTATTACATAGAGGTGCTACAAACTTTCCTGTTATATGATCGTGATGTTTAACTTTGTGGTTTTCTGGTGTATATTTTACTTTACAGTAAGAACAGGATTCGGATTGGTTGAACTCTTTTATCTGTTTACGTGTTAATGGTAGTTCATTATTTTGACTATGTATGTTTGATATTTGTTTGGCTTCTTTCTTTAACATTCTTATGAACTTCTTAGCTGCATCTTTACCTCTATACACAACAGGATTGGTTTTACTTCCATCACTCTTTACTACATAATAACAAAATCCACATGGCTTATGTTGTTGATATTTTTTCGTATATGGCTCGTAATCCGGATAACATTCTTTACAACCCATAACTTTATGTAACAAACATTCAAAATCAGCATAAATCACAAATGGCATTTTCATTATGTATTGGTAGTTTTTAAATTCAACGCATTTACCTTCTTCAGGCATTATTATTTTTACTGGCTCATTTAACGAACGATCTTGCTCATGTTTATTTAAAGCGTTTTGAGAGTAAAAGTATAACAAACATCTGTCACATAAATATTTTCGAGCTCTCTTTTTAGTTAATTGTGCACATACTAGTCTGCTTAAATCCTTAATCCAACAATAGTGTGTTTTAACTTGGTCTTCATTTTGTTCTTTTACATATAATAAATTGACATGATTTTCTTGCTTGTTTTGTGTGTGATGTAGTATATAGATTGAATAGTCTTTATCATATGCATAAACATTTATAGAAATATCAAGTAATTTTTCAGCTCTTGGAATATCGCATAGTTTTACAGGAAAATGAATATTTTTTAATTTTTCTTGTAAGTATTTGACGGCTTGCTTGTACATGGAAGGTCGTTGTGGATCTTTATTAACTGGGTATAGTGCAGAATAAATTGAATATAAGAAACATTTTTCATCTTCATTCTTTACATTAATTACTGCTTTTTTGTTTTTGAATTTGTTTAGGTAATTCTATGTATGTTGATCCTCTATATGGTGTATATTTGACGATTGCTAGTTGTAAAAAGTTTATGTTTATAAGAGCCCAGCCGGAACCTCTAGCTTGTAACTCATCCATTCTTGTTCTTAATCTTTGTTTCATCTTAGTTATTTCTTCCTTTAGATTACTTGATCGGTATATTTCCTCCTTTTCAGTGTTAAAATAGAAGTTTTCAGTTTCTTCACCTTTCTTATATGTACAACTTATATAAAGATTAGCTTTCAATGAACTATGTTTATTTAAGCTAATTTGTAATCTGTTTGATATAGCTTTAGATGTTGCAATAATATATTGTTCAAGTGGATCTTGTGGTTTGTAATCTGTTGTAAATCTCCATGTTTCTAATCTTGATTTTAATGCAATGTTCTGGCGTTTTACATCGATTGGTACTGATTCAACTTTGATTCTTGGTTCTTCAATTACTTCTTGTTTAAAGGGGAATATATCTCTAATCTATTTCTGCTTTGTTCACCGTCATATTGTTTAAGAAGGTCTATCAGTTCTGCTTTTCTTAATCGGGAATACCTTTTGATTCCCCTCTCTTTACTTTGGCGTCTTAACTCTACTACATTAAATTTACTATAATTAGTCATCTTATTTATTATATAGAAAATCTTCAATTTTTATCTTCACCGGGTTATTTCAGTTCATTTTCATTTGTCCTAGTACAACGCTTAACATTGTACACCCCTGCCATTGTTTACATATTATGCGTTGTATTAGAACACGGCTTTTATGGGATTAACCCATCAAAGTCACATATACACATATTAAAATTAAATCATTGTTGTAAACTTACTCATCATCATCATCATAATCATCACTACCATATTTATATTCATCATCACTACTCAAATCAGATGTTTTTTGTTGCATTATTAATAATTCTTTTTCCTTCAACAGTATTTGCTTCTCTAGTAGTGCTGCTAAGAGTTTAAGATCTTCATGAATAAGGTTAAGTCTATCATGTAATAAATCAAATTCTTTCTCCATATTTATTATATACAAAACCAACCTTAATTATCAGATAATAACTTTTCATATAAACAATCAATTTCTTTAATCAATTCTTCTTCTGATAGTGATGTCCAAAACTCATTACCCTTACCTTTACGAATATCTAGTTCTTGCTGCATTAGATTCAATAGCTTAATACTGTTAGGATCTCTAAACTTTTCGTATATTATTACATGATTCGGATATTTTTCTTCTGCCTCATTAAGAGGTTTATATAGGCTTCTCTTCTGACAACGAATAGCATAATAAGGGAAAGGATCATTAGGTTTGTTCTTCTTATATATGATTAGACAATTATCTTTTGAAACATCATCTGTATATGGTGCTGCAATTTCTTTTAAGCTCTCGTTTTGAATTCTCAATCTCTCCATTGTTTGTTCTATCTCTTGTATCTTTGTTTCAAGTCGTTCTTTATCATTCTTATATCGTTTAAAGTCTTTAGAGAAATAGTCTTCAATAATATCGTAACACTTATCATAAAAGTCCTGTGAAATACAAAAAGCAATAGCAAGGAATATTTTCCTGTAGACATATGTTCCTGAGATGATTGATGTTGTTTCTTGGCCCCCTCCTTTAATTAGATATGTAGAGCAATCCCTCATATATGAGGAGTTGCTTATTTTTTGATCGTAGTATCTTATCAATTCCTTTGAGTCTTTGTTCCTTAACCAATGATCAAACCTCTTTCCTCCATCTTGGCACAGTTTAGTAGCATTAAAGTAGCCAGTCTTCTTATCTATAATCAGTCTAAAGTCACCAAACAAACCATACCAGTAATCATCTTTAATCTGCTCGTAGCAAATATCGTTTAAACTAGGAGAATTATCCATAGTACTCATATTTTATATATAGAAAATGTTTATTTTTTGCCGGAGCATATCTGCTCCAGCTAATTTTTATGTAGAGCAACAGAGCAAAAGTGCTCCATTGCTTTTTTCCATTATGTTGTTAATTTCTAATAATTTCTACAGCTGGAATACCAGCGCTGGAAATGTATGCTATTATTTCTTTAGATTCTTTATTTTGAAACTAATTTTTAAACTCTTTACCACCATCTTGACACAACTTGGTAGCATTGAAGTATCCTGTACTCATATCTATAATCAACTTGAAATCACCAAAAATACCATTTGTACCTTTTTTCGCTCTATATAATACATTGAGTTTTGCTGGCTTGGATGTAAGCCAGCTAATTTTTATCAAAATATTCAAGTAGTTTCTTACTTCTTACTAATCTTAAAGTCATCCCTACGAATTCGGTGCGATCACTTTATATAAGAAATTAACTCTTTAGATTGTTTATTTCGTTACCAGCTAGTTTTACTGTGTAAGATGAGTTTCTAAAGTTCCTAGCTTTGGAGGAATTTTGAAGTGGTCTATATCTAGACCGCTTATCTTTTCTAAAATGAGCTTGTCTTCTGATGTTTTGTTTTGTGTCATGATGGTGTATTTTGCAACCGGAAAATCTTCCGTTCGGGGGTTTGTTTGTTCTAATACAAAGCTACGTACTTTGATGGGTTAACCCATAAAAGCAATGGTATATTTAGTTTCTCGTATTTTTTATACTTAAATGTCTCTTAACTGAATAAACCTGTCAACAAGATCTATATCACTTAAATCTGTGTTCATATGCAAACCGTGCCAAGTTATTCTATCATCATATATTTCTTTAGCTCTGTTGTAGAAGTTGATAGAGTTAGGATCGTCGACGTTAAGCAGAATACTCATACTTGGATACTTAAGTTTGAGTTGTTTAATCCTACTTTCGTAATTGCATGTTTGTACTCTTCCAACCCAATACTTATATCGTTCTATTCTTTCTTTTTGATCTCGTTCTTCTTCGTCATAGTAAAAAAGTATATTTTCAAGTTGTTCTTTTGTAAGGTTTTTCTTGATAATGAATAGCCTATGTATCTTTCCTGGATCTTGTGTATATGGTGCTGCAATTGTTTTAAGATAATCAACTTTGCTTTCTAGTTCTTGATTGTACAATCGTAATTGCTCCATTTGTTGTTCTATCTCTTCTACTCTTGATTGTAACTCTTCTTGGTCTTCTTGAATCTGTTTAAAATTAGAAACGAAATAGTCTTCGATGATTACAGAACATTTTTCGTAAAAGTCATGTGATGTCCAAAAAGCAATAGCTAGGAAAATTCTTTTGTATACATATGTGCCAGAAATTAATAAATCTTTCTCGTTTGTACCTTTTGGTTCTATATAATACGTTAAATTTAGTCTCCTACAATTATAGGAAGCTAATTTTTCATTGTAGTATTCCAATAATTCTTTAGAATCTTTATTTTTCAGCCAGTTGTCAAACCTCTTACCACCACTCTGACACAACTTAGTAGCATTGAAATATCCTGTACTCTTATCTATAATAAACTTGAAGTCACCATACAGACCATACCAATTGTTGTCCTTGATCTGTTCATAGCAAATATCGTTCAAACTAGGAGAACTATCCATAGTACTCATATTTATTATATAAAAATGTTGATTTAATCATTTTCGTATATTCCTGTTAACTTCATATTTGTTTCTTGATTGTGTACATAGAGCGGTTGGTAGAATCGTCCCCATCGCCTTTTTTTGATAATTTCTACAGCTGGAATACCGACCCTGGAAATATGCTATGAGGGGTAACGTTTCGTTACCCCCTTATCTCGTTCAAACTATCCTTTTATGGCATAATAACCATAAAAGACAAACATTTATATTTACACTACAACATTACTCTTATCTATCCAACTATTATGTGAATCATCAAACCCTAGGCATTTAAAGTATACTTTGTCACCTTTCTTTCTCAACACTTTCTCCACCAAGTATTCATCTTTATGCCTCGTCTTTAATAGTTCTGGTTCGTAAAATCTACCTTGGACATCCTCTTCTTCTAAATCTTTAATTCTATATGTAGGCGGATTAGATGGAATAACTTCGCTAATAACAAATACTTCTGTTGACCAATTAGGTGTATATCCTTTCTCAAATACCCCTTTCGACTTACTTATACTAATATGATCACCTAACTTGTACTTGGGCTTAACACGCTTATATTCTTTTTGATACACTTTCTCCAATATTGTTTGCTCATTTTTCTTATTAACTTCTATAGGTTTTAAACCAATTGTTCTATGAATTTGATGATTATACTCTTTAACTAGTGTTGGTAATATCTCTATCCATTTGTAGTTCCCTTGTGTCGTGAACCTTTTCCACATGTTCTGCTTAAGTGTTCGATTAAATCTCTCAACAACAGAAGATTTCTTACCAATATAGGTTGAGTAATGATTAATCTTATTTTCCTCCATCAACTTCTTAAACTCTTTAATGTAAAACTCTTTACCTTGATCAGTTTCTAAGTTACTAGGTTTTCTCGTTCTTAATATGGATTCGAATGCTTCTGTAACATTCTTACCACTCTTATCTTTAACACGAACAGCAAATGCATATTTCGAGAACACATCTATAATCCTTAGCAGATACTTATAACCCTTATTTATTTTGGAAACACCTTTTAACACACCACTATCCATTTCTACAAGATCAGCTTGCCAAAGATCATCGATACCTTTTATAACTACACTTAATCTGTCAAAGTTTTTTCTAGATGGTTTGTGAATTTCTCCTATAATGTCTTCTCTAACACCTTTAAATTCTTCTAGTCAATCAGGCTTTTTAACGAATTGAGTTTTAGTAATACCAAATACAGAACAAATACCTTTCTTTAGATATCTTCCATTCTTTGTTCGTTCAATTCTAATGGTATCTTTCTTCGTATCTGTCGATTTCTTACACTTAACACAATACATCCTGTTTATTATATAGAAGATCAATAACTATCGCTGTTTAATATTACGCTATCAGCATACTCATCATCATCACTATTTTCAACTAGATGAATGGAAAAGTTTCAACTAGAGCAATGGAAAAGTTTCAACTAGAGAATCATTTAAATATATATCTATATAATACGTATTATAAGATGACTCTATATGCATTAACCTACATTTATAAAGAAATTTGTATGCGATAGATGGATTATGTATTAAAAAGAACGGAGTTTCAATATTTTCTGATATCAATCGACTATGAAGCTCTATAATATAACTCCGTTTGATGAAGTTAAGCTCTTCTTTCAACATAGCAATATCTTTTCTCACAACTGTATTATCTAACTCTGATGTCATTTTAACATTACCAAAGATATCCATATTTATTATATAGCAAACGTCTTTAGGAAAGCTCTCTTTCTATGTACATTACAACAAACAATAATTGTCCTTCTTCCATAGCAGAATTTTTTATTTGGTTTAATCGTAATTATATCGTTCTTCTTAAAGTCAAAAGGTATCTCTTTAGTCAAAGTATCACCCAAATATATCTCTAGAAAGTATTTATCCAAACTTAATTCCATGTGCATTATTTTCCCATTATAGAGAAATTTGTAACCATTAGAGAGATTAAATATTCTAAAGATTGGCTCCTTAAAGTTTTTAGCTCTCAATCGACATAATAGAGGTATGGTTTCTTTCTGCATAATCAATCTAGTAGTATCCATCCTAACCTTTTGAAAATCTTCTTTCTTGATGTATGTGTTTTGTAACGTTTCTAATGCATCTCCAAATCGTTTTCTATCGTTCTCTAATTGAGCTTCTATTGACCTAAGTTGACTTACGCTAACAACATCATTTAAATTCTCTAACAATTTTAATTTTTCTTCACTAATATCAACATCACCTTTTCTATCTTTAACATTACCAAATATATCCATACTCATTTATTATACAGAAAATGCCCATCCTAATTTTTCAAAACATTTCTTTAACATCTCTATTTATTTAGGTGAGTGTTTAAAATCAATATCAACATGAACATTGTGCTTTTGCAACAGATGGTACAATACACATTTCAAGTTAATAAACAATACTCTTTTCGGATACAGTTCTTTAAAGACCTCGTGTAAGTTTTCGAACTCACTTATAAGTGTTTCCTCCATATGCTGTAATTTTAAAGGTTTTTGATCGGTAAGGTGATAGTGTATTAAAAAGACATCATCATAATATTTTGTGTATTTGTTTTTCTTTAGTACTTCTAGAACATCTTTTGTTGATATTAAATCTCTTCGTATATCTCTAAGTTCATCATTTAACACCTTGAGCACCTCTTCGGGAATAATTCTATCCTGGAAAGCTTGCAAAGGAGATAACTGCAACTTAAACCTTTTTATAGTATCATACCATGGTTTTCTTACGCAAGCAGCTTTCACTTCTTCACAAGTACTATAAACCCAACCACTCTCTACAGAACAATCGTCACAAACGTAGCTACTCATACCTTTTGTTAATGACTTACTACCACAATAACTGCATTGTAATGGTGCGGTGCTATAATTTGACAGCAAGTCCTTTAAGGTAATTATTGGACGTAACTTTCTCAACTCTTCTTCCGTGTACAAAAATTTAGGTATTAGCATTTTCCACAAATCAATAACATTATATACGTTGTTTTTATCTTTTAAGTCTATCTCGCTAACATGCTGAAAATACTGATAAATATTATATCTATCTCCTGCATCTAGTTCATCCTCATGCTTCTCAAAATAATCTAAAAATCTATTGTGTATAGCTTCCATATTTATCTTAAACAAAACTTTTATGGATACAAACCATAAAAGCACTTAATCATTTTTAATCATATACATAAAATCACTAAAAGAATACCCTTGATTTAGAAGATTTAAAACCTTAACACAAAGATGACCACATATAACTGAATTAAAGTCTTGTATTCGTTCGTCATTGTCGAATAAGTTTTCGGTACCAAGATATTGTACCAGTTGTTTAGAAGGTACACCACCATAAGAGTCGAAAACGTACTTTATGTTGTTATCTTTCCAATAGCATATCCAATGAGTACCAATGGTTTCTGATTTATCGAGGTTAACTACACCACACTCATTTACATAGGGTTTTTGTGGAAGTTCATCACTCATAAATACACCTCTACATCGTTTTATCTTTAATTCTTTAGCCAACCTCTCTATATCGAAGTTGGTCAATGGTTTTAGTTTTTTGACTTCTTTGGTTTACCTGCCCCCAGCTTTTCTTCCATAGCCATATTGTGTCTTTTTTGTTCTTCAGGTTCTTGTTTATTCTTCTTAGCATCCAGTACAGTTTTAGTAATCGCTGCTGCACCACCTGCTAATGAGCCAACTGCACCTAAAGCTGCTAGAATGGCTGGAATTGTAAAAATAAAACCACCCATATGCTCTTTCTTAATCTTTTTCATTTGTGCAGTAGTTAAAGTTAAATTCATTCTTTTACCTTCTTTAATTTTCTTGGCTTTATCGTTAAGTTGTTTCTTTGTTAATACATGATCGATATTTAAATCCTTTAGTTCGTTGCAAGGAACACTAAACATACAACATTTAATAGAACACATCTTCCTATTTATTTAAGAGAAAATCTTTGTAAAAGTACAGTTGTTGTTGCTCCACCAAAATCAATTAAGGAATCATTCTCATCTGTTATCCTTATCCCAAAATTGTCAACCTTGTCTATAGATATAGGGAAAATTAATGGATAAGTAGGCTCGTAAATGATGCTATGTTTAAACTCGGCATCTGTTT
Source organism: Thermobia domestica (assembly GCF_964235325.1). Lineage (NCBI taxonomy): Eukaryota > Metazoa > Arthropoda > Insecta > Zygentoma > Lepismatidae > Thermobia > Thermobia domestica. The sequence continues at coordinate 306,954,017 of NC_137455.1, forward strand.
TAAATGATGCTATGATCCCTGTTTCTCTATGTGTGTATTCTGTATCTTTAACAAACATACCATCTCCTATATTACAGTGAACATTTATAGTATCAAACGGATGAAACTTTGGCAACTTACTTCCAATATGTGTTTTGTTTTTTTCTAAAACTTCAAGAACATTAAACCCGAGGACAGTGCCTATACTCCCAATTGTAACATCATTACTATCAGTTTCAATTTTTACTCTATTTCTTAAATGCTCTTCTGGTAATGTTATGTTGATGGATTGAGATTTTGAATATTCATTAAGACTGTTTAAGCTGTATTGCCCTTCTGGTATAAAAACTTGTCTATCACCATATGAGAAATTGTTTTCTTCTGTTCTTATGTTTGGAGTTAGATATGTACTGTAAAACCCAACTAGTTCTATAATTTAATAGTTGCTCCTGTTGTCTAATTCGTAATGAAGTTTCTTCTTTAAAACGGAAGTATCACTCGTTAGCTTAAATACCTTAGCCCTTTATTATATAATAAATGAATGAGTTTGATTTACCTAGAGATATTCCAAGAGAGAAAGTAATCAAGTTAATAAAAGATGTCATTCAAAAGTTAGAATAAAGTTTAAAGAAGAAAAAGAGAAAACTACAAATTGTTAAATATGCATACTACACTTTCATCGCGTTATCAGTTATTCTTTCTGCAACAACTGGGTTTATTAATATTTTTATACCTGTAACAATTTACTCGATATTAACAACGTCTCTTGCAACTGGAAGTGCTATAATAACAGGTTTGTCTTCGAAGTTAAACATAAGCAAAAGAAAAGACGAATATAAAACCATTGTCACTTGTATTAACTCATTTAAAGAACAGTTAGAGATGATAATAAAATTGAATGGTGAAATGGATAGCGAATATATAAAAGATACGTTGCTTAAGATCAGAGAACAACTTAAAGATATAAGATAGGCTATGTAAATACAACTCAAGCCCTTAAAGGCAACGTAACACCTGGAGACTACAAATGGTGTCCGCATTACAGACACCCTTCCAAATGAACAACCTCACACAACCTTCATCAACGAACCCGGGCCTGTACTCTCTAATCATAAAAGGTGATGATTTTCCCTATAATAAATGAGTAAGAAAACTATTAGTTGGGATGTAAAAGAGATGATAAAAGAAACAACAGCTAAGAAAAGAAATGGGGAGCTTATACCTGATGATGTTCGATGCCTTATCGTGAGTCCTTCGGCGTGTGGTAAAGCGTTTTTGTTATTTAACTTCTTATTACAGCCAGGTTGGTTAAACAATAATTACTTCTACATATATTCTGAAAGCATGAATCAACCAAAGTATGAGCAATTAAAAGATCGATTTGAAAAAGCAGAACTGAAGTTTAAGAAGCAAATAGCAACGTTCTTAAGCGGTAATGATTCTATTGTACCTGTTGATGAATGTGAAAAATACTCTGTCGTTGTGTTTGATGATTACATTTTGGAGAATCAAGATACTGTTAGAAATTACTTTACAAGAGGTAGGCATAGACATTTAGACTGTTTTTATCTTGCACAAATATATTCAAAAGTACCTAAACAGCTTATAAGAGGTAACGTCAACTTCTTATGCATATTCAGACAAGATGATACTAATCTCAAACATGTGTATAATGAGTTTGTTGGGGAGATATGTCTTATGATAAATTTAAAGAGATATGTTCAAAATGTTGGCAAGAAGATTATGGTTTTATAGTAATTGATATGGCAAGGAAAGTAAACAATGGTAAGTAAAGGAACAAGATAAAACACTTTATAAACGTTTGATGTTTATTGACGTTTTACGTTTTAACGTTTGACGTTTATTGACATTTTTTCACGTTTATTGACGTTTATTGACGTTTATTGACATTTATTGACGTTTGTTCGTTTTCTATGCAATAAATGGATGAGAAAGAAATTGATAAGAATATTAAGTTGAAGAAGTTCTTGATAAAGGGCTTCAAATCTTGGGAGAAAGAAGGAGAAGGTATATACGATAAATTTAAGACACAAGAGCAACCTGTAATTGATGTTATTCAAAACTTGGGGAGTGAGATCAAAGAAGTTGCAGAACAAAATAAAAATCTAATAACTGAACTTGTTCCAGTTGCACATAAGACGGCTTCAATAGATCCTAGTCTAGTAGAAACACCTAAAAAGATAGCTTATGATAGTTCCCCAAGTAGTAGTGATACGCCTATAACGGGAGAAATAAAGCAGATGAGAAAACAAATTAAAGACAAAGTGGAAGGAGTAGAACCTTTAACAACAGCCCAATCATTTTGTAAGATTGCAACGAAATATTATAGTAAAAGAAATGATAGTGTGTTTGGAATAAGAACTGTAGAAGAAGATGGGAAAATAATAAAGAAGGTAGGAAATTCTGAAGTTAAAGTGAATGGTGATGATTTGATAATTAATGGTAAAACTTATAAAGGAACAGAAGGTCTATGGGAATTGTTAACGATGAATACTAATAAAACCATTGAAGATTATGACGATGACGATTTTGAACAGTACAAGGAAATAATAATAGAATCAGATGCTGCCTTCCAAAAATAGCTATAATCGAGATAAAAAGGTAGCATCTAGTAGAGGTTCTAAGTACATTAATATTATCAAGCCTATTTGGGATAATTATATTAAACCATCTTTACCTCCAACACCACCAAGAAAGAAAACACCAAAGTCTGGTGAAGGAATTAAAGAATATACGGAGATACCTAAAGAGTATCTATGGATGGATGATGTGAAAAAGCTTATAGATAGGTTAATAGTTATAGATGGAGACGAAAAGGCTGGAAATGATAACTTTTACAATGAGAAAGTAGGTATAGTCAGTATGATTAATAATAAGCTTTAACAATTTATTCCTAATGATCCAAAAGTTGTAGGTTATTTGATTAAGATCCTAAATACATTACCACCACGATTCTGAAATAATGAGAAGCTTGGAAAAGGATTAATGAATAGGATTTTAAACATGAAGGGTATACCAGAGTTACATATTCCAGGCTACAAATTTTGCGGACCTTTTACGAAGCTAGAGGAAAGATTAGAAAGAGGAGATGGAGGTATTAACCCATTAGATGAGGCTTGTAAAGAGCACGATATATACTACAGAGACAATAAAGATACAGAGTCAAGACATATTGCAGATAAGGAACTAGAAACTAAAGCATGGAAAAGAGCATTTAGTAGTGATGGGTCAATTGGCGAAAGATTAGCTGCTTTTGGAGTTGGTACTGCTATGAATGCTAAGGTTAAGTTGGGATGGGGATTATAAGTTTTTAATTGTTATTATGCTTGACTCTTTTATGGGCATATCCCATAAAAGGGTTGTTTCAAGATTTTATTTATAATAAATGAATAGTGTTGAGAGTTACGAGTTACAGAGCTTTAAAGCTAACACAAGAACATTTAATAGTTTGAATGAAGCTAACAAAGATATTGAGTTCGATTTCGATGTGGGGGATGGGTTCGTACATCCACACAAAGCAGATTGTCATATGACTTTTGAAGTTGTTGGTGCATCAGTTGGAGGAACATTTGGTGCAAATGATACTATAAAACTTGTAGATAACTTCTTACCATTCTTCTTTTCTCAAATTGAGGTTAGAAAGCAGGGTGTTGTTATAGATAAGATTGAACTACCTGAAATAACATCTACAGCCTACGGAACATTAAAGATTTCCAAGCCAGAAGTTGAATATCTAAAACAAGCAGGATTTGAAACAGATGATAAACTTGGTCTGAGAAAGGACTTTAGTGTTTTGTATCCATTAAGATTAATTCCAGGCTTTTTAAGTGATTATAAAGAGGTTGTGTGGAAAGGTGAATTGAGAATAACATTTACAAAAGCTAACAACAATAACGATGTCTTGTAGAAATGGACTGGATCAGGAGCAGCTCCTCATGATGGAAAAATAACAATAAAAAGTATGCAGATAAGAATGCCTATTGTTGAATACGAATCGAATTATGAAAACAAGTTAAAGTTGAACATTCTTGAAGAACCTAAAATCATGTTTTCATTCCATACTTATCAATGTGTTCAAAAGAATGTTGCAGGTTCTTTCTTGGAATTTGATATTACTACTCAATTTAATTCTAGACAATTGATATGCCTGATTTCGTAGTTGTAATGTTTCAAACTGATAGAAGTGGCAAACAAACAGCAGATGCAAGTAAGTTTGATCATTGTAAGGTAAAGAATATCTATCTTAAGAATGGACGGAATGAGGTATTTCCAAAAGAATCAGGGAACTTAGATATTGCTAACAAAGGTTATTTTAAGATGTATGAAGATTATACTGCATTTAAGAGAATAACATGTGGCAACACCGAAATGTACTATGACCCTAAAGAGTTTATAGATAACAGACCAATGTATGTGATTAATTGTAGTAAGAGGAAAATGTATCGGTAACTGAGAGAACAAACATAAAGATTGTTGCAGACTTTGCAGAAGCTGTGGCTGCTGATACTATATGTTATGCGATTTTAATTGGGCGAAAGAACTTCACATATGATCCTAAGAATGAGAAAGTGGTAGAAGAGTTTTAGATAGTTAGCAAAATATCAACGGACATATAGAGATTTCAAAGGTGAGTGTTTTGCTCACCTTACGGTTCAAGTATCTAAGGGTCAGTATCACTGGTCCTTATCAGTTAGCCATAGGCGACTTTAAAGAGTATCGAAAAGATACCCTTGCATCCTCAAACTGTTTTCATTAACGATTGTTTCATGGAAGTTTTTCCATTAAACGAAATTGACAAAAATGATAAAATATTTTTGGTGAAGATAAAAATTGAAGAGTGTTGATTGATTTTCTATATAATAAATACGATGGCGAGTCATATTGAACTTTTAAACAAGCTTGGAAGTCTTGAACAAAAACAAGTTATTGGATTAAGAGAATTAGAATTAAATACAGAATTTAAGATTGTGAAAATGGAAAAGATTAAAACTAAGTATGGAAAGAGCATATTAGTTGAGTGTGAGAAGTTCAAGGTTTTTCTTCCACCTAGATTTACAAAACACCTAACAGATAATCAAATGATTGATGAGATCGTTAAAGATGGAATAAAAATCAAATACACTGGTCTAAAAGAAAACTATCCAACTGTTGATTTCTGTATGTAAATCCAAAAAATGAACAAAAATGAACAAAAATATGTTGTCATAAGTAAAAAATGGAGTGGTTAGAAATGGATAACCAAAAGAAGTTTATACTTACTAGCAATTTCAATGTAATTGTAAAAAATGTGCAAACCGAAGTTCAAGTAGTTTTTGATAATAACGGCTGTCTATTCAGCTTGAATTATGATCAGTGGACAGAGTTTAAGAAGTCATTGTTTCCTATTGAGAACGAGGTTAACAGAAGATTCCATTATCAATATCCAAACTTGTAATTTTTTAGTATGTTCTAAGTGTTTTATGGTTATAAAGCCATAAAACTGAGATCTTTAAACTTACACAATGCATAAGGAGAAGCGGTACTTTTAAATGTCATTCGAATTTTAAATGTCTATTCATAAATAAGAGATTTATTTGAGTTTTTAAATAATATCCTTAAAGTTATGCAACCTACAATACATTCAAAAAAATTTAATTTATTTCTCTATTGATTGACGTTTGAATTTTGAAAATCGGTTAATATTTGACGATCTTATAGCCAATTCAAAATTTTGGGAATTTTTTACGGGTTTATTTTTGAGTTTTCGGGAAAATGTTATTCTTTAAAAAAGTCTTAGATTTTATTGTGATTATGGTAGTATTTTTTATTTTTTCGATTTGATGAAAATTAGTAGAGATATTGAAAAAGGGAAACATATATTGAGAGTTATGCAACCATGTATGCATTTTAAAAAATTGGATATGTCTTTAGTATTCATTTGCCGTTTGAATTTTGAAAATCCTTTAATAAATAAGGATGATATAAGCATTTTTCGTTTTTGCCCTTGAAATTTCAGACGTTATGCATCCCGCAACACTTACCCCTGTAAAATATTCAACCCGCAATACATATATGGGCTATCCAAAAATGCAATCAGATTGTCAAAATATTCAATAGGAACCAAGATATAGATAATCTTATTGTTATATATTTTGAATTTACCGCTTATTACTCATTCTCTCTCTAAAGGATTGTATTACGTTTTCTTCCCGAAGGAGACTACGTCACGGATTCAATGACGTCAGTTGTTACGTTTTCTCCCAAAGGAGACTACGTCATTGTACAGCTCCCTCTGTCCACTGCTAGCTAGAAGCTCTGTTGAAGGAAGAGAGTTGCTAAGTTCATATATGTATGTTGGCATGAGGAGAAGGAAAGAGAATCGGATTAGACAGTCCTGTGCTGGTACTGGAATCGTTCAAATGAATCAGTAACAGATCACCTGTTCCGGAGTTGTATGTAATCTTTGTATGTATTCCTTCTCATTGAGTTTTTAAAGCTAATTATTAACGGATTTCCATGATTCAAGTGTCAAATGAAAGCTTATAAACTGGAGATTAAGATGCAATAAATATATTTTGTGTAGGATTCTATTGTAAGTTTTTAGATGTAAGTTTTTATGATTTTAAATGTCATAAAAGCATATTCAATCATACTTTGGGGTATCCTTCTGTGTTAAAATGTAATGGTCAGCGGCGGCTTCATAATTTTTTTGGCAGTTAGGGGGTGGAGGGGAAATGCGCCAGAAGTAACCACCCCTAACTACTAACAACGTATATAATGTTATTGATTTATGGAAAATGTTAATACCTAAATTTTTGAACACGGAAGAAGAGTTGGAAAAGTTACGTCCAATAATTATCTTAAAGGAGTTGTTGTCAAATTATAGCTCTAGACCATTAAAATGCAGTAATTGTGGTAGTAAGTCATTAACAGAAGGTATGAGTAGGTACATTTGTGATGATTGTCCTGTAGAGAGTGGTTGGTTTTACAGTACTAATGAAAGTTTGATATCATCGGTCGTAGAAGTCATCAGATATCCAAAATGAAATACACAATATCAATTCTTCCCTGACATACGTCCCAGACAGAGCTGTGTTTGTTATATGGTCTCCACCCTTGACCTCATACATAGAGCGATGACCCAAATCCGGGTCATCGTTTATCTCTTCTAATACTCTATAAGTTTTTTCGAATCTTTATTCTCTAGCCATTTAAGAAATTTTCGACCGCCGCTCTGACCCAGTTTAGTAGCGTTAAAATATCCAATGTTCTTATCTATAATCAACTTGAAATAGAAGACTTTAATTCAGTTATATGTGGTCATCTTTGTGTTAAGGTTCTAAATCTTCTAAATCAAGGGTATTCTTAAAAGTTTGTTTTAAGATATATATGGAAGGTATACACAATAGATTTTAAGATTATTTTGAGAAGCATGAGGGTGAACAAACAAAGAATGGAAGATATTTAAAGAAAGGTATTTGTTCTGTATGTGGTGTTACTAAAACTCAATTCGTTAAAATGAATGATTGACTATATGAAGGTAAAGGTGTTAGAGAAGACATTATAGAAGAAATTCACAAACCATCTAGAAAAAACTTTGACGGATAAAGTGTAGTTATAAAAGGTATCGATGATCTTTGGCAAGCTGATCTAGTGGAAATGGATAGTGGCGTGTTAAAGGGTGTCTCCAAATTAAACAAAGGCTATAAGTATCTGCTAACGATTATAGATGTGTTTTCAAAATATGCATTTGCTGTTCCTGTTAAAAATAAGAGTGGTAAGAATGTTACAGAAGCACTAGAATCCATATTAAAAACGAGAAAACCTACTAACTTACAAACTGATCAAGGTAAAGAGTTTTACAATAAAGAGTTTAAGAAGTTAATGGGGGAAAATCAGATTAATCATTACTCAACCTATAGTGGTAAGAAAGCTTCTGTTGTTGAGAGATTCAATAGAACACTTAAACCAAACATGTGGGAAAGGTTTACAACACAAGGAAATTATAAATGGATAGAGATATTACCAACATTGGTTAGTGAGTATAATAATAAAGTACATAGGACAATTGGTTTAAAGCCTGTAGAAGTTAATAAGAAGAATGAACGAATAATATTAGAGAAAGTATATAAGAAAGAATATAGGCGTGTTAAACCCAAATAAAAATTAGGTGATCATGTTCGTATAAGTAAATCGAAAGGATTATTTGAGAAAGGATGTACACCTAATTGGTCAACAGAAGTATTTGTTATTAGTGAAGTTATCCCATCTAATCCGCCTACATATAGAATTAAAGATTTAGAACAAGAAGATGTGCAACGTAGATTTTACGAACCAGAACTATTAAAGACGAAACTTAAAGATGAATACTTGGTGGGAAAGGTGTTGAGAAAGATAGGTGATAAAGTATATGTTAAATGGCTAGGTTTTGATGATTCACATAATAGTTGGGTAGATAAGAGTAATGTTGTAGTGTAAATATAAATGTTGTCTTTTATGGCTATTATTCCATAAAAGGTTGGTTCTGCTTTAGGCTGATATGATACTACGATCAAAAAATAAGCAACTCCTCATATACGAGGAATTGCTCTACATATCTAATTAAAGGATGAGTAGAGACCAGGCTCGTTAATGAAAATTGTATAAGGGTGTATGTTTGAAAGGGGGCCAGTGCTGGTGGACCCCAGATTCTTGAATTCTTAGGAACTAGAACTATTAAAGACGAAACATTATTGGTATGGTATGTTTGGATGGTACTAAATTTTAGAAAATTTTGAGCCCCTCTGTATTCGAAGGTCCAAAATGTTAAGTATTTTCTCACATAAAAAATCAAAAGAGTTATTAGATTACTACGATCAAAAAATAACCGACTCCTCATATACGAGGAATCTCTCTAAGTATCTAGAAGAGGCAGAATCGTTTCAAGATTGGTTGTAGATTAACGCGGGTAATTGATTCTATACCCCTAACTTTGGTTAGAAAATAAACGATCTAAGAGACGAGTTGAAAATTATGAGAAAAAGCATGGGTCTCGAAAAACCGGTGACCATCATCAGCCATTATATGAGATTAGACTTGATGGTACAGAAGCCAATAATGAAATATCAGGAACATATATTTCCAGGGCCGGAATTCCAGCTGTAGAAATTATCAAAATGTAGCAGTACAGCATAAAAAAGCAATGGAGAAAAAATATGCACCTGCTCTTCTACCCATCTAACAAATAACAGAAGGAGATAAAGAAACAGCGTGGAAAGAATTTTTATAAATGGTTAGAAAATAAACAATCTAAAGAGCTAATTTCTTATATAAAGTCATTGCACCGAATTCGTGGGGATGACTTTAAGATTAGTAAAAAGTATGAAGCTACTTAAATATTATGATAAAATCAGCTGGAGCAGATATGCTTCGGTAAAAATCAACATTTTCTATATAATAAATATGAGTACTATGGATAATTCTCTTAGTTTAAACGATATTTTCTATGAACATATTAAAGAAAATTATTGGTGTGGTATTTTTGGTGATTTCAAATTGATTATAGATAAGAGTACAGGATACTTTAACGCTACTAAGTTGTGTGCTATGGGCGGTAGGAGATTTAAAAAATGGTTGGAAAATAAAGAATAACTGGAAATATTAGAATACTACAATAACAAACTAAGTGGACCGAATTCGGGCCACTTTGAAAACTCATTGTTTACAGTAAAACTAGCTGGTAGTAAAATCAACAATCGAATTTCAGGTACTTATGTTTACAAAAAGATATTCTTAAACATCCCTAATTGGTTATCGAGAGATTTCTATGACAGGTGTTACGATATTATAGAAGACTACTTCACCCAAGACTTTAAGCAGATTCGAGAAGACCAAAAAGAGTTGCAAACAAGAGTAGAAGAAATAGAACAAACAATGGAAAGATTAAAGACTCAAAACGAGGGCTTGAAAGAAATCGCAGCATCATATACAAACGATAATTCAAAAGATAATTGTCTAGTCATATACAAGAAGAACAAACCTCATGATCCCTTCCCTTATTATGCTATTCGTTGTCAAAAGAGAAGCCTATATAAGCCTCTTAATGAAGCAGAAGAAAAATATCCGAATCATGTAATAATATACGAAATGTTTAGAGATCCTAACAGTATTAAGCTATTCAACCTAATGCAGCAATAACTAGATATTCGTAAAGGTAAAGACAATGAGTTTTGGACGTCACTATCAGAAGAAGAATTGATTAAAGAAATTGATTGTTTATATGATAGATTGTTATCTGATAATTAAGGTTACAGCTTTTATGATATAACTAAGGCTACAACTTTAAGATTACATAGAACAAACGATGGGGATGAGTAAGTTTACAAAAATGATTTAATTTTAATATGTGTATATATGACTTTGATGGGTTATTCTAATGAAAGTCCTGTTCTAATACAACGCGTAATATGTAGACAATGGCATAAGTGTACAAGGTTAGGTGTATGTTTGAAAGGGGGCCAGTGCTGGTGGACCCCCAGATCCTTGAATTAGGATATATAGAGGTAAAAATAGTACAAAAATGAACTGAAATAATCTGGCGAAGATAACAATGGAGTTATAATAAGATTTTCTATAGAATAAATAAGATGAATAATTATAATAGATTTACCGTAATAGAGTTAAGACGACAATGTAAGGAGAAGGGGATGAGAAGATATTCCCGATTAAGAAAAGCAGAACTGATTAACCTTCTTATACAATATGACGATGAGCAAAGCAGAAGAGAAATTAGATATATATTCCCATTTGAACAAGAAGTAATTGAAGAACCGCAACCAGGACGTATACCTATAAAAGTAGAATTAAAAGAAACAGCACTGAAGAAGCGTTTACAAACCATTAAAGTTGAAAACGCAGGAGGATATATAGACCCAATAAAATTTTTAGATACAAGTGGAAGAGTTGCTATTAACAAAATCAAAGAGGAATTAAAATTTCACCGTGTTAAAGTTAACCTTGTTTTCATTTGCGACTATATTAAAGATAAAGAAATACAGGAGCGCAATTTTAAAACATCAAACGAGAGAATATTAGAATCAACTGACTTAAGTGAATATATACATCATGCAAAACAAAAGCTTCGTAGAGAAATGGAAGAATTTGAAGGTAGAGGATTAGGATGGACATTGCATCAAATTAAATATTTACAAATCAGATTAAACAAGTATGTACCCTTAAGAGCTTCTTCCTATAGTGAACTTCCTAAATCAATTAAAGATAAGAAAGCAGTGATTAATATTAAAAATAAAGACAACAAATGTTTCTTGTATTCTATTGCAAGCTATTTAAAACCTATAGACAGATGTTCTCAGTATCACAGACCTTCACATTATAAACAGCTTGTTAATGAGTTGCAAAAGAAGTATTGTGATAACATTTAATTTCCTGTACAATTAAAAGATATTCCAAAATTTGAATGAAGAAGTAATATTTCCATCAATGTTTACAGCTATGACAAGAACTATAATGTATATCCACTTCAAATCACAAAAGCAAAGCAGGAAAAACATGTTAATTTATTATATGTAAAAGATTGTCAAAATAATAATCATTTTTGTTGGATAAAAGACCTATCACGATTAATGAGAAGTCAAGTGACAAAACATACCGAGAAGTTATACTTTTGTGATAGATGTTTAACACACTTTCGAAATGAGAAGCAATTACAGAACCATGAGCTATATTGTAAAGAACATGAAGCTGTTAGGATAGAACTTCCAAAACCATACGACAATCAAATAGAGTTTCAAAACTATAATCGTTCATTAAGAGTTCCATTGTGATAATTGCCGACCTTCAATGCATCTTATGTAAGTTAAAAATAGAGCATAATTGTAGTAAAACAGTAAAATATCAAAAGCATGAACCAATGAGTTTTTGTTACTATGTCAAATATTCAAATGGGGACTATCAAGCCTCTGTTAGTTATATAGGTCCAGATGCCGCTAAAGTATTTATTGAATTGTTACAAAAAGAAGCAATAGAAATTATGGAAATATATAACAGGTTAGTTGATATGACCCCTCTTAGTAAGGAGGAAACAGAAGCTTATAACAATTCAGATACTTGTCATATATGTGAGAAACGCTTGAATGACTTACCACCAGCTGTTTAGGAAAAAAATAAATATATTAAAGAAGAAAATTGAGTTCTACAAGGATAAAGATGATATGAGTGAAAAAATAAAAGAATGGAAGCATGATCTAAAAAAGTGTTTGTATAAGATAAATAAAAATAAAGCAAAAGTAAGAGATCATGATCATTTAACTGGGAAGTTTAGAGGTGCAGCTCACAGTTATTGCAATTTAAACTATAAAATCCTAACTTTGTTCATGTATTTCTTCACAACTTAACTGGCTATGATACGCATTTGTTTATTAAGGAGTTAGCTTATGATACACAAAAAATTAAACTGATCGCTAATAATGAGGAAAGGTACATAACATATGAAAAATATATAAAAGCAGGATCAGAAAAAGATGGAATAAATTTAAGATTTGTTGATTCATTTAGATTTATGCCAAAGAGTTTAGCAGAGTTAACAAAGTAATATAAAACCAGAACAATTTCGAGAAACATTAAAGTTTTTCCCGATTGATAAACTTGATCTAGTTAATACTAAAGGTGATTATCCATATGACTTTGTTGATTCATTTGAAAAATTAGAAGAATCCGTTCCATTATCTATAGACAAATTTCCAAACAGATTAACAGGAGAAAAAATGAGTCCTGAACGTCATAAGCTGCATGTTCGAGTTTGTAAAGAATTCGATCTGGAGTTAGTGAGGTACTTAACTGAATATTATAACAAAACAGATGTCCTTCAATTAACAGATATATTTGAAAACTTTAGAGATGTGTGTTTAAAGGCATATGGGTTAGATCCTGCATGGTATTATACAGCACCGGGACTATCGTGGGATGCAATGTTAAAGATGACTAAAATTAACTTAGAAATGTTAACTGATTATGATAAAATACTAATGCTAGAAAAGGGAATACGAGGAGGAACCTCACAATGTAGTAAAAGATACACAGTATGTAAAAGCTAACAACAAATATATGCGAGATTTATAATAAGGATGAGTGTTTAACATACCTAGCATATTTAGACGCAAACAACTTATATGGATGGGCAATGAGTCAATACATGCCTTATAAAGACTTTAAGTGTATTAAACCTTACATAGATATAATGAACATTCCAGATGACTCAGAAACTGGTTACATATTAGAAGTAGATTTAGAATATCCGAAGTATTTACACGACAAACATTCTGATTTACCATTAGCTCCAGAAAACATGTGTCCACCAGAATCTAACCAATCAAAATTATTAACAACGCTTTATAATAAGGAGAGATATGTAATTCACTATAGGAACTTAAAACTATATATGTCGCTTGGAATGAAATTAAAGAAAGTGCATAAAGTATTAGAATTCAAACAATCAGACTGGTTAAAGAAATACATTGATTTAAATACAAATATGAGAACGCAAGCTAAAAACAAGTTTCAAGAAGATTTTTATAAGCTCATGAATAACTCGGTATTTGGAAAAACAATGGAAAATATTAGAAAGAGGCAGCCCATACAATTAGAATGTGATCCTGAAAGAGTAGAAAAATTAATTTCAAAACCTAATAATGATTACAGAACAATATTTACAGATAATTTATGTGCTATACATATGAAAAGAGAGCGATTAACATTTAATAAGCCAATATATGTTGGTATGAGTGTATTAGAACTATCAAAACTATTAATGTATGATTTTCACTATAACAGTATGAAGCCGAAATATGGAAACAATATAGATTTATGTTATATGGATACTGATAGCTTTATATACGAGATTGAGACTGAATACTTTTACAAAGATATAGCAGAAATAATAGACCAGTTTGACACGAGTGAATACAAGGAAAATAACATATATGGACTACCACTAATAAACAAAAAAGTAATAGGTAAGATGAAAGATGAGAATAAAGGTAAGATAATGACAGAATCTATTGGATTGAGATCAAAGATGTATCCTTATAGAGTAGAAAATAAAGAAGAGAAAAAACCTAAAGGAGTAACTAAAGCTGTAATATCAAAGGAATTGCAGTTTAATGATTATAAAGAGAGCTTATTTAAAAATGTTAAAACGTATAAAGACATAAACCTCATTAGAAGTTATAAGCACGATATATATAGTATAACCGTTCATAAGCTAGCATTAGATTCTTCAGATGATAAAAGATATATAGCGCGAGATGGTATAAATACATTAGCTTGGGGTCATTATGGGATAGGGGAGTAGTTGTAGTTTTACTCATAAGTTTTAGATGTAAGTTAGTTATAAGTTTTAGATGTAAATTTTTATGATTTTAAATGTCATAAAAGCATATTCGATCTCACTTTGGTGTATCAATCTGTGTTAAAGTACAATAGTCAGGGGTGGTTTCAGAATTTTTGACAGTTAGGGGTGGAAGGGGAAAAGTGTCTGCAGAACATACATATGTACCCTACTACTATAATAACAAAATGTACATTAATAAGCAATAATCTTCTTCAAACAAATAAATTTACATCACATAAACCAAATGAGCAAAGAACACTCCCTTTCCAGTACTGTTGTATAAGTGATACTCTGGTGGGTTTGTATTTTGTCTTATAGAGAGAACAATTCTTCTAGTTGTGTATCAACAGGATCATCATAGTCTCCCTCTTCTATAACAAAACTGTAGAATTTGAGTATGATAGGCCTTTGCAATATTTACAGATCACTGAACACTTTAATACAGCTTGCCTACAACTACAATATTGCTTTTCGTGCAACTTTTAAGGCATTTACATGATGTAATATTAGAAGTTCTTTGGCTGCAAGTTCTTTATCTGATGTAATAGGAGATAGTCCATTTATGTTGAGAGCTTCTCCGTGGCTAAGCGGTTTGTGTACGCGTCTTTGGAATGGGAGGCCCGGGTTCGATTCCCAGCGGGAGCTCATGTGGTTCGGATTCCACTTTAATCAGTAGGTCCACGTCCCATATAGCCTCGCTGCTGAACGGGACGTTAAACTCAAAATGAACTCAGCTCCTTTTATGTTGACTTTTCAACCCAACTCAGATAGAGGTACATCATCTAACATCCATTTCTGAACTAGGTGATACGTTCATAAACACTGTTTTTCAAGGGCAGCTTCTGGGGGGGGGGGGAAGGAAGCCAAAGAGAATTTACATTTAGTTTAAGATTTCGGAACACACTGGTACCTCAAGGCTCCAAGAGACTCACTCTTACTGCCACCATACAATTGAAGTAAACATGTTCTTCCGGATTTGATTACATCATCACGTTTAAGCACCAGAATCTTTAAAAACAGATGCAACTTCTTGTAGTTCTGCATTTTTTCTAGCAGCTTTACGAACTTCAGTTTACCATGTTTGAAAAACGCTAATGTGGTATGAGACCCGCTAAACGCATGTAGGAGAAGTATATTATCCTTAACATTTGAACTATATCTTATGCAGTGCGGTGTGTACACTTTGTTCTAAGAGTTCCCTTTCCCTTGTTTTAACATACGTACGTTTTCTTTTCTTGACCGACTCAAAGCAGTGAGTAAACTCGTAGCCAAAAGGACAAAATCTTCACCTACAATTGTTACTTTTTCATTCACAAAAGATACTTCAATAGCAGTGTCACGATTAATGCGTCTGCATCTCCATTAGCCAGTAAAACTTTGAAACTTTCTTTCAACAGTCTACACTTCAACATTGTAATAACTCGGCTCTTGTTCCCCTCATTAGAAAGGAACGAGATTTGGTTCATTGCAGCACGCATGGTTTCGTCAAATATGGTTTCTATAGCAAAGCTTAAAGCTGAAGACAAGTTCAAATATTCTTGTTTGAACTTTTTAAATTTGAAAATTGAGTTTCTAAATTTTGCTTGGAAATTTTATTTTGAAAATTTTGGTTTGAAATTAGTAAATTTGAAAAATTATGGTTTGTAAATTCAGTTTCAAAATTTTGGTTGGAATATTTTACTTTCATTTTTTAATATAATATTTTCAAAATTTGGTTTGAGCATTTCAGCCTTACATTTTGTTTGCAAAATTTTGTTTCAAAATTTTTGTTCGGAGTATTTAAGTGTGAAATGTTTGGTATTAGATATTTGTTTGAAGATTTTGTTTTGAAATTACTACTATGAAAATATTGTCTTGGAGTTTTTTTCCAATTATTTTTGAACTTTTTAGTTTGAAAATTTAGTGTGAACTATTTTCTAAATATTTGATTCAAATTTTTAATTTGTAGTTTGTAAGTTTGAAAATATTTGGTTCCAAAATTTGGGTTGGAAAATTCCCACATTCACTTAAGTTTCGTAACTGTTGTTAATAAAAAGATTAGAGACGAGTACTTCATCAAGATGGAATAGTACATCATAACATGTTTATGCAACGTTATCAGACATGCAACACATCCGCTATAAAGTACTCATATATAAATATCGTTCGTGATAATATTGATATAGCGTCATCATGGGTACTTGTCCACAGTTTTTAAATACATGTGATGTGATGAAATCATTTACCAAGGTTACCCTTTTAGAACGGAATGTAACTATTAGATTCCTATCTCATAAATCGATATCTACATAGTTTTGAATAAGAATGGTAGTGAAACTAAAAAATATATATAAATATTATCTTATCAGCTAATATTCATAGATGCCATAATCCATAGAGGCTAAGAACCAAGAAGAAATATTACACTTCTTGAACAACCGATCTGTATCCTTATACTAGAAACCATTTGTGTTAAGAAGTCATCAATTCGAATTTAGTACGCAAACTGACCTTCATGTTTAGAAGATTTTTAGGGTTTTTATGTCAGAAAATGACGTTTCAGCTATAATTTTACGACTTGTAACGAAACCACAAATTCCATTGTATCACACAATCCGATCTTCATGCTTAGTGTATTTTTTCCTTGTTTTTACGTCAATAAATTCCATTTTAATGACGTGTTAGTATATACATGATTTGTGGTGAAATCATTCGAGCAAGGTCATTTCAGTTTTAAAGATGCTACTATCCCATAAATGTATTAAAACTAAACATGTGATGATTGGTATCAGGGCAACATCGTTAGAACCTGATATTCGATCGGACAAAAGCAGAAGAGTTTGTTGTACAATTGTTTTTTGAAGAATGAGAAATATTACTTCTACGAATCGATCATAGGAATGACTATTTGCATGGCCAGCTAAAAGTGACAATTCTTAAATCATTAGGTACAAAACACAAAGTGGTGCTCCTTAAAGTCCTCGGTGAAAAATTGTGATGTTAGGTAACAGTAGAACATTGCACATGCCTATGGTGTACCTAAGGTAATATGGTGTACCTAACAAACTAAATTGATTTTGTATTCCAGAGTATTTCAGTCATAAATGTCTTCCACTCTGTAAAACATTCAGTTGTAGTGTGTTACAAAACAAATGTATTCCTAAAAAAGAACTATTCAGAAAAATTCGTTATGCAAGTTAGATAACGTATATAGAATATGTCAAGTTTGTCAACGCCGTTCGTAGATACATACTTGCATCGATAAACAGTTTGTTTGTGATAATTTGGACATTGATTTTCCACCTGTTGACATTGCAATATATCTCAGAAGACTTAAATTAGAGTTAAATTTATACAGTTAAGAGATATGCAAGAAGTGCAAAGTAAATTGTACAACCATATCCAGACATATTACATGACATGGAGGTATGTAACGAATCAGTGCAGGTTGATCTATATATCAAAAAATACCAATTATAGTGTTTTAAGCTCTTCATTTAAAATATAGCCCAAAGCAATTATTATGTTCCGACATTTCTTATTGCACCATGATGAATCATTTTTGCCAGATCACTTTGTTCTAAACAGTTCCAATTCTTTTCTCAATGAGTGTAAGAATTTTCAAAGTAAAATGTTTAATTCAAATTTTCAAAGGAAAAGGTTTCAACCAAAATTCTGAAACACTTTCAAAACAAAATCTATCAAATTTTAAAATTTCAAACCACAGTTTTTCCAGATTTCAAGTTAAATATTGAAAAAAAGCATTTTCAACCCAAAACGTTTAAACAAAATTTTGCAAACAAAGATATCAGCAACAGTTTTTTAAACTAAAAGTTCAAAACAATACTTTGAAATTAAAAAATTCAAGCCTAAATTTTCAAAGAAATGATTCAAAGACAAATATTTGAAATAAATTTATTCAAGCAACATTTTCAAGCTAACATTTTCAGACAATATTTCTAGATTTAAAAATTTAAAAGCAAAATTTTGAAAGCAGGTCAGCCAATTTTGAAACAACATTTTTCAAACAAATTTTTGAATCTTAAAAACTTCAAACCCAAAGTTCTTAAAAATTAATCTGAAGATTATCAAGGTAAAATGCATCAAACATTGGTTCTTGTTTCATGATAAACCGTCAAATTTTAACTGCTTTTTATCTATTCGTTTAACATATAAACAGTATTCACATTTATCAGTGAGTCCAAAAAACTTTAAAAGGAAATGTTCTATTTAAAATTGTAAAATCAACATTTTCAGAATAATTTTTTGAGTATAATCTTTAGTATAAACGATTTAAAGAAAAATTCTTGAAATAAGGTTTTTAAACCAAGACTGTTTAAATTTTACATTTTCAAAGAACAATTTAACCATTAATCGAAAAAATATTTAGCGAAATTTTTAAATCATACACAGTAAAGATTTGAAAGTGATTCACCAATCATATTGCACCTAAAATAGTGATCAGCCAATTAGATTGCATCTATAATAGATTTTCAGTGATTAACCAATCAGATTTCACCAACTTACACAGTGAGTTGAAAGAATAAAGTTCAAAATGTTGTTGCATATAAATCGATTTATTGATTATTATATGTTAAGATTTTGACCTCAAAATGAGTCAACTAAAATTCTAAATCTCAAAGTGTGAAGTCGTTAAGGTTATCGTCAGATTTCAAGTCCATACCTTAAAACTCGACGTAGAAAGAAACGAGTCAGATTTCAGTGAAGAGAACGTTCACATCTTGAACTATATGTTGTGACTAAATTTCAAATTATTGTTTCAGATTAAGCGTTGCCTGTCAGAAGCCAAGTTCTAAAACCTTAGACTATGAGTTGTCACTAAGTTTCAACATGTTAAGATCTTATGCCATTATACAAATATTTAGAATATGTTACAAATTATTATATTGAACGTTGTAGTAGGAGCTCGCTACTATCGAAAAATAATACTAATAATTGATTACAAGAAATAGGTCGCCAGTGGCAACGGAAAAAAACTACCGCAAAAGGAAAATAATTGTGCAATCTGACTAAGTAAAAAAAAAGTAAGACAAAATTAATTACAAGGTTCAATTACCTATTTAGGCACTCTCACATCTTAGTGGGTACTCTATAGATGTTGAAGAAAGTCAAATTGTTATATATAAATGACACAATGCTGTTTAAGAAATAATATAATTCTTTTTTCTCAAATACCATTTTATTATGACACTCGAAATGCATTAAAATCCGTAAATTCTGCTTTTGTTATTTCATAACAGAAGTTACAGAAATTATTAGTTTATAGATTTCCAAAAGGGAAAAATAAATGAGATTTTTAAGCATGCACAATTTTCAAGAGATATAAAATTATTGAAAAATAATGTAGTCGAAAATCAGAGCAATTATGTCTTTTGATACAATATTCGAAATTCATAGAATTTACGTATTATTCAATTGTACAGATAATCATGTGAGCAACAAGTAAAATTTATACTAATTATAGGTACAGATTTACTTTGCAGTGGCCATTAAATTATTAACAACATGTTTCATACATACCTTTAGGAAAATTGTCTTATGTTAGGTTGTCATAATACTTTTCTTCAATAAATTATTCATTTTTAATACATTAAAAATTAGTTACATTTTTATTTCACGAAGAAATTCATCAATTATTCTTATTGTTTTTTACAAACACAATAAAATAATCGTAGGTCACATATCTTGCAGAGTTCATATTTTTACCGGTAATCGGAAATAGGAAGAAGTATTATTATCGAAGAATTATTCTGCTATTTAGATTTGATCAGGAAAAACATTAATCAAAAGAGAACTGCGATTCGAAACCGTAAGTAATGATTAACTGTATGTATTTGCCGAATCATTAACATTTCAGATAATTTGGAATACGATCCTGATTTGAAGTCAAACGACATGCAAAAATCAGCTAGTAAATACTCATGCTCTTAAGATATATTTTACAGAAAATTTTGAAATAACAAAGATCTCTCTGTTTCACATCACTTATTAGGTTAGTTTAATTAATCGAAAACATACCGTAAAATTCGTACTACAGAATTAATCGGATGTACTATTACGAAATATGCAGGTAATCGGTATTAGGTTTGAAAGCGGGAGACTGCAAATTTCCTTACACGAGCATTGTGTTCACTACGTAAATATCAGGAAAAAATACTGTAAATGTATTTTCCATATTTGAAGAAAAGTATACTGTCAACACCACTGATAATTGTCAAACATTAAAATGCAATCAAGTAACTTCTTAATATCAATGCTTCTATTGTTCTAATCTTACCGCTAAAGATGGATCATGCATAGAACACTCAGTCACTTAGTCTATCCCATCATACTGTGTAAATTGTCAAATATTAGGCAATAACTTATGCCTAAAACAAGAAAACACTGCTTCAATACTGTTGTATATTTATTTATATCAAAGTCGAAGCTAAAATTGAAAAATTTCCATTTCTCCACATACCGTTAAAACTTAAGTGTTTGATCCATTTAAAATCTGCTGCATTAGTCCGTAATCCTAAACACAATATTTACTAATTGTGGTGCTAAAGGGGATACAACTGTATAAACAAGGGAACGCCCACTGCAAGATATGAAATATAGTTAAATAAATAATTCCATATTTCATTTAATTCGAGAGGTTGATTTATAAATAAAAATTAGTTACGAAATTATATAAATAATTCTTTCAAGATAGAGAAAATTGATTAGTCTGCAAAAAAATTGGTAAATTAAATCTAAATAAATTTGTATTGATTGTATTCCTATATCTGGCATGGTATTAAATCACATGACGTCATCATAACAGGAAAAACATATTTTAAATGTTTTAAATATTTTAAATATTTTAAAACTAGTAGTAAAAAAATAATTGTGGGAAAACGAATAACCATGAGGTTAGCCACAAAGCCCCCGGTGGGGAAAAAATAATTTCTCATGCAATCTAACATAATTAGTGAAATGATGAAATTATTTTAAATTCTTCTAACATTAATTGCATCTATTGGTCAAACGCTGTGATCTTAAATGTAATCTTAAATACAACTGATCTAAACTAATGTTTCTAATAATTATTTTTTATTCAGAACAGCATTCCTACTAAGCTAGAATTAACTTACTTTTCCTCAATAATACAATAGATTATCTGTCTAAATCAGGGCTTAAGTTTTTCAGTAATTCATCGCTCTTCTCTTCTGAGCAGTTAAAAAGCTTCAAGTTTGTAAAATTCTGTGTTTCTATTTCATTTCCTTTGAGATCTTTGAGAATTGCTCTACTCCTTAGTATTCTATATAAGATAAATTGACCACAATAACAATAACAATATTTGTCTTTTTTGTTTCAGTGCAGAAGATAATTCGTGCGTTTTTATTAGCACGAGATCATTTTCATTTCAGGTTACCTCTTTTTATTTTTATTTTTCTTACTTCCTTGTAAGTTTGGAACATGTATTTCTGCTTGGAAATGTCTATCTTGCAATGGTGCTTGTTCTAAAACTTTTGACCATGGATATTTTTTCTCAGATGCATATTCGTCGAGTAGCAGTAAAATAACTCAGACGCGCATTTTGCTGTAGTTTGACACATAGAATAATTTAACATATCTTGAATCTCTTGTAAAAATTTAGACCAGTTTGTATGATCACTGTGGCATCGAAGTTTTATCAATTGATTCAAATTCTAATGAGCTATTTCTAGTATCCCATTAGAGAAAGGAGAATGAGGACATGTCATTATATGTTTCATACCAGTGATTTTACAAAATTCTTTCCAATTCTTAGAAGAAAATTGTCCTCCTTTGTCTGAGATTATCATCATTGGATATGGCACTATGTGAAAATATATATTTTTTACTGTAATTATTTCTTTAGAATTTGCTTTTCTCAATGACAAGAAAACAAAATGTCAGCTATTTTATTGTCTTGTGTCGAAATATGGTGATATTCTATATCAAAACGTTGTAATCTTAACATTTTTGTAGTTCGTGGATCTAAGTTTTGTACCTTTAGCGAATGAGTTACTGCCATGTTGTCCGTATGAACTATAACTTTTCTGCCTAAAATAAACTGAGAAAATTGTTCACATGCATATAATATTGCAAGCGTTTCCAATTTGTATATGTTTAAGGAATACTCATGCGCTTTTATTCTCCTGCTTGCATAGGCTATTACTTCTGGTTCCTCCGCCTCTTTCACTTGTGGAAATTGTGCCAAATATGAGGATAAACACTGCGCACAGGCATCTGCATATAAATGGAATGGTAAATCAAAATTCGGTTGAGCTAACGAGGGCGCTTCACTGGCTAATATTCGTAATTGTTCAAATCTTTCTAATAGGTCAGGTGTAAATCCTACTTTCTGCTGTTTCTTTAGATCAAACAAAGGTGCAGTAAGCTCAGCAAATCCCTTTATACATCTCCTTCTCCAAGAGATCAAACCTAAGAACTGACTAATTTGTTTCTTTGTATTTGGCAATGGAAAATATCTAATCGGTTCATTAAGTTTTGAATTAACTTGTATTTTTTCCGCAGTCAAAATATGGCCAAAAAACTTTATCTCTGTCTTAATGAAATCGCATTTTTTTAAAGTTTAAAGCAAAATTTGCTGAGTCAAAATTTGTATTACGGTTTCCAAATGTAAAAAATGTTCTTCTATGGATTTACTGAATATAAGTTAATCGTCTAAGAAATTAATAACATATGATTTAAATCTTGGCCCAAAATATTTGTTCATAACCTCTTGATATACTGCAGCACTAGAGTTTAGTCCCATAGGCAAACGACAAAGACAATACTGTCTATTTAAGTATACGAAGCTTGTACACTCATAAGAAAAAGAGTTAAGGCTATTCCATAATAGGCTTGCGTTATATCGATTCTGCTATAGTATTTCGATCCTGCTAATCTCATAAGTAACTCTTGCACTGGTTCTACTTGTACTTTTGGACTTATTACCTTAACATTTAGTAATCTTAAGTCAACCACTGCCCTTAGAGAGCCATTAGATTTTTTCACGCAATGAATGGGGTTTCTGTACGGACTGCTCTTTTCAACAGCGATTCCCAATTTCAACCATTTTTCTAGCTCCTTTTCAAACGCTGGTTGTAATGCCTGAGGAATTGGGTATATTGTGCCTACAACTGGTTCATTATCAGTTAATTTAATTTCGTAAGGGTCTGTCTTGATCAATCTGGGATCACTCGAAAGTAAATGCTGATAACGTAAAAGCAATTCTAATAGTTTAGCTTTAATAGTTGGCGTCAAATCCTCTCTACTTCCAATACTCTCCCTGATTTCTTTTTCAGAAGTTATACTCTCATCGTCTTGCAATTTACCAAATTTTATTTCAGTAGTGACCGACTTTATATACAAGGTATGATCTTCGTCTAGATTAATGATAATGCTTTTGTTAAAATTGTCTGTAATATCAACTGTTTTAGTTTTACAATTCAATATTGCATGATGACGTATAAAAAATGGATATCCGAGAAAAAATCTACTTTCAAACTTTTTACGATATAAACTGGTACCTCCAAAATGCTTCCCTTAATTTCAATGTTCTAAACTAAAAATCCTTTTACTTGAACCTCTTCTTGCCCTGCAAAACCTTTAAGTGATAAAGAAGTCATTGGTTTTAACTTAGCAGATGGAAATTTTTCGTTAATTTCCTTCCAAATATGGTAATTGAGAATATTTAAATCACTTCCGCTATCAAGGATGGCTTTTAATTTAATATATGCTATATTGCAATATATGATTTGTGAAGGGTATGTTTCTATCAGATTCATTTCTTTTTCTTCATCATCAATTACAAAATGAATATTCAAATCCATACTATTGTCTGACATCTTAGTTTTAATTAAAGTTTCATTCTCATCCACCATATTAGCCTCATGTAGTTCCCTATCAGAAATTATGTTCGATGGGGAAATCATATTTAGGTAGACAGGATCCCCATCAGAGCTCACTGACTGCCGGAGGCATTTTCCAAATTTTGCGGTATTTCCGGATTTTCATTCTGAGTTGTTTCCTGATTATTCATTCTATTTCTCCTGAAATCACTGAAATAATTAGGATTATTACCCCTAAATATAGATTGAGGAAATTTCCACCAGTTTACTCCCATTTGGAACCAAGGAAATGGTGGAAAACGATGTGCAAATTAGCCATTTCTGTTAAAAGAATTATTCCATTTATATCTACCATCTCTATTCTGTCCATTTTCTGTGTTTCTATTACAATTATTGAAATTCTCAGTACTATTTCTGTCACTTAAGATTCTATAATTATTGGGTAAATTCCCATTCAAAAATTCATTTCTATCACTTACGAATTGTAACGCCCCCTTCCACCTAGCCTCGCCTAATCGAAACCATATTAAGAGTTTGTTAAAAAGAAAAGACAAAACAAAAATGAAACAAACTGTCAATCTGGGCTCAGATAACAAAGCCTAGTAGAGAGAGCTTGGGAGCGGGGAGTCGAGCAGTATCGCGTAATCAACTTAGCAAGTACTGGGTGGAATTGCAGATCCAATATTTCTCTTTTAAGGAAGGTTAACAGAAACTTAATAAACATGTACACCAATTTTCAAATTTTAAATGTAACAACTTTATTAACAATGTTGAGTGGTGTATATACACTAAATCGTTAGGATAGCGCATATACACTCTGATGAAACGTGCAATAAACAACTATCGTAACAAAATATATCTCTCTGTCGGTTAATTCGAGTATTATTCAGAAAATTCCTATTAATTCAGAAAATTCCTTTTGAATTACTATTTGAAAGAACCATTTGATTTTTACTTTTCAATCCCATAACTCTATTATATTCGACTTGTTCGCGAGTACTCATTATAAATCTTTCGGGTATGTCTAACAGCTCTAATCTATTATTAGGAAAGTAACTTTCTAACATCCTATTTCTTTGAATCGGGTTCATTCCCATTAATATTATTCTAACTAATTCACATTCTTTCATGTTTGAACCTAGAACATTCATCGATATAATTACTGATTTTACATATTCATTCATAAATTCTGATAATCTTTGTTTCCTATAAACTCTGTCACTCACTAAAGCATGAACAGTAGTTGGAGTAATAAACCTAGATAGTAAGTTATTCTTAAAAACATTCCAATCTAAATGATCACTTAACGCCGATGTAACCATTCTTAAAACAACTCCATTACATTTTGAACATATTATACCATGTTAAGCGAATAGTTGCTCTCCAAAATTTCTTCAATCTTGAACAATAGTTCAAAAATTTGCAAGCTATCATTACCATCTACGTTCTTAATACTCACTAAACAATTCTCCAAATAAGTTAATGATCTCGCATGAGTATATCTTATCATTAATTTATGTTCATAATTGGCTTCTGAATGATGATCATCTAAATTCAAATTAGATTGCACTCCCCTATCAATGTTTCTACCATCTAGATTTCTAACACTCGGAGCAAAATTAGAATTCCCAGCATGCATATTATTTATTCCCACTCTTGGAGTAGAACTGAGAATATTGGAAACTCTACTATAATAATTACCAAACTCTAGGTATCGATTCCGAGATCTAATATCATTAGAAGAATTTAAATTAGAAGGAGAAGTCCCCTCTCTCTTCTTATAGGCGGTTCATTAAATGTAACCCTATTTTCAGGTCTAGAAAAATTCAAGCTAGAAGGATTAGCTATCCTACTAAAACCATAAGTCCCTGCTGAACTATTAACTGATAATTCCAAATTATTTCTAACTGGTGTAGGAAAAAACTTAACACCTGAATTATTTTGCATCGGCGGCGTTAAACTCATACTCAACGAGCCGAAATTTGAATTGAAACTACGGTCACCAGTTGTATAAATAGTAACAAATTCGGAGTCTGGCATATCAATGCTGACGTAATCACGTTCACTTTGAATGTTCTCCATATCACAATAATAAATGAAACAAAACAGCACAATATATAAACAATACTTATAAATGATCATATAAAGATACTAAATAACAAAAACTACTAGGAACATAAACTAGAAATTGATACGAAAAACTTGGAAGAGATCTGAAATTCTTCATAAACCACAATAATGATCGATCAACTAATGATCCACAAATCAACAACCAAATCGGGGACGATATTTTTTATAAATATTTGGAAAAATGATTCTCAATACGTCGGAGTTTATATTCAAAGACACTAAATAATTCAAAATAATTAAATTCATATAAGTTAGATAATATTATTAACCCCAAGTAGAATAATAATGTTGGAGGAAAATAAGAAATATAACATTTAACTAAACAAAATGCAAAGTCTTTCTCATTAATGATCAGATACTTGAACAAACTTCATAATATTTGTACAAAAACACAAAAAAATTGGTTTTGGTGGAATTAGAATGTAGGAGGAAAGACTATCTCAATCATAAAAAGGTTAAATTATTTTCAAAGTTCGATTCTAAATAAATATTCTTAATTAACAATCAATATCAATATCCTAGCAATATTACAAAATTTGCAGAATGTGAATGTTGGAGGAAAATTTTAATAAATCCTTTAAAAGGTGAAAACCTACTAACAAAATTTTATTTAAAGCAATCAAAATTCTAAAAAAAGTCAAAATCTTATCTTTAGATTCAAGAATAATGTTGAAGTGGAATGATAAACCTGGAGAAATCTGAATACTCAACAAAGTTTTAACAAGAATATTAAAGTCAAAGATAAATTACTAATATGCAATTTAGTATTATCTAAATCAATTATATTTCCTATTCTTTTAACTTTATAACTATTAGTGGACTGTAAATGTAGAATATTTTCTAAGCATAACACATCCATAAACTTACTCTCTTTTGTGACCAAAAAAATATCTTAAGGCAAGATCTTGTCAGAAGATCTAGTTCCTTGTGCACTGTAATGCCCCCTTCCACTTAGCCTCGCCTAATCGAAACCACATTAAGAGTTTGTTAAAAAAAAGACAAAACAAAAATGAAACAAACTGTCAATCTGGGCTCAGATAACAAAGCCTAGTAGAGAGAGCTTGGGAGCGGGGAGTCGAGCAGTTTCGCGTAATCAACTTAGCAAGTACTGTTTGGAATTGCAGATCCAATATTTCTCTTTTAAGGAAGGTTAACAGAAACTTAATAAACATGTACACCAATTTTCAAATTTTAAATGTAACAACTTTATTAACAATGTTGGGTGGTGTATATACACTAAATCGTTAGGATAGCGCATATACACTCTGATGAAACGTGCAATAAACAACTATCGTAACAAAATATGTCTCTCTGTCGGTTAATTCGAGTATTATTCAGAAAATTCAATTTTTACTTTAATAGCAACATTTAATCTTCTTCCCAATTCAATTTCAATATTATTACTACTAGAATCAACAGTCAATGATTATTTTCCTCACTAAAACTCGACTTTTCATAATGATAAATCTCACGTTTACTTTTACGAATATCAACTACTCAATAGCAATTTCTTTCAAAAATTGAAAATTTTTCTAAACAAACTTCTGACAATATTTTTAGTTCTGAATTTGTTATTATTCAAAAAGATAGCAAACAAATAGTTCTAGATCAAAAAAATTCTATAATGCTTATGACAACTTTAGAATAAAAATATGAGTATAATTGCCATTCGAGAAAAATATCTAATTTCGCTCTCCTTTTAAACATATAGCTAAATAGCTTTAAAGAAAAATAATTAATTGAAATACTGGATCCGCAGGTGGTTCAAATCTTAATTCGATGTTTTCGGCCAAAGTAGAAAATAAGAATCGCCACAATTTCTGGGGGGAATTCAACTACTAGTGGAAAGCATAGGTCCGCGAGTTTAATCCCATTGAAGTCAAACTACAGACAACCGCACAATCCACACTTTTAACGAACACATCTACTTTTTGTAAAAATTAGAGTAGCACTCACCCAGTTTTGGAATACTTAATGGTTTACCTATTGACTTCCTTCCTCTTGTTTGGTATTTGGCCTCTTTGATTAATGAATGACTAACCACGTTATCAATTCTTTGTTCTATGCCAGAATTATTGTTCTTCATACTTACATATTTCTGACCAACTTAAACAACTGATCACGTTATTACAGAGATTCACCATAGGACAACTCTTCAGGATTGCGAGAAGAAACGAGGTCTAAACTAACAATCACTTCAGACTTTAATAAGAATTGCCCAACACTACAGAATTCTCTCCTTAATAATTTTTTTTTTGAAAAAAGAAATATTCCAGAAAGATAAGGAGTAATGTAACAGGCACAAAAGGTATGTCAGATTCACTCTCTTACTATGATTAATGGAGCGAAATGAGGGTTCACATACAATGCACACTTTCCCTCTTTGACTCTGTAACTTTTCACAAACCCAAAAACAGCCTTTTTCTTTGTCAATTTCTTCTTGAAGAACTGTGAACTTGTTACACAAAACGTAATACTTTACTTCACTTAATGCAAAAAGAATATTCAGCAATAATACTGTTCCGGCACGGAACTCAGATTTGCCCTCGTAGACGTATTCAACAGCATGTGCTACTCCACATACAAGCAAAACGAGAACACGTAACCACAAACAACTCCACCATCTCTGGCTGAACACAAGGAACTAGATAACATCCCTTGAGTCACCGAGCCAGGTAGAATCGGCAAGACAAGCCACGCCCACCAAACCAACACGCGCAAAAAACTTTTTTCTCTCTCTAGTTGTCATAGCATACTCAATTCAAGTCAATTCCTCCTTACACATTCCTTTCAAACTTTAACTACTTTTTCTTCTTTTTCTAAAAAGAAAACTTTTTACAACATTGAACTAATCGTTTTAAATACTGAAAAATCTTAACAATATTAATATAAAGAAAAATAATAATTATTTATGTACAATTTTTTCCTCTTGTAAACATTCATACTTCGTCTTCTCAGAGCTCAGAAGGATGGTATTTTACAGAATCTGTCACTACTACTCTTGCTAATAAATGTATTGTTAGTGCTATTGTTAACGGATGCATTTACAAATCTAGGCTCTGTCTGACAACTACTATTCATACGATCAGGTTGTCTTTCCTTAGTGGTCGTGGATTTTACCTGACGCACATTAAACTTATTTCTAGGCTTAATCGTTTCATTAAAACTAGAACTATTTTCTTTCTGCGGTTGCATCTTAGTCAGATGGCTAATTAAGGCATCTACTATTTTAGGTGTTACTATCTTTAAGAATCCAAATCTCTCGCCAGGAATTGCATCTAAGACAATGTCCACTATTTCTCTCTCTGTGGGATTGCTGACTGCATTTTATTATCTACCTATTAAATTCCACACGTAATTGATCAACGACCCATGCCTAGATATATCATATTTTTTGTTCTTTAGCTGTTTTAACTCCTAACGCTCCTTATAATCTGAGCAGAAAGTTTGTGTGAAACACTGGGCAAAATCATAAAAATTATTTATTCGGTTTTCCGCCGAAAGAAACCAGATCTTAGCTGCTCCAGTTAAAGTTTGATTTAAAACGAACATTAAATCTCGTTTTTCTCTAATTTGAAAATAATCCAGGCTTTGCTGTAGATCTCTTAAATAATTTCTAGCGGATTCCTTACTAGAATTTACTGAAAAATGTGCAAAAGCTCTTAAATCACTAGTTTTAAGTCTAGGAACTGTCTCTGAAATTCCACTGACTCTGTCTGTTCTACAACTATTGGGAATCATGGCATGATACAGATTTTGAAATAAGGATTATTATTACTATGATAATCTTCCATTGGCATTCTGAAACTATCATTCTTACTTACGTTCCTTTCATCTACGAAACGTGGAAATTGCGGTTGAAATTTATCAGATAACTGATTAAAACAAGTATTGATGGTAGGGAAAATTGTCTGTTTAATTGTCGAAGTTTTAACCGCATTATTGTAGGAATTTCTGTAATCTCATCCTCATTCTCTGAGTGATTATCTGAGAGATGGATCTTGACTATGCATATCAAAAGTTGTTCGTTTGCGTTTTACCGATCGAGCATGATTCGTCTCGCGTGTATTCAAATTATCTGAGTCTTTTGCCTTATTAATATCTATCTCTTCCAGTCTATCCTCTAGCTTGGAGATACGCTCTTCCAAACTAGCGGATTTCACCTCTCCGGATTGAATCGCTCGTTCTATCCTACTTAAGTCGGTCTTATGCTTAGTAACATCCCGAATTAGATTCGATACCGGTTCTTTCCATTTCTGATCGGCATTAAGTACATCTTTCACAATATCTGTTATCTGATTTACCTTAGTATCTAATACCGTCATGCTATCGCTAGTCTCTTTTACAGTGCTCTTTAATCTATTACCGAACTATGAGAAATTAATTCGTCATTCACTCTATCAAATTGTACATCAAACTGAGATAATGCTTCCGTGGTATTCTTTTGTACAATTTGAACCCGTTCAATCAAATCAGAATGTACTTGGTCTATTTTCATTTGCACTTCCCTTTTAAAATTGTTGAAATCGTTTTATAATTTTTCCATTTGATTCTCTAACCTAGCTTGACTTTGTTCGATTTTATTGTTTACATTTTGTTCCAGTTTGTCTACCTGTTCTTTCATTCCTTTTTCTAATTCAGTTTGCGCTATTCCTATTTCCGCCAGTTTATTCATCAACACCTGAAAAGTATCACCATCAATAGTGAAATTACCAGTGTTTTGGCGTACTTTATCGTACCTCCTTCAGAAGTTACAATATTTCCTGTATTAACAGTTGCATTAATTGAAGTAGGATTTCCGTTCACTCTCGCCACTAAACCTAGCAGTTTTTCTGAATCCGCATAAGATTCATTCTCAGTATTGTCGTCGCTAATAATTGCCGCTTTTTCTCTACAAACTCACAAAACAAAATTAAATTTCCAGCCCTGTACTTGTCAAACTCTTCATCACTAATAACAATACAACTACTGTGATAAGCACTTGAACAGCTTCTGCACTCAAGCACCGAATCATCCTTTTTATTATCGGAACAGCAGTTTAGTGCTATTTCTTCGTTAACTGTAGCTTTCCTAGTACGTCGCATTGTCTATTCAATACACACAATAAGAAAATATTTAAAACATTAAATGTCGTAGAAAAAACTTCAGTGTGCTAAATTCAAGTTCTTCACTTTCCTAACACTAGCTTTGCTAAGCTTTATTTCATGCAAACACAGCCTATCCCGCATCCAAGAACCCAACCTAAAACCTGCTACTTCGCAATATTTACCAGCATTTGATCTTGTTTGACTTCTTTCTGTATCTAATAGTAACAACAATAGAGCACAGCATCATAAGATATGAGACGATCCTGGCTAAAGGGGAGCCACTTATTGTAGTAGTAGCTTGCTACTATCGAAAAATAATACTAATAATTGATTACAAGAAATAGTTCGGCAGCAGCAACAAAAAAAAAAACTACCGCAAAAGGAAAACTTCCAAAAGGGAAAACTAAATGAGATTGTAAAGCATGCACAATTTTCAAGAGATATAAATTATTGAAAAATAATGTAGTCGAAGATCAGAGCAATTATGTCTTTTGATACAATATTCGAAATTCATAGAATTTACGTATTATTCAATTGTACAGGTAACCATGTGAGCAAGAAGTAAAATTTATAATAATTATAGGTACAGATTTACTTTGCAGTGGTCATTAAATTATTAACAACATATTTCATACATACCTTTAGGAAAATTGTCTTATGTTAGGTTGTCATAATACTTTTCTTCAATAAATTATTCATTTTTAATACATTAAAAATTAGTTACATTTTTATTTCACGAAGAAATTCATCAATTATTCTTATTGTTTTTTACAAACACAACAAAATAATCGTAGGTCACATATCTTGCAAAGTTCATATTTTTACCGGTAATCGGAAATAGGAAGAAATATTATTATCGAAGAATTATTCTGCTATTTAGATTTGATCAGGAAAAACATTAATCAAAAGAGAACTGCGATTCGAAACCGTAAAATATGATTGACTGTATGTATTTGCCGAATCATTAACATTTCAGATAATTTGGAATACGATCCTGATTTGAAGTCAAACGACATGCAAAAATCAACTAGTAAATACTCATGCTCTTAAGATATATTTTACAGAAAATTTTGAAATAAGCAAGATCTCTCTGTTTCACATCGCTTATTAGGTTAGTTTAACTAATCGAAAACATACCGTAAAATTCGTACTACAGAATTAATCGGATGTACTATTACGAAATATGCAGGTAATCGGTATTAGGTTTGAAAGCGGGAGGCTGTAAATTTTCTTACACGAGCATTGTGTTCACTACGTAAATATCAGGAAAAAATACTGTAAATGCATTTTCCATATTTGAAGAAAAGTATACTGTCAACACCACTGATAATTATCAAACATTAAAATGCAATCAAGTAACTTCTTAATATCAATGCTTCTATTGTTCTAATCTTACCGCTAAAGATGGATCATGCATAGAACATTCAGTATCTTAGTCTATCACATCATATTGTGTAAATTGTCAAATATTAGGCAATAACTTATGCCTAAAACAAGAAAACATTTCTTCAACACGGTTATATATTTATTATATCAAAGTCGAAGCTAAAATTGAAAAATTTCCATTTTTCCACATATCGTTAAAACTTAAGTGTTTGATCCATTTAAAATCTGCTGAATTAGTCCGTAATCCTAAACGCAATATTTACTAATTGTGGTGCTAAATGGGCTACAACTGTATAAACCAGGGAACGCCCACTGACATATGAAATATAGTTAAGTAAGTAATTTCATATTTCATTTAATTCGAGAGGTAGATTTATAAATAAAAGTTAGTTACGAAATTATATGAATATTTTTTCAAGATAGGGAAAATTGATTAGTCTGCCAAAAATTTGGTAAATT
The DNA here is from genome assembly GCF_964235325.1 of Thermobia domestica. Taxonomy (NCBI): domain Eukaryota; kingdom Metazoa; phylum Arthropoda; class Insecta; order Zygentoma; family Lepismatidae; genus Thermobia; species Thermobia domestica. Next base: position 306,987,286 of record NC_137455.1, read on the forward strand.
AAATCTAAATAAATTTGAATTGATTGTATTCCTATTTTTGGCATGGTATTAAATCACATGACGTCATCATAACATAAAATAAAAATTATTTTAAAGGAAATAAAAGTAATAGTAAAAAAATAATTGTGGGAAAACGAATAAAAATGAGGTTAACCACAACGTTAAGCACAACATGCAAATATCGCACGTCATACTACAAAATTTTCCGGATTTTTTAAATATCAGTTCCCAAATGTAAAGGTTCGTCCAAGGTACCTCTCACATTAATTTTTTTAAAAAGTGCATCAATATATTTTCGTATTAGAATTAGCCAAGCACTTAACCATATAATCATATGTTTTGGCCATTTATCATCTAAGGAGTCCATACGGTAAATAACGTGAAACTTGAATCTTTTGAATGTGTTTACCCAGAGAAGGAAATTAGTGGAACCACCTAACTTTACATTGGGGTCTAGAATCATTTAATGAATCTTGTTATTTGGTAACTCCAAATTTAAGCAGTGAACCTATGTAATGTACTAAAATTTAAAAGGGAAGCATTAAATTATAATGTCCTATAATTCGAAATGAATCCTGTACACAACCATCTATTCATATAATATACCAATGTCATAAAAAGGAGACTATAGCCCTTTAGACACCAGTATAACCATACATGGGAATAATACCTCATCAAATTGTATAACATGAGTAAATAATCGCCGAATTTTGAATTTTTGTCAGTAATTTTCACATGTAAGTGAACGAGATGGAACACTCAAAATATAGTATTATTTATTAGGGTCCTATACTACTATAGCAATTTTTCAAAATATGCAATTTCCAAAAGTTTAGAGTGTAAATATATGATCCTGTCAAATTACCAGAGGTGTTAGCTGATAATCCTATGGTTTATTCAAGATTAAGGACCCATAAAGAAACATTTATCATTATATAAGGTGACAAAGTGTAGCGTTCCCATCCGCCGTCAAAGCAGAGCAATTGCCAAGAGCCCAACATACACGGATAAAAGGTCGCAAGATATGTTGATCCGTCAGCAACACCCTCAACCAACTACAGAAGGATCTACGCGAGAGGACGTCACCAACATGTATACAGAGTAGGATTCGGGCAATGAAAGATAATTCAGCATTTATCCAATAATTTCAAAATAATACCACACAAATAACCAAATATACTTATATCAAAGAAAAGACAACAAACAAAATTCAGCTTCACAAATTTTATTAACAAAATATTTACAAGCGATATCCGATCCTTCAGATATCCGATGGCAACAATAAATTCTCCGTCGATAAATATAATACGTTGTAGTTTCAAATCACAGTCTCAAATTAAATACTTCCAATTTTAGTTAAAGCAATAATCATCAGTGTGTTCAAATCTCGAAGTTTACAAAAATATGAAAAAAAATTAAGTATTTAGTTATATCCAATATTCCATTAAGGAGAGAGATTAGTTCTTCGTAATTCCTCAGAATGACTAACGACAAAAGTAATTCATAAACTAATAATTTCAAAGTAGGCAAAATTCTGGGGGGGGGTTGAATTCTAAATGCAATTCCAATAATCAGAAATTTTAATTATTAAGTGAAGGAAAAGTTAATTAGAAATCAATATTAAATACGACAACGCAGTATCTCACCTCGTAAGTCAAACGCATCTAAACTCCGTGCACAATCTTTCAATATTAATCCAAAATTCTAAATAAACTATGTATGCAATATTCAGAAGACGAAATAAGTCAAGGTAACACCAATAATACTCATATAAATATAAATATGACAAAGGAATAATAACAATGGCTCTTAGCCAAAATATTGAATGCTTAATTATCACGCGGCTAGATAACTATAGAAGTATCGGAAACGTATTAGACTATAAACGAGCTAAAATGGAGACGAAAACCCGACCCACTAACAAACAACACACATAAAGGACAACCAAAATAATAATTAAATAGTTTAACACTCACCTCACGTATTTTTCAATTCTATAGTTACCTCCTCTTATGTTTATCTTGGGACTGCATGTCGACTTACTAAGTGAAAAAGGGAATCGAGAATAAATTGGTTCTTGCTGTGTAATCTGATCAAGTTGTATTGACGTTCTGACTATCCTTAGTCAAATAGATAGAAAAACAAACGTTTTTAGTCAGCATGCAAACTGCTGCACTTTGCGACACTCCCTTGCAACAATTGCAATTGAGTTCTGAACGATCTGAATTCCCAACAATTCTGTAATTAGGTCCAACAAAGATATAACCAGTACAGATATTTCTCTCTCTAATCAGTTGACTAATTTTCTGCCTTGCGACTTCCCACATCCGCATCCCACTATTTCACTAAATAGCCACTTCATGAAAACGAGGATAAGGAACCCTCTCAAGATGGTGGGAACAAACCTTATTTGAACAAACCAAAGGTTTAGACACCATACGCACTTACGTTCTCTACATTCCCGTTCCACCATTCAGCAAAATTTCCAAAGTAGCTCATAGAAACAAGTACTACGTGATTTGCATTCAACTTCCAACTCTTCGGAATGTTAGCACAGTCTGAAGTGGGATATTTCTGCCAGTTCAAGCACGAGTTTCCTTCGTTCCCATTCCACCAAATAGAGAACTGCAATTTAACAATTCCAGGAAGGGTTTTCCTTGAATAGGGAAACTCGGCGATTTGGCCAGACTTAGGCAAATGTATCTTATATGTTTTTCGTGCGTCAGAAACACGGCAGAAGAACGAGAAACCAATAAAAACGAAATCAACATAAAGAGTGGCAAACGAAAGAAACTCCACTCACTAGAAATCACAATTGGGCACAATCTGCAATGCACTCACACTTCGATCACGAAGTAACAATGTTCTTTCACAGCACTTCTTTTTAGGAAATTACACAAAACAAAAGCACAGCAACAACTTCCTATTCTCATTCCTATTATTCTTCCACACAGTGATGAAACTCAACAAAGGCTTTGGTATGAATCGAAATTTGAATCAAACGTCCCATTCAATAAAGTCCTCTTTCAACCATATAGAACGCGAACAGGACATAGCCTTTCTCCTCCTCCGGACAACAAATTCCAGACATCTACCCACACCTAGCACTTCATGGTCAGTTCGCCGTCACCAGTAACGAGCGAACCCACCAAAGCAATTGGCGCTACCATCGCGTCAGGTGAGACAAGCGTAACAAGTAATCGGCCTTGAGGCAACACAACAGAATTCCTCCCCTCTCTCTCCTTAACTACAAACTCAGCTGATAGAAACAACTTGCATTTTACTCTTTCTTTTTCTTCTTTTTTTAAAAGTAATCACAAGAAGGAAAAAGATACATAGTTACAGGCATTCTCTTTCATAAAGAGAGCATAATTTACAATAACAAGAGATTATTTTATTTCTTTCTCTACCTTTTTTCCTCTCTCCAATGCTCATCGTAACGAGATCGTAACAGGCTGCCCACCGATGGAAAAGAAAGATTCTTCGTCCTGGAATTTTTTGTCATCACAAAATAGCGAGGCTACGAAATATATAAACATCATAAGTACAACTATACATAAACATACAATAACAACTATTAAATAAAATCGTAAATTATTATATACCAAAATATTATATATATACAATTAATATAATGTTAATTTACCATAGTTTTCTAATTACTCATCTCTTTTTTTTTTGTTCATCATGGCCATGATGAAATAACAAAGAATTAAGATAATTATGACACACCAATTCAATAACAACAATCATAGCCTCGTACTTACAAACATATTTACAAGATTCCAATTTATACCAAACAAACAGCCTAACTTACTACATTTTATCACGTCTGCTTCGGTAAACCTTCAGCTCAGATACGTGCGAACGTCTGTAAGAATTCTCCGTATCGTTTTCATCAGACACTAATTTAGTGTTAGGTGTTAAAAACCTTCGAGTGACAAATGGTCCATACCATTTGTCACTCAGTGACTTTGCTACCTTGTCCCTTAACGACGACTTAACATGCGCCTTTAACAGTACCTTCTGTCCGACATCCTGATTAACGGGATTTCTCCTCCGCAGCATTAACTTACGTCTTGAAGCCCAACTTCTCTCCATGTTATATATCGCTTCCTTCCACAATTCTGCCGACGATTTGCCTCGTAAATCAGAATCGTTGATGCACCATCGATTCTCAAGCGGTGTGTTATAAGGACGTCCATAGAAGATCTCGATGGGTGACATCTTCAATCCCGAATGTTCGCTGATGTTTAAGGTAAATTGTAGCTCTGGGATAAGAGATGACCATAGATGTTGCTTCGTAGATATATAAGCTCTGAGAGAAGCCTTCATCGGCCAAACCTAGGCCAAACAAGAACTTCTTAAAATAGTCGGAAACAAATATTGAGGCATTATCAGTAGACAGAGCCGGAAAACCCAATCTACTGAACATTTCCAACATTTTGTTGGCCACCACACTAGAACTTTAACTTCGTAGACGTTCAAGCATCACAAAACTGCTTGCATTGTCCACCCGGATGAGAATATATTTATAACCACTGGAATTAGGCAATGCTCCTACGATGTTATACATCCAGTGTGCGTTAATCCTTGGGCTGAAGTTAGAAACCAAATGCCCTATTTTCTTTTGATTTTACTCATTTACTTTTTGACATACGTCACAGGTACTGACGAACCTCTTAACATCTGAATACTTGGCTTTCATCGAGTTGATAAAAGCGGTAACCTCAGGGGTTTCGTACTTCCATGAGTCAAAGCTGTGATCTTTCACCTGTGTGTTAATGTGGTTAAACACCTGTGTGTTATTCTGAGCCCCATTCGATGAACCCAAACAATGGTCAATAGGCTGGAACTTTTTGTTATGTTGAACCAATTTGTGAAAGTTCTCTGCTTGTTCAAAGTCCACATCCGATGCTTCTGAACTACTGCTATGCATATTAGATGAAATATTCTTATGTTCTTTAACATCCAACTTACCACTCATATCTGAATAACGGGCAGCACTTGATCTTTCAAAACCACTATCTAGTTTCGAAGATTCGGTGACTTCATTCTTCTTTCTATCCTTTCTCCTTTGACGACGTTCACGCCTTTTGTTGCTGCAGCATTTCGCGGATTGTCCAGTGTTCGGAAGTTCTTTAACCAATGAATCCAAATTGTGAACATTATCAACGTTATCCAAAGGGAGTACACTATCTAATGAAGGATTGCCACCAGATACAGATTCTGAAGTTCTTTGAGCATCTTGAGTTTCGGTATTCAAAACCCAATTCGATGATTCAGTATCAGCGAAAGTTCAATGACTGAAGGAATTTCCACTCGCACCAACTCCATTAGCTGAGTGAGAATTTTCAAAATCGCAAGATCTCCCAGCAGAATTCGCAGGCATCACATGCCCTGCAGATGAAGATTCCTGGAAGGACATTGCACTTGCACCACTAGGTCTAACTGAAGTTCCAGAAACCCAACAATTCGGATTGTCTTTGTTGGAATCCTCATGCACATCAACTTGCATTCCATTGGAAAGAGTACCATTAACAGTGTTCCGATCGGAATTAACTGAACCCAAACTTTCACTACAACGTTGACGAGATCTGGATGTACCAACAACACCATCAGTATTTCCAAATTCTTCAGCTGGAACTGTAGTACATCTAACCGCTGGTCTGTAGTTCGGTATGTTAATACCCATTGGTCTCCTCCCACATGACATTCTTCTAACATCAATTCGTCCAGTCGAACTCCTTGATGAAGTACTAGGAGGTTTTCCTGATGTTCTTGAAGTTGAATTACCAAGTGGTGAAAACTGGAACCCGGACATTTCATTCACTCCACGTAATCCACTGGTCGATGATTCAGTACGATAAGCATCCGCCATAGATGACAATGTATCTTCAATAGGACTCCCTAAGTCCACTTCGGAGTCGATCATAGCTCTAAGTTTTCCCAATTGGATGTCATCTGGAACTCGAATCTCGAAAATCATAGATTCAGTATTTGACAAATCCAGATTGCATTGGATTCCCTCATCATGTAATCCGTAGTTGAAGATATCTTCATAAATGAAGATCCAAACCATTTTATTAGCATTGGTTTCAACTTGATTCCATTTCCGATGATCCTTGGTATCATTCGAACTCGACTGGCCATCACGAGATACTGATTTAAATCCCTTGGGTTGAAAAACGTGTTGACGAACCGTCTTCTAAAAGTTCAAAGATATTCGACGTTTACTATTGCGGAGCACTAAAACATTCTTCGAATAATGAATAACGGAACATGTAGAACGCAAAAACGGAGTCCCGAGTAGACACTTCCAAGCTAACTGCTCAACAACCTTGAACCAAACTCTTTTGAAGTGACCCGAAAGATTCAAAGTCAAAATAATTTCCTGGTTCGTAGTAAAATGCAAACCAGAAGGTGCATTCACATGCTCTTCTTGCGTAATCATAATCTTCTTCTCCAATCCGCAAGCACGAACCAAGTCCATTCGAACGATGTTGAAACTCGAACCACCATCAATGCATATGTCCGTCACTAGATTATTAATTCTCCCCACAATGAAAGAAACAACTGTATTGTTCATCTCAGAAGGAATTTGCGTTTTAGCTGGTCCCACTTTGCGTCTAGGCTCAGATATGAAAAAACGACTTTCGGAATTCCGAAAATCCCCAGAGTTTCTCATTAATCTACCCGATTGATTTTCATTAAGGGTTGATCTGTTTTTATTTTCTGACAAAGATTCATTAACCATTGATTTATGCACCTTTAGACTGATAACTGGATACTAATGTATTCACTTTCTTTTTATTATAACCCATCTCCTTATTATAATCTAATTGATCTCGGAAATTCAACACATGTCTATCGGCAATGTATAATAACTCCAAACGAGTTGCTGGTATATAGTTGTTTAGCATTCTAAACCTTTGACTTTCGTTTATACCACAAATTATAATATTTACTAATTCTGATTCTGGACCTGAGAAACCTAACACATTCATTGCAATAACAACCGATCATACATAATTATTTATTTGTTCTGACAAGTTTTGCCTTCTGTAAATGTAATCCGACACAAATGCATGACGACTAACAGGTGTAATAAAATTATTCAATAATTTCTCACTTAAATTCTGCCAACTTATGTTATTATTGATAGCAAATAATATTTCCCTCAATAATGCCCCTGTACATTTGGCAACAATCACAGTTAATATCATACCAAGGTAAATATTATAACTTGTCTCTAAGAGAGTATCTTCGATGTTAAGTAACAATTCAAAAACCAGATTACTATTACTCCCATCCGTCACAGCTATATTCTTGAATCTTAATTCAAGAGATTCACTATTTCTCTTAAATGCATACTTAATCATAAGATTATGCTCAACATCATTTACATCAGGTCGGTTACTACCACCCAAAGTACCAGGTTCTAAGTTATGTCTCTCCATACACTTACTCATTGGCTAAAAAACTGTAGAACTCACAGGAGCTTTAGGAGTCGAATTTCTGATTTGTGATACTCTTTGATAATAATTCCGAAGATTTAAATATCTGTTTGAACCGTTACCTTGATTATTACCAACGGCATTCTCACTCGAAGAAATTCTATTTCCAAAACCCATTTCATGGGTTGGCTCATCGGAGCTTCGAAAGCAACCTGTCTCATATCCCTCTATGGTTCTCGTGAACTAGATGCATTAGCTAGCTTACTGAAACCATAGCTTATTGAATGTGAGCTCTCATTATCTCTCCCCAAATTCCTATTGTTTCCTAAAGAAACTCGCCTAGCATATAGACTTCCTTGCATAGTCGGAGAAAGAGACATACTCAATTGTCCAAAATCCAAATGCGTGTCCGCTTCACAATAGCCCGTTCTATCACGTGTCACTAATTCCGAATACCCTTCAGGTATACCAATACTAGTATATTCAGATCGATTATTCTTCGTACCCTTTCAAAAAATAACACTTAAGATAATAACGCAAGAAAATATTACCTGTTATAATAAATAAACTTAATATTAAACTATCTACGGAAACTACACAACCCAGGAGAACCAGAATGGTCTCAACCGAGCAAACAACTTTTAACATTAAATCCTTAAATAAATTATATTTTTTTTTCAATTGATGGCAGCCACACAAAAATTACCAAACAATTTGTAATGATTGATCAATATTGAACAACACGAGAATTCAAACTAATTGCTCATAAGAAATAACAATGTTATTACAACAACTTTTAAAAAAAAATGAACTGAAATCTTTTATCAAAAAGTTCGGAATTGATTGAAATACTTCTCTTTAAAAAATGTTTCGGAACTGAGTGAAACCCTTCTCTTAAAAAAAGAAACAGGAACTGACCATGAAGCAAATTTTGTAGCGTTCCCATCCGCCGTCAAAGTCAGAGCAATTGCCAAGAGCCCAACATCCATGGATAAAAGATCGCAAGATATGTTGATCCGTCAGCAACACCCGCAACCAACTACAGAGGGATCTACGCAAGAGGACGTCACCAACATGTATCCAGAGTAGGATTCGGGCAATGAAAGATATTTCAGCATTTATCCAATAATTTCAAAATAATACCACACAAATAACCAAATATACTTATATCAAAGAAAAGACAACAAACAAAATTCAGCTTCACAAATTTTATTAACAAAGTATTTACAAGCGATATCTGATCCTTCAGATATCCGATTTCAACAATAAATTCTCCGTCGATAAATATAATACGTTGTAGTTTCAAATCTAGTTGTAGTTGTAGTTTCAACAATAAAGTCCTCTTTCAACCATATAGAACGCGAACAGGACATAGCCTTTCTCCTCCTCCGGACAACAAATTCCAGACATCTACCCACACCTAGCACTTCATGGTCAGTTCGCCGTCACGAGTAACGAGCGAACCCACGAAAGCACTTGGCGCTACCATCGCGTCAGGTGAGACACGCGTAACACTAAATCGGCCTTGAGGCAGTATAACAGAATTTCTCCCCTCTCTCTTCTTAACTACAAACTTAGCTGATAGAAACAGCTTGCATCTTTACTATTTCTTTTTCTTCTTTTTTTTAAAGTAATCACAAGAAGGAAAAAGATACATAGTTACAGGCATTCTCTTTCATGAAGAGAACATAATTTACAATAACGAGAGATTATTTTATTTCTTTTTCTTCCTTTTTGTCCTCTCTCCAATACTCATCGTAACGAGACCGTTACAAAAGACAGTATAAAGAAAATAAATAAGGTTAGTAACCGATAGCATAGCAAATACGTACTTGTACTAACTTATCGGTCTTATAAACTAATATCTTGTAAACTAATATCTTATGAAAGAAATGAAAACCTGTACATGTTCGTATTATCATATAAGGTAATGAGACACCAGATGAAAATCATTAGATAAAAAATTCTGTAATTCAAATTTTTATCAATTTTTATCACCGGAAGGGACAAGATGGACTCACAAAAGTTACAGAGGTACATATCCTGATCCTAAGCTACCACTGAATACTATAAAGTTAAAAAGGCCAATTAAATATGTTTAAAAATACTTAAATGGTCTTGTTTTATAGTTCACAAACTCAGTGAATGAATTTTGAGTAAACTGTTGTCGTTTTAGTTCTTATAGGTACCTCTAAGTCTTTGACCCTGGGCTAGGAGTATTGATTTTCATCTATGAAAAATTTTGCTGAGTCGGCGATATATAGCGGGAAACGTACGACAAGAGTGTATTATGAAGTAAATAATTTTACTTATGTACTGTTTAAATGAGTGCCAGCTATTCAAGCTGTATTAGTAATTGTGACTATAACGTATATTTGTATATTACCCAGAAATGTTTTAAAAATATCTGATTTTACGAATAATTCATCATTTGGAAGAAATTCATCTATATCGACTACCGTACATGAAGTAAGTCATTAATTCTTAATGGAAGTTTTGTATAGCGTGCCAGATGATGGTGATGCACGATGATGCCAGATGATAAGAAATAAAAACATTAAATTTTGAGTGTTGTAGGGTGTATTGATTTGTTAATGGGTCCATTAAAAAAGTTAAAAATTTAATGGCTTTGCTTTTGACACCTACAATTTATTTCATTGCCGTCAGTCAAATATTGATATAATTGTAAGTGATAGTGTGCTTAAATATTCTTACAGAAGTCACTTAACCTGCTTCAGGTAAGCCACAGGAATTTGTTTGTCCTATATACTTGCATCTTTTTATAGGCCTGGTTGAAAAGTATGCGATACAGAGTTATTATATATATATATATATATATATATATATATATATATATATATATATATATATATATATATATATATATATATATATATATATATCATAACAAATTAATTTCGTATTCCGGAATGAGTCTCTGTATACAAATGTCACAATAGCTTTACGGGTTCACTGGTCCATATTACTTTCTTAAATGCTCTTTTTATTTTATAATATATATGTGAAAAAGTGCAATTCAACTTCATGAGCTATGTAATCTTATATTGTATATTAAAAGGGAATTTTCAGAAGGCATTAGAAGAAAGTTAAATGAGAAGCTCAAATAATATCAAAATTACCACTATGGTTTAAGAAAGAACTACATAGTGAAAACAATGCATGCTTATGATAGAATAATTGGAGGAGAATTATGAAAGTATCGGAAGCATTACATTTTTACAGCTGTTTCTAATACGTGTTGAAAGACGTAATAAATGATTTCCACAAGAAAATGCATGGTTTCTCGAGGTAGTATTACTTGTTCTTTCTTTCCTTTAGAAATCCTACATTAAGGTAGGTAATTCTTAAAACTTCACATCAAACACTGTTATTGGTCACCTTGAAGGTAATCTGCTTCATGATATATCCAATTCTATGTGTACTTATTCAGAGTAGGTCTCTCTTTGATTAATGTGAATATCCTCACACTATTGTACAAATCTCAATCACCTTATTTTCTTTGTTCATTTGCCTTTTTTCTAAACAAATATTAATATTCCATGGACAGTATGTATCATACACGATCGAGGAAACGCACCTGGTGCTGACCAAAATTGGGTTCATGAAAGAACATTACAAGATTAATACACATTTGAAACATTTTGATATGCAGCCCTTTGGTTTCTAAATCTTTGGCCCTCAAATAAGAAGTTTGACTTTGTTAGAGGTTATTATAAATACATTAAATACGATATTTACGACATTAATACGATTGTGACATTCATCAGGAAGAAATTGGCCGAAGGGCATTGGTTCTCCCAAATTTCGAAGCTTCCTGATTTATGAAGTTAGCCAAGAAAGTGTGTCGCTCTTTCATACACTACCTTCGAACATCGATATGACAACTAAGACGTACTGGAAGATTGAAAATAGTCCCATTCAGAATCAACTACCTTCTGCCAGCGTTCTGGAAGTCTATGGATTCTATAGCTGTAGAATGTGATGGACCTTGAAGCGAAGGATCTATCAAATGCATTTCGCACCTCTACTAGAGATTAGAACTGGCGTCCTCTCAGATGATTGTCCAAGTAATAGAATAGGTGATAACTGAACCGTGCAATGTACGAGGAGTATGGCGGATGCAATAAAGTTTCCCACTCAAGGCGAAAAATGCTGTCCCGGGTAATCCTAGCCACGTGAGGCAGAGAGTTGTGCTGTAACAGGAGAACCCATTTTCGGTCAAAAGTGTTGTGAGATTTTCCTTGAACATTGCCCAACTGACACAGTACACAGTTACATTAACCCTCGTAGTCCCAAGGGGGGTGCATGCGCACCCCAACTTCAATTTTTTATGCACAATTCTTTTGTTTGTTTTAGCAGAAATGTATGCATTAAGACATTGCTTTTGTAAGTGTCACGTTTCTTATATAAAACTTTCAGAACATTTCAGCAAAAAATTCGACTTGGAATATTTAGTTTTGTTAGTGGGGTGCAGTTGCACCCCCCGTTGGTGCTTAACGTTTGTTGTTTTTATTTCTTCACTTTTGAGATTTCTGAGTTGCAAACACTGATTGCAGTGCTGATTTTGTGAACGCTATTATATAGTAACGCTTGGCGATAGTAACGCTTTGTTCGACTTCATTTAGCAACATTTTGTTTTGCTCATTCTAATTTTCCTATTTATAATTCTTTTTCTATGAAATTTATCACACACATACATTTGGCGATTATATACATAGTATCAATATTAAAACTACCTTCGAAAATAATTAACATATATTGTTACAAGAAGACAGCTATAGATATGCGACAATCATTTTGGACATGAGTATACAGCGAGCCACAGAAATTCTTGATGTACAAAGTCCGTGAGTTAGGCAAGCAAACTAACGCCTGCTCCAAGATTAATTACCCCTAGTAGAACAGCTAGAACAGCAGCATGAAGTATGCCCGGCCAGCTAAAAGAACAAATCATAAAGAGTGATTTGTGCAAGAGTGAAGAGAAACAATGGCTTACGAAATGACAAAAGCGAGTCTTTGGATACTTGTACTCACAGTAAACAGCACAATACCAGAAAAAAATATACAGACACCAGAGGCGCCGATGAGGAAAGAACGGTCAGGGGACTTAAATAATCTTATAATTAACTCAAATCAGGGATCATAAACAAGCTAACTTACTTCAATTGACTATACATATATGCACATCAAATAATATACGGATAAATTATGCGGTATATGTAGTAGGTCATTTTTTTAAGTAAACAAAAAGCTTTGCGCTGAGTTTTGAAACTATTAACAGTAGTCCTACCTGCAAATCAATTAAAGTATGAATCAATCATTCGAGGGAAGACCCAGCCTCCAATGAAAATTTTGGAGGTCCAACAGAGCTTGAGCTCCTTGATCGATATGTAATACTTCCAAAGAAGAACATATCTGATTTCATTATTCGTTAAATGACTTTTGAAAATGCTAAATATTGGTATGCAGTAATTTATTTGTAAATATTCAAAATGCAAAATTCGATAAAGCTCAAAAAAGCTGGAGAACTTGTCCGTACTATGCGTAATTCCACTTAGGTCGCAAATATAACTGATGGTTCCTGATTTCTATAGTATTTCTGAAAATTTACACGTTGAGACACAAGAAGAAAAAAGGAAGAGTATAGCATCAATTAACAACAATTTAAAAATGCACGAAATTAACTGATAATATCAAATATAGAACAATTAACAGAATAAACTCCGTAACTCTTTTCCCCATTCATTTATTCACTTTATTTTCAGAATTACATCTTGAATGAATTTCTCCACTGGAGATTATCTTCGTTTAGCAGCATTCAACTGGAGCTCAGCTTTTTAAATGAATCATAGGAAAATCTCAAAAGGGGAGGGCGTGAATCGAACTCCTCCTGGAAAATTAGGAAATCTCACGGTAACCATTCACCTAAAGCGTTACTTACTCTGGGTCTCCTAAATAAAGAGCCCTTTCTTGTCGCTCAAAACAGTTCCTTGTTTATAATCAAATAGATTTGAAAAACGCAGTAATATGTAATTGAGAACTCACGTGGCAATATATCATTCTGTTTACTAAATTATAAACATTACAGATTTAAAAAACAAAATACAAAACTCCTTTACTTTGAATCAAATACGGCGCGTATATTATACACGGAAACAGATTAAAAACGAATGAATTAACCCGTAGTAATCCTGGTTCAGTGGTCAAGGCACTCGATCACTAATCTGAAGGTGCAGTAAGTTTCTTTCCCAATATATAGAAACATTTCCTTAAATATAAAGTTCTGTTTTAAAGTGGTGGAAAAAATAAAATTAAGTCGTTTCGTCACATTTCAACCTCAGTCACATTTATTCAAAATATCCATCATTTTTATATGAAGACGCTAAAATGAGGAACATTAATATGGTTTTAATGGGAACTGATTTCTTATTTGACTACCAGCCTTAAACCAGACGACCAAAATGAAAATAATTTATGTTCCGGATGCCTACTGCAATACACGGGGAAAGGAGAAATATACTACTGCAATATGTGTGTGTGAGAGACAGAGGGGGAAGGAGAGAGGGAGATAAAAACAATATATATTTGTATTTTTACTTACAATGAAGACAGTTTTTGTAATTCATAATTTGGAAGCTTATAACGTGATTTGATCGATTGAAGCGACTTAATGTTCATAAAGCTTCTTTTTCCTAAAGCTTTTATAATTAAAATCGCAAAATGTCCGATGATTTGTAATATGTGCCAAAGAAATAAATGCATGGATTTAGCAGGATAGAATCGACTACCGCTTGCTTCTATTGATGGTATAAAACTAACGATGTGTTGATGTTGAGTTTAACGTACCTTTCAGAGGCGAGGCTATATGAGACGTACACCTAGCGTGGAATCCGAACTACATGAGCTCACACCGAGAATCGAACCGGCTCTGTTACGTCAAAGGTGTTAAGAGTTACAGGCAACAAATAAGTTACTGCATACCAATATTTAGCATTTTCAAAAGTCATTTAACGAATAATGAAATCAGATAAGTTTTTCTTTGGAATATTACATATCGATCAACGAGCTCAAGCTCTGTTGGACCTCCAAAATTTTCATTGGAGGCTGGGCTCTTCCCTCGAATGATCGATTCATACTTTAATTGATTTGCAGGTAGGACTACTGTTAATAGATTCAAAACTCAGCGGAAGGCTTTGTGTTTACTTAAAAAAATGACTTACTACATATACCGCATAATTTATCAGTATATTATTTGATGCGCGTATGTGTATAGTCAATTTAAGTAAGTTACCTTTTTTATGATCCCTCGTTATTTCCTCATCGGCGCCTCTCGTATCCGTATATTTTTTCTGGTATTGTGCTGTTTACTGTAAGTACAAGTATCCAAAGACTCCCTTTCGTCATTTCGTCAGCCATTGTTTCTCTTCACTCTTTTACAAAAACACTCTTTATGATTTGTTCTTTTAGCAGGTGATGCATTCTTTATGCTGCTGTTCTAGCTACACTACAAGGCGTAATTAATCTTGATGCAAGCGTTAGTTGGGTTTCGTGTACATCAGACTTTGTACATAAAGAATTTCTGTGGCCCACTGTACATATATTACTTGTATTGATTTACTTGTATCCTATTCATCCCTATCCCTATGTTACTTTTAGGCATAATATATCGTACAATTTCTTTGAGACTTTCCTATTATGTCCTCTGCATGAAGTTAATATCACTAACGAATATAGTAGTTTCTAGGAGTATAACTTCTAGCTTCACCTTGATTTGATTTACAGTTGAAATTTATAAATTTTCTAAAATTGGCTTATTCAGTTGTACTACAATGTCATGAACATTTTCTTTGCTAATTTTATGTAATTCCCAATGCTTCATATTAAATTCACTCAAGAATTATCAGTAAACTTATACCCTCCAATATTGTATGGTACCTCACCCTAACTTGCCCTAAAATGTACACTGCGTATCAAAAAAATTGCCACAGCTACCTCCGTGCAGTTAGACCACACAGTATTCACCTTCTTATCCCATAATCGTCTCAGGTAAAGAGATTTCCTGTCTCTCTTACTTTCTTTTCTCCCACACTAAAATTAGTTTACAACATGAGCGCAATTCTAATTTCAAACTACACATGTATTATTTTCGAAAAAATGAAATAAAAAAAAACGAGACGAAAGAAGATTCATAGGTTAATGTAGGGAGAAACTGGAACACACACAATGAAAAGTTGAAACCAATGAATATCTATTACACAGAGATTCAGAAATGAGGCAGACAGGGAGAGAGAGAGAGAGAGAGAGAGAGAGAGAGAGAGAGAGAGAGAGAGAGAGAAGATTAGAAGAGAAGAAGAAAAAGAAAAGGGAGAACAGATAAAACTATGGAATTCAAGCGTAGTAAGAAAAGAACGTAACATTATAAAGTTCCGTTTCCAGAAAATCAACAGTAATATAGAAATAACGTTTGTTTTCACATATTTTTCAGAACTATTCGAATATATAGAGAATGCTTTAAACATTCATTATGTCACTTTCATAATGGATAGCATACTCAATTTCCAGTAGAACTGTATATCTCCGAGACACATCTAGGATAATGACAAAAGTTTAACACACAGGCTTTGTTTCCGCGTAGTTCAATTGCAAATTCGGTAGTGTTCATTGGACGTACTGATCCAAATATACATTCAAATACACCCTGTAGATAGCTTAGGTCATATCAACCATTTCAGAGTACTAATGCAATCTGAACAAAAAAACTAAGCGAAAAGTAAAGAAAAAGAAAGAAAGAATGAGATAATTCAAGAGTGCTATTTTATTGCTAAATTTCTATCAAAAATACACTATATTAAAAGTTCGAACTGTATCGTCATGAAAAGTTAGAAAAGTTAAAAAGAAAAAGTTTATGTTCCTCACAGATGTAGCATGTTTCAAATTTAAACGTGAATAAAACACATTGAATTATAGGATGGAAACCAATTTTCTGTCGAACTGGTATAAATCAAATTTTGTTTTCAAAGAACCAGAGGTTACCATTTTCTAGTCTTTTCCGAAGATGTATATGTTCCGAACATCCACCATTGATTTCATCTCTTCCTTATATAACGTAATTTGTACCGATAGAATCAACACGCTAAGATCTCAAACGGATCATCGTGTAAGTCGGGTGATGCTGGTTAGGTTATAGACCACCATTGGGTCGAGGATTCAAATCCCTAGTGACCCGATAATTCGACTGAGACTCGGTAACCCAGAGGATAAAAAAGGATATTTTACTTATTTCCTTGCATTTGAACAGTATTTCTGTCAGATATGAGCAGGACTGGAGATGTTGTGCCCAGAGCACGTAAAACACGACACCGACGTTCCTGGTTAATTAGATTGTCCAGACCAGGTATATCGCGCTATTGCTTCGTTTTAACTTTGGAACATGAAATGCATGAAGTGCATGTTCTTGTGAAACATAGAGAAGGGGAGAAGTGAAAGATGCAAAGACAGGATAGAGAGAGGGAGAGGAAGGAAGGGGACTTCAAGGAAGAGAGAGGGAAAGGTGAATATAAATATGAAACATACTTATTATTGTAGTGTAGAATGTAGAACGCACACACCGTTTAATCGATAACGCCAGTGATGATTTGTACGTTCTCCAACAGAACATAAATCTCTGTTTGCAGCCATTATTTTATGCAAAAAAAATACTACCTGATGGGGTATCGAACCAAGGTTTTCCATTTGGAAGTGTAGCACGCTACCGCTACACCACCGGTTGCTGTTGTCAAAGTTTTTGTAACAAATGGTGTAGTGTTTCTTTCTGAGAACCAAAACGCAAAAAGTTTAAACTGCAGATCAATGATGTCTTTGGAATGTCTTGGTAATTCCCTTGCCGTATCCCAACCAATATACGTAAATCGTTTCTATCTTGATACAGGCGTTTGCTACCAAATTCTTACGAATTGCTTGTCCAGTAGGTTAAGTCGATTCTTCACAATCACTTTGTAAAAAAACTAATTCTGGCTTGAACAGGACTTTAACCCATGTTAGAAAGCTGTATTATTCATAAGGCCATTACTTTACCCCTACACTATCATGCCACCTGAAAGACAAGCCAAATATTACGTACTTTAGCCCTGATCTTTGGAACGAACCGGCTTCTTCCTGTAACGTTATTTGCACCAAATTGCACAACGAAATTAATTTATTCGGTGGCCTAGAGAGAAACGAGTGCCCACTAATAAAGGGAAACATACAATCCAGGAAAAAATAGAGAAATAAAACATATTTTACAGTAATTTCATCGTAATTTCAAAAGTAAGTAAATAATAATAATATTAATAATAATAATATTAATAATAATAATAATAATAATAATAATAATAATAATAATAATAATAATAATAATAATAAGAAGAAGAAGAAGAAGAAGAAGAAGAACCTATATTATGAAATTGAAAGTAACTATGCTTGTGGCTCCTAATCTCTTTAAACACCCGACCAATCAGGATCAAATTTTCATCATTGATAAGGTTCGCCTGGAAAGCTTTTTTATCATTTCATTTTAAAGATAGAAGTTAGGGGGATAAGGAGGGGTTGAGAGTCGATATATAAAATGGATAAAACTTAATAATTCTTGAACCAACAGACCAATCTCTATCAAACTTTCAACATGGATAAGGTTAGAATCTTGGACGACTTTTATCATTTTAGTTTTACGGTGGAACGTAGGGTTAAATATATACGTTATCACGGCATTGTCAAGGCTCTATATTTGTATTTTACATTTAAAATTGCTACCGGGTGTTTCTACTGACGTATACGGTTGCCCGAATATCACCCTCGATTTTCTGCGCACAGTCATTCGAAGAACTGAAAATGTACTCTGTACACAAACAGGTTATGGTCTTGAACTCGGAAAGCTTGATACATCTGCTTGTCAAGGTCAAAAAGTGGGAGAAAAATGGATGTGTACAATGTTAAGAGGTTTCAAGGGTGATTGATACTTGTGAGAAACATATTCATTTGTAGTTCTTGCACATTAAACCTGTAGCGCTACTGTGGAACAACGTATATGTTAACTGTATAACTTTTGTACACCGATTGTAGGTCTATTGGCGAAATTGACGACCGAAACTATGTTGTCAGCTCTGACTGCGATAAGGCACTGTTGTGCTGCTTTTGCTTTTCTTTTTTGTTCTTTGTCATTTGTGAGACGCCAAACATGTTGTTTTTACTTGTTGCACGCGCTGAACGGGTTCCTGCGGAGCGAAGTATTTAAGAAGTTAACTACATAGTCTTGTTTACGATAGAAATATGATAAGTAATTTGAATTATAATACGGTTTTAAATTGGTTAACTATTGAAAAGATACAAAAAAAAGCTGTACTTGTAAATTATTCGAGGACGTAGCTACTGACAGTGTTGCAGGCACGTAGCCAGAATTTCGTGAAAGGGGGGTCCGTGACATGAAATACAGCGGTCATCACAAAAGGGGTTCGATCACTCTAAACTATTTTACTGGAACATATATTGGTATGATAGGACAATAAAATGAGGGTATGTTGGCAAGTATTTTAATAAACTATGAAGAAATTTGAGAAAAATAATAAAAAAGTATTGAAAAAGATTTTGCAATATTTACGTCCTTCTCCTGTTTATTTAAATATAACAATTTTCCTTTCGTTATTACCTCAATTGTAATAAAAAGTACATACTGAATACTGCCTTGTAAACTATCTTCTAATATAAATAAAATAAAGAGATTGTTTGTGTTTTTGTCTGTTTGTCTCCCTGTGTGCGTCCTGGGGACCAGAAGAGTGGACCGAGAGTTACCAACTTTTGGTCAGGGGTACCTTGGCCCAGGCTCAAGATCAAGACGAAGCGTTTTTTTCAAATTTCCAAACAGTGGGGTCTCAGGGTGCGTTATCAGAACCGGCTTCGGAACCAGACAAATTGACCGAGAGTTACCAAATTTTTGTCACAAATATCTTGGTCCTGGCTCGAGATCAGAGATAAACGTTTTTGTCGAAAATTCGAACCAGGTGGTCTCAGGGGGCGTTTACCGGGACATATAAAAGTAGTAGAAAATGACCGATATTTATTTATTTATTTATTTAACAATCGCCAGATACAGCTCAGAGGCCATTTTACATTGAACATCCAACAACATTAACAAAGGAAAGGATTTGGGAAGGTATCGGCCAGGGCCTGTTTAGTAGGTGCCATCCCGGCATTGGCCTGGTAGGACTAAGGGAAACCCTGGAAAACCACAGTCAGAATAGTAGGCAGCGGGATTTAAAGCCACAACCTCCCGAATGCGAAGCCAACGCTCTACAATTTCAGCTATTAGTGTCGAATTCATATTTTCGCGGTCGCTGAAATCAATGGTGAAACTCCGGTCGCATTAACTTCCAAATTCACGCTATACGGCTCCGGGCCGGGGATCACCGGAGGGGGTGAGATACCAAGATATTTAAAAGTAATCCAAAATGACCGATATTAGTGTCAAATCCATAGTTTTCACGGTCGCTGAAATCAATGGTGACGTTTGCATTAGCGATGACTTTCAAGTACGCGGGCCGGGAGTCAGCGGAGGGTAGATACCAAGACATGTAAAAAGAATAGCCCAAAATGACCGATATTAATATCAAATCCATACTTTTCGCGGTCGCTGAGATCAATGGTGATACTCTCACATGTGTTGACCTCCAAATACAGCCCCTGTGCGAAGCATGTGTATATTCAACTAGTTTTACAATATATGCGTTCCTTTCTCTGTTGAATCAAATGCTAACAGAACTTTCATTCAACATAATTTTTTGTTTTTATTATTCCGTCAACTACTGTCGGTTCTAAATGACAAGTTAAAGGAGCAACAGAAAATTGTCCTTGAAATAGCATGTTTGATACTGCAAGGATGCGATGACGAAAAGTTATGATTAAAAATGTCCATCCTGTTACACAACGGCACTTATGCTTTCCAAAGCTTGAAATCTCCCTGACTAGTAGCAGGAATTCTGAGAATCCCATAATTTTTCTAGTAGATAGTCAACCTCACTACTAGCGCATTTCCCCCTCCCTCCCCGTAACTACCCCAAAAAATTATGAAGCCACCCCTGACTATTGTACTTTAACACAGAAGGATACCCCAAAGTGAGATTGAATATGCTTTTATGACACTTAAAATCATAAAAACTTACATCTAAAATATTACAATGGAATCCTACACAAAATATATTTACTGCATCTTAATCTCCAGTTTCTAAGCTTTCATTTGACACTTGAATCATGAAAATCCGTTGATAATTAGCTTTAAAAACTTAATGAGAAGGAATACATACAAAGATTACATATACTCCGGAACAGATTATCTGTCACTGATTCTTTTTGAACGATTCCAGTACTAACATTGGAACACCACAACACAACCTGCTCAGCGACATATATAAAAATTTCATGGAGCATGCATGCATACTACCATAACACACAGCCAGTCTAGCTCAGTAGACATCAGATGGCGCTGTTATGACGTAATCCCACGAGATGGGACTATGCAATAACTATGACATAATCCCACCGCATGGGACTACGTAATAACTATGATGTTCGTTGATACACGTCATTATATCCTTCCACCTTCAGCAAGAAAGAGAGAGAATGACTTACATATAGCTCAACATGATTTCCTCAACATGATTTCCTCAAATAAAAGAAAGAAATTCACAACTCACAAATTGTACATGCTGTTCTCACTAGATCTTTTTACCATGCAGTGTCTCCAACTCAATATATATTTTCGGAACGTTCCAGGATTTTAATTTTTCAAGATATCGCTTTAAAACATATAGGGATGAATTCACCCCATTACTAATAAATATGATAATTGTTAAAAATGAGTTGGCAACACTTGCAGCCCCACCCCCAAATAACGATATTATTTAATACCTCGGTTCCTAATTAACCGATTTCAAAAATTCAAACGGCAAATAAATACTAATAACATAACAAATTTTCTAAAATGCATAGATGGCTGCATAACCCACAGGATATGTTTCCCTTTTTCAATATCTCTACAAAATTTCAACAAATCGAAAAACAAAAAATACTATCATAAGTTAAATAAAATTATAACACTTTTTTAAAGAATAACATTTTCCGGAAAACTCAAAAATAAACCCGTAAAAAATCCCGAAATTTTGAACTTGCTATAACATCGTCAAATATTAACCAATTTTCAAAATTCAAACGACAATCAATAGACAAATATATTTCCTATCTATTGAATGTCTTATAAATTGCTTAACTCTAAGGATATAATTACAAAAAACTCAAATAAATCCCTTATTTATATATGTATCTTTAAAATTTAAATGGCATTATGTTCTATATATATCAGTTTTTTAGTCTGATGCTATAAAAAAACTTATACACTTAAAATTACAAGTTCGGATATTTATAATGAAACCGTAAAAATACTTAAAACATACTTAAAATTACAAGTTTTATTTTTTGGGTTCATTTCGAAAGTAAAACTGATGTATTTTATAACCATTACCTAAATTTTTAAACCTTCATACTTAACAAACAGCTTACTCTTTTTCAAATCTTTCAATACTTGCTCAGTTTCATCATTATATCTTTGCGGTAATAACGTCTTATATTTCTCATCTAAATGACCATAACGTACTAAAATTCTTTGACCATAACGCTGTGTTTGAATCAATTTCCATAATGTTATCTCGTACGCTTTACCTTTTTCTAACTCATATATGCGAAGGAATCTCAATGCTTTAACATCATTTTTTTATTCAAATAATTAGCCATAGTTTATTTATTATAAGGAAAATGCTCATTTTGTGAGAAATTCATAAAACCGATTCTCATTTACATACAGAAAATTTATATACAGAGCTCAACAGTTGGATAATTATCTTTTAGACCAGTGTATTTGATTTTTATTCCATCTTTAACGATCTCATCAATCATTTTATCTGTTAAGTGTTTTGTAAATCTAGGTGGAAGAAATACCTTAAACTCCTCACACTCAACTAAAATGCTTTTTCCAAACTTAGTTTTAATCTTTTCCATTTTCACAATCTTATATTCTGTATTTAATTCCAATTCTCTTTATCCAATAACTTGTTTTTGTTCAAGACTTCCAAGTTTATTTAAAAGTTCAATATGACTCGATATCGTATTTATTATATAGAAAATCAATGAACACACTTCAATTTTTATCTTCACGAAAAAATATTTAAACATTTTTTTTATCAATTTCGTTTATGGAAAAACTTTAATACAAACATACATTTAACTATCTAAAACTCTTCTACTACTTTCTCATTCTTGGGATCATATGTAAAGTTCTTTTGTCCAATTAAAATCTCATAACGTATAGTATTAGCAGCCAAAGCTTCTGCAAAGTCTACTACAATCTTTATGTTTGTTCTCTCATTTACCGATACATTCTTCCTCTTACTACAATTAATAACATACATTGGTCAATTATCTATAAACTCTTTAGGATCATAGTACATTTCGGTATTGCCACATGTTATTCTCTTAAATGCAGTATAATCTTCGTACATCTTAAAATAATCCTTGTTAGCAATATCTAAGTTTCTTGATTCATTTGGAAATACCTCATTCCTTACATTCTTAAGATAGATATTCTTTACCTTACAATGATCAAACTTACTTGCATCTGCTGTTTGTTTGCCACTTCTATCAGTTTGGAACATTACAACTACGAAATCAGGCATATCAAATTGTCTAAAATTAAATTGAGTAGTAACATCAAACTCTAAGAAAGAACCTACAACAGTCTTCTGAACACATTGATAAGTATGGAATGAAAACATGATTTTAGGTTCTTTAAGAATATTCAACTTTAACTTGTTTTCATAATTAGATTCGTATTCAACAATAGGCATTCTTATCTCCATACTTTTTATTGTTATTTTTCCATCATGAGGAGCTGCTCCTGATCCAGTCCATTTGTAAAAGACATCGTTATTGTTGTTAGCTTTTGTAAATGTTATTCTCAATCCAAATTTCCACATAACCTCTTTATAATCACTTAAAAAGCCTGGAATTAATCTTAATGGGTACAAAACACTAAAGTCCTTTCTTAGACCAAGTTTATCATCTGCTTCAAATCCTGCTTGTTTTAAATAATCAACTTCTGGTTTGGAAATCTTTAATGTTCCAATAGCTGCAGATGTTATTCCTGGTAGCTCAATCTTATCTATAACAATTCCATGCTTTCTAACCTCAATTTGAGAAAAGAAGAATGGTAAGAAGTTATCTACAAGTTTTATAGTATCATTTGCACCAAATGTTCCTCCAACTTATGCACCAACAACTTCAAAAGTCATGTGACAATCTGCTTTGTGTGGATGTATAAAGCCATCCCCCACATAGAAATCGAACTCAATATCTTTGTTAGCTTCATTCAAATTATTAAATGTTCTTGTGTTAGCTTTAAATCTCTGTAACTCGTAACTCTCAAAACTATCCATTTATTATAAAGAAAATCTTGAAACAACGCTTTTATGGGATATACCCATAAAAGAATCATACATAATAATTAAAAACTTATAATCCCAATCCTAACTTAACCTTAGCATTCATAGCAGTACCAACCCCAAAAGCAGCTAATCGTTCACCAATTGACGCATCACTACTAAATGCTCTTTTCCATGCTTTAGTTTCTAGTTCCTTATCTGCAATATGTCTTCACTCTGTATCTTTATTATCCCTATAGTATATATCATGTTATTTACAAGCCTCATCTAATGGATTAATACCTTTATCACCTCTTTCTAATCTTTCTTGTAGCTTAGTTCCCGGACAACAATACGAAAATCCTGGAATATGTAATTCAAATGGGAGTTTATTAATTAAATCATTTACTAATCCTTTTCCAAGCTTCTTATCATTCCAGAATCTTGGTGGTAATGTATTTAAGATCTTAATCAAATAACCTATACCTTTTGGATCATTAGGAATAAATTGTGAAAGCTTATTATTAATCATACTCACTATACCTACTTTTTCATTATAAAAGTTATTATTAACAGCCTTTTCTTCTCCATCTATAACTATTAACCGATCAATTAACTTTCTCACGTCATCCATCCATATATATTCTTTAGGTATCTCTGTATATTGTTTAATTCCTTCACCAGTCCTTTTAGGAGTTGGAGGTAAAGATGGTTTAATATAACTATCCCAAATAGGCTTGATAATATTAATGTACTTAGAGCCTCTATTAGATGCTACTTTTTTATCTCGATTATATTTTTGGAAGGCAGCATCTGATTCTATTATTATTTCCTTGTACTGTTCAAAATCATCATCATTATAATCTTCAATGGTTTTATTAGTATTCATCGTTAACAATTCCCATAGACCTGTTCCTTTATAAGTTTTACCATTAATTATCAAATCATCACCATTCACTTTAACTTCAGAATTTCCTATCTTATTTATTATTTTTCCATCTTCTTCAGCAGCTCTTACTCCAAATACACTATCATTTCTTTTACTATAATATTTCCTTGCAATCTTACCAAATGATTGTGCTGTTGTTAAAGGTTCTACTCCTTCCACTTTGTCTTTAATTTGTTTTCTCATTTGTTTTATCTCTCCAGTTATAGGCGTATCACTACTACCTGGAGAACTATCATAAGTTATCTTTTTAGGTGTTTCTAGTAGACTAGGATCTATTGAAGCCGTTTTATGTACAACTGGAACAAGTTCAGTTATTAGATTTTTATTTTGTTCTGCTACTTCTTTGATCTCACTTCCCAAATTTTGAATAGCATCAATTACAGGTTGTTCTTGTGTTTTAAATTTATCATATATACCTGCTCTTTCTTTCTTCCAAGATTTGAAGCCCTTTATCAAAAACTCCTTTAACTTGATATTCTTATTAATACCTTTCTCATCCATTTATTATATAGAAAACGAAAAAACGTCAATAAAGGTCAAAGAACATAAATAAACGTCAATAAACGTCAAAGAACGTCAAACGTTATAACGTCAAACGTCAATAAACATCAAACGTTTATAAAGTGTTTTATCTTGTTCCTATACTTACCATTGTTTACCTTCCTTGTCATATCCATTACTATAAAACCATAATCTTTTTGCCAACATTTTGAACATATCTCTTTAAATTTATCATAAGACATATCTCCTCCAACAAACTCATTATACATATGTTTAAGATTAGTATCATCTTGTCTGAATATGCATAGGAAGATAACGTTATCTCTTATAAGCTGTTTAGGTACTTTTGAATATGTTTGTGCAAGATAGAAACCGTCTAAATGTCTATGCCTACCTCTTGTAAAGTAATTTCTAACAGTATCTTGATTCTCCAAAATGTAATCATCAAACACAACAACAGAGTATTTTTCACATTCATCAATAGGTACAATAGAATCATTACCGCTTAAGAACGTTGCTATTTGCTTCTTAAACTTTAGTTCTGCTTTTTCAAATCGATCTTTTAACTGCTCATACTTTGGCTGATTCATGCTTTTAGAATATATGTAGAAGTAATTATTGTTTAACCAACCTGGCTGTAATAAAAAATTAAATAGCAAAAACGTTTTACCACTCCCAGATGAACCTACGATAAGACAACGAATATGATAAGGTATAAGCTCTCCATTTCTTTTCTTAGCTGTTGTTTCTTCTCTCATCTCCTTTACATCCCAATTAATAGTTTTCTTACTCATTTATTATAGAGAAAATCGACTCTTTTATGATCTTATATCTTTAAGTTGTTCTCTGATCTTAAGCAACGTATATTTTATATATTAGCTATCCATTTCACCATTTAGTGTTATTATCATCTCTAACTGTTCTTTAAATGAGTTAATACAAGTGACTATGGTTTTATATTCGTCTTTTCTTTTGCGTATGTTTAACTTAGAAGACAAACCTGTTATTATAGCACTTCCAGTTGCAAGAGACGTTGTTAATATCGAGTAAATTGTTACAGGTATAAAAATATTAATAAACCCAGTTGTCGCAGAAAGTATAACTGACAAGGTGATCAAAGTGTAGTATACATATTTAACAATTCGTAGTTTTCTCTTTTTCTTCTTTAAACTGTATTCTAACTTTTGAATGACATCTTCTATTAACTTGATTACTTTCTCTCTTGGATTATCTCTACGTAAATCAAACTCATTTATTTATTATATAATAAATGGCTAAGGTAATTAAGCTAACGAGTGATACTTCTGTTTTAAAGAAGAAACTCCATTATGGATTAGACAACAGGAGCAACTATTCATGTATAGGACTAGTTGGATTTTACAGTACATATCTAACTCCAAATATAACAACAGAAAAAAACAGTTTCTCATATGGTGATAGACAAGTTTTTATAGCAGAAGAGCAATACAGCTTAAACAGTCTTAATGAATATTTAAAATCTCAATCCATCAACATAACATTATCAGATCATTTAAGAAATAGAGTTAAAATAGAAACTGATAGTAATGATGTTACAATTGGGGGTATAGGTACTGTCCTCGGGTTTAATGTTTTTGAAGTTTTAGAAAAGAACAAAACACATATTGGAAGTAAGTTGCCAAAGTTTCATCCGTTTGATATTATAAATGTTCACTGTAATATAGCAGATGGTATGTTTGTTAAAGATACAGAATACATACGTTGAGAAACAGGGATCATAGCATCATTTAAAACAGATGCCGAGTTTAAACATAGCATCATTTACGAACCTACTTATCCATTATTTTTCCCTATATCCAAAGACAAGGTTGACAATTTTGAGATAAGGATAACAGATGAGAATGATTCCTTAATTGATTTTGGTGGAGCAACAACAACTGTATTTTTACAAACTAAGATTTTCTCTTAAATAAACAGAAAGATGTGTTCTATTAAAGGTTGTATGTTTAGTGTCCCTTATAACGAACTAAAGGATTTAAATATTGATCATGTATTAACAAGGAAACAACTTATTGATAAATCTAAGAAAATTAAAGAAGGTAAAGGAATGAATTTAACTTTAACTACTGCACAAATGAAAAAGATTAAGAAAGAGCATATGGGTGGTTTTATCTTTACAATTCCAGCCATTTTAGCAGCTTTAGGAGCAGTTGGGAGGATTCGATGAGGATGAACTAGATGCACTAATTAGATTTAATTTTTATCAATATTTTCAGCATGTTAGTGAGATAGACTTAAAAGATAAAAACAATGTATATGATGTTATTGATTTTTGGATAATGTTAATACCTAAATTTTTGTACACGGAAGAAGAGTTGGAAAAGTTACGTCCAATAATTACCTTAAAGGAGTTGTTGTCAAATTATAGCTCTAGACCATTAAAATGCAGTAATTGTGGATGTAAGTCATTAACAAAAGGTAGGAGTAGATACATTTGCGATAATTGTTTTATAGCGAATTGTTTTGTTTACAGTACTAATGAAGGAATGAGAGCTTGCATAAGAAAACCATGGTATGATACTATAAAAAGATTTAAGTTGCAGTTATCTCGTTTGCAAGCTTTACAGGATAGAATTATTCCTGAAAATGTGTTCAAGGTGTTAAATGATGAATTTAGAGATATATCAAAAGATTTAATATCAACAAAAGATGTTCTAGAAGTACTAAAGAAAAACAAATACACAAAATATTATGATGATGTCTATTTAATACACCATCACTTTACCGATCAAAAACCATTAAACTTACGACATATGGAAGAAACACTTATAGACGACTTCCAAAACTTATACAAAACCTTTAAAGAACTGTATCCGAAAAGAGTATTGTTTATTAACTTGAAATGTGTATTGTACCATCTGTAGAAAAAGCACAATGTTCATGTTGATATTGATTTTAAACATTCATCTAAACAAATAGAGGTGTTAAAGAAATGTTTTGAAAAATTAGGATGGACATTTTCTGTATAATAAATGAGTATGGATATATTTGGTAATGTTAAAAATAGAAAAGGTGATGTTGATATTAGTGAAGAAAAATTAAAATTGTTGGAGAATTTAAATGATATTGTTAGCGTAAGTCAACTTAGGTCAATAGAAGCCCAATTAGAGAACGATAGAAAACGATTTGAAGATGCATTAGAAACGTTACAAGACACATACGTCAAGAAAGAAGATTTTCAAAAGGTTAGGATGGATACTACTAAATTGATTATGCAGAAAGAAACTGTACCTCTACTATATCGATTAAGAGCTAAAAACGTTAAGGAGCCAATCTTTAGAATATTTAATCTCTCTACTGGTTACAAAGGACCCCGCACTTTTCTTATGGAAAGTGGCTTTCGGCTAATGTTGTTGAAACTTCGCTGGTTGATAGTTCTTAACATGTGGATCAAAAGTCTCAATGGGCACAAAGACCGAAATCCACTCCTTCCCCCCAAAAAACCGCCTCCAATTAGCTGGGGGGGGTTGAACTGATTTCAGCATGTAAAACAATTTGTTGTTTTAATCAACTCAACAAGGACCCCAAAGAACCACATGTTAAACTATCAAACTACCCCACTTGACACAGCCCTTTGCCCCCCACATTTCCCCCCCGCGAATTACCTTACGCATGTTCCATATTATTGTAGTTTATAGTTGCGCGTATGTGTTGAAATACCTACAGTTTTGGTCTCACCGACGATATGATGGGTTTCACGTATCGCTGATTACGAATCTGAGGTGAGAGTTCTAGAATTCAAGATGGAGAATCAATATGGCGGATAAAAAACACGAAACTCCTGAATGTAGCCACAAATAGCTTTTTACTAGGGTATTTTGGGTCGTTGGTTACGAATCTGAGGTCAAAATTCTTGAATTCAAGATTGCAGATCCAATATGGTGGATAAAAACGTCGAAGCCACAAACCGTAGTAGACTAGAGTGTTTTTAGATCGCTGTTTAACTACGCAACATTCCTTGATACTTCAGCCACTATGTAGAATTATTCTGCACCCTTGCCCTTTACCAAAACCCACCACAGATATCTTAATGCTGAACGACGTTAAAATAATTCATCAATTATCTGTTCATTATTTTCATCATTTCGGTTTGCCGCATCTAATGTGGTACTTAGCAATGAGTCATCGGGATATCTAATATTCTGTAAATGTAGCCAATGATGAAGATGACCAGGATTATGATCAAAATGTTATTCAAGGTTACTACTGTACATGTCAAAGCGGTGCTCGTACATTAGGTACATGTGCGCACGTTGCAAGTGCCTTGTGGTATTTAGGTCATGCACGACATTTACAGAATATTAGATATCCCGATGACTCATTGCTAAGTACCACATTAGATGCGGCAAACCGAAATGATGAAAATAATGAACAGATAATTGATGAATTATTTTAACACCGTTCAGCATTAAGATATCTGTGGTGGGTTTTGGTAAAGGGCAAGGGTGCAGAATAATTCTACATAGTGGCTGAAGTATCAAGGAATGTTGCGTACTTAAACAGCAATCTAAAAACACTCCAGTCTACTACGATTTGTGGCTTCGACGTTTTTATCCACCATATTGGATCTGCAATCTTGAATTCAAGAATTTTGACCTCAGATTCGTAACCAACGACCCAAAATACCCTAGTAAAAAGCTTTTTGTGGCTATATTCAGGAGTTTCGTGTTTTTTATCCGCCATATTGATCCTCCATCTTGAATTCTAGAACTCTCACCTCAGATTCGTAATCAGCGATACGTGAAACCCATTATATCGTCGGTGAGACCAAAACTGTAGGTATTTCAACACATACGCGCAACTATAAACTACAGTAATATGGAACATGCGTAAGGTAATTCGCGGGGGGGGATGTGGGGGGCAAAGGGCTGTGTCAAGTGGGGTAGTTTGATAGTCTAACATGTGGTTCTTTGGGGTCCTTGTTGAGTTGATTAAAACAACAAATTGTTTTACATGCTGAAATCAATTCAATCCCCCCCAGCTACTTGGAGGCGGTTTTTTGGGGGAAAGGAGTGGATTTCGGTCATTGTGCCCATTGAGACTTTTGATCCACATGTTAAGAACTATCAACCAGCGAAGTTTCAACAACATTAGCCGAAAGCCACTTTCCATAAGAAAAGTGCGGGGTCCTTTCTCTATAATGGGAAAATAATGCACACGGAATTAAGTTTGGATAAATACTTTCTAGAGATATATTTGGGTGATACTTTGATTGAAACTTTACATTTTAAGTTTAACAAGAACGAAATAATTACAATTAAACCAAATAAAAATTCGGCTATGGAAGAAGGGCAATTATTGTTTGTTGTAATGTACATAGAAAGAGAACTTTCCTAAAGACGTATAATTTTTAGGTAATGATAGATTTTATTTTTTTCGTTAATTTTCTATACAATAAATAATGATGATGTATTGTGTTAAGTGTAAGAAATTGACAGATACGGAGAAAGATACCATTAGAATAGAACAAACAAAGAATGGAACATATCTAAAGAAAGGTATTTGTTCTGTATGTGGTGTTACTAAAACTCAATTCGTTAAAAAGCCCGATTGACTAGAAGAAGGTAAAGGTGTTAGAGAAGACATTATAGAAGAAATTCACAAACCATCTAGAAAAAACTTTGACAGATTAAACGTAGTTATAAAAGGTATTGATGATCTTAGGCAGGCTGATCTTGTTGAAATGGATAGTGGAGTATTAAAAGGTATTTCCAAATTAAATAAAGGTTATAAGTATCTGCTAACGATTATAGATGTGTTCTCGAAATATGCGTTTGCTGTTCCTGTTAAAGATGAAAGTGGTAAGAATGTTACAGAAGCATTCGAATCCATATTAAAAACGAGAAAACCTAGTAACTTACAAACAGATCAAGGTAAAGAGTTTTACAATAAAGAGTTTAAGAAGTTAATGGATGAAAATAAGATTAATCACTACTCAACCTATAGTGGTAAGAAAGCTTCTGTTGTTGAGAGATTTAATAGAACACTGAAACAAAACATGTGGAAAAGATTTACAACACAAGGGAATTACAAATGGATAGATACATTACCAACACTAGTTAAAGAGTATAATCATCAAATTCATAGAACAATTGGTTTAAAGCCTATAGAAGTTAATAAGAAAAATGAGCAAACAATATTGGAGAAAGTGTATCAAAAAGAATATAAGCGTGTTAAGCCCAAATACAAATTAGGCGATCATGTTCGTATAAGTAAATCGAAAGGGTTATTTCAGAAAGGATATACACCTAATTGGTCAACAGAAGTATTTGTTATTATTGAAGTTATTCCGTCCAATCCGCCTACATATAGAATTAAAGATTTAAAAGAAGAGGATGTACAAGGTAGATTATACGAACCAGAACTATTAAAGACGAAACATAAAGATGAATACTTGATAGAAAAGGTGTTGAGAAAGAAAGGTGATAAAGTATACGTTAAATGGTTAGGATTTGATGAATCACATAATAGTTGGGTAGATAAAAGTAATGTAGTGTAAATATAAATGTTGTCTTTTATGGCTATTATTCCATAAAAGCTAGTTTGAATGAGATAAGGGGTAACGAAACGATACCCCCATAGCTTATATTTCCAGCGCTCCTATTCCAGCTGTGGAAATTATCAAAAAAAAGTAGCAGGTGGTAACGATACTACGATCAAAAAATAACCGACTCCTCATATACGAGAGGTCGCTCTAAGTATCTAGTAAAAGGCTGATTCTAGGAACTTCAGAACTCATCTTACACAGTAAAACTAGCTGGTAACGAAAATGAAGTTAAAAATAAAGATTTTCTATATAATAAATATGAGTACTATGAATAACTCTCTTAGTTTAAATGATATTTGCTATGAACAGATCAAAGATAACTATTGGTATGGTATCTTTGGTGATTTCAAGTTGATTATAGATAAGAGTACAGGATATTTCAATGCTACTAAGTTGTGTCAGAGTGGTGGTAAGAGGTTTGATCACTGGTTATAAAATAAACACTCAAAAGAGTTATTAGATTACTACAACAAACTTCGAAGTTCCCAGGATTCTGGGAACTTCAAAAACTCATCTTACACAGTAAAACTAGCTGGTAACGAAATAAACAATCTAATATCAGGAACATATATGTATAAAAAGATATTTCTCGCTATTGCTTTATGGGTATCACAAGACTTCTATGACAAATGCTATGATATTATCGAAGACTATTTAGTTTCTAATTTTAAGCAGATTCAGGAAAACCAAGAAGAGTTGCAATCAAGAGTAGAAGAGATTGAACAAACAATGGAGAGATTAAAGATTCAAAACAAGGGCTTAAAAGAAATCGCAGCACCATATACAAACGATACTTCAAAAGATAATTGTCTAATCATATATATGAAGAACAAACCTAATGATCCTTTCCCTTATTATGCTATTCGTTGTCAGAAGAGAAGTCTATATAAGCCTCTAAATGAAGCAGAAGAAAAATATCCGAATCATGTAATAATATATGAAAAGTTTAGAGATCCTAGCAGTATTAAGCTATTCAATCTAATGCAACAAGAACTAGATATTCGTAAAGGTAAGGGTAATGAGTTTTGGACGCCACTATCAGAAGAAGAATTGATTAAAGAAATTGATTGTTTATATGATAGGTTATTATCTGATAATTAAGGTTAATATTAAATAATTAAAGTTACAACTTTTATGATATAATGATCATAAAAGATAATTAATGTTAATATCTAATAATTAAGGTTACGACTTTTATGATATAATAGTCATAAAAGGTAATTAGTTAAACATTAAACAAACCATCTGCTGTAACATCGAATGCTAAATTCAATATACCTCCTAACTCAGGATTATTATCATATTTTCTTATTGTAACTCTCCAATCTACGTAATGTCTAAATAAATATATAAACTCTACAGAGAGGTGCTGACATATTGAAATGTTATGCCAATGAACTCTGTCTTTGAACTCTGCAATAAATCCTTCTGTTAAATCTTGAAACAATGAAATTATTTCCCAATCTAATTTGTCAGCGTAATCTCTTATAAGGTTTTCTGATAATTGTTGAGTTCCAGATAAGCGTCCCCAAGAAACTTTATCTGCATGTTCTCGTATAAAGGGTTCAGAGAGTTTGTTTCTATAAGATATAGCATCAAAATCAACTTTATCTATAAACTCACTAATAAATTCTTCGGATAGGTTTTGATTATACGATACTTCCCCCCAATCAACTCTATCTGCAAATTCTCTTATAAAGTTTTCTGATAAGTCTTGGCTTGCTGAAATAACCTCCCAATCAACTTTATCTGCAAATTCTCTTATAAACTCTTCCGATAACTTTTTCCATAAACATATTTCAATCAAATTAACTTTCTGCAGATATTTGCGTATGAAGTCTTCTGTAATGTGATCATAGTTATATTCCTCCTCATAATCTTCATAACCTATAGATAACCATTGTTCATTAGTTAGTGAATCTAATATCTCATCAGAAAAATTCATAACACTTGTATAGAGAATGTTTTGTATAAGAAATGAGTTGTTTTCTTTATTGGCTTTCTTGAACAAATGATCTAACATACCTATGGAGATGCTAAAATTTATTTTGTCTTCATCATTATAACCACCAATATCTAAATATTTACATACAAATCAAATATAGGTTTGTAAGATAATATTTCCTTAGCACTAGTCATGTTTGTTTTTATTCTTAGATTTTTAAATTTATTTCATTTTTGTTAGTTTTCTATATAATAAATATGGAGAAAGAATTTGATTTATTACATGATGAACTTAAACTAATTCATGATCTTAAACTCTTAGCAGCACTACTAGAGAAGCAAATACTGTTAAAGGAAAAAGAATTATTAATAACACAGCAAAAACATCTGATTTAAGTAGTGATGATGAATATAAATATGCTAGTGATGATTATGATGATGATGATGATGATGAGTAAGTTTACAAAAATGATTTAATTTTAATATGTGTATATGTGACTTTGATGGGGTATTCCCATGAAAGTCCTGTTCTAATACAACGCGTAATATGTAGACAATGGCAGGAGTGTACAATGTTAAGTGTTGTATTAGGATATATGGGAGTAAAAATAGTATGAAAATGAACTGAAATAATCCAGCGAAGATAAAAATTGAGTAGTAGAATTTTCTATATAATAAATAAGATGAGTGATTATAGTAAATTTACTGTAATAGAGTTAAGACGACAATGTAAAGAAAAGGGAATCAAAAAATATTCCCGATTAAGAAAAGCAGAACTAATAAACCTTCTTAAACAATATGACGATGAACAAAGCAGAAGACAGATTAGAGATATATTCCCCTTTAAAGAAGAAGTATTTGAAGAACCAAGAATCAAAGTTGAATCAGTACCAATTGATGTAAAACTCAAAGAAACGACAATGAAATCAAGATTAGAAACATGGGAATTTACAACAGATTACAAACCACAAATTCCACTTGAACAATATATTACTGCAACATCTAAAGCTATATTAAACAGATTACAAATTAGCTTAAGTAAACATATTTCATTAAAAGCTAATCTTTATATAAGTTGCACATATAAAAAAGGTGAAGAAACTCAAAACTTCTATTTTAACACTGAAAACCAAGAAATATATCAATCAAGTAATTTAAAAGAAGAAATAACTAAAATGAAACAAAGATTAAGAACAAGAATGGATGAGTTCCAAGCTAGAGGTTCTGGTTGGGCTCTTATAAACATTAACTTTTTACAACTAGCAATCGCCAAATATACACCATATAGAGGATCAACATACATAGAATTACCTGATAAAATTAAAAATAAACAAGCAGTCATAAATGTAAAGAACGAAGATGAAAAATGTTTCTTATATTCAATCGCTTCTGCATTACATCCTTTTGAAAAAAATCCACAACGACCACCGAAGTATAAGCATGTTGTTATAGACTTGGAAAAAAATTAAAAGGCATCAATTATCCTGTAAAACTAAGTGACATCTCAAAAGCTGAAAAATTACTTAATATTTCTATAAATGTCTATGCATATGATAAAGACTATTCAATTTTTATACTATATCATACACAAAACAAGAAAGAAAATCATGTCAATTTATTATATATAAAAGAACAAAATGAAGATCATGTTAAAACACACTATTGTTGGATTAAGGATTTAAGCAGATTAGTATGTGCACAGTTAACAAAATGGAGAGCTCGAAAATATTTATGTGATAGATGTTTGTTATACTTTTACTCACAAGACGCTTTAAATAAACATGAGCAAGGTTGTTCGTTAAATGAACCAGTAAAAATAATAATGCCTGAAGAAGGTAAATGTGTTGAATTTAAAAACTACCAATACACAATGAAAATGCCATTTGTGATTTATGCTGATTTTGAATGTTTGTTACATAAAGTTATGGGTTGTGAAGAATGTTATCCAGATAACGAGCCATATACGAAAAAATATCAACAACATAAGCTATCTGGATTTTGTTATTATGTAGTAAAGAGCGATGGAAGTAAAACTAATCCTGTTTTGTATAGAGGTAAGAACGCTGCTACTAAATTTATAAGGTTGTTAACAAAAGAAGCCAAACACATATCGAACATATACAAACAAAATAACGAATTACCATTAACAAAAAGTCAGAGAAAAGAGTTCAATGTATCTAAATGTTGTTATTACTGTAAGCAGGAGTATACTAAAGAAAATTATAAAGTTAAGCACCACGATCATATAACAGGAAAATTTGTAGCAGCTCTATGTAATAACTGCAATTTAAAAGTTAAAGAACCAAAGTTTGTACCAGTGATCATACATAACTTAACAGGATATGACTCTCACTTGTTTATAAAAGAGCTTGGATGTAATAAAGAAGAAATAGATCTAATATCTAATAATGAAGAAAGATACATATCATTCACTAAAAAGGTTGGAACTATTAAATTGAAATTTGTAGATTCATTTAGATTTATGGCTTCTAGTTTAGACAAATTGTCATCGAACTTGAAACCTGAGCAAATGATACATACCCAACACTTTTATCCTAATCAAGAACAGTTTCAACTTGTAATAAGAAAAGATGTTTACCCATATGATTATGTTAACAATTGGGATAGGTTTAGAGAAAGAAAATTACCATTAAAGGAAGCATTCTTCAACAAGCTTATGAACACACATATAAGTGATGAAGATTATGAACATGCAAAGAAAGTATGGGAAACATTTGACATTAAGAATCTCGGACAATACCATGATTTATATTTGAAAACAGATGTATTATTGTTAGCAGATGTGTTTGGGAACTTTAGAGAAACATGTCTTGAAGCTTATAATCTTGATCCAGCTTGGTATATGACGGCACCAGGTTTAGCTTGGGATGAAATGTTAAAGATGAAAAATATATAATTAGAATTGTTGTGGGATTATGATATGGTATTAATGGTAGAGAAAGGTATAAGAGGTGGGATTAGTCAATGTTCAAAAAGATATGTGAAAGCAAACAATAAGTATATGGAAGATTACGATAAGGATAAAGAAGATTCTTACTTAATGTATCTAGATGCTAATAACTTGTATGGGTGGGCAATGAGTCAATATCTACCGTATAAGGGATTTAGATGGTTAAGTGAAGATGAGATTGAAGAAATAGATTTCACAAATATACCTGATGATTCTGATACTGGTTACATATTAGAAGTTGATCTTGAATATCCTAAAGAATTGCATGACTATCACAAAGACTACCCATTAGCTCCTCAAAATATATGTCCGCCTGGTTCAAAACAATCAAAGCTATTAACAACTTTATACGATAAGGAAAAATATGTAATTCACTATCGAAACCTAAAACAATGTCTTTCACTTGGATTAAAACTTAACAAGATACATCGAGTAATAGAGTTCGAACAATCAGATTGGCTAAATAAATATATTGATTTAAACACACAAATGAGAACGAAAGCAACAAATGATTTTGAAAAAGACTCTTATAAGCTCATGAATAATTCAGTATTTGGGAAGACTATGGAGAATATTAGAAAAAGAGTTAATATTAAACTTGTAAGTGATGAGAAAAAATACGAGAAACTTGTAGCAAAACCGAATTATAAAAGTACTACAGTTTTTACAGAAAATTTAGTAGCAGTTCACATGAACAAGTTTAAGGTGCAATTTAACAAACCGATTTATGTTGGTATGTCAATTCTAGATTTGTCAAAATATTTAATGTACGATTTCCATTATAATGTGATTAAACCAAAATATCAAGACCAAATAGAGGTATGTTATACAGATACCGATAGTTATATATACCACATCCAAACAGAAGATGTATACGAGGACATGAAAAATTATATTGGTTACTTCGACACGAGTGATTACCCTAAAGATAACAAATATAAGATACCACAGGTTAATAAGAAAATACTTGGTAAGATGAAGGATGAAATTAAAGGCACAATCATAGAAGAGTTTGTGGGTTTAATAAGTAAGATGTGTAGTATAAAAGCACCTCAAATAGATTTAACAGATAAAGACTTTAAAGGTAAGTTCGATAAAGAAAAGTGTTGTAAGAAAGCTAAAGGTGTTAGGAAGAGTGTTGTGTATAAAGAACTTACATTTAACGAATATAAGGACTGTTTGATTAGCCAAAGAGAATATTATAAGAAGATGAATTTAATTAGAAGTTATAAGCACGATTTGTACAGTATAGAAGTAAATAATTTAGCTTTAAGTTGTGTGGATGATAAGAGATGTGTTTTAAAGGATGGGATCAATACCCTACCATGGGGACATTATAAGTTAGAAGAAAAATGAAATATATATATACAATTCATTTATATAATAAATGCCTAAACAAAACATAATAAAATTAGACTATTTTCGATATTATTGCACAACATGTAAATCAATTGCAACGCAAACGAGTGACTTCTGTAGCTTTGGAAGATGTAGTAGATGTGAAAATTATGGATATGATTATATTTGTAAATGCGTAGAATAATTTAGTTGTAGTTTTAATTGTAAGTTTTTAGATGTAAGTTTTTATGATTTTAAATGTCATAAAAGCATATTCAATCTCACTTTGCGCTATCCTTCTGTATTAAAGTGTAATGGTTAGTGGTGGGTTCATAATTTTTTGGTAGTCAGGGGGTGGAGGGGGGAAATGCGCTAGTAGTGAGGTTGACTATCTACTTTTTCTTGAAATTTTAAATTCCCTGACTCTTCCAGAATACCTCGCTTCCCTCGCCACCATATTGCAAATAATACAAATCTCCTCATAAGAAAGAATAAGTAAAAGCTTCCTGTAGTTTTCTTTTTAATTTTTAACGCAGATCCTCCTTTTTGTCATTTCATTTTGTTTTATCCTTCCTTAATTTTTCATTTCTGGTCTCAAAGGGGGAGTCCGGACCCCCCTGACCCCAACTTGGCTACGTGCCTGAGTGTTGATTACAGATTTTCTCGTAGAAGAATTTCATTACACCAGAGGTGAAAAGCAGTACTGCAAAAATACATGTAATTCATATTGAGCACGATAGGAGAAAACGATCATTTCAGATTTTCCAGTGCGGGGGATTGAATAAACGATGGGTGAATATAGTACTATGAAAATTCTGTTAACTTAGATTGAGCACGCTCGGGAAATGCCGTATAGGGGATTTCGAAGCTCTAGGCCCAAGAGCCACTTCTATAATCATAACTGACTGCCATTTCAATAATGTGTTTTATGGTCTTATGTCCGTGTTCCCATCCTTTCCCTCCACATCCAACTGAATACTTGATACTTTTTCTATTCCAAATTTTTGTGCTAGTTTTCTGCTGAAACTTTGAGTTTTGTACTCTCATCCGTTTCGAGTTACTTAATTATCTAAGTTTAGGATTCCCTTTCTGTTTCGAGGTTATATGAGACGTAGACTCAAAGATTATGGTGAAATTCAATCACAACAATCGTCCAAATTTTGTAAGAGACTTCTACTGGGGAATCGAACGTGTGACTATGTGCACGAAAGGCGCGCGTGCTAGCTACTAGAACAACGGAATGACGTCACCATTTTCGAGTCTCTTCAAAATTAAGTTGTATTTACATCTTACAAGGTTTGTGTACTTGCAATGTAAGAAACAAATATAAATTAAAATTATAAGAAAATCTTAACAAAATCTTTATAAACGTTTAAGAATATGTTGAAAAGGCCAGAAATCTCTCATTCTCTCTCCTACCCATGTCGTGGTGCTATTTAAAAAGTATATTTTAAAAATAATAATAATAAAAAACTCTACAGTTGCACCAACAACTTTAGATGGCAAATAGTCTAGTTTTTCTTAATGCATAAGTTTACATCAATTAAATTTAACAGTTGTGTTCTAACTTCTTTTTAAATTGTATCAAATGTACCACTATTCGTTTTAGCACTAATGAGAACTATGGACTCGCCTTTAATATCCGTCATTTCTGATTACTTTTAGAATGTCACTCTTCCAGATTCTTCAGGGATGAACTTGAACGGCATGGAAACAGTCATTATCCATATCAGCGACTCACCCGAAAACTATGGATTCAACACGAATATCGATCATTACAATTATTTTAAAATGTCAGCTCTATCATCTCCACTCCTTGGGAAGCTGGGGGTTCCTTACCCTCCCGCGTATTCTTTTCAGATTGTAAGACATATATGTATCAAGTTTAGTTGGAATTAAACCAAGTGTTACATTTATGTAGGTAAAAATATTTTTAAATTAATGGAGGTGACTCTTGAACTGGAAGTGGCAGAAATCAACGACTTCCGGTTTAAGATTGATCAGTGTAGAGCAAAAGATGTTAGTAGAAAGCTAGAAGCTGTTTCTGAAAATCGATTAAACGTCCTAGGAATGCATATTATCTCTGTTCTTAACGTACAACTAAAACAGGAAGTGGTAGCAATTAACTATTTCCTGTTTTTAACGTTGATTGCTATGAAAAAAAACTGTAATAGATAACAAATCGCTGTTTTCCATTATCGATTAACTGTCAGTTCTCATTTCCATCTTTAACCGTATACTAAAACCGGAAGTGGTAGACATCAACCCTTTCCGGTTTCAACGTTGATCACTGCAGAGCAGAAACCGTAACCCGGTTTTCTACAATCGACTAAGAATACACATCATTTTCATCCTTTACCCTCTACTAAAACTGGAACTGGTAGATATCAACTTCTATACGGAGGTAGATAGCAAGATGCAGTTTTCTGCAATCAATTAAGCATAGCAAGAATATAATTGTGTTACCAATCCAATCCCTCTATTAACACCGGAAGTGGTATAAATCTACTATCACTTAGTATTTCATTATTAATTAAGAAAACATTGTGTGAGCCTCCTTAGTGTCTTCATCAATTTATTCAATACAAGAATTCGTTTCGCTGAAGTCTTTGCCCTCAGACCCGATCTAACGCTTTGCATCTCAAACCTGCAATCATCAGTGTTTGCGCGGCTTGCGGCTTACACTTGATTGTTACCAAAGAAACCCCACAACATCACAGAACCACATCCGTGTTTTATCATTGGCAAAATACACGATGAAAGCAGGCTTTCGACATTGGAGCGACACCCGAAAACCCTGCGTCTATTACTTAAGAGTTCAAACTTTGATTTGTCAGTAAATAAGCACTTGTTCCACTGCTCTGGCCCCCACTTTGCAAATTTTCTTGCCCACAGCAATCTCTTCTTTTTGTTTTGAGGGCGCAAGAGCGGTTTCCTACTTGCCACACGACCGTTTAGTCCCGCATTAACTAACTGCGTCCGGACAGTTTCATAGCTGATCGGCTTTTTGCGATTTTCGTTTACTTGAGCTTGTATTTGGGACACCGTTTTCAATCTGTCGCGTTTGCTTGTCACTATAATGTACTTGTCCTCCCTTGAAGTAGTAGCTCTAGGCCTTCCAGATCTTGCTTGAGAGCGATTTTCCCCTGTTTCAGCAAATCGTTTTAAAGTATCATGCACTGTAGTATGGGGTATTTTCACTTTTGCGGCTATTTCCCGTATTGTATAGCCTTCTTCACGTAAAGTAACTATTTTTGCTCTCGTTTTAATGCCCAATTCCCTTTTCGTACGGGGCATTATGCTGACTAATAGGGAACACTTTACACATCACGTCAACACACACACAACAACAACTAGCGTGCAATAGACAACTCCCAACAGTGAGAACTGAGAGAGAAGTATACAGAGCAGCTTGAGAGACATCTACGAGGCATTTATTGTGTGTTTGACCTTCAATGTGCAGTGTATTGGCCGTCTTGTATCGCACGCGTACGTAATGCACCGTCACAATGGCGCGATATTTAAGTTTATTTTTCTTAATTCATCCACAACAGGTCAAGACCTTTTCTCCCCTTGGGTTCTAAAATGTTTCAAGTTTAATTTGTGAGCAAATTGTAATGCAATCTTATGTTACATTTTGATTTTTTCTTATTTCGTGTTTGTCCGGAAACTTTTCGGGGGTAGTGTACATACTAACATTATAAGAAATTCCGGGCAAATTCATTATCAAATTATATTCTTACAACAACATACTTATAGACATGAGAGTACGTACCTACTAACATTACGATATTACAAGTTCCACTACATGATCCTAATAATAAAAAAAATCTTAAAGAGGATCATGTTATATTTTCTGAAGTGGTTTGTTAACCAAAAGTTCTAGTATATTTATTTCACTTCCGATTTGAGTAGAGGGATTACTGTCGAGTTGGAATATACTCTTGGAGCACTTAATGAATTACCTAAAAAGCCTTCTCGCTATCCATTCTATAACGCTCAATGCTATAACCGGAAGCGATTGATTTCTGCCACTTCAAGTTTTAGTAGAAAGATTAGAGTGGAGATAGAATATATTATTGGGCCACTTAATTGATTTCAGAAAAAATATTTTCGCTATTAATCATCGTTTAAATCTGTTGTGATCAATACTAAAATGGGAAGTAGTTGAATTTTGTTACTTCCGATTTGATTAGCAGTTTAAAAGAAAAGACGATATTTATTCCCACAATGCTAAATTCATTCTTAAAACAGCATCTTCTCATCTCACTATGTAGATTAATTTGAAGCCAGAAATCGTAGTTAATTTCTATCTCTTCCGGTTTTACCACAATGTTAAGGATGAAGCTGAAAGTTATCCGTGATACCCTTTATCGATTGCCGAAAACTGCTTCTTATTATTTATTACCATTTCCGCTCTATAGTGATCAACGTTAAAATCGGAAATTACTCATTTCTACCACTTCCAGTTGGCGAATCACCCCTATTAACAAACTCCCTCGAGAGGAATCACTCTACTTATTTATTTCAAAAAGCAGAATTTAAAAAATTCCCATTCTTCCAAAGTTATCGTGTGAAGTAACGGCCGCATGTATATACGTACTAATATTGATAAGTTCCACTACGCAATCCCAATTAATACTTCATATACCCCCGCCACACACACATACTAACATATGTACACACGGAAGTATACCTGGTATAATCCACACGTTTACCGGAAACTAGAAACACAAACACAGAGAGAGAGAGAGAAAGAGAGAGAGATTGAGAGAGAGAGAGAGAGAGAGAGAGAGAAAATCTTATTGTACCTTTATACTGAATGCACCATTACTCACAAAATCAATTAAAAAAGAAAAAAGAAAAATGTTGTAAATGAAACTTTCAAAGATTGGTATCACTGCTGCGTGTAACACATGAAATTGTTTCATAATGATTGATTCGTAATATGATGTATATGGGTTTCTTAATGGTAGTATAACAAAAGTGCCTCCAAATTGACCACAAAATAAAAAGTGAAATTTATTTCTCAAATTTTGTATCGAAGTCGGTGGGCATTATGGAAAAAGTCTACAATAACAATATATGGAAATAAATTTTAATATACTTCATGTTTTCCAGTAGGTGCGAGAAAGCTTCGAATTGTGTTTGGTGTCACAATCATTAAAGAAAAGAAAATGAAAGTAACTGTTTTTTTTTCTTCATCACCCTTAAACCACCCGACCGATCTCGATTAAAATTTCAACTTGGTTGAGGTTCGGACCTAAGATAGCATTTATCTATTTACCTTGACGATATAACTTAGGGTTGAGAGGAGGGAGAAGTTAATAGGAATAAATAAAACTTGGTAACTTGTAAAACAAAGATCAATCTCGATCAAATTTTTAACAAGGTGAGATTCGGGCCTGAGATGGTTTTCCTCATTTCACTTTCACGGGAAAACTTGGGGAGAGGAATAGGAAAGAGAGATATATAAAAATGAATAAAACATAATGACTCTTAAACCAACAAACCAATCTCGATCAAATTTTTAACCTAGATGAAGTTCGAATCTGAGATGAGGAGGGGGAGCGACATTTAAAAAAGATCAAAAAATGACCGGTATTAGTGGCGAATCTATAATTTTTAGAGTCACTGAGATTAACAATGACATATGTGATGCTGTTTAAGTCCAAAAAAAAGCCCCGTAACTTGGAGGAGAGGAGACATGTAAAAAAGATCGAAATTACCAATATCAGTTTCAAAATCATAGTTTTCTGGCTCGCTGAGATGAACAATGGCACTGCAAATGCCGTGCCCCACAACATAGAGTGGGTAGAGAATATTTAAAACGCATTAAAAATGACCGATATCAAAGAGCGTTTTAGTAATACTAAACAATGACTGAGAAACAGAACATATTACTTTTATTCTTCAATTTAACCCAACGAAGCAGGTACCTGTTTCTAATAATAATAATAATAATAATAATAATAATAATAATAATAATAATAATAATAATAATAATAATAATAAATGTTCATATTCACAATATAGTTGTCTATTATTTTTTATTATTATTATTATTATTATTATTATTATTATTATTATTATTATTATTCATGTACTTTTGAACGTACACGGCGAAATTACTGCAAAATACGTTTTATTTCTCTATTTTTCCTGGATTACATGTTTTCCCTTTATTATTGGGCACTCATTTCTCTCTAGGCCGTCGAATAAATTAATTTCGTTGTGCAATTTGGTGCAAATAACGTTGCAGGAAGAAGCCGGTTCGTTCCAAAGATCAGGGTTAAAGTACGTAATATTAGGCTTGCAATTTCAAGTGGTGGGATAGTGTAGGGGTAAATTAATGGCCTTATGAATAATACAGCTTTCTAACATGGGTTAAGGTCCCTTCACGCCAGAGTTAATTTTTTTACAAAGTGATTGTGAAAAATCGAATTATCATACTGGACAAGCAATACGTAAGAATTTGGAAGCAAACGCCTATATCATGATACAAACCATTTACGAATGTTGGTTGGGAAAGGGCAAGGGAATTACCAGGACATTCTACAG
This sequence comes from Thermobia domestica, assembly GCF_964235325.1. Classification (NCBI taxonomy): domain Eukaryota; kingdom Metazoa; phylum Arthropoda; class Insecta; order Zygentoma; family Lepismatidae; genus Thermobia; species Thermobia domestica. The sequence continues at coordinate 307,032,113 of NC_137455.1, forward strand.
ATATCATTGATCTGCCGTATACACTTTTCCTGTTATCGTTCTCAGAAAGAAACGCTATTCAATTTGTTAGACAAAGTTTGGCTAGAGGAACCGGTGGTGTAGCGGTAGCGTGCTAGACTTCCAAATGGAAAATCTTGGTTCGATTCCCCATCAGGTAGTATGATTTTTTCGTATAAAATAATGGCTGCAAACAGAGATTTATGTTCTGTTGGAGAACTAACAAAGCATCGCTAGCTGTAATTCGATTAAACGGTGTCTGCGTTCTACATCCTACATTACAATGATAAGTATGCTTCATATTTATATTCGCCTCCCACTCTCTTTCTTGAAGTTTTCCTATCCTGTCTTGGCATGTTTCACTTCTCCTGTTCTCTATCTTTCACAAGAACATGCATTTCATGCACTTCATGTTCCAAAGTTAAAACGAAGCAAGAGCGCGATATACCTGGTCTGGAAAATCTAATTAACTGGGAATTTCGGTGTCGTGTTTTACGTGCCAGTCCTGCTTATCTCTAACAGAAATGCTGTTAAATGCAAGGGAATAATTAAGATCTCTTTTATATCCTCTGGGTTACCGAGTCTCAGTCGAGTTGTCGGGTCACTACGGATTTGAATCTTTGACCCAGTGGTGGTCTATAACCTATCCAACATCACCCGACTTACACGATGATCCGTTTGAGCTCTTACCGTGCTCATTCTAAATGTGCAAATTACGTTATATCCGGAAGAGATGAATTCAATGCTAGATGTTCGTAACAGATACATCTTCGGAAAAGACTAGAAAATGGTAACCTCCTTGGTTATTTGAAAACAAAATTTTATTTATACCAGTTCGACAGAAAATTTGTTTCCATCCTATAATTCAATGCGTTTTATTCACGTTTAAATTTGAAACATGCCACATCTGTGAGGAACATAAACTTTTTCTTTCTAACTTTTCTAACTTTTCATTACGATACATTTCGGACTTTTAATATAGGGTATTTCTGATAGAAATTTAGCAATAAAATAGCACTCTTGAATTATCTCTTTCTTTCTTTCTTTCTTCTTTTCTTTTCTTTTTTTTTTGTTCAGTTTGCATTAGTACTCTGAAATGGATGATATGGCCTACGCTATATATCTACGTCCAATGGAAACTATCGAATTTGCAATTGAATCACGCGGAACAAAAACATGTTTATTAAACTTATGTCATTATCCTAGATGTGTCTCGATGATATACAGTTCTAGTGGAAATTGAGTATGCTAACCATTATGAAAATGACATAATGAATGTTTAAAGTTTTCTCTATATATTCGAATAGTTATGAAAAACTATGTGAAAACAAGCGTTATTTCTATATTACTGTTGGATTTCTGGAAACGGAACTTTATAATGTTACGTTCTTTTCTTAGTACGTTTGAATTCCACAGTTTCATATGTTCTCCCTTTTCCTTTTCTTCTTCTCTTCTCCTCTTCTCTCTCTCTCTCTCTCTCTGTCTCTCCCTGTCTGCCTCATTTCTGAATCTCTGTGTAATAGATATTCGTTGGATTCAATTTTTCATTGTGTGTGTTCCAGATTCTCATTACATCAACCTATGAATCTTGTTTCGTCTCGGTTTTGTTATTTCAGTTTATCGAAAATAATGCATGTGTAGTTTGAAATTAGAATTGCGCTCATGTTGTTAACTAATTTTAGTGTGGGAGAAAAGAAAGTAAGAGGTCTCTTTACTTGAAACGATTATGGGATACGAATGTGTATATTGGGTGGCCTAAATGCACGGCGTTAGCTGTCGCAATTTTTGGATGCAGAGTGTCCAAGGGATTATAGTAAAATAGAACAGTTGTACGTATATTACGTTCCCCAATAACTTCTGGTAAGCCTACAACTTTTCTATTTTTATGTAATCCCTCATGCATTTTTAAGGCTTCATTATGATTCACTTTATAAGGTGTTGAAATAAGTATTGAATAAAGAGGTTCATACTTCCCGATTCTTTTTTTTTTTTTTAGGATGTCCACAATAACATAAAGAACTCATATGGTTTTGATATGTATTATGTATATGTTCTTTGACGATTGCTCGTAAAACCTACGCTTGTTATTAAAATTCGTGAAGCATGAGTCGTGAATTTACTGGAAGTAACAAATTTAAAAAAGTTAGCATTTGAAACTATCGATTGATTGAGATAAAGCCTTTCAAAGGCTTTCAGTATTTGGAAAACATTTGGAGTATTAATTCCAGTTAGAACTGGGTACAGACAGCACGAACTTGTGCTTTGCGATCTTGTGCTCTTATTGCAAATGGTCGATAAATATAAGAATCTATGTGGCAGATACAATAGTTCTGACATAGCAAGTATTTTGATTACCACTACCATAAGTATTTGTAAGTCTGGATGATGGAACTCCATTAGATTGGATTTAGTATCTTTGCTGGTCTTGACAGATCCAACTCACTTTACCACTAACATTTCAAGACTCCAATGGCATTTCGTAAGCCTGTAAAGCGTTGTAACAAGCTGTAGCTGCGGAGGTAATATACGAAAGATCTACATTTCAAAATAAATATCTATTGCTTGGAGTGTATTGTTCAATGAGTGCCATATATCAAAGAAATTAAAACTCTTTTCATGTAAAGAGTATTATTTGAGTACATACTACATAGCAGAAAAAAGGAAAAAACTGATTATACATGAGTTAGAAAGTGCCTGAAATAAACTGAAAATATCATATCTGGAACAACTGAAAGAAGTAAGCATTAAACCTTTGTTTCCATTCATGGTCCCATTCCAATGTACTCTTATACGAATATCTCTTCCTTTCTCCGTTGATAAAACTCTGCTTATGTCATTGAGTAAAAACTAAAATTTAAATGAAACGCTTTATAATGTTTGAACCTATCGGGATTAAAATCCGGGTGTACTTCGTCGAAATCCCGCAGTAAAGACTTGCTTACGACGATCAATGAATTAATGTTGCACAAAAGCTGTCAGCATGTTAAAACCCTTTTATGTGAGACTATACCAAAGACTAAGGCAAATGTGAAGAAATGATAATTACTTGAGTTACTCATAATTTCCTTGAACTGAGAAACAAACCTTCCTCAAACAAAAATAGTTTCGAAACGTTCTTCAAGTTGCAACTTAAGATAGATACTGTGGTCTGTAGGATAATTTCTTAATACTATTCATCTGTTCTCGGCCTTTGGCGCCGTTGCTACTCCATATTTGAAGGTCTCCTTATATCATCTGAATAAATAATAAACGTGAGTAGCCGTCCCTAACTCCAAGTGTGCCAAAGTTTTTTTCTTCATTACATCTTAATATTTCGTCTTTCACTTGTGAGACTGAACAACACTGAAAGCAGTTATAGAAGCGGTTACTGTAACTATGTTGAAATGTTTATGTCTTGCTGTGTTGTTTAAACTGGCCATTGAGGAATATCTTCATCTAGTGTTGTGATAGGTAGAAAGGGTTATGAGGTCTTTCCTCCTGCTGTCTTAGATCCTCTGGCTGACTGGGATACTGCTCTCAACCGGTCGGGTCGGCTTTACCCATGACCCGGATTGACTGACTCGACCCGACAGAGTGACCCAACCCGACAACCCCACTCGAGATGACCCAAACCGAATAACCCGACCTGAACTGACCGGATTGACCGACCCCACAACTCGACCCGAATAACTCGACCGGACAACCAGACCCGAGCTGATCAGATTGACCCGACACGACAATCCCATCCGAAGGGACTTGAGTGACCCGATAATACAATCTGATCCGAAATGACCTGACCCAAGAACCGACCCGAGCTGACCCGAGTGACCTGACCTGACAATCTAACCCATTTGAGAGAACTAGAACATTACAAAGCTTCCACCAGAAATTAAATGCTGGCCAATTCTTATGCATAAACCATTGATTCGGCTTTCTTATTTGTAGTATAATTATCCTTCTCCTCCTCCTCCTTCTCAATGTTCTGCCATCAATGACAGGCCAGTTTCCGTTACCTAGGTAAGAAGCTTCCATTTTTGAATTTTTCGCTAATATCTTCCTCGCCGCAACCCAACATAATGTACGACTCTCCTTATTACAATCTACCAATTGCAACCTACTTACACACTTTCGCTCTCCTGATATCACCCAGATAATTACATCTCTCAGAATGCAATCCCTTAGGAAGATCGAAACTTGTGATCCGTCAATTTTCTCGTCTCCTTATATCGTCCAATATTGCTCTCGTCTCTTACATTTTCCCGACATTTCCTAATTTGTTTTCCTCTTCACCCTGCTACCTTCTCTATTTTCCTCCACATCCAAATTTCCAAGGCTAAAATTTAGGCAATGAACTTCGAAAGTCAAAATAAAATTTGAAGTGCTGAAGACAACATGATTTTCTAGTAAGGAATATATTTAGAACTTTTTAAATAATTTTTGCTGTGTAATAAAGTATAAACAAAAAATTCATCGCGTTAACATTCCGGTTTTTCTATTTTTAAAAAGCGTTGGTGTCTGATAGAATCGTAAGGAACTACTTTGACTGAAGTATCATATTCTGCAGAAAATTACCTTTCATTTTTTCTTGATTAATTTATCTAGAAGATATATGCAACGTTATATAAAATCAGCTAGTAATTTATTGCTGAGAAAGTCAAATCACTACCGCAATAATAATAATAATAATAATAATAATAATAATAATAATAATAATAATAATAATAATAATAATAATAATAATAATAATAATAATATAAAGGTGACCAAGAAAGTTCTGTCTCCTTTTGTGGAGGTCTGTGTTCAATTGGCCTTCACACCGTGAAAAATGAAATGAAATCTTTGGGTTTTATGTCCCACGTTTATGCCGGTTCGGCTAAAGGAAACGGTGATTATGAGAAATGAGGAAACTGATGGAATGAAGAAACAGGGAGGAAATGGGAGAACCCCGAGAAAACCAGCGAGCACGGTGTTTGCCCACAAGAAAGTCAACATGGCGCGAGCTGGGATCGAACCAGGGACCCCAAGCAGCGTGAGTGAACGCTCTACCAATGAGCCACCGCGCCTCCTCCCCTCACACCGTGAGTTTAATGTGAAAGGAGATAAGGCGAAGGTCAGTTGTTAGACGAGACGAGACGACACAGAATTTACGTGAAGTGGTACCAGACGAGACAGAGCCCTTTCAATAGATACACATGCACTTTTCGAGACGAGACTTCCTTCACAACATATTATCGAGACGAGAATGCCCCAAACCTGGTCTCGTGAGCAAGAATAGTGGGTATATCCAACATACTACCTGGTTGTGGCTGTTCAGTTACACCCTGAACGCGCGTAAGAACAGAGTGAACGTGGGACCTTCACAGAGCGTCATAAGGGTTTGTTTGCCGTACGAGTTCAAACTGGGGCAAAACGCTGCTCCACGGGGCGAAAGATATGCCAGGACTTTGGTGACGGTGTCGTGACTACATGGACAGCAGCTGTGGTTTAACAAGTTTAAGGTCGGTGAACAAAACACTTAAAGAAGCACCATGTGCCGGAAGGCAAACAGATGTTCGGAATAAAGATTTTCAGGCAGCAATTGAGGCGAAGACAGACATGTGAGGAATTGGTAATACAATTCAGTGTGAATGGAGAAACCATTCGTCACCACCACCATCAACTTGGGAAGCACTGCGAGTTCGGTTGATGGGTCCTATGTGATTTGCCTTCGGGTAGAAAGGAAAACGAGCAGACACCTGCGTTTCTTTGGTATCTCGTCTGAGGAAGGAGCCATTTATGGAAAGGGTGTTGACATGTGATGGGAAGTGGGTCCTGCACGAAGCTCCACGGCGCCGTCACCGTTGGTTAGCATCCCATGAACCGGTTCAAAAACAGCCCAAACCAGAAATACACCAGAATAAGGTTCTCCTGTGCATTTTGTGGAGTGCTTGGGAACTGCTACTAGCTGGTCAGAGCATCAATGCAACTGTGTACTGCCAGCAGTTGAGCCCTGTTCAAGACAAACTCAAAGCTTTGGATCCAGCACTTCTGAATCGCAAAGATGTCCTCCTGTTACAGGACAACGCTAAGCCCCACGTGACTAATATGAACTAGGACACCATTCTGCCCTTTGGATGGGAAACACTATTGGATCCGCCATATTCCTCGAACATTGCACCGTCCGTTTATCACCTGCTCCAATCCTTGGACAATACTTTTAGAGAACGCCAGTTCAAATCGCTAGTAGAGGTGCAATATGCACTTAATACCATCTTCGATTCACGTCCCCCGAAGTTCTACTGCGATGGAATCAATAGCCTTCCAGAACGTTGGCACAAGGTCATCGATGCTGATGGAGGCTATTTTTGATATACTAGGTACGTCTTAGGTTACATATTAATGTTCGAAGGTGGTGGGTGAAAAGCGACAGAACTATCTTGGTCACTCTTAAAATAATAATAATAATAATAATAATAATAATAATAATAATAATAATAATAATAATAATAATAATAATAATAATAATAATAATGTGTCCTCCCCAAAGACAGATGTTTGACCCGACGGCCCATGGGTGTTTATTCCAGCTCGTACGAAATAAGTTTTCTGGTGGACAAACACCGTGTGTATGAGTTTTCTCAGTCTTCTCCCACTTTCTCCCACTTTCTTCATTCAACCACATCAATTATTTCTCATCATGACTGTCTCTGTTGGTGTTTGTGCATAACGTGGGACGTTAACTAGATATTTCATTTCAATTTCACTTAATGTCATATTTAACTTGGCATAAAAACACAGAAAGGAATATAGTCAGTCGTAATATGAATTACAATTACCGCACCAATTAGTTAATATAGGATCAAATTAAAATTTTATTACTATTTCAACTACCATTAGTCTCAATTTTCATTCATTCCCCAACTTTGAATTGAATTCTACAACAAAGCTTCTTATAGTATTTCAAAATAAGTGAAGAATGTGATGACCCGAGCTGACCCGACTGACCCGACCCGAGCTAACCCGGCTGACATGACCCGTCAACCCGATCCGAGTTGCCTGAACCGACAACCCGACCCGAGCTGACCCGACCCATTATCCCCACATTAGTGGCCTGACCCGACAACCCGAACCGAGTTGACCCGACTAAGCCGACCCGTTTCAGAGCGCTACTGTGAAGTGTGTTCAAATTGGAATTCAAATTTTTATTTTCTTAATTTCATTTATTTTTTTTTTATTTTCTTAATTCACATCTACTTTTTTTTTAATATGCATACTGGCATCAAAGTGTAAAATGGCACTTCGTGATATTAGTGGTATATATATCCGATAATTGTCAAAAATGCAAACAACCTATTTAAAGCAGACAAAATATTCTGAAGTGCTCAAGTAACAGCCATCTAACATTTGTGGAACTACTTACGAATGACGTAGCTTTATACAATATTTCATTCGTGATTCTCAATATTGGTGTGATTTTAGATATTATTCTTTCTACATTTACCATATATTTGTATTTTTCTTATTTCATTAAATGTTTTTTAATGTGTAGCTATTTTCTTTACTTGTGTAACATATCCTTTTATGTTGGTTACCTCCCTTTCGTTTAAACACTGTATATGTATTTGTGAGGTGAATGCATTTTAAAACAGTGGCGTGGTGCTTCAGTGGTAGAGCGTTCACTTCCGGTGCTTGGTGTCCCTGGTTCGATCCCAGCTCGTGCCGTGTGAAATTTCTGGAGGAAAAATACCATGCTCGTGGGTTTTCTCGGGGCTCTCCCGTCTCCTCCCATTTCCTTCACTCCACCATTTTTACTCATCATCACCGTATCATTTAGCCTAACCGTCATATACGTGGTAAGTAAAACTTAAATATTATATTTCCTTCTTTTCTCCTTTTTTCATTTTAAAACACTGTGTGGATGGGGTTAAATGCTGGGACAAGGTTACTAAACTTCCAGTTTTAAACTTAAAGAAAGTCATAAATACGCGCAAATACGTTTTTAATAACCTCCAAAGCATACATGATGTTCTATAAAATTCCATTTTAGTGTTTAATTAATATTCAGAAAAAATGTACATGAAAGGGGGGAAAACGTTCTACCTCAATTATACGAACATTCCAACTGCAAGAAATAGAGACGATTGCAAATTCTGTTAAAAAATAAAAAAAACAGTAAAAAATATGTATTTTTAACGAAAATATTCATTTAACATTTACTTAAATTTTAGGGGTACAGGGATTAATTCAATATTTGAATGTTTTCCAATTTAAGAGTGAGGATTATGTAAAAAAAAAACGTTCACTAAATGCGTGCACAGTATTAGTTTGAAATTGAATAATATTAACAAAAGTTATCATTGAACACACTTTGTTATCAAAATGCTCGGACACCTCCCAAAACATAGGATTTTCATATTTGATGCATTGCGCTGCCATCTGCTGCGAGATATTCATTATCAGCGACCTCAGTAGTCATTAGACATCATAAGAAAGCAGAATGGGGCGCTCCGCGGAACTCACGGACTTCGAACGTGATCAGGTGATAGGATGTAACACTGTCAGAAGTCTATACGCAACATTTTCACACTCCTGAACATCCCTAGGTCCACTGTGTCTGATGTGAAAGTGAAGTGGAAACGTGAAGGGACACATATGGCAGAAAAGCGTACATGCCGACCTCGTCTGTTGACTCTCCACTCCAAGTACTATTACAGTTAGGTGTGAGCTGAGAAAACTTGGATTTCATAATCGATTGGTTGCTCATAAGCCAAACATCACGCAGGTAAATACCAAACGACGCCTCGCTTGGTGTAAGGAGCGTAAACATTGAACGATTGAACAGTGGGAAAACGTTGTGTGGAGTGACAAATCACGGTACCCAATGTGGCGATCCGATGGCAGGGTGTGTCTATGGCGAATGCCCGGTGAACGTCATGCGTCAGCGTGTGTAGTGCCAACAGTAAAATTCCGAGGTGGTGTTGTTATGGTGTGGTCATGTTTTCCTTGGAGGGGGCTTGCACCCCTTGTCGTTTTGCGTGTCACTCTCACAGCGCAGGCCTAAATTGATGTTTAAGCACCTTCTTGCTTCCCACTGTTGAAGAGCAATTCGGGGATGGCGATTGCATCTTTGAACACGATCGAGCACCTGTTCATACTTCACGGCCTGTGGCGGAGTGGTTACACAACAATAACATTCCTGTAGTAGAGTGGCCTGCACAAAGTAATGACTTATATCCTATAGAACACCTTTGTAATGTTTTGGAACGCCAGCTTCGTGAAATTCATCATCGACCTATATCGATACTTCTCCTCATTTCAGCACTCCATGAAGAATGGGATTCCGTTCCCCAAGAAACCTACCAGCACCTGATTGGAAGTATACCTGCGAGAGTGGAAGCTGTCATCAATTCTAAGGGAGGGCCATCACCATATTCAATTCCAGAAATACCGATGGAGAGCGCCATGAATTTGTAGGTCATTTTCAGCCCGGTGTCCGGATACTTTTGATCATATAATGTATTTTTGTAACACCAAGAAATGTATTTCGCATTTTTGTTCTGGATGGATTTTAGTTCCAAGCAATAAGAATAATATTGAGGTTTCAAATACTTATACAGTATATCATGGTTCATGATAACTTAATAATACTGTATTACCAAATATATTATGGATCATGTTTGTTTATATCTGGGACCAAGTGTAATCTATATTGCATTAGGAAGCTAATAAAACTGTTTTTATTCCTTGTTTCAGTCTCAAGCAAAGGAATTAAGGAAAGGAATCAACTTTAAAATATACAACATTGTATCAAAACAGAATGAGTTTTTTTCTAGAAATTATCGATTTTTCTAGAAATCGCGGGAAGCACAACTACGTTATTGGTTTTATTAATTTCAGCAAATAAAGAACGAATATGTGTGACGCATCAGATTAAGTTTACTACGTGTTACAGCAAAGTCGAACAGCTAAAATGGAATTATCGTGGATGCTTTTAATTTGGACAGGTGAAAGTATCACGTAATAGAGTTAAATTCATTCCTCATTCTTGACTACTTTTAATCCCAACCGCTGGAGAATTTCAAAAATAATAAAAGAAAATGTTTATCACATTATAACACAATCGAAGAATTTTAGAAAATTTATCCTGGAACTCGGAAAAATTTGATTGTATTCGATTGAGTTGTGAGGTAACCTACTGTAACACATGGACCTATAGCGTAACGTGGAATCCGGACATCATGAGCTCCTGTCATGATTCGAACCCAGAGTTTCCTGCCAAACCCTTAAGCTAACCGCTAAGCTCCAAGGGATGTACGGAACTCTAAAAGAAGTCGGAGGAAGTGCTAGAATAGTAATCGAATAACTCTCTCCACAGGAGATGATTGGAAAGTCTCGAACAATATATTACATGCACTGCTAAAGACGAAGATTTTTAACACAGGACAGCTGAATTCTTGGGAGATTTCAACTTTAAGTTGTGATGACATTTCCAATGACATAAATGAAATAAAGGTTAAGTTATTTTAATGAAAAATTGCAAATGTAAATTTACAACAAGGGTGGGTTTTAAATTCTTCATATTTAATGGATGGGAACCCCAAAACTAAAGAAATATTTTTGAAACTGGAAGAAACACATATTACAAACTCCATTAAAATTGAATAACTGTTGTAATAGTTATCATGGAACATACGGGCAGATGGACAGACGCAAAAATATCAATCGATTCGAATAGAAGAAACTTCGCGAGTGTTAGCTTCAACGATTATAGTTTTATTCCCAAGCAATTAGGTTTCCCAATTTCGTGTTGCATGATGTTTTATGAAACCACGAAATGCATTTCGTAGTAATGGTGGGTTGATTTGAAAATGGAAGGAATAATTGTTTTAGACACGCGACTTTATACCCTAAAAAGCAATAACACGTTTCACCATGTTATTCCACTTCTTGATAAAAAGATAATTATAGTGCATTATAATTATCCCTTTATAATTATACTGCATTAAGATGGTAACTATTTTGTCGTGTCTCTTTATCAGGTAATGACAAGTAAACAACATACACATTTCTTACACTTTTCGTATTGTAATTGTATAGAACATCGAGAAGAAAGCCCTTAGCAGCAAGTGCCTTAGTGAGAATCTTGGAGATATAGTAGAGATTATTAATATTGTTGAAGACTGTTTCAATCACGTAAGTAGAAGAATAAGCTCAAATGACATTTTCCTAAATATTACCGTAAAGACAAATAACACATTGGCCGCTTCTTTCAAAAAGTATGTCTTAAAGTGTGTGTCCCACGCTGATCTTAAAATGTTCAGTACTTTTTAAAAAGAAAAAATAATATTCTTACATACACTGTTAAACAAAACTTAATCAACCCAAAAAATATGGATTAAGTTATATGCGGGAGCATTAAACACTGGTAAGAGGCATGCACGTACAGAAAAAGTCACGTAGCAATGTCGCAAAAGCGGTGATCAGTTCTTTTTTTCCTCGAGGCGTACACGACAGCCAAGTTACCCGATGTTGCAAGCAATAAGTTTTTGTTCCTGTGTGGGATATCAAGCGTAAATACCTTGCAATGACTGGTATACGACATTTGAGTGACATTGACCATGGGCGAATAACACTAGTCAACAAATTTTAAGTTTTTTTCTGCCACACGAGAGAAAACACCTAATCTTAAAGGAACTTTTGCCGCTGAATTAGAATCTGCAATCCATTTTTCTCTATCACGCACAGTTTTTCCGTGACAGAGGGATTTTCGGGAAATTTCCCCCAAAATTTCACTTTTTCTTAATTTTGTTACCTCTAGCTCGGGTACCCTTAGGCTTGTAAACATACAAATTATATTCTAGGTTAGCTTGATTTATACTTAGTAAACCCTGTAAGTTCCATCTAAATCACATCGTTCTTCATTGAGAAATAACTATATTTCTATAAATAAATGCTATGTATACTGTCCATTTTACCATATACAATACGTGCAGTAAAATCACATGTAACTTCCACGGGAATTACAATATGAGCAAGATTTATACTTCATTGGATTTGTAATGAACCATACTTTACAATGATGTATACACCATGTCTGTCATTTTTATAAGAGGGAAATTGTAGAGGAATTTTTCGGGAAATTCCTTAAGAAAAGTAGATTTTTTGTCTCATGTCATTGTTCATATAGTGATACAGAAGCGGGAATTGCGCCAGAATATAGATTTATATCAATTCAATAAATCAATAGCTCACTAGGACACAAGGTTTTTCCACATGAAAGAAAACATCTGATCCTAAAGGAACTTTGGTCGCTGAATTCGAAAGTGCAATCCGTTTTTCTCCATCACCCACAGTTTCTTGCGTGACAAGAGGAGGGGGCTGAGAAATTCCCTCAAAATATACCTTTTTTCCAAATTTTCGGATCACTGGCCCTTGAAATATAAACACAAAAATGACACCATATAAAACTTTGATTTATACTTAAGAAACCTCGCAAGTTTCAGAAAAATCGCATTATTATTTCTAGAGAAATAAATGTAGCTGCATGTATGTTGTTTGTACTACTTATTTTAAGACGTGATGTTGCGTTCTTTGCACCGAAAGAAAAAAAATACAATTTCATTTACCCATACAGGCACAAATACGAAAAATGAAAGTATACGACATGGAGTAAGACGTCTGTGGTTTTCTACCACCTGGCATGTGATTGCATTGATACAGCTGTACAACAACACGTGTTTAGCCGATGCAATAAAGCTGCGCAAAATCGGACTCTAGTGATAAAATATCAGGTCCATGGCAAATAGATAAGGAAGTGTTGTATAACTGCATGCATATTGTAGGTTTAGTTTTAATTTGGATTTACCTGTGACAAGTGATCGTAAGTGCGTGTGCGTGTTTGTTTTCTTTCTCCGCTATGAAGAGATCGCGGCGTACGTGTATAAACTCCCCGAACACTTTCTGTTACGTGTGTGGAAAATATACTGTGAAAAGTCAGCGCCGTGCATTTACAGAAACGTTAAAACAAGCTTATTATAGCTATTTTAGGTGTCATGTGGGTGATCAAGACAAAGTGTGTGCTCCCCAGGTGTGCTGTGTAACATGCTATTCTACTCTTATTAAGTGGAAAAGTGGCGATAAAACTCGACCTATGCCTTTTGCGGTGCCAATGGTCTGACGTGAACCAACCAGTCATGCTGAAGACTGTTATTTCTGTCTAACAAAAATCTGGGGTCATTCTGAACGAACAAAATCAAATATTGAGTATCCAAATGTTCCATCCGCTCTAAAACCCATACCACATGGCCCTGAACTCCCAATCCCTGATCCATACGCACAGTCAGAAGAATCATCTCCAGCAGAAGAGCAAGTAGATGAGTTGCCCGAACCATCAACTTCCTTTGATCCAAACTATAGCCCATCCAAAAGCACACCTCTTCTTGTTAACCAGTCCAGATTGAATGACTTAGTGAGGAACCTAAATCTGAGTAAGCAACAAGCTGAGTTGCTCGGATCGAGACTTCAAGAATGGAATTTACTGATTCCTGCCACCAGAATTTCAATTTTTAGAAACCGACATAAACAATTTTCAGGTTACTATATAATGCAATATTCCCTCTGTGCATGTACAAATATAAATGGTTTAATGATTGCACTAGGTTTCCAACACATCCCTGAAGAATGGAGGTTGTTTATCGACTCCTCTAAAACAAGCCTTAAGGCTGTTTTCCCACATAATGGGAACACTAAACCATCAATTCCAATAGCATATTCCGTAGAGATGAAGGAAACTTATGAAAGTTTGTCTGTGTTGTTAGCTGTGATACATTATAACAAGTACTGTTGGGAAATTTGTGGTGATTTAAAGGTCATTGCTATATTACTGGGGCTTCAGGGAGAATTTACAAAATACTGTTGCTTTCTTTGCTTGTGGGACAGTAGGGCAACTGAATCACACTACATTCAAAAAGAATGGTCACCAAGAGAAACATATATGCCAGGGAAACATAATGTTAAGTATTCTCCCTTAGTTAATTCAGAAAAAAATTGTGCTGCCGCCTTTACATATAAAATTAGGCTTAATGAAAAACTTTGTTAAGGCCATGGACAAGAATGGAGAAGGTTTTGCGTACCTTAGAAGTCAGTTTCCAAAACTTAGTGACGCGAAAGTAAAAGAGGGGATATTAGTCGGACCCCAAATTCGGAAACTATTAAGGGGATCTGATATCTCTTCGCTTAGGTTTCTAACTCTCCATTTGATAACATGTAAAATTTAATATTTTAATTTCTAACAAAGTATTGCAGGTAATGACTTGAAATTTTTAATACAAATACACAAGACACATATAAATCCAACCACGGTCTCCAATGTACGTTACATGCGTTAGATTAATTGCAATATATTCTTCAATAAGTGTGGCAACAGAGAAAAAAAATTATGCTGCTGAGGGGAGAGGGCTGACCATCTGTTTGCTTGTTAGCTGTTTTTAAAAGCACTCTTACAGAAAAATCACGTTGTGATTCTCACTTCTCAGTGGTTACAATGGTCTGGACTGTAAGAGCCCAAAAAAGTTTCTTTCTTCCTTTCACGGTTTGTTTGTTTCTTCCACCCCCTGCAGTCACAAGAAGACAACTTGTTTCGAAAAGCATTTTGAATTAGTAGCAAAAAGCAAAACTGAATGATTAAAGGGAGCGGCGGTCACTCCCTCCGAGAACATTTGAATACTTTGAATAATCGGAGTAAGAAACTAGAAATTGCGTAATCTAATAAGAAAAGTTTGTTGAAGTATACAGATCAAGACGCATTTCAAGTGTTACAGTATTGTACTCTCCTCTCCACCCCTCCCAATTCCCTTCTGAAGAAATTCTCTTTTGTTTCTCTGTTCCATATTAGCCTTTACACTTACACTTACACTATCCAGTATTGATTTTGACCACACCATCTCCACAGCAACGCGAGTAAGGTTTACGAGCCCTTCCTGCCCCCCTTTTTAAAAATTGTTAATTATAAACAAAATATCGAAAACAATTCATCTCAACGATAAAGCGTTATATGCAATCTTAAAATAAACTCGCCGCCTGTCGCGTATGCTAGCAATCTAATGTAAACGAATAGATGAAAAGTTAGTTTGAAGCCTTATGTATTGTTTTTCTGTAAATAAGTCCGAATTCATATTTGTTTCTATTGTTGCATCGACAAAAGTGAGTGTCAAATCGATTTAGGCTCGTTGGTCTTTGCGAGGTCCGAGGCCGTGGGTAGTTGCCCACTATTTGAGGAACGCCTCTACACTAGAGGTCTGCAAGTGCTCGGGCCTACAATGCATGCATCACTTCGGGCCCGGGAGGGGTTCGGGCAGTAGCGTCATTTCAGATTTGGCTTGGGGGGCAAGACCTTTTGATATATATATAAAATTTCGCGTTTTTCACTGACTTACTACTATTCTATTGATGAAATATATATAAATCTCAAACCCAGAGAGGCTAATGCACATCCCTGTCTCCTAAATGACGCCCCTGGGTTCGGGCTGTAAAGTTTTAAATATACAACTATATTTCTCGGACTTATTCTGGCCTAACTTTGTAAATATTGTGTAAAACGATACAAATTGCACCTTTCTTTCTGGAGGACTTTTAAAACACAACTGCAACATCAAACCTCGAATTGTCGTAAATAAAAATACAATTTTGAATTAATAATTAAGTTTCTGTAACTCGGACTAATTTCGGGCTCATTTGATTATCACAGAGCTCAGTCCGGGCTCGGGTCTAAATACTAAGACATATTTCGAACTGGTGTCGGGCGTCACATTGTAAATTCACGGGCCGGACCAGGGCTGAAAATTCCGGCCCGTGCAGACCTCTGCTCTGCACCCACACACATTCCTTCCTAGTCCAGAAAATCTCCTCCCCTCCGCATCGTCAATAATTGTAAGAAAAGTTCAAACCACAACTCTAAAATTTGTTCGTTCTCTGGAGTAATCTGAGTAATTCAAATTAGGAAAGATATGCGTAATATACACATGTCAGAAAAACTTGATATCAATTTGAATAGACCTTGTACGTAATGTTTATTTTAGAAATAATAAACTTATGCAAATATATGGAGATATCTGAAATTTAATGTTAAATAGTGGCGAGTGAGCCAGAAGGGGCGTGCACTATTCAGTTAGTCAAAGAACTCGTAGCTTGAAATCTACTATTTAAACCAATATTGAATTAGACAACTTTGTAAAAAGTAAGATAACCATAGTTGGAAATAGTGTGTATATTTTTTTAGGAGGAAACCCAGAAGTATATTCTCGATAAAATTATAATAATAGTAACACTAGTTAACAAAGGTTTTCTTACATAAAAGGAAATACCTGTTCTTAAAGGAACGTTTTGCGCTGAATTCGAATATGCACTCGGTGTTTCTCCATCACGTACCACTTTCCCGTAACAGAGGGATTTTCGGGAAAACCGTCAAAAATTTCCCTTTTCGTTTATTTTACACCCCAAGATCTTGCCCCCTTGCATATACTAACATAGAAATTATACCTAAGTATACTTTGATTCATATTTAACAAACACTCAAAGTTTCGTAATAATAGCTTTATTCTTTCTAGAGAAATAAATATGTTTGTATGTATACTGTGTGTACTGTTTATTGCACCTTATAGTAATGCTTTCAGATCTCTTAAGTTGAGGTAAAACGTTTTGCTTTATTACGACAAACACATATATAAAATATACAATATAATTTACAAGTGTGACAATATACAATAAGCAATAATACAAATGTACCAAAAGGTCATGAAAAGACAATCAAAACTATCACAATATATGAAACTTCCATTGGGGGACAAAAAGGTACACTACTTCCTTCTTTTGTAAGAAATGTTGCATTCTCTAACAAGAACCCAACAATAGTCCCCCATCATTGAAGGATCCCATCGTCCCTGGTACCTTTTCTCCATTGCCATTATATCTTGGTGGAATCGCTGAGTTCGTCGCTGAGAGCACCTAGGTTAGCAGGAAAGAAGCTGAGGTGGGAGTGCAAAAAGTGGATTTTTAAAGACATCCTACAACCCAACTCTTTGTATTTCTGTATCATGTTCTGTACGATTTCTGTGTAACTCTCAGCTTTGTTATTGCCCAGAAAGTTGTGCACAACACACTTAAATGCTGTCCAGGCAGCTAGCTCAGCACTGATTAACTTGCTGTCAAAGCTATCATCAAGCATTAATTTCCTAATTTGGGGACCAATAAACACTCCCGCTGAGATCTTAGCATCACTCAGGTTAGGGAACTTATCTCGGAAATACTTGAAACCTTCACCAGATGTGTCCATGGCTTTGACAAAGTTTTTCATAAGTCCTAACTTCATATGAAGTGGCGGTAGTAATATCTTATAAGGATCTACCAAAGGAGCGTATTTGACGTTGCATTCTCCAGGTACGTAATTCAGTCTAGGTTCCCATTCCTTCACTTCATAATGTTTGTCATCAGCTCGGCTATCCCATAAACATAAAAAACATTGGTACTTCGTGTAACCGCACTGCAGCCCTAATAAAATACCAACTACCTAGAGATCACAACATATTTGCCAACAATGGTCCTTGTAATTTATAAGATTTAGCAAAGTTGACATAGTGTCATAGGATTCCTTAATATTCACTGAGTGCGCAAGTGGTATAGAAGGTTTTTTATTTCCATTATGTAAAAGGACAGCTTTAAGGGTGACCTTTGACGCGTCGATAAATAACCTCCATTCTTCTGGAACGTAAGAAATTCTTAGCTCCGCCATCAACCCATTTATATCCGTACATACGCACACATTATCTTGCATTGAGAAATAGCTTGAAAATTGAACATGCCTTTTCCTGTACACTGATATGTTCGTTTCTGCATCCAATAAGTTCCACTGCTGGAGCCTTGATCCCAGAAGTTCCGCCTCTTGTTTTGTCAGGTGCAAATCACGGACTAGGTCATTAAGTTCACATTGCCGGATGAAATATGGCTCGCGAACACAGTCAGGGATGAACGTTGGATCCTTGGATGTACATGTTGATGTCGATGGTTCATCAAGGTCATGATAATCATAAGAGTCTTTTGGCCATATATCTTCCCAGTTGGTAGGGGGCTCGGGAAGTGGAAGTTCATCCCCGTGCGGAATAGGTCTAATTGCGGATTTAACATTGGGATAACTTATTGTGTATTTGCTTTTTTTTAGAATGTCCCTTAACTACTGTGAGACAAAAATAACAATCATCCAGATGGTTGGTTGGTTCTCTCCACACCATTGGTACAGCAAATTTCATGAACCTCCGTTTCCCTTTGGCCCATGCAAGTAAAGTGACGTAGCACGACGCACAAATTATGTTGGGTGCCCAAGTTTTGTCCTGATCTCCCACACGACATCCGAAATATATATAATATGCTAGTTTCACAGATGGCGTAATGGAGAGAAACCCTACACTACACTCCCCTTTAACTACAAACTGGCCACACACATAATAAAAACTATTTGGTGAGTTAACACACGAACGCCGTCCTCTTGACGCCATTGTACTGATCACAAACTAAACTTCTGGTCTTAGTTGGGTATAATGCCGTTAAGATCAAACATGAAAGCACTCTTAGCAGCAAAGACAACTTTGAAAGTGAAGTAGTGTTAAACCACACGTCCATATAAAAATGTACAAAACTCCCTCACCAGGTGTCAAGAACACAAGAAGGAAAGAAATGCGAGGGGGAGGGGGGAAACGATACCGTAGTGGAAAATTCAGACTGCATTAGTTCATTGTTGTCAACAATGAGTCTGTATTCCATTCTTTCTTTCTTTTGCATTCTGTTACATTTGATAACAAATATTGATAACCATTTCATGAACAAAACGAAAAAACTTGGAGAATTGTATATATATATATATATGTATTAAGATATACATATACTGTACGTTTAAAAAAAATATACGTTGGAAGTACATTCTATTTTTATACACGTTTCTAATTTACAGAGAGCAATACAAGTGTGTTGTTGACTATTGTAAATATTCATTTTTATGTCTGTGTTTGTAGTAATAAAACAAATCGTTTTTACCCCAACTCAGGAGATCTGAAAGCATTACTATCTCGTGCAATAAACAGTGCATACAGTATACATACAAATATATTTATTTCTCTAGAAAGAACAAAGCTATTTTTACGAAACATTTAGGGTTTATTAAATAAAAATAAAGGTATACTTAGGTATAATTTCTATGTTACTATAGGTAAGGCGACAGGAGCTAGGGGAATAACATATCTGAAAAAGGGAAATTTTTGAGGGAATTTCAAGAAAATCCCTCTGTTACGGGAAAACTGTACGCGATGGAGAGAAACCGAGTGCATATTTAAATTCAGCGCAAAAAGTTCCTTTAAGATCAGGTGATTTTTCTCATGTAACAAACAAAAAGTTTAAATTTGTTAACTAGTGTAATCAGTGGCATATTTAGGAGGGGGGCTTCCGGGCTTAAGCACCCCCTGAAATCTTACCCACTATAGTAAAGTATATGAAATATCTTGCAGAATTTTCACATTTTCAGGCAAAGCCCACCAAAATTTAGCAAAGCACCTCCGAGACAAAATCGTAAATACGCCACTGATAATAATAATAATAATAATAATAATAATAATAATAATAATAATAATAATAATAATAATAATAATAATAATAAACTTTATTTTTACGTGCTGAGAACAGCTAAAATACAGCACTTTGTCTTATTCTACATTATTTTAGCAATGAATATATAGTACTAGTGATAAAATTATGATTACATCTATAACATCAATTATTAATAATAAAAACACTGACAGTGTAGTGTACGTCAATTATTAAAACAAAGAAGTGTTTAATAATAATAATATTAATAATAATAATAATAATAATAATAATAATAATAATAATAATAATAATAATTTTCCTCACTTCAATCATAGGTTGATGGGCAAGAAGGAAATTTTAAAATTTTTTTCTCTCCCCTGGGAGAGCTGTTTTATAATTTGATAAGGTCTCTTCTTCGTTACTGCATCTATCCTTGGTCAGGCCGCGGTGACTCAGTGGTAGAGCGTTCACCTCTAATGCATGGCGTTCTTATTTCGATCTCAGCTCGCACTAGTGATGGGCAGTGGTAATATTCCCGGTGGGAAGGAATTTAAAAATGAGAATATTCCCTTGTCTTTTCCCTGGCCTATAAATTCCCGGGAAGTAATTTATTTCCATTTCTCTACTTTATCTTCCAAATTATAAGAACCATATGACTAATTACTTTATTTTAATATATTATGATATAATTCTAGGTTTTAAAGAATTTGGAGGTTAAAAAATTTAAAATTATTTGACGGTACTTTATATAACTAATAATATGAGCTTCTAAGTTCCATTTCCATTTGAACTAAGAAGTAAGGTAATTGTTTAGTATTGAGAAGCCAAAACTAGCGAAACGTAGGATGATTTACGGAAGAAATGAGTTGATAGTGATGTTAAAGTAGTCAAGAAAGTATCGAACACATTTTTTTAGGGCAGTAGGGGATTTATACAAAGTGGAAAGGTAAGTGAAAATGATTTCTGTGAGAAAAGAAAGTGAATTGTCTGTAACGAAGATAGAAAACATGCGGGGCTCTAACCTGCCTTCATTCACTAACGCTCGCTCTGCAATGCTGTCTGAATTTAATTTTGGTAACGCAATTTAACGTATAAAACCATAAAATAACAGCATCAGAATAGAATATCGCAAAAAAGTAGGTGCAAAAGCTGACCACCAATGCTAAAGAACAGCCAAAATTAGCAAAGTATTAATTTACAAATGATGAAAAGGAACCATTTTGTAAAGTAACTTAGAATTGTGTAGAAATAGAGATGAAGTACTATTAATAAACCCTGAACCACCATTAGTAATAGACGTCGGTCTGTCTCCTCTCTTTGACTCGAATTTCTGAAGAGGTACTCGGAGTTCTTTTACATGTGAATTACCGTCTGTATGCGCAAATGTTGATAAATTGGTGAGACATGTATCTTCTAGCATTTACCCAATCTAATTGGTTTATAACGTTTATAAATTTAATGTGTTTATAATATCTGTAATAGAGTCAAGTTGAGCAAATCCACTTACATATCAATTTAAACTGTTTAGTGGTTTAAAAGTATTAGGTCTTACTATATAATTTTTCACACGTATTTAATTGATAAAACATACTGTAAATAAATATACATTTATGCGTACTCTCTAAATATAATAAAGTGTTAATAAAGTTACATAGTACCGTTCAGAATATACTTTTTAAAAAGTCCTCTGTGGACAACAGTACTGTGATATAAAAATGAATTCAACTTTAAAATCATAATATTGTTATAGAATGCTATTTTTTTTCTGATTAAACATAAATTCCCGGATAAATTCCAATTTTGGGAATCTTCCCGGGAATTTACCCATCACTAGCTCGCACCAAGTGAACTTTGTGGAGGACAAACACCATGTGTGGGGGTTTTCTCGGGGTTCTCCCGTTTCCTTCCACTTTCTGCATTCTACTATTTCCTTCATTTCTCAACATCACTAGCTCCTTTAACCTACAAGGCATAACTGTGGGACGTAAAACCTTTTCTATCCTTGGTCTTCCATTTCCTGGTTTTTCTTCCGCCTTTTCCTCTATCCACACGGTGTCCGATCTGAGTGTCGAATAAGATAGGTAAGCATGCTCTTTCTTCTTTTTCCTATTATCTTCATGATCTGTCGTCCTTTACTAGCTTCCTTTAATACGTCTTCATTCCTTCCCTTATTATTATTATTATTATTATTATTATTATTATTATTATTATTATTATTAATCTTTCTACGGGTAAATCTTGCTTTTGTGGCACGTTTCGCCCATTCTAAGGTTTTAAACTTTCGCTCTTGATTATAAAAATTCATTATAAGTTATAAAAGTCTATACAAAGAAATGTATAGGTCTACATCTTATAAATAGTATACACACATTCTACCATTATAAAAATAGTATACATCTTACAAAAATAAATTATCAACGAAATACCTCACTACTGTCAAACAACATTTGTGCTGTGTATATATTTATATTAATTATATAGAGTGTCATGTCTTTTAATCACAAGGCTATCCAGTAATCATTGAATATTTACTTAAAATTTAGGGGTACGGGGATTAACTGAATATTTGAATGTTTTCCAATCCAAGAGTAAGGATTATGTAAAAACGTTCAGTAAATGCGTGTAATGTATTAGTTTGAAATTGAATAATATTAACAAAAGTTATCATTGAACACTCTTTGTGATCAAAATACTCGGACACCTCCCAAAACATAGGATTTTCATATTTGATGCATTGCGCTGCCATCTACTGCAAGATACTCATTATCAGCGACCTCAGTAGTCATAAGACATCATAAGAAAGCAGAATGGGGCGCTCCATCGAACTCACGGACTTCGAACGTGATCAGGTAATAGGATGTAACACTTTCAGGAGTCTATACGCGACATTTTCACACTCCTGAACATCCCTAGGTCCACTGTGTCTGATGTGATACATACACAAAAGCATACAGGCCGACCTCTTCTGTCGACTCTCAACTCCAAGTACTATTACAGTTAGGTGTGAGCTGAGAAAACTTGGATTTCATGATCGATTGGTTGCTCATAAGCCACACATCACGCAGGTAAATGCCAAACGACGCCTCGCTTGGTGTAAGGAGCGTAAACATTGAACGATTGAACAGTGGGAAAACTTTGTGTGGAGTGACAAATCACGGTACACAATGTGGCGATCCGATGGCAGGGTGTGTCTATGGCGAATGCCCGGTGAACGTCATGCGTCAGCGTGTGTAGTGCCAACGAGGTGGTGGTGTTATGGTGTGGTAATGTTTTCCTTGGAGGGGGGCTTGAACCCCTTGTCGATTTGCGTGTCACTCTCACAGCGAAGGCCTACATTGATGTTTAAGCACCTTCTTCCTTCCCACTGTTGAAGAGCAATTCGGAAATGGCGATTGCATTTTGAATACAATCGAGCACTTGTTCATACTTCACGGCTTGTGGCGGAGTGGTTACACGACATTAACATTCCTGTAATGGACTGGCATGCACAGAGTAATGACTTATACCCTATAGAACACCTTTGGGAAGTTTTGGAACGCCACCTTCCTGAAATTCCTCATCGACCTATATCGATACTTCTCCTCAGTTCATCACTCTGTGAAGAATGGGCTTACGTTCCCCAAGAAACCTATCAGCACCTGATTGAAAGTATACCTGCGAGAGTGGAAGCTGTCATCAATTCTAAGGGAGGGCCATCACCATATTCAATTCCAGAAATACCAATAGAGTGCGCCATGAGTTTGTAGGTCATTTTCAGCCAGGTGTCCGGATACTTTTGATCACATAATGTATTTTTGTATCACCAAGAAATGTATTTCGCTTTTCTGTTCTGGATGGATTTTAGTTCCAAGCAATAAGAGTAATATTGAAGTTTCAAAAACTTATACAGTATAACATTTTTCCGTGTTTCAGTTTCAAGCAAAGGAACTAAGGAAAGGAGTCAACTTTAAAATATACAACATTGTATCAAAACAGAATGAGTTTTTTCTAGAAATTATCGATTTTTCTAGAATTCGCGGGAAGCACAACTACGTTATTGGTTTTATTAATTTCAGCAAATAAAGAACGGATATGTGTGACGCATTAGATTAAGTTTACTAGGTGTTACAGCAAAGTCGAACAGCTAAAATGGAATTATCGTGGATGCTTTTAATTTGGACAGGTGAATGTATCACGTAATAGAGTTAAATCCATTGTTCATTCTTGACTACTTTTAATCCCCACTGCTGACGAATTTGAAAAATAATCAAATTAAATGTTTATTACAAATTTAACACAACTGAAGAATTTTAGAAAATTTATCCTGGAACAGGGAAAAATTTGATTGTATTTGATTGAGTTGTGAGGTAATATAGTGTAACACATGAACTTATACCGTAACGTGGAATCCGCACATCATGAGCTCCTGTCATGATTCGAACCCAGAGTTTCGTGCCAAAGACCCTTAAGCTTACCGCTAAGCTCCAAGGGATGTACGGAACTCTAAAAGAATTCGGAGGAAGTTTTAGAAAAGTAATCGAATAACTCTCTCCACAGGGGATGATTGGAAAGTCTCGAAGAACATATTACATACACTGCTAAAGTCGAACATTTTTAACGAAAATTATTGTGAAACATTTTTTAAACAGGACAACTGAATTCTTGGGAGATTCCAACATTAAGCTAGGGTGATATTCCCAATGACATAAATGAAATAAAGGTTAAGTTATTTTAATGAAAAAATTCAAATGTAAATTTACAACAAGGGTGGGTTTAAATTCTTCATACTTAATGGATTGGAACCTAAAACTAAAGAAATATTTCTGAAACTGGAAGAAACACATATTACGAACTCCATTAAAATTGAATAACTGTTGTAATAGTTATCATGGAACAGACGGGCAGATGGACAGACGCAGAAATATCAATCGATTCGAATAGAAGAAACTTCGCCAGTGTTAGCTTCAACGTTTATAGATTTATTCCCAAGCAATTAGGTTCCCAATACCGTGTTGCATGATGTTTTATGAAACCACTAAATGCATTTCTTAGTAATGGTGGGTTGATTTGAAAATGGAAGGAATAATTGTTTTAGACACGCGAAGTTATACCCTAAAAAGCAATAACAAGTTTCACCATTTTATTCCACATCTTGATAAAAAGATAATTATAGTGCATTATAATTATCCTTTTATAGTTATATAGTGCATTAAGATGGTAACTATTTTGTCGTGTCTCTTTATCAGGTAATGACAAGTAAACAACAAACACTTTTCTTACACTTTTCGTATTGTAATTGTATAGAACATCGAGAAGAAAGCCATTACCAGCCTTAGTGAGAATCTTGGAGATATAGTAGAAATTATTAATATTACTGAAGACTGTTTCAATCACGTAAGTTGAAAAATAAGCTTAAATGATATTTTCCTAAATATTACCGTAAAGACAAATTACACATTGACCGTTCCTTTCAAACAATATGTCTTAAAGTTTGTGTCCGACGCTGATCTTAAAATGTTCTGTACTTTCTAAAAAGAAAAAATAATATTCTTACATACACTGTTAAACAAAACTTAATCAACCAAAAAAATATGGATTAAGTTACATGTGGGAGCGTTAAATACTGGTAAGAGGTATGCACGTACAGAAAGACTCATGTAGCACTGTCACAAAAGCGGTAATCAGTTTTTTTTTTCTCTCGAGGTGTACACAACAATCAAGTTACCCGATGTTGCAAGCAGTAAGTTTTTTTTTTCCTGTGTGGGATATCAAGCGTAAATACCTTGCAATGACTGGCATACGACATTTGAGTGACATTGACCGCGAGCGAATAATTAAGCGGCTGGAATTAATTGATCCTAAACACGCGGCGCAGGAATTCAATGCCAACAAGAGTATTACTTTAAGGCTGTCAAGGTATGAAATTCTTTATATACATGTGGTAAACCGGAATTTCCGTTTATAAATGGTTATACCCACCTTTACCGTACACATCTGCTTTCCGAGTGGCTTAAAGTGAAGGGATCAAGCGCATTGCATGGTCTGCATACTCACCGTACTTGAATCCCAGTGATCACGTGTGAAATGATCTTGTTGTTCGAATAGTGCAGCTCAATGCAGACACTCTTCCAGAACTACGAACTGCTGTCCTCTAGGAGTGACATTATATTTCGTAAAACTTGATCAACATTATGAATTTCAGTCTGTAGAATAGATATCGTGCCACTGTGTCTGCTGGTGGCGGTTACACGCCGTTGACTGCATAGCCTTAGAACACTTTAGATTTGTACGTTGAGGTATCATATTTGTGAACATTATGGCCACCCAGTACATTCTAACTGTATTAATTCTCTCAGTTGTGTCGCATTGTATATTTCTATCGTTTTTCTGTTGACTATAGTTGGTCAATGATCTTGTCGTTTTATTTTGTGCTACTTCCTCAGAGTTGCATAAATTTTATGGAGCATTGTACTAGCATCGCCACTACTATTGCGTTTCATATGATATTTTTATTTCGCGTTTCGTTCATTAATATTGCTCTTCATACTTAGTAGTTATGTCATTACTAGTTTTCGTCAAGGGGAAAACATTCAAAGTACGGGGAAAGAAGAAGTATGAAACACCTTTTTGCACGGAACATTTCGGCGTGGAAACACAATTTGAACATCCAGGATTATTAAACGTTGTCCCACTAGTTAACCTATTAATTAGGCCTACAAACGGAATAAGTGGCAATTAGCCTTATGTATGAATAACCGTATTTAATTAGCAAATTTCCGATAATAGTACCATTTCTTAATCTCGCAGTAAGTTTTAATGAGTTTGGAATTTCTTTCCAAAATTATTAAGTAGAAGAATTCTCCATATTCATCTCAGGATTTCGCATCTTTGGGTGGCTGTATTCTTCGTCAATAGAAATGTAATGTAAAGATTGTACCGTATTTCAGAGAAATTGGTGTGGCTGACGCAGGACATAGTGGTAATGTTTCATTCATGATGTACTCACACACGCATAGGATATGATGCAATCTCCACATTTCTACGACTTTTAACATCCCAATTTAATACAAGTATCCTTTGACAGAGTTTGTGTGTACCAATTAGCAGATTTGGATCGAGAGAGACACATTTGGGAGTAGACAAACAAATTTGAAGTTTGTTATTTAAAAATTAAAAAATGTTCCTTACTAATTTCTCCTGCTGACGTCATTTTTACTTTTTTTATTTTTATTTTTTTATGTATCTACTTCAGTTATTGAGTAACACATAATTTAATCCATAACGTGAAAGCAGTATTCCAGTTTTATGTAGACTATGATATATTATGAATACAGCCACAAAATATAATTTGGTTGGACTTCTGTGTTATGTTTCATTAGGCAAGTTCCTTTTTATTCTCCGTCAATAATCCGCCAGCATCGTGGAGCTCCTTCTGCCCTTGTAATGATCTCCGATGATTGCCAACTCTTGGTGATGCATTTCCCAATGATTATCCCTTTTAAATTCTCGCCTTTCTAGGCGTTTTTCTTGAGTCTCAGATAATCAGGAACAGCGTCATCCTATTGATCCTAGAATCATGATTTATACCTCGTTTTTCTGAAAATGGAACAGCGTTTCAAACTGTGTCACTCACAAGTACCTATAATATGCCAGAAGATAATTATTTGAGGGAAAATCGGGATTTTTTTAACCAAGAAAACTTCTTCAAAGTTTGGGGGCCCCTGAGGCAGTACCGGGTCTGCGCAAAAACCTCTAAAAATTTGGAAAAATACTACTTACTGTACTGATTACTTTTAACAAATTCGAATTTAGTGTCTTGAATTGTAAGGACGGGAAAAGTATTTACCCATGTTGAGAGAGCATCAAAAAGCGCCCAAAATTTTCCTAACATGCACCCTATAAAATTTTAAAATTTTCTGACGCTCCTCTAATAATCGTAAAATTATGGTTCATACATTGTTTTGTTCAGAATGGTGCAACCTTTCAGACGGTATCACTGCCATGTCCCTCGAATATCCCTAAGGAGGGAAAATTGGGGAAAATAAGGATTTTTGCTGAAAAAATCCTTTTTTCCGGTTTGGAGCCCTTTTACGTGGCCCTGGGTAAACATACAGATCTAAAAGTCACTTGCAAAAATACTACGTAGTGTACAAATTGCTTGTGCCAAATACCAATCTCGTTTCTTTAACACTAAGGACGGGAAAAATATTATCCTCTTCTGGGAATATTCCCAGAATGTTCATGAGTACCCTATATAAATTTCCAAAATTTCTCGACACGTCCCTAATTATCGTAGGATACGAATCATATACCATTCTCTTCAGAATAGAGCAGGGTTCCGGATTGTATTACCCTCATGTCCCTCGGACGTCCCTAAGGAGAGAAAAAATAAGTAAATAGGGATTTTAGCTGAAAAAACTTTTTCCCGTTTCTGGGCCCTCTAGTGCGGCCCTGGGTAAACATAGAGATCTGAAAATTACTTTCAAAATACTACGTAGTGTACTAATTTCTTGTGCCAAACACCAATTTCCTATCTTCAATACTAAGGACGGGAAAATATTTCCCTCTTCTGCAAATATTTCCGGAATTTCCCAAGAATAGGTACAAACTTCAAAAATATCCTGACACGTCCCTAATTATCGTAGGACGATGATACAAACGTCGTTTTCTTTAGAATAATGTAGGGTTATAGACGGTATCAACTACACGTAACTAGAGCGTTCCTAAAGAGGTTACAATTGAAGAAAATAGGGATTTTTGCCGTAAAACTCCCTTCCCCTTTTGGGGCCCTCTGGCGCGGCCAAGAATTATCATAGAGATCTGGCAATCACTTTCGAAAATGTTACTTTGATACTAATTACTTGCGACAAATACCAATCTCCTATCGTCAATACTAAGAGCGGTAAAAATATTTTCCTCTTCTGTGAATATTTCCGAAATTTTCCAAGGATATTATACAATCTTCAAAAATTTCCTGATACGTCCGTAATTATCGTAGGATGGTGATTCATACCTCGTTCTCTTCAGAATCAAGCAGGCTTTCAGGAAGTATTACTGAAATCTCCCTATCGTGTAGCCGAGCGGAGCAAGAATCACGAAAGTGGGATTTTTGGTTTAAAATATCCATTTTTACCCCTTTGTCACTCTGAATCCCTCTTCGATGTTGACCAAGAGATCCGAAAACATTCCCATAAAACCTAATTGGTCAACTGATTGTTTAGGGAAATTTTAGGATTCTAGGATTAAAGAGAAGCTCACCAAAAATTGTTGAAATTAGACCTCAGTAAGAAAAGGGAATTCGTAAAATGATGACGTCATACCCTCTATGTTCTGACACTCGGAAGCCTATAGAACCTTCTAAGGCTTTCTTGAATGCCTCCTCTCTTGGAATAAAATGAGGAACTAAATAGCATTCTTAGTTCTCTTTTAATCGAATCTTTAAGAACATACAATATCGGTCGAAAACGACCGAAAAAACTCAAAAGGGTTATAAGTGACAGTTCCAAGTTCAGAAATAAGTCCATGTGAAAGAGTTTTTGAAAGACGTACATAGTAACCTGTTTCCTTGTAAGTTTCTAGAAGTTCTCCTAGAAGAACTTCAAAATATTTGGGTCTGTAGTTCCAAAAAAAAATATTGTTTTTGGTTATCATGGCAAAAGGGTTGTAATGCAGA
Source organism: Thermobia domestica (assembly GCF_964235325.1). NCBI lineage: Eukaryota > Metazoa > Arthropoda > Insecta > Zygentoma > Lepismatidae > Thermobia > Thermobia domestica. The sequence continues at coordinate 307,061,346 of NC_137455.1, forward strand.
AAACTCTTTTAGATTCATGCAACTTTCAAACGCTGATTCATATAGTAATTTTCGAGTTCGGGGAGCAATGAAAATATCTTCCGGTATTTCTAGCGTAACTCGTTTCAAGAAACTTCTTCTGCAGGTACTAAAGATCTTCTCCATTACTGTACGGCTATACTGTATGCCTTTAATAACATTTTTCATGAGTCCTAGCTTATTGTGTAATGCAGTAAAAGTGCTTTCTCCGAGAGAACTAGTGGTTTTTTCAGCTTACATTCTTGTCCCTACTTACAAGTGTTTGTCGTTTTTGATATTGTTTTCTAACGTAGCGCAGTTCGCACTGTCTCAAAGGCACATGAAACAGGAGAACTTTGAAAATTCAAGTGTGCTTTCTAACAATAGCGCATAACTTTACGGTGCCTGTCAACAATTGTGCCTGTCATATTGTATACTGCACATGATTAATTTCGTATTGTCGTAAGGTTCACTCTCGTTATTAGCATAGGCTATGGAAATTGATATAGATTTACAATATGAAATAGGGCTCCTTTAGTACTAGTTTTAGACGAAGCTCTGAAGACTCGGCATCTGAAAGGATTGTGTTCATCTCCTATGGAATGTAACATTAAGTTTACCTCATTACAGAAAATCACATTGTCCGATTTTGAGAATTTTATACATTTCATTAGCCTTTGCCGGAACTTGGAAACTATATCTATTCTGTCTTCATCATCTGACTACACGTTACACACATCTAAATTCATTTTTTAGCTCTTGAACTCCTCCGTAGCACAGGAGTTACCTTACTCGTCTTTGGCGTAGGAGACTCGCGTTCTATTCCAGGCGAGATATCACGCGGATCGGATTCCACGTTAATCAGTAGGTCCTGTCTCATATAGCTTCGCTTCTGAAAGAGACTTTAAACTCCAAATCAACTCATTTCTTCCCCTTCTTCCTATTAGTTCCATTTGTCAGGCTCGCACGCTAGTGGGAACCCCTTCACTGTTCGGAAATAGACGTATCGCTGATGTAATATTGCGATAGACTGAAAACGTCTTGACTTAAATGTTATTTGTGCAATTTTACTCATACAGATGTAACTGAGTGTAGAATGGTCACGTGGTTCTCTTCCCACTATAGTCACTGAGAATTTTGCATGACGATTTCTTACCAACTACCCTGTCAACCAGGACATACATGAATCAAGGCAGACATGTGGCACCCACTGCTTGACTTGATCTCCTATATTCTAATCAAAATATAGCTCATTAGCTTTTCTCATAAGCTGAGTTAGTTTGATTTTTTGAGAAAATGTTACCACACCGCAAATATAAAAAAAAACGTTACACACATTCATTTAGAACATGTCATCCACTCGCTTTCAATACATAACTGCCAGAACTGCTTATGACAAGCAAAGCATAATAAATGAAAAAAGATAGAAAGAGATGGTAATTCCAATCAAAGATGTAAACGTTGATGAACATTGCTGTTACAGTTTATAGTGCTGCCACCTACGAACTTTCGTATCAGAAATTGACCTATCGAACCTTGTAGTGATACCAGGTAATTTGCCCAGTTAACGTCTAATATTATTTGACAGTGAAATTGTTTCGAAATTGTGTCGTGAAGATGAAAGTTAACGAGTGTATTAGTGCTTTGTATAAGAAACCGGGAGCATCCTGAGTGAGTTGGTAATATTCACTAATATCAACATTTCAAACATCTTTTTTATTTTGTATTTTTTTGGATAACGATACGATTAGAATTGGTCACCCGCTTGGGAATAGCCCTGATTCCTATTAGATTTACAGTGCATGCAATTAGTAGATATGATTTCTTGAGATCTAATCTGGAAAACACTTTATTACCCACCAAGGCAGTCAAACATTCCTCGAGATTAGGCGAAGGATATACGACATTAACAATCAATGAGTTAGCCTTACAGAAATTTCCGACAAGACAATGGGTACCATCTTTATTTTTCACGAAGAAACACGCACTGGCATAATTAAAGTGATCGACTTCAACTAAAATCCCTTGGTCTATCAATTCCTTAATTTGGGAATCAAAAACCTGTTCCTTTTGTTGAGGTATCGGAAATCGTGTTGCTTTAAAAGGTTTTTGTTCTTTCAAGTATAATCCACCAATAAAGTCCTTAATACACCCTACTCTTTTATTTATAACATCACTATAAGATGTTTTAACCTCAGATACAAAATCTTCAATATCCGAACCCGAATATTCCCAAGTCTTAAGTTTATCCTCCTCTTATGTAGGTTTATTCACGTGTGTGCTTTACACTCATTTTAGCGAGTTTATTTACTTGTGTGTTTAGTTCAGATTGGCTCGTCCCCTTGTGAGTTAACTCTGGATCTAAATACCTTTTATTTCGATGTAATATTATATAAAAGTTATTAGCTTGTTCTAGATCAATGTTCGAAGCTTACGAATCACTCTATAAATTATCAACTGGAGAAATGTCCACCTGTGTTAAAGGATTCTCTTTTGATACCATCTGGTTACAGGTGACACTTTCACTCTTCTTTTCAGCTTTCCTTTTTCCTTTTTTATTCGTTTCTTCTTCTTCTGTTCGACATAAGAGTCTATCTATTCTTCCCGAATATTCACATCCTCAACAGGTGACAACACATTTTGGAGTGCCTCGTCCCTAACACGTTGATTGACGTCCACAACACCACTGGTTTCCCCTAGATCTTCCATCTTATCTGAGAATACTGAAACAAAACCATAATGCGAGATGTTCCTTGAAATATTACAAAACATCTGCTTCAATCCCGTTATAACATGAACTTCGATCCCATATAGAGTTCTCTTCCATATTACGAACCAGATCTCTCAATTCTTTCATGTTGGAATCACTTGGAGCACTAATATGCAATAATTTCCGTCCAACGCCATCTAAACTTATTTCACATTAAACCCAAATATTCAGAAATCGATTCCATTTTTTCTCCGAACGAAGATGTAGCGAAACCATATGTACTTCATTTCCATAGAATACACCTGAATGCGAGTAAATGAGATCATCAATCTCTCTCATAGTTATATGCCCATCATCCTTTCGACGATCTCTATTATCCATCATTTATGAAACTCGACTATCCGAACATTGGCCATCACGATCACCCGATTGCAATCTGGAGAAAATTCCCTGTTCCGATCTAGATTTCACAGAACTTCCAAAAGATGTTTTAGATCTATCTTTTCGAAAGTGGCCTACTCCATTTCGTGATTTAAATCTTGATTGCGGATCCAGATGGTCAATCCGATCGCCAGATCTAACATCCGATGATGATTGTCTTTGATGGACCCTAAAGTTTCCGGAATTACTATTTTGCCTTGACTGGTATCCCCTATCTCCAGATCTAAATCTTGCATAATCATCATTCACACGATCAATTCTTTTAAATTTTAAACGAAATCCTTTACTGCCACTCCTAAGCACTAAACAATTCAATGCATAGTCTATGGTCGATTGAGTTCCACGCAAGAATTGTTTTCCCAATATACAGTCACATGGTAAAACATTTACCACTTTAAAATTTAATTTTTTCAAAATGTCCTGGAAAATTAAGTAATAAAATAATTTCAGCATTCGTCGGAAATTGTAAACTAGATGCTGCGCATACAGTTCGTTCAGGAACTTTTCTAAAGTACTGAAGTGCTCCTCTCCTTTTCACCACACATTTTAACACCATACTTTGAAATTCTTCATACTTAATGGATTGCAACCTAAAACTATAGAAATATTTCTGCAACTGGAAGAAAAGCATATTACAAATTCCATTAAAATTGAATAACTGTTGCAATAGTTATCATGGAACAGACGGACAGACGCACAAATATCAATCGATTCGAATAGATGAAACTTCGCCAGTGGTACTTTGAACGATTGTAGATTTATTCCCAAGCAATTAGGTTTCCCAATATCGTGTTGCATGATATTTTATCAAACCACGAAATGCATTTCGTAGTAATGGTGTGTCGATTTGAAAATGGAAGGAATAATTGTTTTAGACACGCGACGTTATACCCTAAAAAGCAATAACACGTTTCACCATTTTATTCCACATCTTGATAAAAATATAATTATAGTGCATTATAATTATCCTTTTATAATTATAGTGCATTAAGATGGTAACTATTTTGTCGTGTCTTTTTATCAGTTAATGACAAGTAAACAACAAACACTTTTCTTACACTTTTCGTATCGTAATTGTATACAACACCGAGAAGAAAGCCATTACCAGCAAGTGCCTTAGTGAGAATCTTGGAGCTACAGTAGAAATTATTAATATTGTTGAAGACTGTTTCAATCACGTAAGTAGAAAAATAAGCTTAAATGATATTTTCCTAAATATTACCGTAAAGAGAAATAACACATTGACCGCTTCTTTTAAAAAATATGTCTTAAAGTTTGTGTCCTACTCTAATCTTAAAACGTTCTTTACTTTTTAAAAAGAAAAAAAATAATATTGCTACATACAGTGTTTAACAAAACTTAATCAACCCAAAAATATGGATTAAGTTACATGCGGGAACATTAAACATTGGTACATGGTAAACATTCATGAAGGAGAAAGAAATCGGCCGCCGATGACTGATTTCTCACAATTGTTGCCAGGCGTGACCGTCAAGCTTCATGATCTCTACTGGCAAATTAATTGTTTCAGCTGTTGGGACAACGTGTTATTAATGAAACCGTTCCCTGGAGGTTCATACCTGTATTTGAAAACCCAAAAGTTGAGTGCGCCATTGAAACGGGAGAAAAAACTTGCGCGTTACACATTATGTCAGGAACAAATTGCAAAATAAAACAGCAGTGGGAGCGCATTTTATTCTCCGATGAGTCTCGATAGGGCCTGCCGTCTGTCTCCGTTGGACATTAATCTAGAGAGACCTTGGAACACGTTGTCACTCAAGCTTCATTGCTGAAGGACAGTCCTTTGAAGATGATTCCGTCATGATGTAGGGTGACCTGGATGAGAAAGTTGCTTCTATATTGTGGAACATAGCACTTTGTCGGCACGACAGTATCGGCACGAAATTCTTTATATACATGTGGTAAACCGGACTTTCTGTTTATAGATGGCAATACCCACCATCAACCGTACACATCTGCTTTCCGAGCGGCTAAAAGTGAAGGGATCAAGCGCATTGCATTGTCTACATACTCACCGTACTTGAATCCCAGTGATCACGTGTGAAATGAACTTATTGTTCGAATAGTGTAGCTCAATCCAGACACTCTTCCAGATCTACGAACAGCTGTCCTCCAGGAGTGACATTATCTTTCGTTAAACTTGATCAACATTATGAATTTCAGTCTATAGGATAGATATCATGCCTTTGTGTCTGCTAGTGGCGATTACACGCCGTTGACTGCATAGCCTTAGAACACTCTAGATTTGTACGTTGAAGTATCATATTTGTGAAAGTTATGGCCACCCAGTAAATTCTAACTGTATTAATTCTCTCAGTTGTGTCGCATTGTATATTTCTATCGTTTTTCTGTTGATTATAGTTGGTCAATGATCTTGTCGTTTTATTTTGTGCTACTTCCTTAGAGTTGCATAAATTTTATGGAGCATTGTACTAGTATCGCCACTACTATTGCGTTTCATATGATATTTTTATTTCGCGTTTTGTTCATTAATATTGCTCTTCATACTTAGTAGTTATGTCATTACTAGTTTTCGTCAAGGGGAAAACATTCAAAGTACGGGGAAAGAAGAAGTATGAAACACCTTTTTGCACGGAACATTTCGGCGTGGAAACACAATTTGAACATCCAGGATTATTAAACGTTGTCCCACTAGTTAACCTATTAATTAGGCCTACAAACGGAATAAGTGGCAATTAGCCTTATGTATGAATAACCGTATTTAATTAGCAAATTTCCGATAATAGTACCATTTCTTAATCTCGCAGTAAGTTTTAATGAGTTTGGAATTTCTTTCCAAAATTATTAAGTACTAGAATTCTCCATATTCATCTCAGGATTTCGTATCTTTGGGTGGCTGTATTCTTCATTAATAGAAATATAAAGTAAAGATTGTGCCCTATTTGAGAGAAATTTATGTGGCTGACGCAGGACATAGTGGTAATGTTTCATTCATGATGTACTCACACACATAGGATATGATGCAATTTCCACATCTCTACGACTTTTCACATCCCAATTTAATATAAGTATCCTTTGATAAAGTTTGTGTGTACCAATTAGCAGATTTGGATCGAGAGAGACACATTTGGGAGGAGACAAACAAATTTGAAGTTTGTTATTAAAATATTACAATATGTTCCTTACTAATTTCTCCCGCTTATGTGATTTTTTCTTTATTATTTTTATATTTCTTTCTTTGCTGTATCTACTTCAGCTTTTCAGAAACACATACTTTAATCCATAACGTAAAAGCAGTGTTCCATTTTTATGTAGACTATGATATATTATGAATACAGCCACAAAATATAATTTGGCTGGACTTCTGTGGTATGTTTCATTAGGCAAGTTCCTTTTTATTCTCCGTCAATAATCCTCCAGCATCGTGGAGCTCCTTCTGCCCTTGTAATGATCTCCGATGGTTGCCAACTCTTGGTGATACATTTCCCAATGATTATCTCTTTTAAATTCTCGCCTTTCTAGGCGTTTTTCTTGAGTCTCAGATAATCAGGAACAGCGTCATCCTATTGATCCTAGAATCATGATTTATACCTCGTTTTTCTGAAAATGGAACAGCGTTTCAAACTGTGTTACTCACAAGAGCCTATAATATGCCAGAAGAGAATTATTTGAGGGAATTTTTTACAAAAAAAAACTTTTTCTAAGTTTGGGGGCCCCTGAGGCTCTACCGGGTCTGCGGACAAACCTCCAAAATTTGGAAGATACTACGTAGTGTACAAATTGCTTGAGACAAATTCGAATTTCCTGTGTTGAATTGTAAGGGCGGGAAAATTTTTTACTCATGTTGAGAGAGCATCAAAAAACGTCCAAAATTTACCTAACATGCACCCTATAAATTTTTAAAAATTTCTGACACGCAATTTTTTATTCCCAAGCAATTAGGTTTCCCAATAACGTGTTGCATGATATTTTATCTAACCACGAAATGCATTTCGTAGTAATGATGTGTTGATTTGAAAATGGGAGAAATAATTGTTTTAGACACGCGACGTTATACCCAAAAAAGCAATAACACGTTTCACCATTTTATTCCACATCTTGATAAAAAGATAATTATAGTGCATTATAATTATCCTTTTATATTTATATAGTGCATTAAGATGGTAACTATTTTGTCGTGTCTCTTTATCAGTTAATGACAAGGAAACAACAAACACTTTTCTTACACTTTTCGTATCGTAATTGTATACAACACCGAGAATAAAGCCATTAGCAGCAAGTGCCTTAGTGAGAATCTTGGATATAGTAGAAATTATAGTAGATATAGTAGAAATTATTAATATTGTTGAAGACTCTTTCAATCACGTAAGTAGAAATATAAGCTTAAACGATATTTTCCAAAATATTACCGTAAAGACAAATAACACATTGACCGCTTCTTTCAAAAAATATGTCTTAAAGTTTGCGTCCTACTCTAATCTTAAAATGTTCTTTACTCTTTAAAAAGAAAAAATAATATTGTTACATACACTGTTAAACAATATTTAATCAACCCAAAAATATGGATTAAGTTACATGTGGGAACATTAAACACTGGTAAGAGGCATGCACGTACAGAAATACTCACGTAAGACTGTCGCAAAAGCGGTGATAAGTTTTTTTTTTTCCTCGAGGCGTACACGACAGCCAAGTTACCCGATGTTGCAGGTTTCAGCATTGGTCGAAAATTTTGAACTAGATGCTGCGTCTACAGTTCATTCAGGAACTTTTCTAATGTACTGAAGTGCACTACACTTTTTCACCAGCCTATAAGTTGTTATATTGAAGGATGATCCGCTATCCAAACAACAATCAACTTTCTGTCCATTTATGATTCCGTCGATAAAAGAAGCTTCGTTATCACTTCGTTCGGAAGGAATCATCTCTCGATCTGGAAAACCCGGTACACCAGACTCGTTTATTTCTTTGTGGTTTTACAATATTTTATCTGACCCCAAAAAATCAAATGGAGAATACACTATGTCCTGAAAACTTCCTATTTTCAAAATTCCGAGAAGCCCTAGGAATAATATTCTGTTGACCTTTACTTGATTTCATTCTTCTATTAAGATCTAATTGACTGCGTTGTATTAATACATACTTCTCAGAAATTTCGATTAGTTCTGATCCGCTTTTAGGAACATAACCATCTAACATTCTAAAACGAATCGCAGGGTTCATCCCATTCAAAATCAATTAAACTACTTCGCTTTCAGATCCAAAAAATCCTAAGACCTTAATTGAATATATAATTGACCTAACAGAATGGTCTACTAATTCCGAAAGACCTTGGCTACGAAATATTTTCTCCTATATTAAAGTTTGTTTACAAAGAGGAGTCATTAATAATGAGGTAAACCTCTTACAAATTTCATCCCAATTTAAATTATTTTGTAGGACACACTGTATTTATCTCAAACAAGCTCCATCACATTTCGATAAAAGGACAGTCAGAATCATTTGTATTGAATAACTACTGGAATTCAACAACTCTTCAATTCTATACAAAACCTCAAAGGCCTGTAAACTATCTTCACCACTAAAATTTTTAATATCCCGGAAAAATTTCCTCAAGATATTGACTAGTTTTATTAAACGTATATTTTGACATCAAGTTCCCTTCAACACCTTCATATAAATCTTGCCTAGAAGCTCCCGCTTCATTTGATTGTAAATTATTAGTTTGTGAAAACTAAACATCATTACCCTCAGGAAATCTGGATGTTAAAGGGTTAAAGAATGTAGGGCGAGCAGTAATAACTTTCGGCGTCGAATTCCTAATCTCAGTTACTCTTTGATAATAATTACGCATATTCAAATATCTATAATCCTGTGCCTGACTTCTCGTATTATTCTGGTTTGGAATTTCAAATTCAACTCGCCTAGAATAGGGATTAACTTTATTTACAGAATAAGCATTGACATCTCGACTTTCCCTTGACAAGTTAGAACACCCTGTATTATGATCACCCTGTTTGACCATTTCCTTACCTAGAATAGTTACCAATACCCCTTATATTTGATGGAAGTGTAAGAGACATCGAAATTTCACCAAAATTACTATTATCGGGAAAGCAAGTACGATCAACCGTTACGCATTCCAAAATATCTTCAGGAATATCGATTATACAATCATTCAGCTGTGAAGAACACATAATTAATAATATAAGTAATAATTTATACATAAATACTAATATAAACAAATAATATAATATCTACAAAATACATCAGGTACGGTAACACTACAGAGATATTACCAATACACCAACAACACAATTCAATATCAACTGAAAAATGCAACTATGACTGCGCTCAAAAATTTCATTCATAAATATAAATTTCTCATCATAAACAACGGTGCAATTTAAATCTGCATCCTTATATATATATATATATATATATATATATATATATATATATATATATATATATATATATATATATATATATTCAAGTTTCTGATTATCAATTATGTGAACAGAAAGTTTAGTAGCCGATTAATAATATTCAATTACATTACAATCAACCGAACTTAATATAAAAGTTAACACTTATGCGGGTGAGGGTACAAAGTAAATTTTTCTATATATTGGAACATAATATTGCACGCTATTTCTAAATGAACTCGTATTCTTAATAACAAAATGAATCGGTGAGAAAAGGAGAAACTCACTGAATGGTAAGGATTTACACTCGGCACAAACTCATAACGTGCCCGTAAAGATTCCGGGCAGTTAAAAAAATCGGGCACTTTGGATGAGAGTCATCTGAAGATTCTTGTGTGGAATATCTCAGCTCAATCCCCCAACAACCCTTACCTTTTATAGGTTCAATCAGTATCTTTCCTCCAACTTTCAGTTGAATATAACGTGCAAATTAATTGGCTGAAATAAAATAACACAAACATACACACATATAATCTGGGAAATAATCACGCAAATATCCATGTTTTATTGTTTTTATTGAATACCAAATAAGTGGATAACAAATATTATGTTGCAACGAATAACAACTATATAAATGAAATGTATTTGTATGCGACGTTAATCCACAAGAATTTAATTAGAAGTTTATTATGTTTTCCTTACGTACGTATGTATCGAATCTTTTATATTATCAAAGGTATCTGGGGACACAGTAATTCAAACAACTCTCAAAGGTTACTGATCCAAAAATTATGGGGGAAACCCCACCTAACTTTACTTTTTATGTAATTATATTTCTTTAATTTCTTTCTCTTTTGGAAAATTTCAAACTAGATTAGATTTGTATCAAATAGAAACCAAATTCACAAGTGGTTACGCCACCTACTTTTTTCAAATAGCACTGGGATTGATCCCGTCAACATTAATTTCCATTGACAAATATTCCCTTTCTAAGAAATAATATAATATCTTCAGGCAACAAAATGATCTTTTTTTCTTCGACTGCTGACAAAATCCTTAATAAGGATCGAGCTGAGATTTTAATCAAAAAAACGGTAGAGGAATTCAAAACAACGGCCTAGACAACTTCGTATTTAACAAAAGACGGAAATATTCTGATCAAAGGAAGCACTCTGCGAGACAACCAACACAACTGAGAAAAACATATCCCTAACATTAACAAATGTCACAGGGAAGTACAAAAATTGAACAGGTTCTTACCTTGCAATGGTGATCAAATACTTTCCTTACCAACGGCTTCTCCTTTGGGTGGATATCGACCATCTATTTTACTCTTACTCAAACCGCTCCATTCACTACAATTACGAAAGGAAAGACAGGTGATAATATCCTCCCAAAAGAATTAATAACTTAGCAGAAAATATGAAACAAAGTGGAGTGATCGATTTTCATCCATCTTTCTACAAACGAACGATCTGGTAATTGGCGTAGTTAACCCTTAAGTACTATGGACGAAAATAATCACGTAACTACTATGGAGCGGTCTGTCAGACCGCATTGTTGTTTCACATTTTCTGAATAGTAATTTCATTGCATACTTTTAAAAATGATATCCTACATATCTTAGTTGCTTATAGAAAAATAAAACATAGTAGTTTTACAATTTAAAGAAGCTTTATATTTTTAAAGCAATGAGAAAAAGAACATAGTCAAAAATTGTAACAATGCTTTCATTGTTATTCAAAAATTGTAATTGCTGAAATATTCAATTTTTCTCTCCCTTCCTATCTAGTCGAAATAACACTAATTTGAAACACACTTTTCTTATAGATGCACTGAGAATAAAAATACAGTAAAAATGGAGAGAAAACATTGAATTTTAGCTTTTTATAACCTTCAAGAAAGTGCTGGTATAGTTGTACGGTTACATTTTTTGTAGTAAAAAGATCATGAATAAAACTTATTTTTAGTTCTTATATGGTCGCAAGAGTAAATAAAATACGTTTTACCGGTAAAGAAAGTACCGCTCTAACTTTTATGACAGCATGCACTTACTTCAGGTAGGCAATTATATGTTTTTTTTTTATTCTGTACTGCAAGGAAATCGGTACCTCACACCGCTCATACGAATCTTACCGCTTACAACTCAGTGGAGAGTGAAATATGTTTTACTATTCAACTCCTTTTGCGCGATGGTGGGAAACTCACTTTGAAGTGCTCTTGATTGAAAAACTCAGCTCTCATGTCAGATGTCCGATGAACAATCTACGTTCTATGTGAGGCCTAATAGGTCATTTTGCCAAGATTTTCATGAAATGAAGTCTTGTCATCACTACGGACTTAGCGTAGACTTGATGCAAGACATACGTTGACACCACACGCAACATCCACCACCAAAAAGAAAATTGTCAATGGCTATCGTCTTGTTCGACGACTTGGTGTGTAATTTGTACATTTTTTGTCTAGAGTATTAACTCCGCCTTTACTCATGTTATAAATTATGATTATTGCAGGTTTTCCAGTCCCTGGGTCATTATTTGATGTGTGGTGCAAGATGTGCCACATGGTAAGACTCAAAGCTGCTGATAATCAGTAGATAACGAAAGACAACTAAACAGCAAAAGACTTACGTAACTACTATAGTACGTCTGTTAGACCGCTCGACCCCTCCAGCGCCGCGCACAGGGGATCAATTATAACACGAACTTCACAATACGCGACCATTTGATAGACAGGAAGGTAGACGAAAAGATATACTTGTAGTAGTGAAACTGTGGAAAATATAATGATACGATAAGTAGCAGCGGTCTGAGAGACAGTCCATAGTACTTACGGGTTAACCAAAATTATTTACTTTCAATCGGATATTTGCATTGGGAATTATAACAAATCGCTTGGTTTTTAATAACTCCACTTTCGTGCCCCACTTTCCGACATTCACGAGAATATATCGGTGCACTCTTTTTTATATTTTCCACCGTCACAATGCCATTAAGAAATCTAAAAATAATTCAGAACATGTTTCCCATTTATAATTTTTTGTTACGTAGTTGTAGCTGTAGCATCTAGTGAGTGGTATTTAACTCTAATAAATTCATAATTAAGCATATTCGAATTAAATTTTATTTGCAAGTTAGGGTTCAAGGGGCCGAGAAATACGTAGTTATTGGGGGCGCCGAGAGCAAAAGTGCGTAGTGCCGCGAAACTTCTAAATGCAGCACTGGTCGCTAAATTAATTGGTAGATTAATTTTAATGCCATTTAAGACCAAATTTCGTCCTAGCGGTAGCAGTATCCGTTTCCTCTTTTAGGAGGAATGAAATAGGCTGACATCAAAATTATAAGAAAATAGACCGACATTAGTGTCGAATCCATAATTTTGGGGTCGCTTAGATAAAGAATGGGGCTCCAGATGTCATGTAAATTAAGCCCCCATTAGCACCCTGAAGGAGTGTGTGAAATTGTGACATGTAGAAGTAATTGAAAATAACCAATGTTAGTATCGAATTCATATCTTTCGAGGTCCAGAAGTTCATTGGGAGCAGTTCTAATGACCTTTAGGTTCAACTTCCAGTAGGAATAAGATCCCCTAGCACATTTAATAAGGAGAGTCGAAGGGAGTAACATATACTACGATTCCAAACGACCAATATATCAACGAGATAAATAGCAACACTTCTGAACGAACATGTCAGGTGGATTTTGAATTTACAGGGGCAGCATCGAAGGCATTGCTCGCACAGCTCTAGGTATTTTAATGTTTGTGTATAAATGAATATTCCAGCGTAACTCCGGAATGCCTGGGACAACGTTTACAAAACCCTGGTGGATACATTACTTTCAATCTAAGAAGAAAATATTGTATTAATATGAATTTATGGAAGTTGGAAGTATGACATATAAAAATAACGTAAAACGACTCATATTAGTGTTTTATCCATAATTTTCCCTGTCGTTGAGATAGATAGTGAAGCACCCAATGGAGTTTACATACGAATTCATCCCCATCTTCACAGGATGATGACCTAGGAGAGCTAAAAATAAAATCTCAAACATTACTGAAGTATTTGTCGAAATCAGTTTTCGGGGTTGAGAGAGCGTTTCTAATGACTTTGGATGGTAATTTATACCCACTTCAAGATGGGCTTTTTAATCGTATCAATTTCTCGTCTTAAGAACAAATTACCATTTCAACTATTATATTAAGCCAACTTTTGCAAACTGATGAAAAAATTGTGTGGATGTGTTTCGACTTTTAAATGAAAAAAGACATGTTAAAATATAAAAATGGAGTGTGTCAATGGGTCAATGGTAATAGGGTGAAATTGGTCGAGATTTGTGAGTGGGTCAGTGGAACGTGCGTTAAAAGGACGTGACCTACTGCGAAACACCACTCACCATGACTCACAAGGACTCACCGACCTATTCTGTTTAGTGAGTTGTAGACAGCATCTTCTGAACACTGGTGAGCTTGTCTACGTTTTACTTTCAAGATTCCATTTTTCTTTTTTTTCATTTGTTTCTAATGAAAAAATTCAGGCACTTTTGGATTTTGATATTTGCAATTGTAAGAGTGGCAATAGTAATAGGAGTTTGATTTTGAGATAGAGCTTGTGAGCTTTTAGAGAATCTAACTGCTGGAAAAAAAATTTTGAATCACCTATAACATATGAATTATTATACCTAGTATAAAAAATTGAAAGTAACTATGTCTGTGTAATCATCACGGTCAAATTGTAAAGTCAAATGAAATGACCTTTGGTATATAATCAGGACCCCAACTAAGAAGTTATCATACGCGTGTCACTTCCATTATAATACATATCCTTAGGGGAGAGTAGGGGTTCGAATGTTTGCAAAAAATTTAGTGTGCAGTGACAACCCGTTTAATTTAGAGAGCTGAAATTCAGTAGGGGAGAACGGAGCTGGTTGCGAACTTTTCATTCTTTATTTTCTTATGAGCAGATGGTGCACTGTATTGCAATGTAATAGATGTGTAAGGACAGACCAATGCTTCCTGTAATAAATTCAATTTTTGTTTTTGTTTTGTTGCTTAGAGTTTTCGAGAAATAAATTTTTCTTTCTTTTAAAATGGAGTATGTCAACCGAGCCCTCGTAAGGGGCTGGTGGGCTGATACTGTAGGGCTAGTTGACATACCTTTTAAATATAGCAAAACACAAACAAAAATTGGATTTATTAGAAATAAACGTGATCTTTCTAAATTATATCATATATATTGCAGTTAAGTAGGCTATTTGAAGTTTGAAATGACTTTTATTTACAAAATTTAAAAGAATCAGCATCATGAAACATGAAAACTTCTTTCTTTCATTCTAGCTTGGTTGTCAGGACATTGGAAGCTACAAGATTTTAAACTACATCAGTTTTAATATTATTTGGTGTAGGTTAATTGTTCATATTATTTCAAAATGTAATTAAAATAACTTAACTATAAAGAAACGCAGTTTATTTCTTCCTGTTCACAAAGTAGTTAAGAGAAACAAAGATATGTTTTAGTTGAATTATCGAGAAATGCAGTTTATTTCCTACTTTCCGCAAAGAAGGAAAAAGCAATAGCTAGGCCTCTACTTTTGTAACAAAAGAGCACATACAAAATATTCTTGATCCTGAGAATTAGGCCTATTCAGGAAATTCAGAGTCGGATATACAGTCTTATTTCGACTTCTAAATTTTGACAGTAATAAAATACGTGCATGCTATTCTATAATTGAAGCAAAAGATTGGTAAAACTGTAAACAACATAACAATAAAGCAAATAATGGAACAATAAAAATAAAATGAAAGTTTGTTGCACTGTTGTTGTTTGGTGCACTTCCCAACCAACTCCAAATGCTATACGCCAACTACCCTATGCCCATGTTGTGCAACTAAGTCGTAATTACTCAGCAATAGTTTTGCATTTATGTTGTATTGTTTGAATATCCATAAAAACAAAGTTCAGATCTAACTAATGCTATATTACTTACCTCTGTACACCAAGTAGTGACGATTCTGTGATGTTGTAACGGACAACTGAAAAAAAATTTACACTGTCAAAAACACCCCTTATCTAATAGACGCCATAATCCGTAAGTTACAAATTCCAAATTAAGGTGTCAGCTGCTTCCATAGGTCGCTCTTTTATGACAGCAACAACAGCTCATTCTGTTAATTAATGAATGAGTTATATGCAGTTCGTCGACCAGTCCCTGCTACCAACCTGCCCCGGTCTCCCCTATTTAACTCTTTATTAAAAATAAACAGAACGTGTCCTGGCATTTTTTAAAATTGTATTTTATGAGCGGGGGCGGGGGAGTGGGTTGATTTGTAAATATAATCGAAAACGATTGATATTAGTCGAGAAACAAATTGAGGAAAAGAAACGAAAACTAAAGTTCTTCGCATTTTATACAAACTGTTTTCTGTTATAATAATTTCTGAAGCTGTATTTTAATATATGGAGCGTTCAGAACATAAGAAAATCGAGCCATAAAGGTGTGAGAAAAATGGACATTACATTTATATTCTAAGCTTAATTACATCGGCATTTTAAATTAGTATGGCATGCTTAACTATATGGAAAGCTAGTTTTTGTTTACGTTGGTCTGCTTTATATTGATTTGAGACTTTCAAATTACATTCTATTTTTTACTGAAATGTACCAAAAAGCCAACAAAGAAATAATTATATATGATAAATTTAAATTTATCTTAACTTGGAATATGAGAAACATTTTGCCATTGTATATCGTATCCAGCGGTATTGTGACGGAGCGGTGCTTGAGCGATTGAGGGTAGGAATTCAAACTCCGATAAGTAATAATTTCACAGTCTTGTTTTATTACAAGTATAACCTCTTTAGTCAGTGGAGAGAAGGACGTGGATCATGGGTCAGAATGGATGACGATGGGTTTTGGTGAGCCGGAGTTGGTCACAATGGTTCAGAGTGGTTCATAGTTAGTGGTGGGTCAGAGTGGGTCAATGGGTCATTTCGGTGGTTGGTGATAATGGGTCACGGTGAGTCGTGGATCAAATTTTCATTGACCTGCACCATCTGTGATTAAAATTGTACTGAAGGAAAGAGGCAATGAAGGTGCTCAAATTTTGCACATAGATAGTACCCCACCAAAACGCAATGAATCTCAAACGGTTCACGGTACCACCTCCTAGAACTCGAGATATAGGGGTTTGCCTGTTTGGCTAAATTAAGACCCCACTGATTTATCTTTAAACAAGCAAGCTCATTATCATCGTTTCCGTGAGGAAGTCAGAAGAACACGTGACTAATAATCGAAACATTGATGGTTCCCGCCCACACCGGGGTATTTGTTTTAGTGCTTTTTTGACTCACCTAAATATAAACAAATCACGCATATAGGCGATTTAACGTATTTTGGGGACGTAGACTTGTGGTTCATTGGCGTAACGTCGTGCCTATGCTGCTGTGTTATAATTTTCAAAACGGAAATAGAGCAATCGCAGATTGTCGCAGTGGTAGGTAAGACAAGTGCAGTGATAAGACAAGTGCTTACCTCTTCTGATAACTGTTTCACAGTTCACATTTCTAGAGGGGGTCATGGAGTTTTCAATGAAGGATTTATTACCATCTTGAACGCTCGCTAATTTGAACAAGTTTGCATAGAGACTAGAGACTGACAATCTTTTTTAATATCAATACTTCTAAATGATATACTACTTGATTCCCTTTGCCATTTTCAAATTTTGAGTTACACCCGTCCTGTGACATTCCAGGGGACCTTGGGGGAAATCTTATACCTCGACACGAGCAACCTTTGAAATTATAAAATACGTGTTTTCCGGTTTTGACATCTGTTTCATCGTTTCATACTTTTATTAGTCCCAACGGGCTTAGGGAATATATTAATCAAATTTCACATTACGTATCGTCTCGAAAATTATATGAATGTCTCGTCTCGTGGCACACTACTTAATAAAATGAATTATAGAAGTTTTATTTTTATTTGTTTCATATACTTCCGTAGTAAATGTTTAATTTTCTCTGTAAGCATTTATTCAGGTAAAAGTAACATAACGCATTTATTAAGAAGTGATATTTCGAGACGAGACAGTCATATACTTTTCGAGGCGAGACAGCATTTTTACGAAACGAGACAAGTAGAGATTTTAAATTGCCTTGTCTGGTCCCATGGCAACACTTGTGATTACACGAGACAAAATATTTCTCGTGTATCGTCTCGGTAAATATATACAAATATAAATAACAAGACTTAGAATCGAGACAGTTGTATAATTTTCTAGACGAAACGGCATTTGCACGAGACCAGACGAAACAGCCTACAATCTTGTCTTGTGGTCACACTATCAAATTAGGTGATTTTGTCCTAGCAACCTTTAAATACCAGTAACCACCGAAAACGTTTAATTAAACGAAGAAGTAGTGAATTCCTTATACATATCGCATTTCAAACACTTTCAATTTAGTTATTCATTAAAAATTTTAGTAATGTTGCGACTAAGGTGGAGACGGGAGTATTTTCTTTTAAATCCATGAGCGCCAGCAGCGAAAGATATGAAATTTAGTATATAGTTTATATGAAGAAATTAACAAGTATATTTCTAATCTACAAAATGAAGTTCCTAAGAGTGTAAAAAATAATAAAAAGAGTAACAGCAATTGTCCACATTGTGCTTGAATCGAATGTATTACAAACGTTCCTAGCTAGCAATGGAAAGTGTTCAAAGTTTTCAAAGACTCTTTTGGTTCAAGACTAGCATCATGAAACAACCATCTGTAGAGTTTTATCTACCAATTCTGTCACCTCCGATACTTCAGCTAGTTTTGCGTTTGTCAATGAACATATCGTAAGGCGTAGAAATTTGCTGCATTAAATGAAGAAAACGGAGATTTAACTTTAACGGGACTCGAACCGTCGTCCGTGAGACTACGAACATAATGCCTTAAACACCTTCGCTATTTTGCTCATCTACTAACAACTCACATAAACCGTGAAATATTGAACAGTTCTTTTACCTTGTGGAAAATCATTGCTAAAACGAGTGTCAATACTTTGCTATTCTCGTTAGTGTAAATACTTTGATTGAACGGGAAAGGCATTCATACAAATGAAATTTCCCAACGAGTAAATAATGCTTTCGTGTTTTAATTGTTTTTTTCTTTCTTTTCAATATTTATTTCCGTTATTTTTCCAAATACGTTCTTTTTTTTGCAAATTTGCAATATTGCAAGTAAAAGAAAAACATATAATAAGACGTCTCACATTTGAAAATAAATTCAGCTTAAACTGCCTGACATTACATATGTCTCAACAGAACTTATGGAATGCTTAGAGTAAATGTTGCTTAAAAAACAATGAGCTTTGCGCGGTCTCGAGCGCGAGACCTTATACGTAGAAGGCCAATAAACTAACCAATCATCTAAGAAACCTAACGAAAAGCATTCCTATGTTTAAATTTATAACCGAGAGACACTATTATGTGCAGATCTAATTCTCTCTCTCTCTCTCTCTCTCTCTGTCTCTCTCTCTCTTATGTTTAAAAGATATCACGTTTCGGACATTTTTGAATATTAGTTATGCTTGATATCTGGTTATTTAAGTTTTTAGCAGATGGTTCTTCCGAATAAAACATAACTAACACTGTAGTAACCCATCTTTTGTTTACTGTTTTTTTAGAAGGGGAAGAACTTAAGACTCTTTGATAGCTCTTGGCAACTTAAGAATTGCATCCCCCCTCCTGGGCCAAGGGTGACCATTCCTTCAACCGCTTGGGCTTAATTTCTCTCACATTTATCATTCTTCTTCTGCCCACCAGAAAAAGAGTACCTAAATTGTTAGCGAGATTTCTCCCCTCCTCTTATGAATTTCACACTGATTTGCATGTTTCATACATAGGAGAGTGCATCACTTGGTAGAAAGTTCGTAAACAGGATTTGATTTCGGGGGTCGCTGGCCAAACATTCATTTGGGGGGAGTCCGGGATCCACCCCAGAAAAAAATTCGATTAAACCACTATCTTAGGGTAAAGACATACCTAAGAGGTCTCGCGATCGAGCTCGAGGTTTAAATAGTGGTCGCTACCTCGATGTTTAGGTCTAGATGGATGAAGAACCCTCGCTCTAAGTCCTAGTTTGAGGAGAAACATTACTGTAACGCGTCTGAAATTATTGCACAAAAACCACCTGCAAAACAACATTTTGAAATTGAAAGGATCAAGCAGTTTATAAAAGGATGGAAACGAGACGAGACATGAGAAATGATAAAGTCTCATCTCCTGTTTCTCAAAAATATTTGAGTCTCTTCTCTTGTCCATTTCTATCAATAAATCAAAAACATTTACATTTTTTTAAAAAAAATTTCGTTCAGCACTCAGGCGACTAATCATTTCTCAGTATTTGTTTTTAGTGTATGTCTTCAGGTTTCAATTTGGAGGCGGCATTAACTTCAGCATATGAAGTTTCGTCACTGCAATTCCATCATCCGACATTTCCTCCCAATGGATATGTGATTGTTTTTACAGATATTTCTTTACATTATATCAATAACGAATTTAGAAGAAACCATTTTTTGTTAATCTCGGAAATATGGGGAGGAGTGGAGATTTTAAGCATAGATATAAATAACGGTAGTATTTGTTTCTTTAGAAATTCCACAATTTACGGACTTCAGCCCGAAAACCCTCTCCCTGTAACAGCCACTGCTTTGTATAATAATAAGCTACAGTAAAATTCTCAAATAAATATGAATAATTTATATGACATTCACATTTCAAAGTTATTTTCTTCCCTTCTCTATCTAAACTTGTCCATTACGATGTTGTTAGTGTTTCTTATCCCATATTGCTCGAACATACCTCACTAATTCAATTAATATGTCTTTCATAATCAAATTTAATAGTGCAGCCAAACCTCTCGAGCATAGGCATACAGAATCCTCTGCAGACGAAATTCTAAACAAATGAAGACTTTATTATGTGCAGTGCTTCAGTGAGAACTAAAGAGAACACGAGCAACAGTGATGCTTCCGCTTAACATCAATGTAGAAACAAACTCGGTTGTTTATCATCTCGACCACTAATTCAACCTCACGTTCAACCTCTAGGTCGCCATGTAGCGTACATCTTCTGCATGCGCATACTAATTTGAATCCATATGTTTGTGCCAGTATCGACTGTGCGACTGCGACTTAAACGTCGTCCTCGATCGCGAGGTCTCTTCGGCATGTTTCTACACATAGACCTTATTTTAACAACTATAAATGTCGGAGGTTCCATACCTCTTGGCTACGCCACTGCTTGGTAGTATCCATTGTTCCGAAACATCACCAGTCTCTGTTGACTTCCACCTTCAGCCACAATTCTATTCCTTCAAGCCAAATAGAAACATTCGTTCTCCTTCGCATTTCCCGTTCTTAAAGGTAAAATTACGGTAGAAGTAAACGTGGGGTTTGGCCATTTTAAATTGGTATTTCTTTCCCCTCCTCCGCAAAACAAATCTTATGGGTGCAACCTGCTCCCTAATTGCCGCGTTTATGCTCTCCCCTGTCCCAAATAGAAAAATTGAATTTGGATATTTTCTGCAAGTTTATTCACGAGATATAGAATTTCATACTCAGTATTTCTGTTTACTTGGAACTGGAATTGATAGAATTGGAAGTAATCATTTTGCGTAGGTATAATTATGTAGAACAGCCATGGATAAATGTTTTGTGTTTCTAAAAATGAAAGAAAATTATTAGGAAAGTTTTAGAAGGATGGAAAATACTTTTCCTGGGCTCGGAACAGTAATTAAGTTAGTGCCAGAGAAAGAAAAATTAGAGACGGGGAATTTCCTTGGCCTTCGTGCTTACAAATAAAAGTTTTGTTAGTAACAAATGTTCTGTGTCTGACATATGACTGCCTTTCGTTCTGTGTGGTTCCGTGGATGAGTTAGTAGAGTCATTGCTTGGTAATCGTGAGTTTCATAGTTCAAACCCAGTCCAAACCGGTTCAATTTTTTCATTATTTGTTTCCCATACTTTAAGATGTTTCTCCTCCTCCGTAATCATCTGATTCTCTCAACTGAGTTCTCCACTTGAATTCAACAATTGGTAGTGGGAATCTCTCAAGTTCGGGTAAAGTTTTACATGTCTAGTTACAAAATCAAAATTTTCGACAATATAAAATGCTATCTTTTATCTCAAATTCGAAATTTGCAAATGTGACTGTATTTCTCTTTCACCACATTTACATCTCTCGTTTTCTAATATCGTCAACTATGATATAAGATGGCTTGGGAACAAAACTTCAAATCATAAAAGCGCTATACCAATGGGCTCACTCTCACTAAGCGTTTGATTAAAAGTAAATGTTTTCATAGTGAAGGATGGAGCATTCGCTCTTCCAATCCCCCTGAAGTGACAGAATGTTTATTCAGGTTCTGGAAGGTCACTTCAGATCAAACTACTGAAAGAGTGTTTATTCCAGCAGCAAGAGGATTGGGCACTCTTTTGTTGTTGCACTTAATACTCACGAATAGGACGAATATCAAGTAGTATATTTGGCATAAGAACTACACGTCTAAGATTCATCTTATTTTGGAGAAATAATGCTGTAGACGGCAGTGGGAATTTCGCCCAAGTGTACGTGAATTTTCAGTGCCTGACGATTATGCCACCCGCCTTCCTTTGCAAGCTAATTTGGTTGCATACTTCCCGGCAAATGCTTGGGGCTCAGCTGGTGGAGCACTTTAGCTGTAAATCTCCACATGGCTGTACCATCCAGAATTGTCCTTCACTGTACATGTCCATATATACTTTTAGTTATTGCAATATATAATATTTAATCTGTGATTCTCCATCTTAGTATTATTTAGATATTTCTCTCTGTACGTCTAACACATTTTGGTTTTTGTTTTTCTTTTTTTATTTAAGCTATTATTATTCTTTTATGGGGTTAGATTCTTATTCTTTATATACTGTTTATATATGTATGTGTTAATGTGTTTTAAAATAAGGTGTTAACGTGTTTAAGTGCTTGAAAAAGGGTACAAATCTTTAAATTCCCCGCGTAAAAGAAGTCGTCAATCTTTAAGCAAATACGTACAACTTTATCTCAGAACATGACATGTACCATAGATATAAGTTAATTAAGCATTAACAATGGGCATTATTGAATCTAGCAATCTTATTTTCATAAATTTCAAACTATTGAAATATGTACATATAAGTCAGTAATCTCTCCTTAATCGCACAATATTCTATAAAATTCCTTTTTAGTGTTTCATTAAAATCCAGAAAAAATATTTTATATAAAACTGAGGAAGATGTGGTACCTCATTACTGGAACATTTCGGCAGCACGGAATTGAGACGATTGCAAATTCTCTGAAAAGACAGATAAACATTCAAAACATTTGTATTCTTAATGGAAGTTTCCATTGAAATATGCTTAATCTTCGCAGAACATGGGGATTAACCCTTTCCGGATCTTGTGTATTTGGGCTATTTTTTAGACTTTCAGTCAAGCAGCTACTGCATCGTCACTATTTATGCTTGGATCATGGTTCATACCTCATTCTCTTCAGAATAGAGCTGGCTTTCAAATTGTACCACTCATGCCGTATAACAGAAGCGGGAAAAATGTCAAAATGAAAATTTCGGAGGGAAATTTTTTGTCGAACTTTGGCCCCCCTGCCCCCCCTGTGTAAACGTAGCCATCTAAAAGAAATCTGAGAAATAGTACTTGGTATACTGAATGTGTGTGCCAAATTTCAAGTTTCTATCTTGAATAGTAAGGTCGCGAGAAATTTTATCAAAAATTCCCACAATGCCCCAAATTACCACAAAACACTGTGATCTCAGGGAAAAAGTTCTTGAGACATCCCTAATTACCCTAGGGTCATGTGTCGCCCGTATTCTCTTCTGAATAGGACTGCCTTTCAGGCGATACCATTCACATGTATCCATCATGTATCTAAGGCGGGAAATTGCAGAAGAAATATTTTGGTCTAAATGTCCCTTTTTTCAACTTTTAGCCCCTCTGGTCCTTCCTGTTTTAACGCAGAAATCTGAAAAAAATCTATTAAATACTATTCGGTGGACTGAATGTTTGTGCACAATTTCAATATTCTAGGTGCAAAAATAAGCCCGCCAGAAAAAAATTCAGAAATTTCCCCATGTTACCTTATACAGAAGTATATTTTGAAAAAAAATCACTGAGACATCCCTAATTACCCTAGAATAATAATTCGATCGTCATTCTCTTCAGAATTGAACTGCCTTTCAGACAGTGTGACACACGTGTCTCCATGATGTATGTAAGGTGGGAAAATTCTGAAAAACGGGATTTCTTGGAATAAAAATCCGTTTTTCATTTTTTCCCTCTGGACCCCCCTGTTTGAATGCAGAGATCTGAAAAAATCTGATAAATACTACTATGTAGGCTGAATGATTGTACGTAATTCCAATCTTCTAGGTGCAAAAGTAAGCCCGCCAAAAAAAAAAAAAAAAAAAAACACCATGTTACATTTTTCCCTATATAGAAGTATATTTTCAAAAAAAATCCCTGAGACATCCCTAATTACATTTGGATAATGATTCGACCGTTATGCTCTTCAGAATGGAACTGCCTTTCAGACGGTATGACTCACGTGTCCCCATCATGTATGTGAGGATGGAAATCCTGGAAATGGGATTTTGGGGGTAAAAATATCCCTTTTTTTAACCTTTTGCCCCTCTGGTCCCCCCCTGTTTTAACATTGACATCGGGACGAAAAATCTGATAAATACTACTCGGAGGTTTGAATGTTTGTGCTAAATTTCAATCTTCTACGTGGAAAAATAAGCCCGCCAAAAAATATTGAACATAGGCTTCATAAGGGAAAATTTCTATTTCAAAATTATGACGTCATCACTTCCTATGTCTGGACGCAGGACGGTCAGAAACCATACATAATGTCTTCTACAATGTCTCTGGACTTGAAAAACAAAACAACCCGGACGAAAAAGCTCAAATAGAAGAGAAATAACGCAATGTACCATGAAAAATGCGTATGGTACAAAATGTACCATAAGATACCCAAGGGGTTAAGTGAATTGCCATATTTGATTTCTTTTCAACTTAACGGTTGGGGATTATGTCAAAACCTCACTAAGCACATATATCATATTGGGTTAAAATCGAATAATATTTACAAAATTTATAATGCATTATCTGCAAACTTAAAATATATGAATCTATGCCAAGTATTAACGTATAGATAGAGCAAATAGTTGAAATTACCTATGGAAAAGGACGAATTGGTAGCACGATCGTAAAGAAAAATCATTTTTACCGTAGAACAGATTCAGTTGTAAGAAAACAAATAGCTCCGTTAATTAAAGCAACGAGTCTGTGTGCCGGAGGTAGCTGGTTCGAACCCCATACAGGTGCAATTGTCACTTTTATTATTAGGGTTATTTTATTCATTTTTTATGTGGGAAAGAATCAAATTGTAACATAGGTGTAAAACTCTTGACAATAACAAAAAAGAAAAAAATGTTGCACTTGCATTAGTGTCCCTAATTTTTGTTTGCAAACAGTTTCGTAGTTATTTTCCCTGTGCTCACTGCTCACAATATGCTCGCTAGTGTATAACGAATGTTTTCCAGTAAACGTTAATTGTAATTTGGGGAATTCTATAAAGTTTCACAATGTCTATCATTAAATAATCTTCTATCTACTTGTTTGGACATTTTGATAAAAGATTTCTCTATTAAATGTTTAATATTCCATAGATGTTTAATTACGGAAAAGTTTTACAATGTATTTGTTTTAAATTGAAATTGTTTTGAATTTAGCACATGTGGTAAGTAGCCCGAAGGAGGAGAACTGAAGTAGCTGATATTCTACGTAAAAGCAACCTATTGTAGAATGATGATGCTTCTTACCTTCAGCACATAATCTTTACGTTAGAGTCAGATGGAGAAAAACGCTGTTCTTCCTCCCTATGACCATCCATCTTAAACCTCTACATACCATGGTTAGTCTTACACAATTTCGGTGCTCCAAAGACATTCATACAATAATAATAATAGTAATAATAATAATAATAATAATAATAATAATAATAATCCTTAATATGCCATACTTACCTAATTTAGAAACCTTAGACATCTTAGTTTAAAATGCTTTCTTTTGTAATAATTTAAGCAAACGTGTGGGAGGCGGAACGACGTTTTTTTGCTCCCCTAATTTCAGTACCCTCCCAACAGACAAGGACAACGTTACCGACAAACAGAGATAACGTTACGTCATTTCTGATAAGCAGGGTAGACAAAATGAATAAGAAATATATTTATATCACCCTCTCCCCTTTCATGATTGGAATATCACGTAGCATTCTTAATTCTACCGAAGATAACCCTGTGCGGTTAGGGGTAGGTAACTAAAGAGATACCTAATACATAGTTCCCCTTGATTGTAATATTACCGCTTCTTTATTTGTTCGAGGGAGCTCCTACAAAACCAAGGGTGACAAAAAGAATAGAAAAAGTGTCTATTGATTCTAGTGTCTGATCTAGCACGGATTCCTGAGGGGGGGAAGCGGTGAAGTGAAGGATTCTTTTGATGATATTGAAGCTGTCACAAATTACCACTTAACTAAACTAAACATAATAGTGTGGTTAACCGGAACCCAGTCAGTTCAAATTGATGTAAAAGTTTAATTTTTTACTTCATATTAAAGTTTTGGTTCCAAATGGGAATTTCAGTCCCAGTGGTCAATGATCAATTCTCGGGGGCTTTTCGGTGTAGTTCTATGACCCCCATATGGGAAAAGGCAAAAATATTAAAATTCTTAAAACTTTCGAAGTTTTCGTCTATTTTAAAGGAATTTTTGGCTTCATATTCAAGTGTTTGTTTTAAATGACAATTCCAGTCCGAGTAGACAATGATCAAATTTCGGGGTACTCTGCAATGTAGGAAAAATAATGACGTCTAAATCGTGATCCTGTTGATGACATCACGAGTCATGACGTGAAATTAGCACAAAGTAAACGCTAAATGCTTTCGGTTCTCGTAGCTGAGTGAGCTAGCGCAGCATGCTAGTAAGAAAGATTGGTTTTGGCATATGTTCAAATCCTTCCCTCGGAGAATTATTTTTATTATTTTAAAAAAAGTTTATAACACTTCTTTCGTTAAAAAAGATTTAGAATAATATTCAAAAAGTGATTTAACAATTATTTTTTAAAGTGTCATTAAACCTCTTTCATTAAAATAAGTTTGCCCTTACACTATACAGATCCATAGCAAAGTTAGTAGTAAAAATAATAGTAGTAGGAACGGGTTACAATGCAATTCAGCATTCATTTGTTTCCGTGCGATGTTGCCAAACGTAACTCGCTTGCAATGCTTTCTGGCAAGGCCTTAGTGTGTTTCGAAAATATGTTTGTGTTCGGGATGAGGTTCCAAGGTTCAGCATTGACTAGGAATTTTTGCTATTAATATCCCTTCTAACAATATTGGCATTGGACAAAAGTTGGACCGTGTTTAAGCTTTTTGCTCCTAATTTAGTTATTTTACTTTATTATTTAACGAATATATTGAAAATATATTTGTCAGCAGGAACGTATGCAGGAATTTATTTCGAGAGGGGTCCAAAGTTATCTGGGGGGTCCTACTTCAATATTGGGATAAATTACAATATTTTTTTTAAAAAATAACCCAAAATTAGGTTAAATTTACAGAAAAGTGGTGATTTCAGAGGGGGGCCGGACCCCCTGAACCCACCTCTAAATGCGACCTTGTTTGCCAGTAATGTTTCCTCATTTAGAAACCCTCAGAAACTTCGAATTTATAAAGGAAAACGAGTTATTTTCGATAAAGTATCACTTCAAGGAGACGCGATACTTTTACAGCACATGGTGGTGCCCCAACTCAACCAGGGCAAGAATTTCTTTACTTTGGTTCTGTGCCAATGCGCTCTATCGATTGGTTAGGTTTGTAATATATACTCCTAAGAACAAACGCGTTTGCCAGAGAACCGTGATACTGAACACAGCTCCACAGAAATACATGCTGAACTTTCGTTTATAGCTACCGTTTGGTGTTTTTTGCCCTCAAGGTCAATGAGTGATGATTCAGTTCAGCCCCTGTTCTTAAGCTGTGTTCGTATTACTTCGAACAGTTTTGATGTGTGTTTTCCAACCACCATATGAACAGACAATCAGGGCAAATCATAGCATACAATTATTTAAGCAAGTATATTTGTCGCGAAATTATTACACACATTACCCAAACACACGTAATATATCAATCCATACATTTATTTATATAGGTAAAGCAAAGACTGGAAATTACCTATCGAAAGAATAAATTAACAGCACGATCATAATGAAAAGCAAGCCTCGTTATATAACATACTTCTTTCGCGTAAGAAATCGAAACTCAGTTGGTCAGAGCAACTAATCTGTACGAATTAGGTTGTTAGTTCGAGCCTAATAGGAGTAAGAGTTTTTATTACTATTGTTTTTCTCTTTTTTTTATGTGAGGAGAAATTTAATTGTAACATTGCGATATTAAAGGTATTTGGTTAGGTAACTTTGTCTTAGCTAAACTTTAAATATCAGTAACCGTCGAATTTATTTCACTAACCGATCAGTTACTGAACATTTCAAACACCAGTGTCATAACATGAAGGTTAATCTCACGTCCGCAGCCCTTTGTTATGCGTCCATACTTTCAAGGTCGGACCTTGGACGGGGCAACCCGGGCAACTGCCCGGGGCGGCGGGTCAGAGGGACGCCAAAACTAGGCCTCAAAAATAAATTTTATAATGTGTTTCCTACTGACTTTTTTGTTTATATTCTTGTAAAGTAGAGGCAATTACATAATCTTCTTCCATTTCACCATGGAAGAAGAGAGTTTCATAGCACTAAGGGGACTGTATTGACAAATGGAGAGATGACATGTAGAATAAAGATTGGAGGCTATAGTTTGTTTCTTTGCTTGAGTTTAGCGTTCCACGGTTAAGCCTTTATGGCCAAAGGAGATGTGGATACTGATTATAGTGAAATCCGAACCACGTTTATCGTTCAACAGTAACCCACCGGTAATTGGACCCGGGATCACAAAAGGCAGGCGTGCTAGCCACTAGACCAAGCTGGGGGGCGGTGTTCGTATTGTTTATAGCAGGCAATATTCTTTGTGAAGTTTTCCTAGGTAATGAATGTCTTTTTGATAAATAGGTTTAAACTATTAAAAATACTAGGATAAAATGTAAAATATAGACTAATACTAGGTTGTAGGGCGCCATAAAGTCACTTTGCCCAGGTCAAAATTTGGCCTGGTCCGTCCCTGCTTACTTTCTATATATTTTTTGGCTTTGTAGCTTGTGCGGTCCTCACGCCACACGGTTGTGGGGGCGCTATTTACGCCAATGCTTCGAACTTAATTCAATAACTGTTTCAGAAATTTTACCGTCAGCGTGCAAACGGGAATATATATTTTTCTAATAGTCCCATAGAACTTTCACCCAGAACACCAGATGCAATATTTCAGAATGGGCTCTGGCTAAGTATAAGGAGGATTTGATATTTCCTACGTAAGTTCCTTTCAGAAAGTTTGATATTTCTTTAACGGTGTTGTAAATAAACATACTCATTGTTATTAGCCCGACATCAAACCATCCTGGACAAATCCCTCTAGAGCAACGATCGGCAAAAGTTTATTCTGGCTAATTTTATAAGAGACTCAAGGGTGAAACACTTGTTAACGAGAGCAATGCTGTGTATACACTGCCATGCTTCCGACAAAATATAAAGTGTTTTATAATCTTTAGACACTTTTCCTTTTCCTTTTGTCACCCTTGGTTGTTTAGGTCGCCTTCGAATAAATAAAGAAGCGGTAATATTACAGCCAAAGGGCGCTGTAAATATATTACGTATTTCTTTTGTTACCTAATCATAACCGCGTAAAGTCATCTTCGGTAGAATAAAAAATGCTACGTGATATTCCACTCACGGAGAAAAGGATGTTCTAAATATATTTGGATAAGCTTGCATATGTGCATTATTTTTATTCATATTAGTGTCATTTTTTGTATATAGTTTAGTGGTTTTAGTGAATTCTTTGTGATTCTTTTAGTGATTTTTCTGGTGAGTTTTAGTGAGTTGTGTTTGCATTGGCTGGCAACAGTGCCTTCAGTGTGCTATTCAAGTTGTGTCTGTGCATTCAACAACGTGTTGTGAAGTGCAACTAGGCAAACATATTCATTCATAGTTTTAGAAAAACATATTTATTCATAGTCTTTAGAGAAACACATGTTCATTCATAGACAAGATTTACATGTTCTTAACAGTGTTTTAGAGTGTTACTCAGTTTATGTGTGATCGAAGACAAAGTATGATGGTTAGCAAGCAACATGTGGTTTAGCTAGCAGCAAGCTAGCAACAATTAACTGCGAAAAGAAGTTAAGATAAGTAACTTATTGTACTAATATTTAAGTATTATATCATTATATTAACATATGAACAAAGCATGTCATATTTATCATATTAACGCATGTACTTTTGAATAAGAATTGAAGCAAGTAACATCTAAAATATTCGTCAAGTCTTATTTCTCGTTCCTTCATGATATCTGGGTGAATCAGTAAAATGGGTTTAATCATACAGTTCATTAGCTTTGGATGTGATATGTGTGATTTGTAAATAAAGTACATAAACATATCACCCCTTCATACATCATCATTTTTTTGGTCCTCAGTCCACCGGATGTCAGAACGAGAAACGTGACTTTGCATTGTTTGTTCTCGTGTGTGTTTGTGTGGGTGCTGCTGTCATAAGCAGGACAGAGCTGTTCATATCAGTATAGTGGTGTGTGTGCATTCAACCCAGCTGAATTCAAGGTTACACGTTTGTAGGTCACTCAGAAGTAAATATATATATATATATATATATATATATATATATATATATATATATATATATATATATATATATATATATATATATTGTCAGCGGTTTGAGTAGTTAAAAAAAAGGACTGAAACAATGGCAGAAGTGCAGTTGGGTCAATTAATTAAGAAACGTGCTTCGGTCAAAGGTCAGGCAACAAGAATACAGACATTTCTTCAAAAACTACAGAATGAAAATAAACCTAGCATACAAGAAGCAAGAACAAGGCTAGTTGCACTTGAAGGGGTTTTTATTAAGTTTGATGAGATACAGTCAGAAATAGAGCTCTTGGATGAGACGGGTGAACAAGAAACGCACAGAATTACATTCGAGGAACTGTATTATGATTCAAAGGTTAAGTTACAAGAATTTATTGATAGTTTTGAACAAAAAACGGATTCAGGGGCAGCAAATAACAAAGCTGCAAATTGTGGTAGTAATTCAGTACAATTAACTAGAATTTCCTTGCCCACATTTTGCGGTAAATACGAGGAGTGGTCGCCCTTTAAGGACATTTTCATTTCCCTTATTCACAATAACGAATCATTAAGTACAGTTTGTAAGTTTCAATATTTGCGCACATCACTCAAGGGAGAAGCGTTTACAGTAATAGCAAATCTGCCAACGGTAGAAGTAAATTACGAAATTGCATGGAAGCTTCTTGTTGAACGCTACGAAAACAAACGGTTGATAGCTTCGACATATGTACGAGGGTTGCTCAGTATCAAGCCAGTAACGAAAGAAAACGCTAAAGACATTAGACAATTTGTAAATACTGCTCGCAGTAATTTTCAAGCCCTTGAAGCATTGAATTTGGACAAACCTTTGCATGACGTACTACTAACACAGCATTTAGTAGAAAAACTTGATTCCACAAGCAAAAGGGAATGGGAAGCTGAGCAAAGTAGTGACTCCTTTCCATCGTTATCGGAATTATTTTCATTTTTAGAAGGTCGTTGTCAAATGTTAGAAAACATTCGTCCTACTCAATCTGAAAGTACTTATGACAACAAAAGTGTAGATTCCAAAGCAAAAAGAAAGAATAACAGTCAAGTGAATTCGTTTGTTACTATGCTTCCAAATGCATGTAATATTTGCCGTAGCAAAGAAACGCATGCTGTTTTTCGCTGCCCAGAATTTCTGAGTGCTAACATTAATCAAAGAAAGGAGCTCGTGAAGCAAAATAAACAAGTAAAGGCATGCAAATCAAGTACTTGTAAGAAATGTAATTTTAAGCATAATACACTGTTGCATGAAGATTCTACTCAGGAGGCTACTAACAAAGACAGTTCAAGCAAAACAAATAACAATAATACTAATATACCTAAAGTTAAGGAACAGAATCAGGTTCAAGTTCAACCACAGGACTCTTATTGCTCATTTAAGATTAATTATGGTCAGCAAGTCTTATTAGCAACAGCGTTAGTTAACGTAACAGACACTAAAGGTCGTTTTCAACAATGCAGAGTGTTATTAGATGCAGCGTCTCAATCGAATTTTGTAAGCGAAGCTTTAGTTCACAGATTAGGTCTCAAGAAAACGAAAAATCGTGTTCCCATTAAAGGTATCAATTCTGTAACCTCCGAAGCTCAGCACAGTGTTGAAGTTCATATTTATTCAAGAACATGTGATTTTAATGCAGTGGTCGATTGTTTAGTATTGCCAAACATTACAGGTTGCATACCTTCTAAGGATATCGATTACAGTAATTGGAACTTGCCAAAGGATATTTGCTTAGCCGATCCAAATTTTAATCGCTCGTCGTCAGTGGACATGCTTATAGGTGCGGGGTTATTCTACAGTCTCCTCGAGCCAGGCCAGAAGACTAGAAAAAAATATTATCCAGTTTTGCAGGAAACGAAGCTAGGATACGTTGTCGTCGGAAATATGCCTTCAATACCCGAAGAAGCCAACCAGTCGGTAATTTCATGTTTTGCTCAGATGGAGACAGACTTGGATACACAATTGAGAAAATTCTGGGAACTCGAAGATCTTCAGACTAAGATTTACACGCCGGAAGAAGAAAATTGTGAGAAGCATTTTTTACAAAATATAACCAGAAATGGAGACGGAAGATTTATTGTCAAATTACCAAAGAAGGAAGAGAATGCAGTTTTAGGAGAGTCTTACAACATGGCACTACAAAGATTTAAGCAGCTTGAAAGAAGATTGCTACAAAATCCTGAGTTCCATAAACAATATGCCGCCTTCATGGATGAGTATTTAAGTTTGGGTCACGTGCGAAAAGTTACAGAAGAAGACGTGAACAGCAGCAGCAGTTGTTATCTTCCCCATCATCCTGTATTCAAGATGGACAGTACAACAACTAAATTAAGAGTGGTTTTTGATGCAAGTGCAGAAACGTCTAATGGCAAATCATTGAATGACATTCTCTAAGTTGGGCCAATTGTTCAAGATGACTTGTACTCCATTATTTTAAGGTTTCGGTTGTATCCAGTTGCATTTACAGCAGACTTAGAGAAAATGTACCGCCAAATATTAATTCATGATGAAGACAAGTGTTTACAACGCATCCTTTGGAGAAATTCAGTAGAAGAACCGATCCAGTCGTATGAGTTACAAACAGTGACGTACGGGACTTCGTCAGCGTCCTTCTTGGCAACAAGATGTCTGAAGCAAATAGCGGAGGAAAATTCCAAGGAATTTCCAGAAGCGGCAGAAGTAATAAAACACAATTTCTACATTGATGATGTGTTAAAATCAGTACCAAACGTGTCAAAGGCCTTAGAACTACAAAAGGATCTTATTAATATTTTAAGCAGAGCAGGTTTCAAGCTTTGTAAATGGAGTTCTAACAAAGAAGAAGTACTTCAAGGAGTTCCTGAAGACTTCAGGGAAAAACAACAGCCAATCATACTTGGTCAGCAAGACGGTGTTAAGACTTTAGGAATAGCATGGATTCCATTAACAGACAAACTTATAATTTCGAACAAAATTTGTAAAAATGGAACTGCAGTAGAAAGTAAGGTTGCAATGACAAAAAGACAAGTCGTCAGTATAGTGTCATCTATCTTCGATCCATTAGGTCTAATCGCTCCAATTGTCATCAAATACAAGAATTTCTTACAAAAGTTGTGGAAGACAGGAATGGATTGGAATGATCCATTAGACCCAGTCCTACAAGTTGAGTGGAATCAATTAATGTCTTGGTTACCTGCGATGGCGAAGATACAAATTACAAGAAACGTAATGTCTTCGGAGAACGTTAAGGAAAGTCAATTACATGGTTTTTGCGATGCAAGTGAAGAAAATTTTGGAGCAGTAGTGTACATCAGGGCTACAGACGAACAAGGAAATATTGAAGTCAATTTACTTTGTTCAAAGTCGAAGGTTGCACCACTGAAGAAGCAAACTTTGCCTAGATTGGAATTATGTGGAGCACCGTTACTTTCGAAGCTAATAGACAAAACGCTATTCATATTGAATATAGAGGTCAGTGGTATACACCTGTGGACAGATTCGACGATAGTTTTGTCATGGATCAAGTCACCTCCCAATCGTTGGAAGACATTTGTATCCAACAGGGTGGCTCAAATTCAGAGAATCACATCAATCAATCAATGGCACCACGTGCCTAGTAAAGAAAATGCGGCAGACATAGTTAGTCGAGGAGCGGATCCCAACACTCTTATTCAGTCTCGCGAGTGGTGGCATGGTCCATAGTTTCTTCACACAGCGGAATGGCCATGTCAAGAACAAAATGAGCCAGCTAATATTCCAGAAGAGAAGAAAGTCATGATAAGTTTGGTGGCAGTTCATGAAACAAGCTTTATGAAAAGATATTCATCGTTAAACAAAATGTTGACAGTAGTAGCATATTGTTTGCGATTCAAACAGAATTGTCTTTCCAAGAAATTAGAAAGAAAAACTGATAGTCTTCACGCTTCGGAACTTCGTTTAGCGTTACACAGATGTATCAAGATGGTACAACATACTACCTATCATCAAGAAATATTGAACTTGCAGCAACAAATGGAAGTTTCAACAAAGAGCCCAATCAAGGATCTTTTTCCATTTCTTGACACGGAAGGAATGCTAAGAGTAGGAGGAAGATTGGAACATTCAAACTTGGAGTACGACAACAAGCATCAATTCATTTTACCTGCAGGACATCATTTCACCCACCTGATAGTCAAAGAAGAACATAAAAGGTTGCTTCATGCAGGACCACAGCTTCTTATTGCATCTTTGCGTACCAGATATTGGATTCCAAGAGCTAAGAAGATGGTCAAGGCAATAGTACACAATTGTTTGGTTTGTTTCAAGTGGAGATCAACAAGTTCGTCTCAGTTAATGGGACACTTACCCAAGGAGAGAGTAAATGAAGCAAGACCATTTGTACACGTGGGAGTTGACTACGCAGGATTCTTTTATGTCAAGCCCACAATTCGCAGCAAAATTCAAATGAAGGTATATGCAGCGTTGTTCATCTGTTTCACTAGAGCAGTTCACATAGAAATAGTTTCAGACTTAAGTTCTCAAGCCTTCATCGCAGCATTGAAGAGATTTATTGCTAGGCGAGGAAAATGCTTATCTATCTGTAGCGACAATGGTTCAAACTTTGTTGGCGCCAATCGAGAATTGCAACAATTTTTTGAATCCAAGACTAACAGAAAGGACATCCTGGAACACTTAGCTCAAGAAGGTTTAGAATGGAAATTCATTCCTGCCAGATCTCCTCACATGGGGTCATGGGAAAGTTCAATAAAATCCATGAAGTACCACCTACGGCGTGCAGCAGGAACAGCAAGTCTGACATACGAAGATTTGAATACATTCCTTATTCAAATTGAAGCCATTCTAAATTGAAGACCATTGACAGCCATTTCCAACGATTCTACAGATCCAATGTATCTCAGTCCAGGACATTTTTTGATGGGACATACACTTTTCAGCCTTCCGGAACCAGATCTACTGGACGCACCTATCAACAGACTAGGCAGATGGCAACGGATTCAACAAATGAAGCAGCATATTTGGAAACGTTGGTCAAGGGATTACCTCAACCAGTTACAACAAAGAAGAAAATGGAAGTCAGCTCAGCCTAATCTACAACCGGGCATGGTCGTATTGTTAAAAGAAGACAATGTTCCTCCTCAAGTGTGGAAGTTAGGTGTGATTGAAGAAGTTCATCCGGGCAGTGATAATTTAGTGCGAGTGGCAACTGTGAAGTATAAAAGTGGCATTTTTCGGCGTAGTGTTGCTAAGCTAATTCCTTTACCCCTAGAATATTGATTGATTGTATCCAATCAAGGAGGGGGAGGATGGATAAGCTTGCATATGTGCATTATTTTTATTCATATTAGTGTCATTTTTTGTATATAGTTTAGTGGTTTTAGTGAATTCTTTGTGATTCTTTTAGTGATTTTTCTGGTGAGTTTTAGTGAGTTGTGTTTGCATTGGCTGGCAACAGTGCCTTCAGTGTGCTATTCAAGTTGTGTCTGTGCATTCAACAACGTGTTGTGAAGTGCAACTAGGCAAACATATTCATTCATAGTTTTAGAAAAACATATTTATTCATAGTCTTTAGAGAAACACATGTTCATTCATAGACAAGATTTACATGTTCTTAACAGTGTTTTAGAGTGTTACTCAGTTTATGTGTGATCGAAGACAAAGTATGATGGTTAGCAAGCAACATGTGGTTTAGCTAGCAGCAAGCTAGCAACAATTAACTGCGAAAAGAAGTTAAGATAAGTAACTTATTGTACTAATATTTAAGTATTATATCATTATATTAACATATGAACAAAGCATGTCATATTTATCATATTAACGCATGTACTTTTGAATAAGAATTGAAGCAAGTAACATCTAAAATATTCGTCAAGTCTTATTTCTCGTTCCTTCATGATATCTGGGTGAATCAGTAAAATGGGTTTAATCATACAGTTCATTAGCTTTGGATGTGATATGTGTGATTTGTAAATAAAGTACATAAACATATCACCCCTTCATACATCATCAATATTTCTTATTCATTTTGTCTACCCTGCTTGTCAGACTATATACTTTCTTTTGGGAAGGTGCAGAAAATAGAGGGACAAAATAAAACGTCGTGCCCCTCCTACAGTTTAAATTTTGTTGCGTGGTTGCTAAAATTATTACTAAAGAAAGCACTTTAAACTAAGATGTCTAAGGTTACTACATTATGTAAGGGTGGCATATTCAGGAATAATAATAATAATAATAATAATAATAATTATTATTATTATTATTATTATTAATATTATATGAATGTCTTTGGAGAGACGAAATTATGTGACACTAATCATTACATGTAGAGCTTTAAGATGAGTGGTCAAAGGTGAGGAAAAAAAGGATTTTTCTCTCTGACTCTCTAACGTAAAGAAGAGGGTAAGAAGGTAAGAAGCTTATGTGCTGAAGGTAAAAACCGTCATCAATCTAAAATTAGTTGCTTTTACTTAGAATATCAGTTACTTCATTTCTCCTCCTTCGGGCTAATTACCTCATGGGGTAAATTCAAAACAATTTCAATTCAAGACAAATACACTGTAAAACTTTTCCGTAATGAAGCATCTATGGAAAATTATACATTTAATAGGGAAATCTGGTATCAAAGTGTTCAAAAAGTTAGATAGAAGACTATTTAACGATAAAAATTGTGAAACTTTATAAAAATCTCTGCGAAACATTCATTACCACCAGCGAGCATATTGTGAGCAGTGAGCACAGGGAAAATAACTACGAAACTGTTTGCAAACAAAAATTAGGGACACTAATGCAACTGCAACAACATTTTTTCTTTTTTGGTATCGTCATGAGTTTTACACATATGTTACAATTTGATACTTTCCCACATAAAAAATAAAAAAAAATAACCACAGTGATAAAAATCACAGCTGCACCTCAGCAGGGTTTGAACCAGCTACCCCCGGCATACAAACTCGTTGCTCTAACTAACTGAGCTTTTTGCTTTCTTACGCAAACTGAACGTGTTCTACGGTAAAGATGATTTTTCATTGCGATATTGCTACCAATTCATCCTTTTCCATAGGCAATTTCCACTATATGCTCTATCTATGCATTAATACTTAGTATATATTCATATATTTCAAGTTTGCAGATAATCCACGTAATAAGACATATTAGAAATGTTTTTTTTAAAAGTTTCGTTTGTAGATTTAATCCACATTTCTCTCAATGACATAGATGTCGTTGCTTCGTGTTGAACTGCAGAATTCCCTCGCGTTCTTGAAAAATTCCCACTTTAGCAGAGTTGGTAATTCCCGTAATTTCGGTCGATTTAATGTTTTTCGCTTCTAATTCATTTAGTTTAAGCTAATATCTAAAAAAAAATTTAAAAACGAGTTTGCTATTAACGTTTCCTGCTGGGGAAACCTTCCAAAATTTCGAACATATAAAGAAAACAGAGATATTTTGAGAAAACTTCAAAAAAAAGAGACGCGTCATTTATTTTGCTCATAGTAGTACATAAATTCTGAGCTAGTTAAAAGGGCATTTTTCCTTGGTACAAAATAGAATAGATTATTTAAATTTATCCCTTCGTTAGTTAGTTAATATGGCAAATCTTTGCTTTCTTTCTTGTTAATCCATCCAAATTAATTTTTGCGATTATTTGAATAGCCCAAAAGGTACAGAAATTCTGCGCTAGTTAAAATTGTGTAGCTTTGTTTTCTTTCTCATTAATACAAAAGTAAATAAGCCACTCAAATTTATTCCTCCTTCACTTTTTTCTGCTTGGTACAAAATTGAATAGATCACACAAATTTATCCGTTGCTCTGTTACGAGTTATTTGACCTTTTATCCTCAATAGTCAATATTTTCGTACATGTAGTTGATAATCTGTTACTAAATGAGGAACCAGAGACCGTGGCGGTTAAAAATAATTGAAATATTGATTTATACAAATTTAAGTATTTCTGGACTCGAAATTCAAGGGGGGTGATTTTTAAGTGTTCCTCATAACCCCACCCATGATTGATTATTTTTTAAAAATATACGTTGTGTTGAATATGTTCCTGAAAACCAGAGTTCGCTGCGTATGTGGCTTCGTTTACGAGTTTCGTGACTTCGATGGTCAACACTTTTGGAACTTGTAGTAGTTGATGATTTGTTACTAAATGAGGAAACGTCATCTCAATATGTGGCTCTGTTTCCGAGTTGTTAGGTTTTAAGTATTTTGACCTTGGACCGCGATGGTATTTATTTTGGAACTTGCAGTGGTTGATGAACTATTACTAAATGTGGAAACAACATCACAATATGTTGCTCTGTTTACGAGTTATTCCGGTTTAAATATTTGATATTTGACCTCGATGGTCATTATTTTTGGAACTTGTAGTAGTTGATAAACAATTACTAAATGTGGAAACAGCATCTCAATATGTGGCTTCGTTTCCGAGTTATTAAATTTTGAGTATTTTGACCTTTGACCTCGATAATAATTAGTTTTGGAACTTGTAGTAGTTGATGAACTATTCCTAAATGTGGAAACATCTCCACAATATGTTTCTCCGTTTCCGAGTTATTCCGGGTTTAAATATTTGACATTTGACCTCGATGGTCATTATTTTTAGACTTGTAGTAGTTGATGACCAATCCTAAATGTGGAAACACCACCTCAATATTTTGGTTCCTTTACGAGTTTGACCACTGTTCTCGATGGTCAGTAGTTTGGGGACATGCTTCTGTTATTTCCGCTATGTTAAATTAGGGGTTGAGAACGAATGCTTTATGTAATGAGTGCTACGTTAAAATAGGGGTGGAACTAATACACTTCTGCTATGTGCTAAGTTAACGAGTACACCCTCATTATTGTCTTAGTAGCCTTTGCTATGTTACATAGTTGTGTGTTCGTAGTCTCTGTGTAATTTCTGCTATGTTTAAATAGCGGTGGAACGAATATACCCCTACTATGTTAAACAGTTGTGTGTTCGTAATCTTATGTATATCCCCTTTGCTATGTTACATAGGTATTCATTGTCTGCTATGTTTATAGTTAAAAATAGGGGTTGAAAAATGCTCATAAAAGGGAATGAATCTTATGGATTATCTGCTCTGGTATGTGTTCGTAGTATCATGTAATTTCTGCTATGTTAAAATAGAGGTTGAAAAAAGTGCTCATAAAAGAGAAATATTACACCCCTAAAATGAGCTCATAAAAGGGACCGAAGTGTTATATAATTTCTACTATATTAATGTTGGTAGCCTTTGCTATAATGTGCTCATGGTCTGCTATTTCTGTTATGTTAAAATAGAGAACGACTACACCCCTAAAGTGGAGGAACGGTTCAGGGTGTTACGTAGTCTTATGTATGTTCAAATAGGGGTTGAAACGAATACATCCCTGCTATGTTACGTAGTCTTATGCTATGGCAAAATAAGGGATGGTAAATAAGTCATACTCCTTTATGTGTATTGCTATATTCTGCCATGTTCGTAGTCTTGTGTGTTAAAATAAGGGTTGGAGTAATTTTTGCTACGTGTTCATGCATCTCTGCTAAGTTCGAATAGGAGTTGGAAAAGGAAATGATGCTATGTTAAAATATGGGGATGGAAAATATGTTCATAAAAGACTATGTTCAAATAGGGGTTGAAACGTAGTCTTATGTAATCTATGCTATGCGACTTTAATAAAACTAGAAGGAACTCTACGATATAGGCATATTATTATCAAAATATCAAAAAAGACCTTCCTAGTTCTACATACCACAGAAGGTCATCAAAGAGTATATTTTATGAGTATATGTATAATAAATAAAACTATATTGCAATGCAATAGAGAACAAATTTGAAGCTAATTTCAAATTTATTTTTAGTTTTATTCTACTGAGCTCAGTATTTGAGTAACGTACGCTTCAAACTACAATGTCAAGGCCCTATTGCATTGCAATATATTTTTATATATATACACATACTAACATAAAATATACTCTTTGTTGAACTTCTGTGGTATGTTGCACTAGGAAGGCCTCATTTGATGATCCAGTGTAGCAGGAAAATCAGACCCAAGGAAGACTGTCACCCTGGGGTGTTAATTATTCCAAGAAAATGGTCACCCCAGGAGCATAAAATTCCGGAATATAAATTTAAAATGTACATATGGGGGTATAACTTTCTTGCACAGGAAAAATGGACCCCAAATAAACAAACTAAATAACCACAAAAAATTCAATCGTTTGGCATTTCATTAGTCTTTAGAAAGGAGATTTCTCTATACAGTAGGGTGGGGGTATAATTTTCCTGGCCACAAAAAATTGACACCTACCTAACAAACACAGTAAAAAGTACCGAAAAATTCAATCATTTTTCATTTCATTAGTCTTTACAAACGAGATTTTTCCACACAGTAGGCTGAAGCTATAATTTTCCAGGTCAGGAAAACTGGATTACAAAAGCGTTTACAAAAGCTTTCCACTCACTTCTATCCTTAGCTGACCGGATATTTTCTCTTTGTATTCCCACTTCTGCGAGATCCACCTTAATATCGTCGTCCCATCTACGCCTAGGACTTTCTAATCGTCATTTCCGTACAGGTTTTCCAGTTAACACTTTGAAAGCATTCCTACTTTCTTCCATCCTGGATACATGACTTGCCCACCTGAGCCTATTAGATTTTATGACCCTAACAATGTTGGGTGAACAGTCCCTTTTCTCTTAGGTCCGAATATTCGTCTCAGGATGTTGTTCCCAAATACTTGCAGTTTGCTTCTTCCCTCAGAGTAAGTGGTCATCTTCCGCTACCATATATGACAGAGGGCATGATTATCGTTTTATATCGGGTGTTGCAAAATAAGTGTTACAACTCTTGGAAGGTGACTCCTGCCACTGAGGCAAGAAAAAAAAGTTCTGCTGAACTTTCGGCTATCGGACATAGTTTCGGATCTACATGGTGCCGAAAGCGTGGAAGAGGGCGGGTAAAAAATTCTCTGAAGAAGTCATACCTGCTGTATTGAATTTTGCATGTTTCACAGTCCTACTATGCACGCGCAAGAGATTTCCCAAAGGAACGTGGGAGTCCCGGATAATCTGACAAATGAAAATCGGTGTAAATGGATATGAATTGATAGGGTTTCTACCAGGTAACAATAATTCGTTTGTATTAATTCAATATCTGGAACAAATACAAAATGACAGACATCTTCATGCTCGTTGTGTGTGGTTGCATAATCGCCATGTATGGATGCTGGCCAACAGTGGCGTTCTGAGTATTAAGTGTAGCGAATTTGTAATCAATTGCTCTAAAAAAGACATCTGGGGTGTCGGCAGAGCATAACAGGTGAAGCAAGATGATTCTCATGTGTGAAAACACGTAACGAAAATGCCCAGAAAAAATGCACTCATACTAAGTAAACGTGAGTTCAAAGCGTCGCAAATGTAAGCAACAGTGTCAAGAACATGAAAGCCATTTCAAATTCACCAATTATATTCCCTAAAACCGATGCAATATGATGTGATGGTTGCATACCGATAAGGATGAAGGAACTAAGGCCAAGTTGAAATTTTGCAAGGGGACTCACTAAGAAACTGAGTAAACTAAATGAATGTCACTAGTGTGATCGCATGATGGATGTTGAAATGTGGCCAATGTGGGTCTTGATATCAACATGTAGCTAATGGACAAATGTCAATATGTCCCCCTACTGCTGTGACATCATCTCAAGTGGAAAAAATAAGAAAATAACTACTCGGGTCTTGAATCTGAGGCCCTGGGCTCCCAGTAGGATTGGGAACTGCGACCACGCGACCGAAAGCGAGCGCTCTAGTTCTGATTCTGTAGGAGCCTCACTATCTCTGTATTTGTTTTTTTCAGGAGTAACCACATTTTGTGTTTCGTTTTCTTACTCCTACTCCACAGTTGTAAACAATCACAGCTTTAAGGCGGTTTTCCTATTTCTCATGTCGTTTCATTTTCCATATGTATGTGTTCCAGCTGTAGTGTTACCTGTGCCAAATTGGTTCATTTTCGTCTTTGTCTTGACATGTGCACTATGTGTAAGTTACGAATTTCTGGATGTATTTTCCTGTATTTCGAGTACGTCATGTGTCCCAGAAGACGTGGGACATGATACAAGTTTGTTATTTTCACGCTCTATGAGAATTTAAACCATGGATTCAGAGATTTCTTTTCATGTGTCGACTGTGGGAAAATTTCCGAAACAAAAAGGAACATTGATACAATCGTGTTCTAGTTACGTTCTACCAAAAAGTGCATCAGATGTAATAGGAAAATGTACAATGTTATTTTCCTAGTTTTCTCTCGTGAGACGGTGTTAAAGCAGTAGTGGGACATGTTGACATTTGTCCATTAGCTACATGTTGATATCAATACACACATTGGCCACATTTCAATATCGATCATGCGATCCCGCTAGTGACATTCCTTTAGTTTACCGAGTTTCTTAGTGAGTCCCCTTACACAATTTCAATTTGGCATCATTTGTTGCATCCTTATTGGTATGCAACTGTGCGCATCATATTGCCTCGGTTTTACGGAATATTATTGGTGAATTTGGAATGTCTTTCATGTTCTTGACGCTTTTCCTTACATTTGCGACGTTTTGAACTCACGTTTACTTAGTATGAGCGCATTTTTTCTGGACATTTTTCGTTACGTTTTTTCACACATGTGAATCACCTTGCTTCATCTGTTGTGTTCTCCCGACACTCCATGTGGGTTTCTAGACCATTTGATTACAAATTCGCTAGACTTAATACTCAGAATGTCACTGTTGGCCAGCATCCGTACCTGGCGATTATACAACCACACACAACGGGCATGAAGATGTTCGCCATTTTGTATTTGTTGCAGATATTGACTTAATACAAACGAATTATTGTTACCTGGTAGAAATCTTATCAATTCATATCCATTTACACCGATTTTCATTTGGCAGATTATCCGGGACTCATTACGTTCCTATGGGGAATCCCTTGCGCGTACATGGTAGGACTGTGAAACATGCAAA
Organism: Thermobia domestica; assembly: GCF_964235325.1. Classification (NCBI taxonomy): domain Eukaryota; kingdom Metazoa; phylum Arthropoda; class Insecta; order Zygentoma; family Lepismatidae; genus Thermobia; species Thermobia domestica. Next base: position 307,104,786 of record NC_137455.1, read on the forward strand.
ATTCAATACAGCAGGTATGAGTTCTTCAGTGATTTTTTTTACCCGCCCTCTATACGTTGGATAGTTTCCGAATTATTGATGTCCGAAAGTCATTTTTCCACGCTTTCGGAACCTTGTAGATCCGAAACTATGTACGATAGCCGAAAGTTCAAGAGAATTTTTTCTTGTCTCAGTGGCAGGAGTCACCTCCCAAGTGTTGTAATATTATTTTGCAACACCTGATATATAGTAAGCTTCAAATTTCTATACAGAATTCGTTGCGACAAAAGATTTTGAACTGAAAAATAACAGAATCCCTGCTTTTAGCCGACATTTCATTTCTTGGTGAATATGGGTTTCCTCTGTTAACATTGAAAGTATCTACCTAATTAGAAATATTATTTGATATTTTAATGAATCCTTAATTTCTGGTATTGCTCTCCCGACGAACCTACATGCACTTTGTTTTCAATCTATTTACTTCTAAACCTATGTATGTCCCTGCAAGCATTTTTAACCTCTTCGTCAACACCTCTTCTTTTTTATATTGTTATCCTATCATCATGTATTAAATTTATATCATAAGTAGACGTCATCACCTGATGAATACCTATCAGCTCTAGGTGCTCGTTGCTATCTTTGATTTCTCTTATAGCATATTCCAAAACAAAGTAAAATATTAAATGGCGAGAACGCATCTTTTTTTTACAGGCCATTCTTGAGGTGAAAGCTAGTGGATAACATTTTTTCTACCCGACCATACATTGGGATTCATTTAAGAATACCTTAAACAATGTAATTCCCTTTCTCGGTATTCCAATTCTGTAAGAATGTTGTACAATGTTTCTTTCCTAACGGAGTAGTAATAATTGATGTACTGTCGTATTGTATTCCTAGTTCTTTTCGAATATTTGTCGAATGGAAAATATCTGGTCGATTGTTGATCGATTTCATTTAAGATCGCAGGATAATCTCCAATAATTTCATCTGCGTATGGTGTCAATCTTGCTAATTTAATGTTTGCGAGGATTTCATAAGATGTTGAGAGACGAGAAATGTTTGAATAATAATTACAATCAATTTCGTCACCTTTCTTGTGAATTGAAACAATGACTGATTTAATCTACTCTTGTGGCATTTCCTTTTGTTTCAGAAAGGACATCTGTTCCCCCGGTTTTCTTTAATGTATAAGCACGAGTTTCATAAGCTTTCTTAAATTTGTTGATCGTCTTACATATGTTCCCAATGTTTTATTTTACTTTTATCCTCAAGTTCCTTAGCTCTCGATTTCGAAAAGTCGAGTTCAATTCTTCTAAATTTTTGGAAGTTTTATGCTGATGTCTATAAAATGTTGTGTACTTATTTTATTCTGGTTTAGTAGAAAACGTGATTTTGCGTGTTTTCTCTTTTCTGTTAGATTAGTCCAGAAACATGGTTTATTTCTACGTGTTTCCGTGTGTCGAAATTTTTCTTTGCAGAAATTTTAATCCTGTCTTTGTTTTTATTTCATGAATCCGCAACATTAGAGCACTCCGAATCTTCTAGAACCGAAAATGTATTCTACCCTTTAATCTGGTATTACCCGATTCTCTTCTAATTTTTTAAAAATAGCTTAGTGTTCAGACATTGAATATTACCTTCATTCAACGACAATTTCTCTCTTATTAGTTTGCTACCAGGTAGTGATCAACGTCACACTCAGCTCATCTAAACGACCGAACTTCCGTTATGCTAGATTGCCTTCTTCTATCTACTAAACTGTGATCAATTTGATTGTTTTTACGTCTGGTGAGGTCGAAGTATATTTATGAAAATCGCAGTGTGAATATGTTTCACTTTTCATGATAAGATTTTTGGATGTTGTCATGACTCTAACTTCGTTGTTATTACTTTATTTATGGAGACTTTCTTTCCTATAATAAGTATGAAAATTTCCTAACTCAATTATCATATTGTATCGCGGGAGTTGGTCAAATATCCGTCCCACTTCTTCGGGAAATCCGTCTTATATCCAAATCAGGAAGTCGCGGTCGGCAAGAGAGACTGCGGCCGTCGACGGTGGCAAGCCTCCGGTAGGCAGCTGGCACCCGACTGCGGCGGCATGAGAATCTACTTGTTCAAATTTCCCATTCTGCCGATTCGCCAAGCACTTTGCCACTCTTTCCCGAATATTGCCGACTGTCAGATTCGGCAAAACAGTCGGAAAGGCCGCTTTCCGACCCTCTGCCGACCCCTTATACCGGCGTGTTTCCGACGACGGTTACGGCGCATTGAATGCTCATTTCCGGCTGTTTACCAACTGTTCGGCAAGGCAGCTATTCTACGCCGCCGATGGTACATTTTTTGCACCTTTTCATGTGTTTGCCGACTTCTCGGAAAGCCTACCTTCCAGCGCCGGGGTCGGCATATTTTCAGCACCTTTCCGGCTGTTTTCCGACTGCTGGGAAACACCTCTTTTCAATGTCGGCTTCCCGATATTTGTACAGGTGGCATCCGACCTCTTGCCGCCACCGAAAAGTGGCCCTTTTCCAACAGGAAATCAACTCTTCAGGAAGGCAAATTTTCATCATCTTTTACATTAGTCTTGCCTAAGTCTTCTCCCATGGTATGATTTCTCAACAAGGAACACCCTTGCAAGTTGTTGAAGTATAATAATTGCATTTTTGTGTCCCATTATAAAATTTCTTCCTTTTTGCTTTTTTTGCAGCAGTCTCAGCCAAAAAAGAAGAAATTGAATGGGACATGAACGTTTTATATATTTGAGAACTAGCAATTGGTCCCTTGCAAATAAATCATAACACGCAAGCAGACTTAGTTAGAGCTATTGTAAAAATTGGTGAAAATTTTGTCCTTCTATAGGGTTGACTTCCAGTTGGCAAAGAGCCACTTTTCCATGGCGGGAAGAGGTCGGATGCCGCCTGTGAGGGAATCAGAAAGCCGACATCGAAAAGAGGTCCTTTCGAGCAGTCGGCAAACAGCTGGAAAGTAGACTTTCCTAGCAGTCCGCAAACAGCAGAAAAAGTGCGTAGCAATGCAATGAAAATCATGTCGGAATCCCACCAGTAATGTTGCTCTCGGTACATACGCAGTACATTTCTACAATTCTCAGTATACGATTTAAATTCCATATAGATGGAAAGTATTTGGAAATGACATACAAATGCTTGAAAGCGACCTAAAATTAAGCAGCTAATAATTTACGAAAAGAATAATTCAATTAACACGTCTGTGGGTCTAATGGGAAAAAACATATAACTGTCAGTACATGTTTTCCCTTAAAGCACATTTTTCACTATCAAGACCACTAGCAACAACACTGTTCTATGCATTCAAAATTTCATCGTTGCAAAGGCTTTCTTCGGAGAAAAAACCGCCGTAGCAATCTGTCGGTATACGCACTTTTCAGGCTGTCGTTCTCACATCAACAATCTTTAACCCTTTCACTGTGGAAGGCTACGGAAAAAAAATTCCCTAACCTGCGAATGTCGATTATAGTCGACGTGTTAAAATTTGTCTGTATCTTGTGATTGTCGATTGTAGTCGCCAAAGGTTTTCTGTGTGATTTCTATTGTTATCGAAAACACTAGAACACAAACAAAATTTAACGGTACAACTTTGGCAACTACTCTCCACAAAGCCAAGATACGGACAAACAAATTTTAACACGTCGACTATAGTCGACATTCGCATGTTAAGGAAATTTGGTTCTGTCGACAAAAGTCGACTTCCTCCGTGAAAGAGTTAAAACGATTTTAAACGTCAATTTCAGTTTATATTGACGACCATGGCCAAAAATCGGCGACTATAAACAATAGAATAGTCATGGTTTAATTTATCAGATTTACTGTTATACTAATTGCCTGTCAAAAAATCTTTGTAGTCGGCACGCCACCAGCGTTCCTAATTGACAATCTGCTGGCAAGCCGAGAGCCCAAATAAGAAAATACAGAACTATTTGATTCTTTACCTAACCAAACTTGTGCATTTCTTGTTATTTAATGCAAAGAGTTTTTGCAAAATTGTACTAAAAAGTTTGAGAGATGCATTATATTCTAAAGTTATTTTCATAATTGTTAACTTTGTAATCTCGCCAGAGAACATGTACCACTGCTCGCGCACTCTAGCGTGTAAATTGAAGGAAGGAGAAATGTGGCGTAAAGTGATTTTCTAAATTCTTATTATGAGATTTAAGTAAAATTAATGAAGTAAAAATTATAAATAAAAAATATAGTACTAAAAGGTATGTGGTGGTGAAGAGATTCAAACCTGGCCTACCAGCAATGGCGGAGCCAAGGGAGGACCAAGGGAAGCCAGGCCCCCTTGATCAAATTCTTGGCCCCCTAGTGGCCCCCCATTTAGATGATGGGTCGACAAGCGGTGAGTTGCCAGTGGCTACAAGTAAAACTACTTCCAAAACATCTGTGGACAACAAAGTTACCAACTGCAGAATACCGTTGGGTTCCGAATAAAATAGCTACACTCATTTTAGTTTGTAGTACGGGAAGGTCTAATTCACGGAAAACTGTGGGATGCTTGTATTGACCTCGTGACGTGGGCATTCATTTTAACCTCTGTCCATTATCTAGTTATCTCCTTTGTTTTTGACAAACAACGAGAAAAATAGAAAATCAGTTGGCATTCTCATTCGCTTCAATGTTGAAAGTCATACTAAAATATGGTATGCATACTTACAAATAGCATGCACTGCAGTAAAACATTACAATTCTGGGACGAAAAAAGTCTTCGTACACCAAGTAATTGATTTCCATTGATTATTTCGACATATAACAAATGTATATCATCCATTAAATAGTTTGGTATTATTATTATTATTATTATTATTATTATTATTATTATTATTATTATTATTATTATTATTATTATTATTAGTTTATCTACCAAACTACTATTTATTGATTAATAAAAATGATTATTTAATTATATTTAGTTACGTATGGTAGATGACTTCAGATTATATTATTTACTGACCGACAGTATCCCACGCTGTCGTATCTGTGCATAAGAGGTAAGTTCTAATCTTTTCTTTGTAGAAGTTAAGTAAACGGACCTGTGTTACCTCGAAATGCTTAATTACAATTATATTTACACAAAGACAATTCTAACATACAAGATGATATTAACGATGCTATTTGCATATACGAGTTACTTGTCACAAAAACTAATTACACTAGGAAACTAAAACTATGCTCAGACTGTCTTTCTTAACTAACTTTTACAAGTGGTAGCAATTGAAACTCACATGAGTATATGGTAACCTCTCACCAGAAGTCCAAGGTTAATCTCTTTGCACATGGCTAAAAAAAGAACGTCTCTGTTGCCTCCGTTTTTACTTTCCCCCTCTGCCATCCTGAATCCCCATTATATTACCAAATGTTATCAATCTTTAATTTCAAATTAAGTGCTCTATGATTTTTTTTTTTTTTGCAATTATAAAGTCTCATTAGTTTCTATCACCGTTGTCCCTTAGATCAAGTTATTATAACAAAAGAAAAACATATTAATGGTTCCTCTTGATTAGTTTTCAAGGCTTTTTCTTATAATTCACTTAAGCACTATCACTTTTTTTTTACAAATTGTCATATCCATTTATTCATTTTTTCATAAAATCTGTTTTCAACACTTTATACAGGGTGATTATAAAAGAACTCCGGGGTTTTAAAAATTCATGTCTTATTAACGATAAGAGAGAGCAAAATTCAGTTAATTTCTCTGAAACGGCTAGCTCAAAAAGTTTTAGTCACACTAATTGGAAATGTTTTATCAACAGGTGGCAGCGCTGCGGAGCGTTGACCTTGAGATGACGTAGCGGCTGCGGTAGTCGGTGAATCAGTGCCGTGCCGTGTGGATTGTTGCGCTTCGCGCTATGGTGACGCCACAACAAAAGGCTCAATGTGTTATTTGTCTCATAGAAACTAAGTCTGTTGTGTGCCGTGCCCCTCACTGAGCTCATATTGAACTTTATTAAATTGTTAAAACAAACGTCAAAATGTAAGCTTTTTAATCATGTGTAACACATGTATGTACGTTTTTTACTTAATTAAAATATTTTGCCTCAAAACCCCGGAGTTCTTTTATAGACACACTGTATTATCATGCGGTATAAAAACTAATCTGGAACTCCTGATATTTATTTACCTCCATCATTCCATCCGGAAAATTAGTGTGATCTGTACACGAGGCAATGTTTTCCGGCTGCTAAAATTAAGATTACTGGCGCCATGTTATAACTTTGAGTTTCGCCTTATCTCAAGTAGATGCAGACATGTCAGAAGGTTTGATCCTTGTAAATACACTAGTTCAAACGCTGTCCAAGATGATGTCTGGTAAATATGACTCTCAACGAACAATATTCGAACAAATTTATCAAGAATGTTTGGAGATGTGCAAAAAAAAATGGTCTCGAATTCCAGAGCCGAGAACAAATAGAATATAGGGGTTCCTCGAGGAAACGAACTAAACATCCGCCATCGAAATATGCCAATTCATTTTGGATGAATCTTTTCCTTCATTGGATGCAGAAAACGAATTTTCTAAAGATAATATATCTATCAAGAGACATTTTTCTCCCTACTATTGATAGACAATCACTGGTATAGAAAACCGCTTTGTATCATGTTGCAAAATCATCAGATCAATCACCACTCTACATCCAAAAAGTAAAAACTTTTTTTAAATTACATTGTCGAGCCTAAAACCCAGCATTATGGAGCGATCTCCAAACATTCAAGTGAGAACTCAAAATCCTCCCAAACACAATTAGTAGAGCAACCCAAAAGTATAAAAAGCATATAAAGCATAACAGCAATTTACACATATGGTTGGTACCATGAACATGATTGCGATTATCTAAGGGTCCAGAAGAAACTAGCTTTAAAAGCATAATTTTAAAAAATATAACATAAAGCATAATTTAAAATATATAGCACAATTCCTGGAAAATTCTCTTTAACTGAAAGTTTAACATACTGTGTTAATATTTTTTAAAACCAATATTTACAATGGAAAATCATTGAGAACATAACAATGCAGCAATGAAAAGCTTATTTTCATTTATGTAAACTTTTCGGTGTAATCCTTTGATGTGGAGAAAAGAAAAAAGTAAAAGAAGAAATTTTTCGCCAACAATGAAAAGTACGCAAGAACTCCATACTATATTGTTATGTTTACTTTTTGAACTTAAGCACTTTCTGTACTTTTTGGTGGCATCTTTTACTTTCACTTTCTGTATATATTTACCTGTAAGGCGCACACAACTGATAGAAAAAATTTATTTGAGCAAAGCACGTTTCTTTACAATGAATTAAGTAGAAAGTTCATTAAATGTGAGAGAAACTAGTTGCAAAAAATATCAATAAATAGACCAAGATATTTAGAATATTTAATGTATAATAAATGTTATACATTATACACGATTAATGTAAAATAATCATTGAATTTAACAATAAAGCATAACTTAAAAAAAGGATAATTAAACAAGAAATAAAGCATAATGTGGGTTGCCCTAACAATTAAGTTGTATGAAGACGAGAAGAAAACCGAAGCTGATTCCTTAACGAATTTCGTTGATCTTCTTTGTGTCTACAAAAACGCATTCCTAGAAACCTACAAGCTATTTATCATATCTGTGATTATATCAGTTTCTAGTGCTAGAATATATACACAAAGGGCTACAGTGCATTAGAAAGGCAAAGTGCGATTTTGGTGATGAAAATTATTATCCATACTGTTTGTTAAGTGTTGTGTTCATTTCTTATCGTTATTTTTTATATATTAATATTCTAATAAATAGGCATAGTATTAATCCAAGGTGTTTTCGTTATTTGTGTGAGTAATGTTTGTGTGCGTTGTGGTCTGGATGACCGTCTGATCGTTCGTGAGGTTTTCGAGATGAGACACCTGAACCTCTCGGCGCGTAATGCACATCTCATCATTGAGACCGACGAGCGATTTGGAAACAATTTGTAACCTCTTCTTAGAGAGGTCCTTCATCGTCCTGTCCGGGTAAGTTCCAGTCTCAGGAGAATACTTATTGATAGGACCACGAACCACGAACAGCGACCAGATTATACGTAGTGGTTACAGATAAATGTCCGCCCAAACATAGACCACGAATCGAGTTGGTTACAGTACAATAGTAATGGCAAAAGACTTTAAATTATCACCAAGACACTGCCAGCTGTATTACAAGGTTATGTTCATTCCAATTGCAGCCTACGGCATACCTGCTTGGGGTCACAGAATAATGGAAAATATTAGATTAAGAACCAAAATATATAGAACGCAAAGACTAATTTTAATAAGAACGTCAGGAGCAATGGCAACCAAGCCGTTAAATGCCCTACGAGTTTTAATTTGTGTGTAGCCATTGCACGTAGCCATATTAAGACAAGCAGGAAAGTATTGGATAAAAAAAGGGCGACTATGTAAACGTGGAAAAAAAATTTAAAATCAGATTAAACACAATCGAGGAAATAACATTTTCATTAAAAGAAAATGTCAAGAGGGCTCAACCAGGAGCACAAAGGCTAGAAGAGTCTACGGAATATTCCCGGTTATAGAACAAAGACTGGAATTGGATGTTTAGAGTTAAACAAACAAGCTGTACAGTTTTTAAGTGGATATGGCCCATTTAGAGCTGCATTCAAAAGACTAGGTCTTTTAAATAATGACGAATGTGAATGTGGAGAAATTCAAACTCCAGATCACATACTTTTTTAACACACTAACTTCGACTTTATTTCGACCTTGAGAACTGACTTAATATACGACATGATGCAATACGAGTTAAGGACAATACTACAAGAAAAAAATAAAATATTTCATTTAAACAGACTTTGCAACAAAATTCTAGAAATTAGTAGGGTTCATATACGATTGGAAGCAAGAAGAAAAAAACAAGTCTAGAAGTCAAGTGAATGTGTGTGGTCTCTTATGTGTTGTGGTTTGTGTCGTGCTAAATAGTGTAGTGTAGTTATATTGAAGATATTAGTTCAGGGAATTAATGCGGAGGACCGTTTAGTGAATATGCAATTTCATCTAATATTAATACGGAGGACCATTAGAACGCCAGCTAACGTAAGCTTCTAAGTGAGAAACCATATTATTCGTGATTTTATTTATTATTTTATTATTAATATAAATACAGTGTTTTATTATACAGGTGAAAAATATCTTTTAGTTTATTTAAAATTTTATATTATTTTATCAACGCAGTGTTTTAATTAATTACCGTTAATAAATGAAGAAGTTACAATAAACACAGGAGAGAATCGCAACTAATGGTTAATAAAAGAAACACAAAGAAGATATGTATATGTATGTGTATATAACTTATATCTATATGTATGTGTGGGTGTATAATTATATGTATATGTAAGTTTGTATGTATGTGTAAGTGCATATACATGTGTATAAAGGATTTTACAATAAACGTCACAGGAGAGTAGAGGTAGCTGGTGATATAATAGATATACGTAATTTGTCTTTGTTATTCTAATTGTTTGTATTGTTTGTATGTTTTATATTTATGTGCCAAAATTTTTCTTATATTTCAGAATAAAAGATTTAATTGCTCCACTGAAGAAGTAGAGACCTGAGATTAATATTAGGACTTGGGTTAAAAGTAAGCCTCACACCCAGCTTTTGGGAAAGTGTTAAAAACGAAAAGAGAGAAGAGATAAAGTTAAAAAGTAAAGGAGAGTTATTTAAAAGGAGCTACGGTATTTGCGACTGCCAGTAAGACCATACGAACACGGCTAAGGCAGGGGTAGTGAGGGATAAAAAACAAATGAAGAACGCGATCACATCATACAGCGCGACCGGACGACGATTTCTCCAATCAGATTCTTCAGCGGAGATTGTTTTCGTTGCTGGCGGTCCGCCATCGGGAAAGAGCTGCAAAACGGCATAAACGGAAAATTCCCAAATCCCGCCTTGACACCACCTGTGCCAGGGGCCTGGTTGCTGAAGTAGGAGGCGATACGTCATCGACGCCGGTAAATTGTCAATGGGGGAGACATATACGGGCATTAACTGCCGCAGCCCTCCACTATCTGTCGAGATTTTTCCGACTCGTTTTAAACGAACCATCAGCTTACTGTATTAGCTGTGAAACTTACTTTCCATGTACTTTTCCGCTTGCAGGTCCTAGTACAAGAGTTATCTTACTGTCCGAGCATCTTTCCCGAGGTCGGTCCGTCCGCAATTTGTCGACCTTGTTTCGGCTCCTTTACTTGCCTGTACGCCACCAGCATTTTGGTGTCCTTCCGACATCATTTGCGCATCTTCCAAAATGATTGTCAAGGATCATATCGTACTTGTAACTTAATTTTAAAAATGTACTTTATATATTCTTTACGTGCAGTCCCTTTACTACAATTGTTTCGACGTTTCTACGTCTTTACAACCATGATTTGTCGCTGTCGTTCCGTCCGCTATATGCTGACTTTCTGACGAATCCGTTTTCACAAGACATATTTAATGGAATTAGTGTAAATTCACAAAAAAACTGGGACAGTTTCAATTTTTACTTCATCATTAAAGAAGATACCGGCTATAATCATTCTCCGATATTCTACTCGTTGCCGCTGGTACACGAAACTTTCGCCCACGTCGTTTTTCAAGAAATTGCCGGCAGTGTCTTTTTGAAGTCGACGTCCGACTGTCTGCCGATTTATTTCGACAAAGCTTTATACGACAGAAATATAACCCCTAATTCGTATTTTAAAGCAACAAATTACCTTATAAGTCTTTTTCTTTTCTTTTGGTTAACGACTCTGTTCGTCGAGGTCGAAAATCGCGAGGAAAGAAGCCGGTGACCGGCCGCGGCAATCCGACCGCGGTATCTCGTCGGCATGGACAAATTATCCGACTGTAGGCGGCAGAATCCTGATGGGGATATCGTCATCCTTATCTTCTGGTGGCACATGTACATTTAAAATAATAATATTACACTACCAACCGTTAAGAGTAATAACAAAATTATCACCGACCATTAAGAGTAATAACAGAAAGTCTGTCATTGACAAATTCAACTCTCTTAATTGCTGGCATTATTAGACTGTGAACGAACGCAGATTGTTAATTGGTGATCTTTATTTCCTTCCATTTAAAAGAAAGTAAACTTTTCAGGACTTCAAATTTCGATTTGCTTCTCACCTAATTTATTGAACTCCTAATAGGTCAGTAGTGTAATAATGATCGATCTAGCTCATATTATAATAGTACTAGGCCATAGTTGCTCAATCCAGGTCCAGCCAGATCCGAAGTATTCAATAGTTCAATGTCGTACGATACACCATGAGTCACATACCATGCAAAATCGAACACTTTGAAAACTCGTTCTCTTCTAAGACCCCATTTTAGGGGTGTATCGTTCCCATTTATGAGCACTTTCTGGGGGTGTATTCATTAATTTTTATGACTACTTTTTTCAACCCCTATTTTGACATAGCAGAAATTACATAAAATAGACTGCAAGCATTTTTTTAAACATGCCAGAGCTCATGAAAGACTATGGAATATTTTTAACCCCTAAGTAACATAGCAGAGCGAATAAGAGAGTTTGGCTTATTTTTCTACCTTATTTTAGCATAGCTGAAACTATACATTTAGCGATAGGTCATAAAGTGCTACATGTCCCAAAAGTATTGAGCATATAGGTCAAAGGACAAATATTTAAGTCTTAATAACTTGTAAACAGAGCGTCGGATAATTTTGTTTGACCTATTCAGTTTTGTACCAAGCAGAAAAAACGTGTAGAATGAATACATTTCAGGGGCTTATTTACTTTTGTACTAACGAGAAAGAAAGCAAATATATGCCATTTTAACTAGCTGAGAAATTTATATCATCTTATACTATTTAAACAGACTGTGGAATAAAGTTGAGTGGCCTATTCAATTTTCTAACAACGAGAAGTGCCATTTTAGCTAGCTCAGAAATTTATATCATTTTTTACTATTTAAACAGACTGTGGAATAAATTGTGTACTAACCTTAAAAATGCAAAAATGGCCTTTTTAACTAACTCTTAATTCTACATAATTTTGAACTAGTCAAATAAACGAAGGAATAAATTTGAGTGAGGTGTTCAATTTTGTAGCAACCAGAGAAGAAAACGAAGGATCATTTTAATTAGCTGAGTATTTTATACCATTTTGTACTACTGAAATAAACGAAAAAATAATATTGTACTAACCAGAAAATGCGGAGAAGGCCCATTTTAACTAACTCAGAATTTTTGTACCTTTTCGTGCTATTCAAATAAGCAAAACAACAAATTTTAAGTGGCCTGTTTCTGTATTATACAGAGAAAGCAAAAAAGGCTTCCAATAAACGGAGGAACAAATTTGGGTGCCCTACTTTTTATATCAAGCAATGAAGGACCATTTTAACTAGTTGAGTGTTTTATACCATTTTGTACTACTCAAACAAACGAAAGAATAAAATTATACTAACCGGAAAAAGCAAAAAGGACAATTTTAACTAGTTCAGAATTTATATATGTTTTGTTTAGGTATCCTTCTTTTTGTATTACCGAGAACTGCCATTTTAACTAGCTCTGAATTTCTGACTTTTGTGCCATTCAAACAAACGAAAAACTAAATTTGGATGGAGTATTTAGATATGTACCAACCATAAAAATAGTGAAGAATGAGTAACATTGAGTGGGCTATTTCTTTTCTACTAACTGGAAAACTGAAGTGCCATTATAGCTTTTGTACTATTCAAATAAAAGAAAGAATAAGTTTGAGTATCCTATTCTATATTGTAATAAGGTAGAAAAAATGAAGAAGGTTCATTCTACGTAACTCAGCATTTCTGGATCATTTTGTGGTATTCAAATAAATGAAGGTATTTGACTGGACTATTCATTTTTGTACCAACAAGGAAGAAATACCAAAGAAGGTCCATTTTAAATAACTCAGAATTTTATATCATTTGCACTACTCAAATGAACGAAGGATTAAATTTGAGTGGCCTAAGAAAATTACTCTAAAGCAAAGAATTAAAAAAAATAATGTTAACGACCGTTTGCCTTCCACACTAGTAAGATGCCATACGTTATGTAAAAACATATTTGCGCTCAATAGAATATACTTTACAACTGTCGCTATACTAACAATACAAATGTTAGGTAACGCATTAGTAGGTTACTTGTTTATTTTATTGAAAGTGTATTAATATTGACTTGGTTATATATCTACAGCAACACAGACAATAACAGTATTAAGAGTTGAATAAAACTGTTCACGGCTAATAATTCAGCACATTTTGTAGACGGTGGGCAACACGGTATTGTGAAAACTTTTCTCTTCCTTGGTGAGCTGAGTTTTACTTTGATATGATCTTTTTTCGTGTGTTTTTCCTTCTCCCTTTTCCTCTATCACCAGAATGATCCAAATTTATTAAAATTCTCTTTCTTCTGTTTTCTATTATCAACATGATTCGTTCTCCTCCATTAGTTTTCCTGAGTACGTCTTCATCTTTTAGTAACGCTCCTATGGAATATCCTTTACAAAATTAAGTTAAAATTGAATCTATTACGTTCCTCTCTTCTACTTGAATATTTTTTCCTCTAAAGAATGGCAGCTCACAGGGGTTAAATCTTACATTCAAATATTTAGTTAGTGGCCGGGAATCTTTGGACGTAATACCATAAACCCATCATTAACAATATAACTGTGAGCCAGGTAGTGACAATAGAGACAATTGAAGTTAATTTAGCAATGCGAATTATTTAAAACGGAATATATTTTTCTGTTGGTACAAAACATTCGAATTTAAAATCTGGTGTTTCTTCGTTTATTTTGAATGGTATGCAAAAAGCGTAAAAACATAGTAATATGGCTCTCCACAATGCACAAAAATTGGACTGGGAAACTTTAAAACAGCCCTTTCTCTGGGTGACACAAAGATATAGGAAATAGCACAAAATCTAGCACCATAAATAAATACGCCACTCAAATTTGTTCCTTCGCTTATTTGAGTAGTACAAATGATATAAAATTCTGAGTTATTTAAAATGGTCCTTTTTTAAATATTTTCTGTTTGGTACAAAATTGAATAGTCCAGTCAAATTCCTTCGTTTATTTGAATAACAACAAAATGATCCAGAAATGCTGAGTTAGTTAAAATGAACCTCGTTTACTGTTTTCTGCTTGGTACAAAACTGAATAGGCCACACAAATTTATTCCTTCGTTTATTTGAATAGTACAAAAGCAGTAATGGTCCTTCACTTTTCCTAGTTTGTACAAAAGAAATAGTCCATTCAAATTTTATTCATTCTTCACTTTTTTATGGTTCGTACTAACCTATATACTCCATCCAAATTTAGTTTTTCGTTTGCTTGATTGGCACAAAAATGTACAGAAATTCTGAGCCAGTTATAATGGCATTTCTTGTTGGTGCAAACACTAGGACACATAAACGAAGTGTATATAAATTCTGAGCTAGTTTAAATGGTTGTTTTTCGCTTTTTCTGGTTAGAACAATTTTATTGCTTTGTTTGTTTGAGTAGTGCAAAATTGTATAACATACTCAGCTAGTTAAAATTGTCGTCCTTTTTTTTGGTTTAAAAAGTAGAACATCGAAATTTGTTCTTTCGTTTATTGGACTAGTACAAGTTATTCGGGTTTAGATATTTTCTCTTTGACCTGGATATTTAGCAGTTTTGGAACATGTAGTACTACAGGAATGCTTCAGGAATTTCTGTTGTGTTACATAGAGTTTGATAAAAGTTGTACCCCTGCTATTGGTTCATTCTCTGTTGTGTTAGGTAGGAGCTGGAAAATGTGTTCATAGTCTTACGTATTCTGTACTATGCTACATAGGGATTGATAAAAGGTACAACCTGCTATTGGTTCATTCTCTGCTGTGTTAAGTAGTGGTTGATGAAATGAGTTGTAAAAGAGAATGAGTACACGCCTAGGCTATGTTACATAGGAATGCTGCTAAAATAGATTTTCGTAGTCCCTGTGTTCGTATTCTTACGTAATATCTGCTATGTTACATAGAGGTTGAAAAATAGGTTATACTCTTTTATCAGCTCTGCTATATTTAAAAAAAATTGTTTGTAGTCTTTCTTATGTAAATTCTTCTATGTTAAAATAGGGGTTGAAAAAAGTGGTCATAAAAGGGAACAAATGCAACCCCGAAAACTGCTCTTAAATGAGAACATATACACCCCTAAAATCGGGTAATAAAGAGAACGAGTTTTCCGAGTGTTCAATTTTCCATGGTTGGATGGTAAGTTGGTCATTGCCTATCATGCGACACTGGACCATTTCGTACTTCCGATCAGGCTGGACCTGTATTGAGCAAGTATGGCGTAGTATCTTCTAATATGAGCCAGATCAATCAATTTTGCACTACGTAGGTCCATCCTTTATTTCCGTAATTCATCGTTACGGATTTTAACGCGCCTTCTCTAGAAAGACTTCTAATATTCCATGCTCCAAATGTCATGTCCATTTACTTTTGCTGAGATCGTGCACTTTATCAGTCCTGGACCGAGGCTTCTGCAAATGTTTCTGAAGTAGTGTCATTTTAAAAGGATTTCTCCTTGTCGTCTATCCGCGACAGCTTATTCTGTGTATTCGCAGCTAACCTCTATATCTAGAAGCCTTATCCGCGATCTGCAACCTATTGATGCACTATGTTGTTCTGACAGGAACCCATATTGCACGGGACACACACTACACCTTGACCTACGAAACGCAATTGTTTTGGATGCAAGGGACAAGATACATAATAAAATAGCACTTTATAATACAATCAGCAAAATTGCGTCACTCACTTCTACAAAATTTATCACACAAGCGATTACTGACTATCTTCAATAGCTCTGTAACAATGAATTACGAATGATGTACTATAAAATGTCTCTTATACTCCGTTTTATCACACTAAATGTTGTATTTATGAAGATATAGTAAGATTATGTTAGTGTGATAAGGAATGAGTAAGATATTCTTCATATATTCTTTGTTTGAATGCCATCTGGTGAGAAATTGCAACGTTGAGTGCAATTACAGTTTTTAAACTGCAATCAAAAATTGTAAATTACAAGAAATGCAAGGCAATTATAACGGCCTGGTGCGGATTTGAATTCTGCTTATCAAAATCTATAAGAAGACGTAATTGCGTCTGTAACAAAAAACTGTTATAAAATGGAATATGAATATTTTTTTATCTATAAAGGAAAGAAAGGATAGAATGTAGAACGTCGAGAACCATGATAGAGGACATTTAATTTTCTATGGCATAGACGCTAACTGTGCTGCTTTGATACATTCATACTAAAATTTGCCATGATTATGAACATATCTAAATTAGAATTAAAAATATCAACAACTTCAATTTCTTATTTACGTTAAGGATATTTTGAAACTTTGAAACACTTTACATATATCAATATAAAGCTTGGGTGTGTAGTATGTGATTAGCGGAATGAGAAAGCAAATAGTTGAAATGCTGCAATCATTTTCCACTCACTTTAGATCGCCAATTAGTGGAAGCAATATCGAATTACAGATTCTATTAAACTGTATTTTTTATGGTTCTTGGAAACAAAAAGTAATCTTATTGAAATATATCATACACTTTTATCGTTGATTTGTTTGTAATTATTTTTGGTCTCCAGCCTAACATTTCCAATTTGTTTGATAGTTTAGAACTTTCATTAGAGTTGCCAGCGACAATAGAGAGTATTACTCTGTAGCCATAAATATGTTAACAAGAAATACTTCAGACTAATCACTACAGTAAGGTTTCTCAGCATAAATTCACAGTAAAGTACATTTTAAAATTATCTATTCTATCGGTGATTATAAAATAAAATTGTCAAGAACTCTGTATTCTAATTCACCTGCCTTTACGTCATATCGTTATACATCAACATTTTATTCAAGTCTCATTCTTGAAAAGTAAATTAGGAATTTTCCGACTTCAAAAAGAAAAATGTAAGTAGTTTTCGGTTTTTGTTATTTACATATATTTATTGTTAAATTTCTTTGACAAAGGTTCACTTTCTCTGTCATTTTTCTTCTTTTGCTTTTTTTTTTTTTTTTTTTTTTTTTTGATGATTCAAGATGAATGTTCTACCCAGAATTACATTCATTGCTGACATTACTGTTCATACACCATAAACGTGGGAAATTACAGACTCTATCAATATCACATGGCGTCTTTCTTTTTTGTTTATGTTCCATTCTCGATTGTTTAGTGTGCATAGAAAGTAGATATTCAGTGCAGGAATATCAACAATAGAGCGAACGAAGGAAAGGGGCCATATTAGCGTATGTTGTTTTGATTTTGTCAATTAGACCAACCACCATTTGTTTCTTTATAATAAGGAATTATTTCAGGTTTTGTTTGACCATTTTGAGCCACTGGATTACGATAGTGCTGTGTAGATAACAAGTTTATTTCGTAATCTTTTGAAGCACTGTAAAACACTAACGTAAATATTGCTTTACGACGTACAATTGGTGAAAGTATACTTCTATGTATGCTCACCACGATTTCTGATTTACTTTTTTGCATTTGGTATAGTGTTTTTTTTTTCTTTTTAATTGCAGCGATTGTTAGTTTACTCTTCGTGTAGAGTTTTCTGCTTATTTAACATAAGTAAAACAAGAGTCCATTTTGATGTTTCTGTCAGTCCCTCTTTTGATTCAGTGAATCTTCTCACTACTGTCTTTGCACCTCTATGTAATTGATACCTTCCTCTATTCCTTCCTATTTCACCATTTTCAATACATGACGAATTTGATAAATGCAAGCATACGAGCAAGGATCCCGTTCATCCTTGGAACACTTTTATGGAAACTTTAAACGGACACCTTCCGCGAATCAATCGTCGATCGATTTTAAGATATTGGCTTGAAGTAAAGTATTTTGAGAGGAAACTGACTAATCGACATTTTATTTTTTTCAGGAGAAGAAATTTTATAAAATTGTTGGGCACCCTCTTTCCTCGTATAGCATTGTTTCTTGTGTAAGCTTCTCTGCAACGAATCGCTATTTTGACAATATTCGTAGTGCATTTATAAGTGCGAATAGCACCAACAGCTGGTTTCCATATCATCATTTTCGCAAAAATTGCAAGCAGTCCCTTTCTCCGTTACCCTTCGTTTGTCAATCATAACAAAGTAAAGAAGGGACTGTACGTTTTCATAACATTACTTCTGTTAATAATACTTTGAATATTAGAGGTGTATTTTGATTTAATACCACTGTAATCGTTATAAGAGCAATAATTCTAACAATTTTATAATTATGAAGATGCACACACAGAAAACGTCATAGTGCATTAAATCAATAATTAAATACTATCAAAATTGCAATTGAAAATTAAATTCATTATTAATATAGACCGATCAAAGCGAACAAATTTTGCAGTAGGAAATAGAGATATTTTATGGAATCGTTTTCATATCAAAGACTAATTTTGCAAGAGTTACATTGAATGCATTCTTATTATGTGGACATTTAATGCGTTTTTACTCAAATTCCGTGAGTAAATTATTGTATTAGTGACATGATTAGATTTGCGTATCAACAAAATTAATTAATTTCGGATTTCGTCAGAATACAGCTCGCTTATGTCACAAAAACGTTACGTGTTATAAATCTTTGCTATAAACTCTGTGGTCAAGAGTGTCTGCGAAAAGGAAAAATATGTTTAGCGTAACTAGTCTAGCTTCTATTTCAAACGTAATATATATGTTCTCGTACATTTGAGCATTAGGCATTTCTAATCTTCACAATTAATACTACTTTAGTAGTGTTTCTTCATTTGAGTTTACTTTAACTCTAATATTACACTATGATATTTTACAGTTGTTCATAGATAGGATAGAAAATACTTAGTTTTACACTTCCTACTGGTATTGACACAAATGTTCTTAATTATCTAATATATTACAATGCTATGTTAGGTTATTTTTTCCTATCACTTTAAATATGTAATTACAAATAAATTATATTATTATTATTAATTTGTTATATTGCAGGATTTCAGAGAATGCTTAGCAGAATGTATCAATGTTTTGAGGATACTTTATCAAAAACTACGTTTCATGGTTTGCCACATGTTTCAAACAAACAAAACTCAATTGCTGAACGGTACAGTTATTCTAATTACTTTTCGTATTTAATTTTATGATTTTTTCCTGAAATTTAAATAGACTTTAAAATAACATAATAATACACTCATTAATGTATTTAAACGCATTTATTAAAATTACTTATTAAAGGTTATACATTAAAGCAGGGATGCTACCACGCAACTCCACGGGGCACATACAATTAAATGAGTCGACTAATATTTGTAGACTTTCTTAACTGAACTATACTTGTTCAAGAGAGAAATGATTCATGTATGCTAAAGATTTGATTTTACCAATAGTTTCCAATACTTTTGTAAAAGTAATCTACTTATATCGTTTTCTTTAAAATATAAGTGGCAGTAATTAAAAATTACTTATCTTCTTTTGAGGTTTTGAATAAGACAGGTTCAATGTTACTAGACATAGTGTACTTCCCAAAAAACTTTGGACCTCTTTCAGCAAATGTTTCTGGATGCTCACCTATTTTAAAGCAATATAAAAAATGAATTATTAACTAAATATGGAAGTTTCTGCACTCAACATCAAACACTGGATTTTCGGAAACAACCTATAAAAACTTCAAAACTTCTGTAAACGTTTGGAACATATCCGAAATTGCATTACTATATTTCAAATAGTATTTCCAGTAATTATTCTCTGCAAGTAATAAATTAGTTTGCAAATATACACTGACCAGTCAAAAAATTATGACCAACTACATAATATATGAAATATCCATCTTTAATATCAAAAATGCACTAATAAGGTTTACCATAGAAGCTATGCCACTTTGGTAAGTAGCTGGTGATATGGCACATATATCTACATACAGAAATCGCTTGATTCCTCTACATTCCGGAGAAAGGAGACAAGCACGGAGGTGACGTTCAATAACATTCTAACTGTGTTGAGTTGGTATAAGATTGAGTGATTGTGTGGGTAATAATAGCAATTGAACTTTATTACGATGCTCATCTAATACTTGAGCACAACGTTGGCTTTCTTACAGAAACCGTTGTGATATGAAATTATGCCATCCAAACTGGAAATATATCAGACACGAATTGGTATATATGATCAGGAACGAGTTCTCGATTGCTGGAAGCCATGTTGGTACCCTCCAGTTGTACTACTCGGGCAATTGATGTCCATAAAAAAGTTCCTCAAATCATAATGGAGCCACCACCATATGTTGTCAATCTACTGTGCGTATCTGGATCTTAGTGTATGACGATGAATTCAATCCCGATCGCCGATGTTATTTAGGCAGTATCATTATTCGTCATTCTAATCTACATCCTGTCATTCCTTTGTAGTCTAATTACGGCGGAGAGGTAGACGTGCCGGCTGTTATTAATCAAATAGTTTAATATTGATGCACGTGTATGACCTCGGATATAGAAGCGCATATCTAAAAATTGACTGAACTGTGTGCTCAGGCAGATTTGTGCATTGTCAAAATGTATGTGTATGTTAATGCCTGTTCTTAATTGTGCCAAGATTGAGCTTTATTGTGTTGCATACTTTGGGTAATAATAACGTAGACTAACATATAGAGAAAAAGTCCAAAAATATGATAGATCATTACGAATTACCTTAACGTCTAGCCCGTTCCTCCTGTAGATTTGCTAGGTACATGGGTGGAAATTGAAAATTCAACTATAATATTGTTGAAGGCCTCTGAGTATTTCATTGTATTAAAACCCAATCGCTAGCATACAAGGAATTCCTGTCTTTTAGTGTCACAAAGCATACACATTATTACATGTTTCATCCAGAACGATTAAAAAATAAATGGATATATCTTTTCGCGATTTGCTTATTATTATTATTATTATTATTATTATTATTATTATTATTATTATTATTATTATTATTATTATTATTATTATTATTATTATTATTATTATTATTTTGAAAATATTCTAAAACTTTCTGATAACGTGCAATTCACCCTACCAATCCTTTACATGGGAGGTTGAGAGGAAACTGGACTTTGTTTCTAAATGAGTTGAAGATCTCAAGAAACGAAGTGTTATCAAATCATAATTATTTGCAATATCAGTATTATAACCTTATTTCATATAGAAGTAACATTATGTTAGAAGAAACTAGAGCAGAAAGTAAATCAAAATTTGAATAATATGCTCTGCATAAAGCGAGTAACATTTCTGGGGACTTAAATGATTTTTAAACGAAAACAATGCTAATTTTTGTATTTATTTTCGGAAAGATTTCTAGCTGATAATTCCATACTTACTTTGCAAAATAAACAAACAAACAAGATGGATAATGGTTGAAATTATTAATGTATTTTTTAAATAAATATTTACTTGTTTATTATGGTACATGAGGCCCTTGAACTCTGTTATGAACAAACACTTCGAGCCTGGATTTCCTCAGACTTCTAACATTTCCTCCAACTTTGTTCATACTACCAATACCAACTGTTCATTATCTGAGAAACTAATAAAGTTTGTTATTATATACGTAGCACGAAAATACAACATATTATTTTTTTCTGTTCAGCAGATGTTACTTACGTCCTGTCCTATAAATAGGATGCTGTTCCTTTCTAATATAGTAGAGAGGATATATTCCTAACTAGTTGTATTATATAGTTTTAGTGTAATAATTCAACTTTGTACCAATAAGTGCCTCAAGGCATTAGTAGAAGATAAAACTGCATTGAGTGCCGGTCTATGAAAGCAAGAAGTTTTCCTGATTTTTATCATTTTTATTTTTTTATTATTATTAATAATATTATTAATTAATATTTATTACTAAAATTATAAAAATAAGATATATATGACACCTAACTAAACAGAGCATGCAAATACCATATTTAGAACACTCAACAGTTACGTTTGAAGTACAGATAATTAGTATTTTGTAATTCCGATATGCCTGTGCTAGTTTGTTTGACGTTTTTGAGTCAAGGTTTAATTTGCTTTGCTTCCATGGTAGTTGAAACTTTCCAAACACAATGTGACATTACACTCTTCATAGTACGATAATGGTTATGAAGTGCATCGATCATCCTGACATCTTTACTTGCTCCTTTTCATCATGAAGTAAACCCTTCATAGGAGGGGTGCAAATCTAAATACATTTGAAAATATGACCACCAAGTTTGACACATTTCACAAAATTGATGCGCACAAATGTAAGAAGACCCGTATTGGACTGAACTGGTTTGGTATGCATAATCATGAGTTTACGATCATCATGTTAATAATTCGTCTAAATATTACAGAATACCACTTCCTGCCTGTTATATCAATTCTAGTTTTTTGAACTAGCAAATCTTGGTGGTCGACACTTCTCATACAATTATCGTAGGATGTCATAAAATTTGGCTGCTCAACTCTAATATGTTCATGATGTTGTCGGCTCCACTTTTCCGTTTGAATATATACTGTCAAAATTTGTGCCAATTACAACACGTCGATATTCACTTCATTTCGCAATGACACTTACCAATCCTAGTCGAATCTGTATTCACATGATCTCTGTGCATGTTTACTCAGTTCTTTTGAATCAATCAATTGATACTGAGACAAAAGATTGATTTACAAAGTACCGGTTGCTCTCAATCCCAGTTCACGAAGATGTATTACCAGATATCCACTTGTGAAGAATTTTTCAAAATATTTAGCACATGACTTTTGGATCACCTACAACATTTACCACATTGATAACCACTCTAGAATTTAAAGAAAAAACCCTATCATTATGTATATTGTCAATAGCATTCTTCTTGACTATCATATCCTATCCATAGTAGAGATTACATTTTTATAACAAGTTTCATAATGCTACATCTTGATGATCTTGATGATCTTGATGAAATAATGATCTTTCTTTATCTAAACACCATGCCGAACTCTTTCCTTCACTATAGCTATATTGTACTGTGTTATTCTTGAAAATTCAATAGAGTATCTCTGTAAGTGATTTGTTTACAACATTTCTGCTTTAGTTCGCTCAAGTTACTGTTAGTTTGTACACCAACTTCGCAAAGTTTTTCTTTTTTATATTATGCGTCCCTATTTTCTCCAAATTGAAACATTATTATTCAGAAATTTTCTCTTTTTACCACTTATTCCTTAATACAGCTATACTAAACCTCAGATAAAAATTTCGTTCAATTGAGAAAACCCAAAATTGATGTTTCTAAGTGTTTAAGAATGAATGATAAGCATAAGAGCGAGTTCCGGATATACATCGACCGGAGGAAGAAAATAGTTCCCAGTTAAAGACCGCATATGTTAAAACCGCGTGTAATCTAAAGCCAAGGAAGTAAGAAATGTATTAATGCTAAATACCAAGGTTGTACCATTAATATTAGTTTCGGTAAGAATATAACGTCAGTTCTTACAAGCAAGTTTGTGTGCTAATTTAGAATATAGTTAGTTCAGAGACACGCGCAACAAAGTTACTTGAATTGGATAATTAGTATTTTTCTGTTCCAATTTCATGATAGCGTCTTCAAGCAGGTAAACTTAAATCAGTATGTCCTACAGAGTTACTGGATTGTGCAATTTTAAGAATGTTCAATAGTATTTGCTGCTATATGCAATGGAATTATTCTAATACAGCTCATGTAATAAGAAGCTAATAACTTCTTTTTAGAGCTATAATTAGTACAGACTTTGAATGAAAACAAATATTGAGCTCATTGGCTTTTCTCTACTATAGAAAATAATAATAATAATAATAATAATAATAATAATAATAATAATAATAATAATAATAATAATAATAATAATAATAATAATAATAATAACAATATCCTATAATACTACTTATACACTTACAGGTTAATGTGGTTTACTTTGTTCCTCGTTGGAGTTGCACTAACATCATTCCTTATTTATCAATCATGGAGAAAATTCCAGGAGAATCCTGTAGTTGTAACAATGGAAAGGAATTACAACGAATGGAAGATCCCTAAACCAGCAATAACGATATGTCCACCGAACATGTTAACACGTCAGTACAAATCTGTTATTAAAAAGTGAGTATTATAAAAACAAATTTAATAATTAACAAGTTCTAACTTACTGAGTTTTTGTTTGTAACTTCTAGATATTGTACAAAAACAGTGGTTCTGAAATAGGAAATAATGATTGCGTTTTGGAAATGTGTTTATCATCGAATAGTTCGTTCTGTTTCTTGACTCAAAACACGTTCGATATACTTCATAAATTAATGCAGAAAATATTCTATCATAGCTAAAATAGAGTTGATACATGTATATCGATTTTAGATTACTACAGGAGAACCAATTTGCTACTCTATAATGTACTAGGTTAAAAATTAATTAAAATTCTTGTGAATCATGGCTTGTATACTAATTACAAATCATGGACATGATTCTCTGCGTATCCGGTATTCAGGAAATTATTGCATGGAGTAAATTTTTCATATACCTCCTACTTTAATGTACACATCTAAAAAGAAACTTACTTTTAATTTAAATATCTGTAATTTACCGTAGAAAATGATAAACTATAAATTGAAATATATATTTCATTCAACAAAAAAACTGGATTAATTTAATAAAGCTGTTAGATGTTAATGATGTTACTATTCACTACAGAAATGTAAAAAATATAGAAAGTACATTATTGAGATATATTATTATTTTAAACTGTATTGCTGAATAACTTACGTATTGTTTTAAATAAAAGTAAAATCAAATTTCGTCCCAGGTTCTGCTTTTATCCGTCATCCTATGACTTGTTTCCAGGTGCTGGTTGGCTATACTATGTCTGTAAGGAGGTCCCAACATAATCATTTTCCACGAAAACTTCAGTTTTATATGAAGTTGATATTTAAAACTGAATTTTACAATGTACTGAAACAAAAATATGTACACTTAATTTCTCAATCAAACTGTAAATAAAGATAATTGTAAGTATCTTACATGTAGGGAAGGTCTTTGTGTTGAATTCTCCACTTACCTTCATCTATAAGGTTCTCTTTATTTTAGTTAAGGAATGATAGTCAGGATTCGTTGTCATTTGTAAGGCATTTTGTTTTTGATATTGCTGTTTACTTACATTAGCTGTTACTGTGATTAACCAAATATGCAACAACTACAACAATATCCTTTCTTTATTTTAAAGAAATTTTGGAGACGTTAGCAAGAAGAAGCAGAGTTACTACAAAGATTTTTTGAAATCTGTTGTGAATTTGAATCATACGACTATTGGAGATATGGTTAAACATGTAGAAGACGAAACAGTTGCTTATTTAAATGTGAATTATCTTCAGAATGAGGTATGTGCAATGAAGTACTTAAGAATAATTTTAAAGGTGTGTATTTATTATTGAGAATAACAGGCTGCCACTGAACAGATCAACGTACAGGACATATAGGCCTATCAATTTCAGGGCTAAATGATATTTATGACATGAATATTTATACAATTTTCCTTCAGTGATCGAAAGGACTGACTTAAAGGGTTTCGAGTAGAACAGCCCTTTTTTTCATTTTTAATGATTTAGACTCTTTTCTATTTTGATATCTTAGGTGGATTTATCAGACTGAGCACGTATATGCTAGCCGATTGTTTGCTTTTTGGCTGCATTTCTAGCGGAATATCGTAAAACATTGCCTGGAGATTGGCCAATATTTTCCAAAGATATCCACTAAAATCAGTTGAAAACATTATACATTCCAGTGGTGAAATCTTGAAACACCGTCTTCCATAATGTATATTATCGTGTCCTGGAAGCCTCGTTTTCTCCCAATTTCTCATTTCACCAATTCTTCCATCATCAATCACTTTCCTTAATCATTGTCTCCCTTAGCTTAAAGGCATGATCATTGAACATTACTCTGAAATATTTCATTTTTCCACAATGCATAAACAAAGCCGGCTGGGTTAGGCGTCTCGTTTTCGTTAGTTCCACTTCAAAGTGTTTCGGAGACATGTGTCACTGTTCAATTTGGAGATGGCAACAAAGGAAAGTTACATTTGAACGACAATATAGTTGAATAGAGGTGCTAAATACATTTTATTAGCCTATTGACCTAGTGTGCCAACCAGCAGGTAACTTGCAAGTTGTGAAAAGATATTACCCTTCACTCCCTCCCCTATAGTTTCTTATCTTACAAAACGCGTACTTTGTGAACCTACCATTGTGTTAAGCATCAACCACACGCCGTAAGCTTCGGTCTACCACAAATGGGCAACAAGCGTTATGTCGCCAAAAATTAGCGGCCCCGAAGTGACGATCCACTGTGGCCCCATTTTCGTTTTCACAATTATACCGCCAGCAGTAGAGAAGGAACAAAACGCGAGTGTATCACAAAATTACTTCTATACAACAAATTAAATGAGCTATATGCGTGATTTGTTTACATTGAAGGTTAGTCTAAAAGCACAAAAAGCACGTACCACGGGGTGAGTGCGAACCACCAACGTTATGATTACTAAGCGTGTGTTCTTCAGACTTCTGCACTGAGTCCATGAAGATAAGAAAATCTCCTTGTTGAGGGATAAATCTTTGAGGTCTTTTTAATTTGGTCAATCCCAGCTCCGTTCAGCGTATGTATGCGACGATGACGTTTGAGATAAGACAAAATGCATTCGCATGAATTTTTATTACAAAATTACGTGCACTTATTTAATTTACTTCATAGGTCTCCCATATTCGTTTTCTGATGATCGGCGACAGTGGAAACCTAAATACATACAGTTTATAACACTCCCCTGCAAGGTTCAGAGATTCGGACCCGAATTAAGAACTTAAATTCTCCAAAAAAAGAAACGAAATTAAAGGTCAAACCACAGCAGCTGTACAAAAGAGGCAGTCATAGAATACGGTCAACCTAGCAAGAATTTTACGCCAATATTCCATTTATACATGTGGTAACAATCATTAAAATATAACTTTAAAGCTGAAATATTTAATACAGCAAAATAAAATATCAAATTCCAAATAGTAACAATTCATTATGATTAATATTGTAATAACATTCAATCAATTACACAAAGGATTCGATATAAACTTGATTATTAATAGTATACTTAACGTTTGTTTGATTAAACAAAGATCAATCAAACTTTAAAAATACTAAAAATTTACAAAAAAAAATGCTACAATATGCATACATATAAGCACCAAAGGACAGACAAATTCGATTTTACTATTAGTTTCGGTGAAAATCGACCGTTTAATATAATCATAACCGTACGGTATGCACTCCCGTCAACTCAACCTTTTTGCCGCCGAGTGTACAAATCATTTTTTTTAAATAAAAATCAACTTATTCAAATTAAGATTTAAAATGATCAATCACGCTATTTGTAACTCTATATCTTGAACCACGGACAATCTGAACGTTTAGAAACCTTCAAATTCTTCATTTTTCCCACTCTAACCAATAAGATTATTGGATAGTTTTCGATCTCAGTGGCAATGTTAACAGTAAAATATCTTTGAAGAACGTTAATTCTATCTTACTGTAATCCACTTAAACTATTTTTACCCTAACTTGGAATCTAAACGGGAAATGAGCCAATGGTTATGAGCAAAACAAAACGTGTCCAAACTGAAATCAACGCAAGATAATCGCAAAAAATGAAGTCAAATACACAAAATAATATTTAAATTTACCTACAGGCACCAAAATTATAACAATAACTCAACTCTAAATAAGCTTCAAATTATAAATGCCAAAAATTTGGAAGTTCACTCCAAGCCTGCTTTTATTTAAGCTGCTTTTAATACTGACAAAAAAGAAGAGAAAGGAAGACATAACCTCAGAATTCCTTACCTTAGTTACACACAAAACTGCCCGTTCAAATCTCAAGCCAGAAGAGAGCCAATTATCTTTCCAACAAAGGCCGAGTTAAACCTCAAAATACCTCACGGTTATTAAACTTATTCTAACCATACAACTAACTAAATGAGGAGGAATTACAGGCTATTTATACGAGCGAACTCGCCACTTACTTAAAAAATAATCACGCGGTTACAATTCAAGTTAGACGAATTGGCTCACTTCTTGTTTCTGACCATTCTCCGATCCATTGACTTCTTGTTCCTTGTTCCTGTTGCGCCGAATTTGACGCAGAGAGGTTGCATCCGTCTTGAATAAGACCTAGCGGCAATTTACACAAGTAACAACAAAACAGTAAGATGGGTGAAAGAGGGTAGAGAATAAACTCTCTGAATTGATAAGCTGTTGGCAAGAGAGAGTACTATTAACTACAGGAAAACATGCGATTTGTAGAGAGATAAAAGAGACAAATTTGAGAAGACAAATCGGTGCCGTGAATAGAATGGAATCCAAATCGAAAGGTCCCAAACCATAAGTTGTATACAAGAGAGAGTAGAACTGGGAACGATAGAGAAAGTAAAGAGGACATGAAAAAACCAAATGATTACCTGTACCAAAGTCCACCCCAGAGTCACAGCGGGGAGAGGGACGTTGACGGAGGCGATAGAGGCGAACGTGAGTAGGTGCGACATGAAGACGGAGTTGGAGTAAGATAGGATTTGAAAGGTGAAGAGGGAGATGGAAAGAAACAATGGAGGGGAAGGGAGGGGAGAAGGGTGATGCCAATACCAAGTAGCTGTAGGACTTTGAGAGTTATAATGTTTCTAGCGCTGTATATGACGAGAAAGGGAATGGGAGCGGTAAGAGGAGGGGGTGAGTTTGAGAGAATCGGGTGATCAAACAAACTTCCAACACGTGCAGCGCGGTCCACTGATTCATTCCCAACTATCCCCACGTGACTTTTCACGAGTAAAAAGAAAGTATAATAGCCATGAGTGGTACGTAGAGCCACGAACGATTTGATCTCTAAAATAATACGGTCAGTTGTAGAAGTCCAAGAGTATGATTGTAATGTGAAAAGAAGGGATTTGGAATTAGTAACGAGACATACTATAGCATAAGAATGGTGAAGATAGTGGCCGAGGGTAGCAGCTACAGAGTAAGCTTCGGCTTGAAAGATAGTAGTAGAAGGGGGTAATTTGTAACTGAAATGTCGATTGAGAAACGAATCGTAAAAACCCGAACCGACACCGTCATGTGATTTAGAGCAATCTGTATATAAATAGCGGGGGTTGGAGGGGAACTGCAAAAGCCAGGAATGTAAAATAGAAACATAAATACTGGGGTATTGGAGACCAACCAAAGAGGGAGGGTAAGGGGAAGTTCGATATTGAGATCTAAAGGTGAAAGAAAATAATCATACAAACATGGCAAAAGAGTCTCATTGACTTCTTCAGTCGAACTAATGTTCAACCAAAGAACCACATCGCACAAGGAATAAGCAGTGTTGCTAACTAACATCTGGCTCTTTTTCACAGTTCACCAAACCTACACAATTTTATATATTTTATCCTATTTTCACATCGATATAAGTCACAATCGGTTTACTGCACCTAATTTACTCATTACAAACGACAATTATTCAAACTTAATACATAATAATACACATTATTTTAAATATTTTTGTTCTTTTTGTTACAGAATCATTCTCTTCGTTTTGCTTTTACTCTTTTTGTATAATTTTCTTCCTTGGCACATGACTGCATGATTCGAAGGAAGTCCTATAGCAGCTCCGACTCTGATACAAATTACACGCACTCATCTCATTTTTTACTCCTGACCCTCAGAGCTTCTTTTAGAAACAATTCGTCAAGAAAAAACATTATATAATAATAACAACATGCAAATGACTGGCGATAGTTCGTGCAGGTCCCTTCGCGATTCACAGCGACAAATAGTAAAAGCGCGGACCAGAATTAAGTCTTCGCTTCTACGCGGTGGTAACTTCGACACTATGGTTCGATATATCTGTTGCGACTCGACGAAATCCTGACGGGTCGCTATATGGACGATCGACACTTACCGGCAAATAAGCCACTAGCTGTTGGGGACGTTTACGGCATGGGAAAAGAAAACACCCGAATACTTAAAATTATCCCACCAGGATCCTGCGGCTTACAGTCGGACAATTTGTCCATGCTCACCAGATTCCGAGGTAGGATTACCGGCACCAGACACCGGCGTCTTTCCGCGCGATTTTTGACCGCGACGAATAGTCCTTTCGGACTGTTTTTCCGACTCTGACGCTCGGCAACATTCGGTAAAGAACATTTTATTTTACGATTTTCGACAGCTTGCCACCTCGACAAAAGATCGGCAATTTTGAAGAAGTAGATTGTCGTGCCACCCCTGACGAGTGCCGGCTGCAAGCGGCGGCACCCGTCCATCGACAGCGGCCATCCCGCTTTCCGACCCCATCTTCCTGATGGGGAAAGGTCTATCTCATGAAATGGTTACTTCATATTTCTTGAAAAATATGATCAATTTTTAGCTTTTAACTTCCATAATTCTAATACTCTTAAGATCGATGATTCCTCCGGTTGACTAGTTGTTTCATATGTAAAATGAAGTTGACTAAGCATAGTATCGATATGAAAATAAATCCGCGACCTCCCCTGCTAACGGATTTATTTTATTCAAATTGAAGTGATAACAACCGTGTTCAAGATACGTGATCACTATATTATAAAATATATCTTCATATGATCACGGATTTCTTCTATTATGTGAACACAATAATAGTCATTTTCCTTTGTATATGGTTGAAATGGGAAGGTCAAAACTTACAAGATAATTCACTGACCATGCGTCAACAGAAAAAATCTGATCCATATGGTCTTCTAAAGTCATTCATGGGTTCCTGGGTTAGAAGTTTAATTTAATACACATAGCTGAGATAATGTAAACAACAAAAAATAAGAAATAAATAAATCTTTCTCTAGAAACAGAATATGGAAATTAGATAAGACGTAAGAAAATGCCAAGTAGCATTATCTTGTGCCACTGGCGGTAAAGATCAAATGGACTCTCTAAATAGCAGTGTCACCTTAGTGACAATGGTCAGTTCAACGCCCCGAGTGCCAAACTTCTACGTTTTTCCTTCTCTAGGTCGTAGTTTTTCTAGCTCTCCAACAAGGACGTGCAGTTCATTAATGTAAACGTAGCGCTACTTGATTGACAAAACTTAAATCACTTTCATTCCTTACTTTTATCCTTGAAAGAAGTAAAATTAAAATTCCATGATTGAAAATCAGTTTACTAAGTAATTAAATTACGAAACAGTTCTAAATCAGCTTTACATAATTGAACCAGCGAGAATGTAATATGTGTTAAACAATTATGTGCATTTTTCCCATGGTACCATCTTGTCCCTTCCTAATACGGAAAGACGTTATTATACTTTATCAAATATAATTTCACCAGTAGCTTCCTATTTGCTAATCAGTGAAAACAGCACATTTCGAGATTGTAGCGAAAAATGTATTTGTTTCGTCATGCATTGAACGAGAAACACAAAGACTGAACGCAATAAAGACGAAGCAAAGGAAAGTACAATAAAACGTAAAGTGCTTTGATTCTTTCGATAAATCACTCAATGTATTGCTTTCATTGTAAACAGGTCTTAATGGCGTAATCAGTAACAACGTGGGTTCTAGTTCACGGCTTGCTCAGATCGATTCCCGCAGAATGAAAATATATATCTCTTTTGTTTACAACAATAGAAAATCTTTTAGTTATCCAGTCATCTGAGAAAAGAAAATCGTGTAGAAACAGAATATTTCACTATGGTAATCACATTATAAAGAAGAAATATTATCACTTCCTGTAGTTCAAATAGTGGATAATAAGATAGTAACTAACGTTTTTAGGTATTTTATGAACAAAGTCCAGAGTGTTACCTTCCGCAAAACTCTACACTGTAGATCAAAGAGTCACAAGGTTCTGACGAAAAGTCTATATTATATTTTTACGTATTATTATTATTATTATTATTATTATTATTATTATTATTATTATTATTATTATTATTATTAGAGTGACAAAACAAAGAAAGAAAAGCTACATGGTCGAACAAAGGAGACACTTTATGTCAGATGCTTTTTAGGTTTACACATTAAAGTAAAAATATTATTACATTTAGGGGCTCACATAGAACTATTATTTTAGTACATGAAGAAATGCAGTATAAATATGTGTTAGCTGGTAACAGGAATCTATCTTAATGAAATGAAATGAAATTTTTAAGTTTTACGTCCAATAATTGTGTCGGTTAGGCTAAAGGAGATGATGATGAAGAGAATGAATTAGTGGAACGAAGAAAGTGGGAGAAAACAGGACAAACCTGGGAAAACCAACGAACAGGGTGTTTGTCCACCACAAACTCAACACAGTGCAAGCTGGGATCGAAAGAGGACCCCAAGCACCGGAGGTGATCGCTCTACCACTGAGCTATCGCACCCCGTAATGCATTTTAATTCACTCTTCTTCTAAATAGCTTCAGTTGATTTTGAGTTTAACGTCCCTTTCATCAGGCAGGCTATATGAGACGGAACCTACTTATCAACGTTGAATCCGAACGACATATGCTCCCGTTGGGAATCGAACCCGGATCTTCTCCTAGATATGAAAATCAGGTGACATCTTGAATAGAATCGTTCTTGTGACTAAAGTTTATGTTCGATCACTATTTGTAATTTGTATCATTCCTTTAATGCTTTATCAACGTTGCATGAAGCGTTAAAGGTAGTAATAACTTATTGCCGAAATCAGGAGCAAAATTGAATAAGAAAGTTAGCTGTATGAATTCCGACACAGATCGAGCTAACAAAGCCAGAGTATTGTATTTATTTCTCTTTAATAAATAGATAACTTTCTCAATTTTGGCCATCATCTCACATAGAGTATCGGATAATAAAGTAGTCTGCAGATTTTGCGGTCCAGTGATCGAATCCAACGCTCGCCGAACCATTTTTATTCCTTCAGCATAAGTGAAAAAGCAAAATAAGAAAACGAGTCAAGACACATGAAAGTTAGATCTAATATGTAAGATCGAACAAGGATAAGGGTCATTACGTGACTTGTTCATAGAAACAATAAAATAGAGAAAAATATGTGGTCTGTGTGTAGGAATGAAATGTAAATAAAGGAAAAAACACAATTGCTATGTTCTGTTGGAAAACAAGCGGTTTGTGATCACTCTTACTGGAAAGAGAGAGAAAAGATAAAAATACATTACGTGTAAACAAAAGCAAAA
This sequence comes from Thermobia domestica, assembly GCF_964235325.1. Lineage (NCBI taxonomy): Eukaryota > Metazoa > Arthropoda > Insecta > Zygentoma > Lepismatidae > Thermobia > Thermobia domestica. Next base: position 307,138,015 of record NC_137455.1, read on the forward strand.
TCGTAGTGTTTAAGTGAGCGTGAGAGAAAAGTTTTCTCTTGCATGTAGAAACATCAACAGAACATAATGAAATAAACTAAAACATTTATCTTTGAGATAATGATGCTACAGTTACTTAACTATAGAAATATCATAACAACACATGAATCGAAAATACATAAAAGTATGTTATATATATATATATATATATATATATATATATATATATATATATATATATATAACAAAAGCTTGAAGTTGGACCCCATTATTATTTATATTGATTTATGCATTGTAAACATATGGTGAATTAATATTTTACATGTAGTTACAAATGGCTATTTTATAGTTTAAAACAAAAAAAGAGCTGACCCTTTGCCATGAGACGTAGATGGTCCTCACTCAGCCACGCCGTCACTTGATAACTTTATGCGTTACATCTGTAGTTATATTGTAAATGCGACGATTCAGTAACTTTAATCCGCTTTCTCTGCATTATCGCTGCCCATTGCGCTCTCCCAGTTTGTAATATTAACACTTTAAATGTCCACTACTACCTCGCGAAAGAGCACTGAAAAATTCATTTATCTTAGTCTGCTTTCTTCTTGTGAGAAGAACATGATATATAAAAATATTTTGCATTAGTTATAGGTCATTTCAAGGCCAAAAAAGGAAAAGAAAACGACTCGAGATACATTACGTTTAGAGCTAATAAATAAGACCTAACAAAAGGTAAGGCTCATTACATGACTTGTTTAAAGAAACACTAAAATGGAGGAAAGAGTGAGAGTCTGTTTCTAGAAATCGAGTGTAAGTAAAAGAAGAAACTGGAATTGCTATGTTCTGTTCGAACAAAGGAGGATTGTGGTCATATTTGATAGAAATACATATAAAATATAAAAATACAGTACGTGAGAACAAAAGTTAAACCTTTGAATTTGTGTGAGCGTGAGAGACAACCTTTTTTTCTCACGTTTAGAAACATCAACAGAAAATAGTGAAATAACCTAAAATATCTCACTTTAAGATTTGGGTCAATAGTTACTTAAATATTAAAACATAAGAACACATGAATGGAAAAATACGTAAAAATATTTTCTATATAAAAAGTCAACAAAAAAGTTACTTCATCCTTACCAGAACAAATAATTTAAGTTTCCTCAGAGCTACAAAAGAAACAAGAGAAAAAAGAAAAATAAACCAAATAAAATTTTCATATACATATACAAAAGCAAACTTAAATTTAGCTCTCCACAGTTGTGCTTGATATGGTACCGATGCAATGAAGGATGATGTAAATAATTTATAGCAGAATTGGTGAAATATACAATTTGGCAGGGAAAGGGGAAAACCCGCGAAAATACCCGAGTACGCTCTTTTCCACCACAAACACACATGATAGGACCATTGGAACCAGAGTTAAGCGCCCAATCACTGACCTGCCATGCCCGCTATGAATATCCCGAAATGGGAAAGAATTATAGAAGTCACATCATGTTTGTATGGAGACATCGACACTTTGTATAATCACCATCTGTGGCAATAATATCAAACAGGCGTTTCCTCATGCATGCTTCATGCTGGAAGGGGGTGCACGTGCACCTTTGCATCCCCCTTAAATCCGGCCCTGATCTTGGCTAATAATTACAATTTGAATCAGGGGCCACAAAATTTTCGAACGGCCTCCAAATCGAGTTGTCGTATTTACTATAGAATAAGCATATCATACCGAGTTAAGTTGTAGTTTGGGTTTAGCTACACTATCAAGGTATATGTAGTTCTGCAGGTATAAGGCGTATAGGAAGAAATTTGATTTAATTAAATATTTTGATCTACGATCAGGAGTCACAATATTTTTGAGCGGTCCCTAAATCGACTTTTCGTATTTTTTTACGGAATAAGTACATTATATTGAGTTACGTAATAGTTTGGGTTTGGCTACGATGTGTTAATTTGGATAAGGGCGTCACTAGCAATTCTTCAATTTTTCAGGAGAGCGGAAAAAGAAACGCCGTTATCCTATTAATTAACGTATTCACACAATATTTTGGAGACAGGCGTTCACTACGGATTAGAGATATTGCCTTAACACCACCTACTTATTCAAGTTGAAAAAGTATATCGTAGAAAATCACTATATCATTGTCACGATAATCAATCAACATATTACATCTCACCTAATCTCAATATGCATTTCTTTATTTAATCTCTTGAAAAATGAAATATTATCTCTTTTCTTACTTTATTGCAATTCATAGACTTTTTCCAAGAAATTGCAACTTCTAGAGTTATAATAATTACGATAAACAGAATAGCAGTGAATAATACAGGAATGAGGTATTGAAAAACATGTTAATATAATATTAGTAAGAGCACACGTAAACAAATTATTAACATTTGCATAATACCTTGATCCCAAACGTTCGTGTGGGTACTGTTTCGGTTAACTTTAGATGCTTTCTCAAATTTGTGGACGAACTCTTCGGTGTTGATAAATATTTTCTGCCACGGTACTTCAGACACTACTATCAAATTCAGTCCACCATCACCCTCAGCTTTTAAGAAAAAGGTATTTTTCAATTCTTCGAACTTTAAAATATTTTCGTTCCCCATCTTTATAAAAACGGCAACCAAAGTAAACTAGACTACCATTGATCTCCCATTTCACTCACTGAATATATTGATTTGGAGCTGTCAAAATCTATGAAAACGTCTTCCAGGTGCTTGTACTCAGCACATGTGGTTTCCCTGGGGTTATACTCACCTTCTCAAAACAGCAAGTAGCACTAAAATCTTATCTGTTTCTCTGTGTATTAGTGACTGACTGCCGGCCACTAACAGTAAATGCTACATTGCTTCATTATGAGATACTACTACAGCAAATAAAATTTATTTCCAAAATATTATATACATATATTATGCTTATTCATCCAGAATGAAACGCAAAAACGTAACGCAAAGTAAGTATGTTCTTCAAAATTTGTAACGCATACTTTTACAGTTACTTTGGAAAACTGTAATACATTACTACGAATCGTTTCTTAAAAAATAACGCGTTAATTAAGTTACGTTACATCGCAAGACTTCTCTTGGAGTACTAAATAAATTACATAAAACGGCTCGCAATCTATTCTATAACACTCAATGTTTTAACCGGAAGTGATTTAATTCTGACACTTTCAGTTATAGTAGAAAGGTCAGAGTCGAGATAGAACATCTTGGGAAAATTAAATGATTACAGAAAAACTCTCCTCGCTATTTAGCATCGTTTAAATCGGTTGTGATCAATACTAAAACTGGAATTATTTGATTTTTCTACTTCCGCTTTGATTAGGAGTTTAAGAGAGAAGACGATATTTATTCGCATAAATCTAAATTGATTCCCCAAACAGCCTCTTCCTATCTCACTATGTAAATTAATTTGAAGCCGGAAGTTATAGTTACTTTCTATCTTTTCCGGTTTTACTGAGATATTAAGGATGAAGATGAAAGTAATCCTTCACATCATTTGTCGATTGGCTAAAGCTGCTCCTTACTCTCTATTACCGGTTTAGCTCTATAATGATCAACGTTAGAACCGGAAATGACTCATATCTATCACTTCCAGTTTGAGAATCACCTCCATTAACGAACTCCCTCGTTATAATAAGTTTAGTTATTTATTGCAGAAACCAGAGTTAAAAAAATTCTCATTCGTCGAAAGTTATCTTGTTGAATAACAGCAGCACGTAAGTAAGTACTAATATACGATAGATTCCACTACACGATCCTAATAAATACTTCATACTCCTGCCACACGCATATGTACACATGGAAATATAGCTGGTAGTTCTCACTCGTTTACGCCGGGAGCTAGGAACAGAGAGGGAAAGAGAGAGAGAGAGTGAATAATGTTATTGTACCTTTATACTCATCGCATCATTATTCACAAGATCAATATAAAAAGAAAAAAAGGAAAGTTTTTAATGAAACTTTCCAAGATTGGTACCATTGCTGCACCTAACACATGAAATTGTGCAATAATGATTGATTCGTAATGTGATGAATATGGGTTTAATGCTAGTGTAATAAAATGCCTTCAAATCGACCACAAAATAAAAAATGAAATTTATTTCTCAAATGTTGTAAAATCGAAGTCGTTGGGCATAAGTCTACAATAACAATCTATACAACTAAATATTTTTTATACTTCACGCTTTCCGGTAATTGCCACAAAGTTTCGGACGAAGTTTGGTTACATAATCATAAACGCATAAATTGTTAAAACCAGTAATTTGTCTTTAGGTTATCGAATATATAACTTTCGTTTAGCATTTTCGTATAAATAAATTTAGAGGAAGAAGCCGGATCGTTGCAAAGATCACAGATGGAGTTAGTAATATATATTCTCCTTCCCAACGCTACGATACAAATATAAAAATAATAAAAATATATATGCTGAATATTTCATTAAGATCCAACGCGAGTTTCAAGAATAATTCACAAAGACACTCACTTTTAATTTTGTTTTTACGTTCTCCTTCCCTCTCCCCTAAGGTGTTCCGTCAAGGTAAAATAAAATCCATCCCAGTTCCGTACCTCATCTATGTTGAAAATTTGAACGAGACCGATATGGAAGTTCAAGATTTATTAAGTTGTATTTATTTTTGTATCTTCCCCTCCTAGCCTCCCCTTAATTCTACCATCAAAGTAAATTGTTAAAACCAGTAATTTGTCTTTAGGTTATCGAATATATAACTTTCGTTTAGCATTTTCGTATAAATAACTTTAGAGGAAGAAGCCGGATCGTTGCAAAGATCACAGAGGGAGTTAGTAATATTTGGGTTACAGTTCGACGTGGACTGATAGCGTGGGAGTAACCTAATGGCCTTACAAGTATTAGAGTTATCCAATAAAGGTTCAAATCCTGTTCGTGCCAAAGTTTTCCTTCTACTATCTCATCGTGAATAATCGACTTTTCATACTAGACGAAAAATCCTTAGCAATGTGGAATCAAACACCTGTATCATGATAGAGACGATTTACGAATATTGGTTGCAAAAGGGCAACTAAATTACCAGGATATTCGAAACACTTCATCGAACTACACCTACACAATTTGTTAGACAAAGTTTGGGCATAGCAATGAGTGGAGTGTTGTTATCGTTCAAGACTTCCAAATGGAATTTCTCGGTTTGTTTCCCTCCAGATAGGATAATTTTTCGCTTAAAATGATGGCTGCATAGAGAGATTCATCTATGGTTAGAGAACTTACAAGGTTTCACTGGCGGGAATATGACTGAACAGTGTGTGCGTTCTTCATCATACAGTGTAATGGTAAGTGGGTGTTCTATTTACATTCATCTTTCTTTCTCTCTCTCTCTCTCTCTCTCTTTCTCTGTCCTTCATGACGTTTCGCTATAATGTCTTTGCATCTTTCTCTTCCGCCTTCTCTCTTTTTCAAACACACACACGCTTCAAGTGCGTGTGCATGTTCCAGAGTTAAAACGGAGGAAGAATCCGACCTACCCAGCCTGGAAAGTCTGATTAATTGGGAACTTCGGGAATGTGTTTTCCGTGCTATGAGGATAACATCTCCAGTTGTGCTCACCTCTGTAAGAAACACTGTTTAAACGGTAGGAAATAAGTAAAATCTCGTTTTTATCCTCTTCGTTACCGAGTTCCAATCGAACCACTTGGTCACTAAGGGTATCCTCGACCCAATGGTAGTCAATCCGACTGACGCTATGATAACTGTGAGTGTATTCATTATATCTGTGCGAATTACAACGTTATATCCATAATAGATGAAATCGACACTGGATGTTTTCTTAACAGATAAATCTTCGGAAATGCTTAGAAAATAGCTCCTCTTTAGTTCTTTCAAATCGAGATTTCATTTATATTAGTCTCACATTTTTTTCCATCATATAATTTAATGTGATTTATTTACATTTAATATTCGAAACATCGAAAATCTACTACATTTATGAGGAACATCCAATTTTCCTTATCTGTCTTGGAGATATATCGTTCTACAGAAAGTTGAAAATTTTATTTGACCACCAAGTTTGGTACTCATTTTGACAGTGACTTAGTGAATATTTCAAACATCATCTACATTATTATTATTATTATTATTATTATTATTATTATTATTATTATTATTATTATTATTATTATTATTATTATTATTAGTATTAGTATTATTAGTATTAGTATTATCGATATACTTGCAGTTCAGTCGATATTGAAATTTTGTATAAAAATTCAGATAATTGTGCCTCACGTCCTGAAATCTTCTTTCCAGAAAATTTAAAACTAGACACATAATATGTTTCGTTCTGAATGGAATCGACTTCAGTTGGACAAAATTTTGCGAGTCGATTGAAGTTTCAACAAAATTCTCTCCAACTTGCCTATACACGTCCCTAAAAAGCAGGAGCAGTAATCCTCAAACTGTGCCACGCAAGAGTTTGGGTGTATAATCAATTCTTATTAATATTCACTTTGTACGTCTCAACAAATAAACAATATTTCATTCCCTTCCTATTTTATGCATCTATTACTGCATTCCACTGAACTATAATGATTTTTTAAGCTTAAAAATAATTATTAATTTTTCAATAATTACAAATGTATAAGTTCTGTAATTGAAAAGGAATAGAGGGAATCGCATCCTGAGTAGAGATTTTGTAGCGAAGAAAGGAGAACAAGAAATGTGAAATCTCTTTTGACAAACTCTCGAGATTTGGGAGTCGACAATCTTTACACTATCAAATGCCGATTACCTCGAAACTCTGGTAGCAGAATTGGCCCGGGGTAGTGAGCTTATATTTAGAAAATGACAATCTTAGTATAATGCAGAAGTCTTTTAGTCTGAGAGAGCAAAGGAATGAAATCACTAACTTGTAGTTCTACTAGTCTTGTACCTCTGAGTCTGTGGCAAAAGTACTGATAGAAATAAGGCCAATGAAATATGATTATTTTGTAGAATATTCCACTTTAATATCACAGGAATTTCAAGTTCCGGTTTGATTAGTTGTGAACAGTTCTGCCCATCGCTGCAAGATAATGGCAACCCACCAAAATTTTGTTTGGAGAAAACAGCGATTTAGAAATTTATTAATTCCACAAACATATCTGAATCGCGGATGGCACCGTTATGAGACAAATATGAAATCATTGGCTCGAATTTTCTGCCATCTAGGTTTGTAAAACGAGAATTGACTGAATTTCCGTAAAAATGTGGAATTCCATTATCTTGCAGCGAGTGGCAGAATTATAGAGTATAATGCTATATGAAATCTTTGAAATGAATCCTCTGAGCTTTACGTCCCTTGATTATGCCGGTTAGGCTAAAGGAGACGGTAATGATGAAAAATGAATGAAATGGCGCAATGAAGAGAGTGGGAAGAAACGTGATAACCCCGAGGAAACACAAGCATACGGTGCTTGTACCCCACAAAGTTCTCTTGGTGTGAGCTTTCAAGCTCCTCCCCCTCATTCTTGGTAGAAATGTGAAGGAACGTGTTTATATTTTGATTGTTGATTGCAGTATATTTCAAGCACTATTTCTCGGATCTAGGAATTTGAGATATGTCGCTATACCAAAATCGTCGATATCATTATTGACATATATCAACTTTCAAAATCGCAAATGTATCGACATCGATATATCATCATCCTAAACTTTTGATATCGATTTTCAGGGGGTGAGGGGTGAAGTATAGGAGGCCCTTAAAATATGCTATGAATGAAGAAATACAATTTAATTTTTACAATAATGTCTTCTAACGACAATTTCTTTATTACTACAAACTGCAATGAAAATAAATGTACTTCGAAATTTGCAATGTTAAAATTTCTTAGCCGCCTCAGTTTTTCTTTTCCCGAAAGAGGAAACAGAAAGAATCTGTCAAAAACAAATGTGCCTCGAACTTTGAGCTAGAATTTATCATACGACTTTTTTCTTCCTATATGTCGGAGATTTCTAACCCCTTATACCTTCGGGCCCGCTCATTGACAAAAATTGCAGCATTACCGTTCTATGCAGGCATGCAGTTAAGTAGAGTCAGAGATTTTAAAAGGGAAACGAATTATTATTATTATTATTATTAGTAGTAGTAGTAGTAGTAGTAATAATAATAGTAGTAGTAGTAGTATTAGTAGAAGTAGTATAACAATTGAGTTTACAATTGGGACCCCATCTCTATATTTTGTATGGAAGGCCTGCAAGTCTGCTACGCTTCTGGTGTCCCCTACTCTGTGTTTGTGACTCTTTCTGTTTCGTGGAGATTTAGCTTTTGTGCTGTTAGGCTTTTACATTAGACCTTTACATTATATATCGTTTTCTTGTTTTACAAGATTTTTTGAAAAAAGGAGATTATCAGCTTTCCTCTGATATCTATTTCTTACCATTCATCTTGTTTGTTGCTTAAGTAAGATCATTTTGAAACGTTTTTGTCAGCCATTCCTTTCAATAGAATAAAATCGTCATTCTTAACAATTTGTTTCATTTTCTTAGTTGCAGTTTTCCACACTTATACTCGTATATTTGTAACAAAACTGAGATTGAAATAACGCTTTTCTAATTTTCAACCACTCCGACAACCCTGATTTTGGGTTGAATATTATTGTAGGGAAGGTAGAATTACAGGTGGTATTCCAATTTTGGAGTCGTGATTACATTTCTCCCCTTGCAACGCCCGTAGCAACCACCCTCTCAATGGAGAGACAGTATCCGGTAGGCATTAATCGGTAGGACTAGTCCATTATGACAATCCGTAGTCATTGATGTACCATGGGTCGTAGGGATATAAATAAATGAGACTGCTCTGTACTACAGTTGAATGCGTCGTTGCCATGACAGACTGACGCTAATGTAACTACTTATTCTAGGCCTGTAACCAAGTTCGCAATCGCCTCAGTGACCTGGCAATGCCTGCAGAAGTCCCCTATTTAATTTTTCAAAAAGTGTTGGTTTTTTAGAATATTATTATAAATTGTTAAAAATCTCGTATATTAATCAAATTTATGTATTTTTCAATATTTTGTTTATGTCAAAAAAGTCATATCGTGATTTATGACTCGGTTTATACCATAGTGATATTAATGGAAAATTTTGTTACCTATTGACATATACATATTTAGGGAAATTCTTCTAAATAATTGTTTCGGTATTATCATTTTTTGACTATTCTTTGTCTTTAAATGGAGTTAATAAAATTATTGAATTTATTCGATCAATAAATACAATGATGATTATAAGTAGACTTATACTCATATTTTTGTAAGTGTTCATATTCCCTTATGTTTTAATATACCGTACCATGGAAACGGAAATGTAAATTCCTGATTTGAGGAACGACTGGGGTTGAGATTAGAGCAGTTAGTAGACTGTGTAAATGGATGACGGTGTACTTTAATGTTCATTAATGAATATATTTAGCAGTTTCCAATATTTCATCTAAAGTAAGTTACTTTTGAAAACTGAAGTGTAATTAAGTTCGAAAGAAATATTGAATAATATTTACTGAAGAAAATCTATCAAATAAAGGATGTGGAAAAATATCTTAAGAAAAAATACATTTTCTCAGTGATGTAACGTGAGTTAGCCACTTGATGATTATTAAAACCAAATCATTACAGTAAGCTAAACTCTTACTTTCCCTTAAATGATTCCCCTAAACTAAGTTAGAACAAAACTAAGTCTCAAGTTTTTTATATTACTGTTCAAATTAGTTTTATTGGCTGAAGTTATGTTTTCAAACCATTATAACTGTAATAACATGATGTGTAACTAGTTTTGTTTTACTCTCTCTTTCCACAGAGTAAAATGAATGGATTTCCGAGCACTGCATAGTGATTATTGCGTATTTAAATTAATAATATTGCTTCAAAATGAAACAGAAAAGTGTAATGGTAACAAGTATGTAATATTGCATTTCAATTGAATGTCTTTAAATTGACGATGTCATAATAATGAGAAAATCCCTTAAACACCAATCTTGTTCTGTGGAATATTATTTATTATTGCATATATAATCAATAAAACAAGCAGACTTCAATGGAGAATTTTATTTATAACTATTTCTTGCTTGCTTTTACAAATTTAATTTCAAATTTTGATTTTCATACAGATGGAAGCTGAGTGAGGCATTTTAAATAGCGTTTCAAAATATTGGTTTTTAATTATAATAAATGCCATATAAAATACAAATAATACGTAATTTGTACCAGCGGATTGTGATGTAAAGTAAATCTCTTGTGTATTTTTTCTTCTCTGTTATTCACTATATATGGGTAAAGATCACAATAAACTGAAGAACAGGTTGTCCTGTTCTCGCTCACCCCATTGGCGTAGTAAAAAGCAAATCGTTGTGTCTTATAATAGCTTGCCTAATATCATACACATAATCTATATAGGTATGAAAATAACTTAGAAATTAATTTTATAAAATGTCACAACTATGACCCAAACTGGACTCACTTATTCTCACTTACTGTCTCATTATATATATTTTGTCACGGTCAAAGTATAGTAATAGAAGAACGAAAATACTTATAAGTTTATGGTAAATATTAAATTTTATGTTCATAACTACAATATCGTATTTTACTTCCGAGAGTTTGTGAAGGAAAATGTGTTTGAAAAGAAGTATTTAGAGCAATATTCCTACTCTCAGGGTTATAGTATTAGAGAGCCAAGAGGAAAACGAGAAGAAACATTCTGCAAAGTTTAGACACTGAAACATTCAATTGACAACCTATTCATTTGAACTGTATTGTTATTAATGATGCTATCTTATGTACTTTCACATTTACAAGAAATGCTTTTCTGTTTGATATTTGCTTTCTTTACAGTTAAGTATGATTACGTTTGCAAGAAAAAATGGGAAGTAACATATCTTGAAATTTACAAACGTATTTTGCATGTTACTCACAATTTATTTTGTCATAATAAATTACGCTAAATAGGTTGAATCCGTGAAATGAATTTTATTGCAGTGATTCTAAATGTTTCAATTGCTCGAACACTAGACGTGCTAACCCTTTGAATGTGATTTTCTTTCTAGAAATCTGTTTACATTATCATACATTTTCATACTGTAATACTTTATAATTTCATTTATTTATCTGATTCCTAGGCAAGAATGGCACCGAAACTGACTGTGATTTCTACGGTGAATATATCTAAAGGAATTGATGCTGACTTTGTAAATACTAAGTATGGTTTATGTGTAACATACAACTCTGCATTACCAACAATTGCAAGGTAAGGCTGTAAATACTAAGTATGGTTTATGTGTAACATACAACTCTGCATTACCAACAATTGCAAGGTAAGGCACGCTAAAGTAATAAATACCGTTTTTTGGTGAAACAATAAGTATTGTTATTTTGTAAAGTACAATTCTGCTGCAGAACATTTGGTAAATCAAATAACTCATACTATTACAGCAACTAGTGAAATGCGCATCAGGACCACTTTATAAGTTTTATTATATAAAATAATTTTACGAAACTCATACTGAATGATGGAAAATTATTTGCACACATATATTCTTTTTGAAAGTTCCGTCAATTTGTGAAGATGTGTCTAATTAGCAGAGAATCTATAAATGAAAGAAATTTTCTCAAAGGTGATTACTTTTTGTAATCTTTAGGTCTTATTTAAACACACAGAATATAATTTGTTCACCAATATAAGAGCTGTGGAAAAACAGTACTTAGTGTTACAATGGGTGTTGAAAATTCTCATCGGTTCTATCTTTGTTGTTAATTTGTAAAAATACGATCACACGTGCATACATTCTTCCAATTTTTCACATCCTTCAATGATAGACAACCAACAATTCACTTAAGGTTGACTGGTTGACAACAACGTAGGGCGTTCTACAAGTGAAATATTTTGTACGATAGATATCAGTGAAGCAAACGACAAAGAAATGAAAAAAAAAATATCCATGTCTCTGCAACAAATATAAAATCCGGGAGAAGACACCGTTCAGTATCTACACAGCAATTAATATTATGGAAAAGTCCCAAAAGATCCCATTTAACATTTGAAATGCCATACAAAAATCAATATACGTCATACATTTATTTTATTTCCAACGTTTCAGTAGTTCTTAAAATCCCTGACTGTTTTAAAATATATGTTTCTACTTTAGTCTCAATTTTGTCTCTTTTCAATTTTAATATACCTATTACTGACTGTTATATTAGCAATACCTAGACTGTTATATTTCCTTCGTAGTTCTCCATCCTGGCGCGAGACAGATCTTCTAAATGAATACGATAATACCATCCAACTTGGCCTAGAATCTCTTCTCAACTGCTCTCTTACGGATAGGTCATGGCTACAGGCATCTCTCCCAGTGGATCACGGAGGTCTAGGTATTCGTCGAGCCCTTGATTTGGCCACTCCAGCTTTCCTTTCTTCCATTCATAGCTCTATGCCATTGATCTCTTCTCTTCTTCGCCAGGATATTCATCAAGATTCTGAAGCTGAGATTATTGATTGTATCTCCCAGTGGACATCGTGCGGCGGACTTGCTCTACCTGAGCTTGATAAGAGAAGTTTACAATCTTCATGGGACGCTTCTCTTATAAACTCCAGATTTTCTTCTCTTCTTCAGTCCTCCACCAATCCTGAGGATAAGGCACGTCTTCTAGCTACTTCATCCCCTGAAGCAGGTGCCTGGGTACAGGCTATTCCATCTCCATCCCTAGGGCTGCATCTTCCCGACGAAAGTTTTAGAATCGCTTGTGCGTTACGTTTGGGAGCAGATGTCTGCGAACAACACCGGTGCCTTGCTTGCGGAAGTTTAGTGGATAAGAAAGGTATACATGGCCTATCATGTCTCCACAGTGCTGGCAGATACTCTCGCCACTCCGATGTTAATGACCTCATCATGAGAGCCCTCATCTCTTCTGGAACGCCTTCCGTGAGAGAGCCAATGGGGTGTAGTCGTTCTGACGGCAAGAGACCTGATGGAATGTCATTGGTGCCATGGAAACGAGGGAAGGCTTTAATATGGGATTTCACTTGTGCCGATACTCTAGCCCCCTCTAATCTTCCTACTTCTTCCACAAAAGCTGGGATGGTCGCAACTCGTAGAGAATCTGAAAAGAGACGAAAATATAAGAACCTCTTGGACAAATACCACTTCGTCACCATCGCCATCGAAACTTGTGGGTCCTGGGGTCATGAAGGACTAAACTTTATTAAAGAAGTTGGACGCCGAATAACTCTCAACACAGGCGACACTCGAGCTTCAGTCTTTCTTATACAGAGATTAAGTATGGCTGTGCAAAGAGGGAACGTAGCAGCGATGCTAGGAACGCTTCCACCGGGAAAGGTACTGGAAGAAATCTTCCTTCTGTAACCAGCCTTCTCTCACCAAACTCACGGAATTTCTGCTGATTATGTTGCATATTATATAAGAAATTACGGACAACCATTCTTTTACTGTATGGTTAATTTACCTATCTGTCTGTAGTCTAAATAACAATATTATTACTATAGGTGCAGCATATAAAAACTCGTCAATTGTATGGAATTTAAGTGTTATAATATGCAGTATTTTAATCCGAGAAAACAAAATAATTGTGTCAAATTTTTGTGTACATAAGTTCGATTTTTAAAGATTCAAATATGTATGTAATTGACCAAAGAAAATTATTTACATGTTTATAACAATCGGAAATACTGTATGTCTAAATATACTTATACATGCAAAAATATAAGACACAAATATAAAAAAAAAAAAAAAAAAAAAAATATACCTATTGAAAATTTAAGATCACATTATCATGTCATACGGTGTGATTTGACTCTCATCTTTATTTTGCAAAAATTTTGTCCGCAAATCCATCATAGCTTCCATTTCTTAATTTATTATTCTTCTGCGGCATTTATACATTAAAGCTAACAAGAATATTTTTTCTGTTACATAATTAGTTTCTAGTCTATTTGGAAAATGTAATCGAGAAGAAAACAATCTACGAAAAAAAACAAGATATGCAGTGTGTAAAATTCAATTTGTTAACAAAATTGCATCAATAGAAAACATGTCATCTGTTTCAAATGTGACAAATAGTAAAAATGAATATCTATCATATTCTTGCTATACTCTGAGTAATCGAAGACATTTTCTAAAGAACAATAAACATAAATGGACTAAAACATAAACAAATATGATTATGGATGAATGTTCCTAATACTATTTCAATAAGATACATTTCCATTCTCTCTCTCTTTCCGTTAGTAAGTGCATAATTCTTGCATCTCATATCAAGATTGAGAATTTTGAGCAAAGGCAATGGATCATTTGCCTTTCGCGCAGCCATTATTTTATCCGAGATCAACCGAGGTTTTTCAGTTGGAAGACCAGCACGTTACTAATACTCCACAGATTACTCTACCCAAAACGTTGTTAACAAGTAATGCAATGTTTCTTAGCATGACAAATAACATTCAAAGCGTATAACCAATGAAGTTTCGAACCGACCGGGTAACCCTCGTAGACGTTTCAATTTGTATTTGAATTGAATTTAATTGAATAAAATGTATTTGAACATATATTGATTAACTGTATTACGCATAAGTATTGCATTTTAACCATACATTATCTTATCATCTAAAATCATGAGCTAAATATTGCGAACTTCAGCATTGACGTTTGGAAGGATGCAGTAATATTCTTCTGGTAATGATATTTACACTAAAATGCATGTTAAAATTCATGTATTCAATGACCTGGAGACAAGTTAGTGCCCGCTATTAAAGTAAATAGCATACAGTCCAGGAAATCTTACAGAAATGAGAACGTATTATTCAGTAATTTCGCAGTGCAAATTTAAATGTAAGCTAATAATAATGATAATAATAATAAATGTTACAACAACAATAATAGTGAATATTCACCTTCACTGTATAGGTGCCATTTCAACGAACTACTTATGTCTTCATTCTCGATTTCGTTTGAAACCGTTGGAACTATATGTTTATTACTGGGCACTAAGTTGTCTCCCCTTCATCGAACAAATGTATTGGGACATGTACTTTGCTGTAAATATCATTATAAAAAGAATATTACCGGTTTGTTCCAAACATCAGTGCTGAACATAGCAATATTTGGCTTCTGAGTTTACTTCGCAAGATAATATAGGGGTAAGAGGCTGTAGTTATGAGTAATATAGATAACCAAGATAGCTTCAAATCCTTGTTAAAGTCAAATATTTTTTCAAAGCGATGGTCAAGAATCGAGGAGCGACTTCTCCTACCAAACGATCAAACCTTAAGACGGTGGAAACACACCTGTATCACGGAGACAATATACTAATGTTTGTTGGGAAATTAAAACAACATATAGGGAGATTACCATAGCAGCCCAAAACTTCATTGGTCTTGATTATCCCCTTTGTATTTTATTGGTTATGCAAAAAAAAAAAAAAACTACAACACTTGTTAAACAAGTTCGGCTAGAGTAATCGGTGGACTATCAGTATCGTGTTGGACTACCAACTGAGAGAACTCGGTTCCATCTTTTCCGCATAATGGGTTCATGTACGGTATATGATCTATTCTTTCTCCTCAAAATTCTCTATCTAAAGATGAGATCAAAGAATTCTGCACATATTAACCCAGAGGAGGAGAGAGTGGAAATATATATTTTGAAATATTATGAGGAACATTCATTCATATTCATGTTTGTTTATGTTTTAGTTCCTTTCTGCTTTACGAAATTACAATTTTTGATACTTAAAATATAGCAATGGGTGACAAAGTTATACATTTTACAATCTGTCATATTTGAAACAAATTATACTTTTTATTTATGCAATAGTGTTCACAAAATTACTCACTGCACATTTGGTTTTACTTTCTGAGATTGTCTTTCTTTCGACTGCATTTTACAAACGGAATTGGAAACGGATAATATAACACCGAAATATATACTTGCAAGCTATAATGTATAAATGTGCTAGAAGAAAAATGCATTAAAAGATAGAAACCATGATGGATTTGCGGATAAACAAATTTTTTCTTAAACAATGAAGAGAGTCAAACCACCACCCCGTACGACATGAACTGAAAGAGAATAATGTAAACGTTGAAACGAATATGTAAATCATTCAGAGATTTTACAATATACTGTAAACTATGAAATAAAATAAACATATGGCCAATATTGCCTCTTCCAAGGAAGGTCTAACGTTAAATAAGATATCTTTGTGACTTTCTCATGATGGCAATCGTTATATAAATACCAAATGGTGTCTTCTCCAAATTGTTTTTATTCGTTGTAGAGGAATTTATTTTTTTGTCTCTTTTGATGTTCTATGCAGTGACATCTTTCGAACAAACTATTGCACTTGAACGCCTAACTTTATTCTCAACCACCCAACCTTAAGTGTATTGTTTTTATGTGAAAAATTGGAAGTGTTAATGCTCATAGTAATACATGCCTCCCTGGAAGAAGACCCTTGTAACCCATAAATAATACTCATAAATTTTAATATAAAATATATTTTGGTAGTTTTTGAGTAAAGACCAGTGGATTCTAATTAATTGCATTTTTAACGCTAAAGAGCATTCATTAAAAGAGTTTTATATGTTATTCAGTGAAAAAGGTAGTGTAAAATGTTTCTCAACCGTCACTAGACAGCAATCGTTCTATCTTTAATTTGTTGTAAATATATCATACATATTTTTCGCTTATTGTCAGTGCAATATTTGTTTTCTCACAACAATATATTGTAAGGATATTATTTTTTATTCGCCATAAACATTACGATTTTTGGGTAAAGTTGTCTGTTAGGCATCAACCAAATACAGAATATAAGTTCATTCTTCTTAAACTGAACAGGCAGATGCATTAATTCATACATTTCCTAACCCATATTGTATGTCATTGAAAAGTAATATACTAATACTGCTTAATAAAACGTTACAAGTAAATAGCCTGTTCACACCAGTATAAGTACTAACATGAAATCCAAAATACGTATGCATATTGTTAGTGGCAAGCCTAAGAAAATTTGCCACTTTCATTCCCTTTTATAACTATATTATTCGATTAAGCTGTTGATGCACTATTCAATTTTTTTTTGCAACTAGAGAGTCAGCATAAGAAAATGAATGTCCAATAGTTATCTATTGTGTTTTCTAAGGTATCACTCTAATTAATTCAACTATTTTGTTATACTTATTTCAACAATAACTTTTCCGATTCTATATTCAGAAAGTACCCCAATAGGAAGTCAGTGCTGTTATATTTCAAACTTATTTTTTTTAACTGAACATAGGAGACTATGTGTTGAAACATTTACGAACTTCTTTCATGAGGGAATAAAGGAAAAACTTCTTAATATTATATGAAATCCAGTGTTCGTACATTCATCATCGCCGAGTTTATTTTGATGTATTTTGAAATATGAGACTTGTGAAGAAAACTCCTTTTGTTAAGAAAGCATTAAATGAGAAATAATTTGTTGATGTATATGTATTAATCGAGGTAATAGCGATCACAAAATGCCCGTTTTATGAAGCTGGCATGAACTTAGCAGGCCACCTATGGCAGGCCAGAACTTCGACTTCACACATCGTTAGTGCTTCGTTAGTGCTCGTTACTGCCGCTAACCCCATCGTTAGTGCTACAAAAATAACGCCTCAATTTTAATAGTTACTATTGACCTGCTTCCTTGATGCCAATAAACTTGGCAGGCCAGAACTTCGACTTCACACATCGTTAGTACTTCGTTAGTGAACGTTAGTGCCACAAAACCTATTGTAAATGCTACAAAAATAACGTCTCAATTTTTAACAGTCACCATTGGCCTGCTAATTTCATGCGAGTGAACCTGCCAGACCACCTATGGCAGGCCAGAATTTCGACGTCACACATCGTTAGTGCTTCGTTAGTGCTCGTTAGTGCTGCTAAACCCATCATTAGTGCCACCAAAACCACATCTCAATTTTTAGCCATCTAATTTCCTGCAAACAGGCCAACATATCAAAACCACCCCATAAACGAAATTCCAGATTCGAGCAGAATTAGTACTCTTTAATGCTATAAATTAACATTAGTGCTTCTATATATACAGTTTTTTGGGTAACAAGAGTGGTTCGTTTCACGAAGCTGACAAGCCACTTATGGCAGACCATAATTTCAGCCTTCATACCCTTAGTACTTCGTTAGTCTCATTAGTGACGTATATCTCATCGTTAGTGCTCCAAAGACAACGGATATATATGTATACATTTTCTCCACCTAGTCGACACGCTACAAAGAACTTAGAGCGGACAACAATCTCGATTTTACCCATCGCTAGTGATCTACAGATAACGGTTACATATTTTCAATAAAGCCTTATTGGCCTGCTAACATCGTGCCAGCAGGCCAGGGAGGAAATCTGGGACAGATGACACCCTCATTAATGTTTCGTTATTACTCGTTACTGCCGAGTATTTTATCGTAAGTGCTCCATAGATAATGGCTACATTTTTTAAATAATGGCTACATAATGGTTTAAAAAGCCAAAAATTGCCTGCAGCATTATGCCAAGTAACGAAACGTACGACAGAACACAATTTCGATTACACCCGTTATTAGTGCGTCGTTGGTACTCGTTAGTGTCCCATGTTGCATTGTTCCTGCTCCAAAACAACGGCACATTTTTAAGAAGGCATTATTCCCCTGCTAACTTAATGCCAGCAGACCAGGGGAAATCTACAGAAGAACACAATTTTTATTGCACCCGTCATTAGTGCTCGTTATTGCAGTATATCTAATCGTTAATGCTACACAGATAACGGCTACATTTTTAAAAGATCTATTTTACCCTTCTAATTTCATGCCAACATGCCACGCACGAAACCTACAGCAGACCATAATTTTGATTTTATCTATCATTAGTGCATCGTTAGTACTCGTTAATGCTGTATATCGTATCGTTAGTGCTCGACATATATCAGCTACATTTTCCAGAAACAATTATTTGTCTGCTACGTTCGTTACAACAGAATACTAACGAAACCTGTCGCTAACAATTTCATTTACAGCCGTCGTTAGTGCTTCGTTAGTAAATCATATTGCATCGTTTCTGTTCCACAGATAACGACTACGGGTAGGTCGTTACTGCTTTGATATGCCGTATACACCATCGTCAGTACTGACATATAAATGCCTAGTTAAAAAAAAACATTATTGGCCTTCCAACTTCCTGCCAGCAGACCTGGCACCACACCTACTTTAGACAAAATTCAATTTCACCCATCGTTTGTGGTTCATTAGTGCTCGTTAGTTTCCCGAACTTCAACGCTAGTGCTCCACAGAATACACCTTCATTTTTTAAAAGAAACTTCCTTACTGGCCTACTAACTTCATGACAAAGGGCAGGCCAATAATGAAGTTAGTTAGCCAATAAAGAATTAATTAAGTGATATAGGTATTCTCTGTGGAGCACTAACGATTAAATTTGCGCAACTAACGATTTGTGAAGTTGACATTGTGGTCTGAAGTAATGGGTTTTCAAAAATATAGGCATTATACGTGTGTGAACACTAATGATAGTATATGCGGCATATGAAAGAAGTAACGTCCTAGCCGTAGCCGCTATCTGTAGATCAGTAACGATGTAATATGCTGCAATTACAAGCACTAACGGCTACTCTAAATAAAATCGTTATTAGCAGCAGGTTTTGTCCTTGGTCTGTTCTAGCGAAGTTAGCAATCAAATAATAGTTTCTAAAAAAATTTAGCTGTTATGTGATTAGTATCTTTTTGGTCACCCCACCACTTATGGACGGATAAAAATAAATAATGCCATACGTTGTGCTACGTTAGTGCTGGTTTGTGTCCAAATTTCAGCGTTTGTGCTATCAAATTGGCAAGATTATGAACAATTTAAATTCCAGGGCCAACTTGACGTCCTGTTGGCCCCGCCTTTTACCTAATTGAGATACAGTTGACTTTGTAATGCCAAAGTTTGTGCTACATTAGTGCTGGTTAGTATCTAGTGTTTGAGTGTTAGTGATGTCCCAATAACGCCGGTATAACGAAATTATTTTCAGCCAAGTTGGCCTTTCTTTTTTCTTTAGTTGAGGTAGAATCTAGTTTTATAATGCCATGCTAGGGCGTGTCGATTTTTTCAATTTTTAAAATCCTAAAATGAGGGGTGCTAAAAAGTTGAGACCTGACATTGTATTTCAAAGCATATATTTACAAATTCGATATAATGTTGTTTTGCTAGGTAAATATCAGTCCAAAATTTTGTCATTTTCGTTCTTTTCTTTACGAGTTTACTTTTGTTGTTCATAGATGGCGCCAGCGTTGGATTTCATTTATTGAGCAAAAGTACATGCTTGTTAAGATTAGTTTTATCTATTTTCACATTGCTGAATTACAGTTTTAATATTATGTCAAATTTGTATTCTACAATCATTAAATTAGATACATTTTCCATTTTAAACGGGTGCTAAAGTTTTCAGATTTATTATATAATAAATCCAAGGGTATAAGATTAAGAGCTTCAAATTTGAGTGTGTAAACTTTATCAACTAGTCTTTATATTAACATCGTGGTTTCTTGATGCTTCTTTACAATGACTTCTAAGACAAAAACAAAACGTAATACTTTTACACATAGGAGTAATTTGATTGGAACCGGCAGAGAATTTTTACCATCTGAACTTCCCGTAATTAAGCTATGCTATCATACAGAGCATTTGGTATGGTATCGGCATGCGTGCCACTGCTGAAGTATCTACCGCCGCCCCTACGGATGTTGACTTGATGACCGACAAAGACCACAGGCTTGTGATTGATCACAATAAAGTGAAGACAGCACAAGAAAAAATAATGAAATCCGTGGACCAAGAATTTGATGAGTTCTGTCAGGAAGGTATAATCTACTGCATCTTTGACGGCCGTGAAGATATTACGAACGTTATGTTGGTAGCTGAAAATTCAAATCACCAGTTCCCTGGGATTGTATGAGAACAACACTATTCTGATTACAGCGAGCCAGGTGGACGCTGTCTTTATCATTTCACTCCTCAGAAATATTGTGACAATAAAAAGCGAGCTGAAATTTTTGCTGATAATCTTGAAGATTTTAGAAGGGCATTGATAAAATCTTATAAGCAATTGGAGGTGATTCTACTAACGTCAACACTGGTTGGGAAGGTCGTACTATGCATTGGGTAGAAGTCAAACTTGGTCGTAAGCTAAATTGGTTTGTGTGTGCTCTTCACACCAGCGGGTTACCTTTGCGACACTTAATCACAACTCTGGTTGGCATAATTTTTCTAGCAATCAGTGGGAAGATACTATTTAAGATATGCTAGACGCAGTTAGTGGACTTGAAATCGATTCTCCATAGCAAAAACTCCCAATTGGAGAGCCTCTTATTACCTGATGAAAATATCGTAAAAGATTTATCTACAGATCAAGCATACGGATATCAGATTACACAGGCCATTCTCACTGTAAAACCTCCATGGGATCTGGAGCTTCTTGAAATTGGTCCAGTCAGTCATTCAAGATGGTTGACTACAGCAAATAGACTGCGTCGTTTGTGGGTCTTAAACATGAACTTAACGTCAAATATCTAATAAAACTTAGGCGGATAGTGAAATACATTGTTAATGTCTATAATCCTGCTGGTTCAACATCAAAGTCAAGCATTGCTGCGAGAAAGGGCAACGCCACATCTTGTTTCGACTGCAGTGACTCAATATGCAGAAGAAAATTGTTGTGGATGCTGTACTTCAAAAGATACGTAACTTGAGAAGAGAGGCGGTACAATGAAATATATCTGTACGTCCGAGGAAAACACCTGCTATCGACCCCAACGCCTCGTTCGTGCTAGAGATGATCTACTGGTCCAATGGTGTTTATAACCTCCGTTGACATGCAAACTTTCAACAGTAGTAGTAAAGAGATTTGTAGACGTTCCGCTGAAAGTACTACAGTGGCCAAATCACGCTCAATCTATAGAAAGTGTATGAAACAAGTCACAGAAGTAGCAGCAAAAGTCTATACGCATGAGAAACGTGAGGGGAATATGATAGTTCAAGAAGCAAGTCCACAGATGATGTCCGAAAATGAATTAAAATAGGACATAATGAAACTTGTTTTGTGAATAACTTGTGCGTTAATAGTGCTTACTTGTTGCTGTTTCTTGAATAGATTTGTATTAAGTAAAACAAGGACAAAATGTAACACAAATGTATGTATTAATACTCTAGTAGTAAATAAGAAGTGTATGAACTGTATGATGCAGCAGTTACAAAATAATTA
This sequence comes from Thermobia domestica, assembly GCF_964235325.1. Taxonomy (NCBI): domain Eukaryota; kingdom Metazoa; phylum Arthropoda; class Insecta; order Zygentoma; family Lepismatidae; genus Thermobia; species Thermobia domestica. Next base: position 307,160,288 of record NC_137455.1, read on the forward strand.
ATTATAATTGAAAATTAGTAGTTTGTCATTGCGGTTGAGTAAGGTATTTTTGAAATCAATGAAAAATGCGTTTCTCAAGATTTGTAACAGAAGCTAAAAACATCAAACATGGAGAATGTTACATGTTTTTACTAAAACAATTATGAAGTATAATAATACGTAATCAAAATAATGCTTTCTGTTCTTAGTAACTAGCAATACAGTAATATAAAGTCTAAATACAGTATTTCAGTACGTACGTCTATGTATGCAGAAATTTTATTGTGTGTTTTCTCAAAGTATTGGTTATATACTCTTTCTTACTGTGCTTCTAGTTTTATTAATATGTTTGATGATTAATAAAATGTTTCGTAGGGAAAAATAATTTATTTTATAGCATTGCATGACATTTTCGAAAGTATTTCAGTATGAAATTCTGAAAACTGCTCTTCTGCTAATATTCAAATCTTGATTTACCTAGCTAGAATTTCTTTAATCACAATACTAAGTACGGATGTGAATTTCTCATACCTAAAAACATACTTTTAAGACCCCTCATCATGAAAAATTGCAAAAAGTATATTTCACCCTCAAAAATGACACGCCCTAATGCCATGCGTTTGTGCTACGTTAATGCTTGGTCGTGCCTCTACTCGTATTTGTCCGATAGTGGTGTTTACATTTTTAGGGTCTGAACTTGGCCATGGTACTAAGGTTAGTGTTTAGTGCACTAATGTCCACTAAATATGTTAAATGATTTAGTAGCATTTGAAAACCGTGCAGGGATAACTTAAGAGACGTAGCATTTTTTTCATTTTGTAAAATTAACGCCAAATTTGAAAGCACTAAAGATCATTATTGTAATGGTTACTACTTCGTTAGTAGGACTTATTGCAAAACTCCCAACATTAGTGCTCCTGTAGTATGGACGCTAACAAATAAAACTTAGGGAATGGTAACTACACGCTAGCTATTCCCTATAAAAACATTCACGATGAGAAGCTCTAATGTTCCGAGTTGGTACACTAGCAACCACTAAGGATTGGACTAGAAGAGGTCATTATTGCCTTTGAGCTGGCGAGAATTTGACCAATAGAAAAACTAACATGTTTCTCTTTTGGGATTTTCTTGACATATAATTGGCTATATTTACAATAATAACGAAGCACTAAGGACAATATTAACGTTTTTAGAAGCACCAACGATGCGCTAATGTAGGCACTAATTTTTCGTTACTAGTTGAAGTGGAGGCAGCGTGAACTTGGCTCCCTAAAGTTTTTTTTACTTGTAGCATCTATACAGTAGTATGGGAGCGCTTTGATGTAGACAATAGAACAGCAGGGGGTCTATTTCAGCTGTTACTTAACAACATCCTTGTCTGTGGGGCCGCACTGGCCCTGAGTAGGGGCCTAGGGGAAAAAAGATTTATTACCTGGGCAATAGAAGAGCATGAGAGGGTCTTGGAAAGTGGAAAGACCTCTTTTGCTGTTGAAACATGATCCTACATGATTCTTTAATAGAAATTTTAACAATTGCAATCAAATTAAAATTAAAGATATGCTTCAGATTATTAGATTTCAACTATAACCCTTGAAACCCGGTCCCTAGCTCCCACAAGTTTTTCCCCTTAATTTAATTATGATTTTACTGAAATATTTAATTCGATCCATCAAAATGATGTTATTCTTTTAATTTGTTTCCCTCATAATAAATTATTCGAACAGTTTTATTTGACATATTCTAAAATTATTTTAAATTAAATATTTTAAAATTATTTGTCTCATAACTACTCGAACAATTTGTGTGAACGTATTAAGAACTCCTTGTAAGAAAATGTTCAGAAAATTTTAAAAAGTATGACTTTTAATGGATTCTTTTGGTTTTACTGAGTAAAATCTTAAGATGAGCTACGATAACTTAGAAAACTTTTTCTGAAAATATTAACAGAACAGAACAGAACAAAATAGATATAAAATATGTAGGAACGGGAAACTAAAGGAATGAATATTTATTTATTAACTTTTGGTTGCGAAGCGAACTCCATTTTATCTTCCAGCTTTGCAGCAACAGATACCCACATTCGCCGCTTAGTTTAGCTATCTCCCAAACGTGTCCGCTACAAAATCGAAGATACATCTATCCGCCGTTTAGATCTCTCCTCTGCTACAGAATTTTCTTTGTGATCTGATTGGAAAGCCAAGTCCTGTTTAGCCACATCTCTCACTGCTTGAACCAGGGAGGATGCTTATCTGTCAATCACTTTCTTTAGTTGTGAGTGAACGGAAGTTTTCATTTTTTCTTCCCTTTTGCCTATTAATGCTCATAGTTTCTTGTTTGCAGAGGTAAATTCCCACCTTTCCTCGCTATGATTCACTACCTATATTGTTTTCTTTCTTTTTTAGCACTGAGTGAACACACATTTCTTATCGCGAATGGACGAATGCTTTTTTCTCATACTTTGACCACTTTTCTGTGTGCCGGCATGTCATTCCCTACCGCCTTTCTTTTCCCGTGGCTCACGAAGTGCATTTGTAGGTTAACTTCCTCCGCCTCCCCCGAGTGCCTGGCCTTTGTCTTTGCAAACAACTGAAAAAGGGTGCACCTGCCTTTGGATTCCCAATTGGGACCCATAAACAGTGTTTCAGACAACATTATCCCTTGTTGAATTGTTTATTGTTTTTGTGTATTTAGAGACAACAATGGTTGCTGTGTTCTTTGTGGCAAGAATACAACACTTACAATACTTTATACTTGAGATATACGTCGAAATGAATACCATAAATTTCAACAGTATAAAGCTGACATCGGTTTTCATTCCTTCGTTCAAACGTAAAACTCATTAGAATTAAAATTTAATGAAAATTGCTGGTTGACCTCGCCTTGAATTTTCTAGTTCTTTGTAGTTATTAGCTCGGATGTTTTGTGACGCGCAATATGTTACTAAAACTCCATCAAACTGTCTTATGTTGTCTAGCTATGTGCTCACGAATCCAGACATACTGGAGAACTACAAAATAAAATTTGGTGACTACAAAGTTTAGGCACAGTATGGTACTGTCTATAAATGATTTTTACTTTGAAGAAATTGATATTCAATGACCACCTACCTAAATAAGTATTCTGCGAAACTTTCTGTAAAAGTATTGAAAAAGAAAAAATGATAAATTGTTTGTTCACGAAAAGACAGAAGATTGAGCCCTCATTTATTATAGTTGTTGAAAAACCATGAGGAAATCAGATTTTATCTATTGTTTCTTTTCTTTAAAATGAGCATAGCGGCGGAAGGATGAAAAATGTCTGTAGGTGATCATAGATATGAGAAGTGGGGGAAATGAATTACCTCATGGAATGGATTGCGGTTTATAACCCCATGAACGAGCAAAGCCGTCTCTTTTATGCAGCTAGCACAGACAGTATGCTCAAGTTTTCTTTTCTTGTACTGAATTAAATTTTTCGGAGATATAATTTTGGTGTTGCCAACAGTGCAGTGGATTGCAGTGGTAGCAGTATTACCAACGAAGAGTTTTAGCTCTTATGCAGAATTAAGGTAAGAAAACTAAGTAATTTTATACATAGGAAATATACAATTAAATATGTGCAGAGATTGATTAATTTATGAAATTGATATTTAGTTTTCGAACTTTGTTTTTTTATTGAAAAAGATTTGTTTCATCACGATGACATAATTTTAGTTTATAGTCCCGTTCAGCAGTGAAGCTATTTTTGTAGTCCTTAGAAAACTGTTAGATTTTGAAGTTTTTTTAAAGCTTCAATCGGGAATCGAACCCTCAATGAATGTGAACATCGGAAAGTGAGATTGGAAATTGCGTGCTAGGAATAAAAATTAAATGCCGAAGAACCGTACGTTAACCGCTTAAAAAGAAAAAGCTCTATTTTTATTATTATTACTGTAATTATAATTATTATTATTATTATTATTATTATTATTATTATTATTATTATTATTATTATTATTACTTGGAATTTTCCATGCATCTTGAGTTTGATTTTAAACTTTTGTTTTAGGATTGGAGATTTTTTGTCTTATTATTATTATTATTATGCAGCACAGAATTAGAATCAAAGGATGTAGGAAAACTTTATTTGTTGAAGCGATTTTATTTTAGTTTAAATTATTCATAACTTTGTTATTTTAACAGCAAACACTGAAATTTGGGAACTGACCAGCACTAACATAGCGCAAACGAATAGCATTATTTATTTTTCTCCGCCCATAAGTGGTGGGGCGACCAACAAGATACTAATCACATAATAGCTATATTTTTTTAGAAACCAATATTTGTTTGCTAAGTTCCCTACAACAGACCAAGGACAAAACCTGCTGCTAATAACAATTTTATTTACAGTAGTCGTTAGTACTTGTTATAGCAGCATATTGCATCGTTACTGCTCCACAGATGACGGCTACGCCTAGGACGTTACTGGTTTCATAAGCCGCATATACTATCATTAGTGTTCACACACGTATAATGCCTATATTTTTGAAAACCCACTATTGGCCTTCTAACTTCCTGCCAATAGACCTGGGACGACACCAACCAACATGGATATGTGAAATCGAATTTATTACTTGCCATAGGTGGCCTGCCAAGTTCATTGCCATGAAGTTAGTAGACAAATAGTAACTATTAAAATCGAGACATTATTTTCGTAGCACTAACAATGGGGTTAGCGGCACTAACGAACATTGACGAAGTACTAACGATGTGTGAAATCGAAATTCTGGCCTGCCATTGTGGCCTGCCAAGTTCATTGCCATGAAGTTAGCAGGCCGATAGTGGCTGTTAAAAATTGAGACTATTTTGGTAGCACTAACGATGAAATTTGCGGATCTAACGAAGTACAAACGATGTGTGAAGTCGAAGTTCTGGCCTGCCTTAGGTGGCTTGCTAACTTCATGGACATTGTTAATTCGCTCACATATAGTAATAAAACAATAAGTTTAATTTTCCGATTAAATAAGACACGTAACGAGTGCGTGCATGAACGTAGTTTATAAATCTCAGCTATAAACTAATTCTTATAAGTAGATGAACATGGGTGTCAACGTTGAAGTACACTCTAAAATAGAGTAATATTACGAGAACCATAAAAATATAGTTAAACATAGTATGGCCGTTGGAAACAATATTAACATTACCTCCTATGTTACCAGAATCATGTAAAGAAATTCTTTGGTGTGGTACATAAAAGATAACTTATTCTTGTCGCTTCTAAAGTGGCACGCATATTACACACAGTTGCACACATAATGCACATATTTGCATGAACAGTATACATGGTTGTATATATCATTCCTTTTCGCGGATACGCTGACCAACTTGAAACACAAACAAAGACACAATTTGCAATTTCAAGAACGAAGTCTTACCAATTGTGTATATGTCCATAGGAATAGCAAGCATTTAATAAGAACACGGACTCTAAATAAACAAATACAGCAATGTGAGAGAAAGTTTATTTACGGAAATGTATGCATTTTCTGGCATGTAAATAACAATAACATAATGACCCATGTTTATAATATAATAAGCACATTACATGGCAGATTATTGTAAATGCTGCCCAAGAGTTCACTTCATAACATTTCTTTCAAAATGATTACGGGAAATATAACACGTTTTATCTTCCGTTGTATAATTTTTAAGAAAACACATCTCATAAAGCTTTGCTTATAACCAAAAGGTACGACCAACTTAGATTATCATTGTTACCTATGAGATATTTCTGGTTTGAATACAGGGAGTATTGCAAATTTATATGTATCGACTTTCCCAGAGCTTTTGCTCTGAATCGCCACTCAGTGAACAGTGACGAGTTTTGAGAAATCCTTCCTTTTTCTGCTCCTGAGCCTTTTTCTTTCTTTTTTGCACGAACTGTCTGTCAAACTGATCAAACCAAGGGCATCCGGTTCTACAGATCGAGGCAGGGGATATGCTCCCTCTGGCCAACTATCCAAACGGGTTTTCCTACCTTCATTATCATCATCAACTTCCACTCCATCTTTCACTTTTCGTTGGTAAGCGTCACGGTTTTCCAGCACACATCGTTTTTATGCGATGGGGGATTCCGATCCTCATCCGGGTCCTTGGTGGATGGATGCCACTCTGGTTTACCTCCTGTCGTCGTCACTCCGTCCACTTCGACCGCGGTGGTCAATCGGAAGGATAAGGGCAATAGGCAGAGAACCCAGTCGGGAATTTCGACACTGGTTCAAATGTCAGCACTAGATCCAGGTTTCCAAGACAGCAGCAACTCTATGCTGACACTATCAACCAGACTCACCATCAAGCCAAGAAACCGCACAAATTTAATGCTTCAGAAACTTCTGACATGGAAACCGGTGACATGAGCACTTCTACATTCCAGAAGTTAACATTCGCCTATCAACAGACGTTCTGATAAACCTGTTCCTCATTCATTTCTACTATAACACTACGACACTAAGTTTAGCAATGAGAAGTTCATAACTCTCCAAATTTAGAAATATCTTCCAAGTATACCGATCATAGAAGTCATTAAAACTCGAAATTGATACATCTTCAAATCCACAGATCCATAGTTTCTCACCACAGTTAGGAATCAAGCTTCCTTTGAAATAATTGGCAAAAATTCAACGATGTTATCTCTTTCATCCGCACGCCAGAATCAACCACCACCCATAAAAATGCTACCATTTCTGTCTGTCGTAATCTGTGGGGTTGATCTATCCTACTCTGATGACGAAATCCAAGAGAAATTTCAACATGCTTGGACATACCATTCACAAAGCAATACGTATACGTAACAATAATGGTGCCACATATGTGGTTCATGTTCTTACTTCCTCACAAAATACACTAGATTCCTTTCTTACTACTGACGCTTACATATATCATCGTTGGCACAGAGTCGAGCTCTTACGCTCGCCTGCCTCTCTTCCTGTGAGGTGCGAAAATTGCCAAACCTACAAAGATCACAGTACTAGTCATTGTAAGAATTCACCAGTTTGTGGCTATTGCGCAGTATCTCATCAAAAACGCTTTTGTCAGAAACTCCAACGACCACCTGAATGTCCAACTTGCCATGACCAACATCAGGCCTACAGCTTTAAGTGGAAAAATAAACCGCAACCTGACCAACAACACCCAAATTTAGCAACCTGATACGTGTTCCACTTCGTATCCAAGACCCTTCATCTCTTCCTGCCCAACAAACTACAGATCCAGTTACCATTCAACAACTCCTTCAATTTTTAACTCTCACTTTACAGAACATCAATCCCTTTCAGAGTCCTCACATTCTCCAACAACTCACTAAGGCTGCAAAATCTTTTTTCTATGTCCATTTTTGTACACAAATACAAAAAAACTATGTCCATTTCCATATATCACCACAAGAAACAGCCGTTTAGATATGCTGATCATGGATTTAGTCTTTCTTTTTCTTAATATTTGCTCTCTACCAACGAACAAAACTCTATTCGAAGCACTTCTACTTGAGGAACACGTATCAGTCTTATTAAATGAAACGTTTCTAACGAAAACCATTCACTGTAACATTCCTCGTTATACAATTCTGCGTCAGGACAACACAATGCCAGCATTACGGACAAATGACAGAGTAGCGATCGGGTTTCGCAATCATATACCTCATCGCCAACTAATTTGTCCCATTCCTCATCTCTCCGAAAATCTCATCTCTACATTATATTTCAAGTCTATCATGATGACATTTGCCACTATTTACGTTCGACCCGGCCACGCTATTCCTCTTGCTTTTTCAGTCACATATCTCATAGCTATAAACATTATATCATTATCACTAATATCAACTACCATAGTCGCACTCCTAGAGAACGCACACAATTTTCCGAAAACATTACCACTCATACCACTGCCATTATTCATATTCTTCCGACTCCCACTAGGCCAATAACAAACAAAACCCCCGATGTAGCTATCACGTCCAATACGCTTGCTGCTCACTTCACCCTTACAGTTCTCGAGCTCCTAGGCAGTGATCATGCTCCACTGAAGCTTTTCTATAGTATAGGCACTTCTCAACCTCATACAGTTCAATCGCCACGTAATGAGAAAGCCGACTGGGATCTTTACAGCACCTATGTTACAGCTGCCATAGCACATCTGCATCCTCCCACTACATCAGAGGAGATCTACGCCCATGCTGTAATTATCACTTTAGAATTACTAATGTATCAGAGGTGTATATCCCTACTACTAATTCAACACCATATCAGCCTAAATTACCTCCCAATTACCGTGCTCAAGTCAAACACTCCCAACCAGCTTATCGAGACTACGTCAGAACACAAAATCTCGAAGCTCTTCGTCTTCACTGTCAGCTGGAACGTTCAGTAAAAAATTACATTCAAGCACACAAACGCCATCAATGGATCAAAACTTGCAATAGCCTTGCAATATGCACATCCTTCACGTGATTAGAAACGTCTTAACGCCCTCACTGGCAAGTACAGCAAAACCCCATCATCAACAACAGCCACCCACCTTCTGTTCAAGATAAAGCCGACGCATTTGCCGATTATCTGCAAGACATTTTCAAACCAATTTAAAGAAAGTCCTATTTCTCTATGTCTTTTCCGTGCCTCTATTTACGCCTTTATTCCCAGAAATGGCTTCTTTTCTGCTGAATGGAAAATGTCCAAAACCCTTGTGTTTCCGAAACCAAATATACCTCCCAGCGACGTCTCTTCATATCGACTTATACAACTTACTTCCACTTTTAGCAAAATCCTTCAATGTATCCTTGTCAACAGACTTCATCTATACCTCCGTGCCGGCCATCTCGTGACATCTTTTCAAGCTGGATTCCGCCGGTCATATTCCACTAACGATCAGCTTCAACGTCGAATCACTTTTATTATCACTATAATTCAGTTACTTGTTCTATTTGACCTAGAAAAAAACATTTGATAAAGTCTGGTATCTTGCACTCATCTTCAAACTCATCAAATGTAGATTGTCCATTCCTACAAACGCTTTATTTTTCACTTTTGGGCCTGCCGTATCACATATGTTAACATCAACAATCATCTATCTATCTACCTGAACTATGGCGTTCCGCAAGGCTTACCTCTGTCCCCTTTGCTCTATTTCCTGTTTGTTTCCGACTTCTCTTCTCTTCCGGACGATGTGTATCCTTTTCAATATGCAGTGATACAGCCTTCCTTGCCTTTGGTCGCACCATGAACCATATCAACAGCATCTTATATTAATCTATAAACCGTTTCTCGCAATGGTGTAGCAAATGGCTCCTTAACATTAATGATTCAAGGACACAGGTCATAGTATTTCTTCCGTCACGGAAACGTTCCAAGACTCACTGGAATCTTTCGCTTCTTTCTCTGTCAGTTCAAAGTACACCGATCCATCCATCTAAAACAGTCACTTACACACGTATTTTTATGACCCCCATCTCACCTGGCTTACTCATCTTAACTACATTAACACCAAAGTTTACAACCGACTGAATATTTTCAAACGTCTGTAACCACTCCGTGTAATCTGGTCGCTGTTCGTGGTTAGTGGTTCGTGGTACTACCAATAAGTATTCTCCTGAGACCGGAACTCACCTGGATAGGACGATGAAGGACCTCTCCAAGAAGAGGTTACAAATAGTTTCCAAATCGCTCGCCGGTCTCAATGATGAGATGAGCATTAGGCACCGAGAGGTTCGGATGTACGTCCCGAAAACCTCACGGACGATCAGACGGTCATCCTGACCAGAACGCACACAAACATCATTCACACAAACAACGAAAACACCCTTGACTATTGTTATTTATTAACTACTTATTTATTAAATAACACTATACTTAGTCATTAGAATACAAATATATAAAAAAAGAACGAAGAGAAATGAACACAACACTTAACACAGAATATGTGTGATACTTTTCATCACAAAAATCACCCTTTGCCTTTTTAATGCAATGTAGCCATTTATATATATATATATATATATATATATATATATATATATATATATATATGAGATTTTATCAGAAATTTCACTATAAATGCTTCTCTCAGACCATTGACGCACTTGGGAGAGGTTAGTACTCGGGAGAAAATTGCCGGGATAATCCCACGTACGAATCCAGTTGCTGCGCCAAACAATCCTGAAGTGTAAAGATGAGTATTCAGCAAATTAAAAAAATTGAATGCTAATGTTGGAGGGCGCCTGTATACTCTTCTAAACGCACAAGGTTTGAGAACATGGGACTTCACTAGTTGGGGCTAGCCGTAAGAAAGCGTCCTTCGCCGGCTAATACCTTGTGCCCCTTAACACAAAATCATACTTAATTCCCGACGCAACGTGCGTGGTGGCTGCACTCAATACCGAAGTATAACTCCCCGAGCTCAAAAGTTCAAGATTAAATCGGCAATGGTTGACTGAAGAGTGTTGGCAGTTTATTCCAAAAAACATTCAGATCTCCTGTATGCACATACAAACGAAATACAGAAAATAATTTATGTTAATTTTAGTCTACTGGCTACGATGCACGAGACACTGCGATAACTCGGGCGTGAGAAAGTACAGATAACGAACTGCTAAGCCAACGTGACTTGCTCACATTGGTCACTTGAACACCTGGTCAGCCAGAATTTTTCTAAACTAGTGCAATATTTCCATAAGCGATTTAAAAGGTGCTATATATATGAGAAAACAATAAGAGACTTCTTTGTCCAGTTATGTGGGAACGAAGCAATTCCCACCGAAGAAAGAACTTATATGCGTCGCAGAATAAAATATAAATCGAAAAATAATCACAGTCTTTACGAAATATACAGAGCGTCCACAAAAAAATAATTCTATAACCTGTTAGCGGTTATACGTCTCCTGGCACTACATGGGGTACCAGCTTCACAAATATCCTCAACACGTACAAAGCTTTTCTCCGCCCCGTCCTTACATACGGTTTTACTGCTTGAATATCAGCTCCTCTCTACTACTGCTATAAACTTACCATTTTTGAACGCCATGCCTTCCGTATTGCTCATCGCATTTCTCTTCCAAGCCCTACCCTCCCAGGCAGAAGATAACCTGCATTTGTCCTTGCTCACATCTCCTATGTGTTGTGACGTTATCTGACCCTCATTCCATCCCTCGCCTTCATCCTTGCCCACTTAAAATTTCTAATCAACCTATTCTTTAATGTTATTATAAATGTAATTTCTATTTATATGGTATTTATACTTACAATGTTTTATACATGTGTTTAGTATTACCTTCATCAATAATGATTTGGACGCAAAACCCATAAAGATCTTCCAACTGAAGTATTTATTAATAAAGGAACATCTCATAGCCCAACTCCAGTCCTATCACTCCAAATTAGTTACTTTGCACCCCTTCCCTCCAAGAGGGTGAAGCCTGCGGGCTAGCAAAAATATATTCAAATGTATAAATAATGGTAACCTTAGAAGTGTTGTCGCTTGCTCTTGCAGTGTTGTAGTGTGTTTAAAAAGACAATACCACTCTCAAGGTACCTTTTGAGTTCGAAGCTTATGGCAAGCGCAGCACAAATAGATTATTACAATAGCAAGTATATACGTTTCACAAGGCATTTTGACATTTTTAGTATATTTAAAACAACATGTCTTATATTGTTTTGACAGCCATACTAAATCTTGTGATGGTCTCGACAAGCATTCTGTATAATATTTTCAATTACATAGCAGCTGTATAGTTGGAAGTACAATAATTGGCATAGTTGTTAATCATAAATATGTCTAGGATAAGCATAATTTTTGTTGACCCAGCTAGAGATTGTTGAAAATATAATGTACTTCGAGTGGTAATTCTTACTGGCGCTACATTAACAATACTATAGAGTTACATTCAACCATAACTATCGTTGAATATAACAATACCCTTTTTAGAGTGTAAATATTCAAATGTAAGGGAAAAAGGTTATTGTATGAAAGCGAGGAACAAAACTACATTCGCACCTCCTATTTTCACACCGTTCAGTGATACATAACCAACTTTGCAGTGATGTTGGCAGAGTTAAGAGGTAGGTAAGTATCAGTTACCTAAGCAAAGAAAAATGAGGCGATAAGCTTTAAGTTTGTTTCGATTCGTGGTTAGAAGGTATTTCGTCATCCACTCAGTTAAATTAGCTAAATAACGTTTGCCAAGTAGTGCTATGTAAAACTTTTCTTTATAGATTGTGTAAATTTGAGTCACTATAACTATTACGATATTACTAATATTCATTGCGAGAAGTCGTTAGCAGGGATGAATTCTGTTCCGAAAAATCTCAAACCCTTTCAGAGAACAAGACCAAAATCGTGAGCATAGATTCATCGCAATTTTCACAGAGCTGTACAGAGGAAATTGCATTTTCATTCCGTTCTTATATACATATTAGCTGCAAAATGTACTTGTGCTTATGGTAGTTGAGTGTGGTGAGGCTCTTAATTCTTCATAAAGAATTTGATAAACGTGAAGGGTTAGGGTTCGAATCTCGGTCTCAGATGTTTGTTATTTTTTAGACATGAGTATATGAGGAAATAATTAAAACTATAATATTTGTTACACACGCAAATTTCAAATTTAATCGTGTTGTTATTAAAATATGTTTATTGTCATACTGGCTTTATTTCAGTTCCAAAACAAATACTTTCAAGACTTTTCAGTTTAAAATCCATAGAATAATCAGCGACACTTGCGTGGGTGTGAAATTAGACTGAAACATAAAGAAGCACTTTTAAATTTATACCCTAAACCAATTTTATATCTGATAAAATACATTTCTACTGTAAACATATTTGATAACCAATAATTTCACATTGCTCACAAATTTTAAAAAAATATAGGCCTATCTATCTATCTATCTATCTATCTATATATATATATATATATATATATATATATATATATATATATATATCTGAAAATGAAAATGAATATGTTTGTGACTTCGTAAGTGTTGAACCAACTGACCGATGTCGATCAAGCTTTCAATATAGATGAGGATCGAGCCAATAATGTTTTTGTATAATCACTCTGCTGACGCAACTGTGGAGAGGGCAATGTAGAGCGGGGAAATGCATAAAAAAATATCGAAAGTGACCAATATTTGTGTCGAATACATAATTTTTGGGGTTGATGAAATGAGCAGCCAAACTTTCGATTACGTTCAAATCTAAATTGATCCATACAAATTTGGAGTTGACAGCGGAATATGGATATATAAAATATAAATAAAAAAGAAAGAGACTACTTGAGCAACTTAATAATTCTTGAGCCACTCGAAAAGCTCCTAATCAAATTTTCAACATAAATTATTATGTTCGGGCCTGGGTTGATTTTTATCATTTCACTTTGATGGTGAAACATAGATTAGAAGGTGGGGAGGAATAGATACATAAACTTGATATAAAATGTAAGGTATTAGCTTCGAATCCGTAGTTCACAAAGCCACTAAGATGGGCAGTGACACGTCCAGGCCGTTTAGATCCAAATTCAGCCCGACTAGAATTCCTAAAGGTGAATGGTCACATGTAAATATAATTGAAATTGATTGACGTTAGTGATAAATTTATAGGCTTTTGGCGTCCCAAAGTTAATTGGTGACAGTTTTTCGGTCCTTTATGTTCAAAATACAACACACTCTATCGTATGAAGAATGGATAGATAAAAAAATTCCCCTTCTTTGGTTGAAAGAGTTTCGATCGATGTTGATATTATAACAAATTATAATATGCATATAGTAAAGGATTCTTCCGATTTACTAATTTTGGTTCTATAGATATACGGAATGTTTTGGAAATGGAACAGTATTTTTATTTCTATTAGTGGAAGGAGAAGAAACAGAATATTATGAACTCTTCTACAATTGCTAGGTAATAACAACGTTTACATGTGCATTGTATATTCACCAATTGTCTCTTAAACACATTACTTTTCGAGACAGTATGAGTCAAGATTGATACGGCTTACGTACTTGACATGCTGTTGGTACAGAGCGAACATTGAATAACGCCGTCTCAACTCTATGACAGAGATAAATGGCAATTTTTAATTTATTAAATATAGGAAATTTCAATATTGCAAATGCTGAACATTTTTTTACTTCACTCTGTGGGAATGTATTCCAGAACCCGCCAAGCGTGAAATAGACATTGAAGGAACTACTCTAAGACCTCACTGTTAAGGCATGGGGAAAAGACTTGTTGTGAGATGTTTTTAGCAAATAGCACGGTTTTACAATAGAAAAGTTGTAATAAGGACCAAACACTCTGATTTGGGTCATGCTTTACTACTCAAGTGTTATGTAGGAACAAAAATCCAGAGAATTCAAATTTTGAACATAAAGCAGAAAATGGTGCTTATAGGAATTCGAACCCTTAACTGGCACTCCTCTTGACAGAAATCTCGTGTTTCTGACCATTTTAAAAAAAAAAGATATTTACTGAACGTTCCTCAGTAATTTACTTTTCCTATGTATTTCTCATTTTACTTCATTTTACCTTTTCCCACTGACTTTCTTTAAGGAAGCAAACGAACAGAGAAACATCGAGTACAGTTAAAGTTCCAAAGGTTCTCTCGCCGGAAATCGAACCCAGACCATGTACACGAAAGGAGCAAGGACGAGCACTAGACCGGCGGGAAGAGCAACCACTGAACTATTTGTGAATGACAAACAACGGAGCATAATAAAATAGACATTAGAGAAGGACGATGATAAACAAATGTTCTAATAGAAGTAATACCGAATAATGCCATTTCCACTACTTTTATATAAAAGCTCAACCGAAATTCGTAAATCGTAACAATACTTATTCGTATATATATATTTCTTTAAAATATTAAAATAATGCATAAAGGTGCTATCTCTTTTACCCAAAGAAAGGACGTCATTTTCTCTAAACCTAGCAGAATATTCATTCTACGTAGGGAGATAATACACTTCCGTTTTGACATAAAGGGCACTAAAACTATCACCAAGCAGCTAAAGGATCCAAAAGGTTTAAGTTTAATACCAACGTCTGTCATCTTCAGTGAAATATATGCTACCATTTCTTCCGAGGAATAGTAAAAGGGCTGCATTTCGGTGAAACTGCATCGGAAATGGCACTATTCACCACAGAGACACCCTCATTTTCAATTCTTTTCATGTGTTTCCCCTCTCCGCACTTTCATCAATAGGTCCCATCATCCAAGTGAAATGATAGAAACCGTTGCAGGTACTAACATATTCTATTTTGAAAACCCTATCGACATTGGTCAGTTGGTTCAATATTATGAAGTCACAAACATAGTCACTTTCATTTTCATATATTTAGATAGGTCTATTTTCTTACTTGTCAGTATTGTGTGATATTGATTATCAAATAGGTTTGCAGTAGGAATCTATTTATTCAGGTATTAATTTAGTTTGGTTGATATATTTCTCAGCATTTTCTTCTTATTTCAATATAATTTCACACCCATCCAAGTCACATTGATTAATCTATAGGTTTTAAACCGAGAAGTCTTGTTAGTATTTGTATTGGAACTGAAAATAAGACACAAGAGAAGAATGCCATATAGCAATTAACAAATATTTTAACAACAAAACATTATAAATTAAATTTCCCTACATGTGTCTCTTCCGAAGACAATTGTAAACTGCTAACTACTTCCTTCTATGTATAATTTATGACTACAAATGTTTTTTAGTATTATAATAGTTATAGTGACTCAGTGTAACCCAATCTATGAAGAAGAGTTTTCAATACCACTACTTGGAAAAGTTATTTAACCGAAGGGATGACGAAATAACTTTCACCTGGGAATTGAAAAGAAACCAAAAAAGGATAAAGTAACCGAGTAAGTTGGTGAAAACTTTCTTTGCCAATTTTCTGGGTACTAGGTTTCAAAAGCAAAGTCTGATTTAAACGACAACTGCTTTGTTATTTGCTTCCAAACGGATATTCTAACCTCGACTCGGCTACTTAATTGAATAAAGAGCACCATCAAGTTAGAAAACTTCGCTAGTAGGGGTAAAATAGTGGAGGTGGTATAGGCCTCTCTGTAGTGATGCAAACGAGAGGTCAAAGCAACTGTACTGTACACTAATATTCTTAAATTAAATTTTTCGTGCGTGGCGAAAGATAAATTCTTCTTACTGAAAGTTATCCATCTTCAGACGAGATGCAATAATCGTGCACATGGTAGTCTTAAAAAATTGAATAGATCTTATTGAAATATTATCCGAAACAGTAACTTAAATTCATATTTGATGATGTTTTCTATTCTTTTTAAGTAAATTACAGTTCTCGTTTACTTAGACTATTCGAGAGCATAGTCAGTGATATGTCCTGGCGTTCTACAAGAGAGATAATGTGTTCATTTGATCTCGTAAATGTTTCTAATCGAGCCATTCTTTTATTATTAAAGATGAATTAAATTACATAAAATCGTGTTGTGTGCTCACAAATACTCAGAAACAAATTTTTACTATTTGTCCTATTGGAACAAACTCGTGTTAAGGTCTCAGAAATAATCAGAGACACAATTTTGTACTATTTGTCATATTTGAAACGTGTGATTCGTTTTATATTGATGCAATGGTTTTCCAAGATAAAATGGCACACACTGCGTATCTCGTTTTTACTTCCTTGGGTTATCCAGTTTTCTTCTCGATTGCATTCTTGACACAACTTGACAATCAACAACAGAAAACGGAAAATGTTCTTGTCAGGTTTAATGTGTATGCCACGTAAAAATTATTATGTTTTTGAAAAAAAGAAAAATGTGATAGTTTCTACGCATAGAAGTAATTTTCGGAAAACAAAGATGGAAGTCCAAACACCCCACACAACCTGATTTTTCTTCATAAAGTTTCAGTGGAGATATTAACATTGAACACCAGAAAAGTGAAGGTAATATTGTAACGAATCACGTAAAACATTCGAAGATTTTATAAAATATCGTACGCCATGAAACAACTTAAAGTTTGAACAACATTGATTTTTCCTTGATATATCTAAGGTTAAATAAGATCATTTTATAACCGTCTCATAATGTCAATCGCTCTGTACATACTGAAGGATATGTTCTTCTCGATTGTTTATTCGTTGCAGAGGCATGGATTTTGTTCTACCTTTTTTTCAGTTTCCTACACTGATATCTTTTGAACAAATTAGAACCCTTTTAGAATCTCTTTACCTACTTCTGTACCCATTCAATATCACTGCAATTTGGTTGTATAACATTGAGGGATGTGAAATTGGGAAGTGTGAATGCACTTTTGATCTTGTGTATACATTAAATAACAATAACCAACATGTATATGACTTTTCAGTTTACCATTAAAATAAGAAAAATGAAAAGTATGAACAATTAAATATAACTAATATCTACGAAAGATTTGAAATAGTGGTTTCCATTCTAAGGCACAGCTCCCTCGAAGATGCAAAGAGCGAGGACAGGACTAAAGTTTACTGATTGAACAACATTCGTATTTACAAATAATCGTAATACGAAATATGAAACAATAATATGTTATACGAAATGCCATGCAATGACGAACTAACAATTGATTAAGAAGTGTCATTCAATTAATACAATGCTGATAAAAAATATAGCACTACTATAACACGTTGAAATTTTATGTATGTGAATACAAATTGCAGATAATTATTAACGAAAAATTTTGAGTTGTTTGAAAATCCAATTTTGCATCTGAAATCGCATAAGGAGACACACTAAGTTGATGTGAAAATGTGTGGGCGTGAATTATGAAGAGGTAACAAGGCGAGATCAAGTTAAGGCGGAACAAGGCGGGAGGTAACAAGGCGGGATCTTACGTAATATATTTTAACCAATAAATATGCAAAATATATTACGTAAGAAAAGAAAGATAAGAAACTAAAATACGATATATAGAGTCTCACAAAATTATAATAGCGTGTTGTATCGTAGAGAATGCTATTTAGATTGTCAACCAATAAATTTAAAAAGTGTTTTTACAGCATTAAGTGATGGTGATCTTTAATAGATTGGAAAGTATGTTCCGTTCACTTAGCTCTTATGTAGGGGAGAGTCAATGAAATTATGATGGAACATTTTTCGTATAACTTATATTTAATATTACGAGTTATATCAGAATGATTTTATGATAGATATTTCATATGATGTAAATAGTTTGCTTATTAATATAAAAATACATGAAATTGTAAAAATGCAGGGCTATTCATATTGACATAATCACAATATTACTAAGTTTTAGTACTGGGAAAACATTTTCGATTTCTTTTCAGGTTAAATGCACATAAATGCTAGAATAGGTAATACTTTCTATTGTCCAAGATTTGTTAACAGGAAAAGGATTGTTACTTATCATGCAGCTTTTTAATGAAAAATAAGAAATTACATCGTTGTTACAGGCTTACTTATAAAAATGTATATTTTTCTCTGAAAAGAGAGTATAATGAAATGTAGCTATCTTAACCTTCATTGTAGTGTCGGATGTTCAATTCGAATCCCCATCTAATAAAAGTAAGAAGCTCTACGCTCATGAGGTTTGCGGACATCATTAACTAATAACTATCTTTACTTCCATTATATTCATTTCGTTCAAATATTGTGTAGCTCCTAGGATACTATAGCAAACCTTGGAAGGCCAATTTTCAAAACGTTCATTCCTTGATTTCCGTTAAGACACTTAACCGTTAATTGGATTCCCTCTGCTATGAGTTATGCAAGTGATATGGTTTTTATGTATAACACTGTACAGATGTGAATGCAAAATAATATTTATGAAATTAGTAATTTTGGGAATTAATAATGCATCCAAAGTAGATTGTTGTAACAATTTGTTTTTACCAGTAATCATTTCAGATATAGAAAATCCTAGTTTTCCAAGGTATATATTTTGATCTCTGTAAAATAAATGACATTGGGATCATGTTCCATACTCAAATTCGCTTTATTCAATCATGCTCACATAGAAACGATTCAGTTACAATTACATTAACACCCTATTGTACCGTAAAGGATCTTCATCGATTTTAAGGAGCGCATTAAGATATATAATTATGTAATTCGACTTAGAATTTGAAGCATTATGTACACCAAAACCTTACTTTTATTTATTGCAGTCTCAAGATCATTTGCTATCGTAGAGTAAATATTGATTTCGAAGTTAGTTTCGTAGTGTTGGCGTATTGTTTTCTCAATTTATAATTCGAAACATTTGTTATGAATTTCAAAGTACTGCTTAACTTATGTAACATATTTTGGGTGCAAAACTTCCTATCAAAATAATTGCAATTCATTTCTTAGCCTTGTCGTGAATTGCTAAGTTATAACATTGAGTTATTAAACATATGTATTTAAATAATGTACATACCAGTACAACACAAATTTTCAAATATTTATTTCAGTCCTGTATTTGTCTATTAATTCTTATTTAATGCTTAAGTTTCTTACAGTGCAACTTATATTAGTGACACATGCAAATACGAACGGACTGTCTCTATGTTCTGGCTACAATTTATGTACTAATTACTCTTTAAAATGTTTGTAATGCTTAAAATTAGAATACTTTAAACACATATACGTTGTTTCAGTGACGGCTTTGAAATTGCCAGGGAGAAGGTTCGAAATCAGTCTTTTGAAAGCAGTGATAAAGAAGTGCATATCTTTGTTATGTATATGTCCACCCAGTCTGAGGTATGTATGCTCATTTGAAGTGTACTAATTCTGTAAATGAGTTAAGTGCTGTGGGTTCATCCTAATGTTACATACCAAACACTAGTTTAGAGTAAACGAACACTCCTGATAAATCAACGGCAATATATTACAGACCTTATAACATGGAATATTCCATCACAATAAATTTGATTTTTTTCAATAAAATTTGTTAACGTTGACTTATGTTCAATTTTGTGTTTCATTGGCGAGTGATGTGTGTTACTGATGTAAGTTCTATCACATATTCGTTCACAAATATTATATAAATTATGATGATTATTTAGGGCTTTTCCTGGAACCTTGCTACTGTATGTGCAATAGGAATAGAATAATGCACTTTATTGATGTTAATGTTACGAGCCAGATTACACATTTCTTAAAGATTGTCAAGATGCCTCGTTTTATATCATTGGATCCTAATCGATGGGCCAGAGTCTCGCCCGTGGGGAAATGTGAGAAGTGAGTGGGGATACACAAGCTACAGAGAAACAGACTCAGAAATAAATAAAGCACTACTTGTAATGACCCTTTATGATTTAGCTTGACAATTTTGTAATGACAATTTAAAAAAGAAATACTGAACTAGGAGTGGATGCAGAATTATTGTTTGAAATAAATTTAAATTTTAGATTATTATTATTATTATTATTATTATTATTATTATTATTATTATTATTATTATTATTATTATTATTATTTTAATGCTCAGGTCCGCCTCTTCAGTTTCGGCATCTGAAGACTTCGACCGAAATGGACTTTCATCATTGCATTTTATTTTTCTTTAGCTTTTTTCAGCATTCTTTATTTGCGATAATTGAATGAAAGAAAGGAAACAAGGAAAAGGGTGGGAAGGACGAGCCACAAGATTTAACATTCAACAATAATGAACAAACAAACAAAACAAAAAAAAACATTTCAAAAACAAAATTGAAAACGAGAAGAAAAAACGAAAAGGAGATCAGCAATCTAATTTCTCCCAATCAATTATTGCTATTAGCTTACAAAAATTTAATTACTATTTAATTTCATTATCATATTATTTAACAAAATTTGATTGCTATCTAGCTACTAAGTAAAATAATCATGTACTGACAATTGTTGAATATATATCCAAAACCTGCATTTTTTTTCGTATTATTGATTTTAAGGGTTCATTTAAATAACGAAAAAATTTTCCTGCTATGCTCTGATGTCCGTCATATAATTGCCGTGCCTGCTTACTGCTGATTCTCTTCCTAATCTTGGTTTCTCACCTAAATGATTTTCACCTGAGTGTGTTTATTTCCTGCGTCACGGTTTCCCTGTGTGGTTAATAATCACTATATACACATCACTTTCACTACACACTGCACTTTTCTATATTCGACTTAAGTGTCTTATTAATAAAGTTGGTTCACTTTTAAAAAAAATATGATTATGGCCGTTTTTGTTAATGTAGTTGTATTATTCATTGATCTCGGTTCATCCTGCACATGAGAAACGAACCGCGAGTATCGACATGAGGCCCAGTACCCACTCGGAACACTTAGTACGGTCCCTGGTATGTTGTATCCCGCCGCTGCGTACACACGGACCGAAAGTCTCATGCTATAGCTACCGAATCGCGAAGCGGCTTCGGGATGATGCTTTATTTCCGAGTTTTCGCGTCACAATTTAGGATATTATTTTATGTGATTGTTTCTGTTACACATTAATGCATATTTATTACCACGGCTCCAGATTTAACACTTATTCCATCGCCACCGCATCGCACACATGCTCCCAGAGCATTGGGAGTTCCTTACCCGTCACAAGACCGAGAATCCTCTAGGCGCTTACACACCGTCAACCAACCTCCCTCCTGGGGGCGCGGAGATCCAGCGCTTCCAGAAGTTTCCTTCTGTCCAGGAGGAACAAAATCATCATTCATTCTATTTTCCATATTTTATATCCATTTAGTTTGTGTTTTGTTTGTAAAATGCTTTTCTGCTTACTTCTGAGTATTCCTCTGCTACATATGCCAGGATTCTATATTCCTCTTCATCTTCCAAGTTAGCTTTAATATCTTTATGTTTAATTTGGTCACGAATTCGCAATTGCTCCTACAGGAACGGGCACAGAGAACACTGAGTTCAGGTGTCCCTTGTTCTCCACATTCACAGCTAACATGTTGTTTCTTATTGATTCTATAAAGATGGATTGGGTAGGAACAATGTCCTGTTTGGAATGAATTAGTCCTTTGTTGGATTAAAGTAGTTCCATTTGAGTCGCGTCGCAACGTCTGCAATAAACGTGAGCAATCTTTTTGATGTTTTATCTATTAGCCAGTCCTGTGTCCATCTTTTTTTCAATTTCTCTTTCTATTTATCCAGTTTTTCTGCTTTGGTCCCCCAAAATTCTTTCCCCATATTTAAATTTCATTTTTATACCAATACGTTGCCGCTCTCAGGATTACTGTTAAGTACATTGGTTTAAAAACCATCACAGTACTCAGTGTGCTGAAGGTTCCACTAAGCCGAATTGTAAAAAGTTTCTTTGTGGGGGATTTATTTTTGTTTTTAAGGAATTATTCTCTAATAACACAGACCTACATTTTTAAACTTTTGAAAAGTTACAGAAACAAAACTCACTGATTATGACTAATTTTAGGTCCCTGTATATGAATATGATATCCATTTTACTACATTAGCTCGCATTTTTGTATAACGCATAGTTGCCAGATTTACCATAATAGGGAAAAATGAGCTATCATAAAGTGTATTGGCCAATGAGTGTTTGCGTGCCGAAAGGGAATCAACTTCATTTCGACAGTTGGTCAAGAACGACATTCAGCTTAATAAGTCTTAAAATTTATTTATTGAATCAAACCAGTTAAAAAGCTATATAGGCTATTCTGTTACTGTAGGCCTATTAGCATTTACATACACAGAGTAATGTATAAAGTCTAATGTTTAGAGCTGTAAATAACACCATGTGCTTTACTTTTTTCATTTATGAAATGTTGGATCCTCTTTCTTCACCAACCAGCAATTCTCCCCACCATTGCAGAGTCCCAACGTTCTTGATATCGAGTTTCCATCGTTCTTATATCCTGGTGAAACCGTCTTTCCATTTCGACGCTTATATCTGCAAGATTTTCTGAAAAGAAGTTGAGATGAGAGTGCAGAAAGTGGATTTTCAAAGACATGCGACATCCCAGAGCTTTATATGCGACCAGAATTTGCTGCACCAAAGCCTCGTAAGTTTGAGCTTTAGTTTAGCCCGAAAAACATTTACAACTTTAACAGAAGCACGCCAGGCCTTTAACTCTTTGTCCTTTAAAACTCTGTTCAATTCGTCATAGATAAGATTGCGAATATCAGGTCCTGTGAAAACTCCTTCTTTTAATTTACCATCACCTACTTTTGGAAAACACAGTCTAAGATACTTAAATCCTTCACCTTCTTTGTCTATAGTTTTTACGAAATTCTTCATAAGGCCCAACTTAATATGAGGAGGTGGAAGCAGTACCTTGGCTGGATCGATAAGATGCTCATGCTTGAAACTATTTGTAAAAGGCTTAAATGTCTCTCTGGGGGCCACGCTTTTTGTGAAAAATGTTTTCCTGTGCCTCTTAAGTCCCAAAGACAGAAAAAACAACAGTGCTTTGTAAATCCACTTTCAGACAAGTAATATTCGAATAACTTTCAAATCTCCGCAAAATTTGCCAACTATATTCTTTGTAGTTAATACGATTTAAAATGAGCAAGATTCTTGAAAGTCTCTTTTATCGAAACAGGCTGTGCCATACGAATAGACAGCAGCTTGTTTCCATTATGAAGCAAAACTGCTTTCAGACTGTACTCAGGCGAATCTATAAAAATACGCCAATCGGATGGATCTTGTTGAATTTCTAATTCATTCACCAGACAATTGATGTCCGTTCATACGCAAAGGGAACCTTCGATTCTGTAGTATTATCAAAACAGCTCGTTCCTTTTCCTGTAGTGAATGTAAGTAGTTCCAAAAGGCAGTAAATTCCACTCTTTGAGTCTAGCATCCAAAAGTTGAGCTTTTTCTTTGGAAAGTTGTAACTCTCTCACTAAATCATTCAACTCATATTGTAGGATAAAATGAGGCTCATCTTTTACGTGGAAGGAACTGTCTCTCGGATCTTCATATGCAGATATTGGGTTGGTGTCCACATCGCTTCCTGTAGGCGCTGTAATATCGAGAGTTTCCAAATATTTCGGAGGAGCAAGTACAGATAAATTTTCTCCATAGGTCAAAGGTCAGATCGCGGATTGCAAGTTTGGGTATTCGATGGTACGTTGTTTCTTCTTGTTACTTTCTGCTGTATTCGTCATACAGAAATAGCAATCATCATATTGATTCCAGGGTTCTCTCCATATCATCGGGACAGCAAAAGGCATCCTTCGTTTGGTTCCTTTAAGCTAGGCAGTCAGAGTCGCATAACACACAAAACAGCACAAATGAGGGGCCCAGCTTTTATCTTGATCACAGATCTTGCAGCCAAAATAAAAATAATATGCTTTCCTAACGTCATCATTTATCGATCTAATCTGCGACTTAACCATAAATACAACACAGATATAACAAAATTTGTCCGGTGAGTTTTTACATCCTCTGCGGGAAGAACTTGACATTTTGCACAGGAAAGCGAAACTTAGATACCAGCACAACCACTTAGTCCATAAAATTACTAAAAGATACTGAAAACACAGGCAAATAATTCTGTAAATACGGTAAGAAAACTAAAGTTACTGACGTAAAAATTCCAAGTTAATTCTCCCGACACAATATTTATACACTTGAGAGATTACTTGCTGCAATGCACAAGAGCAATACTGAGCCACGTAATAACGGCGCAGTCGGCGCTGTTTTCGTCGTGTCATCGTGCCGCTCATTGTTGCCAAATAGGCCCTACTTTTTAAACTGGTTTCAGTGGTCTAAGAACAAACAAACAAAGAAGCGGGCGGAACACAAGTGTCAAGCATTTCAATCATCCCCGTCATATATATATATATATATATATATATATATATATATATATATATATATATATATATATATATGTGTGTGTGTGTGTGTGTGTGTGTGTGTGTGTGAGAGAGAGAGAGAGAGAGAGAGAGCCAACAACAAGGGGGGTCGTATGTGTCGCCACCGGAGTGAAATTTAATTTATCTCTTACTCAAATAGCATTGTCAGGCCGGTTACTTTGATGGCAACTGAAGCCGACCCTACAAAAAAGCAAAATTGGCATCAGTGCATAACGCCAAAATACGAGCTACTGTAGAAAAACGGATATCAATTTCGAATTCAGTATCCTGCAATTAGTCAGAATCAGAGGTTTTTCTTTCTGTAACTAAAGTAACGTCGGCCATTGATGTCCCCATACGTTGGAAGCATAGTTCATCGAGGCACTTAGGATTACCTTCTGATAAGTCTTAATTAATTTTCTCGGTAGCCTATAATTTGAATTTGAGCGAATGAAATGAGTTTATTAGTTGCTTTATAACCATTGTTAGTAACATAATTAATATGCTCTTCAAAATTCAGTTTATCGTCTACCATAATTCCTAAATATTTAAATACTGATACCCTCTCGATTTTATTATTGCCTATTTTAATTATTGGGCTTCTTAATAATTTATTTACAAAAATCATGTATTTCGCTTTCCTCTCAAAGAGTTTTAGCTTAGCTTTTCCACACCAATCAAGTATTTTTTTTATAATTTGTGCTGATTTTGTTTCCAATTCTATTCTAGAGTTTGCTGGGATTATTACAGCCAAATCATCAGCAAAAACAATTACTCGCTCAGTTTCCTCAAATTGGTTTAGTTTTCCTGAACACGGCTGGAACTACGAATCCCACATCAATGGTCCTAAGATCGATCCTTGCGGACATCCCTTTTGTGCAGTAACTGATATTTCCCAGGTTCTCATGGCTGATGATCTGTCTATTGAAGAAGTATTCCCTCACTATATTTACTAAATATTGTCATAAATTTAGTTCTTTTAACCTTTCAATGAGGGATGGCGTCCATAAGTCATCAAACGCTCCCTCTATGTCTAAAAACAGGACCAATGCATATTTTATTTCCATGCTACGTTCCTTAACTTGATATACAAATGCATTTAAGGCATCTTCCGTAGATTTGCCCTTTCTGAAACCATATTGTAAAATACCATCTTCAATATTCTTATGCTTTTGAATTATATTTGCTTTATACCTTCAAATAATTTTAAGATGTTCTTCAGGAGGCAGATTGAACGGTGAGTTCGATTCTTTCCACAACGAAGGAAATACCTGCTTCTTAAGTAGGGTGTTGAACAATTTCCTTAGATATGGAATCCAAATATCCTTTTTATTTTTGTAGATCCCATTGACTATA
Source organism: Thermobia domestica (assembly GCF_964235325.1). Taxonomy (NCBI): domain Eukaryota; kingdom Metazoa; phylum Arthropoda; class Insecta; order Zygentoma; family Lepismatidae; genus Thermobia; species Thermobia domestica. The sequence continues at coordinate 307,186,375 of NC_137455.1, forward strand.
CCATCTAATCCTGGAGCTTTTCTAGTTTTTAGTTCATTAATTATTGTTTCAACTTCCTCATTGTCCGTTAGTTCGATATCTTCTTCTGCTGCCAAAGCGATGGGTGGCAAATATTTGCTTCTTAATCTTTCTTGTCTTCCCTATCATATTCCTGATTATCTTTGGGAAATAATTGTTGCTTAATTTCGACAATGTAGTAGTAAATGAATCATCTTCATTTTTTAACGTTCATAGGGTCAGAAGATTAATATTTTTCACAGCAAATGTATATAGGAATCCGCACGGTTTCATTTCTAAATTCTTTTTTAGAAAATATCCCCAACTTATTTTTCTTGACCTTTAATATTTCATTTGTGTATTTTAGTTTGATTTCCCTATATTCTTTTAATCTTCCTCTTTTCAAGACTGTAGATCAGGTTGCTTGATAACTTTTCAGTTTATATTTGATTAATTTTTTAAGCAAACTAATTTTGGTGACCAAAGACCATCATATATTTTAGAAGCCAAATCTGGAGTAGGAGCCTCTATTGCCTTTTCTTCAATTATAGACACAATTTATTTATATCTTCAAAATTGCTTATTTCAGGTAATTAAGTTTTTTTCTCAAATTTGCTACAATCGATTTTAATTGCTCTTTGTTTGATTTATTTGCTATTCCAAATGTGATTACTTTATGGCCACTGGTGGTTACTCTATCCTGTACCATTCAAATTTTTATCCGTATCTCTAATTGTGGAGAACATAGTGATATATCAATATGGGATGAACCCATGGGACCCACAAGTGTTGGCTTATTACCCCTGTTCAATATAATTAATCCATTTTAGTTTATATAATCCTCTAATAATTCACCTTTATTGTCCGTTTCAGGAGATCCCAAAGGAACAGATTTACCGTTAGCGTCCATGGTTAATATATACTCGTTATTTGGGTTTTGTTAAATTATTTCCTGTATATTATCAATAAAAATTCGAGTGTCCATGCTGATTGCAAATATGAATTTAAAAACCAAAAACTTCTTTCATTGTACTAATTTCGACACAAATCAACCACACAATACTGGCCAATTTTGAGTGCCTTAATTTTATTATTCAATATAGCAATTGTTACTTTGATTCATTTCCTCCTATTAAAATTCTTGAAGATGCTGGAAAAGATGTAAGTTCGTTTTTATCTAAATATACAATGGTGCATTGTATATTTGTATTGTAAATCTTTATTAGTTTGTAATTTTGACCATTAGGCTGATTTTACTAGGCTGGCTGTGTACTAGGCTGGCTGATTTTACTATCAGAAGAAGAGAAAAAAAGAGATATAAGTGTATAGATATATTGTTAATATTTATAAAGATATTCAAATGTTTTAAATAATAAGATTTTGGAACGTCGTTGTCAGGGACAACAAGATAAAAATAAATGGAATTATGGCAGAGGACTTTGTGTTTTAGTGGCTCAATTAATTTAATAAAAAGCGAACCGTTCTAAAATTGTTGCCGAAACCTCGGGAAAGGAATCGTGAAAGTGTATAGTTCGAAGTATAGTAAAACGAGCACCATTGAGCCTCACATTGATTTCACTATCTTAAGGAGTGGAAAAGTAATACACAGAAGAAACATGAGTACTACGAATAGTGGAGCGACGAATATCCAAATTGTTCAGGCCGAAAGAAGTGCTCCAGAAAACTTAATGGATGTTCTAAGAGGGATATCACAACAAATTAAGGACCAAGCTCAGCATTTTGATGAAAAGCTAGAGCAATTGCAGCAACGCAATGGTGAAAAGCTAGAGCATCTGCAGAAACGCAATGATGGTAAGTTGGACCGAATACGAGAACAATTAAATCAGATGAACCAAAAAATTGCTGCCAAATTCGGACGTTACGATGAAAATATGAAAAAGATGGTATAGTGATGCACAGAAGTTCAGGATACAGTTGATATTATAGGAACTACGGGAAATGAACATGCAAATCAAATTCGACAGTTACGGAATGAAGTGAACTTCCTTAAAGAAAAATGTATTTATGAAGGTGCAGTGCAAGATGGTGGGCACATGAATACTGTACATCCGACATCTGTCGGTTGGGAATCCACATGTAATCCAAGAACAATTCTTGAAGATAATCAATTATCGAGCTGTAATGAAGGCAGTACCGAAGGAGAAAGAAGTACGAGGCAGTTATCTCGACAGAAACGTAACCACATGTATTTGAGGACAAGCACAAGTAAATCGTTATGGTTTAGTGATGTGAAATCACTTACAACATTTAGTGGTGTACCGGAAGACATAACAGCGAAGGGATTTCTTGAAAAATTCGAGGACGAATGCGAACTAATAAGCGTAGACGAATCTCAATATTTAAAGTTACTACCACATATATTATTGCCACCTTGTCTAACATGGTTTAAGGCAATTAGGAATAGCCTTCGTACATATTCTGAAATTATAAACGCTCTGCTATCTAATTATGAGAACGATTTTATGATAGCAAATAGAGACGCATTGCTAAGTACGAAAACCTTGAACCCCAAGTTACATAGAAATATTACAGAATTTGTGGTTTCTACATTTAACGAGTTGAGAGCGTTAAATCCGGGTCATCCAGAGTCACGAATCATTGTTTCTATGCGGATTTTATTACTTTTTAGGTTACAACAGCTACTCAAGTCAGTGCAATGTATCAATTTGAAACATCTGACAATGCTCGTTCAAAATTATGAAAGTCAATCTGTAATACAAAATGATAATAGAGGACAAGACAGAGGTCGAGGCAATTCTAGTCGTAATCACATACAATTGCTCCAGTTCGCAACTTAGGTATACAACCAGGAAATACTTCCAATTCTTATTGTTTCAATAGCACAATAAACGATCGTAATGTTACTGGTAATCAGACGCAACCGAATCGTAGAAACGCAACCGGGAATTTCAGAAATAGTAACCGGAATTTCAACAGGAACAACAATCATCGCATATTCACACAAAATCGATTTACAGATGGCAGAAATTACACTGATAGGAGATTTACAGATGGCAGTAATTACACACATAGAAATCCAGTGCTGTAACAATGCATAATCGCCAAAAAAGTACCCAAGATTATGGAATACAATGTAATCTAACTGAAGCTATGAGACACCGTGACTTGGGATAGATTGTGTTGATGTGAAATGGATTGAAGTCGCGTTGAGAAAAATGAAAATATTTTATGGATATGTGAGTCGGTTTATTGCATTTTACTTTATGTCATTTAATCTTTGAATTTATATCTATAATAGTAATTTCCCAAATTATGTCGACAAATGCCTTAATGTTATGAGTATTACTTAATATTTGTGTCTCATACTATTTATGTGCTTTTCTATGATTGTCAAAATGCAATATCAATCACATTACTCCTGTTATGATGTTAATAAGACGTTAATTATTATGTTATATTCTGATCATTATCGTATTTCAATCTTAATCTATATTTTGTTTAATTATATCGTATATTCGATCATATTGTGTTCAAAGAACAACTATATAAATATCACATACATCTTTCTCAAAATATTCTACATGATGCCTAAGTAAATAATTAATAGCTTGTAACAAGCATTTAATGGACCCGAAAAAGGACTTAAAATCAAATAACTTGTAAAAGCATTTAATGGACCCGAAAAAGGACTTTAAATCAACTTGTAAATCAAATTTCAAATGTGCCTTATCGTAGTTGAAATGTATAAGTAAATGAAGATGATGATAAAGTTTAAAATAATTATGACATTTAATCTGATAATAATATTGTTATACAATTAAATATAAGATATGTGTATATTTATATGAATTGTAGTTTTCAAGTATACGAGGTGCATTCGAAAACTCGAATGATTGATTTGTGAAAGCAAACGCTCCAGAATTTTTTTCTTTTTATTAAATAAAATGAATAAAAAGAAAAGTCCGTCGGGTGCCATAATATACAACGGCACATTCTATATTTGTATTATAAAACTTTATTACTTTGTAATTTTGGACCATAAGATATTCTAAATGTGTACTAGACTGGCTGATTTTACTATTAGAAGAAGAGAAAGAAAAAGATATAGTGTATAGGTATAATGTTAATATTTAAAAAGATGTTCAAATCTTTTAAATAATAAGATTTTCGAACGTCGTTGTCAGGGACAACAAGAAAAAAAAAAGAAATTATGGCAGATGAGTTTGTGATTTAGTGGCTCAATTAATTTAATAAAAATCAAACCGTTCTAAATAAGGTTCTTGGATGACTACGGTATCCACTTCATTTATTTCTGCCTCTCTCCTCAGTTCCATTGTGGCGATTTTTGATCGCTGAGCATTGTTTTGCATTACCTTTATAAGTCTTTTAAGACTATGAATACCTAGTATGACCTATCGCCTGCCTGCCTGATTTGCTGAAATCAAAGTTGACCCTTCCAGGTGCGTTTACTAGCTGTTTTATGCATTTCTATACTGTAATAGATCCCTTGCCCTTCATAAACTTCATTCACCAAATCGATGTTCCCATCCATTATCCGGAAAATCGTACATTCTCAATTCTATCCTTTCTGCTTCCTCAAGAAATGGATACGTTATCTTTCTACCTATCTCGTGCAAATCCCTTACAATTTGCCTAAAAGCTATTGTTAAAATTTTTCTATCCTCCAATTTCGCTAATTTATGCTTGTGAACCAAATTTTCATATAGAGGTCTAGGGCCCAATATGATTGGATAATCTATTAGGAATTCTGTAGTTCTAGAAGAAACTGCATTTTTCTATATGTTGTTCTTTCAATTTGGTTGGAAATGTTACTCGTTACCTATTATAAATGATTCATCTATTATTGGGATAATGTCGAAATTTTCATTTTTGTTTTCTCTTATATCAATTTTTAATCTTATTTCTGAGAGGGTAGAAAATTCGTTATTATTATTACTATTGTTATAATAATAATAATAATAATAATAATAATAATAATAATAATAATAATAATAATAATAATAATAATAATAATAATAATAATAATAATAAAAGTGAGCATGAAATTTCAGGTTTTACGAAGTTTCTTTGTTTCCTTGCCGTTGCCGGATAACTAAATACTATATCCACTCGCATGTTCTTCACGTGATCGTGGCTTTTCCCGGATTTAATTAAACAGAAATACATTTTATTGCAATCGTATGTGAAACACTCAATGGGTGTGGTTACAAGCATTATCAACCCGCCAAGCTTTGATATACCACTACCTGAGGTGTTATTTTTAAGTTTGAATAGAAAAATAGAAACATAGTGCTCATTAAAATATTTTTGATTCATTGCTATTTTTCATAAATAAAATTTACTCAATTAGAATAAGAGTAACTAATATGTGGTTTATTGTAAATTGTTGTAATTTCATCTCTCCTCCTTCCTCGCAACTAAGACCGAAAACATAATAATAGGAGGTTAAGAATGTAATGTATTGCGTATATTTTAGTACGTGTATTGGGTCACCTTATTTCATGTCCAGTACGAAAAAAGTCTTCTTAGCTAAAATGGCGTTGTTTTACTTTTTAACCAATACAATGCATTCACTCATTGTTCCGGAGGATAAAGAACAACTAAAATGTATATTAGCTTGCCATTGCGTAAGTAATCATTAGAATAATGCAAGGTAGGATCTAAGTTCTCACTAGTCGACTGGAATCATGAGAACTAAACCCTCGTTAATAATGTTAATACCAAACTTTTCTTATATGAACAATAAAGAAAATAAGTTATGCTATATTAAAGCCTATTTCTACCTCGGCACTGGAGCCTAGGAATGTGGTTAGAACACTAGCACCTAGTTTTACAGACCCGTTTGTTAACTTCAAGATATTTACCTAATAACTTTTAAATTTCTTTCTTGATAATTGAACTTTGGAATACACATACTAAACAGGTATATTACGAATTTAAATACAAATGTTACATTTTAGTGCATCTTTGGAAAGAAGTTAACAATCATGAGAGATATCGTAGAATTACAATTATTATTTAGTTAAAGTTAAACAGTTTCAATGTGTCCATTCGAAAACAAAATTTTCAATTTGAACCCAAATTACTTGCAAAAGATTGAAATTGTAAGGAAACATTACTCATACAAAAGTTACAGTTTAATTTGGTAATTTGTGCATGAAAATTCAGCGTGGCTAAAACAAATGAACTTTCTACAGTACTTGCAGTAATATTTTTTCTTGTAGTCCTTTCTGCATAAGTGACACTCTGGAAATTGATCACCACTTCCATTGGGTGCAGAAGTGCCCTCAACGTGCCTTCTTCGCCGACCTATAGGAGGAAGATTTGTAAACAGAGATAGAGCTTTTATTTCTACTACATGAGCCAATTTAGCTCATCATTCTCTCTACTCAATATTCAATAGAAGTTTTGGATTCTCTCGCACGCACTTCTACTCCTGAAAATGTAAGAAAATGTTTGATAGATGAGTTCATACAGCTTGACTTACATGTCACTGCACTTTCCACTTTGTTCTTCCATTCCTGTCTGCTTTGCTCAAAACTATTTGTTGTTGTGTCTTGCAGTCCTATACTGTTGTTCAAATCCATTGTCACTTTCTTCGTTCATTGCTCACATGTCAGTATCCGTGTTGTTACAAAACTCCACCACAATATCCCCTTCTACGGAGTCAGATTAATCGGGATTCGAAAACTCATCAAAACGTCTCTGCCCAAAATCTCTTCAAAATCAGTCAAATTCTTTCACACTATTGTTCACTAGCCACTTTAATCTACAATGTTAAAAAAACTAGAATGTATACGAACTAACTTGTAAGGGTAACGCTTATCCTTTACCTGTGAAAGGGCTAAGAATTTCATTTTGCAAAATTACTAAACTTTCAGTTCAATAACACCAGCAAAAGTGTCAAATCCGACAGATTTAAAAGCTCCTTCTCTCTGAGTGTAATTCATATCAGTAATAGATGAACGCTGTTGCCTACTGAAGGTTTGACATAGGACACTACACGAAAGCAAGTTCTTCTTGGCCCTTCATAATAGTAATAGGCAACAAAAACAAACGTCATGGCTCTGTAAGACTTCACACCAGTGCCGCCGCATGAAAGAAGTGATAATAAACAAAATGTGCGTTTTTCAATTTAATTAACATAAGGTATTACTTAAAAGTACAAATTAAACAATTAAGGGAAAAATCATGGTTAAATAAGATACTATAGGACAGTTTTGTTGAGAAATGAAACGAAGTCATTAATGAACTGGAATAAAGTAATATTGGAAGGAATAAGTAAGCAAAATAAAAAATAAAATATGTTCTCAGGCACACTCTAAGTACATTCACAAATAATTTTGAAGCTATCCTATTCTTGCATTACATTTTGACGTCAATAATAAGTAAGCAAACATAAAATATGAAGAACAAATGCTTTAATTTTGAGAAAACATTTTAAATAATTTGTACATAAACAATATTCCCACAAAGGCAACACACTACTACTTCGTGTTGTAACTTCAAGAGTCAATAACATCTTGGAGTCTACAGGAAATACTAGATACACGTCTCTGAACTAATACCTCTCTTCGCGTTTTTGCCACATATAGGCCTATTAATCTTTAATCGGGGTCAAATCTGGCGATACAGTGGATCACTCTATACAAATTAGCTCCGGATCTTTACTATACAACTCTCATGTCTGCCTAGAAGTGTAAGTAGTACTGTTGTCATACATAAATACATACTCTTCCTCTTCGGGGAAATTTCTAAGGAAGGAAACAACGTGATTTTAAAAATTTAATGTGAACACCGCTGTTCGTTTTTCCAAACACTACAACCAAATCTCCAACACCACTAACCATCATATATTCTCAGAACTGTTCTCATATCAGCCTTGGAAAAAAATTCTGATTAATATTTCTCCTCAATCCTCGTACAATTTTAACTCTGGCTTCACACCTGGTACCTATAAAGTTTAACTCTGGCTTCTGCGGTTAGCTCTAGAGGACTAAGGTGCAATACGATTGAGGTTGGATTATTTTTCTGTGCCCATTTCATTTGTCTGGCCTTTCGGGTCTCAGTGAGGTGTCTTCGTAGCGGGTATTAACCAGTGTAGACCAACATCCTAGAATCTTTTCTCTATTGTTTCGTGAGGACAATATTATGTTCCCTCGCTTTGTCCAAGAGGATAAACGTGTAGTATAGACGTCTGTTACTTACTTCTGTAATTAACGTTCCGTTTTGCGTGGCGGTTATCGCTTTATGATTGCCGTTTCCTAGTCGAGACGTGAATCACTAACTACCTTCTTTATGTTGCTGAATCCATTTTGTGATTATTTTCTTGTATAAGCTTAGATACCTAGCCATCAGAGGGACAGTTTAGTTCATTGTTGCTTGCCCTGTGACTTCTCCTTGCAGAGCAACAGACAGTTGTCTACACATTTTAGAGAGAAGCAATTTGAAAAGGCTGTTACAGATTATCGTTATCACTAATATCATATACGTCGGGAAAACTATTTCTCTATTTTATCTACGGATATGTCAATGAAATTCCGTAAAAGATCATAAATAATCCTGATATTTTCTATAATATTTATAATATGTAAAAAAAAGCCTATATCAATAGCATATATAAATAGTCATAGTAATAAATACCGTAAACATGAACATTTCATTAGACTTATTACATCGGTATGAAATAGGCTTCAACTTAGACAACACATAATACATTTTTACCATGTAAAAGGAACAGCTACTTGAAACACAATTCATGCAATTAGAAGCTGTCGTTCCAAACGAATGGTGTCATTACGAGTGCTAAGTATCAACGAGAGAAGATGTGTGGAAGAATTTCGTGGACACTGTCTCTAGTGTGTTACGTGTAACTACTAGTGAGGCGTACTGTTACTATTCGTTTCCCGAACTCCGGTATATTTGCAGGTACATGGTTTGTTACTTTAAGCTGTGAAAGTTCAAGTAAAGTGAATCACATAAAAATAATGCAGTTTCTATTTGAAAATTGCTCACTAGAACCTAGTGCTTTTGTGTTGCAGAATATAATTATTGAAACTTTTTTGATTGCATTAAGATGGAATAGCAGGATTTCAAATTCCGAGTACCCATTGTTTTGGTAATTTAAAATTACTGTGGAAACCTCGAATGGAACAAATTCTACGAGACGTAATATTGATCTTTCGTTTAAATATAATAACGGAGCAGTCGGTAAAGTATTAGTGAATGGGGCTACTTTAAAAACGAAGCCGTTATGCATATTTAATTTGCCTCCGGATTCAGATAACTTTAAGTACTTATGGTAACGTTTGGGTGTTACACTTGATGCATGGTCTAGACAATATCCATTTACTCTAAATAATGGTATAAATGTTACTTGTGTCTAACTGAACGAAACGTTCCTTCATTTATGATGTTTACAAAGTATCAAGAAGATATTACTTATGAAGGACAGACTGAAATTTGCCAGGGATGTCCTTCAAAATTACATGAAGTTCTAATTGTCTTTGTAATACTCGCCCGAAAGTGTTGCCTATATCGCATACATTTTCCAACAGACATTCCGTCCCTCCCCTCTCTGTCATTCAATCAAGAACTTCTAAATTTTGACAAGCAGTTACTTACATGTAACCATGGAAGAAATTACATTCAATTCGAAAGATGTTAAACGACATACAGCTCTAAATAAAGGAGGTGAAAAGCAAATAGAAAGAATAGCAGTTGACGTAACATCACAGACGGTGCTGGTCTTACTACTTTGGAAATGATACAGCACGAGGGGACTAAACGCCAACTCATACCAAAAAAAAAAAAATAACGGGGCGTGGGGATGGAAAGCAAATAGAGGAGTCTTTTTGCGTCAGCCTAATACAAATGTTATTAGCTCTGACCTTTAGAGGACGATGACGTCGATACTAATGGTGATTTACCGTTACTATGGTCTAGACAACGTAAAATCTAAACAATAAACGGAGTTCTAGACAATAAACTCGAAGTTGTCGTAGAGACTTGGAGCTTTATGAGATTTCGAACATCGTTTCCTTTTCGCCCATTAGGACAACTCATGGAGAAGGAAAGATGATCTGTTTACGTGAATTGTCTCTGAGCATGAGACTTACAGAGAAAACTTGTGATACACTAGGAAGGCACACTGGATTTTAATTACTATGAATAACACTAGGGAGACTTTCACAATAAAGACAGTGGAAACTTTCAACAGAAACTTCTTTTTAGTCTTACTCAATGACGTTGTTTAGTATCAGTTGAAGGTCAGATTCACTAAGTTGAGTCGCATTACGAAAAGCTGAACTGTGGTTTGAAGAGTAAGAATAGGAAAAACGTAAACCCCTGAAAGCTGTCCTGAACAAATTTAGGTAAAAATACAAATAGTATCTTTATTAGTATCATAGGGCAGGAATAACAACCGTTGCTTGTAGAAATTCCAAATCTGAAGTCAAAATAAACAAATTATCAAATTTGACCACAGAAATATGTCGCTTTTGCTAATTTTAAAGTCATTCCTTAGCTGTTGCATGGTTTCCAGTGCAACCACAGCCAATTTTTAACACTGAAAATATTGGTCTTGTGGAATGACACATGTACACATGCAGTCTTGACAATAGTAACAAGTATGGCTCTGACTATAATAAGTGACGAAGATTCTTTGGTTAGAAATATAAATAATTATAAATATAGGTTGTAACAAATACATAAACACAATTTTTCGTTAGGCTCGAACTCTATAATTACGATATCATTATAGGTTTAGTCTTTTATACTTTTGCACTCTAAATCATACCTTTAATGCATTAACACGTTGATATACTTCGAATAATTCGGAGGGTATGTCAATGTTAAGCACATGTTGAAACAAAGTATACTAGGAACACTCAATGCCACTCTCACAATAAAGACAGTGGACACAGTAGCAGCAAATACGCACTGTCTCATGGGCTGCGAACATGCAACTGACAATTATGTTTCTTGTCTAATGTAATTTTCTGCTCCACTTTTGTTTTAGTTATTCGGATAAGATTATGCATTTGTGGTGAACAATTAAAAGTTTGACTTTTGGAATGCATAAAAGTATTTTTTGAGTAAATCTCACTTGATTTTGTCCTAATAATTTATGTAAATCACATTCAACTTTTGAAATGTTCTGGTGTAAATAATTGTACATGTTTTCGTTGTTAGGAATCTGAACATGCAAACCCGCTTAAAATGGGGATTTACTTTCTTGAAATGTATTACATATTGTATGTAAATAGTTCTCAGAACATTCGGCGGGTACATTCAAAGAAAATTGCTTACGTATTCATGTTACTTTTAAGACAGATATGCGTCCACGAAATAAAATCGTTTGACAAAGTAATTTTATAACCCTGTTGCTTTTGCGATCGAAAAAGTATATTATTTTCGAAACATAGTATAAGTCTCTTGATACGTATGTGTACCCTTTTGTTAAATGACACTTAACATGGTTTGTAATTTTGCCCAAGTAGAAGACTACACAGAACTTCAGTATATTCAAGTGTATCTTTCTGATAATATATTTGGCACATATCCGTAGAGAATACAGCAATATGATTCCTTTCGTAACTACCTATCTAGCAATATGATGACCTACCAATTTAACCTTGTTAGGTACGAGCTCATTCACTATCGTATACTAGATACTCGCGACCGCTACTATTAACGTGACATTACGAAGATTCTATATAATTTTTTATCAATTTTTCGTTTGGAATTTCACTTGTATATGAGGAACTGTCGCAGCAAATAAGGTCGTGGAAATGTGTCAACAGTGGTATATGAGACTTTTTGGTAAGATCAAAGAAAAATACATAGGACAACTTCGCATGTAGTACTAAATACACACTGAAGACTGTTTTAGAGACATCATGTTAGGAAGATTAGGTGCAAGGTGAGAATAAATTTAATAGAGATTCCTTTCATGGTAATTCGATCATTAACTTGAATTGGTTTATAACTATTAGCTATAAAGAATGTAGTCCATTTAGACCAGACTGTTATTAGGTTAATAACGAAACTCGAGTACCATTCTTGAAACGAAAGTAATATATCCTGCCAACCAATAGTATAGAAACCAACCAATAACAAAATTTATTTTATGAACACACAAACCATTGGTGGGAAATATACGAGCTCAGTTCCATAATTTAAAACATAAATAACTTGGCCTTCTGTACTAGTCAGAATATTTAGTTGCATGAGATTTTTGATAAGCACTTTTGTCAAAATCAAGACAGTATTGATCTCTATGACCTCATATCACGTAATCAAGTATCGTGTGACGTCACTTACCAGTTACAGAATAAATGCATCCATATCACGCTAGTATTACTAAAAGCTACAACACAGCAAACAGAAACGAAAGAGGTGATAGGATTGTCTCTTTAAACAAAGTTTCCCATGACTGCAAGAACCTCTTCGGCATACATAAAATCTGAGAGCTGTTTTTCTCTCCTGAACACTAGGCACGAACTGTTCCTAGTAGAATGATCACTTTTAGAGCTCTCATAAGAGATCATGTCACTGTTCAAGAGAGTCGCATCATGATTTTTTGTCCACAAAGAGTAGCCCCCGAATTACACAACGTGCTGGTTTGCTACAAAATATGATATTTAAGACAACCAATATAAGTAGAAACAGAGGCTTGAACTTTCATTTCATTATATTATGCTTAAATAATTTCGAAAAGACAAATTTAAGTAAGAATCAGTGACTGACTTTGAAGCAATTCGCCTCCCTGTTTACTTTCAACAGGCAGTTGAATTCTAGAATACGTTGTTCTTCTATCTTTCTAGTATCTTTCGCATTTTTTGTTCTTCTTTGTGCCACTATTGCTACGAAAATAAACACAATAATTTACAAGTCAAAATATCATGACGCAGATCAATCTCAAACAAATCAAATTCTTCATTGGTCACCCTTTACCAAGACTCTCAGTAACCACTAGCTACTCGTGGAATGATATTCAAAACTGAAATGTTACGAGGTCGTGCAGGTTAAATGATAAGTAAATGTCAGTCCCACCTTGTTCTCGACTTTGATGACCTGCTCTGTTAAGGAAGTGTCGTTTTCGCTTTGTCAAACCATTCTACATTTAATATTAACAGTATAAATATTTTAGTGTTTCAAAATAACAAGAACCGATCAAGATAAGTAATCCATCATATATATATATCATATATACGAGTATATATATTGAAAAAGAAAGAGAGAGAAAGATAGATAGATAGACAGATAGAGAGGTAGGGCCTTTGTGTTGGTATGCTAACTTTCAAACTAATAGACCAAATATCTGGAATAACATACCATGTAAATATCAACAGGAATGCATTGTTGGAATTCTCAGTCATATAACAAGTTTAATAATTTTGCCTACACAAAGTAGAACCATACTTTTTCAAATGCCACTATGTCAGGTTATCTACGTAATTGAATTAGAAACTTATTTCAACAGAGTTTCGATATAAAGACCTTTGAAAAATATTTCCACCTCTTGTAAATTTCTCAACCTCTTGTACATTTGGTCATATTTCTTCGAAACCTATCATATCACGATCACAGTATTACCCACTAAACTACTTAGAATGTGCATTACCACATTTATCTCCTTTGCTCTATTACTGCTGTGGTGGACTCCAAAATGTGTATGTTTCTCTTATTAAGGCGTAGTTAGTTTACGACACTGAGTAATAAATGTAACATTTTATGTTTTCCTTTAACGCAGACTTGAAATATATGATTATTTGACGTAGCAAAATAACAACTCTCTGTTACTTTGTTAGCATTGTTAATATTGTGGTTTTACAATATATGTCATTCAATTTCCCACTGCAGATAATTGCGTGGACCAAAATTCAGTGCTTTTGCCCAATAATTTACAAATTACAAGATAATCTCTATCTATCGATCTATCTATATAAAAGTTTCCGAACATCTTGGATTTTTGTATGCACCTACTGCGATCCTATTATTATGTCACGAGAACTTTACCGTCTTGCATTAATGGTACTGTTGCCTATATTACCTTTACCATAACGTTTGACGACAATTAAATAGAGGTGATGAAAATAAATGTTAGAAAGACAAAAGTCATGGTGATTGGAACAAAGGGGTCTGTGTCAAATATAAAAGTGGGAGGGGAGAAAATAGAACAAGTGAATAGTTTTCAATATCTGGGTAGTATTCTTAGCAATGTCATGAAGTGCGAGCGTGAAATAAAATCAAGAATAGGAATAACGAAAGAAACCTTTAGGAGGAACAAAAGTATGTTTTTTGGAACCTGAACCTCCGGGTTCCATAGGCCATAGAGTAGGTTAGTTAGTTATGAGTAAAGAGTTGAGAGAAAGACTAATAAAATTGTACCTGTGGTGTGTTGTACTGTATGCGACCGGAACGTAGACAGTACGTAAAAGTGATGAAAGTCAACTTGACCCTCCGAGATATGGGTGTGGAGAAGAATGGGCGTAATTAGTTGGGTCGAGAAAACGAATGAGAAAATTTTACAAATGTTGGGGGAGAATATAACATTTTCAGATAATATTAAGAACATAAAGAGAAACCGGTGGGGAATTGCCTAAGAAGAAATTGTATCACGAGGGACGTTCTAGAGTGTATGGTGGTGGGAAAAAGAGGAAGGGCGCAAACAAGACTACAATTAATGGGTGATATAGAAACAGAAAAATCATAATTGAAGACGAAGTGGTTAGCGAAGGACCGTGGAGCATGGCAGCTTTTTACCTGCTTCAAGTGACCTGCCAATAAGGGCAGAATACCTATGATGATAATGAAATCGATGACTCAGAGATACAGCATATAATATGTCAAATAACAGTTCCAAAAAGTCAAACCCAAAAGGAGAATTTGATATAGTTATTGCACAACAAAACAAAGGTGACAAAGGTACGACAATATATATTAGTTTTATTTGGAAATTGTAGACATAGAGATCATTGTAGTGACATAAATTTGAAAGAGAAGGTAGTTGTTCAAATTTTTCAGTTACTTGCAGCTTGTTAATATGTTTATGTTTAAAGCGCCAAAAAATATCATACTTTGAAAATTATACGATGCTTTCAATGCTCCTTAGTTGCTTGTTGAAATAGTAACGACGAGCATTACATTTAATCATCCACTGAGCGACAATTGATTATATTGACCGTCGTAAATAATTTCCAAATGATGACAGTTTTAACTTTATTAAAGGCAACGTAAGGTATAAAGAAGTGCAACATTTGGAAAAATATTTTCTTTTTCAACTTTTAGTAATCCCATTGACTTTCCGTGTCTACAATTTCCAAAGAACCCTAATATCTTACCCAACCTTCCACGCTTTTATTTATACTATGCAATATCTATATCAAATTGTCTTCATCGGTTTCAATTTTAAGAATTAAAATTTCACTTTTTCCTTAAATCTTTCAATTTCTGCCAGTATGAAACAGTCAGTTGCTTCGCAAGATGTAACCAATATAGTTCTTCGGCCGACAAGAGACTGTGAGTAAGAGCATTCTCTTCTCTCCCACTCGGAATATATATGTGGGTAAGTGTGCTTGAGAAATAAAGGATAGAATTTTCATATATCGTTATATTCCATGTGGATTTCGAAATGAAACTAATTATATAGTATAAAATACATTTTCGTCATGTACTTCATCTCTTTTATAATTAATATTCTTATCCATTATCTTCTAATATGTATCTGACTCGCAGGTATTTGTGAGCTCACCATATGAATATCCTCAGCAGCTAGTTAACCGTTTCAGATTCATTGCAAGAAATAAACCTAACTCTATAGCATATTTCGTCCTTCCCTCTCAAATAGTAAGTTCTCCAGGTTTAAGAACATTGACTATTGAACAAAGGAACTGCTTATTCCCAGATGAGAAGAAATTGTACACAAATAATATCTACACCCGCGTATCATGTCAGTGGAGCTGTGAATATAAAGAAGCCATCGAGAAATGTAGATGCTCGCCTCCCCTGTTTTATAGTTCTGGTAAGTGTAATCCTGTTTTGTATTTCAGAAATTTCGATATCAAATCAGATTGTCGTTACTTTTATATTCAGTATCATATAAGTATGCATTTATGTTTTTAACTTTATGTTTGGTATTCAGACTTTAAAACGTCTCTTCTAGACATCAGCATGTATACGTATTATATTTAGTGTTTCCCTTATTTTTCAACTTTAAAAAAGGTTTGCTTGCAATGCCTAACAATATTCCAATCCTATAAAAAGGAAAACCTTACAAAACTGACCAACCCCCTTACTGATCAGAACCAACCCCCAAAGACTTAAATTGCTGTGAAAATTTATATTTTCTCTTTCCATTTTACTGTGGAATTTAGTACCCCATTTCATTTGAAGACTGTTCTATTAGCATCTGTGGAAGCCAAAGAAATGAAAAACATCTAATGAACTATCTTAAATTTAACAATAAGAATATAAATTTTATGATTTTTGAATTCATGTTTAGTAACATATTTTATACGTATTCATTTATGAATAGTAACGTATTCATTTTTACGCTATCCGCAAACTGTATTGTTTTCTTTTATTCTTTTCAGTAATATTCTGATACTTCTGAAAAACTTCTCTACTCTTTCACTCACGTCGTTCATAACTACTATATTTTCAATCCACATTAGTAGTTTCCATTAATTTATTGATGACAGTCCTTTTGGTGGTCTTAAATTACTGAAACCCATTGAGACATCTTTAATTTAGAATGAATAGAATTATGGAAGGCGTTCCTTCTTCTTCTTTTGTTTTACTGAATTCAGGTTTCCTCTCCTAATCTTATTTCTGTCTTAATTTCAAATTCGGTGTTTTCTTATATGATTACGTTTTTCATTCTAGCTTAATATGTGCTGACGCTTTATGATAAATCGCAAATCAGAATATCTCAAGATACGCAAATTAGTCATTTAGAATTCTACTACGGATCGCTCAAAATCTGAACAAAATATGTTTTAAATAATATCTGAAATAAACATTTCATTTTAACGCCCCCATTGGTGTCATATAAATTAAAGGAGACGGTAATAGAAAGAATGAAATATTTCTGCTTTACAGGCGACGATTATGCTCTTTATACTTTGAATGATGGGTATCTAAGGAGAGTAAATGTTAACAGGACAATTGGTTAGCTACAATTTGTGGGAGAAAACGTAAGTATCGCGAGAAAAGCCACGGACACGATGTTTTCTCCTAAAACTTACTTAATGCGTGGTGGAATAAATCTAGGAAATTTACACATAACAGAAGAGCGCCCTACAACTGGACCACAGTCATCAATCTAGTTTCTAGATCTACTTCCTCATATTCTTATTACTTTCTCCAAATAATCAAATTCTAATTGTTGTTTTCACAAGCAGTGGCATTCTGACTGGGGACTAAATAACCTGATGGGAAACGCACAAATTATTTTGCTATCCATTGCTGGGTTCGCTGCTTCAGGAACATAAACTTCTTTTAGGATAATATCACTGTAGAAGATTATGCCTTATTCTATTAATCAGAAGTAATTATCTCTTATTTTTATCTGACTTAGGGAAAGATGTATAAATTCTAGATAAACTTGTCATGTGCATCATTTTGAAAATGTTCCTAACATTCATTTCAGAAAGGAGAGGTCGATCGTTCTGTTCATAACGCAGTTAGTAATTACCAATAACATATTGCGTAAAGGATCCAGGAACTTTTAGAAAAAATAAGATGTACTGTCATTAGTACAGTGGTACCGGAAGGGACTACATCATAGGCAGTCTCCAACAGCACTTCATTATTATTGCCATCTTGCAGTATTACCTTCTGTATCGTTTACAGCAATATTATTACTATTATACCACTTTATGTTTCCTTATAATTATAGCCTCATTACGTTAAATTTGAAATGAAACGTTCTAACTTCCAAAACATCGAGGATCACAATACAATAGTAGTTAATGAGCCATACTTTTTTCATTTGTTCGTTGATTTTTAACGTCAAAGTATCCTTCTATTTTACATATTAATGATTATTTTTTAAAGCAATACGTATAATTACGTTAAAAATACAAATATATACGTCCTTTATGTGCAATGAAGATATATCTACAAATAAGTGTTGCACCCCTTGGACCCACCAAAATATAATCACCGAACAAACAATTCATATTATCTTCTGATTGAGTGATTCAAACAAATAATGGAAAAACTGTAAATACTTTGCCTGCTATTTCTGGACTCTAGAAGTATGTCTCTATATAAAAGAGGAAGTCCTGTCTGACTGGCTGGCCAATGCTTAGATCAAGTTGTTTAATTAGTAAACCTGAATTGTGGACATTATTATATTTGCAAAGTAAGTTAGCACTGAGGAAGAATTTAGGATCTATGGCCTAGGAAAGAAAGATGCTCAAATCTGGATATCCATTAACATTACAAACATGATATTTAAGATTTCAACTTGCCATTTATAATAACCACTTATTGTTTCAGCGTTTATTTGATATCTGATCTGTAAGTGAACAAAATGGTTTGGAGTAGATCAAAAACATCACATAATTTATGTTCAAATTTCATGCAAGATTTCGAGTCTAGGTGAATTCTAAATGAATGAAAAAATATGTATCTTACAATATTGCCCACAAGGATAAGTGGGACATTTTCAATTTAATATTTGAGCTGCTTTCACAAAATGGTAGACACATGGTATCCATTAATCACCAGTGCAAACCTAGTCTTTTTTATTTGTTGGATTGAAGAACAGTGTTCGTTTTACCACCTAAGTTATATGATACGTGGACCTACAGTTTAAGGTGGAATTTGAAACACTGTATTCACTCAGTTTTCATGCCAGTGACACTGTTTAGAAATGCATAACCTGTTTTGTTTTGGTGAATTGCTTTCTTCCTTTGTAATAGTTTACGTTTTTCTTCATTTCCTTAAATGTTGGTTTTTGTTTGTAATACTGTATTACTAAGACTGCAACTTTTGACAATTGTTTGTAGTCAGAAAAAATATTTCATTATAAAATTATAGGGCAGCGTATTATGAGAATTTCATTCTACTACCTGCTAAATGTAAGTTCTCTTAAATGATTTATATTAATATAGACGATAGAAAAGTTAAGCCTGTGATCATCATTTCGAAATTGGTCACTAGTTCGCTATTCATGAAAGGCACTGAACTCTTAACGATAAAGTATATCGGTCAACTATCAAATTTGTGTCGTCCTGTATTCTTGAATAATTAGAAGTTTTGTATGACATAATGAATAATTTTGCATTTTACATAGTGGAATGGTTTGTATCACAGAAGGGACATAGTAATTTGGCAAGCCTTTCCACATTTCTAAAACTAAGAGATTCTTATATGCAATTGTTTATTTAATTAATAGGTTGAAAGAAGATATTTTTCCACATTATAATTGAATAATCTTGCATAAAAGACTCATATTTTCTTTATATTATTCAAGGTCAAATCTTGTACGAGAGTTATAGAATGGCTATTTAAGAAAGTGTTTTTATTGCGTTACACTCTGTAGCGAACGCGGCAAAGTGGGTATTCAGTAATTTTACTTTTGCCTGAGTTGTTAATCATACACTGAGCCAGGCAGGGTTTCCGGGTCTTTTTGCCAGGTCGAGGTCTATACTAGCAGAGTACCAATACTCTGCACAACCATCTTCCTAGCAGCTGCTTCTTGCTAGAACCCGTTTGCTGGCAACACGTCTGTTCTTTTTGTCCTTCCTTTTGAAATCTTTAAAACAACAAGCGGTCTAATGTTCAGAAACGCACCAAATACGGTAGAGTTAACGTTTTCTCCGTGTTTTTATTGCTTTTGCGTTTAAAATTAGCCACCTAAATTTAAATACATGGCCAGCGTATTCCAAGCGTATGCATGGGCAATAAATACCCCTTGCAATCGTCTCAAATAGCCAGGTATTTAAATGGACACTAATTTCACATAATGAAATCTTTAGAGTATTGCAAGGTTTCGACTCAAGCAGTTTTACTTTATATAACATAAACTACATTAAAGTTTCTAAATTGTAAGATCTATAAGGCAAACCAATAGTGATTTTGCATTAAGATTGTACAGAGTGATTCAAAACAACACCTACAACGTTTGAGAGGTGATCCCTGACATCAAGATAAGACAAAAAGTATAGACTAACCTGAGTGCACAACTGCTTCCTTTAGGAACTATAGGCTGCCGAAATATGAATAAATGAACTTTAAAAGTCCATAAAAGTATGTTCCCTATCCCCCCCCCAAAAAAAAACGTGTTTCAGAATCCTGCGGTACTAACGCAACAATTTTTATAGAGGGAGTTTGGCTACAGGCATATAATTTGAAGTACTCACAAATTACCTCTATAAAATTGTTGAGGAAGTACCAAAGGATTCTGAAACTTAGATATTTGGATACGGCGCATATTATTTCCTAAGTGATTTCTTGACCCGACTACGGTAGTTCCCATAGATTTGGAGTTATGGACCTTTTCATGTTTTCGGCCCATATAACACCGAAACGAAGCATTTGTGCATCCAGGTTGGTCTATACTTCTTGTCTTATCTTGGTGCCAGGAACCACTTCCCAAACGTTATTGGTATTGTTTTAAACACCTTGATATGTTATGTCTTACATACTTCACACATACATTAAACACACCTTAACTTATGCACGTTACTTTGCAGGCTCCTTCAAGTCATGTAAAGTTAAAAGTTTACCCTGCATTCAACGTTTAACTGGTGAGCATTTTCAAACGTATTTTAATTGTTATATTTGCATTATAAATACCGTATCAAATTCACCTTATTTCATATAGAAAGACACTATATTCGATTAAATAGTTTCAGTGCTTTTTTCACCTAATTTCAAATTTGAGTAAAATATTATAACGTGTCCCAAACACGTTGAAAAATGAAACAATTTTGTTGATACTCCGTCATTATTGGAATTTGATTACGAAGAAGAGCATAAGGAAACCGTAGATAGAGTCACAAAAGGGAACACTCGCCTCTACAAGGAAGGTCTTGAAGGCATAGCATTTGATTTCAATGGGACATACCTGAAGTGTGTATATTAATTTCATTTTTAATAATGTTAAGAAAGTATTTCAATTCCCCGTACCAATTTCTATTACTATAATTCATCATTCAGCACGGTATGGAGTAACATGTGTTCTGTTGAAAAGATAGTTTACATACTTTGTTACTAATCAAACTGCAATGTGATGCGAATTCATCAGTGTTCCGTAGGAAACTCACCTTCATGACTTAAAAATATAGAACTGTTAGAGTGGTCATTGACGTGATCTTTATCACGCAATAGAGTAATGTTTGTTAAGCTAA
This sequence comes from Thermobia domestica, assembly GCF_964235325.1. NCBI lineage: Eukaryota > Metazoa > Arthropoda > Insecta > Zygentoma > Lepismatidae > Thermobia > Thermobia domestica. The sequence continues at coordinate 307,207,743 of NC_137455.1, forward strand.
TTCTTGAGAAATACGTAAAATAAAGGACATAATTGAGTGCTTGAGAGTGAAAAGGGGCTATGCCAGAAACAGATAGAGTCGAGAAAAATGAACTTTTATTAGACTAAGTACAAAATGCATAACGCATGTTTTAAGTTATTGGGCAATGGCTTATTTGGTTTCAAATATCAACAGGGTAGTTGGGAAAAATGTTATTTGTTTACAAATATTCTTTTAATTCACGTTTAAGAGCAGTCATGCAACAGTCATTATGTTGTCACAGACTAATAGAGCTTTTAAACAACCTCTACCATGTTCCTTCTGCTTTTGCTGGTTTCAAGTTGGTGTACAGATCATGGTATACCGATGGTATGTAGGGTAGGAGCAGGAGCAGGTCCCGGCGCTTCAGGGCACTGACTTCTTGTCTTTCTGGATAAAGATATGCCACATTTTGTAAAACCTCTCTCAACCATGGTGTGGTCAGAGAGTCTTCCAATTGATTTTTTTTTCTGCGACGCCCTGTTTGTTTTGTGAACATTCGCACTTTTGTGCAATGTTCAAGGTCTGTGTAGGAATACTTGAAATAAATGTATCCTGGGCAGCTTTTAGTTACTTTCACTGCTGTGGCATCTCTGATGCCGACGTTTTTGTTGCCAACACTGGTATTGTTCTTTGCTACTGTATTTAACAGCATTTTTGGGTTTAGAAAGTCTGAGCTGTTCATGGCAATGACTGTAAAGGGAGGAAATTTTCACCCTACATTCTATGACTACTTATTTCCACTCATCGACACAAAAATTGGTATTTTTCCGTGCCTTTTTCTCTATCACACCAAAGTCGCTGTCGGTAGGCATGAACGTGCGGCCAGGAACAAGAAAAGAATAAATGATTTCATTAAATTTTCCAATATGGACCAAAATGTAATATAAAGTGTAAGCCACCATGTCGCCGCTGCAAGTCTGAAAAGAACGAAAACTTTGTTTTGTTTTCCGTCATTTGTGTGTCTAAGAGGACTTTCTACACACAAGAGAGTCTGATATGGGCAGTTTAAATCCAATGTTACATTTTCTTTTGAAAAAAGAAAATAGACTGTATTTTTTATATTTAACAGGCGACCCTATATTATCATCAGATCGGTTTGCGTAATCTTTTAGGTATAGTCTGTGCATTTCACTGGCAGACGACACACTGCGAATAAAGCTTTTGTTCGGATTATTTCCTACTATAATGGCTTGTGTAATGACGAAACATTTTGGTGTGGTTGATAAAAAAATCAGTTTGAGAGTCTGCAAGCTTTTTCATATTACCGTGTTAGCCACCTTTGACCGTATGGGGCAAAATGGGCTTACGCAATTGGAGTGACAGGTTACGCTCTTCATTATCTTCGTCACTTGCGCCTAGCGGACTAGGCTCCGTTTCTGAAGTCTTTTCTCCAGCTCTGACAACTGCGACTATTTTCTTCGAGATTGCAAAAGTATCCAAAAGTGAGTTTAGCGCACCCCAACATCTTTAACATGTCCGTTCCTCAGATAATACCTAAATGTTTGTGTTCTCCTTAACTTATTCATATCAGTACGTTTGCTTTTGTATGCACGTTTACAGTCACTTTGCTTAATAAGCCCCCACAAAAATGCATTTTGTAAGTTATAGTAACCTAACGTATAACACCCTATGAAAAGGTTATCCTTGTCCACGTCTGTCGATGTATGAAACTCACACCAACCTTGTTGGGCTTGTGCATTCTTTATTACACAGTCACATCCTACCCTCCGTCATTTTGCTACCATCCGTTTGTTGGTTTTATCTCTTATATAACTTTCACCACTGTTTACCAGTCTTTTCGCAACATTCCTCTTCGAATCAAAACTCTTTCTTAAATGTTGTTTAGGTTTTACTATACGTTATCTTCATTACAGTCAACAGCCGCCATTTTGCGGTTAGACTACAAACAGTAGTATTTTAGACATGCGGGAGCAGACTGCAGAATACAACAAAACAGCTGAAGCTCTTTCAACCCCTGACCGAGTGTCATAGCCCCTTCCTTGTCTCTCCGAACAGTTGGCGCTTTGAATTCTGTATTTTCAACTGTCTCTAACACGCGAAGGGGATCTGCCACATGTCAAATTAGTACATCATTACACCGATATATAGCAGCACCAACAGAAACTGTACCTACATCAAAATTTCAGGTTGTGTGGCATAGACCCTTTTCCCTCTCAGCCACTCAATTGAAATATCAAGAATACTAAGACAAGTGTGAGATAAATACTTTCATATAAATTTTGCGCCTTTAGACATAAGTGCAACACAGGGACGATAATGTTGCGAAAGTTCAAATTATTTCGTGACGCTGTAAGTAAATCCAGAGAGAAATTAGGCTTTGAAACTTGCACTTAGTATACCTGTATAAACTGTTCTTTAAGACTGTAATCTGTATAAGTCTGGCAATAACAGCAGTGTGGTTAACAGTCACTAGATAAACAGGTAAAAATTATGCAAATGGTTTTGTAGTCTTTGCATACGTTTCTATCTTACACTTGGAAATTATTCTGTCTATATACCTCCACAGGTCGTGTGTGGTAGGCAGATAACCAACAGAAGAGAACGATAAATATCGAAAGATCGACTCGAAACTTCAAAATTAAAACACTTCGTGACCTTCGCTTTTATCACACTGATAGTATCATTAATGTCATAGGTATCGTAGGTAACATAAATAGTATCATAGGCGATAATTCTTTCACTACCAGACAAATCAAACTTCGACGTTGACCACAATAAAATCAAGTATGGGAACTGTTCGCAAGATGAAACCCCGACTCTCAGGAATTCTTTCTTGAAATTATCACCGAATATCAAGTAACTGGTGAAGGAAACGCAATGTCAATCTTCACACTCACCTTTTCCTTTTTTCTTACCTAATAAGTTTTTGAACTCTACCTTGTACGCTAAAATAGCACTTCGTACTTATTTTTGCTAATTGTGTAAACAATTTAGTTTGCAGAATTTCTTAATAAATTGGAAATCTTTCATAGGAATAGAAAAGTAAAATGTAAAATATGTAGCGATTTATTTTTCTAAAGATAAATTACATGTGTCTTATTTTTTAATTTCATCTTTTATTTCTTTCATCGCCTTCCTCTTTCACTCCGCCCCTCATTTTGAAACTACTGCTCTAGTAGACAGTATATAAGGACGAACTGACGAACAGACTTATATATTAGAAAATCACATTTCGGTATGTATGGGCAAAAAACGTATAAAGCTAATAGAATCTCGAACTTCGTTTCGTCCCTCCCCTTCTTGCTTGAAAGTAAAGCATTGCCTATGAAATACTTGAATTCGAAAATAATGGAGCAGTTCTTTGGAAACGACTAAAAGTATTAGGTGTTGGGAGAAACATAGCCAAGAACGCAGTTAACTATACGCCAGATGAATTGAACATTTTTTTCTGTCAAAGCCATATGATACCAGCCTCCATGAAACTGCAAACAATGAATAATATTGTAGCCTCGGAAATTAACTCTATGTTCTCGTTTTCTCACGTACAGCCTGCCCATGTTTTAAAAGCGATCCAAAGAATTAAATCTAAAGCCACTGGTAAAGATGATATTTCAATAACCATGATTAGGAAAATCCTACCGCATGTACTTAATCCTATCACTGACATTTTTAATTACTCTCTTGCCACAGGTACTTTTCCCACAGTATGGAAACTCGCTAAGGTCCGCCCACTTCCAAAAAAGAACAACGCTGATAATATTGCAGACTATCGTCCTATCAGTGTCCTTCCCGTGCTTTCAAAAATTTTTGAATATATTGTAAATGATCAAATTCGGGAATACTTAACAACAAATAATTTATTGGATACATTTCAATCTGGTTTTCGAAGTAATCATAGCACATGCACTGCACTAGTAAACGTAACGGAGGATATAAGATGGGCTATTGATAACAGAAAACTGACGCTCCTTACTCTACTTGACTATAGTAAGGCATTTCAAACGATTGATTTTGACATATTACTTCAGAAATTATCATTATTGTTTAATTTTTCTGAACCAGTGGTTAAATGGTTTCATTCTTACCTTCACGAACGTAAACAAAGAGTAGTGATCAATCAGGATCACATATCGACATGGCATTGTATCAACAGTGGAGTGCCGCAGGGTAGCGTACTAGGTCCCCTTCTCTTTGCCCTTTACATTAATGATCTCCCTAAAATTCTCACATATTGTAAATATCACATTTACGCTTATGATTTTCAGTTATATGCTTCTTTTCCCCAACAAGATATTAATAATGCGATTGAGAAAATAAATACCGAGTTAAACAAAACCAGTGACTGGTCTACGGCTCATGGGTTAAAATTAAATGAAACAAAATCGCAGTGCATCTTAATTGGCTCCCAAAGAATTCTTTCTTCTATTAATATCTATCAGCTCCCAAATATAAAATTGTCCAATACTGTTATTCCATTCTCTACAACTGTCAAAAATTTGGGAGTCATACTAAATCAACATCTCTCCTGGTCAGATCAAATAAATGGAGTTTGTAAGAGAGCATTTGGTGCCCTGCATACGTTAAATCGACTAAGAAATTTCTTACCAATATCTTTGAAGATCAAACTTGTCAAGGTACTGGTGTTCCCACATCTTGACTATTGCGACTCAGTCTATTCTGATCTAACAGAAAATCAATCAAAGCGCTTGCAAAGAGTCCAAAATGCCTGCATTAGATTTATTTTCAATATAACTTACAGGGAACATCTCACATCTTTTTATAAAAAACTGTCATGGCTGACGGTAGCTGGAAGAAGAAATTTACATAATCTTACCCTATTGTACAAAATACTGACTACGTCAGAACCATCGTATCTAGCCCGTAGATTTTTATATTTATCTGACTTTCATACTAGAAGCACAAGATCACAAGATAATTTCTTGCTCTCCATACCCAGTCACAATTCTGATTCATACTCAAAATCCTTCACAGTAAGTAGTACACGCCTCTGGAACAGTTTACCTCAATTAACACACAACGTTTCCACAGTTGCCAAATTTTAAAAAATCTGTAAATTCCCTTCTCTTAAGTAAAGATAAGGATACTGGTAGAACATGAGGCATCTTCGTTTTACCAGACTATTAATAACCCACATATGAACACACAACCAATAGGTAACCTATGCTAATTTGTACAGCTTATATATTCATACTTCTTTTACCGCTATAGGCAATATGCAATTTAGGTTTTCTCCATGTTATTTTGTTTCCTCTATTGTATGTTATTTTCAATTTTTGTTTTTGAAGTGTTTAACCATTTTTTTATTTTAAGTAGTATATTCTCTTTTTATGTGGTTCAGTACTTTTCTTATTGTAATTGTTAATATTTTCTATATATTGGTGCTTTTTTTTTTAAAAAAAAATACATAATGTATGCACGTGGTTAAGTGCTCGGAGAAGGCTGCAGAGCCTTAACTTCGCCACGTAAAAGAAGTCATAAATAAATTAATAAATAAATAAAAAGGGTACTTTACATTCTCCCCTTGCATATATAAAATGTGTGTCATTTATTAAGTTTGAGTAACGTAAAACTCAATAATACGGGTGATTGTCCCAATAGTTGAAGAGAGAATTTTCAAATTCTTGAACAAACCTAGCAGGTAATTAACATTTACTAGGATTAAATGTGTTTGTTGTTATCCTGATTTTTACTTTCACTTATTTTCAGATATTTCCAATAAAGAAAAGGGCACTTGTTTACCTGGGTGTGATGAAGACAACTTTATGTCAACATTCTATGGTATATATCAGTAAGTATTGAAGTTGCAACATAAAAAGAGACATACGTGTCTCTATATTAGTAATTGTAAGACACTGGAGAAAAATACCTAAATATTAACTGATAGTGTCGAAATTTACTTATATTTTAAGTGGTACAATTAAAGTATATATTTTGATATTCAGTAGTACATTAGTGGTCAAATTGTTGCGCACTCATCAATGGCCACAGAAAACCATGTTCAATTCCCGGAGACTTGTGTGCTCCACATTAAGCTATAAGTTAAGCCTCATTGCTGAACTGTACGATAGAATTCGATCTTTCCGACAAACTAATTAGTCAATGGGCATTTCAGATCTTAGCACGCAAAAAGTTACCTCAATGACAAGCGTTACAGCCTTAGTTCGAATTCTTTTAGAGGTTAAATATTTTATTTATGCTATTATGCATATTACTCACATACTGATTACTTTTGGTCAATAGTGGAGTATTCGGTACTCGTATCCTTTACTTAAAGATAGCAGAAAATGTAGTGCTCATTCTGTTAGATTTGTAGTAGTATACGACTGTCATTAGTGTACTAACATAACAAACTGCTCTCACATTTACATTAATTTCATTTTGCTGTTGTATGACTTTCTAAATGAGTATATTACACCTTACTTCCCGTAACTGTACAATGGCCTAATAAAAGCTAGCAATATCACGGTGTATATGTTTGCTGTATAGCGATCAACGTTAAAATCAGAAATAGTGGAATTCAACTAGTTTCAGTGGATATATTACCTCCATAAATGAATTTTATTCTTAACTGCTAAACTATATATCATAGGCTATTGACAGTGATTCATCTTGTAGTTCTTGAAATTGTATTTCCCGCAAGGGCACATGGACATTTAGGGTAAATACATAAATCGCTTTTTGGTAAGCCGAAGTCTTAAATAATTTTGAAATTACGGACCTGCAATTCACAAAAACTTGTAAGTAGAGTTAGTGATATAGAATTATTCATGAATTATTTTTCATATATGTAGTATGTGATACTCACGGAGAATCAAGGATGAAAAATATTTAACTACTCGCAGAAAAACATTTTTTCTGAAGATAAAACTTTCTACATTATGATTTCTTTGGCAGAAGTTTAATAAACAATTTTTCTCAGATTTATAGAACGCATTTTATGTACGCATTTTCTCCCAAATTTATATGTGCGAAATATATAAATTTCGCAAAATTTATATATGCGAATTTTATATATACGAAATGTATGTATTCATCATCTCTGTATACGCTGAATACTTAAAAGTATTATTGAAATTTTTAAAACTGTTCCCATTTCAACTTATTTGCGATACTACTAGGTCTGTGTTTTATATTTTGAACATCTATTTCTAAATATAATTAGCTTTTATGTATTGTAAATCTAAGTTACTGTACAGTAACCACCTCGTTCACTAATTTTATAGTTTTATTCTGTCGGGTATTTCATCCCAGTCTCTATAACTACTCTGGTTGAATGAAATATGTAGAGATCATGTAGACCCACAAATTCCAACCAGTCAGCTGAAACTCGTGCAGACTAAGAATAGCTTATTTCAAAAGATTATGTGTTTTCGTTTCAAAGTAAGTAATAAATGACCATTAATTGAAATGTATTTAAGATATTTATATAATAACTTATGTGCAAGTTATAATTGCAAATCAGCAATAACAGTGAGTACAAATATGATTTTTCATTGTCTAATCTGTTTTCCAATTCTTTTTAGATATGAGTTTCCTTCGATTACGTTTTCCATGCCAGTGTTTCCGAAGATGAGATTTAAGCAAAATATAATCTTCGGGAAACTTGAAATGCTAGGTACGTGCTTCTAGGAAATAGATAGATTTATTTTATTGCTAAGAAATTTCACATTTTCTGCACTAAAGTAAATTAATTTTATCAGATATTTGCCATTGAATACTTTTTTCGAAATTTAGATAGTACTAAGTGTGGTATCCCATAAACCAAAATCTAAGCGAGTAGCTGGTCATCTGTAGTGATGTGAGGTGGATAATTTTCCGCTATATTTTTCCGAAAAATTTTCCGCTATATTTTTCCTGAAAATTTTCCGTTCTATAAAATGTCAGTAATCAAATAACAATTCCTCAGCAATCATAAAATTGTTTGAATTCATGTACAGAAATGTAAAAAAGTGAAAGATCGTTTAAAGAATCTGAAAATTTTCATGGCTCAGAGAACTTTCAGTAGTATGTGAAACAAGTTAAACAATTTTTCATGAATCGAAATATTTTCTGTCTTATATGGAAAAATTAAAGAACTTTTTATGAGTCGGAATGTTTTCATCTTTTAGAAGCAAAAAGTGAAACAACTTTTTGTGAATCGGAAAGGTTTATTGCTCTGTAGAAACAAGTGAATGGAATTTTCATAAATCGGAAAATTTTCATCACTATGTGGAAAAGTTATGAAGTGTGAAGTGGAAAAAACTTTTCATAAGCTGGACAATTTTGGATATTATGTATAGTGATGTTAAGTGGAAAATTTTCTACTATACAGTACTTAACTGTACATTCAGCTACAAAATTGAATTTCTGTAGAGAAAAGTTAGTTACCAACAAATTATAATTTTCCAATTAGCTTTCTGGAACCGGAAAATTTTGTAATATTTCAAGTTGGGAAGCAAAACTTTTACACAGTGTTTCTCTCTCTCTCTTCATCTGCGAGCTCCTTCGTTGCTAAGCAGTTAGCATACGCGCATTTGGCATGGAAGACCTGGCTTCGATTTCCAGCGGGAGCTCAGGTAGTTCGGATTTCACGTTAATCAGTTGGTCCCGTCTTATATAGTCTCGCTGCTGAAAGGAACGTTAAATTCAAAATCAACTCAATTCAACTCCTCTCTCTCTCTCTCTCTCTCTCTCTCTCTCTCTCTCTCTCTCTCTCTCTGTGTGTGTGTGTATGCAAAGTGCAGAGAGCATGAGTTCGTAGAGTACAAATATCCAATTCCATTATTTAAAATTTCAATTATTAAAAGAGATGAATATTTTCCGCTTCATAAAAACATACTCCACTTATTACTACATCGTTGTTTAGCCGTAGAATTTATTGGTAATAAGAATTGTCTTACAAAATTTCATGAAGTGAAAATGTAACCATTCATTTTAAAAATGTATCAAAAGCTTCACTGCATTCTTCCCTCAGAATCCACCTTTGATCTTACAATATTAGATTTCGTCAGTTTAATACGCATAAGACGGTTTTCTAATATCTTTACTACTTATATAGATTTATATTCTACAACATTTATAAATAAGTAGATATAATAGAGAGAGAGAGCGAGAGCGAGAGAGAGAGAGAGAGAGAGAGAGAGAGAGAGAGAGAGAGAGAGAAACTAGAAACTTCACAACTAGAAAATTTTCTGGTTCCCTTAATCTAATTGGAAAATTATAATTTGTTGCTGTCTAATATTCCTCTACAGGAATTGTATATCTTAATGCGCAGCTAAATATAGTGAAAAATTTTCCACCTAACATCACTATACATAATATCTAAAACTGTCCGGATTATGAAAAGTGTTTTCACTTGTTTCTACAACGTGATGAAAATATTCCGATTCATGAAAATTCCATACATTTATTCCTACAGAGCAATAAACTTTTCGATTTACAAAAAGTTGTTTCATTTTTTTGCTTCAAAATGATGAAAATATTGCGACTCATAAAAAAGTTCTTCAATCTTTCCATAAGATACACAAAATATTTCGATTTATGAAACATTGTTTCACTTGTTCCTACAAAGTACTGAAAATTGTCTGAGGCATTAAAATTTTCAAATTCTTTAAACGATCTTTCACTTTTTAACATTTCTATACATGAATTCAATCAATTTTATGAATACTTAGGAACTGTTACTTGATCACTGATATTTGTTAAGAACGGACAATTTTCCGGAAAAATATAGAAGAAAATTTTCCACCTCACATCACGGCTAAACAACGATAGAGTATATAGGAATAAGTGGAGTATGTTTCTATGAATCGGAAAATTTTCCGTTTCAAAATTTTCCGGAAACTTTTCATCGCTGTACAGGACAGGCAATTCTTCAATTCATGAAAAAATGTTTCACTTCTTCCTACATAGTACTGAAAATTGTCTGAGCCATTACAATTTTCAGATTCTTTCAACGATCTCTCAATTTTCAACATTTCTATACACAAATTCAATCAATTTTATGAATACTGAGGAACTGTTACTTGATCACTGATATTTGTTAAGAACGGAAAATTTTCCGAAAAAAATATAGAAGAAATTTTTTCACCTCACATCACTGCTAAACAATAATGTAGGAAAATGTGGAGTATGATTTTATGAATCTGAAACGTTTCCGTTTCGAAATTTTCCGGAAAATTTTCATCAGTGTACAGGACAGACAATTCTTCGATTCATGAAAAATTGTTTCACTTGTTCCTATATAGCATTGAAAATTGTCTGAGCCATGAAAATTTTCAGATTCCTTAAACAACTTTTCACTTTTTAACATTTCTATACATGAATTTAATCAATTTATGAATACTGTGGAATTGTTACTTGATCACTGATATTAGTTAAGAATGGAAAATTTTCCGGAAAAATATAGAATAAAATTTTCCACCTCACATCACGGCTATACAACAATATAGAAATAAGTGGAATATCTTTTTATAAATCGGAAAAATTCTCATCACTGGTCATCTGTCTTAAAAATATTGTGTAATCTTCAACCCAGTAATGTGTTTGAAAGATATGTTGAATACTGATCCTTATCCAACTTACCATAAGCAGGGACGAAATGATTAGATATGCATGGCCCATGATCTATATTATTTTAGAAAAGAATTTCAAGAAAATAGCGTAACAAGGAGTAATTTGCTTTTTCATAAAGTGCGGAAAGGTACGACAGAATCTTTGGAATTTCCAAGTGATGAACAGTGCTAAGTAATCCTCATAATAAAAATAAAATGAATAAATGAGCCATAAAGAAAAAAATATATTCGTACCTTATTATATGAAAAAATCGAACAACATAATGAGCACCCAAGTTATTGTGGGAGAGTACGCGCTGCCAATTCAACGCTTGAAGACAAGAATACTAATGACTGTGAAAGTGCCTGGTCCACGTAAAACGGTGACCAAATGTGAAATAGTTTCATGGTAAGAGACGTGAAACGAGTGTGTCTAAGATACAATTCCTGTTCTAAAAGACACATCAATTTACTGGAAAGCTGTGCATACTATGTTTCATCAGGAGAAAATGTAAACATTTCTCATTCGGGGCAAATAAGACGTTTAAACCATTCAGACGTTACGTCTTTGTTTTATTATGGAAAGATCACGCACGGCCCTATTGGACTTTGCTGAGACCAAAATTAAATAAAACTATTTTGTTGAAGTATTCTTCATTTTCGTATTATATTAATTTTTCACACATTTCTAGTATACTAAATACCTTAGTTAGTTTTCATACAAAGTATATGTCATTAGTACTTAGCAATGTTACATGACGAGAAACAAGTATTTTCTGCCATTTGTAGTACTGAAATGATATTCAGCAATTATAAAATGGTTATATTCGAGATCGTATTCATTTATATTACGAAGCTAAACACTTGAATCAACAAAATTACAATTAACGAGCATATAGCTAAAAATATACGCACATAAAATTGGTTATGTTATTTGAAAAGAAAGTAAATGTTGTCATAATTTATTGTTACCATTCTCTTAGTAAACTACGAACAACCAAAAGCAAGTGATAGGTCGCGACGGTTCAGTGGTAAAGTAGTTACTTCTGACGCGCGTGATCTCTGCTTCGAAACCAACTTTCGTCAAATGAACTTTTTAGTGAATAAATACCATTCTCATGAGCTTAATCAGGATACTCCCGTTCCCTCCTACTTTTTTTCATTCTATCAGTATCATTCATCTCAACATCACCGTCCTTTTAGTTTGGTATATAATCGTAGAATGTAAAGAAAATTAATGTACACTACACCCAATTCAAACACACTATGCCGATGAGCCTCAGCTTGGACTTAAATGTCATCAATAGTCACACTATTCTTTACAGTAACCCAGAGAACCATGGATTGTACACTAATATCAGTCGTTTTGCACTAGTATTACACATCATTCCTAACTCATATGTCTTGCGGTATCTTAGTATCACAGTATTAATTTTTCGACTTGAAAGTAATATGTTGACGATATTTGATTAATTTTGCTCCAGACGCTCCGTACGTATGCTGGAATAAACGATCATACACACACACGTCGAAATATCTATAGTTGTGTGAGCTACGCCGTAGGCACTGTCACTGTAAATTCCCAATCCAGGTGACATGCTTCTTTATGCATCAGCTATGGACTAAATCTAATCGTGATTGCAATATAATACTGTGACACTCAGGTTATGCAATCGACACTAACCTCAGTAATTCGAAAGACTTCAATACTTACCCCCTTGCCCTAATGACGATGGAGACTGAAATTGGACATTAACGCCATCGGGAATGTATTAATCTAAACGGCATGGAGAAGTGTGGATTCGCCACTACGTTTGGACGTTTTTGGTTATTATTAAAACTCCTTATCACCAAAGGGAGTTAAAAATAGACTTAAATAGTATTGTGAGTGCCGGCAAAGAACTTACAAAAACAATGAATTCGGTACTGATATATGTCTTTTAATAATTATTTTTTTCATATCACCATTTATACCCACTACACCCACACCGGTTGTACTAGTAGACCTGAAACTAGATATAAACGAAATCGAAAGTGTTGAAATTATGAATTCAGATTCTATGAATTCTACACTAATATCGGTCGTGTTCCTACGTTTTAAGTGAGTAAGATTCACTTTCTTTAGCTGTGCGTTTCGTTTTGTGTTCCACGTTCACCTTGAAGAATACTAATTGGGTTTTAGTTTGAATTTAAACGGCGTTGAAAGTGTTACTCTTCGTCTGTGTGAGTCCGAAAAGTACGGATTTAACACTAATATCGGCCACATTAGATTCTTTCTATATGCCATTCCCTCTTCTTTCTATAGATGTTCTACAAGATCTTACCTTCCCTGGTGGCTAAACTAACAATACAGGGGTACGGGTAATGTCACCAACCAGTACATATACCACACAAACTATTTATTCGACAGGAATACTGGTCGTTGTCGATCATTTTTATGGGTATGTGCACTCTATTCACTTTATGTTTTCCAGGGATTTTACCCCAATAACATTCTTTTCGCGACTATAAGTTATATATGCAGGAAGTTTACTTAAAATTTCTTCACACATACAAATTTATCCTGAACACACACAAATACACACATCCACAACAGATTATTCACCACATAGAAATAACTTAGAAGGTTCATATAGATCTTGCCAGAAGTGCATAATTTCAAAGCTAGGACAATAAAAAAAGCATAGCAATCGAAATTTGTGAGCGAATATCTCCAAAACTATTAGCCACTGAGATGAAGCGGTATGTTATCATCATAGCACTGTAATCTACTATATCCAAAAATCATTATTCTGAGCGTGTTGGGGCAACGGAGTCCTCCACAGGAAGTGAAAAGTCCTGTATATTCCGTTTGCAAACATTTGATCAACTCATGACACATGGATCGGCGTGCCAACAAGGAAAAAGCAGTTGCTGTTACACTATCGATATTTTGAATAGCATCAAGATATCACTGGATTCCTCCTGTGTTGTAGGTGGTTGCATAACTGCAGCAGGAACTGAACGTAGTGATAAAATGAAATTAAATAAAATAATTATATCTGGAGATTCATGACATATAATAATGGCCTGTGTGCTAAAGGACAAATACATTAGTAGTACGTAATGATTTTGGAAGAGTTGGAAGATCGAAAAAGTCCCGCAAAAATCGAAAAAGTAAAGTAGATACAATGTTGTTCGTCAGAAATTCATTTTGTCGTGGATTTAAAGTGGGACCCCATGACATATAGGTGCACACTATCACTAAATTAGCATGTAACCCTTTTAGTCGTCTTACGTACGAACAACAAATTATTGACAACGTATGGGAGGTGCGACCCATAAAAGCGGCAACACTGGTTATGTAACAAAAGAAGAGAAAATCGTGTTAAGAAGGTAGATATTTCGAGAAGAATTGGTATTTTATTCTCTCAAATTAATTTGAAAAAGTAATATTACATAGTGTTACCTCTTGGGGTGAAGGGGCGGATTATTAAAGGAATATGGAAAGAGTTGAGGTAATGAGAATGTTAGGCAATAGATGAACCACGAGAAAACCCACCGATACTTCAGGACAGTTATATATAAATATCGGTGACCAACATGAAAATTTCCTTGGCCACGTAGGTCACTTTTTAGGTAGTGATATAAAAAGGAAATACGACATTGCTAGACAGTAACAATGGTGAAAGTGCCATGATGGAAATCAGCACTTGTACAGTATCACGGTAAAACACACGAACATGTAAGAGAACAATAGTGCACTGTATATTAAATGTAATTCCTGTCCGTTCACCTCCCCTTTTTCTTTGAAGTATGAACGTATGAGATGTAACAGAGGCAGATTTCAGATCTAGTGGCTTACCTCCACGTTTTCAGTACGCGCACGTAAGCGCTTTGGCCGATCGACCTCTTTCATGGACCGGTTCCACTACATGGGGACCGTGTTTCCTCGATCTGAAAGAGGGTCTTCGTACAGACAGTACACCGTCAAGATTCGTCCCATAAACTTGATGACTTAGCGTGTAAGTCCTTTTATTAAGGGAGAGCAATACGGCCACTGCGCGGCAGTACCCAGGTTTCATTTACCAGTTACATACTGGTTGAAGCAGACTGATAGTGAGCCAGTCCTCCTATACTCTGCAGGTATGGTGCTCGAGCTTTTAAAGGCGAGCTCACCTCCCCCATGCTCACCATTATCCATGTTCCTGGGATTGGCTAGGACGAGGTACGAAACCCCACGGTATGACCAGACCCGGCAGAGACAATCGTAATCCGGGAGCTTCAGGTATGCCCAAGAGCGCTTATTCATTCCCGGCTCTGCATACCTCTAACATGCTACTAGGAATCTCCTTCTCATGTAGAGGTACAAGGCAAACGTCTAGATTCTCCTGTATCTCATTTCGGATCCAATGGTACGTGTTAAGTCACCATTTGAGTTTGGTTCTAGCCTATATCCTACATAGTTTCCATCCTTTCACCGGGATCAACCGTTACCCAGAATCCTGGCATAGTCAGTTTTCCTCAGGTTCTGTTCAGTCCCCTGCACGTAGGAATCTGAAACTCCTCTATAGGTTGTCCGAGCAATACGGGCTTCCTCTAAGTACGATAGAGGTACACCGTACATTAAAAGAGCCAATGACTGATGTACACAATCTGCCCAAGACAGACAATGCCATTTGGGAAGTGTGTCTCTCCTGGCAGGCCTACTAAACAATAGGAGGGTACCTATCTTTTAGGTGTCTAGGTACCATGTGCACGTCGTAGCTAGCCCACATCCCGACACAATGGTACTTGCAAATCACCTTAAGGAGGGACCACTACTCCTTCCTCTGGTAGGGTCGTCAACCAATACGAAACTTCCTCTACATCACCAGACCTAATGGCTGATATAGACTGTCTAAACTTAAAAGACAATGACCATTTGGGAACGGCGGCTCACGTGGGAGGATTATGAATACTGCACCCACTTGAAGACAACCAGCATGCAGCAACACTACCTCAGCGCTCCTGTGGCACGTGTGCGTTAGGATACTTAGTATGACATCCAGAACCCAAGATCACGCACAGCATGTTCTTTGAGGCAGTACCTACATCATCTTCCCGGTAGGGCCTTGGATCCGCCCTTTGGGAACACCAACTACCTATTTTTTCATACATGTTCAGGTACTACATAGCCTTATCTCCCGGACCCAAGGCCAAGGCTTAGTTGTCCTAATAGCCGAAGTCTCACCTTAGGCGATAGATTGTTGATACCAACTCATGGCTAATAATACGTTGTCAGCTCTTAGCACGGGATAGACAAGAGTCAAACGTGCCTCCACTTTGCTTCTTAAATCCTATCTCTCCGTGAAGGTTAACCAGGTCACTACAAGGCATGTGGCCAGGCAGAACGAAGGGCTTAGGACCGGCCATGGCGGAATTTGTAACAGAGCGAATGAAAACAAATTCCAGGTAAATTGAAACTCATTCTTTACGGGTGAACTCATATTGATCACAACAGAATAATATCACGCGCCGCCTTGTAAGCTAGAGATCCCGGTTGGCATTTCTAGGATTTACAGAAGTTTCCAAATCCACGGTAACTTCACCTTATTTTTGTTGTATCGGTACTGAGAAATGTCACTAGACTTTAACATATCGAGTGCAATACGAAACTTGCTTGTACTTAGAGCTGGTCTACGACGGTAAACAATCAAAAAGTACAGGTTTTGTGGCAAACAAGAGGAACCATTAATCGTAGTCTATAACCGTATACAAACGACATGTAAATGAAGTCAAAGGTAAGCTTTTACAATTCATATTTCAGTAAATGCGATGAGTTAGCAAACGATTGGACAGAAGGTATATTTAATTCCCATGCATATTCGGACGTAGCGTTTGCCCAAATCATACAAAACATAGCTTGAATTAATGCGTTAATAATAAGTCTATCTAGAAACCAGATGATATCGTTGTGTCAACTAAGCTTGATTATATAACAATAAAACAGTAAATAATAATAGCAACGAGAATATTACCACATATGTAAGAAATAGCTCCTCTAGAGAATTTCCTAAAACCAACATATTCTGACGTCATAACAGGCATTACATTGGAGCGCAGTGAGTCCTTAACACATTTTTACATACGTAGTGCCTCTTTGATTCTTTGACTAGCAGCCACTTTGCCCTATCCATTGTTCTGAATATGTTTGATTCAGGTAATCCTGAGAAATAAGACGTGGTTTGTCATGTTTGAACCAAATCCACTGACAAAGTTCTAGCAGAATCTCCTTCAAGAATTCTGGTAAAATGTTTGTTCCTTAATAAGGATAATAGTACCTATCTATTCGAGCAGGCAAAAAATTTGCACCAATGATGTAATCTCTCAAAATACTGCCCAGATATTCACCGTCAACGTGTATTGCTGAGCGATGTGGATTATGGGGTGTGGATGTTCCATGTCCCCTACGGGAATATTTCCGCTGTCAAACCAATATATTTGTAAAGCACCCTTCATTACTAGTGAATATCTGCGCTCGAAATGCAGGACTATGTTCACACATCCGATGAAGCCACTTACAGACGTTCACATGTGGACCGTGATCCTTGTCTGACAGAAGATGTTCTTCTCGTAAATGATACGCAATTAGTTGATGTTATTATAAGATTTTCCACAAATTGGCTTCATTTGTTCCTTAGACACGCCCAAGAGTTCTCCCGCTTACTGACGCCTCTTGCCCTGCTGATTGTAATACATCATCTTTCAAATCAAGTGTACTGAGAGTCCGCGAAACACAACTGTCGCGCATATCAGATATCAGTTCCGTGTAGCCTCTCAAAGACACGCAAACAAGAAATGAAGAGGTTTTTGTAAGAGGGTATCTTACTTGATATGATCGTTATGCCGCTCACGATCTTCACCATACACGAAAACTATATATGCTAGTGCCTCAATTTGGTACTTGGAAATTTTGATTTTACCACTCGGTAGATCCGATTTGTTTGAATAATATGTTGAGTCATCACTACGGAGAGACAGGGTTTCCAAAAGCGAACGCAGCAGAAAACAACTTGCTGCTCGCATCTCGACGATATTGGTCACATAAATCCAATACCATACAATGCTTATTACTCTTGTACGTTACATAAATATAGCAGTGCGTCATTTGGGTTAGGGCAAGAAACAACTGCCTCCTTATGAGTTTATAAAATTTACATACTTTACATCAGTTATCTATAAAATGTAATAATCACAAACGTGAAAGACATGAAGCTGAGATGAATTGCCGCCCTCAACCAAAATAGGACATGAAGCCGTTGCACGATAATCAGAAAAGTAGGGGCGTGACAGACAACAAAATTACCCCACTTTACTTTGACATACTCCATCTGGCTGTATGTACGTTTATGTGTTTGTTTTTACATGTTGCGACAACGGTGTGTTTATTTTATAATTTAATGTATTTATTTATACATATAATCATACCTTGAGGAATTTATTATCACACACCAACGGGGTTTGACATAAACGGGGAACTAACTCACGATCTTATTTTTAAAGGTTTCTCGTTCTACTGCGGGGCTAACATGAACACCAAAACCAACCTCCTTCTGAAGAAATAAAACTTAATTTTCCAGAAAATGACTTTAGCGTTCTTTGCAAATGCATCTATTTCTTCTAATCCTTTTTAATTTCTTACGGATGTAAGAACTATGATTTCTGGCTTTTGTTTCTTTGCAAATTATCTTTTATGTATGAAAATGTAGGTGACAAAACTAGAATGTGATCAAGTGAATATATAATTTTGAAATGGTGAATCGTTTGGTATTTCAATGAATATGACGTTCTACTATGCTGAATAACAATTCAACTTGTCTTATTACACTTAAGTGAATTATGCACACTTTTCCCCAATGCGAACTTTTTTTTGGGGGGGGGGATTGAAACCTGGCATCTTTCTTTACTCATGCCGAATATACCTGAAGTTTTAATTATAAAAATGTTAGCTGAAAAAATCATAATCAATGCACTCATTTTTTGGAATAGGGTGTACCTTACCAAATTTGTTGAAGTCGAATGAACATGCAGGGATTTACTTTCTAAATGCAGAGCGAAACGTATGTATTGAAAACTCATGTCATGGAATGAGCCCGAATATCTTACACAGACTGAAAACAACGAGCCATATTCCCTGTCTCTGCATGTTGTTGCTACATACCACAAGTGGGTATGAGCTAGGGAATAGTACTAATAATAATTAACAATCAGGGATAAACAAAATGTGGCACAGGGTTATACGGATACTTAGATGAAGGGTAAAACTAGAACGTATGAACTACATTTCTTGCGTTACCACAGAAAGGATAGTATGTTTCTTTGTAGATTTTTCCAGAGGATGAATAATGGCGCCCTTCCTATAAACCGAGTTGGAATCCTTCATTATGCAGTGGAAACACCCTAGGTCAACCTCGTCTCAAGAGGCACAAGTACAATTTTTGAGCTACTAAAGTTATGGTCTAGATGTGTTGTAATTCCCGCGTATCCTTCTTGCTCGATTTGACTACATGCCAATCATCCATACCAAGTTTCAGAAGGCCTAGGTTTATCACGTCGAGTGCCAACGTGCCATACAATAACACTGGACTTGATGTATTGCCAGACAGATTTCGGCAGTTCCAATCGGGGATGTTGCATGATGCACATCAGGAATGTATTAATTTCCTTTTATGAGCATTTTAGGGGTGTATTCGTTCTCTTTTATGACCACTTTTTCCACCCCTTATTTTACCATAGCAGGGAATACATAAGACTACGAAACATAGCAGGGGTGTATTCATTCCCTTTTCAACCCCTATTTTAACTATAAACATAGCAGACAATGAATACCTATGTAACATAGCTAACGGGGTGTACATAAGACTACGAACATACAACTGTATTCGTTCAACCCCTATTTGAACATAGCAGATAATACATAAGACTACGAACTTTTCCCACCCCTTATTTTACCATAGCAGAAAATACATGGAGACTACGAACACATAGTAGAGGAGATAATCTTTTATGAGTACATTTTAAGAAATGGACCCGTATGATCACTTTTCCACCCCTTTTTAAACATAGCAGATAACACATAAGACTATATAATATAGCACGGTTTCTATAAACTTAAGTTAAAATCGAATATTTGACGTTACTCTATTCTACTTGAATAATTTTTCTCTGTAACCAATGGCAGCTCATATGGGTTAAATCTTACGTTCAATTATATAGTTGGTGGCCGGGAAACTTTGGACTTAATTTACGAAACGCACGTACATTAACGATATAACTGTGTGCCAGGCAACGACGGTAGACACAATTAAAATTTATTTAGCAATGTGACTTATTTAAAACGGGATATTTTTTCTGTTGGTACAAGATATTCGGATTTAAAAATTTGCCCTTCTTCGTTTATTTTGAATGGTATACAGAAAGTACAAAAACATAGTAATATGACTCTCCTCCTTGTACAAAAAATGGATTGGAAAACCTTAATATGGCCCTTTCTCTGGCTGATACAAAAATATATGAAATAGTACAACATCTAGCACCAGAACTAAATAGACCACCCAAATTATTCCCTTCCTGGTTGGTAGTTTGGTTGGTAGTTTTGTTTTCTTCCTGGTTGGTAGAAAATTGAATAATCCACTCATATTCCTTCGTTTATTTGAATACCTAAAATGATCCTGAAATGCTCAGTTAGTTAAAATGAACCTTCTTCACTTTTCTCTGCTTGCTACAAAATTGAATATGTCACTCAAATTTATTCATTCGTTAATTTCAATAGTACAATAGTACTTCACTTTTTTCAGTTGGTACAAAAGGAAATAGTCCACTTAGAATTTATTCATTCTTCATTTTTTCTGGTTGGTATAAACCTAAATACTCCATCCAAATTTAGTTTTTCGTTTGTTTGAATGACACAAAAGTACAGAAATTCTGAGCTGGTTAAAATGGTCTTCCTTTGCTTTTTCTGGTTAGTACAATTTTATTCTTTCTTTTATTTGAGTAGTACAAAATGGTATAAAATACTCAGCTTGTTAAAATGACCCTTCTTCGGTTTCTTGTTTATTTGAATACTACTCAGCTGGTTAAAATGACATTTCAGCGGGTACAAAGAACCTAAACAAAACGTATATAAATTCTAAGCTAGTTAAAATGGTCTTTTTTCGCTTATTCTGGTGAGTACAATTTTATTCTTTCATTTATTTGAGTAGAACAAAATGGTATAAAATACTCAGCTAGCTAAAATCCTTCTTCTTTGTTTGGTATTAAAAAGTAGAAAACCCAAATTTGTTCTTTCGTTCATTGGGCTAGTACAAAGGTACATAAATTCTGAGTTAGCTAAGTTGAACCTTCTTCGATTTTTCTAGTTAGTACAAAAAACAGGCCACTCAAATTTATCCTTTCGTTTGTTTAAATAGTAGAAAAAGGTACAGAATTTCTCAGTTAGTAAAATGGGCCTTCTTCCGTTTTTTTTTCTGGTTGCTACTAAATTTAATAGCTCACTCATGTTTATGCCTTCGTTTATTAGACTAGTTTAAAATGATATAAAATTCGGAGCTAGTTAACATGGTCCTTTTTTTGCTTTTCTCTGCTTAATAAAAATTTATTCCTTTGTTTGTTGAAATAGTACAAATTGGTATAAAATACTCAGCTAGTTAAGATGATCCTGCTTCGGTTTTTCTCTGGTTATTACAAAATTAAATAGCTCACTCAAATGCATTACTTCGTTTAGTTGAGTAGTTTTAAATGATATAAAATTTTGAGTTAATTAAAATGATTCTTTTGAGAGTTGACACAAATTATAAATCACTCAAATTTATTCCTTTGGTTATTTGAATACTCCAAAATGGTACAATATTCTTAGTTTGTTAAAATGGTATTTCTTTGTTTTTTCTCGGTGGTACAAATCTTAATACTTCATTTCTTATTTGAGTAGTAAAATTATATAATACAGTCCTTTTTCGCCTTTTTAGGTTGGTACAAAACTAAAATTTAACCCAGGTATAAACTTCTAAGCCAGTTAAAATGGCATTTCTCATTGGTACAAAATTGAATAGGTCACTTAAATTTATTCTTTCGTATATTTAAATACTATAAAATGATATAAAATATTCACTTTGTTTCGTTGGTATAAAAAGAAGAACATCGAAATTATTCTTTCGTTCACTCGAATAGCACGAAAAGGTACAGAAGTTATCAACTTGTTAAAATGATCCTTCTTCGGTTTTTTCTAATTGATACAAAAATAGAACATTCAAATATGTTCTTTTGTTTATTTGAGTAGTACAAAAGGTACATAAATTCTGAAATTCTTAAAATTGTTAACATTGCCATTTTTCCTTTGTTTAAACAGAACATAATGATATAAAACTCTAAGGTAGTTGATGTGGCTCTTCTTCACTTTTCCAGTTGGTAAGAAAGAGAATAGACCTCCCAAATTCTATTCATTCTTCACTTCTTTTTCTGGTTGGCACAAAACTAAATAATCTATCAAAATTTATTCCTTCGTTCATTTGAATGGCATAAAAAGGTACAAAATTCTTACTTAGTTAAAATGCTATTTCTTTGCTTTTCCTCGGTGTACAAATTTATTCCTATGTTTATTTAAATAGTACAAAATGTTAGCTAACACTCAGCTAGATAACATAGTCCTCTTTCGGTTTTTTTTTCTAGTTGGTACAAAACTGAATACTTCATTCCAATTTATTCCTTCGTTTATTGGAGTAGTACAAAATGGTATAAAAGTCTCAGTTAGTTAAAATGGTCCTTCTTCGCTTTTCCTGGTTAGTATAAATTTATTGATTCTCTTAATTAAAATGGGCCTTTCTCCCTTTTCTTAGCTTAGTACAAATTTATTCCCTCGTTTATTTGAGTACGAAAAATTCTAAGCTAGTTAAAATGGCATTCCCCGTTGGTACAATTTTGAATAGGTCACTCGAATTTATCTCTTTTTTGTTTAAATCGTACAAGAATATATGCCATTTTAACTAGCTGAGAATTTTATATTTTTGGTTTCCTTCTTGTTAGTACAGTAGCAAATAAGCCACTAAAATTTATTCATTCTTCACTTTTTTCTGCTTGGTACAAAACTGAATAGGTCACACAAATTTATCCGACGCGGTGTTTCCAAGTTATTAAGGCTTAAATATTTGACCTTTGACATCAATGGTCAGTACTTTTTAAACATGTACTAGTTGAGACCTATTACTAAATTTGGAAACATCACCTCAATACGTTGTTCCGTTTAAGAGTTATTCGGGTTTAAATATTTGACCTTTGACCTCGATGGTCATTATTTTTGGAACTTGTAGTAGTTGATGACCAATTACTAAATACGGAAACACCATCTCAATATGTGGCTTCGTTTACAAGTTATTAGGTTTTAAGTATTTTTACCTTTGACCTCGATATCCATTATTTTTGGAACTTGTAGTAGTTGACGACCAATTACCAAATGTGGAAACACCATCTCCATATGTGACTCCGTTTCCGAGTTATTACTTCTTAAGTATTTTGACCTTTGACCTCGATGGTCGACACTTTTGGGACATGTGGTCTTTGATGACCTATTACTAAATGTGGCTCCGTTTACGAGTTTGACCTTTGTTCACGATGGTCAGTAGTTTGGGGACATGCTTGTGTCATTTCTGTTATGTCAAATTAGAGGTTGGGGACGAAATCTGTGCTACGTTAAAATAGGGGGTTGAACGAATACAGCCCTGCTATGTTATATAGTTGTGTGTTCGTAATCTTATGTACTCTCTGTGACATTTGACTTTCCTATGTTACATAGGTATTCATTGTCCACTATGTTGAAAAAATGCTCATAATAGGGAATGAATCTTATGTATTCTCTGCTCTGCTATGTAATTTCTGCTATGTTAAAATAGGTGTTGGAAAATAAGCTCAAAAAGAGAACGATTACACCCCTTAAAGAGTGCTCATAAAAGAGAATGAATACACCCCTAAACGAATACATCTCTGCTATGTTCTATTAGGGGTGGAACGAATTTGCTATGTTCGTAGTCTTTTCTTAGGGCTGGAAAAAGGGGTCATCAGAAAGAATGAATACACCCCTTAAATGGCTATCTGTAGACCGTGGGTGGACGGTTCAAAGTGTTCGATTGTAATGTTTGCTATAATGGTCTCATTGTCTGCTATTTCTGTTATGTTAAAATAGAGGTTGGAACGAGTACACCCGTGCTATGTTACATAGTCTTATTTATTATCTGCTATATTCAAATAGGGGTGGCAAAAAGTGATCATACGAGTCCCCCTCTTAAAATTTACTCATAAAAGATTATCTGCTCTACTATGTGTTCGTAGTCTCCATGTATTCTCTGCTATGGTAACATAAGGGGTGGAAAAAGTACGTAGTCTTATGTATCATCTGCTCTGCTATGTGTTCGTATTCTCTGCTAATGGGTGGAAAAAGTGATCATAAAAGGGATCGAGTCCACCCCTTAAAATGTACTCATAAAAGAGAATGAGTACACCCCCTAAAAAGTGCTCATAAAAGGGAACAAATACACCCCTAAAATTGAGGTCGTAAAAGAGCGTGGGTGGACGGTTCAAGGTGCTCGATTTCTCATATCCCCCTGTGTCCCTCGGCATAGTGTGTCAGGTGACACTGGGAAATTCATTGTCTGCTTCAGGCGGGACTGAGAACGTGGGTAAAGGGTCAGTGGCGCAGAACACTTGTATTTCTACTACTGAGGGAGTTTAATTTGACCCAACGGATTATCATCTGTTATTCCTACATATGTAAACGTTACAGAAGTATTCAAATGTAGAAACGTAAAAAGGTATAAAAATGTTAAATTACAAATATGAAGAAAGAATAACATCGGTGATCTGATGTTCTGTGATCAAAGGGAAATTCTGATTATCAATTACATAAGTATTTTTCACGTATTTATCAGATATTAAATATTGTTAGGTTTTTTCATTTTATGATACCATTTGTTGTATGGTACGATTATTAAGTACAATAACGATAAAGGATACCGAGGAAATAGCTAAATAACTTTTCACAAATTGGAAAATTACACACCTACCCACCCACACGCGTACACATATTATCACGTGTGTGTGTGTGTGTGTGTGTGTGTAACTATGTGCGTAACTTATACAAAACAATCAATACCTTCAATAATTTCGAATACATGCTATACTATGGAGCTAAATTTGACAAGTGGTGGGATTGAGGTTTTTACTTCGGTGCTTGACTGCTAGCTGTACTGTATTGCAACTTATAGGAATAACCCGACAGTTTATATACTTGCTGAACTATTGTCGTTTTGTGATTAACTGGATGATGTTGCTACCGAATATCCAATCCGATAATTTTGTTTTACTGTATATACAGGCAATAGAATAAAATCTTACAGAGTTCCGTAAATGTAAATGAAATAATGGGTATTACTTATCCGAGAATAGTAATTTATGATTCAATAATCTTATTAGATATTTTTATCATCATGATTGTGGATTTAAGGAATATGTTCGAACTTTCGTTTTACTATTACTTTCCAAAATGTATTCCTTGCATTTTATTGCTCTTTTTATTTATAATATAGCACTTAATATGGAATATAATGTTCAATTACTCACTTGAACGCTCTGGAAAATAAACGTTTAATTACTATTTTTTCAGTTTAAACTATTACTTCCTTTTAAATAAAGGAAATAATATAATTTTATTTGTTTCAGTATCATTTGGTGGAACGGGCTCTCTATTCTTCGGAGGAAGCCTAATCTCGGTTGCTGAAATTATTTACCTGATTATTATGAATAGTTTGAAGTTGATTTTCCCTCGCTTAAGGTCAAAAGGACATGACTTAAGGAAAAATAGAAAACTCAGTGGTAAAATTGCTCCACTGTATCTCTACCCTCTTGAGTTCAGAAGGAATCGTATGCGCTATATATCTAATGACATTCAGTGTGCCGTGAAACAAAGGTAAATTCTAATTTCCTAACCATGAAATTCGTTTTATGGAACATAATTTGAAATGTTAATTTTAGTTATTGTGCAGAGATAATTTTATGTATATTAACAACATTAACGCTAAATAAAAATGTAATGATTTAATAAAACAAACATAAATCTCCCGAGAAATATATTTTTTGTTTTTGATTTTGTATGACCGCAAAAAATAGCTTAGAAGTCTTACTATTATTTATGTACATAATTTGAATAAAATGAATCACCACTTTCAGCGGGTTTGGATATCCCGTCTTGTAATTATGAAAAAAAATTTTGATCATGCAAATTTCAATCGTTTCACCAATATAACAAACTTTCCATAAGTTATTATGTCGTAAAATTAAATGTGATTTCTACGAAAATAAAGTGTATATATTGTAATGTACATTTCGATTTACTTATCGAAACTCAATAGTATCTGACTGTAGACAAAATCCAGTTGGAAGCAGTAAAGCAATGATATAGACAGTTAAATTAAGTTTCAGTTAGCGTAAGAAATAGTCATGTTGCTGACCAGTTTGTCAATACTAAGTCTATATTCATCATTTTTAAATCTGTATTTTTCGAATTAATAATATCTCAGTTAATTTGTTGTATAAGTGATATTAAACACCAAATAATTTAATCGATCACTGAACCTAACTCAGTGACAAATATGTAAGTTATTTGTTTAAAAAATAGTAAATCTAGAATGCGTAAGTTACGATTTCTTATTGAATTCGTTATTTAATGTTTAATTCACTTGAATTCGAAAATTTGAATCTCATCTATTGATTCTAAACAGGTATTGATTTACATATAAATTATAATTTAACCTATATAAATGAAGCAGATATTACGTTAGACATTGTCAATGGTATACTGAAACCAATCTAAATTACATATAAACTTCAAATTTTGTATTTCGAACGTTCGACCCAAACGGGAGTTCGTTCCCTTCGTTGTTTATTCTTAATTCATTTCTACTTCAAATTCTTTTCAATCGATTTCGATAGGAGAACGGACAGAGAAACTTCGAAAAAAATGAAATGAAATCTTTCAGTTTTATGTCCCACAATCATGCCAGCTAGGATTAAAAAGACGGTGATGGTGAGAAATGAATGGTGAGGAATGTAAAAAGTGGGAGAAAACGGAAAACTGCGAGGAAACCCACGCACACGATGTTTGTCCGCCACAAAGTTCACTTGGTGGGTGCAGGGTTTGACCCCGGGGCACCATGCACCAGAGTTTAACTCTCTACCACTGAGCCACTGCTATCCCCCAGAGAGACTTCGGGAACAGTTAGGTAATATTAATTCTTTCCGTTTGTCTCGAAACAGCTTCAAATGAAATCATTCCTCCAACAGTTAAAGGTCTCAGCAACGTCGGTTGAGACAGCTGGCCAGCAACTGTACCAAAGATTACGGAATAACACATCTTGTGACTTTTTATGTATTGTGTCAGTTTTAAATCTAATTCACAGAGTAGTAATCGCGTCACTTTAGGAAACTTTTTGGCCCCTGGGTTCCTGCCTCAGGACCCTTGGTCCCTGGCCGGGGTCAATGACCTAGGGGTACATAGGACCACCCCCTCTAAATTTTGGCAGGGGTACCATGGCCCACCCCCCTAAATTTTGGCAGGGGTACATAGGACCACCCCCCTTAAATTTTGGAAATTGCCAAATCTAAAAATTTGGTATGGTAGCCTAGGACCACAGTATGTACCTCTATCCGTATTGGGTGTCTATGTCGTTCCCTTTCATGGGTAAAAAATTGCCAAAAAGTCAAATTTCGGGGGTTTTTGACCTAATTTATCCCCTTGGATGAGATGTTATTACCCTATATGGTTATATAGGCGTATACAGGGGTCCATTCCCTTTCATAAGACATGGGTATATTAATGCACCCCTTGAAAAATTTGGGAGGGGTACCTTGGCAAACCCCTTCAATTTTGGAAATTGACCAATTTAAACATTGGGTATTATAGTACAGGACCCTAATATGTATTATGATAAATTTGGGTGGTCCACCTCGTTCCCTTCTAGGGGTAGAAAATTGCCAAAATATAAACGTAAGCAATACGTAGTACCACGTGTTTGGTTTTTGGTCGATTTTATCGCCTTTGATGAGGTGTTATTATCCTATATAGTTATATGGTCATGTATAGGGGTCCATTACCTTTCATAAGATATGGGTATATTTGTGCACCCCTTTAAAAATTTGGGAGGGATACTTTGGCCCACCCCTTAAATTTTGGAAATTGCTCATTTTATATATTTGGTATTATAGTACTGGACCCTAACATGTATTATAATAAATTTGGGTGGTCCACCTCGTTCTCTTCTAGGGGTACAAAATTGCCAAAATATAAACGTAAGCAATACGTTGTACCACGTGTTTGTTTTTTCGCCCATTTTATTTCTTTGGATGAGATCCTATTACCTTATATGGTTATATGGTTATGTATAGGGATTTATTTCCTATTATAAGACATAGGTACATTTGTGCACCCCTTTAAAAATTTGGGAGGGGTACCTTGGCCCACCCCTTTAATTTTAGAAATTGCCTATTTTACACATTTGGTATAATAGTATAGGACCCTAATATATATTACTATAAATTTGGGTGGTCCACCTCGTTCCCTTTCATGGGTACGAAATTGCCAAATTTTTTTAGTACAACCACATGTTTCGTTTTTGACCTAATTTATTCCCTTGGATGAGGTCCTATTACCTTATATGATTATATGGTTATGTATATTGGTCCATTCCCTATTATAAGACATGGGTATATTGATGCACCCTTTATAAATTTGGGAGGGGTACCTTGGCCCACCCCTTAAATTTTGGAAATTGCCCAATTTAAACATTTGGTATCTTCGTACAGGTCTTCAATATGTACGACTATAAATTTGGGTGGTCCATCTCGTTCCCTTTCATGGGTACGAAATTGCCAAATTTTAGTACAACCACGTGTTTCGTTTTTGACCTAATTTATTCACTTGGATGAGGTCCTATTACCTAATATGATTATATGGTCATGTATAGGGGTCCATTTCCTATCATAAGACATGAGTACATTGATGCACCCTTTAAAAAATTTGGGAGGGTTATCTTGACTCATCCACTCAGCTTTAGAAATTGTTTAATATAAGCATTTGGTATCTTCGTACAGATCTTCAATATGTACCACTATAAATTTGGATGGTCCACATCGTTCCCTTTCATGGGTAAAGAACTACAAAAAAACAAATTTCGGAGGTTATTGACCCTAGGTAAAGAACTACCAAAAATCAAATTTTGGAGGTTATTGACCCCTATTTAGCACGTTATATGGGTATGTACAGAGGTTTATTACCTTTATATGTTTATGTTCCCTTTTAAATTTGGGAATTATCAAATAACAAAATTCGGTAAACGTTTTCTAGGACCCATTGTAGATGTTGATGTTCCTCTTATGGTCAAATATTCAAAATTTAAATGTTATTGACCGGCTTTATTATTGAATAAGTACAGGATTTATTACTTTTTCATAAGACACAGGTGTATTTGTGTACCAATCTTAAATTTTGGAAGGGGTACATTTCTTATTGTCGTATCAATAATTGGTAATTGTTCTTAAAATTGGATAGTATCTCATTCATTGGGTAAATCATTGTCAAATATGAGTATGATCACGTGATCGGTTATTGACCTATGATGGGATTAGGAGTCCAGGACATTGGTACATTGAAACTTTGTAGGATAATTTGAGAATTGTCAAATGAAATTACGTCATTGGTTTTGATTATTCCCGCCAAATATAAACGTAAACAAGACGTTGTACCACGTGATTGTCCTTGATGAGGTAGTGTACAGGGATTCATTTCCTTTGTTGTGGTACTTCTTAAGTTTGAGTACACACACTTCTAGAAAACAGTTGGTTTTACTCAGGTAAACAATTGACGGACATTAATGATCTTATTGAACATATAATGATATGATTAACTCTAAGACTTAGGTATATCAAGAGAAGTATTCTTTAAATTTGGGAATGGTGATAAACAGAATTTTAACATAAGGTGCGAAATTTGAAACAATACATTGAACTTTAGTCACAGCTCATAGTCTAAGATCATTGGTGGTGATTGATTTGACCTTGAGCTTTAGAAATCTGATGGCTAACCTTATTGAATCTTATGACTCATAGACGAAAGGCAATACATGCTACAACAGTTTGAAATTTAATCATAAGGTGATGTAATCTGAAACTAGCAAAGTTATTGTTAATGCAATTTGATTGGATGATCACTATCTTTCCTGCAATCTGATTGGTTGATCACTATCTTTCGTGCAATCTGATTGGTTGATGATTTTCAAATCTTTGCTGTATTCAGTTTTAAGTTTTCTTTAACATTTAAAAATCTTGGTTTCGTTCAACATTTTGCACTCACTGATAAATATGATCAAAACCGTTTATTTGTTAATCGAATAGTTAAAAACCGGATAAAGTTTGACGGTTAACCGTGAAACGTAAAATTTTTAGTTTCAATTTTTTTTTGCTTGAAACTTTTTGTTTGAAAATTCTTGCTTTCAAATTTTTGTTTGATTTTTTTGTTTCAAAATTTTGTTTGAAATGTTTCAAAATTTTTTTGCTTAAAAATTTTTCGTTTGAAATTTTTTTGTTGCAAAATTTTGTTTCAAAGATTTTTGTTTGAAATTTTTGTTTCAAAGTTTGGTTTGACATTTTTAAAGTTTGTGCACTCATTAGTAAAGAACCGGAACTGTTTAGAACTAAAACCTCTGGCAACATTGTGGTGCAATAGTACACGTCAGAACATGATGATGCAACGTCATCAGTTTTGCATCATATATAAGTATTGTTCGTGTTAGTATTCATGATAACATCATCATGGCTACTTGTTTCCAGTTTCTAAACACACGTGATGTGATGAAATCATTTACCAAGATTACTGATTTACAACAGAATGTACCTTATAGAATCTTAGCTAGCCAAATGATCCCTACAAAGTTTCGATTAAGAATCGTAGTGAAGGTTGAAAATGATAAGAATATAATTTTACCAGCAAGATATTTACCCATGGAAGCATCAAAACAAGAAGAACTGCTGCGTTTCTTAAATACTGGATCTGTATCTTTATGTTACAAAGGATTCTTGGATCGAAGTCATCAATTTGAATTTAGTACACAGCCAGATTCGTCAGCAATTGTGATGAAATCATGAATTCAAACGTCAGGACATCAGACATAGTTGTATGAATTTGGTTGGTCAGCATGACGTCAGCAACTGTGATGAAACTATAAATTCAAACGTCAGCACATTCCTTTCCAATGACGTGAGCCGTAGTTCTATAAATCAACCAATACAGTGTCATCCCACGAAATCATTTGAGCAAGTGCTTTTCAGGAGGAAAGATGTGTACTTCTAACGATAAAGAGTTCATCTTCGCAAGCTATTATCCAATAAATATATTTCAAACAAAACATGTGATGATTGGTATCAGTGCTAGAACATTTGAACCAGTGATTCGATTGGGCAAAGCAGAACAATTTGGTGTACAACTGACCTGTGAAGAATGGCAAATATTATGTTCACGAATCGACCAAATGAACGATTATTTTCATGATGAGCTAAATGTGACCATAGTCAAATCATTAGGCTCAAATCATGAAGTGGTGCTGCGTACAGTCCTCGAAGAGAAGATGGTGCTGTTACGTAAAAAGAGTACATTTCATGTCCCTCGCAACATGGTGTATCTAACGGAAACAGAATGGAACAAATTCATCAACGTATTCCAGTGTGTGAAACATGCAGTGGAAGTGTGCAACAAAACTAGTATATTCCTGAAAAAGTACTATTTTGAAAAATGTGTTATGCATATTGTACAACATGTATCTAGATATTGTGATGGTTGTCAACATCGTTCGTGGGTGCATACATGTATTGATAAACAGTTTATTTGTGATCAAATGGACATTGAGTTTCCACCAATTGATATTGCATTAGACCTTAAAAGACTTCAATTGGAATTAAAATTATATGCTAAAGACAAACTAGTGCAAGAAGTTCAAAATACATTGTATCGACAATATCCAGAACCACTATCTGGTATGGATGTATGTGGAGTGTAATAAAATGATCCATTTCAATGAATTGTTTTTTTTTTTTCATTTCAAGTACAACCCCATGTTCTGACGTGTACTATTGCACCACAATGTTGCCAGAGGTTTTAGTTCTAAACAGTTCCGGTTCTTTACTAATGAGTGCACAAACTTTAAAAATGTCAAACCAAACTTTGAAACAAAAATTTCAAACAAAAATCTTTCAAACAAAATTTTGAAACGAAAAAATTTGGAAACGAAAAAAATTCAAACAAAATTTTGCAACAAAAAATTTCAAACGAAAAATTTTTAAGCAAAACAATTTTGAAACATTTCAAACAAAATTTTGAAACAAAAAATTCAAACAAAAATTTGAAAGCAAGAATTTTCAAACAAAAAGTTTCAAGCAAAAAAAATTCAAACTAAAAACTTTACGTTTCACGGTTAACCGTCAAACTTTATCCGGTTTTTAACTATTCGATTAACAAATAAACGGTTTTGATCATATTTATCGGGATATGATACGTTTATATTTCGCGGGAATAATCAAAACCAATGACGTAATTTCATTTGACAATTCTCAAATTATCCTACAAAGTTTCAATGTACCAATGTCCTGGACTCCTAATCCCATCATAGGTCAATAACCGATCACGTGATCATACTCATATTTGACAATGATTTACCCAATGAATGAGATACTATCCAATTTTAAGAACAATTACCAATTATTGATACGACAATAAGAAATGTACCCCTTCCAAAATTTAAGATTGGTACACAAATACACCTGTGTCTTATGAAAAAGTAATAAATCCTGTACTTATTCAATAATAAAGCCGGTCAATAACATTTAAATTTTGAATATTTGGCCATAAGAGGAACATCAACATCTACAATGGGTCCTAGAAAACGTTTACCGAATTTTGTTATTTGATAATTCCCAAATTTAAAAGGGAACATAAACATATAAAGGTAATAAACCTCTGTACATACCCATATAACGTGCTAAATAGGGGTCAATAACCTCCAAAATTTGATTTTTGGTAGTTCTTTACCTAGGGTCAATAACCTCCGAAATTTGTTTTTTTGTAGTTCTTTACCCATGAAAGGGAACGATGTGGACCATCCAAATTTATAGTGGTACATATTGAAGACCTGTACGAAGATACCAAATGCTTATATTAAACAATTTCTAAAACTGAGTGGATGAGTCAAGATACCCCTCCCAAATTTTTTAAAGGGTGCATCAATGTACTCATGTCTTATGATAGGAAATGAACCTATATACATGACCATATGACCATATACGGTATAAGACCGCTTCAAACGAAATAAATTGGGCCAAAAACCAAACACGTGATACAACATATTGCTTATGTTTATATTTTGGCATTTTTTTTTACTCATGAAAGGGAAAAAGGTGGACCACCCAAATTTATCATGATACATATTGAGGTCATGTACTATGATAGCGAATGCTTAAATAGAAAAATTTCCAAAATTTAAGGGATTGGCTATGGTACCCCTCCCTGGGTGCATCAATGTACCTATGTCTTATGATAGAAAATGGACCCCTATACATGACCATATAATCATATTAGGTAATAGGACCTCATCCAAGTGAATAAATTAGGTCAAAAACGAAACACGTGGTTGTACTAAAATTTGGCAATTTCGTACCCATGAAAGGGAACGAGGTGAACCAACCAAATTTATCATAATACATGTTAGGGTCCTATACTATAATACCAAATGTTTAAATTGAGCAATTTCCAAAATTAAAGGGGTGGGCCAAGGTACCCCTCCCGGGGGTGCACAAATGTACCTATGTCTTATGATAGGAAATTGACCCCTATATATGACGATATAACCATATAAGGTAATAGGACCTCATCCAAGGGAATAAATTAGATCAAAAACGAAACATGTGGTTGTACTAAAAAATTTGGCAATGTCGTACCCATGAAAGGGAACGAGGTGGACCACCCAAATTTATAGTAATATATATTAGGGTCCTATACTATTATACCAAATGTGTAAAATAGGCAATTTCTAAAATTTAAGGGGTGGGCCAAGGTACCCCTCCCAAATTTTTAAAGGGGTGCACAAATGTACCTATGTCTTATAATAGGAAATAAACCCCTATACATAACCATATAACCATATAAGGTAATAGGATCTCATCCAAAGAAATAAAATGGGCCAAAAAACAAACACGTGGTACAACGTATTGCTTACGTTTATATTTTGGCAATTTTGTACCCCTAGAAGAGAACGAGGTGGACCACCCAAATTTATTATAATACATGTTAGGGTCCAGTACTATAATACCAAATATATAAAATGAGCAATTCCCAAAATTTAAGGGGTGGGCCAAAGTATCCCTCCCAAATTTTTAAAGGGGTGCACAAATATACCCATATCTTATGAAAGGTAATGGACCCCTATGCATGACCATATAACTATATAGGATAATAACACCTCATCAAAGGGGATAAAATCGACCAAAAACCAAACACGTGGTACTACGTATTGCTTACGTTTATATTTTGGCAATTTTCTACCCCTAGAAGGGAACGAGGTGGACCACCCAAATTTATCATAATACATATTAGGGTCCTGTACTATAATACCCAATGTTTAAATTGGTCAATTTCCAAAATTGAAGGGGTGGGCCAAGGTACCCCTCCCAAATTTTTCAAGGGGTGCATTAATATACCCATGTCTTATGAAAGGGAATGGACCCCTGTATACGCCTATATAACCATATAGGGTAATAACACCTCATCCAAGGGGATAAATTAGGTCAAAAACCCCCGAAATTTGACTTTTTGGCAATTTTTTACCCATGAAAGGGAACGACAAAGACACCCAATACGGATAGAGGTACATACTGTGGTCCTAGGCTACCATACCAAATTTTTAGATTTGGCAATTTCCAAAATTTAAGGGGGGTGGTCCTATGTACCCCTGCCAAAATTTAGGGGGTGGGCCATGGTACCCCTGCCAAATTTAGAGGGGGTGGTCCTATGTACCCCTAGGTCATTGACCCTGGCCAGGGACCATGGGTCCTGAGGCAGGAACCCAGGGGCCAAAAAGTTTCCTAAAGTGACGCGATTACTACTCACAGTGATATAAAATATGATATTATTATTTAATATCGCTCACTGAAATTCCTTAGCCATGCGCAGTGGAAACAGAAACATGTACTTTATTAGTGTTTGTAATACGACTCAGAACGTATAATTCTAACAAGCTGTGGAAGTTCTTTCCAATTAAGAGATGTTCATGATAATTGAGTTGTCGACAGCCTAAAATCCTCAAAGAGCGAACAAAGGTAAGCACAATTGAGACAGAAATAAACGAAGTGCGAAATAATCATAGATGGCAAGAATGTTGAACTAGTACCTTCAATTAAACACGTTTAATTAATTCTCGTGTAAATACCAAATAACTAGTGGGTGTGAACTGTGCATTACTAAGAACTAATAGGTGAAAAGTAATATTGTATTAGAATCGTGTACAGAAGATATACTGAAAATAAACTTAAATTGTAGAGATTATTATTATTGAAGATGGATTACTTCCATGCTACAACAGAAAACGCTAAGAGGGTCACAGAAACGACCGACAAGGGATTCTGAAATAAGGCAAGACAAAAACACCGCGGGAACAAAAACCTCGCAAGGCAAAAACAGCGCATGAAATTACAGTGTAGACCAAAACAGCGCATTGCCGTAATATGCACAGGTGCCGAAAGGTAGGACAATGGCCGAAGGAGTTTAGAGTACGTTTGATACACTTCCCGCCAATGCAATTGATTGGCTTATAAAGTATTTCCTACTAGCACTCACGTGAACGTTTTAATCCAATATAAGTCTCATTGCTTTTGTCGTGTAGGTCACGTTAGTTGTCAGCCGGCCCGTCAAATGAAGTCATTGCTATTTGGTGCGTATTTGCAGGGTATGATTAATGGGGGTGTTAGAGGAGCTGTAGCCCCGAGCAACCACTCTGATCAAGATACAATCATCATCAGAAGATAAAATATGACCACAAATATGCAACATATTCCCTTGACTTTCCTACTGTACTTTCACAGATAGGTATATATTACGCGACGTCAGCAGGGAACATAGATTTTTTCTAGCCTCGGGCCTCCAAATGGGTTAATCCGGCTAGTGTATTTGGAATGTTTAGTTGCCACAAGCGGAGAAATGTGTTACCGAAATTTGTGAGTGGAGTGGCGTTTTGCTGTTTCCTAGCGTATTGTAACTCTCAACTTAACCCTGTCGTGGCAACAAGGCATTGCAGACAGATCCATCCTTTAGGCGGCAGCGTGCAAAGTAAAAACAAACGTACTCTAGATGAGGACCGAATTTCTGTTTGAAGTAAACCAGATTCACGAGTATTAAGGATAGCTTATAACTAAGCCTCGTATTTTTATGTTCTTACACATTTTCTTTGTATGTACGTTGGTGAAAATCAGAAATCCTGGAAAATCACGATCTGAGGAGGCATATAAATCAAAATCACCTAACGTATTTTTACATATTTTGAAGTCTCTTACATATTTTCCGTCTACTGTACATATTTTTACACTTTGATGACGCACCTACATAATTTCTAATTAACTAACTACGAGACTCCAAATAAAAGTACAACAGAAGGGAAACAATATGCCTTTCTAATAATTTATACCATAATTTGATTTTGCATCTTTATTTAAGGCAGAAACAAATAGTTAGAGTTAGATATATAAAAATTCTGAACAACTTTGCAATGAAATATGATTTTATGTCGTCTTAACTGATGCTTTTCCCTGATTATCCTTGGTTTTACTTAAGGCAAAGGCTGGGATGGTGTCTTGTTGAGTCAGGGTAGGTACATTCCCATTTCTTAGATAAATTTCTCAGGGCAGTAACTGAGGGGTGTATTATTATTACTGTTATTATTATTATTATTATTATTATTATTATTATTATTATTATTATTATTTATACATAACTTCTAAGAGCAATCTAGAATAAGCAACTGGAACATAAATAAATGAAACATATATATATTTTTCACTGAGTAAATGACGCAGAAATACACTTGAAAATATGTTAGCATATTTTTACGTATGTTAATTATTTTTTTCAAATTTACAGTAGCCTAACTAAGGGCGCATGGACCTCCCCGCAAAAATATTAAAAGGGACTCTCATTCCAAGCTCATAAAGCCACCAAAATTTATAGAAAATACAGTTTTGACTTATGATGTTCCATCTAGTCAGTCACTACTTATTCATATTATGAGAAATAATGCGTATAATAATTTAATAAAGCAATTATACATTGAATTAAGAAAATATCAACAGAAACAGATTTTTCCTAAACAAATTAGAGTAAAAAGTTCACAAGTTATATATCAAAACCCATCAAAATTTCTGGATTCTGCTCACAATTTTCCAAACCGACAAACCATTTGGAAGAGGTATTTGTTGATTACTTTGTCAACATCAACATTGTGACTTTCTTGCCTTTCAATGCTCAAGACTATAAAAAACTCAACCATCTAGGAATAAATACTGGATAGCCAGAACATTATGACCGCCTAATTAATATTTCATATGTCTACCTTTGGCTCGCAGGACAGCAGAAATTCAGAATTGGACGGAAACAATGAGACCTTGGTAGAAGGTTCGAAGCACTGCACATTACATCTGCACATACAAGCAGAGCTCTGCACGAACCGGGCGCGCTCGTTTGACTTGGAGGGCTACCAGGCCCGGCCTTGCCCGTTTCAGGAAATAGCAAATTCATTCCAGTAATATCAAACTGGACCGGGCCGAACCGGGTCGGACAGAAATGCTACATTGCCGAACCGGGCACATGTATTTCCGGGCCCGCCCGGCCCAAACACTCTGAAAGATGGATCGGAAACTAATGTTGTCAGCCTATGTTACTCGTAATGTGTTTGGGAAACTGACTCTTTATTCAAGACTACAAAGTACTGTAATACTACTATTAATACTACTTCTTCTTCTTCTACTACTACTACTTCTACTAATACTATTACAAACCACTCCTAATACTACTACAACTGCTACGACTTCGTGTCAGAGTTGACATGTCTGGTGGTATCGTATTTACCTTCTAAGTACAGAAAAAACGGAGAAATGCTAGTTATTATGGCCGGTCTGCGTAGAATGTGAACCGATGCTTGATCTACAAGGGACAACGGTGGCTCAGTAGGTAAAGCACTCACATCTGGTGCTAGAGGTCGTCGGATCAATCCCAGCTCATGCTATGTGAGCTTTTTGGTGGACAAACACCATGTGCGTGGGAGTCCCGTTTCCTCTACAGTTTTCATTCCACCAATTCATCCCATCATCATCCAGACGGCCTGAGCCGTAGCTACCTAAAGAAAGTATGATGAAGTCAAGTACTTGACCTACTAAGTACAATTTGGTACTCTACCATTAAACCACGGAGGTCAAAACCGTGAACTGGCGTGCTCATAAGGTTAATGCAATTTGTACCAATGTTCAATTAGCAAGGCAAATACGAAATGTTGTTACATGTTCCTGTATTGTTTATAGTATGATACTACAAATATAAGAAAATATAATGATCAAATAAATCACCAAGACGCTGGGTTGAATAGGTGTTCCTGGAAGGGTTGCTCAATGGTTGAGCGTTCACCTCTGGTGCGTGGGGTCCCTGATTCGATCCCAGCTCTCGCCTAGTGAATTTTGTGGTGGACAAACACCGTGTGGAGGGTTTTCTCAGCGTTCTCCCGTTTTCTTTCACTTTATTCATTCCACCATTTCATTTGTTTCTGATTATCACCGTCTCCTTCAGCCTAGCCGGCATAACTGTGAGACGTAAAACTCTAAGATTTCATTTTCATTCTTTTATTTTCGTATTACTAGTAATAGGAGTAGTGGTATTTGCTGTCGTATTAGTATTGTAATTATTAGTAGCAATAGTGGTGGTAGTAACAGTAGTAGCAGTGGCAGCAATAGTGGAATTAGCACTAGCATTTGTAATCGTAATAGTAATAGTAGTATTTGCAGTAGTAGTTGTAGTCTAAGTATTACACATAGTTTGTTAGGAGTTTCACATATCTTCTCTGTTACTCGTAATGCACTAATGAGTGTAATGTATGACTTTTACGTCCATGAGCTGTATTATTGTATAATAAACATGGCTGGACAGAGCAAGCACTGATAACAAATAGACAGAAAGAATAGGGATATAGAAAACAAATATTGGGTAACCTTTCACACGATTTTCCTATTTGAGAAGGACAAATAGACATTATAATATTATGACGACACATTTCTCATTTTCCATTGCACATTGAAGGATTGACTTGACTTATCAGACTTAGTTGTTCCCAGGGAGGTTACGCCCGGCCCGTTTAGATCTCTGCTCGTTTGTACCCGAACAGTTTAGGGTCCGACCCGTTTTTGCCCGGCCGGGCCGGGCTCATAATATAGATCCATCTGAGCCGGGCTGGGTTTTTTTGGGCCTGGGTTTGCCGGGCTCTGTTCCAAAGTGGCGAGCCCGATGCTCGTGACCTCGGTACTCACGCACAGTCGGGCTCGGTCTGAATAATTGAGCATTTACTAGAGTGAGCCCAACCTCAATGATATAAGTAAGCGCGAGTCCGAGTGAGCGTGAGCCCAGTCGAGAGAAATGAATGCGAGACCGAATGAGTTTGAGCCCAGTTGTGAGAAGCGATCGCGAGCCTCAGTGAGCGCAAGTTCAGTTGGGGGAAGTGTGCGCGAGTGCGAGTGAACGAGAGGTCACTTAGGATTATTGAGGGCTTGCTCATTCGGGAGAATTGAATGCGGCCTCATGTGATGTCAAGCTCAGTTTGTGGAAGGGATCGAGAGCCCAGTTGAGGGAACTGATCGCGATCTCGAGCCATGTTGATGGAAATGAGCGCGAGCCCGAGTGAGTGAGAGCTCAGTTGAGAGAAGTGAGCATAAGCCTGGGTGAGCGGCAGCCCAGTTAAGAATATTAAGCCCAGGCGAGAGAGGTGGGCGCAAGCCCAAGTATTCGCGAGCGCGAGTAATTGCGAGAACAGGCGATGGAAATGGTCGGAAGCGCAAGCCGAATTGAGGGAAGTGATCGCGAACCCGAGTGAGTACGAGCTCAGTTGAAAAGAATGTTTTTAGCGCGAGCAAGCTTAGTTTAAAATGTTTTTTGTTTCGCTCACGCGGTATTTGCATGCGCTGTTTTTTTCTTTGCGAGGTTTTTGTCCATTCGCTGTTTTTGTCCTTATACCTATTTAACTGGGAAGAGTGCCTGTCAATTATGCAACCTTAACCACAGTAAAGACATTTGTGTTGTCAAAGTTAAGATACTTCTATATGAAAAGTATTATATAAATTTGTTCAATTACGATACATTCTAAGCATAAAAATATTACGTACACTATATTATGCTCTTGTAAATAGTATACTTATATATGTTATATTAATTTCGGGTGCTGCTTACCCTACTCATTTAAAACCTTTGATGGTCCAAGAAAAT
The DNA here is from genome assembly GCF_964235325.1 of Thermobia domestica. Classification (NCBI taxonomy): domain Eukaryota; kingdom Metazoa; phylum Arthropoda; class Insecta; order Zygentoma; family Lepismatidae; genus Thermobia; species Thermobia domestica. The sequence continues at coordinate 307,247,886 of NC_137455.1, forward strand.
ACTATTGTAAGAATATGTTTAAAACAAGGACTTAACAGTAGACTAGATTAGGGTTGCCAGACGTCCAGGTTTTCCGGGACAGTCCCGGTTAGCAATGATAGAATTAACTGTCCCGAAAAAGGCTTTCGGGACGCCTGTTTGTCCCGGTTTTAGTTCTTCAGATCGAAAAAATTAACATGCAAGAAATAGTATGTTTCAGCTAAAAACGAATGGTTTTCGGAAGATTTGTTTAGCCAATTAATTTTACTAATCAAAGAACCAGGACATAGCTCTGAAGATGTTGCCGCTGTATGGTAACGAAAACTCAGCACAGCAACACTCACTCTTTCAGCAATCCCGAGAACATTGGATTAATAGTAGACGCCAGCAAAGCTTCAAGATCATATAAACAACCAGGACTTTGAAATTCACATCCATTCTTTCGTCCTATAAATTGTCGAGCTTCCTGAGTGGAAGAAATGGATTTTTAAAAAATACTCAAGAGGTTCATAAGTTATGGCAATAATTTCTTGAATATTACTTTCAATACAAAGAAGAATGTATTTTTTTCTGGTGGCTTTAACTACTAGTTTTTTTATACTTCAATTGCCAGCGAAGAAACGCTTCATTGCTGGAACGTTAGTAAACAATGGAAATACCCACTGCTCTTAGTCACTACTTGTTGACCGCATTTAAACTATTTCGTCCTGTCTGCTGTCTTCTGAGGCACAATTTTACCACAGTGACGATGCCAACTTTAATTTCTTTTGGACCAAAGGACAGACAGAGACATTTTTGGGGGGCGGTTATTTTTGCATACCAAGAATGATGGTTAAATTACATTACAAAGTGTATTATGTGTTTTTTTCATATTATATAAATATAAATTAAATTTATTTCAAACAAAATTTGCAATTTACAAATAAGGTGATATCTACATATAAAATACTCGATTCTGGGTGTGAAAATATTGGCATTTGGACCAGGGTCGGATTACGGAGGGCTTAAGGGACTATACCCCAGACCTGCAGGTGGAAAGGCGCTTCAAATCTGATCAAAATTTCAACTGGCTTTCCTGAAAGAATCATGAAGATTCAATCATCATCATAAAATAGAATATGGAGAAAAATATGAAACATATTTGCTTAACTTAATTACTGTGGCAAATTCCATGTCAAAAGAGCAGAAAATAAGAACAATAAAACGAAAATAAAACTTTCTTATCCACTTTGTTTTACTCATTCTAATTTTCGTATTTATAATTCTTTTCCTATGAATCTTACCATAAATATACATTTTCCGATTATACAATAGTATCAGTATTAAAAGTATCCTACAAAATCATTATCAAATTGTATTCTTAGAAGAAGACAGTTATAGATATGCGGCTATAATTTTGGACATGAGTGTACTTTCACAGGAATGTGTTAGGTGAAGCCGTCAGGGCCCACTTATATTTTCTAGGACCGGGCCTCCAGATAGGCAGAGATGCGCAGAAGACAAGATTTGTGGCTGTCACGTCTCAAAAATGTGCTCTAAAAGTCTTGACTCGAAAATGTGGCTGTCACGTCTCAAAAATGTCTTGACTCGAAAAATGTATATTTCTCTATTGGAAGAGCCGTGTCTTGACTCGAATTTTGTAAGGAAAATCCTGTCACGAAAAATCCTGTTTCGTGTGCATCAATACTGAGATAGGTTAATCCAGCCCTGATTTTAACCTGTTACATTGGTTCGAATTCCACGTTAAATAGTGGAATTCTTCTTGACTTCATTGAATTCTTCTTCACGACATTCTTCATTGAAAATCACAATGATAGATGCATGAGATGGGCTCAGTGGAACATAACCCAAACTCAATCATATTGTGATTTAGTCATCTGAGTGTAGAATAAAGTTTTCATGTTCAATCAACAAATCAGAGTTACATATTATGGAAAAAGTGAACCAGGTGTGATGAACGAAGTATGTTTAGAATAGCTTCTCTAGAACGGACACAAGCAATTATGTGACCTTATATAGTATGTACCAGTCCTGATTTGTTATGTCGCATGTCTATAATTATGGTGTAGTAATATAATTTAATAACGAATTCGCCCGTTTTTCTTAGAATGTTAGTATGTGTATAATTGGCAAATACATGTATGAGGCAAATTTCGTTTTAAAACAGCAATATATAAGAACAATAGAAAAAAATAAACCTTTCTTGTCAATTTAGCTCGTAGTTTTACTCATTCTAATTTTCGTATTTATAATTATTCTCCTATGAAATTTACCACAAATATACATTTCCCGATACACATAGTACTAGTATGAAAATCACCCTGCAAAATCATTATCAAATTATATTCTTACAATAAGACACTTATAGATATGCGACAATCATTTTGACATAAGTGTACATTCACATCTAAGGGAGCCTCGCTGCCAAAAGAGGCCCTAAACCGAATTAAAATCAATATAACTATTAAATCGAGACCGCTTTTGCATAATGCTTCGGTGTTTTCATTGGCGTCTTTACAGGCAATTCTAATCAGTACTAACACTTCTACACTTCTAGTCCTTTTCCTCTTTCTTGATAAATTACTTCGTGTTGTTGTCAGTTATCAATAGCATGCATAATTTGCATTTGTAACTTCTTTCCTTCTTAAGGGCTTTTCCAGAATTGCATTGGCAGGAAACTATATATTTTGAGTGATTTATTGTTCACATTCTCCAAATCAGAGAGCTCGTGGATGCTAGACTCACAAAGAAGTGTATATTTAATTATTTACCAGATAGTACTTTGCCGATTACTACTTCTGATGTTGCAACACATAAGAACTTATTTTCTTATACTTAACTAAGGTAGAGTACCAATCCATCAGCAACTGTAACATCCTTTTTTAAAGCACAAATTAAGATGCTTGAAAAATCGAAAAATTGTTTGATTCCATTCATATAGTTTTGCAGTTTCGCTCTCTGAAAGCATTGTCGAAAAACTTAACAGTTGAACAATATATACTTCTAACATATTTGGATAGAATACTAGGTAATACCTCTGTGTGTACACGTAGTTTATTTTTATACATGAATCACTTGATTTTGATTAAATAAAACAATGTCTTCTTACGTGTTTGTCGCGATAAGTAGAATCATAATAAAAATTGTGTATGTCGTTACAGATATTATTATAGGAAGACGTGCAAACTTAGTAACTTATTTGCGTCAGTTACTAATGCTGTCAAGGAATATTTTATGTTATCATCCGTGCATGGACTTGTTCATATTTACCAGGCACCTAGTTTCCTATTGAGGTGAGTATCATTGTGTTTTGCGTGTACGTAGATCTAAAGATAAAATATTGTAATATTATATAAAGTATTATCTACATGTCTGAGGGAAAAAAATAACAAATAAAAGCTAATTTTAAATTTCGGAAATAATAGAAAAGGATACGTGCCAATGTAGAATGCAAACTTAACATTTTTAAGTAAAAGCATATGAATGGGGTTTATACGACTATCAAAAAGTACTGAAATGTGGAGAAAGTTTCTAGAATATATTTTTTTTCCCAATATAATTTTGGAACCTATTATGCACTCATGGTGGCCTGTTATGTGGGTGATGTTTTGTGTTTTTTTGCTTTAAATTTCGAGAAGGTTTTAAGGCTTCATAATTCTTATTATTTCTAATCAAGGTTCTCTAATTTTTTTATAAATTTAACTTGGGTCGATTTGAGTTTAGGGTTCTTTGAAACAGTGAGGCTATATGAAACGTGGGTCAACACCTAAGCAATAATCCAAACTACGTCAAATTTCGCCAAACATATGTCAATAAGAGGGTTAAAAATTGTTTCGATTATCAGTTTGGTAATGGGGGTTTTACTTGCGTGTATATTTTCAACTATTTACTGTATAATATTCTTATATTGCCCCATTGAAGTACAGTCTATCGTATACATTTTTAATTCTCATTATGAAACTGACATCATTCTTGAAGAAAATAAGACATGAATTAAAATCAAGAAAAGTTCACAACAGTATTAAAATTACCTGAAGTTATAATAATTGAATTGTAGAGCTCTTTAGGTGTTAGCAACATATGTCAAAAAGTTTAAAAAATAAAAATAAAATATATTTGTGTGATTTCGTAACTTACTCACTAAACCTGTTGTTGTGTTTATTAAAACTTAATAAATCACTATATTTGCAATATACATATATATATTAAAAACATTAAGCAATAATGCCACTGAAAAGTATGCCATTTACATGATAGCAATATAAAAATTTGGATCAAAATAACACTTTCCGTTAATTGGGACACAAATGGTGCACTAATGTACTCGCATTCAAACAAAGTACTAAAATCTTTGGATTTTTTTAGAAATAATATGTGTAATTACAATATAATTAAAGGGTAGTACCGGGCCCTACATTCGTCTCATCTTAATCATTACTGAATTAAAGTTCAAACACGGAAACTGAATAATTAAGATGGTCTTTAAGAGAAAGTAGTAGTTTTATATTAAAATATGTTTTCTTCTTCATTCCTTCCAAGTGTATTGTATTATTCAGTATCATATATTCTTCGGTTTGTAAAACTGGTTCAACGATACATCTAGACACCAACATCAATATATAAATATATTGTTCTAATAGGAGGAATGCATTTTGCAATGATACTCTAGATTGTCCGCAATAGTTAAAACACTAATAATTGAAATGTTATTTTAAACTAGCCAATTTCAGGTTACTTTCATTGACAAATATGTTCTCTTCAAGATGCCTCTTGTTTTCTTTCTGGATTACAATGGCTATATTTGCCATGTTTGTGGGAAAAAGTATATGGGTCAAACACATGGAAAGTTCAGTGACTTACGAAGTTGAATTTAGTTTCAACCGTTCTAACGTGAGTGATATAGCTGCAGCATGGTGTTCGGAAGGCAGAGAATGGAACGCTAGGTAAGTACTGTTGAAAATTCGTAATTTATTCTAATTTGAGAATTAGAATTTAAATAGTGAAATGTGAATACCGAGGTAACTGGAGGAAACATCTGACAGATGTTTCCTACAACAAACTCACATTGTCAGGGATTGGCCAATGAAGGGCTACATAAAAAGGTAAATGCTTTTAAGTACACAGTTAGGCACTATGAAAGTATGAGAGACGATAATTTTTTATAACCAATGAGACTCTTACTCTGTCACTGGAAAGGATACTGGTCGTTTAATGTTTCAGAGAGTAAACTAAATTTAATAGAAAATGACAGATAGTAGATTTCTAACAAAGTTTACTTTGAGTAAAAGTTCAAGAATAATGATCATCTACCTATAATTAAAGAAAAACAGACTTTGAAAATGCAAGTTAAAATGCAACAATAAATGAAACTTAAGTAATAGTAATAAAGAAACAAGAGCATGATTTGAATGAAACTCAGTGAATGTTAACCACATCAATTTATAAATAATAACAAGAATATAATTGCTATAAAAGAAAAATGAAATGAAATAAAATTATTGAGTTTTAGTACAACGATTATGCCGGTTAGGCTAAAGGAGACGGTGATGATGAGAGATGAATGAAATGTGGAATGAAGATAGTGGGATGAAACGGGAGAACCCTGAGGAAACCCACGCACACCGTGTTTGTCCACCACAAAGTTTGCTTGGCGTGGGCTGGGATCGAACCCGGAACCCCTAGCACCACTGGTGAACTCTCTACCACTTAGCCACGGCGACCCATACAATAAAAGATAATACGCCAAATCCTGACTACTAATTTAGGTAATACTAAACATTCAATAAGGTGTGAATATTCCATATATTCTGCAGGGACCAATATTCAGTATGAGATGTATATGTTCTTCAAGATACACATGATGATATCACTAACAAACCAATAATATGTGAAATAAGAATAACTAATTTCAAAATGCTGAGTACCACTTTATCTTAATGAATAATTAGTACAGAGACGACTGCAACCATATAGGAAAGTATGACAAATTTTGTAACAAATCTCATATTTGGATATATATTACCAAATATATAATTGACAAATAACAGCACACTAGATTGTTTTGGACGTACTTATTAACCTGGCGAGATCCATATGTTGTTGCTTTCTTGTTGTCTTTAGAAATTTAGTAATGTTCCGCCAAACTACAAAATACCATGGGTCCCTATTTCACAGTTATATGTTCTAATTTCGCAATAGGTGTGCCTAGTTTCGCAGTACTGTCTATATGTTATTAATTTCACTATCCTATAAACATATTTGATATATGCAATAATAACTGATAGGGTTTGAATTATATGTGTGAAGACGCCAATATTTTTACATAATAGCTATATTTTATTGATCATTATTATTATTAAGTAAAAACAATGTTAATCAGTTTATGTAAATTAGCTAAGCTAAACAAGAAAACAAAACTTATACTGAAACCAATTCAAAAGCTTTACACATGACAGCATAGGGTCTAGCTGCAATATTAAACTGACTTCTATGGCAAGTCTAGAAACAAAACAGGCAATGTAGCTAAACATTGTCTAACTCACATGACAGAGCAAGTGTTAGAAACTCAAATGGTAAAACCACAAGAAATCAAATTAACTAAATAAAAGCTACAATTGAAACCAATTCAAAACAATTAAAATTGATGAAAAAGGTGTAATATAAAGCACTAGAACATGAGGAGAGTTAAGTGTTCTAGTAAGTCTATAGACTTAGGATTAGATAAACATGACAGATCAAATGAAAGAGAATCAAATGTTCAAAGCAAAGGAAAGCTAATCATCTTTCTCCGTGCAGCAAAAGCACATGCAATTAGGAGCATAGCGAGTTAAGCCTTGACAAAGTTGATGGGACTAATCCGAGCAATGGAGACGCTTGGTCCATTTCACACCTTCATTGTCATCATCTTTCAAATGTCCTCCACATAACTGGCAGATGTTATCATTTCCTCTTTTCTGCATTTCTTTTGCTTAGAACACGCTTACGAGTAGCTTCTCTTCCGGGTGTTTCTTGTGGTAATTCGTCTGCTGATTTAGGTATTGCACCGAATATGCCAACCTTCTGAGAAGCTGTCTGTCTTTGGGTCATTCTGCCCTTAGCAAACACTAAAATGCCGGAATAATCGTTTTAAATGGTTACAAGCTTTACACCAGTAACGTTTATACACCACATACCAGATGCGTATATAATATACCACAATGCTATGTGTTAGGTTTGACAACGTTGTCACCTAGGTAGCGTGTTACAACGAAGTCTCCTTGCTTTTGTTTTCTCCTATAGCAGGGTTACAAATAGCCGTATCGAACTTAAAACTGTACTGAGCTTTATACATGGCTACACATATTTTGCATATAACATTACATTCCTTGTGATTTCTTCTCGATATTTAGATACACATGATATACTGTGCTTTAACATCTATGCTATAAACACCTGGTGAATAAGAAGCTGTACTTCAAGTCCCAAAGTGTATAAAAATTCCACTGCTTTTACCATTTAATCTAGTTTCTGAGGAATCCTGCAAATGGGAAAGCAGGACAATATTTCTTACCATAACGGACTACATGCCATATATTACTCATGCGGAGAATTCATCACGTTAGGTGGTACTGCGAAATTAGTTATACTGCGAAATTTGGCGTACTTACCCTATTGCTGGGGTTAGACTGAATGCAATTCTACGAACCTTTACAAAATGGACACCAGGTTTGATTTCCCTGATAGCAATGCAACTGGTATACAGCATATATATATATATATATATATATATATATATATATATATATATATATATATATATATATATATATGTGTGTGTGTGTGTGTGTGTGTGTGTGTGTGTGTGTAAGAGAATGTTTCAAAACAACACTGATAACGTTTGGCAGGTAATTTGCGACAAAAGATAAAAGATAAGACAATATGTATAGACCAACCTGGGTGTAATAACGCTTCCTTTCATCCTTAAAAGCGTCGGAAAATTTGTAGGAAATATACAAAAACAGCCATAACTCGTGAACAAAATATCGGAGAAGTCGCGTACAGGCTAATGCAAGTTGTTGTTGCACATGAATTCTACCAATGTACAAATGATGATCCCCAAAGGTTGATCCCCAAAGAAACTGGATGTTTCCAAGCGTATTTTATCAAAGTTGAATGAGGAAAATAAACAACAATAAATTATAATATTTCAACGCCAAAAAGATATATATAAAATACATCGTTCAAGTTAGAAAGTTATAAAAATCAAGATAAGAAGTACTCATGCTTGTTTGATTCACTTTTTCTTGGTATAAAATATACTTTCGGATGAATAAGTGAAATGAAGCGAATTCTTAATGTCTCGCGATTACGTCTTTTACGCTTGCGAAAACGGATAATACAAGGGGTAGTCACACAGGGCTCTGTGACTACTAACATCCTCACTGCTCGCCACAGAGCTTTGTGGAACCCTTTCTCCACTCTGCCTAGCCTGCCACGGAGCTATGTGGAGATCCTGTCTGCGACCTCTTGGTCAAGGACTATCTGTCTCTAATTTTACAAGTATAGAGAAAACTATCTTTGTAGTATTTCTGTAAAATACTGTTATTTAGTGAAATTTTGTAATAAAGACCAGTAGTAGAAGTTGATTTCCGACACTTATTTTATTACCTTGCGAAAATCATATGAGACATAGTTATACAATATATTCTACAATTTTTAAAAAGTAGAAACTAATATCGAGAGATTAAAGTGGTGAATTGATGGTACAGGATGTTAAAGATAATTTAGAAAGCTGCGAAATCCCGCGCATCATAAGCAACAAACATATTATACTTGTGCATATACATAACATACGCCTTTCAATATTAATATAAATGATAAGTTATGCATCCAGAAGATGCGTGAATCCGAGTAATTCTCAACTTACATAAAATAGATCAAACATATTGATTTATCATTTCTCCAATTGAAACAATGTTCTTCTAACTTGAAGAATATAATATAATTTCCCCCTTGAATTATTTTATTTGATTCGTTTTCTGTTTTTCCAAATGAGGTTTCCAAGGTGCAATATGTCCCAAATGACCAAGCATAGACTTAAATCCCTTGTGCACTTTTGGAACCCTATATAATCGATTATTACCTCTGATTTGATTATGTGCAATAAATACAGGAAGTAGTGGACTTGCACACAAGTAGTGCATGATGGAAGCATGCTTCAGTCACTAGAATGAGAGCGTTTAATAATCATACAGTTTTCATATTTTCACCAATGATAGATAGGTCTGCCAATGGCGTTCGCAATAAAGAGGACAAACAACAGACACGCAGGTTACAAGGTTATTAATGCGTGATAGGCAAAGATGATCTCTGTGTCCCATTCCCTTCCTCGAGATACAAGTACGTAAGTGCGAGAAGTGCAATGTGCATCGCGATGAGAAGTACAATTAAAGCAAATAGGAACAAGGTGTAACCTAATTTTGCGTTCTTGCATTTAATAAATCCCTTCGTTTGATTAAAGATTTTTACGAAGAAATAAAGCTATATACATAGCACATTTACTTCCCATTAAGGGATAATCATACTAGGTAATTTCCGACGTTTAACGAAAAGTGCAAAAAAAAACACTATTTATAGTCCAATTACAAACTAACCTTACTTATCACCAGCAAAAGGAAAACGACTAGAACCGACAGTAGGCATCTTTTAGTCCAAGGTTACTAGAAGGAAGTCAGTCACATCATCTTCATCACGAATGTTTAGTTAATTGTCATTGTCATAAGCAGATATATACAAGACTGACTTATTCTTCTATTGAATATTACACTTTGGTTCTTTTGCCTTTTCTGAAAACAAGGTTTGCTTTGTGCAGAGTATATACGTAGAAAATATTCTTATACATCCCTCACAGAACGCTATATATACTTGAGTAAGTATCTATCTACATTAGTATATGGAAAATTCAATACCTATCTCAAAAAATCTACGTCAATATTTATTGTTGACTAATAACCAACTAACAAAAGTGGCTCAAAATTTTAATATAACAAATTCTTCTCATTTTTTTTTAGTTTTTACTTCGATATGTTTAACAATTTACTCTATGAAGCTCAGAAGACAATTTTTTTGGGGGGGGGAAAGTTAGAATAGTGATTGTTTTCATATTTCTAAAAACAGTTGTTAAAGTCGGTTGTTCGTCATTTAAGAATTAGTTTGAAACAAAATGTTTCATGTAGTTATTTGAATGTATTAATTTGTTAAAAGTTGCAATAGAACAATTCTTAAGATAGTAAATAAAAAGGATTCAGATTTACTGCTATCGAAGCGTAAAACATGTTAAAATATTGAAATTTCATTTTATATGCATTCACAAAACTCCCCATTATGATGTGCACTTGCTTTACATAAAACCCTTATTGGGTGGTAAATATTAAGGGAAGAAATAAACTTTCAATTATTTGTTAAACCTGAGAAATAGGGTGGCGTAATGCATTAAGAAAGACTATACTTAATAATTCTACTTGCAGTAAAGCACGAAAGTAGCTGCTATTGTATTGAAAATTTACTTTTAATATAACCTGTGTTTCTCCTTCGTTTAGAAGAAAATGTACGCTAAAATATTCCAACTTTAATTTTACAACTTGATTAAATTAACATTCTCTATATTTCAGCACCTGTGATACTGTTTTTAAGAATTGTTCAATCAATAATGTTTTGGTCGACTGCTGTGAATATTGGAAATACATTGCTTCAGACTTTCCTAATTGTTATGCATTAAACTCCTTACAAACAAAGTGAGTATAATGACCATGCATCGTGGATTATATACGAGGTTTGGTTGCAAAATTTTAAGACTACGTTTGTAATTTTAAAATGGCTGTACTTACAGGCTTTTGTGATGGATCTCCTTCTAAGTAGATTCCCGCTGAATGAACATTCCGATTCCAACGATTCTTCCACTTTTGGAAGCATTCCTGGAAATTACTTTTCGTGATGGTGTCAATTCCTCAATGTCCTCATTGTATTTGCTTGAATGTCCTCAATTGAGTGAAATCTCTTAGCTTTCAATGACAATTTTAATTTAGAAAAGAGGTAGAATCCGGCCGGTGCCAAATCCGGGGAATACCGGGGTTGTGGAAGCACAGGAATGTTGGATTTGGCCAAAGATTCCTAGGTCGACAACGCACTATGGGCTGGTACATTGTCGTGGTGGAGAAACCAATTATTTTCTTTCCAGAGGGCAGGCATTTTCCGCTGCATATTTTCGCGTAGACGATCAAGGGCACTTTTGTAGTATTCCTGGTTGACTGTCTGACCCCTAGCACCAAAGTCGTGATGCACGATACCCTTAGAATCGAAAACACTCACCAAGATTGTCTTTACATTCGACAAAGTTTGTCACGCTTTCTTTGGTTTTGGTGAATCTGGGCTCTTCCACTGAGAATATTGGGCTTTTTTTCAGGGTCATACCCATAAACCCATGATTCATCACCTGTTATTACCCTATTCAAGAAATCTGAGTCCTTTTCAACTCTATTAAACAGTTCTTGGATGTCTGTGTGGCTTCTGCTCGCGTGGCAATACTTTTAGAATTAATTTCGTGGACACTCGGCACATGTTCAAATAATCAAAATTGACTGAACCACATAGAAACTTATATTCAGGACTTCCGCCATCTCCCTAATTGTAAGTCTACGGTTTGAGCAAACTAAATAGCCAACGTTTTCAATGTTTTCGTTAGTTTATAATGTTGAAGGTCGGCCAGACCGGGGGTCATCCTCTACTGACTCGCGGCCATCTCTGAATCTGTGAAACCAGATAAGCACGTTTGACCGGCTCAGACATTTGTCTGCAAAACCTGTTTCTAAGAGTTCGTAAGTCTCCGAAGCAGATTTTCCAGTTTTAAAACAAAATTTCACACAAATGCGTTGTTCCAATTTTTCGTCCATTTTGCGCACTTAAAAATCCGCCAAGACACACACACTCACGCCCACACTCAACTGGTCGCTACGCCGTACTAAATAAAGATATATCGGTGCATGTTTCAACATGTCTCAAGCCACGGCTTCCATGCTAATCTATATATATAAAAGATAACGTAAAAAAATTTGTCCGCTCATCACGCTAATACGGCTGAACCAATTTCTTTCATTTTTGGGGGGTTATTAGGATTTGGACCCTAGATGGTTTTTATCATATCACTTTAAATTTTAATTACCATTGTCTTGAGATAATTGACTATTCAAGTGTCCATAACGTACAAATCCTTTGTTATTAGTTCATCATAGGTAAAAATAAACGTATTTATATGCAACCCGCATGTCCGTGTCACTCGGCGGGTTAACATAAATGACAGGCGATATACAGCGGAAAATAGCTTGAATCTTCTGTTTAAAATTTTTTAATTGATTTGCTTATTTTTACAGACACTTTTACAATATGCCAGCACCGGGATGACCGCAGCGAAGCGGGGCGGGTTAACATAAATGACAGGCGATATAATGTTAAGATTTACTGCAATCTTCTATGGTTTTTATCATATCACTTGAAAGCGAAAAAGTAAAAATTATCTAAGTAACAAAGTTTATTGCGTTCCGGGGTGACCGCAGCGAAGCGGGGTGAACGCTGCTAGTGGGTTATTATATCTACTCCTCCTGAGCAGTATTGCGAACTGTCCTAAACTTTCTAATCACACAGCATATAAGCGTCAAAATATGGTTGCATATTTCTGTAGACATTTTAGTTGCACATTGAATAAGTTTTGCAGTATTCAGTATAAATATAATTAAACTTGTATTTCTTAAATGATTATCCAAAATAAAATCATTTAACACGGGATAAGAAATCTTTTTTCTGTCTTGGACAAGAGGAAAAACTATTTCAAGATTCTACAGAGAACAAGAGTTGTATATAAAACTGCCTGTCAAAATGCGAAAACCTAACTTTCGCTTCCATATCATCACGTACGTAATACAGTAATTAATAGTACAGAAGAATTGTAAGTAATCTGAATTGGTGATTGTTATGTTTATAGCATGGTAAAAGTAGGTCTGAAAAGGTAGTGGGACGTACGACGTCAACGAGTCCACCTCGCCTACCTTTGCCCATTATAATTATTTAGGAAGTGAGGGAAACTTATAGATATTTTGCGAAATTGAGGGGACGACATCTACTTGCGTTCCTCCTCACTCTTTCCCATGGTTTATGGTGATTTTGATGAAAACTCCTTTTTAAACAAGACAAGAAAATATTGGAAGTAAAAAAAATAGCTTCGTTATTGAATGTGATTTATACGGCAAAGGTCTTGTTTGATTTCTGATAGACGCTCAAAAAATTCAGATTCTTTACAAATGACACTGAGAAAGACAAGAAGCGTATGTGAAGGTAGGAAAACTCCTTTTATATATATAGTTTTATGAGGTCAATGCTGTAGGCCGGAGTAGGATTGAATTAATTCTGAAGGAGATAAATAGATTGTAATCGTGGTGTTGCGTTCATCTAGCAAGTAATCTAAGTTGATTCATTATTGTTGATACCGAGAAAGAGATGTAGGTAGCGACAGAGAAAAAGAAAATATGATAGATTCAAATTACAACGATTCGAAATACTTTTTCTCTTAAATACTGTATAAGACATGGGCTGAATCGAGGTCTAGGGTTGTACAATTGCGAAAGGTAACGTCTATGGTTATCTTCCTCGTAAAAAGACTATATCTGAAGTGATTGAGTGAAATGACTTTGAAATATGTATATATATAAAAATAACCAAGAAAATTCTGTCGATTCTTCTAACATCATTTTCGAACATCGATATGTCTTCTAAGATGTCCCTGGAAGATCAAAAGTAGTACTCTCAACATTGATGACCTCCTGGCAACGTTCTGGAATGCCACGGATTCCATGGCGGTATAATTGAGTTGGCTAAGAAAGTACAAACGCATTTTGCACCTCTACTAGGGATTTGAGCTGTTGTACTTTAAGGTGATTGTCCATGGAATGAAACAGGTGATAATGGGATAATGCAATGTCCGATGAATACGGCAGATGCAATAGTGTTTCCCATCCAAGGCGTAGGATGGTGTCCCGGGTCTCCCTAACCACGTGGGGCTTAGCGCTTTCCTGTAACAGAATGACCCCTTTTCAGAAGTAGTGGCTCTAGGATGTTGAGTTTTTCTTCAACAAGGCTAAACTACTGAGAATATACAGTTGCATAGATAGACGGACCAGTTGCTAGCAGTTCCCGATGCATGATGCCGGGAGCAGTCCACCAAACATACAAGATGACCTTATTCTGGTGCAGCGTTGGTTTTGGCTGTTCTGGGACCGTTTCATAAGATACTAACAAATCATCACGGCGCTGATGGAAATTCGTATCAGACCAACTTCTTTTCACATGTCAATATCGTTTCGAAAAATGGTTCCTTCCTCAGTCAAGACAGCAAAGAACAAAGATGCCTCCACGCATTGCCTTCTGGCCCGGAGTCAAATCATGTGGGATAAGTCAACCCAAAATGTAGTGCATCGTAAGTTGATGTATGTGCTGCCGAATGATTCATTTACACATACTGACTTATAATCCCAGTGTTTCACACATCTGGTCATAGTTCCCCTCAATTTCTGCTTGAAAATCATTTTGTAGATGTGTTGCTCTTCCGGCACGTTTTTCATCTTTGACTGTATTGTCACCGTCTTGAAACTTTTTAAACCATCGCTGCATTGTCCACGTAGTCACGACACCACCAGCAAAGGCCTGGCATATGTTCCGCTACGCGACAGTAGTGTCTGACTCCAGTTTGAACTCCCACAGCATACATTCCCTTATGATGCTCTGTGTCGGTCCAATGTTCACTCTGTCCTTAAGCAAGTTCAGAGTGTGACTGAACCATCAGAACAGGGTAGTATGTTGGATATATCCACACCAACAACTTACCTTCGCTTTATCTGCATTTACATTCCACTCAGGATGCGAGATTTAATTGAACACAGACCTCCAGAAAAAGCAACAGAACGTTCTAGGTTACCCTTATAGTAATAGTCATATGATAAGTATTACCCTTTGTTCAGCGAGTCATATTTTTTAGGAGCGCAAATTTAGATTAAAAATGGAAACTATAATTAGTTTTAAATCATTATTGAGCACTACTGAATGCAATGTAGGTAATGATTATATCAGGTTAATCTCAGGAAATTTACTTTTCTGAAGCTGGTTATGTATGATCTGAATGTTAATCTCTGATCATACTCTCAATGTGGATTATCACTACATTTTCAGTACCTTTTACCCGACAGATAGAAATGTTAGTGTAAAAATGTGAAAACATCACTGAATTGACGCAGTTCTTTCTTTGAACTCCCAGACTCGAGAGTATGCAGGGGGGCGCGGTGGCTCAGTAGTTGAGCGTTCATCTCTGGTGCTTGGGGTTCCGGGTTCGATCCCAGCCCCCGCCAAGTGAACTTTGTGGTGGACAAACACCGTACTCGCGGGTTTTCTCGGGATTCTCCCGTTTCCTGATAAGTTTCTTCATTCCATCATTTCACTCATCCCTCATCATCACCGTCTCCTTTAGCCTAACCGGCATAATCGTGGGACGTAAAACTGAAAGATTTAATTTCATTTCATTTCGAGAGTATGCAGCTTAATGTCACGTGATAAATTATCGAAACACTGGTCTTTATGCATCAAAGCCAAGCGGAGAAATTTTGGGTTGTTAAACATCACGAGATTCTACGGCGAGGTGGTTCTGTGATAGAAAGTTTCTTTTCTGCAGCGTTTATTTCTCTCAACTCCCGCTAAGTAAGCTTTGTTACGTAGAAATACTGTATACGCGGGTTTTCTCTGACGGTTCCTTTCTTTTGCCTTACATCGCAATTTCTTCATTTAAGTTCACCAAAGTATCACTTTGTCCCTTTGCCTTGAAACATACCCCACACTGCAAGTGTCGGTAGACCACCGATGGGCAACTAACGGCATCTTCCCAAAAATTGCTGGTCCCTCAGCGACGATCCGCGATTGCCCCACTTCCTTTTTGAAAATTATACCAGCAGCCCAACAGTGGCAGAGACGCGTCGAAACATTCACCCAAAATATGCTAAATCGCCTACATGAGTGATTTGTTTACATTAATGCGAGGCAAGAAAACACTTAAAAAGTTCGCCAGGGTGATCGTAATAACCAACGATGTAGTTACTTGGCATCTAAATTCATAGAATTATATGCACTCATGTCAAGATTTTTCACTTTATAATTAGAGGCTGTGGTTACTCTTGACACTCTGAGCTCACTTTAGAAACAATTAGTCAGAAAAAATCATGATAAGAATAACCTCATGTATATGACTGGCAATAGCTCATATTGGTCTTTTCGCGATCCTCCGTGACGAATCGAAGGAAAGCAGACCAAAATGTAGCCCTCACTGCTACGCGGTGATAACTTCAACACTCCGGCTTAGATGTCTGGTTCGACTCGACGAATCCCTACCGCAAGTGACATAATAGCGGCAGTTCTTCGACGCGTCGCTGTGTCGTGGTATTTATCGGCAAGTTGGCCTCTAAATGATGGTGACGTTTACGGAATGGTGTAATTTTGGAACTTTAAACTCCAATCCAAAAAGATACTTTGTATGGTCAAATGTTAGTGGAACTTCTAACCTCGGTGGCTGATGGTAGGGCACTCACCTCTGCCGTGAAGGGTTTTTGATTTAATCTCAGGTCCCGCCCAGAGGTCATGTTAATAAAAAGACATTATCTTTAATTTTCTGTAGTTGGTCTTTCATTCCCTTCAACTTCGTCATTCCGTCATTATCATCCATTAAATCATCACAATCTCCACAGTCGGCGTCTATAATCGGGAGTTGCTGACATCCAAAGTAAAGAAGAAAAACGTTAAGACAATGAGCAGAAAAGTGTTCCTTGCCAAACATATCTAGACGCATGCTCTAATCAAGAGATTAACTACATAGAATATGAGTATTTCAAGAAAAGGTACAAATACCAATATAAAGGTTAATATGATGAAGTCGTTAAGTAGGGTATCTCCAATCTAATCTAGAATTTTCATTATCTACTTGATATGATCTGTTGTTTAGACGGGGTTCCTAGGGAATGGGAATAGTAAGTATAGATTTCTGCAACATTCAACATTGCTCAGAAATTGTAAAGTTGAAACATATAAGCGGCAGGAAGGCTTCATAGGAGGAAATGGATATATAGTGGGCTAATGTTAAGCCAACTATGAGAGGAAGCTCACAAATTAATTCCTGTAATCTAAAACTGTATTGATGTGATGACAACAAATTTCGTCCAACGATAAAATACCAACAGCAACAGTAGAGTGACCATAAATAGATGAATCATACATCTTTATCGCGTCACAATATAATATACTGTTTAGCATTAATAAAAATAATGTGTATGAAGCCAGAGTCACTGAAAAATTTTAGCACAAAAGACTACTAATTTCCTTTCTTCTTTCCTCAAAATTTATTCTAGGTTGGATACACTCTTGGGTATTGAAGGTACTAGAGGCTATCCAACCATAACTTTAGTTGTATTTGTGCAACGGAAAAAATAAAAATGATAGAAAATAAAATGGCATCTGCAATAATGAAGAAAGGACGAACAAAAACAAGAAAAAAACTTTCGATGAATCAGGATCTTTCTTCTGTTGAAACCACTACGAGAAGCACAGAAACTGTTAATAATATACTTCATGTTTATCTCTTTCATGCTAAATACCACGTGCTAAATAGTATTAATCCCACTTATAACTAAGGGATATAATGATATCATAATGCAATGACTATTACTTAATAAAGGACAAACTAAAATTTATTGTCACAAGAAAAAAAACTACGACAGAGCTCCTCTTCTAGGGATTAAACAAATCTATTGCAAGGTTTCACATCATAAATATGTTTGGTTCAACAATTTAAATACAATTTTCACGCAACAACTTTCCCAATGGCGGAGAACCTTATGAAAGTGGCAGCGGTGGAGATAGAGAATGGCCGGGTGTACAGAAACACACTGAAGAAATGAAATATAATTCTCCTTCCATCGGGCAACCTGTCCGTCTTAGGCGCCCGATGGAAGGAGTACCTCTGAGTACACACATTCTTCAGATATTTAAGTATTTTGCTAATGGCTCATTAAATTGCAACTTCTACAGTCTCACTCGTTTATAACACAATTTTCAACTACTGTTCATATATACCCATTTAGTATGTATTTGTGCCACGGGGTGAGTGAGCGAGCTTAAGGTAATTCGCTTACCAAAAACATTTATGTTAGCAACATGTCATCAGGGTAGGGAGAGCAGTAAACGGACTAAACATTACCCAGGATTTATCCCTCTATATGTATAAATTACTAGGATGATCCTAATAATATTAAGCGACAAAGCCAACTTTAATACTTTGTACGCAATCATTAACAATACTAGATTTAACCTAACCACTATAACTAGCAAACAGAGAAAATAAATTCACATAAAATATTTAAACACAGATTTGACATGGAGAGGTGCTAACGTATACGTAAATTCAACATTTTAAATTCTGACGGATGCAAGTGAAGTGGAAGTGAAGGGAGAGGAAGAACGAATTCTATCACCCAGGTGACTGAGGATCATGCTTGAGTGGAAATCAGTTACTTTAAGCAATCATGTTTTAGGATCCCTTATTTACCGGTAACATAAACCATTCTTACTTTAAACTTTATAAATTAGCTATAAGCAGGCATGATTACATTAAAATTTATTCCCCCTTCCTGTTCTTTACATGTGAACTTCAGAAAATGAAATTTTAAAGGAGATTTGAAGATCTAATTTTAAAAGTTTTATGACAATTTTAGAATGTCATAGACCAATTAATATAAAACCAAAGTTTAACCAGCAACAGTCACTTTCCCTTACGCCTAGAACCTTCCGAGTCACATGGTTTTCGCAATTTCAAAGCCTGATCTTGTAAAACTTACTTCAGCCGCACTACAAATCAAAAGAAACTGATGTTACCGTAATATGCTAGGCGCCGTCAAATCAAACATTATAATTTGTTACTTCCTGCGCACAACTAATCCATTACCGGAAAGACGAAGTTTGTCTGCATTTTCAATTTTGCACACTTAACTCTCGTCATAGCAGTCTTCTCGGCTTCCTCACCCGCCTGCCGTTTTTTACACTATTAAGCCTGTAGTTCACATACTTTGTTCGATTATTACATTGTTTTTTCTCAAATTCTTTTCTGATCAAATGTAACTTATCGTTCCACGCCATTGCAACGTCTATTACACGCTATTCTTCTTTGCTCCCGGCGACAAATAGCTTCACTTCGCCCCCTATATTCCGATTGGTGTAATGATTACTACAGGATAATTTTTAAGATTTATTAATCGTTACTTTATTTTACGTTGGCTATTCTATACCTTTCTTTGTTAACATTAACTTGTTATCTACTCTAAATATGTTGGAAAGAAATAAAATATTTTTCTCTTACCTACGATTAATACTCCTCGTAATTAAAATTTATTTTGATTGTCCTCTTGCTTCACTTTTTATTTCTCCCTCAGGACGGCAGTGCCATCGCAATCTCCAAGGACTATAAACAGACTCTCAATGTGGCTTTAGGTCGAACTCGAAGAAGGGCGCCATTTTAAGTCCTCAAATTCCCTACAATCTTTTATTAATTTTTATCATTATACATGAGCGGAAAAGACCGTCCCAATTCATCTCACATCATATTAGGTTTTAATCTAATTGACGATTGATTCTATCTTACGGATATTTATATTTAATATGAGTGACAACAGGATCCCAAAGACGGCACCTTTTGTGA
Source organism: Thermobia domestica (assembly GCF_964235325.1). Lineage (NCBI taxonomy): Eukaryota > Metazoa > Arthropoda > Insecta > Zygentoma > Lepismatidae > Thermobia > Thermobia domestica. The sequence continues at coordinate 307,267,672 of NC_137455.1, forward strand.
TTCCTTAATTACATGCCAGAAATGTATGACGAATCAGTATGGGACGGCGTTATCTTTTAACCAGTGCTTTGAGCAAAAAGTAAGTTCTGTTTGTTTGCAGAGTGAGTCATCTACTGAATATATTGCTCCGTTATCGATAGTGTTTGGAAAAAAAGACTCAAGGGGAAATGTTAGTTGTCTTAGTTGAAACATATTTTTAAGAAGTACCACCTGTACGTGCAGAGGGAAATGATGCGAGCTGGTAAATCTGTCTTTGATATAACGTTGCGCATAAGTAGTAAATGTCTTTCCAACTAGCATAAACTCTGGGATCATTCTATTATAATATTGCACCCTTTGCGTTCTATTATAATATTGTAACCTTTTGTACGTGCTCCGCAGTCATTTTCAGCATTACAAGACGTCTTCGTTTACACAACATGCTGAATTTAAAACAGTGAATAATAATGTGAATGAAGTAAAAGATATTTGACAAACAACATCCAGCGTAGACGAACCAGTGAGAATTTGGCAAACTGAAAGTATGAATAATGTACTGAATAAGAAGCACTTTTGTCGACTTACACTGAATCCATTGTTAACTTCAAGGATATAATGCTAAATATGATCCGATTCTTTGGTACGTCTAGAGTAACCGAATATAAAAGTACGACTGACATATCAGCAGTGACTCTTCTTCTAAAATCAATGTGGCCCAATTTCTTTAACTATAAATATTTGTCGTTGATAGTTATCAGTAATAAGGTGTAATTTTGTTGATAGTCAATAACTCCAATTCATTCCATTGTGTTTTATAACAACTTGGATTTCAAAAAATATATACGTAAATTCCATTTGCACTCTACATGTGACGTTTCTGAGGTAGACATATCTAGCATATAGATATTAACAATATTGCAGAATTGTTAGTTAATAACAAAAAATGAACGTTGTATTTTAAATTTTAAGTAAACATGTAGATTTCAAAAAATACAACAATTCTACGTATTACATTTTTTAAGACAACGTTAATTTATATTGTGTTGACAACCATATGTATCGTATAATTTCCATAATATACCAGACTATTTTTTTCTGTAAAGTTTTGCAATGTGCAAACTGCAATCTTTATATTTACTAGTTCAAAATTCATATGAACAATATAACAAATGTCATACACTGTATGTGGAAAATCTGAAAGTACTCATATTGATTTTTTTTTATTTAGGAAAAGGAATTCAAAAGTGAACAATCTGATGACGTATGACAGCAATGGCCTTTTTGAATTATCATTTGATTTCAAATGGGATGGCCAACAAATACAGGTAAATTACAGTCAATAGTGAGAAAATTATCAGCAAAGTATTAGTCAGTTTTATTTGTCTCGAATTTCATGAAAGGAATTTTCAAAATCATTGGTTTAACTATAATTAAATTTAACTGTTATTGTCGTTTGAACTTGATCCCAAATAACTTTCTATAATTTTATTAAAGCATATATAGCCTTACAAAACAGAGCTAAGCAAATACAATTGTGTACAATGAAAATGACACGATGATTCGATTTTTGTTACCCTGATTTACCCTAAAAATGACACAATGATTTTAATGTTTTGCAGCTTACCCTGAGCATGATAATACACACACGGTAGTACTGTTCTTAATGATAAACCATTTCGGTACATTCGGAATCTTATTTCCTTACAATGTAGCGTAATGTTTTCCCGCGAAAAAAAATGAAATCTTCCAGCCTCATTTCCGATTACTGCCCTTTAGGCTAAGAGAAATGATGATTAAGGTAAGTGAATGATAACGGAATGAGAATGCCACACGAAAATTGAAGTATCTGAAAAAAAAACACTATATTGTCCACTACAAACTTACTTGTAAGATGATGGATAGGAACCCTACGCAGGAGAGATAGGTGCTTATAAACTGAGGTACCATTCCTTCCTCTTCAGTGAAGAAGACAAAATAGATGGGAATTGTTGCTCTTAGAAATGGCTTTCTATACCTCTTCCTCCTGAAAAGACAATTCTTCATTGTCGTTTAAGTTCGAATTTTGAAGTGACTACTTTCTTTTGTCTTTGCAATAATTTTTTGTCTTTGCAAGATATGAAAATTAGAATATTTTGGAGATTGCGTCCTATGTTCAAAGGATACAGTTTTCCAGATAATGGCAATAGAATAACTTGAATGAAGTTTGAGAACGAACAGATTATTTTTGTCTCTGTAATAATCAAACGACAACTACCAGACTATGGCTACAACTCTATCTAGAGGATGAGAAAATATGTAAGGAGAAAATTCACGCGTTCGATCTAGAAACTGAGAAAGACCTTTTCGTGGGTGTCAGTGACAGAGTGTGAAATGATTTCTGGACAGTGACAGTGACAGGGAGTCAGTGACAGAGTGGACAATGAAACACAAAGACGATATCGTAGGAAGTCCAGATTTGCTGATTGGGTTAAGCATTGATGTATAAAGAGTATGTTAGTACGACCTCGCAGTAAACTAGCGGGGGCGCCATGTAGAACATATAGTGGTAGCAATTGGAGGAAAATAAGGAGTAATAGTTGAGTGTTAGTAAAGTTGGCTTGACATGAATGTAATCATGTGGTCAAAAGATGCCCCATTGTCACACTCTCTGTCTCTTCTAAAAGTTTTTGCGTTTTTCAGGGTGAATAGGGCCTATTTTGAATTTGTTTTAATCTTCCGCGACATGATGTCCATATGGGGCGGCATTAGGCAGCCAAGAAACAAATATACACTCATAAAACCTCTTATAGAAACACTAGAGCCTAATGATCGCACCTTATGTGGCATATGTGTCCGGCTCTGAAGATTGAACAGTCACATCTTGTACACTAACAGAGAATCAGATGTAGAACATCATCAAGGGTTTTGCATAACAGCCAGAATATACAAAAAAACATCCTATGTTGTCTTTTGGACTGGGACAAGATCGCAAGTGTCCCAATACTGCAGTTTCTCCAAACAACATCACAAACGCGTGGGAAATTTCAATGCTTCACTTGGAGAGACGTATTCAGTTTCTATATAAATGCAGCTTTTGCCCGCACCATCATAATTGAGGCATCCGCATCTGACATCTGACCCCACTGTGGTACTAGAGTGGATGACATTAGAATTTTATAGCACCATGTTGGTACGGCACCAAGTGTTTAATTGTGGGATGTCATTGTATTATGTTCCCATTCCTGGTGCCTCCAATCTGGTGTTCTACATATACATGTTTCGTTTAGTGCATTACTGCCAAGTAGTTAATTCCAGTATCGTAACGCAACTGTTCCACAAGTTCTGGCTAAACACAATGTATCTCCGTTCTCTTGGTCAACTTGTTCCGCCAATCTCTTATCAACTGAAGACGGATTGTTGGACAACGCTTCTTCGCCTGAGAACTCCACAGCTGCTCACAAAAAATCCAATCGTAATAGATTTTTAAGAATGAGATATCGTATGTAGTGCTCTCAACGGGTCGGGTCGGGCCGGGTGGAAGACCGACCCGTGATCCGATGCGATTGACCAGACTCGACAACCCGAAGCGAGCTAACCCGATTTACCCGACCCGACCCGAGCTAACCCAACTGACCCGACCTGAACCGTAACCCGACCTGAGCTGAGCCGACCCGTTTGAGAGCACGACACTTGGTGAACGCCAAAATGCACTCACATTGGGAATTAAACCAAGTGTACCGAAGTCTTACACGTTAACCACTAGCTAGATCAAACGGAGGATTTGTATTTGCATCTTAGGGAATATTTGGCACTTTTGAGGTTTGGTTATTTGTTTTTATAACTGATACCAATGTCCGAAGTGGAAGAAATTTATTTATTTTTCTTGCTTTAGTTCTATGTGACGAAATTTTTCTTCAAGGTCAGTGTTCTCACCTGCTTAGAAGGCAGGGGGTCTTCTCGGAAGGCAGTAGCAAGAGTATCTTGGCGGAGAAAAAAGGAAATCGTTTAACTACAATGATAAGGGTTGAGGAAGCGGGAGAACACCTGTGATTTTCCGACGCTTCAACTTTCATTCCAAAATAGGTTCTTATGGTTCTGGGACCCGCGCCACTTTGATTTTTCTTTCTCGGTAATTAAAACGTATTCTACAGTATATATAGTTGCAAGTAAGAAGATACTGCAAGGGACACTTCATTATCTTGCTTGATTATGCATGATATTTATTATATATATATATATATATATATATATATATATATATATATATATATATATATATTACATTTGCTTATGCTTGGGACATCAAATATGATCCGAAGCTTTCTGGCATCCAGTGGAAAGCTTGGAGTATATTAATATTTGTTTGCATATATTATTATTGTAGAGTGTTCCCATAATGACCATCGACTACGATTTTATAACATTTGAGAGAGAAATTTAACTTTTTATTTTGTGGTCAATTTGAAGGCATTTTATTACACTGTCATTAAGAAACCCATATACATCATCTTACGAATCAATCATTATGGAAGAATTGCATGTGTATGTTGCAGCAGTAGTACCAATCTTTGAAAGTTTCATTAACAACTATTCTTTTTTTCTTTTTTTAATTGATGTTCTGAGTAATTGCGCGTTCTGTGTAAAGGTGCAATAAGATTCTCTCTCTCTCTCTCTCTCTCTCCTTGTTTCCAGCTACCGGCATAGGCATATGGGAACTACCAGATATACTTTCGTGTGTACATAAGTTAGTGTGTGTGTGTGGCGGGGTCGGGGGTATGAATTATTTATTACGATCACTTAGTGAAACTTACCGTAACATTCCGCACGATAACTTTTGAACGAATGCGATTTTTTAAATTCTGTTTTTTGAAATAGATAAATAGAGTAATTATCTCGAGGAAGTTCGTTAACGGAGATTATTTATCCAACAGAAAGTGGTGCAAATGAGCCATTTCCGGTTTCAACGTTGATCACTGTAGAGCGCATACTGCAATAGATAGCGATAAACGGTTTTCGGCAATCGATTAAACGTTTCAAGGACAACTCCTATATTCATTCTTAACAATATAGTAAAACCGGAAGTGGTATAAATGAGTCATTTCCGGTTTTATTGTTGATCACTATAGAGCAAAAACGGTAAAAGATAGCAAGAAGCAATTTTCGGCAATCGATAAAGCGTGTGAAGGATAACTTTCATCTTCATCATTAACATCCTAGTAAAACCGGAAGCAGTAGAAATTAACTATAATTTCCGACTTCAAATTAATCTACATAGGGAGATAGGGAGAAGCTGTTTTGGGAAATCAGTTTAGCGTTGTGGGAATAAGTATCGTTTCCTCTCTTAAACTTCTAAATAAACCGGGAGTGGCAGAACCCAACTACTTCCGGTTTTAGTGTTGATCACAAGAGATTAGAAACCGTAATAAATAGCGAGAAACGGTTTTCAGTAATCAATTAAGTGTTCCAAGAATTTTCTAATTCGACTTTAATCTTTCTACTCAAACCGTAAGTGACGGAAATCAATCACTTCCAGTTTAAGCATTGAGTGTTATAGAATATATAGCGAAAAGGGAATAGAATGGAAAATTTATTAAGTGCCCAAGAGTGTATTCCGTCTCGACAGTAATTACTCTACTCAACTAGGAAGTGAAAAAAATATACTACAACTTCTGATTTCCAAATCAATTGAGAAAATATTACGTAAATCTTTACTTTTTTTACTATTAGGATTACGTAGTGAAACTTGTAACATCGTAATGTTTGTACATACGTCCGTCCGTTACTCCGTACGATGACATTTGGACGGATGCGAATTTTTAAATTGTTTTTGCAATAGAAAGATACAATGATTATCTCGAGGGAGTTCTTTAATAGAGAAGATTCACCAACCGGAAGTGGTAGTAATAAGTCATTTCCGGTTTTAATGTTGATCATTATAGAACAAAAACGGTAATAGATAGGGAAAAGCGGTTCTTGGCAATCGATTACACGTTTCATAGCCAACTCTCATCTTCATTCTTAATAGTCTAATAAAACCGGAAGAGGTACGAATGAGCCATCGAGAATGGACAATCGAAAAAGCGTTTCAAGATTAATCTACGTCTTCACCCTTAACACTATAGTAAAACATGAACTGGTACAAATGAACCATTCCCGGTTTTAACGTTGATCACTATAGAGAGAAAAGGGTAATAGATAGTAAGAGGTAGTTTTCGGCAATCGATAAATAGTTTCAAGAATAACCTTCTTCTTCATAATTAACACCTTAGTGAAAAAGATGTGGCAGAAATTACCTATAACTTCCGGTTTCAATTTAAACTATATAGTGCAAAAACTATAAGTTATAAAAACTGCTTCTGGGAACTAATTTAGCGTTCTAGGAACAGGTATCATCTCTATTAAACTTCTAATCGAACCGGAAGTAGCAAAACCCAACTACTTCCGGTTTTAGCGTTGATTGTTATAGATTAGAAACTAATTAGCGATAAGCTGTTTTCTGTAATCAATTAAGTGTCCTAAGAATATGTTCTATCTCGACTCTAATCTTTCTACTAAAACTTGAAGTGGTAGAAATCAATCGCTTCCGGTTATAACATTGAGCGTTATCGAATGGATAGCGAGTAGGCTTTTTTTGGTAATTCATTAAGTGCTCCAAGAGTATATTCCATCTCGGCAGTGATCCCTTTACTCAAATCGGAAGTGAAATAAATATACTAGAGCTTCTGGTTCCCAAACCACTATACAAAATATAACATGGTCCTCTTTAAGATTTTATTATTATTAGGATCACGTAGTGGAACTTGTAATATCGTAATGTTAGTACGTACGTACATACATACGTCCGTTACTTCGAAAGATAACATTTGAAAGGATGCGAATTTTCTATTATTATTATTATTATTATTATTATTATTATCATTATTATTATTATTATTATTATTATTATTATTATTATTATTATTATTATTATTATTATTATTATTATTATTATTTTCAATAAGTAGATAGTGTGATTTTCTCGAGAGAGTTCATTGATAGAGGTGATTCGACAAACAAAATGGTAGAAATGATTTTTTTCAGGTTTTAACGTTGATCAATAAAAAACAAAAACGATAATGGATAGCGAAAAGCGGTTCTGGGCAATCGATTTTACGTTTCAAGGGAATCTCTATTCTTATTCTTAACATTCTAGTAGAACTGGAAATGGTAGAAATGAGCCATTTCCGATTTTAGCACTCATTACTATAGAGCAAAAACGATAATAGATAACGAGAAGATGTTTCTGGCAATTAATTAAACTTTTCAAGGATAACCTTCTTCACATTTAACAAGCTAGTAAATTCTGAAAGTAATAGAATTGAGCCATTTCCTGTTTCAACGTTGATCACTATAGAGCGAAAACGATAATATATAGTAAGAAGCAGTTTTCAGCAATCTATAAAGCGTTCCAGGAGTAACTTTCATCTTCGTACTTAAAACCCTAGTAAAAAGGAAGTATAGAAATCACCTATAACTTCCGGTTTCAATTTAATTTACATAGAGCATAAACTATAAGATATAGTGAGAAGCAGTTTTATGGAATCAATTTAACGCTGTGGGAACAGGTAAGTTATTATCTCTCTTAAACTCCACACCGGAAGTAGCAAAATCCAACTACTTCCGCTTTTTGTGTTGATCGCAATAGATTAGAAAAGATAACAGGTAAGAAGAAGCGGTTTTCTATAATCATTTAGTGTCCCAAGAATATGTTCTATCTCGACTCTAAGCTTTATACTAAAAGTAGAAGTGGCATATATCAATCACTTCCGGTTATAAATTGAGTGTTATAGATTGGAGAGCTAGAAGGGATTTTATGTAATTCATTAAGTACCGCAAGAGTGTATTCCATCTCGATAGTTATCTCTGTATTAATACCAGAACTGAAAGAAATACGATACAAATTCCGGTATCCATATTAATTGAGAACATATTACATAAAATCCTCTTTACGGTTTTTACTAGAGTTTATTTTTAAATTAAATACTAGCCGGATGTTCACTAAATTTTGTGAGCTACTAGCCCATTCCCTAAGGAATAAGTACTGGCATATTCTGTGGTCAAACTCGGGAAAGAACAGGGGGGACGCGGGTTGCATTTCATACCTTATTTCTCGATAACTACTTAATTAGCCAGCAGCATTTTCTTGATAACTATTGGCCGAATGGGAACAAAATTCGGTGGTGGGCAGCCCTCAACCTAATTAAGATCACTACATTTGCTGGTCGAGTTTGGCCAAGTTTTGGGCTTGATTTGCGTGTGGTAATTTATTTCTCGGTAAACTCTTGTCAGATCCAATTTGAAGGATTTGCCATTACAGAAAGCCGCTCGTAACTATTTATCAATTTTGCTTTATAGTGTTCAACGTAAAACCGGAAATGATTTATTTCTACCACTTTCGGTTGGTAACGAAAGGAGATGAAAAATATTCTTGAAATGCTTAATCGATTGCCGAAAACCGTTTTTGTTTTATAGTGGTCAACGTTAAAACTTGGAAAAGGTTGATTTCTACCACTTTCGGTTTATGGATCACTTCAATTAACTAGCTCCTCCGAAATAATTGCATAGTTTGCAAAATAAATAAATAAACAAATAAATAAATAAAATAAAATAAAATTTGCTTTCTTTCAAGAGCTATCGTGCGCAGTAACTTAGTCGCAGCAGCTATCGTGGTCTGTTATTGTTATTATTATTATTATTATTATTATTATTATTATTATTATTATTATTGTTATTGTTATTGTTATAATAATAATAATAATAATAATAATAATTATTATTATTATTATTATTATTATTATTATTATTATTATTATTATTATTATTATTATTATTATTATTAAGTATTCTACCTGCTGGCAGGTACTGGGACTAATGGGAGATGTAAGTGTGATTGTGTGTTTTCTTAGGTTCTGGTCTGGAAATTCTACTTTCACCTTTCTCGGTCTTCAGCTTCCTCTTTTTATTCCCAATATTTGATACCATTTTTCAAATCATCGACCAATTGCATTCTTCTTCTTACTATTCCTTTCTTACCTTTCATCTCTTACTTTCAAGTTTTCTCTTTCTCAGTGGGTTGAGAAAAGCTAATACGTTTTAATTTGGTTCCTTATAATTATTGCCAGACTGCAGTTTCCTCTATCTATTTTTGAATACTATTTTTAAGAAATTAAATTATTATTATTATTATTATTATTATTATTATTGTTATTATTATTATTATTATTATTATTATTATTATTATTATTATTATTATTATTATTATTATTATTATTATTATTATCGCGTCTATGTTCTATTATTCTTTTAACTGTTAGAGGAAAGGTTCATTTTTTCTACAGTCTCACTTTATCTATAATGCTACTTCGGTATTATACTTAATGTTTAGTTAACTCAAGAAAAAGCGGATCTAGTTGTCTGAATCCTCCATTTCATGTTAGCCCTCGGTGATCATTTAGTACTGTTCAGCGACGTAATTTAACAGAAGCACAATGTTCATATAGAGTATTCGTTGTAGTGTTATAAAGTAGGAAATGATACAAGACGTTGTGTTTTCTAAATTAAAGTTTTGGGATCTTCTAGGGCAATTGTTCCAACATTTTTAACAAGCGCCCACATTCTTAAACCCTACATACTTCACGCCTACATCATTCGCGATGTCTTTGACCGTTTCTGCAATTTTATTTGCAGCATTGTATTTCCAAATCAACAGTAATAGCAACAAAAATAATAACCTATACTGTATATAAGACAGCATAATTGAGTTACTCATTATAGACCAAGCCATAATACTATAATTAGCAAGAATACTCTTTTTGACGAAAGCAAGGGATAAAGAAGGATTTTTGGAAATATATATCCTTAGAGGCGTAAATAGGATAGTGTATCTTGCTAATCCCTGAGGTAAGGAAGATGAAACTAGGCATATAAACTAACCATTAAAAATAACTGAACATATTTCTCACAGTTTCTGAAAATTCCGGACCTAAACAAGAAAGGAGTAATTCGTATAACAACTGTATTTAATTTAATTTATTTTTAGAAAATGATAAATGTCATCATCATAGGTATTCTGCCTTTATTGGCAGGTCACTTGCCGCAGCTGAGAAGCTTCCATGCTCCACGGTCCTCCGCTAACCTCTTCGTCTTCGCGTATGATCCTTCTGTTTTTTATATAATCCATTAATTGTAGTCTTCTTCGCCCCCTCCCTCTCTTTCCCGACACCATACCCTCTAGGACGTCCCTCATGATACAATCTCTTCTTAGGCAATGTCCCAACCAGTTTCTCTTCCTCTTCCTAATAATATCTAAAAGTGTTCTTTTCTCAGCCATTTCTAACACTCTCTCATTCGTTATCCGCTCGACTCAACTAATTCTTTCCATTCTTCTCCACACCCACATTTCGAAGGCTTCCAGTCGATTTTCATCACCTTTACGTAATGTCCACGTTTCCGCCCCATACAGTACAACACTCCACACGAAGCATTTTATGGTCTTTTTCTCAACTCTTTATTCAAGGTCCCACAAAACAGACTTTTCTTCCTCCTAAAGCTTCTTTCGCCATTCCTATCCTTGCTTTTATTTCAATTTCGCACTTCATGTTATTACTAAGAATACTACCCAGATATCGAAAACTATTAACTTGTTCTATTTTCTCCCCTCCTACTTTTATATTTGACACAGACCCCTTCGTTCCAATCACCATGGCTTTTGTCTTTCTAACATTTATTTTCATCCCATATTCTTCAAAGCCCTTTCTCATTTTTTCTAACATTTTAATGATATTCTTTTCAGATTCTACAACAAGCGCCATATCTTCTGGAAATCTTATGCATTTAATCATTCTACCTCCTACCGAAATGCCATTATCATCATGTAAACTCTTTTTCACTATTTCTTCTACATAGACATTAAATAGTGTTGGCGAGAGGCAGCATCCTTGTCAAACTCCTCTTCCAATTGCACTCTCTTCCGTCAGTTCTTCCCCTATCCTAACACTTACTTATGTTGGTTCATGTATAAGTTTCTTATTAGTCTTCTATCTTTCCATTCCAACCCTATCTTCATTACAACTCCCAACAACAATTCCCTATTCACGCGGTCAAAAGCCTTTTCTAGATCAATAAATATAACATACATCTCTTTCCCTTTTTCTATAAATATTTCACCGATCGCCCTTAATAATCCAATTGCATCTCTTGTGCCCTTGCCTCTTCTGAACCCGAACTGCTACTCCTCAACTTCTTTATTCGTTCTATCATATAACCTTCTGTTCAGTATTCGGAGCAGAATTTTAGCTGCATGAGATATGAGACTAATAGTTCTATAATCCTCACATCTCTTTGGGTTCGATTTCTTAGCCATCGGTATCATGATCGTTATTTGGCCATTCTCCTGTTTCATATATTTCATTGCATAATCCGAACAATTCTTTCTTTCCCTTATCTCCTATATGTTTAATGAATTCGATTGGTATGTTATCTATTACAGTTGCCTTTCCATTTCTAATCTCGGATATAGCCTTTTCAAACTCATCCCTAAGAATACTAAATCCTTTATCATCCTCGCCTACTTCATTTTCTACTTCAGCATTTAGGCTACACGGTCTATTCCTACTCTCATATAAGTCTTCAACGTATTCTTTCCACCTTCCTATGGCCTCATTTCTCTCGCTGACTACCTTCCCATTCTTATTTTCTACTGCCATCATAATACCCTCTTGATAAATGTAAGAATTATTTATATTGGAGACGTGAAATTTGAAAATTAAACTCAATTAGAAACGAATCAATACATGTTTAGGTTTTCCGAAAATTATGTCCTAAGATGAGAATGGAGGATAGTGTCATATTAAAATTTCTGCATTTGCTTACGTTTGAGGTGTGAAATTTGGCTTTGATTTCTTAACTATAAATAATTGAACGTATGTTTCCGGAAATTCCCCTCTTAAAGATGGAGAAAAGAGACAATTTCTATAATATTAAAATTTACCACTATTTATTGAGAAAATATCATGAAATGTGAAATTTGCTTAAATTCGTAATGTGAAATTTCGTAAACCAACTCTGAACTAAAAAGAATGGAATACGTATTTCAGAGTTTTCAAAATTCTCATTTTAAGCAGAAGGAGGGAGGAATTAATTTACTTATTTCTCGACATTCAAATCGGCGTTCGCTGTCTCATCATCATAGAATGTTCGAGGAGAATTACTGGACATATTTAGAACTACTCTAGAGCATGGTTTTATCATATCACTTTCACTGAAATGCGTATCCTAAGGGGAGGAGTCAACGTCTAAAATATTTGCTAAAAATACAGTATCTTTCAAATCTCTCATGTATGAAGATGAAAGTTAATATAAAAACCAAGTGGACACGCAACCCAGCGTTCTAGGAAATTCCACTTCCGTCTCATCTCATGAAAAATGATTGAGAATTTTAGAACATAGTTAGCACTTGGCTGAAGCCATTTCTTAACCATGTCAGTTTCATTAAAATTCGTATCCTAAGAGGGTGGAGGAGTTAATATATACGGCGAAAATTAAATATCTTCCAAGCCAAGGAGATGAAACTTGGTATATAACTTTTTACTTAACGAGGTCATCATGTCGACATGCGCCAGCGTTTTCGAAAATTCTGCTTCCAAAAGAGGTTACAGTGTGGCAAAGTGTTTGAAACGTCTGAAATGAATTTTTAAACATATTGAGCATGTGGGGCATTTCTATTTTATCAACTCACTTCGAAATAAAAGAATCTTAAAAGCAGAAGAGAATTTAGATTTCTTGCAAAGAATAAATACTGCATCGTATGAAACACATTTTTGAACATGGTCGAGCTAGGGGTTTTATTTCACTTTTGTTCAAATAAGTTACGTAATGGGGAAAGAGTGATCAAATATAACTTTCAAATATTTCCCATAAACCTATTCTACCCGTACGAAGAATGGGCTTCCATATAATAATAGTAAATAATAATAGCCATATTCTCACAAATTTATATTTATTTCCAGCAAGATTCCTGCATAGCATTGTAATGCAGTGGAATATTATATTTTACCAGTTTTGTCAATGAAACCACAGTTTTTACAGAATAGTTATTTCGTGTTTAAATATTTAATTTAATGTTTTTTACAACATTCGTAATATTTGTAATTTTAAATTTAGATCTGTCAGAGACTCGCACCCATAGATTAGGAGCCACTTCTCTAAGGACTACCAAGAAACTTTGAATTTACACCTACATAGGATTTGTGACGTGGGGTACCAGTAAGAAAAATTTTTGAAAATTCACGAAAAGAGGAGGAATTGTGGTGAGAGTTATTTTAATAAGATACCCTCATCTCCGAAACGTATAGGACTGTGAACTTAAAATTTGGTATTTGGATTTCCAATTTAAAATAATTTAACACATGTTTCACCATTTCTTTTATATCTTAGTAATAAAGGAGAAGGAAAAGGTGAGAATAGGAATTATTACTCATATAATAGCATATCGGTATCTCAGAATCTCTGAAAGTTACAAACATGAAATTTGGCTTTAGGACTTCTCATTTAAAACAAAATCACTTAAAGACAGTAAACAGGACCACCCAATATTTTTCAATTAAAATTGAAACCAGAGGTTATAGTAGATATCTACCATTTAGTGTTATTTGCTAGTGATTATAGTGGAGATGGAATATATTCTGGGGCGCTTAATCGAATACAAAAACCGTGCCTATCTATTGCCGTTTGTCATATACAGTCTTGTTCAAGAAAACTTTGCCATTCATCTCTCTTTGAAAAGGCCTGTGGTCTTACCTATAGTTAGAATTAAATCAAATAAATGTGAATTTTGTTTGGTCGATTAAGAAGTTTATTTAGAGCCACAGCATTATAATTTCCTTTTGCGGTTGCAAGAATATCATCTTTCATAGCAGGGTGAGTGGTCAATATTTCTTGAACAAGACTGTACAACGATGAACGTTAAAACCGGAAGTGGTTGATTTCTAATAATTACGTTTGATTACAGGGTAAAAGAAGAGATGGTATTTTAAGAACGCTACCTATTTTAAGAACGCTCATTAAAAAAAAAAACTCTTCTCGCTGTCTCTTATAGGTCATGTTCTACGTATATTATATTGAACCTGGAAGTCCTACTGGATTACTAGGGTGTCTATCGGTCACGAAAAGGATTAAAGAAAGTCACGAAATCAGAAAATTGTCATGAAAGTAAAGAAATTTTCCTTTTGGGTGACGATTCATTTTATCTGTACAAATATAAGTACATACTTGTAAATGTTGTTTTATAAAGTGTCAACATTCACCACCAAAAACGCATATAGTTTTAGACGCTACCAAATCACAAGTAAAGCACGCTTCTATCACGTGCGTGAAAATTCGCCCAAGTCGCACTAAAATTCGCTTTTGAGAATGTTACTAAATTTAATGGTTTGTTAAAGAAAAGGTCATGAAATTTCATTTTGGAATTTTAGTAGACACCCTGTAATTTCTGATTTTATTAGAGTGTTATGGAAAGACAAAATGTATTCTTGAGATGCTCCGTCGATTGTCGAAAACAGCTCCTCGCTATCTATTACAGCTTTTGCTCCACAGTAATGAAAAGTAAACCGAAAATTGTTGATTTCTACCGCTTCTAGTTTTATCAAAGTGTTAAGGATAGAAATGAAAGGTGTTCTTGGAATCTTTTAGTCGATTTCCCGAAACTGCTTCTCTATATATATTACAGTTTTTCCCCATTCAATGTTAAAGCGGAAACTTGTTTATTTCTGCCACTTTCTATTTCAATTCAGTATTAAGGATGGAGTTGAAAGGTATTCTTGGGATGCTAAATCGACTGCCGGAAACCATTTCTTGCTATCTATTACCCTTTTTGGTTTACAGGATCAACGTTAAAAGCAAAAATGGTTGATTTCTACCACTCCTGGTTTCTGATCCATAACCTCCTGGTTTATGATCCTCTACTAACGAACTCTTTCGAGATAATTACTTTAGCTATCAATTGCAAAAAACAGAAGTCAAATTCAGTTTCGTCCAAGAGTTTCGTGCGGAGTAACAGACGGAGTAACTAACTGTACAATATTATTATAAATCTTACTCTGTAATCCCAATAATTAGATACATATTTCAGCGTTTTTGATTGTGATCTAGAAAGAAAAAAAAAGGGTTTGGAAGAGAATAAAGGTGGATATTACAATTATTATTATACTAAGATGTTTATATCTCGGGATCCCGTAAAGTTGAAGACATGAAACGTGGTATTTGAAGTGAAATTGGTATGCTTCCTGATATATAAAGTGCAAGGCTGGGACGGCGCTAAGGATGGGCGGGGGTGGACAACCGCCCACCCCAACAGAACAGGGGTGTCATGAAGGGGGGGACAGGAGGGGGCAATTGCCCCCCGCAAGATTTTGAAGAATACATATACTTTATCGGTTGTCTACTAATATACTAGTGCAAACTGTGAAAGTCTTATGTTGTTGGTGTTCTTGCCCCCTCAAGCGAAGTCTGAAATGACACCCCTGAAACAGAAGGAGAATAATAAAGGTGACCAGTGCCGGATTTAGGTTTGATGGGGCCCTAAGCTATTGAAGATAATGGGGCCAATTTATTTCTAGAATTCTTTTTCAGCGACAAAATTTCGCCTTTTCTGTTTGAATATATGCTATATGGTAATTTATGGACCTAATATATATCTATTAAGTAAATACGTTTTCGTGTATATTTCGTTAACTTAACTTACTGTTTTGAATACATTACAGATAAACTGTAAAATTTATAAAATTAGCGGTAGTTTAATTTGGTACCAATAAAGTCCCTTGCCGATCTTTTTGCACCAACTATGATTCACGCTCCACGCCATGCTTCTACAATATGTGGAGACCGCATCATTTATCATTTCAAGTTGTTTCTATTCAGTTGGGTAAAGTTTGAAACGTTTCCAGGGATCCGTGTAAGTAATTACAGTCTAAATATCATCCAGGGTTGGTAATTACTGCCTGAAGCTCAACTAATCATGTAAGCTTTTTCGAGGTCAGGTTACTGGAGTAACTCAAAATGGAATGCAACCCTCGAAGATTACACAAGGTGTAATACGACACAAATTCGCTGGAACCAGAGGCGAACTTAGAAGGTTAAAACTGGAGAAGGGGCAACTAAAACTCAGATTATGATAGATATATCGTGAGTTTACTCTAAACTTTCAAAAATATGTAAGTAATGGCTTCAATTATTTTTGTCACTCAAAAAACTGGGATCGTAGACCTCTCCGGCCCCTGGCTAGATACGTCTCTGGCTGAAAATCATAAAAACATCGTTAAAAAACCTAACTGTTGCACTAAAATTATTATAAGACCTATAAATGTAGGTAGCGACGTGAAAAGATGTTGGAACCTTTCCTTGCTATGTAGTAACCAGTGGCGTATTTAGGGGGGTGGCTTCCGGGCTTAAGCCCCCCAAAATCACTTAGTATATAAAGTAAATGAAATATCTTGCAGAATTTTCACATTTCCAGGCAAAGCCCCCCCCCCCGAAAGTTAGCAAAGCCCGTCCCGAAACAAAATCGTAAATACGCCACTGGTAGTAACTAGTGCCGATAATTTAATGGATTCAGCCTGTTGTATACTAACTTACACAAGGTAAATTCGGGCAGTTCTGAACGTAACAATACATAAAATACTGTTAATATATACAAACGAACGACTCATATGCCTAGAACGAATGGATGAAATCACTACGATTCATGCTCCTATTCTTTCCTTTAGTCAGGGGCGGATCCATTCTGAATGTGTAGGGGGGGGGCAGTCGTTCGAAGTCAATAGGTTTTATTTTATGTTTATAATACAAAGGTGAAAATTCTTAGGATTGGTTTTATTTTTAAAATAAAAACATATTCAATTCTGGGGGGCGATCGCCCCCTGGATCCGCCCCTGCCTTTAGTGATCCATTATTGCACTCTATAGATCACTATATGAGCTCGTCCGTGGCTAAGCGGTTAGCGTACGCACCTTTGGCGTGGGAGACCCGGGTTCGATTCCCGGTGGGAGCTCATGTGGTTCGGATTCCACGTTAATCAGTAGTTCCCGTCTCATGTAACCTCGCTGCTAAAAGGGACGTTAAACTCAAAATCAACTCAACTCTATAGATCACTATGAAAATCAGTGCTAAGTTCTGAAAGTTATGAAAATACTTCTGCAAACTACTTTTCATACTTACGTACAGCGAAATAAAATAGCTATAATTTTGCGATGTAAAGATTATTCCCGCTTAGGGTTGTAATTCCTTTATATTTTACTATTATTTCGCGAGCTTGTCGTTTCATGCCTTCTTCTTAAGCATCCACTGTTACCAGACTCAATTTCTTGTCGAATTCCAAATAGTACAAGAAAGGGTAGCACTAGAGTTCTATCCGCATCCAAGATACTGTATCACTTATGCTGTGAAGTCTTATCAAAGTAGCTAAGTGTAATGGCTGGAAAACAGGGTCCCAATTACAAATGGGGCTCTGAAGCAAAATCCCCATTACAAGCAGAACTGGGAAACGAGGGTTCCATTATAAGCGGGGCTGGGCAACAGAAATCCCATTGCAGGCGGGTTGGAAAACAGGGCCCTATTACTTGCTTCACGAGAGCTTAATACATAACAGTAAAGAACACCGTTGTTGTATGTGCGTTTTATCTTATTTTCTTTTTCTTATTATTTGGAAATGACATTACAACCACTTTTTCTTTAAAATTTTTGGGGCCCCCAAGAGAGCTATAGCTTGTTTAGCTTATACGCAAATCCGGCACTGAAGGTGACATCCTGTACTTCACAAGCAATAGGTATTACTTTCGATTGTAATGTAATAGGTTCTATGACTCTGTTTAACTCTGCAATGGACAATGATTTTAAGACAGATACTTGTAGTAATATAATGATGCCAAAAGTCGTGATTAATGAATTGAAGTTTAACACACACGCACAATCGTGCTATTGAAACGCCAGTGTTTGTATGTGCTGCACTGAAAAAAAAAGTGCTTTCTAAAAAGCCAACTAAATAATGGACAGAGCTGGCCAGTATTATCTATTGTCTCATTTTGAGAAAGAGAGGGAGGAGAGTAGTGCTTTGTGTCAAGGGCGCCGATCCTGGGGGCCCAAGGGGGCCCGGGCTCCCCCAAAGCCCATGTGCGCCCCCGCATTTTATTTATGAATATACAATATTTGGCATAATTTGAATTCAATTTGTCTTAAAATCCTCATGCATGCCTTCTGCATCTGAATGCCCCCCCCCCCAAATTTACAGAGAAATCGGCGCCCTTGCTTTGTGTTGGCGCGATAGCTTCTTATAAGAGGGTTCCAACTTGCAATTGTTTACAGCAATGTACCACATGTCTTACCCGTGTGGCATTAAACAGATTTGTAAAAACCCTTATTATAGCATCGTTGAGTTGAACTCTGTTGCGTTCAGAAGTCTTGGCGGTCGGTGCTTGTTCAGCTAATATGTCGAAAAAATTTAGCGATTTCTTCTCGGGCTCGGTGTCTTCCTCGTGTTCAAAGAAGCGCGATTTTCAATCCGTTGATGTTAGTGATAATCCTTCTTCTTCAATGGGGAAAAAGACAAAAAATACAAATACATGTGACAACCAGGATTAGCAATTTGAAGTGTTCGATTTCGAGGAAAGTGAAAATGAACTAGATGTTGGAGAGAGAGAAGATGACAGCATTGTTTCTGAAGTTACTCATTTATATTTTTTGTCTCTTGCTTTCTTGTAATAAATACTTCAAAGATAAAAATGTTTGCAGCAGCCTATTTTATCCTTGTTTTACTTTACCTACTTATTGTGTCTTTTATGTTATTAACGAAAAGTAGAGTATTATCTGTTAGTCTGCGTTGTTTGAACCTTCTTTTATTTCTATGCATTCATGTGCATTCTTGGAGGGAGAGGAGTTAAAGCAGTCTTGAACTTCTTCGACTACACAGAACACACCGTTATTATTATTATTTAAAAAGCTGAAAGTAGAGGTAGTGTGTGTGCCACGCGGAATTCGGTAGGTCGAGCATATTGCCACGAACTCCCGCAGCCCATCCCAAGTCCTGCATTTCTTCAGTCTTACCAGGTGAATGCTGGAATGGCACCTTCTATAAGGCCAACACAGCTGTTTTCCACATCCTTGTTTCTCCCCTATTTCGGTCTGAGCCTTAGCTAACTAAAGAGTATAAAAATTGAAATTTAATTATTGTCAAAAATGTCTACATTGCCCAGTTCTCATTTTCTTTGTCCGCCCAGCCAGCAACTAGGTCCGCCTCTTTCCGCCCACCCCATCAAGCGTTCCTGGCGCCGTCTCTGGTGCAAGGCCATAGGCCGAACAAACACGGTGGCCTGGGAGCAAAGCCCCCAGGTATTTCAACAGAAATTCAGTATACTTGCAGGTATGTGAGGTGCGAGGCCGTAAGCCTAGCAAACACTGATGATTGCAGGTTTGAGATGCAATGCGTTAGACCGAACAAATTTGCAAGTCTGAGGGCAAAGCCTTCAGCAAGACGAAGGCTCGTATTGAATAAACCCTGATGAAGACACTAAGGAGGCTCACACAATATTTTCTTAATTAATAATGAAATAGGAAGTGATAGTAGATTTATAACACTCCCGGTGTTAGTAGAGGGATTGGATTGGTGACACAATTATATTCTTGGGGTGCTTAATTGATTGCAGAAAACTGCGTCTTGCTACCTACTTCCGTATAGAGGTTGATACCTACCAGTTCCAGTTTTAGTAGAGGGTAAAAGATGGAGATGAAGTGTATTCTTAGTCGATTGTAGAAAACCGGGTTACGGTTTCTGCTCTGCAGTGATCAACGTTAAAACCGGAAAGGGTTGATGTCTACCACCTCCGGTTTTAGTATAGGTTTAAGGATGGAGATGAGAACGGATGGTTAATCGATTATGGAAAACAGCGTTTTGTTATCTATTGCAGTTCTTCTTCCATAGCAATCAACGTTAAAAACAGGAAATAGATAATCGCTACCACTTCCTGTTTTACTTGTAGGTTAAGAACAGAGATATCATGCATTCTTAGGACGCTTAATCGATTTTCAGAAACAGCTTCTAGTTTTCTACTAACGTCTTTTGTTCTACAGTGATCAATCTTAAACCAGAAATCGTCGATTTCTGCCACTTCCAGTTCAAGAGACACCCCTATTAATTTTAAAACATTTTTCCTACATATTTATGTAACACTTTATTTAATTCCAACTAAACTTGATATGTCATACAATCTGGAAAGAAATACGCGGGAGGGTAAGGAACCACTAGCATCCCAAGGAGTGGGGATGGGAGAGCTATTTTAAAATAATTGTAATGATCAATATTCGTGTTGAATCCATAGTTTTCGGATGAGACGCTGATATGGATAATGACTGTTTCCATGCCGTTCATGTTCATCTATGAAGAATTGGGAAGAGTGACATTTTAAAAGTAATCGAAAATGACGGATATTAAAGGCGAATCCATAGTTCTCATTAGTGCTAAGACGAATAGTGGTACTTTTCATACAATTTAAAAAGAAGTTAGAATGCAACTTTTGAATTTAATTAATGTAAAGATTTTGTATTAAATAAATTATCTAAGAATACATAGATTATCTGTAGCTATCATATTTGTTCCAAAATAAACATCGGACAAATAAACAATATCATTCGGATCTTTAACGATTTTGAGTAACAAAGTAAATTCTGTAGATAATGTTGCTACCACTTCCAAATTTACCGGTATTAGCCATGACTTCCAACAATGTATATTTATCCAAACTGGATTCAAAACATTCTTCATGAACATAGTCAAAGTGGTTGTCAGCCTCCTCGGATATGTCTCCTTCCGTCTTATTGTGTGTTATAGAAGAAAAATCTCGTCCAGTTCTTTACCAGGAGGTAATGTGCCTAAGGTCGATGACACATTCCCGCGCTGGATGGCGATGCTGATACGTTGGAAAAGGAATGCAGTAGCTCGGGGGTCACCAGTTTTGATTGCTATTCGATGACCAACTTCTTTAATGAAATTAGATCCTTCGTGACCCCAAGACCCACTGGTTTCTATTGCTACTGTTACAAACCAATATTTGTCCAATAGGTTTGAGTATTTTAGTCTTTTGTCTGATTCTCTGTGAGCGGCGACGAGACCTGCCTGAATTGAAGAATGGGGTAAGTTGGAAGGAGCAAACGTATCGGAACATGTGAAATCCCAGACTAGTGCTTTTCCATTTTTCCACGGTACCAAGGTCATGCCATCAGGCCTTTTACCATCAGAGCGGCAACAACCATTTGGTTCTTTTATTGAAGGAACTCCCGCTGAAACGAGGGCTCTACAAATAATGTCGTTTACAATATGATGCCGAGATTGTCTTCCCGCACTTTTTTTTTACATGAAAGGCCATGTAATCCTTTATTATCAACATATGCGTTGCAAGCAGGACAAAAGTGAGGCTCACAAATATTAGCACCTAAGCGCAGAGCTGTAGCAATACGAAAGTTCTCATTAGAAAGGTGTAGGCCTAGTGTGTGAGAAGGTAGGGCTTGAAGCCATGCTCCATTTTTGGAGGAAGAGACAGCTAACAGCCTGGCTTTGTCTTCTGGGTTATTAGTTGATGATAGGAGTGAAGATAAACGAAGCTTGACTATAGGTTCATCCCAAACAAACTGAACATGTCTTTTGTCGATAGGTGGGGGATCCATTCCAACCAGACTAGTCTATTTATGGGTGCATTCTTGTACATATCGAATCGAATCTAAGTCAACCTCCTGTTGAAGAAGAGATCCAATTAGTTCTCGTGAGCCATAGAATGATGCGAGGAAAGAAGGTATGGCGATAACCATGGCTCGACGAATCCCAAGGCCTCCATTCTCAACTGGTAAGGAAGCTTGTAACCATGAACTGTCTTTCAAAGAACAGTTTAGAATGGATTCCAGTCCTGTTCTAAGAGTGTGGTCGAATTTGTCAAGTAATTTATCATCCTGCCAAGAAGGGGAGCAACGGAGGAAATACAGTAATCTTGGAAGTGAGAGTGAAGCTCGTAGTAAATAATAAGCGGAGTGTGCAGAAAGTTTTGATAATTGAGAAAAGAAGAATTCTAATTTTGATATCTTGTCCAATAAAATCTTGCTCCTTGATTCGGTAGAGATAGCAGCCCCTAAAAGTTCCGCATTGGTAGGTGATAAGAGTTTGATACAAGGTGCTACTTCGTTAAACTTTTCATAAAGGTCATGGATTTCATCAGCTCTGGCCCTCAGAAAACTCACTTCACATTTGGCAGAGTTAAGAAACAATCCAATAGATGTAGCTTCTAGACGAATTTTATTAAAAGCGCGTAGTACTACGTCGATATTTCCAGCTATGGTACCGTCATCTAAGTACCAGATATTTAAATCTGTGTTAATATCCTTAATAATGTGATGGATTGTTAGGGCGAACAGTGCTGGTCCAAGTGGGTCGCCTTGCTGTACTCCACGTTGTGAGTGAATTATGTTATCCCTTATAAAAAGATTGCTTGGTTCGGAGTAGCATTGGTAGATGTATGGATAGTAAGTTGGAAAGTTAGTTTTCACAGATTGTAACATTGAGTCGCGGTTGAGTTCATTGAAGGCGTTGCGGAAGTCAATTTTCAAAAATGCTTTCACTTCAGTATGGGAAGATGAGTAGTACATTCTGGCAGCATGTACGGCTGATTCTAAACTAGCACAAAACTTTGGAATAGAAAAAGTATCAAGTATTCAGTTGGAGGGGGAGGGAAATGATGGGAACACGGACATAAGACCATAAAACACATTATTGAAATGGCAGTCAGTGATGATTACAGAGGTGGCTCTTGGGCCTAGAGCTTCGAAATTCCCTCTAGGGCATTTCCCGAGCGTGCTCAACTCTGAGTTACCAGAACTTTTACAGTACTGTATTCACCCATCGTTTATTCAATCCCCCCGCACTGGAAAATCTGAAATGAACATTGTCTCCTATCGTGCTCAATATGAATTACATGTATTTTTGCCGTACTGCTTTTCACCTATAGTGTAATTAAATTGTTCCACGAGAAAATCTGTAATCAACACTCAGGCACGTAGCCAGGGGGGTCCGGACTCTCCTTCGAGACCAGAAATGAAAAAAAATAAAGAAGGAAAAAACAAAATGAAATGACAAAAAGAAGGATCAGCGTTAAAAATTAAAAAGGAAACTACAGGAAGCTTTTGCTTACTCTTTCTTATGAGGAGATTTGTATTACTTGCAATATGGTGGCGAGGTAAGCGAGGTATTCTGGAAGAGTCAGAGAATTTGAAAAAGCAAGAGAAGTTACGGAATTCTCAGAATCCCTGCTACTAGTCAGGGAGATTTCAAGCTTTCGAAAACGTAAGTGCCGTTGTGTAACAGCGTGGACATTTTTAATCATAACTTTTCTTCATCGCATCCTTGCAGTATCAAATATGTCATTTCAAGGGCAATTTTCTGTTGCTCCTTTAACCTGTCACTTTGAACCGACAGTAGTTGAGGAATAATAAAAACAAAAAGTTCTGTTGAAAGAAAGTTCTGTTAGCATTTGATTCAACAGAGAAAGGAACGCATATATTGTAGAACTAGTTGAATATGATATGACTTTTTAACTTTTTACAAAATTTTAATTTTCCTGATGTTGTATTTAGTGAACTTTTGTCTATACGTTACTTCTCTGGTGTTATTTTTGTTCTGGGTTGGAGAAACGTCCCGCACCTAATCTATTGTCATATGCGAGGTAAGTGAAGAAAACGATATATGATAGGAATTTTTGATTCGCAAAACATGATAATGGAAAGAAGTCTGGCATCTAGGAAAGGTTTAATAGACATTGGTATAATATAATTGTGGTAATGTAATCTATTTATCGTATATTTACAACCAAAATGTACAGATCTTTGTCTGCACATCAACCCATCAGGCACACAGAAATTCAAAGATTCCTATGTAAATAACACATTGTGTTTTGTTGTAAGTTATAAGTAAGCAACATAGATACAAGTTATTTTCCAAATTTTAATTTATACTATGCACATTAAACACTTTTGCGAAACAGTTTTATTGGTGTTACAAGCCTAGTAGGTTGATTTGCCGGTGATAAAACTTTAGTAATCTTTGCTTTTATACGTATTTGCAACAGTGGTTCCCTCAATTGTCTTTCTAGTTGCGATCTTTTCTATTTTTAGATTAAAAATGTCATTCAAAACCAAAAGATCAAAATCAGCAGTTGAATCAGCTGGAAAAAAAGTGGACACAGAACTTAGCGACATGTAGAAAACGCCGACCCAGCATACCAGAAATGAAAACGTACATGAGTGAAATGTGTAAAATGCCTACAAACAGAGACATAGTTGGTAGATATTTGGGGTTGTACGATGAACTGAAAGGGCAGTCGGATAGAATAAAGATAATCTCTTAAGAACTGTGTAGACTTTGGGAGAAGCTGTATTTTCCTTTGCTTACTATGCAGCAAATTTCAGTAAAAGTTGCCAAGCTGATACAGTTGTTCGTAAAATACAGAAAAAGGAGGAATGGGGTATTTGAAAAATCTCTCACTAGTGCCTTCGATATTACAAAGGAAAAGGAAACTGGCTTTGCAATGAAGACAAAGAATTGTATAGAAAACAACTTGAATCTGGTGGCCGAGTCGGATACACTACAGAGAAAGTTGCCTATATATCAACGATCCATCTTTCAAAAAGGCGAAGTTGCTCAATTGGTCCATGTACACGCCAAGTGCAACATGTGAGTATCAGTGATACTGAAGAAGGTAACGTCGGCAGTGACTCTGAATTTTCAGAAGAGCCTCCCCCTATGAAACGTAAGTATTAAGCAACAAAATCTGCAGCCAAACTCGTGTCAAAACTGTCTCTGTCTATATGAAAAGCAGCGAAAGTTCTTCAGAACTTGGTTGAGTAAGAAATAAATGTACCCACAACTTCCCAATCGGGGATTTTGCGTCGAGTGATCAAGGAAGCTGAAACAATGAAGAACCGGCTTAAAGAAATTCTCGGTGAACAGGAATTCTGCTTACATTTTGATGGGACGAGAATAGGAAGAAAAGATTATCAAGTGCAGAATTGTGAAAGAAGTCTTCATCTTGGAGTTTTGGTTTGTGAAAGCAAATCCGCCGAGAACATCTATATTTGCAGGCTTTATTGGATGAGTGTAATGCATGGAAGAGTATTAAAATGATCATTTATGACATCACAGCATTGAATATAGGGCACAAAAGTGGTTTTGTTGTTAGACTCCAGAGACATTTTAAACAAATGGGTTTTCGATGAGCCTCATTTTATAGGATGTCAGCACCATATTCTTGACCTGGTTCTGCGACACTGGATGGATTCAGTATTCCCAACAAAGTCACGGTCATCCAGCTTCAACTACCAATTCATTGAAGATGTTTTGGCTCGGTATGAGGACTTAGATGAAAACTATTCTGGCACAGGAAAGGTACAACCACGTGAAAACCCAGGATGGCGAAATGATTTCCGGTCTTTATTTGAACTTTGTGAAGGATATAATTTCTTCCGGAAGGAGAACAATTGGCCTCAGTTGAACTGGCAGAAGCTACCTTCCCTTAACAATGCTAGGTGGAATTCATGTGCAATCTATGCATGGTTGCCTTTTTTCCCTTTCAAAATGGAAAGATCAGCTACAACGTGCTTGCGACTTCATCGCAACTACATGGACAAAGGTATGATTTTCAATTGAGCACTATACAGAGGACACATACAATGAATTGCACGCTGCTATCTCCGACCTAAAGTGTCCTAAAGCTTTAAAGTAGTTTTCCGCTCAGTGGGTAAAAGAACGTTCTATGCTGGATGTGAATCGCTCAAATATGGTGGCCGAGCGAGCTGTGAAAATGATGCAAGAGCATCACAACACTTGCAAAAGTGACAAATATCTCAACAGCAAGTTCATTAACAGTAATTCACAAATTTAAAACCATTTTACTAATGTATTGTATAGAATATTCAGTGCCAAATGCAGACTGTGTAAGTAGGCGAATTTTCTTTTAATGCTAAAACAGCATCAATGTAGGTGCGGGAGCTTTTTTCACAATTAAACAAAATCAAAGACATTTTCGAGGTTTGCAGCCAAATGTTCATTGTTTGCCACCTCAGGCTTTTCAATTTGAAAAAAGTCATATACCTAATACACATGCTTCGCACAGGGGCTGTATTTGGAAGTCAACGCCTGTGGGAGTATCACCATTGATCTCAGCGACCGCGAAAACTATGGATTTGATACTAATATCGGTCATTTTGAGATATGTTTTACATGCCTCGGTATCCACCCCCCGCTGACACCCGGCCCGCATACTTGCAAGTCATCGCTAATGGAAGTGTCACCATTGATTTCAGCGACCGCGAAAACTATGGATTTGACACTAATATCGGTCATTTTGGATTACTTTTATATGTCTTGGTATCTCACCCCCCTCCGGTGACCCCCGGCCCGGGGCCGAATAGCGAGAATTTGGAAGTTAATGCGACTGGAGTTTCACCATTGATTTCAGCGAACGCGAAAATAAGAATTCGACATTAATAGCTCAAATGGTAGAGCGTTGGTTTCGCATTCGGGAGGTCGTGGCTTCGAATCCCGCTGCCTACCATCCTGACTGAAGTTTTCCAGGGTTTCCCTCAGTCCTACCAGGCAAATGCCGGGATGGCACCTACTAAACTAGCCCTGGGCGATACCTCCCCAAATCCTTTCCATTGTTAATGTTGTTGGATATTCAATGCAAAATGGCCTCTGAGCTGTATTTGGTGATTGTTAAATAAATAAATAGTAAAGTATCGGTCATTTTCTACTTCTTTTACATGTCCCGGTAAACGCTCCCCTGAGACCCCCTGGTTCGAATTTCGACAAAAACGTTTACTCTGGTCTGGAGCCTTGACCAAGGTATTCGTGACTAAAATTTGGTAACGCTCGGTCAATTTGTCTGGTTCCCAAGCCGGTTCCGGTAAAAGACTCCTGAGACCCCACTGCTTCGAAATTTGAAAATATCGCTGCGTCTTGATCTGGGGCCTGGGCCCTGACCAAAATTTGGTAACTCTCGCTCCACTCGTCTGGTCCCCAGGCCGCACACAGACAGACAGAGACAAACACACAAACATACTCTTTATTTTATTTATATTAGAAGATACTTTACAAGACAGTATTCAGTATGTACTTTTTATAATAATTGAGGTCATAACGAAAGGAAAATTATTATATTTGAATAAACAGGAGAAGAACTTAAATGTTGCAAAATTTCTTTCAATACTTTTTCTATTATTTTGCTCGAAATTTCTTCATAGTTTGTTATTAAAATACTTGCCAACATATCCTCATTTTATTGTCCTAACAAACCAATATATGTTGATAGTAAAATAGTTAGATTGATCGAGGTACTGGGTCTTCAGAATTTCATGTCACTCCCCCTCACCGTTACGAAATGTTGGCTAAACGAACCAATATATGTTCCAGTAAAATAGTTTAGAGTGATCGAGCCCCTCTTATGATGACCACAGTATTTCATGTAACGGATCCCCCACCCCCCTTCACGAAATCCTGGCTACGTGCCTGCAACACTGTCAGTAGCTACGTCCTCGACTAATATACATTTACAAGTACAGCGTTATTTTCGTATTTTTTCAACAGTTAACGAATTTAAAACCTATTATAATTCAAAGTACTTATCATATTTTTATCGCCAAACAAGAATATGTAGTTAACTTCTTAAATACTTCGCTCCGCAGGAACTCGTTCAGCGCGTGCAACAAGCAAAACAACACGCTTGGCGTCTCACAAATGACAAAGGACAAAAAAGAAAAGCAAAACTAGCACAGTAGTGCCTTATCGCAGTCAGAGCTGACAACATACTTTCGGTCGTCACATACGCCAATAGACCTACAAGCGGTGTACAAGAGTTATATAGTTACCATATACGTTGTGCCACAGTAGCGCTACAGGCGGAATGTGCACGAACTACAAATGAATATGTTTATTACAAGTATCCATCACTGTTGAACCCTCTTTACATTCTACACATCAATTTTTCTCCCACTTTTTGACCTTGACAAGCAGAAGTACCAGGCTTTCCGAGTACACAACCATAGTCTGTTTGTGTACAGAGTACGTTTTCAGTTCTTCGAATGACTCTGCGCGCGAAGAACAGGGGTGATGATCGGGCTACCGAATACTTCAGTCAGAGACACCCGGTTGCAACTTTAAATGTAAAATACAAATATAGAGCCTTGACAATGCCGTGAGGATGAATATATATATATATATATATATATATATATATATATATATATATATATATATATATATATATATATATATATATATAATAAAATTGTTTATATTAATTAATAAGTCAGGCCTGACACTATTCATCAGGGTTGATATGTTTAAAACAAGTGTTTAAAACATGTTTAAAACGAGGGCTGTTGTTTTATTCAGTTACCGTAGTTTTAAACGTTTTAAATAAAGTGTTTTAAACGTGTTTTTTTCGATGCTAGTTGGACATGTTTAAAATAACTAAAATATCAGATTGAAGAAGCTAATTTAATTTTCTAACAAACAACCCATCCTCCGCAGGTTTTGTGCATGGAGTAAATTACAAGCAGAGCTATATTCTTATTATAACAACAATTACTGAACGAAGTTCTGCACATCAGTGTGCGTATAACCATAGGCGCCGACTTGAAGAAAATATTGGGGGGTCCAAGCAATGAATAAATATATCATCATCGTATTCAACCGTTTTCAATTAACGTCTTGATAAAAGCCCCCTCGCCCCAAATCTCGATCCGCTACTCCGCTGCAAAATTCACACTGCATTGATCTTCACTTGTCAGGTCAGTGTTGCCAGACTGTTGGTTGAAGCTTCAGTGCTCTATTCAACACCAGTCTGAAAAACGCGTTTTCTATCGAATAAGAAGGCTTTACGGATGGCCACGAGCGACTTCGAGCAAGTTTTCTTTGAAAATCGACTCGACTCGAAACAGACATATCGAGAACTCGACTCAAAAATTTTCCTCCAACTTGATTCGAATTCAGGTCGAGTTTCGAGTCGAGTCGAGCCAGAACGAGCCAAATGGAGCTAAATTTTATCTAATTTCAAGTACTCTCTTTAACTATCATACATAAACCGTGTAATTATTATCAATGACACTAGGCCTACTGTTACTACAACTTATTATTATTATTATTATTATTATTATTATTATTATTATTATTATTATTATTATTATTATACCACAGTGTATAAAGATGAAAGATAGGTAGTTTCTATCTGAATACTAAAAACTAGGTAGTCGTGAAGTCTAGGAGGCATGGCCATCGTTCACGGGATTCAGAATTTGAGTTCCGATCTAAGCCGATGGCTCACCCAAACCGAGAAGAACAGAGCTGATAACTCAGTTGCGGCGAATCGATGGCTCATCCCAACCATGCCGGCTCGAGCATTTCGCTCCGTTGAACTGAGCCTAGCAAGTTTACATCACTACCCGGGTTGAGCTTCTGTTTGGGCTTAAAAATTCGACCGTTCAGGTCTCAGCCTTGATGGTAAGAACTAAAGTATATACTTAAATTGGTGCTAACGAGATTTGAGGCCTCGTTATAAAATCCTTTGTCGTCTCGTTATCGAGACGAAACGAGATACAAGCAGTGTTCCCTCAGGTGAACAATGCTAAAAGTATTCCATTTTATCGCTTACATTTCTCATGCTTTCATTTTCCAGTGTAATCCTGCAATTATTTTAAAACGAGCTGAACGAGCGAGCCATTTATCAAACTCGACTCAACTTGAAACTAGACCTAAAAATCAGCGACTCGGTTCTGAACTCGACTCGAGAAAATTACGTTGGACTCGACTCGTGCCCATTCCTAGAAGGCTATTCCTAACGTTGAATTAAAGGAATGACGAAATTCATAACAGAAATTATTGCTCCTCTTTGTTAATTCTTCCTCGGCCGGATTATATTGGAGGGGTGAGGACCACGCCTCTAAATATTGGGGGGCCAAAAGTGTCCTGCTCCCCCCAAAAAAATCGGAGCCTATGCGTAAAACTAAACCAACAGAAACGCAAATGAACTTTTTGAACATTTCTTAATTTCCAAGAATAACAGGTTAAACACACTATACACTATTCTAAGATCCAAATTCACAAATTCAAAACTTGAGTATTTTTTGATTACTATCAGTTCCATAATAATGAAGAGTTCTCACATCATAAGCTAGAAGAAATGCTCTGACAAATACAACACAACTCATAGAAAAGAGCAGTGACTAGCCTACAAGGAGCAAATGAGATATTTTAACTAAACAGTTTTCAAGATACATCTCTATCTGCAACATGGGTAGCTAATAATGATTAGTGTCTACGGACGGCATAACAGAATTAACTCTAGACACCCGCCAGGGATTTTAACAAAATGGTAGACTCTCACGTTCGGGGGTCTGGTGAACCCCTAATTATCACAGTCATGAGTTATAGACCATTGGAAAGCTTATAGACCACAAATTCCAACGGAGCAACATTAGTGATATACCCGCCGTATTCGTAGAAAAAGAACAGAAATAAACAATCATTAAAAATATAAAAATATTGACTTTGCGGGGCCCTGGCAACCCATGCAGTCATCCTACGCTGACAAAATGATGCTAATGTGTAGGCCACATACTTGTGGCAATAATACAAGAAATCGTAGCCATTGCGTAATGATTTCGTTTTATGTAGGAAATATTTAAAAAATGCGCAGAAAAACATTCATAGAATTAAGACATTCTCTCCCCTCCCCCACTATAGTACCACGACCATATGCAAATCATTTTTGCTGCACACATCATGTATACGAAAAAGAATTATGCTTCTAGACCACTTCAGTGAAATATATCTCGTGTTATATGGGACCGTCCCGAAAATAAATGTAAATTAACCAAATTTGAACCCCTTTTTCTCTATAAACAACAAGTACACATAGAGGTTACTATCATGTAGGGGACTACTTTATTGCTTCACATACCAATTTTTATGGATGTTCCACAAAGGGGGGAAAAATACCTGCCAAAACCTAATGAAAAAAGTTTGATGAAAAATTAAAAAAACTTCCTCCTCCCTATCTCGACCGTACATACGTATCCCCTATATACATAAAATGCAACTGACGGGAAGCTTCATCCCTCAAAAATACTTTGGTACCAAAGCAAGAAGTACAAATACACGACATTACCATGTAGTGGCCTACTTCATTGCTTCACGTAACAATTTTTATGAATCTATCCATCAAGAGGGGGACTGGACCCCAAAATAACTGTTGAAAAAAACACGATATTTACCCTCCTTCCACATACACAAAATGCACACCACCAAAGCTGAATATTTCAGGAATAAATTGGTTCCAAAACCATCTTCCAGCCTTAATTTGAGGTTTAAGACTGAACCATTGAGGTTTAAAGCCCTGACATAGCAGTTGCGTCAATGGGGGTTTAAAGATTAAGAATGCAGACGACCAGTAGAACGTAACACAAAGAAACTAAACTACATATTCTGTGAACGGAGATAGGGAAAATCCCGATTTCTTTCTCCGGAATGGAACATTGGGCGCATCGAGTTTAGGGAAGTTCCCGAAATTTGATCTAGCGGTTGAATAGATCAAAGCTATTCTAATGCAATAGCTTACAATGTAAAACTATAACTAACAATGTAAAAATGTAATATATGCGTAGTTATATTATTGTTTTAAACAAAATAAACATTAAAAACATGTTTTTCTTTAAAACAAAGTACTTTGTTTTAAACATTAAAAACGTTCTAAACAAAAAAACATGTTTTAAACATAAAAAAGTTCTTTTTGTTTGTTTAAATATGTTTTTCTTCAACCCTGGTATTTATTTAATCTAAGTATAATGTAATATATAATTTTACTATGTTTATAATACGTAAATGATTGTAAATATCAATTAGAGAATTATCCCAATCATTTATATATGTTCCACGAATAACACTAAGGTCCACCTCCTGAAGAAACCGAGGCAGATAGAAACACGAAACCTTCTGGAACCTTCAAGGGACATAAAAGGCAACATTATGCTGAGAAGGAGAATCCCCCACATGGGGAGCTAAAGGGGGTTACTGGGGGTAACTCAAAAATTTTAAATAGCAACCCCCATCGTGTGGTACCTCGTTTGAAAGGTAATCACCAGTAAAGCCCACCAGTGAAAATTGTAAGTCGCTAGCATGTCTGAAGCCAACATGGCGGCCATCCGTAAAGGACGGTCGAACTGCGTTCAACGAATAACACTAAAGCTCGTCTACAGAAGAAACGAAAGCAGATAGAAACACGAAACCTTTTGGAACCTTTAAGGAACTTAAAAGGCAGCATTATGTTGAGAAGGAGAATCCCCCACAAGGGGGGCTAAAGGGGGTTACTGGGGGTAACTCAAAAATTTTAAATAGCAACAACCATCGTGTGGTACCTCGTTTGAAAGGTAATCACCAGTAAAGACCACTTGTGAAAATTGTAAGTAGCTAGCATGTCCGTAGCCAACATGGCTGCTATCCTTAAACTATGATCGAAGAAACATTGCAAACCTGTAAGCAGAGATTAACATAGTATGATTTGGAGCATACCTCATTAATGCAGGAGATGCTCGAAGTGTGCACCGCCTACCTCCTGGCAGTAATTTAAACGTTCGACGAGCTCCTCTCGAACACGGGTAAAAGTCATTACCGGTATAGAATGACAGGCATGAACTATGCGTTGCCGCAACTCCGCAATGCTGTTCGGCTGCGTGCGGAACACTATAGTCTTCAAATAGCCCCAGAGAAAAAAGTCGGGTGGAACAAGGTCTGGCGAACGGGCTGTCCATTCAATGGGGCCGCGACGACCACTCCATCGTCGCGGAAACTAACTATCTAAATAGTCACGTACAAGGCGGTGAAAATGGGCAGGAGAGGCGTCATGCTGAAAAACGGGCGGAATCTCTCCAAATTTCTGCGGATTCTCTTACATTGCCTCGACAATCAACGGTGCAATAAAGTCTTGCAGCAGCGCCAGGTACTTCTCACCCGTTAATTTTCCGTCGATGAAGAGGGACCCGATTATGTGATTACCTAAGATACCCACCGAGACATTCAGCGACTCTGGGTGTTGAGTGTTGCCTTCACGAAATACATGAGGGTTTGTTTCACACCAATATCGGCAGTTATGGCTGTTGACCTTGCCATTCAAGTAGGACGCACTCTCATCGCTGAAACACACGTTTGTCAGTACAATGGTCCTACCTGCCAATGCCTCACACATCTGCTCACAAAACTCGATACGCATATCGGGAACATGTTCACTTAACTCCTGGACCATATGTAGTTTGTATGGATGGAAGGTATGTTTTTTTTTAAGATTCTGTATGTCGTTGTGCGTGACACATCACACGTTTGAGCCGCAGTTGTTATGGACTATTGAGGATGCATATTCAGCTCCGCCAACACTTGTATCTGTGTTTCTTCCGTAGCAACACTAGGGTTTCGAGGCTTTGGGGCATTGGTCACACTGCCTGTCGTAAAGAATTTGATTAATAAATGGGGTACAGAAGAAACACTAATTGGGTTGCGCAAATTTTGTTCAATGAACAACGGTGCTTTTGCACTCTACGAACGATTCGTAGCACCAAAGAATAACACAATTTCAATTCTCTGTTCAAGAGACCACATTATGTATGCAATGTAGAATGGTCAAACGCACCAGCACAAACACGCGTCTACGTCCTTCAGACCTACTGTTTCGGGTTGTAATGTAGAGCACTGTTGGTCGGAAAAGCACATCTGATAGTGGTGCACGAGTAAACAGAGTAGCTTTGCTAAAGTACGTGTGTCCAACACCAAAGCGCCACCACGGGCAACTCGTCGTCATGAACTACATCTCCTCGTCCGTAAGAGTAGCAGTTCGACAGTAGCGCAATGGTAAAGTGTTGGTTCAGTACACGTGCGGTCCGGGCTTTGAGCCTCGGAGGGTTCAGATTTTTCAATAATATTAAGGTACTCTCTTTTCTATCGGTTTCAGTTCAATTTGCATGTGTTGTATTTGCAATACTGTTATAGTGTTCGTTGTGTGGTATGTGTATTGTGCATTCGTTCAGAACTAGACCTACGTTAAACTTTAGAGTTTTTGTGGACACGGTCTGGTTTCTATAGGGATTACTTTTCCAGCGAGGTACCACACGATGGGGGTTGCTATTCAAAAATTTTTAGTAACCCTGTAACCGCCTTTAGCTCCCCTTGGAGGGGATTCTCCTTCTCAGCATAATGTCTTTTAACTTCCTTGAAGGTTCCAAAGAGTTCATGTTTCTATCTGCCTTCGTTTCTTCTGGAGACAAGCTTTAGTGTTATTCGTTGAACGCAGTTCGACCGTCCTTTACGGATGGCCGCCATGTTGGCTATGAACATGCAAGGGACTTACAATTTTCACTAGTGGTTTTTACTCGTGATTACCTTTCAAACGAGGTACCACACGATGGGGATTGCTATTTAAATTTTTTTAGTTACCCTGAGTAACCTCCTTTAACTCCAATTGTGGGGGATTCTCCTTCTCAGCATAATGTTGCCTTTTAAGCTCCTTGAAGGTTCCAAAATAGTTCATGTTTCTATCTGCCTTCGTTTCTTCTGGAGACGAGCTTTAGTGTTATTCGTTGAACGCACTTCGACCGTCCTTTACGGATGGCTGCCATGTTGGCTTCAGACATGCTAGCGACTTACAGTTTTCACAATTGGTCTTTACTGGTGATTACCTTTCAAACGAGGTACCACACGATGGTGGTTGCTATTTAAAATTTTTGAGTTACTCCCAGTAACCCCCTTTAGCCCCCCTTGTTGGGGATTCTCCTTCTCAGCATAATGTTGTCTTTTATGCAACTTGAAGGTTCCGGAAGGTTTCATGTTTCTATCTGCCTTTGTTTCTTCAGGAGGTGAACCTTAGTGTTATTCGTGGAACGCAGTGTACATACTAATTTTCTTTGATTAGGTTTGTTAGTTAGATCGAATATTACTCTCGCGCCCACTTGATTATAGACTTGGTAGAGAGGCTAGTTTTTTTGAAGATTTATTTTTGTTGCTTTCTTTTTCAGTAATTTTCCATTGCTCTAGAGGTTTTTTGAACCGTTGCTAAGTTAAAGTTTCTTCTTCATTTTTCCTGTCCTCGGCAAAACATATAAGAAGGCTGATTTTTATTTTTTATTTTTTTACGGATTTCGCTGTTTCAGCTAGGGAGGCCTGTAGAGTAGAAGTCTATACTCGTGGCTGTTCAGTCCGAAGGAAATTACCACGTTAGCATTTTTCCGGGTGTTGCTTTTTAGTTTAGTTACTGGATGTTCAGTGGATATGTTAGTCCTTGGCTTCCAGTCCCGCTAGAGAAAGTGAACTTGCCGTAACTTAGGTGAATTCCGGAGATAGGAGTAGGAATTCAAGAATTAAGTTGTATTTTTGAGCTCTACGTCAGAATAATGGCTTAAGTGAGCTCTAGTTTAATGGTTAGAAAGCGTGAAAAGTAATTTGATCTTTGGGTGATCCTAGGGAAAGAGTGAACCCAGGACACTAAGGTTTTTGAAATCTCCAGGTGCCGGTGTTTTTTTCCACGAAATTTGAATCCATGTTGCGATTTGAGTTCGATTCCCGTACAGTCAGGCGGTAGTAAAGCCTGGCAGATGTTTTTATTATCACACTGCGATTTTCATGTACGAAAGTATTAGAGTGTGCGGTTTAGCTTTCTAACCTAGAGTCTTAAGTGATAGACGTAATATAATAGCTGGGCCATGAGTGACGGCTGCTACTCCTAATTCCCTAAGGTTATCAATATCTTAAGATTTTAGTTACATTCCTATCTGAATTTTTCTGCGTGTTGAGAGTCCAAACCAGGTGTAGGCCAGATTGTTACTGTAATGAAGTTTAACAGTCTTTAAAAGCAGGGAATATGGACCTAGAGTAGAGAGAGTACTACTTTCCATATTACCGCAGTTTCCAAAAATCTTAGAAATGTTTTATTGTTTAAGTTTACAGATCTTGAAATTAGAGTCTGTGCTTCTTGAACTCCTTCGTTGAGTTCTAAGTGAACCCCGAGCAAGATATTAAAGTTCTCTTACAAGAGCAAAGTAACGTCCTTTGAATCTAAAAATTACTAGCACTCACTTCACCTAAATCAGATGAAATGTAGTTATAATAAACTAATTATCCACCATAAATTCCTTGAATTTTCATTTTAACTTAATTGTATTTAGAATCTGTTACCTAGTCGATAGCGAGTGAACGATTTATTTTCTTGAGGAGTTTATTTCTTTTGTTGTAAAGTAAAAATGGCAGACTCGTTTGTTGAGTGGCGATAAAGAATCTCGATTAAATTTATAATTTCGTATATAGAAAATTGATAGCACTGATACTAGCAAAATAATATAATTTATTTTTTTAATTTTTTTTTACTTTACAATACCTAATACGAATTTTGTAATTTAGAAGTTAAAAATACAGTATGATAATTACTTATAAAGAACTAATTTTATTTCATCACTTTCAGCCCAACAAATGAAATTCAAGCAATTCGTACTCTGGGTCTTGGTCATCAA
This sequence comes from Thermobia domestica, assembly GCF_964235325.1. Taxonomy (NCBI): domain Eukaryota; kingdom Metazoa; phylum Arthropoda; class Insecta; order Zygentoma; family Lepismatidae; genus Thermobia; species Thermobia domestica. The sequence continues at coordinate 307,304,290 of NC_137455.1, forward strand.
TACTGCATCTTATTCCTTGTGTTACACAGTCAAGTCTTGGTCCTGCATTTTGTAGTCTTGGTGGTCTTTCATGCTATAAAAGAGCCTCATTGGTACAAATGAAGACCAAATGTGATTTTGATTATGGTATTTCAGACTATACGGACAGCAAGAAAATATGCTCATCGCTACTTGGTGATCACCAAAACAAAACCAAGAGCAAGATTACTATGCACTCCGTATTGCATATCCAATCTTTATCTTGTTCTTGTATTGACGTTGTTGGGCTTGGTGAAATGAAATGAAATATTCAGTTTAAGGTTTCTCGATTCTGCAGCGAGGTTAAGGGAGATGGTGACCATGAAAAATGAATGAAATGGTGGAATAAAGAAAGTGGAAGGAAACAGGAGAACCCAGCGAAAACCCACTACACAGCGTTTCTCCACCACTAAGTCCCCTTAGCACAAGCTGGGATTGAACCATGGACGCCACGCACCAGAGAAAAATTTTCTACCAATACACTTGGGCTTGGGCTTGGCCCCGCTTGGGCTTGGTATTCCATATCCATCTTTCTTTACGTCTTGCTTAAACAACTTCTATTTTTGTTCTAAATCCAGACTCCATATTGGTGTAGATATTAATATTATAGTCGATTGGTAAAATCAATCTTCCATATTTAAAAATTAAAGTACACACAAGTACAAAAATAAGCAGTTACCATAAACACACTAACTGTAATTGTTCAAAATAGACATATGGTTTCTATAAAATCAATTGAAAATTGCTATTTTTAATTATGCAGCTAATGAAAAACAGCAGCTTTCTACTCCAGCCGAGTTTAAGCTCAACCTAAACTCAGTTGACCAAAGTGAACTGAACCGCGTGACCCGACCCGACTGACCCGACCCGATTGACCCGACCTGACAATCCGACCCGAGCTGACCCGACTGACCCGATCCGACTCGTTTCAAAGCACTATTCGTATGACATCACAGCAAGAAATAAATCGTAATCTACGGAAAAAAGTATTAACTATTTCATTAATTTTGTTACTCATTGTCTGAAACAGTCACCATATACTTCACTGTTTCTGAGAAGGAACGACTTTGTACGTTTTTTTTTCAACGAAACAGTACTAACGGACAGATTCAAGATGGATCCTGTTACCAAAGAACAACAATCATGAAAAATGAACACCAGCATTTAAAGCTAATAGTCACTTTCTTGGCTTTAGGAGCACAATAGGACGATTCAAAATTTCCCTTAATTCTACTTCTATATGGACACTTTCACTAAGTGTGTATAGGACACGTGCATAGGCATTACAAGCTTTACTAACAGTCTGAAAGTTTTTTTATATTTCTTCCTGTGGATAAATGAACATTTTTATAAAACTCAAAGTTAACCAAAGGAGCAAAAATTTCTCAAACGTTTTGTCAACAACATCAATTTTCTATCTATCATGACGTCATTACGAAGTAGGAACTCACATAATTCTGTACTATCTTCCTCATTTACTACCGGTGAATCCATTACTTACAACCTTAATGAATTGGAAACGCTTCCAGAAAATAACTTGGAAAGTTTACATTTTATAAGTAGTTTCAACACACCAGCTGACAACTGGAATTAGACGAACGTAAATTGCCATGCCCACAGTTAGTTCACTTACGACGTCACCATTACAAACCAACGGAGGACTTTGCACTTGATCCTTCCGTGGTCCATTATTTACGCGTCTCCTTCACTAAAATCGGCTAAATCTTCTATGTTCTATATTTTTTTTATCAAAGTACAGTATTTTTTATTAATAAACCCAAACGAATGGTCACGTCCACGACTTTGTATGCATAAGTTACATATAAATTCTCAGTAGAACCTTTGAAAAGTAATTTTCTTATTACTTTTCTAAATTCTCCTTCTAGAGTCAACGCACTTCAGCAATACAGCTAATTAATTTCATTTTACTAAAGTACCTTATATCCATTTGTTCGATTCCGTAATTGGATACTACAGTAAGCACCAACCAAATATATTGCATTTAAATGAAGGTAACTCGTAATGGTAATGTAAATCATATGGTGCAAACTGCACTAGAGGACTATAGTGATCAGATTAGTGTATACTAACGTTTGTTGCTAAAGTATCGGAATTGGAATTCTACATGCCATTTTCAATGCTCAACAATTTGTTCAACATGTATTTTCTATGCAAAACTAAACATATAAAAGAATTTACACAATAATTGAATATTACGTAAGGTTAACTTTCATTTCCAGTGTTCTCCGACTACTCGTGTGGATGTTGTACTAAAGTGGAATTCATAAGCAAATTACTCAAAATTACTAGATTATAATTTAGTTTCAGTTTTATCAAAGAACTTAATAAATAATTACTACTAAATAATTACACAATAGGATGGGCCGAAAAAATCGGAATCGGAATGAATCGACTTCCGATAGTGCGGTAAACTTGCCTCATGACCTCAAAACAACGTCTGCGAGATTTCAACGAAATCGGTTAATATCTTGAGGTTCCTCAGAGCTACCAAACATTTGAAAATTATATAAAACACGTTTTTTTTTATTTCATAAAAGTTTTACATTAAACAACTTGCGACAGCAACTAAAATTCACTTTTAATAGTCCTTAGCAAAATTTCAGCTATATCAATGAATATGTTTATGTTGCTCAGAACTTCACAATCCTGACAAAAGTTCACCACAAAAAATGACAAAAGTTCACCACAATCCTGCTTGTATGAAAATCTTTATGTATTTTAATTATGCCCGTAAAACATTCAGATTTTTTAAAAAAATTGCAATTGTTCAGTTGGCAACACTGTACGTATTAAAGAGTAAACTAGTTGGAACTGGTAATTGTTAGCGAGAGGTTGAGAAGTGTGTTGTACGTACTAATCAGAAACAATCAATACCTGGCGTTCAATGTGAGGTTAAAAGTTTTGTTTTTATTTTAGTGCAGTTAGATATTAATTACTAAATAAACATTAAAATAAAACGTGATGAACTGTTCCATTTTCTTTGAACGCAAGCCAAGGAATTCAGGTAAAAGTTTTTGTTATTTTAATACAGTAAGAAATCAAAGTTAACGTCGAAATGGCCTCCTTCAAGCCAGTAGACAAGAACGAGTCCGTGACCTCTAGGCCCAAGTCAAGCAAAGTATTGCGGAGCGAATTAGAGTGTCCGATTACCGGACCGCCAAAGGACTTGAAACCTTGTCAACTTCCAACTATCCTCGATGTACTGTGATGTTGCTTAGAAGAGGGTTCAACATTATAAATGCTGCAGGCAATAAGAAGAACTCAAGTTGTTATGCTATTGCCGAAACAGTTGCAGTAAAAGTTGAGGAATTGTACCAAAAGTGTTCCATCCCATTTGTTAGTCACGGCAGAGTTATCAAGATAATTAAAGGCTTCCACGTTAAGTATCAGACCCTAGAGAAGAACTACAAATGTGATAATGAGAAACCACAATATGCGGCTAAACTGGATGAATTCATCAGGGAATCTGGAGGGAAACTTTCTAACATAGCTGCTTGCAAGTGCAAGGATTTCAAAATCTGCACTTGTGAAAAAATGAAAAAGGTTCTTCCACTTGAGCAACCCTTCCTTTTCGACCAGAGGACTGCGAGGAAAAGGAAGATTGGATCCGTGGGCAGGAATGAAACTAAAAAGATTCAGCGTAGAGAAGACAGAAGAACGGTGATTCCATAAGGAAAGAGAGGACTCGCACATGGAGAAAGACGATTCATATTCAGATTCAGAGGAGATATGGCAATGGATCTGTCTGAGCCACTAACAGTAAGCGAGAAAACTGACGACTAGCCCTGCTCTTCTGCCAGCACCGCTACAATCACTCGCACGAACAGTTCCACAATGCAAAACATATCGTCATCGACATTACAAATGCGTTTCCATCTGGCGAAAACAGCTTTGGCTAGCGACGGGTTCGGTGTTTCGGACCGTGCCACGGCAGCTATTGCCACAAGTGTTCTGCAAAATCTAAAGCTCGTGAAACCAGCTGAAACAGTACTTGTAATCGATAAGAATAAGATTAGAGGAGAGAAGAGAGAGCTTCATTTCAAGCTGGAAATAACACCAAGGTGAAAGGTCTTTACTTTGACGGAAGGAAAGACAAAAATATATACATTGAGAAAGAAGAGTCTAAGTCATATCGGAGGACATAACGGAGACTGGAGACCACATTTATCTTATCGAGGAGCCAGGTTCGAAGTATGCCGGCCACGTTACACCCTTATCTGACTCAGCTGATAGCATTTTCAAAAGCATAACTGCTTACATGGCGGATATTGGGGACGATCTGGATACCTTATTGCTGTAGATTGTGATGGAACAGCTATCAACACAGGTTTGAAAGGTGGGATCATTCGCCGCCTGGAAGAGAAGCTTAACAGACCTCTTCAGTGGCTGATATGCCTTCTGCACCTAAACGAGATTCCGTTGAGGCTTCCGCTTGTTTGAGCACTTGGATGGTGCAACCAGAGGTTCACGATCCTATGGAGTGAGATTTGTCAACAACTGGAGGGATGGTAGAGCCTGGGAGTAACGTCCTTCAAAGCCATAGATTCCGAGCTACCTAACGTCAATGCGAATGACGTTAGCTCTTACCAAAATTACCTGCTAGGAATTTCTCAAGTAGTGAAATCCGGAGTTTGCTGTGACGATTTGTCCAGACGTTTTCCAGGGCACCTGTCACACTGTCTATGGCTTACGACAGCCAACCACATTCTCTGTTTATACAAAGCAACAGAGAATCCAACACCTCAATTGAAGACACTGGGAGAGTTCGTCATGAAGTGCTACGTACCCTGATGGTTCATAATCAAGTGCAATCATTCAATCAAACACGGAGCCCGTAATCTCTGGAACATTATTCAGACCATTAGATATTTGCCAAAGAACCTGAAGAACGTAGTGGATAAGGTCATCTCCCGAAACGCGTTCGTTGCTCATCCGGAAAACATTATCCTCTACATGGTGGCCGACAACAGGACGCACATTCGAAAGTTGGGTCTCAGAAGAATTCTGAAAGCAAGGGTGCAAGAGGAGAGTGTCATCACAGTGTTTGAAATTCCTAAAATCAATTTTGATGGAACATATTATGTGGATATTATTGACTGGGTGAACTGCAACTTTACCTCGCCTCCAGTCATTCTATCTTTAAGGTCTTTATAAAGCACTCCGCTGTATTTCCTCCAGGGTGATAAAGACTGAAGCTTATTTGGCGAATACACAATCCAAATAGAAAATTCTTAAAGTTTTCACAGACAAAGATGGATGCGTTAACTGTCGATATGGCCTCCGGAAAACCTATTAGACTAAACATTTCCATAATTTTATTAGCCATCACATTTGAAATTATATCCATCAATCTTTCTAAAACCACGAAGATACTGCATTATCTACCCCAATGAGAATAAATTGAAATATATTAGAATTTGGGAGAGTACCTACTGTATCGAACATTCAATGGACGTTTATTCTCATTCTAAAATCAGAGACCAGATACCCCATCTTCTTTTGGTTGACTTCCTTCTTTTTCTGACAAATAACACATGATACATAATCCTTTACATCTTCTTTCATTTCTCCCACGCAAATTTCCTCATCAGTTTCTTCAAAGTGTTATAAGCATCAGAATGACCTCCCTTAATCTGTGATCATGATGATTTTAGATTAGTATTTTCTGCAATTTCTTCGGAATAACAATCTTGTATGTATTTAAAGCCGAGTTTGTCTTTTTCAAAAGAAATTTGTCATTCAAAGGGATACCCGAAACGTTTACCCTCGTTCTAATTTCTCTATTATTTCCTGCATTTCCATATCATCTCTGCGAAGCTTGTCTATCGAATCTTCAACTAAGGGAAGCGTCCACATACTGGAAATCTTGAATGCTGCAAATCCTACGGGTCATTCCAAAATATGAAACTCGTATGGGTCCTACATCCTGGTTAAAAGGTCCGCTACAGTATTATCAGCCGATTCAATGTGTTTAATTTTCAAATTAAATTTTCATAAAGTTTCAACTAATGGTCCGTACTTGAGGAGACTCTTGCTATTATTCGATATCCAAGTTAACGCCTTATTATCCATCACCACGTCACTAACATAACCTAGAAAGTTAATTTTCCGATAGAAAAACACACATTTATCTGTATACATCGTAATATTATATTCCTTAAATCTCCGTAATACCCTTTCCACCGTTTTAATATGTTGTTCAATTAAATGGGAAGCAATTTAAACATCGTCAAAAGATAACTTTACAGCATCCTGTAACCTATCTTCATTGCACGGGACAAAATATTGCTCCATTGTTTAATACCGACTGGTAGACGAATATAATGGAAGCACTCTTTTTGTGTTACAATAGTTGTAATGTCTCAAGAAGCTTTATCTAGTAGGATTTGAAAATATGTGCGCAGATGCGGTGCAAATCTGATTTTCGTATACACTCACTTATCAGCTAAGCCAATGTGACATTCATCCAAATTAGGAGATGGAAACGCATCGTCAATATAAGAATATTAGCCTTAACAAATTTTTCGACCATGTGATGAGTAGTGTTCTTATTTCTAACCAGGAAACAACTGCTGGCAAAATTGTAATGATCAACTTCCTCTATAATACCCTGATCTAATATTCTTGATTTTTCATAAAATATATTTTCCTTATTTTTTTGAGTTGGGAAAGGAGCAATCTTAAATTATTTATAATCTTTCAAATTCAATTTTCCAACAAGATTTTTAATTCATGTTACTCTGTCTGTAATAACATCCTAATACTTAGTTTTTATAGAATCGATGAAAGGAAGTATCTCAAGTTCATTGTATTTCCAAGAGTCCCTATTATCATTTTGTTTTTTCAACCGTGTACATTGTAAGATTTCTGCTGTATGTTAGTCTGGTTAACAGTGCGTTTTTCTCCATGAAGTTCGCTCGAAAAGAATTTCCTATTTCTCTGAATCAATTTATGAAGTTTTCTGCCTGTTCCACATCGATATCCGATGCATCAGAGTCACTATTATAAACAGACGAACACAATTTATCAATTTTGTCAGTTAAATTTTTATTTTGATTTAACTCCACCTTATCTTCAGTTATATCGTCTGCCAATTTTGTTATGGAATTCCTATTCGTCAACTTCCTCTTCTTGCGATGCCTACTACTAACTTTCATTCCGATGGTATTCGAAGTCGGATTTGTAACAGTCACATTCCAATCAATTGACAAATTAGCATTGTTTACTGAAGTTTCAGACAGAACATCCATTTTCTGATGTCCAGATGTTGGATGAATCACCAAAAGTTGTTTCGAATTAAATCTAGAATCAACGTCGACCTTTTCATCCATATTATTCCACGATTGAAGTTTCAAATTGCACAGTTGCGTTACTTCCAAGATATTTACGGACATTTTATTCGCATCAGTTAAATTTTCCAATTCGTGATTCACCACTGAAGCACAATCCACATCTCATGCAGGTGTTATACAATGGGTCCAACCCCTGTATCCTCGCGGGAGACTTCAATGCAGTACTTTCAGACATAGATGCTCAGCCTCATTACCCCTTCTCACCTTCCCTCCACAAAGTGATTGAAACATGTCATCTCGTCGATGTGTGGCGTTTCTATTTTCCCAGCGTTCCGGGTAATACTGTCTGGACATTGCAATTATCCTCAAGACTCGATCAAATTTACGTCAGCCGCATTTTATTACCTTACGTCAAGGACATCAAAATTGTGCCTGTGATTTTTAGTGATCATTATTGTGTCGTTATGACTATCAATTTACCCGTAACAAAATTCCTTAAAAGTAATTCATTGAGGTATTTTAATACGTCGATGCTTGCTGAAGTGGAACAATGCTGAGTGGGCCTCCTTAATGGAGGATAAATGCTGCTATGAATGTGCTCTTATGAACTTTTGGAATAAGCGCGTAAAACCTGTGTTTCGCTTTGTTAGTAAACAATACAGTCTTCATCGTCATCAGGCCTTCTGTGAACAGTATGCATATTATTCTAAGCTTTTACGAGACTATGTGAAGGTGCAGGATCAAGGATAATCTGTTCTGCCTCAAATCCATCAAATACAGGCTTTTCTTCTCTCTATGCATCGCCGGCGTGTGTACGGCCATATTGTTCGTAGCAAGATTCCTTCGACCGACTCCACAGAATCTGTTAGTACTGCCCACTTCAGCGAGAACGCAGTAGAGGTAAACAACAACTGATTTCGCATCTTAAAGACCCCGATGGACATTTATATGAGGGACCTCATGTGCGTGCATATCGTATAGAACATTTTCAAACATCTCTATGCCAAGCCTTCTTTGTTTGTCAGTGATGATACTATTTTTGATCACATACCAGCTACTTTAACCAATGGTGACAGAGAGCGTCTTAGCCAGCCCTTCACGGTAGACGAGGTCATGACATCCATTAAACTTGGTAAGCGAGGCAAATCCACTGGTGTAGACTCCTTGCCCGCGGAATTCTATGTCACTTTTATTGACATTCTTGCTCCCCTTCTCGCTCATCATTTTTAACGAGTATCGTGATAGTTGCATTTTAGGAACCTCCTTACGAACGGGTATCACTGTGTTGGTTCCCAAACATCAAACATCCCGTTGGTTCCCATGACGTTGGTGCCCTTCGACCTCTCAGCTTACTGGGTACGGACGTCAAAATTTTGAACCGTTGCCTCACTCTGCGAATAAAAACATACATTGAAGACATCTTAAGCCCCTGTCAATATGGCCATGGACAGGCTCGTCGTATGTATGAAGCACTCTCCAATCTTCGAGATTTTATAGCATATTATGAGTGTAAAATTGATCATAGAGTGGCTATTCTTTGAACGGACTACTCTAAGGCTTTCGATAGAATTCAGCATCACTATTTGTTTAATATGCTAACTTGCTTTGGCTTTGGTGACAAATTTATCTCTATGATTAAAGGTGTCTATTCTCAGAGAACCACTAAGCTGAAGATTAATGGTGGATTAACTGTAGCGATTCCTTTTAATAACGGAATTCTTCAGGGCGATAGCATCTCCAGTATTTTATTTAGTTTATCTCTGGTTCCTTTGTTATTTTCTGTTCAATCTCTTTTACCAGGGGTCCCTGGATATAATACTAAAATTGTCGCACAAAGTTATGTTGACGGCACTCATTACGACGTGAACAACCCTGTAGAAATTCAACATATTCTGCATTTACTAAGTATCAAACAATATCTGGTGCAAAATTAAATGACAGTAAAACGAAAATTATGTGTTTAAATGACGATTCTACACAAGAGTATGGGGTTTATTTTGCGGTTGTCGATCATCTTAAAATACTAGGAATTGAATGGTTTCCTAATACCACATGTATCATTATTACTAACTTCGCCCACGTTGCTACAAAAATTTAGAAATATTCTTTATTTTCATAAACATCGTCATTTTAGTTTATTAGGCAGAATGTTGTTTCTTAAACAGACTGGGTAGAGCGTACTCTGGCACCTCCCCCTAGTTATCCCCTCCCCCACAATATTACCCGCTCCTTACATAGTTATGCGTTGTTTTTCCTTTGGCATGGCAAATTATTACGTATTTCTTCTACTCAGTTACATTTGCTTCCCAAGGACGGGGGCATTGGCTTTCTAGATATAAACATTCAAGCCAAAGCTCTCTTGTTACATCGCAGCTGTCAGGTTGCGTGTTCCACTCACAGCGCTGTATCTGCAGCGGTGTTCGCAGCGTGTTTGGCCTGTATTGGCCTTGAGGGACCTATCAATGCCTTCCCGTGAAGTTGGAAATATCCTCACCTGAAAGATGGCATAATAGACATGGCTTATGCTCTTTTGGCAAAATGTGAAATAGAATGCATGTCTGTTAAGGCTATTGTGTTGGTACTATTTAAACATTCATCCCGCAGTTACACCGCATATAATAGTCAAGTAACCCTGTCACAATTGGTCTCCTATCTGGTGTAATGTTCATGCTAAATTTCTGAAATATACCCACAAATCTCTTTGGCATGTTATTGTTAATAACGCATATGAAACAAAAGAACGTTTGTATCACTTTAACATTGGTGCTGATGACTTGTGTAATATTTGCCAACGACCTGACTCTCTTAGTCATAGATTCGAAACTTGTTCCTCAGTCACTAGTATTTAGAATCAGTTGTGTGTACTTTTAAGCAAAATATGTCGTCTTCATGCTTCCTCTTTTCGTGCCACTACTGCTTTAATACTCTACTCAGTTCTTAATTGTTACCCTGTTACAAAGAATAATGCTGTTAATTGGTTTGTGGCACGCACTATTGTCTATTTGTTAACCACCCCCGGACCTTTCACCCCGATCTTTACCTTGCCTTCCTCAAATCCGCTGCTACCAGCATTTCTATTGTTCGTAAGCGGAAAAATTTTGCTAATTTTATAACTGTCTTAACTTAATCATCTGCTCTTTTGTATATTATATAAATATGTTTTGTTGATTTTTTCTTTTCTTCTTTTTTTTAAATGTTAAACCTTCCTGTGACCTTTATGTGATACTAAGCATGTAAATAAAGTGTTCAAAAAATAGCTCAGTTCGTTAAAGCAACGAGTCTGTATGCCGGAAGTAGTTGGTTCGAAGTGCGATAGTCAATTTTATTACTATGGTTATTTTATATACTTTATATGTGGGAAAGAATTAAATTGTAACGTATGTGTAAAACTGATAATGATACCACAAACAATCATGTTGTCACGTTGGCATTAGTGTTCCTAATTTTGTTTGTAAAGAGTTTCGTAATTATTTCCCCTGTGCTTCCTGCTCACTATGTGCTCGCTGTATTATAACGAATGTTTTAAAGTAAATGTTAATTTTAATTTGGAGAATGTTATAAAGTTTCAAAATGTTTATCGTTAAATAGTCTTCTATTTACTTGTTTGGACATTTTGATAACATATTTCCCTATTACATGTTTAGTTTTTCTTAGATGTTAAATTACGGAAAAGTTTGACAATATATTTGTCTTGAAAGAAATTGTCTTGAATTTACCACATGAAGTAAGTAGCCCGAAGGAGGACAACTGAAGTAGCTGATATTCTACGTAAAAGCAACTTATTGTAGAATGATGATGCGTTTTACCTGTAGCACATAATCTTTAGGTTAGAGAGTCAGACAGAGAAATATCCTGGTTATTCCTCCCCTATGACCACCCATCTCAAACATCTCCACCATGTGCCGGTGCTGTGTCATCAATTATAGCTCAGAATATGAAACAAATAAATGCAATCAAATGGGGATGGAACTGATGCACAACACGGTACTTAACTGTAAAATTGTGGTTGAATTTAAATAAAATTCAAATGTTTTTAATTTAGAAAATGACTAGTTGGGGAAAAGGGTGAGAGAAAGAGAAAGGTTGTAATTAAAGAATAGGAATGAGCACTAGCCTGACATATCCAACGAAGCTGGTGTCGTCCTGGTCATCTGGAATGAATATCTGGAGAAGTCTGGATTAGCTGGTGACAAACTTAAAGGTGTCTGCGGCGATGAACCGTCAGAATGGTACTCTTTGTCTTGTGGAGTCGGTAGTCCTCCAATGGTGGGATCCGCTTCTCTCCGATGATCCTGCACCTCTCTTGATCGCGTGTCGAATACCCCTTGTTGTTCTGTTCCTCCTAGTTTTGTCCAACTCAAGAATGATGACCTAATCGGGAAGTATCAGGCTGTGCTCGAAGGTATGCGGAAAGGAAAGAAGGAAGCTAGTCGAGTTTATTTAACAAATGTGCATTTACAACAAGTGTCTGAGAATGTACACTTCTAGTCAAAGTTTTCTTCAATAAGTTTTCAAAAGTTCATGCTTCTTTATATTAAATACACAGTCACTTCATTTCCAATAGACAGATACTTCACACATGTACATATCATGGTCCGTCTCACACAATTTTGGTGCTCCAAACACATTCATATAATAATAATAATAATAATAATAATAATAATAATAATAATAATAATAATAATAATAATAATAATAATAGTAATAATAATAATAATAATAATAATAATAATAATAATAAGAAGAAGAAGAAGAAGAAGAATGCTGAATATGCCATCCTTACATAATGTAGTAACCTTAGACATCTCATTTAAGGTGGTTTCTTTAGTAATAATTTAAGCAACCACGTAGGAGGGTTAACGACCTTTTATTTTGCCCCTCTCATTTCAATACTCTCCCAACAGAAAGTAATTTCTGATAAGGAGGGCAGACAAAATTAATAAGAAATGTATTCAGAGCATCCTCTCCCCCTTCATAATTGGAATATCACGTAGCATTTTCATTCTACCTAAGATGACTGTGCAATTAAGGGTAGGTAACTAAAGAAATACCTGATATATAGGGTGGTAGGTAACTCCACCGACAAACTTTGGGAGGTGATTCGTTATATGAAATGAAAGAAAAAAGTTCTGACAAACATAGGTCGAAAAACGTCTCCTTACAAAGTTATGAACCGCCGAAAATTTGAAAAATAATGTTTCGAAACGCTCTGCCTTAGAGACTATAGGGCCTATCCCAAGCGCTTTACGGAATTACACAAGAACTAATATGCGATCTATCTAAATATCAATTTTTAATATCCTCCGTTATCAGCAAAACGAACACGCCATTAGTACTTAAAGGAGTGTCCCTATATCTCAACTTCCTTTTTACAGTTCGTTTCGCCGATAACGGACCACGGTAGAACATGGATATTTACATAGAGCGCATACTAGTTTCTTTGTAATTCCTTAAACCGCTTGGGATCGGTCCTGTAGTTTCTAAGGCAGAGCGTTCCGAAACGTGAATTTTCTCATTTTCGGTGGCTCATATCTCTGAAAGTAGACGTTTCTCGTCCCATGTTTATTAGAACTTCTTTCTTTCATTTCATATAAGGAATAACCTTACAAAGTTTGACGATGGAGTTACGTACCACCCTATATAGCACGCCTTGATTTTAATATTACCGCTTCTTTATTTGTTCGAGGAAGCCCCTACAAACCAAGGATGACAAAAAGTATAGGAAATGTGTCTATTGATTCCAGTGGCGGATCCAGCACGGACTCCTGGAGGGCGGTGAAGTGAAGGGTACTTTTGATGATTTGAAGCTGTAACAAATTACCACTTAACTAAACTAAACATAATAGTGTGGTGAACCGGAACCCAGTCAGTTCAAATTGATGTAAAAGTTTAATTTTTGTATTCCTATTAAAGTTTTGGTTCCAAATGGAAGTTCCAAATGGAAGTTCAGTCCGACTGGTGAATGATCAAATCTTGGGAGGCTCTTCGGTGTAGAGGCTATGGCCTCCGTATGGGAAAAGGCAAACATAATAAAATGTTGAAAACTTACAAAGTATTCGTTTATTTTAAAGAAAGTTTTGGCTTCATATTAAAGTGTTGGTTCCAAATGGCAATTTGAGTCCGAGTAGACAATGATCAAATCTCGGGGGCTCTGCAATTTAGGGGCTACGGCCCGCTTATAAGAAAAGACAAAAATATGAATATGCTCATAACTTTCGAATTTTTCGTCCATTTTAAAGAAACGTTGGGCTTCATATTAAAGTGTTAGTTACAAATGACAATTTCAGTCCGAGTTGATAATGACTAAATCTCGGTGGGTTCTTCGGTGTAGGCTAATAGGTCCCCCTTATGGGAAAAGGCAAAAATATTAAAACGTTTATAACTTAAGAATTGTTCGTCTATTTTAAAGAAACGTTTGTCTTCATATTAAAGTGTTGGTTCCAAATTACAATTTCAGTCCCAGTGGACAATGATCAAATCGCGGAGGGCCCTTTGGTTTCTTTATGGGGCACGATTGACGTAATTGATGTTACAAAATTGCTTTGTATACATAAGTTGAAACCTGTACCATTTGGTTAATTTTATCACTTATATTTCGCAGATTGAAATTCCTAGCAATAGATACTTCCCAAAGCTAAAAAATTCACTTACTAGTTTCATTAAAATGAAATGTGTTTTATGAGAGGTTGACATGGAGCAGACGAGCGAACAGGCACCCAAATGTTGCTTGAGTCGGACGGTTGAAACTCGTTAAGCTCGCTTCAATTATTATTATTATTATTATATTATTATTATTAATAATAATAATAATAATAATAATAATAAGTGATAGTGATTGTTTTTGTGTCGTACTAATTCCTGACTAAGTCCCGTATGTTTTACGAGAGAAACTTTTGTTCTTCATTATAAAAAACTCAAACATACTTTACTGAACGTTATACATTCGGAACTCTTATGCTGAATTGAGTGTTGGGAGATTGAAATGATGTGTTAAATACGTTAGAAATGGCAATATCTAAACATTTTTAAAGAAGAAAGTATTGTATTGGCTGTGGATTTTTATGTTAGTTTATATGTCTTTTACAGGTGTATATTAAGTATCCGTTTATATAATTAAATTTTATATATATGGGTTTACATTGATATCATTTTTATTGAAAATCATATGTGGTATTAAAGTACGTGTCCAGTGGAACATTTTGGATAATGATTCTTTTGCAGAATTGTTTTATAATTTATATATGATAATGTTTATGTGTAGTTAGGCCTATTTAGAAAGCCCAACGCATTAGGGAACGTTTCTGTTTAACTATCTACTGCTGGACATACAAGAAAATATAAGTACATGATAACAAATGGCGCAGTCTTACTGCTATAAAAATTATGATTCGGCTTTGCAATGATAATGCAAGTTTGTTTGAGGTACGCAAACTTAAATTCGGTCAAGGTGAAAAAAGAATGGTAAAGGACATAAGTAAAATCACAAAAGTAAATGTGAGCTTACTAGAAAAAAAGTTCAAATTGAGGTGTGTGTTCAGGGAGCTTAGTGAGCAACAGTAGTTGTGTGCTCAAAGAGCTTAGTGCTCAACATAAGCTCGGTGCTAGCAAATTTATGTGGAGTGTGTGTTCAGGGAGCTTAGTGCTCAACACGAGCTGTGTGCTCGAAATTGTAAGTGGAACTGTGTGCTCAGGAAGCTTAGTGCTCAACAGGAGCTATGTGCTCAGAAATAGTATGGCAAGGTACTTGATCAAGAAGGGAAATAGTGCAGAAGTCGACGATAAATTTGGTCCAAGGATGAAAGAAAGGAGATGGTACAAAACAATGTCTTGCAGAGACAGATGGAAGATGTTGGGTGATTCGCAAGATGTGTTAAGTGCGTTAGAAATGGCAATATGTAAACATATTAAAAGAAGAAAGTATTTTATTGGATTTGTTTTCTTTCTGTTAGTAGTATTGGCCCCACCCTATCTAACTTTTGATTATCCAATATGGGGCCACCATGGACCATAGCGTTAATGCGAATGAATCAGGGATGCTTTGTCCCGGGATTTTGTCACCTATTGAAATTTTGCTTATGCTTATTCAGGGGTCATGCAAGCTGGTGCGAATGAGTGAGAGGTACCTTGGGCCCTTCTATGACGTCATCGAATTGGGATTTATGGATTAGAGGTTATGATGATACTTTAAAATTATAAAAAAAAAATATGGTCTTGATGATTGATTACGTTGTGAATTAGTACAGGTTTATGAATGCTTTTTATTTTCGTTCCCTTTCATGGCTTAAAATTTGGAGAATGTTATCCCTTTGATGAGATGGCCTAACACTGCTGCAAATGAAATCTTTAGTTTTACGTACCACCATTATGCCGGTTAGGCTAAAGGAGACGGTGATGATGAGAAAGGAATGAACGTATGGGCAAAAATTGGAATATTTCGATCATAATGTTGCCCATCACAAAACTACTTTCGCGGAGTTTGAACCATGGACCCAATACAGCAGTCATGAACTATTTACCTCTGAGCCACCGCGTCCCTACTGGTGCGAATGAATTAGAGGTATTTGGTTCGAGCTAATTTGTTTGTTTGACACGTTGGGGTGACCCTATTTCACTCTTGATTATACAATTTGGGGCTCCCGCATGGACCATAGCGTTAATATGAATGAGTTAAAGATGCTTTGGTTCGGGATTGCATTAGCTATTGAAATTTTGCTCATGTTTACTCAGGGGCCAGGGAATGCATAGGATCACTCAGGACACATATGATCACCTTGATCCACGTGACGAGAGGGACCTCGTTCCCTTTGATGAGTATAAAAATATCAATTTTGGAAGATTTTTAAGTTATCCTATTATCTTTCACGAGACATTTTCGTTATATAATAGAGTACAATGGTTTACTTTTTTAAATTTGGGAGTCATCGTTTCCTTTGATAAGTATTGATTTTGGAGCTTTATTACGTTTCAGGGTGAACATGGATACCTTACGTGTGTTGCAATCGTCCCGAGTTCGATTTTTGCTGCTAGTTTAGGAAATGTTGAAGTTAACGTCCCCGCGAAAACGATGGTGACGAGAAATGATAGGACGAATTAGGGGGAAAACATGAACTTCCTTGACTGAAGATTGAAGCAGGGACCTCACATATTATAGACAAGCGCTGAGCCAGCGTGCCCCTTGAGGAATTTTAGTTTGTTTATTACTACGTTATATACAATGCAATGGTCCCGAGTTTGATTCTTGGTGCTAGTGTTAGGAAATTTTAATGCCGCTCGAAGCTAATCGAAAGGATGATGATGAGAAATGGTGAAATGAGAAAACATCATAAACTTACTTGCTTGCAAATTGAAGCAGAGACCTCACACATCAGAAATAATTGCTGAGTCACCATGCCCCATTGAGAAGTTTTTAATTTTCTGCGCGGGCAGCTTTTGCGTATGAAAAGAACATGATCAGATTATCTTACATTACACATTCCTGGTCGTTGTTACGCATAGAAGATTGTTATTGTGAAATTGCAGAATCTGCTTATACTACATCAGCCTTTTTTTCAGCTGACGGCTTTTAAAGAAGAACTTTACATTTATGTCAAAGACAGTTTCATAACACATCGGTGAGTGTTACATTTTCAATCAAGTTTAAGAAAAATGAATCACATTTTAGTTATGTTAATTTGAATGTCGTAAGAAACTAACGAGTCAACGTTATAATGTCAAGATCAAATTAGCGATACTAGATGTCGTAATGATTGTTGTGTAAGAAGAAAAACGTGAATAGAAGTGACGTCACAAAGAATCAGATTGTTCCTTACATCACCTTTTCGGCTCATGATATATGATGACAGCTGTGTTTTCATTGGTTCTCCGTGATTTGATTTATTAATTTCCTCGTTTCTGATTGGCTGAGAGTGATGTCACTTTATACTTGAGCAAGTTTCAGACCTAAATAAAAATCAACTTTTCATTTTCAAAATCTATTTCCACGAAGATCTTGAAATTGAGCAGGTGTACCTCTTCTGACAGCGTGACTTTAGTCAGTTCCTTGAACTTGAGGTAAGTTATTAAGAGTTTTATTAACCGCGTTTCTTAATATCAATGGAGTGCTTTCGAAATGTATTACGCATGAGGATAACATTGTTATCACTCTTTTATTTTACCATGAAATATTTAGTCTATGGGAGAGCAAATGGAAGAATTATTGGGAGTACAAAAAATTTGTTGATTTTGGTTTAGCGTTCCTTGAGAAGTAGGGCTAGGAATACAGATTAATGTTAAATCTGAGCGGTTACTGGGTGATGAACCCAGAGCAGAGGTGTGTAACTCTAACCACTTAGCTATGAGGAATCTCAGTTTCTGAAAGTTACCATTAACGTATACAAAATTTTAGTTTTTCAAAAAAACTACGCACAAATTTGGTCCCCGAAAAAATTTTAACAGTGAGACGTGGACCTTCAGTTTAATGTGGGATCTGATCTTCCGCGGAGAATCGAATTTGAGTCTTCCTTGTTTAACCGCTTAGCTCAAGAAAAGTAAGTGCATGAGATTTTGTTTTCGTTTTATGTTCGTCATACGTTTTAAAGTTCAGTGTGAGGAGAAAAAATTTTTACTACAATGATTCTCTCAGTACAGTTAGAAACAAACAATTTCATCCATTCTTTTTATCACTACAGAAACTTAGGACACTTACATGTTGATGTTGGTCCCGGGTTTGATTTCCAGTATGACGACAATAAAAAATTTTAATAGTAGAACTATTTGAGATATGATAATTCTTTCAGGATTGATAGTGTAGTCATTTTGATACTGTTAAACATGTTAGCGATCTCTGAATTCAATTTTAATTCTTGCTTTTTTCTCTCTCTCGATTTAGATATTTGTTTGCTTTGCCATTCCTTTTTTGTTTCACCTTACGTTTTTTCCTACTTGAATATGGTTACTTCTGGCTTTAGTGTTATGCGAGAACATTATCGGCGTTTTAATTTTGAAGGACGAATGCTGGAAATTCAAATTAATGCTCCGACTAGTGACGCCCATATTGTTCAGTGGGTTCAGACCTCCTTTCAACAGATGTCGGATTATTTATTGGAAAATGTTGTCGGATTATCGATGGTTGGATAATCGATTTTATCTCATGATGAAAAGAACAAACCGTTTTATTTATCTTTTCGGCGTGAAGTAATCCGACACTGGAAATTTTTTGGGCTTCCTTTGATCGCATCCTTCAAAGTAACGATAGTTTTCTCATGAACGAACCATTCATTGTACATTTCCATGTGGATGTGCCCCGTGGATTTGGAAGAATGCGTCGAGGTCTTTTATCAAACGACGAGTTACTAAAACGCAAGAATGCAATTTTACGAGTGAAAAACACCGACAAGAAATGTTTGGCTTATGCAATTGTGATTGCTATTGGCCTAAAGAAATATAAAGATACAAATCAGAAACTGTACAGGCAATATCAGAACCAGAGGAAGTGTGTTGTTCTCCCTAACGTACATGAGCTTTTGTCTCGATCCTCAGTGAATTTTGACCATGGGGGATCCGTGGAAGAATTGCGACAATTGCGCTACTTGAGAGACTATAAACTTACCGTATACACAAGCTTTTCCGGAGATATTCTGTATGAAGGGCCGAGTGGTGAATAGAAAATTCCAATCAATTTAATGTGCATCTATTCACATTATGACATCATCACATACTTAACGTCTCTTTTTTCTACTAAGTACTATTGTGCTCCATGCCACAAAAAATATGATCATCTTAATCGACACGTCAAGAACTGTTCGGCCATGTGTGAGAAAAGTTTGCAGAAACCGCCATGCAGTAAGACCAATACGGAGAAGCAGTGTCCAGAATGCAATCGTGAATTCTATGGTGAAACATGCTATAGAAATCGTCTGACTGTACCATATCATATGGGCCAACCAGTATGCAAGATGGTAAAACAGTGTGCCAAATGTCTACACATTTATTCGTTTGTCCATACAGGGGAAAGACAACATCATTGTACAGATCATTTTTTTAATGTATGTCGTAAACACGTTATGTCTATCCACCAATGCTACAGGAAGCCTGATACGGCTCAATTAAAACCTGGAGTTCCATCAGTGTTACATGCCAAAAGGCTATGATTGTCTTCTATGATATCGAAGCCACACAGGATACTTTCTCGATGAAGACACGTTCATCGATAAGCCCAATTTACTGGTGGCCCACCAAGTATGTTACAAAAGTGTTCAAGATGAAGATATACATCATCTGTATGAAGTTTGAGGACAGCGGGAAAATATTTTTCAAGATGATCCGATCAATTCCTTTCTTGGGTATTTACGTCAACATCAAGCTTATTATATTTTTGACACGCAACTCTAAGGGATATGATGGTCATTTTATTCTTAAATCTTTAGTGGAAGAACATGAATTGAAACCTACTTTGATATTGAACGGAGCAAAAATTTTAAGCATGAAAGTGAATCACTTATCGTTTATTGACTTCTTAAATTTCATGTCAATGGCTTTAAGTAAATTATCCAAGGCATTTTATTTACCAGCGACCAAAGAATATTTTCCACACTTTTAATACTGATGCAAATCAAACGTATGTGGGAAGATCACCGGATATCCATTATTATGGTGCAGATGAAATGAAAGTGAATGAACGAGAGAAATTCATGACATGGTACAACGAACACCAGAACGATAAGTTTATTTTCCAAGATGAAATGTGAACTATTGTGTCCAGGACGTTAACGTTCTTCGAATGGCTTGTATATCTTTTATAACTACTTTTGAACAAGAAACTCACGTCAATCCTTTTTTGGAGGCCATCACTTTGGCGAGTGCGTGGAATTTAGTTTTTCGATGAAATTTCTTAAAACCCAATACTATTAGCATTCTTCCGGCACGAGGGTACCGTCACAGAAAAATCAATCACGGATTGCTTTGCAGTGGCTTGCCTACATGGAAGAAAAAGAGGACCATCCAATTTTACATGCAGCAAAAGGGAAAGAAGTTTATGTTGCTGGTTTTCATCTGCACGGCTACTAGTAACATCTCAACACTGAAGTGGAACACGTGTACGAGTTTCAGGGTTTTGCTTGTTATCTATGTGTCCCTACAGGCCGTGATCAGCCCATTTATTAGAACTCCGAAAAAAGATGAACTATCGCTACGAGAGAACACAGCGTAAAATCAAATTATTACGATCCATGGGATATAAAGTACATGAAATGTGGGAATGTGAATTTCGTCAAGTCTTAAAATCCAATCCAGCATTGCCTCTTCTTTAAGCACACATCCTTATACTAATAAGACACCGTTAAATCCAAGAGACAGCTTCTATTGTGGTCGTGTTAATGCCATCAAATTGTATCACGTCGCAAATGAAAATGTAAGCGAAGAAATTAAATTTTTGGATATCGTTTCACTATATCCATATGTGAATAAATGTGGACGGTACCCAATAGGGCACCTACGAATATATCTACAAAAGATCCAGAAATGCTCGCCATTCAAGATGTCAATGGATTAGTCAAGTTAAAGATTCTGCCTAGCAGAAATGTGTTTCATCCAGTGCTTTCATTTCGCTCAAATAAGAAGTTGTTATTTCCACTTTGTGCTGCCTGTGCCACAGCATTAAATCAAGATTCTGAATATACACATTCCGACAGTGAACGAAGTCTAACAGGAACGTGGGTGTCCTGTGAAATTCAAAAAGCCATTGATCTTGCGTATCAAGTCATTGAAATTTACGAAATTTGGGATTACGACATCGCCGTATAAGATCCAGAAACCAAGACTGGCGGATTATTCAACGAATACATTAACACGTTTTTGAAATCTAAGCTAGAAGCTTCTGGTTGGCCTGCCAATTGCGTCATTGAAGAAGAAAAGCAGCAGTACATTCAAATGGTACAACAACGTGAAGGCATAACTTTGGGTGCAGCAAATATAATGACAAATTCAGCACGTAGTAGTCTTGCAAAACTCTGTTTGAATGCCTTCTGGGGACGACTCGCTATAAGAGACAATTTCAGCCAAACAACCATCATTAACGACCCCAAAGAACTGTATCAGATATTAACTGCTCCAGATATAAAAGTCAATCAAATTTTACCTGTTAATGATTCGTTGTTATACCTTTATTGGCAGTATGAAGATGATGTTCCAGTACAAAATCACAATGCTAATGTTGTCCTTGGAGCATTTACAACGTGTCAAGCTCGTCTGGAACTCTACAGAGTATACTATTGCTGCAATAGAACTCCAGAATTGCTGGAAGCAAGAGTTCTATATTTCGATACAGATTCTGTAATATTCACGCTGCGATCATCAGAGTCCACAATAGAACCAGAAGTATTTCTTGGTTCAATGTCAAATGAACTGTAATCAATTCGACCAAAAGCATACATTAAAAAATTCGTGTCTTTTGGCCCAAAGCAGTACGCTTTAAAAATCTACGACCCCAACACGAAATCACGACAGTTATGTATGCAAAATTCGTGGATATACACTCAATTATACAGCAAGTCAAAAGTTAAATTCCAATTGTCTGGAGCAAATGATCGTAAATCAATCCAGTAAAAAAATCTCCATTAGCACGCCACACAAAATTTACAGAACCCACGATCATCAGCTTGTCACAAAACCTGAAAAAAAGAAATACAGTTTCAACTATAAAAAACGCCGCTTAATGCCAGACACACACGAAACATTGCCCTATGGGAATAAAAAAGCCAAAACAGAATAACAGCTATATTTTTCCCTAATGCTACCAACATCACCTCCCAAAGACGTGCAAAGAATCAAACGCAACACGGGACATGCTTCAACGATGCACGAACGGAGACAAACTCAGATGCAGAAGATGACATTACCTTGCAAAAAACAGTGGAGAAAAAAGGAACTCAGGTACGTCACATTTGCTTTTCTTTTCTCACCTCACTCTCTCTTGATCAGGTTAATAATCTGTTTTTCTTCTTTCACAGGAAACAAAATAAATATTACCATGTATACTCATATGTTTTATTTTCTCTTTATAGAATTTGTACCCGTCATGTACACGTCTTTCTTTGAATAATAATAAATGCACACAAACATGAAGAAAAAGGAAATTCTGTGTTTTATTTCACATGCTAAAAATAAATGTACAGAAACATAAAAAAAGATATTCTGTGTTTTATTTCACATCCTAAAATCAAATTCTTTTTCTCTACTGCGATTTCAATTTCTTTTTCTGAATAAGTTTACCGGTAAAACAAAATTTCTAAAATCAATGAATTGCGAAAAAATCTAACTCAATTTTTGTTTCAGAACTTTTTCGTGTACGAAATAAAAACGTTTGTGTACAAAATAAAACTCTGTTTCAGAAATATTTTTGTGTACAAAAAAATTACGTGTCAGAAAAAAATTGTGTACGAAACAAAAAATTAGTTTTCGTCACGAAACTGCTCCGACTAAATGAATCGATTCATTCTGATAGAGGTGACAACACTGGAAAATCACGCGACCATTGTTACCGATTCATTGTTGTTACAGCGAACACAGCTAGATTCGAAACAACATTCCTAAACGTCTGATACATACTTGCAACTAAACAATAAGGTTATGTTTATACGTTTTAATGCCAACGCTTAGCACTGAGTCAAAAAGGTTTCCTTCAAAGTCAAAGTCGTACACGAAGTAAAATAATGATAACACAGATCTCCTTTTCTATGTGAAACATAAACCTAGTGTGAGTACGGCTCGCACCGAAATGGGTAATGTAACATAATCTGTATAAATCTGCTCATCTTTATACGCAAAACTGCTCGCACAGAAAAAAAAATTCTCAATGGGGCATGGTGGCTCAGCGCTTATTTCTGACGTGTGATTTCTCTGCGTCAATCCGGAAGCAAATAAGTTTATGATGTTTTCTCATTTCACCATTTCTCATCATTATCCTTTCGATTAGCTTCGAGGGGCGTTAAAATTTCCTAACACTAGCACCAAGAATCAAACTCGGGACCATTACATTGTATATAATGTAGTAAAAACAAACTAAAATTCCTCAATGGGGCACGGTCGCTCAGCGCTTGTCTCTAATGTGTGAGGTCCCAGCTTCAATCCTCAGTCAAGGAAGTTCATGTTTTCCCCCTACTTCGTCCTATCATTTCTCATCACCATCGTTTTCGCGAGGACGTTAACTTCAACATTTCCTAAACTAGCTGCAAGAATCGAACTCGGGACGATTGCAACATATGTAAGGTATCCATGTTCACCCCTGAAACGGAACCAAATGGATCACAAAGTACTTATCAAATTTAAGAAAATAATTTTAAATACGCCTCCATATAACATAATAAGGCTCCAAAATCAATGCTCATCAAAGGAAACGATGACTCCCAAATTAAAAAAAGTAAACCATTATACTCTATTATATAACGAAAATGTCTCGTGAAAGATAATGGGATAAGTTAAAATACTTCCAAAATTGATATTTTTATACTCGTAAAACGGAACGAGGTCCCTCTCGTCACGCGGATCAAGGTGATCATATGTGTCCTGAGTGATCCTATGCATTCCCTGGCCCCTGAGTAAACATAAGCAAAATTTCAATAGCTAATGCAATCCCAGACCAAAGCACCTCTAACTCATTCATATTGACGCTATGGTACATGTGGGAGCCCCAAATTGTATAATCAAGAGTGAAATAGGGTCACCCCAACTTCAAACAAACAAATTAGCTCGAACCAAATTCCTCTAATTCATTCGTACCAGTACGGACGCGGTGACTCAGTGGTAAAGCGCTCAACTCTTATGTATGTGGTCCATGGTTCAAATTCCGTGAAAGTAGTTTTGTGATGGGCAACATTATGATCGAAATATTCCTTTCTCATCGTCACCGTCTCCTTTAGCCTAACCGGCATAATCGTGAGTCGTAAAACTAAAGATATCATTTGCACCAGTGTTAGTCCATCCCATCGAAGGGATAACATTCTCCAAATTTTAAGCCATGAAAGGGAACGAAAATAAAAAGCATTCATAAACCTGTACTAATTCATAACGTAATCAATCATCAAGACCATATTTTTTTTTATAATTTTAAAGAATCACCATAACCTCTAATCCAAAAATCCCAATTCGATGACGTCGTAGCCGGGGCCAAGGTACCTCTCACTCATTCGCTCCAGTTTGCATGGCCCCTGAATAAGCATAAGCAAAATATCAATAGGTGACGCAATCTCGGGTCAAATCATCCCTGATTCATTCGCATTAACGCTATGGTCCATGCTGGCCCCAAATTGGATAATCAAAAGTTAGATAGGGTATGGCCAATACTACTATGTTCGTTTATATGTCTTTTACAGGAGTATAGTACGTATGCGTTTATATTACTAAATTATATATACGGGTTTATATTGATATTACTTTTAGTGAAAATCATATGTGGTATTAAAATACGTAAGGAGGTTCTGCGCCACTGACCTCGAACCATTTAGTCAGTTCCGCCTGAAGTAGAGACCGAATTTCCCAGTGATGCCTGATACACGATGTCACACAATCCAGGTTCGAGTCGAGAAATTGAGCCTTCCGTTATAGGGGTGTATTCGATTCCTTTTACGACCCTTTTTAAGAATGTATTCGTTCTCTTTTATGACCACTTTTTAACCCCTATTTTAACAGCAAAAATTACATAGACTACGAGCACAGCAGAGTTAATAAAATACTATGATGACATTTTCCAACTCCTATGTAACGTAGTAGAACTTACATAAGACTACAAACACGTAGTAGACCTAATAGAAAAGTTTGACTTATTTTCCCACCCCTATTTTAACAACAAAAATATGTGAGATAATAAACACACAGACTACGACCGCATATTTTAACAGCACCCCTATGTTACGTAGCAAATACTACTAACATAACAGAGAATAATGGGGGTGTACTCGTTCCATTTTTTCAACACCTTTTCTACATAGTATAGAATATATAACACTGTGAACACACATGCTAGGAAGCCAATACTACTATGTTCGTTTATATGTCTTTTCCAGGAGTATATTAAGTATCCGTTTATATTACTAAATTATATATATGGGTTTATATTGATATTTTTAGTGAAAATCATATGTGGTATTAAAGTACGTGTCCAGTGGTACATTTTGGTTAATGATTTTTTTGCAGAATTGTTTTATAATTTATATATGAGAATGTTTATGTGTAGTAAGGGCTATTTAGTAAACCTAACGCTTTAGGAAAAGTTTCTGTTTAATTGTCTACTGTAGGACATACAAGAAAATATAAATACATGCTAACATTGAGCTAGCAAGGAGAAAGCTGACTTTGGCAAATGATCCTCGGGTTCATCTTTCGCGAGGTAATAATGCACATTTAAAGTGTTAAAATTACAAACTAATAGAGCGAAATAGCCATAAATAGTGGAGAAAAGACGTATCAAAGTTTTGGACTCGTTGAATATATGATACGACGCGTGAAGGTATTGCAGATTGAAGAGTATATACGGCTCAAGTGAAAACGGTCCCGGGTTCGATTCCCGCTCCAGTAAGCTTTATTTTAGTTTTTCAACGAATAAAGTAGCGAAATATTTGTAACTACAAGAAAAATATTATTTCGTCCTATGTTTATAAAGAATAAAGTAATAGAAAGATTTAAAGCAGTTGTAAAACAATTCAATTTTCCATGTCAACAAGCAACAAAATCTAAACTATTCCATAAAATATTGATATCAAGACTTTTATTATGGTTACCACTTTCGTTATGTAAAAATGTTCTTGACACTTAGTGTCTATGTCTCTAGAGAGAGTACGAATTAACCGAATCCTTGCCAAAGGGCTGGATTGTACTTTAGAAAACAATAGCATGTGAAACTATGACAGTTATAGCCAGGGGCATAATTTTGGGGCGACCGTAGGAAGCAATTGAACAACCCTCAAGAGCTTCAGAAATATAGATACTTTAATCGATTGTTTACTAGCACTGTATACTAGTAAAGAACGTGAAAATCCTATTTCGTTGGTGCTCTTGCTCCGCCTCCTTCAGCTAAGGGAAGCTTGCAATGAAGCTCCTGGTTATAGATACATCCAGTATTACCAAAAGGGATTTCCCTCTCATCCCTTTTGTAATTCGTACACTGTCCACATATATAGACAGGAAGGGTCAAAAACATTTTTTACACAACGACTGTGGTAAGCATAATATAAATCGTATTGCCAATATATTTCCGAAATAGTTTATATTTTGTTGCTGGTTAGCATGAAACTGTTTTACAACTGGTTTAAACATTTCTATTGTTTTATGCATTATAAACATGTGATTACAAAATTGTAGTTACAAATGGTTAAGTTATTGGTTAAATCAAAAAGGTATACGGAATTGAACCCGGGATCCTTTACCGGGAAGTCGCAGATGCTCCTCACTTCTCGACGCCGTCACTTGAGAGCTCTACGCGCCACACCAGATACGCGGCAAGTCGGAAATATTAAGACACATTTTCTGAGCTATTTCTGGCTATTGCGCTCCACCAGTTTGCAATATCAACACTTTAAATGTGCATTACTACCTCGCGAAAGATGGCCCCGAAATTCATTTGCCAAAGTTTGCTTTCTCCTTCATCTTATATTATTTGAATTTGTATAAAGGTAATAATAAGAACGAAACATCAACGCTATCAATTTATGCTCTGTAATTCATGACTATTTCCTTTTATGTGATAAATTATTTTCCGTGAAGGATACTTCGCAATTCTTGTTTCTGAATCTTATAAATTGGCGGGGATTGGCAAAGTGCGTTAAGTCAGTAACTGCTTAAAGAGTTGTAAAGATTATCAAACTCATAGAAATAATATGTTGTTACAAATGAGTATTTTATAGTCATTAAATATAGTGTTGTATCAACAAGAACTACCATAGTCAATTACTTTCCCATAACAAAATACTAGATTAATGTTTGCACTTTCCAGTTCGATTTTATATTACTATTTTTATTATCTGCTTTATCTTTATTATCTACTTAATCTGCTGTTATATAGCCTATCTATAGTATTTACTGTAGAATATAGTTGCCCAGGCAAGTTTTGGAACCCCATCAAATAATGCTACCTACGTATAACCACTCTAGTAGGCTACCCATATTACCCATTTGATTCTTTCATAATAAAAGAAGTGGAAAATCATGCAATAAGCATTCATTAATTTGAAGTATTTACTTTTAACATTTATAACATATATTTTAACATTTACTATATTTGTTTCGAATGAAAAATAAAGTAACAAGAAGGTTCATTGTTCATAATCTGGTATTTTCAAAAGGAAATAACTTAGTTGATAAGATCAGTATTTCTATTCTATTCCCAATTCTTACTATTCTATTATAGATATAAAAATAATAATAATAATTTGGATCAGTGGTAGGAAAGGTTGGTGGTGTAAAGATAAGTCATCGAATTGCCAAACAGGAGACCCAGTGCGAATACAGTGTTGTTAATTATTAATACATGTGCGCCCAGTGTATGGGGTCTCGGGTTACATTCTTGGTGGAAGAACCTTCGTGATTTTAAATATCCTTGATTTTTCTATGTCTATATCCCTGCGTATATAGGTGACCAAAGGACTGAATAAAAAGATTGGCAATATAGTTGAGTATCCCCGTTTGGGCTGATTAAAAAGAAGCGGTAGAGCATTAACTTTTGGTGCATGGGGTCCGCGGCTCTATTCCTTTACGAACCAATTGAAATTTCAGGTGAACAAATACTGTGTGCATGGGTTTTCTTGGGATTTTCCACTTTCCTCCCACTTTCTTCACTACACCATTTCATTCATCATTTTCCTCCCTTAGCGTAGATGCATAATCGTACAACGTTAAACAAAAATTCCATCTAATTTTAATTTCAATAATAATAATAATAATAATAATAATAATAATAATAATAATAATAATAATAATAATAATAATAATAATAATAATAATAATAATAATAATAATCAATTAATTCAACTAAAAGGAATGTAATTAATGGTGACAGCAATTATCATAAATATGCAACCATTAAAAAAACAATGCTTTGTGTAGAAAGATTATTCTCTTCCAAGTGTTAATGAATGCGCACGGGATGAGACATGTCTCGAGACAGAGCCGAGACGTGCTTTGTGGCATCCAAGATAAGAAGAGACAAATGCTTTGGACACGAGATAGCTTCTAAAATGCCACGTCTTGCCTGGAATGTCTCGCAACAAATAAGTAAGTTTTTAAATTATTTTTCAAGATCTATTCTCTCATAAGTAGCTCTCTGCCTTAAAATTAATAACGGAATTTGTTATTTAGAAAGATAAACAATGCCTAAAGTTATTAGTTAACTTTTCAAAAAGAAGCTTCGTTAAGGGTGAACCTGAAAGATGTCCACAAACTTCAGGAGGTGATTCGTCACATCAAAAAGAGACAAATGGTCCTCTTGCAGTTTACGAATTCAGTTTCGTTTTCTAGATACACGGTTGCCAACCTGGAATCCAGCATCTACTCCAAAAACCAGTCTGTAAAGAACAACTACGACTTTTCCCTTGTTTTGATCTCACGAATAAGCTCCCAAAGTTTGCCTACATGTGCGTGTTCAATTCCAATTGTCAGGAGTCAATTTCAGTTGGCAACGCTGTATCACGAAAGTGAAGCTGAATTCAAAAAACGATAAGAGGACTTTTTCTTTGGTTTTAATCTCAGAAACCACCTTCCGAAATTTGTCCATATGTTTGTATTAACTTTCAATTGTCAGGAGTCGATTTTTGATTCCAAGTTAGCAATCTCGAATAAAAAGCTAAATTTAAAATGAACTCCAACAAGACTTTTTGTCTTGTTCGATTTCTGGAATCAGCTCCAGGAGCTTCTCTACATGTTTCTACTGATTCCAAATGTCATGAGTCGATTTAGGATTTCAAGTTGCAACCCTGTACATCGAAAACGACCATGAATTTTAAAACCCGCAAGAGGACATTTGGCTTCTTTCTATGTCAGGATTCACTTCCTGAAGTGTGAGCACATCTTTTAGGTTTACTCTATTTCCTTTATATTTTATAAATTATAAACAAACTCCACAAGGTCGTGTTTGAGAAAGTCAGTGGGAATAAATCAAGCTTCAAGAATAAACTACTATTCATATATTTTTCAGGGCAGTTGACTTATAAAATCTTGTCAGGTTAAATATTCATTTATGAAGTGAGAACAAAATGTCTGGGACTTTCCTGAGATGATCGTAGAGAAAATGTCACCTAAAACAATAAACTACCCCTCGTAAATTTTTCTAAGAGAAATGTCTGATACCGCAATATAGGGTTGTTAATTAAATACTGATTAATGAGAAAGAAACAGCATTGTTAAATTTACATTTGAGAAAATAGCTATTTTTATTTCCGGCTATTAGTAAACCACACTTATTTTAGGCGGTAGGAAAAAAATTGGAATAATTCTATAGGAATACTATGTAAACCCTAAGTTTAAAATTTTGTTCAGATACGTTGAACGGTATGGCCTCTAGACGAGTGCACAGAAAAGTGTAGCGAACAGACGGACCGGAAGGACGGCTATCGAAAAATCACATTTTCGTATGTAGACGCCATGAAACATATAAATCCGTTGAAATCTGAATTTGATATTTATTTTCACAACCACCATATTTTCTACTCTCCTTTGTCGCTCGAAAAAAATACCTTTGTTTACCACAAAAAGGAAGGGAGTTTACCAAAAAATATTCAATTACAAGGTACGGGCCACCTCACTAAAGATTTCCAATTCAATTTCTTAACTGCTTTAGGCCGCAGTTGTTACTGAAGTATGTATTTGGATAATACGAATAAATTACTGTATTACCCAAATACATCGAATACCTGATTATCAAATAAAAACCTTCGATTGAAGAAAAGCCACAGTACAAAACTAACTCACACTTTAAGCACATTTTCATTAGACGTATAATACAGCAATTAATGCAATAATTGTTTATGAAATATAAAAATATTAAATGACTCATTTTTGAGAAAGTCGTTGAAAAACAACACAGTAGTAACCTACCTCTTGTGAATTGTTTCGGACA
This sequence comes from Thermobia domestica, assembly GCF_964235325.1. Taxonomy (NCBI): domain Eukaryota; kingdom Metazoa; phylum Arthropoda; class Insecta; order Zygentoma; family Lepismatidae; genus Thermobia; species Thermobia domestica. Next base: position 307,334,698 of record NC_137455.1, read on the forward strand.
ATGAGTTAAGATATACTTTTGTTTATTAATGAAATATTTATTTGCGAAAATTTGGACAAAATCGTCTGTTCTTCGAGAAAATTGTCGGGAAAAACGTTCACTCCCCAAAATAAACTATCCGTCGTAATTTTTTTCCATAGAAATAATTATACTAAAATATAGGATTAGTAATGAAATACTTAGTTATGAATTATCAATAAAATTGCCCTAGTATTTCTTTTAGAAAATCGTGAGGGAAAAAACGCCCCCAAAAGTAAACTACCCCTCGCATATTTTTTCAGGACAAACGAGTTTTGCCATATTGTTACTTTATTAATGAAATATTTATTTATGAAATATAAACAAAATCTCCTAGGTTATGTTTGAGAAAATGGTTGAAAAAATGCTCTGAATAAATTTACCCCTCATTCAATTTTCGGATGAAATGACTTATGCTATATTGTCAGTTTATTACTGAAATATTTATTTGTGAAATATGAACGAAAACACTTGAGTCCATTTTGAGAAAACCACTGAAAAAAATATCACCCCTAAGTATAATCTACCCCTGGTAGATTTTTCTCAGATAAATACCTTATACCAAAAATAATGTTGTTAATTAAATATTAATTTATAAAAAAGAAACAAAGCAAGATCGTTAGAGCCAGTAATGAGAAAATCTTTTTTCTGTTTTCATCGTACATGAAACTGCCCTTGTTTTGGGAGTAGGAGGGAAATACAACAAACTTCAGGAAACACTACCTAGTATGAAAATCTTAAACTAAAATTTGGTGCAGATAACTAGAACGGTATGGCCTCTAGGCGAGTGCACACAAAGGAGTAACGATCGGACGGACGAATATATAGACGTGTATCGAAAAATAACTTTTTCGGTATTACGGCCATAATATGTGCAAATTCGTCGAAATGTCAAATTTGATATGTTTTTCGATCACCACAATTTCTTCTCTCATTTGTTGCTTCAAATTGATAGGTACTCAGAATTACAGATAAGATACACTAAATTTTTGCACATAGACATTTATTGACTTAAATCTATTTAGCTTTGTGTAAAAAGTGACTTCACTTTCTATTGAAAGGTTTACCATGACTAACTGCGTACCAATGAAGAGACGGAATGAAGTAAATGCATTCAGAAATCTAGACTGCGTTACGTCTATCAGCCTATTTTTTACTTCTGTAATCGTCGTAATTTCGTCCAAACTAAACATGAAATAATTCTTGGTTGACGTCATTGTGTTACTATTTTAGTATTTTTCCCTTCAGGGGATCTGATACCTCTTCGCTTAGGTTTCTAACTCTCCATTTGATAACATGTAAAATTTAATATGGTAATTTCTAACAAAGTATTGCAGGTAATGACTTGAAATTTTTAATACAAATACACAAAACCCATATAAATCCAACCACGGTCTCCAATTTACGTTACATGCGTTACATTAATTGTAATATATTCTTCAGTAAGTTTGGCAACTATGTCGTATATAGTATATGGATAGATCTTTTTGAAGGAATTGAGAGCTCTCGGAACCTCTAGCCCTACTAGTCTTCGCGACACGTGGTAGTGATTTATGAGCGCTTCAGGCTAAAAAACAATGTCGCCTCTGATCCTTTCTTTCTAATTTTCTTTCTTTTATCCTTTTTTTTCAAAAACTTGTTTTGGGCAGCTTTGCCCTTTTGTCGTCTGTCTATGGAAATAGCAGTCATATCCCTGGAATTGTTGATTCTCGGTTGGACAGTCACTTCCTCTCCGTCGTGAACCTCAGTGTTAGATTCGACAAACAAAAATAAACTCGAAGACAGTAAATGTAAAAAGACAACAGCAGCAGTAGTTTGTATTAAAAATTTGGAACGAACAAAAATATTGTATCTAAATAACGTATTTGTGTTAAATGTACTTTATCATAATAAGAAGTTCTATATTGTTCTCGTATAAGATGCTATAAATGCTCTACTTTATAATAAAACTAAAAATAATGTTTTTGAAAGATGGTATTAGACTTGGCAAAAATTGGTTTTGTGGGGTCAATGTAATAATTTCATACATACAATATTTTTATTCAATTTTCAGACATTAGTGTATTGGTAATATACAAAGTGTACAGTACATGTAATCAGTGTACAATCAGTGTACAGTGTACAAGATATTTTATTGATAATTGCTTTTTGGATGAGCTAACTTCAAGTATATAATCATTCTATTCTTTTCTATAATGTAATTAATATAAATGTGTACACAGAGTTTAAATGTTGTTTGACAATTGTAAGGTATTTTGCTGGGAAAAATGCTTTTTGTAGGATCGTTTTAATTTCCGATATATAGTTTCGTTTTCATGAATAATTATTATAAACGTATCAACAGTATAAATGTCGTTAGTGTTAGAAATGTAGTGAAATATTTCGCTGATAATTGTTTTTTGTAGAATCATTTGAATTTTAACCTTATATTCATTCAATGGGGTTTCATAGTCTAATGATTAGAGCGTTCGACTCCTGATCGTCTGGTTCTAGGTTCGATTTCCTGCTAGAATACTCCAATTACTGGCGTCTGCCCATCGTCGTGAGGGAAGCTGGGTAGCCATGTGATTAAAAGACATAACAGTCTATATAATTAATATAAATATATACACAGTGCAAATGTTGTTTGACAGTAGTGAGGTATTTCGTTGATAATTTATTTTTGTAAGATGTATACTATTTTTATAATGGTAGAATGTGTGTATACTATTTATAAGATGTAGACATATACATTTCTTTGTATAGACTTTTATAATGTATAATGAATTTTTATAATCAAGAGCGAAAGTTTAAAACCTTAAAATGGACGAATCTTGCCACAAAAGCGAGATGTACTCTTAGAAAAATTATTATTATTATTATTATATTAATAATAATAATAATAGAAGGAATGAAGAAATACTAAAGGAAGCTAGTAAAGGACGACAGATCATGAAGGTAATAGAAAAAAGAAGAAAGAGCATGCTTACCTATCTTATTCGACACTCAGATCGGACACCGTGTTCATAGAGGAAAAAGCAGAAGAAAAACCAGGAAGTGGAAGACCAAGGATAGAAAAATCTATAAGTTTTACGTCCCACAGTTATGCCTGGTAGGTTAAAGGAGCTAGTGATGTTGAGAAACGAAGGAAATGGTGGAATGCAGAAAGTGGAAGGAAACGGGAGAACCCCGAGAAAACCCCCACACATGGTGTTTGTCCTCCACAAAGTTCACTTGGTTCGAGCTGAGATCGAAATAAGAACGCCATGCATTACAAGTGAACGCTCTACCACTGAGCCAACGCGGCCCGACCAAGGATAAATGCAGTAACGAAGAAAAGACCTTATCAAAATACAAAACAGCTCTCCCAGGGGAAAGACAAGTTTTAAAATTTCCTTCTTGCCCATCAACCTATGATTGAAGTGAAAAGGATTATTATTATTATTATTATTATTATTATTATTATTATTATTATTATTATTATTATTATTATTATTATTATTATTATTATCAGTGGCGTATTTACGATTTTGTTTCGGGGACTTTGCTAAATTTTGGGGGGCTTTGCCTGAAAATGTGAAAATTCTGCAAGATATTTCATATACTTTACTATAGTAAGTAAGATTTCAGAGGGTTATTAAGCCCGGAAGCCCCCCTAAATACACCACTGATTATTATTATTATTATTATTATTATTATTATTATTATTATTATTATTATTATTATTATTTTATCGAGAATGTACTTCTGGGTTTCCTCCTAAAAAGAATACACACACTATTTCCAACTATGGTGATCTTACTTTTTACAAATTTGTCTAATTCAATATCGGTTGAAATAGTAGTTTTCAAGCTACGAGTTCTTTGACTAACTGAATACTGCACGCCCCTTCTGGCTCACTCGCCACTATTTAACATTAAATTTCAGATGGCTCGATATATTTGCATAAGTTTATTATTTCTAAAATAAACATTACATACAAGGTCTATTCAAATTGATATCAAATTTTCTGACACGTGTATATTACGCAAATCTATCTTAATTTGCATTACTCACATTACTCCAAAGAACGAACAAATTTCAGAGTTCTGGTTTGACCTTCTCTTACAATAATAAGCAAATATACGAGGAACAAATTTACCATTATTGACGATACGGAGGGGAGGAGATTTTCCGGACTAGGAAGGAATGTGTGCGGGTGCAGAGCAGAGCTCCGCACGAGCCGGAACTTTCAGCCCGGGCCCGGCCCGTGGATTTACAATGTGAGGCCCGACTCGAGTCCGAAATATGTCTTAGCATTTAGGACCGAGCCCGGACTGAGCTCTGTGATAATCAAATGAGCCCGAAATAATCCCGAATTACAGAAACTTAATTATTAATGCAAAGTTGTATTTTTATTTACAGCAATTCGGGGTTTGATTTTGCAGTTGTTTTAAAAGTCCTCCAGAAAGAAAGGTGCAACCTGTATCGTTTTACACAATATTTACAAAGTTAGGCTAGAAAAAGTCCTGAAATATGGTTGTATATTTAAAAATTCACAGCCCGAACCGAGGGGCGTCATTTAGGGGGCAGGGAGAGGCATTTACCTCTCTGAGTTTGAGATTTATATAGATTTTATCAATAAAATAGTTGTAAGTCAGTGAAAAACGAGAAATTTTACATATATCAAGGGGTCTTGCCCCCCCCAAGCCAAATCTGAAATGACACTACTGCCCGAACCCCTCCCGGGCCCGAAGTGATGCATGCTTTGTAGGCCCGAGCACGTGCAGGCCTCTAGTGTAGAGGCGTTTCAAGTGGTGGCCGACTGCCCACGGCCTTGCATCTTGAGGGACCTCGCAAAGACCAACGAGCCTAAAACGATTTGTCACTCACTTTTGTCGATGCAACAATAGAAACAAATATGAATTCGGACTTATTTACAGAAAAACAATACATAAGGCTTCAAAATAACTTTTCATCTATTCGTATCTATTAGATCCCTAGCATACGAGACAGGCGGCAAGTTTATTTTAAGATTGCAATAATGAATGTGTATAAGTCTTTATCGTTGAGATGAATTGTTTTCGATAAATTTTATTATAATTAGCAATTTTTAAAAAAAGGGTGCAGGAAGGACTCGTAAACCTTACTTGCCATGCTGTGCAGATGGTATGGTCAAAATTAATACTGCATAGTGAAAGTGTAAGTGTAAAGGCTAATATGGAACAGAGAAACAAAAGAGAACTTCTTTAGAAGGGAATTGGGAGGGGAGGGGAGGAGAGTAATACTGTGACACTTGAAATGCGTCTTCATCTGTATACTTCAACAAACTTTTCTTATTAGATTACGCAATTTCTAGTTTCTTACTCCGATTATTCAAAGTATTCAAATGTTCTCGGAGGGTGTGACCGCCCCTCCCTTTAATCCCTCCGTGGTGTCATTCAGTTTTGCTTTTTGCTACTAATTCAAAATGCTTTCCGAGACAAGTTTTCTTCTTGTGACTCCAGGGGGTGGAAGAATCAAATAAACTTTGAAAGGAAGAAGTGGTTTTAGGCTCTTACAGTCCAGACCATTCTAACCAGTGAAAAGTGAGAATCACAACGTGATTTTTCTGGTAAGAGCGTCCTTTTAAAAACAGCTAACAAGCAAACATGGTCAGCCCTCTCCCCTCTGCAGCATACTTTTTATTCTCTGTTTCCAAACTTACTGAAGAATATATTGCAATTAATCTAACGCATGTAACGTAAATTGGAGACCGTGGTTGGATTTATATGGGTCTTGTGTATTTGTATTAAAAATTTCAAATCATTACCTGCAATACTTTGTTAGAAATTACCATATTAAATTTTACATGTTATCAAATGGAGAGTTAGAAACCTAAGCGAAGAGGTATCAGATCCCCTTCAGACTTGGTTGAAGTTTTGTCCTAATGGCTATACATTTTCTTCTTTCTTATTTCATCGTTACAAGTAAGAACAAAATTTTGTGGTTAGTTGGTAGATTAGAACCTACGAACATTGAGTTCTTATTCTTCCAACACTTTACCAGTGGACTAAGCTTTGTCTTCACGTCAACACACGGTTACAGGGTGTATTGTGATTTAAATAAAACGGCTGGCTGTTAGAATTTCCTGATCACATATTTCGATAAAAAGTTTCATTGTTTCGTACATAAGTAAAGCGATGTTTAGATACATATTTTAGGAGAGTGGAGTTTAGTGTATATAATAATTTCATGCCAGATAAAGGGTGGACAAGTTTTGATACAATGTTTCATATGTAATTCTCAATAAAAGGCTTGCTGTTCGGGGTTAAATTACAAGGTTCATCATTGATTAAGAGGTTTTGTTATAATATTCTTTCTAACAATCTTGACAGTGGACAAAAGTTAGACCATTTTGAGGCTCTTTGCTCCTATTTTTTTATTTTACCTTATTACATAACGGATATATTGATAATATATTTGTAAGCACGCACGCATGCAGGAATTTATTTCGGGAGCGATCCAAATCTATTTGGGGGAACCGACGTCAATATTAGGATAAATTATAATATTTAAAAAGATAACCCCTAAAATTAGGCTAAATTTACAGAAAAGTTGGTTTTCAGAGGAGGCTCGAACGCCCTGGACCCAGCCCTAACTACGTCCTTGTTTGTCTCATTTTGAAACCCTCAAAATCTTCGAATATAGATATAAAGAGAAACGAGTTATTTTCGATAAAAAATTACTTCAAGGTGACGCGACATTTTTGTTTCACATGGTGGTAATCCACCTTAACAAGGGCAAGAATTTCTCCCCGTTAGATCTCTGCCATTGCCGTCTATCAAAAGTTTACATTTATAAAATATTACTCCTAAGAACGAACGTGATTGGCAGATAGCAATACTGAACAAAACTCCACAGAAATGCATGCTGAACTTACGTTGTTAGCTACCCTTTGGTGATTTTCCTTCAAGGTCAATCCAGTAATAACTCAGTTCCATACCTGTTCTTAAGCCGTGTTCGTATTACATCGAACAGTTTTGACGTATTTGTCTTCCAACCGCCATAGGAACAGACAATCAAGCCAAATCTTAGCATACAATTCATTTAAGCAAGTATATTTGTCGCAAAATTGTGCACACATACCCAGAGTCTCTTACTTTATGAATCTATAAATTTATATATATATATAGATAAAGCAAACAGTGGAACTAGCTATCGAAAGAATAAATAAACAGCACAATTATAATGAAAAGCATGCATCGTAATATAACAGACTTCTTTCGCGTAAGAAACCGAAACTCAGTTGGTCAGAGCAACTAGTCTGTGCGAATTAGGTTGTTAGTTCGAGCCCAGTACAAGTAAGGTTTCTATTACAATTCTTTTTCTCTTTTTATGTGAGGAAAATCAAATTGTGACATCGCGAATATATTTGGTTACGTAACTTTGTCTTAGCTAAACTTTAAATATCAGTAACCCTCGAAATTATTTCACTAACCGATCAGTTACTGAACTTTTCAAACATGTCAAACTAATGGCATAACATAAAGATTAAGCTGTCCACCTCAGACCTTAGTTATACGTCCGTACCCTTTGAGGGACGTGCCAAGGGCTGGGGAACCCGGGCGACTGCCCGAGGCGCCAGAGTCAGAGGAACACCAATACGAGCCTAAAAAAGTAAATAATACAATGTGTTTTCTTTTGACATATTTGGTTTATATTCTTGTAAAGTAGTGGCAATTACGTAATCTTTTTTGCACCTCTTTTGCCGTGGAAGAAACGTTTCATAGTTCTAAGGGGGCTGTATCGACAAATGGAAAGATGACATGTAGAACAAACAGTGCAGGGAGAGTAAGTATTGTTTGCTTGTTTGCTTGAGTTTACCGTTCCACGGTTATGCCTTAATGGCCAAAGGAGATGTGGATACTGATTATAGTAAAATCCGAAGCACTTTTTGTATTTCAACAGTAACCCACCGGGAATTGGACCCAGCACCACAGAAGGCAGGCGTTCTAACCACTAAACCAAGCGGGGGGAGGAGGAGTTGGTATTGTTTACAGTGGGCCATGTTCTTTGTGAAGTTTTCCTAGCTAATGAATGTATTTTCGAAAATGTTTGTAAAATATTAAAAACACTATGATAAAATGTAAAATATACGCTAGTACTATGGAGTAGGGAACTAGGAAGTTTATTTGCTCGGGTAAAAATTTGGTCTGGTCCGTCCCTGCATACTTTCTATATATTTTTTGGCCTTGCAACTTGTGCGGTCCCCACGCCACATGGTTGCGGAGGCGCTATTTACGCCTATGCTCCGAACGTAATTCAACTGTTTCAGAAATTGTACCATCAGCGTGGAAACGGTAATATATATTTTTCTAATAGTTCCATAGAACTTTTACCCAGACTACCAGATACAGTTCTTCAGAATGGGCTCTTCCTAAGTATAAAGAGGATCTGATGTTCGCTAAGTAAGTTCCATCCAGAATGTTTGCTATTTCTTTAACGCTGACGTAAATAAACTCTATTGATAACCATTGTGGAACTTTACAAGATTATTCAAATTAGAATTAACATTTACTGCAAAACATTCGTTATGCACCAGCGAGCATATAGTGTCCAATGAGCCCAAGGGAAATAATTACGAAACTGTTTACAAACAAAAATTAGGCACACTAATGCAAGTGCGACGACATTTTTTCTCTTTTTTTGGTATCGTCATGAGTTTTACACAAAAGTTACAATTTTATTCTTTCCACATAAAAAATAAATAAAATAACCATAGTAATAAAAATGACAATTGCACTTCTATGGGAATCGAACCAACTACCTCCGGCATACTACTCATTGCTTTAACTTTTTTAATTGTATTTATTTAGAGCAATATAGAATACATTCTGTGCTACAGTTGCGTGAGAGACATATTTATATGGATAGGCTTAAATCTAAAGACTAATATGAACACCTAAAATATATACAAAGCAAGGAGAATATACAAAGCAAACAACGTTACAGCTCAAGAATAAACATCGAGAGTCACCTGGAGAAATCAAGCGAACAATCGTTGCTCGTCTAGGTGAGTAAACTGTTTTTTCCGAACTCGGTTCAAGTATGTCAGGTATAGATGTCGGTCACAGAAAGGTCAGTAGTTGTCTATAAATAAAATAGTAGAGCAGATGAGCCAGGTAACCGCTCGTTGTTTGGTAGGCGGGAACCACTGAAATTCCGGAAATAAAAGGAGATCAAAGGTGAGATGTCTCCCTGAACCGCGACAAATCAGTCCAAGAAAGGAACACAGAGTTTGCCACGCAGGTCGCGTAGCGTGCATTGTGTATAACGGTGTTCTAAAGTGTCCATCTGCGGACAAAAGTCACATATGTCGGACGCACTCCTACCAAACTGTAACAGTCTTGTTTTTGTGATAGTCAAGTTATTTACTAGACGATACCAGGCTTCTCTCACTGGGGATGTAAGATACGGAGCTTGAATGGTACGCCAAATAGCAGGCCAATTATGGTGCGATTCTTGGACTTCACATAGGGGGGTGACATCTGTCAATTCAGATTGCAACAATGCGATATAGAGAGATTTAGGAGTCCAAGACGTGGAAGGATTGTCACTCGGAACTATCGACCATGCCAGGATGACCTGTAAGATGTATGTTGGACACGATTCAGGAAAATTAACATGGGCAGGATTGTTCCCTGGCCAAAGGTGATCTACCCAGCATTGAAACCATTGCGCAGTGTGAGAGGAGGCATGTTCCAAATGATGTAGGGCGGTAAGCATGTAAAGAGCTCGACATTTATGACGTACACAGATGAGATTTAAACCGCCACGCGCAGTCGGAAGATATAAAACGCGTCGTTGCACGCGGAACATGTAGCCTTTCCATATGAACCAACCAAATAATGACTCAATTTGGCGCGCATATTTATCGGGCAGTGGAAAAAGACGCGCTAGGAACCAGAGTTTGGAACTAATGTAAATATTCAGATAGTGAATGCATTGAGCTAGAGAGAAAGTTCTTGAGCTGCACAATGCTAAATTCATAAGCAGCACCTGGAGTAATGGCTGCCAAATATGGTCGTAAGACGAGCGGCATACGGCTTGAAATCGGAGTTGTTTTGTGTAGGTTAAGTTGCAAACCTTTCGCTAGGGAAAAGTCTTCGACTTTTCGTAACGCTGAGACAAGTTGAGCAGTGGTAGCACAGAGAAACGTTAGATCATCCATATACGAAATGGCTGTCAATTGCTTGAAGCTGTGAAGAGCCGATGTAGGGGGGTGCTTGAAATGATGAAGGAGAGGATCTAGTGCAAGGCAGAATGATATTCCCGAGAGAGCGCAACCTTGTCTGACCCCTTTATGAATCCCAAAAGGGGAAAGAAGATGGCCATGAAGTTGTAACTGGGAAGTAGCGTTGTGATAAAGCTGGTGCAGAAGTTACACTATTCTTACGAAGTTCTTGCATGGTACCACTAAAACTGGATCCACAAAACACTACCAAAACTTGCAAACAATGTTCAGTTATAGTAATGTCGAAAGAAAGGCGAAGCTCGCAAATACAAATCACTATTCCCGGAGCTTAACTGTCAACGTCTACTCCCGGCAACAGCCAGTCAGCGAATCCATACTAACTGAGCTATTTGTTTTCTTACGTCAAGTGAAACCTGATCTATGGTAAACACGATTTTTCACTACGATCATCTACCAATTCGTCCTTTTCCATAGGTAATTTCCACTATTTGCTCTATCTATACCTTAATACTTTCCATAGATTCATATATTGGGTGTTTGCAGATAATGCAGTTAGGAAGACATATTAGAAATGTTTCGTTAAACGTTTCATTTGTACATTTAATCCTCATATCTCTCAATATAATAGATGTCGCTGATGCATGCTGAACTGCAGAATTCCCTCACGTTCTTGAAAATTTCCCACTTTTTGCAGAGTTGGTAATTTTCGTAATTTCGGACGATTTAAGTTTTTTGGTTCTAATTTATTTATTTTAAACTAATATTTAACACAAATACTAAAACGGGTTTGTTATTAATCTTTCCTGCTGGGGAAACCTTCCGAAATTTCCAACACATAAAGAAATAGATATATTTTTAAAAACATCAAAATAAAGAGACGCGTCATTTATTTTGCTCACAGTTGTACAACACATGTTGAAGTTGCCAATCGTTCTTTGCTTTCAATGTACCATGTACAACTTCCTCTTCCGTCTGCAGTAACCAGTTTACCTGCGAGTGTCGTGGTGTGAAAGTGGTGCTGTAAAATGGGCTATCTGACAGACTTTCAAAGAGGATAGATAGCTGGTGCCTCTCTGGTTGGAGCTTCAGTGGCAACAGTGGGGAAAATATTGTGGGGTATCGTAAGGCACTTTGTCCAATGTCACGAGGGCATACACAATTCATGGGCAAACGACGTCTGCAAAGAACATCAGTGGTCGTAACACAATCCTGTCAGATAGGGACTGGAGGGCATTAAAACGGGTTGTAGCAGCTAAAAGGAAACCACTGCAACGGAATTTACATCTGAACTCAATGCCGGCTGTAGAACCCGGTTTCATCGAAAACAGTGCGACGGAAACTTCATAAAATGAAAATTCGTGCAAGGTCGCTTTCGCCAAACCCCTGGTCATACGCAGTAAATGCAAAGAGGCGTATCCAGTGGTGAAAGGACTACAAGGCATGGAGTCATGAGCAGTGGAAACACGTAATGTGCAACGATGCATCGACCTTAACCTTGTTTCCAACAACCGGCCGTGTTTACGTATGGAGAACATCGTCGCAAGCCCATAATACAGACTGTCTGCTCCCAACTGTAAAGCAATGGAATGGATCTGTTACAGCATAGACAATGGTATCGTGGTTTTCTGCAGGTTTGAATATAGCCCTGCATGGAATGATTAATGCTAAGGCTTATGATGTCATTTTAAGGGTTTAAGTTCTACCCATGGCGCAAACATTGTTCCCGGATAGTGATGGCATCTACCTAGATGATTCGGCACACTGTCACGCTGCAAAAACTGTGAAATCGTGGTTTGAGGACCATGACAAGGAGCTATCACATCTCCACTGGATCCTGCAATCACTAGATCTCATAATCATTGAGCCATTGTGGTCTGAATTAGAAAGGCGTGTTCGGTCTCATTACCCTCCACCAGCATTCCTTAAGGAACTGGAACATGTTTTGGAGGAACAATGGTAGAAAATTCCACACATCACTATTCAGGAGCTGTATACGTCCATTCCAAGTCGGATTCAAGCTGTTTTGGAAGCAAAAGGAGGACCCACACCATACTAGGTATGATTTGCACACTTTTCCAAAAGTTTTAGATGTTTTTGTCCATCCCCTGTACTTACTGCAGCATACAATCGACTGTGAACGTCGGTACAATTAGTTGCTGTTGGATTAAATAATCGCTGTTCTTGTGCTAGTGGTTTCGTTGAAGGTCGTGAAAATTGTCAATGTATAGATTTTATATCATCTTTTGAAATTGTTCGTGTTCGGTTTGAACATACATAGATAGAAAGATCTCAGTTATTAAATTCTAACCCTCCAACCAACTTTTTGAGCAAAACAATTTGCTTCATGTGAGCGATTGGGTAAAATATATTATATGACTTTATCTTCGTGCATGATAGTAATTTCCCAAAGAACACTCAGTCTCAATACATCGTACTCGGATATATTCACGTTCCTATCACTTCTCTTTATAGCAGATGATTTCTGTCAACTTTTGTTATATGATTCAGCGTTTCTGCTTTGATGCATGATAGTTGTGGTATCAGTTTGCAGTTTCCTCGTCCATATAATTCCATAGACAGTTATATCAGATATTCAAATTACCTCTATGAGTAGTTTCTTAGAGTGAACTAGGGTGTTCCTTAAATCCAATAGTGAGCTACGACAAATAATGGTAAGGGTCGTTATTTCCCTCATTTATTATGTCTCAATGCCTCGCCTTTTGTCAGTGAATACATTAGAATTGGTTAGAATTCGATAAAGATACTCTTTTCCATTTCACTGCTGAATGTCATGTAAGGACACTAGGAAGTTAATGTCACTAAAAGCACTTGTAATTTTGTACTAGAAAATATTGTGGTTCTATAACATTCTCAACCAGTCTCAGGTAACTTAAAACATGATGTCAGGCAATACATGAAACACTCTTCACAATTATTTTATATAATATTAGCCAAAACAAATTTATCCCTGATTTTTCGTAGGAGGTCTATGTACGCGAAAACACAGAATGGGAATATTTTCTTAATACACAATACTTGCTGCGTGTTGCTCTTTTGTAACTTCCATCCAAGACTTCTCCTTTCCTTTTCTTCTTGTGATTTCAACGTATAGAATAACCAGTACATCTTTGAAATGTTTATTAAAATGTTACCAATGTGAATTTAAAAAGTGACTTACAATATGCTTTCACATCTCGAATTAATTCCCAACAAGAAATTTATATGTAACCGATCACTGACATTCTCTAATTAATGCATTCAATAAATGCTCCCTTTCTAAGCCTACGCAACTACGAGCCTACGCCTTTCGAGAACTACGTGCGATACATGACATATTATCGTCACTTATAATCAAATTTTCCAAATTAACCATGAATGTAGATGACATTGGTGAGGGAATACATGTTTCACATTTTTCTTCAAAACTCCCATATGATTGGTATATCTCTTCAACTCTGAATGCGTAGTATTACTGAGAATATCTTCATTTGATTACGTAATTTCATATTTTATGTAATCTCGTAATGTATGGGTGAGTAATTCGTGTGCTATGATTAGACATGTTGCATAACGGACTATTTAACGATACTTCCTCTGATGGTATGTAGGGGGTGCCCGGGAAATGAGGAGGAATTTGAATTTCGCACCAATTTGTCATATGGCGGTTGGCAGCCATGGTTTTACTGTGTTTGTTATCCTCTATCCTTCCGATTAGTAGCCTGTGCGAAGAGCATTGTTGGTTGGTGTTTACTTTGGCATGGAGCGTGTGACATTTGGACGCAATGTTGCTTCTGCTGAATCATCGGTTCGGAAGTTTTTCCTGAAGTTTCAAATCACGGGGGCAGTGTTAAATGTTAAGCAAACTTTAAGACCGCGTTCAGCTCGAATAGAAGAAAACATTGCTGTCGTGCGTGGCAGTGTGACCGTAAGCCCCATGAAATCAGTTCGCCGACGAGCTCAACAATTGAATTTATCACCAAGTTCACTACATGAAATCATGTCGAAAGATCTGAGAATGCATGCATACAAGATTCAACTTACACAAGACTTGAAATCTACAGATCATGGAAAGAGACATCGGTTTGCTCAACGGGTATTGACTCGACAACAGGAGAACGAGAACTTCACGACAAGAATAATTTTCTCAGAAGAATTACTTCCATCTCAGTGGGTATGTCAATAATCAGAAATGCAGAATTTGGGATACAGAAAATCCACATGTGACTGTGGAAGAGCAGATGTATCCTCAACGCACGACTATGTGGTGTGGGTTCTGGGCGGGAGGAGTACTTTTGTGAAGACGATGAGGGAGCTGGCGTCAGTGTGAACGGCGACCGTTACAGACACATGCTTTCATAATGGTCTTTCCCAACTTTGGATAAAATGGAAATTGAAAATGACGATTTTTGGTTTCAGCAAAATGGTTCGACCTGTCACATATCCCATCTGCTGAAACAATTGGCCTGCTGAATGAAGAGCTTCCTCAAAAAGTTGTCTCTTTGCAAGGAAACCAGGAATAGCCTGCCAGTTCATGCCCTTGTGACTTTTGTGTGAGGATATGTGAAATCTAAAGTATACGTGAACAAACCACAGACAATACAACAACTGAAGTATGAAATTAAGAGAGTTATTAACGGCATCACACCAGATGTTTGTGAACGCGTCATCGCAAATTTTAATGAACGCATTGCTCGTTCCGTGCAGCCTTGTGTGATCATATGTCGGATACAATTTTTCATACAAAAATGTCAGAAAAATTACCTAATGTGTATGTATACATAAATAGAAGAAGTTACTAAATGTGTTTATTAAATATCAATATATTTTATGTTAGTTCTATACCACTTTAATATTCGTTTCTATTTCCCGGACACCCCCTACTATCGTAATTATGCAACAACAAACGTTTTCCGTTATGTATTTATCTCCTACAGTTATTCTATCACGCATTGTTCCCATATCGATAAGCTTAACATAACAACGCACTAAGCAAGACTATGTAAAGAAAATATACAGGGTAAATAAAAATAAGTGCTGAAAGCCATTATGTCGCGAAATATACTGTACATGAAATAAGTTAAATGTTAAGAGTCAATGTACAATACAGTGGGGAATGAAAATTAGTCAAACACGAAGTCCCCCGCCCCCATTTTGTGAGTAGCGTGTGTGCGTTAATTTTTCAAATGCGAACACAAGCAGAGTGATAGCTCGTTCGAAAGAACATGGAAAATTGATAAATTCTTGTAGGAAACAGTTCTTGAAAGGGGGCACTGTATTCAAGATGCCCCCAAAAAGGTCCTGTATCATATAAAATTTCAGTACTTATACATCAGAAACTTCTAAGTAGAAAAAGATGAAACAAAAAGGGAGAATGGAAAACGCCATAGGCAACGTGGAATGGTGTTGTTGCGGTGTCCCTGTGGCCCCGGTACCAACTTAAAAATTTCAAATGGGAGTATTTGGTCGAGTGATACCTTGTTTGATAGATCGTGGAAAACCCAACAGCTCAGTACAAAACTTCTTTTGATTTCGGTCCAGCCTGTTTGAAAATGGCCACTGAAAATGGTTCCCCATTCAGATACAAAGCGCAGTGTTCAAATTGAGTGTTACAAGCCAATATCAACGAACTATGCATCAAATATGAAATATGTTAAACCCAACCAACAATACAGACAGGCCCAAAATGGGTCAAATACGAGGTCCTAATTTTGTACTAAGCTGTTTGGTATTTCACGATCTATCAAAGAAGGTATCGCTCGCCATACGTTGCCATATGAAAATTCCACATACATCTCTCCCTCCGAAATGGGGGCGGGGAAACCTCGTGTTTAACCCATATTTTAGGACGTCTGTATTGTACATTGTCTCTTAACTCTTTTGTTTCACCGTTTTCTACTCAACCGTTTCTGATTTATAAGTACTGAAAAATTTATCTGATACGGGACAATTTTTGGAGGCCATTTTGAAAACGGTGCCCAATATCAAAATTTCTCTCCTACAAAATTGTTAAATTTTCTAAGCTGTTTCGAACGATGTATCACTCGACCTATGTTCTCATTTGAAGCTTTCACGTACACCCCCTCCCTTGTGTTTGACTCATTTCAGGCCACTGTGTATTGTATATTGACTTTTAACATTTTTCATATTTGAGGTATAGTTCGCGATATATTGGCTAGTAACACTTATTTTGACTAACCCTGTATAAAAACACAAAGAAGCAGTAGTTTCAACACAGTTTGTGTGTTCAAACTATTGCGTAGTTGTATTTAAGATATCTTTATCATATAGAGAGACACTTGGTCAGTGTGTTGTTGTGTTCAAATTTATGACATATCCCTTATAGATTGCATGATGTTATGTATAATGATACTTCTACCTAGGTATATACTGTAAGGATTATTTACAATGATTGAGAGATGATGTTTCTCAAGGAAACTGAAATAGCATTCTAATAAATATTTAATTTTTTCTCAAAAACCACGAAAATAATATTTGGTGGTGAATAACTAGTAGAATTTGATTTGAGTCATCGTGATAGTGTTAGCCCTAAAATTTGAACTATAAAGAGCTAAATTCATAATTAATGAAACATAAGGATAGTTTCCTACCAAAAAAACAGTCCCCGACATTTTTTGTTATACTCGAAATGCTATACTTTGAAAGAAAACTTTTATTACGCACATTTATGCACGACTTTTTCGGCGACATTTTGCCAAATACAATAACTTAAAACTATTACATAACACGGGGGACACAGATGCATGTGTATGTATAGTTGTGTTACTCTCTGGATCCTATATGGTAGATATACGAGTCTGTAAGTTGTGTGAAATACAGCGGATCAGCCAGGGGCGGACTGGCAACCATAGGGCCCACCCTGCTAAACTGAAATGAGGGCCCACTGTATAAAAATGTAAAAAATGTACTTGGCATTCTTCATATGTATTACATATAAAAGTCCATGTTCGAACCCATTGAATATGGGCATGTAGCCTATTCACGGCCGGTGGAGAATAAACAACAGATTTTTTAAAATTATAAACTAGCTAATTTTGACATGTTTTACCCATGTCTGCTGGAAATCCCAAAATAAAGACTGGTGTTTCACAAACTGCCATCAGATTAAAAAAACTGTAGAGGAGATATAGACATTTGTGGAACGTTAATTTATTTTGAGGCAATTTTTATTGCGTTTTCATGTAAAATAACATATATGAAACATTTTTAACTAACGAAATGAAATGAAATGAAATCTTTAAGTTTTACGTCCCACGGTTATGCCGGTTAGGCTAAAGGAGACGGTGATGATGAGAGATGAGTGAAATGGTGGAATGAAGAAAGTGGGAGGAAACGGGAGAACCCCGAGAAAACCCACGAGCACGGTGTTTGTCCACCACAAAGTTCACTTGGTGGGGGCTGGGATCGAACCCGGGACCCCAAGCACCAGAGTTTTAACTAACGAAACTCGCAACCACCCTACTTACCGAAGATCCGTATTTTGTCATAGCTGATCTGGGCCTCCCCTCCCCCTTGATACGTAAAAAAATACCACTTACTTCAGTCGGGAGTCTGCTCGCAAATATGTCGCAATCTCTCTCTGTACCTGTCTTTTTGGCGAGAAGAAAACGTTGTAACCAACATACAGAAAATCGTCTAAATATTGCTGTATAATCTCGAAGAAGTACGCCCCGCTCTTAGCAGACAACTTCCCCCCTCAAGCGTGTCAGGTGAGACAACAAACATTGCTTCAGTTTTGGAAACTAGAAAAGGCTGTAACTTTGTGGCCTCAATGCAACACAAAGAATGCGATTGGAGGTAAATTTGCGATAGATTTCGAAACGCAAGATTTTCCTTGTCATAAGTAAGTCATAATATCATATCTTCATGTCGCAGAAAGAATAGATATCGTCTATCGTCTAGTGTACTCCGCCCATTCCTCGGCTGGCCCCAACTTCTCTTTTCATATGGATACCTACTTTGCACTTCACAAATAATTTTTACATTTTACTACACTTTTATTTTAAACTAACTTTACATAACTAAAGAGATGTTATAATTTACACGAGATACACACTGATTTTACTGACAACATAAGTTATACCAACGCTTACTGAGTCCAGGGCCGGCAAGTAGTGCTCTCAAACGAGTCAGGTCAGGCTTAATAGGGTTAGGGCTCGAGTCGAACCTCCTTGGGTCAAGGCTGCTCTAGCCACGGGTCGGCTCGGGTCAACTTTCTTATGCGTCGTTTCGGCTAAAACCTATTCGGATCATGAGTCGGGTCGGGTCAACGTTCAACTCGACCCGACCCTCTCGACCCGAGAAGGATTTAGCCGAAACGGCGCATAAGAAAGTTGACCCGAGCCGACCCGTGGCTAGAGCAGCCCTGACCCTAGCATAGGTGACCTGACCCGTCCCGTGTCTCAAGCAGGCTTGACTCGACCGCTGACCTATGAAAGCCTGATCTGACCCGTTTGAAAGCACAACGCGGCAGCAAATAGTTCAGTTAATTTCGTGTTCGCCTGTTAAAGTTGTGTAATTTCAAGCAAAAAAGCCATAAAAGATAAGCTACAATTGACTGAAATCATCCGAAGACGTGGTATATACATTATAGTTTATAAACACCTTAGACAGAGAAAATACTTGGCAACTGTCCTGCAGTACTCGAAAACATCACACTCAGTTGTTTCTTGGGGCTTCACAGATTCTTGGGGCTACGTTGTTTTGGGTCAGATGCAGCTTTTTGTAAATCACATCTTCGTTTGTGTTCTCGCTTTTAAGCATCACTTTTATATTTTTTTTTTCTTTGCAGCAATCTTAAAATCACTCCTACCATCCATACTGACACAACCACATCTGTCTTCCACGACAAACGACACGCAACTGGTGTTCCAATAATTGAATTGCTGCTATCGAATTTGCTCTTCGATGTAATATGCAAATAAAAACGAGCCGAGGGCAGCAACTTCATAGTAATTGTTTGAGGTTTGTATAAAAAAACGTTGATAGTGGCGACTAATTTCTTTTCGCTTTACCGCACTGAAAAAAAAAACATCGAAGCCTGATCCGATTTCTTTCTTCGAAGCTTGGTCTGGTTACAATGCAGTTCAAAAGCGTCCCGGCTCCACCTCCACTTTTCACAATAACAATATCTAAGAAACTATTGTTTCTTTAAAACATCGCCACTCGCCGTCTTGCAAAAGGACCGGAATAGACAATGGTACCCAAATCTAATAACAGCCTGAAATTACTGCGTTTCTTATATTTTAAAAAAGTAGTAGTTAAAGTGCTCGTTTTTAACAGCTGCTGTATCACAAACCCCGCAATGTTTTAGGGCCTGATTGTCTCATAGACGGAACCTTTTCAAGTCGATAAACGTGTAGAAGAATAAAGTATATTCATGAAAGTTTAACTTTACGTCTTTTTTATGCAAAACACAAGTTTGCGGGAGTTACCCTGCCATATTTTTTTATGCTGGTAGGTTTAATTGAGCACATCTTTTTAAAATTGGTGAAGAGGGCCCGCCTGTTTGGGGGGCCCACCCTGCATTTGCAGGGTAGCAGGGTGGGGCAGTCCACCCATGGGATCAGCCTCGATATTACTAAAATGGAATTACGAGAAAAGTCGCAGAATTCTACAGAAAATTTTAGAATGTATTAATCAACTGATAGGGAAATATAGATAAAGAATGTACTTTTACCTAAACACATAAAATAAATAATAATAATAATAATAATAATAATAATACATTTATGTAGCAATAAGGTTAATAATAATATTAGTTTTATTATTATTAGTGGTAGTGGTAATACTACTAATACCACTTATTTTCTGTATCTTGGTTGTTACTTAAGTAATTACAAGAGATCTCTCATTTTAGACCATCTCAATGGATAAATATGGTATTCCAATTGAACGTCCTTATGCCTTAAGTGCTTCAACTTTAATCCCTATCATGGGTAAAGAGGGTTTTGTTAAGTTGTTAATCTTTGATGAATATGCAGACGAAGATGTACGAGCTCTACCATTGGAATTCAGGAGATGTAAGTTCCCTGATGAGAATGAAGGAATGTGGGCGTTTCCATACTACAGTTTCTCAGCATGTATTGCACAATGTAAAGCAGAGCAGAAGATGAAATTATGTAACTGCACGGATAGATTTATAGGAGTAAATAAAGGTAAATTTTTGTTACAGATTTTCCTTTTTTCTAATCTATATGTAAGTGCAGAAAGATTTTTTAAAAGTATTATTGTATTTATTATTTGTGGAAACTATGTAGATTTACCTCTTTCAAAATGAACCCGTTCAAATTAAAATATCATTCTCAGAGCATCTTAAACTTCTGGAACGCACTTTTCTCGAATAAGCAGAATATTGTGTAGCAAAGGTTTATATTTTCTAAGGATTATAACGAAGACGTTTTGGGTTGGATTTCAACAGTTAACTAGAATGCCTGTGGTAAGACAGTAGTATTGTTCATCAGCAAAACCTGCCTAAGCACCTCAACGTCAAGAGCGCCTCAGCACCTCAGCGTCTAAGAGCACTGTCGCAATGCATCGTCCGTGTTCTATTGATCAAAGTTTCTGGTGTCTTCTGTCTCGCTGTCTTCCACAAGCGCCTGGTCACTTATTAATAATACTATTTCTTTAAAGTTTGATCGTGTTTGACCAGTTCTTTATGAATAGCGCCTCAAGTTTAAAAAAAAAATAAGTATCACTTCAACGTTTAAGATATTTTAACGGGGTGTTTAAGATTTTGACACTCATTGATCTAAATGTGCCTTTGCTCTAAGTTGTAACAATAGGATGAAATGTCATCTTTTGTGTTTTCGAAGAAGCTTTCGACTTCAGTTGCACGATTCGAAGAGTTCATCACAGATTTCCGGACATGTTTCCTTTTGTTCATTTTTTTAACAAATGTGAAAATAATTACCAGCAACATTTTGAATGTAAGTTTTTTCAACTAAAATCACACAACAGGGAGAATTATTTAATTTTACCTTCTCAGCTCCTTTGCGGAAAGGCAAAATACGGTTTGTCCTAAAACATAACGCACTTATTTGTTGTGAAAGTTATCGTATAATGTTAATGAGCGTCCAAGTCCTTCCTCAACTTGGATGCTTATTTTCCCGCTATGAGACGATGATAACTGTACGTTTGGCTCATACTTCCTCACGGAAAACCTCCTGTAATATTTTCAAAGTTTTCCTAATGTATTTTCCACTTCAAAACAAAATTTCATCTACACTTGCGTCACTTTTAAAATTGTCATAAGTGGCGAACACAATTTCACTCTAACCCATGAAATCTCACAATGATACAAGGCAGGATGATGCTATTAAATTGAAAAGGTTGGTAATTATTCCAGTAGGCAGAATGGAAAAGCTGAAGTAAATTACAGTTTTTTTTATTGATACTCTTTTCAAAGTTCAATTTCTCTCCAGATAGATCATGTTTACTCCATGTTAGAAAATATTTCTACAATTCATAAGGAATAAAGCTTTACACCATATCTATAAAGTCTTAGAGAAGCTACCTTAGTCTTTTTAGAATCAGAAATTAATCCTAAACTTAATGTGATAAGACTAAATTTTACATGGTCATAGCGTAACTTAATTCATGACATTAGAATCTCATAGTGTTTAAACTAGATCAATTATTTAGATTAGATATGACATACAT
Organism: Thermobia domestica; assembly: GCF_964235325.1. Taxonomy (NCBI): domain Eukaryota; kingdom Metazoa; phylum Arthropoda; class Insecta; order Zygentoma; family Lepismatidae; genus Thermobia; species Thermobia domestica. The sequence goes on from NC_137455.1 coordinate 307,356,590, forward strand.
CAGTAAATCACTCATAATAATTAAATTTTTACACATCATTGATTGTTTAATTTCTAATTTATTTCATTCGTTTGGCCCAAGTTTACAGATTCCGCTATACAGTATGTGTTCAAAAGTATCCGGACACCTGGCTGAAAATGACTTACAAGTGGGTGGCGCCCTCCATCGGTATTGCTGGAAATCAATATGGTGTTGTCCCAGCCTCAGCCTTGATAACAGCTTCCACTCTTGCAGACATACTTTCAATCAGGTGCTGGAATGGTTTCTTGGGGAATGCCAGTCCATTTTTCACGGAGCGCTGAACTGAGGAAAGGTATCGATGTAGGTCGGTGAGGCCTGGCACGAAGTCGGCGTTCTAAACCATCACAAAGGTGTTCTATATGATTAATATGATTAACGTCTGGGCTCTGTGCAGGCCAGTCCATTACAAGAATGTTATGGTCATGTAACCACTCCGCCAAAAGCCGTGCAGTATGAACAGGTTCTCGATCGTGTTGAAAGATGCAATCGCCATACCCGAATTGCTCTTCAACGTTGGGAAGCAAGAAGGTGCTTAAAACATCAATGTAGGTCTGCACTGTGAGAGTACCACCCAAATCAACAAGGGGTGTAAGCCCCCTCCAAGAAAAACACGACCACACCATAACACCACCACCCCGGAATTTTGCTGTTGGCACTACACACACTGACAGATGACGTTCATCCAGTATTCCCACGCCCTGCCAGCGGATCGCCACATTGTGTACCGTGATTCGTCACTAAACACACCGTTTTTCCACTGTTCAATCGTCCAATGTTTACGCTCCTTACACCAAGCAATGCGTCGTTTGGTATGTACCTGCGTGATATGTGACTTATGAGCAGCCGCTCGACCATGAAATCCATCTCACCTCATGCCTAACTGTCATGGTTCTTGGAGTGGATCCTGATGCAGTTTGAATTACTGTGTGATGCTCTGGATAATGTCTGTCTATTGCACTTTACGACCCTCTTCATTTGTCGGCGGTCTCTGTCAGTCAACAGACGAGGTCGGCCTGTACGCTTTTGTGCTGTACGTGTCCCTTTAGGTTTTCACTTCACTACCACATGAGATACAGTGGACCTGAGGATGTGTAGGAGTGTGGAAATATCACGTACATACTTCTGACACAAGTAAAACCCAATCATCTGACAATATTCGAAGTTCATGATTTCCGCGGAGTGCCCCATTCTGCTTTCTCACTATGTCTAATGACTACTGAGGTCGCTGAAAATTAGTACCTTTAAGTAGGTGACACCACAATGCACCTAACATGTAAAACGTGTGTTTTGGGGCTGTCCGGATACTTTTGATCACATAGTGTATCTTTCCAAACCGGCACGCACTAGGAAAAGATTGTGACATAATCATCACTTCTTCTTGCTTCAGTAAGCTTGGTGAATAAGGGTTGTAGTGTAGAGAAAAAAGCAGTTACGAGAATATACTAAGGCTAGAAAAGTGTTACGAAATAATAATAAGAATAATGTCAAAATGATTGTAACTTGATATATTATGAAAACGCCTCTTAATGTTCATTTTCTTCACAGCTAATCTGATTGTATATTTATATCTCAATTACCAAAAAGTGCAATACCATTAACAAAGTGGGTTTCGGCGATGATTTCTGAGATCAAAACAAAACCATGACAGCTCTTTTTGTTAAAGTAGGAGTGCCTGTTACTTATATATATTACTAAATTCTGCTGTAAAAATCATATCTGATTTTCACACTTGTTTCACGGAGCTTCCGTTGTGATCAGAGTACCAATCTTTAGAGGCAAAAACTCTGCTATTATTCCGTTAGGTTTCTTACGTGGTTTCAAACAATAATATGTTGGTGTACGTCTGATATGATTCGCTGCTCAAAGTGGACCTTACTCTTCGAACCAGTTATACAATCCATCTTTTCTAAAAATATAATACGTTAAATGTACTACAGAAATACCTAACGAAATCTAATGAAAATGCCAATTATACTGATAATGCCATATATATGAATTGAAACGAAGAGACTCGAATTAAGTCTCTCTCATGAAAGCCTGAAAAATGAAATTTGTTTTAAAAAAATAAACTATTCTGTGCAACAAATAATTATGGTTAATTCTCCTCCAGTTTGCTAAGCCTTGTTTCTAAAATATACCTACATTCAAAACCCAACATTTGCCACAATATATTGCCCAGAAAGCACTGGCTTTAAGCATATCAGCGATTTAATCCTCTGATTAAATGCCTTTGTAAAATACTTTTCTTAAGAAATACTTTCAAGCACTAAAAAGCAAACAAGAAAATAAAAGTTTTACAATATATAAATTTATAAAAACAGAACTCAAAAGTGGAAAAAGAATTCTTTTCCATTATTCATAACAAAAAATAGTTTTGTTTCAAGCAAAACAAATTAATTGTTCATATTAAATTAGTTTCGATGATAATATTATTAGGACGTATTAGTTTTTTTGCCTTGAGAGAAACTTCAAATAAGTAATGTATAATAGCAAAGGATTATTTTAAACTTTTAAGTGTTTTTTATTATTATTCTCTAACTTTGTAGATTGTATTTCTTTTATTTTTGCGTTTTAACATTTTTGAAAACGGTTAGTATTTTTTCAAGCTTCAACTCTAAAGTGCCTTTCTTGGTCTTCAATTTTTTTTATTTTTTTATTGTCCACTGTTATCACAAATTTCCACTCGGCATCTGGTACTGATGCCATTACGTGTATCACTCTCTACGAAATGTTACAAGTGGGGTTTAGTAGGTGAGAGGCATCCCACAAGCCAATGCACAACAAACGAACGTAAGCTGCCGATTAGAGTGGTGCAAAAGCATGGCTTGAATTTGGAGAACATGATCCAGAGTGAAAATCACGATACATATAGCAATCCAAATGACGTGTGTGGACAAGGCTTACTTGATTCCATTGTTAAAATGCGCGATTCAGTTATGTATGAGTCTTTGTATGGTCTTGTTACTCATGGTTTGAATTAAAACCTGTTTTCTTGGTGTCTAACAATCAATACTGACGCAGGTCAAACAAAAGTAAGTACTAGTACACTACCTACGATTCGTAAAGTGCTCAGTAGTATTGCCGTTTGTATTCCAGCAGTGCCGTTTGTATTCCATCATACCAATGGCAACAGCAATAAAGCACATGACTTCACAGAGTGTTTTGTTGAAAGTGGAAGCAACCCTATTTCAAACATGTGAAATTCATTGGAATAATGGGGAGAGACTGTTTACAGTTATCCTAAAACACGACTGCAGTGTGTGGCTGTTTGCAGGAAGAATGGAGGACAATATCTAGCGAAGTCTTTTATAACATTTTGGAAAATCTTTCTAGAAGGTTCAAGGTTGTCATCGCGGCAAAAGCAGATATATATATAACTGCAGCAGTCTGTTTCAATCGAAAAAGACTAATAGCATCGTTCCTTTCATATAACAGCCAATACTATTTTCAAGAGTCATGTAACCAGAAAACAGCTTTTACCTTAAATGAAAACTAAAAAAATGAAATCAAATTTTAGTATTAAAATATTGTTTAGTAACATTTTATAGAGTATACTCAATAACTTTAATCTACAAGAATAAAATTTAAGAAATGCTTCATGTATGAGAGTTAAACGATGATGTCTAGTTGGAAATACTTATGATCATAACCCTTTATAAGATCAAATGTTTGCAATATAGCTGGTTTGTAGGATTTCGAAATCTATGACCAACAAGATCCTTAGTGCTAACTACCTCAGATTTGAATTCATTCTTCTAGTTTATCATATATTCCACTACCAGTTGACAATAACCAGAAAAATAAATTATTTCTGTAGTGATTAAACAATATATATAGGGTGTTTAAAAAGAACACCGACAAAGTTTGTCAAGTAATTCTTGACACCAATATAAAGCAAAAATTTCAGAGCAACCTGGGTGCACAAATCCTTCTTTCGGAGTTATAGACTGCCGAAAACATGAAAAAGTGAATCTTAAAGTCCATTGCTTCAATACTATGGTACCTACCGGAGTCGGGTAAAAAATTTACTGAGAAAATAGTATGCGTCCTATCCAAATTTAGATGCTTCAGAATCCTGGGTTACTTCCACAACAATTTTTATAGAGGTAGTTGGTGATTACTTCAAGTTATATGCCCGTAGCCAAACTACCTCTCCAAAATTGTAGCGGAAGTACCAAAGGATTCTGAAACGTCTTTTTGGATAGCGCACATATTAGTTCCTAAGTGAAGTGGAAAAGTGTAAGAAAATTGTAAGGCCCAAATCTAAAAATTAAAAAAATAAAAAAAATCCTCATTAGTCGTAGTACCTGGCGAAAGGAGAATACTTAATAATATAAAGTATTCTGCTTCTCGACAGATCCTTCCAATCCAATTGGCTTTCGAAGAATGATGGAAGAGTAGTATCTACGAAGTATGGTGGCTAGAAATGTCCTCGTCTCAACTATCCGTTCTAAAACATCTTGGTTTGTTGTTCTCTCTCTTTCCATTTTACTTCTCTATCTTCCTCCAACACCACATTCCGAAGCTCTCTAAGTATTTATTCTCTAACTTCCGTAATGTCCAAGTCATAGAGATCAATGATCCATGTATAGCACTTGATCAACTTCTTAATTCCAATATTGAGCCTGCTAGTTAAGAGTTATCTTTTCTTGTTGAATGCTAATTTAGCTATGGCAATTCTTAACCTGATTTCTTTGGAGCAGTAAGGGTCTCTCGTCAAAATACTTCCCAGATACTTGAAATTATCGACCGCTTCAAGTTCTCTTTGTTCTACTCTGATCCGTAAGGGCGTGTTTCCGCGATATATTCTCAAGACTTTCGACCTTTCGATGTTAATTTCCATTCCATACAGTTTTCCAGTGTCAACTATTTTGTCAATCATCTCCTGTAGTCCTCCTTGGGTTATAGCTATTATAATCGTACCATCTGTATACCTGATCTTGTTAATGATCTGCCCTCCACACTTGAAATCTCCAATTCCCATTAGTGCTTCCTTCATTAAACATTCACTGTAAATGTCGAATGATGGGGCGACAAACTGCATCCTTGTCTGACTCCTCTTCCAATCCCCACACTATTGGTTTATTCAAGCGCAACTTCACTCTTTCTCTTATGTACAGTTTCTGAATGGGTCGTCGACTCTCCAGTTCACTCCGATTTCTTTAAGTATTTTCAGAAGTTTCGTCCAATAGACTCGGTCAAAAGGTTTTTGCCAGTCGATGAAGTGCAAACACAACTCTTCCTTTACTTCAAGAGTTCTTTCTGATATTATTATCATCAATCCAAGAGCATCTCTGGTCCTTTTCCTTTCCGGATTCTAAATTGATCTTCTTCTAAGCTTGCATCTATTACACTTTCCAGGCGCCTGTTCGGAATGCGTGCAATGATCTTTCCAGTGTGTAAAAACAGGCTAATATTTATGTGATCACTTCACTTCTTTGCTTGCTTTCTCTTGGGTAATGCAATTATTGTAAGATCAAAAAGATCTTTTGGCCATTCTCCACTCACGTAGATCTTCTTAATAAGGAAAGTCAGTACTTTCATTGCGTTGTGTCCTAATCACTTGAGCAAATCTACTGGTATGCCGTCGTCCCCACTGGCCTTTCTCCTTCGCATGTCATTGGTTGCTTTTACTACTTAACTTTTTAATATACTGGGTCTTTGTTCAACACCATCCACCACTTTCTCTGCTTCGATCGCAATATCTTAGGGGTGGTTGTTCTGATCGTACATATCTATTATATATTCCTAACAAATTCTAAGGATTCATGCATGATCAGTGACCACATGACCTTGTTGATATCCGATTCCAAACGTTCGTATACTTCTGTTAGCTTTTCCTACTAATTCGTGTGCTTTCTGGTAAATCAAATCATATCTGCCGCGCCGTTGATATTCCATGATTTCTTCACATATATGCTCCATGTACTTCTCTTTGCTTTGTCCGGTTCTCTAATGAATTCATAATGCAACCTTCTGTATTCATTGATGTCCAAGTTTTTTTCCTCCTCTGCGTTCCTCCATCTTCTTAAGCATCGATTCATTTAGCCATGGTTTTCTCAGTGCTCTTCGCATCCTGTCAATGTTATTGTGGAGTGTGTGAAGTAGAATCTGTTTAACTTTTCTCCAGCTGCTCTCTATATCGTCAACCATATCTCGCATTACACAGAAATTTTCTTCACTCGGTTGTTTCACATCATCGTCGAAATTTCATCGTCTCTCGTGGAAAGTTCCATACTCGATTTCTACTGCCACTTTTCTTGATTGACTTTAACCAGGTTTGTACTTCCGCCACCAGGAGATTGTGATCCGAATCAATCTCCACTCCTGGCAGTGTCTTCACGTCTCTCACGCCATTCCTGAAACGTTGCTTTACAAGAATGTAATCGATTTGGTAGCATTTCTTTTCTCCTGGACTTTTCCATTTGTACAGCTTGTTTCTTTCTTTTCTTAAACCACGTGTTCATCACCACCGGATCATGTCGCCTACAGACATTGATAAGCATTTGACATCCTTCGTTTCTTCTACTTAGTCCAAATGGTCCCACTACCTTATTCACAGTTCATTCTTCCCCTACGGAAGACTTAAACAGCGTAGTAGGATATATACATACCTTTGAAATCATTTACAACCGTAGAAATGCCTTGCAAATGAATTAAGATTAGATTGATGTATCTGCAAAATATTCTTAGAGTTGTTAGGTTAACTTAAGTTTTTGTAGTACAGACGTGTTCAAATTATTAGACTCAATATTCAGTTTCTGAATATTTTACTGTTCTTACATTACATGGAAAAATACGACCTTAGTCCAAAATTACAAGTTTGTAACTCTGTCCTAATTTCTAGTGGGTATTGCATATGCTTTTCAATACCAATAAAACAAATGCGTGTGTATTATTCAAATGTAATTACTATAAATTGTGTATGTCCAAATTGGAAACAAAAATGAAATATAATACACACAAGAAAATTACTTCTCACACAGAGGTTAATATTTCTTATGAAATCCATTATTCTGTATTAAGTCTTTTATTATTTGTGGCATCCTATGTACGAGTTTAGCACATTTTGTCTTCAAGTCAGTATTTTGATACCATAAATTGTTGATGTCCTTGATTAATTGAAGTTTGTTTCTAATGTGTTTCTTCTCTAGATTTCTTTCATGAAGCTCCAAAAGTTTTCAATCGGGTTCATATCAGGACTAGTGCCTTACCACGCGAGAACATTAATTCCGTTGTCCTCGAAGAATTTTGTCACAGCTTTGGTTCGGTAGCATGGAGCCCCATCATGCATAAAGATGAAATGTACATCAACAAACCATAGAGTGCAGTCTGGGAAAGCATTTCTTCTTGAAGAACTTCTAGGTATCGGTTGTGCTTCACTGTCCTCTACTATATACAGTCTTCAAGGCCCGAAGACAGAGATCACATCCGAGACCATGACTGAAGTAGGATGATTCACGGTTCATTTTAAGGACATTCAAACTTGAATTCCTCTCAGCTGAACGTCGCACATATTGTGAACATTCATCAGACACAACGGTACATGATTCATCACTGAAACACACCATTCTCCAATCGTCAGCAGTCCAATATTCTAGGCCTCGTGCCCATTCAAGGCACTTCTTTGCCATGATTGGAATAGACTCTAATTTTTTTTCTTTCTTCACCGTATGCTTTTATTTCCTGGGAACAAAAAATCCTTCGAACACTTTCATTTCAAATCTATGCGCCATACTCAGTCATTTTTATGCTTAAGACTATTAGAAGTTGTACTTCTGTTTACCAGAGCCAATCTGTTTAGTTTTCTGATATGGTTAGCGATAGCTCTGGTTTTCGCCCACACTTTGCAACCCTATTTTGAATTTTATAAATTTCAACAGGATTCTACTCACAGGTATTTGTTATATCCCAACTCTGCTAGCAAAGTATTGCCGTGTATATCTTATTTCCACCAGGAGTATTTTGCTAACTTCCATTTGACGCGGAGGAAGGTCTTTTGTTTTTCCCATTATGCTGCAATTACAGGACTTTACAGATTAAAAGATTGATACACAAACACGTCACGATTATTTTAAACTGACCCATTTGAATTGTTGAACGCTTTGCATGTTGTTAATTTCTTACAATAGCAACCACAACCCTTCAGACTGTAATTTGTTGATAGGAACCACAATAGTTACCTACAACTGGAACAACATTTTCAGGATTTCCGCCCTCACTAATACCATCTGCTGTTCAACGGTGATATCACTACTTCAAATGTACAATAAACAAATGAAGGATCCTATATTTGTGGCATAACCATTTCATTAAAAGTTCTAGAGCTCTGAAATTAGGACTCCTACATCAATTTTGCATTTTTCGAGCGTAACTCTAGTAATCTAGTCTGTAGTAATCACAAAATGTGACTATATCAATGGTAGTTCAGCAAACAAACACAAGCCAAAATGAACGACTAATTTGATTCCAAACTCCAGAAGGAGATTGAAAGAAAATAATTATAATAAAAAGGGTCAAATGTGCCTCCTTCCTAATGTATAAATCGTCAAGAACGCGAAGCTTTATGTTGTAAAATGTACGTACTATCTAAAGCATGAGTTCTATCACTATCAGTTCAAGAAGTTACGGGGGAATTTGTATGCATTCTATCTAATTTGCATTCTTTGGAATTGTCTAGTATTTCTCAGCTAAGTTTGTATACGGGAATAAATTTGCTAAAGACTTAATATTCATAATATGGACGTATGCTTTAAACACGAAATGATCGTAAGTTTCTTAGTCTGTTGTTGTTGGGTTACGAATAATATTACGTTTAAATTAAATGAAGTCACAAATTTGTTTTGGGAGTTATGCAGTCCCTTACAGCAGTTTTTATTGTCGAAGTAAAGTGTTTTGTAATGATTTAATTCAATGTCCATTACTGAATATTTTGATGATGTTATCATCCTCCTCTGCGTATGGTATGTATATAAAAATATATTGTTTACATTGTCAATAGCTTATAATTCCAATCCCTACGATTATAATACAAGGCTGGGATGATTACGAAGATAAGTGAAAACAGAAAAACTACGAGAAACTATGTATTCGTTGTTGGTTCATCATAGAATCAAATAGATATGAATAATCGTAAAACCGCACACAACACACTCTCAAAGTCAGTGTTCTATCACTTAGTCATCCACTTCTACCACCACTACTTTCTACTGACTGAAAATCACGGCGCGTTTTCCTATGATTAATGCCAAACAGCCCACTAGATGTAACTAATGAAGGATGGTGAGTTTTAATGTTAACACCCTTGACGTGAATACAACACAATACACACAACATACACCGAAAGCGCATTGTCTACTTTCTCTTTCTTCTCTTTCTCTCTCCCTCTCTGTCTGTCTGTCTGTCTGTCTCTCTCTCTCTCTGTCTCTCCCTGTCGCACACACACGGCTCCATCTTTCACAAGGACTTTCATTTACGACTCTCAATTGGGCTCGCGCTCAATTACTATCGGCCTCATTTCCATCAATTTGCCTTATGCTCACTAGTCTCATTTGATTTCACACGCGTACGGCTCACTTCTTTTAATTAGTCAAGCGGTCACTTGCGCTATCTCACTTCTCTCAATTTGGTTAGCGGTCACTAATCTAAAATGGGCTCACACTCACTCATGTTCGGTCTCACTTCCCTCCATTTTGTTTCGGCTCAAAAATTCTCAGGTGAGCTTATTCCTACCCACTGGGATTCACTTGTCTCACTGAGTGGCCTCAATTAAATTGTGCTTACTGGCGCTCTGGCTCACTCCTTTCAATTGATCTCCGACTCATATGCATGGAGCACCTCCTACTAGTAAGAACTTACCTGGCAGCCCGACTTCTTAATTAGAAAAAAAGTTCAGGTTACCAGCCTGGCTCAAATCCGCTTCAGTACTTGGTAAAACAATTCCTATCCTATCCTATAGTGGATTTGTTTTTGACCAACCTGAAATACGAGTACTAGGGCATACGATTTTCTGCTCTTCTTTCATCATCCTTCAGTTGTGCAGAGCCTTTTTTTATTTTAGAATGTAGACATGGAATGATTTTCTCAGGTTCTGAGTTTTATGCATCTTCACCCTCCCAGCTTACCAATGCTATTAGTCGCTGTTTCTTCATCTTTGCTTCCAAAACCTTAGCAGATAGCCTCTCGCGTGCTCTGAGAGCACTAACTAACATAATCTAATACTCTCAATTTCTAGTATACTAACTTATTGCTAGCGGAAATTGCGTAATAGATCGAGTTCTGTGCATAGCACCGAACTCTATGAGATTTATGGTGCTATTCCCAAACACTTTTCTGTTTCTACTCACTAGTACCAATTGGGTGCGTGCCGACTCACGCTCGGGCTCATTTCTTTCAATTTGGATCATACTAGTTAGTCTCAATTAGCCTTCAGCTCATTTGTGCTCGCATTCACCCTTACTAATCTCAATTGGGTCCATGGTCTCGCGTATTTGGATTCAGTTCTTTGAGTTGGGCGTGCGCTCACTTCTGGACGGGCTCCTTTCTCTCTGTTCGGCAGGCTGTCGCTAATCTCAGTTGGACTCCGGCTCCCACTTCCTCTCTGGCTCACTTGGCATTTACTATTTGACTGGCATTTACTAATCTCAATTGTCATCCTAATTACTCTCTGAATCCTATTTACTTCTCCTATTAGAACTCGTGCTTACTACTCTCATCTGGGTTCGCACTCATTTGCGTTAGGGTCCACGTCTTTCAGTTAAGTGCATGCTTAATCAGACTGGATAAAAATTCTCTGTTTCACTCTTACTCACTAACCTCAATAAACTCACATTAGAGCTCAATTCGATCAGTTGGGCTTGCGCTCAGTCTCAATTTGGCTTGTGCTTTCTTGCACTCAAGTTTGCTCTAAACACTCATGCAACTAATAAAAGCTCTAACTAATCTCAATTATCTTCCATCTCACTCGTATTCAAACTGACGCACAATAATTTAAAGTGGGTATGCTTTCACTTTCTTGAATTAAGCATGTGCTCATTCCGGCTCAGCCTCACTTCTCCCTATTCAGACAGTACTCACTAACCACAATTCACTCTCTTTTCCCCGGATTCAACACTGTAATTTGGTCTTGCGCTCGGGTTCATTCATGTCAGCCGGACTCACGCTTACTGATCTCAATTATCTTTTCAGTTTGTCGCGAACTCTTGTTGAAATAAAACATTTATTGAAATGTTAAAGTAACCGTTATATGTATTAATCATGTCTGATTTGTGCAGTGTTTGTAAGAAAGAAATATCTGCTAAAAAACTGAAAGCAGTGATTTGTTATACTGGCAGATGTAAACTTTATTTTGTGCAGAGCATATTGAAAATCACCTTACTTCATTGTAATAGTCGATTTAGAGTAAATAAAAATTTAAATGTACACTAAATAAAAAGTTTTATCATGATGTAGATGTACTGATTTAATCATAAGAGAAATATTAGTGCAAAATTCGATTTCGTTTGGTGTATATTCTTTTAGATGTTTGATTTCTGATTTATCATGTAGATGTTCAAATAACACTAAATGTGAGCAATTTGTACTTGTGTCCCGAATGTGTTTACTTTGATAAAAGACATTTTGAGTAAAAAAAGTCATACTCGTTTTCGATCTTTTCGTTAATAAGTTTATAACATCACAATTATCTTCACGCATAAGGGCATCCATAGTAATCAAATGTGATTCATCTTCATGTTAAAAATCTATAATTTCTGATAATCCTTTCTGAAATTGCACTGTTGCAAACAATGTTGTACATATGTTGTCCAATTCTGTATAATATAAGTAAATGTTATAAAATTTCGGATTCACCATACTAGACAGATGGCAAATCAGTTGCTTCACAAAACATTTCTCCACAACAACTACATTTAATGAAAATTCACGTAATTGAGTGTTTTCTATTTGTATCTATGATTACTACTAACATCCATATTCAAATAGTTCATGTTTGTTCGTCCAACTGATTCTGTTCGACGAACAAAAAAAATGAAAAATTTTACTTGTGGAAAAGTTAAACAGGTAATCAGAAAAAATTCTTTCTACAAACATTTTCGTATTAACAGTTATCTTCGCATATTTTTTTTATTTAAAAATATTTAGATTATCCCTTCAACGGTCGGGAGAAAACAGCTTCATGAACGGTGGGGCTGGGGCTGAAAGATCCAAGAAAATAAAACTGCGTAATTAATTTGTGAACTCTATTTTTTAAATAGAAACATACCTTTATGTAATTACAAATATTTGTAAAAGAGAAAAAAGTTTTTCAGTTCAAAACTGGCGTTTTCGCTTATTTGTAAAAATATTTGTAATTGTCTACCCATTTTTGTTAGTAAATTATATGAGTTTTTCTTAAAATATATATAAAAAGAATAATTGCTTAAATGTTCTTATAGGTAAGTAACATTGTAAAGGATACTTATAAGTTTATTTACCATAACCTACTGCACCACCTGTGTTGAAAGGTACTAAATGTCAGGGGATAAAGTTCTTCTTTTTTAGTTTTCATTACTGGCAAGATTGTTATCTAATGGCAGAATTGGTGGAGTTTTCTCAGCTGCTGCAGCAGATAATAATTCTTCGCTCTTATCATTTTCATAACACTCACTGTTACTATCATGGTCATTAAATAATTCAAAATCAGGATCTGCATCGGAATCACCCAGTTCACTTTTATCATCACATAAAATTCTATGAATTTTACTCACAGAAACTGTTTCACGTTCCATTATGTTCAAACGTTGCTCAAAATTCCATCTGAAATGTTCTTCGTGGTATATACACTCAAAACTGTCGAACAGGTGTTTATAATAAAAAAAAGTAAATTTCTTACAACATTTTTGACACTAGCAAAAGAAGTTACGTGAAAGGACGGACTGGGTCTGACAGGCCCACAGGATGTTCAGCGCTCTATTAAAAGCAAAACAACAAGAAATCAAACTTGTCAGCGTCTCTTACCAGGCGTTTCAGGAAGGTTGAGTTGATTTTAGTTTAGCGTCCCTTGCAGCAGCGTGGCTATATAAGACGTGGACCTACTTATTAACGTGGAATCCGAACCACATTAGCTCCTGCCTGGAATCGAACGCGGGTCTCCCACGCCAAATGCGCGTACGCTAACCGCTTAGCCACGGAGGAGCTCGCATTTCAGGAAGGTATACAAGTTACTACTCAACCCGGTAACTTTAAATTGAAAAATTTATTTAAAATAAAAGTAGATGGGCCTCACAGCCGCTGCCAAACCGTTCTAGGGTTAAGCAATTTTGTGTAATGTTATAACAAAAAATCGATTTGTTTAATATTTTGCACCTTTCTTGTTTGAAATTCTTTCCACTAAATTCTTTGTTTGAAAATTTCTCTTTGCACATTCATATCATCACGTTTCTTTGAACTTTTCTTTACACGAAAGTTTTCTTAGAAATTTTCTTTCTGCATTCTTTGTGTTGGAAACGCGTTTGTTTCCACATTCACTCTTGCATTATTATTTTTATTGTTTAAATTTATTTTGTCGATCTTTTTTTCCTTGCAATTTTTTGGTTCAAATTTATGGCTTAACATTTGTTTGTTTAGGAGTGGTTCTAAATAGTTACACCTATACAAGTCTAATTCATTCGGTTTGATGAACGTATTAAAAGTTTTAATTTTGTTTCGGAAATCTTAGATGCCTAACCCAAAAACTTGAACTGTTTGACTTTCATAATTTGGAATCAAAAGAAAGGGTTGAACTCTTAACTTTACGTTTTGAAAAAATAAACTGGTTTAATTTTCAACGTCTAAGAGTATGTGAACAAAGATTCGTATAAGAAAAACCTTATTTGCTATTGGTTACTCAGACACAGGACAGCGTATCATGGGATAAGAAGTTTGATAGGGGACATGTAACGAAAGTAAAGAATTAGAAGGGATGTCACGTACTACGTGTAGAGAATAATATGTATACTTTTAAATAAAGTACAGTTTATTGCTGTCAATCTGATGTCTGGAGAGATCGACTGATGTCTTACGGGGAACAAAACTCCATGGTTTTATATAACGTGGTGGTATATATAACATGGTTTTAGATACACCTAATCTTTGTAGGAGTGAAACTCTCACCTGTAAGTCTCACATTCAAGATTGAGGAGAGAATTATCCACAAATAAGGTCCATAAATCATTATGGAATACAAAGTCCATCCAAATGAGACTATTTTCTTCCAAAGTTAAACTTGTACACCAATTGCAATAACACTGACGAAACGTTACGTTAGACGTTTGAACCCAAGAGCATCACTACTTATTTGTTCTTCTCAACATATAAACTCTTCATCTAGATGTCATAAGTCAACATTATAAAAGAAATCACCTTCTTAGAGCATGAATATAAATGGTATGTCATTTGTCAAAAAAAAACAGTGATTTGCCTATCTATCATATGATATGTGATTACTACAACCAATGAGAAGTCTCTAACATTTCATGTCCTTAATAATTATGGAAAGTGTGAGGTACCACCTATAGGCCCACAAGCACACATCTTATAATAAAAGAAGTAGGGTGGCACATATTATATAGTCAAATTGTCAAGTTAGTTTACATATCTAGGCACCCCCTACATTTTTTACTAGTAATAAAGCAACTCTGCTGGCAAAATTAGAATATCATATTCCAATTGGCAGACAGTGCTCAAAGGCATATTATATTAAGAATGAAATCCAAAAATAGGGACTTTTAGATTAGTTTCAATGAAGTGCAACCTGCTGGGAAGTAGTAAATTACGTGTATTTCCTAGTAGAATATCAATAAGTAATGCAATAATACAAAACTTTTATGTGGGAATGTAGTAGAAGAAGTAAACATCGATTAATCATTTGAAGAAGATGACTTCAAACTGTCAATAACTGCTTCTTCTATCATCTGGGTCGGAACCAACTGTCTGTTAGTTTCAAACACTTGCAGGAGCAACTGCTTTTCTTCATCATCATTTGCCAAAAGCTTATTGAACTCTTCAAATAGTCTGACTCCACGCTCTGCTATGTCATTTACAACTTTGAGGTTTTTGATTATTTTCCCCTCTAATGTAATGTTCATTGCTGCTTCATTCATCCGGATGTGCGGTCAAAAACCTTGCATTTAATTTTAACTTATCACACACCTGGACTGATCTTTTTGAGGCAAAATCAGCCAAAACAGCTTAGTTACTTAAAAGAACTATCTCCTGTCATTTCCTGTTTGCAGGCTCACTCTTCGTCTTATTGACAATTGCGACCTTGTCCTCACTGAATACTTTATTTGAGAATAAACTGAAACCAACTAGTTCATCCGAAAGGTATCAAAGATGAGAATTGAAGGCAATCTCATTTATTTCAGGATCCATATCATGGCATTTTGTCATGTCATTACACAGGGAAAGATCTGACCAAGGAGCATTTGTAGCCACAGGTGCTTCAATCCAATATTTGACTTACACAAGAGCTCCAAATTCTACAAAGCGTTGTAACTGAGATTTTTTCTTTTGTGTGGTTTCGAAACAGTCTTAATCACGAAACAATTATATTTTGATAACGTATAACAACTTCGGCATCCAACGCGCTTGGTGTACTGCACCTGGAGCTCTCCAAAGAACTTTAGATGGAGTATGCTATAGAGCAAGAAAACAGAGCTCTATTAACTGCATATAGTCACCTCTGGGTTGGTTCTTGCTTCCTAAGGCAACTAATAAAACACTGACTGCAGAGAGTTTAAAATCGTCACTGTCAGGAATATATCCCAAAGGCTGATAATTTTTTTGGTGTAAATAACGCCATGCTGCCTTGAATCTTTTGAATGAAGTTATATCAGCGAAACTAGTAGCTGCGAAGCAGAAAGTAAATACTTTACTGAGAATTTCTAAAATGTGATGTCTGCAAGGTATCCATAATAATTCTTTTTCAACTTATTGTTCCAGCAAAACACAAGCTCCATTTCTCAATCGTGTGTTAACTATTGTAGTGTTAAAACACATATGCCTACTATCTCTTTACGCAAATCCCATTCAGTTAGTTTATTCTAAACTACATTCGCTGCATTTGCGCCAGTACCCCTTGCAAGTTTTGGCACAACAAGCAGTTCATCTTTACAATCTGCAGATACTAAGACGAGTAAAAGTTCTACTTTATCAGTGCCTAAAATTTCAGGAAGAATCTTCTCATCCCAATGAACAATCACTGGATCGTCAAACGAAACAGATTCTTTTATTCCTTCAAACACAGTTTTTTCTTTTGCGTTGAATGGTGCTTCGTGATATTAGCAATGAGTTGGGGTCATGACCTAGTACTGCTGCAAAGGGGACTATTAATCTTAAGGCTTCCCTATCGGAAACTTTATTGCGATCTAATGCACTAGTGACATGTGTAGAAAATAAAGATTTCTTTGCAATTGACTCAGACTGCAAATCTGTACGTGATTCCGTTCTCTTCAAACATGATGATGGCCTACACGTACTATAAAATTCTTCTTCAGGTTTATCTTTGACTAGATCAGAATTTTCTGATGAATCGCCTTCTGAATTTGAAATTGTCAGAGTTGGGGTGCCACGGACGAGAAGCTTTGACCTGTACCTTTTTCAAGTCTCTTTTGTTCTTTCAATCTTCTTTCAAGAATCCTTGCCTTTTTTTGCTGTATTTCTTGTCATCTGGTGAAATAAAACATTTCTTTCTGTTCTTTGATCAATTAAAATTTTCCTGTCTTCATCTACTTTGCACATAATGCTTCATTCTGAGCAACGTCAAAGATCTTATCACGCTGCTCTTGAAATGATGTTTCACGTTTCTTTTGGGCATCAGACATTTTTACTTTAAGTTTTTCAAGAACTGCCAACCAGAGCGTACTTTTTCAAGCTTATCAACACAATGTTTTGTAGGTCTAATAGGTATAGCAGACTCTTGCCACACTGAAATTAATTCGTTTATAGTGCTGTGACTTGCATTTCTCATAGATTGTTTTTCATGTAGAAAGTAATGGAATCTGAAAACTTGCCTCAAAGTTGGTAAATAATTTAATGTAGATATTGGTTCTATGTTTCTGATACCTATCAAAACTACATTGTCCGCTTGACGTGTTAAAGGTGATGGCAAAGCCATATTTTCACACACAGTCCATATTTCACAACAATCACATGCAACACAACAGTCCTTATGACCAAATATTGACAGTTCTCATTTTTTACTTTTCTACAGTTTTCTTGCAACATAACAGTCCTCAGGGCTACATATTTACAGTTCTAATGTTTTCACTTCTTTATACAGTTTTCGTGATGTTTAAATTTGCAACGCAACAGTCCTCAGTACCAAATATAGAGAGTCCTATATTTTTACTCAATTATACAGATTTTTTGAAATTTGATTCACAAAAACAATATATGGAAAAAGAAATATACAATTAGAAATTTATATTTCAAAAATGATCAAAATAACGCAATTTGTTAAATTTTTTAAGATGTTGAGCACTGCCTTCTATTCCACCTAGGGCACTGAAATTTTGGCAATTGATTGCTATTAGTTGTAGTAAAAAATGAGATGGTGCCCAGGATGTGGGATAAATTTGAAATTTTTGGGCCACCTGAATAAGAAGTACAAAATTCGCCCACCTTATTACCATTAATATGAATCACATGGGTACGTAACTGATTCTTAATAGTGATATAAGAGAGTAAACTTCCCCTCTGCAGTACCAAAACACTCATCATAGAGAACAAATAGCACCACAAATCCTGCTTCTACCTGCTTCTAAATCATTCACTTTGGACATTCTAACTTGATTGTACTTATTTTGATACATGACCAGATCTAGTTAAATTTTATGGTGGTTCTTTTAATAGTTTCTCAGCATGCTACTTCTGTGGTAAACGTTCTTGACATGTTAAATGCTCGTTATTCGGAGAGTCTCATTTTCGTATATTTTTTGTGGCTTTTCTTTGTTTGATACATGGTTGTTCCAATATTGTTGTTTATAACATGAACTTCGACATTTGGATGTTGTCATACGGTACAACACACAATGACTTAACAATAGTGCTTAAATTTTGAAGAGTCCCTAGAACTGCATAATATGTGCTTATGTCCTTCTGATGGAGTTCAAATAATTCCACAATCTGGCTCCCAAGGATTTCCATCTTTCCACAGCTGATTTCATGCAAAATCATTAGTAAATTTATGAAATACCGTTTCCACCAATTTGAAAAATTTGCAGGACTTTATTAACTGAAACTAATCACCATAAATATTTATGTTGATTTTAATGGTAATTGACACTCTCTCTTTAATGGCTTCATATATCATGAGACATATACGACTACTCTTTTCCGACTAAGAAAAGAGCACTATCAAGAATGCATGCGGCCCTTGCCGCTATGGCATCGAAAATAAACAGGATTGGTCTTCTATCAGAGTAGAACGGAGAGCCCACACTTTCGCTGGAAGTCAGCAGTGATTATTAGGAATTTTCGCATCCTGCAGATTACTGTATGTCAACTCTATTCTCTGTGTGTTTTAAAATGAGTCTAAAACCTAATATATACTCACCATCATTTTTAGGTGATAGCACATTATAAAATTATTGGAATAATCTGTCAGACAGGAATCTTAAGCCTTCTTGTTGAGCACCACATTTGGAAACATTTCATCCGAAAACAATATTCATGAAAATATGCTTGCAGTTTCTCATCAAATGATTCTGCTTTATATACATGTGGGTCATTCAAGATGAATTTTAAAACCTTGACATTCATTTGTAACATTCCTCTGTACATTTATTAGTGACGTAATTACCAAATAAAAGGATTAGATTCAACATTAATATAATTATCTACTGAAATAAAATCGATTTAGTGGTATTAATGATTTCCATATATTTCTTTTACATTTCAGGACCTCAGGTTTTATGCAATGATGCAGGGAAGCAATGCTTAATAAACAGTCAAGGTAATTTAAATCGCAGTTACAAATTTAAAAATTATTATCAAATAGTTCAAACTTTTCTTTATCATATTGAGACATATTTATATATTTGAATACAGTGTTTTACCAAACTCGTAAAAAGCACATCCCGTTTTGTAATAAGCATTTTGTGTTTCTTGCTTACAATTAAATATCATTGTGACAATGCTTCATACAATTGCTCAACATAGATAGATAGAGATAGAGATACGGAGAGAGAGAGAGAGAGAGAGAGAGAGAGAGAGAGAGAGAGAGATTGGTATGCAAAATATAATGATGAAATAGATAAAGTAACAAAAAATATTTCGTAGTCGGTAGAAATGAATGAAATCGTGGCACAACATTCTTAGATTCAAATTCTCATACGTGCAGAAGGAGAATTTTGAACGAATCGGACGCCACTCTGTGTCGGTTACAGCGCAGTTAAGGTAAATTGTGGTGATGTTATTCTTAATATGAAGGGAATTACATTTGAATAACTCCGCATTGAACAAAACAGAAGAAAAATAATGCTACATATGACGAGTATTACCCAAAACTTGAGCATTAACCACAGCATTTTTACGTGCGTGGGAACCAGTTCAAACCACAGGTAATGTTGTGTGAAGGAAATGTGGTGTTCGTCTGCTATCAAATACAGCATATGGCGACAGCTACACTGTGTAACAAGTAAGAAGGTGTCGAAGAAAAAGGGAGTGCAGTTGCAAACACACATAACATTATTGCTAGGTCTTCAATTTTACGCTAACCAGTAGCAAGTGAACTACGTGGCGTGGTTTCTTCACCAAACGACCATTACGTTATGCTTGGTTAATATCTGCACGTATGTGGCAGCATTTGCATGGGTGTCAAGATCATCAGAAATAGACGGAGGACAACTTGAGTCATGTATTCTCAAATTAGAGCTAATTCAGCTGGAATGGTGGTTCTAATTGTAAACGCATCTGGCGAGAGGTACAGACCCAGAAAAACTGTCTAGTATGAATGTTTTGGTGATATATGTGCTATTTTTTACTGACAAGGGAAGTATCAGTGAGCTCGTATCGAAACCTACCGTGAAATTGGGGGCCGCAGTGGCTCAGTGGTAGAGCGTTCACTTCTGGTGCTTGGGGTCTTGGGTTCAAACCCTGCTCCCGCCAAGTGAACTTTGTGGTGGACAAACACCGTGTGTGTGTGGGTTTTCTCGGGGTTCTCCCGTTCCCTCCCACTTTCTTCATTCCACCATTTCATTCATCTCTCATCATCGCCGTCTCCTTTAGCCTAACCGGCATAACGTGGGACGTAAAACTCAAAAATTTCATTTTCCTACCGTGAAATTTTATTCACAGGAAGGAAGTTCCACAGAAAGACCACACAAAAAAGCATCTGCATTTTTGAAGTGGAATTAACCAAAATGGCAGATTGAAAAGTCGCGTATCCATGTCGGCAATTGCACAATATGTTCATGCCTCTATTCCCAATCAGTTGATAATTACGATGTACGAAGTACTGGTTAAGGAGAGCAATTTAGATCAAACTCACAGAGTAACCTTCTAGAGGTATTAGCTCTGCTTACTAAAATTTGAGGCTGATCAGAGGAAAATTGTACATACAGCATTTCATCTCTGGATTTTGTTATAAGCGATTTTGGCTAAATTTTCGTATTATCTGGTCTATCTCCGCCCCTATTCAACCGATTTGAACCAAATTTTCAGAATAGTCTTTAAAAAGTAGTTGTTACCACCATAATTTGAAGCAAATCTTCAGAAAACATCTACATGGTGTTTAAACTATTTTGTACTTTTCCAAAGGAATTTTCGTTTTGTCCGACTTGTACCGTCCCTATTCAACCAATTAGGACCAAATTTGCCGACTGATCTCATACAAGCATGTAGATTTGCTCAACAAAGTTTGGGATAAATTGAGAGAATATAGAGGGTGTTTCCTATATTTTGCAAATTGTTGGACAGCTGCTTCATTCGGGAGTTGTGCACATGGAAACATACACAATAAATATGCCTGTAACTTTTTACCAAATACACGTATATTAAAACTATTGCTACCATTGTTTTTCTGCTTAAATTCTAGTACAAAATCAAGTATCATATTACATTATGACCTGTATTTAAGATGGCCGATTTCAAGATGGCTGCCGTCAAGGTTCACCTTGCCGTACGACTTCCCCTTAGGAATAGTATGAACTCACATTGTAGTTATTGACATTTTGTTATTAACAGGCAGTTTACAAGGGGTGGTACTGAATGTATTGTGCAATTGTCGACATGGATACGCGACATTTCAATCTGCCATTTTGGTTAATTCCACTTCAAAAACGCAGCTGCTTTTTTGTCGTTGGTCTTTGGTCTTTCGGTGGGACATCCTTCCTCTGAGTGAAATTTTACGGTAGATTTCGATATGAACTCATTGATACTTCCCTTGTGAGGAATAACGTTGCCTGGGCATACCGATCTCCACATTTTTGAACGTAACACTCGCCGTACAACGTTACTTTACACTGACTTCAGCGCGTATGTATTTTCAGAGATACAGCTGGTAACGACTTATCTATGAATGCATGACAGCATGGAACAGCACAGGTAAAAGACCTCTATGAAAAAGAGGATATTCGGCGAAGAGCCCACTCGTTTCCCAAACTGAATACTATCAAGTACGTGGCATGATATATGAAGACATTCTATAGCATGTCAAAAATATAAAAAAAAATCATCTACTCTTTGTCAACAGATCTGGTGGAGAAATGAAACCCCATGATATAGCAACTCACAACCTAACGTATAAGCAGCATTAGAACAAATTACAAAGTATGCATTGTTTCCATTGCCATTACACATCACTCTAAGGCCTATTTTTCTGCAATGTCAGACGGGCCGACGTTAGTCGTAGTGTCTTCAGTGATAGTTATCATTTCTGTACGAGTTTGTAATTTTATACTAATCTTTCATTTTTGTTATGTGTGATATTGTAGCACTATCTTTTATGTGTGGTTCAAGTTTAATCGATCTCTGTTATCTGGAAGTGATAAAGTCTGTAAAATTTACTTTGAATCAACGAGTTGGAAATAAATTATTTTATGGTATACATTGATAGATTGTGTTCCACGTACACATTTGGACTTCAAACAGGCAAGGAGGAATATGCTAAAACAGCAACATTTGCATTTCGACAGACTTTCGAATAGAACATAAGGTCACTTAAAGTGACGGGAAAAACAGGCACATATATAGAACAAGGAAGGTAGAACAACTCCAATCTGCTTCCCAACAACGCCAATTGTT
This sequence comes from Thermobia domestica, assembly GCF_964235325.1. Classification (NCBI taxonomy): domain Eukaryota; kingdom Metazoa; phylum Arthropoda; class Insecta; order Zygentoma; family Lepismatidae; genus Thermobia; species Thermobia domestica. Next base: position 307,378,874 of record NC_137455.1, read on the forward strand.
GCTGCTGTGACTGTTCAAGGTAACAGCCTGCTGCAGTAGCAACGCCACTTATCCTTCCAGCATAGGACATCTTGCCAAGTGAAGCATATACGAACTCAGTGATAGGAAATTTTTACCTTATTATTGAAATATACTTACAGACGTTTCCAAAAACCTTCCTCCCTCTATTTTCTGTATCTTCATTCATAACATAGTTGGACATGACTTCGGTATATGTATATATATATATATATATATATATATATATATATATATATATATATATATATATATATGTATATATATATATATATATATATATATATATATATATATATATATATATAAGGATTTATTCATAAGTAATTTGTTATTTCTTATATAAGAACTGAAGTAAACACAAAAACGTATAATATTCATTTCAAATTTTGCATCCTTGATAGAAGTATTCTGCATCCATATTCGATTTGGTGGCATGTAAGTTTGAATGTTGCCACCAAATGGAATATGGATGCAGAATACTTCTATGAAGGAAGCAAGAAGCAGACACTTTGTAGCAATATTTCAATATGGCACGAATTACATGTATAAGCTAAATATAAGAGTAAACCAGTTTCCATTCCACTACTATGGCAGGAACATCTACTACAAGAGGAAAGTGCTTAATATTTCTGAAAGTAGTGATTCAGGCTAGAACAGTTTATTACCTGCAATAAGAAAGGTGCTGAATATGAATTGCTAGAAGTGACTCGAAACTGAGTACAATCTGTCCTCAAAAAGCTGCTAAATTGTGCTGTTCCTTAGCATAACGTTTCTCACGAAGTCTTTTCCTGGAGAGTTGCTAAAGTTCTGGTTAGTGAAAATTTTTCATCCACGGAACTGACGTGATTCAATATGACATATCCTTGCTAAAATTTATTATGATTAACGTAAAATTTTTCGTGTGCTGCACATTTCTCTACTTTATTTAAGAAGTAATTCTTTCTTTGCTTGGCTGTTTTCCGTTCCCAAATATGCTGTTCATGTTTCATAATTTCATATAAACTTAAAACAATATTACTTTACCTAAGAAACATTCCGTATGTGACACACTAAATTCTACCACATAATTATCAGCATAAAGAAAGAATCAGTAAATGTACAACATATATTCTACATGAAATAATTCTTTAAATGAAGGATGCAGGGAAAATTTCCAAAGGAAAAAAAAACATATCCTTAAAGAAGCTATAATCATTTCTTCCAATAGAGTTGATAAATCCCATTAATTTGTAAATTATAGAAAATAGTAGCTTTTTGCTGGATTTAGAAGGTACATCGTAATCTTTTATAATTAGGATTAAGTATTGGTTTTCTCTGTAAATAATGAATATGATAATGACCGAGTAAGAAATCAGGCTTTTCTCGATTCCTCCTTCTTGTCATCAAACTCCTCCGCTTGAACTTGTAACTCAATAAAGGAAAAATTACAAGATACAAAATTGTATGTTGTAGTTCATGATAAAATTATATCTTCCCCTCAGAGGTATAGGGCACTATGTATAGTAATCGTATAACTTTGTTTTCCTTTTGGGCTCCACCCGGGGTATACAACACTACGTCTTGCACCTATTAATAAAGAAGTTAGACGAGGGAAGAGCAACCAGGTCCATTATTGTGCAAAGGTAAAGAACACCATTTGAACTTGGTGCATATAGCTCTTCAAAGCTTAAAGATAAGAAAACATTATGTGTAAACTACTATAACTTTATAACAATGAAAAACCACCATATGGATATGGAGCTGTATACCTCTATAACACGTCGAGGATCAAAGGGAGATCGACCGACAAAGAGAGCGAGACGTGTGACTAACAGTTCAAATTGTCATTCAAGCCTCCTTAAAGAGATGCATGTGATACGTGTGATTCTTTATTTGCTAAGCTGAAAAATGATCTAACACAGGAAGAAAAATAATCTGTTAAAGTAGAACAAACTGTACATTTTGAAGAATCAAGAACTAGATATAACATTAAAGGTAATGATACTAAAATGGCAAAAGAAACATTAACACACAAACTGTTAACAGGTGATATGCAGAAATGTTTGCTATCCGTAGTCATAACGAATAATTTTAGTTTCTATGAAAGAAAGCTGTGATTCTAATTCTTACTTTATATGAAGCTTCAGGTTCAACTGTTTACTGTATGATAGGGGATGAATCAAAAGGTGCCCGTGGCAGCAATGAAATTATTCCGCCTTTATCAAGGTGGGTTGATAATGTCATTCGTTGCAGTGAGGATGAAAACTCAGACTGTAAGCCGATAACTGTTATGATCGAAACAAAAATGTACACCTTATAATGTTTCTTTTCGATATTCACAAATATTCTAAAATGGAAACAATAATACGAAAATTTTTACTGGAAACCCACACACATGTGGAAACTGACTGTTCATGAACATATACAACATAAACGGAAGAAAATTCCCAACATGACTATTTTAACTTCGTGGGATTGACAACAATTAATAAGAAAAACAACAACTAAATACAGATTTCACAATATGGATCTTAAGGATTTTAGACTTTTCAATTCCCTTTATGATAAACGAGACTCCCCGAATCCTCATCTTGTTAACAGAAAAGGGTATGCTAACAATCAGGCAGTTCTCTCAAGGTGTGTAAAGCTGCAAGAGAGAAACGGAAATATTGGAACACTGTATTTCAATGCATCCTCTAATGACGAAGAGAAACATATCAACTTGGTTCGGTTTCACAGACTAAGACTGACATCTCCAGCTAATTTACATCCAGTCTCAAATACCCTCTCCCTATTTCCAGACATAAATACAAAGATTTTATGTCATTTAACCCTTTGTCCCTTAAGTTTGCCATGATTTTTACTACAACTTACTAGTCCTGGTAATATCAATGACAATCCGGAAGGAGATATAGCTGATGGTATTGACACTCTGCATTACTTTTCTAGCCAATAATGGTTTTGTACTTCTTTATATTTCGTCTCCTGCATTGCGTTCTGTAGGATAACGTAAAATCTACATGGAATAAGTTCAGTAAAATATTTATTATTGTTTATTTCTTATCCCATCAGGGACACTATTTCGTACATTGTAATCTGCTTATTAGTGGTAAATAACACTATTTTCATAGAAAAGCACAAAATATCAATAAAAATATAACAAATGGAATTCAATTAGACTCTGGTCTATAAATAACCTAGTGGTAACGTTTCTTACAGTAGTTCAACAAACAGTTGGAGAATATAAGTAAAAGCACAAATTGGCGTGGTAAAATTATTCTCATACAAACTGATACAAATGTGATATTGTGTTCTATATCTCCGAGTGGAGACACATAAATGATAAACCATCCTTCAGAAATTAAATAATCCTTGAAATATCCAATAAGAATATATTTCAAAATATGTATTGTCCTGTTACTATTGGCACTATATTTGATTTTACGACATCTACCGGTCAAAGTGAGAATCCGTAAGAATCATAGGCGCTCATGTGCATCCCTATTAATTTCTGATATACCAAGTTGAATAAGGATTGTAGTAATTGCTAGAAATCCTAAAATCATGTAACAAATATCAATGCTAACTGAAAATCAGAATATGTCAGTTTGATTTTTGGATATGTCAACAACGACATACATATATTATTATCGAAGGAATTTGTTCAGTACAAAATGGAACTCCATTACCAGTATATCATATTTTTAGTTATTATATATTAGTTGTATAATTACAAGTCATAGACAATTATCCGTCTTTAAAGAACACTTGGTCTACGCATTATAACTTGTATCTAAACACCGAGTAGTATGAATAATTTCATACAACAGCTTCGTGCTGTCTCTTATTGATGCGCTACGGCGTCTTGAATGGTACCGGAAGAAGAGGTAGTATATGGAGAAAGTAATAAAACCTACTTATTATTAGAAAACTGTAGAACTATGCTCCTCTAGAAGTAAATATTAGAAATGATGATGGTTTAATTGACGATGGTTTACAGCTTGAGTTCAAAACTTAGTAGCTTCTGATATTACAGAATTCTATTTCAATTCTAATGCCTCTCTTATATGATACAACTTTTTTAAAGATCAATTGGAACCTGTGAATACGTTCGAACCAAAGGAATATGGATTGAACTGCAAGTGCTACTTGTCTTGTCTTCAGAGTGAGATTGTATTTTTATATAATAACAGGTAGGTGCTTTACAATAATCCCTTCATTCATTATGTAAGAAAAGTAATTTCATATTATAATCATATATTCTTATAAAGTATTTGATACATAGAAGTTCCATTTGATCAATATTTTATATAAACAATTTACATTTTTTCTTGGACTGTATTTGTAACACACGATGTTACTGTAGTGATGTTATTTTAACTATGAATACCAATAGAAAATAACACACAATACAGCCATAAAAGTAAATATTTAGCTTCTTCTCACAGTCTTCTTTGAAATAAACTATATATGATATTACATTATAATAGTAGTTTTGTCGAAATATATTAATAATTCACGTACATATTTTATACATACTTCATCTGGTTGTTAAAACTTGATAGAAAAATAGGATATAATATTTAGCTCATTATTATTTAGTGAGACTTCTCTATCTGGTGTGAAGTGTTTACATAAAATATTCTAAAAATGTAGTCGTAATTGCGTTTTGTATAATATATGTGTATTATTGTAGTAGAGCCAACAACACAACTAACCTGCCCCTGACTGCTATAACTTGATTCGGTCAGGTTCAGTACATTTCTTCGTACCATAAATGAACCGAAAGATGCAACAAACTTACATATAATATTTCTACCACAACACGACAATCGGTAAGTTTGTTAAGCATTGAAGCATGGGTTTGGAGTAAAGTTTTATGCACGGACAATTTCAACTTGTTAAAATTAATCTTCATTTTTGGAACATTTTGCCCAATGTAAAAATTATTTCCTTGTATAATGTATTCCTTCACAATAAGCTGCTGAATATATCACCATCACTACATGCCGTAGCTAAGGAGGTGTGTGAAAGTGATTCTGCTTCACATGTACCATGAGTTCATCCTATGTCCCATATGAGGTTGCTCTTCACATTTTACAAGTTAAATGAAGATTATTAAATGGACAACAAAGGAAGGAAGGAACTGGTTGAGATTTCATGTAAAGTTGGTAATAAATGTTCCATCCACAACTTCTCCTGGAAAGAAGAACAAAGTCTCTGGAACAGGCTTGGAGGGATGTAAATTACACAATTTGGTTATTTGATTGCTTTGGAATTTGCGCCGGAGCTACCCAGTTGCGCAAGAGAGAAGGCTTTACTTAGGTTATTATTAATTTGTTTATTTGTATATGTATTTATGTTTATAGTCCCATTTGAGCAGCGAAGCTATATGAGAACTGAATTTAAAGTTTAAAGCTGAATCAAAACAAACACAATGCGTTCAAATTCGTCAAGGATCGCCATCGGAAATCAATCCCAGAACAACGTACGCTAAATACACGTACGCTCACCACTGTACCAACGGGAATAACAAACAATTATTGCTTATAATAATAGTAGTGTGTTCGTAAAATTACAATTTATATTTAATTTTCTATTTTTATGCTCTTAAGATAAAGGCGGGTGGCTAATGAAAGTGAAAATACATTTTAATTACTCTCTCACCAGAAATTGTTCAAATGTAATAAACGAGTAATTCCTAGTCACTGTACAAACGGTAAGGGCTAAAAAAAGCTAATATTCTTGAATTATTTATAAATGTTTTCTAATACAAATCTGCCTCGTACATAATAAGATTTTTTATATGCATGTATGAAATAACTTCAAATGTTAAAGTAAAGTACAATGCAAGAAATGTCTTCGGTGTTATCTTTTGTAGAACATGAGTTTATTCATTTTCATTCTCTACTTACAAGTTTTGTATCATATACACACAACAACAAAAAAAGAAAGTTTAGAAAAGTAACTTCGCTAACCTAACATAAGTGTGAGCTAATATAAGCGTAAGTTTACAGAAAATGAAATGAAATGAAAGCTTTGTTTTACGTCCCATGATAATGCCGATTAGGCAAAAGAAAGGGGTGATGATGAGTAATAAATGAAGTGGTGGAATTGAGAAAGTGGTAGGAAACGGGAGAACCCCATGAAAACCCACACACACGGTGTTTGTCTACCACAGAGTTCACTTGGCGGGGTTGATATCGAACCCGGGATCCCAAGCAACAGAGGTGAACGCTCTAGCACTGAGCCACCGCGGCCCCGGTAAGTTTGCATTAATGTTAAAGTAAAGAACGAAGTAATTACCTTCTAAGTGTTCAATGGCACTTCTTGCGGAAGTATCAAAGTAACACCTAATAGCTCAAAGAAAGGAAACTGTTGAAAATAGTGGTACAGGTAGGCAGTATGTGATGTATGAGGTATCGGTTAAATTCAATTTGTAAAGATGGATAGATTTGTAGAAGCTAAGCGTCTATAGAAAATAAATTCCATCAACGAAAAATTTTAAAGATTAAAGGTTGTTAAAATGGGAATTGATGGCTTATGGCAAAACAAACTCGTGTATATGGTGAAGTATTTAAGGGAATTTCGCGTTGAGTTGAGGTGAGTTGAGCTTAATGTCCCGTTCAGCAGCGAGGTCATATGAAACGTGAACCTACTGATTAATGTGGAATCCTAACCACATGAGCTTCCAGGAATCGAAACCGGGTGTCCCATGATAAAAGCGCGTACGCTAACTGCTTTGCCACGAAGGAACATAAAAGGAATTTCAAAAATAAATAAAAGCAATAAGTATGAACAAGTGACTATTGATGTGTTTTATAAATTTGCGTTTGCTTTTACCTCTAAAGTTAAGACTAGCGGTAATGTTGCAAAAACATTTCAATCAGTTTTAAAAATAAGCATCCAAAAAAATTCATATAGATAAATCAAAAGAATTTTATAACAAACATTTTAACGAATTGATGAAAAATTGTAACATTAATCATTACCAAACATACAGTGCTAAAAACCCTTTTATCATAGAACGTTCAAACAGAATTCTTAAAACGTTCAAGGAATGTACTATTCAAGGAAAACATAAATGGTTAGATATATTACAAGAATTGCTCAATGTGTATATTTATAAACTCATAGAAAAATGTGTGCCGAACACTTATAAATTAATAAGAAATATGATCAATTATTGCTGGAAATAGTGTATGAAAAATATAGACGTGTTAAACCAAAATATGAAATAGAGATTATGTTCACGTAATCAAAATATCTCTTTGAGAGAGCATATGCACCTAAATGGTTAACAGAAGGGCTTCTTATTAGTAAGGTTATGCCTTTCAAATCCATAATCCAATTCAAAAAGTGTAAGTAAAAAAGTATAAGTAAAAACGAATATTTTATGAACAAACTCATTAAAAACTAAACACATCAATGATTATCTTGTGGTAAAAATATTTAAAAAGGCAGGCAATATAGTGCATGTTACGTAATTCGAATTTCTGATTCACGTAATAGTTGGATATAGGAAAGTAATGTAGTGCTGTATTTAATATGTTTATCATTTATGTATATTTGCAACAAATATTATTAAATGAGCCCCTTCGTGACTAAATGGTTGGCGTACTCGGCTTTGGTGTTGGAGACCAGAGTTGCATTCCCGGCGTGTTCAGATTTCACGTTAATCAGTAGGTCCCGTCCCATATACTCTAGCTACTGAATATGTCGTTAAACTCAAAATCAACTAAACTCAATATTATTACAAATAATAGGATTTGTATTCATTAGAATTTCGAGAATATTTAAAAATAAAATATAAATATAAGAAAAATTAAATAAAAACAAACAATCAAAATAGAAATTATTCATACCAATACTTAATCAATCAGAAAACACCCATATCAATACTTACAAATTATTGTATTGCCACTACTTTTAAAAAAAAACCTTTATTGGATCTGTAAAAATATGATGATGACGAGATAAAAGCACGAAGTAACAAAGGTGAACACACTCTTAAATAACAAGAAAAGAAAGAAGTGTTAGAAAGTTTCCAATACTTGAGTTCATAAGAAGTGTTGATTAGAAAGGATTAATCCAATTGTACAATTTACATTTTCATGACTCAGAAAATCAACTGAACAAATCATTCTGGTTGTCATAAATTATCAGAAAACTTTATTAGATGATTTCAAAACAAACTGAATTGGACAAGATTTGATAAAAAAACATTATCAGAACATTTCATAAGGGGAATAAAAAGGATGAAATCGAATGGAGAGAAATTTCAACGAAACAAACATTATCTGCAAATTTTATAAGAGAATTGAAGAAATTGAAATAGAGTGAAATTTAAATAAAAACATAAAGTTAACAAGACCTTAATAATGAAAAGGATAAAGACGAAAAATGCTTCTTATATTTATTGTATAGGGCCTTATACTCTGCAAATCTTCATGCTGAACGAGTTCATAAAAACGATAAAGAACTTAAAAGTTAGAAGATGAAATAAATGGTACTGGTTTTCCTGTCAAAACATACAATATTCTAAAAATTAAGAAAAATAAATCATATATCCATTACTGTATATATAAATGACAAATATACTATATATATATATATATATATATATATATATATATATATGTGTGTGTGTGTGTGTGTGTGTGTGTGTGTGTATTACATCATACGCAAAACAAAGGAGACATCCATGTTAATTTAACATATATTGAAGAGGACACTAAATTTCATTACTCATTATAAATTTCATCAGATTAATTTCCTCTCAACTAGGTAAACATGCGTGGAAAATATCTGTGTGATACTATTTGTTATAATTTCACTAACTAAATACGTACATTAGATAAACATAAGAAAGATGACTCATCGATCGTGTCAATAAAAATTGAAATGTCAGAAAACCTATGTATGTTAAATTTCAGTACTATCAATACCTAAGTTTACTGTGAAAATGTCGATTGTGATTAATGCTTATTGAGACGGTTGTGGGTAACCTGCGTATGTTGTTATTATGTTCTAAAAAGCGATGTAAGTAAAACGAATTTTGTTATATATAAATTGTGCTAAAATATACAATGTTAACGAAAGAAGCCAAAGAATCTTCAATCACAGGTAAAGAAAATAGTGAATTATTTTCAACAGATAAACAAAGGAAACGGTTGAATAAATCTACATGTTGTTCTTATTGTAATGAAAAACAAACTTACAAAATTATACATTTAAACACCATGTTAAATGAACATGAGATTTTGTAGCTCCTTTCTGCAATAATTATAAATTTAAAGTCAACTCCCAAAGTTGTTCAATAGAGCTGGCCGATTTTCAAACTTTTTCCGAAACTCGGTTCAGCGAAGCGGTTAAAGGGTGACTTTTAGCGGCCAAAGTATACTATATTTTTTTTTCAGAATTTTTCGACAAGTCCTTCATGTGTCGCATCGTATTTTTATGAAGAAAGTATGCAGCATACAGTACACGGTACCATATTTCAGGCTTTTTACTATGTAAAAGGCATATATTCTTCTTTTTAAAAAAATCAACATTAGGGACGATACGTAATTTGCTTTCCCACAGCCCACTTATGTGCAGTTCTTCGTTTAAATGGCCAAATTTCAACGATTAAAGCAAGAACAACGCGGTTTTTATATCTATATATAAAATATGATTTTTAAAGTCTAAGAGTAAATTTGTTGCTGTAATGCAACTCATTATAAACATTCTCGATCATTTACTCTTTGAACAAAATATCCCGGAACTCACAACGAGAAAGTGACTGAATTTCGAATTTCGCCCTCCCTCCTTGTTTATTTTTCTGCCACGGCCTTATGGTGTCCACAATAACTTGCTTTGTTTTTCTAGATGGCATAGTCTTTTTTCTCGATTCAAATGTTTTCATTTCCTTTGTTTGAGAGCAAAGAACAACGTATGAATTTGTTTCAACTTTCCAGGCCACACACGTTATTGAGAACCTTGCGTCACCAAACGCACCATCCGCTCTACTACTTGGGTATGGCACTGAAACGCATTTATTTCTTTTCCAGGCAGTTGCACTAATATCTAGTGCAGCTCTTCAAGGTGCAAGTGTCATTTCAACGGAGTCCAAAGACCTTATTGATAAACATAAGGTCAGGAGGGAAAAGACAATTCAGTGTAGCTGCTCAAGAAAATGAAGACATAGCCAGAAAATTTGTTAGAGGAGTCTTCCCGATTGAAGAAAAACGACCCTAACGCAACCGAAAAAGAAAAAACATTGCATTGACAGCAAATCGTAGAACATTTGACATAGTAGGAGAACCAACTTCAACATATGTGTACCACATCGTGTGGAAGTCTAGTAATAGAGATGACATCCCCGAGTCCGTGGACGAATTTCTGGATGGGAACGGAACTGCTCTGTGAACGTTGGTAGCAGCTGGCTGTGACGGTAAACCAATGAACACGATAAGATTTAACGGTGGTCTATCTTGTTCGACAAAAAGAATAAATCGAGAACTTCAAAGGATCGTTTGTCCTCTTCACGCAAATGATCAATAGCTTCCTCATTTAATACGACACCTCGAGGAGCGAACATCGAATCCAAACACACTTTCTGGACACATCGGAAGAAAACTCGACAAGTGCGAGGAAGCGCGCTTGTTAAAATACCAAGGAATAAATCTTGAGTGATTGGATGAATTCGCAAAAATTGAAGAGTTTTGTGTGCAACAATAATATTTACTGGCAATCTGCAGACCAATATAGCGATATTTGAGCCACATCGTGTCGAAGTCTAGTAATGGAGAGGACATCGCCGTGTCCGTGGACGAATTTTTTGGATTGGAATGAACTGATCTGTCAACGTTGGTAGCAGCTGGTTGTGACGGTACACCAATCAACACGGGAAGATTTAACGACACTCTACCTTATTTGAGAAAAAATAAATAAAGAACTTCAAATCATTGGTTGCCTTCTTCACGCAAATTAACTACCTCTTCGTAACTTAATAAGACATCTCGACGGGGGAACATAGGGTCCAAAAATACTTTCGGGACTCATCGGAAAAAAACTCGACAACTGCGAGGAAGTGCGTTTGGTAAAATACCAAGGAAATAGTCTTGATTGTTTGGATGAATTCGCAAAAGTTGAAAACTTCAGTGTGGACCAACAATATTTACTAGCAATGTGCAGAGCAATTAATTCTGGATACTGTTCTTCAAACTTGGCAGACAAGAAACCCGGTCCAGTTATCCAGTCACGTTGGCTCACCACGGCATCTTGCATTCTTCGTTTGTTCATTAGAACTGAGAGACCTTGCGAGGCATTGGTGTGTTTTGTACAATACATCTTTATGATGTACGCCCGCGTCTGGTTTGCTATCAAGAAAAGCCATCGTGTAGTACCGCTGCAGTTATGGAAGTAGGGACGACTAGCTCAATTTCTACCTACGGAACCTAAGCAGATAGAATTCCATGTATTGCAGACGAATGGTTTCTTCGCGCACCCGACAAATTGCTTCTTCGGATAATATTGCATATTAGCCCGAAAATTCGTACACTTGGCTGCAGGAGAATTAAGAGAGCCCCCACATAAGAAATAAAAAAATCAATCCAAGAATTCAGTTCCAAAAATAAATTTTTACGCGGATGGTTACTATAACATGGCGCAGTAGGTCTAGATGGCAGTGTCGCCAACAGAATCTCCACTCAAAAAGTGCTCTCCAACGACGAGATTGAAGAAAATATTAAGTTAGCTACATTACTCGGAGAAGAAATAATTGTGTTTCCGTGCCATATCCAAGACGTTCACCGAATGGTTCTCAATCTGTGTCTGGTCTAGAAAGTCTCGACCGATTCATACGATTTCCCTTGCTTTCTCACAAGGAAATGTCAACATTTGGATTGGGAAAAGTCTATGCCATCTAGGAAAATAGAGCAAGTAAATGACGACAAAAATGGCCACGGCAGAAAATTAAACATTGCGGGAGGGCGGAACTCTAAGTGCAATCAACCCCTCGTGGTGAGTTCTGGGTTATTTTGGCCTAAGAATAGATGATCGGGAATGATTATAATGATTTGCATTACAACAAAAAATAAATTCTACTATTAAGCTAAAAATAATAAATCAATTTTTAAACATACGAGGGTTGGAACTCCAATAGTGGCAACACTGCAGTGGAGACACTATGCAATGAAATGTACTAGTGGCGCTGATAGCGCACGTTGTTAACATACCCACCTAACCTCCGAGCAAATTGAATCGCCCGTCCCACGTCATCGGCAGGCGCACACGCGAGGGAAGCACAGTCACTTGTGAGCGAGCGGTCTAACGTAAAGGTGTCACTATGTTTTCGAAACAGGAACAACGAAGTTGGATCAAGATTGAATGTACTAGAGGTCGTACAACACGACAGTGTCATCAAGGGCTTTAAGAGGCGTCTGGGCATTGGCGGTCTGCCCTGGAGGAACGTAATGCGTTAGGATAACACCATCCAGTCAGTAGTATTGGGGTTACTCTGCCTAACTGTGGACTTTGACCCCGACCTTTATGACGTCATAGGTCAAAGGTCAATGACCTTGGCCCGGGGTCAATGACCTAGGGGTACTTAGAACCACCCCCTCTAAATTTTGGCAGGGGTACCTTGGCCCACCCCCTAAATTTTGGCAGGGGTACATAGGACCACCCCCTTAAATTTTGGAAATTGCCAAATCTAAAAATTTGGTATGGTAGCCTAGGACCACAGTATGTACCTCTATCAGTATTGGGGGTCTATGTCGTTCCCTTTCATGGGTAAAAAATTGCCAAAAATTCAAATTTCGGGGGTTTTTGACCTAATTTATCCCCTTTGATGAGGTGTTATTACCCTATATGGTTATATAGGAGTTTACAGAGGTCCATTACCTTTCATAAGACATGGGTATATTAATGCACCCCTTGAAAAATTTGGGAGGGGTACCTTGGCCCACCACTTAAATTTTGGAAATTGCCCAATTTAAACATTTGGTATTATAGTACAGGACCCTAATATGTATTATGATAAATTTGGGTGGTCCACCTCATTTCCTTCTAGGGGTACAAAATTGCCAAAAATATAAACGTAAGCAGTACGTTATACCACGTGTTTGGTTTTTGGTCGATTTTATCCCCTTTGATGAGGTGTTATTATCCTATATAGTTATATGGTCATGTATAGGGGTCCATTCCCTTTCATAAGATATGGGTATATTTATGCACGCCTTTAAAAATTTGGGAGGGGTACCTTGGCCCACCCCTTAAATTTTGGAAATTGCCCAATTTCAACATTTGGTATTATAGTACTGGACCCTAACATGTATTATGATAAATTTGGGTGGTCCACCTCGTTCCTTTTTAGGGGTACAAAATTGCCAAAATTTTAGTACAACCACGTGTTTGGTATTTGGTACATCTTATCCCCCTTTGATGAGGTCCTATTACCTTATATGGTTATATGGTAATGTATAGGGGTCCATTATCTATCATAAGACATGGGTACATTGGTGCACCCCGGGAGGGGTACCTTCGCCCACCCCTTAAATTTTGAAAAATGCCCAATTTAAACATTTGGTATTATAGTACAGGACCTCAATATGTATCATGATAAATTTGGATGGTCCACATCGTTCCCTTTTAGGGGTACAAAATTGCCAAAATATAAACGTTGTACCACGTGTTTGGTTTTTGGTCCATTTTATCCCCTTTGATGAGATTCTATGATTACAGGGGTCCATTTCCTATCATAAGACATGGGTATATTGTTGCACCCTTCTTAAATTTTGGCAATGGGGGTCCACTGAAATTGTCCAATTGAAGCATAGTACAGGACCTCAATATGTTTCGGTGGTCCTATTGTCAAATTTTTAAGTACAACCACGTGTTCGGTTACTGACTCAATTTATCCTATTTGATAAGGTTAAAAGGTATGGACGGGTATCCACTTTCAATTTGGTAGGACCCTTCGGGTGTAGTACGGTCACGTGATCAATGATTTGGTTTTGATGCGCGACGAGGTCCCTGGTCAATGTTCTCTAGGAATTAGGTGGAAACTTTGCCCAGGGTTCTCGTCTTATATCGCACAGTTCTTTAGGAAAATCTGATAACGTTATATGTGGAATGGACAATAAAAACACATAAATTGGCATAAATTGTATTTTATTCATTTTTCTGGTTTCTTCTTTTTCTTTCTTGTTACACTAAGGTATTGGCAATGTTTGTATATTAATGGGGGGTTTCTTCATTAGACCGCCTCCTCTTCTTGATTGTAATGATTTGTTTCCATGTTTTGCAGCATAGCGCCCGTTTGCAAAGCTTCGTATTGTGAATTCTGTAAAAAGGAACGAGGAAAAAGATGATTAGTATAGAAATAGATGATGATAAAACAAATACACTTACAATGATAAATATGATAAAATTACCTGGAATGTATATTGCAGCAGGCTACGATCATTAACCGTGGGTACTGTTGTGAACAAATATTGAATTCCACGCAGAGATTTTCCTTGGGCTTTACAGCACAAATAAAAATAAGCATAATAGCCACATACGGATGAACCAAGACTTTGCATTTGGCTATTATTATATTTATAGTACATACAATGAAGTTTTAAGAATGCAACATGTTGTGGTACATAAGGAGGAAGGCCATAGCTGCCACAATATTCTCCAACACCGCGATTATCAATATAAATTGCAATCCAATGACTTCCTAGTTTTGTAGATGGATCTGTATTTACAATGATTGCCAGAGGAAGAGAAATCCGTGAGGGCAACTCATCGCTTGCAAATACCCCAGTAAAATGATTTCTGAACAATGGACTACCGTTTAAAGCACTAGCTAATTGTAATGTATTCAACATCGTGAATGGAAATGATACATAACGTATACGTACCTTGTAATTTAAAAGTCCAGAATAATGTTGCGCTGGTGGTCTATCTCTAGGAGTGAAGAAAACTCCCCATACACAATACAGTTTGCAGGTGCTGCTAATTTCTCTTGGAAATGAACTTCCAATCGGATGGCTCCATGTCGTTGTAAATTCCAATAGTGACAATCTCCAGCAGAAGAATCGGGAGTTAGGTCAAATACAAACAGTGTATATCCCTTCTTGTAGTCGGCTCTTGAAATTGTATTTCCAGTATTGGTAAAATGTATGCCAGAGCCTGAGAACAATGTGTGGTACGATGAGATGTAGAGATTTTCTTCAAAGTTGGGTTACAATGGTTTTGAAGGTACAGCTTTTCCATCCACGTACAATGTAAAGAAATTAATGTTTAGATGTTGAAATTCAAATGGATTGCTGGTAATAGTTCCACTGGATGCTTCATTTGATGTAAATCCTACAATAATACGATTTGGCAATGTTCCCATAAACAGGTTATCAATAGTTTTGGATTGTATATCCTTCGGGATGGTAAATGATTTCATTTGAACCCTTGTCACAGGATACTTTGCCGGTGTAGATTGTAAAATTTTAATGTGTGCCAATTTGACACTAGGGCTGATGCTGACTTTTTTCACCTGCAACGATGCATCTAGAATATTGATTTTTGCATTGACACCACTTTCACCGGCCATGAGACAAAAGTTTGGTTTTGCAGGAATAAGTTTCACACGTAATTCCACTACATGAATTAAAAATTTATCTTGATTAAAAATGTCACAATGAAGATGTCCAATCATATCGAATTTCATACTTTGTTTTGTCAGTTCATAGCGTTGTTGAAATCCTTTGTTCTCACTTGTGGTTGCGTTCATATGACCAGCCGTATCTTGAAACCACATTGCTGTTTGTAAATGTGTATTTTTAGCTCCATCACTATAATTGAGCAGTTTTTCCATGTACGAACAATATGGATGATTATGTGACGGAAATGAAATCAGTTTATTGTTCAAGTAGATTTGTACTTCACTAAACATAGCATTTAGAAAATCATTGACAGGTGCAATTGCTTTATCCGTATTGGTGAAGGAGGAACCATCTGGTTTCACAATTTGTGCTTGGATGTATAATAAGGTTTGTGGCAAATCAATGTATTCATCACTGCTACCACTCACTACAAATTCTATTGGTGAATTTTCAGCTATTGAACTAATTGGTTTGTAGCCAATAATACGATTGTCCAGAACACTGGTTTGCGTGGGTAACGTTGAAAAAATGTCCAATTCACTTTTTACACATTCACAGGATTGATGATGTAAGAAAGCCATCGTTGAATTAATCAAAAATATCTGGTGACGATGCCAATGATTTCTTCTTCTTCTTATGTGATAATTTACGTCTCTTCGTAGGATTGATGATGTTGTTGATCGTTGGAAGGTCAACCTCAAACTGAGAGCAGTCATCCCATTTTCGTTTATGATATCCACTTCCCAGCATAGTTTTCAACTTATTTTTAGCTTTTTCTTGTAAATTTGATTTTGCCTCTTTCATACGTTGATGAAACGATTCTTCCAGCGGTTGATTCGAGATCACCACATCATTAATCACATTGGCACCTGATTTTAATAATTCTTTTCCCACAGTTTTAGCGCCTTGCTTCACAAGTGGTAACACTGAACGAAATAAGCCACCAAGGAAACTTCCAATGCCATGTCCTGCTTGATAGGGACTTCCCACATAGACGTTGCCGATACCGGACAACGCTTGTTTTTGGTAGTATTGCAAATACGGATCAGTCATGACGACGACGACGGAAATGTAGTTTTGTACACACCGTTCCAAAGGTGAATGGCATACGATGACCTGTGTTGTCCCTTATATCGATTTGTATTTGCTCAAAATTCATTTTTTCCACCGGAACATAATGTGCAGGATTAAAGATTTGTACTGCATGACTTCCAAAAGTATGATTCACAGGATCCATGTTGACAATTCGTAGCAAGGGTACCATTGTATCTCCAACAATGACAGATTCAATAATGTCACAATAGACGTACATTTGTGATGGTAAGCCTAATCGTACATCCGGTGTATATTGTCCCTTTTCCATATCTTTTAAGTCACTTTTCGGTTCAAATCCAAGCATTAAACTAACACTTGGTGAGGTTTGTACAGAAGTATGGATTTCCTTTTTGGGATGTCTTATGAGGCATATATTATTAGTTGCGTCATGAGATATAAATAAATTGGTTTCTTTATGATGTATATTAATTGCATGAATAAGATCCCGTATATTGTTATAATAGCGTACAGGGATCGTTACAAACTTCCATGGTTCTTGATCATTACTACTTGATGATTTGTAATATATTTTATTGTTTTTACTGTTAATGTTCAGCAAAGAATGTGGATAATGAATCTCTACAATTGCCACATCCCATTTCTGGCGAAACTCTACACGTCGTTGTAATTTCGTAATATATGAAGTCAATGTATTTTCTGGAAAATCATCCATGGAACTATTACTGGGAAGTGTAACGTAAAAATCTTGATCAGGTTCCATTTTTCTTCTTCAATGAAGTTGCAGGGATCCATGAATTGAATGAGGAAGGATATCCTTTCCACTGGACGAGATACTCCTTTCTGCGACCTTTTGTTATTGTACGTAATATTTTATCGATGAGGAACGTCGAAGGGAGCGGTACTGGTTGTAATTCTTCTCTGTAGAAAACACCATCGATGAGTTGATGATTTAAATCCTCTAGTCGATACACTGGTGGGTTTCTTGGTACAATGGCTTTTACTCTGAATATTTCCCAAGTCCAGTTCTCGAGGTAACCCTTGTCAAAGATACGTTTTGTTTTACTTATACGAACAGTATCACCAACAGATAAATCCGTATCTTGTTTTGAACGTTGTAGCTTTTTGTCGTATAAGTTATGCCACACCTCCAGTAAATTGTCCTGAGAAACGTTTGCAGGTGCCATTTTAATACTGGAATGCCGACTTTCATTGTATGCTTTTACAAGTAAAGGCAATACTTTGATGTAATTGTATGTTTGATATTTGGTAAAGTATTTCCACATACGATGTTTCAATGTCTGATTAAATCTTTCTGTGATGCTGGCTTTAATATCTGGATCCTTTGTTGTAACATGTTGCACGTTGTGTTTCCTGAGAAACTTTTGTACTGTCTTGTTGGTAAATTCAGTTCCTTGATCACTACGTAGCACAATTGGTTTCCTGTCCTGGAAAATCATTTCAAATGCATTCACTATATCCTCGGCACTTTTTGATTTTAGTGGTACAGCCCATCCGTACCGACTAAACACATTAATCACTGTAAGAATATAGCGGTAATTGTCATTATAGTTTTGAAGTGATTGTAAATCATTTAAATCACATTCCCATTGATCATCAATATTGTTAACAAGATAAAAATCTCTACGGAAACGACGACGTACAGGACGATGTAACGTGTAGGTAGGTTGTTTGTTTAATCAAAGTTTTATTTTGGCTAGAGGTATAGATTTTCCTTTGGCTTGCCATAATTTCTTTGCAGTAGAAAATGATGCAGGATGTGCAGGATTGTAATAAATGGATTTCAACTTTTTGTTCATGGTTTGTACGTTGACCATTGTGGAATGATACGTTTTCTTTTTGGTCGGACTTCTAAAACATCATCATCATCTTCTTCTTCTTCTTCTTCTCCGGAAGAAAATAATTCAGGTGCCGGTTTTGGTGGTGCAGATCCTTCAGATGCTGTTGTACTATTATGCTTGATAATATAGTTTAATCTTAGTGGATTACCAATCAATTCTTGAGGTGTGTTTGACGATGCAAGGTAGTTGCAAAACAATTCCCAGCCTTGAGGATTAGAATGTTTCCTCGGTCGAGTCACATCGCACATTAAATCTACAATATTGGATCCATGTAGTTTATTATCATTGATGTACACTGTTCCTTTATGATCCCACGTAATTGCGTCATCTTGTTTTAAACGACGGAATAGTAGTTCGGCTTTCTTACGATACATTTGTGGTATTGCGGCTAAAATTTATTGTTTCGTGCTATCGTCAACATTCGGGACGCCACTATCAGGTTTCATTGATGTAATTGTAAGTGGTATTGGTTCTTCTTGTTTACGTATCACATAAAGATATTTCTGTAATATTCTATTGTACTGATTCCATTTTTCTTCATCACTTGGATACGATGTATTCAATATAGATTGCATTTCACGATCGAAATTAGATTCTCGATTTTCACTCACACGGGATGATGATGCATGCATTCGTTGAAGCATTTCTGGTGGCACTAAAACCATCTTCTTGCTATGTTCCATGAAGTTTATTGTTTAAACAAAATACTGGATAACACACTTCCTACAATAGGTGCAAGTAATGCAGGTAAGAATCCTCCTTGTTATACGGCTAAATGTTTCTTCTTTTTATCCAATGATTTTGTATTGTCTACGAGATAGCGGAGCGTTTTCTTGTAACGCTTTAATCTTGTCTTCTGCGCACTTGTCAGTGGAACATTGCCTTTTAAGACATTATAACAACATTCACAAATACTATGAATTAATGAAGCGTCTGCATTGGCAATAATAGCTTTATGCAATCTTGGTTTAGCTTTGTGCAGAGCACGTAGCAGATCAGCGTGTTTCACTGTAGGAGACATCGTGACAGACTAAGTCATTCTTTTCACATGCACAATAATTTAAACATGTTTTGTTGGTACGTAAACATAATGATGCAAATCGTCGGGAAAAATATTTGTACGAAATCGCATTTCATCGGGTGTACCTTGTTTAAGATCCATCAGTAAATAACCATGTGGATTTCTTGTTGCGTCTGCATAACTTTCTTGTAGAAACAGTGGATGCTCAGGCATGATTTGATAACTCATATGCTTGATTTGTGACTTGTCACGTGGATTTTTAAACAACACCAAATACGAACAATTTAAACTCATATTTCTATTTGCTTTACTTTGATGAAATACATTTTGTGTTATAAAAATCACACTAATATTTCGATGATGTGATCCTTTTGTGAACATATCAACAGTATCACTATTCACTTCTCGCATATGGTCATCAATAATAATCAAATGTGGTCCATCTTCAGGCTGAAAATCTTTCATTCGTGGAAGTCCTTCGTGAAATTCTACTGGAACCGGCATTGTTGCATACACGTCTTGCCATTCTGCATAATACCAGTATATCTTACGAAATTTTGCATTGATCATGGTTGGGAGACGTGACAGTAATCGCTTCACAAAATACGTTTTTCCACACCCACTAGGCCCTGCGAGAATACAGGTAAATGGATGTTTCCACTGTGTATCCATGATGAACACTAACACCTTGTTTCAAAAATGATGCGTATTTAAAGCGAGTACAATTTTTTTTGTTTTAGTTTGTAAATTGTTGCACTCACTGGTGTGAAAAGGAAAAATCCGTTCATCTGTTTATTGAATAGTTGAAAACCGTTTATTTGTTAATCGAATAGTTGAAAACCGTTTATTTCTTAATCGAATAGTTAAAAACCGGATAAAATTTAACGGTTAACCGTGAAAGTTGATCATTGTTTGATTTAATTCTAATTGAAAATTTTTCGTTTGAAATTTGTTTTGAAATTTTCGTTTCAAAAATTTTGTTTGAAAATTTTTTGTTTCAAAATTTTTGTTTCAAATTTTTAGTTTGAAAATTTTTTCGTTTCAAAAAAATATTGCTTCAAACTTTTTTTGTTTTCAAAATTCTTTAGTTTGAAAAAAAAATTTCGTTTCAAAATTTTTGGTTGAAAATTTTTCGTTTCAAAACTTTTGTTTGAAAACTTTTAGTTTGAATTTTTTTTGTTTGAAAATTTTTGAAAATTTTTAGTTTCAAATTTTTGTTTTGAAAATTTTTTAGTTTCAAGATTTTCGTTTAAAAGTTTTCGTTTCAATTTTTGTTTTGAAAAACTTTGGTTTGATTTTTTTAGTTTGAAATTTGAAAAAAAAAATTTAAATGCCATGAATCTTTCCTATCAAAGTTTCCACCTAATTCCTAGAGAACATTGACCAGGGACCTCTTCGCGCATCAAAACCAAATTATCGATCACGTGACCGTACTACACCCGAGGGGTTATACCAAATTGAAAGGGGATACCCGTCCATACCTTATCAAATAGGATACATTGAGTCAATAACCAAACACGTGGTTGTACTAAAAAATTTGGCAATAGGACCACCGAAACATATTGAAGTCCTGTACTATGCTTAAATTGGACAATTTCAGTGTACCCCTTGCCAAATTTTAAGAAGGGTGCAACAATATACCCATGTCTTATGATAGGAAATAGATCCCTGTAATCATATAAGGTAATAGGATCTCATCCAAGGGGATAAAATGGACCAAAAAACCAAACACGTGGTACAACATATTTCTTACCTTTATATTTTTGGCAATTTTGTATCCCTAAAAGGGAACGAGGTGGACCATCCAAATTTATCATGATACATATTGAGGTCCTGTACTATAATACCAAATGTTTAAATTGGACAATTTCCAAAATTTAAGGGGTGGCCCACGGTACTCCTCCCAAAATTTTAAATGGGTGCACCAATGTACCCATATCTTATGAGAGGTAATGGACCCCTATACATGACCATATAACTATATAAGGTAATAGGACCTCATCAAAGGGGGATAAAATGGACCAAAAACCAAACACGTGGTACAACGTATTGCTTACGTTTATATTTTTGGCAATTTTGTACCCCTAAAAGGGAACGAGGTGGACCACCCAAATTTATTATAATACATATTAATGTCCTATACTATAATACCAAATGTTTAAATTGGGCAATTTCCAAAATTTAAGAGGTGGGCCAAGGTACCCCTCCCAAATTTTTCAAGGGTTGCATTAATATACCCATGTCTTATGATATGTAATGGACCTCTGTATACGTCCATATAACCATATAGGGCAATAATACCTCATCAAAGGGGATAAATTAGGTCAAAAACCCCCGAAATTTGACTTTTGGCAATTTTTTACCCATGAAAGGGAACGACATAGACCCCCAATACTGATAGAGGTACACACTATGGTCCTAGGCTACCACAAGAAATTTTTAGATTTGGCGATTTCCAAAATTTAAGGGGGATGGTCCTATGTACCCCTGCCAAAATTTAGGGTGTGGGCCAAGGTACCCCTACCAAAATTTAGAGGGGGTGGTCCTAAGTACCCCTAGGTCATTGACACCGGGCCAAGGTCATTGACCTTTGACCTATGACGTCACAAAGGTCGGGGTCAAAGTCCAAAGTTAGGCAGAGTAACCCCAATACTACTCAGTCGTACACGAGAATCATCATAACTTTCACCACACTGGGGCTCTGTCGCACTTTCGACTTTCGCGGCGACCCATAATGACGCCATTCGTTGGATTGGCATTTCAGTGTTGGCTCGTAAGATCTGGCCCACGTCTCATCCAGTGTTACGATACGGCGTAAGAAAGCCTCGCCTTCGCGCTCATAGCGCTCGAAATGCGTCTGAGCAGCGTCGTAATCCATTTCTGTATTTCCGTCAATTCATGCGGAACCCATCTTGACGCTAGGACGACCTGCCCGATGCATGTCTGCCACAGTTTGCCAACCTTCGTTGAAGGCTTTTACCCACCGTGCTACTGTTCTGTACGGCAATGCCGATTCCCCAACGCCTCTTGAAGCCCTTGATGACACTGTCGTGCTGTACGACCTCTGGCACATTCAATCTTGATGCAACTCCGTTGTTCCTGTTTCGAGAACATAGTGACACCTTTACGTTCGACTGCTCGCTCACAAGTGGCTGTGCCTCCCTTGCTTGTGCGCCTGCCGGTGAAGTGGGACGGGCGATTCAATTTGCTCGGAAGTTAGGTAGGTATGTCAACAACGTGCGCTATCAGCGCCACTAGTACATTTCATTGCATAGTGTCTCCACAGCAGTGATGCCACTATTTAAGTTCCAACCCTCGTACATTAATCCAAGGTGTTAAGAAGAAAGGTCGTAACCCTCAAAAATTGAAAATGTGAACTTTATCTTATTCATCTCACTGTAGGTCAAGCCATAGGGGAAGAAATGTTGCAAGCTTGTGAGTACTATTAAGGCAAATAAACCACTTTTTATACTTATGCCTTGCAAGTATGTAAATGGAAGTTAGAGGTTTTTTGCTCTCCTCATAAAAGTTGGAAATGAGTCTTACGACGTTTTACTTAACACCTTCGATATATAGAAAGTTTAACATTTTTAACTTAATTGTAGAAATTTGACCAATTTAAACGAAGAGTTGCACATAAGTAGGCTTTGGGAAAATGAATTACGTGCAGTTCAAGCTGCCCCTAAGATTAAATTTCAAAGAAACGAGAATGTATTTATTTTACACAGCCAAAAACCTGAAATATGGTTATGTCTACTGCATGTTGCATATTTTATTTTCATAAAACTTCGATGCGGCAACATGGAGGTGTTGACTAAAAATTCTGAAAAAGTCTGGTATACTTTGCCCGCTAAAAGACACCTTTTAATCGCTTCGTAAAACCGATTTTCGAAAAATTGATGATCGGCACACCCTATTGTTCAAGTCATAGTTCTTAACTTGACAAGTTTCAAACCTACTTGTTTACAAAGAACTCGGATGTGACAAGCAAAAGGTAGACTAAGTTACTAATAATGAAGAACGATATAGTTATCATTGAGTAAAACTGTAACAACTATCAAATTAACATTTATAGATTAATTTAGATGTGCACTTTGTTTAGACAAGTTATCATCAAACTAAAGAACAGAACAAATTTTTCATAAACGCAATTACCCCGATCAAAACCTACCAAATAATTCGTTCTTGAATGAGCTTAGCCACACAGAAATAAATGACAAAACCATGAATTTCAAGAAAGGTTAATGATAAATATATTATCACTATCTTGGACAATGTTATTTATTTATTGTATTGGACTTGTATTTAAAGAAAATATTTGCTATTATTAGTAGATGTTTTTGAACACTTTAGAAGTACATGTGTGGATGTGTACAGACTTGATCGTATTTGGAGTATGACCGCACTGAGTTTAGCTTGAGATGTAGCGTTAAAAATGAAAAGTAAAAAATTACAATTATTTTCTGATTATGTATGATTCTGATGCTCTAAAAGATACTTAAACGCAAACAATAATTATATGGAAGATAGTTATGTAAATGATGAACATTCTTACTTAATGCACTTACATGCAAACGATCTGTATAAATGGAAAGTAGACAATATATCGCGTATAAATGATTTAAGTACTTATATTAGAGAGAAATAGAAGCAATCAGTTACAGACATATACATGACAATTACAATACTGGTTACATATTAGAAATAGTTCTTGAATATCCAAAAAATGTTATGACCATCGCGAAGGTTATCTCTTACTTCCTAAAAACAAGTGTTTACATAGCTATTAACAAACACATTTATTAATAACTGTATATTTTGAAGAAAGAAATATGATTTATTATCGAAACTTAAAGCAATGTTTTTAACCTTTGACATGAAAATTAAATAAATACGTCGATTAATAGAGTTTAAACGGTTAGATTGGTTAAATAATTATATGGATCTAACCATGAAAACAAAAGTAACAAATAATTTTGAATAAGATTTTTAAAGATGATTATAAACGTATTGCTCGGAAACGCAATGGAAAAGAAAATTGTTAACATCAAATTTATAAGTAGTGAAAATATATATGAGAAGCTCTTAATAAACGCGAATAGAAAGCACAACAGTACATTTAGAAAACTTAGTAGCTATACATATGGACAAGATTAAAATGTTACTTAATTAATCAACCTATGTCTTCATATCGACTTTAAATATGTCAAAATATTTAATGTCTAAGTTCCATTATAATGAGATTAAACAGAAATTATCAAAGCAAAATTGAAATTTGGCATATTATACAGATATGGATATTTATATTTACAATACTCAAACAAGAGGTGGGTACGAAGAGATGAAAAATGTATTAATTACTTCCATCCAGATGATTAACCTCAAAATAATAGATATGAGCTACCTGAAATTAATAATTAAATATTTGGCAAATTGAAAGATGAAAGTAAAGGAACAACTAAAAGAGAGTGTATTGGATAAAGATCAAATGTATTGAATTAAAGTGTAGCAGATCGATCTAAGAGATAAAGATTTTAAACGTACTTTTGAATAAGAAAAATGTTGTATAAAATATAAAGGTATTTAGAAAAGTGTAGTATTTCAGGATCTCGCATTTCATAAACATTAATACTGTTCAATAAAAGTGAATATTATAAGAAGATGAATTTAGTTAGAAATTATAAGCACCATTAATGTGGGGTAGAATTAAATAAACTGGTATTGATTTATATAGATGATAAAATATATGGTATAGGTATCCTTCAGTGGGGTCGTTAAAAGATAGTTGTGAAATAAATGTAATATGTTTGTATTTATAATATAATAGTTTTGTGTGTAAGTTGTTAAATATCATAAAATTATATGCTCTATATGGTACAATCATAATGCTTATACCACATCCAGTATGGAAAATCATGGTTCAAAATAAAAAATTAAGAATTTTGTAAAAGAAAATACTCCAATAATCATATTAATAATTAAAAATTTATTATAATTTCATAATTGAAACTTCCATGCAACATTTGCAAAACTTCCTTATGTAATTTTATAAACCTACAAATTCACAAAAAAATGTAGTTTGCAGGAATTTGTCCTCCTACCACTATCTACTTGGAAGGTATTCTACTGAGAAGGAAAGATATATATATATATGACGAATCGCAGTACACTCAGGAGGGAAAATAAAAAAAATACAAAGTAATCTTCTTCAATTATTCTTGATTTGATATTTTCAATTAATTTCAATCATTTTCTAAGTTGTGTATAGTGACAGTTTCGTCTTCCTTCTCACATACGTTATGAAAGGAAATAGAACATTATACATACAACGAATTATAATATCATTAACATATTTATGACAATTTGGACAACATGATCCAAGCAAGAGAGATTAATCATAAAATGTAGTACTTTTCCGTGAGTCAACTGTACAACAAAAGCGTATTTCAGCGCTCTTTTTTACCGTTTATTTTCTCCTTGTTCTAATGTACGAGGAATTTGGGTTGCATCTCTCCAGTCACTTGTGATAGCAGTAAGAAAACTGGACCCAACATTTGTGAAAAACGAATGAGAATTACTTTACATGAATTAAGCGCAAATAAAGTGCAAGACTAGGAGATATAACATATTTTGTATTACATATAATTTAATTATTATTAAATTGAATTAGTATATGAATGAATAATTCGAAATTAGAATCTATATTTTATTGTAGGACAAAAGAAAATGCAGAACATGGTAGCTACGCACATATGAAATTCATTGCTGAGCAAGGACTCTCAAGTAGACGAATGAAGGTTGTGCGAGGAATTACTGATATTGCTGGTGAGTAGCAAACAGAAAAGTTATTTTCATAAAGTTTCTTTTATCTCAGGAATATTAAAAATATATTATCAGCATGTTGTGTACTCACGTGTTATAAAATATTTTCTCCGTAGAGAAAACGAATCGTGACTATATAAACGTTAGCCTTTGTTACTGGGAACCATAGTTCAATTCTAAAAGGGAAAATCATGTTTCTTTTCGATGTTAAGCTCTAAGTCTACCATTCGTTAAGAAAGCTCCTAACGGTGCAAAATTCGCAATACCTGAAATATTAAGGAAAAAGGAGTGAACGAAATATCTAAAATTTTTAAACCACAAGTTTCAAATCAAAAATCTAAGACTAAGAATTTTCAATTCAAACTTTTCAAGCTGAAACTGCATAGGCATATATGGTACAATTCGTTATTTACCTAGATTCCCATCTTTTAAAAAAAACATAAACGTCGTTTTAAAGAATGAACTTATTTTATCATATCTTTCATTGAAACAAAGGGCAAAATATAAATCTCGTGAAAAGTATGCATGTTTTATAATGACAGATAATGAATATCAGACTTAAATTAGAACACAGTAAAAATGAGGATATATTTCCTTCTACTGGAAAATTGTCCGAATCAAATATCGGAAATGCCATCGCATGTAATTAGATACGGTAAAAATCTATGTATGTGCCAAATTTGATAGTTTTATATACCTATATAACATACAGATATAAACATTATTATATTATTATTATTATTATTATTATTATTATTATTATTATTATTATTATTATTATTATTACTAAAGCTAGGGAGTTTAAATCTCTAGATTTATTTTCCTAACTTGAGATTTTAATGAGATTTTCCACTTTTAACTGATTTTAAACTTTTCCCTCTCAATTCGAATACACATTTTAATAAAATCACGTGATGAAAATCAAGTTGAAGGTAGATATTAATTGTGTCGGAAAAGATATTTTAATTCTTTCTTGTATAGTGAAACTTTCAATGTCTTTATATATTTTAATATAAAAAAAAGCAGCAATCGCTGTTTTTTGCAGGGAGTGAATAACATTTAATTCTCTTTCCGTGGCTGTTCGTGGCACATCTCATGCATTATCGCCAACTTTCCTCCGGCAATCGAAGAATGTGCGCGAGCGTATATTCGACCCACCTTTAACTTGGTTGTGTCTGTTATATATACAAAATACATAAGGTGCTGCAAGAAAACACATTATCAATTACTTTAAATGAAAATTCCATATTGGATTTCGCCACTTTCAAAACAAATTTCTAATAATAAAGTTTGCATGTCTCCTAAAACCGATCTTTGTGTACCATTATTATTTTCAAACGTTGCTCAGATGCTACTCATGTCGCCCAAACCGATTTTTTGTCTAAAATATCATTTTGGCTCTCTACGATTTGAGGCTATATCCTTTTCTAGTACGCTTCTTTTCAGAGAAATCTAGAGTGCCTTCCAGATACGCTTTCTGCTTTTCTCTTACGATTCGGAATTTTTGAAAACGTTGAAATACGTACATATTATGTACGAAGCATACTAAAGAAAGCATATTATGTACCAAGCAACTAACATATTATGTACCAAACATACGCCCAAGTTAAGCAAATCTCAATATTGGATACTCTCTGATTATAGAAAGAGAAATCTGAATAATTAGAAGCTTACGTTTTCTTTCTTAGGAGCAGAGTGCTCCAAAACGGTGAACAACATTGAGCGAAGCTTCTGATTAGAAATTTTCTGAATAAAAGAGTGAAATTTAGACATTGCAGAAATTACGTTTCCACCTTTAGGAATGGAACTTTTAGAAACCTGAAACACTGTTTCCATTATATTTCTGGAATCCAAAGAATTGTCATGTAAGGGTAATCCGGTTTTAGTATTAAATCCACTGTTTCTGTCGCTGATGTGAATAGTGACACTACCAATATCAAAGTCCCATCATTATAGGGTGAAGAATAAAATGTCCAAAATCACAACCATTATTAAATACTCTACAGATGTTGAAGTCCAAAAAGAGACTA
Organism: Thermobia domestica; assembly: GCF_964235325.1. Lineage (NCBI taxonomy): Eukaryota > Metazoa > Arthropoda > Insecta > Zygentoma > Lepismatidae > Thermobia > Thermobia domestica. The sequence continues at coordinate 307,407,294 of NC_137455.1, forward strand.
ACCCATTTGAAATGACATTTAGAACGTAGTGCCCATCTCAAGCTATATTTGTATTATAATGCTTTGACTAAGATGTGTATTCTACGGGGTAAGGTTTTTCAAAATTGATGCCAAATGCAGAGTGAAAAAAAAAACAAGACGCATTCCCAGTTTTACACATCACTACATTCCCTGTAGCTGAACTAGAGGCTTGATTATGTTGGAAAATTATTATGGAAGAATTAGTGAAATTACAATTTATAAGAATAATCCCGAAATAACTCAGGGACACGAGGAAATGATATGTGAGGGAGCAGAGGACAGAAGATAACATCACACCGAGTTGATTCGGCATTAGACTATGCTGTATGATCAAACCATGAGCGTCATAATTGCAATGAAATGTAGAATGAAGACCAAAGTAAGGAACTCTGGAGTAGCTGATGTAAGGTTGTCTCCAACATCGAATTCATTAAATCTTTTGTATATTTAACTTGATTGTGATGTTTTCTTAAGCCAGGTTCGAATCATCAAGAATCACGAAACATTCCGTCCACTATTGGTATTCGTGAACTGTTTCTAGCTTGCTTGGCAAAAGACAGTCCCATTCTTGCTAAAACAGTTTAGACTTACTCTAAAATGATTTCTAATATAACAAAAATAATTTCTAATATAGCGACCTATGTTCGTAATATAATATTTAATTAGGAAAATTGAGAATTATATAGTAGCTCTGCTTTGTAAATTGGTGAAAATAGAGCACAGCTGAAGAACTCAGGCAGTTACTTTACATAAAAAAATATGTTAGGTGACCACGAGAAATATTTTGTATATGATATCGTTACTATTGTGTAATTATGATGGTGTAGGAAGAAAAAAGATATATCTTTAAGATTGAGAAGTTGGCTTAGATTAATTATATTTATTATTCATTTACGTTTATCTTCCTACTTGTATTAATTAATATTTTGACATTCTAGAACTCATTTCTAAAACATTACCTATGAGACTATTTATTTGTTTGTTTAAAATTTGTTGTACACTATATTTGAATTATTAGATTTCAGTTTTTGTAATAACAAATTGAGATATAATATTATACATTTATTCACTAAAGTTTGCTTGGAGTATGTTCAAAATAATATGTTGATGTTTAATATTTTAAAACCTTTTTGTTATAAGATTTATATGTTACTAATAATCATCCAGCATTATGGCACAGTTAAATTTCTTTCTCCTTTCCAGTTAATGTTGGAGGAGTATTTGGTTTATTCCTTGGAGCAAGTCTTATGAGTGTTCTGGAATTTTTCTACTTCATTATATTAAGACCCTTTTTCATATATTTCCGCTACAAGTAAAAGTTAGGTTGTTCTCTAGTTGCATATTCATATCGCCTAGAAACACACAGAGACATTTGCGATGTAGTGTGAATTTTGTAAAAGAACGATGGAAGGGAAAGAATCAGCAAGGATTGTCAACACCTAATATATGCGATATATAAACATTATTTCAAATTATTAGAGGCGCAAGGAAGGTATTAAAGAAAGAATGACGGAAGTTCTAATATCTAAATTTCTAGAACAATAAACGAGAACATATGCAACTTAAACAGAACAACTTCCGTATATATAAATTCTCTTACCTGCGAAATTTGATAACTTCACATTTAAAAAAAAAAATATACTGAAAATGTACTGCAAATTTGGCTTCCTGTTAATTTAGAATTTTATTAAGAATTAACAAGGTCGTACTCATTTTAAACCTGGTAATAGAATTGCTATTTTATGTAGCGTGTGTCCATAGCTTTACATTCTCCTTCAACAGTATATTAATGAAGCATAATGTTAAATTTAACTACACTCTCAATATTATTTTAACAAAATATCAGAACCTTGTAAACATAATAGAACTGGTATTGAAACAAATTACAACTGAAAAATTCATCCATGTTGTTAGACATGTGCTTTGTAATAGTTGCAGTCCAGAAAGAAAAAGATTTCCAACAATTGACCGAAGCAAGTTTCGTATGAATTTATTTTTGTTTACGACAATTTGACAAAATAAACTTTCTCTTAGATATGGCGAACTTCCGTTACAATACACAATGAAAAAGTAGAAATTAGCCAAATATCTTCTCACTTTTCCATAATGAAAGACCAGTATATCTCAATATTAAGATAGAATAACATTTAAAATTTCTTCCGATCCTATGATGCAATATACATAAGAAGCTGAATCATAGCGTTATAATACATCAAAAGTGTGTCAACTCTTATTATGCCACTTAATACTTTTCTTTTCAATTTTGAGCAAGTAATTATTTCACTAGGTCATATCAAGACAATATACTATGTTGCATAAACTAAAATGTGCTATAAGGAGTGATCAACAAAATTTACACGTATACGAGTGATCAATATAAGTCATACAAGTTATTTATATATACATAAAAGATATTCATCGTCCAGTGACAAAAGACAACAAAAAATTTTTGAGTCATTCAGTATCAAAAATGTTCATTTTATACAGGAATGCCCAACCATATATACCACTCCAAATTTTCATACCGACCAAAAGTACTTTATTGTGATAACTCTGTATGCCTGTGACTCTAATAGGAAAACAAATTCTGTGCTTTAAGACCAGCAAATATTGTATATATGTTGCACGTGCACTCAAGACTTTAACATTAACATTTAGTTTAGAAGAGCTAAAACTGTGTACATATGAATCAACAGAAGTGTGTAGGTTTAATAATAACTTGCCAGTATACATGAGAATTTCAACTGATACCAAATTAACTCACTGTCATTTCAAATATCGTCTAACACGTTTCAATATAAGTATTATATTTCATTTTACATAAAACCAAACACCAAATATCATTTTCCCTGAAACAATATATACTGAAGACGTAATTGTTTACCTTTATTTTATCAGTTGATCACCTAAAATAAAGCCAAGTACTTTTTGCGAGAGCATACTTCGTTATCAGACCAAAAAATAAAATATATAACTCATGTGACTGAGAATGTAGTTCCTTTGAGTAAAGTTAGATATAACGCGATCGTAAATACATGGGTGTAAACAATAATATTTAAGTGCTTGTGATTAGGGTGAGGAAATGAACAATTTAGGTTTCGTCGTTGTGCATTTTTAGAATAATTTATCTTTAACTAATAATGTGTAGAGTAACCCTTGAAGTAGGGATAATTTAAGAATGAAAGTTTCTTCTAAAATATTTCTTGTAAAACGTCGAACGTATGTCGCGTTCAGTGGTTAAAGAAATGAAGTCCAATTTTCGTCATTCTGAACAAACTTCATCTTTAATATATCAACCTGATGCTCCTTATTCTAAGTAAAATATTAATATCCAGATATTGTAAATAATACTTGCAATAACAATGACGTTTACTTCTCTATGTACTCAAGCATTCGGTTCTAATTATGTATATTCCTCTCACTAATTTGGTAATTGGATTTAATTTTCTGGTCTCCGAATAGTCAATATTTTTATTGTATAGATATTCAGAAATAGTACGACTATTGTGGCGATGTTACAGAATTGTGAAGGTGCAAAGAGCATTTAGAATGTCTAGAAAGGATTCCACAATTATGTTACACAATTTTCTAATTATAAATGATTGAAGAAATCTTCGTATATCAATAGACGTTGTCCATAACCACTAATTACCTCCAATTTAATTACTTTTAATTACACAGAAAATCATGATAAGGAATCACAAATCCTGGATTCGAGTCAGGAAATACTGTTCATTTATGTAATTCTCACTTGTGAAACTGATATCATGAAATATGTTGATTGATACCATTTCCTTTGGTATTTTGCATTGCACACTTCATACCCTAATGCAACCCTGATATTAATTATGGCAGCAAGACAGTTCTTTTTGCGGTGCATTAGTTATAATAGCATTAGAAACATGAATATTCATCTATATATGAATAAATAGATATACGCATTGATATATATATGTATGTATGTATGTATGTATTCATTGTATATGTTAATTCTGTAATAGATTAGTGTTTTCATGTCACGTTCGCACACTTTCTTGAAAAAGAATATTACGTATTTGTTCAAAAGGTTTAATATTATACAAAAAGCAATCCCTTTTGTGCAAAAATGTTAAATGGAATAGTAATCAATGCACTTTGAGTCTTTATTAACTAGGAATTATTAATTCTATTTTGGACCTGTGGTCTATTGTAATATTAATGGCTGTATCACAGGTTTTAAACAGTTATATTGAGGTTTTCTTCTCTGTAGAATAAGTAGCTATGTTTACTAACCCTTGCCAACTTAAAGAGTGTTCTCTGCTTCTGACAAACAGCATATATTATTATGCAGTTATGCACTCTTCATTTAACGTTTATTGAGTAACTTAACAAACTCAGAAAATATTTTCCATATTACTATGAAAATTCGGCTGAAATTTTAGTGTTTAAAGCTGTCCTACATAACAAGAGTCAACCAGACTTACAGCATTTTGTAAGTAATGGATCAACTGAGATAAAAGGTCTTCCCAATTCAATGCATTAATAAATTTGTGAAATTGTGTTATAACATACATAATATTTCATTAGAATATTATATGTTGTATCTAGATATCTTTCTAATAATAAAATTTGCAAAGTATCTCTTAAGCATCCTTTCATTGATTAGGGTGAGGAAATATTTGTATACGCTATAAAAATTGAGTTAACTAAAGTAAAGCCAGAATATATTTTTTTCAGATCTATTCAATACTTAGAACGTTGTAACATTTACATAATAAGTTGGCACTTTACATACCAGTACACTAGTTTTTACATATGAGAGAACTTAAAATTTTTACCGTCTGTTTGTGAAGAAGAAATGAAAACAGAATGGTAAAATTTAAACTGAGATGATGTAAAAAGTGAAATAACGGGTCCACATATACAAACAGATGCACACCAGCTGTCACCATACGTATTTGTTTCTGGTTTATAATGTATATTTTAGGAAAAACAAAAATTGCAGTTTGAAATCTTTTAGAAAAAATATGTTTTGATATGCTGTAACTTATGAACAAGAAGTGTAGAAATGTATAATATTCTTAAGAAATAAAGGAACGTTTCGTTAACTGAGGCTTTTAGAAATACAATACCTTGTATATATATAATGCATGTCACAATATGCTAGTAGTAGTTACCCATTTATGAATATAATTATATTATTTAGTAAAATTGTTAATTACGAGATTTTAAATAAATCGCTGGTTGACGGCTAGTTGTGTTATCTATCTCTAACCAGGAATGGAAACACCCACACAAAATATTTTTTACTGAAGCTATCTTTATAACAATGAATACACACACTACATAGACCTGACATGCAAGATAAATAAAGCTTTCTCTTTGTAATAATTCAGAGTAGGGAATAAAAATTGCACGTCAGAAGTTTTAAATATAGAAGATAGTGGAATCGCTTCCCGGTTCCTCGCTTTCTATTGTTCTTGATTATACAAGGCAACTTATCAAAAAATAAATTTTAATATATTTTTTTGCTCAAAAGAAGAAATTCATTCTGTATGTTTGTGAACATTGATGATAAACCTGTTCCATGTAGTCAACGTAGCCAACATGCTAAAGAACCTTCTCATTCCAATTTTATTATCATTGCTCCAGGTGTAGCCAAAGTAGAAAGGCACCAATCGAAAAAATTGCTAATTGAAATTTATTTGAATTATAACATCTTTATGTATACGGTGTTAATGAATGCTCAGTGGTTCTTTAGGCATTTTTATCTAGTGAGTTAGCAACATTTTATATGCTTGAGAAAGTATAATAATCAACCATCTCAAGAAACATAATTCTTCAATAAGAAAATAAATGTTGCTGGAACTGAATAGTTTATTTAGATAATGATTTCCGCCTGTTCTATTAATGTAATTTCATTTGCGCATCTTGCCTACTTAAACGAACTACTGTCAACCCTTCGGAAATTTCCCGGTTGGAAGTACAACGCATCAGTTAGCCTGAGAAGACATTCCCTTAACTTTCAGTATATATCTATAACTCAAATCAGCAACTTCCACTGGTTATTCTTTTCAATGGAACATTGTTTCCCATCCGAATACTTTACTCTAAGATTGGATTATAATATAGGGGATTATTGAACTATGATGTAATGTGAATCCAGAAGTAACTGCATCTTACTAAATATTATACATTCTTGAAAAATTCTTATATACAACAGCATCTTCGCGACCATATAATATCCCAGATCTTTTCACTTTAGAGAATACAGTGGAAAAGTTTGAATAGTGAAAATGTGAAAATTTGTGATTCACGATAAAGAGAATATTTCATAGAAAGTCATTAATTCTTTTCATTATTATTTTGGTGTTACGACATGTAAATGTTAGAAATATTTGTGTATCGTTTTCCTTTTTTATTCACCGATGTGGCTTAGTAGTTCAGCGTGCACCGCTGGTTCGATTCTAACTTCAGCCAAGTGAACTTTGTGGGGGGCGAACATCGTGTGCGTTGGTTTTCTCGTGGTTCTACCTTTCTTCCCACTTTCTTCATTCCCCCATTTCATTCATTTATCATCACTACCGTCTCCTATAGCCTACACGGCATAATCGGAGATGTAAAAATAAGATATTTCATTTTCATTTTTATTTTCTTAAAACTAGAATTGCCAACAAATATTCGTTGACAGTTCATATATTTTTTCATAGTATGATCAGAGGTGTTTCGTGGTACTATTAAGGTGCGTGTATAAATTGTGGCACGGTTAAGGAAGAAGTAGAAATTTAGCCATAAACACAGACGCCATAAACACAGCCATAAACACAGAATCAATTTTCCCGGGTGTGGATGATTCTGATTCAGATGTGGAATTCATGTGCGAAAGTTGATACGATGTGCGTGATAGTGATGACGATACTGACCGTCTTTTACATGCTAGCCACTCATCTTAAGCGTTAATACTTGCATAAGCTTGAACTATAAGAATTTGTAAGAGTGACGAACACCAGAAGTTTAAGGTTACGACTTTGAGAATTTTTGTGACGACTATAGGCATTTTTCGCATGTTTGGATTGTTTTAATTGTAAACTTTGTTCTATGTGTTTTATATCAAAGGTAATGACTCTGTATCACACAATAAGCTACAAATATTAGAACCAATGTACAATTTAAGAATTCACCTGTATCTGTTAAAAGTTATGAAGTAAAAGGCAAAGTTGCAATCAAAAAGTAACGACTATTGGCACATTCACCCTATATATCTTGGACATCTTTACAGTAACCAAATAAATATTATTAATTTGGTAGTTTATCACTTGATGAACACCTAATTAATTGTCTCGTAAAATTAAAGTGACTACTTGGAAACACTGACGTACGAATTTATTTCCGTTTTAAATTCTCTGAGGAGTGGAGTAGGCCTGCCATTATACATAACTGTACATTGTCATAAAATCCAGTGAAGCAAAAGCACTCGATTTCACTTGATCTATCATCAACTTCCTGGTTCATTTCTGTACAGAACAAAACTGCCGAATTCGTGAACCTTAAACAGGTGTAACTAATTTGTTCCGTTGCCGTTATATTTGCAAAAGTTTAACCTCAAGTATGGAAACCTAAGCCTTCCCCTTTTCTACAAGTTATACAATATCAGATAGAGATACAACGTTATATAAAAGGATGAACAAACTTCATTATTCCTTTGCAAAATATAAGTACATAAACACACAGAAATGTGATATGCTGAATTCCATTATTTCCACTGCTGTGGTTCAGTGGTATATCGTTTACTTCTGATGCGTGGGGTTCTTGGCTACATCTCAGCTCGCGCAAAGTGGACTTTGTGGTGGACAAACAAAGTGTGCTTGAGATTTCTCGGGCTTCTCAAATTTCCTCTCACTTCCATTCATTCATTCCACAATTCCATTGATTTCTCATTATAGTCGTCTTTTTTAGCCTAGCTGGCATAGCCATGGGATGTACAGCGGGGGACAGTTCTAAATGGTACAGACATATGGAGATTTACGGCTAAGGTGCTCCACCAACTGAGTCCGAAGCATTTGCTGGGGAGTATGCAACCAAATTAGCTGTAAAGGAAGGCGGGTGGCATAATCGCCAGGAGCTGAAAATTCCCGTACACTTGGGCGAAATTCCCACTACTGTCTACAGTATCATTTCTCCAAAATGAAATAAATCTTAGACGTGTAGTTCTTAAGGCAAACATATTACTTGATATTTGTTCTATTTGTGGAGATAAGTTGAAACAAAAAATTGAAGTCCAATCCTGTTGCTGTTGGAATGAACACTCTTTCTGTCGTTTGATCTGAAATGACTTTGCAGAGTCTGAATAAATGTTCTGTCACTTCAGGATGGTAGGAAGAGCGGATACCCTCCCCCCCCCCATCAGTGTGAAAACACATACATTTAATCAAATGCTTAGTGAGAGTGAGCCCATTGGTATAGCACTTTTATGATTTCAATCTTTGCTCCCAAGCCATCTTATGTTATAGCTGATGACTTTGGAAAACGAGAGATGCAAATATGATGAAACAGAGATACAGTCACATGCACAAATTTAGAATTTGAGACAAAATGATCGGATAGCATCCATATTTTGTCGAAAATTTTGATTTGGTAAGTAGACATGTAAAAGCTCACCCAAACCTGAGAGCATCCCACTACCAATTGTTGAATTCAAGTGAAGAACTCAGTTGAGAGCATCAGATGATTACGGAGGGGGAGAAACATCTTCAGATATGGGAAACAAATAATGAAAAAATGGACTGCTCTGAGCAGGACTCGAACCAGGAACCTTCTGATTACTAAGCAACGACTCTACTCACTCATCCACGGAGCCACACTGAACGCTGGGCAGTCATACGTCAGAAACAGAACGTTTGTTACTTATAAAACGTTTTTGTAAGGGGGAAAGCTAGGTCGACCGCGAGGGTGAATCAGTGGTCACGATGATAAGCACCCGAGTTTGTTTTTCGAAGTCCGAAAAAGTGAGCCTAGATCCGTCAAAATTCCCGCAGATCTATACACAGGGAATTGCATGTTCCCGCCGTTCTTTATATAGACACTAGCTACAAATCGTACTGTCATCCAAGCGATGTGAAAATGTAAAAACAAAATCAAACTACTTTTTTTTTTAGATTAATATTGATTGCACACCTCATGCACAGTTCCAATATGCAAAATCAACGAGGGATGTAATGGAGGGTATACGCAGGTATACGGCGTATACCCACCTCTAATTTTTAGAAACTATCGTATAGCCTCCTAACATTTAGGAAGTACGCTGGGATACGCTACATTTGATCCATAGTATAGCCACTTCATTGGAACAAGCAACAATTGCTTTTCATGTACTGCATTTCAAAAAAAAAAAAAAAATCTCACTAAACAGCTGGTCGTCAGGTTGTTGCTGCGAATTATGTCTAAATTCTTTTAAAATGTTTTCGTTTTCAGGGATGTAGGAATCGAATTTTCCGAGAATATCTTTATAATGGAAAACAGCATTCTGAATGTGCAATGCTTTTAACTCGAAATGTTACATTGTGTTGTCCCACTTTCTGAAAGCTGACCTCTGGTATTATATTATAATGTTTGTATTGGGAACTCTTTTGTTTATAAAGATCAGCGACAGATAAAGTTAAGGCCTCTTTCACATTATCCGGCGAATTGCCGGATCTGTTTCCGGCTGTTTGCCGGATCCAGTTTCGGCCCCTTTCATATTATCCGGCGTTTTGCCGTGGATGAAAAATATGCGAGCAGGGTTACTGTGCAACTGAAGAAACAAAACTCTGTTACTCTTGTCGTGTTGTGGTGGTTGTAATGGACAGACGCAAAATGTGTTTTCTACTCGCCTTGTTAAGACATAGGCAGAAAAAAAAACGTCAGAGACACATATGGGATCACCCTTTCTTTGAGAAACGGTATCTTGAAGGAGATTTTTCTATACTGTTTCCACAATTAAGGTAAGACGATGGAAAATTCTTTAATTACTTTCGTATGTCTATCGTATCTTTTGATGAGTTGTTGGATCGTGTACGGACCCAGCTGCAGAGGCAGCATTCAAAATTTATGAACTTTATTCAACCTCCAGAAATGTTGGCTGTAACATTAAGGTAAGATAATTTGTACTTTTTATACACATAGATGACGTTAATTTTAATGTAATTGAATAGATGGTTGAAGAAAGGATCTGAGTCAATTTTGTGTAGTCATAAGATATTGAAGAAAAAACATGTTAAAACATTTCACTACAATATACGAGACGAAACACTCAACACAAGAAGTTAATTCCTTTATCAATAGTACCTTACATATATTCGCAGCTGAATTTCCAAGGTGATGAATCCAGGTCGCTTCTGCAATCAATAGAATAATGTGGCCAGTAGCGGATCTAGCCTGGGGCCAGGGGGGCCTAGGCCCCCAGTTTTTTGAGTGACAAAAATAATTTAACATATTATTTATATATTTTTGTAAGTTTATAGTAAACTCATGATATATCTATGATAGCCTGGGTTATGGCAGCCCCCCATGTTTTCCCTTCTAGATCCGCCACTGAATTTAGCCTAAATTAGTAATAAAAATAATAATGTATGGCTAGGCAGAGTATAAGATATCTATAACATTTTTCTCGGGGCCCCTGTTTCCTTGTGATAATTTCAAATTCTAAGGGAGAGGGGAATAATTTCACGCCAAAAAGTTTTTTTTTTCAAAGACCATTGAAAAGGGGACTTTTTTCTTGTCTTACAGCCGTAAATTGACCTTGAATATACTAATTCAAAACTTCGGGATCAATTCATCCAATTTGTTTTAATTCTAAATATAATTTTCTCCCCAATTCGTATTTTTGAGTTAGAAATGTTAGGCTCGGCCATTTTGGATGACTCCTCAGGGCAAAATAAGTTTCCAATCGAAAAAAAAGTCCAAACTTGTTGAAAGTAAGCAAATATTACAGGATTCTCAGATTCGACCGTAAATTGACCTGCAAAAGGCAGATTGGAAAGACGGGTAGCAACCTCTTTTTTTAAAAATTTTTGAATATTTTCTTAGAAAGACCTTTTAACACATTTTAGGTCATATTTTCCCCCCTACAATTCGTATTTTTGAGTCAGGACCGATTATCACGACTAAGTTACGATTTTGGTAACTTTCGGTCCACTCGTATGGTCCGGAAGTGTTGAGGAGGGAGGAGTAGGTGTAGGGTCTATATTCAAGTGGTAACATTGAACTTGTTCTGTTTTGACATAACGATGATACACTTTTCACTCCCTCTTTGATCCAAATTCAAAGTTTGCCAACTGGATACACTTTGAGTGAGGCAATACGGGATCGAGCCAGTTCCTTTCTAATCGCGGAAGGATTTTCCACAACAACAAAAGTAACAAAACACGTGACCTATCGTCGGTTTAATTTGAAGCATTCACCATCGTTCCCAATACCATCAACTACAACAGCGAACCTCGGATTAGTACTGCTCATTTGTAGCCGCAATTGACATCAAAGAAAGCGACGATTGATTTCGATAAATACTCTGCAACATACTGGAAAAAAAGGAAAAGGGTAACAGTAAACATGTTCCTTTGTTGTTCCGTTTTTCTTCAGATAAAAAATATTCAAAGAAAATTTGTTAATAGATGAGGGTAGAAAAGAAAAGTCAGGAAAGACTTGTAGTGTATAAGAATGTTACAGCAATTTTTGATCATTTCAGTACAGCCGTCACTTCTAAAATATTTGCTTAGTAGTTTGGGTTGACCAATTAAGAGTTGATTCGCAATTTCTAAGATGTCGAAGAAGGTGTTAGAAAATTGGCTAAAAAGGAAAAGAGACAATAGCTGTGTAAATTCCGTTGACGGAAATGTAAAAGCAAAGACATCAAGAAATAGTAAAGAAAAATCCAAAGAACATGTTAATTTGCCAGCTACTACTTTGGACAAAGACGTAAGTTTATTTCATATTATAAAGGTTGTTATGGCATCTCCGGCTTGATGACGCAGATATCAGAGGGATAACGTCCTTCCTTAAAGGCATTGGAAATGAGGATACTTGGGGCCTGTAATTTAGGTGCCATTCCGATATTTGTCTGGTGTGAATGAAGAAACATTTCTCTTAGGACAGCTGATCTGCAAAGGCTTTCTCACATATTTTTGACTTACTATTATTATTATTATTATTATTATTATTATTATTATTATTATTATTATTATATTTTTATGTTTACCCTATTCGTTACTTTGAGGAACGATATATGTTATTTATATAGGTTCTATTACGTATTCGTCCATAAATACTATATAAATTATCAGAATTATTCATGATCTTTCATGAAAATTCGCTCGTGCATGCCCAGTAGACGGACAGTGTAATTGGAAGGTGAGTTCAACAGAGATTATGTATTTCGCCGACATTATTTAATAGCTATATAGAAGAGATAGCGAAAACGAGTCTACCTAATGAAGATGGAATTTCGGTAGGAGATGAAATGATGAGGTGTATACGGTTTGGGGTTGATAGAGTTGTTGTTGCAGAATCTAAAAAGAAAATTAATAAGATGTAGAAAACTTGAGAAAGGCTTCTGAAGAATATGGGATGAAAATAAATGTTAGAAAGACAAAATCCATGGTGATTGAAACGAAGCGATCGGTGTCAAATATAGAAGTAGGAGCGGGAGAAAAGAACAAATGACCAGTTTTCGATATCTGAGTAGTATTATTAGTGATGATATGATATGCGAACGTGAAATAAAAGCAATGATAGAAATGGCGAAAGAAGCCTTTAGGATGAAGAAAATACTATTTTGTGGGACCTTGAATAGAGTTGAAAAAGACTCCTAAAATGCTTCGTGTACTGTATTTTACTGTATTTATAAGGCAGAATCATGGACATTATGCAAAAATGATGAGAAACAATTGATGGCTTTCAAAATATGTGCGTGGAGAAGAATGGAGAGAAATAGCTGGGTCTAAAGGAAAACGAATGAGAGGGCGTTAGAAATGGAAGGAGAAAAATATTATTAAGAAGAGGAAGAAAAATTGGTTGGGATATTGGTTAAGAAGGAACTGTATCATGAGGGATGTGCTAGATGGTATGGTGGCAGGAAAGGGACGGAGAGGATTAATTAGACTATATAGAAACAGAATTAGGCTATTGGTGATATCAAAACAGAAAAATCGTATGTGAAGATGGAAAGGTTAATAGAAGATCGCTGAGCATGCCAATTTCTCAGTCGCGGTAAGTGACCCGCTGGTAATGGCGGAATACTTCTGATGTAATGATGCACAGTAGAAACAGAAAAATCCACTTTACTCTCATTACTAATACGAATCACAATGCAAATTTCTACAGGCTGTCAAACGGAAGCAATGGTTCCCAACCTGAGGACGCGTAGCTTCCTCCTGGTTAAGCATGAAGAGGGAGTAAGGGGGCGAAAGCTACTGGCAGAAATGAATTGTGAAATAAATAAATAAAGCACCACTTGTAATGACTCTTTAAAATTTATCTTGACAATTTTATAATGACCGTTTAAAAAATAATACTGTACTACGAGGGTATGCTAAAGACTTGCTTTAAATAAATATAAATACCTGACATTATTATTATTATTATTATTATTATTATTATTATTATTATTATTATTATTATTACTACTGGTCTCCCACTTCTTGGCCGAAATGTGAAATATTCACCACCGACTAGGCTACAGGATACGGTGATGATGAGAAATGAATGAAAATGGTAAAATGAAGAAAGTGGGAGAATCCCTAGAAAATCCACGCACATGTTGTTTGTTCACAACAAAGGTCGCTTGGTGCGGGCTGGAATCGAACCAAGGATCTTACGTATCAGAGGTGAACGCTCTACCACTGAGCCACTGCGGCACACAATTTGGTAAGGTGTCGGCTAGCATGTTTCGTAGGTACTATCCGGGCATTTGCCTAGTAGAACTGAGGAAAACTAGTCAGGATGGTCAGCAATAGGAATCGAACCCACGACCTCCCGAACGCGAAGCCAAAATTCTATTACTTGGGATACTTCGCTTGGTAAGATTGTAGTTTGTTATTTTTTTCTTTTTGAGTCGCTGCTGACGGGAAACCTCGAATCGAAATAAATTATTGAACTAAAGTTTTAGATGGGAATACCGATATTACCCGATTCTAACTTGGCACCAGAGATTATTTCAGCAATAAATTGGCCTAAAGCAGAGAGCCAAATAAGGTCTTAGATTAATTTCTAATACTGAAGGTAATCTTTTTCTCTGCCTCTGGTTAATAGGTTGAGTGGTTCGGTTACTATTCTCCGAAATGCAGATTTCTATCAAGGTTTTTCTTCTTGTTACCTTATACACATATCCGGATTGTTAATGCAACCGATACGCGCAGAGCCAGTGTGAGTTGCATATAAGCAAGGATATTCCATAACTTCTAAGATATAACTATCTGTTAACTATAAGGACCGATTTTTCTTTAGTATTAATTGAGGAAACACTGATTGGCAGTGCAACCATAAAGCTTAAAAAAAGCATAACAGAATATTTCACTCATGGTTGGTACCTTATTTCTAGTTTTGACAGTTACTCACATAAGCAAGTTTGATATCTTTAAGAGCATAATAAAGCATAATGTTCCAAAATAAAGCATAAAGTATAATGCTTGATTCCTTCATTTGAGAACTGTGTTCTCAAATTACTTTCTACAAAAGAAAATTTTATTTAAAATGACTTGGTAAAAAAAAAATGCTTCAAGGGTAGAAACTACCAGTAAACACGGAAACAAGCGAAAAAGTTTATTACACCGAAGTTGAAAACTGCTTCCTTTCAGAGTTATGAAAGCGGGAAAGTGCACAAAATTGAACTCTGAGCATTAACAGCGCAAAGACTGATAGTATTAGAAGAAACAGTATGGTGAATTTCAGAGGAAACACACTTGTCTTGACAGATAATACCAAGTTCAAAAGAATGGGGAAAGTAGATACATAATTTCACAAATTAAGTTAAGATCTCATAGATGATTGTGGATAGAATGGGACAAGGTTTAATTATATTTTCCGTAATTTCCCGAATATCTTGAATGTGACATTTTTCGAAAATAGAAGTATAGATAGATAGACAGATATATATATATATATATATATATATATATATATATATATATATATATATATATATATATATATATATGTGTGTGTGTGTGTGTGTGTGTGTGTGTGTGTGAGTAACAAGGAATGGAGCGTATACCTACCTAAAAAAAATAACATTACATCACTGAATCAACCATTATCTTAAGCAGAAATTGCTGAAAACGACAGAAAATGGATATTTAAACATCCAAGTAGAAACCTGTGCTCGAGCGATGCTATTATCAATATTATAATACAAGCTCTTGCAAGTTGCATCTGTGGTCAAGCCGGTTTAGTACTGCTGTTCACAATTCTGAAGCGAAGGGCGACGGTTCGAACCTCCGTGCGGAACGTTAAAGTTATTCTTCCTTTTTTTTAAATATATGAGAACTTTTTATAAATATAAATTTCCACTGTAAAGTGGTTGGAAACACATTATCCGACAAACTGTCACTTTTCAAATCCATGTCCCATTTACTAGCCCGCCATGTCCATAATTCATATACGAAAACGCTAAAAATGAGAAATGTGAACACAGTTGAATACTTAAAACCACACGTCCAAAATGAAAATTATTCATATATATAATTCGGGGAGTTTTGCTAACTTCATTCTTGAAAATATAAACATTCTGCAAGATATTTCTTTCACTTTACAATATGTTATTTGAATAAACATAAAATTTGGGGGCGGATCAAGCCCGGAAGTCCCCTAAAATACACCTATATACGTATATGCTTTTTTTTTTTTTTTTTGCATTACAAAACCTTAGGGTACCTCATAATCTGGATTCTTATAAAGCAATTTGAACAATTATTTAGAAAATATGTACGGCTTAAAATGGGATTAAATCGCAATGCCAGTAATCTGTAATATCTTACATTTTTATTTATTTACATTGAATGTGTATTTGTTTTATACTGTATAGCATGAATATTAGCTGCTACATAACAAACAATTATCTATAATTGAATTTAAGTAGGAAATCGATATAGTTAAACTAAGAAGAAGCTTGTGAAATGAAGTGTATAATAATGGTTGTATCTGAAATAGATGTTGCGTAATGGTGTAGTTGGAATACTTACCCCGCCAGCTTTGGAATACTGGGCTCTTCAACTCAATGCTCGTAGTAATTAACAAATTGGTTGCTGTTTATTTAAAATTAACTCTCTTGAAATCTAAATAATCATTATTAGAAAGAAAGCAAGAGAACCATTTGTTAATTTGGAAATATTATAAGAGATTGAGGAATAAGTATGTAATCGAACAGAATATATGAAACTAAATGGAATGGCATGTGGAACTAAACTTGAAAGAGGATACGATGTGTAAATGAAAAATTAAAGAAACCAATGTTAACAGCAGTAGTCACTACGTACAGCAGATGAGTGAAATCTCGCCCCCCCCCCCCCCAAAAAAATTTCAACAATTCTGAAACATAAGGGCGTCACATTTTATTCGTTTCCTGACAAAATTGAAAAATGGATTTTGCATATTGTTCGTCTATACCCCTTCAATATAGTTAGCTAACAAACCAAGTACGATCGACTGACTAGACGTCACGTGAGTGAAATTTATATAGGAAGTTTCGATACAGCGTTCACCGAAGTGACGCAGACGTGGTGTTGAAGCTTCTGGTAGGTCCTATTTCGTAATGGTTTTTAGTTCAGTGAGATTTCTTTATACGTATCAGAAAGCTTTTAACTCCATACTAAAGGCGTGTCGTATGATTTATTCAAACCGTCAGATATTCGGACAACCATGAGCCCAATTCGTTTTGCTTCACTGCTCACAAGTTTAACTTGAAATAAATTCTTACTTTTCCATGGAAACACAAACTGTTTGAATGCTCATTTTATTATGGGTGAAATGTATAATTCTGCAAAATTTTCATGTCCTTCTCCGAGATTCGATCCCTCGTCCTTTGGCTCAGCAGTTCGACACGTAGACAACTAGACTAATTGTCGTTGTGTAACAGCACGGAGGAAAATCGGTTTCAACTGCACGAAGGAAATTGAGGGCATTGGTTATACTGTAGCTGGATGGAGGCAAATACCATGTGCTCCCAAGTTCGTAGTGCCACTTGCTGTTTTTGGAAGATGAAGACAGCCTTAGGGAAATCACGTGTACTGATTGCAAGCACCTGGAAGATTTTGTCGTAGATTTGGCAACTCCAAATCAATACATTCAGTGAGTGAACTAGGAGTGCAATGATACCGGTACTCTATTTTACTTTGATTGGTGTTGTTTTTATAAAGATGGAGAATGAAAATATTTTACCGTTCGAACATTTGAAAGAACACTTTTTTCTTAAGAGCTGAGGATGATAGAGGACAAAATTTAAAAGTAACCAGTCTGAACTGCCCCGGCGGAAAATATTTATCAACAACTACAGTGCCATAATTAACGATTTATAGTAAGGGGTTAATATGAATAAACTGTGTTCTGATGAGCAGGCCTACTTTATTACTAGAAAATAGTTTGATGATGGTATGTAATATTGGGGTATTTTCAGATCAGTTTGCTTATCCTAGAGTCCCGTTTATTATAGAGTTTGAAATTAGCTTTAAAAAGAATGTATCGATTTTAGAGTTACTGGCAAGTCCTGATTCACTCCCAGTTTATGTGTTCTCATTTTATTAGTTGTAATGTAATGTTTCTCTATATTCTGTATTTTTAATTTTATATAACAACATTGTTATTATTATATAATTAGTTTAGCAGAATAATAATAAGCAACATTTTTTTCTAACGCATAGGGATGAGCACGAGTCAAGCTAAAACTCTACTCGACTCGAATTCAAATTGAGTTTCGAGTCAAGTCAAAGGTAATAATCTCGATTCGAGTTCCGAGCCGATTCAGTTTTTCGCGTCGAGTTCAGTCGAGTTTGATAAATGGTTCGTTCGTTTTAACTCGTCTTGAAATCATGGCCTGATTACACTGGAAACGAAAGCCGTGAGAAATGTAAGCTAAACAGTAATATGGAATACTTATAGTGTTGCTCACGAGAGGGGACACTGCTCGCATCTCGTCTCGTCTCGATAGCTAAACCACAAGAGACTTTTCATAACAAACTCAGCTCGGCTTGGCTCAACTGAGAGGATGGCTCGAGCCGGCTCACTTGCGGTGAACCATCGGCTCGAGCTGGCTTGGTAGGGATGAGCCATCTGCTCGGTTCGGCTCAACTGAGCCGAGGGCTCTAGCGGAGTCGTTGGTTGAGTTGTTGGCTCGGCTCACTTTTTGGTTCGGGTCGATAGTGAATGAGCTGTGAGCCGAGCTGCTCGAGTCGTTGACAATTCTAAACCCGGATCGAGCAGTTTTGAAGATATTTGGCCAGTGCCCTATAACTTTTAACAGTGTT
The DNA here is from genome assembly GCF_964235325.1 of Thermobia domestica. Classification (NCBI taxonomy): domain Eukaryota; kingdom Metazoa; phylum Arthropoda; class Insecta; order Zygentoma; family Lepismatidae; genus Thermobia; species Thermobia domestica. Next base: position 307,425,782 of record NC_137455.1, read on the forward strand.
TGGCTCGAGCCCGAATACTCAACCTAGACCCTCAACCCAAATTCAGAAGCTAGTGAGCAATGTCCTTGACTCCTAGACTTCACGACTACCGAGGTTCTCATTCAACTAGTGTTTTAGTATTCAAATACAAGCTGCCTTACTTTCACGTTTACATACAGAGTTGTTACAATTAATAATAATAATAATAATAATAATAATAATAATAATAATAATAATAATAATAATAATAATAATAATAATAATAAAAGTTGTAGTAGTAGTAGTGTCATTGATAATAATTATACTGTCTATATAATATACTTGAAGAATATACCAAATTTCACAATAGTACAACCCCACGTTAAGCGGGTTTCCATATCCAGGCTTCTAACTATGAAAACATTTACGATCACTCCCCTAATCATTCCACAGATTCAACTTGTTGCATATAAGTTATTAGGACGTAAAATTTAATATAGTTTATACGGAAAAGACCTTTGTGCATTGCAAGACCTGTAACGCCCAAATATTCACCACAAACTTATAGTGGTATCGATATAAACAAAAAAAAAAAAAAAAAGTGTGGAGCAGGAAACTACTTTACACAAAAGTCTAAAGAAACCCCATGAACATGATGAATTGGTCGAGCGGTTTGGGTCAATAGTCTTTCAATCTTAAGTTTATGTGTTCAAATCCTGTAGAAAGTATTCGTTTTTTTTTTCTTAAAAGTGTTCCTTATTTTCATCAGAGGACTGAAAATATTTCTTTGAATAAATCTTTGGCAACTACTTTTCTCTCAAATTCGATTAGAAGTGAACATTATATGAATTGCAAATTTAAAATCCAAAACTGAAAACAAAATATTAAGTATGTTCAATATTTCATTATTATCTTTTGCTTTGTAATGAAAAACTAATTATAAGCATTGATGATTTCAGAAGATTCTCCTCGTGTAATGGTCAATATATGAATGAGAGGAAATTGATAGATCTTTATTAGTCCACTTTGAGCATGATAGAAGATATGGCCACGAATTTATGTCGACAGGGTCTCATATTCTCCCACAGGTCATGCCCTGAAATCATCACTGTTTCAAAGATTTCCTTAACAAATACCTAGGTAGAATATTACATTTATTTCTCGTTCTACGTTTTGAAATGACAAAATCATAATTTTAAACATAATTATAATACGATAAGCATAAACGTTTATAGAACTAATGAAGTAAATAGTATTGTGTAAGTTATAGCTTTCTAATCGGATTAAAACTAGAATATTCATTTGCATCGCATTTTAAAGTAAATCCTCTCTATATATAATTCTTACTGCAAAGCATGTTTAACTTCCAACACTGGGAATCGGACCGGGGACCCCGTGCACCAAAGGCACACGTGCCAGCCACTAGATCAGCGATAACAACGAACGAAATCTGTTTTGAAGTGTCTGAAATTTATGCCTATTTCGCCGTGATGTAATGTCTACTGATATTTTTATGTTTACCCTATTCGTTACTTTGAGGAACGATATATGTTATTTATATAGGTTCTATTACGTATTCGTCCATAAATACTATATAAATTATCAGAATTATTCATGATCTTTCATGAAAATTCGCTCGTGCATGCCCAGTAGACGGACAGTGTAATTGGAAGGTGAGTTCAACAGAGATTATGTATTTCGCCGACATTATTTAATAGCTATATAGAAGAGATAGCGAAAACGAGTCTACCTAATGAAGATGGAATTTCGGTAGGAGATGAAATGATGAGGTGTATACGGTTTGGGGTTGATAGAGTTGTTGTTGCAGAATCTAAAAAGAAAATTAATAAGATGTAGAAAACTTGAGAAAGGCTTCTGAAGAATATGGGATGAAAATAAATGTTAGAAAGACAAAATCCATGGTGATTGAAACGAAGCGATCGGTGTCAAATATAGAAGTAGGAGCGGGAGAAAAGAACAAATGACCAGTTTTCGATATCTGAGTAGTATTATTAGTGATGATATGATATGCGAACGTGAAATAAAAGCAATGATAGAAATGGCGAAAGAAGCCTTTAGGATGAAGAAAATACTATTTTGTGGGACCTTGAATAGAGTTGAAAAAGACTCCTAAAATGCTTCGTGTACTGTATTTTACTGTATTTATAAGGCAGAATCATGGACATTATGCAAAAATGATGAGAAACAATTGATGGCTTTCAAAATATGTGCGTGGAGAAGAATGGAGAGAAATAGCTGGGTCTAAAGGAAAACGAATGAGAGGGCGTTAGAAATGGAAGGAGAAAAATATTATTAAGAAGAGGAAGAAAAATTGGTTGGGATATTGGTTAAGAAGGAACTGTATCATGAGGGATGTGCTAGATGGTATGGTGGCAGGAAAGAGACGGAGAGGATTAATTAGACTATATAGAAACAGAATTAGGCTATTGGTGATATCAAAACAGAAAAATCGTATGTGAAGATGGAAAGGTTAATAGAAGATCGCTGAGCATGCCAATTTCTCAGTCGCGGTAAGTGACCCGCTGGTAATGGCGGAATACTTCTGATGTAATGATGCACAGTAGAAACAGAAAAATCCACTTTACTCTCATTACTAATACGAATCACAATGCAAATTTCTACAGGCTGTCAAACGGAAGCAATGGTTCCCAACCTGAGGACGCGTAGCTTCCTCCTGGTTAAGCATGAAGAGGGAGTAAGGGGGCGAAAGCTACTGGCAGAAATGAATTGTGAAATAAATAAATAAAGCACCACTTGTAATGACTCTTTAAAATTTATCTTGACAATTTTATAATGACCGTTTAAAAAATAATACTGTACTACGAGGGTATGCTAAAGACTTGCTTTAAATAAATATAAATACCTGACATTACTATTATTATTATTATTATTATTATTATTATTATTATTATTATTATTATTATTATTATTATTATTATTATTATTATTATTATTACTGGTCTCCCACTTCTTTGCCGAAATGTGAAATATTCACCACCTTCTTCATATCACTACATCAATTTCTTCACTGTTTTCTTGTCACAGCCCATACCCCTAGCTATGTGAATGGCAGTTTGTCCCATAGTTACTCGACCTATGATTTCCCCTCTCATAGTAACAGATACTTTTCTATAGCCTTTAGAGCAAGGCATTTTGACAGCCTGTAGAAATTTGCACTGTGATTCGTATTAGCAATGACAGTAAAGTGGATTTTTCTGTTTCTACTGTGCATCATCGGCAAAATTATATCAGAAGTATTCCGCCATTACCAGCGGGTCACTTACCGCGGCTGAGAAACTGCCATGCTCCACGATCTTGTAGTAACCTTTCCATCTTCACATACGATTTTTCTGTTTTGATATCGCCAATAACCTAATTAGTCTAATTAATCCCCTCCCTCTCTTTCCTGCCACCATACCATCTAGCACATCCCTCATGATACAGTTCCTTCTTAACCAATATCCCAACCAATTTTTCTTCCTCTTCTTAATAATATTTTTCTCCTTCCATTTCTAACGCCCTCTCATTCGTTTTCCTTTAGACCCAGCTATTTCTCTCCATTCTTCTCCACGCACATATTTCGAAAGCCATCAATTGTTTCTCATCATTTTTGCATAATGTCCATGATTCTGCCTTATAAATACAGTAAAATACAGTACACGAAGCATTTTAGGAGTCTTTTTCAACTCTATTCAAGGTCCCACAAAATAGTATTTTCTTCATCCTAAAGGCTTCTTTCGCCATTTCTATCATTGCTTTTATTTCACGTTCGCATATCATATCATCACTAATAATACTACTCAGATATCGAAAACTAGTCATTTGTTCTTTTCTACCGCTCCTACTTCTATATTTGACACCGATCGCTTCGTTTTAATCACCATGGATTTGGTCTTTCTAACATTTATTTTCATCCCATATTCTTCAGAAGCCTTTCTCAAGTTTTCTACATCTTATTAATTTTCTTTTTAGATTCTGCAACAACAACTATATCAACCCCAAACCGTATACACCTCATCATTTCATCAATAGACATACTACATCAGGGCGAAATAGGCATAAATTTCAGACACTTCGAAACAGATTTCGTTCGTTTTTACCGCTGGTCTAGTGGTTAGCACGTGTGCCTTTGGTGTACGGGGTCCCCGGTTCGATTCCCGCTGGGGAAATTTTAATTTACCTAAATATTTTTGCATTCGTGTTCCTGTCGTTCAAGCTTAAAAGAAATTATTGTAAAACGTGTATAACCGAGTAGAAAATAAAGACAACTTACTCAGATACGTTCAGTGAATCAGTTAACTTAAAGACAAAAAACAAAGTGTCTAAGGCATTTGTATCTGATTCGAATAAATAGAACTTCGAATAGAGACCACGTTGAATTCATTTATTGAGTAAGCCAGAAATTCTTATAAGATATGGCTATGATTTTTATTATTATTATTATTATTATTATTATTATTATTATTATTATTATTATTATTATTATTATTATTATTATTATTATTATTATTATTAGTCGTAGTAGTAGTAGTAGTAGTAGTAGTTGTTGTTGTTGTTGTTGTTGTTGTTGTTGTTGCTGTTGTTATTAAGGTACGAAGTTTCAAATCAGGCGATGCAGTATTTACGTAAACTAAATGATAATTTATTTGATAATATTCACTAGCCCACTATACATTTATGAGGTTTTCCTTTGGGAAATGAAGTGTATACGACATTGAATAGTAAAAATATTATAATAAAAATATATTATTAAATATATTGATTAAGTAATTGAAGTTAAACATGCTTTCCAGTAAGAATTATATAGAGAGAGGATTTACTTTAAAATGCGATGCAAATGAATATTCTAGTTTTAATCCGATTAGAAAGCTATAACTTACACAATACTATTTACTTCATTAGTTCTATAAACGTTTATGCTTATCGTATTATAATTATGTTTAAAATTATGATTTTGTCATTTCAAAACGTAGAACGAGAAATAAATGTAATATTCTACCTAGATATTTGTTAAGGAAACCTTTAAAACAGTGATGATTTCAGGGCATGACCTGTGGGAGAATATGAGACCCTGTCGACAAATTCGTGGCCATATCTTCTATCATGCTCAAAGTGGACTAATAATGATCTATCAATTTCCTCTCATTCATATATGGACCATTACACGAGGAGAATCTTCTGAAATCATCAATGCTTATAATTAGTTTTTCATTACAAAGCAAAAGATAATAATGAAATATTGAACATACTTAATATTTTGTTTTCAGTTTTGGATTTTAAATTTGCAATTCATATAATGTTCACTTCTAATCGAATTTGAGAGAAAAGTAGTTGCCAAAGATTTATTCAAAGAAATGTTTTCAGTCCTCTGATGAAAATAAGGAACACACTTTTAAGAAAAAAAAAACGAATACTTCCTACAGGATTTGAACACATAAACTTAAGACTGATAGACTATTGACCCAAACCGCTCAACCAGTTCGTCGTCTTCATGGAGTTTCTTTAGATTTTGTGTATGTAAGCGGGTTTCCTGCTCCACACTTTTTTTTTTTTTTTTTTTTTTTTTTTGTTTATGTCGATACCACTAGAAGTTTGTGGTGAATATTTGCGCGTTACAGGTCTTGCAATGCACAAAGGTCTTTTCCGTATAAACTATATTAAATTTTACGTCCTAATAACTTATATGCAACAAGTTGAATCTGTGGAATGATTAGGGGAGTGATCGTAAATGTTTTCATAGTTAGAAGCCTGGATATGGAAACCCGCTTAACGTGGGGTTGTACTATTGTGAAATTTGGTATATTCTTCAAGTATATTATATAGACAGTATAATTATTATCAATGACACTACTACTACTACAACTTTTATTATTATTATTATTATTATTATTATTATTATTATTATTATTATTATTATTATTATTATTATTATTATTATTATTAATTGTAACAACTCTGTATGTAAACGTGAAAGTAAGGCAGCTTGTATTTGAATACTAAAACACTAGTTGAATGAGAACCTCGGTAGTCGTGAAGTCTAGGAGTCAAGGACATTGCTCACTAGCTTCTGAATTTGGGTTGAGGGTCTAGGTTGAGTATTCGGGCTCGAGCCAAACACTGTTAAAAGTTATAGGGCACTGGCCAAATATCTTCAAAACTGCTCGATCCGGGTTTAGAATTGTCAACGACTCGAGCAGCTCGGCTCACAGCTCATTCACTATCGACCCGAACCAAAAAGTGAGCCGAGCCAACAACTCAACCAACGACTCCGCTAGAGCCCTCGGCTCAGTTGAGCCGAACCGAGCAGATGGCTCATCCCTACCAAGCCAGCTCGAGCCGATGGTTCACCGCAAGTGAGCCGGCTCGAGCCATCCTCTCAGTTGAGCCAAGCCGAGCTGAGTTTGTTATGAAAAGTCTCTTGTGGTTTAGCTATCGAGACGAGACGAGATGCGAGCAGTGTCCCCTCTCGTGAGCAACACTATAAGTATTCCATATTACTGTTTAGCTTACATTTCTCACGGCTTTCGTTTCCAGTGTAATCAGGCCATGATTTCAAGACGAGTTAAAACGAACGAACCATTTATCAAACTCGACTGAACTCGACGCGAAAAACTGAATCGGCTCGGAACTCGAATCGAGATTATTACCTTTGACTTGACTCGAAACTCAATTTGAATTCGAGTCGAGTAGAGTTTTAGCTTGACTCGTGCTCATCCCTATGCGTTAGAAAAAAATGTTGCTTATTATTATTCTGCTAAACTAATTATATAATAATAACAATGTTGTTATATAAAATTAAAAATACAGAATATAGAGAAACATTACATTACAACTAATAAAATGAGAACACATAAACTGGGAGTGAATCAGGACTTGCCAGTAACTCTAAAATCGATACATTCTTTTTAAAGCTAATTTCAAACTCTATAATAAACGGGACTCTAGGATAAGCAAACTGATCTGAAAATACCCCAATATTACATACCATCATCAAACTATTTTCTAGTAATAAAGTAGGCCTGCTCATCAGAACACAGTTTATTCATATTAACCCCTTACTATAAATCGTTAATTATGGTACCGTAATTGTTGATAAATATTTTCCGCCGGGGCAGTTCAGACTGGTTACTTTTAAATTTTGTCCTCTATCATCCTCAGCTCTTAAGAAAAAAGTGTTCTTTCAAATGTTCGAACGGTAAAATATTTTCATTCTCCATCTTTATAAAAACAACACCAATTAAAGTAAAATAGAGTACCGGTATCATTGCACTCCTAGTTCACTCACTGAATGTATTGATTTGGAGTTGCCAAATCTACGACAAAATCTTCCAGGTGCTTGCAATCAGTACACGTGATTTCCCTAAGGCTGTCTTCATCTTCCAAAAACAGCAAGTGGCACTACGAACTTGGGAGCACATGGTATTTGCCTCCATCCAGCTACAGTATAACCAATGCCCTCAATTTCCTTCGTGCAGTTGAAACCGATTTTCCTCCGTGCTGTTACACAACGACAATTAGTCTAGTTGTCTACGTGTCGAACTGCTGAGCCAAAGGACGAAGGATCGAATCTCGGAGAAGGACATGAAAATTTTTATTACTTGCAGAATTATACATTTCACCCATAATAAAATGAGCATTCAAACAGTTTGTGTTTCCGTGGAAAAGTAAGAATTTATTTCAAGTTAAACTTGTGAGCAGTGAAGCAAAACGAATTGGGCTCATGGTTGTCCGAATATCTGACGGTTTGAATAAATCATACGACACGCCTTTAGTATGGAGTTAAAAGCTTTCTGATACGTATAAAGAAATCTCACTGAACTAAAAACCATTACGAAATAGGACCTACCAGAAGCTTCAACACCACGTCTGCGTCACTTCGGTGAACGCTGTATCGAAATTTCCTATATAAATTTCACTCACGTGACGTCTAGTCAGTCGATCGTACTTGGTTTGTTAGCTAACTATATTGAAGGGGTATAGACGAACAATATGCAAAATCCATTTTTCAATTTTGTCAGGAAACGAATAAAATGTGACGTCCTTATGTTTGAGAATTGTTGAACTTTTTTGGGGGGGGAAGGGGGAGCGAAATTTCACTCATCTGCTGTAAGTAGTGACTACTGCTGTTAACCATTGGTTTCTTTAATTTTTCATTTACACATCGTATCCTCTTTCAAGTTTAGTTCCACATGCCATTCCTTTTAGTTTCATATATTCTGTTCGATTACATACTTATTCCTCAATCTCTTATAATATGTCCAAATTAACAAAACGGTTCTCTTGCTTTCTTTCTAATAATGATTATTTAGATTTCAAGAGAGTTAATTTTAAATAAACATGCAACAAATTTGTTAATTACTACGAGCTTTGAGTTCTTCCTCATTGTGTGTTAATATATATTCTTCAGTGTTTACATTCTAATAATAATAAATATTTATGCCAAAGTTTGATATAATTGCAGTATACGAAGGTTAAGTGGGTAATAAAGCACTTCAAGCCAATATCTTACTTCAATCTGTATCGTAGATTACAATTATTGTTAAAAGAAATTGAATATTCGTATCCAAAATTGATTTTATGTAAGTAGGATGGTAGGGATGGGCGAGACAAGATTTGAGGTCGTCTTGTCTCGACAATATGGTGTAAAAGTGATATCTCGACTCGAAACATGTATATTTTTCTATTGGAAGAGCTGTGCCTCGACTTGAATTTTGTCAGGAAAATTCTGTCTCGACTCCACTCTGCGCATCCCTAAGGATGGACAGTTTCAAGAGCCCAGTATTCCAAAGCTGGCGGGGTAAGTATTCCAACTACACCATTACGCAACATCTATTTCAGATACAACCATTATTATACACTTCATTTTCACAAGCTTCTTATAATAACTATATCGATTTCCTACTTAAATTCAATTATAGATAATTGTTTGTTATGTAGCAGCTAATATTCATGCTATACAGTATAAAAAGAGTACACATTCAATGTAAATAAATAAAAATGTAAGATATTACAGATTACTGGCATTGCGATTTAATCCCATTTTAAGCCGTACATATTTTCTAAATAATTGTTCAAATTGCTTTATAAGAATCCAGGTTATGAGGTACCCTAAGGTTTTGTAATGCAAAAAAAAAAAAACATGCATATACGTATATAGGTGTATTTTAGGGGACTTCCGGGCTTGATCCGCCCCCAAATTTTATGTTTATTCAAATAACATATTGTAAAGTGAATGAAATATCTTGTAGAATGTTTACATTTTCAAGAATGAAGTTAGCAAAGCTCCCCGAAGTATATATATGAATAATTTTCATTTTGGACGTGTGGTTTTAAGTATTCAACTGTGTTCACATTTCTCATTTTTAGCGTTTTCGTATATGAATTATGGACATGGCGGGCTAGTAAATGGGACAGGGATTTGAAAAGTGACAGTTTGTCGGATAATGTGTTTCCAACCACTTCACAGTGGAAATTTATATTTATAAAAAGTTCTCATATATTTAAAAAAAAAAGAAGAATAACTTTAACGTTCCGCACGGAGGTTCGAACCGTCGCCCTTCGCTTCAGAATTGTGAATAGCAATACTAAACCCGCTTGACCACAGACGCAACTTGGAAGAGCTTGTATTATAATATTGATAATAGCATCGCTCGAGCACAGATTTCTACTTGGATGTTTAAATATCCATTTTCTGTCGTTTTCAGCAATTTCTGCTTAAGATAATGGTTGATTTTGCATATTGGAACTGTGCATGAGGTATGCAATCAATATTAATTTTAAAAAAAGTAGTTTGATTTTGTTTTTCATTTTCACATCGCTCGGATGACAGTACGATTTGTAGCTAGTGTTTATATAAACAACGGCGGGAACATGCAATTCCCTGTGTATAGATCTCAGGCCCGTAGCTAGGAAGGGGCGAGGGGGGCTGAGCCCCCCCTGTGGCTACCTTCAGCTCCCCCTGAAACTTTCACCAGTGTTTCAAATGCTTCTATATAAAGAAACGAGCAATGCATGGAAACATTGTTTTTTTTTATCGTATTCAGACTTTGGCCACAAACTAAAGTTATGAGAAATACTTTGTCGGAAGCAACATTTCATTTATTTTGCCAACTACACTCCTTCAGTATTTTTATGAAAATAAACCAGAATAAACCAGATGGTTTTGTCTTCTTATTCTGTTTGAACCCGATTGCAGTTGGTATACAAAGAACGCCGTTGTCAGGCCTGGTGGCTTGGGCCATAAATTAGTCATCTTCGAATTCAAGGAGGAAGGTTAGGGATGGAGAGTTCCTGTTGTGAAATGAGTTGGGGGGGAAGCCACCAAACGAAAAGAGAATGAAAGGAAATGTTTTGTCTTTTTCCCCATCTCGCCAATTTTCATCGGCGTACAACAGAGGTTTGAAAATATAGATTTTTCATGGCAGTACGGTAAATCTTCTTCTACGATCCACAAGTACTTTCGTATGTAAGGTCAGTATAGTAGGCGGAGTGGCTGTTTTATTGCCCCTTCTACTGCCTCTCTTGGTGCCAGTCGGTAGCCATCAGATTTTCTTCGACATCAATAGATAACATTTGTTCATACGCGTAGTTCGTGTGCGTGCGTTAGAGAAGTCAATGTTCCGCAGTGGTGGGTGTTTGTGCTTTAGTGCCGCTCGGAGATACGCATAAGTTTGTGTCTTGGTGGAAGCTGTTTGAGTTTTCAGTGCATTAATGACTAATGACTTTTATAGTAATTAAGCGTCTGTTTTAACTGATTGCGTGCGCATCGTGATGTGTTTTGCGTTCTTTCTGCAAGCACAGTGAGGTTTTTTTTTAATTAAGATTTCAGTGTAAAAATGGATAAATCTATAATACGTACGAAAGTCACTAGTGACCCCTTGTTTCCGTTCCATCATCAGCGAATGACAAAAACAAGAATATCAGTACTATACCACAAGATATTTCAAAACCGGGGGAAAATATTAAACAAATAAAACTGGAATCTTATCCTCGGAATAAAGACGGACGATGCTTTCAAACGGAATGGTTTCAGAGATTTACGTGGTTGGAATATTCGCAATCCCGGGATGCTGCGTTTTGTTACGCATGCAGACAGTTTCAACCTTATGGATGTAAAGAAGTAGCTGGAAGGCCGCTCTTGGTAACTGGAAGGCCGCTCTTGATAAATCAAAAGCAGGTTTAATAAAACATGCCGCAACAACGACACATATCGTTGCGGTGAATATGTGGGCAGAGAAACAAAAGCGCACAGCTGTAAGGAAACCAGTGTCACTTTTAGTAAATCAAAGTGTACTTGAAAAAATCAGTATTATGTAAAGAGCACCGCGGAAATTATTCAGTTCCTAGCTGTGAATGAATTACCAATGAGAGGGACTTATAATGTTGAAGAACACAAGGAACAGAGCCTCTTCCGAAATATGTTTGAATATACACTAAGAAAGGACGAGAAACTGGCCGATTGTTACAAACAAATTCCTCAAAATGCTTCCTATTTATCTCCGGAAATCCAGAATGATATAATTCAAGTGATGACAGATACTGTTCGAGAAAATATTGTTGATGACATTAACAGTGCAGATGTGCCATGGTTGACTCTATTGGAGGATGGAACACGTGACAAAACAATCGAGCAAATGTGGGTATCGGTATTCGATATGTGAAGGACGGAAAAGTTCGTGAGTCTATTTTAAGCATAGAAACTCTGCCATCTCTTAGTGCGAATTCCTTTGCCGATCTCACACTTAATGTTTTTCGGGACTATGGTTTAGATTGCACAAGACTGTTGAGACAGTGTTACGATGGGGCTTCTGTGATGAGCGGGAAGAAGGGTGGAGTGCAAGCAATAATACAGCAACGACTAGGACGTGATATTCCTTACATACATTGTTTCAATCACAGATTGCATTTAGTAGTAATTAAATGTGTGAACGATATTCCTCTTGTCAAACAACATTTTGATCAGTGTGTCATGGTTTATACTTTCCTTAAAAGAAGTAAAATTGCTACTTTGTATGAAGGTCGGAATCTTGCTCGTCTTTTAGAACACCGTGGTCAGGACATTTACGGGTAATACAAATAATTCGCGAGAATCATATGGAAATATTGGAAGTGCTAAAATTGGTTAAGAACGGGAATTTTAATGGGGATGAATTAGCAGAAAGTACTGGACTTATTCTGACTGTTGGGAAATTGCAGTTCCGATTTTGTTTATTATTGATGAAAAAAATACTTGAAATTCTTCATCCTGTTGATAAAATTCTCCAGTCGCATGAAGCAAGTTTAAGTACCGCATGAAATCTAGTTGATGCTGCTGTGGAAACATTGAACAATATTCGAAATGATGAAACGTTTCGAGATATGGTAGGTGAAACAAATCGCATGATAGAAGATACCCACATTGAAGAAGCTTGTCAACGCCCTTCAAGGAAAAGAAAAATAAGTACGTCACTACAGGATTTTGTTGTAGCAGAAACAACTGGTGTAGGGAATACAGAAGTTGAGTGTTTGCGACAGGTGTTCTACGAGTCGACTGATTTAGTTCTTATAGAAATTAACAGACGATTCCACAGTAACAATGCTTTGTTGGACGCAGTTACTACAGCAGAAAATCTCAAGCTTCCGAAAACAGACTACTTATCTTCATTAGGAATTACCATATCGTCTAAAGAAGAACTTGCTGTTGCAAAGGCGTATGTTAGCAAATGTAATTCTTCTGACGCCTTCAGTGAAATCTATAAGGTTAAAATGGCTTATGAAGATACTTATGCCCTACTTGCTTCTATCCGAACATTTGCATGCAGTACCGCGTTATGTGAATCTTCGTTTTCTGTGTTGACCCGCATAAATAGCCCAGAAAGACTTTCCATGAGTCAGAAACGATTGGCCAACCTGGTGTTTCTTGCGTTTGAAAAGAAACGAACTGCAAACATAGACATCATGAAAGTTCTGCAGAAGTTCAACGCAATGAAGAATAGGCGATTGGAGCTTTTTAAAGTCAAGTAAGTAGACGCATTTTCTTTTCTTTTCTTTTTTTTAAAGAATCTTTGAGTTTTACGGGCCACGGTTATGCCGAATAGGCTAAAGGGGACGGTGATGATAAGAATAAATGAATGAGCTAGTGGAATGAAGAAAGTGGAAGGAAACGGGAGAACCCGAGAAAACCACGCACACGGTGTTTGTCCACCACAAACTTCACTTGGCGTGAGCAGTACCATCATTTCAGATTTTTCTTGGGGGGGGCAAGACCTCTTGATATATGTAAAATTTTGCGTTTTTCACTGATTACTACTAGTCCATTGATAAAATCTATATAAATCTCAAACTCAGGGGGAGGGCAATTGCCCCTCCCTGCCCTCCCCAAATAACGCCCCTGGGCGTGATCTGGGATCGAACCAGCGTGAACGCTCTAACACTGAGCCACTGTTGTCTCCCTCCCTATTGTTTTATTCACAAGAAAAATAAATTGATGAATCAGCTATACATTCATTATTTGTTATTGGCTTTGATCATTTAACTAAAATTTTAAACTTTTACACACACAGTACAGAATTATAGAGGAGTACGGATTGTCCAAATTGTAACTATAGTATAGCTTATTCATTTATTTTATTTCTGTATTAATTCCTTCATATGAATGCTTTATATCTTACTTCAAACAATTACATATCATTGTTTAGTAAGTTTTCAATGTAATTCAATTTATACAAACTCTTAGAGTTACTTTTTCTCCAAATTTGTCTTAGAAAAAAAATGCATTTAATATGTAGTGAAAAAATTCTGAGATACGCAGTGTGCAAATTACTAGGGGAATGATGGAGAAATTCCTCTCTGTTAAGCTGGATGTCTCATATAAATTTTGAATTTCCTCATGATAATTTTCAAATGTTCACTTTATTCCCCTTGTAAAATGTTCTTTAATTCACACATTGGAAATACGGATCTATAAATGTAAAATAGATGGGAGTATGGGGATATTTTTAAATAGCAAGCTGGTCATCTGATATACAGTACATAATGCATTATACAGTATGTTTCACATTACTGACCCTTAATTATTTTCTGTGTAGTTTTCGATTATTTCTACTCTGAATTCTTGTTTGGGAATACAATGATCGTAATTTAACCTTTAAACGCCAAAGGACGCATCTGCTGCGTTGAAATTTAAACCTTAATAACTCAGCCCCTAATTAAGCTAGGAAGATAATTTTGGTATCAAAGTCTTCGTGAAAGATGAAGCTTGTCGCCGATATGCATTGTTTGTATGTGGGGAGTACCACGGCGGAGACGAGAAAGGTAAATTTTGTGTCTTTTTTTTTTAATTTTTTGGGGGGCATTCTCCATTGGGGGTACTGTCATAAAAATTGCACGCTAATACCCTGCAAAAGTACTTGTTACTTATATGAGGTAAGTAGGAAAGGGACAAGGTTGGCCAAGTTTTTAAGTATCATTTTTTTTTTACGTATATTACATTTATTTTCTGGACTTCCATATAAGACGAGATATTTTTTCACTGAATTGGTCTAGAAGCATAACTCTTGTTGCCTCGTTGCAATCTGTGTTCCATAACATATCCAACGGTGTTTCAATCATGATTAGAGGGTTCACCAGGGCCGCCAACGCGAATTTCTGTAACAGTCCTTCGAAAATTATATACAGGGCGCCTTATAGATTTTTTTCTGAATTTTTCTCTCGCTTTAAAAAATGGTAGCAATTGCTGCAATGCAAAGTACTATTACAATAAGTGTATTGCATATACATTTTCATCGTTTTGTCAGCATTGGGTGTCTGTATGGGCTGCAAGGGCCCCCCAAGTTCTAATTTTTTCGTATTTTAAAAAAGGTTTATGAACTTTCTTCTTCTACGATTAGGGTGGGAATTCCACAAGTGATACCTCGTTGGAATCAGTGTTCCGTAAGCTTTCCAACGAGCTATACATGAGGGGGAATTTGTAATTAGGGGGTCCCCTAGGTCCCCAGCCTGAGAGCCTACGATTTCGTTCAAATTCTTGCCAAGTGTATAAAGGTTAAATAGCAACAATAGATATGAAAACGTGGAGTCAGGTTGGGCCCCCCAGAAGTGCTCTCGCCCCCCCCTGCTTTCGAGTTCTGGCTACGGTCCTGATATATCTGCGGGAATTTTGGCGGATCTAGGCTTACTTTTTCGGACTTCGAAAAACAAACTCGGTTGTTTATCATCGCGACCACTGATTCACCCTCGCGGTCGACCTAGCTTTCCCTCTTACAAAAACGTTTGTGACGTATGACTGCCTAGCTTTCAGTGTTGCTCCGTGGATGAGTGAGTAGAGTCGTTGCTTAGTAATCAGAAGGTTCCTGGTTCGAGTCCTGCTCAAAGCAGTCCATTTTTTCATTATTTGCTTCCCATATCTGAAGATGTTTCTCCTCCTTCGTAATCATCTGATGCTCTCAACTGAGTTCTTCACTTGAATTCAACAATTGGTAGTGGGATGCTCTCAGATTTGGGTGAGCTTTTACATGTCTACTTACCAAATCAAAATTTTCGACAAAATATGGATGCTATCCGATCATTTTGTCTCAAATTCTAAATTTGTGCATGTGACTGTATCTCTGTTTCATCATATTTGCATCTCTCGTTTTCCAAGGTCATCATCTATGACATAAGATGGCTTGGGAGCAAAGATTGAAATCATAAAAGTGCTATACCAATGGGCTCACTCTCACTAAGCATTTGATTAAATGTATGTGTTTTCATACTGCTGGAGGGGGGGTATCCGCTCTTCCTACCCTCCTGAAGTGACAGAATATTTATTCAGACTCTGCAAAGTCATTTTATATCAAACGACAGAAAGAGTGTTCATTCCAACAGCAACAGGATTGGACTTCAATTTTTTGTTTCAATTTATCTCCACAAATAGAACAAATATCAAGTAATATGTTTGCCATAAGAAGTAGATTCATTTTATTTGGAGAAATGATGCTGTAGACGATAGTGGGAATTTCGCCCAAGTGTACGGGAATTTTCAGTGCCTGGCGATTATGCCACCCGCCTTCTTTTAAAGTTAATTCGGTTGCAATACTTGCCGGCAAATACTTCGAACTCAACTGGTGGAGCACTTTAGCCGTAAATCTCCATATGGCTGTACCATTTAGAAGTGTCCCCCGCTGTACAACTGAAGGATTTCATTTTCTCAATACAGTGGAAGGAGCAGGCCAAATGCACAGCTTTCAATGTTTTATTTCTATGTTTATGTTGTTCGATTTCATCAAAAAAAAAAAAAAACAACAACAACAACAACATCAAAGCAGCAGTATCGTATATGAGTTTGCTTGCGGTAAGGCAGCAAATAGACTTTTCAACAGTAGAAAAAACAGGTTTCATAATGATGTAAATCATACCTGCAAATACACAAATACATAAAAGGCTGTTTAGCCTGTTCCTTGGAGAAATCACCGCCGATGTGGATAATAAATTGTCGAATTAAGTAGCTGTTGAGTACAAATTTCTTTTTTGCTAAATTACGAAAACTAATTTGTATGTCTGACTCGTACTCTGCCATTGCTTTTGTGTATACCATTCTGAATCCTGATTTTTTTTCAAGAAATAGTTACTAAAATTTTAGCTAAACCGAAGGTATTAGTTTTGAAGTAAAAATCAATATAATACTTTCTTGTTTTAATATATACTTAAAATAGTATGTTTTTTTGTATATTACATTAAATTTGTTTAAGTGGCTAACAAAGGACCTGCAGAACATGTGATCTTACACACTACCACATTGGGGTGGGATGATTATTTTTTTTTTTTTTTTTTTTTTTTGAATTTCGATTGGCCTGGTTGCGGAAAAGTTGCCTTGTAATGGTAGTAGTCAACACAGAAGATGTTGATTTTTCGAACAACCCCTTCCTTTGCCTCTTGGAATTTGAATATTTTTATAGCTGCGTCTATGCAACCCGCACGACACTGCGAAGAAAATTGTGCTGCACAGCTGTTTCGGTTTTTATTTTGATTGGCTGGGTTGCGGAAAAATTGCCTCCTGTTAGTCAGTCTACAAAGAAAACTTGAATGTTTTTGGTCATCCCTTTCTATTGCCTCAAGGGGCTTGAATATTTTGTAGCTGCTGCTATGCAACCTGCAAGACACCGCTAAACAAAATGGAGCTGCACAGCTTGTTGGTTGTTTTCCACATTGTAGCATTCAAAATCTGAAAATAAGACGCAAAACAGAAGAGATGCAATATTGTTCCTATGTGGTTACAAGTATAATCAATTAGACGAAAAATTGTATTTTTATGTTTCAATTCATTCTTCATATACAGCGTGAAAAATATGTTGTCAACCTTACATTGCAGGTTTTTTGACGTATATCGTGAACAATTTCATTTAGAACTGTTTAAATTATAAAGAAAATTTTAATCAAGTAATTTAGTATCAACTAATTTTGAAATCGGTTGTGCAATAATAGAAAATATATATTTGCCCACTGAAGTCACTCAACTAACTCACTCAACTATATTAATACATAAAACATTCTTTTATAAAAAGTCGGAAACATTGTAATTTTATACACAGTTTAGCGGCCTGTCTTTCGATGAAGGCCTAACCTCACAAAATGGTGTTAGAAGATTTTAGTAACGCTCAGCAATAGCTTTTTAGAAATATGCCGAGCCACTTCAAAAGATTTGCGTCCACAAGACGTTCTGAAGAAAAAGCCTGTACCAATTGTCATGTCCCGATGGATGACAGCTTCTCGTATTCTCCGATTATATATTTGCACCGAGAATTCCGAAGCATTTCGTTGACTTGCACAGTATGTCAGCAAATTATTTGCACAAGTTTGGTTTGAAATAAAGCGAAATTCTTCTCTCACCAACGGGATGCAACACTTGTGGTTACTCGTTCGATCTGCATCCTTTCTTCCGGAGGAATTAAGTAGAATCCTGTATATTGTGATTAGCTACAACGTTTACTTTGCTCATCCGGAAAACTTGCTGTTGGCAACGATCACGGACAGGAAGCAGGACATTCAAGCTTTATGATGGAGAAAATAAACTTGTGTCTGCAGGAAAGAGATCAAGTCGACGTGAATTTGTTGTTTCAAAAGTAAACTTAGACGCATGTAAATATCATGAGATGATCGATTGGTTCTCCATTTACGTCACCGAGCATCATTAACAAGATAACTTTCTTTGAGCCAGATAGAAGAAAATATAGAACGTCGGCTATAGTTTCTGAGAAAATTAGATATTTTCTGTGCCATACTCAAGCGGTGGCGAGAATGATAAAGTAGTTTCAGAATCATCAGCATTAGTGTGTGTGGAGTGGATGGAAGAGATGGCTTTATCAGGTCAAAATTAGAGTCTTGAAGAAAAATTGCAAAAGTAGAGCTTCCAGCAGGACTATCAAATGTAAATGAGCCAGAAATGAAGCAAGTGGGTGGACGGATGGAACTCGAATTGCAGCCCTCTTCGTGGTGGGTTCTGGAGAGTTTTGGAGTGTATGTGCCAAGACGAGCTAAGAACTGCAACGGAAGGTTTATAAACAATTTTTCATGACCAATATACATAATGTGTTTGAAAACATCTATAGAATTTCTTCGTCTATTTGATTGTAGTTTTAACCACATAGGAACAATATCACATCTCATTTTTATCTTGTGTTTTATTTTCAGCCTCTGAATGCTTCAGTGTGAAAAACAACCTAAACTTATAGCTGTGGAGCAGTTTTCTTCATAGTGTTGTGCGGGTTGCATAGCAGCAGCAGTAAAAATATTCAAGACCCATGAGACAAAGGAAGGGGTTGACCAAAACAATCCAAATTTTACGTGTATACTAATGTTAACAGGAGGCAACTTTTCGCAAGGTAGTTATCTTATTTAAATAATAATTATTACATTTGACCCTCAATTATTAAATGTTATATAGCTTAATTTAATTTCCTTGTAATCATAGAATATATAGACAGTTTGGCATAATAACGCACATTTCTTCTTTTATATTACAGTGATATAATAAATATGTTTCCAATCTTTGGTTTCAAACGACGGAAGGCGTGAAGGAAATATGTAATCGTGGAAACACTCAAGTACGAGATTTCAATGATTTTACACTTTTAATGACCCAACAAAATGAAAAATGACATTTATATGTCCGTCCGCCCCAGCATCATGTTTTAAATTTAAGACTTTTATTATGTTCTTCACGGGAGTTCAAATTTTCTTCCTATCCCTAAAACTTAAGGGCAGTTTACTCTAGGTCGAGAATGAAAAATATCTGTTTTGTCTTAAACGTATTAACGACATTGTTTATATTTAATATATTAATATTTCATTAGCCACTCTGAAGTGCGGTACAAGTAATTTCAGAGGGCAAAATCCTGATAGGGTAATTTAGTTTTGAGTAAGATTTTCTCGGATTGTTTTCTCATAGAAACGAATCTGATAATTTTATTCATATTTTATAAATCAACATTTCTTTAACAGCCCTATAATATGGCATGAGTAATTTCTCATGAAAAAAATCCAGAGGGGATAGTGAGATCTTGGAGGTGAATTCGTTGGTAGATTTTCCAGAAAGCGACTATTATAATTTTGTTTACATTACGTACATAAACGTTTTCGTGAACACTATAACTTAATATTATGCTATTCAGAAAGAGAGGGCTAGAAAATCTAGAGCACTGGGCCGTACCATTTTTCTTATCGTGTTGGTATTCTCATTACATCATCCTTGAATATATTAATATTTTATCGGTTTACGATAAAAAATTATTTACTTCATGCCATAATTGTTCATTTTATTCCTTAATTACGTTCCTTTGGAGGTGGCTAGCCTGATTAGATTAGTTTCTGTCACGGTCATATACATTCTTCACAATTTTTCATTTCCCAATATTATGAATATTAGTCCTATTCCCAGGGATTCACCATCTCTGACTGTTTTACTTCTGAATTTCATTATCTTTGCTATGAGAACATGCATCCTCATGGCCAAAAGTGCCTTTACATCGCAGTGTCTGGTACGTGATGGCGAAGTACTCCAAGGGAAGGAAGTTTGCATAAGAATTTGTTATTAATGTTCCAAAGATTTTATTTTGACTAGCGAATTAACGTACGTATATAAAGTAAAGGCACAGATTTGAAGCATCAGTGCACTGTAATTTCGGAAAGGATTCGTGTTAAATAGCACAAAATGTTTCACTGATGGAGTAGATCGTCTTACTTTTTAAAATCGTCTCTGTAGCCTATTTGTCAGAACATTCATCTCAAGACATGATATAAAGTGAAGAGAGAAAAAGAGATGCAACATCTGTAAGATCTGATTCACTACTTTAAACACACGTAAGAGAGCGAAAGGGAGATTTAGAAATCTGAACTTTTAGGCCAAAAACATACTAGAGAACCCTCGCCATCGAGGTCGAGGTTTAAGTCATGGTCCTACTTTGATGTATTGGTTTAGAGAGATTTAAGGTTCACATAGCGAGGATGCCTTATCCTCGCTGTAAGTTCTCAGTTTGAAGAGGAACATCACTCTTACACGTGTGAAATAATTCCGTTTGTGCTTAAAAGTCACTGCGAAATCACATTTTGAAATTGAAAGAACCAAACAGTTTATAAATAGGGATGGATGTAAGACGAGACATCAGAAAAGCCAAAGTCTCGTCTCTTGTTCCGCAAAAATATTTGAGTTTCATCTCTACCAATTAATCAAAGACTTTTACCTTTTTCCAAATTTCTGTGAAGAAATGTCGTCTTTCAGCACTCAGGCGAGAAATCATTTACCAGTAATATAAAAATCAGAGATTTCGATTTGAAAGGGGTATTGACTTCACCAAACGAAGTTTCCTCACTGTAACTAGAATATTGTACGTTGCCTTTCTATGGATACGTGCCTGTATTTACAGGTATTTCTTTTCCTTATATAAGTAACGAATTTAGAAGAAATTCGTTTATATTAATCTCGGAATTGGGAGTGTGTGAATTTTCTATCCATAGATATGATTAACACTAGTTTATTTTCTTCTTTCGAAATTAAGGAATTTTGGGACTTCAGCCCGAAAGCTCCCTCCATGTAACCGCCACTGCCTTATATAATAATAACTTACAGTACAATTCTAACGTAAGTATGAATAACTTATCTCAGATTCCCATTTGAGTTGCTGTTTTCATTCATTCTCTATTTAAAACGTGCCTATTATGATGTTGTTTTTTCCCCTTATCTCATACTGCTAGAACATTACTCATTAGTTCTACTAATATTTCTATGTCTTTCACAATCAAATATAAAGCTCAGCAAAATCTCTCGATACTAATTCACAATTGTGGTCGACCTCTAGGTCGCGATATGGCTTACATCTCCGGCATGAGCTTACCCATTTGAATCAATGTGTTTGTGCCATTATCGAGGTAACGACCGCAACTTAAACATCGACTTCGATTGCCAGGTGTCTTTGGCACATCTTTACCTTAGAACCAGCTTAAAGAAATGAAAATATAGTTAAAAATTGCAAAGGCGATCATATAATTTATATTCGTTACTTACTTTTCTAGTATACATATTTTAGTAGCCAAACCTCTCTATTCATGATTACGTGGTAAAGTGAAGAGGGAAACATCTAAATTTCAAAATTTAAATTAGGAAAAATGAATGCCACAGTTGTCGTGGACGTTATCATTCAGATGACAAGGAAATATTCAGAGCAAGCAGGTCTTATCATATGGTGTGTGCAGCACTGGCGTATACTGGTTTGATGGCTTGGGCTAAAACTAGCCTCTATAACACCATTAGATTAATAATAATAATAATAATAATAATAATAATAATAATAATAATAAAAATAATACGAGCTCTTCCTCTTTGGAGTCATTATTAATTGCTTGGGGCCTACTTACGCCTACGCCCTCCCTACTGTTCTGGTCGATACAGTCTTGCAACACATGGTCCCGGATTGAATTCTTGGTGGGAGAGGGTTAAACACATCCCGATGTAGCCTGTGGCTGTCAGTCCATGTCTGATGTAGCCTCGATGTTGAAAAGGGACACTTCTATCAAACAAACAAACAAGAATAACGACAACGCATAAAAATACGTAGTAATTTGCAAATAATATTGTTATAAATCAATTAGTTGCCTATTTACATTGCTGAATAATAAATACAAGCAATAACATATTTTAGACAACTTGAAGTTACTAGACAGCAAATTAAACTTATCATACGAAGATAATGTAAAATGACGTGTGTACTCATGGTATCCTTAGATAAATTTATCTCAGGAGTTTGTCTTGCCATTTTCACAATTTCTGGTTTTTCGTTATAGCTATGAACGACTGTATATTTAATAAACCTTCTATAATACAGTAATTGTAAACAGAAACCGCTCTTGAAACTTGCTCTGCCATTCTTCCCTCCACAATGTCACAACAGAAGTGAACAATTTGTTAACTTAGTTTAGTGCTCACAACAGAAACACAAATCACAGATTCAATCGCCACCTCTGACGCCATATTGCACTAGTGTTTCTTTCAGAAACAATGCTCCGGGGGGCACTGCTTGTACTGCTCTATTTATTATTATATTATATATGTATTATTTTGGTCTCTTCCAGGAGGACACTATCAGAGCTCCGGGGAGAGTAGTACCCCCAGAGCAAGTCTAGAAAAAACACTGTTTTGCACCACTTTTTGGTTTTTGTTTTTTATTATTGTTTTATTTATTTTATACACTGTTTGCTACACTCGAGAAACATGTTTTTCAGATGTTGTTATTTGAAAATTACCTTAACAGTCTCATTCACTTTTGAGCTTGCTTCTGTTACCACCCTATTACATGACAAAAATAAAATCAGACACTTTGTTTGTTTAATCTATTTATATCTCTTTCATTTTCCTACAAGAAGTATCATAACTCGTACATCACTCACCACCGTTCCGATTTTGTTGAGACAATCCCGACTTCGGTGAAAATGAGCCACTCCAGAAGTGGCTCTGTCGTTATTTTAAAATATCCCGACTTTCATATTTATTAAGTTGGTGACATTTTTATTATTATTATTATTATTATTATTAATATTGGCGTTTACTTTTCACGTTATTATGCACCCTTCAAAACAAGAGAAAACCTTACAACACATTTTCCTTTCATCAAGTAAATAAACATGATTTGCTCTTCACTAGAAAGACTTTAATTATCTTATATATTACGAAAAAACGATCGTACATTTCTACCTTCATTTGCTGCATGAAGTCTCCCTACATTTTGCTTTCGATAGGTTCTAACGCTACTCACTAGAGAAAGAGAAGTTGAGCTATTAACAAATAACACTGAAATAGGGAATTAGCCACTGAAGGAACCTCAGTATGTAAGAGCCTTCGTAACGTAACGCAAATAATGAAACAAGTATATATAACACCTGTGCCGACTATCGTAAAATATTTTAAAATACAAAATTTGCGTTGCGTTCACGAAAACCGCTACGGGAAGAGGCTCAATTATGTTGGAGTATTATCGAGTCCTCCAAAATACACTGTCATTACTCGTATAACTTCCATTTAACCAGCCGCTCATGCCCAAGAAACCTATTTCTCTAGAGGAAAGTGGTATTACCTGGCAGCGCTTCGTACGCTATGGGATGTTATGGAGGCGTGGATCGACGTGAGCAACTAGCAATGAGTTTTTTGCTAGATGTCGTGTCGATCTCTTAACCCTAGATTACAAACCATTCGTAAATTTTACGAAGCAAAATATCCAAAATTGTTGAATTCGCTGAACCGCGATTGCGCGGCCGCCCTCCTTCCCAATACCTTCCTAGCTCTTACAGCAGAGACTAGTTTTGGGTTTACAGCCGTGTCAGTCAGTTTTATCATGCATATTTTGAAGGTCTAGTCGTAATTTTTACGAAAGGTTTGTAACCATGTTAGTTTTTTTTTTCACAAATTTTGACAAATCTACTTTCTTGTTTTTAACATTAAATGAGTGTTTTGGACTATAAACAGTGCAAAGATTCGTGTCATATTATTGTAACTGTTGTTGATGGTGAAACTATGGGTGAGAGTGAGGAAGAACGTGAAAATAATCAAATAAAAATGTTCTTGGATATCTTCTGATGAAGGCTCTAGTGATACTACTAATGAAGCGCCTGCACATATGGCAAACCCGCCACAAGAAATCAGAAAAAACTTACTTTTACTGACCATCAAGGAAAAGGAGAATGACAACACATTTGTGTAAGCACTGGAGGAAGGCGATTTGTGCTGAAACTAGAGCTGTGTGTTGAATGGTGAGTGACGAGGAAAACTGAAAAAGTTTGCAATGACAACTTTCAAGTTTGCACCTAATTACTTTTTTCGAAGTTCATATGCAAAGTGCTACGATTTTTAGTTGCCTTGGTCCTTTTACTTTAGTTATATATTATTGTAATATCTATAAGACAATTTTCCCACATAAATGTAACTATATCTTCATGACGTCATATTTGCAATTCAAGTATGCAGCTAGCAAGTTATATACATAACTTTTTACATGTACTTGTTCAATAAAGTATTCCAAAGGCATCCAATATTATTGTCCATATAATTCTATAAAGAAGCCCATTTTTAGATTTAAAAAATAATAATATATACAGAAATAATAAAAAGACTAAAATTGAGTCGTAAATTTACGAATGGTTTGTAACCACGTAAGCAAAATATAAGGTTTGTAATCCAGGGTTAAGAAGTGAAACAGACTGCGTGCAGTGAAACTAGTGGATGTTTCTAAATTCATAGTTATCTAAAGTGTATCGTTGAAAGAAGATACTAAAGTATAAGTGTATCAATATATTATATGATATATAATATAATATCAATATATTATAAATTAGTTTATATTATAATAACTTTATTTGGTAATATTCTAGGTCAATTGCCGTTAGACCTGGTAGCCAACAAAATACGATACTAGTGTGCAGTCATTTCAGATGAGAATCTAGCAGAGAAACACTACGGTCTTTAAAATGAAATAACACGAAAATTGCTAGACGGCAGAAATCCATCAAGTTACTATATTGACACAGATAACTGTGATGCCTAGAGTAATTGTGCAACATAATCAGAAGAAAAGAAAGACAAAGGAGTCACTTCAAATACATCCAAATGAAGTGTAATCAGGTACGTAGCCAAGACCAGAAATGAAAAAAATTAAGAAAGAATGAAACAAAATGAAATGAGGAAAAGAAGGATCAGCGTTAAAAATAAAAATAGAAAACTACAGGAAGCTTTTGGTTATTCTTACTTATGAAGAGATTTGTATTACTTGCAATACATGGTGGCGAGGTGGGCAAGGTATCCTGGAAGAGTCAGGAAAAGTTGCAATTTCTAGAAAAGATACAGAATTCTCAGAATTTCTGCTACTAGTCAGTGAGATTTCAAGCTTCCGAGAGCATAGTGTCGTTGAGCAACAGCGTGGACATTTTTTATCATTATATTTCGTCATCATATCCTTGCAGAATCAAACATGTTATTTCAAAAACAAGTTTCTAATGCTTCTTTAACCTGTCATTTGGAACCGACAGTAGTTGACGGAATAATAAAACCTAAAAAGTATATGGAAATTGAGTTCTATTAGTATTTGATTCAACAAAAAGGAACACAGATATTGTAAAATATTTTACAAGACGTTATTGGGTATGTACTTTTTATAATAGTGAATATGTACTTTTCATAATAGTTGAGATCATAATGAAAGGAAAATTGAACATTTGAACGAACAAAGAAAGGAACGTAAATATTGTAAAATCTTTTTTCCAATACTTTTTTTTTATTCTTTTATTACTCGAGATGTCTTCATAGTTTGTTATTAAAATACTTACCAACATATCCTAACAAACCAATATATATTGATAATAAAGTCGTTTACATTGATCAAGCTCCTGGGCCTTCAGAATTTCATATCACGCCCTCCACTCCCCGGTACGAAATCCTGGCTAAACGAACCAATATACGGTGTATGTTCCAGTAAAATAGTTTAGAATGATCGAGCCCCTGGTGTAAGGATCATAGTATTTCATGGACCCCCCCCTTCAGGAAATCCTGGCTGCGTGCCTGGTGTAATCTAAAGTTAATCAGGGTCTGAAAAACTGCACTGTGTAATTTCCAGTTTGCTGAAAAAGTAGCTTAAACGTTGTTCCAAAATTGTTGCATTATATGATATGTATACTAGGGTGTATCAAAAAAACTTTTTTTCGAAATTCGGTTACGGCTAGTGCGGATTCTTGGCCAAATGGCATCAATAAAACTTACAAAAAAACCTTAACTCGATGAGACAACTCCTTCTGCTGAAGAGTAGAGCCCAAATTTTAGAAAAATCAACAAAAGATTCACTTTTCAACTGATTTTCCAAAAACTATTATTAAAAATATTTCTTATATTTTTCGGTCGTTTAAATTATAAAATAGCAGGAAAGGACAAATAAATACAAAAAAAAAAAAACAAAACAAATATTACGCCTATTTCTGTGCACCACAAGCATAAAATCCTAGTTAATTATTTGCAAAAAGGTAGTGATTTTCTTGCGTATCGTACATTTAGATTTTAATATAAAATTATTGAAGTCTCTTGAATAACGAAGAAAACACTTTAGTGCTAAATTCAAAGAACAGTAACGGTATAAATAATTTGCACCCAATGCCTTATGCATCTGCTTGTCGCACTAGGTCACCTTCCGCCCACCCCTCCTCGAACGCCTCTTCTCTTGTACTTGCCCAGCTGAAAGGATCGGTCTTATCAGTCGCCAGTAGTCAACCAGCTGTGTCGAATGTGATTTTCGCTGCTTGAGTTATTTATTAGTGCTGCAGGGAATTTTAACTAAATAATTTGTTTTCGTGTGAAGTGATGTGTGTAGAAGTGAGAACAGTGTTTCAGTCGTGCTAAGTACCTTTTATTAGGAAGGGAGTGACAGATAGCCTGACGTTATGGCATCGACAAGTTTGTTACGGTCTGACGTTAGAAATAGCATTATTGGGACACCCAGGGAATTCGGTAAAACACAGATACCTACCATTGAAGATGTATTGAGACAATACCTATGGGAGCGAGAAGAAAAAAAATGAGAATTTAGGGATCCCGGAAAGAACCTTCAACAAGGGATTCATCTTCTATCGTCGCCAGGAAGATTGTACAAATTTGGGATTACGCCTCAATCAGCGGCGAAGCAATTCTCAGTGTCAGAAGGATTGTTGCAATGATATTGAAGTACCATAATATTGTCCGTGACTAGCAAAAGTCAGCAAAGTCCGGTTTCCAAACTTGTGCACAACGAATTGCTGATTTTCAACAGTCTGCCAAATATACTTTATTTGATATAGTCTTTTGTAAGTGTTCCGATCCTCTTGCCTGCAACAGCGAAAAACGAAGAAAAGTGCCAGTGTTAGAGGTGCCTTTTCTCCTAGATCAAAGAACCACAAGAAAAATGGTTATAGGATACTTGGATTATCAGGAATCCAAACGACGTATCAAGAGCTTAGGACGAAAGCTTCAGCGAGAAAGATCAATAGCTAAGAGGACAGATCAAGAACAATCAGCTCAAAGCTTTGATTCAGAAGAAGTGGAATGCGAAAAACAAGCAGTGGAAGACAAGGACTCAAATACTGATGAGGAGTACCAGCCATCGAAACATTTCAAAACATCGCCTGAACCTGCTGTTCAGCAGAAGTTGCAACTAGCTACCTTTTTTACTACAGTGTACAGGACTAAGATATCAAAAAGACACGCGGCCCTTCTAGCCTCTTCTCTCCAAGAAGACGTCGGGATGGTCACATCAGAAAATACAGATAATGTGATAGATGCCAGCAAAATTCAAAGACAAAAAAGAGCTTTAGCTAGAAACATTTTAGCCGACACTGATGCAGCTCTCAAAGAAAAAGAATAAGAGCTTTGTATTTTGATGGTAGACAGGACCGAACTTTGACCTTAGAAAAGAAGAAAAAAGTGTTAGACGCCTTGCGAAAAAAGAGGAACATTCTATGTTAGTTGAAGAGCCTGGATCAGAGTATCTGGGGCACGTCACTCCAGAATAAGGATCAGGAGACTGCATTCAAATAGCAATGCTCAATTATTGCCGTAAAAAGGACATTGATCTCCTTTGAGTTTGCATTTTCCAAAGAGTTGTTTGCATCTTCCACACCAACGAACTTCCACTTAGATACTTATTTCAGTCCCTCGACGGAAAGAGTACAAGACCAAATACCTACGAGGGTCGAATTGGAACATTGCTTCAAAATTGTGAAACTAAAGCCATCACACGTTTTGAACCCATTCCAGTACGCTGTATCTCTTATTTGAGGCTTGAAGAAAGCAGTAGTCTAAGCAGTGATCAACAGTATCTTCTTGACATTTGCAAGGGAATATCTTCAGGAGATTTTCCTCAAAGATTACCAGAAAGAAGTATAGGAAAACTACATCAAGCAAGGTGGTTGACCCTTGCGAATACAACATTGCGTCTTTATATATCAACCAGTAAGCCATCCGACAATCTTGAGCGCATAGTTGTTTACATAATGATAGTCTACGCATTCGTTTGGTTTTCAATTAAGAACGAACCATCTATCGTGGAAGGACCACGGCATCTATGGAAGTTGATGACGTCTTCCCGCTGTCTGAACGAAGTTACAAGAAACATTACTCACCCCGTCATCAAGAGAAATGCCTGGTTTATCCATCCAGAGAATCTACTCTTGTCAATGATTTCGGATCCTGATGCTGTCAAAAGGCAATTAGGTTGGAGAAGAATACTAGAAGCTAGAACAACATTGTGTCAAACCAATGTCATTCGAGAATTTTCTGTTCCTCTGGAAGTTAGACTTGACGCCCCATCATACGTAGAAGTCGTAGATTGGTCAAACTGTAAACTAACGGAGCCATCACTGATAAAGAATATAGGTACTAAAGTTCTGCGTGAGAATATTAAAAGTTTTGCCTTTGCAAATGAGGACATAAAATACTCTCCTTGTCACACACAGTGTTGAACGAAGGGTCAAACTCATCACTGAGGCTGCATCGGATGTTTGCAGCCCTGAAGAACGGCAAAAATTCGGCTTAGCTACTCTGAAATTACGGAAGCAAATGCCGAAATTTGCTACAAAGTCCTCCTACATGACTAGCAAGTAACTAAGAAAAAGATGAACGCGGCGGGCTGGCGGGTGGGACTCGATTATTTCCCGTGGTGAGTCCTGGATTATTTCCTAAACTTATTCTCCTCAATTGGAAATAAACGAAGAGCTGCAGAATTCTCTTTAGTCGCATACAGAAACCTCCTTGGTTTATTAAAAACGATAAAGTAATTTTAACGCTCTTATATTTTGTTTCCCAGGAATGAAATTTAGTGCTTTCTTTTTTTTTTTTTTTTTTTACGAAATTCAGTACGTTTTTATGCTTGTAGTGCACAAAAATAGTCATAATAAATTTGTATTTATTTGTCTTTCCTAATGACTTACACCACCGAAATATAATTATATATATATATATATATGAAAATCGGTTAAAAAGTTACTTTTTCCATTTTTTCTAATATTTGAGCTCGACTCGGCAGCAGAAGGAGTTGTCGGATCGAGCTGGGATTTTTTATACGTTTTGTTGATGACATTTGGCCAAAAATCCGCACTTGTCGTAGCCGGATTTTGATAAAACATCTTTTTCGATACACCCTAATGTATACCAACTACGCAACAGCAGAAGCGCTTATCAGTCAAATAGATAATTGAAAATAAAAATATAAAAGGGAATTAAACCAGAAAAGGTCTCTTACAAAGGTTTTAGACCCAAATTCGTGTAATTTTGTAGGTTTATGCGACTGCTGATGTTTCACGTTGAATCAATGACTTCAGTGTCAAGTTTAGCGTACGTGTTGGATTTACAGTATTGCCCAAGAGAGGATATTTTGAGCAATCATATCTCGAGGTGTCGTGAAAGTTGAGTCTGGTCTTATATCGAGAGATGGAGTGGGTCAGTGGGTCAAGTTTTCTGAGTGGGTCAGTGGATCGTGGGTCTACAGCATGTGACCCACTGCGACCAACCACCAACCGTGATCCGCTGCGACCCACCACCCACCATGACCCACTGCGACCCACCGACTCAGTATGATCTACCGACCCACTCTGCTCACTGCATTGTAGACAGTATCTTCTGAAGACTAGTAAATTTGTCTTCGTTTTACTTTCAAGACCTTCATTTCCCTTCCTTTTCCATTTGTTTCTGTCTACTTACCTGAGGTGAGTAGGCTACATCTAAATGAAAAAAGAACTTCAGCCACTTTTGGATATTGATATTTGTAATTGTAATAATAGCAATAGGACTTATATTACTACTTGGCTTTCGAGACATGTGAGTTTTTAGAGGAGTTAACTACTGGAAAAAATACATTTTTGAATCTCTGTAATATATAAATTTTTATATAAAAATTGAATGTAACTATGTGTGCCTGATCATCAGGTCAAATTGCAGACAAATGAAATTACTTTTGGTATATAGTTAGGAATTAATCCAAACTTGGATGTTATATTGCTTTCATTATAATGCATAATATCCTAAGAAGGTAGTGAGGATCCGAATCTTTTCGGGAAAAAATAAGTATCTCGCAAGCTGTTAAACTTACGGAGCTGAAATTTAGTGTATTAACTCTTTATTAAAAATAAACAGAATGTGTCCTAGCATTTTTTTAAAATTTTCCTTTATGGGGAAGCACTTTCTATATATGTAAAATTCCTAGTGAGTTGGTTTGTAAAAATGATCGAAAACGATCGATGTTTTTTAAGAAAAAAATCAGAAACAAAAGGAAATACAAAAGCAAGTGCCTGGCTTCATATATCCATTGCATTCTACTATAATAATTGCTGAGCCTTATGTTTATTATATGAAGTGCTTACAGCAGAGGGCAATCAACCCATAAAGTTGTAAGAAAAATAGGCATAAAATTTGTAATCCATGCTTAATACGGAAATTTTAAGTTTGGATTGTACGCACAATTATATGGAAAATTTTACACTTTTTCCCTTTTATGTTGATCTACTTACCTTGATTTGGAACTTTCAAATTTCATCCTTTTTCCCACTGAAAAGTATCGATAATTCAACAAGTAAATAATTATACTCTGATTTTTTAATGGAAATTCATTGTAATTTGGCACATGGCAAACAGCAGTGTGGTAATTGAAGGGGAAGAAGGAGGGAAATTCCCATTCACCTCTGAACACTTTCCAGGAACCTCGTTCCCTTTCGCTTTCTAGAAGGGGGAGGGAACTTGGTAATGGCATCAAACCTTCATGTGTAATTACAAAAATTAAATTTATAAAAAATAAGAAATCATCAGTCTTTAATTGATAATTTATTCGCAAGATTCCCTATCGAAGACGTAGTATGAAGTTTATGTTTTTCATTAGTTGAAATTGCCAACTGGCATGGTTGATATGGAAAAGATGTAAGGTGATAGAGAGATGGTGCTTCTTGCTGAGTATTTCAAAACTGACCAAGAAAAATCGTTATCAGACTTAAGTCTAACAAGTAGGTTGTCGATGAGGAGTTGCAGAATCAGGTAGAAGCATTATCAATTTCCACGACAGAGTGCGAACGGGGATTTCCCCCTATGAATTTACAGATGGCTGATATTAGAAATAGACTAAGTGCTCAAACATTGTCTAACTTGTTGTTCATCAAAGTTAACGGCCCACCGGTAGACAAGTTCAAACTAGACGAGCTAGTTATTTCTTGGCTGAAGGATAGACATCATTCCACTGCGGATGGTATACCACGAAAAAGTTACCAACAGGAAATAAACCCGATTTCAGATTTGTTTTAAGGTGGAAAATTACGAGTTATGGAAAACGTATACTTGTATTACTAATGGCTTATTTGTGTTATTCAACTTTGTGCCTAATTTTTAGTAAGTCTCTTCTTTGTTTTAGGTAAACTACTTTAAATAAATATTCAAAATATTTCCAATTATGCATATTTGTAACTTAAATTTAACGTGGTGTTTTAGTGATTACACATATTACAATTATGAGCATACTTTATGGAGATGCTCTGACATAGGGTACCCGAGCACCTTTATACACTATGAAAAACTGACTTTTCAAGTCTTTTGTGAATAAAATACTGTGAACTGAGAAACCATAACCTTCTCCATATTGTACAGGTGCATTTTCCTGTGAATATAAGATTCTTTTGGAATGCGTTTATAAATTAACACATGCAAGAATACTCTCTTAGTGCAAGTGTATTTTAGGCACACAATAATTTCCCCCCACCTCGCACTGTTTCAATTCCCTCACTGACAAAGGCTTTACCATTTCATATCGTAAAGGCCATATCCACTGTTATTCTAACAGAGTGGTGCTTAAGCGATTGACTAGAAATTCGAATTCCGATTAGTGACAATTTCACAGTCTTGTTTTATTACAAGTGTAAACTCTTTAGTCAGTACAGAAGAGGCCGTGGATCGTGTTCAGAGTTCATGACGATGGAGTTTGGTGAATCACAGTAGGTCACAGTGGACTAGAGTGGTTCATGGTGGGTGTTGGGTCACGGTGGGTCACGGTGGATCAGAGTGGGTGGTGGGTCAAAGTGGGTCACGGTGAGTGATGGGTCAGAGTGGGTCATGGTGGATGGTGGGTCATGGTAGGTCACAGTGGGTCACGGTGTGTGGTGGGTCATGGTGGATCCTAGGTCAGAGTCGGTCACCGTCGGTGGTGGGTCAGTGGGTCACGTTGAGTGGTGGGTCAGTGGGTCGTGGGTAAAGTTTTCATTGACCCACGCCAACTCTGCGTCATATCTTGTTCCAAAATTTCTAGCTTGCGTCGAATCGTAAACAACACTACAAATGTGTGACCAGAAAAAAGTAAGGAAACAATTTATACATGATATTTTGAACTTATTTATGCAGTTATGGCTCCTGATTACACAATACATTGTTCTTTACCATGATTTAAAAATTATTGTTTGGTTCAGTAAGTGACATTTTGTTCCCGCACGTAAAGAAATCGTTTAGTAATTGAGCTGAGTGCATTATTATTATTATTATTATTATTATTATTATTAATAATAATAATAATAATAATAATAATAATAATAATAATAATAATAGTAGCAGTAGTAGTAGTAATAGTAGTAGTGGTTGTAGTATGAAGATAACCAAGAAAGTTGTGTCGCTTTTCCCCGCACCACTCTCGAACATCGATATGTCACCTAAGATGCAACTGGAAAATTAAAAGCATCGACGACCTTCTGCCAACGTTCTGAACAGCCATGTATCCCATCACGGTAGAATATATTGGACCGTGAAGCGATGAAAGTATCAAATTCATTTTTCATCTCTACTAGGGATTCTAACTAGCGTCTTCTAAGGTGATTGTCCGAGGAATGGAACAGGTGATAATCGGACCGTGCAATGTCCGGGAAGTACAGCAGATGCAATAGTGCTTGCCATCCAGAGCGTAAAATTGTGTCACGCGTCATCCCAGTCATGTGCTGCTTAGCGTTGTCCTAAACAGAAGGACCCCTTTGCGATTCAGAAATGCTTGCTCCAGAGTTCTGAGTTATTCTTTTACACGGCTCAACTGCTGACAGTACACATTTGCTTTGCTGCTCTTACCAGCTGGTAGCAGTTTCTCCCGATGCACGATGCCACGAACAATCCACCAAAAACACAGGAGGACCTTGTTTTTCTGCAGTGCTGGTTTCGGCTGATGGCCTCTGGAGCTTCGTACAGAACCCACTTCTCATCACACATCAACATTCTGTCAAGAAATGGGTTCTTCCTCAGACGAGACAGCAAAGATACATAGGTGTTTGCTCGCGTTGCCTTCTGTTCCGGAGTCAAATCATGTGGGACTCATCAACCCAACTTTTAGTGCCTCCCAAGTTGATGAACGTTCTGCCGAATGGTTTCTTCACTCACACTCAATTCTGCTCCCAGTTCCTCACATTTCTTGTTATTGTTCGCCTCAATTGCTCTCTGAATATCTTGATTTTGTATATGTGTTGATCTTCCGGCTCGTAATGCCTCTTCGTCACCGTTTCATCGCCGTCTTTATACTTGCTAAACCACCGCTGCACTGTCCGCGTAGTCATAATACCGTCCCTAAGGACCTGGCATAACTTTCACCCACTGCAGTGGCATTTGATCCCAGTATGAACTAGTAAAGTATACACGCCCTTATTACTCTCTGTACAGGTTCTATGTTTACTATGTCCTTACACAAGTTCACAGTGCAACTGAACGGCCACAAGCATGTAGTATGCAGGATATACCCACACCAACAACTGCCCTTCGCTTTATCTCAATTTACATTCACGGTGTGAGGGAAAATTGAACACAGACCTCCACAGAAAGAGACAGGACTTTCTTGGTTACCTTTATAAATATGAAATGCTCTCCATAACTTCACTGACTCCTTGTATTGCAACGATTAATAATAACAAATGAAGTTGTTTCAGTGTTCACATTTGATTTCTTCGTTGTAAATAGCAATATATCATAGTTTTTAGACTGTGTTTTTAACGAAGAATCAAATACAAATTAAATATTATAAAAATTATATCTCAATTCTGTGAAATAAAATGATTCCAGGAAATTCATGATTTTACTAAACAAAACCAAGGAAAACAATCAACTTGAAATCAATGAATTGTCGAGGCAGTCAAAATGACTCCAACGGACATTTTAGGTAAGTCATTTTCTTAGTATCCTAGTATTAATACCTCATTCCTGTTTTGTGGAAAAATTCAAGCTCTTTTTCCTGAAACCGGACTTAAAATTCGCTGTCGTCTTTGGGCTTAATTTCTCCAGTAATTTTTCTCCTAAATGAGGAAGTTACTTTCAAGCACTGTCTAGTAGAGGCTACTATGAGTGCATTTCCTTTCCTTTAGAATTTTCTTCCAATATATATTTTCTTGGACTGAAACAGTAATGTCAAGTTTTTTAAAGTAAGTTCCACAAACCTAAATTTGGTTTTATTTCTGAAATGTCTGGACAACATTAAGTGTTAAGTAATTTAAGGTAATCTCCAATAATTACTTTTGGATCTTCTTGACGTTTGAGTACTAGGGACAAAGTCATCATGAACCATTGTTAAACGTTTTCCAGCCAAACCAGCTTGATGATAGAGCATTCAACGCTGGTGCCTGGGATCTTGGTTCGATCCCAGCTCCTTGCCAATTGGATTTGGACAAACGCCATGTTCGTGAGTTTTCCTGGGATGTTCATTTTCCTCCCACTTTCTTCATTCCACCATTTCATTCATTTCTCATCATCATCGTTTCCTTTACCCTAAACGGCATACACGTGGGACGCAAAACTCAAAGATGTCATTTCATTTTAATTTGGAACTAGTCTGAGTTTATGGGATTCTAGCGTGTACTTGAAAGACTATTTTTAGTCCACGTTTACCACGCATTAGTGACTTATATTGAGGTACACAGAAAGTAAACTTCCTATAGCATTTCTACCAAATATGACATTAAGACTTTCATTAGTTCTTATCCTGTGACGATATTTAATTTCCTTCTCGTAAGAATATTATTGGAGCCTTGATCATCAACTAAGTAGTTCTAATCAAATTTCCAAATATTACTGAGAAGTACATTTTTTCAAGCATTATAAGCATTTTTCAAATATTCGAAATAGGTTTTCACTGCCCTTCTGACATTCCTGATCTTTAATGGCTGATATTCTGAGCAATTCCTTGAGTCAACTCATTGTGTTTTTAAGAAAAGTTGACACCCAATACGCCCCTGGATATTATTTTTAAAATTGACACTTTTGCGATCTAGATACGACTTAGCAGTGCACCTGATTTCGTAACTATCAACTGTAAAACCACACCCTGACATTACTATTAGGTGAGACGAAAATATTTCCTCCTATTCATTTAAAACTTTAAGTTTTCGAAGAACTTTCATATGTTTGTCATTCACCTTTCTCCACAGTGTACTTCATTAAATACGATTATTTTTCCTGTTGGTCGCAATGAATTGCGAACTTTTTTAATTTTCTGAATTGCTTCTTGACGCTTCTCATCAGAGAAGTATTTTTAATGTCATACATCTACCTTTAGTTGATATGTTCGTGGTTTCATGTTCAATCTATAAGAAAAAAGTACTACAATTGAACAAACTTTCAAACTTGTTGATATAACACATACATGATACTGTAACTATATTCATAATTTTCATGAATGCCATGCTGCAATTAACAAACATTTCAGAAACATTCTAGAACTGAAATAACGGGGAAAGAATGTTCTAAAGAATATGTCATCAGTGAATGATAAGCGCGACAAGTTGGATCGATGGGTCCCACATGCTTTGACTCCGGGCCAGAAAGCAGACACCTGTGTTTCTTTGTTGTCTCGTCTGAGGCTGGAGCCATTTCGGGACAGGGTTTTTACATATGATGAGAAGTGAGCCCTGTACAAAGCTCCGCGGCTCCGTCGTCATTGGTTAGGATCCCATGAACCGGTTTCAACACAGCCGAAACTAGCACTGAATATGAACAACGTCCTCCTGTATGTTTAGTGGACTGCTCACGGCATCATGCATTGGGAACTGCTACCAGCTGCTCAAAGCATAAATACAATTGTGTAGTGTCAGCAGTTCACCCGTGTATAAGGAAAACTCAAAACTCTTTAGCCAGTATTTCCTAATTGCAAAGGAGTCCTTCTGTTACAGAACAACGCTAAGCCCCAAGAAGCTAGGATGACCCGGGACACCATTATATGTCTTGTATGGGAAACACTATTGCATCCGAGGGGCCGTGGTGGCTCAGTGGTAGAGCGTTCACCTGTGGTGCTAGGGGTCCCGGGTTCGATCCCAGTCCCCGCCAAGTGAACTTTGTGGTGGACAAACACCGTGTGCGTGGGTTTTCTCGGGGTTTTCCCGTTTCCTCTCACTTTCTTCATTCCACCATTTCATTCATTACTCATCATCACCGTCTCCTTTAGCTTCACCGGCATAATCGTGGGACGTAAAACTCAAAAATTTCATTTCAAAGATTTTCACTATTGCATCCGCCATACTCCCCGACTATTGCACCGTCCGATTATCCCCTGTTTCTTCCCTTGGACAATCACCTTAGAAGACGCCAGTTCAAATCCCTAGTAGAGGTGCAAAATGCACTTAATACTTTCTTTACTTCACGGGCCACCAAGTTCTACCGTGACGGAATCCATTGCCTCCCTGAACGTTGACAGAAGTCGTCGATGCTGATGGGGACTATTTTTGATCTTAAAGGCACGTCTAAGGTGATATATCGATGTTGTAAGATGGTGGGTGTAAGGCGACAAAAACTTTATTTTTTAACTTTTTAACTGTGATATTTGGATCTCAACAAAGTTGTAAATTTTCAAAATTTCCACGGAAATCATGTTTATGCTACCATCAACTAATTTTTTTTTTCTGGTTTAAATAATAAACCAACATAAATCATAGTATACATTGGTTTAATTTATTATTTATTTGTAATGTTGAATGACCTAACAACATTCAAAAAAAGTAAATTTTTAAATTTAAGTAAGACTGATCAATAAAAATAAAATAAAGTATTAAAAGAAATTGAAAACTAAAACAATGGAAAATATGAAACTGATTATTATCATTAAATTAATATAAATGCAATAGATATGACTGTCTCTGCATGCTCAATATTACATTTTTGGATTCAAGTGACAGCCAATAGAAGGATTGAAAGAAATCGAATATTTGCAACCAGAAAACATACTTTGGACTAGAAACATCTTTTAATCTTTCTCCATGGGAAAAATGTCTACAATGTAGTAGAAGGCACGAAAAATTATTAAGTAAGGCCAGCTTGCGAAGAGTAATAGGAGATCAAATACTAAGAGTAGAAAAATGTTTTATTTCTGTAAATAAACATGTATTAATTATTCTTTTGTCCCACAAGGATAAATTATTACTCATATTGACTTTAAAACCTGTGAAAATTCAGTCTATTACTTTAACAAAAGTCGAAAAGTAATAATGTGTTTACACAATCAGTGTTAATTTACAGAAAATTATGATTAGAATTTCAGAAATCTAATTCAGTGTGTTGATTTTTTTAAAAATAATACTTTCAATCATCGACTTGAAAAATTACCAGTAAGCAAATGCTCTAAAAAGAGGAAAAATTTTAGAAGGAAAATATAGCGGTTACCATACTAATTTTCTGGCTCCAATTTTTAAAATTAAATCTTACTACTTTGCAGTTAGTACTGAGACATTTATTTATAAAACACCAACAAAATCATAACGCCTTTTCGGAAAGTTTAGTTTGAAAAAGTCACCAATTCTGGAACCTTTAGAGCTATTAGTTATGCCTTTTATTAGTATTAATAATGAAGTAGTTGTTTGTACACTACCAACAAAATTGCACAAGTTGTGTTAGAGGAAATGTACCAAAAATCACCAAGAGAAACTATACCTTGTGAATATTTCCGTGACAAGCAAATTGCACATCTTCAAAGGTTATAATAAAACATTTATTTGTGATATACAAATACAATGGGATGATTCGTTTTGGGATCATCATTCGGGAAATACTCAGTCTCAAGAATATATCATTCGCTATGGATTTTAAAAAAATGAGTTATACCATATTGTCAGGTTGTTAGTGAAACATTTACAAGTAGTATGTGCCTAAAGAGCATATAAAGAAAAAAGAAGGGGAAAAAGAAGGAATATCACAAAACTAGATTTTCGAGAAAACAGCATTTTAGCATTGAAACCGCGTACAAAATGAACAGGATTAGTCAAATCTTTTGTTCCTTTTTACATGGGCATTTCTACATCTACGCATGCATGGCAATACAGTCAAATAGTACCAACAGATAGAACAAAACACACGTTAAACACACACCTTGCTTTTTCCCCCTATCCTTCATATGTGATATCGTTAGGAAAAACCAACAATGTGTTAGTTAACAATATATTTTGTTACACATACAGTACACAAATAACCCTATATAATAATTTCTTTTAGTAAAATAAAATCTATTAATTATTATTCGGAATACATGGCACATTTTAGCGCTACAAAATTTACTTTTTTCTCGAAAACTACACTTTAGAATTTGCCCTCATGTATGTTATCTTGTTCACTCGGTGTTCTTATTTGTTGTAGGTGTTTGGTTTATATTTGAATAATATTTTAGTTCAACTGGAATTAAAATTTAAGATTTTATGTTAATTTTTGGACGATATCCTGTTAATCATACTGTGCAATTGCCTTCCTAGTATCACAGTCAAGAGCTTTATGATAATGTAATTCTGTACCATTTTAACTTCAATAGATGGAATGGTTCTCGTACAGCATCAATTTTTAAGTTTACAAATGATTTTTTTTTATTTTAGCAAACTACGCATGAGTATTATACTCATACATATTATTTAGTCCTATTATATCTATCTATCTATCTATCTATCTATCTATAGCTGCTTGAAAGTGGTTTATTTGCGGACTCGTAATTTATAGGTCTAAAAATAGTACTATGGCATAATAAATTATAGTAAGTACAGTGAATTGCGTAGAATTAAGCAAACAAGTAAAAGCCGACTAGTGTTGCATTGCAAAATTGTGCTATCTACTGAGAAAAACATGTCCTAAAGTGGTCTATTTGCCGACTATGAAAATCACAAAGGAAAGTGTTTTATTTTTAAAATATTGATGTTTGATAGGCACTAAAGAGCTGAAAGGAACAATTTAATCTTTATCAACTATATTATAAACCTTCAAATAAAAAAGTTTGCATTTTTGGAACAAAAAGTCAATATGTTAGTCAAGAATGATGTTCGGTCATCAAAGGGAAAAGTGAAAAAAAAATGAATTTTTAAAATTTCTGATATTAACTGTTGTGAGTATCTGTAATTGTTTAATGTGGTATTATTAGCCATTAAAATAGGTTTTCCATATTGATTGAGCGTTTAATATGAAGCTATTTATTATAAACCGAAAAAGTGGTCTATTTGCGGAAAAGAACTAGATTTCGACAAAAACCGGAATAATCTAATTTTCTGTAAACGTTTAAGGGAAATAAGGTTTGAAACATATTTCCCTTTAGGGTGAGATTGTACACGACAATTTTTACTACAATATTTCCATTAAAATGCTTAATAATGCACATACAATAATTAAAGCTGCTTGTGGTCTATTTGCAGAATTCAGTGTCGTCATCTCCTACTTGAAACCTTCATTGTCATTTGACCGGTGTTTTAAATCAAATATTTGAAACCGAGTGTAAGTTAATGGTGACATTCAATTTATGAACACGAATTCCTAATTGACAAGAGAAAATGCACCATACGGTTTCTTTTAAATCGTCACATAATTAATGTTCTTGTCCAATTGATGTTTTATTACGTGGTACTTAGTTTGCAACATTGTGTTTTTGTGGTCTGAATGCGGAGTAAGACTGCCAACCTTGCACAGTAGATAAACTACAATATAACGATACACAATAGATAAAATTTTCTGATGTCGAACATGAGCTAAACCTGTCACACAATGTTTTTTTACGAAATTAAAACTAGATTCCAATCATTTAAATATGGAAAAATATAATTATATTGCTAAAAAAGAATATTTACCAACGTTAGGGAGGAGATGCAGAAAAATACACAGGCAGAGACTGAGTTTTCTTATCTTACAAGTTAGTCATACTTGATATTTGTGAGACTGCTTTCACATACATCTATAAATTTGCCTTGCTCCCCTCTCCACCCCCGGAAATTTCAAATTTCGAGTTGAAACTAAAATCAAGCGTTTGTTTTTTGTGTTGTTGGCTCTTTGGAAGAAACAATCGTTTGTTTCGATAAACATTAAGAGATATATACAAAACAAAGTTGGGGCAAATTCACACTAACTCCCTAACTTTCAAATTTCGATTCCAAACAAAAAAACAATCTTTTGTTTTTGATTGTTTAGAAGAAAAAATAGTTTGTTTCGAACAACTTCAGGAGATATTTGCAAAATAAAGTTTGGGGCTTCTTTACATTGTCCTTCAGTTTCAAAATCCGACTCGAAACCAAAACCAATCGTTTTCTTTTCATTTTTTATTGATTGTTTCGAATAAAGAAAAAAGTAATTTATTTCGAAAAACATTAAGAGAGATTTGAAAATAAAGCTGGGACTAACTTTGCACTGACCGCACTTTCAAATTTTGATTCGAAACCGAAACCAATCGTTTGCTTTTCAGTTGTTACTGATTCTATTAAAAGAAATAGTTTCTTTCGAAAATTATTAAGTATTGCTCTACATATAACAAACAAAATAAGAGTCCGCTTCCAACGTTGATCGTCATAAAATAAAAACGGTATTATATAGCAAGACGCGAGTAGTAATTGCGTCACCCTACCGCACTCTTAATAATCCAATTTTGGGGCCACCATGGACCATAGCGAATGAATCAGGGATGCTTTGGCCCGGGATTGCGTCACCTATTGAAATTTTGCTTATGCTTATTCAGGGGCCACGCACGCTGGTGCGAATTAGTCACAGGTACCTTGGACCGGCTATGACGTCATTGAATTGGGAATTTTGGGTTAGAGGTCATGATGCTTCTTTAAATTTACTAAAAATATGGTCTTGATGATTGATTACGTTACGAATTAATACAGGTTTATGAATGCTTTTTTTTTATTTTCGTTCCCTTTTATGGCATAAAATTTGGAGAATATTATCCCTTTGATGAGATGGACTAACACTGGTGCAAATGAAATCTTTAGTTTTACGTCC
This sequence comes from Thermobia domestica, assembly GCF_964235325.1. Taxonomy (NCBI): domain Eukaryota; kingdom Metazoa; phylum Arthropoda; class Insecta; order Zygentoma; family Lepismatidae; genus Thermobia; species Thermobia domestica. Next base: position 307,467,486 of record NC_137455.1, read on the forward strand.
CACGGTTATGCCGGTTAGGCTGAAGGAGACGGTGGGACGTAATGAGAATGACGATGGTAATGAGAAATGAATGAATTGGTGGGAGAAAAATTGGAGTACCCCGAGTATAATGTTGCCCACCACAAAACTACTTTCGAGGGATTGGAACCAGGGACCCCATGCCCAGAGGTGAACGCTCTACCACTGAGTCACCACGTTCCTACTGGTGCGAATGAATTAGAGGTATTTGGTTCGAACTAATGTGTTTGTTTGACGTCGGGGTGACCCTATTTCACTTTTGATTATACAATTTGGGACTCCCCCTCCTCAACTTCTAATGTAAATCAACGTGATCTTATGTGTCCTGAGTGATTCTATGCATTCCCTGCCCCCTGAGTAAGCCAAATTAAAAATTTCAATGGGTAATGCAATCCCGGACCAAAGCATCTCTAACTCATTCGCTATGGTCCATTGGGACCCCAAATTGGATAATTAAGAGTTCGATAGGGTGGGGCCAATACTACTACGCGGTTATCTGTAATCAATTAAGCATCCCAAGAATATATTGATTCTCCACTCTAATATCTCTACTAGAACTAGAAGTGATATACATTTTAACCACTTATGATCTCAATAATAATTGGAAAAATATTATGCCATTCAAACTAAAGACCATCATGTGGTGTATATGTGACACTTGTTTAATGTATAAAGGGAGAATGAAGCACTATTTTTATTGTCTTTGTTCCATCAAATAGTATTACTCAACTTGTAATAAATAAAGCAATTTTAAAGCGTTATTATCTAATCTGTATTCGTCGTGTTTCACTTCTTACTATCAAAGTATAAAAGGAAGTGATAAAATATCGTACTGGTTTCTTATAGAATCTGCATCATATCGGGTATTATTATTTGGCCTTTTCCTTTTTAAGCTTTATCGTAAAATATATTCTACTTTCAATTGATATTAATTATTATATATATAAACACTAGAAATTATATGGACTTCGAAGTCTGGACTCCAGTTGGTGGATTTCTGCGTACTTTACCGATTGTTTCTTTTCACGTTTTTTACTACTTTCTGCTTTTAATGCAATTTGGAAGTGCAGGGCAAGCGTGAAGATGACCACGAACTTTATTATCAAAGTATTTTAATGCTTTTCGATTCTTCTTCAAAACAATCAATAACACGCAAAAAAAATGATTGAGTTTTTTTTTCTAAACTGAAATTTGAAATTTAAACTACTAGTATGAATTTGGCCCACCCAACTTTATTTTGTAAATGGCTCTTAATATTTTTCGAAACAAACTATTTTCTCTTAAACTAATCAATAAGAAACGAAAAACAAACTTGACGTGAGCTTTGAATCGAAATTTAAAACTATAATAAGCAGTGTGAAGTGGCCCATCAAATGTATTGTGTAAATATCTCTGTTGTTTTTCGATTTTTTCTTCAAAACAATCAACAATGATCGAGAAACAAACCACTTTCATCCAAACCATATCGTAACTATATTCTTATGTTTATCGAAACAAACTACCTTTCTTCTACCTTTCTACTACAACAAACCCATATCAAACGACTGATTTTAGTTTTCAATCGATCAGGGCAAGTCTGTAAGTAGAGGGATCAGGGCAAATCTGTATATATTCAAAATTTGTTTTGTATATATATGTTTATAATTTTCGAAATAAATATTTTTTTCTTCAAAACAATCTATAACAAACGATTGGCTCTGGGTTTGGATCAAAATTTAAAAGTAGAGGAATTACAGTGAAAGAGTAAACATCTCTTCATAATTTTTGAAGGTAACTATTTTTTTCAAAAGAATCAATAACAAAAGAAACACAAACGATTGGTTTGGATTTTGAATCAAAATTGAAATGTGAAAATCGAGAGTAAAATTAGCTACACCCCAATCCAAAAGTTAACTACAGTTCAGTTTGTAAATATCTCAGTACGTTTATCGAAACAAACGATTGTTTCTTCAAAACAATCAATAACAAACGAGAAACAAACGATTGAGATCGGTTTTAAAACAAAATTTGAAAGTGGGGGACAGTGTGAAGTTGCCCCAACTTTATTTTATAAATATTTCTTGGTTTTGAAACAAAAGATTTTTTCTTCTAAAGAATCGATAACCAACAAAAAACATGCTATTGATTTTGGTTTTGAATCGAAATTTGATAGAAGACCACTTCATACTGCCCCCACTTACTTAATATTGTATATATCTCTATGTTTTCGAAACAATTTATTATTCGAAACAATCAATAACAAACGAAAAGCAAATGTTTGCAGGCCCGCATTTATAAATTGTGTGCCCCTGTGCTCTACATAATTTGCCGCCCCCTCCTACACAATCTTATGATTGATGATTATGATATTGAGTTTAACGTCCTGTTCAGCAGCGAGGCTATATGAGACGTGGACCTACTGAGTAACGTAAAATCCGAACCACACGAGCTCCCGCCGGGAACTTAAACCGGGTGTTCCACGACATAGGCCGGACATAAGCACGCACCTTAACCGCTTAGCCACACAGGAGCTGAGCTTCACATAAACTTATGTCTCAAACATGGAAACAAACTTTGATTTTGCAAACATACCAGTTGTTGTTAACCCTAGAAAGGCAAACTTCACTATTAACTCATTAAAGGTAAACATACGTAATATTTACGTACACACTAAATAATGATCTATAAATATACGATTCATATAGAAGCTCTTATTGTTGGTTTGTTCGAGGTTCCAAAATTGAAGTTTTATTGTTTAGATAGTATTACAGCACAACTATTATCCAGGGCCGTAATTTGTGGGGGCAGGAGTGACAACTGCAACCTAGGAAAGCTCCCCGCGGTTTGAGAGGCCTCATTTTAAGAAAAAAATTTCTAACTTCATATACGGTACGAACATGAAATTATAAATGAAGCATCAAACAGATTCGCTACATTACATAAACAAAACAGCACACAAAAGGTAAATAAAACAAAAATGAATCGTGAGCCCATTTCAGTAAACAAATATTTACTATTAGGGGCCCAAGAAATAATATTTATTCGTATGGCTTTGAGATTTGTCAATATTGTTCCCTTAATTAATTTTCATGTATGGAACGGGCCCAGGGGTGTAAGTAACGGTACCGCAGATCTTGCTGTGTGGGAGGGCCCGCAGGCTCCGGGGACCCATAAAGAGTAAGAGAAAATGGAAAGAGAGGGGGCACAAGAATTAGAAAAACAACTTTTTCTAGGGGGCCCAATTACACATATTAATGCTTGCCCCCCAGAAAAAATCTAAGTTACGGCGCTGCTATTATCCTAAATCTTTTAGAAGTACATAAAAAAAGCAAAATAAACATTATTAACACTGAAGAACAAACTCTGAGAAAGTCTAGATATATCACTGTTTATTTTTGTTATTAGGAAATATTGAATTCATATTGAATAGTTCTTTCACATTATATGTCAGATTGGTTCGCAAATCACACACAGTTATAACAATTTTGATCTGATATTCACCACGTACTGGCTTATTGCAGTTATAGCAGTGTTCCTTCTTTAGATCTTCCTACTTGAATCTGTCATTGGATTTGTGTTCCAAGGACTATTCTTTCCTAGCAATTCACTAATACCACTAATTTTCACTTGCCTTTCGTCAAATGTAAGTTCATTTGCCTTCTCATCTCTAAAATATACTGCCCTCTCTGTCTGATTTTATCCAGATTCCTCTCTTGAATGCGTGGCGAAACTGCTATTTTCGTTTTTACTACATGTGGAAACTTTCCGCTTTTTTGGTTGGATTTGAGATTTCACATTCTACAGTTCGAATTCCTGACAAAATGTTGTTCAATATCATTTTCACTGGGGTAGTAATCTGGATCTTTGTCGGAGTCATCTGCTTCTTCTTCTGATCTCACATCAAGTTCAGCGTTATCTTCTTCCATTTCTGAATCTGAGGTTCCTCTAATATCCGTAAAATAGCTTCCTCGTTATTTATTGCATCACACTCGACCATTTTTGGAATAATAATTAAATATTTACGAATGACAGTAGTCCATTGATGGTAAACATACGTAAAAAATGCGTGCAAGAAAACTAACGCTAAAGGTAAACACACGCTAAACTTACGTATAAGATTTTACGTTAAAAGGTAAACATACGCCAAATTTACGTATAAGGTTCTACACTCAATCGTTTGGCACAGCCAACTTAACACCTACCGAAGTAATTAACGTCGGAACTTCAAGCCAACTAACCCGCAATGGCATATCTAGAGGTTTGTGTTTCTATACACAGTTCCTGCTACGTCACATTAGTGTTTCCAACTCGTACACGTAAAATTTACGTAGTTTACCTTTCTAGGGTTAAGTAGCCGTATAGGTATTACAAGTTACGAACGTTACAACGTAATTTTAAATAGCCTAATTCTCTCAATGATGACTACGATGTTGTATTCTGTTGAAAGGTAGGTGTTTGACCCGAAGGTTCCTGGGCAAGCCGAATCTATGGATAGTGCCATTGCCTTCCGTGGGATAATGATGACGTACCAAGGACGAGACCTACAGCTTAACTTTGGATCCGAACCAAAAGTGTCCCCACCAGGATCGAACCCAGGACCCTTTGATTACAAGGCAATGAGCTTAACCACTCATTCATTGGGGATACATTCTCTCAATACTGGCATGTAATTTATTCAGTTATGTTTTTACTGTCCGGAGAAAATACATTCTATTAATTTCTAGAGAGAGAGAGAGAGAGTAGAAGATTAGAGATCTAATTAGGGCGTGATTTTGAAGCTGGGATTGGCTGACATCCATAAATTGAGATACCAATAATTATTGGTGATAACTGATAAGAAAAATAACTGTTTGCATTATTCACCATCAGCAATGGTTTAATAGCATCAATATTAATGATACAATAAGCTGTTTTTCTGCCTGTCTGTCTGTAGCGCTTTTCAACTCGAGAACCATAATAGATAGAAAAATAAAATTTTAATATGTTTTAAAGCCCTAAGAGAAATGATCCAAATGACTGTTCCAGGTTCTTAGGTCACACTTGAGCTGAGATATGGGGGTGCAAAGTGCCCATAAGAATTACATGGAGCATTTTTAAAATAATCGAAAGCGACCAATATTAGAGTTGAATTCATAGTTCTTGAGGTCGGTGAGATGAATAGTGACAGTTTTAGTCCAATTCAACTTTAAGGTCTTACTTCACTCCCCAGTGCGGGAGCTAGATTTTAAAGGTAATAGAAAGCAACAGATATTAGTGTTGAATCCATAGTTTTCGAGTCGCTGAGTTTAATGGCATCAGTTTTCATGATATTCAAGTTCATCCTCACCCCCTTGGAGTGAGGGTGGGAGAGAATAACTTCTTTAAAATAATCAGATAACCTACAGCTTATTAGTAACTATTGTAATTAGAGAGAATTAAACACATTAAAATATTTTCTCGCGCTTGTGCGGGACTCTGCGAGTTGCTAGTTTTAAATGTTACTTTATAGTGAATCGTAAAAAAAAAATCCAAAATTTTGCAGTTCAGTAAATTCCACCGCCCTGTACTCGAGCACAGAATGGCACGTACGTAAATATGGGCCTGAATGTATGGCTTCGGTTCCGAATCAAAATTAGAAAGTGGCGAGTGGGCAATTCACTAACGTCTTTCACATATTTGCTTTAGTTGTTATCAGCGTCTTGTTCGAGGCGGAAAGACTCATATTGTCCTAGTTAAAGGGAATACATTGTTACAATTACAATCCTGGATTTTTGATATATTCTATTAAGATTAAAGATAATAATAACTTAAGTTATTGTATTTTTAACCAAAGAGTGCACTGCCTTCTTGCTGGCGTCATAATGAATTGCTTTGTGAAATTATATATATATGAATTTCGCTTTGATAGATGTAATGTTACTGAGTCTGCTATTGTTGGCCGCTAATAACATTTTTTTAGCACCATAAATATTTATCCTTGCAGAGTTTCTCGAAAAATACATATAAGGTTTTTATCCTCCCGCATAACACTTTCTTAGGTTCAACTAACTTTATCGATTGATATGCATATCTCATCTTTGAACAATTATTGTACAATAATCTATTGTAGAATTTAAAGAGATAATATACGTAGTTATTTTAGAAGCATATTAATTCGAACATCTTAAGTGTAGAAGTAGATTATTACAGAATAAACTACTGTAAAATTTCCTATAGTTATATTAGTTTCAGTGTAAACAGGAACGAAAGCTAGTTCATAGAACAAAACATTCCTGTTAGGAATAATATTAATAGCAAATTCTTCCATGCAAAAACGCATTGTAACGTACTTCATTTTATAAAATATTTAGTAGCTTATTTTACGACATTCTCCTTTTTGTTCAGTGCATTACATTAGTTATAAATGTATAATATTAATAACTGCATATACGAGGGCTGTCTAAAAAGTATCCGACCTTTGGCCAGAAAAATAGTTGCGAATACCTGACAGATTTGGGACCCTAATCCCCTTCAAAGTAGGCCCCTTGTGCTTCCACACACTTAGCCCACTGATCCTTCCACTGCTGGAAACACCGCTTGAAGTCTAATTTTGGAATGTTGTTCAGCTCCGTCGTCGTGTTCCGCATTATGTCTTCTCTACTCTCAAAACGGGATCCCTTCAGAGGCGTCTTCAATTTTGGAAACAACCAGAAGTCACAAGGAGCCAGGTCTGGAGAGGAGGGAGATTGGCGAACGGTTGTAATTCCATGTTTGGCTAAGAACGTGTAGATCAATTGGGATGAATGTGCTGGGGCGTTGTCATGATGGACGTGCCAGTTCTTCGCTGTCCACATGTCTGGTCTTTTGCGCCGGACTGCGTCACGGAGTCGCCTGAGAACATCTTGATAGTACTCCTTTGTCACTGTTTGTCCTTCCGGTGCGTACTCGTGATGCACAATTCCACGGGCATCGAAGAAAACAGTCAGCAACACCTTGATTTTGCTTCGCACCTGCCGCGCTTTCTTCGGCCTTGGAGAATCGGGATGCTTCCATTGAGACGATTGCTGTTTTGTTTCTGGGTCGTACCCGTACACCCATGACTCATCTCCAGTTACCACGGAATTCAGATACCCAGGATCAGTGTTGGTGGTGTCCAGAAGGTCCTGTGCAACGTCAAAACGGGTGTCTTTTTGTTCCTGAAACAACAACTTGGGTACAAATTTAGCAGCCACTCGTTTCATGTTCAAATCGTCACGCAAAATTGCATGTGCAGAATCTTTACTCACTCCAACATCTTCTGCAATCTCCCGCACTGTCAAACTGCGATCTGCCATCTCCAAATTTCGTACCCGCTCAACAACAGCTGCATTCCGAGCTGTTTGGGGCCTGCCGCTACGCTGCTCACTCTCGACTGATGTGCGGCCATCTTTGAATCGGTTGAACCATTGTTTAATTTGTGTTACACCCATCGCATCATCTCCAAACACCTGCTGAATCTTACGAATTGTTTGGGTTTGAGATTCACCCAGCCTTTGACAAAATTTGATGCAGTATCTTTGCTCAATTCGTTCAGTCATCTTGCGAGAAACACTAAATCCGACGAACACTACCAACAGCACCTCACTTCGCGACCACCAGCTCACGACTGGCACACGCGAACGCGGTGAAAAAATTCAAGCACGCGCATTAAGGTTCCTCCTTCCACCGTGCACGGTGGCGCCGCCTGAGAATCACTACTTTGCGTGGAAAAAATTAAGGTCGGATACTTTTTAGACAGGCCTCGTATATTACATTAATATTATTAATAATTATTCGATTTTGCGAAAATACAATGTAAAATTTTCTTAGGGGATTCCAACGATATCCCAGTTCGCCACTAAAATTTGCCAAGAATGGAAGCGTGAATTTATATCTCATTTAAATAAATATGTTCCTGGATAATTTTCGTTTAAAAAAATGTTGACGCAATATGGCCTATATTTACTTTGAGCCTCTCTGTGAGGAGCTGAAATCATTTAAGTATAAAGAGATTGATTACACAACATCCGAAGACTTTAAAAAAAAAAAAACAAAAAAACAAAATATCAGATAAATGTTAAACGATTTTGATGAAAGTTCTTTAGTTACTATTTTCTTTTAGGATTCTTCATAGTATTTAGTCCTTGGGATCAGTCAGGAATAAATCGATGGCTTTACCGCAATTCACTGTACCTACTATAATTTATTATGCCGTAGTACTATTTTTAGACCTATAAATTACGACTCCGCAAATAAGCCACTTTCAAGCAGCTATAGATAGATAGATAGATAGATAGATAAATAGATAGATAGATAGATAGATAGATAGATAGATAGATAGATAGATAGATAGATAGATAGATAGATAGATAGATAGATAGATAGATAGATAGTAATCTGCAAGTGGTCTAGTTGCGGAAATTTGTCAGCAAAAAAGACCACTTTCCATTATCTACTTTTATGAAAGTGGCCTATTTGCTGATTAAGGTGGTCTATTCGCGGAATCTTGGTGTCTATTTACGGACTTGAGAAATTTGTGGTCTAAATGCGTAATAAGGCTTGCCAACCTCTGCATTCTCTACAATATAGCTATACTCAGTAGATAGCCTCATTGCTTAACAAACATGCAATTTGTGTTTTCCGCTAGTCGGCTATACTTGCTTAGGTTTATCTGGGTAAATCCCATTTCAGGGGTAGACAACATATCATTTCCATCACTTATTCTCTAATATATACTTATTCTCTAAAAATTTTCACCTTACTAGTTCATCACATTTTATTTTTCTCACGCTAATGACTACGCCTTCTTCTACTCATTTGACATAGATCTTATCAGCTTAAGCCGCTAAGCGGTAAGAGTTAAATTCATTTCAGGAGTACACATTTTATCAATGAAACCAAGAAAGTTGTATCGCTTTTTCACCCACCACTTTCTAACAGCAATATGTCACCTAAGACGTACCTGGAAGATCAAAAATGATCCCCAAAAACATCGACGAGCTTGCCAACGTTTCGAAAAACCATGGATACCATCGCGGTGGACCGTGAAGCAAAGGAGGTATCAAGTGCATTTTGCACCTCTACTAGGAATTTTAACTGGCGCCCTCTAAAGTGATTGTCCAAGGAATGTAACAGGTAATAATCTGAGGTACAATGTCCGAGGAGTGTGGCGGATGCAATAGTGTTTTCAATCCAAGTCGTAGAATAATGTCCCGGATCATCCTAGACACGTGAGGCTGAGCGTTGTTCTGTAACAAGAGGACCCCTTTGTGATTCTGAAGTGCTGGCTCCAGAGTTTTGAGTTTTTTAGAACACGGTTCAACTGTTGACAGTACACAGTTACATTGATGCTCTGACCTGCTTGTAACAGATCCCGATGCAAGATACGCGAGCAGTCCACCAAACACACAGGAGGACGTTCTTCGGTGCAGTGCTGGTTTTGGCTGTTTTGGAAGCGGTTCGTGGGATGCTAACCACTGATGATGGTGCCGCGGAGCTTCGTATAGGACCCGCTTCTCATCACATGTCAACAACCTGTTCAGAAATGTCTCCTTCCTCAGACGAGAAAACAAACAAACAGATGTGTCTACTCATGTTCCCTTCTGGCCCGGAGTCAATTCATGTGGGACCCATCTCCCCAACTTGTAGTGCTTCCCAAGTTGATGGAGGCGCTGCCGAATGGTTTATTCACTTACACTGAATTGTAGTTCCAGTTCCTCGTATGTGGAAACCGTTCGCCTGAATTTCTGGCTGATGATCTTCATTTTGTACATGTCTTCTGGCACGTGGTGCGTCTTCGAGTGTTTCGTCACCATTCTTAAACTTGTTAAACCATCGCTGCACTGTCCGCTTAGTCACGATACTCTCACCAAAGGCCTGTTATATCTTCCGCCCCGCTGCAGCGCCGTTTGACCCGAGTTTGAACTCGTACACCATACACGCACTTATGACGTTCTGTGGAGGTCCCATGCTCACTCTGTCCTTAAGCAAGTTCAAGGTATAAGTGAACTGCCACAACCAGGTAGTATGTTGGATATACCCACAACAACAACTGACCTTGGCATTATGTTCATCCGCGTTCAACTCACGGCGTGAGAGCCAATTGAACACAAATTTCCACAAAAAGCAGCAGAATTTTCTTTGATACCTTTATAATAAGTTATCATGGAAGCCCGTCAAGACTGTTTTGTTAATATAGTCATCTTTTAATACTCTCAAAGCTATAAGACACTGATATTCTTGGATTAGGATTTCTAAATGACGATAGCTTATTTTAGTGAAACTTGTTTGCTTATTAATAATACGAATTAAAGATGCATTGATTTTTTTTAAAAAATTGAGATTAGAAATTAACAGTGATGCTTAGATAATTAGAAAATTCAAGTGCACTGCAACTTGCTATAAGCACTCTCAAAAATATACATAATTCAAGTGCATTGAACACCATGGCACATATGATGTTAATTTTAAACGTGTGACTATAAGAAATACTGTATTCAGAAATTTTGCAGTATTTTTAATGTAACATATTTATCAATATACATATTTAAGTTATGTAGAATTTATTACTTTTATAGACAACATAAATTTAGATTTCTAATACAGTACTTTTATACATTTTTCGTTAAATAGGTAAAGAACTCAACTATAGATGCTCAATGGTAAAGCGCTTATCTATGGTGCGTAGAGTCCCCGGTTCGTTCCCGGTTTTCATTAAGTTGTTGTTGTAGTGACAGAAAGTGTGTGCATCAAAATTTCAAGACGTTCTCCTGTTCTCACTCATCTTCATTCCACAATTTCGTTCATTATCATCATCACCGTCTCCTTTAATCTAGATGCATAACGTGAGACGTTAACTAAAGAAAATATTGTGTTCGTGAGTTTTCTTGGGTTCTCCCTTTTTTCTCATATTCTCCTTCTACACCTCTACGAGAAAGTCTATAATCTCGAACAAAATACACACTATGTTTTATAAAAATAGATGTATGAAATTGCCGTGGAAATATTTTATTTACAATCAGGAGGGATTCACTCCCTCATTATTGACATGTCAAAATAGAACAACGTTACGTATGTAATTGTAGAACACTTATTTCTTGAACACCAGGGAAATGAGATAATTTCAGTGTCTAGTTCTCGACTGACTTTAAATTCAGGTAGTAGGAATGATTGTGAAGCCTCAAAAGATATGCACCATATTGAGTCAATTTTATTATTATTATTACGAAAGTTATAGTGTAGCTTATCCTGCAAAATTGTTTTGAATGTTTACAACATAGGGTTGCTTTGATCCACCTTTCACCCCTTTAGGGGGAATTTACTCTACACTAGGGGTAAAGCCATCGATTTATTCCTAACTGATCCCGAGCACTAAAAACTGTGAAGAGTCCTAAAAGAAAATAGTAACTAAAGAACTTTTATCAAAATCGATTAACATTTCAATTTTGATTCAAAATCCAAGCCAATCGTTTGTTTTTCTTTTGTTATTGATTCTTTTGAAAAAAAAAATAGTTACCTTCAAAAATTATGAAGAGATATTTACTCTTTAACTGTAATTCCTTTACTTTTAAATTTTGATCCAAACCCAAACCCAAACCAAATCCTTTGTTATTGATTGTTTTGAAGAAACAAATATTTATTTCGAATATTATAAAGATGTAATTACAAAACAAATTTTGAATATGGCCAGATTTGCCCTGGTCCCTCTACTTACAAATTTCGATTGAAAACTAAAATCAGTCGTTTGATGTGGGTTTGTTGTTGATTATTTTGAAGAAAGGGAGTTTGTTTCGATAAACATAAAAATATAGTTAACATGTGGTTTGGCGAAAATCAACAAGAGATATTTACAGAATACATTTGATGGACCACTTCACACTGCTTATTCTATTTTTAAATTTCGATTCAAAGCTCAAGTTTGTTTTTCGTTTCTTACTGATTAGTTTAAGAGGAAATAGTTTGTTTCGAAAAATATTAAGAGCCATTTACAAAATAAAGTTGGGTGGGCCAACTTCATACTAGTCTTTTAAATTTCAAATTTCAGTTTTAGAAAAACTCAATCATTTGTTTTTTTGCTTGTTATTCATTGTTTTGAAGAAAAATCGAAAAGCATTAAAATGTTTTGATAATAAAGTTGGTGGTAAACTTCACGCTTGCCCTGCACTTCCAAATTGCATTCAAAGCAGAAAGTAGTAAAAAATGTGAAGAGAACACAATTGGTAACGTACGCAGAAATTCATCAAGGGGAGTCCAGACTTCGAAGTTCATATAATTTCAAGTGTTTATATATATAACAGAATAATTAATGTGAATTGAAAGTAAAATGTATTTTATGATAAAGTTTAACCCTTTCACTGTGGAAGGCGACGGAAAAAAATTTCCCTAACCTGCGAATGTCGATTATAGTCGACGTGTTAAAATTTGTCTGTATCTTGGCTTTGTCGATTGTAGTCGCCAAAGGTTTTCTGTGTGATTTCTATTGTTTATCGAAAACAATAGAACACAAACAAAAATGAACGGTACAACTTTGGCGACTACTCTCGACAAAGCCAAGATACGGACAAACAAATTTTAATACGTCGACTATAGTCGACATTCGCATGTTAAGGAAATTTGGTTCTGTCGACAAAAGTCGACTTCCTCTGTGAAAGGGTTAAAAAGGAAAAGGCCAAATAATAATACCCGATACGATACAGATTCTACAAGAAACCAGTAGGGTATTTCATTACTTTCTTTTATACTTTGATAGTAAGAAGTGAAACACAATCAATACAGATTAGATAATAACGCTTTAAAATTGCGTTATTTATTACAAGTTGAGAAGAAAGAAAGTAATACTATTTGATGGAACAAAGACTGAATAAAAATAGTGCTTCATTCTTCCTTTATACACTAAACAAGTGTCACATGTACACCACGTCATGGTGTTTAGTTTTAATGGCATGATATTTTTTAATTATTGAAATCATAAGTGGTTAAAATTTACATCACTTCTAGTTTTAGTAGAGATATGAGTGGAGACCTAATATATTCTTGGGATGCTTAATTGATTACAGATGACCGCGTCTTGTTATATAATGCCGTTTTCAATTTATGACGATCAACGTTGGAAGCGGACTCATATTGCTTTGTTACATGTAGACCAATACTTAATAATTTTCGAAAGAAACTATTTCTTTCAATATAATCAGTAACAACTGAGAAACAAACGATTGGCTTCGGTTTCGAATCAAAATTTGAAAGTACGGTCATTGCGAAGTTAGTCCCAGCTTTATTTTTAAATATGTCTTAAAGATTAACGAAATGATTTTTTCTTTATTCAAAACAATCAATGAACAATGAAAAGAAAACGATTGATTTTGGTTTCGAGGCGGATTTTGAAACTGAAGGACAATGTAAAGAAGCCCCAAATTTTCTTTTCCAAGTATCTCTTGAAGTTTTTCGAAACAAACTATTTTTTCTTCAAAACAATCAAAAAAAAAAAAAAAAGATTGATTTTGGTTTGGAATAGAAATTTGAAAGTTAGGGAGTTAGTGTGAATTTGTCCAACTTTGTTTTGTATATATCTCTTAATGTTTATCGAAACAAACGATTGTTTCTTCCAAAAACCCAACAACACAAGAAACAAACAGTTGACTTTAGTTTCAACTCAAAATTTGAAAGTTCTGTCTGTGTGTGGGGGGGGGGGGGGGGGTTGAAAGTTCTCTTTGCAACTTTATAGATGTATGTGAAAGTAGTCTCACAAATATCAAATATGACTAACTTGTAAGATAAGAAAACTCTCTCTCTGCCTGTGTAATTTTCTGCATCCTCTCCCCAATGTTGGTAAATACCTTTTTTTCTTTCTTTTTTTGGCAATATAATTATATTTTTCCATATTTAAACGAATTTTATTAATTGGAATTTATTTGGATTCTAGTTTTAATTTCGTAAGAAAACATTGTGTGGCACGTTTAATTCATGTTCGACATAAGAAAATTTTATCTATTGTGTATCGTTATATTGTAGTTTTTCTACTGTGCAAGGTTAGCAGCCTTACTCCGCATTTAGACCACAAAAACACAATGTTGTAAACTAAGTAGCACGTAATAAAATATCAATTGGGCAAGAACATTAATCATGTCACGATTTAAAGGAACCGTATGGTGCATTTTCTCATGTCAATTAGGAATTCGTGTTCATAAATTGAATGTTACCATTAACTTCCACTCCGTTTCAAATATTTGATTTAAAACACCGCTCAAATGACAATGAAGGTTTCAGATAGGAGATGGTGACATTGAATTCTGCAAATAGACCACAAGCAGCTTTAATTATTGTAGGTGCATTATAAAGAATTTTAATGAAAATATTGAAGTAAAAATTGTCATGTACAATCTCACCCTAAAGGGAAATATGTTTCAAACCTTATTTTCCTTAAACGTTTACAGAAAATTTGATTATTCCGGATTTTGGCTAAATCTGGTTCTTTTTTTCCGCAAATACACCACTTTTTTCAGTTTATAATAAATATTTGCATATTAAACGCTCATTCAACGTGGAAAATCTATTTTAATGGCTAATATAATACCACATTAAACAATTACAGATATTCACAACAGGTAATATCAGAAATTTTAAAAATTCAATTTTTTTCACTTTTCCCTCTGATGACCGAACATCATTCTTGACTAACATACTGACTTTTTTGTCCCCAAAATGCAAACTTTTTTATTTGAAGGTTGATAATATAGTTGATAAAGACTAAATTGTTCCTTTCAGCTCTTTATTGCCTATCAAACATCAATATTCTAAAAATAGAACATTTTTCTTTGTGATTTTCATAGTCGGCAAATAGACCACTTTGGGACATGTTTTTCTCAGTTGATAGCACATTTTTGCAATGAAACACTAGTCGGCTTTTACTTTTTTGGTTAATTCTACGCAATTCACTGTACCTACTATAATTTATTATGCCGTAGTACTATTTTTAGACCTATAAATTACGACTCCGCAAATAAGCCACTTTCAAGCAGCTATAGATAGATAGATAGATAGATAGATAGATAGATAGATAGATAGATAGATAGATAGATAGATAGATAGATAGATAGATAGATAGATAGATAGATAGATAGAAGTTTCGTCTTTGGACATTTCGTTTTCGTTAAGTTCTAATAATATTGTAGACTTTATGAAATACGAACGGAATCTCTTCAGTAATTTTCGGGAAGAATGACAACCTAAAAAATAACTATTTTTTCTTTATTTTTTGTAGAAAATGGCACATACCGCAGTATAGGGATATTAATGAAATATTTATGTGCGAAATGTAATTGAAACTGTTATATCAATTTCTCAGAATTTTCTTTTTTAATTTACATCCTTCAGTAAACTACCATTATGTTTGGGAGTATTAAGGAAATAATAAAGGCTGGAAAATCTTATAAAAACCTTCATTTCCAATTTTCGGGCGGATGTGGTAAACAATAAGGTACCTAGGCACATGTACACACATCGAAATGAACTAACGGACAGGCAGATATTTTGAAAAGAGTTTTTCGGTATATAGGGACCGTGAAGCGTGAAAATCCGTTAAAATCTTGATCGCCATAGCTTTTCTCTTCTATCGTCCCTAGAAAGTAGAAAACGAAAATCCGACTAAAGTAATTTATTTCTTGAAACAAATCTATTTAATCCACAAAATGCAAAAAATTTGAAGTTTAAAATGGAAAGAAAACTTAATAAACTAAAGAAAATTGATTTTTATGAGTGTTTCAACTTTTGAACGATATTGATCTACAACAACAACGTAAGTAAAGTATTAATGGATTTATATGTAGCACACCACATCTTCGTGATTCAACTTAAAAGCATTTTACTGTAATGGTGTATTGATTTGTTAATGTGCTGTAAGTCCATTAAAAGAAGTTAACAATCTAAATGCACCTGCTATTCTTACAGAAACTTATTTCCGTTAGTTTGGTATTGATAAAACAGTAAATGATACATACTGGTATACGTTTATAACGTCGTACCACTAGTCACCGAACATGTTCCAGGTAAGCCTCAGAGATTTGTTACTTCTAGAAAATTGCATGAATTTTGTAACTGAAAATTATTCTGTTCAGAGAGATTTCATTATGACATGAAACTCTTCTGATATTTGCATACACAGACTCACTCTGGAATAGAAAATTAATTTAACTTACTGTTCATATTATTTTCTTGAATACTATTTTGTTCATACATGGAAAGAAGTAAGCTTCAGATTCAAGATTTATATAGTGTTATTGTGTCTAAGTTAAGAAGGCATTAAGAAAGGCGGAATAACTTAAATGAATAGCTCGAATAATAAAAGAACAATAGAATGATTAGAAAGAAGTACATAATGAAAGTAATACACTCTTCTAACAGAATAATTGGGAGAGAATTATGAAAGTATGACAACCATTTAATTTTACCACATGTGACCAATACATGTGGAAGAAGTAATAAATATATATTTTAATGCATTATGCTTCGGAGTTATATTATTTGTTATTTCTTTCTTTCAGAAAATCCTCAGTAATGTGCAAAATTCTTGAAATTTCAGCTTAAACCGTTTTATTCTCCTTTGAAGGTCATCTTTTTCAAGAAACGTCAATTGTATAGTTTCAATGTATTCACTCAGAGAAAGTTTCTTTCTGATTGCTGAGACACTCCTAATGCTATCGTACAAATCCAAATCTGCTTATTTTCCTCGTTCATTTGATTTTTCTAAACTAAGTTCAATATCGAATGAACAGTATATCATATAATTCGATGGATCTAATCCAATCTTGATCAAACTTGCAATGTTGATACACGTTTACGAATTTTCTACACATTAGAGTCTAGTATGAAATATTATGGTGTCAACATCTTTAGTTTTCAAGTTACTGTTTATACAATTCGCTGTTCATCTTCTCATAAAACCTCCTTGCTGAAATATACATTAAAGGGAACAATAACAAAGTTACATAAAAACCAAAACATTGTGGACGGTATTAACAAATATCAAAGAGCAAAGTAGAGGCAACACCAAAGAATAGTTAAGAACGTTCTCCACTCTGAAGACATTCAAATAGTTGAACAAAATTTAACATCATAATAATATTTAAGTATATATATTTAAAAAATATATATTTACAACACGGACCTTCAATAAAAATCTAAATTCCATTTTATTAATTAATATTATTATTATATCACCCCATATAAATCAATTGATTCCAAACAGTTCCAATTTGCCATTTCAATTTCAGTGGATACTTCCTTTACTTTTAGATAAGGATTCTCATCACTAATAAATGAGCTGAAAGGAATTTCATAAAATAAGGAAAAAAAACTGGTTAAATATTACTATTCCAGTATGCATGAAAAAAATCTGTAGAGTCTCTACATTGCTTCTTCCTTTGTCCACGCGAAGCACGTAATGACATTGTACATAAAAGTTGAAAAAAGACAAGAGTTGAATCTGAAGAAAATCGGAGAAAGCATATCATTATATTCATTAATCTCTCAACGGCCTGTCACAAGATTGGGCACGAAAAATATTCGGTTTCTGTACCAAACAAAAAAAAAAAAAAAAATAGCAATATGGGAAAAGTGACCTGAAGACTAGATGAAAGTAATTTTAGCTGCATTTGAAAGTCATCGCTAATGGAAGTGTCACAATTGATCTCAGAGACCGCGAAAAATATGGATTTGACACTAACGTCGGTCATTTTGGATTACTTTTACGCGTTTCAGTATTCCCCACCCGGTGCCCCCATGCCCGCACCCGAATAGGATGAACTTGGAAGTTAAAGTGATCGAAGTTTCACAATTGATCTAAGCAACCACGAACTCAATGAATTCGACACCAATATGGGTCATTTCCTAGTACTTTTACATGTCCTGGTAAACGCCCCCTGAGACACCCCGTGGTTCGAAATTCGTAAAAAAAAAAAAAAAACTTCGTCCTGATCTCGGACCTGGACCAAATTTTGATAACTCTCGGTCCAGTCGTCTGACTCCCAGGCCGCACACAGGCAGACAGACAAACAAACACACAAAAAAACTATTTTATTTAGATGAGATTAGATTATCCACGATTGTTGTTTTCTATGATAGCTTTCATTACTTTTGATCTTACATTTTAAGCGATGGCAAACTAGAGGTCCGGAAGGGCCGGAATATTTAGCCCGGACCCGGCCCATGAATTTATAATGTGAGTTCCGACCCGAGTCCGAAATATGTTTTAAGCTTTAGGCCCGAGTCCGGTCGGGGCTCATGTGATAATCAAATGAGCCCTAAATAAGCCAGAATTAGAGAAACGTAATAATTAAGGCAAAATTGTATTTTTCTTTACAGCAATTACAGGTTTAATTTTGTAGTTGCATTGGTATCGATAAGTATCGTTGTACAGATATTTACAAAGTTAGGCCCTTAAAGGCCCGAGAAATATGGTTGCATATTTAAAAGTTTATGGCCCAAGCCAGATCCGGGCCCGAAGTGATATATCCTTTGTGGCCCGAAGTACGGACCGCGGGAGGGGTCGGACTCAAGCCCGTGGGCTCGGCCCGAGGCTGTGCAAACCTGTATGGCAAACTAAATGGAAGTAACAAGTTATAATTTGGTTTAATAAGTGTCTTAGCTCTAGTTTACTATACTTCATAGCTTTGCAATGTTTAAAGTATTCTTACATGCTTTCATCCATACTCAGATGCTAATTTATGCCAACATAACTTATATTATTTACAAACATAATATATAGTAAATTCGCTTGAAATCCCTAATAAAAAGGTACGTCTTGAAGCAAACATAAGTCGTTATTTATGTTGTGAAACTACTCTGATATTGATTTCTCTTATATTGATTAGAGTGTGATCTCTGCGTTCTTCGGTTATCTCTAACGCCTTTTGAATAAGCTCAATGTGGCTGATATAAATACTTATGTACCTATTTGGAAATATTAGTCTGGTTGTGTTCAATGCTACTTTTTCCCAAAATTGCATTTATGATATATATTATTTACTTGCACTGTTAATATAATTTTGGGCAGAGTTTCTACTGTTATCGTCACACAACGGTTTGAATTAGTGTTACAAGCACAGGATAACGGAAAAATGCACAATACTCATAGAATAATGGATAAACACTACATTCTAAATTTTCGTTATTCCGGCTTTATCAATATTCCCCGAATGCACAGGTATATTATACCCACTATCTGATTCCATGCAAAGTTTATCTAATATATTTAGTATGTATATAATCGAAATCCGCTCTTTAGACTAGCAAAAGTTATTGTAACCAGTGTGATACAAGCAACACATAACCTGCACACCGTATACGCTTAGCATTCTACCGTTGTCCTTATGCAGGCTCTTCTTTATAATATTTTCTGAATATTAAATATTAAATAAAATCTAAATTCCTGCAGAACGCCTATTTCAATTGTAGTTCTGGCTGCCATTTCTTCCCCTATTCTAACAGTTACTATTTGAACAAATACAAGTTTCTTATGTGTCCTCGATGCTTCAATTACAACGCAACTTCTTTTAAAACGTCCATCAACAATTCCCAGGCTGCTTGGTCTAAAACCTTACAGATGAAGATTAAATAACGTTATGTGGCTTACAATCCATAAACAGCTATAGTGGACCAGAATTAGATGATTTGATATGTGTGTGTTTGTATGTGAGAGAAAATTTATTTTATGTATGGTTTTCACTGGAACTCACCGCAACATTTCTCTTGTCGAGGCCTTTCCAATGGTGTATTACTCGTCAGTAGATTGGGGACACTTGGGGCTGTTTTTTTCCTACTTCACATGCGCAAAAAAACTGCTCCGGTTTTTGTTCCAGTTCCGGTTCGTATTCCGACTCAAGTTCCATTACCTGTTCCGATTCCTCCGGAGCAGATTGCCGTTCTCGTTCTCATTTATGAGCACTTTAACACAGCAGACAATGAACACATAATCCAATCAGATATTACACAGAGACTCGTTCCCATTTATGAGCATAGTTTCCAACCCTTATTTAAACATAGCAGAAATTACATAAGACTATGTAATAGCAGAGTTAATAAAAGTCTACGGCTTACTACGAACCCACAACTATTTAACATAACATAGCAAAGATTCGTTCCCTTTTATGAGCACTTTTTTTCAACCCTCACACGTTCACCAGCAGAGTATAATGCGGGAGTATTCGTTCCCTTTATCACGTGATCGTCCTCCATTTTTTATTCAAAATGGGCGCCGTGCGCTCAGAGATATTGGGACCAAATTTTTGACTTGCTGCGCATATGCGCAAACTGTTCCAATTCCGCCGGAACAGATTACGCTCAACTAGTACATTAAACCATCCATAACACTGCCGTTCTCTTTTACGAGACTATGGCAACATAATATAGCAGAGATTAAAAAATAGCACACACACCTACACACACTTGATACGCAGTTCCAACTCAGACAGAGCACATAACAAACTGCTCCGGTTCCTGTTCCTGTTCCGGTTCCGATTCCTGTTACGATTCCCTCGGGGCAGATTACACGCATGCGCAGAACTCCATCGTGTATTAGTATTGCAAAGCTTAAATATCTACAGAATAATAGTTTTAAGTGTTGAATAAAACTGGCGTCAGCGAATGATTCAGCACTTTTTATAGATAGTGGGCAACAATAAGGAACTTTGAAAACATTCTCTTCCTTGGTGAGCTGATTTTCACTTTGATAAGATTTCTTCGTCTGGTTTTCCTTCTTCCTTTTCCTCTATCACTAGGGTGAACCAAAATGAATAACCATACTCTTTCTTCTATTTTCTATTTTATTGACATGGTTCGTTGTCCTTCATTAGTATTCTTTTGTACGTCTTCATCTCTTAGTAATGCTGCTATATTCTACAAACAAGTTAAAATCGAATATTTCAATATTTGCCTCTGTAACCAATGGCAGCTCATATGGGTTAAATCTTACGTTCAAATATTTTGTTAGTGGCCGGGAAACTTTGGACTTAATTTGCTAAACGCACGTCCATTAGCGACATAACTGTGTGCCAGACAATGACGGTAGACACAATTAAAATTTATTTAGGAATGCGACTTATTTAAAACGGAATATTTTTTTCTGTTGGTACAAGATATTCGAATTTAAAAATTGGCCCTTCTAGGTTTATTTTGAATGGTATACAGAAAGTGCAAAAACATAGTATTATGAATCTCCTCCTTGTACAAAATGGACTGGAAAACTTTAATATGTCCCTTTCTCTGGGTGATACAAAAATATATGAAATAGTACAAATCTAGCACCACACCAATTATTTCATCGTTTACTTTATAGTACAAAATGTTATAAAATTCTGAGTTATTTAAAATTGACATACTTTGGTTTTCTTCCTGGTTGGTAAAAAATTTTATAGTCCACTCATATTCCATCGTTTATTTGAATACCTAAAAATGATCCTAAAATGCTGAGTTAGTTAAAATGAACATTCTTCACTTTTTCTCTGCTTGGTACAAAATTGAATATGTCACTCAAATATATCCCTTCGTTTATTTCAATAGTACAATAGTACTTCACTTTTTTGAGTTGGTACAAAAAGAAATAGCCCACTCAAATTTTATTCATTCTTCACTTTTCTCTGGTTGGTATAAACCTAAATACTCTATCCAAATTTAGTTTTTCGTTTGTTTGAATGGCACAAAAGTACAGAAATTCTGGCCTGGTTACAATGGTCTTTTTTCGCCTTTTCTGGTTAGTTCAATTTTATTCTTTCGTTTATTTGAGTAGTATAAAATAGTATAAAATACTCAGGTAGTTAAAATGATCCTTCTTCGTTTTTTTGTTTATTTGAATACTACTGAGCTGGTTAAAATGGCAATTCACGCTGGTACGAAAAGTAGGACACCTAAACAAACGTATATAAATTCTAAGCTAGTTAAAATGGTCTTTTTTCGCTTTTTTCTGGTTAGTACAATTTTATTCTTTCATTTATTTGAGTAGTACAAAATGGTATAAAATACTCAGCTAGCTAAAATGCTTATTCTTTGTTTGGTATAAAAAAGTAGAACACCCAAATTTGTCCTTTCGTTCATTGGGCTAGTGCAAAGGTGCATAAATTCTGAGTTAGCTAAATTGAACCTTCTTCGATTTTTCAGGTTAGTACGAAAAACAGGCCACTGAAATTTATCCCATCGTTTGTTTAAATAGTACAAAAAGATACAGAAATACTCAGTTAGTTAAAATTGGCCTTCTTCGTTTATTCTCTAGTTGATACAAAATTAAATAGCTCACTCATATTTATGCCTTCGTTTATTACAATAGTTTAAAATGATATAAAATTCGGAGCTAGTTAAAATGGTCCTTTTTTGTTTTTTCTGGTTAATATAAATTTATTCTTTTGTTTGTTAAAATAATACAAAATGGTATAAAATACTTAGCTAGTTAGGATGATCCTGCTTCGGTTTTTCTCTGATTGTTACAAAATTAAATAGCTCACTCAAATGCATTACTTCGTTTAATTGAGTAGTTTAAAATGATATAAAATTTTGAGTTAGTTAAAATGATCCTTTTTAGAGTTGACACAAATTATAAGTCACTCAAATTTATTCCTTTGTTTATTTGAATACTCCGAATGGTACAATATTCTTAGTTTGTTAAAGTGGTATTTCTTTGTTTTTTCACGGTGGTACAACACTAAATACTCCATTGTTTATTTGAGTAGTAAAATTATGTAAATTAGTCCTTCTTCGCCTTTTTTAGGTTGGTACGAAACTAGATAGACCACTCAAAATTATCCCAGGTATAAATTTCTGAGCCAGTTAAAATGGCATTTCTCATTGGTACAAAATTTAATAGTTCACTTAAATTTATTCTTTCGTTCACTTGAATAGCACGAAAAGGTACATACATTATGAACTTGTTAAAATGATCCTTCTTCGTTTTTTTCTGATTGATACAAAAATAGAACATTTCAGTAGTAAAAAAGGTACATAAATTCTGAGCTAGTTAAAATTTTTATTTTTTGTTTGTTTAAACAGCACACAATGATATAGAATTCTAAGATAGTTGAAATGACTCTTCTTCACCTTTTCAGTTGGTACAAAAGAGAATAGACCTCCCAAATTTTATTCATTCTTCACTTCTCTTTTCTGGTTGATACAAAACTAAATGCTCTCTCCAAATGTATTCCTTCGTTCATTGGAATGGGATTAAAATGCTATTTCTTTGCTTTTCCTCGGTGTACTATGTTTATTTAAATAGTTAACATGGTCCTCCTTCGCTCTTTTTTCTAGTTCGTACAAAACTCAATACTTCATTTCAAATTTATTCCTTCGTTTATTGGAGTAGCACAAAATGATATAAAATTCTGAGTTAGTTAAAATTGTCCTCCTTCGCTTTTTCTGGTTAGTATAACATTTATTTCTTCGTTTAATTAAAATGTGCCATTTTCGCTTTCTTCGTTTATTTGAGTAGTACATAATGGCATTCCTCGTTGGTACAATTTTGAATAGGTCACTCAAATTTATCTCTTTTTTTCTTAAATCGTACAAGATTATATGCCATTTTAACTAGCTGAGAATTTTTTATCTTTGGTGCTTTCCTCGTTAGTACCATAGCAAATAAGCCACTCAAATTTATTCATTCTTCGCTTTTTTCTGCTTGGTACAAAAACCCTCATAAACCGAGTTTTATTCAAATCGGTTAACATTGTCATAGAAAGGGCGTATCCCACATAACCTATAAGACCCGGGTTGAAATAAATATAATATTCGTAATCAGCATGGTCGAAAACCCTGATAAACCGAGTTTCATCGAAATCGGTTAAAATTGTCATAGAAAGGGCGTATCCCACATAACCTATAAGACCCGGGTTGAAATAAATATAATATTCGTAATTGGCATGTCCGAAAACCCCTATATACCGAGTTTCATCAAAATCGGTTAAAATTGTCATAGAAAGAGCGTGTTCCACATAAACTATAAGACCCAGGTAGAAATAAGTATGGCATTCGTAATCAGCATGGTCGAAAACCCCCATATACCGAGTTTCATCGAAATCGGTTCAAAGGGCGTATCGAATCGGAAATGTAAATGTTACTGCGCATGCGTTATTTCTATTAAGTCGGATTTGGCATACGCTACCAAGTGTGTGTGTGTGTGTGTGTGTTTAATTAGAACCGGAAGTGGGGGGTAACAAGTGTGTTTACTATGTCATTTAGGGGAAGAAAAATAGGTTTAGTCTTTTACGAAATACTCGTTGCACGTAGTCTGCTCCGATTGTGGAAACAGTACCTCAATACGTTGCTCCGTTTTCAATTTTGACCTTTGACCTTGATGGTCAACACTTTTGGGTCATGTAGCTGTTGATGACCAATTACGAAACGTGAAAACGGCACCTCAATATGTTGCTTCGTTTACGTGTTTGACCTTTTATCACGATGGTCAGTATTTTGGGACATGCAGTAATTGACGAATGCTATGTCACAGGGGGTTGATAAGAGGGAACGAGTACACGCCCTTATTACATACGAGTGCTGTTAAAATATTTTTGCTATGCGTAAACAGGGGTTGAAAAATAAGCCATACTCTTTTATTAGCTCTGCTATGTTAAATAGGTGGTTGGAAAATGTGTTATTGATCTGCTATGTTATATGTTAAAATATGAGTTGAGAAAAGTGCTCATGAAAGGGAACGAGTACACCCCTTAAAGATTATATGCTCTACTGTGTGTTCGTAGTCTCCACTGCAATGTTAAAATAGGGGGCTGATAATAAGCCATGCTCTTTTATTAGCTCTGGCTATGTAATATAGTCTTATGTAATATATGCTATGTTAAATAGGCGGTTGGAGAATGCATTCTCTGCTCTACTGTGTTCGTGGTCTCCACTGCAATGTTAAAATAGGAGTTTATAATAAGCCATGCTCTTTTATTAGACTTGCTATTAATATGTGCTATGTTAAATAGGTAGTTGGAGAATGTGTTATGGATCTTGTATGTTCATAGTCTATGTTAAAATATGGGTTGAGAAAAGTGCTCATAAGAGGGAACGAATACATCCCTGCTATGTATTATTTGCTCTGCTATGTTACGTAGTCTTATATATTATCTGCTATGGTATGTGTTCGTAGTCTCTTGTGTGGAAACTGCACCTCAATATGCTGCTTCCTTGACGAGTGATTGGGTTTTAAGTGTCATAATCAGCGCGGGCATGGTCGAAAACCCACATATGCGCCTTAGGTCATAAAAGGGTCAACAAGTACGTAAGTCCAGTGACCAGGGGGCGGCGCCGACCAATCAGCGCGAACGCAGCGTGGCTTGTTTGCACATGCGCAGAAGGAAAAAAACAGCCCCAAGTGTCCCCAGTCTACTCTCGTCCAAATTTTCCAATTAAAGTTTTCAAGTTGACCCCTCGTATACCTATGTGGGAAGTGTCCAGGATGGAGCTTTCATAGCTCAAAAATTCAAGCCCCTCGCAATAATAATGGATGTTTTTTTACAATTTCTTTTGTTCTCAGTCGTTTTGCAGATACACAGGGTGGAAATGGATTTTATGGACACGAAATGCGAAGCCCCTCCATTTTTGATGAGCTCAACATAACGACTTGAAACTTTCGGCAGCATATTTCACTTGTAGAGACTTGCATATTCCTCTTTTATGAGCAATTTTTTCAACCCCTATCTACCATACCAGAAATTACATACGACAACGAACACACTACTACGTGACATAGCAGATCTGATAAAAGAGTATGGCATATTTCTCAACCCCTATATAACAAAGTAGAGAATATGTAAGACTATGAACACATAGCAGAGAATAATGGGGATGCATTCGTTCTCTTTTGTGACCCCCTTCTCTCAACTCCTATTTTAACATAGAAGAAATTACTTAAGAGTACGAACATGTAGCCGAACTGATGAAAGAATATGTCTTCTTCCAACCGCCTATTTAACACAGCATATATTACATAAGACTATGAGCACATTTTCCGATCCTACTTAAGATACCAGAAATTACGTAAGACTACGAACACGTAGCAGAGCAAATATAAGAGTATGGCATATTTTTCCACCCCTATTTTATCATAGCAAAAATACATAAGATTATACAACATAGCAGAAAGCCTACAGGCATTTTCAACATAGGAAAAATTGCATAAGACTATCAGAACAGGGACAACGAAAACACAACGATGTAACATAGCAGAGCTAATAAAAGAGTATGACTTATTTTCAAACCCCTCTATAACATAGCAGATAATACATAAGAATAGCATAGAATAATGGGGGTGTATTAGTTCTCGTCTAAGACCACTCTCTTCCAACCCCTATTTTAACACAGAAGAGATTACACAGAGACTGCGAAAGCATATTTTAACAGCACTCCTATGTAACATAGCAAAGAGTACCTACATAATATAGAATAATGGGGGTGTATTTCGTTGAGTTTTATCAAACTCTATTTTAACAATAAAGGCTAAAGTCTTCTACCTTTATTCTTCTATCTTTAGTCTTCTACCTAAAGCCTTCTACCTAAAATATTCTAACAATAAAGAGATTATACAATAAAGGCTACAAGTATTTTTAACATAGCAGAGCTAATAAAAGAGTATGGTCTATTTTTAACTATTATTTAACATCGCACAGATTACGTAAGACCATGAACATATGTTACAAACCCATATTTAATGCAGCAGAGATTATCAAACAATAGCAGAAGAATATTCATTCCCTTTTATCACCCACTATGTAACATAGATGAAATTACACAAGTATTCATATAGCACTACATCGTCAAAAATACTGACCATCAAGGTCAAACGTCAAACATTTAAATGTAAATATCTCGTAAACGAAGCAACATATTTAGGTGCTGTTTCGACATTTAGTAATGCGTCTTCCAGTACTACATGTCCCAAAAGTACTGACCATCGAAATCAAAGTTCAAATATTTAAACCAGGATAACACGTAAACGGAGCAACATATTGAGGTAGCGTTTCCACTTTTAGTATTAAGTCATCAACTCCTACATGCCCCAAAATTATTCACCATCAAGGTCAAATGTCAAATATTTAAAACAGAACAACTCGTAAACGGGACCGCATACTGAGGTAGTGTTTCCACACTTAGTAATAGGTTGTCTACTACTACATGTACCAAAAGTACTTACCATCGAGATCAAAGATCAAATATTTAAAAGAGAACAACTCATAAACGGAGCCGCATACTGAGGTAGTGTTTCCACATTTAGTAATAGATTGTCTATTACTACATGTTCCAGAAGTACTGACCATCAAGGTAAAAGGTCAAATATTTAAAACAGAACAACTCCTAAACGGAGCAACATATTCAGGTGCAGTTTCCACACTTAGTAATAGGTTTTCAATTATTACAAGTTTAAAGTGTACTGACCATCGATGTCAAAGGTCAAATATTTAAACCAGAATTACACGTAAACGGAGCAACATATTGAGGTAGAATTTACACATTTAGTAATAGGTCATCAACTACTACATGTCGCAAAGGTACTGACAATCGAGGTCAAAGGTCAAATATTAAAAAAACATAAATGACTCGTAAAGTGAATGACAGATAAAATTGTGTGGCCTATTCAATTTAGTACCAAGCAGGACAAAAGCGAAGAAGGAATAACGTTGAGTGAGTTACTTACCTCTATATCAAGGACACAAGGAAAACCCACTTTAAGTAGTTTAGTGTTTCATAATTTTCTGGGATTTTCAAATAAACGAAAAAATATATTTATTTTTATCATTTTATGTAACTCAAAACTTTATATCATTTTGTACTACTGAAATAAACAATGAAATAAATTTAAGTGGAGTATTTAGTTTTGTACCACCAAAACAACATAAGAAGGGTCTTCTTACATAGCTGAGTATTTTATACCATTTTTAATATTCAACGAATCAAAAGAATAAATTAGTAGTAACCAAGAAAAGCGAAAAATGTCCATTTTAACTATTTCAAAATTTATGTATATTTTGCACTGCTCCAATAAACCACAAAAAATAGAGGAAATGCCATTTTAACTAGCTCAGAATTCCTTCGGCTTTCTTTATATTCAAACAAAGGAAGGAATAAATTTGAGTGTGCTATGTAATTTGAAACAACCAGAAAGAAACAGAAGGACTATTTTCACTAGGTGAGTTTTTTATATATGGTTTTCTACTATCTAAATAGACAAAGGAATAAATTTGTACTAACCAGAAGAGGCGAAAAAGAACCATTTTAACTAACTCAGAATTGATGTATTTCTTGCACTACTCAAATAAACGAAGGAATTAATCAGTGTGGATTATTAAGTTTTGTAACAACCAGAAAAATCCCGAAGATGGGCCATTTTAACTAGTTGAGTATTTTATACCTTTTTTGTACTATTTAAACAAACAAAGGAATAAATTTGTACAAAGAGGAAAAACGTGAAGAAATGCCATTCAAACTACCTCAGTATGTTATACCTTTCTTTGATACTCAAACAAGCAAAAACTTTGGTTTCTTGTATACTTTGACAAAGGAGAAAAAAACGAAGGATTATTTTTACTAGGTGAGTATTTTATACCTTTTGTACTATTTAAATAAACGAAAAACACCGAAGGGCCATTTTGAAAAGCTCAGAATTTTACATCATTTTCTATTATTTAATAAACAAAGGAATAAATTAGTACTAACCAAAAAAGCAAAATATGTACCAAATTCAATTTTGTAAAAACCAGAAAAGAATGTATTATTTTTAAAAAGTGAAGAAAGGTCCACGTTTAACTATGTTGGTATTTTATATCATTTTGTACTATTTAAATAAACAAAACAATAAATTTTTACTAACTAGAAAAAGCGAAAAAAGGACCATTTTAAGTAGCTCAGAATTTATGTACCTTTTGCATTACTCACATAAACGAACGAATAAATTTGGGTGTTCTATTTTTGTACGATCGAAAACAAGCGAGGAAGGACCATTTTAGCTAGATGAGTATTTTAAATCATCTTGTACGATTTAATTAAATAAGTGAATAAAGTTCTACAAACGGAAAAAGAAAAAACATTTTAACTAGCTCTGAATTTATATACTTGTTGAAATACTCAAATAAACGAAAGAATAAATGTGGGTGTTCTACTTTCTGTACCAACAAGAAAAAACGAGGAAGGAACAGTTTAGCTAGCTGAGTATTTTAAATAATCTTGAACTACTTAAATAAACAAAGGGACAAATTGAATAACCTATTTAATTTTGTACCAACGAGAAATGCCATTTTTAACTAGCTCAGAATTTATCTACCTTTTGCATTACTCGCACAAACGAACGAATAAACCTGGGTGACCTATTGAATTCTGTACCAATGAGAAATGCTATTTTAACTATCTCAGAATTTCTCTGCCATTTGGTACTGTTCAAATAAACCATGGAATAAATTTAGGTGTCCTACTTTTTATACGTACGAGAAATACCAGTTGAAGTAGCTCAGAATATCTGCACATTCTTGTCCATTCAAATAAACGAAGGAATAAATGTTGATGGATTATTTTGAACCAATAAAAAATGAAGAATGAATAAAATTTTGTTAGACTATGTTTTTTTACTATTCAAATAAACGAAGGGATAAATTTGAGTGGCGTATTCAATTTTGTACCAAGCAAAAAAAGTGAGGAAGTTTCATTTTAACTAACTTAGCATTTTATTTCGTTTTGTACCATTTTAAAACACTAATGATAATTTGGATGGTCTATTTAGTTCTGAACCAGCCGGAAATGCCATTTAAGATACCTCAGAATTTCTGTGCCATTTTGTACTGACTCAAATAAACTAAGGATTGAATTTGTACTAAGCAGAAAAGATGAAAAAGGACTATTTTAATTAACTGAGAATTTTATAACTTTTGCACTATTTAAGCAAACGAAGGGATAAATTAGAGTGACGTATATTTGTGACAGCCAGAAAAAGGACAATTTAAATTAACTCAGCATTTTATACATTTCTGGGTTATTCAAATAAACGAAAGAATTAATTTGAATGTCCTATTTAGTTGTGGTGCTAGATTTTGTACTATTTTGTTTATTTTTGTCACACAGAGAAGGGCCATTTTTAAACTTTTGCAGACAAATTTTTGTACAAGTAGAGCAATATAACTATTTATGCACCTTTTGTATACCATTCAAAATAAACGAAGAAGGACCAATTTTTAAATTCAAATATTTTGTACTAGAAGAAAGAAAATATTCCGTTTAAATAAGCAACACATTGTTGTGATACTTCTTGTGTATTAAAACTCGCGAGTCATACACCAAAAAGTTAAACAAGTTGTACTGCGAAATAAATTTTAATTGCCTCTCCCGTCGTGTAAACGAAATGCACTATATAAACAGCCTTTGCCTAATGAAATTACACTAAAAATAATGTTAATAGCCGTTTGCCATCCACAGTAGTAAGATGCCCTATGTTGTATAAAAAACGAATTTACGCTCAATATATTGTACCTTAGGACCGTCACTGTACTAACAATACAAATATTAGGTAACGCTTTCTTAACATTTCTTTTTTCTATTATTTTATTTAAAATCCATTAATATTAAGAACCCTAAAAGCCTGCAGCAATACAGAGTATAATAATTTTGAGAGTTGAATAGGTCAGCACTTTTTATAGATGGTGGGCAACAAGGGACTTTGAAAACATTTTCTCTTCCTTCGTGAGCTGATTTTTACTTTCATTTGATCTCTTTTGCTTCTGGTCTTGCTTCTCCCTCTTCCTCTATCAGCACGGTGATCCAAAATGGCCAAGCATGTTATTTCTTCTTGTTTAGTACGTCTTCATCCCTTATTCGGGGAAGCGGTGCTTCCCAAGCCCAGTAGCTTCATATTTATTTCGAATTTCTCAATAACTCTAAATATTTAGATGACATAAAATCCTGAATTCTTCTATCTTTATTCGAAGTTAAAGTCATGATCATATCCAGTTGGTAAAGCAAATAGAGTTGGTAAGGCCCAAGTTGCAGTCTATGTTACAAAAATAGCTTGACCGGACAAAGGTTAATAACTCTAACTGCTATGGAGTCTGATCTAGTGATGGTCAGTGGGAATATTCCCGGTGGGAAAAAAATAAAAAATGGGAATATTCCCGGTTTTTTTCCCTCGCCTATAAATTGCCGGGAAGGAATTTATTTCAGTTTCTTTACTTTATCTTCCAAACTATAAGAACCCTATAACTTCTAGGTTTTAAGGAATTTGGAGGTTAAAAATTTAAAATCATTTGACTGTACTTTATATAAGTAATACTATGATTTTTAAGTTCCATTTCCATTTGCACTAAAAAGTACGGTAATTATTTAGTATTGGGGGGGGGCGAAAAATATCAAAAAGTAGGATGATTTACGGAAGAAATAAGATGATAGTGGTGATCAAGTAGTCAAGTATCCAACACAATTTTTAGGGCAGTAGGTAATTTGTACAAACCGTAAAGGTAAGTAGAAGTGACTTATGTGAGAAAAGAAAGTGAATTGTTTGTAATGAAGATAGAAAACATCGTGCCCTGCGGGGCTCTAACCCGCCTTCACTCGCTTACGTTCGCTCGGCAATGCTGTCTGAATTTAATGATGGTAACTTAATTTAACGTATGAAACTATAAAACAGCTGCATCGGAATAGAATATTGCAAAAGAGTAGGTGTAAAATCTGACCCCCAAACCTAAACAATAGCCGAAAGTAGCAAAGTACTAATTTACAAATGATGAAAAGTATCCATTTTGTAAAGTAACGTATAATTATGTAGAAATAGAGATGAACTATAATTAATAAATCCTGAACTACCGTTAGTAATAGACGTCGCTCTGTCTCCTTTCTCTGACTCGAATTTCTGAAGAGGTACTCGGACTTCTTTTACATGTGAATTAACGCATGAAATTTCCAGAAATGGGCAGGAAGAAAGGTCGTGTGTGGCAATGTTACATGCAAAATTATAAAAATAGGAAACTAAGTATTTTGCAAATATTGTGAACATACATATTTATGCGCAAATGTTGATAAAATGGTGGGACATGTGTCTTCTGACAGTTACCCAACGCAATTTGTTATAACATTTAAAAATTTAATATGTTTATAATATCAGTAGTGGCGTCAAGTTTAGAAAATCCACTTACATGTAAATTTAAACTGTTTAGCCGTTTAAGAGTATGTGGACCTACTATACCATTTGCGAAACATATTTACTTTCATAAAACATATTGTAAATAAATATCCATTTATGCGTATTCTCTATATATAATAAGATATTAATAAAATAACAAAACATCGTTCAGAATATACATTTTAAAGACTCCTCTCGGGACAACAGCAATAATACACTCTGATATAAAAATGAATTTACCTTTGAAATTATAATGAAACAATAAAATGAATCTTCTTTGTGATTGTACATAAATTCCCGGAAAATTCCCATTTTGGGAATCTTCCCGGGAATATTCCCGAAAAATATCTTCCTGGGAATTTACCGATCCCTAGTTTGATTTACAGATTTAAGTTAACAATGTATGCATTACGCTACTCTCTTCCACTTGAATATTTTTCTTCTGTAACACATGGCAGCTTTAGTTGGTTAAATCTTAGGTTTTTTAGTTAGCGATCGGGAAAGTTTGGACTTAATTAACTAAGCGCACGTCCATTAACCATATAACTGTGAGCCAGGCAGTGACGGGAGAGGCAATTAAAATTTATGAAGCAATTTAACTTGTTTAGCATTTTCGTCTATGACCAAGAGTTTTAACGCACACGAAGTATCACAGTACTGTGTTTCTTTTTTAAAGGGGATATATTTATCTCTTGATACAATATATACAAATTTAAAAATAAGCCCTCCTTCATTTATTTTGAATGGTATACAAAGAGTGTATAAACATAGTTATATGGCTCTACTTCCATAAAAATTGGTCTGAAAAAATTTTAGAATAGCCCTTTCTGTGAGTAACACAAAAATATTCAAAATTTTACAAAATCTAGCATCACAACTAAATAGGAAACTCAAATTAATTCCTCCGTTTATTTTAATAACCCAGAAAGGTACAAAATGCGGAGTTAGTTAAAATTGTCCTCTTTCTGGTTGACATAAAAAAACAGGTCACTCATTTTATCCCTTCGTTTGCTTAACTAATAAAAAAACTTATATAATTCACAGTTATTTTAGGTAGTCCTTTTTTTGTCTTTTCTGGTTAGAACAAATACATTCCTTTGTTTATTTGTGTCAGTAGAAAATGGCACAGAAATTCTGAGGTATCAAAATTGCATTTCTGGCTTGTTCAGAACTAAATAGACCACCCAAAGTATCCACTGTTTATTTTAATGGTACAAAGTGGTATAAAATGCTAAGTTAGTTATCATGAAACTTCTTCACTTTTTCTGCTTGATACATAATTGAATACGCCACTCATTCGTCATTCCTCACTTTTCTCTGGTTCTAAATAATCCATCCACATTTATTTCTTCGTTTATTCGAATGGTACAAAAATGTGCAGATATTCTGAGCTATTTCTAATGGCATTTCCCGTACGTATAAAATGTAGGACAACTAAATTTATTAAACGGTTTATTTGAATAGTACAAAAAGGCACAGAAATTCTGAGCTAATTAAAATAGCATTTGTCATTGGTACATAATTGATTAGGTAACTCATTTTTATTCGTTCGTTTATGCGAATAATGTAAAATGTACATAAATTCTGAGATAGCTAAAATGACATTTCTCGTTGCTACAAAATTGAATAGGTCACTCAATTTATACCGTTGTTTGTTTAAGTAGTACAAGATGACTTAAAATACTCAACTAGCTAAGATGGTCCTTCTTCTTTTTATCTCGTTTGTACAAAAAGTAGAACACCGATATTTATTTTTTCGTTTATTTGAGTTGTACAAAAGGTACATAAATTCGGAGGAAGTTAAGATGGTCTATTTTCGCTTTTTCTGGTTGGCACAAATTTATTCCTTTGTTTATTTAAATACTACAAAGTGATTTAAAATACGCAGCTAGCAAAATGGCCCTTCTTCGCTTTTTCTCGATGGGCCTTCCTATGTTTTTCGGTTAATACAAAACTAAATGTTCCACTTAAGTTTATTCCATTATTTATTTCAGTAGTACTAAATGATATAAAGTTTTGAGTTACTTAAAATGGTAAAAGTAAATATATTTTATCGTTTATTTGAAAAGCCCAGAAAGTTATGAAGCACTAAACTAGCTAACTGGGCTATTTTGCCTTTTTGTCGTTAATATGAAAGGAAGTTACTCAAAATCATTCCTTCGCTTTTTTCCTGTTTGGTACAAAATTAAATAGGCCTTACAAATTTATCCGTCATTCAGTTTACGATTTATTTATGTTTTTAATATTTGACCTTTGACCTCGATGGTCAGTACTTTTGGAACATGTAGTAGTAGAAAACCTATTACTGAATGTGGAAACACTACCTCAGTATGCGGCCCCGTTTGCGAATTTTTCTGTTTTCAATGTTTGGCGTTTGACCTTGATGGTAAGTAATTTTGGGGCATGTAGTACTATACGTATGATTGTGTACTTTCATCTATGTTACATAGTGGATGGTAAAAGTAAACGAATATACTCCTGCTATTCATATTCACTGCTGTATTAATAAGGGATGTGTAATATATGTTCATGGTCTTACGTAACCTGTGCAATGTTAAATAATGGTTAAAAATAGCCCATACTCTTTTATTAGCTCCGTTATATTAGAAATGCTTGTAGCCTTACTTGTTAATCTTTGCCGAGTTAAAATACAGGTTTATAGAATTCAACGAGTACACCCCTATTATTCTGTATTACGTTGGTAGTTTTTGCTTTGTTACATAGGAGTGCTGTTAAAATATGAGTTCGTAGTCTCTGTGTAATCTCTGCTGTGTTAAAATAGGGTTTGCAAATGGTGGTCATAAAACTATTTTTCGTCTTCTCTGGTTAGTAGAAATTAATTCCGTAGTTTATTTGAATCAGTACAAAATGACACAGAAATTCTGAGGTATCTAAAATGGTATTTCTGACTTGTTCAGAACTAAATAGACCACAAAAATTATCCTCAGTTTATTTAAATGGTACAAAATGGTATAAAATGCTAAGTTAGTTAAAATGAAACTTCTTCACGTTTTCCTGCTTGGTACAAAATTGAATACGCCACTCAAATTTATTCCTTCCTTTATTTGAATAGTATAAAAAACATAGTCCAACCAAATTTTATTCATTCTTCACTTTTCTCTGGTTCTAAATAAATCATCCACATTTATTTGAAATGTGCAAATATTCTGAAATATTTTAAATCGCATTTCTCGTACGTATAAAAATAGGACACTTAAATTTAATCCATGGTTTATTTGAATATTACAAAATGGCACAGAAATTCTGAGATAGTTAAAATGGCATTTCTCGTTGGTACAAAACTGAATAGGTCACTCAGCTAAAAATGTCCTTCTTCGTTTTTTCTCGTTGCTACAAAAAGTAGTACACCGAAATTTATTCGTTCGTTTATCTGAATAACGCAAAAGGTACATAAATTCTGAGTTACCTAAAATAGTCCTTTTTCGCTTTTTCTGGTTAGTACAAATTAATTCCTTTGTTTATTTAAATAGTACAAAATAGGGATGGTACCGGGACCGAGACCGAGACGGACTTTTATATACCGAGACGAGGTCGAGACCGAGACGAACTTCTACATACCGAGACGAGACCGAGACCGAGACAGACCTCTAAAAATCGAGACGAGACCGAGACGAGACCTTGGTCAGTCTCCAAAGTCGCGGTCTCGTTTCGAATATTGATAGGTATTTTCTCTTAACTCAAAATTTGTTTCGTTGGTGTGTGAGATAATATTGGATCGGTTGACTGATGTACAGTAGCGTATTTAGGGGGGTAGGTATCGGGCTTAAGTCTCTCTCGAATTAAATGTGTGATAATTTTTTCACATTGCACGTACAACTCAAATGTTTCTTACCCGTTAATCAAGGCAGTCCCGAAACAAAATCCACTGCAGTTGTATATAATGTTCTCTGTCTCTGTATATATATATATATATATATACAGTATGAAGTCGAGAATCCGAACTAATTGTGACCCGAGGTAGTTTGGATTTTCGAAAACGACCAAGAAAATGCCATTTAGACTTAAATATACTATACGGCATGCTCTTTGATCGATACAGTGGTTATACAGTACATACAATAATTACAATACCGTACGTAGGGCTAGTTACATTTAATGTTTTTGAAAAACCTGCTCCCACACAAAATTACACTGTTCTTGTAACTCACACTTAAAACTTAACTTATATAGGCCTAAGGGAAAATAAAAATAAAAATATGTGTGACAGTTACATATAAATGAGCATTGTAAAAACACTGACATCACACAACGCCGACGGACTACCCTACTGTTTGTTTAACGCTAGCGCTAAGACAAAATGTAAAAAGGTTTTAGGGACAGCGTATATATATATATATATATATATATATATATATATATATATATATATAGAGAGAGAGAGAGAGAGAGAGAGAGAGAGAGAGAGTAGCGAATCCAGGATATGATCATGGGAGTTGCGAAACCTGTAGTTTGTAGCTTTATCCAGTGCAAAGCAAGATTGAAGACCATTTTATCCAGTGTATACCCGAGCGTCAATAGGGAGGGGCTGTAGCCCAACTTGGATCTGTTCCTAAGTATATATATTAAAAATGCTGAAATATTAAAGGGAAAATTCTTCTAGATACTCTACAATACTTCTAGATAAAGATGCAGTGTTGCCAACGCAAACTAAAATTGTATTTTCTCAAATTGCACTATGTAATGTATTACCTATCTCTAATTTAGATATCAAATAAAACCACAAAAACACGTACATTATTCAGTGTAACAAAGGACAATACAATATTAGCAACATCAACATTTTGGAGATCTCTAACAACGCAAATTGCATAAACGGTGCAATGCACATCATTTGTATCTTAGCGTCAAATACTATGATCATGGTATAATGTACCTCGAATGAATGAAGGAACAAAGTTACCAGAAATGGAACTTTTTCTAAGAACTTAACTTCGAAAACGTGCTGACATCATGTCTCATCATGTAGATGCTTTCAAAAGACTTAAGTGATCATAATGTCATTTAAGACAATTGTTATTTCAAACTGTTTCAGAGATACCAAACACTTGGATAGCGATACTGCTTAACATAACGTATTTGTGTTAATTTTTTATAATGATTGCTGCTTTCGTTTGCTTCTATAACATTGCAACAATAGTTTTTGGTGGTTGTAATTACAAGCCGGAGTTCCATTATTTTAAGCAGTGTTGCCAACTTAAATAAATTGCTAAATATTATACCAAATATAGTGCAAATAACGTAGCTAAACTGCAAAATATTTTAAAATTGCTGGTAATTTCTTTTGTGGTGCAAGAATGTTTCCAAAGACGATGTTTTTCATAGTCTTTATATGGTTAATGTTAATATCAAAGTTTTGATTCCAGTAATACTTGTAAAATCAAATTGTAACTGAAATTAAATGTAAGTGATAACTTTTCAGTAACACTAGTGGTTCCCTTAAGCCTTATGCCTGATGTACACAAATCTATGCTTATTTAAAAGTTCTAATTATACCCTAGTTACGTTTCATTTGTTTTAGTTTGACTACCGACCACCTCAAACTCGATCCATACTATGTAACTATATGCAGTTATTCAAGGACTTACAGTTAGTAATACACATTGTGTGTATTTTTGGTTTCTTTTGTTTTAATTTAACGCCCCTCGATTATGCTAGAGAGTCTAAAGGTGACGTGGAGCTAATGATTATAATGTCATCCGAACAATTTCCGTCGTTCAACTGTACCCACACCAAAAATTGGATTCGGGTCCACGCGAAGTCAAGACCGCGAGACCAAAGTGAAAACGCGTGAAAGTGAAAACGCCGCCCTTTAAAAGAATGTAGGTCATTGTGTCTCCGTGTCAACAGGGCTCGGGTAAAAGAGCCCCGAGTAAAAACAGACTGGGCCAAAAGGTATCCGTGATAAAATGGCAATGCGTAAAATGGGCTTGAGTTAAAGGGGCCTACGTCTAAAGAGCCCGGCCCCAAAATTGCGCCACAAATGGGCCCTAAATCAAATGACCTGTAACAAAACGGGATCCGCTACAAAAAGGCCTTAGCCAAATTGCCCGGGTCAAAAAGTCTCTGCAACAAATATGCCCGTGTCAAAACGGCCCCGCGTCTTAAGTTCCCGGGTGAAAAGGATCACTTAACAAAAAACGCGCGGACCCGAGGAGAAACGGCCAAGCGTTAAAAAGCGGAAGTCGAAAAGTTTCCAGGTCCAAACAGCCTAGGGACAAAAGTCCCCGAGTAGAAACTGCCACGAGTGAAAAGGAGCCGGGTCAAAAGGCTCCGCGACAAATGGTCCATAGTTCGAAAGAGGCCGGGTAAAAAGGATGCAACTCAAAAGGACACGGTTCAAACCAGCCCCTCTAGAAAAGAGCCCGCGTCAAAAAGGCCTGGGTCAAAAGGTCTCCGCGACAAAAGTGCCCGAGTCAAAATGACCAGGAGTCAAAGTGGCCCGAGTCGAAAAGGCTCGAGTTAAAAGTTTCCGGGATAAAACGACCCAGCGTGAAAAAGACCGAGGTCAAAATGGTCCCGCGACAAAATGAACCGAGTCAAAAGGGCCCTGCGTCAAACGAGCTCCAGTATAAACAACTCCGCGTCAAGAGAGCCTAGAAAAAATAAAAAAAACATTTTCAATAATGTTACCTCGCCGATTTTGAATGTTTAACTCTACAGTACTCGCATGAAATTGTTGAAACATGAGTGCTCGCGCGGATTACGATTGTAGTCCATTTGATAAATATATATATCTTAGTGGTTATTCAATTGGTATTTTTTACATTATTTTTGTGGGTTTTCACAAGCAATAAAGAACACATTTCAGTTCAAACATTTTGTTTTTTAATGCACAAAAAGAATTAGAAGCCAAAACTTTAGAATGCGTATGCAATTTAGTATATTTTTGTAAATTTCGTTTATTTTCTTGCTATTTGAATAAAAATTGAAATAAAAGAGAAAATTTGCATTTAAAGTGTTAAAAACTACTATAAAAATAAAAAGAAGTTTTAAATTGTTTGCAAGTTTAACTTTTACACTTGAAAACAATGTCAAAAGTAGGCTTGGTTTTGGGTGTTTCAGCCATAAGAGTCAATGCAAAGAGTGTGCTTGTGGTCAGAGCAGATCCACTTACTGCACCTGAAACATCTTTTTCTGTTACTCTTGTTTCTTCATCTTCCACAAAGAGGTTCGATAAGTTCCATAGTCACAGATTGCAGGAAGTCTTTATGGTTGATCATAGCATCACTGTTATTTGCTTTGAAAACAATGAGAGCGTTTACTCCAGCAACGTTTAACACGTGGAAGAAGATAGTGAGTGGCCATCTTTGCGAATTCCTGGCTGTATCACACTGGCAACACAATTTGTCCAATATGACAACTCCAAATTTAGTATTGTTCTATGGAGTAATAACTATGCAGTGTAGGTATGATGTTATGACGCTGTGTTCGCGTATTTCCCAGGTGCACTGGATCAATATACCATCTGCGGTAATTCTGCCCTTTCCAATGTACATTTCTCAGTGAAACCTGTCTTCCTGGATAACACCGTTCCTTTCTTCATCTTCTATTTCTTCCAAATTGTCACTACCACTTTCTTCAGCCACTACTCGACAACATTGTCCTCTATTTCATCTTAGTGTTCTATACTCAAAACACTTTCGTCGTCACTTTCAGTTTCTGTTAGCCACTGTCGTATCTGTTCTTGTTCTGACATTTTAAACTAACATATATATCACATTTATTTGAGCGAACAATGTGAAATAATACATTCAAAACGAGAACAGTTAAAACGTTAGCCAGAAGACAAACTATCACGTCAGTACTTGCACGGATTACAATAGTAATCCATGAGAAAATAACAGTGCGTATTACATCAGTGCGTTGACTTTCGGTGCTGTCACTCGACTAATGGTGTTCTAGAAATGGGGGAGGAAGGTAGGCGACCGCTCAAGGTCACAGGTGTTGCCAACCCTCAGATGCCCGAAAACTGAAACCCACTGGACTACAATAGTAATCCGCGCGAGCAGTGTAGTGTTAAGGCACCGGCTGAGAGTTACACGGCTGAGCAAATGTAAAAATGAAGCCCAAGTCAAAAGATCTCCGGGTCAAAAGGGCCTCGCGAGAAAAGTTCCCGAGTCAAAAGACCTTCGTGACAAAAGGGCCCGAGTCACAACAGCCCTGCTACAAATGGATCCCAGTCAAAACGGCTCGCGCAAAAAGGGCTTGGTGAAAGGGTCCCGCGAAAAACGGGCCTACATCAAAAGAGCCTAGGCCAAAAGGGCCCGCCTCTAAAGGACACGGGTCAAAACAGCCCCGCTAATAAAAGGCCCGAGTCAAAATGTAGCCGCTTCAAAATTGCCCGGGTCAAAAGGAATCGAGTTAAAAGAGCCCTGCTTCAAAACAGCCTGGGTTCGAAAGAACCCCGATTGAAAAAGTTTCGAGTCGAACAGCCCAGCGTGGAAAAGGTCTAGGCGTAAGTGCTCCGCGACAAAAATGCATGAGTCAAAATTGTATCGCCTAAAAGTTACCCGGTAAATACGGTTTCACGTGTAAAAAGCCTGAGATCAAAGCAAGAGTGGAAATCAGGCATGTAGGAGGGGATAATATCTCCTTCGTAATTTGAAGGGATATGCAAAAGAAGAAAAGAACATCTGTAGTTATTATTAACAAATAGTAAATTTGAATGGTGATATTAATTTTTTTGTTAATTGTTCTGCAACAATCTCTATCGCTTAAGTCGTTCTCTATCAATGATCGCTTGCACTTTCGACTTTCTGAATCAAACTTTATCTATTATTGACTTTCCCCTTAGTTCTAAAATTCCATTTCCACCCCGGGATCAAAGTATAGAATGAAAAATATTCTGGGGAAAAGATTAGCCCTTTGGGGATCTTATCGTACATTTTGTACGATACGCATTTTTCATCGTACATTGCGTTATTTCTCTACTATTTGAGTTTTTTCGTCCGGGCTTTTTTGTTTTTCAAGTCCAGATACATTGTAGAAGACATTACGTATGGTTTCAGACCGTCCTGCGTCCAGACATAGGAGGTGATGACGGCATAATTTTGAAGTAGAAATTTTCCCTTATGAAGCCTAAGTTCCTTATTTTTGGCGGGTTTAATTTTTTTCACGTAGAAGATAGAAATTTTGCACAGACATCCAGTCCACCGAGTGGTATTTACCAGATTTTGTGTTCCGATGTCAGTGTTCAAACAGGGGAGAACCAGAAGGGCGAAGGGTTGAAAAAAGGATATTTTTACCCAAAAAATCCCATTTTTCAGGATTTTCCCTCCTCACATACATGATGGGGACAACTGAATCATACCGTCTGAAAGGCAGTTCCATTCTTAAGAGAATGACGGTCGAATCATTATCCTAGGGTAATTAGAGACGTCTCAGGGATTTTTTGAAAAATATACTTCTATATAGGGAAAAATGGGACATGGTGGATATATTTTTTGGCGGGCTTTCTTTTGCACCTAGAACATTGAATTTGTGCACAAACATTCAGCCCACCTAGTAGTATTTCTCAGATTTTTTCAGATCTCTGCATTAAAACAGGGGGGTCCAGAAGGGGAAAAAATTGAAAAAAGGGATTTTTAGACAAAAAATCTTGTTTTTCATGATTTTCCCGCCTCACATACATGATGGAGACACGTGAGTCATACCGTCTGAAAGGCAGTTCCACTCTGAAGAGAAAGACGTTCGAATTATTATTCTAGAGTAATTAGGGACGTCTCAGTTATTTTTTTTTTCAAAATATACTTCTGTATAGGGTAGCATGGGGAATTTTCTGAATTTTATTGGCGGGCTTATTTTTGCACCTAGAAGATTGAAATTGTGCACAAACATTCAGTCCACCGAGTAGCATTTAACATATTTTTTTCAGATTTCTGCGTTAAAGCAGGGGGGTCCAGAGGGGCTAAAAGTTGAAAAAGGGACATTTAGACCAAAAAAATCCCTTTTTTCTGGAATTTCCCGCGTTAGATACATGAAGGAGAAATGTGAATATTATCGCCTGAAAGGCATTTCTATTCAGAAGAAAATATGGGCGACACATGTTCCTAGGGTAACTAGGGATGTCTCAGGAAATATTTTCCCTGAGATCATAGTGTTTTGTGGTAATTTGGGAATTGTGGGAATTTTTGATAAAATTTCTCCCGCCCTTACTATTCAAGATAAAAACTTGAAATTCGGTACACGCATTTAGTTTACCAAGTACTATTTATCCGATTTTTTGGAGGTCTCTACGTTCACACAGAGGGATCAGGGGGGCCCAAAGTTGGACAAAAAATTTCTCCCTCAAAATTTTCCTTTCGACATCAATTTATCCTCTCTTGGTATGCGCATGCTAGTGGTACCATTTGAAAGTCAGCTCTATTCTGAAGAGAATGAGATATGAACCATGATCCTAGCATAAATAGTGACGATGCAGTAGCTGCTTGACTGAAAGACTAAAAAATAGCCCATAAAGCCAAGATTCTATAAGGGTTATTTTAATGTTGCTCTCAGAAGACATATGTGGATCTGTATACAGGGCATTGGGACAGAACAATAATAACGACATGCGTGGACGCATTGATTTGGAGTGGATTTTTACTTCTGAATACTCATATCCTTATAGGGAAAATACACTTAACACAGCGTGTCCTTAACCCTCCAATACGCGCGCGGGCTACTATTGTAGCCCAGCGTTTTTATTTTCCTTGCCGCAAAGTAATTTGAGGTGATAACAGAAAGGGTGCCTGTGTACCTTTCTATCTACTATCATTCTGCGTGTTTAGTGTGTGGTCAAACGTGAAATCGAAAGGAGCTCATTGTTATTCTCCTTGAAAGTTTCATGGGCTACATCTGTAGCCCGCGCAACTATTGATGTCACGGGTGTTCCAAAGCGTCAAAAGTTTTTCGTTATAGTTTGAGTGTTGATCAGATGGTCAATGAGTTTGCAACATGCCAATTCTGATGAGGAATGTTTTTTAGATGGCGATAGTTAACATTTTGAGTCCGCAAAAATGCATTTTTCGGACACAGAAATAGTGAAAATTCGCAAGATGTGACTGAGAATTCCGGGTGGCAGGAATTACTGATACCTGTTGAAATAGTA
Source organism: Thermobia domestica (assembly GCF_964235325.1). Taxonomy (NCBI): domain Eukaryota; kingdom Metazoa; phylum Arthropoda; class Insecta; order Zygentoma; family Lepismatidae; genus Thermobia; species Thermobia domestica. The sequence continues at coordinate 307,510,691 of NC_137455.1, forward strand.
GTAAAGACAGTTCTGAAGTAAATTATTATGTAGTAAAAGACAATCTCAAATGGGAAAAAGTCACTCCTACTCGTAATAGTTGCGCTCGTGCTCATAATATTGTGCTTCGTTTTCCAGGACCTAAAGGTGGGGGTAGGACTGCGTTGTAGGAGCTTGAATATCTAGAAGTGCTTTTAGATGCAAACATTTTGAGACTTAAGGTTGATTTTACCAATATTTATATTGACAGTGTTAGATTGAGATTTGTACTTAACCGTGATGCAAAACTTACAGACGAGATTGTACGTGCCCTTATTGACATTTTGATGCTTTCGGTGAGTGGTCAATGCTTGAAGGAAAGTGTGCATTGACCACTCACCACTTGTGCGCAGAACATGCTTACAAGGACACGAATATGGAAACATAAAAGGAAAAATATATGAGTGTAAATAGCATATGTAAAATTATGCAAAATCGTAATCAAACTTTGATACCAGAAACTCGTTATGCTGAAAAAGTATATGCTTTATGGATAATATGTTTATTTGTAATATTTGTAAAATTTTTGAAAAATTATACTTAATTTTTAAAGAATTCTAACACACGTGTTTAAGATGAAGGAAAGTTTAAAATGCGCCAGATTGGTCTATGTATTGATAAATACAAATAACTTTTACAGTCTTATTCCTTTATCACTTTTGAAAAAATGAATGGTGTTGGTCTTCTGTGTATATACATAGCTTTCAAAATAAACATATTTCTCCAATTGTGTATAAAACCCTTAAAACAGTTCATAAAAACAATTCTCTACAAGAAAGTCAGGAATATTAACAAATCTAGGCAACATAATAAAATAAAAACAAACGGGCTACAGTGGTAGCCCGCGCGACTATCCACGTTACAAAAATCCGCGCGCGTATTGCAGGGTTAAATCTACGCAGTACGTGAATTCCGTCATATTGGATATCACACAATATTGTTTTAAATTTAAAAGGTAATGATTTTACACTTCAACCTTGTCTTGAATATTCCCACAAATGAAAATGTAACTCATTTCTGACACATCATCTGTTTTGGACAGGGAGTGCTGTATTTGACATATGTAACTAATACAAAAAAAATTATCGTGACAGGGCAGTAAAAAAGAGACGCATGGACGGATTAAAAGAAATTATTACAATTTGGAATTGGTGTAGAAATAGCGTTAAATGATTTAGTGTACATCATGGCCGCCATCTTCAGTTCTGTATATTGTATACTACACAATATTTTGAAATAGATAGAGGTAGATGCGTGTCACATAAATTGATGCTAGAATCTTGATACAAACTACCTTCATCGTCCGCTTGAAGAGCACCGGAGTCTATATTACTTATTATTTCCGTAATCCTCCGGGCGAAAATACTCCACTGTCATAAGAATCAGTCCCGGTGTTATTCATAGCCAAAAGCTCAACTAAAAAGAGGATGTCAATTTTATGCAAACTACAAGAAGGTTGTTCAAACAGCCATTCACACTTCTACTGGCTAATAGAGAAAGGACAAGAAAAATAGCTACATGTTTTTTCTTCTCAATACTTGTATCTTTATAGGGAATATATAACACAGCATGTCATTTAAATCTAAGCAGTAACTGACCTGTACGCATGAAAGTGATAAATATTCGTGAAAAGTAGACACAATGAAGTAGTTTTATGTTGCTGTAGTTTTCTTCCGTCGCAGGAACTGACCTTGATAAGTGAGTGTTGAGATACAGGAATACGTAGGTGAAAAGGGTTTTAAAATGTGACACTAGCAGTTGCTAAAATAGTTATGAGTATGTGAAAACAGTAAGAAATAGGATGTAATGAAGATGTGGATTATGGATGTTTTGATTTTAAGTTCAAGATTATAAAAGATATTACATTGATGAGAAATATGATTTAATTGGATTGAAGATACGAATAAGATTTATATGAAGCTAGTAAGAGGTATAGATAAAGAATAAACAAGCTTTAAGTGGATATACGAATTATTGATTTGAGTAGACTACTGCTGTAGTAAATTATATGCAACTAAGTAATTTTAACCTAACAGTGAGCGACAACTAAAGTTGTCTCCCTGACTGCAAGCCTTCTAACAAGAGAGGAACTATGGTTGTCGATGAGTCTGACGTCTCATAGTTCTAAGTAATTGCAGCTATAAAGCGAGTTTTATGCCTTTTGTCACTCCCTCTCTGCCCCTAGTTGTGGCTGTGTTTGCGAAAATATTGTTTGCTTTTCATCGGGGTAAGGCACGACAGTCTCAAGAGAAGCCCTTCGTCGTGGCGAGTGAGTCACACAAAGTAGTGACAGGCAGGCGCAGAATGTGCTGAACAGAGTTAGCCAGATAAACACTAGAGTTTTTCAAAGAAACAAGCCGTTTTACAGAAATTTTTGTGACTCACTATATACATATATATACCTGGTGTTTCAAAACAACACCGACAACATTTGGAAAGTGAGTTCACCTAACATAAATCATCCTCAAGGGCATAATTGTAGGACACTAAACTGAAATTTCATTTGCTTTCTGTTAGTGCAACACACACACACACACACACAACCCAAATATAGAGAGAGTGTTTCAAAACAACACCGACAATGTTTCCGAGGTGATTCTTGACACCAAGATAAGGCAAAAAGTATAGACTAACCTAGATGCTAAAATGCTTCCCTTTGGATTTATAGCCTGCCGAAAACATAAAAAAAAAAAAATTAAAGGTCCATAGCCCAAACCTATGGGATCTACATTAGTCGGGTCAAGGCTTCACTTAGGGACTAGTGTGTATTCTATCCTAAAATACATGTTTCAGAATCCTGCGGTTCTTCCGCAACGAATTTCATACAAGGAATTTTGGTACGGGCATATAATTTGTAAAACTCACCAACTACCTCCATAAAAATTGTCTCGGAACTACCGCAGGATTCTGATATTTGAATATTTGGATAGTGCACATATTAGATCCTAAGTTAAGTCTTGACCCGACTACGGTAAATCCCATAGTTTTGGAGCTGTAGACCTTTAAAGTTCATTTTTTCGCCTTTTCGGCAGCCTATAACTCAAAGGAAGCATTTGTGCACACAAGTTGGTCTATACATTTTGTCTTATCTTGGTGTTAGGAATCAGCTCCCTAACGTTGTTGGTGCTATTTTAAAACACCCTGCATAATAATTTTAAATGATACGCACTGATTGCTAAGAAGACAGAAATAAAACAAATCCTATCACATTAAAACTGTTATTGTCCGGAGAATAATGGTAATAAGAAACATTCGTATCATATAAAAAAATCTTAGAAATTATATTTCTGGCAGAAATTTTAAGAGAATAATAGGTTAGTAGGATTTAAAGCTACTGGTTCTTCTAAAATTATTGCATCATGCTAGATCGCATAGAGAATTTTTCGTTTAAAAACATCTGATTAGAAAGAAATTATACTTCAAAGAGAAATATTTAAATTCATTTTAATTTTTAAATACTTAGTGAATCAAGCAAATGAAAGCAAATGGCATAAAAGGTGACTGAGAAATTTAGTATTTGGAGAAGCAAAAAACTAATGTGCAGGATACAGAAATTTCTCCCTTCGTCTCGGAAACGAGACGAGAAGTGTATGTTCTAATATGAGATGAGAGAAGAGGTGTATGTCTAAGTTAGAGACGAGACGAGAAACGGCAATTCTTGTCTCATTTTCGAGACAATATATTTATCGTCATATGGTCAACAATTCACTGAAGTCTTAGATACCACTGTTTTAGTATTACATTATTCATTGTAAAAGTTCATAAATTATTACAGGTGTTGTACGAACACAATGAAGAGTAGAATGAAATCTTTCAATTTTAGGTCCACGCTTATGCCGGTTAGGCTAAAGGAAACGGTGATGATGAGAAATGAATGAAATGGTGGAATGAAGAAAGGGAGGAAACAGGAGAACCCCGAGAAAAACAACGAGCACTGACAATGAAGAGTATTTATCAACATTTTAAAATACGTAAGTTATTATATTATATATTTCAATAATAAATGATTTAAATATTGATATATTACACTCTTAGTGGACCTCCTGACTCGAATCAAAACGACAAGAATCCAACACTTAATTTAAGAGACGACAGGAGGAAACTTTATTTCGCGTCTCGTCTCAAGAACAAGCGTACGGTACGCAAACGCTCTGTAACTACGCAAACGTACCGGTAAGTCTTCCGTGTCACTAAGGAGGGAGAAGATTGATGGCTCAGTAGTACATATGATGTGAGGACCATGATTCAATCACAAATATGGTAGTGTTTCCCAAATAAAATATTCTCGTCTCGTCAATTTTTATAGAATTCTCGTCTCGTGTCGGTTTGCGAATAATTATTTCTCGATTATCTTAAAAGTTTCTCCGTCCCCTCTTGTCTCCTAAAGTAGTATCTGGTCTCGATTCAAAAGAAATAATCTGGTAACTTTTATGTTGCTTGATGGTAATTGAAGAGAGTACTACAAATCTGTTTTGAGATCAGCCCTATGTAATTGGCAGAGAGACGAAGCTAAATCAACCAAAATGTGAATTTTAGCTTTCTTCTTGAGAACCGAGATTATATTTGACATAGATGGTAGATCTACAGATTAAAGTGGAATTGGAAGCCGAGCTCTCATACAGAAAAGGTTCCTGCACTAGTCATTAGAACAACAGTTAGAGCTAAAGTAATATATATATATATATATATATATATATATATATATAGTTTTCATTATATATTATAATAAAATATTATAATAAACTCCCAAAATAAGGAAAATTGGTGAAAAAGCACAAATCCAAAAGTGTTACGTAACGAACGGGGGAGGGGTTCAGCCTTATATTACAAAGTGTGACAATGGAGAGGGAGATGATAAAAATTGGCCAAAAATAGAGTTACGTAATATGTGGATGGCCCCTTAAGGCTAATCATTGTGTGTATTGTTAGGTAGCCAAGCAGGTAGCCGTAGCCAGCCCAAAAATATGAGGGGGCGGTCGAATTTAGGGGCCGATCCAACCATACTATAGTTCATCATTATATTATAGTAGTTCATTTGCAAGCCTACCGTCAATATTTTAGGGGGCGTACGCAAGGTGGGGCGTGGGGGTCCGCCCCCCGAAATCCCGACTTTTAAAAAATGTAATCTACTTTTAGGGACAATTTTAGAAATTTTCATATAATTTAGCCTCAAATTGTATTTGGACCCATCCAAAACGCTTTACGCCCCTCCCGAAATAAATTCCTGAGTATGTCCCTGTTAGGGGGAACAGTAAAACTTTAGAGGGGCCCGGCCCCCTAGTTCCCCTATGGATACGGGCCTGTAGCCAAGCAACTAATCAAACACAAAAGCATCAATTGTCAGTTTTTGAATGACAAGTTACATTTTCTCAGCACTAATAATTGAATGCTTTCTTTACATGAAAATTAGTTTATTTTCATACTTTGTTATTTCCGAATAACAAAAAACTTTATTTCATTTAAGTATTTTGTTTCGCTTTGTAATAATCATTTACCAAAAGACCATTAGTCAAAAATATTTTCAACATATCTTTTGTCCCCAAAACTAGTTAAATCCATTAAAGTATAGCAGTAGCAAACGGTCCACAATCAACTGCAAATGGTAATACGTATTAACATATTTTAATTTCAAAACAAATAACGGGGTTAAATCTGACCCCACGATAGTACTTATGCAGTATAAAAATAACGATATCAGTAAAAAGTTAATATGAATTATGTTAATAGGAAATTAAATTAAACTAGTTTACATTACATAATCTAATTTAAGAAAAATAATAATAATAAAATAAAATAATGCAATAATAAAAAGATGGTAATAAAAAGTTTTTAAATGGTAATCCTGGATTCTCTCGTGTTGAACAACATGGTTTTCCTCAATGCTGCCTCCAGAACGGCGATAAATACGTATTATGAAGTACTCCAGTTCACATTTTTGGTTAGCCAACCACATATCAAGAAATGTCTCAAATTTATTTTTCAGACCTGCCCCCCCTCAAAAATTCCTGGATCTGTCTGCGATATCGGTTGTTGGAAATTAACTAATAATAGCCATAAGGTTCCTTTTGAAATGTTTTCAAACGATTTTTCAATAAGGAATAGTTTTCCGTATTCATTCTTTTTTCCTTTCCTTTTTTTTTCGCCCTTTTACTGTGCTGGAAAGGGACTCCATGTGCAGTGTTTGGCACACGACCCCCTCGGGAGAGTAATACTCCCGGAAGTACGTTTCTTCGCGCGCTAATCTAGCCAGCTGTTTTAAACGCTATCCTAGCCAGTTGTTATAAGTTGGTCACAAAATTTATATCATGGAGTACAAGGGGAACAAAACGAGCCCTGCGGGGCTTCTAACCCGTTCCTACTACTAATATTACTTTTCAGCACAAAAGCAAGTAAATCACTTTTTTGAGTATTATTTTCATATTATTTTAATTTAAAAAGTGTTACAAAAATACAAAAAAAATGTAAAAAAAACTTCCTCGACCCGGGTTTAAACTCACGCCGAAAGAGATTTTCATTACTAGCATATAGCGTAGCCCACTCGGCCACGAAGATTGACAACAACAATCATATGATTTCTGCTATTTGAATGCAACGTGGCAAGAAATGGATAACGCCAACCAATCAGAACTGTTTTTCGTTCCTACCTCCGGAAGCATTGCTCTTCTGAGCTAGTCCTTTTCGCACAAGCTATGTGCGAACAGCGAGCAGCTCTCAAGTTAAATGTTTTTAAGGCCAAGGCCGCCGACACATTTTGATAAGTACACTGACCCGTGACTCACCCTTAGGGAGTGAGTATGCCACAGCAGTTGCATTGTGTGTTTTTGTATGATACTGAGATATTTCTTTGGCAGGAAAATAGTATTGTAAGGAACCAAAGAACACTGAATATAAAAACATTTAAAAGGTATACTCGGCCTGCAAGACTTACCTGCCGGACCTTACTTTGATGAACAAGGACAACCACTACCACAGTAGATGTTGTGGCTCGAAAGTTGTAGTCTACGTGTCTGCTATGAATTGGTTAGCTGTGTTTAAACACATCAGGCTTGACTTTTGTTTCTTGAGTACAGCACCTGACATCAATTCATAATTCGATATGAGGGTTTCAACATGTGACAGTTCTTGTGGATTGTTAATATTTTTAGCTACTAAAGTAGTGACTTCATTATTAGATTTAAAAAGAACAAATAAAACTTTTTACTTTGGTTTTCTGTTTTTCCAAGTCTAGAGACATTGTAGAACACGTTATGTATGGTTTCACGCCTTTCTGCGTCGAGACATAGTAGGCGATGACGTCAATACTTTAAAAAATATTTTGTTATTAGGAAGATATTTATTTTTAAATATTTTTGGCGGATTTACTTTTGCACCTAGAAGATTGAAATTTTGCACAAACATTCAGTCCACCGAACAGTATTTGTCAGATGTTTTTCAGATGTTCTCTGCGTTAACACTGGGGGTCCATAGGGGCAAAAAAGTAAAAAAAAATTTAACCAAAAAATCTCTACTTTCGCGATTTTCACGCCTTATATATACGATGCAGACATGTTAATGGTATCGTTTGAAAGGCAGTTCTGAAGAGAATTATGTACGACCCACGATCCTAGGAAAAATAGGGATGTCTCAAGGAAATTTCTACACGAGGTCCATTTTTATACGGGAATCTGGGGTATTATGGATTTATTACTTTTTTGGCAGGCTTAGTTTTGCACCTAGAAGATTGAAATTTGGACAAGTATTCACTCCACCGAATAGTATTTATCGGATTTCTTTCAGATCTCTGAGTTAAAACAGGGGGGTCCAGAAGGGAAAAATTTTAAAAGAATATTTTGACGAAAAATATCTTTCTTCGCTATTTTCCCGCCTTAGATACATGATAGAGACATGTGAATGGTACCGCTTGAAAGGTAGTAATATTCCCAAGAGAATGATGGCGAACCATGATCCTAGCGAACCAGGATGTCCCAGGAAATTTTTTACCTGCTATCCGGGTCTTTTGCGCTAGTCTGGGGCACTGTAGGGATTATTGATAAATGAAATACTTTTCCTGCCCTTACTATTCAAGATAGAAACTTAAATTTTGTACACACATATAGTACTTTTCAGTTGATTTTAAGATGTCTTCGTTTACACGGGGTACCAAAGGGAATAAGAAAATTAAAAATCAGAGAAAAATTCTGATTTCTCTCAAAATTTCCCACTTCAAGGACACATATAAGTGGTACACTCCGATTCAAAAACATTGCGACAGATAACGCCGTGCAGTTAGGCCACCAAATATACATCTTCTTATCCCATAGTCGTGTCAGGTATAGAGAACCCTCTCTCATCTCCTTTCTTCTCTCCCATCCTAAAATTAGCTAACAACATGAGCGCAATTCTTATTTCAAACTAAACATGTATTAGTATAGATAAAATGAAATAACAAAACCGAGACGAAACAAGATTCATAGGTTGGTGTAAGGAGAAACTGATACACCCACAATGAAAAATTGAAACCAATGAATGTCTATTACACATAGATTTAGAAATAAAGCAGAGAGACAGAGAGAGAGAGAAAAAAAGAAGAGGAAAGGAGAGGAGAGGAAGAAAAAGTAACGGGAGAACAGATAAAACTGTGGAATTCAAACGTAGTAAGAAAATAACCTAGCATTATAACGTTCCGTTTCCAGAAATCCAACAGTAATATAGAAATAACGTATGTTTTTACATTGTTTTTCATAATTATTCGAATATATAGACGATCCTTTAAATATTTATTATTTTACTTTCATAATAGATAGGATACTCAATTTCAAGTAGAACTGTAGATCTCCGAGACACATATAGGATAATGTCAAAGGAATAAACTCACACGCTTTGTTTCCGCGTGGTTTTATTGCAAATTCGGTAGTGTTTGTTGGAAGTAATGATCCAAAATACATTCTAATATACCCAGCAGATAGCGTTGGTCATATCCTCCATTTCAGACTACTAATGCAAACTGAACGAAAAAGAAAACGAAAGGAAAAGAAAAGAGACAGAAAGAAGAAAGAGAAGAAAGTAGAAAGAGAAGAAAGATGAGTGCTATTTTATTGCTAAATATCTATCACATATAACCTATATTAAAGATCCAAAGTGTATCGTAATAGAAAGCTACAAATGTTGGAAAGGAAAAGTATATATTTCTCATAGATGTAGCATCTTTCAAATTTCAACATGACTAAAACACATTGAATTATAGGATGGGAACAAATATTGTGTCGAACTAGTATAAATAAAATTATGTTTCAAATAACCAAAGAGGTACCATTTTCTAGTCTTTTTCGAAGAGTTATCTGTTCCGAACATCCAGAATTGATTTAATCTCTTCCAAATATAACGTAATTTGCACAGAGAGAAACAACACGCTAAGAGCTCATACGCATCATCGTGTCAGTCGTATGATGTTCGTTAGGTTATACTACTGGATGGAGGAATTTAAATCCGTAGTGACTCGGAAATTCGACTGAGACTCGGTAACCCAGAGGATAAAAAGAGATTTTTACTTATTCCCTTGCGTTTAAACAGTATTCCTGTCAGAGATGACTAGGACCGTTGATGACCGGGACTAGGACCGCTATCCCCACAGCACGAAAAACACGATGCCGAAGTTCCCAGTTAATTAGATTCCACGGAGCAGGAATATTAGGCTTCTGCTCCGTTTTAACTTTGGAATATGAAGTGTATGTATGTGCAAGAGGGTGAGAAGTCAAAGATGGAAAGACAAATAGGGAAACGTCAAGAAAGAGAAAGAGGGACGGGACGAATATAAATATGAAGCATACTTACTATTGCAGTGTATGATATAGAACGCACACATTATCTACTCGAACTATCGCCAGTGATGCCTTGTAAGTTCTCCACCACAAGATGAATCTCTGTTTGCAGCCATTATTTTATGTGTAAAAATCATACTACCTGATGGGGTGTCGAACAAAGATTTTTCATTTGAAAGTCTGAGACTAGCCTACTACACCACCGATTGCTTTAGCGAAACTTCGTGTAACAAGTGGTGTAGTGTTTCCTTCTGAGAACGATGACACGAAAAGTGCATACTGCAGGTCAATGATGTCTTTGGAATGTCCTGGTAATTCCCTTGCCCTTTCCTAACCAACATTCCTAAATCGTCTCTATGATGATACAGGTGTGTGCTTTCATATTCATACGTAATGCTTGTACAGTATGATAAGTCGATTCTTCACAACCACATTGTAAAAATATTAACTTTGACGTGAATAAGATTTGAACCTATGTTAGATAGCTGTATTCTTCATAAGGCCACTGCGTTACCCCAACGTTATCATGCCACCTGAAATTAGAATCCAAATATTACTTACTTTAGCTGTGATCTTTGGAACGAATCAAAGTGCACAACGAAATTGATTTATTCGACGGCCTACAGAAAAATTAGTGCCCACTAATAAAGAAAATACATACAATCCAGGAAAAATTACAGAAATAAATCATATTTTTCAGTAATTTCGTCGCGCAAGTTCAAAAGTACGTGAATAATAATAATAATAATAATAATAATAATAATAATAATAATAATAATAATAATAATAATAATAATAATAAATGTATGCATTCATAGTATAGTAGTCTATTGTTATTATTATTATTATTAGCATCAATTACTCGCTTCATTAGGTTAAATTGAGAAAATATTAATATGGTCCGTTACTCAGTCACTGTTTAGTATTACTATAGCCCTCTTAGATATCGGTCATTTTCGATGAGTTTTATATATCCCCTCCCCACCCTATGGTGTGGGGCACGGCATCTGCAGTGTCAATGTTGATCTCAACGAGCCGGAAAACTGTGCATTCGACACTGATATTGGTTATTTCAGTCATGTTTAAATGTCTCCCCCTCCTCCAACTAGAGGGACTGAATTTGGATTTAAACAGCATCAGATGTGTCACTGTTAATCTCACCGACTCCAAAAATTACAGATTCGCCACTTATACCAGTAATTTCTCGTTCTTCGTTAAATGTCGCTCCATCTCTTAAGTTCCAGCGTCCAAATGATATGACAGAATTTATCTCAGGTTTGAATTTCATCTATTTTGAAAATTTGATCGTGATGGATCTGTTGTTTCGCGAGTTATCAACTTTTATTTATAGTTTTTAACTTCTCCCTCTCTTCAACCCAAGCTATACCGTCAAAGTAAATAGATAATTGCCGTCTTAGGCCCGAACCTGAATTTAATTGAGATCGGTCGGGTGGTTCAAGAGTGATGGAGTCACAAAAACAGCCACTTACATTTTCAGTTTCTTACCACATGAATCTCCCTTTCACCGGCACCTACGTTGCACCGTCAAACTGAAATGACAAAACTAGTCCCAGATCCGAACCTTATCTATGCTAAAAGCTTTATAGAGATCAGTCGAGTTTTTCAAGGGCTTAGAAGCCACAAACATAGTTACTTTCAATTTTATAATATAGGTTATTATTATTATTATTATTATTATTATTATTATTATTATTATTATTATTATTATTATTTGCTTACTTTTGAACTTGCACGGACAAATTACTGCAAAATATGTTTTATTTTCACATATATTTCCTCGATTGTAAGTTTTTTTTATCAGTGGGCACTTATATCTCTCTAGGCCGTCGAACAAATCAATTTCGTTGTGCACTTTGTTGCAAATAACGTTACAGGAAGAAGCCAATTCGTTCCAAAAATCAGGGCTAAAGAAAGTACTATTCGCCTTGAAATTTTAGATGGCATGATAGTGTAGGGGTAACGTAATGCCCTTATGAATAATATTGCCATCTACGAGTAACATAGGGATTGTGATGAATCGATTTATAATACTGGACAAGCAATGCGTAAGAATGTGAAAGCAAACACCTGTATCACGATAGAGACGATTTACGAATGTTGGGTGGGAAAGAGCAAAGGAATTACCATCACATTGCACAGACATCATTGATCTGCAGTATGCACATTTCGTGTTTTCGTTCTCAGAAAGAAACACTACACCATATGTTAAACAAAGTTTTTCTAAAGCAATCGGTGTAGTATTGGTAACGTGTGAGACTTCCAAATAAAATCTTGGTTCGATTCCCCATCAGGTAGTATGATTTTTTTGCATAAAATAATGACTGCAAACAGAGATTCATCTTCTGATGGAGAACTTACAAGGCATCACTGGCGATAGTTCGAGTAAATAGTGTGTGCGTTCTATATCATACAATTCAATAGTAAGTATGCTTCATATTTATATTCGTCCCGTCCCTCTCTCTCTTCTTTGACGTTTTCTTATCTGTCTGCATCTTTCACTTCTCTCCCTCACGCACATACACGCACTTCATATTTCAAAGTTAAAACGGAGAAGAAGCCCGATACACCTGGTGTGGGGAATCTAATTAACTGTTAACTTCAGAGTCATGTTTTTCGTGCTCTGGGGTTAACATCAACGGTCGTAGTCATTTCTGACAGAAACACTGTTTAAACAAAAGGAAATAAGTAAAAATCACTTTTTATCCTCTGAGTTACCGAGCGTCAATTGAATTACAGCATCACTACGGATTTAAATTCCTCGATCCAGTGTTGGTCTATAACCTAACGAACATCATACGACTGACACGATGTTGCATATGAGCTCTTAGCGTGTTGTTTATCTCTGTGCAAAATACGTTATATTCGGAAGAGATTAAATCAATTCTTGATGTTCGGAACAGATAACTCTTCGAGAAGCACTAGAAAATAGTGTCTCTTTGGTTATTTGAAACAAAATTTTATTTATGTTGGTTCGACACAATATTTGTTCCCATCCTATAATTCAATGTGTTTTATTCACGTTGAAATTTGAAAAATGCTACATCTATGAGGAATATATACTTCTCCTTTCCAATATTTGTAGCTTTCCATTACGATACAGTTTGGACATTTAATATAGGTTATATGTGATAGATATTTAGCAATAAAATAGCACTCTTCAATTTTATCTTTTTTGTTCTTTCTCTTTTATTTTCGTTTCGTTTTTTCTCAGTTTGCATTAGTAGTCTGAAATGGAGGACATGACCAACGCCATCTGCTGGGTATATTCGAACGAACAATACCGAACTTGCAATTAAACCACGTGGAACCAAAGCATTTTGTGTTAAACTTTTGACATTATACTAGATGTGTCTCGGAGATCTATAGTTCTACGCTAAATTGAGTATCCTATCCATTATAAAAGTAACATATTAAATATTTAAAAGATCGTCTATATATTCGAATAGTTCTGATAAACTATGTAAAAACATACGTTATTTCTACAGATGGTGATCAGAAAAATGGAAACACCTTAACGAAATTGCAACTTACCAAATTAATATGGTGTTGGGCTACCTTTCGCCTTCAGAGCAGCCTTGATGAGACGTGGGATGGAGGCATAGAGGTCTTGAATGGTAGCAAGTGGAATTTTACACCATTCCTGGTGCAGAGCATCGAGCAGTTCTGTGAGAGAGGATGGAAATTTGGGTGTTTCAGTTTCTCCCTACATCAACCTATGAATCTTGTTTCGTCTCGATTTTATTTCATTTTATCCAAACTAATACATGTGTATTTTCAAACAAGAATTGTACTCATGTTGTTAGCTAATTTTAGTATGGGAGTGAAGGAAGGATTAGAGATAGGGGTTTCTTTCCCTGACACGATTATGGGGTAAGAAGGTGTATATTTGGTGGCCTAACTGCACGGCGTTTGCTGCCACTTTTTTTGATGCGGAGTTCACCATTTGAAAGGCTGCTCTATTTTGATAAACCGAGGTATGAAGCATGATCATACGATAAATAGGGATGATGCTGAAGTCGCTTTACTGAATGTTCGGGGCCGTTTTGACTTGGACCCTTTTGACTCGGGCCCTTCGTCGCCCAGCCCTTTTGGCAAAACCTCTTTCGACGCGGAAAGTTTTTGACTATGGCAGTTTTGTCATGGGGTCCATTTGACTCGGGCATTTCGGCCCTGGCCCTTCTGACATAGAATATATATTCAACAGCTGAAATGCGTTGGGAAGGAGGTAGTTATGAGTAAATAGATGACCAACGATCCAGGGCGCAGTAAAATTAATTACGGAACTGGTCATATCTTTCTTTCTCCTGATTTCCACTCCTGATCTCAGGCTTTTTAGCCGTGGAATTGTAGTTACCGGGCCTTTTTGGCACGGGTCTTTTTGACGCGAGGCTTCTTTGATACGGCCTCTTTTTACTCAGGGCATTTTGTAGCGCGGCCTTTCGACTCAGGAACTTTTGACACGGGACCGTCTTGAACCGTGCCCTTTTGAGGCTGTGTCCTTTTTCACCCGAGCATTTTTATATAGAGTCCTTTTGTCACGACGACCTTTTGTCTTGGGCATTTTGACAGCGGGGCCCTTTTTACTTGGACCCTTTTGTCGCCGGTCCCTTTTGACTGGGGTTCATTTTATTTAGGCATTTCTGTCTTCGCCTTTTTGTCCGTGCCCTTCTGACAGAACTGTATATATACATCAACTCTGCGTGGGGCAGGGCAAGAGGCAGGTATGATTAAATAGATCATCAATGTTCAAGGCGCAGTAAAATTAGTTTCACCACTGGTCATATCTCTTTCTTTCTCCTGATTTCCACTCCTGAGCTCAGGCGTTTTGCCTTGAAATTATATTTGCCGGGCCCTTTTGACGCGGAGCCTTTTGAGTCTGGCCTTTTTGACGCAGGGGTTTTTTGACTCGTTCCCATTTTAATGGGACCTTTCGACTCGGGTTTTCTTTTGCGGTGCCCTTTCGCCTCTAACACGTTTGACACACGACCGTTTTGACCCGTGTCCTTTTAGAGGTGAGGTCCCTTTTGACTCGGACATTTTTCATAGGGCACTTTTGTCGCGACGTCCTTTTGATTCTGCCCTTTTGACAGCGGGGCAGTTTTGATTCGGATTCTTTTGTCGTAGGGCCCTATTGATTCAGGCATTTCTGTTCTCGTCCTTTTGTCCGTGCCCTTCTGACATAGAAATATATATATGCGGGCGGCACGGGAAATGTATGAGTAAATAGATTATGAACCATCAGAGCACAATAAGATTAGTTACGCCACTGGTCATATGTCTTTCTCCTGATTTTCACTCCTGATCTCAGGAATATTATTTGCCAACCCCTTTGACGCGGGGCTCTTTTGACTTTTCTCCTTTTGACACGGGGCCTCTTTGACTCAGGCCCTTTGGTGGCGGGGCCATTTTGATTCGGGTCATCTTGACGCGGGACCGTCTTGACCTTTGCCTTTTTGAAGCGGGGTCCTTTTGACCTGGCTTTTTGACATAAGGCATTTTTGACTTGGCCAATTTATTCGCGAGGATCTTTTGACCCATGTCCTTTTGAGGCGGTGTCCACATTGTCCCGGGTTTTTTGACATAGGGCCCTTTTGACTCGGACTCTTCCCGCGATGATCTTTTGACCCGAGCACTTTTGACGAGAGGAACATTTTCAGTCGGTGCATTTTCGACTCGGGCACTTTTGTCGCGGGGCCACTTTTGACCTTGTTCTTTTGACGCGGGGCCACTTTTGACCTTGCTCTTTTGACGCGGGGCCTTTTAAAACCGAGTCCCGTTTTGACTCGGTCTTTTCTATCCTCGCCCTTTTTCGGGCCGTTCTGACATGCAACCATGTATATATAACTCAGCAGTTAAAATGCGTGGGACAGGGAGCGGGTATGAATAATGAATTATCCAGGGCGCAGTAAAATTAGTTACGCCACTTTTCATATCTCCTTCCTTCTCTTCCCTCTACATTATATCTGGAGATGAATGTTCTGACTAATAGGTTACAGTGGCGATTTTAAAGAGTAGGAGGATATACGCTATCAACGATAAACTATGACCTTTAATATAAATAGGGTAATAAATCGAAAAACTCTATATCGATCTTTTGCTTCTCCCCCCCTTCCAAAAGATCCTGCGGGCGTTAGTGATTATCATGTTGGTTAATTACTGTATTATATTGTGCTATACATGGAATAGATACTTTGTGTTTTATTTAATAATAAGAACCCTATTTACATTTATTACGACCCTTGCTTGACGACAGCGAAACATATTCACGTTCAGCATATTCAATTTCCATTCTGAAGTAAGGACAGTGAGACGAGTGAAATAATTCACGCATATATTCAGGACTTAGAAAAGTGTCCTGCGAACATGTGTTAAAAAGCCTGAAGAGTGAAAAGCGCTAGTAGCAATTGTTAGCAGTTATTAATTTAAAATATAACAGAATAAAATGAAAAACTGAGAATACGAATCTTTTCAGAGATGATAGTGTACTGATGCTTCAAATCTGTGCTTTTACTCCCTATACCTACGTTATTTCCCTAGTCAAAATAAAAACTCTTCAAATTAATCATACTGTCTTATGCAACCATTCTTCCTTGAAGTACTGCGCGGTCACATACCCGTCACGGCGATGTAAAGGCACTTTTGGCGACGAAGATGCATGTATGTCCAAGCAATTTTTAATCAATATAAAATTTCAACCTAATGAACGCACGATTAGTTTTCTCGAATAAAGATCACATGCACCTATGAGAGCTCAGGAATAAGCTTAATTTATGTTACAGCACGGGATACATTACAACATTATGAACTTTTATAGGAAACAGAATGTACTTAAAGTAAGAAGCGAACTATACGAATCATCGGACTTTGAATCTAACTTCTTTGGTGATCTAACGCGATGCCACAGGTAGCAAAGGTGAAAGCCATAGCTCCCACCACAAGGTTAAAGAAGTTGCTGTTTTAAAGTGTCTATTAAACACTGATATATGAAACGGTAATAAAGCACTTGGTCAATATTGTAGTAATAATTTATTCTATTTATTAAGAAAACGAACGTTAAATTCTGTTTGTAAAATGATAGTCAGGCAGAATATATTGGATAATAACTACGAAATTCTAAAATTTCAATTTCGGTACGATTAAATACATTCGTGCTGCTATGTGTTGCGTTATCCGTTAGGAGATATTCAGCAATTCTGATTCAAAAGAAGGAAAAAAACTACTGTATAATACTGGAGCTAATTTAATAGAGTTTAATTCTATAGGCAGTACTGAGGCAATTTGAAACAAAGTCTATTGCTGAAACTGAAATATGGGTTACGATTAGCGTTTTATACCAGGTATCTTATACATACTCAAGATTGAACCTGGAACACACGTATGGAAAGCATTAGCGCTAGCAAATTAGCAACAAGAGGTACATCATACATAATCCAAAGTCAAGAATGAGAGCAAAACATAAGAAGCGGAAACGACAGCCTACAATAATAATAATTTCACAATTTTAATTTCACACTATTTATTTCGAGACTTTCGAGACGAAACATGAGAGGAGACCGAGACTTGACCTTCGAGACCGAGACCGAGATCGAGACAAGCATTTGTTGACCGAGACGAGACCGAGACCTAGACGGCGATTTTTGACTCGAGACGAGATCGAGACCGAGACTGTACAAAGTCTCGTTTCGTCTCGTCTCGATACCGTCCCTAGTACAAAATGTTATAAAATACCGAGCTAGTTAACTTGGACCATTCTACAATTTTTTAAAGTAATAATTCTTTTCTGGTACTTACAAAATTGAATAGGGTACGTTTTTTCCGGTTATTATTAATTTATTCCTTTGTTTATTTAAATAATACGAAATGGTATAAAATATTAAGCTAATCAAAATGGTCTTTCTTCGATGTTTTTCGTTTATCTAAATAGTACAAAATGCTTTAAAATACTCGGCTAGTTAAAGTAGTCTTTCTTACCTTTTTTCTCCTTGGTCAAAAGTATAAAAGTCACCCAAATTTATTAATTCTTCTGTTTGAGTTGCACAGAAAGGTACAACATGCTGAACTAGTTCGAATGACATTTCCTTACCTTTTTCTTCTTGGTACAAATTTATCCTTTGTTTGTTTAAATACAAAAAAATACTCAGCCAGTTAAAATGCCTTTCCTTCCAGTTATTTTCTGGTTGTTTCAATGCTAAATACTCGACTCAAGTTTATTCCTTCTTTTATTTGAATAGCAAAAAAGATACAGAAATTCTGAGCTAGTTAAAATGGCATTTTCTCGGGTTTTTCTGGTTTATTGGAATAGTACAAAAGCTTCATAAATTCTGAATTAGTTAAAATTGACCTTTTTCGCTTTTTCTGGTTAGTACTAATTTATCCCTTTGTTTGTTTAAATATTATAATATGGCATAAAATACTCAGGTAGATAAAATAGTCCTTCTTACGATTTTTTCTGGTTGGTACAAAACAAAATACTCAATTCAAATTTATTCCTTCGTTTATTTGACTAGTACAAAATGATATAAAATTTCGAGTTAGTTAAAATGGTCCTTCTACGCTTTTTCTGGTCAGTATAAATTTATTCCTTCGTTTCTTTGAATAGTATGAAAGGTATAGAAATTTTAAGCTGGATAAAATTGCATTTTCTTTGGTACAAAATTGAATAGGTCAATCAAATTTAGCCCCTCATTTTTTAAAAATATTACAGGATGATATAAAATTATCTGCTACTTAAAATGGCACATATTTGTTTTCTCTGCTTGGTGTAAATTTACTTTTTGTTTATTTGAATGCTTTAAAAAAGTATAAAGCACTAAACTACTTAAAATGGCCTTTCTTGACTCTTTCCTGGTAAATACAAAAGTAAATAAGCCACTCAAAATTATTCCTTCTTCGCTTTTTTACCTACTTGGTACAATATTGAATAGTCACACATATTTATCCGTCACTCCGTTTATGAGTTATTCTGGTTTAAATATTTGACGTTTGACCTCGATGGTCAGTACTTTTCGAACATGTAGTAGTTAATGACATATTACTAAATGTGGAAACAGCACCTCAATATGTCGCTTCGTTTAAAAGTTAATTTGGTTTAAATATTTGAACTTTGGCCTCGATGGTCAGTTCCTTTAGGACATGTAGTATTTAATGACCTGTTACTAAATGTGGAAACAGCACCTCAATACGTTCCTCCGTTTACGACATATTTAAATTTAAAGATTTGACGTTTGACCTCGGTGGTCAGTATTCTTGGGACATGTAGTACTAAATGAATGCTTGTGTAATTTCATCTATGTTACATAGGGATTGATAAAGGGGAATGAATACACTCCTGCTATTGGTTTGTTCATATTCTCTGCTGTATTAAATAGGGGTGTGTAATGTTCATGGTCTTATGTGTGTGATGTTAAATAATGGTTAAAAATAGGTCATACTCTTTTATCTTCTTCCTTTCTTGTGTAATCTCTGTTGTGTTAATATAGGGGTTGATAAGAGGAAACGAGTATATCCCATTATTCCCTGCTATGTTCGTAGTCTTTGTTATGTTACATAGGAGTGCTGTTAAAATATGCGTTCGTAGTCTCTGTGTAATTTCTGCTGTGTTAAAATAGGTGTCGAAAATGTGGTCATAAAAGAGAACGAATACACTTCTTATTATTCTCTGCTAGTCTTATGTATTCTATGCTATGCTATATAGGGGTTTGAAAATAAGTCATATTCTTTTATTAGCTCTGTATGTTGCATAGCTGTGTTTGCGTAGTCTCTGTGCTGATAGTCTTATGTAATTTTTGCTATGTTAAAAATGCTTGTAGCCTTTCTGCTATGTTATATAGTCTTATCTAATTTTTGTCATGATAAAATAGGGGTTGAAAAATATACCATACTGTTTTGTTTGCTCTGCTACGTTTTCGTAGTCTTATGTAATTTTTGCAATGTTCAATAGGGTTGGAAAATGTGCTCATAGTCTTATGTAATATATGCTGTGTTAAATAGGCGGTTGTAACAAGTCATATTCTTTCATCAGTTCGTAGTCTTAAGTAATCTCTTCTATGATAAAAGAGGAATTAAAAATTAAGCTAAAAACTTTTATTAGCCCTTCTACATGTTCGTAGTCTTATGTAATTTCTGCTGTTTTACATAAGGGTTGGAAAATGTGATCATAGTATTTTTTAGCTCGGCTATGTTACATTGTTACATACTTATTTTCATAGTCTCTGTGTAATTTTGCTATTTTAAGATACTGGTTGAAAATGTGGTGATAAAAGGGAATGAATACATCACCAAAAAGTGCTCATACATGGGAACGAATATATCCCTAAAATTGAGTCATAGAGCAGGACGAGTTTTCGGAGTGTTCGATTTTCCATGGTTGGATGGTACGTGGGTTATGACGTATCGTGGAACACTGGACTATCGAGTACTTCGGTTCAAGCGGGACCTGGATTGGCCTAGTTTGGTCTAAAATGAGCCAGATTGATGATTTTTACACTACTAGATAGTTATCGGTATTTACAATAATGTTTACAGTGAACAATTAAATCCTAAGCGTCTTAAACATTGAAACAAAGAAGAAAACAACTTTGCCATTAAACGAAACATACAGCACGATTTAACTGGTGCGTGCCGTGGCTAGCGATTACAGTTTGGTGAGTGTTTTTCTCATGAGTAATTGGTTTTGCTTATACAACTGTCGGTTCGCGCCTGCTCTCTACAAACGTAGGTACGTGCTATCACACAGACTGACAAACTTTCCACTATGGTGACGTAGAATATTTGCAATTATATCTTATAGTCGTTATATAGTACAAATTAGAAATGAAAATGAAATGAAATATGTCAGTTTTACGTCCCACGCTTATGCCGGTTAGACTAAAGGAGCGGTGATTATGAGAAATGAATGGAATGGTGGAATTAAGAAACTGGGAGGGAACGGGAGAGCCCCGAGAAAACTCATGAGCACAGTGTTTGTTCACCACAAAGTCCACACGGCACGAGCTAGGACCGAACCAGGGACCCCAAGCACCGGAGGTGAATGCTTTACCACTGAGCTACCGCCGCCCAAGTAATCGTTTTATGGTACATCAACATGCACGCTAATATCTAACTATACGCAGTTATTTGCTCATACTGTGTGAAAGTAAGAATGTTGAGTTCCTTGGAGAATCTTATAAAGGAGAAAAAAGGACGTTTCGATTCGTGTTCTTTTTATATGTAATCTTATTATAGCACATTAGTTTATACAGAAATTATCGGTATGTTTACAATTATTATAGCATGAGCCAAGGAAAGAAAGAGTATATAAGGACTTAGACAATCATTTCAGGCAAGAAGAATAGTGTAAATGTGTTTTCTTTCAACTGCCAGATTACTTTAGATCTGTACGTATTATACATTTGTATTTATTTATTTTGAAACGTCACGTATAACAATATATGCTAAATTGAATTTTATTTAGCCAATGGACCCGCGGTTCTAGAATCGAATCTACACGAAAAGAGGTTGACCATCAAAATCTATATCCAAGATTATCATGGCTTTGTTCTGTGAAAGACCGCTTCATCATGAAACTGAAGATTAATAGAGAGCTTTTTAAAGAAAAACAGAGACCTTCCTCAAAGACACTAAAACACAGAAAATAATATAAGCATTAGGAAGCGATAATAATAAGCAAAGCGTTTAAAGAATAATGTTTTGCTGTTATCTACTATATATATTTTTTTTAATCGTAAACTCACGAAGTCGTCACAATCCGATCAAATCAATGCCAAATACAAAGGAATCCTAACTTTACTACCTATCAATATGACTAGATTCTTGCAACTTAGAAAATAATTTCAATTGTCAGACACAAAGTTCAGGCCAGTAGATCTGCTAAAAGCATCGAAATTCTTAGAACTAAACTTAAGATATTACACCATGAAAGCAAAAGAACTTTCCACAAAATTACGGTATATTTTGCAATTTTACTGCAATGAAGTTACAAATGCTGCGCAAGGCTGTGAAGAAATTTGTAGTGTTTATAGTGAAGATATGTTATCAAAATCATCAGCCAGAACATGGTTTAATCTCTTTCATTGGTTTAAATGGCGATTTTCACGATGCTCCTTACAGTGAACGATCCATCATAGAAAACTAGATGATATGCTGTCAAACATTGACCAATACTGCATGTTAGTTATGACACCTCCAACGACCCAAACATTCATCTATATATAACAATTACTTTTGCAGACGCTTGCTAAATAGGGTTATCCTTGGATTTTTGTAAGTCAATTTACTATTTTGAATTTATGATTGCAGCGTCCTTCACAATAACTTTTCTCAGGACGCATTAGGAATTACTTTATTTATAAAAGAATTAATTATTTGTTTCAAATTTTATACCCAAAATCCTCCTTTGGCACAGTTTAATAGAATCTTCGTTGAAATGTTGCCAATAGTTGTTAATAATATTGTACAACCTTACATGTATATTGATATAAATGCATAGAAACATGCCTAGATGTCAACTTGAGAACCTCCTTTCTTTGATGTATGCTATCAATTAAGAAAAAGTTCTTTTCTCACTTGAGGTAGTTTCACATTGAATTCACGAACTTCCAAGAGTATATTATAGATGCTTATAATAGAAACAGCAATTAGTATTTCAATTCCGGCAAAAGAAAATAAAGATTTTGATTGCTCGAAGATGTTGAAGCTCCTGCGTCTTTGTTTTATTTCCTCAAGAATTTCAATTAGCATTATCTCCAAAATGTTAGAAAGAAAAGGATTGGCTCTGAAACTTAGTAAATGAATGCAAATAATTTAAGAGAGTAACGAAGCAGAACACAAGTTCCAAGGAATGTGAGTCTCGTCTAGCATGAGCATAATTGAGAGTAGTGAGTGCATGTCCCACTGACGAGAATAATCCTGACCTTACTATTTGACACACTATGGTTTAGCTTATTGTCCAAGAAATTTTTAGCTAGTAATCAGAACCTACTGTGTTTGTACTCTATTCAAAGCGAGATTTCTTTTAACTTTTTGACCTACAATTAGACCTTGAAGCGGTTCTTTCCAGGAGTTAAGCATGACATCTTTGACTAGACCTAGTCAATGTATACATTTTCTCCAGAACAACAATAGTTCAAAACAACCTGGACAAGGTAACATTCCTTTAATCCACAATAGAAATTATAGTAAATAATAATAATTTATGGTAGAGCTACAGCACAATTTACGTAAACAATAAAATATGATAAACAAAAGTAACGATATAATATGATTGGAAGTCTAGTCTGCTGTTTGCAATTTCGTGCGTTACCACTACACCAAACACTTCATATGCAACTGGCAAATTAAATTATTAGTTTCGATAGTAAACTGGTAAATACACGTTTTCATGCAATAGTGTACTTTACAATATGTAGAACCCAATTAATATTAATGCACGTCTTCATAGATTTTAATAAATTAAAACATTTTAGCCATCTTTTTTTTTAAAGCTAGGCCACAGAATAAACCTTAAAACCTCAGTTCCAACTTAAGGAACATTTCGAAACTGAGGACTGTTTGTTTCTGAGTTAAAGAAGAAAATAATTAGTAACTCAAGTAATTAAAGCAGCTTCATAAAGTCCTTAATGCATCGTACAGACTCACATGAAAGGTTTTAAACTAACTGACATTTTTTCTCCAATGTAAATTGATTGCTCTGGATAAGCAAGTCGTTACCGCAAGGATTACGACGCAGTAGATCGGTGGTTTGAATTCCGGAAGGTCCAAACTATGTTTAACATACTTCGATTTCAATTTCCATAATAGTGTGACGAGTACATTTTTGTCCTGTAATGAAGGAACGAGATGTTTAAATAACAAGAAATTGGAGTAGACCCATGAGTGGAGATCAAAATTTAGTATTTATTTTCTTTAATTTTTCCATATTTGATATTTTGAGTTTATTTCAGCCATACTCTAGCTCATATACAACATTTATTTTTCTTTCTTCTGATATGTATTTATAGTATGTAGAGAAATAATACGTTATACAGAAAATGAATTACGGTGTATTTGATATATGGCACTGGTAGAACAACGTGAAGGAAAGAATATATATTAATTTTGAAATACATTTTTACATGTTCTAACTCCACAGTTACACAGCCTGTTTCAGTGGTTTACAGGCTTACCAACTGTGGTTGATAACTTGAAATTTTAGGTGCAATGTTTATGGCATCTTTCCAGTCATATAATTCAGGGTTGCAGATGCTTATGGCAGTGGTTGTACAAAATCGTTACTACATCGTATCTAGAACATAGACTCTTATATTTATCGAACATTTAAAACAGAAGAGCAAGACTACAACATATTGTCATGTCCCTTACCCAGTCATAACTCGATTTTATACTTGAAACCCTCAAGAAGATATTGCCTCAGCCAATATATAATTTCATCAAATAGTTTATCAATTCATGGCATCCCTTCTCTTACGCAATAGTAAAATTTAGTAACACATTAGTTATCTTCCCTTAACAGATTTAGAATTACCTACTAATGATACTGTACATTCTTGAAGCGAGAGATAATTCCTCTTACTAATACGAAAACTGTAGGAGTAAGTCTCTAATGTCCAACAAAACCCCCAATTAATATATAAAAATCTCAATGTGTTTAATAAATATTCAAGAAAATAAATATTATATAAAATTCATGAGGACGATCTCCTTCATTATTGGCTGATTTCAAATGCAAACAAATGAGTTGATTGGAAATCGTCAGAAAAATATAGAACATATTCTAGAAAAGTTTATATTGCAAGTAAGTTAGGGTTGAATTTTTATTTAATCTTTCAGGAGGGGTTAAAGTAAGTTCTGATATGTTATTGAATTTATCAGCAAGAGTGGGAAATATGTGAAATCCTTATTGAACACATTCATTATATATTTAGTAAAGTTATAATAGAACATTTTTATAACATGTATGGCGAGAAGTTCACTCCTTAGTTCTCAAGTGATTTAAATTCAAGTAGTGATAAAACTGGCATGTCGCAAAATAGTATAGCCATATGCTATGAAAATCTAAAAATTTTAACGGGTAATATGTCATACAATTTTCAAAATCAAATTAATTGTACATGTTATTGTAAGACCTCTATAAAAGTCAAGAAATACAACTTCGTCACTTATTACTTACTTGAGATGTATATACGACTCCAAAAGTACATTACCACCCGGAATTCTCCCTTTCCAGCAATAGTAGGCAACCCAAAAACGCAGTCGTTGGGGTTGTTGAGAAATAAAAGGCGTTGGAGCAAACCTCGATTTTGTTACAAATTTAGCAGTGTAGCAAACTGCAAATAAGAAAAGAAACTAAATAGTTAACAATGCCGATTGTATTTTCGTGAGAGCAGTGGGTGACATAAAAAGTTGCAAAATGATCTTACTTAACTAGTTCATCCAAGATAAATAATAAGAAATAGATATAAAAGGAAATCAGTTTCTCTTTCTTTTCCAAAAGAAAGAAATAAAAATCTCAGCAAGAAAAGGTTACAGTATGTAATTACTTAATATAAATTCCTAATAGCACAAAAATAAATATCCACACGAAACGGAAAGAGAGACAAACTCAAAATAAGGGACGTCAGTGGTGTAGCAGACTTGCGGCTCTCCCATGCAGGATAAAGAGATGGGACCACAGTTATAAACTCAATAATAATAATAATAATAATAATAATAATTATTATTATTATTATTATTATTATTATTACTATTGAAAACATGATTCCTTTCCAAGAATTCTGACTTTGCCTAAGAGCGTGTGTTCATATCACGATCATGTATGCACTTTTTGTCAGTGAGCAGTCCCAAAGGGTAGAAGAAATGGAAATCTCCGAGAGAGAGGAACAAAAAATACCTAATTAACATAAATTATAGGTTAAACTTCAAGCACTTGCTCTTGACAGGTGCTTTTTAGTTTATCTTTTTTCTGGAACAGAAAAATTCTGATGGCCAAGAAATTACGGCTGTATTAAAATATTTCATTCATCCCGTAATTATGTAATGCAATGTTTTCATATTTGAATTTGTATATTTTTCTACCGCTAAGAAAATTTAAAAATTTATATAAATGAAGGAGGATTATTTTAAAATTTTGGTGTGGTAAAATACTATCAAATTTGAATTTTGTAAGATTTTCTATATTTTTGTGCCAACCAGAAAAAAAATGTATTATTTAACTAAGCAAAGAAATCCCGTTTTAAATTTTGCAGGCCAATTTGTGTGGTGTGAATTTGTAATACAAAATTAAAGTAGCTCAAAATTTTGTACTATTTTTATACCTTTTTGGATTCAATAATAAAAAGTTTTGTACCAAGAAGGAGAGCCAAATTAACCTTAGTGGGCTCATTTGGTTGTAATGTGACGTCTTGAAATTCGATGTCCTACTTAATAAATAAATTAAAGCCATTTTAAAAATTTATAGACCAAGATTTTGAAGTTTGGCATTTTTAAAATTTTGAATTTTTACTAGCTTACAATTTTCAACCGTTTAATAAACAAAGGAGAGCCATTTAAAAGATTTTCAACCACTTCGATTATTTGTAATGCAACATTTTCAAAATTCAATTTTAAGTAATTCAGAATTATTGTACCTTTTTCTAAAATTTAAATGAACGAAGAAAGGACTCTTTAGTTATGGTGCGACATTTTCAAAATTGTATATATGTTGTATGTATGTTGGGTGATTTAAAATTTTTTGTGGTGCGAATGTTTAATTCAAAATTTAACTAGCTCAATTTTTCCCACTTAAATAAGGAAAGAAGGGTCATGTTATTTTTATTACTTTTGTAAATTTTGTACCATACTAAACTTATAGAAAATGCTGCATGATTAGCTGTGAACAGTTGTATTCCGCTCTCAAACATAATGTTGTATTATTTTGTGAATAATAAAAATTAAATTGAGGCAGTTACTTAGATTTCTCCCTATTAGTGCACCATAAATAAAATAAGAAACAAGATTTCCAATAAATATATGTATATTGGTATGTGTTGAAAACCTAACTTCTCAAATGCGTTAATACTGTGAAAGCCATAAGGTACAGTTTATTAAGCGCAAAGTTGTTCTTTTCATTTAACATGAGGCACCTTAGTAGTTATGAAAGCAAACGGGCTCTAGTGCCGTTATTTTTGTTTCTCTTGTTTAGTTTAATTCCATTAGCCAAAAGCTGCTTAATGGAAACTAATAGACAATTTTATACTACTGTTCTACGTTCAAATATTGAACTAGTGTCAAAATTTCAAAAGTGGCTAGGTTTAAAAATAATTCTCCTTTCATCATTAAATAGTACATTTTTGGAAATACAAAATGGCACAAAAATTCAAGCTAGTTAAAATAATAATCCTTGTTTGTTTATTTGAATGGTAAAATTTTTTGGTTAATACAAAAATGCTACATTGTTAACTGTAAACGGTTTTATTCAACTCTCAAAATTATTGTTGTGGTATTTCTTGTGTATTAAAAGCACAAACTGCAATTTCTTCAATTACAGCTGTCATTTAGGCTCCTCGCTATTAATGCACCCTAAATAAAGACATATCGGTATTGTTATGTGAGGGGAATATAAGTTCTCTAATGCGTTAGTATAGTGAAGATCCTAAGGTACAATTAGTTAAAAACAACTTTATGTCTCGTTACTAGTGTGGAAGGCAAAACGAATTTTATTGTTATTTTTGTTCCTTTGCGACATTCAATAGGTGAAAGTTGTTTAACATAAACTAATGGGAATGTTAAACTAATTATTTATTTGTATAGTGCTTTTAAATAGGTTTGGGAGAAATTTGAACTGTTACGTTCCATTTAGTATTAAAGTTATGAAAATTGTTGAATGTAAGATGTGAACCGCATGAGCTCCTATTGGGAATTGAATTAGGTTACATATGCTAAACACGGGTCAATAAGCCTTACTTAGTGACATGAGAGGCAGTTAAATTTTAAATTCGTCCCTTTTTTTGGCATAACATACCTGGTCTATGCCCCTATGTTTTTTCACGCATGGAGCATTACAAAAATATAATGTTTATTTGAGTGGAATAAAATTTCTTTCTGGTAATACAAAAAAATGTACAATTCGAATTTGAAAATGTAGTATTACAATTTAATAAACATACCAAATAGTCCTTTGTGTATTAGAATGGTGGAAATACTTTCTTGGTGTTACCCCAAATTTGAACACAATTCTCCTTCGTGTATTTAAATGATACAAATGTTGTTCGTCGTACAAAAAAATTCAAATTTGTAAATGTCATATCACAAGTAAATATGACACAAAGAAATTAGTCCTTGGTTTATTTGAATATCACAAAAGTCCTTGGTGCCACAAAAAGATATAAATTTCTGAGCGCATTAAAATGGTCCTTCTTTGCTTATTAAAATAATACAAAATAGTACAAAATTGAAGTTTAAAAATGTCGCACCACAACTAAAGAGGAAACCGAATTTTAAAACTAAATCTCGTTTGCTTTTTTTAAATGGTGCAATATTTTCTTAGTGCCACAGAGACATACAATATTCTCTCCTAGTTAAAATGGCACCTCCTCGCTTATTTAAATAATGCAAAATATACAAAAGCCAAACAAAAATATGTTGCACCACAACTAAATAAGCCACCCAATTTTAAAAAATAATTCTCCTTTCTTTATTTAAATGCTACATATGTTTTCTTGGAGGTACAAAATGGTACCAAACTCTGTGCTAATTAGAAATATTGCACTACAGGTAATTAAAGTTGCTTAATTTTAAAATGGCACTTGTTCGTTTGTTAAATAGTAAGTTTTATGGAAAGTACAAAAAAGGTACAAAACTGGTACAAAATTCCAAGCAAGTTAAATTTTAGAATTAGTTTGAATTTGGTACACATTTTTCGGGTTGGTACAAAGATGTACAAAATACAACAAAATTCTAAGGTAGTTAAAATTTAAATTTATAAATGTTACACTACAACTAACAAGCCCATATTAACCCTTTCGGACCCAGATCATTTTAGGGGGTTTTTCTATATTTTCAGGTAGTGGCTTGTTGCACCAAAACTATTTGCTCGATTGAAATAGTTAGGGCCTTTCTTTTCTGAACAGGGATGTGGTTATGTATTGCTGTAAATTACATTGCAGTGTTGAAAACCGGAGGGACATTATTGAGAAAAATTTAGGGGTAAAATTCCCTAACCGATTTTCAATATTTTTGTAGTTAACACCACTGTTGAGACATGCGTGCAAGTCACCTAGAAACAATCTTTGTTGTGTTTAGAAAGAACCGTGGAAACCTGACTAGCGACAAAAACAATGCTTGTAGCCCTTTCTGTGTATCTCTGCTATGTAATATAAGAATCTTGAAAGGGAATAAGTATACCCGCATTATTCTCTGCTATTCGCTGATAGTCCTATATAATATGTGTTCGTAGTTTCCTGCTGTGCCATGGGCTAGACTCTATGTAATTTCAGCTATGTAAAATAGGGTTGAAAAATGTGTGGTAAAAGAGAAGGAGTATATCCCTGTTATGTTAAATAGGGTTTTCGAAAGGCTGCCATAGCACTATGTAATAGGTTTTCGTAGTCTATGTGTAATTTCTTCTCGGAATACGTGTTCTCTGCTATTTAAAAGCAATACTTGTACCCTTTCTTGTGTAATCTCTGCTATGTTAAATAGTAGTCGTAAAAGAGGACGAGTTCTGGAATCTGTGCAAGCTCTGCGATGTCCAATAGAAGTTGGAGAAAATGATCATTAAGAGAAAAATAGGTTACTAAGAAAGGCCATAGTCTTATACAACGTCGCTAGGAGGTAATATAAAAGAGAAGGAGTTATCATATTGTAATACTTATTTTATCAGACCTGGACGATGGTACGAGTCATCATAATCATACGCAACTATGAGATCCACTCTTTGCTCTCAGATCTGCCTGAGAAGAAAGGCCATTTTTTCAGAAGCACGATTCAGATAGAACTTTTTTTTATACTACTTCGAAGGATTCTAGTTCCAAGAAGTGACAATAATTTTGAAAATTTAAAAAAAAAGTATGTATTAAGTTTAATCATAATCTACTATTATTACTAAATATATCATGTATAATGGTGACATATAATATCGTGGACATATGATATATCAGGGAATGTTTTTATACCTGGAAGAGGGAAGTAATCAATACTAAATTACGAAGCTAAAATAACCGCTTATTCTTGACTTATTTCTATCTCAAGCAGAGGTAATTAACGGAAAATGTGAAAGAAAACATACACAAAATATTATAACAAAACTGAATGAGTTTTATACAAGTTATTGTGGAACTCTATGGAAGACCGGGAAAAACTTCACTAAGTTTCTTTTTTCACTGATTTCAGACAATGAAAATAAAGTATCGTACGTCTTACAGAAAATGCACAATATATTACAGTTAAGTCGGAAACAGTGAAAATGTAAATTTTCGTAAAGCATGTTTTTCTTCCATCAAACGATCCAATATATATATATATATATATATATATATATATATATATATATATATATATATATATAATTCAATCAGATATTTATTTGTAGGCCTTATATCTGGAGAAGCTCATATAGTGAGCAAAACCCAAACTATTAGCTCACTCAATATGATATCCTTGTTTTGCAAAAAATACGAAAACTCGATTTTGAGGTAGTTCAAAATTTTGTGAACCCTGATCCAATTGGCCATAATGAGTAAATATATTTCGCCAAAAAAAGTCTTCTAGATTTTATATCTGGAGAACTACATATAGTGCGAAACTCAAATTACCAGTTAACGCAGTATGATGTGCTTATTCCGTAGAAAATATATTCGATACTAAAATTTATTCCGTACTAAAATTCGATTTATGGGCTGTTCAAATATTTTGATGGTCCTGATCCAAAAACTTAAAATTGACCAAGGTTCCAATGTTTGATCTATTTTTAGGTTTCCTAAAGTTCTTGTTTCTAAATAAAGCAAAGAGCGATTACACCATATCACATAAGAGGGCTGAATTCATCGTTCATTCTTGACTGATTTTAATCCTAACCACTGAAGATTATGAAAAAGATTCAAAATAGATTTGTTATATGCAACATAACTGAATGAATTGTACAAAATTTATCGTGGAACTTGAAATAAGTTTATTATATTTGATTTTGAGTTTAGCTTCCCTTACAGCAGCAAAGCTATGTGAGAACTGGACATGCAGCGTAACGTGAATTCCCACCTGGAATCAAACCTGGGTTCGCTATGGCAAAGGCTAATCGTCTAGCCACAATGGAGCCTTACAACTAAAGGTAATCGGAGTAAAGGGAGAAAGGCTAGAAGAGTAATCCACTACCTTATTATGTATTGATTTTAACTTCCTCTGTACGGGATCACTGGAAAACGTTAAAGAAAACATAAGACATACTGTACCATAATTGAACATTTTGTAACGAAAATCATCGTGAAAAAAAATTCTAAAATTAGCGGAGAGGTGTATTTCCAATTTTGTTCTTTGCAAATTTTAATCTTAAGCTCTGGGAATGTTCCCAATGCCATAAATAAATTATTGAATAAGTTTTTTCATAACGAAATATTCAAATATAAACTGACATAAAATGAGTGAATTCTAGCTTCGCTGTGTTTGATGGATTTCAATCCAAAATAATGGGAAATTTTCGGCAAATGGAAGAAAAGGCATTTACCGGATTTCACCAAAATCTAATAAATTTTGGGAGAGTTATCGTGGAACAGATGAACAAATAGACGGACAAACAGGTGCCAATTGATTGGAATAGTAGAATGTTTGTCACAGCTAGCTTGAGCTATTGTAGGTATATTTCCAAGCAACGTAGTTTCCCAGTAGTGTATTGCATGATGTTTCATGCAACCAGGAAACATATTTCATAATAATGGTTAATCGATTTGGTAATGGATAGAACATGTTGTGTTGAATAGACATACAACTTTCTAACGTGACCAGTTTCTCCTACATCTTGAAAAAAAACTTATAAAAGTAGCGCACTATTGTAGTAAATGTTTTATCGAGTCTCTTTATCAGGTAATTACAAGTAAACAATGAACATATTTCCTACATTTTTCATATTGATAGTTTGTTTTCCATCTAGAACGAGGACCTAACCACAGCATGTCTTAGTGAATATTTTGGAGATAGAGTAGAAATTAGTGATGTTGTTGGAGACTGTTTCAATTATGTAAGTTGAAGACGAAGTTTATACGAAATTTTTCTGAATATTACTCGGGATTAATATTACTTGAAATACTTCGGGAATTTCCTTTTTCCCCCTGGGATTTCACACCCTTATGTAGGTGATGGCATCGATCATTCACACAAATATGAAAGTTAAGGGATAAATAGATGTGGCTTACGGTCGTTTTGCATGCATGATGTACTTTCGCACGTATAGGTTATGATGGGAGAACCACACTTCTTCCATCTTTAGTATCCCAATTTGATATAAATACTTCTTTCGCAGAGGTTGGGTGAACCAATTGGATTCGGAAGGGGAGTGGGAAATTTAACATGAGTAGTGGAAGAATTCTATCCTACTACGTTTAATTCTCCCACTAAGTATCGAATCTAGACTCTCCAATTGATGAGGAGAACCTTTACAGAGTACACAATCCGGCTCTAATTATATGAATATATTTTGATCTATATCGAAATGAGAGGATAGGTTTAGGATGTCGAGGACCGTAAAATAGGAGATTGAATTTTCTCTGAGATAAATGCTAATGATGGTGTATTGACAGTATCCATGTTTGACTGTGCAATACTTATGAGCATACCGAAATATTCATTAAAATTATCAGAAACTTCATATATTGATTTAGGATAGTATCTTTTAAAATATATGAAAGAGTGAGAAATTAATTAATATAAAAGTAACCCACTAAATGTCAATATACAAATGTAGGTAAGTAATATGTGATTAATAGTATAAAGCGGAACTGGCTGAAACGGTGTCGTAAATAATTTCTACTGATTTCAAAATGCCATTATAACTCTCTGATGATTTCCTTTTCTTAAAATTACTGGAAAGCAACAACTATATTGAAATATATCACTACCTTTCTTGCTTGATACATTTGGACTACTTTTAGTTTCCAGCCTTAAATCTTCGGTTTGTTTTATTTTATCTGATAACTTTCATTAGAGTTTCCAGCTTATTACAGGGTATTACACTTTAGCCAGAAATAAGTTCACTAGAAATAGTTCAAACTAATCAGCTCACTACGGCTATCCATAATAAATTCAGAGTGAGGTATTTTTTAAATAATATGTTCCTGATTAGAAAATAAGATATTCGACATTCCTCGTTACTATATAATAGGAGTTTCCTGGTCGGAATAATAATTTTGTGGTGCATACTAGGTATACTGATTCACCTACCATTACGCGACATCGTCATATATTTCGTTATTATGAAATTTTCTTGAAACAGTAAATCTGTTTTTTTCTAACTATGAAAAAAATGTAAACAGGACTACAACATTGACAGGACTGCAACTATAGGACTGCAACTTGCGATTTGAGTCAAATATTCATGCATTACTATTCATTTTTCCATCTTTTATTTTTATCATTTTTATTACATCGGGAATGAAAGTCGTTGATGGAAAATATTGGCTGGAATCAAATAATTCTTATAGTCTCCTTAGCTTTGCGGACGCGTATTACGAGAAAAAATCCAAATTCATGTCATTCAGTGATACATTAATGCAGCTAGAGACAAAGGTCAACTCAGCGCTTTTACGCCATGAAGTTGCAGACCATTGGATAAAACTTTTTGGAATGGTCGTAAAAGAATCATTATGAATCATTAAGTGGTTAACGACAGATATGATTTCGTTTGAACATATGACACCAACACTGAATTTGGAAAACTTAAATAACAATGAATTTACTCAAAATTAAGATGTGAATAGAAAATAGAACACTTGACTTTCCGGATGTGAAATATCCTTCGTTCAAGACGTTGCTCTAGGTATTTTCTAATGTAACGAACAATTTCGTAAATTAACTCCTAGCTTCAAGAGATTACAACAGGAAGCCAGGATGAAGGTAAGCTTGAATCGGCTTACATCATACCTGCTGTTCTTGTGTTTCACCGCGCCTTTGAATTTCAAGGGCACAGGAACACTCGACACTGATGAAATATGTTGGTGAATTTACACAGTGCTCAGTGTTAGTGATTAAGTGTTTCTACGAATCAGACACGCAGCTCGATAGATTGTCGCGAATAAATAAAACAATCTAAGTGGTATGTCTGTAGTGCGTTTCTACTTCAATTGTTTACTAAATCATTTCAGCTATGAGTTCGTATTGCTGGGAAAGAATTATTGTATATTTCCAAATAGCCATTCCTAAAACACTCTTTTCATTTACGTACATTCGCCCATCCGTTTGCAAATTACTCTTGACAGCTTGTATGGGCTCGGTTTGAGTAGCCTTACTTATTCTCAGTTGATTACGTTTCTCGAATATTTCCGTATTGTTTGCAATTAACCAATCTTTTATATTTGTAACCAATTTAAAGCTGGATTTCGTTTGAAGCATCAAATCAAGAACGAGGTATCGTTTCGCCTTTCCCCTTTTATTTTTGAATGATTTTTGAATGATCTGAAAGAAGAGTACCACGTTAGCATTGCTATTTTTGATTTGCTAGTAACTGAACGAAAATCAATATTGTAATTGATATTTTTTAGGGTTTGTAACGAAATATATGAAACAGAGAAGTGCCCAAAACATGTTACCATATGGTTGATAAATTCTTCAACTGACCGAAACATTTTACCAAGATGGTAGATAAATTCTTTAATAAGAAATGAACACAATTTAGTCGTTACAACTAGAGGCCATTAGTTTCTTATCACATGCATCAAAAACCGTACTAAAAATATGACAGAGAAGACTTCAGAATACAGAGTTTAGGAAATTGGAAAGAAAGGTTTTAGGTGTCGAACAAATTAATTATGTAATGCAAGAAATACAACTGTATCGTTAAGTACAATAAATACAATATTTGGTGAGAATATCACACAAATACATGGAATATACAGATGGTGATCAGAAAAATGGAAACACCTGAATGAAATTGCAACTTACCAGATTAATATGGTGTCGGGCCACCTTTCGCCTTCAGAACAGTCTTGATGCGACGTGGGATGGAGACATAGAGGTCGTGAAAGGTAGCAAGTTGAATTTTACACCATTCCTCCTGCACGGCAACGGCCAGTTGTGTGAGAGAGGATGGGGGTGGAAATGGTCGCCGGAGTCGTGTTTCCAAGACGGACCACAGATGTTCAATTATGTTGAGATCTGGGGATTAGGCGGGACAGGGGTGGTGTTGAACTTCATCCCGACGTTCCTCAAACCACGCGGCAACAAAGCCAGCCGTATGAATGGATGCATTATCTTCCTGGAAGATGGTGTCATTGTCCGGGAACAACATCTGGACCATAGGATGCAAGTGGTCTCCTGAAATTGCGACATAATCGTTGGCAGTGATTCGTCCGCTAAGTATGACCACATGACCCAATGAAAACCATGATATTGCGGCCCACAGCATCACCGAGCCGCCGTCATGTTTCACAGTTGGGCGAAGACGCTGCAGATCATAAGCTTCTTTGGGCGTCCTCCACACATAAACACGACCCGTGGTTGGGAATAGGGTGAAGGATGACTCATTCGACCATATCACACGTTTCCAGTCCTCAACGGTTCAAGTTGCATGGTCGCGGCACCATTTGCGGCATGCGAAAGCGTTATGGTCCCAGATGAGCGGTTTGGCCCGTGCAACACGACCCCGTAAGTTCATGTCATGTAATTCACAGCGGACTGTGATTGTCGAAACAGGGCGGGGGAGGTGCTGATTGAGTTCCTCCGTCACTTGCTCCGCAGTGGCACGACGGTCCTGAGTGACAATGCGCTTTAATACCCGGCGTGACCTGTCACTCATGATTTTCTTCCGCCTACTGTTCCGTTTCCCCGATGTGGTTTTCCCGTGTGTTGTGTAGGCCGTCATCACCTTCGACACTGTCCCACGCGACACACCTAACACAGTAGCCACTGCCGTCACACTCACTCCACATAACCGCGCCCCAACAATTTGCCCTCTTTGAAAATCTGAGAGGTCTCCCATTTTACACTACATCCGTCTGCTGCAGCCACTAGACACTGCTGTTCCACTGCGCCTGACGTAGTATGGAGACCGACCTAACACACCACCACCAGCGGTCCGGCGCTGCGGGCGCCACAACACCACTGCCAACCCATATATTTGACGTGTTGCCAACTACAGGTGTTTCCATTTTTCTGATCACCATCTGTATATTCGTTAACAAAATATTTTTCTAGTGGGTTCAAAATATGACTTTTAAGGAAATATAAGCTGCAATGCAATCATCAGATGTTTTGAGGAATAATATGTATTAAATAGCAAATATGACTTAGATGTAAAATTAACAAAAAGTGTAATAGCAAGGGGAATTCAAAGGAATTTTGTCACTCTTTCTAATGGTAGTGTGGAACAGTGACGGAGCCAATCACGATCAAGAATAACAAAGATGCAGCCAGACTCGTTACACACAAGACCCAGTGACCCCGAAAGATCCATAACGCAGTCTGAATCCATGAAGGATTATAACCCTGACAGACCTGTGACCCTGAAACGCTCTGTAAATTCTGACCAAACAACGTTACATGAGGAGATACGTTGTAACCCGGATATGACGAATCATTGTCATTCACATCAAGGTTAGTACGATGCTAGTAACGTATTTTTTACAAGATAAGGTATCTCCTTTTAATGCATAAAATTTTCTTTCCCTTCTGTAATATGTATTCATGTGCAGAATCGTATACGAGATAACGCTCGGGTTAGACACTTTCTAAATCTTATTGTTTAGACTCTGTGCGAATCTACTGCACTATTATTAGTATGGGAAAACGATTAAATATTAAATTGTACAAATATACAAAAGATACCGCACTTGATTAAGACGTGTCACATCGAGGATGAAACGCTTGAATATTACAGCTTGAATAATGTATATCATTAATTCAATATAATCCTGGTAATATTCTAAAGCTAATATTTCGTCTCATTCCGGCTCATTATATCTATCTTAAAACTGCAGTCATGGTTAGCTGGTTACTAGTTTATAATGCGGACATTAGCAGGTTATTAAGTAAAGCATGTTCAGCTTTTCAAACTACATGAAACATCATAAGAGGAAATTGCATCATTGAATATTATCTCTTTATTGTTCTAGTATACATGTGTGGCCAACGGGAATTTGCCGAGAGGTTATTTTTTTGTGAATGTTTCGTATGTAATGTTTTCTTTCCCTTCTGACAAATCATGTCAAATTCTTGAGTGGAAAAATTTGGTTTCTCTCCAGTGAATACTCACATTTCCGCTATCAGAAATTCGGGTACATTCAAAATAAGATAAAGTTCTATTAAGTACCCTAATGTTTCATACGGTACAAAACGAATGATACTTGAAACCGAACTTGAGTTCTTAGTCCTCTGTCTGAACTAGAAGAATTTTCTCCAATGGAGCATGTAAGTTGATTACTCGGAACACTTACAATTTGGATCGAAATTACTGCACCGAATGTGAAAAGAATTATTCTTTTGTCATCAACTTGTAAGTTATTCATTGTAGCTTTACAAAATTGAAGATTGCTTATAAAACTATAAACTGACCAAAGCAGCATACATAATTTAATAATATATGTCTTACAGTTTCGGCTGTGTAACATTGCCTTCCTCAGACACATTGATCATTATATATATACTTCTTTGGTCGGTTGGAGTTGTATTACCTATTTTGTGATCGAGTTTTCTATACTAGACATCTTGCTAAGTTATCTGACTTTCAATAAACATCATGGGGAAATGTTTGGTTAGATATTTAATTTACTGGCCTAGACTTTCACATTTTAACAACATACAAGAACAATTTTCCTGGTATCATGTTATAAAATAATTCCACTATACATATATACATTTATATAATTTGGATCTGCACACTATGTTATTAATACATTCCTCATATCTATATCCTATACTCTTCTTAATTTTCTCACACAGCTTAAGTTACCCACAAAAACACTAGAAATCAATAATAGTGACAGATATCAGCGAAACATGATATGATGGCTGTCTTTTTAGATATTAATTGTTTCCAAGTACAATAGCGAAATATGCTGAGATTTGAAGGTTATTGCTTAACGAATATAAAAAGGAAAACAGGAGTAGTTTAGAAAAATGTTTTAAAGCTTTCGATATAGTAGGCCAATTGGTTAAAACCATATTTGAGAGACTAGCGTCTAAGAAAAGCGTATATAACAAGACATAATAATATTAAATGTATTCCTTTACTAAATCTACTGAAGTACTACTTGCTACTTTCTATACCTATTATATTAGGCATAGAAAACTTCTTTAGAGCCATGGACAGCTTTTAAAATCCTTACCAAGATACATTTCCTAAGCATTTAAAAGTTTTAAAAATATGTGAACAGAAAGGTTATATTAAGGTATTCAGAAAATGGATTACAGCTATCAAGGTAGTTTGAATTTTCGCATGATTTAGAACTACTGTTGCTTGTAGTTAGAGAAGTTAGAAAATAACAAAGAAACTGTAAGTTTTCAAAACTTTTGTCGTGTTAATAGTACTTTTTGTACATTAGCAACATATGTTGGTTTAGTACTTCTACAGTCATTATAATAGCATCATTTTTTATATCTTTATAGTTATAATGATACATATAAAGAAAAAAAGGTTTAATTTGTTATATAAGCAATGAAATAGGATCAAAATTGAATTTGAAAATTTATTTTCACTTTTAGGATACCAAAGCAAGTTTAAGTAAGTCAAAAATAGATATACATTGTGAATCGCTTTCAAATCAAGCACTAATCTTTCGAAGATGATATTAGTTTGTTCCATTCTTTATTGCCAAAAAATCCGTTTTTAGTCCGATTCCTTGGACAAATCTTTATAATGGTGACATAGTTAAAATTGAGTATCAGCAAAATTAATTAATTTCAATATTTCACCAAGATTCAACTTAATTCACACAAAAACATAACGTGTTGGGAATGTTTCGTACCATTTCCGTGTTGTGGAGAGTCGATCTCTAGATTACAACTTCCGTATATCACACGCAAACATTACATGTAACGAATTTGCATTATTGTTTCCGTACTTAGGAGTGTCGATTTAGTAAAAATGACCTACTTTCATTTAACACGGGTTTTTCATTTGATTGACAGACAAAATAGAAATTTTTGTCTTCTATTATACATGTTTCTATTTTAAACGTAATTTATATTTACTCATATATTTCAGTATTGGGCAAATCTAACCTTCATAATTGAAACTCCTTTCATAGCTTTTATTCATTTAAATTTACTTTAAACTTTATTCTTACACTGCAATATTTTATAATAGTTCATAGATATTGTTTATAATAGTTCTTTATAGTTCACGATAGCTAACACTTAATTTTACACTTCGTACTGGTATTGAACACAAATATATTTAATTACGTCATACATTTCAGTGCTATGCTTGTTTAAGTCTGTTCTTCTCTGTTGTAAGTACTTTAAATATATAATTAGAAGTACATTATCTTGTTATGTTGTGGTAATCATTATTTTATTATATTGCAGGAAATCAAACTAGTTTAGTACTATGTATCAGTGCATTGAAAGTACATTATCGAAAACAACATTTCATGGTTTGCCACATGTTTCAAACAAACAAAATTCAATTGCTGAAAGGTACAGTTATTCTGATTATTTTATTATTTCATTTTATGAATTTGTTCTGAGATTTAAATCAACTTAAACTTAAAGGTAACATAGAAGAGCTCTAGTTAATATATTTAAAGATAAGTATAACATTAATAAAGGCGATACTTTAGAGCTGTGGTGTCCAATTATAATGAGCCTAAGGGCCATAACCGTCTTTGCTAGTAAAGTGGAGGGCCGCAGCTAAATAATAATAATAATAATAATAATAATAATTATTATTATTATTATTATTATTATTATTATTATTATTATTATTATTATTATTATTATTATTATTATTATTATTATTATTATAATATTACGCTACAAAACAAAAATATAAAAAGGTATTTGAAATATTACCTATTCAATCTGTGACTAATGGGGGCTGGGATATCTACATCCATTCCTGTTGTTGTGAGCCACAATAGATGTTAAAGAAAAGAATTTCCAAGGCAGTTCTGAAGCGACTCTTCACAATTTTCATGGTGGTAAATGGAATTTCACACAGAGAAGTACTATCAAACATTGAGACTCTTTTTCAACCAAACTCAAAGTTTTTAGGGAAAGGTGTTGCCGTGGATGTCCGCGCATTTTTCTTGTACAGAAGTGCTAAATTGATGCGTTATTTCGAAAGAAGAGTGGAAACATTAAACGAATGAATAAATATAAATGAAAATACTATCAGTAATGAAAATCGTAAATCGTGAAAGCTTTGTGGGACGCAGAAAATGGTTTGGCGGGCCACATGCGGCCCGGGGGCCGCCATTTGGACAACGCTGCTTTAGAGCAATGTAAGTTCCTAATTTCAACTTGTATAGGCTGCATTTTCAAAAACAAATTATAAAAACTTCAAAAGTGTTGTAAACAGTTGAAACACCCGCGAAATTGCAT
The DNA here is from genome assembly GCF_964235325.1 of Thermobia domestica. NCBI lineage: Eukaryota > Metazoa > Arthropoda > Insecta > Zygentoma > Lepismatidae > Thermobia > Thermobia domestica. The sequence goes on from NC_137455.1 coordinate 307,551,241, forward strand.
TACTGTCTTTCAAATTACATTCCACGCAATTTTCTCTGGAAGTAATAAATTAAAGGGCAGATATGTACACTGACCATTCACAACACTACGACCAGCCACCTAATACCTGGTATGTCCACCTTTCGCTTGTAAAAATGCACCAGTAAGATTTACTATGGAAACAATGAGACTAATGGTAAATGGCTGATGGTATGATCCACACATCCAGAGATGGTCATTTTTCCTAACCCTCCCTCAACCTCACCCTCAATTGACTCCCCTCACCCTCACCCTCCATCACACTCACCCTCCATTGACGCCCTACCCTCACCCTCCCTCACATTCACCCTCCATTGACGCCCTCCCCTCACCCTCACACTCACCCTCCATTGACGCCCTCATACTCACCCTCCCTCACACTCACTCTCCATTGACGCCCTCACACTCACGCTCCATTGACGCCCTCACACTCACCCTCAATTACTTTATCGCCCTCACCCTCCAACGCCCTCACCCTCAACTATTAAACTGAGGGTGAGGTGAGGGTGAGGGCGGCCCTCATGAGGGCAAAATGAGGGAGGATGGCCATCTCTGGTCTACCGTAAAAGTGCGTATATAGCCAAAAGAAGGAAAAATCTTTTATTTGATAATTAAATATAAAGTTATTTATTGCGGCTTGCAGCTTTGTACTTTTCTTATATATATTTTTCTCTTACTTAGAAGAAATAAAGCTTTTTCTTAGTTACAATTTCAGAATGAATGAATATATGAATATTTATCAGTTTGTCTTCTGAACGAATATGTGAAGAAAAAAACATTATTTCCTGAGAACTTCTAGTATTTTTAATGGTTTACTTTCGTTAAACTTTGAAATTTTCGGTAGCCAAAAACTTGCAGTAGATATTTTTATATATTTCGTAATTATTATTTCTATATAGTGAAAGTATATAAATATAGAAAAGTAATAAAGCTATGAGAAACATCTTGTCTTCGCGCATGAAAAGCGTATGAAACTGATGGAATATTGATATGACTATTTTCTGTGAACGACGATTAATTCTAAGATGAAAAATACATTACATTTTCTAACACATTTTCCAGAAATGAAGAATTGCAATATAATTAATTTTATGAACCCTTACCCTCACCCTCCCTCACACTTACCCTCCATTGACGCCCTCACACTCAGCCTCCATTGACGCCCTCACACTCACCCTCCTTTACACTCATCCTCCATTGATGCCCTCACACTCACCCTCCCTCACATTCACCCTAAATTACTTTATCGCCCTCACCCTCCAACGCCCTCACCCTCAACTACTAAAATGAGGGTGAGGGCGGCCCTCATGAGGGCAAAAATGGGAGGATGACCATCTCTGCACACATCTATCTACACACACAAGTGACTTAATTACCATACTTTCCACGGAGGGTACATAAGATCGGATCTGACGTTCAATAACATCCCAAACATTTTGATTTGGGTTGAGATTGAATGAGTTTCTGGACGTTTGTAGTAATTGAATTGTATAACGGTGCTCATCAAATAGTTGAGCAAAGAGTTGGCTTTGTGACAAGAAGCGTTGTCGTGTTAAAGATCCCATTAAAACCTGAAAATTATGTAAACATGAATTGGTATACGTGATCAGGAATGAATTGCTAAGTTATTGCTGTTCCCAACATATTTTCCAGTAGAAGTCATCCTTGAACTGTTTGTACTAGCTCAAATAGAGAGTATTAAATATATCATTGCGATAATTATTCGATCATGATATTCTGTGCTATGTCATTTAAGTTACATTTTTTAGTTATTTATAAAATTGGTGCTTAAGTAGGTATCATGCACATTTGTATCCATTGAGGGTATAGCCCTTATATTAACAAAATGATTCTGGGAACATTTTAAACGAAATAAATATCATTCATGAATTAATTTTAAAAGTCACGTAGACACAAACCTTAGATTTAATAGCAGAGATGCTTCGAGATGAGGAAGTGATTCTTTCAATTGTACAAAGAAGAAATAAAAATAACAAACAAGAAACAGCGAAATAGAAACTTAATAAAAAATGGGATTTGCAGTTTATGAAGGACAAATATTGTAAACGTTTTTCAACATGCGGACAAAACCAACAATTCCGGGTTGTCATTTTCAGATACAATTTTACGGAAAGAGGCTCAAATTTTTTAGCATGATGATATTCTTAAATATTTAGAAAAAACTAAATTTAATAGGGAAATATCTACTCTTTGAAATTGATTTAGTTCATTTTCTTCTTCAAAGGGCCCGCGTTTGGGAAATTAGGCAAAAACAAAACGAAATTGCCTCTTTATTATCCATATTGTTTTCAAAATGGTGGATGTAGCAAATTAAGGATACTGTTCATTATTTGTTACGTCCACGAGCACCCTATAAGCGAATTCAAGTTCGATTAGCTTATATAAGGCTTGGATTTAATTAGAGACTAAACATTGATATATCAAATAGTGGCCACTGAACCTTCTTTTCCATTATTAGTAAGAATAACATTCTGTTTCTACGGTTAACATCTTTCCATATTGCATTCTGTTCAAGAGTATACATCACAGACAAAAAAGAAAACAGAAATAACGAAAAGGAAAATAGAAACTACTCTCAATCATACAGGAACTTCCCGGTTGGAAGAACAAAGCCTCAACCACCCTGAGAAACTATTTTCTTAGGTATCAGTACGTGTACATATTCCAAATAAGTAACCTCGATTGCTTGTTTTCTTCTGTAGAACCCTGTGTACTTTGAGAGTTGATTCTAAGATTGGGTTATAGTATCATTGTTATTGAACTACGATGTACTGTGAATCAAGAAATAAAGAGCATCTCAATGGATATTCTGCAACGTTGGGTGAATTCCCATCTTTAACAGCATCTTCACTGGAAGATAGTCCTAATAAAGAAAGCATTTCCTAGATTCGTTAAATATAGTTTTATTATTATAGACCTATACATTCTATGCAAATTTTTGTGTGTTGTGTGGATCCTTTCTCTAAACTGGAATTGCTAACAAATTATCGTTTCCTAGGTAATGTACTTAAAATTTGTATGATTCGGCGTGTTCGGTAATCATATTATGTTGTATGTATAAATTTTCAGCTTTCCGAAGCATGAGTAAAAAATAGGTGGATATTTAACCACCGCTAGAGGTCGTACTCCAGAGACTCAAAACCAATCGATTAGATATTCTCCTCGTGAGAAGCCGTGTACTATTTCTAGTTTATAACATGTTATAAATCTATACAAACAAACTGTGAAAGTTTATTCCTCTAATCAAAATAAGAGAAATAGTTCATATTAACCGGTGGAGAAAAGTGTTTATTTTCTGATCTAGGGCTTCCAATATCGCAGAAAAGCTGTTTCAAGATACACTGGTTTCAATTCCAGAAAATGTGGAATAGTGGTCTATATCAACTTAAAGGAAGCAATACCTACTCAATTAAAACTGAATATTTCGTCAATGTGCAATGGGTGTACAAGGGTTTCACTATAGTATGTAGTTCACAGACATATTCTCAACACTACTGCCAGATATGATCTGATTTCAATGTTGTACAAAGTAAGCAGAAAGTAACACAAGACAATACAGATCACGAAATGCTACTTCGGTATTTGGAAAGGGTTTGGAGCCACCAGTTTCTAGGTTGCACGTATTCGAAATAACACGTGCTGCGATATGATTTGTCACTGTATATTTCACATTTTTTCACGATCATGAAACAGAATATTTCACACGCGTTATTTCAAACACTACGAATGGTGGAGCCGGCGGCCTCTAACATTTCTTACACCACTTACAGTTTGTCTGTATAGTTCATTAACATCCTGTAAATCTTTAACCTTCTTACTACAACTGAAAAGTCGTTCTATAACTTGTTATATATTACTTCTCGAGCTTCACAGAATATATGTTTACTAACGATTGTAAATGTTTTCAAATTATTGATTATTATCCATATATTAGTGAGTGATTATAAATAAAACCCCTCTGATCAAACTATCGTAACTTGAGCTTTTTATGCAATGCTGGCAGAAAAAATTAGAAATAATAGCTATTTTCATTTTTTAAAATTAAACTATGCTTAACCCTGCAATACTAAGCTTTCGTAATTTTTGCGAATGGAGTTGGTAAAACTGACATAGAAAGAAAACCCTACCCCCATACCCCTTCCCCTCCAATGACAGGTTTTCTCACGGGACCAGTAAGCCAGTCGCGTACTAGCAGTTCTGTAGTTCATTTCGTTCTGGGTGTAGCGGATGACGTCTCGTAATTTTTACGAAAGCTTCTTACTCATAGTAAATTCTTAGTCGTAAACAAATACGAATGCTTAGAACTCACGTTTGCTTTTTTCTATTGTACCATACATTTTTCAAGCTACATTCGGCACAGTATTGTATCAGTTTTCCTCGACTTTGCTGTCATTTTCTCAAAATGGCCCATAATAGACCACTAAATCCGGACGCTATCAGCAAGTTGTTGCTGGAAGACGAGAAAATTGAAGGATATTGATAAAAGAAAAAAAGAAGAATAGGAGAAAATTGAATCTCGAGCTTTGCGACCAACTGGTTTCTCGTCACGTGCACTGTCTAATGAGTAAGCACATTTGCAGCGGAATCTTCGGGTGTCAATATCAACATTCCTAAAAGTTGATATCAACCCAGGCCGGTAGCCTTCCCCAAAATTTTGGGGGGCCTTTGAAATTAAGGTGGTCGATCCAACAATATTATAGTTCATTTGAAAGCCAATCGTGAAAATTTTAGGGGGGCAGTAAATATTTAGGGGGCCGGACCTCCTAGACCCCCGTGGATACGGGCCTGTATCAACCCTAAAGGATGATAGTTACTTGGAGCCAGGAAAACATGCTTTTACTGCCCAACATCTGAAAGGAAAATGACAACCACTTACTATAGCCACTACCGTCTGCCTATTTGTACGGGGAATAAAAACACATCTTGTATCCAATGTCATAAAGAAAAGTAACAACCTAAAACTTTGAGGTAGTGTATTAAGCTGTAAATAATATAAACTAAACCAATTTTCCATTTTTACAGAAGAATTATTAGGTATGACGGTTATGTATCCTTTACAGAAACATTTACATATGTCATTTTTCATTTTGAACATATGCGATATTTAAGTTTACATCTAAAACAGAAAACCATAAAACTTTGCCTTATATCATATAACACAATGTTTTTCAGTCCTTTCTGTATAATATAAAGTAATTAATTTCTGAAAATATTTGCTTAAAATGTTTTCTTAAAGAACTTTTTTGAACCTTTACATTTTTAGCATAAATGTGAAAAATGACCGCCACGGTAGAAAAATAGAAAGGTTGCAAAACAAAAAATACACATTATTTCACGTAATAATGTACATAGTCATAAACAATAATACTTTTAAACAATTATATATCATAGATATGGCTAAATAAAAGAAAAAGCCGACAGTCGTAAAAATTACGAATGCTTAGTATCTACGTGATTCTCAAGACGCTTAGTACTGTCGGGTTAATTAAGTGTTTGCAAACACAGCCATTCGGTTCGTCAAATTTTCTGTACTAGATCTTTGATAAACAGTTGCACCTCGATACGACTTTTGTGCCAAACGATAAGTACGTGGGAAGCTGTGCTCGTGCTTTTATTCATATGTTGCGTTTAAGTTTGTGATAGTTAATTTATCGTGGCTAGATCATGCTGTTAAAGTAAGAATTTAAAACTAAATATTAATATTAAAAGAAAACTCCGTGAGGAGAGCAAATCAAGGGGTATCTATTGCAAAATGGACAGGCCGATATAAATAAGTGTTTTCGGCTCCACAACCACTTCAACGACTCATTAAAGAAGTACTAAAATGTAAAATGGAATGCTATAATTTATGTTATTGCGAAATAATATATACTCGATATGTAGTTTCATATAAATTCAGCAGCTAATATATAAAAAATATAGCCATAAAGTAAATACATAAATATAGCCATATAGTCATAAAGCGTAATTTCCTTTTACGCTTCTTCTTTCTTTCTGTTCCTTGCCACCCTATATGTTCATTTCCATAGAAAATTGTGTAAATATTGTACATATGACTCTTTTATTTTTGAATGTCTTTCTTCGCATGCATGCGTTCTCTCTCATTGCCTTGCGTCGACTATAGGTAGTATTTCGTATATTTAACCTTTTCATATATCTCTTCTCGTTCTCGTTATATACCCTATAATCTCATTTTGACTACATGTTTAAGTCCCCTTTTCACCCTTTCTATGCGGTTATTGGCCGACATAAAAAATACGTGTTGTTTCGTTTTCGATGTTCTCTATGCCTGTGCATTGTTTTCAAATTCCGCGTGTTACACCAGGCACCCTGCCCTGTAAGTATATTTCAATGAAATGTAAATATACTTATTTTATATTATACCTTTTTTTCAATTTCGTTTCTCTTCGTTTCCATTTTTAAGTCCATAATGTTCCTCTATTCTTTAAAAAATCTTACGAAGTATAGGCATCACATATTGTACAAGGAATTAAGATAATATGAACTCATGAATTAAGATGATAATATTTGTTTTCTAAATACTTGGTGGAAAGTTTGAATGACAACAAACATTGTGCTCTTTGTTCTTTTCTTACTATTGAGAATAATAATAATACAATGATTTTCAAATAATTCTATTTATACCCTTTCCAGGTTAATGTGGTTTTTGCTGTTCTTTTTTGGAGTTGTACTAACATCATACCTTATTTATCGATCATGGAGAAAATTTCAGGACAATCCTGTAGTTATAACAATCGAAAGAAATTACAACGAATGGAAGATCCCTAAACCAGCAATTACAATATGTCCACCAAACATGTTCACACGTCAGTACAAATCTGTTATTAAAAAGTGAGTATTGTATAAGCAAATTTAATATTTATAGCCGACAACTTCTAGCTTATGAGAGTTATGTACCACTTACCCTGTGTCTAAGATCCAAATCATGTACGGAAACAATGAGTCTAGAAGAATAAATGTTACTGAATCCAAAATCAGTGCTAAGTGCCAAAACGAAGATATTGAGTGAACAGTCAAATGTTATTAAGAACTGATGGGACATATAAGCACGCTCATTCTTCTGGGGATTATTCGATCTACTTCCGCAGCGAATACTAGATAGCCGGTTTAACACTGAGTACTGTAAGGCACATAGACCACATTTTTACATTAAACCGAACATTTCCATTTTTGGCACTTAGCACCTATTTTATATTCAGTCTACAAATAATGATTGCCAGGAAAATGCTTATTCTCTAGTAGTAATCCCTTATGTTTGAAGACTCAAAATAAGTTCGTTAAATATAACAATTTACTGTAGAAAAAATTGCATCATAGCAAAAATATTGATGATGCAAATATATAGAATGTAGATGACTACAGAAGAACCAAGTACCTACTCTATGATGTAGGAGGTTACAAATTGATTTTAAGTCTTGTGTATCACATACTGTACACTAATTACAGCTCTTGGGCATCATTCTCTACGTGTCAGGTATTCTAAAAATTATTATTACATACTGCAACCTTTCCATTGATTTACTATTATAATTCCAACAGATAAAAGGAAACTTACTTCCCATTGAAATACTTGTACTTTACAGTACTAAATCACGAATTTTAAATAGAAATTGATCTCTCATTTCACAGAAAACATCTTTATGAATTTATTTTCTAATAAATTATATGGTGGGAACCAGATATAGCTGAAATTTGAATCTTGCTTTTAAATATGTTCATTCTAAATTTACTAATTCACCTCGGAATAAAAGAGAAAGTACAGATTAGGGGCTGAATGCAAGAATTGTTTACACACTTTTATATAAACAGTTTAACGATACAGTACATCGTGTTAAAATTGCATATTTTTGTTTAATCAGCCTCTATCGTATTTAAGAGCGGAGTAAATTAATGGAGTTGTCAGAAGTTAATGATGTCACTATTCACTGAAGAAACGTATAGAAATAGAAAAACTATGCCACTGAAAGAAATATAATATTATGTAATATAGAAAAATACTATTATTATAAAAGTTATTGTTGAATAGTTGGATAACATTATTAATATTTTTATAAAATAAAAAATAACATGAATACAATAACATCAGTGTTCATAATAGTTCTCCTTTGTAGCCACCAAGTTATAACTTGTATCCAGATGCTAGTTATTTGTGCCTGGTTTTCACAAAGCTCCAACACAAAAATATTCCAAGGAAAATTCAGTTTTTTATAACGTTATTTCAATTGGATTTTACAAAGCAACGAAACAAAATTGTATATTCTAAATTTCTCTAAGCTAAGTGTATTTAAAGGTAATTAAAATTATCTTAGATAAAACCAATTCTCAGTTTTATTGCAAGAATAGACTTAATGTTAAAATATGCATTTGCCTTAATTTATTATATTCTCTTATTTTAATAACGAAATGGTAATCAATATTGTGGGCATTTGAAGTTTGAAAGAGATTTTTTGTCACAGCTGTTTACTTATGTTACCTGTTAATGAATTTAACTAAACATGAAACAACTGAAACAATATCCCTTCTTGGTTTTTAAGAAATTTTGGGGATGTTAATAAGAAGAAGCAGAGTTACTACAAAGAGTTTTTGAAATCTGCTGTGAATTTGAATCACATGACTATTGGTGATATGGTTAAATATGAAGAAGATGAAACAGTTGCTGATCTTAATCTCAATTATTTGTGGTAGTGCATCACGTAATTTAGTGAGGTAAGTGCATCACGTACTAAATAATAATATTAAAGGTTCGTAATTATTATTGAGAATAACAGGTTCCCACTGTAAAAAACGACGCTGTATATTTTCCCATTTCTGGATTAAATGAACTTTATGATACAAATACTTATAATCCAATTATATTTATTCCAGTGATCGAAAGAAACGGAGTAATAGATTTTATACATTTTTAATATTTTGAGTACTGGACTTTTTCGTGTTCAGCTATCTTATGTGGATTTATTAGACGGAAGAGGTTTATGAAAGCCTATTTGCATTTATAAGAAACAAGGTACTGGTTAAATATAAATGAAAAATTAAACTTTAAGAAATTTTCGACTATTCGATTTCAGCCAAAGAACTACTTTGTCTCTAGTAAGCTAAAATGATCTATAAACACGTTCCATTATTTTAGTGTAAAGAAAATGCCTTTCTACATATCCGGAAGGAAAATTACCTCAATAACAGAAGACAAGGATGGACTATGGACAAGTACCTAAAGTCAGAAATGGGTCTCTTCTCAGTTCTATTGTTAAGGGACCCATAAGATAGGCGTGACCAATAGGCATAATAAGAAGTACTCATCAACCTCTACCTAGAGATACTGTTATTTTGGCCCTAAAGCCTCAGCAATTATGTCACAAAGGGTAGCAGAGTAAGAGGGTCCAGTGGTGATTTAGGTTTTAGGAATGAAATCAATATAGAAAGATGATCAGTATGCAACCACATTTAGCATATTTGAGAAGCATCCATGGAGGATACTTCTAAGCTGATATTTCGGGATAGGTGACGCGTCAAAGATTTTTCGAAACTAGATATCTCGAAATAAAACAAATAGACGAAAAACGGGCGTCTACTATAGACCTTTCAACAGCTTGCATATCATATGCAATTTGTTTCAAGGAAATTTCAGGAATATGTTGAAACTAGCGATAAACCATTCTTCACTAATTGTTGCGTTTCGACTGATTGAGAAGCTTACCCAATGTGAAAGCTATCAAAGGAAGACTTACAAACCTATGCAAACAAATGTGAACAAACTGCTTTCCATTTGGGCAAACTTTCCAATCACTCCAAATGAAAGCACTAGCTAAGAATGATCTATTACTGGTTTCGCCCAGTTTCTGAAGTTTCTTTGAAACAAATTGCATGGCATATGAAAGCTCTTGAAATGTCCTACACTAGGCACCTTTGTTTCCTTTTGAGATATCTAGTTTTGAAAAATATTCGACTCATCACCTATGCTTATATCAAACCTCAGCGCTATTCTCTATGGATGTTTCTCACATAGCTAAGCATGGTTGTATACATATCTCATTCATATACATTTCATTCATAAAACCTCTCAGTTTCACTAAATCACCAATTATCCATTACATTCGCTGCCATCTTTGAGCAAATTCCTTAGGTTTTAGGATCAAAAGAAAAGTACTTCTAGATAAAGCTTGACGAGTACTTTCTATTACATCTATTGGTCAGCGCCTACCTTCTGGGTTCCTTGGCAACTTAAGTGAACAGGCTGAAAAAACCTGAAAGTCAGAAAGAAGTACGTTCTTGGACCCAGTTTATGAGAATATACCATTAAAAACACACAACTACTAGAATAATTGGGATATTCTTTTCAGCAAGCCTTAAGAAACACTTAACAATGAACATGGGCGAAGAAAAGCGAGTGGATGTACCATTACACTGTAAGTTTGTCTAATTTTGTCCTGTTGACATAGCATTGCAAAATTATCTCCCTTGTCATTCCCCATAATAACTTTAGAATGAAGTCTTCAAGAATATCGTGGAAGCACATCTCGGAAGTATTCTTTCCATTGCAGATATCACAATAGGGTTCATTCCAAAAATCGCCAATGGCATTGATTCTATCATACTGGTTAGTGGTGGGGTTGATGTAATATATATCAGACAAGGTGAATTCATCAATAGAGATCGACACAATGCTGATCTCCTATGAAATAAACCAATAATAAAATACCCTTCGTCACCGACTCTGTTTCTCCCAATATTCTCCAACTCTTTTGACACATCTATTACTTAATGAGGGAAACTACCAATCCTGATATTGTACATAGCAGTGTACTGTTGAGCATTTATTCGAATCGCATACTCCAGAATTCTTTTTTAACGAAAGCCAATAGTTCACTGACAACTATAAGACAATATAGTTGTCGCTTAAACCCAATACAAACATACGGCATCTCAGTGAAAATGAAAAGAAATATATATTACTAAAATTAAATGCTGCGATGCATTATGGCGAGCAAAACCACGAAAAAGAAGACTTTCAATGTAGCCAATATAAGAGTAAGGCGGTAATGAGTTGAAACTGAATATCTTACAAAGAGTAAAACTATTAAATACCGAAAACATTGCTGCCATCTGGAACTCAGCGTTCTAAACTCAACAGAAAATTGAGGTGTCAGCAATAGCACAATAACGTAGCAATTATGAAACCAGACTATAACAAAAGTATACAAAAAACAATAGGAGAGATTCACTAGATATGAGTAAAAAGGTCGGATTATGTTCATGCTTGAATAACACAAGAGTGAAGAAAAATAGAGAAAATAAAAACAGTACTCTTCCATTGTTATTTACGTTGCAATTTGTGAGAAAGTCGAGACAATTTTAGATAGGTTAGAAAGATGTCAATCCCCCGTACAATAGAAATATTATAAAAATGTAGGTAACAATAGCTGATATTTTCAAAATAGAAATAAATGAAGTCAGCCAGTCGGATTGGAACTAGGTTCAAAAGTATTGAATTGTGATAAAAAGAAACAACACGCTTTGATAACGACAGAACTACGAAGTTTTCCTCCACCTGTATGGTAGATGACCAAATTCTTAACTACTCTCTGTTTTTAACAAATTTTGCAGTTCAAATGCGTGTCTGTTTTACCTACATTTTTTCGCATTACACAATGAACTATGTTGTTCTAAAATTATTATTACATTAAGTAACAAAAGAAAAGATGAGTACTTCTAACAGCGAATTGTAAGCTGCATTCGGAAGTCTCGTAATTTTTCCTATTACTTCCCCTTCTATTATTTCAAATGAGTTATTGTGAAACTTAACAATTTAAAAGGACTTACAAAAATTTTGGTACGAAATTTTATTTTAGAGGAGTGTACAATATGGTAAAATGCTGTGAACCGTGAATTGGTTACACTTAAGTTCGGAAGTTCTTAGTGATTGTATTCCGTATCTAGCAAGAAACCTAAGCGACGGAAGAACATGTCGTTCTAGAACAGATTAATCCGCAGATGTGTATGATAAAGTTGTTGTCAATGAATTTAACTCTCCACTGATAGAGGACGATGGTGGAAATGATAAGAACAATGAAAATTGTTTCGGCGGAGACCTAGCATTAATAGGAAGAACGACTTTATGCCAGAACGAAGTAAGTCAATCGTTGAGTGCTATGAAAGCAGTAGTTCGTCTTATGCTTAGATACCAGGAAAGAGAATGTGCAGAAACTTCCCGGATAATTACTTGGAGGACACATGCAAGATCTAGACCAAGCTGGGTAAAAGCCCGAAGCCTCACAAGTTGTGTATTCCTGAATTAGCGATTGACATGCCACTGCGTCTGAAACTTACTACTGTTAAGACACGCACAATAAAAATAATATTTTAGAAACGATTTACAAGATAGTCACATTACCTTGCAGACACCAGGATTCCTTACAAGCATTGTTTGATAATCCTGTATTTGATTATTTCATCGCAATAAAACAACCAGTACAATTATTTACTACCACAGAATACACATCTGGGCAATGAATATTAAGAAAAAGTTCCAAAAACATCTTATTGTTCACAAAATCAGAAAATGGCTCAAATACTCAAACCCAAACGGAAAATAGTTTCTCTCAAGACTACACATAAAATTGCTACAATAGCTGACATGGTGCTGCAGCTGTTAAAACAACTCCATCAAAATGTGTTAATAAAATGAAATCTTTCGTTATAAAGCACGAGTTGACGTAAGGTCAAATCATCAATGCAGAATAATTTAAATTTGTAAAATAGCTATACTGTGGCAGAACACTTGCCACTAAGGGGAGCAGGGTGACTTTTGGTACTATGGGTTCAATTGCAGCCACGACGCATTCTTATGTGATTTTTCCGTTTATTAATTGGATTGAACACTTCTACACTTTCCTGTTCATGTTTTGGAGCCCAGGGATAACTTTTCAGCGGGCATAGTCTATGAATTTCCTAATGTTACGGCACATGAAAGTAGGTCAGTGAATATGATCAAACGCAATTTGCAAATATTCTTGGGACAAGTCTTGTAAACCAATTTGCTGGATACGTATCCTAGTTTGGTTTTGTTTGACTACTGAGCAGCAAAAATGATGACATGACAGTTCCTGATGATGTTGAGTTCTGTAAGAAGCAGAATAATGTGAAATGTGCAGGTTTTGTATAACTTGCTGATATGCTTTCCTTTGGTCCATTAAAGAACATGGTAAAGTGTGATAATGATGAAAATTCAACTATAGTGCGGGTGAGGCTTAACTTGTACTATGGGCAATTACGAAATTGTATATCTGTAATTACAACTCAATCTTTGATCATATCAAACGTTTAATTATTACCAAATTACACTTCTACAAGCACCAAACTCTCTCTTAAATTGAGGATCACTTATTCCGTCATCTTAACATAAATTACTCAGCTCCTAACACCTTAATTTATTAGTCATTACATTCTTAATTACACTCGTTAACAAAGGTTTTGTTACATAAAAGAAAATACCTGTTCTTAAAGGAACTTTTTGCGCTGAATTCGAATATGCACTCGGTTTTTCTCCATCACGTACGATTTTCCCGTAACAGAGGGATTTTCGGAAAAATCCCTCAAAAATTTCCCTTTTCGTTTATTTTACACCCCAAGATCTTGTCCCCTTGCATATACTAACATAGAAATTATACCTAAGTATACTTTCATTCATATTTAACAAACCCTATAAGGTTCGTAATAATCGCTTTATTCTTTCTAGAGAAATAAATATGTTTGTATGTATACTGTGTGTACTGTTTATTGCACCTTATAGTAATGCTTTCAGATCTCTTAAGTTGAGGTAAAACGTTTTGCTTTATTACCACAAACATATGTAAAATATAATACAATATAATTTACAAGTGTGACAATTTACAATAAACAATAATACAAATGTACCAAAAGGTCATGAAAAGACAATCAAAACTATCAGATATATGTAACTTCCATTGGGTTACAAAAACGTACACTACTTCCTTAATTTGTAAGAAATGTTGCATTCTCTAACAAGACCCCAACAATAGTCCCCCATCATTGAAGGATCCCATCGTCCCTGGTACCTTTTCTCCGTTGCCATTATATCTTGGTGGAATCTTTCCCCCTGTTCGTCGCTAAGAGCACCTAGGTTAGCAGGAAAGAAGCTGAGGTGGGAGTGCAAAATGTGGATTTTTACAGATATCCTACAACCCAACTCTTTGTATTTCTGTATCATGTCCTGTACGACTTCTGTGTAACTCTCAGCTTTGTTATTGCCCAGAAAGTTGTGCACAACACACTTAAATGCTGTCCAGGCAGCCAGCTTAGCACTGTTTAACTTGCTGTCAAAGCTATCAAGCATTAATTAACTAATTTGGGGACCAATAAACACTCCCGCTGAAATCTTAACATCAATCAGGTTAGGGAACTTATCTCGCAAATACTTGAAACCTTCACCAGATGAGTCCATGGCTTTGACAAAGTTTTTCATAAGTCCTAACTTGATATGAACTCGCGCAGTTTATATATGTTCCTGTAGGTAAGAGGGCTCTTAACTCTGAAGTGAAAACATATATCTAAATTTTGGTTACGGAAATGAATTCAGGAGTAAATTCCAGTTCTATTTGATACCCCACATGACCCCCTTGCTATTTATCATATTTGACGACGATTCAATATGGCGCCTTTCAGGATGGCGGTCATGCACTGGAAGTACTCTCGCATATAGATGATTTACTTTGGCGTACAATACTGAAGTCAGATATATCAAAAGCTTTTTAATTTTTGTACTAAAAGGGTATTCTTGGACATTGTGAATTTCAAGATGGCGTCGGTGTAGCAGCTCAACGAAGCATTTGTGCATCGAGTGACTATTACTACGTTACTTAGCAACTCGAACTGAATCTTGTCACAAATTTTCATCAAAATTCAACTCTCACGGTTTATGGACCTTCCTTGTCCATAGAGCAGTGAGGCTATGGGATCTGAACCACATGCGTTTTCGCCTGGAATCGAACTCGGGTCTTCCACACCTAAACCGCGTACACTAAGCACTGGATCACAAGGGAACTCGAACTTATGTTCATACAGAAAGGGAAATGCGCACAGCAGAACCACATATTCCACAGAATATCTGAATAGAAGTTGAAATCACTATAAAGAAGTTAGAGAAGCAGATACATGCTGCGCGAAATTCTGCCTAAGTTAATTATATCTGGAGGGAAAAATCATGCAGCAAAATACACAAACTAATTCTACGTATCTGGAACAACGAGGAATTACCATAAGGGTTGAATACTCTTGTAATTGCTTCGTGAAAAATAATAGAAGATTTTAAAATTAGCCGTCATAAATTATGTTTTCTTTAAACTTTTTCATAATAATGATGCAAACTTAAAACCTTTAAATTATCTGAAAATTATCCTTTTCAATGGTAAGTATTCTGAGTTAAATGTCGTCAATTTTCGAAACAACATAGCCTGCTTCACAGCCTAAGCATTTTCAGATTTCTTGTTAATCGTACGTCGCCCTAACTTCGGAGAATTGAGTTCTATTCCCCTTGAAATAGTCTCAAAATTTAAACTCATTACAGACGTCACATCCCCTGTGAGTCAGTATTCAAAGGAATGCTTAACTTAAGTCCAATCCGTTATTTATTACTATAATTACAAAAAGCACGTAACACCTAACAGACAAGTCCCAAAATCTTTCGTTTCAACAATATCTATTCTAAGCCTAATTCCTATATGCTTTCAAAACGGAAGTACCCTAACCGTAATTCTTGTGAGTAAATCAGAAAAGATTTATATTATTATTCTTATATAATTGCTTCATTCATTCACGGAGAAGTTATCGTTTTCTGATTTCAAAACACCCTATTTTATTCGTAAGAGAAGTTGAAAGAAAAGAATATGAAGAACTGAAGTTTGACAATGCGAAAACAGGATACGATAGAACAGAATAATATGTTCCGAAAGATGTATTCCAATGAATATTCTTTCTCTCCAGGTTAAGTTAATAGGGAGCAATAAATACGGTAAATATATAAATTAATAAATAAAAACATGAAAGTATGCCTATGTAAGGCTTTGGCACTCAAACAAATTATTTACAAATTATTCATTGTCTCTTATGTTATCTGATCTCCTTCTAACGTTAATAAGTAATGCTTTTCTGTTACAGACTAGTTTTGTTTACACCTAAATAAAGCTATGTTTGCAGTGAGTAATTGGAAATTGTAACTAACTAACTCTATGGCCTATAGAACCCGGAGGTTCAATGCCGCGTTCACAAAAGTTCTCCACAGACTTCTAGCCTTAACTAACTACATTCAGTTTCTACTTTGTATTCCTATCTCTGCGAGATCCATCTTAATATTGTCCTCCCATCTGCGCCTAGGTTTTCCTATTGGTTCTTTTCCGATTGGTCTTTCAGTCAAGACTTTGAAAACGTTTCTTTTTCTTCCATTCTAGCTACATGACCCGCCAATCTAAGCCTCCTAGACATGACGACCCTAACAATGTTGGGTAAACCGTATAAATTATGTAGTTCCCCGTTATGAAGATTCACGATTCCCCATTCCCGATCCTCTTGGATCCGAATATTCTTCTGAGGATCTTGTTCTCAAATACTTTCAGTCTGTTTTTCCCTCAAAGTAAGCGACCATGTTTCGCAACCATACAGAACAACAGGAATTATTATAGGTTAGTATATTTTAAGCTTCAAATTCCTTGACAGAATTCGCGACGACAAGAGATTTTGAATCGAACAGTAACACGAATGCCCTGCTTTTAGTCGATATTTAATTTCTTCATGAATACGATTTTTCTGTGATTATATTGATCCTAGATATTTGAAACTATCCACTTTATCAAAAGTATTATTTAATATTTTACCACATCCATAATTTGCTGTATTACGGTCCTTCCATTATTTAGTTTTCTCTTCATTTACTTCTAAACCCATGTCCCTGCAAGTGTTTAATAAGATCTCTGCAGTTCTTTCTATTGCTCTCCTATCATTCCCTATCACATTTACATCATTAGCATGTGCCATAACCTGGTGAATACGGTTCAAATCTAAGCCCTGCTTGGTATCTTTGATTTTCCTTATAGCGTATTCCAGAACAAAGTTATATAATAATAGTGACAACGCATCTCCTTGTTTCAGGCCATTTTCGACGTGAAAACTCGTGGACAAAGCTTCTCCTACCCGGACTTTACTTTTTGATTGATTTAAACATTTCTTAATTAATCTAATTAGATTTCTCGGTATTCCAAGTTCTGTAAGAACGTTGTATAATGTTTCTCTTCTAACCAAGTTGTACGCCTTTCTAAAATCAATAAATAGTTGATGTACCGGTATTGTATTCCCACTTTCTTGAGTACTTGGCGAAAGGTAAATAATTGGTCGATACTTGATCGATTTCGTCTAAATCCGCACTGACAATCTCCAATAATTTCATTTGCTTATGGGGTCACTCTTGCTAATAGAATATTTGAAAGGATTTTATAGGATGTTGACAGAACAGAAATTGTCACTTTTCTTGTGAATTGGAACAATGATGGATTCTTTACGCTGTCAATTCTTCCTTGTTCCAGATAAGGAGAATGAGTTTGTGTATCTTGTTCCACTTTTCGCCTCCAGCTAAAATTGACTCAGCGGGAATATCATCTAAACCTGCATATTAATGTTTCTTTAATTAATTTATAGTGGTTTCTACTTTTATTCGGTTGGGTTCTGGAATATACAGTTCTGCGGAGTATATCTCCTTTTCTGCACGCAAATTAGTATTGGTTGCGTGTTAAGCAGATCGTCAAAGAAATATTTCCATCTATTTAAGATGCTATCCGTATCTGAGAGAACTGTACCGTCAGATATCTTATAATATAAGCACGTGGTTGATAGCCTTTCTTAAATTCGCTGATCCCCTTATACATATCCCAGATGTTTTTATTTTTACTATTATCTTTAAGTTCCTTAATTTTAGCTTTCAGAAATAGCGTTTCTTTGTTCGAAAAGTTTTAGGAGTTTCCTACCTGGAATCTGCGAAATTCTGTGTAGTTATTTTATTCGGATTTTGTAGCTAGCGTAATTTCGCCTGTTTTCTCTCCTGTGCTAGTTTAATGCATTCCTGGTCGAACCATGGCTTGTTCCAACGTATTTCCGCATGTCCCAATTTTTCTTTTGCTGAACTTTTAATGATATCTCTAATTTCAATCCTTGTATCCTCAACACTAGTGCACTCCGAATCTTCTCAAGCCGAGAATATATTCGAAACTTAAATCTGGCATCATTCTCTTACCTGGCTGTCTTCTAATTTCTTTAAATTGAATCTCTCCGTTTTCGTATTACCTTTATTCAATGATAATCTATCTTGTATTATCGTTGCAACCAGGTAGTGATCAGTGTCACAATCAGCCCCTCCAAACGACCGGACATCATGCTACATTGCCTTCTTTTACCTACTAAAACGTGATCAATTTGATTATATGTTTTTCCGTCTGGTGATGTCCAAGTGTATTTATGAATGTCGCGATGTGGGAATTTTATACTTTTCACGATTAGGATTTTGGATGTTGCAAAGTTCACGAGTCTAACACCGTTGTCATTACATTCCTTATGCAGACTTCCGTTCCCTATAATCGGTTCGAAAATATCCTCTCGTCCTACCTTCGCATTGAAATCTCCTAATAGCATTTTATACGGTATCGCAGGAGTTGGTCAAATGTCCTTTCCACTTCTTCGTAAAAACTGTCTTTTATATCGCCATCCTTATCTTCCGTTGGAGCATGTACATTTAAAACAATAATATCACACCACCGTCACTTAAGAGTAATAAAAGAAAATCTGTCAATACCAAATTCAACCCGTTTAATTGCTGGTAATTTTCGTTTGTGAACGAAAAACCCTGTTTCTAATTAGTAATTTTTATTTCCTTCCCCGTAAAAGAACGTAAAATTTCCGGAATTCGCAGATCCATTTCTTTCCCACCTAACTTCCTGAACTCCTACTAGGGCCATCCTGTATTTCTCTAACTCACACGTTACGGATTTTAAGGCGTCTGCCCTATAAAGACTTCTAATATTCGAAGTTCCAAATCTCATGTCCATTATCTTTTGCTGAGGTCGTGCCAAGTTATCAGTCCTTGTCCGTGGCATTTATGAATATTTCTGAACAAGTGTTTTTTTTTACAGGATGAGGTTGTTGGCCTTACCCAAACCCCCAAGCTGAAGGACCACTCCTTGTCGGCTATTCGCGACTGCTTATTCAATATATTCGCAGCTAATCTCTATATCTAGATTCCTTCTCCTCGATCCGCAACCTGAGGATGCGCCATACTGTGGTGACAGGAACCCACGTTAAATTGGAACTTATATCCTTTGTAATTTACAAACGTATGTTATGCACTAGCTAAAATTTATTTTACATTACAATAAATTACACAAAATTCCCGTGAACATGCGTTGAATTACTGAAATGGTGAAAATCCGTGGTTGAAGTGTTCGAAATGTTTTAATAACTAGAATTCTAGATATGCAGACCCATTGAACTTTGCTTTCTTGAAATTGTGTACATTATTGTACATCTCAACATATTTAATGCTTTATTTGTTTATTTATTTTTATCATAGGCGAGAATGGCACCGAAAATGTCTTTGGTCTCTATGGAGAATATATCTCAAAACATTGAAGGTGATTTCATAAATACTAAATATGGCTTATGCATAACTTACAACTCTGCATTACCAGCAATTGCAAGGTAAAACATTTTAAAGTAATAAATTACGTTTTGTTAATGCAAGATAAAGGTTATTTTATTCTAAAACACAATTATATTGTAGGATATTTGATAATTCAAATAACTCGTTTGAGTACAGAAACTAGTTAAAGTATGAGTGAGCACACTTTCATAGGTGTTCATACATAAAATAATTTTCCTAAGCTTCGACTGAATGACGTAAACAAAAACTGTTTCCACGGATATTACATCGTTTTCGAAAGGTATGTAAATTTATGAGGTGTGTCCAATTAGCACAGAATTTCGAAATAAAAGGATTTTCTCAGAAGTGATTATTTGTTGTAATGTTTAGGCCTTATTTAAAAGACCAGGATTTAATTTGTTTACCAATATGTATCTGTAAAATTCACTAGTTAGAAGTACCATGAGCGTTGATAATTCCTACCATTTTCGTTTTTTTACTTTAATTAATGATTACGGTATCTCCTGGGACTAGTCTTTGTTTTCTATAAATAATCCTCATAATTTTAAATACAAAGTACTTTTGTTGCTTTCAACAATAAAGGTAACCCAGAAAGCTGTGTTGCTTTTTCACCCACCACTTTCGAACATCGAGATGTCACCTAAGACGCACCTGGAAGATCAAAAATAGCCCCACCAGCGTGGACTACCTTCTATCAGAGTTCTGGATGGCTATGGAGTCCATCGCGGTAGAACTTGGTGGACTGTGAAACAAAGAAAATATCAACTGAATTTTGCACCTCTACTAGGAGTTTCAACTGTCGTCCTCTAAGGACATTGTCCAAGGAATATAACAGGCGACAATCGAAGGGTACAATGCCAGGGGAGTATAGTGGATGGAATATTGTTTATCATCCAAGGCCCGGACAATGGTGCCCCGGGTTATCCTAGCCACATGGGGCTTAGCGTTGTCCTCACGGCTCAACGGCTGCCAGTACAGAGTTATATTGATGCTCTGACCAGATGATACCAGTTCCCGATGAACTGTTCCTCGAGCAGCCCACCAAGCACACAAGAGGACCTTCTGGTACAGTGTTAATTTCAGCTTTCGGTTCATGAGAATGCTAACCACTGATGACGACGACATGCCTCTTTGTAGAGGGCCCACTTCTCATCACGTCAACAAATGGCTTCTTCCTCAGACGAGAGAGCAAAGAAACACAGGTGTCCTCTCGCGTTGCCTTCTGGCCCGAAGTCAAATCATATGGGACCCATCGACCCGAGTTGTAGTGCTTCCCAAGTTGATGGTGGTGCTGCCGAATGGTTTCTCCACTCACACTGAATTTTAGTCTCAGTTCCTCACATGTCTGGCCACTGTTCACCTCAAATGCTGCCTGAAGATCATTTTCTAGGTGCGTTGGTTTTCCGCGTTGTGCATCTTTATCGTCCTTAAACTTGTTAAACAACCACTGAATTGTCTGCGTAGGCCCTCACCAAAACCCTGGCATATCTTTCACCCTGTCAGCAGTGCCGTTTGACAATAATTTGAACCCGTACAGCATATGCGTCCTTATGACGCTCAGTGGAGATCAAATGTTCGCTCTGTCCTTACGCAAGTTCATGCTGTAACTGAATTGCCACAACGATGTAATATGCAGGATATATCGAAACCAACAACTGACCATCGCCTGATCTCCATTTCCATTCAACTCTCAGTGTGATGGCCAATTGAACACAGACCTCCACAAAAAGCGGCAAAATTTTCTTGGTTATTTTATAAAAATAAGTAGTTTGTAATTCGTAACACTGAAGAACAAGAATTATAAATGTATTTTATAATGTATTAAGTAAGGTAGGAAGTACAAAATGTTTTCCATCTTGTTCTTACAGTAATAAATTTATGTTCTTTTATTTTGTTATAAATAAAATTTCACATATTCCATGCTTATTGTAAATATATTCCATGCTATGATATCGTATAAGAAGAGTATCGTTTGTTCGTCATAAGCATCACGATATTTTGGTACAGATGTTTGTTATGCATCAACCAAACACAGAATATAAGTTTTTTCACCTTAAATTAAAATTAACATCAGAGAAACACACATTTTATAACACGAAACCTTCGTCCTAATGAAAAAGCCACGAAACCTTCGTCCTAATGAAAAAGCCAAGTTTATTAATACTGTTTTATAAAACAGTAGACGTAAGTTGTTAGTGCACACTATTATGACTAGTATCATAAATTCCCAATGCCGATTCATGTTGTAACAAGACCATGTTGTAACAAGTCTTTGGAAGGCTGTCCGGAGATATAAGTAACCTAAAGATAAATCGAAAATGGAGTTCACTTTTTCGTGTAGAATACTATAAACCAGGAATACCTGTATTTAGCAACATGGAATTGAGCATCTAAACTCCTTCATAGAAATAAATAAATATGTATTTTAACGTGTTTTAGTACATAAAGGAAGAATTAGAGTAATTTGTATAACGTTCAAATTTCAGACTGCTTAATTTGAAAATTAACCATGTTAGCACTCGATTAAGCGGAAGATGTGAAATATGTTTATGTTTCAACTTGTCACTCAAAATTAAAAAAAAAATACACATTTCATCATGATCTAAATTTCTTTTCTAAGCAGTCACATTATATTGGTTTAACATTATATATCCTGATTCTATATTAGGAAATACCCAGTATAGAAATTTGCTTAAGTCAATAGTAGGATATTCGGTACTTAATTTTTTAACTGAACACAAGAGACTACATATTTCTTCATTTACAAAAATTGTATCGAAAGGAGTAATGTAAAACGCTATACTATTATTTTACAAACAAAAATGACATTGTTATATCCCCGTGGTCATTATGAAATATTTAGAAATATGAGATTCGTGCAGAAGATTGCCTTTGTTATGGAAGAACGAAAAAAGGAAGGATTTGGTTGAGTACATGTGCTTATGAAGGAAATAGGGGCAGATGTTTAGCAAAGCGTAGATTATCTCATGAACCTGTGATGTTAGGGATATTATATATAATGAATATAAGATACTCCTTATTAAATGTAACAGAAACTGTCTTTCATTAGTTTTATTAATACATAATAAAATTAAAAATATTCTCTTATTGGAAATAAAGGGACAATTTCTATAATATTCATGTATTTATATTATATTTTACTATAAAAATGGTACGTGCGTCATATTTTTAATAGATGTATTGCACCGTAACTAGCAATGCGCTATTAAAGAAATACTCCTAACAAAAGGAAAGCATAAGATTTTTTAAATAAAATAACATAAGGGAATAGAAGAGTTGACTTTCCTTCATAAATAAGGCATTTCACGATTGGATGAATGTAGTCGATTAACCGCAGGTATAATCTCATCATTATAAATAGATTAACATGTCAACGTTCAAATAATGGTCCGAATATTTGTAAATAAGATTATAATACAGTAAATAACTATAAGTTATTTGTCCATGTATTTTTAGTATAAGCGTTGAAGCAACGAAAATGGAAAGTTGGAAGATTTAAAAATAATCAATAGTTACGAAATATTTGAAGAAGTGGTATGCAACCAGTTGAACCGCGTTCGATTCCCGGCGGGAGCTCATGTGGGTCGGATTCCATGTTAATCAGTAGGTCCCTTCTTATATAGCTTTGCTGCTGAAAGGGACGCTAAACTCAAAATCCACTCTACACCAACCTAGGGTTCCACTGCCTGGAAAGCGTAAAGGGTGGGCATGGGGAAACAGGCTACTGACGGAGCAACATTCATCAATACAAATCTAAAATGATGAAACAAAAAAAACCTTAAATTAAATAAAATAAAGTACAAACTAACTATTAATAAGAATTGTAATTCAATTGATAAAATAAAACTGTAAAAAAATGAAATGAAATCTTTGAGTTTAACGTCCCACGAATATGCCGGTTAGGCTAAGGGAGACGGTGATGATGAGAGATAAGTGAAATGGTGGAATGAAGAAAGTGGGAGGAAACGGGAGTACCCCGAGAAAACCCACGAACACGGTGTTTGTCCACCACAAAGTTCACTTGGGGGGCTGAGATCGAACCCGGGACCTCAAGCACCAAAGTGAACGCTCTACCACTGAGCCACCGCGCAAAATAAAACTGATAAAAATATTGCACTACAATTGTGTATAGAAGTTTTGCAATAAATAAATAAATAAAAGTTAGAGATGATAATTATTCAATATTTTAGACTCCAATGTTGCAACTAAAATCGCGAAACGGATGCACTAAGAAGCACTGAAGACGGGTACGTGTGAATTATGCAAGGTTCGCGAAGGATGAACCAGATAAAGAATGTTGAAAGCCACTATTTTGAAATAAAAAAAAGGAAATATTCAAAACCCATCACCTTGGCAAACAAAGATAAGAATTTGTAAGACACGGTGTGTAAGGTCTCGGAAAATTATGTTCCAATGTATCGTAGGGAATAGTCTCTCCTCTCAGGAAATGCAAACTTTAAAAACTGTGCTTCATTAAATAGCTGTATCGTAATGCGGTTATTTCAATTCAGTTCTCTATATAATAAAAATCAGTGGTATTTTACATGGGTATTTTGAAGAAGTCATTAATCTATATTTTTATCGATACTTCTATTGAATTCATTCTGTTCAATTACTATCTAGCTCCTAGTATACTATACAAAAGTTTGAAACGGTTAATAATGAGGACGTTATATTTACTCAGAAAGATAAAATTTCTCCCTCTCCATTAAGAAATTTAACTAATGTCTGAATGCATCGTGGCTATGAATTAACAAAGTAATTCCTGCTTCCTGTAGAATAGTTCCAGGTGAGAGATTCAAAACTGTAGTTATGAGATCAGTAATATACTAGGAAATTAATAATGTGTCAAAAATAAATCGTTCTACCAATTCATTTTCACCACTAAGTGACTCAGATATAGAACACTCTGCTATTCTAAGGCGTGCAGTTTGATCCTTGCACAATAAAAAGGTTGAAAAAATTACGTGGTAATGTCATACATATTATAATGTTTGAATTTTGCAAGAACAGTTTAAGGATAAAAACATCAAATAACTTTACATTTATATGTTTTTTAATTAAAGAGTCTATTTTCAGATGGAAATATTTCCATTTTGAGTGCTTTGTTATGAGGTTAAATGTTTCACAAATGCTAATTTTACAATAGAAGTGAATGAACCAAAGGATGTGTGTCTCTTTTTATAGTCACGACGAAATTTACGTTGTGATTCCTGTCAAAACAATCCTCTTAGCACTATTACTATTGCGTAATACGACAAAGTTTATTAAATATATTCAGAAACCGCTATAGGTCAATTTACAAAATAATACATATGAAAATATCGTTATTTCAATCTAAGCTAATCAATTGTGCACCATCGCAAGCGCGTAACATTTCTTGTTATTTATCTGCTACCCTACCAATGCAATCATGCTTTAGAAATATACTGAACGTTCGACCTTACACGATATTTATAAAACTCTGGGCATTACCAGTAGAATATCTACTAGAAGAAGATTACTTCCAAATTTTATTTAAAAATGGTGTACGTTTGACTTTTTCCTAGCATTGAGAAAATATATTGTATTAGCTTAAGAGGATAACACAATAATAGCACCAGTTAGAACTCTTTTGTTGTAGCTTTTTCATCAAAGCTTTTTTGTTATATACGTTGCTTGTACGTTCTCTTTCACTACTGAACGTAATTGGAAAAATAAGTTTACATCTCGACGCGTTTAACTCTAGATAAGAGAAAATCAGTTGTCAATTACGTACTTATTTTCTGGATTTGTAGTTAGTAATCTTAAACAGTGAAAACATGATAAAATAATGACCTTTCATATTATTAGGTAATGTTAGAAATTATTTTCTGCTTGATCATATCTTCAATACTTTGCACCTGTATTATACTGTATATTTTCTCAATTGGAGAAAACTTAATTTTAATATCATCAATAATCAGAAGTTGGTTAAACATTGAATTCGGTAATCGATAGAAGCATGCAACATCTAAGGTATAACGATTATATTTACAACGAAATATCTACCCTAACTTATATTCGTAAATTGATGCAATTATTTGTACGTCGAAGGTGTGAAAACAACGGAGCAAAAACCCTCCACATCTATAATATTTCTTAACAGGAACCACCGAGTATCCTGGAAGATATTTGGTTTTCTGCAATCATATTCGTATTAAACGGTTCATTCATAATTACATGAACACGCTAGTATATCAGAAAATAATCTCTCTCTTGATCGAAATTAAGTACTTATTCACTTATATTAAAATATATAATTATATTTTTCTACTGTCAAATTTATTCAGTTTGTACACCATAACCATACTTTCCTTTACAGCGTAGTTCTCAAGGGCATTTTTATCTTATAGTCATTATTCTGTTCATGCTTATAGCTAGGATTGTGTGTAAATGACAAACGCAGAAAGAATATTAATTTTGGAGTTAGATTCCCTAATATTCGCGTGAAGTTCCTTTCTTAATTGCATAATTCAAAACATGCATGATAAAATTCGAAATAGTGCTTAACTTGTGGCAGCACGTTATCAAGATAGCAGAACATCACCTTGGAAAACGTGGTCGTGCAAGTAGAGATAAGTTGTTAATCATAGATGCGTTTGTTGATTTCTTTTGAAAGACAAAATATTAATAACATTTATTAGATGCTTGCTAGAGGTAAGTGATATGCACGTGAGATTCCATTCGGACTAGGAGAGGTTTCTTAGCATCAGTGCTGAGCAATAAATTCATAGGCAAGGTAGCTCCAGCAACCAAAATTCGCCTTCATGTCTGAGGAGGATATAATGTATTTTGGGTAAAAAGTTTAAGTATCAACAATTGCCAACCTTTTTTGGTTTCTTCTTGAATTGTTGTTATAACATGGGATTTTACAATATTCATATGCATTGTTATCCTATAATCATATGTATTTAAATAGTGAATAAAATAGTATATTCAACATTTGCTAAATATTTATTGCAGATCTACATTTGCCGATTTATTTTTACTTAAAGAATTAGGTTCATACACTACAACTTATATTAATGACAAATGCAAATTTCAACTGAGATTCTGTAATTTGTGTAGTCTTTAAAATGTCTGTAATGCTTAAAATTACTATTTTTTAAATTCATCTATATTGTTTTAGTGACGGCTTTGAAATTGCTAGGGAGAAAGTTCGAAACCAGTCTTTTGAAACTAGTGACAAACAAGTGCAACTTGTTACACAATCTGTGCCCACTAAATCTGAGGTGCGTATGCTTATTTGAAGTTGACTAATTCCTTAAATGAATTAATTGTTGTGTGTTCTTCTAATGTTAATTTTTGCAAATTAAAAAAAAATACAATACTTTGAAAACAAATTCTCCGGATAATATATTACGGACATCATAATTACATACTATGACTTTGCAGTAGGTAATTAGCATTTTGAAAATGAGTTTTAATGCAATTTCTTAACGTAAGATTAATATTGTTTTGTACTACGGAATCGTAAACAGCAACCTGACCAACTGTTATTGAAACATGGTATTATTTCATGGTCATGGTTGCATGAAGCATGGTTTGGTAAAGTAACAAACAAATTTAACTGATGAAGATTTTCATTTTCACTGATTTTCGAAAACTACTGAAATTAGTCAATAACAAAACGAATTAAATGGAGCATCATAATTGTTCATAGACTATTTAATTATTTTACTAATAGTCAATTAAATATCTCTTGAGAGGAAATTATACTAACAATGACAGGTACTCATGAAATTTTGAAAATAGGATGTTTGTGTTTTTATCAGTGATGATAGAATTATTTATCCCTAACATCAGCAATCATTAAAACAAGTGAATAATGATAGAAAAATGATGAAATGAGAAAGTGTGAGAAGACAAGTACCTCCCTAACATCAGCAGAGAGAAGACAAGTAGAATTATTTATCCCTAACATCAGCAGTGATTAAAACAAGTGAATAATGATAGAAAAAATGATGAAATGAGAAAGTGAGAGAAGACGAGTACCTCCATAAAACCCACGAACACGATGTTGTCAACCACAGATTTACTTTGAACCAGGAACCCCACGCATCAGAGGTAAGCGCTCTACGACTGAACCACTATGCTAGTGATGAGCAAATACAAGACCAAGACCAAGACCTGGGTGGCATTAATCTTGGTCTTGGTCTTGCTCTAGAACCCATGGTCTTTGTCTTCCATACCTATTCTTAGTCTTGGTCTTGGTCTAGCTTGCGATAGCCTTGCAGGTCTTGCTTTTAAGAAATACTATACTCGTCACAGGTAACTTTTACTCTGGATATAAGGGATAGTAGATTCTATAGTGCACTAATAGTAGCGGAAACACAATATGTTTTTAAATGGAATATATTTTACTTTCATCTAATTATGATGATAGGGTACAACTTAGGTGATGACCTTTATTTTTTCAATGCGTGCCTACGCTTCATTATTTATAAGATAAATAACAACGTTCTGTAATATTTTTTTAGAAGATTCAATACCCCACTGCTTCCCATATTGGGAAGGATATCCCTGAGACCGATGAAAGAAAATCAAAACTGAATACATTACTGAAATACCATAAAATGTAAAATTATTTTTACACTCTAAAGGGGTCAGATATTTTTCTTTCATACCATGATTAGCAATCTTTTTATTGAACAAGCTTCGCATTAAATATTGAGATTACTCTATGGAGCACAAACATGTACATTACCGAAATGCGATTTAAAATATTGGAGGCGTTATGAACGTGGTCATGGAATAAAAAGGGAGAGGAAGGTGTTAGAAATTGTAGCAGTATGGGATAAAAGAAGAATTGTAGATGTAATTAAGAGGAGAAAGAGAAACTGGTTGGGATATTGGCTGCGGAGGAACTGTATTATGAAGGACGTGCTAGAGGGTATGGTGAAAGGAAAGAGAGGGTGGGGAGAAAGAAGATTGTAGTTGAAGGAAGGTATTAAAGTAGAAAATTGATAAATCCAAACGAAGAGACTAGCTGAGGACCACCGTACACAGAGCTATATCTAGAGGAGCGAGCGGGCTGGCCGCCCCGGGCGATGATACCAAGTAGGCGCCGAACTAGCAAGAAGAAAGAAAAAGTGTTGAAAATGAGTAAACGACGAGCCGCCCCTAGAAAGTACCGGCGCCCTATTAAAAAATATTATTGTCAGTTTACAAAGAAATACACTTGTTAAAAATTTTCTTTCTCGCTCAGCTCGCAATCCAAACGTTTTAAAAAAGTCACAACAAGTTTTACTTATCACTTAAAAAAAATATTATATAAGACTTGTTAATGACAAGGTGCCTTTTGACGACATAATATACGCAGGAGTGTTTTCATAATCAGAAGCGTTCGAAGTTTGAAATACGTGTTTGGGGTTTTGATGGTGATAAGTTTGGTTAGATAGTTACGCTTTTCTACACAATCGGATTAATCGCGACTGTAAGAATGAAGGTATAAAAATAAGATGATTGTAGGTATACATGAAATCTGCTGTTTGCGAGGGAATGTGAAAAATAAAGTTCAGTAAGGGAAGTTGTAGAATAGGAGTTTAAAGGGTCAGAACTTATCCCTAAGAATTTCGTCTTTTTAAAAAACTGATCACTACTTGTGATGTTTTTATTCCTTTGATATATTAAATATCTCCAATCTGTAGGAATTTATTGGGATCATTTCTCCATCAACTACTTGTACCGCCAGGAATTTTTTTATGTGTATTCGTATCTAGTTGTGTAATATTTTATGTATCCACATAATAAATACATAAAAAGCTTATTTATATATATTAATTAATAATAAGTAAACTTAAATACAAAACTTTCACTCATTAAGATATTAAGAGATTACTATAGTTTCAAACGTATGTTGAAGTTAAACTACATTTTGGATTTTAATTACAAACATTCAACATAATTCGTCACTTTCATCGATTTATAGAGAAATTCGTAAAGAAGGCTTCTTCTGAATTTCCGTTATACAGGGTGAGTCAAAAAAGGGAACAAATAAAAATTAAATAATTTCATGAAAACAAATTTTTAAAAATTCTCTCATTTAATAGTAAAAATAATGCAATTTTAGAATACATACAGTATAATTTATTTTCAATGAACTTAAAAAGTTCGATACTGAATTCTCTATATCAGTGCGTGTGTTTGGGTGTGTGTTTGTGTAACTGGTATTTGACAATGGTTGAATTTTGAATCCTCTGTTCGACATAGCATGAAAAACTATCTAAAGAAGTAACGGATTGTTTCGCGCAACTCTTCCCGTTCCCGAGAAATTGACCAAAAAGTTTCGATTTCGGAAGATTTAAAGAGCCATATCTCGGGAAGTGTAAGTCATAGAGAGATTATAGTCGTGTTGGTGTATATAAAAAAGGGTGGTAAACATTTTGGTACCAAGTAGTAAGATGTGGCCGCTTGCACAGTTTATCTTTAAGCTTATAGAAAATAAATTCTCCGTATGTATTCTAAAATTGCATTATTGTTACTATTAAATGAGACAAATATTTTTAAAAATTGTTTTTATGATTTTTTTTATTTCAAAGTACCTCTTTTTCTAATCATCCTGTATTTCACAACATATTTTACCGTGAAACAATCGAAATTAAGATGTCATTTCTATGGTCACAAGGAGAATAAAATTACAAAAGTTTACAAATATCACTGGAAATTAATGCTATCATCCATTTCAAACATTTGAAAAACACGGTTCCTAATGTACTGAAATTTCATTCCTTATAGATAGTGTGAAATGAAACTACTTCGAAATTTCCAGAACTGTCCTCCAAGTGGATTTACAATTAGCCAAATGTAGTTCAAGCTTAACAAAAAGTAAAAAATAAGCCTCTTAATTGTAAAATACATAATGGTCGCTTTTGGTTGTTGCAATGGTCTTTTGAAGCAGTTTGATAAATATTCAGAGTACCGTAACAAGAAAAGCTGCTAATCTTATATGTTAAAGAAAAAGAAAGTAAAAACAAAAAGCTTCATAAGATGAGTGTAAGGAGCACCGAATTCCTCTTCACCCCCGGCGGTGAAATCTCTAGGTACGGCTCTGACTGTATATCGTAGCTTCTCAGTTGCACCAAGTGACCTGCCAATAATTGCAGAATAGTTATGATGATATTTTTACTAATATAGGAAAGAAGAGAAAGAAAAATAAAATAATAATGATTATAATCAAACCTCCTAATATTTCAGAATTTGAGTGAAACTGAAGACGACATGACTGTCTATGTCTTTTGTGTAAACTCAATTTATATACATACTTTTGACCTATATTAGAAATACAAAATAACGGCATAAAACTCCAAGCTATTTGAAATAATTGTACAAAATCACTCTCACTTGTGAATATGGGTTGTTTATTGTTGTATAATGTTATTTCGCTCAATTTTCGATGTGCCATATACCTAAGGACGATAAAAGTTATACGATCCGCCCATGGAATCAAACTTCTGGCCACATGAACTAAGTTTTTGTCAATGTCGAAAACTTCCAACGGATACTTGAGCCTCGGAGCCAAGGCCATACTCATGGTGTACGAAATTACTGATGTTCAATACTACATTTATCTTTAGTTTCGGAAGAAGAACGCCACTAATATGTTTTGAAATGAAAGAAATATCTAGTTTAACGCCCGACTTTTAAGCACCGAGTCTAAGGGAGACGGTGATGATGAGAAATGAGTGAAATGGTAGAATGAAAAAAGAATAGGAGGTAACGGGAAACCACCCACACATTTTTGTTCACGAAAAATGCTCACGTAACACAATATGTCACTTTTGTGGCATAAAAACGAGTAATAACTACAGAAAACGCTAACCTATTCAGAAAACGACATATATATATATATATATATATATATATATATATATATATGTCCCAAGGCCAGATCGACCCACAGGCATTGCATAAACTACTGAAAACACATTTACTCCCGCGACATTTTTACCGAAGCTAAGAAATTCAAGTGAAAGCTGTCATGATTTTTCCCCTTTATTGTCATACTGTAAAAGAATTCAAGGTACCGGTACTTCTGCAAGACTCTTGCACAACAGTCTTGGACTTTCAGGTATGGTTTTGGTCTTGCAACCCTTGGTCTTGGCCTTGGTCTTCTACCAGAATTCCTGCTCTTGGTCTTGGCTTTTCATTGGAGCTGATTAGGAATCCTGGTATTAGGAGCTGATTCTGCAATAAATTACCTTGTTCCAAATTTGTCTGTTTTTAATGTTTTGTAACAACATCCATGACGGAAATGAGAGTAGCCAATCAGACATGCCGATGTTCCGTTGTGTCTTTGCTTCGTTGAGTTCATATGATTAAGATATATATGGGGACATCTACTATTTTATAACATCCTTGCTAATACTCGTACTTATCGTAGTGGCGGTAATTGATAGAGACTGTATAACTCCAGGTCACCTTCCTTTTGCGATGGACCCTCTCGATCACAGACTATATTTTATCAAGCAATTTCGGTCTCCTTGTTTCCTAAGTAGTACCTAAATGTTCATGATTTCTATGAAATCGTTACAGTATGGGTCTATGTTTCTGTCTTGCTAAATGTCATTCAAAAATGATATTTTTTGTTACGTTTTAACAAGTATGTTTGTTTCCATAAGGCCGCTGACTATTTTCACTTGTTGCAGTTTGTATATTTTACATACTTCATTTGGAATGTCTCTTAATACAGCATATTACAAATAATGGTTATTACTGGTAGAAGTGAAATCAAGACAGCATTTTTGCGAACGTTTTTGTTCCATAAATTACTAAATCTTTTTCTTTTTTTAAAAAAACGGAGAGTTTCATATTATTGCATTCTTATCACTTTGTTCACTCATATATCACTTATGTTTCCCTGTAACAGATTCTACAATAAAAAAAAAACAATTATTAAATTGTCTGGTTCTCTTGATTGGCTTTGAAACTACTATTTCAATTCTTACGAGCAATCTCACCCATTGCAAATGCTCCTTTACTCCCTTCAAGATTTTGTCAGGTAGTGGAGTTGATATTTTGATGTGCATCTTATACTGACTACCTAAATTTAATTTGAGAGACAAGAAAAATATACCATACCCCCCCCTCAAAAAAGATACAAGGCCATTTTTGTCTTGATACACAATTTTGCTTATATTTTGCTTACATTTCAAGGAACATTCTATCCCGAGCTTTAGAGAGTTCATTTTACATAACTATATATATATATATAGTCTGGTGTTTGAGGTCTTGGGTTTAAACCCTGCTCCCACCAAGTGAACTTTGTGGTAGACAAACACCGTGTGCGTGGGTTTTCTCGCGGTTCTCCCGTTTCCTCCCACTTTCTTAATTCCACCATTTCATTCATCTCTCATCATCACCGTCTCCTTTAGCCTAACCGGCATATCCATGGGACGTAAAACTCAGAAATTTCATTTCATTCATTTTAGTTTATTCGCACTAGATAATGATAGTTTAGTTTAGTATAGATAATGATGGTTGTGTTCAATGAACTCTGCTACGTTTTTGAAAGCAGTTATTGTTAACAGATTTGAATCTTTCAGTATAGCCTTCTTCTATTTAAGAATTCCCTAACCTAATAAACAATTCGTTGCACCTAGAAGATGCATGAACATTTCGTTACCTGTGGGATGACCGATTTTTTACTGTTAAATTATCTTGAGAATATTGTAATTAAATGTTTTAATGCGCGTGTGTGTTTGTTACAAATGTGAAGCAATAATAGAACGTAGTGTCATGTCGTCAGCAAAATTGTAAGATAAACGAATGGAAAATTTCCGAGGAAAACAACTGCGAAAGGCACTTTATTTTTCTTTAAAAAGTCGTTTTCGGACCAGCCATTGCATCTGTAATCACTGTTAGTTACGTTAAAGCCATTTCAATATAACTCTATGATAGGACTATGCATCATGGACTAATATTAGTGAATATTGCTTAGCATAAATGACTATCATGTTATAAGAGCCGTTTAATCGAAATGGAAAATGAGAAATGCCAGTATATTTTTGTACTTTGACATTACCTATACCGTTTAATAAAATGTTCAGTTACATTATTAAACAGGATACCATATCGTGAAATAGCCGCAACTTCGATTATTAGTTAGAGTTTGAACCCTGAAGAAGGTAGAGAAGTCTGATTTTCACACATGTATATTAATAATAATAATAATAATAATAATAATAATAATAATAATAATAATAATAATAATAGTAATATGGTAAAGCGTTTGTTTCTCAGTCAGGAGATACTGCGATCGGATCCCTGATCGGTCATCTTGACTGAGATATTCCATGATTTATACTTAATCTCACAGAATAAATAACTTAACGGTACCTTGAACATATGCATTGACACATCACTTTCTCAAATCATCTCTCATTTTCATGGCAACATATGTGCTAACCCAGAATTCCAGAAACAGAGAAGAGCTTATTATTTGCTCAGCTTTTTTTTATTTTACTTGCAAACTGAAAGTGACATCTCTAAAGAAAAGGATCACCAAAACGAATCATTCCATTTTAATACAACAATTGTGTTAATATAACAATAAGATATTACTACAATTGTGTTTCTATCGACAAATAAATTTACAGCTAGTCTTTTATCTTTCTCCTTTCCCTAAACTCGATAAAAATATGGTAATTTTTCTTTATTACAAAATCGTAAATCCATATGCATAAAACTACTATTATGAAAAATAATGGAATAACCAATGGTGGTATGGCATTATGGAATAAGTAATGGTGGTATAACATACTGGCGTATACCGCTCATTTGGAGATAGCCTATTCACACATCTTCCTACAAACAAGACACTGGTACACTTCTGTTCACATAAACATGGAAACTCGTTCAGAGATAAGTTGAAAATTGTGTCTAGATCCATCACAATTACCGCAGATATATATCCTGAGGGAATTAAAATTTCCCTCTTTTCTTTATATAGTCACTATCTGCAAGACGTACACTTATACATTTGCGTACTTCAGCTCACAATATCATACAGGCCCTGCAACCTTGCTGCATATTAAACACTCTAAAAACTTTAAAATATCTAGTATCATAGAGAAAGTATTTACTTCCACGGCTCTTCCAGCCTTGGATGGGAATGAAACTTTGTTAAAAGACAAAATATATATATATATATATATATATATATATATATATATATATATATATATATATATATATGTGTGTGTGTGGGTGTGTGTGTGTGGGTGTGTGTGTTCAGATGGTAGCCAAAAGTGGTGAGACATTAAGTCTTCGTAAAGAACTTTTAAAACTTGAAGGTCGAGGGTTCAAAGCATGTTTTTTTTTTAACATGAGCATATGATAGAATAATTGAAAACGTAATATCTGTATTTTACATACGTACATTGCAAATTTAATGAATAAAATTTGTGTTTATTGTCTATATGGATTTTTATTAGATTTTAGTTCCTAAACAAACGCTTATGAAACTTCTCAGTTTAAGATATTTAGAATAATCAGTAACACATGGATGGATGTGAAATTAGACTGAAATATATGCAAATAAGCATGCAGTTACAAATCTAAACATCGAACTAGATTTTCGATCTAAACACGAATATATTTATCCATCACTTACTGTAAAACAAAGAGCTACGCTCCCTCTTTATGAATAATTTCCATATCCTTTTCGCTTTTAGTAAACAGTCGTCCAATATGATTTGTTAAAATATTTCGTAAATTGTTAATGAAACAGGGTGCGAAATTACCAGAGAAAATAATAAATAGCTCCCTGCTCTGTCGTAACGTGTGAATAAAAATTTTGAGACAACCGTTAAAAATATAAACTGATCATCCAACATTCAGTCAGTAATTATCAACTATTGCCTTTTCGAAAAGTACGGCTGCCAGAAAAAAGAATCGTAGGCCTTTTACGTTGAGATTTTCATCTGTCACCTAATCTTTCTTGAAGCTAAATGCTTGAAATTGAAGAAGCCAAGAAAATTAATTGAGCCGTATACCTTATTAACCTCTCTGGTAAGCAACATCACAGAATCGAAATGTTACTCGGCAACACTCTCAATCTTGTGGTGTTATAGGCCATGCCATACAAAGTCCCCCTCCCATATTTGCGAATCGCAAAGATTTATTGTTGTATGTACATTAAATTAAATTTTACAAGGGCGTATCAAAATAATTCTGTGTCTCTCTGTCTCTCTCGCTGCCACGCACAACATACCAACAATCCTTCTCCATCTTGAATTTGGTCAAAATATTTATGGTCTTTGAACGACATTTTTGTTACTTGGTGGTACGTTGTTCTATCTGTCATGAAACGGACCCAACTGTTCTAACGGAATATCCGGGACTCCACACTTCCTGTAAGGAACCCCTTGCGCCGCCACTGAACGATTCAGAATCATGCATTTCTAGATATAGCAGATTACAAGTCTAAGACAATAACATGCAGCCTCAGATCAATAGCTAATAGTTTTGGAGATATTCGACTCCAAAGTTCATTTCCCAACGGTTTTGGTCAGTGCGAGCTCTATGCAATTTTGATCACGAGTCCATCTGAACTTTTTTCTGATTTTGATGTGAGATATCACCTGTTTCAGTTTGTTGATCTAGTTCATT
Source organism: Thermobia domestica (assembly GCF_964235325.1). NCBI lineage: Eukaryota > Metazoa > Arthropoda > Insecta > Zygentoma > Lepismatidae > Thermobia > Thermobia domestica. The sequence goes on from NC_137455.1 coordinate 307,587,665, forward strand.
AACACCCTGTATATATACATAGTGTATAATTATTAGATATTATGTTTGTTCGCAGATCTTGGGACTAATAAGAACTTTTCTGTTAGGTTGGGATCTGAGCATGTTTCTCTCTCATTTCTGGAACTTCAGCTTCATCTTACAACTAGCAATATTTTCTTTTATTTTGGAAATCATTGATCAGCTGTTTTCTTCTTACTACAACTTGCTTTAATTCATTTTTTTCACGTATGGCTGGATAAATAAGACAATTTCTTAGGAAGGGGTTTTGGATAAAAGCATTCTGCTTATTATATATGTATATATGATTTGGCGTGAATGTGAAATATAGGATATAATTTTTATATATTGTTATAATCAATGTTATTTTAGACATTAAACTCTTCTGACGTAGTATATTATTACATTTGTATTATATGGTTCAATTATTGTTATTGGTTTCTGATGTGTATCTAATTTGTAGGTATTCGTGAGCTCGCCATATGAATATCCTCAGCAGCTAATCAACCATTTCAGACACATAGCACGAAATAACCCCAACTGTGTAGCATATTATGTCCTTCCCTCTCAAATAGTAAGCTCTCCAGGTTTAAGAGAACTTACTGTGAAACAAAGAAACTGCTTATTCCCAGATGAGAAGAAACTGTGTACAAATAACATCTACACCCGTGTGTCATGTCAGTGGAGCTGTGAATATAAAGAAGCAATTGAGAAATGTAGATGTTCGCCTCCGTTGTTTTATAATTCAGGTAAGTGCAATAAGTCTCGCATTCCCAAAATATCAGTATTAAATTAGACTCACGTTATTTTAATATTCTGCAAATTATAAGTACATATTTAACTTTTAGGAAGCTTTAAGTTTGGTTGAGACTTAAAATAGTACAGTTCAAGACATCAGAATACATACACATTATATTAGTACACCTACCGAATATTAGGGTCTTTCTTATTTTTCAACTTTCAAATGCTGTCCTCCCAATCTCTAACACATTTATTTTTTGTTTTTTTTTTTAAAAAAAGGAGCTCCTTACAAAGTTCAACGAAATTCGACAGTTCAAATAGATCTCCAATAACTCAAAATTTCAAATTTCTTCTGAAATTTATATTTCGCATTTAAAGGTTTTGCATAATTTCTTCCCATTCTATTGTAGAAATTAGTATTCTATTCCATTTGGAGACAGTTGTATTTGCAACTGTGCAAACCAAAGAAACAAAAACTTCATAGTTAATACACTTAAACAACACTAATAAAATATTAACAAAACGTTGTAACGTCCCTTTCCATCCGGCCAGACCGGATATAATTCAAACCGAGTTTTTTTTTAAATAATGATAATAATAATAATAATAATAATAATAATAATAATAATAATAATAATAATAATAATAATAAATTATTAATAAAAAACTGTCAATTCGAACTAAGTTAGTCAAGCCCAATAGAAGGGACTAGCAGGATGGACCAGATCGCCTTGCTCAATTCTTAAATCCAAATTTTCGATCCAATATTCCCAATTGTTCACACAGAAAATGGGAAATAAACATATTTTATAATTATAATTATAAAATAAATACCGAAAAATTCGATTATTCAATAACTTTATTCGAAGAAAAGTGTAGCTGTTTATGTGTACTATTGCGTTAGAATAATACAAATACACATTAAGAACAATATAGTAAAATGGTAACTGTAGAAGTAAAATATTCCAAAGAATTTAATTTTTAATAATCCACATTTCTTTAATAAAAGAATTTGAAGTCTTAATTTTCAGCAATAATAAATATCTTATTCTTTTCGTTACTGGAATTACTAACAATCTCGACCTCCTTTTGCAAAGAATATATCCTAACCTGCATTGCATTTCTAAATAATCAAGAATTAATAATAATGTCGAAATCCAGGTAATTCATAAATTTAAAAATTTAAGAATAATGTTCAATCCAGCCAAATTTTAACTAATTTACTAATATGATTAATTACGAAATATTTCAAAAGTCTGTATGAGATAATCTGAATTAATATTTGTCTGTAAAATTTTCTACTTATTTCTCAAAAATAAAAAAATGAATAAAACTCTTTCTCAATTCAATATATTTGCTAACTAAGAGTTTAACTGCTGAAGAAAAAGAGTATTCAATAAGCACAACTTTGCGAGTCCAAATATCCCTGAATATCAAACATGATATTACGTGGAAAAATACATCTGAAAAAGAATCATTAGAAATATTGAAACCTTGCATTAAACTTTTCTCGATCAAGAATCGAAATCATTCACGCCAAAATTCGTTCATATAAATCCCGTTAATTTGGAATCAACGAAAGTTTCCATTAGAACGACAATAATAGAAGCAGAAAATAGGAATCCTAACCACAATAGTGAGAGGCGAAAACGCATCCCCACATACACTTAATTAAACGTGACACAACTACTCTTTATCTATAAATGAAAATTTTCAGCTCACCTCAATCAATAACGTGGGCTTTGTTACCTTTATAACGTAGCAGTTACACACTCAAACTGGGCTCTTTCGTCTGAACCTTCCAATCCTTTATTACGAGTCAATTTGGTTGCTCAATGCCACTCGGAAGTTTCCCCGTAATTTGACCAACTTTCACACAGAAGAAACTAACCACTAGCAACCGAAATCCATGCGCAAGAGAAAGAATTGTTATACAAGAAGCTGGTTTCTCAAAAACCATTCAACAAATGCAATGTGAACCCACTTTAAACTGGCAAAATAGGGCAAACTAATAAAGAAGATCATACATGAAAAAAAAATCACTGTGGGCATACATACTTCACTGAACCACGTCACAAATGCAAAAAAAAAAAAATATATATCAAAATACGTTAGCCACTAGAATATCCAGAACTAGATACTCTGAACTAACCCTTTAGGGGCCATAAAATAGGCCGCCCGAGTAGGCTCCTAGGCTCAATCTTAGAGAATGCCTTTTTTTATCAAATTAACTTTACGACATTTAACTACAAAAACTAAGCAAATCATCTCGTATTATATGCACTTGTAAAACTTCCTTTTTGTCTTCACTGGCACTACCAATCAAACACTCGTAAATTGTCCATTTAGAATCACTACCAACGAGGCATATTTAAACTACAACGAAGAGAGAGAACAAGGCAATCCGTTCCTTTCCTGACGGGTCGTAAGGCAACAGTCAGCGAGCAACGTAGTCTTCCTCGCGTGAGAAGCCACGTCCCCATCCACGCAATTCTTTTTCTTGCTTCAGCAGTTCAACCCTTTGAGCAATTCAAACTTCATTTTTACAATATTTTCTTCTCTTTTTTATACTTTTTTAAATCTACAAAGAAAATATTATCAAATCGGAATAAACAGAGATTTACAGTTCAATATCAGCCTGAATAATAAAAACAATTAATATTTTACATCTATTTCTCTTTTTCGTTTTCCTTTCCAACAATCTTGGACGAGTCCATTTTTCGTGGGTCCCAGGATCCATAAGAAAGATGGGTCGTTACAACGTACATTTTATAACTTATTAGATTATGTTTAGTTGCATGTGAATATTTGTTTTTACGCTATCAACAAATTGTACTTCTTTCTTTTATTCTGTATCAAAATGTTATGATTCTCTTAAATAAGCTTCACTCCTCTCCCAGCCAGTTTGTTCACAACTACTATACTTTTCATTGCTTTCAATCCACATTAGTAGTTGACATTATCTTTTCACATCGATGGACAGTCATTTTGCAAAGGAAACATAAACACCAAAAGAAAACTTATGGACATAATGTTATCAACCACAAGCTTACTTGGCGCGAGCTGGAATCAAACTAAGGACACTACTGTGAAGTGAGAGCTCAACCCTGAGCTAACGCGGACAATCTAATTTCTCTATATACTTCCCCATAATACTATTATTTTCTGTGAAGAGTCAAATTCTATTTAAGTGAATTTCACAGGGTAGTTCTGTTCTGAATGGGATAAAGTAGTGTTGTATAAAAACTTTTTTTTTCTGTGAAGTTTTTTTTTAATAAAAAAACATCGTTCTTTTTCATGTTTTTTTCAAATGTCAGTTTTTTTTCTGGCAACTATTATTTATTGGTTTATGTTGCAGATTACTGAAATAACCAACAGAACTTGAGTCAAAGCCCTCGTAACTTACAAATCGTTTGTTTCTTTATACCTATACGAGCAAAATTGTGTGATTATTCCTTTCGGCCTCAGGTCAGTTTTAGCGTTTTCCTACATTACCAGTTAGTGACTTATTGCTCAAAAACTATTCATTCGATTGATATGGTTAAGACCATGTTTTTTTAGAAAATGGATGTGGCTATTTTTTTGGAGTAAGTTGCATTGCAGTGTTTCCAACGGGTGGGAAATTATTGAGGGAAACGTATAGGTGAAAATTTACAAAAAAAAAAAAATCCTAACCGAAATTCATTTTTTTTTTTTTTTTTTTGCATCTAGCCCCACTGCTGCTATATGGGTTCAAGTCGCCTAAACAAATCTTTGGTGTGTTGATAAGGTATAGTGAAATCCTGAAGTCGCTGGCTACCATTCAAAGAGGAAAAGAAAAAATCCTGTCACACACATGACATTTTTACACTTTTTACGCCTCAGAAGCAAAAATGAAATATGCCGAGGCTACAGCTTCTCTTATTCCTATTGAAAATTTTTATTGTGCGTTCTGTAGGGCAAAGAGGAAGCTTTTAGGTAGTGGTACGTTTGTTTCAATGTAACCAGTAAGAGGGTAATAATAGAGGAGAAAAGGGAAATTTTCCGAATTTTTCACCTAATAACGGGAATTAATTGTTTTGGCTAGAAACGCTGCCATGAGACAGACGAAAATTATCTGAAAATAAACCGTAGTACTCCAAGACTATATACTACAAGTATCATGGCGATATATAACAAAGTAAGCATGAAATTTTTTAAAAAAAATCTCATTCTACCTCAGAAATTCACCATGTTCTAACAATTTCCAGAACATGGTTTATTATAAACCTCAACTGTACTTCCCCTAATTATTCTAGTGCAAGTTTTTATTGTTCGCTGTGTAGGTAAGGATGAAGCTGTTAGACACTGGTACGCTTGTTTGAGTGTAGGAGACAATAAGGAAATAATAGAAATAAAAAAGGGATTTTTTCCAAAATTTGCCTCTAAAATCTGGAATTAAAATTTTCTGTAGCTGGCAACACTACTATCAGACACACACAAACTATCTTAAAATAAGCTTTGGTATATCTCTAATATATCCTACAAGTATTGTGACGATATCTGATAACGTAAGCATGTCAATAAAAAATATATCATTCTACCTTTTAAAAAGTCAGTTATCTTTCCAATTAGAGAACAAGGTCTACTGTAAACCTCAACTGTACTTCCCCTAATTAGCCTATTGAAACTTTCTATAGTGCGTTGTGGAGAGCAAAAACGATACTTCCAGATACTGGTACGTTTGTTCCGATAATGCCAACAAGAGGAAAATAATAGACACAAAACAAATCTTTTTTTCAAAATTTCCCCCTAAAATTTGGAATTAAAGTTTTCTCTAGCTGGCAACACTGCTATCAGACAGCCACAAACTATCTTAAATTAAACATTGGAACACCACTAATATATCCTACAAGTATTATGGCGATATTTAAGGAACAAAGCTTCTAATTACCAAAAATATATTACGGTAAACAGAAAAGTAAGAAAAAACTAGAAAAATCAAGGGTTAGAACCTAAATACGGATTTTACGTTTCCCCCTAATTACCCCATTGTAACGATCTGTACTTGCGTTTGTTAAGTAAGGACAAATGTTCGATTGGCGTAAGTTGACTTGCACTCGAACATATAGGTACGGATTTATAAACAAAAATTTCTAATTTTTTTGCCCAAATATAGGAGAATTTTAATTTCCCTAATTGGCAAAACTGCGCTCAGGCCCGTCCAATTGATGCCAACAGTTAGGTATCCATCCGAATTTACAACGAAGGAAGCAAGAAGGAAAAAAGAAGTAAAGGAAATTCGAAATTAGAAAATTCTCGAATTTTTGACTGATGTGAAATTTGAGAAGGAAATTCGACATCAGAAGAAAAAGAAATTAATATGATAAACTTTAGTCCAACCATATTTTGCAAGAATAATATCCCGATATCTTAATTAGTGTCCACACAGGAGCGGATTGAACAAGTGACACACCCTTGTGTGCCACTTTGGCCACCTGGGCCACCGAGTATACATTTGATTACATTTTTTTTGACTACTAACTCGTGTTGTTGTTGTAGTTATAGTCTCGACTAATAATAATATCGTTGTAAACAATAATTTTATAAGGAAAATTTTCTCTCCTTTTTACATCTTAGTTCCAACACTGTTGGTGAGAAATACAGGGTGTTTCAAAATAAATTTTGGGATTTTAAGTCTTCGTAGTATTTATTACATTTTACGTACAATTATAAGCAATGCATCAAGTAAACGAGCACCTCAAACAGTCTTTGCTACAAGTGTTCAATGTGAGATTCATTCGTCACATGGCATACATCTAGTCGATAGGCGAGAAAGGCCTAATAAACTTTGCGGCATATGGCACAAAACACATTCAATTTAGGGGAGTCTCGTTTCAACTATACCATCTCCTGAGGATTTGCTGACGGCCAGATGCAAACATTATGAGTATTCACATTAGCTCTTAGGTGAAAGGTCGATTTATCACTGAAGACGACACGATCCAGAAAATCTTCATTCTTGTGCAGGAATATTTCACTTGCGAAATTGGCACATAAACCGTAGTCTGTAGGCTTTAGACCTGTAGCAACTGCAAACGATAAAGACGTAGTGGCAAGCGTCTCATTAATATTCTTCACACAGACGGTTGCACCGTACAGATTCAGTCTTTATTAAAACACAAAAAGCTTTCTGCTCTCTAGTCTCCATTTTTGCTACTTGCTCTTTCTAACCTCAGAAAGAAGAAACAATGCATATATATGGGTGGGTACAAAACTGTTTGAGTTGCTCTTTCATTTGATATAATATTTATAATTGTAAGTTAATTGTGATAGATACTACAAAGTTTCAAACCCTAATATTAATTTTGAAACACCCTGCATTACTTCAAATTTAGTCATCCTATATTCATGTCTTTTATATACATATCATCAGAGCCGGCCCTAGGCAATTTGTCGCCTCGTGGAATGGCATAATTTGCCGCCTCCCTTTTTCTCCAGAAAGAACAAATCTTAAAAGTCATGATTTTAAGTATGCTACTCCAGCATGAACAACAAGGGTGAGGGTAAGTGCAGTGGCACTCAGAAATGCTTAAATACTTACCAAAAATGCAATCCCGTTGTGTCTGTTTTTTTTTCTTTAAATATTAATATATTATGTTAGTGAAAGATAAAGCACACCTGCATAGAAAAGATGGTAATCCTTTTTATGGAATTCACTATCGAGCTTCAATCTCAATGTATCAATTTGCAATTCCAGTGCAACTAGCTCTTTTATCTTTATTTCTTGATTTTTCTTCTCATCTTCTAACATTAAAAAAAGCTTGTTTCTATCTTCAATGGTAAGGAACTTGTTTCTGACAAAAACAAGACTAGTTTCATATCAAAACTGTGATAACTTGCAAAATGGAACAGATATTCACTACTATTCGAGAATTGAATTCTTGCATTTGACAACAATCAAGTAATTTGTGCTCGGATTTATTCGACCATTTGCTTTAGCATTGTCCATGTGGCCTTAAACTAATGCAACCTAAACATAATTTATGAATGTAGTATTCAAATAGAAGGTCAGCTTAGTAAATGTAACTACCATCATCATGAAGTATGTTTCCAACAAGAAATATTTAATTTAAATAATATACTTATGACAGATTTTGTCGCATCATCCAAGCTTGTCGTTCCGCGCAAATGCACATGTTGCATATATGGTAGAGCCGGCTCTGCATATCATATATATCTAGTCAACAAATTATTTATATATGACATTTAGAAAAATACTATTAGGCAAATTAGTATTAGTTTTCATCTTTAGACAAGTTATTGGATTTTATACTGTTCGTGACATTATTTTCGTACTCATTAAAGGCCTGCTTTCACGAAAAAACAAAATTTCATACCTACTTTTATTTCTTAGTTGATATTGATGAAAATTGCTGAAACCCAAATTGTGGTATTCATGTAAATTGTAAAATATTTGTAGCGTATCAGTATCTAGCGTTTAATTTATGTTGCATTTTACGGTGATTACACCTACATAAAAACATTTCAACATTTCATATTTAAATAGACGTAAGATGCATTACAAATGACTATTTAAAAAAAACGAAATTTAGAAAAAACGAGAAGCAATGTTTTTTTGTTAAAAAAACGTACATTTCTGAAAAAATACGATCCGTTTTTTTTCTATTTACAACACTAATTATAAGTAGTCTGTTGAGAAAATGCATGATTTTCTGCTTTATTCTTTCTCTTTTCTTGTTAACTGACCTTTAGTCAAATGCATTTTAAAGGCATAACTACCTTTTTTATATCCACGGCTGGGCTCACAGTATCAAGAACATATTACCTCTTGTTATTATATATATTATTATAGAACATATTATCTCTGTAATATCACTGTGGGCGATTTCGTATTCTATTATCTCTAGGTATTTATCTCTTGTTTCTGACTTACATGTATAAGAAAACACATATATATGGATGACCAGGTGTTCTGTCTTCTTTTGGATTAATTCACATCAGATCTAGAAGCTTCATCCATTGCTGAGTAGAAAGAAATTCATAACATTAATTTGAAGGTATGATATCGACAAAGAAGAAAGAGAAAATCGCAGTGAAACAGTTGTTTTTAATATTTGCAAATACATCGCCACTTATTCGACTACAATTGCTTACTGTAGTGAAACATCATACATACCATATTGCCTCTTGGACCACTTTTTCCATTATTTCGTAAATAGCAGCAGCCTGATCTAGATGTTGAAATTTCAAGCATATATAAAAAGTGTTCTTTTCCGTGAACATTCACAATAATGGTGGATCTATCAACTTTTCTCACACCGATAAGAGTAGAAACAGCTTCATATCCCAGTGTAACATCTAATCATTGTAAGCTCCTAATTAAAGTTTCCTTACATTTCTTCTCGTCCATGTTCCCTGAATTCCTTCATTGGATATTGAGGTGAACTACGATTTCTAATTATGTTTCCAGTGTTCCAGTGTAAGATTTTGCTGCAACCATTAAAGGCCACTTTGGTTCATTTAGGTTGTATCTGTAAGGTGTATCTCACAAAACATTGTAGCGCAGCAAAACACACACGCAATATACATGTCCTGATCGCTGGTACGTTATCACGTGAATATTGTGTATCTTTCACAGTATTAATATAATCTGCAACTTCATTCATCTGCATCATCTTAATTTAGCAATGCTGAAAAGTGAATCTTAAAGTTTCATTCCCTTTTCTTTGTGTTTCTGTTTACTTTCTTTCAAATATCCGATTGATGCCATAAGTGAAAGCTCCTTGTTCTTTCATTGTCAATGCATTAATACAAATTGCTTATAATATTCGCGCTTCGTTTTGTTCATTTCATTCTCATGAACAAAATCGAATTATCGTTGTTCTATTTGGAAGCTTTTCCTGGGACAATTTACTTCGTGTCCGAATGCTTCTGTGAATATCACCACTCTTTGAAAGTGTGCATACTCAATGTTTCGTAGAAAACCAGAACCTCTTTCACTTCTAAAGATTAATTTTCTTTCAATTTCAAATTCACAAAACACTTATATTGTACAAACGAACAAGCCGTACTTGCTGATTTGAAGGTATTTTTGGCTAAAATACCTATTGAGATGTTGATATGTTTCTAATATCTCGCTAACCAACGCAATAAGCCTTACGGGAATTTGGTGGCTGCTGTTGTCAATGAAAATGATTACGAAGCTTTTACGCTCCACGTTACAAACTGTAAACTCACTAATAATAACACTAACTAATATAATAAACAACATAGTAGCATAAAAAAATTTGAAGTTTAGCATACCGGCTTTATCATTTGAAGAGACTGATACTAATAACGCGAGTAGTGTACTAATAAGTAGAGCTCAGTCGTGCACTTGAACTAAAGTATGACAAGAAGATATCGTTAGAAGCAAACTGACAAAATGTTAGTAATATGGAGTTCCAGTATGCATTTTGTATATAAAAGTAATTACACAAATAGAAGAAAAAAGTACACGTTATAAAACTTGAAAATTTATAGCCATTGAGATGTAGCAAAAGGTAATACTTTGATCGTTGAAACAATTTCAGCGGTTCGAAAGTGGAAAATCAATAGTATTAAAAGATCATATACAACTAAGGACAACCCTTATATATAGAAGATGAACTGCCACGTCTTCGCTAGGGAGTGCTAGATGTAAAAGACTGATGTGATCATACTCACCTATTAGCATACGTATTTCAACAAGAGTGTAATGATAAAAGTTCAAAATATTACCCCCTTTCCTACACCAAACCTCATCCCCATGCTTTCGATATTTACCTCCCCTATCATTGGTGAAAGTAAGGGAATCAATGAAATAGATAATGAAGAGCAGTGACTTTGACGATACTATTCCCACAAATTCATTTAAGATAAAGTAATGCATTAAATAAGTCCCTGTTTATTCCAGCCCCAGCTGACTGCACAGGAGGAAGAAAGTTATGAACAGACTCTTTCAGCCTTTCAGTCATCAAACTTCCCATCAACGTAATGAAATGGGAGAGATAGATAACGTAGTGAAATGCCTTAGGCATAGCCCTGTTAATTATCGGGCAACGCTAAGTGAAATAAAAAGCACCTTCGGCCTTAAACATTTCAAAATAATATCTAACATAAATAACAAACTGCAAGGGCGTTGGTGTCAGCGTCAATGTACTTTTAAGTAAAAAGATAAAAGGAATATGTTATAAAGAGCAAAGTCTTCATATATCTATCATTTCCCGAATACAACAGTGTAATATAAATTATAGAGAAAAACGCCAGGGGCGTTGTTCTTTTGGAATAAACATGAATCACATAAACTACAAGAATGAATGAAATAAACTCATACAAAGAGCAGCATTTTTGCTGTTTCCCCTGTTTAGAGTAGGGAGACGAGTAAAATAAGTACTTATAAAGAACGCTTTTGGTGCTGTGACCATCGATTTCTAAACAATCTCACAAAACGTGTACTCATTTTCTCCCTTAAAAGTCCTACAGATGACTTGAATATGTCACCAGTTATCTCAGTGACCCTAAATTAAATTTGGTCGATTTCAATCATTTATACGTGTACTCATTTTCTCCCTTAAAAGTCCTACAGATGTATTGAATACGTTTCGCTGAAAACACTATCATCTTATCGATTTCAAAAACTATGGATTCGGCACTAATTTAGGTTGCTTTCGGTTACGTTTACCAGTTCCCTGACCACTAGAGGTAGTAAGTGTTTTATTGTCGCGTTATCTTTCAATGTGTATCAACTTTCTTTTAATTATTTCAGATATTCTACAGTTTTCATATAAGGTACATATTACGTAAGTCATTTTTATGAAAATTAATAGATCCCCTTTTTACCATTTAGAACAAGAATTTTCGATAAGGCCGAAAATTTCCTTCTAATGAGGAGTCTTGTATCAAGTTTCATCGTTCTTCTTGAAGAGTCCTTCTTTGAAGAGTTCGTGAGATACTAAACTTTTAGCGTTCATCACGATCCCTCTTAAGATATGTGCTCTAGTAAATCTAATATCATATGATCCTTGGAGGAGTTATGGCTGATAATCGTAGCAAGTCTTTCTTCAATTGGCTCAGTGATTATGGCGTGATGTTACTAGACAAACTCACATTCACTTTTGTGTACAATGAGGAAGATCCATTTTCATCAAAATAGCTTTCGAAAACTGCACAGGGGTTTCATAGAGAACCTCAACTCTACACACCCGTGAATATCAGCCGCTCAGGTATTGTAACTTTCAAAATGCTGTTGAGAAACATATCTTTTCTAAATTGTTCGTCGTAGCTCCTTTCTACATTTCCTCCTTACTAGATCAGTATTGAAGCAAATGGTTTATAGTAGTTTAGGATACTTTTCGTGTTACAAATAAGAGTTATGCACAGTAGCTCCTTCAAGAAGACATACCATAAAAGAAATCGTTTAGAAAGAGGATGTCTTTGAATCTCACAAATCGTGTTCTGAAGCAAATCTAGGATACTTTAGCCTGTAAGAATTTATCACCACAGCTTGTTCAGATGAAAAAAAGTATTTCAAGCCTCATCAATAAATTGATCCTGTAAACTGGCCATAAGTTCAGAGATCATAAGCTAAGGTTATGGACTCACTGCTTACTATCCAAAATTTCTGGTAAGAATTAAGAAACCATGGGTTTACCTAAGTGACTGTAGAGAAGTTCGGCCATAGCCTACATATGTATTCATGAAAAGGGTGAAAGTAACTTTCTGTGTCAATACAAGGAAAGCTTCTTGAAAGAGTTTTCAGTCAACTTTTGTTTATTTATTGTTTGCTACAAAAGAATCTCAAGATTGTTCGTAAGTCGGGAACATACCACTATTAATGCTGGTTATTACCAGTAACTTTTATTTCACCCAGTTCACATAGAATTGATATTACCATAGTACGATAGCGTCACTTACTATATAAAACTTAAACTTGAGAAAGTTTTACGTCACGCTATTGAAGAATCATTGACATTCTATTAGATGTCATGTATGGAATTGACATTCTGTTGCATTAACTTCCCGTTAAAGGTCCAGATGCTAGTTCCATGGATTACTGTTCTTTTGAGGGGCCGCAGTGGCTCAGTGGCGCAGTGGTTCTGGTACATGGGGTCCCGGGTTCAAACCCTGCTCCTGGCGAATGAACTTTGTGGAGAACAAACATATTATGTGTGACTTTCCTCGGGGTTCTCCCGTTTCCTCCCACTTTTTCTTCATTCCACCATTTCATTCATTTCTCATCATCACTATCTCCTTTAGCCTAGCCGGCATAACGGTGGGACGAAAAACTCAAAGATTTTATTTCATTTGTTGTTCTTTTGGAATTCGCAATTAACAATGGACGGTAAACAAACTTTAGTAAATACCCTCTTATTACCACCAGTTTCTTGGAACTTGTAAGTCATTTTTCACATTAATTTCTCAATATATAAGCAGGGATAAAAAGTGAGACACGCGTAATATGTAGAATCTAACTTTTGATCTAGTAATTTCTAGTCATCGTAATTGATAATTTACATTAGGGGAAAAACATACATCCAAACATTCAAGGAAACAGTTGGTAGAGTTTATTAAGTTTTATTTGTTTTATTTCGTCTTTAAAATTCCCTCAAATATCGATATATCAAATCTAATCAAGATAACAACGAATGTTTGTGACTTCTGTGTAAATATGTAACTATAGTAATGAATAACTTTAGCGTAAAATACAAGAATGAGTTGAAACCTTGGTTTATCGTACTAAGATGTACACCTTGTCTCAAAAAGGTTGAGCGCATTCTTTATTGCTGTTTCGAGGCAAAAATTTTCTAAGTCCAACTTCGGGTATCTTCGGGAAAAAGTAAACCAGGTTCGAACCTCGAAGCCAACCTTTGCAATCGGGAAAAATCTTGCAGATGTGTTTTTCTTCTTTTAAATATAATAAGACTTGTTACCAATTATATGTAAAAAGCAACATTGATTGAAATACTTAATCATACAATATTTCGAAACTTTGTATTATGTCAGCACATGCTTGTTTGTCATTTTGCTCTCCATACTTAATGGAACATTTAGATACGTAAACGAATCTTTCCATATGTCAAAGAATAGTGAAAGCTAAGATATAGAACATTATTCTCTCCTGAGTACTAAAATAAAAGTTAAAGTAGAACAAAAACAGCATTTGCAGTGGATATGAATGTAATTATTATCTTAAATACCCCTATATACCGCTAGAACTATTTTTCGAAAAGCGCTTGTGTTAGCTCAGTGGTACAACGTTGGATTTCAAATCGTAAGGTATAGGGTTCGATTCTCGTGTGGGGCAATGCTTTTTTTATGAAATTCTATTTTCTGCAATGCATGAAAAATTATATAAAATAATTACATTAAAATACGTCAGTTGTATATATATAACATATAATCATTGCAGAACATAATGATTATTATGTTTAAAATATAACAGGTGTTCACAGTACGTTGGTATTCTATGATATATGTGAATGTTAAATACAAATTAAGAAAATAATAACATCGCAATAAATAAATTATGTAGTGTATTTATTTGCAGGTATTTGTCATATAGAGGTTACTTCTCAACATTCGTATTACAGCATGTCATTGATATTCTTCAAAAATTATCCGAGGCATAAAAAGAGGGTATAATCAGAGAATCCATAGTCGGAACGCTCGCAAGAAATTCATGAACCCCAAAGTCACGTGAGCAGACTGGAATTGTCCTTATGAAGCATGCCACAGCAGAAGTCTTTACATAGATTTTCAATTCAATACCTGAGATATGCTTTTGCAATGTGGAAGTGGTGATGCCTTTGGTCGCTCTCTCTCACTTTCTCGCTCGCTCACTCTGTATTTATATATATGAAAGTGGATGCATGTGTGTGTTTTGACATAATTCTGATATGTCTAGAGCAATTTTAACCATATTTCTTACAATCTGGAAAAGAATACTGTCGGGATACATATTAAAAATGCTAGAAAAGGATCGATATTAGTATCGAATCCATAGTTTCGTGGTAGCTTAGGTAAACAGTTCTACTTTCAATTCAAGTCCAATTAAGCTCCCATTAGCATCCAGGGTGGTTACATAGCGACAAAAAAATATTGAAATCAACCGATATTAGAGTTGAAGGGTAAGTTTTCAGTGCCGCATTTCCCATTAGTCCAACTAGGCCAGTGCCTAGAGGGCAACATATTTGAAGAGCGCAAAGTTTAAAATTTTAATTTTTTTCGTATGAAAAAGTTTTAAAAACCGAGAGCAAATATACTATTTCATGAGCAATCCTCTTTTACTATTCTAATATATTTAATGATAGCGTAAGAAATCTGAAAAAAATTCAGAACATATTTCCCATTTATTTTTTGTTACGTAGTTGTAACTGTAGCATCTAGTGAGTGGTATTTAACTGCAATAAATTCACTAATTAAGCATATTCGAATTAAGTTTTATTTGTAAGTTAGGGATCAAGGGGCGGAGAAATATGTAGTTATTGGGGGCGCCGAGAGCAAAAGTGCGTAGGCACGCCGAGCTTCTAAATGCAGCACTGTTCGCTAAATTAATTGGTAGAAATTTTAATGCGATTTAAGACCAAATTTAGTCCTTGCGGTGGCGGTATCCGTTTGCTGTCCTAGGAGGAATGAAAGAGGCTGACATCAAAATTATAAAAAAAGACCTACATTAGTGTCGAATCTATAATTTTGGGGGTCTCTTAGATAAAGAGTGGCACTTCAGATGCCATGTAAGTTAAGCCCTCATTAACATAATGAAGGAGTTTGTGAAATTTGCGACATGTAGAAATAATTGAAAATGACCAATGTTAGTATACAGTATAACCCATATCTTTCTTGGCCGCCAAGTTCATTGGGAGCAGTTCTGATGACCTTTAAGTTTAAGTTCAACTTCCAGTAGGAGTGAGATCCCCCAGCACATCTAATAAGGAGAGTTGAGTTGTTGAGTTGATTTTAGTTTAGTGTCCCGTTCAGCAGCGAGGCTATATGAGACATGGACCTACTGATAAAACGTGTAATCTGAACCACATGAGCTCCCGCCGGGAATCGAACCCGAGTCTCGTCTTTTAAATGAAACACGACATGTTAAAATCAAAGATGGAGTGGGTCAGTGGGTCGGTTGGTAAGTGGGTGAAATGGGTCAAGATTTGTGAGTGGGTCAGTGGATCGTGGGTCAAAAGGACGTGACCTACTGCGAAACACCACTCACCGTGACTCACACGGGCGCACCGGGTGGCCACCCTTTTAGTCCAAAAATATTTCGTCCAAAGAATATTTCGTCCAGAGACATTTAATCCAAAGACATTTGGTCCAAAAGACAATTCGTCCAAATGACATTTCGTCCAAAAGACAATTGGTCTAAAGGACATTTCGTCCAAAGGAGATTTGGTTCAAATTGCATTTCGTCCAAAATACAATTGGTCCAAAGGACATTTCGTCCAAAAGACAATTGGTCCAAAGGACATTTCGTCCAGGGATGTTTAGTTCAAAGCACATTTCGTCCAAAGAACATTTGGTCCGGTAACGCTTTGGGGTCAAGGGTTTTTTTTCTATTAGAAGAGTAAAAGTGATTCATATAACATTATGACGCAGTAGCTTCTTATTTCTAAAGGAAATTTGAAATAGAGATTTATTCCGCAATTTTCATTTCGATAGAACAAATAATGCTGAAATATTCAGAAAAACGTAAACGCCTGAAAACAATATGGCCGAACAACAGGAGTGAGGGAAAGGTTGCAGTCTGAAGTATGTTGCTGTAATAACTGCTAACATGACATCTAAAATTTTCATGTTGTGAATGAAATAGTTCTAAAATAAGTACCGGTAACTAAAATTAATGGAGTTTAAATTTGAGTAAGCTAAATATTAGTTATTCAAACCCTTGTGTTAGAAAAGTGAAAAATTATGTGTCAAGTATCTTTGAAGAAATACTGAGAATAGAAAAATACACATGTGTGAAATATATTCTTACACGAAAGACCTTACTTTACATAGGGTCTCTAAAATGTCTACCCACAATTTCATTTGCTTTGGTCCACTACTTCCTGCGCTATTACGGTAATATTTAGTTTTTTTGCGGAGGAGGCCTCTGCCCCAACAGTGTTTTCCGCACAAATTAAAACACGTTTCGTTTATTGTTTTGCGAATTGTCCCTATACGAGGTTTCGTTGCAATTCTCCATACTCTTTAAGAACCTCTGACGTATAATTATTTGCACTTTTGACATTTCGTAATCAACAGTTTAAAAGGTCCGTGATATACGCAACCGCTTTTTTTTTTTTTTTTTTTTTTTTTTTTTTTTTTTTTTTTTTAAGGAAAATACGAAACCCAATTACCTTAATTTACGTCTACAATATCTGTTCACAGTTCCATTCAACTCTGTACACTTCTTCTTGCCTTTTAGGCCTCAAATTTCAAAATTTTGGGTGGGGGATTTTGTCCTTAAAACCGTTTTTCCTCAGAAAATAAACTCGCATTTGTTTATTTTTTGCGTAATATCGTTCCAATGTGTCGTTCCAATTCTTCATGTCCTTTAAGCACTTCTGACATACTGTTATTCGCACATTTGATATTTCACGATCGAAGTTTTGTAGGGGTCTGTGTCCCACCCAAACCTTTTTCTTTTTTCAGGAAAATACGAAACCAGTATTCCCTTATTTTATGTCTACAATATCTCTGCACAATTTCATTTACTTTGGTTCATTTCTTGTGACCTTTCGGGCCTCAAGTTTCAAACTTTTGGATGGGGACTTTTGCCCCCTAAAACCGTTCTTCCACAGAAAATAAAAAAAACTTTTTTTTGCGTATTTTCCCTACTCAAAGTTTCGTTGCAATTCTTCATGTTCTTTACACACATCTGACATACAATTATAAGTACTTTTCATATTTCGTGATCAAAGGTTTGGAGGGGTCTGTGCCCCACGTAACCATTTTTTCCAGGAAAATACGAAACACGTATTCCCTCATTTTATGTCTGTAATATCTGTGCACAATTTCGTTCACTTCGGTCCACTTCTTCTTGCCTTTCGGGCGTCAACTTTCAAAATTTTGAGTAGGGGTTTCCCCCCCCCTAAAACCATTTTTCCGCAGAGAAACACGTGTTCGTTTATTTTATGTGTAGTATCTACCTGCCTATTTTTTTCAAAATTGGAGTGTTACACTTGGGAGGTATTACTTGTGAGTCATAATGTTATATGCATCACTTTTACTCTTCTAATAGAAGCAAACCCTTGACCCCGAAGCGTTACCGGACTAAATGTTCTTTGGACGAAATGTGCTTTGAACTAAACATCCCTGGACGAAATGTCCCTTGGATCAATTGTCTTTTGGACGAAATGTCCTTTGGACTAAATGTCTTTTGGACGAAATGTCCTTTGGACCAAATATATTTTGGACCAATTGTGTTTTGGACGAAATGTCCTTTGGACCAATTGTCTTTTGGACCAATTGTGTTTTGGACGAAATGTCCTTTGGACCGATTACCTTTTGGACGAAATGTTCTTTGGACGAAATGTCTTTAGGGCGAAATGTTCTTTGAACCAATTGTGTTTTGGACGAAATGTCCTTTGGACCAAATGTCTTTTGGACCAAATGTCCTTTGGATCAATTGTCTTTTGGACGAAATGTCTTTTGGACCAACTGTCTTTTGGACAAAATGTTCTTTGGACAAATTGACCTTTGGACCAAATGTCCCTGGATCAAATGTGTTTGGACTAAATGTCTCTGGACGAAAATCCTTTGGACGAAATATCTTTGGACGAAACGACCCCCAACTACCCACCGCCCCATTCTGTTCAGCATTGTAGACAGCATCTTCTGAACACTTGTGAGCTTGTCTACATTTTACTTTCAAGATCTCCATTTTCTTCTTTTTTCATTTGTTTCTAATGAAAAAAGCTCAGGCATTTTTGGATTTTGATATTTGCAATTGTAAGAGTGGCAATAGCAAGAGGAGTTCAATTTTGAGATACAGCTTGTGAGTTTTAAGAGGAGCTAACTGCTGGAAAAAAAATTGAATCACCTGTAATATATGAATTATTATACCTAGTATAAAAAACTGAAAGTAACTATGTCTGCATGATTATCACGGTCAAGTTGCAAAGTCAAATGAAATTACATTTGGTATATAATCAGGACCCAATCCCAACTGGGAAGTTATCATACGCGTATCACTTTCATTATAACACATATACTTAGTAGGGAGTAGGTGTCCGAATTTTTGCGAGAAACTGAGTATCTTACAAGCCGTTCAACTTAAAGAGCTGAAATTAACTCTTTAATAAAAATAAACAGAACGTGTCCTGGCATTTTTAAAAATGTGTTTTATGAGCGAAGGGGGGGATTTTCTATATATTGGAAATTGGTAGTGGGTTGATTTGTTGTAAAAATTATCGAAAACGATTGATATTAGTTGAGGAACTAATTGAGGAATGAAAACTGCAGTCCTTTGCATTTTATACCCACTGCTTTCTATTATAATAATTGCTGAAGCTGGTGTTTAATATATGGATCGTTCAGAGCATAAGGCAATCAAACCATAAAGTTGTGAGAAAAATTGACATAACATTTGTATTCCAAGCCTAATTTCATGGGCATTTTAAATTAGTACGGCATGCTTAATTATATGGAAAACTAGTTTTTCTTTCTTTTTTTCTTACGTTGGTCTATTTTATCTTGATTTGATACTTTAAAATTTCATTCTGTTTTCTACTGAAATGTATATGTAAGCCAAGAAAGAAATAATTCTATATGATAAATTTAAATTCATCTTAATTTGAAAGATGAGAAACACTTTACCATTGTATATCGTAAAGGTCAGATTCACCGGTATTGTAACAGAGCGGTGCTTGAGCGATTGACGGTAGGAATTCAAACTCCGATAAGTGAAAATTTCACAGTCTTGTTTTATTTCAAGTGTAACCTCTTTAGTCAATGGGGAGAAGGACGTGGATCATGGGTCAGAGTTGATTACGTTGGTGGGTCGGAGTTGGTCACAATGGTTCAGAGTGGTTCATAGTTGGTGGTGGGTCCATTCTGTATTCTACCATTAATTTCATAATTCGAAATCATCCTGTCCTTTAGCTTAAAGACACAATCGTGCAACATAGAATTTAATATTAGTGATGTAATAAGCCCATAATGGGTCGCTTCTTGTTTTACCTTGGTGCATTATACTTTTGCAATGGTAAGACAAGTTTTTACCTCTTCTGGGTAGTTTCACAGTTTCACATTTGTAGAGGTGGTCACGGAGTTTTCAATGAAGGATTTATTACCATCTTGAACGCTCGCTATTTTGCACAAGTTAGCATAAAGACTCGAGACTCCTACCATTTAAAAAAAAAAATTAGTAATACTCTTAAATGACATACTACTTGAGTCCCCTTGCCATTTTCAAATTTTGAGTTGCACCCCTCCTGAGACCCTCCGGGGAACCTTGGGGCAAATCTTTTTCCTCGACACGGGGTACCTTTCAAATTATAAAATACATGTTTTCCGGTGTTGACATCTGTTTCATCGTTTCAGACTTTTATTACTGTCAACGGGCTTCATGGATACCATGCTTCTTTATTCTCTTAATTTGCAGATACAAGCACCCATGCCGTAAGCGTCAGTGGACCACCGATGCGCAACTGGCGGCCTTTTCGCCAAAAGTTGGATCCCGCAGCTAAGATCCGTGGTGGCCCCACTTCGGTTTTAAAAATTATACCACCAGCGGCAGAGACTCGATGAAACGCCAACTAACCACAAAATTCCTCCCCCAAAATATGTTAAATCGCCCATATGCTTGATTTGTTTATATTCAGGTGAGTGCAAAAAACACTAGGGAAAAAAGCAAGTATCCCAAGGTGGGCGCGAACCTTCAACCTTAAGTTTACTTGCCGCAATTCTTCTGACTTCGCCACGGAAACGATGAAGATAATCTCGCTTGTAGAAGAATAAATTGTTGAGGTCTTAATTTAGCCAATCAAACAAATCCCTCTATCTTGAGTTCTGTGAGATGGTACTGTGAACCGTTTCGAGATTTATTGCTTTCTCGTGGGGTACTATCTATGTGCAAAATTTGAGAAAATCGCCGACGCGCACCTTCGGAAACTCTCCTCTTGAGTGCAATGTTGACCAGAGATGGTGTGGGTCAATGAAGCCTTGATCCACAACATACTGACCCAGCACACATCGTGACCCACAATGACTCAACACCCAACGTGATCCATTCACCCACCATGACCCACTCTGAACAAACCACCAACTATAAAAAACTCTGAACCATTGTGACGAACTCCGACCCACTAAAATGCATCGTCATTAAATTTAATGCATTATCCACAGCATCCTCTTTACTGACTTAAGAGGTTATATTTGTACTAAACCAATTTTTTCCAGTAGTTAGCTCCTTTAAAAACTCATAGCTTGCATCTCTAAAGCCAAGTAGTAAATCCTATTGCCATTGTTACAACTGGAAATATCAAAATCCGAAAGAGCCTGAACTTCTTTCTTCATTATAACCAAATGAAAAAAAGAAGAAAAGTAGAGATCTTGAAAGCCACCAACCACCAACTCATACCAACTCATACCAACCCGTAGACAAACTTGCCAGTGTTCAGAAAATTCTATCTAGAAGGCACTGAGCAGAATGGGTTGGTGGGTCAATGGGTTAGTGTGAGTCACAGTGATGGTGTTTCGCAGTGGGTCACACCTTGTTGATCTATGATCCACTGACCCACTCACAAATCTTGACCCATTTGACCCACCGACCAACTCAATCTCTGATTTTACATTTAGTATATCATTTAAAAGACGAAACATACATCTACACATGTTTTTCTCGATTGCGAATAGCCTTGATAAAAATATACGAGTTGAGATGGTAATTTCTTCTTAAGATGAGAAATTGATATGATTAAAGAGCCCATCTTCAAGTGGTTACAAACTACATTCCAAAGTTATTAGAAACGCTTTCGCGACCCCAGAAAACTATTACTTCGACAAATATTTAAGTAAGTTTTTACATTTTATTAATCATATCTCCAAGCCCCTCATCCTGTGAAGATGGGGATGGCTTTGGATATAACGCCATTGAGTGCCTCACTACTCATCTCAACGACCCAGAAAACAATGGATAACACTCTACAATCAGTCATTTTACACTAATTTTACATGTCACTCCTCCCAACTTCCATCCCTTGAGGTATCTGAATTCCACAATATTTTTTTTTCTTAGATTGAAAGTAGTATGTCTCCCATGTTAGGTAAAAGTTGCTCCAGACATTCCGGAGTTTCGCTGGAATATACACGTATACATACATCAAAACATTTGGAGCTGTGTGAGCAATGCTTTCGATGTTGCTCCTGTAAATTCAAAATCCAGGTGGCATAGTCGCTCATACCAAAACCTGGCATTCAATAACATTGTGTTTTAATAGTGTCACGAACTCAAACTATGGATTTGACACTAGAGACATTTTATTTTTCATCCTTTATCGTCCGCCATAATAATGGGTGTTGAATCGATTGAATTGCTTTTGAGTTTAACGTCCCGTCAGCAGTGAGGCTATATAAGACGTAGACCTACTAATTAACGTAGAATCCGAACTACATGAGCTCTCGCTGGGGGCCGAATCTGGGTCTCCCACACCGAAAGCGTGTGCGCTATACGCTTAACCACAAAGGAGCTTTACGATGAGAGTTAAATTTGGACTGTAAGTTGCTTTCGGAGTTGTAATTATTAATTTCTGCAACAACGAGAACTATGGATTCGACACTAATATCGATCGCTTTTACTTATATATATATATATATATATATATATATATATATATATATATATATATATATATATATAAGAGGCGGAGAGAAAGGGACCACATCCATATACAAAAGTCTTGCAGATTATTGAACTGAAATCCTTTGGAAAGAAATCCTATCCTGCCTTCTTTCTTCAGTATAAATAAGTCTCTTAGACATGACTTCATGTTCGTAAATTTCCTGTTTACATGGTTTGGGGATCGGGAGTTTTGTGTCTGTAACGAAGATTGGAGTTTGTATAATAATTTCTGTTTATAACGGAATAGTCTCTTTACCTTTCAGAAAGCGTAAATCACTTGCTGTAAAGAGAAAATTCAGAAGTAACTTCCGATGACAAATAGCTGCAAATAAATACACTACATAATTTATTCATTGCGATGATATTATTTTCTTAATTTGTATTTAACATTCACATATATCATAGAATACCAACGTACTGTGAACACCTCTTATATTTTAAACATAATAATCACTATGTTCTGCAATGATTATATGTTATATATATACAACTGACGTATTTTAATGTAATTATTTTATATAATTTTTCATGCATTGCAGAAAATAGAATTTCATAAAAAGAAGCATTGGCCCACATGGGAATCAAACCCTCAGCATTACGATTTATAATCCATCGGTGTACCACTGAGCTAACACAAGCGCTTTTCGAAAAATAGTTCTAGCGGTATGTAGCTGTATTTAAGATAATAATTACATTCATATCCACTGCAAACTCTGTTTTTGTTCTACTTTAACTTTTATTTTAGTACTCAGGAGAGAATAATGTTCTATATCTTAGCTTTCACTATTCTTTGACATATGGAAAGATTCGTTTACGTATCTAAATGTTCCATTAAGTATGGAGAGCAAAATGACAAACAAGCATGTGCTGACATAATACGAAGTTTCGAAATATTGTATGATCAAGTATTTCAATCAATGTTGCTTTTTACATATAATTGGTAACAAGTCTTATTATATTTAAAAGAAGAAAAACACATCTGCAAGATTTTTCCCGATTGCAAAGGTTGGCTTCGAGGTTCGAACCTGGTTTACTTTTTCCCGAAGATACCCGAAGTTTGACTTAGAAAATTTTTGCCTCGAAACAGCAATAAAGAATGCGCTCAACCTTTCTGAGACAAGGTGTACCTAGTTTGCTATGCAGACAAGTAGTCAAAATGAACAAATAGGGTTATGGAAAAATTGACGGCAAGAGAATATGGAAAGAAATCGAAGTAGAAGCTCCCAGAATGGATTATATCTACCTAATATGAGCCTTCTTGTAAAGTAGTAAAATCTTATAATCTTAGAAGTGGTGGTGAGCGCATTATCACTTAATCACCTTTCTCAGCATTGTAGTAAATAAATGGTCAAAGATCCCGAGTGTGAGGTAAACGTGAAGATAACAAATAAATATCGAAATCCCAAAACGACTGTGTTATAGAAATACATTTCTTAGATATTTTGGAGGATGGATTTTCAATCCAAATAGTGGCAAGGACTAATACTATAGAATTTCGGTACTATCTACCTGAAAATGATCATAGTATATGATGTCAAAAGTATAAAGACCAGGTACATGGCATTACAATACCCTCGCCACATTGTGGCTATATTAACAACGATAGAATATACTGGCGTAAGACCTCCAGACCATGTAAGACCGCTTGTATAGTAATGCCTGGTGTGCTCAAACATGCCTGTTACGTCCAAGATCGTCTCCCAAACTACAGTAACATTTGGTCGAAATTCCCATACGATATATATTTGATAAACGAGAAAGTTAATGTTCCTTCACATAAATAGGTGGTGATTACCCAAGACGAAACGTGGTGATTATCCAAGACGCAATAACACTACCGCCAATCCCAGTTTCTGGAATTACGGGATTGAGAATTTTCCTAACATTTACCTCAAAAAGGGCAAGTCGGCCGCCGTCCTGTTGATAACGTAGTTATTAATTACAAATAGTATATATTCTGTAAAATCTCCAGTAACAGGTTATGAAAATATAAGATGTACTGTTATTAGTATAGTAGTACGGAAAGAACTCATTCTATATACTTCATCTTTCCAGGAGGACACTTCTGTTACGTCATACCATAGGCAGCCTGAAACCGCATTTCTGTAGTATTATCCTCTTGCACTTTTCGCCTCGATATCATTTACAGCAATATTATAAATGTTCATATTATGCCACTTAAAACTGCCTTACATTTTGAGTAAATTTATATTCACATAAAGCGTACCAGCTTCCTAAATAATCGTAGACCTGGATGCAATAGTAGTCTAACGAACCAAAATTTTTCAGATTTTAGTAGATTTTTAACATCAAAGTATCCTTCTATTTTACTCACAAGTAGTTATTTTAGTTTTTAAACCCATAGGACAGTAGAGAGGGTTAAAATTCTATTGAAAATAGAAATACAATTTTTCTTGTGTGCATTAAAGGCATATCTTCAGATGAGCATTGTACTTTTATGGCCAAGCAAGACATCGTCATCCAATAACCAAATGTTAATGTGCTCTGATCGTGTGAATCAAACAAGTAATGGATAAATCGTAAATAGTTTTGCCTGCTATTTGTCTCCTATTTGCCTTCTATTTAGACACTTATGTCCCTTTATAGAAAGCAAAAAAGAAAGTCCTGGCTGACTGACTGGATAATAATTAAGTCAAATTGCTTAATCAATGCAATCAATGCAATGTAAACTTGAAATGTAGACTTTATTGTATTCGCAAAGTAAGTTAGCAGTATGTGTGTAAATCTCGGTATACATTAAGATTTTTTTAAAAGTAATATTTAGTGTTTGAGCTTACCATTCATAGTAACTGAACTAATGCCTCAGCTTTATTCGAGACAAGAAAGGAACAACATTATTTGGGATAGGACAATAACGTCCCATAATGTATGATCAAATGTAGTACAGGATTTCGAGTCCAGACGAATTCTATATGAAAGAAGAAAATGGAGGATTAAACAATATTGCTCACAATAACATGTGTGGCATTCTCTAATTTAAAGAAAATATTTAAGCTGCTTTCAATATCATATAATAAAAGTGGTAAGGACTTTGTACCCATTATCCACCATAGCAAGTCTAGTATTTTTCATTGGTTGCACTGAAGTACAGTGTCGTTTTCAGCACCGAGGTTAAATGATTAGTGGATCTACAGTTTTAGGTGGAATCTGAAACACTATGTTGCGTTCTAAATTTAAGTCTCTCATAGGGAACCAAACCAGCAACTTCTAAACCAAAGGATCACGCACTAGCCACTACAATAGCGATCTGTAATGTGAAAATGATCTATAGACTGGCTTCTGAATTGTGAGAATTAAGTATCGAACCAACAGATGATGAATAACAGATTTGGTTATGGAAGTCTGACTCAGATAAGACACTCCAAGATGTTCAGTAGAAGAGAGTTCAAGCTACGTATACCCAACGTGTCTAGTCACTACTGTAGAAGTTAGAATCTATATAGAAAATACTATTTCATCTGAGCTTTACATTAATAAGTTATACGGTATTTACAGCACTATGGGGCAGTCCTAATTTCTGTATAAGGCGGAGGAGGATAAGTATGAGTATTCCGTTTCGAGATGTCTTGGAGTACTATAACACAAATACTTTACTTAATTCACTCATTTAATGTAAATGCTTTAATAAAACTTTGAGAACATAGTCCTATCATGCCCCTTACAGGATCACCTTAATACTACGTATGTTAACCTGTATTGTTTTCGGAAATTGGTTTCCTCCTTTGTCAAAATATGTGTTCTTTTACATTGTATTAAATTATCTTTGGTTGTTTCTAATGTTGTATTTCTAAGGTGACATCATTTAATAATTAATTGTTACTAGACAAATAAATCCTCTTATAAGATTATAGTGCATCATAAATTATGAGAGATTCAAAATACTACCTGCCGAATATGTGTTCTGTACAATTATTTATGTTATTATAGAGAACGGAAAATTTTGAACCTTTATTTCTCTCTTAGAAATTTTCTTGTTAGACAGCTATTACTTCCAGAGCCTCAATTCATAATGATATTCCATAGTTCAATTACTCATCCAATAGTCACGTCTTTTTATGATATTATTAGAAGTTCGGTATGGCGTAATGAATGCTGTTGCAATTTACATTCTAGAAGTGTTTGTATTAGAGATGGAGCACGATACTGGTGTACATTTCTCCATATTTTTGAAACTAAGAAATGCTTATGTGCAGGAGTTTGCTTGATTAATAGTTCGAAAAACATATTTTTCTACATTATAGTTAAATAGATTTACACAAATGACTCAAATATTCTGTGCATTATTCAAACTTTGCATGAAGACTTACATGGAAACAAATTTTGTATACTTGGGCCTTCTGGGTTTAATATTGTTTTGACTAAGAATATTTTACTGTATAGAATATACCAGCGACGTCAAAAGGTTTTGAAACCAATTGTGACTTCGTTTGAAGTACTATGTATATATTAAATTGTGTGTTCCTTACTTTCTAATACGGCAAACATATTATAAAACTTATTATAATTTATGCATTATTTTGCAGGCAGCTTCAAATCATGCAAAATTAAGGATATATCCTGCATTCAACATTTAACTGGTGAGAATTATCGTATATATTATAGCTTTAATATTTGCATTACAAATACAATATCAAATTCAACTTCTTTATGCCAAAAGACATTATATACAGTATATTTGAAAATTTTTAAAGCTTGACTTATCCACATTCAAAATATGAGTACAATATTATAACACTTCCCAAACAGGTTAAAAATGAAAAAAATTGTTGATTTTCATTTATAACTAATTTTTTCACGACGAAAGATTATGGAGAAACGATTGATACAAATAGGTTTATTGACTGTAAGAAAACATTCTTATATTCAAGTAAGGTCTTGAAAGTATAACATTTTATTTTAATAGGGCACAACTGTAGTTGCTATATTAAGTTCGTTTGAAAAATGTTTAGGAAAGTATTTCAAATGCTTGTAGAATTATCAATTTCTAACTGTATAAATCAACATTGAATAAAGACATGTAACCATTTGTTTTCTCTTGAAAAGGAAGTTGATTCAATTGTTTTGTTATAAAACAAACTGCAATACGAGGGCTGTCTAAAAAGTATCCGACCTTTGGCCAGAAAAATAGTTGCGAATACCTGACAGATTTGGGACCCTAATCCTCTTCAAAGTAGGCCCCTTGTGCTTCCACACACTTAGCCCACCGATCCTTCCACTGCTGGAAACACCGCTGGAAGTCTTCTTTTGGAATGTTGTTCAGCTCCGTCGTCGTGTTCCGCATTATGTCTTCTCTACTCTCAAAACGGGATCCCTTCAGAGGCGTCTTCAATTTTGGAAACAACCAGAAGTCACAAGGAGCCAGGTCTGGAGAGTAGGGAGGTTGGCGAACGGTTGTAATTCCATGTTTGGCTAAGAACGTGTGGATCAATTGGGATGAATGTGCTGGGGCGTTGTCATGATGGACGTGCCAGTTCTTCGCTGTCCACATGTCTGGTCTTTTGCGCCGGACTGCGTCATGGAGTCGCCTGAGAACATCTTGATAGTACTCCTTTGTCACTGTTTGTCCTTCCGGTGCGTACTCGTGATGCACAATTCCACGGGCATCGAAGAAAACAGTCAGCAACACCTTGATTTTGCTTTGCACCTGCCGCGCTTTCTTCGGCCTTGGAGAATCGGGATGCTTCCATTGAGACAATTGTTGTTTTGTTTCTGGGTCGTACCCGTACACCCATGACTCATCTCCAGTTATCACGGAATTCAGATACCCAGGATCAGTGTTGGTGGTGTTCAGAAGGTCCTGTGCAACGTCAAAACGGGTGTCTTTTTGTTCCTGAGACAACAACTTGAGTACAAATTTAGCAGCCACTCGTTTCATGTTCAAATCGTCACGCAAAATTGCATGTGCAGAATCTTTACTCACTCCAACATCTTCTGCAATCTCCCGCTCTGTCAAACGGCGATCTGCCATCACCAAATTTCGCACCCGCTCAACAACAGCTGCATTCCGATCAGTTTGGGGCCTGCCGCTACGCTGCTCACTCTCGACTGATGTGCGGCCATCTTTGAATCGGTTGAACCATTGTTTGTGTTACACCCATCGCATCTTCTCCAAACACCTGCTGAATCTTACGAATTGTTTGGCTTTGAGAATCACCCAGCCTTTGACAGAATTTGATGCAGTATCTTTGCTCAATTCGTTCAGTCATCTTGCGAGAAACACTAAATCCGACGAACACTACCAACAGCACCTCACTTCGCGACCACCAGCTCACGACTGGCACACGCGAACGCGGTGAAAAAATTCAAGCATGCGCATTAAGGTTCCTCCTTCCACCGTGCATGGTGGCGCCGCCTGAGAATCACTACTTTGCGTGGAAAAAATTAAGGTCGGATACTTTTTAGACAGGCCTCGTATGATGGGATTACAGTACGTGTTAGTACGTGTACATGAAATAAAACAAATTAAAGGGAAAATAATGAAAAAGGGGGTTCCTATAATCTCCCTTGCTAATTAGGTAATCATTGCGTCATCGTTAAGTTTGGGTGACGTAAAATTCAACAATAACGAATAGTCTCGTTCCAATGCTAGAGAACAGAATTTTCCTTTCTCTGTAGAAGGAACCTAACAGATTATAAACATATTCCAAGATTAAGGTGTATGTTATTATTCAGACTTTTATTAACTTACTTTCAGAAATTACCAAAAGCGAGACGTTCACTTGTTTACCTGGTTGCGATGAAGACAACTTTGTATCTGTGCACTTTGGTGCAGCTCAGTAAGTATTGTCGTAGCATCATTAAATAATTATGCGTATTTCTATATTAGTGACTGTAGGAATGGAGAAAAAGATCTAAATATTATCTAACAATCACATCAAAGTTCATTTGTAACTTAAATGATACTTGTAAAGTTGAGAAATTACTCGCTTTGTATACATTAGCTTCATATGAGAGAGATTTATTAAAAGTACAAAAGTCAGTATTTCCTTTCCATCTTGACAGATATATGGACTTCATTTATGATGCTATTCCGAAGCACTCTTGGGGGTAAATGGTTGCGTATTCACCTATGGCTAGGTAAATTCGTGTTCAATCCCCATTGGAGCTCCGGGCCCTACACATTGATATAAATCAAGTTTCATATAGCCCCATTGATGAAAGACATGCTAAAATACAATGTAGCTTACTAGCTAATTAAAAACATTCAGCACTTTTGGTTTTATTACGCGACAACTTATCTCAATCACAAAAAGGTTAGAACATTACTTCGA
This sequence comes from Thermobia domestica, assembly GCF_964235325.1. Taxonomy (NCBI): domain Eukaryota; kingdom Metazoa; phylum Arthropoda; class Insecta; order Zygentoma; family Lepismatidae; genus Thermobia; species Thermobia domestica. Next base: position 307,617,521 of record NC_137455.1, read on the forward strand.
ACTCTTTTGCGGCTGAAATATATTTGTTTATACTATTATGCATTTCACTTGCATATTGATGGATAATGGTATAGTTGTGCGGAATAGAAGAACGTTTGATATTCCTACCTTGACTTAACGATGGGATCTAGTGAACGCAACGATTAATGAAAATATTCAGTAAATTAATTTACAATGATAATTCACTTGTCTTTTAATATTTCACTTGTCTTTACCAGACTAAGGTTAGGTTTTGTTGTATGAGAAAAACGATTTTAAGATGTAATGCCCCTTCTATTGAGTTTTAGTAATGCACTAGTGTAGTAATGCACTCTCATTTGAGTGCTAATGTAACAAACTGTTTTCCCATGTACATTAGTTTCAATTTCTTACTGTGCAGTCTTCTAAATAAGTATATGAAACCGTAATGCTACAAGGGATTATGAATGCCGCCTAATAAAAACTAGCAGAGTCATGTTGTATAACTTTACTCTGTAGCAATCAACGTTAAAATTAAAAATAGTTGACTTCAACTACTTTCTGTGGATATATCACATCCCGATACACCCCACTCACCCGATACATCGTAGTTTTTTGACAGTGATTCATCATATAGTTTTTGAGATTGTGTATACCGAGGGTTCTGTTAGTATGTCAAACTGTTAAATAATTTTCAAATCAAGCATCTATAATTCACAAAAACCGTAATATTACAGTTACTGTCATAATACTGACCTTCAATTAATTTTTACGTATGTAATATGTGACACTCATGAGGAAAGGAAGATTAAAAATATTTATCTAGAAAGGCATGAATAAATTTCCTGCATATAAAACAGATAATATTATCGTTAATTTGGCACATGTTTAATTAGGAAAATTTTTCGAATTTATGGATTTTCGAAAGACTCATTCTGTATGTTGTAGCGTTCCCATCCGCCGTCGAAGTCAGGAAACCCGCCGAGCGTCCAACACACGTGGATTAGCAAAAGGTCGCACGATATGTTGACCAATCAGCAGCTCCCCCAACCAACTACAGAGGGAACTACACGAGCCGATGTCCTTCCATGGTATCCAAAGCAAAAGCAGGCATTAAGTGATAATTCAGCATTCAACATTATATCAGAAAAACCAAAAATATAAAACACTTATATCTAATAAATAACCAAAGACTCAGATCAACTTAACAAAGGTTTATTAACAATTTAAATTACAGGGTGATATCTGATCGCTCAGATATCTAAAAACAACAATAAATTTACCGTCGAAGTATTGTATCATAGATTCTATTCATCAGCTTCAAATTAACTGCGTTCAATGTCAATTCAAGTCAAATGCAAGTCAAAAAAATTTAACTCTTCAATATTACAAATATATCCAAATATCAATGTATTTACTAAATTTAATTTCAATTAAGGAGAGAGATCGAGATTCTAAATGCCTCAGTAGTTTCAATATATATATCATTCGAATTATTAAGTACTTCGCAAAAGTCCAAGCTCTGGGGAGGATGAATACTAATGCAATCTCAACAATAATACTTCTTATATATTTAAATTTTAAAGCAAGGGTGGTCATTAGTAAATTTCAACATCGAACCCCGAAATGTCTTATCTCGTTCAAAAATCTTTCCAATTAAATTTCTGACTAATCAATAAATTAATCTAACTTAATCACACTATAAGAAATAATTCAGTAATAGAAATATAATGGAGCAAAAATAACACTACCACAAATACGAAAAGTAATATCAGCTTATAGCCAAAAATGATAAATGCTGAATTATCAAAATCTCGGAAAATGAAAACGTATAGGCGACGAATTGAACAACAATAAACCACAAATAACCACAATGGATGCAAATTAACAACCCACACAACATAAAACACACACAACGGACCAACCAAAGAATATAATAAAAGGTTTAACACTCACCTTCACAGTTCCTTTGGATTCATATTTACCTCCTTATGCAATTGAACCTGTGTCTGCATTTCGTCTCTCAAGTGATAACGAGGAATAGAGAATAATTTAATTGTTGTTGCATATACAAGACAGGAAATATTAAGATTCCGACTATTCTTAGTCAATTTCTGCGAAAACACAGGTTTTCAATCGACATTCAAATTGTCGCACTTCGCAACCCTCCCTTGTAATAATTACAATTGAGCGGCAAATACTTAATATTCCAAAGAATACCTTATTAAGCCCAATGAAGATATTTCCACAATTAATATTCCTCTTACTGATCGATCGGCCAAGATTTAGGCTAGTGTCTTCCCACATTTGCATTCCACTTCTTCTAGAACGTCAATGTATGTCCAGCAAATGTCAAAGTTATAGCAATGATACTTTCCGGGGATGATGGCAATTAACCTTATTAAGGCAAAATAAAAGTTTAACTGCTGAGCGTACTTACGCCTCCCACATCCCCATTTCACTAACCAAAAATGAATCCACCGTTTCTCATTGAGAACTAGCATAAAGCAAGTTGGATTCAATAAATATCTCTATGGAATGCTTAGTGAAACTAAAACAAGATCTTTCAGCCTATTCACACGCAAATCTCCTACGTTCCCATTCCACAAAAATTGAGAACAGAGAAACGATTTCAATGGGCACTTCCTCGGACAAGGCAACTCGCCGTTTGACAAGACTTAGTCAAATACACTTCTTTTACTTTATTTTCTTTACACTCACCCCGAATACGGCAAAAGCGAGGAACAAAAATGACGAGTGGAAAGAAATAAAACTTCACTCGACTTGAAAAACAGTTGGGCACAAGGAGCTTTAAACTACGTTCACAAATAATCCTCTTCATTCACTTCTTTTGCTGCACTTCTTTTTTGAAAATTTGGTAAATTCAATACACGGCAACAATTCACTATTCTCATTCCTTATTATTACACACACAAGGAAGAAATCCAATAAGGACTTTAGGTAGAATCAAACGATGTAATAAGTGTCCTATTAATAGTATTCCGTTTCAACCATAACGAACATTAACAGAACAGACGTACTCTCCCTTCTGAACAACGAAAACCAAAGGCACCTGCATGCCCAAGACACCAATACCAAGACATCTACACGTCTTCAACACAACATAGCTAGTACGCCGTCCCTACGGACGATCGTACCGACCATGGTTCCTGGCGCCACAATCGCGTCACGGGATACACGCGTAGCGACCACGACCTTGAGGCAGTAAGAAAGTTTACCTCCCCTCTCTCTCTCCTTAAATACACTCAACTGATAACAGCTCGCAACTTACAAATTCTTTCATTCTTTTTCCTCTCTTACCTTTCAGTCTTTTTACAAAAAGAAACAAAAATGAAAATACAGATAAATTTTAACATTCTCTTTAAAGAGAAATGCAAGGTTGACATTGACCAGATGTTTTACAATCCTTATCTTCTTATTTTCTCCTCTCGCCATAGCTCTTCGTAACGGGATCGTTACAATGTTCTCTGTATATTTTAATACATTATTCAGGTTTTAAAATTGTTCCCGTTTCAAAGATGTTTGAGATAATCTTTATCTTTGTGTCTCAATTTGCTGCTGATTTATTTCTGAATATAATTTGAATTATTGTACTGTAGAGATAAATTTCTGTAGAGGTACCCCGTTTACTAATAAAAAATACTCCACCCTTATTGTAGCGCATAATTCATCCTACTCTGTGAAACAAATTTGGTTGCAAATATTTGGAGTATGTAAATCCACAAGTTCCGACAATCAACTGAAACATTATGCAAAAAAAATTTGAAATATGGTGTGCTTTTTGTTTCAAGGCAAGCAAACGGTCTCAATTAATTTATATATATTTATTAGATTTACTAATAAATTATCTATAATTTGCAACTGGAAATCTTCAATACAAGTGAGTACAAATATAAATTTGTCATTGTCTAATTTGTTTTTCATTTTTATAGGTATAAGATTCCTTTGCTTGTATTTAGCATGCCGGTGTTTCCAAAGATGCGATTTAAACGAGATATAATGTTCGGGAAACTTGAAATGCTAGGTATGTGTTTCCAAAAATATACTGTATATATATATATATAAATTTATTTTATTGTTCAGATTTTTTTAGCTAAAAAAACAGTTTGATTTGTAGTTCACATAACATTCAAGTACATTTTATAAAATAACACTAAATGCTGTATCGCATGAAATATAAAATAAATGAAGAGTATAACAGTTCATCTGCTTTCAAAATGTGACATGTTCTACAACACGTTGACTTTGTTACTGTACCAGATACAGTAATGATGGAGGAAGCAAACGTGGTTAAGTATATATCATAACATCTTTGATAAGTACAAAAGTACGAAAATAATACCTTGTTATTTTTTAATTTCTCAGAGACTCTCCAATACCTTAGTGGTTTAGAGAGCAAACAATTTAAGACTGTTCCTGATGTTCCTTAGTGTTTTCCAGATCAAAGACCCCACCAAATGAGAGAAAGGCGATAACTACGAATCCTGTGTTAGACCAAAATAATTTTGATTAATTGTCTAATTTCACTTACGCTGATTGCTAAGTAGAGACAAAATAGTAATATTGAAATATATAAACGTACCTTAAAACAAAAAAAGAACATTTCCAAATATTATTGTCTCTGTTAAAATTAACATCTTTAAGCCGACGCTGCTCTAACAAATTTTAACGCATCTGCTTATAATAACTTCTTATATTCCATGTTCCAAATCTCATGTCTCTTTAAATTTTATTAGTTCCTGCGAAGTTATTAGTTTTGGTTCGAGGCTTTTATGAATGATTATGAACATGTGCCTTTTTTACAGGATGAGTTTCTTAGCCTCATGCCAAAGTCACGAGCTGGAGATCCACCCCTGGAGCTACATTCACAGAAAATTGTTTACAAGCAGTTTTAAGAAACATCACATATGCATATTCATTTCCATACGGATATGTGTCCATAAGATAAAAAATCGTTTGACCAATTAACCATGTGACGCTATTGTTTTTCGTGATTGGAAACAACTTATAGTCTGGGAACAAAGCATAATTATGATCAAACTTATGTGCAGGTTCTCGGCAAATCACACTTAACATTCCTTGTAATTTAGCCCAGATAGAAGAAGAGTGAAGACACAACGTCAATCTGTGTTCTAGCGTGTCTTCCTGATTACAGTGTTGACACATATCCGTTGGGAGTACACTAATACGTTTTTACTTAACATGAGTAGGTACGAGCTCATTTACTATCGTATACCAGACACTCACCACCGCTGATGTCAACGTGGTGTTATGAATATTGAACCAAATTCTGGACCAATTTTTTGTTGGAAATTTCATTTGGATACGCGGAACGATATTATTGCAAAGAGGTGCGTGGAAGTGTGTGGATAGAAAGCGGATATGGGAGTAGTTGGTAGGATCAGAGATAGGATCATAGGACCAACCTTGCACGCAGTGCTGAATATACACCGGGGCCTGTTTGAGTGACAACATATTAGGAGGATTAGGTGCAGGGAGGGGAGAGATCCAACAAAAAATCCATTGGTGGGTGATTTGGTCAGTAACTTGAAATTGTTTATAATTATTAGCTAGAAAGAATGCAGTACATTTAGCTCTGACTGCTATTAGGTTCAAGCCCCCACGGTCAAGGGGTAGGGTAACAGTGTCACTCTTGACAAGAAAATAATGTCCTGCCCACAAAAACCAACCAATCAGGGAATTTATTTTACGCACATACAAATCATTATTGGGAAATATATGAGCGGAGTACCACAATTTAGCACATAAATAACTATTGATGTACCAAATACGTTGGATTAGGTTTAAGCTGCGCAATTTGTGATTTAGACTGAGCATTCGTAATTTTTGAATGAGAGGATCCCAAATATGTTCATACTATAAACTGTCTGAATTAGAAAACGTTATGCCCAGGATTTTCACTTTCGTAACCAGTTCAATGTTGGCAAACGGTAGGGGTATGCCGTGCATAGTCCAAGAAGGAAAGGGCAACACTTTCGTTTTTTGTAAATTAAGCAGTTCGCCACTAAGAGCACTAAATTGTTGTAATTGGTCAATAATATAGTGAAATTGTTGTAGAGTGGTACAGCTAAGTCTAACATCATCGAAGGCAGTAACCGATGCAGGTCATTCAGATCAGGTTGTATATATGCAGCTAACTTATATAATAAAGGTTCTAGTGCGAGGCCTAACAAAAACATGGAAATCGGGCAACCCTTCTGTAATGGAATGGGAGCAGTAGAAAAAAACATTTATTTCAAGCTTAGGCTTGGCTGTGCTATAAATGTGAGTGAGAAAGTTAAGGAAAACTTCCAGAAAATTATACGTTCGTAGCACAGCAAACAGAAAGGCATGAGATAATCGATCAAATGCATTTTGAAAATCAAGGGATATCAGGCAAGCCGGTTTTCTATTAAACGTAAAATAACCTACAATATCCCGAATCTTGGTCAGCGCATAATAAACATTCTTATGTGGATTGAGAGCAGCCTGAAATGGACTAATTTTGTTTTGGTTTTTTGAGGCGTCGCATTAGAACTTTACTAAACATTTTGAGGTCGGTGTTGAGCAAGGTGATTGGCCTATATTGTGTGACAGTGTTGGCATCAGAAGACTTAGGAATAAAGATCACATGACCATCATTTTGAAGGAAATGCGGAGTAGCATAGAGTTCATTGTATAATGTTACCATATCCACGCCTATGATATCCCAATACTGTTGATAGAGTGCATACGGCAAACCGTCACTCCCGGGACATGAGGTAGGATTACATTGCTTAAGCGTGTGAAGTATTTCCGCTTCTGTTAGTGGTGCAGCTAATGTCTGATTATCAGCCGCTGATAATTGTGGGAGCAACAAATTTAAATAATCGTGATACCCTTGGGGAGGGTCCGTAGTGGCAGCATATAACGTTGTATAATGGTCAAAGAAAACTTTTTGAATGTCAGGGAGGGCCGTAAGTTTGGTATTATTATGATTCAGGGTGTCAATACCTTCCCAACACGACGTTTATGTTTCGCCATATAATGATAAAATGCAATGTGTTCATCGGGCAGACAGTCTCCGTCTGGCAGGGTATGAACATATTTGCTGCATGAAGTTGTTTTATCCATGCCTTCGTTTTGTGATTGCAATCATATTTTGCGGAGAGCTGGGCAGGATCCAAAGTTCATGCAGCGCTCTGTAAAGATACGCTAGGGTGTCACGCTGGTCTCTTTTCTTTTCAGCTCCTGGCCATTTGAAAAAACTTCTTATTTTAGACTTCACATATTTGACCCACCAGTCATTTAGTGTCGGGTAGTAGTGACATTGGCGAAGCCAGTACGTCCATTTAGTTCTAAACAAACATTTCGTGTTGGCGTCAGTAAGTAATTGAGTATTCAATTTCCTAGCTGTTTTTCCATAGGTTGTAGAAACACCTAGCGCAAATTTACATGTCCAGATTACTGCGGCATGATCACTGAGCAGAACTAATTTCAAGTGAATATCAGTGATGGAGGATACTAGATTAGGGGTTGCCAAAACTCGGTCCAACCGACTGCTCATAGTAGAATTTTTAAAAGTGAATTGGAGATCTCACCGGTGGTGGACCCAGACGTCCTTGAAAGGTATTGATGAAACTAACTGCTGTAGGGCAGGTGATGGAATAAACTTTCCCGTGGTATCAATTGCTCAAGAGACAGCATTAAAATCGCCTGCAAGTATTATGTTATTCGGAACATTCGGAAATAATGGTAAGATTTCAGTAGAGTAAAACTGTACCCGTGCTATTCGATTATTAGTGCCAGAATACGAATAAATATTAATGATTGTAATATTGTCACAAGTAATGCTAATACCCCTGCCAGACGGCAAATGAATAACATTTGAGACCTCTATACCTCGTTTACATAATATAGCTGTACCCCGGTGCGCTGGTCTTATATTGACATATGCAATATATTGGGGTAAAAAGTCAAATTCTGCAAACGCCACTTCTTGTAATAAAATAAAGTCAGTCGATGTTTGGTTGATAAAGCTTCGTAAAAGATTGCGATTAGCATCACTTTGAATTCCATTCAAATTTAAGGTAATATATGATCGAACATTTGGCTTACGAACTTCTTGCATTGCCCCGGATATAGCGCACAGGAACAGCAGAAACAAAAAGAAAGGAAATGACCTCCCTGGTTCGTTTCTTAACAGACGATACATTTGTAAACAACCTATATAAAAGCATATAATAGAAGACAATGTAAATAAAGCCTTCGTAGCGCAGGCACTATTACGGAAATCTTACTTGAGAGTCAAAATTACTACCAGACCGTGAAACTATCAACCTTGAAAAAAAAGAGAGAGAAGAGCTATGCGGTGTGTTGTTGGTCTCGTGTCTGAAACATGTAAGATCGCAGAACGATATAAACACTTGAAACATGGTTTGTTTACGAATTCACTGGCTAACATTGTTTTCACCATTTGCAGGAGTGAGGGAAGACACTGCACTAGAAGGCCACACGGATAAAGCATTTGTTACATCATTCCGTTCAGTAGATACTTTTGTTTTCCTTTCCTTTGACACGTTTACACTTTGCACTGGCTGTAACGGAGGCTCTACTACAACAGGGTGGGTCACATGTGCTTCTTGTTTAATAGACACTTCAGGCTGTTTACAGTCGGGCGAGGGGTCAGATGACAGGGTCGTTGCAGTAGTAGAAATCATCTTGGAGGTAGCATGAGGGGCACAGCCCTCTTTACTCTGCTTCTCGGATACAGCTGACTGAAGAGATACACTTTTGAGTGGCAACTGGGGAAAATTCCTCTCATCCTGTAAATTAGGAGCCAAAGGGGAGGGGTGCTCTCTAGGACCATTGGTTGGGTAGTAGAAACCGTTGGCAACTGTAAATCGGGTGAAGAAAGGTAATAACTAGGTGTTGTCGGCTTCTTACCACTGAAAAGTTCAGTCATCTTAAATGCAGTGGGAGCTGAAGTAGATATCACCTGGGGTTTAACTTTCCGTGGACACGCACTTGCGACGTGGTTCGGGGCCAGACAAATAAAGCAGGTAGACGGTTGACCTTGATACATGACACTAGCACGACACCCACGAACCACAATTTTAGAGGGAATATGTTTCCCTCAAATCATTTGAACGAGTCTATTGCCATTATAAACTGAAAATGGTAACGTACTGGAGCACATTTCCTCCGTGACCTGTATCACTTGTCCATAGGGGCGAAGCACTGCACTTAGTTCATCATTAGTGATTTCCATGGGGAGATCCAATATGCGTACATGGGTATATTGTATACTTGCACTGGACAACTGTACTTGACTTATTGTGCCATTTTCATGCTCAAAATTCATGGTTTCCGGGTGCTGACGAAGAAAGGTGTCCACGTGATCTTGCCATTTAAACTTGATGTACAAACTATAATCCTCATTATGAAGTTGAATCGCTGCAATATCCTGAATATGTAATTGCAATTCGTTAGTTAACCAAGCCTGTATCCTGGCTACACTGGGCCTGATAGTACGCGTCATCTTGTCAAATGCAATTCGAACTGTATTTTTACGTAAAGCATTCATTGTAACTGGTACAAAACTATCGTAGAGTGACAGAACTAAGATTCACTAAAAAAAAACTATGCAGAAATCTGGGTTAGGTACACTGACAGACACACTAGTTACAGCGGAGCTCACACGCGAGTTGCACTACACCGCGTTTCACAACGAACTGGGCACTGAGCCACCGCGGCCCCCTAATATATAAAACGTTGGGGTTAATATTAAATCGTACACTTAAATAAAGGATTATAATTACTTATGGAGTATGTTATATTTTACTACCCGTTTAATGCCTTTATTTTCTCCTGTACTGCAAGTAGGCCCTTCAAGCCAACATTAGATGAGTAAATCGTTTGTAAAGAATCAAAATACTGCCAAGACCAATAGTGTAACACATGTAATACTTCTCGAGGAATCAACCTCAAAGTTTGAGATGAAAAATGATACATAAACTTGTATTTCATTAGACACGACAAGAATGACAAGAATATTAACGCCGAAAGCATTTAAATTCCTAAGTTACTCTTATATTATGCAGGAAAGAACTTATACTCTTGGTTTACGTAAAAAAGGGTATTTATTAACGTGAATCTCAGTTTATCTGTCTATTCAAAACGTATGCATGTTCCGGCATAACTCTGGAAGTCCTCGACCAATTTCAACCAAATTTATTACACATATAAATTACAACATCGAAAAGAGGCTATGGGACATCATTACCAATATTTCTGGGGAGGAACAGGTAATCTAAAACCGATATTGATGTCGAATTCATAGTTAATGGGAGCACTGAGATCAGTAGTGAGTGAGATGCAATTTTATTCCAAAGTCAGCCTCATGGGCATAGGGGTAAAGGATGGGATGGAGATGGATGGCATTTATTTATTTATTTATTTATAATTGCTGCTTATTACAGGAGTTTATCCCAGTTACAACAGGCTTACAAAATTAATATTACATCTACAAATGAACAATAGAAAAAATAAAAACAAGAAAAAAAATATCCACAAGGAAACATCAGAACATATAATGGCAAAATGCTAAATGCATAGAGAGAGAGAGCAAGATGTGAATAAAATACCAGAAAGAGAAGATACACAGACTATCAAATCACATACGACCGAAAACAATAGAAAATACATTAGAAGTCTGATAAAATAATTTTTATGAGCACAGGATCAGTGAGATACTTCTACAGTAGATTTATAAAGCCATCTTTTAGTGAAGCAGCATAACAAAGCCCATAAACCACTTTATCAAAGCAATTTTTAATATATACAATATTGTTACTAAGCAAATTCCAAATTGTAACAATAGAAGAATTATTCAAATATTGAAGACTTACATTATAATCATGTTACAATTAAATTGGCTTACATCATAAGTAGATTTAGAAATATCAATACTATAGATAATCTAAACGTGGTAAAATTTTTATAAGCGATCTTATGTAGGCAATACGTGGCATAGGAAAATCAATTTCAATGTTATTTTGTATTAAATTGTTAAATAATCTACACATACTTATCAAAGGAGTATTCAAATGTGCAATGGTTTTGGATCTTTCACAAATAAATGGCAATCTTGTCCTCAAACAGTTATGTGTAGTATTAAAATTTAATAAATGCAAACACTCAGGACTATCAACAATTCCATTTACTAACTGAAAAAGAAATATAACTTGAAAATACCTTCGTCTAGCAGATAATGTTCCAACATCAAATAAACTTAGAAGAGTTGCATACGATATTTTATTTTCATAAGAGTTTATTCTATAGGTTTTGTAATATAAGTATCTCAGAAACTTATTCTGAACCCGTTCAATTTTTGCAATGTACTGCTTATAATACGGTGTCCAAACTATACTCGCATAATCAAGTTTGCTTCGTACTAGAAAATTGAATAACATAATAATGACATGTGGATTATTAAAATCTCTAGTACTTCATATCACAAAACCTAGAGATTTGAAAGCTTCATTGACAACCTTTCTATATGAGCGATAAAACACAATTTAGTATTTACAATGACACCCAAATCATTTACTTCCTGAACTCTATTAAGAATAGTGTTTGTTAGGGTATAATTGTAATGTACAGGGTTTCTGTTTTTAGAAAATGTGATTACATTACATTTATTTATACTAAAATGTAACTTATTTTCAACACTCCATAAATAGCAGTTATTCAAATCACTCTGAAGTTTTAGAACATCGTCAAGTTCTCTTATTTCCTTGTACAATTTCATATCATCCGCATATAATAGTGTGGATATTCAAGTACAGATGGTAAATCATTAACAAATAGTAGAAAGAAGAGAGGTCCAAGATTAGAGGCTTGTGGTATACCCGAATTAACATCAAACAATGGAGAACTGTGATTATTATACAGAACATATTGTTTTCAACCATTTAAGTAGGAAGAAATAAATGATAGGAGTTGCTTTGAAAAGCCATAATTAGATAATTTTGCAAGTAATACAGCATGATCTAGCTTATAAAAGGCCTTCGCAAAATCTGTATAAATTACAACCACAGAAAAACCATTATTAAGGGAATCCGCAATAGACTGTATAAATAAAAAAATTTGGTAACGGTCGAGTTCCGTGGATGAAATCCATGTTGAAAATTAGATATGTAACGTTTGACATGATGAAATATTCTATTATAGAGAATATGCTCAAATATTTTAGCTACTGTGGAAATTAGAGATATTGGTCTATAATTTTCAATACTCTTGGCATCTCCTTTCTTAAGTATTGGACGAATTTTACTAATTTTCCAGATTTCTGGAAATATTGAAGTTCTTAATATCAGATTATAAATGTAATTTAATGGTTTCATTAAAAGTTCTCCACATCCTTTTAATAAATAAGTTGGCAATAGATCGGGCCCACTTGATTTAGAACATTTTAACTTTTTAATAGCCTCTTTAAGTTCATATTCAGAAATGGAATTCACCGTCAGACAATACGGTATGATTGACTTGGTATTGGGGATAATATCGTAATCAGAAGGGTGAGGAGAATAAACACTTTTGAAATATTGAGCAAAGTTGTAAGCTATGTCCGCATCTGTTGTAATTACTTTACCTTTGAAAGTCATATGATTTATTTCTAAATTTTGGTTCTTCTTATTTTTGATACAATTCCAAAAAATTTAGGATTATCCTTCAATGCCATTTCCGTCTGATTTAAATATAACGCATAAGCCCTCTTAATCAACCTTTTTGATTTTCTACGCAATTCCTTAAATTTATTTAAATTATAGTCGGAGGTTTTTATGTGTTTCCTATAATAATACTTTTCTTTCAATATATTAATAATTTCTGAAGTAAACAAACATGGATATTCATATTTCTTAGATATTTTCTTTTTTGGCACATTTCTTTCAATAATACTATTCAGAGCATCGTAAAAATAATTGACAGCTTCATCAACATCATTTATATTATGTACATGCATCCAATCTTGTATTTCAAGCTGTTTATAAAGGTTATAGAAATTGGCTTTACTTAAATTAAGCAAAGTACTTGAGTTATGTTTTATGCTTGATGTGAAATTTCCAACATTAATATTAAAATTAAGAGGTGGATGATGATTATCTTCTGTTAATAATGGAAATACATTTCTAGTTAAGTTAATATCATCTCCAAAATTAGACAAAACCAAGTCCAAAGTTTTCCCGTACATATTTCTTATTAAATTATGCGATGCCAACATATTACAAACACACCCACCCTGTAATAAATCAAACTCAGCATCCGTAATTGATGATATATTAAGATCACCAACAACAAGCAAACTTTGATCATATATGTCATTAATTTCCTCTAATTTTTGAAAGAAATCATTATAGGTTCATACTTGACTCTTCAGTGGAAAGTATACCAATACTATATAAAAATTTCTTCTAGATATTGTAACTTTTAGTCAAAGAACTTCAATACAATTCACTGTTATGGATACCTCAGATACACAATAATCTCTTAAAATAGCTATGAGAACACCACCGCCATTTTTATGAGTCCTATCACACCGATAAACATTATACCTCTGGTCAATAAATTCACAATTGTATATACAATTCCACAGCCAAGTATCAGTTAGTAATATTCCGCCTTATGCAGAGTCGTTTTGAAATATGATTAGGATCATACTAAAAACCTGACTACAGCAGGAAACATATGTTAGTCGAACTTATTAGTATAGCACTAATCAAACGTCAGAACGACTCTGCATAAGGCCCATTATGTCAAAGCTTGAAGCTGCAATATTTGTATATAGTTCTGTAAGTTTAGTACGTATACCTCTAACATTCTGATAATTTAAATGTATCAAATTATGGCTTTCACTCATGAATCTATGTCAGATGTCTTACTTCCTCAACTGTGTTAAGTGCATATACAAAAGTATCATCAGCTTCCTTCTTTAGTCGGATATTACCAGCATAGTCTATCCACAAGTAGTCGTAATTTTTTCTCTCTTAACTTTTCTTGCTTCACTAAAGACTATTCGCCTATGCAATGTAAGACTATGGTTAATATAGACAGGACCCCCAATAGATAAACCGAGATCTTTACAGGATAAATTTCTTTTGACCTTCCTTTGTTTAATAAACCTATCCTTGTCAGAATGCTTAACAAATTTTAGGATGATACCTGGAATTGGCTGATTAGCTGATTTTTTTAATATATGACAAACATCCATCATATTCTCAGTTACATCAATATTAAGTGCACCACCAACCTTTTTGACTATGTCATTAACATCTTCGTTAGGTAAGAGGGGAACCCCATGAATTTCAACTGTGTTTCTCCTATTGTATTGGTCTATTTCGTCTAATTCAACTCTTAATTTATCTATGTGTTTCTTTAGCAGTAAATTTTCGTTTTTCAGAACATCAATGCATTTATTCAGGTCTTCAGTTTGACTTCTTATGAGGTTGAAGTTTTCGTCTAACTTTTCGTGTACTGAATTTAAAGATTTGCCTAACTCTTCTTCAAGTTTTTTATTGGTACCCTTAATATCGTTTATTTCATTTTTAATGCTTAGTAATAAGTGATACATTTGAGTTAAAGTAGGGATTTGTTCACTCACTTCAGGTGGATTATCACTAACCAATGATTTTCGTCGCACTCTACTACGATCTTCACAACGCCAAATTTGGTCACTGACTTTCAGAAATTTAACATCATCCTCCTTCATATTAACACAAATTCCATGAAAGAGATTCTTCCATTCCCCGCATTGTATCTTTAAATTAGTATCTTGCCTAGATATAGACTTGGAACACTTACCACAAATAACCATTATGTATTTCTGAAGACGGAAAAACTTTAGATATTTCCAACGCTGGCACCGGCAGAAGTAGATTTGACAGTAAAATTACACATATTTCCAATAAGGAGTAAACTAATTCAGTCTCCTTTTGATCACTACAATGTTTATATTAAAAAATTAACTAATCGAAATATCTACGTGAGATTCACGCTGCTACTTCTTTTACTATAAATAATTATATTTTATATCATTGCTCAATAATTTTTGAATCAAAAATACAGTTGCTCAGTTCCGCTCACTTAAAATAAAAAAAGTTAAATTAACGTCACTGTACATAAATGTAGAGTTTCCAACACTGATTCATGCTTCGTACATCCGGGAGAGTAGATTGTAAACAAAATCTTTCTCGATAGGGCAAAGTACTTAGAAAATCACGTAAATAACTATCATTATTCTACACAAAATGAGGAAATTCTAATCTCACACTGTGCACGATATATTCACGCAACTGTAACACTACACTTTACAACTTGTCAGAGACTTTTAACTTATTTTTCCAGCGCTTTAAACGGAGCCACTTCTACACCACAACTACACCAAACGCCATCTTCACGAATGCGCTGTAGCAATGGAAACGACCCACATTACCGCCGAATTGTGGTTTAAATGTCGCTAAGATAAACAGTGACATCCCGATTCAATGCTTTAGGTGGTATCAGCATTAAAAGTAAGAGTAAAAAGAGAGTAACGAACAAAAATGACCGAAAACGACCGACATTACTGTTAAATTCATAGTTTTCGAGCTCACTGAGATGAATAGGAACACTCTCAATGCCACTTAAATCCAGGTTCGATATGTCCAAAATGACCGAGTTAATGTTGAATTCCATAGTTTTCAAGGTGGTTAATCTTGTTGGTAGCAGTTCCAATTACGTAAATATTCTGACAACAAAGGACTAGTATAAAGTTAAAAGCTAATAACCTCCAACACAAAGAAACCCACATAATATTTTTTAACATCGAAAGAGAGTAAAGATATAGGAATGTCCACTTGTTGTTTTGTGGTTACATCTTTTGTACAGGCAGAACATATTAGTACAATGCATTATACACTGCTGGTACTGGCCGGTTGGCTCATTCACTCTTATTAATATCTAAGAATGCAATGATTGCAAACTGAGTGTTTTGTATTTTAAATGAACATGGAACTAGAAAGAATATGCTGACAAATTTCTGGTCAATGTTTCTTGAAGGTTAATTATTATTATTATTTTCTGGAAATCAGAGACTAACTGGGACATAATCAACCCACTACAAAAGTGTTCTTTTGGAGACAATGTTCAGAAATTGGGGCGAATGGTCAACTTACTATTATTATTATTATTATTATTATTATTATTATTATTATTATTATTATTATTATTATTATTATTATTATTATTATTATTATTATTATTATTATTATTACATTGTATTAAAATATTACGAAACATTTCCGAGATATAGGGGAGTATCCACTCTTCAAGATGGAACCGCAAACTAACCCTCTCCTCAAAAAAACATGAAAACCGTCTTTATAAATCGAATACCGATATGAGCCTACCTGTGTTTTAGTTTAGTTCAAACATTCCAAGAAATAGACGAGATATAGTGGAATATCTGTTGTTCAAGATATATAAACCGGAAGTATCCAAAATTCCTGAAAAATATGTATTTACATTGATTTAAGTTAAATTTAGTTTATTTGGTTATAGGTTAAATGTTCATGTATGGACAATACTGAACCCTATATCTCATAAGCGGTGACATTTTAAAAATATTTAAATTGCCAGGGCTTTCTGGATTATCGTTGCCCTAATTTCATCTCTCTATATATTATAGCTTCTGAGACTAAATGTCTCCACGTACAGCAGTGTACTATAGTTATACTGTATAATGTCTGTTAAAACTTCTTTTACAACTTATAATTCAACTCAACTAGCCTATATCTGATATGAACAAAGTCCAATCTTTTCTTTGGCCATTGATTTATATCAGATCCTGTTGTGTCAGAGTGATCACGGCGGGTCGTGGATTAGAGTAGGTCACTCTCAATTAAGATGGGTTCAGAGTAGGACAAAGTGGGTTAGAATGGATCAAAATAAGTTGTGGGTTAGAGAGGATCAAGATGGGACGATTGTCGTGGTTCGAAGCCATTCGTGGGTCGTGTTTTCCTTGGTTCATGTCATCTCTGGACCCGTCATTACGTTACGGTGAGGGTTCGATACTAAATATTTATCCCGAAAATTGCAGTAAGATTTACTGGCGCAAATCCCGAATTATGATGGAGACATACTCCCAATCTTGGAACTAGGGGGACTGTCATCCGAATAATCCGATTAGAAATATGTTAATTTTGGGGGGGGTATGGTGATTTGTGTCCGATTGCCACAAAGGAAAGTGAAATGAAATTGATGTGTACCCAGAATAAGCCTCAAATATGCCTGCTTCCTAATGCTGAAAACAAGTCTGCTCCCCTGATCCTCCACAGCATTGTCTCAAATTCATAAATATTTTGAATGTCGGTTAGAAAAAAATTATAGGCAGAACGGTCGGGCTTCGAGTTTTATTTCACCTGGTTCGGACCTAATATCATTTTTCAGTTCGTCTGCATACTAAGTCATCATCTGCATCACTTCCATTATTGTCATCATAAACGTCCTCCTATATGTCACTAAACAAGAGTGTATATGAGTTTCTGTAGGGCACGAACTCAATAGTTGCAGTCCTTGTCTGTAACTTATAAAAGTTTAGAAATTACTGTAATTTATCGCCTTGGAAATACATATCAAGAATTTAAATTTATTTAAATATAATTTGTCCTATATTAATTCTTGGTTAAGAAAACTCGAAATGGCTCAGCGATGACTGTGCTGATTTAAAAAAAGATAATTTTTGTAAACAGACGGATGAACAGTACCAACGTTTTTGACAAGTACCTTTATAGTAAAATTTGGCAAAAATAAATCTTAGATTTGTAATTAGCGCCTTTGAATCTATCAGATCAGTTTATTTTCAGTCTCTCCAAGAATGTTCTGTAGAAAGGAAATTCTAGAAGAATGGAAATTACCGTAAATTATCATTTTGCTTCCCCCTTCTCCCGAAAAGTGACTTTATAGTCGGGCTTCCGAAATTTCAGAATTTTATTCAGCGCCTTTTAATCTATAAGATCACCTTGGTTTTAGTTTCAATATAACCCTTCCCCCTAAAATTGCTCTTTAGTCACGCTACTCAAAAATATAGATTCGATATCATCGCCTTTGAAACTATAAGATCTATTCGGTTTCATCCTCGCACCAAATGGTTTTAGAGAAGGGTGCTTTAAAACAATGAAAATCACCTTAATTAATTGCTTTGACCCCTTAAAAAGTGACTTTATAATCATGCTACTGAAAAACAAAGGTTAAATTTGACAAGAACTCTTCATCTATAAGATCAGCATTGTTCCAGGAGCCGCGGTGGCTCAGTGATGAGTTCGGTCTGTGCAATCGCGGTGTGCACATCGCTCGTCTGCTTTGTGCTTGTAAGCTGTGTGTAGCTGCGAACGCTTCGCTTTTGTTCCTGGTGTTTGGCACATTTGTGTGTAGAATTGGACTGTGAACGTCTTTACTACGACCCAATGCTATTCTTTTGGTCTTTTGATAACGGTTTTGCGACATGGTTAGTTTACGAGTGAATACTATACGAATTAATTTTCGTCTTGTCAGTAATCGTCCCACGTCGATTAAACTCCGTGAATGGATTGCTTCAACCTTCAAATTATCCCCGGACCAGGTTATCTCAATAGAAATGGACTTCAACATGAAAATATTGTATATTAAACTCTTAAACCAGATTACTTATGAGCAACTACTGCGTGATTCACAGGGTAAAGTGGTGTACAAAGATGATGACAGTGAATTTGTTCTAGACCTTGATTCTGCTAGTAATATGTCGCAATTAGTTAAACTACATGTATGTCCTAGTGAACTTAATAATGCTAAAATCATCAGTGTGCTTTCTAAGTACGGCGAGGTGCAACATATTGAAGACGAATACTATGATGCAGGTCACATTTATAAAGCTCGTACTGGCAGGAAGCTGATACGCATGAACATTAAGCATTCCATACCTTCCTATGTGACAATCGCAGGTTTACGATTGTGGGCCCCTTACAATGGTCAAATCAAGACATGCAGTTTCTGTGATAGTCCTCTACATTTTTCCAAGATTGTGATAAGCGTCGCTCTAGTACCCTTCCCCTATCCTCTCGTACCGTACTCCGATCTTTTCCTTTGTCACACCCTGCTCCTGTTAATTTTCCTTCCGCAACGCCCACACCACAATTACTAAATTTCAACACCTAACCAATTTTGACCTCGCCTCGTGATATTCCTGCTGTCAAATCGCTTGACCCTCCCGTGCACCTTCCTTGTGATTCCATGATGCATAGAGCTCCGTTGACTTCTGATACTATTGATTCTGCCAACGGCACAGTGAATATTGAAGAGGCCCTCCCATTAGTGAAGACCATATTGTTGATCCTCCAAAGGACCCTGCTACAGGTTTATGTTCACTTTCTGACCAACGTGTGCTTAACAGTGATAAAGTTCCCTCTGCGCACCGTCAATCTGATGTGGCAACTATTACCTCTATGTCTCCTTCTGATGCTCCACCTAGTGTCAACGAGTCACCTACAAGTGCTAGTGTTTTCCCAGTGATGTGGTAGTTTCTACTGCTAGTAACCTTAGTGCAAGTGAAAGTGTGTTTTTGTCCCAAACCCGGCGCAAGAAAAAGAAAACTGAAAGTGGTGACAGTGATTTTTCTTTGAAATTAATAAAGTCTCAAGATAGTTATATTATAGAGTCCACTCGTACCCGTTCAAGGTCTCGTCCTAGGAAAGGGATTGACAGTGCGTCGGATCCTTCGTAATATCCCTTCTCTCTCTAATGTCCTCTTCTTTCTCTTTTCTCCAATTTTTTTTCTTTGGTGGATCCAAATGTATAGTTTTCGTATTGCCACTCCAAACTTAAACGGTTTAAATTCCTTGGTTAAGCAACATGCTTTGAGTGATTTCATACGTAAAGCAAAGATAGATATTCTCTTCACACAGGAAGTGGCTTTGCCTGAATTTTCCAATCTATTTACTCACTCCTGGTGCTCTAATTTTAATCCCCAAGGCTTAGGAACTGCAATTACCTATAGAAGTGATATAGACTTTATTGAACATCCTACTCCTCTAACTGATAGACTTACTGTGGGCCAACTACGGACTATACGGTTATGTAACACCTATGCTCCTGCTGGGAACTCTCAAACTAGGGCACTGACCAATTTCTTCGAAACTGATCTCATGCAAGTGTTATACAATGGGTCCAACCCCTGTATCCTCGCTGGAAACTTCAATGCAGCACTTTCCGAGATAGATGCCCAGCCTCATTACCCCTTCTCACCTTCCCTCCACAAAGTGATTGAAACATACGACCTCGTCGATGTGTGGCGTTTCTATTTTCCCAGCGTTCCGGGTCATACCTTTTGGACATCGCATTCATCCTCGAGACTCGATCAAATTTACGTCAGCCGCATCTTATTGCCTTACGTCAAGGACATCAAAATTAAACCAGTGATTTTTAGTGATCATTATTGTGTCGTTATGACTATCAACTTACCCGTAACTTAATTCCTTAAAAGTAATTCATTGTGGTATTTAATACATCGATACTCGCTAAAGCGGACTACCAATCTGTCATTCGTGCTGAGAGGGCATCCTTAATGGAGGAGAAACGCAGCTATAAAGGTACCCATATGAACTTTTGGGAGAAACTTGTAAAACCTGTGCTTCGCTTTGTTAGTAAACAATACAGTATTCATCGTCATCAGGCCATCTGTGAACAGTATGCTTATTATTCTAAGCTTTTACGGGACAATGTGAAGGCGCAGGCTCAAGGCGAATCTGTTCGGCCTCAAATTCATCAAATTAAGGCTTTTCTTCTCTCTATGCATCGCCGACGTATGTACGGCCATATTGTTCGTAGCAAGATTCCTTCGAACTATTCCACAGAATCTGTTAGTACTGTCCACGTACAGCAAGAACGCAGTAGAGGTAAACATCAGCTGATTTCACACCTTAAAAACCCCGATGGACATTTATATGAGGGACCACATGTGACTGCATATCTTATAGAACATTTTAAATATCTCTATGCCAAGGCTTCTTTGTTTGTCAGTGATGATACTATTTTTGATCACATACCAACTACTTTAACCGATGGTGACAGGGAGCGTCTTAGCCAGACCTTCACGGTAGACAAGGTTATGACATCTATTAAACTTGGTAAGCGAGGCAAATCCACTGGTGTCGACTCCTTGCCCGTGGAATTCTATGTCACTTTTCTTGACATCCTTGCTCCCTTTCTCACTGACCTTTTTAACGAGTATCGTGATAGTTGCATTTTAGGGACCTCCTTACGAACGGGTATCACTGTGTTGGTTCCCAAACATGCAAACGCCCATGACGTTGATGCCCTTCGACCTCTCAGCTTACTGTGTACGGACCTCAAAATGTTGACCCTTTGCCTCACTCTGCGAATGAACACATACATTGAAGACCTCTTAAGCCCCTGCCAATATGGCCATGGACAGACTCGACGTATGTATGAAGCGCTATCCAATCTTCGAGATTTTATAGCATATTATGAGTGTAAAACTGATCATACAATGGCTATTCTTTTAACGGACTACTCTAAGGTTTTTGATAGAATTCAGCATCAATATTTGTTTAATGTGCTAACTCGCTTTGGCTTTGGTGACAAATTTATTTCTATGATTAAAAGTGTCTATTCTCAGAGAACCACTAAGATGAAGATTAATGGTGGCTTAAGTGTAGCGATACCTCTTAATAACGGAATCCTTCAGGGCGATAGCATGTCCAGTATTTTATTTAGTTTATCTCTGGCTTCTTTGTTATTTTCTGTTCAATCTCTTTTACCAGAGGTCCCTGTATATACTACTAAAATTGTTGCACAAAACTATGTTGACGACACACATTACTTAGTGAACAGCCCTGTGGAAATTCAACATATTCTGCATTTACTAAGTATCAAACAATATCTGGTGCAAAATTAAATGACAGTAAAACGAAAATTATGGGTTTAAATGACAATTGTACTCAAGAGTATGGGGTTTATTTTTCGGTTGTCGACTCTCTTAAAATACTAGGAATTGAATGGTTTCCTAATACCACACGTACCATTACTACTAAAATCGCCCATGTTGCTGCAAAAATTAGAAATATTCTTTATTTTCATAAACATCGTCATTTTAGTTTATTAGGCAGAATTTTGTTTCTTAAACAGACTGGGTATAGCGTACTCTGGCACCTCGCCCAGATTTATCCTCTCCCCCACAATATCGCCCGCTCCTTACATAGTTCTGCGTTGTTTTTCCTTTGGCACGGCAAATTATTACGTGTTTCTTCTACTCAGTTACGTTTGCTTCCCAAGGACGGGGACATTGGCTTTCTAGATGTAAACATTCAAGCCAAAGCTCTCTTGTTACATCGCAGCTGTCAGGTCGCGTGTTCTACTCACAGTACTGTCTCTGCAGCGGTGTTTGCAGCGTGTTTTGCCTGTATTGACCTTGAGGGGCCTATCAATGCCTTCCCGTGGAGTTGGAAATATCCTCATCTGAAAGACGTCATAATAGACATGGCTTATGCACTTTTGGCAAAATGTGAAATAGAATGCACGTTTTTTAAGGACTTGTATTGGTACTATTTAAACATTCATCCCGCAGTTACACCACATATAATAGTCAAGCAACACTCTCATAACTGGTCTTGTATCTGATGTAATGTTCATGCTAAATTTCTGAACTATACCCACAAATCTCTTTGGTATGTTATTGTTAATACCGCATATGAAACAAAAGAACGTTTGTATCACTTAAACATTGGTGCTGATAACTTGTGCAATATTTACCAACAAGCTGATTCTCTTAGTCATAGATTCGAAACTTGTTCCTCAGTCACTAGTATTTAGAATCAGTTGTGTGTACTTTTAAGCAAAATATGTCGTCTTCATCCTTCCTCTTTTCGCGCCACTGCTTTAATACTCTACCCAGATTTTAATTACTACCCTGTTACAAAGAATAATACTGTTATTTGGTTTGTGGCACACACTATTGTCTATTTGTTAACCACTCCCGGACCTTATCACCCCGATCTTTACATTGCTTTCCTCAAATCCGCTGCTGCCAGCATTTCTATTGTTCGTAAGCGGAAATATTTTGCTAATTTTTTAACTGTCTTAACTTAATCGTCTGCTCTTTTGTATATACTATCAATATGTTTTGCTGAGTTTTTTCTCTTTTTTTAAGGTTAAATCTTCCTGTGACCATTATGTAATACTAAGCATGTAAATAAAGTGTTTAAATAAAAAAGTGGTAGAGCGTTCACCTCTGGTGCGTGGGGAGCCGGGTTCAATCCCAGCTCCAGCCAAGTGAATTTTGTGGTGGACAAACACCGTGTGCGGGAATTTTCTCACGGTTCTCCCGTTTCCTCCCACTTTCTTCATTCCACCATTTCAGTCATTTCTCATAATCACGGCCTCCTTTAGCCTAGCCGGCATAAACATTGGACGTAAACTTAAGATTTCATTTCATTTCATTTAAGCATTGTTTCAATCTCTCCAAATTTTTAGTAGGCAGAGAGTTCTAAAACAATATTAATTATAGTAAATTTCTTTGAATCGCCTTCCCAAAAAAGTGACTTTCTAGACAGAGATCAGAAAAACAACGTTCATACGTGTAATCAGAGCCAGCAAAATGTAGGATAATTTAGGTTTCAGTTGCTGGAAAATTGTTTTATCGACGTTATAATTTATCATAACTTTTCACTTTCCCCACCACAAAATTGTCTTTCTGGTGACGTCAATGAAACATAAAAGGACAGAATCGTGATCAGCACCTGAGCTCCTTCGTGGATAAGCGGTTAGTGTACGCGTCTTTGACGTGGGAGACCTGGGTTCGATTCCCGGCAGGAGCTCATGAGGTTCGGCTTCCACGTTAATCAGTAGGCCCTGTCTCATATAGTCTCCCTGCTGAAAGAGACGTTAAACTCAAACTCAACTCAACTCGTGATCAGCACCTTCAAAACAAAAACACTTGTGTAGTTTCATCCATAGCAAAATGTTTCGTAGACAGGGAGCTCTAAAACAATGGAAATTATAATACTCTTTGTCCCCTCGAAAAGAGTTTTCTATCACGTCATTGAAAAATAGAGGTCACATTCGTAACCAACGACTCTGAATCTATAAAATCAGCTTATTTTCGTTCTCCCCAAAAGTTACTTGTAAACAGGAGAGCACTAAAACTCTGTTAGCTATCAGGTATTTTTGCTTTGATTCCCCCCAAAAGCGACTTTCTAGTGATGTAGTGATGCTACTGAAAAGTAAGATTAATACTTGTAAACAGAACGCTGGAAAACGTAATATAAGTTGCATTTCCATTGGTGGAAATCTGTTTTGTGGATTATCGTTTTAATTCACTTCCTCCCACCCAAAAGTGACTTTCTTTACACAGCACTGAAAAATGAAGGCCAGATTCGTAATCAGCACTTTCATAATTATAAGATTCGTTTATTCTCTACCAAAATGTTTTGTTGAAACCCACCCAAACGCAATATCTCCTCACTTTACAAGGAATGCTAATAAATGAATCTTTATTTTTCTGCGCTGTGCCCTGTTGCAAACATACGATTTTCTATTATAGAGACTTGATTTCAATTGTCTGGGAATTAATGTTAAACTCGTCTTCCGTAGGAAACCAGCGCACAAATATACTGTATAGCAGAAGGTACAAAAGCATGAAAGACAGTTTTTTTAGTAGTTTATAGTTAGCATGATTTGCAAACCTACATTTCTATTTATAGCTCGAAACCAAACCAAACTGTTCAGCCCAACAGTCCTATAAGACTAGAGACTGCCACGCAGCTATCCAAGGGGTATGTGTGGTCAGCATACCGCTATTCCCTGTGCATTATTTCGCCTTCTAGGTAGGAATTAGTCTCAAGGATGCCCAAAGGGCCCAAACTACTCACTTCCAGAGTCTGCCAATCTCTGAGAGATACTGGCCTATGCTAAACTTTTCTTGTACACCCACCGGCAATTTTACCCGAGTCGCTCAATAAGATATTAGGCCCTCAGCACACTGGACTTCATGTCCAACACTTATTTATAGTCCAAAGACATGGGTGGGCAACCTCTCTGAGAGTTCGTGCCAAAGTCTACCAAATCTCTGATACAAAATTTTCCTACCCGTAAAAGAGATTTTCTTTTTTACTTGTATGTTTCTTTCGAACCAATTTTTGCATTCATTTTGCATCAAAGCCTATTAAGTAGATTTCATATTAACACTACCGTTAGAGTATAAGAAGTACATAGGTACAAAGTGTTCATGTATGTCACTCTACCCGTTGGTAAGGAGAAATGGGCACGAGTATGTGCAAATAAAAAAATCAAGATATAGATTAATGAGATTGAGAATATAGATGTTGAGGATTTAAAAAAAAATTAACAAAAAGATTATAAATATACGAAGAATGATTATTTAAGAGGATTTACGATGATAATAATATGAGTTATTTAAAGACATGGAAATAGAGTGGCTCAGATTAAGAATAAATATGTAAGAGAAGATATCAGAATTAGTTATTGGTGTAATTGATGAAGTTGCAAGTAGAGTCAATGAATTGACATTTAGATTTCTACGAGATCATTCAAAAAAGATTTTAACAACTACGTAACCAAGAAAAAAATAATATATGCTACTAATATCAAAATATTTGTGTTTACGTTGTAGCGGGGCCGTTGCGTTTGATATTGGATAGTTGTTAATTTCCAATGAAATTATGCTAAGCAATAACATCACCTTCTATTGATTTTTTATTTCGTGTTTTGAAGGGACAAAGAAATTTTCAGTTAACTATACTTTTTCTCTTTTCTAATAGTATGTATGCATGTATGTATGTATGTGTGTGTATGTCTTGTTTGATCTTCAGTACTAATGATTTCCTAGTCTTTTGTACTGACAACCATCTACAAATCTAGGTACAGCAAATTTGTCACATCTATACAGAACAACCACGTCATGAAACTCTACTTCTATCTTCTGAGTTAAAATTTTGGACTGAAATATCCTCAAAAATTGTAAATAATTTTAGCAAGAGCTTGTTTCGCGTGCCTAAAGAAAGTCATCGGGATGCAATATTGAAATGCGTATGAAAGGTTGCTCATCCCTGTTCTGGGGAAATAAAAAGTGTAAAATTTTAGGTGTGTGAAGTTTGCTTGGGGTCTTTTTAACTAACTCTCAAATGGGTCAGATTGACCCTGCATAATCCGAGCAACTCGGGTCCTGAGATATCAGTAGGTATTAGAAGTTTGCATTATATCTGACTTAGTCTCTGATAAATTAAACCTTGTGGGATAGAGAAAGGGGAGAATAAGAATCAATACCAACAAAACACCTGGAAAGAAAACGAAAGAAACAAAAATATTTGTCCCTTTTTATTGATTGCTCTCTGTCATTTTGCATAACTATAATAATTGGCAAGAAATATTGCAAATGCAAGGGTTTGGTACCCCTGTGCATGGAATGGTTTCATAATGAGTAAAATTTATGAGACCGCATATTTTGGGTTTCATAATCATATAAAATGAATGGATTCAACTTATGAAATGAAAAATGATTTTTTTCTGGAAATTTGGAAAATTAAAACTAATTTTTATTTTGATAGTATGTGACGTTGACAATATTTGCACTTAGAAATCAATATATTCTACGTTTTCTAGTGGTTGCCATATTCCTTTGAAATGTAATGTGTATATATAATGCAGTTAAACTTAGAAAACGTGTCCACAGACTTGTTCTGTTACCAAAACACCAGACGGAAATGAATATCATTCCTTACACAATTTGTAAGGTTGTTTCATTATTAACCTAAGCCGTTCTGATTTTCCTTATTTAAAATCTCTAATGTGCAACAAAATTGTCAACTTAGCGTGATTAAGTCTTCTGTCTTCACAAAGAAAAATCTTGGCCATGTTTCTTTCTATTTATAATTGCTAGAGCCTTTGATTTCTAAAAATAGTAATAGGGAACCAGGTTAGTATCCTGCTCTGGTTAGCTGTTTTGTCTTACTACTCAATAACAAACTAGTAAGTGCTATTCATGAAATGACGAAAGCTATAGTATTTCTAAGCAAACAACCAAGTTCTTTTACATGTGTCTTCAAACTTAGCATGGCTTTGGAAAAACTTCTGGAAGACATTTGAAGTAGTGAAGAATGGAAACCACTCAATAAGACTTTCAGGCACTGCTAACGTGAAATTCCTTTCATCTCATATTTAATAATAGAACCATAACACGATTTTGGCAATAACAGAACTACGGCTGATGTAGTGAAACATTTAACGTGCTGTAGTATCAATCTGTAGATGGAGATTCGATCTTAGCTAAGTTAGTTTATTTCGAATTGTACTTTACGAAAATAATGGACTGTTACGAAATGCAAATCACTGTACAATCTAGAGGTTAAGAAGTATTCGTGTTTTCTAATACACCAATGAAAATTTTCTATGATTAATCCATAGATTTTCACTTCCCTTCACATTCTTGCTTTCACACTTCCTCTAGAGTTTATCACTTTCTTTAGTTATCTTTCTGAGTTTTGATTTTCTTAAATGTAAAATACACAGATATATTGAGAGGGAAGGATTGTTGTGAATTTGTGAGTCTTCCTACACTTAAAAGTAAATACTTTATCACCACTCTCTCTTTCTATTTTTTCACACATATATATATATATACCTGTATGTGATTTGCAAAGAAAGACTTTTACAGCGCAATGAAGTAAATAGATAGTGTAATAGCAGTTATTAACTGCAAGATGTCTATTTTTAGTATGTGATATAAAAAACGTGTTTTATAGAAGAAGAAAAATAGTTCTGAACTTAATTTCAAAGTCTAATTCTGAGTTTGTTAAGCAACTATATACTGACCGTATATATGCAAAACTAGTGAAAGAAATACGTAAAAATTAAAATTAGTCAGACAGAAATAGTATAATAGAGACAATAGTAACAAATGTAAGATGGGAATAGGACCTGCATAATAAACGAAGATCAAATTGCTGTCACGCAAAGTTGCAGTGTTGGGAACGAAGTAAGTGTATGTATTGCGTTACAGGAATATTCGTCATTTGACATTAGTGTAACATCTTAGGGGAGCTGAAAAAAGCATATCAACATTTTGCTCATTGAAGAATGACTTAACGGTCATGAATAATTAAAATTGTAACATTAACGATAACGTCTTAGGTGATTTCTTATATGACTGCAGTGGCTCTATGTTAGAGATCAAGTCGGGTGCTATGGGTCGTTCATACGATTACTACTTCTACCATATTGAATTTGTAATGTACAACGACTCACCAAAGGTAGTCGTCAACCTGGTTCGGCTAATGATATCAGTAAATCTTGAGTGGTAGTAATTGTTTACACATAAAAATATCTTCAATAATTATATACACTATTATTCTCACCTTTTCTATCGAAATTACAAGTCGATGATCGGTATTAAATGGTTTATTAGTTGATACTCTTTTAACGTATTTTCACTCAAACTGTCTTACAAACATACATGTTGATTAGGTATCTATAAACAGCTACATAGCAACGAATTATACAATAATGTATATTTCTTACATATATTAAAAACATTCTTCTTCTGTTATTTTAAATTGACATTATCTCAAGTATAGTGCTTGAGTATGAGCACTTTCTGCCCAAGGTACAGGTAATTATTAAACGATACAAAGTATCTCGTTGTATAAAAATGTCGCCCGACGATGGGACTGAATATAAAAGTTACAAGCGAGCTTAGCTTTTATATTTAAGAACCACTGGTCCGTTTACAATAATGATGTTACATTACTTATGTCCTTTACATTTTGATCGCCCCTCGTATATATATATATCTTCCTTAAGCTTCATATATATAAATACATTTATAATAAATCTTTTATTCCATTATCATTTATCTTTTATTACAAAAACGTCGTCGCTTAATAATATAATTACTGAAGGGTGCGCAGTCAAAATCGTAAGAGGCAAATTACCTTTTAAAAACATAAATCACAATGATTAGCATTTTCAATCATTATTAAAACGGTGATGTTAAGAAAAATAATATTTGATCTTTCCAGGGCGCATTATATGATAACTACGTTGGATGATGTTTTAAAATATACATTGTATCCATAAGGCATTAGAATATAGAAGAATCTTATTCGGGTAATATATAAAGTAGCGCATAAAGACAGTCGTCGGATAAATGGCTTAATAGAATGAACCTTATTCTTAACATAATCTTTGACAACAAATTCTCAACACAAATCCATATAATATAAATAGCCTTTGCCTTTGATCAATTATAAATCGAATTATAATTCTTCACATTAACAAAAGAGAATTAAAAATTATTTGAAAATTATCATTGGTTAATAAGAATTAAAGAAAATTAAATTAAGTAAAAATCAAAAATTAAACGTAACATATGTTCGGACGAACAAAAGGAAGAAAATAAATCTATTTTTTTTACACAAACATATTCATAAGAATCAGTAGCTGATATGAGTTTAACTCTTACTTCATCAACTGCAGTCAGTTTACATTCGTACTTGCATATGATTCTAATAAAGTACATTGTACTGCACAATCGTGATTAGGTTCCGCATTATTTTGTACATGAATTGCGTTATTATCTTGATTTTGACACAATGTGACATCTCTTGAACTACGATTATGTCTATATATAGGATTTATAGCATTTCTAGAATTTCGCCATGTATTTCGACTGTTTTTGTGTCTACTTCGAGTAAGTGATCTGACATAATTATTGTCACGATTGGTTAGGTTAGGTGGATTCCTATCATATCTTTGCCTATTTTGTCCATTCTGATTGTTGAAATTTGCTCGACTTAGGTTATATTCCGTATTGTTCGCATTACGGATATATTAGATTACGAACAGGTACAAAGTGATCTGAATTATTTTTAATTTTACCTACTCCCGCTTGATGATTCTGAGCGTGGTATTGAGTTTCATAACATTGTACAAGCATTAATAAATGATTAAAACTCATACACTGGGTAGAAAACAGGATCTCTTGTAGTTTAAAGGGTAGCAAATTTCTGATTGATGCAATTACTCTGGATTCCGATTGCAACGGATTAACGACTTTTAATTCGTTATATGTATTTACAACAAAGTCAACAACAGATTTGTGCAAACGAGGATTGAAAGGTTGATTTCTAATCGTGGCATCTCTGTTTGCAAGCAAAAAGTCATTTTCGTAATTTGCAATCAGCGCAGCTTTAAATTCCTCATATGTATTGACGTGATCTCGTACTGCTTTAAACCATAAAGAACATGGTGGGAGTAATAAATGAGGGATTAGTTTCATATATTGCGATTTATCTATACACATTATATTGCACTCATCCTGAAATTTTTCTAGGAAAGAGGTAGCGTTTTCGTTACATTTACCACTGAACTTACTCATAGCACGTATTTCACTCATCTTTACACTTAACTTTACCTTTCTTTCACCTTTCCGTGTTCGTGTTGAGTGACAATTCCTACCTACTGCATGATGTGTAGTTCCACCATCTCTTTTACGCCCATCTGTATTCCTTGGATGAATTTCTTCCAAAATAATGTACTCATCGGATGGGTTACTAGAAGATGAGATAATGCGAGGTTCACATTGATCTGCTACGGGTGACTGCGAGGTCATCTCCTGTGAACAAGGGAACTCCAAATCATCATTAACCATGTTGTTTTGGTATGCGTTGTCCTTAATCTGCAGCATCCTGATTTCCTCTTGTAATGCAGATATCAACTGAGTATTCGCACGTAATTTGGTAGAATTATCCGTGACCTGAATCTTTTGTTGCCGTATAGAAGATTCTATTACTTCCAAATCCTTTTTTACACAGTTGACTTCTTGAATTGTATGGTTGTAATTATCCTGGCAATCTTCAGATACTCTTCTTAGCTTTTCATCGAACTGTGATGTAATGTCACTCACCGCCTGGATAATAGATTGTTTCGTCTCTCCGGATGTCTGTTCCAATCGTTTACTTAATTCCTCGTACTGTTTACTGGAAGTCTGCTTTAATTCTTCATACTGTTTACTGGAAGTCTGCTTTAATTCTTCATACTGTTTACTGGAAGTCTGCTTTAATTCTTCATACTGTTTACTGGAAGTCTGCTTTAATTCTTCATACTGTTTACTGGAAGTCTGCTTTAAATTTTCCGACATCTGGGCTAAACTTTGTTCCAATCGTTGTTCTTGTCTCTGTAAAGCCATTAAGATTTTGTCTTCTAACGATAACATTTCGGGTACAACAGGAGCTGTATTTTGTTCTTCGTTATCACTGTCACCAGTTTCTTTTTCCATTGCCTCACCGATCATCATTTTTCTTGTGATTATTTTACCACTTCGAAGTATAGTAAAGTTCGTAGTCATGAACCTTATTACAGAAGTAAATTCACCCTTACTTTATACTTCAGGATAAGAATTTACAAAGTTCCCGGGTGAGGTAAACCAAAAATTTTACAACGACTCACCAAAGGTAGTCGTCAACCTGGTTCGGCTAATGATATCAGTAAATCTTGAGTGGTAGTAATTGTTTACACATAAAAATATCCTCAATAATTATATACACTATTATTCTCACCTTTTCTATCGAAATTACAAGTCGATGATCGGT
The DNA here is from genome assembly GCF_964235325.1 of Thermobia domestica. Lineage (NCBI taxonomy): Eukaryota > Metazoa > Arthropoda > Insecta > Zygentoma > Lepismatidae > Thermobia > Thermobia domestica. The sequence continues at coordinate 307,649,173 of NC_137455.1, forward strand.
ATTAAATGGTTTATTAGTTGATACTCTTTTAACGTATTTTCACTCAAACTGTCTTACAAACATACATGTTGATTAGGTATCTATAAACAGCTACATAGCAACGAATTATACAATAATGTATATTTCTTACATATATTAAAAACATTCTTCTTCTGTTATTTTAAATTGACATTATCTCAAGTATAGTGCTTGAGTATGAGCACTTTCTGCCCAAGGTACAGGTAATTATTAAACGATACAAAGTATCTCGTTGTATAAAAACGTCGCCCTGCCCAAGGTACAGGTAATTATTAAACGATACAAAGTATCTCGTTGTAAATGCACGAACACCGTATATGGGAATTTTCTCAAGGATTTCAACAATATTTCCATTACATCACTTCATCGTACGTACATATTGCCTGAGCCAAAGTTACCTAACGAACTTGAAATTTTAATTTAAATTCTACGATTTCGGTGAGGTGTAAGTGATTCATAACACTTGTCGCGCCATTGTCGTGGTTACGATATACTGCTCCCTGTGTTTACCACAAATTCAATCTAAGAATGTTATTTCTGTATTATTTATATACACGCAATATGAATAATATTTACAGGGTATGTACAGAGAGTATGATTTGCAGGAAAGTAATTTATGTTTCATGTTCATTATTAGTTGTTTCATTATAATTATGATTTGAAACTTAAGGCATATATTGAAATTTTCATTTTCACCATTACTTTTAAAAATATATTTCGTGCATTTTAATGTTTTTATTTATATTTTGCCACTGAGTGTGTATTATAATGTTCAATTACTCACATGAACGCTTTCGATTAAATAAACATTTAATTACTATTTTTTCTTTCAGTTTCGACCATCAATTCGTTCAAATTAGACAAAGATAATACTATAATTTTTATTTGTTTTCAGTATCGTTTGGTGGAATTGGCTGTCTATTTTTCGGAGGAAGCCTAATATCTATTGCTGAAGTTATTTACCTGTTCGTTGTAAATAGTTTCAAAATATTTTTCCCAAGCTTAAGACCGAAAGGAGATGGCTTAAGGAGAAATACAAAACTCAGTGGAAGAATTGCTCCTCTGCACATGTACCCCCCGGAGTTGAGGAGGAATCGCATGCGCTATGTATCGACAGACATGCAGTGTACCGCGAAACTAAGGTAAATTCAACTTTGATAAATATGAAACTAGTCATAGCCAAACATAATTTGAAATGTTATTTGTACTCATTGTGTAAAGTTACTTCTGTTTGTATTAACATCAAATACGAAATATGATCATTCAACAAAACCAAACATGAACTTCACTAGAGATATACAGCTTTCTTATTTTATTTTCTGCGTAGCAAAAATAGCAGAGAATATACCTCTATTCACAGACAACTTTAATTAAATAAACCCTCACGTTCAGTAGGTTTGCATATCCAGTCGTGTACCTATGAAAACACTTATTATTATGCCAGTTCAAATCAGTTCAAGGTTATAACCTATTTTACGTACGTTATTATGGCATAAATTTTAAGATGACTTCCGTCAAAAGCGCATGTGTGCGTTACAACAACTGTAACTATCAATTTATAGCCTTAAACTCAATAGTACCTGACTCTAGACAAAATCTAGTTGGAAGCAATAATCCGCTTTGTACAGACGTTTAAAGCTGGCTTTAGGTAGCGTAAGAAATATTCGTGATGGTGACAAGTTTGTTTATACTAAGTTTGTGGTCAAATCCTAAAATAATATTTTTTTATATATAATAGTTCATGTTTACAAATTATTACTATCTCAGTTAATTTCCGCTTACATAAGAGACATAAAACGCGAAATAATCGCTCTATGAACCTAAGACAGTAATAAATATAGCAGTACTTTAAAAGTAGTAATACCTAGAATGTTTACCTTAAAATTTGTTTGTATTTTTACCGTTCAATGTTGTATACAATTGATTTCTTAAGTTAAAATCTCATCAAAGGATATTAAACAAGTGTAGATCATATATAAATTGCCATTTAGCATATATAAATCCCGAGTAGAAATGAGCCGTAATTTATTAAAACAAATTTAAATTATACGAAAATTTTAAATTATGATTTGAAAGGTTCGAACCTAACGAGACACTTTTTTTCTTCATCGTTTCTTATTTAATCTTTACTACAAATTGTATTTGATCGAATTCGATAGGAACACGAGCAAAGAACCTTAGAGGAAAGTTATAAAATACTAATGTTCTTTGTATTCCTCAAAGCAACGAGTAAGGAAGTCTTACTGTCAACAGTCGCAAGACTGCTGGCCAGCAACTGCGCCAAATGTTTTGAACTAACACCTCTTATGAGTGTTCTTTTTTTATTATTGCTTGAGGTTTAAACCTAGTTCGTTCCGGCATAATAGGTCCATTATAATATTTAATAATTGTTGTATTGGTTACCTTGAAAAATTATATTTTTATTGACACTATTTGATATTTATTCCTCACTACTCCAGAAATTACTATAATTATTTAGAATCGCTAACTGAGAGTACTTTGCCATGAGCAATTGAAACATTCACTTTATTGATGTTCCTGATACGACTCACAACGGAAACTCGTAGCAAACTGTGGATGTTCCTCATTCGTAAAAAGTGGTTCCCAACCTGAGTTGTGCGCATCCAGAGGGGTATTAAGAATTAGCAAGGGGACGCACAATAAAGACAGAAATAAACTAAATAAATAATTGGAAGTAGTATGAGTGTTGCAGCAAAACCTTCAATTAAACACGTTAAATTAATTGAAGTACAAATACAAAATAACAAGTAGGTACGAAATTTGATTTAATTAAGGAGAAACTTGTGAAATATAACACTATACTATAATTCGCAATTTTTGTTGAAAATGATAATAACTTGATGAGATCATTATGGTTCAAAATTTAATACTTTAGTGCTGGAACTGAAATTGCTGAAACGGTCAGAAGAACCAGCGACAGAGATCGTAAAGTATGGAGGGCTTACGAAAGAAGGCGCCAGATTAACGAATTTCGGAAGTACTGCTCTATAGATTGTTGCGGAAAACTACTTGTTGCTCTACATAACGCAATCATAAGGCAGGCAACACTGGACAAACTGTCCCTCTCCCGTTTCTTTCTATTTTCTTCATTCCACCATTTTATTTATTTGTATCATCATCGTTTTCTTCAGAGTACGCGTCATATCCGTAAAACTAACACTGAAATATTTAATTTCAATTATTTGCGTCTCTACTATGGAATGGGAGATGTAAAGTAACAAATGCCGGTTACCAACATGTTCTAGTAGTAGTACCTATTCTGTTGGACAAAAAAGGTACATTCATTGTCAAAAGCAATAAAAGGAAACGTTGTTGGATGCAAGTACATATTGTTCTAGACCCGCTACTAAACCTTTCCTCATTGGAAATCAGATGTCAAACAAATGGGCTGGTATCAATGGAACATAGCCAAAATTCTATCAAATTGTGACGTAGTGATCAGACCCTACGAGGAGGTTTCATGTTTAATCAACAAAGCAGAGTTATATTGAACACGCGGGACCAAATGTACCGAGCGAAGAATTATGAGAATTGTTCATTTTTTAAGAATAGCAGCAAATATATGGCATTATTTGATAGCTACTGATCCCGCAGATTTTTCACTTGCCTGTAAGAGTGAACAAAAACGTTTACGTTAATATCCAAGAAAATACATTGCTGCCTTCCTAAGAAAAATGTTTCATGAACAGGAGGAGTATACCTAGGTATAATTATGAATAAAAAACAGTGCTGTTATTATTATTATTCAAACAAAATGATAGCTAAGTGAAAATTTGAAGCTTATTTGTATCAAATTGCAATCCCTATTCCTAGATACGAAAGAATTAAACATAAGTGGGGTTATATGGTGCACGGATGGTAGAATATTTGTCAGGATCTGAACCAAATAGACATGTATCTCACTGTGGCAAGACTTTCCTTGTAACACCGCATTATTGTTCGAAGCTTGTATTTAGTATTCCTTCTAGACTCGAAAAAGTTACTGAATTTGGAGGTGGCTACACGAAGTATCAGTGTACCACTCTTCATTTTTTTAAAAGTTCCGTTTCTTAGTTATATTTTCCCGAAATTAATAGATTCGTTTGTCTACCTTGCTTATTTATTAGTAATGTCAAGATCTCATTGAAGATATATATATATATATATATATATATATATATATATATATATATATATATATATATATATATATATATTCAAAAACGTATTTGTGAGTTTATTATTTAAATGATGTCAGGAGGAACGGGACTTAAACATTAGTAGGGATGTTCTAATTAACTGTTGGAATTGAGGATTTTGGGAGTATGTAATACTCTAGATTTAACAGAGAGAGTTCTAGAAAATTCTACACATCAACTGTCCAGAAAATGCAGTTTTAGATATTATTGAATGAAAACAAAATTTTTATTTTCACATTGAAAAATATTGAATACGAATACGGTTGCGCAACCTGCCGGCTTCTGGGGTTCTTAGCCCTTACCTGAGAAGTCATCACATCATTTTGAACTCTAATTTCAAAAGTGAATTATGTAATAGACATACGCCGCGTACGTGGATTTTCTCGTAGTTCTCACATTTTCTTTCATTTTTTCATTCGTCCATTATCACCGAACTCGTCGTCACCGTCTCCCTTAGCCTCAGTGCCTAATCGTGAGACGTTAGACCCAAAGAAAGAGAAAATATTTAAATTATTATATTCCTCATCTCCGTTCTATAAAACAATCAGGCCGTGTATTAACTTTAAAAAATATGTGAAATTAAAATTTGGCGTTTTCTCTCTATTTCTTATTTTTTATTCTTGCTTTCTTTCGGTTTTTGTAGGAACTGACCACCCTCTGAGATAAACACTCCAACGGAGAAATATATTATACATAAAATATTTGTGTTATACATATTACATTTTTCACTCATTTAGAAAGCAATTGTGATTGTGCAATTAGAAAATATATAAGAAGAAACAAGCGAAATATTCTATTTATCACGGATAGCTTACTGTATAATTTTACGGTACTAAGTGAGAGTGCTAAACTTAGTACACTTAATTATTTAATTCAGCTATGGCATTTTTCATTCACAATTCAGATAATATTCTTCTCTGATATAAGTTCAAAGAAAAGAAGTCGAGAAGGTGGAATTCAGAGAAATGTTTTCAATTCCCAAGTTGACTTGGAGAATGAGAAAAAATCATTTAGAGAAAAAAGCTTGCTTTATTTAGGATATGAACATATACATATCACACGGACAAACTGCTCACTGAGTTCACTTGAAAATGTCTTCCGTTATCTGAAATCTTTATTGCACAAAATACCTAGCATCTGTATCATGTTGCACAACTGGATTATCCCCGCGCTAAGAAAAGCAAATAGTGCCGAAATAATCCGGAAAATATTATATTTTTCTAGTTCTATGTTACGTTATTACAATCGATCATGGCGCTTTTTGGCTCATAGTGTTAAAAATCATTGTCAATCTAGCATATCCATAACCGTCCAAGTAGTCGTTAGTGCCGAAATAGCAATAGTATTGTAGAAAGAAAAGACCGAGAACATAACCGAATCATTCGAACATATTGCTGAGAACATCAGAATCTCATCATCATGATTGGTACTGTCCAAGTTTCTGTCCCATATAGTTCAATAATCCACCAAAACATTCAATGTATCATTTCCTTGTCTCTTTATTCAATGTCCCACTAAATGGTCTTTTCTTTCTCCTAAAAGCTTCTTTCGTAATTATCTTTATTTTATTTCACATTCCACTTCTTATCGTCACTAATAATACCACCCCGGTATTGAAAACTATTCATCCGTTCTATTTTCTCCCTTAGCAATTCTGTATTTCACACCGGCCGCTTCGTTCCAAACTCCATGGCTTTTCTCTATCTAACATTGATTTTCCTCTCCGAGCGGGAACGGGCTCCATATCTTCAAATTGAACAACCCGAAACCTACAACTTCCTAAACCTTAAGGTGGGCAAGTGTTTTCGCGAATAGAATTCTAAATTTTTGGATAACACTATGTATTAGACTGTGGTTTTGGGATAGCATCTATAGACCGTGTGATAAAGGGATCGATGATTACATTCATCTTGAAAAGAACTCGAAACGTAAATTCTCTTCAGTTATAAGTCTTGGTTGAGATACGGAATTATTATTTCAAAGTTACTTCGTGTTACACTAAGATCACTCAAGTTCGGAATTTACTTTCAGTGACTATTAAAGTCAATCTCCGACTATTTCAGGAAGTACTGAAAACGTTACATTCCCTATGGTTGTAGGATTGTAAAGCACAGGTAAATGTAGATAGTAATTGAATTTTGGAAATAATATTAAGGAATCTTTCTACAGTCAAATTACCTCCTTGTCATCTCATCGCGTTTGGTATAATTGTAAGTGCAGAAGGAGTACGAGTAAAAAGCTTAAAAGTTGTTAACCGCAAAATGAGAAAATATTTATTTGAAACCACTATTTTTGATAAACATGTAAAACCGTTTGGGAATTTTGTTCATAAATAAATTTAAAAGCATTATAAATAACTAGCGAAACAAAATTACTCTGATAGATAACGAGTGTGAAACAATAACGATGAATATATCCAAATCTCAATTTTTACAATTATCTTCTCGTAGGATGGGAAATACAAGTATTGAAAAGATTTAGTTGTAAAAATGTCAATTACCATAGAAGATTTTGAGCATAATGTAACATCTGAAGAATTATAAACTTTTGTAAAATAGCGTATATAATTAATCATAATCATGCTCTTTAAAGGAACTGGAATCTCCTATAAGTTTCTTGTTGTATCTCAGCTTAAAGTATCATAACACTCCAGTATAACAGAGCGAATAATTATTGAGCCACTGTTCCCTCTACTGTCCTTGATGAATCTGTGTTTGTATCACTTTCAAGCTAGATAGAAACTCATAAATGTAAGGTAAGAATGGGTAAAAAAAAAATTAAAAAGAATTAAAAAATAGTTTAACGTTGACCTCTAGTACGAGATATAAATGGTTCATTCTCATAATATCTGTTGATTTTCTCGAGTTATTCTGTTTTGTTCCAAATTATGAATGTATCAAGTACCTATTCTTCAACAACCATTCCTTTTCGTCAATCATCTTTTTAGGATAAAAAGCATATTCAAAGGACGTAATGCTCAAATTAAATTTTATTTCCAATTTTTAAACATTCTTTCATCTCTTTAATTGATAGTAGAAGATAAAAATCAAAACTATTTCCGCAGCATCTTATTCATACCAATATACTTTTCCAACTTTTGAAATTAGTTCGTCACACTTGAACTCTTCTGGTAATTAGTATCCGATCTTTGTGTAAATATACATTCAGAGAGCAAAGTCTGTAATTTGGCTTTCATACCAAAGAGTGATAATGTACCGAAAACGAAAGTACATTCTAGCACTTATCATGGCATTTTCATTTTCGGCATCTCCTTGACGTTTCTGTTACAACAAAAGTCGTTCTTAGATTTTAAATAGGTTAGGGTTCTTAACTAGTTTGGAAATCAACATCTGTTTTGGCAGAGAACATCTCAATATGAGATATTGCATCGAAGGTACACAAACACCTAAGGTGCATTACACCTGCGTCTATCACACCGAATGATGCCTATGTTAGTCACATATTCATGGCGGTAAGTTTTAAAATATATTAAGATTTAGGTATATGTATACTTTTGTATATACGATAGAATTAAGAAAGAAAAACTTTTTTGTAATTAACTTACTTGTTTTTCCGTATTTGAAGACATAAAAATAGAGATTGATAAATTGCTGTCATTTATTTGTAATTTCAGATTTTCCTTAATATATGTCTATTTCTACTCTGCACTTTTACTTTAATATTATCCAAGTCATCAACTCTTTTACTTTAAACAAGAGGTTACATTATGAAGCTTCAACCAATTCGTCCACTTTTTCTTCCCCGCTCCTCTCTATTCTAGTCGCACAGATATACAAAACTGCAATACTCCGGGGAGAAGCCTTCACTACAGCACGCATGCTTTCGACTAAATATACGGCACAACGCTAATATTATTTACTGATCACTGCATATACTGATCACTTTATTGTAAAAGCTGCTTTGCTGTCAACTATCGGCTAACCTTAATGTGCCTGCATATAAGCATTTTATACATTAAAAGTTCCAAAAATAAATTTGAGTTCAACGTCTTACAATATTTACTTTAATGATAATGAAACTAATCGACTGTTATTTTTTTCTCACGGAGAAGCTGAACCAGTCACACTTGCTAACCACCAGAGCAGCGAGGTGCGTTCGAAATTAACGTCCAGATAAGATTGCTATATATTGCAATATTTAATTTGGACCATTATAAATTATAACGTCTGATATTTATGGCTCAGGTTTTATATTTTTACTAATTACAATTAGAATTGACTAATAGATGCAAATGATAAGGTTGGGGTTAACTTTCACATTATGATAAACCCTGATCTGCTATTTAAGCATCTGAAATTTTATGAAGTGCGGGCATGTTTCCTGGGTTTGGTCAGTCAAATTTTGCGTGATATTTCCAAAAGCAAGAACTCTTGTAACTAACTTATCCGTTCGGATTTAAACTTGACATGGTGGTTGATCTCTCCTTTAGTGTGTAAAATATAATGTTGGGCAGGCTTTTAGTTGCATAATTACGGAGAATCGAAAATCATTGGACATTACAAAATCATTGGACATAACAAAATATAAATGTCATTTAAATAGCTATTAAATTCTTCCCTTGGTAAACATAACAATTCACAATTTTTTAACGGTTGCCTGTATTTCACTTGTTCTTCAACAGTTGAGGACTCATCGCTCACTTGAAACTGAAATTTTGAAATTGAATGCTATCCTTTTCAAATCATTTTCTGAAAGATAAAAAGAAAAATAATTACATTTTTATGACAAGTAATGCAACTTTACAAGTGTCGTTCTCCGTGGCGTAAGTGATTACTGCGTTTGTCGATAACTTGAAAGTTTACATTTCTATTCTGTTGTAACCACGTTTCTCATTCTCACTTTTAACTTTTACCAACTCTTGGTTTTACTTCCCTTTTTATTCTACAAATAAATGTGATCAAGAACGTCTGCAAATAGTCCTTCGCAGTAGTCTCTGATGGTAAATCTCTGATCAGACGTTGGTGCTATGTTGACACATATCGAAGGATAAATAGAAGACCGTGGTACAACTAGTTCATTTTTCGTTTTGAATCGAAATTGTAAATAATTTCGTTTTCACTCAAATGATTTCTAGTAGATATGAACATGTAGATCCATCTATATACATCCTTTTACGAAAAAACATAAAATAAAGAAAATTAAAGCAACGCAAATATAAAGCATCGTCTATTAAGCAACGCAAACTTTATAAATTCAAAAGTCTTTTTCTACGGATTCAAATTGTTGGCCTTTTATTTATAGAAGAAACACTCTTACCTTAAGTATTAAATGGTATGAGAGACCCCGGCATGATTCCAGGTGAAAGCTTTTGAGGTTCAGAATATTAGGTAAGATGTAAGTCGAAGTTTCATAAACCCTCGATGCTGAAAGAAATGCTAAACACAATATAATACGATTATAAGCATTAAATCACGATCACTTTGTTCACAACCCATTGGCGTTGTCCTTATAGGCAATTCCAATCACTGCCATAACTTCGAGACTTTTAATCCTTTCTCTTCTTGCTATGACAGATTCTTTCGTGTGTAAGACGTGTGTTTGTCCTTACTGTGTTTATATTTTGTGAATAAAGAACTAGTGTAGAGGTGTATATAATTTATTACTGATAAAGGTAAGTCTTGCCTGATATATATACGTATTATGTGTTATATATTTATAATTTCATCTTAGTTATTGCTTACTTAATTGTAAGTGTATATCTGCTTAAGCTGTGTACTTTCTTGCTTGGATTTCTTACAGCTTTATTTAACGAACTCAACATTCAAGTTTTTCTATATAGTTGTTTCTTCTAGTGATCGATGAAATTTTCGAGAGGCTTGCGACGGTTGCTCGCATTCGGCTCTTGCATCAAGTTATGTAATACGAGAATGACAAACAGATGGAGAAAAATTGGTGCCTTTTATGAAAAGAGAGAATTTGAGATGTTTCTAGCAAATGGCCATACGAAGAGTGTTGCAGTAAATACGCCAACTTTTTGTATTAAATCATGTAAAATTATACATGCGTTCTACGTCCTCTATAATACTAATATTCCCTTAATTTGTGGTTCGCACCTGATGCAGAAAATTGGTATATCATTACACCTTAAAAGAAGGTGGATGGAAATTCGAGAAAGGAAAGTTTATCCCTTCTTTCGTTCACCCTAACGGGACAGAAGAAAACAACAGAACAGCGCATGCTTGTTAACAGAGGGTTAACGCAGGAAGGCACAATAGTCCTAGGGTACATGCTCAAGTAGACAACCTCAAAGGAGGGATGAATTTTTGGCTAGCAAAAATAGAGGGGTGAAACGAAGAAAACGAAAGATACTAGTAAGAATATACTCACACATACAAAAACGGGGATACATCTCGTCTTTGACCAGGAAGACAATGAAAAAGAGAATGTTATTAAAGGAGCCTCTTATAAAATGCAGTGTTTTGAGGATTGAGGATATAATATATTTAGGTATAAGCATTACTGTGTCATGTGTTAGCCAAGAAACAGACAAAAAATAGAGACGCGTGGGTGCCAAAATAAAGGAAGGAACTTTTGAAATACTTTTAGCTTCTGGTTCTGCGAGGACGAACGGTTCAATAACCGTAAATGTTCAATTCTATGGTCACACGGTTCGTCAGACCTTCCATTTTATTCCTGAACTGATAAAATCTATTTTAGTTGGGAGATCTTTTATTTTGAAGGCTGGGATCTAGATTCATTCAAAATCAGGAGGACATAGTGTAAATAACAATAAAACGCTTGTATGTCTCTTTGATACAATGGGAGAAAATAATAGAATGAATGAAAATGAATTAAACTTGGTTAATGACGAGAAAGTAGATAACATTGAAAGTATGATTCAAAATGTTAACTTGAAGCCCTCTCTCGTGAACCAATTTAGGGAAATAATATACGAATATAAAAAGTTTTTTTTCGGAAAACCCCGGATTAACAAATGTAATTGAACATACAATAAAGCTAAAAGATAAACCACCCTTTACTTCGCGATTAAAACATTTATCACAAGAAAAGAGAAAAATTATGTAGAAATTATTGGATGATATAGAATCTGAAGGTCTCATTGAGAAAACTACGTCTGATTATATATGCTGTCCTATTTTACATAAAAAAAAACACAATGGTAATTACAAGCTAGTGCTTCATAGTCATCGTCTCAACCAGACCACGGAGAAGGAACCGACGAGTATTCCAGGGATTTTTAAAGCATTAAGTTACCTATAGAATAAGAAATTATATTTTAAGCTCAACCTAGCTTATGCGTATGCAAATTCAAAAATAGCAGAGGAGTGTCAGAAATATTCAGCCTTCACTACTCATAAAGGAATGTATATGTATAAACGAGGATTCTACGGTTTGACCGGTTTACCGTTCAGTCTAAAACGATTAATGCAGTTGGTACTAAGAGAACTTTATTACACGAAGGTGATCACTCATTATGACGATCTCGTCATATCGAGACAAACCCGAGAAAAAATAGAACTTTTAAGAGAAGTCTTGAGAAGATTTAGAAATCCTAATTTAACTATCAGTCCTTCCAAAGCATTATTCTTCGCTGAAGAAATTGAATCTTTGGGATTTCAGATAAAACGAGAAATGGTGTCATGCACAGAAGATACAAGAAAATGACGCAACAAATTCAAAGGCCGATAACTAGAAAAGAATTGCAGTACTTACTTGGATATTTCTCTCATTTTAGACAAAATATTCTCAACATGGTGCGAATTACGTCACCTTTGAGTGATCTTAAGAAAAGAGAAATTTTAATGGGAAGAAAGACATGGGAACGCTCTGCCGAAATAAAACGAGGCTTTAGTTGCAGACAAGAAACTTTTAATTCCGAGACAATGGAAGGACTTTTTCCTGTTTGTAGACACTTCAAATGTCAGCACCGGGTATGTTTTGTCTCAAAAGAATGAACAAAATAAATTATGTGTAGTTGCATATGGTTCAAAGAAACTGACAGACAGACACCGTCAGTATAGCACAACCATGAAGGTATTACTGGGAATAGTATTAGCTACTGAGAGATTCGAAGTTTATTTAAATCACGCACCTGTTTATATGGCTACACAGATCGTGAATCGTTCCTAAGAATGTTAAAATCTCCTAAGCTTTCTGCAATGCTAACAAGATGGACGGCTGGATTGGCGAGACTTCCGATTGTATTGAAGTATAGAAAGGGGACTAGGCATTATTTAGACTATCTTTCTAGAATAGATAGCGGATATACGGAACCAATAGATTTCAAACGCTCAGAACTTGCCAATGAACATTTTCCTTTCGAATCTGAAAATGATAAAAGATTTTTTTTTTAATTCAAGGGAAAGATGGCTCTCTAATAAATTACGACGATTTGAGAAAGTCTACTAATTCATATTGAATTCAGTAAGAGAATGAAGGAATTCAGGAGGTTGCTGATACAAAAGAAGTCGAAACCAGATACAACATATAGTGGAAACATAGAGATTAGAGACGAAGAAAAAATAATTTGTTGAAAGAGTTAACTTTCTATTTAGTAGTAGAAGATAGGAAGGAGAAAGAAGGAGGAGAATATGAGAGAAAAGAGATTTACTCACATAAGACCCTAGTTGATTTCAAGGCAGTTAAGAAACTATAAGAGGAAGATACCTCTTTATCTTCAGTAATTAAATTCTTAAGAAACTATACAACTGATTTCAGCAAAACCAGACTTAGAAAGCTAAAATCGAGCGCGAAAAAATCGTTTATTTCAAGAAATGGATTACTAATGAAAACCGTGAAAATTAAGGCAATTGAAAGAGATGTAATCTGGCTATCTAATACGTTAAGAGCACTGTGTGTGACGTGACACACAATAAAAGGTACTCTGGACATCCAAGTTTTAAAGACACGCTACCAAGAATCCGGAAAAACTATTTTTGGACATCCATGTATAAGGACGTAAAACAGTTCACGCAAGCCTGTGAAGTTTGTGCTATTTTTAAAGACTCAAGGAAGGCAAAATATGGCTTTATATCCAGTTCTTTAGTGGAAGCCGCCGGACAGTCTGCCAATGTTGATTCTCTGGGGCCGCTAAGTAGATGACGAATAGGCGGTCAAATGTATTGTTTAGTCATAGTTGACGCATTCACTCGATTAGTGAAATTTTATCCACTTAGGAACGTTACTTCTAAGACAATAGCAAATTGAATTCTAAGTTTTTTCTGTGACAACGGATTTTTTCGAAAAATTATAAGCGACAATCATGGTCTTTAACTGTAAAAAAAGGAGAGAAACGCTTGAGTTTTTAAATTCTAAGGCTATATATATATATCTGCACATTCAGACTGTGCGAATAAAAGTGTAGTGTGGGTACAAAATGTAAAAGTAGTATTTCTATGTACTGTGATAACATAGCGACTGGGCATAGAGATATTAAACTATTAAAGTTTGTGATAAATTCTAGAACTTGTTCGTCGACTGGTTATTCTCCTTTCGAGATGGCATACGGAAAGGAGGTAGATTTTCCCTATCATAATACAGAGAAAGCCGAAGGGTCCCATGAAGTTATGGGACACAATTACACCCAGTTTCTTACGGACCTTAAAGGAGGATGAAGGCAGCAAAAAAATGTTCAAATATAACGCAACGGGAGAGGCACGAGGCTTCAAAGAAAATTTATAATAGGGGAAGGAGACATCATTGTTTTAAAGTTGGGCAGAAAGTTTGGGTAAGTGCGGTATGATTGTCCTGTGCACCATATGTAAGTAGCTTGGTCCATATCTTCTGTTTAAACAGTTAGCAACGAATACGTTTCTCGCGAGAAAGACATTTACAAACAAGGTTGTAAAAGTTAATACTGATTAGATGAAAATGTTTAGAAAGCCACCAGAATTTGCGACACATCTTCCAGAACAGAAAAAGGGCTTCGTGACCAGAACTCTTGAAATGGTGAAAAGGAGGAAAAACTAATAAAACTCCCGTTCACTCGGAAAAGACAGTACGGGAAGGGGAAGTTAGAAATTCTCAGCTCATTAGAAGACTTCATTTTTATTTAGTCACTCTGATGTTAAGTAGCATATTTTTCTGACATGGTAGGACAATCTGAAAAAACATTTCCTAAGTGAAGATCGGTGTATACTTCTTGCAGACCTCGTTCAACAATCCGCTTAAACTAGTGCTACTGTTTCGAGTTGATCGCAAGAAACCGGAAGACCATAGCCAAAGAAAAGAACGAGTACCACCCATTTCTAATATCGACCCGAGATTTTTGTATGTTAGAGGAGCTTAGAACTATCATAAAAGCAAAATTCAGTGTTCAGAGTGACAAGAATCCTAAGCCTGGATCATCTAATTTATTAAGTCATAAAGAACTTACCTAGATGACGATATATGGTCCATCTGTGTAGACGAAGACAAAATCCAGGGATTATCCATAACTCCAGGAAATTTCTTGAGGTAGTGAGATTAAAAGGAAGGATAAAGTCATTAGAAAACTATACTTTTAAAAGAAAGACTCATGGTGCAGATTTTTAAGAAGAACTATGAACTGTAAAAGAAAGAACAGTGCTTTTTACTATAATCAGTGAACTGGAAAATTATGATCATTCTCGTGATATTAGACTAGGCTGAAGAGAAGCCTTCATACGTAACGTTTTATGTTCTGTGTGTTTTATTGTGATGTAATTGCCAGTTGGTGTTCGTTTGTGAATATTGAGTGAGCTAAAAAAAGGAATAGAAAGATTCCAGAATAAACAGTGGGAGACATTGAACTGCCGAGGAATCTGATATTTTTCTTTTTCCTTTTTCTTTATTTATTTATTTATTTTTTTTGTTCGTCAAGTGCTATGTAAGGACGAGTGTTCGCCTTTACTATGTTTATTTATTGTGAATAAAGGATTAGTGTAAAAGTGTATATAATGTTGTTACTGATTAAGGTAAGTCTGGCCAGACATATATATTTAATTACATATATATTTATTATGTGTTATATATTTATAATTTCATCTTAGTTATTGCTTACTTAATTGTAAGTGTATATCTGCTTAAACTGTGTACCTTCTTGGTTGGATTTCTTACAGCTTAATTAACGAACTCAACATTTAAGTTTTTTCTATATAGTCTTTTGTTATAGTGATCCATGGAATTTTCCAGAGGATTGCGATGGTTGCTCGCATTCAAAAGACTTTTTTTGCGGATTTTTAAACGAAAATAAAATTAAGTAAACCGAAAAAGAGAAGGGTCTTCTACCATATAAAAGGAAGCCTCTCGCCACATAGGGGGCACTGATGGATGACTATGGCTGCTAGAGCCATTCTACGTTGAAGGTCCTGCCTTGCTCTTTTAAATTTTCCTATCTTGTAGGGAACGGTCTGAATGATGACCGATGACAGAGAATAAATGATTTCTCTGGAACCTGACTGATGGCATGATGTGAGCACTAGGTAATAGCTCTATAGGTAATTTCCGTTTATTTTTATATTTGAATTGCCTGACTTTGGTTCAATTAGATTGTTCTACAATTTAGTCTTAATTTGAGTTTGTCGTAATAAGTAGGATTATAATAAAAACTCTGGATGTCTTTGCAGATTTTATTATAGGAAGATGTGCAAAATTAGTAAATTATTTTCATCAGTTATTAATGCTGGCAAAGAATATTTTATGTTCTCATCTGTGCATGGTCTGGTTCATATTTACCAAGCACCTAGTTTCATATTACGGTGAGTATGATTGCTTAGTATGTGTCCATAGCCCTTAGTGTTCATCATATTATTACGGTATAAAGATTTCACTACATGAGCGAAGGAAAAATAAAATGAAAAGTTTATTTTAAAGTTTGGTAATAACATATTATGAATATGCATCAATCGGATTTCCGTGCAGTAGTATACAAACTTTATATATGTAAATACAAATGTTGGAATGGATTTTATAGGTTTGTCGAACAGGATCTGAACTTGGAGAAAGTTTGTAGAACATATTTCTTTCCACGGCATAAATTTGATATACGTACTGAAATCATAGCAGCTGAGTGCCTTTGAGAATTGACACCATTTGTTTTTCAATTTCTAGACGCAATTGAGGATTCATCATTTTTATTGTACCTAATCAAAATAGTAGATGTTTTGTGTTTATAAGTTTGACTTGGTTGAATTTGAGTTTAGCACCTTTTATTCAGCAATGAGGCTATATGAGATGTTGCTCTAAAGCTAAACAATGATCCGAGCAAAATATAAATAAGAGAGGTAAATGTTGTAGACATTATAAGTTTACTATTAATTTCATTTTCTTAATGATTTGCAATTATTTGCTGTATTGTTTACTTATATTACCACCACTTATATATAGAAGATGCTATATATTTTTTATTCTCTTTTGTTAATTTCGCATCATTTGCGAAAAAGAATTTAGACGATGTATTAAAATTAAAGACCATACACATTACTATTAAAATTGTGTGAATTTACAGTAACTTCATGGTGGAGATTTCTAGGTGATATCAGCATATGGCAAAAAGATTGGTTCTTGAAAATTTAATATTTTTGTGTGATTTCATAAGTTATTCTATGGCTACTCACTATCAATGTTAACACTTTAATTAAAACTTAACGAAGTATATTATATTTGTATTAAATAATACGTTTTATGCATTAATAACGTTACACAATAATGTCACTAAAATGATGCTGTTTAACTAATTCGAATAATATCAAACTGATATATATATAACTAATACGGTTTGAGAAAATTTATTTTATAAATTCGTTGACAAAGAAAGTTTGCGCTAATGCACATGCACTGAAGTAATGTACTGAAATCTATGGAATAATTATAAGAGCATATCTAAATGCAATATTATGAAAGGGTAGACGGGACCCTGTATTCAAAACCTCTTAAGTCATTACACGCTAAAGCTACAAGCACGAAAATGTGAATAATTAAGATGGTCTTTAAGAAAAAGCACGTAACGTTATTTTAAATTACTTTTTAATGCTCTTTCATTCCAATCATCCATACTGTTGTCTTCTTTATTATATAGCATATATTTTTGTTTGTAAAATTGGTTCAGAGATACATCTAGACACCAATATCAATATATAATTTTCTGTTGTAATAGGAGGAATTCACTTTGCAATTATACCTTAAATTCTCCGTAATAGTAAATATGATAATGATTAATATGATATTTAAAACTATATTATTTTACATTATTTTCATTCACGTATATATTTTCTTCAAGGTGTCTCTGGTTTTGTTTCTGGATTACAATGACAGTGTTTGCTTTGTCTACGGCAAAAAATATATGGGTCAAACATATGCAAAGTTCAGTAGCTTACGAAGATGAATTTGGTTTCGACCGTTCTAACCTGAGTTTTGTAGCTAGTTCATGGTGCTCCAAAGGCATAGAATGGAATGCTAGGTAAGTATTGTTGCACGTTGATTGATTTTACTCTGATTTGGATTTAAGTTGTTTTTTAAAGTAACTATCATAATAGATTATTTAAGTTAACTTTAAATGTGCTTCAAAAGAACCCAAACGCAGTACAATGATACACGATAAATTATTAGTAAAACTTCTCCAATGCCTAATTTCAATCTATATATTTTTAAAAAGGAAATTTGTAGTCTCATTTAAATATATAAATATTCGACTATAAATATATATATATATATATATAATATTTATAAAATGAAATGAAATGAACTTTTTTGTTTATGTCTGGTAAGGTAAAAGAGACAAATTATTCATGTAAATGAAAGATTATAGTTTAAGTTGTACAGTACTAATCCGAAGGAAACTGGAACACCCTGAACAAAACAGCTCACACGATGTTGCCAACTACAAAATCGCATTGTCAGGGAGTGCGTCATCAATAGCTATATAAATCAGTACACGGTTACATACTGAGGGTATGAGAGATTATAATTTTAAAAAAGTGCTGAAAAGCATATCTTTGGCACTGGAAACGTACTGGGTACTAAATGTTCACATAATAAACAAATATCTCGAGATTAAAATTGAGACATAGAACACTTATGAGAAAATATGCTTTGAATACAAATTTGTTAAAATAATAAACATCAAGCTATAATTAATAAAAGCAAACACAAAAATCATAAGTATCAAAGGTGAAGTACAACTTAAATAACGCATTAATAGATTAACCTTAAGAAATAATTATATCGAATGAAGAGCACTATTTGAAAGTATCTCACAAGTAAGGTTTCCCAGGTGATACACGCCGATTTTAATCAAAGTTCACAGGTTTGTAGAACAGCAAAAAATAAGCGACACGTATTTTTTTTGTAGCGGCCCATATGTATATTTAGGCGGTATAATAGGGCTGTCAAATTGGGACAACTAAGCATACTTTAGTTAATAGCGCGAAAACGAGAAGAGATAGCCAAACGTTGTAAAAGAGCAAGTTGTCATGACACGATAAGCATTTCAATAACGCATAGCGCTTCCACGGGGATAGCACACAACATCCGCAAATGGACCAATCAGAGATGAAAAGCAGTCAAAGAACTTTATCTATTACGCGGAATCCAAATAATGTAGGTAAGAATAAAGAATGATAAAGAATAAGTGATACGTGTTTTTTTCGTTTTTGCAAGATGAGACAAGAAAAGTAAATAGATGCATCGTTATCTCAATGTGAAAAGATTGGAGAACTGGGAATATGAAGATGTGAACGCCTGTATGAGAGGCAACCTGTCAATCAGTGTTGTAGAACTGGTTGCAGGTGACAGGTAGAATCCTGCTCGAGAGATAAATACCAAACATGGTCTTGTTGTTCAATGGTTTATATGTTATATCTATTAGTAGTTAGTGATTGCGAACAGTTCAATCCTCTTGATCAGTAATTTGAAAGTCACCCAGCAGTAAACGAAATCACACCCTTCCTGTAAGAATCGGCCGTATAGGATAGTAATACAAACATTGATATTGTTTTGCTAGAAGCCCCGTTGTAGGGATAAATAGGCCCCTTTGCGGGCTACTAAACAACATGAATTGCATGTTCTTCGGCTTTAGTTATGCCCAGTTCTTTGTCAATGACACTAGACCTGTTTTCTAGAAGTTTGTGTTCGGAATGCTACGTTTAGTTCTATCTATTAATACAACAGAGGAATGGTTTCCAAATTTGACATGTGGCAAATTCAAACGCATTTGAATGGCCAAGAACGGAATTTATGTACTGTTTCCGTAAATGTATATCGAACTGTTTTGTTAGTTAGTTGTAGGACTTTTAATTTTTGTTCAATGGAACTGTTTTGTTAGTTAGTTGTAGGACTTTTCATTTTCATTTGACGTGCCATACTTTATACTGTTTATATTTGTATATTTCGAAACAAATACATGTAGCCACGAATCATTTAACATCGTTTTAATACTGCTTATGTCAAGAAAGTTCTATTAGGCTCATGTCCGATTTCAATAAGAATCATTTGTATGACGAATATTTACTGCAATGGCTTATATTCGTTCCATACAATATTCGACATTACGCTACATTCTGTTAAATAGCAGCCGGCTATGGTTCAACATACAGCATATTACCGAAAATAGTGCTTGTATAACACATTCATGTGTTTTGGTTTAAATGCATGTGACTATGAATTGTCTATTTTTGTCAACCTGTTCAATTGTGTTCAACATGTTTTTAGTATCCCGCAAGGGCCTATTTATCCCTACAACGGGGCTTGTTGCAAAACAATATCAATGTTTGTATTACTATCCTATACGGCCAATTCTTACAGGAAGGGTGTGATTTCGTGTACTGGTTGGGTGGCTTTTAAATTACTGATCATGAGCATTGAACTGTTCGGAATCACTTACTACTAACAGATATAACTTATAAACCATTGAACAATAAGACCGTGTTTGGTATTCATCTCTCGAGCAGGATTCTACCTGTCACCTGCAACCAGTTCTACAAAACTGATTGACAGGTTGCCTCTCATACGGGCGTTCACATCTTCTTATTCCCAGTTCTCCAATCTTTCGACATTGAGATAACGATTCATCTATTTACGTTTTTTGTCTCATCTTGCAAAAACGAAAAAACACGTATCACTTATTCTTTATCATGCTTTATTCTTACCTACATTATTTGGATTCCGCGTAATAGATAAAGCTCTGTGACTGCTTTTCATCCCTGATTGGTCCATTTGCGGATGTTGTG
This sequence comes from Thermobia domestica, assembly GCF_964235325.1. Classification (NCBI taxonomy): domain Eukaryota; kingdom Metazoa; phylum Arthropoda; class Insecta; order Zygentoma; family Lepismatidae; genus Thermobia; species Thermobia domestica. The sequence goes on from NC_137455.1 coordinate 307,669,556, forward strand.
TGTTATCCCCGTGGAAGCGCTATGTGTTATTGAAATGCTTATCGTGTCATGACAACTTGCTCCTTTACAATGTTTGACTATCTCTTCTCGTTTTCGCGCTATTACCTAAAGTATGCTTTGTTGTCCGATTTTGACAGCCCTATTATACCGCCTAAATATGCATATGGGCCGCTATAAAAAAAATACGTGTCGCTTATTTTTTGCTGTTCTACAAACCTGTGAAGTTTGATTAAAATCGGCGTGTATCACCTGGGAAACCTTACTTGTCAGTAAATATTAAGCATACCAACTTTATGAATTAAAGCTAGGGTATGACTAATACGAAACAGAATACCGCACACCCTGAATAGTAATTTAAGTGATTTTATACAATATCTCAGGTCTGAATATTTCGTACTTTCTGAAGGGATAAATACTCAGCGTAAAATCCATATGTTCTTCACGATACTCATAACATCACTAACCAAAAGGTATGTGAGACAAGAGTATTTGATACCAAATTTCAAAGTACCACTTCAGCTCGGTGATTAATTATTTCACAAACGTCTGTAACCATGTACTCCCGAAAGTAGACTGAGTTCAATCCTACGAATCTTTACCAAACGAAAACTGTCTTCGATTTCCCAGCTAGTATTGAATCTGCTTTAACAGTTACAAAAATATAATTGCAAGAACTGTAAGTAAAAGGAAACAAATAGTGTATATAGATATAGATAGATAGATAGATAGATAGATAGATAGATAGATAGATAGATAGATAGATAGATAGATAGATAGATAGATAGATAGATAGATAGATAGATGTGTGTGTGTGTGTGTAATAACAGAAATACAAATGTATTTTCGCACCGATATTTTGCAACATCTAGTACGTAGTTCGGAATAAAACAATGAAGTATGTTAAATTGACTATTCACTTAATCTAAATAAGAACATTTCCTTTTAATACTATTATTTATTCACATTATAAGACACTTATAAATATGTATACTTTAAAAATGCAAAAAATCAAATAGTAATTAAAGTTGTCTTGCTAGATACTTGTAATTAATGTAACACACGTCTTTTTCAGAGATGAATGTTCAGCCACAAAGGCGTAAGTCCATTTCAATCACCCTACAAGAATCTATAATAATATGAAAGATCACAAACATACACATATTTTTCCTAACTCAAGGTTTTATGAGTCTATGATGGGAAATTCACGAATAATCTGGTTTATAGTATTAATTAAACATCTTATCATATAGCCAATTTGGGAAGAATATATTATATATCAAATCTTTCTAGAACTGATATGATGCAAAAGATACTGACATACAGGATGATTTGAAAATGAATATCACACTCCTAAAATTCATTTCACTAATGGATAGTAATTTCATTGATCTTGATTCAGTCCTCGTGCATGTGCAAACGCAAGCTTTCGACGAAATATCTTTAGATATTAATCAGTTCAAATTCCAGTGCAACAACTTTCAGTGCAGCATTTTTAACTGCTGTGTCAACTCGCCTATTCCCAAGCACGTATACATGGCACGGTATCCAGAAAATAGTTGAGACTTGTCCTTGTTTTGAATGCCATACTGTCTTGTAATTGTTCATGTTTAGTAAAGGCATTCTGCATACAATGCGTCTCAACAATTCTTTGTGAATCTGTGGTGATAAGCACACAACAAAGTAAAGTACGGAGACTTTTTAAATGCTAGTTCAATGATGGGACGGTAGGAAAATCGACTAAATGTACACGTAATGAATGCGTGGTTAAAATATTAGTGAACATTTCTTTAGAAGTTCCAGGATGTCACTCTTGTTGATTTTGTTTAATCTGTACGTCACAGATCGATCACAGATTTGAACATTTTCACTGTGCCACTTAAGAATACGGCCATTTTCCACATTGCTACAGAACGTTCCCTGAATATTAGGAACACGCTACATAAATAATTAACACGAAAGTTTTCCAAACAATGGGACAAAAATATCACACACACCATAGTAGGAAATCTGCCTTCCTAGGTTAGCTTAATGTAAATCAGCAATGAAGAGAGCTCGCTCCTCAGCAGTAACGAACTCTTACCAGATATGCCCATTCACAAACATTTCAATACACAATAACATTGTGTACGAAGGATCAAAATGTTAGGCAGTTTTCTGTCCTAGATTTTGCATGGGGTCCAAAATCATTTTCGTCAAATATAGTTTTCGGACACAAAGTATTGTACAATTTATTGTTAAATGTAGATCAAAAATGGACGTTCGCCCATAATTCGACACATGCGATTAAACAAGGCATTTATGAAAAATAATCCGCTTACCACATTTGAAACTGTGAAAACTTAAGATTTCCAGATTTTTCTGTTTCCAAACCATGACAACACTAAGATTTTCACTAAGTAAATATTATGTAGAGCAGTGTGATTATTTAAAAGAATTATATTTTCTTTAAAAATCACATGCAAATATCTCTACTATTCATTGACACAACCAACCTAAGTGTGGGGCATGGTGACTCAGGTGGAGGGCACTACCTATTGTCTCTGGTTTAATCTCAGAGGAATTTTGTTATAGACAACAACGTGTCCTTGAGTTCTCTCACAGTTACTCCAGTTTCCTCCCACATATTATTCCCCAATTCTTTCATCATCATTCACTTGCCTTAATCACCCGTCTTTCTTAAACTAAAGGTCGTAATCATAGAACGGTAAGAGTGGAAGATTCAATTTTTACGAACTAAGTCCAGAATATTCCCCTACATACAGTAAGTTCACTAATACGTTATTCACACTCAGTAGTGACCAAGACTGTAACCCGGAAATCGGACAATGCCGCATAACGAAATTTGATGCCACCAAGTACGTTGGCGACAAATGTGTAGCCACTTAGTTTCTTAGAAGAAATCTGGAAATATCCACCATTTAAAAAAATAAATATAGTATTTAAATATTCCTAAAACTAAAGAAAGGAAGAATGTTAGTTCAACGACTGCATGAAAACTCAACAATAAATAAAGCATCACTATAGTAATGTGTAATAGGGACAGAAGCTTCTATCAGTGAATAACTCATACTGCTAAAAGAACAATTATTTTATAATTCTCCCAATCAGAAGTACATATAATATGAATTTCATATATTTGAAGTTGGAAAGACTTCAAAATTGCAAGTGTGTTAAGTTTATGATAAGGGTTATAATTCAAGAGGATAACATCCACTAAAATTACGGATCGATGTACGGATGATAATTCACATAGACAGTGAATTAAAGTGATTGTTGCGCAGAATATTTGTGCGGCTGTGGTACAAGTGACAAAAAACTTAAATAGCACCTCCTACAACCTGTGTGGAAAATAAGAGTTCGGTGCCAGGTACATAACACGGGTATATAAGGTCAGGTTACACAGACAAAACTAGCTGATAGGGAACTATTCACTTTAGTAGAACGCAAAAAGTGTCGCTAACATGCAACACAGCACCTGACGACTGTTAACAAATAATATGGTCGAATAGTCTTCGTTCACCCTGTTTCTAACCTCAGGCCAAGTATACGTGCGGCGGACACCCATAGAAGCTTGTTATCCACAACATCGCTACCCAACTTTCAAATATGCCCCCAGTGGATCATGTGCTCACTGTCCGCTAGTAGTAGTTCAATTGTGCGTTATTTTGTCACGTTTAATGAAACCTTGTGGTTTAAATATTGCTTCTGGGCAATTATGTCATACTTCTGGATGAAAACGTGTGTCAGATGGAGTTGTTGCAGAATGGTTTAGAAAATATCGGGACAATGTTGAATATCTCCCTTGGTTCTCCTATTTTCCGTATCTGACATAAATAAAAATTTGTGATCTGTTTTAGAAACGAATTACGTGCACATTTACAATTCCGCCCCCTAAAACAGAATCGAGTAATGCTCTGCACGCGAAATTGTTATTTATTCTAGTTGATACAATTCACGTCTCGTTCATTCTGTTCTGATGGAGAAAGGTTTTTCCAATGCCATACTAATCTGTTAGATTGTACATTTTTCAGGTTTCCCCCTTAAATTGAAAAGCATCTCTATTTCAAAAAGATGGTATTAAATTAGCTAATTCTATTCTCTGTGCCACATAGGACACCCAAAATGAAAATTCTCCATAACTAACATTCGCTAGATAATTATCCTCATGTGTACAATGTTCCAACCATTTTCTCTCAAGACGTAGAAATTTTCTTTAATTTTTCTAACGTTTTATTTGAGGCATTCAGAGCACAAAGCTATCAAGTCTAATTATTATTAAAGTTACAAAAGAAAAGGAACACATATATAAGATAGTTTAAAGTACATTGAAAAGTTAATACTTTTCATCACATCGTAGACGCTAGCGCTCTCGTGTTTTGTCTGAATGTTCCCGAATTCGATTCCCGATACAATACTTGTGCGAAAGTTTGTAATACGTTTTTTAATCCAGGCAATTTGAGTTAGACTTCTACTGACTTTTTCGTTACTCACCAACCGAATGGTGGAATGGTAGCGTAGGGGAACCTGGATAAATTGATACAGTTTATACTTTCGGATTTTTTGTAATTTATACTAATCATATTGTATATCTTAAAGTACACTCAAATTACAGTTTCATACTTAGGCTTTTCAAAAAGCTTGATTCTTAGCCTTACACCAAATTCCTTGAAACATAGAAACAAATTTTGTTTGATAAATCGTAACCTCTCAATCAACCTCAATAGCGTGGCAAGTTGGTACAGTTCATGGAGCTCCTTGATATGTTGCTATATATTAACGATATTTGTATAAACTAATCATAATCCAACATAATTATGAGGTTTTGAGAATTTAAAATGTTTCTAACTGAATATGAAAAAAAGAAAGTTGAACTGTCTAGTCAAATCTATTGTGGATTGCTGAATTAAAGCGGGGCAGGTGGAAAGGAATACAGAACTTTGCCAGTTTTCTTTATCCTGTTTTTTTCATAAACGAAAGGAGGTAAGGAAATGTAACTTACCTCAAACATGGATAGGCCTAATGCTGTTCTAAACCAGAAAAATTAAGAAAAAATAATTTTCAGTGTTGCCATCATAGAAATTTAAGTGTTTCCAGAACATAATTTAGAAAAATATGTTAGGTAGCGACAAGAAAAATGAAACATTCGTGACATGAAATTTCGTGACATAGGCTATTATATTATCTGAAGTGTACATTATGTTTTCTACTTTTCATAACAATATATAGCTACATATAATACTAAAACTAAATAAGAGTATGCTTATTCGAAATTTAATTTTTTATGATAGGTTTAACGACAGTCGTGAAATGGGCCTAGCTACTTTCTCACTCAGTCCTTACAAAACAGATGTAGGCTTTGTTCTGTTTACTACTTTTCATAACAAAATATATTTATATAATGTTATTTGACGACAGCTTTAGCAGTCGTGAAATGGACCTAGCTACTTCCTTACTCAGTCTTTATAAAACAAAGATTATTTCTCCTCACTGTCGGTGTACGAAACTTCCTAATCTGAGTTACTGTGGAGGCACATGTATGTTGGACCGACTTCTCTACATTTGAGATGAGCCCACTGTTTACACGAAATGCACTGAATCCATTTCTTCCCTGGCTTAGAAGCAGAGAAATGCTCAAGACACCACAAACAAAAGCAATCTACGTCTTCATCTGAGTGTGTGGAATCGTGATGTTGATTTGAACTTTTCCCTCACTTCTATTTTGTGTGAAACCACTTCTTTTACCTTTCTTCTTAGGGATCTCTAACAACTTTGATAAATGTTTCCTTGCTGTTACCTTGCTTTGCTTTCTAAGTTTTCTTTCGCGAGATTTATTTTCCAATCTAGCCACCTCTAGAGTTGGTGTCACAATGGATGATGTCGTACGTCGTATATTTCTTCCTTTCACTGAGCGTTCAGAGGCCCGTGAATATGGTCGAATATCTTGAGATCTTAGGCTTCTCAATTTGGCCTAGTCGATATCTCAACGTTGTCTTTTCTACTGCTTGTGAAAGTAACAGCTTCAAATTGTTCTTCTGAAACCGTCTTTTCCATTAGATTCATGTTTGTGGATGCTGATTGATAACAACTCTCAGGAACATTTTAATAGTATTTATGCGAGCATTAGCTTCGCGATTAGTTACTGAAGATGACAGAAAATCATCATCACTGAACACTTCGAGATTGAATGGTGTTATACCGGAAGCTTTGAAGCCAGATAAAACATTTTTCTGTGTTTGAGAGGGAGGAATAGCTGCATTTACAATACCGGGAATGTCATAGGTTGTCACTATCTTTCCAGGATTCTTTGTCATTCAATTGTCCACTGCAGCGAAATAGTGTTTCTTGAAAGACTCGACGACTGATTTATATAATAGTTGTAAGCGACGCCATGTGTATGCAACACTTACGGATAGATGAGATTCGTGGTTATCTAAAAGAAGCAAACAAGGGCGTTCTTTTGTAAACTTCACGTCCTTATGGAAGTGTTCCACAAATAACAAAAATGTCTCTCCAGTCATCCTCCCGGATAGATATGCTGTCCCAATGCATCCAGGAGGTGCACTGCTAACAAAATAGTCCTTGTAGAAAACTCGGATGAAAATAAACATTGGCGGAACTGAATTTCTAATAGCGTTTATAGCAATGGCCATTGTTACTATTGATCTCTCTGCCGACGTCACCTTACGCACTTCAGGAGAACCTTTTCCAGCCACTATTTTGGCTTGGTTTTGGACTGTTTGCACAGCCGCCTCATCAACATTCCAAATATCTTCTGGTGAAACCTGATACTGATCTAAAACCTGCCTTTCCATACAAGCTGTGAACCATTCACATGTTCGTAACATCCTAGTTTTCCAAGTGTCTGGAATGTTAAGGTTATTTGCGACTGCTAATTCATAAGCCAAACGACGAACATCTTTAGAACAAACCCCATAAAATAACTTTGAACAGTGAAGTACATACTCTTTCAGCTGAAGTTCCGGAGAATCTGTAAGGACGTGTCGATGTTTAGAATAACCGACTCGAGCAACAGGTTTATTTTTTCTTTCCGTTTTATACCATAGTAAAGTCATTTTATCAATACTGTAGATCTTATTAGCCTCTGTCAATGACAATTTTCCCCTTCATTCATATCAGCATATGTTCTTAGAAACGTCTTAAATAAAATTTCTCCCCTCTTCGTTTTCTTCACATAATTACGAAGCATCTACTGCTGAAAAAAAAGAAAGAAGTTAAACACTGGTTAGGGTAAGTTGATACACCGTATCAACTTACCTCATTTTGAAAGTATCAACCTACCCCAAATGACGCCATCTTACTTGTAATACCCATGAAATATGCTCATGAAAACAATCAACAAGAATAAAAATATCTTACCTTTTAAAGGTCCAATAAGTTCCCACGCCAGTTGGTCGCCAATGCCTAGGCTCCAGTAAAAGTCACACGATATGAGAACAAAAAATTTACTCCAGGTTATAAAAAACAGTTTTTGCTTAATAACACCAACACTTCAACACAACGTGAACGAATGTCAAACTCAAACTGATGGCGCTTGTGCAGTGTTTCTTGCTCTAGAAAACAACGAAGCTATGGGAGGGCACTATGACGTATGAAGCAGTGTATCAACTTATACTCTGTATCAACGTACCCCGTTCTACCCTACACGTCCCAAGTCGCTTCGTTCCTTTCCAATTCTCTGGACAGTATGCTTGCCAAGGGACGTCCTACATTATATTTTACGGCGTAAGACCTTATGCCGGTAACGCCCAGAAATACCTAGAAATAAGTAAATAATGAAACTTAGAATATCTGAGAGAAGCATCAGGTAGATATCCTTGACATGAATTATGTCCAAACTAACATAAATATGGACTTAATTACCTTGTGCTCCGAAACCACCCTATATAATGGTTTACTGCTTTAGATTTTCTTATATGCTATAAATACAGAAAATAAGGGACTGACACACAAATAGATCAATATGGATATACTTTTCAATGAATAACATAATCATCCAATTTGCATATTACCACCAATCATCGATTAGTCTGTCACTTGTGTTTGCAATGGAGAGGTAAGCAGGAGACAAGCTGATTACAGAGTGAATAATGCGCCATGGGTAAAGGTCATCACTGTCACTCATCTCAATCCACGCGAAAAATGCAATTAAGTGTGATACGGGCCACGTGCATCATCATGAGAAGTCCGATGAAAACAAATACAAACATGGAGAGTAAGGTAATATGGAAAACCTTACCATTTTGGTAACTGAAGTAATTAGTTTTTGTAATGATAGTCTAATTACTCTAATAGCACAATGAGTTTTTGTAATTGAAGTCATGAACGAGTATGGTGTATGTAATTGAAGTTATAAAAGAGTACGGGGTGTTAATGATAATATGAATTAATTTTTTATGTGATTTACGTATGACATAATGTTTTGCGTAATGAGATGAATCCCTAATTACGATTTACATATACATAATGTACCGCACAATGAAAGTAATTTGTAATTATGTGTTAAGTTATTGTTTCAATTAAAATTATTGAATGCATGCATAAATAAATAAAATATTTACTTACCGCTGACGTCCTTTGGGACACACGCCGATGACACACGAACCGCAACGACAACACCCGAGCTTACTTGAATAGCATTACGATCCCATTGTTGTTTTTAAAGGCGGTGGATTACATCAACCTTAGTTCCGATCTTTCAATTATTTCTAGAATGAACTTGATTTTCTCCGAACAACTTACAATTATTTATTGTTACAATAACATTTTCATATATTATAATTATTTAGGAATAAATAACTGATTTAAAAATTATTTAAGTACGTGGAATTGTAAATATTGGAAATTATGCAATTACAGTATAAAAATATTTGATAAATTTTTTTTACGGTACAGCGGTGACATGTGTTGTAAGTTTCAGCTTTCTTTTGCTGAAAGAAAATCAAAGGCAAACCGGCTATGCATCTTTCTTTGTGTGTTAATACTTCTGAAGGTAGATTTCTCTTTTCGTATAAGGAGGTGGCGCCGTTTGGTAGCATAGCTTTGAACTACAATGGGTCGGAGAGAGAGACAGGATATATGACCTACTTGAATTGAAGCATTAGCGATGAATTTCGGCATGATTGATGAATAGAAATTTTGTTATTTATTTATTGTTGGCCTAATATAAGCGGAACGTTTATTGTTATTGAAAATTTGGAACTCAGCCTTGAAAGTATGTGGAATTTTAAAATGTCATTTACCTCTAGTTGAGAAACAACTTGTTGAAATATTATTTTTGTTGCTTACGTCTATTCTGTTGTACACAAGAGCTATAAAATATTTTTGAAAAGAGGACGGTTGACGAGTTATAAATGTAGACACTATTAGATTAATACCCACAACCGTTGTAATAAAAATCATGCTTTTATTTCTCGCGCTTTTTATCTGCACCAGTATGTGGTTGTCTCCTATAGATGATATTATCTGAAGTGAAGGTGCAATGAGAGACATTATCTAAAAACAACCACTTCACGGTGACTCATTAGCTATTTTATGATTTACTTATGTGAATGGATTTATGTTTGCAAGACGCCTCTAACTGTGTACCAATAGGTGAAATGAAAGGAATGGCCACTAAACGGTTACTTTGATGGAATGCAAGTTAAGGAAAGAAACTGCTATGTAAACTGGCGTCGGTATTTACTGGGTTATTGCTAAGTAATCAGTAAACGGTTTTCCACAATTTCTCTTTTATGTGTAACCTTATTTCAATATTTTGGAATAACACGTTGGCTAGAAAAGAAATAGATAAATTGGCAAACTCTTCGCTTAACCCAAAAACTAGGACAAGGCAGGAGACTGACCCCTCATTTATTTTAGGTGATGAAAATGCATGAGGAAATGAAATTTTTTCTGTCTTTTCTTTCTTTAAAATAAGCATAACGGTAGAAGGATGAAAGATATTTGCAAGTGGTCATAGATAGGAGAAGTGGGGGTAGGGGAAATGAACTTCCGCATTTAAGGAATTGAGGAGACTTTATAAATACACGACCGAGCATAGCCGTTTTATTATTTAGCTGGCAAGAGAGTGTGTTTTAGAGAAGTTTTATCGCGTGCTTGTATTAGAATTTGTTGGAGTGCTACTTTGGGTGTTTGATTCCCGCAACTATCCGTATTGACAACGAAGACTGTTTCAGCGCTTATGCAGAATTAAGGTAAGAAAACTTTAACTAATTTTATACATAGTAAATATAGAATTAAATATTGCAAAGATTGATTAATTCATGAAATTGATATTTCGTTTTAAACTTTGTTTTATTGAAAGAGATTTGTTTCATCATGTTGATTGTAGTTAAGTTTGAGTTTATACTTCTGTTCAGCAGCGAGTTATTTTTTAACAAAACGAACAAATTTTGACGGACCCTTGATGACTGTAAGCAATGGAAAAGGGATTGAATATTGTTTTGCTTTGTAGGAATAAAAGAATTAAATGCCGAAGGCGCGTGCGCTAAAAGCTTAGTAAGAAAGAAGCTCTATTATATTATTATTATTATTATTATTATTATTATTATTATTATTATTATTATTATTATTATTATTATTATTATTGAGTTGGAATTTTGCGCATATTGAGTTTGATTTCAAACTTTGTTTTACGATTGGGAGGGGGGGCTTTTGTATCTCACTACTATGTCATACAGAATTAGAATCGAAGTTGTAGGAAGTTGTTATTTGTTGAAGTGATTTTATTGGAGTTTAGTAGTGTGAAATGCGTATTTTATGACATTGGTGTTTAAGGTTTTCTAACTAGGAATTAATTTGAGATTATATATAAAGAAAATTCTTCGTTCAGCAAAGGAGGTGAACTGCAAGAACATTAACTATGACTTATTTGGTTGTTTTCCAGCACTCTTTATCAACATTACGTTTTTTTTCTTTATTTTGTAATATGACCATCAAATTGTGATGTCAGTTCTATTGAATTCTAAAATTTTGTGAGTAACCAAGGGGTTATTTTAATGGTACCAGTAAAAATAAAGAGTGTCCAGCTATGGACAAGTCATGAGATGAAATTGCGGAATAATTTGCATTAACATCTAGAATGTTATGGAATGACTTTTAGTTGTGTTATGTATAATAAATGCCGTCGACGCTTTAGATTGAAGTTTACTAGTTTCAATTTTTTCTTAGATGCTTCGCGCTGCATAATGAGAGGAGTCTACGCTTATTGACTGTACTGCTATTTATTATATTAACCTTGTAATTGAAAATACCTAATTGAGTTTTATTTTTCCACTTAGATCTTTTCTGGATTATGACTCACCGAAAATATACTCTTTCAATTTTACGGTTATTGAGTAAAATTACGTTTAAAGTCCAAGATAATGCATAGAGTTCATTTAGCACTGTAGCTATATGAGGCATAGCTTACCGTTGTTTGCCCATTGGTGGGTCTCCCACAACTAAACCGTGTATGTTAACTGCTTAGTAAGGAACAAGCTTTATTATTATTTGTAACAGTTAGGCTATATGAGACATGGACCTATATTTTATTATATTCGTGAATCACAGGAAGTAACATGAGGGACGTCCACCGTGCTAAAGCCGTATATGCTACCCCGAGGAAGCTTAATACTTTATAGATGTTAGCTCTTTTGGACGCACGTAAAATTAAATTTTATGGAGAGGAGCTTAAATGAAAGTAGAAATTGCGTAGAGCGAAATAGCAGTTTTAATTTATTGGATGCCATAGAAAATTTAGCGTGAAACAAAGCTAATAGATTTATGACTGTTGAAATAGCGTAATACAGGTAATATTGACGCTTAAGGAAATTGGATAGAGTGCATGAATTAAGTTAATTATTTTTTTTTAATGGGGAACTTCCAGTGTCTGAGACATAAGTTTCAAAGTTATGGCTATTTGAGACATGACCCTTCAATGGTGTGATTATATGAGCCATATATTATTGAATTAGTAGCGCAGCTCTGTTTGGTTTGAGATCCTGGAGGCTGCTAGTAATTTTAAAAAATGGACCTCACACGTGGATTTTAAAGTTTTTTGTAGATTGGTAGAACAAATTTAAAGAATCCTCTAACTTTGTTTACTGCATCATATTGTTTTAAGTCACTCCGGGAAAAACTCGCAGTCATAATGATCCGAGGAATAATTTTGACTTTTGCAATTATAGTTGCTAAGTTATGATTGAGACGGTGGTTATTTTGCTCCTTCAAAATAGATAAAATCCCGAAAATCTATGGATATGCAGCAGACATTGTTATGATGCCCTAGCTTGTCTTCAAAGTAAGCACTCTATCACTGACCCCCGCAATTAAAGAAATATAGGAAATATTTTGGTATGAGGACAAATTGATCAATACTGAGACTATATAAAAGGAAGAGTTGTACTGAATGGGTATTTAGACTAATCACATTGTATTTTAGTTTGTAGATTACATTTTTATTAAGAAATAGTGATGATTACAGGGTCCGTAGACATGATTTTATATATATATATATATATATATGTATCTATCTATATATATATATATATATATATATATATATATATATATATATATATATATATATATATAGATAGATAGATAGATAGATAGATATATATAGATATATATATATATAATTACAACGAATTATAGTACATATATTTTAGATAGTAAGCTTTGTAATGTACTCTTGAATTTTGTTTGTTAGCGCACTATTTGACTTTATTGAAACTATTCTCTGAAACTAAATTTGATTTGTACCCGATTGAGTTTTAATATTATTGGAAACGTAATTTTATATCAGACTTCTCAAATTAGGTATTAGTTCCGTATTTGTGTAAAATAAGTTGAACGCTATACATAAATTGTGTTTTCGCAGACTTATTTACAGTAATATTTGAATATTTGCGTACCCGATTTGTTTTATATCTATTTCCGTTTGATAATACAAATGAGAAATCGTTTAGGCGGACAAAAAAATTTTAAATGAAATATCTTAATTATCGATTAGAGTCTTTAGCTTTTTTAAAATATTTGATGCCGGCGAGAAATGTTATACCACTCCTCAATACTTGTAAGGTTGATTAGTGAGATGTTCAGGACAATACTCAGAAATACATATAGAATTGGAATTAAGATTTTAGATTTTCTAGGCTTCCTTGGATAATTACTTAATTGAGGAAAGGAAAGCGTGCTGAGATTTGTATATTTTGACATTTAAAATGCTTAGCGTACAGCAGGTTTAACTATACAGGGAAGAAATACATATAGTTTAGTGAACGATATCAAATATATTTAATAGAAAACTGCCTGAAATGTTATGTAGACTAAATAAACACTTATGTAAATCTGGGTTTCATACAACCAGGGATAACAGATTGAGACTGATACTACCGTATCTCAACTTATTCTTTGAAATTTACAATTATATTGAGATGACATATTTTAGTTTAGCGTCCTGCAATTATGACTTTCGTAGAATACTCACCATTTTTTTTCAAATGTAAGCCAAAGGGGTGGGGGTCCCACCACAATTTATATAAGGTTCAAACTGTTATGAAATTGCTTGACCAGACATGGAACTCTCAACGCTTTAGCACACCTAAGATTGGGGTAGATGGAATTTTGTATGCACTTGTTAAAGAATCAGTATCTTTCAGTTTATGATGATTATGAGAAATGAATTTTTTATATTAATTTGCTTTACAAAGAAAGCTGTTGAAAAAGTATATGAAAATTGGAAAGAAACTCCGAGAAAGCCACGATTACGTTGTTTGTTTACCACAATTTAAACAAAACACTTGTTTTTGCCATGAGAACGCTAAATGATTTGTTGAACCAAGAATTCCTAGCACCGCCTCCGCAATTTTAATATTGAGTATGGCATGCATTCGAGTTAAATGGACGCAATTTTAACTATAAGTAGGATACGCATTTAATTAAAAGATTTCAATATAATCAGAGCCGGAAGAACTGCACGCTGTTAATATTCGTGAAAGTATGGGGGCCCTATTAATAGTCAATATGAATAATAGAGGTAGAAACACTTGTTTCAGTTCAATGTGAATACTATTGTTCAAGACACTGACACATGTGAAACTAAGAAAAACTGGTTCATTATTTGTAGGCCATCAAACTTACATTTCCAGATTCTATTGAGAACAGTATTAGGGCCAAGTTATTGATATTGTTAGAAAATATAGCTGTTTATACTAGAGTGATACATTGTAAAGACTCATTTTCTAGCTTAGCAATAATAATTATTAAATTTAGGCAAACCTTTTTTTCTTATAAATGGTCACTAATTTAGTACAATGTAGAATGCTTACCCTGGAAGCCTACATTAGATAAATGCTTACCCAATGAGAATCTACGTATATGGAAACTTATGGTATATGTAACAGAAAGTATCTAATTTAAAGTAAATCTGTAGTAGTTGAGTCCGCTACATATGTATTTACGTTGGGTTCTTAAGTAACTAAGTTCTGAATTATAGATACTTCATATATGTAAAACACATGATCGTTGAAGCTGCATTAACGCCTATTATTACTACTACTATTGCTACTCCTACTAGTACTATTACTTCCACTACTACTACTACTATTAGTACTACTGCTATCACTACTACTACTACCGACAACTAGTATTACCACTGTCAACGTCACTAGTGCTACTAGTACTCTACCAGTACTACCATTGCTACTACTACTACCACTACTACTAGTACTACTACTATTGCTACTCTCACTACTACTATTACTACCACTACTACTACTATTAATACTACCGCTACCGCTACTACTACTAACGACTACTAGTATTACCACTGCGACCATCACTACTGCTATTAATACTCTATCAGTACTACCACTGCTACTACTACCACTACTACCACCTCTACTACTACTACTACTACTATTAGTATTACCAATGTCACCGCCACTACTGCTACTAGTACTCTATCAGTACGACCAGTGCTGCTACTACTATTACTACTACCACTTCTACTAATATTATAGACTACTAGTATTACCACTGTTACCGCCACTAGTGCCACTAGTATTCTACCAGTACTACCATTGCTACTACTACTTCTACCACTACTACTAGTACTAGTACTACTACTATTATTATTATTACCACCTTTACTACTATTACAGACTAGTTGTATTACCACTGTCAGCCACTACTGTTATTAGTATTCTACAACTGCTACTACTACTACTATTACTACCACCTCTACTACTACTACTACTATTAGTATTACCAATGTCACCACCACTACTGCTACTAATACTCTCAGTACTACCGCTGCTACTCTTACTACTACTACTATCGCTACTTTCGCTACTACTGTTACTGCTGCCACCACTGCTACTATTACTACTACTACTATTGGTTGCATGTGAACTATCGAGTATCGGCTACTGCTTGTTGCTTTGCTGCTATTTTATGTTCCGCTTGTAATTTAACCTTCTTTCTTCTACCAGCATGTATACTTTTGCATGTATGCCTTTCTTTCTCTCTCTCTCTTTCTCTCTATGTTTGCCTTTGCCTGTATGCCCTTTTTTCTAATCAAAATTTCTTTTCTTTGTGTTTCTCTTTAACTATTTTTTACCTATTTGCTCTATGCGGAATGCTATTAGATTTCTATTTCTTTCGTACTATCAGCATACATTTATTTATTTCTATTTTACTCTTTCCTTGATCGGCTTTCTAAATTGCCCCTTTCTTTTTTTGGTTTATCTCTATTGAACATTTCTCTTTTTCCATGTATGTCTATCTCTTTCTATAGAATAATATCATGAAATAGGTAAATTAAGTAAAGTTCCTTTAACAAGGCATCTCTTACAGATTAGTATCTTCTCTTGCTTGAGTCTGACGGCTTTTTATGTAACCTGTCCTAGCTTAAGTTATTCCAATTTATTGTGTTACCCTAATTTTGATGGCCTTCTAATTAAATTTTACATAAGATACATCCCGATTCCCTCTTTCTTCGGTCTTTCCTACTATGCTTTAGCTAACATATTCTTGCTTCTCTTTGATTAACAGTATATAGATTTATCTGATATGTAACTTATTTTCTTAATTTAACAGCACCCACCTTTACTTGTTATGTAATATATCTGTCCTTCATTGTCTCCATGGTGTGAATTGCTAAATATTTTCTTTCTGTTTGTTGTACTACATGATTTCCTCTTTTACTTTGCCGGCACTTCTATTCCTGCTGTTATTGTACTTCCTAATGTGAACTAAATTTAATTTATTGTATTTGTGCTTTGCCTCAGTCGTCAACCACCAAGACCTACAATACTTATTAAACGCCGATACGATATTATGATCATGATCTGAATATTTTGTTTGAATTAATTTAAACTTTTAAGATCTTGTCCATAGCTAAGCTTTAAATGTTTCCTAAACTAAATGACTTAAGCTCATGTCCTGCTTTTACTTGCTAACTAATTAGTTCGCTACTTCTTAATTAATGCTAAATCAGTGTGGTGCTTTTAACTATTGCCTACTCAAGTTTATGTTCCTATCCTGAACTAAGCTTAAGCTATGTGAAATGTTTTCTGCTTCCCCCACTTGTTTGCTATTGTATGTCTGTTACTAATTCTATTATTAGATGCCTCTTAGAATTTCGAGTTGTGCACCTCTTTGTAGATGTCTTTTCATTTTTAACACTGGTGTATGTGTTCTTTATTGTGCTGACATTATATAATTCTTAAAATGGTTGACTACTATTCTATTTTGTTTAGCATCCTTCTTTCATGTCTTTTTAAAGTATTATGGCTACTGCTATTTCTTAAGATTTTTGCCTGCTACCTCGCTCTAGTATCCTTTGTACGTGGATTTTTATTCTTTTCTCTGTATATCCTATGTCTTTTATGCTTCTGTAAATGCTTGTAACTTATTTGATATTGGTCTGTATATCCTATGCCTTTTATGTTTCTGTATGTGATATTGTTTCTTTCTGTGCTCTTATAATCCGTTTCTTATGCTTCGACATCTGTTTTTTGTGTATGCTATTCTTTCTTTCTATGCTCTTATAACTTGCTTTTTATGTTTTGTCATCTGTCTTTATGTATGTTAATGTTTCTATTAATAATTCAAGTTTCTTATGTATATATGACTGCTTCTAACTTCTCTCTTAGTATTGTTTTGTACTCTAGCTATGTTTTTTCTAAACTTCTATGAATATTTTCTTTAAGTCTTTCACTTGTAGAGTATGAACTTACAAAATTTTATTGCCATCTAGTGTGCCTAGTCACATATACTTTATTTATCTCTTGACTGACTCCTCCTCGTACTGTTTTCAACCTAGTATACCACTACTCCTATTTCAAAGTATCACATATATATAATATTATGAAAAACACTTCATTCTAACCTCTTCTTACATAGAACCAAATGTAACTATAGTCACTTTGGAAATATATTTTTAGATAACTACATATCATGAGTTAGATAATATAATCTTAGTGCCTTTAACTTATATATACGCATTAAACATTATCTATATTTTAAACATATATATATATGACAACAGATTGTATACTAACATACAAGATAAATATAGATATAGATAGATATAACTGTAATGTAAATATAGATATATAGTTATAGATAGATATACATAGATATAGATATATCTCTAATGTAAATATAGATATATAGTTAGGTATAAGGTTTTATTCTATATATTATATACTAAAACATATGTTCTAACACATGTTATGTACATATTTCAGGTTACATTTTATGGAACTATCATAAGTGATCACCAAAAGTATTAGAGGAACAGGATATTTTTTGGTACCAAAGGTATGTTTCTTACCATTTTTCTTCTTTCTCAAATGAAATTTGCTCTTAGGAGTTTACGTAGTTATTATTTAATGGATCACACTCTATGAGTATTCTTATGGCTTCTGCAAGAAGCGAACCACGTAAAGTTCCTATGGAAGCGATTTATTTACAAGATCGCAAATAAAATTTGCTCGTAGATGTGTATGTAGTAATTATTTAACAATACAGCAAATGAAGGAATAAAATATTCACAATCAAATTTAAAAACTAGTTTCCACAGGAAACGAAAATATAAATAAGATGAGCTTCGGCAAGAAGCGAACCAAAAATAATTACGAGAGGTGAAATAAATATGGAGTTTTTAAGAAAACAATCCAATAAATAAGTTTTCACAGAAAACGATCCGTCAAAGTTAAGAAAGGAACATCGAAAGACAAAGTAGAAACAGTCAAACATATAAGAAACGAACATTTAAAAACCAAATAGAAATAGTCAATCATATAAGAATGAACATTTAAAGACCAAGTAGAAATAGTCAAACATATAAGAAAGAATTATTTAAAGACCAAGTAGAAATAGTCAATCATATAAGAAAGAACACTTAAAGACCAAATAGAAATAATCAAACATCTAACGGAGAACATTTAAAGACCAAGTAGAAATAAAAAAGAAAGGTTAGCTTAAGTTATGTTTAGTGTGATTAAACATTCTAATATTCACAGCATAGTTGTTTTACGCAATCTTAATTTTTGGAATAGAATTCCTCTGAGTTTCCTATAAAAACGAAAAAATAAAAATAAGAATCAGTTCATAAAAAACTATTAGGGAAATAAATTACAAATGTTACTTAGTAATGTTTCCTTGCTTCAGGGCAGCTAATTGGAGATAACCTTCAATGCAACTAGAAATTGCAGCTATTAAGTAGAAGTTGCAGCGGAATTCAGAATTCCAAAGTATCAAAGTTCACAGAAGTAAAGTAAATATCATTGACGACACTTAATACTTTGTGCTTAAGAAATTTTTTCACCTGCATTATTTTTGTAACAAAGTTTGTAGCATGCAGATTACTTTGAAAGAAATATTTTAGATTACTTATTTCTTTGAGAGCATGCATTATTTTGTAACAGTTTTTAGCATGCAGATTACTTTGAAAGAATATTTTGCATTACTCATTTTTTGAGAACCTGCATTTGTTTTGGGTAACGTTTCTTTTAACAACTGTTAAATTTTTTCTTGCATACATCTTTCTTTGAATTTATTTTTTGTTCGTAATATACAAGTTTTTTCAGCACGCAGTTTTGTTAACACCACTTAAAAATTTTTGTAGCATGCAACAGTTAATTTTTTTCAAATTAATTTCTACAGTTTAGTAATACACATTTTCAATTTTTTTTATACTGAAATATAATTTCATGTAAAGTAATATTGTGATTCTTATTATTACAGCATTCAAGTGTTTTATCTCAACTGTGAACTTACCACACTCATATTTTATTTGCTATTTAAGAACATTTAGATAAGAATTTCCTGTCTTCCCAGCGGCGGTAAGTGTTAACCTTTTATTTATATAAAATTATATTTGGTAAAACTTTTAAACTAATTTGACTTACATAAATTGATTACTAATGAATTCAAAACATTTTAACTTAAATAACAATATATAAAAAATCTAATATATAACGAAGGAGTTAATCACACAAATTAGTAAATTAAATAAGTATAAAGATTTGAATTTTACAATATACATAGTTACAAATCGTGTGCAGAAAAATTTTTTTCAAAACATTTTTTATTTTTCAAAGTTACTCTTTGAATTTTGAAAATTACATTTTCATCTTATTAACGCGTATTTTTAGTTCACGTTTTGTATTTTGTTTTAAACTTGTATTTTAATTTGAAAGTTACACTTTCATTTGACAAGTTGCATTTTTTTTACAAATTGCATCTTCGTTTTTTAAGCTTGTAGGTTTTTAATTTTGTATAATGTAAATACATTCTTTATACATATAACAATTTCAAAGTATCTCCAGAAGTAAATTAGAAATATGAAAAGTTTTACTAATACAATACATTCTTAATTTTATCAGTTAGAATATAAATGGCTATCAAAGTAGAAGATACAAATGTCATTAAGAGTTACTTAAAGAAAACTAACATTACAAGTGAATAACATTTTAGTAATAAATAAATCATGCGTTACAAAATACATTAAAACAGAATTTAAAAAAATTATTATAAAAAAACTACATTATCACAAAAAATTAATGTGTGTGTTACTTTGTTTGCTTATACATTTCACGATAGTTTTTACAATACTAATTGGTACGCTTCCTATGAACTGAAACTCTGAACAATCTATGATTGTGAATATATTAAAAATTCTTGAAAAAAACTCTGACCAACTTTGTTGGAATCCAATACGTATTTCGTTTGCTACACAATTTCTGGTTATTTGTTTTTTCGTGCTAATTATTTTTTTGGATTATCTGCTTTTACAACTTTCTCTTGACGGATTAATTTGAATTTTTAAGAGTTCAAGCTCTGCTTTTGTGTTATTTCGTTTTTTGTTAAAACTCAACTTTTAAATTATTTAGTGTTATTTATTTTAAATTGGATCATTTGCTTTTGCATTCACAACACTATGTGTGAACCTTTAAAAATTGTTGTAAAAAGTTTTCGAAAATACTAATTATATATTCTTTCGTGTTATTTATTATATCACTCGTTGTTAAATGTTTTGAAAATATTAAAAGTTGTGAACTGGTAAATAATTTGTTTAAAGTAACTGTGTTTTTTCCTAACCTTTCTTCGTTTTTATTTGGTTTCAAGAGGAGTTTATTCTCTGCTATTTTTCTATACTATTGCTATTCTATTAATTTCTTTGTTGTTGTGTTATACTTTTGTCAGTTGCTATTTTGCCTTTAACTTCGATTTGTAACAATTAACTATCCTAATGCTATCTTTTGGTATTCTTTGTTGAATAAAACTGCATTAACTAAGTATCTTTGAAATCTGCTATTTCTATACTATCGTTTGTGTAATAATTGAATTAATTAAATATACTTTTTCCTAACCTAACTTTACTACATTTCCTTATTTCCATTAATTATATATATATATATATATATATATATATATATAATCTCTGCTATTTTCTATATTGTTTGTCTGATAAAGATCTGATGCTTTGGGTCACATGCTGTTCTAAACCTTTTTTCTAACCTTTTATTTTCTTATTCAATTTTTGCTAAACTATTTCTTCTTTGATATGTTTTGTTTACTATGTTATTTTTATTAAATTGTTTCTGTTTACAACTACTTTGTTCTTTTTATTGAAAATGTTATTTTGAAATGATTGTGATTTTTATTCTTTGGAATGTTCAGAATTATTTTTTTCAAATATGAAAATAATATTATCAGTGAAAATTAAATATTCGAAAACTTTCGGTTAAGTTCGGAAATCTTCGAGAATGTAGTAGGAATTAAATACCGAAATTTTACATAGTTTAAATAATATATGTTTGTAAAATAGCATTATTACTAATTACTTTAGAAAATATTTTCGTTGATACATGATTTAATTCGATTGTGTACGAGACTTTATACTAAGTGTATTTCGGTACGAGATTATATTTTTAAAAAGTAAAAATACGGCGCAGCAACCCGCGGTGGTTCACTATACGAGAAGGACTGCTGCAGTGAAGACGTTCCTGGTTTACGCTGTGTGCTGCAATTGCAAAACAGTTAGATAAATATTACAGGATTTTGTCATTTAGTGTTATCGGAAATTGTGAGTGAGTTTGCCGGTTCTGTAAACTGAAAAACCTACGGAGTTACAGTTATCAGGATGTGTTGATAAATATTTAATCATATTTTGATAAACAGTGCTAGTATAGGATTGCTATTTTTAAAAGTATCGGGAATCTTCGGCAATCTTAGGCAACTTCGTATTGAATTCTTGAAATTGGATAGATTCTCGGAATTTATAATAGCTACGTCTATATAAGAGCGGGAAAATTGCGCGGCGGTCAGTATAGCAGAAGAATTTGTACTGTGCAATCGTCCCTGATTGTAGTCTTCGTGTTGTGGTCAACAGTATTATTACTGGACATTGCGAATTATTGCTGACGGAAAATACTGACGGATTTGCCGATAAAGTTAAACAGTGTGTTCGGTAAATTGAAAAAATACGGGAAGTTTTATTATTATAGTTAACGGCAAATATTAGTGCAATTACCGATAAGATTTTAAGTGTATTGTCGGTAAACTTAGAACTAAATTTTTGCTGAATTTATAATTTACAATTATCGTTGTACGGTCAGTGAAAAAAAACTGTGAATTTAACTCGAACATATATTGATAAAATATACAGTAATATAATATTTGATTACAGATGGCTTCTACAAGTGCAGCCGAGCTAACCCAACTGTTAATTATGGCAGAAAGCTTCGGATATGAAGCACCCGAAGTTGTTTATTACACATGGAAAACAATAGAAAAATTCATAACAATGAGGTGCGTGTACGTAGTCCTGAGTATGAACGTTTTTTGCAAGCGCTATTTAGGCATTATGGGGCTGTTCAGGAAATTATTTTGACAACCTGTGAATCCGCTGCTGATATTTCTGATTTATATCAGTACGGATTCTTTGGTGAGGATAGTATAAAAATGAGGCTTGTGAAAAGTTTAATCAGCTCATATTGACAGGTAAAACTGATGGTTTACTTGCTGATGCCGCTGCTGAGCTACTAGGTAAGCCTGTGAACTTATCAGGACCAAGTTCTGCAAGTTCCGGAAAACCTACGAACTTAACTGGATCTGGTCCTGCGAGTTTTGAGGAAGTATCAAAGACAATGGATGGTATGGGTGCACAACAATTCTAAATAGTAAGAAGTACATCCCGAACATATGCTTACTTTGTGTTAAAGGGGAGAGAGCTAACCATTAAATGTATGGTTTCAAATGGAATCGAAGATCCGGAAAAATATATACGAAATCTGTTTGATTTTGTAATGACCCATACATTAAAGGATGTTGACAAGAACACCTTTGTAGGAATAACTATCGAGAGCAGTGCCTCGAAGTTAATAAACCAATTTATTTTTCATGGCGCAAAAAATCAGAATTGAACCCTGAGGCCCTTTTTTCCATAGTGGAAAATACCCTCAACAGTAATGAGGAGTTCCTAATTGGAAGTGACGTTACGTTTAAGGTACATACTGTGCATCTCCGAAAAAGAAGACGTAAAAGACGTGAACGAACCTTTAAGAAATATTTTCCATTGGCTGACTTTTTGAAAGATAAACTACTCCCTATGGAAAAGGATGTATACTGCCTCCCAAAGAGTGTGATTCTGGGGATGGCAAGGGCTCATCAAAGGTATGTTCAAGTGCATACATTGAAAAAGAACACAAAACGTTTTTTAAAACAGGCATGAAAATTAGCTATAAAACTAAAAATAAACGCTGCAGATCAAAATGGATATACTTTGAACGACGTGAAAAAAAATACAAAACCACCTCGCACCTAAATACCAGATCATTGTATACGAAAGGAATCAAATGACACGAGAATTTTATGTGATATATGCAGGGATTAAGGATGGCAAGCAAATATATTTGTTGTACGAAATAGTCACTACCAACTGGTAACTAGTGTCCGTAAACTTTTGGGAACTGACGGCTTTTGTGATCATTGCTTGCACGGGTACAATAATTCTTTTATTTTTCATAAGTGTGAGTTTAAGTGCACATATTGTGAAAAGTACCACGAGTTATCGGCCTCTGATATGCAACGAAAATGCGATGATTGTCATAGATTGTTTCCAACAAATGAATGTTTTGACAATCACAAAGATGTGAGCGGACGAAGCAAAAGTGTATGTGATATTTTTAGGGTGTGTGATGAATGTTGTGTTATGTATGATTTAAGACGCCGTCGTAATTCTGTGCATAAATGCGAGGTACGTTTGTGTAAATCATGTGAAATGCATGTTGATCGTGACCACGTATGTTATGTACAGAACCAGCAACTTACCCTGATAGAAAATTATTTGTACATAGTCCTTGATGTAGAAACTATGCTTCTAGATACGAATACTAAGGACGAACAGGAGCATATAGTAAATCTTGTTTGCACCCAAATGGTTTGCTACAAGTGTAAAGGTAGCAGTTTAGACATATCATGTTATGAATGTGGAAATGAAAATGGAAAACGCGAGTTTTCTTTTAAGAACATCGATGAGTATTAACTTTGTGTTAATATCTCGTCCGAAGTTCGAACGTACAATTGTACTGAGCTATAACGGATCACGCTATGATATAAATTTCTATCTTAAAAATCTCATTGAAACCCAACATTTGACACCATCAATGACAATCACGGGGCACAAAATTGCCGAGTTGCGGGTCGGTAATCATTTAATTTTCCGTGACACATTTCTTTACATGGGAGTTAAATTATCAAAACTCCCAACAACATCAGGCCTTTCTGGAAATTTAAGGAAGGGACATTTCCCATACTTGTTTAATACACCAAGTAATCAAAATTATGTAGGCAAAATTCCGGACATTAATTATTTTGATCCTGAAAATCGTGCTCCAAAAGAACAACAATTAATCGCCTGGCACCAAGAACGTGCTGCAAGTGGCGAGCAGTATAACCTGCAAGAATAAATGTTGGAGTATTGCGGCAATGATGTGAGAATTTTAGCAGAAGCGGTTATCAAGTTTTCGGATATGGTAGATGAGAAAACTGGCGAAATCCAGTGTTTCATTTCATCCGGAACCATAGCCAGTCTTGCTATGCTTACATACTGCACTTTGTATTTACCCAAAGAGTCAATTGCAATTATTCCACCTCTTGGATTTGATTACCGTGACCGGCAAAGTGCAAAAGCTTTGCAATGGTTAGGGTATATGAGCGAAACAAGAGGTACTGAAATTCAACATTCAGGAAATGGAGGCGAAAGACGCTTTGGAAAATACAAGGTTGATGGGTATGAACCATCTAGTAATACTGTTTATGATTTTCGTGGGTGTTTTTTCCATGGTTGTTTGCCCTGTTACAATGATATGCGTCACGAACAGCTTCACGCGTCTTCGCCCCATCGTACATCCATGCAGCAAAGGTACGAAGCGACCACTATTAAATACCAATATTTAAAAGAACATAATCTCAACGTTGTTGAGAAATGGGAGTGTAAGTGGGATAACCAGGTAAAGTCCGACAAGTCCATTCAAGAGTTTATTAACACTCAATGTAATGATCTTGTTGATTATTTGGTTTCCAAACACGGATTTAATTGCGGGCGAACTGAGTGCTTTAATACCTTATATGAGTGTACTGATGAGGAATATATTCAGTATCTGGAGGTTACTAGTCTCTACCCCTGGGTAATGGCTCGTAAAGCGTTGGCAGTGGGTGCGCCAAAAATTCATAGGGGGCCGGACTTTCCAAAAGTGGAACGTATTCATGGTATGGTTAAATGTACCGTTTTGCCTCCAAGTGAACTATTCTTTCCGATCTTACCATATGTTGCACATGGCCGATTACTTTTTGGCTTATGTCGCACATGTATGGAGGAAGAAAGTGTTACCGAGTGTTTGCATTGTGAAAATGATTGTGCCATTACTGGTACATTCTGCACCCCAGAATTGCATAGAGCACTTTAAAACGGATATAAGATACTCAAAATAAAGGAAATCTGGGAATTTGGACTCGTAGGATCAGAGGATTGAAATGAACAGTTTGTTCCGCAACTATGTGAATTCTTTCCTTCAAATGAAGCAGGAAGCTTCAGGTTTTCCTGCATCATGTCAAAGCGAAGGAGACAAACCAAAATATATTAAAGAGTATCATGCCCACGAAGGTATACCATTAAATTACAATAATATTAGGACCAACCCGGAAAGACTTTTGAAGTACCTACTGTCACCGCAATACAATGTACAAACAGTAACACCCATTGGTCAACGTCATCTCCTAATCCCATACAAAGACATTGAAAGTGAAAACAAAACCTGGAAATTTTCAAATGTCGTGCTTGCTTCCTTCATCATGTCATGGGCAAGACTTCGTCCTCATAAACTATTGACTGCTGCAGGACCAGATTATGTTCTTTACTGTGACACTGACAGCATTATGCTTATACAACGACGAAATAGAGAATCCAAACTTACAACCGGATCCTACCTGGGAGAACTAACTAATGAAGTTCCAGAAGGGTGGGAAATCGATATGTTTATTCTAATGTATCTATGTATCTAATGTATCTAATGTGGTTCTAATGTATCTAATGTATTGGATTAGGGGCTAAAAACTATGCGTATAGAATGAAAGAAATTGGGACGGGAAAATTTGATTATGTATATAAAATTAGGGGAATCACTTCAGACACTAGAACGCGAAAGGAAATTAATTTTGATCATTTTTACAAATTAGTTCAAAACAAAATTGAGAAAAAAAGAGTTAAAGTTCCCAGGGAGGATTCTGCGTAAGGCTGGGTTTTCTATTGCTTCTCAAACACAGGTAAAGACACACCGTAAAGTAAATAATAAACGACAAAGACTAAACCCTGACAGCGAAACAGATTATCGTAGTATTCCATACGGTTATCGAAGGCAAAGTCTTGTTCTGTGAGGAGTGTGTGAATGAAAACAAGAGTGAATGTGTTGTAAATATGTAAATATGTAAATAGTATTGTAAATAATGTATATACATTAATTGTATGAATGGTAGGAAATGACTATGGCAATTCCGCCAAACATTGCTATACTGCCTCGGATATAGCATATAATTATTCACATCATTGATTTCTTTCTTGCATTCACAAGTACTGAATATTATATTATTCTCATATCCCATAGTGCTTTGCGTTAAATACCATCGTACACGCATCAACGTGCAATGTAAATATATAAATATTGTATATGTATAAATACTCTTTTTTGTAAATATTGTAAATATGTAAATATTTCAAGTGTAGTAAATATTGTATATATGTGAATATTCTTTTTCATATTATAAATATGTAAATATGTAAATATACGAATAAAAAGCAACAATTATTAAAATATACAATTGTAAATATATGATTATATAAATGAAAATATATATTTAATTTCTTTTTATTTAAATTATGTATTTAAACAAAGAACAAACCAATAAACCATAACAAATTTCATTAATATGTTTTATTCCTATACCTATATTCATCCAATATCAATAAGTATATGTATTCTATATAAGCTAAAGGAGGAATACATATACGTCGTAATATCAAGTATCATACAATTAA
Organism: Thermobia domestica; assembly: GCF_964235325.1. Classification (NCBI taxonomy): domain Eukaryota; kingdom Metazoa; phylum Arthropoda; class Insecta; order Zygentoma; family Lepismatidae; genus Thermobia; species Thermobia domestica. Next base: position 307,696,668 of record NC_137455.1, read on the forward strand.
ATTTATTTACATGCTTTAATAATGCTTTGTGACGCTCTTACTTTTTTAAAAATGTGTATTATGTATATATAATCATTAAAAATAAAATAAATATGTGTATTGAAAATAAGATAAAGGAAGAATACATATACAATTATTTTTGAATATTAATAATACTTAATACGATATGTTTATATATTTTCCTACAATAACTATTCCGAAATCGCAACGGGACGGTCGTTGGGGTTCGTGTGTCATAGGCATGCGTCGTCAAAAAACGTCAGCGGTAAGTAAATATTTTATTTATTTATGCATGCATTCAATAATTTTAATTGATACAATAACTTAACACATAGTTACAAATTACTTTCATTGTGCGGTACATTATGTATATGTAAATCGTAATTAGGGATTCATCTTATTACGCAAAACATTATGTCATACGTAAATAACAATAACATTTGTAAATCACATAAAAATTAATTCCTATTATCATCAACGCCCCGTACTCTTTTACAACTTCAATTACATACACCATACTGGTTCATGACTTCAATTACATACACCATACTCGTTCATGACTTCAATTACACACGCCGTACTCGTTCATGACTTCAATTACATACATCGTACTCGTTCATGACGTCAATTACAAAAACTCAATGCGCTATTAGAGTAATTAGACTATCATTACAAAAACTAATTACTTTAATTACCAAAAAGGTAAGGTTTTCCATATTACCCTACCATGAAGTACCTCATATTTTGTATTCCTTCATTTAACAAAATCTAGCTTTTTACGTTAGTTTCGTGCCGACAGATTAGTTTCATCCCGAAAAATAACGCTATATACACAGTACATTTCATGTTGCATTTAGGGAGAATCATATTAGTAAATCCCCACTGCTAATCAAAACTACGAAAGAAATATCATTTTTTGGCCAGTTACAAGCGCAAGAGCGTGATGAACACACTCACAGACATTCTGCCAGTCATATCATCATCACAAACGTTTACCGAATTGTCGTTCTCATCAGCAGGCAGAGAAAGAACTCACCTATTTTTCTAATCAGCAATGTCACCTGTTGTTTCTTGACCTTTTTGAAGAAAGATTTTGTTTACATGCAGACTAATTACATAAATAGAATATATTTTCATAGATTACGCAAGCAATGCTATATTTGTTGGAATAATAAATTCTTTGTAAATGGGAATACCTGTCCAGAAAACTACATTAAGATATTTGTAACTATCGACTGACACAAAGAGCTCAATAATATAAATATAGCCAATTCTTCAAGTTTTGTTAATTTTTAATTTGATATGTTTTACATTTTTTCTTCATGAACTTCAAAAGATATTTTGTTCTTTGTTCTTGGGAATCTTACAATTTCGTACTTTACTTAAAATTTTCATGTTTTTGAAATCAGGTTGTGTTAAAAAAGTTGTTTGTCTTTTAACAGTAAGTTTGAAGCAATATTTTATATGATTATTTTAATATATTAATTTTGAAATATTTTCAATGAAACAATCCTTAAGAGGTTAAATAAAGATTATTGAGATGTACTGCTTCAAAAGCAAGAAATGTGTTAAAATATTGAAATCTCACATTATACACTTTTGTAAACCTCTCGTTTATGATGTTCGCTTTTTTATACAAGACCCTATTTGCCTGGTTACTACATGGCACGTATTTTTTAAGAACTATAACTAGTAATTTTTTAGAGTGAAGAGAGAAAGCCTGTTGCTAGTGTGTGTGAAATTTTCTGTAAGTAAAACAAATTTCTTCCTTCTTCTAGAAATAACGTATGTGAAATATTCCAATTTTATCCTACAACTTCATTAAAATGACATTTTTTTTATATTTCAGCATTTGTGATACTGTTTTTAAGAATTGTTCAATCAATAATGTTCGAGTTGAATGCTGTGAATATTGGGAATATATTGCTTCAGACTTTCCCAATTGTTATGTTATTAACTCCTTACAAACAAAGTGAGTATCATAATCAGGTTTTATGAATTATACATAATCGTTGCAAATATAGTAACACATTAGAGAAGACATTTAATTTACACCTATAGTAGATTTTGCATACAAATATAATAAATATTGTGTGTTCTGAGTGATTATTCATATAATAATTTAGGACTAGAAAGGGATGGGTTTTTAGTTTGAGAGAAGACGATTTTTTTTCAAGATACTGCAGAAGTCAAAACTTCTACATAAAATTATGAGTCCAAATGGGAAAACATTATTTTGCTTTTGTCATATCACGTGGTGAGCAAACTAGTTCATGATGTGAAACTGTGCAGCCGCCCCTTGTCAGTTCAAAAGCTCAGATAACACCCTAATGAATCGTGCATTTGGGGATGTCAGAACTGACAAGTTGTGCCCAAATTTTGTAAACAGAAAATTGGTTATGGCACAGAGTACGGGATTTAACCTCGGTTGCATTTCAACCGAACATACACAAAAGAGATAGATTGTGAGGTAAAAAGAAAAAATGAAAAAATAAATCTTTAAGTTTAACGTCCCACGGTTATGGCGGTTAGGCTAAAGAAGACGGTGATAATGAGAGATGAGTAAAATGGTGGAATGAAGAAAGTGGGAGGAAACGGGAGAATCCCTAGAAAACCCACGAGCACGGTGTTTGTCCACCACAAAGTCCACACGGCACGAGCTAGGATCGAACGAGGGAAGCCAAGCACGGGATGTGAACGCTCTACCAGTGAGCCACCGCTCCACTCGAGGTAAAAAGTGTTTGAAATGGGTGAGAAGGGAATAGCGATAGTGATCGGTTAATCTACTAGTATTTACTTGTAGTCCTCGGTGTTTCTTCCTCGATGAATCCTTTCAATCGATCGATGTTCGCCCATTAATCTCTTTGGTCTGCTGAGCGGCCAGGTAGCCGGGTGTTAAGGGGTAGCGAAATCCAAACAGGAAAACCAACATTACACAACGATTAATCCAATTACAACTGAAGTTGCTTCGTAGTGAGTACTCATTGTAGGAAACAGCTATGCAACACTAACTTAGACAAATGCTCTCTAAGCTAGAGCAAGGTATAACTTTTTGGTAAGTTCGAAGTTATAGTTCGCGTTCTTATGCCTCATCTGCAATCCAATACCAACTCCCCTTCTTCCAAAACTCTCCCTACGGTTATGTTTAACGCTCCTTCCGGATTAATATTGTAGATCATTGACTGTTTTTTCTGTCTCGTTGAAAAGTGCATACTACATAGATTAACCAAAGGTAAGGTGATGATAGGAATGCGGACGGGGAAACAATCTGTTGTTTTCATTAGTTAAGAAATTACACGTGTAAGAAAGAAATGACAGACAGCAAAAAAAATTCCTTGTAGGAAAGGTAAATGAACTTAGAAAAAAGAATTAAAATGTGACCAAGGGCGTAAATAAGGCCCCAAGGACACCGCATTGTGGGGGGCCTCAAGCGATAAGGGGGGCCACAAATGGTGAAGTGGGACGTAGAGAAGGGGCCCCACTTCGCGCTGTCTGCGGGTAGGCCCCCAAGCCTTACGCCACTGAATGTGACTCAACATTAAAGAGACGATGACGCTTTTGACTGAGTTGAATTTAAAATGAAATGTCCCAGAGTTCAAAATGAAATATCACATAATGTGTCCAAATACACATATCTTCACAAAACAGTTAGCCACCAAATTGATGATTGTTATCTTTTCAGTGGTTTTGATTAGAAATCATATTCAGACAAAGAGAGAAAAATTTGAAAGCAATAAGATTTACCCTTAGTACTGAAATTGATGTACTGTCATGTGATTTGAACGGGAGTTCTCTGAGTTTGATTCTTGATGGGTTTAAAATAATTGAGCTTTTTTTTTACGAAAAACAGTAAAAGGAACACGTAGGGGTACATGTATGCAAGAATTCTTTCAATACGTAATATATTTTGATGTTAATTCTGTACAGCGTCGCACAGTGTTACAAAATGCTTAAAACGTGGCCGAAATTCAAAATCTTTTTCAAAGTGCAAAAAAATAGATATTCTGTGGCTTTTGCCCTCACTGATCACGAATTTAGTATCAAAATTGATAACTTCAAAATGGCATATCTAATATGACAGATGAAATTTGAACAATGTGGAATAAAGTAACAAAGACGTGGTATCAAAATGGTAAAAATGAAAATAGTGGATCCTATAACGCGGATCAACATTGGAAACAAGATTAAATCATATAAAAATGTAGTATGCGTAAAATCATATTAAACTGTATAATTACACATTCATAAACGAAATTATACAAAAAACAAATTTTTCAGTGTTAATGAAGAATTAGGGTGAAAAAATAGGATATAGATAAAGCAAGTTATTTTTGGAGAACTAAAGGATTTACGAATGCAATTTAGTTTATTAAAATTATCTACAAACTACAAAAAATTAATAATCGGCTTCACTGGACTCATCGTTGGCTGCTCCATGTAAATCATCATATGAATCTTCAAATGAATTTTCTTGTAAATATTCCTCAGAAGATAGTAGCTGCAAACATAATTTCACTGCACCTTCAGATAATTTAACCTCCTCGTAAGGCTCTCAACGCAAAGTTGAAATGTATAGATGTGATGTATTCATAGGTCTCTAAAAACATGTTCCATAGTCACTTCTTGAGTACACTTCCTTAAGAAGTTGTCGGGATATTTTTCTTGTTAACTTATTCGTTGATTCTTGGGCTTCGCAACGACCACTACTCGAAGATAGGCTAATTTCCCAAGGTCATAAAAACAGAAAAATTAATGCATAACAATAGCTTGATTTTAAATTTTCGAAATAAGAATAAAGCAATGCGGAAAATAATCAATAAAACTCTTGGCACAAGCAGGCCTAAGAGTGTAGAATATCTTAAAGTAAATGGTAAAGTTATAAACAATCTACAGCAAATTGAAGATATATTTAACGATCATTTTGTGAATTCAGCTGACACACAATCATAGTCAACGTCTTGCGAATAAAATCAGAAAAATAAACACACTGCTGAACAAGACTGCATTTATTTAATATAAAAACACATTTACACGTGACGTTTCTATCTTCTAGCCAAGATCCTCATCAGACGTACACAGACGTGAGTGTACGTCTGATGAGGATCTTGGCTAGAAGATCGAAACGTCACGTGTAAATGTGTTTTTATATTAAATAAATGCAGTCTTGTTCAGCAGTGTGTTTATTTTTCTGAATTCAGCTAAACAAAGAAATAATACTGATCTCGCAAAAATATTGCAGAAACTCCCAAATCAAGGAGAAATAAATACAACGTCTATGCTCTTATATCCAGTTTCGGTACATGAGTGAATAGGAATAATTAAATCCTTATCAAACAGCAATTCTTCAGGTATTCTTCAGGTATGGATGAGGTCCCTTCCATTGTAATTTAAAAATGTGCGAAACATATCACACATCAACTTTGTTACCTCATAAATTTCTCGTTAGAAAATGGTATATTTCCCACACTGCTTAAAAATGCTAAGGTTCTCCCAACTTTTAAAAAGGGTGATGAAAATGTCATGACAAATTATCGATCCATATCAGTGTTATCGATATGGGCATAACATTTTTCAAAGACATTTGACAAAATTGATCACAATATTATCTAAATAAATTGTTTCAATATGGCACACCTGGCATAGCAAACCAGTGGTTTTCATCCTACCTAACAAATAGATGCCAAAGTTCAAATTACAAAAGTTGAATCAAATCGATCATGCACTTTCTTCTCAAAACAAACAAAAATTACCAGAGGTGTTCCTCAGGGCTCTATTTTAGGCCCTACTCTATTCATAATTTGATTAAATGATCTGATAAAAACTACACACTCCACAAAATGCATGTTATATGATGATGATATAAAAATAGTTATTACTGAACAACACCCAAATTCAGTATTGGTAAAGGCAGGAAAGGTTATAAGCAAAATAGTTACTTGGTTGAATGTGAATAACCTTCTCCTAAATACAGATAAGACAGTCGCAATAAACTTCCGGTTTCCAATAAATAATCTATCCACCCCTTCATTAATTAATGGAAACATTAATGGAAAACAAATTGAGTATTTTAATGCAACAAAGTTACCTGGTGTTTACATCAATGATGTTTTGTCTTAGTAAACCCATGTTAAAACATTAAATAAAAAATGACTACTTAATGTTTTTTGCTCTTTATGTTACGTGATAGAGTTTCACGAAATAGTATATCATAGACATACTATGCAAAAGTTCAATCACTCCTCAGTTTTAGAATTATTTGGGTGGGATCAGTCGCATGCAGTCAGGAAACATTTCGATACAAAAGAAAATACTACGAATAATATTCAGACTAAATAAAAGAACATCCTCTAAACAAATATTTAGATCACAAAAAATGTTAACCCTTCGAAACCTATACATATATAAATCTATACACTTCGTGAAACAAATCAAACAGATGTTTATACAAACAAGAGATTTTCATGCATACAACATGCGGCAATTAAACGATATTTACGTAGTACAACAAAATTACTCCAAATTCCAAAAAAATGTTTATTAATTTTACGAGACTTTATAATATCTTACCATCACATTATAAAGAGGTAAATGTTAATACCCAAAACAAATCGTGCTATTACTTTCTAAAGCATATTATTCAGTTCAATAATTTGCAAATGATAACGATGTATGCATATGATATAATGATGTAACAAATTTAACATGTGATGTGTGTTTTATAATTTTGTACTACAAATGGTGTAATAAGTTGTAATTACAACTTGCATTTATTAATATATGACAATTACAGAACTTATAAGAGATACTCTCCATATTGCAAGCCAAAATAGGCAAAATAAAAATAAATAAGTAAATTATTATCTGAGGATTCGTTTTTATGTTTTTTAATCTGAACAAATATCTTTTTTCTGATAATTTTATTATTTCATTTTTAAGCCTGAAATTAATATTATCAAATGCCCACTTCTTGTATTACTAAATTATTTAATTTAATGTAATTCAATTTATTGTATATATCATATATGAATTATAAAATAATGTAAACAAAAATGTATGCGTCGACTATCCTTTTTATGTTATATCGAAGTAGTCTTTCTCTTTATATATCGCCCTACCTATCTTATTTGTATATACCTTGTAAACATCATTTTCACTTACTTTTTAATAATTTCAGGTTTGCTTTTTGGTTTCTGTTCAACATTAGCAAAGTGCTTCACATTCATTAACAATCAAAGAACTGCAACTTTTGATTCATTCGTAATGTACTAAAAAGGCGCAACTAAGTGAAGCTGTTCTTATCACATTCTTGTACTAAATCGTTCATATGTTATGCACCATTAAAATTATTGAAATGGAGCGCCATATATAACTTTTGAGTTCAGTTTATAGTCTACTTTGAAACAATTTCAGCAATTTTTATATAAGCTTTAAGGAAAATAAATGTGTAGCAAATAATGTATAATAAATAATATATCACGTTAAAATACTTTACATACCTTCCGGAACAACATCTATTTTGATTTAAATAGATCAGAAAAGTATACTATGAAATATTTAGTATGAAACACGAACTATATTTCTCGCGCGCATCAGCTGATACGAAACACACAAAATTAACTTCACTTTGATATTCAATACCAGCTATGGCATACACGGCTGATAGTTTTCATGGGTGAAGTTTAGGAGACCAACTGTCACAGTAGCCAACCTATACTTAAAAATAACCAAAAAGGAATTTTCACATTTCATTTTTGGCACGTTTAAAGCGTTTCATACCACTGTACGTCGTAAGATTGTTGGAAATTAGACGAAAGATAGATAGATAAATACATTGTAATTGTGGTGTATAACGCTCAGTAATCAGGTAATCGAAGTAATCAAAGTTTCTGCATTATTCATGATACTGAGAAAAGAAGGAAGACAGTGAGAGAGAGAAAGAAAAGGAATGAGAGATCCAGATTACAACATGTCTATAAACTTTATTTTTGACGCAGTCAGATCACGAAACAGGTTCAATTGATGTCTGCTTTGTACCTTTGTGAAAGGTAAAGTTTATGATCTGGGAAAGGAAATTGTATGTCTGAATCGTTTGTGTGAAATCGTAAAGGGTTATGAAATATGTGTGTATAATAATAATGATATCACAAATATTGGCGCTTCATAAGGCAGTCATAATTCTTTTATGAATGCAAATTTAGATTTGAAATTAAAAGTATAATTTTGGCAAAATAGTTTTGAATTTAATCTCAACTCTCGCCAAGAGAACTTTGTGATAAATAAACAGCGTTTCCGTGGGTTTTAACCTTGCTGATACTGGATATATGCTATAACCAGATTTTTCTCTCATCCCCCTTGTAATTCGCACACAGTCCACAAATATCAAGCGTCAAGAACATTTTTGCACAAGAACTGCAATAACAATAATATAACTCGATATATCAATATATTTACGGAGTAGGTTACATTCCGTTGCTAGATAACATGAAACGTTGAAATATTTTACAACTGATTTGAATATTTCTTTTCTTTTATGCATTATAAACATATATTGAATTAACATTTTACTTGTATACAAATGGCTATTTTAGTGGTGAAAACAGAATTAATCGAGCGGGAATCGAAACAGGGGCCTATGCACGTGAGTTGCAGATGCTCCTCACTCTGTCACGCCGTCACTTGGTAACTTTGCGCGTCGTATCATATATCCAGCGAATAGGAAACCTTAAGACGCTTTGTCTCCGCTTTTTTGGCTATTGCGCTCTCCAGGTTTGTAATATTAACACTTTGAATGAGCACTACTATCTCGCGAAAGATGATTCAGAAGTTAATTTACCAAAGTCTGCTTTCTCCTTGTTTCATGCCAGCAATGTTTGACGAATGAATATAGGATGGCGTTAGCTTTGGCCAGACTTATGAACAAAAGTTGGAGTCTTATTTGTTTACAAACCGACACAGCACCTGGATACATTTCTCCCTTACCGATAATTCCTCGAGGCGAAGTTATAAGGAAAACGCCAATTGTCTGAGTTGATACATATTACGAAGAAGGGACATCAGCAGGTGCAGAAGAAAATGAAGCGAAAACACAACACTGTTTTTGATATAATATTTCGCATAAGTAAGAAATCTCTTTTCAATTAGCATGACTGTTGAGAGCTACTTATATCTGTGAAAGATTGAGTTATCTAGGCCACGCAGAATAATTACCCTTTCAGTCTACTGCTTTTCAGAGTTGTTTTCATAAAAAAACAGTGGCCGCATTACAAGACGTCTTACTTCGCCCAAAATTTTGAACAGCAAAAATACTATGAATATAGGGAAGTATATTTACTTTATAAAAGATAGCCATGAAAAACCTCCATGTGTTGACAAACTGAAAGTGACGTTATTCCTCTGTCTCTCGTTAATCGTTACTACTCACAAGGTGTAACTTCGTTGCTAGTGAATAACTACAGTTCATTTCGCTATGCTTGTAATAACTTGGGTTATAAAATCAATATAAATTAAACTTTTCTTTCTACTTGCTACATTTCTGTCGTACAGAAATTCAGAATGTATATGTTTAGGATATTGCAGAATTCTTAGTTCATAATATTACAAAATAAATATTGTATTTTAAATTTTTACTCAACAAGTAGATTTCAAATATGTAAAAATTAAACGTAATACAATATTTAAGGAAATATGTTGCGCTAGTAACAGTGTTTATCGTGTGATATCCAGAGTGTGGAAAACTATCTTCTCCTGCAGATATTTGCATGTGCAAACTGCGTTTTCTTTTTATTTACTAGTTTAAATATTTTTATGGACAATTTCAAATAAATGAACCACACTGTATATATTAAAACTCCAAGTACTCATACTTAACTTTTATTTAGGAGAAGGAATTCAAAACTGAAAAGTCCGATCACGTATGACAAAAATGGGGTTCTAGAACTATCATTCTCTTTGAAATGGGATGGCCAAGGAATGCTGGTAAGTTACAATCAGTAGTGAGAAAATTACCAACGAGTTATTGAGTAGTTTTATTTCTCACGAATTTCATGTTATTTTCAATAAATTATATAGATTTAACTATAATAAAATGTTGTCCTTACTGTCGTTTGTATGCAATTTACTTCTTAAATTTTATTAAAACAAATATAGACTAACGAAATATATGTACGAAAATAGACTAGCGGAAAATATAAACAACATGGTGACTCGACTTGGATTACATTTTATAATATATTCTGCGGATTATACTGAACATAATCATGCACAGATGATATTACAGTTTCCAAATCGGTATTAATCTCGGTAACTTTCAAACTTTATTCCCCTACAATGCACACTTACGTTTTCCCGTAAAATATGAAATGTCCATGATTATTCCCTATAGGTTAATGACGGCGATTGATTAAGTAAGTGAACGATGATGGAAGAATTGATGGAATGAGAATGTCAAAAAATGGGATTAACCCGAATTTACAAGCAGACAAGATACTGTCAATCATAAGCCTACTTGTCCGGTGATAGATCCAGGGACTCCACGCAGCAAAGGTATGTGCTGTTGAAGTGTGCCAATTGGTACTTTCTTTGGTAAAGAGGACAACAGAAATGACAATTGTTGGCCTCGGAAATGACGTTCATGGTTCTTTCTCTTGAAGATGAAATTTTTCACTGATGTTGGTACTGGGAGCTCATATTATGGAACAGAGTACTTTCTTAATGGTTTTGGTCTCGTTGCAAGATTATGTTCTATGTTGAAAGGGCACAATTTCCCTGATACTAGAATATTTTTTGAGACTTATGAAGTACAGATCAGTTTTCACTCTATAAAAACACCAGAGAAATCTTCCACACTGGGACTACTAGCCTATCTAGAGCATAAGAATGTAGGTGAAGAGAAAATTCATGTTTTCATCCAAGAAATCGAGGAAGGATTTTTATGGGTGTCAGTGACAGAGTGTACTATGGTCGCCATTAAAAGTGCAATTCCGGGAAGATATCGTAAGAAGTTCCAGTTTGAAGAATAGGTTAAGTATGGAAGGATAAATAGTAGATTAGCGCAACCCTGCACTAAGCCAGCAGACGTCACCCAGCAGTTTTATCCTTTGGTGAGGGTGAATAATGCAGTACAGTGAACGTGTTTTATCCTTTCTCGACATTATGCCTATTGAACGGAATGCAGCTACACAGCAACACATATAAACACAATGGATCTCTGACCAGCACAGTGGAAGGAAACAATTGCGCCTTACCACGGGCCACGAAAACAGATGGTTTGCCTATATGGTTCTGATGACCGAAAAGTCACACCACGCATACTAACGAAACAATAGAGGTTGTAGCGCAGAGAACAGAGTACTCAGGAACAGTTCAATGTCGTCTGGCTGACCGGGCAAAGTCGTACAACGACCATTGCTACCAATTCTCCAAATAGCATCGGAAAGATGTGGAGGTTAGCAGTGGTGGATCCAGGACAGACTTCTGGAGGGCGGTGGGTTTGAATACTGCTACTTAGAGCTAACTTTAAAAGGTCCAAACTCTGGAATGCGTTATATATATATATCTATCTATCTATCTATATATATATATATATATATATATATATATATATATATATATATATATATATATATATATATATATAATAAGTTTTCTCTTTTGGGAACACCATCGCCCCGATCGCCCCCTCCCCCCAGGATCCGCCACTCGGGATTACAAAGTTTTGCATGGAGGAACGAGGCAGAAAATTGTTCAGCAAATTTCACTCTTCTCCGCATCATCATTAGTGGGGAATCCGATTTTATTTCTATCTTTTTAAATTTCGTTTTCATTTGCTGTTCATACAGGAAGTGAGTCCCATGTTATTTACATGACACTTAAACTTTTAGACACCAAATTGCTTTCTCATTGGAATATATTTTTGATATTTAACAGAATGGTTCATTTGGATCTTATTTAGCTATACTTTTTGTAACTATTATCTATTTCCTATTTCCGTGGGTTTTACAGGTATGTTCTCGATTGGGAACAGAAAATAAAGTATGGTTTGGTGCAATTGGAATATATTATCACTAGTAAATTAAATTTACTATAACCGCTACATATTTTGTATTTCCTTGTGAATTTTAAAGTTATCATAGAATGCAAACTATTTGTTCCTACACACAGCAGAACATTTCACTGTAATATTCAAGCTTTTATGGTACTATATTCGATGCTACACTGAGAAACACTCATGATGAAGACTTTTCAGAGTCCTGGCATTGTTTTCTTGTATTTTGTGACACACCGGTCCTACTTCATTCCTGATACCAGATAGTGACCACCTACTTGACTACTTGATGTTGATGTTTGATTAGCTCGGAGGCTGGGTCGGTTAACAATTATTTTGGTTTGCTGTGCAATGAAGCCAGTGTAATTTCCCTTTGGAACTGAAGATGCGTCATTTCTACTTGAGTTTTCTTATTTATTTCTGAATTTAACTGCCATGCTACTACTACCGCTATATTCAGTGCATTGTTGATCAAATTCCATCTCCCCTTAGTACTTCGTAACTGTGGATGATAGCTACCTAGTTCTCGGTCAAGAAGATCAACACCTTCCATCCAAAAAAAAACAAGTTATCGAAATACTTCTCAAGTTGCTTCGGATTTTTTACAATGCTAATCATATGCTTTACTACTGCTGACCTGATGGACTCTCTTGATTCATTTTCATCTTTCTTTCCACTGTAGATTTAAATGTAATAGGGATGTTCACCTGATAAACACAATATCCAAATTTTAGAACCAAACCTTACGGGTTTGCTGCGAATGAATACTTTACAAGGGTGAAGGTCATAATACGGAACCATTGCTTCATCAATAGTTAACATGTTGTGAAATGCCTCACACTGACACAGAAGTTTTGGAAGTTCATGGTATATACGTAAAATCTTCGCATGTTTATCTTCAGGTTTCATTGTAGCATTATCTATGACGTGGAAAAACTGTTTTTCTTTCGAAAGCGGCCACGAGACATTATTTTGGACACTATTGAAGCAGACTTGTCTTCGACGGTATTTCAATACATATCTTCGTTGGGGACAATGTGATATCCACTTAAAAGCAGCAATCCACAAAACTGGGAAATGTATTATAGCACCTACTTCCAGAGAATGCAATTTCTGCAAGGTATATAGTGAAGTCATGGCAGCCAAATGTTCAAAATATTCAAGAGAAGGAATTTTCCTAAATAGTTCAATACTGTTCAACGAAACTAATTGAGGACGTCTCACGTAAAAACACAAGTGGGTCCGTCTCTAGGTGTGAGTCGAAGGTAAAACTTTTCTTCCTCCTACGTACATTTTTATTTTTGACTTGCTTACTAGCAGTCGGCGTTTTGCTAACGGTAGCACGATCTAATTCAGATTTATCGGTAATGCTCATTATTTCTAGTTTACCACAAACATAATTTGGTTGAATAGGAATCAAATCTCCATCGTCTGTGTGTTCTTCGTCCATTAGATCAGCGTTCTCATCAGTGGGAATGCGACAAACTTCAGCACAATATATATCTGGAAACTAAGTGTCATAGCAATTCGAAATTCTCACGAACTTCTTGTAATGTTAGAATCGTTTCATATAATGTGTTCCTAATGTACTCAGGAAACTCGCAAAACTCAACAATGAAACATCAATTAAGACGACAAACCACAGTTGCCAGCTCACAATATTTGAGAGAAATGTTCTCATCTTTTCTCAATATTTCACGTATAAAATCTTAGCGGATCACACCAATGTTCCCAAATGGGAACATCGTAAAATTTTGATCTGTCAGACATTCAATGTTTATTATATTGTTGTAATGTTGTACTGAACTAAATGATTGGTCTTAAAATAAAAAAGATGCGCCAGTAAAGCATTGACGTAAGTATTTCGGACAGAAAGTTACAGATAAGATAGTTCGCTCACGTGGAAAATGCCAATACTTCCAGAACATAATATCAGGCTTCATTTTAAAGAAATATTTTAAAAATACAACTTATTTCATAATTATTTCCTAACAAACACTTGACAATGTTCCTAAATGGATAAAATTATCGTCTTAACCGTTAACTGCTTTAAAATGTTTTGCATTGCTCTTTTAAGTGCGATAACTGCTTTAAAATGTTTTGCATTGCTCTGTTTAGTGCGATCTATTCTCCTGTTTCAAATTTGTGTTCTTAATAATGTCACACCCTGTCGTCACAACCTTATCAGAACATTTTTTTCATGAATCCTTAAACATTGTTTTTCATTATAAAGACACTATATATTGTTTGCAGAATCTGAATAGTTCCATCTAACACGGGAGGGTATCACAAGTTGTCGCTAAAATCTGATTGCTGCACAGCACATTTGGCAGAGCATGATGAGAAATGAAAATGAGCAAAATTTAAGGTGCTATGGATCAGAAGAATAGGAGCTACGGGGTTTCAAAATTTGAATATCCAAAAAATTATATCATGGAATTATGTACGTTGAAAGTAAATATCTTGAATACTATTAAAGCAATCAAAACAAAAGTTGCACAATATAATGAGAACAAAATGCGTTATCAAAAACCATGAACAGTGTTGCCAACTTAGCATAAAAATATTTTGTTTGAAATAGCACCATATACAAATGTGCACAGGTTTAAAATGCACTAGTATCACTAAACATAACAGTGAAGTGTAGTGGTACACTGTTGCACACTATTGGAGTTACATATGCTGAAATTGTACAAAGAGAAGTCTGATATGTGGCAACAAAGGGTAATAAAGTAACGCACTAGAAACAAGTGAGGATTTTGAATTAAACTTCTGTAGCCCCGATTAATAAGCAGACAACTCGCGGAAAGAAAATGATACACGCGAGGAAAGGAACATGTGTTTCCCAATTCTGAAAACTGGTTCTTGGTTATCTTACCAACATATGGAAGAGTACATTCTTGGTTTCTGTCTTACGTTTTAAGTGACATATTCTTTTACTTCTTCTCCTACATACAATATGATTATGTTTGTACACTTTAATATTACCATATTCAAATTAGAACTATAATTATTTTACTACTACTTCATTTCGTTTTTAGTCGCCCAGGATAGCCGTGTGGTCTATAAGGCTAGGCAAACGACATATTAGCCATCGCGGGTTCCAATCCCGCCTCGGACATGTTTTTGTTGTACTTTTCATCTTACAATTTATTGTAATATTTTTCTTTCATATTGATTCGGATCCCACTTTACATTTCCATTTAGATTCGGAGCTGACACAGGACATAAAAATGGCATCACTTAATTTTGTTTTTCAAATGCATCAATATTTTGTGACACTGCTAACATTTTACTATGTTGTACTATCTGTATTGTGTATTTGAACTAAATTCATAGTATGAGGCCCAGTTACATTTATTACCATCTATTGCTACATATCAGACTTCTCCATTGTACAGTTTCAGCATATGTAGCTCCAATTGTGACCAATACTGTAACACTACACTTCACTGTAATGTTTAGTGACAATAGTGCATTTTAAATCTGTGCACAAATGTATATGGTGCTATTTCAAACAAAATATTTTATGCTGAGCTGGCAACACTGTTTATGGTTTTAGGATAACGCATTTTGTTCTCATTATATTGTCCAACTTTTGTTTTGATTGATTTAACGGTTTTCAAGATATTTACTTTAAACGTATATAATTCCATGATATAATTTTTTAGTTATTCAAATTTTGAGATCCCGTAGCTTCTATCCTTCTGGTCCATTGCACCTTAAATTTTGCTCATTTTCATTTCTCTTGGTGCTCTATCAGATGCGCTATGTGGCAATCACATTTTAGCGACAACTTGTGGAACTTTCCCATGTAAACATGAATTTGCATATAATATATATATGTATATATATATATATATATATATATATATATATATATATATATATATATATATATATATATATATATATATAATTAAATAAGGAAATATTAAACCAGATTTTGACAAACTGCCAACTTTACTCACAGTCTATCTACGTGAAGAATCAAAACAACTATTACACACCGAAAACATGTGGTCCAATAGTAAAATGCATTGGAATTTAGGAAATGATGAATCGTTGATTAAATGTTCGAATCCACTCTAGAGTACGTATTTTTTTCTGGACTGAAATTATGAAGTAAGGAAGAGATACTCATGGTTGGTTGTAATGATTCACACAGGTCAAAATAGAAAACATTTCATCATGGCGTAATTTACATCAAGAACACATTCTTCATTCCGGAAGAATGATCTACCCAGAGACAAGCAAGTTGGTTAGCACTCTCTCGGGTTAAATGTTGAGACAAGCAAAACCATAGAACTCATGCGAGGTACTCGAATTTTTTGCTACCGAAAGAAAAACAAGCGAAGTTACAGCATTGTGCATAACAATGAGAAGAAACGTCTTTTAGAAAACAATGGTTTTACATCCTGCTTTTAAACTTTACAATTCTATTTTCTCCAATAAGTGTCTTTTTACTTTTAACATTTTTGGTCTCAAAATGTATTATGAAATCTATGAAAGGGAATTGTAATTAGAGGAAATCATGTTGTTGTATTAAACAAATAGCAATGCAAAGGAATAAACTTTTAAACGAATGAGATATACTATAGTTTGACATTTTGAATTTGTAAATACATACAGATATTTTGTGTATGTATTTTGTCCTATACATTGCTATACTAACTTGGGCGCGAGGTTCTGCCCGAGGTTCTTTGCTGCACGAGGTTCTGGGTTTAATTTCCGGCATGACAGCTTTGAATGTTAAAGACATTACGATGGTTCTGATTCCCAATAAATATGTAGGTCTATACCTTACCTATCCTATATCCTTACCTATACTATAAAAGGACACACTTTTTACCATACATCAAACTAACCTTAATAATACAAACCTAATACCTATGTCAGCTCACAACAATACATAGTTGAATATCTTAAATTACATTTTGTAAAAATGGGTTCGAGTGAACTCATCTCATTATAAAAACATATTATGTTTGAATCCCACGGCCAGCTATTACAATTTCTACTTTTCCGTAATCTGCCGCAGTTTGACAAGGAAACGTCAGGACTGATATTTGCAATATCTAGACCGTGACCCCATCTCGTATGGAAATATGTTATTTTTTTATTTTACGTTGTTAAAGCTTCTACACGTTCATACCTTTAAGAAATCATCACGGACACTGAAACAGGTATAAACCTATTTATTAATCGGAATTGAGTTAAGTTTTGGCTTTCAGCACTAAGGCCCTTAGAGACCAACTAATATCAAAAATGTAATTAGTATTGGTACTATTGATATACGATACAAGCAGCGCCTAAAAATAACGTTTTCTTTTCTCGTCTCGTTAATGTTAAGAACTCTCGTCTCGTCTCGTCTCGATTCTCGAATGCTTGATTTAGTTTCACCCTGATTATCGAGAAGCTTCTTCACGTCTTCTCTAGATAGTTTCTAGTAAATCCATTACACTTACCTGACAAAACAAATTTTATATTATATTCATTATTAATATGGACGATATTCGATTTGTTTAATAATAATAATAATAATAATAATAATAGGTTTATTGTAATACGCATTTGTGTTCATAAAGTCTTATAATCATAAAATACGAGCTGTGTCGAGTCAAGGATAAATTATGTTGCGCCGCTAGTAGAAAAAAGGTTGTCGAACACTAAAACAGACAATGAAACTCACCGCTAAAGTAACTAGCAATTGTTTCTCATTTGGAAGGTACCACGTTCCTATAAATAACCTCATTTATTTCTGTCTGGAATTGTATTATCAAATAATAATAATAATAATAATAATAATAATAATAATAATAATAATAATAATAATAATAATAATAAGGAAGAAGGAGAAATATAGTGAAAAAGGACAGGTAGTCCACATCAGATCCTGTTGCATTTATTTACTAGTACTAATTTAGGAAAAACAATTTCAAAATAAACATTGAGATAGATCGATTAACGGATCACTTTTATTTTTCAAGTGTGGATTTTTAATTAGGTTTAATTTACAAGCTGAAATGTACATTCTTCACAAGAAAAGAAAAGTCCAATAGAGAATATTTGAAAGTTATATTTAAACCCTTCGCCCTCTTACGTTATGCATTTCAATATAAGTATAGAATGGAGCCAAGTATTAAGTAGGTACAAATTGAAATATTCATTTTTAAACGGTTCAACTGTTACCACAATTTAACCATTTTCCTTAACACAAAATGGGAAATGAAAATGCGGACACAGAAATTGTCCACCTTCCTCCTACATAGTAATATTCAATTTAATAAAATTGACATTATAAAATGATACCTCGAAACATGATATGTTCATAAAATCTCATTTCAACTGATGTAGCCGTTCTTCCGTGATGACACAACATGAATTTGAATGTAAAGGGAAAGTTATTTCAATTAACTCGTTTTTACCGAAAACGGGAATTTTCTTGAAACTTCGGGATAAGTATTTGTATATTTTTAAACAGTGGACGTAAAACATTGAGTCTCATTTCCGTAAGTTGAACGGCTTCTTCAAAATGTTATTTTTTCATTAATTTTCAAGCGTCTCTTCTTTTCAGGATACATATTTTACTAAAATTGACATGACCTAAACCCCTACCCTGACCTAAACATTTCACCCATTTCCTTAAGATTATGAGACAGACAAAATTAATGTACTTTTTGATTTATTGATAAATGACCGGGGAGTGCGTTTCTTCTTCCTCTTAATAGCATAATTTAAGAAAATGTTGTATTGTCCGTTCCTTCCTAATAAGGAGCTTATACATGAACTTTCAGCACTCAGAGCTTGTGTAATATTCTACTTTTGGCACACAATGAAATTCCTGTGTCCTCTTTAGGACAAGTATTTAAATAAAAGTGAGATAACAGATCCTTAGTATAAGTTTGATATTTTCTGTCACAATAAAACTGCATTAATAGTTGCAGGATAGTATATTTACCCCTTGCAGTAAAGGAAGGTATCGGTAAATCCGTTCATGTAAACATTTGATGAACTTCATTAAAACATTTAAAGCTATGAGTCATCATTTGTTTACAGGGTGACTAGTAATTCAATGCATTCCTTGTAAGAAGATATGCTACAAGTATTTTGGAACATTTTCATCTATATAAATTGGAAGTCACAAATCAATGGTTTCTGAGTAATTTGCATATATATGATTTTTTCAAATTTCCTAGCTGACGAAAGGTGCGCGGGGAAGTTTTATCCTGACCCACTTCCACATATCATAGAGTAATGAAATTTTACATGTGTACTCCTGCATACCTATATAGGTCATCTGGTAATGTACAACTCGTAACGCTGCACCGTTGCTGTGTTATCGGCCCGAAAGTGAAGTAAGGTGTAGTGGTCCAAAATCCATTACTGCATATCAGAAATCAGCTTTGCAACATCGCAGCAGCACTTGCCCCTAGGAAATAACTGCGTGGTTGATAAGCGATCTAATGAAAATAGTGTGCGGTCAAGAGAAAACACGAACTATAAGGGATTTCATATCCAGGGTCGTGCATCTGTTTGGCCATCATTTGAACAGTGAACGGATGCGTTGTTTTCCAGGAGGCAAACACCATTTGTCAGCATGCCACGCTCTGTTATTTCACAGAATTCCTCAACGTACGCAGCAGTGAAGCATAATATATCCTGGTAACTGTGGTCTATTTGATTGAAAAACAAGCAGTAAAACCCCATGTTGATTCCAAATAAATGTTATCACCACTTTAGTCGCTGAAAGTTGAACACAGGCTTCCTTTGGTGGCGGTACGTCGGCACGCTTTTATTGGTTTCGCTAGATTCTCCCTAATTTTCTTCACTCACATCAGGCGAAGGCCGGGATTTTATCTTCTAAGAGACCAGAGCCAAATCCTTTCCAAATCCTAGACCCACCTAAAAGGCCGATGCGAACCCTGAGTTGGAGGTCCGAACCCTTGTTTGAGCCATTCCCTTACAAAAAATAAATAAATAAATAGCAATCGAAATCAATGGCATACCGACGTACCACTACCAATGGATATATATCTTCAACTTTTAGCGACCAAAGTGATGATCACGTTTATTTGGAATCAACATGGAGTATTACTACTCGTTTTCCAGGCTAATAATACCAGAATTAACAGGATATACTATGCCTCACTGCTGTGTGCGTTGAAGGATTCTGTGTAATCCAAGAGCGTGGCATGTGACCAATGGTGTCCTACCTGCTGGAAAACAACGCATCCGTTCACTGCTAGAATGACCAGACAGATGCACGATATATATACACTATATACTATAATCTACTATATACTATCTTCATTAGATCTCTTATCAACCACGCAGTCATTTCCTAGGGGCAAATGCTTCTGCGATGTTGCCAAGCTAATTTTCAAGTGCAGTAATGGATTATGGAGCACTACACCTTACTTCATGTTCGTATGTATAACACAGCAACGGTGATGAGTTTCGAGCTGTACATTACGATGTGACCTACATTCACATGCAGGATTTCGCACGTAAAATTTCATCGCTCCATATGTGAAAGTAGGTCAGGGTAAAACTTTCTCGCACTGCCAGCAAATTTAAAAGAAATCATACATATGGAAATTATTCACAAACTATTGATTTGCGACTTCCAGTTCATGTAGGTTAAAATGTTTCAAAATACTGGTAGAATGTGCGCTTGCAAGGAAAGCATCGAATGACCATTCACCATATATATATATATATAATCAAATTGCAAATGCAGTTTATGCAGCACATAACAGAATAGTGTAACAAGTAAAGAAAACTGAGGAAAGTATTACATGTTAATTTCCACATAATAGAAACATAAAAATCTATTGAATGTTTAAAATGTATGAGAAGGGTGAAGCACGTGAGTATTTTACATAGTCAGTATCATTCTTACCTACAGGTGTAGGTTCGAATCTTCGCGAAGTATACATTTTTGTTGAAGGAATAATAATTTAAAAAATCTAGTATTATATTTTTAGATCGGGTTCATGTTATTAGATTTTTCTTACCTTTTTGCTAAGATAATAATACAAGGCACCTACTATAATTCTAGATAAAAAGTAAGGGTATTCTAGTGATTTTAACATTTATGAACTATAGATATAAGCTTACATCCGAAATTAAATAAACCTGTAATTGAAAGGAATGCAAGGAGATTCTACCTTTTGACTCATCCAGAGTTTGTGTCTCTGTTTCACTGTGTGTCTGATTCACTATAATTCTCGTAAACCTTATTCGATTTTAATGAATCTTGGCATACGCTTTCCTCAAATCTTTTAAACAACCTTCTTGTTTGATGTTGGAAGGCTCTATCATGCATAAGGGAGCAAAATGAATAAAATCTTTCCAATAGTGCATTGAACATTTTCAGTTACTTCTAACGCTTAGTGTGAATCAGTCCAGAATGAGGGAATGAGTTTAAATTTCTTCTTCTGATTTAAAAAATAAATATTACGGTACATTTTTGAAAAATGAGTATTACTAATGCAAATAAATATTGATTACTAATATATAAATTATAATAAAATACAGAATGATAATTAAATGAATAAAATAGTTCATAAATGTAGTGGAATAATATGTATAAATATTCCTCTAATGCAGATAATAACTTCAATATAGAACGTGACTAATATGAGAAAGAAAAATGTACTACCAACCTAACCAAAGATAGTAAAGTTAGACAACACAATAAGGGTACTGATTTAAGTTTGAGAAAAATGAGCTTTAAGTTATTTGCCTTAAAATGTCCGTTGACTTGGAAAATATTTCCAACATATGATTATAGCCCCATACACTGGCTGTAAACAAATTATAGAAAATCAGTACGATAGAACTATTCACCACATCTAATCTAAAATCATTCTCATTATCTTCATCTTCTTTCTTAAATCTTGTCACCCTTGGGCATCGAATGAATGGAACAAGATTCTTGCAAAATCTTGAAATCGATCTTCTTTCATCTTTATGCAAACATCTAAATATCAATTCATATATGCGATATTAATTATATCTGTTCTTCACATACTCACACTTCAAAAGAATAAAAATAAGAAACTTCTGTAGTCAATATGTTGTCCAAGCAAATAGAATGTTACAAGAAGATACCAAGATTCTTGAAGATACCAACATGTTCCAAATTTATTAACAAGTTTAGATGATCGTAAATAACCTGATACTTTGAAAATGTTCAAGTTTCTAAGTGTTAAACCGGTGGATTTGGATGCACAATTCAAAACCATAATAAACTAACTTCTAAGCGTGGCCATGTTAAAAGAAAGTTCATCGTTCATCTACAAGGTGTTCCTATCTCCAATTCAACACATAGATGTTACGTAGGGCAAGACGGACTAACAGGTTCTTGTCTATGGAAAAATACGTTGGGAGTAATTGCTGATAGATGTCCCAATTTTCCTTGTCATAAACACAAAATACAACACGGTTTATGTCATCAAGATGTTCTTCGAGAAATATTCTTGTTGTAGCCAAAGCAACGTTGGCAGTTTCTAACTTCGGAAATTTAAACGCTCCTATAGAAACATTAGGTAGTACAATTGCAGATAGATTATTCTCCAACATTACTTTGAAACAATTTTTATGTCTCATGCAATATCTTCATATCTGAATTTCGTGGTCCACATGTCATAATTACATAACTAGCTGGAAAACAATTACCATCGGGAACTTTCACTTCTCCCGGCTATAAAGATGATATGCTGAAACATTCTTCTAAAAATTCAAAACCAGTAGCATCTTGATTAGCTTTGTCTGCGCCACCTAAAGGAGTTAAAGTTTCATTTGTAGGATTGACCAAAGAATCTGCTTTATATTCACTATGTTTCCTTTATAAACACTAATTTTCTGATTGATGGCTATGTTGAAAGCGAATTTCGGTTTTTCTGTTGTGGAATTCTTTCCTATAGTTGCCCATGTTGGTAAATTTTCGGCAAATGCAGCATCATTTATGTAAAGAGAAAGGATGAAAATTCCTTCTTTTATATATTGTCTCCTTCGGTTGAAAATTTCTTCAGTTGGTGGCACTTGATGGTCTTCGTGTTTTGCCTTCTTTTTCGCCATAGGGTCTTCAGTGTAGATGTTGACAGGCATCTCTATGTCAGAGTCCTCAAGATGGTTTTCCTCTTCTGCAACTATGTATCTGGTATAACTGTCTACTACAACTGCTAGATATTTATGATTTAACATATTATTAGGTGAATATGTCCCACCTACGTCTATGTGCAAACGATAGAAGGGCGAAACTGAGGGAAAAGCGAGCAATGTAACATATGGAGAACTAATTTTCTATATTGAAATCTGGCACGTTGTACACTCACGACACTTCTGATATATATATTTCTTCATGTTGGGAAAATACACTGTTTTTAATAACGTAAGTTTTGGAATAACCAGAATGAGCTGCTGACTTATGACAAGCATTAGAAACTTTGTAATGTAGAGAAGTAGCAACTGCAACTAAACATTTTGTACCTTGAGATGTTTCCTGTTTTATATATAAATTTAAAATCCTTAATAGTAAAATGTAACGCTTGCTGTTCTATTTTAGGATTTCTATCTTCGTTTTGTTCTAACTAAGAAAACATATCTTTGAAAAAAGGATCTTTACCTTGCTCTTTTACCAAATTTGGTTCATCTAAGATCGAAAATGAATTAGTTATGTCCTGACAAAAAAACTATGAATTTTCTTGATTCTTTTTTGATTTTCCAAATCTCTAGGTGGGTTTGAAAATCGTGAAAAAGCGTCTGCTTCTATATTGCTGAAGCCACTAATAAGTGAAATAGTATGATTCACTTTCACTGAGTGATCTGAAAATTTTACTTACATTCTTAGTTTGCCTCAAATACACAAAAATATGACAATCTGTTTTAAATAAAATTGACGTCCCAAAAGAAAATATCTAAATGAGCGTAAGGAATACAGCAATGCTAATAATTCAAGCTGGTACGTGTGAAATTTTGTTTCAATTAGAGACGTAGCACAACTCCAAAAACCAATACGAACTAGATTTGCATCGTCAGGTAAATTTTGAGGTTCCTTTATCAGTCCAGAAAGGGCAATTTTGCTGACATTAAAATAAGGTAGATAGGATAATCAGGCTTATATTTGATTAAACGTGGAGCTGAAATGATGACTTACTTCATATTATTGAATGTTCTCTCTTATGGTTCTTTCGGGCGAAAAGAAGCATCTTTTTCAACAATGAAAGTAAGGCTTCTGCCAATTGACTGAAGTTAGGAAAATACGGACGAACAAAAAAATACAACCCTAAAAACTTTTGACCTGTTTCTTTTCGGACGCTGATAATTGGAAATCGAATGTATAATTCTTTTCGAAATACAGAGATTGTTCCGTCTACATGTAGCCAATTTCGACTTACATAAAAATTTAGAAGAATACATGGCGCCAGGTCCGTAAGTGCTCGATGTGTTTTCCTTGGTTGCTAACAATAGCCCGACAGCGTAATTTCCACTGTGGTAGGCTTCTCTGAAGAACTGGGAGAGGAAGATTGTCTCATTCCCTTTGCATAGCTTTCCAAAGTTCTTCCACAGTTGTCACACGTTGTTTTCCCAAAGACCGCTTCAGCAATCGAAACCCACAATAGTCCATAGGACTTGCATCTGGAGATTTAATAGGTACCTCATTGAAAGGTATCACCTGTATACCACTTACCTCCTCCATCTCCCTGTAGAATGCGAGATGACCGTAATATATGTGATGAAGCCCTGTCCATGTGAATACGCACCAGATTGGCGTCATTTCTGTATATTGTTGGAATCTCATGCTCTTAGTTCGGCCGCATGATCTGCTCCTGAAAATACTGCAAATTTATTTTGCAGTTCTTCGCCACCCTACGAATCTTCAGTTTACCTCGATAACAGTACCGAGTAACGATAATGAATCCTTTTGGGAAGGATTCTTTACAGACATGGACCCGGCTTCTGAATTTCTTGGTGTCTTTCTCCTTGGCCTTTCGCCTTGGCGCCTTGGTACATGATGGCTCTCGGTTTGCTGCATTCGGAAAGGTAAATCCATGCTTCATCGAGCGTTGCGACGTACATCCACCTTTGTTTGGCCAGATGCCGTTCGTAGAGCTTCCGGGCGTTACACTTTCGTACCTTTTGGTGGGCATCCGTAAGAAGATGTCCGCGAGCTTTCACGAGTTTTTCTACCTTGAGTTAATGGTTTAATGTCCGGCTCACAGTCCCAAAAGACACGTCAAGACGGTTAGCCATACACTTTGTGTTGGCGAATTCTCTTGCATTGTCATTTCTCGAAGTTTTCTCTTCATGGTGGAGGTGCCTTGGTGCATTCCCGCTTCCTAGTCAACTTCGTTGGTGATCCAAATGGTGGAGCTTCGTCGTCCTTGTACTTTTTAATAACATTTTTATTCCAGTTATACTGATGTTGTAACCATTCTTCTTGGACTGTTTTCTAATCACAGAAACACTAAAGTGGGCGTCATATAGAGCCGCAACATGGCCTTCCCGAAACCGGATTAGATTGAGCGGCATTTTGGTCACTCAGCGGAAAACCAAACACTTGGATACAAATTTAAAACAACACTTACAACGATGGTCCTGTTTTGTGCGTTATTTTCGTCCGCGCGGATAAACAACTCCGCTTCCAGGAAGCCACTGCACAACAGTGCAGGACGCCACGCGCCAAGTCGGGTGAGTCCATTCTAGCTGGGAGGGGGAAGGAACGAAATCTGCCAAACGTAGGCTGAACAACTTTTGTAGGAAAACCATCTTTACTAACAGTGTGACCAAGAACATCTAATAAAAAATTCCCAATTTTTTGGGCTGGAAAGCTTTATTAAACTAGCTTCCTTTATTCTTTGAAACAACATACGGATTAGCTGTACAATTTCGTCAAAATCGTCACTAGGCCATAAATAATCATCCACGTAGACATATATCTTATCTTGTGCAAGACTTCTATAGTAAGTTTCACTAGTGTATTCATACCACTAGAAGATGTCTTTACCCTTTGAGGCAAAAAATTAAAATGGTATGAGCCAAGGTTCTGAATCAAGAAAACTGTAACATGTTTTGACTCTTCAGTGAGGGTAATATTAAAGAAAGCTCCAAAAACATCATTAAAAAATACATATTTGTGTCCTGCTAAATTTGTCATTTTTTTCTGAACGGGAGGGACTGCAAAACTGTCACGAACCATTTCTTTTTTATATACCAAGTGTCCTCAATAAACCTGTTCTGTCCATTCCTTTTTTTAACAAGTATTACCGGAGAATTATAAGGACTAATAGTAGGCTCAATGATTTTACTTTTAAATAAAATGTCCATTTGCCTTTTAATCTCGTACGATTGACAGGAATACTGTCTACTAATTCAATCTTATGCTTATACCATTTAGCACTACCATAATCAAATTCATTTCAAGAAAAACTAAAATTCCTCTATTAAATTATATAATTGCAGTTACTGATGTGGCAACAATTTAGGATTAACATTCACACGGTATGCGTTATAACCACCAGGAAAAGATTTTGTGTTTACTGCATTCCCTCGATATACATTATTGTTAGAAGAATTTTGTTTCTGTAAGTTTGTACCACTGATAACATGTTCGGCAGTACTTAAACAACATAATTTTTTCAATTAAAGTTTAATTTTGGTAGTATTAACTGCAGAAATTACTGGGTGAATTACGTCTACACCTGTTTTACCACAACAATTTCAGTGTTTGTATCTATTAATTCACTAGAAACTAGTAAATTACGAGTACCTGCAAGATCATTTACTTTCTTTAAAGTCGCCTGAACGCTTAAATTTGGAGGTAACACTACAGAACGAATCACTAAAATTTGAGGTTGATACATCGCTATATGAATAGAAATTTCATGAAATGATGCATATGATGAAAGGAGGGATACCAAAACTCTTGAAGGGATACCAAACTTAACAAACCTGAAAGAATTCTTACTGTGATCAACCATAGCAAGATGATTTTTTTAGAAAATCTTGACCAATTATACTATTATACAGAAAGTCTTTATACACTCAAAAAGCATGCGTAAGATACTGTCCTAATTTGAATTTAACTAAAGCGATCTGATCACTTTCTTGAGAATTTCCAGTGATGGCACGAATAAAAGTAGTACGTTTGAGTATTTTACGCTTCTTACTTAAAATATTGCCAGAAATTATGCTAATAGGACTTTCTGAATCCAATAGAAATATATGCGGCCTATTGTTAATATATACTTTACTATGAGACAAGTTAGATTCAAATTGAATGGACACATAATATCGCGTACTGTTTTTAATATTGTTGCACATACTACTGTTAGCCTTATTCCTATTATCTAACTAAATATTCTCATTCACATTTACTGTGTTAACAGAAGGAATAGGCATAATCCTCTGTGAATGAGATGAGAGCACAGAAGATGTGTTTCTTTGCTTCAAGTGCCAATGCTCGTAAGATTGCATACACACATATTTCTATTTGTGTGCGTGAGCAGCTTTTGCGAGCGCATTTCGCTGCACGAGACCTTGAAGTTGGACTGATACTACGAAATTGAGCGGATAAACTAGTTTTTACAACAGGATGTATTACAACTTCATTTACGTTCTGTGTATCAGAATATATAACAGTCTCTTTTTGCTGTGTAGTATTGTCTCTAGCAGAATGTAAATCGTGTTTGTTTGTCATTGCCAAAGATTTCAATCGCTGACTACGCATGCTAAAAGAAAATTAATGCTTTCTTTAAAACCTGAAAACTTTGGCAACTTAATGACAGACGTGAAGGATTTTCTCGATACAGCAGATAAAAGTGAAATCAATGATCCATCGATTATCAAGTTCATTTGCTCTGTTAACGCCATCTTCGGATAGTACGCTGGAATTAATTTCCACTTACGAAAAATGTAATCTAAAGCAGGTTCAGAACTAACTGTTCTCAATTCCTCATTTCTTGTTCCAAAACTTGTTAGACAATGTTCTCTTCATAGGCCTATATATTTTTTTTCTTAATTTGGACGTCCATAAGATTGCGATATTCTACTGTTGATTGCAACGCTAACAAAAAGTACGAAGCCCATTTTCTAAACAATATGGCAACATTTGTGTTTCTGTATGTTGGAATGATACAAATTGGCACAAAGAGTTTTATAAACGTGACACTAGCTGTTTTGAAGCTGAAAATGGTAATGAATATGTGCAAACATAGTAAAATATCACATATAAATAATTGATGGTTGGTATTACGATATTTTGAGGTTGTTGCAAATACATTTACAAATAATATTATATGAAGAATGAATATGTGTGTTACGAATCTTATTAATAAGAATATTGTGAATATCTGGTTCCAGTACAGATTAATAATAAACGAATTATACCAGATATAAGAATGTAATGTGTTTCTGCAGCTTACTGTGTGAATAAGTTGACGCACTCCAAATAAAAGACTGTTGATATATCGGCTTGAGCTAACAATTTTGGCGCAGTCGGTAGGATGGCATATAGTAAGGCGAATATATCGAAGCCTTTGACTATCTCATTATGTTGTGATAATAGAAAGGTGCAGTTTATATTGGATCCAGGGGCTGTGGTATCGGCCATGAGACAGAAGCAACAAAAGAAGTGGTTTCCAGGAAACCAAATGATGAAGTTTGAGAATTCACTGAGAAATGCAGATTCTTCGTTCATATCTATGGTAGGTTATGTGAATGTAAAACTGGATTACCATAGTAAGATTCATAATTTTACTCTGGTGGTCATTGAGAAGGATATGAGCAGTCCCATTCTAGGTAGAAATTGGTTGGAGGTTTTAACTCCCATGTGGAGGCAGCAAAATATAGAGAATTTTAGGAACTTACAAATGGTGGCTTCGATGTGTCTGATACTAAAGATGCTCACTACAGTATTATCAAAATAAACTATTAACCCAGTTTGCGGCGCTTTTTTCGGAGAATATTGATCAACCGGTTAAGGGATATAAAGTGACGATTCCGATGAAAGTGGATCACATTCCTATATTTAGAAAATCATACGATATTCCGTACGCTCTATTAGATGAAGTGAAGAAAAAAGTAGATAAGTTGTGTATGTTGAATGTATGGAGGAAGGTAGAGTTTTTCGACTGGGCTACGCCCATGGTAGTGGTTCATAAGAAAATGGTGATATAGGGCTATGCTTTGACTTTAAACGGACTCTAAATCAGTATACAGAAAAATGTGCGTATCCTATCCTTAAAATAAGTGACATTGTAGGTATTGGAAAAATTTTTGGCCTATAATGTGAAAGTTAGGCAAGATAAGAGTATCTCTTTTATTAAAGAACTAACGTACCTAGGATATGATTTATCGGGCGATAATATTATACCCGCGAAGGCAAAATTAGAACCTGTAATAACTGCGCCCCCACCCAAATGTGTTCAAGAGTTACAATCCTTTCTGGGACTGGTTAATTTTTACCATAGACATTTGCCAGCATTGTCCTTGAAAATTCCCAATCTAAACCATTTGTTGTATAAAGGTGTACGATGGAAATGGGATAAGATACATCAACAGGAGTTTGATAACATTAAAGAAATTTTATCACAGGCGCCAGTTCTCCACCCATTTGATGAAACGGCGGATATTCTTATCATGACAGACGCCTCTCCCTATGGGGTGGGAGCCGTATTATTTAATAGTTACAATAATAACTTAAGGACGGTGGAATGTGCATTGGCCACCCTTTCTAAAGCTGGACGAAATTATTCACAATTTGAGAGGGAAGCTTTAGCTGTGGTATTTGCGGTGAAGAAATTCCATAAATATCTATACGGACGATCGTTCAAAGTTCAAACTGACTCACAACACATTAGATGGATTTTTGGAGTGAAAGCACCTCCATCGACAATGACGCCCCGTTTATTAAGATGGTATTTGATATTAACCAATTATAGTTTTGAAATTGTATATCACAAGGAAGTAAGAGTGGGGATTTTCTATCGAGATTTCCTATGAATGCAGCAACACAAGATGAAGAGGAAACGCAAAATTATTTGACTCAGCTACAAACGTTTATTCTAACTGAACAGGAGATTGAACAGGAGATGCAGCAAGATATATGGATGCAAACGTTATTAAATTGGACCAAAAAGGGTTGGCCAAAAAGACTACCACTTTCTTTAGATGATAAAAAACATAAATTGTTTTTTAAACATCGTTATGAGCTGGAAGTACAAAATAATTTATTATATTGGCAAGGAAAGTTTATTTTACCGGGTAAATTAAGATTCATATATCTAACGAAGTTGCACGCTCAGCATTTGGGAGTAGATAAGATGATAAATATGGCTAAAAGGCAAGTTTGGTTGCCAGATGTTTTATTTGATATACACAATTTTGTACAGAAATGTCAGTTTTGCCAGGCTATGACCAATGTTCCTGTACAACGACAATATAGTAGTTGGCCATCAACGACCAAACCATGGCAGAGAGTACATCTCATTCATTTTTCAATTTTTGGGTTTGTTGTGTTACTCTTAACGGATGTATTTTCCAAGTGAATTAAGGTGTGGGTAGTGAATAGTACTTATTTTAGGGAGACGATGGAAAAATTAAAGGAAGTATTTCAAATAATGGGTTTTCCTGAGACGTTGGTAACAGATAATGAACCACCATTTACATCGATTGATTTTAAGAATTTTTGTGTTCAACGAAATATCGAGTTAATGCACACACCGCCATATCACTCTCAAAGTAACGGAGCGGCTGAAAGGGCTGTGCAGTCAATTAAAGAACTATTGAAACTAAAATTTATACAAGTCCACTATAGAGTGAATCGAAATATGTTTCAATCATGGATTAGACAAATCAATTACTTAGTTTTACATACCAATGGAAAATGGTCTAATAAGACGCCGGCAGAAACAATTCTCACATTTAAACCTCGTACATGGTTTTGTATTCCTCGAAAGAAACCCGACCACAGACTAAGTAAGACGGATAATTTACTTGGAAAATCTGTGTGGGTCAAAAATCACACAGGGTCAATTCCAAAGTTCATAAAAGGGACGTTATTAAATAAAGTCGGTAGAAATACGTACAAGGTAGTAGTGGATGGGATCACCCGTATGTACAATCCGCGGCAAAAAACCTGCAACATGAGAATGTAAGTTTATTGTGATACTACACCTAACAGCACAGGGAATCAACATAACGTCTGAGTGGCACGAATCACGCCAGGATAAACCTCGGCGTCCTTCCCTGAGCACTTATTTTGGAGCAAAAGACTTCGTCATTTCACAATAAACTTACATGATTATGTTGCAGGTTTTTTGCCGCTGATTGTACCATGCGCATCAAGTTAAATTGTATTTTTGTGACCGAGTTCCAGAAAATGGAAATACATTTAACAAAGCATTCAAAGAGAATTGTAGAAGAGATCAGCCCAAAGTGAATGGTTCTCAGATACCTCAGGCTCCATGGAGACAATACTCATCACCCTTAGTTCAGCCATTATTAACCCAGGATAATGTAGTACTGCAAACTCTTCGAAGATCTATTAGAAATAAGAAACCGCCTGAAAGGTGGGGATATACGTAAAAAAAACATATTCTTAGATTGGATTTATTTTTATGTAGGAAGATGGGCAAGATATAAGCTTAATTTTGTAAAGAGGGGAGAAATGTTGGAATGATACAGATTTTCACAAAGTGTTTTATAAATGTGACACTAGCTGTTTTGAAGCTGAAAATGGTAATGAATATGTGCAAACATAGTAAAATACCACATATAAATAATTGGTGGTTGGTATGACGATATTTTGAGGTTGTTGCAAATACATTTACAAATAATATTATATGAAGTATGAATATGTGTGTTACGAATCTTATTAATAAGAACATTGTGAATATTTGGTTCCAGTACAGTTTAATAATAAACGAACTATACCAGATATAAGAATGTAATGTGTTTGTGCAGTTTACTATGTGAATAAGTTGACGCACTCCAAATAAAAGACTGTTGATATATCGGCTTGAGCTAACACTGTACATCACGAAGGATATGAAGGTAGAGAAATCCTCAAATTGATTAAACATAACTGAACTGATCATCCAACTTCCCATACAATCTGGGGGGCTCAACTAAGCGATCTAACGTGGATGAAATAACTTTAGTACTCTCTATGATAACTATAATTCTAAGTTACAATTTCTAAGCAAACTAATAAGTAAATATCTTACACCACTTACACCAAAATGCTACCATAACAGTAATATCGCTTTTCTTGTTTGTTCGTCGTCCCGTTTAAATGGTTGTGCCCTTTCTTCGGGTAAGTGCTGTAATGTATATTAATTGTCTTTATGGATATGTAGGTGGTCTAAGGGTTGTCAGGTTTATTATTTCTTTATTCATCACATTTATATTAAACATAAATGGATTGAAATGATTCTAGGATATATATATATATATATATATATATATATATATATATATATATATATATATATATATATATATATATAACTCAAGCAGTAATAGGTTAATACCTAGAAGTGAATTGACAGTTATTACATAAACAAATTATGAGACGAAAAGAAAGTTGAGGGCTGCAGTAAGAAAATGAACAAATGTAATGAATGTATGAAATGCAGTGCTTTGGACGTCACATCACCAGGTTATGTTAGTTCAAACGAATGAAGTTATCTTCAGTTCCTGGGGCGAATCAGGAACTGATTAAGACGGAGGAGGCCCTTGTTGAAAGTTCATGCGGTCGGTACATTGTATAGATTTCGGGGTCCAATATGTCATCATCTAACTGTAAATGATATAATGTCACGAAGTGTTGGAGAGAGGTGTCAATGAAAGTTGGTGTACATCGTTGTCACGGTAGTAGCGGAGTATATCAAGTATCATAGGATGGGGCTGTGCCATACTTTTGCTGTTGTAACGTATACGAAGTTGTTCGAGGTGCGTTAATAATGGCGGAAAATCGATCATCTCATGAAGTAAACGTGTCGGATGTAGTATGCTTATGCGATATGTTAGGCGTATAGCATGGCGTTCTAATGTAGCAAGTTTTTGATAGAATTTTAGGGACGCAGATGCCCAGGTTGTTGTCCATAGGTTAATGTACTCCGCATGAAGGTTTTATATGTATTGAGAACGGTATGTGCCCTTAATTCGCAGGTTGTGCCCAATAATCGTTTGAGAAGATTAAGTCGATTTTGCGCTTGACATATGAGTTTAGTAAGATGTGGAGTCCAGGTAAGATGAGTGTCAAAAATTACACCGAGATACGTAATAGTATTTGAAACTGGAATAGGCGTAAGATCAACCTAAGGGCGAAGTAGATTCGGGTTTCGACGCACTCGTGAACGGCGTCGACGTGGTAAGAAAACTATGGTTTGTGTTTTGGAAGAGCTAATATTTAACCTCCAAACATGACACCATCACACAAATGCATCAATGGCTACTTTCATGGTTTTATTAAGTGATTGTACGGTGCGGCCAGATATGAAAAAAGCAGTGTCGTCAGCAAACTGAAATATTGTATTGTTATTATGAATAACAAGACCAGCGACGTACAGTAAGTATAATAAAGGAGACAATGATGAGCCTTGTGGTACACCAGATTGCAGCAAAATAGGATGAGTTAGCGCTCCATTGATTGAGATGTAAGCTAGTCGTCCTATTAAGAAGGAATGTATGAAGCGAAGTAGTTACGAAGTTTATATAGTAAGCCAGGATGCCGAACTTTGTCTAAAGCCTTTTCAAAATCAAATGTTACAAGCGAGAAGGGAAACCTGTATTATATTGATTATAATAGCTGTGCTAAGACGGAATAATTGCTTTTGAGTACTTAAATTTGGTCGAAATTCAGCTTGGTGTATTGGAAGATTATGTGAGTGAAGATGGTCGTGCATCCGACGGACAATGATTCTTTCCAAGATTTTGCAGAGACAACTAGTGACATGAATAGGCCGATAGGATATGACTTCTGATGGAGGCTGTTTTAGGAAATAGAATCACTTTTGAGTATTTCCAGTAGAGTGGAATATATCCAGTTCGCAGAATAAAGTTACAAATGTTGCTAAGAAAGAGCAGAGAAGATTGAGCCTCTTGTCTGATGAGTACGTATGTAACAGAGTCAAATCCGTTTACCTTTAAGTGTATTACTAATAGTTTCGGGTTGAATCGGCATGGATTGAGGATTATTTGGTTCTAAATCAAGATCAGCAGGCGGACGAAAGAAAGGAGAAGCTGCATCAGTATGTCGGTGTATAGTTGAATTGCAAGCGATCTGGTGTATGCCAGCCGGGTAGAGGTGTAAAGATATCTTGAAAATAAGAAGCAAAATATTAGCCTTTTCTGCATCCGTAAGGACTGCTTGATGATTATGAACAATGGGGTAAGGCGTACGATAAACTCTACCTCTTAATTGATGGAACTTGCGCCAATATTTTGTAGGATGTGTTTCATTAGCTACTGTGTTGCAAGTGTGAATCCAGGGGCGTCTCTTGAACGCAATGATATAATTATGAGTTACCCTTAGGTAATGGCGATGAAGACTAAGCGCTTCAAGGTTACCCGTAGCGAGATATTCAGGTAAACTCTCCGGGATGCTGAAATAAATGGTAAATATTGCATAGGAAACTTAGGTTTGTGTAGCTGAACTTCGATTGTTGGAATGGAACGTTGTTCTGCGCCTTAAAGGGCTGTAGTAAGTCCAGTGATTGTTCGATCCAGTTCGTATTTCGTACTAGGCATTGTGAGGATAGTTACGGCAGTGTCTAAATCGGTGCGATATGGTTCCCAATTTTACCTTTGGTGGCATTAGACCTTCTGAGGAGGCTTCGGCTGAGTGTTGGGAGAACAATGAAGTTCGACTTTGATGGGGACATGGTCGCTACCAATAGAGTCAAGTACAGATATATGAATAGACTGAGATAGTGAAGATGAAGTTATGACTATGTCAAGAGTAGTGCCACTGATAGGACGTGTAGGTTTCGGTAAAATATGAAATTCAGCTCGTGTTTCATTCCGAACAAAAACGAGAAAGTGTCTTTGTCACGTTGGGAACGGCTATAAAAATGGAGGTCGACCATGATAATGTAATGCCGGAAGTTGGCATCAATATAGCGGAAGAAATCATAGCTGAAAGCTCTGCCTGGACGATAATAAATAGTAACAATGGTAACTGTTTTGCCTCTATAATAAACTGTCGTGATGTTATGTTCAGGAAAGTGAAGAGCAGGTGGAACAGTAACTGCACGATAAGGAAGACTTTGCCGAATACCAATAGCTGTGCCTCCGTAGAGACGTGATCCAGTTGGAGCGTCGTACCGAAGTAAATGATACTTCGGTATATAGCATGTTAAATATGGTGCAAGGTAAGTTTCATTAAGAGCAAATGCGGCAATTTGTTCCTCCTTGAGGAGCTGTGTAAAGAGCAGTTTGTGCGTCAACAATGATCGTATGTTAAGGAAAAGTAAATTATAACTCATAATGAAAGTGAATATAAGTCCGTAGGTAGAGTTGTCCATATCAAACATAAGCCTCAAGTGGTTGGATTTGAAAATGCACTGTTGGTCCGGAATAAGTTGCATGTAGTTGTAGATTAAATAACAGTTTGGCTGCGTGCATGATTTTAGTTAGAATATGGTGGCAAAGAAATGGGTGGATGTTCTGTAGAGAAATAGTGAGAAAATGGAGTAGATCTTCGACAGTAACGGGATGGCGCAATGAATTTGCTGGTGGAGTTGGTGCATCGACTGAAGATATGGGAACAGCGAGTTCAGGCTTATCTGGATCAGGCTGAGGCTTAGCTTTACATTTATAGCTATACGTTGGGTGACGTTCAGAACTGCGATCACAACGTGGTGGTTCTAGAAGGTTTGCAGAATTTTATGTAGGGTTCGCAGGAACAATAACCACATTTGATGGTGTTTGTGCATTCAGCTGTTGGGTGTGAATTATACTGTTGACATTTCTCGCAGCGAATAGGCAGAGATGCTGGCGTGCGAGATGGCTCAACTTTATATTTGCGTCTATAGATATATGCGCCCTTGGATAGAAGCTGATCAATCAGCTGTTGTTGATCAGTCAACACTCGGATGAGATAAGTTGGTCCCTGGTTGTTCTTGATCCAAATACAACGCTTTATAGGTACCCTTCCTGATTAGTTCAGCAAGAATTTCGTCATCAGTAAGATCAGGTTCTACACCACGAAAAACTACAGACAGCATAGGAGGTTGCAGTGGTGGAAGAGGAGTTTTGCGTGTACTCGGTTGTAAAGTAGAAATCTTTGCTTTCGTCGCAAAAATTTCATAAGTTGCCTTGTTGCGAACATGCGTGGCGAAATTTGGGTTACTAGATTTCAAAATGATGCCACGGCGTGTCTTAACAATTTTACGGATCTCAGGCCGAGGGACGTACTTAACTAACTGCTGGAAGACAGCACGAAGTGTCATATTTTTTATCGTAGTTGGTTAGCAAGAAGTTGTACACGGGATATGACTGGTATTGCTGATGATGATTATCGGCAGAAGTGGATGCCCATACGATACAATGGCTGTCAGTTGTAGTCTGATTAACATTGGAGTAATTCGTTGCTTCTTTGAATATAGCACTTGTTCGCCATCAGAGACAGATTGAGAACGAATTCTATGTCCTTTTGTGATGCCGTCAGCCTAGGTAGACGAAGGAGTAGAGTTACGGTCTGAATGAGATGTTCTCGTAACAATCCTTGGCTGCGTCTTTTGGGGACCGTTAGGCCCGATGTTAAGTGGTGGAGGTTGTAATTCTAAATCCTGACAGAGGGTCGTACATCCGTTAACTTTGCCAGTGTCTGTCATCGTGATAGAGTAGCCGAGGGCCGAAGCCCAGGTGAAGATGAACAAAAATGAACAAGATGTGAGATGAAGTTCAAAAAACAAGACAACCTCCGAAAGTGAAAACTTTCGTCAGACCCCTAAGTGCTGTAATTGTGCTATCCTCGCAAGTACGTATGCTATACTTGGTCCTTGCTGGCAAAGTAAGTGACACAACAGAGGTTAGGTTTCTTGGTAAGGTGAGTAGTAAAGTCGCTTTTTTAAGGTTAACCCGATCAAAGGGTTACGCCCTTTCATCGGTAAGAGGAAATCTAGGTATAGGGTTTTACTTTATTCATAGTTGGCATTGAGAGTTTGAGGAGAATTAATTTATTTTATTCTTTTGTGGTCATCATTTTTTCTTTCTTCAATATGGTTTTGGAGGCATCAGTTGGCATAAGGAAGGCATGAGTATACGTAGGGTCCATTTATTATTCACTATTGCATTAAGGAGGCCGGGCTATAGTTGTAAAATGAGAGATGAGGTGAAGTGCTGATAGACGCCACAACAAAAACAGGGATATAGTTAGTGTAGACAAATGAATGGTTATCTTCTGCCCTGGGGCGTCACACGGCTGATGATGACAGATGAAGCCCACTGCTAACAACATTGATGAAACACAAGTGCAGAGATGGATAAATGCATGGACTAAGGTGAGGTGGAAAGTATATAGAAAAATCGCCCTGTGGGGATCATTATCGTCTAAAGTGTTATACTAAAGAGTAAGAAGATGTGGAAGAGGTGTGGGTATCATGAATTTTGTCCTGGTGGTGTTGAAGAGGGGTATCATGAATTTTGTCCTGGTGAAAAGTGTCGAGGAAGAGCGAATTACCTTCGGCAATGACTTTTGTTATGTATTTTGTGCAGAGCGTTTCCAAGTATTGTAAGATGGGAAAATTAATACGGCGATAAAGATCGGTAGTTAGTGCTGGTAGTCTTATGGGATAAGCAAGGCGGAGAGCATGAGGTTGGGATATTGCAAGCCTAGTGTATAGTGCGTCAGGGGAAGAGATCCAGCATATATGGCCATATGTGAGAGCAGGTAGAAGGAAAACCTTATAAGTCTTAATAACAGTGTCAGTATGTAAGCCCCAAGTGGTGCCCACTAGCCGCCGGAGAAGGTTTAATCGATTTGTAGCCTGTGATCGGATTTTCTGTAAGTGAGGTTTCCAGCTGAGTTTTCACTCAAAGATGATACCGAGGTATGTTTCTTGTGATGATGGGCGTATGAAAGTGCCATTGATGTGAATATGAAGAAGAGCAGCATTGCGATAAATTCGTGATCGGCAGCGAGGTGGAACAAAATGTTTTGAGGGGATTTATGGTTAGGCTCCACTTGTCACACCAGGTGATGAAGGCATCAATTGTTTGTTGGAGTGTTCGATTTTTGTGTTGAACAGTGTTGGCTGTGGTGACAAAAGCTATATAATCGGCATATTGATGTAATTAAACATTTTGGGGTAGAGGGAGCGTGTCTACGACGTGTAATATATAAAGAAGGGGTGAAAGAACAGAGCCTTGAGGGACACCATAGTGAAGAAAGATCGGATGTGAAAGTGATAGTTTGATGGTAATGTAAGTCATCCGATTTGAAAGGAATGAAGGGATACATCTGATGTAGAAGAAAGGAAGATGAAAAAAGTGAAGTTTTGCGATGAGGCCGGCACGCCAAACTTTGTCAAAAGCCTTTCCAAGATCGAACAATAACAGGCAGGAAGGTTTGGAGGTATTGTAATGATTAGTTATGGCGGTCTTGAGCCGTAAGAGTTAATAGGAAATACTGATGTTTGAGCGAAACCAGCTTGATGAAGAGGAATGAGGTTTCGTTCCTCAGAAAGATGGTTATGAAGGCGACTGACAAGAATGCGTTCAAAGATTTTGCTGAGTACTGATGTCAATTGTATAGGACGGTATGATGAAAGTTCTGTAGGAGATTTATTGGGTTTGGTGAAAAGCAGAGTTTTTGAAATTTTCCATTGTGGTCGATAAAGGCCGGTGCGGAAAATGAAGTTGTATATGGCTGCAAGAAGTGTATATAAGGCGGGCGGGAGGCTTTTATGTGTTTATAAGTGATATGGTCAAAGCCAGGCGCCGTGATACGTTTCGATTTGATGGAGGAAGAGATATCTGCAGGAGTAATGGGATCATCAAGAGGAGAATCGTTGAGTTGATGGTGAATGTTGGGTTGTAGGAGAGGGAGGGCGGATTTGCAAGGCGTTCGGCACGTCGAGTTATAGTTGGATGTGGTATTGGTACGGGAGAGGTAAATATTTTTTGGGGAGAAGGCAAAAGCATTTGCTTTATCAGTATCGGTTTGGAGAGGATGATGATGTGAAATGATAGGGTATGATGTATGTCGAGGTTGACCAGTTAACTGATGGAATTTTTGCCAGAGAGGGAGTTGCAGGTGGAGATCCAACGTTTTCTTTTATAGGCAGTAAGGTAATTATGAAGCATGCGAGTCCAACGACGATGCTGTGTTAAGGATATAGGATTATGAGTGCGTTGAAAGTCAAGGAAAGAGCGGCGAGAAGCAGCAAGGATGGAGTGATATTGTGGAGGTATCGGAGGTTTGTGTGGATGACGTATACGTAGGGATATGTTATTTTGGGTGGCTGTGTCAAGAGATGCTGTGTGTTGGTCAACAAGGTCATAGAGTTCGTGCTCTGAGGTAGGCTCTTGAAGATGTTGTATCGAATTGTTAAGATCCGCTTGGAAATTAGCCCAATTTGCATGATTATAATCAAAGTAGTGAATGGGCGGTGGTTGTGATTGAGCTGACTTGGTTGAGAATAATATTGAGTAGTATCGGAGCATGATCGCTGCCGAAAGGTGGGAGAACCCTAAGATTTTGAATATTCAGAGCCGCAGAGCTGATAACTATGTCTGGGGAGGTGTTGCTGATGGGGCGAGATGGCGATGGAAGATGATGAAAATCGGTGGCAAGAATATTCGAGAAGTAGTTGTGAAACTGTTGTTTCTCAGCCTGCGGGCGACAATGAATATTTATGTCTGCCATGATGATGTAATGCCTAAAAGTATTGTCAATGTATTGAAAAAACTCATATGGTATGCAGTGGCCTGGTCGAATGTAGATAGTGCATAGAGTGATGATTTTGGTGCGAAAATATAGTGTGACTATGGAATACTCGAGAAGGATATGTGGCTTTGGAAAGTAGTGAGTGCGTACAGGGATATTGTAATATGTTCTAATTGCAGTGATTCCATTAGCTCGTTGGTATGGTTTAGAGCAATCATGATGGTGTAGTTGAAACTGGAAAACGGACATGATGTGTAGGTTTGAGATAAGTTTCGTTCAGCGCAAAAGCCTGTATTTGTTTCTCCCTTAGAAGTTGTTCAAAAACTGCCTTGTGAGAGAGAAGAGATCGGATATTAAGGAAGAGGAAAGTGACTGCCATGAAGATTGATAGTGTTGTAGAAGTTGTTGGGCGATGGTAGTAAAGATAGCCATTCTGGATAGGATTATAGAGATGGCCATTCTGGATCTGTTTTAGTAGATGTGATGGAAAAGTGGTCATGTGGACCGGTGTAAGTGGCAGAAAGTTGTAGGCCAAATAATTCTTGGGCTATGTGATCGACCTGCATAAGAATGTGTGGGCGTAAGAAGGGGTGGATATTTTGAAGAATAAGAGTGTTGAAGCGGAGCATTTCCTTAGCTGTGATGGGTTCTCGTAAGAAGTTAGCAGGTGGTGTAGCGGAATCATGGGTGCGGATGGGAACGGATAGTTTAGGTTTATCAGTTGGTGGAGCAGGTTTTTGAGGCATTTATAAATATAGGTTGGGCGTTGTTGATGGACGGTATTGCATAGAGGTGTTTTTGCAGGTTAGGACAGTTGTTAGTGGAATGGTCCTCATTGCCGTGTCCAGAGCGGGGAGAGTTTGGACAGTTTTCATTCAAAGGTAAGGCATATCTTTGACATCTTTCGCAGCGGATTGGAAGTGGTGGTGAAGTGCGGAATGGTTCTACTCTATGGCGTCTGCGATATATATATATATATATATATATATATATATATATATATATATATATATATAGGCACCATTTCGAAGCAAATCATCTATTGTTTCCTTGGTTGCTGTTAGAACTCGAACAGATAGGTGGGACCTGACTGACACTTCATGCGAATGCATTTGTGACTTCATAACATTCGAGTCTTAATTCGTCAAGGATTTCTTCATCAGAATGCTGCTGGATGACGGCGAAGAGACGGATCAGGCGAAAGCGGAATGAAAATTCCTTGAAGATAATGAGCTAAGGCGTTTGCTTTAGCTGTATCGTCAGGAAGTGGTTCGTCTCCATCTAAGAGACGGTAAGGTGTTCAAGATGAGCCGCCAGCGAGTTGGTGGAACCTCTTCCAGTACTTTGTGGGATGAGTGGTGGTGGAAAGATCATTGCAAGTAGCCATCCAGCGACGGCGTTTATAAGCAACCAGGTAATTGTGTACTGTGCGTTGATACTGACGGTGGAGACGGAGTGACTCAAGGTTACCAGTGCAAGTGAAGTCTCGATAATGGACCCGGGAACATTTGATAAGTGCAAGATACTGAGGAGGTAAAGCTGGTTTGGAAGCATGAGCGGTGCGAAGCGGAATATGTTGGGCAGAGGCAGTGTGGATGGCAGCGGTAATAGTATCTAATGCGACATGAAGGTTATCTTCTGTGTCAGGTTCCGGGATATTTTCTTACTAATGTTGAAGTAAGGTGCGGTAAGCGTTCCAGTTGGCTTTGGGGAACATGGGATTAGAGCAAGAGAGAGGAGGAGGAGTGCGAGAAGCAGAACGTGGAGTTGTGATAGTCAGAAGTATTGGCACATGATCACTGGCAAGAGTGTCCAGGATATCTACCCTGCAGCGAGTCTGGAGATTAAGAGAAGAAATAACTACATCCGGCGTTGTATTACTACAAGGTCGAGTAGGGTTGGGTAGTGGATGAAAATGGCCGGTAGTATGCGTGGTAAGGTA
The DNA here is from genome assembly GCF_964235325.1 of Thermobia domestica. Lineage (NCBI taxonomy): Eukaryota > Metazoa > Arthropoda > Insecta > Zygentoma > Lepismatidae > Thermobia > Thermobia domestica. Next base: position 307,738,560 of record NC_137455.1, read on the forward strand.
GTTGCGGAAGTCTTGTTGCTGACGGTGAGTGCGACTATGAAAATTCAGATCAGCTAGAATTATGTAAGTGTAATTAAGTTGATGTACAGTATTGCCGAGAGCAAGAAAAGCTGTGACGTCAGCATATTGAAAAATAAAGACAATACATGGTACAGAAAGGATATCGGAAGCATACAATATATATAGTAAAGGACTGAGTGCTGATTCTTGGGGTACTCCAGTAAGAGGAAAAATCGGCCAGGAGAGTGCCGTACCAACTGTAACATAAGCAATGCGATTTGAAATAAAAGAATATATTAGCCTGAGATAGCATATAGGAAGATTAAACGACTCCAATTTTTTAATGAGGCCATAATGCCAAACCTTATCGAATGCCTTCTCTAAATCCATGAGAATGAGACAGGATGGAAAAGGTTTGTTATATTGACTAGTAATTATTGAGCTGAGACGAAGTAGCTGGTCATTTATGGAAAAACCAGGGCGAAATCCCGCTTGATGAACAGGTAGAAGAGAAGTGCTGTCAAGGTACTTATGGAGTCGGCACACTAGAATTTTTTCCAGTATCTTACTGAAAACTGAGGTGAGTTGGATTGGTCTGTAAGAAGCTACTGAATGTACAGGTTTGTTCGGTTTATTGAACATACATATTTTGGAGACTTTCCAATCTGAGGGGTAAAATCCGGTTCTGAGGATGAAATTATATATTGTGACGAGGAGCAACAAGAGAGATGGCGGAGCTTCTTTGATATGTCGGTAAAATATCGTATCGATTCCAGGTGCTGTATTCCTTTTCCGTTTTAGAGCAGAGTTCAGTTCAGACAAGAGATATCTGTCCGTTGTAAACAGCCGTAGGGGTAAACACGTCCTGTAACTGAGCAGCAAATGCGTTTGCTTTGTCTGCGTCAGAGAAGAGAGGAGTACCATCGGCTATTAGAGGATAGGTAACTTAAGTGATTTTGCTAATAAGTTGGTGAAACCGCTTCCAATAGCGAGAAGGATGTGCTTCCTCGGATAAGGTGTTACAAGATTTTATCCAGTTTCGACGTTTATAAGCAACAAGATAATTACGCACCGCTCTTTGCCATTGGTGATGTAGGAGTAAATATGCCTCGTTCCCAGTTCTATAATATTCTCGAAGATGTCGGCGAGCTTGCTGAATGAGTGGAATACATGTCGGCGGTAATTTCGGTTTGTGCGGGTGCACTTGTTCGGTTGGAATGTGATGTTTAGCACTAGTTTGTATTGCCGTAATGATAGTTGTAAGACAGGAAGCTAACTCTGTTCCGTTTGTTAGAGGCGTTTCACTATGAAGTGCGCGCTCAAGCTCGTGCCCGAAAAGAGGCCAATTTGCTTTATCACATCTTGGGACATAATGAGGTGCGATATCTTGGCGTGGTCGTTGTCTTCGAGTTATCGTTATTTTCACTGGATAGTGATCGCTCCCAATTGAGTCTAGAACTTCAAGCTGGCAGTCAGTAAGAAGATTCAGAGATGTAATGACAACATCAGACGTAGTCTGACTTATAGTTATGGTGTGCGAAGGTATGACATGAAGATGAAGCTGGAGATTGTCAGTTAAATACTGTTGAAAAGCTACTTTTTCACGGTCTCTACGACTATGAATATTAATGTCCGCCATGATAATAATATTTCGGTAATTATTAGCAATGTATTCGAAATACTGTAACGGGATAGGTTGTCGTGGTCGAATGTAGATCGTACTAAAATTGATGACTATGGACGGAAAGTATATAGACCAAAGGAGGAGTTCCGGGAAATTTCTAAAAGCTGGTGGGTTATACGATCGAACTGGATACTTAGAAAAAAAGCATATTGCAACCCCACCTTGCGCACGAACCAGGTGATCATGATAGTTATGACCTTCTAGTTGATAGCCAGATGCGAGCTACCATGCTCGGTTTTAAAGCAGTTTCATTAAGCGCTAAGACATTGATTGGTTCCTCCCACAACATTGTTTCTAATAACATTTTATGCCGCGAAAAGGATCGAATATTAACAAATAAGAAATTTATCCCCATAATGAAAGATACTATACAGATTGTACTAAACAGCAGTTTCCAGATATCCAATATGAAAATGTACATAGTTGTTACGTTGCATGTAAATTGATATGGAAGATGGATTTTGCGGCAGAAATGATGTGATGAAGAATATTCGCTCACTGAAAGGAGAAATATATTTTGTAGCACCAGACTGATGTAGCGGAGAAAATCTTCGATTGTTAGCGGTGGTAGGAATCGATTGGTTTGGTTTAGTGGTCGTGTCAGTCGTTTTTAGCGGTACTGTTAGCTCCGGATGCTCGGGAGTTGGCTCTGGTTTAGCTTTACAGCGATAACTGTAGGTTGGGTGAAGTCCACTGCCACAGGTGTTACACTTGGGTGGTCCTTTTAAGTTTGGACATGCTTTAGTTTCCTGTAGACCCGAGCAGTATCCACACTTAGATGGATTACAGCAATTTGCTGTAATGTGGTCATTGTACACCTGACATTTTTCACAGCGTATAGGTAAAGGTCCCTGAGTTTTAGATAGTTCGACACGATGTATTTTCTTATAAATTGGTGTACCGAATCGTAGCAGATAATCAATTGTCTCCTGTTGCTTAGAAAGCACCGGGACCATATAGGTCGGTCCATTATTATTTCGAATACAAATGTATCTGTCTACTGGAATCCCCTCCTGTTTTAGCTCCTCTTGGATTTCAACATCGGAATATATTTAGAAATAAAAGTGACAGCCATGTTATAAAGTAAACTAGTCGAGAGTAGTTGTTTGAGATTTATGAAAATGAACAGTGTTTCCTGAGTAAGTGGCTGTGAAATTTACATGGAAAGTGTTTTTGTCGCAAGAATGATTTGATGGAGTATGTGAGGCCTGATAAAAGGATGGAAATTCTGTAGAGGTAAAGTCAGGAAGGTCAGGAGTTGGTCTAACGAAACAGGTGCGTCAATCGGATGTGGAGTGGCATGGGTTTGTGCTGGTGGTCGTAGTGGAACTACGAGTTCTGGGTGATCTTGTATAGGTTCCGATTTTGCTTTACACTTGTATGGCGGATGCTGATCGTTACAAGTAGCACATTTAGGTGGTAACTGTAGGTTGCTACAAGTTCGGGTGGTATGCGGGCCTGCACTATATCCGCATTTACTTGAGCTTTTGCAATCAGATGTAAGATGAGCATTATATACTTGACAGCGTTCACACCTGACTGCTATACGAACAGGTGTCCTCGATGGTTCTACACGGTGTCTATGATTGTAAATGTAAGCACCTGCTGCTAATAACTTATCTATAATGTCATGATGCGTGTTTAGGGCACGAACCATGTATGTAGGTCCTTGGTCATTACGAATTCGCAAGACTTTAGTGATGGTATGACCTTCCAGCTTGAGCTCGTCTTGTATTTCGTCATCTGTATAAAATAGGTCAACCCTACGACTACAGATAATAATGGTGATCGTTTCGGAGGTGGAGGCTGCTTGCGAGTGGATGATGAAAGTGCTTGAATCTTTGCGTCCCGACTAAAGGTATCAATAGGCACATTGTTTTTAATGTTAGTAAGGAGAGCTGGATAGGGTGTTTTTAGAATGATGCCATTTCTAGTATGCAGGATTTGTATAATCGCAGCTCTTGGAAGATATTTACGTAACTGAATTGCGACGAACTTCCCGTTGCTGAACTTCGTATCGAAATTTGTGAGTAGCATGGAATAATTAGAAGATAAAGGAGGCGCGTTGTTATCGCTTGTAGATGCAGCTGTGTCCATTGGAATCTGATCTAGTTCAGATGTAGATGCAAGATGATGTTTCTTTGATGGTGGAGATTGCTGAAGGCGTTCGGAATAGCTAGTGTTCGGAGCTGGTGGTGATCTGCTGCGGACGGAATCCGACGATAGAATGAAAGAAGCAGAAGCAATAGAAGCTTGATAACGTCGGCGTTGCTGTGATTTACTGGATGAATGGCATTGCCTGGGATCCTTCCGAAGCTGAGTCTTCCTAGGACTCTCGGATGGTCCAACAAGAACTTGAGGTAATCCCTGATGTTTACCTTTTGTCGTTTTTCCTGTGCCTAATCGTGAGTCCGCCATTGAAAAATCCGTCCTTGGGCGAATGCCCGAATGAAAAGATGTGTTGCGTCTACAGGTGAGTAACGATGATGATGAAAGATTTCACCCTCCGGCACTGAAAAGCGCTGTCAGTCCCAGTGAGAGCGTATGCGTGCTAGTCTCGATTGTGCGTATGCAACACAACGTCCTCGATGGCACGTTAACACTTCCCAGCTGGTTATGTAGGCTAGGTACAAAAGACAGCTTGTGACGTATGGTACGTCAAGCTGATGAGTATGTAAAGCCGCTTTTTTTAGGCTAGCCATGAGCTAGCAACCTTTAAGAGGGCTACACCCTCTTTTAGGGAAGGGTGTTGAGAGGATCACTATTGTAGTGAAGGATAGGTTGTTGGGCTATGGGCTGTGTTATTTATTTATTAAACTTTATTATTATCTTCATCATTCTGGTGGAAAGGTCTTTATGATCTTTACGATCATAAACATATTTGCGGTTATTCTGGAACATAAACAAGGTATAGACATGAGCATAAATACGACAGGGTTTATAATACAGAAATAGGTGTAGAAACACATTCAAATATAATCACAATCACACACACATTGACAGGATAGAAAATATATTCATAATCAGTTAGAGTAGAAAATACAATATAATGAGGATGAGAAATTTAATACAAGAGACCAAAGGAAAAGAAAGAGAAATAGAAAGCTGCATGGAAATGAGTGATGATGTGAAGTGCACTTAACGCCACAACACAATAGAGGTTTGTTAGAAAGACGAATGAGGTTATCTTCTGCCTAGATGTAGCTCTAGGCTAATGGAGACGTTGTGAACCCTGTTAGTGAAATGGAATCACTGTGCATAGGATGGAAAAAGATGGGGAAGATGGACATACAAACAATAATCTTCGAGAATCTGGAGATCGTGATGGTCTGGAGGGACTGTGTAACAATATAGTGTAAAGAGAAGATGAAGTGGAGTATTATGGTAGCGTACAGGTGATGAGTGAAGCGCAAGATGGTGCATAGTTTCAAACAGAAGAGGATGGTGATGATTGTAGCGTTGAGTGATGAATTTTAAGCGGAGACTTTCAAGATGGTAGCTGAGGATAGGAAATGGTAGTAAGGAATATAAATCACGGGTTGGGCTGGGGGGAGAAATGCGGAAAGCAATGCGGAATGCATGTCTTTCTAAAATGGCTAGTTTCTGGTAGTATGAGGAAGGAGCAAAGATCCATGCCGGAAAACCATATGTGAGAATGGGTCGAAGAAAAGCTTTGTATGTGTTGAGAACAACGGGTGCTTTGAGTCCCCAGGTTGTGCCGGTGAGTCGTTTGAGGAGATTTAGACGGTTATAGGCTTTAGTTTTAACATGAGTAAGATGAAGCTTCCAAGTTAAATAATGGTCGAAAATGATACCTAAGTATGTAATGGTTCGTGTGGGAATGATGGGCGTATTATGTACATGAGTGACAGAAGGGATGGATTCCGGTGGACTTTAGTGCGTTTACGGGGTGGTATGAATACAATAGCTTGAGTTTTTGTGGCGTTAATTTTGAGTCTCCATTTAGAACACCAGTGGGTGAAACGATCGATGGCTATTTGGAGTGAGAGGTTGATATGCTGAATAGTTTTGCCAAGAGCAAGAAAGGCTGTATCGTCTGCATATTGAAACAGGTGGACGTCGGTAGGAAGATGGCAACAAACAGGGTGTACAATAAGGGGAAAGAGCAGAAGCTTGAGGAACACCGCACAGGAGGAAAATTGGATGAGATAGCTGTTCGTTAATGGCATTGTAAGAGATGCGATAGACGAGAAAATGATAAATGATACTAATGTATGCTATCGGAATTTGAAATTTAATGAGTTTATAAATTAACGCTATATGCCAAACCTTGTCGAAAGCTTTTTCAAGATCGAAAAGTACAAGACAAGATGGTTGAATAGAGTTGTAATGATTGATTATGAAGGTTGTGAGACGAAGTAACTGATCGTTAATAGAGAAAGAGGGACGGAAACCAGCTTGATGAGTCGATAGTAGTTGGCGGTCTAGGAAATATGGATGTAGACGTTTCAGAAGTATGCGCTTGAATATTTTGCTGAAAGTAGATGTTAACTGAATAGGTCAGTAAGGAGAAACATCAGACGGTGGTTTAGCTGGTTTAGGAAACATGAGGGTCTTGGATACTTTCCAGTCTGTAGGGAAAAAACCTGTGCGCAATATGAACGTATAAATGAATGCCAGAAGAGTAAGTAGTATAGCGGGGCTTTCTTTAAGATGCCGATAAGTGATGAAGTCGAAGCCTGGTGAGGTATTGCGTTTGTGCTGGATGACAAAGGTGATTTCTGATACTGTGATGGGAGTGGTAAGAACATGATTGGGAAGTGTATGAGAGACATGAGGTTGAAGTGAAGGACAGGTAAGATCAACTTGGTCTACTGGATGATTGTTGCCTATGGTATCTGATTCTGAGGGTGTGAAAATAATTAACCTATTTAGTTAACATCTACTTTCAGCAAAATATTCGAGCGCATACTTGTGAAACGTCTACATCCATATTTCCTAGACCGTCAACTACTACCGACTCATCAAGCTGGTTTCCGTCCCTCTTTCTCTATTAACGATCAGTTACTTCGTCTCACAACCTTCATAATCAATCATTACAACTCTATTCAACCATCTTGTCTTGTACTTTTCGATCTTGAAAATGCTTTTGACAAGGTTTGGCACATAGCGTTAATTTATAAACTCATTAAATTTTTAATTCCGATAGGATACATTCGCATCATTTATCATTTTCTCGTCTATCGCAGCTTTTTCGGTGTCGGAATGCAATGGCGTATTGTTTAAAAGAATCGGATAGGGAGTTTTCGAGTATTTGCCAGAGAGGGCATTGAACCGTTTCCAGTAGCGAGTAGGATGAGTTGTATCGGATAGGTGATTACAAGTTTTAACCCGCTGGCGCAATTTGTAAGCAGAGACATAGTTGTGGAACGTGCGTTGAAATTGGTGATAAAGTCTAAGAGCTTCTGGATTTCTGGTGCGAAGAAATTCGCGGTAAGACTGACGTGATTGACGGACTAAGGCTAGATATTGTGGTGGTAGTTTTGGACGATATGAGATTGATTCAGATTGAGGGATATAAAGTGCAGATGCCTGTTGAATGGAAGTGGTTATGAAAGCAACCTGGTGTGTAAGTTCGTCTGGGGAGGTAGGGGGTTCGGAATCGAACAAATTATTTTCAAGAGAGGAAGGATATTGAGGCCAGTCGGCTTTGTCATAACGGAATGATAGGCGTGATGAAGGTAAGGCTTGTGGAGGAGCAAGACCAGAATGATATATGAGCTTTATGGGTGCATGATCACTGCCGATTAAGTCCAGAACATCTATAGTGCAACGATTAATGATGGTATTTGAAACAATTACTATATCGGGAGTGGTATTGCTGATAGGGCGAGTACAGCGAGGAAGATTGAGAATAGTGCCTGAAGCATGGACTGTGATAAAGTCAGTAAAGGAAGTTTGATCGGCGTGTGAACGACTATGAAAATTGACATCGGCCAGAATAATGAAGTGTTTATGAATGTTATAATGAATAATGAAGTATTTGAAATGTGTGAGAAAAAGTCATGAGGTATAGGGAGGCCGGGGCGCACATAGATGGTAGCAACAGTGAGAGCGATATTACTAAAATATAATGTGGTGATGACATATTCTGAAAGATGCAATATAGGACATTTGTGTGATCGAAAAGGGAGTGTGTGTCGAAAACCTATTGAAGCTACACCATTGGCTCTGAGGGCTCTTATATGACTGTCGTGGCGGAGCAAAATGTACCGAGAAATAGAACAAGATGAAGTGGGTTTAAGAAAGGTTTCGTTAAGGAGGAAATCTGTGACGTTTTCTTCTAGCAAGAGTGTTTCGAATACCACTTTGTGCTTAAGAGAGCGAATGTTGAGAAACAGAAAAACGATATCCATGATGAATACAATTACACAGATGTTTCGAGCTGAGTTGTGTAAAAGTGGACGTAGTTATGTGAATAAGTAGCGTATAATGAGACATGAAACGTAGATTTCGCAGCAGCTATGATTTGTTGAAGGACGTGTTGACGTTGAAAAGGGTAAATGTTTTGTAGAGTTAGGGCTAGAAATTCAAGAAGTTTACTAGCCGTGACGGGATCGTTAACTGAGTTGTCAGTGGAAGTAGATGACTCGACAGTTTTCAGAGGAACAACGAGTTCAGGGCGGGACTCCTGGGCGGGAGGTTTGCCATTACACTTATAGCTATAAGCTGGGTGTTGATCAGTGCAAGTTGGACATTTCGGAGGCTGTGCCATATTAGGACAAACTCGAGTCTGATAGGGTCCACAGCAAAAGCCGCAAACGGTCGGATTTGGACAGGTTGATGTATGATGTGAATTATATTGCTGACATTTTTCACATCGTAGCGGCAATGGTGTAGAAGACCTGGAGGGCTCAACATGATGTTTCCGTTTATAAATATATGCTCCATGGGTGAGCAAATTGTCAATAGTGTCTTGGGAGGATGTAAGAATACGCACAATATAGGTGGCACCAGCATTGCTTCTGATTCAAACAGCCATTTGGATAGTATACCCTTCATACTGAAGCTCTTCTTGAACCTCTTCATCGGTGTAAGAGTTGTCGACTCCACGAATAACAACTGAAAGAAGTGGAGATCGCTTTGGTGGAGGCGCTTGTTTACGTTTGGTGGAGTTGAGGGATGTAATCGTAGCCTGCTTGCCAAAGATCTCAAATGAGGCTTTATTTCGCATGAGTATGACGAAATTAGGATCTGATGATTTTAATATGATGCCATTACGTGATTTGACGACTTGGGACAAAGGAGCACTCGGTACATACTTGCGAAGTTGAATAGTCACGAATTTCTCGTTGGAGTACTTAGTATCAAAGTTTTGCAGCAGAAATGAATAAAGTATCGGAGGAGTTGGTGAGGAAGATGGAAGATGAGATGAATGATTGATGTCTGTCGGTTGGGCTTCCAGGTCAGAAGTATTCGGAAGATTATCTCGATGTTGTTTCTTTGCCGCATGGTGAGGCTGTTTAACAGAATCCGCATATAGGTGTTGACTATGTGGTAATCTGGATCTCGTGGAAACATTAGAAGCTGTAGAGGCAGTAGAACTTCCTGATTCCGTTCGCTGTCTGTTGCTCAAAACCTTCCGCTTGGTTACTTTCACAGCCGAAGCAGATGGAGCAGGAAACACAGGAGGAAGGCCATGATGGCGTCCATCCACAGAGGATCCAGTGGCACCAGGAGAATCAATCATAATGGAAAGCCGTGTGCCGAAACAATGAAGCAATGATGCGTGATGTAAGTGAAATGAGCAAAGGTGGGACAACCCGTTTGGATAGTTGTCCAGGTGGGGCAACTCCCCTGGCTCGATCTGTGGATCCGGCTGCCCTTGGCTAGATAAGTCTGACAAACGGTTCGTGAGAAAGAGATAGAAGGTGAGGCCCAGGATGCGGAAAAGGAAGGTATTTCCAAAAATCGTCACCATACAATTAGCTATGCTTCAGAGCACAGCTCTGGGAAAATATCTGTAAAGCCGCTTTCTTTTTGTCCGTCATCCCGGTTAAAGGGTTTTGCCCTTTCTTCGGGTAAGTTAATTATTAATCATTAATTTGACTGATTGAATTGAAAGAAATGTAGGTGGTCTAAGAGGTTTCTTATATATCATTTATTTATTCATCATATTAATATAATCATAGACATGCATACATATAAAAGGAAACACATACATGAACGATAATATTTTAGGTGCTATAAGTGAATATGTTAAAATTGCCAGACATTACATGAACACAAAGCATAGAGGTTTCTGAGGATTCAAAAATAAAGGTGCAAATGTAATTAATGGAATGGATGAAATGAAGTGCTAGGGACGTCACATCACTGGATTATGTTAGTTCAGACGAATGAAGTTATCTTCTGTTCCTGGGGCGATTCAGGAACTGATGAGGACGAAGGAGGCCCTTGTTAATAGGTACTTACTGTGCGTATGATGGATAGATATGAGATGAAAGTTCATGCGGGCGATAAACTGCAAAGATTTCGGGGTCCAGCATATCGTTATCTAATTGTAAATGATAGAGTGTCATGAAGTGATGAAGGGGAGTGTCAACGTAATGAGGCGGTGCATCATTATCACGGTCGTAGCGGACAATTTCAAGCATAAGGGAATGGCGCTGAGCAGTTCGTTGGCAGATATAACGAATACGAAGTTGTTCAAGATGATTTAGTAATGGCGGAAAGTCGATCGTCTCATAAAGTAATCTCGTTGGATGCGGCAGACTTATACGATATGCTAGGCGTAGAGCATGGCGCTCGACAATAGCAAGTTTTTGGTAGAATTTTAACGGTGCAGATATCCGAGCTGTATGTCCGTACGTTAACGTACTCCGCATGAAGGTTTTATATGTATTGATTACGGTACGTGCTTGTAGTCCCCAAGTTGTGCCAACTAGCCTTTTTAGAAGATTAAGTCGGTTTTGAGCTTGACTTATGAGTTTGGTAAGATGTGGAGTCCAGGTAAGATGAGTATCAAAAATGACACCGAGATACGTAATAGTAGTTGACACGGGGAAAGGCGTAAGAACAACCTGAAGGCGAAGTAGATTCGGATTTCGATGGACTCGAGAGCGGCGTCTACGTGGCAAGAAAACTATGGCTTGTGTTTTGGAAGAGTTAATGTTCAACCTCCATATATGACACCAACGCACGAATCTATCAATAGCTGTTTGCATGGTTTTATTAAGAGATCGTACTGTGCGGGCAGTTGTGAGAAATGCAGTGTCGTCCGCAAACTGGAATATTGTGGTGGTATTAGGAACGACTAGATCGGCGACGTACAATCAGTATAATAAAGGCGACAGAGATGAGCCATGAGGTACTCCAGAGTGTAAGAAGATGGGATGAGATATCGTTCCATTGATCGAGATATAAGCTAGTCGTCCTATTAAGAAGGAGTGTATGAATCGGATGTACGAAGTTGGTAGATGGTAATTACGAAGTTTGTATAATAAACCAGGGTGCCAAGCCTTGTCAAAAGCTTTTTCTAGAAGGAAAGGAAAGCAGAGCAAGAAGGAAAGCCAGTATTAAACTGATTATAAATGGCTGTAGTGTGACAGAATAATTGATCTAGAGTGCTAAAATGTGGTCTAAATCCAGCTTGGTGAATTGGAAGAAGGTTATGCGAGTTGACATCGTCGTGCATGCGTCGTACAAGGATTCGTTCCAAGATTTTGCAGAGACCACTTGTGAGGTGAATAGGACAGTACGATGTGACTTCTGATGGAGGTTTCTTTGGTTTAGGGAAAAGAAGAACTTTGGAGTACTTCCAGTCGAGCGGAAAAAATCCAGTTCGTAAAATAAAGTTATAGATGTTGCTAAGAAAAAGGAGAAAAGAATGAGACGCCTGTCTGACGAGAACATATGTAACAGCGTCAAAGCCTGGTGCTGTATTCCGTTTGCCTGTAAGTGCATTACTGATAGTTTCGGGGTGAATTGCCATGGTTAGAGGATTATTTGGTTCTAAAGCATGATCAGCACATGGTCGAAAGGAAGTAGAAGCTGCATTGGTATGTCGGTTGATAGCTGATTGTAAGCGGTCTGGTGTATACCAACCAGGTAGTGGGGTAAAGATGCCTTGAAAATAGGAAGCAAATATATTGGCCTTGTCTGTATCCGTAAGGACTGCTTGGTGGTAATGAACGATGGAGTATGCCGTACGAGAAACTCTACCAGTTAGTTGATGGAATTTGCGCCAATATTTTGTAGGATGTGCTTCATTAACAAGTGTGTTGCCAGCTTCGATCCAGTGACGTTTCTTAAACGCAACGATATAGTTATGAGTTATCCTTAAGTATTGGCGATGCATACGAAGCGCTTCAAGGTTGCCCGTAGTTAGTTATTCACTGAAAGCTCTGCGTGAGGCTGTAATAAATGGTAAGTATTGAGGAGGTAGCTTAGGTTTATGTAACTGAACTTCAATTGTTGGTAGCAGTAGACCTTTTGAGGAGAGGGCTTAGGCTGAGTGCAAGGAGAAGAGTGAAGTTCGACTTTGATGGCGACATGGTCGCTACCTATGGAGTCAAGCACAGTTATATGGATGGACTGAGAGAGAGAAGATGAGGTTATGACTACATCAGGAGTAGTGTTACTGATAGGACGCGTAGGTTTCGGTAAATTATGGAATTCAGCTCCTGTTTCATTCCGAACAAGATCTAAAAAATTGTCCTTGTCACGTTGTGAGCGACTATGAAAATTTAGATCGGCCATGATAATGTAATGCCGGAAATTGGAATCAATGTGGCGGAAGAAATCATAATTAATAGCTCGTCCTGAACGATAGTAAATGGTGACAAGGGTAACTGTGCGGCCTCGAAAATAGACCGTCGTGATGTTGGGTTCGGGAAGGTGAAGTGCAGGTGGAACCGTAACTGCACGAAAAGGAAGATTGTGCCGAATACCAATAGCTGTGCCTCCGTAGAGACGTGGGTCTGTTGGAGCGTCGTGGCGAAGTAGATGATACTTTGGTATATAACACGTTATATATGGGGCAAGGTAAGTCTCATTTAGTGCCAATGCGGCAATTTGTTCTTCCTGAAGGAGCTGAGTGAAGAGTACTTGATGTGTCAACAGAGATCGTATATTAAGAAAAACTAAGTTGTAACTCATAATGAGAAAGAATATAAGTGAAGAGGTTGAATTATCCATATTAAACATAAACCTTAAGTGGTTGGATTTGAAAGTGCACTGTTGGTCCCGAATAAGTTGCATGTAGTTGTAAATTAAACAATAGTTTGGCTGCGTGCATTATTTGAGTTAGAATATGGCTGCGAAGAAATGGATGAATGTTCTGTAATGAAATAGTGAGAAAACGGAGTAGATCTTCTACAGTAACTGGATGACGTAATGAATTTGCTGGCGGAGTTGTTGTATCGACCAAACGTATAGGAACAACAAGTTCAAACTTAGCTGGATCAGGCTGAGGCTTAGCTTTACATTTAAAACAGTATGTTGGGTGACGCTCAGAACAGCGATTACAACGAGGTGGTCCTTGAAGGTTTGGGCAGCTTTTAGTAGGATGTACGCGGAAACAATAACCACATTTGATGGTGTTTGTGCATTCTGCTGTTGGGTGTGAGTTATAGTGTTGACACTTTTTGGATCGAACAGGCATAGGTGCTGGCGTGCGAGATGGCTCGATCTTATATGGGCGTCGATATATATATAGGCGCCCTTGGAGAGAAGTTGATCAATCAACTGTTGTTGATCTGTTAGCACTCGAACGAGATAGGTTGGCCCCTGGTTGTTCTTGATCATAATACAGCGTTTTATAGGTAGCTCTTCCTGATGAAGTACAGCAACAATTTCGTCATCACTAAGATCGGGTTCTACACCACGAATCACTACAGACAACATAGGAGGTCACCGTGGTGGAGGAGGAGTTTTGTGAGTTCTTGGATGCAAAGTAGTAATCTTTGCTTTCGTACCAAAAATTTCATACGTTGCCTTGTTACGGACATGCGTAACGAAATTCGGGTTACTAGATTTCAAAATGATGCCATGGCGTGTTTTAACAATTTCACGAATCTCGGGACGAGGGACATACTTGGTTAATTGTTGGAAAACAGCACGAACAGTGTCATACTTCGGATCATAGTCTGTTAGTAAGAAGTTGTATACAGGTTCTGATTGATGTGGTTCACTGTTGATTATCGGCTGAAGTGGATGTCCAATCCATAGTATAGCTAGCAGTTGGAGGTGTAGTCTGGCTAACGTTGGGAGTAATTTGTTGCTTCTTGGAATCGAGGGTTTGTTCGCCATCAGAGAGAGATCGAGAACGTATCCGATGTCCTTTAGTTATGCAGTCAGCGTAGGTAGATTTAGAAATAGTGTTACGGTCTGAACTGTGACGATGTGCAGACTCTTTTTAATTATTTAGCTCGTAATTTCCACACAAAGATGAGATCTGCTCGCACTATAAGTTAGTGGATGTTACAAAAATATTATAATCAAATTACACCATGACTTTCATGGGAAAAGTGGATTAACCTAGGGGAAATGACAACATAAATTGAAGTTATTTAGTTTATTATCCAACTAAAATGGTAGTATACATCAACATTTAATTTAGGTATTTTACAAAAGTAATTTGATATTTGCCTCTTCATTGATATTTGACTACATTATCAGAGATTGAATAATTGAATGGACTTTCAAGTATTTGAGTTAGCAAAGATGGAAAATGAATTACGAGTATGCGACTTTTAGTCTTAGTCGTGAGAGTTTTACTATCGATTGATGAATCATTTTGCAGTGCTGACTGACATATTATTACTTGAACTCAAAATAGCAATTGTGCATGTACATACCTTGTATAGAAGTCTTGCAACACCCTGCAACTTGGTGTCCCGAATGTCTGAGTTACTATGCTCCGAGTCACTACGTCGTTGCCGCCTGAATAATCAATATCTAGACCTTGAGGTCCCTTTTTATTATTTTGCAAGGGCCACTCCCAAACCTCACATCAGTCATCACATCCTGGTCGTCAGATTCACAAATATGGAAACTTGTTGCTCTTTGCATTCTGATTGGCTATTAGCAAGTAACCGCACCCAAAATTATGGCATGATCCAGCACACACGTGGATGGCGTGACTGTTACCGCCGGAAGATTTCAATAACAGGATTTCCAGAATTATCCACATTTATCTACGACTGGTCCAGAGATTCTTAACTATTAACCAAAATTTCCGCAAATGCGGGGTCACGTTGAGCAATTTGTAATTGTTCATCCTGTTAGTAACCAAGCATAAGTAAACATCCTATGAATTTTTGCGCAGTAAAACAACCACAATCACCTTCGAGGTTTTGCGTAGTTCCCTTCTCTGTTACCAGCTCATGATAAGCTAAAAGAGAAAACCGTCCTGTAAATGCACATTAATCCAAAATAGCCTTTTTTCGATTCCTTCAATAAAGAGCAATGTAACCATATTTTGAATCCGGCGTCACATTCCCACTGCTTCATAATTTTCGTCCTCGAAAATCATCAAGAAGCGAGCGCTAAAGCGGGCTGACGTGATCATACTTTTCGAATGACCCTCGTATTAAATGAAGATTTTGCAAAATAGAAAAGGGAATTGTATGTCATGCACATATTATGAATAAGTTAATACGAGTTTGTTGTCGGCATAGTCGTAATTCATTTTTATATACAATAAGATAAAAAAACATGTGCAATATAAATGATATTTTCCGTCTCCTCATTAAAATAACTCAATAGACGGATACTTAAATATGAAAAACAACAAATGAAGAATCATAGAAATTGGCATAACATATAGCATATTGAAGTGGCACATTATTATAACATATTGCTGCTGTATTAAGTTAAGGAAGTACGATATTAAGAATAAAGGTTAACAACTTTTGGAACATTGTGTTGAAAACATTTGAAATTTCTACAACTGCAATTAATATCGTGAACAAAATACTACATTGATAATGAAGAGTTGATAATAAGTTGAACATGCTACTGCGACTGAATGTGACAGACTTATTACATTAAGGATACAGATAAAACAAAAAGAACAGTTATTACTTGCTTGCTACATTCGTATAAGTTACTGAATGAAATTACCACATTATACGTTAATAAGGTTAATAATAGGTTGAATATGCAACCTTGCAAGAAATTACGTAACTGAAATAATACATATATTGAAAGTCAATAATATTTTGAATCATACGTTATTAGCAAAAGTTAATAGTACCATAATCTATTAATGCCCTGGAAGGTCAGTATAGTTAACAGGTTCCATGTCTTTCAAAATTCATTACAACTGATTTGAGAATAATCAGTGAATCGATAAACATCAACATTTTATTTGAACTGTTCTGTGCATGGAGAGGGCATAGGGCAAAAGTAACGATAATTAATAAATTAGACTAAATAGTAATAACAAGGAACTGTCAGGATTATCGTCCTAACGATACAGTTATAACGCTATCGTAGATTCGAACTTAGTTCTGTTAGGACTGTTGAATCTGTATACGGTTTTATGTACGTTAAATACGTATAACTTAGTGAGATGTATGTTAGTTCAATTTAAACGAAATAGGGTCTCATTAGGGTTGAACGATACACAATTAAAGATGAATTAGTATTGTCTACTCAGGAACACAGTTAGTTAATTTTATTTTAACATTATTCCATTGTTTTCATAGATGTTAGTACCAATATCATGATTATGAAGTTGTTAATCAAGAATTAATAATTGATTAGAGATTAATGACTAATAGATCGATTACTTTAGCAATTTAAATGACATTAACAATCTATAAACAAAATAACGAGTTTGTTTTGCCTTACATGGCAATTAACCTTATTCAGTTGCTTACAGGAATGAATGAATATTTACAATATAGTCACCCCAATTGAAGGTGAAGAACCAGGAATATAATAATTTAAAAGTCAATTTCCATAAGTAGATTGCAATAAGAAATTTACAGACTTGAGTTGTCCATGAGGGACGTGAGAGAGTTATTATTATTGATTTAACATGTAGAGTCAAGGGGGCTATTGCAATAGATTTTGAGATGCAATTTATTTTTCAATTTTGAAAAATTAACAAAACAGACAAAACACGAAAGACTTAAAATGAAGTTTGCCCTTCGGTACGCCTTGAGTCTACATGTCATGAGACCCTATTTAGTTATGATTACTCTCCTTTTATACCAATATAAAGAGTGAGTTCTCTTTCCTTTCTCCTCTTTCTGTGCATTTTAAGAGGTTACAAGTGTATTAAAAAGGAGCGAGGAAGGAAAAAGATTGTTGTTTATTATTCGGGGACTTCGGAGAATTGAACCAATACCCGTTAGATTTGGAAACTCCACACTTGGTGGTTTTACTTCCGCCTGGTCGTAGGTGAGGTATCAAATATACCGAATTTAGTCGATTAGAGAAGTGGAATCATTTACATATTATTTATTTCTTGCCGGCATTAAGGAGTATTGCCACAGGCGAATATCCATAACCTTTTGGGGGGGCCAGGGGGCAATAATCGGGTTTGTAACTTTCCGTATGAGGGGCAATCGACTCTCCATTCTCCTATTCTGTACTTGAAGTAGCCAATGGAACGAGGAGAGAGGATTTTAGATTGTCGATCTTGTGACGAAGGGGAATCGAACCTCAGGGTACTTGTATTTAAGAACTAAACCGCATTCATAATATCAACATTGATTCAGCATGGAATCAACGTTTCCAGGAGGGAGGGGGAGCTATTCTACAAAATCACGACAACTAAAAGGTATATAATATTAAATACATAAAAAAAGAAAAGGTGCAAATTTAAATGCGCATATCATGCATAAACAATTTATAGAGGAAAATTTGGTTGAATATCACTATGTGCCACGCAGTGGACAAAAACCACAAGAAGCTGATACTGACTTCCTGTTGACGCTGATATGATATTAAAAATAATATTATAGGAAGCTTGTATGAATACTGCTACTGCGAAAACAAGAACAGAGTTTCCATTTTGATCGGTAATTGTGAGCTAAGGAAAAGAGTTTAAATATCTCTACTTTTGATATTCAGTTAATCCTGAATTGTATTATCCATATTCTAGAGAATAGGCACAAAGTTGGGATAATTGGGAGGTTGACGAATCGGAGGAAATAAATCCAACTAGTAATATATTAGTTCTTCACTTATTCAATCTACAGGGGCTGAAAGAATTACCACGAACGCTATGTGCGCGGATACTTGTGAAGTAACGTTTGTGAAGTAACGGGATTTACCTAGAAGACTTGGGACTTCTCAGGTGTGAGAAGGAAACTTTCACTAATTAGATAAGTATATTTCTATTCTATACTTTACATCATATAGTATATATATATATATATATATATATATTTATTATTATTATTTTTTAACGTCACATTGCGTTCTGTGAACAGTGCACTTATCCAGTAATGAAACAGGCGTCCGTGTGTTTCTTCCAATACTTGTGCTACGTGTTTGAAGGTTTTACCAATCGTTCAGAAGCATCTTCTCCCAACGCAGTCTCACATACGACTCACATGCCGTAGGCAATAATTTCTCATGAAACAAATATAAATAACGATATTAGTAAATAAATATAATAAAAGAATACATTTAATTAACCCTAATTAACAATTCCCAATTGTTAATATATTTTAATAAATATTATTCATTATTAACGAGATTCAATAATCTATATATATAAAAAGCTGTTTATTATTATTATTAAATCTCATCTCTCTCTTTTCTTTCTTTTTTTTACATAAAGCAGTGGTGTGATGTATCTAAAAACTATAAAGTTCATTCGTCTCCATGTCCTTGTTCGTTTGATATCAGCTTTGGCCGAACTTGCGGCGATACCATCGTCCGGTTCTTTTTGTTTTGTTTTAGCATTACATAATTCAAGGCTGGAGAGAATAAATGTTATTTGTTAACTAAATAGTAACATAGTGGTAGAGTTATGTGTTTTAGAGTTTATATTAATTTATTTTATTAAGCATAAAAACAGACTCTACCACAAAGTTTTTGTTTTTGGTTTTTAAGTGCGTGTGGTGTGTGTGTCTTGCTTATATTGGCTTCATGCTTCTTTTTCTTTCCTTTCATACCTTTCCTGGAATAAGAATTCTATCCCAGTCGCTGGATAGCAGAGGCAATAGGATCTTCGATTAGTCTATCGGCGATAAAAGATTCTTATTCATTACCTGATAGCAATGCAAAATCCCTAAATATTACCTTGTCTATGCTTTTATGCACGGTGTGAATGAACAAAGAAAAAAATTAATTGAACATGAATGAACATTAATGAACATAAGCCTCTATTTATAGGATTAATTATCTTCGATGTTATTTTAGAGTTTTATCTAACAAGAATATACTTTTACCTCTGAGCATAGAAATTAAAAATAGTAGTCAGACGTAAGCTGAAATAAGAATACAGTTTAGATAATTTCATTATACTCACTGCTTTGGCAATCAAACCTTTTTGGTCTGTAAAGAGAAAACTGCATTATTTATCAGAGTCACTTTATATATTTTTGTTACATACTATTTTGTATCAGAAGTTTAAAAGTAGTGAAGAATTTCAGTAGATAAGTAAAATAAATTTTAAATTCTTGATTGTTAAGTCCCATAATTATACCAGTGAGGCTAAGAAAGACAGTGTAATAAAGAATGAATGAGAATAAAAAAAGAACAAGAAAAGTGGGAGGGAACAGGAGAATCTCGAGAAAACATACTGTGTTGGTCCTCCTTATTTATTAAGAGGGGTTAATCATTAAGATTAAAAACGCTAATGAGATCGTAGAAAACTAGGTCGACATAACGGCACATTGAGGAAGAAGATGGTACTCACTAATACTTATGAATCCTACACAAGGAGATTTAATTCTAAACTACTGGCCATCCCAGGTATCCGTGGTACAATGTAGATAGCTATATCAATGGCACACATACACCAGTAATGGAGGGTAGGGAGATTCATCCCCATTGATGCTGCATGATCTAGAACGGTTTCTTCGGTTGTGGAACCTGACCTATTTGCATGACTACCAATGACCTCTGTAAGGAACCAACCTGACCTAACGTTTTTCATTCATACCGTTTGGCAAGTTGGCTCCTGATGGAGTGTTATTTATTTGCTTCGCATGTTTTCGACCAAGTGGATGAAGAAGAGATTGGAGATTTTCACCAATGGATCTACACATAATAGTAGCATGAATTAATTTGCACTAAGGCGGGATGAGGTATATGTGTTCGGATAACTAAATGGAATGTAGCATGAACATTGGAATGTAGCATGTAGTATTAGTAGAATTCAGTACATAATAACACAACTGTTATTTTAAGGCATTGTCACTTTTTCTTGCCTTGTATAGTTGTGCTCACAATATGTTATATAAGGGTGGTTGCATGATGCATGTACATATCGAGTTTTTATCTGATGTTAAAGCTTTTAGTAACCTAGAATAAAGTGCCTATAGAAATTACACATAATTAGTTAGTTATAATTAGTTGACACTTAGAAATATTGATTAATGTATTTAAAGATATAAGAACATAGATATAATGATATAAGGATATAGATATAATGTACTAATTAACAATTTTCTATTGAATATTAGTATTGTATCTTTATATATTCTGTAGACTATACGAGATATGTATTAACTTTAATAAGGATTTATCATATAATTTATATGGAATGTTACTAAGAAACATCATGCCAATGTGCAAATATATATATATAGTAGTCTAAAAATAATAAAATTTTGCTAAATATAATTATAATTCCAAAATATAGTAACTACTTAAATATCTACTAAAAACTGAAAATTAAACAACTATTAACTACAAGGTAATACAACTGAAAGTTAAAACAACTGAGTAAGTATTGAATACTAAACATTAAAACATTTAAATATCTATAAAATACTGAAAACTCAACAAGAATATAATAACCTAAAATACTGAATGCTGAATAGTAAATAAGCCGTTTACTGAATACTGAGCTTAAAATGATTTAAATAATTTTAGAATATTGAAAAGTAAAAGTAGAATATTGAAAAGAAATCAATCAACCTAATAACTACTGCACGTTGTTAGATACATATAAATGATTACATATATTTATATAATTAGTTCTCAAATTTATATAATTATTATTTATTTCATAATATCTTTAATTTACTAAAAGAGTCTAAAATGTCTACTGAATACGGAACGTAACACTAATAACCATGGAATACTGAAATTTTAAAACAAGCTAAAAATAATACTGAATATTGAAAATCAAAACAACCTAATAACTACCGCATATAGATATATACACATAATTGATTATATATGGTTATGTACTAAATTTTCAAATTTATTTATTACTATTTATTTCATATATCTTTACTTTACAAGAAATATAAAAGCAAAACTAGCACATAGCATAGATAAAAGACTGCAAGTTGAAGTTTTGAAAAATCAGTACGAGTATAGACAAGCTGGCGAGAAGGGAAGTTTTTACTCATGGGCCTGGCGTCTCAACCAATTTATAGCGGTCTGTGAGAATGCACTGGTACGCAAGAATGATCTTCTAGGTGAAGCTACTAAGAAAGCCTTCTTATCATAAAAGTTGAAGCTTTGGAGCACACTTCTTGTTCTGACTAATGGAATAAAGTGTTTCAATGCAAATTTGTTTTTGAGGTGATTAAGTCGATGCTGTACATCGTCATAATTCAATTCAGTAAACATAATAAAAGCTAGTCTGTAGGAAAAGTTTTTATTCACAATTACATAACCGATGAAAGTCATGAACAATGAGGAGCGTTGAAAGAGAGTAGTTATGTGTGATAAGGAAACCTGCCTGACACCTAAAAGGAAGAGATCGTATTTATCATCCTGTAAGGGTTTAAGCTCAAGGAAGTAGCAATGGTTTGAAGAAGTTATGATCTCTCTGGCTTTTGAAAAATCTGCTAAGCTGTAGCAAGGGATTTCTGGCATTAACTTACAATGCTCTGCATATAAGACGTATTTAAAATGACTGTCCCTTGAATTGTCCATTTTCTTGTGTTGAAAGGAATCAATTTCTGTTCGTTCTCTTCGGCGTACGGCTTCGTGTCGTCGTTGATTATGCCTGTCACTCATTTTACCTCTAAGAATAGGTAAACAACAGTAAAATCACTACAGTAATATTAATTGTCTGAATTTACACAGCACAATTTAGTTCCAATATATTCTTCTAACTCCTATTAACGGATGTCTACATATTACGCAATGATTCACCGAACCTGCGCATGTAGTACATAGAGCTAAATGATTACAAGGCAATGCTAATATGTTGAGATCGTTTTGATAACACACCTTGCATTTAAATTTGTCTGATATATCATAAGGTGAATTGTGATTCGTGTTACTTATGTATGACTCATTTTCTTCATTATTTAATTCTTTTTGGTCAGTTTTAACTGGAGGATATGGCATAGCGCCTATACGTGAACCAAAATAGTTGGATCTTGGACAAGATTCCAACTCTTGATGAACGCGTCGAACAAATTCGGCTCCTTTTAACAACAATAAGTAATAACGGGTGGGAGAGTATTTTGAATGTTCGACCCAGGGATTATCCATAGGTTTCCAGTTAAATAATCCCAATCCACAGTAATAACATAGAACCAAATCATGATTTCCGGTATAATAAAATCCAGATCGAACAAGTTCTTTTGAATTTTGACTAGTTTCTTTTGGCCATGTAAGAAACGTTTCTAATCGCGATCCCGCGATTGCATAATTTGGAAGCAGGGGAGGGTTACATAGATAAGTCCGTGTATTATACAATTCAATGACATATAAGGGATCCAAATGAATTTTCGTAGGAATAGGTTTGGGGCCTATTGATGCAATGGTTTGAAATGGCGCAGTGGTCGAACCAGAGTCTTCCTCTATAGGAATATTTTGAGTGTCTCGGCATAGTATTAAGGGGCAATTTGGGTTGGCGTGCAATATAACCGGTAGAAAAAATTCTCCCGGACGAAAGTTACCTAATGTAACTTGGCAGAATACGCATTTTACAAAATCAGGGGGGTGGGAAAAGTAAAAACCGTATTTTGCCAGAAAATTGGGATTTAGAAAAACATGAGGCCAATTACAAAATGTTTTTCGTCTATCTACTTCCTTGCGGAGATTTAATGAAGTTTGCATAAAGTATAGCGAGCCGAAGGTTGGAAATATTGCCTTTTCAGCCATACTTACAGAAAGTTTAAGGTTCCGCGTGTGATTTCCTTAAAAGTCTGAAAAAAATAAGTCAACTTGTAAATGTATCCTTGTTTCTCCTTTTTTTTTAACCTAAATCTATGTATACCGATCATTCATTCAATTAGTCAGGATATATTGGGTTATCTATTCCCAATCATCATGAGAGGAGTTTATTTCTGAAACAAACCATTCCTTATGTGAGCTCCCAGAGGGGTGGCTTTCAATTTCCGTTTTAGCCTTAATCTTGTGAAGTGCAAACCATTCACATAATGCTTTGCTCTGGCTTAGAGCACATCTTGCAGAGCTCACTCGAGCATGCGAGCTACAACATTGGTGTGAGCGGGGGAGGTGTTCTAATCGAGGACATCCTATGGTTTCTAAATCCTCAGCTTTAATTGCGAATAGTTGTTGGAGCCATTTAATTTTATTACCGCCTTTACAGTAAATTCTATGCCAACTTGATTGAGATATCTCGTTAGTGAGTCGAACACGCAACCTTCCTTGATATACCCTTCTGAGCAGATTACACAATTTTCCCTTCCAGCCATATTTTTTTAAAATTTGTTTCTTTTCCTATAGTAAAAAGGAAATGTAGTTATAAGTATATTGCTTGGTATTTAACAGTGACAATTTTAGCTGTAATTTCTTAATTATTAATGTAATTTATGTAATAATCTGATTTTTTTTAGATCTTAAAATACTTATACTCGTACTGACGTATACTTACGAAATTTGTTTGTTATTATTATTATTATTATTATTATTATTATTATTATTATTATTATTATTATTATTATTTGACTATTGCAATATTTCGCAATATTCGGGTCTCGTATGAAAGGTGCGAGGCATTTCATATTCATCGGGTACATTTTGAGGTCGGGGGATAGTCTTAGGGGGTCGAGGGAGTTTTCTCAATTTTCTATAATAAAAGACGGATACAATTAAAAGACAACCTAATATAATAATAATGATTAATCCCACGAGTAACGTTATGATACATCCTAAACTTTCATCATGCGTTTCATTATAATTTACTATACCTTCTGAATTGTCTAATACCTCATAATTTGTTATGGGGGTTGGAACTTCTTCCGGTTTATGCCTTAACCAAGATGATGGAACTATATGTGACACCTTGGCCATTAATGTTTGCAATGAAAGACACGGAAATTTGGAAGTTAAGGTCGTATTTTCGAACATTAGTTTACAATCGCAACCTAGATGTACAAATACAGAGCCGACCTTAGGGGTGGAATGCAACGGGATATCTACGGTTGGACATGAAATAGTAAAATCTTGTTCTTCAGCTATCAATAAGGATATTGTAGTAAAGTTGATATATGATATTGACATATCCCTTGAATGATTAAAGCAATTCCATTTACAATATTGATCAATATCCTTTGTTCTTCCACTTAATTGGGCCTTAATACATTCCATATACCGTAACATGTGAACAGGTGGAGTGGACACGAGACATAATAAATCAGTGTGGATATTGCAAGTAGTATAAAGAATTTGGTTGGTGATTTGACGATAAACTATAAACAAAGGAGGTACATCCAAATGACAAATTTGGTGATGTCGCCTGAAAGCAAGAAGGGAAATGATGTTTGCACTGTCATTAGCTGATAAGTCAGTGACCGGAAGTTTTATTCCTAGCATTGCATACTGAGGCGATATAAGACATTCGGCCAATGGATAATTATATATAGAAGCGGGGTCTGATTGTATTATTTTCAGTGTTTTTCCTTTTTGCTGTAACCGATATTGAATGTCTTCTATTACATAAGACAATTCAGTTACCTTTATCAATTGCGGATGAACCATTCGTCGCTGACAGCCAATTAATAATTTTTCAAATTCAGTTTCTGATTTTATTTGCCGATTAGGTAATTGGAAAAACCAAGGCTCATCCGAATATTGAAATATTCTGTTATGAATATAATCCAAATTGTCCTTAGTCAACAACAGTCGCTTAGTATGTAGTCTAGTAATTGTATGAAAGAATGATCCTGTTGAGGGGTCATCAGCTGAAATAGTTTCAGATAAAGTATTTTGATCAAAAGTTTCAAACTCATATTGTTCCGTAATAGTTTGAGGATAAGAAAATTTTGTGAGAATTACTACTGCTGATTCATAGAGAATTGGTGAATCAAATGGAACTATTGACAATCCACCATGCGCTAACGTACGAATTGATAATGACTGAACAGGATGATTGAAAACACTGAGCATCGTTACTAGTCATATCGCTGTAGTAGCCATATTGTCTGATGGATTAAGTCCTCGCCTTGCCGTTCTAGGGGTAGCTACGGGGGTAGCTAATGATCTTACCGATATTGTGTCTCCTACATTTTCTGCTTCTATATTATTGTGCGACTTCATTTGAGCGAGAAGGGGGCACAGATGTTTACAACAACAATTATACAATATGTAAAGACATAGTGCAAATATGACAACTGATAAAAGAGTATATGAAACTACTTCTGCTATATCGTGCAATAGTGTGGCTTCTGTAGGGGTTGGCATCAATAAAATAAGGGTGGCTATGTCCAAGTGGCTCCTTAATTTATACCCAATCCATAAAATAATTAAGGAGATAGTGACATTCCATACAAACAGAATTGTTAAATACGGTCTGGTAGATTGAATTTTTTCAAAGGGTATGATCGGAGTGGTCAGTGGCGTAACTGAAGATAACGTAGTCGAGATTTTGAAATGGGGAACGCGGGCTGTCAAGTTTGGATCTAGGCACTGACTGAGATGTGTGAATTCAGAATTTTCAAAGGTTGATCCTTTCAACTTTAAGGTAGAAACTTGAGTCCAAGAAGCGGGAATTATGATTTTCATTTCCAATTCCTTATCATTAATTTCTGGGCAGGGAAAAGAAGGGAATATTACATGAGTCTCAGTAATAATTGCTTTACATTCACAAGGCAATGATAACTGATAAGCTCCAGGCATAGTAGAATCGAGTTGCATTGTTCGTTTGACTTTGGGGCATTCTATATAAATTTCAGAAGGAGGGTTGGTTAAAGCAAATAGTCAGAGTCTTACTTCAGTGATCAATAATCCATTCGTCTCTTCACATCGAAAGACACAATATTTACTGATCTCTGCTACTGAAGCAGTATGAAATAGTGTTCTTGCACAACCTGGTGAACGCAAATTATCCGCGGGATAACTTGGAATGTAACATAACTCACTACTCTTAGGATCGCATGCCGATAACCGATCTGTGGCCAATACTGAAATATCATTAGAACGTTTCACAACGATAGATGGTTGATGTGAGATTAAGCAAGTAGCATTCCCGAACTTATATGGTACTGTTATTAATTCGTATACTTCGACATTGCCCGGATTTCTAGTAATAGGTACCTTAATTATTACATTTAAATCATTATTCTCATAGTGGCAAGACGCAATAGGTAATGTATAATATTTCATCAGATCCGTTAATGGTACAGCTAATATGTATGAATAACGTCTTAATTTAGCTTGTAAT
Source organism: Thermobia domestica (assembly GCF_964235325.1). Lineage (NCBI taxonomy): Eukaryota > Metazoa > Arthropoda > Insecta > Zygentoma > Lepismatidae > Thermobia > Thermobia domestica. Next base: position 307,764,995 of record NC_137455.1, read on the forward strand.
TTAGTCAAATTTGCTTTTAATTGATCTGGGGTAATCATAGTAGAAGGTGTTCTCTGTGACATACAATGAGCTAATATTGTTTGGTCTTCGTTACTTTTGATGATTCGAATCAGTAACCGGTGTAACCCGGCGACTTGTAGAGTTAACAACAATTGTTTTTCTGGAATGCCTTCCTCTAATTCGCGGTTTAATGCTTTCTGAGTTAACTTAATTTGGGTTTCTAGTTTAGATATGGTAGCTTTTAACTGCGAATTGAAATTTTGACCAGCCTTCACAAACTGTACTATGTTTCTATGGTCTTGATATATCTCAGTCTTAATTCCTTCAATGACTCGCTCCATTTCCGTGGTTCGAACAGCCACCTTATCTACCAACGAGACTGTTGCTACTGAACAACACCACGAAAGAGCAGAGCCGAGAAAATCTATACCGCGTTTCACTCTTTGATCTAATATTGTATAATCAAGATGTGTCATATCATGTTCATTAATTATCGTAGCAAGTTCATTAATGTGCTCTACCACAGAACAATATGAAAAGGTTACGTTTTCTGGCTGAGAACATACTTCCTGAGTTATCTTATGAATTAAAGCCAATTGATCTTCATCAGGGGGTATAGTGGTTACCTGTTGATGGTAAACTAATGGAATTGTAGTCTCATAAGGAATTACCTTTGAAATCTTATTCCAGAATGCACCTGTTGTGATTGAAACAGTGAATTGGTTACCTGAAGTCGGTGATGATACATCTATTAATAACCCTAAGTTGATCAGAATAGACCCTATTACAAGAAACCCATCTGTAAAGAACAGAGTTAATTACCAATTAAAAATTCATGCCATGTTATTTTTCTAGATACTACTAATAATATTACTTGCTGAAGTGTCCTATCTATCCTGAATATTAATTTGAAGGCGATGCCATACTTTTCCCGAAGTTTACGAATTATAGAAACTAATCGTCTTTTTGATTTATATAACCAAAATCTAAATAAACATCCGGAACGGAAATGTGCATATCTTAAGTAAGCTTCAGTGGCTAAGATTGACGAAAATTCAAGGGGTACTATGAACTTGACATACCTTTCAGGGATACCTTCGAAACATAGCCGTAAGATATCCTTCAACCAATGCTCTACTAACGACCTTATGGAATTCGGAATTGTTCCTAATTCTCCTATTCGAGGGTGAATCGTATAGTAGTTCATAGTTGGTTATACTACAATATAAGGGTATATAAATTATTGTGCCAATCTCTAGTCAGTATACTTTATCGCTTTAGTTATCGCAAAAAAATATACTTAAGATGAACTTCAATACATACTTATTTTTGAGTGTTATTTGAATTGTCTACATTTTGAGTTCTATCGTTATTAATTCGTCTTCCTCTATTTGGGCGTCTCTCAAAAGATTGTCCTCTTTTAATAGTTTGACCTCTGTTTGAATATTGATTTCCGCGGTGGGGTCTATTAGATTGATCCCAATACTGATTTTGATTTTGTCGATTTCGGCACTCGCGAGCAAAGTGACCATATTTACCACATGCGTAACATTGTATATTATTAATATTTATATTCTGAAATCTTCGAATCAGATTAGGACGAGGGCCTCGAGTACCACGACCTCTATTGTTATAAAATCTTTGTCCTACACGACTTTGTATTCTCTGTCGATTTGCTTCGAACTTCGGTTGATTAACTTCCACCTCAGGGAGTTCCAAGGGTGCATCAGAAAGGGCACGTAAGCCTGCTTGAACTTTAGCAGATTCATACAATTTAAGCAATCTATCAACTTCATCCACACTATCAGGTTCACGAGTGATGACGAACTCTAATGCACGCGGATCCAATCCTTTTAATATATGTCACTAGCGTTCAGTCTCACTCATACTAGGATCTACTTTGTTACACAGTCTTAAAACTGCATAAATATATTCAGAAAAACTTTCATGGGGAGTTTTATTTCGTCTCGCTAGTAAAGCAAAAGGTTCACCAAGCTCAGCTGAGGCTGCGAAGGCCTTTCTTAGCTGAACCTCCAGATCTTCAAATTTTGTCAACGCCACTAATGAGTCTTTTTTCATATGATACCAGTCAGCGGCACTTCCTTGCAAATACGCGGGAAGAAACTTTCTCATCTCGCTATCGCTCCACGAATAAAGATTTCCACATGTTTTATACGCGTCAAGAAATTGAGATATGTCCTCATTTAATTTTCCAGAAAAGGGCGGAATTGTGATGGAGGGCAGTTTGTTATTTATAGTTATACCAGCCACTTCTGATTGTGTTTCCACTTTTGTTTTTAATACTTTTCCCTTCTCGAGAGAACTAGAAGGGAATTGATTTTCTACACACTTGTTAAGACACTTACTTCTTGTCCTGACTGGACTTCGAACAAATGAAGAATCCTTTGACATCCGTATTGGTGTAGCCGGATGTTAGTATTGACCTTAATTGGACCTACAAAATACGAAAGGCGTATGCTAGTTTAAGTGTATTCTTTCATGGTATTCATCTATCGTTGATTTTGTTTTTCGACTTATTCTCTCTAACGGAGGGAGATGAGTTTCTCCTTTTTTTAAAAAAAAATTCTCTACCCTTTTTTTTCACTTGGTGTTATGGGTTTGTCTGTCAATCTGTCTGGCCATCTGTCTTATTAGTCAACACCAGGAAAATAATACCTTGCCAAAGTAAGCAGTTAACTTCCTTAGTTGTATTTAATGTATTCATGTTGTTTAATATATTCCTTTATTTCAATTGCAGGGTTTCCGACCATTAATGGATTTTTTTAACCTAACTTAGACATTACACTTTACTTATTAGGACAACGTTGTCTATAAATCACTTAGTTTCTTATGGACTCAATCATTTATTTATTATTCATGTTCTTTTTCATGTTCTTTGTTCTTTTTTTTATTACTCTGTCATTTCTTTCAGAAAGCCTGCTTCAATATGAAATTTCACGTTAGAAGTTTCTACGCCTATCGCGATAACTTATTAAATAACGTTTTTGTTTTAATTGGACTTTGCGATAGAAGATGATCGATTAAAATCAATCCGATTTGGAACCAGAGAACTTGGATAATACAGCTTCATTCGTTCAACATTAACTTTCTTTGGCTGACTTTTCCCATTCACATGCAGGATCTCGCATACGTTTTTAGGATATATACGTACAATTTTATAGGGGCCTACATATCGAGCCCTTACTAACTTAGGAGATAATCCTGGCTTAGTGGCGAAATTTCTAACGAGGACTAAATCGTTTTCTTTAAACGTATGGGCCTTCCTATGTTTGTCAATTTTGACTTTTTGTTTTTCCTGTTGCCTAATTAAGGCATTTTGAGCGAGCTTTCTTATTCGACTTAGATTCTTTTTCACAAGTTTTCCAAATGGAGTTCGACATGGTGTTTCGAGTTCGATACCTAATACAGCTTTTCTACCGAACACCAATTCATATGGAGAATAAGGATGATGTTCGTGTCTTGCCGTATTGTATGCATAACAAGCAGTTTTAACAAATAGCGACCAATCCTTTTGGGAAGTGGAGACGTATTTACTCAAATAGTTTGCTACCGTATGATTATATCTCTCCACTCGTGAATTCGTTCTAGGATGTTAAGCAGTACTAAACTTTTGATGTATGCCCAATACACCAGTAATCTCTCGCGTCATTTCTGCGATAAAATTGGAACCAAGATCACTTAATAGATAACGCGGTGGCCCAAAATAACAAATTATATCATCCAATAAAAACTGCGACATTTTTGGCTGTTATGGTTTTCAACGGTCGGGCTACTACATAGTTTGAAAACAGATCGACAGCAGTGATGACATACCTATAACCGTTTAGGAGGGCGGTGGGCCAAACACATCTAAATTTAAAGTATGAAAAGGAGCTATTGATTTAATTGGTTCATGCAACCCTAATGTTTAGTGGTTGGGTCTTTACGTTCTTGACATTCGCGACATGACTTAATATACTGTTTAATATCGAATCCCATTCGAGGCCAATAAAATCGCTCATTGACACGAGAAAATACTTTACGTTCTCCAAGATGTCCGCCTTCTAGACATGAAGTATGTGTAGCATATAGCACCTCAGGAACCAGACTTCGAGGAACACATTGTTTTAAATCATTATTAGACTTACGATATAACACCTCATCTACTAATACATAAGGACGAGCCTCATTATTAGTAGGAGCAGACTTCACTAAATCACGAATTCTACCAAAATATTCATCTTCTTTCTGTGCTTTGACTACATCAGTCGCGTCAATTTTCATCGTGTTTATACACAGTCCTTCATCGTGATTGGCATTTTCTTCCTCACTTAAAGTTTGCGTCGGGTATCTTGACATACAATCGGAATGACGATTAGAGGGATTGCCTCTTATCGCTTTAATCGAAAAGTTGTAAGATTGTAAGCGGATTAACCAACGAAGGTATTTGCCTTTTAGATTTTTCATGTTCCTTAAATAGCATACACAACAAATATCAGTAAATGCCGTGAAGTGCGGCACTCCTATTAGATATTCATGAAAGTGTAACACGGCTTGTACCAAAGCCATTGTCTCCTTTTCTGGAATCGTCAAGGACTTAGCTTCATGGTCTGAGATTTTCCGGCTATAATAAGCAATAGGCCTTTTTTCTCCGTTTTTGATCTGCATTAGTACTGCACCTATTCCGTACTCGCATGCATCTACATACAACTCGGTAGCATCTGCTTCCGGATCAAAGATGGCTAATACAGGGGCAGTAATTAACTTTTCCTTTAGGATATTAAAGGCTTGACGCTCTCTATCTCCAAAATGGAAGAGTACATCGGACTTAGTCAAATCTATTAGAGGTTTCGCGATAACAGAAAAATTTTTAATAAACCTTCGATTATAACTGGCCATCCCGACAAAGCTGCGAACATCACGAACTGTTTTTGGTTCGGGGAAGTTAGCAATAGCCTCGATTCGCTTAGGGTCTATTTTTACCCCGTCGCGTCCTACGACAAATCCTAAAATAGGTAGTTCAGAATACATGAAGTGGGACTTTGATGGATTTAATTTTATGTTAGCTTCCCGCAACCGAGTGAATACTTTTCTAAGTCTATCTAGCTTCTCGTCTATTGATTTTCCAAACACAATCAAATCGTCCATATAGCATGCCATGATATCGAATTTCAAACCGGCGAATACTTTATCGATCTTTCTTTGAAATGCTGCGGGGGAAGTGGATAGTCCCTGTGGGGTAACATGGAAAGCAAAGAGGCCCGCTGAACAGATGAAGGCTGTTTTCAATTTGTCCTCTTCCCTTAAGGGGATTTGGAAAAATCCTGATCTCAAATCCATGGAGCTTACAAATTGAATATTTGCGAATAGATCTATCAAATCGTTGATTAACGGAAGAGCATAACAGTCTGGAGATATTATAGAATTTAATTTTCTGAAGTCCACTACCAATCTCTTAGTATTATCTTTCTTATTGACCAATAGGACCGGAGACGCATAAGGGGATCTACAAGGAAATATGATGTTTTGTTTGAGCAATCTGTCTATTTCTTCCTGCATAGCTCTCTTAGTCTCTAAGGTCTCTCTATAAGGAGGTGAAGATACCGGAATGTTGGAAATTAATTCAATGGAGTATTCATATTCATGCGTGACGGTCATATCGTCAATTGTCCACGCTAAAATATCTTGAAATTCAGTTAATAGATCTACTACTCTCTTTCGATCTTCGGGGGACAAGTCCGAAGAAATATCAATTTCTTCACCAGTATCGTGTTGTACTTTAGAATTCGATTCCTTTGTTTTCTCAGTGGAAGGTGAGCTGGCCTTAACCATGTTCACTCTTGCCTCTGGTGTAGGAACATATTTCTATAAATGTCCTATGATTTGAGCATCTGGAATAGTGACGTCCCGCTTACTCAAATTAAACACAGGCATTCTAGCATATCCATTTTCTTCTTCATACATCGTAGGTGGTATTAAGCATGAGTATGTTCGATGCAAAACATCATTTGGTTCAACATAATGATTTCCAGTTATAGGATAACTTGGTTTAAGTTGCACTAAACCAACTTTCCCGGCAGGTATTCGCATGCGCTCGGCAGTTGTGATCAAGTTACGAGATGTTTGCTGCTCAATACAGTTGATTTTCAATATAGGACATTCGTCCTCAGATTGGGAATCACAATGTGCGTCTTCAGAAAGGGAGATTGAATCATGGAGTTCTAAACTACTTTGAGGCGCGTATATATTCGTAAGTGATACTGATGTTGAGCTAACTTTGCTATTCGTCCTAGAGTTACCATTTTTGTTGTAAAACTGAACATGCGATAAATTAAGTACTGTTTGCTCTTTACGACTTGGCAAATACTGAACATAAAACTTCATGTTAGGATGTCTTTGATTACCTTTAATGAGAATGGACTGTAACCTAATGCCATACGTATAACGCTGAATGAAATCTATTCCTAAAACCATTTTCTCGTCTAATTGAGACTGTTTAACTAAAGCCACATTTAACCATAATCGACGCGATCTTCGACTATAAGTTCCAACTTGGAAACTTAACCTAACCACCGGGAGTGGTTCAGTTAACTTATCCCCTAATGTGCGCAAACGAATAGCGGCACGCATTCGCTTAGCAATTGGAAAATTTTGAGGGATCATTTCTTCAGCCAAAACAGAGACTTGTGAGCCACTGTCTAATAATGCATCTACTTTTTTATTAAAAATTCGAATTGGTATCGTGGGCAATCTGTGATCACACTAATTCGTTCGAGCTCTTTTCACTTCAATTGGCCTACCATCTCTCCCGATTTCACGTCTACATGTCCACATTCTTTTAACAAACGAATTGCTTTTAGCACCCATATAAGGTTTTACATGATGCGGTCTTAATTCTCTACATTTTTTCTTCATTTCCCGATGAGATTCAGTATAAACGTCAGCTAAGTACAATAACCGCAGCACATGGATAGCTTGATCTATAGTCGATACTTCTTTTAAGACTAAGGCTTGGACATAGTTAGAAGGCAATGCCTTATATAGTAGGCGTAATAACTCTCTTTCTCCAATTTCAGGTCTCACGAATTTCCAATCCCGTATTAAAGTATACGCGAAGTTATCAGGTGGAAAACGAGGAGGGAGTCGTTTTCTCTTCAACTTTTGTTCAAGCTGACCTTTATACAAATCATCAGGAAATGCTCGAGAAATCATTTGCTTTAATTCCCGAAACTGTAACTGTTGGATGGCATCTTTATGATATAAAAACCAATCAAGAGCTGTATTTTCAAGACAGGCCACTAAATATATATGCTGCTCCCGGTCATCCCAGTTTAAGGCACGGGCTATGGTCTGATATTCATCAAGGAATTTAGTAACCGATTCGTTAGGGTTTCCTTTAAATTTTGGCAATTTCAATACCGGGATAGTCGCTACTTGATTATCAGTTTCTTCCTGTGCAATCGTTTCATTAAGGTTTTGCCTATTTTCTGTAACTTGGGGTTCTTTCGGAGAGGGTGAATTAACTTTTATGGATTTATTCTCGTCCAATTGTAATGAATCCTCTGAGGGAGTCTTCATATCTTGATTATCTAATATTTCTTGCCTAATATTCTCATATAACAATAGTGCAAGTGCATTATCGGCAGTGGGGGAATATTTCACTTGAGGAGGGTGAGAAGCAATTTGCGGATATTTAGGAAAACTTAGATTTTCAATACAAGGTTTGTCATTTGCAAAATCTTTGAATTCTTCACTTGACTCATATGAGAAAGGACTCGGTGTTAGTACGTCACGTGAAGTCTTTTCCTGATAGAGCTCCTTCTTTGCCAATTGTTTAATTTCGTCTTCTGAATCATATTTACTTGATTCAGGTGGGGAATTTTCTGGGAGTTTACTTTTCAAGGGTTCGCCCACATGAGGTGGTATATCAAATGGAAAATAAACTTCATCCTTGACTGCTTCTGAAGCAACTACTTGCTGCTGTGCTTCGGTCTTTAAAGGTGTTGACGCAAACCTAGGATCAAACTCAAAATCACTCGTCATAATACCAGCGGATTCTTCGGAAGAACTAACTGCATCTTCATTAGAAGGGTTAGTCAGTTGTTCTGGCTTAAGAAAAATTGTCCGTTTCGCGACCGCTGGTTTATATTGTGTACTGTCCAAAGGAGTCAAGGATGACATTTTATTACAAGTTTCTTCAAACTTAGCTAAATTTTCCTTATAACGTTGCGATTTCGTTATCGGTTGCCTATCCACAGGATCTGGTAAACTATACTGCTGTGGATGATTTATCCGCGATTCAAGAGAAGTAGGCGAACTAGCTACTGGCAAACTGGTTGCTTCCTTTGATATGGGACATAACTGGGAACGCAAGGTCTTCGTGAGCGCAGTTTTCTGAGCAAGAGATTTCCTACAATATTTGCAATTTGCCTCTCCCGATTTTGTAATATACCAAGCATAAAACTTCGGCGGAGATTTCTTAGGTTTGAAAAAGGGGAACCAATGGAAAGACATTTTGAATTTTTACTTAAAATTTTCGTTTTCTCTAATCGAAGGAAAGAAGAATATATAAAGGGGTATTTCACTATGAGTAATATCATCAATCACTAATTGCCATTATAATCCACAATAATACATTGGTAACATTACAACAAGTTACATAATTTACTTAAATTATAATGCACAATGAATATACCAGAACAGAACATAAACAAAACAGAAAAAGAAGGATGTCTTAGCAGCACTACAAAATTTTTCGTCCCGAAAAATGAAAAAGGAAGAAAAGGCTTTGGACGAGCCCCATTTCTGACGATGTGCAGACTCTTTTTAATTATTTAGCTCGTAATTTCCACACAAAGATGAGATCTGCTCGCACTATAAGTTAGTGGATGTTACAAAAATATTATAATCAAATTACACCATGACTTTCATGGGAAAAGTTTATTAACCTAGGGGAAATGACAACATAAATTGAAGTTATTTAGTTTATTATCCAACTAAAATGGTAGTATACATCAACATTTAATTTAGGTATTTTACAAAAGTAATTTGATATTTGCCTCTTCATTGATATTTGACTACATTATCAGAGATTGAATAATTGAATGGACTTTCAAGTATTTGAGTTAGCAAAGATGGAAAATGAATTACGAGTATGCGACTTTTAGTCTTAGTCGTGAGAGTTTTACTATCGATTGATGAATCACTTTGCAGTGCTGACTGACATATTATTACTTGAACTCAAAATAGCAATTGTGCATGTACATACCTTGTATAGAAGTCTTGCAACACCCTGCAACTTGGTGTCCCGAATGTCTGAGTTACTATGCTCCGAGTCACTACGTCGTTGCCGCCTGAATAATCAATATCTAGACCTTGAGGTCCCTTTTTATTATTTTGCAAGGGCCACTCCCAAACCTCACATCAGTCATCACATCCTGGTCGTCAGATTCACAAACTTGTTGCTCTTTGCATTCTGATTGGCTATTTACAAGTAACCGCACCCAAAATTATGGCATGATCCAGCACACACGTGGATGGCGTGACTGTTACCGCCGGAAGATTTCAATAACAGGATTTCCAGAATTATCCACATTTATCTATGACTGGTCCATAGATTCTTAACTATTAACCAAAATTTCCGCAAATGCAGGGTCACGTTGAGCAATTTGTAATTGTTCATCCTGTTAGTAACCAAGCATAAGTAAACATCCTATGAATTTTTGCGCAGTAAAACAACCACAATCACCTTCGAGGTTTTGCGCAGTTCCGTTCTCTGTTACCAGCTCATGATAAGCTAAAAGAGAAAACCGTCCTGTAAATGCACATTAATCTAAAATAGCCTTTTTTCGATTCCTTCAATAAAGAGTAATGTAACCATATTTTGAATCCGGCGTCACAGAACGAGATGTTCCCGTAACAATACGTGGCTGCGTTTTCTGGCGACCGTTAGGCCCGATGTTAAGAGGTAGTGATCCTAAATTATGACCGAGATTCGAAGTTCCGGTATCTTCGCCAAAGTCTGTCATCGTGATGGAAGAGCCGGGGGAAGCCCAAATGACAATGAATAAATGTAAGATGAAGTTCAAAAAAAAGACACCCTCCAAAAGCGAAAACTTTCGTCAGACCCCTAAGTGTTGTAATTGTGCTATGCTCGCAAGTACGTATGCTATACTTGGTCCTCGCTGGCACAGTAACTAACAGAAGAGAGGTTAGGTTTCTTGGTATGTGTAAAGCCGCTTCTTCTTTTTTTTTTTTGCTAGTCGCGGTCGACTAGCTCCCGCCCAAAGGGTAGTAATGGGATCGTGAGGATTTGGAGAGTGTGGATGGGTATTAATATTTTTATTAAACTTTATTCAACATCAGTTTATACAATCATAAATACAGTGGGGAGACATTAATTCATTTGATTAATTAAGCATATATTGTGGAAAAGGGTGGACATTATGGCCTTTAACCATAATCATAAATTAAGGTGGATGGAATGAATGGAAATGAGGTGCAACAAACGTCACAACATCGGGTATAGTTAGCAAAACAGATGCGTGTTATCTTCTGATCCGGGGGCGACTCCGGATCTGATGGAGACAGGGGAAGCCCAGTTAGACAATAGGACTACTGTGCATAAGAAAGAATGATGCAAGGTGATGCCTTGGCGGTGATGTAGTCTGTGACGAATAGATGGTCTGGACTGTCGGGGGTAGGGAGAAGTGGTAGAGGGTAAAGAGGAGGGAAAGCGGGGTATGGCGTAGAAGGATATTCGAAGGATGTAAAGCGAAATGATGCATTGTGGTTAGAAGCATGGGGTGATGAGTTTGAAACCGAGAAGAAATGTAGCGGTGTGGCAATGTTTCGAGATGGTAAAGAATGTGGGGAAATGGAGTGCGGTCATAGAGTTCGTTGGTTGGGCTGGGAAGGCGGATTCGGAAAGCTAGGCGGAGGGCATGCCGTTCAAGAATTTGTAGTCGAGTATAAAACGAGGGTGCAGCGGCAATCCAGGCAGTAAAACCGAAGGTAAGAACGGGAAGAAGGAAAACTTTGTAAGTGGTTAAAAGTGTTCGGGTGTTCAGCCCCCAAGTTGTACCAGTAATGCGGCGTAAAAGATTGAGACGATTGTAGGCTTTGTCACATATGGATTTCAGATGGGCTGTGAATTTAAGATGTCTGTCGAAGACTATCCCTAAATATGTAACAGTGTTTTGTGGCTGGAGAGGAACGTGATCGACATGGACAGAGAAGTTAGCCGGATTGCGATAGACGCGTGAGCGCTTGTTCGGAGGAAGAAATATGATTGTTTGTGTTTTGGCAGCGTTTAATTTCAATCTCCAGCGTCTGCACCAAGAGAGAAAGATGTCAATGGCAATCTGCAGTGTTCGATTGATCGCTTGGACAGTGTTTGCTGTTGCGAGAAAGGCTGTATCATCGGCAAAATGATATAAACTGATATTTCCAGGTAATGGAGGAAAATCGGCTACATATAAGAGATGTAATAACGGAAATAATGATGAACCTTGAGGAACTCCAGAATGCAGGAAAATGGGGTGTGAGAGCTGGTTGTTGATAGATATATAACTAAGGCGGCAAGAGAGAAAGTGGAAAATGAAATGGATCTAACACAGAGGAAGACGGAAAGAGAGCAGTTTATATATAAGACCAAGATGCCACACCTTATCAAAAGCTTTTTCCAGATCGAATAACACAACACAGGAAGGTTTGGATGTGTTGAACTGCAGTGTAATATGAGTTGTAAGGCGCATAAGCTGATCATTAATATTATTAAAGGGCGAAAGCCTGCTTGTGAAAGAGGAAGTAAATTATGAGCGGATAGATGACGGTGCAGACGCGTAACAAAGATACGTTCTAGAATTTTGCTGAACACTAGTGTGAGCTGAATGGGCGGATACGAAGAGACAGCATGTGTAAGCGTGTTTGGTTTGGGAAACATGAGAGTGATCGAGGATTTCCAAGAAGTCGGAATGAACCCTGTGCGTAAAATAAATGAATAGATAGCAGCCAGTAAATGAAGAAGAATATGTGGAGCCTCTTTCACATGTCGGTAAGAAATACAATCAGCGCCTGGAGCTGACTGACGTTTTGTGGCGTCTGTGATGTGGATATCTTCAACTGTAGTAGGGGCAATAAGATGACTATTTGCAGGGAGATGGTGGCTGGAATTAGGTTGAAGATCTGGTGTTGAAAGATTGAGATCATCGGCTGGATGTCGGCGTAGAGACGGATCAGGTGAAAGAGGAGTGAAAGTTCCTTGGAGGTAATCGGCAAAGGCGTTTGCTTTCGTAGTATCGTCAGCAAGTGGTTGGTCTCCATCTAAGAGTGGGTACCTTTCACAGCGCACAGGAAGAGGTGCAGGAGATCAAGACGGCTCTACACGATGACGTTTGCGATAGATGAAGGCCCCATTTGAAAGAAGAGAATCAATGGTGTCGTGTGAGTTGGTTAGTACACGAACCATGTATGTGTTTCCCTGTGCGTTTTTAATACGAAGACATTTGATGATAGAATGACCATCAAGTTGGAGTTCCTGTGTGATTTCTTCGTCTGTGAAGGAGGGGTCAACACCTCGGATGACGACAGACAGAGCAGGTTGTTTGCGTGGTGGCGGCGGTTGTTTGGCTGATGGAGTGTTGAGCTTAGAAATAGATGCATTCTTCCCAAAGATTTCGTACGAATAAGTATTACGAATTGTTGAAGCGAATTTATCGTCTGGAGTTTTAATGATGATGCCTTTCTGGGTATAGATGCTTTGAGCGATACTTGCCCGTTGGATGTATTTGGTGATACGATGATAAAGCTTCTTCAGATCGAGGTATTGAGGATCGTAGTTGGTGAGCAGAAATGAATGAAGAGTAGGTTTGACAGATGTAACAGCAGAAGTTTCAGTGTCCATGCGATGAGATGAATTTGAGTCAGTTGATGATTCACTGAGAGTGTGATGGCGCTTTGCTTGTGGTGACTGAGGCTGATTATGATGAACTTCGCTACGTGAGGTGCGTTTAGAGCTCTCCCTTCGCTTGTCGGCAGATGCTGACGGAGCGGAGGGGCCCAAGGAAAGATCAGTAGAAGCGTGAGGTCCAGTAGCCATGATGGTGATGATGATTTCAAAAAACACAAAACAGCTAATAATGTATGGTAATCAGGTAGAAGCCACCCATTCGGATAGTGGCTTAGGTGAGGAAATGCCCCAGTCTAAACGTGTGGCAACGAGCTACCCTTGGCTGAGATAAGTCTGATAGCTGTTGCTCAGCGAATATCTGACGAGCAAGTTCCAGGATCGTGGACAGGATTACAAAAAGCAGCTAGTCATAGCTGTTGTATTCGATAACGATATTGCTATCGCTATCGACCTGAAAGATCTGTAAAGCTCACGGTCACGGTCACGGTAATGTTGAAGTTTTGTGAAGAGTATCGGGCCGGAGCCCCTGACTCCATGAGTAAGATGGCATAAAGAATATATTTAGATGTGCAGGTGGCTAGTTGGGTATTACTATTGTTTTGTTATATCTGGAAGTCTAAATCTGCAACTGTCGCAGAGTAGCTGATAATGTTATTACGGGCTATGGAAAGATATTAAATGCGTGGCGTGCGATGAACATTACATAGAGCGCATTCGGTGCCGATGGTGGCTATGGCTGGATTAACATGTCTTGGTAAAGTATGCCAGAACCTATGATGGAGATGCCGTAGAACTTCTCTAACAGGAGGCAGCTCTAAATCTTCCAGAATTTGGCTGTTGCGTGTATCTCTGTCGTGACCAGTGATGAGGCGACCGGCTCTCGTTTGCACACTTTCGAGTGTTTGAAGATGGCTATTAGAAGCATGTTGCCAGGCAGGACATGCATAAGAAAGTGTGGAGAGGACTATCATCTTAAATGTGTGCACGCAAACCTCATGAGAGATTGAACTGCAGCGAAAAATGGGATACAATGCCGAGATAATCCGTAATGCTCGTTGCTTTATATCTTTGATGTGTGGGGCGAACGTGAGCCCATGATCTAATGTCACACCCAAATATTTCGCATGCGTGGCGAGAGGAATGTGTGCGTTCTCATATATTAGATTTCGAGGGGCGCGGATGCGTCGTCTACTGTGGATGACAGCGCAACTTTTGTCGGCATTTACTTTAATTCTCCAGCGCCTGGCCCATTCCTGAAAACTCTCTAGTTGACGTTGCATATAGATGTAGCACTGTGCAAGTGAACTACTTGTTGTGAAAAAGGCAGTATCATCGGCATACGTTGCGAAAAAGCAGTTCGGAAGATCCGCTGTATTGAGATTATATAAAAGCGGTGAAAGTACAGCGCCTTGTGGGACACCTGCTTTAATTGGCCTAGACGAGGATTTGACACCATAAACCGACACATGAAATGTTCTGCCAGTGAGATAAGAACGAAGTAAATGCAGAAAACGATCCGGAAAACCTTGAGTGTATTGCTTATATAATAATCCAGCTGACCAGACTCTATCAAATGCTTTTGACACATCCAGGTATACTCCAAGGGTGTGGTGTTTTGTATTCAAAGCCACTGTTAAGTGATCGGACGAGTTGGGTAGTAGTGCTATGTTGAGCACGAAACAAAAACTGATGTAAGGGTAGAAGATCACTGTTGGCGACGTGTTGTTTCAACCTCCAGAGGAAGACACGTTCAAATAATTTACTTAAGTGTGACAGAAGATTTATCGGCCTATAGTTTTCCAGAAGCAGCGGATTCTTTCCGGGTTTAGGGATGGTGATGATACGAGCTTCCTTCCAGGTCTTTGGGAAGTAGCATATTTGAAAGATGGCATTAAATAAATATGCCAAAAAGACCAGTAATTTTCGAGTTGGATGGTTCAGTATCTCAGGTCGAATCCCATCAGGCCCAGATGCTGTCCTTGTCGGTAGACATTTGATGTGTTTTTCTATTTCCCGAGGTGTAACTGGGTTGATGCCATGTGTAGGATTTTGAGTTCGTATACTATATAAGGTAGTTATAATGTGCTGGTGGAAATAAGGATCGAGTTGGCCTCTATTGGGCTGGAACTGTGCTTGCAGAGAGTCAGCGAAAGTAGCTGCTTGCAACTGAGGGTCTTGAGTCAGTCCTTGTGGTCCTTGGAGGACTCTAGCTCTGGAAGCATTAGTTGCCCATTGGAAGAATTTAGAGTATGTCCAAATTTTACGATCATTTACTGTGAGATTGCGAAAAGTATCTTCCCAGTACTGTTGGTTTTGTCGCTGAGTCAGCATCTTGATCTTTGCACGCAGTTTATTCCACAGTGTCTTGTAGGCTGGACGAAGTGTGTGCTGCCAGCGACGTCTAGCCCAACGTTTTAAATGAATATAGAGTTGCAGATGTACACTGTCGCATTGACCTGTTTGCGTTGGAGAAATTGTAGTAATGGAGCTTGCTGCCTCTGCTGTACGAAGTGCTACTGTGATATGAGAAACTGTGTGATCGATGTCGTGAATGGTGGCGGGCCGATCTCTTAGGTCGATCAACGTGTTTAATTCTTGTTTAAACAAATCCCAATCAGTTTATATGTGTTTAAGAATAGGAGCAGTGTGGACGATGCTACGGTGGGAGACATGAAGAATGACTGGATCGTGATCTGAGTCTAGGTCCGAGAGAACATATGGATGAATACTAAAGGATACGTTTTTGCAAAGAGCAACGTCAAGCACGACAGGTTGGCCGCCGAATTTTGGATAATGAGTTGGATCTGGTGGAGCACTGATGATAAAGTTGGACGTGAGGAGGTATTGATGTAAAGCGTCTCCAGCAGTGTTTGGAGTAATGGAGTTCCATTCTCCATGCTTTGCGTTAAGGTCACCAGCTAAGATAACTTTGGGCCCTAAATTTGCGATGATGTCGAAGTCAGTCGGTTCTAAGTGTGTGGCCGGAGACCTATATCCAGTGACCAGTACTAATGGAACTCCTGGAGTTATTAGCTCAACAGCAAGTGCCTCTAAAGTAAGTAGTGGTGGTATTGTAAGCGACCTTACTGGTAATGACTTTTTGATGATGAGCAGCAATCCTCCTTTCTGTCTACCCACTCTGTTCTGTCTGTATACAATGTAATTAGATAGGCGCCAAGAAGTAGTGCGAGCAGTAAAATGTGTTTCTTGGATGAACATGACATCAACTCTATGCTTTATTATAAAGCGAAGAAGTGTTTGTTTCTGCCCTCAAGACCATCTGCATTCCACGTAGCAAGTATAAGTGTGTGGTGTAGGGCGCCGGATTTAGAAACAGCCATCGTTAACCATTTCCGCTGTTGTTTCGATTACTGCTACAGCCTTGGAACCTGAGTCTGCAGCTTGTCAAAAATGTGTGATACCACGTTTAATGTGTGTAAGTATTCTACGGGAATGTAAGCCCTTGAGAAATGAAGGAGTTGATTTTAAGTCAACATCTTCGTTAGAGTTCTCTTGTTGGACGGCAGTAACTGGTTGGGTGTGAGAAGAAGTGGGAGCTTCAACATCATTGTTATCCTTAGTCACGGGTTGTATATTATCAGCAGTGGGAATGGAAGTTTTCTCTTTGGATGGTGTGTGGAAATTTTTCTTAGGTATACCTGGGTGTTTGTTCGGTTGTTGCACCGGCAATTTCAGAGCTTCTGAGTAGGATTTAAATACCGGACAGCCTCGGAAATTTGCTGGGTGATCTCCCTGACAGTTTGCGCAGGTGGCGGGTGTAGATGTGTCTGGTTTGGTGCATGACTGTGTAAAATGTGATTGCCCACATTTGAGACACCTCGGGTGGGCTTGGCAGGTGTCTTGCGAATGCCCCAAGCGTTGACATCTGTAACATTGCAAGACTGAGGGCGGCTTGTAAGGTTCAATTTGAACCCGGTAGTGAAGCAAGTTGTTTATAGCGTATATTTCTCTGACTGCTGCAGTTCGTTCTAAAGTAACCAAAAACAGTGGCATCATTATTTTCTTGTCATCCGTCTTGCTTTTACGAGACATTTGGTGGGCGCTGGTTGGTTTGTACCCCAGTCGGGAGAATTCTTCCTTTAGGTCGTCTAAATCTGTGTCAATAGGTAGTTTTCGGACAACTACCTTAATAGGTCGTTCATTTTTTGCTACACCTGTGGCATACTCAGTCTTCGTTTGCTCACAATAGGTTTTTATGGTTGTATAATCATCTTTGTTGGACGCTTGAATTCGAATGCGCTCGTTATTTGGTTGTGCTAATGGAGGCTCCTTCAATGTTCGTGACAAGATCTTTATGAAAGTATATGTATTTGTAATGCCGTATATGAAAATTGGAGGAGGCTTATGACTGGGCGGGTGTTTTGGCGGAGCAGTATTATTGCTGGCATTAGCATTATCTGCTTGAGTGGAAGAAAAAACATCAAACCTATTGCTGACTGGGAGAGGTGGATAGTCTGCTTTGTTGAGGTTTTCCAATGAAGACCTACGTCGCTTTAGTGTTCCCACTACTGTAAAGTCCATATCTTCAGGCTTGTTTGAAGTAAACGGTTGTGAGGCACTTGATTGCTTAAGTGTACTTTGTTTTCATTTGAGCTCCCCTGGAATGGCTGTTTGCTTCTTCTTGCCCAAGGGCACAAGAAAGTCTTCTGGTTTGTATGTGGCTCGTATTATTTTGCCCCTAATAGCAGGAATCTTCGTCGATTGAGATTTGTTCTCAGATTTGGTGGATGACTTCTGAGAAGCCATCTTTATTGTTAGAGTAGGGGATGGCGCCAGCTTACAAGAAGGGTAGTGGCGTTCCCAGTAAATGGTATGAACTTAGAGCAGTGCTCTAAGGTTTTAGTTTGTCAAGGTACTTTTCCTCCGAAGAGGAAGCACTACGAATCGTTAGCCGGTAGAGGTGCCAAAGTCGTCAACGAGTTTTAGTTATCTCTGCCTCCGAAGAGGAGAGTATCAAAAAAAAATCGTTAAGCCAAGAGGAATAGCAAGGTCGTCAACAGAAAAGATCAATTTCGTGCGTTAACCTCCGTAGAGGTATTAAATATAATTCGACGGTTGTTTCCTCAGCCTCAAAGAGGCAAGTAATCCAACAGTATTAATGAAGTTCGCGATTCAATCAATGGGGATGGACACACTAAATGACTTGTTTATTTTTCTACGCCAGCTACGGATACCCTATTTTTTACCTGGTTAGAGATTCCAGGTGGCCAGTTCCTGTAAAGCTGCCTTTTTTGCAAGCTAGCCAGCGGCTAGCACCCTGTTAGAGGGTTACGCCCTCTTTTAGGGAAAGGAATTTTATGGAGAATGGGTATTGATTGTATGAAGGATGGTCTATGGGAAGGTAGATACCAATTTATCTTTATTTAGTAATCTAGAAATAAACATAGGACTTAAGGCTTTTGCAGCTTTAACATTTGGGTTGGTAGACATACAAAATAATACAAAGATAACATATAATATACATAACATATAATGTAGGTAGTATGAGAAGAAAAATGTAAAACACATAGAAACAGGATGATAAATCAAGAAGCGATGGTTTAGAGATAATGAGAGTTATTAGTCAGATGCAGAAGGAGGTAATTTAAACACTAGACCAAAATAGTAGCGATTTGTATGACGATGGAGGTGAGAGATGAGATGAGGTGCAAAACACTAAACAACACATAGGAAATGTTAAATAGACAAATGAGAGCATCTTCTTCCCTAGGGGCTGCTCTAGGCTATGATGTGGACAGGGGGAGCCCATATTAGTGAGGGGAGAATCACTGTGCAGTAGATGGAGTTATGAATGGGTGATGAAAATGAGTATGGAAATCATCGAGGAGGTTTAAGTCTGGGTGATTCAGTGGCAGTGTGTAACAATACAGGGTGAATAATAACGATAGTGGCGTATGCATATATCGGGAAGGCGTGGGATAAACTGCTATATCGTGCATAGTATCTTTAAGAAGAGGATGATGATCGTGGCAACGTTTAGTAGGATAAGTAAGTCTGAGTTTTTCGATATGGTACTGCAATGTAGGGAATGTGATAAGACTGTAAAGATGTTGGGTACGGCTGGGTAATTTGATTCTATGTGCAATTCACAAGGCATGACGTTCAAGTATTAGGAGTTTTTGGTAAAAACTGATTGGGGCAGATACCCAGGCTGTGTGGCCGTGTGTGAGTTGGGCGGATAAATGCTTTATAAGTAGTGAGAACAGTGGTTGGTTTTAAACCCCAAGTAGTGCCAGTTAAACGTTTTAGTAAATTTAAACGATTGTATGCTTTACAAGTAATTGATGCCAGATGAACCTTCCAAGTTAGATGTCGATCGAATGTTACACCTAGATATGTTGCTGTCTTACTGGCTTGTATGGGAATCTGGTCAAACTGAATGTTTAGTCTATTTGGGTTGCGGCGAATTCTAGTTGACTGTTTGGGTGGTAGAAATACGACCGCTTGTGTTTTTAGAGCGTTAATGTGAAGATGCCACTTCGTGCACCAGAGACAGAAATTGTCTATAGCTGTCTGTAGAAGCGTATTAATTTGTTGCATGATATTACCCAGTGCAAGAAAGGCAGTATCGTCAGCGTATTGAAATATGTGCACTTTGTCCGGAAGTGGAGGCATATCGGTGACAAACAGAAGGTACAGAAGTGGAGATAATGCCGAACCTTGTGGAACACCAGAGAGGAGAAAAATGGGATGAGATAACTTATTGTTGATAGAAACATATGCAAGTCGGCCAGTCAGAAAATTGTAAATGATTCGAATATAAGGGATATGAATATGAGGCGAATAAGTTTGTAAATGAGACACAGATGCCATACCTTGTCAAATGCTTTTTCTAAATCGAATAAAACGAGACAAGACGGTTTGATAGAATTATAATGATTAGTGATCAAAGTAGACAGAATTAGCAGTTGATCATTGATGGAGAAAGCAGGTCGGAATCCGGCTTGATAAATAGGAAGTATGTGGTGTTCGGCGAGATATTGATGAAGGCGTTTGACCAAGATTCGTTCAAGGATTTTACTGAATGTGGATGTGAGCTGTATGGGACGATATGAGGAAACATCGTCCAATGGTTGTTTGGCTTTGGAAACATCAGGGTTTTCGTAAAGCTGCCTTTTTTTGTCCGTCGTCCCGCTAAAGGGTTTTGCCCTTTCTTCGGGTAAGTGCTTTATATAAAATGTAGTTTGCAGTTTAATGTGGTCGGTCTAAGAGGTGCACAAGTATATAATATTTATTTATTTATTAAATACATATACACAGAGAGGGGATGGAAGGGTGACAATAACATCTAATGAAGTACAAACATACTATAAGGATGAGACAGCAATATTGTAGAAAATAATACGTTTATTACCATGTAGTGCGGAGTTAAGACGAGTGCAAAACTGGAATGAATATGGTACAGGAGGCAATATGGAGAGAAGTAGATGAAGATGAAATGAATTGCTCTGAACGCCACATAACAAGGTATTTGTTAGTACAGACGAATGCAAGTTATCTTCTGTTCCTTGGGCGATTCAGGAGCTGATGGTGACAGAGGAAGCCCATGTTAATATGTAGTTACGGTGCGTATGATGGATATATGAATGATGAAAGCTCACGTGGTTCGTAGATGTGAAAGATTTCGGGATCCACTACAGCATCATCGAGTTGCAAATGATAAAGAGTCATGAAATGCTGTAGGGGAGTATCAACGTAAGCTGAGGGTGCGTCGTGATCCCGATCGTACCGTAGTATATCAAGTAACATGGGATGCTGCTGGTCAATTCGCTTGCAAACGTACCGAGTACGAAGCTGTTCGAGATGGTGCAATAAAGGTGGAAAGTCAATCAGCTCGTAAAGTAACCGTGTCGGATGCGGTAAGCTGATGCGATGTGCTAGGCGGAGAGCATGGCGTTCTAGGATAGCCAACTTCTGATAGAATTTTGGCGGTGCAGATGTCCAGGCAGTGTGACCGTATGTTAATGTACTGCGCATAAATGCTTTATATGTATGAAGTACTGTGAACGGTTTTAAACCCCAGCTTGTACCAACTAGGCGCTTGAGGAGGTTGAGCCGAATTTGCGTTTGGCGTATGATCTTGGTGAGGTGTGGGGTCCAAGTAAGTTTGGAGTCAAATATGACACCAAGATAAGTAAGAGTGACGGCACGACAGGTGTATGGTCTACTTGGAGGTTTAATCGACTTGGATTCCTATAGATACGTGAACGGCGTCTACGTGCGAGGAAAACAATAGCCTGAGTTTTGGGACAATTAATACTTAATCGCCATACATTACACCAGTTAACGAATGCATCAATTGCCGTTTGCATAGTTTTACTGATGGATTATACTGTGCGGGCTGTCGTAAAAAAGGCGGAGTCGTCAGCAAGCTGAAATATGTTGATGTTGTTTGGAACCACAAGGTCGGCAACATACAGTAGGTATAATGAAGGAGACAGTGACGAGCCTTGAGGTACGCCAGATTGGTTGAAGATCGGATGAGAAAGTGTTCCATTAATAGAGATATATGCTAGTCGCCCTAGTAAGAAAGAATGGATGAATCTGATATAAGAGGATGGTAGAAAATAGTTATGGAGTTTGTATAGTAAACCAGGGTGCCAAACTTTGTCGAAAGCTTTTTCTAGATCAAAGGCTACCAGACAAGGGGGAAAACCTGTGTTGTATTGATCATAAACAGCCGTAGATAGTCGTAATAACTGATCCATTGTACTAACATGAGGTCGAAAACCGGCTTGATGAATAGGAAGTAGATTATGAGTTGCAAGATGAGCGTGCAAGCGGCGGACTAGAATGCGTTCTAATATTTTGCAAAGGCAACTGGTGAGATGAATAGGGCGATAGGACTGTACGTCAGTTGAAGGTTTGTTAGGTTTGGGAAATAGAAGAACTTTCGAGTATTTCCAGTCGATTGGAAAAAATCCAGTTCGCAGGATGAAAGTATATATGGCGCTGAGAAAAAGTAGAAAAGCAGGTGATGCTTGCCTGATGAGAACATAGGTAACAGAATCAAAGCCTGGTGCAGTGTTTCGTTTACGGAGCAATGTTTGGCGAATATCATCTGGTTGGATCGGAGTGGTAAATTGATTATTGGGCTCTAAAGAGTGGCTGAAAGATGGGCGCAGAGAAGCAGATGTTGGATCTGTACGTCGGTTTATTGAATTTTGTAGGCGCTGTGGTGTATGCCAACCAGGAAGAGGTATAAAAATATCTTGAAAAAATGAAGCAAACGTATTCGCTTTATCCATATCAGTGATCACTGCCTGATTATTGTGAACAATGGGGTATGGTGTGCGGGATACTGTACCGGTGAGTTGATGGAATTTGCACCAATATTTACTGGGGTGTGATTCACTTGCAAGTGTGTTGCAAGTTTGAAACCAATGGCGTTTCTTATAGGCAACAATATAATTGTGCGTAATTGTAAGGTATTGGCGATGAAGTCTAAGCGCTTCAAGATTACCCGTAGCGAGGTACTCGCGATGTGCTCGACGAGAAGCGGATATGAAAGGTAAATAGTGCGGAGGCAATTTTGGTTTATGTAATTGTACTTCTGCTGTTGGAATGCAACGGTGTGCTGCATCTTGAATAGATTCAGTAAGAGCGGCTATTGTGTGATCAAGATCACATTATGTAGTTGGCATGAGTAGTGTATTAATAGCATTGTCCAAATCAGAGCGATATTGCTCCCAAGTAGCTCGTTTGTAACAGAATACTTTCTGAGGAGGTAGCTTAGATTGAGAGCGAGGAGAGCAGTGAAGTGCAAGTTTGATAGGTACATGATCACTACCTATAGAATCGAGCACATCGATATAGATACTCTGCGAGAGAGATGTTGATGTGATGACAACATCAGGAGTAGTATTGCTGATAGGGCGTGTAGGTTTCGGTAAAACATGGAACTCGGCAACTGTTTCAGTCTGAAGAAAGTCGAGAAAATTAGTTTTATCTCGCTATGACCGGCTATGAATGTTTAGATCTGCCATGATAATGTAATGCCTAAAGGTAGAATCGATATATCGAAAGAAGTCATAGTTGATTGCTTTGCCTGGACGAAAATATATGGTGACGAAGGTGACAGTTCGGCCTCTAAAATAAATAGTCATGACATTATGCTCAGGAAGATGGTGTGTGAGCTGAAATGGAACAGTAACTGCTCGATAAGGAAGACGGTGGCTAACACCTATAGCTGTACCTCCGTAGACTCTTGGGCCAGATGAGGCATCATGTCGGAGAAGATGATATTTCGGAAAATAGCAAGAAAGATGTGGTGCGAGGTAAGTTTCGTTAAGTGCAAAGGCTGCTATGTTTTCTTCTTGCAGAAGTTGTGGGAAGAGCACGAGATGGGTTAAGACTGATCGAATGTTGAGAAAAAGTAAATTATAAGCCATACTGATACGTAGTATACAAGTGTATGTAGAAGCACCCATATTAAACATAGACTTCGATTGGCTGAATTTGAAAGTGAACTGTAGGTTCGGAATAGGTAGCATGAAGTTGTAAGTTAAACAGTAATTTGGCTGCATACATGATCTGATTCAGGATGTATTTGTGATCAAATGGATGGATATTTTGTAAAGATATAGTAAGGAAGCGCAATAGATCTTCAACAGTTATTGGGTGGCGTAGCGAATTTGCTGGTGGTGTTGGAGTGTCAACAGAACGTATCGGTACAACAAGTTCTGGCTTAGCTGGATCGGGTTTAGGCTTAGCTTTGCACTTGTAGCTATAAGTGGGATGTCTTTCAGAACATCGGTCACAATGTGGTGGTTCCTTAAGATTAGGGCAGTTTTTTTGTCGGATGTTCCAGTGAACAATAGCCACATTTGATGGTATTCGGACACTCAGATGTCGGATGAGAATTATATTGTTGGCATTTCTCGCATCTAAATGGCAGAGGTGCTGGTGTGCGAGATGGTTCCACTTTGTAACGACGCCGGTATATATAAGCACCGTGCAGAAGAAGTTGGTCGATCTACTGTCGTTGATCAGTAAGAACGCGAACTAGGTATGTTGGACCCTGGTTGTTCTTGATATGTATACACCGCTTGACAGGTAGTCCTTCTTGATGTAATTCAGAGTAGATTTCCTCATCGGTGAAGTCGGGTTCTACGCCACGAATGACCACGGATAACATTGGAGGACGTCCTGGTGGTGGTGGTGTCTGTCGTCCACTTCGAGCTTAAAGTAGATATTTTTGCTTTCAACCTAAAAATTTCGAAAGTCGCCTTGTTGCGGACGTGAGTGGCGAAGTTTGGATTGGTCGATTTCAGGATTATACCCCGACGAGTCTTGATGATTTCTCTTACACCGTGTATTTCTGGACGAGGAACGTATTTTACAAGTTGCTGAAAGACAGCGCGCACTGTGTCGTATTTCGGATCATAATCAGTTAATAAGAAGTTATAAATGGTTTCTTGATTAAACAAAATTTGCTTTTCAGCTGAAGTGGATGTCCAATCTATATTAGTGCTAGGATTATTAGCAGCAGTAGGATCTGCGATTGGTGTGAGACGTTGTTTCTTTGGATCCAATGTTTGCTTGCCATCAGAAAGAGATCTGGAACGAATTCTTTGTCCGTTAGCTACACAGGTTGCATAATATGTTGGAACACTGGTGGTGGCTTGTACTACACGCGTAGTGCCAGTAACAATACGCGGTTGCTTTTTTGCCAACCATTTGGCCCGATATTTAATGGAGATGTCTGAACCAGATTCGACTGTCCGGGAGCATTGCCTGAGTCCGCCACAAAGATGAAGAGTACTAGGGCCGAAGCCCAAACGGAGATGAAAGAAGATGAAAAGATGATTAGATGAAGTTCAAAAATCAAGGAACCCTTCGAAAGAGAGAACTTTCGTCAATCCCCTAAGTGTAGTATTTGTGTTATGGTCACAGGTACGTATTACAATACCTGGTCCTCGCTGACACAATAACAGACACAAGAGAGGTTAGGTTTCTTGTTAAGGTATGTAAACCTCCTTTTTTTTGTCGTCTACCCGGTTAAAGGGTTGCGCCCTTTCTTTAGGGAAGTGTTGTATTAGGAATGTTGAGACTACAGTAATTCTGGTTGGTCTAAGGGGTTTTCCTTTATTCATTCATTATTTTAAGTAATTAACATATATAAACATATATACACAATAGAGATAAGTTGAAACAGGTGACACAAAAACGTAATAATAATAATAACATAAAGGTAATATGTGCATGGAGGCTATTAGAAATATGAAACAAGAAAATAACAAACTGTCAGTGCATGAAAGCTAAGTGCGTGAACATAATAACAAATAAGAAAAACAATTACAACTTAACGAAATAATATTTAGAAATGATGATGAAAATGAGGATGAATTGTACTGAACGCCACAACACTAGGTTCTGTTAGTGAACGGATGCTGTTATCTTCTGTTCCTGGAGCTATTCAGGAACTGATGTAGACAGAGGAGGCAAATGTTAGTTGGTTGTTACTGTGCATATGATGGATAGATGGAAGATGACAAATGGCGTGGATGATATATGTCAAATACTTCTGGGTCTCGATCGGCAGGATCCATTTGCAAGTGATACAGTGTAAGATAGTGTTGGAGCGGCGTGTCGACGTATCGTGGCGGTGCATCATTGTCTCGGTCATATCGTAGTATATCCTGAAGCATGGGGTGTCGTAAATCAAAGCGTTTCGTGATGTAACGAATGCGAAGCTGTTCTAGATGGGTGAGCAGTGGTGGAAAGTCTATGAGATCGTAGAGAAGTCTGGTTGGGCTTCGTATGTGAATTCGTTAGGCCAATCTAAAAGCATGCCGCTCCATTATAGATAATTGTTTATAAAATTTGTCGGAAGCTGCGGCCCAAGCTGTATGGCCATATGTTAAAGTAGTCCTCATAAAAGCTTTGTAAGTGTGGAGGTCAGTAGGTAGTCGTAAACCCCAGCTGGTGCCAACTAAACGTTTAAGTAGATTTAGTCTGTTCTTAGATTGAATAACAATTTTCTTAAGATGCGGAGTCCACGTAAGCTTTGAGTCAAATATCATCCCAAGGTAAGTAAGAGATGATGTGAAAGGAACTGTCGTGTCGTAAACGTGAATATTTTATAAATTCGGATTGCGAAACACTCTGGATCGTCTACGTGATGGTAGAAAAACTACAGATTGTGTTTTCGCTGAGTTAATACTGAGTCTCCAGACCTGACACCAACGGACAAATGTGTCGATAGCTGGCTGCATGAGTCTATTAATACGCTGGATAGTGCGAGCTGTTGTGAGAAATGCTGTGTCATCGGCGAATTGGTAGACTTGGACGTGAGGAGTCAGTCTGAGATCAGCAACGTACAGTAGATATAACAAAGGAGACAGAGAAGAACCTTGAGGTACGCCAGAATGTAAGAATATGGAGTGCGATAAAGCGTTGTTAATAGAAATATATGCAAGACGTCCTGTTAAGAAAGTATTGATTAATCGTATGTAAGATATGGGCAGCATATAGTTGTGTAATTTGTGTATCAAGCCGGGATGGCAGACCTTATCAAATGCCTTTTCCAAATCAAACGTAACTAAACAAGAAGGAAATCCCTTTTTGTATTGATTATAAATAGCAGTAGCGAGTCTTAAGAGCTGATCGAGTGTACTGAAGCGCGGTCGGAACCCGGCTTGATGGATCGGCAGAAGATTGTGCATGAGGAGGTGGTCGTGGAGCCGACGAACAAGTATACGTTCTAATAATTTGCAGAGACATTTTGTTAAATGGATCGGGCGATACGACTGTATGTCGTATGGTGGTTTCTTAGGCTTAGGAAATAAAAGAACTTTAGAATACTTCCAATCGAGCGGAAAGAAGCCAGTGCGCAGAATAAAAGTATAAATATGGTTTAGAATCAGAATGAAAGAAGGCGGTGTTTGTTTGATGAGAGCATATGTGATGGAGTCGAATCCAGGTGCCATGCTGCGTTTGGTTGCTAAAATAGCCCTGATGTCATCTGGGTCTATAGCCTGAGTAAGTGGATTATTAGGTTCCAGAGTATGGTGGTCAGAAGGCTGTAGATGAGGAGCGGTCGAATCGGCGTGACAATTGATAGAAGTTTGAAGGCGGTGCGGTGTGTGCCCTCCAGAAAGAGGAGTGAAGACTTCTTGGAAAAATGTAGCAAAAATATTAGCCTTGTCGATGTCATTATTAAGAGCTTGATGGTTGTGAATAAGAGGATAGGGTGTACGAGACGTTTTTCCAGTAAGTTGGTTGAATTTACGCCAATATTTGCTGGGATGAGTTTCTGCAGTAAGAGTATTACACGTTAAAATCCACTGTCTTTTCTTATATGCTGTGTGTTATTCGGAGATATTGGCGGTGTAAGCGCAGTGCCTCCAAGTTGCCACTGGTTCTATATTCACGATAAGCTCGACGTGAAGCAGAAATTAATGCAAGATATCTTGGTGCCAAAATAGGTTTATGCGGTTGTACATGAGTAGACGGAATAGAATGTTCCGCTGCTCCTTGAATTGCTGCAGTAAGGTCAGTGATAACGTGATCAAGACTATGCTGCGAGGTAGCTATAGTGAGTGTACTAATGGCGTCGTCTATTGTGGATCGGTATTGATCCCAATTAGCCTTATGATGTAGATAAATTTTTCTAGCTGGTAAGTGATTTGACGACTTCACTGTACATTGCAGTTCTAATTTAACAGGAACATGATCGCTGCCGATGGAATCTAGTACAGTAATGGTAATAAGAGGAGAAAGAGAAGACGAGGTTATTACTACGTCAGGTGTTGTGTTGCTAGCTGGCCTCATAGGTTGTGGCAAGATGTGAAATTCTCCTGTAGTGGAAGTTTGTATAAAATCAAGAAATTGCTGTTTGTCGCGCTGTGTTCTACTATGAAAATTCAAGTCTGCCATGATAATATAATGCCGGGATTGCGTATCAATGAAACGAAAGAAATCATAGGTGAGAATCTTTCCTGGACGAACATAGATTGTGGCAAATGTGACTGTGCGACCCCGAAGGTAGAGAGTAGTTACATTGTATTCAGGCAGATTGAAAGTTTGAGGCATGGTAACAGTGCGGTGTGGTAGACGAGTGCTAATGCCGATAGCTGTACCGCCGTATAGACGGGGTCCGGACGGAGCATCATGACGTAGTAAGTTATATTTTGGTATGTAACACTGTAGATAAGGAGCCAGATAAGTTTCGTTGAGTGCGAAGGCTGAGATGTGTTCTTCCTGTAATAACTGCGTGAATAGTACTTGATGTGTCAATAGTGAGCGTATGTTCATAAATAAGAAGCTATACGCCATTACGAAAATACAAAAAATATTGCAAATGGAAGTTGCCATATTAAACGTAAACTTCGATAGGTTGGATTTGAAAATGAACTGTTGGTCCAGAATAGGTTGCATGGAGCTGAAGGTTAAACAGAAGTTTAGCTGCATGGATGATTTGATTGAGAATGTGAGTGCGAAGAAACGGATGAATGTTCTGTAGACTAATCGCGAGGAATCGGAGCAGATCTTCAACAGTAACAGGATGAAGTAAAGGGTTTGCAGGTGGAGTGGGACGGTCAGCAGACCTTATGGGTGCAACCAGTTCTGGTTTAGAAGTTCCGGTTGTGGCTTAGCTTTACATCTGTAACTATATGTAGGATGCTTCTCACGACACGCACTACACTGTGGTGGCGCCTTTTGATTGGGGCAATCGTTCCTAGCATGTTGTAATGAACAATAGCCACACTTATTATCATTAGTACACTCGGATGTGGGATGTGCATGATACAGTTGACATCTCTCGCATCTTAACGGAAGAGGAAGTGGTGTGCGAGAAGGTTCTACTTTGTAACGTCTTCGATAAACGTAAGCTCCAGTGGACAAAAGCTGGTCTATCAACTGTGGTTGATCGGTGAGAACCCGTACAAGATATGTTGCACCGTTAGCGTTCTTTATCCGGATACATCGCTTTACAGGAAATCCTTCCTGATGTAATTCCTCATCGGTGAGATCTGGTTCAACTCCCCGTATAACAACGGATAGCATTGGCAATCGCCTAGGAGGAGGAGGAGTTTTACGTGCACTTGGAGTTAGTGCGGAGAGTTTAGCCTTTGGCCCAAAGATCTCAAATGTGGCTTTGTTACGCACATGCGATACAAAATTTGAGTTGGTAGATTTTAGTATAATGCCTCTGCAAGTTTTGACAATTTCGCGTATCTCAGGACTAGGCACGTATTTAATCAACTCCTGAAAAACTGCTCTAACGGTGTTTTACTTTTGGTCATAATCTGTCAGCAGGAAGTTATATATTGGTTCTGGTTGGTGATGTGAGTTTGAGTTATCGACGGAATTAGATGATGTCCAATCCATGGTGTTGCTCATACTTGGATCAATAATAGATGTAACTCGCTGTTTCTTCGGATCTATGGATGGATCACCATCTTGTAAAGCTGTTTTTTTGTGCTAGCCATAGGCTAGCTCCCTTTTAGAGGACTACACCCTCTCTTAGGTGGGAGAAGTGAAGGTAATATGGTAAAGATGTAACGCATGGGTGGGCTAAGAGTAATTTATTTATTTATTTATTTATTTATTTATTTCTAGAACTAGGACATTATGATCTTTTCGATCATAATCATACTTGAGTGGTAGGTAGTTTTAATAACATAATAACGAGTATAATTGAACACAACATAAATATAAATATGATAATTATATATATATATATATAAGTGAGAAAACAAAGCAAAACATGAGAACAATAGAAGTGCCAAAAGTAAGATGTTATAGATTATATAAATAGATGAATGAAACGTTACTTTACATATATATGGTTGTTAATAAAGGAAAATACATAAGGAAATAATCAGACAGTATATTATAAGCAAAGAACATTAATGATCATAACGAAGGATTAAGTATAGCATGTACGATACGGATGATCTAATAATGGGCGTGAATGATGTGGTGAGGTGCATACACAGGACAACACGTGGGTGATGTTAGTTAGACAAATGAGCTTATCTTCAGCCTAGGGGCTGCTCTAGGCAATGATGAAAACGAATGAGGCCCATGTTAGTAATTGATGGTAATCACTGTGCTGGAAATGATGGGTGAATGAGAGGAAGATGTTCATGAATGACGTAATCGGCGATGATAAGTAAAGCGGGATCTAACGGTTGTAGAGTATAGTGATATAAGGTGAAGAGAAGTGAAAGTGGAGAATGATAGTAACGGTGAGGTGTTGGGTGAAGTGCTAAATAACGCATTGTATCCTGAAGTAAAGGATGTCGGGTTTTGGAACGTTTGGTGATATATGTTAGCCGCAGCTTTTCAAGATAGTATTGTAAGGTCGGAAAAGTAATTCGGCGGTACAGTTCCTCTGTGGGACTAGGTAGCTTAATACGGAACGCTGTACGAAAAGCATGGCGTTCTAGGATTAAGAGTTTATTGTAGAATTTTGTCGGAGCAGCTAACCAAGCAGTGAAGCCGTACGTGAGGACTGGTCGTAAAAAAACTTTGTACGTATTTAGTATGGTGTGTGCTTTAAGGCCCTAAGTGGTACCAGTCAATCGTTTCAAGAGATTAAATCTATTATAGGGTTTAGTAGTAACATTTTTCAAGTGTTGCGACCAGGTAAGGTGGCGGTCGTATGTAATTCCCAGATATGTAACAGTATTACTGAGGTGATAGGCACCCCATCAACATGGAGAGAGAGTTTTCGTGGATTTCTACGGAATTTGGAAGTTTGTCTGGGTGGTAAGAAAACAATGGCCTGAGTTTTCGCTGCGTTAATAGTAAGCCACCAGAGAGTACACCAGGTGTAGAAGCTTTCGATAGCAGTCTGTAAGATAGTATTGATCTGCTGGATAGTTGTTCGAACTGCTAGAAGGGCCGTGTCGTCCGCATATTGAAAGAGGTGTACTTTATCTGGTAATCGGGGCATATCAGCTACATACAGAAGATATAGTAAGGGAGATAAAGCCGACCCTTGCGGTACTCCACTGAATACAAAGATAGGGTGTGATAAACTGCCACGTACGGAGATATAGGTGATACGATTGGTAATGAAATTATATATGAGGGGGATATATGAGATAGGAAGCTGGAATTTGATAAGTTTATATATGAGCCCAAGGTGGCAGACCTTGTTGAATGCTTTTTCCAAGTCAAATAACACTAAACAAGAAGGTTGAGCTGAATTATAATGTTGTGTGATGAGCGTTGTGAGTCGGAGTAGCTGATCGTTGATAGAGAATGCTGGCCTAAAACCTGCTTGTGTGACTTGGAGTAAGTTATGATCGGCGATGAAAAGATGTAATCGTTTAACCAGTATGCGCTCTAAGATCTTACTAAAGGTGGAAGTAAGTTGGATAGGTCTATAGGATGCAATATTCTGCGGCGGTTTGTGTGGTTTAGGAAACATAAGCGTCTTAGATGTTTTCCAAGCTAAAGGAAAGTAGCCAGTGCGCAGTATGAATGTGTAAACATTCGCAAGAAGAAGCAGAAGCGAGATAGGACTTTCTTTGATATGGCGATATGTCACGTTATCGAGACCTGGTCCAGTATTTCGTTTGTTATGAAGAACTTGTGAGATTTCCTGAACAGTGATGGGAGCAGAGACAGCAGCATTAGTAGGTAAGATATGAGTAATATTTGGTTGAAGTTGTGGCGATGAGCTGTTAAGTCTGTCTGCGGCGTGTGATGCGTTGTCAGTTGGCGGTGTGAAAATTTCTTGTAAGTGGTCTGCAAATGCATTCGCTTTATCTCGATCAGTAGAAATAGGTGTGTCGCCTAACAAAATAGGGTAGGGTGTAGTAGTAAACTTCCCACACAATGCATTAAAGCGAATCCAGAATTTTGTAGGATGCGATGTTTCGGAAAGATTGTTGCATGTCTTCACCCAGGAGCGAAGTTTATATGCTTTGACATAGTTGTGAACTGTCCGTTGGAGTTGTTTATGATGTCGGAGTGCTTCTGGATTGCGAGTGCGAAGATAGTCTCGATAGAACTGACGTGAACGTTTGATCATAGTGATGTATTGAGGCGGAAGCTTAGGTTGATAGGGAACGGATTGGGTGGTTGGAATGTACAAGTTGCTGGCTTCTTGGATTGCAGTGGTAATGATGTCTACAGTCTGATATAAATCATCGCTTGTGGTGGGTTCGGTTAGATCTCTGGTGAGGTCTGAAATATGTGTACGATATTGATCCCATTTAGCTCTATCATAACGCAAGCTCACTCGCAATGGTAACGAAGAACTAGTTGTAGCTAAATATGGTTTATAGACGAGCTTGATGGGTGCATGATCGCTGCCCAGAAGATCAAGGATTTCGACATTGCAGTGTGAGACAAGATTTGCTGAGGCGATGACTATTCCAGGCTTGGTGTTTGAGATGGGACGTGTAGCTTGCGGAAGATCAAGAATGATTCCAGTGGTGTGCGTCGTTATAAAGTTAACAAAATTGGTCCGGTCACCATCGCTGCGGCTATGCATATTGAAGTCAGCCATGATAATATATCTATTGAAGGTGTTGGAGATATATTGTACGAACTGCTCAGGTAATGAATGGTTTGGTCTTATATATATAGTTGCCAGTGTGATTATGATATTTTTGAAATAAACAGTGGCAATCAGGTATTCGGGAACAGCTGTTGCAGTATAGTGATGCTGGCGAAAAGGGATGTGAGGAGAAATCCCTATGGCCCCTCCCCCATTAGCTTAAAGTGTAGGTAGAGGGTTTGCAGAATGAAGCATGGTATACCGTGGTAAACGACAAGAGCGAGAGCTTGTAAGAAATGTTTCATTAAGTAGGAAGACTGTTACATGCTCCTCGAGAAGAAGCTGTTCAAATAAAATTTTGTTCTTTGGTAGTGACCGGATGTTGAGAAAGAGAAAGGTTAAAACCATGATATTAATCGATTGTAGTAGCATGTGATTTATGGAAATGGACAGTATTGCCTGAATATGTTGCAGTAAAATTGACATGGAAGGTTGTTTTTCCTGCTATAATGATTTGTTGTAGAATATGAGGCCTAATGAAAGGATGAATATTTTGCAGAGCTAGTGTCAGAAACGTTAGTAGCTGGTCCAATGAAACAGGAGCGTCAATTGGATGTGGAGTGGTTTGAACTGGCGTCGGTGGTCGTAAAGGAACGACGAGTTCAGGATGGTCCTGAATAGGGTCCGGCTTTGCCTTACACTTATAACTGTAGGCCGGATGCTGTTCATTACAAGTGGCGCATTTTGGTGGCAATTGTAAGTTGTTACAAGACCGGGTGTTACGTGGACCAGCACAGTAGCCACATTTACTTATGTTTTTGCAATCAGATGTCTGATGAGCATTGTAAACCTGACATCGCTCACAGCGGATAGGCATAGGAACTGGTGTTCGTGATGGCTCTACTCGGTGTTTATGGTTATAAATGTAGGCTCCTGATGCCAATAGCTCATCGATGGTGTCTTGGTGGTTTGTGAGTACACGAACCATATAAGTAGGGCCTTGGTCGTTTCGAATTCGTAGAACTTTCGTAATAGTATGACCTTCTAGCTTGAGCTCCTCTTGGACCTCTTCATCTGTATAAGAGGGGACAACCCCCGGAATAACAACAGATAACAATGGTGATCGTTTCGGTGGTGGAGGCTGTTTACGTGTGGAAGAGTTCAGTGCTTGAATCTTCGCGTTGAAACCAAAAGTGTCAATAGGCACTTTGTTTTTTATTGTAGCGAGCAGAGTTGCGTCCGGAGTTTTTAAGATTATACCATTCCTCGTATGGACGATTTCTGATATAGCTGCCCGAGGGAGGTACTTGCGTAGTAGTATAGCGACAAACTTTGCATTGCTGAATTTTACGTCGAAATTAGTTACTGGCATTGAATGAACGGAAGGTGAAGTAGACCCGTCAGAATTATTCGAAGATGTAGCTATGTCCATTAGAACTTGGCTTACATCTGGATTTGAAGAGAGATGTTGCTTTTTCGTAGGCGGAGATTGTTATAGCCGTTCGGCGTAACTGTGTGTCTGTTCTAATGCATGTGGTGATCTGCTGCGAACAGAGTCAGAAGAAAGAACAGAAGTGGCAGAGGCAACTGAGGCTTGAGAACCTCGCCGCTGCTGCTGAGATTTACTAATAGTGGAGCCGACTTGACTTGGATCCTTGCGGGTCCTGACCTTCGTGTTGTTCTCGGTTGGTCCAGCTAAAACTTGCGGTAATCCTGTATGCTTGCCTTTCATCGTTTTGCCTGATCCTAGCCGTGGGTCCGCCATCGAAAAATCCGCCCCTGGGCTGATGCCCAAATGAAAGGATATGTTACGCTTATAGATGTATAGTGAATGATTTGATGACTCAGGGTGTAATGATGGTAATGATAGATTCACCCTCCAGCACTGAAAAGCACTGTCAATCCCAATGAGAGCGTATGCGTGCTGGTCTCGATTGTGTGTGTGCTACAAAATGTCCTCGAAGGCACGCTAACACTTCCCAGCTAGGCTAGGTTTTATATAAAATACAGCTTATGACGTTTGGTACGTGTAGCTGATGAGAAAAAGTGTAAAGCTGCTTTTTTTAATGCTAGCACGAGGCTAGCTACCTCTGAGAGGACTACGCCCTCTTTCAGGAGAAGATTTGATGGAAAACTGGGATTTTGGTTAAGGATGGCTGGTCTAAGTGAAGGTAATTTATTTATTTATTTACTTTATTAACTTAATATCATGGTGTAAGTCATTATGATCTTTGCGATCATAATCATTACGATGTGAGGAGGAAAAACTACACACATATATATGACTTAACAAACATATATAAATTACATAGTACAAAATGACAAAAGGACAAAAACAAAAAATGAATGATAGGAACAAATATACATATAGATAAAAATAGATAATGGAAAATAAGATATCTGTATGGAGATACAGGCATAGATCATGGATGACGAAAGGATATAGTGGCAGAGAAAGGACGTACGTAAGCTTAAATGATATTATGTTAAATCATGATAAAAGGATGAACGTGAAAGATGAGATGAGGTGCAAGCACAGGACAACCAAGGGAGATGTTAGGAAAACGAATGCAGTTATCTTCTGCCTAGGGGCGACGCTAGGCTAATGAAGACAGAAGGAGCCCTGTTAGTTACAAGAGGATATACTGTGAACTATATGAAGGAAAAGCATGAGGTAGATGAGCATGCAGACATAATCCTCCTGAAGTGTGAGGTATAGGTGATCAGGGGGAAGCGAGTAGCAATAAAGGGTGTAAAGTAAGTGTAACGGTGTGTAATAATATAGGGGTCGGGTGGGATGGAGTGCAAGATAGTGCATAGTGGCGAAAAGAAGAGGATGATGTTTAGTGTAACGTGTGGTGATAAATCTTTGACGGAGTGTCTCCAGGTGAAATTTGAGAATAGGAAATGTGATTAGTGAATATAGGTCACGAGTAGGACTAGGTAGAAATATGCGAAAGGCAAGGCGAAAGGCATGCCGTTCGAAAATATCAAGTTGCTTATAATAGGATAGTGGAGCGGAGATCCAAGATGGAAAACCATATGTGATGACTGGTCGGAGGAAAACTTTGTAAGTATTAAGGACTATACTTGGAGATAGGCCCCAGGTAGTGCCGGTGAGACGTTTCAATAAATTAAGTCTGTTTCGTACTTTGGTTGTCACTGATTTGAGATGTGGGGTCCAAGTCAGACGGTGGTCAAAAACTATCCCAAGATAGGTTACTGTTTTTGAAGGCCGGAGGGGAACCTGATTAACTGTAAGAGAAAGTAAAGAAGGGTTGCGATGAACTTTGGTGCGTTTGCGTGGCGGAATAAATACTATAGTTTCGGTTTTGGCAGCATTCATTGTCAAATTCCATTTGCGACACCAGGCTATGAAGCGATTAATAGCTTCCTGAAGACAGGCATTGATTTGTTGGATAGTTCGGCAGAGTGCCAGAAAAGCTGTGTTGTCAGCGTATTGGAACAGGTGAAAATTGGGAGGTAGTTCGGGAAAGTCTGCGACAAAGAGGACATACAATAAAGGTGATAAGGCAGATCCTTGTGGCACACCGCACAGTAAAAAATAGGATGAGAGAGTGCGTCATTGATAGCAACATAAGACAAACGGCAGACGAGAAAATGATAGATGGTGCGGATGATTGTGATAGGAAGTTTGAGTTTAATGGGTTTATAGATAAGTGCCAAATGCGAAACTTTATCAAAGGCTTTTTCAAGATCAAAGAGAACCAGACATGACGGTTGTACGGAGTTATAATGATTGGTAATAAGTGTAGAAAGACGGAGTAATTGGTCATTTATTGAATAGGAAGATCGAAAACCAGCCTGATGAGAGGGAATAATGTTTCGATCTGTTAGATATGGATGTAAGCGTTTGACGAGAATGCGTTCGAAAATCTTGCTGAGAGTGGAGGTTAACTGAATCGGTCTGTAGGATGAAGTTTCGGATGGTGGTTTATTCGGTTTTGGAAACATTAGGGTTTTTGATACCTTCCAATCTATCGGGAAAAAGCCAGTTCGAAGTATAAAGGTGTATATCAGTGATAGAAGCATGAGTAGTGTGATGGGTCTTTCTCTAATATGGCGATAGGTGATACGATCGAATCCTGGAGCTGTATTGCGTTTTCGCCGGACAACAGAAGTAATTTCTTCGACTGTAATTGGAGCAGTAAGAACATGTTCAGGAAGTCTATGAGTCACAGCAGGTTGAAGGGATTTAGATTGAGTATTTACTGCCTCAGCAGTATGAGGGTGGAACATATGATCAGGTGGAGATGGTGTAAAGATAGCTTGAAGATGATTGGCGAAAGCGTTCGCTTTATCTTGGTCGGAATGAATGGCTGTATTATCTTGTAGAAGGGGTAGGGAGTTTTAATGAGTTTTCCACAGAGTGCATTAAAGCGTTTCCAGTATAGCGTGGGATGCGATGTTTCAGCAAGATGATTACATGTTTTGATCCATTGGCGTTGCTTATAAGCGGTAATATAGTTGCGAACAGTTCTCTGGAGTTGATGGTGAAGGCGTAAGGTTTCAGGGTTTTGAGTGTGCAGGTATTCGCGATAACATTGACGAGAACGACGAATCATAGCGAGGTAGCGAGGTGATAGTTTAGGTCGATAAGGTAGTGATTCAGTTTGTGGAATGTATAGAGCTCAAGCTTGCTGAATAGCATTGGTTATAGTGGTGACTTGCGTCGAAAGCTCGTCAGGAGTGGTAGGTGAATGAGAATGGTCGATGGTTGAAGAGATGTAAGTGCGATAATTGACCCAATCTGCTTTATCATGGCGTGGTGTGAGATGAGGCGATGATGCTGCTTGTGAAGAGACGAGACCAGTATGATATGTGATTTTAATGGGAGCGTGATCACTACCTAGTAAGTCTAAGACTGCCACAGTACAACGTGTAACTATTGTATTGGAGGTAATTGCAATATCGGGTATGGTATTGGAAACTGGGCGTGTGGGCGAAGGAAGGTTGAGAAGAATTCCTGCAGTGTGAGATGCTATATGATCTTGAAATTGGGTGCGTTCATGAGCAGAGCGGCTATGAAAATTTATGTCTGCGAGGATGAGAAAATGTTTGAAGTTATTGGAGATGTAAGAGAAAAAATCTAACGGAATTGGAGTGACGGGTCTGACGTAGATGGTAGCGAAAGTAAGAGCGATGGATTTAAAATACAAAGTAGCTACGATGTGCTCCGGTAAGGCTAGTGCAGGGCAGCTATGTTGTCTGAATGGCAGATTATGGCGAAAGCCCATAGCAACTCCACCGTTTGCTCTTAACGCTGGTGTCATGTTATCATAGCGAAGCAACGTGTAGTTGGGAAATCTCCACTGCATGGACTGAGTCAAAAAAGTTTCATCCACTAGAAAAGCAGTGATGTGTTTTTCTTGTAGGAGTGCTTGGAAAAGAGTCTTATTTTTGGTGATTGAACGAATATTGAGAAGCAGAAAGCTGATATCCATGACGACCAAGATATTAAACAGGTGTTTCGAGTGGTGTAGTATGGAAATGAACGTAATTGTTTGAGTAAGTTGCATACAGGGCTACATGAAAAGTGGCTTTAGCGGCAAGAGTGAGTTGCTGAAAGATGTGGGGACGATGAAAAGGATGAATATTCTGCAGTGTTAATGTGAGAAATTCTAAGAGTTTACCAACGGTGACTGGATCATTTACTGAAGTTTCTGTGATGGTGGAGGTAGACTGAGTACGTAATGGTACTACTAATTCGGGGTGTGTTTGGTCTGGGGATGGTTTGCGTTTACATTTGTAACTACAGGTAGGGTGGCGCTCCGCGCACGCAGAACATTGAGGTGGAAGGTTCATATTAGGGCAAACACGAGTTAAATGGGGGCCAGAGCAATACCCACATACAGTGGGGTTTGTACAATGCGCTGTTGAATGATTGTTGTACGTTTGACATTTTTCGCATCGTAATGGCAATGGCGCAGACGATCGAGAGGGTTCAACGCGATGCTTGCGCTTGTAAATGAAGGCACCATGAGTAAGCAGATGGTCGATCGTCTCTTTAGATATGGTTAGAACTCGCACCATGTAAGTAGGCCCGGTGTTATTACGAATGCGAATAATTTTGTCAATGGTATGCCCCTCGTTGCGCAATTCCTCGTGTATTTCATCATCAGAATATGATGGATCGACTCCCCTGATGACTACAGATAACATCGGAGAACGTTTTGGAGGAGGTGGTATCTTACGACGAGTAGCGCTCAAGGAGACAAGTGTAGCATTTTTTCCGAAAATCTCGAACGAGGCTTTATTACGGACTGTAGATAGGAAGTTTGCATCAGATGATTTGAAGATAAATCCATTGCGGGTTTTTACAACTTCACTGAGTGGAATGCTTGGCAGGTATTTTCGAAGTTGAAGGATCATTGCTGAATTTAGCGTCGAAGTTTTGAAGCAAAAAGCAGTGAGGTGAAGAAGAAACAGGATGAACAGATGTTGATGATCGACGTGCTGTCGGTGAAACGTCGGCTTCCATGTCAGATGATTCTGAAACATCGATATGGTGTTTCTTAGCAGGAGGCGAATGTTTGACTCTATCAGAGTAACTGGGTTGGCTCCGTGGAGAGCGAGATCGAGATGTAGAACCAGATGATGTAGTGGAGGCGGTCGAGCGTTCAAAAGCTCGTCTTTGTCTCTCAGCATAGTCCTTCCGTTTCTCCGCCTTCGTGGAGATAGCAGGTGGGCTAACGAAGACTGGTGGTAAGCCTCCATGGCGACTTTCTAAAGATGCTCCACTGCCTGAGCCTGGGTCTGCCATCGTACTATTATCACGAGACCTGAACTATACTCGAGAAGATGAATGTTGATATGTGTTGATGAGTAGGTGGGACAATCCGTTCGGATAGTTGTCCAGGGGGAGCAGGTCCCTTGCCTTGATCTGTAGAACCGGCTGCCCTTGGCTTGATCAGTCTGACAGACGGTTCGCGCAAAAGAGACAGAGAAAAAGCTCAGGATCAAGAAAAGGAAGGATATTTTCAAAACTCGTCACTGTTCTCTCAGTGGCGCTTCAGAGCAAGCTCTGGGAAAGTATGAAAAGCAGCTTTTTTTTTACCGTCATCCCGGTTAAAGGGTTGTGCCCTTTCTTCAGGTTGTAAAGCTGCTTTTTTTTTAGTTCGCTAGCTATGGTGTAGCTAGCACCCATTGCAAGGGCTACACCCTCTATTTGGGAAAGAGATTTACCATTATCCTGACGAAAAAAATGAATTTCTGTTGGGCAAAGAGACATTTATTAACTTTATTAAACTTCCATAAGTTTTATTTATTTATTGTTATACTTGAGGAGGTCCTTTTAGTAACAAGCGGGTTTAATGTGCATGATATGAAGGTGAGATATGGGCCGGTACGTCTGATGTGCTGAGGATACTGATGATGTTATAGTCCGGATGATTTGGAGGTACGGTATATTTATATAATGCGAAAAGCAGTGAGAGAGGTGTATACGTGTGGTGATGGCTGTGAGTGTAGGGAGCGTCACTGTAAACGGTTTCAAAAAATAAAGCGTGTTCGTTGTCATAGCGTTGAGTTATATATTTAATACGAAGAGCTTCAATATGATAAAGAAGGTGAGGAAATGTGATGCGGTCGTACAATTCACGGGTTGGACTTGGTAATTTAATGCGGTACGCTAGGCGGAGAGCATGTCGTTCCATTATTAACAGCTTTTCGTAATGTTTTGTGCTTGCTGATATCCATGAGGTAAAACCATATGTAAGAACGGGACAAAGGAAGACTTTGTAGGTATTGATAAGCGTAGAAGAATGGAGACCCTACGTTGTACCTATGAGACATTTAAGTAAATTTAATCTATTTTTGGCTTTGCTTACAACGGTAGCGAGGTGTGGACGCCATGTAAGATGATGATCAAATGTTATACCCAAGTATTTCACTGTCTTTGAGTGCTGTATGGCAGCATCATTGACGGTAAGAGCAAGACGAGCTGGGTTTCGATGAACTCGTGATCGACGTTTTGGTGGAATAAAGACTATGGCCTGAGTTTTGGTAGCGTTTATTGTTAAGCGCCACGTCCGACACCAATCGCTAAAGCGATGGATAGCTTCATTCATCGCAGTGTTTATTTGAGAGATAATTTTTGTTAACGCCAGGAAAGCCGTGTCATCGGCGTACTGAAAAGTATGAATGTTTTGCGGTAAGGACGGCATGTCAGCAACATAAAGCAGATACAGCAGTGGGGACAAGGCAGAGCCTTGCGGAACGCCGCTATGAAGAAAAACAGGATAAGAGACACTGTCATTGATGTAGATGTAAGCCAGGCGGTTTGAAAGAAAATTATAGATGAAGCGGATGTACGTGATAGGAAGACGGAAAGACAGAAGCTTGAATAAAAGTCCCAGGTGCCATACTTTATCAAATGCCTTTTCGAGATCGAATAAAACTAAGCAGGCAGGCTTGGAAGAATTGTAATGATTAGTGATCATGTTGGTGAGGCGAAGTAACTGATCGTTAATACTATATCCTGGTCGGAAACCAGCTTGATGTAAAGGTAGCAAATTTTTCGCCGTTAAGTGAGTGTGAAGTCTTTTGACAAGGATGCGTTCCAATATTTTGCTGAAAGTCGGAGTTAATTGTATGGGCCTGTAAGATGATACGGAATTTAGTGGTTTGTGTGGCTTAGCAAACATGAGTGTTTTGGAAGTCTTCCACTGAGGGGGAAGATAACCTGTGCGGAGAATAAACATAAATATAGTTGCTAAAAGGTGTAGTAAGGCGAGAGGCGCTTCTTTGACATGACTATAAGTGATTGAGTCCAGACCAGGGGCAGTATTGCGTTTGCGAGCCGTGACGGAGTTGATATCTGTTACAGTAAAAGGCGTGGCAAGAGGATGGTCGGGTAAAACATGAGACGGGCTGGGTTGAAGTTCTGGTGAATTTATGTTAAAGGTATGTCTGGGATGCCTGCGAGGAATGGCTGCTTCAGACGGAGTGAAAATATATTGTAGATAGGTTGCGAAAGCGTCTGCTTTTTCTTTATCTGTGTGAAGAGGATTTTCATTCTCTAGAAGAGGATAGGTAGTGTGGGTCTTGCGACCAGTGAGCATGTTGAAACGGTTCCAGTATCTGGATGGGTGTGCATCGTCTGCCAAATTATTGCAAGCTTTTATCCATTGACGGAGTTTATATGCTTTAACATAATTGTGAACTGTGCGTTGAAATTGACGATGTAAGTGCAATGACTCTAGATTTCCTGTACGTTTGTAATCTTTGTAGAGCGCTCGTGAACGTCTGATAAGTGGTAAATAATGGGGTGGGAGCGTTGGGTGATAACTATGGGATGTACTATTACACGCT
Source organism: Thermobia domestica (assembly GCF_964235325.1). NCBI lineage: Eukaryota > Metazoa > Arthropoda > Insecta > Zygentoma > Lepismatidae > Thermobia > Thermobia domestica. The sequence goes on from NC_137455.1 coordinate 307,806,724, forward strand.
CCCTGCAAGAAGAAAGAAAACACTTATCATTCATGAATTAAAAAGTCCAACCGGAAGTAGGTCCAAATCTTAAAGGGTGAAAGATATTAAAAGGTAATTCAAAAAATCTCCCCTTTTACGATATATCTTGCTGACTTTTATTAAGACGTTTTTCACTTGTGTCTGTAAAACGACATATACAAATGTGAGGAATAACAAGGAGTTTCATGCTTATATGAGAATGATGCGCTGTGTAGAGAACGCAGGTTCAGCTAGTATATATATATATATATATATATATATATATATCCGACACCAAAATGTAAAGGGCGCTTCTTATATACTACGAGAAAGAGAAAGACAACTTAGCAAAATCAATCGTAGTTCTTCACACCCACTAACAAATCAATCAACAAGTAAACAATGAAACAAATGTTACTCTAAATTAGCAAATGCATAAACGTAGAGAGGGTGAAGGGGGTAGGATAATATTAATTCTACTCAAACTTTTTCCTGAACAACAACTATAAATTACGCTATACTATTCACTCAAAAAGCATCTTGATTATGTTAAGATCAATAGGATCAATCATTAGAAATCTCTAACATGTCTTCCTTATCTTTGGCTACCATGATCTACACTTTTCTTTGAAAGAAAATAAAATCAATAATCTAATAAATCTAAGCTATGGATTTGGGGAATCGTTCCAAGGGCGTAAGCCTCACACCTATCTCCACCATGTGGGGTGGAATCAGTAGTGTGTGCCCGCTGAAGTGTGACGCCCCTGGAGTGTGACGCCCGCTGAAATTTTGCGCCACCGGCACCTCTAGTTTACATAGTTTTACGCTCCGCCTTTATGGGGTAGTTTCACTTATCGGTTTATTTTATTTCCTTTTATGCGTATAAATTTGAAGAATGTTATTTCCTTTCTTACCTTATAGGGTGTATATATAGCCTACCTTATGTTTGTTCTTTGATACGCCCTGCGCTCACCTTAGCATCGCTTTTAGGATTACGCCATGGGGTCACGTGATGTTAGGCCATGCTCTACCTTTATGGGGTAGTTCCACTGAGGGGTTTATTTCGTTTCCTTTTATGGGTATAAAATTTTGGAGATTGTTATCTTTATTTCTTACCTTATAGGTTATATGTATAATCCCTTTCCTCTGTTGATTATCAATGATTGATTTTGGAGCCTTATTACGTTATATAATTATTTGGAGGTGTACATAAGATTATTTCCCTAAAATTGATATGCAATTCGTGATCCACTTCGTTTCACCTGAGGGGTGAACATGGATACCTTTCATAAGTTGATTATTATGTTATAGACATTGCAGTTGTCCGAGTTCGATCCTTGGTGGTAGTTTCAGGAAATTTTAAGTTTAACTTCCCCTCGAGACTAAGGGAAACGATCATGAGAAATGATAGGACGATACAGGAAAAAACATGAACTTACTTGCTTGCGGATTGAAGCAGGGACCTCATAAATTAGAGACAAGCGCTGAGCCACCGTGCCACCGTGCCGTGAGCAATTTCGCGTATGAAAAGAACATGGACATGTTATGTTACATTAAACACAGCTGCTCGTTGTTACGTATACGGGTTTCTTATGAAATTGCAGAATCTGCTTTTACGAAGAGTATAATGTCAGTTCGTTTATTGAATATTTCTAAGGTATGTAAAAGAGGATCGATTCCGGACCTGATTAACAACATTAATTTATATTGTTTTTGTTCGCAGATTATATAAAAATGTTGCAAAGTTTAAAAAAGCTTCTTACAACTTGTGGCTGAATTGAAATAAAATTCAAGTGTTTGATATTTTTAAGAATGACTAGTTCAAGAAAAGGTGAGAGAGATAGAAAGTTTAAACTTATGAAACAAAGGACGGGCACTAGCCCGAGAATTCCAACGACATTGGTGTCGTACTGGTAATCTGCGTTAACGAATGGGCTTCCCATGTAGAACCTGGATACACTGGAGTCACCCAACAATTGAATCCCAACCCTGTTGATCTGCTAAGTGCGTTGAATTATCTTGTCACGGTGTGTTTTTAATGATGTTCTCCTTCATCTCTGTTGCACTAGTCAGGTGTCTAACTCAACTGAATCTGTGGCGATGAACCTCCAGAATGGAAGTTTCAAGACATGGAGTTGGTCGATCTCCAACGGTGCGTTCTGCGTCTTAGGACGATCCTACACCTACCTAAACCTTGTGGCAAAGACCCCGTGTGGATGTGTCCTCCATGGTTTTGTTCGACAAGAAAACAATGATCTTCGCAAACAAAGCATCATACTATGCTGAGAGTAATGCACAAGCACAAGGAAGAGAATGTAGTCTTGCGTCTATTGGTATCTTTTCGTAAAGATGAAATAAATGTTTATTCATACATTACAGGCTTTTCATAATGAGTAAAAGTTTTGTCTTGATACAGTTCAATGATACTTGTTGAAATTTGTTGGAAATGTTCCATCTGAATTCATGTAAAGTTGATTCAAATGCAAAGTTCTCCAGGGCCCAATGTGCATTGTATTAATTTTAGCGGCCCATACGAGTAATTTGCATATTTATGCGCCTTCATATATCCGGAATCTATTCAACCACTATTATAAAGCTCGGTCACAAAATTGATTGTAGTTTTTTTAGACAGAATTTTACATATATGTGAGTATATACAAAACAAATAGTATCAAATACCGCTTCTCTGACACATGTTACCCATCCCGCCGCCATATTGGATTCAACTTTTGGTTTTTCAAATAAGAATAGGTGCATGTGATACATCAAATGCATATAAAATTTTCTTGGAAATTCATTGGTGTAGTTAATTTTAACGTAGCTTGTACCGTTTGCAAGGCATTTCATGTTAAATGCCAGGCACTTCACGAATGTTGAAATAAATAGAAAATTGTGCAGTTCCCCGTATGTATATTTTAAACGATTTATTGTTGACGAAATATTCCCTGAACGTAAATACATACATAGAGACAGACATAATTAGGAAATGATAGGTCTTCACCCAAATCTGGTCTATCTTCATTTACATTAGGCATTTTGACCGTAATAGAACACTTCCTTGTTATGGTATAACATGAAAGTAATAACAATCACTAACAGAAACGTAATAAGATTATAGCACTAATGTTGTAAAGAGTTTGTTTATACCTAGAGTCATTGGCGTATTTACGATTTTGTTTCGAGGGCTTTGCAACTTTATTTCTGGAAATGTGAAAATTCAGTAAGATGTTTCATTTACTTTAAGATAGTAAATTAAATTTTGGGGGCGGCTTAAGCCCTGTAGATCTCTCTTAAATACGCCACTGCCTACAGTTTTCTTGCAGTAAGAAATTGTTTTGATTTGTCGACATCGTTACTTTAACTGATATTACTCTAAAATGTCTATTCGCGAAGTACCTGGAGGGATTTAATATGCAATATCTTCCAAACGGTACCAGCTACTGCAAAAAATTAACTCACCAGTGTATTTCCGAGAAAATTCTACATGAATTTGATATATTACTTGCACCTATTCCTATTTGAAAAATCGACAGTTAAATCCACTATGGCAGATCCAAGATGGCAGCCGGGGTGAGTGACATGTGTCAGAGAAGTCGTACTTGATGCAATTTATTTTGCATATACCCACATTCATATCCATTTACATCTAACGAAACTAAAAGCAATTTGTGTCCGAGCGTTATAGTAGTGTATGAATTGCGGATATATGAAGGCCCATTAATATGCAAATTACCTGTGTGGGCCGCTAAAATTAGTAGGCTACAATACACATTGGACCGCTGAGAACTTTGTTTTTAAATCAATTTTACACGAATCCCGAAGGCACACTCCGCGAATGTACCGTGTAAGTCTAATACTCGGTATTGAAGGAGAAGCCAAACTCTCAACTAACCAACTAATCAGCCTTAGAGCTCATAACATTGGTAGAAAATTACTTGTTTTTGATCCGTGAAGGATAGTAACCAATTTTAAGACCATGAATACAGCAAATTCAAAGCAAATCCAAAAGTAAATCTGAGCCATAAATCTCGAGGAACCATTGTAACCCATAATTAAATTTCGGAATTTTAGTCCCTGGCAATTCTATATCAAGGTTCTTAGTATATAGTTTGTGGTGTCTTTTAAATGTTCTAAAAATTAGGAAATAAAACAAGCAATTCCTTTTTAAAGTGTTGACTATTTTATTCTTTAAATTGCAAAAAAAATAATTGAAAATCCCGTTCTTTCTATAAAAAACACTAGTTCAGAAAAAAACTATTTGTGAAATACTTAAGTTGCTTTATCCCATACAATACCTATTTTAACCAAACTAAAATGATAAAAGCTTAAGTTAATCTAAGTACTATGTAAAAGATCATTTTAAACAGTTAAAACGTTACTCTACACTTGCTCATTTTAAGATAACAAACGGGAAATTAATATTCTCTCAGTAATAGCCTGCTTTCTATACCATAGGGTGAATTTTTGAAAGTTGTGAAGTACGTGCCATATATTTTTAATAATGAGGTTATATACTGACTTTCGTATTCCTATTAAAATGGTTCTTGAGATACTCTACTGTTTGACGTACGTTTTATTCCTCCTTCGTAACTCAGAATATACTTTCTAAAGAAAGTAATATGATAAAGCCTTGGATCCAGATAACTATGAAATGGCCAGATTGTGTGGGTTTGCATACTTGGACAGTGTTTAGAGAATATTCAACTACGCCTAAACACAACACCTTAGTTGAAAGTACACAGGGAGATAAAAGTGGAGCTTATCATTGAAAGTAAATAGGGAACAAATTTAGATGTGCGTTGACCATCGCACTGAATTTTGTGAGTTTTAATTAGCCGCCATATAATTTTGTAGATAAAATAAATAAAATGCGATGTTACTGGACCGTTAGCAGAAATCCCTTCCAAGGGGGAAATCTCTACAGGATCGGCCTTACAGCCTCCTAGGAAATAACGAAACAGAGAAGACATGTCGTCCTATTGGACCGACGCAGTCCGTTGAGCCAAACACCAGTCGGTCCCATGGGGCGTACATTGCACTTAACGTGTTAATCGACCAATAATGACAGAAAATCTAAATAGTTTAGACATGCGTAACAAATAGCGAGCGCGTTGAGTGAGTTATCTGTAAATCTCATATTTATGTGTTGAAAGAATATAGAGATGTTTTTGTGAATGTTCAGTTCTGTTTTTCATTGACTTCCATTGCACAATTCCAATCCTTATTACTTTTTCCCACATGTGCACTTCTTCCGAGTATGTTATATTTGGCTGAGCTGACCAGCCTCTAAATTGCCTCCAAGTTTGGTCAAATTTCCCGCGGCGCCAGCTGACCATTTCGAGATAAGTACTAAAAATTTTCAAATCTTTATTTTAAACCTTTTCTCCGCTTTTCCGTGATGGTTAGACAGACAACGTCGATGTCACTTCTATATATTGAACAATTGTTTGGACAATTCCCTATTTTTACTTTAAAACGCGATTTTCTAAAAGGTGTATCATGTCAAGTTTCTTAAATTATGTGTTTATATATATCAAATTTATCATAATGTGATCTTGAAATATTCTATTATTCCAATATTCTTCTAAATTAAGCTTTCCGTTATGATACACATGTTAATAATTGTAACATTATAAAATCCTTACTAGAGCCAATCGCTAAATACGTAGTGTTGAAATGCACCATTTCAAACGATTCATCCGTATTTCTGTGATGACCAGATATATTCTCAATGTCATTCTTAAACATTCTAAAGCAGTTAGAGATTCTTCTTTCTGCCCTTAAAAGTTGAATTGCTAAAGACACTTGGACACTTGGACACTTGCACACACGTTTTTTGTAAGAAGTTGATATACAAAATTGCATTTGATAACGTGAGAAAGTTCATTTCTGTCATTTTTTTTCTTTTTGCTCTTAGGATACATATTTTAATGAAAATAACCTGACAACAGCCGAGTTCTAAGTATATATTACCAACGTACAAAATGCCTTTCAAAGTGTCACACCATTTCTCTTTATGATAGACAAGTTCTTTCAATTTCTATGGTACATATATTAATAGTGTTGATGCTGTCTTGCATGCGTAATGTGACGAAAAATATATAATAACATTTTCCAGGGTTATGAAGAGTCAACCTGTAAATTTATATGTAGAATTTATCTCAGACTGAATGTTACCTATCATACATGGGCGGCGATTAGGGGGGGGCAAAGGGGGGCAGTTGCCCCCCCACTTTTCTGAAATGGCCTATTAATGTATGTAGTTTCAACCAGGGAAATTTGTATATTAACATTGATATACAAATATTCAAATCATGTCTTGCCCCCCCCACTTTTAACGTCCAATCGCCGCCACTGCTATCATACCAGTAGCAATTTTAACTTGATAGCTGACACATTGCTCAGTTCATTTCTCAAGAGAATTTCCTTTAATAATTAAGTATTATAACGTAATTTAAAAAGTGCTTTTGATTAAAAATAAACTGATTACACGCATTATCATGTTTAGATAACTCATCCTCCAAATGTTTCTCGGCTACAGATAGCTTATACTCTTATTTCTTAGTAAATTATTTCTTACTGCTACAACTTGAATAACTTTGGTCATGACTTTCCAGCGCCACATGAGTCGGGGTCTTGCTTTTCAGATCGGCCTCACATGGACAAACCTGGGACACAGACAAACCTAGTGCCTCGAAAAGATTCGTTTGACCAGAAGTAACACAAATATCAAGTCTACAGCATTTTATAACAACAATAATTTACAGTATCCAAACTCGAATATTTACTTGTTTCATTCTTGGTGTGGTATTTCTTAAAATATTATATCTTAACAATTTCAAACATAATATTTTTTCTTTATTCGTCTTTCGATACTCAATAACTCAGTAGTCTGGAACACGAACTACGATAAAAGATTTAACAAATCACTGTTAGGACTCAGCGGTATATCTTGTACTCTCATAATAAGTTTTACCGACTAGCTTGATGAAATTTTGATAATTATTTAGAACGGAAACTTACAGTTTATATTTTGTGAAACTGTCATGCATTAATAATTTTATAAACCTTGTAGCTATCTTTTAGTGCAATATTTTCACACAACCTCAGACAAACATTTGTTAAATTTGCTCATATCACGAAAGCCATCAGGAATAAAACAAAACTTATCTAGAAGTACTCCGTAGTGTATTTTCTTTCGTCTAACTACATCAAGGAGATGTCTACAACGTTTAAGGTTACTGGATTTACGGTTACAAAATTAGGTGGTTGTACTCTTACAAATATCTATTATTTTGGTCCAGACCTTGGAAAAGGCTATACAAATGAACTAGATAAATGCAATAAGATATCCTCTCTTATTTGACTACAAGAATGAGTAGAATGGAAAAAAGTCATTTCTCTACAACTATTGGAATACTGGTTTCGACGTATTCAGATAACGTTATACACACAGTACTAAGCAAAACATCGTTCTGGTAGACTATTCTGTCTACTTCAGTTATCACTTTAACCAATCAGAAAAACAATTTAAGTTGTGACATAAGTATTTTTAGAAGAGGGAATGATTACACAAAGCTGCTAGAATTATAGAAGTATTAAACATTTTCAAATTGCTGTAAGCTTTTAGTCCGGTACGGCTGAGTGTCAGTTCTACAGTCAAATAAACTGACTTTTGCCATCATGTTATAATACCACTTTATTAACCTTCTTTCTTGTGACACAATGTTGTTGAAAATCAATCACTTTGAGGGATTTGACAAGAATTGTCTTCAAAAGTTTGATATGTTTTTACCACCTTAGTTATTTTTTTGAGCTTACTACATCTTCCAACGTAAGCCTTATTCGTCTTCTATTGTGCCTGGCACTTCCACTTTACAAATTCAAATGTTTGAATGATGTGTCTACTTGCCAATGTCGAGATAATCTACTATTCACTGATCTTAGTTTATGCCTCGAGAGCAGCCTTCAGGCTAGATCAGAAACAAGAACAAATCTTTGTTAATATACAAGTTGTACGTTATATCCTTGGCGTGGTTTAAATACCTCACAGCCAATTGCTGCATGCTAACTGTCATGAGTCAAATCTTGCAGCTCTAATAGAAGCGTGCTTGTTCGGTTTAATACATGTCTCTTTATATGAAATAGTGATACGACTTCTTAAATTGGTTAGCACAAGTTTCCCCCATAGTTTTTCCCATCTCCTAGAAAGTGAATATATAATCCTTGGTTCGATTCCCGGTGGGGGCACGCGGTCGATAAAGTTTAAAACGCTTTCTCAGTCGAGCCACCCTGAATGAGGTTTTCCTGGGTTTTCCTCATTCACACCAGGCAAATGCCGGGTTGGTGCCTAACTTATAGGTCCCAGGCCGCTTCCTTCCTTCCACAATCTTTTCTTCCTTCCTTTTCCCCGGGTTGTGTGCTCCCCGAGGGACGTCATCCCTAAAACAGCATGAAGGGCTAAATGGCCTTAGATGCCGAAATTCCAAAAATCTAAATCCTACATCCTAAGTCGTAAAGCGAATAAAAATTTCCTTCCTGATTTTCTCTACGATTTCCATAAATAGAATTATTAAGAGCTTAAGATCACTTTCAACAGATCGTTCGCAAAGCCCATGAATGTGTATTTCGATTTATGTATTACCTTAATCTATCACTTTGCAAAGCACACTACATATTTATAATTTCATTAAAACAAAATCCTTATTCCAAGTAGAACTATTCCAAGTAGAACTAGAAGTACAAATATAAATGTCATTGTCTTTCAAGGAAAGAATGTTTTCGTATTCGGAATTAGCAGGAACACATTGTTTTCTGGAGTAATGGAGAAGTCACGATCAAGGAATTCAGATCTACTTTAGCATACGACTCACGCTCATCTTTTGCTAACTCTCTACTTGTGTAATCATTTCATTTATTTGCCTGCTTCATTAGCTTACAAAGCTTGAGAAATTCTTATGTAAGCATTACATTTACCAGGAAGAAAAAAAACATAAAACAGTATCAAGTACCAGAGGTATACATCATGCATCTTTCTAAAAGTACAAAACCACATAATAGGATATATTAAGTATAAAAACATGACAATTTACATCGTAATTAGGTAACTGTTTGTACCACACCAGGAATGTACTTACGAATAAGTATCTGTTACCAACTCTTTACCTAATGAGTCATTTAAATATTCTTTAATGTTTTAATAGCACTTTTCAGTGAGTATATTATATAACGTCTCACCAGGAATGGAAACATTCGTCATATTTTTCAAGTACAGAGGAAGTTTATTATACAATTTGACACAATTCATGTACAGCATATTTTTGATGAATCATAAATCATTTTCACTTTAATATTTTCCATCCAAACTGTTTCGTAGTAGATATTATGTCGTTGCCTAACAATAGAAATTACTCATTTTCATATTAAATAACTGTTATTAGACTTCTATATGTTATAATCATCACTTCGCTACTAGCTAGGACATATTGGTGTCAGTGACATCTAACATAATCTGGTACTCTGATGGTTTCTTCCATGACTCACTTCAGTTAATTTTTAAATTGCTTGCCACGCAAACCTAGAAGTTGTTTAATAGGGAGTTGAATCAATCCTGTATTTTCCAAAGCAGTTAAGGCCGTACTTTCAAAATACATCTACTATCACAAGCACGTAATGCTTCAAATATACATAATTTTATTTGGTATTGCAACTGAATCTATCCCATATTATCTTTACCTGAACGTAATAATCGCTATTGAAAGATCGGGGGTTCAGAAGTATGCAATTAAATGTTCATGCTTTGTTGGTTCTCCTTGCCGAAAGTACGATCCGATTTTAAATATTACTAAGAGTATTGAGGTTCTGTTTTGAACAATATCTACATCTGTATGTCTAATATATTTCTCAAGTTATTATAGCAGCGTTCTGTTTCAATTATCACAACCACGTTTCCCACGCTCTATGTGAAGAACTGATATGATTTGAAAAACAAATCTTCCATTTGAATGTATTGAAACCGAAAATGCTTGTAAATTCTGATATATCGTGCTTTACTGTTTGGTATCATCTTGATATTCTCTGATGTGTTAAAAGTAGATTAAAGAAAAGATACGAATCGCTATAATCCAAGGTCAAAATAATATAAGCACCTATTTTGATCACTAAATTTTCATCCTTGCACAAGTTTGCAAGAACTTATTGGTTTCCGACTCACTTCCTGCAGCAGAGAACCGTCTGTAACTGCTCGGTACAAGTAATTGCTGCGTTTGCGTTTAAACCTATATATATACAGGAGTTGACAAAAATCTAAAAGCATTTCATACAGTTCATCGGTCCTCTACTGTACAACACGTGTTGCGGTTGCCGATCTTTTTTGTTTTCAATGTTTCGTGTGGACCTTCCTCTTCCGTCAGCAGTAACCAGTTCACTTGTGAAAGTGGTGCGGTAAAATGGGTTACCTGGCATACTTCCAAAAAGACATGATCGTTGGTGCCCGCCTGGTTGGAGCTTCAGTGGCAACAGTGGCGAACATTGTGGGGGTATCGAAAGCCCCTGTGTCCAATGGCACGAGGGCGTACACAATACATGGGCAAACGACGTCTGCAAAGAACAACAGTAGTCGAAAGACAATCCTGTCAGATAGAGACCGGATTGCATTAAAACGGATTTTAGCAGCTAAATAATAGAAGACCACTGCAATGAAAATTATATCTGAACTCAATTCCGGCCTATATAAATTGGTTTCATCGAAAATAGTGTGACGGGAACTTCATAAAATGAAAATTCATGACAGGGCCTCTATCGCCAAACCCCTGGTCACAGCACGAAGTCATTGCGAAGAGGCGTATCCACTGATGCAAGGACCACAAGGCGTGGACTCATGAGCAGTGGAAACATGTAATGTGGTCCGATGAAACGACCTTCAAGTTGTTCCCAACAACCCGTCGTGTTTACGTATGGAGAACACCGTGGCAGGCCTATGATACAGACTGTGGTTCTGTTACAGTATGGGCAGTGATATTGTTGTTTTCTGCAGGTCTCATCATAGCTTTGCATGGAATGATGAATGCTAAGGTGTATGAGGCTATTTGGGGGATCAGGTTCTATCCATGACCCAAATATTGTTATCTAATGGTGATGGCATCTACCAAGATGATTTGGCACCCTGTCACGCTGCAAAAACGGTGAAATCATGGTTTGAAGAGCATGACCAGGAGCTATAACACCTCCTCTGGGTCCCACAATCACCAGATCTGAACATCATTGAGCCATTGTGGTCTAAGTTAGAAAGGCATGTTCAGTCTCATTACTCTCCACCAGCATCCCTTAAGGAACTGGAGCATGTTTCGGAGGAACAATGGTACAAAATTCCACACACCATGGTTCAGGAGCTGTATACGTCCATTGCACGTCGGTTCCAAGCTGTTTTGGACGCAAAAGAAGACCCCACATCATACATCATCCAACCCATATATATATATATATATATATATATATATATATATATATATATATATATATATATATATATATACCGCTCACTTATTAAATTATAACCCTCCAAACAACATAGTAACTAAAACATTTTGAATCATGTGATAGGGTAGTGTAATCATTCTGCCTTATAGTAATGCTCAGAGAATACTTAGATTCAGCACATCGCATTCGGAACATTCAACAGTTTAATAGTAGTTGATTTTCTTAAGATTCCATTACATCAGACGGTATTCTTTTCTTGTTGCTTCGTGCCATGCGCGATACATATAGTGCTATAGACATTTATCTCTGACGTGTAAATGACCTCTATGAATAGTTAATTACGAACGAACTAAGCTTTTTACTTCTTGATCCTAATGTAATGCGTGGTCTGTTTGTTCCTTAAATCCAATAGTGTGCTACACCGCATACTGTCCACAGTCTGATGTAGTTTCACTAATTTTAATATTTAGATGCCTCGCTTTTCATCAGTAAACATATTATCATTGGCATTCAACTAAGATATATTTTCCCATTTCATTACTCAGATTTAGGTATGCCATGTAACGACAATGGAAAGTTAATGACGATGAATGCGTCTGTTATTCTATGCTAGTATATATTATGGTTCGATAACGTTCTGAATCACTCTCGTCGGTTCAGGTGGGTTAAGATCTGATAAAATACAAAACATGAACCACTTGTCACGATTTTTAAATATTAATAACAATGAATTTGTTCTTGATTTTATATGGGAGGTGTGTATTTGCGGAGGACAAAATGTACAGTAACATACAGTACTGCAAGGAAAATGTATTTTCTTAACATACAGTACTTGCTTTGGGTTGTTCTTATTTTATTTACATCCAATACTTTTATTGCAATTTTTTCTTGTGATTTGGAAAACAATCATACTCAATGCATAAAATAGCCCACTAATCTTTGAAATGATCATTACTATTATGACTGTGAGCATTAAAGTGGTTTCCAACATACTTGTTTATTGTCCCCAATACACTTTAAGCCTACTATAATATGCGGACCACAGATACGCGTGTATATAGAGTTCAGTTACTCTCTAGAACATATATGATAGATGTAGCTGTCAATAAGTTGCTTGAAATATAACAGATCAGCCTCGATATTACTAACATAAAAGTACAAGAAAAGACGCAGAATTTGGAAAAATTAAGGAACTTATTAATAAACTGCAAGGAAAATGTAGTTCAAACATGTGCTTACTTTAAGCAAATATACAATTATGATTATTTTGATTAACATATCGCTGTATAACAATAAAACTACTAATAATTTTATTATTGTTATTTTCATTATTGGTGGTGATGGTAATAGTACATGTTTTGTGGATGCTATCTCTTACTTACATAGATGTAGTTTAGTTTCTATAATTCAAAGTGAAAATTTGTTTCATTAAAATTTCATAAATATTACAAGAGATCTCTATTTCCAGGTCATCCTTATGAATAGATATGATGTTCCATTAGAACGCTCTTATGCGTTAAGTGCTTCAAATTTTATCTACACCTTAGGCAAGTACAACATTGGTAAGAGATTAATCTTTTATGAATATGCAGACGAAGATGTACGAGCTCTTCCATTAGAATCCAGGAAATGTAAGTTTCCTGATGAGACTGAAGGAATGTGGGCGTTTCCATACTACAGTTTCTCAGCCTGTATTGCACAATGTAAAGCAGAGCAGAAGATGAAATTATGTAACTGCACAGATAGATTTATCGGAGTAAATCAAGGTAAGTTTTTGTTAAAGTTTTTTTTAGTCTATGTATAGTACGACATCTGTCCAGAAACAAAGCGGACTTTCTTAATATAATGGTACTTACTATTTCTAAAAAATATTCAGATTTATTTGCTTCAAACTTCCTTCCAACAATATTAATATATCGCTATCAGCGTTTCTTGCACTTCTGGAAGACACTTTCGCGGACAGGGATAAGACCTGGTAAGGAATGTTTGTTATATTTTCTCTGGATTGGCAAGGAAGACATACTGTTGTGGATTTCAGCTTGGGAAGTGGAAAATGCAGGTGATAAATCAGCTAACTAGGATGTTTGGGGTGTGATAGTACTATTGATCATCATCTAAAATTGATGTATTTGACGGAAGAGCTCCACTGTTTTACACCCAAAGTAACTCCACCCAAGATCTTTTGATAGTTATGTCTGGGTTTATAATCGGTGTTCTCACCACGAAACCTGTTATAATGTAAGTGTATAAACGACTCGTAATGCACCATTTTTTTCTGCCGGTGCAAAGACACCAAATATGTTATGGTTAGTAGTTCGTACAATATTCTATCAGGTGTCTTACCACCAAAACCGTGGGAGTTAGCACTGATCGAACAGCGACTATTCTTTTAGTAAATACGTACGTATCCAGATCATTAGTGTGCTTCCTCGGTAGATCCTGGAAATGAAATATACTTAGTTTCTATGTATGGCATTGGAATTTCATGTCTGTTATTTCTGTTATTTAAGAGTTAAGTCTCTGTCATTAGCGTCCAATTTTACAAGATATTTATAAAAGAGAGAAGTTAGCTAAAATTACACTAACAGGATAAAGTAACACAGTATGACTCATTCAAAACTCCCTAGATGTTAGTAGTTATTAAGTCTAGAATGTTAAACCATTTTCTTGAGGACCACATTTGAAAACCTCCAAGCAGAAAACAATTATAATGAACAAAATATATTTACTTTCGCATTCTATTAATTCCGCTTTATGTACCTGAGTGTCAAATTCACTGCTGTATGTTCTAATGTTGAAAATTATTTCCAACATCCCTGTATACATTTAGTAGTAGTAAAATTACAAAATACATAGGATTAGGTTCATGATTGGTATAATTATCTACTGAAATATTAAAAGATTTAATCGATCAAGTTGTGTTAATAATGTACATTTATTTATTTTACATTACAGGGCCTCAGGTTTTATGCAATGATGCCGGAAAGCAATGCATAATAAACATTCAAGGTAATTCAAATCCTAGTAAAAATGATTATACATAGATTCAAGCTGTTTTAAAGCATATTCAAACGACTTATAATAACAGATACCATATTCTAATCAGAACTTTAGGTTGCTTATTTACAATTAAGGAATATTTTGAGAGTGCTACAAATAATCGTCTAACATATATGGAGAAAGTCGTACACAAGGAGAAACACTTTGCATACCATGACTTAAGCATTACCGTAGCATCAAATGGGTCTGCTCCTAATACGATGCTGTTGAATGAAGAGACGAAACTGTTTGTCAGATATAGCGCTGTTAAGGTATACTATGGTGATGTTGATCATGATGTAGAACTGGGCAAATTTTGATAACTTTACACGGGGTAAAAATCATCTTCAAATGGGAGAAAGACAACATATGATGAGAATAGGACGAAAATAGGGTATTACCCACAGGATTGCTTGATGGGCGTGGGAAACCGTCACTGACAATGTTGTACGAAGGAGATGTGGTTGTCCACAATCAACTACAAGAGATGGCGACCACCACATTGTGCCACAGGCAAGAAATGGCTGATTATAAATAAGGGGTGCAATTGCATCACACTTAACATTACTACAAGGCGTCTAATTTCATGCTACACATTAGCACATTGACTTCATGGAATGACTCCTTTGTCCGGTTGCCATTAAGTTGTATTCTGTTCGCATTTGCTAGGACATCGGCGGCACCATTTGTGTTGGTGCCAAGAACATCTTCAGTGGACCGCAGTGAGTATGTATTCTACTCAAATAAGAGCAGGTTTAGCTGTATTAGTGATTCTGATCGTACACCCATCTAGCGAGGAATATAAGCACGTAATAAGCCCAGAAACATTTTAAGCATGATTGATTTGGTGATCAGTGGCTTTTCGGCTTAGGCATAACGTTGGATGAGCATATTTCCATATTTTTGTACACGACACTCAATGGTCAATGTTCAATATGTCCTTCTTTTCAGAGATGCAGTTGGCATTCGCTTCTTTAATGATGATAATGCGCGATTACTTCCAACAACATAGGTGGCAGAGCTTTACAATAAGATTACATTCGGAAATTAGATCGGCCTGACAGTTTTTCCTATTTGAAATCCTATCAAGAATGAGACATTAAATAAAGCAACATCACGCAGCATGTCGAGATATACCAAGGACAATCCACTTGTATTCAACAGATCTGGTCAAGTTATGAAAATTCATACCACTACAAGTCATTACCAAACATTCAGAGCATGTATCATTTCATTAAGCAGATGTGATCATACACCACTTTAAGGTCTACTTTTATACACCTATAATGTCAGGCGGGCTTTTATAAATCGCAACTTATTTAGTGTGATTTTATTTCTGTACTATGATGTCAGTTTGCTGTAATTATGGTTTCCCTTCTATTGTTTCATGTATGATTACTATAGCACTACTTTCTATATGTGTTGTAAGAACTACGTTCTATGTCACTTGGGAGTGACACAAACTGCAAAATTTCCTTTTGCCTTTAAATTTTGAACGCCGGTGTTAAACACCGTGAGCAATAGGCCAACTCAGTTTTCAGTAAAGTTACGTAAAAATAAAAATAGAGGGAGGTTGTCGAAAATAGTGGTTTTCAATCTATATTGATGAATGTTTTTCCAATGGTACTAAAAGTTTGGACTTAATACTAGTAGGGTGCACTATGTTAAATGAAATATAAAGTTCTACGGTTTAACAGACTTTTAGAATGGCACATGAAGTTATGCAAGAATAAAACTGGAACATGCACAAATGTGTATGTGAGGGAAGTCAGAACATCTTTAATCCGCTTCCCTACTTTGGTTTATTGTTGGTATAGTAAGGACCCAAGGGAACAATCTACTGAAGTAGCAACAGTGTTTTTCTATTTAAAATACGGAGCGGTACCAATCTGAAGTCCAAATAGCTCGTGGTTTTTATTGAAAAGCTATTTTATATTGAAAATCACAAATTTCGAGCAACTTTTCTCTCTTTCTAATCTTTTGTATTTTCTCTCATAACAACTTACGGGCCCTGACTTTTCGCAAAAACTATATTACATATATATTAAAACTACATTAACCACATAGCAAACTACATATATATCTATATATACATACATATAGATAGATAGATAGATAGATAGATAGATAGATAGATAGATAGATAGATAGATAGATAGATAGATAGATAGATAGATAGATAGATAGATAGGTAGGTAGGTAGGTAGGTAGGTAGGTAGGTAGGTATGTAGGTAGGTAGTTAGATAGATAGATATAAATATACATTACCTCCCGAAAGTTTTCGAACATCCCGGACTTTTGTAAGCATTTACTGTGATCCTATTATTTTGGCACTACAACTTTACGTCAGGTGTACTCTGCCTAAAGCATAGCATTTGGTGACAGTTCAATTGAGGTTTGAGAGGTGCTGCAGACGATATGTCAAATTATAATTTCTAAAATTGAAAAAAATGACAATTGCATAGTATAAATTAAACTGTGGAAATTGAGCCAAGATATTAGTTTTGTTTAGAAAGGGTAGGCATAGCGCCTTATTGCAGTGACAAAAAATTTCAAGAGTAAGTATTTTTCTAAATTTTTGCACTTCTCTATAGCTTATATACAGGGTGGTTCAAAACAACAACGACAACTCTTAGGAAGTAATTCCTGACACCAAGATAAGACAAAAACTATAGACCAACTTGGGTGCACAAATGCTTCCTTTCAGAGTTAGACGTTGCCGAAATCATGGAAAAATTAACTCTAAGGGCCGATAACTTCAAAGCTAGTTGGGTCAAGACTTCGTTTAGGAACTAATTTGTGCAGTATAAAAATACATGTTTCAGAATCCTAAGGTACTCACGGAACAATTTTTATAGAGGGAATTTTACTGTCGGCTTATAATTTGAAGTACTCACCTACTACCCCTATAAAAGTTGTCACGAAAGTACCGCGGGATTCTGAAACACGGATTTTTGGATAGCGCAGATAGTAGTTCCTAAGTGTAGTCTTGACTCCACTACGGTAGGTCCCACGGTTTTGGAGCTATGTATGTTTAAAGTTCATTTTTGCATGTTTTCGGTAGCCTGTAACTCCGAAAAGAAGCATTTGTGCACCCAGGTATGTGTATACTTTTGTCTATTATTGGTGTCAGGAATCACCTCCCGAACGTTGTCGTTGTTGTTTTGAAACATCCTGTATATGCTGACATTAAAGATGTGAAAAATGGCATTCTTCGAAAAAAGAAAGTTTACGTTGCTCAATACACCCTTCTCGTTCAGTTGTCCCTCAGTGCAAGCTTATATGTAATGGTTCTTGTTACTATTTCAATGAGCAACAATTTAGAATACTAGATGCCATCGTTAAACTTTTTCGCAATATGGTATTTTTGGCGTTTTAATCGTTAAAGTATCTACATACCATAAAGAACTGCAAAATTTGGAAACCTACTTTAACTTTGAAATTTTTGTTACTACGTCGAACCTGTATATTTTCACTTTCCAAACAAAACTAATACCTTGCCTCACCTTCCACACTTTTTGGTTATACTTTCAATTTTAAGAATTATTATTTGACATATCATCTGCAGTATCTCTTAGATCTCGATCCAATTGTCGTTAAATTTGATGCTACAGGCAGGAATACCTCTTATGCAGGAAAGTAAAGTTCTCTTGCCAAAATATTAGGATCACAACAGATGTGAACAAAAATCGAGGGTGTTCGAAAACTTTTGAGCGGTAGGGTATATATACGAGGAGTTTTTCCTAAGTAACTTCTGTCATTTTCTTCTCGCGAACTGAGGTAGAACGGAAAACTTATATTCATTGGAAATATGTGGCAAATAAGTTTCAATGATGCCAAAAGATTGAGTATGGATGCAGGAAACTCTTGTATGAACGAAGGAAAACAAAAGACAATGGGTAGCAATATTTCAATATGGCACGAACAACAATAAAGCACAAGAATAAATAGATGTTATTACACTAGCATGGCAGGAATATCAACTAGAAGAACAAACTGCTCCATGTCCCTCAACGTAGTTATCCAGGTTATCAACTGTTTGTTACTTGCAATAAGGAAGGTGATAAATATCAGTCACTACAAGTAACTCGAAACTAAGTGCTATCTATCGCCGAAAAGCTGTTAAAATTCCTTGTTCTCTAGCATAACGTTTCCCAGATATTGTCTTCTTACAGTATTGTTAAAGTTGAGATTCATATCTATTTCTCTCTGACGATACTGACGTTGTTCCACATAGCATACTTTGCTAAAATGCCTCAAGATTGACATAACATGTTTCATAGTGTATCAATTTCTGTACTTCCATTAAGATGTAATTGTCCCCTTGTTTGTCTGTTTTTGGTTTCCAAGTACGTCATTCATGCTTTATAATTTCATATAAATTTAAAACAGTATTACTTTGCCTAAGAAATATTTTGTATATGGCAATGCTAATTGTAGTGGTGAACTAGACTCTAAAATGTGTAACATAATCAATAGAATAAAAATAAAGAATCAATTAATTTACAATTTATTTTTACATGTAGTAACTAATTATATGAGAAATGCAAGGGAATTTCCTGACGAATTAAAAATATACATGGCTTAAAATATATTACCATGTCTTTCAATACAATTGGTAATTCACACGAGTTGGTAAATCAAGGAAAACGTAGCT
Source organism: Thermobia domestica (assembly GCF_964235325.1). Lineage (NCBI taxonomy): Eukaryota > Metazoa > Arthropoda > Insecta > Zygentoma > Lepismatidae > Thermobia > Thermobia domestica. The sequence continues at coordinate 307,825,898 of NC_137455.1, forward strand.
ATTTTCCGGATTTAGAAGGTAAATTCTAATCTGTTATAACTAGAATTAGTCCTCTTTTGCTCTTCCCGGCGGGAGCTCAAGTGGTTCGAATTCCTCGTTAATCAGTAAATCCACGTCTCATATAGCCTCGCTGCTGAACGGGACGTTAAACTCAAAATCAAGTAAACTCCTCTTTTGCTCTGTCATGATATTTAGAAATTAAGGGACCTAACAGAAAGCACAAGTATTCCACTTTGTCTTGAAATACCCTATGTGGCTGTGTATATGAACATGTGCATGGCTGTTACATTGTGACAAAACTGAAATGCAAAAGGTATGTCACTTATAAAGGTTTGACACCCAAATTCGGTCATTTCTGAATGTAACATGAACGCTGCATTCAATATGACTACCATGGCAAGGGAAGAGGCAAACTACTGTCTCGATTTTCGTATGTTTGTCACTGTACTACTCGTTATCCTAGAGATCTATAATCTTTCTCAGTACCAATTCCATTATAAATAAAGTCATGATTTACCGTTGGTATTGAAACAGTAGTGAACCAAAGGAATCGAACCCGGCATCCCTTGATTACAAGGCGTCTCGTAATATTATTCATCCGTTGTTGTCAATTTTATACACCCTAATCAATTTACTTACAATTTGTTTCCGCTGCACTTGTAATAATCTCATATGTCCATACATCAAAGAGTGGTGCGGGAAGTGAAGGGAGGTGGTTACTTTCAGCATAGATTATACTATTGTTCCTGTATATGTCCGTGTGCTCTGCGTGTGTTCCTAGATATGTACGTTCTGGTTTTGTTTCTAATGCGTTAATGACACAATCACCATTGTGACTGTCTGGCAATATCATGTCTCCTATTTTCTATTACTACCTCCAACTAGATCCACATGTCCAAATAGCTTCTCATGTGGTCATCGGAATCAGCAGATATCTTCCCAGGAGCGGCCGTAGGTTTTCTCTCAGTTCTCCAACTGTCTAGCATATTCCCATTCCCTCAAATTCTTTTCATATTTCTTTAATTATAAGCCTCATTCGCCTAAAGGTAACACGGTGGAATGTTAATTTGTTAAAACCCTTCAGTGGAGTTCGCCGTGGCTACGGGCACATAATTTGAAGTATTCAAAAACTACCTCTATAAAAATTGTTGCAGAAGTACCTTTGGATTCTGAAACATGATTTTTGTGGAGGACAGATACCACACCATCCACCTTCCCTCCACTCCTCAAGAATCGTGTGACGTCACCGGTCCGTCTTCCAATTTGACTTACACACGGCGAGGGAGTTCGCCGTGACTTACAGTATGCAACAGCACGGAAGTACAGGAGGGTTTTTTAAAATATTTTTTCTTGTTGATATTTTGTTGTAGAGAAGAGTATGGACTGCTGCTATGATTCTATTATTTGTGGTTTACTGTTTTACACTTTGCAACACACAAAAATAACGCTTTGAGAACGTTAGCAAATTATTTGACATTAGCATAACACATTTTTATAAATTATTATTTTACAAGTTTTTATAAATTGTTCTCTTAACTATAAAACTACATAATAGTTTGTGTTGCTTCTCACAAGTTTGAAGGAAGGAATGTTCATTTGGGACACAAGCAAACTCATTATCTTGAAAACAATTTTTCCAACACTTAAAAGAAAATCGGATGGAACTGATAATCCTCAACAGCTGCTGTTTTCAAAGTACCCGTCGCCTTGTACTTGAACAAGCTCTGCTCGCAACTTAACCTTGTATTAAGTTTAAATGCTGCGTATCCACAAACATATAGCAGTGAAAACTGATCACTTTCCTGTACTTCAACAGCATCAATGTCTTTATATGAATCGTTTATAACCTTGTCTGTATCTTCCAGTTCTTCACAAAAGTCGTCGTTAATCAACTTCATGGAATCAAAATTCAGCTTTATCATACCATACCTTGCAGACTTTATTCCCATCACAGTCTTTCTATCGGCTTCTATTATTTGGATGACGTTAACATTATAATTTCCCCCGCTAAATTGTCTGTACATACAGGCTACAACGTTTTTCTAGCTTATCTGTCTGAAATTTCCCAGGTAAGACATATTTTGCTTTGAGCCACTGCTTTCAAAACTGACAAAGAAAACTTTATTATACTACAAAGACATTTTGTGCTCTGAATTAAAGTTTACCCAGTATCGTTGGCCAAAGAGCCTCACTTCAGATGTGTATTGTTTCATCCAATTACAGGCGCACGTGAGCAAATCTTCAAGGAATTTCAATCGATCGTCATCAACAGAGCAAAATGGATAAGCAAATTTGTTCATTCTACGAAGATTACAATCTCTACTTTTTGTGTTCACAATGGATTACCATTTCCAAATAATGTCAATGAACTCTGCTGTATCTTGAAAACCGAAAGTAGTCATTGCTGCCCTATTGCTTTCATCGAACACAGTTAATGCAAGTGATACCTGCTGCCTCTCTAGATTGGTAGGATACACCGTTAAACTATAAGTAGGATTAAACTATAAGTTTAATTAAAACCCTTTCCTCACAATATTACATTTTTTCATTCTTATAAACTGTTCTTAGATTATTAAGTTCAGCCCTCTTCAAAGATTCTACATTACAGGTTTCAGTGTTGGATGGAAACTCAGGAAACATGAGTCTTACTCTGGTTTACTCATTTTTTTTCTAATATTCTTTAGTATATGAACAGTGTAATACATATAGTAGATTGGGTGGTCAATATTTGGGGCAAACAAAATGAATTCATCGTCTGAATCTTCAGCTAATATTGAAACCATATTCTGATTGATTTTGTTATTGTCAGAAATACACTCTAAAATTACATTCTTCTAACATCATACAGTATAACTCGTTTAGTGATATCGGCCATTTGTGATCCTGAGATTGTTTTTACTGCATGTAAAGAGACTACATGTTTAAAGGAAGAGAATGTGGAAGATACCAAATAAGTTAAAACAGTTTTAGCTTCTGTACGATCATCATGATTCTGTGCAAAACCAGTTATTTTTCCAGACCTGTAGTCTATTCCCTCATTAAGACATATTTTGTCCAATTGTAAAATAACCCATCTTTCTAATTCCATTAAGTTTTTCCGAGACCCTATCCGATCTGATCCGTGCCCGCGTGACTTATGCTCCTCGACCGTCTCCAAGAAGAACCAGTGACGTCACACACCCCTCTACCAAGGTTTCCACCTTCAGTGGAGTTCGCCGTGCCGTAGCCAAACTCCCTATACAAAAATTGTTGTTTGTGTATATTAGGATTCTGAAATATGGACATTTGGATAAGGCTTATACTTGTTCCTAAGTGACTCCTTGACCTGACTACAGTGTAGATCCCATAGTAATGGAGCGATGGACCTTTAGATTTCATTTTTGCATGTATTAGGCAGCCTATAAATCCGAAAGGAAGCATTTGTACATCCAGGTTGGTCTATATCTTGGTGTCTACATATACGTATATACATGTGTGTGTGTGTGGTTGTCTGTGTGTATGTGTGTGTGCTGTCGACTTAGAACCAAAGCTATTAATGGGGTAATTTGGCTGAGGGAAATGCTGTCTCCCGATTGGCTGCTGTTGCGTCTTGGAGAAATAGCTTTATTTTACTCTTCTTTTTTGTTCCTGAATAAGATTGCCCAAAAAGGACTGACTTGATACCCATTGTCTCCATTGAGATTGTTCTTTTCACCTGTACTGGATATGGCTTCCTTTATTTTTCTCTTTTAAAATTGCTACAATTATACATTATGGTGGTATTCGTAAAATTTACACTATATCCCGCTGTAACAAGTTTCATGTAACTGTTGAGTTGTATGCATCTTTGTTCCATTATACATCCAGTTTGTCCTATGTATAATGTGTTACATTCACATATTAGATGAGTGCGCAAATGAAGTTTGTCTTTCACGTGCTTGAGTAACGATCTGATGTTGGCTTGATGTTTCTGAATAACTTATACTATTCTCTGGCAAATATTCTCCTGAGTTTGCTAGATGCACGGTTGATGAAAGAAAATACGGCGTTTAAAAGGTAATCCTCAGCCTTGAATTTTTCATAACTTTGTGTTGGGAAGTAACGACCTTGTTTATGGACATCTTTATATGTATAAGACCGTACCCGTTCTCTTGTCCAACCTACAGGAGAATGGCTACAGTCTTAGACATCTCAACATGGCCATGAAGATGAACATGTTGATATCTGTGAAACTGTACCAAGTTTGAAGATGCATTCAAACTCTTAGGTCACATGGGACACCATATAACACTATTTGATTGATCTAATTTTTCTAAAGAGTTACTTTCTTGGGATATTTAACTAACTTATGGGATGAGACTCAGAAATCCAAAAATAATACATACTCTAATACATATATAAATTATGTTTTTTATTTCATTAAATAAAACTAGTAACTATACTAAATGGGAAGTCAACACTATGTCATTATAAGTGGGTGGTATATGTAATAGTGTGTATGCCCTCAATAGGATCGGATATTTTTGTCCTAAGCTTATAAGTACTCCTATCAGCAACCAATATCTCTAATTGTGTAAAAAAATGCAGGGTATCTGAAGTTCAAATATCTTTCAAACTATTCCATGGGTTACAATGAGCCATTTCTATTTTCATATTATTTAGGATTGAAATATATATTGCAAAATTATTGCTTTAGTGTTTTAAAAAGATTAGTTTTCCCATTACATATAAATATTAAACTTCGAATGCAGTATTAAATGGAAAGGAGTGGTTATTTATGTGAATAGTAATGGTTTGATAGTGTACTATGAAATAGTTCTAACATGCGAAAGGAGGACAATTGCCTTCCTAACATCTATACCATCTCCCTTACGTAAAAACTCCTGGTGGTGGAAATATTGATATCTTAGTTTAGAACAAATTATTCTACAGACAAATTAAAGTGAATTCTTTATAGAAATCAAAGAGAGAACAACACTTTTCAGTCTTATTACTAAATAACTAATTTTGCTACCAACACTCATGTCAAATATTTAAAAAAAAATATTTAATAAAAGTGTGTCTCTTAATATTTCCAATTTCAAGAATTGTCTACATCTCACAAAAAATCTTCGAAACTTTTAATAAATCACAACATAAATTGCGTTACTTTGCTTGAAATCTTTCTATTTTTAAGCAGTTTGGTTTACCAAAACTATTTTATATATTTACCTTGCTCGTTCCATCTTGGGAACAAAACTGTTTGATCAATCCATCAAATTTGATCAGAATGTAGATTTCGAATTCGCTTTCAGAATTGATATTCGAACTGGGGAAGAACATTTCACACTCTAACGTTGATGTCTATATTAAAAAATCTTGAAAGAATTTTCTGCATTCCATTAACTGTTGCAAGAATACATTATATATTTTTCACGGTTCTCTAATAAAAGCAGAGCAAAATCAATAACAGATTGCGAGAAGCGGCTTTCTGAAACAGGCTCAGCGTTAAGAATAGGGACGATGATCTTTTTAACTACCTGTTGAGACCGCGACAGAAATCAACAACTTCCAGTTATAACTTTAATCGCCATGGAATAAACGAGTAATATGTCGTGAAACGCTGTTTTCTATAATGATTTCAGTCCCGAAAATAATTTTCACTCTTATTTCTCTACTGAAACTCGAAGTATCAAAAATAATCACTCACGTTTTTAACTTTGTTCAATATATACTGAAAACTGTAATAGATAGCGTGAAAAGGTTTCCTTCAATTAATTAGATATCCCAAGAACATATTCCAGCGCCTCTGCTCTCTTTATTAAAACTGAAGTTGAAAAAATCAACCACTTCTAGTTTTATCGTCCATCTTCAAAAAAGCCTAACAGATAGCGAAAATTCCTTTTTTGTAATTTATTAGGAAATTGCATAAATCGACGACCTCTTCCGAGTTCAATAATAAATCAAAATATTACAACATATAAACCAAACTTTTTAAGGTGGTGTAAATAGATTGGTGGCACTTGGTTTTTTTTTCCCTACTCCACAAGCACAAACTTCCAATTCCTGTTCCAGTTCCGGTTACTGTTCCAATTCCGGTTCCTGTTCCTGTTCCGACTCATGTTCCAGCATCAGTTACGGTTCCGGAGAAGACTAAACAACGAGTAGGCATTTATGGCAGTAGTAAGCCCCCACTATGGTGAACCGAGTTAGGAAAAAAATTTGTGACGTCATAGCTTAAAGGTCAATGCCTTTGGCTCTGGGTCAATGACCTAGGGGTACCTAGTACCATCCCCTGTAACTTTTGGCAGGGGTACATAGGACTATCCTGCTTAAATTTTGGAAATTGTTAAATCCAAAAACTGGGTATGATAGCCTAGGACCATAGTATGCACCGCTATTAGTATTGGGGGTCAATCTCGTTCCCTTTCATGGTAAAAAATAGCTAAAAATTCAAATGTCCGGGTTTTTGACATAATTTATCCCCTTTGATGAGGTGTTATTACCTTATATAGTTATATGGACGTATTCAGGGATCCATTCCCTTTCATAAGACATACACCGTTTATATTATTGGGAGGGTACCTTGGCCCACCCCCTAAATTTTGGAAATTACCCAATTTAAACATTTAGTATTATAGTACATGACCCTAATATGTATCATGATTAATTTGGGGGATCCACCTCGTTCCCTCTTAGGGGTACAAAAAAGCCAAAATATAAACATAAGCAATATGTTGTAATACGTGTTGGTTTATGGCCCACTTTATCCCCATTGATGGGGTCCTATTACCTTATATAGTTATATAGTCATACATAAGGGATTAATTTCCTATCATAAGACATGGATACATTGATATACCCTTTAAAAATTTCAGAGGGGTACCTTGGCTTATCCAATCAATTTTTGAAATTTTTTAATATAAGCGTTTGGTATCATAGCACATGACTTCATTATGTACCACTATAAATTTGGATGGTCCACCTCGTTCCCTTTTATGGGTAAAGAACGACCAAATATCAAATTTCGGAGGCTATTGACCCCCTTTGATCATTTTGCACGTTATATGGGTAAGTACAGATGTTTATTACCTTTATATGTTTATGTTCCCTTTAAAATTTGGAAATTATCAAATAACAAAATACGATAAACGTTTTCTACGACCCATTGTAAATGTTGGTGTCCCTCTTATGGACAAATATTAAAATTTTAAAGGTTATTCACCTATTTTATCTTTTTTGATGCGGCTTTTTTATTGAATGAGTACAGGATTTATTACATTTTTCATAAGATACAGGTGTATTTGTGTACCAATCTTAAATTTTGGGAGGGGTACATTTCTTATTGTAAAATTAATAAGTGGTAATTGTTTTTAGAATTTGGTGATATCTTATTCTTTGGGTAAATCATTGTCAAATATGAGTATGGTCGCGTGATCTGTTATTAACCTATGATGGGATTAGCAGTCCACAACATTGGTACATTTAAACTTTGTAGGATAATTTGAGAATTGTAAAAATGAAATTACGTCATTTGTTTTGATTATTCCCTCCAAATATAAACATAAGCAACACGATGTACCATGTGATTGACCTTGATTAGGTCGTGTAAAAGGGATTCATTTCCTTTTCAAAATTCGTGGAGATTATCAAATAACACATTTCTAGATAACAGCAGTGTCTGCTAAGATAAATAATTGACCTAATTGAGACCAAACTACAACATGTAATTTTATTATTAATTGTAAGACAGATATATATAGAGAGGTACGTCGGACCATTCTTAAATTTGGAGTATGAGGCGTGAAAATCGAAACAATAATTTGAACCTTAGTTAAGCTCGCAGTCTAAGATCATTGGTGGTGGTTTATTTACCTTGAGTTTTCAGATATCTCATAGCTAACCTTATTGCATTTTATGACTCATAGACGAAAGGCAATACATGCTACAACACTTCGAAATTTAGTCACAAGGTGTTGTAATCTGACAATGGCAAAGTGATTGTTGATGCAATTTGATTGGCTGATCACTCTCTTTCATGCAGTCTGATTGGTTTTTCACTATCTTTCGTGCAATGTGATTGGCTGATGATTTTCAAATCTCTTTGCTGCATTCAGTTTTAAGATTTGTTTAACATTTAGAATCATGGTTTCACCTGTTTTGTTCAACATTTTGTACTCACTGATAAATATGATCAAAACCGTTTCTTTATTAACCGAGTAGTTAAAAATCGGATAATATTTGACGGTTAACCGTGAAACATGAAATTATTTAGTTGAAATTTTTGGTTTGAAAATTTTTTCGTTTGAAACATTTCGTTTGAATTTTTTTGTTGAAATTTTTGATTGAACCTTTTGTTTCAGAATTTTGTTTGAAAATTTTTGTTTGACAATTTTTTTTTCAAAATTTTTTTTAAATTCTTGTTTGAAAATTTTTCGTTCGAAACTTTTGTTTGTAAATCTTTTTTATTTTTTTTGAAAATTTTTTGTTTAGAAATTTTTTTCGTTTCAAAATTTCTGTTCGAAGTTCTTTTCGTTTTAAAATTTTGGATTGAGAATATTTTGTTTCAATTTTTTTACTTTCAAAAGTTTGTTTGAAATTTTTTGTTTGAATTTTTTTTTATTTTTTTTAAATTTATTTGTTAAAGTTTTTCTTTCAAATTATTTAAGTTTGTGCACTCATTAGCAAATAACCATTCCGTAACTGCTTAGAACAAACACATCTGGCAACAATGTTTATTATGATGCAATAGTACACGTCAGAACATGGAGTTGTACTTGATAAACACAAATCACTGTTTTGGATCATTTTGGTACACTGCACATACATCCATATTAGATATAGGATCTGGATATTGTCGATAAAATTTATTTTGAACTTCTTGCAGTACTTTGTCTTTAGCGTATAATTTTAATGGAACGTCATCAGTTTTGCATCATCGCTCGAGATAGTATTCATGATAATATCATCATGGATACTTGTCTGCAGTTTCTAAGCTTACGTGATGTGATGTGATGTAATCATTTACCGATTTACATCAAAATATACCTTATAGAATGCTAGCTAGCCAAATGATCCCTACAAAGTTTGGATTAAGAATGGTAGTGATAAGGATATTATTTTACCAGCAAGATATTTAACCATGGAAGCAGCTAAACAAGAGGAACTATTACGCTTCTTAAACACTGGATCTGTATCTTTATGCTATAAAAGACTAGTTGCACTGAGTCATCAATTTGAATTTAGTACACAGCCGGATCTGTGAATTTGGTTTCGTCGACCATAGTCAAATCATTAGCCTCAAATCATGAAGTGGTGCTGCGTACAGTCCTCGAAGAGAAGATGGTGCTGTTACGTAAAACGAGTACATTGCATGTACCTCGCAACATGGTGTATCTATCGCAAACGAAACTGGAACAAATTCATCAATGTATTCCAGTGTGTTAAACATGCAGTCGAAGTGTGCAACAAAACAAGTATATTCCTGAAAAAGTACTATTTTGAGAAATGTGTTATGCATCTTGTACAACATGTATTTAGATGTTGTGATGGTTCTCAACATCGTTCGTGGATGCATACCTGTATTGATAAACCGTTTATTTGTGATCAAATGGACATTGAGTTAACATCTATTTATATTGCAATAGACTTTAAAAGACTTCATTGGAATTAAAAATATACCCTAAAGACAAACTAGTGCAAGAGGTTCAAAATACATTGTATCGACAATGTCCAGATCCTATAACTGATATGGATGTATGTGCAGTGTAATAAAATGATCCATTTCAATGATTTGTATTTTTCATTTCAAGTACAAACCTACGTTCTGACGTGTACTATTGCATCATGACAAACATTATTGCCAAATGTGTTTGTTCTAAGCAGTTACGAAACAGTTCTTTACTAATGAGTGCACAAACTTAAACAAATGGAAACAAAAAACTTTAACAAAAAATTTCGAACAAAATTCAAAAAATTCAAACAAAAAGTTTCAAACAAAAATTTTGCAACTAAAAAATATGAAACAAAATATTTTCAATCAAAAATTTTGAAACGAAAAAATTTTCAACAAAAATTTTACAAAAAAATTAAAACAAAAATTTCAAACGAAAATTTTTCAAAAAAAATTTCAAACGAAAAAATCTTCAAACCAAAAATTTCAGCTAAAATAATTTCACGTTTCATGATTAACCGTCAAATATTATCCGGTTTTTAACTACTCGATTAGTAAGGAAACGGTTTTGATCATATTTATCAGTGAGTACAAAATGTTGAACAAAAGTGTTCAAACCAAGAATTTTAAATGTTAAACAAAATTTAAAACTGAATGCAGCAAAAACTTGAAAATCATCAGCCAATCACATTGCACGAAAGATAGCGACCAACCAATCAGATTGCATGAAAGATAGTGATCAACCAATCAAATTGCATCAACAATAGCTTTGCCAGTGTCAGATTACACCACCTTGTGACTAAATTTCAAAGTGTCGTAGCATGTATTGCCTTTCGTCTACGAGTCATAAAATGCAATAAGGTTAGCTATGAGATATCTGAAAACTCAACGTATAATCAACCACCACCAATGATCTTAGACTACGAGCTTAACTGAGGTTCAAATTAATGTTTCAATTTTCACGCCTCATACTCCAAATTTAAAGAATTATTAATTAATTATATGTTGTAGTTTGGTCTCAATTAGGTCAACTGTTTATCTTAGCAGAACCAATTGTTGTTTAGAAATGTGTTACTTATAACGACTTATCAAAAGATAGTCGTAAACCTGGTTCGTTTGCTGGGATAAAAATCCGAAGTGGTAGTAATTCTTTGGCATAAAAATATTAGTTTCGATATTTAAATACCATTAATCTCACCTTTTTAATAAAACTGACAACGTCTATAAACGATGTTAAACTGGTTTATTATTTGATATAACTTATAATATCCTTTTCTTAAAACTGTTAAGTACACAAACTCACTGACTAGGTAACCATAAAACATGTCCATATCATCAACTATCCCATAATAATCACTTACATATATTAAAAACATTCTTCTTTTGTTAATATGAAATGAACATTCTACTAAGTATAGTGCATATGTATGAGTACTTTCTGCCCAAGGTACAGGTAAATATTTCACAAACCAAAGTATTTTGTTGTATAAAAATGTCGCTCGACAAAGAGACTGAATATAAAAGTCATGAGTAGGCTTGGCTTTATCTTCAAGAACCACTGGTCCGTTTACATTAGTGTTCTTATATTATATATGTTCATCATATTTTGATCGCACCTTGTATATCTATTCATTATATTTCACATATACATATATATATAAATACATTCATAACAATTCTTTCATTTCATCAATATTTATCTTTAATTACATTAATTATATTTATTTTATTATTATCCACTATATTATTAATATATTTCCTTATTAAAATATCGTCGCTTATTTACTTAATCGTCGTCGGGTGCGATTTCGAAAAATGTAAAGGACAAACGTGGGTTACAAATAATATTAATCTTTACGGGCGCATTAAATAACAAATAAGTCGGATGTTGCATTTAAAGGTATACATAGTAGCACTAAGATGTTATAATAAAGAAGAATTTCTTTCAAGGTAGTCGTTAGATAATTGATTTTATAGAATAGAGCTTCCTTTTAACATAATCTTTGACAATTAAGTTTTCAACACAAATCAATCTAATATAAATAATCTTTGCTTTTAATTAATTATAAATCGAATTATAATTCCTCATATTAACAAGAAAGAATAAAAATCATTTGAAAATTAATTTTCCAGTCTACCTAATACTCTATTTAAGCATTTCAAGTATTTTTAAGAATCGTTTTCATTATTGATATTAACACATAAACTTAAAATGAAAATTTACAAGAATCTACAACTAACATGAATTTAACCTAATTTCAGTAACGGTAATCAGGTTACATTCGAACTTGCATACGGTTCTAATAAAGTACACTGTACTGCGCTATCATGATTAGGTTCTACATTGTGTTGTACATGTCTTTCATCGTGATTCTGACTTTGGTATGAAGTCCCATCTCTTGATCTCCAATTACGTCTATCCACGTAGTTCGCTACATTTCTGGAATTTCGCTCAGTACTTCGATTATTTTTATATCTACTGCTGTTGAGTGATCTGACATCATAATTACCATGATTAGTTAGGTTAAGCGGATTCCCTACATAACCTTGTCTATTTTGCTCATTTGGATTGCTAGAGTATACTCGGCTTAGGTTAGGTCCTGTATTATTCACACTCCGAATATTTAAATTCCGAACAGGCACCAAATGATCTGAATTATTCTTATTTTTACCCATTCCTGATTGTGGGTTCATGGCATGGTATTGAGTTTCGTAGCATTGGACAAGCATCAATAAATGGCTGAAACTCATACACTGTGTGGAAAATAAGATCTGTTGCAGTTTAAATGGAAGCAAATTTCGAATCGATGCTATTATTCTCGATTCCGATTGCAAAGGATTAACGACCTTTAAGTCGTTGTAGACATTTACAACAAACTCTACAAGAGATTTGTGCAATCGAGGATTGAAGTGTTGATTTCTAAGGGTGGCATCTCTATTTGCCAGCAAAAAGTCATTTTCATAATTTGCGATCAATGCCGCTTTGAATTCCTCATAGGTACTTATGTGATCACGTATTGTTTTAAACCATAAGGAACAAGGTGGGAGTAATACATGGGGTATTAATTTCATATATTGTGATCGATCGATAGACATTATATTGCATTCGTCTTGGAATTTCTCTAAGAAAGAAGTAGCATTCTCATTACACTTACCACTGAATTTGCTCATAGCTCTGATTTCACTCATCTTAACACTTAATTTTACCTTCTTTTTCTCATTCCTTGTTCTTGTTGAGTGATTGTTCCTATCCGTGACGTGCTGTGTCATGACACCATCTATGTTTCGCTCATCAGTGCTCTTCGGACAACTTTCTTCTAGTATAATATCCTCATCAGATCCGGGCGAAGGCGAGTTCATCTCTGGTGAGTGGGGCAACTCAAAGCGATCACTACCCAAGTTATTACGGAAAATGTTGTCTTTAGCCTGTAACGTTCTAATCTCTTCCTGAATAGTAGCTAACAACTGTGTATTTACACGTATGTTATTAGAGTTGTTGCTGACCTGGATCTTTTGCTGTTTAATGGAAGATTCTATTACTTCTAAATCTTTTTTTACAGCACTAATTTCTTGGTTTTGTTGATTGTGCTTTTCTTGACAATCATCGGATATCCTTTTTAACTTTTCCTCGAACTGTGAGGAAATGTCGTTCACCACCTGGACAATTGTCTGTTTCGTTTCGTCTGATTTCTGTTCTATCCGTCTACTTAATTCTTCATATTGCTTGTTAGCTTCATCAAACTTCAGTTCTATCTTATGTCCCATGGTCTTGTTAGATTCGTTGAATTTCTGTTCCATGGTCTGCTTTAATTCTTCATTTTGTTTGTTAGCTTCGTTGAACTTCTGTTCCATGGCCTGCTTTAATTCTTCATTTTGCTTGTTAGCTTCGTTGAACTTCTGTTCCATGGTCTGCTTTAATTCTTCATTTTGTTTGTTAGCTTCGTTAGACCTCTGCTCTATGGTCTGCTTTATCTCGGTAGACATCTGCATTATTTGTCGCTGTAAAGCTAACAAGATATCTTCCGATGCCAATCCTGGTGTTACACTAGTCTCATCGCTGTCACTAGTATTTGATTCCTGCTGCGTTGTTCCGTTGTCCATTTTTCTTATGATTACTTTACCACTTCGCAATATAGTTAAGTTCGTATTCATTAACTGTAATATGAAAGTAAATTCAGCCTTACTCTTCTTCGGGAATTGAATTTACAAAGTCCCGGGTGAGGTAAACCAAATTTTTATAACGACTTATCAAAAGATAGTCGTAAACCTGGTTCGTTTGCTGGGATAAAAATCCGAAGTGGTAGTAATTCTTTGGCATAAAAATATTAGTTTCGATATTTAAATACCATTAATCTCACCTTTTTAATAAAACTGACAACGTCTATAAACGATGTTAAACTGGTTTATTATTTGATATAACTTATAATATCCTTTTCTTAAAACTGTTAAGTACACAAACTCACTGACTAGGTAACCATAAAACATGTCCATATCATCAACTATCCCATAATAATCACTTACATATATTAAAAACATTCTTCTTTTGTTAATATGAAATGAACATTCTACTAAGTATAGTGCATATGTATGAGTACTTTCTGCCCAAGGTACAGGTAAATATTACACAAACCAAAGTATTTTGTTGTATATTTGATAACTTCCACGAATTTTGAAAAGGAAATGAATCCAATTACACGACCTCATCACGGTCAATCACATGGTACAGCGTGTTGCTTACGTTTATATTTGGAGGGAATAATCAAAACAAATGACGTAATTTCATTTTGACAATTCTCAAATTATCCTACAAAGTTTAAATGTACCAATATTGTGGACTGCTAATCCCATCATAGGTCAATAACAGATCACGTGACCATACTCATATTTGACAATGATTTACCCAAGGAATGAGATATCAGCAAATTCTAAAAACAATTACCACTTATTAATTTTACAATAAGAAATGTACCCCTTCCAAAATTTAAAATTGGTACACAAATACACCTGTGTCTTTTGTAAAAAGTAATAAATCCTGTACTCATTCAATAATAAAGCCGTATCAGAAAATGATAAAGTAGGTGAATAACCTTTAAAATTTTAATATTTGGCCATAAGAGGGACACCAACATTTACAATGGATCCTAGAAAACGTTTATCGAATTTTGTTATTTGATAATTTCCAAATTTCAAAGGGAACATACACATATAAAGGTAATAAACATCTGTACTTACCCATATAACGTGCAAAATGATCAAAGGGGGTCAATAGCCTCCGAAATTTGATATTTGGTAGTTCTTTACCCATAAAAGGGAACGAGGTGGACCATCCGAATTTATAGTGGTACATATCGAAGTCATGTACTATGATACCAAATGCTTATATTAAAAATTTTAAAAAAATTGTGGATAAGCCAATTTACCCCTCCCAAATTTTTAAAGCAGTGTATCAATGTACGTATGTCTTATGATAGGAAATTAATCCCCTATACAAGACTATATAACTATATAAGGTAATAGGACCTTATCAACGTAAATAAATTGGGCCATAAACCAAACAAGTGGTACAACATATTCCTTATGTTTATATTTTGGCAATTTTTTACCCATGAAAGGGAACTAGGTGGACCACCCAAATTTATCCTGATACATGTTGAGGCCCTGTACTATGATACCGAATGCTTAAATTGGAAAATTTCCAAATTTGAAGGGGTGGGTCAATCTACCACTCCCAATAATATAAAGGGGTGCATCAATGTACCTATGTTTTATGATAGGGAATGGACCCCTATACATGACCATATAACAATATAAGGTAATAGGATCTCATCAAAGGGGGATAAATTGGACCAAAACCAAACACAAGGTACAACGTATTGCTTACGTTTGTATTTTGGCAATTTTTTACCCATGAAAGGGAACGAGGTGAACCAGCTAAATTTAACATGATACATGTTGAGGTCCTGTACTGTGATACCGAATGTTAAATTGAAAAATTTCCAAAATTAAAGGGGTGGGCCAAGGTACCCCTCCCAATAATTTAAAGGAGTGCACCAATATACCGATGTCTTATGATAGAGAGTGAACACCTATACATGACCATATAACCATATAAGGTAATAGGACATCATCAATGGGCACAAATTGGGCCAAAAACCAAACACATGGTTGTACTAAAATTTGACAATTTTGTACCCCTAAAAGGGAACAAGCTGGACCACCCAAATTTATAGTGATCTATATTAAGATGCTATACTATAATACCAAATGTTTAATTGGGCAATTTCCAAAATTAAAGGGGTGGACCAAGGTACCCCTAATAAAATTTTTAAAGTGGTGCGCCAATGTACCTATGTCTTATGATAGGGAAGGGACACCTATACATGACCATATAACGATATAAGGTAATCGGACCTCATCAAAGGGGATAAATTGGGTCTGAAGCGAAACACGTAGTACAACGTATTTATTACTTTTATATCTTGGCAATTTTGTACCCCTAAAGGGAAGGAGGTGGACCCCCAAATTAATCATAATACATATTATAATACTATAATACATACATCCTAGAATACTAAATGTTTAAATTGGTCAATTTCCAATGTTTAGGGGTGGGCCAATGTATTCCTCCCAATAATTAAAAGAGGTGTATCAATATACCCATGTCTTATGAAAGTGAATGTACCCCTGTATACGTCCATATAACTATATAAGGTAATAACACGTAATCAAAGGAATAAAATAGATCAAAAAACCCCGAAATTTGAAATTTTTGGCAATTTTTTACCATAAAAGGGAACGAGGTGGACCCCCAATACTAATTGAGGTACATACTATGGTCCTAGGCTACCATATCCAAATTTTATATTTGGCAATTTCCAAAATTTATCGGGGGTGGTCCTACGTACCCTGCTTAAATTTAGGGGGTGGGCCATGGTGCCCCTGCTTAAATTAGAGGGGGTTGGTCCTAATTACCCTTTGGTAATTGACCCAGGGACAAGAGCATTGACCTTTAACCTATGACGTCACAAAAATTTTTGCTGACTCGGTTCGCAAAGTGGGGCTTACTACTACGGCTATGCCCTATTGCAGAGATTGCACAAGAAAGGCTACAAGCTTGAACACCACCGAAACACGGTTGCGCAGAAATATTGTAGTTCCAATTAAGCAAAACAGCAACACTATGAACATGGCAGAACGACCATGACACTACCGGTAGTGTTGTTTCAACCTTTCTAACATCAAGAGTGTACTCATTCTCTTTTAGGGCACTTTTTTATGTAGAAAAGGCTATCGTAACAGTTGAGCAGAGATTTAAAAAAACGCCATTTCACAATATAGCAAAAGTCTGGTTATTCACACACACGCACACACACACGCATACATGGTGGCTCATGCGCAGTACTAATATAGTACAAATTGCACTAATGCGCAGAAAACTTGTAGTTTCAACTCCGGTTTCAATAACATATCCGGTTCCGATATAACACAGCAGCAGACTACTCAACCTCTATTTAACAGCAGAGATTAAATATAGCAGATATTCTAACCCTAGGTAACATAGTAGGGGTGTATTTTCTCTCTCTTACGACAGTAAAAATTTAGAGGTAAAAGTCGTATTTGGCAACGAGTGCCAGATTTGGGATCCTCAAATTCCTGCTCGGCGTATATGACATCGATATTAATTTGGTAGCGTCGAATTCGAAATTTCAAAGAATCGTGACCGGAAGTGCGGCTTATGACCTAGTAGCGATTCTGCGGTATCCGATTCGTGATCTGCACAAAGAGTTAAATAATAAGAAATCATTTTTCGAAATTGTGAAAATTTTGGGATCAAAGTCCTATTTGGCAACACGTGACAGATTAGGGGCCCTCAAATTCGTGCTTGGGATATGACACCGATATTAATTTGCTTGTGTCGAATTAGAAATCTCAAAAAAAGTTGACTGGATGTGCAGTTTATGCCTTAAGATAAGCTCGTAGCAACTCGACGGGTTCAGATTCGTGATCAGCGCACAGAGTTACAAAGGAAGAAATTATTTTCGAAATTGTCAAAATTTATGGATTAAAGTCCTGTTTGACAAGGAGAGACAAATTTGGGACCCTCAAATACAAGCTCGGTGTATGAGACATCGATATCAATTTGGTGAGATCGAATTCGATATCTCAAAAATCATGACCAGAAGTGCGGTACATGGTTCAAGATAATCTCTTAGCAATTCGGTGGTATCTTAAAATTTAGGCAACAATAGCCCACCCTAGTCTTAGAACAATGAATGGTAAGCAGCTTGTCACGACAGCGTCAAATTTGTAAACAGTGTGTTTCTAGCTCTTAGGTACTCGATACATTTATGATTATTTGAAATTTTGGCAACAGTGCCCATCTCGAGTCATAAAACAATGAATGTTATGCGGCTTCTCATGACAATGTCAAATTTGAAAACCATGTGCCTTTAGCTCTTACATTTCTCAAGATATTTATGATTATTTGAAATTTTGGAAGCTTGGTTCTACACAACCATGCTCCTAAGACAATAAGGCTCTCTCAGAATATATGCTGCTTGTCGCGACAATGTGACATTTGTTAATGTCGAAATATTCACGATTATTCCAAGACAAACCAACACTAATAGTATATATATTGAAAATAAGTTCTCTAATGGGATAATTTGTTATTATTTTTACCATATCTTGTTTCGTTTTGAAGTACTGCACATGTGCCGGAGAGGTCATCGCGAGAGTCCAAAAGAAGATCTCGACCATCGCATCTCGCTCAGAGACGGGCCGACAATCCGGCCCAGTTTCCTTCCCCCTGGAGTAAGCCCTCCTCTGGGTGCTTGGGACGAAGACCTATTTGGTTCCATAATCTAAGATTGATTTCCTTTCTAAAATGCTGAGAAGAAATTGTCTTATGGTGGGACCCAGGGTAACCCCTTTATTTAGACATAAACTGTAGGGTGGTGGCACGCCCGCACAACAGTTAGGGTCTCTGTTCCAATTCCGATTCATTTTCCAGCACCAGTTCTGCTTCAATCCCAATTCGGATTCCGACTTCTGTGCAGATTAAGCAAAAAGGCTATAAACATTATTCTCAATATAGCGTGAGAACACGAAACATTAAGAATAATACGCTGTTACAAATAGCGCTTGTTGGTGTTCTGTAGTAGGAAAAGACCCAAGTATAGTAAAAGATCAAACATTAACGATAATAAACTTTTATAAAAAAAATCTTCTTGGTATTCTATAGTGGTATTCTATAATGGTGTATTCGACAAGTGAAACATCATTATCTTGATTAGAATAATAAATACCAGAACCTGTAAATAACGTAGAAAATGCTTGTATATATAGCTTATAATCAAAACCTGGTTGTAGTGGTAAAAAGATCTCATTAAAAGGATTTTAGTGAGAAGTACCATTGAAAGCAGTATTAATAACAAACATAATAATAATACGTTTAGGCACTATGCCAGAAAATAAATCTGGAAGTGTACTATCCATAATTCATGGTGGTAAAGTTTCTGTCTTCACCTGCACTTTCGAAATAGGATATTTTATACTAATTTTACAATTTTGTAATACTCTATTTTGTGCTATTTTAACAGCGGATAATTTTATCTTCAATATGTAGCATTGTATGAAGTAAATCAATATAGTCTTCCCCATGACCAGGGACTACAAATTCTATTGGAGCGTTATAAGATATTGAAGCCACAGGCTTATATGGAACTATTTTATTACTTATAATACTTGATTGAGTGAGTAAACCCGAACAAAATCTACTTCTGATTTCATACACTCACACTGCATGTTTCTTTACTATTAAATACTTTGGGCCCCGTATTTCGTAAATTTCTGCATATGGGCCCAAACGCCAAAATACGTGTCTCCTAATTTGGTCTCCACTAACACATATGCTGACACCAGCCAAATCGGTTGTGTACAATTAACGTCATTCTCTTCCTAGTTATAGCATGTGGGAGCACTTTGGGGCCCCGTATTTCGGAAATTTCTGCGTATGGGCCCAAACGCCAAAATACGTGTCTTCTAATTTGGTCTCCAGTAACACATATTCGGACCCCAGCCAAATCGCTTGTGTTACAAGGAACTTGATTCGCTTCCTAGTTATAGCATATAGGGGTATTTCGGTCCCCGTATTTCGGAAATGTCTGAATATGGGCCCAAACGCCATAATACGTGTCCCCTATTTTGGTCTCCCGTAACAGACATTTGGACCCTTGCCAAATCGGTTGTGTACAAGTAACGTCATTCGCTTCCTAGTTATACCATGTGAGACACTTTGGGGCCCCGTATTTCGGAAATTTCTGCGTATCGTTCCAAACGCCAAAATACGTTTCTCATATTTTGGTCTCCCGTAACACATATGCAGACACCAGCCAAATCGCTTGTGTACAAGTAACGTCATTCGCTTCCTATTTATAGCATGTGGGAGCACTTTGGGACCCTGTATTTCGAAAATTTCTGCGTATGGGCCCAAACGCCAAAATACGTGTCTTCTAATTTGGTCTCCAGTAACACATATCCGGACCCCAGCCAAATCGGTTGTTTACACTTGAGACCGTTTCTTCGTAATGATATGTCGGAGGATTAGTGAGGAAAACTTTAGCAATTCGGAAAATTTTATTACTGCAATTGCGTGTAAAACCAAGGCGTTTAAGTTTACTAATTCTTACATAATCACAGGCCTTAAATTTAGTTTTTATTTTTTATTACAGAAAACATTTTGCAATATATGTCTGTCAGTAAATGTTTTTGATTTTCCTTTTTAATAGAATCAATGAGATTCACTTTAATGGTGGAATGAATATTATTATTATATTTATTTAGTAGTTCCAGTAGAATACCAATTAATTTATAATTTCCTTGCAGTGTAAATTGTCGCCCCTTTTAAATTATATAATGTTCTATTGAATCTTTCAACAATACTAGCTTTAACATTACTGTACGTGGAATAATGTTTAATGTTATTTTGTTTCATTATCTGCAGAAACTTTTTGGGCTTTTGTTTACTTTTCTCAGAACTGTTGTAAATCGTTATGAAATTTCTTTCCGAGCTTTACTTTTACACAGGAATAGCCCACACATACTTCGAGAATGTATCTACAATAGATAATAAATATTTATTTTTTTAAATTTTCGCTAGAACTTTCAATTTACCACTATTCATTTCAACTAAATCAGCTTGTCAAAGATTATGAATTCCTTTCGTTATAACGGGAATTCGATGATAGTTTCGTCTTGCAGTTTTAAGTAATTTTGCAACTATTTGTTCTTGAACTGATTGTGACACCTTTACCAATACTATTACACTAATACATACAAAACCTAAAATATCATATTAACAATATACAAATCTCACATGTTAGGTCTTTGTTATGGTACCCCCAAGGAACAGTGTATATGTCACATTTTTTTTTCCTTTATCGTCATGGGGATCTAAGGCCACTTGTTACCTGATTTGTTGTTAAATTATGATATTCACCTTTAAATTTATATTGCGTGTTGTGAATAATTTCGCTTTCAAATAAACATGATTTATAATCTTCAAACGTAATTTGTTGTTTAACTACATTTTTCTTGATCTCTTTACATTTTCTTCAATTCTTTATTTTCAGCAATTTTAGTTACATAATTTTTAAATCGTAAACAAATAGTTTACTAATTGTATACCTTACATTTTGTCTTTCATTTTATCTAAAACTGTTTTAATTTCTGATGGAATATTATACGGGTTGGGTTGTGGATAATTCAAAGTATCAAAATAATCAATCATTTCCTTTATGTCCTCATAGACATCTTCAGTTTCAATAAAATAAATAAATGCATCAGTGTCCATAATAATAATAATAATAATAATAATAATAATAATAATAATAATAATAATAATAGGTATTTGGAAGGTCGTCGAACTAATGCGGATTTTTTATTTTCAATTTTAGACTTGGAATGATTCTTCCACTTTTGTCGATCTTCAGCTTCCTCTTTTAACTCCAAATATTTTCTCGTACCTTTCAAATCATCGGTCAGCTGTGTTCTTATTATTATTAGTCGCTTCCCTTCCATTTCCTTCTATGGTGGCGTGAAGAAGACAATTTCTTCTCAATACGTGTAGAATCCAATTGGCCTTTCTACGAAGAATGGTGACTAGAATTGACATCTTCTCTCCTATCGGCTTTAACACATCTTCGTTTGTTCCTCTCTGTGTCCATTTTATCTTCTCCATCTTATTCCAACACCATATTTCAAAGATTTCGAAATATTTCTTCTTCAACGTAATAATGTCCAAGTCTCTAGACCATACAGTCCCATGCTCCATATATAGAACTTGACCAACTTCTTCTTAAGTCTTTTAATTTGAGCCTGCTATTTAAGAGTGATCTTTTCTTGTTGAATGCTTCTTTAGCTATGACATATCTTGACACGATCTTTTTGGTGCAGTAAGCGTCTCTCCTCAAAATACTTCCTAGATACTTGAAATTATCGACCCCTTCAAGTTCTCTTTGTTCTGCTCTGATCCGTAAAAGCGTGTTTCCCCGGGATATTCTCAGTGTCCATATAAACAGTATTTATGTTATCCCCATAACGTTTTCTCATTACATTACAGAGAAATTTACTCATTGCTGATTTTGAAAGTTCAAGAAGTGTTGCGTCAACATAAATTGGTTTATTTAGTGTTACATATGTTTATACATATGAAATAAAGCTAGATTCTCCTACAATTTTACCCAATTTTTGAATTGTTATTGTCCAACCATTTTTTTACATTTTGTTCATTTTTCACGAGCTTAACATCAATTCGGTTCCGAACGTTTTCCATTGATGTTCCGAACGGTTACGAACATCAATTCCCATAAATAGCCTTACTAAACAACTTATAATAATCTTTTTCAAAATCAATTCTAGCATTACTCTTACGTACAGTGTTATCATCCATGTACGAAGATAACCACTTTGTCGAAAACATAATATTTTGTGTACTTTTACTAATATTAAACCTTGCGCTAAATAAAATTGTAACACTCTATAATGTAACTAATAATTCGTTTAGACTCCAGTGTTAAAACTAATTTTGAGTATTGGCAATTTTGTGGAATTTCGTATGTGGGACCACACGCAAAATCACTATGGCCTTCGTGTAAGCAGCTAGGATAATCTAAGTCCACTTCCAGAATGTATCCCCAGTCACTATCAGTGGGAGAATTTATAATTTTATTCCTCTTTTGCCAATGCTCAATGTTTACTTCCCACTGAAATTCACCATACGGTAAATAATCGATCATTGCTAAACCATATACGGTGTTCATGTCAATACATAGTATATACGATCTTTCTTTTTGAGGATCAAAATGATGTAAGTAAACATTGTTAACTTTTGCATACCTTAAAACAGATTGCGTAATGCCTCCAAGAATCGATTTCTCCATAAAAAATAATATTAGCATCAGTTAAGAGAGTTCAATTTTCGTCTTATATAAGATGGCTTGTCATGACAAACCTGGTGCAGTAAAGCAATTAACTGGATGAATACTATAAGCATTTAAACAAGTTTTCCGAAAATTTTTAATATTTCTGTGAGAAGTACATCATATTTTAAGTAGAGATCATGGTAGTACCCTAAAATTTGACAATTAAACGTATGCCAAATATTTTGTGTATATTGTTAGTCGTTCCTGGAAATTTTTGTTCCTTTTAATTTGCTATCAAATGCCTCTTTTGCGGGTAATTCACTTTCGTTAAAAGTATCCAAATCTGTTACGTATTCACATTGAAAAATCCCTTACGAAGAATTAAAGGAAACTTATGTTCTGAAAAATTTTGTCTTGTATATACGAATTTGGTTTTAATTTTAACACCAAATACTCGAGACTGTAAGGGAGAAATCTTACAAGTCAACAAAATATAGCTCAATGGCTCCACCATTAAAATTAAAGTACGTCGATAATGTGATGTACTTCTGTGCTTTGCGCAATAACATATATTCCCTGTGTGCAACCTAGTTCTTTCACAAATAAATGTGCACCGTATCCCGATAAATTATAGAGGAACACTTGAATAAAATTACTTTGTCGTTTAATTTGTTACAACTGTTACACACCGTGGCAATATGTTTTCCAGTTAAATGATTGTGATGTCTCACTTTTCTATTTTCACTCATATACTTACTATTGCAAACAGATCATTGAGTAGATTGATTATAATCCTGTAGTTAAGTATTTGTTAAAGGTAGTATTGGTATTTGTTCATCTAATACATCTATTATTTTTCTAATTCCTTATCTAAGGCAGACAGGAAATTGAATGACACAGTTTCACCACGATATATAACAAGTTCTAATTTTATATATTGACTTTCCCAACATAAAATATATCTAAAACAACATTGTATGGGTTCTTGAATTTGGGTTGTGTTCGATCCAATTGGTTTCTTTTAGGTTTGAGTAAACTTTTAAACTCGGCCACAACAACGACATCGGTTTGTAATAATAATTTTAGTTTTCTAAATTTTATTGTATGTCCTTGTTTTGGTATGTTATTTTTTTCGAGTGTGTTCTTTACATAGTTTCTCATGTAAATATAATTTCCATTTATTACAAAAATATAATAGACACCGTCTACAAATAAATATTTTATTATTACCTAGCTGATGTATAAGTAAACTATATAAACTTGTAATTAGACAATAATGAGAGTTTGAATGTTTATTTAAATTTAACAAATCAATATATTTACAATTTGAGTTAGTGCTACTACTAATATGTAATGGAAAAATGGTTTGCTTTTATAATCTATTCCATACACATTGATAGATATTTGCTTTTTTGGAAATTTAGAATTACACTTTTCTTCAAATTAATTTATTTTTAATAACGTAACGGGAAATTCAATTTTTTTTTCTATAAAATAGGTAACATTGTTTTAACATATTGTAAATTTTAGTTATACGTTGTGGATTTGTTTCAACCGGGTAAACAGCTGCTATTATACAATATGAAAACAACTGTTGCCTTTATTTTGTATATTAATTACCTCTCTCCAATTAAATCAACTGTGGTAGCCGTATATATAATGAAGTCGTCAAGGGATCGTACTTCCTAATTTTAATTTTTAATTTGTTTTCCTCTTCAGGATACAGGGACCTCCCCGATTTTTTACCTCTCTCTTCTCTTGCTTAACAATAAGTTGAGTAACTATATCTCCCAATAATTGATTTAAATCTGTAGTAAGTAAAATGCTTTCATTACCAATATTTACAAAGAATTTACATTTTCAGCTTCCAATCCAAGTTTAATGAATGATGTTTCTAAAGTAAAGTTGACTTTAAATGCTGAATTTTCTCCTTCTTGCAGTAATATTTGCAATACATTTATTTTTCTTATTATTTAAAGAACAAACAGCTTGATTTAATGTATTATCTTCCAGTATAAAATGTTTCAAATTATCAATAAGCGCATTTTGTTTTGGTATGATTTGATTATTAACCTTACATTTTTACGTAATTCGTTGCCATTTCTTAGTTTGAAAATGATTTTCATACAAGAAAAACAAAATTTTGACTATAAAGTCACTACTATTACTATTGAATAACAAAATGTTTATTTAATTCTTAACAACCTAATACAAATAAAATAAATATAATACGATGTGAAATTAATAAATATAATACGATGTGAATTTTCTTGTAATAATGTCAACACGCTGAGTTTTCCTAAAACCTGTAAAAAAGAAAATAACTAATACACTTCACACACATGAACATTTCTCTAGAAATTTAATGAACATTAACTGTAAAATATAAGTCAAATTAGATATCATATTCGTAATCAGCAAGGTCGTAAAGCCACATATACCCAGTTTCATGGAAATCTCTAAATTGTGACAGAATCATATTCCAAATCAGTATGGCCGAAAACCCATATATGCCGAGTTTCATGCAAATTGTTCAAAATTAACACAAAAGGGCGTATCCAACATAAACTATAAAAGTTAGGTCAAAATATGTATCATATTCGTAATCAGCATAGTCGAAAATCTTGAAAACACGTCCTCAATATGTCTCATCGTTTACAAGTTACTCGGTTTTAAATATTTGACGTTTGTCCTCGATGATCAGTACTTTTGCAACATGTAGTACTTGATGTCATATTGCTAAATCTGGGAACACGCCCTCAATACGTCGATCCGTTTACATGTTATTTAAGTTTAATTATTTGAGCAGTAAGACTAACCGTATTATGCAGAGTACTCATATGTTAGTTCTACTCTCTAGTATACAACTAATCAAGCGTCATAACGAATCTGCATAAGACTTTTGTGAAAATAGCACCTCCATACGTTGACGTAGTAATTATGAAATAATTGTATTTAATTTAAGAAAAATAGTGACATTTAAGTAATAGGTTTAATATGTATAATTTGTTTCATTATGTTTTCACACAGCTTTAGGAAATACAAAATAGCATGGTCTGCGCAAAACACCATGAGCCATTTTTAAATTCTTAATTTTTCATGAATGACTCAGATCCCACCATGCATCGCTATCTGACGCCATCTTAATTACCCTTAAAAGCTATTACCTATTTATAAATGTAAAACTTAATTCGCGGAATGCTAATGAATATTGTTTGGATTTAATAAAGAGCGTTATTTAACTTATTCCTTGTTACCTCATGCACTTGTAAGTATAGGTTATTTGTTATTTTTTCCTCAGAATAAGTACCGGAAAAACATGCAGAGACATCAAAATGTTACATAAATGATTTAACACCTTTGATTCGGGAACCGGCCAAATCCCCCACAGCCAAAACACCCACACTCAAGAAATGTCAAAACGCCCACACAAACGGTCATAACTCCCATACAAATGGACAAATCACCCAAACGCACGAACGGTCAAAACCACCACGTTCGTGCGTTTGGGAGATTTGTCTATTTGTGTGGGGGTTATGACCGTTTGTGTGGGCGTTTTGACATTTCTTGAGTGTGGGTGTTTTGGCTGTGGGGGTTTTGACCTAGACCCGATGTTACTACCCCTGTAAAAGAAAATAAGCTCTGCTATGTTACATAGGGATGTTACGAAAATACGTGTTTTTACTCTGTGTAATTTCAACTATGTTATATAGAGGTTTAAAAATAAGCCATACTCTTCTATACATATGATTGTTGATAAAATAGATGTTCCTAGTCTTATGTAATTTCAGCTGTTATATATGCGTTGAAAAATAAGCTATACGTTTTTATTAGCTCTACTACGTGTTAGTAATCTGCTATGTTAAAATAGGGGTTGTAAAAGAGAACGAAAACACCCCAAAACTGGTCATAGTCTTATGTAATATGTGCTACGTTAAATAGTGGTTGAAAGTAACCTATACTCTTTTATGGGCCCTTTTATGTTACATGGTTGTGTTTGTTGTGGGTGTGTAATTTCAGCTATATTAAAATAGGTGTTAAAAAAGTGCTCATATAAGAGAACGAGCACGCAACTAAAAGTGGTGATAGTCTTATGTAATATGTGCTATGTTAAATACTAGATGAAAATAAACTATACT
Organism: Thermobia domestica; assembly: GCF_964235325.1. NCBI lineage: Eukaryota > Metazoa > Arthropoda > Insecta > Zygentoma > Lepismatidae > Thermobia > Thermobia domestica. Next base: position 307,853,092 of record NC_137455.1, read on the forward strand.
CTTTTATCAGCTCTGCCATGTTAAATAGTTGTGTTCGTAAAGAGAACAAGTTCAATTTTTCTACATAGGTCATGGCGTATCGTGCGACACTCAAAAATCGATTACATGCTATCGGGGATCACTGGAAAAAAGAAAAACACCAGACACTGAGCCAGATCGACCATTTTCCTACTACTAGTGTTTTATGGCACTAGCAAGGAAAGGTAAGGTAATATTTGGAAGTATTTTAGAGCATGAGCTCAGCCTGATAGTGAGCAAGGAGCTATGCTACAACAGTAAAAATATTACGTGTGAGCGGTATGATGTATTAGGGAACATGTATTTTATGGAGAAAAATGTATTACCGAGTTTTTTCTAGATTATTTTGCACAAAGGCTTTCTGGTATTAACATAATAGTCGCCACAGCCCATAACGCGAAGGGTTATGACTGTCATTTTGTTTATGCACCATGATGCTTGAGAAACAGTGGACTCGTCGAATAATTATGGGTGGGTGTAAAATTTAGCCACGGAATATTTATATTTAAAATTTATTGATAGCCTAAATTTTCTAAAATGCATTTGGCAAAATTAAGCTGTTTTCGATTTACCCGTTTCGAACTGACATTTCCCTCATTTATTTAACAGGAAGGTCAATCAAAAGTATCATGATTCGTTACCTGCCCTTGAGTATTAATATGTATGTAACTAAAAAAAGGAAGAGAGGTTTGTCAAGTGGTATGGGATATGGGTTTTGTTTTAAAAGAACAACTAAATAATACTGTGTAAATGAAGTGAACGCGCTGCGCAATGCATGCATAAAATTTATAAAAGAATTTAAAATTATATCGGTCGATCAACCCTTTTCTACAAACTGTAAGACTTGCAGCGCGTGAAATTTCATGTATAGCAAAAGTTCTTGCAATCAGACAATATTGGTATTATCAAACATAGTGGATACAGATGCTGGGACAAAGAATCTTTCGGCCCTGTTCAGTGGCTCGTTTAACAGGCGGACCGAGTAAAAACACAAACCCAGTGTTCTGGTAACGGGCGAGAGATTTTGGTGCGTGATGAATACAAAGTGGATGGTTATGCGAGCTATAGCGGTGCAGAACATGTTTGGAAGTACCAAGGTAGCCTATTTCATGGTTGTCAGCTGTCATATCCCACTGGCCCTCTGTTACCCCTCTGTTATATAACGACTAATACACTACTTTTAATGTGAGCTATGAGAATACTAAAAATAAAATTAATAAATTAAAAGGACTCGGGTATGTAGTGCATGAAATATGGGAGTGTCACCGGCAAGAGTTTCGCGAAAAACATAAATTTGTATAAAAAACACAACATGACTAAGAAATGCCCAATTCATCTGTGCGGTGCAAGAGTCGACGAAATGAAAATCTACACAAGGGCGAAAGAGGGAGAGTGTATTCCCCTCTATCCTTACTGTTGTAAGTTGTAAAATATCCTGGGAGACATCCGACAACATGTGTCCAAATATTTTGGAATTCGAGGGGGTAATATAGTGTTCGGTATTACAGCTTGACAAACTCTACTACCCCGTGTTGCCTATCAGAGTGGTTAAAAGATATTATTCCCGCTATGCCGAACATGGCATACACTCTGAATGAAGAAGACTGCACAAATTCGGATGAGGCGAGAGCTTTCACCGGTGTATAGATTCGGGTGGCTGTCTACAGAGGATACAGAGTGATAAAAAGCTATGGGGTATGGAGCTATGAGTTCGTAAGTATGACGTTGAAAAGAAAGAGGGCAGTATTTTCATGGAGTCCATTAACCCGTTCATAAAAATCAGGATTGAATGTGGGGTGCCGTGGCTCAGTGAAGAACGTTCACCTCTGGAGCTTTGTGCTAGTTCCCAACACCCGCCAAGTGAACTTTGTGGTAGCCAAACACCGTGTGTGTGGGTTTCCTCGGAGTTATCCCGTTTCTTCCCACTTTCTTCAATACACTATTTTTCATTCATTACTCATCATCACCATCTCCTTTAGCGTAACCGGCATAACCGTGAGACGTAAAACTCAAAGATTTCATTTCATTTCATTTCAAGACTGAATATAACGGATGGCCGGCAGTATGCGACACCGAAGAACAGAAAGACCAGATCATACGTGAATATTGCGAAAAAGAGGACATCCACTTAAACAGAAATAAGATGATGCGTAATAAGCCTAAGAAACGTACTTCAAAGGTGGGTGTAAACTGCATATGGGGTAAGTTAGCACAGCGGTAACATGCAGCAAATCACTATCATTAAAATTCCCAAGGAGTATTTCGATAAATTAACAAATCCAAATATTGAAATTAAACCGTGTATTCGAATTGGTGATAAAATTCGGGTGTTTAGCTGGACTGTTAATGATAGCATTGTTGCTCCACCAAAAATACAAAGGTAGTAATTGCCGCATACACCCCGACAAACGCGGGCCTCGAGTTATTCTATTACTTGGATTTACTCGGCGAGCATGTTATATATTATTACATCGATGGTATTATTTACATCCAATCTCCAGGTGAGCCTGAGTTAAGAACAGAAGTGTATTTAGGAGATTACAAATAACAGTTGATAGAATATGGGCCGGATGCATAGATCGAAGAATTTTCTTCTGGTTTTCCAAAATGTTATGGTACACATTTGTAAACACTGTAAAAAATAAAACGAAGAGTATGTAATATCAAACGAATTACATTGACTAATAAAACACTAAAATATGTTACTTTAATCAAATGAAAGATATAATTTTAAATAATGCACCATATATTACCGTTTCTCCCGGCCATCAAATTGTACCTGCTAAAGATCATAAACTAATTACTAAGTCGGAGGCGCATAAAGTCTACCAGGCTACTTCCAATAAAAAACGAATATATAATTTATACACACTCTCATACGGCTATAAAAGAGAACGTATAGAATAAATACAATATTAGCGGAAACCATAGTTTCCAATTAAGCAGATAGAACAAATGGATAATCAAGTTTTAAATCATTATTATTGTTTTAATGAAATTGGGATATATGTCGGTCTATCATACGCTGATGATTTGGAGAATTTTCTGTTATTATCACTTTACATAATTATTATGATCCTATTCGTCTTTCACATGATAAGTGGTATAATTTTGTATCATATTATCTATATCTTGAAAATTCTTTTATTGTTATTATAAATTCTTCATTGCTTACAAAATTTTCTAATGGTGATAATTATTTGGCATTATTGTCAGACCCTCTTAAAGGTATTTTATTTTTTCATCAGATGATGATAGGAACGGTCAGGAATTTTTTTCAATTTACACATGGAAAACACTGCATCTTTATTTGACATGCTTTCAGCAGGCCATATTTACCTCTTCTCAATTATGCACCGATATTACAAAGTATGCTAAAAACATGTCTGAAACAGAGTACTACTTCCATTCCAGAGTTTATTAATACTACAACTAATCTATCATCTGAACGAATTGCACTGGGGGTATTCACATTATTAAATCGTAACAATAATAATATTATATTATTATATTCTTAATTATTTTGTAATGTATTTGAATATGGATTTTCAACATCCAATTACATGTAATATACCCGGCCCCACTTGTGGAAATCGTATATTGTAAAAGAGTTTAAAAATACTGTTCTGATAAATTAAAAGTAAACATAGTATGGTGTCATGGTGAATATCAACTTCTCTATGTAACTCTCTCCTCAGGTTGTACATTTAAAGAAGGTCTGCCAAAATTGATGAATTTTCAGTGAATTTTCGGTGGGTATCTTATTATAATTGACGATTTAATGCGTGAGTCTAATAACCGGGTTCTAGAATATTTTACTAAAGGTAGAAACCGCCGAAATTTAAGTGTCATTTCTGTAAAGCTAAATATATTTCATCACGCCAGAGGTATGCGTGATATATCGCTAAAAGTCATTTTTTAGTATTAAGTATACGTGAACAGACTAAAATTAATTACCTAACACATCCATTGTATAAAGGTAACACAAAATTTGTGCAGGAAACTTACCAGCACACAATTCAAGATCCTCATTGTTGCTTACTTTTTGACTTAAGACAGAATACCCACAAAGATCATAGTGTTCGAATAAGTATATTTCCCTCAAATTCTTACAATTATGTTTATGTAACACTATATCAATATTCTCAATAATATATACTTTAACAACTAATTTTACTATAATATGCCGCAAAAAATTATTAGCGAAAAAGTGCGCATTGGTGAAGCTTTTACGTAGGACAAAACTTAAAGCGATATTACAGGAATGCAGCCCCCGATTCAATTCGCTCCATTTGCAAATGTTCATATAACGTATTGCACCGAAAGGTTCCGTTAAAATAAACTAGCAGCGTTCACCCCGCTTCGCTGCGGTCACCCCGGAACGCAATAAACTTTGTTACTTAGATAATTTTTACTTTTTCGCTTTCAAGTGATATGATAAAAACCATAGAAGATTGCAGTAAATCTTAACATTATATCGCCTGTCATTTATGTTAACCCGCCCCGCTTCGCTGCGGTCATCCCGGTGCTGGCATATTGTAAAAGTGTCTGTAAAAATAAGCAAATCAATTAAAAAATTTTAAACAGAAGATTCAAGCTATTTTCCGCTGTATATCGCCTGTCATTTATGTTAACCCGCCGAGTGACACGGTCATGCGGGTTGCATATAAATACGTTTATTTTTACCTATGATGAACTAATAACAAAGGATTTGTACGTTATGGACACTTGAATGGTCAATTATCTCAAGACACTGGTAATTAAAAATTAAAGTGATATGATAAAAACCATCTAGGGTCCAAATCCTAATAACCCCCCAAAAAAGAAAGAAATTGGTTCAGCCGTATTAGCGTGATGAGCGGACAAATTTTTGTACGTTCTCTTTTATATATATAGATAAGAAAAAAATAGATTAAGAAGGTAGAAAAATGATCTTAGGTATTTAGTGAAAAAAGATCCATCCATAAAACAAAAGAAAAATGGATGGTTTTTCGAAAAGATGGTTTTTCTCACTGCATTGCTTGCACCTATTTTACTTCGTTTACTGTCTGTTTTAATTAAATAAATATGCAGCTTGCGAAAAAACTTACTTTAATTGCACCACAAAAATTGCATCACTATCAGAGAATATATAATCTAGACGACGAATTGATTTTTTTTTTAATAATAAGAATATGACCGTTGAAGAAAAATGGGTACGTTATAAAGACGTACTGCAAAAACATTTACACCTCGTACTAAAACCTACAAGAACATCAACTAATGTAGATACAGTTAAAAAGTAGGACAAGTTAGAGGATTAGGAAATACTATCTACCGTTCTCGAATTTTGCTTGCGTAAAGCAAGACCTTTATTACGTAAATAAAAGTGAATCCCAACATTCAATGAGATGATAATGGTAATGTTAATATTTATAATAACATTCCAAGTGCTAATATAGTAGATGTAATGTCGGATTTTGTTAGATGCCATATGAAAAATATTAAAACAGAGGACTAGGAACCCTTTACTATAGGTGCCTTCCATTTCAATTCAGGCAGAGCATGTACTATCACCATCTCAGATATTGTTGAAACTTTTTTATAGCAACTAGACATGTTTTTAGGAGACCCATATTTTTTTGTTTTGTCGAAAAAAAATTCCCGCCAAGTAATGGGCCATCAAAGACGAGGAGTACAATTTATGAATTGTAAAAGACATGGAAAATGGTCAACTTCGGAGCCCCACCATTCAGCTATGGAGACAGGTAGAGTTATACTTCTTGTTGTGGTATGTACATAGGGATATAAATAAACTATATTTTATTATAGTTTGGTTTGCGCATGCGTATCTTTTTGTACAAAAAAAAATAACAAATGAACGTTAATTTATCTGAAAAGTCGAAGTTTGCGAATTTTTTTCGAGCACTTCCGGTTCTAATTTTAAAACTCTGTTTTCACGGTTGGTAAGACCTAGTTACCCGCTTTCCGAAAAATATTTTGTATCTCTTCTGTGTGCAGCCGTTTTGTCGCAAAAAATTCGAGAAATTGTAAAATTCTCAAAAATCGCCATTTTTGGGCGCCATTTTCTCGAAAACACCATCTTTTAAAATTCTGAAATTTTGTCAAATGGTTTAACTTTACATGAGTAATAAACACACCAAATACCATTCTCGACCAATGCTTCATGAATTAACTACAGCCATTTGAAGTTAGCGAAGTTTCGTTAACTTTGATGTCACAGCTAGCAACACTGGAAACAATAAAAATGCAATGATTTGATGATGTTTGTGGTTCACATTAATTAAATGAAGAATAAAAGGTTTCCCTGACTGTTTTTTTTTTATTATTTTGATCAAAAAAGCTCTCTGGAATAGTAAAATGAGCCTCCCCCTTACTCGTCCGTTTTCTGAAACCGAAGTAATCTCAAATGGAAATTACGATTACGAAACACACAAATTTTAAGTTTACTTAAAATGGCCATCCAATAAATTCTGATGATCTATTAAAAGCCTGAACTATTACCTGAGTGATGACTTGGAATGATCCACACAAAGTTTCAATTAAGTGCGATGACATTACAGTGGTCGAAAAAGGACAAAAAGTTAAAAAAAATCGAAACAATTTCTTATGCGTTCCATCAAAGAAATTTACGGACTTTCTTTTAAACAGAACAATCTCAGCATAAGAATGGGTCACTTGGAATTTTATAGTATTCGACTAAAGTGGGTCAGTCCGCAATCTGCTAGAAAAGTGTGTGTGGGTGTGTGTATTGTGCAAATTTTAAGTTATCTGCTACTGCGTTGCAACAAATCAAAGGTGCAACCTGTATTGAAGCTGCCATAAGTGACCTATTTCCTTTAGTAGTATGATCCGCTGAAAATGACAGCTGTCTTCTTCAAGAATGTAGTGAATGTCCTGGAATGAAAGGAATAAGTGTGGAGTGTACGCCATATGAGAAAACAATGATCTCGTTTAAAAAAAAACTGTGCCACTTTCCGTTTTCATATCGTACATTGCTGGTTTAAGTGTAAGAATTGTAATTCATGACTACAATACACAAAGAAAATCCAAAGAGAATTAATTGCTACCTAAAAGCATCATATAAAATTTCAAGATACTTCGTTGAAAACTGGACTGTTATTCTGCAAAGTGAAATTCAGTTATATCACCGACAAACACCGTGTGCGTGGGTTTCCTCTGGGTTCTCCCGTTTCCTCCCACTTTCTTCATTCCACCATTTCATTCATTGCTCATCATCACCGTCTCCTTTAGCCTAACCGGCATAACTGTGGGACGTAAAACTCAAAGGTTTTCAGTTATATCACCGGAATATGGAACAACTGACAGTTTTGTTGTAATAAGCGACGACAAAATACACGATTCGGCTCATGTACTCATAGCCATATACAAGATTCTAAAAATACTCGATGAAGAGCGAAACTATAGGTTATAGAAAAAGGTTCGAACACGTGGAAATAAGTGTCTACAATTTCGCAAACCGTGTCAGTGATTTATGATGGTGCTGCATCCCACTGTAAAAATCGCTTTCAGATGTTCGAGATGCAGACAGGTCCGATAAAGCAGTGGTTTTGCAGTGAAACTGGCCATGCTATGGTCTCTGCGGCAGTATTGGGGGGGTTGTAAAGAATGTGGCAACGCGGCATAACCTTAGACAAAAACAGATACTCAGTATTAAAATCGCAGAATTCGTGAGTATAGTGCAAGTACAAACTCCGGGTGTTACTCTCCTTTTGTTGCCTGGAACTGAATTCGACAACTTCCGGAAGAAAGAAAAAAAAAGCAAGAATGGGAAAGTATGTGACCGGTAACTGGTATTCAACGAAGTCACCTTTGCCTTTCGGAAAATGGCGAAGTTTTTATGGCAGTAACGGGTCACCATAAACTAACTTCATGCTTTCCCCAAAATCGAGCTTCTGCAATTCAAAGTGTAGATTTAAGAAGTCTGCAAAAAGGAACTTTTGTTACATACATATGCGCAAAGGCGCCGATTTGTCTGTAGATTGGGGGGGGGAGATTCAGATGCAGAAGGTATATATATGAGGATTTTAAGACAAATTGCATTCAAATTATGCCAAATATTGTATATTCATAAATACAATAGGGTGCCCACATCAGCTTTGGGGGGTCCGGTCCCCCCAGGATCGGCGCCCTTGCATATACTTATGATAACCACTGGTGCGTAGCAGAATTATGAATAAATCATGAATTACGTGCAGTTGAAGTGCTGTTTATGCTTCCACATGGACTTTCAGCAGGGTACAGGTTTCCAGAAGATCGTAAGTGAAGTGAAAATAAGTGTTTTGTGATTATCTACAATGTGCTACGCAGGGGCGGATCCAGGATGAACTTCTGGGGGGTGTAATACTGCTACTTAGAGCTACTTTTAAGAGCTCCAAACTCTGGAATGGGTTTTATTTATATATAAAATAAAGTTTCTTCTGGGAGGGCGATCGACTCCTTGGAACCACCTCTGGACGAGTTGTGAGTGTACTACTGCTATTAGCGAAGAAGACACCAAGCAAGGAAATGATTGGTCCATGTGAAAAACAAAATCAGTGAAATTTTGCTTCCGAAGACCATTTTAAGTAAGTGAACTTAAAATTTGTGTGTTTCGTAATCGTAATTCCCATCTCAGATTACCTCGTTTTTAAAAAAACGAAGAAGAGGGGAGGCTCATTTTACTATTCCAGAGAGCTTTTTTGATCAAAATAAAAAAACTGCCAGGAAAACCTTTTATTCTTCATTTAATTAATGTGAACCACAAACATCATCAAATCATTGCATTTTTATTGTTTCCAGTGTTGCTAACTGTGATATCAAAGTTAACGAAACTTCGCTAACTTCAAAAGACTGTAGTTAATTCATTAAGCATTGCTCGAGAATGGTATTTGGTGTGTTTATTATTCATGTAAAGTTAAACCATCTGACAAAATTTCAGAATTTTAAAAGATGGTGTTTTCGAGAAAATGGCGCCCAAAAATGGCGATTTTTGAGAATTTTACAATTTCTCGAATTTTTTGCGACAATACGGTTGCACACAGAAGCGATACAATATTTTTTTCGGAAAGCGGGTAACTAGGTCTTACCAACCGTGAAAACAGAGTTTTAAAATTAGAACCGGAAGTGCTCGAAAAAAATTCGCAAACTTCGACTTTTCAGATAAATTAACGTTCATTTGTTAATTTATGCACAAAAACGTACGCATGCGCAAACCGAACTACAATAAAATATAGTTTATTTATATCCCTATGTACATACCACAACAAGAAGTATAACTCTACCTGTCTCCATAGCTGAATGGTGGGGCTCCGAAGTTGACTATTTTCCATGTCTTTTACAATTCATAAATTGTACTCTCCATCTTTGATGGCCCATTACTTGGCGGGAAAATTTTTTTCGACAAAACAAGAAAAATATGGGTCTCCCAAAATCATGTCTAGTTGCTATAAAAAAAAGTTTCAACAATATCTGAGATGGTGATGGTACAATTTTATTTTTCTTTTTGCCTGAGTTGAAATGGAAGGCAGCTATAATGTTAGCAAAATCTAATATCGCCTTAGAGTATAAAACTAACCTTCATCGTATAGCGTATAATCGTAAGCTGGGGAAGAATAAGAAAAGCAGGAGAGGAAGAGCCACCACGTAAACATAAATGGCATGACTATAAAATATGAAGATGTTAGTTGCCATTTACATGTACATTTTATGAAGAGAAATTACAACAGGTACCGTTACCCAGTGTTTATGAATTAGATGACATTTTAGAAGTGAAAGGTAAACTGGTGTTTTTCATTGGCGGTACCCTACTTCATTTAATTCATAGATTCCTGTATGGTATTTAAAGTGTGCTTAGCAACAACAATAATACAATATTATAAAATAGTAATACATTTGAGCATATAGAGAGATGAACGCTTCCTTATTTTCAATATTATTCTCACCAGGCTGGTAGTGGTTATAATGTATATCATGCTGCGCCCTTCCAAGAAGGGTATTGTATTACTAGTTTTGGAGGTGGTTTATTTCGTAATGTATTTTCATAAATAGGAAAAGTGCAAAAACTATTGGTAAAAAAACTGTTACGTACAAGTATTAGAGTAGCCGGAGATATACGGGGTGATAATAGACATATTGACGAAGCTCGAGGGAAACAAAAAGTAATTTAAAAACCAAAGCTTAAAGTAAATTAAATCAGGTATTAGAGGGGTCAGGTAAGACAAAAAGAAAAATCAGTTTGCTCAGACAGGTGGTAAGATGAGGAGGAAGAAGAAAAAGAAAATAGATATTTTTAATTAAAATGTAGTTTTTACCTTATACTTCCAAGCAACAGTTCTATGGAATATTTTCCACAAAATACTTTATCATGTTATACGATCAAATTGTATCATCCTCTTGTGTTCGAGAAAGGTGCATGGGAGTAATTGGTTGTTGAAGTAAATTATATAGGTTCATTTCAGAATGTTTCCAAATATACTAATAATATTGGTTATAATCTAATGGATAAAGAAGGCTGGTGTATAACTATCATCTTGCCAGATCACTATTATCAGGTTGACAATATTCTTTTACAAATTAATCATAATCAATTTCACATATTAAATCTACATTTGACAGTTAAACCATCGGTAGAACAATTTGACGTCAAAAGAGTAAGAAAAGATTTGGGTGAAAATATAGAAAAACGTCGATCTCCCGAATTAGCAAATACTGGGTTTTGATCATGCACAAAACCAAAATATTACACTTGTCCATCACGGCGCATTACCCACCTAATTTACAAAAATCACTACCAGCAAACATGTATATTTCTAGCTATTTTGTAGAACCACAACAAGTAGGCCACTACTGTTGCTCCACTCTTACGTATATAACTATAAATATTAATGAGTACGGTGCTAGTAATGTGCATATCTTTGAAATCCTCATTATGTCACTGTGCAGCGTAAACAGTTTGATCAAACTGTTAAGGAGATAGTACAGGTGATCCACTTCGCTTCCAATATGGTGGTATATGTGAAATATTAAATTTTCGCAGTCGTTAATAATAATAAGGTATTTAAAAATAAGTAATTAAAAATATTAATAGTAAGGAAAATGCAGTGTGAGTGTACGAAATCAGAATTAGATTTATTTGCGGGCCTGTCCGCTTAAACAAGTATTATAGGTAATAAAATAGTGCCATATAAACCGGTAGTGCTATAATCTGATAATGCTCCAATACAGCTTGTAGTCCTCGGTCATGGTGAGAATTATATAAAATTGTCTAAACACAATGTTACATATTAAAGGTAAAATTACTAACGCTGATGATTCCAATTTAACTTCTACCGATAAGAAAATTGGAGCTCCAAATGATTTTCTCACTAGGGATGATTACATACCGGGACCACGAACCTGGGAAAAATCTATATATAGTCTGAAAGCTCTTGCCATGAAAAGTATGAAACCCTTTTCAAAGCACGGGCAAACCCGCAACCTAACCCTCTAAGGGGCCAGTTTCTTGATGTTTGTGTCCTTTGTATGCATATTGGACAGAAGTAAAAATGAATATTACATAATGCATCACGCTTAAGCGCCTGAGCCCATCACAATCCTTTCTGGCTCATTCCTAGAAAGTGACTCGGGAAAGGGTTTGATAATATCACTTTGCAGCCAGACGTACCTATTTGGTCAGTGTTGCCAACGAATTGTAAATACAATCTGTGGCAAATGGTTTCTCTACCACTGGATGTATTTCCATGACATATGTCACTAAAAAATTCGTCACTAAAACAATCTACTGTAGACGTATTCTTCTTCTAAGGACCCCAGCCTGTTAGTGTTGCCAACCAAGTGAAAAAATAATAAGTTGTGAGACAAGTTCGGTTTTATGAGACGTTTATACTCCAAACTTGGTAGAAACATCACAGAACATTATAGCAAAAATACGTTGAATGTGACCGTCTTCTAACCATTCTCGGTTTCCAGTGTTACCATCCAAGTGTGAACAGTGTGGAAAATGGCGTGCGTGCCATTCAACAAATACATAACAAATGTGACTGAAACAGCATTGGACAACGGAAAACATAGTGTGAGTGGCCTCTCCTGAACACCCCAGTTTGGTAGTGTTGCCAACCAATGCGAACATTCAAGATTTTCACATAAAATCTGTAGCATTGGCGGACAATATTAGACTGTGACTCATACTAGGTTTGTAGTATGTTAGTGTGAACCCACAAGTACGTATGTTGTCAGTGTCTGCAACCATTCCAAAATACATTTGCTCGAGAGGTTCCCTGACCATAGCATGCATAGAGACAAAACTTGACATAAAAATCATTCGATGCAATAGCAAACACACTGTGGTTGTTACCATTCCGGAAGTATCCCAGTCACTATAGCTAACGTTTTCAAAAAGGCAGTTCGTAAAAAAGCAGTATACTAGCTTGGTAATATCTTTAAGTAAACCGCTCCCTCTTGGTGGTGAGTCAGATGCCGATGTGCCGGACTTTCACTGTCTCACAAGAAACTGCAGCGAGGCGATTTTGGAAGTCTGCGAAGACCGCTGCAGTAGTTGAAACCTATGATAGTGCACCAAAAGGCAAACAGGCTAAATCAGCATGTAGAAGACCAAGAGCTACAGTCACTGCCAAGCATATCCAGCGCATGGGTCGGTAATTGAACCGGGAATCAAAGAACCTCAAGTTGAGCACTCTTCACGTATCTGTAAAGTCTTGAATTCTGTCTGAACGAGCTCTTCTAAAGTGTTATCAGACTACTGAAGAGGACTTGGGATATATACATGGAATCGAGCAACCACTTTTGGGATAGCTGGGCTTATACCTTATCAGAAATGGATTTTCCAAATCAAAAAGGAATTATATTTGAGATTACGGAAAATCACCAAATTGTTAATAGCGACTAGTCATGCGAACCATAATAATCGGTTCATGGAAGCGGATGGTTTCGTTCGAGGTGTACCGTGAACCATTCACGACAAGAAATATACACTTGAAAAGGTTATCAACTTTGATCAGAGTGGACTTAATTATCAAATGATTACGCCATTAACGTTGACTCCAAGAGTACCGAAAGACGTGTACTGCTAGATCCCATCTGAAGATAAGACGAAAGACTCGATCACTTTCCAACAAGCAGTACGTGCTGCGGGTATATAAAGATGCCGCCAAACTGGTATACTACTATTTGGCGAATTTTCATTTTGAAAACGTTAGTAATACTGACAGCATGGCATGATAGGGGAATGGTAACAACCACAGTATGCCTGCCGTTGTGTAGAATGGTGTTTATGTCAAGTTTTGTCTCTATGCATGGAATGGCCAGGCAACCTTTCGAGCAAATGTATTTTAGAATGTTTGGAGACACTGACAGCATGTGTACTTGTGGTTCACACTAACATACGACAACCTAGTATGGGTCACAGTGTAATTATGTTCAACAATGTTATAGACTTCATGCGAAAATCTTGAATATTCGCATTGGTTGTCAACACTGCCAAACTGGGGTGTTCAGGAGAGGCCACTCACACTATGTTTTCCGTTGTCCAATACTGCTTTAGTCACATTTATTATAGTACATTTGTCACGCCATTTTCAACGTTGTGATGTATACACATAGTTGGCAACACTGGAAAGCGAGAATGGTTAGAAGACGGTCACACTCAACGTATTTTTGCGAAAGTGTCGTGTGACATTTCTGCCAAGCTTGGTATTTAAGCGTCTCATTGAACAGAACCTGTTTTATAACTTCTTATTTTTCACTTGGTTGGCAACACTCACTGGCTGTTTCTTTGGGAGACCAATGCATCCATAATGTGTGTTTCCCTTCTCATGGAAATACATCCAGTTTTACAAAAACCATCCACCACATTGTATTTACAATTCGTTGGCAACACTCACCAAATAGGTACGTCTGGCTGCAAAGTGATATTATCAAACCCTTTCCCGAGTCACTTTCTAGGAGTGAGACAAAAAGGAACGTGATGGGCTCTGGCGCTTACAACTCTGGCGTGATGGATCGTGTAACTTTTATTTTTACTTCTGTCCAATATGCCATACATAGGGGCACAAACGTAAAACAACTGGACCCTTGTATGTACTTAGGCTAGCGGGCTTGCCCGTGATTTGAAAACGGTTTCCTACTTCTCATGGCAAGAGCTTTCAGACGGTATATAGGTTTTCCCCAGGTTCTTGGTTCCGGTATGGTATAATTCCTAATCAGTGCAATGTTCAGTGAGGTACAAATATATTTGAATAATCAACTGATATCCTACTCCTTACATACATACCCATATCGTCCCTATATAGAAAAACTATTAAATTATGATGCCGATGCAGAAACAACACATCTTCAGTCTGCTATGTGACTTGAAGATACTGCAGGTCATATGGATAGTGTGGCCGATAGTAATGTACGGTTTAAATAACGCCATCATCTCTCAGGGTTAAATCAACCATTTGAATTACTAGAGGTGATATACTGTATATTCAATCAAGAAAAAGTTATATTGAATGGTGTACAACTGCGTATTAAGCTAATTCCCGCAAAAGTGTTTTTTTGTCTAATGGTCAAAACTGGTGCTGAGGGAAAAGTTAAAATTAAATATATACAACACTGCTGTTGAAAAGGTTAACGTATCGTCTGCTGTAAAAATAGCACAAAACAAAGCATTACAGAATCCTAAATGTAGAGTGAAATATCCTATAATTTATGGTGCAGGTAAAAACAGAAACTTTACCACAGGGTATTATGGATACCACACTTCCAGATCTCTTTTCTGGAATAGTGACTAAAAGTATTATTATTGGTTTTGTTGCTGATGCTGATTTTAAAGGTACTGATACGAAAATCCTTTTAATTTTAAGCATTTATGAACTTTCTTACATTGTATTTTGACGGAAGGCCTGTTCCATCCAAACCGTTACAGAAAAATGTTGATAATAACCTATATGTGCAAGCATATTCTACGTTATTTACAGGGTGTAGTATTTCTTAATCTAATCGAGGTAATGATATTTCGCTTGCCGAATATCCCAATTGTTATACTTTACTGGTATTTGATTTCCTGCTGCATTTCATACAAGTCCACAACGTCAAGGAAGTGTACGTTTAGAGGTTCGTTTTAACCCAGAACTGACGTCTCCGGTAACAGCAATTATTTGCGGTGAGTTCTCTTCAAAACTAGAAATTGAAAATATATATGTTGATTAACATGTTAAATACATTCCAAGTTCATGAGGCATCACAACAAAATCTAACAATCTTTTATTGGTGTTTACGCTGCAGATCAATTAAAACGTTCTATTCACACATTTCCTGCTGCGATAATTATAAACACTGATTCTAGTGATAAACCAGGTGAACATTGGGTTGCCATTTATATTTAAAATTAGGGGTTGGGGAATATTTCGATAGTTGTTGCATTCCACGGTATATATCATAACATATAAGGATTCTAAAACATGACTGTTTATTTTATGCATGGAACAATTAACGCATTCAAGGTGAATTGTCTTAATTTTGTGGAGGACATTACTGTTTTCTGTATTTAGCATATCGTGCCTCTGTACTTATCAAAATATAATGGTCACTGGAGCGAGATTAAGTTCTCCGTAAACCATATGTGTTGTATGTGTGGGGGTGTGCTTGTGAGAGGGGTGAGTGTGTGTGTGTGTGTTCTTCACTCAAGGTGGATTAAGTTCTTTGTAGTTGTTTGCAAGCCACGTGTGTGTGTTGGTCACTGGAGCGAGATTAAGTTATCCGTAAACAGCGTTTATGTGTATTTGTATGTGTGTGTGTGTGTGTGTGTGTGTGTGTGTGTGTGTGTGTGTGTGTGTGTGTGTGTGTGTGTGTGTGTGTGTGTGTGATTAACCAGACTTGTGTTATGTTGTTAAAATGTCTTGTTATTTGTTTAATCTCTGCTCTACTAGGTTGCCATAGTCCTTTTCCATATCAAAAAGTGCTTGTAAAAGAGAGCGAGTACACCCTTGATGTTATAATGTTTGAAAAAGCACTACCGGCAGTGTCATGCTCGTTCTGCTATGTCCATAGATTTGCTGTTATGTGTAATCGGAACTGTAATGTTTCTGTGCGTGCGTATTGCTGTGGTGTTCGTGCTTGTAGAATTCCTTTGTAACCTCTGCAATAGGTCATATCCGTAAAAGTCTACTCGTTGCGTAGGCTGCTCCGGGAACGGAGCTGGTACTGGAACATGAGTCAGAAAAGGAATAGAAACTGGAATCGGAACTAGAACAGGAACCGGAAGGAACAGTTTGCACATGAGCAGTAGGTCAAAAACACCCCCAAGTCCCACCACTCTACTGGAGTACTAGTAAAACTACTACTTGTTAACATTGATTATCTAACATATATTTTAGTTATAATAGTGATTGGGATCATAATATTAAGCCAATTTAACGTACTGGAGTACTAGTAAAACTACTACTTGTTAACATTGATTATCTAACATATATTTTAGTTATAATAGTGATTGGGATCATAATATTAAGCCAATTTAACGTTTGCTTAAGCAGTGTTCATAGAATGAATTTATATTTTTAATACGCGATGTCTTTCTTATTCCATACATTTTTTAAAAGATCAATTGGAACCTGTGAGTACATTCGAACCAAAAGAATATGGATTGAATTGTCAATGCCACTTGTCTTGTCTTCAGAGTGAAATCGGATTTACATTTAGTCCAAGGTAGGTGCATTAAAACTAATCCCTTCCTTCATCATATGAAAAAAGGAATTTCATATGACAATCGCATCTTCTATAGAATATTTGATACACATAAGCTGCATTTAATCGGGTATTGTGTAGCGATATTTGTGTTAAAAATTAGTATTTTATTCCTTCTTGGACTATGATTATAACACATATATCTGTAGTGATGTTATTTTAACTATGAATAATGATAGAAAGTAACACACAATACAGTTACATACAGTAAATATTTTAGCATCACCTCATAGTTAATTTTCAAATAAATAATATATTTCATTACAATACAAATTTTGTAGAAACATAATAATTATAGCTAATAATTTACGTGCATATTTTATATACATTTCACCCTATTGTTAAACGTTCCTAGAAGTAATAAAATATTATATTTAATAAATTATTAGTGAATGCAGTTCTTGTGTGTGTGAAGTGTTCATATGTTCATATGTTTGTATTTATAGTGTATTTGTTTTATATATAATTTCTTTATGGTTAAACATTATAAGGTTCAAAGCCATATATGGGATAATCATTACTCCTATATCACATGCTTACGTAAAATCATTTGTTCAAAAAACAGTATTAATAACTTTATGTGGAAAATAATTACTCCAAAAATATCTTAAACATTCATAATGTATTGTAACTTAATCATAGAACGTATGGTGTTGTATTTTGTAAAATTTCTCTATGTAATGCTTATATATAAACGTACTTAAAAGTTTGGAACAGTCTGTTCTCTTATCTCTACATAGAATCAACTTGCAAGATATTTTGTTAAGATACAAAGAGATTCAAGGAATTGCAGTAGATCTATGAGTGGAGGTAAAATTTACAAACTTATCCTTCTCAATTATTCTAAATTTAATATTTTTAGTTTATTTCAACAATTTTCTAACTTATATATGATCAGGGTTTCTTCTCTCTTACTCTTAGGGAAATAATGCATTACACATAGAATAAATTATAATATCATTTACATATCACACTCATTTGACAACACGGTGCTTGGGGTCCCGTGTTCGATCCCAGCCCACGCCAAGTGAACTTTGTGGTGGACAAACACCGTGTGCGTGGGTTTTCTCGGGGTTCTCCCGTTTCCTTCCACTTTCTTCATTCCACCATTTCATTCATCACTCATCATCACCGTCTCCTTTAGCCTAACCGGCATAATCGTGGGACGTAAAACTCAAAGACTTCATTTCATTTTCATTTGACAACACGGGACCACGACGGCTCAGTGGTAAAACGTTCAACTCTGGTGCTTGAGGTCGCTGGTTCGATTCTAGCTCGCGTCAAGTGAACTTTGTGGTGAACAAACATCGTGTGTCTGGGTTCCCTCTCTCGCCTTGGGCCCTGATTTCTTATGGCACGGCATTGGACAGATACTTATATTGATTGGAATCTGATGTTTCAGGGCACTGCATTATTTTTTTGAAGTTTATTCATTTAACGAATCTCTCTGCTCACTTCATTGTAGCCAGCATCTTCTGACGCAACAAAACGCCAATCAACGACAAAATTACTCCCCCAAAATATGTTAAATCGCCTATATGTGTTATTTGAGTACATTAAGATGAGTCTGAACAAAGTACAGGAAAATTTTTGGAGTTGAGTTCTTGAGTCGAGCTCAAAGATCTATGTTTTGAGTCGACTCGAGTTTGAGTGAAAACTCGCCCGAACTCACTCGTTCCCATCCCTACAATTCTTCTTTACCTTCTAGTTTCCAAAGAAGAAAAGACGATAGAAATTATTTTCACATTCAATGAATTATATCAACACGTGTTGAAATAGTGTGTGCTATGATTATCTAAAATAAGTTTATTTTCTAATCTTTGTGTGATGAATTGATGGCAAAGTGTGAGAGCAGACAACTGCCATTGCAGTCACCCGGGTTCGAATCCCGGTTTGGCATTTATTATTTATTTCTTGATTGAAAGGTTGTTGTTGTTGTCCCTTTAATATTATTATTATTATTATTATTATTATTATTATTATTATTATTATTATTATTATTATTATTGCAAAGTTGAGACTTGGCTAAATATTTTGTATTTTATGAATTTTCTGATTGGATTTAAAGACTTTTTGTTGATTAAACCACACACTCCATTGAAGGGGACTTGGCGGAGGGAAATATCACCCTGTTGCTTTTTCTTTGTTTACTTGCATGCTACACCAAGCCTGCATACGACATTTCACCTTTCAATATCTACGGTAAGTACCCTAAAGATTGTGATGATCATAAGAGAGTAAGTGAATAAGTGCTAAGATCAATTAACTTTGCGTATTAACAACATTTAAAAGTATCACGTTGTCAGAAATGTCATGACGTATTTCGGTAAAATATGAAAAATGATTATTTATGAATATACTGGAGTTATTCGGATCATGTCATGTAGTTATGTCATGAGTACCTATCATGTTAAGCGTTTTGTGTAGTAGTATTCCTCTTGGTTTGGTTCGGTTTTACAGACTTGACAACACGTAGAACGTGGAAGACCAAAAATTGCATATTCTCCATATTTTATTGTTTTGCTTCAGGCAAGGGAAGAATGTGCGAATAGTGTTTGGCGACCCACTTGGGAGAGTAATGCTCCCGGAAATACGTTTTTCGCGCGCTACTCTAGCCAGCTGTTTTACGCCCTATCCTTAAAACAACTGTTTTACCAGTTGTTTTAAGTTGGTCACAGTATTTATATCATGGAGTACAAGGGGAACAAAACGAACCCTATATCATGAAGTACAAGGTTAACAAGACGAGTCCTGCGGGGCTTCTAACCCGTTCCTATTACTACTACTACTCATCAGCACAAAAGTAAGAAAATCACTTTTTTGAGTATTATTTTCATATTATTTTAATGTAAAAAGTTATAAAAATGTAAAAAATGTAAAAAAAACTTTCCTCGGCTTCGGGTTTGAACTCACGCCAAAAGAGATTTTCGTTATTAGCATATAACGCTAGTCCACTCGGCCATGAATAACGACAACAACAATCGTTTGACTTCTGCTATTTGAATGCAACGTGACAAGGAATGAATAATGCCAACCAATCAGAACTGTGTTTTTCATCCCTGCTTCCGTGAGTATTACTCTCCTCAGCTAGTCCTAGTATTTTGATTTTTACTCTCCTCAGTGTTTCTGTGTTTTTGTCCCTCTTCTTAAAGAGCTAGTAGAAAAACTGTAAACCGAGTAAATGCGTAAAATGGGAAACAAGGTACTGAGGAAGGTTCGTTAAAGGAATGAACTTAAAAAGAATAATACAATGCCCTGAAACACCAGATTCCGATCAATATAAGTATCTGTCCAATGCCGTGCCATAAGAAATCAGGGCCCGAGGCGAGAGCATATGGCAGCACCTCCGTACATATGACTTGTCAATTTAAAGTTGACTCGTCTGGACTGTTCTTTCTGCATAATACTTTACTATTTTATCACGACTGAAATCAGAAAGTTTCAGCATTATTACACAGCAATCGTAAAAGTGCGTAATTACGAATTCACTACAGCCCCATTTTTTCCTTCTCCCAAAACCCCTAGTGGTTTTGTCTTAGAATAGTGGCTTAAGCGTTAGTTTCGTAATGTTGAGGACTCGAGATCGATTCCGGTTGTGCCAATTCAGTAATTTTTTACAATCTATAAAACTGATACTTCTGATGTATAGTAACATGAAAAGCTTTCAATTTCTCTAGGTCTAACTGTAACTAGTTGAGACGACCTCCTTCACTGGTGAAATGCCAACAACACAGAATTACATCATCCGTATCAACTTTATTCGTAACCGTCTGGCAAGTATCGTGTTTGGACAAGAATACATAAGGGCTAAACACGTCCTTACTGGTATAGTATGGGCCAAAACTGAGTTCCAAGGAATTGTTCGTAGGTGTGCACAAATTGCTAATAGTGATCGAACTTACAATAGGGATCGCTAGTCACAAGAATGATCCTATTTGAGATGTCACCTCACTTTTCTACCTAGAAGAAGGGCGAAACAAACTGTATTACTGTTATCAGCTAACAAATCTTTATATTCAATTTCTTGTTGTGATAAAATGATAATTCTATCTGTAAATCCATAAACATAATAATATTATTCCGTTCATGTGTAAACCTAAGAACATCTGACATACTCTATATCTTTTCTATTCCTATGAATACCTTCGACCATGTTACTTTTTCTTTCCTTCTGTGGTAATAATAATAATAATAATAATAATAATAATAATAATAATAATAATAATAATAATAATAATAATAATAATAAATAAATGACATAATTACAACACCAGTTACATAAACATTATCTTCCCATTCAGAAAAGTTAATAATTGGTACTACGGGATTTGAACCCAGGTAGCTGTAGTTGGAGTTTCCTGCTTTAACAATTTCTTTTAAGCAAATCGCCCCAAGCGGAGTATTGTTCGCCATTGGCACCTCATGTCCCTTCGACGTATTTCAAACATTACAGAAACACGAACACAGAAATACTGAGGACAATTAAAATTCCGACCTTACTCTTCAGAGGAATTCGAACCCCTAGTGGATTGCGCCTCATGATCATGTGGCTTCAATTTACCACAATATCCTCATATGAAAATAAGAAAATAAACTAGAGTTATGGAACATAAACATAGAACTGTCTTTCTACACGTGTAGATGAAATTTTAAAGAATGTGAAAATAATTTCTGTCGTCTTTTCTTCTTTTTAACTTAGAAATTATGTAAAACACGAAATGTAATCTAAATCGGGACAATCCCTGCTACCGATGACCAGCGCCCAAACTTGGATTTTTTCTTAGGGGGGGCACGCATTAATAAGCTTATTTGGACCCCCTAGAAAAAGTTGTTCCTCTGATTCTTGGGTCCCCTCTTTCCAACATTCTCTAAATCTTTATGAGCCTCCTGGGGCCCGTGGGCCCTCTCGCACTTCAAGGTCTTCGGTTCCGTTAGTTACTCCCATCCCATACATAACAAATTTATTAAGGACACAATATTGATAAGTCTTAAAGCCATAAGAATAACTATTATTTGTAGAGCCCCTAATAGTAGACATTTTTACTGAAATGGGTACAAGACTCATTTGTGTTCTATTTACCTTTTGTGTGCTGTTTTGTTTAAGTAATGTAGCTACCCTGTTTGATGCTTCATTTCTAATTTCATGTTCGTATCGTATATGGAGTAAGAAAATTTTGTCTGAAAATGGGCCCTCTCAAACTGCGGGAAGTTTTTCTGGGAAGGGGCGGATGCCCCCTGCCCCTACAAGTTATGGCTCTGCCAATGGCGTAGCCTCAACTTGAAGAACGTTTCGTCATATATTTTTTTCGCATTGACGAACGTCTATATAACTTGTTTTTTTTAGTTAAAAAAGAAAATCTCGACTAAGTCATTAAGACACTCACACAAGTGGCTTATATTCTCTTATTTATATTTTTATTTATATTTTGTTTATATTTGTTTGTTTTTGTTATATTTGAGTATCTTGTTTATATTTTTCAACTATGTATTAATTTGGTTGGAAGTTTGAATGGCGCGGTGGGTGAGTGGCAGTTCACCGCTCGCAACGAGGTGAGTAACATCGTCTCTGCTGTCGCTCCAGTTTCGAGTGTTTGTTTACATCGCTACTTTTTTGTCAGAACTTATAGTTTTAATGTGACTTATTTTCAGTTTAAACGTTCTAACTTTATAAGCATTTTCAGTGCATATTTATTTTTGTTCATAATTTGGTGACGTTTATCGTCGAATTACTGCCATGAGTGGCATACGAACTAATACATTGCGCATCAACTTTTTCACGGTGAGTCAAAAGCCCACGTCTGTTGCTGTTAATGAATGGATACATATGGTATTTAAGTTAACCCTTTATCAGGTGTTATCCATTGAAATGGACTCTCTATGCAAGAACTTATATCTGAAATTAATTATCAAAGTGTTATGTGAACAAATCCTAGCTAGTACTAATGGAGTAGTGACTTACTGAGATAATAATGGGGACCATGTGATGCCTATTGAATTGACGGATAATTCTGTGGTGATAGTCAGGGTGTCCTTATGTCCCATGGAACTTCATTGCATTCCATTTGTCACGTGTGCTCTCACAATATCGCGATGTCACTAGTATTGTCGACGAACAATACTCAAAGGAACATGTTTATGCTACCCGAACGGGTCGTAAGCTTGTTAAAGTGACTATTAAACGAAACAGTCCTTCGTTTATCACGGTCTGTGGTTTACGTTTGTTTCCCAGCTTTCCTGGTAAAATTCAAACTTTCGACATCTGCAACTCCCCCGACCATTTTGTTCAGGGATGTCCCAAGAAGAGGAATTCACGTCTTACTGTGCCATCTACATCATCCAATTTCATTTTCCTCATTGTACGTGTACCACATAATTTACCAGTGTGTCCATCAGCTCCTGACACCGTAGTTACAGTGTTTTTCCCGTGCTTCATAAGAATGTTCTGGAATCAACTTCTTCAAATCCATCGAACGAAGCAGACAACCAACCAGCAGATCCCAACATTCCCTCCGAATCGGCTCCTGCAGAACCTGTACCTTCTAATACCATGAAAGTGGAAGAAACTCAGGATACTAAAATTATTCCAGCACCCATAACACTCAGCACCGCACCAGCTGTTTCAACAGTAGTAACGTCAGTTTCTACGGTAAGTGATACTGGTTTAGGCGAAGAGACTTGTTCCGCTCTCAGACGGTACCTTTAGCTGTTCCACCAGAATTCACTCTCAACATCACGCTCTCGCGGTAGTGACTCCATAAGTAACTCAGATACAGAAATTATTCATAGTGATAAACGCAAACTCAGTAAACAAAAAGTACTCAGTAGTGTATGTAATAAGGACTTGCGTCCTATATATGATCTTTCCATCAATAATGCACGCCAAACGCGAGCTTTCGTTGTAATCAGTTGCTATTTCTGAAGGAGGGGGTACCTAAAATTGTAGTGGCATCATATACTGTAGTGTGTTACTTTTCTTTCTTTTTTCTGCAGTAATATTACCTCCTATTTATCATGTGTTGTTACGCTCGCTTATATTTCTTGTCTCTCCTCGTTTTTATGTTTACGTTCCGTTTAGCGACTGTTAATCTCCATAAGTTCACTTCTTTAGTTAAGCACCATGCCCTGAGTGATTCTATACATCAAGAAGAAATCGGTGTCTTGTTCCCTCAGGAAGTCGCAGTCACGGAATTCCATTACCTACCCAATCATTCTCATGTTACCAGTGTTAGTGAAACAGCTTGAGGAACCGCCATTATTTACCGCAGCGATGTCAATTTTTTTGGCACCTTTACAACATCCCAGTGAGCGTATTACCAATGGAGATTTACAACATATTCGTTTATGCAGTATCTATGCTAAATCTGGTTCTTCGTATAAAAGAGAATGAAATAATTTCTTTGTTACTGAACTCCCCCGGCTTTGTATAATGGTCGCTCTCCATGCATTCTTGCCGGGGATTATAACTGTACACTTTCTCCCTCGATGCTTATCCTCATTTCAGTGATTCGTCTGCTCTCCGTCAACTAATAACAATTTATGACTTAGTGGATGTGTGGCGTCATTTTCATCCTAATGAACCAGGACATACATTCTTCATGTCTGGATCGTCTTCCTCTCGATTGGACAAATTCTAAATCAGTAAATCTCTTCCTCCTGGGGTTCGAGATGTACAAATTACACCCATCTGCTTTAGTGACCGCCTGGCAGTTACAATGACCATCGATCTACGCTTCTCAAAATTTGTAAAACGAAGTGGCTTGTGGTAGTTTAATACCTCCATTCTACAGGGTCCTGACTACATCCATCTTATTCACGAAGAATGGACAGCCCTTCTTCAGTATTACAAAGGATCCCTTATGCATTTCTGGGAAAAGCGAGTCAAACCAAAGTTTGGAGTGATCACTCAACAATATTGTTGGAATCTGAATGTTTCATATTGTCTCACTATCAATATTACACCACTCTCTTAAGATACTACATGAAAGAACAACTTCAAGGTAGCAATTTTTGACCTCAAATTCAGGAAGTCAAAGCCCACTTATTTTCCATGCACAAAAGACGCATCCAAGATTTCACGACTCGTAATAAAATACATCAATATGACGACTTAGAAACTCCTGGAATTGTACAAATCAACAAAGAACCCATGCGTGGAAAGCAGAAACTTATATCTCAGGTTAAAAATTCCACAGGTCACGTGTATGTAGGTGAGCAAGTAATACACTGTGTCACAAATCATTATAAACAGCTGTATGCCAACCCTACTTCCTTCTGTGACAGTCCTGAAATTCTCAACTATCTTTCTACAGTCTTACAGGAATAGGATCAAGAATATCCATCTAGTCCATTTACAGTAGAAGAGGTTAAATCATCCATTGCTTTCGGCCGTCGCGGAAAATCTACGGGGATTGATTGCCTACCTCTAGAATTCTATATAACCTTTATCGATATGTTAGCACCCTTTCTTACAAACCTTTTCAATGAATATAGGCAGTTTCTTGTTCTAGGTGAATCTCTCCTATTAATGATTAATGATTTAAGACCTATTTCCCTTCGATGTACGGATTTAAAAATTTTAACACGCTGTCTTACTGAACGAATAAAATTATTATTGACGAACTGCTAAGTTCACATCAATATGGAATAGGTCAAAACAACCCAATTTATAAGGCATTATCAAATCTTAGAGATTTCATTTCCTACCACGAATCCACTGCTCCTTCACCTGTTGTTGTTTTGCCACGGATTACTCTGAAGCTTTTGACAGAATTAACCATGAATACTTATTCAAAGTCCTTGACAAATATGGTTTTGGTACTCCTTTATTTCTCTTGTACGAGGAATTTTTACGCCTAGATTGACAAAATTAAAGTTAATGCTGACTTAATTTACCCAATAAACATTAATAATGGTATTTTGCAAGGTGACCCAATGTCGGGTCTATTATTCAGTTTGTCCCTTGCTCCTCTTATGTACGCGACTGAGCGTTTACTTTCTGGTGCCTCTGTACAAAGTTATATTGATGATTCAAACTATTGTTTACAAAATCCGACTGACCTGAATTGCCTACAACGTTTATTAACCGTGTATCAACAGGCTTCTGAAGCGCAACTCAATCACAGAAAAACAAGCATATTATGTATTCATTCAGAATACAATGCTTCATATAGCAACTACTATGACACAGTTCAATGTGTCAAAATACTTGGTGTATGGTGGTTCAATAATATCACCCACACCGAAGAACATTCATATCATATTACAGTAAATAAAATCCGAAGTTTTCTTATCACTCATAGACAGCGAAATATGAATATTTTTAGTAGAAACTTATTTCTCAAAACGTCTGTTTTTAGTATTTTCAGCCATATTGCAAATATTTTACCAATGCCAGTTAAAATATGTAAGCAGTTAACCAGTCAAGCTTTGTTTTTCTTACGGCATTCCAAAATCTTACGCGTGGCTAAGAATCAACTCTACCCCCTCTCACATGAAGCAGGTATAGGATTTTTTGCACATAGAAGCACAGGCACGTGCCCTTCTTATGCACAAAAGTTGTAAGCTTGTCTGTGAAAACAAGACTTCGATTACGGCTGCTGTTATTAATGTATGTTTCCACTGTTTAGACCTTCAGGCGAAAAAACACGTTTCCTTGGAGCTACAAATTTCCTCATTTACGTAATTTCATACTTGATATACTCCTTGCTAGCAAAAGATCCAATTGAAACTCGTTCGGTCAACCATCTTTACTGGCGCTATGTTTGCTTGTGGGTTACATATACCGAATGCCGTCTTAAAGCACCCACACAAAAATTGGAATGATATATGGAAAAACATAAACGTTTCCTTTCTCACCCACAACCAACGTACAACCTGGTATTTCATACTCAATAATGTATACGAAACATTGGAAAAACTTCACAGTCTGGGTATTGTAAATAGTAATATATGCCCATACTGCAACAATCTCGATACACTAGCACATAAGTTTCATGCCTGTTCCAACGTACCAATCATCTGGACGTATTTTTGTATTTTAATTAGTAAAATTTCTCATCTTTCACCTCATAGCTTTACTGTAACAGAACTTATCTTCTGGCCTGCTTTTAATTATTTTCCGGCATATAAAAACAATGCTGTTATCTGGATTACTATACAGACAATTACGTTTCTTGTGCATACTAATAGGCCTCATTATATAGAATTATACAACCAATATTTGCAATATCAGGCCAGCCTTCTCTCTCCCGCACGAAAAAGGAAAATTTTTGCTAACTATTTAACTGTTCTTACAGAGTCTTTGTTCATGCATGTAATATTAACAAAACTAAAAGAAAGATGTTACATCTGTAATACACCTTTGTCACATCAGCTCATGATAATGTAGGTATAACTCGTGGTAAATCTACTAATAATAATTTAACCTGCCTGCCCCGTGCAGACACTTATGTATATATGCATTGTCTTTGTTCAGTATATCAGGATTTTTTTCTTCTTTTTGTTTTTATTTTAACCTATTTTTTACAAATGTATTGATTCACTTTTTTAAAAATTCTTTATATGTTCATGTATTTTGTTTGTTCTTCTCAATAAAGAAGATTTTTAAAAAAGTGCTTAGCGTATTGAACTTCTATTTGTTGGACCCGGGTTCGAGTCCCGGCCAGGCTGAAGGTTTTTCAAGTTTGCTTGTTTCAATTTCAATTCAATGCATACTCAGTGTGGTAAGCAAGGTCTTCTCTCCTCCAGAAGGAAGAAGATATTGGAGTGAGGAGAATTGGGGAAGGTCTCTCATTGGAGGCAATCATTTACAAAGTTATTTTGAGAAGTTGTTCTAGATTTGATATTTTCAGCTACTTTCAAGCATTTTCTGATTCATATGTGATCATTCCTTTGATTATACAGTATATAATGAAAAAATACATTACATACACAGCAATAGTGAGCTTAAAATATGATGTTCATTGAACAACACGCTCTGAACCAGAAAGATTGATCTCAGAATGGAGAAATGTTTCGTGCGTCATCTACTCACACTTTTTCTTTCATACAGACTGACTCAGTGCTACCAACTGCTGTAAATGCCGAGAAAAGTTACGTGTAAGTTGGATTGAATCTGTCTAGGCGTTCAAACAACTGTAAAAAACCTGGACCCCAAGTAACGGAATTAGAGCGCTTAGGAAGGGAATTACTTTTGTGGCTGGGTGAATTACTAACTGTACATTCAATGTTTTCCAGTACACATTTGTGAAGAAACTGTGCTAGAATGAACCTTACTTTATATGAAAGAAATATGAATGAAAATAAGGCTAGATATAATTTCTTTTTATGCACCATATACTTTTATTCTTATTTTATTGAATTATTCTACGAATAAATATTTTGAAATTTGCACGTGCAAATTACATTTGTATCTTAATGTAGACTCTCACTACTAAAATAATCTAAATACGTAAATATTATTGTAGGTCAACAGAACCTGCAAAACAAGGTAGCTACTCACGTCTATCATTCACTTTTGAAGCAGGACTCTCACGTAGACGAATAAGGGTTGTGCGAGGAATTGCTGATATTGCTGGTAAGTTGCAAACAAAAATACTATTTTCACTCAATTTATTTTATTTCAGAAATATTAAAAATATATTATCAGCATATTGTACACTCACATGTGGCACAATAACGGAGATAGGGACAAAATCTCACGTCTGAAACATCGCCGCCCAAAATCTCGTGGACTAAAACCTCACCGCCCAAAACCTCGTGAGCCAAAATCTCGTCTGGTCAAAACTCCGCCGTCTCTCCAAACCCTAGCGCACCAAAGCATCGCTTTGGCAAAATCTTGCGGAATGGAACCTTTCCTTAAAATTTACCAAATGCGTTTCTTAATATTCAATTGCGTATCAGAAATAATAATAATAATAATAATAATAATAATAATAAATAGAAGAAGAAGATAAAAATCATCGTGTGCGGGGGCTTTCTCGGTGTGTTCCCATTTTTCCCACTTTCGACAGTCCATGATTTCCTTCATTCTGATCATCTACGTCTCCTTTAACTTACAGGACATAATAGAGGAACGTGTATTATTTGTCACAAACGAAGCCACTTCCGTTTTTATGTACATTCTATATCTCCGCCTTCCCGTCAAAGTGAAATGATAAAAACCATCCCTTGCGGTCAATATGACAAATTCGATCTAGTTTTGTCTCGCGGTTCAAGAGTTATTCAGTTTTATTTATTTTTGTATATCTCCCCTTCCTCTTCGTTGTGCGTCAAAGTGAAATTACAAAAGTCATCCCAGGCCTGAACCTTATCTATGTTGAAAATTTGATCGAGATCGGTTGCGTGTCTGAAGACGTATGATGTCACAAGCATAGTCATTTTCATTTTTATATATACAGACTAACTTTATATATTCAGCTTCCCCCAGATCCCAGATTTTGCTCGGCCTACGGCCTCGCATTTCTTATATATCGCCCTTTGCGTCAACAGTAAATTTCCTGAGCTTGCTCTTCCTATTCCCTGAACCTGCCCATCCGGAATATTCGCTCCCACGCACTGTCTTTGCTTGGCCTACTGCCTCTTACCTCTTGAAACCACGATTCTATTGTTTCTTTTTCTATTTCAACTATCTAAAAGATAAGCTTTTTTTATCCCAAGAAAACGACCATTGAAATAACATGGAATTTTTTCATCTCCCTTTAGACCCCTGAAAAATTAATAATATTTACTTTGGCAATTTTCCTATCGGTTAGTTCTGGAAGGCTACAATCATGCTAAATTTCATCATTCTAATCCTGCCGGAAGTGCCTAAACATTTTGGAGTATAGAAGACGTGTCATGGGAAAAATTTTTCAGTTCCCTATAAAACCACTCTAAATTTGGATTTTTTTTATTTCTACTGATTTACTTATGTAGTGCTACCGAAAATGTACAAGCATACCGAATTTCAAGTATTTATTCCAATTCTCGTAAGTACCTAAAACATGAGATTATAGGTCGAAAAAAGGCCCACTTAAAAAACACGCGGAAATTCTTCATACCCTCTTGAGACCGCCTAAAATTTGAAAATATCCACTTTGGGGAATTTCCCTTTCGGTTAGTTCCAGAAAGCTACAATCATGCCAAATTTAATCATTGTAGCCTTACAGGAAGACCTCAATAATTTATGCCAGCTGATGTATTTTTATATATACTTAGGATTTTCAAAGCACACGTTAAAATATTTTCTTCTGATTATTTTAATCGAATTATGCTTATTACAAACTACAGTAGAAACTCGATTAACCGTCACTCTCTGTTATCCTTCACTGCTCGGAAAGTACTGTACTTTAATGTGCCGTAATTGACGCCGTGCGCCGTGCAGAGCACGGAATAAAGAGTAAGCGAAATGGACTGAAATAGTCATGCGTCACTTCCGGTCATGCTAGTTTCCACACAAAAGAAGCAGAAGCAGTTCACTAGCAGTTCAGTGTTACTCTTGTGTGTAAGTACAGTACAGTAATTTAAACACAGTATAAACATGTATTATTCACTTGTATAAGGTTATTTATTTCTTCCAGAACCTTTTAAATCTACTCACTGTAGAGGTTTATAACGATATTTCTGTTATCCGTCTATTCGCTTAACCGTCATGGTCCCGGTCCCGGTCCCGAGGGTGACGGTTAATCGAGTTTCTATTGTATATACTTATAGCAATATATAGAGCATTTAGCATCAAAGAAATCTTCTTGACGAGGACTTATACTGATAACATTTCTTCCCAGGCGAGATTACGTCCCGCGTAGACCAGATGAGACTCTGTGTCCCGAGATCAAGAACTCGAGGTTTTGGCCAGGGAAGATTTTCGAAATGGCAAGATTTTGGGACGGCAGGTTTTGGCAAGGCGAAATTTCGGCCTGGAGAGATTTTGCCCCTTGAGGTTAGGACAGGTGGGTTTTTGGCCTGGCAAGATTTTGGCCCGCGAGGATGTGGACAGGCGAGGTTTTGACCTGGCGAGATTTTGTCTTGCGATGTTTTGGACGGCGAGGTTTTGGCCAGGCGAGGTTTCGGTCCGGCGATATTTTGGGCCACAAGGTTCTGGCTGCGAGGTTTTGTACCCAAACTACAATAATGTCCCCGTAGTCAAAATGAAGAGTGGATATATATGAACGTTAGTCTTTGTGACTGGACACGCTAGTTCAAATCTAAACGGAGATTCGAAATTACGCTCTTGACCTACCTTTCCTAAACTTAGAATGAACAGGTTTTAGTTCTAAACTTTTAAAGCCAATTTTCATTGTGGTTATTTTGGAAATGCTAGTTGGATGGAAGGAAACACATAGTACGTACCAAGGAGTGCACTAACTTTGAAAGCAATAATTATAGAAAATCCTTAATTTAAAAATGAAAGTTAGAAGCATAACTAAAGTTAAAATAGGTAGAATATATGCACATTTTGCCTCTTAATAGTCTCTGATTTATTCAAATCTTCACATTCTTCCAGCAGCAAGAGGAAGGAGTGAACTATATGTACCTAACACTTTGATCTCGAACAACTTTAGGTCAAAGTTATGGCCCCGTCGGCATGAGTGTGGGAAAGACTGAAAAATGAAATGTAGAAATGCGACGTTACCTGTCCTTTGTGAGCACATCACCGAATAACAGTTGACCTGTTTGAAATTAAACTTGGAGCATAATTAGTACCTATCTTAAAATAGATTTTATCACATAACACACTTATAACATCTCTAGAAGTTTGCGAAGTTGTAAACAAAAATAAACATCACTAATATTAGTGTCTAATATATAGTTCTCGGGGTCACTTACAAGGAGACTTACTGAAATGTCACTCACCGATCTGAATGAAACTTTGCACACTGGTATAACATCGAAAAATAATCGACATGTAATTTTTGTTCCGGCAATGGTGAAGATTTAAGGGTAGAAACAACCCTTTCTACGTTAGGGATGGTCTCCAAGCATAGACAGAAAACAATCATTTAATATATAAGAAATTATACTGCCATAGGGGTGTTAGGACAGCTGATTCTTAATCTGACGTCAAAATTACAAAATTGAAAATGGCGAATCCAAAATAGTGATTACAATTTAAAAAATGTCTTCTGGTTTTAAATTCTGTGCAGTTAACCAAGAACAATTATAGTTGGCAGAGGTAACTAAGAGAAGGTTGTAGACCGATTTGAAACTCCTTTCTATTGATTTGAAATCCCTTTATTTTAACGTAATACTTGATTAAAGAGTATCTCTGCACCTCTTCTTATTCAGGGTGTTTATGTATACTGAGTTCCCTCGCCTCTCACTATGTCGGAACTTCATATATCCTCAATTGTTATAATTATGAATTTATTGAGAAAACACTTCACAGCGATAATACTTCGTAAAAAAGAAAGAGTGTGATGCATAAGCATTGTTTACACCAAGCTCACCTTATTACATCAATAACTGTGACAAATCGCAAAATGCAGCACAATCTTCTTCCAAATAACTGTTTCTGTATCATTCATATCTAATAAGATTTGCAAATCTGGGAAAAGAAAACTGATTATAAATCAGTGATTTGTATTTAAATTATGTTATTACGGAGATGTAAATTTATGTTACAGTTGTAGAGGACAATATCAGTAAAATGTCTCAAGAAGTTTTCTTTCCACGCCCTAAAAACGAACACAAAAAGAGGCTGAATCCTACTAGTGGTGTTAGTGCAAAATCTTTTCTATTTTGAGGTACTCTTTTGCTCGTAATATAGATTGAAAAGTTGATAAATTATGACCACCCCACGAATCTAATAACAAAATGGACTTTAAATTAAACATTGGGGAACAAACTCTTGAAATCATGACCTCACGATACCTGATGTTAATTTTCCCGACTTTGATACTTTCACAAGGACATTTTTAGATTAAAGGAGGTTATTTTGGACTATAGGGTCAAATGTTTCATTCCTTTCCTACAAAATAATTAACAATGGTGATAAAAACACCATTTTCAAAATTACGGCTGTATGGTGTAGGTATGAGTAATAGATTTATTGACTGTGCCACACTTTCTACTGTTTGTTTATAGTAAATGCTATAGTCAGAAGTGCAGAGTATCACTTTAATCAAGTATCCCATTAAAATAAACACAGAAAGCTGTTTTAAATTGGTCTTCATCCTCCTCGCAGTAATCTCTACCAACTATAATTCTTTTTCGCTAGATGCATTCATGAATTTCAAACCAGAAGACACTTTGTAATTGTAATCACTATATTGGATCCGTCACTTTGAATTTTGTAATTTTGACGTCAGGTTCTGAATCAACTATCCTAAAACCCTCCTGGCAGTATGTTTTCTTCTACATTAAATTATTGTCTTCTATCTATGATTGGAGACCACCCCTAAGGTTGAGAGTGTGGTTTCCACCCTTAAATCTTCACTATTGCCGAAACAAAAAAATACATGTCGATTATTTTTTTATGTTCTATAAGTATGCAAAGATTCATTCAAATCGGTGAGTGACACTTCCGTAAGTCTCCTTGTTAGATGAATAGTTGCACTACTGATATCATTTAAGTACAAGTAATTCCCTAGTGAGGCAACACATACCTAGGAGTTGGGTGGAGAGGAATTAACAATGTAAAAGTAATCAAAAACGACCAGTATTTGTATGGAATCCATAGTTTCTGGTGTCGCTGATGTGCATCGTGATACTTTCAATATCCAGGTGCAGTCCCAATCAACATGGGATGAGATAAGGCGAAAAATGAAATGTCCGAAATGATCGATAGTAGCAAAGAGTACATACGTAGTCGATATACTGGGATACTCAATTGAAATTACCGTTAAAACGTAGTACCCACTTCAAGCTGAGTTTTTGTTATGTTGCTTTGTTTATACAGTGTATGGGAATAGGATTTTTCGAAATTACGCCAAACATGGAGTGAAATACACAAAATGAAATTTTGAATTTTACACACAATTGTATGTTTTTTATTGTAAAGCAAATGGATGATTAATGAAAGCAAATGTTGTGGAACAATTGGAGGAATCAAAAGGTGAGAGAAAACATGATAAGTCTGAGATAACGCAGAACACGAGACAGTGATATGTGAGAAGACGATTGGGTAGTAGATGCGTGATCAAATATTGAAGCGACATTGGTGTCATGGAATCTGGAACGAAGACTAAAGTAGTTAATCCAAGATTAACTGGTGTACGCTTGTCTTCGTCAACGGTTCATTAAATCTGCCGTACGGTGGAATACGTATTAGCATGGCTTTGAACTGGTTACGTTCACCGAAAATCATAAGATAGTATGACCAATATGAATATTTGAGCACTATGGTTAGTTTACTTGATAACAAACAGTCATTTTCTTGGCGGAACACCTTAAGCCTATACTGAAATGATTTTTTTTTCTGTCTAGAATTCTCTTAATGTTACTATCAATTAATAGTAAGTTTGATAGTAAAACTGAGTTCTCATATACCAACTTACTGTGGAATATAATATTTAATTAAGGTAGATGAAAGTAGCGTAACTGTTTTGGTTTGAAAATAGGTGAAAAAGACGATTGCTTGGACAATTATTCTTCATTACAAATTCATGTTAGGTGACCAGAATAAATGTTATCCATATCAGAGCTTTACCGATGATGCTGTGGGACCCGTGATGATGCTGTGGGAAACAGATAGTTAAATCTTTTATGATGGAAAGTTAGCTCAAGGCAATTACATTTTCCTATTCATTTACGTTTATCTTTTTACGGGCATAAGTTAAAATTTTAGCATTATTCTAGGATTAATCTCTAGAAAGCTAACTTCAAACTGAGGCCACGGTGGCTCACTGGTAGAGCTTTCGCCTCTGGTGTACTGGATCCTGGTGCGATCCCAGCCCGCGCCAATTGAACTTTGTAGTGGACAAACACTGTATGCGTGGGTTTTCTCGGTGTTCGCCTGTTTCTCCCACTTTCTTCACTTCAGCTTTCATTCATTTATCATAATCGCAGTCTTCTTTAGCCTAGCAGTCATAACAGCGGTACGTAAAACTTACAGACTTAATTTAATTTAATTTCTAACTTCGAACTATTTTAATTATTTGTTTAAAATGTGTTTACATTACATTCGACTAGTTAAATTACAGCTACTGTAACAACAAATTAAGATAAAAATATTGTACTGCAATTATATTCACTTAATTTCCTCCCAATGTGTTAAACATAATATTTTGGTATTTATATTTCAAAACCTACAATTTGATATTTTAAACTTAAAAATTTATATGCTATTAATAGTCATCCTGAATTATGGCATAGTAAAATTTCTTTCTATTTTTCAGTTAATGTTGGAGGTGTGTTTGGTCTGTTTCTTGGAGCAAGTCTTATGAGTGTTCTGGAATTTTTCTACTTTATTATACTAAGACCTCTGTTCATATGTTTCCGCTACAAGTATTAATTAGGTTGTACTCCAGTTACATGTTCTTATCGTCTAGGAACATACAGAGAAATTTACAGTGCAGTGTGAGTTTTGAAAGAGAACGATGAAAAGGGGAGAATTAGCAAAATTAGCCAACATCAAACTGTTATAAACAAACATCTTTTTAAAATATTAGAGATGGATTGAAGATCCCAGAACCAAAGACCGGCAAAAAGTTGTAATATGCAAATTTCTAAAATAAAAAATAAAACAGATGCAACTCAAACATATAAATTACTTCTCGCATAGCGAAATTTAATAGTAACTTCATATTCCTTCAAATTATCCTGGTGGTTATATGCTGAAAGAGTATTGGAAATCTAGCTTTCTATTCATTTAAATTTTTTATGACAATTAAAACAATCGTACTCGTTTTGGATGTGTAAATACTAATGTCGTTTCCTGCAGATAATACCCATCGATACCAATTGTGTATTGAGAATCACATGCTAATGTTAAACTCAACTTTCATATTATTTTCTCAAAATATCGTACTCTTGTAAACATTATAAAATTTGTATTTAAACACAAAGCACGATCGAGCGATTTATTCATACAGTTACACATATTTTCTTTCCCGTAATATTCCAGAAACAGATGAAAATTGACACTACCAAATTTGATATGAATTTATTTTTTATGTTATACAATTTGACAAAATATACTTTCATTGAGATTTCAAAGGATTTAATATCTCCATCACAATTTACAGTAAAAAATGAAAAATAACAAAATATCTTCTCACTTTTCTTTCATAAGAGAGAGCTATATTTCAATATTTGGATAGAATAATATTTAAAGTTTCATTCTACCGTATGGTGCAGTATGTACTAGGAACATAATGTTCCACAAAAGTGTGATAAATTTTCTTGCGCCAACTAAATAGTTTTTTCCTTTCGATTTCGGGGAAGAAAGTACAAGGTGGCGCAATAAAATCTCCTATATTTTAAAGGCTAATAAACGATAAGGCAATGCAGATAGAAACTTGTTTACTCAAACCATGGATGGTATTGACAACAGTTATAACTAGTTTGCTCTGATTTGCATTAGTCCACGCTTTTCTGTGTTGAAATGACACATCAATTGACAATACCGTTATTGTCAATTTTTACCACACTTCTTTATCTGTTGTAGCACTGTCTGTGGAAGAGTGTATTCCACTGTTGTATGGAAATATTTCTCTATTACTTAAGACCTTGGATGATTAATATACTAATGGAGACATTTTAGCATTTTGAGTTACGAACAGATTGATTGAAATTTCCTACATAAAGTCAAAGACTCACATATATTTTAAACGTTCTTCTTTAGATTGTTTGCTATAGGGATATTCAGTAACAGTATGATTATTATAATGAAGTCATTGAGATCTAAAAGACAAAACGCATTTCGCATATCACGATACACAATTTCCTAATTGTATATGATTGAAGAAAACCTCATGCGTGAACATGCGTCGTCCTGAACAACGATCCATTTGCAATTTCAATAATTTAATGTATTACACAGAAACTCATTTGATAAGATATATGTATCTCGGATTTCAGTCAGGAAAAGTCATTCATTCATGTACTTCTGAATTGTCTAACTGACACTGAATAATATTTTGATTGATACATTTCCTATACTATTTTAGATTGTGCACTTCATACCCAAACCTATACCAGATAGTAATTTTGTCGATAACGCGATTTTTTTGCAGTAAACAGCCATAATATCATTGGAAACATGAATATTCATGTATATATATATTGAATATAAGTCTGAATATAAGGAAATACAACACTCACCGTTCAAACTCACAAATCTAATTTTTTTCCAAATCTTTTACACTATTTGCCACTAAAGCTTGGAATGACAGCCCTCAAAGCATCTGAAACTCTAGTTCAGTGTTGACCTTTAAACTTCGACTTAAAGAATGTGTTTCTAATGAAAGTCTTCAGTAAACAAAAAAAAGTTGTAACATACGAAACTATTCCTTGCGTTACCATGCTGTCGTTGTTTTTTTCTTTTCTCTTTCTATTTTGTTTTCTATTAGTATGTACTGAAGTATGTGCATCATTTTATCTATACATAGTCAATCAAAGGAATGTATTTTATGTTATATAGATTGATTGATTGATTTCTTTGCTTCTCTCTAGTTGTATAGTTTAACATGCCTTCAGCATTGTCGCTTGGTTATTTTAGTGTTTATTTTGTATGTAATAAGTTTCATTTTCACTTTTCATGTTTTATTTTCTTTGTATTGTTCTGTATGTCTGTAACTCTTAAACGTTGCCTACGTGTGTATATCCTTTTTATTATCGTTGTAAAAAAAAACTCTATTATTAGATCCTATTATAAAAGGAAAATGTAAATGGTTGAGTGGAAGAAAACGTTATACTTTAACTCCGCCATTTTAATAAATAAATAAATAAATAAAGATAGATAGATAGATAGATAGATAGATAGATAGATAGATAGATAGATAGATAGATAGATAGATAGATAGATAGATAGATAGATAGATAGATAGATAGATAGATAGATAGATAGATATTAATATGTTTTTTTCATATTGTATGTTAATCTTCTTCAAGTAGTTTAGAATTTTTTATCACGTTTGTATTCTGTCTTCAAATGATGCACTATGTATTTGTTTGAACGTGTTAATACACAAGATAATATCTTCTGTGAGAAAATGTTGAAGGTAATCGTAATTATGTATGTCGAGTTTTCATTAGTTAGTAATTATTAATTATATTTTGATACATTGTAAAAATATAGGTCTTTAAGGAGTTTCTTTTATTTGGACTTTGTTCTGTGTAGAATAATTAGTTATACTTACACTGGTAAACACAATTTTCTGCGGCCGCAGTAATTTAAGCGAAAATAGGTTCGATTTGTCATTCTAATTACGAATATGACAGCAGTTATCCTATATTGGCTCCGGTTTATCTGCATGAACAGTCATTATAGGAACACGAACACTATATATAGATACATGTGATGTGAACACGTAGTCGTGTGTCGAATAACATTTTGTTTGTGTCAAAGAACATTAACTCTGATGTAAATATACATAGATCATGAAGAGTGAGACAAAAAAGAATATACACCTAATTGTACTAACACAAAAAAATTAACACATACAAAAGCTCATTTTGCTGGGTGTTGTCTGTGTTCATCAGCAGGACAATCACA
This sequence comes from Thermobia domestica, assembly GCF_964235325.1. Lineage (NCBI taxonomy): Eukaryota > Metazoa > Arthropoda > Insecta > Zygentoma > Lepismatidae > Thermobia > Thermobia domestica. Next base: position 307,891,490 of record NC_137455.1, read on the forward strand.
CTGTAGGGTCCAGCAGTAATCAGCCATCATATGAGTGTCCCACCAGCCTTCATACTTTTCTCTCATCACCTTTAGTTCTTGGTGGAACCGCTCATCGTGTTCCTCACTGTAATCGCCAAGGATGTCTGGAAATCTGTCCAAGTGGCTATGGAGGCAATTTAACTTGATACTCATATTAGCTTCAGAAATCTGTAAGTGTTTTCTGAACTAGTTCCTTATAGTTGTTTCGTTTGTGGTTTTCGAAGAAATTCTTCACTATAAAAACGAATTTGCACCATGCACTGGCTTCCGTATCGTTCATGACAGTTACAAATTTTGCATCATCCATAAGCTTACGGATATCAGGGCCATAAAATATTTTCGCCTTACTTTTTCCATATTTTTTACCTGGAAAGATTGTACAAATGTACCTGAAACATTTACCATCCTTGTCCAAACCCTGAACATATTCTTTCATAACTTTCAGCTTAATATGTAAAGGTGGGAGAATAATTCTGTCCCTGTCAACTAACGTCTCGTTAATGATGTTTCCCGCACCTATTGACATATTTTCTCTAATGACCATGCGTCTTGCTCCTAATGTAGATATTTAGCTCGGTTATCCCGCGTGCAGATAAAACAAAGGTATTTGATATACCCACTTTACTGTCGTAACTGTAAATTTACCATTTAAGGTGTGATATACCGTTGGTGTTCATGATAACGTGGCATCTGTAAGAATTGCTTAATGCTTGCATACTCTTTTTTAAGTTCTGTCGAGTTCCGGTTTTATAGCGGTTGTCATTGTGTAATAACACAAATTTGAAGCTTCTTGAAAACTGTCTATAAAAAGCCGTCAATTTTCTGGTCGATATTCTGCCAATCCCAATTGAAGAAGAAGAAGCGAAATGTTGCTCAGTTCAGTAGCTCTTCATCGTTCATGAAATATGGGAGAAATCTGCCTTTCTCGCTCGATAAGTTGTAATTTTAGTTTCAGGGCTCAGACAGTTCTTCTCCTTTAGCCTAGATGCATGAAGATCTGATCGTATTTTGATAGAATGAGTTCTTCTAAAAGGTCATTCAATTCATTTTGCGAGAACTGTTCATTTCGCAAATTTTCGTTATCAAATTCTCTTTCACTGGTGTCACTTAGTGACGGTTATTCTTCAACATCGGACAATACAAATGGAGGAATGAAGGTCAACACGGGCACTGAAATGTACTCACTGTGAGGCACTGGTCTTCTCGTTGATTCTAAGTCTGTATATATCCATTTGTGTTTTTCGCAACGATTGAGGCCTATCACGTTCATAGCACAAAAATAACAATCATCATAGTGATTCTACTGTTCTCTCCATACTATAGGAACAAAGAATTTCAACCCTGTTCTTCCACTTTTATCCAATATCGTAAGCACTCGACACAAGTCTTGGAAACATTATGGGTCGCCCAATTTTTGCCTTGGTCTCCAACATTTGTACCGAAAAATGTACAATATGCTTGCTTGACGAAGTCAGTGATATTCCTCCTTTGCTTTGGTTGATAGGATTTGCCACAGATGTACCAAGAAGCATCTAAGTCGTTTCTATAGGTTCTTTGTTAAGAACTCATATTTGACTGAAAGAAATTATGAAACCAACAATATTTTAGTAACAGAAATGGAAACATTTACAAACTAAGGCCAATACTACCAATTACGAATCAAATTCAACACAAAATTATGTCTATAATTTTATAACTTTCGCCCACATACACGTGTACTAGCGACATACGTGTGATATTTCATTCAGGATACATCTCCATTGATACCCATTATGTCAACCCCTAGAGCCAATTTGGCAATACTAACCTTATTTTTCGATTTAGTGTGCATAATATACTTAGCATTTATAAAAATATTACCGGCCGCAAACATTTTCCTTTCTTAACCAGTGTTTTTATTAACCCTAGTGAACACAAAAGGTGCCTTAAGCTGCTGTCTCTGTCTTGACTAATATTATATATATAATATAAATATATAATATATAATATTTTGCAGCGATATTTCTTAGTAAACGTTTGTTGTGTAACTTAACAAAGAAGATATTTTCAATTTTATTATTAAAAATTAGTTAAAATTTTCATGTTCTCAGCTACCCTACAAAACAACCAAGCAGGCTTTTACTACTTATCGTAACTAAGTTGGCAACATTTTATCAACTTACTTAAAGATTTGAAGAGTGTTTTTTTAAAACTCGATATAGAACAAATTTTGAGAAATGGAGGTATATATGGGATATTTGTGCTTGTTATACTACCATTCAAGATGTGAAATCAGTATTGGAAAATCTTCATATGTGTCGTGTGTATAGCATAGTAAATCATGAGAGTTTTGTCGGAACTCGATAAAGCGCAAGCATAACGATTTCTCAAAACTCAATACAGCTCATAGCCGAAACACCGACCCGACAACAAGGTCCCGTTTCACGTCTACGTCTGTAACTACTGTTACATATAATAAGCGAGTCTGTTGTAAGCGCATCCGAAGTCATGGATGAACATATAGAGATCGATGTGCTAGTAAGCAAATCCAAGGGTGGTAGTAAGCATAGAGAAAAACGTATTGTTGTACGTACCAAACAATAAAGAACCTTCAATAAAATGCAATCATGGAATGGAGGATTGTCCATCTAAGTTAAAGGGAACGGAAACTAAGGAATGTAGTGTACAAGATATGTCACATGAAGATATCAATGATTTTCGTAACAAAATAAAAATCTGAAGAAAGTGGATAAAGGTAATTTCCTGCTTATATACAAAATAAAATCAACGTAGTAATGGCCATGATTATTAAGTTTTTGGAAAGAAGTACAAAATTTATATCTATACTTCATTTCTTTCTCATCAAAGGACACACGTACATGACTCCTGATCGTGTGTGTGGTAGGGTTGAAAAGGAGTACAGAACAAAGGAAGTTATTTTGTTACACAATGAACCCAAACCCAAATCTTAGATTTTGGTGTTTCATTTTGAAATTTTCCATGTCTATTTTTTTATTCATGTTACAATCTAGACGTAACCTATTAAAATGTACTCTAAACTAACAGTATAAAACAAGATACTAATAAGAACACATCATGACGAAAAATAATAAAATCACAGCAGTAATGAAAACAATAATAATAGCTGCTAATTCAGATTCAGTCACATTCTTATCTTTACCGTCCTTATTCTGTATCGAGTTTTGAAAGAACTTGTAGTTTCTAAGTGGTCAATTCTATGACAAATATTTGAATCTTCTAGGAAATTCAAGCTATATGAACTTGTACCAGAATAATAACTAGTATTACCTACAATTACGTTTCAGTAATGAAAGGTTATGTACAATAATAAAAAATGCAATTCCAGTAAAGACGATGTTTTGTGCTCTATCGTGTTTTGGAAAAGCACTTCTCATTTCTTTCCAATGCAAATATTCAATAAATATGTAAACTTTTGTCGTAATTTACAAAATGTTTTATTATAATATTAAATGGTGTATTCAGTCATGATAAATTTAACAAAATGTCTCTGGAGCATCCCCTTTGATGATTAAACTGAGAAAAGATTTTTGTTTACTAGCAAAAATTACTTAACTAAAGTAAAGCAAGAATGATATATCTTTTCTCATTTATCCAATACTTAGTCTTATAAAACTTACATATTACATTGGCATTTCACAGATCAGTACCTTAGTTGTTTGTGTGTGCAAGAACTTAAACTATGGTTCTTCTGCGAGATTGATTTTTTAGCCTGTATATAAACGAGAATTAAAAAAATAAATGGTAAAATTAAAATTGAAACTGTGACAAATAAAAAAGAATCATATACATAGAAACACATAACGTATGTTAGTCGCTGACACACAGTGAATCATTCATTTGCTACTGATTTATGTATAATATTTAACTTTGTAAAAGCGAAATTGCATTTTGTGCTCTCTTAGAAACCAAATACTTTACTATCCTCTAACTTAAGCACCCCAAGTGTAAAATTGTATTTCATTCTTAAGAAATAAAAGTTTTTTTTTAACACTGAAGCTTTTAACGATGAAATACTGATATGAACGTATATTCTGACATCCTAGTAATATTTACACGTTAACACACACACACACACACAAATATATATATATATATATATATATATATATATATATATATATATATATATATATATATATATATATATATATATATATATATATATCGGGTGTTGCAAAATAAGTGTTACAACTCTTGGGAGGTGAATCCTCCCACTGAGACAAGAAAAAAAAGTTCTCTTGAACTTTCGGCTATCGGACATAGTTTCAAATCTACAAGGTGCCGAAAGCGTGGGAAAATGACATTCGGACGCCAATAGTTCGGAAACTATCCAACGTAAAGAGGGCGGGTAAAAAATTCACTGAAGAAGTCATACCTGCTCTATTGAATTTTGCATGTTTCACAATCCTACCATGCACGCGCAAGGGATTCCCCAAAGGAACGTAGGGAGTCCCGGATAATCTGCTAATTGAAAGTTGGTCTAAATGGATATGAATTGATAGGGCTTCTACCAGGTAACAATAATTCGTTTGTATTAAGTCGATATCTAGAACAAATACAAAATGGCGGACACTTTTATGCCCGTTGTGTGTGGTTGCATAATCGCCAGGTACGGATGCTGGCCAACAGTGAAGTTCTGAGTATTAAGTCTAGCGAATTTGTACTCAAATGCTCTAGAAAGACATCTGGAGTGTCGGTAGACCACAACAGATGGAGCAGGGTGATTCACAGGTGTGGAAACATGTAACGAAAAATGGCCAGAAATCCACTCATACTCAGTAAACGTGAGTTCAAAGCGTCGGAAATGTAAGGATTAGCGTCAAGAACATGAAAGTCAATTCACCAATAATATTCCCTCAAACCGACGCAATAGATGTGCACGGTTGCATACAAATAAGGATGCAACAACTGAGGACAAGTTGAAATTGTGCAAGGGGATAGTAATTGTTCTTATAATTGTGTGGTATCATTTCTTTATGTAAATCATTTTCAAATATTAGTAGGGTCACGTGGTCAGTTATTGACCTATGATGGGATTATGATTCGAGAACATTGGTACATTGATATGTTCCTCTTAAAATTTGTAGGATCACTTTGTTAAATTTGAGAATTGTCAAATTAAATTACGTCATTGGTCTTGATTATTCCTGCCTATGGGCCAAAATATAAACGTAAGCAATACGATGTATCACGTGGAATGTATTATTGATCTTGATGAGATAGTGCCCAAATATTTATTTCCTTTTCAAAATTCATGGGAATTATCAAATATCACACTTCTAGACAACAGTTTGATCTGCTTATTTATTTCCAAAGTAAAGTTGACGGAGGTTATTGACCCCATTGAAAGCTAACTACATTATATAATTATATGATTAATTTTAAGACTTAGGTTTATTGAGGGATGTACGTAGGACCATACTTGAAATTTGGGAATTGTAATAAACAAAATTTTGGTATGAGGCCCGAAGTTTAAATGTACAATACCTCATTGATATGAAACAATCCCTTGAACATTAATCACAACTCATACTCTAACATCATTGCTAGTGTTGATTTTTGCCTCGACCTTTCAGAAATCTGATAGGTAATCTTATTGAATCTTATGACTCATAGTCTAAGGGCAATACATGCTACAACGCTTTGAAATTTAGTCACAACTCACTGCCTAGGGTGACGTAATCCTTTTGGTTAGTCACCAGCAAAATTATTTTTGATGCAAGTTGATTGGCTGATCACTATCTTTCATCCAATCTAATTGGTTGATGACTTTCAAATATTTGCGATTTGATTAATCACTATCTTTCGTGCAATTTGATTGAGTGATGATTTCCAAATAATTTCCTGTATTCAGTTTTGTTTTATTTAAGAGAAATCGATTACTGTTTAAAAAACTTGGTTTGAAGATTTTCGTTCAACATTTTGCACTCAATGATAAATATGATCAAAACCGGTTATTTGTTAATCCAATAGCTAAAAACCGGATAAAGTTTCACAGTTAACCGTAAAACGTAAAATTATTTTATTCGAACTGTTTTCCGTTTAAAAGTTTTGTAAAATATTTGTTTGGAAGTTTTCGTTCCAAAATCGTTTAGAATTTTTTGTTTGCAAAAATTTTCGTTTCAAAATTTAGTATTTTTTTTAATTTTTAAAATTTTTGCTTGTTTTTTTAGTTTTAATTTCAAATTTTTGTTCTAAATTTTTTTGTAAATTTAAATTTTTGTTTGGATTTTTTCGTTCGAAAATTTTGTTTATAAATTTTTTTCAAAATTTTTGAAATTTTTTGATGAAATTTTTTGATTTGAAAAGTTTTAGTTTGAAACATTTGGCTTGAAACTTTTAGTGTGAAAATTTTTATTTTGAAATTTTGTTTGGTATTTTTTAACTTTGTGCACTCATTAGCAAGGAACAAGAACTAATTAGAACAAAAACATCTGGCAAGACTGTTTATCATAATACAATAGTAGACGTCAGAACATGCTAATACAACGTCATCAGTTTTGCATCATTTATAAGTATCGTTTGAGATAGTATTCATAATAACGTCTTCATTTCTACTTGTCTGCAGTTTCTAAACTCATGTGATGTGATGAAATCAGTTACCAAGATTACCGATTTACAACAGAATATAACTTATAAAATTTTAACTAACCGAGTGATCCCTACAACGTTTGGATTAAGAATCGTAGTGAATCTTCAAAATAATACGAATATTCTTTTACCCATAGAAACATTAAAACCATTGAAGATATTTACCAACGGAAGCATCGAAAAAAAGGAGAACTATTAAGTGTCCTAAACACAGAATCTGTATATTTATGCTATAAGACTTGTTGGACAGAGTTATCAATTTGAATTTAGTACAGCCTCATCTATGAATTTGGTTTGAGCTGCAAAAGATCTATGACTTGTGATGAAATCATGAATTCAAACGTCATCACACTCGATGTCGGCAATAGATGTATAATGAAATTGTAAATTACACAATGCGATTTGTGAATTATGTTTGGTTAGAATGATGTCAGCAATTGTGATGAAATCATGAATGCAAACGTCAGCAAATTCCGTGTTAGTCTCTAAGCTATTCTAATAGCGTTGGAACTTGTTATTCGATTGCGCAAAGCAGAACAATTTGGTGTACAACTGTACTATGAAGAATGGCAGATATTATGTTCACGAATCGGCCAAATTAATGATTATTTTCATGATCTAAATGTGACCATAGTCAAATCATGAAGTGGTTCTATGCACAGTCCTCGAGAAGAAGATGGTGCTGTTACGTAAAAAGAGTACATTACATGAGAACCGGAACATGGTGTATCAAACGCAAAAGGAATGGACCAAATTCATCAATGTATTCCAGTGTGTAAAGCATGCAGTGGAAGTGTGCAACAAAACAAGTATATTCCTGAAAAAGTACTATTTTGAAAATGTATTATGCATTTTGTACATCATGTGTATAAATGGTGTGATGGTTGTCAACATCGTTCATGGGTGTATAATTGCATTGATAAACAATATATTTGTGATCATATGGACATTGAGTTTCCAACTATTGATATTGCAATAGGGCTTAGAAGACTTCAATTGGAATTAAAATATACGATAAACACAAACTAGTGCAGAAGTACAAAATACATTGTATGCACAATATCCAGATCCTTTATCTGGTACGGATGTATGTGACTAACCAGAGCAGTGTAACAAAATAATCAAATTCAAAGATTTGTCTTTTTCATTTCAAGTACAAGCCCATGTTCTGGCGTGTATTATTCCATCACGATAAACAGTGTTGTAAGATGTTTTTGTTCTAAACAGTTCCAGTTCTTTACCAATGAGTGTAAAACAAAAAATTCCCAACAGAAATTTCAAACTAAAAATTCCAAAACAAAAAATTTTCAAATTAAATATTTTCAAAAAATTCAAGCAAAAATTTCTAAAAATTTAGAAAAAAATAATGAATCTTTTTAAAAAAATAAAAATTAAAATTTACTAACAAAAATTTTTAAAAAAATTTCAAACAAAAATTTTTCTAAAAAATTTTCAAGCAAAAAACATTTCTTAAAAAAATAAAAATTACGAACAAAATAGGAAACGAAAATGTTTCAAAAAATTTCAAACGAAAACTTCAAATGATTTTGAAACAAAATTTCAAACAAAGAGTTTACAAACAATATTTTTAAAACGAAAACAAATTTTCAAAACAATTTTTTCAGCTAAAATAATTCCACGTTTTACTGTTAACCGTCAAATTTTATCTGCTTTTTAGTTATTAGATTAACAAATAAACAGTTTTGATCATATTAATATTGAGTGCAAAATGTTGAACGAAAATCTTCAAACCAAGATTTTTAAACAGTAATCGATTTCTGTTAAACAAAAATAAAAACTGAACGCAGCAAAATATTTAAAAATCATCAGCCAATCAAATTGCACCAAAAGGTTTTGCTAGTCATTAACCAAAAATACTAGGTCATCTTGGACAGTGAGTTCTGACTAAATTTCAAAATGTTGTAGCATGTATTACCTTTAGTCTATGATTCATATGATTCAATAAGATTACCTATCAGATTTCTAAAAGTACGAGGTAAAAATCAACCACCACCAACGATCTTATACTATGAGTTTTGACTAATGTTCAAAGTATTGTTTCATATCAATGAGGTATTGAACATTCAAACTTCGGGCCTCATACTATAATTTCGTTTATCACATTTCCCAAATTTCAAGAATGGTCCTACGTACATCCCTCAATAAACCTAAGCCTTAAAATTAATCATATAATTATATAATATAGTTAGCTCTCAATGGGGTCAATAACCTCCGTCAACTTTACTTTGGAAAGAAGTAAGCAGAACAAACAGTTCTCTAGAAGTGTGTTATTTGATAACTCCCACGAACTTTGATGAGGAAATAAATCCTTGTGCACCACCTCATCAAGATCAATAATACATTCCACGTGATACATCGTATTGCTTACGTTTATATTTTGGCCCATAGGCAGGAATAATCAAGACCAATGACGTAATTTAATTTGACAATTCTCAAATTTAACCAAAATGAGCCTACAAAGTTTAAGAGAATCGCATCAATGTACCAATGTCCTCGATTCATAATCCCATCATAGGTCAATAACTGACCACGTGACCATACTAATATTTGAAAATGACTTCCATAAAGAATTTGATACCCCACAATTTTAAGAACAATTACTAATTATTTATTTGACAATAAGAAATGTACCCCTTCCAAAATTTAAGATTGGTGCAAGAATATACCTGTGTCTTATGAATAAGTAATAAATCATGTACTCATTTAATAATAACACCGTATCGAAGAATATAAAATAGTTCAATGACCTTCAAACTTTGAATATTTGGCCATAAGATGGACATCAGCATTTACAATCTAGAAAATACTTACCGAATTTTGTTATTTGGCAATTCTTAATTCAAAAAATGATCCTATGTATCCAACAGATTTTAAAATGTGAGCATCAAAGTATAAAGAAGATGGACCTCTGCACACATCCATATAATGTGTTAAATTTTTATCACAGGGAGTGTGTTGTGTCAATAATCGAACACGTTGTCGTACTAATTTCTGGTAATTTCCACTATGAAAGGGAACGATATCGACCACCCAAATTTATAGTGGTATATATTAATAACATAAACGACTATACCAAGTTCCTAAATTTGGCAATTTCCAGACTTTAAGGGGCGAACCAATGTACCTCAGCCAAATTTTAAGATGAAAGCATCCATGGAATCATACCCCTGAACGCATTCGTGTGTTGATATAAAATAATAAAGCTATCATTAAAGAGAAAAAAATTGTGTCAATAACGTCCGAAATATAAATTTCGGCAATTTTTTTATCCATGAAAGGAAACGAGATGAACCACCCAAATTTGTTGTGATATATATATATATATATATATATATATATATATATATATATATATATATATATATATGGGTCGTATACTATGATACCAAGTGTTTCAATTTGGCAATTTCCAAATTTTAAGGGGAGGGCCAGGATGCCCCTCCCAAACGTTTTAAGGGGTGCATCAATGTACCCGTGTCTTGTAATAGGGAATGTACCACTGTATACACGTATATAACTATATAAGGTAATTAAATCTCATCAATGGAGATAAATTAGGTCAAAAACCTCCCAAAGTTTATTCTTTGGCAACTTTTTACTCATGAAAGGCAACTTAAATAAGTAAATACCGGTACTCTGGTCTTAGGCTACCATACCCAATTTTTAGATTTGGCCATTTTTAAAGTTTAAAAGGAGTGGTCCTATCTACCCCTGTAAAAATTTAGTGGGTGGGCCAAGGTACCTCTACTAAAATCTATAGGGGGTAGTTCTATGTAACTCTTGCATATTGACCCAGAGTCAAGGGCATTGGCTTTTGACATATGACGTCAGAAAAAATTTTGCTGGCTCGACGAAATATACAGGAGGACCTACTGCTTATGTCACACCAAGCAGAGTGTTTTAAGCCTATTTGTAAGGATTTAAAATTATGTATATATATACATATAACTCTAGGATATCCTGCGATACTGGAATTGTGTCGCAGACAGTGCCGTAACTTAATTTTTTCTGGGGGCAAGCATTAATATGCGTAGTTGGGCCCCCTAGAGAAGTGATTTTTGTAATTTTTGTGCACTCTCTTTCCATCTTTCTCTTACCCTCTATGGCCCCTCCTATGCCTCTTCACCCGTTCCATATATGACAAATTAATTAACGGGACAATATTGACAAATCTCAAAGCCATACGAATAAATATTATTTCTAGGGCTCCTAATAGCAGACATTTTTACTGTAATGGGCTCAATACTCATTTTGGTTTTATTTACTTTTTGTGTGCTCCTTTGTTTATATAATGTGGTGAACCTGTTTGATGCTTCAGATATAATCTATGTTCGTATCGTATATGGAATAAGAATATTTTGTCTTAAAATGGGCACCCTCGAACGGCGGTAACCTTCCCTAGAGCTGCAGTTGCCCCTTTGCCCACACCACAAATTACGACTTTGGTCACAGCATGGCTTTCTTATTAAACATTGTAGATATGAAATACGAAGATAGTTCTAATATACAACTGTACTTTCCTAACCTAACAGATTTAATTGATCTTATTGGGAAGTCGGATTAAAGAAAGTGGCTAAAACAGTGAAACAGTTAATAAATCAGTAAACCCAACAACTCAAAGGAGACGGCACGCGCAGTTTTCCAAATTCTTTTACATGAAAAATGGATTGTGCTCTTTCCAAGATATAAGTGGTTTGTTTCAGTTGGGGGGTAAAAGCCAGTTTTTTGGTTTCCTGCCTTAGGAAAACCGAAACTTTAAAATTAAAAAACGTTTTTCGCTGAAACCCGTTTTCACCGCACCGGTTCAGTTTTCTCCAAAACTGGCTCGGTTTTCCTCAAAACAAGTTATCGGTTTTCACCAATGTTATGTTTTCTACAAATCGGTTCGGTTTTTCACCGAATCTGGTTCTGATTTTTTCCAAAAGCCGGTTCAGCTTTTTGCAGACACCACTTTTGATTTTCTCCAGAAACCATTCAGTTTTTCATCGAAACCTGTTTCAGCTTTTGTAAAAATGGTTCTATTTCTGATGAGAATAGATTTTCATTGCGGCATTGTAACATGCGTCGAGAACACACGAAAAAACTCAGAAATGAGTAAATTCTCATAAAAATGAAGTGAAACCGAAACCGATAAGTTTAAATCCAATATGTTTGAAAATAAAGCTGCTTTTGTTGTTGTTATCGAATCCAGTTTCGGGGAACAACGAAAGTCTACTCTGGTGAGAAACTGAACCGGGTTTAGGAGATAACCGAACCATTTTATTGACAAAACCGGACCAGTTTTGTAGTAAATGGAAATGTCGGTTTTTCAGTTTTCGGTTTTGCTATAAACCGGTTTTGCACATTCCTAGTTTGTTTAATGTTTCACAGATACCCTGAATTCTGAAAGAGTGGCGTTTATTTATAGACAGCTCAAGGCTGTGCTCTAGAAGCCTCAAAGCTGTGCTTCTGCACAATGGGAATAACCTAACCTCTTTCCATTCTATTTCTGTGACTCATTCCGTCTGTATCAAGGAAGACTTGAACAGCTTTATGACCTTAATGGACAATTTAAAGTATGTTGTAAAATTTTGTGTATTTTTGTCTCATATATAAGGAAGAGGTAGAGCAGTTAATAAAAAGAGTGTCCGGAATCGACTCCCACTACCAGTATATTTTTATAAAAAGTTCCTCTATAAAAGTATTTTACAAAATACTAGACAAATTTAATTTCTATTTCAAAACGTAAGTAAAAGGTAGTCTTTGACCGTAAGGTCGCAGACAGGGTCTCCAACAGAGCCCCGTAGCAGGCTAAGAGGATTGCGTTAAGGAACCAATGCTCCGTAGCAAGCAGAGGCAGGTTACGTTGCCAACAGAGCCCCGTAGCAGGCTAAGCGGCTGAGGTTACGATTCCCAGACAGAGCCCCGTAGCAGGTTAAGCCAGGAGATAGGATAGGAGAAGTCCCGTAGCAGACTAGGGGCCTGGGGTTAGGTTACTCCAAGAGTCTCGTAGCAGACTAAAGGAGGGTCACCAGAAAACTGGTACTGAGATGAATTCTTCTGTCCAATTTATAGCGTCCCTTGGGTGGCGCTGCTGCTTCAATTTCGTCTTCTGCTCCGTGGGAGGAGCTAAATGTCGTCTGCAGGTGTTTGCAGGTCCCCTGGTGAAAGTTCCTCTTGATGAAGCACGAGGTAGTGTTTATAAACACTTGATGCGTGGATTTGTTTGTATACAACTTCACATGGGGTATTACACCCCCTGGCTTGTTTAAAAATAAGCCGAAGGGTTATTTTTGTTTATGTGATAGTTGGTAACACTGAGGAATCACACGCAAAAAAATCACTGAGCACTAAACAATTGTGGCACTGAAATAAATGAAAAATCACTTTTGGAGCAGTAATGTGGTAGGGGAATAGAGCACTAAACAGCTGGTCCCTATATACAGGCAGGATCCGTACATGGTACATGATACTTCACTTCCCTCGAGATAGGGCTGTTTTGGCTTGGTGTCAATAAAAATATACTAATTCTCTTATAGTAAGTGGAGTTGGAGTCTGTCTTAGCGTTTGCTCCTTAGTTGTATTATTGGTTTTAAATGTTTCCGATGGAATAGATGATATTTCTATGTGGGTCGTTCTAGATTTGTTTGGTAACGAGCGAAGACGAAGATATAATATATATAAAATTATAAGAGTTAGAAGTATTAAAAAAAGGCTGCTATTAACACTGAAATATAAAGATAATTTATATTAGAAAGTTCGTGATTCGAACGGCGTGATTTCTTGGTCACCCTGTACAAGGTGCAAAAGTTTCTAAAATATATGCACTAAAGATATGTATTTCAATAAAATAATCCAATTTAAAATGTCAATGACGATGATACTGATAGTCCTGAATTCCTGGTCATCCTGTATAATGTAAATGTGGTCATAACTTTTGGAACGTCCTGTTGTATAATTATGTTGCATAATGTCGGTGACAATATGTAGTTTATAGTGGAAAAAGAAAAATATATCAAGGAATTGTAATATATATGTTAGTTGTCCTTTTAAAGATGATTTGCCTTTTAAATGCGGAAATGCAAATCTTAGCAATCTTTCATTTAGATATTTCATTTAGTTGTAAAATAATGATTCAGCTTTTTATAAAACAAAGAGGAAATGAATGTTTGCATCGTAATGAAAAGTGTCTTTATCTGCTGAAGTCGTGTCTCTGTGTTTCCTTCTTCCTAGTGGTGAGTACTGTATATTTTTTTTCGCTCGTGTAGAAAGAAGTTATTTATTCTTGTTCTATATCTTCTCTACCTTCATAAAATGTTTTAATTCGGTCTATTGAGATTTCTTGTATTTTCTGCCGAAAAGAATTTGGAAATTCTATCTTATAAAGGTTAGGATTCAGTCTATCCAGGATTTGAACGGGTCCCAAGTAGGAAGCTGAAAAGCTTTCCGGCACTCCTATTTGCCGCTTAAAAAAGTAGACCAGTACTTTTTGCCCCTTTTCAAATTGAGTTTGTCGATGTCTGCTGTCGAAATACTTCTTCTGCTTGTTATAGCTAGCGATCAAGTTATTCCGTACACTCTCGCGTATTTTATTCAAATGTTCCTTGTTGACACATAATGTTGGAGTTGACGCTAACGCAATATCAGAGATAGTCTTAGGTTCATATCCATACATGAGGAAAAAGGCTGAATGTTTAGTTCCGGCTTGTACGAATGTATTAATTGCGAATGTAATATATGGTATCAGCTTCGGCCAAAGATTTTGGTTTTCTTGCACGAAAAATGTAAGTGTATTCTGTATTGTCTTGTGGAATGTTTCCACTATGCCTAGGTTTTTATGGTCGTATGCGGGCAAAATTTAAATTCAGAGTTGTAGCATTTTGCCAAATTTTGCAGCCTCTTAGCGCTATGTACCGGATGTCTACCAGATATAAATATGAAAAAGTCAAAATTTGAGTATGATGTCATATATAAGAAATTGTTCAATTTCTTCCGCTGTTATTTTGTCCACAACCCTGGTCACACAATATCTTGTGGACATTTCTATGGCCACTAATATGTGTTTAAATTGTCCATTTCCCACTGTTATTTTTCCGATAGAATCATATTGCCAAGCTGTTGCGATCGGCTTATGTAGGTGATGGAGTAATTGATCCGCTGTTTAACTGGTAATTTCTTGAGTTTCTGACATAAAATGCATGTCTTAATTCTGTTGGCAATGTACGCTTTCATATTGAGAAAGTAGTATTTCCTAAGCGCCGAATGATATGTTTTGGTATATTCAAAGTGTGGTGCCATGGGTTTATTGTATAAGGCATCAAACCACTTACTTAATAAAGATTTCGGCACACAAAGTAAATATAGCAGTCCTAATTGGGGATGCTTCTGTGTTCTGTATAATATCCCGTCTTATAGAGAAAAATATTTTGCGGCCCGAAGAGTAGACAACTTATTAGGTTCCTTATTTTCCAAAACAGTAATAATCTCAGAGAATGAAGGATCTTTCCTTTGTGCTTCTGCTAAATTTGGTAGGATTACAGGTTGTTCAATTTGGAGAGTAATGTCTAAAGAACGGGATGCAAATATTTTAGCATCTTCTGTGTCGGAGAAGTTGTCAACTTCTTGTTTTTCTTCGTGTTTAATTTCTTGTTTATCTTCTAAACGACTAAGGATGTCCGCTGGGTGTAATTGATTTTAATGTGTTGTATTTCAAAATTCTAGTCTGCTAAGAATATTCGGTAGCGAATAAATTTTCCAACTTTGTCCGCCTGTGTTGTGAGAGATGTTAAGCATTTGGCGTCTATAAATAATTTAAATCTTCTATTTAGTAGGAAGTATCTAAATTTTCTCAAAACATAAATTAAGGCGTACAGCTCTTTTTGCCAAGTGGATGCTTTCCTTTCACTTGGTGTAAAACGTCTACTAGCATAGGCAACAACACGTTTTTGTTTCGTTTTATGGTTATAACATGCTAATAAGCCTCCTGCGGAGATAGACGCAGCGTCAGTATATACGGGTATTTCCAGTCGATCGGGATCGAAGTGAAACAAAGATGGCACGTGTATGATGTCCGTCTTAAGTTTCTCAAATAGTTCGTCATGCTGAGAGGTCCATTTAAATTTTGAATTCTTGTCTAAAAGGCACTGAAGTGGTTCTATTTTTTCGAGAAATTTTTGATATGTGCTCTTAAATAAAAGCATAATCCTAAAAGAAACTTTTCAGAGTTCTATTAGTAGTTGGTTTCTTAAAATTTCGAATCTTGTTAGCGATTTTGGATGAAATCTTGATTTCTTTCCCACTAACTGTGAAGCCTGAAACGTCCAATTCTGTGTATAATAAGTGGGTCTTCTTTGGACTGGCACGAAAATCATGATTTCTTAATCTTTTAAAAAGTAATTCTAAATCCGATAACTGTTGTTTCCAATTTTTTTCTTCCTGTGACCAAATCATCAGCAAAGGCAGTTATATGGGGTGGTAGGCCCTCTAAAAGCATGCGTACAGCTATACTGAGTCCGGCGGCGGAACTGGAGTGACCCATGATACACCTCTGGATTTCATATGCCTTTCTAGTATGGTTGACCTCAAAAGTCATGTATTTTTGTCTTTTGGGATGCAACAATAGTTGGAAATATGAGGATTTTATGTCAATGGTGGATATACAGGCTTTTCCTCTTAAAACGTGTAGAATAACCTCCGTGTTTTGAAATGGAATACTCAAATAATGTGAGAACTTCTTGCAAGCTTGGAGGTTCAAAACTAGCGGGAGGCCCGGGCTTTTTCACAATGAGCAATGGCGATGAAAACGAACTATCGCTAGTTTCCTTGATAATATTGGCGTCTAAGAGTTGCTTAATTTGTAAATCAATTTGAGGTCTTACCCGCTAATGGAACCGGAGGAGATCTTTGATGAAAGGATGCTCCTTTGTCTATCCTTATGTTATGTATATAACCTCGGAAATATCCAATATCTGTTGGTGTGTAGGAAAAAACATCTCTGTATTTAAAGAGTAAATCTTGTACGGCTTTCTTTTTTCTTCTGATAAATCCGGGTTTATGTCAAACAAATTAAGATCAAAAAATGATTTTGTTTCTTCTAATCGATCCTGAATTTCTTTTTCTGATCTGTAAAAAGTTTCGTCATCATGGCCACTATCTGGAAAATTACCCTGTAAATCTATTTCTTGAAGGTTTTCTTCTACGTATACTACAGGTGTGTTCTTTGGTAGTGTTACCGGCCTGATTGTAGGATTCGATGTTAATAGAGTGGGGTTATTTTTAGGTACTTTGGTAGTGTTTGCAGACCATGCCTGTCTAATAAATTCTCTAATGGAGAAATAAAAAAATGTGTGTGTTCCTTCTGCTGATTTTTAATATTAATAGGTAAAACGAAATGTATCCTGGCAGGTATAGTGATTTTTCTGGTTGTGTAAACTTCAGCCGACTTGCATTGCCTATTCGTATTCATGGCACTAGCCGATAGTTTTTCCTGAGTATTAATCTCCCTTGCATACTGTGGAGGTATAGGTTTTTTATGCACTGACAGTGTATGATTTTGCAAATTGATCTTTCCTTGCAATCGGTTTAAAATATCCTATCCAAATAGAGGTAATAAGTCTCCATGTTCTAAGATCCTGAAGTAATGTGAGAATGTCGTTGAGCCCAATCTAAATTTAATTAAAGCTATGTATCGTAGATTTATAATAGATTTCTCAATTCATCTCAAATTAGTGTTAAAAGGGATTAATTTTGTATTAGGAGGAATGGCTAATCTAGGCCAGAGAGACAACAAACTTCCGGTATCAATAATTACAGGATATTTTTCTCTATTAACCGATACATTAACTAATAATTTATGGTCTTATTTAACATGTTAACACTTTCTCTTCTTTCTGACAAAAGAGCTACTGCATATAGCGTTGTGCCCCTATCATATAATGTTCATTTTTATCTCTTTTCGGCTCCCAGAACATTTTCTTGTAAGGGTCTGTCCTGGGACCCGTCTATACGTTTCCCTGCTGTTGTGTATTCTTAAAACATACGCTGTATGTATGTCCTCTCTTATAGCACGTCCCACATATAGTGACAGTTTCCGGTCTAGGCCTATCATTATTGTTATTATTGTTGTTTTTATGACCATTATGACCTTTCTCCCATTTTTCTGATGGTTCTGATTATTTTTTGTGTTTTTCGGTTTATGATTATTACGGCCGCCTTTTCTAAATTGTGAGGCTTTCATAGCATTCTGAGCCACGAAAAGTGATAGTTCGGCCATCTGGTTTGCTAATTTAGAAAAGTCTAATGAATTAGTTGTATTAGAATTACTACAAGTGCTAGGCGCCGGGAAGTCGGGCGGGGGATTCTGGTTCGCGGTTTCGTGGGAGGAACTTGTAAGTATTTAATTTTGTGGAGAAGCTTGTAATTGTGGTGCAGAAGGTGCAGGGAACATAGGAGGAGGTTGTTGATATTGATTCAAATTTTGCGCTGGATTATATAACGGATATGTGATTTGTTGTTGCTGCTGAACAGGAAAGTAAGCGCCAGCGATCGATCTCGAATGTAACTTGCTGACTGGTGTATTGTGTTCGCACAGCGAGTAAATGGCCTGTTGTAGCTCAACATAATCACGTTTCTTCATCATGCCATTCCCTTTTTCTAAATTATGTAAGTGAGTCTGTAGAGCCTGAATGGTTATAAAGGATTCTAATGCTATTTTTTGTAAAAAAAAAAAAAAAAAAAAAAAAATCTTCAAACCTAATGATAAATAATTGATTTTCTGTTCCTCGGTGGCCTGAGGTAAAACTTACCTAATTACTCTTAATTTCCTACGAAAGTAAGCATCTATATTTTCATTTTCCCCTTGCTGAACCTGGAAAATTTCAAATTCCGTCTTATACGCTGGAAGTTTCGACCTGCTCAAATCTATTAATTAGTCATTTAATTGATTATAATTTAGTGTGTCCAATTGATTCTGAGTTTTTAATTGCAAAACTTAATCCAGAGTGACATCCTGCAAATACATAGGTAACAGCTCTATCTTCTTCTGTTCGTTCCACGAATGTAACAATGCAAGATGGTCAAAGAGCATAAAGAACCTATCGGGCCCCTCCGTCACATGAGACGGGTATTTAGTAAAGTGTGGTACATTAAAGGAAAGACGACAATTCTGCTCCATATTAAAAATGTTGCTACCTACCGCTTTCCTTGGGTGCTGACTCCCGAAGAACTCCCTAAGAAAACAGCTTATAAGAATTCTGGTCCAGGCTCATACTCTGTTTCGGCGCAGATTGATGACATTGAAATATGACAAGTGATTTGACATGAGCCACGTTGGTGCTTTTGAGACTCAGGTTGTATTGTTCTTACTTTTGCGTATCCACACGCATACATATACGCAACTGGCAAGCCGTCTCCTCGCAGGAACTCACACACACATGAATGAAGACGATAATATTTACTTAGGTAAATTCCTATTTACTGAGTATGGATATATGTGGGTACGGAACGGAATAAAAAAAACATATATATTAACAACACACAAAATTCTCACTTGAGAGAGCCAAATGCTCAAACAGAAAAAAATTGCACTGCGGCAACTGAATAAGCGAAATGAAGAATAAATTCTTAACACTGCATGGTAAATGTAGATATGCGCACACTATTCATGAACACTAGAAACATAGCCCTGGTTTGGATATCATTTGCACTATAAATTTGCTATTAGCACTGAGAGATGACTTTCACTTCACGATAATGGCGAGGGGAATGGGGAAATACAATTGAAGAAATTTTTTGACTTCACAAGGATGTTACATGCCCAGGAGGTATTTGTTGGTCCTTTTGCCTCACATCCTATAGATTAACGTCGCACACAGAAGTTCTTCATACTATCACTTTATACGTTGTCTAGCACTGTCTCTCTCTACGACGAACTTTTTTGCTAACCCTCCACATACTACCAACTCTTATTGCTAACTTCCTGCTTCTACTCACGCTCGGGAACAATCCCTCCGCTTACTCAGGGTTGACAATGCATTATGTAAAATAATAAAGAAGTGGTAAGGTTTTCTGCATTCATACACAATGCGAATGGGTCGATGTTATAATAAAGAACACTGGCAACATTTCTTTTGTTCCCGTGAGAGTGAAGCTTGGAAATAAAAGTTGAAAAAGGTGTGGCATTCTTAACTAATAAATTCTTCCCATGCTTATAGATTTTTATGCACTGCTGTTATAAGTAAAACGGTTCAGTGGAAAGAAGCGAACGATGGTAATTGTGTGTATGAGTCATTACACCTACGACTCCTGCAGGATATGAACGCTTGTTCTCACGGCAGGAAGGATGACGCGATATGAGTGCGTGAGAACACGACAAACACAATATCATTCCCACATAATATCAACTTCGTATCCAAAATTATTCCCAATCTTAATAAATGTTATTATAAAAAAGTATATGTGGAACAGTCATGGTGACGAAGACTATAAGTTAGAAACTATTTTAAGGAAAGAAAAAATAAGTTTGCTGCGACGAAACACGCTGGAAAGACGATAAGCGTTGCACTGAGAAACAACAAGTTCTTTGTTCTATCGTAAGAAACGATAACGACTGAAGAACACCTGCATACAACAGAAAGAATTGAAGTTCGAACCAAAAAGAAAAATAGCTGTTCGTTTCTATGAGTAAAATAATAATTTCGTTGCATGAATAAAAGCTAAAAAGAAATACACTGGTCGTCCAAAAACAAAACGTCACAATGTTTTCTGGAAAAGTGTTTTTACCAGTTCTAGTTTGAGGCATAAACAAATTCAGTTCACTAAAAGCACTAACACTTAAAAATCACATACCTTCCAAAGAAAAAAGTCCACTTCCAGTTAATAAAAATACTGTCCGGTAAAAGAGTATTCAGAGCTTATTCTGAGTCGGTCAAGCCTCTACCATGTAAAACTTTGTGTATTTTTGTCTCATATATAAGGAAGAGATAGAGCAGTTAATAAAAAGAGTGTCCGGAATCGACTCCCACTACCAGTATTTTAAAAAGTTCCTCTATAAAAGTATTTTACAAAATATTATACAAATTTGATTTCTATTTCAAAAGGTAAGTAAAAGGTAGTCTTTGACCGTAAGATCGCAGACAGGGTTTCCAACAGAGTCCCGTAGCAGGGTAAGAGGAATGGAGTTAAGGAACCAATGCTCCGTAGCAAGCAGAGGCAGGTTAAGTTGCCAACAGAGCCCCGTAGCAGGCTAAACGGCTGAGGTTAGGATTCCCAGACAGAGTCCCGTAGCAAGTTAAGCCAGGAGATAGGATAGGCGTAGTCTCGTAGCAGACTAGAGGCCTGGGGTTAGGTTACTCCAAGAGTCCCGTAGCAGACTAAAGGAGGGTCACCAGAAACCTGGTACTGAGATGGATTCTTCTGTCCAATTTATAGAGTCCCTTGAGTGGCGGTGGCGCTACTGCTTCAATTTCGTCTTCTGCTCCGTGGGAGGGGCTAAATGTCGTCTGCAGGTGATTGCAGGTACCCCTGGTTCCTCTTGATGAAGCACGAGGTAGAGCTTATAAACACTTAATGCATGGATTTGTTTGTAAACAACTTACATGGGATATTACAATATATACAAAATATGGGTAACAAGTAATAGCGGACTTAAAAATTATGGCCTTACTCATGGGTTTGCAGGCTGGTTTCATCAAATTCCCGTGTTATCTTTATTTATGAGACAGTAGGAACACCGAGGCCCACTACCGGAGGAAGTACTGGCCACAGCGGGAGGAATACACTATGAGGACACATAACGTAAAATACGAGTCACTTGAGGACCCTAAAATTGTATTGTTACCACCTATACATATTAAAGTTGAGATTAGCAAGCAATGTGTTAAAACTTTGATAAGGATTCTGACGCATTCAAGTTTTTGCAAGACATGTTTCTGCAGCTATCTCGTGCTAAGGTGGAGGTTTATAGAACCTCAATGATGAAGATGATGCAGTCCACTGAGTTCTCCACGTTGCTGAGATTGAAAAAGAAGCCTGTAACAGCTGTGCCGCAGTCATTCAGTGTTTCTTAGGAAAATACGAAAATGAAGATTATGTGGAATTTATAAATAACATGGTGACAAACTATGACAAAATAAATTGTAGGATATCACTTAACCTCTCATCTGGAAAGTTTTAAGGAAAATATGGGTGCATATTCAGAGGAGCACGGTGAGCGCTTTCCTCAAGACATTATGACCTTCGAACTAAGTTATCAAAAACAACATAACGAGAATATGATGGCGGACTAGATCTGCGAACTAATTCGTGAAAATGATGATACGCATCAACGGGAATGTAGGAAAAGGACACATTTCTAGGTTATGCACAGGTACACATTGTAGTATATGTACTCAAGTTATGTATTTAAGTAGCCTACTCTTTTGATGTTATAGTATTGTTGTTGAGGAACTTACAACCAACCTCCTTTAATTAATTTAAGTGCAGTGTCTAATATATTTCATAGCGTTATTTGTTTTTGCTAACAAAGCGAGGTTAAACTTACTAAAGCGAAGCTTCATGAGAATTATGCACATTTTTTTAAAATGTTTAATGAATATGACTAAGGGATCAACAGTAGCGACCGAAAGACAAAAATTGTTTTAAAAGTATTGCATAGTGTTATATTTCATGATAACCTAATATTATTATCAAATATATCATGAAACATATGTTTGTACATGTACCTGGAAGGAGGAAGTATTCTATATACTACATTAAAGGGCTAAAAATCGCCGTTTATTCTTGACTGGCTTCAAACTTAAGCACAAGAAATTGAGAAAAAGAGTCACAGAAAATTTACGTAATATTGTATCAAAACTGAATGATTTTTAAGTAAGTTATCGTGGAACTCTTTTAAAGACGGCGGTGAAAATTACTACGTTGATTTTTCATGATATCAGCCCAATGCCGAATGAATTATTGTGATGTTTTAAGGAAAATATACGACATATTACAATAAACTACAACAGTTGTAATTTATATTATCGTGGAAATCGTGGAATATACAGGGTGTTTCGAATAGGATTGACAGTTTTCAAAAGTGTATAGTATTAATATGGTCATAGGTACAGAAGAAAAAAAATCGCACTTTAAAGGACAATTCAAAAAGTTTGTTTGGTCTTACTTACAAGTCATTCTAACTCAGTATAACTCCATGTGAACTCTATTTGTAACTCTTACAATATGTAGCCTGAACTCAATCTCTCTGCACGTATTCTGTAATATTTGAGGTGTTACTGAAGCAAGCTCATTCCTAATACGTTTCTTCAGTTCATCAAGGTTACGCACCTTTTCACCAGAATGCACAAGGTCTTTCACACACCAGCACAGGAGGCAACATTAGGAGAGCGTGGAGGCCACCTAAATGGCCTATCACGGCCTATCAAACGACCAAGAAATTCAGTATCAAGGTACTAACTCACTTGTGGACTCCAATGTAGCAGGACACCATCTAATTGGAATATCGCTTGAGGTTGAAAATATTGTAAATGGGGTAAAGCAAAGTGTCGGAGCATGTCTAAAACACATGTCCTTTTATGATTTGCTCTATGAAAAAGAAAAGGTCCATAACTGCATTATATGTTAAAGCAAACCAAACATTCAATTTAGGACTGCTCTAGAATGTTCTATGTACGCATGCGGACTCTCAGATTCCCACATCCTAATATTGTGTCTGTTAACACAGCTAGACAAGTGAAAAATTGTCTCATCAGGGAGAACAACATTCAATAAGAAATTGTCATAATCCATCCTGTCCAGAATGTCAGTAGCAAATGCTGCTGTCTGTGGCTCATCGTTGGGCTTAATTTCTTGCAACAATTGCATCTTACACGCGCACAAACGTAATCGTTTGTGTACCACATCGTGCACTGATGACTTGGGAATTGCCAATTGCCTGCACGCTGCGTGAATTGACTTCCTCGAGCTACATGAGAAACACTCTTAAGCTTCCACATTTTCTTGTGATACACGCGATTGAATGCGCTATGTTGTTTCACTACACTTCCCCTTGATAAAAATTGATTCTTCCACTGTTGCATGATGAAACATCCTTGTGGTAAACACGTTAAAAGTTTCGTTGAACTTGAACAACACTTTTTGTCTCTGCAAACCACCACACGCATTGCGAACTTTCAACTACCGACACCATTTCCATTTATCGGCGATACTAGCGCCGTCACGGGTAGTTGTTCACGTATGAAAATTTGCTGAACAAAACTTTCTGAGTTCTCCTTCAATATGAATGTTTTTCTTCTGTACCTCTGACCATATTAAAACTATACATTTTTTAAAACTGTCAGTCTCATTCCGGACAACCTGTATATAATTTTCTTAAAATTGGGGAGGTGAATAATCCATATCACATAAGACGTCTGATTTCTCCGATCATTCTTAACTGATTTTAATCCCAAGCACTATAGATTATGGAAGAGTCAAAGAAACTGTTCATTATATTGTAACACAACCGAATGAATTTTAGAAACTTTATCGTGTAACTAGCAGATTTCATTATATTTGAGTTTAGTGTCCCTTAGCAGCTAGGTTATATGAGACGTTTTATCTTCAGCGTAATGTGGAATCCGAACCAGGGTAAACTCCTGTCGACAATCGAACTAGAGTCCCCGATGCCAAAGGCGAGTATTTAAACTGGTTAGCTACGAGGGAGCTATGGTAATCTAAAAGCAATCAGAGTGAGAGCAGGAGGGTTAGGAGTGTAATCCACTACTTTATTATGTATTATTTTCATTTCCGCCATAGGATGATTGAGAAGCCTTAAAGAAAATACAAGAGATCTTAGGCCAAAATCGAACATTTTTAACGAAAATTATCATGGAATAAATTTTTGAAATTAGGGTGATGTTTCGAATTTCATTGTTGGCAGAATTTAATCCTATGATCTGGGTGTAGAATGTAGATGTACAGCCTACGAAGGGTTTCGGCGTGAAACACACACACACGCACACACACACATACACACACACACACACACACACATATATATATATATATATATATATATATATATATATATATATATATATATATATATATATATATATATATATATATAGTACGTGCAAATATCGTTTCTGCCTTCCAATGGCATACAAGATAGCGAAAAATATGCAAATTCATTTTCTTTCCTTCTTTGAAGTGCAGAGAAGATGAAGGATTGAAGGTCAAATAGTGAATTTGGTATAATGCGATTGTTCGTGATGTCATGGAGATGCCAGATGGATTGAGTGGCTAGTTGGTGAACCTTCAAAGCAAGTTGACACTAGTAAACAGTTAAACGTCAAGTAAATCACTGGATAACTAGTGAACCAATGTAGTATGTACGTATATAATAACAATAGCATAAAGAGACTTATAAAAGATGAGCTGCTATGATTGGAGCTGAATCCTCACTACATTGAGATCTATCTTGTAAACCTTGGTGAACTGATCACAGGTAATGAAGTGGTACAGATATTGGACGAAACTGGTACAAATTTAGTCATCCAAAGAATGTGAAAAATAGTGAAATTTGTTGAAGTGTATAACAACTACAGCAAAAAGTGAACAAGGAATGAAGAGGTACGCAAAAATGAACATTACTGTAATGGGCGCCAATTAGAAGGAAATTATTTCTGTGAAATCCTGAAAATGAGTTAACTGTTAAAACGAACTGAACAATTACCAATTATTGAAATGGAACAAGCAAAGTGTAAGCAACCATGGAAGAGTTGAATTTAAGACAAGTAATGAATAAGCTGAAGGACTGGAAGATTTCCCCACAAGCTGCAAGAGTAGTTAACTGGAAGGAAAAGAAATATTACTATGAAAGAAAAGAGAAAAAGAATGAAGACTAGTGCTCTAATTTGTAGAAATTGCTGGTCCGAGGAAATTATCTATGGATCTTAATTAACTTTAGTTAATTCATAATTAACTAAAGTTAAATACGTAGGTATTTTCTTCTTACAGAAATTCAGATAGGAAGAACTGCATAATTACATTCTTCGTTTTGAAAATACTTCCATAGTTCAGACAAACAACTTGTGGTTTTGTGTAAGTAGAAGACGGGACAGGAAATTGTGTCAAGCCAGAATTCAGAAACGCTGAATTGAATTACTTCGCAGCATAGAGCATGTTTAAATAAAAATTTCAAAAAAGAAAACCTTCCTGCGTCAATACGCGTGGAGCGCTCACACGATTCGTTGTGTGGTTGTGTGTATAGGATTGACTTGGAGAAGAGGAGGTGCTTGTAAATATGCACTTGTTTTCAGTTTGTAGAGTAAGATACTCAAAGGACCTACCGGAATTCGCGATTATGTAGATTTTCTCCCTCGCAAGCCATTGGCTAGAAAGCCAATCAGATTATTGCCCCATTTATGCAACAGACCGTACGAGAACAAAAACAATATAAGACGAGGATATCATTGACCGGTAAATACTTTCTTGTCCTACTCCCGATCGGACTTGTATTTATACTGCGTATTGAAATTAAACTTTATGAATGTATATAGAATTTAGGCAAAGGTGAATTTGCTATTAATCCGCCACTGCTTAAACTATTTTTTTTATTTTTTAAAAATTTTTTTCTTGCTTTTAGTGAAGCTTATCTTTCGTAGTTACGAACCAAGAAAAAACACATTGGCATTTCACATAATAATTTTCAATGTTGGTGTTGGTAATATTTTACGAGTTTAGGCAAAGTATTTCTTCAAGTTGTGATTTCCTTAATGATCTTTTAATTGAAGGTTTATGAGTCGACTATCATCAGTCTAAGTTAGAGGCTTAAAATTTTTAAATTGATTTGTATATAACCGGAAAGAAACCAGATAATTTCAGGAAGAAGAGAAATTGAACTAAATGATTAAAAATCGGCGTTACGTTATAAAACTAAATGTACAATCTTTCCAAAGAGTGTAATGCATGTGTCAATCTCTAAATCCCGCAATTGCATTCTATTATGAAGAATAAATACATATATAGACACTTGTTCCAGGCTTAGAGTACAATTGTATTATTTTCATTTCGATCTTCCGAGAATTCTCAAGTTAGTGAGATGAAAAGTACAATTTTCAGCCATTGGAAAGTAAGCAATCTCTGACAAAATCTTGTACTGATTCCCGACCACACACTGTAAAAAATGAGGTGTTGAAAAAGCACAAAATGACTACTACTTTAGCGTGTTACTTGTGTGTTAATTCAGCACAAAGTTTTTGTTGTTGCTAGCCGAAGGCTAGCTCCCTTGCGAGGGTTAGGCCCTCTATTCGGGTTGAGAGGTGAAATTATTGGGTCAGAGAGGATGTTGGAGCTGGTCAAAGGGATATGTAGGAAGACTGGAACATATATCACTTTATTATATTTCATCTTTATTTCATTATATTATGGATCTATGGTATCCACTTGGTCATTATGATCTTGTGATCATAATCATTAGGGCTAGGAAAAATGATGATGAGGTGCACTTGACAGGACAAACACAAACAAGTTGTTAGAAACACGAATGCTGGTTATCTTCTTGTCCAGGGGCTACTCTGGACAGTGATGAAGACGAGTGAAGCCCTGTTAGCATGATGAGTTTACAGTGCAACATATGTGGGCGAAGCGTGATGGGGAAGATGGTCGGAAGAGTAGGCAGAAGCGACAAAATGATCGGGGTGGTCAGGGGGAATTGTTTTCAGATAAAGGGAGAAGAGCAAAGATAGAGGTCAAGTGACGAAATTATAGTGGCGGTCGATTTCCATTGTGTCCAGAAGTAAAGGATGTCTTTGCTGAAATCAGGTGGTAATGCATTTGAGCCGTAACTGTTCTATGTGATGAAGTATGGTAGGAAACGTTATGCGGTCATACAACTCTTGCGTTGGACTCGAGAGCTTGATTCGATAAGCTAAACGGAAAGCATGGCGTTCGAGTACTTTCAATTTGGCATAGAAAAAAGGCAAAGAACTAACCCAGGCAGGGTGGCCGTACGTCAAGATGGGACGTAAAAATACCTTATAGGTATTCAGGACTGTAGTAGGCTGTAATCCCCAGGTGGTGCCAATAAGACGTTTAAGTAGATTTAGTCGATTGTAGGCCTTGCGAATGATTTCTTTCAAATATGGGCGCCAAGTTAGGTGATGATCAATAGTGAGACCTAGGTAAGTAACCTGTTTGTCGGTTTGAATTCGTGTGCCATCGACACTGATGTTAAGAAGATTCGGATTTTTTTTTGTATTCGAGAGCGCTTGCGAGGTGGAATAAAGACTATTGTCTGCGTCTTAGTGGAGTTGATGTGAAGTCGCCACGTATTACACCATCCAAGGAAGGAGTTGAGTTGAGTTGATTTTGAGTTTAACGTCCCGTTCAGCAGCGAGGCTATATGAGACGTGGACCTACTGATGAACGTGGAATCCGAACCACATGAGCTCCCACCGGGAATCGAACCCGGACCTCCCACATCCAAGGAAGGAGTCAATCGCTATGCTGAGAGAAGAATTAATCTGTTGAATGGTCCGGGCTGTGCAGAGAAAAGCAGTGTCATCGGCATATTGAAAAGTGTGCACATTGAGAGGAAGTGCCGGCATGTCAGCTACAAACAAAAGGTATAGAAGGGGTGAAAGAGCGTAGCCTTGAGGTCCACCAGAGTGAATAAAAATAGGATGATATAGAGAGCTATTGATGTTACGTAAGAGAGGCGGTTAGAAAGAAAATGAAAGATGAAGCGGAGATAATATAGTGGAAGCCGGAAGCGGTGAAGTTTAAACATGAGAGCTAAGTGCCACACTATATCAAAAGCTTTTTCGGGATCGAAAAGAATGAGGCAAGACGGACGTGCAGTATTATAATGATTCGTAATGAGATTTATGAGTCTGAGTAATTGGTCATTGATGCTAAAATTTGGTCGGAAATCAGCCTGATGCACAGATAACAGATTATGGGTAGTGAGATGAAGATGAAGTCTGATGATAATGATGCTTTCTAGGATTTTACTAAATACGGAGGTTAGTTGAATCGGTCGATAGGATGCAACAGAAGCTGGAGGTTTGTTAGGCTTTAGAAACATGAGGGTAGAGGAGGTTTTCCAGTCTGGGGGAAAGTACCCGGTACGGAGAATGAACGTATATATATATATATATATATATATATATATATATATATATATATATATATATGTAAGAAAGGAGAAGAAGACAGTAAGGTGCTTCTTTGATGTGGCGGTACGTTATCCGATCCAGACCAGGAGCTGTATTCTTTTTGCGAGTTACAACAGATGAGATGTCAGCAGTAGAGATAGGGGCGGTAAGAGGATTATTACCTGGGAGGATGTGCGATTCACTTGGTTGTAAATATGGTGCTGATAAGTTTAAGATGTCAATAGGATGCCTCCGGGGAAAGTCTGGTGAAAAGGGTGTGGATGTAGTTTGCATATGGTCGGCAAAAGCGTTGGCTTTTTCTTCGTCTGTATGTAGTGGACAGTCGTTAATTAGCAATGGATAAGGCGTCCAGGTAAGCTTGCCTGTTAGCATATTAAAACGCTTCCAGTACTTAGTTGGGTGGGAAGTTTCTGCTAAGGTGTTGCACGTCTTTACCCAGTTACGGAGTTTATATGCCTTGACATAATTTCGGACTGTACGCTGGAGCTTGCGATGATGTCGAAGACCTCCTAAGTTCCCAGTGCGCTGAAACTCTCAGAAGAATTCACGGGAACGGTGTATTAGAGGTAAGTAGCTTGGTGGTAAGCGAGGTTGATACCTGGTTATTGCAGTAGTTGGTATGTGGAGGTCAGAAGCATGACGGATAGAGCTGGTGATATCGGAAATACGATTATATAGATCTTCTTCTGTAGTAGGCGGCTCAATATAAGGTAAGTCGGCGGTAATGGTTGAACGATAATCGTCCCAGTTTGCTTGGTCGAAGCGTGGAATACGACGAGGTTCTGATAATTCTCGAGGAGTGGTTGATCTATGTGAAGCTTGATGGGAAGATGATCATTTCCAATGGAATCTAGTACCTCAAGGGTGCACCGTTGTGAAAGGTTGATAGAGGAAATTATAACGTCTGGTGTGGTTTCAATGATAGGTCTAGTGGGCTTGGGGATGTGAAAAATATGTCCTGTGGTATGAGTAGTGATATAGTCAAAGAAACGTTGTTTTTGATTATCCGGACGGCTATGAATGTTGACGTCGGTCATGATGATATAGTATTTAAAGGTATTGGATATATATTGAAAGAATGAATGGGGAATTGGACAGCACAAAGACATCGCCTTCCGAGCATATAAAAATATCTAGTTACTATCTGAGAGAATTTGCATTGGTATTTACCGTTTAATATGAGCAACGAATAATGTTCTATGTTTTCAGTAATCGGTCACAATAATATTGTTGTAAACCTGTGAATCGTCTGGCAACAATAACAACAACAACAGTTCTGCCATCTTATGTTCATATATGCAAAGACACAAGAATAACAGATAAAGAAAACAGATGAAAGCACAGCTGTCTCTGTAACTGTTGTCAGATGATTCACAGGATCACAACAATATTATTGTGATCGATTACTGAAAACATAGAACCCTATTCGTTACTCGGCAGAAGTGCCAAAGATATTTCGCAAAGGTTTGCTCATATTAAACGATAAATACCACTGCAAATTCTCTCTGGTAGTGATAAGTTATTTTTGATATGCTCAGAAGGCGATATCTTTGTGCTGAATTGACACACAAGTAACACGCTAAAGTGGTAGTCATTTTGTGTTATTTCAACACCTCATTTTTTGCTGTGTAATAAACCAGCATTATGGGAATTAGCCAATGATTCGATTCGAAGATCGATAGGCTGTGAAATCTAATGAACTAATCTCAATTCATAATAAGCTCCGAACAATCCATGAACATACCACGTGTTAGCATGGTGCGCACAACGTCTTCCCCAAACAGAGAGCCATCAGCCTTTTGTTGGCTGGTCTCTCTCCTAATTCTCAATTATTTGGATACCCCTTACTCTCACTAAGCTTCACTGTACGACCATTCCCCAGCATATTAATCGAGCCTATTTGTATTATCAAACTTATTTGTATTAAAATTAATTATACTGTAAAGGGTGGGCCATAAGTCCCTTATTACCCCCTGTAAAATACGTGTTCGTGGAAAATAGTGAACAACAACCATGTAGTAACATAGTAAGCCGAGGGGGAAGTCAGATTATGATGGTGACCAAGATGGCGGCCATCTTCAATTCACGTCAAGATTTTTAAATGGGAACATGGTCATGCGGCACAGCATTTTAGGCTAGAATTTAAAGACAAACTCAATGGTGAAATTGGTTTGTTGATTTCTTAATTTGTTCGAAAGTTAGAGGCATTTCAAATTGCTAATTTTACCTGACGAAGCACGTGCTCTACGTAGCCCCCATCCCGAGTTATGCACAAGGTAATTCGTTCAACCCAATTGTCCATAACGAGCTCCTCCGTGGCTAAGCGGTTAGCGTAAGCGCCTTTGGCGTGGGAGTCCTGGGTTCGATTCCTGGCGGGAGCTCATGTGGTTCGGATTCCACGTTAATCAGTAGGTCCACGTCTCATATAGCCTCGCTGCTGAACGGGACATTAAACTCAAAATCAACTCAACTCAACTGAACCAATTGTCCATGACCCTCAAAATAGTTTCTGCTGAAATATCGGCACAGGCTGCAAATATGCGTTCTTCCAAGTATTCAAGATCCCGGACCTTTTCCGCGTATACCTTTGCCTTCAGATGACCCCACAGATAAAAATCCAAAGGTGTCAGATCTGGTGATCGTGCAGACCATTCAATGAGACCACGGCGTCCATTTAAATCCAGAAAATTGTTTATCCAGATAGGTACGGACCGGTAATCCGTAGTGAGGAGGTGCGCCATCCTGCTGGAGAAAGAGTGGAAATGTGCCGTCCTCGGACAATATGGAAGGGAGGATTAGATCCCGTAACATATCCAAATATCGTTCAGCAGTGAGTGTACCAGGAATGATGAACGGACAAATTAATTTGGTACCCCATAGACGACATCACACCATTAATTTGCCTGTACCTACCATTTGCAAGGGATAACCCACTGTGGATTTGTCGGGGACCAATAGCGACTGTTTTGCTTATTCACTT
Source organism: Thermobia domestica (assembly GCF_964235325.1). Lineage (NCBI taxonomy): Eukaryota > Metazoa > Arthropoda > Insecta > Zygentoma > Lepismatidae > Thermobia > Thermobia domestica. The sequence continues at coordinate 307,923,263 of NC_137455.1, forward strand.
CTCCAGTGACATAAAACTAGGCCTCATCGGAAAATAAAATTTATGTGTGGAATGTGGAATCTGTTTGAAACTGTACAAGAGCCCAGTCGCAAAATTCCACACGACGATCAGGGTCATCTTCAGATAGATTATGTTGAAGTTGCAATTTGTACGGATGCCACTTGCTTTTCTGTAAGATACGTCTGATGGATGTACGGCTGACACCATATTCCATGGACAGACGACGGGTACTGCGGTGTGGTGATGTAGCAAGTGATGCCAGCACTGCTACTGCTGTGGCTACAACTGTTTCGATTGTGGGTCTTCTGGTTTTATCTGCTATGGAACCAGTATCCATGAATTTGTGGAAGAGTTGGGCGACACTAACATGAGACATAGGATGTCGATCTGGGTGCCTGGCATTGAATTCAGCTGCTACAGCCCTTGCACTCCTTCCTCCCCATGCTCTGATCAACTCCTTCCTCTCTGCTGTCGTTAATGGCATAATTATTCACCTGCAACAACAGAAATAGTACGGTAAAATTAGAAATTGAAATGCCTGTCACTTTTGAACACATTAAGATATCAATCAACCAATTTCACAATTGTATTTGTCTTTAAAATCTAGCCTAAAATGAAGTGCCGCATGACCATGTTCCCATTTAAAAATCTTGACGTGAATTCAAGATGGTGGCTTTCAAGATGGCCGCCATCTTGGTCACCATCACAATCCGACTTCCCCCTTGACCTACTATGTTACTACATGGTTGTTGTTAACTATTTTCCAAGAACACGGATTTTACAAGGGGTGGTTAGGGACTTATGGCTCACCCTGTAGATTAATTTTGTAATAATGAAAATGCAAATGAAAACGTGCAGCAAGAGGTACATTTTACCTTCATTATACTTAATTGATTGAACCCCAAAACTATAGTAATGTTTCTGCAAATAGAAAAAGGCATATAAAAAATTTCAGTAAAATCGAACATTTTTTGCAAAAGTTATCGTGGGGCGGACGGATACATGGACAGACACACAAAAGCATAATCGATTCGAATAACAGAACCTTTGCTAACTTGACCTATTTTAGTTTATTTCCAAACAACTTAGTTTCCCAACAGTGTGTGGCATGATGTTTCATGCAACCACGAAAAACATTTCATAGTAATGGTGTATTGATTTGAAAATGGACTGAATGCGTTATTTCACATAGACCCCGATTTTATATCCTTCAAAAGAATAGAATGCTTTGATATTTTCTTGTGATTCTTCATAGAAAGCTTTTCTTTTATAAGAATAAGGCATTATTATAACTACTTTATTGAAGTCTCTTTACCAGTTAATGGCATGTAAACAACAAATGCATATCTTACATTTTTCCTATTGTTATTTTATTCAGCATGTATAACCAAGGTCTAACCAAGTATCTTAGTAAGAATGTTGGAGCCACAGTGATAAAAAGCTTTTCTTTTATAAGAATAATGCATTATTATAACTACTTTATTGAAGTCTCTTTACCAGTTAATGGCATGTAAACAACAAATGAATATCTTACATTTTTCCTATTGTTATTTTATTCAGCATGTATCACCAAGGTCTAACCAAGTATCTTAGTAAGAATGTTGGAGCCACAGTACAAATTGGTAATGCATTTGAAGACTGGTTCGCTCACGTAAGTTGATAATGGCAGCTTAAATGATATTTTGGTGAATATTACTGTAAAACCAAATGTCTCATTGACTATTTTTTCTGACAAAAATACGGCTTAAATTTCCAGTTCTAGTCTTATCTTTCGATATTTCTTTCTTAATATATTAAGTCTCGTTTACTAATATTGAGCTTTTTACTTTGTAGTTATTTCACTACTAGTGTTGATCGGGGTGTGAAAGCATAATAGTCGAAGTTCATTGAAGAAAGAAGTGTAGAAGAACTCTTTGCATTGGTATGTTTCGACATGGATAACATATATTTCAACATCCACAAGTATTAAACTATATAAAATGAAGAATACCATTAAACACTAGTTTATCTATTAATTAGTCCTACACGTAAACTAAACGTAAAAGGTGTGTCCTATAAATTGAAGTGGCTGACGGTCGGCATGGTGGTAGTGCTCCACTGATGTATTTCTTCATGTATAGGATATGATGTGAGAACTACGTTTCTATCATTTTTATTATCTAACTTAATAAAAGTACTTATTTGATAGATTTGGAACGCGAGCGAGAAGTTTGAAACAAGTAGTGGAAGAATTCTATCCTACTACATTTAATTCACCCACCGATGATCAAATCTGGATTCTCCAGTTGGTGAGGAGAACCTATACGCAGTACGCAATTGTGGCTCTAAAAATATGAATATATTTCTATCTATATATAAACGAGGGGATAGGTTGTAGGATATTAAGGACTATAATAGAGAAAATTAAATTTACTATGAGATAGACGCTAATGATGCTGCATTGATAGTATTCATATTTAATTGTTCAATAATTATGAACATGTCAAAATTAGCATTAAAATTATCAGAAACTTCATTCTTTTTTATTTAGGATAGACACTTTGAAAGTTTTGAAAGTAATTAATATACACAAAGATTTTACAAACATTCCACTAAATGTCAGTATAGAATCTTGGATATGTAGTACGAGATTAGAGGCGGGAGAGCGAAACTGATTGGAACGCTGTCATAATCATCTTCTTCTCATTTCAAAACGTCAGTTATTCAAAGTAATTATTCTATTACAAATTCAATATCTCCTCATGATTCTTGAAAATTAGAAATTATCATACTCAAGTACAACAGATGTTTTCGTTGTTGAAGTTGCGTTTGGACTTATTTTTAGTTCCCAGCATTACATTCTAAATTTGTTTTGTTTAAGCATAGAACTTTCATTCGTTGCTTTTGAGATTACAGAGTATTACTATGTAGCCATAAATAAGTTGATTAGAAATATTCCATAGTAATGACTACACTAAGTTTTGCCACAATAAATTCAGAGCAAAGATTTTTATAAAATCTATTGCTGGTTACAAAATAAAAATATCAGAAGCTCTCTTCGTTAATATGTATATCATAACAGCATTATTATTTACAAGTTTCAGACACAGCACTAGGCCATTTTAAACTGAAAAATGTTAACATTTTGATAACATAACAATTGAATAACAATTTGAGCTCGAGATGGTACAGCACAAGAGCAAAATTACAAAAATAGCTTATTTATAGATGATCTGAAAGTATACTCATTTGATAAACAGTTTCTGGTAACTGATATTAAGTACTGACCATTCGATTTAGAATGAACCTTTGGACAATATTAACTCTCGCCGCTCGAGTGGAAAACAGAACCGCCGATATTAGGTCAGAAATTTTGTTTCTCACTAGGGAAGATTTGATATTGAGGGATTTTAAAACGTAATTTTTTGGAAGTGTTCGCAGGTGAGGTACTTGGTAGGATACAATGGATAAAAAGAAATTAATTACGGAATTTATTTTTTAATGAGTACTGCAAGCCATAAACCAGATACGAGAACATTCAATAGTGGGAACAACATGTCTTATAGAACAAGCTTAAGGAATTTTAGACGCACATACTGATTGACCTGCCACCACGTAATATAAAGAAAGAGTTATTATTTTTAATGTACTGAACGCTTCATTAAAAATATTTTTTTTCATGTTATCTTGAAAATAGTGCTTTTATGAAGTGTTCAGCATACTATTCAGATTCTACCTATATTTTTTTTCTGTTTATCTTAAGCAGATTGCAATATGTCACACTAATAGCAATTCAACTTTTAATACTGAAACATTGTTCAGTTTCATTTCTGACAATGGAACCTTCCGAAAATGATAGTTGCAGTGAAAGATGTGACCTATGCCAATTGAAAGAGCTGTAACAGAGATGAGCATTCTCAAAAAATTAGCTGCCCATACCAATAGGTCAAGAAATATAAGGGGGGGAAGTTCGGGAAACAGCAAGGTTGGACAAGGGGGAGAAAAGTGCAAATTCCGCAAAAAAAAAATGGGACTCGGCAAAATACAATGCTGACAAGTGATGTATAGAAAGAGACTTGCCACAATAGGGAACAAATGAAGGCCACCAGTGGGGTTAACAGTGTTGCCAACTGCAATGGAAAGTACATGTTTTGCAAAGAGCACTATATGAAGTGAGTGCAATATTCAGTGCCAACCTGTCATGTAGAACGTAAGATATGACCTATATAATCAGTGGTACAATCTAACAAAAGAAAATAGAAAAACAGAAGTACGAAAAATACGGAAAAGACAGAGTTGGCCATAATGCGCCATATTTGATCACGAGCTGTGTATATTAGAATGAACAAAACAAGAAAGCACCAACTATGCAGGAAACCGACGTACCTAGAGTCGAAGAGAAAGAGTTCCAAACTTGGCAACACTGGCCATGAAAATCCAGACAATTCTAATATAGTTAGGCCACTCGCTTCACAAAAGGAAAATTCCGGCCACAGGCATTAGCCTTCGCATCATTTGTGCATGCTCGTCAACATTGTACGTGCAATTGTTCGATGAGACAATGGTCCAAACAGAAGATACATTTGCAGTGAGCACAGCGGAATACTGCCAATCCGTCACACATGGTACGATGATCGCCTGTGAATGTCTTAAAACAATACTCTATAGGTATCGGAACCTTTGGTGGTCTTTCTATCACATATGCATACCTGTAGAAAGCAAACATAATCAAAGAATTGAATAAACACGTCGTAAACTGGTAATGGGTTAAGGTTTGAAGTATCAGAAAATCCTCCCGGGACCAAATGTTAAAGTGAGTATCTGATAACACAAGCTCTGTAATGTAGCGCACAAAGTTCTTGTATGGTCTAAAAGAAAACATCAAGTGGTTGTATCAGACCCCTACAACCAGGAGGGATCAGCTCAACTTTTAAATTCAGTCCGGATGGTACGTGCTCGTAGAGAAAGTTGGTGTCTTTGTTCGCTGTCCAAGAATCAACAAGTTGCACAACATCAGTTAGGTTTCTTTCGTCATCACATCTTCATCACATTTGTATATGATAATGCCTGTCATCTCTGCTGATGGAACTCTCTAGTCACCAATGTATGTGCAAGTGGCAGAAGGCAAAGGAACATTACTCCAGAAGACCAAAGACTTTTTGTCAACTCTTCCGAATATTAAGGCCTTCCCAAAGACAACAGCAAACATGCGAAAGAGTGATTTAAGCGTGTTTTATGCATACGTATTTTGGTCAAGTTTGGCAGAAAGAAACTTAACTGATGTGCAACTTGTTGATTCTTGAACAGCGAACAAAGACGCCAACATGCTTTACGAGCATGTACCATCCGGACTGAATTTAAAAGTTGAGCTGGTCCTTCCTGGTTGTAAGGGTCTGATACAACCACTTAATGATTATGTTTTTAGACCATACAAGAACTTTGTGCGCTACGTTATAGAGCTTGTGTTATCAGATACTCACTTTAACATTTGGTCCCGCGAGAATTTTCTGAAACTTCAAGCCTTAACCCATTACCAGTTTACGACATGTTTATTCAATCCTTTCATTTTGTTTGCTTTCTACAGGTATGCATATGTGATAGAAAGACCACCAAAGGTTCCGATGCCTATAGAGTATTGTTTTAAGACATTCACAGGCGATCATCGTACCATGTGTGACGGATTGGCAGTATTCCGCTGTGCTCACTGCAAATGTATCTTCTGTTTGGACCATTGTCTCATCGAACAATTGCACGTACAATGTTGACGAGCATGCACAAATGATGCGAAGGCTAATGCCTGTGGCCGGAATTTTCCTTTTGTGAAGCGAGTGGCCTAACTATATTAGAATTGTCTGGATTTTCATGGCCAGTGTTGCCAAGTTTGGAACTCTTTCTCTTCGACTCTAGGTACGTCGGTTTCCTGCATAGTTGGTGCTTTCTTGTTTTGTTCATTCTAATATACACAGCTCGTGATCAAATATGGCGCATTATGGCCAACTCTGTCTTTTCCGTATTTTTCGTACTTCTGTTTTTCTATTTTCTTTTGTTAGATTGTACCACTGATTATATAGGTCATATCTTACGTTCTACATGACAGGTTGGCACTGAATATTGCACTCACTTCATATAGTGCTCTTTGCAAAACATGTACTTTCCATTGCAGTTGGCAACACTGTTAACCCCACTGGTGGCCTTCATTTGTTCCCTATTGTGGCAAGTCTCTTTCTATACATCACTTGTCAGCATTGTATTTTGCCGTGTCCCATTTTTTTTTTTTTTTTTTTTTTTTTTTGCGGAATTTGCACTTTTCTCCCCCTTGTCCAACCTTGCTGTTTCCCGAACTTCCACCCCTTATATTTCTTGAACCTATTGCTATGGGCAGCTAATTTTTTGGGAATGCTCATCTCTGTTACAGCTCTTTCAATTGGCATAGGTCACATTTTTCACTCCTACTCTCATTTTCGGAAGGTTCCCTTGTGAGGCCTTCTTTCTTCTCTAACCATTATTTTGTCAAAAATTTAGAACCACTGACGATATATTTTCCTCACACGTTGTTATTAACTTTTTGTCATGTATTTTAATCAGTTTTCTTAGATAGCTTAATGTAGTTTTCATCTGCAAATCTATTTCTACATTTTATTGATTGAAAAATCTAAAGCTATCATTTTAAACAATACCCGGGACTCCATGCACCAGATGAACGCTATACCTGTAACCTTCCCCAATGTATACTCGTACCACAAAGCAATATAGAAATACAAGCTGAAATATTTGTTCTTTGCATGAAATATTTGTTTCTTTCCCTGTTAAGTCATTTCAGGTTCCTAAGTGCCAAGATTTGCTTTCTCTGCAGTGAAGACTCACATTTCGACTATCAAATAATCGGGTACATTCAAAACAAGAGAATCTAATATTGAGTATCCTAATGTTCCATATGGTATAAAACGAACAATAAGTGGAACTGTGAACTCCAGGCCTTAATCCTCTGTGAAAACTACAATTATTTTTTCCAGTGCAATAGGTAAGTTGACTGCTGGGTACATTTACGTACATTGACCCAAACTCTAGTCCAGATCGTTAAAAGAATTAATTTGTCGTTATCAAGTTTTCCAAACTGGACACCTTAATAAGATCTGACTATCAATAAACATCAAGCGGAGGTGCTTCGGTAGATATTACAAAAATGTGATTTACTAGATTAGATTTTCATTTTTAACAACATAGCGAAACCATTTTCGGGATACTATGTTATAAAATAATCTCTCTATACTTGTATAAATATAGATGGTTTGGATTTAGGCCCTAGGGTTCCAACACATCCTTCAAGAACACAGATATTTATCTACTTTTCTAAATTAGCCTGAAACAGCTTTCACTATCCACAGGAACACTAAAACATCAAGTAGTGGCATTTTCTGTAGACATTAAGGAAACATGATGTTATCTGTGCAAGTACGTAGCCATAATTTTTTCGGGGGTGACATATATATATATATATATATATATATATATATATATATATATAAGAATGAATTCATGAATTAACTGCATAAAGACCTTTATTCTGCATTAAAACAGTGTATTTTCTACATATAAACCATACATTTACCAAATAGAATCTAATATGTATGAGACATTGTATTTACTACAAGAATATAATACTATAGAAATGTAAATAAAAAAGTATTTAAATGCACTTGAAGTCTCAGGTAACCCCCTGATATTTAGTGTTACTCAAAAAATTACAATAGTCGTGGAGTTAAAGAAGTATTTTCCTTTCTCCACTGCTAGCCATCACATCAATCACCTTTACAACATCAGGCGATAACTGGGAATGAATGGATAACAATGCAAGTCCTGTAAGCCGCTCACCATCCATCTCGTTTCGGAGATATGATTTGATTATTTTCAATGAAGAAAAAGATCTTTGTACTGGTGCTGTTCAAACGGGCAAGCAAGCGATGAAGTAACGTTCGAATCATGTTTCTATCTGTTTGTAGCTTGGAAGAAATAAATGTTTGAAATCTGTTCTTTCTTTTTGAATAACCCTGTAGTAAAACTAAAAATCAGCTCACTCGTTTTCATTGACACCAAAGAATAATTTTCTCCATGGCAGCCAGAAATGTCAACGCAGTTTGTGCCACAGCTCAGTGGGTCGTAGATAAATCTCTCAAGCTCAACTATTGGTTCAAACAGCTCACAGAATACATTCAATGAGTCGTGACGTTGAATGAATCTTGTCTCACACATACTGACGAGTAGTTTTTTCTTGCTCTTTGGTGTAAGTTTTTCTATATTTACTTTCAGTTTTTCCTTCGCTAAAGCATTGTTGCTAAAGAGATTGCACACTTCCTTCACAACACCGATGGCGTTTCTCACGTCAGAAACTGATAAAGAATGAGAAAGCACCAAATTCAGTCTGTGAGAAGCACAACGGACGTAGGTAGCTTTTGGAAACTGCGCTTTTATTCTAGCTTGCACACCACTAATTTTCCCTCCCATGTTGGCTGCTCCATCATATCCCTGTCCAACAAGATAGTTCAGATTTAATCCGAGATATTTGCACTTATTCAAAATTGTCTCACTGATGGCTTCGGCATTCAAATCATATAGTTCAAGAAACTCCAGAAATCCTCTCTCAATTTGCTTTCATAAGTGTAACGAACATACAGCGAAAATTGTTCTTTTCACTCACGTCCAATGTTTCATCTCGTAAAATGGCGAAATATTTGTTTTGATTTACTCGATTCACTATTTCTTGTTGTATGAACTTTCCACAAACTTCTATTATCTCATTTTGAATTTCAGGACTTAAGTAAGTTGCATTCTTGGGACCATTTACTACGTGTTTTCGCAAAATTTCATAATAAGGTGCTCTAAATCGCAACAGTGCCCGAAATGTCCCAACCTTATGAAGCGGTTTCTCTAGAGATAAGGGACCACTGTCTTTGTCACCTCGTAAAGGCAACTATTGTTCTCCACAGAAAATGACAGTTTCCACTAAATCTCTCAAAGCCGCTCTGTTTTGTTCTTTTTCCTTTCTTCTTTGTTCACTCAGTTGCGTAGCAACATCGTCCATTCTTGATGTCATGATCTTTAGAAAATTTTCTGCTGCCAATGTTGAAAACTGATGGAATTTCGACGTAGAATGTTCTCTAAATCTTTCAGTTGCGTCTTTCCAATTGTCGAAAGGTTTTAATACCAAACTTCCAACTTTCTGATGGAGGCCTTTTCCTGCATATCCTGACGAGAATATAACACAGTATTTTATGTAGGCTCCACATTTCACAGGAGAAAATACCAGCCATTCCCATTTGTCATCCAGTCTCTCTGAAAACGCAATTTCCTTTTTTCCATAACAGCGAATCGGGAAAATGAAAGATGTATCAGGTACAACCACATTAGTCAACACAGTTTTTCTTTGTTGATCTGTCAGTGGGGGATTTGTTGGATTCGAATTAAAGACATAGTCCGAAACTTCGCCGATGTCTGGGAAATTAATACTCACAACAGCTTCTGTACTTCTACTTGTCGTTGCGTGCACTTCACACTGTTTCTCAGATACAGGTTTTTCTATTTCCACTTCGGCTTCAGTCACAGACACAGACTTTACCGTTGAATCACTAACAATAACTTTATGAGTCACAACAGCCTCTCTTCCTCTTTCTTTCCTACTATCTTCACTTTCATCTGTAGCTATTTTCTTCGACACTGGGTTAAAGAAACTATCTATTCTCTTCGTTTTATAGGCAGGTAATGCACAGGCACAGGGGACATACGCTCTTCTTACAAAAATTTACTTCACTTCTTCTTTTGAAACACTAGTGAAGAGCTAAGGGAACTGCATTTTATACTGCTTCAAACAAACTTTTTACTAGAGCTAGCTCTTGTATTTTCATGAATGTTCGAGAAAGTCTCAATGTATTGTTTGCGCCATATAGCGGCTCCGTTTGTCTAACAGTTATTAATTGCTGGGATTTACATTTCTCCTTACTGCGTGAGAGTTCAGAGGGCGCCGCTCTGAGTGTTCAGCAAAGAAAACAGTACCTATTGTTAATGCGCACGTTACATCACGATTTGAACGTAGGAAACAGCATTTCTTATTCGCCTTTGAAATAAACTATCTGACTAAAATTTTACATGCTCTTATTATTATCTAATCGCCTTGTTATTAGAAAAGACATAATTTATTACAAAACACTGCAATCAATTTGGGTGATTTATTTTAAGAAAACAATTTTAAAAAAACATGTAAATATACCGAAATATAGATGTTATTGTTTTATAACAAGCAGTACATGGATAACTTAGAATATAATGTTTTGTTTTGTTCTTACTTTTTGATACAGTAGAGCAATTAAATAAGTCTATATTGAAAGATTGGCCTCTGAGATAAGTATTTATAACAAGAAATAACAATGTCAAATATGTCCCTTTAGTAATACACATGAAGTACTACCTACTACTTTCTATGCATATAAAATCTGGCCCAATAAACACGTCTTTAGAGCCATGGTCAGCTTTACACACTCTTTGCAAGATTTTCTCTTGAGAGTTTAGAAGCTGCAAGGGGTGAGCGAAAGAAAAAGGTTCCATCATGATATGCAGAAAATGGAATTAGGTATCAAGGTAGTTCAAATTGTCACATAATCCAAAACTACTGTTGGTTTTAATAAGAGAAATTGACACAAATTACAAGATAAAGAAGAAAGAATAAGTTTTCAAAACATTTGCCGTGTTAGTAGTACTTTGTGTATATATATTAGCTGCGTATTTTCGTTTACTACCACCACAATCAATATAAGAAGCATAAATTCTAATAATTTTATACTTATAAAGATACATATAAAGTAACCTTAGACTAGTCTATTAAATAATCAATAAAATAGAATCAAAATTGCAATTGAAAATTTAATTTCGGTTTTAGTATATAAAGGTTTTTAGTATATGTTTAAGTAACAGTTAAAAATACAGGCATTTTATAAGATCATTTTGACATCAAAGACTAATTTTACGAAAGCAAAATTTGTTTAGTGCTTCCTGTGTTATCTTATCTGCGCAAATAATTAGTTTTCAGTCAGATTCCGTGATTAAATTATTGTATTAATGAGGTCATTAATATCATGTATCAGCAAAATTAATTAATTTCTAGATTTCACCAGACTGTAACTAGCAGATGTTACACAAAGGTGTTATGCATTAGGAATTTTTGTTACTATTTCCGTGTTCAGGAGTGTTGATTTTGTTAGAATGACATACTTTCATCCAAGTGACAGACAGAAAGGAAAAGTTTCTTGTCCAGTATAATTACTAAATCCTTCTGTTGTAAACATAACTTATACTTACTCGTACATATGAGCATCAGGTAATCTAATCATCATGATTAAAACTATTTTAGTAACTTTAATTCATTTCAATTTACTTTAAACTCTATTCTTACATTATTTTATAATTGCTCTTACTTGTTAGATACAATAGTTAACTCTTAATTTTACATTTTGTACATGTACTGGGCTCAAGTGTATTCAATTACCTTAGTACTATGCTTGGTTAACGTTGTTCTTGGCACTTTAAATATGTACTTACAAGTAAATTATATTGTTTTCATTATTTTATTATATTGCAGGAACTCAAAGAATGCTTAGCATAATGTACCAATGTTTTCAGGATATTTTATCAAAAACTACATTTCATGGTTTGCCACATGTTTCAAACAAACGAAATTCAATTGCTGAACGGTACAGTTATTCCAATTACTTTAGTCATTTACTTTTATAAATTTGTTCTGAGATTTAAATACACTTAAAATAGCATAATAAAATTCTAAATAATATATTTAAAGATAAGTATAAACTTATTTATTAAAAATGATATTTTAAATCAATATACAAAATGGATAATAAGTAGAGTTCCTACATTCAACTAGTAAAGATTGGATTTTCGGAAACATTCTGCGGAGGGAAGATCAGCCTGGGTCTGATGTTCAATGACATCCAAATGTGTTGAAGTGGGTTAAGATTGAGTGAGTTTGGAGACAATTGTAATAATTAAATTTTACCATGAAGCTTATCAACGTGTCAATAAATATTTTAGCGCAACATTGACTTAGTAGCTAGGAACTTTGTCGTGTTGAAAGACGCCATTTCAAGCTGGAAATATAGGAGACATGAATTGTTGTTCGTGACCGGGAATGAGTTGTCGATTGCTGGAACCCATCATAGTCCTCTCTAGATATATTACTGAGACCATGGATGATCATATAATGGCTTATCAAATCACAATGGAACCACCACTGGATGTCGTCATCATACTATGGCCATCTCCAGCACCTGGCCTACTATAAGACAACGAATTCTGACCCAGTTGTTGATGTTATTTAGGCAGGGCATGATTCATGGGACGATGGAACATTTTCCTTTCCTCTGTGATCCAATTACAGCAGACATATGGACATTTCAGTCGTTATCGATGATGTAATGTTAACATTGGTACACGTATGTGACATTGACTGTAGAAACCCACAGACTTTCTGAATCTGTCCGTCTCGTAACTTCTGAACATTTTATTTGAGTGAACGGATGGTTCTCTGGCAACAGATTATTCCGCATGTAATTTTGAGTACATTAAATTTGGACCAGTTTTCAAATGCATTCATAAAATTTCATAACAGGGTGAACATGTGGGGACACAAACGCATATCGAAATGTAGAGAGAAGGTATATAAATGACTCGCATATTGACAGTTTTCTTATTGTTTCTTATTCATATATCCCGTTTCTGTTAGTTTCGGATATTGAACACGTGCAAGTGAATAACATGCATTAACATTCACGATTCTCTACTCAATACTTTCAGAGAACTGCTGAATGAAAACGAATATAGATCCCATCCCATACTTAAGATTGTACAGTATTTCTCTCAGTTGATGACAGGAATAAATGGCATTAAGGTTTTGATATTTAGCCCCTCAGAAGATTATAAAATCTATGACATAGTGAAATAACATGCAAAGAAGAAGAGAAATGTTTTTAAAATATTCTTAAAAATATCAGTTAGATGACAGATACAGTACCTTACCTATCGAATGAGAAAAGAGTGTAATGTTTTGGAAGAAGGGGATTCCAAGTCCTATGAGACTTTGTAAATATGCCTAGAAGTCATTCCGACCATTTCTCTGCATAAAAATTTTTCCAGATTGTTTTTTTATGACAGAGCCCTGGTGTTTCACGAAATACCAGGTCTTAGAATACAAGGATATCGCTTAATACAATTACGAGGGTCTATGCCCGCTTTATAGTGTCGGAGATCTTGTAAAAGACAAAAATTAAAACACATTCAGTTCCCCTTCAAATAAACGCATTACAGGTCATACGTCACAGAATCCAGCTTTGTCTGCAACTGAGGATGCAAAGAGAATACTTATACAGACTTGAAAGTTCTATGGCTAATAGTTTCCGAGATGTAGTGATTGGTAAAAAAAATTTACTTCTCCAGTAGTGATCACATATATTAAAATCGGGTCTCATCTAGAGCCTAGGAAGTAAGAAACACAACAATGCAAAATATCAGGTTGTACGTTTAATAGTAGTTTCGCAGATCATACAAAATCAGCTCTTACAAACAACTGTGTATTTCAGAATACAGTTTGGTCAAAAACACACGCAATCACATTATTTTAATTCGACAAAATCATTATCTTTCTGGTCAAATTTCATAATAATGTTTGCCAACAGATAGATCTACATCAGTATGCAACATAACGTTACTGAATTATGTAATTTAAGAAGAATATTAAAATCGTTTCTGGTTATGTACAATTAAGCTGACATTAGCTCATGAAACAAGACACTAATAATTGATACAAAGTTTGAACGAAAGCGAATACTGGGTATATTACTTTGTCTTATACTATATACAATAATAATAATGGGTTTCGTATAAAGCTATCATACACTTTTCAGGTTAATGTGGCTTATTCTGTTCTTAGTTGGAGTTGTACTAACTTCATTCCTAATTTATCAATCATGGAGAAAATACCAGGACAACCCTGTAGTTGTGACAATCGAGAGGAATTACAACGAATGGAAGATTCCTAAACCAGCAATTACAATATGTCCACCAAACATGCTCACACGTCAGTACAAATCTGTTATTAAAAAGTGAGTATTATATAAGAAAATTGAATATTCATGATCAAGAACTTTTAGCTTACTGGGTTTGTCTATCCCTCACCATGTTTTTGAAATCCAAAACCCTGTACGAAAACAATGACTGAAATAAGAAATAATCATTGCGTTCTGGGTAATATACTTATCCTCTCATAGTCCCTTACGTTAGAAGACTCAGAACACCTTCTCTAAACATAGGAAATTACTGTAAGAAAAATTACGTCATAGATAAGTATACCAATTGAAGATGACTACAAGAGAACCAAGTTCTTACGTTATGATATACGTAAATTAATTACAACTCTTATGTACCAGGTATTGTGTGCTAATTACAACTCTTACACACCAATCTCTGCATATCCGATATTTTAGAAAATATTACATACAGTAAATTCTTCATTTGCTTACCACTTTAATTTCAAAGCATTCTTCATTTACTTTTAAAAGAAATACCAGTAATTTAAAATAACAAAGTATAAATTTTAAATTGAAATTAATCTCTCTTTCTAGAGAAAATATCTGTGTGGAGTTATTTGTTTAAAAATCAGGAATTGTGAGCAAAAAATACTCTAAATTTGAACGTGAATATTAAATGTTTGTTTCTAAATTTAATAATTAATCTTAGGGTGAATTAGAAAAAAATACTAGTTGTTGATTGCGATAGTTGTTTACATATTTTTATCTAAATATTTTAACCGTGAGTATATCCTGTTAAAAATGCACATTTTTTTATTGTCCCCTATCTTATTTAAGACTCGGGTAAATTAATGAATGTGTCAGAAATTAAAGATGGTGTCACAGTTCATTGAAGAAATGTATAAAAATACAGAAACTATTATATTGGGTGACAGTATTATTATAGCAATGTGTTGCTGAGTAGCACACATATACTGTTAACACTTTTTAAATAAAAATAACATCAAATTTCACTCCAGATTCTACTTGTAGCCGTCAACTTATAACTTGCTTCCAGATATTGGTTGGCTGTGATACGTTTTTCATAAAGTCGAAATAGAATCATACGTAAAAATGAGTCTTACGTAACGTTGACATTTATTACGGACTTTACAATGTACTGAAATAAAATTGTATACGGTAAATTGCTCCAAGTAAACTGTAAACAAAGTTAATTTAAATTATCATAATAAATACAGTATGTAAGACACTTGTTCGTAAACTGTGAATATACTGGAGAAATTGCTCTGTAACCGTCAAATGAAACATCATATGCACCAATATATAAAAATCACAAACTAAATGTAACGTGCAAACCCTAAAAATAGTGAAAAGATCAAAAAGCTACTTTTTTCGTGCAACATACATGTTCGCACACCAACTATGTTTTTAGAAGCGTGACACTTTTTCTTGGTCTCTCTGAGCTTCCTATATAGTCGCCCTCTACAGGCATATGTTGCATTAAGAAAGACGAAAGTACGGTGGTTTACGCTGTGAATATGGTTTGAAGAAAACGGGGCATCAAAAGGAGTTAAGTAGTGATTTGAAGAAAGTGATTGTAAACCTTGTCATAAAGGGTAAGTCACCTAGAAATATAGGAAAACTTGTGAACAAATAACATTCAACTATTCAGTACATTATGAAGAAATTTAAATGCAATGGCTCAAAAAGAAATTTAGCGAGCGGGGTGCCAGAAAAGAAACTGAATGACAGAGATGAGTGAATGATTGTGAATGAAATCAAACGAAATCCTGAAATTAGTGTACCAGAATTTCGTCCAGCAGTAGAAAGTGTGTGTAAGAAAGTAGTGTCCAATTAGACAACTCGTACAGTGCTGTAGAAAAACGGCTACCATTGTAGAAGAATAAGGAAACGTCCATATGTTAGCAAGAAAAATCGTGCGTTTAGAAGTGAGTTTGCTCAGAGGCATCTGACTGACATTCAAGAATTGAGGAGTTTGATGCAATAAGGACGTAAGTCTGAAACATGCAGTTGGAGAAAAATGATGTTAAAAATTTAAGTAGTGTTTTTTTTTTACATAAAACAATGTAATATGCAGCATTTTATTCCGATATTGAATTTAAATGTTACTAGGAGGCTAAACAAGCATGAAAAAAGTCACAAAAGCGTTTGATGCAAAAAGGGCGTAAACTCGCTTATACCCTTATTACATCAAATTCCTCAATTTTAAGATAGTGTCACCTGGTCAAATAAGACAAAAAATAAACTTATTTGGCTCAGATGGCATTGTGGAGAAAAGCGATCGCCTCAAAAGGGTTTTCAGATGCCTCTTAGCAAACTCACGTCTAAAAGCACAATTGTTCTTGCTAACATATGACCATTTCCTTACTCTTCCTCAATGGCAGCCATTTTTTACAGCACTGTACGAGTTGTCTAATTGAACACTACTTTCTCACACACACTTTCTACTGCTGGACGAAATTCTGGTACACTAATTTCAGGATTTCGTTTGATTTCATTCACAATCATTCACTCATCTCTGTCATTCAGTTTCTTTTCTGGCGCCCCGCTCTCTCTTTCAGCCATTGCATTTAAATTTGTTCACAATGTACTGAATAGTTGAATGGGATTTGTTCACAATTTTTCCCTATATTTCTAGGTGACTTACCTTTAAGGCAAGGTTTACAATCACTTTCTTCAAATCACTACTTAACTCCTTTGGATGCCCCATTTTCTTCAAAGCAGATTCACAGCGTAAACTACCGTACATTCGTCTTTCGTAATGCAACATATGCCTCTAGAGGGAGACTACTTAGGAAGCTCAGAGAGACCAAGAAAAAGTGTCACTCTTCTGAAAACATAGTTGGTGTACGAACATGTATGGTGCGAGAAAAGAGTAGTTTTCTGTTCTTTTCACCATTTTTAGTGTTTGCGTGTTACATTTGGTTTGTGTTTTTTATATATTGGTGCTTATGATGTTTCCTTACAACAAACTAAAACAAAGCTAGTACATGATGTTCACTTTTTGACGGTTACAGGGTTATTTTTCCAGTATATTCACAGTTTACGAACAAGTGTGTTACATACTGCATTTTTTTCTGTCTTAACGTAAGAAAGGGCACAAGATTAAAATATACATTTGCTTTCAATTATTCGATTTGATTTTTTTTAGCAGCGAAAGGTTAATCAGGATTTGTATGTATAGGAAGTTTCAAAGAGATTTTTCATTTTTGTTAAGGCTGTTTACTTACGTTATTTGTTAATGTGTTTAACTAATTAATGAAAACAATATTCCTTCTTTGTTTCTAAGAAATTTTGGGGAAGTTGACAAGAAGAAACAGAGTTACTATAAAGATTTTTTGAAATCTGTTGTCAATTTGAATCATATGACCATTGGTGACATGGTTAAATATGAAGAGGATGAAACACTTGCTAATCTCAATGTGAATTATCTGCAGAGTGAGGTATGTGCAATGACGTATTTAATAACAATTTTAAGGATGCGTATTTATTATTGAAAATAATAGGTTGCTACTTTATGGTAAAAATAAACACACTGCTGAACAAGACTGCACTTATTTAATATAAAAACACATTATATTAAATAAGTGCAGTCTTGTTCAGCAGTGTGTTTATTTTTCTGATTTCATTCGCAAGACGTTGACTATGTTTGTGTGTTACTTTATGGTAAAACAACGTACCGTTTCATGATTAAATGAAGTTTATGATATGAATATTTATACTTTAGTGATCAAGTGGAGTGGCTTAATAGTTTTTATGCGTTTTTAATATTTTGATTAGGTATTTTTTCCTGTTCTGAAATATTAAATGGATTTGGACGAGAAGAGGCGGATGAATGTTCGATTCGACTAAGCGTTTGCCACATTTTGCTCCCTTGAGATAGCATTGCAAAATGATTATCGTGGGCACTCATCATAACTTCAAAATGAGCTTCTAAGGAATGCCGCGAAGCGGATCTCGGAAAGCTGTTCTTTCAATTCCATATTAATTGCATATATATCACATTACGACAGATTTCAAAACTCGCCAATGATGTTAATTCTGCCGTAGTGGGTTGCGGTTGGGTCGATGCATTATGTATTTCTCAGTCGATGTGATCCCATCAATCGAGATCGTTACAACGGCGATCTCCCATGAAATGCGTAAAAACTTTAAAGAAACATCTACGAATTTTATATAAACAAAATATGCACTTGTTGAACATTAATACTTGACCACTAGGTTGGACCGAATTTCAACTCTTTTCGAAAATTGGTTCGGCGAAGTGGTTAAAAGGTGCCTTTTAGTGGGCAAAGCGTACTAGATTTTTTTGCAGAATTCTAAGTCAACGCCTTCATGTGTCATATCAAGGTTTTATGGAAAAAGCATGCAACACGCACTGCATGGTACTGTATTTCACGTTTCTGGCTGTGTAAAATTCATATATTCTCGTTTCGTTTACAGTCCACCTTAGGGACAGCTTTAACAATACGTAATTCATCTTCCCAAATCCCACTTATGTGTAGTTCTTCGCTTAAAGTTGCAAAATTTCAACGCGTAATTCAACAAACTTGCGTTTTTTACACGTACGTATAAAATTTATTCGTTTAGAATACCAGTAGAGTTTATTTGTTTATTGTAATGCAATTCATTATCAACATTGTTCATCATTTATTCTGAGGCCAAAATATTACAGAGCTTGCACTTCGAGTTCCGCCCTCCCGCCCTGTTTACTTTTCTACCATGTCCTTGTTGTGTCCTCATTCACTTGCTTTACTTTTATAGATGGCATAGTCTTTTTTCGCCCAAAATGTTGGCATTTCTTTGCAAGAAAGGAAGGCACAACATACAAATCCATCACGACTTGCCGCCTCACACACGGATTGAGAAGCTCGCGTTACCAAACGGTACATTCGCTCTACTGCTTGGGTATGGCACTGAAACGCAGTTATTTCTTCTTCGGGCATTGCAGATGACTTAATATTGTCTTCAATCTCGTAATGGGAGTGCATCTTTCTGATTGTAGGTTCTGTTGAAGACAAAATTCATCCACTCCACTATGTCGTAGTAATCGTCCACGTGAAAATTTATTTTAGGAACTGTGAATTCTCGGATGGACATTTTTCTTTTTTATGTGGCGGGCATTCTTAATCCTCCTCCAGCCAAGTGTACGATTTTTCGAACTAGCATCCCTGATCATCCCAAGAACCAAGTTTTCCGAGTGAACGAAGAAACCATTCGTATGCAATACAGAGAATAATATTTGCTTAGCTTCCGTTGGTAGAAATTGGGCTAGTAGTCCAAAATTCTATAAATACCGCGGTCCTACACAGCACGATGGCTCTTGTTTGATGGCAAACCAGACCCGGACGTACACCTTGATAATGTATTGTACAAGACACACCAATCCCTCGCAAGGTCTCGCTGTGCTAATGTACAAAAGAAGAATGCAACATGGCGTTTTCAGCCAACATGACTGGACCAATGGACCGGATTTCTTGTTAGGAAAGTTTTAAAAACAGTATCCTGTGCGAATAATTCTGCACATTACTAGTAAATATTGTTGGTCCGCACTGAGGTCTTCAACTTTTTCGAATTCATCCAACCAGTCAAGATTTATTGTTTGGTATTTTATCAAGCGCGCTTCCTCGCACTTGTCGAGCTTTCTTCCGATGGGTCCCGAAAGTGTTATTGGACCCGATGTTCCCTCATCTAGATATCTTATTAAGTGACGAAGCGGTAGTTCATTCCCGTGAAGAAGACAAACGATCCATTGAAGTTGTCGATTTAGTTTCCTTTTCAAACAAGGTAGAACGCTGTTAAATCTTCCCGTGTTTATTGGTGTAGCGTCACAGCCAGCTGTCACCAACGTTGACAGATTAGTTCCATTTTCATCCAGAAATTTGTGAACGGTCGCGGCGATTTCCTCTTCACTAATAGAATCGATACGATGTGGCCCAAATATGTCGAACCTGATTATTCCACTATTATTAAGTGCTCTTCGATTTGCCGTCGATGAAAATGTTTTCCTTTTTTCGCTTCGTTAGGGTCTGGTATTTTCTGCCATAGAAGAATACTCCTGTAATAGATTTCCCGGATATGTCGATACAGTAGCACTGAATTTTTTACTTTTCCCTCCTGATCTTTTATTTTTATCAAAATCAAGGTCTTTATCCTCCGTTCAAATGACTTCTGCATCTTGAAGTGTTGCACTAGCGATTAATGCAACTGCCCCGAGAACAAATAACTGCGTTTTCGTGCTATACCCGACCATTAGAGCGTTTGGTGACGCGAGCTTCTCAATCCTTGTTGGGCCAGCAAGTCGTGACGGATTCATACGCTGTGCCTTCCTTTCTTGCAAAGAAGTGTCAACATTTGGGGCGAAAAAAACTATGACATCTAGAAAAGTAAAGCAAGTGAGTGAAGACACAACAAGAACATTGCAAAACATTAAACATGCCGGGAGGGCGTAACTCGAAGTGCAGTCAGACCCTCATAATGAGTTTTGGGATATTTTGGCCTTAGAATAAATGATCGAGAATGTTGATAAAGAAATGCATTACAGCAAACAAATAAACTAAACTCTTATTCTAAAAAAATAAATCAATTTTTATACATACATATAAAAGGCGCAATATTCTTGAATTAAGCCTTAAGATTTGGCCAACTGTAATATTATCCATAAGTAGAAGCTTTGCTTTGTATATACTTAAATACAAACAAACTATTTGCTGAGCAAAACAATATATTCACATAAAAAACTACATGCGTGTTACAGTTTCGCCAACTAACATTTTGGCTTCATCAGACACTATGAGATACATGAGAAACGTGCAGTCTTATATACACACAAGAGCTGAGACATCTTGATTCTGATTGGCTCCTGGCAGCAGCCAATCCCCTTCAAGTATTCTAATTTGTATTTCCCTATACCGAGGCTTCCTATCTGTTATAAATTACACACACATAAAAAGGACGATTTTAGCACAACTAATCTAAACTAACAAATAATTGACATAAATAATTAAATAATTATATAAATATATATAAAAATAAATAAATACACATAAATAAATAAATATATAAATAAATAAACAGATAAACATACAATTACGCATATGCTTAAAAAGACTGTATATGTGTGTCGTCTTTTTAAGCATATGCATAATTGTATGTTTATCTGTTTATTTATTTATATATTTATTTATTTATGTGTATTTATTTATTTTTATATATATTTATATAATTATTTAATTATTTATGTCAATTATTTGTTAGTTTAGATTAGTTGTGCTAAAATCGTCCTTTTTATGTGTGTGTAATTTATAACAGATAGGAAGCCTCGGTATAGGGAAATACAAATTAGAATACTTGAAGGGGATTGGCTGCTGCCAGGAGCCAATCAGAATCAAGATGTCTCAGCTCTTGTGTGTATATAAGACTGCACGTTTCTCATGTATCTCATAGTGTCTGATGAAGCCAAAATGTTAGTTGGCGAAACTGTAACACGCATGTAGTTTTTTATGTGAATATATTGTTTTGCTCAGCAAATAGTTTGTTTGTGTTTAAGTATATACAAAGCAAAGCTTCTACTTATGGATAATATTACAGTTGGTGTGACTCCGATGCTGAAAAGGAGAATAGACAAATGGAAGGACAAGAGGAGAGCTGAGATATCGAAGAGGCAGCAGGTGTGGTTTCTGAGACAGTGTTTAGTGGAACAGGTTACACCGAAAGGCTTAAGGATTGACAAAAAGGGAGTGAGGTGTGAATCAAGCAGGTACAAAAGACTCATTAAGAAGATAGAAAAAGAACTGATTTGGAATGAGATTAGGATTAGAGAACGTGTTTTAGCTTTGAATGAAGAAAAGACAGTGAAGTTAAAAAGTGGCATTAGTGATAGTTTGTTGATATTTACTAGGGATATAGTTATGAAGAGACTTGAAGTGTGCGAAGAGGAATTTAATATGAAAGTGAAGAAGAGATTAATGGAAAAGGAAAGGCGGTTAGGGTGGAAGTCAAATCAGGAAGAGGACATTGACAAAAAGGTGGTAGTAATAGGTGATGTGACGTTGTCGGATGATGAGAAGAAAGTGTTAAGTTTAGGCTATAAGTTTAAAGTGAAAGAACAAAGAGTGGACGCAGAAGAGGTTATATACTCGGTAGAGCAAGCCATAGTTCAAGTTCAGGACAAGGAGATAAGGGACAAGATAAGGAGAAAGGCTAAGGTGATTGTGGAAAGGAGCATAAAGAAGCCAAAGGGAAACCTTTCAAAACACGAGTACAGTGTGTTGAAGGATATAAAGAAGCGAAAAGACATATGTGTGCAACAAGCGGACAAAGGTGGTGCGATTGTGGTGATGGAAAAACAATGGTACAAAGAAAAATTGAATGAGATCTGTGATGATACTTACGAGGTGATAGGTGAAAGATCTGTGTGTGAGGAAATTAAAGAAAAAGTTTTAGTATCACTAACAAAAGCAGGTTTTGAAAGAGGTCTTAATAAAGAAGGTAGGATACCGGTAATGAAGGGTTTTCCAAAAGTCCATAAGGAGGAGGTAAAACTGAGACCAGTATTAGATTGCCGAGGAAATATATTTGAACCATTGGAGGAGGAGTTAAAGAAGGTTGTGGAAATGTTAAGGAGGCAACAAGACAGTAGCAGTGTGAAAAACTCGGTTGAGTTAAGAAGAAGGTTGGAGGAAGTAGGACAGAGCAAAGCTAAAACAATCATGTTCAGTGTTGATGTGAAGGCTATGTTGCCAAGTCTAAGAAGAAACAGCATTGTTAAAGTCATCACTGATTTGATGAAGGACAGGAAGATCAATGGTTGGAGCGGAGAAGGACTGAAGGAGGCCCTGAAGACTATATGGAATAACAGTTATTGTGTTATAGGTGATAAGTTAGTGAAAATCAAGGAAGGACTAAGCATAGGTTCCAAGTTGAGTCCAGTGCTAGCAGAAGTTACTATGAACGACTGGGAGAAGAAAGTAAGGATGAAAGGAAGTGACAGATTAGTGTTTTTTGCTAGATATGTGGACGATTGCTTGGGGATTTGGAAAGGAACTGTAAGGCAATTGGAAAAGTTTGTAAAAGAAATTGAGGATCTAGAGAAAGGCATACAACTGGAGCTAGAGGTAGAAAAGGAAGAGGCTATAGTTTTCCTGGATATGAGAATAAGGAGGAAACAAGGAGTGATATACACAGAATGGTATCAAAAAAGTTGCGCGTCGGGAAACTATTGCCACGCCAGAAGTGATGTAGATTACTCGACCAAGAGGAATTTCATCCTTAACATGGAGAATAGAATTAAGCAAATAACCAGTGAAAGAGACAAGGCGGAACAGACTATACAGTCATTCCATAAGCAGCTGGAGAATAATGGATACGATAGAAAGAGGCTAAAATACAGAAGGAGATGGGAGAAGAAAAAAGAAGAAAGAAGCCGAGAAGGAGAGCAGAGTGAAGGAGGAATAGAAGAAAGAAGAAAAATGTGGTGGGGGATAGAAAGTTTGGGAGAAGAAACAGAAATCATTAAAAGAATGCTTAAGAAGATGGGGGGCATCTCAACTTACAGAAAAGGGAGCAAGAGGCTTCTGCAAGTAATAAGGGAAAAAAGAAGGAAGAAGACAGAAGAAGAACAAGGGGTAATGATGGAGAAAAAAGGAGTTATTTATAAAATTCAGTGCGGCGAGTGTGATATGTGTTATATTGGGGAAACTGGAAAGAGACTAAGAGAGCGTATAAGACAACATAAGGATGACGTTAGGCTAGAAAGGAGCAAAAATGCGGTCTACAAACACGTAAGGGACACGGGACATTCAGTTAATTGGAATGAAGTGAAAATTCTAAGCGAGGAAGAAAGAAGCATACTTAGGAAATGGAAGGAGGCACGGTTTATAGAAATGGAGGGTAATAAAGCTATGAACTGGAACTCAGGACTGATCATCGACCAACAGTGGAATAGGTTGTTAAAAAAGCTTAAAATATAAGATTCGGAATACACATATCTATTATGGTTGTTGTATATATATATATATATATATATATATATATATTGATTGTCTCACACGTGTTTATGTATATATTAGTCTATATTAGTTATATCTATACGTGTTTTTATATATGTAATGGTATATTTTATATATATATATATATATATATATATATATATATATATATATATATATATATATATGTGGTTCTATAGTGTATGTGTATATACTGTATGTGTGTGTCGTCTTTTTAAGCATATGCGTAATTGTATGTTTATCTGTTTATTTATTTATATATTTATTTATTTATGTGTATTTATTTATTTTTATATATATTTATATAATTATTTAATTATTTATGTCAATTATTTGTTAGTTTAGATTAGTTGTGCTAAAATCGTCCTTTTTATGTGTGTGTAATTTATAACAGATAGGAAGCCTCTGTATAGGGAAATACAAATTAGAATACTTGAAGGGGATTGGCTGCTGCCAGGAGCCAATCAGAATCAAGATGTCTCAGCTCTTGTGTGTATATAAGACTGCACGTTTCTCATGTATCTCATAGTGTCTGATGAAGCCAAAATGTTAGTTGGCGAAACTGTAGCACGCATGTAGTTTTTTATGTGAATATATTGTTTTGCTCAGCAAATAGTTTGTTTGTGTTTAAGATTTGGCCAATTTAAGCAAAGAACTACACATAATTGGGCTTTGAGAAGGTGAGTTACGTATAGGTAAAGCTGTCTCTAAGGTTGACTTTAAACGAAACGAGAATATATGAATTTTACACAGCCAAAAACGTGAAATATGGTATTGCGTGTTACATAGTTTTACCAGAAAACCTCGATGAGGCACACAAAGGCTCTTGACTAAAAATTCTGAAAAAAAAATCTGGTACACTTTGGCCACTAAAAAACACCCTTTAACAGATTCACGGAAACGATTTTCAAAAAAAGTAAAAATTCAGCCCACTCTATTGACCACGTGTTCTCAAAATACGATGCAAGCTCTCCATGCGTTGCAACATTAAAACGTTCCTCGCCCACCTTATTCTTGCAATATATCCCCTTTGGGTACCACTTCTTGCAGCCTCTCGATCTCTTCTTAGGAAGGGAAGCCTTTCCTAATGATCGTGAGGAGAAATATTCTGTTGAAGAATTAATCGTATCGAAGAATCTATAATTCTTTCGCAGCAAAAACAAAATGTTCATCGACAAATAAAAGTCAATATGATTGTCGCGTAAAACTAATGCAAATACACTATATGTAATTAAGCATGAAAAGAATTAGAGATAACCAAAATATAAGCTGCCATGTGCAATAGAGATAAAAGCTACGAAAACAAAACTTTGAATGTAACTAAAATGAGAGGAAGGCAATAATGGCAGTGAGACTGAATATCTTGCAAATAGTAAAACTATGAAAGACTCAAAACAGGGCTGCATTTTTGAATGCAGGCTATCCAATTTATCAAAAAGTTTATATGTCACAAATAAACTATAACAATTCGAGCACCGAACACCGGAATATTTCATAAGTAACTGTAAAGACAATAGGAAAGACAGATTACACACGCATGAAACGGTTAGACTATATGCATGCTTAAATAACGAACACACTCGAAGACAAATAGAGAGAATACAAGCATTTAAGAATACTCACGGATTATAGATTAGGTGCAGTTGGCGTGTACGTCGATAATAAATGCGTAGTTATATACAAAGATTCCTTGCAGTAAGCACAGTCGGATGATAACAAGCTGGTCACATACGACCCTCCAGCATTCCTATGTAAGTCTTGTTTCAAAACAATATTCGAAATATCTCTGAAATAATCTAGGAATTCAGCGAAAATGCTCGCTTCAAAGTGACCCGTAACTTACCAAACAAGAATATTCAAGTGTGGAAGCTGCGTGCCATCCATTTCAATCACAGGAATAATCATATAAGAATGCGTCATAGCTACAATAGAACCTATGGCACCGAAACTCGTCTTGCTGCCCTAAGTGGTAAGGGTTCTGCCAGGCCATAACTCTTCATCAAATTTGAACTGAGCATCATTAACGATTTGCTCTGGTATCAGAACATGCTCTGTAATGAAATATTTGATTTCATTAACAAAGACTGCAGCGATTTTTTAACAGCTGCCACATCAACATCGACTCGTACTAAACTTATGTGTAATCTTGAGAAAAATATTTTGTGTTTGGTCAGAGAGTTTGAGTCATGATTTAGACACAATGAATGATGATACATCGTGTGAATATTTTTTCTTAATGTTCATCGCCAAGATGCGTATTATGAGATCATAAATAATATCATGGTATTGTCTCATTGCCCTAAAATATTTACCTACTGTATAACATAATTAAGTCTAGCTTGTAAGGAATGCTGGCGCCCACAAGGCATTGTATCTTTTAAACTTTCGCAAATTTTCATCTTGCGTTTTTGTGACCCAACAGCAGTGATTTTAGACGAAGGGGCATACCAATCGCTAATTCAGGAAGACAGCTAGGAAGGCTACGGCCCTCTTATTTGCTTAGTCCAGATATTGTATGTATCAGTAAAGTAGATGTAAGGAAATCTTGTACATGCTTTACTTTCTGGGACGGAGCATATGACGAACTACTCATTTCATGGTGCTCAACAACATAACTTCGTTCTATCAGCAGACTGTTTGGTAACACTGGATCTTCGCTGAAATCATTTTTTCTCATCGTTTCTACAATCGTTATCTATCTGTATTGTGTTAAATTTACATACAACAACTATTTCTCTCATAGTTGCGTTTTAATCTGGTCAGCAACAAGATGTTCCTTCCTCATTGATATAGTTTGAGATACACAACACATCCACTAACAACTTCACAACTAAAGCTTGTTGCAGTTTATAGACATATAATGTATGTTTATATTTCATCCTCCAAAGTACCGTCGCATCCTGTTTCCATTGACACTACTTGACGTTCGTGATCGAATGATTGCACAGATACAAGTAGTTTCCCCGCACTTACTCCTATTAATTAATAATTATTTTTAATCATCTATCCATTTTAATAAATAAATTTGCAATACATTCATCTATTAGAATACTATGTGAATGAAACTCCTACTTCACAATGTAATCTCTGCACACTGTACGAGATTGCAACAGTAGTATTATGCAAACAATAGTTCTGAAGTATTTATTATGATTATGTGTGCTGTGCTTTCTACACTTTATATTTATATGAATGTAACTGTTCATTATGTAATATAGAAAACATGGGTAAATATGTAAATACGTACACATCTACGTTACATTTGTACATGTGCTTAATATATTTATGTTTGTATATTATAGTTATTTTCGTTTACAAATTATTTGCATGTGCCTCTAAAGTCTAAGGGAAATTGTTTCCATTTGCGTATTCTGTAACTCTTATAATATCACCATATGCGCGATGATTTACCACAAGGTATCAACAAATTATAGTCTTCACTAATGTATATTCCTAAACTCAGCGGTATTTATTGTAAAAAATAAACTCATTGAAAATCCTGACAGCGTGACAACAATCAAATTTTAGCGTCACGCTTAAAGCAATGGAATTTAACAATATTATTAATACATATCGTAGAGCAATATAGTTTACGTGTAATAACAGATTTGTTTTCATAATTCAATAAGATAAATACTTACTACTAAAGTCAATTAACTCATTTATTTCAATATCTATTGAGATATCTCCGTTAAGTTCAATTGTTCATTTAATGTGCAATCAAATATCTATCTGCTGTTACATTAGATTATATCAGTAATCATCTGTGTTTGCAATACGATTTCTGTAAATATAGTAAACTACCGGTAAAATATTTTATCCTACTCCGTAAGAGAAACTGATATAACATTTTATAATATGTTGTTCACTTCCTTAACAAAGTATATCAGTTAAAATATTTTTGTACTTTTGTAACGCAAACTACGAAAATAACTATAACTATGATCAATTATGCTCTACTTCCGACATTGCTCGGATCTTATTCACCACTCACTTATGTTACAGCAATTAGAAGGTAAGCTTAATCTGAACTTTATCCAGCAGTATCTGTTAACGATATACGTATTTCATCTTAAAGTGTGTTAAATTCTAATATAAAATATTCCAATTCTTATCAAAATTCGCATTAATGTATGTTCATTATAATATTTCGTGTAATAATTCCTTATATTGTTCCAAATAATAAAATGCCGACGAGGAGTGGGAGCTAATTTTAATAAATCTTAAGCATACAAAGAGGGAGAGGGGTCATTTCAAAAAGTCATTGTACCTCACCATTTCGTACTTCACCATTTCCCATTTTATGATTATCTAGCTTTTATTCATAGATCATATGAAACTTTAAGGACTGTATAGTTTGAATATATATGAAATTTCTCTTGTTCTTAACATTTTCTATGTGAAAATTTTGTAAAATGAAATATTCTGTATATTTTTGTAAATTTATTGATAGCTGGCAACACTGACATGTGTGAGAAAATTATTAAATTCCGTTAATTGGTTACTAGTATAGTTACATTGTTCAACAACGAAAATGTGAATTGAACAAAATCAGCTAATTCTTATTGATTTTGTGGTGCTGATCACGAATTTGAAAGTTATTTTCGAATATTAGCTCTACTTTTCGTTTTACAGGCATGTCTAATAATAACGCTTTAAAAATAAATATATTTGCTTCGTTTGGGGTAAAATGTTACACTGATCCGCAACACTGGAGAAACCATATGAACGCTTGCTTTCATTGTGTTCCTTATCTCAGTAGTGTTCTGCTATTGTTAGAAAAGACAGGTTTAGTGCAGTTATCAGTGTTTTGGGTGTGACGTTTGTGTAGTGCAGGGCATAAAAATACAACTACAAGTACGCAAAATACTGGTATTTCGAATGTATATTTTTAAATAGTTGTCGGAACTATTTCAAGTGACATTTTGAGAATTTCAATAAACAAAAATGCCGCGAAATTGTGTAAACGGTGCGGATAGCTTCTGCTACGTGTGTGGGGAAGTGACATTTTCCTCACAAAGCAGACTATAACACCACTAATAAGAAAAGCCTATCAATATTACTTTGGTTGTAAAATTAGAGACCAAGATAAATCTTGGGCACCCCACATTGTGTGTAACAATCTAAGAAATTGGATTAATGGGAAGGGGTGCTTAATGCCTTTTGTAGTTCCCATGATTTGGAGTTAGCCAAGCGATCACATCAGAGACTTATTTTTGTATGGTTCCTTCTGTCAAGAAGGGAATTTCCATGAAGAAGAAGCGGGCCTTGATCTATCCTAACATTCCTTCTGCAATGCGACCTGTTCCACACGGAGAATGACTACCTGTTCCTGACCCACCTAAAGAATACCATCTTTTTTCTGATGATGATCAAGAAGTTGAAGCTCCCGAATCAAGTACTTCGAAGGACCCTACGTTTGTTGTAGAAGAACCTCTATGTGAACCACATAGACTTACTCAAGAGGAACTAAGTGATCTAATCAGAGACTTGGACCTCTCGAACAGCAGAGCCGAAATTTTAGCGTCACGCTTAAAGCAATGGAATTTATTACAGGAGAAAGTAAATATTTCAGTGTATCGGAATAGGGAGATGATGTTCACTTCATTTTTTACTATGGAAGACACACTTATGGCATGTACAGATGTAATTGGTCTCATGAGGGCGCTTAAAATTAATTACGAACCTACGAAGTGGAGGCTCTTTATAGATTCGTCCAAGGTGAGTTTAAAGGCAGTGCTTTTACATATTGGAAATGAACTTCCTTAAATTCCTGTAGGTTAAGCAGTTCATATGAAGGAATCTTATGAAAACTTGAAACGTTTACTTCAAGCCATTAAATATTACGATTTTCAGTGGCTCATTTGTGGTGACCTTAAAGTAATAGCACTGTAACTAGGTATGCAGTTAGGCATACAAAGTATTATTGCTTTATATGTGAATGGGACAGTAGAGATCGTGGATCTCATTACCGCAAAAGTGATTGGAGTACCAGAGAAACTCTTCAGCCGGGAGTGAAAAATGTGCAGCATGAACCACTGATAGATCGTAATTGAATTTTGCTTCCCCCTCTACATATTAATTAGGTCTTATGAAAAGTTTTGTTAAGAGCATGAACCAAGAGGATGAGGCCTATAAGTACCTAAGACGACAATTCCCTCGATTAAGTGATGCGAAAGTTAAAGAGGGTGTTTTCATAGGGCCACAGATTAAGCAACTATTCAAAGATTACAAGTTCGACGAAATTCTCCAAGGTGAGGAGAAAGCTGCGTGGGAAAGCTTGAAGAGTGTTTGTTCACAGTTCTTGAGAAGAAACCGAGCAACAAATTACAAACAACTGGTAGCAAAGTTGTTATTGTGCTACGAAAATCTTGGTTGCAATATGTCTCTGAAACTCCACTTTCTTCATTCACATCTAGACTTCTTTCCCGAAGATTGTGGAGCAGTAAGTGGCGAACATGGTGAGCGTTTCCATCAAGATATTGCAGCCATGGAGAAGAGATATGAGGGAAAGTGGAGTTCTAACATATTGGCCGACTACTGTTGGACTCTCCAAGGGATGCTCCAGATGTAACCTACAAAAGGCAAGCCAAGCGAAGACGCTCAAAATAAAATAAACATAATCCTGTACAAGGGATCACTTGAAACTTTTGTCTACATTGCAGTGTAGTTCTTGCACAAAAAGGTATTTGTACATATTTTTCATATTTTGATGTTAATACTGATTTTTATTACGGAATTGTTAATGTTTAACTTGACCACGGTTACTTTATTTTCTGTATAGCTGTGAAACTGGTATTTGCGCAATTTTGAAAAAAATGAAATGAAATGAAATCTTTAAGTTTTACGTCCCACGGTTATGCCGGTTAGGCTAAAGGAGACGGTTATGATGAGAGATGGGTGAAATGGTGGAATGATGAAAGTGGGAGGAAACGGGAGAACCCCGAGAAAACCCACGAGCACGGTGTTTGTCCACCACAAAGTTCACTTGGCGAGGGCTGGGATCGAACCTGGGACCCCAAGCACCAGAGGTGAACGCTCTACCACTGAGCCACCGCGCCCCCCACAATTTTGAAAAAGAAGTACAAGGGTATAGAAATCTATAGGTTAGGGTACTTCTTAACTGCCCAGCTTATCACATCACAGTGAAATAGATAAAAAAAAAGTGAAATGTAGGTTTTTACAAGGATTTTGCTTGTGTTCTATAAATATTAATACATTTGTATATATACAGCTACTGTTGTACAAGGGCGTTTTTTCCACAACCTGAGCTAAGAAAATTCTTCTATTATCATTTCCTTTCATATTATGCTTAAATGGATGTAAAAATCGTAATTTCAAAGAATTTACATACTTTCGATCAAAATTTGTTGAACAGCGTTATTTATAAAATGCGTGAATTGGCATTATAGTGTCAATAGGAAACAAGAAAAATGAAGCTACACTGTGATCGTGCAGTAATTTGCGAAGTTTCCCGAATGTTTACAGTGTGTCACTCATCTGATTCGAAATCAGCACCCCAAAATCATATAAGATCAGGTAATAAACCTTACAAGTATAAAAATCATGGTACGGCTAAAAACTCGATCTTCTCCCTCGGACTATTACATTCTATTAGCCACTTGTCCTTTTGCCTACAGAAGGAGTTGAGTTGAGTTTTTCGTCCCGTTGAGCAGCGAGACTATATGTGACGTGGACCTACTGATTAACGTGGAATCCGAACCACATGAGCTCCCTCCGGGAATCGAACCCGGGCCTCCCACGCCTACAGAAGGATGTCAGGCCACGTGAAAACGTCAGCAGTTATATAACAATGTCATATAAGTATACCAGCAAGTCCCAAGTGAGACAATGGGCCTGACTTAATCCCTAACATTTTCTACTAATGGGATGTTTGGCTGATAAAATATCGTGGAGTATTCCTTTTATTTTCTTCGTTCACTCCTCCCTTAACTCGGAGAGTAAGACCATTCTTATGAAAATCTATTTTGCAACTTCTTTTCTCTCAACTTCTCATAAGAAAGAATATGATCTTATACGAATTGGGATCTTAAGATATTGTAGTTGAGAACAAAACACTAAGTAATTGCCCTATTCTATTAGTATGCACAGATAGTAAGTAAATCAAGTAGAAAATAAATATTACAAATAGATACTATGTATAAATACCATAAAGAGATACTATTATAATTATTATAAAAGTCATTATGGCACGTGTTTGAAACTTTCTGAAGGACCTTTAGGATCCCTGTTTTTATTGTTTCTAACTAGAGATTTAGATTGTTTTGTTGAAAACTGCGAAACAGGTTTCAATTTCATAAGAATTCGTAAGTTCTGTGTAACGTTCTCACAGCGAAGTAACTTATTGTTACTATTTTAATAGATAGGAAATGATAAATAATAATAATAAGTTATTTTTGAATCTCAATAATCAATATATTGGTGAAAAGCTAAGTAGGAAAAGTGTAATGGCATTCAAAAAACAATTAGCAACTATAATTATTTCAGAGACTGTCTAAGCTAGTACCTATTCTTAATCTCTGTAAGAAGTTTTCTTAATTAAATATCGAATATATAGCGACGTTGACATACGGAGAACTGAGATTACACAGTCCACAAAACAAACCTATGACAAAAATACAATATCTTAAATTCATTTAAGATTCACTTTATAACTCATACTGTAGGATTAGGATTAAAAATTGTATTTCTGGGCTTTCAGCGTCTTTGACCCTCTTAGCCCGTTACATATGAATGATGACGTCCCGCGGCGATCACATTATCTGAGAAAAGGGAAGAAAGAAAGAATTGAAAAAAAAAGGAAGAAACTGACTTAAGACCTATATGTTAGGTACCATCTCGGCATTTGTTTGATGTGAATGAGGAAGACCAAGGAAGACTTCATTCAGGATGGTTGGCTAAAAAGATTTTTACACTATGAACTGAGTAGCCCCACCGGAACCCGAATCCGGGACCGAACTCATATCATAGTCAAGTGCATAGACCAATTACTAATTTTCTTTTGCCATTTCAATGATTGGTAAAATGAAATGAAATCTTTGAGTTTTACGTCCGACGGTTATGCCAGTTAGGCTAAAGGAGACGGTGATGATGAGAGATGAATGAAGTGGTGGAATGAAGAAAGTGGGAGGAAACGGGAGAACCCCGAGAAAACCCACGCACACGGTGTTTGTCCACCACAAAGTTCACTTGGCGGGAGCCGGGTTTGAACCCGAGACCCCAAGCACCAGAGGTGAACGCTCTACCACTGAGCTACCGCGGCCCCCTTTCAATGGTTATTATTTATCACTGATTTACGTATATGTGAGACGACAAGAGAACCATTCTGTCATGAAGGAACAGACCTCTCAAAAATATTCCACTTCGGTAATAAAGTATGATCGTAGATACATCGCATTTTGAATTACATTTTTCCCTTTGGAAAGAAATTATGATTTGATAGCAGTTAAACACGCACGCCCGCTTACATAGATAAATATCTAGATAGATTGACATATGTGTATGTGTTCGAATGTTTTGTTAGTGGGGTCGTAGGTGATACTTCCACAAATAAGTATTAGCCCCCTAGATGAGTTTCTGACTACGACACTGGACTAAACAACAAAGGGTCTAACTTTTCCTCGGAATGATGGGATTTCGGTTGCGACAAAGAAACAATTAAGAAAGGAATTCAACGGTTGCATTTCATTGCCCTCGTTTGTGATACACGAAGATCAGAAAATCTTTCATAGAAGCCACAACTGCAGGCACAGAAATCAAGTTATTACACAGATATATAACATTGAATATTAAAAATACCAAATGATAACTACGTATATCCGATATTACTGTATTTTTTGGAATGTTCTGTGTTACATTTGACGTTTAGTTAACTTGATCAGTTGATTAATTAATTGGAGCTTAATATATCTTTCCAGCAACCAGTTCATAAGGACTCACTTTACAGTGCAATCCTAGAAAGTACACGAGCTTAATCTGAAACAGGAATACACACATGAAATAGGAAACATACGCTGGAATATTTACATTATTCTTATTATATAATTGCTTCATTCATTCACAGAGAAGTTATGGTTTTCACATTTCAAAATAGCGCCCTATAGAAAGAAATAAATAAAATATATTTCTTGAGAAAAAGTTACTATTTGAATTTGTTACGGTCAAAGTAATGTAAGAGAAGACCAAAAATACTTATTATTTTGTTGTCAACTATAACATTTTAAGTCTGTAATTTCTTATAATACCGCATTTTATTCCTAAGAGAAGTTGAAAGAAAACAAGTAGTAAATGAAGTATTCAGGGAAATATTCTTACTCTCCTGGTTAAGGTAGTAGCGAGCAGAAAAAAAATGAAAAGTAATCTTCTTGTGAGGTTTGGACACGAAACATCGCATTGACAACCAATTCATTTAAACTACATTAATATTTATTATGCTATCTTATCTCATTTTGACGTTTACAAGAAATTGTTTTCTGTTTCTTACTAACTTTATTTACAGTTAAATACAACTGAGTTTGCAGTAAATAGTGGGAAGCTGCATCTCTTCCAGTGTAAACGTGTTTTTCGTACTAGTCGCAATTCATCTTACGTCACAATAAATTAGGCAAAATAGGTTGAATCCATGAAATCATTGAGGTTAAGGTGACTCTAAATATGTTCATAGTTAGAACATTGAATATGCAAACCCACTGAACGTGGGAGTTTACTTTATTCAAATTATGTAAATTAGCATACATTTCAACATCTAAAATACTTTATTCATTTAAATATTTGTTACCTTAGGCAAGAATGGAACCAAAATTTGGTTTGGTCTCTATGGAGAACACATCTAAAAGAATTGAAGCTGACTATGTACATACTAAATATGGTTTATGCATAACTTACAACTCTGCATTACCAGCAATTGCAAGGTAAGGCAAGCCAAAGTAATAAATTAAGTTTCGTTTATGTCAAAATAAATGTTATTTATATATAAAACACGATTCTGCTGCAGTATATTTGATAAATCAAATATGTTTTGAGATTACAGCAACTCCTTAAGATGTGAGTCATCGCACCCTAATAGATGTCCATACATGAAGTCATTTACCGGAAACTGCTCCTATGCATATCTTATTATTTTCGAAAGTTTTTAGTTTGCGAAGATGTGTTTAATTAGCTCGGAATTTAGAAACGAAAGAAATGTTCTCAAAAATATTTACTTGTTTTAAGGTTTAGAACTTATTGAAAACAACAAGACACAATTTCTTCACCAACACAATATCTCGAACAATCAGTACTTAGTATTGCTATAGGTTTTGATCATTCCTACCGGTTTCATTTTTTACTGTTAATTAGTTCATATCTCTGAGGAGCAGTCTTTATTATCCGTAAATACAAATTTCATTAATTCTCACAAATTTAAATACAAAGTACAATTTCATAGTTTTCAAGTAAAACTAAGTACTTTGTAATTATTTATATTTGTAACACTGAGGAACATGCATTATAGGCTTTTTAACAATCTGGGAGAAAGTATGAGATGTTTCCCAACTACTCCCCACACAATTGACTTTCTTATTTGGGGGCTGCGGTGGCTCAGTGGTAGAGCGTTCACCTCTGGTGCGTGGGGTGTCGGGTTCTATATTAGCCCCCGCCAAGTGAACTTTGTGGTTGACAAACACCGTATGCGTGGGTTTCCTCGGGGCTGTCCCTTTTCCTCCCACCTTCTTCATTCCACCATTTCATTCATTTCTCATCGTCACCGTCTCCTTTAGCCTAGCCGGCATAATTGTGGGACGTAAAACTCAAAGAATTCATTTTTTTTCTTATTTTTGTTATAAACAAAACAATACATATTTCATACTTATTGCAAATGCGATATTTTTCATACTACAACATTGTGTGTGAGTATTATTTTTTATTCTACATAACAACCAGAGACACTCACTCATACTTTTTCGAAGATGTAACCTCGGTCACTCATTGAAAAGTAATATATTAGTACTGTTTTATAAAAGAGTGGAAATACCTAGTCAACACCACTATGAGTAGGTACATAAAAATTTTGTATGCAAATTCATGTAGTCAAAAGAGCAAGTATCCTAAACATAAATGAAAAATTGGGATTTTTCTTGCAAAGACTACTATAAACCACGAATCCCTACAGTTGCTAAGTTGAAATTTAGCATATAAACTCCATAGAATAAAAGAATACGAATTTTAGCGTGTTTTTGTACCTAAAAGGAAGAATGGAAGTAGTATAGTGTGTATATATAATCTTCGAATATCCTACTGTTTATTCCAATAATAAACCATGTTAGTATTTGATTAAGCTGGAGATGCAAAATTCGTTTCTTCGATATGTCAGTCAAAATAAGAAAATGCGTGTTTCAGCTTGATCTAAAGTCCAATTCTAAGGGGTTAATTTTATTGATTCAGTAATAAATTTCCCTGTTCCGTATTCAGAAAATAGTTACTGTAGGGATTTGTTTAATTTAGTAATGAGATATTCGGCACTAAATTCCTTACATAACCATAAGAGAATATGTGTTTAAATATTTACGAAAATTCTCTCATGGAGGAGTAAAGAGGAAACTAATATTTCAGGAAAAAAGGAAACGTGACACATTCATCATCGCCGAGGCCATTCTAATATATTATAAATATAATATTCGTGCAGTAGATTGCCTTTGTTAGGAAAGCACGAAATAAGAAAAAAATTGGTTGAAGTACCAGTACATTTGCTACGGTAGGTAATACGGATAAATTATTAATATTTGCTACTGAAGATAATAGGGATAGCAAATGTCATCTATCTCTGATGTTAAGGGGATTATATTCTGGACATGATACTCCTTATTACATATATCAGAAAATTGTTTCAATATTTGTAAGTAATAAATAATAAAAAATAGACTTCTCCTCTTAAAGGAAATAAAGGAGCAGCTTCTACAGCATTGATCTATTTATATTCTATATTATTGAAAAAAGTTACGTGTGACTTATTTTTCAACGACAAAGTGTGACTTTACCATTGTATTATACCATAACTAGAAATGTGCCGTTATAGAAATACTCCTAACAAAGAAAATGCAGCTTCCTTGTGACTAAAATTTAAAGTACGCGCTTTCGGCATGGGAGACCCAGATTCGATTTCCGGCGGGAACTCATGTGGTTCGGATTCAAAGTTAAGCTATGGGTCCACGTCTTATATAGCCTCGGTGCTGAAAGCTGAAAATTTACCTTTAACACTTTCTAGGTGAAATGGTTTACAATTGCTAATTTTACAGTAGAAGTAAATAAACAATGTATTTCTTTTTTCATAGACACCACAATATTTAAGTTGTGAATTCTACCAAAATCATTCCTGTTTACACAACATATAACGCCCATTTCCGCCTAGCCTCGTCCATTCGAACCCAAATCAAGAGTTTGAAAAATACAAAAATTAATAATCCAATTAATAACACAAACTGTCAATCTGGGCTCACTCGGATAAAGCCTGGCAGAGCGAGCTTGATGGGGTTGTCTCATATCACGAATCCACCTCGATGCAAATAGTAGGCAATAGATCCAATATTTCACATCAAAAATATTAAACAAGGTAAACACTTCAAACACAGACAGACCAAAAAATCAAAACACAATGTTTCAATTTTTCACAAATAACAATTTTATTGTAATCGATGTGAGGGCGGTGCATATGCACTAAAACGTTTGAATAATACATATACACAATATTCTAATAACAAGCAAATTACCATTAGAAATTTTGATTTTCTGGTCTGCAAATCATTTGTCCAATTTCAACCTAATTAATTTTATCTCTGGTTTTTAATCTCAAATATTATTTAAATTCCAAATCTATCAAAATACTTCAGAATGAAAAATTGTTAATAGTTAATGAAAAATCTGGAAAAAATATAAAAATGTCAAAGCTATAATTCTTCTCTTACAAGTTCGCTCCTAATCCCTAATCTCTACCGTCAAATCTTAACTAACGAACTTTGCCTAAATCAGTCTTCTTATATTTCATAGAACAAACACTATCTTTAGTAATAATTCAAAAATTGACTATTAACTTTGATCATTATTTAAAATACCAAATCTTGAACCTCTTGACAACTGGAGAGACATCGACTATTATTCGTTTTATTTAAAGAAATTATTATACCTCAATAAAAACAGAATATAGAAGCTGTAAAGAAAAACATAATCCAGATGATGAAATATTGGATCCAGGGATGGTTCGAGTTTGAATCACGTGGTCACCGTTAGTATCAAAAAATATACTTCGCCTCTTAATTTGGAGGAATTTTAATTATTAATACAAACAAATGCAAAGGTCCGCGAATTTTTCCCTCTATGGAACCAATTCTACAGACGACCTCTCAAATTAACATAGATCACGTGACACAACTACTTATTTAATAGAAATCAGATTTGTCACTCAGCTCGATATAGATTATTTGATTTTTACCTTCAGTCCGTCTTCTTTCAATAGAAACCTTGGCTCCTTTTGACTGGGCAGAAAACTAATAGATAGAGCAATTTTTTGTTCAGTACCAGTCTGATATTTCCTTAAAAATATCGCGAGTCTGAACTATCAAGTAATAAATTACGAATTGAATTAAGTTTAAGTACTGACAATTCTTTCGATTTACTGGCCGAAACAAGGTCAAACCCAGCTATCATGCAAATAGTTTAATATCGTATTTGTCCACTATAATTATTCCTCTCTTTATATATTTTTTAAAAAACAGAATTCTCAAAAAAGGTAACAATTAAGAAAGCAATCGTAAATTATACTTAGAATTAACTCTTGGAGCACAAAAATTAACGAAATATGAAGGATTTGTAATCACTTTATGTTCATGCCCTCTTTGGCCACCAAAATCCCTCTCCGGCTCCGTAACTTTCCTACCTCAAAACTTTCACTCTTTTCTTCGCGTAATTTGGCAAAGTTCATCACATACTGTACATTCATAAACTATTAAATGCAAATTTAGAAAACAAGGTGATATGAAAATACCTGGTTTTGAGAATACGTTCCTCAATTCTGAGACACGAAAAGCACATACCGTTTCTATTATTTACCTGTTAGCCTAACAATGCAATCAAGTTCATAAAATCTAGTGCGCGATTGGTCTTATACAGTCATTACGAAACTCTGGATCTTATCACTAAGATACCCACTAGAGGAAGATTATTTATAGATTTTATTTGAAATTCTTTTAACGTTTCCCTACCACTGAAAAAATAAATTATATTTGTTTAAGACGATAATAAAATAAATAGTGTCATTTTGAGGTCTTTTGTTGTGGTTTCTCATCAAATCATGTACATTTGGCTCTATATATTATATAATTTTATTTCGTACGCATCTTTCACCATCGGATTTAATTGGAAAAGTAAATTTACATCATCGTTGCGTTCAACTCTTTTAAATAGGATCAGTTGTCAATTACGTATTTATTTTCTGAATCTGGAGTTAGTAATTTTAGATAACGACGACGTTAGTAATTTTAGATAAAGCGACCTTTCAGTTCACCAGGTAATATTACAAATGATTTTCTGTTTAACAATGTCTACAATAATTTCCAGTTGTATTACACAATTACTCGATTGGGGAAGCTCGATTTTAATAAAATCAATAACCAGAAATGAATTATACACTAGTTTAGATTATCTGTAAAAGCCAGCAACATGTAAAAAATACTGATTAGTTCTAATAAAATGTCTTCTCTATCTTATCTTCTGAACTTGATACAATCGTTTGTACGTCCAGGGTTTGAAAACAGTGGAGCAAAATCCCTCAAACTGCAAATATTTCTTAACAACTCACCGAGTATCCTCGTACAATATTTTGTTTTGTGCAATAAAAATGATTCCATCAGAAATTACATGAACACTCCACTATCTAGCACATATTCTAACTTGATCGATTTTAGGAAGTTAACATATATTAGCATGCATAATTTATCATTAGACTGTAAATTTGATTCATTTTGTACAGAATAACTTTACTTTCATTTAAAGCACAGTTGTCGAAAGCATTAGTTATCAAATAATCTTTATTCTGTTTGTGCTCATAGCTAATTGATACAACTATGTAAAGGATAAACACATAATTAGGTAGGAGGGAAGATAAACGGGCCCTCGGATTTTCGGTTCAAAATTGATCACAACGTCTTCCTTAGGTCCCAAATAGTGTTTCCTGAAAATTTCAGACCGCGGAAACTTCAAAAAGGTGCCCAAAATTACGACACAATTTACCATATATGGGCAGGGAAGATAAACGGGCCCTCCGATTTTCGGTTCAAAATTGATCACAACGTCTTCCTTATGTCTCAAATAGTGTTTTCTGAAAATTTCAGACCGCGGAAACTTTAAAAAGGTGCCCAAAATTACTATATAATTTACCATATATGGGCAGGGAAGATAAACGGGCCCTCCGATTTTCGATTCAAAATTGATCACAACGTCTTCCTTAGGTCCCAAATAGTGTTTCCTGAAAATTTCAGACCGCGGAAACTTCAAAAAGTGCCCAAAATTACGACACAATTTACCATATATGGGCAGGGAAGATAAACGGGCCCTCCGATTTTCGGTTCAAAATTGATCACAACGTCTTCCTTACGTCCCAAATAGTGTTTCCTGAAAATTTCAGACCGCGCAAAATTCAAAAAGGTGCCCAAAATTAGGATAGAATTTACCATATATGGGCAAGGAAGCTAAACGGGCTCTCAGAATTTAGGTTCAAAATTGATCACAACGTCTTCCTCAGGTCCCAAATAGTGTTTCCTGAAAATTTCAGACCGCGAAAACTTAAAAAAGGTGACCAAAATTACGACAGAATTTACCATATATGGGCAGGGAAGATAAACGGGCCCTCGGATTTTGGATAATATCAAGAGGTACCCAAAATTATTATACAATGTACCCTCTATACTCGTATAGACAGGTTAGATAAAAGGGCTCGCAGCTTTTGGGTTCAAATTTGATCTCAATATGGTGTTGAAGTGCCAAATAGTGTTTGTAGAAAATTTCAGAACGCTGAAACCCCATTTGAGACCTAAGGAGAACATTGTAATCAGTTTCGAACCAAAAATCCGAGGGTCCGTTTATCTACACAACCCACATAGTAAATTCGGTCGTCATTTTGGGCACCTTTTTGAAGTTTCCGCGGTGTGAAATTTTCTGGAGATACTATTTAGGACCTAAGAATGACGTCGTGATCAATTTCGAACCTAAAATTTGAGGGCCCGTTTATCTTTGTCCATATCTGCTAAATTTTGTCGTAACTTTGTTCACCTTTTTGAAGTTTGCGCGGTCTTAAAATTTTAGGAAACACACTTTGGGACCTAACGAAGACGTTGTGATCAATTTTGAACCTAAAATCTGAGGGCCCGTTTATCTTCCTTGCCCATATACGGTAAATTCTATCCTAATTTTGGGCTCCTTTTTGAAGTTTCCGCGGTCTAAAATTTTTAGAAAACCCCATTTGGAACCTAAGGAAGCCGTTCTGATCAATTCTGAACCAAAAGTCCGAGGGCCCGTTTATCATCCCTGTCCATATATGGTAAACTGTCGTAATTTTGGGCAAATTTTTGAAGTTTCTGTGGTCTGAATGTTTCAGGAAACATTATTTGGGACCTAAGGAAGACGTACTGATCAATTTTGAACCTAAATTCTGAGGGCCCGTTTACCTTCCTTGCCCATATATGGTAAATTATATCCTAATCTCGGGCACCGTTCTGAAGTTTCCGCGGTCTGAAATTTTCAGGAAACACTATTTGGGACGTAAGGAAGACGTTGTGATCAATTTTGAACCGAAAATCCGAAGGCCCGTTTATCTTCCCTGCCCATATATGGTAAATTCTGTCGTAATTTTGGGCACCTTTTTAAAGTTTCCGCGGTCTGAAATTTTCAGGAAACACTATTTGGAACCTAAGCAAGACGTTCTGATCAATTTTAAATCGAAAATCGGAGGACCCGTTTATCTTCCCTGCCCATATATGGTAAATTCTATAGTAATTTTGGGCACTTTTTGAAGTTCCCGCGGTCTGAAATTTTCAGAAAACACTATTTGGGACCTAAGGAAGACGTTGTGACTAATTTTGAACCCAAAATCGGAGGGCCCGTTTATCTTCCCTGCCCATATATGGTAAATTATATAGTAATTTTGGGCACCTTTTTAAAGTTTCCGCGGTCTGAAATTTTCAGGAAACACTATTTGGGACATAAGGAAGACGTTGTGATCAATTTTGAACCGAAAATCGGAGGGCCCGTTTATCTTTCCTGCCCATATATGGTAAATTGTGTCGTAATTTTGGGCACCTTTTTGAAGTTTCCGCGGTCTGAAATTTTCAGGAAACACTATTTGGGACCTAAGGAAGACGTTGTGATCAATTTTGAACCGAAAATCGGAGGTCCCGTTTATCTTCCCTGCCCATATATGGTAAATTATATAGTAATTTTGGGCACTTTTTTGAATTTTGCGCGGTCTGAAATTTTCAGGAAACACTATTTGGGACATAAGTAAGACGTGATCAATTTTGAACCGAAAATCCGAAGGCCCGTTTATCTTCCCTGCCCATATATGGTAAATTCTGTCGTAATTTTGGGCACCCTATTGAAGTTTCCGCGGTCTGAAATTTTCAGGAAACACTATTTGGGACCTAAGGAAGACGTTGTGATCAATTTTGAACCGAAAATCGGAGGGCCCGTTTATTTTCCCTGCCCATATATGGTATATTCTGTCTTAATTTTGGGCACCTTTTTAAAGTTTCCGCGGTCTGAAATTTTCAGGAAACACTATTTGGGACCTAACGAAGACGTTGTGATCAATTTTGAACCTAAAATCTGAGGGCCCGTTTATCTTCCTTGCCCATATACGGTAAATTCTATCCTAATTTTGGGCTCCTTTTTGAAGTTTCCGCGGTCTAAAATTTTTAGAAAACCCCATTTGGAACCTAAGGAAGCCGTTCTGATCAATTCTGAACCAAAAGTCCGAGGGCCCGTTTATCATCCCTGTCCATATATGGTAAACTGTCGTAATTTTGGGCAAATTTTTGAAGTTTCTGTGGTCTGAATGTTTCAGGAAACATTATTTGGGACCTAAGGAAGACGTACTGATCAATTTTGAACCTAAATTCTGAGGGCCCGTTTACCTTCCTTGCCCATATATGGTAAATTATATCCTAATCTCGGGCACCGTTCTGAAGTTTCCGCGGTCTGAAATTTTCAGGAAACACTATTTGGGACGTAAGGAAGACGTTGTGATCAATTTTGAACCGAAAATCCGAAGGCCCGTTTATCTTCCCTGCCCATATATGGTAAATTCTGTCGTAATTTTGGGCACCTTTTTAAAGTTTCCGCGGTCTGAAATTTTCAGGAAACACTATTTGGAACCTAAGCAAGACGTTCTGATCAATTTTAAATCGAAAATCGGAGGACCCGTTTATCTTCCCTGCCCATATATGGTAAATTCTATAGTAATTTTGGGCACTTTTTGAAGTTCCCGCGGTCTGAAATTTTCAGAAAACACTATTTGGGACCTAAGGAAGACGTTGTGACTAATTTTGAACCCAAAATCGGAGGGCCCGTTTATCTTCCCTGCCCATATATGGTAAATTATATAGTAATTTTGGGCACCTTTTTAAAGTTTCCGCGGTCTGAAATTTTCAGGAAACACTATTTGGGACATAAGGAAGACGTTGTGATCAATTTTGAACCGAAAATCGGAGGGCCCGTTTATCTTTCCTGCCCATATATGGTAAATTGTGTCGTAATTTTGGGCACCTTTTTGAAGTTTCCGCGGTCTGAAATTTTCAGGAAACACTATTTGGGACCTAAGGAAGACGTTGTGATCAATTTTGAACCGAAAATCGGAGGTCCCGTTTATCTTCCCTGCCCATATATGGTAAATTATATAGTAATTTTGGGCACTTTTTTGAATTTTGCGCGGTCTGAAATTTTCAGGAAACACTATTTGGGACATAAGTAAGACGTGATCAATTTTGAACCGAAAATCCGAAGGCCCGTTTATCTTCCCTGCCCATATATGGTAAATTCTGTCGTAATTTTGGGCACCCTATTGAAGTTTCCGCGGTCTGAAATTTTCAGGAAACACTATTTGGGACCTAAGGAAGACGTTGTGATCAATTTTGAACCGAAAATCGGAGGGCCCGTTTATTTTCC
The DNA here is from genome assembly GCF_964235325.1 of Thermobia domestica. Classification (NCBI taxonomy): domain Eukaryota; kingdom Metazoa; phylum Arthropoda; class Insecta; order Zygentoma; family Lepismatidae; genus Thermobia; species Thermobia domestica. Next base: position 307,967,562 of record NC_137455.1, read on the forward strand.
CTGCCCATATATGGTATATTCTGTCTTAATTTTGGGCACCTTTTTAAAGTTTCCGCGGTCTGAAATTTTCAGGAAACACTATTTGGGACCTAACGAAGACGTTGTGATCAATTTTGAACCTAAAATCTGAGGGCCCGTTTATCTTCCTTGCCCATATACGGTAAATTCTATCCTAATTTTGGGCTCCTTTTTGAAGTTTCCGCGGTCTAAAATTTTTAGAAAACCCCATTTGGAACCTAAGGAAGCCGTTCTGATCAATTCTGAACCAAAAGTCCGAGGGCCCGTTTATCATCCCTGCCCATATATGGTAAATTCTGTCGTAATTTTGGGCACCTTTTTAAAGTTTCCGCGGTCTGAAATTTTCAGGAAACACTATTTGGAACCTAAGCAAGACGTTCTGATCAATTTTAAATCGAAAATCGGAGGACCCGTTTATCTTCCCTGCCCATATATGGTAAATTCTATAGTAATTTTGGGCACTTTTTGAAGTTCCCGCGGTCTGAAATTTTCAGAAAACACTATTTGGGACCTAAGGAAGACGTTGTGACCAATTTTGAACCGAAAATCGGAGGGCCCGTTTATCTTCCCTGCCCATATATGGTAAATTATATAGTAATTTTGGGCACCTTTTTAAAGTTTCCGCGGTCTGAAATTTTCAGGAAACACTATTTGGGACATAAGGAAGACGTTGTGATCAATTTTGAACCGAAAATCGGAGGGCCCGTTTATCTTTCCTGCCCATATATGGTAAATTGTGTCGTAATTTTGGGCACCTTTTTGAAGTTTCCGCGGTCTGAAATTTTCAGGAAACACTATTTGGGACCTAAGAAAGACGTTGTGATCAATTTTGAACCGAAAATCGGAGGGCCCGTTTATCTTCCCTGCCCATATATGGTAAATTATATAGTAATTTTGGGCACTTTTTTGAATTTTGCGCGGTCTGAAATTTTCAGGAAACACTATTTGGGACATAAGTAAGACGTGATCAATTTTGAACCGAAAATCCGAAGGCCCGTTTATCTTCCCTGCCCATATATGGTAAATTCTGTCGTAATTTTGGGCACCCTATTGAAGTTTCCGCGGTCTGAAATTTTCAGGAAACACTATTTGGGACCTAAGGAAGACGTTGTGATCAATTTTGAACCGAAAATCGGAGGGCCCGTTTATTTTCCCTGCCCATATATGGTATATTCTGTCTTAATTTTGGGCACCTTTTTAAAGTTTCCGCGGTCTGAAATTTTCAGGAAACACTATTTGGGACATAAGGAAGTCGTTGTGATCAATTTTAACCGAAAATCGGAGGGCCCGTTTATCTTCCCTGCCCATATATGGTAAATTATATAGTAATTTTGGGCACCTTTTTAAAGTTTCCGCGGTCTGAAATTTTCAGGAAACACTATTTGGGACATAAGGAAGACGTTGTGATCAATTTTGAACCGAAAATCCGAGGGCCCGTTTATCTTTCCTGCCCATATATGGTAAATTGTGTCGTAATTTTGGGCACCTTTTTGAAGTTTCCGCGGTCTGAAATTTTCAGAAAACACTATTTGGGACCTAAGGAAGACGTTGTGATCAATTTTGAACCGAAAATCGGAGGTCCCGTTTATCTTCCCTGCCCATATATGGTAAATTATATAGTAATTTTGGGCACTTTTTTGAATTTTGCGCGGTCTGAAATTTTCAGGAAACACTATTTGGGACATAAGTAAGACGTGATCAATTTTGAACCGAAAATCCGAAGGCCCGTTTATCTTCCCTGCCCATATATGGTAAATTCTGTCGTAATTTTGGGCACCCTATTGAAGTTTCCGCGGTCTGAAATTTTCAGGAAACACTATTTGGGACCTAAGGAAGACGTTGTGATCAATTTTGAACCGAAAATCGGAGGGCCCGTTTATTTTCCCTGCCCATATATGGTATATTCTGTCTTAATTTTGGGCACCTTTTTAAAGTTTCCGCGGTCTGAAATTTTCAGGAAACACTATTTGGGACATAAGGAAGACGTTGTGATCAATTTTAACCGAAAATCGGAGGGCCCGTTTATCTTCCCTGCCCATATATGGTAAATTGTGTCGTAATTTTGGGCACCTTTTTGAAGTTACCGCGGTCTGAAATTTTCAGGAAACACTATTTGGGACCTAAGGAAGATGTTGTGATCAATTTTGAACCGAAAATCGGAGGGCCCGTTTATCTTCCCTGCCCATATATGGTAAATTATATAGTAATTTTGGGCACCTTTTTAAAGTTTCCGCGGTCTGAAATTTTCAGGAAACACTATTTGGGACCTAAGGAAGACGTTGTGATCAATTTTGAACCGAAAATCCGAGGGCCCGTTTATCTTCCCTCCTACCCATAAGTAATATTGATTTAGGACTTAGGTTCCGTAGTGTTTACGTAAGGTTATTTTGCTCATATTATAATCCAAAACGTGCATTACAAATTCCGAAACACTGCTTAAATTATATAATTAACTTCGTTGTGATGTTTAACTATCGAAACGATTGCCATCCATTTCTTAAGCTCTTCCTTGAATTTTAATGTTATAACAGAATTATGAAATATATACATTTAAATTGTGCATATACTATTCTCCGAAATATTTGTTTCAGTTCTATATTTGTCCTTTTGTTGTTACTTAAATGTTTCGTTTGTTACACGAAACAATAGTTCGTACTTTTGGATTGCTATTTATTTACAAATTACTCTTAAGGATGTCTGCAATGCTTAAAATTAGTACGCTTGAAACATCTCTACTTTGTTCTAGTGAAGGCTATGCAATTGCTAAGGAGAAAATTCGAAGTCAGTCTCTTGAAAGCAGTGATAAACAAGTGAAACTCGCTGCAGGATTTGTGCCCACTCAATCTGAGGTACGTATGCTTATTTGAAGTTGACCAATTGTTTAAATGAATTGTGTGTTGTGGGTTCATTTTAATGTTGCGTTTTGTATATTAGAAAATCTACCCTAGCTTGACGTGAACGAATACTCCTGACAATTTAACGAAGATGCCTCGGGTTAACAGCAGGGAATCTTATCATCAGTAGCATCTGACAATGATTTTCAAAATAATTTGTTAACGTAAGGGTCATGTTCAGTTTTGTGATACAGGATAGTAAACAGAAAGCTCACAAAATGATGCTGAAACATTTTTGGAAGAGAATCATAAGCCTATAAGAGTGTTTAACTTTTCAATGATTTTCAAAAACTATTAGAATCGTTCGAAAACGAAATGAATTAAATAAAAAGACAATAATCTCTTATAAAATGTGTAGCTGTTTAACTAAACAGTGAAATATTTCTTGCCAATAAATGCTATCGATGTTGACAAGTACTCACGATATCTTGAAAATTTGATTTTTTCTCTTTTATCAACCATGGTCATAACATCAGTAGCAAGGGTGATTTCTCTATATAATCCTGCTTACAGCAGATAAACAAATAATCAAAACTTGTTGCAAAGGCTTTGAAAGCACAATTTATATATGTCCGTCTTGCTTATGTGGTGTCTTCTGACTTCAGTTTAAGACATATCACCATCACCTCCTAGCGGATTAATAAATCGTTGAAGCATACGTAATAACAATACGGGCAAACATTCTATTCATATGAAAGCTACTAGTGGATGATAAGCATTTAAGAGACAAATGCATTCCATATATTAGGCAAGATAAGCCTCTAACTTTCTGTTCAATCATACAGATAGGAAAGGTTCTATCTCTGCATAAAATGAAACATTTTTGATGATTGGCTGGAAAACATTTGAAAAATTAAGCACATGACTTTAAACATAATTTCTTTCATCAACAAATAATAATTGGTGTTAGTATATTTTATGATATTAAATTTCTCGAGATAGAATTTGCCTGTTGTCAACATCCTACAACAAAACTCTGCTTGGTCTATGAATAAATATGAATTCAAGTTCTGGAACTTATACAATCAATCGGAAGTGAGCTTCAATATTACTTTGACCTTCAATAATATTGTGGACTTAAAATTTCCTAATGGGAATACAACAAACCAAATGTAAAAGTACTAAACAAATAATTGATTATCAAGTATATTGTGAGCCTGTACAACTCAGGATAATGTATATAGAATTAATTGTTCCTGCGTATGTATAGGTAAAACTTGTTACAATAGTTATGGATGAAAACAATGAATAATGAGATATTTCCTTTTATTATATGCTATAAATAGCAAAATCTTTGCACAAATTAAAATGTGTAATTTGTATCTGCCAAATATGCAAACAAATGAACAAAGAAACTAATTAATAATTGTTATACAAGAAATATTCAATACAATAATGTGGTACCTGAAATGAAGTACAAATAAAGAACAAAACACTCAAATTATGGTCAGATCTTCGCATTTTGTGGGAGAGGTCGCATGCCCTATTGTAACCATTAATGACAAGCCTAGTGACAAGAGACTTAATACGTAAGTATGAGGATTTAATAAAAAATCTTAGTTCACTAGAAAGCCTACTAGCTAGGATAAAATGGAGTCAGTTATGGCGAAGAGAATATATGTCAACGTTATCTGACAGATACTGTACAATTGGAACTTTCTTTTATGTAGAAATTATGTTAATTCGGTTATTTTCTAACGTAAAACGTATTGTCAGTACCAACTGCGAATATCATATAATGCATTATTTATATTAGAAACACGAATTACGATCTTCGCTCCATTGCTGGGAATGAAACTGTTAGGTCTTTGGGTCAAAGTGGAAATACTATAATAACATCAAGATATGTTTCCATTGCTACTGAGTGTATAGTTGCTATCTACTTGCTGTATTAGAAACTTTCAAAACACATTTTGGACCAAATAAAAACATTAGTATCATATTCAAAAATTTCAGAGTTTTAATTACAAACGATCTTTAACATAAATAAAATACGAAGACCAATAAATGATCCATTACTACTACAAGCATTTTTGTAAAGAAGCAGATTAAATGGATTGTAATAAATGTAAGCGAAATAAGAAATAAAGTTTTCTAGAAAGTAGTTAAGTGGTATATATATATATATATATATATATATATATATATATATATATATATATATATATATATATATATATATAAGTTTGTCTAAAAACTTTCCTTTAGAGTTTATCATCAATTTCTTGCAATGACAGTTATGAAACTTAATGCTTACAGCAAACTAGTTTTCTAGCTCAAAAGTCACCATTTGGCAGCTACATGTAACAGACCATACACTTTTATCACATACCCCGTATGCATTCACTTTTTGGAAAGCACAAAAGAAATATGTTTAATGTCAAACTCAACATGTTTTACATATTGTTCATTACATATATTTATTATAGCAGGCCTCCGAGAATATTTTCCCAAGAATATGAAAATGCTATCAGGTACAAATTCTGCAATAATCTCCTGTTCAAAATTTATGTTTCTATCTAAACCTTTTCTTTACTCACACTGATGCGACGTGGTTATTATAAATTGATAGAAAGTAAAATCGATTCTGTGTTCTTCATTAATGATGTTATATAGGGAGATAAAAGTAATATAACAGCTCCTTATTTCCTTCTTACTTCTGGTATCTCATTACCTTCTGTATTTTTAGTTGTCATTTCTTGAACTATATCTTCTTGAGTATTTATAGTGTCATCAAATAATCATTCTACAGAATTTTAAGAATACCTTAATGATTTTAAACAGAACAATAAAATTTGATTCACTTGTTTATTTTCCCCATGAAATGAAATTTATAGATCATGTAAGTAGTATGGTCAATTATTATTACCCTACATAATTATTCTGCAATCAATACTGTATTCCAGCATTTGCAGAAAATTATGTAATTATGTGCATCGTGGGGTTTGGTTATAAGCTTTACAATGCATAACGTCTACTGTTAGAATTCCGTTTTAATTTTTGTAAAGAAACTTTTTTTAAAGCATTGTATTATAACGTGCATTATGCTATCAAATAGAAACAGCACGTCGCCTTCGGGTAGTTGATTGGGATTACGTCCACAAAACCCACAAACGAAAATTATATACTATACTATCAGTAATAAGAACATTAATGTAACATGTTATTCAGTAATATGTGAATAAAGTAATATAACAAATACATATAAGCTCAAACAAAGAAGAATTCAGAATGTTATTCTTAAATATATAGTGCCTTATGAGGATGAATGAAAGAAATAGTTCTAGATATACTCTTTATACATACTAAATATTATCAATTATACAAAATATTTTAATAAGTGAAATAATATACAAATTAAATAGTAATCATAAGCCAATAAATGGCTGATATAATAAAAATGCATATTTAAGCAAATAATTACATATAATAATAATCATCCCTTATATAACGATAGACTTTAACTACTTAAACTGTGTGAAAATATCTAAATGGGGTATAAACTATCAAATTTAATTAACACTAATTGATTAAAAGTTGTTTTAAAATACAATATATGAATATATTACATTTACTAAACCATGCTTGTTAAAATTTTTGCAATTACTTTCTAACATGATTTTACTTCTTAATATTGGTTCTTCTTATCAATCAAAAATGTTGATCTTTTACGTAGACATAAATTGCAATAACACTGACAACAGGAAACAAGTGATGTATAAATCCACAAGTACAAGATCTTACTACTCTCTCAAAACAGTATGTTCACGTTTCTAACACCAACACTCAAACTGGCGCCACAATACAAAAAATACGTGAATAAATGACTATAAAGATTTTTTCTTGGTATTCTAGTAATTTGTCATAAAAATATTCCCACGCGTATTACAAAGTATATTGAATATTTGACGTTCTCAGTGTATCTAACTCGAAAAATTCACTTATCAAATAAAACTCTCAACCAATTGCAGTAATTTTGTTAATTGGTAGATTATAAAGATATTTGAATATAATATTCGTATTTTATTTCTTATTCTTTTCTTACGGCTATTCAACATCTCACAAGGCCACTCGATACAGTCCAGTTCTCGATATTCAACGCACTGGCGATAACTGATAAGATCATATCATTCCAGACAAGAGCCCTAGATCGTAGACTTTTTTATTTTCTCAAGTATCTTTGGTCTCTTTCTCTCTCCGTCGGGCGCTGTAGCTAAATACTCATATTTTCTATGAAATCGCTACAAATATTCCTTCGTGAATTGAAAAGTCAATGATTATATGCATATGTATCAATAAGGTCATAGTCCTCATCTACCTCAAACAAACGAAGATTTTTATGACTCATCTTCTTGCAAGACTCCCAACAACCACCCGCTGGTATTCACAACTGAGATACATGTACATTACGAGAGCATGCAAGTGAAGTGATAACTAAAGCTCAGAGCTACTCTTTACTGGACTTCGACAACTCTCTGCATGAAGGTAGTGTGGTGCTTTTGGATATGTCAAACAAATGCCCCTGTTTAATATTAGTGTTATATAAAACTAAAACTTAAGAATTTCTTACTCTTTACTGGACTTCGACAACTCTCTGCATAAAGGTAGTGTGGTGCTTTTGGACATGTCAAACAAATGCCCCTGTTTAATATTAGTGTTATATAAAACTAAAACTTAAGCATTTCTTATCTATTATTTTAAGTTACAAGAACCTATCAAGATAACTGATCCATATATATATACGTAAAAATGTGTGTTGATGAGGGCTTGCAACTTTTAAACTAATAGACAATAAGCTTCGAAATATTGTACCATGTAAATATTAACAGCAAGACATTGTTTACAATATCGTGTAATATCAGAAGTTTATTCGTGTCGTCAATCAAATGCAAAATTTTATATCTTTCAAATGCCCGTACGTCAGGTTATTTCATACTTTAAATTCATATGTAAAACAAACACACACAATACCACATTTGACATACAGCATTGCAAACTAAGAATGTTATAGTATCACAAACATCGAAAACCAACCAAATTTTGGAATGTTCTACCAAAATGATAACGCTAGTGAGAGGGACAGGATAATGTACATCAAGAGCAACTTAACGTCGAATATGACTCTCATTACATAAGGTATTTCGAACAACTCGAAACAAAGTTAGGACAAAACATAACTTACGTCCCACGGTTATACCGATAAGGCTAAAGGAGACGATGGAAAATGAATCAAATGACAATGAAAAAATTGAGCGGAAACGGGAGAACTCTGAGAAAACCAACGCACACGGTGTTTGTCCACCACAAAGCTTACTTGGCGAGAGCTGGGTTCTTCCTACAAAGGATTCTAGCTAAAAGTATCCTCTTCTCTCCTACGTAGTGTATATAATGTGTTGCTATTTGTTACCGGAAATCCACACCAATGTATTTATCAAATCTCTCATCACCGTATCAGTATCTTGTAGCCTTATGTTTTGCCGCTATGATGTTCACAACTCTTCGAGGAAGATTTTTCACCAATTTGCATTATGTATTGATGGAAATCTTGACAGATTCATCCTGCAAAGCGGCAAACAGCTCAGTAGTGTTTTTTGGACGGCATGGTCTGGCTTTGAAGAGGCCTTCTATCTCGTCCCAAAGATGCTCAATGGGGTTGAGATCTGAACTTTGAGCTGGCCAATAAAATGTTTCCACACTCATATCCTCGAACTACGTGCTTATACTGCCTGATTGAGCATTAGTGTACTGAAAGGGGTATGCTTCAATACCGAATTCTGTCCATAATATCTGTAGCGCAGAATTGTATAGTTTTGTTTGGTATGCTATGGAATTCATGTTTCTCCGAACTAAAACAATACAACCAAGACCACACCACGAAACACACAACCATACAATGATGCTACCTCCGCCGAATTTTACTATGGGTACGATGCAGTGTTGTAAACAGCGCCCTCCGAGCGTACGACATACCCATAAACGTCCAAAGAAAACATCTAGTAGCACGATTCATCACGCCACAGGACGGATTTCTATTGTTCGAGAATCAAATGGTGGCACCACTGTAAACGACAGTCACACTGCGGGCTGTGATATATGACTTGTGAACAGCTGCTAGACCATGAAACCCAAGCGTGGCGATCTTCCAGCGGACGGTACGATCACTTGCAGCACTATTGGAAGCCGAGAGAACCTCCTGTGCTAACATCTCTAATTACGGTTTCCGGTTTGACTTCACAACATATTTCAAGCATCGAAAGTCACGATCTGTTAATATTTTCTCTTTAATATGCCTGGGCCGGCATGTCGTAACTCTCTCTTGCTTCCAATTTACGATAACATCACTCACCGTCGACCAAAAGATCTGAAATATGTTGGAAATCTCATGGGCTGAATGTCGAAAGCTATGGGCTTCACTCATCCTCTTTCCGATTCCGTTTAAACACATAAACTTATGATTAATAGACTATTGACTCAAACCGCTCGACCACTTCGTACGTCTTCACTGAGCTTCTTTAGGCTTTTGTGTAAAGTAGTTTCCTGCTCCACTCTTTTTTTTTTTTTTTTTTTTTTTTTTTTTTGTTTATGTCGATACCACTATTCGTTTGTGGTAAATATTTGAGTTACAGGTCTTGCAATGCATAAAAGTCCTTTTCGTATAAACTACATTCAACTTTAGGTCCTAATAGCTTATATGCAATAGGTTGAATCTGTGAAATGATTGGGGTTGGAGTGATCGTAAATGTTTTCATAGTTAGGAGCCTGGATATGCAAACCCCCTTAACGTGGGGATTTACTTCTGTGAAATTTGGTACATATTTCATTCAAACACATAATGAGAATATGTAAGTAAACGGAACAAGATGGAAAGATTTGACCGTTAGTGAGTTCTACACATTTCTATCTCTTGTGTTTATAATGGGCATTGTGAAGAAACCTAAAATTCAAGATTATTGGGTTCAACACACTTTGCTAAATGGTCCTAGTGTGTTTCACAGAAACATAATGAGCAGGAACAGGTTTGTTTCATCTTAAAATTTTTACCCTTCTCAGATCCAAATACATACCGACCTAACTGGTCCTTGACAAGACTTCCACAGTTCTTTGCCAAACTCAGAAGAAACTGTCAAATCCTTTCAGATCCTGGAATAGTGTTTGCAGTTGATGAGTGCCTTCTTCTGTTCAAAGAGCGCCTAGATTTTTGACAGTATATGAAATCTAAGAGATCTAGATTTGGCATCAAATTGTTCTGCCTTGCATCAGGGCATCCTCACTTGAGAGGATACACGTGGAACTTCGCAGTGTATATTGGAAAGGACGTCTATGATGTCAGTTATCTACAAGGTACTGAATCCTTGTCAATGTCAGGAAGAGTTGTGGTTTTTCTGGCACAGAGTTTTTTGAACCAAGGTCGGGAAATAATTTTGGACAATTGGTACATGTCTGATACGCTTTATGATTATTTACTGACTGTGAATGCATATGCAACAGGAATAATAAGACCTGCCAGTGGAGTTCCAAATGAACTTCCCAATGTTCCTTTGGAAGAACATCAATTTTGTTTCGTGAGGCAAAACAACAAATTACTTGTGAGGTATAAAGATAAGTTTATGTACGAAACACACTGCTGGTTTTGTAAGTAAGGAATAGTAACTCAAGGGGGGAAGAAGAACGGATTTCAAGAAGTCAGAACTCATAGAACACTATAATAGTCGCATGGGTTCGGTGGATCTCATAGATCAGAATATTGAGCCATATGACTGCACACGAAAAAGTTACACGTCAAAAAGCTTCGACTTCACATGTTGCAAAGAATGGCACTAAATGCATGTGCGATGTACGAACATACAACTAGAAGAAATGTTCCCCTCTGTTTATTCATCAGAACTCTGTGTGGTGAATTTCTGACAAAATATTCCCCATAGTACACAGTTTTCGTGAGGAACGTAGAAGCTCCAGAGAAGTACCCGAAAGTTAGTCACTGCCATGTGAGACTTGGAACTGTGATGTCAGTAACAAGAAATAGGAGAAAGCAACAAAAAAAGGTGCAGGGAGTGTCACACAGGCAAGAAGCGAATGATGACAATTTGGTGTGTATTGGATGTAAGGTTCTCCCAGGACTTTGTTCACTTCTTTGTTTCAAAAAGTTCCATGGCATGTCCAAACAGGCCGGTAGCCAGCCCAAAAATTTAGGGGGGGGCCGGCTGAAAGTAAGAGGGGCCCGATCCAACAATATTATAGTTCATCACCATACTATAGTTTATTTGCTAGCCTATCGTGAAAATTTAGAGGGGGCCAGTAAAAATTTAGGGGGGCGGCCCCCTAGACCCCCCTGGATACGGGCCTGTGTCCAAATGACTTTGGAAAGAACTGTGTTGTGTGTACTGTAAAACGAATCTTGTGTTTTTGAAGCCTGACGCGTCATATATACATAATAGAACAAATGTATGCTTGTATTGTGGGGACATTTCCATACTATTCAAAAGAAACAAAAGTCAAACATTTTTATGTCAAGTAATCTTTAACATTTTGTATTTATTATAATGTACATTGGTTTATCCAATTTATGTAATAAAATAAATGGTTGAGTAATTTAAACAAAAAATATTCTGGTGGACAAATGTTTTCTGGAGCTAATGGTAATCAGAATGTTTGTTGTGTAAATACTTCGGATATTCTAAATCTACTTTAATATGTAACCTGTTTCCAAATCATCTGGAATGTTCATTATATCTATGTAAGGTTTAATCCACTTAAAATCTTTATAGGGCATGTATTGACTCATCGCCCATCCATATAAGTTGTTTGCGTCTAGATACGCTAAATATATTGAACACTCATCTTTACTATAATCTTGTATATATTTGTTCTTAGCTTTTACGTATCTTTTACTACATTGTGAGATTCCTCCTCGTATACCCTTTTCAAACATTAGTATTTTATCATAATCAGTTAACATTCTAAGTTAGTCATCTTTAACATTGCATCCCACGATAAGCCAGGTGCTGTATAATGCCATGCAGGATCTACTCCATATGCCCTTAAACACATATCTCTAAAGTTTTCAAATATATCTGCTAATTGAAGGACATCTGTTTTGTTATAATGTTCAGTTAAGTCCCTCACTAACTTCAGATCGAATTCTTTACAAACTCGTACATGCAGCTCATGGCGTTCAGGACTCATTTTTTCTCCTGTTAATCTGTTTGAAAATTTGTCTATAGATAATGGAACAGGTTATTCTACTTTTTCAAATGAATCAACATAATCAAATGGATAATCACCTTTAGTATTAACTAGATCAATTTTATCAATCGGGAAAAGCTTTAATGTTTCTCGAAATTGTTCTGGTTTTAAATTACTAGTTAACTCTGCCAAACTCTTTGACATAAATCTAAATGAATCAACAAATCTTAAATTTATTCCATCTTTTGGTCCTGCTTTTATATATTTTTCATATGTTATGTACCTTTCTTCATTATTTGCAATCAGTTTAATTTTCTGTGTGTCATAAGCTAACTCCTTAATAAACAAATGCGTATCATAGCCAGTTAGGTTGTGAAGAAATACTGGAACAAAGTTAGGATTTTTATAGTTTAAATTGCAATAACTGTGAGCTGCACCTCTAAACTTTCCAGTTAAATGATAATGATCTCTTACTTTTGCTTTATTTTTATTTATCTCATACAAACATTTTTTAATTCATTTATTTCCATTCATTTATTTTTTCACTCATATCATCTTTATCCTTATAGAACCGTATTTTCTTCTTTAATATATTTATTGTTTTCTCAACAGCTGGTGGTAAGTCATTCAAGTTTTTCTCACATATATGACAAGTATCCAAACTGTTATAAGCTTCTATTTTCTCCCCGGTAAGCGGGTTCATATTAACTATCCTTTTAAATATTTTCATAATTTCTATTGCTTCTTTTTGTAACATTTCAGTAAATACTTTTGCAGCATCTGGACCTATATAACAGGACTTTTATAATCTTCGTTTTAGTACTTAAGATAGTAGCAAAAGCTCATTGGCTCATGCTTTTAATATTTTACTGTTTTACTACAATTATGCTCTATTTTTAATTTACATAAGATACATTCAAAGTCAGCAATTATCACAAATGGAACTCTTAATGATCGATTATAGTTTCGAAACTCTATTTGATTGTCATATGATTTAGGAAGTTCTATTGTAACAGCCTCATGCTCTTTACAATATAGCTCATGGTTTTGCAACTGCTTCTCCTTTCGAAAATATCTTGTTAAACATCTATCACAAAAGTATAACCTCTCGGTATGTTTTGTCACTTGACTTCTTATTAATCGTGATAAGTCCTTTATCCAACAAAAATGATTATTATTTTGATAATCTTTTACATATAATAAATTAACATGTTTTTCTTGCTTTGTTTTTGTGATTTGAAGTAAATATACATTATAGTTCTTATCATAGCTGTAAACATTGATAGAAATATTACTTCTTCTATCAAATTTTGGAATATCTTTTAATTGTACTGGAAATTCAATGTTATCACAATACTTCTTTTCCAACTTATTAACAAGCTGTTTATAATGCGCAGGTCTTTGATGCTGAGAACATCTGTCTATAGGTTTTAAGTAACTTGCAATAGCGTATAAGAAACATTTCTTGTCTTTATTTTTAATATTAATCACTGCTTTCTTGTCTTTAGTTGGTTTAGGAAGTTCAATATAGGAAGAAGCTCTTAATGGTACATACTTGTTTAATCTGATTTGTAAGTATTTAATTTCGTGCAATGTCCATCCTGATCCTCTACCTTCAAATTATTCCATTTCTCTACGAAGGTTTTGTTTTGTATGAGATATATATTCATTTAAGTCAGTTGATTCTAATATTCTCTCGTTTGATGTTTTGAAATTGCATTCTAGTATTTCTTTAATATAATCACAAATGAAAACAAGGTTAACTTTAACAGGGTGAAATTTTAATTCTTCTTTGATTTTGTTAATAGCAACTCTTCCACTTGTATTTAAAAATTTTATTGGGTCTTTATATCCTCCTATATTTTCGACTTTAATAGTTTGCAAACGCTTCTTTAATGCTGTTTCTTCTAATTCTATCTTAATTGGTATACGTGTTGGTTTCGTTTCTTCAAATACTTCTAGTTTAAATGGGAATATATTTGTAATCTGTCTTCTGCTTTGTTCATCGTCATGTTGTTTAAGAAGGTTTATTAGTTCATGTTTTCGTAATCGGGAATATCTTTTGATTCCCTTCTCTTTACAATGTGGTCTTAACTCTACTACAGTAAATTTATTATAATGACTCATCTTATTTATTATATAGAAAATCTTAATATCACTCCAATTTTTTATCTTCACCAAAATTTTTTTAAACATTTTCATTCATTTTTTTCTAACACATCATTAAACATTTGCACGCGCCTGTCATTCCTTACATATGTTTACTCGATGTGTTACTATAGAGCTTTCATGGGAAGACCCATCAAAGTTACATATACACATTTAAAACTGAATCATTTTTGTAAACTTACTCATCATCATAATCATCACTATCATATTCGTATTTTTCACTACTCAAATCAGGTGTTTTTGTTGTGTTATTAAAAATTCTCTATCCTGCAACACTATTTGCTTCTCTATTAACACCCTTTGCTTCTCTAATAGTGCTGCTAAGAGTTTAAGATCTTGATGAATTAGTTTGTCTATCATGTGATAAATCAAAATGTTTCTCCATTTTTATTATATAGAAAATCTTTGATCACTACGAATTAACTTTTTACATAGGATTAGATATTAACTGATCATATAAACAATCAATTTCTTCAACTAAATCTTCTTCTGATATGGATGTCCAAAATATATTGCCCTTCCCTTTACGAATATCTAGTTCTTGCTGCATTAGGTTGAATAGCTTAATACTGTTAGGATCTCTAAACTTTTCGTATATTACCTCATTATCTGGATATTTTTCATCTGCATCGTTAAGAGGCTTAGACAAACTTCTCTTCTGACAACGAATAGCATAATAGGGAAAAGGATCATTCGGTTTGTTCTTCTTATATATGACCAAGCAATTGTCTTTTGAACTATCATTGGTATATGGTGCTGCTATATGTCTTAAACTCTTCAGTCTTTGATCTTTAATCTTACCATTGACTGTTCAGTCTCTTCTATTCATGTCTGTAGTTCTTCATTGTCTTGTTGATACTGTCTAAATTCTTGAGTGGAGTAATTAATAATAATTTCATTACATTTAATATAAAAATCTGGTAAAACCCACCTTGCTATATCAAGTATTAACTCTTTCGGAACATATGTTCCGCGTATAATATCTAATTGACCGCCTTTGGCATCTTAAAGTCATCCCCACGAATTCGGTTCAATGACTTTATATAAGAAATTAACTCTTTAAATTGTTTATTTTCTAACCATTTATAAAATTTCTTTCCTCCATCATGACACAAGTTAGTTGCATTAAAGGGTCCTGTTGTCTTATCAATAATCAATTTAAAATCACTAAACAAACCATACCAATAGTTATCTTTAATTTGTTCGTAGCAAATATCACTTAAACTATACGAGTTATCCATAGTGCTCATATTTATTATATAGAAAATCATTATTTTTAACTTCATTTCGCTCATTACCCTTATCTCATTCAAACTAGACTTTTATGATTATTCCATAAAAGACAAAATTTATATTTACAACATTACTTTTATCTATCCAGCTATTATGTGAATCATTAAATCCTAGCCATTTAACGTATACTTTATCACCTTTCTTTCTTAATACCTTTTCCACCAAGTATTCATCTTTATGTTTCGTCTTTAACAGTTCTGGTTCGTAAAATGTACCTTGCACATCTTCTTCTAAATCTTTATACGTAGGCGGATTAGATGGAATAAGTTCGCTAATAACAAATACTTCTGTTGACCAATTAGGTGTATATCCTTTCTCAAATAATACTTTCGATTTACTTATACGAACATGATCACCTAATTTATATTTGGATTTAAGACGCATATATTCTTTCTTATACACTTTCTCCAATATTGATCGCTCATTCTTCTTATTAATTTCTATAGGCTTTAAACCAATTGTTCTATGCATACGATTATTATACTCGCTAACTAGTGTTGTTAATATCTCTATCCATTTATAATTCCCTTGTGTTGTAAACTTCTTCCACATGTTTTGTTTAAGTGTTCTATTAAATCTCTCAACAACAGAAGCTTTCTTACCACTATAGGTTGAGTAATGATTAATCTTATTTTCCTCCATCAACTTCTTCAATTTTTTATTGTAAAACTCTTTACCTTGATCAGTTTGTAAGTTACTAGGTTTTCTCATTCTTAATTTGGATGAAATGCTTCTGTAACATTCTTACCGCTCTTATCTTTAACAGGAACAGCAAACGCATATTTCGAAAAAACATTTATAATCGTTACTAGATACTTATAGCCTTTATTTAATTTGGAATCACCTTTTAATACTCCCCTATCCATTTCCACAAGATCAGCTTGCCAAAGATCATTGATACCTTTTATAACCACACTTAGTCTGTCAACGTTTTTTCTAGATTGTTTGTAAATTTCTTCTATAATGTCTTCTCTCACACCTTTACCATCATATAGTAAATCCTTCTTTTTAACGAATTGAGTTTTATTAATTTCACATATACTACATATACCTTTCTTTAGATATCTTCTATTCTTTGTTTTTTCAATTTTAATGGTATCTTTCTTCGTATCTTTTGATTTCTTACATTTAACAAAATACATCATCATTATTTATTGTATAGAAAATCAAGAAAAAAATTAATATTCATCATCATTACCTAATACTAAACTCTTAACATTGTCATCATCACTTGATTTGTTTTCAATACAAAAAAAGACTGGTTTCCCAACATCATCTTCTGCCAACCGACATGGTAATTCAACAATTTCTTTTCGCGTAAGTAAACTAAAACTCTTCTTTCACTTATTCAAGCTGTTCTAATGTTACAACATCTTGTTTATCGATAGCATTAGATACATTAACCAATCTTTTATTCTTAAAATCAAACCAGGATGTGTTATTTGATGTAAAAACTTTATTTTAAATTTAAGCTTTGCTTTCGTAGCAAATGTTTGTAATAATATATCCCCACTTTTAATGTTACCAAAATATCCATATTTATTCTATAGCAAATGTTTTTTCGAAAGCTCTCTTTCTACATACATTACAATAAACAATAATTGCCCTTCTTCCATAGCAGAATGTTTATTTGGTTTAATCGTAATTACATCGTTCTTCCTAACGCTAAAAGGTAAATTTTCAATCAAAATATCACGCAAATATATATCTAGAAAGTATTTATCCAAACTTAATTCCATGTGCATTATTGCGCCATTATAGAGAAATTTGTAGCCATTAGAGAGATTAAATATTTTAAAGATTGGTTCCTTAACGTTTTTAGCTCTCAATCGATATAAAAGATGTACGGTTTCTTTCTGCATAATCAATTTAGTAGTATCCATCCTAATCTTTTGAAAATCTTCTTTCTTTATGTATGTGTCTTGTAACGTTTCTAATACATCTTCAAATCGTTTTCTCTCGTTCTCTAATTGAGCTTCTTATGACTTAAGTTGACTTACACTAACAACATCATTTAAATTCACCAACATCATTTAAATTATTTTTCTTTACTAATATCAATATCACCTTTTCTATTCACAACATTGCCAAATATATCCATGCTCATTTATTATAAAGAAAATGCCCATCCTAATTTATCAAAACATTCTTTAACATCTCTATTTATTTAGGTGAGTGTTTAAAAGCAATATCAACATGAACATCATGCTTTTTCAACAGATAGTACAATACACATTTTAAGTTAAGATATAATACTCTTTTCGGATACAGTTTTCTAAAGGCCACGTGTAAGTTTTCAAACTCGATTATAAGTGTTTCCTCCATATGCTGTAATTTTAATGGTTTTTGATCGGTAACGTGGTAGTGTATTAAATAGGCATCATCATAATATTTTGTGTATTTGTTTTTCTTTAGTATTTCTAGCACATCTTTTGTTGATATTAAATCTTTTGGTATATCTCTAAATTCATCATTTAACACCTTGAACACATCTTTGGAAATAATTCTATCCTGTAAAGCTCGTAAACGAGATAACTGTAACTTAAATCTTTTTGTAGTATTATACCATGGTTTTCTTGCACAACCAGCTTTCATTTCTTCATTAGTACTGTAAACTCAACCACTCTCTAGAGAACAATCATTACAAATGTAGCTATAAAATAATACCCTTGATTTAGAATATTTAAAACCTTAACACAAAAATGACCACATATAACTGAATTAAAGTCTTGTGTTCGTTCGTCATTGTAAAATAAGTTTTCGGTACCAAGATATTGTACTAGTTGTTTAGGAGGAACAAAGCCATAAGAATCGAACACGTACTTTTCGTTGTTATTTTTCCAATAGCATATCCAATGAGTACCAATGTTTTCTGATTTATCGAAGTTAACTATACCACACTCATTTACATAGGGTTTTTGTGGAAGTTCGTCACTCATAAATACACCTCTAAATCGTTTTATCTTTAATTCTTCAACCAACCTCTCTATATCGAAGTTGGTCAATGGTTTTATTTTTTTGACTTCTTTGGTTTACCTGCTCCTTGTTTTTCTTCTATAACCATATTGTGCCATTTTGTTCTTCAAGTTCTTGCTTATTTTTCTTAGCGTTAAGTACAGTTTTAGTAATCGCTGCTGCACCACCTGCTAATGAACCAACTGCTCCTAAAGCTGCTAGAATGGCTGGAATTGTAAAGATAAAACCACCCATATGCTCTTTCTTAATTTTTTCATTTGTGCTGTAGTTAGAGTTAAATCCATTCCTTTACCTTCTTTAATTTTCTTGGATTTATCGTTAAGTTGTTTCTTTGTTAATACATGATCGATTTTTAAATCCTTTAGTTCACTGTAAGGAACACTAAACATACAACCTTTAATAGAACACATCTTCCTATTTATTTAAGAGAAAATCTTGGTTTGTAAAAGTACAGTTTTTGTTGCTCCACCAAAATCAATTAAGGAATCATTCTCATCTGTTATCCTTATCTCAAAATTATCAACCTTGTCTTAAGATATAGGGAAAAATAATGGATAAGTAGGCTCGTTTATAATACTATGTTTAAACTCAGCATCTCTTTTAAATGATGCTATAATTCCTGTTTCTCTATGTGTGTACTCCGTATTTTGGACAAACATACCATCTGCTGTATTACAGTGAACATTAATTGTATCGAACGGATGAAACTTTGGTGCCTTATCTCCAACATGTTCTTTGTTACTAGCAAAGTTTTTCTCACTAAAACCTAATACGGTATTAATGGTATCTAAAATTATATCACAATGTTTGTTAAATATTTTAACCCTATTGTTCTTTCTGTCCTCAATAAATTTAATATCTTTAAAAGGATCGGTGGAGTATGGAAGATTTGATCTAATATATTCTTCTAATTCTTTTAAATTATATTGACCAGGTTGAACTATAAGTTGCTCTGAAAGTATATTATCATCGCTACAAAATGTTAATTTATGATTTCTTTCTGTAATGTTTGGAGTTAGATATGTACTGTAAAACCCAACTAGTCTTATACTTAAATAGTTGTTACTGTTGTCTAATTCATAATGGACTAACTTCTTTAAAACAGAAGTATCACTCGTTAACTTAAATACCTAAGCCATTTATTATATAATAAATGAACGAGGTTGATTTACCTAGAGATACTCCAAGAGAGAAAGTAATCAAGTTAATAGAAGATATCATTCACAAGTTAGAATACAGCTTAAAGAAGAAAAAGAGAAAACTACGAATTGTTAGATATGCATACTACACTTTGATTACGTTATAGGTTATACTTTCTGCAACAACTGGGTTTCTTAATATTTTTTTACCCGTAACAATTTACTCAATATTAACAACATCTCTTGGAACTGGAAGTGCTATAATAACAGGTTTTCTTCTAAGTTAAACATAAGCAAAAGAAAAGATGAACATAAAACCACTGTTACTTGTATTAACTCATTTAAAGAACAGTTAGAGATGACAATAACATTAAATGGCGAAACGGATGAAGACTATATAAAAATACGTTCCATAAGATCAGAGAACAACTTAAAAATCATAAAAGGTGCTGGCACCGAGGGTTTAACTTATAATATAAGGACCCGGCGATTTATCAGGTCTGAATCAAAATTTCCTCTATAATAAATGAGTAAGAAAACTATTAATTGGGATGTAAAAGAGATGACAAAAGAAACACAGCTAAGAAAAGAAATGGAAAACTCATACCTGATGATATTCGGTGTCTTATTGTGGGTCCATCTGGTTGTGGTAGGACTTTTCTGTTATTTAACTTCTTATTACAGCCAGGTTGGTTAAACAATAATTACTTCTACATATATTCCAAAAGCATGAGTCAACCAAAGTATGAACAATTAAAAGAACGATTTGAAAAAGCAAAACTAAAGTTCAAGAAGCAACTACCAACGTTCTTAAGCAGTAATGACTGTATTGTACCTATTAATGAATGTAAAAAATACTCTGTCGTTGTGTTTGACGATTACATTTTAGAGAACCAAGATACTGTTAGAAATTACTTACGAGAGGTAGACGTGGACATTTAGACTGTTTCTATCTTGCACAGACATATTCAAAAATACCTAAACAGCTTATAAGAGATAACGTTAACTTCCTATGCGTGTTTAAACAAGATGATACTAATTTTAAACATGTGTATAAGGAGTTTGTTGGAGGAGATATGCCTTATGATAAATTTAAACAGATATGTTCAAAATGTTGGCAAGAAGATTATGGTTTTATAGTAATTGATATGACAAGGAAGGTAAACAATGGTAAGTATAGGAACAAGATAAAACACATTATAAACGTTTAATGTTTTTTCACGTTTTTTGACGTTTGTTCGTTTTCTATATAATAAGTGGATGAGAAAGAAATTAATAAAAATAGTAAGTTAAAGGAGTTCTTGATAAAGGGCTTCAAATCTTGGAAGAATTGAAAGAGCAGGTATATACTATAAATGTAAGACACAAGAACAAGCTGTAATTGATGCTATCCAAAATTTAGGAAGTGACATCAAAGAAGTAGCAGAACAAAATAAAAATCTAATAACTGAACTTGTTCCAGTTGTACATAAGACGGATTCAATAGTCTACTAGAAACACCTAAAAAGATAACTTATGATAGTCCTCCAAGTAGTAGTGATACACCTATAACAGGAGAAATAAAACAAATTAGAAAACAAATTAAAGACAAAGTCGAAGGAGTAGAGCCTTTAACAAAAGCACAATCATTTGGTAAGATTGCAACAAAATATTATAGTAGAAGAAATGAAAGTGTATTTGGAATAAGAGCTGTTGAAGAAGATGGAAGAATAATAAATAAGATAGGAAATTCTGAAGTTAAAGTGGGTGGTGATGATTTGATAATTAATGGTAAAACTTATAAAGGAACAGAAGGTCTATGGGAATTGTTAACAATGAATACTAATAAAACCATTGAAGATTATGATGATGATGATTTTGAACAGTACAAGGAAATAGTAATAGAATCAGATGCTGCCTTCCAAAAACATAATCGAGATAAAAAGTAGCATCTAATAGAGGTTCTAAGTACAATAATATTATCTAGCCTATTTGGGATGATTACATTAAGCCATATTTACCTCCAACACCAAAAAGAAAGAAAACACCGAAGTCTGGGAAAGGAATAAAAATATACAACGAATTACCTAAAGAATATATATGGATGGATGATGTGAGAAAGTTAATTGATCGGTTAATAGTTATAGATGGAGAAGAAAAGGCTGGTAATTATAACTTTTATAATGAGAAAGTAGGTATAGTGAGTATGATTAATAATAAGCTTTCACAATTTAATCCTGATGATCCGAAAGGTATAGGCTATTTGATTAAGATCTTAAATACATTACCACCACGATTCTGGAATGATAAGAAGCTTGGAAAAGGACTAATAAAGAAGATTTTAAACATGAAGGGGATACCAGAGTTACATATTCCTGGAATGTCGTACTGCGGGCCTTTTACGAAGCTACAAGAAAGATTAGAAAGAGGTGATAAAGGTAAAACTTATTAGATGAAGCTTGTAAAGAACACGATATATACTACAGAGTCAATAAAAATACAGTCATGACATATTGCAGATAAGGAACTAGAAACTAAATCATGAAATAGAGCATTTAGTAGTGATGCATCAATTGGTGAACGATTAGCTGCTGTTGGAGTTGGTACTGCTGTGAATGCTAAGGTTAAGTCAGGATGTGGATTATAAGTTTTTAAATGTTATTCTGTATAATTCTTTTATGGGTCTATCCCATAAAAGCGCTGTTTAAAGATTTTCTGTTCCCCTTTGTTTATGTAAGAGTAACGAATTGTTACCCCTTTTTTATGTAAGAGTAACGAATTGTTACCCTTTGTTTATGTAAGAGTAACGAAGATTTATTTATAATAAATGGATAGTATTGAGAGTTATGAGTTACAGAGTTTTAATCCTAACAGAAGAACATTTAATAATTTGAATGAAGCTAACAAAGATATTGAGTTTGATTTTGATGTGGGGGTTGGGTTTATACATCCACACAAAGCAGATTGTCATATGACTTTTGAAGTTGTTGGCGCATCAGCTGGAGAAACATTTGGTGCAAATGATACTATAAAACTTGTAGATAACTTTTTACCATTCCTCTTTTCTCAAATTGAGGTTAGAAAGCATGGAGTTTTTATAGATAAGATTGAACTACCTGGAATAACATCTACAGCTATTGGAACATTAAAGATTTCCAAACCAGAAGTTGAATATCTAAAACAACCAGAATTTGAAACAGATGATAAACTTAGTCTACGAAAGGACTTTAGCGTTTTGTATCCATTAAGATTAATTCCAGGCTTTTTAAGTGATTATAAAGATGTTATGTGAAAAGGTGGATTAAGAATAACATTTACAAAAGCTAACAACAATAACGATACCTTGTACAAATGTACTGGAACAGGAGCAGGTGCAACAGCTCCTCATGATGGAAAAATAACAATAAAGAGTATGGAGATAAGAATGCCTATTATTGAATACGAATCTAATTACGAAAGCCAGTTAAAGTTGAATATTAAAGAACCTAAAATCATGTTTTCATTCCATACTTATTAGTGTGTTCAGAAGACTGTCGTAGGTTCTTTCTTGGAGTTTGATGTTACTACTCAATTTAATTCTAGAAAATTTGATATGCCTTTTTTCGTAGTTGTAATGTTCCAAATTGATAGAAGTGGTGAACAAACAGCAGATGCAAGTAAGTTCGATCATTGCAAGGTAAAGAATATATATCTTAAGAATGGAAGGAATGAGGTATTTCCAAAAGAATCAAGAAACTTAGATATTGCTAACAGGGATTATTTTAAGATGTATGAAGATTATACTGCATTTAAGAGAATAACATGTGGTAATACTAAAATGTACTATGATCCTAAAGTGTTTATAGATAAGAGACCAATGTATGTGATTAATTCTAGTAAGAGGAAAAATGTATCGGTAAAAGAGAGAACAAACATAATGATTGTAATAGACTTTGCAGAAGCTGTGGCTGATAATACTATATGTTATGCGATTTTAATTGGACAATAGAACTTTACAAATGACCCTAAGAATGAGAAAGTAGTAAAAGAGTTTTAAATAGTTAAATGTATTTTTTGTAATGTTTATGGAGGTTTTCCATAAACGTTATTTTAAAATTAGCAAAAATGATTAAAAAGTTTTTTGTTAAAGATAAAAATTGAAGAGTGATCATTGATTTTCTATATAATAAGTACGATGGCGAGTTATATTGAGCTTTTAAATAAACTTGGAAGTCTTGAGCAAAAAGAAGTTATTGGATTAAGAGAATTAGAATTAGATACAGAATATAAGATTGTGAAAATGAAAAAGATTAAAACTAAGTTTGGAAAAAGCCTTGTAGTTGAATGCGAAGAGTTTAAAAAACTGGATTTACAAAACACTTAACAGATAAAATGATTGATGAGATCATTAAAGAGGGATTAAAAATCAAATAAACTGGTCTAAAAGATAATTATCCAACTGTTGAGTTCTGTATGTAAATTTCAAATGGGAAGCGGTTTTATGAAATTTTTCATAAAACGAACATTTTCCTTATAACAAATAAGCTATGGCTAATTATTTGAACAAGAAAAATGACGTTAAAGCATTGAGATTCCTTCGCATAGATGAGTTAGAAAAAGGTAAACCGTACGAGATAACATTATGGAAATTATTTCAAACACAACGTTATGGTCAAAGAGTTTTAGTACATTCAGATGAGAAATATAAGACACTATTACCACAAAGATATAACGATGATACTGAGCAAGTGTTGAAAAACATGAAAAAACATAAGCTGTTTGTTAAGTATGAAGGTCTGAAAGATTTAGATAATGGTTATAAAATACATCAGTTTTACTTTAGAAATGAATCCAAAACAAAACAAAAATGATTTAAAACATTTTTTCTGATGTACAAAATGGAGTGGTTAGTATGGAGCCCCAAAAGAAATTTATTCTTACTAACCATTTCAATGTAATCGTTAAGAACGTTCAAGAAAGCACATAAGTCGTCTTCGAAATTAATGGTTGTTTATTCAGCTTAAACTATGACTAATGGACTGAGTTTAAGAAGTCATTGTTTCCCATAGAGAACGAAGTTACCAGAAGATTCCATTATCAGTATCCAAACTTGTAATTTTAAGTATATTCTAAGTGTATAAGTGTTTTTATGGGTACAAACCTATAAAAGCTGAGATCTTTAGACGTACACAACACTATGTTATTTGATTTTTAAAGATCCATACATAAATAAGAGATTTTTTTAGTTTTATAATAGTATCCTGAGAGTTATGCAACCTAAAAGAAATTCAATAGATAGTTAATTTATTTCTCTATTGATTGCCGTTTGAATTTTTAAAAATCGGACAATATTTGAGGAAGTTATAACAAATTCAAAATAGTATCATGAAAGTTATGCAACCTACAATACATTCAGAAGATTGCAGATTTATTTCTCTATTGATTGCCGTTTGAATTTTGAAAATCGATTAACAAACAACGGAGATATAACGATTTTAAAATAACACCCTCGAATACGCCACTGATGACAGGGTTGGTTATCGTGTTCAAAAAATTATCATGTTTACCTTATTTGGTGGTAAATCATTGGTAATAGTTTCGAATCTTATTTCGTAATTTTAACAATTCTGGAAAAACATGTTAAAAATAATTAGTTTCCAAGCCTGTTTCTAGATTACATGAACTCTAAAGGATTATATACCAAGCAAGAGAACCAAGAGATATTTTGTTGTGGATTTAATGACATAAAGTGTGAAGTTGTCCAGCGAGGAATAGACTGCGTCATTGGTACAGCGCCATCTGGCGAAGTGAAGGAGAGTACTTGGATATGTATGCGTAACGTTGTCCAGCGAGGATAGATTACGTCATTGGTACAGCGCCATCTGGGGAAGCGAAGGAGAGTGCTTGCATATGTATGTGTGACGTTGTCCACCGAGGATAGATTACGTCATGGGTGTAGTGTCATCTCACGACTACTAGCTAGAAGCTGTGTTGAAGGAAGAGAAAATATGTTGGTGTGAGGAGAAGGAAAAGAGAATCGAATTGTATGTCACGTTCTAAGAAGAAAAGAGAGAGGCTATAAATCTAATACATATATGTATACTCTTGCTTCTCTCAACTGAAATCTTACTTTGCAAACTGAATTGTATATATGTATGTGTGTGCGAGAATGTATATGTATGTAACAGCGAATCAGATGAGAAACAATATATACAATTGACTGCGTTCAACTTTAACTTCTCATCACTCAGCCATCTGTGGACCGATTTGGATCAAACAAAAACTATCTCTTCAATCAAAGACAGAGCTATAAGTTATAAGTTTTTTAGATGTAAGTTTTTATACGATTTTAAATGTCATAAAAGCCCTAGTCCTCTACTCAATCTCACTTTGTGCTATCCTTCTGTGTTAAAGTGTAATGGTCAGTGGCGGATTCATAATTATTTGGCAGTTATTTCTGATGAGGGAAAAGTGGGCTCGTAGTTAGGTATGTATGCTACTGCTACGGCGGCCATTTTGTTTATTAAGTGCATGTACACTGGCGTGCAATTTTGTATTATTACTCAATGTCAATGTAGAGCAAAGCAGCTTGAAAATATCTAGGAAAATAGCTGAAAAAGACGAACTTTTAAAATCCAATATGGCTGCCCTCCGCCATTTTGAATTTTTAGAAAAAATCCTAGAGCATCTTCTGGACTTCTTGTGTTAGCTGCATCATTCACTATGAATCTAGTATCAATCTAGCTTGCATAAATGATGAGAAATACGCTTCAAAAAATTATATTATTCTTCAGGAAATTCTGGCTCCTCACAACAAGTGAGCTAATTTTTGCTGGTGGCGAAGGGGTTAAGAGCTGTCCTGTGACGAATAGCAACATAATATATGTGGGGAAGTGTGAAAGAAAATTACAGGATAGTTTTTTTATTTATTTATTTCTTTTTTGCATCGCTATATGGCAAGTGGATTTCGAAACTAAGCTCATTATGTAGTATATAATACATTTGTAATATGTGGTTTACTTATTTCATGCTTAAACTCTTATTATTAATTTCTGATATGCATCTAATTTGTAGGTTTTCATGAGCTCGCCATATGAATATCCTCAGCAGCTAGTTAACCGTTTCAGATACATTGCAAGAAAGAAACCTAATTCTATAGCATATTATGTCCTTCCCTCTCAAATAGTAAGCTCTCCAGGTTTAAGAATGTTGACTGTTAAACAAAGGAACTGCTTATTCCCAGATGAGAAGAAATTGTACACAAATAACATCTACACCCGCGTGTCATGTCAATGGAGCTGTGAATATAAAGAAGCAATTGAGAAATGCAGATGCTCGCCTCCGCTGTTCTATACTTCAGGTAAGTACAATCAAATCTCGTATTTCCGAAATTTCAATACTATATCAAATTCCCCAAATTTTCATATTCTGCAAAATATAAGTACTATTTAATTTTAAGACACTTTGCGTTTCACGTTCAGATTTAAATATTGCAGCTCTTAATATCAGCACACATACATATTATAGATAGATAGATAGATAGATAGATAGATAGATAGATAGATAGATAGATAGATAGATAGATAGATAGATAGATAGATAGATAGATAGATAGATAGATATACAAGGTTGTACCAACGTATAAAAAGGAGCCCCTTAACAAAATTCAGCTAAATTCAATTGTTCAAAACCGACCCGCAAATAAATTGCGAAAATCAGCATTTATGGCGTTGCCCCTCTCTACAATAAAGAAATCAGTGAAATAATTGCGAAGAACACATTTGGTGTTGCCACCATCCATTACTAAGCCAAGTGACATGATTGTTCTTGCCTAACCTATTACTTTTAAGTTATCAGTGGGTTCGAAACTAACGTTGGTTTGTTTCATTTTTTTAGATGTACTCCTTTGCTCCTACTAAAGGCTCCTCCTAAATGTAAACACCAATCGTTTTATCAGCCTCGAAAACTATGTATTTGGCACCAATGGAGGTTATTTTTTATTATTTTTATCCGTATCCCAGACCCTATAAGTAATAAGTGTTTTATTCCCACAGTATTTTTCTACATTGTAAGTAATATGAGTATTATCTTTGGTTGAAATTGTTTCATATGTTCCACAGTTCTGCTATAACGTACACACAGATATGAGTCATTTTTATGAACGTATGTATATGACTCCTTTCCCGCTTGAAAACGGAAATTTTCAATAATGGTAGAACATTGATTCTTTACTTCTGATGAAGAGTTTATATATCACGTTTCGTCTTTCTAATTTGAACAGTTCTGAGATACTAAATTTTTAGCATAAATCATGACCCCTCTCTCTCTTAGGATATGCACTCTAATAAATCTAATATCAAATGATACTTGGAGAGGCTATGGTTGATAATCGTTCCAAGTCTCGCTTCAATTGGTTCAGAGGTTATGGCGTGATGCGTGAAAATTTACATTCGCTTTTACATAATATTATGAAATTGAAATCTTTAAGTTTAACGTCCCACGTGATGCTTGTTAGGCTAAAGGAGACTATGATTAAGGCAAGTGAATGATGGAATAATCTGTGGAATGATAATATGCGAAGAAATGGGAGTACCCCGAGAAAAGTCACGGACAAAATGTTGTTCACCATAAACTTAGTTAGCCGGGGATAGAACCAGGGATCTCATGCACCAGAGGTACGCTCTACCGCTGAGCCACCATGTCGCCTACACAATATATATCTGTGTGCTTAATTTTATTTTTAAGTAAAATCAAGTGTTATCTTCTGTCATATTTTCTCTCTCCCAATGGTGACTAGTTCACGCATTGCAGCAACCAGATATAATGGTGTTTTGGGCGCAAACTCGCCCCTTTCGCCTTTCAGTAAATGTAATCAAATCGGGGGCGATATATGGTGGCTCAGGAGGAATATTCCCCTCAAAACGTATCTTTGACCGTGTACCAGTATTTTTGTTGTACTACTTTCACCCTCCGTGTATTCAAAATCCCCTGGGGCAGGATTACCGTAAATTCTGGATACGAATTCCGGATATTTTTCTAAGAATGGCTTGCTGTAATTAAGAAGTTTAAAAACTAGATTTATGTTCCTAAAATACTTATTTTCTTTATTTAAAACACATTTTTTATAATTGCCTTAATTATTTTCTAAATTTCCAAAGAACACTTTATCACTATTGATTTTTTCATAAATATCCGCACAAAACAGATTTGCGAGCCAACCACTTGACCAAACATAGCGAAATTCCCCGGCTTTACATTGACTAATCGCAAAATTTTGGACATTAGTTAATACCAGACAATTTTCCAAATACAGGCTTGAATCTCGGACGTATTGTAAACCTTCCCGAACGAAGCTTTGAAATCATCACTGAGTTTAATGAAGATGAAAAACTAAAATAAACTTGCTAACTTGACCGTGAATATACAGTGTATGTTCTAAACAGTCGGTCTGTGCATTATGGTGGATCCACACACTAGAGGATCGAAAAGTGTCGTTTGGTGAGGGCAGATTGCCTCTTGAACAAATAACGTAGGCCTGTAATACAAGAGTTTTACATCAATTCAGAACAACATGGTGCATTATTTTATATATAGGTCTATAAAAACGTGGTCTTGGGGGCGAGGTAGTCCGAATCCTCCCTGTGGATCCACATGCGATAGTTTCATACCATCCCAAAGTACGTTAAACTCCATGAGTTGTATCCTGTATAGTTCGAGCAAGTGGCGTACGCAGAATTTCATCAAGGGGTGTTCATGCAGCCAATTTTGTTCTTTTACGACAAGCATGATTTTTGAATATGTGTAAGTTAACGTAGTAAAAGTTTATTATTCCATAATATATTGCTCAAAAGGGTTTAAACATTGAAGTTCTTGTGTACGTTACTGCTTCGATCCAAGGTACTAAAACTAAATTGGATATTACGTTTTCAAATTATTATAATTATACTCTTCTACATTTATTTTATTTTCCATAATGTCAAAGCAAAACAAACATGTAAGGATATAGTTTATTTTTAAAAAATTAACTTCCCACGTTTATGCTTCTTAGCTAAGGAAGATGGTGATGATGGTAATGAAGGAAATGTTGGAATGAACTAAGCGCTAAGAAACAGGAGAAGCTCGAGAAAAAAAACACGCATATGGTGTTTGTGGACCACAAAATTTTACTTGATGCAAGCTCAAGCGTACCATAATTCCCACGCACTAGAGATATCTGGATATAAGCAACAAAATGTTATGTGTGTATATACAAAGTACATTACTTTACGTAAGAAATTTTATTGTTGAGTCGTCCGGACAATAAAACAATTTATTCTTATCCTGATTACGGTTTTCGCTTGTAATGCTAATCTTACTTGTAAAACAACTTTTACACGCCCTTTTCCACAATATAGAATATGTTGCCAAATACTATTTTCTAAGTAATAAATAAATTTAGGGAGAAATTTTAATGTTAGGCCGTGGTAGCTGTGACAGAGCACCCAACATTGGCGCGTGGGGTCCTTAGTTCGATCTCATCTCTCATCTGTGTGCGTGGGTTTATCTTCGGGCTTACAATTTCCTTCTACTTTCGTCATTCCAGTATTATCATCATCACCTCTTTTAGCCTCGGTGCCAAATTTTCTATTAATGGATCATATGCGTAATAGACTGTTCATCTGATCGTGCGGTTTCCTAGACTTATAACCACCATCCCGGTTTAACCAGACCTGAAGGTTTCTGAATTTTTAATAACAGGAATTCAACATATCATTACGAAACTTTTTTTATAAAAGAGAAAAACTATGGAATACATCTAAGAATACTAGAAAGAATCAATCACTGTTCCAATTCACAAGAAAGGCGACAAAACTGAACGTAATAATTATCGAGGCATTTCTCTTAACATTCTATTAACAAGATTGATTCCATACGCAGATGAAATTATTGGAGATTGTGTTGATTTAGGGAAATCGATCAACAATCGACCAGATATTTACTATTCGATAAATACTCAAAGCGAAATGGGAATATATTACCCAGTACATCAGTTGTTTATTGGTTTTAGAAAGGCTCACGACTCGGATAGGAGGGAAACATTGTACAACATTCTTATAGAATTCGGAATATCGGAAAATCTAGTTAGATTAATTAAAATGTGTTTAAATGAATCCCAGACTAAAGTCCGAGCAGAAAAATTCTTGTCCATGAGCTTCCATATCGAGAATGGCCTGAAACAAGGAGATGCGTTATCGCCATTATTGTTCAGCTTTGTTCCGGAGTACGCTATAAGGAAAATTAAAGATAGCAACCAGGCCCTGGAGCTGAATTGTTTTAACCAGGTTACGGCGTATGCAAATTTAATAGCAGATGATAGAAAAACAATACAAAAAATACAGAGTCCTTATTAAACGCTTGCAGCGACATTGGTTTAGAAGTAAATGCAGAGAAAACTAAATACATGGAAGTTAACCGGGATCGTAATATGGCAAATTATGGATGCGTTAAAATAGCAAACACTTTCGACATAGTGGATACTTTTAAATATCTGGTATCAATATCACCTGATCAAAATCATATCCACAAAGAAATTAAATGTCGACTGAAATCAGGAAAATGTATTATTATTCAGTTCAAAGTATTTTGTCGTCGCGAATTCTGTCGAGGAATTTAAAGCTTAAAATACATGCATGAAACGATAATCATGCCTGTTGTGTATTATGGTTGTGAAATATAGTCGCTTGAGGGAAGAACGCAGACTGAAACTTTCTGAAAATAAAATCAGACAAATATTCGGACCCAAGAGGAACGGGAATGTTGGAAACTTAATAACGAAGAACTGCATACTTTATACGGTTTACCAAACATTGTTACGGTCGTCAAGTCTAGGAGGCTCAGATGGGCAGGCCATGCAGCCAGAATGAAAAAGGTAGGAACACTTTCAAACTTTTGACTGGAAACTCAATCGGAAAACGTCCATTAGGAAGACTTGGGCGCAGGTGGGAGGACAATATTAAAATGGATCTCGCAGAAATAGGAATAAAAGCAAAAACTGGATCCAGTTGGATAAGAATTGAAGTCAGTGGAGAGCTTTTGTGAACGCGGCATTGAACCTTCGGACTCCATAGGCCATAGAGAGAGAGAGAATATATTTAAGTTAAGCACAACTGCACAACAACCATGAGTGAGTGGTTAGCTTTCGCACCTCTATCGGGAAGTCCGGGATTCAACCCCGCATTCGACCATGTTTTTCTTAATCGTATCTGTGAATGTAGAGATAATGCGTATACTGTGAGTTCTGCCCGACTTCCTTTGTTGTCGTTTTTAAATCGTTGTTATTACTAATTACCAACAATGACGGATTTGCGAAAGGGGTTAGGGTGGGGATGTTTTACGGGTGAAGTTTGAACCCCGAAGTTACAGAATTTCTAAAACAAACGAAATATTTGTTATGCCTTTACTCATAAACTTCAAGCTCTTCTCAAATAAAAATTAGGTATGTTTAGAAAAACTAAACATGAATAAGAAAAAACCCTCCCAAAATACTTTTCTAAATCCACCACTGATTATCAGTATAAAATGGTCTTCAAGGTTGTATCTGGAAGGTTATTGCTGAATATACAAACAAAACGAAATATTAGTTATCCTTGTACTCATAAACTCCCAAATAAAAATTAGGAAATTTTAGAAAAAACAAACATTAAGCAGAGAAACACTTCCCAAAATACTTTTCTGAATCCGCTACTGATTATTTGTATAAAATGGTATTCAACTTTGTATCCGGAAGATTATTGCTAAATCATTGTACAGCTAGAGTATAACAAGAATACGGAAGTACGCTTTGACAGATATACTGACAAACGTACGCTCTAACGGATATATTGAAAAACAAAAGTTTAACTTATTTGCTAGAAGCTAGAGTAGGCCTACTAATCTCTAGGAAATGAATCACTGATGACTAAAAAGAAATTATGTAGAAAAGAAAAAATGTCGATAACTCAGAAGTTAAAATAAAGTTAAATATGTTCTACAGTTGCCCTCAAATACTACGTACTTTATGTTTACTTTAATTCATAACACATATGTTCCTACCATCATTATGGTGAATTCCAGAGCGAAATATAGCATTTAGGTCATGAAATCTTATTTAACTTTAGAGTATACTATAAGAAAGCTATTTAAATAGAAAAATCATGAAAATGAAAAAAAAGCCAAAATTTCCAAAATTCTCGTTTTTTAAAAAAAGCCGGCTTTTTATGTGCAAAAAACCATCGATTCAAAAATCGCTTTTTTGCATCTCTACTTTAGTTACATAGTCTAGTCGTCATTGCTGTCATCCCACGCATCCCTTTTTGTTTATTAGATGTTATTGAAGGGAACTGAATTGTATCCACAAAATGCGTAGCGCGCCCGCTCGTGTTATTCTGCTTTTCGTCTGAGGTAAATGAGAGTTTACGATAGCGGAAGAGAATTATTAACAGGCGAGCGATGTGCGACGGATCCTTGGAGAACTGTCAGGTGATGACATAGGACATGAAATTGTTAAAGAAAGTGTCCCAAGTGATGAAACATAGAAACAAATGAATATGACAGTAGTTCAGAACAAGAAATGTTTGATGCTGAATATGAGAATTTGCCGTCTATAGATAGTTTGCGTGCAGCCGACAAGCTAAAATCTTTTATAACAATGAAATGTAGCATGTGCTCTTCATTCACTTACAAGAAGTGTTCACCAAAAATCATTGTTTATGTTGAATATGATGCAAATGATTCTGATAATGCATAAATGCAAGACACACAAGAGAACATAAGTTGTGTCATAATCTGTGAAGTGTGCGGAATAGGCTGTGATATCCTCGAGAAAAGGAAGTAAGTAGTGTATACCAGGCACGTAGCCAGGATTTCGTGAAGGGGGGGTCCGTGACATGAAATACTGTGGTCATCACACCAGGGGCTCGATCATTCTAAACTATTTTACTGGAACATATACTGGTTCGTTTAGCCAGGATTTCGTAAAGGGGGGGAGGAGACGTGACATGAAACACTGAAGGCCCGATCAATCTAAACTACTTTACAATCAACATATATTGCTTTGTTAGGACAATAAAATGAGGATATTTTACTAAGTATTTTAATAACAAACTACGAAGAAATCTCGAGTAAAAGAATAAAAAAATGTATTGAAAATGATTTTACAATATTTACGTTCTTCCTCTGAACATTCAAATATAACAATTTTGCTTTCATTACGATCTAAACTTTTATAAAAGTACATATTCACTATTATAAAAAGTACACTCATGTCCAAAATGATTGTCTTCTTGTAAGAATATAATTTGATAATGATTTTGTAGGGTACTTTTAACTGATACCATGTGTATAATCGGGAAATGTATAGACCCTATTTGTGGTCAATTTCATAGAAAAAGAATTATAAATACGAAAATTAGACTGAGTAAAATGAAATGTTGCTAAATGAACAAAAAATTTTATTTTTTTTATTGTTCTTATTTACTGATCTTTTGACAAAATTTGTCATTTACATGTCTTTGCCGATTATACACATACTAACATTGTAAGAAATACAGGGCGAATACGTTATCAAATTATACTCCTACAACAACATATTTATAGACTTGCGACAATAATTTTGGACATGAGTGTACAAACTCAATAATGTCTTGTAAAATATTTTACAATATTTGCGTTCCTTTCTCTGTTGAATCAAATGTTAACAAAACTTTCTTTTTACATAATTTTTTGTTTTTATTATTCCTTCAACTATTGTCTGTTCCAAATGACAGGTTAAAGAAGTAGTAGAAAATGTTTTTGAAATAACATGTTTGATACTGCAAGGATGCGATGACGAAAAATTATTATCAAAAATGTCCACGCTGTTACACAACCGGCATTATGCTTTCAGAAGCTTGAAATCTCCCTGACTAGTAGCAGAAATTCTAAGAATTCCGTAACTTCCGGAAATTTCAAATTCCATGACTCTTCCAGGATATCCCACTCACCTCGCCACCATGTATTGCAAGTAATACAAATTTCTTCATAAGAAAGATAAACCAAAAGCTTTCTGTAGTTTTTTTTTTAATTTTTAACGCCGATTCTTCTTTTTTCATTTCATTTCGTTTTATCCCTTCTTAATTTTTTTCATTTCTGGTCTCGAAGGGGTGGGGTCCGGACCCCCCGGACCCCCCCCCCCCTTGGCTACGTGCCTGTGTATACTGAACCAAGTGTAACTTTATCATATTGTAATATCTTCTAAACAGAATATTCGGTGAAAAAATAATTATATTTTCTAAAAAAATATCTCAGCTCCATTCAAAAAATAATATTTTATCAGGTACTAAGTATATTGTGTATTCTAATTTTCAATGTCATATGTAATGTTTCTGAGTTAATATTGTAAACAAATATATAAATAATTGAGACCTACAAAAAAACAATTTTTTCTACTAAAATTAATTGATACTATCAGTATTACTCTGTATCACACAAAGTGCTGAATGCACCCGCTGGTGATATGGCGTGGTACGCGCCCGCTCGAAGATTAAGGATCATGCGCCTGACATTGTGTATAACTACATATGGAAAATTGTTTTCATCCTTTGACAAAATTTATGTTCTTTTCCATTTTATAAAGGTTCGTTAGTTGTTTGTAATGTTCTATTGGTAAGATAGAAACATATGACAATTCATTGCAGTCAAAAGAATAGATTCTGTTATAAGATTAAAAACTATCATTCATTATTATACTACCTGGCAAATGTGAGTTCTGTAAAATAATTTATATTATGATAGAGGATGGAAGAATTTGAAGCCTGTTTTTCTCAAATTTTCTGGTTAGGCCGATATTGCTTTCAGGCCCTCAAGTCTTAATGATAACATATAGTCCAACTACTTATCCAATTTATCATGTCTTTGTTCTAGTAGTATTAGTATTTTTGTATGACATAATGAGTGATGTTTTATTTTACATGTCAGAAGGGTTTGTATCACAGAAGGAGGAGAGTACAGAGCCTCTCCACGTTTCTGAAAATACGAAATCCTTATGTGCAAGAGTTTGTTTGATTAATACGTTAAAGGAGGATGCTTCTCTACATTATAGTTGAATACACTTACACAAAAGATTCAAATATTCCTTGTATTATTCAAACTCAAACTATGTACTAAAGTTACATGGAAACCAATTTCATATAATTTAATCTTCTGTGTTTCTTAACGTTTCGATTACAGCAATTTTAATGAGTACAACATATATCAAAGATCTTAGATTGTAAAATTCGTAAGAAAAACTAATAGTGATTTTGTATGAAATATTTTGTGCATATATTCCATACTTCCTACATACATTAAACATACCATAATTTACGCATGTTATTTTGCAGGTACATTCAAATCATGCAAAGTTAAAAGTTTGCCCTGCATTCAACGTTTAACTGGTGAGAATTATGCGATATAATTTAGCTTTCATATTAGAATTACAAATACAATATCAAAGTCAATATATTTTATGTAGAAAGACATTATATATGTTTGAACAGATTAATTCTTCACTTATTCACATTTCAAATTTGAGTAAAATATTGAAACACGTCCCAAACACAATCAATTTGCAATTATTCTTTCAATTTGCACGTAGTCACTTAGTATTACTATGTATACTATACTTTCTATGACACTAACTGATTATAATTATTTAAGATGGTACTCATGTATGAGTCTGATCAACTGGGAAACATACCAATAGTCTTTGCACACGTTTCCATCCTACACTTCGAAATTATTTCGTTTGGGTACTTGCACAGATTATGTGTGATCGGTAAATAATCTGGATCGACTCTGGGTATAAATAGTGAAAGATCAACTCTGAGCGTTAAAGCTCATAACATTTCATGAATTTCTTTCTTATTGCATTGACAGTAACACAGGTGTTAGTTCTTTCACTATCAGGGAACTACAAACCTCGAATTATATACTGAAATTCGTAATATAGTTTCTGATAGTGTGGGAAAGTATTTTGAATCCGCCCATTGATGACTTGTAATCATTTTCTATTCTTGACATACTCATGAGCTTTTGGTATTAAAGGTTATCACTTGCCTAAAGAATATACCTGGAAAAGAATATACAGCTACTCATAGTTATAGAATGCTAAGAAAGAGTTGGGTTTAATTGGAGCTAAATAGCCATATTATTCGTTTCCTGGTGTGAGGAAAATGGGATACACATGTGCACGATTGCACTTCTTCTATCGCTGTACTATTTTAGAACGAAGCTGTCGTTTTCGTTTGATTGTTTATATAAAATCGAGCGAAAAAACAAGCAAATGTTTTACAGTGTGAAACTACGGCATTTTCCAAACTTTAGGAACTCAATACTCTAACATGAAGTAATGCCCCTATACCTACTGTTTGCAATAGATTAATAACATCAAAGATAGAGCTCATTCCTTGGAATCCATATTAAAGATCAATTGTTCGCTATAGCTTGCTGTTTTAGTTCTATGGTAATAAAAGTTGAAACCACAAATCGTTAATTTCAACTGCATCTAAATTGAATAGATGCTTAAGGGAGAAAATAGAATATACTCTTCGGAAGCGGAATCGAATGCAATAAACTGCTAAAATCAGTATTGAAACCGGAAGTAATAGTAAATTTCAATCACCACCAGAGTAGGTGGAGTAGTATGGATTATGAAGATATGTGCTACTGAGACTTTGAATCGATTGCAGCAAACCACTTGCCTGCATCTAATATCATTTTTGTTTTATGGCAATAAATGTTGACACCTGATGTACTAGTTTGAATTACTTCCTGTTTAAATATAGGGCTAACGGAGGAGATGAAACCTATTCTTGGCTTTATTACAAGTTGTGTTTTATTCATAATTTCATATTTTATTTATGTCAAAGCTTGCGCATCATTGCTCAATGTTTACACTCCCCAGGTTGGGAACCACTGCTCCATACGAATGTATAACAGGACGAATGGAGAAAGACGGGGCCATGAAATGTGAAAATCCATTAGAATCTAAAATACCATTCTCTCTCTCCTTTCTTTGTTCGAAAGTAAAAACTTATAGGCATAGGCGCCGACTTTGGAAGGGGGGGAGCAGGACACCTTTGGCCCCCCAATATTTAAAGGTGGGATCCTCGACCCCCAATATAATCCAGTCGACGAACAAAGAGGAGCAATAGTTTCTGTCGTAAACTTCGTGGTGCCTTTATTTCAAAATTTAAAACAGCCTTCTTATTCGATATAAAATGTCGTTTTCAAAATGGTGTTTTTAATAGAGGGCTGAAGCTTCAGCCAACACTCTGGCAGCACATCAATGTCGTGCGCAATGTTGCAGTGAAGTCATGGGCGTCTCTGGCATGTTAAAGTTGGGGGGCCGGGGGCGACTAGAATGCTAGTAGACTCCAATTAAAGTTACGTAAAAATTATGAGTAAACTGGAATCTACTTTACTAATGGCATCCGCTCTTTCTACCTTTAGCAATACGATTCATCATAATTTTCTTCCATCACTGGTAGACTATTTGCCAAAAAGAAATTAAGTTTATATATAATATGGTTCTTAGGTAATTTCTTCACCTTGATATTCCTACCTCTGAATTCCTCTGCTCAGTGTTCTTAAACGTATTTGCAGAAGTGTACCTTTATAGTAATCATATATTTTGATTTTTGAGTGAACAAAATCTTAACTCTCTGAAAGAAGTCTCACGATGATACTTGATTTTATGGCGAATTTTTGATTTTCATTCTTCTTCTGTATTCTTAATAAACTCAAAAGCTATATTATCTACGTTTTTGTTCTTCATTTCGCTGTATATTCTTGAATTTGTCTAACGAACCACCCTCGGTTACTTCGTTTTCAGTTTTAATGTCTAAAATGTATAGTTTATTCTTGCTGTCATTCGGCTCCTCAATGTATTCTTTCCATCTTCCTCACACTCGATTCGCTCATTAAACACTCATTTTTATCTTTATTTTCTATATTGTCATAGTAGTTGTCCCTTGCTGCCCTTCTGCAGTATTCGCATGAAATTCACTCTCATATATAATATTCAAATTTCTTTATCTTTTAAAATTCTTCTTGTCATCTTCGCTTCTATTGTATATTTCCCTGTCTATGTAGATTTCCCTTATTAACTCGCAGATAAACTTTCTATATATCCTTTCCTTCCCTTCTGTAGTCTCCCTTCGTCATGGAAACCAATTGTTGCTGATTAAGTAATAAAAAAATTGTGTGCCTCCAGCCGAGACTACTTTGACTAACTAAGAATCGTAACTTTATAAAAAAAAAATATTGTTTGAAAGTGACACACGTTAGGCGGACATTCTAATCACATTAACCTAATGTTTAAGAACAGTTCTGCGTATGTTTTTGCTTCTTCCACACATATCGAAATAGTTTCAGCATTGATCCATTTATCTCGTACTCAAAATATTTGGGAGGGAACGCGTCCCCCACAAAAGACGCCCGCGACTGAAGTTCTCAAATTTTGAACTTGAATTTGTTTTAATGTCTTTAAGCGAATTTGACTTAGGTCATGAATTTCGCAGCGAAGCGGATGCAATGGAGCAGTGGACCGAGATATGGGGGTGGGAATTGGGCCTTCATCAAGCAGTTGATCGAAAACAGCTGAATATGATGATATATTTATTCATTGTTTGGGCCTCCCCAATATTTTCTTGAAGTCGGCGCCTATGCTTATAGGAAAAAGTATTAAAAAGGAGGCCCCAATAATTTATCTGGGTATATTAAAAGTATCATTGGTCATTTATTAAGTTTAGCTAACGTAAAACTCAACAATAAGAGAGGCTATCACCCTATATTTGAAAAAATAAATTCTTCAAAATTTTGGAGAAGAAATCTAAGCTATAATAAAGATCTTTTAATATTAAATGCGTTTGTTATTATCCTAATTTTACTTTAATTTACTTTCAGAAATTTCCAATAGAGAGAAATGCATTTGTTTACCTGGGTGTGATGAAGACAACTTTGTTTCAGAAGTTTTCGGTGTTTTTCAGTAAGTATTATGGTTGTATCATTAAAATATTACGGGTGTCACTATATTGGTAATTGTAACACACTAGAGAAAAGGATCTAAACATTAACTAATAATCATATCGAAATTTATTTTTAATTTAAATGATACTTTTTAAAGTTGCAAAATTGCTCGCTTTGTTTACATAAACTTGAAGTGGAAAACATTTATTAAAAGTACGGAACTCGTCATTTGATTTGCATCTTTTTTAAATACGCGAAGATGTATGGACTTTATTTACGATGATATTCAGGAGCAATATCTCAGCTAAATGATTGCGTACTCACCCTCCGTATTCTATACACAGTGAAGATCATGTGTTCCGGATTCCACATTAAGTCAAATTTCATAACCTCATTGCTGAAAGATACGATAAAATTCAACGTATTTAAATGTACCTAACAAAGTAATTAACAACTTCAACACTTCTGGGTTTAGCAACCAAAAATTTATCTCAATCACAAAAGTGTTAGCCAGAAGTGTTTCGCAACGGAAATGTTTTCGTTTATGTTATTATGCGTTTCACTCACCATAATGAGGGACAATGGATTAATTTTGCCCAATAGTAGAGTATTTAGTGTCCTGACTTAAAGGACCTAATAACGAAACGATTAATGAAAACACTCAGTAAATTAATTTTCAAAAATTTATTTGTCATTTCCATGATTTGGGTGATGGTTGTGTGAATAAAATAATTTTAAGAAGATGTAATGTGTTCTGTTCAGTTTGTAGTAATGTGTACTAACGTTACAAACTGCTTTCACATGTACATTAGTTTCATTTTGTTACTGTACGGCCTTCTAAATGAGTATATAAACACTGTACTTCCTGTAACGCCAGAAGAGATTTGCAACACTGCCTAATGAAAACTAGCAGTATCATGTATATACATTTGCTCTATAGCAATCAACGTTAATTTTAAAAAACAACTGGTTAACTTCAACTACTTTCGGTGGATATAACACCTCCATCAGTGAACTCAATTCCTAACTGCCAACCCTTACATCGTAGCCTATTGGCTGTGATTCATCAAATAGTTCCTGGCATTTTCCCTCCCGGAAAGACACGCGGACAGACAGGGTAAAAGCATTTTTTTTAAACTAAACCCTTTAATAATTTTGAAATGAAACGAAATGAAATCTTTGAGTTTTACGTCCCACGGTTATGCCGGTTAGACTAAAGGAGACGGTGATGATGAGTAATGAATGAAATGGTGGAACGAAGAAAGTGGGAGGAAACGGGAGAACCCCGAGAAAACCCACGCACACGGTGTTTGTCCACCACAAAGTTCACTTGGCGGAGGCTGGGATCGAACCCGGGACCCCAAGCACCAGAGGTGAACGCTCTACCACTGAGCCACCGCGGCCCCTTTAATAATTTTGATATCACTCATCTACAATTCACAAATACTTTGCAGTTAGAGTAACCAATTGAGTTCGTGTCGCTGTTCGGGCGGCTTTTTATTTGTAACCGTCTGGAGTTCGAGTCGCTGTTCGGGCTTCCATTTATTTGTAACCGGCTGAAGTTCTGGTCTCTGTTTGGGCGGACATTTATTTGTAACCACTCAGTGTAATCTGTTCGCTGTCCGTGGCTCGTGGTACTACCAATAAGTATACTCCTCATACTTGAACTTACCTGGACAGGACGATGAAGGATCTCTCCAAGAAAAGTTACAAACTGTTTCCAAATCGCTCGTCGGTCTCAATAATGAGATGAGCATTAGGCGCCGAGAGGTTCGGGTGTCTCGTCTCGAAAACCTCACGGACGATCAGACGGTCATCCAGACCATAACGCACACAAACATCACTCATACAAACAACGAAAACACACTGGATTAAATAACACTATACTTATTTATTAGAACACTATTTAAAAGAAATAGCGAAGAGGAATGGACACAACACTGAACACTAGATATATGTAATAATTTTCGTTGCTGAAATCACACTTTGCCATTTTCGGGTAATATAGCCCTTTATATATATGATTATGATTCAGATATCACTACAAATGCTTCTCTCACACCATTAACACACTTGGGGGATTCGCACTGGGGAAAAGTTGTCTGGATCGTCCCACGATGAATCCAGTTGTTACGCTGAACAGTCCTGCAGCGTAAAGGTGAATCTTCAGCAAATAAACAAAAAGAAGTTCTCCGCAGTGGAATACTGATATTGGAGGGCGCGTATATAACTTTTTAGCGCACTAGGTTTGTGAACCTGGGACTTCACTAGTTGGGGCTAGCCGTAAGAAATCGTCCTTCACCGGCTAAATAGCTTGTGCCCCTTCACAATAAGTCGTATCTGAAGCTCGACACGACATGCGTGGTTACGGCTTCCAGACCTGGAGTCAAACTCTCTGAGCACCCAAGCTCAAGGTACGGGTTGCAATGATCAACTAAAAGTGTTGGCAGTTCATTTCCAAAATCACTCAGTGAACTCACCTGTATGCACATACAAACATAATATGGAAAACAATGTATGTTAATTTTAGTCAACTGCCTATAATACACTAGACACGGCGATAACACTGGCGTGAGAAAATACAGATAACGAACTGCAAAAACTGTGAGGTTGGTGCCACTTCGGTTGCTGAACATCTGGTCAGCCCGTATTTCTCTAATCTATTCTAATGTTTCCATAAGTGATTAAAGAAAGCACTTAATTCAGTTCCCAATAACTATATAATATATACTGTGCATATAATGAGTCAGGGAGAAACACTGAAATGGTTAGTCACTAACTGAAATGTTCTCAGCAAAAGCAATGTTTTAAATATATATATGAAAAAATTAAGAAAGACTTCTTTGTCCAACTGTGTGGGAAAGAAGCAATTCCCACCAAATAAAGAACTTATGTGCGTTGCAGAATAAAGTATAAATCGAAAATAATGATCACTGTCTTCACGAAATATACAGAGTGTCCACAAAAATCCTTCTATAACCTGGTAGCGTTATATTAGTGATACAGTATTCGTCTTCAATTAATTTCTACTAATGTAATATGTGATGCTCACAGGGAAATAACGATAAAGCAACATATATCCAGAAAAACATGAATGATTCTGCTGAAGATAAAACTCATTGTATTATGATTATTGTGACACATGTTTAATTAGTATAAGTTTTAAAAATGTACAGAGTTTGGAAGGATTTACTTTGTATATTAACTGAATATTTTAAAACATTATTTAGATTTTTTATCATTTGTGATACTCTTTACCTTGGTATTTTATATCGTTGTAGGTTTACTTCTAAATACGATTAGGGTTCCTTACAACTGTAAACTAAACACTCCATGAATAATTTTATACTGCCGGATATTTCATCCAATTCTCTGAAACAACTTTGATTACATGACATGATTAAAGAGCATGTAAACCCACACGTTCCAATTTGTGAACTGAAATTCCATACAGAAAAAATAGATTGTTTTGATTGATAGTATGATGTTTTTGTTCCAAAGCAAACAAATGATCACCATTCATTTAAATATATTTGTTAGATGTTTATAATAAATTATACATAAGTTGTAACTGTCAATCTACAATACAAGTGAGTAGCTACAAATATTCATTTGCCATTATCTAATCTGTTTTCCAATTCTTTTTAGATATAAGATTCCTTTGCTTATATTTCAAATGCCGGTGTTTCCAAAGACGAGATTTAAGTGAGATATGATTTTCGGGGAACTTGAAATGCTAGGTATGTGTTTCCAAAAATTATAAATAAATCTATTTTATTGTTAGAATTTTATTCTTTTTTCTCAACTAAAGTAACAGTTTAAACTTGTAATTT
Source organism: Thermobia domestica (assembly GCF_964235325.1). Lineage (NCBI taxonomy): Eukaryota > Metazoa > Arthropoda > Insecta > Zygentoma > Lepismatidae > Thermobia > Thermobia domestica. The sequence goes on from NC_137455.1 coordinate 308,011,029, forward strand.
ATTAACCATTCAAACATTTTTTTGTAAGTTAAAATAATACAGAATGTTGTATCGCATGAACTTGAAAATAAACGAGTAACATAACGGTTTATTTGTTTTTAATATGCAAGGAAGAAACAACTGGTGTAGTATTTGGAATCTAATTCGCTCTTGAAAAACTATCAGAGTAGATTTTGTTCTTTCCGAAACACTACTTACAATCTTGTTCATCGTAAGGAGGACATCTTGTTGCTATTGTCTCGACTTAGAGATGGCGCATAACGCCACTTGATGTTACGGTATATTGAAACAATTATATGACTGAAGTCTTCGTGGGCATATGCCTCATTTTATTGTGAATTTTCTTCATGAGCGACATTTACGAGTGTGTGGGATTTAGTCTTTCAGAGAACTCTGTCCCAGAAAATGGTGTTCCGCAAGGTAGTGTACTTGGTGACATGTTAGTCTAGGCTCTGTCCATAAGAGCTGTAGAAAAGTCGGGGATGACAGCAGATCTCTTCAAAACCTGTTAGAGGGTGATCAATTAATGAAAAAAAATCGAAGGTAACACTTCCGCAACCGGGGCCTTCATTGTGAAATTCAATATTCAAAATGGCGCCCGCGCGCAAGTACCAAATTATATTTGAACTGAAATATCTTCTCACAGAAACAAGTTAGAAACTTCGTTTTTGTACCAAATTAAAGATAATTGATAGTAGAAGTGAGAAAACTAGATATATTGTTTACATGTTGCCGCCATATTCTAAAGTAACGGTTATTTGGGCAAAAAATTAGTTTTTGTCGTTTCTCTTTTTTCATTTCATGACAAATAACTATAAAGTTATTAAAAATATGAAAACACAGCCCAAACTAATTAAACGAGCATAATCTGGGCTTTCTATCGTTACCAATATCTTTAATAGATCTTAAAAATGACGGAGCTATTTAAATTTAAGTGGCGCAAGGTATGGCGTTTTTTGGACTGTTTAATAAATTACCGGAAAAACACTCACTACGCGGGGGCTATTACTTTTTAACAAATTAAAAATGATCCATTCATTTTATCAATAAATTAAAGGTAATAGGTTGCTGTGTCGTAGGAAGTGAAATAATAATGCTATTGCATTTGCCAAATATTATTATTAACATGTTTGTTCACATAATATGTAGCTAATGTTGCAGACTCTAATGTGGACAGTGAAATAATAAAAATCCATAGTTGGCACCAATATCCTAGACAATGACTATAGAAAACTTGTTTGGCATCTCCCTATCCCGAGACACCTCTTCCTCTGCATCCGTATTAGACGTAAATGCCTGCATCATTTGCCACAATCATGACGAATTTTCAGGTAAAACAATTTCGTCTTTATAGCTGCAGCTGAAATTCGCAAGGATGGTGTTCTGAAAAGACTTAAGGATTTTCAGCGAGGTGTAGAATTTGTATATCATTGTAATGACGCATTCTATATGTTATATCCAAATAAGAATGTGTTGTTACGGAAGAAAAAGAAAAGAGAACGTAGTGAAACTGAGGAGCTGGATCAACGTTCAATAAAATCTCAATCTGAGACAATGGCAAGGAAAATGAGAGTAGATATTCCAGTTCGACAATCACCATCAATAAACAAGAAAGCAAGAAATGTTTGATGTGTAGTATGTGGGAAAGAGAAACACAACGGAATTAAACAAAAGTACAGAATACGTGAATCAAATCGTGCAACTACATTTTTATCCGCAACAATGTTCTTTAAAGATGACGGATTTACGAGAACTTGTGACTTGGAGGATGAATTACCTGTTTTCGGTGCAGATCTCTATTATCATAAGGCCTGTCTTGAGCACTATCTTCTGAAGTTCGATAAATATTCTCAGAAATCAGATAGCACAACTATCGAGTCGAAGAAAACTAATAAAAGTCGAGTCCTTAATGAAGTGGCGCCAATTATCGAGAAACTATTGTAGAGGGTGTGGATTGACATTGTCGGAAATTCGAGACTTCATTAATGGAAACAGTGAACTGGTTTTCAATAACAACGAAGTTAAACTTTGGAGAAAAAGTAAGATTTTCGAAGCCTTAGAAAATAAATAAACCTGATTCTAGGTTTCAACTCATTATTTAGTGCCGAAGAAGTAGCTGACAAACTGAGATCGATTAACATACTTACGAGTGCAGCGAAAGAAGTACGAACGGCTCTTCTTCACATAGATTTCGGTATTGAAGGAGAATTTGGGGACAGTCAGCAATTTCATAAGTCCTGGCCAACAACTAGAATTCTTCAACCTCTTTTGGATTTCCTAGCAGAAGTGCTACAAGTGGGCAAGCTGAACATTATATCTGGGACACAAGCGAAGATCTACATATCACTGACGAAGACAGTGAAAACGATCTTGAAGAATTTTCCGACCAACAAAATCTAAATTTTCAGAATCTATTGAAGTCAATCTTCCAGACTTTATTCTATAATATATATCGTAGTAGGAAAGCAACCCCCATGCATTTGATGGTGGCACATTCAATTCATGAGAAATGCAAAATCAGACAACTTATCTCAACTATGAATAAATTAGGAGTGTCTACGATTCGTCTATTAAACCGAAATATTTTTATTAACAGTCTAAACTTTGAAGTTAAGTGGTGACTAAAGTGTTTACTAAGTGTTGATAAAATATTCTTGTTGAAATATATGCACTAAACACGTTATAGAAACAAAACAAAATCATTTCAAATACAAATGCCTCTTTTACAAGGGACTACTTTTAAGCCAACCCTCTTCTAACACTTAAACCTTCTTACTATGAGAATTTGTTTTTATTAGATTTAGTTGTTTATTTGCGATATCAGCTCCAACAATATTTGTCCTTATTACAGAACGGGAAATACCGGTCATATGTTTCTTTTGAAAGAAGTAAAGTTGTAAGAAATAGAACTTCAAAAATTAATGTAACTGAAACAATAAATAAATTAACAAATATTGAAAAAGAAAGTAATTAAAATAATAATCCTAACAATGAATTAAATTTTGGAGATTACGCGAAAAGTCTCAAAGAACGTTCATTATGTCTATTGTATGAACCAAGTGCGTATACTAAGAAAAAAAGGGTTATCTCTCAAAACTTGGTTAATATCATTAATAGTTTTTTTAATAACCTGTGAGGTCTAAATATTCGGAACTTTTTACAATCAAGTGTCGGCCATTGTGTGAGACGATATATTATTGTAGAAAGTCCGGAATACTCAGTTATCACAATGCAGAAGAATATCGTCACGCACTAAATAGGAAAGTGAAAGAGCCATGCTCCCGATACATGGGCTGCCCAGTATTTCTTAATCTAGGCGATTAATACGCGTTGATGTATTTCTATTGTGTAAACTAATTGTAATTGAGCGGAGCTTACTTTCGTTGGCCTAGTTCTAATCCCACTGCTACTGAGAGCGCACCCGTGGGGGCAAACAGCTATTCATTTCAAAAACTGGTGACAGCTCCCCAGTGCAAACTACGTTCTTTGTTGCTGTACAGCTCACATATTTCCTTGCGTACTGACATTGCTCAACCTCACGTTAGTGTAGCTGATGGCATTTCATCAGAATATCTTACATAACGGCTTATTTACTAATGATGTTGCATATTTTTTAATAACGGTTTGGAAGGCTATACAGGTAAACAGAGGACTAAGTAAAATCTGAAACGCAAGATCGATTCAATGTTAACAGCTGTTAAATAAGTAGTGACTAGTGAGAAAGGTCGTTTGAGACTACCTTCCAGGTCTTTAACAAAGGTACAACGAACAGAATTCTCAAGTTGGGAATTGGTCTGTACAATACATTAAAATCAGGGTGCTTTTCTATCAATCCTTCGAATTGGAAGTCGATTGGCTGCGTAATTCTGTCTATTTGTTGAGAAAACAATAGAAAATCGAGTCCATGTGGAATCGATAGCATGGTGGAAGAGAAAATATACATAGTAACTAGAGAGACAGCCATACAAGTTCCTACGAAATAAGTCTCTTGAAAGAACGAACGAATCATAAGTGTGTATTTCAAATATGCGTTGTACACGATATACAGGGTGATTAGATATGCATTGCCAATTGTCTATATTGTTTCTGAGAAGTTGTTTAAGAGGGTAGGGTTACGAAGGTTCGTTTGCTTATGCATAAAGTCTATTACGCAGGTCAGTGCGGAAAGTCAAGAGTAACTATTCGAATTTTCAGATGATGAACACTTCAAGTAGTCTCGATAAGAAACATCAAACACAGATTGGGAATGTGTTGTGCGTGTCAAACGGTAATCAAATTGCAAACCGTCAAATCGTTCCGTAATAAGAGATGAGAAGCGTGTGTCTTTAAGATAGAATTCCTGATCTTCAAGACAAGTTAGTTTACTGGAAAACTGCACATCCATGTTGCTTCAGCAAAAAACTGTAAACTTTCTCACTTGACAAGCGAATAAAACGATTTAACCCTTCAGAGGTCGTATCCTTGTTTCGTTACAGAGAGGTCGCGCACGATCTTTTCAACGATGCAAAAAGTATAGTTAATGAAAATGTCTTATTGTAAATATTATTCATATTATTTTAATATTAGTTTTTAGCACATGTTTATTAAATGTGTTACTTGGCTTTCATATAAAAATACGTTATTTGCATTTTTAAAGTTACATGAAGAGCATCATCACCATTTTCTATCGTTTATAGTGTGAAATACAGAAAATAAAATCAATACTTAAAAAATATTGTATTAATTTCCGTTAGTATGCTAAATACTTGAATAATCAATATTATAATTAACGAAAACGTATTTTAAAATACACCCACATAAAATTAATTAGGTTTTATTTCTTTTTAATTTTGGCTCAGATTCGCTTTCAGATCCGGTATCTGAATATTAAAACCGGAACAGGTTATCATCCTTGCCATTTCTTTTCCATTTTTTTTATTTTTATATATATTTTTGTATTGGAAAATTGAAACGAGGAACGCAAGAAAGAAAACCACAGCAGAAACTATACACAAAAACAAGAAAAACAAAAAGAACAATAAAAATAACATATGGAAAATAAAACAAAAATATGTATTTCTATCCTAGTGCTATACTCATTTGACCTTGATTCCTACTTTTCTAACTAGTTCCTGTCCACCTAATTACAGTAAACACCTTACAATAAAGTTACTATAACTAAACTATCTGGTTTAACCTAATCTAATTTTGTCTTATCTCACATATCCTAGTTAACCTAATCCTAGTCCTTAGACCTAATCTAATCTGGTTTGAAACGTTATATTGTTCAACACACTACTTAGGTTACCTATTCTTACGCTTATTAGTATTTAGTAGTGACAATTACCTAGTTTATTGATTATTTTTATTACGGTTTTTAATTAATTTGTTATTTTATCTAAATTCCGTTATTTTATCGATTTTTCGGTCGTTAATTTTTATTATTGGATTTCTTTGAAACTTTTTCCCGAATATCATGTGTTTAGTTTTCTGTGGTTCTAATTGATTAGGTTCTTGAGAAGAAAGTCAATGGTATAATGTTAGTATTCTTTCACTTAACAACGAACAACTAAAAGGAAATGATAGGTCGCCGCAGTTCAGTAGTAGAGTAGCAACCATTAACGCATGGAATTTCTGCTTCGATGATAGCTTCGGCTAAATTGGCTTTGTGGTGGATAAACGCCGTGTTCCTGGAATCAGACTTCTTCCAATTTTGTCACACTATCATTATCGTTTATCTCATCATCACCATATCTCTTTCTTCAATGCAAAATCGTAGAATGTTTACCTAAGAAAAATAAATAAATAATAGAAAATGATAGTAAGTACAAAAAGTGATTAATAATACTATAACCAAAAGTGGAATGATACAATATTTTGATTACAACTTAACAGCTTGAGTTACGTATGGCAAGATAGCCCCCCCCCCCCCACTTTAGAAAATTGAAATAATGACTAGGTCATTCGTTTGTACTACGTTTGTGCCGTTTGTACCGAAAATATTTTCGTTTCTACCATTTTCCTTATAGGGGTACCTGAGAGGTCAACTGTGGGGCTATCTTGGCGCCAAGATATCCCCCCGGTATCACAGCACAAAAAATTGGAACACACCATTCGAAAGCAAATCGTTTGTACCGTTTGTACCGAAAAAAGTTTTGTTTGTACCCCGATAGTTTTCGAAAAACAGTGAATAACATTTGGGGGGGGCTATCTTGGCGCCAAGATAGCCCCCCGTATCACAGCACAAAAAACTGGAATACACCATTCGAAAGCAAATCGTTTGTACCGTTTGTACCGAAAAAAGGTTTGTTTGTACCCTGATAGTTTTCGAGAAAGAGGGGATGATATTTGGGGCGGTGGGCTATCTTGGCGCCAAGATAGCCCCTCGTATCACAGCACAAACAATTGGAATACACCATTCGAAAGCAAATCGTTTGTACCGTTTGTACCGAAAAAAGTTTTGTTTGTACCCTGATAGTTTTCGAGAAACAGGGGATGATATTTTGGGCGGGGGGCTATCTTGGCGCCAAGATAGCTCCCCCGTATCACAGCACAAAAATTTGAAATACACCATTCGAAAGCAAATCGTTTGTACCGTTTGTACCGAAAAAAGATTTGTTTGTACCCTGATAGTTTTCGAAAAACAGGGGATGAAATTTGGGGGGGCTATCTTGGCGCCAAGATAGCCCCCCGGTATCACAGCACAAAAAATTGGAATAAACAATTCGAAAGCAAATCGTTTGTACCGTTTGTACCGAAAAGAGTTTTGTTTGTACCCTGATAGTTTTCGAGAAACAGGGGATGACATTTGGGGGGGCTATCTTGGCGCCAAGATAGCCTCCCCGTATCACAGCTCAAAAAATTGGAATACACCATTCGAAAGCATATCGTTTGTACCGTTTGTACCGAAAAAAGTTTTGTTTGTACCCTGATAATTTTCAAGAAAGAGTGGATAGCGTTTGGGAGGCTATCTTGTACTCAAGATTGGCTCCCTAATATGTAATTTTTCTATGCCCATTAATAAGTATTATGTGCCTATTCATGTGAATTTATGTGAATTTAGATCTCTTGATGTACGTATTAAAATGAAAAGAAGGACTTGTTGGGAATAACGCAACGTTAAAACTGAATCGGCGAGTGGGAAAACAGTGTGAGTTCAAAATAAGCCATTTTCAGTTAAAGGCGAAAATAACACTAAAGATGTAGAACTACAAGTTGTAATGAAGAGCAGTACAATTTGGAAGACCTCGCACGTTATAACAGAATGCTATAATGTCGACTGTACATTTGTGGCATTAACAAACGAAAGTTCTTTCTTCAAACATCTCAAAATGCGTTTTGTGCACTAGTAGTGTTTTTCCGCTCAACGACTCAATTAAATTTAATCTATTTGTGCCCTTTTCCGTAAATAAATACCGTAAAAAGCATAACGAAGTGTGTAAAATTCAAAAAGAAACTGGATTTACAGAAATAATCTTAAACAAAGAAAACTAAAAGATGAAATGTTTGCTCACCTAAACTGCGTCCTTCCACGTTTCAGCTTTACACCAACTGAAAAAATTAGCTGTTTATATCTGTCACATTAACGGCTCGAGAAGTTTGCCGCTTTCATAGACAATAGACGAAAGCAAATAGGCCATTGCTGAATAATACGTATTTACTTAAGGAAAAGGGCAGAAATAGAGAAAATTTAATTGAATCGGTGAGTGGAAAACTACTATAGTCCACAAAACGCATTTTGAGATATTTGAAAAAATCACTTTCGTTAGTTAATGCCACAAATGTACAGTCGACGTTATAGCATTCTGTTATAACGTGTAAGGTCTTGCAAATTGCACTGCTCTTGATTACAACTTGTAGTACTACATCTTTAGTGTTATTTTTGCCTTTATTTCAAAATGGTTTATTTTGGACTCACACTGTTTTCCCACTCGCCGATTCAATTCTAACGTTGAGTTATTACTGAAAAATTCATTTTTTTTATTGTGATATGCAGAACCAGAATTCTAAATACACATCAATTCACATGGATAAACATATGATACTTATTAATAGACTTAGAAAAAGTACACATTAGGGGGCCTATCTTGCGTACAAGATAGCCCCCAAATTTCATCCCCTGTTTCTCGAGAACCATCAAGGTACAAACAAAACTTTTTTCGGTACAAACGGTACAAACGATTTGCTTTCAAATTGTGTATTCCAATTTTTTGTGCTGTGATACGGCCCCTCCAAATGTCATTCCCTGTTTCTCGAAAACTATCAGGGTACAAACAAAACTTTTTTCGGTACAAACGGTACAAACGATTTGGTTTCGAATGGTGTATTCCAATTTTTGTGCTGTGATACGGGGGGGCTATCTTGGCGCCAAAATAGCCCCCCCCAAATGTCATTCCCTGTTTTTCGAAAACTATCAGGGTACAAACAAAACTTTTTCGGTACAAACGGTACAAACGATTTGCTTTCGAATGGTGTGTTCCAATTTTTTGTGCTGTGATACGGGGGGGCTATTTTGGCGCCAAGATAGCCCCCCAAATGTCATCCCCTCTTTCTCGAAAACTATCGGGGTACAAACAAACCTTTTTTCGGTACAAACGGTACAAACGATTTGCTTTCGAGTGGCGTATTCCATTTTTTTGTGCTGTGATACGGGGGGGCTATCTTGGTGCCAAGATAGCCCCCCCAAATGTCATCCCCTGTTTTTCGAAAACTATCGGGGTACAAACAAAACTTTTTTCGGTACAAACGGTACAAAAGATTTGCTTTCGAATGGTGTATTCCAATATTTTGTGCTGTGATACGGGGGGCTATCTTGGCGCCAAGATAGCCCCCCCAGTCGACCTCTCAAGTAACCCTATAAGGAAAATGGTACAAACGAAAATATTTTCGGTACAAACGGTACAAACGTAGTACAAACGAATGACCTAGTCATTGTTTCAATTTTCTAAAGTGGGGGGCTATCTTGCCATACGTGCTTGAGTTTGCTTTTATTTTACTCATGGTCAGTTTCAACTTCATACTTGGAATAAACAGACTTGATACATATTAACAGCGATGATTTCAGGCGATGGCTCGGTGAAAAAATTGCCTCGATGCTACGAAATTCACCAGGCACAATTCTTCGACAGGGCTCAACGTATCTTTTTAGTGCTATTTTCACTCCCATTTTACTCCAAGTCTCTGCAGGAGTAAATCTTCTGAAACCATCACTCCAAGGGAGGTTGTGTGCTTTGTACAGATATAGTAGTTATGCCTACGACACCCTGTCTTTGATTTAATGTTTTTCTTCCAGTCATAATGGTCCTGTTCTCCCAACAGAATTTCTGTTATTCTTGGGTGGTAGAGCAAAATTAATTTCTAAGAGTTCGTGTTATTTCGTGTGGCTTCTGTTTTATGTTCAGACTAAGTACTTTGTTCAGAAAATGAAATGAAATATTTCAGTTTGATGCTGTTGCCGTTTCGGCTAAAGAAGACGATAATTAAAGCAAATGAATGATGGCGGAATAGTTGGTGGAATGAAAATTAGGAAGAAAGGGTATGCCCCAAGAAAACCCACTGACACGATGTTGTTCACCATACATTTACTTGACTGGGGAATGAACCAACAACCTCACTTACCAGACGTAAGTGCTTGACTACTGAGCAACCGTAACTCCCCGTACTATGTTCAGAGATATTCTCTCAAATTTCATTGGATATTTACCGAGTATTTTAGAACTGTTTATATATCTATTGTTGGGAAATATAAGGAAATGTACAAGGAGGTGAAATCTATGGAATTTCGGAGGAAACAAGGGGGTATTATGATGGCAGTAGAAAAGAAGAATTGAAAGGTAGTCAGCGAGAGAAATGAGGTCATAGGAAGGTGGAAAGAATACGTTGAAGACTTATATGAGAGTAGGGATAGACCGTGTAGCCTAAATGTTGAAGTAGAAAATGAAGTAGGCGAGGATGATAAAGGATTTAGTATTCTTCGGGATGAGTTTGAAAAGGCTATATCCGAGATTAGGAATGGAAAGGCAACCGGAATAGATAACATACCAATCGAATTCATTAAAAATATAGGAGACAAGGGAAAGAAAGAATTGTTGCGACTATGCAATGAAATATATGAAACAGGAGAATGGCCAAAAGACTTTCTGAAAACGATCATGATACCGATGGCTAAGAAATCGAACCCAAGGAGATGTGAGGATTATAGAACTATTAGTCTCATATCTCATGCAGCTAAAATTCTGATCCGAATACTGAATAGAAGGTTATATGAAAGAACAAATAAAGATGTTGAGGAGGAGCAGTTCGGGTTCAGAAGAGACAAGGGCACGAGAGATGCAATTGCATTATTAAGGGCGATCGGTGAGAGATTTATAGAAAAAAGGAAAAGAGGTGTATGTTGTATTTATTGATCTAGAAAAGGCTTTTGACCGCGTGAATTGGGAATTTTTTGTTGGGAGTTCTAACAAAGATAGGGTTGGAATGGAAAGATAGAAGACTCATAAGAAACTTATACATGAACCAACAAGTAAGTGTTAGGATAGGGGAAGAACTGACGGAAGAGAGTGCAATTGGAAGGGGAGTTCGACAAGGATGCTGCCTCTCGCCAACAATATTTAATGTCTATCTAAAAGAGATAGTGAAAAAGAGCCTACATGGTGATAATGGCATTTCGGTAGGAGGTAGAATGATTAGATGCATAAGATTTGCAGACGATATGGCACTTGTTGCAGAATCTGAAAAGAAAATCAATAAAATGTTAGAAAAAATGAGAAAAGGTTTTGAGGAATATGGGATGAAAATAAATGTTAGAAAGACAAAAGCCATGGTGATTGGAACGAAGGGGTCTGTGTCAAATATAAAAGTAGGAGGGGAGAAAATAGAACAAGTGAACAGTTTTCGATACCTGGGTAGTATTCTTAGTAATGACATGAAATGCGAACTTGAAATAAAAGCAAGGATAGGAATGGCGAAAGAAGCCTTTAGGAGGAAGAAAAGTCTGTTTTGTGGGACCTTGAATAAAGAGTTGAGAAAAAGACTCATAAAATGCTTCGTGTGGAGTGTTGTACTGTATGGTGCGGAAACGTGGACATTACGTAAAGGTGACGAAAATCGACTGGAAGCCTTCGAAATGTGGGTGTGGAGAAGAATGGAAAGAATTAGTTGGGTAGAGCGGAAAACGAATGGAAGAGTGTTAGAAATGGTGGGTGAGAAAAGAACACTTTTAGATATTATTAGGAAGAGGAAGAGAAACTGGTTGGGACATTGCCTAAGAAGAGATTGTATCTTGAGGGACGTCCTAGAGAGTATGGTGGCCGGAAAGAGAGGGAGGGGGCGAAGGAGACTACAATTAATGGATGATATTAAAACAGAAAGATCATACGCGAAGACGAAAAGGTTAGCGGAGGACCGTGGAGCATAGAAGCTTCTCAGCTGCGGCAAGTGACCTGCCAGTAAAGGCAGAATACCTATGATGGTATATATCTATTCACTATTCTGTGATAGCACACTGCAACTATTCAGTCCAGCAATGTTCAGTAGACTTTAAAAAATAGTTATTGGCCTTACATTGGATTTTCTGTTTACTGAACATCATCATTTGAACTCATTCACAATGTCTAATCACTTGCACAAATATGTAAAGTAAACACAAAAAGTTTTCTCTATTCTTCTGATTTAGGTCAATATGATTGATAGATACCAGCAATACTATTTTATAAATCCTTTGACTAATGTATATGTCACCCAGCATGCACTTCGTAATAAATAGGCTCCATTCCTCAATTAGTGTATTTGCTGCTCCTGCTATCTGTTTCACTACATACAAAGACATAGTAAATCAGATTTGCTCATCCTACGGGTTAGAGTAGGACAATTTCCATTCCGTTATGAACCTTCATCTTTTCTTATGTATGCAAGCATCAATAAACATGTACGTTCTGTTGCGATATTTGTGTCGTTAAAGACTAATTCAGTCGGAATATTTTCTTCTACAGTATCTTCTTCATAAGTAGAATCCAACAAGGAGTTGAATTGTATTTCAAACAGATAAACTTCATTGGAAAAACAATTTCTTCTCAATAGGCTCTACTGTTTAATAATTCCCATTGTGCGTTTGTTTCAGTGGAGGCAAAACCAACCCCGGTTTCCATGTCAAATTTTGCAGATGACCACAGTTGGTGATATCCACGGTACGCCACTGGTGTCGCTACTACTTTTATTGCATTCTACACATATGATTTGGTAGTTCAATTGTTTGTTTGACGGCTCTATGTGCATTATTAGCTGAGATAAAGGCCTGCTACTGGTAGTCAGATACAAATCTGCAACAAAACAGTGGTTAAATGGGAAAGGATATGACAAAATTTGTCCTCTAAAAGTTGCATGGCATTTAATGTCCTTTCGAACGATTCTAACAGTTCCATTTCAAATTTTGAAGTTGCCCCCCGTTGGAGGTATTCATCAGATATCATGAAGTCATACCTGACCGAATTGTACGGATGAGGATTCAACTTTGGTACTTGACTGCTAGCTCCACCGTGTTGTAACTTACGACAATCTTCTAGTTGCGATGAATTACTTTTTGTGGCTACCAAAAATTCAATCTGAGAATTTTATTTCTGTACTCTGAATATACAGGCAACACAATATAATTTTACACAGAGTTTGATAAGAGTAACTAACATAATGGTTTTTACTTTTCGGAGAAAACTAACTTATTTTTCAAGTATTTTGTTGGTTATTTTGTCATTACTGTGATTTACAATTTAAGGATTACATTGGAACTTTCGTTTTCACTATTACTTTCAAAATTATATTCCTTGCATTTTAATGCTGTATTTATTTATATTATATCACTCATTGTGTATTATAATGCTCAATTACTCACTTGAACACTTTGGGAAATAGACATTTAATTACTATTTTTAATTTTTCTCTCAGTTTCAACCATTAATTCGTTCATATTTGATAAAGATGATAATACCGTGTTATTTGTTTTTAGTATCGTTTGGTGGAATAGGCTGTCTATTTTTCGGAGGGAGCCTGATATCTGTTGCTGAAATTATTTACCTGTTCATTGTGAATAGTTTCAAAATGTTTCCCCCATGCTTAAGATCGAAAGGGAATAGCTTAAGGAGAAATTCAAAACACAGTAGAAGAATTGCTCCTCTGTATATCTACCCCCCTGAACTGAGGAGGAATCGTATGCGTTATACAACTAGAGACATGCAGTGTGCGGAGAAACTAAGGTAAATTCCAGTTTCCTAAATATGAATCCAGTTATGGTAGAACATAATTTAAATTGTTTAGTCATTGTGTACATATAATTCTGTTTATTAAGATGAAATAAGAAATATGATAATTTAACCAAAACATGGACTTCAAACGAGATATACTGTTTGTTTTTTTTTTGTTTGTTTGTTTTTGTTTTGTTTTGTTTTTTTTTTTTTTTGCATTTTCCTAGAGTAAAAATAGCATATATTACTATTAATTATATATTTAATGAAGTTAGTTAGTCATATATTCAATCAATAGTTTTACTATTAGTCATATACAGAATTTTGATCAAGTGAATCCTCACGCTTAGCGCATTTGCATATCCAGTCTTGTAACTACGAAAATATTTACTACCATACTAATTCCAAACGTTTCACGGGTATAACCTATTTTGCGTAGTGACTTTCGCAAAAAATTGTAAAAGTTGTATTTTTCTGTCTTCTTCAGAAAAGATAACTTCAAATTACTCGCCGTAAACTAAATAGTATCTTACTTTAGATAAAACTTGGTTGGAAACGAAAGCCAGTTCATATAGACCTTTAAAATGTGTTTAAAGTGGTTGTTAGCCTAAGAAATAGTCAATTTGGTCACGTTTGTCAATGCTAAGTTTGTGTTCAAATCCTAAAAAAGTAATGTTTTATAATCTATATTGTTGCGGATTAATACTGTCTCACTTAATTCCATTTTATATAAGAACCTTAAAAGCCAAATAATTTAATTGATCAATGAACCTAACACAGTGACAAATAGTAATATCGTGAATGCGTAACTTAGGATTTGCTACCACTTTTATCTTTGCTATACGCTTAATTTCGAAAATGAGAATGTCATCACAGGATAATAAACAAGTGTTGATTCGCTTATAAATTATCATTTAGCCTAGGTAATACAACGTGGAGTAGAAATTGTCCATAGTTTACCAATATATATATAATGCATTTAATTTATTTATTTATTAAATATAAATATTATATTTATTATATTTTATATTATGTTATATATTACATTTATTATATATTTACTTATTTATTTATTATAATTTAATTTTTAATTAATAATTTATTTTAATAAACTATGGACAACTTCTACTCCATGTTGCATTTGCATAGGCTAAATAACTTATATGCAAATCAACACTTGTTTATAAATATAAAATTATGTATTGGAAAAGTTCAACCCTAATGGGACTCTGTTTTCTACATTGTTTCTTAATACATCTCCACTTCAGATTCTATTTAATCTAATTCGATAGCAGCACAAAGATATCTAAAGAAAACTTACAAAATACTAATGTTATTTGATGGTCTTCGGGTCATTGCCTAAAGAAGTCTGTCAATCAATAGTGAAATGTCTCACCCAACACAGCGAAGGTCACTGGCCAGCAACTGGACCAACTAACTCCGACTAACACTTCGTGTGAGTGTCAGATTTAAATAATAAGCCTGGCATAATAAGCCCATTACAATATTTAGTGTTTTTGTGATATTTTTACTTTGAATAATTACATTTTTATTGACACTTGCTTTCTTTCATATTTGTTCTTCACTACTATATAAATTACTACATTATTCAAAATCCCTCGCTGAGATTTATTGGACATGCTCAGTGGATACAGGAAATTTCATTTCACTGACGTTTTGACGCAACTCACAACGGAAAATTCTAACAAGTTGTAGATGTTCCTTGCTCATAAGCAGTGATTCACATCCTAAGTTGTGCGCGCCATAAGGGATTAAAGAGAAAACAAGGTGATGCACAATACAAACAGGAATACTACATGCGTAATTATTACAAATACAGTACAAGTATTGTAAGAGAACCTTCAATTAAACACGTTGCATTAATTGCTGTATAGAAACAAAGTAACTAATGAAAGGAACACTCATTTAATTATGAACAAACTGGTAAAAAGAGACACTACTAGGACCGGATTCAGAAGTTTTGCTGAATATAAATATAAGTTGGTGCAATTATTATTATTATTAAAGATTTAATACTTTAATGCTACAACTGAAATTGCTGAAAAATCAGACGAATTAGCAACAGGGATCTTGAAGTATGCATGGTTTACGCCAGGTTAACAAAGTTCTGACACACTGCTCTAGAATTTATTGCAGAGAATTGCTTGTTGCTCTGTAGAGAGAAGTGGCAGGGCAAGCAACACTGTGACAAACTGTCTCTCCCATTTCTTTCCATTTTCGTCATTTCACTATTCCATCTATTCTCATCATCTTTGTCTCCTAGACGTGAATTAATGCCGCTCAGCATCATGTTCCAGTAGAAGCAAGAAATATGATTTTGCGCTACATATGTATTCTGCTGGACAAAGCCAGGTGTCATTATATAATGTGTCAACTAGAATATTGCAAGATAAAGTCTGTTTATATGATAATTTGCATCGCAGCTTATATAATGTTTTACATAAGCTCAAATAGTAATATTTTATATGAATACAACCTCCTTATGAATTCATGTGTGCATTACAACTTACCATACCAGTGACTGGATTTAACCGAAGGAATGCATATAGAGAATTAGGAAGCGATGCTTTTGCTAACAACTGTAATTAATGGAAACATCAAAAACCACTCTTACGACAATCACCCTTCTTACACGGTAGGGTCCTACAAGTTGTCGCTAAAATCTGACTGCCGTATAGCACATCTGATAGAGCATCATGAGAAATGAACATGAGCAAAAATTAAGGTGCTATGCACCAGAAGGATAGGAGATAGGGGCTTCAAAGTTTGAATATCCAAAAAATTATATCATGGAATTATATACGTTTAAAGTAAATATCTTGAAAACCCTTAAAGCAATCAAAACAAAAGTTGATGTTTAACAATATAATGAGAACAAAATGCCCTATCGAAAACCACAAACAGTGTTGCCATAAGTGAAACAGTATTCCCAACTCAGCATTAAAATATTTTGTTTGAAATAGCACCATATACAAGTGTGCACAGATTTAAAATGCACTATTATCACTAAACATAACAGTGAAGTGTAGTGGTACAGTGTTGCACACTATTGGAGCTACATGTGCTGAAACTGTACAATAGAGAAGTTTAATATGTGGCAACAATGGTAATAAAGAAATGCACTAGAAACAAGTGAGGATTTTGCACTATACTTCTGTAGCCCCGATGAATAAGGAGACAACTCGCGAAAACAAAATGATTCCTGTGAGGAAAGAATCACGTTTTCCAATTTTGTAAACTGGTTCTCGAATATCTTATCAATATTTGGAAGAGTACTTTCTTGGTTTCTATCTTTCGTGTAAAGTGACATATTATTTTTCTTCCTCTCCTACATACTATATGATTATATTAGTACACTATTATATTACCATATTCACATTGGAAATATAATTATTTTATTACTGCCTCATTTCGTTTTTAGTCGGCCAGAATAGCCGTGTGATCTAGAAGGCTAGACAACCGACACATTAGGTATCGCGGATTCCAATCCCGACTCGGACATGTTTTTGTACTTTTCACCATTTCATTTCATTGTAATCTTTCTCTTTCATAGTGATTCGGATCACACTTTACACTTCTATATAGATTCGGAGCTGACACAGGACGCAAAAATGTCATCATTCAATTTCGTTTTTCAAATGCATCAATGTTTTGTGACACTGCTGACATTTTGCTATGTTATACTATCTGTGTTATGCATGCATTTTAACTAAATTCATAGTATGAGACTCAGCTTCCTTTATTACCATCTCTTGCCACATATCAGACTTCTACATTGTACATTTTCAGCACACGTAGCTCCAATTGTATACAACCCTGTATAACACTACTCCACTCCAATTGTATACCATTACACTTCACTGTTATGTTTAGTGATAATAGTAGTGCATTTTAAATTTGTGCACACTTGTACATGGTGCTCTTAGAAACAAAATATTTTATGTCGAGTTGGCAACACTGCTTCACCTATGGCAGCTTTGCTTGTAGTTTTAGATAGGATATTTTGTTCTCATTATATTGTACAAGTTTTGTTTTGATTGTTTTAACGGTTTTCAAGATATTTACTTTAAAGGTACATAATTCCATTATATAATTTTTTTGCTATTCTAATTTCGAATCCCCGTAGCTCTTATCTTTCTGGTTCATAGCACCTTAAATTTTGCTTATTTTCATTTCTCATGATGCTCTATCAGATATGCTATTTGGCACTCAGTTTTTAGCCACAACTTGTGGAACTCTACCGTGTTAGTAACTACTGAAAAAATGATTGTATCACTTACCTTTTGGAAACACACTACAACTACTACTATTCTTCTGGATTAATTTTATTTCCTAAAATTACTACTATTGTTATTATTATCACTAATAAATCCTACTGATACCACTACTTCTATAACGCCTAATTTTCTTGATGGATCGTCACTTACCTAAACGTTGATGTTCTTTCTTGTTCCTCTTCTGGAATCAAATGGGGTCTCATTTGCTAAATCCCTTTAAAAGAAAGAACTTTCGTTAGTAATTGGTATAAACAATTTTGTTCAAGTATATAATATTTATATCATAATTTCCGGTACATTACAAAAATTTGTGTTTCTTTTCTTATTTAAACAGCATATACTTTAGACGCAAGAGGATTGTTATTTTAACTTAATGTGAATTATGTACACCCAGCCACAAAAGTATCTCTCCCCCAAGTGCTCTAATTCCATTACTCGGGGTCCAGGTAATTTGCAGCTGTGAGAACGCCTAGACAAATGCAACCCAACTTACACGTAACTTTTCTCGGCACTGACAGCATTTGGTAGCCCTGATCGAGGTGTTTATCTAGGTAAAATTGTAAAGTAGATGACTAACGAAACAGTTCTCCTTTCAAAGATGAATCTCTATGGTTGGGATCGTGTTTTCCAAAGAACACCATATATTTATCTTAATATTGCTGTGTATGCAATGTATTATTTCTTTATATACTGCATGTTTAGAGAAATAAAAATACTGACCCCGCATGAAACAGAAAATCTTTGAAAGTAGCTGAAAATATCAAATGTAGAACAATTGCTGGAAATAAGTTAGTAAATAATTGCCTTCATTGAGAGATCTTCTCCAATTCTCCTCATTCCAACATCCTTTTCTTTCTGGAAGAGAGATTTTTCTTGTCACATTGAGTATGTATTGAAATTGAAAAATTTGAAAAAGTTTCAACCTGGCCGGGATTCGAACTCGGGCCCGCCGAACAGAAGTTCAATGCGCTAACCATTTACCTACTGTGTCACTTAACCTCTTATCTAAACTTTTAGCTAGTTAAAATCGTTGCATGTAATAATATACAAACTACTAATGCTCGTATAAGTAGACGTTCCTTAAGAGTGTCACAATGACACTCGATATTTCCTTCTTTAACTCAAATGCAAGTTATATAGAACTACGTCAAGGAGGAAAATATCACGAAACATTCTTCAAGTTGAGGCTACCTCATCGTTTTCAACTGCTGCCGATTTACATTACTACTATTCCTCCTCATCGTAACTTCTAATTTCCAAAGAAGAAGAGCCGGTAGCATTTACGCCCATCCCAAGAGTTTCAGTATTCGCGTGTACCCTAGCCAGCTGTTTAAAATTTGTCATGTAAAATGTACAGAAATATTTGAGCAAGAGAACAGAACCTAACCAACACCATGCGGGGTTTCTAACCCCTTCCTACTACTACTACTACTGATATTATTATTATTATTATTATTATTATTATTATTATTATTATTATTATTATTATTATTATTATTATTATTATTATTATTATTATGGATCAGTATACTAAAACTGCAAGATTATTTTAATGAAAAAAGTGTTATGAAAATTTAAAAAATCCTTGGGAAAGGTTTGAATCCACGTCGAAAACTATTTCATTACTAGAACGTTGCACTACAACACTCGGCCATGGGGGCCGACAGAAGTTGGCCTTAATTTCCGCTATATACAAGTCATGACTCTTGATTTCCTATCTGTATCGGCCAATAAGATCAGAGGATATCTGAAATTCTTGGAATCTCCCCGTTCCACACACGACAAATTAATTAAGGGGACAATATTGACAAATCTGACATTAATATACAAATATATATATATATATTCTAGTGCCCCTAATATTGGACATTTTTTTACTGAAATGGGCCCACGACTCATTATTGTTTTATTTACCTTTAGCGTGCTGTTCTGTTTATATAATGTAGTGAACCTGTTTGATGCTTCACTTATAAAAAATTTCATTTTCGTATCGTATACTGAATAAGACAATTCTCTCTTAAAATGGGAACCGCTCGAACGGCAGTGAGCTTCCATGGAGGGGCAGTGGCCCCCTGCCCTTAAAAGTTACGGTCCTGCGTCGTGGCAATCAATTTTCATAATTTGAAGATATTGTTTACGTAATTGATTTTGTAATTCTGTTATTCCTTTATTATTATTATTATTATTATTATTATTATTGTTATTATTATTATTATTATTATTATTATTATTATTATTATTATTATTATTATTATTATTATTATTATTATTACGTTTTAACTCGTTTTGAAATCATGGCCTGATTCCACTAGAAAGCGAAAGCCATGAGAAATGTAAGCTAAGTAGTAATTATAACAAAATACTTTGGATAGAGTAATAATTACCTGTACCTTGGGCAGAAAGTGCTCATACATGTGCACTATACTTAATAGAATGTTAATTTAATAATAACAAAAGAAGAATGTTTTTAAGATATGTAAAATTATTATTATGGGATAGTTGTTGCTATGTAAAATGTTTATGGATACCTAGTCAGCAAGTTTGTGTGCTTGACAGTTTGAAGGAAAATATATTATAAAGTATATCAGCTAATAAACCATTTTAGCAACGTTCATCGACGTTATCATTCTAATAGAAAAGGTGAGAATAATGCTATATAATTATTAAAGATAATTTTTACATGCACACTAATACTACCACTCAATATTTGTATATCTTACTTAGACGGACCAGGTTGACGACTACCTTTTGGTAAGTTCGTCATAAAAATTTTGGTTTACCTCACCCGGGACTTTTCATAAATTCTATACCCCGAAGCAAAGTAAGGGTGAATTTACTTTTACAATTAAGTTAATGAATACAAATTTGACCATATTGAGAAGTGGTAGAATAATCATAAGGAAAATGGACACTGTAATAATGGAGAATGAATCCACTAATAGTGACAACGGTGAACCTAGTGTAACATCAAGAATGACATCGGAAGACCGAATCTTGCTAGTCTTACAGCGGCAATTGAGTCAGATGTCTACCGAATTAAAGCAGACGATAGAACATAACTCTGAAGAATCCAACAAGCAATACGAAGAATTAAAGCAGACGATGAAGCATAACTCTGAAGAATTAAGTAGACGAATAGAACAGAAGTCTGATGAATCTAACAAGCAATACGAAGAATTAAAGCAGACGATGAAGCATAACTCTGAAGAATTAAGTAGACGAATAGAACAGAAGTCTGATGAATCTAACAAGCAATACGAAGAATTGAAGCAGACGATAGAACAGAAGATGGAACAGAAGTCGGATGAAACGAAACAATTAATTATCCAGACGATGAGCGATATTACCTCGCAATTCGAGGAAAAGTTAAAAGGAATATCGGAGGAATGTCAGGGTAATCACAACCACCTGAGCCAAGAAATCAGTGATATAAAAAAGGATTTAGAAGTAACCGAATCTTCTGTTCAACAACAAAAGATCCAGGTCATCAATAATGCTAACAACATACGAGCAAATACGCAGTCGATAGCTACGTTACAGGAAGAAATTAGAATGCTACAGGTTAAGGACAACACATACCGTAATAACATGTGTAGTGATCGCTTGGAGTTTCCCCACTCACCAGAGATGAACTCGCCTTCGCCGGTGTCTGATGATGATATTATATTGGAAGAAATACATCCGAAGAGTACAGATGGGCGAAACATAGATGGTGTAACGACACATCACGTCATGGATAGGAACTATCACCCAATAAGTACACGGAATGATAAAAGGAAGGTAAAATTAAGTGTTAAGATGAGTGAAATTCGAGCCATGAGCAAATTCAGTGGTAAGTGTAACGAGAATGGTACTTCTTTCTTAGAGAAATTCCAGGACGAATACAATATTATGTGTATAGATAGATCACAATATATGAAATTAATCCCTCATGTATTACTCCCACCTTGTTCATTATGGTTTAAAGCAGTACGTGATCACATCAGTACATATGATGAATTCAAAGCGGCACTGATCGCAAATTATGAAAATGACTTTTTGCTTGCGAATAGAGATGCCACCATTAGAAATCAACACTTCAATCCTCGATTGCATAAATCTATTGTAGAGTTTGTTGTAAATACATACAACGAATTAAAGGTCGTTAATCCATTGCAATCGGAATCGAGAATAATAGCATCGATTCGAAATTTGCTTCCATTTAAATTGCAACAGATCTTATTTTCCACACAGTGTATGAGTTTCAACCATTTATTAATGCTTGTCCAATGCTATGAAACTCAATACCATGCTATGAATCAACAAGCAGGAGTAGGTAAAAGTAAAAATAATTCAGATCATTTTGTACCTGTTCGGAATTTAAATATCCGAAGTGTGAATAATACGGAACATAA
The DNA here is from genome assembly GCF_964235325.1 of Thermobia domestica. Lineage (NCBI taxonomy): Eukaryota > Metazoa > Arthropoda > Insecta > Zygentoma > Lepismatidae > Thermobia > Thermobia domestica. The sequence continues at coordinate 308,032,932 of NC_137455.1, forward strand.
CCTAAGCCGAGTATACTCTAGCAATCAAAATGAGCAAAATAGGCAAAGTTATGTAGGGAATCCGCCTAACCTAATTAATCGTAGCAATCCATATGTTAGACCATATAATCAAAATAGGTTTAAAAATAGACGAAATGTATGGCGAAATTCCAGGAATACAGCGAACTACGTGGATAGACGTAATGGGAGGACAAGAGATGGCACTTTGCATCAAGATCCAGGTATCGAAGTAATTCCTGTACAGAACAGTAATACGGGACATAATCATGATTGTGCTGTGCAATGTACTTTATTAGAATCGTATGCAAGTACGAACATAACCTGATTACCGTTAATGAAATTAGGTTAAATTCATATCAGCTATAGATTTTCATGAACATTTATTTTATTTTTATTCAATTTAATTTTCTTTAATTCTCATTAATCAATGATAATTCCCAAATGATTTTAATATATGTAGGAATTATAATTTGATTCATAAATGATTAAAAGCAAAGGTTATTTATATTAGATTGATTTGTGTTGAAAAATTAATTGTCAAAGATTATGTTAAGAATAAGGTCCATTTTTATTAAGCTCATTATTCGACGACTGTTTTTATGAGCTATCCTATATGTTATTCGAACAAGATTCTTCTTTATTATGACCTCTTAGTGCCACGACGTATACATTAGAATGCAACATCTAACTTATTTGTTATTTAATGCGCCCTGAAAGATTAAACATTATTTATAACATCACTGTTTCAATAATGATTGAAATTATTAATCATGGTAATTTGTGTTTCACCCTCGTTAATTATGTTAATAAGCGTCGACGTTTTTAATAATAAAGGATAAATATTAATGTAATAAAAGATAAATGATAATGGAATAAAAGATTTATTGTGAATGTATTTATACTAATCAAAATAAATAATGTTATATATATACGAGGGTTGATCAAAATGTGAAAGGCATAAGTAGTGTAAGAGCACTATTGTAAACGGACCAGTGGTTCTTGAAGATAAAAGCCAAGCTCGCTTATGACTTTTATATTCAGTCCCATCGTCGGGCGACATTTTTATATAACAAAATACTTTGGATAGAGTAATAATTACCTGTACCTTGGGCAGAAAGTGCTCATACATGTGCACTATACTTAATAGAATGTTAATTTAATAATAACAAAAGAAGAATGTTTTTAAGATATGTAAAATTATTATTATGGGATAGTTGTTGCTATGTAAAATGTTTATGGATACCTAGTCAGCAAGTTTGTGTGCTTGACAGTTTGAAGGAAAATATATTATAAAGTATATCAGCTAATAAACCATTTTAGCAACGTTCATCGACGTTATCATTCTAATAGAAAAGGTGAGAATAATGCTATATAATTATTAAAGATAATTTTTACATGCACACTAATACTACCACTCAATATTTGTATATCTTACTTAGACGGACCAGGTTGACGACTACCTTTTGGTAAGTTCGTCATATAATATGGAATACTTTTAATGTTGCTCACTAGAGGAAACATGCTCGCATGTCTTCTCGTCTCGATATCGAGACCACAAGAGACTTTTTTAATAAGAAGCTCAGTTGGGAAGTAATAACTGAGCCGATGGCTCGAGCCGGCTCGCTTGGGGCGAACCATCGGCTCGAGCTGGCTTGGTTGGATAAACCATCTTCTCGGTTCGGCTCATCTGGGCCGAAGGCTCTTGCTGACACGGTTCGGTGAGCTGTTGGCTCGGCTCACTTCTCGGTTCGGGTCCATAGTGAGTGAGCTGTGAGCCCAGCTGCTCAAGTTGTTTACAATTGTAAACCCGGGCCGAACAGTTTTGAAGATATTTGGCCAGTGCCCTATAACTTTTAACAATGTTTGGCTCGAGCCCGAATACTCAACCTAAACCCTCAACCCAAATTCACAAGCTCGTGAACAATATCCTTGACTCCTAGAATTCACGACTACCGAGGTTAGCAATCAACTAGTTTTTTAAGTATTCAAACACAGACCGCGTTTCTTTCATGTTTAAACACAGTGTTGTTATAATTATAATTATAATTATTATTTATTATTATTAATAATAATAATAAAAGTTGTACTAGTAGTAGTACTAGTATCATTGATAACCTATATTGTCTATGCAAGATACTTGAAGAGAATACTCGAAACTACAAACCAGATTTGGTCCGACTCGACCCGAATTCGAGTCGAGTTGGAGGAAATTTTTCGAATCGCGTTCAAAGATGTCTGTTTTTAGTCGAATCGAGTTTCAAAGAATACTCGCTCGTACTCACTCATGCCCATCGTAGGATGACCACATTCTAACAATCGAAAAGTAGGACACAAGTATAATAGTACTGTATATGATATCTTACTGCGTCGGCAATACGCATATCATTATTTCAATTAATGTTAACCTTAAGTTAATGAACATTTTTGTTAAGAAGAAGCACTGAACAAAATTATTAAAGGAATTAAACACAACTCCAAATGCTTTGATGAATAACAAATTGGTTTATTTTATGAACGTACAGTCAAAGTTCGTGATGGGCTAAATAATAATAATAATAAATTTCGAAGCGTGGTATTATTTTAAGAAATGAAAGAAAATTTAGACCGGCACAAAGGAACTTCTATTTAACTTGGTTAGCATCACTGTCATAAGTTCAATAAGAAACCTTTCCTACTTTACCGATATCTCAACAAGGCCTTCTCAGTAAAAGCGATGTATTGTAAAAAATGGTTTGTTGATTGTTCTCCATCCCTAGTCTTCTGAGGAGTGTTAAAAAACACAGAGGTTCATCATTCAGGAAAAGAGTGTGTTTGATTCAAAATATTGTGAATAAAGAATGAAACATTAAGATATTGCAAATAAATTAACTCTGGACATTTCGCAGGACATTTTAAAGAAGAAGGATATTTCTCGATTTCCTAGACATCTTCGCAACACGCAGGACAGCTCTTTGAAAAACAGTACTGTACTGCGAAAATCAGTACGTCTGGTTACCCTAGCCCATCCCTACGAGTAACGCAGTATGGCATTTTAGCCAATGTTACCTTATATGAAAATATTCATAACTTATAGCTGTCAAGTAAAAATGTGTCCTTGCATTTACATAAAGCAATTCAGAAAGGGCAATAATAATAATAATAATAATAATAATAATAATAATAATAATAATAATAATAATAATAATAATAATAATAATAATAATAATAATAAAAGCGATAGTAATAGTAGTACGGAAAATTGAAGTGATAACATTTGTTCACATATTCTAAGTTTCAGACCTAAAAGTAACGCGTTACTTTCGAAGTAAAGTAACAGTTACTTTTTGGGGGCAAGTAACGCGTTACATTTTAGGAAAAAGTAAAGTAACTTGTAACGCGTTACATTTTTACATGTAACTTACCCAAAACTGTCCATGGGAAAATTGTTCACTGCTCGGGCCAAGATTGTTTCTGACTGTCGACAGATGGATGCCGTTTATGGCAGACCTTTGCCTGAAGTACTGCCCAAAGTTTGTAGTCCAACGGGTTAAGATCCGGGCTGCTAGAAGGCCAATCAGTGGTAGAAATGAAGTGAGGGACGTTCCGCGCCAGCCAGTCCTAAGTTGGTTTCGCTGTGTGGCCTGGAGCGGAATCCTGTTGGAAGGTTCACCTTTCTCCAGGGAACATGGTAGCAGATAGTGGTTACACTATAGGTGTTAGCACTGTGTTCTGGTATACCTTGGCAGATGTTTTAACACCTTGTTCGCAAAAATATAGCTGGGTTGTGCTTGAGTAGCTCACCCCCCACCAAACCATCACTGAGGCAGCATGATGTGTCGGGTGTCATCCAGAAGTCCTAAACGGCAGAACTCCTAAAAATATAGGCACTAGACCTGAATTTTAGTACTTCTGCAGTTTAGGACTTGTGGCACGGTATGATTTTTAGGATTTCTGCCGTTTAGGACTTGTGCCGCGATATGATTTTTAGGACTTCTGGCGTTTAGGACTTCTGCCTTTTAGGACTTGTGCCGTTTAGGTCTTGTGCCTTTTTCATTCACTTGCTTTAGTTCTGAAATTCGCCACCACCCCACGAAATTGCGACGATGCAGCAACTAGTTGGCAATAATGTCACGAACGTAGCTAATTCCAACAATGACAGCTATATTTGTACTACTAAGATTATTATTATCACTATCTGTTCTGCACTTATACGTGAATTACATAATACAACTTATTTCATTCTAAGAATTAATTACATAATTAGTTAAGAAATTCGTTTCTTTCGAATGGAGATACGAGAATCCCAAGACAAATTCCTAAAACAAAAATAAATAAATAGAAAATTGAAAAAATGTTTAAAAAGCATATTTTACCAGACTTCTGAAAGCAAGAAAACATTCAGAATTTCAATATATACTGTGTGGAGCGAATTTTATTAAAAGTAAGACAAAAATCCACCAAAGTTTACTTAATTAAGACAAAAGCTCACTAGACATTTCACGAGTGAACATTAAATACCAACGGTATACATAAAGAACGCAGTAGATTTAAAATTGAAAAAAGAACATTTACTATGCAATACATTAGGTGACATTCATAAGTTCTAAACGGCACAAGTCCTAAAAATATAGGCACTAGACCTAAATTTTAGGTCCTGTGCCATTTTTGCAGAAATTACTACATAGTCATTTAGGGGTGTAGCCTGCAATTTTTTCTAGGGGAGCTTGATTTTTATATATTAAAAGCAAATCAAAAGTTTATTTTCAGATTACGAAAGCTTCAATAAGACAATAAATTTATACATATTACACATGTACATAAATACATAATATTATTGTATTTCCAGTTACTTCCTTTTTGAAACCTGGACCTTGACAGAGCGTAAATTTAAAACCACAGCTTGTGGGAAATGTACGAATAAGTTAGTTATAAGAAATCGGAAACTGTTCATGGAAGTCCATTTGTTTGACTGTATTTATCTTCTGTACTCTTATATAAAAGAGTAAAGATGAGTGATTTTTGGGCATACTACTACAAGTAGAGGCGATAAATTTTAGTTATAAAATATAATTTTCTTATGAAAGCAGTACATAAGAAAGAATTTTTGGAAATAAGTATCGTAAAAAGGGTGGGGTAAGATTTTTTTAAAGGGTAGTGTATCTCGCAAGTTTCTAAAGCTAGTAAAATAAAACTTGGCATATAAGCTTTCCTATTAAAAAAATACTGAAAATTGAAAATTGAAAATTGAACACATAAAAGGGAAAGAGCAAAGGGAGCACATTTTTTTATGTTCGATTTCCCCATTACTTACTCAGAAAATATGTAAATAAATTAAGGAAGGATTTGTTTAAGCTAGATGCGTGAAACTCGGCATTTGAACTTTTAACTAAAAGTAATAAAATACTATATGTTTCAGCGTCTTGAAAATTACACTTCTAAGCGAAAGGAGGGTCAGTTTCTATAATATTAAAATATCCCACTGCTTATGAGATTTGGGCAGAAAACTCTTTTTCCTTTAGGCCTCGGTTCATCCAGTTAAGCAAACGAGAGTACAAAGTGGCTGATTAATTAGGTTCTTTTAATTATTTTAACATGTTGACGTAGTTTAATTCTTTTAAAACTGTATTCTTTCACATTCTATTATAAACATATTTCATTTGCTGTAATTATTAAACACGTTTAATAAACATAAAACAGACTAACCTCCGGTCCCGGACAGAATATGTTTTTGGTGTTAAGCCATCATTTGCCGTCCGTAACATAACCTTTGATTTAAACTTCACGTACTATCAAGACTCAAGTCTCAGAAATGTAGCATATATGAAATATACTACTTCTACTACTACTACTATACTACTACTACTACTACTACTACTACTACTACTACTACTACTACTACTACTAAATATTAATAACAATAATAATAATAACAATAATAATAATAATATTATAATAATAATATTATAATAATATAATAATAATAATAATAATAATAATATAATAATATTATAATAATAATAATAATAATAATATTATAATAATAATAATAATAATAATAATAATAATAATAATAATAATAATAATAATAATAATAATAATAATAATAATAATAATAATAATATGTACTTCTGAAATACATATGTATCTATGTGTTATTAATTCTTTCATAATCTTGAAAGAAACTTTTGATTTGTTTTTAGTTTGTAAAAATGAAGGCCCTCTAGAAAAACTTGCTGGCTATACCCTGAATGACTATGTATTGGTTTCTGTACACGTATTGTGTTATCACTTACTAGTCTAGTGTTATTTTTAGAACAAGACAATGGTTCTTCTCTTGGAATATTACTAGTTTGGTTTGGTAGTACAGTGATAGAGTGTGACCTATGATTTTATTTCCCTGTAGGGTATGCTATCTGCAATGCAATAAACTGTATATGCTTCTTCTTCCTAACAAGGCTGGGCGATAAGCCCCTCCAATTCCATTACAAATAAGGACGATATTATTTTATAAACTACTTGGTGAACCTTTGTTAATATAACGCTATTAGTTCTTACAACCTTTTGTTAATCTTATTTAACAATTGCAAAATGGAATAAGAGAGAAAATATATAATGATGATGATAGTTTATTTACATAAGGTATACATACAACAAAAGGGAATCTGTTGGTCACTACTGTGTATCTGCTAAACCAGGGTCAAACTCTGTGTGTCACAAAGGTTAGTTTAACAGAGTTTAAAATAATAATAGATATTTTGTTTGACTTACAAAGATTATCATATTAGCAAAATGATTTGAAATAACACGCCAGACATAGGATAAGCCTTGAGCTATATCGCTTAGAATTGTTTTAAGAGTAAATATATCATTTATGCATTAAATTTCATTACTGGCTACTTACACGTTTCGGCCTCGTATTGGAAGTCAGCTTCTCGTGTTCTTTTCATATTCCACGATAACTGTTTTAATTGCACACTCCGCCAAATTACCTTTCCGACCTTACAATACTTTCTTGAAAAACTTCGGCTAACATATATCACCAGACGTTTCGAAAACCGACATCCTTTACTTCAGGATACAATGCGTTATTTAGCACTTCACCCAACACCTCACCGTTACTATCATTCTCCACTTTCGCTCCTATAATCTACCACCGTTAGATCCCTCTTTACTTATCATCGCCGATTACGTCATTCATGAACATCTTCCTCTCATTCACCCATCATTTCCAGCACAGTGATTACCATTATTTACTAACATGGGACTCATTCATTTTCATCATTGAATAGAGCAGCCTCTAGGCTAAAGATAAGCTCATTTGTCTAACTAATATCACCCACGTGTTGTCCTGTGTATGCATCTCGCCACATCATTCACTCCCATTACTATATCATACGTATCGTGCATTCTATACCTAATCCTTCGTTATGATCATTAATGTTCTTTCCTTATAATATACTGCCTGATTATTTTCTTATTTATCTTCTTACTAATAACAATCATATATATGTAAAGTAACTTGGCTTCAGTTATCGCATCCTTATTGGTATACAACCGTGCACATCACATTGCATCAGTTTGAGGGAATATTATTGATGAATTGGCAATGGCTTTCATGTTCTTGACGCTAATCCTTACATTTCCGACGATTTGAACTCACGTTTACTGAGTATGAGTGCATTCTGGGGATTTTTCGTAAAGTGTTTCCACACATTTGAATCACCCTGCTTCACTGTTATGCTCTACCGACACTGCAGATGTCTTTCTAGAGCATTTGAGTACAAATTCGCTATACTTAATACTCAGAACATCACTGTTGTCCGGCATCCATACCTGGCGATTATGCAACCACACACAACGGGCATGGTGTCCGCCATTTTATATTTGTTCCAGATATCGACTTAATACAAACGAATTATTGTTACCTGGTACAAGCCTATCAATTCATATCCATTTAGACCAAGTTTCACTTGGAAGATTATCCGGGACTCCCTACGTTCCTTTGGGGAACCCTTGCGCGTGCATGGTAGGATTGTGAAACATGCAAAATTCAATGGAGCAGGTATGACTTCTTCAGTGAATTTTTTACCCGCCCTCTTTATGTTGGTTAGTTTCCGAACTATTGGCGTCCGAAACTCATTTTTCCACGCTTTGTAGATCCGAAACTATGTCCGATAGCCGAAAGTTCAAGAGAACTTTTTTTCTTGTCTCAGTGGCAGGAGTCACCTCTCAAGAGTTGTAACACTTATTTTGCAACACTCGATATCTATCTATCTACTATCTATCTATATATATCTATATCTATATCTATATCTACCTATATATATCTATATCTATATCTACCTATATATATATATATATATATATATATATATATATATATATATATATATATATATATATATATATATATAGTAAGTAAAGACCTAAGGGTTTACTTGTCCCTACCATAAATCCTTCATTGTAACCAGATTCCGGCGTTGCCGCTCTAACTCAGGTAGAACTGTATAAAGCTCTCAGTATGGCTAACCCGATTACGGTTATCATAGTAGCCCGAGCCCGTGCAGACCTATAAACACATTACCGCACAGAAATGAGTGCCATAAGTCCATGCCTTCTAAAGGCTGTTGCGCCATGAATTTAGTTATCATTATTATTATTGCTAATATTAATATGTAATATTAGTAATAGGCTTAATAAAGATTCTGCCCGTTTATGTGCTCTGCTTGTAAGTATATTATTTCTAACTTTAAGATATAGTTATAGAGGTCATTATATAATTGATCAGTTTCTTTCTAATGTGATTCGTCACGTATATAAAAACTGGACAAACTACAAATTAGGATACTATACACAGGAAATTAATAATGATAGCTTTATTACTCAGATATTAACCTGCATACATTAATACATATGAGATTTAGATACTTAATAGAATGCTTTTTAATCATTTCTTTCTTTAAAAATAAAGTTTTAAATTGTCATTATAGACAGATGGCCTGTCGAATAATAATAATAATATTAATATTATTATTATTATTAATAATAATAATAATAATAATAATAATAATAATAATAATAATAATAATAATAATAATAATAATAATGTTTTCCCAGGACATTGAACAAAGTTACCGTGTCTTGCAAAATATTTTTGTTGGAGACAAAGATCATGTTGTCATCGAGATAGTTCAATCGTCCTCAGAAACTGAGGAAAACGAAAACGAGGACATGTTTTGAACTCTTGAAGTGTTAAGTTCCAATTGTTAATTTTATCTATTTATATGAGAATTTTCAAAATAATGTTCAATCAGGTCTGATATAGTACTTTATGTGAGATTGATTCTAAGTTGCATGAAGGGCATAAACAAATAATAATAATAATAATAATAATAATAATAATAATAATAATAATAATAATAATAATAATAACATTTATAAGACTAATATTAGTGCATCACGCTAACTCCTAATAGTAAATCACGTTGATGCTCATTGCAATAATATAATACAATAATTTAGATTTGAGCATTTATATTTATGTATCCTCAAGTTCTTTGGTCGGCTACCTAAAAAAAGAAAGAAAAAAGTGAATGCAAACAATTAGAGCTCTTAAGTATTGACTTTAACCTATAATTAGTGCTTGAACTTTTCGGGTAAACTATCCGCCCGATACCCATTGCGTTTGGTATACTCGATCCTTAGACCTGATAACCCCTTTGACCCATGTTTGTCCTGATTGGACCGTTTGTACCGATAGACTCGTTATGAGTTCGTACATGATAATTAGAACAATTTGTGTTATGATAATAAAGTGAAACAACACATCATTTACCATAATGACAGACTAAGCTTGTTTTCATAAAAACGGGATTATCAGGTCATCCCTATTCATACGGTTCAATCGGGCAAACCCGATTCATACGGGTAAAAATATAATATCGGTCCAACGTGCGGTCCAGTTTCTATTCTATTTTCCGAGCATTACCGCAAATGCACAGTACCCGAAATGGCTCGGACGTAAAAACTATCATATTATTATTATTATTATTATTATTATTATTATTATTATTATTATTATATTAATAGGAGAGAAAATTACTTGTTGAATGACTTGTACGTATTTTATCCCTGTTTTAAATTGTTATTCTGGTTTTATGTATCTGCTTATTGGTTTGCAACACTCAGAAAGAATAGTTCGAGACTTCATTGTTTACCCTGGCGAGAGGGAGAGCGGCTAAGCTTTTGTAATACCGGCAGCATCCAACTGGTTGACAAACCGCACGTGGCTGCTAACAACCATATGACAGTTTTACTGCTGATAAGAAAACTTGGTTTAGCTTTGAAAACCACTATATAATTACCATATTTATTATTTATGTTGTATTCAATTATACTCGCTATTATGTTACTGCTCTTATGTTATTAAAACTACACCAACCGTTCAAGTATGATTATGATCGAAAAGATCATAATGTCCTAGTTTTAGTAATAAATAAATAAATAACTCTTAGCCCACCCATTCCTTACTTCTTTACCATAGTACCTTCACTTCTCCCACTTAAGAGAGAGTGTAGCCCTCAAAAAGGGAGCTAGCCTATGGCGAGCACTAAAAAAAACGCTTTTAATTGCTATTGTAGCATTTTAATAGATAGATATTGTGGACGGTTATCTGTTTGTGGTCAATCCTTTCGAAAATGAGATCTCGGAAACTGCAGGCTCTAGAAAGATGACGTTTTCACTGATCGATAGCGAATTTCATGTAGATTGTCCAGTTCTAATTGAATATGTAAAAAACATGGATACTATTTCTTTATTACATTTTTACGGGTACATTGGAAGGATTGAAATTAAAAAAAAACTAAAGCATCACATCCTACGCATTATACATTCCAACACTACATAATTGTATATAGAGGTTGTATATGTCTCAGGCGTTTGTTTCATGACCAAATAATAATGGAAAGGCAAGGATAACCATTTCTCCAGTTTAAGATGAACCTTTATTTATTTATTTTTTTTTTGAGTGTTTTGCCCAATGAACACCATATATAACTGACATTATAATTAATTGTGTATGTAATGTATTGTCTTATTACATACTGCATGCAAGAAGAAAGAAAACACTGGTCATACATGAATTAGAAACTCCAACCGGAAGTAGGCTCAAATCTTGCAAACGGTGCGAGATATTGAGAAAAAATAATCAAAAAAATTCCCATTTATGATACCTCTTGGATTTTTTTTACTCAATACGCCTTTCACTTGTGTCTGTAAAAGGACATGTACAGATGTTGTAAGGAATGAGAAGGAGATTTATGCTCATATGCTAATGATGCGCTGTGTAGAGAGCGCAGGTTCAGCTAGTAAACAATTAATATGCCTGTAACTTTTAGCGAAATTGGCATATCTTAAAACTAACTTCACCATTGTCTTCCTAATTAAATTATAGCCCGAAATTATGTATCGTATTACCTATTCCTATTTTAAAAACTTGGCCTTAATTCAAAATGGCGGATTTCAAGATGGATGCCGTCAAGGTCATACCTACCATACGACTTCCCCTAAGCTTTATATATACATTGTTGTTTTTTTCATTAACGCTCCGTTTATAAAGGGTAGTAAGGAACTTCTGCAGTAATCTCTAATAACCACATCACAACTCTTAAAAATTATAAAAAATAGAAACATGCACCACGGCAAATATTTCTATCATCACAAATAGTGCATACATGTCCTTTAACAGAAAAAAAATCATTGAAAACAGAGCCGGACAATTGAGTGATGTCCTTTGTTAGATTTAAAATCAATCAAGAACGATGAAGTGGATTCCACCCCACCCCACTGCGACATGTTTCATACTGTGTTCGATTGATTGATTAATAAATTAATTGAGATTTCATGTTCGTTTTCAATACTATTTTTACATGAGCAAATTAAGCACCTTCCTTCCGCTGAAATCGATATTATACATGGCAATTGTAACAGAGTAATCTAAATATTTCTTTGTTCTATCTACAAAAGTTATAATTCTGCCATTTCGTGATGTATAGCAAGAAACCAGTGAATTATTCTATTTGTCAAGAAAGCATTTAGGAATGATTTTATGTTACAAATCAAAAAGTAATAGTTGATTAATTAGAGTTTAGCCTTGGTTAGGACTCCACGCTAATCAGCAGGTCCATGTCTCATATAGCCTCGCTGCTGAAAGGGGTGTTAAAATCAACTCAATTAGAGATATGGAAACACAACTCAACGTGGGACCCGCACCACATGTGCGTCTACATATAATCGAAATCTGGTGCTTCGCGTAAGAAATTACAGTAATACCGTTGAAACAGTGCAGATATTTACCATCCTGTTTTCAGCTATGGCATTTTACATTTACAGTTCTTATAATATGGTTTTCTAATCAAATTTGAAACGAAAACACTTGAATAAAGAATTACTTTTAAAAAATGTTCTCAGTCTCCCGGTAAGTTAGAAAGAAAATTAAAAAATCAAATATGACTTTCTCCGTGTCTTGAACACACGATTAACAAATTATTTATCAAACTTTTGGACTATTGTGTTCGCTACTTTAGGTTTATTTTGTGTAAAGTGGTTTTGTGTTCCACAGCCAGATACTATAGAATTTGTGACAAATAATTGGAAATTACATTTCTTGCAACATGTTGTATTTTCCTGTTTCGCCTATTTCAGTTTCGCCGAATGTCTTTGCCTACTTAATTATCGCACACCTGTGCAGGTGGCTATGTTCGACGCATCAGCACTTCCTGTTATCCCAAAAACTAGTTAAAGGGAATGTATACCACAACGGAGGGTCATGAAGTGGCTCCGCTGAGATTCGAAGGAGACAATTGTGTTTGCATTTGATATGTTATAATAACTAGACGTGCCACCGGGCGGGATATCGTGAGTTACAATATATATTTTTAGTGTAAAAGCTACAAAACTACCAGAATAGTTGGAACCGAGTAATTTGTTCGGAAACGCTTGGATAAGTAGAACACTCGGCGAACACGAATCCCACCATTTTCAAGGGCACACAGTTTGAGGTAAAATAGTATGTCCCAGGGTCCCCCACGGGGTCCCAGACGGGGTTCAACTCAAAAGTTTCAAATAACAAGGGGGGTTAAGTAGCATATCATTTGAAAGCTGTTGTTATATGAAAGAAGATGGAGCAAGTCTCGATTCTCTACGATAATCTTGCGGAACATGGCGCCGGGTTAAAATATAAACAAAAAATTAATTGAAAAGTCAATGGTTACTCCTATAAATCGGAAACGGTGAGGCAAATGTGAAAACATGAAAGGACGTGTGGCATTATTTGTAAAGTGTGGCATTATGTTCAAACGATTTAAGTTGAAACGTCTTGTCCCAGGACCCCCACAGGATCCCAGGTGAGGTCCAATTCAAAAGTTTCAAATGGCAAGGGAGGTTAAGTAGCACATCGTTTTAAAGCTGTTGTTAAATGAAAGAAGATGGAGCAAGTCTCGATTCTCTACGATAATCTTGTGGAACATGGCGGCGGGTTAAAGTATAAACACAAACCAAATTGAAAGGTCTATGGCTACTTTGAATCCAAGATGGCCGCTTAAAACCTATGCCATTCATAACAGTACAAATCTAAATCTCTTTCTTTTTAAAATTATGTATTTAGAAACAATAGGAATACTAAATAACAACTGAATTTCGATTCACTTCAACTATTATTTCATTCCGTAACAACACATATATGTTTTGTTCCTAATGTACGTTCGTCACGGGTCTCTCGATATCATTTGTGTTAAGATAATGCATAGGCGCCGACTTGAAGAAAATATTGGGGGGGAGGGGGCAAACAATGAACATAATCATATTCAGCCGTTTTCTATCAACTGTTTGATGAAGCCCTTCTTCTTCCCCCCTCCAAGTTCTCGGTCCGATATTCCGCTTCATCCTCTCCTTCCTCGACTGGATTATATTGGAGGGGCGAGGACCCCACCTTTAAATATTGGGGGTGCCAAAAGTGTCCTGCACCCCTAAAGTCGGCGCCTATGATATAATGAATATGTGATGAACACACAACTCTGATTTCCTATTCATACTGCTAAACAAAAGTCCAATATTTTATCATACGGATAGCGATGAAGCGTCCATATCTCAGCAAATTGATTTCCTGGCGATGAGAACGGTCTCTTCAATGCATCCCTATCTTAGGTTTGCAGTTTCGTTGATTTTTTTCAATCTTCTGCTCTGTCTGCGTGTCTGTTTCCCGGCTAATGTTGAAAGCCGATTTAATGAAGTAAGAAAAGTAATCGTTTCTATGCAATGAAAATTAATTTGGAATAGTTGAGTTTTTCTCCGATTATTTCCTTTTACTCGGTCTCATTTATTTCTGCTTTCTTTCTATAAATTACAAATTAGATGAGTTTTACGATATTGTAACGTATTCGTGATGGTTACATTTGTATGCCATTCGTTGGTTTGATCGCAATATTTCAAGCAATAACAAATATATATATATATATATATATATATATATATATATATATATATATATATATATATATATATATATATATATATATATATATATACAATAAACGTTCACTTGCAAGATTGGCGAGCAGTACCAAACCAACGTGTAAATCATTTCAGTACATCGAGCTGCGCCAAACTTTGTTTGTTTGGTCACAATATTCCAAAAAATAGCATATTTATATACAAACTCATTTTTCACGCTGTCACCCATATTGGATTGCAGGTGTTACTCTTTATATTTTGTGGATATCTACTATTGACCATAAACGTAAATATCACATTTCGCTTTTCCAACATCACTGTTTAAAGTTGACATGCATCCGATACATAGTGCGGCATTTTGAACTCAAGATGTCGCGTTTTTGAACATTTCGTATCTTTTCGTCACCTAATGATCAACGTTCATGCCAAATTTGGTTTTCCTACGTTCAACAGTCTGGTATGCCTATCCTCTCGGCATAGGTTTTAAGCGGCCATCTTGGATTTAAGGTGGCCATAGATTTTTCAATTAAGCTTTTCTTTTCATTTTGACCCGCCGCCAACTTGCACAGGGTTGTCGTAGAAAGTCAAGACTTGCTCCAACTTCTTTCATTTAACAACACCTTTCACACGACGTGCTAATTAACTCTCCGTGCCATTTGAAACTTTTCAGTTGGACCTTACCTGAGACCTTGTGGGGGTCTTGGGACAAGACGTTTCAACTTAAATCGTTGTACTTTGAAAATAATGCTACACGTCCTTTCCTGTTTTCACATTTGTCTCACCGTTTCCGATTTATAGGGGTAACCATGAACTTTTCAATTAAGTTTTTGTTTACATTTTGCCCCGCCGCCATTTTGCACAGGTTTTTCGTAGAGTCGAGACTTGCTCCACTTTCTTCCACTTCACAACTTTCAAAAAATGTGTACTTAACCCCCCTCCTCGTGTCATTTGAAACTTTTGAGTTGGATCCCATCTGGGACCCTGGGGCAAACTTTATCCCCAAAAACTGTGCCCTTGAAAATGATGAGATACGTGTTCGCCGAGTTTTGCATTGACCCAACCATTGCGAAGAAATGACTCGGTTCAAACTATTCTGCCAGGTAATTTTTTTGCAGCTTTTACATTACAAAATATGTTGTAACTCACGATATTCCGCCCGGTGGCACGTATAACTTTGGGATTCTTCTAGTTATAACATATCAATTGCAAACACAATAGTCTCGTTCGGATCTCAGCTGAGTCACTTCGTGACCCTCCCTTGTCAGAAAGAAGTTTTACCTGGCAAAGTATAAACTTTTTTGTAGCTTGATTTGTACAGTGTTGCCAATTTTCATGGTGGAATAGGCTGATTATGTAACAAAATACTCCACTTACTGTTACGCATAAAAAAATCCACAAGAGTTCTAAATACCTATAAGTAATAACTTTTGATTAATTACTATCCCTCATTAACTGCTTTTAAAATTTGTACAGTGTTGCCAATTTTCAAGGTGGATTAGGCTGATTATGTAACAAAATACTCCAATTACTGTTACGTGTAAAAAAATCCACAAGAGTTCTAAATACCTATAAGTAATAACTTTTGATTAATTATTATCCCTCATTAACTGTTTTTAAAATTACCATAGATAAGGAGCCAATAATAGCTTTATTATTCGATATAATTTATTATTACCTAGATGAGATAAAAGGATTGTGTGAATAAAAAATTCTTACGATTGCCAGCCACGAGGATTGAGCTTCCTAGATTCTACATAATCCACTATATCATTTCACACGTTGGAAATATGTATAAAAGTAATTTGTTAATTCAATCTAATGATTACTCATACAGAATAATTTGAAAAACGGTCTGTGGATAATCTAAACAATTGCATCAGGCAAATAAAAATCAGTTGCGTGTTATGTAAAAAAAAATGCCTTCACCACAGTGGTGTAGCCAGCAGTTTTATTTAGGAGGGGCCGTCGTTTTTAGGAGGGGGGCGCTACGATGTACAAAGCCAAAGAAATTGTGTTGCAGTTAGTGCTCTTGATGCCTGGAAAAAACGGAAAATTTTAGTTTCCTTCCGGAAAACTAAAAAGCTGGTTGTCAGCTTATTATTATTATTATTATTATTATTATTATTATTATTATTATTTTTATTATTATTATTATTATAGGACAACAGTGATGGCTTATTGCTTGCAGTGCCTAGTAGTAGTTGTTTCCTTTCATCTTCTCAGTTAGAACTTCAGACTGCAGGTCAAAGTGAGCTTCATGGATCACCTGCAAATGCATCTAAGAAGATAGTGTAGAATCCTTCAGATGATCTCCTGAACATGTATGGTTCTATCCAAAATCTGGAACTAGAAAACTGACAGCTCGGAAAAGGAAGAGATGTGCTATTCTCACAGCCACTCTAGAAAAAAAGTACTTTCGAAATGAAAAAGAAGCATCTAAAAGCAGCTGAGAAGAATTTATTCTCAAGTCGTCTGTTTGGTTTCTGAAGAACCGTACGAAGAACAGGATACAGAAGAAGACTGGGTACAGTGTTTATGTTGTGAGAAGTGGTCTCATTGGTCGTGTTCCGAGAGAAATCCGTACTACATCTGTATAGATTATAGACATTGACTGCCACAGTGAAAATGAGTGAAGCGATGTTCAAGCTGTAGATTTGATAGCATTAAATTTCTGAATCAAGTCCGATTGTTGCAACTTACCCCAGATGATGTTGCAATTTACCCCATGGGTGGGGCAAGTGTCAACAGTCGGCCGTTCGATGTTTTGCACTTCTCTTTTTTTGGTATGTAGTTAAGGCATGTACCTTTTAGTACACTCAATATAGTTTTTTATATCTATAATAATTTTCGAGTAAAAAAACAGACCTGAAAATTGTTGCAACTAGCCCCATCTTCCCCTACAATCACTTTTTCAAAAAAAATGTATAAAGCCAGTAAAGCAATTAACATGTAGGTCTATTTTCGAAGATAATATAGGAATTTTTCGTGCTGCTAATTATTTATTTTTAAAAAATCAGATGCTGAAACCAATCGTTATAGCGCAGTTTAAGCAATTCAGTTTGTTTTATTTAAAAAGAAAACTCTCTATTTACAAATTTGATTGTTCCTATGTATTAGAGCAGTCTTCGAAAAATCAGTGCCTATTGTATTTCTAAAATATAGCTGGAGCCGCGGTGGGTCAGTGGTAGAGCGTTCACCCCTGGTGCATGGGGTCTCGGGTTCAAACTCTGCTCCCGCCAAGTGAACTTTGTGGTCGATAAACGCCGTGTGCGTGGATATTCTCGGGGTTCTCCCGTTTCCTCCCACTTTCTTCATTCCACCATTTCATTCATTTCTCATAATCACCGTCTCCTTCAGCCTAACCGGCATAAACGTGGGACGTAAAACTCTAAGATTTCATTTCATTTTCTAAAATATAGCTGTATTGATTTATTGGTATATATTTACCTTCAGTTTGTTTGAGAGAAAATTATTACAAGAACTAAAAAGTGTTTCTCTAGTAAATACGTTTTCATAGTTTAGCTATTTACGTTACTAAACAAATTTGTTTTTTTTTAATACATAAAATGGCGCCCGTATATATATAGGGTGTAACTTAATTAATATAACAAACGTCGTTAGGTGATTCCTGACACCGAAATAAAACAAAAACTATACAACAACCTGGGTGTAACACCCGAAAATTTGTCGGAAAAATGTATAAACCGCCATAACTCATGAACAAAACGTCGGATTGAAGTCGGGCAAAAGAATGTCCATTGTTTTTAGTCGTAGATTCGATTAGTGTACAGTGACGATGCAAGGATGACTTCCAAAGAAACTGGAGTATTCCTTTGAGTATTTTATCAAACGTTGAATGAAGAAATGATTAATCAAGTACAAGATTTAACATTAAAAAATAATAGTGCATCGTTCAAGTTAGAAGAACACTCAGAATTCGAAAGAAAGAGAGATACACATGTGTGATTCATCTATTTTGTCTCAGTACATAATGACGTCTCGGAAGATGATTTTAAATGGAACGAAGTCTTTAACGTATCACACTTATATCTTCTAGGCTAATGGTAACGGATGATAAATGAACGGCTTCCTGTCCAAGAGTGTGTGAAAAAGGAAAAATAACTTTGATCCAGATTAGGTTTAAAACGACTGTGCATAGGACAGTCAGGCGGCATGTAAATAAATATAACATCGAAAAATGCAAAGATCATATGTGATGAACGAGTGTACAAGGAATTCTCCACATGACCCAGGGATTCCAAATATTGTGTGAATAGATATGGGGCAAAAGTAAGCTGCATTAAACGGTTTCTTCCTCGTAATATGTAATTCCGTGGAATATGGTACTTCTGTGCACAGAAGCAACAAAAGTGGAGAAACAAGGGATGTTGTACACGTTGCATAACGATACCAAGAAGTGCGCTGGAATAGTATACTTGATTTATCCGTTAGATGAATCTTCTCCCAGGAATACTTTTGATGGCGTTTTCCCCTTCCTTCGAGTTGGCAAACCTCAACTTTTCCCTGAGCTATGAAAAACTTCATTGCTATTGTGAATATACCAAAATACTATCCTAGTGTAGACCACTTACATTTTGATTTTATCATTGCCGGAGAAATTTTCTCAAAGGAAGCTCGTTGAAAGTACATTTTAAAAAAAGGATAGTCTTTTTTCGACATTCTAATGTACATACCTTAGAGCTGTATGGAATACCTACACGGAGGAATACCTACGGAACTATCGTCTCTTGTGTGCCAATTGCGAGTGGCTTACAGAAGGCTGTCTTGAAGTTTTATTGTGGAATGTCTTCAGTTAGCATGGCTGAGTTGTAATAAGCATCTACGCAACTTGTGAGTGATATACATAGTCAGATGCTCTACTGTTACACGTGTAATTGCTGTATAACAGGATGGGAAATGTTGTGTTCAACGGTAGAAGGTTGTGTCCAGGTATTTAAGGTCGTGTAAAAGTGTAGACGTTGGTGTTTAAGTAAAATTGATTGTGTTAACCTGTACACGCCTGCGCGATGGAAGATTACCCTGTCCACGAGCTGGCAGATATGCAACTCATTTATGGAGTAGCAAAGGGCAATAGCCCAGAAGTGAGGCGTTTATATCGTGACCGTCGCCCTCAAAAGAGAGTAACTTTCCTTGTATTTTTCCACGCCTCCATATTCGACTTCGAGAGAGGGGTCCCTTCGGTTTCTCGTACGTGAAATCGGAGGAAATAGCCCCATATGGACAGCTGAACTTGAAGACAGCGTACGTCGAATGATCAAAACCGTCTTGAAACTATCATGTGTATGGCGTAAAAACCCACATGCAACTCTAGTAAACGATCAGCAGCAGAAATTTGGTGTGGTGTGGTGGATAATTTTGTGGTAGGATCTTATTTATTATCGGTCTGCCTGTGTGGGAGTACGTATCTTTTATTTTTACGTAATTTTCTCCCAAAATTGATAGAACATGTGCCCTTGAACATAAGACAGCAGATGTGATTTCAGTATGATAGTACACCTGCACATTTTGACAGGAATATGCAAACTTACCTAAATGAAACATTCCCAGATTGGGAGAGAAAAACCTGTGTTATGACAACTTCGTTCATTCTACCTCACGCTGCTTGATTTTTTTATTTCGGGGATACGTATGAAACTCCGGCCACGACAGTCGAAGAACTTATAGCTCGATGTAATATAGCTGCGGCAATCATCTACGAAATTTCAGATGTGATTGATCACACGCGGAAAAATTTGCTTCGCCGATGTCATCTTTGCAATGCGGTCAACGGTCGACAATATCAGACTGTGAACTGTTATTCTTCATAGCTGTCTCGTGTACACATACTGCATTGCACAAATACTGTACAAGGTACCTCTGAGTATTTCAGTTATCCTACCTTCTCCGAAACAGAATAAATCGATAATTTGAAATTGTATTTCTTTCTTTCCTTGTGCAACACGCGCAAAACCTTGAGTATCGTCGAGTTTCATTCCTTCTGTACTCGTAGTTACTATCTTCCACGAATTTACGCATTACGGGGAGGAAATCTTTTAATCTAGCTTACTTTGGCTCAAATTATATTCACATAATTTGTGGGAATCACTGTTGTTATGTGAAGAATCCCTTATACTCTAGTTCATCGTACATGATCTTTTGCCCCTGACTGTCTTATGCACAGTCGTTATAAACCTACTCTGGATCAAAGTTATTTTTTTCTCATTTTTACACACTCTTAAGTTGAACAAGAAGCCGTTGATTGATCATCCGTTACCATTGCCATAGAAGTTATAATTATGATAAGCTAAAGACTTCGTTTCATTTAAATTCTTCTTCCGAGTCCAGGAATCACCTCCAGACGTTCATTACATTAATGAAGTTACACACTATATATATAATGATAAAAAATAATACCGATATTAGTGTCGATGAAATAGTATTTGGAGTCACTCAGACGAACAGTAACACTCCCGATGCAGTTTAAATCCATACTCAGATTCCATTGCCCTTTATGCTCAAAATGAAACTATTCTCCCCGTGCGAAGAACGGGTATTCTGTTAATAATTTATTATTAAACATCACACCATAAAATACAAATTGTATCACGTAATGTACACGTTAAACTGTTACTTGCTTAATGTATAAATGGAGGATGAAGAACTATTATTGGATCAAAAGATCCAATATATTTCAGACAATAAATTTCTTGTAGGCTTTATATCTGGAGAACAACATATAGTGTACCCAAACCTAAACTATGACTGAACTCAGTATGATGTGCTTAGTGCCTGGATAAAACGAAAGCTCGATTTAGGGGCCACTCAAAAATTCTGTTGCCCTTGATCCAAAAAATCTAATATATTTCATTCAATAAAAAAAAAATCTTGTACGTCTTATATCTGAAGAACTACATATAGTGCAGCCAAACCAAAACTATCACTTAACTCAGCATGATGTGCTTATTCCGAAAGTAATACGAAACCTTGATTTAGGGACCGTCCAAACGTTTGTAGCCCCTGATCCAAAAAGTCCAATATATTTCATTCAATCAATAATTTTATTGTATGTCTTATATATGGAGAACTACATATAGTGTAACCCAACCCAAGATATCACTTAACTCAGTGTGATATGCTTATTGCGTAAAAAATATGAAAAGTCGATTTAGGGACCGTCCAAAAATTTTGTGGCCCGTTATAAAAAAAATCCAAAATATTTAATTAATCGAAATTTTTCTTGTACTCCTTATACCTGGAGAACTACATATCTGGAGAAAACTCGATTTAGAGACCGTTCGAATATTTTATGGTAACTGATCCAAAAATTAATATTAGCCAAGATCATAATACTTTGATCCATTTTTTAGATCATTCCTAAAATTCTTGTTTTTATCCAATCTTTCTTTTAAACAGTATCACTCTCTTTGTTCTGAATTTGAAATTTATCAAGCAATTATAAAGCATTGCTTATTATCCAATTTGTATTCGGTGTAGAGCTTCAATTTTCTCAAAGTTTCAAATAAGATAATAAAATATGATTTACTATCGGAATTCGTGTCAGGTATTATTATTACTTTTATTGATGTTTTCCTTTCTTTCAATTGTTAAAACAAGAAACTACCTTGCACTGTCATAAAATATGTGCTCTTTTCCAATAGCATAATAAGTGCTCATATAATTTTGAACTTTAAAATTAAGGATTGAATCAGTACAAGAAGTACAATTTGGATAACGAATGACTTATAATTGATGTTTAGTGGCGTACTGAAGTAAAGGGATTAAGGACTTTAAAACCCCCCTTGAGCAAGGTATTATGCAAAATTAAGCACGTTTATCATATTAGCACGTTTATATATATAAACACTTGATATTATATAAACTTGTGTTCCTAAAGCCCCTGAACCCCCTAAACATTTGCGTAGAGTACTGATTGTGTTTCTCTTATTATTTTAACCGTTTTATGCTTTGAACGAAATTTGAAGTGCAGGAACCCTGTGAAGGTAACCACCTTTACTATAAAAATTTCTTTAATGGTTCTTAGTTTTTCTTCAAAGCAATCAATAACGAACGAAAAATAAATGATTGAGTTTGATTTTAAATCGAAATTTGAAATACCACCAAAAAGTTGGCCCACCCAACCTTATTTTGTAAATGACTATTAATAATTTTCAAAACAAAATATTTCCTCTTCAAACCAATCAATAAGAAAGGAAAACATGTTATTAGCTTGAGTATTGAATCGATATTTAAAAGCAGAAAAAACAGTATGAAGTTGACCACCAAATGTATCCTGGAAATAGATATATTTTACTGGTTGTTTTGAAACAAGTGATTTTTTCTTCAAAATAAGCAAACCGCCCCGAAACAAATCACCTTCATCAACATGATTTCTTAATTATATTCTTATGTTTTTCGAATCAAATTACTTTTCTTCCAAACAAGCAACAACAAATCCATATCAAACGATTGATTTTGGTCTTGAATCGAAATTTGTAAGTAAAGGAATCAGATTGAATTTGATCACATTCTAAATTTATTTTGTAAATCTCTTTCTCTATTTTTTCGAAACAAGCGATTTGCTCTTAAAAACAACCAATAAGAAACGCTTGGCTTCGGTTTTGATTCGAGACTTTAAAGTGGAGCCAATATGAAATTCCATCACCCATTTCTCTTGAAAAGACTCTTTATGTTTTTCGAAACAGACTATTCTTTTTCAAAATAATTAGTAGCATACGCATATCAAACAATTGATTTTGATTTTCAATCAAAATTTTAAGTGGAGGAACAAGGGTAAATTTGGCCATATACCAACTTTATTTTGTAAACATCTCTTTATGTTTTAAGAAAGATACGATTTTTACTATTTTTCTTCAAAAAAGTCAATAACAAACGAAAAACAAACGATTGGCTTCCGATTTCAATTCGAAATTTGAAAGGAGGCAACTTAACATAGGTGCATTGCTTCGCTTAAAAAAAAAAATCCAAACGCAAATTCTAAGCCTACAGTTTTAAAATTGCAGTTACATGTACATACTTCAACTTAGTATACATAAAAAATTACAGCATTATAAAAATATCAGACAAATAATATTATTTATTCGGTATTGAAAACCTCGAATCAACTATTGGAGTTATTTAGCGTATTTTTTTTAATATCACAAAATTAAAGGTGTATTTATTACGGCATGGATATATTACGCACAATATTTTTATACAATTTGTATATATATATATATATATATAATTTTTTTTAAAAATAGACCATTTAGAATTATTTATCCTTACAATTTTTTATATCCACAAATTCAAGGTGAGGGATATGCGATATTGATATTTTCAGAAAGTGTTGACCACCCTACAGAATGTCGATCCTGTGCCGTGTCGATCCTG
Source organism: Thermobia domestica (assembly GCF_964235325.1). Taxonomy (NCBI): domain Eukaryota; kingdom Metazoa; phylum Arthropoda; class Insecta; order Zygentoma; family Lepismatidae; genus Thermobia; species Thermobia domestica. Next base: position 308,056,809 of record NC_137455.1, read on the forward strand.
TGCCGTGTCGATCCTATGCCGTTTCGGTCCTGTGCCGTGTCGATCCTGTGCCGTTTCGGTCCTATGCCGTGTCGGCCCTGTGCCGTTTCGGTCCTATGCCGTGTCGATCCTACGCCGTTTCGTTCCTATGCCGTTTCGATCGTATGACGGTTCTCTCCTATATATCCTTGAGAAAATAATTGTTACTTAATATTGCGTAATTATAAAATAATGTATTTTTTATTATTTCGATCGTATGAAAGTTCTGCTGTCGATCCTATGCCGTGTCGATCCTGTGCCGTTTCGGTTCTGTGCCGTGTCGATCCTATGCCGTGTCGATCCTACGCCGTGTCGATCCTATGCCGTGTTGATCCTACGCCGTGTCGATCCTATGCCGTGTCGATCCTACGCCGTGTCGGTCCTGTGCATGTAACCCGACCAACATACAGAAGCTTAAATTACAATTTTTATGTATATTATTCTCACAACTTTATGGGTTGATTGCCCTGTGCTCTAAGCGCTCCATATAATAAACAAGCTTCAGCAATTATTATAAAGCGCATGGTAAGCATATATGGATATATGATGCGAAGTACTGTATTTTCTGTTGAGTTGAGTTGAGTTGATTTTGAGTTTAAGGTCCCTTTCAGCAGCAAGGCTGTATGAAACATGTACCTACCCCATGCCGTAAACGTCGCCAACCCCTAGTGGCCCACTTGCGGGTTAAAGTCGATCGCCAATATAGTGACAAGTCGAAGGATTGCCGCTAGTATCCCACTCGTGGCAGGGTTTCGTCGAGTCGAAACAGATATCTCGCGTCGGGGTGTTGAAGTTACCACCGCGTCGCAGCAAGGACTTCGTTTTGGTCCGCGCTCCTTCGATTCGTCGCGGAAAATCGTAAAGGGACCAGCACGAACTATCGCCAGTCATGTGCATGCGGTTATTATTATATATTATTTTCTCCTGACGAATTGTTCCTAAAGTGAGGTCCGGGGTCAAGAATAACCTCTGCCTCAACATCATGAAATGAAATATCTTGAGTGCAATAATTGTATGAATTTAGATGACAACTGTCGTCGATCATAAGAAAGTGAGTATGGGAGAACTATGAAATAATGTAAATAGACACGCGTCATTTTGTTATAAAATTACATGGCGAACGCATTTTATCTTATCCCAAACAGTTATCGTCTCATATATACGGTTAAAGGAGCACTCTGATTGACCAAATTAAAATGATCTCAACGATTTATCCCTGTACAAGCGACGTCTCCTTCATCGCCTCCGTGGCGAAGTCGGAAGAACACCCGGCCAGTAATCATAAGGTTGGTGGTTCGAGCCCCCTCCGAGGTACTTTTTGGTACTTTTTAGACTCACCTTAATGTAAACAAATCACACATAGGTGTTTTGACATATTTTGGGAGTAATGTTCTGGATTCATTGGCGTTTTGTCGCGTCAGAAGATGCTGTCTACAATGCGGTGAGCAGAGAGGGTCGATGGGTCAGAGTGAGTCATAGTGAGTGGTGCGTCACGGTGGGTGGTGCGTCGCAGAGGGTCACGGTGCATGATGGATCGCAGTGGGTCACATGCTGTTGACCCACTAACCCACTCAGAAAACTCGATCAATTTGACCCACTGACACACTCCAACTCTGGATTTGACACAACATAGAAAAATAGAAGACCAAAAATTGAATGTTCAATATATTTTATTGTTTTACTTCAGGCAAGGGAAGAACGCGCGAATTGTGTTTGTGATTTTTACTGTCCTCCATGTTTCTGTGCTTTTGTCCCTGTTCTTAGAGACTTAGTGGAAAAACTGTAAAAGTCAGTAAAACGCATCAAAATACTGAAACAAAGTACTAAGAAAGCCTCGTTAAATTAATAATCTTAAAAAAATAATCCAGTGCCTTAAACACCAGATTCCAATCAATATAAGTTTCTGTCCAATGCCCTGCCATGAAAAATCAGGGTCCGAGGCGAGAGCATACTGCAGCGCCTCCGTACATACGAGTTGTCAATTTAAAGTTGACTTCTCTGAACTATTCATTCTGTAATACTTTACTATTTTATCATGACAAATCAGAAAGTTTAAGCATTATTACACTGGAATCGTAAAAGTGTGTGATTACTGAATTCACTGCAGTTCAATTTTTTCCTTCTCCCAGAACAGTGATGTCTTAGAGTAGTGGCTTAAGCGCTACTTTCATAATGTTGTGGATGCGAGTTCGATTCCGGGTGTGGCAATTCAGGAAATTTTTCATCTATAAAACTGATACTTCTGATGTATACTAACATGAAAAATATTCCATTTCTCTGGTTCTAAGTGTTGAGGCAACTTTTTTACAGGTGAAATGCCAACAACACAAAATTAAGTCATCCGTATCAACCTTCGTAACTGTCTGGCAAGTAACGTGTTTGGACAAGAATTGATGAACACGTAAGGACTAAATACAACCTTACTGCTGTAGTATGGGCCAAAAATAAGTTCCAAGAAATTGTTCCTAGCTGTGCACAAATAGCAAATAGTGATCGAGAATGATCCTATTTAAGATGTCACCCCACCTTTCTACTTAGAAGAACGGCGAAACAAAATGCATTACTCTTATCAATTAACAAATCTTTATATTCCATTTCTTGTTGTCAAAATGATAATTTTATGTGTAAATCCTTAAACGTAATAATATTATTCCGTTCATGTGTAAGTCTAAGAAATATCTGATATACTCCATATCTTTTCTGTTCCTATGAATACCTTCAACTATGTTACTTTTTCTTCCCATTGTGGTAATAATAATAATAATAGTAATAGTAAAGGAATAACATAATTAAAATACCACTTACATTAACATTATCTTCCCATTCAGAAAAGTTACTAATTACCACGACGGGATTTGAACCCAAGTAGCAATGAGAGTTTCCTGCTTTCACAATTTTTTAATCAAATCGCCCCAACTGAAGTACTGTTCGCCACTGGCACCTCATGTCCTTTCGACGTATTCTAAACACTACAGGAACACGAACACAGAAATACTTAGGACAATTAAAATTCCGACCCTGCTCTTCAGGGAAATTCGAACCCTTAGTGGACTGCGCCTCATGATCAGAGGCCGATCGTCCGGAATCACTCTGCTAGTGGCACCGGTTGAATTTGCCACAAACTCCTGATATGAATATAAGAAAATAAACTAGTAGTTATGGAACATAAACATACAACTGACTATTTCGACACGTGTTGATACCATCCAAAGAATGTGAAAATAATTTCTGTCGTCTTTGCTTCTTTGGAAATTAGAAGTTATGGTAAAAACGAAATGTAATGTAAATCGGGACCATCCCTGCAACCGATGACCAGAGCCGTAACTTAGATTCTTTTCTGGGGGCAAACATTAAGAAGCTTATTTGGGCCCCCTAGAAAAAGTTCATTTTCTAATTATTGGGCCCCCTCTCTCCAACTTTCTCTTAATCTCTATGGGCCTCCCGGAGCCTGTGAGCCCTCCCGCACGGAAAGGTCTGCGGTTCCGTTAGTTACTCCCTGGGCCCATTCCACACATGACAAAATTATTAAGGGGACAATATTGATAAATCTCAAAGCCATATGAATAAATATTACTGAAATGGGTCCACGACTCATATTTGTTCTATTTACCTTTTGTGTGCTGCTTTGTTTATGTTATGTAGCAACACTATTTGATGCTTCATTTCTAATTTCATGTTCGTATTGTATATGGAGTAACAAAAATTTATCTCAAAATTGGCCCCCTCGAACGGTGGGGAGTTTCTCTGGGGGAGAAGTTGCCCCCAACAAGTTACGGCTCTGCCAATGACGTAGGCTCAACTTGAAAAACATTTCGTGATATTTTCCTTATTGAGCAACGTCTATATAACTTGTTTTTGAGTTAAACAAGGAAATCTCGAGTGTCATTAAGACACTCACACAAGTTGCTTATATTTTCTAATTTATATTTTTATTTATATTTTGTTTATATTTGTTTGTTTTTGTTATATTTGAGTATCTTGTTTATATTTTTCCATGAAATGACTTTAACTAGGTATTAGTTCGGGTGGAAGTTTAAATGGCGCGTTAAGTGAATGGTTCACGTTCGTGAGACTTCTTGCTATTCACATCGTCTCTCGCTCGCTGACTGTTAGTGTTGTAACACACGACGAGTCGATCTAAGTTTCTGTACTGTGCAATTATCTTAGTGGGATATTGAATTTATTAATGTCTTCTAGCTCTTCATATATTTGTTTCTTCGAGTGATTTTGTGGTCGTTCTACGACGAAAATTCGACATGAATTGTTTGCGTGAAAATACCTTAGGTATAAATTTTGGTCAAGTAAGTCAAAAGCCTACTACAATTTTTGTCCATGAATGGATACGAAACACGTTCAAATTAACAATAGATCAAATACATAGCATTGAACTGGACTATATCAAGAAACAACTGTATATTAAGTTAGTCAACAAGATTCTGTGTGAACGAATTCTCTCTTCTACTCATGGTGAAGTCAAATTCACCGATAGTGACAAGGAACATTTACTTCCTATTGATCTCGCTGACAACAGTATTACCGTCGTTAAGGTGTCTTTGTGTCCCATGGAACTTAGTAATCAACAGTTAACACGAGTGTTTTCTCAGTATGGTGAAATACAGTCAATCCTAGACGAACAGTATTCTGCGGACCATGTATATGTCACCCGTACTGGACGTAAATTAATTAAAATGAAGGTTAAACAAAATATCCCTTCATTTATTACAGTGTGTGGTTTGCGCCTCTTTTGTAGTTATTCCGGTCAAATCCAAACTTGCGCGTTGTGCAATTCACAGGACCATTTTGTTCAAGAATGCCCCCGAAAAAAGGCCCGCCCTTCAAAGTTCACCCGCCAGTTCGAAGTTCTCAACTGCCACCGCTTCGTACCCCTTATAATCTCCCACATGAAAAGGTGTCTCTGCATACTGATAACTATACGGAATTTGCTCTGCTCACTTCTGCTCACCCTGGTATTTCTTCAAGTCATGACGTTCCAGCACCTGAAACATCCCATGATCCCGTCATTCGCCCCGACCTACCAATGGAAGAAGATCGTACTACTGACCCGGATGTTATTGCCTCCCTGGAATCTACTGCAGTACCCCAGTCTATTCCTGAATGCAAGGCTCAAGAAATTCTCAAGGAAGGACAACTAGCTCAGATAGGTGACCAACAGTCAGTAAAGGATTTACAAATGGATTCGAGCCGACTCGAATACCACCCGTGACCGGAATGTGCAATCACTCAGAAGTGATTCCGCCAGTGAATGCGATCTCAGTACCCCTGTATATGAAAAACGTAAACTTTCCAAATTAAAGGCAACTGTTACTGGAGTTTCAAAAACTTCTAAAGGAGGTCGTTCTTCAGATGTTACACCTGTTTCAGGTGCACGAACACGGGCCACCTTGAAAAAGTTGAAAGCTGGTACCCCTGTTGTGGACGACTTATAATTATCTTCCTTGTATTACTGTGGTATCATTTTCAGCCTTTCATGCAGTGTTTACAACTTCGTTTTACTTTCCTTTTGTTTATGTATAGTTTTAGTTTTGCCACCATTAACCTAAATGGATTTACTTCTCTTGTTAAACAAGAAGCGTTAAGAGATTTTATTTACAAAGCAGATATTGATGTGTTGTTCGCTCAAGAAGTGGCCCTTCCAGAATATGGTTCTCTTTCCAATCATACATGCTATTCTCGTTTTACAGAGAATGGGCTAGGTACAGCTATTATCTATCGTAGTGATCTAGCTTTTAAGACAATTAATGATTACCCAAATGAACGAATCTCCCTTGATATGCTTGAACGCATCAAATTATGTAATATTTATGTCCCCTCTGGTTCTCATAACAAGAGAGAGCGCCAAGATTTCTTCAACACTGACCTTGCTCAGGCTCTATTTAATGGCACTCACCCTTGTATATTAGGTGGAGATTTTAATTCAGTTTTACAACCCATTGACCACACTCCGAACTTTAACTTTTCTCTCGTACTCCAGCGCATACTAAATACATATGATTTAGTGGATGTGTGGCGTCATTTTTGACCCGCTCAACCGGGTCACTCATTTCATACTTCACAATCACAGTCGCTTGGACCGTTTTTACATAAGCCGCTCACTTGTTGCACAAGTACGCAATCTTAAGCTCGAACCTGTTTGTTTCAGTGATCACTATGCTCTAATTATGAGAATAACCCTACCAATATCCAAATTTTTGCAAAGTAGTCCCCTTTGGTATTTTAACACCTCTATACTTACGGACCCTGAGTATCAGCATTTAATTCGAGAGGAATGGCGGATCTTCTTTCCGTTAATATCACGCTATCAGGGCAAACTTATGTATTTTTGGGACAGGCGAGTTAAACCGAGATTTCGCTCCATAAGTAAACAATATTGTATTCAACGGACCCAGGCATACAATACTCATTACAACTATTACTCGACTCTTCTCAAAGAATACACGCAAGACCAATTGCGAGGCCGTCCGGTCAGGCCTCAAATTTAAGAAATCAAAGCACATTTATTGTCGTTGCATAAACAACGCATGCGCGGTTTTTTTGTTAGAAGCAAACTTGTCCAGGCCGATGACACGGAACAAGCTACCATCGTACAAATTCAAAAAGAACGACTAAGAGGCAAACAAAAGTTAATTTCTTCTATTAAGGGCAAGGATGGCCAAATTTATGAAGGTTTTCAGGTACTTCCCCAATTTGTTCAGTATTATACACAATTGTATGCAAAACCTAATGTAAATAATGAAGATGAATCTCTTTTGGACTTTATTCCTCTAAACCTAGATGTAAATGCTCAAGAGTATCTTAACAGTCCCTTCACACTTGATGAAGTCAAGAGATCAATTCAATTAGGGAAACGTGGTAAATCTACTGGTATTGACTCTTTAGCATTAGAATTTTATATTACTTTCATTGATATTCTTGCCCCGTTTCTTACGGACCTCTTCTAAGATACCTATACCTTAGGAGAATCTCTATCCACGGGTATTACTGTATTAATCCCTAATTTGCATAACTCTAATTTCATAGACAATTATCGTCCTATCAGCCTTTTAAGTGCGGACTTAAAAATTTTAACACGATGTCTAGCGCTTCGTATGAAATTCTATGTGGGAGAGTTATTAAGTTCCTGTCAATATGGACATGGGCAACAAGCTTTAATTCATGAAGCCTTAGCTAACATAAGAGATTTTATAGCCTATCATGAGACTGCCTCTCCTACGCCCGTTGCTATTTTATCTACAGATTTCTCGAAAGCTTTCGATAGGGTATCACACGAGTATCTTTTTAAAGTTCTACAAAAATTTGGTTTCAATGGCGCTTTTCTGTCCATGCTCCAAGGAGTATATCATAACAGGACAACTAAATTAAAACTCACTGGTAGTCTCAGTTGTGTCATTCCTTTCTGTAATGGTATTATTCAAGGTGATAGCATGTCCAGCCTTTTATTCAGTTTCTCGGTTGCACCTCTCATATACGCGGCACAAACCAGACTCCCTGGCATACAAGTTTATCAAGCTTCCATTTCCGTCGCGAGTTATCTTAATGACGTTCATTTCTATGTTAACAATATTTGTACCTTAGAAGATATTCAGAGCCTTTTACACAGGTATCAACAAATTTCTGGAGAGATTTTAAATAAAGACAAAACAAAACTACTATGTATACACCCCGAATACCTGACTACATACAGTTTGCACTATACGATTGCGGACTCAGTTAAAATCCTAGGTATTGAATGGTTCAATAACACCAAACAAACCATTCACTACAACTCTGACATAATTGCAAACAAAATACGTGGTCTTCTAATATAGCATAAGCCTCGCAATATGAACTTGATCAGTAGGAATTCATTTCTCAAACAAAAATCATTGAGTCTTTTGTGGTACTTCTGTCAGATTTACTCTCTTCCCACAAAAACATATAAATTCCTCAATAGTCACGCTTTGTTCTTTCTGTGGCAACACAAGCTATTGAGAGTTGCACGTGATCAACTTGTGCTTTTACCAGCTCAGGGTGGCGTAGCTTATGTAAACATAGCCCTCCAGGCAAAATCACTACTGCTGAAAAGAAGTATCGAGTTGTTTACGACCGATAGGATCAGTGTGTCGTCATCTGTTCTCTCCACATGTTTAGGTTGCTTTGACCTTGAAGCTCCGATTCATATTTTTCCGTAAGGACTTAAATTCCCACACTTGTGTGAACCTGTCTTAGATATCGCTTATGCATTAATTGAACGAGCACAAATTGAGTTAATGCCTGTCAAAGCACTCTATCGACATTATCTCAGAACGCAACATATCGTCACACCCCACATTCAATTGAAAGAACCACAACTTCATTGGAATTATATTTGGCAAAATATTAATGCTCCCTTTTTAACTACCCAGCAACGATCTCTTTGGTATTTTATCGTTAATAATAAATACGAAACGCGATACAGCCTATATCGGCTCGGTATAGTGTCTTGTAATCTGTGTGACTACTGTCATAAAATAGATACTCTTGAGCATCGCTTACACTATTGTACAGAGATTCAACATATATGGAATAAATTTAGTACACTCATAAGTAAGATTTGTCATTCTTCACCATCTCATATTACTGCTAAAGATATTCTGATATATCCAGATTTTAACTATTTTCCTAAAGCAAAAAATAACAGTGTAGTCTGGCTCGCTGCATATACGCTTCTTTATGTTCTCACCACACATTGACCATATAATGTCGATGTGTATTTGTCTTATTTAAGGTACCATTTGCAGCAAATGAATGTGCAGTATAAAGAACACTTCGCAAATTATTTTGTTGTCTTAGCTCCATAACAATTCTGTAAACTTTTCAGATTTGTAACCAGTTTTTTTTAATCAACTGGCTCTTGTATTGCTTTTATAACTGTCCAATGTACATGTGATAGAACTGTTAATAAAGAATTAAAAAATGGTTAGCTCATTGGACTTCTATTTGGTGGACCCGGGTTCGAATCCCGGCCAGGCTGAAACTTTTTCAAGTTTTTCTGTTTCAATTTCAATTTCAATCCATACTCATTATAACAAGCAAGATCTTCTCTCCTCCAGAAAGAAAAGGATGGAATGAGGAGAATTGGAGAAGGTCTCTCAATTTAGGCAATCATTTACGAAGTTATTTCCAGCAGTTGTTCTAGATTTGACATTTTCAGCTACTTTCAAGCATTTTCTGATTCAAATGTCATCAGTGTTTTTATTTCTTTGAATATTCAATATATAATGAAAAAATACATTACATGCACATCAATATTAAGATTAACATATGATGTTCATTGGACAACACGCCTTGAACCAGAGAGATTGATTTCAGAACGGAGAAATGTTTCGTGCCTAATCTACTCACAATTTTACTCCCATACAGACTTGACTCAGTACTACCAAGCAGAGCCCAGCACGGCCCGGACACTCTGAAAGACGGATCGGAAACTAATGTAACCCTATGCTAATCGTAATGGGTTTGGAAAACTGACTCTTTATTCAAGACTGCAAAGTACTGTAATACTATTACTATTACTACTTCTACTACCAATACTACTACTTCTACTATTACTACTACGACCACTGCTAATACTACTACAACTGCTACGACTTCGCGTCAGAGTTGGCATGTCTGGTGTTACCGAATTTACCTTCTAAGTGCAGACGAAAAGGAGAAATACTGGTTACTATGGCCGATCTGCGTAGAATGTGAACCGATGCTTGATCTACGAAGGACAACAGCGCACTGAGAGAAATCCGTTTTCCGGACAGCTGTATGTTGTACAAATATACGGAATCCTCTTGCTTACTACAGAAGTCAGTATGGAGCATACGTTATGCACATGGTACATACGCACTCCCCTTCGATGTTACATCATGCCGTTGCAGGATGTCCGACATCTAACAGTCTTCCATATATCACATGGAGATACTTATGTTACATTCCTCAGCTATATGTTATATACGTCCATTTGTGTGTGAGATCCTGTCTGCCTATATTATTTCATACGAAAAGTACGTATAGATGGAACTCTTATGCGGAAAGTATTCTAAAACATGCGTTTTCAGTTATACGTCTGTTGTACGTAAAGTCCAAAAACTACAGGAATTACGCATGTAACCTACATTTTTAAGTACGCCACCTACAATTCTTTTCTCAGTGTGGCCCATTAGGAAAAGCACTCACATCTGGTGCTAGAGGTCGTCGGATCAATCCCTACTCGTGCTATGTGAGCTTTGTGGTGGACAAACACCGTCCGCGTGGGAGTTTCTGGTGTTGTCTCGCTTCCTTCCACTGTTTTCATTCCACCAATTTATCCTACCATCATCCATACGCCCTGAGCCGTAGTTACCTAAAGAACGTATGATACAATCAAGTACTTAACCTACTAAGTAGAATTTGGTACTCTACCATTAGACCACGGCGGCCAAAACCGTGAACTGGCGTGCTCATAAGATCAGCGCAATTTGTAGTAATGTTCAATTAGCAAGGGAAATACCAAATGGTGTTACATGTTCCTGTATTGTTTATAGTATGATACTACAAATATAACAAAATATAATGATACAAAATATAAAAGTTACGTGTAAGTTGGGTTGCATCTGTCTAGGCGTTCTCATAACTGCAAAACACCTGGACCCCAAGTAATGGAATTAGAGCACTTAGGGGGAAGATACTTTTGTGGATGGGTGTACATTATTAGTCATAGTATCCTCATTTATCTGTGCTCAACGAATGATATTTACCGTAAGTTGTAACTTCGGATCCTTTATAATGTATGCGCATCTTTACGAACCTAAATTCTGCTGTTTTAATCGTACGAGAATTGCGAATGGTGATCTGTACCAAGTACTCACTTCTACGCAGGACGTATTGCGCGCTTTATAGATGGAACAGATATCCATCTATATTAAACTGTTACACTTTAAGGAAAAAACTGGCCTCTCCGCCTATATAAATCTCTGATAAATTGAGTGGTGATTATTATTCAATGATGGTCAAGTTGGTATTATAATACAAGGAAATCAGGTCTAGCAAGAAGGGTCAGGGCCAATATGTAGTCCTTCAGATTTGTGATGTAGGATTCCACTAAGGAAGCGTTTTTTGGAAATTCTACTGAATAGGGAAGAAGAAGGATGGCAATTATTATGTTTAATAGCAATGTCTCGGCACCTCTAAGTGTTTTGCTCTTGGGTAATGCTCAAATAATAGCGTACAGATTGATGATATGCTTGCAGATTGATATACCATAAAATCCATTACTCATGCTAAAAAAATGTACAGGTAGTTACTACAAGCAAGGATGCTATCTATTTCGTTCAGATATTGCTCCCAATGAGATGAGACGATACGGCTAAGTAAAGTGTTCTCGTCTTCTGTCCTAAATTAAAAAGATCTCGTCTCGTCTCGATCCTCGAAGACTTCTTTCGCTCTTGTCTCGAAATTTTATTGTACCGTTTTGATAATTTATGTAAAAACAAATTATGCCCTATTTTTTCCTTAATTATCTGGAAGTTATCTCAACTGTCGCGCGTCACTATTGGTCCACGAATAGTGTGATAAAACAACATTTAAAACATACTTATTATTGGAGAAAATTGTGTAATGACTTGTATATTTTAAACGTAGATATACAAGTCATTACTCTTCATTGCTTTCGTACCATAGATGTGAATCATGTAACACTAAAACAGTGCTTGAGATCAAGTCTTGGGTGAATTAGTCTTGCCTACATGACTAGAAATTTCTAGAAACTGTGTTTCTTACCTCGTCTCGAATTTAGAAAGGTATTTCTCGTGTGATTTTCGAGATTATAATCAAGACAAGACGAGAAATATCTCATCTCGTGAAAAACACTACGTTCAGAATAGGATGAACTGATGGACTAGCGCGAGGGTGCGTCTGTAGGGAGTAGGCGCGTTAGCAACGGTGTGTATGCGCGTAAACTAGAAGTTTATCCAATCATTACGCAAACTAGAAATTTTAAAATATATATATATATGTTTCGAATTGCTAAAATTTAAATACATCATGAATATCGACCAATATCCAGTTTTTGTTTTTCTTACGACATAGTAAAATATTTTCCAGTATAAACTGCTAAAGCGCTTGTAGAGACGTTAGTTTCAAATGCAAATTAACAAGTATCTCTGATATTATCATTCTAGAGGTCAATCCTTTGGAAGTTCGTTCGACAATACGACTACAGTTACGAAAACCTTATGTGTTTTTATTTCTGTGATAATTCAGGTTTAAACTTCCTATAAAGTATTTCTACTTAAACGTTATCAAAACCAGTGGCGTATTTAGGATCTTGTTTTGGGGGGAAGGCTTGAAAATCAGTAAGAATCATTTGTGTTGTACGTATAATGCGAAAAAATAATAATGAATTATTATTTCAAAGCTGGAGCTTAAGCCCGATAGCCTCCTAAATGCGCCACTAATTAAAACATATTTGTTATAATTATACCCTATTAGTGCATAAATGTAAATTATCCTTCAAAATATTACTAAATACTTATGTTCATTGCATTGTTCACATAGAACAATATCATGGTGATGGAGCAAACTTTTCAGTGTTGTATCTCAGTTACATGCGTTACACTTTATCCAGGTTTTCGCCAGATGAGATTATAGGCCGCAATATTTTGGTTGAGATGTTTCATCCGCAAATCATCAATAAATCAAGTATTAACTCTGTTTTGATGGATGGTCAACTACAAAACAGAAGTATCCATGAATGTGGATATATGGTCTAATATAGCTTTCTGTGGATATATTTTTATTGATTCCGTGCAATTTGTGATCATTCAAATTTGCGACAAGGTTCATGTATCGGCCAAATTTGATTGAAAGTTTGATCAGATTCCTCAGCCGAAAATAATAATTCTAGTTTGCGACCAACAAGCAATTGGCTCTTTAAATGAATCAAGAGAGTGAAACTGATATACGTTGCCAAATATGTTTTCCTAAAATTATGAAGCGTTATGAACTACGACCAAGTATAAATATCTCTTCGTTCAAAAGTGACGTAATTATAGATGCCTAACATGTAACGTAACATTGATCAGGAAACTGAGTCAAAATACTATAACACAAACAAAAACACACATAGATAGATAGATAGATAGATAGATAGATAGATAGATAGATAGATAGATAGATAGATAGATAGATAGATAGATAGATAGATAGATAGATAGATAGATAGATAGATATAGATTAATTCTGTAAATCAGGTTTTCAGTCAAAATCAAGTGGAAAATATTTCACTTGCCTATCCTTGGACTACCAAAATCGGGTTCAAATGATCTAGACCCTCAGGTATATTGTAATATTTATTTATTTATGTTGTATATTACTGTTACGCACACATATAAAATGTCATTATTTGTTATTTCACCTTCCCAGATATTTCTTTTAAAGTTTTATTCTTTAAAGTCACATTCTTTATTGTGGTTAGCAAAATATTGATAATAATACTTTTAGTTTTACGTTTCCCCTGACGTGTCTCTTTTATTCTCCGCGAAAGTATCAAGATTTAGGATAGAAAATAGTTGAAATAGGAAAATAGAGAAAGTCAGTTTGACAAGAAGGCTTCTTAAAATACAAGTAGAAAGATGTGTAGTTAATAAGGTTGTCTTATTTCTGACAGCAGTCAGTCTTGCTTCCCGCAACTCTTTTTTCTTCCGATCATATGATCAGTTTGTCAACTAACATAACTTGAAAGATAAGCATTCTCCACATTTTTAGATGAATAATCTTATCTCATTTCGTAACTTGTTTCCCTCCCTACCAACTTCTTGAAGATTAGTGAAGAACAATGGTGTGAATGAATCAGGTATTTACAGCTCCACGAACAAGAGAAGAAACTGCTTATGTGCTTTAGAGCGCTGTCATATTTCCTTGTAAAAAGGAATATTAATGAACTATAAGAGCTAGATTAAAACTTTAAAAAACTAATATGTAGTATTGGGGTATGTTAACATCTGGAGAAATTTTGAGCTGCATAAGACAAATAGTTTTAATAATACTTTGGAAAGAAGTTCGACATGTTCTTATATAGCAATTGATTATCTTAGCTGAAAACGTTAGACACGGCCTTAAATATTTGTCGTAATAAACAAGATTAAAATGAAAATTATGGATGTCGTTGCAGGTATTATTGTAGAAAGAAGTGCAAAATTATCAAATTCTTTTCATCAGTTAGTAATGCCATCAAGGAATATTTTATGTTATCATCTGTGCATGGTCTTGTTCATATTTATGAAGCACCTAATTTCATATTGAGGTAAGTATGATTATTCGGTATGTGTACGTAGGCCTGAAGGTTAAGGACAGTATTATTATATCAAGAGTCAGCTACACGTCCGAGGGAAAATATAAGATGCAAAATTTAATATTAATTTCGACTATAGTAGAATATGAATATATATCAATCGGATTTTCCTCTAGTGATATGCAATTTTAATATTTTTTAAGTAACAAGGATAAAGTTTGGAAAACATATTTCTTTTCTCACAATAAATTTGGTACCGTAAGTGCATTCATGTGTTAATTTTTGTAGATGGCGTTTCTTTTGTTGTTCTTAATGAAACATCAGAATCCCTTTGAGAATTGATTATATTTGTTTCCGATTTCTAGAAGGTATTTTGGCTTCATAATTCTTAATGTACCTAACCAAATTACTAGTTGCTTTTGCATATAAATTTGACTGGGTTGAATTTGAGTTCAGAAGTAAGGCTATATGAGATGTGGACTTACAGCTAAACAAGAATCCGAATCACATGGACTCTCGCCAGGAGCATGTAAATAAGAGATGCAAAAATTGTCCCGATTATCAGTTTGAAAATGATTTTACTATTTGCAATTATTTGCTGTATTATATACTTATATCACCACTACTTAACTACATTCGATCCTATAAATTTTTGAATTTCTTTATGAAACTGACATTATTTGCAAAGAAACGAGACGAGGTATTTAAATTATGGACCATATGCAATACTATTAAAATTGTCTAAACGTAGAGTAATTTCATGGTATAGTTTTCTAGATGTTACGAGCATATGTCAAAGAAATTGAATATTTTTACGTGAATTCGTAATAAATTCTATGACTATTCACTAGAAATGTTGATGTGTTGACCAAAACTTAGAGGAGTAGATTACATTTACATTATATAATATATTTACATATTAATAGTGTTATTCAAGAATGTCGTTGAAAATTATGTTATTTAAATAATACGAATGTATAATCTTATAGGAAAGTTATAGTTTAAGTTTATTGGAAACCAAATGTTGAGCTAACGTACTCGAATTCAAATAAAGTACTAAAATCTTCAGAATCATTTAAAATAACATACATATGTAAATACCATATCACAAAAAGGTAGAACTGGCGTTACATTCAATACTTGTTAAATCATTACAGACTGAGGTTACAAGCACGAAAATGTGAATAGTTAAGATATTCTTTACAAAAAGTAGATAACTTTATTTTAAAATATTGTTTGTCTTCATTCATTGCAAGTCTGGTTCGTAAAACTGGTCAGCGATACATATAGACACCAATATCAATACATAAATATGCTATTGTAAAAAGAGGAATGTATTTTATCATTATACATTAGATTTTTCGCAATAGTAATGATTAATATGTTATTTAAACGATGGTAGTTAACATGGCGATGATTACTATGTTATTTTAAAATTAGCTTATATTATGTTAATTTCATAGATGTACTGTATGTATTTTCTTCAAGGTGCCTCTGGTTTTGTTTATGGATTACAATGGCAGTGTTTGCTGCATTTACGGCAAAAGATATATGGATCAAACACATGCACAGTTCAGTGACGTACGAAGTTGAATTTGGTTTCAACAGTTCTAACGTGAGTTTTATAACTGCGGCATGGTGCTCCCGAGGCATAGAATGGAATGCTAGGTAACTACTGTTACATATTTATTGATTTTACTCTAATTTCAATTCAAGATTTTTTTAAATATATATATATATATATATATTAATCGCAATACATTATTTAGGTTAACCTTAAAGATGCTTCAGAAGAAATTAGAAGTACAATAATACATCATAATTTATTTGTAAAACTTGTACTTACCTTTAATCTTTGTAAATTCTCAAGAAAAATCTGTACTCTCACTTAAATATATAAGTATTCGACTATGTAGTATATATCATATTTATAAAATGAAATGGAAAGCACTTTCTTGTTTATGTCTCTTGGTGCAATGTGAATCAGGAGGAAACTGGAGGATCCTGAAGGAAACAGTTGACAAAATGTTGCTTACAACAAACTCCCATTGTAAGGAAGTGGCCCATGATTGGCTACATAAATAAATGTCTTTTAGAACACGGTTATGAGATATGAAAATATGGGAGTTTATCATTTTAGAAAAGGACGAGATAGTTGCCTCTGCCATTGGAAAGGATAATGGCTAGTGGATGTTTCACACAGAAAATGAAACTTTCGTAATAAAAATAAGATAAAAGATTTCTAACACACTTTAGTTTGAATACAAGTTCGATAATATTATAAACGTCAAGCTATAATTAATGAAAAGAACATATTTTGTAAAAACTCAAAAATTATAAATATCAAAGTAAAAATGCAACATTAATAATGCATCAACAAATTGAACTTAAGTAATAGTAACGATGAAACAAGAATGGCGGAAAATCCAAGGGAGAAAAGGTGGCGGGTTTAAACCCAAAACCTTAAAAATGCAAATGTGATTTTTTTTCTTTTGAGGTCAATGCTGAGAAAATTGATAATTCGATCAAACTGTGTGTTTGGTATGCTTCTTGGATCAGTTACGATTATATTAGTTAAATATATTTTTCGGAAAGGTAAAATGAACTCATAGAATATTCGTGTTTGAATTGTTTGACATGTTCATATTGTCCGAGGTTAGTGTTTGCTACCAGATTGAGAGGATAATTTTTAGTAATCCTAAATTTTATAGGCTTGAGAAAATTAATTACGCCTTGTTTTGGACTAGTTAAGCTGTCTAATAGAAACCTAAAATTTGGTAAAACTTTTTTAGAAAGTATTAAATTTTTCTGCCTTTTTGAGCGAAAGTTATTGGCTAAGAACTTAAAGGAAATCTTCATCCAATTATAATAGTACTTGAGAAGTGTTACAATTGAAATTAATTTTATCGGCTCATATGTTAGAGGTTCTTGATTGGCCTTAGATTGTCAAATATTGAATTTAGCTTTGAAAATTTGAATGAACTTTGAAATTAATGTCATTTATTTGAAAATTTTGAGACTTAATTCTGAAGAATTGCATTTATCTAATTTAATTACCGTATTTAGGAGAGGATCCTAAACAGACTGTCGTTGACCTGAAGAATTACTGATTATAATTTGTTGTAATAAACATATTTCATGGAAATTGTGGGGTATCATTTGTTATATTTATATTACTTTTCGTGTGATTTATATTCCCCCCTTGGATTTTCGACTAATACTTTTGACCACATCTTCTAGTAGTTCTTCCTCGTATAAAGCTCAATCTATAGCTGGTTGGATTGGTTTCCCTCGCCTGGTCTGACATGCTGCAGACGGGGGAGTTACAATTTAAATTATCTTAATTTGCAAGAACCTCAGTTAATGTTAAGCATATCAATTTTAAGAGAAAAAGAGAGAATAGTGTTAGTAGAAAACAAAATACCCAAACTTGACTAGTATGTTAGGTAATCCTAAACGTTCCCTCATGACTGAATATTCCGTACGTTCTGAAGGTACCAATACTCAGCATGAGATGTATATGTGCTTCACGATACACATGATAACATAACTCACTACCCAAAAATATGTGAGGTAAGACTACTTAGTACCAAAATGCTGGGGATTAGTTAGTACACAAACGTCTGCCACCGTATACTGCTGGAGGTAGATTGAGTTCAATCCTACGAATCTTTACAGAACGGAAACCATGTTTGATTTCCCAACTAGTACTGAATTTGGTTTCTTAATTACAAAAATATAATTACAAAATTGATTATATTGTATATAAAGTTATCTCTAGTATGTGATTTGCATTAGGATTGTTCTGTTTATGTACATGTTATTTAAACTTAACAATATTATTATATTTATTTTAAATTACAAAATTGTACTTTGCGTATATATATATATATATATATATATATATATATATATATATATATCATGACACGAACACAAACTTCGGTTGGCACCAATAGTTTGCAATTTGCAGTACGTAGTTCGGATAAAAGCAACAAAGTGTTTGCTTTATAGTTCGAATAATAGAAATAAAAACATACCCTTTTAATACTATTATTTATTCACATTATAAGAGACCTATAAGTACAGTGTTTGATATATATATATCTTAAAATGCAAGAAATCAAATAGTACTTAAAGCTGTTTGGGAGATAATTCGTGTACAAAACTTCTTATTCAGAAACGAATGGTCAGTCACAAAGCCAGAGCGAGAAGACCAGACCATCTGGATTTTCAGATAAATATAATGAGCTTCAAACATTTAACAACATTCTAGAATAGTACGATAGATCACAAACATACACAGGTTTTTCTCTAACTCATTGGAATCTGAGTAATAGAAATTAACAAAATATTCTGGTTTATAATATTCACTGAAACACCTTGGCTTAGAGCCAATTGAGGAAGAGCACGTAGAAAAAATTATTTCTAGATCTGTTATAATGCAAAAGACACTGAGATACAAGACCCCTTGAAAATGAATATCGCACTCGTAAAAATTTACCAAAATTCTCTTCACAGAATAGATAGTAATTTCATTTGCCGTGATTCAGCCCTCGTACAAGTGCAAACGCATGTGTTCGACGAAATACCTTCAAAGATTAGTCTACGGTTTAGAGTTCAGTGCAACATCTGCGAATGATGCGTTTTTCACTGTTCTGTCAGCACGCCTATTCTCAAGCACATCTAAGATAGATTAATAATCATCCAGTTTCCATAGATAGAGGTGATCTCTGCGGCCCATCTCCTTCCTCGCAATACTTGCAATTGTGATACATGTAATGGGCATCGCGTTGAGAAATACAATGAAAGCAAAAAGCACGGTGTAACCCATATTTTACGTTCCTGCATTTAACAAATTCAAACATTTAACGAAAGATTAGTTTTGTCCAGAGAAATGACGCTATATACAGAGTACATTTCATTTCTGATTTAGGAGAATCATATTAGTATTTTTCCCATGTTTAACGGAAAAAAGTACGGAAGAAACACTATTTATAGTACAATTACAAACTAAACTAACTTTTCTTGTCGGCAGTAAAAATATCAAAATCGCAAGAACGGATACTCGAGGACTTTTAATCAGTCATATAATCACAAACGTTTAATCAATTCTCATTGTCATCAGGAGGCACATAAAGCACTGACCTATTCTTCTATTGAATAAAGTCATTCGTTGACCTTTCTGAAAAAGATGTTATATATACAGACTACATAAACAGAAAATATTCTTATACATAGCTGACGGAACGGTATATTTATTTGATTAAGTAAAACCATTTCTATATGGGAATTTCAACGACTATCAATCACTGGGTCAATATTTTCGTAACTATCGATTAACACAAACAGCTCAAAAATATTAATACAACAAATTCTTCATATTTTTCTCAGTTTTTTATGTTTGACCATTTTTGTATGTTTGAACATTTTTGTATGGCACCTAAGAAGACAAGTTTTTGTTCTTAGGTGTATTAATTTTTAATAGTGTACATATTTTTAGAAACAGTAATTAAAGTCAGTTGTTCATCATTTAAGAGTAACAAGTTTTATATAGTAATTAGAATATATTAATTTTGTAATATTTTCAATGAAACAATCCTTAAGAGGGCAAATAAATATCATTCAGATATATGCTTCAAATGCACAAAATACATTAAAATATTGAAATTTCATATTATTCGCACTTGTAAAATTCTTCTTTGTGACCCGCACTTCTTTTATACCAAACCAGTATTGGCAAAAAATCTTCAAGGAGAGAAAATAAATCCCACTTAATTCGTTAAACCAGAGTTATAGTGTGACATTTTCCTTTAAGAAAAACTATACTGAATAAATATCTTCAGACTAAAGCAAGAAAGAAAATTATGTTATTGTATTTGAAATTTTCTTTTAATACAAGTTTTTCCTTCTTTTAGAAATAATGTATGCTAAATTATTTCAATTTTAATTTTTCAGCTTCATTAAATTTATATTCTTTACATTTCAGCACTTGTGATACTGTTTTTAAGAATTGTTCAATCGATAATGTTTCGATTGAATGCTGTGAATATTGGGAATATATTGCTTCAGACTACCCTAATTGTTATATGTTCAACTCCTTACAAACAAAGTGAGTACCATAATCATGTACCATGGATTATACATAACCATTTAAATACAATAACATGTTAGTGTAGACATTTAATTTACCTATTTATTAGAGTTTGCATACAAGTATAATAAAGCTTGTGTATCTTAAATTATTATAAAAAATCATTTAGGACGAGAAAGGAAAGCGTTTCCAGTTTGACACGAGACGAAAAAGTTTCCCCAAGATTCCACGGAAGACAAGACTTCTACATGAAATCACAAGTCAAAACGGGAAAACCTTATTTTTGCTTTTGTGTTATCACGCGAGCAATACACTAATTAATAATGTATATCTATTAGCTATTTGAATTGACATTATCTCATTAATAGTTTTGATTAGACATCATTTTCAGACAAGACAAGTAACAATGAAATGAAATCTTTGAATTTTACGCCCCACGGTTATGTCGATTAAGCTAAGGAGATGGTGATTATGAGAAATGAGTGAAAATGGTGGAATGAAGAAAGTGGGAGGAAACGGGAGAACCCCAAGGAAACCCACGCACACGGTGTTTGTCCACCACATAAGACAAGAAAAATCGAAAGGTAAAACATTTAGCCTCGGTAGTGAAAATGGTGTGCTGTCATATGATTTGAACAAGGGAGGTCTGATTTTGATTCCTGGTGGGAGCTTAAATAATTGAGATCGTTTACGAAAGACAGTAACAGGAAACCAAGGGTTACATGAACACATGAGACCTCTTTCAGTGCATAGTGTATTGTGCTGTTATTTTGATACTGCGAAAGAAATGAAAGTAGAGAGAGAGATACTTTATTCTTCACCAGTTGGACCATGAGACACAGACTGAATCGAGGCCTAGCTTTGTACCGTTATGAAAGGTGAAGTTTATCGTCATTGTCTGGAATAGGTGATTGTATGTTTAAACTGTTTCAGTGAAATCGTAAATGACTTTGAAATATGTGTATACAATAATAATGCTATGATAAATATTGGCGTTTGTTCAAGGACTCATAACCTTTTATGAATGCATATTTACATTAAATCTGAAAAGTATAATTAATTTGAAACTGTTATTAAGCACGATCGAATGCAATGTAGGTAATGATTATTTCAGTAGTGTCTTCCGGAAGACTTATCCCTCAGAAACTTTCTACAAAAGTTATGAAACAAGGGAAGAAAACCATATGCTCATCTCACTTGGTTTCACTTTCCATAGCAATGTAAGTAAGACAGGAAAATTCTTTACGAAGGAATTCGAAACGAAACTTCTACAAAAGTTGTTAAAGGACGCGTGAAATTTGTTTAAGTTAAAACTTTAGAACTTAAGTCAAATCGAAAAAATACAAAATGAAAACCAGGGATGATTTCTACACATTTTTAAGAATAAAAACGAGACAAGAATGTACATAATTAAAACAAATATAGAAAAAAGATTTTTTCCTCAATCAAACCAAGACGAAACTTGAATAAGGATACCAAACAGAACGAAATAGTTAATGTTCATTTTATGTTGTGTTCTTTCTATACCCGTGAGATAAAATGAGTTTATAATTAACGTACCATGATTATGACCAATAATAAAACATGACGAGAAATAAAATTTTAACTTATTTCTTGTAAACAAAAATTAGCCTGTCTGCATTCTGTAAAAGATTTTTTTATCTAGCACTGATTTTCAAATGCTGTACACACTTATTCAGAATATTTGACGAGATCAGAAATACAGATACATTTCCTATTTCAAATTCTGTTGGTCTCATGTTATTTCAATTTTTACAGAGTACATTTTCGTGTTAAATGTGTTTCTCATTTCGTGTTAATAAGAGCAAGTTATTAATGTAATGGAAAGAAATGAAACTTGTACAAAAGTTACGAAACGAGGTAGGACAATCTTAATGTTCCTCTCATCTTCTTTCACTCTACACAAGAATCTAAGTGAAACAAAATCCTTCACTAATAAAACGAGAAATGATTTCCACGAAATTGATTAACCAGGACGAGAAATTTATTTAACCCTACAACCACACCGTGCTTTTATTAGAACATGTATCACACCGTGGGGTCATATACGACCCCAGTCTGGAGAGTCGTTTCATTAGACTAGATACGGTTATATTATGTTAGATTAGATAATATTAGGTTAGGTTACCTTATGGTAGATAATATGTGGTTTGTTAGATTATATATGTTTATGTAGGTTATGCATATATGTGTATATATGTATATATATGTTAGATTATATCTATATGTATTAGATAAGGTTAAATGAGGTGATGTTAGGTTCGGTTCATTAGATTATATAATCTTATACATTTCACGTATCACATTTTATATATGTTGACATAATTCGTTTCTTTACCGATCCAATTAGTCTAAAATACACGAGTTCTACATTATAACAATATTAAATTTTTTCATTGGGTTTCAATTGTTTGATATTTTCATTGTTTTACATGGACATAAATGAAGCAGTTTTCATTGTTTACCATTGTTTGCATTTTGCAATTCTCGCAAATGTTGTGTCGGTGTTCAGCACACACACTTCTCTTACACAAGTAACACACTGCTACTCCTTTTCTGTCTTTCTTCCGGCTACAGAAAGCACATCTACCTGGTCGTCCAACTGGTGTCACACTTTGTACCGGTTTCTTTTCGATGCCGAGAACATGACGAATATTGTTCCTTAGCTGTTTTGGCAACCTCTCGTTATTTGCTCTCTTTTTCAGGTGTTCTTCACAGAGTGCCAATGCAAGAGCCTTCAAGAAATCAGAACGCTTCTTCAGGGTTGAACTAGATCCCGAATTGCGCCTGAAGATAACGAAACTATTTAGTGCCACTGCATCTAACATACCATAACAAACTCTGAGTGGCCACCTACGTGTCTTCCTGACAACTGTTTTCGAATGACAGTATTGATAAAATTGATCCACGCCTCCTTTAGTTTGGTTGTAGAATAAGATTATTTCTGGTTTCTGCGTGTCATTGTCTATGTCAGCTTGATTATGCATAGACGATATCAGAACTACTCACCTGTTTTTTCATGGTACAAAGAAGACAGCAGTTTTGTTTTCCTGAAAAAGAAATAATGAGGAATAAACTGGTTTCCCTTTTGTTTCAGTTACACATGGTGGAAGTTCTGATTTGTTCTTCCTCATAGTGTCAATCATGGTGAGTCCTTTTTCCAAGAGCTTGTAAGCTACCTCACAGGAACTAAACCAGTTGTCCATAGTTACATTTCTGTTTGTGTGATGGATGGATTGTGTGAGATTCAACACATATTCAGTTGGAATAGCAAGCTGTGAATCTCTTCTCTCTTTTCCAACATATGGTTTTGCTGCACACACATACGATGTTTTGGCGTCACACATCATAATAACCTTTGTCCCATATTTATCGCGCTTGCTGGGAATGCACATTTTGAAAGGGCATCTACCCCTGAACCCCAATAATTGTTCATCTATCGTGACATATTCTGAAGGAGTATAATATTCAGAGCACTGACGCACAAAGATATCCCACACTTCACGGATGGCAGCGAATTTGTCTACAGATTTCCTTTGGTCCCTTGTAGTTTTATCGTCAAAGCGCAAGCAGTTTATGAGAAATTCAAATCTATTTCTTGACATAGTGCTCCTAAATGCAGGTGGACCAAACGCTTCAGACAACATATCACTTACTGTCAGGTGAGAATTTTTAGAACACTGGCTAGATAAAGCAAACCAAATAAGGCACACAATTCAATTTTCTCAGTGGGGGATAGATAACTCTAATCTGATTTGAAGACACTTTTGTCTTTCTATTTCTTCATTGGTAAAAATCACAATTGTGTTCAAAATGTCATCTGAAAAAAAAACAGTAGATAATTGTCCTTTGCATCGGTTCTTTGTTTCGCTTCCTTCTTGGGCCCTGGGAGATGAATAACAATGTTTTTTTCAACGTTCTAGTGGATTTTTGGTAGAAGGTTTAGTGTACCACTTACTGCCATTCTTTCCATAAATGACTTTACGTTGTAACAAGTCAGGAACATCATCGTTATCAACATCAGCTTCAAATTCATCCTCCGATTGATCATCCTGCTTTTTATTATCCTCATTTTCACTTAACAGTTCATCAGCATCGGACAGATCATCATCTGATTCATCTAAAACGCGTACAATATCTTCCTGGTTAGAAAACTTCCTTGATGCCACCATTCGTAAAAAAAAATCTCCCACTAGAAAATGATTTGTTTTATGGCTATTCAAAACAAACTATGTTTCATTAATCACACCGTGGGGTCATACATGACCCGAGCACTCAAAAAACACAGAACTTTCCACGCCAACACAACAATGCAACTTGCAGTGTCAACACCATGCTCCGAACTGAAGCTAGACGAAGTGTTGTGTTTCCCTCTCACAACGGCGCTGGTGCAGAACGCATTTTATATTTACTGGGGTCGCCGGTGACCCCACGGTGTGATTGTAGGGTTAAGTTGGGAATTTAAGTCAAGACAAACGAAAATTTCTAAAGAATGAAAACGAGATAATCCTTGTATACAATTTTTGAACAATGGAAACGAGTTAAGAATCTACATAAATCAAACAAAATAAAAAGAAATTTTCTTCAATCAAAAGAAGACGATATTTATATAGAAGTTATCAAATGAAACAAATAAAACCTTAATACTTGTGCTGTTTCTAAGTTTAAGTTAAATCCCTTAAACGAAAAGAAAAGTGCTTTACATAGTAAAAATTAAACAACCCAGTTTCTCATCCTATCTTCTCTTTCATGTAGAAGCACTATTAATAATAATAAAATAACGTTTAATTTAGGTGATATTACGTGTATAATTTGGTATCGACTCTCAAGGTAAAAGCATTTTAACACGAAAATAGAAAATATTTTATCACAGAAAGAATCAACATTTGAAAATTGAAATCCATATACTACACGTAGAGAATCAACTCAGAGATACAGAAACCAGTTTGATTTTCACAAAGTTAAACAAGTATTTATTACCAAAGCTGGACACTACTTGCTCCTAAAACTTCAAATTCATTTACTATATACTGTAAAGACCATAAACTCATAAGCAGAGAAAGCTGGCGTTTTTATGAAGTTAAAGAGAGGACAATGATGAAAGCTGTCGGACCGAAGGTGAGAACTCTACTATTCTGCTATCCTCTTCTATAAAGTTATATTTTATTTTTTTTTTATATGTAGAGTGTTGACTCAAAGTAGGCCAGTTTGTTTTTATGAAACTAATGAGAAGAGAACCAAAAAGACACAAACGTTAAATTTGAATTCTCTATCTTTGAGCTACCATACTCTTTACACAGGATGAAGTCAAAGGATAGAAGTTAATTTATTTTTCTCATAATTTACCATTCCCTTCTACATTCTCCTTAGGCTGTCAATATTTCACTAAAGTTGAGTCATGTTCGCGAAGCTCGAGTCGCTGGAGAATCTTAGAAGATAAGGCAATTGCTATCTTCTGGTATTTCAACATTTCATTTCACACCTTATTGTATTTTAGTGTAATTGATGGTGGATTCTAACTCATGGATATATATATATATATATATATATATATATATATATATATATATATATATATATATATATATATATATATATATATATATATGTTTAATCTGAGCAACAACAGGGTCGTAAAGACGGTAACTTCTATGTTTACTTAGTTTCATGAAAGCAATGTATGACGGAAGACTATAGGATGGCGATAAATTTGAACCAGCCCCATGAACAAAAAGTCCAGTCTTGTTTGTTTACATAACTAAGCAGCGGACGGATATATTGCTTCCTTATTGATAGCTTTTGGAAATAAAATTTAAGGTGGAATATCAGTTATCTAAATTGAAGCATATTTCCAAGAAGTGGCACTTGTAGGTGAAGAACAAAATGAAGTGAGCATTGAACGCTGTCTGTGATATAACGTTTGCATAAGTAGCGATTTTTTTCAATTATCATAACTTTTGGAATCCTCTTTTCTTTCCGAAAAACTGGGTTATCTAAGCAAAGCAGAGTAATTCCCCTTTCAGTTATACAATACAGTATTTGTTTTGTACACTGCTCTATAGAATCATTTTTAGGAATAACAGACAGTAGCCTTTCGAAATGCTGAAATTTAAAGCAGCGAAAAGAAATAAAATGTAGGGTACACATTTGGTACACTCACATTTGGTACACTCCGCATCAAAAAAATTGCGACCCCTAACGCCGTGCAGCTAGGCCACCCAATATACACCTTCTTATCCCATAATCGTGTCTGGTAAAGAGACCCTCTCTCTCTCTCCTCTTTCTTCTCTCCATAACTAAAATTAGCTAACAACATGAACGCAATTCTAATTTCAAACTACACATGCATTAGTATCGATGAAATGAAATAACAAAACCGAGACGAAACAAGATTCATAAGTTGATTTACGGAGAAACTAAAACACACACAATGAAAAATTGAAACCAATGGATGTATATTACACAGAGGTTTAGAAATAAGCCAGAAAGAGAGAGAGAAGGCGAGAGAAGCAGAAAAAGAAAAGGAAGAACAGATAAAAATGTGGAATTTTAAACTTAGTAAGAAAACAACCTAACATCATAAAGTTCCGTTACCAGAAATCCAACAGTAATATAAAAATAACGTTTGTTTTTATATTTTTCTTCAGGACTATTCGAATATATAGAGGATGCTTGAAACATTCATTAAGTCACTTTCGAAAAGGATAGCATACTCAATTTCCAGTAGAACTATACATCTCACAGACGCATCTAAGATAATGTCAACAGTTTAACACACATGCTTTGTTTCCGCGTGGTTCAGTTGTAAATTCGGTAGTGTTCATTTGACGTACTGAAGCAAACCACATTCTAATAAACCCAGTAGGTAGCGTAGGTCATATCTTCCATTCCAGACTACTAATGCAAAGTGAACAAAAAAAGAAAAAAACGAAAAGAAAAAGGAAGAAGGAAAGAAAGATAAAACTGAATAAGTGCTATTTTACTGGTAAATTTTTATCAGAAATATCCTATATTAAAAGTCCAAACCGTATCATTATGAAAAGTTAGAAATGTTCAAATGGAAATTTGGATGTTCCTTATAGATGTAGCAAACCTTGCATGTTTCAAATTTCAACGTGAATAAATCACATTAAATTATAGGAGGAAACAAATTTGTATCGATCATAGTGTCAGTCGGATTATGTTAGTTAGCTTATAGACCACCACTTGGTCGAGGATTCAAAGCCGTAGTGACCCGGTAATTCGACTGAGACTCGCTAACCCAGATAATAAAAAAGATATTTGGCTTATTCCTTTGTGTTTAAACAGTATTTCTTTCAGAGATGACCAGGACTGGAGATGTTTACCCCAGAACACAAAAACTTGACACTGAAGTTGGCAGTTAATTACATTTTCCAGACCTGGTATATCGGTCTCTTGCTCTGTTTTAACTTTGGACAGTCACACACACATGAAGTGCGTGTGTACGTGAGAAAGAGGGGAGAGAAGTGAAAGATGCAAAAACAGGATAGGGAAACGTCAAGAAAGAGAGAGAGAGACGAATATAAATATGAAACATATTTATCATTACAGTGTATGATGAAGAACACACACACTGTTTATTCGAATTCTCACCAGTGATGCTTTGTAAGTTCTCCAACAGAACATAAATCTCTGTTTGCGGCCATTATTTTATATGAAAAATTTATATTAGCTGACGGGGAATCGAACCTAGATTTTCCGCTTGCAAGTCTGGTACTTTACAACTACACAACCGATTGCTTTATCCAAACCTTCTCCAACAAATGCTGTAATATTTCTTTCTGAGAACAATAACACGAAAAGTGTTTACTGCAGATCAATGAAGTGTTTCGAATATCCTGTTCAGTCCCTTGCCCTTTCCCAACCAATATTCGTAAATCGTCTCTATCATGATAAAGGTGTTTACGTCCACATTCTTAAGCATTGCACGTCTAATATGAGAAATTCATTCTTCACTATCACTTTGTAAAAAAATGCAATCTTGGCGTTAACAGGATTCGAACCTATGCCTGACAGGTTTATTAATCGTAACTCCATTACGTTACCGCTACACTACCATTCCACTTGAAGCTGAAACCGAAATATTACTTACTTTAGCGTTGATCTTTGGAACGATCAAGCTTCTTCCTGTGAGGTTATTTGTACCTAAGTGCACAACGAAATTCATTTATTTGATGACCTAGAGAAAAATTAGTGCCCACTAGTAAAGGAGATAACATACAATCCAGGAAAAATTACAGAAATGAAAACATATTATGAATTAATTTCGCCCTGCAAATTCAAAAGTACACGAATAATAAAAGTATTATTATTATTATTATTATTATTAAATATTATTATTATTATTATTATTATTATTATTATTATTATTATTATTATTTGCATCAATTGACCGCTTTGCTGGGCTAAATTGAGAAAAAGTAATAATATGCTTCGTTATCAATCACTTTTTCCATTACTAAAGCGCTCTTTGATATCGGTCATTTTCGATGAGTTTTATATTTCCCACGTTGCGGAGTACGGCATCTTTAGTGTCATTGCTCATCTCAGCCACCCGGAAAACTATGAATTCGACAATGATATTGGTTATTTTGATCAGTTTTATATGTCTTCCCCTCCTCCATGTTGCGAGCGGAATTTGGATTTAAACGGCATCAGATGTGTCACTGTTCATCTCAGCGAATCCAAAAATTTCAGATTCGATACTAATATCGGTCATTTTTCGTTCTCTTTTAAATGTTGCTCTCCTTCCCCCTTCCTTTAGTTACACCATTAAAATGATATTAGGAAAACCATCTTGGGTTCCAACTTCATCTAGGTTGAAAATGTTATCGAGATTGGTACGGTGGTTCAAGACTTATTAAATTCGATATATATATATATATATATATATATATATATATATATATATATATATATATATATATCCCTTTCCTATTCTCCTTCTCTAAGTTCTAGCGTCAAAGTGAAATAATAAAAGCCATTTCAGGCCCGAACCTCATCTATGCTAAAAATTTGATCGAGATATGTCGCGTGGTTCGAGAGTTATTAAGTTTCATTTATTTTATATATCTTTCCCCTCCCCTCCACTCACCTAAGTTTTACCGTCAAAATGATATGATGAAATCTACTCCAGGCTCGAACATCACCCATGTTGAAAATTTGATGCAGATCTCTCCGGTGGTTCAAGACTTATTAACTAATTAACATAGTCACTTTTATTTTTATTTGCATTGATTTTTGTATATCTCCCCGTCCTCCTCCTTCCCTACATTCCTCCATCAAGGTGAAATGGTTAAAAGCATTCCATGCACAAATGTAATCTATGTTGCAAATTTCACCCAGATTGGTCGTTTGATTCAAAACTTATTCAGTTTTCTTTATTTTTATATTTTTTCATTCTCGCCCTCCTCTAAGTAACACCATTCAAACGAATAGATAAAAATACTCCGAGGTCCGAACATTATAAATGCTGAATATTTCATCGAGATCGGTCGGGTGGTTCAAGAGACTATAAGTCACAGTCACTTCAATTTTATAATATAGGTTATTATTATTATTATTATTATTATTATTATTATTATTATTATTATTATTATTATTATTATTATCCGTGTACCTTTGAATTTCCACGGTAAAATTGCTGCATTACATGTTTTTATTTCTGTATTTTTTTCTGGATTGAAAGTGATTTTCTTTATTAGTGGGCACTAATTTCTCTCTAGGTCGTCGAATAAATGAATTTCGTTGTGCACTTAGGTGCAAATAACCTCACAGAAAGAAGCTTGATCGTTCCAAAGATCAACGCTAAAGTAAGTAATATTTCCGTTTCAGCTTCAAGTGGAATGGTAGTGTAGCGGTAACGTAATGGAATTACGATTAGTAAACCTGTCAGGCATAGGTTCGAATCCTGTTAACACCAAGATTGCATTTTTTACAAAGTGATAATGAAGAATAAATTTCTCATATTAGACATGCACTGCTTAAAAATGTAGACGCGAAGACCTTTATCATGATAGAGACGATTTACGAATGTTGGTTGGGAAAGGGCAAGGGATTGAACAGGATATTCGAAACACTTCATTGATCTGCAGTAAACACTTTTCGTGTTATCGTTCTCAGAAATAAATATTAAAGCATTTGTTGAAGAAAATTTGGATAAAGAAATCGGTGGTGTAGTTGTAAAGTACCAGACTTCCAAGCGGAAAAACTAGGTTCGATTCCCCGTCAGCTAATATAAATTTTTCGCATAAAATAATGGCTGCAAACAGAGATTTATCTTCTGTTGCAGAACTTACAAAGCATCACTTGCGAGAATTCGAATAAACAGTGTGTGTGTTCTTCATCATACACTGTAATGATAAATATGTTTCATATTTATATTCGTCTCTCTCTCTCTCTTTCTTGACGTTTCCCTATCCTGTTTTTTGCATCTTTCACTTCTCTCCCCTCTTTCTCACGTACACACCCACTTCATATGTGTGTGACTGTCCAAAGATAAAACAGAGCAAGAGACCGATATATCTAATCTGGAAAATGTAATTAACTGCCAACTTCAGCGTCAAGTTTTCGTGCTCTGGGGTAAACATCTCCAGTCCTGGTCATCTCTGAAAGAAATACTGTTTAAACACAAAGGAATAAGCCAAATATCTTTTTTATTATCTGGGTTAGCAAGTCTCAGTCGAATTACCGGGTCACTACGGCTTTGAATCCTCGATCAAGTGGTGGTCCATAAGCTAACCAACATCATCCGACTGACACTATGATCCGTTTGAGCTTTAGCGTGTTCATTCTATCTGTGTAAATTACAACGTTATATTCGCAAGAGATGAAAGTGATGCTGGATGTTCGGAACAGATAAATCTTCGGAAAAGACTAGAAAATGGCATCCTCTTTGGTTATTTGAAAACAAAATTTTATTTATACTAGTTCGATTCAAATTTGTTTCCTCCTATAATTTAATGTGATTTATTCACGTTGAAATTTGAAACATGCAAGGTTTGCTACATCTATAAGGAACATCCAATCTTCCATTTGAACATTTCTAACTTTTCATAATGATACGGTTTGGACTTTTAATATAGGATATTTCTGATAAAAATTTACCAGTAAAATAGCACTTATTCAGTTTTATCTTTCTTTCCTTCTTCCTTTTTCTTTTCGTTTTTTTCTTTTTTTGTTCACTTTGCATTAGTAGTATGGAATGGAAGATATGACCTACGCTACCTACTGGGTTTATTAGAATGTGGTTTGCTTCAGTACGTCAAATGAACACTACCGAATTTACAACTGAACCACGCGGAAACAAAGCATGTGTGTTAAACTGTTGACATTATCTTAGATTCGTCTGTGAGATCTATAGTTCTACTGGAAATTGAGTATGCTACCCTTTTTGAAAGTGACTTAATGAATGTTTCACGCATCCTCTATATATTCGAATAGTCCTGAAGAAAAATATAAAAACAAACGTTATTTTTATATTACTGTTGGATTTCTGGTAACGGAACTTTATAATGTTAGGTTGTTTTCTTACTAAGTTTAAAATTCCACATTTTTATCTGTTCTTCGTTTTCTTTTTCTTCTTCTCTCGCCTTCTCTCTCTCTGTCTGCCTCTCTCTCTTTCTCTCTCTCTCTCTCTCTCTCTCTCTCTCTCTCTCTCTGGCTCATTTCTGAACCTCCGTGTAATATACATCCATTGGTTTCAATTTTTCATTGTGTGTGTTTCAGTTTCTCCCTAAATCAACTTATGAATCTTGTTTCGTCTCGGTTTTGTTATTTCATTTCATCGATACTAATGCATGTGTAGTTTGAAATTAGAATTGCGTTCATGTTGTTAGCTAATTTTAGTTATGGAGAGAAGAAAGGAGAAGAGAGAGGGGAGCTCTTTACCAGACACGATTATGGGATAAGAAGGTGTATATTGGGTGGCCTAGCTGCACGGCGTTAGGGGTCGCAATTTTTTTGATGCGGAGTGTACATAACATCTAGTTTCGACGAACCTCGAAGAGGTAGACAAACTGAAAATGAAAGTAATGGACTGAATAGGAAGCGCTTTCCCTGGCGTGCATTAAAATCCGTTGTATTTCAAGGACATGATCTTAACTCTGATCTGAACTTTGGTATCATCTAGGATAAACGAATATGAAAGTACGACAGACATACCAACAGGCACTTTTCTTCTAAAATTCGATTTAGTCCAATAATCTCTATATTTAGATATTTCTCTATTATTTTAGTAGGTATCACTAACAAGGTGTAACCTCATTGGTTTTCAATGAATAATTTCAATTCTTTCTACTATTCTTGCAATAATTTGGATTACAAAAACAATATAAATCCATTGTCCATTGTAATTGCGGCGTTTATGCTGTAGAGAAATTTAGAATGTAGCTGTGTACGATGCTGCAGAATCCTTAGTTAATAACATTAAAACATGATTGTTGTATTTTAAATTTCTGAATTTAAACTGAATGCGTAGATTTCAAATCCGCAATAACCCGACGTAATCCTCTTTTTAAAGAAACAAATTTATGTTGTGTTCATAACAGTGTTCATAATGTGTTTTCCAGATAATGATGAAGTGTTATATTTTTGCACGTAGATATTTGCATCGTGCAAACTGCATCGTTTTTTCTATTTGCCAGTTTAAAATGTATATGGAAAATTTAAAATAAATAAGCCGTACTGTATATATGAAGACTTCAAGTACTCATACTAAATTTTTATTTAGGAAAAGAAATTCAAAACTGAACACTCTGCTTACGTTCGACAAGAGTGGACGTTTTGAAACATCATTTTATTTCAAATGGGATGGTCAAGAAATACAGGTAAGTTACAGTCAGCAGTTAGAAAATTACGAACAAATTATTGGGCAGTTTTGTTTCTCTCGAATTTCATGTAATTAATTTTCACTAATTTTATTTGCTTGAACTAAAATTAAATTTTAGTATTATTGTCGTCTGAATGCAATTTACTTTTTAAAGCAAATACAAACTAACGAAATAGAGTTACGAAAATAGACTAGTGGAAAATATAAATGACAGTGTGAATCGACTTGGATTATATTTTACATGTTCTCCAGCTTACACTGAACATGATAATGTACACAAGGTACTACTGTTTTTTATATCATCTCTGTACATTACTAACCTTACTCTTCTACAATGCAGCCTTATGTTTTCCAGTGAAGAAAATATTAAATCTTTCAGTTTATTGTTCACGATTATGCCCTTTAGGTTAAGAAAGACAAATGATTAGGGTAAGTGAATGATGATGGAAGAATTGATAGAATGAGAATAGAGAGGTACAGGGGTAACCTGAGAAATCCCATGAGAGAATTGATAAAATGAGAATAGAAAGGTACAGGGGTAACCTGAGAAATCCCATGGAAGAATTCATAAAATGAGAATAGAGAGGTACAGGGGTAACCTGAGAAATCCCATGAGAGAATTGATAAAATGAGAATAGAGAGGTACAGGGGTAACTTGAGAAATCCCATGGAAGAATTGATAAAATGAGAATAGAGAGGTACAGGGGTAACCTGAGAAATCCCATGGAAGAATTCGTAAAATGAGAATAGAGAGGTACAGGGGTAACCTGAGAAATCCCATGAGAGAATTGATAAAATAAGAATAGAGAGGTACAGGGGTAACCTGAGAAATCCCATGGAAGAATTCATAAAATGAGAATAGAGAGGTACATGGGTAACTTGAGAAACCCCATGGAAGAATTGATAAAATGAGAATAGAGAGGTACAGGAGTAACCTGAGAAAACCCAAGGATACTGCGTTGTCCACCACAAACATACTTGTCCAGTAATCGAACCAAAGACCCCACACAGCAGAGATAAGCGCTTTTCAAGTGAGACACCGTTCATCTCTCTTCAGTGAAAAATATAACAGAAATGGCAGTTGTTGTCCTTGGAAATGACATTCTATGCTTTTCTTCTCCTTGAAGGAAAATTTTCACTATCATTGCAGTTGCGATCTTATATTATTGAACCGATTAGTTTCTTAATGGTTTTGGTCTCGTTGCAAGGTTTGAAAACTATCGAATTTATTGGAGATTGCGTTCTATGTAGACATGGCACATTTTCCCTGATACTAGCAATATAATAATTTGAATAATTTTTAAGACGTGCCAACCTCAGATCAGTTTTCTATATGTAAACCCCAGAGGGAAACTACCAGACTATGCCTACAACCGTATCTAGAGCATAAGGAAATTGGTGAGGAGAAAGTTCATTTGCTCGTCCTAGAAACGGACGAGGGCTTTTTTCGTCGACATCAGTGACAGAGTGTGCTATGTTCGCCATTAAAAGTGGAACACCAAGAAGAGGATATCGCAAAAAGTCCAAATTTGCAGAACAGGTAAGTATGGAAGGATAAAGAGTAGGCTACTACAACCGCGCAGTGAACCAATAGAGGTGCCGGTATCACGTGTAATGACAGCAAGTAGAGGATAGCCAGAAGGCACAGTTCAGTGTTAGTCTCAGTTGGTGTGACAAGAGTGTGTTTATGAGGGCATTGTCAAATTCTGCATATCTTCCAGCACTTTAAGCCCTTCGTTAGAATGAATAATGTCGTACCCTAAGTGCGTTTATCCTTCCGCACTATTATGCCTGTATTGGACGGAAAGTGACAACTTAGCAACGCATATGAACTCAATGGATCCCTGTACGGCGCACTGGAGCCTAAAGATAGAACCTTACCACGGACCACGAACACAAATTGTTTGTGTGTAGCCCTCTGAGGAACGAACAGTCACACCTGGTGCACTAAGGGATCACTACAGGTTGTTGCATCGAGGTCAAAATACCCAGGAACAGCTTTACGTCATCTGGCAACGTCGCGCGTCGATCATTGCTGTAGCTTCTCCAAACAGCGTTCTAGATATGAGGAACTACAATGTTACACACGGAGAAACGAGGCAAAACCCCACTTTCCAGACAAACCCCGCTTCTGTCTGCACCATCATAATTGGGACATCCGCATCGGACTCCAGCGTGGCACTAGACTGGATGATCCTTGAATTTTATACCAGCACGTCGGTACGGCACCGGGTGCTTTCTTCTGCGGTGCAATTTTAGTATGTGCCCGTTCATGCCTCTTATCTAGTGTTGTACCTATACAAGTTACCTTTAGCGAAAGTTCTGCCTGGTACTTCATTCTAGCAGCAGAACACGTGCTTTTATGTTGTAGGTACTATTCTGCGCTTCCTGGTTAAACACAACCTTCCTTTGTTTTCTTGGTCAACACGTTCCGCCGATTTCATAACATGAATGATTACACGATGCTTCTTACTCCTGAGAACTCCGCCAGTTACAATACATGACCTGTGTTATCATGTTGAAGACGTTTGACATCTAAGAACTCATTCTGTCGACGTCTCTATTTTTCAGACAATTTTCCTATTATTCACTATTCCAATGAACGTCCGAAATAAAAATATTGACGATCTTCATAAATCTGCTCAGGTTTTATCAGTAAATTCTATTATTGACTGAAGATATACAGGACTTGTAGAAGGCTAATATAAGGAAGAAGGAAATGACTAAATCAATAACTCAGTGCATGAGCTACGTACATTCACAGAAACCTTCTCAAATTACGCGTAAACACTTACTCTTATATCGGAAACGTTCATGATAACTATAGTCTTCGCTAATTTGATAGCAACCAGGAAGACGTCAACTTCATACGCAGAAAGTTTGTGGCATTGAGAAAATATCAACTTCCCAAAAATCAAGAAGGAAAGTAGTAAAATAAAAACACTGCTCATCCTATTGCAATCTGAAGACATCTATCATAAACAGATTTAACCGCATCCTTAAAGTGTCAGGTGGAAAACATTTACAAAGGACAGGAACTTGAAATGGGTAAATAAACTACCTTCTTCTTGATAGTAGAATAACACCGCCCATAGTGATAGAAAACATAACCCAGCAAACAAAGGATCTGAACGAACTGTCATATGCTAAAGAAAATATTGCTCTAAGAAATCTAAACGCACACAACATAATTGAAAGTGAGTCTTCATACTCGTGTGTGCAAGTTGAAACTTCTATTCCTCGACATGAATTTGCTAGATACTAGAGCACTGAGATCTTCAAAATACGTATGTGTACCCAACAACATCGCAGAGCTACAAGAAAATTGGTTCAACTATCAAACTTCTAGACAGACGCCTCTATGCTTAAGAACTATAGATGAAAATATACCTTGACGTGTATTTAATCGATAGAGTGATATGCGAGAACAAGAACTTGAACAAACATATGTCAAGTGGTTAAGAGTTGCGGAACTATTATGCACGAACATGGAGAACGTGGTTAGTTAAATAACGTTTACAGTAAAGAATACAACGGGTGAATAAATGATAAGTTGCTTCACTATTTCCTAGTGGAAAGGAAGTGTATTATAGTTGAAAGGAACTATATTGTAGTTGAAAGAAAATGTTTGGTGCTCAACATCATTCTAGTATCTGGGTGATAAGTTGCGAGACATGCCATCTGGATATGTTTTAACACCTTCAACAGGACTTCAGTAGAGTCTTCATTGCCTTTATAAACAGTACTCAAAGATACAAATACATTTTTACATTCGTCATGACAGTGGTTCACATGGTAGGAGAATACTTTCCTAACTCAGTAACGGCACCATTCTGGTCACAAAAAGTGGGACCGTTTTTCAGAGAGTTTGAACCAAGATCCGTACGTCCTTTGGATCTCGTTACAGAGCAATATGTCTTTCCCTCCATTCTATTACAGAGCAATGTGTGTACTCTCTAATACAAATACATCATCTGGACATAGCCTGCAACTAAACATTCATGTGGTTTGTAAGAAACAATCATAAATTATGACAAGAAGATAAATGTAAAACCTGGCATACTATGTGATACGAAATTAAAGACTTTGGGAACTACACCGTCAATAGAATAGTGACTGAAACACACGGCATAAGCTAATAGTCATGCCCACTTGATTTAGTGGATAACGAAATGAATTCATCTGCTAATATTTATTATTCACATGAGTTCGAATACCGGCTAGGCAAGTTTATCTGCAAGTAAAGAATCTGTAGTTTACTGCAAGGAACATTGAAGTTCCACATGTACTAATGAAAGACGTGGAACTTTGTTTATAAGAGAGTCTTGGCTCCTCCCCAATTACCACTGCAGGCAAAGAAAGTCATTGTTTAAGAATTCCTAATTTTTATCAACACCAACAAAAGTATTCTTTCTGTGTACAGGAAGACGTAATAAATATAAAAAAGAAATGTGCAAATTGTAAAAATTGTCCTCTTTTTCTCCTTCAAATATGGACTTTTTAACGGCTGAATCACGTATAATTAATGAATAGATTCTTGTACCGCAGAGCAGACTTCCAACTTAAGTAAATCTCAATATTAAGCACTTTCGTAATAATAACAAAATAAATTTAAATATTTTATAAAGTTTCTCCCCTTTACTTCCTTATGGAGAAGTTTCCAAACAAAATATTTCCTTGCCATTAATTAAGAGAGTATATACTGAATTTTACACCTTCAACTTGTTCATCCTTAGATTGGTATATAAATGAGTTACTTTTCATCCTTAGAAGCAGAACTTTTAGGAACACTGAAACACATCTTTCTTTATTTTTAACTAAAAAACATATTTACGAAAATCTACACCAACATGTTAAACAAACCCTTACATTCCGTGCTTTCAAATTGAAGGAAAGAAAGCAAATTTGTATTTAGAAATAACCCGCTTAAGAAAAAAATCTTTGAAACTCTTAAACATATTTCATTACTTTAGTTGAACGGTTATATGCCGAATTCCATACCTCCAACTTAGGCAAATCTTTACATTTGGCATTTTCTGAATAGCGAAAGAGGAAGAGTGCGGCCAACAAAGCATTAGCCTGAAGCCCCAATTTTATCTTTCCATGAAGTTGCCAAACCTTGAGTGCAAGCGATAGCTTCCAATGCGTAGAATACGCCTGTGAAGAAACCAAAGCGGTCAGATGAGCCGTTCCTCCGATATCGCGTTCCAAATGTGTTTGATACCACGAGATCATATGGCCACCAATATTTGGTACTTCTCTTGCGGCCAGAACAGTGAGTTTGTTGTGACCGGTCATCGATGTCCAACGTTTCTCTTCACACTGAAAATGCTTCCTATGATAAAGATGTTTCTGATTGAGTTTCATAAATTAAAGTGCCACGTCCATCTTAACTTCAATGCTGGCGCCATCTTGTAGGGTCCCACTCCTTTGTAACGCGATATCTCAGGAACGATGTACAGTAT
The DNA here is from genome assembly GCF_964235325.1 of Thermobia domestica. Lineage (NCBI taxonomy): Eukaryota > Metazoa > Arthropoda > Insecta > Zygentoma > Lepismatidae > Thermobia > Thermobia domestica. The sequence goes on from NC_137455.1 coordinate 308,095,553, forward strand.
GTGATCTCTCTGGTTCCTTCAGAGGTGTGTTCTACGCATCGGAGGTTATCGATTGCAGTTATGTTCTGTCAAATTCATCGGGAGATGCAATTGGGGCTAAATTTGGCCGCACTCTTTGAATATTGAAGAAATGATGCCCGTTTCCTCCTTAGGAGAGGCATTTCGTAAACGCTGAAACAAATATTTCCTTCTTTTGAATAAAGAGTCTTCACTATAACCTTATTTATCACCGTGCTATTATTTTTCATTTGAGCTATTTCAGTGATACAATCTACTCCCGCTGACGTCACACTATGAAGGAATCCTGGTTATTATTATTATTATTATTATTATTATTATTATTATTATTATTATTATTATTATTATTATTCCCTTAAAATTCCCTACACTGTCTCAAATACTTAAAAGGAATTACGTGTAAAATGGTTTGATGGCGACGAACAGAACCGATGAGAACTGCGCTGAAAGGTTATGGAATTCTGCGTATATATCTAACCAGGATTTTTGTCATGTCACTGATTAAAATGCTGTGAGTATTCCAAGGAAAACAAAGAAGTTCAAAATGTATACCAAAATAGAGTTTTACGAACTCTCATATTAGAGGTTTCCGATTTGATATATGAAGTCCTTAAAATAATGAATGTGACCAGTATTCCAGAAAATTCCACTTCTAAGAGGTAGAGGAGAAAAGGCGATTTCAAGAATATTTTTCTCCATATATAAAAATGATATGAACGTTATTTCTCTTCACTATCGCGGGAAAGCTTTGGTCTATTGTAGATTAATTTTGGAAAGTAGTTAGTTAGATTTGAGCAGAGCTGCGTTTTTATAACCTCATTTTAATTCAAATATGTATCTTAAGGAAGAAAAAAGAGGTTCAATTATACCTGTAAAATATTTTGTATAAATGGATTTTTCTCAGTCAAAGAACAGAGGTTTCAAGTACTCTTTCTATATTGCTTTCTGATCAAGGGTATACATTATGGAGAGTTGTAATTTTGTTCAGAAAATACGTATATGGTAACGACATTTCATAGTATTGACATATTCTATAATTAGTAATACCTTTCCGATTGCATTAGAAGTTTCACACTTTTTTCAAAACTCCCATATGATTGATATATCTCTTCATCGTTGAATACATAGATTTACTGAGCATATCTTCACTTGCTTAAGTAGTTAAGTCTTCTATGCTACCTTGTAAAGTATGAACCTGGTACTTGTGTGCTACGACTTTGACATGCTGCAGAATGGCCTGTTTAACGATACTTTCTGTGATGCTATGTATGATTTAAGTACACGACAGGAAACGTTTTAAAATGGCATTTATACATCTCTTATAACTATTCTATCAGACTTTGTTTCCATATTTTCAAACTAAACACACCAACACATATAGAAGGTTCTGTGATACGAAATGTGTAATAACACATAGTGTTTTTAAACTGTTACATGTTTGTGTTATTTTATATTTTTATCACATAGCTTTGCTGAGTGTCCTGTGTTTAGTTTGATTATATAGGGCCTATATCTTATAGATTTTATGATCCTATGTGAAATGATACTTCTATACACTGAGTATTTCTAAGAATTGTTTAAACACTTGAGAGATGATGATTCTCATAGAAGCTGAGAAACCATTCTAGCAAACATTTTTTTTTTTTTTTTTTTTTTTGAAGACGCCGAAAATAATATTTGGAGGTGCAGGTACGTAAAACTAGTAACCTTTGAGCTGAACTGTCTTCATACGTATTAGACTTCCAATATGATCTATAAAGTATTAGATTCATGATTGTTAAAATATAGTTTCCCTTTCTACCAGAAAGACATTTTCCGACATTTTTCTCTTGTGCAGGAAATGCTATAGTTTGAATGGAATAGTGCTACTACCTACTCCTCCCAAACGCGTCTTTTTGGCGACATTTTGCTCAATACAACATCCTAACTCTACTACGTAACATGGGGACACAGGTACATGTCTATGTCAAGTTCCGTTACTCTCTGAAACATATATGACACATGTAGCTGTCTATAAGCTGTTTCAAATATAACGGACCAGTTTCGATATTACTAACATGAAATTACGAGAAAAGTCGCAGAATTTTTGTAAGAACTGCTACGATAGCTTCTTTGAATAAACTTCTAGGAAAAAGTAGTTCAAAACATGTGGTTTTACTTCAACAAATGTATAATAATGATAATATAATGACTTTATGTAACAATAAAGATAATAATTTTATTAGTAGTAGCGGTGGTGGTAGCAATAGTACGTGCTTTCTGGACGCTAGGAGTTATTTATATAGATTAAGTTATCCATAATTCATACTCAAAGCTTGTTTTATTAATTTTTCACAGTTATTACAAAGAAATATATCTTTTTAGACTATCCTTATGAATAAATATGGTGTTCCATTAGAACGTCCTTATGTCTTCAGTGCTACAACATTAGTCCATAACTTTACCAAAGAGACTTTTATGAGGAGGTTAATCTTTGATGAAGTTGCAGATGAAGATGTAAGAGCTCTCCCATTACAATCCAGGAAATGTAAGTTCCCTGATGAGAATGAAGGAATGTGGGCGTTTCCATACTACAGTTTCTCAGCATGTATTGCACAATGTAAATCAGAGCAAAAGATGAAATTATGCAACTGCACCGATAGATTTATCGGAGTAAATCAAGGTAAGATTTTGTCACATAGTTTTTTTGTCTAATCTATTTGTACGATATCTGTCCAAAAAGAAAGCAAACTTTTTAAATATAAAGTGTATTTACTATTTGCAGAAATTATTCAGATTTAATTCCTTCAAAATGATTCCTGCAACATTAATATCTATCTAGTTTCTAGCGCGTCTTACACTCCTAGAAGACTCTTTTATGAATAGATAGAAGATCTGGTAGCAATGTTTTGTTACATTTCTATGAGTTAGAAACGGATTTCACTCTGGGAATGGAAAACGTCCAGATGTCAAATCATTTAATTATGATGCCTGAGATGCAGTAGTAGTATTGTTAAAACCTAAATAAAAGTGCCTAAAGCTGCTAAGAGCATTACCTCAATCAATAGTCCGTGCTGCATTTATTCAAGTTTCCGGTATCTTCTATCTCATAGTATTCCACGAGCGCCTCGTCACAATAGTACTATTTGTTTAAAGTTTGACCATATGTGACCTCTTTATAATGTGCAGCAACGCAAACTTTAAAAAACAGCATGCATCACTTCAACGTTTAAGCTACTTTATCGTGGTTTTAGGATTTACCTTAGATTTTTACAATATGCCTTTGCTCTAACGTCATAACAATAGGCCAAAATCTTGTACTGTTTCGTGTTTTTCAAGAAGCTATCGTCTTTAATTGCATGATTCAAAAGGTCCTCAGATTTCCAAACATTTTTCATTTTGTTAATTTGTTAACAAATGTGAAACGAATTAGCAGCAACAATATGAATATTTAATTTTTCAACTAAAATCACACGACAGGGCGTTTTGCTAAATTCTCTTTCCTCAGCGCCTTTTCGGACCTGCAAACGACATTTTTGTTCTAAAATGTAGCACATATTTTGATTATGAACATTATAGCATGATCTCAATGAGCGTTCAGGTCTTTCCTCAACTTGGATAGTTGCTTTCCTTGCTTTCAAACGATAACAACTCTAAGTTTGGCTCATACATTCTGCCAAGTTTATCTAAATGTATTTCTAGCTTGGAAACTAAGTTCGATCTACACGTACTGCTCTTCCAAAATATTAATTTTTATAATACCACAGAATGATCACAAGTAGGGAACAACTTCACTCTAAACTTGAAATCTCACAATGACAGAAGACAGGATGATGCTATTCTCGTAAGGTTCCCAGTAAGCGGGTGTAAGAGCTGAAATTCAAGAACAGTTTCCTTATTACTCTTTCCAAATTTTGGTTTCTTTCCATATAAACATAGTATGTAGTCCCTGGTAGAAAAATATGTACAATTTATAAGGTTTAAAGGTGTACAGAATATCTAGGAAACCTTACAGAAGCCATCCTAATTTTAAGAGAATTAGAAATTAATTCTAAAGTTAATCTAATCATACAAAGCTTTAAATTTTCAAACCCTAAATTTATTCTTGACATTAAAATCTCATGGCTTTTAAACTAGATGAATTAATTTACATATGACATACATCAGTAAATCAAAGTCACAATTATTAATTTTTATACAATACTGATTGTCAAATTTCGAATTAAATCCATGATTCCTGTGTCAAAGATTCCTGATTTCTATACTTCTTTCCAAACCAGCACCTATTAGGAATAGTTTTGCAACATAATCGCCACATGTTCTTGCTTCAGTAAGCTTCATGAGTAAGTGTTCTAGTTTAAAGAAGAGAATACAGCCGATGTGAGAATATGTTAAGAATAGATAAGTGAACAAAATACGAAATAATAATGATACAAAATTATAAGCTGAATAATGTCAAAATGAGTGCAACTTGATATACTATGTAACGGCCTCTTAATCTTCTTTCGGTTCATGTCTAGTATTACGGAATATCTTTGTACATTTATATTTTAATTCCCAAATAGCACAATCCATTAAGTAACAAAGTGTTTCAGGCAATGATTGGCGAATTCAATACGACAATATCATGACAGTTTTTATGCTGAACAAAGGGTGTCTGTTTAATAAATACTAAATACTGCTGTAATAATTTAGGGATCTCAAATGGTTTCATATCTACATTAAGAGATACGTCTTCTTCTGGTAAAGGCTCGATGCTAAAAGTGGACCTTAAACTTCAAACCAATGATAAAACCCATGTTTCCTAAAATATGATATGTTAAGTGTACTACAGAAATACCTCATAAAAATACCGATTATATTGATACTATTACGTAGGTAAATTGGAATATACAGTCGTCAATCAAACCTCTCATGAAAGCCTGTAAAAAAAAGCTGTACTTGTTTTCTTTAAGCAAATAGTCTGTACAACAATTATTGATGGGTAATTCTCTCCTACTTTTCTCAGCAATGTTTCTAAAACATATCTAAATGCACTTTCTTTACATATGTCAGCAATTCCAAGTCTTTGATTTAAGTTTTAAAATAAAACCCTTGCTTCATAAACAATTTTATCCGACATTAGAAAGCACTGAAAAGCACAAAATAACATAAAAGTTTTACAAATTATAAAATGAACGTAAAAGCAGGAAAACAATTCTTTACTATTGTTTGTTAAAGAAAGAGTTCTGTGCAGAGCGAAACAAATTAATTTCTAATACGAGTATAAAGTTAGTTTTGATCGTAATAGTATGACGCATTCATTGGTTTGCCTTCATAAAGACTTCAAATAAAGAATATTTAATAGCAATGGATTATTTTAATTTTTTGAATTATTTTCTATTATTATTTTCTAACTTTGTAGATCTTTTTTTTTACTATTTTCTGCATTTAACGCTTCTTGAAGTTGCTTAATACCTTTTCCAGGTTCTACTTTATGCTGCGCTTTCTTTTAAGTGTAAATTTTATTCGGTTTAATGATCATATTAAAAGCTTTATTTTTTTCGGAAAAGTAAGATGGTTAACCGTCAAACTTAAACGGTTAACTGTTTTACTTTTACAATTTCAAAGCAAAAGAAACGGTGAATCGCTTACTTATACGGTTAGAAAATAAAATAAACGTGTTTATTTTTTTTAACTTTTAAGAATATGTTAACAAAAATCTGTTTAAGAAAAAATATTCTATTGGCTATTAAGTACTCAACTATGGGACAACATATATGATAAGAAGAGTCGTAGGGGACATGTAATGAAAGTAACAAATAAGAAGCGATGCGACGTAATAGGTTTGAAGCATAATATGTATATGTATAAATAAATTCAGTTAGTTGCTGTCAAGCTGGTGTCTGGGGGCTGACTAGTTTCTTCCGGGGAAGGAAACTCGAAGGTATGTGATTCTAAAAATAGTTAGATCCTTGAAGGACTCAAATTCCTCTTTAAACGTCTCATATTCAAATTCAATGAGAAAACTATACAGAAATAAGGTCAATAAACCATTATAGAACTTCATCTTCATACGAATGAGATTATTTTCATTCAAACTTAACCTTGTACATCCTCAATCGAAACAACCCTGACGAAACATGACATCGCACATTGGAACCGCAAAGCACCACCTTTCACTCGCAACATATAAACCCTCAGTCTAGGCAAAATAACGACGTTATCAAAAGAACCACAGATTTCAGAGCATACATATGTGATCTGAAGCATGTGACAGTACACAGAATGATTTTCACATGTGTCATGTGACCTACGAATCAGAACGAAAGGTCATGTCTTGAATAATTATGAAAGGGAGAGAGGTCCATCTATAAGCCCATAAGAACCCACCTTATAACATGAGGATCGTCCCACCTTGCTGAGGGTTACCCATCTTACACCTACTAAAAGTAACTATAGAGGTATCATAGATATGTAATCCTTGATAATCATGAAAAAAGTTAGGTGTTCTTTATAAGACTATAAGCAAGCATAGGACTACAAGCGCTTATCTTGAAACATGAGTTTACAAAGTAGGCCACCTTAGATCCATTTCAAGAATACATAGAAGTACATAACTGATCCTAAATACCCATCAAAAAGTGAGATACTTTATAAATCATAAGCACTTATACGTAACCATTGGATCACAAACACCCATCTTATAACATAGAGGTACAAAGTTAGCCCACCAAGCAACTATGAAGGTTTGTAGTTGATCCTTAATAGCTATGAAATGGAAACTTTTACCCATCCAAGGGAACGAGCTATCATCATTATAGGGGTAAGTAACTTGTCCTTAATAGCCACAAAACAGAGAGAGCTACCCATCTAGCTCATAGAGAACAATTAAAGCAGAAATCCCGAAAATGTAAACTTGTAGCAATTTTTTGTCATCATAGGGAACGATGAAGTTCTTATGATCCAATTTATAATCCATCATAGACCATCCCAAAATCAGGAAGTTCATGACCTTCTGACATCACATCAAATGAACAAGGTCATTAACCCGGAGGTTACATGCTCCATGACGTCATACCACGTGACCAGGTCAATAACTTGAATCACGTGATCATCTCCCGCCAATTTCAGCCAATCAGATGAAAGTGTCATACACGCTCCACCGTATTACTAACATATCCTAGTGACGTTACCAGCTTAGTCGAACTATAAACAAGGAACTATTTTACTATTGTAACAAATTAAATGAATGTAACATAATTAACACTTTTGAATTTGGAACCAGTAGGTATTGTTTACAATCGTGATCTAAGGAAAACACAATTTTGAATAGCTAAAGAAGAGTTTTCTGTCAAAATATCATATTGTTTATTTGCATAATTCGCATATATTAAATAATTCCATTGTACTTTAAGTTTTCCAGACTTCCTGTAAAAGAAATAAAACGTATCTAAATAAATATTGTCAAATACGAATTGCCGCTTTAATTAATTTGATGAATGTATAAATTAGATAAATGTAACTTTAAAAGCGTATAATTATATATATATTATAAAATTAATAAAATAAATTTATATAGTAGAGATAATGCTGAAAAGAATATGTGGAAACTTGCATATACACCTAAGGAGACACTAATCTTAGGGGCTTCCCAATAAACCGTAAGTGCTTTAACATGTATATGTATCAATGATCACACACGTTCATCCCAAATTCGTAACTGTCATCGTTGGTCTAGAAGCTAGTACGTAGACTTCAATGTGCAATATATGAGATTCAGGAGAAAGCTCTACAATGGTCCAGATTACATTTTAAACTGTATTTCACGTTCTATACTTCTGTAGTATATCTCTTGAACTTACAAGTTTATACACACTAGTTTATGCAGATCTCTGTAACTGTATCTCCTGTAATAACTGGATATCTACCTACTTCTAAATCGTTTATTTTGGATGTTTTAACTTGATTGTACTGATTGTGAACCATGATGAGGGCTTATTCAGTTTCATGGTGGTTTTTATAGTCTTTCAATATGCTATTGCCGTGGTAAACTCTCATGACTTAGAAAATCTTATTTTCGATTCATTTATGTGTCTTTTCTTTGATACATGTTTATGCTTTCCAACATGGTTGTTTTAGTACATGAACTTTCAACCTTTGAATGTTGTCACAGGTTATACAACACACAACAATCCAAGAATACTGCTTAAATTTAGCATTTCCTAGAACGGCGAAATATGTACACCAATGTCCAAAATGGTTGTCGCATATTTATAACTATCTTCTTGTAAAAATATAATTTGATAATCATTTTTCAGGGAACTTTTAATACTGATACTACGTGTATAATCGAGAAATGTATATTTGTGGTAATTTTCATAGGAAAAGAGTTGTAAATACGAATATTAGAATGAGTAAAACAAAATGTTGCTAAATGAACAAGACAGTTTTATTTTCATTTTATTATTCTTATTTACCGCTCTTTTGACATGAAATTTGCCACATAGATGTCTTTGCCGATTACTAACATACTAACATAATAAGGAATACCGGGCGAATTCGCTGTCAAATTATATTCCTACAACATATTTATAGACATGCGACAATAATTTTGGACATGAGTGTACGTATATCTTTATGGTTGAGTCAAGATAAATCTACAGTTCGAGCTCCTAAGGACTTTTAACATTCCAAAGCCGATTCCACGGAAAATCATGTACAAAGATTTGAGATTTAATTCCCACTGTTAAAAAATTTTGCAAGACCTATTAAAGGAAACTAATCTTCATAAACTATTATGCTCACAATAATGAAAACCGATAACTTTATTGAATCTGTACTCTCAGTAATAAGTCTAGATTTTACATCTTAAGTAGATTGTTAGAATTAATGTTAGATTCTGATCCTTGAGAATCAGCAGGGTTACAGAAGCACTATGCGATCTCAAAAGTGAATATACGTTATCTCATGTCTCATGAGAAACAAAATGCCATTCTTTTCCTATTAAGAAACCAACACTACAAATAATGCATGTAGCTCCTGCCGCTGTAGAATCCAACATTTAAGTATCCATCTATCATACTAGAAGGCGAGCCCAAACTTTCACAGAAACTCAACAATGATTTCATTAAGAATTATTGTATCGTGCACATTATGGTCTGTGAATTCTATCCTCTGTGTATGTTAAAATATGATAGAGTTCAAAACCGAACTTATTTTTACCATCATTTTAGGCGAATATGTATTATAAAATCATTGAATAATGTGTAAGGCAGGAATTTTAAGCCTTTTTGTTCAGGATTACATTTGAAAATCCTCGAGAAGAAAAAATTTTGATGAACAAGATGTTGTTAGTTTCTTGTTCTATTGATTTCTCATTATGTACCTGAGTGACATTCAAGATGATCCATGAAAGTTCTAATCTTGAAAATCATTTGTAATATTCCTGAATACGTTTACAAGTAGCGTAATTACAAAATAAATAGGTTTATATTCAAGATTGATACAGTTAATATAGTGGCATTGATAATTTACATATATTCCTTTTATATTACAGGACCTCAAGTTTTATGCAATGATGCAGGAAAGCAATGCATAAAAAACGTTCAAGGTAATTTAAATCGTAGTTACATATTGAAAAATGATTACAACATAGATTCAAACTGTTTTTGTCTATTCGGACATATTTATAGACTCCAATACAATGTTTGTATTACATTCATAAATACGAAAATCAATTTTCTAATTACAACTTTAGGTTATATATATGTGTGATGTACAAAACTTAAGGACGAGAAATATAAAGTAATATATTCATTTGCGTAGACGGTGCAAATGAATAAAAGACTGGCAGAATGTTACTAGTAGTCTCAAGTACATACAAGGAATATAGGCGTTGCATGATATGACGTAAGCATTACTGTACTTGAAATGACTACTCTCAATACGAACCAGTTGAATAAAAAGGACGAGGCTGTGTGTCAGTTGCATCGCAGATTTGGTGTATTCTGGTGATGTTAATAACGGTATGATTAGGAGACAACATTTGGATTACTTTACACGGAGAAATATCTTCAAGAAACTTAAGAAAGACAACATCGCACAGCGGGGCTAAAGCACTGAATTCTTGGCAAAAAAAGTAGAAATGCGCAATATATAGCAAACATTTGTAAGAAAACCAATTAGTTCGGTGTGTGCAGTGTCTACAATAATATATTCAATATGTAGAAGAAAGAGTTGGACATACATTTACATGCAAACAACAAAAAAATATAGTTTTTAGGTGGCACGCACGAAGATGCACTGTATGAACATGTCTTTGAAAGTGTAAAAGAAAATTCATGAACCGGAATGTTTATCTTATTTCAGCATCATTTCATCAAAAATATAGAGTTTTAACATCACGAAAGGAAATATTTCTTATATTCGCGGCTAAATTATATAACAGATTATATGATTGGTATAAACACACGCATGGGCAATATGCTTTGATTTGGCAATTTACGATTGGTTTACATTTTTGAGCATGAAAGGAAAAAGTGTAATTATTCAATTTACAGCTGAAGAATAATAAAATTAAAGAGAAGTTTTTGTTTCTCAAAATAATTTCAAAGTTATGGAGGATTCGTTATGATAATAAAGATGCATGGACGCTTCAATACATAAAAATTATCTCATCAAAAGTACTCGATATGAATATATTATCAGATATATATTAAACATATTATGATTTACATGCATCGGTAACCTGTTCAGGTTATTTCATATATTGCATCGTGCAATACATGGGCTCATTTCAGGGCTTTGATTGGAATATTCTGAGTTGGAGCAAGCATAGACTCATTACAGTTGATTCCAATGTCATTTCTTTGCACGCATCACTGAAAACAAAACACTGAATTGATCACATCATTTTTAATATGGTGCCACCTTATGATCCCTAGATTGTTTAGCAAACATTGGCGTTTCAAAATGTCGCCACCATTAAGCAAATATGGTAGACTAGAGTTTACTTAAGTTGGTGAATGCCAGAGAAGTATGACTAGATGTTGGAGAAAAGATGGGGTCTGGAGGCGAAGCCCCTAATGAGGCCTGAGGGTAAAATTCCCAGAATCGATTTATATTCAACTTTGTCAGCGTGTGCAGGGGAATCTCACGTCTAATAACCTAACACTTACTCTCACATTCATCCCAGCTAAATTCAAAAGCAGCACTACATCCAGAATGTTTTTTTACCCAAACATTTTCATGCATTATATTTCCCAAAAGTGCAATTATTTGCAAGTTTTCTCTTTGCATACAGTAAGAACAATGTTTCCGCTACGACATATTAAAAAATCATAGACACATTATGCCATATTTTCTACTAAAATGCCATTCTATCGTTTGACCATAGTTTATATGCTTCCGCCGATACTACAGCATTTTCCAAATATAATATTAAGTAGTACTACTATACATCACATCAACATTCTAAATATACAAAACGATACATAAGTCTATATGTGGGTCGTGTCACCATGTTTACTAGCCACTGAATATCTATACGCCATATAGGGATAGTCGCATTCAAAGTCAACTTCCTATCTTCTGTCACTAAGCAGCGTCTCTCCGGCTTCGGCGAACTAAGTTTACACGTGCCATGAGCTCATTATAAGCTGCTATCACCTCCTTTCCTGCACACCATTTTATGTGTACAGTATTAAGGTTTCATTATAACAAATTATATGGAGTCAATCGAGTTTTCGAGTTTTTGACATGAATTGCCTGGTTTGGCCCACTGTGCGTCACCCAAAAGTCGAACATGATCCATAACATTTTTTCACGTACATTGAAAGTTGTCCAAACCACAGTCAATGTTGTGCAAAGGAGAGGTGTTCATCGACCACGATTAACTACAGCAGATTACAACCTCCCACATTTGCTCGGGCAAGACGGGACCGACGTACAGTCGTGGCCACCGTTAAGCGACCCTTAACCATACCCTTAGTAAGAAACAGCTCCTTCCACAAGCATGACCACAAGTGACCACAAAAGTGTTTTCTGCACGTGCTGAGGGACAAGGTTGTCACATTTTTTTCTTGAAAATGTCTGGACACCATATGTTCTTTCTTCTAGAGAGAGCCATTGAGAAAACCGTAGTAGAAACGTATTGACTCGTGAATTGTGTAATAAAAAGTGATCTAAGAAAAATGTTATGATCGAGTGCCAACAAAATTCAAATAGGGCGAAAATACCAAAACTGAACACGAATTATTTATGAGTTTTTAAAAAGATATATACACTATTATATTTAAAAAAAATTAAAAAAGATTATATCTAAAGTGACTTACTCATCAATACTTTACTCAAACTAAAAATAGAATATATCATAAATTCTTGAGGTGAAGACGATGGAACTAAGGGATAAATTCTTCATTAAAATTAACAGAAAACACGTTTCAATGATTGCGAAAACTTCGCTCCTATAGGAGAAAAGAGGGGGTTTGTATTAATAATCAAATTACCGATTATTTGTTAAGAAAATGCCGAATGTGAGGATTCGCTTAAGAAGGCGTAAAATTCAGCACATACACTTCTCATTACAAAAAATTACATTCCGCGACCTTCGGATTTTTTGTCTTTCTTTCTTTTTATTTTATTTTTTTTAATTCTGTTCCTGAGAAGGGGAAATGGGGTCAATTTCTATAATATTATAATTTTAGTTTTACTAAAGAAATATCCTCAGGTAATTAGAAACAAAGATTAATGCAAAATGTCAGTAAAATTGCAAATTTGATTAGCACTCGGTTGATAAATCTGTCAGTACCGAAACTTAAAATAAAATTGAAAACAAGCTGTTGAGAATTATATCTGTAAATACTTTACTTTTGTATTGAAATCAATGTAATTCAATTGAGTGCAAGTATTTTACATGAAAACGTATCCTAAGGTTAGTGACGTGGGCTGGCTGTATGGTTTCATCATTGAAGCCAATAAACTGGTGATATTAAATAAATGTTGTTTAGAATTATTTTATATTATTCCGATATGTGATCTCCTTTGATTAAAGTAAGGTCACTGGTTTTGGAACGCGGAAAAACTATTTAACTCAGCCTCGACTAGTGTTGTCCACGAGAGGAGACTTGTTAAGGTTGAAGAAGTCTCGTTTTGTCTCGATTCTCAAATAATCTTTATCCTCTCTTTCGAAAATGTTTTTTTTTTTTTTAAGTAATTTTATCCTTGACTTTTGAGAGTAATGTACGTCAATTTTTGCACTTAGTAATAAGAAATTTAAATGCTTTGTGGGGATAAGTGTTGAATAATTAGCATTAATTAAAAAAGATACATATCGCCCGGATTTCTTAACCAATATTCATATCGAAACCAGACCCTAGCTAGGGGCAGCTACGGTTTGAGCCCCTTTCGACCACCTTCAGCCCCCTGAAACTTTCATGTTTTGCTTCCTCTGCTTTGCTTCACTTCCAAGTACACGATTCTTTTATTTGTTACTTAGACTTTTCTGGCCAGAAGGACTAGGTTGCTTATCCTCTGGTACCCCCGAAAGAAATTAGACATTTCCAATCAACAAGAAAATACGTAGACACCACCAGCATACTACAATCTCTTCGAACAAAATCTCAAGGGAAAGTAGAGAACTAAAACTTACCAACTGACAACTGTGAAAAACATTCATGGTCATAAACAATAAACTGAAGCGTTCTATAAGGAATGAAATTTTTTGAGAAAGCATTCCAAGCTAAGATTTTCACTTCCTTCTCTTCGTTTCTTTAATTTGCAAAACAATACAAAAAATTTTTAACTTTTAACTTCTTTTTGTGTTGTTACTCAATCGTGGATGAAGACGTAAGACATACTGTCTTTCCTTCTTTCTTTATTATATATATATATATTATATATATATATATATATATATATATATATATATATATATATATATATATATACAGGGTGGAAAAAATCATGATTTTTTTTAAAAAAAATCATATTTGATGATTTTTTTGATTTAAATCGATTTTTTGATTTAAATCAAATCTTTTCCCTCGTATAATACAAGTCGCGAACTGAAGAAAAAGCATTATGAATTAGTATTAAATGCTAATTATGTCATTTAGGTACAAGTATTGAGGTTGAATTTTGAATTAATCCCCAATCGATAACCTATATCAATCCCAAGCAATGTTTCTTAATTTTAAATTATGCCTTTTTTTTTTTTTTTTTTTTGGTAAGTTATAGACTTTCAGTCAAGCATCATCCCTATTTATCCTAGGATGATGGTTCATACCTCATTCTCTTCAGAATAGAACAGCCTTTAAAACGGTAACGTTCACATTTTCCCTATCATGTCCCTAAAGCGGAAAATTTTGTGAGAAGTCGGGATATTTTCTGATTTTTTTCTCAAATTTTGATCCCCTCTGGACTCCCCTGTGTTAACGCACAAATCTCAAAATCAACTGGGAAATACTAAGGGCGTACTAAATTTCAAGCTTCTATCTTGAATAGTAAGGGCGGGAAAAATATTTAACAATGAGCTAAGAACATCCCCACAATACCCCAGATGACCCGGATGTAATATTAAAATTTCCTCAGACATCCCCATTTATCCTAGAATCATGATCTGTACATTATTCTCTTCAGGATAAAACAGAGTTTCAAACGGTACCATTCAAATGTCTCCATCGCGTAGGATATCTGGAGCTGGAAAATCACGAAAAAAGGGATTTTCTGTTAAGAAATGTCGCCTTTTTTACTTTTTACCCCTCTGTACCGCCTCTGTTTAAAGACAAAGGTCTGAAACAAAACTGAAAAATACTAAGGGGTGCAGTGGATGAGTGTCCAAAATTTCAAACTTCTTGATGCAAAAGTAAGGCCGCGAAAAATAATATCCCCAAATATCCCAGATTCCCCTTATAAAACAGGATCTCAGGTAACAGTTTCCTGAGACATCCCTATTTATCCTAAGATCATGATTCGTACATCAATCTCTTCAGAATAGAACAGCCTTTCAGATAGTATCATTCATACGTCTCCATCTTAGGCGGAAAAGTCGCGAGGAAACCTATATTTTTTGTTAAAAATATCCATTTTTTTTTTTTTTTTTTACATTTTTGCCCCTCTGGACCCCCCTGTTTTCACGCAGAGATCTGAAATCATCTGAAAAATACTACGCGTGGACTGAACGAGTGTGCAGAATTTCACTCTTCCGAATGCAAAATGTAGGCCCGCCAAAAGATAAAAATAGGCACAACAAAAAACATCTTTTTTAATTTTTTGACGTCATCATATCCTATGTCTCGACGCAGAGAGGCGTGAGAGCGTATGTAAAGTGCTCTACAATGCCTTCAGTTCTGAAAAAACAAAGTAAAAAGCTGTATTGGTACTTTTTAATCGAATAATGAAGATTTTATCCTATCACCTAAAAGTAGGTGTTATAATTTAAAAGGTTAAGCGTTACGGAAAAAGTACAGCAAAGCTTATCAAAGTCACACTTTTTTCCACAAAAGTTACTGATATTTGACCGGGGCATATTTTTAAGGAAATCGTAACTAGCTTGAGGCACGAAATACATAAATTTTGCCTAAAGTTGTAAAAATCTTTAAAAAAAATTCGAAGGGGGGATAGGACACCTAAATACGCCCTATTATCTGGGAACAAATATACAGACGCGCACACAAAAGAATCTTCGTCTTAAATGTCGATGGTGATTTCCCCGTTGGAATAATTAACGATTTACAATATAAACCCTATGTTACGAAGAGAAGAAAATTGGATTGCCCTGTTACCCGTTCAAAACGGGATTTTCCCTAATCATCCTCTGCATGACACTTGTTTTCATACTATACTGTACATTTGAGTCTCATTGTATTATGGTTATCATCTTCCATAATCGAAATAACAAGACAGAAACGGGACTTAACTTATTTTCACTTTAAATTATTTCGGAATTTGATTTAAATCAACGATTTTTATTTTAAAAATCAAGTGATTTAAATCTTGATTTAAATCGTGATTTAAATCAATCCTCCCTGTATTATAAACTTTAAAAAAAACATGCTTAAATTTACAAATATATGATTCATTTTATTATGATATGCAAACATCGGAAAACTATAAAGGGAAGAAAGGAAAATCACCCTACTACCTGCTTAAGTTGTAAACTATAGCGCCAAAAGTTAGGCTCTTGCAGAAATTGTGAATAAATCAATAAGTATTTACCTTTTAAGTGCATACATTTTTCCCTTTCCATACTTTTTTTCCTTTAAAAAAATGTCATCCCGAAGAAAATAGAATCCGTTTTAAAAAAAAATGAGATACTTCGTTAGCTCATTTTCCCTACAGATATTTTATGGGCAATAAATAAACATATCACTTAATCGAAAACTTCTGAATACTAACATAATGCAAGTTGTGTCTAGGTTGAACTAAAAAATAAGTTTTTACTTCTGCTGTTCCCATATGACAATCTGGAATGGAAACCTTCAAAACAGAGAGGAACCAGTTCATTCAGTTTAGAAATGTGGCATCATTGAGTCCTTCGCGACCTCCAGTGCAGTTTGCGGTTGTTAAGCCACAGGGGGTAGAGGAAAGTCTTCCTTCTTCCAGGAAAAATAGTCGCTTATCCATGGCCCCGACTTTAACACAGGAGTTGCAATTGCAAACATATCTAGTATTACTGCTAGGCGTCCAACTTCACGCTACACAGTGGCATGTCGGCTGCGTCGGGTGGCCTCTTTGTCCGGCGGTTATTATTTCATTGACATCTACACATCGGTAGTGTCGTTTGCGTTGGTGCCAAGAACATCAAAATTGGGCCGAGGATGAGCTGGGTCACGTATTCTTCTTAGATAAAACTAAGTTCAGTTTACGTGGTGATTCTGATTGTAGATGCATCTCCGAGAGCTGTAAATACGTAGTAAGTGTAGCAACATTGTCAAGCATGATTGTTTTGATGGTCTATGTGTTATTTTCTGCTGAGCCATAACATTGGATAGGCATACCTATCTCCAAATTTGTGAGGGCACCAGTTACTGGTCAAAATGTTATTGTTGCGCTGACTCCTTCAGCACGTGTCTTTGCAGAGATGCAGTTTGACCTCGACTTTTTACGGATGATAATGCACGACCGCATCGAACAAAACATATGGAAAAGTTCTGCGAACGAGAGGATTTTCTGTGAATAGACTGGCCTGCCCGTTCGCTCTATTTGAATCGTATGAAGCGCCTGGTATGCTATAAGGTGACATCCTGCAGCACGTTGGAATGTACCAACGATCATACACGTTGATGTACATAACGAATTGATTCGTAATACATTTCTGTTATTTATTTCTGTTACCTTCTTATAGAACTGAAGTGACACGAAAAACGTATAACATGCATTTGGAATTATGTGACACGTAAGTTTGAATTCTGCCACCAGATCGAATATTGATTTAGGAAACTCATGTATGCAGGAAGCAAAAGAACACACACGGGGCTGAAATTTTTCAATATGCCAAAAACAATATGTATAAGCAAAGTATAAAACAGATATCGTTGCGCTGGCGCGGCAGGAACATCAACTACAGGAACAAACTGCTCAACATCTGTCAAAATATTGATTCAAGGTATCAACCGTTAATTACCTGCGATAAGAAAAGTGCAGAACATCAATCGCTACAAACTCGAAACTAATTACTATCTATAGCCGAAAAGCTGTTAAAATACACTGTTTCCTAGCATAGAGTTTCTCACCCAGTGTTTCCCTGAAGTGTTGCTAATGTTCTAGTTTGTCCCTACATTTCACTGACAAGGTTCAACATGGCATATCTTTGCTAAAATCTTTCCTGACTGATGTAACATGTTCCGCTATGTACTCTCTTCCCTACTTCAGTTAAGAGTGGTGTAACCCACAGCTTTTAAAAATGGAGAAAAATCAAGTTAAACACATAAGCTTTTTGTGCAATATACCAAAAGCAACCACAAGTGGTTGAATGTGTCATACATTGTATATATATATATGTATAGTACAAAAAACCACATGTATTTACGTTTAACTTGATTTTTCTCCATTTTTAAAAATGTGGGTTAGACCACTGTTGCGCTTACCCCATCAATTTCCTATGAATTTGGAACAATATTACTTTGCCAAGCCGTGTAACGTGGGTTTCTGTCACCACGGCATGGCGCGTCCTCAGGTTGCGGATCGAGGAGAAGGCCTCTAGATATAGAGGTTAGCTGCGAATATACTGAATAAGCAGTCGCGGACAGACGACTAGGAGTGGTCCTCCAGCTTGGGGGGTTTGGGTAAGGCTAACACCCTCATCCTGTGAAAAAAGGTACTTGTTCAGAAACATTCACAAAAGCCTCGGACAAGGATTGATAACTTGGCACGACATCAGCAAAAGAAAATGGACATGAGATTTGGAACATGGAATATTAGAAGTCTTTATAGGGCAGGCGCGTTAAAATCTGTAACGAGTGAGTTAGAGAAATACAGGATGGACTTAGTAGGAGTTCAGTAAGTTAGGTGGGAAGGAAATGGATCTGAGAATTCCGGAAATTTTACGTTCTTTTACGGGGAAGGAAATAAAATCACCAGTTAGGAACAGGGTTTTTCGTTCACAAACGAATATTACCAGCAATTAAACGGGTTGAATTTGTTACTGACAGACTTTCTTTTATTACTCTTAAGGGACGGTGGTGTGATATTATTGTTTTAAATGTACATGCTCCAACTGAAGATAAGGGTGACGATATAAAAGATAGTTTTTACGAAGAAGTGGAACGGATATTTGACCAACTCCCGCGATACCATATGAAGATTCTATTAGGGGATTTCAATGCGAAGGTAGGACGAGAGGATATTTTCAAACCGATTATAGGGAACGAAAGTTTGCATAAGGAAAGTAATGACAACGGTGTTAGACTCGTGAACTTTGCAAAATCCAAAAACCTAATCGTGAAGAGTACAAAATTCCCACATCGCGACGTTCATAAATACACTTGGACATCGCCAGACGGAAAAACACATAATCAAATTGATCACGTTTTAGTAGATAGAAGAAGACAATCTAGCATAATTGACGTCCGGTCGTTTAGAGGGGCTGATTGTGACACTGATCACTACCTGGTAGTAGCGATAATACGGGAGAGATTATCGTTGAATAAAGGTAATATTCAATGTCCGAAAACGGAGAGATTTAATTTAAAGAAATTAGAAGAGAGCCAGGTAAGAGAGGAATACCAGATTGAAGTTTCGAATAGATTCTCGGTCTTAGAAGACTCGGAGTGCACTAGTGTTGAGGATACTTGGATTGAAATTAGAGATAGCATTAAAAGTTCAGCAATAGAAAAATTGGGACACGCGGAAATACGTAGGAACAAACCATGGTTCAACCAAGAATGCATTAAACTAGCAGAGAAGAGAAAACAGGCAAAACTACGGTGACTACAAAATCCGAATGAAATAACTACACAAAATTTCGCAGATATAAGGCGGGAAACTTCCAAAACTTTTAGAACAAAGAAACGGGATTTTTTGAAAGCTAAAATTAAGGAACTTGAAGATAATAGTAAAAATAAAAATATTCGGGACATGTATAAGGGGATCAGCGAATTTAAGAAAGGCTATAAACCTCGTGCTTATATATTAAAGAAATCTGACGGAACAGTTCTCACTGATACGGATAGCATCTTAAATAGATGGAAAGATTTCTTTGACGATTTGCTGAACACGCAGCCAAAAACTAATCTGCGTGGAGAAAAGGAGATACACACCGCAGAACCGTATATTCCAGAACCCAATCGAATAGAAGTGGAAGCCGCTATAAAGAAATTAAAGAAACACAAATCTCCGGGTGTAGATGAAATTCCGGCTGAGTTAATTTTAGCTGGAGGCGAAAAATTGTGGAACAAGATACACAAACTCATTCTCCTTATCTGGAACAAAGAAGAATTGCCACAAGAGTGGAAAGAGTCAATCATTGTTCCAATTTACAAGAAAGGCGACAAAACTGACTGTAGTAATTATCGAGGCATTTCTCTTCTGTCAACATCCTATAAAATCCTTTCAAATATTCTGTTAGCAAGATTGACCCCATACGCAGATGAAATTATTGGAGATTATCAGTGCGGATTTAGTCGAAATCGATCAACTATCGACCAAATATTTACCACTCGCCAAATACTCGAAAAGAAGTGGGAATACAATACCCCGGTATATCAACTATTTATTGATTTTAGAAGGGCTTACGACTCGGTTAGGAGAGAAACATTATACAACGTTCTTACAGAACTTGGAATACCGAGAAAGCTAATTAGATTAATTAAGATATGTTTAAATGAATCCCAAAGTAAAGTCTGGGTAGGAAAATTTTTGTCCACGAGCTTCCACGTCGAAAATGGCCTGAAACAAGGAGATGCGTTGTCGCCATTATTATTTAACTTTGTGCTGGAATACGCCATAAGGAAAATCAAAGATAGCAACCAGGGCCTAGAGTTGAACGGTATTCACCAGGTTATGGCATATGCTGATGATGTAAATTTAATAGGGGAGGATAGGAGAATAGTAGAAATAAATGCAGAGATCTTATTAAACGCTTGCAGGGACATGGGTTTAGAAGTAAATGCAGAGAAAACTAAATACATGGAAGTGCGTCGGGACCGTAATACGGCAAATTGTGGAGGCGTTAAAATATTAAATAATGCTTTTGATAAAGTGGATACTTTCAAATATTTAAGATCAATATTAACAGACGAAAATCATATTCACGAAGAAATTAAATGTCGACTAAAAGCAGGGAATTCGTGTTACTACTCGGTTCAAAATCTCTTGTCGTCGCGAATTCTGTCGAGGAATTTGAAGCTTAAAATATATAAAACGATAATCATGCCTGTTGTTCTGTATGGTTGCGAAACATGGTCGCTTACTCTGAGGGAAGAACATAGACTGAAAGTATTTGAGAACAGGATCCTGAGAAAAATATTCGGACCCAAGAGGAACGAGAATGGGGAATGGCGGAAGCTTCATAACGAGGAACTACATAGTTTATACGGTTTACCCAACATTGTTAGGGTCGTCAAGTCTAGGAGGCTTAGGTGGGCTGGTCATGTAGCTAGAATGGAAGAAAGTAGAAACGCTTTCAAAGTCTTGACTGGTAGACCCATAGGAAAACGACCATTAGGAAGACCTAGGCGCAGATGGGAGGATAATATTAAGATGGATCTCGCAGAGATAGGAATGCAAAGTAGAAACTGGATGCAATTAGCTAAGGATAGAAGTCAGTGGAGAGCTTTTGTGAACGCGGCACTGAACCTCCGGGTTCCATAGGCCATAGAGTTAGTTAATTAGTTAGTTATTACTTTGCCAAGAAACACTCTATTTGTCCATGACAAGAGTAGGAACTAACGCTAAATTGTACCACATAGTTAATAGCATTGAACAAAAACCATTTAATTTACAAAATATTTTCTGCATGAATAGTTATTTCTAAAAAAAAATGCAAGGTAATTTCCAAAGAAATTTAAAAATATGGTTAAAGAAGTTATTATAATCTCTTCTAAACACAGTTAGTAAATTACATGAATTAGTAAATTGAAGAACAATAGCTATTGGCCGGATTTACACGATAAATTCTAATCTATTGTAACTAGAATTAAGACTTGTTTTGCTCTGTAAAGAATGAATTTTAAAATGACCAATTGAGAAGTTAGGCTTTCCTCCCACTTCTTATCAAAATCTTTCACTTGAGCTCATGACTCAATAAAGGGAAAGATCCATATATCAAAATTTTATATCTTAAATTGATGATACAATTATATTAAAATGTTAAAATTATCCTTCCGAAGTTATATCATTATTGAAATAATCAATAAGATTATATCTCAAAATATGCATTCTGACGTTACTACTAGCACTATATTTGATTTTTGAGATCTACTGGTCAAGGTGAGACTCTGTAAAGATCACAGGTGACATGCGCCTTATTCTTCAGATACCAAGTTAACTAGAAAGTGTAGTGAGTGGTAGGAATCGTAAAATCATATAAGGAATATGTGTTAATTCAAAATCGCAAAATGTCAGATATTATTATTTGGTGATTCCAACGAAGATATACATTATTGTGTAAGGAATTTGTTCAGTACTAAATGAAATCCCATTATCTGTATATCATGTGTTTATTTATTGTATATTAGTAGTATAATAAATTACAAGTAATAGGCAATTATCCGTTGTAAAAGAGAAAACTTGCTCTACGCATTATAACTCACCTTCAAACTCGAAGTAGTTTGAATCATTTCATACATCAGCTTCGTATTGTCTATTATTGGTGTGCTACGCCGTGTTGAACGTTACCTAAAAAGAAGGAGATATAATATGAATAAAATAATAAGACCTACGTATTATTAGGGAACTATGATGAATAACATACGACAGTTGTGATTAATAATTCAAATAAATGTTTAGAAAATAATGATTATACAAAATTAAGTAGATTTCGTAGTAAGGAGAGATTAATGAAATCAAAGGATAAAATTAAAATTAAGTGAATAAATATTGATTATCCTGATAATAATGAAAAATAAATAAGTGAATATCGGACCCCTAAAAATATTTACCTGACCGTAATTTCAAGATTTTATGAATCAGTACATATATACTATGTAATTATATACTATATGAGTATGCAAGAGAGAGAGAGCGTGTTTGTGTGTGCACCATACTGATAAGTCTTTATTAGATCCTCGCTATGTTTGACAATTTTATTAGTTTTGTTATGATTTCATACATTTAAGTATATTATGTGCTAAATTTCAATCATATTACAAAACATATGAAACAAAGAAAGTGTAAATCAGTGTAAATTTCATGGGAAAACAAGGTAGTGTTGCAATAGTTATTCTGAAAGGAATTCTGTGAAGATATGTTTTAATATATAGTATTAATGCCCCCTCATATTTTATGTTGAACATTTGATGTTTTTGATTTCGGATAGGCAATTTCTTCGAGGGCGAGTAATGTTCAGATAAATCTGTAAGTATGACTTGTTTTCAGAGTGGATATTGAATATTACATGATACTTGAAAATGTGGCTGTATCATCTAAATGAATAGCACATACCCCAAATACGTCACGAAAACATACTTGTGCTCAAAAATACTCATAATCGTTTTGAACATGTCAAATATTTCGACCAAGTGCTACTAAAATGTTTGCAAACCGAAACCGTGAATGTGTAAAAACAAATAATGAAAATTATACGGCATTTTTCATTAAGAAAGAAATTACTTTAGGAGAAATTAACTTCCATGGACAAGAACAGGCTGTTTCTACACAGTCCCGTCAGCAATGAGTAGTTGGAGGAATAGAAAATACTAGTTCTCGGCGATCAAAGAAAATTTGAAGTCAAAGCTTATCAACAACTTGAAAACTTCTGTGGTTTGTTACAAATATAGTATTGTGTTAATCGATTATGTGAAACGGATATCGCTATTAGCGCAAAATATTACATATTACTGATTGGAAAATGAGTTAGTTATAGTTTAAAAATTACAAAATCCGAACAAAATAACTACACAAAAGTTCGTATACGTCTGACGGGAAACTTTCAAAAACTTTAAAACAAAGAAAGTCAAATTTTGGAAAGCTAAATTTATGGAACTTGAAGATAATAGTA
This sequence comes from Thermobia domestica, assembly GCF_964235325.1. NCBI lineage: Eukaryota > Metazoa > Arthropoda > Insecta > Zygentoma > Lepismatidae > Thermobia > Thermobia domestica. Next base: position 308,119,188 of record NC_137455.1, read on the forward strand.
AGAAAACATTCGGAACATGTATAAGGGCATAAACGAATTAAAGAAAGGCTATAAACCTCGAGCTTATATACTAAAGAAAGCTGACGAAACAATATTCACTGATAAAGATAACATCTTAAATAAATGCAAAAATTTATATTATGTTTGGATTAACATGCAGCCAAAAATTGATATTCGCTGGGAAAGAAAAATGCACAAAACAAAAGCGTATATTCCAGAGCGTGACTGAATAGAAGTAAAAATCGATATAAATAAATTAAAGAAACATAAATCTCCGGGGGTAGACGAAATTCTGGCTCAGTTCATTTTAGCTGCAGGAGAAAAATTGTGGAACAAAATACACAAACTTGTTCTCCTTATCTGGAACAAAGAAAAATTACCACAAGAGTGGAAAGATCAATCATTGTTCCAATTCACAAGAAAGGCAGCAAAACTGATTGTAATAATTATCGGGACATTTCTCCTCTCTCTACATCCTATAAAATCTTCTCAAACATTCTATTAGCAAGATTGACCCAATACGCATATCAAATTATTGGAGATTATCAGTACGGATTTAGAAGAAATCGATCAACTATTGAACAGATATTTACCATGTGACAAATACTCCTAAAGAAATAGAAATACTATATTTCGGTACATAAATTATTTATTGATTTTAAAAAGGTTTAAGACTCGATTAGGAGAAAAACATTCCTACAGAATTTTGAATACCGAAAAAGCTAGTTAGATAAATTAAAATATCTTTAAATGAATCCCGAAGTGAAGTTCGGGTAGGAAAAGTCTTGTTCACGAGCTTTCACATCGATAATGACCTGAAACAAGGAGATGAGTTGTCGCAATTATTATTTAACTTTGTTCTTGAGTACGCTATAAGGAAAGTCAAAGATAGTAACCAGAGCCTAGAGCTGAATTGTATTCACGAGGTTATGTCGTATGCTGATCATGTAGATATAAAAGGAGATGATAGGAGAACAATAGAAAGAAATGAAGAGATCTTATTAAAGACTTGCAGGAAAATGGATTTAGAAGAAGAAAACATACATGAAAGTTTGTCTGGATCGTAATGCTGTGAACTATGGATGTGTAAATATCAAATAATGAATTCTATAAAGTGGATATTTTCAAATATCTAGGATCGATATTAATAGACCAAAACCATATTCAGGAAGAAATTAAACGACGAATAAAAGCAGGGAATTCGTGTTATTTTTATGTTCAAAATCGTTTGTTGTTGCGAATTCTGTCGAAGAATTTGAAGCTTAAAATATATAAAACGATAATCATGTTTGATATCCTGCATGGTTGCAAAATATGGTCGCTTACTGTGAGGGAAGAACGTAGACTAAAAGTATTTGAGAACAAGATCCCAAGACGAATATTTGGACCCAAGAGGAACGGGAATGAGGAGTGGCCGAAACTTCATAACGAAGCACTACATAATTTATACCGTTTACCAAACATTGTTAGGGTCATCAAGTCTAGGAGGCTACGGTGGGCAGGTCATGTAGCCAGAATAAAAGAAAATAGGAACGCTTTCAAAGTTTTAACTGGAAGTAAAATTAGAAAACGACTATTAGGAAGACCAAGGCGCAGATGGGAGGATATATTAAGATGGATCTCGCAGAACTAGGAATACAACGTAGAAACTGAATCCAGTTCCCTAATGATGGAAGTCAATAAAGACCTTTTATGAGCACGGCATTGAACCTCCGGGTAGCATAAGCCATAGAATCAGTTAGTTGGTTAGGAAACGATCGAAAGGAGGATAATATTGTCTTTCCTAGCGTTTACTTTTCTCTTATGTGAAAAATATTGATCATGGCAATATTGATTCCTTAACTTGGTACAAATCATTCCTCCTAAAAATCAAAGATAAAGAAATGTTTTCAGCCCTTATTAAATAACTAATTTTGCTACCAAGAATCATGCCAAATATGTATAAAATATTTAATTAAAATGTTTTTCTTAATATTCATATTTGCAAGAAATCGTGTAAATCATACCAAAAAATATTTTGGAAACTTTTCATGAATGACAATATAAATTGTGTTACCGTGCGTCTAGTGTTTCTACTTTTAATAAGTTTGGTTTTCCAAAACTCCTTTATATATTCACCGAGCCTGCCCATCCATCCTAGGAACAAAACGCAAAAACTGCTTGATTAATCACTACCAATTTGGACAGAATGGTCATAAGTTAAAGTTCATGTTTGCTTTCAGTATCGATACTAGAACTGAAAATAGTAAAAATAAAACATTTCCGGTTCTAACATTGATTCTTATATAGTAAAAATGTAATAGAAATGGATAGCTGTTGTCTGTATCCTATTAAGATTTACAAGAATACATTACTTCTCCAACTTCAGCCCTCTACCAAAACTAGAGTGGTAAAAATAATCAACAACTTCTGGTTGTTTTTCAAAGAGTAAAAATAATAATACATATAAAATAGTGTTTTGTAAACGAATTCAATGTCCTAAGAATAGAAACCATCTTCCCTCTTAACAATCTGTTGAGACCGTAAGTACAACAAATCAATTGCTTCCGATTTTAACTTTGATCACCACAGAATTAAAAGCCTAATAGAGTTGTGAGATGTTGTTTGCTGTAATGAATTGAATTCCCAAAATATATCCCATTTCTACTGTAATCTCTCTACTTAAAACGGAAGTGGCAAAAATAACATATTCCAGTCTTAACGTTGATCAATATAGAGTGAAAACTGTAACAGATGCCGAGAAAAGGTTTTCTGCAATAAATTAGATGTGTCAGAACATATTCCACCTCCACCCAATTCTCTCTATTAAAAGCAGAATTGGAAGAAATCAACTACTTCTGCTTTTAATGTTGATCGCCATAAAACCATAATAGATAGCGACAAGTGCCCTTTTGTAATTAAGTTTTGCAAGAGTATAGGAAATGGTATAGATCTACGATCACTTCCAGTTTTAATAATAATTGAAAATATCACGTTACACAGACAAAATTCTTTCTGCTAGTGTACACGTAAGACTGCTACCTCGTATTTGTTAATATTGAGTAACTAACATATATATTTGAGTTATAATAGTGATCGCGAACATAATATTCAGCCAATTTAACATTAACTTCAGTAATGTTTGTCATTAATGGCCTTTGTATATGTTTAAAATATCATGTGCTTCAGTATAACTAAATAGAAGAAATGATCATGGTATAATTTACGATAGTTTATAACTTTGATTCAAAATTTAATTGCTTTTCACGTTACAGACAAATTAGATAGAATGAACTTTATATTTGTAATACTAGATGTCTCTTATATGATACAACTTTTTTAAAGATCGATTGGAACCTGTGAATACGTTTGAACCAAAAGAATATGGATTGAACTGTAAATGCTACTTGTCTTGTCTTCAGAGTGAGATTGGATTCTTATATACTCGGAGGTACGTGTATTACAATAATCTTTTTTCATCATATGAAAGAAGTTGTTTCATATTATAATCATATCTTCGTATAAGATATTTCATACATACAAGTTGCATTTGATCGAGTATTGTATACAATATTTTATATAAACGATTCACATTTCATTCTTTCTTGAATTGGGTTTATAACACATGATACTGTACTGATGTTATTTTAACTATCAATACCAATAAAATATAACAATATAATAAATCCTTTAGCATCTCCTCAAAAATTTCTTTCAAACAAACAATATATAGCAATTCATTATAATGTTAGTCTTGTCGAATATAATAATAATTTAAGTAAATATGTAATATATCCTTCATCTTATTGTTAAAGGTCATTAGAAGTAATCAGATATTAGTAAATACATTATTACTTAGTGTGACTCTTGTAGTTGGTATGAAGTATTTATATAAAATATTCCTAAAGAAATGTAATCATCATTTCCCTTTTGTGTGAAACATGCGTATCAACATTGTACAGTCAACAACAAAAATAATCTTCCCCTGTCTACTATAACTCCATAAGGTCAGGTTCAGTATATTAGCAGGTATCACAGGGACATTTTATATGTCAAATGAAAAGTATTAAATAGTTAGCAAAGAAAGGAACTCACTGGTGAAGCCTTCAGATTATTTCTAATAAGAAAGTGAATAGTTGTAATAGGTGTTCCATCCTGAGCGTTTCCAAAAAAAAAAAAACAAAAAGAACTAATATGCAAGACTGGCATGAATGGGTATAAATTATACACGTTGGTTATTTGATTATTTTGTCGCTTGCGCGCATGCTAGCAACTTGAGCAAAAGGGAAGGTTTGACTTAGATTATTATTATTATTATTATTATTATTATTATTATTATTATTATTATTATTATTATTATTATTATTAATTTGTTTATTTATCTTTCTATTGAAGATTTTCATCTCTTCTCTCCACTATCGAGGGTATATGAGACACGAATTTGAAGTATAAGATTGAATCCATGCCACTACAATACGTTTAGATTATTTAAGGCTCTGTCATCGGAAATCAAACCCCGGATCCGGTGCACTAAGAGCACGTATATAGCCCCTGCATCAATAGTAAGACTAATAATGGCTATAATGGTTATAATAATTATAATAATGTCTTTATAAAATCCAAATTATTTTTAATATCCTATATTCATGTTCCTTAGGATAAAAAAGGGTGGTTAATGAAAGTGAATGATTCTGAAAGTGCATTTTTAATGCTCTCCCACCATAAATTAACCAAATGCATTAAAGGAACACCTGCTAGCCACGAGACCATGAGAAGCATAAGGAATGTATATTTTACTTGAATTAGTAAATGTTCTGTGATACAAGTGTACCATCTACATAATATTTAGATGTATGCATCATTTCGTTTATAATATTTTTTAGAAATTCCGAATGTATGTATATATATGTATGAAATAATTTTAAATGTTAAACTAAAGCTCAATCCTTGAAACGTTTCGATTATTATCTTTTGTTGAACTTGAGTTTAATTATTTGCATTCTCTACTTACAAGTTTCGTATAATACATTTTCTACAACAAAGAAGAAAGTTTAAAAATTAACTTCACTAAGCTAACATAAGTGTGAAGCTTAACATAATAAAGTGACATTATTATTAAACACTATTTGTTGTATGTTGCTCATATACGGTTTCGTGATTTAGGCTGTTTCTCCTTAGTTAACAACTTCGTTTGCACGTGATGTATCTACCGTGTAGTTGTTCAATGGCACTGTTCGTAAAACTACTGACGCAATACTAAACAGTACAAACAGAGGAAACTGCTCAAAGTGTTGATGAAGGCACGCTTTCTGTCAGTGGTTGCCAAACTTATGAACCTTCTAAGCTACCGTACCGTTTTTAAACCCTACTGTGAGCTACCAACCAAACGAACTACCAACTTTTTAAAAAAAAAACAACTCCATTTGTTTATTCCCTATAAACTAATCTTTCAAGGATAGCCAAACGGAGCGTTAACGCGATATACCGAAAATGCCCCCGCTAGATACAAGTAGCTAACGATCACTGCTATATGTGATATATGTAATTATTAAATACAATTTGCAAAGATGGATCGATCAGAAGAAAGTACACGTGTTAGAGAAGAAATTGTATCAAGGAAATATTTCAAAATATGAAAAGTTGTTACAATAGGAACTGACGATTTATGTCCTGGCGATTTTGTGGAAATAGCTAATGGAGTATTAAAAGGAATTTCGAAAATAAATAAAGGTTTTAAGTATTTACTAGATATTATAGATGTGTTTTATAAATTTGCGTTTGTTATTCCCGTTAAAGATAAGACTGGCGGTAATATTGCATAGACATTTGAATCGGCATTAAAAAATAAACATCCAAACAATGTACAAACAGAAAAAGGGAAAGAATTTTGTATCAAAAGTTTTGAAGAATTGATGAAAAATAATAATATCAATATTATTAAACTTATACTGATATAATGTTTTTATCGTAGAACATTCCAACAGGATTCTTGAAATGTGGAAGAAATTTACTACTCAAGAAAATTATAAAGGGTTATAAATATTCTAAGAATTGGTTAATATGTATAACAATAAAATTTATAGAACAATTCTTTTGAAATCCGTAGAAATTAATAAATGAGGAATTAATATTGGAAAGGGTGTATAAAAATAGAGAAGTGTTAAACCAAATTTTCAATTGGTGATTATGTTCGTATAAGCAAAACCAAAAGTTTGTTTCGAAAAGGCTATAAACCTAACTGGTCAACAGAAGTGTTTGTTATTAGTGACGTTATTTCTTTCAAAATCACAGGTATATAGAATTAAAGGTCAATACAACGAAGAAGTAAAAAGAAAATTTTATCAAGCAGAATTACTAAAAACCAAACACAACAATAATTATCTTGTGGATAAAACTTAAAGAAAGGAAGCTGGCAAAGTATATGTTAAATTATAATAAAAAATAATCGATTTTATAATTAGCGTATTCATCGCTAGGAAAATAAATTTAATAACTCTATTTGGTTATCATAAACCATCCTAAAACTTTATTAAATGATTTCAAAATAAAATGGATTGGACCGAAGTTTCACGGAAGGAAACCTTATCAGAATATTTTATAAAGGAATTTGAACACGAAGTGAATTCAATGAACCCAACACTATCAGCAGATTTTGTAAGAGAATTAAATAACGAAATGAAATGGAAAGAAATTTCAATGAAAAATAACGTAAACAAGCCGCTAATAATGTAAAGAATGAAGGTGAAAATTGCCTCTTCCATTCAATATATGAAAGATTATACTCTGTATAATCTAATGCCGAACGAGTATCTGAAAACGGTTAAAAACTGGAAAACGTAAAAGATAAAATAAAAAATATTTATTTTCCTGTTAAAATATGTGATACTATACACATTCAAAAAGTTATTGATATATCCATCAATGTGAAGGAGACTATACTAGAAAAAGAAATTATATATTACATCATACGCAAAACAAAAGAGACAATCAGGTTAATTTATCATATTTAAAAAACAATAAATCACATTACCATTGGATTAAAATTTTGATCAGATTAGGTTTCACTTAATTAAATGAACATAGATTAAAAATATCTATGCGATACATATTTGATATACTTTCACTCACAAAATGCATTAGGTAAACATAAGTGAGTCAGTAAAAATTGAAATGCCAAAGAAAATATATAAATTTGAGACCAACATATATATATGATATCAGTATGAATCACAAATAATATTTTCATAGTATATATATATACTATGAAAATATCATTTGTGATTCATACTGATTTTGAAAGTTTATTACACATGGTTATTAGCTGTAGAGTGTTATCCAAAAAACGAGTCATATATAAAAATATAACCACATAAAACGTGTGAACTTTGTTATTATATTGTAAAAAGTGATGAAATTGCTAAAATGAATCCCGTCATTTATAGCAGTAAAAATGCAGGTAAGAAATTCATAAGAATGTTAACGAAAGAAGCCAAGAAAATATCAAACATTTGTAAAGAAAATAATGAGTTAGCTGTAACAGAGAAAAGAGATCAATAAATCTGCATGTTCTTATTGTAATGAAAAATATATTGAGCAAAATTATAAGTTTATGCATCGTCACCATATAACATGAGAGTTGTAACTCCTCTATAATCGTAATATGAAAATGAAAGTTTCAAAATGTGCTACAGTCATAATACATAACTGGGCATGATGTGACACACACTTCTTTATAAAAGAACTTTTATGTAACAAATAAAAATAGATTTAATACTTTAATACTTCATAATGAAAAACCATGCATATATATATATATATATATATATATATATATATATATATATCACTGAATAAAAATATATGAACTATCAAGTTAAAATTTATAGATTTGTGTCTTCTAGTTTAGACAAGTTACCATCAAGCGTAACAACAGAACAAATGCTTCGTATATAACACTTCTATACCGACCAAGAGCAATTTAAGCTTGAAATTAGAAAATGTGCTTATATATACGATTATGTTAATGATTGGGATAAGTTGAGAAGAAACAAATACAACAGAAAAGGTTTTCTTCAACAAGCTTAACAACACAGAAATTAATTATAAAGACTATGAATTTGAAATAAGACTAATGGTAAATGTACGATCAAAAATCTTGGACAATATCAGGACTTGTTTTTGAAACAGATTTTTTATTACTAGTAGATATGTTTGAAGATTTTAGAACCACATGTCTGGATGTGTATGTACTTGATTCCATTCGTTGTATGACCATTGTAGTTTTAGCTTGAGATGCAATCATGAAAACGAGAAGAATAGAATTATACATTTTCGAATTATTAAGTGATTATGATAAGATTTTCATGATAGAAAAAGTTAAAGTTCCAAAATTTATGTAAAAGAAACTAACAAACATATAGAGGATTGTAACGAAAATTAGTAGGATTCTTACCTAATATATTTAGATACAATCTGTATGTATGAGGAAGAAACAGAAACAATAAATTTCACAAACGGACATAACAATTATAATACTGGTTATATATTAAAAGTAGATCTTGAATATCCAAAATTACATGACCACCACAAAGACTATCGATTAACTCCTCAAAATATGTGTCCACATGAATCAAAACAATCTAAGCTGTTAGTAGCTCTACATGATGAAGAAAAATATGTGACTTACTATCGAAACTTAAAACAATGTTTGCCACCAGGATTAAAATTAATTAAAATACCTTCAGTAATATAGTTTCAACAGATTCGTTATATAACGATAAGAACAAAAGTAGCACACACAGGTGAGAACAAAAGCATCAAATGATTTTAAAAATCATAAGTTTATGAACAACTTAGTGTTTGAAAAACAATGAAAAATATTAGAAAGTAAGTTAACATTAAACTAATAAGTGGGGAAAATAAATGTGAAAAGCTCGTAACGAAACCGAATAAAAAAACTCAACAGTGTATTCTGAATAGTTAATAGCTCTACATAACAACAATATCAAAATATTATTTAATAAATAATCTACTCAGTATATCGATTTTAGATTTGTAAAAATATTTAACGTTTGACTTCTATTTTAATGTGGTGGAACTGTTATTATCAAAGCAAAATAGAATATGTTATACTACACAGACATGGATGTTTTATTTATCATATTCAAACGAAAGATGTTTGCGAAGATACGAAAATTTTATTAATTACTTCCATACAGGTGTCACCCCAAAGTAATATAAATAAATTATCTCAAAAAAATAAAAAAAACTTGGTAAAATGGAAGAACAAGTTAGAAAACGACTATAAGAGATTTTATTGGAAAAGATCAAAAATGCATTTCATTAAAGCAACACAGGTCGATTTAACATATAAAGATTTAGAAAGTAGTTTCGGTAAAGAAGAAAGGAGAAGAGAATAAGGAAAGAGGTAGTATACAAGGAGCTCACATTTAATGAATATAAATACTATTTGTTCAATCAAAATAAATATTATAGGAAGATGAATTTAATTAGAAGTTATAAGAACGAGTTATATAGCATAGAAGTATATAAACTGATAATAATTTGTATATGATAAAAATGTGCTTTGAAAGATGGTATAAACATCTTGCCATGGCGTCATTATAAGGCAAATAAGACATAAAAATAATATGTTTGTACAGTAAAACCTGTCAACTTGGCCACCTCTCTAAGTTGGCCATCTGCTTATCTTGGCCAGGTTCGTCTTGAACCTGCATTTTCCCATAAGACATTCATTACTTATTACTCTATAAGTTGGCCACCTGTCTATCTTAAAATTTGGCCTCATTGAAGAAATGATAATAATGATAAATGATAAATTTACCTGCGTATCTTGACTATGCAAAGTAGGTCTTGTTATTTTTCTTAACTGTTCGTATTTCCATATGAGAGGCAGATGTTCTGTATTTGTGACAGGAAACAAAGAAACATGGATTTCCATAATTTGTTCTTGGAGGTCAATAACCAAAACACTATCTCGATAAAGGGGTGGTGAAGGAAGATATGAATAAGAGAAGGCACGTACATGAATTCAGAAAATGGTAGTAAGTAAGTATTTGTTTACCCCGTCTGGTTTGGTAAAACCATTAGCTATATCGGCTCCTTTCATCAGTAGGGAGCTTTAGTAAATCCGAAAAATTCTCAATTTTAAAACTAACCATCTTAATTGTCAACTGTTGGCACCTGGCGGCTTGTCGAAAGGTAGCGGAGATTTTGAGATATGAATTCCTCTAAGATTTTCTCAAAACATCTTTTGCTCCGAGGGAACTTGTAGCTCATTAACAAGAGGTACGAGGTACTTAACTACAAAATTAGAATATGCACATGTATCAAAAAGAATAAAAGAAATACTGTACGTCTAGAGTGAACTGCTATGAATAAATTTCTTATTAATAACTGATTCGCATTTTCTCGAAAGATAGCTACAGAAAATATTTGTCACTGTTTAATCAGTTCAGATGTAAGTTCCTTACTGTACAGACAGCAAAAGAGTATTAAACATACTGTAGTAATTTCTTCTAGTACTGTACATTAGGGTGGTTCGAAAAAAAAATCATTTTTCTACTTCCGGAACGCTATAGTGCGCAAAAGTTGCCGTTGGTATGACAAGAAAAATTCCAAAAAGAAAAAAAATATTTGCATATCTTCTGGTCCCGCATCGCCGTTGAAATTTGAAAAATCCGGTAAAAACAAAAACTTTTCAATATTCTACTAAAACGACTGAATAACATAGGATGATGACCCTATATAGCCTAAAGGTTTCTTCAAGTATGTAAAAACAACTTTAAAATAAATAAACTATATTTATATAGTATCTTCTGGTTGCGCATCGCTGTCAAAAATTTGCAATATTTGCGAATTTTTTAAAATTTGAGTTTAACATGTTTGTTTTCCTTTTCTTAAAGCAATTAAGATAAGGACGCTACTCACCACGAGGGGATAACTGTACTTGGAATTCTAACCAGCCATCCAATGATTAGGGTGTATTATTTACAATTGTATTTACAAATTTATAATTTTACATAATTTGTTCCCTACAAATGTCCATTTTCCCGTTTATTTTTGTCTATTACTAATGATTTTAAAATATGATTTATGCGGGGGCAGCGATGGCACAGTAGTAGAGCGTTAACCTCTTGTGCATGGGGTTCTTGGTTCAATCCCAGGTCGAACCAAGTTAGTTAGTTTTATGGTGGACAAGCACCGGATGTGTGGATTTTCACGGGGTTTTCTCATTTCTTCTCACTTTTTTCATTCCACCATTTCATTCATTTCTCATCACCACCGTTTACTTTAGCCTAGCCAGCATATCCATGGGACGTAAAACTTAAAGATTACATTTTTTCTGATTTATGCGAAAATGTAGGCGTTGATTATCTTGACAATAAAGTAGCCCTGATGAAGCCGTCTCTAGCACTGTGTCCACACACTCTTCCGTCACAAGTTTATCGCATCTTTCGGTAGCATAGTATGACATGGGAACTTCTTGAAATTCATAACTGGCTTAGTGTTTACTTATAAACTGTCTTATTTTTCATTAGTCAATGCTCTTAATAAAGGGGAGGAAGTAAGATTACAAGTATCCCATTGTACACTATTATTTCTGTATAATCTTTAGTTCCAAAGTCCAGGTTTAGTTTCATAAAATGTCTAATAGAATCCCTTTCAAAAGCTACTTTCCTTGCCTTCAAAGTCGTCTGTACCTAAGCTCTCGAATGTGGTTTCTGTCGCCAATGAAGTTTCTAATCGCAAAAGCAAGTTTTCGGGATTAGCAAAGTAAGCATTCCGTTCTATAATTAGATCTACAACTTACTTCAGCTCTTCTGGCAAAATTCCGCTTTATCTAAATAGTTTCGTAAACCTATTGTGGACTTTCGGTCAAATTGTTGCACAACTTAATGGCAAACCACATAGGCATATATGACTTTAAGATAAAGATAACAATTTACCTCATTATCTGAAGGACTTTCCACACTAATGTATAACCGCAGAACTCTATTAGCTGTAGTGAGCCATCTTGAATGTGACAAAGGGACAGAGTCACGAACTGAAAAGTCATCAGAGTAGTGCCCTAACTGGATGACTTTTGATATGTCCAGTAGGTATCAGTTGGTCTTTGCTGAGTATTTGCCTGTCTACTTCAGGAATCACACAATTGATAGGTTCAAATTCAATAACTGGTATTGTGTGTGGACACAGTGCTTGAGACGGCTTCTTCAGAGCTACATTATTGTCAACATCATCCTGCCTACATTTTCGCATAAATCAGAAAAATGAAAAAATTGAAATCTTTAAGTGATTAAGTACATTTCACCATTTATGTCCCACGAATATGCTGGCTAGGCTAAAGTAAACGGTGGTGATGAGAAATGAATCAAATGGTGAAATGTAAAAAGTGGAAGGAAACCGGAGAATCCCAAGAAAACCCACGCACACGTTTTTTGTCCACCACAAAACTTACTTGGTTCGAGCTCGGATAGAACCAAGAACCCCATGCACCAGAAGTAAACGCTTTATCACTGAGCTTCCGCTGTCCCCACATAAATCAGTTTAAAATTATTAATAATCAACAAAAATAAAGGGGAAAATGAAAATTTGTAGGGGACGAATTAATTAAAATTATAAACTTGTTAATATAACAGTAAATAATTGGATGGCTGGTTGGGTAGTGGAATTCCAAGTGCAGCCACCCCCTCATGATGAGTAGCGTCCTTATCTTACTTGTTTTAAGAAAATAAGAAAAACCGTTAAACCCTTAAATTTTGCAAAATTCGCAAATTTTGCAAATTTTTTACAGTGATGCGCGACCAGAAGATACTACATAAATATAGTTTATTTATTTTAAAGTTGGTTTTACATACTTGAAGAAACTTTCAGGCTATATAGGGTCGTCGTCCTATATCGTTAGTCGTTTTAGAAAAATATTAAGAATTTATTGTTTTTATCGAATTTTTCAAATTTTAACGGTGATGCGGGACCTGAAGATTGTAAATAAAAAATTTTCTTTTGGGTTTTTTTCTTGTCTACCCCGACGGCAACTTTTGCGCACTATAGCGTTCCGGAAATGAAAAAATGATTTTTTTTTTGAAGCACTCTACTGTATATTCCTATGATTACTCTATATGCATTATTTAAAAGTACCTGTCGTGCCATTGCTTATTAAAACTTTACATTCAAGTAATACTAGAAATATATTCTAAAATACAGCAATCACACTTATTTTCGGTAAGTTGGCCACTTTTCAATGAAACCGATGGTGTCTAAGGTAGACAGGTTTCACTGTATTTATAGTGTAATAATTCTATATGTAAATTCGTTATTGTTAAATGTCATAAAGTTCTATGTTCTATATGGTATAATCATTACTCTTATATCATATGCAATATGTAAAATTATTGGTTCAAAATGACAAATCTATGAATGTTATATAGGAAAAAATACTCCAATAATCTTATAATCATTCATAATTTATTCTAATTTAATAATAGAAATTTTGGTGCAATATTTTGTAAAGAGTGTTATGTAAGTTTTATAGATAACTTCATTTAAAAATATAGTTCGCAAGAGTGGGTTCTCCTACCACCCCATTTTATCCACATGTAAGATCTTGTTCTGTTCAGTTGAGTTGACTTGATTTTAACGTCCTTTTCAGCAGCCAGGCTATATGAGATGGGACCTACTGATTAACGTGGAATCCGAAACAAATGAGCTCCGCCAGGAATCGAACCCGTGTCCCCCACGGCAAAGGCGCGTACGCTAAGCGCTTAGCCACGAAGGAGCTCATCTTGATCTTGTTCTGTTGAAGAAGAGATACTAGGTACTGGAGTAGATCCAAGAGCAGAGATAAAAATTTACAAATATATCTTGTTCAATTACGAGTCGTTCAAGGTTGACCGGGATTTTCGTACGTAAATAATCTATGAATATCCAGATCATGACGAAACTTGCGGGTGACGTAATGTATTCCTCTTCGAGTAATTAGCACCCGGCATGACGTATTTGGCGCATGCGCAGCAGTTTTAGCGAACATGGGGGCAAGTAGTATGTCTGTGGCTGTGGACCAGCGGAGTGTAATCAAATTTCTTCTGAAGGAGAAAGTTAAACCAGCTAAGATTTTCAGAAGATTGCAAGCACAGTAAGATGAACAAACGATGTCACGGACAAGAGTGTACGAATGGTGTGAAAAGTTTCGCGAAGGACAAGAACTGGTGAAAAATGAAGCGCATGGACACATTCGCCCGACTGCAGTCACACCAGTGAATATCGCGCGTGTTGAGCAAATGATTCTTGAGAACTTGCAAGTAACAGTGCGAGATATTGCTGCCAAGGTGAATATCAGTGCCGGGAGTGTTGAGACAATCATTCACGACCACTTACACTTCCGCAAAATCTGGGTAAGGTCGGTTCCCCAGTCACCTGACATTTGATCATAAGTGGACATGCATGACGGTCTGTGAACAGCTTCTGAATTGGTTTCGAGCCGAAGGTGATGAATTGTTGCAATCCATCATCACGTGTGATGAAACATGGTTGCACAATTCAACCCCAGAGACCAAAAGAAGCAGCATGGAGTGAGAGCATAAAGGTTGTCCGCCGTCCAAGAAAAGAAAAACGCAGCCGTCCGCTGGAAAGATCATGACAAGTGTCTTCTGGGAAATGAAGGGTGTTATCCATGTGGATTTTCTGGACAAAAGAAGCACGATTAATGCGAAGTATTACTCCACATTGTTGAGTGGTGCTGTACGAAAGTCCATTTACAAGAAAAGACCAGGGATGTTGTTTGGAAGTGTCATTCTTCTCCATGACAATGCCCACCCTCACATGGTCAATGTGACAACAACTCTGGCCGAAATGCGCTGCGAAGTTCTGTCTCATCCCTCCTATAGTCCAGATTTAGCCTCCAGTGATTATCATTAGTTTGCACTCCTTAAAGACCATCTGTGAGGGAAGAAATTTACGACAGATGAAGCACTGCCTAACGATGTCCTCCACTGGCTACGACAACAACCAAGTTCTTCCTACGCCAAAGGAATCAGGGTGCTGCCACAACGATGGCAACGGTGCCTCGACGTGCACGGAGAATATTTGAAAAGCTGGCATAGTTTGGTGCTTCCTGTGCTATCTGTTTCCTCTGAAGAAATAAAAGTCCCGGTCAACCTTGAACGACCCTTGTATTATAGATTTTATATTTTCAATTAATTTTAACCATTTTGTAACTCATGCATTGTCAAAGTTTCTTGTTTCTTCTTAGACCTACATATAGCATGTAGGGAAATAACATGTTATACATGTAACCAATTATATCATCATTGATATATAGGACACATTGGACAACACGTTCCAAACAATAGAGATTAATCATAAAATGGAGTTCTACTCCGTGCGTCAACTGCACAGCGAAAGCATGTTTCAATGCTTTACAAGCCTACGGCCTGTTGCCTCCTGGTTCAAGTGTTAACATGTAATTTGGGTTGGATCTGTCCAGGCGTGTGTGATACCAACAAGAAAACTGTACCTGACGTATTGGACTCACAACAGTCAAGGAGAATTACTTTTGCTGTTAATTGTACGATCAATGTTTGCAAGTAAATATTGGTGAAGAATATGCACTAGAAGGAGCATTACTGTATATGACTGAAACATGAATAAAGATCAAGACTAGCAGATACAATTTTTTAATATAACATGTACTTTCATTTTTATTTTACTGAATTAGCATGTGAATAAATATTTTGAAATTTGCAAGTCCAAATTCTATTTGTATCTCGATATAGATACGCGTAATCTAAATACATAAATTTTATTGTAGGACAAAAGAGACTGCAGAACATGGTAGCTATGCACGTGTTACATTCATTGCTAAGGTAGGACTCTCAAGAAGACGAATGAGGATTGTGCGAGGAATTGCTGATATTGCTGGTAAGTGGGAAACAAAAAATATTTTCAGTAAGTTTGTTTTATTACAGAAATTTTCAAAATATATTATCAGAGTATTGTACACTCACTTGTGATTGAATATTGTCTTCGTAGAGAAAATGCATCGTTGCTATATGAACAATAGCCTATGAGATTTAATACCCTAGTTCAATTCTAAATGGAAGATCGTGTGGTTCGTATTCGAAGTTCTAGGACTATCTCTCCTGAAACTTAGTATTGAAAGGATTTTAATTCTAAATTTTTAAATTAATTTTCATAGTGGTTATTTTTAACTTTTAGCTGGATAAACGGCAACACTGAGTACGAATCCAGTAGTGCAACAACCTTGCAAGAAAAAGTTGTAGAATACCTTTAATTTAAAAAGGAAAACGAAAAGTATAACTAAAGTTAGAATAACTAGAACAGTCACAAATGTTGCCTCTTATTAGTCCCTGTTTTATTCAAAACAATGCAATCTTTCAGCAACAAGAGCGAGGGGTAAACTATTTGTGCCTAAGAGTTTGACCTCGTACAACTAATATATGTATGACTCATCACAGTGAGGTACCCATACGGGTCATCCCTCCTCTCATTACGTTCGTTCAGAGGGCCCTTTTACATAGTGTCGAAGGACGATTTTAATTTTAAAGACGGGTTTGTTAGAGAGGAATCCAAATTGCAATAATTCCATTAATGTTATTTGAACTTGCTTTGATGTTACTTTGTGTAGAACTTACTAATTGCTATATTGTTACCGTATATACCTGTGCTCAGGAAGACTCAGATTAAACTCCTAGTACAAACCTAATCTCTTATAACTAATAAATCTTCGTATCATATAGTGTACTGAAAACATACGTTGAAATTTGTAACGGACCACCGTACACTGGGGTTTATTCATTATATTTGTTGATATTTACAATTAGGTTATATCATTTTACTGGATTTATCTTTTAATCGTGATAATAATAATTGGTTGTAGCTTGTCCTGGAAGTTTTGTCCATTTCTGTCAACTCTGAAGCATATCTGTGCCATTTATATAGAAAAGCAAAAAAATAAAAATATGAAACAAACTATTTTTAATTACTCAAATCATCAACAAGTTATGAATTTAATTCAAAAATCTAGCTTCATCGAAATGTAATCGTCCATTCTACAAGTGTTAAGAATAAATTGACTTTATTTAATGTAAATTAATAGTTAAAGAACGGCTCATAAAAATCATCACACATTCAATGAAAGGCACGAATTGCAGAAACATTTTCCTTGTCGTACTAAACAAGATGATAATTCCTTCATTGTGCATTGTTCATTTATCCAAAATTCAGGAGAAACATAAAAATATGTATTTTAAATGTGGATATATACACATCATCCTACTACTAGGATATAGCATTAATTTTTTTCTGTACCACAGAACATCTGCGTTTGCAAAATCACGATTAGGTGCCAATCCCTAAGAAATTTTTTTAAAAAATATTATCTTTCTCTTTGCACTTCACACAAAAAAAAATCAAATAACAATAAAAAGAAGAAAGTATAACTGTTTTCTTTCACAACTTGAAACTTAAGGCTATTATCATATTTTTGCAGAGTACACGAGCTCTGCTAAATGATGTACTGTGTTTCGTTAGATCTGTACGTATCTCAAATCTCCAGGACCCGTATCTGATTCTTCTTTGCGCCTTTTTTTTGTTTTCAACTGATCATATAAGACAATAGCAAAACGAAAAATATAATTACAATTTTAGATGTGATTTGATTTTCTGTATAAATATAAATTATAAAGTTATAGAATTTTTAATCAATAAAAACAAAGAATAGGTATACTTCCAAACCACATTATGTTCTCTTCCATTATAGTTTAAAAGAACTATCCTCAACGAAATGGATTTCATTGGGTACGGTTGACACATTTGGCTTCCAAAACCTTTATTTCTGAAGTAAATACATAAGTAAAATTATTTTTTCTTTAGAATAAAATACTCGTCTCTAGTTGTAAACAAACAGAGATTAAAGTTCAAAATATCACTATGCTGTTAAGTTTCATTACATAAGTAGATGGAAAATTTAATATATTTATACTTGGAAATGTCGAAGATAATGTGATAAGTATTATGAACAATACTCTGATAAATTAAGCAAAGGTTTATACTAAAATAAACTGCAATGAAGTGCAAGCTATTGAAAGATAGACAAAATATTCTTTCTTATATACTGAAACACAAATTTCTTGAATAAACACGTGGCATTTCACCTTAAAATATAAATTTTGAATTCCATTGTCGACAGAATCTGAAATATGTTAAGAATCTTTAGCCTCGAAAAACTAAACAAAAGTTTGACTTCCCGTGGCTATGATATTGCTGATAAATATATTTCACTGCCAATATTGGCGATCCATATCATTTCCTTTCATGGGTAGAATATTGCCAAAATTTTAAATCTGGAGATTCTTGGCCTAAGTATCCCCTTTCATGAGGCTTTAGTACGTTATATTGTTATATGGATGAATATAGGGTCCATTTTCCTCCACAGGACATAAGTACATTGATGTCTCTCATAACGTTTGGAAAGGAAATATAGCACTACGCCTTAAATTTGGGATTTGGCAAAGAATAATAATTGCAAAATGTTCCTAGGACCCTAATATTTACCATTGTAAATTTGAGTGGTCCATTTAGTTCTCTTTCATGGGTTTAAAATTGCAAAACTTACCTTTCTGAGTTTTTGCACCTATTTTATAGTCTGCGATAACGGTTTATCATGTTATATAGTTATACGAGTTAACATTTCTGTTCATTTTATTTTATAAGACACCAGTACATTAACGCACTCCTCTAAAATTTCGGAAGAAGTACCTATGATCACCCCGTTAAATTTGAGAATTGTTAAAATATACAAGTTGGTAAGTTCTCTATGTCTTAAATATATATCACTGTTAGCTTGGTTGATGTATTCCGTTCCCTTTCATTGGTATAAAATTGTCAAAAATTCAAAATTTGCCGCTTTTAATTTATTTTATCCTTCTTCATAAGGATTTATTATCTTATATGAGTTAGTATAAGAGTTCATACTCTTTTATAAGACATGAATACATTAATGTATTTCTCTAATTTTTAGAGGAATACCTCTTAAATTTGGAAATTGTCAAAATATAAAATTTGAAAAGCGTACTCTAGGACTTAAATACATATCATTGTAAATTTAGGTGGGTATACTTATTCCCTTTGTGGGTAAATAATTGCCAAATATTAGTATTGCCATGTAATCGGTTATTGACCTAATTTATGTTCCTTAATACAGCTTTAACATGCTACACAGATATCTATTTTCTTTTTATAGAACATGTGTACTTTCATGTTTTTTTTTTTTTTTTGTTTTTTGTTTTTTTTTAATTTTGGAGGTGTACATAGGATCATCCCTTTAATTTAGGATTGTCAAAAAACAAAATTTGGTAAACGTTCTCTAGGACTCAAATATATACTTATGTAAATTTGGGTTGCTTTGTTTATCCCCCTTTATGGGTAAATAATTGGCAAAAATTCAATATTTGGAGGTTATTACCTAACTTATCTTCTCAAATGAAAGTTTACTACACCATATCGTCGTATGAGAACCAGATGAACGTAACTCCAGTTTCGTAGGTTTACAGGAGAGAGAGAAAAAAAGTTGTTTTTCTTAAACAAATGTTGTTTTAATAAGATGGTAAAAACATTATTGCATAGCAGACAAGTCAATGACAGAGTCAAGTTCAGTAACACTCAAATAACACCAAGTGGTTCTTTCAGAATTATGTTCATAATCCAAGCAAACAAAAATTTCATTCTTGGAGTTACGTTCCTTTGGTTCTCATACGCCGATATGGTTATGTGGTTAAGTACAAGATCAATTTTCTTTTTCATAGGAACTAATTACGCTGATGCGCTCCGTTCAAATTTTGCAAGAGATAGATTGCCACACCCCTTAAATTTGCGAATTGTGATAAAAATAAAATTTGGTAAATGTTCTCTAGGACTCAAATATATAATTTTGTAAATTTTATTGCTACTACTCGTTCTCTTTAATGGGTAAAAAAATTGTAAAAAATTCAAACTTTGGAGATTTTTGACCTATTGTATCCTCTTTAATAAGGCTTTAATGTGCTATATGCTTAATAGTTGAGTACACGTGTCTATTCTTTTTTAATGGATATGGTTATATTAATGCTTTTTAAATTTGGAAGGGGTACTTCTAAATTTTGAAATTGTAAAAAAAAAAAAAAAAAAAAAAAATAGCCATAAGTTGTTTCTAATTTTCAACATATGAGGTGGTATATTAGAAAAATATCCTCGAATTTGAATTTTGGCAATTTTTAAACGTGAAAAACTTAAGTTAGATAATCCAAATTTACCAGAGTCCTAGAGAACGATTAAAAATTCAAAATTTTAAGAATGGATCAAATATACTCTCAACGTATAAATGTTTAATGAAAGAATTTGACCATGTATTGATTCATATGATTTATGTTACAATCTTGCTCTCAACAAACGATAAGCAAACTTCAACCATTATTGCTATTCCACTGTTTTCTTCTGCATTACCTAGTATTACTAACAGGTTCCACTATAAGTCTAATTAAAGTGATAAACTCCTGCAATAAATTTGAAAGTTTCAAGTGATTTTTAAATTTCTAGTACTGAGCTTAATATATAATTAACAGTTTTGTGTACGCCGTGCTTGTTACATTATTTTGGTCGTGTTGCGTAAACTGCACTTGAAAACGTATTCTATTTCATTATTTAACCTAGATTCACAGTTCTAAATGTATTATTAAAATCAGTGAAGTGATTTTCTCATACCTTCCATTGTTAGATAGGGCAAACGATACTATCCCACGAAAAATTTGCATTTTCTGTTGTAACAGATAATGCAGCCAGAAAACAGCAAATTGTTAGAAAACACCAAAAAAGGTGGATATATTTCATTCCACTACAAAATCTCCCGAACCAAAATAGAGAAAAAGTCATCGCATGCGATTAGATCTGGTAAAGGTCTGTGTATATACCAAATTTGTTGGTTCTATGTTCTCTTTTAAATACATAAAACTGACAACACAAACATTATTATTATTATTATTATTATTATTATTATTATTAGTAGTAGTAGTAGTAGTAGTAGTAGTAGTAGTAGTAGTAGTAGTAGTAGTAGTAGTAGTAGTAGTAGTAGTAGTAGTAGTTGTTGTTGTTGTTGTTGTTGTTGTTGTTGTTGTTGTTGTTGTTGTTGTTGTTGTTGTTGTGGTGGTGGTGGTGGTGGTGGTGGTAGTAGTAGTAGTAGAAGTAGTAGTAGTAGTAGTAGTAGTAGTAAAAATAGGAAATTTACATTCCTAGATTCATCTTCACAATTTGAGACTTCAATTAGATTTTCCACTTTTGGACAGAATTTGAGGTTCATGTTCCCCCTTAGAATACGCATTCTTAATAAAATGACATGATGAAAACCAAGTTGAAGGTAGATATTATGTCGGAAAAAACAGTTTAGTTCCTACTCTGGTAGTATGATGTAACATTCAGTGCTTTTTCGTCTTAATAATACAACTACAAAAGGAAGAAGTCCCCGTTTTTTTCATGGTCTCAATAACGTTTATCTTTTTTTTTTTTTTTTTTTGTGGCTGTTGCACATTTCATGCATTAGGGGAAGATGGGGTAATAAGAGACACTCGAGGTAATAAGAGATAAAAGTAATTTAAAATGTTAACAGTTTTCAAGTCACATTTCTAATTATTTGTGCATATATACATTGTTACTGGGCAGAAAATTAGAAAATTACTTTATTTCTTTCAAATGTACAGAACACGAAAAAATATTTGTTTTAAATTTCAGTTATTGTTTCTTATTATCGAGTATGGGGTAATAAGAGACGCTGCCCAGATTTCTTTCATACTGTGCCTTGTTATTAAACTGGGGTTACAAGTAATATGCCTAAGATGTACTCTATTGCCCTATGTTTTTACATGTTTTTATCCTGGCTACTTTTCTGTCAATTATCATGTGAAAATTAAGGTTAGTGAAAGTCGTACTTGAAAGTTGTATGCTTTTAATTACAATATACAAATTACAGCCTTTCATAATTTGTCAAGTTTCTCACTCATTCTGCAAATTTTGGAATGACAAAATTACACATGTAGTCATATAAACCTTTCTTTATTAAAAAGATAGGGCCTACAACGTAAAACAACTCTTATACTACAGTGACTTCTTACACATTAAGCCAGGGATACAAATAAGGAACAAAATTTTACTAGCCCAAGAAAAAAGCCACTAGCCCACATCCTACAGTAGAAATCATTTACTTACCTTCGGTATATTAGCAGTGATATTAAAAACTCGCCCGCTCCGATGAACCACTCGCCCCCGGCGAGTGGGTGAGTGGTTATTTGCATCCCTGCACTGGGCTATATAAAATTAAATAGCCTATACCAAATGAAAATAGCCTGCGTGAATACTTTTAACAGTAATGGAATGAAACTTTAAGCCCTAAAATAGAAAATAGGCCTAGACCAAAACTTCCTCAACCAAACATTCTCTCCTTTTAACAGAATAAATCATCTTAATATTCAGAAGTTCTGCTTTTTTAACAATGAACGGATCATTTCCTAATAAGATTATAGGACCATAAAAGGTAAACACTTTATTCACTTCCTGAATATCATCAAGAGGAGGCCAGTGGAATTTTAATCTTGAGCTAGTGAACCTGGAAAGGGCAAATAACTGTCTCTTATTACCCCAACAAAACAAAAAAATGGGGTAGTAAGAGATTCATTTTCTGGCAAGCTCATTTATCAGAGAAAAACTGGAACAATTCCACTTTGAAGTATTACTAAACAAATTTATGCAACCATTTTTTATAGAAACATTTATAACTAAGTTGAAAAAAAAAAACTTCTTCACCAGAAAGACTGATTTTAGGTACCTAAGTTTTCGGTAGACACTTTTTGAAAGGCAGAAAAGAAGGTAAAGAAGTTGCCTAAAAGCAATGATTTTTTTAAGGCTTGTACACAGAAAGATACAATAAGCTGTGATTTTTTTTTTGTTTTGTTTTTTGTTTTTCTTATGATAAATCAAACTACCAGCCATTTTGTCTCTTATTACCCCATCTTCCCCTATCACCCAACTTTTGTTCGGCAAAACAATTTAAGTCGTCCCAGAGCAACATCGACTACCTTTCAACTTTGTTGTATCGTTTTATATGTAAAACATGTGAAGTAACGCAAAGAAATACATGATCAATTACTTTAAATGAAAATTGCAAATCGTATTTTGCCCACTTCCAAATCAAATTTTCAATAATAAGGTTTACATATTTCAAAATCCCTTAAGATGGTCTTTGTGCACCACTTAGTATGTTTAAACGTTGCTCAGGTGCCACTCTTGTCGTCCCAACTGACCTTAGTCTAAGAAGGTATGGTTCGGCCCTGCATTGTTCGAGAATTTGCCTCTGTTTTCTTTGCTAGTACACTTCTGTTCACAAAAACCTAGACTGACTTTCAGAAATTAAGTGTAATAAGTTAAAATAAATCCTTACGTCTCTCAGACTTCCTTTCTACGAAAATCTATTCTTCGTTCTGTTGTGGAGCAACATGCTTATTATTTAATAGGAATATACCCTCTGCATAGTAGTACGTATTTAACAATATCTCAACTTCTTTCCCTTTTGTCTCAAATTTATACTCTTAAACAAACATCAATGGGGAACGTGCTTATCTTCGAAACTGATTCTTTATTTTCCATCGCGAATCATGGTAGAAGAAAATAAATTACCATTAAATTATATCAAGTAAGAGAAGAATAAGGTATAACAAATATAAAACCGGGAACTTGAATATTGTAGAAATTGTCCGCTTTTTTCCTTACGATTCGGAATTTTTGGAAACGCTGAATCAAATATTTTTATTGACGACGAAAGTGCAAAACCTCGTAACTCATGAAAACCAAACTTTTCAGGAGAGCAAAAACAAAAAAAAAAAGTTCTGCTTTTACATTATCTTATATGGGATACAAGGTTTTAAAAGTTAGTTTTTCACGTTTTTTATTGGGTTTCCTTTTACGAGTTATTGCACATATGTAAATCCAGATGTGGGGAATTGAATGCAATCAAAATCTAAAATTCCATAAAAAGTGGAGATACGAGATTTTGCACTTTTGCCATATTATATAATGAAGAGCAAAAGTCCAATTTAAACAAATCCCAATATTGTGTACTTTCTAATTAAAGAAAGAGAAATTTAAGTTTTCCCCTTCTTTTTTATAGGATCATAGTTGTCGAAAACGGCGAAAATCATATTCCCTTACTTTTAACCAAAAGTTTTTATGCTAAATTTCACACTTCACTCTTGAACAAATCTTCTGATTGGTCATTTCCTGAATGAAAAAGGAAAATTCGGGAATTACGGAAATGATCTTCTTTCCACCCTTAGGAGTGGAATTTTCACAAACGCTAATTACTATTTTCATTTTTTATTTTTTATTTATTTATTTATTTATTTATTTATTTATTTATTTTGTGGGTTGTAAAAGAAATGTAAAAATAATCTGACATTAATATGGAATCCACAGTTTATGGTGTCGCTGAGGTGAATAGTTACACCCCCAATATTCAAATGCAGTTCCATCAGCATGGGGTGAAAAAGGATGAAAAGTAAAATTTCCAAATACAAATAACCGACATTATTGAAGCTTTCATAGTTTGCGGAATCAAGAAAGTCGCTGACTCAATTGAAATGACTTTTAGAACGTAGTACCCATCTCAAGCTGAAACGTCTATTTGATTAAATGGCGTATTCTACGGGATACGTTGTTTCAAAATTTATGTCAAAATAGTAAAAAATAAACGAAAAGAAATTTCCAGTTTTATACACCACTATAAGTTGAATGAGACGGATGATTAAAAAAACGAATAATTATAAACCAAAATTTTCGAAATTAGAATCTGAGAAGAAACGGGACAACCCTGAAATAGCTCAGGGACACAATACAGTGATATATGAGGAAGCAGAGAAAAGAAGGGAAGCACACAGAGGTAATTCGGAAGTAGATCATGTTGTGTGATCAAACCACGAGGCGACATAGGTGCAATGGAATGTAGAATGAAGACCAAAGTAGTTAACTTTGAAGTAACTGGTATAAGCTTGTCTCCGTCATCTATTCTATTAAACCTACCTTACCTTGAACTAGATCGTGATGTGCTTTAAAGCCAGGTTTCATTCATCAAGAACCACGAGACATTCCGTCCACTATGGATGTTTGAGAACTATGGCTAGCTTGCTTGACAACATACAGTCCCATTCTTGGAGGAACAGCTTAATCATACCTTAATATGATAACTTCTATCTAGAATCCTTTTAGTGACACTATCAATTAACAGTAAGTTTGATACCAAAAAGTGATTTTCTAATATTCCGACCTACTTATGGAATATAATATTTAATTAGGATCGATGAAAATAATGTAGTTGTTTTACTTTGAAAATTGGTTAAAAAAGAGCACAAGAAGAACACTCGGACAGTTATTCCCCATCAAAAATACATGTTAGGTGACCACATAAAAAATGTCTTGCATATGATAGCTTCACTGCTGAACCATGATGATGATGCAGGAAAGATTAAAGCGTATCTTTAACATTTAGAAGTTGGCTTAGGTCAATTAAATGTTGTTACTAATTTACATTTACCTTCCTATGTGTATAAATTAATACTATGACATTCTAGAGTTCATTTCTAAAATGTTACCTTGGAAACAATTTAATTGTTTGCTTAAGATATGTTTATACTATATATGAATTATTAAATTACATCTTCTGTAATAACAAATTAAGAGAAAAATTTTATACTTTATTCACTAGAGTTTACTAACAGTATACTCAAAATAATATTTTAGTATTTAATATTTCAAAATCTTATGCTTGAAAGATTAATATGCTATTAATAGTAATCTTGAATTATGTCACAAGTAAATTTTTTCTCCTTTTCAGTTAATGTTGGAGGTGTATTTGGTCTGTTCCTTGGAGCAAGCCTTATGAGTGTTCTAGAATTTTTCTACTTTATTATATTAAGACCTTTGTTCATATATTTCCGCTACAAGTAAAAGTTAGACAGTTCGCTAGTTGCATACTCTTATCATAGAGAAATTTACAATGTAGTGTGAGATTTGAAAGAGAATAATGAAGGAGAAGAATCAGCAAAGATAGTCAACATCAAAGTAGTGTGATAAACAAACTTTCTTTTAAATCGTTTGAGATGCATTGAAGGTCTCAATACCAAGAATGATGTAAGTTCTAATATCTAAATTTCTAAAACGATGAATGAAAATATATGCAACTTACATATATAAATTCTGCCACCAACGAAATTTGATAGTAGGAAACTTCACACTTATTCAAAACATACTGAAGATGTATTGTAAATCTGGCTTCCTAGTAATTTAGAATTTTATTGACAATTAACAAGGTCGTACTCATTTTAGACGTGTTAATACCATTGTCGTTTTTTGAAAAAAAAATTACCATAGGTTTTACATTCTTCTCCAATAATATATTAATGAAACACATGTTAAGTTTAACTCAACTTTCAATATTATTTTCATAAAATATCACACCGTTGTAAACATAACAAAATTGATATCGAAAAGCAAAGCATGATCGACCAATTCATCCATATAGTTAGACATCTCTACGATTTCGTAATAGTTGCATTAAAAAAAAAGAAAAGACAATTGACCCAAGCAAGTTTGGTACGAATTTATGTGTTCGTACAATTTGAGAAAATAAACTTTCTCTGAGATATGGCGCATTTCCACCACAATACACCGCGAAAAAATAGTAAAATAACCAAATATCTTCTCACTTTTCCGATATATTTAAAATTTCATTCCATCGTATGATGCAATATGTATAAGAAGCATAGTATTAATATTCTTCAAAAGTGTGATAAATTTTATTGTGCTACTTAACAGCTTTTCAATTTCGAGGAAGCATTTCATCATATCATATCAAGACAACATACTATGTTACATAAATTAAAATATGCTACAAAGAGTGATCAACAAAAGCTATACATATATGAGTGATCAACGTAAGTCATACAAGTTATATATTAAACAGATATTTGCCGTCCAATGTAGAAAGACAACAAATTATTGAGCAATTCAATATCAAAACTGACGGATAATATCTACCAATTCAAACCTCCGTACCAACCAAAAATAAAGTACTTCATTGTGAAGACTCTGTATGCCGGTGACCCTAATAGGAAAACAAATTGTGTGTATTTAGACCACCTAAGTATTGTTATTCTAACATGATAAAACTATGTGTGCGTGCACATGAGGTTTTAATATTAATATTTAATTTCAAAAAACTAAAACTGTGTACATATGAATCAACAGAAGTATTCAAATCAACAGAAGTTTTAATAAATTTTGCTTGTTTGTGTGAGAATTTCAACTAGTATCTAAGTAGCTAACATGAGTGCCCCTTTGAAGATCGTCTGACACGTTTTAATATATTTCATTTTATGAGAAAACTAATACAATATATCACATTGCATGAAGGCACATATTTTTGAAGAGGTAATTGTCTTCCATTCTTTTATCAGTTAAACACCTAAATCGAACTCAAGATCTTTTTCATTAAAGAAAAACGAGAACATACTTCATTGCAAGACCAAAAAATAAAATGCGTAACTCTTGTTTGAGGAACTAGTTTCTTTGAATAAAGCCATCGTAAATACATGGGTGTAAATATTAATATTTCAGTCCTTGTGATGGACACATTTAGATTTTGTCCTCGTGTGGTTTAGAATAAGTTATCTTTAACCAATAGTGTATAGAAAATGGTAGAAGGACTTGTAACGCTTATAAATCATTGCAAGTAGTGACAATTTAAAGTTAATGTGGTATTTTCTTGTAAAATGTTTAACATATCGCTGGTTCAGTGCATAAAAAAATCAAGTCCAATTTTAGTCATTTTTAACAAGTTTCACCTTCAATATATCCACATGAAGCTCCTTTTAGAGCTTAAAATATTCATTTCTAGATATTATAAATAATACCTGCAATTAAAAAGATGTTAACTTTTCCATATACTTAAGGGCTCTATGTAAACTTTGTGTCTCTTTCTATTACAACTTTGGTAATTGGGCTTTATTTCCTGGTCTCTAAATATTTTATATTATACTTAAAGATGAAGGGCAACATCAACCTTTTAAAAAGAAATATAAATATAAAAAATACCTAACATATCAGTAACAATTGCAAGTATTTACTGAATTTTAACGCACAATTACTTCTTACATGAAATGAATTCACTAAAAGATTCATGAAGGTCATAATTCCATTTTATATCTCAAATGTAGTGTGAAGCAAAGATTTGTAAATAGTCAGTAAAGTTATTTTAACATTTTCAAAAGTAAATGTCGAAAAAAAAATGCCGTGTGAAGCATACAATATTCTGAAGTGTGTTTTAGCACATTTAATGGCATAATGACGCTTTCATACCAAGATGTGGTTTTTTGTGGAAATATTAGTCTCTGTTTCTTAAGAGTTTGGATAATTAAAATACTAATGGTGAAACATTAATGTTTGCAGTTACTAGCAGCTTGACTTAGATTTTCTACATAAAGTCTGATTCACATATACTTTAAATTTTCTCAATATTCATCATTACTTTATTTTTATTGTAGGGATAAACATTAACAGTATGATTATTATACCATTAAATTGTGAAAGTATAAAGAGCATTTAAAAGTCTAGAAAGGATTCCACAATCACACTATACAATTTTTCTAGATGTAAATGATTGAAGAAACCTTTCTACGTCAATAGACGTTATCCTGAACTACGATTCGCTTCTAACTTCAGTACTTAAATGTATTACACAGAAACTTGTGATGATAAGGAATAATATATTTTGGACTCAAGTCAGAAAAGATTATTCATTCATATATTTCTCATCTGTAAAACTGATATTATGTAATATTTTGATTGATACGTTTTACTTTACTATTTTAGATTGCGCATTTCATTCCCAAACTTATGCCTGATAGTAATTGCCCACCAACGCGGTTCTCGTGCAGTACATAGCTATAATATAATTGGAAACATGAAAATTCCCATATTCATTGTATATGTTAATCTTCTAATAGATTAAGGTTTTCATGTCACGTTCGTACACTTCTTGAAAAGGAGCATTACATATTTGTTTGAACATGTTTATACAGAAAGCAATCCGTTTAGTTCAAAAAAGTTGAAGGAAATAGTAGTCCTTGAGTATTTATTGGCTAGTAATTATAATTATATTTTGGTACATTGTAAAAATACAGTTACACCATAGGTTTCTAAAGAGTTATATTGGAATTTCTGTGTAGAATAAGTAGATATGTTTACTAACCCTAGTTACTAATCTTTGTTCTTGACAAATATTATACATTTTTAAGCAATCAGGCATTCCTCAGTAAATATTTACTGAGTAATTTAACAAAATCGAGATAATATTTTCAATATTACTATGAAAATTGAGCTGAAATTTTCATGTTAAACAGCTATCCTACATAAGAAAAGCCAAACAGGCTCTTACAACTTTTCATAGCTAAATTAGCGATGAATCAACTTAGATAGAAGGTTCTTTTCAATTCCAAGCATTAATAAGTATGCCAAATTGTGTTCTAATATACATAATATTTTATTATCATGTTATTTGTTGTATGCAGATATTTATGCAGTAATACATTTTCTAAAGTATACCTAAGCATCCTTTCATAGAGTAGGGAGAGGAAACACTTGTAGATACTTTAAAAATTGTATTAACTAAAGTAAAGTAACAATAATATATTTTTCAGGTCTATTCAACTCTTAGAGCGTTGTAAAATTTACATAATAATTTGGTACTTTATATACCAGTACCTTAGATGTCTACGTATGTGAGAGCTTAAATTTTGGTTATTTGCGATGGTTATTACGTAACCTGTTTGTAAAAGAATTTTTAAAAAATGAATGCTAAAATTAAAGCTGAAACATGTGAAAAGTAAAATTAAGGGTCCACACCTACAAACACATGCACACACTAGCTGCTGCCACACATACAAGGATACATTTGCTACTGATTTATAATGTCTAACTTTAGAGAAACAACATTTTAATTTGAGCTCTTTAGAAACCTAATGTTTTAGTGTTGTGTAACTTACGCATCCGAAGTGTAGAAATGTATTCCATTCATAAGAAATAAAGGTATGTTTCGTAAACTGAAGCTTTCAGCGATTAAATAATGATATATAATGTATGTTGTAACATGGTAGTAACATGGTTGTATTCCATTCTTAAGAAATAAAGGTATGTTTCGTAAACTGAAGCTTTCAGCGATTAAATAATGATATATAATGTATGTTGTAACATGGTAGTAATAGTTGCCCAATTATATATATACAATTTTATATATAGAACAAACCACCGAAGATCAGTTAGAGAAAGAATAATAATTATGTAGGGAGTTCAAATTTTCTTCCAACCCGCCGAAATTAATGATAGTTTAGTCTAGGGTGAGAATCAAAAAATTACTATTTTCTCGAAAGCTATTTAACAATTTTGTGTATATTTCATATCTCAATATTTCATTGCCACCCCGTAGTGCGGTATGAGTAATTTTCATGGGCAAAATAAAAAAAAAAAGGATGGCTTACTCTTGGTGGACAAAAAGAATGAAATACTTCCAAAATACTAAAGAGGATGTAACACAGTTAATTTAAAATGTTGGTGTGAATCAGTGCTGAGGCCGCGGTGGTTTAATGGTAAAGTGTTCAGCTCTGGTGCATGAAGTCCTTTCTACGACACTAGCTCGCGCCAAGTAAACTTTGTGGTGGACAAACACTGTGTACGTGGGTTTTCTCGAGGTTCTCCCGTTTCCTCCTACTTTCTTCATTCTACAATTTCATCCATATCCCATCATCACCGTCTCCTTTAGCATAGCCGGCATAATCGTAGGATGTAAAACTTAAAGTGTTTTTTTTTTCTTTTTTTTCTTTTTTTTTTTTTTTTTTTTTTTTTTTTATCAGTGGTATGTGGTGCTATTGCCGATCGGGTAACAGATCATGAATAGTAATACATCCTTCAACATTGTCAAACACAAGCTAATATAAGCATGCGCTTATTATTGGAAACAGCACGTTCATGAGTCTTCCCAAGGCTTTTCCGTTTACGCCTATTTTATCATTCCACGAATTATTTCATACTCATCCGTCTTCTTTAACCTAAATGACTAATCTTGGAACGTTCATCCTGTTTCTATAGATGCTCGACCAATACTAATCAGGGCTGAGCTGATCGAGTTCCAGTACATCTAAGAATCATGAAAATAATTTTTTTCACTAGTAAATTGTTCAAAGTTGCTACCCCTGCTATTTTGTAAAGTAATATTACAACAAATGGAGAACTCAAATATCATGCCTTATTTCGTTAAGCATTTCCTCCTTTCAAGAGCTTAGATAATTTTGAAATCTTCGGGAAGTTTTAGCAAACATAGTTACATTCAACAATTTGTTTGTAATCAGATCTTACAATCAAATTCAGAAGCTCAATGAAGTTGCTCTTGCTCATTGATTCGCTATCCTCTCTAGATCTTCTATGGGTCAATCCCTGTTTCGCTAAAGAAAATCTCAGGCACCAATTAGACATTTTTTATTTCTGTTTGTTTTATACATTTTCTTTAACTATTTCATTGTGATGTTAATAATCTGCTTGACTTTCAATCTTTGTGTAATCGAATGTACAGTACTTAGATGAAGATGGTTTTGGGATTCTCTACACACATGCCACTTACACAAAAAACGGTCACTGATTTCAGATGCATTTTAAACGTCTTTTCAATAATAAAATAAACATGATTAATATGGCAATTTACTACCTGAACGTCTAGTTAATCATTTCGTAGAATTGTGGCAACTACTTAGAAAATGCTTCGCGTAAGATTTTATTTTCGTTTTAAAATCTGTAAGTTGAAGATTTGGCCTGCCATTTAAAATAACTGTAGATTGTCATAAAATTCAGCGAACCAAAGGGACTCAATTTCACTTGATCAATTCTATTTCACTCAATAGAAAACACTATTGAATATTTCAAATGCGAATTTAGTCTATTATTACATTCTCTAATTAAATTATAAGAATTCTGAGACGAAAGATCTAAAGAAACTATTCTCTTCTAAGAACAACAATTTATTTAATTAATTTATTTTCAGGTGTTTATAAGAACAACATTGCAACCATAACTTAACATTAAGTCTGTCTATCCGGTCCGTGCCACTTAACCCATTTACAACTTCTCCGTTGTCATCAGTATATTTTGAACATGCAAACATGCAAGAAAAGTGAGTGATCTTACTATGAGGTATCCATTGTGTTTTTAACACATAAGGCACAAATATAGATAGTAAAACTTAAATAAGCTATTGTGTATATAGGGAGAACATAATCACGAAAAGGAAAAAAAGACGCTAAGCGTTTTCGCTATACTACTTCATTAGATAATTGGGGAAGAAGTAGAAAGAAAAAGCATTGCCAAAGTTGACGCCAATTTGGATTGCACATCACGTAGTCGCGTAATAATATTACCAGGCTGAAACTAGATGGGAGTTAGTGAAGGAAAATAAAGCTAATGGAATGATGGGTCGTAACAAAGCAGATATGCGAAGGAATTAAATGAAGAAAAATATATAATGTAAACGGAAAGGACTGAAGAATAAAATTTTATAAATAAATTAAAAATAATAATTAAAAACTTAAAGAATATATATACATATATTTATATAACATATATATATATAAATGGAAGTCACTATGTTTGAGACTTCGTACCTCTTGAAGAACTCGACTGATCTTGATCAGTCCGATCGATCGACCGAGTTTTAACATAGGTGAGGTTCGGGCCTGGGATGACTTTTATCATTTCACTTTAACGGTGCAACTTGGGAGAAGAGGAGGGATTTATGTATATATATATATATATATGGAGAGAGAGAGAGAACTTAATAACTATTGAAGCACACGATGATTTTCAACATAGATGAGGTTTGGGCCTGGGATAATTTTTATCTTTAACGGTACAACTTCAGGGACTGGAAGGAGGAGATATTTTAAATTATCTAAAATGACCAATATTAATGTCGAATCCATAGTTTTCGGGGTCGCTGAGATAAACAGTAACACTTTCGATGCCGTTTATATCTAAATTCACCCCTTTATGTTCAAAGTGAAATTTATTCTCCCCGTACGAATAACGGGTATTCTAAATAATGAAAAATAATGCAGAAGGAAAAACGGGATAAATTAGAAAATACTCCAGTAGTCCTCTGCCCTTTAGCTTTTATTTATTTATTTATTTATTTATTTATTTATTTATTTATTTATTTATTTATTTATTAAACTTCTTACTTAGGAGCTGAAACTTCTCATACATAGACACCACCAGAAATGCAAGCTTGAAGGA
Organism: Thermobia domestica; assembly: GCF_964235325.1. Classification (NCBI taxonomy): domain Eukaryota; kingdom Metazoa; phylum Arthropoda; class Insecta; order Zygentoma; family Lepismatidae; genus Thermobia; species Thermobia domestica. The sequence goes on from NC_137455.1 coordinate 308,152,611, forward strand.
AGTGTTTAATCCAAAAGTTTACGGGCTATCTTGGTGCTGTGGCCAATTGTCTTACGAGTTGTGTTATTTTCATCCAAAGGGGCCAGGAAAAAACTGTCATCCGAGCAACCAGGTAAATCTTGGTGCGTAGTGTCTTTTGTGCTGCAATAACTACAATAAACTGAATTAATTTCCTAAAATACATATTTACATTACTTTTCTGTAATAATACACAAAATAATTCAAATAATGAAATAATTCGCGTATGTTGTGAACGTGGTAATAACTTTTCAATGCGCATGTAAAGTAGGTTAACTAAAAATTACATCTATTGCGCTGGCGCCATGGCTGTCTTTTGTAATCAAATATCAAACTAAAAGAGCATATTGATATCATTCGAAGTTAGTGATGCGAATTTTAAGTTATGTTTCTGTCTGTTCGTGTTGTTGAATGTAGAAGATGGATTCGTGCATTGAATTATCTCATAAAGGTAAATTATTTTCAATGCTACTTTAGTTTATCTTCTGTTTTATAAAACGACGAACAGTAAGGTGATTTTTTTAAATAATTTTATTCTTATATGATTAGACCTACTATATTTTCGTTAACAAGTTATGGGCTATTATTGAAATTGGCTTTTCATTCTGTAAAAGAGATCTGTTGAGCTTAATGACATATCAGGTGCTGCAATAATAGCAACATCGGAGTTGCCATTATGTAAGGGATCTCGAAAGAAGCGAAAAAAAAAAAAGCCTAATAAACATTAGGCAGAACATAAGTCTTCCAAAGTTACAAGCTGGCGAAAACGACAGAAAATAAACTTTAAATCTACACAATTTGAGAACTATGAGACCTATCGCAATTGGTTGAAGAAATTACTTGGGAACAGTGAAGTTCCCAACTAACTGGAATTTCTTATCAGATTCAATATATTTCAAGGCTTAAAATACAATTATTTTTAATGTGTTTTAAGAAATTATGAACGGGTGTCAGTAATTTTATTTTTTAGAGTTGACCACCCGAGAAACTAGTATACGCTCTGTTTAAGTATCCGTGTTCCATAATCCTCCAGCATTTGCGCATTGAATTATATGTATATTAACCATTAATAATAATATGTAAGTGGATAACTGTAAAAATCATTTCATTTCCTATTACTAATAGAAAACTAATGTCACTTTTAGGACTCGCATGACTAAGAAACTGGGACATCTTATGAAAATTTACAATATAGTCATAGTTATGGACTTGCTTCTTGTTGAAATGTCATAACTCATTAAGTAATAGGTCAACACTCACTAATAGTCAGTGACTGACAGTGACTGATTATTCCTATCAGCTGAGTATCAATGACTAACAAAAGTGGATTTAAAAAAGAAAAAATGAAATCTCGCACGACTCATATTAACTTACGTTCTGCGGGGATAATACACAAAAACGGTCACTTTAACGATGGCTATTTATAGCCCATATCCCGTACATGTAAGCGAATGTTTTAATTCCGTTTCTTGGCAACACATAGTTAAAGCAATTGTCTCGACGAAGTTTCCCAACGAAGTCAATCCGTTAACATATTAACGGATAACGGTGACTTTAACGGTAGCTATATACAGGATGTTACAAAATTTGTCATAATATTTTGGAAGTAGATTCTTCATATCAAAATAAGAAAATCAGTTCATATGGACCGGTGGTCGGAAGTGCATAGTTTCGTAGTTATAGGGAGCTGAAAATGTAAAAAAAAAAAAATGAACTTTAAAGGTCAATAATTTCACTACTATAGGACTAATCGTAGTCGGGTCGAGACATCACTGAAGAACTAGTATATGTGAAGTATCCAAGTATCCATCCTTCAGAATCTCCGGTACTTGCACAGTCATTTTAGAGAGGTTGTTTGAGAATACTTGATCACTCTTCACCTATTTCTCTAAAAATCCGTGTGCAAGTACTGGAGAATTGTTAAACATGGATATTTGGATAGTTCGCATACCAGATCCTCAGTGATACCTTGACCCGACCACAATAAGTCCTATAGTAGTGGAGCTATGAACTTTTAAAGTTCACGTTTTCGCCACTTTTGAGCACAGGTCCATATGAATTTTTTTTTCTTATTTTGATATGAGGAATTTAGTTACAAAAATCACAATATTTTGGAACACTCTGTATAGCCCATATCCCATACATGTAAGCAATTTTCTTAATTTTGTTCTTTGTAATAGATAGCTAGAACAAATATCTCAGTCGAGTTTGTTAATAAAATCAATCCTGTAATGTGTTAAGGGATAACGGAGAACGGCGGCTCTCTATAGCTCATATCCCATATATGTAAGTAAATTATTGAAATGTTTATTGCAACAGACAGCTAGAGCAATTACCTAGACAGAGTTGGATAATGGAGTTAATCTGTTAATTATTAACGGATAACGATGACTTTATATGTAGTTATCTATAGTACATATCTCATATATGTAAGCAAATTTTTTGAATTTGGTCTTTTGCAATAGACAGCTAGAGCGTGTATATATTCTGAGTTTGTTAACGAAACTGAAAGTGTAATTTTAATAATTAAAATAAATAGTTAAAATTACACTTTCTGTTTATTACAAAATAAATGAAAAAAAAAATAAGTAGTTAACAACGAGCCAATATAACATGGTAAGTCATCTATTACTGTTGAGTTCATTTCTCTAGTCACTGCCTTAACCTAAATTTTTGGGTAATTTATATTCTGGCCACACTAAATTTCTGTGGATGGCATTATTGAAAATTCTTCCGATTCGTATTTTCGGGTGTAAAATAGCATTATCTATTATTGTGGTAAGTTACATTTCATTATCTCTTTTCGCTTACGAAAAACGGGCAAAGGAAAAGTGGTTAGCTTTTGTATAATCTTTAATAGTCTGCCCCCTTAATATATTAATGGATAACAGCCACTTTAACGATGGCTATCTATAGCTGTTATCCCATACATGTAAACTATTTTTTTTAAATTATTTTCTTTGCAATAGAAAAGACTTTAACTTGAGCAATTACCTCGACCGATTTCGTTAATGGAGTCTTCTGTTAACATCTTAATGGGTAACGGCGACTTTAACGTACCTATCTATATACCATACATGAAAGGAAATTTTGAATTCAATAATGGAAAAAATGAAATGAAATCTTTTAGTTTTACATCCTACGATTATGCCGGTTAGGCTAAAGGAGACGGTGATTATGAGAAATGAATGAAATGATGGAATGAAGAAAGTGGGAGGAAACGGGAGAACCCCGAGAAAACCCACGAGCACGATGTTTGTCCACCACAAAGTCCACACGGTGCGAGCTGTGATCGAACCAGGGACCCCAAGCACCGGAGGTGAACGTTCTACCATTGAGCAACCGCGTCCCCTGAATTCAATAATGGAGTCAATCCATTAACATCTTAACGGATAACTATGACTAATGCTGTCTATCCATATCTCACACATGGAAATAGTTCACATGATATTCCTGACCAGGGTGGAAAAAAATCATGATTTAAAAAAAAAATCATTTTTGATGATTTTTTTTATTTAAATCAAATCTATCTCCTCGTATAATACAAGTCGCGAACTGAAGAAAAAGCATTACGAATTAGTATCAAATGCCAATTATGCCATTTAAGTGAAAGTATTGGGGTTGAATTTTGAATTAATCTCCAATCGTTAACCTACGTATATCAATCCCAAACAATGTTTCTTAATTTTAAATTATGGCTTTTTTATTTTATTTATTTTTCTTGGGGGTAAATTATAGACTTTCAGTCAAGCATCATCCCCATTTATCCTAGGATCATGGTTTATACTTCATTCTCTTCAGAATAGAACAACCTTTAAAACAGTAACATTCACATTCTCTCTATCATGTACCTGAAGCGGAAAAGTTTCAGAGAAGTCGGGATTTTTTCTGATTTTTTTTTTTTTTCAAATTTTGATCCCCTCTGGACTCCCCTGTGTTAACGCACAGATCTTAAAATCAACTGCGAAATACTAAGGGTGTACTAAATGTGTGTACAAAATTTCAAGCTTCTATCTTGAGTAGTAAGGACGGGAAAAATATTTAACAATAAGCTAAGAACATCCCCAGAATACCCCAGATGACCGGGATGTAATATAAAAATTTCCTCAGACATCCCTATTTATCCTAGAATCATGATTTGTGCATTATTCTCTTCAGAATAAAACAGAGTTTCAAACGGTACCATTCAAATGTCTCCATCGTGTAGGCTATCTGGGGCTGGAAAATCACGAAGAAAGGGATTTTCTGTTAAGAAATATCCTCTTTTTTACTTTATACCCCTCTGTACTGCCTCTGTTTAAAGGCAAAAATCTGAACAAATCTAAAAAATACTAAGGGGTGCCGTGAATGAGTGTCCAAAATTTCAAACTTCTAGATGCAAAAGTAAGCCCGCGGAAAATAATATCCCCAAATACCCCAGATTCCTGTATAAAACAGGATCTCAGGTAACAGTTTCCTGAGACATCCCTATTTATCCTAAGATCATTGTTCGTACATCCGAATAGAATAGAATTCTCTTCAGAATAGAACAGACTTTCCGATAGTACTATTCATATGTCTCCATCTGAGGCGGGAAAACCGCGAAGAAAAGTCTTTTTTGTTAAAAATATAATTTTTTTTTTTTTTTTTTTTTACATTTTTGCCCCTTTGGACCCCCCTGTTTTCACGCAGAGATCTGAAATCATCTGAAAAATACTAAGGGTGCACTGAACGAGTGTGTAGAATTTCAGTCTTCTGAATGCTAAATGTAGGCCCGCCAAAAAATAATAAAAATAGGCACAACAAAAAATATCTTTTTTTTTTTTAATTTATGACATTCTCACATCCTATGTCTCGTCGTAGAGACGCGTGAAAGCACATGTAACATGCTCTACAATGCCGTCAGTCCTGAAAAAACGAAGTAGAAAGCTTTATTGGCACTTTTTTAATCGAATAATGATATTTTATCGTATCACCTAAAAATAGGTGGTATAATTTAAAAGGTTAAGCGTTAAAGAAACAGTACAAAGTGACACTTTTTTCCACAAAAGTTACTGATTTGACAGGGGCATATTTTTAAGGAAATTGTAACTAACTTGCGGCACGAAATGCATAAATTTTGCGTAAAGTTATAAAATCTAAAAAAATTTCGGAGAGGGAATAGGATACTTCTAAATACGCCCTATTATCTGGGAACAAATATGTAAACGCGCACACAAAAGAATCTTCGTCTTAAATGTCGATGGTGATTTCCCGTTGGAATAGTTAACGATTTACAATATAAATCCTATATTACGAAAAGAGGAAAACAGGATTGCCCTGTTACCGTTCAAAACGGGATTTTCCCTAATCATCCTCCACATGACACTTGTTTTCATACTATGCTGTACATATTGTACATTTGAGTCTCATTGTATTATGATTATCATCTTCCATAATCGAAATAACAGAACAGAAACGAGACTTTACTTATTTTCACTTTAAATTATTTCGGAATTTGATTTAAATCAACGATTTTTATTTAAAAAGTCAAGTGATTTAAATCTTGATTTAAATCGTGATTTAAATCATTCCACCCTGTGACTGTTTTTACTGAAGTTTATTATTATTGTTATTATCATGATTATTACTACAAAAATCAGCTTCCCAAACTTATGTATACGAGAAGTGAAAGAAAATAAAATAATATGAAGTCCTACTAAACTGCAGCAGTTAAATCACAATTGTTACAGAAAAATCACTGTTAGTAAACGATATGACAAAACTATAATACAGTGTTGTCAGTTTTGTAACAACAAATTTTTCGTTCGAAACCATTAAGCTTACCGATTAGATGCAAAAAATGTCCCTCAACTAAAGTATATTGTAACATTTTCCAAGGTAGAGTAACACACTGAATTTGTTTCTCTAGACCGTTCACCTTTTATTATATATCACTATACTAATATCTTTTCTTCACATAACTAAGTCCGTTGACATAGTTATGCCCCTTTCTATAGGTCTTCCTTGTAACTCGATCAGAAAGACTGGAGTACTGAAAGTATTTGTACTGTTGAACTCCAGACCTGGACAATCTTTGAAGTTCGTAAATGGGATAACTCTTCGACTCAAGCAGTCGTACAAGACTAAATAGTTTTTAATAGGATATTCTGACTCAAGGAGTTGGAATAGGATTCTTCCAGCCCAATCAGTTGGAGATAAAGGTGAGGGAGTTTCTCAAAATCCAAGCCACTAAGAGTGGAGTGGTCAACCTTAAGCATACTGACCTCGAGGTGTTTGATGCATCAGTTTTTACTTTGAAAATTCGGGGTTCTTCGTCCATCCTCGCTGCTGCTTCTACTATCGTTGACGTATTCATACTTCGGGATCATGAGATCGCTTGTTGATGATTGAGGTCTTTTGCTATTGTTTATATCTAATACACGGTCAGGATACTACATCTTCCTAGTGGAGGTAGAAAAGTAATCTGAAAGCTCATTCTTTCGTAAAACGGAGATGTAAGTGGCACTTTTACGGATTGGTCAGATTCGGAAAATAGGCACTGTAGATCACAAGCACTTATCGCTAAAATAAAGTAATAATAATAATAATAATAATAATAATAATAATAATAATAATAATAATAATAATAATAATAATAACATTGAACACTAAAACACTGAAAAGGACATTACATTGGAGTGATGAAAATGAGAGAATATCTCAACTTGAGGTGAATTTGTGCCGTTAGTCCTCAATTCAACCAGAATCGGTAAATATTATCGCCGTCATTTCCTTCAAGGTTGAAGCTGCAGTTTCACTAACGATAGTTAATATTTAAAAACAGAGCACTGATTGACACTGGGAAATCAACAAAAGGGTTTCCATCTCCTGTTGGTGTGTCAATGATGGTTGTGTAAATAGAATTTTTCTCTCTGATTGACAAAGATATATTTAAAGAGGACGCTGTTGTGTCAATCTCTTTAAAAGTCTGCAAAAGATCACACACACAGAACACTCATACGTATAACGTACTGAAAATATATACAGTATATATAATATGTCACTTAAGCAGAATTCTGTATTCACGGTTAAACAAAAAATAGTGAAATATTCCTATTGCCACTAGTATTAACGCAGTTATGGATATAATATTCTATGAAAATGATGAATGCAAGTAAAATTCTTAAAAGTGATGTGATAACATGTACATTTCATGTTTTAGAGGCGTTTTCATGGAGGTTGTTGTTTGTTGCAGGTTTCGAAGATATATGTAAAGTCGAATTGACCTGGTAGGTTGCAATGCTTAACAGTGAAGTTGGTCGAATGATGAGTCCTTCAAAGTCTTCGTATCGGAAGAAGTAAGTTAAAGATGAGTTGACTCCGTCAGCAGCAAAGATATGGTTCCTCTGATAAACAATTTTAACTAGTTTCCTTGTGTTAAGGTGTAGGCCCATTAAATAAGTAAGAATTCACACATGAAATACTACGGTACTGCTTCACAATCACTTTACTACTTTCATACCATAAAGAACATTTGCACACAATTAAAATAACAAAATTTAAGTATAAATTTCCACAGACCTTTACATGTTGGTAAATATGTTAACATTCAAAAACCTAAACTTCGTGGAATTTCAGTTCACTGACACTCCTGGATGATTCGACAGTGTGTAAGTTGTATGATATATATATGTGGTCAGTACATGGCTCTAAATATCATTCTTTCTGGCTTTCTGGACAGAAATTAGTAATTTCTTAGTTCAGGTAGTTCCCTAATTGCTTATAATGATGAGTCAATATTAAAATTCTGTGTCCCTGGCAAAAATCAAAGCTGGGTCGATCTCTAATGATCCAGTTAAAAAGTTAGTTTTCAAAAACTGATGATTCAATAACTGTCTAGTATTTCATATTTATCCTGTTTTTTTTTCTTTTTTTTAAAAAAAAAAAAGTTTCACTTTGGAAGAATATGTTCTTTATACCGAACGAGACGAATGGTTAATTAAAGTGAACGATTGTGAAATTGATTTTTTTGTGCTCTTCCTCAGGGAATCATACCCGGAGCCATGTCCACAAAAGGCACTAGCTATTAGACAAGCAGGGAGGGCTCAGAAATAATGGAGTCAATTTTCGATTAGTTTCTAGTCACCATTAGACTACTTAGCATAGCCATGAAATAAATGATTTGATATTTTTTCTTTTTTTAAACAAAAAACTCTTCTCGTGACCAAATGTATTTAAACTATTTAATTAATTTTCTTTCAAAAACTTCCAAATAATTTTTGCCAAATAAACTTTTGTTTATACATATATATATCAGAAACGCGGCTTCTTAAGTATCAACAAAACATGTATAAAATAATAACAAAACTCACACAAGGTGAACTATATGAAACATAAAAAAAATTACAATACAGAACTTCACTTTACCAAAAGCAGAACAACAAAATATTGACCAAACTCATGAAACACTATGTAGGTTTTGTTGTAGGTTTTGAACATTAAAATTAAAGTCGAATTGTCCAGGTAGGTTGCGATGGTCAATAGAAATTCAACCGCAAAATTTTCAATACAAGTGAATAAATGAAAACAAATATTGTTCATTATGTAACATTCATGCATAGAATCTATAAGCAAACGTTTCTCCATAGCTATCTGCCAACTTAACATTATTTCAAGTCTTTTTGAAGAAGATCCATCATATTGGTAGTAGTGTTACCAATTCCTAAGTCTAAGTTTTCTTTCATGTAAAACGAATTTTATATATACGTGTATAATACTGCAGTAAATGCACATGAAGAATTTACATACCTATGGAAAAAACGTTATTATTATTATTATTATTATTATTATTATTATTATTATTATTATTATTATTATTATTATTATTATTATTATTATTAAATTGGCCCCATGGTCGCTCATTTTCTTTAAGGTCTTCCTTTCTTTTCTGGCCAAATTTCATCTATGAGTGACTGTCCCTGCCTCCTCGTGGTTGGGCTGGTAACACTGTGGGCAGTAAGTCGGCCTTCCAACCTTTACGGTGGGAAGTGTGTCGCAGAAGGGCTCCCAGTTGCTAAAAGGGAACTACTATCTTTTCTCTATTGACATCTCACTTTGTAGGCTGGGTCGTGTGGTCTTCTTTTTTAGATCCTAATGCAGGTCGAGAAACGAACTTTTGTGAATATTGTGTAATTTTGTGTAATTTTGTTTAATTTGTTTAATCTCTCTTAGTTCATTTTGTTTAATTTGTTCAGTTTCCTTTACTTGTCACATTAGGGCCAGGAGTGTGTAGAATTGTCTTGTATATATGTATGTAATTATATAACCTATTCAATAGACAATATATTATGGCTCCTACTGGCGAGAATTGTCCTTTTTGTAGTCAGCCCATCTATGGTAGACAAAAGTCCATCAAATGTAATATTTGCTTAATTAAGTGCCATTTTGCATGCGTTGAATCATATTCGAAAATGGACAGTAGTTCCATTTAATTATCTGAATTTTTATGTAATAATTGTATTCATGGCGAAAATGTTTCTGAAACATCTCATAAAGAGGGTAACTTCGGAGATTTGGAAAAGTCAAATTTTGAAGTTTCTCTGGAGAAAATTTTTGAAAATAAACTGAATGATCTGAAGAGAATATTTCTAAGGGAATTTGAGAGTTTGAAAGAGGAGATAGTGCAATTGAGGTCTCAAAATGAAAAACTTAATGAATTACTTGTGAATAAATCCTGTAATTGTTTGAGGAAGGTATCAATTGAACCTTCTCATAAAAATTCTAAGGTTGTAGATTTGAGTGATCCTGATCATTTCCCTGAATTAACTAGAAATGAGAATATACAATTTGTAGACTCTAATCAGGAAGAAGTTGAGTTTGATGCGAACAAAGATCAATGGGTTCAAGTTATTTCACGTAATAAAAGGAGATAAGAGAACAAAAGACCAAAAGAGACAGAGAATAGAGGGAATTTTAGTACTGGTTTGCATAAAAATCAACGTAAATTGACTTCTGGTAGTGGTTCTGATAAAATTGATTTGGTTGCTAAAAGTAGGAAGAAGGCATTATTTGTTACTAGATTTGATCCATCAGTAAAAGAAAGTGATGTTGAGTCTATTGTGAGTGACAGAAATGTTACTTATGTCAAATGTACTAGATTAAAAACTAAGTACGATACTTATGCCTCTTTTTATGTTGAAGTGTTTGAATCTGACTTTGGGATTATTAAATGATCCCATGATTTGGCCCAGTGGCATATTAGTTGGTCCATTTTATAGCAAACTTTTAACAACTAATCCTGAAAACCAAATTAATAATGTTAATAACGACAACTAGTTCAATATGGAAGTCCACATTTTGTATCAAAATGTTCGAGGACTTAGAACAAAAAGTAATATATTCTTTTCTTCTGTTGCTGACTGTTCTTTTGATATTAAAGCTGTAACTGAGTCATGGTTTAATTATAAACAGCATACTGATGACTATTTTCCTGAAACTTATAAATGTTTTCGCTCTGATAGGAATTATACTATTGATCAGTGTAGTAGAGGTGGTGGTGTTTTGCTAGGAGTTAAAACAAATATAAATTGTCAAAGGAGATTTGATTTGAAATCTGAAATTGAGTGTGTTTGGATTGAGATTGACACGTCTAATGGGAAAATATTATTAGTGGCATGTTGTTACTTTCATCCAACTTATTCTGTTACAAGTTTTATGAATTATCTTAATTATATTGTTTCCAAAGTGAACTTTTTGAACTATGAAGTAGTGATTATTGGTGATTTTAATATATCCAAAGTTGACTGGACGAATAGAAATCTATCAGACGATATAAACTATTATTCTAAAACCAAGACGAAAATCCTATTTAATTTTTTAGATGATATGAATTTGAACGTTGTTTCAGGGACATCTGGTCTTGATTTAATTCTGTACAACACTTATGTACAATCTAATAATTCAGCAGTATCTCTGGTTCCACCCGATCAGTATCATGATCCGATTGAGATTACTGTTAAATTATTATCTCTTATACGGGAAATACCTAGAGATAGCTTTTTGTTATATCAAAAGGGTGATTATCTTTCTTTATACAAAGAAATCCAAGGGTTTCCCTGGGCCAATATTTTGTTGAATACAGATATTGATCTTGTTGCTCAAAATATTAATGATGTTATATTGAATGCAATCAGAAATAATATTCCTTTAGCAACCAAATCAATTTCTAAGTATCCGAGATGGTATTCTCGTAATTTAATTTACTTGCTTAAAAAAAAAGAATAATGCTCATAAGAAGTATAAAAGAGCTCAATCTTTTCAAGATTATAATGTATTCTCTAAACTTCGTTCTGATTTTAAGAAGCAACTTACTATTGATAAAATTAAATATTATAATAAGATTGAGAATAGTTTAAAAATAATCCTAAAAGATTTTGGAAGTATACGAGTAATAAAATAAACGGTAAAGATGGACATAAGGCAATATTAGTTGATGATGAGTTTCTTTCCGACCCTCAACTGATATCTGAAGCTATGGCCAAACAATTTGCAGCTGTTTATCATAAAGATGATATTAATGTGAATGATAATAATGTTACTTTTATGGCCAGTCAATTTTGTAGTGATCAAATATTCTTTTCTACCAAACAGGTAACTGATGTTATTAAATCTTTAAATGTTAAAGCTTCTGTAGGTCTTGATCTAATTCCGATTTTTATAATTAAAGGTATATCCGAAATAATTGCACCAATTTTGACATCATTGTTTAATTGGAGTTTAGCATCTCATTTCTATCCTAGTGTATGGAAAACTGTTGTTGTTACTCCAATTCCGAAAACTGATGGTAGGTCTGTAACTGATTATAGACCTATTTCTATTCTTGATGTAATACCAAAAATTTTTGATCAGCTTATTTACAATTATCTTTATAGTTCCGTTGAACATTCTATTATACCTGAACAGTATGGTTTTTTGAACATACCTGTAGTATCAACTGAACTACATTTGAATAAATTTCTGACTGGTTGCTCCTGTTGTATATAATCGTGGTCAAGTTGATGCTATCTATTTTGATTTTGCTAAATCCTTCAATAAAATATCCCATCATATGCTTCTTAATAAACTTCATTTCTTTGAAACTCCTAAATCCTTGATTCATTGGTTCGCTTCCTACTTGTTTGATCGTAAATTCGTAGTTAGATATATGGGTTCTAAGTCATCTGTGTACAAGATTTCTTCGGGTGTTCCTCAAGGATCCAACTTGGGTCCATTATTATTTTTAATATATGTGAATGATATTGGTAATTATTTGAAATGTCCTTTTTTACTGTACGCTGATGATCTGAAGATATTTTCTGAAATAGCTAGTAATCAGGATCACCTTAAATTACAAGCCGATATTACCTCAGTTTACCAATGGTCTGTACAAAATTTACTTCCATTAAACATGAACAAAATAAAAAGTAAAGCGTTCTCCAGGAAAACGAATATATCATATTTTTCTTACTCAATAAATCAGTATAGAATTCAACCTGTTTTAATTAACAAAGACTTAGGTGTTATGATTGATTCTAAATTACTTTTTGACCATCATGTTTCAACCATGGTTTCCAAGACTAGAAGGAATCTGGGACTCATCAAATGGGTTGCTAGAGATTTTAATGATATTACAACTTGCAAAATTTTATATTGTGCATATGTACGTTCCCATTTGGAATTTGCTTGCTTGATTTGGAACCATAATCTCATTAGCATTACTCAAGTTTTGGAGTCAGTCCAGATTTCCTTCCTGGCCTGGTTAAAATATAAATTTAAACTATACGATCTGATCAATAGGGAGATTCTTGCTAAATTGGATTTACTTGCTCTTGAGGTTCGACTTAATTTAAAGCAAATTAAATTTATTCATGATATAATACATGCGAAACTTGACTTAATTGAATACTTGTATATTAAAGTTCCCTTGTATAAATCTAGGCTTTACCGTTCTGTATTGTGCAATAGTAATTTAGTTGGTTCGCCATTATTTATTTGTGTTCACAACATAAACAAAAAGTCACTCAAAATTGATTTCTTTGATTCGAATTTTTCAGTGCTTAGAAAACAGTTTTTGGATTGTTATATTTAATTAAGATACAAATTCAACTTTTGTTTGTATATTGTCTATTGAATTTTCATTTCTTTCTTTTATCTATATAGTTTATATTTGTTCATGTGTTTTATTACTAAATTTTTTAAAATTTGTTTATTTTTATGATCAACATATGTAAATTCTTAGTAATATATCCTACTTAATTGAATCTTTACTGAATTGAGGATATGTTTGTAATTTTATTTTATAATTTAGTTTGAATTCAACTTGTGTTATTTTTTCTTTTTTCTTTACTTGATTGTGATGATTTTATGTATTTTAATTTCTTTGTTTTGCTTGTATTCTTCTTGTAATATTCTACTGTACATAATTGTATATATGACCATTATGGCTCTGGCTGTGGTCGCAATCATTCATAATAAATAAATAAATAAATAAATAAATTATTATTATTATTATTATTATTATTATTATTATTATTATTATTATTATTATTATTATTATTATTATTATTATTATTATTATGTGTCCAATACCTTATGATCCCATTGTTTGTCCAGAGTGTTTCTATTTTTGTTTGTTTGTTTCTTTAGTTCTGATAAATAAGACTCCTAAGTGAATCTTTCAATTGAAGAAGAAGGCTTCTGTACTATTTTACCTTGTTTATAGTGTGCCTTTTTTGCATTAAACATTTAGAGAATCCTGATACAGCTATTAATTACCTTTGGAGTCTCTTATATGACCTTCTTTATCACTCACATTTCTTTTTGTCAAACCAATTTATGTGAAGTGGCATTGGTAACTTGCTTCGTAAATTTTTGAATGAATGTTTTCGCCAATTTAGTAAATTTTGTATTTAGTTATGTCTTTTTCTAAATTTGTAGGTGATTTTAAAGCCACTTTGAAACCGCGCCTTTGTGCTATCTTCTTTAATGTGAACGATATTTCAGGCTATAATGGTATAGCTATCAAATTATCAGCGGTTTGGTTATCTTTCTTATCTGAATAATTCCTTTGACTGTTCCTGTAAATTGTAAAAGCCCATTTTTTCCATCTATCTAGCTTGGATTTAGTATACTTTTCATTGATTCAAATGTATATACTAATCCTAATAGTAACCCTACCCTCTGGTCTAATGGCTAGTGTGTGTGCTTTTGATGCATGTGGTCCTGGATTCGATTCCTGGTTGGGAAAGCACAAAAATGTAATTTCACAATCATTTATTTCCATTAATCACCCGTCTCCTTTGACTTAAAAAATATAATCTTGATGCGTAAAACTTAAAAAATTGCATTTCATTTTTCATTTTTAACCCTATTTTTTATGATTATTATTATGATTTTTATGATTATTATTATTTTTCATATTTTCTTTTTGTGACAATTTTATTAAAGAAGAAAATGTCTAGACATTTGACTTGAATCTGAATGAATAAACTGATTTTTTATTGATATAAAAACTACAAACGTCCGGTTTTCTTTATATATTCAAATGAATCTATTATCAGTGCTACTAATAGTTGTGTTTAAGAAATTTCTTTTATTATTTTTTCTCTCCAAATTAAACTTAAATAGAGGTATTCTAGACATACAATGAGATAATATTATAAACTATAAACATAAAGTAATAAAAATCTTCAAGTTTATTTGTGTATCTAAATCTACTATAAGAATAAATAAACGGACTTCTCTTTATATATCTAAATAATTTACTTTGGAACTGAAAACACTCATCAATATGATGGAGCTGTTTCAAGGCTGGGAATAATATTTACAATTTTAAAAATTTATCTTTTACTCATTATATTGTCTTAAATTCTGCAAATTTAAGACATACCAAGAAAACATACAACATTTCAGTTTATTTTCTCCATTCTATAAATTTAGGATAAAACTGCAATCTAAGAAGAAAGTTAAAGTATGTGATCAGATGAGCAGTTTGAGTTTTCTTGTTAAAAAGATAGCCGAGATGAAGGCTTCAATACCATTAAAATCGGAAATATTGGTTAATAAATAAATAAAAGACGCTAAATGTAAATAAAACATTTCATTATATAATTATGTACGAATGCGTGCAATAAATAATGAAAACTTTAACATTTACAGCAAGATACACATAACGTAAGTAGCTATTTTTAAATGTGAGTAGTTTTGATTTTGTCCCTTATGACACAAACATGTTTTGTTTTAAAATGCTTCTAATCGAATATCTACTGCAATAATTACTTATTTAATGTTGGCGCAATGGCTAAGATCTCCGAAATTAGAGATGTTCTGAGTTTGCTGGTAAAATATTTAATTATATACAACCAAGAGAAAAACCTGTAACTTACTGTGTGACAGATAGGACGAAACCTTTTATTTATTTATTTTTAATGTTGTGTTATGGAAACCAAGTTTATGCGATATAAGACAACATCCTACAAATATATTGTTTTCTCCATTGCAATTAAACTATATTTATATACCAGGATGATAATAACATATTTATCACTATTACCAAATGTCATGTAGTAAAGTAAATCAGATGTTATAACTCAGCTTATGCGATAGAAAACAACATCCTACAATTTTCTTTATTACAATTAAACCGTATTTATATACGAGTATGATAATAACATATTCGTCATTATTATTAAATGCCATACAGTAAAGCAAAATGCCGCAAATCAATCATAACTACAGAAATATATTGTAAGATTCCGTATGACTTCACACATGCTGTAACCAGATGTCTGCTACACGTGCTTACAGTAAATAAACACAACGCAGACGACAGTAACGAAGAGGAGTCGCCCACCATCGCTAACAGTCGGCAGGACGGAGATCAACGAAGGTAGCCGGCATTTTAGGATAAAAGACGACAGCACACCTCAAACAGCATGAATCTTTCCCGGTTGATCAAACTACCAAAAACCCTAAGGCGCCTGGCCATGGAAACACCTTATCCCTCTCACGACGCCTGGTCAATAGAGAGGAACCTTTCCTATAAGTCCTAAGACGCCTGGTCATTGAGTTCCTTTTTCTCTCTAATGACGCCCAGTCACAGAGAGACACTTAATCAAACAAACTCTCATTCCCTCTCACGACGCCTGGTCAAAGAGAGTAACCTCACCCACAAAAGTCCAACGACGCTTGGTCATTGGGTTCCTTCCACTTTCTTATCTAAAATATTAGAGGAAACTACTTATTGTAATATATTTCTGTACTCAAGAGGATCTTTTATAATAAAAAGGTGATGGGAAAGTTCAAACTCCCGTGTGCCATGTTTTGTTCTATCTTACATAAATAGAGAATTTTACAATATAATTAGAATAAACACATTCAAACACATAATAAGTCTGATGTTTAGTCTTATCGATTTCCGATGGACATGTTATTTGCCTCTACGAAATTAAAATATTTTGGAAAGATAAGACAGACTAAAATTTAATATTAAATTTAAAATTTAGTCTTTATGTCATGCTGTAGACATGACATGCTGTATGTCACGCTTTTATGTCATTATCGGAAGATTAATAGCTGCGGCAGGCAACCCTGCCGGATATATATATATATATATATATAATATTAACCTTCCATAATTTCTGTTTTCATAGCTTGCAGAAATCGAGTCGCCCACTAGTGAGTTACCTGATACTTTTAGAAAATTATTCTTACACTATTGTTCTCTTCGTTTTATTAATGTTTATTTTTAACTTTTCATTCAATTTGTAACAATTAAAATCAATGGATTGTATTTACTTCTTTTTTGTGTGTGTGTCTAGTATTTGTGGCACCAATTTACATGCATATCCCCAATTCTGTTATATGTTTCATGTTTCCAAATTAAAAATACAACAGCAACTTTGTTAAACATGTAAAAGACTGCATCAGCCATAATTAAAATAGGATAAAAAGTAACACAAAATATTATGAATGAATTCAAAGAAATGACGGATTGTAATGGTAACGAGAGTAGAGAATTACTCTCATACTGATTTGGCATATGAAGTCAGTGGCGGAGCCAAGGGAGGGCCGGAGAGCAGGCCCCCTTGCTCAAATTCTTGGCCCCCCTAGTGGCCCCCTCATACAGAATGATACTGCTATGAGTCGACAAACGTTGAGTTGGTAGTGGCCAAAAGTGAAATTACTAGAGCCTGTCTATTCCACTTGTGCCCTCGGAAACTATGTGAACTATACTTCGGCCCACCGCCTCCGACATCCAACAGAGGAAATCCTCCCTTTGCTTACGGAAGAGAAGTGAATTACCTCCACTGTGTTACCAATTTGTCATTCAATCGTTTGATCTTGACGAGTGAAGATCGTAGGCTACTTAGAATGGATAACAAGACAGAGGACAGTGAAGTCCATGAAATAATCCATTCTGGCAACGCTTCCGCTTCTAACAATTGAAAGATCTCGGCCGCAACCACTTGTCCCTCCTCTTTTGACGGAGGTACAGGAAATCACATATCGACAGCAGCACCAGAAGGGGCATAGTTGAGATCGAAAGGCTCTATCGAAACATCTCTCAATAACAGTTACCAACTGCAGAATAACGTGTGTTGCAATAGCCTGTGTTCCGGGTAAAATAGCTCCAGGCTCGTTTTTGTTTGTAATACAGCAAGATCAAATTCATCGAAATCTGTAAGGTGCATTGACTCCACCATCTGCATTGATCCCACCATCTGAACGTTCCTTTTAACCTCTGTTCCTTATCTGGTTATGTCCATTGTTTTCGACAAAGAACCAGAAAAAAAAGGCAAAATCAGTCAGCTACTCATTCTCTTGAATGCTGAAAGCCATACTAAAATATGGGATGTTTAGTTACAAATAGCATATACTGCAGTAAACATGAAACTTGCGTTGAACGAAAGAAGTCTTCGTAAACTACTTATTATAATTCGTACACTAAATAATTAATTTCCATTGATTATGGCGACATAGAATAAATACATAACATCCATTAAATAATTTTGTATTATTATTATTATTATTATTATTATTATTATTATTATTATTATTATTATTATTATTATTATTATTATTATTATTATTATTATTAAATATAATTATTATCAAAAATCTTAATATCGAGCCGTCTTGTTTAATATACAGTAAAAGAAGGGAGTAAAATTTTTATTATTTCTGAAATAATCATTCTCTCTGTTGTTCGTATTCCGATCGTTTGAGAAGATTAAGATACTGAATACTACCAACACCTACTATTTGCTGGTGATACTGGTTCTCCCTCTCGACTACCTGCCAAGACGAGAGAAAACCAAAGTTGATTCTTTGATGAATTTCGGTTTTTTTTTTTTTTTTTTTTTTTTTTTTTTTTTTTTTTTTTTTTTTTTTACAAAAAACGCTTTCTGAGAAACCTGCATCCAAGCTAGGTATCTACCTTGTGACTATACCAGTTTCTAGTGCTTCGTGTGAAAGGCCATTCTCATGTTTGAAATGCTTAAAGAGATACACAATTCAACGACTGATAATAGGTTGAAAAACTTAGGATTACTTTATATTGAGAAGAAAACTGCTAAATCGTTAGATCTTGAAGAAGTTGTTGATAAGTTTGCTGCTGCTCAAAAGAATAGAAAGATAATTCTCTTTTAAGTAGAGGTATAAACCTATAAAGCTATTTTCTTTACGTGTAAAAGTGTATTTCCCTGCTTCCACTTAAATCAATCAACCACACATATTTTAAACGCTGTGATTAAATAATTACTTACTTATATTAGAAATCATTGTATTAATATATCCCAGTTGTTTCAGGTAATAAATTCTAAGTTTTGGAAAGACAATTAACATTTTCACTGTTTTGGAAAGAGAAAGAGTAAAATCATGAATAACAAAGATGAAACATTCACCTTGGACACACACATACACACAAATATATATATATATATATATGTGTGTGTGTGTGTGTGTGTGAATAAAATTTTTCATTCATTGGAGGTGGCCCCCTCAAAGTTTTCTTGGGCCCTTCATTGCCCCCCCCTGAAAAAATTTCTAGCTACGCTACTGTATGAAGGAAGTACAATTTTTTTTAAATAAATTAAATAAAATCCCCTAATACACCAAATAAGGTATTATTCTTCTCATAACTTCGGTCATAAATGTGAGTAAATCACTCAGGTGAAGTTGCTGGTGGTTTTATACGTAACCACTTTGATGCAAAATACAATAGTACCTATGAAGTATTTTTGGAACTAGTTTTATCTAATAAAAATTTTAGCACAAAAATTAAATTACTTTTTTCAAACTGCTTGAATCGATTTACTAAATGCTTTAAGTTTTTGAATAGGTAATTTTTGTAAAAGTAACTAAAATACTAAGGAAAGGAATATAAGCCAAGTTTACTGACCGAATGAGTAGATCTGTTCAATTCGCAAGACTTTTGTGATTATATTGCAAGTGTGCACGACAAACTACAAGCAACAGCATTGATACTTATAAATTATTTCTATTATTATTATAGTATTTACCTTTTACAATATCTTAAGATTAATAAAAAAAGCACTTGTCACTTATATTTTTTCAGAAACAGATTCCAGGGAGTTAAGTTATGGAGAAGTACAAGTCTTATTTTGTCCAAACTGCTTGATGATTTGTGAAGTTTATCTATTTATTTATTTTAGTTCGTTCGAATGATAGTGCAATTTGGTTGGTATTTTTATATTTCATAAAGAATGACGCAAATACTTAATTTCGTTTTTTGATTTCGTTTACAAATCTATATATACATATATATATATATATATATATATATATATATATATATATATATATATATATATATATATATATATATATATATATATATATATATATATATATATATATATATATATATATATATATATATATATTGTTCGAAGTGGGAAAAAAGCAGAGGCGGTATGTTTTATTTCGATTTTGACGCGACATACCGGCTATCTAAATGTTGAAATACAGTGATGGCATGTTGGCTAAAATATTGCATTTCTATTTACATAGTGACTAAAAACCATTGAAGAGATTTTTCTGTAGTTACGGGGAGGGAGGGACATGGAAAAGCTTTGATTTCTTGTCAACAACTCTCTGAAAAAATATTACAAATATTCCCTTATGTTGCATTATAGAGAATTATTCCAAAAAAAAATGCTTAAAAAAATGAGTTTTTACACTATTTCCTGCGGGAAAATTGCCGGACCTTTCACTCGAATGAGGGGTATTTCAAACCTCCGGAAGATCCATCCATGCTCAAACTACGACATTTATATGCATTAAGACAAGAAGATACACACATACATAAAAAAGAAACAATTCAATATGGCACATCAAACTATTAACTAGATGAACTTCTTTGAAGACGCCTCATTTAAAAAACAAAAGATAGGAAAAAAATAAGAAAAATGTTTGTATTGTCAACTTAGAAATTATTTCTATATAAGAAATTAAATCTTTCTAAGTACAAAGGTATTCGTCAATTACTGTGTATAAAACTGGTTTTATTAAAGATATTTAGCATCTACTCTCCAGTAACGGTATGTCTTTATCACTGAAAAACAGAGGTGGTATGCCTTCATCATGGAAAAACCAGAGGCGGTATGGCATACCACCGCATACCGTCTCATTTCGACCACTTATATATATATATATTAGCTATTATTAGAGACCAGAGAGAACATAACCAGTCACAAGTACACTGAAAGTACTTTCGCTAAAAGTCTTTATTCATCAGACAGGGATTGGAAAAGTAAGAAGGAAAGGAAAGAAAAAGCTGCGAAGTGTCCAAGTTCGTGCATTGTTAGAAAGGACGTATATATTGAAATAACTGGGCACCATATTGGACATGTTCTATAGATACCGTTCTTTTCACTGTAATATATCTTTTCATCTGTTTCTTTTCTTTTCCTATTTTATGAAGCGATATATGATAAACTACAGTTTGTCTTTCGCTAAATTTTATTAGATTATGAGTATACTTTCTTTTTTTATTATTTATTGTTTTGTCGTAAGTTGTCCGCCTCAAGATTCCCTAGTGGCAATATATATGTTCTCTTACGGGAACAAATCTCTCCCTTTTACGGACAATCTCAGAAACGGACGCGGATAGTAATTTTTGCTCCAAACGTTTCAATAACCTCTTCATAATGGACAGGAATTATTCTCGGTTCTGCGATATATTACAGTAGACAGAAAAGTGTATCTATGAGGACACCATCAAATAGAACAGCTTCAAGCTGAACTTGATTTTTTTTTTTTTTTTTTATGCCCACAATAAACTGCTTTCTGGGAGGAAAAAGCATGTCTTTTTTACTAAACAAAAGAGTTTATTGTGATTAATTCCAGTTAGTTAATTCCTAATGCATCTTTTGTGAAGGTTCTAAGAATTTGAAATAAATGAAAAACGCTTTTCCTCCCATGTAGGAAAATATTCAAACATCTTTGGCATATTATTCTTCATCAGTCGATAGATATAGGATGTATGTGAATTAATCGATTTTTTTACAAAGTAATAACATGTACTTAAGAAAATTACCATACACGCATTATCTTTTGTAGTATAGCCTACGAATATATTAACACATCCCCCAGCAATAATATTATTTAACAGGAAAGAATTTCTTCATCGCTCCCAGTAATTCAAGTACGTACTAAATAGAGTATTTCATATTAAATTTTACGTATTTATACTCATACATAATGCATTTACTGTATATTACTGCATGCAATTATCATTATGAGAAATTAAATTTCTGTAGCTTCACTGTAACGGACACCTCTCAGTAACGGACAAAAATTCATGTCCCATTGGTGCCCGTTATTCAAAGGTTTCACTCTCTCTCACTCATATATATATATATATATATATATATATATATATATATATATATATATATATATATATATATATATATTGAGAGAGAGAGAGAGATACTAGCAAATCACCTCACATGTTACTGTGGGCAATTTCTCCTTCTGTGTCTTTCATATAGAATTTTTTTTCAGCTCGGAGTTTCGCATGAAATTCAAGCAATTCGTATGGGCTTCTTACAAGGAACCATTCCGATTTGGTGAATTCAATTGCTGAAAATGATTGCTATAATTGGGTTCAGCACCAAAACAAACAGAGAAAAAGTGGGTGTTTAGTGGTAGACCATATACACGGTGGGAGATAAATGAGGGCAAAGTGCGAAGGCAGAACGTAGAAAATGTCTTAAAATACCATGTAAATGTTGAAACGAGGAGAGGGATTGAGGTCAAATGTTGGGTATGAGAAATGCATATAGAGCTTCACTGAATAGGCGTAATGTGAATCATGGGGAACATCTTAAAAGCCGTCATGTTGGATTTAGCGCAAGAAGAATATACGGGAAAGGGGTCATGTGACATATGATTCCAGACACACACCGTCTATTGAAATAAATAGTGGCCAATACAGTTTGAGACCTCTGTAACAGGAGGCGTTCCATGATATGACAATGTATCAATATTGTCGTAAAGGTGACGTGAATGAGAAACTAAAGACCCTGTAGTACGATCCGTAAGCACATTGTGTGCACGAAGGCTAGAAAGAGATAAAATCGAATCCTGGAACATCAAGAAGAATGCTTGCAACGTGTAACGGAATGAGTAGTAGTTCTACTGGATGAATGCTGGCGTGGTACCTTGCACAAAGACATGTGTTCCATTCAGGGTTCTGATATATTAATGACCCCATCCAACAAAACGTGCCGGTTGTAACGCTGCTGACTTTTCTCAAAATCAATACATACAATTGACAGTTAAAACACTGTTCACATTATGCCTATTTAGTGGAGCTCTACATGCATTTCTCATATGCAACATTTGACCTCAATCCCTCTACTCATTTCAAAATTAACATGACATTTCTAGATATTTTGTACGTTCTAACTTTGCGCTTTGCCCTTATTTACCTCCCACCCTATATACGGTCTGCCACTAAACACCCTCTTTTTCTCTGTTTCTTTTAGTGCTGCATCCAGTGCTACCAATCATTTTCAGCAATTGAATTCACCAAGTCGGAATGGTTCCTTGTTAGTAAACAACACCAGCCCTTTGTCTTTCCTTCTAGATCAAGTATTAAAAACCACTGAAACTATTTAATTATTTTAAATTAAGGATCCAAACACTAAATTTCATGTCTCTAACCTTAAGGGATTTTAAGATATGGTAATGTTATAATAATTGCCAGCTTCACAAATCCCACCATATATATAACACCATAAGAGATTCCGAGCTATGGAGATTTTAATATAATAATTGCCACCCCATCACCTCTTTCCTTGTCGAATTTTCAAAAATTCTGCCTTAATGGTATCTTATGTCGCAAAGCTTATGCACCATTCAAATTAAAGTCTCTAGCTTAAGCGCTTTGGTATGGGCGTTGATCAGTCAGTCAGTCACTCAGGATTTCTTCTTTTATATATAGATATGTAACGTAACTGTATCAATTTTATGTTTCGAATGATTCAAACTTGGTTTTCAACGGTATGACATGTGTAATGCATAAATATTGAATTGTGAATGTGTTTTTAGACATCTACGCAAACGTTAGTCTTTATCATTCCAATATATGAATATTCCCACTCACACATTGCTTGAAAACTCAGAAACAATTTTACCAAATCAAACGATATATGACTTTACTGCATATTGTTACGAACAACGGTCACTATTTTTAAAACTTTCCCTTATTTACAAATGACACGTTTCAGATGATCAGATCTTAGTACAAAACTTTGAAAATTAATAAATTCTCAGCGTTTACTTAATTTAAAACTTTAATGAAAGTTCTTAACTTTACCACACACAAAGACTGACGTATCTTAATATATATATTAGGTTTATTTTAGGCCAGGGACTAAGAAAGTACAGTGAAACCTTTTAATTTGGCCACCTGCATAACTTGGCCTCAGTTTTGTACTTTGTTCTCAAGTTGTGAAGTAAATATGGTAAAACCTTTTAACTTGGTCAACTCTCTAAGTTGGATACCTGCCCAACTTGGCCTTATCTTTGTAAAACCAGTACTTTTCCGTAATTCTGAAGATTGAACACCTGAACATTCGACAGTATACGTGATCAGATGTATTTCTCAGAGATTGTTACAGAACATATTTTGCTGATCTTGGTTTTGGAGAGTTGATGAAACCAAGGAAGAAATTAAAGAAACCTGTTCGTTGAAATAACTTTTCCAAAAAATACGGAAGACGATGGTACTTTTTACTATTTGATATGCTTGTTATGGATGAGTGTCTGATGAGGTGTCTTTCCATTCATATTCTCTCTATATTGCACGAAATTTGGTAGTAAAGTCCAGAGGATTTTATTGAGCTATATGGGTGCATGGCTTTTCTTTTCGTCATGTGTTGGATTCTTTTACCTTCTGGGAACTTGCAAAAAATGTATTAAAGATGTCAAACCAATTATGTTGCAAAGTTAAAAAGAAAAACAAAGAAGTAAAAATGCAACATAAGTTCTTGTCGGTCACAACTCATTAGGAATATGATTTTAACTATTTATAGATGCACAAGTAAGAATCACTTTTGATGTTCAGTACTTAGAGGAGTGAGACAACATAGATGATTCAAGTATTTCCATACACTGACAATTTTATCTACATATATCATCATGGGCGGAGAAGACGGAACAATGAATAGAGAATACGAATTATATTTACTGATACATGCTATGGAGTGCATCTTAAACTAATAAAATAATAGAGCTTACCTTTGCACCAGCGTTAAATATCTTCTGTGGATTTTTCTGGTCAAGTTCCTGAACTAATAGAGAAAAACGTTTAAATACAAAATAAGGAATTCGTACATAGTTGTAAATATACAAAATTTCATTTATTAACTGTGAGTACAATAGATAACAGTTATCAATGAAGTGTAAGTGGGCTGATAATAATTGCAAATGAAGTGTTAGAAGTGTAGTTAAAGAACTCTAGTATAGTTTGGGAATTCGGTATTAATTTTCTTTATAGGATATACATAAGCAGATAAGAATCCCAACCAGTGACGCTAATAGACTAGTTGTCGCCCGAAGCTAGAACTCGTCTTAGCGCCCCCCCCTTCCTTTGACCAACCAAACCAAAACGCTCCCCGACTACACGTAATATTGACAGTACACAGTAATTCTCGTATTCCATTTTTTCTTCATGTGGTAAAACTTGGTTTCCAAATTGCAGTACATAATTTAATTTTTAGAACAAGATAAAACACCAAACTAATTAATGTTTGATTGCCAAATAATCTAAGAATAGCATACTTGATATATTCTTTTAGTCTTACCATAATAATTGCAAATCACGATGTTTTTGGAATTATATCGGGATGTGTGCATATCTGTAGAATAAATCAGCAGTCTGTTGCTTTTAAATAGAATATTTAATATTTAATAGACTATATTAATTTAATATTTAAATTTTGATATAATATTTATTTAATATTTAATAATAGAGTATTTAATTATGATAAACAGTCAAGCTGTTGTCTCAAGTATTATACTTGGACATTTTGCAAATCTCTTAAATCGATATAAGTTAAACACAAAAAGCTGAAACGAAAATTTAACTTTGTGGGATCTTTGGCTGCAAAGGTTTTTATAATGTTCTCAAAAGACAGCTTTAAAGCTAACATATGCTCTATGGATATACTTCTAAAGTTGGGAAGTTGTTGTTGTTCCGTTAAGTTTCTGAGGTATTTTTTATGATCTTTAGTTTGCTAAAACTCCTTTCCTTGCCTTATAGTGAAAATATTTGCCCAATTTTGAGCCCCAAATCCGGTGTCCGGGACCCAAGCCCCGTTTCGCCCCCTCCTTAGTTACGTCACTGATCCCAACCTGCAATAAGTAATAAATGGTTCCGAACATGACTCCCGAGCGAGTCCAAATATTAACATAAAATAAAGTGAAAAGGACCATGGGTGCAAATGTAAGTTTTATTATTTTATTAATATCAGTTACTATTATGTAGGAAATTACCACATTGATATTACATTTAAATCATAATATGCAAATAACAATCATATTTATTACATGCAATGTTTCTATAGTGCAGAAGTATTGTTTGCATACATAATTCACAAAATACAAACTAACACGTAGGTAATAATTGTTTACTACATTAGAAACACGAATATTACAATTATAAGTTTGCTCAAAATGCTCTTATTTTCTTTAAGATGACTACATGTCAAAGCTGTCCAATTTTCAATGAAACCCATGATAAGCAATATAATGGAGGTTTCGCTGTATAATGAAAGAAACTCTCAAGAAAATTAATAAAAAAGTTATACCATAATTGTTTTCACATATTTAAATATAAAAAAACACTATATATTTGAATAATAGGACTCAACTTGCACACCAAGTTTTACTATCAGCTCTATAGTATGGTATGAGTCATTTTTCTGAAAATTCTCAAGTGTATATTACTCTTCGGAGTGAGTTCTTTTCGGACAAATTTCTCAAGAATAACTCAGGCGAATTTGTTCATATTTCATAAATAAATGTTTCATTAAGATCCCAACATTATGATATAAGATCCCGCTTTCTGCGGTATAAGTCACTCCTCATGAAAAATTGCAGAAGAGGAAGGTTACTTTTGGATTTTTTTCTTTCTTTTATGTGATGATTATTTCTAGAAAGCGATTTAGGCGATTTATTTTATGATATATTATAAAAATGAGTTATATCTATATATTTAAATTATATCTATGTTTACGCATAGCTTCAACATAAGTGCACTGATTTTGATTATTCTTTTTCTTTTTCTTCTTTTCTTTTCAAAGAGCACACTTTCCCGGTAGCCGTATATAAAGTTCGTCAGGATGTAATGATAGTCTTTGGATCTAGACTATATAATACCCAATGGTTAACAGTTATAGTGTAAAAGACATAAATAAGATCTTAATATACGTACCGCATAACTTTGATATAGGTACACTGCTTTTGATTACTTTTTCTGTTTGAAAGAGCATTCTTTCCTTGTAATCTCTTGTAAACTTTATAAGAGTCTAAAAATAGCCTTTGGAGCTCAATCATGAAACTCCTCAATGGCTCACAGTATTCATACCATGATTCTGTATTCAGCAAAGGTGTACCGATTTTAATTATTCTTTCTTTGTTTGAAAGGTTATTCTTTCTTTGTAGTCCCATATAAATTTCATAAGGATCTAACGACAGTCTTTGGAACTAGACCATGCTACTCCTTAGTAGCTGACAGTTTTCATACCATAATTCAGGAGTTTAATGCAATAAGGGCGTAAGTCTGAAACATGCAGTTGGAGAAAATCGATGTTGAAAATTTAAGTAGTTTTTATTTAAAAAAAAAAACAAACACATAAAACAATGTAATATGCATCATTTTATTTCAATATTGTATTGAACTGTTACCAAGAGGCTAAACAAAAGCCATAAATGCATTTGATGCAAAAAGGGTGTAAACTCGCTTATGCCCTTATTATATCAAACTCCTCAATTGTGTGTATCATCACTCGTAAATTAGAAAGAGCTGCACCGATTTTGGTAATATGTCTCTTGTTTGAAAGAGTATTCTCTCCTTGTGGTCTAATATAAACTTCATAAGGATCTAACGACAGTCTTCGGAGCTATAAGATGTCTGTAAAGTCATGCACCCCGAACTTTGGAGCGTCTGAACTTTTGAACCATAAGTACGAATGAAATTATATTCCTACGCAGGGAAAGCCTCTCCTTGTAGATATTTTTGAGATATAAAGCATAGGATGGGGATTGAACGGTCATTTACATTAATGCCAGAAGCATACGAAGGCAGAGAAATTATGTTACGAAACGTGAAAAATCAGAAATTAAAGGCAGTAGTGACTTTTTTCTTTCTTTTTGTGACAAATGGGATTGCTAATATGTAGGCTAGGTGGGAATGTATCATTCTGAAGCAACAATGACACATTGACACCAAGTGTAGACATCCATCCAACAGCCATGATAATGATATGTCGTAGAAGCCATGATGTGCCAGACACCTGTTTTCTGGCATTATGACGTAATATGGCAATACTAACAGTACCAGACGGTGTCAATATACTTGGATGATTACCAGCTACCCTACAGATAGATTGTTACAAACAAGAAACTTACAGATCATTGAGGAAACATAATAATCTATGTTCGTCTAGCCATAGCTTTCTGAAAGCTAGGCTATAAGCTTTTCAGCGGCTGATAGTGGTAATATCGCAATTAACCGACTTCATTGTGTACCTGTTCACACATAACTTCAAATAAAAGTACCGATTTTGATTATTCTTTTTCAGTTTAAAAGAGTACACGTTTTTTCAGGTTCCAGTAATTATCAGGACCTGATTGCAGTCATTGAAGTTGGATCACGAAAGTCCTCAATAGACGATAATGTTAATATCGTGTATATGTTTATGTATGATTCCGTAACGCGTAGCCCAATTAATAAATATAGTCATGCATGTTTCATAGGCTGACTCACTTTATAGGAAGCTAGTGCCCTACCTTTAGGTTAGTTATCCAACTAAACTACTGGGGTAACGAAAAAGTGGAAAAATTAAATAAACTTTAAAGAAAAATAATCGACTTCAAAAATATACTTAAAACCAAAAACTAAATTATTTAAAAATATATGTATTTACCGACTTCAACAAATACACTAAAAAGTAGAGAATAATAAAAGTGTTAAAATGCAAAATATAATTCGTTACTATTATCTATAAAAGAAAAATTAAAGCAAACAAATTAATACCCCATAAAATTACCATCCAAACTAATTTTACATTAGGCACTTATTTTTAATTTTAGCCTATTAGTCTTTTAGCATTTTCATTATTTTCTATTTTTTTAACTTTTTTTATGGAACATTGATAGTTCTACCTTCAATTAGGGTTTTATCATTTCACTTTAGTTAAAATGCATTCCTAAGCAGGGAGAGGGGGGTTCATACCTCATACCAAAATAAGAGTAACTCAGTAGCCCTCAAGCTGGAGTTCAGTATATAAATTCCTCATTAAAAATATGTTGACATATCGTCGTATGAGAATCAGAGGAACATAATTCCAGAACCAAGCTGTAGTTGTAATTTCAGTTGAATGTCTGAATTGGTTAGTTTGAATTTTTTTTCTTTAATGTCTTCTTCTCTTTGGTCACCTTCTTTTCATGATTTTCTCCTCTTCAAGAGTTTCTCGGTCACTTGTTTAACAATAATTTCAAAATCACCTAAGTTGTTTTTTATTTCTTAGTTTTTTTCCACTTTAAGAATTTGTTTCTTACTTCTATAATTTATTCCTTTTAACCTGGTTACTGATAGTTCCATAATATTGTTCCACTGTTCGGTGTTGTCCACAATACCAGATGGTAATAATATTTCCATATGGTATCTTTGGTATCTTTTTATTCTTTTTATCCTTCCGTGAAGGTACCATCCAGGTTTTAAAGGGTTGATAAGGATGTTACTTTTGAAATCTTATAGTAGACTTTTTTTAAGATTATACCTCATGGGAAGATGTTTAGATGTTCTTCAACGTAATTGTTCCATGTTTCCTTTTTAGTTTCTTCTATTTTCTCTTGGCATTTTGGTTTCGTTATTTTGTATTTTTCTAATCTAGTTTGTCTTGTGATTAGATTCATGGTGTGTTGGTACAATTTCCGTAGTTTTCCAGTCTTTCATTTCAGTTTTTCTTAAACTGCTGTTCTAAGATGTTTGTTTATTTATTGGTTGTCACTTCTTGTTTATTTTTGTTGTTTTCTCTATTGTTTGTATAACTGATGTTTAAATATTTGTCAAAAGAGAGTCTAAAAGCTACATGAAGCAGCAGTTCAACGCTACCAACAGTGTTCTTCGCCTGTCTGTACGGTTTCTCTTTGGATGACCTTGTGTGCATAGATAATTTTATGAGTGTATACTTGTTTATGTTAACTGCAACCCTTCATGCGATGAAGGAGAACGACATTTATGGAACATGATGTCGAAGTCCCGTGCATTGGATAAGAAGACTAAAGAGGAATGAATGGTACGCGAACTCGGAAAACCTCTCGTACTGTAATTGAGTAATGATTCGGATCCTGATAGGAGGTAGCTAGTTTGGAGACGAAACTCAAGGACTAGAAAGATTGTTTCACCTCAACTTACGTGAACATGATTGACTGGAGTACAACTTAACTGCGAGAGCGACTGTTGACGAGGAAATGTAGTGATCAAGATCTACTAAAGAAGATAACGTACCTGAACTGTTGTGGATCAAGAAATCATTTGCTCTCTTTGCTACACACAAAATGTGTAAAAAAAATTGTGAAGATCCTAACCGAAGCTGTGGCAGCAAGAAGCAAGACGGATTTATTTTGACTACATTGAAGTCGAGAAAAGTCACCCCAGATTTTTTTTTTTTTTTTAAAAAAAAAGCTTTATTCATATATAACGAGAGAGAAATAAACCCGCAAAAAATTTAACTTGCACTGAGAAAGAGGATGGGCGAACCTTCACATGTAATCACTTCCTCCTGACAAGCTCTGGATTATTTGAGAAACAGATTTTGTTTTCTTTCTAGAAGTAAGTGAACTGCAAGAAATCTATCATTAGTTTAATACACCATTATATATTTTCTTGAAAGAGACTCTTTCCACCTTCATTAACGTAAATCATGCCAAAAGCACACAGATACACTGGTTTGTAAACGATGTGAATTATATATATATATATATATATATATATATATATATATATATATATATATATATATTCTATTTTTGAAGGCTTTTGTTATAGCAAAGCAGTTATTTCAAGCTCATAACTTTATAGTAAGTGTGTAGGGATCCCATTTTATATTTTCCCTACAGTATTATTTTCTACTACGTTTTAATAAATTCTATTGTTGCTGTAGTAATTATCTGTTGTTGGACGTTATTAAGACTGGTATGGAGCGTGGCGCTTTACGGATCAGAGACGTGGACACTGTGCAAAGCTGAAATATACAAGCTAGAAGCATATGAAATGTGGTGTTGGCGCAGAATGCTGCAGATATTATGGACCGAAAGGAAAAGGAATGAAGACGGACTAAAGGAAGCTAATGAAGGACGACAGATCAGGAAGGTAATAGGAAAAAGAAGAAAGAGCATGTTTGGCCATCTTATTTGGCACTCCAATTGGATCATCGTGCTGATAGAGGGAAAGGGAGAAGGAAAACTAGGAAGAGGAAGACCAAGGATAGAATATCTAGATGCAGTTACCAAGAAGAGAACTTATCAAAGTATAAAACAGCTCTCCCGGCGGAGAGAAAAACTTTAAAATTTCCATGTTGCCCACCAACTTATGGTTGAGGCGAACGAAAAGACCACTACCAGGATATTTGTTTATTCCATTGACAAATGAAATGCTTCCAACTTGAAGGAATTTATTGGGATCATTTCTCCATCAACTACTTGTATCGCCAGGAATTTTTGTGCATATATATTTATTGTGTGGTATTTTTATCTATCTACATACATACAAAACATGTACACATGTTATATACATGTGTATGTGTATATGTGTTAGTGTATTCTTAATATGTTAATTAATAATAAGTAACCTTACATTCAGAACTTTCATTCATTAAGAAATTAAGTAAGTACTATAATTTCCAACATATGTAGTAGCCAAACTATGCTTTAGACTTTAAATACAAACATTAAACATATTCTTCACCTCCATCGATCAATATTGAAAAATTCGCAAAGAAGGCACCTTCTGAATTTCCGTTACATTTTACAAAATATGTTTTACCGTAAAAGAATTTAAACTAAAATGCTATTTATGTAGAGACATGCAGAGCAAAATTCAAAAGTTTACAATTATTACTAGAAATTAATGCTGTCACCCATTTCGAACATTTTAAAAGGACATAGTTTATAATGTATTGAAATTTCATTTTATATAGATAGTATTTACAAACGTCGATAGTGTAGTATGAAATCGATAGTTGTAAATAGTTGTAAACTTCCTACAACTGAATTAAAAGACGTTCTATTTTCTGTGGTTGAAATAATTGAACACATCCATCGATCTGATTTGGCCTAGTTGCTTCGATTTAGTGGCAAATGCAGCGAGTCGATTTAGTCGTGCGACTAAATCAACCAAGTGTAAACACCCCATAAGGTAAGTGTAGGAGAACCGAATTCTACTTCTCCCGGGTGCCGAAATCTCTAGCTAGGGCTCTTGGACAAGGTCTCCACTAAGAATGAGCTTTGGAAAGATAATTACGCGACTGATATTTCCCTTTAAATTACTGACGTAATTTGAAAACACAATTACATTGAATTCATTTTTGAACTTACCATTGGAGCCGAGCTGTTGCTTGCTATCATTGCAAGCAATGTACCCGCAAATGTCTTATCTTCTACCCCATTCTCACTCACGACACTATATTTTTCAACACTGCTTGATTTAAAATGCTGACTACGTTTATCGGATTAATTGTTCGCATTTTATGCATGGAACGAATGTTTTACTGGTCCAACAAATGCGTTCGTACCGAACGTTATACGCCTGCCCGCACCAAAATTGCTGTTCTACTACCGTTTGTCATTCGAAGACAGACACCATACACCTCACTGCACACCCATGTTGCAATTGCCTGTAGGAAAACACTCTAAATTCTGCGTGCTATATCTTAAAACCCTAGACAAAAGTCTAAAGTCAAGAGAATTAATATAATAAGTCTACTTTGTTAGTTTTTAATAATACGGAGTACATTTGGGGAAATTTAACACATTCCCATAAAGTATTTCAAACACAAAAAAGAGGCATACATATCATTGCGAGTGATAAAGCACATGAATAAACAAGTCCCAAAATGAATTTTTTAAATTATCTACTACGTGATTTAAATAATAAATAAATCCTCAGAACACCTGCTACAATTAGTTATTTATCACAGTTTTGATACGAAAACTAGTCTTGCCCTTATTATAAGCGAGTGTTTTATCGTTCAATGTGGAAGATGCAGATATTTAATTATTTAATATTGGAGGAAAAAGCAAGGAAAGAGGCTTGTTTTATGGATTGCAACTTGATATTGAATCTTCTAATAAGCTTTATTGCCATCTATTCTCAGCAAGTGTGCATGCATTCTCTTATCACTAACAGCGGAGCAGACACAAGAAAAGTGAATTCTAAATCTCCAGGTGTATCTCCTTGTAATAATAGGCTGTGAACTGATAATTTAAATCCCCTTCATTGTTCAATGCGTCAGCAATAAATCGATTGTATTTAGACAAACTGACAATAAATACATTAAAGCATTTTAACTTCGTAATATGCACGGTAAATTATAGGTTGTCAAGTATGAGTATTGGAATAGAACGCAATATTCTGCAACAATGAGGGTCTTAGCGTAAGGTTTCCAGATTGGAGAAGAAAACTTAACACACTATAATGGACCATGTAAAGTTACCTAAAATAGAATTTTGGTTTGATTCAGATTAACGTCCAACACTTATGCCTGCTATGCTAAAGGAGACGTGGACCTAAGGTTTATAGAGGAATCCGAACCAATTTGGTCCTTCAACTAATATGCATGCACCAGTTTATATCATTTTTTTCTAATATATTCTAATATATATATCCGAACAATCTCTTTGGTATTCTCTGCTCGTCAGTACTATTAAACATGTGTTTCATCGACCATCAGTCTATTCCATCGCACTTCGAAATAGGTATAATTTGTAGCATGTTGTTGTTGTTCAATTTTTCACTACAGGCATTTCAATTTAACTAACGATTTCTCTCACTAGGATCAAGATCTGATTGGTATAGTGGTTATTGTAGATCAAGTGACTACTACTGCATTGGTTAAAACCCTGCAAGTCCTCGCACGACCGTGTTTCATAACACAAATTTAACTCGCACAGTTTTTATATGTTCCTGTGGGTGAGAGAGATCTTAACTCTGAAGTGAAAACAGATATGTAAACTTAGGTTACGGAAATGTGTTCGGGAGTAAATTCTAGTGCTATTTGATACCCCACATGATCCCCTTGTCATTTATCGTATTTGATCGCGATTCAATATGGCGCCTTTCAAGATGGCGATCATCACTACAAGTACTCCCACATATAGATGCTTTACCCCGTTTACAATGTTGAAGTCAGATCTACCAAAAGCTTTTTCATTTTTGTGTCAAAAGGGTATTCTTGGACATTGCCTACTGGATTTCAAGATGGCGTCGGTGTAGCATCTCAACGAAACATTTGCGCATCGAGTGACTATTACTACGTTACTTAGCAACTCAAACTGAATCTTGTCCCTAATTTTCATAAAAAAAATTCAACTCTCACAGTTTATGGACCTTGCTCATCAGTTCATTGCATTACATCTTCTTGTGCCTTCCCTTATGGCGTTGTCTCCTATTTTATTACAGAAGTCAACAGTGCTCTGTTGTGGTAACGGGCTTTTAAACTTTGAACTGTCCAGTATCCAGTGATGTGCGGGATGTGTTTGTCTTATGCACTTTTGTGGGCGCCGGCTCATTTAATTAAAATAATTATTAAGTAATTTTTGAAATTAAATGATCCGGAGATCAACAAACCCTCACAACAAGTGAAAATTTCACCGTTGTCGGACAAGGCAGCTAACAGCAGGAATACGCTTCCTCGTTACTCACTCAAAACGTAGATAAAACACATGCAAGGAAAGTTACAGCTAATGACATGCCAGGGGTGTAGCCAGCAGTTTTATGTAGGAGGGGCTCGTCGTTTTTGAGGGGGGGGGGCAGCTACAATGTACAAAGCCAAAGAAATTGTGTTGCAACTAGTGCTCTTGAGGTCTGGAAAAAACGAAAAATTTAGTTTTCTTCCGGAAAACTAAAAAGCTGGTTTTTAGCTTATTATTATTATTATTATTATTATTCGTTTTTTCTCCATAAATTATATTCCAGGCAGTTTTTATTATGTTTAACCAATAACTACTGTCCCCGCCAAACGTTATACCTGTCTGCATTACTATTTTAGTTTAAGCCCTTCTTTCTTCATAAGACTGCTTTTCTTTGAAATTTCACTTAATTTCTTTAATATTTTCTAACAAAAATATTTATTTATTATTCATCACTTTAAAAAAAATATTAAACGCTATATCTCATTTACTGATTTAGGGGCACTCCACATACTTCGTAACGCTATTTTTGACCAGTTTTTACCCCCTTCTCCTCCTTGTCACACTTCGTAACGCAAGCCCGAACCTCTTCAACTTTGTTTCGTAACAGTTTTTGATTTTTGTTTTTTCACCAATTTTGATTATTTTGGGCGAAATTACAATTTTAAAAAATATATTTTTAATGGTAGAACTTTTTATTACAAAATGCTTATATTATTGTGAATATATTTGTAGCGGTTTTCCCCAACAAATCAAAATATAAAAAAATGGTAGACCCGTAATAATATTTTAACCCCATAATGTTGTTTAATTAACCAGTCCTAATTCTTCAAAACTACTGTAGTTCCCGAAGTGAATCGCACCCATCATTTTAGGTCCCTGGTGACTGGCTAGGAGAAAGTACTGCGGAAGATGCAGTTAAAACAGGATCTAAAGAAATAACATCGACCTCTTCTTCCGAGATCCAGGATGCTTTGTGCATTTGAAGTTCGTCAGTTTCAACGACGCAAAGTTCTGTTCCTCGTCGACCACAGATTCAAAGTGGCTGCACACGTGAAGGAGCAGGGACATCACGTTTGTGAACAATTTTTCGAGCATCTTCTTTGGACTTTAGACTTCAGTTTACCACTTTACAAATTCTTCTTGTCCTAAAACAGTGCGAGAATGCGAATCAATTCGATTTCTTCAGAAATATTCAAATCCAAAAATTGAAAAAAAATAGTAGGATATTAATATCTACGAATTATAACATCTTTCGGTTTTTAATATATTTTGGTCTGCAAATCGTGGATCGTTCCGTCGCGGAAAATATTATCTCACGAAAAAGAGTTTCTTCTGTTTCACATGCGAAACCTCTGAGAAGAAAAGACTGGGTAACGATTCGAATCAAAA
This sequence comes from Thermobia domestica, assembly GCF_964235325.1. Lineage (NCBI taxonomy): Eukaryota > Metazoa > Arthropoda > Insecta > Zygentoma > Lepismatidae > Thermobia > Thermobia domestica. Next base: position 308,188,689 of record NC_137455.1, read on the forward strand.
GTTTTAAATAATATTCTCAAAAATAGCAATACGAGTGGGAACGCGAAGTAATTTTAAAGCGGTGGTTACTATCACTAACAACTAACTCCAGAAAAGCGTGTGTCGTAAATGCAATGCTGCGAGAGCCATAAAACGGAGTTTTATTGTATTGCAATACACACAGAGTTCCTCACCAGTCATGCTGGTGTCCAGTGCATCTTAGAATCCCTACTGTATGATTCAATTTATATAGGCTATAGTTCACAACTTTCCAAAATAATGGAAATCTTTCTCTCTCTCTCTCTCTCTCTCTATCTCTCTATCTATCTATATATCTATATCTATATCTATATCTATATCTATCTATATATATATATATATATATATATATATATATATATATATATATATAGATAGATAGATAGATAGATAGATATAGATAGATAGATAGATAGATAGATAGATAGATAGATAGATAGATAGATAGATAGATAGATAGATAGATAGATAGATAGATAGATAGATAGATAGATAGATAGATAGATAGATAGATAGATAGATGAGTATCGGGCCTGGGATGGATTTTATCCCTTCACTTTGAAGAGAAGGGGAAGATATGTAAAAATGATCGAAAATGACCAATATTAATGTCGAATTCATAGTTTTCGGAGTGGCTGATATGAACAATGACACTTCCGATGCCATTTAAATCCAAATTTTAGTCCCCATTAGTACTCCTAAGCGGGATGGTGACGTAAAAATAATTGAAAATTACCGATTAATTGGAATCCAAACTGAAAAACCGAATAACGTTGTTTTCACCAAATTTTCCATCTGATATAAATGTTTTTTTTTAAAACATTAGTTACAGCATACAAAAAAGGTAATGCAGGCGTACTTACAAATCAGTTTAGTATTATTGTTGTATGGTAGTATTTATAGTACCTTGTTAAAACATTTGTTTTCAAACTGTCAAATATAAATATCAGTAAATTGTGTAATCTGCTGTCAAAAGAAAAAGTATACCATACTATTTTTCCGATCGGTGTAAGGAAGAGATACCATACTATTTTTCGATTAATATGGTAAAATAGTATTTTTCCATACTATTTTACAGTAAATTATTAATTATATGTAAACTTTGTTATTTTTAAGTGACTGAAACGAGGTAATCTTATGATGATGTTTCAAAAGTTGGTCATTTGGAGAGGGCCAGGAAATCATTTGGGGGCCTGGCACCGATGGGGCCCCCCTTGGCTACACCCCTGTGGCATGCGACTACTAACCCACACAGCAATGAAATATTTTCAAAACGTTTTTAAAACGTGCCATCATTTTCCTTCAGAAAATGTATCCTACTTCCCTTAAGGAAATATATTCCATACGTTGTTGAAAACATTTTCCAATTAATACTGAAAATATTCCCGTAACACACTCAAAAACGTTTTAGAAATATTTTATACGCCGTTAGAAAAGTTTTCCAAAAAATGTTTTCCGTACGATTTCCAAACATTACTGAAAATGTATTTGAAACATTTTATACAATGTTAACGGAATGGTTTTTAAAATGTTTCGCATGGAATATTTTAAAATTATTTACTAATAACACAGAAAATAATTTGTCAAGAATGAAGAAATTGTTTTCTAAATATTTTTTTAAATGTATTGCGTACATTAGTTGAAATATTTTCTGAAGATTTCTAATTCATTTTTAACAAAGATTAATGATCTGTAAAATAATAATTTTAAAATGTTTTCCATACATAACAAAAAAATATTTCCTGTATATCACAGAAAATATTTAGTGAATATTTCCTGTATATCACAGAAAATATTTAGAGAATATTTTCTGTATATGACAAAATATTTAGAGAATATTTTCTGTACATGATAGAAAATATTCAGAGAATATAGGGTAGACATATCAAAAACATTTTCAAATTAATTTCCTTGGTGTTCTGTAACAGTAGAAAATGTTTAGAAAATACTAAACTAGTTTCAGATATGAATTTGTGATAACAAATAAAATATTTACGAATCATTTTTCAAATAGCAAATGATATGTTTTTGATTTGTTGTTGTATGTAGTTTCAGAACTTACGTAAAATATTTTTCTAACATTTTCTAGTTTTCAGAGAAAAATATTTTAAATTCTTTCTGAATATTTTTCGTCATTACCACAATAACACCTACAGTTTGAAATACATTTCTTTCTTCAAAACTGAAGGAAATGCATATGAACAGTTTTCCAACTCTTGTGAGTTAAAATATCTGGATTTCATTTATACAAATTCATGGGGTGGTAGAAGTTTGTGTATGCAGGAACCGGTTTAGAATACACGGAAACTTCTAGCATCACATAAATTTTAACTTACAGGTTGAAAAAAGAAATGTATTTCAAAATGTACGTGTTATCGTGGTAGTGACGAAAAATATTCAAAATTTAAAATATTCCTCTGCGAAAACAAGGAAATGTTAGAAAAAATATTTTAAGTACTTTCTGAAACTACATACAATAATAAATCAAAAACATATAAATTGCTATTTGAAAAATGAATCGTAAATATTTTCTTTCTTAGCACAAATTCATATCTGAAACTAGTTTAATATTTTCTTAAAAGTTTCTACTGCTACAAAACACCAAGAAAACTAATTTGAAAATATTTTTGATGTGTCTACCTTATATTATCCGAATATTCTGTCATGTACCCGGGATCCCTTAATATTACAAGGGGAGAAGACAGGGAACACTGTACAGTATAAGTGGAGAAAAACTAAATCATCTTGGACAGAACACATTCTATATCTATGACAATATTCATTGAAAAATATGGAGGAACAATAACAACCGGAACAAATCACATGCATTTTGAGAAAAGTATTTATAATGGAACTCCTAAAAAATACATTAGTACAATTTCTTACAGAAGTATTAAAATATACGAAACTTACAAACACGTGTATATAATGAGCTTTTCTTTTAAGGAGTCATTATAAAATGTGATCATACCATCATGAAACCATTTTATTGCACCATGTCTCTCAACATAAGGACGACGTGGACCACTCAGATGTTCACAGGTGGGATGTCTTCATTGTTCTCTTCGTTGTGTTTTGCACAACACTAAAATAGCTATTGTAGTGCGTAAAATAAATGACAGAGCACAAGAAAGACACCCCGGGTGTCAACATGTGAGTGGTTCATGTCGTTCTTGTGGCGGGTTCACCGGTGGTTAGATATATATATGATAAATGGAGAAAGTAACTGATTTTATATCATGTAAATATTTAATGTGATATACAATTGATTATTCCCTTGAGTTATCGTATATAATAAGAGAAATTAAACCGTTTATTCTTAAAATTATCTAAATTTCGACATCCTACATTACTTAGATTGCGTAACAAATCGAAAGTCAAATAAAGGAACGAAGGTTTAAAAGACAATACATAAAATAACATCCTGTATATTTATTGAGAATAATTTCTTTATTTTACATCAAGTATGAATTTGTTGTACACAATACTGAAAACTACATACTTACTGTGAATACATAAACAAAAAGTCTATAATAATTTAAGTCTAGTAACTGCATACCGTATATAATAGTTTGAAATGTATATACACCTCATCAGTGTAATATTAACTAGTGTTATATAAAATTTTTAAAAAGCACTTACTTTGTAAGAACAGTTCGAATAGAGTTGCAGCTTATACCCATTTTGTCTTGTCCCCACATCCTTGCATTGTAGTTCAGAAGATGGCAGTACCAATCACCGAAAACCAAGCACCAGAATCATGCGTTTACTTACGTTTCCCTCTCCTTCAACACACACCCACAATATAAGTTAAACTATTTCTTGGAAAGTTCTCTGCTACCTTCTTCTAAGAATATATTTAACGATACCAAGTAGGTATATTAACATTACTTTAGCATTTGAAGTGTGATTTAACTGCCATAAATTAAAATTGAGGACAATATTCATGCAAATTAGCTTAAATGGGTACCATATACTTTACACTAAACGAACTATGCCAATAAAAAAAATCACAGTCAATAAGAATTAGATCTTCAGTCTAGATTTTTAAATTGCTGCTATGTTAATGCTATGAATTTTGGGCTCCCCACACCAAATGTCTCTATGGCAAACGTTTTTGTCGAAGCTGTGAGCAAACCGCAGGCTAATGATCGGATGGTGGTGATAGCATGCAGGCTGATGATAGTTCATCACTTATAGGAAGACAGTTCGAAGTACTAGGTGGGACAGAACACACTTCTTTTTCCTGGGACTCATCCACACTTACGGTCAAATTTAGTACCGTCTATGTAGTATCTTTGTGCGGTATACCTTGAAATCATCTCGGTTGATAGCCTCCACAGTGCACTCCTAAAATAAAGCAATTGTTTTAAAATTATAATTTGCAGCATGTGTGGCAAAATTTAAAAACGAAATACATCTCAGAATCAAGGCTAAGTTAAACGAAGCGATATATGGGTACTTTTTTTTATCTTACTACAGGCTATCCAAAACACTAAAACATTGTTTTCTATACTTTTGGAAGTTGTATACTAAATATCTTAGTAGCTGTCAATCAAATTTGGAACGCTGAATAAGTTGTGGTGTAGATATACAATTGAAGCTATGATCCAAGCATAAAATAATGATATTACAAATAAATAAAATTATCTTAGGATGGAAATGGAAGCTGTAGACGCATGAGTATTACTGAGTGAAGGAAGGAAAGTACCAGCGTTATGGCACCTTCAGCTGGGTTACGAGTTTGACACAGTTCATACACAGAAATCGTTCGGTGGTTTATATTTCCTGCTTCGACTTAAAAGATAAAGAAAATTTGCTCGCTTTAAAAGAGTTAAAAGGTAAAAACTTTAAAAAGGTTTAATTTATTGTATTTTTGTTAATGAAAATAAATAATGTAGACAACTGACACATAGCTTGTCCGCTGGACCTTGGCGCCCTAATCCAACTGCCATTTATATGCCTGCCATAAAGTAATAAAGATATAAACTTTTGTAAAAAGTGCAGATTAAAGGTAGCTTAATATTTACATTTTTTAACGATACCTATAAATTAATAAGGTAGAACTATATGTGGTCCTTCTCACTATGCTTGCTTATATGCCTTATATATATATGTCTTAAAGCCTAGTCATTAATAATACCAGCCCTCTGCTCCTATACCACCCTGTGATACCGGAGCAGGACGTTTGGACGCAAAGCCATATACCTAAATAGGTTATAATGTATTTCATAACCAGAGATGATTACGTACTAAAAGCCTTAAAAATAGGCACTAATATCACAAAAACTCTTAAAAAATAACTGCACAAGCTAAAATCAAGAACTTCAGAAAGGTGAAATTTGATCCAAATTTTCTTTAAAATGCCATCTTCAAAACTCTTAAGTTTTCGTTATGTTATAATATGTCCTATGGTAAACAGTCACTGAAAGTCTCAGTTGCAACAAATGCTTAATTTAGTTCTGAAAAATGTTTTGTGATGCAGAAAGAAAACATATGGGTCTAATTATTTTGTTTTTAGAATGATATATCCTAATTTCAGGAAAATCGGAGACAATGACCTGCAGAATTTTTTTTTTCAGCATGAATCTATCATGAGCTAAAATAAAACTTGCTGTAGGCATCCTATAACACCCCAAAGTAAACTTCTGCGAAGTTACCTTTATAATATCTCTAACATAAAGGATATTCATAACTTCATAGCAACTCATAACATTGCATTACTGCTTATTACTATGTATTTGCAACAGAGATACTTGGAAAGGAAACAACAGTGAAACCAGAAGTAAACACTGAAATCTAATATACGTATTGAATAAGTTATTTTGTCTTATGTTACAATTACGATGACATTATCATTCCATGACGGAATTATGGGCCAAGTCGGTCCTCGTGGCCGAGTGGGCTAACGCTATATGCTAGTAATGAAAATCTCTTTTCTCATATGGCCTCGCTGCTGAAAGGGACGCTAAACTAAAAAAAAAATCAATTATGGGGCAAATCCAGCATTATTCTACAATTTCAAGTTTCAAAATTCTGTACGGCGAATCCTTTCATCTGCCTGAATATTTTTCCTTCTTTTGAGTTGATTTTGAGTTTAACGTCCCGTTCAGCAGCGAGGCTATATGAAGCGTGGACCTACTGATTAACGTGGAATCCGAACCACATGAGCTCCCGCCGGGAATTTTCTTCTTTTCTTGGGTGGATCTTTTCTCGAAGCATTGCCTCGTATACTGTTTTTGGCAAGTCCTGTTTTTTATTTTATTTATTTTTTTTTTGTCCGAAATGCATCAATAAAGCGCCAAATCGACCAATATCGTTCCTTTACGTTAGATATACTATAAAGAACAGGAGTTATTTTATTTTGGGGTATCACAGGCTGCCTAAAGTAAATTTTATTTGGCCCATTCTTCGTATTTAAATGTATAGTTAGTGCCTATTTTTATCAAAATTTATCATTATAATGTCTCAACTTTCTATTAATACAATAGTCTCCACTATCCGGTCTAATGGGCATATCGAATAACAAAAAAGTGCCTTCCATTTCAATTCAGGTAGAGCATGTACCATCACCATCTCAAATATTGATGAAACGTTTTTTATAGCAACTAGACATGTTTTTAAGGGACTCGTATTTTTTGTTTTGTTTTGTCGAAAAAAGTTTTCCCGCTAAGTAATGGGCCATCAAAGATGGGGAGTACAATTTATGAATTTTAGAAAAAATGGAAATGGTCAATTTCGGAGCATCACCATTTAGCTATGGAGACAGATAGAGTTATAATTCTTGTTGTGGTATGTACATAAGGATATAAGTAAATATATTTTATTATAGTTTGGTTTGCGTATTTGTATCTTTCTGTATATAAGTTAACAAATGAAATCCAGTTTATCTGAAAAGTCAAGGTTTGCGATTTTTTCGAGCACTTCCGATTCGAATTTTAAAATTCTGTTTTCACGGTTAGTGAGACCTAGTTACCCGCTTTCCGAAAAAAAAATTGCATCGCTTCTGTGTGCAACCGTTTTGTCGCAAAAAATTTGAGAAATCGTCAAATTTTTAAAAATTGCCAATTTTGGGTGCCATTTTCTCGAAAACACCATAATTTAAAATTCTGAAATTTTGTCAATGGTTCAACTTTACATGAATAACAAACACACCAAATAGCATTCTCGACCATTGCTTCATGAATTAACTATAGCCTTTTGATGTTAGCGAAGATTCGTTAACTTTGATGTCACAGTTGGCAGCATTGAAAACAATGAAAGTGCAACAATTTAATGATGTTTTTGGTTCACATTCATTAAATAAAGAATAAAAAGTTTTCCTGGCTGCTTTTTATTACTTTGATCAAAATGGCTCTCTGAAATGGTAAAATGAGCCTCCAACTACTCCATCTTCTTAAATCGATCTAATCTGATATGGAAATTACGATACACACACATTTTAAGTTTACTCTAAACGGCCATCCAATAGATCCTGATGATCTACAAACAACCTGAACTATTACCTCAATGATGAACTGGAATGCTCCAGACAAAATTCCGATAAGTGCGATGTCATTACAGTGATCGAAAATGGACAAAAAGTTAAAAAATCGAAAGATTTTCTTACGCGTACTATCAAAGAAATTTACGGTCAGATCAATCCCAGCATAAGAATGGTTCACTCGAAATTGTATAGTATTCGACCAAAGTGGGTCAGTCCGCAACCTGCGAGGGAGGTGTTTGTGGGTTGTGGAAATTTTAAGTTAGCTGCTACTGCGTTGCAACAAATCAAAGGAGCAGCCTGTATTGAAGCTGTCATGAGTGACCTATTTCCATTAGGTAGTATTATTCGTATAAAATGACAGCTGTCTTCTTCAATAATGTGGTGATTGTTATGGAGCGGAAGGAGTAAGTAAGTGTGGAGTCTTTAATTATTGATCCTGATGAAAATGAAAATATTACATATGCCATATGGGAAAATAATGATCGTTAAAAAAAAAAAGAAAAAACTGTGACACTCTGCTGCTGGTTAAAACTAAGAATTTTAAATCATGAATACATCGAGAAAATCCAAAGAGAATTATTTGCTACCGAAAAGTATCGTGTAAAATTTCAAGATACAAATTCTATTTTACTGCATGTGGACTTCGTTGAAAACTGGACTGTTATTCTGCTAAGTGAAATTCAGAGTGATCACTGAAAAACGATCAAATCTCCATCGTTACGGCAGTGGTATATTATTATGAAACAACTGACAGTTTTGCTGTAATAGGCGACGACAAAACACACGATTCCGCTCGTACTCATAGTCATGGATAAGATTCTAAAAAATACTTGAAGAAAAGCGAAAATATAGGTTTTAGAAAAAGGTTCGAATACGTGTGTAAAATTTATCAAACCGTTTCAGTGATTTCTAATGATGTTGCATCCCACTTTAAAAATTGCTTTCAGATGTTCGAGACGCAGACAGGTCCGATAAAGCAGTGGCTTTTCAGTGAAACCGGCCATGGCAAGGGTCTCTGCGACGGTATTAGGGGTGTGGGGGGAAAGGTATAAAGAATGTGGCAATACGGCATAACCTTAGGCAAGAACAGATTCACAATATTAAAACTGCAGAAGAATTCGTGAGTATAGTGCAAGTACAAACTCCGGGTATTATTCTCGTAATGTTGTCAAGAACCGAATTGGACAATTTTAAGAAAGAGAAAAAAAGAAAAAAAAAAAAAAACAATGGGAAAGTGTGCGACCGGTAACTGATATTCTACGAAGTCATCTTTGGCTTTTATGGTAGTAACGGGTCACCATGGACTAACTTCGTGCTTTCCCCAAAATCGAGCTTCTGCAATTCAAAGTGTAAATTTACGAAATCTGCAAAAATGACTGCATACATGCATACATGATAACCAGCGATGGATAGGAGAAATATTATCAAAAAATCATGAATTACATGAAGTTGAAGTGTTCTTTATGTTTCCACATAGACCTTCAACAGGGTACAGGTTTCCAAAAATGCATAAGAGAAGTGAAAATAAGTGTTTTGTGACTATCGACAACGTGCTAAGCGTTGTGAGTGCACCAACACCTATTGGAGCATCTGCACGGTTAGATGCTATTAGCGAAGAAGACACTAAGCAAGCAAATAATTACTTCAGTGTGATAAAATCAGTGAAACTTTGATTTCGAAAACCATTTTAAATAAGTTAGTTTAAAATTTGTGTGTTTCGTAATCGTAATTTTTATCTCTGATTACATCGGTTTAAGAAAACGAAGGAGTAGGGGGAGGTTCATTTTACCATTTCAGAGACCCATTTTGATCAAAAAAATATAAATAAATAAAATAAAATAAAATAAAAATAAAAGCAGCCTGGAAAAACTTTTATACTTTATTTAATGAATGTGAACCACAAACATCATCAAATTGTTGCACTTTCATTGTTTTCAGTGTTGCCAACTGTGATATTAAAGTTAATGAAACTTCGGTAACTTCAAAAGGCTGTAGTTAATTCATGAAGCATTGGTGGAGAATGCTATTTGGTGTGTTTATTATCCATGTAAAGTTGAACTATTTGACAAAATTTCAGAATTTTAAATTATGGTGTTTTCGAAGAAATGGCGATTTTTAAAAATCTGACGATTTCTCGATTTTTTTTCTTGCGACAAAACGGTTGCACAAAAAAGCGATACATTTTTTTTTCGGAAAGCGAGTGGAAACAGAATTTTAAAATTCGAACCGGAATTGCTCGAAAAAAATCGCAAACTTCGACTTTTCAGATAAACTGACGTTCATTTGTTAACATATGTACAAAACGATACGCATGCGCGAACCATACTATAATAAAATATAGTTTATTTATATCCCTATGTACATACCACAATAAGAATCATAACTATCTGTCTCCATAGCTGAATGGGGCTGCGAAGTTGACCATTTTCCATGTTTTCTAAAATTTATAAATTGTACTCCCCATCTTTGATGGCCCATTACTTAGCGGGAAAAGTTTTTTCGACAAAACAAAATATATGGGTCATTTAAAAACATGCCTAGTTGCTATAAAAAAAAATTCAACAATATCTGACATGGTGATGGTACAGTGGGGGGGGGGGGCTGAGAGGATGGTACAGTTTTTTTGGGGGCTGTTACGAATACAAAAAAATCCCTAAAATTAAAAAAAATTACTCTTTTCTTTATAATAGCACTATCTTATTCTAGATTCCTCGCTCTACTAAATGAGGATTCGAACTTATGAAAGATCAATAAAAACTGTATTCTATAACCATAGCCGCCCGCTGCAAGGAACAGTTGCTTTCCCCATGGATTTTCAAAATACATAACAAAATTTTAAATTTTCTTATTCACACACAACAGTTAGTGTAGTTAGCAGTGAATGTAAATAATTGTTTTTTACATTAAATATTATATGGTTCTAGGTATCTGTATTCGTAACTTTCCTCGTATGTCGGTCCTTTTGCCCCCTCCCCCCTGTAAAATATCCTGTGGAAGTTAATATGTCTAAATTTCCCTTTAAAATTCGCTTATATACTACATATACATCTATATAGCAACTAGTTATTAAAGATGAATATATTTATGATTACACCAACCAGAACAATTAAATTAATCGAGAGCCGTAATTAGTAGACACCACTTTACTCGGTTAGTGCATTGCATACATGACAATGACAACCAGCATATCTGAGAATGTTGCATACTGTGAAGAGATAAATTTACTTCGAAATATCCCATACTGCAGCTAACTTAATATTATATAAGAATTTCGATACTCGAAAAGAAAGATCAATTGAGACGTGCTAATTATCCTGAATAACCGAGTCCTGTAACCAAAAAAGAGGGGTTAAAATAGCTAATTGTCTACAACAGCTCAAGTGCCCGGCAATAATTAAGTGCAATGAGCAATTACAAAGAAGAGACGGTTATGGTTACCGCAAAACCGTACAATTGTTATTTCTCTTGCTTAATGTAACCAGGTAAGTTGGTTAACACCTTTTGCTCTTTTTCTTGGTAATTAAAGTCCAGAAGGTATAACGTCATTGACTTCCCGCACTTGGACATGCTCGTCACTGAGGGTGTGGTAAAAGGATAGCCAATCACCAGCTACAATTCACCCCACTCAGCGAGCCATGAGTAACCAAGCTGGCAACACCGCATAAACGTCACTACATCTTTTCGCGGGAAGCAAACTACGTTATACCTTCCGTAATATAGTAATCCAGGAAAAGGCAAAGTGTACCCTCACTGAAAAAAATGAAATATTTAAGTTTTACGTCCCACTATTATGACGGTCAGGCTAAAGGAGACGGTGATTGAGAAATGAATGAAATGGTGGAATGAGGAAAGTGGGAGGAAACGGGAGAACCCCGAGAAAACCCACGCACACGTGTTTGTCCACCACAAAGTTCACTTGGCGGGAGCAGGATTTGAACCCGGGACCCCAAGTACCAGAGGTGAACTGTACTTTCACTGAGTACTGCTCGGTTACTATTTGGCTACACGATTTCTAGCGTAGTTTTAACCGAAATTCGACTACTAGCAGCTAAGTTTTCATTTAATTCCTACTCTGCACACGATAAAAAAAAAAAGTCATATGCACCCGTGGTGTGAGTTATTAGTTAAAATTTATTAGTAATTTGTTACAATTTTAGACAATGCCTTTCTTTTAAAAACAAGACAATACTGCATAAATTCTAAGGGGAGAAGTGACACCAGTGCTTAATAGTGTAAACCTACGTATATATACATATAAGCTCTAAGACAGCCTTTACCAACCCGGAGTCCGCAAGCCAATCTGAGAAAAGCACACACATACACAGTGATGAGAAATACACCATTCACACGGTGCGAGCTGGGTTCGAACCAGGGACCCCAAGCGCCGGAGATGAACGCTCTACCACTGAGCCACCGCGACCCCCGGATTAGACTTGATGTTGAGGCGGATCGTCACTTAAAAGTTTCTTTTTTTGATCCTGACATTTCCAAGTTAGAGGCTGAAAGATAACACCACTCATCACATTAATTAAGTTGTGTATCTCGGTGAGTCATACACTTAGTGTCAGGTTAATTTGTTGAAGTTAATACATTTTACATTCTTCCAGAAAAAAAAATACGTTTTTCTATACTGGACGGGTAGGCTATTGTGGTTTTGTGTTGTTTACGTACTGGATTTATTTGTAACATCTCAGTCAAGATATCCGGCCTGAGATTTGAAACCAAGGACCACCTGATTACGCGATTGGCATCATACAACTCTAACATGATTATACCACTGCAAAGAAAAACAAACACACCCATATATGCACTAACATGGGAAAAAAATATATACACTAACCGTATATTATTGCAAGGAGTCCTTCACATGCATTGTAGACTCTAAAGTAGGCCGCAGTGTGGAAAAGGTTGGGAAAGGCTGCTCTACGATATCAAGGGTTGCGGTGGCTCAGTGATATAGCGTTCACCTCTGGTGCATAGGGTCCTAGGTTCGATCCCAGCTAACGCTATATGAACTTTGTGGTGAACAAACACTGTCTGCGTGGATTTTCTCGGGGTTTTCCTGTTTCCTCCCACTGTCTTCATTTCACCCTTTCGATCATTTCTCATCATCGTCTCCTTTAGCCTAGCCGGAATAATCATGGGACGAAAAATTTTCACGATATCAAATAAAGAATATAACAATTAAATAAATTTCCGGTATATCACATTACAATTGTTAGCATATATAGGGAGCAAATTTTTACTTTGATTCGGACAGTGACTGCAACCAATTCACCTGACCCGATTCCCGGAGCAGTTTAGGAATCACAGTGAAGTTGCTCCACCAGGTCGTGATGTAAGGTCATGTGGTATTATCATGAGGTAAAAGTGGAATAAAGCGAGCCCTGCGGGACTTCTAACCCAATTTGCTCGCTAACACTCGCTCAGCTACGTTTCGTTGCGTAAGTAAATCACTTTTTTTAAAATTAAATTTGTGTTTGCAAAGTGGAGCACCAAAGGCATGAACAATTCCAACAAGTGACTGAGGCACAAAACATTTCCAGGAAGTGCCTGAACCTATAAGAACCGATTGAAGTTACTGTCTGACTCAAAGTAAAATCTTGCCTAATGGGTATACCCGAGCAGACGGTTCTAATAAATTTTGACATTTCTTGTAGCCTATTTTCAGGTTAGGTAAGCGTTCACTAAATGAGGAGCTCCATTAGTACTAGCAGATTGACTTACGGACGGCTCATTATAAATACAATGTGAACGTATGTCATAAAAAGTAGTTCATAAAATACGAACCAACTTATGCTACGTGGACACTAAAAACCACAAATGCTACCTAACCGAGTCAGGACAGGAGTGAAGCAGGGGCAAGCGTTAGCGAGGGAGTGAGTCCGTAGAGAGCAGAAGATACTGGAAGAGCACACTTACACATACAATGCTTTCACTATCACTCAAAATTCATTTCAATATACTGTGCATTGACGGTAATTACTTATATACACACTCGCATCACTTCACGTGAAATGTTTCACATAGTAGTTTACCTTTAAATTTTCTATTTGCTAGAACCGTCTGCTCGAGTGAACTTTATGTCGGCTCTTTGTGGCCCAACATTTTTGGTAAAAATTGGCTAATTTTGGTTAGGTCACGTTAGTTTAGCTTAATTTAAGCCAGGTCTAGTTTGGTATTTCGTAGTAACGTAAATTTGTACAAATAGAAAATTTATAGGTAAAATACGATGTGAAACTTGTAAATATGACTAATTACTGTCGGTGCACAGCATATTGCAATGAATGTTGAGTAACAGTAAAAGCATTGTATGTGTTAGTGTGCTCTTACACTATCTTCGTTTATGCGCATAACCCCCGTCGCTGACGCGCCTGCTCCCTACGGACGCACCCTCTTGTCCTTCGGGTTTCCGTGCTGCACTCCTGCCCTCACTCAGTTAGGTAGCATTCGTGCTTTTCAGTGGCCACACAAAAAACTGGTTCGTGTTTTATGCACCGTAGTTTTTATGCCCTACGTCCACACTGTACTAGTACTGACCTCTCCTGATAATCTGCAAGTAGTAATGGAGCTCCTCATTTAGTGCATGCTATTAATAGAAATACAAAGCTCTACCCTAACCTGAAAATGGAAGAAATGTGTTAAAATTTCGTACAACCGATTCCTCGAGTAATGCCATTAATCTTCCCACCTACTTTCAATTGTTTGCGTGTGGATGACAGTTTAATAGTAGTAGTAGAATATTTATTGTCAATAAACAACATTTTTATTACTATTATTTCGGAACACCTCAGTATTGCGTTTCTATTGTATGCAGCACTTCACAAATTTTTCACACATCAATACCCTTCCAAAGCACGAACTCATTTCTCCTGTAAACAATGTTTTTTTAACCTACTTTTGGTTCCAAAAAGCCGATATTACCCAATTGTCAATAAAAACAGTGGATCTTACCTTTGATGTCTTCTTTATTTTCGTAGTTATGTTGGTCAGTTCTCTCCAGTCACAAACAGTTCAAAAATATACAAAATATACTTTTATTTACATATATATAACACCACACAAACCTATACTTTGAAGTTCACGGTCACCCCACCACCACTACGATATTCATTTGTTTTCAAAACTCGCTCTGAATTCAGTGATGCCAGTTTTGTAACAGCGAAATTCCCGTCCGAAACCATAAATTTCCCGATTACATACAATATTTACCGTCAACTTTAGTAGATATAATTTACAATATCTATAGCAATTTACAATTAAAATAAATAAATAAATAAATAAATAAAATAGAATGTACACCATTTTTACGAACAATATGGTGTTTTTTGTGTTTTGGAAGGGATGTTATGTTCAGCAATGCAACACTTAATTAAATTGTATTAGCCTTAACACGATTCTGGTGTTGCTTGCACACCGCTTGTTCCTTGACACAAAAATAAATAATTATTTAAAATGTTTAAAAATGCAGCGATAAGTAGGGTATTTTCCAATAGTTTACATTAGCTTGATGTTTCAAGTCTTTTGTGTGTTTGTAATGTTCACTTTTACCCAAGGATAAAGTAGATCTCAGAAGGTAGGGGGACACATTACGTAAAGCCGTCTCCTGTACCTATCTTTTCCCATTGTAATTTTTAGAAGCGTGTGATGCCACAGATATTTTCTGGAAGTGAGGAGACGATCCACCTGCGTTCCCCCTCACTTTTAGCTCTGCTTTTACCCAAGGGTAAAAGTGGATCTGAAAACGTGGGGGGACGGTAGCGGCATGACGTCACGCCGTTCCCCCTGCCTATCTTTGCCCATTGTAATTTTTTTTAGGAATTGAGGGGACGCCGTATATATTTTTTCGAGGTGGGGGGAAGGCGTCAACCCGCATTCCCGCACTTTTATCCCTGCTTTTATCAAGAAAGCTCAATGTTGCAGGCTAGGTTGTTGTACGCCTAGAAAAGTTGAGAATGCAAGAATTTCCCGTTTTCAGCCTATTTAAAAAAATCTCCGCATTCCCGTCAGTGCTCAGAATCTTACGTTTTACGGGAAATTTCCCGCCAACTGGTATCACTGACTGAAGTTGAAATACTTGCTCCCTGGTGCTGCAAACTACATGTAATAGAATTAAGTGTAAAAAACATCCACATGTATCTTAACATCGTCATTTTTGTTATCATTATTTAACATAACAAATGACGTTATATTTCTTTGCCTGATGTAATTTCATGACCAACATTTGACGTTGTTATGACGTAAGTGTGCTACTAAGGCCGAGTTCGATTCCTAGCGGGAGCCCATTTAGTTAGGATTCCACGTTAATAAGTAGGTTTCTTTAAGAAAATTTCCCTCGAGTGACAAAATTTTTCCTTTTCTTGTGAATTTTCCCTGGTTTTTGAGTGTCCAATATCTATGACAGAAGTTATGTAGTAAGATTAATTTAGCTATATTAAAGGAACTATTTACCGCATTTGTTTTATTCATTTGCTTTTTGCTTCTATTTTTTCGTGTATTTTTCACGCATTTTTTAAAAAAATATACACCGAAATACACCAAGCCAACAAAATGAAATGAAATCTTTCGGTTTAACGTCCCACGTTTATGCCTTTAGGCTGAGAGAGACGAGGATTAAAGCAAGTGAACGTTAATAGAAGAATTGGTGGAATGAGAAAGTAGAACAAAACGAGGATACCCCGAGACAACCCACGGATACGATGTTGTTTACAACAAGCTTACTTGGCTGAGGATGTAAAAGGGGACCCCACGAACCAGAGATAGGAGCTCTACCACTGTGAAACCGTGACCCCCCCCCCCATTCAGCCAACAATGGTTGCAAATTATGCTACTTTCAGCACACAAAATCTATATCTATTGTATTGGTTTACTTCTGAAGAACAAAGAAAAATTTAAACATTGATATTTGAGAATTTCCCTGGATTTTTCACGTTTTATTGAAAATTTCCCGTTTTGTTAAATTTACCTATGAAATTTCCCTAGATTAGGGAAATTTCACTCAAACTACGAACACTGTAGGGATGCGCACGAGACAAGATTTGTGGCTGTCTCGTCTCGAAAATGTTCTGTAAAAGTGATGTCTCGACTCGAAAAACATATTTTTCTATTGGAAGAGCCGTGTCTCGACTCGAATTTTGTCAGGAAATTCCTGTCTCGGCTCGTCTCGTGCGCATCCCTAGAACACTGATCAGTAGGTCCATGCCCCGCTCCTAAAAGGAACGTTAAACTCAATATTAACTCAACAATATATATATATATATATATATATATATGTATGTGTGTGTGTGTGTATGCTTATGTGAATTTCCTCGCGTCTGTATGGTTAGCACATACGCCTTGAGCGCGGGAGACCATGGTTCGATTTCCGCTGGGAGCTCATGTAGTTGTTATCCCACATTGAACTGTAGATCCATGTCTCAAATAAACACACATATATTATATATATCTTTGGTACACTTATCTTCTGATTCGTCGAAAATTTCGGAACACAGTGTCCCGCAGACCGAAAAGTGAGTAGCATGGGTACAGAGAAACCTAGTCATGAAAATGTAAGCTTTTCAGGCTATGTTAATCCTTACATATAATGAAACTAGCTTGACCAAGTTACAATGGAAGAAATGCAATCACCTGCAATACCTTGATAGCAGAAAGTATTCTCCAGGTATTATTATCCCCCTCTCCTGCAGAATGAAAGCCCTGACGAAAACGCAATATTATTTACATATAACTACAACCTTAAAAAACTAACTCTATAGCCTATGGAAGCCGGAGCTTCAATGGCGCGTTCACAAAAGCTCTACACTGACTTCTATTCTTAGTCAGTTGGATCCAGTTTCTACTTTGTATTCCTATCTCTGCGAGATCCATCTTAATATTGTCCTCTCATCTGCGGCTAGGTCTTCCTAATGGTCGTTTTCCGAGTGGTCCTCAAGTCAAGACTTTGAAAGCGTTTCAACTTTCTTCCATTCTAGCTACACGACCTGCCCACCTAAGCCTTCTAGACTTGACGACTCTAACAATGTAGGGTAAACCGTATAAATTATGTAGTTCCTCGTTATGAAGTTTCCGCCATTCCCCATTCCCGTTCCTCTTGGGTCCAAATATTCGTGTCAGGATCTTGTTCTCAAATACTTTTAGTCTATGTTCTTCCCTCAGGTTAAGCGACCATGTTTCGCAACTATACAGAACAAAGGCAAGATTATCGTTTTATATATTTTAAGCTTCAAATTCCTCGACAGAATTCTCGACGACAAGAGATTTTGAACCGAATAGTAACACGAATTCCCTGCTTTTAGTCGACATTTAATTTCTTCGTGAATATGATTTTCGTCTGTTAACATTGATCCTAAATATTTGAAAATATCCACTTTATCAAAAGTATTATTTAATATTTTAACGCCTCCACAATTTGCCGTATTACGGTCCCGACGCACTTCCATGTATTTAGTTTTCTCTGCATTTACTTGTAAACCCATGTTCCTGCAAGCATTTAATAAGATCTCTGCATTTACTTTTAGTGTTCTCCTATCATCCCCTATTAAATTTACATCATCAGCATATGCCATAACCTGGTGAATACCGTTCAACTCTAGGCCCTGGTTGCTATCTTTGATTTTCCTTATGGCGTATTCCAGCATAAAGTTAAATAATAATGGCGACAACGCATCTCCTTGTTTCAGGCCATTTTCGACGTGAAAGCTCGTGGACAAAACTTTTCCTACCCGGACTTTACTTTGGGATTCACTTAAACATATCTTAATTAATCTAATTAGCTTTCTCGGTATTCCAAGTTCTGTAAGAACGTTGTATAATGTTTCTCTCCTAACTGAGTCGTAAGCTTTTCTAAAATCAATAAATAGTTGATGTACCGGGGTATTGTATTCCCACTTTCTTTCGAGTATTTGGCGAATGGTAAATATTTGGTCGATAGTTGATCGATTTCGTCTACATCCGCACTGATAATCTCCAATAATTTCATCTGCGTATGGTGTCAATCTTGGTAATAGAATATTTGAAAGGATTTTATAGGATGTTGACAGAAGAGAAATGCCTCGATAATTATTAGTCAGTTTTGTCGCCTTTCTTGTGAATTGGAACAATGTAACTACAACTTTACTTTGTGTAATATACCAAACAATGGCGGTTAGAATCCAGTCTTTCTTTTTTTCAGAGATCCTTCCGATTGTTCGCTTCCATCTCCCCCTCCCCCAAGAACTAAAATAAATAACAATTGCGATTACTTTTTATTTTTG
Source organism: Thermobia domestica (assembly GCF_964235325.1). Taxonomy (NCBI): domain Eukaryota; kingdom Metazoa; phylum Arthropoda; class Insecta; order Zygentoma; family Lepismatidae; genus Thermobia; species Thermobia domestica. Next base: position 308,207,445 of record NC_137455.1, read on the forward strand.
TACAAGCGACGCAATTAAAGTCCCAGTTCAGCACCTTCACACTTAGATTTTGCCCCTGGAAGAAATTTTCTGGAAGAAAACCTATTACCATTGTTTCTTGGTTTCTCATGTGATCTCACATACATAAACAAAGTACAAGAGTGTAGAACTTCATATGCCATAGTTAATGGAAATTTTCTCCTGAAATCAGGAATTCTTACACGGATAAAATTAAAGGATGGAACATGTTTAGAGGGCTTGCTTGTGACATCTAACTATAGTTCTCAACAAATGTGTTACAAATGAAGATGTCTGACTTGCCTCTATTTTCTGGTACTTACGTTTTATTTATTTTATGTTCCTCAAATTCATTGGGAAGCAAGTAAAGAGTGTGCCTGTGTGCGTGACAAAACATAAATGTACCAGATAATTATTTCTTCACTTCCTCGAAAAAAATACAAATTTAGTCCATCTCATATCTGCTAACAAAAGGAGGTAGCAGACCAAGGATAGCCGCTGTTTATTAAAGGCGTTATCTAGCAGAGGATTCATTCAGTCAGAGGGGAAAGAATAATAATTGGAAGTTTCTATATTCGTTCGAACTGCAATATACAATTATTTTAAGAACCATTTCCTTGCTATTTGTCTGCATCAGGAAGGAAACGCCATAAAAATCACTAGAATGTGCAGATTTACCCGAAGTACATACTAGATCACTAGTTCAATAGCAAGTCACTAAATCTATGACGAAATTACTAAATGTGGCATATATATTAGAGACATGCAAGAGCCGAAGTTTTCGCCCCAAGCCTAATCTGGCTCGAATGTAGCTAGGCCCGGCCCAGCCCAACCCAGGCCCGGGAAAATTTTGGAATTGTTTGGCCCAAGCCAGACCCGGAACAAATTAATAGTGGAGCCAACCCACCCAAGTCCGGTCACTAGGGAGAACAATTAATTCTCTATATAGCAAAAGTGGAGCCGCTGAGCAATACCAACTGTAAAAGTTGCATTGTTTTTAATACCTTTAAGTCTTTTTTTTTTTTTTTTTTTTTGCAATCACCATTTAACTAAAGTCAATAATTATTAAGGAACTGCAAATAATCGTCCGAGCCCAGCCCTACCTGAAGCGCAGGCCCGCCCAAGCCCGGCCTGGGCTAAGGAAACAGCATAGCTGGACTTCCCAAGCCCGACTCGTGCAATGCACATACACACACACACACACACACACAGATATATATATATATATATATATATATATATATATATATATATATATATATATATATATATATATATATATATATATATATATGTGTGTGTGTGTGTGTATGTGTGTGTGTGTATAATCTCCAAAATATTAAAAAATATCCAACGTAATATCTATGGATATGCAATTTAAATTAGAAAAATGTTCCAGAAACATTTCCTGTAAAATTCATTTTAGGTACAACAAGGTATATTACTTTTATATAACTGAAGCATATATTGTGAGAATAATGTGAAAGTATTTCTTTGATATATCAGAAAATATTATTAGCTAAAAGCACAAACTATATTTCAAAAGCGCGATGGTAAACAGTTTCTATTCATTAGACCCTATTAATATATGTTTTAAATGTTTAAATTAAACATTAGATAAAATATTCTGAAAATAATTCTAAAATAATGTATGAAAATATTTCATTTAAGTTACAGGAGAAGGTAATAAAAACATTTGCATACAAAATTAATAGGCGTTTTAAAACATTTCTGGAAAATATTTCTAATATTACGAACGAATTTATTTTTAAAATACTCGAAACATTTTAAAAATTGTATTTCATACGTTTTCTCGTAACAATAGAAAAGATTGCAAATACTACATTGGGAAATGTTTATAAAATATATGGAATACATTTCCTATTCTGTTTTCTATATCATGTATGTAAAACATTTTTAGTATTACTTCGAAAACATTTTCTCTCTCAACATTGAAAACATTCCATTACATTCAACACAATATTTCTAGTACAATTTGTGGAAATTTTCCTTACATTATTTTTTCCACAAGTAGAAGCTTTGCTTTGTTATAATTAAGTATAAACTAATTATTTGCTGAGCAAAACTATATATTTTCATTAAAATTCAACATGTGTTACAGTTTCGCCAACTAACTCTTTGGCTTCATCAGACACTATGTGATACAGTATAGCTGTACAATCGTATATACAGTTTTGCTCGCAAATGATTAGTTTATACATTATTTTGCTTCTAACTTTCAAAAAAATATACTTCCTTTACTTCATAAAATGTTTTCTAAACATTTCTTTAAAAAATATTTCCGGTAAATATTTGGGATATTTCTCAGATATAACGAGGAATATATTTTCTCCAGTAACGGAAGAGTATATTCTGAAAACAATGTAAAAATGTTTCTATAATATATCAGAAAATCTTGGTCACTAAAAGCACAAAATATTTTCCAAAACATAACGGAAAACATTTTCTATTCAATTTTAATGTGTTTAATTTTCCCTGTTTTGAAGTTTTATATTCAAAATTCGATAAAATATTCTGGAAATAATACTAAAATATTGTACGAAAATATTTTATTTAAGTTATAAGAGAAGATTACCAAAATACTTTTGTAAAAATTAGGTAAACCTTTTTAAAACATTTCTGAAAAATATTTCTTATACCACGAAAGAATTTATTTTTAAAATATTCTAAACCTTTTTAAAAATATATATTCAATATGTTTTCTCGTAAAAATAGAAAATATTGCAAATAACGTATTAGAAAACATTTTTAAAATATATGGAATATATTTCGTTTCATTGTTTTCCGTATCATATATGGAAAGCATTTTTAGTATCATTTCGAAAACATTTCCCTTCTGAACAGTGAAAACATATTACATTACATCCAAAACAACATTTTAAATATATTTTGTGAATATTTTCCTGGATTTACTTTCCGGCTAGCATTCTCAAAATGTACTCTCGGTAATTTCTAAAATGTTTTACAAACATTTTTGGGAAAATATTTTCGGGAAATATTCGGAATACATTGGGGAAACCAGAATGGAAATCTCCAGAGAATGAAAACCTTTTGGAAACCGAGGAAAATATTTTCTTTTGATTGAGGAAATATTCCTTGCTGTGTGGGAACCAGGTGGATGATCGAAAACAACCGAATTGAAATCATAATATTTATTAGGCTGAGGACATCAATATTTAAATATACAATTTAAAGTATTTTACAGTGCATCTAGATAAGTAAATATCTGTTCAAAATATTCGTCCAATGTTCCTATAAATTGTGATACTTATAATTGTTGTGCAGCATGTGTTTTCTACTTTTTCACTAGCCCACTATTTGCTCCTTCAACACTGAATTTCCAGTTCCCACCTTCTCCTGCGGCCGTCGAGTACGAAGTGGACGAGTCTCTCCCACTGCTTGCTGAGTATATCCGCTTCGTAGGCTAGCCGAATGGACAGTAGTGTTGCCAACCTTTGGGGTGACGTCACCTGGAGAGGTTCTGTGGGAGGGGACTGCCACACTTTGTATGAAATAAATTCTTGAAATCTGCTCTTTTATTTTGGTATTTATTCTATCATTTATTTATGCTAGTTTTTAAGCCGGAGCTAACGAACTGCTGTACACTATAGGTTAAAATCACGAATCAATGAAAAATCACCATTCTGCTGAATTGTGTTCATGGCCAAACTCCTGAAATAAACCAACTATTAATATTGTTACAAAACTTAATTCCTCTAGTCTTTGAAAAGTAAGATGAAAAGCAAAGTCTATCGCGTTCGAAACATGTTGATTTTGATATTTTTCTCCAATAGGTTCCAGTCCAGAAATCGAGAGCCCAAGATATCTGCTTTTCTTTACGATAGATTTAAGTCTCGTCAGATTGTTTAACTCTTCTTGTGTGAAGAGATGTGATGCACATGAAAGGACAGTGGCTAAAAGTTGACGTCCTTGTCGAATGAACTTCATTCTTGTACATCAAATGTACAATTTGCGGCAGCTTTCGGCACAGGTAGCTCTCACTATGAGGCACTGGAGCACCTTGCTTACTTCCAATTAGAATATTAGGTGTGATATTTTGATTTTGAAGAGAAACCCTTTACATCTGCCATACAAAAGTAACAGTTACTTACGTGGTCTCTGGGCTCTCTCCAAACCATTGGAGTAAATTTTAGCCCACCTCACTTTCCTTGCATCCAGTTTCGCAAATTCCTGAAACAAGAATTGCAGCAGATATGTGATGACCGTCGCTTATCTTGATCCCCTACTCGGTATCCAAAATCTTGGTAACATGGGTAAGGATACATCTTTGACTCTTCAACGCAGCATATATTCAATGCCGTAATAATAGTAATAATAACGCAAATAACAATAAGAACAAAATGAATCACGGTTTTTCTTAAACTGACAGGACGCTGTGATACACTGAACACAGTCTCTTTTTGATACACACCTCACTGACAGAAACCCAATAGAAACGTTCAAACTTTACAAACACCTGCAATTGGAAACCGCAACCTTCATGTTGCATAGCACAAAACAGTTAGCAGCGCTTGTTCGCTAGTGGTGTCAGCATCGTGATAGTTATGTAACAAATTTATCACTACCTAGGTACATGATTCAACATGATGTTGCTTTTTACACACTCTTCGATATCACTCTTTCAAGCGCTGGAGAGAAATCTTTAAATGAATTCGCAATTGTTTCTTACATAGTACTCGTAATCTATAACTGTGGTGCATTTAGAGAAAACTGTACGTGAAACGAAGAAACTAATTCATGTTTTACTTGCAAAAGTACATTAGATAAACATTTTAAAGCAAAAGATAAATTTCGTGTTGTATAGTGTTTTGTTATTCAAGGACTTCGCTATACACAACAATTCTGCAGGGAGCAATATCTATGAACGCTGACAGGCAAGTGATAGCGCACGTAGCGACATCTATTATCGTGACTATTTACTATTAGGGATTAGCGTGATGCATTAAGATGGTTCCCGTTTATTATGAGGCTTTTCATTGTGTCCCTTGAGTTCATACAACCAGCATTACAAATATCTTAAGTAAAGTTGCATAACGTTCCAGGATAACGCGACGTACGTCTTTATTCTGTATATCAGCGTTTCCCAACCTTTTTCAACTTGCGGCACACTACGGGTGTTACTTGCATTCTCGCGGCACACTTAGTGATATTATTATTTGTAAATATAAAACACAGTAATATTTTTCTGTGATTATTGATCTCCTTCTCACAGAGAAGAAAGCTCGATCACTGGTTTTTTTCCCCCGTGGTAAATCGTTATGCTTATTTTTCATTCTAATTTAAAAATAGAAAACAATTGCAATAAAATATTGGACTCAGGTTTTTAAAAATACGCTTTTTTTAAAAAAAATGGATCCAACCTTCTACTAAGAAGGAAGATCACTAAATAACGAACGAACAAACAAATCTCTTTTACTTTTAAAACACAAATGTAGGTAATTTGTCGAAAAGATTGAATGTTATTTTAAATTTTCAAGTTACTAAATAGACTGCAACAATAAAGAAGCAATAATGGTCATAACAATAGCAAATACTTTTTTCAACATTCGAAATATACAGAATAGTAACCCGGTATGAAACTTAAAATTGTAGATTCATTGTAGAGTTTCATAGTAATGTCAAACACAAATATACATTTTTCCCTACGTTTTGCAATTTGATTGCTATAAAATTAATAATTCTGTTTCTATTCCTCGCGGCACACCAGCGGCCCATTCACGGCACACCAGTGTGCCGCGGCACACCGGTTGGGAAACGCTGCTGTATATTGAAGTGCGTAACTGGAAATTTTGTTTACAAGAGGATCTGTTATCTTTGCTCAGTTTCTCAATATTGCATTTTATATATACATATACAGGGTGATAAATAACTATACCGACAAACTTTAGATGATTCTTCACATAAAAATAAGAGAAGTTCGTGATAGCATATCGGGAAAAGTGTATAGTTTCGGAGCTAGAACTGTACAATGCATGAAGAAACACTTCGCAGCATCCGCATTATTCCCAACACGTTGAACCGCAGAGTTGGCAGTTCCTGACACTACCTACTTCCTGCGGATGTATTTCTCATTTACTGTGTCAAGACTCACTTTTTGACTACTTTGGACACACCTTAAAGTTCATGCATATCTGGAATTTTTGTTGAGAGTATGTTTGGGTATGTCCTGTAGGGAATTCTTTGCGCACCTATTGCACTTTCTTGAAATAGGCTATGCATTTTTCAATAGCATATGGGTTACTTTCTTTGCGCTGATATGGACCGGCAGTACATGGTTCCTCATATTCGAAATAACTCGTGTTGCAAATTATTTTTCTACACCTTTAGACAGCCCTAGTTCTAAAACTATGCACTTTTCACGGCAGGTCCACATGAACACTTTATTTTCATAATTTTGATATAAGAAATAACCTCTGAAATTTTGTCGATATAGTTCATCAACACCCTGTAACAGGGGCGTCATTTCAGACTTCGCTTGAGGGGGAAAAAGCAGTATCTACGTAAGACTTTCACGTTTTGTGCTAGTGTGTTAGTGGACAATCGATTGAAGTATATGTATTCTCCAAACTCTAGGGGGGCAATTGCCCCTTCTGCCCTTATAAATGACGCACCTGCACTGTAGGGACCACAGCCCCACACTGAACTTCAAATCTACACTGAATAAAATTCTACTTACATCACTTGACATTGTGGTTTCATTAGCATGCTGAAATCCTTTCAACAATTTGAAAGGGCGTGACAAACTTTGGTCTGGGGGTGACTAAATTTCCATGGTGAATTGAAGAATTGGAAAATTCCATGATTTAAATATCTCATATCGTTATTTAAAGTCTGAGACTAAAGAAAATGGTGTATTTTATATTGTCTATATAGAAATATGATTTTATCTTTTTGTGGATGACTAGGGATACGCACGAGACGAGTCGAGACAGGATTTTCCTGACGAAATTCGAGTCGAGACACGGCTCTTACAATAGAGAAATATACATTTTTCGAGTCGAGACATCACTTTTACAGCACATTTTCGAGACGAGACAGCCACAAATCTTGTCTCGTGTCCATCCCTATGGATGACAACAACGTATGGTAGTATGTTAAAAATTAATGTATGATCTTCATCCAATTATGTGTGGAATTACCCTTTTAAGAGAAACAAAAATTAAATATTGATAACTCACAGAAATTTATAGTAAATTATCTTTTAAAATAATAATAATAAAGTAACAATATGATGACCCAAAAATAGTAGTTATTGATCTCATAGAACACAAGATCTATCACAACATACTGTACAGTTAGGGCCACATGTCTTTTAATTCCTGTATTACACTGCATATCGACGTCTCATATAGCATTCCACATGTTCGATGCTTGGGAAGAACGTTAAATCCAATTACCCAGAAAATGAAGCTTTTTAGCACTCTAATTATGACACAGCTTCACCGCATATTTTGACGATTGGACACAGGAGTGAAAGAGGGGGAATGCGGGGGAACGCCACCCCTTACTTCCAAAAAATATGTACGACGTCCCCCCAGGTTCTTAAAAATTACAATGGGCAAAGATAGAGAGGGGAACGGCGTGACGTCATGCCGCTACCTAGCGTCCCGCTACCTTTTCGATTCACTTTTATCCCTGATTGGACACTAAAACGCAGGTATTTTTTTTAATGTAACGTCCCTCTGTTATGACCTTTGGGTTAAAGGACGTGGACTATTGAAATGAAATCTTTCAGTTTAACGACCCACGACTATACCCGTTAGGCTAAGGGAGATGGATGATAAAGGCAAGTGAATAATGATTGAAGAATTGGTGGAATGAGAGTGTTAGAGGAAACGGGGATACCCCGTGAAAACCCAAGGGCACGGTGTTGATCACCACAAACTTACTTGTCCGGCGATCGAACCAGGAACCTCACAGATCACAGGAGAGCGCTCTACCACTGAGTTACCATGTCCCCAAGTGGATTATTAATGAATCTGATGAACATGAAATAAATGAGTTAATGAAAATGTGAAAGAAAACTGGAGAATACCATATTATTTATCAAAATTAGCAAGACCGAGGATCGAACCAGAACACGCTCACTAGACGTGAGCGCTCTACCACTTAGCGTAAGGAGCGTACTGTCCTTAAGTAAAGAAGTAGGCCTAAATACGCTCTCTACTTTTGTAGTAATTTCTAATTTTACGACCACATTAAGCCCTATCCCTTTAGAGGAAAGGAGATGGATGATTAATGATTACGGAATAATTGATGGATGAGAATGTGGGAGAAACGGAAGAGTCCCCCCCCCGCAAAAAATCCATGGACACGATGTTGTCCGTCAAAAGAAAACTCATATGGCCTGGTATTGAATCAAGGTTTCCTCACACCAGAGGTAAGCGCTTTACCATTTAGGCACCGACCTCTGTTTGAAAAAAATGAAAATGAAGTTTTATGTCCCACGATTATGTCGGTTCGGCTAAAGGAAACGGTAATCATGAGAAATGAATGAAATGGTGGAATGAAGGAAAAGAGGAAATGGGAGAACCCCGAGAAAACTCACTCGCAGGGCGTTTGTTTACCACAAAGTTTACTTGGCGCTAGCTGGGATCAAACCAAGAACCCCATACACCAGAGGGGAACACATTACCACTAAACCACCGCGTCCCCTTATCCAGAAAAAGAAAACAGGGTAGAAGGGTGTGTAGAAAGCGATCGAACTATGAGTAATTTTGACAACAAAATCTCCGTCCATGAAACAAAATGTGTACTTATGTAGGTAAATATCATGACACAATTAACTTATTTATCAATAAGGAAATATATTAAAAGAAAAGTTTCTCAAACTTTGTGTGTGTTTTCTTTTAACGTTCATAGATTCGGTGGCCCGCTAGGCGGCAGCAGTTGTGTGTGGGTGACGAACAGAGAGATAGAGAGGGAAATTGTGGGAAGAAAGGGTACAACTCTGAGTCATGAACGAGATAGAGCCAGAGAAGTCAGCTACAATGTACGATCCGAACAATTGTTCCAAATATTATCATCTAGGTACTGCACCTGGGGAGGAAGCGAATGAACCTGTGGTGAATAGTGTGGGTATTATTCCGGTGCATGAAGCGGATTCGGATGCTTCCGACTGCGGATCCGAAGATGTGGAATTAATCACACATCGATACGACTCACCACATAGAACACCAGAACCGGAAATAGGAAATCACATGTCTCTAGCTGCGGAGTTAGTAAGGTCAAGGGAACCTTTGCCAAAAGACTGGGATTTGGCGCCAAACTCAAATCAAAGACAACTACAACTGGGAAATTCGGACATCTACAGATCAAGATATGGTGATCATAATCGTCCCCAGAATGTTGGTGCAAGCAGCTGCAACAGTGAAGGCCAGTCAGAATTCTCGTGTGCGGACGGAGTTATTTTAAACCAGCCTCCTGCGTTAAATGCCTCAATTGCTTCGTCAAAAGCGACTCCGGGCAGTTTGCCACCAGTGAGAAACTCGGTCATCATCCGACAGCTTAAAGGGGAAAGCACCACGCCTTGTGGCATCTGCTGCATCCTTCAGTAACGTCATAGCAGACTCATCTGCTTTAAAACTCTTATTTTTTTCCTAGCCGCGTTTACACAAATGCCAGCCAGAGGTTATTCCAAAGACACTAACAGACATTTAGTTTACGCAAAGACGAGTTGAACAGATTTTCATCTGCACGAAAATTCATTGAAAGCAGGAAAATAATGAATAAATGTAAAAGTGATACTATAGTTAATTTTAATTTATAAATATGTTTAAAATTTCATTTTGTGATTGTGCTGGTCGAAATATTATTTTTTTAAAGTTGTGAATCACAGGCTCGTTAGCTGAAATTAAATCGCAACTAATGTGATCGATAATGTGATATTGCTATATAGTCTTTGCGATGTGGTCTGAGTGCCTTGTGCGAAAAGTTGGTGACATAGTGAGAATTGATTGAGTGCATCGTTAATGAACACATAAGAAATTAAATTTATTTTACTATACTAAACTCTCCTTCAAGTATTGTAATGCTTAGTATATAAACGTATTATTCTAAATTTCAAACTGAAGAGCTTTATGAAAGTGGAAATTACACAGAAAACAAAAATAGAGAAGTATTCTTGATAGTCAATTAAATGCCATTGCGTGTTTCAAATTCGCCTTTAGTGCCTAAATTTAAAATAAAATTTAATTTGTGATAATAATATCTTAATTTAATTTGCAGTTCAATGTTGAATCAATATGTAGTGTTTTTACTATTTAAAGAAATGAGAGACCACTCGGTGAATATTTAAACAGTGACGGCGCTACAGTGGGGCGAGAAGGGGACAACCAACACCCAATATTTTTTCTTGCTCCCCCTTCGCCCCCCATTTCCTATGTACAACCGGTGAATATAATAATAATAATAATATCGACAATAATAATATTCAAAGCAAAACAAGTATGGCTGTCTCGCCTTCCCAAATTTTTTCTTGCCTCCCCTCTTGCCCCCCCCCCCTCTATATTACGAGTTTAGCGCCGCTACTGTCTTTCAAGTACGGCGGAAAGCTCTTCGAGTACTGTGCACTAACTTCCTTGATCTGCGATTACGTAGTTACTGCATTTAAATCAATACCTAAACAGATGTAACATTTTCATACTGTTTTCCGGTGAAAAAAATGCTTGGCTGGAATTCCGAGAAAAGGGAATTTTGCAAGTAAAATGAAAAGTAAATTTATAAATTCCGTAATCACGCAATAATTACATCTCAGAGCACCGTTATTATTACTATGATTATAAGTTATCATTTTGAGTATGTCTTATATTAGGGGCCGCGGTGGCTAAGTGGTACGGAGCTCACGTCTGTTGCTTGGGGTCACTGGTTCGATTCCCAAATGAACTTTGTGGTGGACAAACACCATGTACGTGGTTTTTCTCGGGGTTGTTCCCTTTCCTCTCTCTTTCTTCATTCCCCTATTTCATTTATTTCTCATCATCACCGTCTCCTTTAACCTAGCCGACATAAGTGTGGTACGTGAAACCTTAAGATTTCATCTCATTTTTTCTTATATATTATATTTCCTGATTACTCAGCTTATAGAGGAGGAGTGAAAAACTTGAGTATGATTAAATTCTTTCCTTTTTTGCCTATCTATTGTAAATTTAAAAAGAACCGAACTTAGATGCAGAAAATGTGGTCTTTTTGCTGAAGCAAATATGATTATATAATTCAGTTCCAATTGCTCAATATGGCTGATATTAAGGGGGAGAATATGATGCAAAATATACATCGCGAAGTGCTAATTTGAAACTGTAGTAAAAACATTAACATATGGAATACGAAAACAATATTAGAATCAGTGGCGCCGATTTTTGTATAACTTTGGAGGGGACATTCAGATATGTGTGTTCAGTTGTCATATATCGTCTAACAAGGTACTCAATGGTTATTTCAATACAAATGTACGGAGGGAGAGTGGAGAACGAGCTTCCTTGAGATCGGTGCCCGTGGTTAAACAATGAACTTCCTTTGTTGAAGAATGTTGACTACCTGAGCCATTGATTTATATGGGGAAGTATTTTTCTCTTTTCTTTGATTTTATTGGTTTCTTCCTTAGGCCTATTTAAAATATTCAGGCCCTTTTTGGAAAATTAAATTTTCTGTTATATATTTTTAATATATAAATGAAACCTGTTTAAGTTAGATTGCATGCATATGTGATGAAACATCATTCTGATATAAAGTTACCATATTTCAAAAATGAGTTGAGTTGAATTTCAGTTTAGTGTCCCGTTCAGCAGCGAGGCTATGTGAGACGTGGACCTACTGATTAACGTGGAATCCGAACCACATGAGCTCCAGCCGGGAATCGAACCCGGGTCTCCCCCGCCAAAGACGCATACGCTAACCGCTTAGCCACGGAGGAGCTATTTCAAAAATGAATATCCAGGACGCTACTAAATTACAAGAATCTTTGAAATGATTAAAATGAAAAGAAGTGTTATATACAAGAGTTGTTTAAGTATTACGTAATTACATTTGTAGTAATTTTAGTAGATCATCTCCTCCCTAATTAAGCAAACGTAAGCAGACGATTTACCCCTTCCCTGGTAAATTTCCCATGATCTGTTATGTTTCGTGGCTTTCAGAGTCTGTTTTAGCTCATTCAAAATATAATGTTTCCATTCACACGTTTTGTCTGTTCGTATTGTACTTTTTTTATATTATTATTATTATTTTGAACGGTTAATTCTTTGGTAATATGTTCTGGTGGCGTTTGTTATCTTAAAGAACTTTTTCGTTGAATTTTTACTTTATTTCTGATATTTTTAACAAACTTACAACTCAATAACTCGCATGTATACTTACGTCAGCATGACCACCTCTCCAACTGTCAGCAAAAATAAGAAAAACTTGAATCCAATTCTCTCTTAGGCTGCTTACGTAATACTTGCACTGCCCCTGAATGTATTACACATAATTTACCATAAAACTATAATAATAATAATGATAATAATAATAATAATAATAATAATAATAATAATAATAATAATAATAATAATAATAATAAATAAGATACTTATTCTATTATGTTATTCGGGGAAATCCGGAACATTTAAGCGTACCAAGAAAGGTTTTCGGCACCCCGGAACGCAGATCTCGATTCCGTGACGGTCCTGGATTTTCCATGACGAATGGCAACCCTATAATGATAGAGCAAGAGGCATTTAAATAGACCTGAAGAAAAAAACAGTCAAATCAAATAATTCAAAATCTCCATTGATTTCAAAGAAAATAGGTAAATTCTCCATGGCATAAATCAATGGAAAGCAAAGACGGCGCTGTTACACAACATCATTATTAAAGTAGATAGAAAAATCATTAAAAACAGTACAATTCTCAGAAACCTCTAGAAGATAGAGAACGAAATCCGTTCTAATACGTGAAATGGTTTGTTTGCTTCATGGTTATTCGTTAGACTTGGTGTTGTCATTCCCATTAGACAAGAAATTTCCCATTATATCGAAAACGAGGCGAGAAGTATCTTTTCAAATTCGAAACGGGATGGGAAATTTTATGAGGCTCGTGGGCAAGAACGCCGATTTCTCTGTAACTTTGGGAGGGAGAATTCATAAAAAATACATATAACAAGAAAAAACACATATAAAAATGCATATTCATAAAAATACAGGGGGCCCGGGCCCCCGGCCGCCCCAAGATCAGCGCCCTTGCTCGTGGGCAGCACTAGTTCACCCAAAATTTACATCTCAAACACTGTTCTAGTGTTACTTGATTCATAGTATAAAATCTAAGTGTATAAATGATAAAGTGGTTGTAGAAACACAGTTAAAAACATTTATCATCAACATTTAATGATACGCAAATCAGTAGACACTATACTCCATGGTTTAAATATTATTACATGACACCTTTCGTACACCTCTTGTGACGTAGAATATATTCTGATAACTTCTAGATGAAATTAAGATTTAAAAGAATCAGGGCATTAATTTTGTAGATAAATTTATCAAAGCAAAATGAGAAAAATTTCGGGACGAGATGAGAATAGCTTTTGGAGAATCGGAACATGATTTTTGCAATATTTACGAGATAAGTTGTAATTTAATAACATTTGAATGTGCCAATGATTCCTAGTAATTTTACCTAAAATCTTAGAAAGTTTTCATAAAAACTAACAAGCGCAAGTTTTCCTATAGACAAACCTTTACATAGTTTGGCGAAAACTTTTTGGTGGTCTATATCTGGTAACCAAAATCCTAAACACTATATTTCAGGAAACCGTAGTAGCTCAGTGGTAGAACATTCACTTCTGATGCATCTGGTCCGTGGTTCGATCCCAGCTCGCGCCAAGTGAACTTTGTGTAGACAAACACCGTGTGCGTGGGTTTTCTTGGGGTTCTCCCGTTTCCTCCCACTTTCTTCATTCCGCCATTTCATTCGTTTCTCATCATCACCGTCTCCTTTAGCCTAGCCGGCATAACCGTGGGACGTAAAACTTAAAAATTTCATTTCATTTTCATTTTATATTTCACAAACTTGTATAGCAGGTTATTGTTTACCAACATACCAAGTTTGATCCAGATCCGATGAGTTAGGTTGAACTCGTACAACATATATGGTGTCCTTGACTTTTGACAAAAAATCAATGAAGGACAGCAAAATCAGTTCACAAATAATAAGGCACGAGTCTCAGATCTAACATCTTTCGTATTTATTCTAACTTTAATTACTATTTTTTAAGGGTAAGGTCGTTTCCTATTTTTTTCCTTGCACAGATATTGTGCCCTCAACCTTCTTGCAATAAACAATTCGTACACAGTATGCCTGTTTATGAAAGCGGGCCTGTCTATAGCAGCTTTCTTGCTTTATTTTTGGAATTCGCTGTTTAACTTACTATACATCCTTCTTCCGTGTAACATTAATTACACTTCTTTGTTTGTTTTATTTTCCTCTCTATATTTCTCAGCCCTCATGATGCTCTACGATTTCATCTGCAACCTCTTACAACCATATTTTAAAATGCTATTTAATAATTTTCCTGAATTTTAATACTTTTCTTCTTTTAAAAATTTCTCACTGATCCACTTTCTAGTATCCCCATCTTTCATATTTTCGCTATCCAAGCAATTGTTTCCTATATTTCTTCTAACTACATTTTGTTGATTATTCACTTAAGTCAGCATTACCTTTGAAAAAATGTCAACTCCAAGAGAACCATCTTGTTTTCAGAACATATCACGAAATATATATTTTATATAAATGTATAATCTCTAGTCATTGAATAGAGACTTCTAGGTGTATTCTTCCTCATGTGTTTGGTGAACTACAATGTTCCGTATTATCAATGAAAATAAATATGAAATTAAATGAAACATTTCAGTTTGACGTCCCATGATTATGCCGGCTAGGCTAAAAGGGACGGTGGTAACGAGAAATAATTGAAATGGTGGCATGAAGAAAGTGAGAGGAAACGGGAGAACCCGAGAAAACCCACTCACATGGTGTTCGTATTACCAATGGTTCTATCGACAAAAGTTAATTAACTCCGTCTGCGTTCACACCTCTTTTTCCCCCTTAAATCATTTATTTTCTACTATACTTGCATTTTAGTGCATTATTAAGCAATTGGCTCAACATTTCAGTTGACTTTAATAGGAAAAAGTGGGAATCAGTCACAGAATTAAAAAAAAAAAAAACTTCAATATCTCCCTTAAAAATCCCATTATTTGCTTATTGGAAACAAGGAGAAAATTAACGGGCGTAGACAATAGACACCGAACTTCCTGATTATAAGGGTACAGGACGTGTATATATAATACGTATTACTTACTATGCCAGTAGCCAGGGTGGCTTGGAAGGTATGCAAACTCCCTAAATTTTACTAGACTTTGAGCTATCTCAAGCAATGTTCCAAGAGACATTGCACTCTTTCTGAAATTTCCTGTTGCCCTTTCCTTATCGCCAGAAACTCATTTATGTGACGTTACAGAAGCATTTTCTTGTGCTCATGCTACTGAAGACTAACAATTCAAATTAATTAACCAAGGAAAATGAAAACGGTTATTAATATTCATCTCTAGACTGTAGGAGTTTGCAAGTGTCTGTGTGTTATGTTAGTGTTTTCAGAAAGTGCTTTCTTTCTCACCTTACAATCTTCTGCTAATATTTCGTCACCGTCGTTAATGCATAATTATCGATCGTTCTCTGTAGGCTTCAGGATGTGATCTCGGAACTCTGTCCTAAATATTGTAAAGAATAAGAGAAAACTGTAACGTTGAAAGAATCGGAGTTAATATTTTTATCACGTGCTATGATACTAATGAAGCATTTTATCTATTCAAGCAGATCTATATATTATATTGACAGGTGATAAACTTTATCTAACAGTAAAACAAATTTTAGAACACGGAAAATAATCCAAATAATTGTTAATGGTGTTGCAAGTAAGCAGTAAGGTTGCTAAGTAGCGCAGTAAGTGCACAGTAGCAATGTTGCTAACTTATTGAATATCATAGTAAGGAACAACAATGATTCACAAGATTCGAATCCAATCTCTTGGTACTTTAATAATGCTTTCTGCAGTATAAAATACAAACTTTTGTTAATAATTTAATGGAACGACTTGCTAATAAATTTCGATGCACTGTATTGCACGTAGTGTGCCTTCCTTGTCATACATTTGTAGTCACGATACCCAATCAGTAATCGTCAGTCATGTACAGGGTGTTTCAAAACACCACTGACAACGTTTGGGAGGTGATTCCTGACACCAAGACAAAAAGTATAGACCAACCTGGGTGCACAAATGCTTCCTTTCGGAGTTATAGGTTGCTGAAAACATGAAAATATGAAATTTAAAGGTCCATAGCTTCAAAAGTATGAGACCTACCGTAGTCAGGTCAAGACTTCACTTAAGAACTAATATGTGACCTATCCAAACATATATGTTTCAGAATCCTGGGGTACTTCCGCAACATTTTTTATAGAGGGAGTTTGTGAGTACTTCAAATTGTATGCCTGTAGCTAAACTTCCTCTATAAAAATGTTGCGTGAGTACCGCAGGATTATCAAACAAGTATTTTGGATAGCGTACATATTAGTTCCTAAGTGAAGTCTGGACCCGACTACATTAGGTCCCATAGTTTTGGAGCTATGGATCCTTAAAGTTCACTTTTTCAAGTTTTCGGCAGCCTATAACTCCGAAAAGAAGCATTTGTGCACCCAGGTTGGTCCATACTTTTTGTCTTATCTTGGTGTCAGGAATCACCTCCCAAACGTTGTCGGTGTTGTTTTGAAACACTCTGTATATATATATATATTGAATAGTACTTAGTGATAATAAATTTTGATAAATTACTGGAAAATAAATGAAAAAAATTTGCTGAAAAGGATGAAATATACTATTTTTGGACATATGGCATGTAGGACCACGCTAAATATACTGTAGACAGTGAAAATTTTGAAAACGCTCAAATAGTGGAAATTCTACAAAATACAGAATCAGTGGTAACCTTATGACAGTAATGTAACGAATAGCTTGAGCTTAGAAGACCCTCAGTGATGTCATGTTTTCAGCAGTGGTGAATCCGAGGAGCGGTTTGAGGAAAATCTCAGCCGTGCAAACTTAAATTTTACCCAATGGCTGTGTTATTTGAGCACAATAGTTCTGTGTTACCCTAGTTGTGTTGAATTTTGACACATGTTTGGTGCTCCTTCAATTTCATCATATTTTGGAGTAAATTATTAAGATTATAAGGTTAAATAAACTATCTAACATATTACTGATAGTATCGGACCATTTTAGTACTACACCACTGGCGTTGTTTTGTGTACAGTTGCTAAACAACTTATGTTTACAAAAAGCCTTTTTCTTTTTTATTGAATGGGGTGACTACTATGAAGAATATTAATGTGTAATATAAATTATTACAAGTGGTTACGGGGACCGAAATATAGTCGACGAGAAAGAGGAACATTGTGGGCTTTAATTTTACGATTTGTCAACCACGATTCTTGAATTAATAATAATAATAATAATAATAATAATAATAATAATAATAATAATAATAATAATAATATCAGGAAATGACCAGCAAAGGAAATAAATGTTCTTGGAAAAAGAAATGAAACCTTTGAGTCTCGAGAAAACTCACAAACACTGTGTTATCCTAGTGCCGCACACACTACCACAAAGCTCACTTGGCGCGAGCTGAGATCGAACCAGGAACCCCACGCACCACAGATAAACGCTCTGCCATTGAACCACTTTGCCCTGTATATGTTCTTGGGTTAGCCCCATTTTAAAGAGTATTTAAGAATTGAAATACATCGAGAACAACTGTAAGAACATCCAATTTTTCGAAAAATTCTTAAATTTACATGGTATGTAATACACTTTCAGTTTCTCTGTAATGTTTATTTTGATAGTTTCAAATTATTTTAGTACAACCTTCCTTTATGCCAAGACGCGGTTGTTTGTGTAAGTTCTCAAAATATAAACGGTCAATACGAATTATGAAACGTACTGAGCAGGATGAGAGTTCGAAGTTATTTGACATAGGAGGGACTTTCATGTAGCTCTAGATATGAAACAAGAGCACTGCATTTACTTTCTTCTTCTATATGTTATCGTTATTATCATACGCTCTCCCTAGCAGAGGAAACATCCAGACACGAGTACAGTTTGATATACTGCATGCAGGCCTGCCCAAGTCATCGTTCTCGTATAAGAATCCGTATGGAAAATTGTGTATATTTGCTTATGCCAAGCTCAACATATTTGCGCTTCATAAAGTTTAGCACATTATAGTATATTCCTCTACAGCCCAAAATAACTACATACGCTAGAAGCTTTGAAAAGAAAGTAGGGAAGCTCAACTAGGTCGGGCTTACATTGAAATCCCCTCTCTAATTACTAAAGCTTTATTCCATATCACGAAGTAAAATCCTACCGATTAAGTCGCGATAGATAGTTAAAATTTCTTTTATGAAACAGTAGACTTAAAGTTTTCTTGCTTTTAGATTTGAGGGCCTTTTATGGGTCATTATGGGCACGGTTTTTTTTTTAGTAGCTTCGCACAGGTTAAAAGGGTCAATTCTGTAACAGGTATGACAGTGTTCAATCTCCCCTCAACAACTAAAGAAAATTCTGTCTATAGACCTGATTAAGAATAGAAAAAAAATATTTAGAATTCAAACATTAGGCTACCCATTTAACATTTTTTTTATTCTTCGTTATCATTTGTTTCATTTGTACGGGATACCACATTAAGAAAATCGCTTACAGCACTCCTTGGAGTACGGACTTTACTAGTTTGAAAACTCTCTTGAGTACTTTGCGAAATATCCTCCGTCTTTTTTAAACTTCCCTTAGACATAGAGTTCTGATCTGGTGACCTCTTATTGTATATTGCTTCGTCTACTTCCCGCGTTGGTTCGTCATCGTCTACAAAATGTAACACTTTCATTCTGTAAATGGAAAGTTTTTCATTCTTTATGCAAGGAGGACAATGAATCTTCACATCCAAAACAAGATCACATATTTTCGATAGAATGTCGTCCTTTAGTAAGGTGAGGACTTTTTCAGTTGAATCAGACACATTCGAGATGGAACTGGAAGGAGATGGAACCAGCGTTTGCAAACAAAATGGCACTAAGTGGTTGACACAGTGAAGATTAATTTGTATATAAGTGATTGGCATTCTTTTCGTTGCATAATTCTCACTGAATTGATCCATTTCTTCATCAGGTTTCTGATTATAAAAACCATACCCAAACATTTTCTGTGCGTATGCTCGATGAGCAAAGTAGTCGGAGGATATCGGGTAAATCAGTTGGAGTGTTCCATCTGAGGATTCTCTTTGATTGAACAAATCCTCCAGATATGATTCGTTGCTCCACGTGACAAGGTACCTTAAACATCGCATTACAATTATTAACTCTGTATCATCAACCAAAACATCAGACACATAAGGAGAATGAGTTTTACAGGTGAACCAGCAGTTTCGCAGATGATATTTCCCCACGAAATGACAACATTGTTGGTCAAACGTCCAATTCGCTGATTTTTGTACATCTACACAACAGTCTAAAATGTCAACAATTTTACCACTTAAGCTAGAAATGCATTTTATTTTAGTTTCAATGTTGGTTTCGAAAAACGATAAGAATGCATCGTTTAAGCGGCTTAAATTATAAATGTTGAATGGAAGAAGCTGCTCATTTTTTGTAGCTCTGTCCTGTATAAGATTTAGATGCTGATAGAATAGTTCGAGAATTTTTGCCGCTGAGAAACAGAAGAGATTATAATTGAGATACCTCCAGCAAGTTGCTCGCAACACTTTTAGCTCTAATCGTAGAATTTGCAGAAGATGTTGACGTCTTCGGAGAGATTTAAATTCATCCTGTTGCATTGTGTTGATCCTTTGTCTAATTTGTGTTGTGATGTTATAAAATTCCTTTCTATAAATACTATTCAATTTATCAAAACTTAACTTTAAGACGTTACTAGCAACATAATCGAATCGATGACAAACTAATCTGATATTGACTAATGTCTTGAAGTCTAAATATTGCATGATGTGTTCAATTAATTCATTGGGCAATATTAATATCATGTTGTCTGTCTATATTCCTGCCCGAGTTGATACCTCCCTGATGGGAGATATCAACTTTACATTACTATATAAAAATTATACTGTATATGAGTTTAGTGAACCCCTGAGTAGTTTCCAAGGAAACTTAAAAGTTTATCTTTAATTATTGATTTGAAATATTTACTACAGTGTATAAGCGTAATTGAATAATTGAAAACTGTGTACTGTGTACAATTGAAAACGTATCTACCAAACATTCTTAAATATTATTTACAACATAAACTCAAAGTTGTAGATTTCACACAACACAATTCGTTTCAATCCAATGCCATATATGAGGAGCATGTAAGAAAAAAAGAAAGGTGATAATTTTTTTACGCGGGGTTGGCCACACTAACGAAGTTGAGCATGCGTGGAAACATTTCCCAGTATCCTGGGCATGCAACAGAGGCAGAAAAGTCAAAGTGGAGATGCGTACGTTTCAGTAGCAGTAAGGTGAAATGGCTGCCGCAATACAAATCCCGCTAAATGTGAAGTGTGACTGAGAAGCTAGGTTGGCACAAATTGTGTGTAAGGTGAGTGACTAAAATGCTGACAGACACTCACAATGAGCACAAAATGACAGCTGCACACGAATTTTGGGGCGCTGGGGAAGGATGGGGATGACCTCTCTTCTCACATAGTAATGTTGGATGAAATCTGAATATCGTGCGCCACTGGGGTGTTGAAGCAGCAGTCAATGCAATATCGGCATTCTGGTTCTCCTAAAGCGAAAAATTCAAACATCATCAATTTACACATCACGGTAACTGTGTTTTGTAACCAAACGGATATGATTCTTGTGAGATTCTTGCAACCAGGATCAATAATTACAGCAGATTTATATTGCCAGACACTTAATCTGCCGTGTCGTGACAAAACGCTGTAACTTTGGCGGAGAAGTTATGCGGAAATGAGCCTTAAAGTTTTCATTCGAAAATATTATCTGTATCGTGTAGAACCAGTGTATCTTGACTTTGGAAACACGTGGTTGCATGTAATGTTACGTAAATGCATGTTGTGTGATTAAATTTGGTGAAAACTGATGGGTTGACCATTATTGCCTAGTTACACTGGTTCTACACGATACAGATCACATTTTCGAATGAAAACTTTACGGCTCATTTTCGCAAAACTTCTCCGCCAAAGTTACAGCGTTTTGTCACGACACGGCAGTAATAATCTGCAACATTCCTTCCAAAATCAACGGAGAGGAATGCTACACTTCGGAATTCCTCTGATCTATAAGAACGCTAGTCCACACACAGCAATCCAAATGTTTCGTTGGCAACTATTCAATCACCTCCTTTACAGACCCGATCTTACCCTCAGCGAATTCGGTCTTTTCCTTCACCTGAAAAAGTGGCTTGCTCGCAGCGTCTCAACGAGAATGAAGTGCTCAAGATATCAGTTCTGGACTAGCTGCACTTTCAGACGACAGCTTTTTACACAGAAGGTACATGGAAGCTAGTGCCACGCTATCAACAATTTCTGGAGGCTCATGGTAACTATGTCGAAAAATAGCCAAAATATGTACTTTCGTATATTAATCACAATAATTTTTACTACCGTTTTCTTGTTTTTCATTTTTTAAAAATATCGGCCTTTTTTATTGGCATGCACCTCGTATTATAGGAAAAATCATACATAACTAACTAACTAACTCTATGGTCTATGAAACCCGGATGTTCAATGCCGCGTTCACAAAAGCTCTCCACTGACTTTTATCTTTAGCCAACTGGATCCAGTTTCTACTTTGTATTCCTATATCTGGGCCTTCTTAATGGCCGTTTTCCGGTTGGTCTTCCAGTAAAGATTTTGAAAGCGTTCCTACTTTCTTCCATCCTGGCTACATGACCTGCCCACCTGAGCCTCCTAGATTTGATGACCCTAACAGTGTTGGGTAAACCATTTAAATTATGTAGTTCCTTGTTATGAAGTTTTCGCTATTCCCCATTCCCATTTCTCTTGGGTCTGAATATTCGTCTCAGGATCTTATTCTCAAATACTTTCAATCTATGTTCTTCCTTCCGAGTAAGCGACCATATTTCGCAACCATACCAAACAACACGCATGATTATCGTTTTATATATTTTAAGCTTCAAATTTCTCGACAGAATTCGCGACGACAAGAGATTTTGAATTGAATAATAACACGAATTCCCTGCTTTTAGTCGACATTTAATTTCATCGTGAATATGGTTTTGGTCTGTTAATATTGATCCTAGATATTTGAAACTATCCACTTTATCAAAAGTATTACTCGATATTTTAAGGCATCCATAATTTGCCGTATTACGATCCCGACGAACTTCCATGTATTTAGTTTTCTCTGCATTTACTTCTAAGCCCATGTCCCTGCGAGCGTTCAATAAGACCTCTGGCTCATTCCATGTCAAATGAACCAATATCAGATTGTATGGTTGCCCCTACATCATGGATTTTCTTCATATTTTGTCTGTGGGTAGATACCTATGAGAAATGACCACAGGAATATTTGCAGATTTTTATCTACTAAACGAACCTCAGGAAAAATAAATGAAAATCTGGCATTTTCCGAGACTTCTGCGGCGCAAAAATCGACATGTAATGTTAAAAATTCTGTAACTCCCTTATTTTTCTGCCAATTGAAGTGTTTCTGGTGTCAAATTAAAGCTAATAGTATCTACTGTTCAGAACTACTGTTGAATCAGAAAAAGTGGTTCATAGAAAACATATACAAACGCTGAAACACAATTTGTATGATTTATATGTGATTTTTGTAAAACAATCATATCTGCTAAATCACTGAAAACACAACCGCCATATTTTTACCTCAGATTCATCTAAATATGTATGTTCAATAGTGCAAAAATGAAAAGGGTGTTTTTTGTGGTTTGTCAGTACGAAATTATAATGCAGGGACACGACTTATGGCACGTTATTAACATGCGTTGAATATTGTACAACAATTCACTGGCACACTGTTCGTTTTTTTATGCTCACAGAGATATACAAATAATATCTGGGTAAAATGTAGGAGTTACAACAACATATTAGTTACACATATACAGGCAGATACAACTACAAATAAACACCTGAATAAATTAAAGTTTAAAACGTCCCCTTCTTTTGCATCAGCTGGTAAGTTGCTGGTAAGTATGAATGGTCTCAGCAACTGATGTTTGAACACTGTCTTCAATGAAGTAGTTTCTTCCTGAAAGTGTTTTCAAGCTTGGCACTGGAACCTCTTTGATAATATTTTCAAATGGCACTCAACAATAGTCTTCTGTTTCTAACTAACTAACTCACTCGATGGTCTATGGAACCCGGAGGTTCAATGCCGCGTTCACAAAAGCTCTCCACTGACTTCTATCCTTAGCTAACTGCATCCAGTTTCTACTTTCTATTCCAATCTCTGCGAGATCCATCTTAATATTGTCCTCCCAACTGCGCCTAGGTCTTCCTAATGGTCGTTTTCCGATTGGTCTTCCAGTCAAGACTTTGAAAGCATTTCTACTTTCTTCCATTCTAACTACATGACCCGCCCACCTAAGCCTCCTAGACTTGACGACCCTAACAATGTTGGTAGACCATATACATTATGTAGTCTTCTGTTTCTTATTCGAAGGTCCAGACGGGTGCATAAATTGAACTTTTGCATCCCTCTCAGAGTAGGAGATTTCAATGACTTTTCCTATTTACCACTTCCTGTCATACCGAACAGCGTAAAACTTCTCATATGACACTTTGATGAAAGTATCCCTTTCCTTACATCCAAGCACAGCTTTAAATGATGTCTTTGATGATGATGTTTTCTTCACAAGGAGGGTTGATCCATGCAGAGGCTGGAAGAAATTGTTTCCTCTTGTTCCTGCTACTGTGTTGGCAGTTTCAAAACGTTTTTCCAAAAACTGTGTGCTTTCTTCTATTTCTTTTTCATCAACATAGAATGATGTTATTCCTTTTACATTTTCGGCAGCAAATTTGTACACATCTTCTGCACTTAAAATGTGACCATCTGTAGTTCTCTGGAGACTTGCTCTAGTAACAAGTCTCTTAATGGTACCACCTATTCCATCACATGCATTTTTCCAATGGCTTGTGGCAAAAAAAAAAAAAATCCACTCAGACGTTAAGCCATGGTCTTGATGATAGTGACAAAGGTTAATAAAGTTTTTATAGTTCTTGTACTATGCCCCGGATCAGTCACTAAAGTAAATTGCATGTGTGAGGTTCGGATTTTCAGTTAATATGTACTGTATGAATTTCTTCTGAAATGTAAAAAACGTGCAGATATCATGTTTTAGACAGTTACTAATGAAACACATTGACAATGAGGTAATTTCCGTATCTTTCTTCGTATAAACAACAACAGGGTGTATTGTAACTTGGATATTGTGCCAATGGAAGCCTTGAGTAGCATCTTGCACAATGCAGGTGTAATTTTCACTGAAATCTACCAATATAAGACATTCATTAATTGCTAATTTGGTTTTCACTTCTTTCAGGAAAGCACTCTGAGACTTGGCAATGAAATGATGTTTTGTCAAAGTGTCCAGTTTATTAACTAGAGTATTGATGAATTCATCAACAGATTTAACTAATGTTTCAAGCATAGAACGATCTGTTTGGAGCTCGAAATTTGTTTTATAGATTTCGGTAGTGAACAAAAGTAAAATTTCAAAATGGCGGCCATCCACGCTATAGGGCGCAGTTTTTAGGTTTTTGACTTGAAATTTTATGAGTAGAAGCATGAGACATATACAATTTACTGTGCGTAATATTAAAGTAGAACAATGTCAACTTTCAAAATGACGGTCGATTTTTAAAATGGCGGCCATCTACACTCCAGGACGTAATTTTCAGTATTTTGACTTGAAATTTTGAGAATAGAAGCAAAAGACATATAAAATTTAATGTATCTAACAATCAAGTGATCCAATGTACAGTTTCAAAATGGCGACCATCCACTCTATACGGCGCAATTTTCGAAATTTACGTGAGGCACCTGGTCATTAGACCCACTAGTAATAGTAATGTGGGTATGTGTGATGGGGAGTGAGTGAGCGAGAATGTCATTGCAATTGACTTCATTCAATATTTATGATATCCTTCCGTATTCATAAAATAATGTTTCAATATATTAATTTTTGCACATTAGGCGTTCATCTCAACCAAGCCAAATGTAAGCAATGTAGTAAACATTCCAACAAAATGCAACATTTCTATAGTTAATAACATGTTAATGTTAAATGTTAATAACGTGCCATAAGTCGTGTCCTTGCATTATAATTTCTTACTGACAAACCACAAAAAACACCCTTTTCATTTTTGCACTATTGAACATACATATTTAGGTGAATCTGAGGTAAAAATGTGGCGGTTGTGTTTTCAGTGATTTAGCAGATATGATTTTCTACAAAAATCACATATAAATCATACAAATTGTGTTTGAGAGTTTGTGTCTGTTATCTATGATAAACATTTTCTGATTCAACAGTAGTTCTGAACAGTAGATACTATTAGCTTTAATTTGACACCAGAAACACTTCAATTGGCAGAAAAATAAGGGAGTTACAGAATTTTTAACATTACATGTCGATTTTTGCGCGGCAGAAGTCTCGGAAAATGCCAGATTTTCATTTATTTTTCCTGAGGTTCGTTTAGGAGATAAAAATCTGCAAATATTCCTGTGGTCATTTCTCATAGGTATCTACCCACAGACAAAATATGAAGAAAATCCATGATGTAGGGGCAACCATACAATCTGATATTGGTTCATTTGACATGGAATGAGCCCTCTGCATTTCTTTCTATTGTTCTTCTATCATCCCCTATTAAATTTACATTATCAGCATATGTCATAATCAAGATTTTGATTGATTTTGAGGTGATGATTTCGAATCCGATGAGTGCCATTCTATAAAACCTTGGGAAAACTTTGCAAAAGGGGGTAAAGAGGGTGGCGTTCTCTTACTTTCCATGTAAAATGGTTGGATTATCTCAGCATAGTTTCATTTTTCTCATATTCTATTGACAGTAGAATGCCAATTCATGCGTATGTTATAAATAACCATACTAGTAACCAATTAACGGAATTTGATAATTTTCTCACAAATGTCAGGGTTGCCAACTATCAATAAAATTTACAAAAATAATTTTTATAGAGAATATTTTATTTTACAAAATTTTCTCATAGAAAACGTTAAGACCAAGAGAAGTATCATATATATTCTAAATATACAGTCCTTAAACTCTCATATGAGCTATGAATAAAAGCCAGGCAGTCAATAGAAGGGAAATGGGGAAGTACAAAGTTTGACTTCTAAATATGGTTAGTACAAAAATAACATATTCAGAACAATTTAAATATATATTTCTTGTAAACTATTTCCAGTTTATCTCTTAATCATTTGTGAATAGCGTTAAACGTGTTCGTTCTGTAGAAATTCCACCCTCTATTAAACGTCATAGTTGCCAACTGTATATATATATATATATACTGATAATATACTGATGATATATATATATATATATATATATATATATATATATATATATATATATATATATATATATATATATATATATATATATATATACTGATAATAATATTCCAATAATAATTGTGTTTGCTGAGCCCCTATTGCAGAAAACGGGGAAATGACTTTTTATTGTCTTAGAAATTTATCGGTCTCCATTAACAGGAATAATCATTTGTAGTAATTAATTTGCAAGAGAGAGACGCTTATGGCGTGCAGAATATAAGATGAAATGACTGTGACTGTGAAGGTCAACGACTAGCTTTCCCCTTCTGCAGTGGCAAATGGTGGGAGGTAGGGGAGTTTCCTATCAGGTTGCCTGGAACAGACTTTAGTAAGGCCTATAGACCTATGAGGCCCTAGCAGCACACCTAGTAGGCACCATGTAGGCTAATGGTTGATGGTTGGGAATTAGTAGACCTATACGTGTCTCCAGCAGGACATTTAGTAGGCCCTATGTAGACCAGTGGTCGACATAGTTGCCAATCGGTAGGGCCTATATGAGACCCTAGCAGCAGAGATGGAGTGGGTCAGTGGGTCGGTGGGTCAAGTGAGTCAAGTTTTCTGAGTGGGTCAGTAGGTCGTGGGTCAACAGCATGTGACCCACTGTGACCCACCACCCACCGTGACCCACAGCGACCCACCATCCACCATGATCCACTGCGACCCATCGACTCAGTATGATCTACCGACCCACTTTGCTCACTGCATTGTAGACAGTATCTTCTGAAGACTGGTAAATTTGTCTTCGTTTTACTTTCAAGACCTTCATTTCCCTTCCTTTTCCATTTGTTTCTGTCTATTTACCTAATGTGAATATAGCTAACCAAGTGTAAAAAGAACTTCAGGCACTTTTGGATATTGATATTTTTAATTGTAATAATAGCAATAGGACTTATACTACTACTTGGTTTTCGAGACCTGTGAGTTTTTAGAGGAGCTAACTACTGGAAAAATAAATTTTTGAATCACTGTAATATATAAACTATTATATTAAAAAATGAATGTAACTATGTGTGCCCGATCATTACGGTCAAATTGCAAAGTCAAATAAAATTACTTTTTGTATATAGTTAGGCCTTAATCCAAACTGGGATGTTATATTGCTTTCATTATAATACATAATATCCTAAGGAGGTAGTAAGGATCCGAATATTTGCGAAAAAAAAGGGTATCTCGCAAGCCGTTAAACTTACGAAGCTGAAATTCAGTGTATTAACTCCTTATTGAAAATAAACAGAATGTGTCCTAGCACTTTTTTAAATTCTTCTTTATGGAAGGGGGGGGGGGAACTTTCTATATATGGAAAATTGGTAGTGAGTTGGTTTGTAAAAATGATCGAAAACGATCGATGTTATTTAAGAAAAAAAACAGAAACAAAAAATACAGTGCTTGGCTTCATATATCCATTGCTTTCTACTATAATAATTCCTTAAGCTTATGTTTATTATATGGAGCGCTTACAGCACAGGGCAATCAACCCATAAAGTTGTGAGAAAAATAGGCATAAAATTTGTACTGTAAGCTTAATTGCACGGAAATTTTAAGTTTGGATTGTACGCATAATTATATGGAAAATTTTACACTTTTCTTCCCTTTACATTGGTCTACTTACCTTGATTTGGAACTTGCAAATTTCAGCCTTTTTTCCACTGAAAAGTATCGATAATTCAACAAGAAAATAATTATACTATGATAATTTAATTGAAATTCATCGTAATTTGGCACATGGCAAACAGCAGTGTGGTAATTGAAGGGGAAGAAGGAGGGAAATTCCCATTCACCTCTGAACACTTTCCAGGAACCTCGTTCCCTTTCGCTTTCTAGAGGGGGGAGGGAACTTGGTACTGGCATCAAATCTTCATGTGTAATTACAAAAATTAAATTTGTAAACAAATAAGAAATCATCAGTTTATCACGCTTTAATTAATAATTTATGCACAAGATTCACTATCGAAGGAGTGGTAGATGAAGTTTCTGTTCTCCGTGAGTCGACATTGCCAACTGACATGGTCGATATGGAAAAGATGTTGTATGGTGATAGAGAGATGATACTTCTTGCTGAGTATTTCAAAACTGACCAAAAAAATCGTTATCAGACTTAAGTCTAATAAGTAGATTGTCGATAAGGAGTTGCAGAATCGGGTAGAAGTATTATCAATTTCCACGACAGAATGCGAACGGGGATTTCCCCTTATGAATTTACAGATGACTGATATTAGAAATACACTAAGTGCTCAAACATTGTCTAACTTGTTGTTCATCAATGTTAATGGCTCACCGCTAGACAAGCTCCAAGTAGACGAGCTAGTTATTTCTTGGCTGAAGGATGAACATCATTCCGCTGCGGTTGATTTACCACGAAAAAGTTACCAACAGGAAATAAACCCGATTTCAGATTTGTTTTAAGGTGGAAAATTACGAGTTATTGAAAATGTATACTTGTATTACTAATTGCTTATTTGTGTTATTCAACTTTGTGCCTAATTTTTAGCAAGTCTCTTCTTTGCTTTAGGTAAATTACTTTGAGTAAATATTCATAATAATTGCAATTATGCATATTTGTAATTTAAATTTAACATGGTGTTTTAGTGATTACACAGATTACAATTATGAGCATATTTTATGAAGATGCTCTCACATAGGGTACTCGAGCACCTTTATACACTATGAAAAACTGATTTTTCAAGTCTTTTGTGAGAAAAATGCTGTGAACTGAGAAATCATAACCTTTTTCCATATTGTACAGGGGTATTTTCCTGCGAATGGAAGTTTCTTTTGGAATGCGTTCAGAAGTTAACACTTGCAAGAATACTCTCTTAGTACAAGTATATTTTAGGCACACACTAATTACCCCCACCTCGAACTGTTTCAATTTCCCCACTGACAAACACCTTACCATTTTATATCTAAAGATCAAATCCACCGTTATTGTAACAGAGTGGTGCTTCAACAATTGACTAGAAATTCAAACTCCGATTAGTGACAATTTCACACTCTTGTTTCATTACAAGTGTAAACTCTTTAGTCAGTACAGAAGAGGCCGTAGATAGTGTTCAGAGTTGATGACGATGGATTTTGGTGAGTCAAAGTAGGTCACAGTGGATGAGAGGTTCATGGTGGGTGGTGGGTCACGGTGGGTGGTGGGTGGGTCATGGTGGGTCGTGGGTCACGGTGGGTGGTGGGTCAGTGGGTCGTGGATCACGATGGGTGATGGGTCCGTGGTTAAGTTTTCATTGACCCACGCCTAGCAGCACACTTGGTAAGCCCTATGCAAGCTAATAACATGGTTAGGAATTGGTAGGGTTTATTGAGTCTCTAGCAGTGCACTTAGTAAGCCCTACGTAAGCTAATGGTCGATAGTTGGGAATTGGTAGGGTCTATATGAGTCGCTAGCATCACAGTTGGCAAGCCCTATGTAGGCTAATGTTCTGCATGGTCGGGAATTGGTAGGGACCATATCAGTTCCTAGAAGCGCACTTGGTAAGACCTATGTAGGGTTAATGGCCGATAGTTAGGAATTGGTAAGGTCTATTGAGTACCAAGCAACACACATGTTAGCCCTAGGTATACTAATTGTCGACACGGTTGCAAATCAGGAAAAGCAAAAATCAAGTTGAAAAATACGTTGTCCCAACAACGTTACTTTTCCAACTAACAATTTTCAAAAGTTTATCCAAGGATTTTGATCCCGTACGCATAATTCTAGTTTCCCAACTATAAAATATGTTGGCGGAAAGAATATGAAAGTTTGGAAACCCGAGTTAAACGAAATTTTGTTCGGTGTATGTTGGGTCTAAGTATATTTAATTTTACACTTCATCTGTCATCACTAATTTTACATGAAAAACATCTTTGGACACATATTTACCAACTATTGCATTCCTATCGACTGCACCTCGTTCTTACTATTTGTGCCCCCTCCTTCCACACTTTGAAGAAACGAAAAGTGAATTAAAGTGCTGATTTAAATTTACAAAAAAAAAAAAAAAAAAAAAAAAAAGTCTTTCAATTTATCAAAGAAATCGATTTTTTATCTGTTTTCTTTATTTGGTAGTAACGTATTTTTGATTCTATATTATTGTGTATTATTGTACGTAGGATTTGAGTTAAACTCGTTATCAGTGAAGTGGGCCTGCTGAATTCCTTTGTCAGTAACTTTCGCGTCATCGATGAATGATCTCCCTTCAATTTCTATATCATGTGTTAACAATGGTCTTATCGAACGATAAACTTCTTTTGAAAACATGTAGAACAAGAGCGATAAGCCCTGTTCCTTTACAGATAACAAAGAAAACCTGAAGTAGTCTGTCGTAGAATTAGTGAAATGCATGTTAGCACCTCCATCTTGTAACACCAATTGATATTTACAAGGAAATGTATACAGAATCCAGGTAAGCTTATGAGCTTCTTTTCCATGAACCTAATTTGTAAGCTTTAAAAAAATACTATAGGCCTATATGTTTCCTAAATATGCCTTCTGCCATGCTTCTTTAAGCAAAAAAATAACTAATCATTAATGTAAACTTACATAATATCTAAAATGATAAAGAGTTGAGTTTAGTTCAGTTGAGTTAATTTTTCGTTTAACGTCCGGTTCAACAGCAAGGCTATGTGAGACGTGGACCTACTGATTAACGTGTAATTCGAACCACATGAGCTCCCGCCGGGACTCGAACGCGGGCCTCCCACGCCAAAGGCGTGTACGCTAACAGCTTAGCCACGGAGGAGCTCAGTAAAATGATAAAGATGAAACTGGTGTTGTCTAATAGTTTCTCCAATAAAAAGATATATGCAGCTCCAGCAATTTTTTTTAGACATTTGAAAATTAAATAAAAACTTAAGATTGAAACTATGATAGTGTTATAAAAGAAGGTTTTATGTATTTTAATAATCATTTGTAACAACACTTAAAAAAATGTGTGGGGAGGAAACTGCAATCTACATAGTTTTTTCCGCGAATAGAGCAACTCTACGAGGCACATGAAAAAAATAAATGAAATCTTTAAACGGTTATGCCGACTAGGCTAAATGAGACGGTGATGAAAAATGAATGAAATGGTGAAATGAAGAAAGTGGGAGAAAACGGGAGAACCTCGGGAAAACCCACGCACACAGCGTTTGTCCACCACAAAACTCACGTGGTGCGACCTGGGATCGAACGAAGGACTCCATGAACCAGAGGTGAACGCTCTACCACTGAACTACAACAGGCCTACAAGACACATGAGTAGGTGGAACATGACACAAGGGATGAAATAGCCAGGCATAGACATGGACCGTTTGGATACCCTGACTGGCCTAACTAGTAAGCTCAGAACCGAAATTTTCCAGGGAAGAAATTTGAAGTTCAAAAACCTCATCAACAATTCATATGTCTATTATAAAAGGAAACACAATCATAAGTATGTAGTTTATAGACTTATTAGTTACTGTTTAACAAAAATCTTTTTAAAAAGGTACCCACATACAGAAGTGAATGAAGGCACTAGTCCATTTTTTTATTTATTTATTTTTTTTATTTATTTTTGGGGGCGCTTAAGCCATTTGGCATCCATGCAGTCCACATGTGAAGAATATTAGATGCTAAACCTCTCAGAAAAAAAAAACTGAGTAAGTGGTGGAAATACGAAAATAACATAAAATTGAATCTTAGAAAGGTGAGGATTAGTCTAAAATTAATTTGGGGTTCGTTTGGTACACATGCTGCGATGTATTTTCGGGATGCATAACCGCATGACCTAACTAGGAAAGATCGTGGAGTGTCACTTTGACTTTATATCGATACTATGCTCATTCAACTCATTTTAATATGAAACCGGAGTAATCCTCGAGAGGAAGCATGTTTGAATTACGAGCATTTAAAGCTCAAAAATGAACAGATTTTGCAAAAAGTTTAAACTAACCATTTTTGGTATCGGAGGGTTTTATTGGGTCTCCAACAAAGTGATGAGGTCGAAACATACGCATTTTGTAAGATAAGGGCATTTATTGGGAGGGCGTAAAGGGTAATGGCGTCTTACAACTTGAAAATTGCCGTCTGTTCAGCACACCGGATAGTTAAGCTGATAAAATGTATTGCCCACCCTTATTCGACTGTATTATTTCAAATATCACGTTTTTCAGAAAGTTTCATTTTTCAAGCATGACATCGTACTGTAACAGTTCTAACGTAAATGTTTTCAATCATTATTTTCGTTTTATATGTTTATACGTTGTTTTTCAGAACCACAAAACGGTTTAAAATATAACATTTCTTTGGAACCATGAATAGTGAACTAATTGTTCAATATTTCTGACAGTTGTTTTGTATTTTAAAGATTCTATTTTACCGAAACTTTAACTGTTTACAGTATGAAATTTTTATTTAATCAAGACTGATGTAATGGCAATTCTTTCAATACACCTTTCTTTATTTATAACTG
Organism: Thermobia domestica; assembly: GCF_964235325.1. Classification (NCBI taxonomy): domain Eukaryota; kingdom Metazoa; phylum Arthropoda; class Insecta; order Zygentoma; family Lepismatidae; genus Thermobia; species Thermobia domestica. Next base: position 308,240,574 of record NC_137455.1, read on the forward strand.
TGATTATGACATGGCTTGTAATGACAGTCAACCATTTACAATATAGAATTTCTATACAGTAATATACTGTACAATGTTCTGATTGTTCAATGCGTTTCTCTGTAACTACTTTTTATGTTACTATAGGTTTGTTAGGTATTATAAGGTACCTTTCGTTGATAATATATCTGTAACTGAGAGCATGAAGTGCGTTCCAATTTCCGCGAAAATGAGTTAAAACCAGTTTTGTGTATGTTTCGTTGGTCTGCAACGAATGGCTGGTTGTGTTTTGTTGTATACGGGTTGAAGACATAATTAACCAAGTATATAATGTAGTATATCCAATATGTATTTAGCGTTTAAGTAAGTGTTTTTGCTATTTTCTAGAAAACAAGGATTTGTGACTTATGCACTTCATGCTCTCAGGTACGGATATATTATGACAAGATTAATTATGAATACCAAGTCGTTCATCATTAAATTTAGCACGCCTGGAAGGCGCTTCGGAGACAAATATCATTCTTTAATTTGAAGGTGCCCACACAGGAAAGTGATATTTGAATGACAATACATTCGAATATGGGTGGTAAATACATTTTTATCAGCCTAACGACCTAATATGCTAAACGGGAGACAATTTGCAAGATGTAAGACGCTATTACCCTTCACCTGCTCCCTGATGCGTAAGTTTTGACCTTACCACTGTGTTGGGAACCCAAGAAAACCTCCCAACACCAAAAATGAAGCGTCTACATAAAAGAAAAATGGTTACTTCAAACTTTTCGCAAAATCTGTCCAATTTTTAACTTTCAACGCTCGTAATTCGAACACACATGCGATCGGAGATTTCTCCGGTCCCCTAATTGTTTCATGTGTAAAAACGAGTCGAACGGGCGTAGTATCGATAGGAAGTCAGAGTGAAACCGTGTGACCTTCCCTAGTAAGATAAGTAAGCTCTTAATAAATTAAGGAAAGCTGCTGTACTTATCAGAGAGGTAGTTTTTTCAATAAATCAATATTTCCTTTTATTTATTTCTTTATTTATTTAACAATCACCAGATACAGCTCAGAGGCCATTTTACACTGGGTATCTAACAATAACAATGGAAAGGATTTGGGAAGGTATCGACCAGGGTCTGTTTAGTAGGTACCATCTCGGCATTTGTCTCGTAGGAATAGGGAAAACCCTGAAAAGCCCGTCAGGATGGTCGGCAGTGGGAATCGAACCCACGACCTCCCGAATGCGAATCTAACGCTCTACCACTTCGGCTACTTTTATTAGGACATAAAACAGATCACAAAGAAGTCTAATGTTACAAGTGAATAAGTCAGTGACTTTAATAAACTTCAGTAATTGAGGTTATTTTTTCTAAAAGAAAAAGAAATAGAGACAGGGAGGGAGTGAGGGAAACATTCTGTTAAAAGTTCCCACTCCATTATTTCTCCAAAGAAAATCACAGAAGCAAAGCTGAGAAATATTAGGATCCAAATAAATACAAGTCTGCAAAGGTAAACTACCTAAAATTACTTTCTTTATTATACATAATTTGCATATAAAACACGAAAACGTTAATGTATGGGTAGTGATGTGAGGCGGAAAATTTTCCGGAAAATTTTCCACTATATTTCTCCGGAAAATTTTCCGTTCTAAAAAAATATCAGTAATCAAGTAACAATTCCTCAGCAATCATGAAATTGATTGAATTCATGTATAGAAATGTTAAAAACTGAAAGATCGTTTAAAGAATCTGAAAATTTTCATGGCTCAGACAATTTTCAGTACTATGTAGGAACAAGTTAAACAAATGTTCATGAATCGAAATATTTCCTGCCTTATATGGAAAAATTGAAGAATATTTTATGAGTCGGTAAGTTTTCATCATTTCGAAGCAAGAAGTAAAACAACAGTTTTCTGAATCGGAAAGTTTTATTGCTCTGTAGAAACAAGTGAGAGGAATTTTCATAGATCGGAAAATTTTCATTACGATGTAGAAACAAGTGGAAAACACTTTTCATAGGCCTGACAAATTTGGATATTATGTATAGTGATGTTAGGTGGAAAATTTTCCACTATATTTAACTGCACATAGAGCTACAAAATTGAATTTCAGTAGAGGAAAGTTAGTCAGCAACAAATTATAATTTTCCAATTAGCTTTCGGGAACCGGAAAATTTTGTATTTCAAGTTGGGAAATAAACTTTTACCACAGTTTTTCTCTCTCTCTATAGAAGAAATTTCTCACCTCACATCAACGATGTAGGAATAAGTGGACTATTCTTTTACGAATCGGAAAATTTTCCGTTTCAAAATTTTCCGGAAAATTTTAATCACTGTACAGGACAGACAATTTTTCGATTCATGGAAAATTGTTCCACTTGTTCCTACATAGTACTGAAAATTATCTAAACCATGAAAATTTTCAGATTCTTTAAACGATCTTTCACTTTCTAACATTTCTATATATGAATTCAATCAATTTTATGAATACTGACGAATTGTTACTTGATCATTGATATTTGTTAAAAACGGAAACATTTCCGGAAAAATATAGAAGAAAATTCTCCAACTCATATCACGGCTAAACAACGATGCAGGAATAAGTGGAGTATGTTTTTATGAATCGGAAAATTTTCCGGAAAATTTTCATCACTGTACAGGACAGACAACTTTTCGATTAATGAAAAATTGTTCCACTAGTTCCTACATCGTACTGAAAATTGTCTAAGCCATGAAAATTTTCAGATCCTTTAAACGATCTTTCACTTTTTAACATTTCTATATATGAATTCAATCAATTTTATGAATACTGACGAATTGTTACTTAATCACTGATATTTGTTAAGAACAGAAAATATTCCGGAAAAATATAGAAGAAAATTTTCCACCTCACATCTCAACTAGGAATAAGTGGAGTATGTTTTTATGAATCGGAAAATTTTCATTGTACAGGACAGACAATTTTTCGATTCATGAAAAATTGTTCCACTAGTTCCTACATCGTACTGGAAATTGTCTGAGCCATGAAAATTTTCAGATCCTTTAAACGATCTTTCACTTTTTAACGTTTCTATATATGAATTCAATCAATTTTACGAATACTGACGAATTGTTACTTGATCACATATTTGTTAAGAACGGAAAATTTTCCGGAAAAGTATAGAAGAAAAATTTCCACCTCACATCTTAACTAGACAACGATGTAGGAATAAGTGGAGTATGTTTTTTATGAATCGGAAAATTTTCCGGAAAATTTTCATTGTACAGGACAGACAATTTTTCGATTCATGAAAAATTGTTCCACTAGTTCCTACATCGTACTGAAAATTGTCTGAGCCATGAAAATTTTCAGATTCTTTCAACGATCTTTCACTTTTTAACGTTTCTATATATGAATTCAATCAATTTTATGAATACTGACAAATTGTTATTTAATCACTGATATTTGTTAAGAACTGAAAATTTTCCGGAAAAATATGGAAGAAAATTTTCCACCTCACATCTCGACTAAACAACGATGTAGGAGTAAGTGGAGTATGTTTTTATGAATCGTTTCCGTTTCAAAATTTTTCGGAAAATTTTCATCACTGTGTATGGGACGAGTAGTTTGTGTACTTTAGGAAGACTGTTCTTCATTTTGACTACTGCAAATCTTGAATGTTTCCTATCTCTTAATAGAGAAAACGTTAACAATTTGTTTGTTAATCAATGCTTATATAAATAAAAAAGGGTTTTTTTATTGTTTGTATTTTAATGGAGCATATTCTTTGGAATATTTATGTGCTTATTTCGAATATACTGAAAGTCAGCAGTAAGGAATACAGGGATGAATTGTATTGATACAAGGCACTAACAGTCAAAACGACTGGCACGGTTCTTCTGAGTAAATAAGTAATTACGTTCTTCCTGTCTCATATAGCCTCAATCCTGAAAAAAAATAACTCCTAATCCATCGATCAAGCAACCATATTATATAAAGTGCATTTACGTTGGTTTGGAGTTTAACATTTTTTTAAGCAGCTAGGCTATATGCGGCATAGCAATAGTTCAATGTTGAACTTGATTCTGCTCTTTGGAATATTATGAGACAGTGGCGTACGGAAAAGTGGTTACCGGGCTTTAACCACTCCCTCCTTTATGTAAGATATCATTGAAAAATATAACTCTTTCATATAAACTAATAATCGCACATGTACTGAAGCGTTATGACCTTGAGTTTTTGCACTTTCCATGATATATGATATTCTATGTATGCCACTGCTACGAGATCAAACAAAAATATACAATATTGAAATGCTGTTTTTTTAAGTTCGTTATTTAATGCAATACTTTTATTTACCATACATTTCTTTCTGACTACGTGTAAGGAAAATGGTTTAAACAGGAGAAACACAACTTACACTTGAAAATCTTATTCATGGAATCAGTGAAAATATCGTAATATAAAAAATAAAATATAATAATGTAGAATTTAACAAATAGAAATAAAATTTATGAGAAAATAAAAATTACTATTTGTATTTTATTTATTTATTTATTAGGAAATCATCAAGTATTCAGAGTTTAAAACTTTCAAAGAGTTTAAAACTGAATAATCTATAAAATAATAAATTTGCCCCTTACAATATAACGTTGAATGTTAACTCAGAGAATAAATACAAGCTAAGGATGTTCCAAATGAAATAATAAGGGAATAACGATTACATGATGTGAAATTCCACACTGTATGCTTATCAGCTACTATATTAAGAGTAATTAGGTTGATTAAAATTCTAAGATGGACATAATACATGGTCTGCGAGGAATATAAGAGAAAGCTGTGTAGAGTATTGATTCGAAAACACATTTATAGTCCAAAATGAAGATCGGAGAAGGATATTGTAATATCACACGTGTATTGTGTACAAACAATACTTTACCCTTGTGTTAACAAACACCATCACATGGTTTTACGTCTGGATACGACGCAACACATGGATCCACTACAACCTGCAGACGACGGACTTCTGGCTCCTCCTACGATGACATCGAACCAGCAGCGCCAACGTTGCCCGGAGCCCTATAAATTCGGCAGCAACCAGCGGACCAGTACCAGTTCTCTGGTGTCCCTCCTACTGTTTGGCACGGAACATTAGGAGTAACCTAACCCCAAGCCTTTAGTCTGGTACGGAACTCTTGGCTTTTCCTTTCTCCTGGCATAGCCTGCTACGAGGGTCTGTTGGGAATCTTACCCCCAGTTGCTTAGCCTGCTATGGGGCTCTGTAACTACTAACCTCCTCACTGCTTGCCACGGAGCTTTGGGGATTCCTTTTGTCACACTGCTTAGCCTGCCACGGGGCTCTGTGGAGATCCTGTCCGCGACTGCACGGTCAAAGACTACCTGTTTTTAACCTAACAAAGTTAGAGGAAAATAACTCCGTAGTGTTTCTAAAAATACGGTTATTTAGTCAATTTTATAATAAAAGTGGGAGTTGATTCCGGGCACTCATTTTATTACCTTGCTCTACCTACAACCTATATAAGACAGAGTTTTACAATATAAAATGTTGAGTGATTTATATCAGATAGACTTGATATCACTTGTAAAGATGCACTATAATCATGAAACCGGAGTAGTTATCAGTGTGGTATATAGGCTATCAAGTTGCCGAAGTGTTGTGTTGGTGCTTCTGAAATGCTGCTGAAAGTGCGCCGTTATTTGTAAGGGTACTTCAAGGCTCTCCCACACACATTGTGCGTAAAACAGAATAGCGAAACAGTGTCGGCCAATTGATTAAACATCGAATTCAGCACAGCTAAAGATATCGGATCCAGATAAAACAGAAACAGCATCTTTGCAAACTATATATATATGGTGGGGGACATCATAAATATTTTCTTTAAGTGGGGGAAGGCGTCCCCGGCGTTCCCCTCACTTTTACCCCTGACACTACTACTTTATTGATTCTAATGTGTCGTACATTTTATGAAGAAAGATCTTTTCTCACCGACATGCTTATTATTTAAAATATTATTTTTCTTTTGGTCTGACTGTATTTAGTTATCCATTATTATTATTATTATTATTATTATTATTATTATTATTATTATTATTATTATTATTATTATTATTATTAACCAATGTTAATAATTATTTTCCAATATAAATTCGTTCTGTAACACTAGTGACCACCTTTACTTTCCTGATCCCAGGCGTGGGTTAATGAAAACGACCCATCACCCACCGTGCCCCACTGAACCATGACCCACTCGACCCACCAACCACCATGAACCACTGACCCACCAAAACACATCGTCATCAACTCTCTGACCCATGATCATGGCCTCTTCTCTACCGACTAGAGTTTACACTTGTAATAAAACCAGATTGTGAAATTCTAACTAATCGGAGTTTGAATTTCTACGGTCAATCGCTCAAGTACCACTCTGTTACAATAACGATGGATCTGAGCTTTACGATATAAAATGGTAAAGTGCTAGTCATGGGCAAAATTACGATAAATTTCAATTAAATTATCATGATCTAACTATTTCCTTTTTGAATTATCGATACTTTTTAGTGGAAAAACGGATGAAATTTGAAAGTCCCAAATCAAGGTAAGTAGACCAACGTACAGAAGCTTACATTACAAATTTTATGTCTATTTTTCTCACTACTTTATGGGTTGATTGCCCTGTGCTCTATGCTCTCTATATAATAAACAAGCTTCAGCAATTATTATAGTAGAAAGCGCATGGTAAGCATATATGGATATATGATGCGAAGCGCCTTATTTTTTGTTTCTCTAATTGTTTATGAATTTCTTTCTCAACTAATATCGATCGTTTTCAATTAAACCCACTATCAATTTACCATATATAGTAAGTGTCGTCCCCCCTATAAAGGAGATTTAAAAAAAAAAATGCTAGCAGATGTTCTGTTCATTTTCAATAAAGAGTTAGTATACTGCATTTCAGCTTCGTAAGTTTAACGGCTTGTGAGATACTCAATTTTCTTTCGTAAAAATTCAGATCCCACTATCCCTTAGGAGATTATTATAATGAAAGCAATATGATAACATCCCCTTAGGATTAAGGCCTAACTATAGACCTATACCAAAAGTCATTGCATTTGACTGTAATTTGGCCGTAATGATTAGGCACACATAGTTATATTCAATTTTTTATATAATAATTTATATATTACAGTGATTCAAAAATGTCTTTTTTTCCAGCAGTTAGCTTCTCTAAAAACACACAGGCTATGTGTCTCAAAAGCCAAGTAGTAGTATGAGTCCTATTACTATTATTACAATTACAAATATCAATATCCAAAAAATGGGGGGTCGCGGTGGCTCAGTGGTAGAGCGTTCACCTCTGGTGCTTGGGGTCCCGGGTTCGATCCCAGCCCCCGCCAAGTGAACTTTGTGGTGGACAAACACCGTGCTCGTGGGTTTTCTCGGGGCTCTCCCGTTTCCTCCCACTTTCTTCATTCCACCATTTCACTCATCTCTCATCATCACCGTCTCCTTTAGCCTAACCGGCATAAACGTGGGACGTAAAACGTAAAGATTTCATTTCAATATCCAAAAAATGCCTCAAGTTCTTTTCTTTTCTTTTTTTTTTCTTTTTTTCTTTTCTTTTTTTTTTTTACTTAGAGATACTCATCCCAGGTAAGTAAACAGAAACAAATGAAAAAGTGAAATGGAGGCCTTGAAAGTATAACGTAGGTAAATTCACCAGTGTTCAGAGGCATATTTTTAAATCACGCTCGACTCTACTCGTAGGAGCTAAATATGCGGTTCTGGTTAGCTGAAGTTATGCGTTTGTCGCCACGTAGCATAAATAAAGCAGGAATCAAGTATCTGTTACTGTCGGTCTTCGCAGCTGAGCGTGCTAGCGCAATGGGCTAGTAATCATAATTGATTTTGGTATGGGTTCAAACCCGGGCCAACGAATTTTTTTTTCTTTTCATACATTATTTTTTTAAATTTTCATAACACTTTCTCATTAAAATAAGATGAAAATTACTCAAAAAGTGATTTACTCAAAGTAATAATAATAATAATAATAATAATAATAATAATAATAATAATAATAATAATAATAATAATAAAAGTAGTAGGAGTAATAGTAGTTTGCTGATCTAGTGGCTAGCACGTGCGCGTTTTGTGTACGGAGTCCCGAGTTCGATTCCCGGTGGGAGAGCCTTTGTGATTTTAACTGTCCTCGATGTTTCTGTGTTCGTGTCCCTGTCGTTATAGGTTATTGGAAAAAGCAAGTTAAACGAGTGAAAGCAAGTAAAATTAGTAATAAGTAGTTCAAGTAAGTTACTGTGACACGTTCGGTGAGTCAGTTAACTTTAAAAATCAGCGTACTAACGCAATGTGCTAGTAATTATAATTGATTTTGGTGTGAGTTCATACCCAGATCAACGAAACTTTCTTATTTTTATATTTTATTTTTTAAACTTTCATGACACTTTTTTCATTAAAATAAGATGAAAATAATACTCAAAAAAGTTATTCACTTACGTTACGTGTGCAGTTTTGCTATAGGAATGCACAGTATAAGTACCAGTAATAGTAGTACTAGTAGTAGTAAAAGTAGTAGGAGTAGTAATAGTAGGAACGGGTTAGAAGTCCCACAGGGCTCGTTTTGTTCCATCTTGACTGCCATGATATAAATTTAACCTCAGCTGCTTTTTCAATTTTCTTCTTTAATTCCAACACAGTGACAATTTTCTCCTATTACTATAATAGACAATACATACACCAGAAGGTTTGGACAATCTCAAAATGCAACCAATCAGAAACGAGTTTTTAGTTGCTATAGCCAGAGTCGTGGGCGAAAAAAAATATGCTGTTCAGATGTTGTATGCAATGCAGTGAGCAGAGTGGGTCGGTGGGTCAGAGTGGGTCATTGTGGCTGCTGGGTAGCAATGAATCACGGTGGGTGGTGGGTCGCAGTGGATCATGGTGAGTGGTTAATCGCAGTGCGTCATGGTGGGTGGTGATGCCACATGCTGTTAACCCACCGACCCACTCCAACTTTGGATCCCATATATTTCTGAAATCCAAAATAATTTAGAACTAAAACAGAATAATTTCAATAAACCACTTAATTTAATGTTCGTGCAATTATTTAAATGGAAACTGTACTGAACTTTTATTTAATTATCACTAGTCAACAAAAAAAAAATACTTTTTTTCTGGCACACGGAAGAAAATACCTGATTCTAATATAACTTTTCACGTAGAATTCGAATCTGTAATAAGTTTTTCTCCATCACCCTAAGTTTTCCCGTGACAGACGGATTTTCGGGAATTTTCCCCTCAAATTTCCCTTTTCTTAAACCCTTTTCATACCTGTAGCTCTGGTACCCTTAGGTATATAAACACACAAATTGTATTGTATGTTAGCTTGATTTATACTTAGTAAGCCCTCTAAATTTCATAAAAATCGCATTATTCTTTCTAGAGAAATAAACATATTTATATAAAAATATGCTGTGTACTGTTCATTTTACCATATTCATTAGTGCAGATAAAATCACATATAACTTCCATGAAAATTACAATATAAGCACGGTTTATACCTCATTGGATTTGAAATAAAACATGTTTTCAATGATGTATACACCGTGTCACCATTTTTTTGTATGAGGGAATTTCTAGAGGGATTTTGAGGGAAATTCCTCCAGAAAGTAGTTTATAAGTTTTTTGTCTTCACTTGCTATTTGTATATAGTGATACAGAAACAGGAACTCCACTAAAACATAATTTTATATCTACTTAATAAATAATACAAAAGAAGTGAGTCGTATCTTCTTAATAAATGAACACTTACTTACCTTAACTAAAATGTTTTAGTTGTCGACTTTCTTCTGTGTTTGGCTTCTGGAACATCTCTTTTGAGTGTCCAACAGTAATCAGCTAGCATTTGTAAACTCCACTGTCCCTGGTATCTCTTCTCCATGGAGGAAATGTCCTGATGAAAACGTTCCCCATGCTCATCACTAACAGTTCCAAGGTTTTCAGGAAAGAAATTCAGGTGGGATGCTAGAAAGTGAACTTTAAGGGACATGTTGCAACCCATTTCTTTGAATGATTGCAGGAAATCACTCACAATTTCACGGTAATTTGGGGCTTTCTGGTTTCCTAAAAAATTCTCTGTTAAACATTTAAATGAACACCAAGCTGCTTTCTCAACCGGAGTTAAGAGATCCCCAAATTTTTGGTTACAAATCAAACATCTTATTTGGGGGGCCTACAAAACTCCCTTCCTTGATTTTAGCGTCACTAACCGGAGAAAAATTTTTCCTTGAGGTAACAAAATCCTGCATTACTTTTGTCCATTGCCTTAACAAAGTTTTTGAAGAGCCCCAACTTTATGTGAAGAGGAGGTGCGGTAGAATTATTTTATCGGGGCTCACCAGTGAAGAATAAACAACATTCTTCTGTCCAGGAGTTAATGCAAGCTTTGACCATTCCTTCTTGATGTAATGTTCCGCTTTGTTCCTGCTGTCCCATTCGCAGAGGAAGCAACAATATTTCGTATAACCAAGCTACAAACCCATTAATAAAGAAATAACTTTTAAATCACAGCAAACGGTACACTTGTGTTTCTCATACTGAATTCTTTCTAACACTATTTTGATGTTTTCATAGGTTTCCTTCATGTTAGTTGCATAAGCCAAAGGCACTGAAGATAATTTGTTGCCATTGTGCAAAAGGACAGTTTTGGAAGAGTCTATAAACAATCTCCACTCTGTACTTATATGTGCATATCCGAGCGTATCCATCACAGCACAGACATTATTATAATACACTAAATCATTTTCTTGAGAATAGTAGTTTTGACACTCTGTATGACGGTTTCGAAAAATACACACTTTAGTGCCACGAAGGAGCAGATTCCAGCCTTTAAGTCTAGAAGCAAGAAGTTCTGCCTGTATCTTGGTGAGTTTTAAATCCCGTACGAGGTCATTTAGTGCACCCTGAGTTATCAGATGGGGATCAAATGTAGATGTGTTTCCTACATAAGTAGGATCATCTTCTTCATTTGGAACTTCAGTAGTTGCCTCAAGTACGTAATCCTCATTTAACGTAAGATGAGCAGGAGGTACTGGTACAGGTAATTCTGCACTGTGTGGAACTGGCCTAATTGCTGATGGCAAATTAGGGCACTGTACTGTGTGCTTAGATTTACTGGTTATTCCTTTTATCTGTGTCATACAAAAGTAGCAGTCTGAGGAATGATCTTTTGTTTCCGTCCAGATCATCGTTACTGCGAAGTTCATGTTCCGTCACCATTTGTCCACCCAGTCAGACGTTTCACGCAAGTACAACAACTGTAGTGAGGAGCCCAATTCTTATCTTGGTCTCCTACACAGCAACCAAAATATAACTGATAACACTTCCTCACAAGTGGAGTAAAACATCGACGTTGCGATTTAAATGTCAGTTTCCCACATACATAACAGAAATTGTCCGGGTGATTTACACACTTCCTCGGCATCTTGTATCCTATACGGTATCAGACACACATACACACACGAATCTACACTCCATCAATCATGAAGCAGCACAAACGTAATCTAACTCAGTGCATCACCACACAACACAATCTGTTCGAACTCCACAGTGCACAAACACTTCAACTTCCACGCGGCCACATCTAAAACACGTCCAGCTTGAACCGTCACTCAACGCTACTAACAGTCATCAGGCTACGTGAGTCATCAATTTTTTTATGCATTGTTGCCAGATCAAAATATTAAAAAGTGACTTATTTTCCACAAAAAGCATGGGTGTATTTGTGCTTGTATTTGAGTATCCATCTATGTGCCGACAATAATACGCCAACGTTAGGTTTTTGTGTTTGGTAAAAGTCTTGCATAGTATATTCTTTATTACCTATAAATAGACACAATAGTTTATATCTCTAGACAGAATAATGCGATTCACATGAAATTAACATTATTTATTAAGTAGACATAAAACTATGTTTTAGTGTAGTTCTTGTTTCTGTATCACTATATACAAATAGCAAGTTGAAACAAAAAAATCTTATAAAGTACTTTTTGAGGGAATTTCCCACAAAATCTTTCTAGAAATTCCCTCATACAAAAATGGCAACATGGTGTACACATCATTGAAAATATGTTTTATTGGAAGTCCAATGAGGTATAAATCGTGCTTATATTGTAATTTCCGTGGAAGTTTATGTGATTTTATCCGCACTAATAAATATGGTGAAATGAACAGTGCACATAGCATATCTATATATATAAAAGAGAACGTACAAAATCCTTTGTCCGCTCATCACGCTAATACGGCTGAACCAATTTCTTTCATTTTTGGGGGGTTATTAGGATTTGGACCCTAGATGGTTTTTATCATATCACTTTAATTTTTAATTACCAGTGTCTTGAGATAATTGACCATTCAGGTGTTCACAAATCCTTTGTTAGTTCATCATAGGTAAAAATAAACGTATTTATATGCAACCCGCATGACCGTGTCACTCGGCGGGTTAACATAAATGACAGGCGATATACAGCGGAAAATAGCTTGAATCTTCTGTTTAAAATTTTTTAATTGATTTGCTTATTTTTACAGACACTTTTACAATATGCCAGCACCGGGATGACCGCAGCGAAGCGGGGCGGGTTAACATAAATGACAGGCGATATAATGTTAAGATTTACTGCAATCTTCTATGGTTTTTATCATATCACTTGAAAGCGAAAAAGTAAAAATTATCTAAGTAACAAAGTTTATTGCGTTCCGGGGTGACCGCAGCGAAGCGGGGTGAACGCTGCTAGTTTTTATATATATATGTTTATTTTTCTAGAAAGAATAATGCGATCCTTATGAAACTTAGAGAGCTTACTAAGTATAAATCAAGCTAACATACAATACAATTTGTGTGTTTATATACCTAAGGGTACCCGAGCTACAGATACAAAAATTGTGGAAAAAGGGGAAATTTCCCAAAAATCCCTCTGTCACGGGGAAACTGGGGTGATGGAGAAAACCTGATTGCATATTCGAATTCTACGTGAAACGTTCTATTAGAATCAGGTATTTTCATTTCTGTGCCAAAATATTGTTGACTAGTGTTATGTATTTACATAATTACTATAGAGAAAGAAAACTTACCTTCAAGAAAAGCAGCTGAGTTCTGAGTTTTCTAAGTTAACAGATGTCGTTGTTTTCATTCCATACATAATTTAGCTCTTTTGTCCAGATCAAAAATCTTTACTTTAATGCTCTATATGCGAATTAGCTGATGTAATAAATTGAACATATAAATTTTATTTACTATTTCATGAAAAGGCAAACTAGTGGTTATGTGAATTTATAGTAGATAATTATGAATCTATATAGTTTAATTGAGGACCTGAAAAAACATACGAAGTACACGGACATATGTACTGTACACATGGGCGGCGATTAGGAGGGGCAAAGGGGGGCAGTTGCCCCCCCACTTTTTTAAGTGACCCATTGATGTATATAATTTCATTTGGAAATGTAAAGTTATTGTATATATTACTGGTTCATAGAAAAGAATGATGCCATATATTTGCCGTTGCGTGAGTATGTATTAGTTATTTCTCTTCCCGTGGTGTTAAGAAAGCTATAGGAATTGAATATTAATTGCCACGGAAAATGGTCCAAAAATTTAACCTATTGGAGCACAATAATTCCAGCGTACTTTCATTTCTTACAATGTTATTCAGCCGCTTTGAAACTAATTGGGATAACATTTCGAAAAAAAAAAAAAAGTCTTTTACAAGTTATTCTATAATTGCATAAAAATTGACAGTTCCTAAAATGTAGGCCTATTTTCTTTTTTCTAATAGTAAGGAATATTGAAAAAAAACAGTAATAAGAAATACTTCTACTTTTTCCATTGCTTTGCAGTGTAATGTACGAGTGAAGTGGTGTGTTTATTTATTTATTTATTTTGACTTATTTTACATGTCGAGGTTAAGGCTATATGTAGCCTTATCTACCACTGAACATGACACAAAATTGAAAAATCAAAGATTATAGCTAACAATAGCAAAAGAAAAAAAGTTAGAAAGTAAAAAAAAAAAAACAAGAAACAGACTATCACTTGCACACACACACACAAACAAATATAATATAGTGCTACACGAAAGTACATACATGTAATAATATGTAATAAGTGTTGAGTTACATTTAGGGGTGTACGAGTGTATATACAATTAAATTTAGTGAATTCAACATAATTCTAGGTTTCAGAGTTATTTTTATAACTATAGTGTGGAGTGATTCTAAGTATTGTTGAGTTGAGTTGAGTTGATTTTGAGTTTAACGTCGTGTTCAGCAGCGAGGCTATATGAGACGTGGACCCACTGATTAACGTGTAATCCAAACCACATGAGCTCCCACCGGGAATCTAAGTATTGTTGAGTTGTTCCAAGAAAGTGAAAAGTGCACCTAATGGCAACGAACATATTTCGGGAAGCTACAAAAATATTTCTTTAAATGTCGTAGCATACGCTCGTAGTATTTACTGTCTTTCTAAGAGTAATAACATACATTTAATAGCATGTGTGGAATTAAAAATATAAGTTGTTCATTAATCCCCGATTTCAATGTAACTTTTGCAAAACAAGCCTCATTATTCATTACTATGATTAATATTATCCTTTCTATCTATTTGTTTTGCAAATTATTAAATAATCTGACCACATAATTTTCTAGTCAGAATTTTAAGATGTCATGAGCAAGAAATCAAACCTCTTCTTCACTTTCGTTGTTTAACAATAGAAAGGGCTAGTGCCTACTTGCGTTGCTTTTGTCAATTTACTTAATAAAATAAGAAATACGATATGCGGTATTTTAACTGAAAAAGATAGTATCCTGTTAGTTATACAACATTTCGTCAAACAAAGTGTTAGCATCAACCAGGTAAACTAGCATTGATAAACAAATATTCAGATCATGCCTTGTCCCCCCACTTTTAACGTCCAATCGCCGCCACTGACTGTACAGTATGAGGATTTCTACGTCTATACCTTTATCAGGCACTGTGAAACTTTTGCACTTACACTTTCCTTAATTTGGCTATACCTATAGCCCACGTCGGAAATGTTACTCATGTTATGTAGCATTCTCAAAATGAAGGCACTTTTTTGAAACAAATGCCCTTAATCGGCTGCAATGAGATTGCGCACACTTTTCCAGTTTTATCAGTTTTATCTGATAAGGCATTGACAAGCTGTCATTATGTACAGGATTGCGCACAGAAAAATTAAGCAATGTTGTCAGATGGAAAATATTTTCTTCTCTGTTATGTAAACCTGTAAGAAAAGAGCAGCGGAATACCCGAATAAAATTACTAGGATTGAGCTAATTTAGAAAATACAGAGAAATTAACACATAAGGATAGAGAAGATATGTACTGTATTCGAAAAAGAAAAAAAAAAAAGATCTCACACCAGTTCTTCCGAGAAATATTACAGAGGCTGCTGCAATAAGTGATTGAAAGAGAAGTTGAGTTCAGTTACGATGGAGAAAAGTTTCTATTTATAAATGAAGAAACTAAGATTATCGTCCTAACTTGTGCGAGTAACATTAGGTACGAACAATGATAGCATTTACTGTGCATAGTCGTAGTGTGTGTAATAAAACTAGCAGGTAGCTACGTCATACTGCTTCTAATTATATATTCTAACTAGATTTAGGAAGGTTATTTAAGATATATATTGACAGATTCCATATTATTAATAAGTAAATCGTGTAATTTTGCAAGAATTATATTGGAATGCAGTGTAATTAGTATGAGGAAGTAGTTTACTCACATCGTTGTATTATACTAATAATATTGTAATTTAAGTTTATTGTATCGCACATATTATTGTAACAAGTATCCTATTATATGACCAGACGTTAACGACAGGCCTCAATAAATTTACCAAAGCAAAACTTTACGACAATGGAGAAAATTATTCACTTTTTCAATTTTCAATTTTTCTATAAAACTTGGCTAGTAGTGGGAAGTATGTATACTATTTTACTATTATTATTATTAACATTAAGAATGTTATCATAAATGTTTGCTTGGTTTTATTTAGGTTCCCATCTAGAATATGGGTTTCAGAACCCTCAGTATCTCCTCGAACGAAAATAGGGCGGAAACTTTTCACAAACATTACAATTAATAATTCTATTCACTTGGTCCAGATATTTAACAGGTGATCTCTTCTTTGTTGAAAATACAATCAGAAACAAAATTGAAATTAAGATCAATTGCGAAAGGATATACCAATACACAAAAAAGGAAGATTTAAAGAAACATAACATTATATTCAAGCAGTATGACATGCTTAACCCTTATAGATTCCGGCTTTTTAAGGTAAATTAGAGACTTTCAGTCAAGCGGCTACAGCATCATCCCTATTTATCATAGGATCATGGTTCATACCTTGTTTTCTTTTTACAATAGAGCAACCTTTCAAATGGTACTATTCACATCTCCTTATCATGTCCCTGAGGCGGGAAATTTTGAGAGAAATCGGGATTTTTCTTTGAAAATATTTTTTTTAATCGAGCCCCTCTGGACCCCCACTGTGTTAATGCAGAGACCTAAAACTCAACTGGAAAAAACTAATGGATGTACTAAATGTCTGTGCAAATTTCAAGCTTTTATCCTGAACAGTCAGGGCGAAAAAAATATCAATAATCCCCACAATGCCCCAGATTACTGTAAAATACCTTGATCACAGGCCGAACATTTCCTGAAACATCACTATTTATCCTAGAATCATAGTTTGCCCTTTGTTATCTTCAGAATAAAACTGCCTTTCAAACGGACCCTTCACATATTTCCATCATGTATTTCAGGCGGGAAAATCGCGAAAAAGGGATTTTTTAAACCACAAAATCCCTTTTATTTACCATTTTGCCCCTCTGGATCCACTTTGTGCTAACGCAAAGATCCGAAAAAATCTAATAAATAGTACTCGGTGGACTGAATGTTTGTACAAAATTTCAATCTTCTAGGTGCGAAAGTAAGTCCGCCAAAAAATAATGAAAATGGGCCTAACAAAAATATATTTTTAAAGTTATGATGTCATCACCTCCTATGTCTCGACGCAGGAAGGCGTGAAACCATACGTAACGTGTTCTTCAGTGCGTCTACACTTGAAAAAAAGTAAAAAGCTTTATTGGTTCTTTTTTAATCGAATAATGAAGACGCTACTTTAATACCTAAAAATAGGGACTAGAACTCCAAAGGGATTCAGATTATGAGACAAGAAAATTTTAACATTTGGATTGTAAATTTGGAGGTACCATGACTTCTTGTATCTACTGACCAAATTATATTTAGTTAATCCTGAATATAATATGAATTTTATTTCTAATTTCTGTTTCTATCCTAGTGTGAAGGAAAACCTTCTTTGCGCACAGATTTTAAATCTACCATTGTGGCAACGTTGGGCAAAAATCTATGTTCAGAAAGACCAACAGAGATTTGTGCGCAATTCGTGATCTATAGTGTGCGCAATCCTGTTGCTCCCCCTTAATCTTTCCTATTTTGTAGATAATAATATGTTTTCAATGATGCCAACATGAAACGTAACAAAATCCCATCTCGAGAAGAAGAAATTCCCATTTCGCTCTTGAATTTCCCACGCTATACTAACTTAATTACAAAAATTCAAAACTTATAAAATATGAAGAGTGGAACTACTGTATCTCACGCACTTTCTTCAATATGTGAGTGAATTATCCATAAATTCCATTCTTCTACGTTTATCAAATAGTTTGTGAGTAAGTAGTTTCCTTAACTGAGAGAAACAACTCAAAATGTTAACGAGAACAAGTAAAGTATGTTGTCTGAATTTCATATTGTAATCACGCTTTCCTGCTGTAGTCTTCTATGGAACGTAACGAAAGTAGGCAAGCTTCATTCTCGAGATCTCATATATCCTGCCAATTTCTACGAAAATTTCGTTTATCCTTATTCGAGAAATTAATGTCTAAAAATCCTACAAAATGGGATTTTTCCCACGGGTTGACATCACTGAGTACCATGTGTACGATATGATACGAGACAAACGCGACGCCTGTGGCGGTGTCTACAATTCACTACTATAGGGATGAAACGACCTTCTGTATTTACGTGCGTTGCATTACTTTTATTAATAGCAGTAAATTTTAGTATTATACGTGGCTGCTTGGTTGGTTGACTTGTAGTTTAGCGTCCCGTTTAGCACTTACATTATGTGAGACGTAGACGTACAGCTTAACGTGGGATTGAAACATGAGCTCCCACCGGGAATTGAACCCGGGTCTCCTGCGCCAAAGGCGCGTACTCTAACCACATAGCCACGAGGAAGTTCCTGTAGTAAATATATTAAATATTATAATGTGCGAATAAATAAATCGAATGGGTTTCGGCTGCATTTTGAAAAACTTGAAACTCCTTAGAAGATGAAGAGGAGGTAGATTTGCCAACTTTTGAAAATCGAAATACCGCACACCCTTCTGGAGTATGTATACTCTTAAGACCGTGATATCATCGCTCGTCAAAAATATGAACAACCTCAAAATGACTATCAGTTCACATAAAATTCAGCGATTCGACGTTCGAATTTAATAACTTTAGTTACTTTTGAAGCATTTATTAAACTTATTTATTCCAGTTTTGATTGAGTCGGCACATGTAATTTTTGTAGTCTACCCTCAATAATGCATCATATCTGAAACAGAAAAGGAAATATAATTATGGCATGAACAAAATATAGTTGAAAAATAAGTCTTACCAGTTTCGCTGGGGCTGGTAATGTCTCATAATGCCTGCACACTTTTACTGGATCTGGATGGCTTATTTAATTGAAAGATGTAGCTGAGGATGAAGCAGTGCTACCTGCGCTCTTGAAAATATACTTTAGTTGATCTTTAGTAGTTTTGATAAGTTATGTAAATTTTCTTGTCTTCAACCTTTCAGCAAATTCCGCGCACGACAGGTCGATATCAAAGCGAATTTTAAGCTCTGCTTTAACCACGTTCATCGACAAACGATTCCTTTCGTTACTTCAAAATAATCTGAATAGAACAGAGAATAGGCCTAGTAAGAGGAAAAATTAAGGGACATTTAACGTCCGGTTTTGAGGTCGTACCGGACACCGGAGAGGGTTAAAACCGAACTGTCTGGTAAAATACCGAACAGTTGGCAACCCTAAGGGGAGGGCTATTGCTCTCCTTGCCTCACTTTGCAGGCGGCCATGCAATAATCCATATATTTTTTTAATTTATACAATATTTATTTATCATGTTATTAATGTATACTTATTACTAATATTACTGTTACACCGTATTACTAATATATACCTTCGTTTCTTTCTCTCTTAGGCTCTTCAAAGCAATGAACATCGTGAAATACTAGAAGTCCGGCTGCAAGTGCTGAAGCATGTCCGAGCAGTCAACGGATCTTGTAACCAACGATGTAACAACAGCAGACACTATGGAATCTACCACAGAAGTTCCAGTTCCATGTGAACCTGGAAACTTGAACGCTCTGATAATTTCTGGCTCTTGTACTGGAGCTGTGTTTATTTCAGTTGTGTCGTTTATTTTGTTTATGGTGTATTCGGCCAAAAGGGACAGAGAAGAAGAAGAAGAAGAAAGACGTGAACGAATAGGGATTGTAATTTCAGGTGCCGAGGAATCGAACGATGACAATTCGATTTTCCCCGGGTAACAGAAAGTTAGAAGTTTTGAAAGTTAGAAACTGAAAAATAGATAAGAGTTTGACAATCAGAACGTGCTTGTATAACTTTATATTAATATTTTGTGCTGTGATATCAAAACTAATACAATTATTCCCTAATCATGTATGAATGTATGCAATTCAGTAAATATAAGTTCATGGGAACGTTAAATCAGTTTCAGTTCCTAATTCTGTATATGGAATACTACTGTGGCGGTGAAACTTTAAAAGATTTTAGTATACATTTTAATGGTTGATATAAATTGAAATTTAATAAGATACCTGGTACTCTTGATCTTACAAAATCAGTGGTTGAATTGGAAATTAATTACAATTGGTACTGATGTCCTAAAACCGTAAAAGAAAAGTAAAAGGAAATCAAACACTAACAAAATAATTATGTGTTTGTCTAAGTAGTGTTAGTCAATACTTATTTTATCAATTGAACTATTAATGAATACGCTTATTCATTACTTCAATATAGTAGGTTTATTTTAATTTTTTACAGGTAATATGATTTTTGGCATCTTAATTTATTACCGGCACGCAATACAGTTTATCTTGGTCCAATTCGTCAGCTGCACAAAAGTAAAGCAAATATTCACCATCTATCCATCTGATGCTTGACCGCGTAAAGTTTTATCTTTTAATACTCTCTTTTAATACTTTCCAGAATACTGTGCGTTTATACCTCGTATTATATTTACAAGAATCTAACGCGTTTTTTGTGAAAGGGTCCAAATGTAGTCCAAAATTATGGGGCCCATTAGATTCGCCTATAACTTAAATCTCTATTTCATTGGTAACTTCATTCAAGTTTATCTTTTCTTACGTTACAATGCATTCCCACAATTCTCGACTTCGTTACATTTATTGTAGACCTATTATTGCATATAGTGTGTGAATTGAATTCGAATTCGAGATTACAACAGTTCTAAACACCCATAGATACCGGAAAAGTGATTTTTCGGTATTGTCCGTCGGTTTGTCCATTCATCCTGAAGTACACTCGCCTGGAGGCCATACTGTTCAACGTATCTCAACCAAACTTTAAACTTAAGGTTTTTATCCTATTTTCCAGGGGGAGTTTTCGAATTTTCTTCCTATTCCTAAAAATAAAGAAATGATAGTTTACTGAAGGGTCAAAATCAAAACATTGTTATTTTCTCAAAAAACGATTCTAACGATTTTGTTTAGATATATTTCATAAATCTAATCTTCCGCAACAACCCCAACATGTGGTATAAGTTATTTCTCTAACAAAAGTCGAAAAGAGATAGTTTATCCTTGGGGTGAATTCTTTTCGGGCGATTTTCCCAAAAACGTCTTAAGCGATTTTGTTCATAAATATTTCATTAGTAGACTCACGATGTAGCATAGCTCATTTGTAAAGAAAAAATGTACGAGGGATAGTTTATTCTAGAGGGTGATTTTTCCGAACGGTTTTCTCAAGAACGTCTCTGGCAATATTGTTCATATCTCATAAATAAATATTTCACTAATAACTCCGTTATGTTAGGTAAATTATTTCTTACAAAAAAAAAAAAAAAAAAAACAATATGTACTTTAAAATTGGAAGTGAGTTCCTTTTCAAACTACTTTATCAAAAAGGACTCAAGCGATTTAGTTCATTTATAAATAAATATTTCATTATTATTTTTATAAGTTGCATAAATCACTTCCATGACAATATCCATAAAGGGTAGTTTACGCTTGAAAATTTTGTAGAACAGCACCTATGCGATTTTCTTGTTATTTTGTAAATAAATATTTCATTATTAACCCTCGCATATCGCGTAAGTAATTTTTTACAAGGGGTAGTTTACTTCTTGATATGAATTTTCTTTTGGAGTTTTTTTTTAAAAACGCCGTATAATTTAGTTCGTATTTCACAAGAAAATATGTCATTATTAACTGTAGAACAACATGATTTACCTTTAGGAATTTGAGCTAGAAAGTTTAGTCTTGTGGACGTACCTTTTATTTAAATTGTACTAAGTTTAAACTATAAATCATGTAGCAAATTTACAACATAAAACTACAGGTGGTTTCATGTATTTGTGAGCAGTTCCTCACCATCAGAACTCTCAAAAAGTGTTTAAATCAGTGGCGGCTAATGTTAGTGTTGCAGCGTTGCGCAACGACCAAAATATTTCAAGAAAAAAAATAAGCAGTAGTAGTAAAGAACAGAAAAAATACTTTCAAATACTCACGTATATACTTTAAATAACATATTGTTTTACTTCTATAACCGTTTGTTCCGTTAATCCATTTTAAAAAGCGAAAAACAATCCGTCACAAAGTCTCTAATTTACATTGTGTTGCAGCGAGCACACAACGACCAGACTCCTTCAGCGCGGGAATTGGAGCGAATGTTAAGTCTCCTTTCCCCTATCTCGGAAGTTAAAGGGTCTGGTCGTTGCAGTGCTTCTGCAATACAGCACGGTTTCCAGTGAACGAGAAGGTTTTTCGCGCTAAATAAGATTTCTGAATTTTATTTCACTACCAATTAACAAATGGAATTTGCTTTTATGCATTCATATTTTTAAATTACGGTACTATACTGAAGGAAACAAATATAATGAATACTAAAAAAAAAGAAAGAAAAAAGAAAAAGTGATTGCAGAATTACAAAATAAGAATGAAAATATGTAGTAGAGCAGAAAACAAATTAAATAAACATGCATTTACAAGTTAATCCTTAGATTATATAGATAATGAAGGATTCTTGTACAGTAATTTGTGAAACAAATATTAATAAGTCAATATATAGAATCCCCTCTTTGTGGATAGTATTTTAGTATATAGGCTACTTATTATAAAATAAGTGTATTTTATACTCTTGATAACTTTCCACATAAAACTGTTTGATGGGGAACGCCATATGGAATTTGGCACTAGTTAGCAATGCCCAGGGGCGCAACCACGAGAGGGGTTCACAGGGTCCGAATATCCCCAAAATTTCGAAACTCGACTAACATTTGTAGACTTTCCTAACAAACTATACTTGTTTAACAGAGAAATTATTGATGTACGCTAAATATTTTATTTTACGCCTCATCATCTACTCTTTCTTTTCTTATAAAAACAATCGTTCTATCATTTTTTCTTAAAATATAGATGACAGTAATTAAGAATACTTATTTATCGTCTTTTCGGGTGCAGAATAAGGCAGGTTCGATATTAGACCCCCTCAAATACTTTAGATCCCTCCCAGCAAACATTTCTGGGTGTAAAACTGGCATGCGTTTGTTTTGATGTTCTTTGACTTTTGCTTCTGTTAATGCTGATTCTACATCTGGCGGGTTTCAAAGTTTACTTTCCAGAATGTATGACATCGATAATCGTTGTTTCACCTCATGTGGAAGCATATTGTGTTCATCGTACATTGCTTAACAACCAACATGGATGATTTGGAATATAGTTTTTCTTTTACGTACGTGTATGTGTGTGTTAATGTATGTATATGTAACATTCGCAATTCATATGCCGGTACCTCTTTTGTATCAGCTGTTTTGTTTAATCATCTGTTTTGGTTTTTAGTTATTAGATTTAATTGTATTGTGTGTGCTCTAATTCTGTAAATAACCTACAAGTTTTGAACGAATTCTATACCCTGACTTCTGTAAATAACTTAAATAATAATAATAATAATAATAATAATAATAATAATAATAATAATAATAATAATAATAATAATAATAATAATAGTAATAGTAATAGTAATAGTAATAATAATAATAATAATAATAATAATAATAATAATAATAATAATAATAATAATAATAATAATAATAATAATAATAATAAAAAGAATTTTCCCAGCTTTCAACTGAGGAAAAATGTGCAATCCCGGAGGTTCAATGCCGCGTTCACAAAAGCTCTCCACTGACTTCTATCCTTAGCTAACTGCATCCAGTTTCTACTTTGCATTCCAATCTCTGCGAGATCCATCTTAATATTGTCCTCCCATCTGCACCTAGGTCTTCCTAATGGTCGTTTTCCGATTGGTCTTCCAGTCAAGACTTTGAAAGCGTTTCTATTTTCTTCGATTCTAGCTACATGACCCGCCCACCTAAGCCTCCTAGACTTGACGACCCTAACAATGTTGGGTAAACCGTATAAATTATGTAGTTCTTCGTTATGAAGTTTCCGCCATTCCCCATTCCCGTTCCTCTTGGGTCCGAATATTCGTCTAAGGATCTTGTTCTCAAATACTTTCAGTCTATGTTCTTCCCTCAGAGTAAGCGACCATGTTTCGCAACCATAAAGAACAACAGGCATGATTATCGTTTTGTATATTTTAAGCTTCATTTTATAATTATATTGATCTTTATTTAAAATAATATAACAGAAATCTGGAATTATTCAAATTGCACTAATATCCTTTATGTACTTTTCTTTTTACTTTTCTATAACTTCTAATAATTTCTCCCACTGCTCATGTATATTTATACCACTTGTCCAGTTCATTAAGTTCTCCTCTTGTTCTTTCTTTATTCTTCTCTCTTCCTTCCACTTCCTAATAATCTTTCTTTTTTCTCTTTCTAAACCTCTAGCTCCTTCCCAATATATCCTATGTCCCGTTTCTTTCACATGTTTGTAAATAATGTTATTTTCTCTTTTCATTCGAATATCATATTTATGTTGTTTTAATCTGTCCATTAAAACAACATAATTAATTAAAAATTTTATAAATGAAAATGCTAACTAACGGCGGAGGAAGATATAAGATTTTCGGTCATCTGTCTTTTCTAAATGTCTGATAAAGAGGACGTTAGGTCCTTGAAACTGTAACAAAGAAAACGTATAGTTATTAATATAATTCATTTTGTTCTGGTCAGAACTGTGTTTTAAATGTTATTATGATTATCCAGAACCATGGAGTTTGTTTATATATATATATATTAACCATGGTTTTGATACCCTCGGTGTAACTTGGTGTAAAGTGAGGAAAACCAAAGTTGGATACGCCTGGCAGATGTACAACCCGCGTTACGCGATAAATGTTTTGGCCTACTGTCAGAAGTCAAAGATGGTCGAGTTTAAGTTTCTGACTCGTCATGAATGGTTCTAAGTGTGAATATAACTCTCATAATCGTATGTCTTCCAGAAACTTGTAGAAAAACTCTAGGATAGTTTCCCGATACGGGAACAGTGGCAGATCTAGCCAGGGCCCGGGGGCCTAGGCCCCCAGTTTTTTAGTGACAAAAATAATTTAAGCTATAATTTATATATTTTTGGAAATTTATAGTAATATCATGATATACCTACCATAGTAAGGATTCTGGCTGTCCCCCAGTTTCACCTGCTAGCTCCGCCTCTGAACGGGAGAGTTATGTTTCTATGATTTTATTGAAAACGGTTCAATACAGCTTGAAAAGGTCGTTATATTGATGGTAGTGAGATTTGTTTGAATTTTCATAGAATGGCTCTAATGACTTCATATTTCATAAACAATCCTACTATTTGGAATAATTCAATCTTTCAACACTTCAGAATTAAAAAAAAAAATAGCTCTTCTGAAGAGATGAGTTCATTTTGGTTAAAATTATTGAAAACTAGCATATATTACCCGCTTCGATGGGTTGAAATAAAAAAAATTAAATGCACATCTTTGTATCTCATGTATTTTATTGCCATTAATTTTTTTATTGTTTATTGCAGCAAGCATGTTTACACAGTTTTTGTTAATGTTTGGGAACGTTATGACGTAGTAACAATCTTTTCTCTTAGTTGTAAATTAAGTGTGATTCGTGTTCTAATACTGCAGAAATAACTATTTTTTTCCGTAATTCAATTAGTGTCACTGTTCATCTCGGCGACTGCAAGAACTATAGATTCAACACTAATATCGGTCATTTTTGACCATTTATATATATATATATACTCCTCCCTCATGTTGCGGGCCATGGCATCGGAAGTGTCACCGTTCATCTCAGCGACCGCAAAAAATGTGGATTCAGCACTAATATCAGTTATTTTCGAAGACTTTTAAATATCCCTTCCTCTCCCTTCTCCAAGTTGCGGGTTTGAATTTGGATTTAAACGGAATCGAAAGTATCGCTGCTCATCTAAGCGACCCAGAAAACTATAAATTTGCTCCAATCAAAGAGAGGAGAATGGACTTACTAATTAAATAAGGTGACTAATCCTATAAAATGTTCTCCATTATTTTTTATTTTTTTTTTAAACAGAATTTTATTTAATTTTACATGTCACATGGCATTTGCATCTAAAGTTATGCTGATTAGTCAATGAGTCCATTTTATATCTTCTGTCTCCGATCATTCGTACTGCAACACCCTAAATTAGAATCCACCGTCCGTCACTGCAATATAGTTCATAAACTTGCGCTTCCAGAGAAAAGTTTACGTGATAGGAACAAACGGTTTTCACTATCATCCTCAGAATCACAGGCGTTAGTTTTGCGGCAATTTTCATTGTCGCATAGTGTTATCAATACATTTTTGTAAGTTGTAAAGTAAGAAAAGTTTGAGTTCCAAAATGTGGTAGGAAAACCATTAGATTGGCAACTTGGCCAGGCCATATCAATTATAAATATCCGTCTGCTTCATAAGCCTACATAAGAGACTCTCGTTGCTTTCGCTTGGAAATCCCGACTGTTCCTTTGAAGATTTCGTTAGTTCTTTGAGGCGTGTATTATTAAATCCATTGATATGAATGGACTTTACGAAGAATTCAAGGTGTTTTAAGAAGTAGCAGCCTCAAGATTTGTTCAAGAACTGTGCAACTGTTGGAGAAAGGTATTTGAATCAGGAGCGTCATTTCAGATTTTGCTTGGGGGGGGGGCAAGACCCCTTGATATTAGTAGAATTTCACGTTTTTCATTGATTTACTACTATTCTATTGATAAAATCTATATACATCTCAAACTCAGGGGGGGCAAATGCCCCTCCCTGCCCCCCTAAATGACGCCCCTGATTTGAATCTTTTCGAACATGCAAAAACACCAAGAAAAAGATTTCGAGAATTTGAAGAAAGTCAGTTCATATATTCTTTCAATACAAAGTTCATAGTAATGCTTACTGCGAACAGGTTTGGACAAAAGAACGCAACCGACTTAATACCTCCGCAGTAAGTCCGAACTTTTTTTTCAGCTTTAAAGGAAAAGGTGAGAATGGAACGTGCGGTAACGTATTTAAAGAATTCTTGCAGAACAAGCGTCTATTGAAAGCCTCTCGAGGAGCAGAGAAGAAATTTAACATGTAAATGTAGCTTTCCCAGCTTGCGTGAGCAAAAGATGCCTATAACGCAATTAATGAATTGAATTGTCATATGTAGGGAAAAGATTTACAAATTCATAAAGTCCGGTTTTCTAAGTCAATGTGTCCGGCTTTTTTTTTCATTGCCTTCTGGCCTCCCTAGTTCTATAGCAATTTTGTTTGTTCAGTGGCGTATTTAAAGGGGGACTTCCGGGCTTAAGTCCCACGAAATCTTACTTACTATAGTAAAGTAAATTAAATATCTTGCAGAATTTTCACATTTACAGTCAACCCCCGCCCCGCGAAACAAAATCGTAAATACGCCACTGGTTTCATACATATTGTATAGCCGTCGACTGTCAGCAAAGCCTATGGCAACCTATGTAACCAAAATTCCATCATAGTGTGTTATAAGGGGGGGTCAGACATTGCAATAATATTACTTGAAACAATACTCTTTCATCTGCGTGAAGATAATTCAATTAATTAACAATTACAACAGAATCATTATGTGATAAATAAGCAAAACTTATTGTTATCATTGGGTGAAATTGCTACAAGGTTGCTATTTGTTCTTCCATTTATATCTCTTCGTGTATTACTGCAGAAAAAAATAAATAAAGTGATTTTAGCACAAAACTTGCCATTTATGTTCCTCAGCGGAGTACCACAAAGCAAGAAAACTGACAACCTTCACGATACAGAATCTTCATTAGTTCACCGCTAGATGTCACGCAAATAAAGTTTTCTTTAGGTGTTTTCCGCGGAACTGAGAACTGAGTAGATACCAGCCGCGGAAGCAATCGGCAAGAGAATAGTAGCACTTAACTACGATAAATCGGAATGCACCTCCATATAGTACGTGTGCTAACAAGTTCCTTAAGTTAATAAAATCTGCACACCATATTTTACTTTGTAAATCGACTCCAAAATTGTTTTCTAAAACCCACTATTAAGCCTACTTCCAAATTACCAATACATTTTATTCAAAAGCAGACCAGTACAACTACAGACAGAGCAGTTATCATAACCAAAATGGAAGGCAAAAAAGTTACAGGAGCATCGAATGGCAATAACCATTTCGATATCCAATCCTCAAGAATGAGCATTGAAATGGACCCTTGTAAGATGGAAAGCACAACCCTTTGTTTCCTCGCTTCGTTTTCGTAGCTTGTTATAGCTTTCCATTCTTGAACAAGCGTACCAACCATCTTAGCAATTTAACGAAAAGGCAATTAGCACAAATTAACAAAAATAGAAAAAAAAATATACAAAACACATCACTTGCACGTTGTCAACAAAAGTTACAATGGCCACCTTCATGCAAGGAAAACCTCTTTTGATTACTTTTAATCACTGGTATCGCAAACAAATTTGAATCGTTAATATTCAGGACGAATTCAATAAGATTCGGGTGCACCTCGATTAGAAACATTGAAGTTCAAATTATATCTTTTTATTCAATGTTTTGTAAGAGTTGTAGCGAGTTTTAGATGATAACTTTGATGACGATTTACAGACAAAGTATAATATCGTGCGCAAATTTTGGGACTCGTTATTACACGTACTATATTCATTCAGAAGTGGTTCAGAGATTTGTCGTAGCTGAACCTATTCTGTTGCCGATTGCTCGCGAGAAACTCACACGTAATACCAGAACCAGACTCACACTGTGGCCAGATACATTAATGTGCTGTCAGGAGTTCTACTTGGGTTTAGGATTGAAGGTGTTAATTTGTTTGGCTTAACACAGAGTTCAATATTTTTTACTTTATGTTTGTAATAAAACCTTAACAATCTCAAATAATTATCATCATCATAGCCATTCTGCCTTCATTGGTAGGTCATTTGCCGTAAAACTTCCTTACACTACGTTCTTCAGCTATCTTGACATAGGAAGTGTCTGTTTTAATATTGCCCATCAACTGCAGCCTCCTTCGCCTCTCCCACTCTTTCCTGTTACAAGACCCTCTAAAATGTCCCTCGTGATACAGTTCTCAGTCAATGTCCCAATCAGTTTATCTTCCTCTTTTCAATTACATCTAAAATTGTTATTTTCTCCTCACCTCTTTCAACATCCTCTCATCCATGTTTCGTTCGAACTACGGTAGCTAATTCTTTCCATTCTCCTCTACACTCACATTTCGAAAGCTTCCAGTTTTTCATCGCTTTCTCGTGATGGCCATGGTTCTGTCACATATAGTAAAATACTCCACACAAAGTATTTTATGAGTCTTCTTCTAAACGCTTTATCCAGGGACCCACAAAATACACTTTTCTTCCTCCTAAATATATATTTCGCCATTCCTCTTGCTATTCAAAATAAAATTGCATCGCAAATGCAATACATTTATCATTCATTATCAAAGTGGACTATTTTTACAAGAAAATAACATAATATAGGTTTTCGTTCATGATAAAAGGGTTCCCTTTTGATATCATGTAGGGGCAGCGGTGGCTCAGTAGTAGTGTATTCACCTCTGGTGCATGGTGTCCCTGGTTCGATCAGCTCGCGCTAAGAGAACTTTGTGATTGTCAAACACCATGTGCTTGGGTCTTCTCGGAGTTCTCCCGTTTCCTCTCACTTTATTCATTCCACCATTTCGTTCATTTCTCATCATCACCGTCTCCTTTAGACTAGCCGGCATAATTGTGAGACGTAAACCTCAAAGATTTCATTTCAATTTGATATCATGTAGTTATGATAAATACTTCCTCAAAAGCCTGACGTTTCCCTTAAGTGCCTCTTTGGCTCTCAATAATAATTACATCAATTCCCAATTGAATAAACACTATTGCTGGAGATTAGCAGTAGAAATGACAACAAAGAAACTATGTAGGGCCTACACTTCAATCTTTATAACATACGGAAATAAAGTGCCCAATGGGTTTTCGAAATATAAGATCTCAGTTTACTTTTTGGAAATAAGATAACTAGTGATAACACAGGACTTCAGCATAATTTCATTTCCTGTCCTGATGTATCAAGCTCTAGATTAAGGAATTCAATGCCACATCTCTATTGTTATTTCATTTCATATCATTTCTCGTATGATTAGTCCAGAGATATAATTTTGCTACGACTCCTTGTTTTTCTCTGAATTTTTGAAAGAATAATAGTGTTTGGTATAAAACTTTAAGAAAAACGGAAAAATAAAACTTGATATTGGCATAATTTGGTTACAATATGAGTTAGAAACTTAACACTTGTGGTTATTTTTTCATAAAAATACAAGTTCACTTAGCGGGTTGCGTAATGTCAATCCTCGTTTTCGACGGCGTTATGGATTTAGCACATAATAGAAAGCTCAATCTGGAAATATTCAAAATCAAATTCCATCTTAGGCAATCTGTAGAATGACAGAGCAGTACTTTAAAAAATCATTACTTTTTCTCTATTTTGCTTTTCCTTATCATGTTTGTTATATCATACACATTGTTTATTTTTATTACTTAACGTACCGGTATATTGTAAAACAGTAAAATAAATAATTCCCACTTCCATTGATTCTAAAAGTACTATTCAAAGTTTATCAACTGCGATGCAAATTTAAATTTGTGTCGCAAATTGTTACGCTTTAAAAAAAAAAAAAAAAAAAAAAAAAAAAAGCGCTAATATATACAGCGTATAATAGGTGAAAATTAATGTAACAGACGTCGGGAAGTAATTCCTGACACTGGGATAAGTGAAAAAGGTTCCATGAACATGTAGCATATTGGTAGAGTTAGCGAGGGCCCCAGATGTGGGAACAGTAGGCTCAAAGCAGTATATATCGAGGTGTGAGAGAGCCAAACGCAAGAATAGGTTCCACCTTCTCCACCAACCTACTATTCAAAAGAGAAGTAGCTTAAATTATTCATTTCCGGTTTCAGTACTTACAGTCATAGAGCAAAATGGTATTACATAGCGAAAAGCGGTTTTCTGCAAACGATTCAAGTTCTCAAGAGAACACACCATCTTCACCCGCAACACTATAACAAAACCTGAAATTGGTTAAATTTTACTATTATTTCCGGTCTCAGCATTGATTTCCGTAAAACAAAATCTATAAAAGATATCCGAATTCGATTTTTTTTCAATCGATTCAGCTTCCCCAAAATTAAATTCCATCTTCTCCATTAACCCTCTATTTAAACCGAAAGTGATTCAAATTAACCATTTGCAGTTTCAACATTTGTCAGCATAGAATAAAAATGGTAATAGATAGCAAAAAGCAGTTTTCTGCAATTGAATAAAGGTGTCAAGAGAGCGCATACCATTACAGCCGACACTCTACCAAAACAGGAAGTGAATCCTGCTCCCGCCAAGTGAATTTTGTGGTGGACAAACACCGTATGCGTGGGTTTCCTCGGGGTTCTCCCGTTTCCTCTCACTTTCTTCATTCCACCATTTCATTCATCACTCATCATCACCGTCTTCTTTAGCATACCCGTGGGACGCAAAACTCACAAATTTCATTTCATTTTAAAACAGGAAGTGATTCGATTTTATTACTACTTTTAGTTTCATAAGTTATATCGACAATCAGTTTTTTTCTTCAATTGATTCAGCTTTCCAACAGTAGGTTCCATCTTCTCTTTCAACCTTCTATTCAATCCGGAATTGGTTCAAATTAACGAATTCCAGTTTCAACCTTTATCGCTATAGAACAAACTAGTAATGTTTTTTTAATATAAGTTCTGCATCCGAGGAACAGGTTCTACCTTTGATCTTATTAATCTATTTTAACCAGTAGTTTTAGATGTAATACTTCAAATTCGAGTAATGAATACACACAGTTTGGAAGTCTGCCTTAGTTTCACACTGTGAAACGTAACTCACCTGTTTTCTTTCGTAATCACTATACTTTGTTTTATCCTGTTGTCACTCGAAAGTAAAAAGTGAATTGAGGAACTCCGCTCCAGAAGGGGAAAGATTTCTTTCAGGAAAAGTAACAATTTATGCCGAATTCTTTTCTACACCTATATCATTTATAATACTTTTCTCTATTAAATGCACAACTTACTTTCACCCTAGGCTCCGCAAATTGACGAGACGGCACTACATATTAGGGTGCATCGAATTTCCACTTTTTTTGAAATCAGCTTACCCTTAGTGATGTTTTTTTTGCAAAATGGCTTCCATATAACGTATAAAAAATTGCAAGTCGATTGGTCAATATCTTTAGGTGCCACCAACGGCCAAAAGTTTTAAAATTTTGTTAAAAAATAAATGTTATTTTTAAAAATGTAAAATATCTAGTTTTATGAAATATGGTTATCCTATGTGGTTTTGTTTCTGTAAAAGGTCAATATTTTACGTGAAAAAAATTTCAGCTTGATGAGTCAAGTCATTCAGGTGCCACCTGTGGCTTAAAATATGGACAAATGTGTCTCTACTTTTTCATTTTTTTAAATTAAGTAGCATTGTTTGTGATTCATCTGGATCGTTAATTAGATAAGAAAGATTTTGTTTTATATCTGCAGCTATTTGCTTATTTCCAAACGTTAATGATTGAAATGACCCAGAACTCACCATGAGGAGGTGGCTGTAGTTCGAGTTCCGCCCACCCGTATATACTAATGTTGCATATGGTAGTGCAAGTCATATTGTTACTCTTTTACCTCAAACTGTTTTTCTTTTCTTTTTTGTATTACATTCTGGTATGTTTTTTCTTGATTGTAATGTTAATAGGACAAACCTATGTCGTGCTTCTTGCCCACATACCGTTGATGCCGCTTCTGTCCCCAACTTCACCATTCTTTCTACCGCGCGAGTGTGACAGGGTAAGGATGTAATATATTCATTAGCCATTGGAGCCGTCTTTACATTTTCTCTTAGCTTCTGCAGGCTCAAGTGTTTTGTCAGTGGTGACTCTGTCAGCGCCATGTTGACCAATTAATCATATCAACATAGTTTGTCGCTTCTAAGTTGATTTCAGGGATGACGAATTCTCGTACCGGTACGCGATCACCAGATTGGGTCGTTTGTCTTGCTTTTAGGACTCGCCTCCAGCCGAGCTCTCGTACGTTAGCATCTTGGTCAGTCAACATTGATAGAAGTAGGTTTTCAAGATGACCGTACCACGCATTTCTACGGACACTGGATGAATTATTTTCCTGTATTTCGCTTCCATGTGGCGAGAAGTCGTGATGAGTTGCCACAAATGACGAGCTTCTTTTGCACACGATGTATTACGGATCACAGCAAACCGGAGTGGCGCGTAGACCATCATGATGTACTGGACGATGGTTTTAAGTTCATTCGTGGGTACTTTTGTTCCTACCCACAAACGTAAGACTGTATTTGCTGTAATTACCCATCTGGCTTGATGGATTTTACCAGGGTTCATATGAGCTAACTCAATGGGCCATTCTCCTGAAGAAACCGCTTGGCAGATATTCAGCACATATTTTTGATCCGTGTTTAATGAATCCTCAGTGAAGTTGAGATCCCAGTCTACTGGAACGGGCTGAAAAATCTGGAGTGACAACTCTTCACAGATTGGAAGTGCTGATCCTATTGGTCCTTTAAATGTATTTGGTAAAATAGACTTGCCGTCTATAAATTCAATCAAATGTCGAAATGGGAGTTCATTCGTGTGTATGATGATTAATTGGTGATATGATTAATTGGTCAGTATGACGCTGACAGAGTCACCACTGACAAAACACTTGAGCCTGCAGAAGCTAAGAGAAAATGTAAAGACGGCTCCAATGGCTAATGAATATATTACATCCTTACCCTGTCACACTCGCGCGGTAGAAAGAATGGTGAAGTTGGGGACAGAAGCGGCATCAACGGTATGTGGGCAAGAAGCACGACATAGGTTTGTCCTATTAACATTACAATCAAGAAAAAACATACCAGAATGTAATACAAAAACGAAAAGAAAAACAGTTTGAGGTAAAAGAGTAACAATATGACTTGCACTACCATATGCAACATTAGTATATACGGGTGGGCGGAACTCGAACTACAGCCACCTCCTCATGGTGAGTTCTGGGTCATTTCAATCATTAACGTTTGGAAATAAGCAAATAGCTGCAGATGTAAAACAAAATCTTTCTTATCTAATTAACAATCCAGATGAATCACAAACAATGCTACTTAATTTTAAAAAAAAATGAAAAAGTAGAGACACATTTGTCCATATTTTAAGCCACAGGTGGCACCTGAATGACTTGATTCATCAAGCTGAAATTTTTTTCACGTAAAATATTGACCTTTTACAGAAACAAAACACATAGGATAACCATATTTCATAAAACTAGATATTTTACATTTTTAAAAATAACATTTATTTTTTAAGAAAATTTCAAAATTTCAAATGGCCGTTGGTGGCACCTAAAGATATTGACCAATCGACTTGCAATTTTTTACACGTTATATGGAGGCCATTTTGCAAAAAAATATCACTAAGGGTAAGCTGATTTCAAAAAAAGTGGAAATTCGATGCACCCTACTACATATTCATTGCGTCTTGTGAACTGCATGCATTGTGTGGTTATAACATAATTTCTTAGACAACATTGTCTGTTTTCTGTTACGATAATCCATACAAGAAACTATTTTTGCATCCAATATTCGTAACTGGGTTCTATCAAAAGTCTCACTTAGACATACTCTTTAAATCATGAAGAGTTCCATGATTAAAATATTGGAAACAGATTGAAATATTTCCTTAGTCACTACAAAATGCGAATAGTCAAAGGGAGAAAAATAAGTATTATTATTATTATTATTATTATTATTATTATTATTATTATTATTATTATTATTATTATTATTATTATTATTATTATTATTATTATTATCTTAATGATAAGGTAATTAATGAAACAGAGTTAAAAATCAGTACAACGCATATTGATTTCTGTAAACAAAAATAAGTTGTGGATTAAACACAAGATTTATTACGTTACCAAAATCAATAATAGTCTCCAGACTTTCGTATATCCTTTAGTTGCGGACCTATAATTAACCTTATCTTATGTAGCTCTATAGAAATGATACCCATTGATTGCAATGTGATGAAAGAGAAAGCAGAAGGCGTAAATCGTGTTCGATTTTTTTTAACTAACACCTTTTCCAAAATCGATTAGCATTTGCCTGCTGTTTGTTTGATAATTGAGTAACGGAAAACTAGGCGACACAAAACTGTGTAACACAAAAAAGAGTGGAAAATTTGCCGACAGAATGTTAGGTAATATACAGTAATAAATTGCAGATAAATTGATGACAGACTAGGTACTTGGTAATCAAATTTAATACTCGACTCATCTATTGGGGCCGCGGTGGCTCAGTGGTAGAGCGTTCACCTCTGGTGCTAGGGGTCTCGGGTTCAAACCCTGCTCCCGCCAAGTGAACTTTGTGGTGGACAAACACCGTGTGCGTGGGTTTTCTCGGGGCTCTCCCGTTTCCTCCCACTTTCTTCATTTCACTCATCTCTCATCATCACCGTCTCCTTTAGCCTAACCGGCATAACCGTGGGACGTAAAATTCAACAATTTCATTTCATTTCATTTCGACTCATCTATTAAGCGAGGCTGAAATTTAAGCGCCAGGAATGTAAATAACACAATTTTATCTGCTTTTCCTGTTAAATGAATATACATACATTGAGAGATAAAAGAAAAAATTTAGGTAGGAAATCGCAAAAAGATATAGAAGGAAAATAAACACAGATTCATTGGTATATACATTTGATTATACAAATTGTGACTAACTGAGGTAAGGAACTTTGACAATGTTGTTTGTCCATTCCTCAACTTGTCACATAAGTTTCTCAACCTCTCTTCCAAGCGTAATTTCTTTCATGTAATCATTCTTTGGAGAACCCTCTTTGAGCACTGACATAATGCTGCACAAACAGTGCACTCAAGCTGAAAAGAATTAGTAAGCTTTCAAAACACGGGAATTTTTACGTAGAAAAAATTATTAATCCATTCTTCGCAATAATATTTGTTTCTTCTAGTAAGTTGATTGATTCTTCGCAATATCGGAAATAACTGCTTTGTCCAGTGGAATTTGAATTGAATAGAATGTGCATTGAATGAACAACAGTGGTAACATGTTAAAAATTCCATCTACTCTATATACCACTTTTGCTGAAGTTAGTTGTTTTAAACCAAGTTAGATGAATATATGATTATACTATTCTCTACCTACTGCTCTTTATTAGAAAAAAAATCGTAAATACATAATTAAAATTTCTTATAACAGTTTTGTATGAAGATGTTTTGTATTCTAGATGTATTCAAGAAAGATACAATTTAAATTGCAAATAAGCAATTCAGTCTGTTGAGCACCATTCATAAAATAATTTTGTGAGAGCAGAACTAATCTAATCTCATCAGTCTTAAATATAGCATTAGGAAATTTGCAAAAATCAAAATTATAATCTCTATCCATAGTAATACTATTTTAATACCAGTCAAAATAAAAAGGATTTCAATAAATTTTATACGGCAACGTACTACTAAATAATATGAATAATTATTATACTTTCAATCTTAAGGTCTTCCAAAAACGTAGGTTCAGGTGGAAGCTCTGGAGACCGTTGGTATCTAATTATCCTTTTGTAAAATTATTCTCAAGTCAAAATTGTCTACGCTTCTTCATTAAATTGACTAATAGTCATTAAATATATAAATGTTTAACGACATGTACAGTAGTTTCAGGTGCAGCCTTATTCCTCTTTATTTTACTCTTTACACATTCGACTTTAGCAAGGTTTAGAGTATGACTATTTTATGTCCCTTTGCAAGTTTCGGATTTTTCTTAACTTTACCCGTAGTTAAAATTGCTTTGTACTTAAAACTGTTTCTCTCTACACACCTTCAATGTTTTGACAACCGTGTATAACCTAATTTTCCGAGATTTTGTACATCTCCTAATTTTCTGTTTGATAATTTTTCTCTTACTGTTGTCGCCTATTTGTTTTGTCACCTAATTTCCCATCGCCTAAATTTCCATTTACCATGTCTACCAACATGTTTCAGCATTTCCTTCTTCTTATAATGATATGAGTAGTGACTACTATCTTAACAAGAATTGTAGGAATGATCAAAGAAATGGATTAAAAGATTGTGATGTTGGTCAATCATTAATTTATGGATCATGAGCCACATTTTTGAACGGTCCCTAAATCGAGTTTTTATTATTATTATTATTATTATTATTTAACGGAATAAGCACATCATACTGAGTTAAGTGATAATTTGGGTTTGGCTACACTGTATGTAGTTCTCCAGATATAAGGACTACAAGAAAGTATTTGACTGAAATATAATGGATTTTTTTATCCAAAAATTTCGCCCAATTCAGAGGTTAAGACTTCCATTAATAGTTCAGGAATTGCGTCAGAAATACAGCGGTCAGAATGACATTGAACTGCACTTTGAATGAAGGTAGGAAGAAGGTAATAGAATAGGTCATGTCAATGACTTCAAGGCGCAGTTGAATATACTCCAAATCGTTTTCCTTGACAATATTAAAAGTAGGCTTAATCCTCGTGTAACCTTATAAGCATAACTTACCAATACACGCAACACAATGTTAAAAGTTTTATAACCAACTATTTAATTCGGATTAAACACAATTGTATAGAAAAGAGAACTATTATGCTTAAATGTTGTAAAAACAAATTGCAGAAGCCATTTAAACTAAACTTTGTTCACAAGGAAAACCTGTTTCTTGTAGTAGATCCGCTTACTTCATCCTGTCTGGCTTAAGAATCGTGTCACGTCAAACGTCTTTTTTTTTTTCAGTTAAGGTATAATGCAAAAGACAGAACCTTGACAATCTTTTTAAATTGGAAAAGAAAATATTAAGTGTGATCTTGAAATCCTAAATGGAAAGTTCAAGGTCGAATGGAAGCCTACGTTAGCTACCATAAACGCTATCTGTGCTACAACACACGCTGAACAAGTTTTACGACTTAGAGAAGATCAGTCGTGAGTTATCACTATCTTTGTCAATGTCAAGTTCACATTTATTTTATATCACAAGAATGAAATTATCCAAAATCAGTCAGGTATTTTTATTCATTGTGCTTACTTATTTTCCATCCTGTGAAGATCTCCCCTCTAGCATGTAATTTAGATTCTTCAAGTGTTAAAAATAAAATACTAGAAAATACATGAGATAACACTAGAAAAATGCATTACATAAAAGTCATAAACATTATTAGACTGTTGCATAATGTAAAATATGTATAACATAGTCATATTAGTAATGACTATAATATAGTCATAGGTATACATAGTTAGAGTATTAAATTCTTTAAGTGAAACCACTTCTCAAAAAATATTCATAAATCTCGATTCTCCCTCCTCCCCCTCTCCGAGCCTTCTTTTCTTTTAGAGACCTAAACGAACCATGCACGTCATGGTCTAGTTATAAGTTTGTGGACTTAAAGATGCGTTATAGCTAAGAATTTTATAATATAGAAAATATGTTCATTTAGCAAATTGATGAAGTATTTGCCCTGTATCTTTGTTGAGTCTAGAGCTTATGTCACATAAGTTAAAACTATAATTTGTATCACTTTACATTATAGTTCCTAATAAGTGAATAAGCAATGGGCACTGGAAAAGAAGAAATGCAACTCCAAATGATGATTCAAGCAGTTTTGAATAATGTTAACGTGTTAAAGACGAATTTTCAGAGCACAAAGAACATTACTTAATTATCCCAACCTTAAATAAAGTTACATTTTATTTCCATAATATAGGACATGTAAGAATACAAACCTTTAATGTTCCCAAATTATTTGTATTTAAAAATAACTTTTACTTTTTCAGAGAACATGCATAT
Organism: Thermobia domestica; assembly: GCF_964235325.1. Taxonomy (NCBI): domain Eukaryota; kingdom Metazoa; phylum Arthropoda; class Insecta; order Zygentoma; family Lepismatidae; genus Thermobia; species Thermobia domestica. Next base: position 308,279,311 of record NC_137455.1, read on the forward strand.
CCAACACTAAAATAATTAACGAGGAGCGTTTCAAAAAGTTACGCAACCTTATGAGGAATCTTTTGAATTACTATTATTTCGTTACAGGTGCTGAATAACTGAGCAGCTGTGGGCTACACGATACAACAGCGTATATCCATTGTTACAGAGCACACATTGCACTAGCAATCATGCTTTGAATCAGATTGGCTACACAGAGAAGTACGGAACAGATACTGCAAAACAAATCCTCCATGCAGTGGCTGAACAAGTTCCAGGAGACAGATACTGTAATGGAAGCATCGAGAAGTAATCGTTAACAGAAGAACAGTTGATCGATGTGCAAGCTGCATATGTTATGAGTTAAAAAAAAAAAAAAAAAAAAGTTCGAACATTTTTCGAGTCCGTCTGGGCTTTCCATTAGCAGCGCTCACAGTTAGAGCAATCCAGCATCTGCTGCCCTGAAGACATGTATGCTCGAAAAGACTATAGGTCGTTGGTTCATGAAATGTGTAACGCCAGAAGAGAAGGAACTCGATGACTGGTACTGAATTGATGAGACAATGTTCCACCTGAATGAATACATTAATGCCCAAAGTTTTCGAGTATGGGTCAATGATAACCTACGTGTACTCAAGGAGTTGCTTCTGCATTCACAGAGCATTGGCGTTTGGTGTGCCAATTACGTAGCCATGTGTTCATTACGTTCTTTGAACGGTATGAACAGTGACCTCTGAACGGTATGAATAGTGAGAGATGTCTTCCCATAAGTTAGCATAACTTTTTGAACACCCTGTAGCAGTGTTGCAGCAAGAGTACTATTCGTAGCAAAATATTGTATCCAAAATATACCCTACATGATTATCTCTGGTGCCTATGAAGGGCTGTATCATTCACGAACGATAATGACCTATGTATTAGCAAGGTAGCACGAAAGTCACATCATCTTAACTAATACTTGTAATTTTGTGCATATTCAGGGTGGTCTATTTATCTTGAAACACCCTGGTAACTTTTAAACTAATCAATAGAAATTGACAAAAATAATAACAACATGCAAATACAGGTCCGTATCCAGGGAAGTCTAGGAGGGCCGCCCCCCCCCTTAAATTTTTGCTGGCCGCCCTAAAATTTTTACGGTAAGCTTGCAAATGAACTATAATATAGTTGGATCGGGCCCACCCTACATTTTTGGGCTGGCTACCGACCTGTGCAAATATCGACAGGGGTACATTGCTTAACATACACTGTGATAACACAAGATTAACAATGTTGCCAATTCATTATAAAGTTGTAATTTTTAAATAGCACTATGGTAAGTCACACTTTAGTATTGGAAATCTAAGTTTTATGTTAATCGAAAACTTACAATACTATATTTGTTATTCAGTGTTACAAAGTAAGGACAATGCAGTTTCAAAAACATCCGCACACATCCAAATGTTGGTGGCCTCTGCAAAAGCAATAATGACAGTAGAGAAGGACATGTCATCGTACATCGGAAGAACCTTAGTCTCACATACTATGATCATCATGTGATCTATTTCGAATGGATAAGAACAAAGTTACAATGAATTCAAAATTTCACTTTTTTCATTATTTTATTTCTAAAAAAAAATGAATAAGTATCACGTCTAATTACGCAGATGGTTTTCGCAATCATCATGCCGTTTGAAGTTGGTATCTCAAACCCGTTCAAGAGATATGAGAAACACATTCAAAAGGATACAATACTGTTTAAAATTACACATTTGGAGGACCTTTCCCCATGTCGTTGCTTTTCTTTGCTTTTAATATAAAAGTACAGCAACAGTTTTTGGTAGTTGTAATTACAATTAGTTTTCGCAATTTCATAATTTTAATCAATGTTGCTAGTTTGCTAATAAAACTCCAACTGATCAAAGCAGTGTATATATTTTAAGATTATATATTTGTATATATAATCTTAAAATATATACAAATATATAATCTTAAAATATATACAATGCTTTGGTCAATTGGAGTTTTATCAGCAATCTTGAATTTCCCAAAGCTGCAATAAATAATTTACAAATGTTGCTAATGTTAACAATACTCATCATATCTCTAGAACAGATTAATATATCAACTTACTGTAAACGGCAATATGATCTTTACGTCTTTTGAACACCACGTATGTGAGTGAGTGTGATACTTACTTACGCACTTGTTCGAAAAAACAAAACAATTCAAAAAAGTAACATTTTCAACCCTTGAAACTTTGTTCCTACCCGTTAGATATATGTCATATTATAAACGTAGTTTTTCACTCTATATAGTACTTTCAATGTGCGTTGTCACGTCCTTCTCAATTTCGTTATTACTTTTGTAGAGTCCTTCAAAATTTGGATGATTGTGATACTGTAGCATCTTTGATTCCTAACACTGAATAACGAATGTGGTATTGTAAGTTTTTGAATAATATGTAGATTTGTAACAAATAATGCTCTGACATAGTGATATCTCTTTAAATAAGCATAAACATAAAATTGCGCTGGTAACACTGTTAATCTTGTGATATTGCAGAGTATGTTAAACAATGTACCGCTGTTTACATGTCTCAAAATTTTGTTGATTTTAGTTGATTAGTTGAAAAGTTATAGGGGCGATTGAAGATAAATGTTTCACCCTGTATATTCAACGTCTTTCAATTTTCCTCCCAAAAGTATATACTGCTATCAGCGGCGTCATTTTAGGTTTTGCTTGGGAAGTTTCAAAACTCTCCAATATAAAGAGTTTTGCATTTTTTTTTAAATGTATATTGTTATACTGTTGATTTAAATGTATATAAATCCCAAACACAAAGGGGCAATCGCTTCCTCCCTGCAAACCCAAAGGACTTCTTTGACTAGTATTAGCATATGTGGTTAATAAAAGTAGTTCTCACTTGAAAAAGTTTGAGAACGTCTTATCTATGCAATTGTTCCATAAACATGTGATGTAGGCAGCGAGAGGAATGTCCCTTCCACTACGTTTAGGATTCATATTTATGAATAGGGAACCTCAGGGTTAGTTAAACCATTACAAATATTTTTTTTAGAAAGTAATAAAAAGGAAAGAAATAATAGATCACAACTGAAGTCGAGGTGAAAATAATGCTAAAATGAATCCTCCATATTCAACGAATTTCTCTTCTATGAAAAGTTCTTGTTATTTTTTCTGTCCGGGTAATGAACTGAAAGGTACGAAAATGACCATTCCTAACTAAAACCTAAAAATTTAGTGGAAGTGAATGTAGAAGGAACCAAATGTTTTTGTATATGGATGAAGTGAGAGAAAAAGGAAAGCCTATTTTTAGGCTTAAAAATCCGGGGATATGAAATTTAGCAAGATTTTGTACCACACAATATTTTCTGTACCAGATTTGTTTGCTTAGTCAGGATCAATCTGTAGAGCCACAAATAGACGGAAATGGTGTGTATCTTCCGCTGGCACGTGCAGGATCAGAAAAAAAAGTTATGCGTTTTGATAAGTATGATCTGATTGTGTACGAACACTACACAGTCCAGAAAATTTGGACAAAAGTAAAATTCAATATTTTAAATAAAGACAGTTTCCCGCTTGTCCAACCTTTTCCCATAATACGATTTTCCTACTTCCTAGAATTGCGGTTCTTCTGCTGTGACAGGAGCAGCACCGAGAAAGGATTTAGGATTTAGATTTCTGGGCTTTCGGCATCTAAGGCCATTTTGCCCTTCACGGTTTTGAGGGATGACGTCTCTTGGCGAGCACACAATCCGTGGAAAGGGAAGGAAGGTGGGACCGATAAGTTAGGTACCACCCCGGCCTAGTGTGAATGAGGAAAACCCAGGGAAACCTTATTCAGGGTGGCTGGCCTGAAAAAGCGTTTCACACTTTTTCGATCGAGTGCCCCCACCGGGAATCGAACCCGGAACTGCTCGCATCGAAGGCGAGAGCGTGGGCCACAGCGCTGAGAAAGTCATCTGTAGATTTTCCTTCTAACTGCACTCAATTTTTCCCTGATCACACCTCGATTATTTAGCGGCCTCAATGTTATCATAGTATAAAGATAGCTTCAGAATCACTGAATAAAAGTTGTACAATCTCATTTTCTCGCCTTTCTTATATATATATATATATATATATATATATATACAGCTCATTCCATTTCGTATATGATAACACTCAGAGTTCAGTCGTTGGATATTATAAATACTTCTGAAAATGAAATAATCGTATTTTAAAGTTGCTAATCTCTCAGGTAATTCTTCTGAGTTCCTAGACACCACAATATCCATTTCTAAAATATATTCACCTAGTTTTTTTTATTGTACAGAGTGGGTATGTAATCACCGGATATTTACTATCGACAATTTCTTTGTGAACACGATTTAGTAATATGGGGATGTTCAGTGCACATAGAATTGAAGTCCAATTTTGGTCATTTCGGACATACAATGTGATTAAAAAAAAAAAAACAATGTTCACTTTTTCAAGTATTTAAACGAAGCGTACGAACTTTATGCTTATCCTTCTCATAACCTTTGTAGTTGGACTCTATATCCTTGTGCTCTGAGAGCACAGTATCAATAAGATTTGTATTCGTAAATAACTTTGAATTACACTTTATTCATGTGTCTTCCTTGTCTTTTGTTCTTCTTCATTGTTTGTTTTATTGATAGAATAAGTAAAAAATTATCCACAATGTAGCTATAACTTTTCTTGTTTATAATGACCTTTATTCTCGTTTATTTTATTGTTATGCTGTTGTGGTCATGCTGTGAAAGTTTGATCCTAATTCCTCCTTTCCTCTTCCTTTTGTTGCAGATAGATCATGGCCGCTCCATTAGGAGTTTGCACCAAAGAGATCTATCTGCAACACAAGGAAGACTAATGGAGGAATTAGGATCAAACTTTCATAGCATGACCACAACAGCATAACAATAAAATAAACGAGGACAAAGATCAGTATGAAGAATGTACTTACCATTGTATTATAGTTTTTTTTCTATAGTTTGAAATTAAAATGGCCCTATGCCGCATTTAATCTTTCTTTCTTTTTTTTTAGAAATAAATTCTGATTAATTTCCCTTCAGATAATAACTCGTAAAAATTTCAACATTCATGTTATTTCATGCTCAGTTACTTACCGTTATGAGATAACAACTACTTTCGGGAGCACAGTGTTTCAGTGGTAGAGCGCTCACCTCTGGGGCAAGGGATGTCTGATTGGATTCTCAGACCAGGTCAATTTGTGGTGGACAATATTGTGTCCACGGATTTTCTCGGAGTTCTCCCATTTCCTTCCACATTCCAATTCTATCAAATCTTTCATCATCATTTGCTTTCATTAATCATCCATCGGCATAATCGTGGGGCGTAAAAGTAAAAAAAAAAAAATCATTTAATTTCATTTGTTCTACTTGAAACTTTTATTTGAGTAACTCGTCGTGGTCGAGTGATACATGAAAAAAAAATGAAAATGAAATGAAATCTTAGAGTTTTACGTCCCACGGTTATGCCGGTTTGGCTAAAGGAGACGGTGATGATGAGAGATGAATGAAATGGTGAAAGTGGGAGGAAACGGGAGAACCCCGAGAAAACCCACCCACACGGTGTTTGTCCACCACAAAGTTCACTTGGCGGGAGCAGGGTTTGAACCCAAGATCCCTAGCACCAGAGGTGAACGCTCTACCACTGAGCCACCGTGGCCCCACGATACATGAAACAGTGCGCATGATCTCTCGGTTCGGTTTTATATCATTTTTTTCTTTTTCTTGTTAGTTTATTTGGAAATAACTGCCACAAGGACAAGAACAGATACCAGCTTCGGTAAAAATGACACTGGTTTCAGCAAAACCTCGAAACTCTTTTGCAGAAATCTATTTCGGTGAAAACTGAAACCGGTTTCGGTGAAAACTGAAACCCGTTTCGGTGAAAAAACCAATTCGGTTTTGGAGAAAACTGGTATGTGGGCAGGGCAAGATTAATGCATCTGAAGGCCCGGGGCTAGAAAAAAATATGTGGCTACGGCTGACTTGCCCTAATACACTTCTGTAAAAGTACAGTAGGAAAATTAAGGGAATACACGTAGTTCTACGATATCAATCATGCCATGCATTAGATGATGCTATACCTAATGGAACTTTCCACATGCATAAAAAAAATACACAAAGTTACCCTATTATATAAATGTAATAAATAAAAAAATGAGTACCTCAAAAATTTCTTATAAATAGATGGAACTTGTTGATATAAAAAGTACATAACGTATTGTTCATCTATGCAGTGACTTAATTTTTCTGCTGGATTGGGACTGGATATTCTGTAATTACAGGAGACCAACGGCGCCGACTTTCCAAAATTTATGTGGATGCATATCAATGGCGAGACGTGTTAGCCTACATGTTTTCAGGGAAGTCTTGTTATTTGATTGATTTATTTTTAGTTAAAATATTTTATGAACACTGTCATAAAGGGATGTGCTGTGATAAAGTAAAATATTCTGGTACTCTTAGGATAAGTTTGAGCTGCTTTATGGCTAAGCGGTTAGCGTACGCGCCTTTGGCGTGGGAGACCGGGTTCGATTCCCGGCGGAAGCTCGTGTGGTTCGGATTCCACGTTAATCAGTAGGTCCACGATTCATATAGACTCGTTGCTGAACGGGACGTTAACTCAAAATAACCTCACCTCACTATTATAACAAATTGGGACTGCTCAGTCGGTAACACGGCTGACTTAAACCAAGAGAAACGGGTTCAAACCCGAGTCCAAATTTAAAATATTGTGGGTGTGGTGCACCCACAAGATTATTTGTGTTAGTGCTGGAGCCCCGGAGCATCCACGTAGTCGGCGCGCTTACAGGAGACTGCAAAACACTTCTATTCAGCGAGAAATATGAGTCACGATTCTCATGCACAATATTCGATCTTCTTTTCTAAAACTGATTTTTGTTAATTTATTAAGACGGTGGATGTAAGAAACGAAGAATTTCTTTCAAATTTTTGGTCATATTTTACCTTATGATGATGATTGTGTCTTGTATGATTCGTTTTAGACAGCCTGTTCAGATTTCGATCAGAGTGAAGGCCCAGGTTTATAGCTCCTCTAAGCCCCTCTCAGCCCTGTATGTCGGTTTCTCGGTTTTTCTAGAAACGGATTTCTGTTCTTTTACAAAAATCGGCTTTGCCCATCCCTAATATAAACTAAAGTAGTGATTAAAATTCCACTTTAAACAGAAAGTCCCGCTCATATAACCTCAGTACTCAAAATAGACGTGAAATTCAAACGCAGAAGTATTAATCAATTTGAGATTTTATATATTTACTTGATAAATATTCCTAGATGTTACGTTAATCTAATATGTAGTTCTTATTCTCATTAATTTTACACTCAAAGCAGAGGGAAGTAGAAACACGGACTACAATCTATCCTTGAACTATATTCTGTGCTACTTTTTCAAGGAAGTGTACTAAGTACACACGAATCAGGTTCAGTCGGTCAAAGTGAACAAAAGTTTCCCGGTGTTTCGCCCTAACGGCTCCACGCACCTACTATATATTTTTTTTTTTTTTTTTTTTTTTTATCTGTATCATAGCAGCCAAGTTTGTAAAGTTGTTGACATAAGAATTAGAAGTAAAGTCAGCAGCAAATATTCTTTATTTGCACTGATAATTTTATTGTACAATACCAAGAATTCGGTGAAAGGATGTTATACAACGTGGAGTAAGCGACTACTATATGGATAATAAGATCAAAACGTTTGAGATACATGTATGTAAGTGGGACAATCATTTACATTGGCAGCACGTGCAAAATGTATAGAATCCTATGCGGTAACAATGTTGTTTCGCAGAGGACTAAGGCCACGCCCCCGTAACTGTTATCTAGAACGCCTGATATTTCATTGTTATCATCATCATCATAATTATTGGTAAATCAATTGCCGCAAACTAAGAAGTTCCCATAGACCCCCTCGGTCTTCAGTAAATCTCTTCGTCTTCACGTTAGATTTTTCTGTTTTAATATGGTCCATCAACTCCAGCTTCTTACGCCTCCCCTCTTTTATCTGACAACATACCTTCTATCATGTCCTTCATGATAGAGTTCGTTTCTCAGCCAATGTCCCAATCTATTTCTCTTCCTATTTTTCAATTGCATTTAAGTTAGTTCTTTCTCCCCTACTGTGACAATAACTTTCTCAATCGCGTTCCATTTGACCTAGGTAATATTTTCCATTCTTCTCCACACCAACATTTCGAATGCCACCAGTCTTTTCTTGACTGGTGGCCCCGAGAAATGCACTCGTTAAGGCTTTCGCTTTTGGTGCGAGCGGTCCCAGGTTCGATTCCCGCTGGGACACTCGGTAAAAAATTTTTGGCCAGTCATCGTGAGTGAGGTTTTCCTGGGTTTTTCTCATTCACACCAGGTAAATGCCAAGATGGTTCCTCATATATAAGTCCAGGCCACTTCCTCAATCCTTTGTTCCTTTCCTTTCCTCGGATAGTGTGATCGCCGAGGGATGTTATCCCTCATACGTGACATGCTAACGTAGCCATAATGTCGAAAGCTTAGAAATCTAATTCCTAATACTAATCTCTTCTTCACTGCTAAGCCGGTAACAAATATCTGCTCCATACGTTCTGGAAACACTGAAGATTCGGACAGCTTCAAACTTTCTCCGGTCATCCTTAAATGGTTTGACTGCCTGGTGGGAAGTTAGTGGGGAAAAAACACTTAGGTAAACCAAAAAGAAAATGGAAAGCTAAATTCTGGTATGATTTATAGATGACAATAAAATTGAGTTTGCTTAACAGAGGATGGTGTTTCCTGACAGGATTTTATTTCTGCGGCAATGAACACTCGGATTTTCTAACCCTTAAAATTTCAGTTACATTGTCTAACATTTCATGTTTAGTTTGTGCTTCTTTCTATATTGTACTTTTTAACTTTTTTTTTTTTTTTTTGAATGAACTATGTGACACTTTTCAAGGCTACTCATAATAATCTAATCTCTAAACGAAAGTTCCTTACGCATGTGCATACTAAACGTTGACTTCTGTTTATGATCATGTGTTTTGAACCTCACTTGGCAGCAAACAGCAGAACTTTATTGACAAGACGAATCGGCTGGCCAAAATTAACATGTGAAAACTGGTGTTTCTTTAAAAAAAAAATAAAAAAAAAAAGTGTAAAAATATTCTGCTTCAAGGCAGTGTCGTGTTTACTAAGAGAGAAGAACGCGTGAGTGCTGCACTCGTATATGTTTTGATGTGAGATGTGACAAAAAGGGGCGGAGCCTTCGTGTAAGGACGCTCAGAGTAATGTTATACAAGATAGCAAAGCGGCTTCACGGGAGTTCTATGTACGCAGCAGTAGCTATATTTTGGTGGTTCGAGAGAAGATGGTTTTTCGAAGTGACAACGTTCCACTTCATTAGTGCTCTTTCCTTTAAAGCTTGTTAAGTGTTAAGTGAAGAACTATGGGTATCGCAGAAGTGTTGAAAGGATTTGCAAGAACATTCTATATCATTGATCCCAAGGAGACATCATTTGAACACCATGATCATCTTCCTAACTTTTTCCACCAGGTAAATGTTTGCTCTCCGTTCACCTACTGAGATAATACCTCAACAGGTCATTCAGGGAAGTTCTGTTTATTACATCGTGAAACATGTATTCTCTGAAGAATATAATTGTTTTAATATTAGAAACGTATTTATTTAATTGATTTTTTTAATTTTCTATTTGGCTTTTTCATTTTTTAAAACTTTCAAAGTTAATGGATAACTAAAGAAGACATGTTCTCAGTATGACGGCTTTACTACTGAGTACTAGATCCTGGAATTAAGGGGATAGCCTACTAAAAATGATTTTAAAAAGCTAACCATTTTTCTTTTGCTCATTATTCGTAAGCGGAAACATATAATGAAATGTAACTTACCATAATAATAGATAATAGATAATGTTATTCTACACACGAAGCCCATGGTCCAGTGGCTCAGTGGTGCCGGTGAGTGTAGCCGAGCGGTCTGAGGCGTTAGGCTGATGATCGTGAGGTGAAGTTCATTGGGAGTTCGAGTCCCCCTGTAGTAGCAAGGGTGCAATTTTAACTGTCCTCGATGTTTGTGTGTTCGTGTCCCTGTTGAGTCCAGTAGTTCTGAGAAGTGGTTAAAATAGAAAAAAAATAGTCAGGAAGTTTTTTTTTTTTTAAAAAAAGTGATAGAGCGTTCACCTGTGGCGCATGGGGTCCCGGGTTCAAACCCTGTTCCCGCCAAGTGAACTTTGTGGTGGATAAACACCGTGTGCGTGGGTTTCCTCAGGGTTCTCCCGTTTCCTTCCACTTTCTTCATTTCATTCATTTCTCATAATTACCGTCTCCTTTAGCCTAACCGGCATAACCGTGGGACATAAAACTCAAAGATTTCATTTTCATTTTTCTACACACGAAATACGAATCAAAAGAATTTTCATTGTTGGCATCCATTGAAGTTACAGTATAACAAGAATTTGAATTAACAAAAAATCTAGGTTAAAACAGTAGCTAGAAAAATAAACTCAACGGTAATTGATGACTTATCATGTTGTCTTGGTTCCTTGTTAAGTATCTTTTAAATAATATTTCTACTTATTTTGTAATAAAATACAACTATTATTTAAAAAGTGGTTCCTTGTTAACTAATTTTTAAATAATATTTGTATTTATTTTGTAATAAAATACAAATATTATTTAAAAAGTAGTTTACAAGAAACCAAGACAGCATGATAAGTTATCAATTACCGTTTAGTTCATTTTTCTAGCTACTGCCTTAATCTAGATTTTTGGGTATATTCACATTTTGGTCTCACTGTAATTTCTATGGATGGTAACACTGAAAATTGTTTTGATTCGTGTTTTCGAGTGTAGAATAACATTATCTATTTGTATGGTAAGTTACATTTCATTATTTTTTTTTTTTCGCTTACGAAGAACGGGCAAAAGAAAAATGGTTAGCTTTTCTTTTATCATTTTTAGTAGTCTGTGTCCTTAAAACGTGTAAAATGGACTCATATGAAATCTCCAGTTTTACGTCTACGATTATGCCTTTTTAGGCTAAGGGAGAGAGATGATTAATGAGAGGGAATATAATAATAATTTATGGCATGGGAATGTAGTAGCAAATGGTAAAACTCCGACAAAACACACGGACACGATGTTGTCCACCACAAATTCACGTGGTCGGGGATCGAACGAGGGATATCTCACATCAAATGCGAGAGTTCTACAACTGAGCCACCTGCCCCGTTAAAACATGCAATATCAGTGTTTCTGCTAGTTATGATCAAGGTCCCAACTTTAACCCCCGTGGCGCACATACTTTCTATACGGAGTAGTCCTAGAATCATTAGCCAATTAGAGCAATAATAGAATTATTGCCCTCGCAACTCCCTTACAGCCTGTGATGAATTGCATAACGATATGAATTTTAAGTTTTATTTAGCTAATTAGAGATGTATTACCGATATAAACAAACTATTTCGTAATAGTTAGTGAAAACTTGTAAACATAAAACTTACATAAGTTCACAAGTGAAGTAGTGGCTGAGCAAACAAAAGAAGGATAGTGAACTACAAGCATGTCGCAATTTTGTTTTAATTGTCCGTGGATAAAAATTGTATTTTATGCCTTACACTGTCAAAATTCAGAAGTTTACAGGTACATTATTTAAGACTTTTCCATTTCGCTTCTGGCGGTGTTTTATAATCTTACTGCATCTTGTCATCTATTTTAGTAAGTTTCTCGTGTCAAAATCCCCCCTGGAAGCTAAGTAATCTGCTTTAAATTGAGATAACTGCTTACTTTATCTGCACTAATTTTTGTTTCTAAACCATGTCCTTAAACCATAAGCATGAAAGAGAAGATTTAGCGTTGTTTCGATTCTAGTATTGCATCTTGCGGGAGAGATCTGAAATTGATGGTTGGTTGTTTGAAGTTTGTGGACCATTTTTAGCAACAGAGTTAAACGAGGCAAGACTTACTGGTAAAACGATCTGACCCATTACTCGGGTTTGTACTCAAGACAATATCGAGAATTGAACTGGGAACCATGTGTATAGAAATCATACACAATAGCCACTTGTCTACAATAAAGCATGTCGTGAAATTGAAAATCCGCCTTTTAGTTTGGAAGTTACTTCACGTGAGACGAACCGCACTAATTTCAAGAAAATTGGAAATATTGACGTTGGAAGTTTATGTGTTGTCCATGTGTGGGAGTCTGTCTTTTTTTTTTTTTTTTTTTTTTTTTTAAGTTTATGGACAACACTGCAATGTGAATAGTCGCGCGTAGCTGCAAGCTCATCTCCAAAGTAGAATTCAATACATTTCTTAAATAGTATCTCTGTGAAAATCTCCAAAAAAAAAAAAAAAAAAAAAAAAAAAATGCTAATTTCCAAAAGAAAAATTATTAAAAAAACATACATCCTCCCTCATTTTCTAGTAATATGAAATGCATATTATTATTATTATTATTATTATTATTATTATTATTATTATTATTATTATTATTATTATTATTATTAACTATCAGAATGCCCGTTCTTCGCATGGGGAGAATATGTCTGATTTTGGACATAAAGGGGTAAATTTGGATTTAAACGGCATCGGAAGTGTCACTCTTCATCTCAGCGACTCCAAAAATTGTGGATTCGATACTAACATCGATCATTTTTGATCATTGTTAAATATCTCCTTCCTCTCCTCCCCTAAGCTGCATCGTCAAAGTGAAATGATAAAAAAAAAAAAAAAAAAAAAAACAGGCACGAACCTCGTCTATGTGGCAAATTTGATCGAAATCAGTGTCGTGGTTCAAGAGTTATTAAGTATTCTTTATATATCCCTTTCCCTCCGCGACGTTGTACCGTCAAAGTGGAATAATAAAAAAACTACCAGGCCCGAAGTTCATCTATGTTGAAAATTTGATCGAGATCGGTCGAGTGGTTCAGACGGTGCGAAGTCACAAACATAATGACTTATTTTTTGAGGGACGCCATAAAGGGAGGCATGATAGAGCATTTGGGAAATAGTTCGGTAGCAATTCCTGTTGCTGTCACTATTTTTTTAAATAGTTTTTATTGGAAATAGACATGTTTACCTTGCAATTAATTTTTATTTAAAATAGTTACTAAAGAGTGTTGAAAATGGAAAATTGTGAATAAATTTTATATATCGTCTAGCGCCATTATGCAGTGCACCCGTGTAGCGAAATAGTGCTATCTGGCATAGTAATTTATTTTTAGCTGTTAGGCGGTCTTCACATAACTTGTTCATCGTCGGTTCCAGCCTTTCCTCGGGCGTGAATGCTTCTTTAAATGTCAAACGAAAGAATAAATACTTTAAGTAAAACATTAAAAAATATGTATATATATATATATTGGTAGGAAGCTCCAAACTAGAGCCAAAAAATTAATTACATACAAAGAAGATGGGTTGATTATGTATCTTTTTGTTGAATACACGTGACCTCGACGGCCTTAGCCGTTCGTGAACTGTAAGGACAGAGAGCTCAATTTTCTTTAGTTGTATATTACAGCATTAAACAGTGCCAGATTTATGGAAAATCCAGATTTATGAGTAACTACTCCGATACTTTTAGCGAAAATCAACCATTGGCGCTGTTTCGGGAAGTTTCCCAAGTAACGGAAATTCCAGTCATCTCATTAACAACAGAGACCAGCATTAAACACATGTATCGCTACAAAAAATAAGATATTTTCCCCTATGTGGTGTACGAATATCAGGTAGAGCCCAATGGAACCTCAGCATCCTTTACTGTGGTCTTTGTTCATGTTATTACATAGTTCATAGAAGATATAAATTTCCAACGCTATTTACCTAGTTTGTGATTGGTTTCAAATTCTGTAGTCACAGCTAGAGTTGAAGTCTACGTATAATTACTATTCAGCTCTATACTGTGTATACGTGTAGAATGGAATAAGACCAGTTTTCAAAAATAAATAACGAATCATGTTATACACTAGAGTTATTAATGAAATATTTATTTACGTCAACACTAGCTCGAGGAGCCATTATATTATTTCCAGTAATGGATAAAATAAATGAAAAATTTTTGAAAGTTTATATACAAACTTTTGCCTTCCGGCGCGAGAAACCAGTTCGATTTCAACGAAGTATCAAAAGCATCCACTCGTTCATCTCAAAATAGGTCTAAACCCCCAATGCAGCACTTGAAGAGACTATGATCCACCTGCATTCGCCCAGAGGATGGATTTTCCAAAATTTGTTCAAGTGAATAACATGATCGTATTCTCGTTTATGATAAAGACAAGTCTTTTAACTTTATGCCCAACGGTTCGAAACCAACGTGCAATTTCCCTTCCTTTCTCTACCACTTAAGGATGGAATTTCCAGCTTTAGTGTGGGAATGCGGTTACTCAGTGGTTGAACACTCAGCTATGATGCAAAGGACCCCTGGTTCGATCTCATTCCACGTAATTTTGTGATAGATAACAGCGTTTCTCTGTGGGATTTCTCGCTTCTCCCTGTACACTAATTCCATCATTAAAAAAAAATCGCTCACCTTCACTAATGATCCATGTTCCTTAGCTTAAAGAACATAATCGTGGATTGTCAAACGAGACATTTCATTTCATTTTTACATGCTCTTCTTTCATTTACAATGGTTGAACCGTATCCCGCTTCAACCGCGTACTAAAATATTGCAACCTTTTTTAAAGTAATTTCCCGATATTATTCAATGACGAAACTCGGGTGATAATACAATATTCCATTGTTACTTTTTTTTTTAGAAGTTCTTAATATTGCTCTCTGGTAACTATATATCCTATTGTTATGCAACCAAAATGCACTAGAGTTGTCATGTACAGTATAACATCGAGGGGATCTTTGTAAATAACGTTTCAGATTATGAAAGTACGATAGACTTCAAGAACTGATTGAATGTGGAAACATCTTACAGCAAAAGGTGAAAAATAGTAAGTGTAAAAAACTACGATTAATGCTTTTGTAAAATACACAAAATGGAGATTTTTTTAAAAGGGTAAAATAAAGAAGTGGGTGTAAAACTATAAAAGCACTGGGTGCGAATAATTATAATGGAGTGTAGAGAACCATTTAGACCGCCTATATCGCCATTTAAATCGAGAACGAAACGAGAAGTGAATTTCTAAATTCTAAATGAGGCGAGAAAATGTTTTACAAGTTTCGTGGGCAACAGTATTTCACCCAAGTTTTAGATCACAAACTGTTTCTTATTTGTTTGTTTGTTTGTTTTAATTTTACATGATTCATAGTACAGAAAAGATAAATTGAAAAAGTAATCGTAGGAATTTAATTAAGAACATTTACAAACGTTTAAAGTTATGCAGGTCATTACATAATATCTTCAATAATAAATGTGGTTTACATGTTGTTATACTTACACCCTTCGTAAACCATCTTACGACCTAGAAAGATTCCGATAACTTCTAAATGAAATTATCTAATAACTTCTAGAAAAGAATTAATGCATGAATTTTGTACCTAAATTTACAAAATGAAACAAGAAATATTTCGAGACTGGAAGACAAAAGCTTTTCTAGAATCGAGACGAGACGAGACTTGTACAAAATTTACGATACCAGATGAGAAAACCTTAAATTTCTTTCATCTTAATTAAAAAGAAAGAAGAGACGAGCAGTAGAATTTTAAGTCCTGCTTACCGAAAACCTCCCCAAGTCTGTGATTTCTGATTTCGTTGATTGCTTGATTTGAAGTGATTGTTTGTTCATCATCAGCGAGGCTATATTAAATGAGAACTATAGTTTAATCCAGCGGTTTCTATAACCATTATGTCGCACAGTCCCATAGGGTGCGTCACAAAGTTTTAGAATTTAAAAATCATTAAGAATTTAATAATTAGTTAGAATCAATGTTGAGACAGTGTGTGCCAGTAAACGCAGCGGCAGCAATAATCCTGTCCTTTATATTAATTTGTACTCTTACATTAGTATAAATTATAGGCCTACGTATTATTAATAAAAAAATCAAACGTGGTGCGATATGGTGGATGTTCAGTAAAATGTGTTGTTAATCAAAAAATGTTTGGAACCATTGGTTTAATCTAATGATTTATCGACCCTACATTTCTTGTTCAAGGGTCGATCCGCTCCTCCCAAACGATACTTTTGGATTCGTCAATATTAGGATCCTTTGTTAAGCCCTGCATCAGTATCTCACATAGTCCCAGTGCTGGACGGGACTTTAAACCCAAGCAACCCAAATTCTTCGTTTGGCAACTAGCCAACGTGCTGCTTTCTCTACATGTTCTAGGTTCTATTCTCGATAGGGTTACTTGCCTCGGGTAGAAACCCGAAGTAGTGGTTGTGATCCTTCTTTGAATAGTAGGTCTGTTCTTATACACTCTTGATTTTAAAATGGAGCGACAAAATCTTATTAACTACCCAAATCAACCAATCAACTGAACTTCTACGAGTTTAGAATGTATTAAATATCTCAAAGAGAAGTGCAATTAATTGTCACCACGAATCTAAATTCTTATATAACATCTAATTTTTGATGAATGTTTCCAAACACAAGTTTTATGTTTCACATGTTTTCATTCTTAAACAACCCATATTTTTAGGCGTGATAATTCACTTCGTATGTACAGTTAAAAATGCAATGAAAATGCATAACCCATATGAAGAAGCAAAAACTATATATTACACGATGTTAAACATAATTTAGTGCAAAATTACTCTACTTAAAACACAAACTGATGAATAATATTCTTCAGGTGCCTTTAGTTTTATGCGTGACATAAATTATTTGGTATATCATTGCTCAGGATTCACAACTTTAGGTTTCTGGTTAAAAAAAAAATAAACAGCACGCTAAACTAATTTGTTATGGACAAAAAAATAATATTATTCAGTGTTGTCAACATTATACTTGCTATTCAGATGTACGTATATAAATAGGGAACAAGTAGAGCAACTTTTCATGCGTATTTTTGAACTCTCACTCTTTCTGCTTTGAAGAATGTCGTATAAATTTGAAACAAGTACGTCATCGTTATCTGACCTTAACCACCTTTAGCTGTTTGTTGCTGTTTTAACTGTTTGTTTATCTCTTAAATCATACACGATATTGACTTTGCCAATTTGTAATTCACTTTTATAAGCCAACACTTCAGTTTACATACGAAACAAAAACAAAAAGGATATTTTTAATAACTGTCTAAAGTTGGGAATTTTTAAGTGTATCTTTCGAAAGATACTCAGAAAACTATGTAAAACGAATACTGCATACAAGGTGCATACAATGAATCCATCAAATCATGTTTTTTTATTGGTAAAAGTTGCCGGGCGGTAATATCAAATGGTTATAAACCGTAACCTAAAGATAGTTCTCTAAAGCATTTCTGTATATATCTAGTTAATAGACGCCCTCTTTATCCTGATATATCCTGTTTTTAGTCCCTAAAATGTTGTCCGGATATACTCTTTAGAATATGGGCAAATGTCTTTCTTTCTTGGGATTTACAGAAGACTGTTTCAATTTCAAGAGTTGTTAATCTTATTTAACTAACTAACTCTATGGCCTATGGAACCCGGAGGTTTAATGCCGCGGTCACAAAAGCTCTCCACTGACTTCTATCCTTAGCTAATTGGATCCAGTTTCTATTTTGTATTCCTATCTCTGCGAGATCCATCTTAATATTGTCCTCCCATCTGCGCCTAGGTCTTCCTAATGGTCGTTTTCCGATGGGTCTTCCAGTCAAGACTTTAAAAGCGTTTCTACTTTCTTCCATTCTAGCTACATGACCCGCCCACCTAAGCCTCCTAGACTTGAGGACCCTAACAATATTAGGTAAACCGTATAAATTATGTAGTTCCTCGTTATGAAGTTTCCACCATTCCCGTTCCTCTCAGGTCCGAATATTCTTCTCAGGAACTTTAAGTCTATGATCTTCCCTCAGAGTAAGCGACCATGTTTCGCAACCATACAGAACAACAGGCATTATTATCGTTTTATATATTTTAAGGTTCAAATTCCTCGACAGAACTCGCGACGACAACAGATTTTGAACCGAATAATAACACGAATTCCCTGCTTTTAGTCGACATTTAATTTCTTCGTGAATATGATTTTCGTCTGTTAATATCGCTCCTAAATATTTGAAAGTATCCACTTTATCAAAAGTATTATTTAATATTTTAACGCACCCACAATTTGCCATATTACGGTCCCGACGCACTTCCATGTATTTAGTTTTCTCTGCATTTACTTCTAAACCCATGTCCCTGTAAGCGTTTAATAAGATCTCTGCATTTCTTTCTATTGTTCTTCTATCATCCCCTATTAAATTTACATCATCAGCATATGCCATAACCTGGTGAATACCGTTCAACTCTAGGCCCTGGTTGCTATCTTTGATTTTCCTTATAGCATATTCCAGCACAAAGTTAAATAATAATGGCGACAACGCATCTCCTTGTTTCAGGCCATTTTCGACGTGAATGCTTTTCGACAAAATTTTCCTACCCGGACTTTACTTTGGGATTCATTTAAACATATCTTAATTAATCTAATTAGCTTTCTCGGTATTCCAAGTTCTGTAAGAACGTTTTATAATGTTTCTCTCCTAACCGAATCGTACGCCTCTCAAAAATCAATAAATAATTAATGTACCGGGATATTGTATTCTCATTTTTTTTCGAGTACTTGGCGAATGGTTAATATTTGGTCGATAGTTGATCGATTTCGTCTAAATCCGCACTGATAATCTCCAATAATTTCATCTACCTATGGGGTCAATCTTCCTAATAGAATATTTGAAAGGAGTTTGTAGGATGTTGACAGAAGAGAAATGCCTCGATAATTATAACAGTCAGTTTTGTCGCCTTTCTTGTGAATTGGAACAATGATTGATTTTTTTCACTCTTGCGGCAATTCTTCCTTTTTCCATATAAGGAGAATGAGTTTGTGTATCTTGTTCCACAATTTTTCGCCTCCAGCTAAAATTAACTCAGCCGGAATTTCATCTACACCCGGAGATTTGTGTTTCTTTAATTTCTTTATAGCGGTTTCTATTTCTATTCGGTTGGGTTCTGGAATATACGGTTCCGCGGTGTGTATCTCCTTTTCTCCACGCACATTAGTTTTTGGCTGCGTGTTCAGCAAATCGAGAAAGAAATCTTTCCATCTATTTAAGAGGTTATCCGTATCAGTAAGAACTGTTCCATCAGCTTTCTTTAATATATAAGCACGAGGTTGATAGCCTTTCTTAAATCCCCTTATACATGTCCTCAATATTTTTATTTTTACTATTATCTTCGAGTTCCTTAATTTTAGCTTTCAAAAAATCGCGTTTCTTTGTTCTAAAAGTTTTGGAAGTTTCCCGCCTGATATCTGCGAAATTTTGTGTAGTTATTTCATTCGGATTTTGTAGCCAGCGTAATTTTGCCTGTTTTCTCTTCTCTGCTAGCTTAAGGCATTCCTGGTCGAACCATGGTTTGTTCCTACGTATTTCCGCGTGTCTTAATTTTTCTATTGCTGAACTTTTAATGCTATCTCTAATTTCAATCCAAGTATCCTCAACTCTAGTGCACTTCGAGTCTTCTAAAACCGAGAATCTATTCGAAACTTCAATATGATATTCCTCTCTTACCTGGCTCTCTTGTAATTTCTTTAAATTAAATGTCTCCGTTTCCGGACATTGAATATTACCTTTATTGAACGATAATCTCTCTCGTATTATCGCTACTACCAGGTAGTGATCAGTATCACGGGCAATCAGCCCCTCTAAACGACCGGACATCAATTATGCTTGATTGCCTTCTTCTATCTACTAAATTGTGATCAATTTAATTATGTGTTTTTCCGTCTGGTGATGTCCAAGTGTATTTATGAACGTCGCGATGTAGGAATTTTGTACTCTTCACGATTAGGTTTTTGAATGTTGCAAAGTTCACGAGTCTAACACCGTTGTCATTACTTTCCTTATGCAGACTTTCGTTCCCTATAATCGGTTTGAAAATATTCTCTCGTCCTACCTTCGCATTGAAATCCCCTAATAGAATTTTCATATCGTATCGCGGGAGTTGGTCAAATATCCGTTCCACTTCTTCGTAAAAACTATCTTTTATATCGTCACCCTTATCTTCAGTTGGAGCATGTACATTTAGAACAATAATATCACACCACCGTCCCTTAAGAGTAATAAAAGAAAGTCTGTCCGTTACAAATTCAACCCGTTTAATTGCTGGTAATATTCGTTTGTGAACGAAAAACCCTGTTCCTAACTGGTGATTTTTATTAACTTCCCCGTAAAAGAACATAAAATTTCCGGAATTCGCATATCCATTTCCTTTCCACCTAACTTCCTGAACTCCTACTAGGTCCATCCTGTATTTCTCGAACTCACTCGTTACGGATTTTAACGCGCCTGCCCTATAAAGACTTCTAATATTCCATGTTCCAAATCTCATGTCTTTATTAATAAATAATTTGCAAAAATGAACATTAGTAAATAATTGTAAATGTTACTATTGTTACAATTTTCAATTTCCAAAACACAACATACCGAGCTGTAAGAGCAAAGGAAAGGAACTTAATATTTCCGTAATCGATATTGTAAAACTTAGGTTCATTAAATTCTCGCTACATCATTAAGAAATTTGCTCATTCTTTTTCTGTAAATGATATATATATATATACAAGGGCGGATCCAAGGGGGGCTAAGAGGCCATAGCCCCCCCCCTTGATGCTCAGGTTTACACTGGATAAAATGGGCTTCAATTCTGCTTTACACTGGATAAAACGGCAAATTATGGTTTAGCCCCTCCCTTGATCATATCCTGGATCCGCCACTGTATATATATATATATATATATATATAGTTTAACGTCCCAGGTTAAACAAGACAGATGATTAATGGTAGTGAATAATTGTTAAATTAAATTGTTTGTGCTCTCTCACCGGGAATCGAACACGAGACCATGGACACCAAATACACACACGCTAGTCCTAGAGAGCGCGGGGAGGACTCTTTCT
This sequence comes from Thermobia domestica, assembly GCF_964235325.1. Classification (NCBI taxonomy): domain Eukaryota; kingdom Metazoa; phylum Arthropoda; class Insecta; order Zygentoma; family Lepismatidae; genus Thermobia; species Thermobia domestica. The sequence goes on from NC_137455.1 coordinate 308,300,326, forward strand.
TAAAAACATGTCGCACGGTAACCCTACCTAAGAGAGCACAGTAATGTTTCATTCAATGAATAAATGAGTATAAGAGTTAATGGGAATGTCAGCAGCAATGCTAATTGCCGTCCCTCTGTGGCTCAGTAACGATGGTGTTGTAAGGTTTCTTGTGGACGGAACTATGTAAACGTTTTCTTCACGTACAGTAGACACTCTCTTAACTTACTCCCTTTAACCGCCCATCTTCTAAGAAATAAGTAATTTACGTTTATCAGTTACACCGATCTTAAATCACACTTTTTAAAGTAGAGTTTTATATTCTCGAGGCCAAATGTTTTTTTGTTTTTTTTTGTAAACATATTTATAGAATACAATACTGTACTTCACTCAGTATTGTAAGCTCAATCGTATTTTTTTTCAGTCTTTAGTTTTTCTTCCATCAATACACATACACACCGTAAATGAGTGTGTAGTTTGTGTAATAGTCTACCGTACTTTATTCAATATACTTTATTTCGTTCATCTGGAACACTTGAGGTCGAAACTTCTAATTTTGGAAACTTAAATTTATTGAATTATATTGCTGTAAACTTTTTAAATCATTATGGAGATACGATACAATATAGGGGCTATGAAGTAATGATTTTGGTTTTAGTCGACTTTCTCGATATCCGATCAGGGTCCCATTCCGTGATGGTCGGTCTATTGTCCTAAAATTTCCTAATATCTTACCAGCATCCCAACAATCTTTTGATCATTTATTTGCATTTTATGTTTTCAGGGCGTTAAACAGAGATTTTTTTTTTAATTTGCCAGATAAAGCTTGCAGAAGAAATAACTTGTATATTCATAAATTCAGTTTATTTGTCACAATAAGTAATGCCTGTTTTACTTGGGATAGTTACCTTTTTGTCCCTTGTAAAGCAATGGAAGGTATGACAAAATAGATAATTTAATCATTTAATTGACCTTATTAAAACTTTTACAGTTGTAAATCTTGGTAAAATAACAAACTATATTACGTTTGCTAATGCAGTTTATGCAACTTGTTGCAAATAGTGTAACAAACAAGGAAAACAGAAAAAAAAAACTTATATATTACACAATAGAAATATAAAGATCACTTGAATGAGTACAGTTTATCATAGGAGTCCAGCACGTGAATATTTGGCACAGTGGGTACCGTACTTACAAGTCAGTTGGTCTATGTTCGAATCTTCATGAAGAATGCTTTTTTTTTTTTCCGTGAAAGGAATAGCTATAAAATGCAATATTACAGTTTTAGATCTGGTTTCATCCTGTTATTTTTTGATCTTTTTTCTTTTCTTTTCTTTCTTTCTTTCTCTTTCTGTGATAATAATACAAGGCAAAAAGTAAGGGTGTTCTAAATTTTTCTTCCGTTAATAAAATATAGAAAACTAAAATATATCACACGTAATTGAAACGAACATAGTTAGTTTCTACCATTTGATTCAGCCAGTTTTTTTCTTTACGTCTGTCTATTTCATCATAACTCGTAAAAGTTATTAGATTTTAATGAAACTTGATATATGCTTTCCTTCAATCTTTCAAATTAATCTCATTGTTTGATGTTGCAAGAATCCATAAAGAATAAAGGAGTAAAAGGAGGGAAATCCACCCCACGTTGATAGTTTTGACATAGACAAAATCATTTTCTGGTAGGAACTACGTCAAAATTATTTGAGTTCGATAAAACATAGTGCATACTTTCTTTGAGGTATCCCAATCAACTCAGTTGCAGTTGAAACCAGACAAGGGGTGAGTTCTCCCAAATTTCAGATACACAGGGACACTGGCGCAAATCCCGGAGGAATGAGGGGGACATGTCCCGTCCAATCTTGAAACTGGAGGGGCTGCCCCGCAATAATCCGATTTGAAGTGAGTTTTTTTGGGAAAAAATGTGATGATTTTTGTCCGATTGCTACAAAAGAAAATGAGATGAAATTGATGCCCCCCCCCCCAGAATAAGCTTCAAATCTCCCCACCTCCCAATGTTCAAGACAACTCTGCTCCCTAATCCTCCACATGATTGTTTTTCAACTTCACAAATATTTTGAGCATCGCTTAACAGAAAAAAAAAAGTCTTACTTGTCCCTCCCCCAATGTTGAAGACGGATTTGCACCGCTGCACAGGGGATACGATGCCTCAGTAATACAGCGCTTACCTCTAGTGGGTGAGGCCCTTGCTTCGATCCCTGTCCAAGTAAGCTTGTGGTGGACAACATCGTATCCGTAGGCTTTCTCGGGGTACTCTCGTTTCCTCCCACTTTCTCATTCCATCAATTCTTCCATCACTCACTTGCCTTAATCATCGTCTCCCTTAGCCTAAAGAGCATAATCCTCGGATGTTAAACCGAAAGATTTCATTCTTTTCAGACATACTGCTTTTACGAGGAATTTCTTGTTTGTGTATTACCTTTAGAATAGAATAAAAAAGGATAAGTTGAACCTAATCAAATTTGTACTCGTATACATGCTTCGTACAATCAATATGTAAAACTATTTAATATCGGGTCAAACATTAAATTGTTCAGATAACTGCTAGCTTAATTGTGCTATGAAAAACTCAAACGTTAAAGAATATTTTGTAAAAGACATTAAAAGTAATAGGTCTATAGTAAAGGAATATCATAAATTTTTCCGGTATCAGACCGAACTATTTTCTGTTGTAACTTTCTTGGTGTATACATTATTCTTTTTGATACACAATAACAAAACAAAAAGAGAAATTGATAGGTTAGCAGATTTCTGGAAACAAAAATACAAAAATTTTTGATTTTACTGAAAATTGGTGAAATCATTTAATTAAAAGAAAACTGCCTACTACAGTAGGCTTATATCTATGCATAATAAGATTAGAACTCTACTGTCATAAAATTACTTCTGTAGTATCACGAAGGTTAAAGCATTAAGCAGAAGGTTAATTCGTTTATTTTATTTAATCATACAATACGCCCTTTCTTTTTCTTTCGTCGTTGAAAATTTAAATGATATTTGATTCATTACATGCTATATTTTGAAATTGTTTGAGCAGTGGATCATCTAGAGTAGCTAAGACATCAAGTGTATATTTGTGATTGGTTTTTGAACGTGAGGTTTCTTGACCGGGGACCAAAATAACGTATTTCCAGTTTTACTAATAAACCTTTCCTCCCCACTTACAATTTTCTGCATTGTTCGTAAACTCACCCCACAGGTCACTTATATTTCTCTTACACAAACCACAATCTGTTTCGTGATCTTTCAAACTGGAAAAAGTGCAAAATTTTCTTGGTGATAGTGTAATCTATGCAGTGCGAATTAATGTATTTTTTCCGAGTTAAAAAAGTGTGTTTTATCGCTTTTTACAATACACACGTAAACAAATCTTAAAATAAAGCTGTGAGTACAAAATGCATATGTCTGGCATCCCCAGAAATGGACTATTACTACTGGCTTTTACTGCTCTTATATTCTGGCAACAATGTAAAGTAGTGCAGAAAATCATTCTAATATTCCTCATAATAACCACTTCATCCAATAACACTACGTAAACACAACAGTTGCGACTTTACGAAACGTGCAGTAAATAATAATCAGATGCGTAGTGCATGCTACTATTCTTTATCTGTTTAAGATCTTCGTTACAAGAAAACTCCTAAACTCTTTTACATATGGTTGTTAGACTACGCCCTTTCAAACGGAAGTAGATGACCAAGTTTTTTTTTTTTTTTTAAACAAGACTAGCACACTCTAGTGAAGATTATGTGAGGTCAACAGTTTGTCATTGACCTCACATGCGCAGGCAATCAGGTGAGTTCCTTCTCTTACATAGATGAAGGTCGTGGCATTACATCACAGCTTCCTCATTTGTATAATGCTTAAAGGTCTATGAAGCCAGGAATGTAAGGTGACGTATGGGAGTATACGGCGTATAGCCACCTAAATTTTTATAATCCTGCGTATATTCATCTTACATTTGTAAAACAACCAGAGTATATGGGGTTGGGTATACATTTTAGTTCTGAAAATGGTCGAGAGTACACTCACCGTAAATTCTACACTATTGTATAAAGCAATCTGTATGATACAAGATAACAGTAGCGGCTCGTAGTCTGTACAAGCACCGGTTGCAATGTTGCAATATCAAAGGTATGTAGGTACGCGCAAGTGTTCCCCTCCCCCAGCATTCTTGAGTCCTATCCAAGAAATATTCAGGAAATATGAAGAGGAAAGTCTTTTAAGCTCTATTTGTATATTATTGATTAAATTATTTCTCGAATATTAATTTAATATATAAGCTATTTCCTTTTTTTCAAACAACCACTATCAATGTACGTTTATACACTATTTATATACAAAACCTCTACACTCATGTTATTGGACACGAGATAAATCGAATATATAGTATGTGCTGTAAGCCATGAATGATGGCGTTAATCCGAAAAGAAGAAAAAAAAAAGCAAGAAAATTGCATGCACGCAGTTAAACAAAATTATTTAATTATATATACTATGCATTATTTTAGAATGGAAGGTCTTTCTTCGATCTTTCGGGCTTCAAATTTTTCTATGACTTTATTGAAATCTGAAATGCTGCTCGCCTACTTTCTCGAAAATAGAAAGCATCGCTACCGCAAATATTTTCCGCTTTATTTTCTTTGGGGTCCAGAAACACCTCTCTCCTCCGACAATATGCATTTTGTTAGCATTTCTTTGTATAAATATACGGAACAAAAAGTCCATTTTCAGGAACCACGTATTTTTTTGTCTGTAAAGAAGCATGAAATCTAAGATGTTTTCCTTTGAAAATTAAAAAAAAAAAAAAAGTTTAACATTCCAGCAAATTAGGCGAAAGAAGACATGAGCACTGTTAAAAATAATTTCTTAAATTTGAGAAATCGCTTCCTATCTGTGCACCAAGACAATATTTTCTTAGAAATGAGATTTGGTAATTCTCATTCATTAGGAAAGTAACAGTATATTTTCTCGTTTTGCTTTATACAACCTCATCTACTTTTCTTCATTTCTCATTAATAAGAGTTTCAAATTCTTGTTTCTAAGAAAATATATTCTCGGTGCACAGATAAGAAAAGGTTTCTCAAGATTTAAGAAAGTATTTTTAACAGTGAGTATTGGAAGTGAATGATTTGATATTAATTTATGCTCTCCGCCGGAAATCGAACACGGAATCATGTGCACGAAGGACACAGAGCTAGGAATTAGACCCGTAGTAAGACATTTTCTTCTTGGAGACTTGATTGACCCCCCTTCCCCCCCCCCAGAATATGATTTTTTTAAAATAAATCTTATCCCAAGAATTTTCACCTTTGTATTATAAATGTTAAATAAAATCTATTGACTTCGAACGACCGCCCCCCAAACTTTCAGCCTGGATCCGTCCCTGCTACCACCAGATTTATATTTGTTCTTTGCGAGTTTATGTTTTGTGAATAACTTCTTTCTTCCACGCGTCTGTATCTTCCTCACCCTATCAACTGAGTCAAGCGCTGCTAAGCGGAGGAATTCGTAACTATTACAGAAGCTGACCAGTTGCGGAAAAAATGCAACCGTAAGGGACCAATACGGGAAGATAGGAGCATTGCAAGAATAAATCCACTTCCCCATGTTAAGAGATAGGAGCTCGCTGCCATATGCTCAATGTTACTGCTTCCAGTGGCAACGTTCGCTGCCACTGGAAAGGTAAATCTCTCTCTTTCTTTCCGTTTTTTAATTGACTTTTTTCAGAAATGCATCAATACTGTTTTGCGCTCAAGAGCAAAGGTTTATTTTTTACTGATACACTACTTTAACACTTAAAAATATTTTTAGTATTTAAAAAAATATCCGGTTGCACAACCATGCAACATATAGTAACAGCCGCCACTGCAAGATAATAACAATCATAAAGGCATACGTATGTTTATAACAGTAAAAGTTAATCATGTGTATATAGAGTACGATGAATATTCAAGGAGTGTCCTGCCTTCCGTACAAGAGTTACGAAGTTGATTACCTCAATAAATGTCCTTTATTTAATCTTACATAGCGATCCTTAGATATCAAAAGTAAGGAGAGGGTGAGCTAACTTTAGAATATCTTGCATGCCTATAAACGAAACGGAATGAAGCGAAATCTCAGTTTAAGGTCCAACCATCAAAGGGGCGGATTAAAGTGGGGTGGTAGCTCCCCGCAAGAGCCCTCCAAAATGGGAGTAGGAAAATTCGGTGTAGGAAATTTCGGTGTAGGAAAATTCGGTGTAGGAAAATTCGGTGTAGGAAAATTCGGTGTACAGAAAATTCGGTGTACGGAAAACTCGGTGTGGGGAATGTTAGGTGTAAAGAAAGATTCGTTGTAGTAGGTTGTAGTAGGATTTATTAAAAACTCAACTTTGAGGATAAATGAGCGTATTAGTTTTAAGTTCAAACTGAAGTAGACCGTAGGATTTATTAAAAACTCAACTTTGAGGATAAATGAGTGTATTAGTTTGAAGTTCAAATTTTGTGTAGAACGTACTTTTACTCTCTACTATCATTTTTACTGTTTACTGTCTACTTTATATTGCTTTATATTGAATAATGTTCCTGAAATTATTGGAATTCTAGATTTCGAGGGATTTTAACATTTTATGGCCCTTACATGACGAGAAATTGTTCCTCCAATCAGACACTTTAGTCCTCAAAGTCCTCCAATCAGACACTTTAGTTTGTTTACCTTAAGGCAAACAAACTAAAGTGTCTGATTGGAGGAGAAGTCAACTATTTGTACACCTATTATCTGATAAAACCATCCTGCTTTATATTGCCCTTTCCACTAAGACTTTTTTGATCAATATATTTTTGCATCTTACATATGTATATACAGAGTGATTCTTTGGAAACTCACGGATTTCATCTGGCTCTAGAATTTCTAACTGAAGTCAGATTTTCATGCGGTTTGCTGCAAATCATCAAGAAGGGATGGGAGATTTATGGGACTATGTTTACTAGTTTAAATTCATCCGGGGTAATATAGAGCAGGCCGCAAGAAAAGCAGCAAATATTCACCATTGTACGTTACAGTTCGAATGAGATATTTGATATTTGAAGCGAAATCACATGTTAAATAGAGATTTCTTGGGTGACTTAGAGTCGGTACCTGACATCTTTCACAACATCCGCCAGCGAGGTCCGATGCTTCCCTGTCTTCCTCATAAACGATCCTGTTTCCTGCAATTTATTCACTAACGACCATATTATGTTCCTGTCTGGGGCAGAACGTGAGTCAAAGTTGCGTGTAAATGCCCTTTGCGTAGCAACAACAGATGCCGTTCTCCAAAATCTTTTTAACGATAAAATCACGTTGCTCCAAATAGTACATTATTGTAACTGTGTCCTGATCATATTCATACAGTAGCACAGCATAATTCTCAATACGATGGCCCAGTTTCTTGTTTCTTATTCACCGTCGCGAGGTTGCCATCTAACGAAGAAACTCAAATCTCCACACCGCAACTCACCTAATTCCAATTCGATACAGTGGCGAATATTTGCTGTTTTTCTAGAGGCGTGGCCGATATTACCCCAAATGAATTTAAACCAGTAAACATAGTTCCATAAATCTTCCAACGTTCCTTGATCATTTGCCACAAACCGCATGAAAATCGGACTTCAGTTAGAAATTCTAGACCCAAATGAAATCCGTGAGTTTTAAAAGAATCACCTTGTACTGTATGTGTTCTATGATGTACTATAGGAAAGGTGTTTTTAGTTGTTCCTATAACTATTCTCTGAACTTATAGTTGTTTTATTTCTGACAAAAAGTGTCAGCTTCATTGTGTGATGAAAAGTAGTTTATAGTAATACCCCGCGAAAGACATGCAAGAGGTAGTGGACTGAAGGCAAAAAAATAAATTTGCTTTTCTTGAAATAGGAAATAACATTTTATTCGTTACATTTTATGGTTTTCGTTTTCACAATATGAAGTGTCGTAAATTATCGTAAGTGGTAATATTCAATATGTATTACACCGAATCTACCTTACACCTAAATTTCCCCACACCGAGTTTTCCGTACACCGAATTTTCCTACACCGAGTTTTCTTACACCGAATTTTCCTACACCGAAATTTCCTACACCGAATTTTCCTAGACCCCTCTAAAATATTAAAATTACACACACTGCCGCTTGTAGCTTACCGCCACACGAATAGAGATGGAGTGGGTCAGTGGGCCAAGTGGGTCAAGTTTTCTGAGTGGGTCAGTGGGTCGCGGGTCAACAGCATGTGACCCACAGCGACCCACCACCCACCATGACCCACTGCGACCCATACCCACCGTGACCCACTGGAACCCACCGACTCAGTCTGACCTAATTAGATTAATTAAAATATGATTAAATGAATCCCAAAGTAAAGTCCGGATAGGAAAATTTTTGCCCACGAGCTTTCACGTTGAAAATGGCCTGAAACAAGGAGATGCGTTGTCGCCATTATTATTTAACTTTGTTCTGGAATACGCTATAAAGAAAATCAAAGATAGCAATCAGGGCCTAGAGTTGAACGGTATTCACCAGGTTATGGCATATGCTGATGATGTAAACTTAATAGGGGATGATAGGAGAACAATAGAGAGAAATGCAGAGATCTTATTAAACGCTTACAGGGACAAGAGTTTAGAAGTAAATGCAGAAAAAACTAAATACATGGAAGTGCGTCGGGACCGTAATACGGCAAATTATGGGTGCGTTGAAATATTAAATAATACTTTTGATGGGTAAACGGCTCCTGAACGGGACGTGTTATCATCTCCATGATCTTCAAATACACTCTCAATAATTAGTCAGGTTTCTAGCTCAGCAAGCCACTATCGCACTTCACATCTCTCAACAACTGGCGCTTCATGGTTGAATGAACTTTCTCTTTATCCTCAAACCAGCATTGCAACCTTCTGTCTTAAGATAGAAATTTTTAAATCTAAATAGTTAACAGAATAGGGAGATATCACTAATAAATTTAATTTCAAGAGTACACTAAGTAATACAAAGTATATCGCACACAATCTTATTATTAACTTCCTAGTAATGATAGAAGACAAGACTTGAAACTTGGAGTGGTAGTCAAGTCTTGCGAGTAACATGTTTCTGGACTATCTTCTCAAACGTGAATCGGTTTTATCAAAAACGACTCAGGTGATTCTGCTTATATTTAAATCCAATAACCTAAGAATAATGTGTAAAACAAATTCTTATATATATCTATATAAAAAAATATATGCACGAAAGGTAATTTCCTGTTGGGGCTGTTTTTTTTTTTTTTTTTCTCTAATACGGCGTGAGATTTCATTGATACTTCCTTCAACTTGCAGAAATAACTCTGTTTGGGGTTGCAATACATCAAGTTTACGTGAAGTAAAAGAGGTAAATTCTACCCCATGTTGCACATTTGAACATGCTCATACAAAATAATTTTCCAGTGAAACCTACCGAATAAATTATTCGATTTTATTAAAATATGTGTACATTTATCTTCTTTATCGCATTTACACAATCCTCACTTCCTGCGATTGAAAATAGTATGATAAACGGGAACAAATACCCCAGAATTTTGGATTTCCATATTTTAAATAATATAAGAAGAAAATAATTTTCTGTGAAGACGTTTACCAAAATTGCTAGATTTTGACATAATAAAGCGTCTAGTTTGTTTATGGCTTAACAAACATCCGAATGCATGCAGTTAAAATAGATCAAGACCCCCTAATTCTCCCGATATTTTGAAAGTTATTTCCACGATAACTTTCGTAAAAATATTAGCTTTTGAACAACGTAGTATATATATATTGCTTGCGATTTAAACTCCTGAAGAATGGTGATAATCATAGGCATGTTATCAAGCTGGCACTTGAAAGCAGAGATGTGCGTCTACGCGTAAAAAACGATAGTTTACGTTTACGTGTCTACTATGCGTAGACAATGTAAACAACGTAGACTATGTAGAATATGTCAACAGCACGTAATTTAATATGGCATCGTGGACAATAAAGGAGCTTTATTTTGTCGTTACCATGCGAAATTGCGTACAAAATAAAATGCCTAGTCCAGCGAATAGTAACTTTCGAATACTTAGTTTCGTCTTGATGAAGGAAAATGACAAATATTATGCATTTTGTAAAATATGCAAGAAAAAATTGGCAAATACAGTAGATTCAAGACTGAAAGCCGACAGGTGAGAATTAGTTTTGTAAATTTCATTATAAAAGCAGTGCTCGAAGTGGAAAATTAAGGAAGTGGTATGTGCAGAGCAGAGAAAACATACAGATTAGATAATTCCCTCTACTTTTTATATGTTAGTCGTTTCCCTAATCTTTCGCTGCACCGAAGCAAAACAACTGAATGAGGAAATATGAACAAACGAGCAACGAAATTGTTCCTTACATTTGATAGTGGTTGTCTACATAGTCTACACGGGAAAAGGTGTAATGTAGAATACGTATAAATTACAGTAGAGAGAGCTCCTTCGTGGCTAAGCGGTTAGCGTACGCGCCTTTGGCGTGGGAGACGCGGGTTCGATTCCCGGCGGGAGCTCATGTGGTTCGGATTCCACGTTAATCAGTAGGTCCACGTCTCATATAGCCTCGCTGCTGAACGGGACGCTAAACTAAAATCAACTCAACTCAACAAGATTACAGTAGACAATCGTAAAATAATAGTTTACGGCACATCACTGCTTGAAAGTCTCTTCAATAGTAACTTTCGTAAAAAAAAAAAAAAAAAAATACAATATGTGTATTGTAGATTTTATTTCTGATGGCTGAAAGTTACCAGGATTTCCTTGAATTTAAAATCAATCAAGAATGAAGAAGTATTCTTTTGAACATGACTTTAACATTCATTTTGTGATGATAAATAGTATTTAAAAAATCAAAATATCAGAATCACAAATAAGAATACTTGCATGTAGTCAAAATCATATTCGATATTACGGCACTAAGGGGGGTCGAGCTGGGTGAGCCCTCCTCGCTATGCCACTGCCTCAAAGCATAATCATGGGACATTAAAGTAGAAAAAAGACCATGTCAGGAGAAAATCGGCGATGCTTATAATAATAATAATAATAATAATAATAATAATAATAATAATAATTATTATAATTATTATTATTATTATTATTATTATTATTATTATTATTATTATTATTATTATTATTATTATTATTAGTAGTAGTAGTAGTAGTAGTAGTAGTAGTAGTAGTAGTAGTGGTAGTAGTAGTAGTATGAAAAATATTTCCTAGTGTTTACTAGATTAATATTCGCATGTAATTTAGCATTTTAAAGCCCTCTGTTTTTAGGGGGATTTCCAGAAGTTGGCGCCTTAAATTTGGATGTTTCTTCAAGAGATTATTCAGTGTGTTAGCACATCCTAGGCAAAATGCTGGTTAGAATACCCACAAAAATTCATCACATGCAATAATGTCACGATAAATTATAAAATGTCACGATAAATTATATGATGTCTACTAGTAGGTGCTACTAAGTATGCTACAACCTCGAGGCGCAATATTAACTTCCCTTCACACTTTATCCAGTCTTAGGACTAAGGATGCGCACGAGTCGAATCGAGACAGAATTTTCCTGAGAAAATTCGAGTCGAGACACAGATCTTCCAATAGAAAGATATACTTTTTCGAGTCGAGACATCACTTTTACAGCACATTTTCGAGACGAGACAGCCTCAAATCTTGTCTCGTGCGCATTCCTACTTAGGACTGGCAGTATAACGGTAGTATATAAATTATTACCATTACATTGGCGTGCTTAAAAGTTAACAATTAAAATCCCCTTGTCATCATTCATTTTATTAACTAAATAGCAAGTGCACGGTTAATATACTCCCTTTGTCAGTTGTTAGTTTCGTTTAGTTATCATGGAAATAACTTTCAAAATATCGGGAGAATTAGGGGGTCTTGATCTATTTTAACTGCATGCATTCGGATGTTTGTTAAGCCATAAACAAACTAGACGCTTTATTATGTCAAAATCTAGCAATTTTGGTAAACGTCTTCACAGAAAATTATTTTCTTCTTATATTATTTAAAATATGGAAATCCAAAATTCTGGGGTATTTGTTCCCGTTTATCATACTATTTTCAATCGCAGGAAGTGAGGATTGTGTAAATGCGATAAAGAAGATAAATGTACACATATTTTAATAAAATCGAATAATTTATTCGGTAGGTTTCACTGGAAAATTATTTTGTATGAGCATGTTCAAATGTGCAACATGGGGTAGAATTTACCTCTTTTACTTCACGTAAACTTGATGTATTGCAACCCCAGAGTTATTTCTGCAAGTTGAAGGAAGTATCAATGAAATCTCACGCCGTATTAGAAAAAAAAAAAAAAACAGCCCCAACAGGAAATTACCTTTCGTGCATATATTTTTTTATATAGATATATATAAGAATTTGTTTTACACATTATTCTTAGGTTATTGGATTTAAATATTTATTTATGAAATATAAGCAGAATCACCTGAGTCGTTTTTGATAAAACCGATTCACATTTGAGAAGATAGTCCAGAAACATGTCACTCGCAAGACTTAACTACCACTTTTAGTTTCAAGTTTTGTCTCCTATCATTACTAGGAAGTTAATAATAAGATTATGTGCGATGTACTTTGTATTACTTAGTGTATTCTTGAAATTAAACTTATTAGTGATATCTCCCTATTCTGTTAACTATTTAGATTTAAATATTTCTATCTTAAGACAGAAGGTTGCAATGCTGGTTTGAGGAAAAAGAGAAAGTTCATTCAACCATGAAGCGCCAGTTGTTGAGAGATGTGAATTGCGATAGTGGCTTGCTGAGCTAGAAACCTGACTAATTATTGAGAGTGTATTTGAAGATCATGGAGATGATAACACGTCCCGTTCAGGAGCCGTTTACCCCTTTACCCGATAAAGTGGATAGTTTCAAATATCTGGGATCAATAGTAATCGTCTTACTATTCGGTTCAAAATCTCTTGCCGTCGCGAATTCTGTCGAGGAATTTGAAGCTTAAAATACACAAAATGATAATCATGCATGTTGTTCTGTATGGTTGCGAAACATGGTCGCTTACTCTGAGGGAAGAATATAGACTGAAAGTATTTGAGAACAATATTCTGAGACGAATATTCGGACCCAAGAGGAAGGGAATGGGGAATGGCGGAAACTGCATAACGAGGAACTACATAATTAATACGGTTTACCCAACATTGTTCGTGCGTTTGCACACGGCAACGATAATCGGTGGAAGCTCCGATAATGTCGGCGGTGGAATCGACTTCAATGTACTCAAATCGTAGCTTGTACACGCCACCGACATTATCGACCTTTCCTCTGACACGCAGATGTTGTCGGCCAAGCCCCCGATATTGCCGATGACATCGCCGAAATCGGTTTTTTCGGGGGCAATGTTTTCTTATGATTGGATGCACATGCGGCCGATAATGTCGGCCGGCCAGTGGTTTAGGTGAAAAGAGTGAGTGACAACACGCTGTGTTTCTTGTCTTTGGAATTTTGTTGTTTCTATTTTTTCTATTACAATTGTATATTATTATTACAGTGAAACCTCTACTAACGGACACCTCTATAAAGCGGACACCTCCCATAACGGACACATTTTGTAATCCCCAAACACTGTAATAGGAAAAAACATATTGGCAAACCTCTCTAAAGCGGACACTCTCTAGTACGGACACGGACAGTCTTTCTTGTCTTTTATATGTATTATTTACCTCCGTATTACGGACACTTTCTCTAGAAACAAGTTGTAAAGTGCAGTAAAAGTACACTTTTAGTAATTCATACGTATGTCACCAAGGAAGAACATGTGGGTGTGACAACATTTTGCCTCCTCAACTGTCTGTTCAGCAACCCAGAGAAGGGTCTCTGTTTCACAGCACCCTTATATCCTTTGCTTGCATTCCACTCCCACCCAACCTGTTTCAGAAACAAAAGTGATTGACAGTTGCCCACTGTTTGGGATGACTCATCATTCTACTAGCGCTGGAATCTCTAACCAAACAGAAGACAAGTTTGGCATTTTTGACCACGGGTACGCATATTGTCTTTTTAAAAAAGTCATTGCTGGACTGCAATTAACTCACAAATTAAAGCAACACACCGAAAACGTAGTAAGTAGCGATAAGTGTAAAGTGCAGAGAACTATAACATCTTATTCCCATGTTGTGCCTTGAATTGGATGGCGCAAGATAATGCAGGTACAGTAACATTTTGGTAATATTTATAAATACGTGATTCATGCAAAAACATTTTTCTTTTTAATTGCATATTACCTTGTTTATTAATTTACGTAAGAAAATATTGAAACCTCTCTAAGGCGGACACCTCTCTATAGCGGACAATTTTTGATTCCCCACAGCTGTCCGCTTTAGAGGGGTTTCACTGTATTATTATTATTATTATTATTATTATTATTATTATTATTATTATTATTATTATTATTATTATAGTCTCTGTTGTAGAGTAACTAATTCCTTGTATTAAATAAAGTACAAAATATGGGAAATGTGAAGAGTACTGGTTTCCCTCTAAATAGCTATTATCAAATAGAATATAGAAAATTTAGAATTTTAGATAACCAATTTTCCTTGATTATTGCCTACTCCCAAGGGCGCCCATCAGAGGGGGCAAGGTGGGGCGCTCGTCCCCCCTAAGAGGAAATTGTCCTTGGGAATATTGACAACAAAATTTGAAACTATATTTGAAACGTCGCTTATATTTGCCCCCCCTGGAAACCACAACATGGGCACCCTTGCCTACTCCCATTTTGTTTATGTTCTCTCTCTCTCTTTGATTGTATCTTTCTAGTCTACTAATGCATTTAAATTTTATTACATTCTAGAAATTAATTTAAGCGTAATTTTCAAAGTTTGATACACTGTGAACATAAGCATATGGAAAAAAATCATGATTATTATTACTTCCTTTTATTTTCATCAGGATTGTGTGCAGATCACTTTTCCCGGTCCCACTCAGTAAGGAATGATTGAATAGAATATTTGTTGACAAGTTAAAGTACTGTAGAATTATTATTATTTTGAAACGAAACCAGCACAATCAAACACTTTGCAAAGCTCCCAAGGACAAGTGACTCATTTGGCATTTAATTGATTGTGATCTCAACAACAGGGATGTGACTCCATGCTTCACTTGTTGCAGATGTTTTGTCTCACTTCCAAAAGTGTCCTCTCCCCCATTTTTTAAAAGAATTTCTGGAATGGCAATTGAAAAAAAAAAAACAAAGCTATGGGGAATTAGGGATTTAGGGATGGGATTTAGGAATTAGATTTCTGAGCTCTCGGCAACTAAGGTCATTTAGCCCGTCAAGTTTGAGGGATGAGTCCCTCGGCGAGCACACTATCCGGGGAAAGGAAAAGAAGAAAGGATTGGGGAAGGAAGGAAGCGGCCTGGGAACTATAAGTTAGATACCACCCCGTCATTTGCCTGGTGTGAATGAGGAAAACCCAAGAAAAACTTATTCAGGGTGGCTGGCCTGAAAAAGCATTTTACAATTTTTCGACCGAGTGCACTGCCCCACCGGGAATCGAACCCGGGACCGCTCAAACTAAAGCTATGTATCCAAGTTTTCACTGTGCCCTCTTGTACCGGGATCGCCCTCCTGATAGAGTTCTGCAGTTTAGCTACGTTGACTGGACAGATGGTTGCGAGGTCATGACCTCTCAAAGTCGCGGGGCAGTGCATGCGATCCAGAAGGAGGCTTCAAACGCGCTGCACTGTTCATATTGCAGTCACAATCTCAATCTGTCCATCTTCAGGTCGTCGTCAGTACAGTGCGTGAGGAACTGTCTGGGAACAATCAAAGAGAACATTACGTTTTTCACAGCATAGTCAAAACGTAATACTGTCCTTAAGCTTACGGTTGGTGGCCAGTTAGAGACATTGTGTGAAACAAGGTGGGTTGAACGGGACGACGTGGTGTTACAATTTCACGTGAAATTTCAAGAAATTAGTGAGGGTCTACAGTGTGTTCCAAGTGAACCAAGTTAGATACAGCAGCCAAAGCACGGACACTTTCTTCTGCCATGCACGACAGCGAGTTTATCGTAACTATTACGTGTCTTCAGGATGTTCTCACGATAACTTTCCCCTCAATCGACTTTTGCAGAAGACAGATTTAGTCATGAACGCAGCGCCAGATGCCATTCAGGACACTATTGCAGCATTAAACAAGAAGCGTTCAAACAGTAAAGAAGAATTTAAGGCAATTTTCGAAGCAATATTCAAAATGGCTGCCAGTGTCGACGTGGAGATTCGAACTCCTCATCTCATCCAAAGACAAACACATCATACGAACTTCAGGGCAGACGGCACGACATCTTACTACTGAAGAACTGTCTACATTCCGTTGATCGAGTCGGTTGTAGACGACCTCAAAACGCATCTTGCGCTGTAAGTTTTAAATGTATACCGACTCGATATTCTATTGACAACACGCGTAACTGACAACACCTCCGCGTTCTAGCAGAAAGATTTTAGAAAACTATAAGAACTGAAGAAAAAAATGCTATTTTCCCTCCTCAGTTCTGAATTTGCAATCTGCACTTCTAAATAGAAGAGAATTAAAGAAGAAGGTAGAACTCTATCACTGAATACGTTGGAGGCCTTGGCCACCAGCGACGAAGATCTATACGTAAAGGTGACCAGACGTCCCGTTTTAGCCGGCACAGTCCCTTATTTTCAACCGCTGTCCCGTTTTTTTTTCTGATTCTCAAACCGGACGCCCAAACGTCCCGTTTTTAAGCAAAACTGACCAGGTCTCCCGTAATTATTATTCAAAATATAAATGGGCAATGCAAATTCTACACTCTTTCGTACCAGCATCATTGGGAAGGTTCAGCTGTGTTCTGTGCTTTAAGTGGAAATTAAGATGGAATTCTGAGTGTTCAAGTAGTTAAAAGTATTGTTAAGTAGTACTTAAGTTAGAAACGCTGTGTTATCATTTTTACTTGTGTATTTTGTGAGTTAAAAACACTGCTGAGTTTCAAAATGCAATGTGGAAGCCCCCCCTCCCTGTCGCCGATTCATATGTGTTCCGTTTTTGAAAGTAAAAGTTCTGGTCAACTTGCTATACGTGACTATTCGAAAACTGCTGCGCATACTTGTAACAATGCACTTGAGCGTGGCCAGTGCAGAACGATCTTAATCCACATTGCGCCGACTGAAAACGTGGTAGCGATCTCGTTCTGGCGAAAAGCGGCTGAAAGGACTAGCACTTTTGAATGTCATAGGAATATTGTCGTAGATCGCGACAATATTATATCGACAGATACGCCTTGGGTGGTATTCGCCGAAAAGCGAAGTTCTTTTGTCCTATTGTTTAATTCGTTTTCCTAAATACAGAAAAGTTATGAGCGCTCTAAGAAATGTTTAACCTGATATTTTTCTAGCGAAATATTTAGTAAAGCATAGTCACGACCAGGCCTGTAGACAGAATATCTTTTCGGGGGAGGGGGTATTGTGGTGAAAATTCCGTAGCAATTAGCCTATATCTTTTACCCTCTTTTTCCTGAATCCGTTTTACCTTTCTTTTTGGGGGACTGGTAATTTCGGGGAACATATTCCACTCCACAACAAAAGCCCCCCAAGATGTTTGGTTTAATCCGCCAATGAACCATTATGATGTTTAGGCTAAAGAAGATGGATACTGTAACTGTTAACAATGGTTATGGAATATACTGTGGAATGAGGATGTGGGGAAAATACAAGAGAACGCTTTAAAAACCCATGAAGGACATGATGTTGTTTGTATATACATTGCTTCAAAATAGAAGAAGGAAGGTGGAAAGCAGTATGTTATATCAATGATATTTTCAGTATTACTTTTCGATTAGAGAAGAAGGTTATTATTAATGAGCAGATATAGAGTGTGGAAATAAAGAACTACAATATGCATAAGATTATAACAGATTAGTTATTAACTATTCGTAAAATAGTTATATTGGGCAAACTTAATATAATTGTAACGTTATTAAATCGGTATTTTTTTCCACAATAGAAATAAAATATGATATAGTGGAGTTCCGTTTTCTATAAATCTCGCTTTATTCTTGGGAAGCAAACTTTATCCTCCCCTCATCAATAGGTTTAATTCAGTGTTGGATGCCAAACTGCAACAATCCCTTCAAAGAGGGTCTCCGAAAATTAAACTTAAAAGACAAAAACACTCAGCTTATAGACCAAGAAAGGTTCTGGTCCTTCAGAGAACTTTTCGAATTGGGTAATAAAATAACACAGGTCTGCAAAAATAAAACAATGCTAAGTTGTTTCGGTTTAGTTAACTGATTCGTATGTGCTGGGGTGCGCTGAATCCAGGAATGACAACCGTTTTGTCCTGGGACGTCTGGGTTTCGAACAAACGGGTGGTCATTGTTGAACAAAAATATGAGCACAAATTTGCGATTTACAGAAACACCATTAACAGCGTAACACAAATGAGTGTACAGAAACACGCGCACACATGAAGACGAAAAAAGTAATACCACCCTCAATCAAATAGCTTGTGAAATCGTAGTTTTTAAAGTTCAAACTTCGTTTGGAGATTGTCCTTTTGTAGGTGGCTGCCGGAAGATCCCTAAACGACATCCAGCAGTAGTCTGTCATCCTTGTAACACTCCAATTCCCTGATACCGTCGTCGCATTTCTTTGATATCTTGATGGAAACGCTCCCTTGCTCTTCATTCACTCCTCCCACATTGTCAGGAAAGTAGTCAAGGTGGGAGTTGAGAAAATGGACTTTAAAGCTCATGAAGCAACCAAGCTTTTGGAACGATTGCAACATTTTTTCCACCATTTTCTTGTACTTTCAGTTTCCCAGAAACGTTTTCATGACCACAGTAAAAGCAACCCAAGCCTCTTTTTGAGTTGGAGTCATTGAACTGATGAAGTCTTTGTCGGATATGAGTTTTCTAATATCAGGACCAACAAAAACCCGCATACTCACGTACTCGTAATATTTGAGCAACAAATAGTGCAGCCAGAACTACTTACCAACGTTTTACAAATCTAAGATGTAATCTTACTAAATTCGTTTTATGAACAGATTTATTGGTTTTGGTTTTTATTTGAAATCCCGTACTGTCATTCATGACACATTACGATGTGTCAGTGATTCCCATCCGGACCAGCATACCAGGTTATCATAAAATTAAGTATCGCTGTTCAGAGAACTCTGGAAACGTAACTACTTGAGAGAATGCAACCAAACCTGGTAGGAGTACACCTTGTCTCAAAAAGGTTGAGCGCATTCTTTATTGGTGTTTTGAGGCAAAAATTTTCTAAGTCCAGCTTCGGGTATCTTCGGGAAAAAGTAAGCCAGGTTCGAACCTCCAAGCCAGCCTTTGCAATCGGGAAAAAGTTTGCAGATGTGTTTTTCTTCTTTTAAATATAATAAGACTTGTTACCAAGTGTTTAGAAAAGCAACATTGATTGAAATACTTAATGATACAATATTTCGAAACCTTGCACATGCTTGTTTGTCATTTAGCTCTCTATACGTAATGGAGCATTTAAATACGTTAAAGAATCTTTCCATATGTAAAAGAATGCTCAAAGTTAAGAAATAGAACATAATTATCGCCTGAGTACTAAAATAAAAGTCAAAGTAGAACAGAAACAGCGTTTGTCATGGATATGAATGTCATAATTATCTTGAGATCCGTTATACATCGCTAGAAGCTTAGTTCTAGAAGTCCTTGTGTTAGCTCATTGGTAAGCTGTCGGATTTCAAATCATAAGGTTGTGAGTTCGAATCCAATCTGGTCCAATACTTTTTTTAAAATTATATTTTCCGCAATGCATGAAAAATTATATAAAATAATTACATTAAAATACATAAGTTGTTTATATATAACATAATAATTGTAGAACATAGTAATTATTATGTTTAAAATATAACATCTGAGATAATTTTCACAGTAGGTCGTTATTATATATGAGAATGTTAAATACAAGTTAGGAAAATCGTTTAATAGCAATAAATAAGTTATGTAGTGTATTTATTTGCAGCTATTTGTCATACAGATTTAACTTTTCAATATTCTCATTACAGTATGTTATTTATATTCGTGAAATACAGTATATTCCTACGGATATAGAAAGTGTATAAACAGAGTATCCAAAGTCGTATCCTGCTTCAAGACACATAGCTTTTCCCGATCCCCTTAACGTCACGGGAAGAAACACAAATTCTCTTTAGAACGGAATGTCGTTACTTAGAGTCTCATTCGAATACGTTGAATATGCTTTTGTGTATTTATCTCTCTCTCTCTCTCTCTCTCTCTCTCTGTTTATGTGTGTGTGTGTGTGTTGCAGAATATCCCAAGTTGAATACAACATTTGCAAAGTATATGAGCATCATTGTCATCGAATACCAGAAATTGAAAGTCGTGTTTCTTCAGGTTAGGTTTGCGTGTTCATGTTAGCTCACTGGTAGAGTACGGACTTGCCACTGAAGAGGTCTTGAGTTCAAAGCCTACAGCTAATTATCATTCTTTTGTTAGTAGGATTGCACAGAAATCGGATACAAGGAGTGGTTTACTTCTAGAAATATTTTCAGAAGCGTTTAGGTAGCCCTGAAAAGGGCTGTTTTCGGGAGTTAAGGCGGGGTCATTAATATTGTGTCCAAGACCCTTCTGAATTTATTACACGCTCCATTCTTCTGGGCATGGAATCTATTACATGGGTGACAAATCTATCTCCTTCCCCTACCTCCAGCCATGCTTCGGAAACAAGATGCCACAGGTCATCCTGAGTTCTTGGTGGATCTGCCTCAGGCCAACTTTCCCTTAGAGTACGCTTCACTTCTGCTCACATATTTTCCATGAGATTGAGGTCTGCTCCACGAGGCGGCCAGTCGATTAAATCAATCTCAGGGTGCCCTGCGAACCATTCCTGAACCACACGGGAATTATGTATTGGCGACTGGTATTGCTGGAACTGAATTACACCATCAGGCTGAAACAGATGGCACCATGATATTACTGATAATGTCTAAGTACTGAGCATTGTCCAGATGTCCTTCAATTCTATGAAGCTGTCCTGCTCCGCGACTGGAAATCCAACCCCAACATAAAATAGATACATGGCCACTGCGATTGCAAGCAGCCACATATCCATGGTCATATCGGGTGCCTCTCGGACGATACACAAAACGGCGTCCCTCCTTTGATGTTGTGAATATGGATTCATCTGAGAAAACTACGTTTTCCCAATTGAGACCCACATTCGCCTGTGCAAACGCGAGACGGTAAATTTTGTGGTCGTCTGAGAGTTTTTCCTTCACGGCAGCAACACGGCCACGTAACCCAGCATGATGAAGCCTTCGCAGAGCTGTATGCTTACTACCAGGAAAGAGAGAAGCTTCCCTTATCTGTCTAGACGTCCTTAGTGGGTCTAACCGGGCTTCGTTTACTAATCTCGCATCTTGGGCTTCGGTTGACACATGCGGACGACCAGGAGATCGTAAATTACCAGTCTGACCTGTAGCACCATATTTCCGAATCCATTGCCTTCCTGTAGAGGCCGGGACACCTACTCGCCTGCTAGCTGCAGTTGCAGAATAACCTTCAAACTCCCATAAAGTAATTACTGCTGTACGTCTATCCATAGTTACCAATGTTCTGAGCTGTGAGAAGAAAGCAATAGGTAAAAGCTAGTACCTGACGTGTGATTGGTTACTTGCACGACACGCCTATTGTGGGGAACAGCGTTGCCAGATCTAGCATAATGATGCTAGATCTAGCATAATTTGCATGTCTCTAGCACCTAGCATCTTGCTTTTAGCATCCTGCCCAAATCTAGCACAATTTCAGCAAGTTATCAAAAAGCCGTAAAACCTGGAGAAGTTGGTCGTGGGAAGAAAAAGAACGGCAGAAATGTATCCTCTTCCATTGATTCATACACTCGGTAAACCATACAGGCAGTCTTATTTTCCTAAGTAAGTTCGGAACGGCTTTGGGCTTTTTTTTTTTTTTTTTTTTTTTTTTTTGTGGCTCCACCCAGGGTTTTCTAATCCTTTAACTCCGAGGCATTGGCGGAGCTATGGGGGCCATTCTCCCCCCAACTTTTTGACAACTTCACCATCTTTACTTCTGACTTCATGATCATATTTATTCCTGAAATGACAGCTCCGAGCCGACCAAAAATCTGCCCCCTCCCCCAGCAGACTATTCCCAACTCCGCTTATGCTGCGAAGTAATTTTCTTTCAAAATATGTAAACAAAAACTTTGCATTCATTTATACGATATATACGCCATTGAGTTTGGCAACGACTGCAGTAATTTAGTTGAGTTAAAATTTTGGTGCGTGAAGTATTGAGTTCTATCCATGCATTCTTGCTCTCTGTGTATTTTAAGTTACGTTATCGTATCTCAACTTTGTTTTTTTTTTAACTCCTGAATTAGTAATTATGAGGATCTAGCATAATTTGACCGAATCTAGCATAAGTTCGATCAGGTTTTGGAATAATTCCGAGCTGTGAGTCTGGCAACGCTGGTGGCGAACGACTTGGTCAACGACTCGCGAAAGAAATCTGAAAATGGTGCGCCGTAATAATAATAATAAAAACAGTTTTTATAAAGGAATATTAATACATACGAAAAGCTGTTTAAAGAATGAATTGTTATACTGACTTTACACGTATAAAAACATATACCATATACCAAACAGATTGAGCCATATGATTATAGCTGTTTTGAGACGAACACTTTCGAAGTCCAACTTCGGGTGTCTTCGGAAAACAGTAAACTAAAGCTGCTGGTTCGAACCTCCAAAGCCAACCTTAGTAATCGGGAAAAGATGTACAGATATGTTTTTCCTTCTGTTAAATATAATAAGACATGTTGAAATGGTATTAAGTGTAGAAAAAAGTAACATTGATTGAAATACTTAATGATACAATATTTCGAGACTATGTATTCACACTCTCGTTTCGTCATTGTGATTTCCATACGGAAAAGAGCATTTACGTATGAGCTCAGTTATATTTCAGAAGCAGCTTCCGAAAAGCGGTCATATTAGCTCAGTGGTGCACCACCGAGCGTTTAAATCGTGAGTTCGATACCCGTTCAGGTGAGATTCCTTTATGATATTCTACTTTCCTCAATGCATGAAAATTATGTAAAATAGTTACATTACAATTCATCAGTTGTATATATATTTTCATATCATCAGTTGTATATATGAGTTGAATATATATATTCATATCATCAGTTGTATATATCAGTTGAATATATATATTCATATCATTTCACGATATAAGTAATTCTTATCTTTAAAATATAACATCTGAGGTATTCACAGAACGTCGGTGTGTTATGTGTGAATATTGAATACAAATTTAAAAAATCGTGTAATAGCAATAAATAAGTTATGTAATATTTATTTGCAGCTACTTTCATCGCAGATAACTTCTCAATATTCGCATTACAGCATTTAGGTAGAGCATATCGAAAATCGGATCGTGGTTCAAGACAAAAAACTAGCTAGCCCCAAACTGTCACGTAAGAAATTCACGAATCGCAAAAGTAAAGGGAAGAGATTGAGAGCGGTAATTCCTTAATCGCTCTCTCTCAACTCTCTCTTATCTGCATTTATACATATAAAAGTGTATGTATGTATGTTCCATCATAACTCATATATGCCTAGAGCAGGGTTTCTCAACCTGGGAGTCGCGGCCCCTAGGGGATCGCGAAGATAGGCGGAAGATACAAATATAGTTAGAATCTAATACCAGAAATTATTTTTAAATATTATTTTTAATTTTGTTCTGATAGGCATACTTTTATTTTTTATACACACTGTAAAGAACAATAAAAAATAAGTCTACTGAACATTTTCAAAGGGTGTAGAATTCGTGTTACTATTCGGTTCAAAGTCTCTTGTCGTCGCGAATTCTGTCGAGAAATTTGAAGCTTAAAATATACAAAACGATAATCATGCCTGTTGTTCTGTATGGTTGCGAAACATGGTCGCTTACTCTGAGGGAAGAACATAGACTGAAAGTATTTGAGAACAAGATCCTTAGACGAATATTCGGACCCAAGAGGAACGGGAATGGGGAATGGCGGAAACTTCATAACGAGGAACTACATAATTTATACGGTTACCCAACATTGTTAGGGTTGTCAAGTCTAGGAGGCTTAGGTGGGCAGGTCAGGTAGCTAGAATGGAAGAAAGTAGAAACGCTTTGAAAGTCTTGACTGGAAGACCAAACGGAAAACGACCATTAGGAAGACCTAGGGGCAGATGGGAGGACAATATTAAGATGGATCTCGCTGAGATAAGAATACAAAGTAGAAACTGGATCCAATTGGCTAAGGATAGAAGTCAGTGTAGAGCTTTTGTGAACGCGGCATTGAACCTCCGGGTTCCATAGGCCATAGAGTTAGTTAGTTAGTAGAGTTGTTTAAAAATGAATTTAAATCAAAGAGGTATGATATAAAACTAATGAGAACTGTATATAGAAATACTAGAAAAATACACATGAAACAAAACCTGCACATTGAAATACAATTAAAATTAAAACCTAATGAGATACCTAAGCATGGTGTAATTTCACTAGTGCAGCAATGCCCGGTTCAATCTTCATGACGAATATTATCAAGCCGTTTTCAACTGATAAGCTATTTCTTATCTTTGTTTTAATGTTTACCATAAAAAAAACACTTTCGCACAAGTACGATATAGCAAATGGAATTATTACTTTTAAAGCAGCAATCACCAGACCAGGATATTCTTCTCTCCTCATCAGGCAGAACTTGTCCAAGTCTTCGTTACAGAAAACCAGTTGCAAAGACTTGTCGCATGATCATTCTATTATTTGGTCAAGAAGTTGTGGGCTTAGATCGGATACGTTAATGGCCTCTTCAATGAAGGAGTTTAACATCCATCTTGAACCAGCACCTTGGGAATATAGATATTACAGTTACTGTATCCACTGTCAGTGCCGGGCGCCGAAAAGAGGGGCCACACATTTCGGAGGAAGTGTGTTACTCAAGTTAGGAAAGTGCATGTGCGCATGTGTAAAATAGAAGGAAAAACGTAATAAAATGTGCTCAAAATTAAGGAAAGGTAGGGTTTATTTTGAAAATGTTATTGAGCTTCGTGCCAACCATGGTGGCGCTTCGTAGCTAGTCTGTCGACGTCACTCATATATACAGTGACATCGTACTATACTCTCGCCCCGGGCAATGATTTTCCATGGCACTGTTCACTATAAACAAAAAAAATGGATTCTACTATTATAGAAATAGGTATGTTAAAAATCCCACACAAGCTTATTATAAAACAAATTATAAAAGGGTCGCTGGCAAGAGCGTGTGATAAAAGGGGATCGTGATAGGAATTAGATTGAGAACCACTGGCCTAGAGTAATTTTAACCACATTTCTTATAGTTTCAAAAAGAGTGCTGTGGGTTACCTAGGGTGAATGGGAGGGGGATACATATAAAAGATTGCTAGAAAATGATCGATATTAGATTCATAGTTTTCGGGGTCGCTTAGATAAATAGTGAGACTTTCAATTTCGCTTAACTCCGATTAAGCTCTCATTAGTAGGGATGGACACGAACGACTTTTCTTTGAAACTCGACTCGACTCGAAACAGACATCTTTGAGGTCTACTCTTGGACTCGGCGCGAAAAATATCTTCCAACTCGACTCGGATTAGAGTCAAGTCGAACCAAAACGAGCCAAATCCTGTGTGTAGTCCTACCTAGACAATACATAGACAATAATTATTCTATCATCAATTATGCTACTGTTACTACAAATAATAATAATAATAATAATAATAATAATAATAATAATAATAATAATAATAATTATTATTATTATTATTATTATTATTATTATTATTATTATTATTATTATTATTATTATTATTATTATTATTATTATTATTATTATTATTATTATGACAACACCGTGTACAAACATGAACGATAGATAGTTAGTAAAGGAATACTAAAAGCTAGTTGACTGCCGACGTCGGTAGTCATGAAGTCTACAAGGCAAGGACATCGTTCATTACCCTAAGCTGTAAGCGTCGGTGGACTACAGATGGTCAACTATTAACCTCTCGCCAGAAATTGGTGGCCCCGCAGCGACGATCCGTGATGGCCCAAGTTCCATATTGAAAACTTTACTACCAGCGGCAGAGACGCGATGAAACGCCAACGAACCACAAAATTACTCTCCCAAAATATGTTAAAATGCCTATATGTGTGATTTGTTTATATTTAGGTGAAACAAAAAAACACAAAACAAATACCCCGGGGTGGACGCGAACTATCAATATTACGATTACTAGGCACGTGTTCTTCTGACTTCCCCACGGAAACGATCATAAAAAGCTTGGTTGTTGAAGGATAAATCATTGACGTCTTAATTTAGCCAATCAGACAAACCCCTACATCTCGAGTTCTAGGAGGTCATACCGTGAACCGTTTCAGATTTATTGCTTTCTGGTGGAGTACTATCCATGCGCAAAATTTGAGCATAATAGCCGACATGCATCTTCGGTGCCTCTTATCTTTAGTACAATTTTAACCAAAGATGGTGTGGGTCAATGAAAATTTGATCCACGACCCACTATGACCCACCACCCAAATGACCCATTGGCCCACTCTGACCCATCAACCATCGTGATCCACTCTGACCCACCACCAACTATGAACCACTCTGAACCATTGCGACCAACTCCGACCCACCAAAACCCATCGACATCAACTCTGACCGATGACCCACGTCCTCCTCTCCATTGACTAAAGAGATTACACTTGTAATAAAACAAGACTGTGAAATTATCACTTATCGGAGTTTGAATTTCTACCGTCATTGGCTCAAGCACCTCTTTGTTACAATACTGGTGGGTCTGACCTTTACGATATATAATGGCAAAGTGTTTCTCATCTTCCGAATTAAAATGAATTTAAATTTATCATATGTAATTATTTCTTTGTTGCCTTACAGACACATTTCAGTAGAAAATAGGGTGAAATTTAAAAGTTTCGAATCAAGGAAAAGTAGACCAACGTAAAAAAAAAAAAAAAAAAAAAAAAAAAAGAGAGAGAGAGAGAAACTAATTTTCTATATAATTAAGCATGCCGTACTAATTGGAAATGCCCATATAATTAAGTTTAGAATACAAATTTTATGGCCATTTTTCTCTAACTTTATGGCTTGATTGCCTTATGCTCGGAACGCTCCATATATTAAACACCAGCTTCAGCAATTATAAATAGAAAGCAGTGGGTATAAAATTCAAAAAGAACTTTAGTTTGCATTACTCAATTTTTTTCTCAACTAATATCAATCGTTTTCGATTATTTTTACAAATCAACCCACTACCAATTTCCAATATATAGAAAATGCACCCCCGTCCCCCCGCTCATAAAAGACAATTTTAAAAAATGCCAGGGCATATTCTCTTTATTTTTAATAAAGAGTTATATGCTGAATTTCAGCTCTCAGTTGAACGGCTTGTGAGATACTAAATTTTTCGCAAAAATTCGGACTTCTACTCCCCCTAAGGATATGTATTATAATGAAAGTGACACGCGTATGATAACTTCCCAGTTGGGATTGGAGCCTGATTATATACCAAACGTCAATTCATTTGACTTTGCAATTTGACCGTGATGATTACGCAGACATAGTTACTTTCAATTTTTTATGATACATATCCTTATTTCATATGTTACAGATGATTCAAAAATATTTTTTCAAGCAGTTAGCTCCTCTAGAATCTCACAGGCTGCATCCCAAAATCCAACACCTACTATCCTATGACAATCCAAAAGTGACTGAACTTTTTTTATTAGGAACAAATGACAAAAGAAAAATGGAGATCTTGAAAATAAAATGTAGAAAAGCTCGGTGCCCCCAATAACTCCATATTTCTCCGCCCCTTCATTCCGAACCTAAAAATAAAACTTAATTCGAATATGGTTAATTAGTGAATTTATTACAGTTAAATTCCACTCACTACATGCTACAGCTACAACTATGTAAGAAAAAATAACAACTGTGAAACATGTTCTGAATTACTATTACATTTCTTACGCTATTATTAAACATATTAGAATAGTAAAAGAGGATTGTTCGTGAAATAGTATATTTGCTCATGATTTTTAACTTTTTCATACGGAAAAAATTAAAATATTATTCGTTTTAAAATTTGCACTCTGCAAATATGTTGCCCTCTAGGCAATGGGACTAATGTGGACTAATGGGAAATGCTGCACTGTTAGCGGCGCTGAAAACTTATGATTCGATTCTAATATCGGTTGGTTTCGATATCTTTATGTCGCTACGTAACCACCCTGGGTGCTAATGGGAGCTTAATTGGACTTAAATTGAAAGTAGAGCTATTCACCTAAACGACCACGAAACTATGGATTCAATAATAATATCGACCCGTTTCTAGCATTTTTGATATGTATCCCGACAGTACTCTTTTTCCAGACTGTAAGAAATATAGTTAAAATTGCTCTAGATATATCAGAATTATGTTGAAACACACACATAAATCCACTTTTATATTCTGTATAAATAGAGAGAGAGTGAGCGAGCGAGCGAGCGAGAGAGGGCGACTCAAGGCATCACCACTTCCACATTGCAAAAGCATATATCAGGAATTGAATTGAAAATCTATGTAAAGACTTTCTGCTGTGGCATGCTTCATAAGGACAATTCCAGTCTGCTCACGTGACCTTTGGGGTTCATGAATTTTTTTGCGAGCGTTCCGACTTTGGATTCTCTGTTTATACCCTCTGTTTATGCATCGAATAACTTTTCAAGAACATAAATGACATTCTATATTATGAATGTTGAGAATTACTCTCTATATGACAAATAGCTGCAAATAAATACACTACATAACTTATTTATTGCTATTAAACGATTTTCCTAACTTGTATTTAACATTCTCATATATAATAACGACCTACTGTGAAAATTATCTCAGATGTTATATTTTAAACATAATAATTACTATGTTCTACAATTATTATGTTATATATAAACAACTTATGTATTTTAATGTAATTATTTTATATAATTTTTCATGCATTGCGGAAAATATAATTTTAAAAAAAGTATTGGACCAGATTGGATTCGAACTCACAACCTTATGATTTGAAATCCGACAGCTTACCAATGAGCTAACACAAGGACTTCTAGAACTAAGCTTCTAGCGATGTATAACGGATCTCAAGATAATTATGACATTCATATCCATGACAAACGCTGTTTCTGTTCTACTTTGACTTTTATTTTAGTACTCAGGCGATAATTATGTTCTATTTCTTAACTTTGAGCATTCTTTTACATATGGAAAGATTCTTTAACGTATTTAAATGCTCCATTACGTATAGAGAGCTAAATGACAAACAAGCATGTGCAAGGTTTCGAAATATTGTATCATTAAGTATTTCAATCAATGTTGCTTTTCTAAACACTTGGTAACAAGTCTTATTATATTTAAAAGAAGAAAAACACATCTGCAAACTTTTTCCCGATTGCAAAGGCTGGCTTGGAGGTTCGAACCTGGCTTACTTTTTCCCGAAGATACCCGAAGCTGGACTTAGAAAATTTTTGCCTCAAAACACCAATAAAGAATGCGCTCAACCTTTTTGAGACAAGGTGTACATTTGGGAACATGCAGAAGCTATTGGCATAGAAAACAATTAGTTCCAATTTTCGTCACCAGAGGTAATTGTGGCGCTGTACAACACCAAGTAAGTGCAACGTGGAAGAAAAACGACACTAGTGATGCTAAATGATAAGAAAGGCTGTAATTACCCCTCCTGTGTGTCTCGTAGCATTGGCTACTAATGTTATTAATACCCTCTGATCACTGGCGGATTTACGGGCAAGGGGCATTTTGAACTGAAGCATCTCTTTAAAATTCTTGGATATCACAAAAACGAAGTTAAATGGTAGTCTTTTCCGTGGTCCCTAAAATGCAAGCTCCCTCCAAAATTTCAGGAAAAGATTAGTGTTAAATCTCACCTCCAGAGACTATTTTGTTTCTGTTTAGTGTTAAGTACGGTGAATTTGGTATGGTATGGAAGACAAATGATTTTGATATGCAATGAAAGAAAGGCCGTAATTATGCCCCCTGCGACGTGTGACATTGATTTATACTCCTATTAATAACCCCGTGGTGTAGTGATGTGTTATGAGCGATGATGATAATGTGGAGGTTCCTGAGCAATGAGAGTGCACCATATAAGATGATGATGACGTTCTAAGGACGGGACCAACAGGGTAACATGGGATCCGACTCACGTGTGTCTCACCGAAAATCGAACCCAAAAACCCTTGAACACAAGGCAAAGAGTGTGGGAAGAAAAAAGAAGCAAACATCGGATCACCATCAATTCACTTATGGCACATAGTGGCCCTCAAACCCGTATCACCGAAACACATGCAGGCGTGACTAAGCACCAGGAGAGGTAATTATAGTCTTTCTTATCAATTATCATCACTTGTGTCGTTTTTTTTTTTTCATGCTGCACTTACATGGCGTTGTACAGCGCTACAATTATCTCTGGTGGCGAAAATTGGAACTAATTTTGTTTTCTACACCAATCGCTTCTGCATGTTCCCAAATATGTTCCTACGGAGTTTGGTTGCATTCTGTCAAGTGGTTACGTCTCCAGAGTTCTCTGAACAGCGATACTTATTTTATAATAACCTGGTACGTACATGTATTTTCATGTTTCCGGGATCACAAATACATTTAATTTTCCATGTTCATCTTGATTTTCGTGTGATGCATTTGCAATTTAGCGATTTCCAGCTGCCTGTTGTTCACGTTACATTTCGATTGTGCAATAACTTTACGTCCCAGGAAGAAACGGGGGTCATTTTCGACTTCGGTGCACCCAGAAGCGTAAAAATCAGCTAAACTTATGCAAACAGCTTTTTGGTTGCAAACCTATGTAATTTGCTTCCACTTATTATTATTATTATTATTATTATTATTATTATTATTATTATTATTATTATTATTATTATTATTATTATTATTATTATTATTCAACGTTAGCATTTTAAAATTTTATTATGTGTAATTTTTCCATTCATGTTAATACAATTAAAACCCAATAAAAAGGGCCATGAGAATGTAGGTAGACTTTAATTACCTTCGTACGCACCTATAAAAAAAATACTTGTGCCTACGTCTATATTACACCTTTAGTTTTGGCTTTCTAGACCACAGTTTGCGATCTCTCAAGTCACATATGGACAATTACTAGTCTTAACTTCATACAATCGCTAAATTCTCGAAGCAAAAACAGTCTCAATCCATCTTTTATTTTATTTTCGGAAGTGACATTTCTTTTTCTCCATCATATTGATTCCACTTCACCTTATTGATTAAGTCCTGCCAAATGTTGGGGTGTTGGATTTCTTCCATGCGCTGTCTCTTTAATGACTGAAGACTTATTATGTTCCTTTATGCCGTTAATCTATTCATGATTCTTTATACTTAACGAGTAGACAATGGTTTCAGTACACTTTCTACTTGGTATCTTGTAATCCTTAACACTATAGTTTGACTATTGTCAATATTTTTATACTGAGGTCAATTGTGAAATTTCAACCTCAGGACCGTTCCCTCCCTCGATCTGAAATACGGAATCTGTTCTAAAGTCAATAGCAGCACTAACCTAAGATGTGCTATTGTATGATAATATGGACGAAGAAGGCTCTTGTAAATTTTGATGAGAAAATATTTGCTATTAGATTCCAACTAGATCCAGCCTCTTACTTATAAACATTCATTTTACTGCTTTCTTTGTCTCTAAAACTAGAGAGATGTTTTCAATTGTTTTTCATAAGGGGATGCTTCTTAACCCTTTGGCTCTGTCTATATTTGCAAACTGTAACCAAACATGCATCCTGTGAGATTGTTCTTCAAAAGATGTACTATGACTCAACAGATGGCAGCACGTCTTTTACGCTAAAGAAAATAAATTTCTTATCGTTTATTATCTTGTGTACCAGTGCTGGGACCCATTTCAAATAAATGTATTTCAAATACCTATTTAAAATACAAAATACCATTTTGTATTCTATATTTTAAACATCTTTTCAGAAACTATTTTGTATTTTATATTTGAAATAGGTTTTGTGATGTGTTTTGTTATTTTCCATAATGTGCAAAATGCAAAATAGGTCTTATCTTGGCAATAAAATATTACTGAGTTTACGAACCTGCACACAGTATACTAGAAACTAACAGTTATAGACATTACGTGGCGTCACCATTGTAGATTGCCTGCTGTTGCGGAACTTGCAGTCAAAATCCCCGAAGTTTTCAAAGATATTGTTGGTGTGTCTCCCACAATACCTTGTCGTACAATGTGGAATTCTTATTTTGATAGTTTAATGAAATTTCAAGACGTAAAAAGTAAGTTAAATGATGCATGCCTTGCACTGGGAACTCCCACTTTTAAAGATAACGTGTTGGAGTTTCTCGACGAATACCAGAGCCGTAGCTACGGAGAGACAAGAGGGGCTGTTGCTCCGGGCGCTGATAGCAAGAGGGCGTCGAACGAGCAAGAAAGGAAAAGTATTGTAAATGAGTAAACATGCGTCCCTCCGAAAAAGTATTGACGCCCTATTAAATCAATATTGTTGCCGGTTTGCAAAGAAATAGATGTTAAAAATTTTCTTGCAAGCTCCGTTTTCAACCCAAATATTTAAATAAGATTGATAAAAAGTTATAAACTTAAAGAACATTATTATATGATTTTTTAATGATCATGTGATATACATTACAAGGCGCCGAGTAATGACTTATAGTGTACGAAGGAGCGTTTTCAAAATCAAGAACGGTAAAACTCTGAAATACATGTTCAGCGTTTTCATGGTGATGAATTTGCTTAGTTAATCACGCTTTTCTACCCATTGAATTAATCACGTCGGTGAGAATGAAGGTATGGAAATGAGAAGAGAGGAATATGAAAAATGAAGATAAACAAGGGGAATAATAATATTTTCGAAGTCAATTAGTTGTAGAATAGAGGCTTAAGGGGTCAGAACTTAACCCAACGAATTTCGTCTTTTTCAAAGACTGATCAACCAGTTTTTTTATTATTATTTCATTGACCAGTGTGTTAATTAAATTAATAATAAATAACCTTAAATTCAGAACTTTCATTCATTAAAAAAGTAATTTCTACAATTTCAAACATATGTAAGTAGCCAAACTATATTTTGGATTTTAAATACAAATATTAAACATATTCTTTACCTCTATCGGTCAACATTGAGAAATTCGCAAAGAAAACTTCTAAATTTCCGTTACATTTCAAAAAAAAAATTTTAGCGTGAAAGAATCGAAATTAAAATCCTACATGTGTGGTCACATACAGAATAAAATTGCAAAAGTTCACAATTATTACTGGAAATTAATGCTGTCACGAAATTTCATTTCTTATCGATAATATGAAACGTTGTAAAAGTTGTAAATTTCCATAACTGTTCTCCAAGTGGATTTGTATACAACTAAACGTAGTTTTGACAAGTTCAACAAAAAGTCCAAATAAACCTTGGCTCTTGCAATGATCTGTTCAAGCAGTTTGATAAAACTTCAGCGTAGTGTAACAACAAAACCTGCTTCTCTTATATGTAATAAGAAGAAAAGGAAAAGCTTGGTAAGGTGAGTGTACTTGGGTGCCAAATTCCACTTCGCCCGGGCGCTAAAATCTCTAGCTACGGCTCTGACGAATACTAAAATTGTATGGAGCCCATCTCACATGGACTTGATCGACTCCAATCGTCTGACTTTCTTTTATGGCGAACTCATCCCAGAACTTATTCGCATGAAGAAAGTTCTGGAAACAATGAAACTACGTTCATTAAAGTACTGTAATCCACTAGTGAAGGCATTGTTAAAGGGCATGGGCAAAATATTCCATGAATATTTATCATCAGTCTCAGTTGCATCGTTTCCAGTGCCTTGAGGATTCAGATATTTCACTGTGTGTACTAGAGAAATACCCAGTAGCGTAGCGTGATATTCCGAAAGGGGGATGCCAAAGTTAGTCATTTGTGCGATATAGTACTACTGCATGCAGCAATTCCGAATGGAAATATAGGGTTATACAAAATTTAGGAGGAAGCCCCCCTAATTGGAGGTCTAGTGGGGCATAGAGAAGCGAATGCATGGATTACGTTAGAATTTAATAACCAATTGTCTCAGCTCCTTCTTGCCACTACTGTTGTGACGAGAAACCAGGCCCCACTTTTGTATGAACATTGTTTCCAGTATCGTTCCCTTCATTTCTTTCTCGTGGGCGGCTTTTTTCTCCACATACCACACGTCAATCTCGTTCTTTCAAAAAAATATATATATATATATCGCCCCTAAAAATTTGTCATCTTGGGTCCGGAACTCAGACGCCCGTTCGTGAATATGGGCCTGAGTGTATATATCATTTGAAGATGTAAATACAAAGCACTTAAACCAACTCTGGGGCCTGGGGCCCAGATACTGAAGTCAAGGGCGCAAATCTGTCTTCAACGTTCGTGGGATGGGTAAGACTGTTCCCATAATCCTTTCCTTTTTTTAACGATGTTCAAAATATTTATGAAGTTGAAAAAAATGCTGTGGAGGATTAGGGGAGCAGAGTTGTCTATAACATCGGCAGGAGGGCTTATTGTGGGGGGAGGGGGGAAAAGAGACTCATATTACAGTAGATGAATCAGATTTCTGAGGCAAACCTGTTGTACTTGTATATTATATACCAAGTGATGTAGATGAAATAGTGGTATATATCATTATTACAACTCAGTGCCGTGAGCACATTCTGAAATTTGAATATATGCATAATAATAATTGACATGTTTCCACTTACGAATCCACAATGATCCACATTAAAATTTTAGGACATTTGTTTTATAACAATACAAATAATGACTTCCCCAAAACTATGAAAGAAAATCAATCAGGCCTATATTTGGCGCAACAATACTCTTATCTGAGCAAAATTATGATTACCACAATAGCATTATTAGTCCAGGAAATCTAGAGCAATGTTACCCTCAACCTGGGCAAAATTGCAACCTTTAGTTTTACACCTGTATTTTGTTTAGGTACCTCACCTGATGAAAATATCCAAAATCCGACAAAATCGGACCACGGGAACACCCCCAAAAACGGTTTCAAAATTGCCGACCATGTTTTTTTGAAAAAATCGTAGACCTTTACGTTGGCGGCTCTAGTAGCCCTCTTAACTGACACAGAGACATGAATGATACCTCGTTGGAACGCTCATAGACCACAAATTCCAACGAAGTGACTTTTGTACTCATCATGCCCAACCCGTAGAAGAAAAAGAAGAAGAAAGTTGATTTTTGTTTTTTAATTGATATTTCTTGGACCCTGGCAACACTGTACGTCCTCATACGCCGGCACAAAAATTCCCACGCGTAGACCAGACATCGGTAACAATAATATTAAAAAATGAAGGACGTAGGTTCAACAAGAAGGGAGATAAAAATTCGGAACCGCGGACAAAGAAGGGTCACTGTGTATATTTTTTACTGTGGTCTAACTTCTGTTCCTTAGATCTAGCATCCTCCCTAATTGTCACAGAGACATGAAGCATACCGCGTAGGAAAGCTTATGAAACCCCCTTGCCAGTGACGTATCGTTTGTGCTCCCTTTGTCCAATCTGTAGAAAAAGAAGAAGAAGAAACCTTGAAGAAGTTGGGAAAATCTACACTTTTACCTTTCTTGGGCTCTGGCAACCCTGATAATCGTTGGGTATAGGTGGCACAAACGATACGTCGTTGGAAATGGGGTTCCATAAGCTTTTCTACATATCATAATCTTGCATGAACCTAGGTACTGAAGAGCCATGGCTGATTCCCTTACACGTTTGTGTATCATCTGCAGAAGCCTAGATCCTGACGATAACCTCATCACACTTCAAGAAAAGGGAGCTGAAGGAGTGAACAATGCCAGTAAGGCTCGCGGTAGTAACATTCTCGCCGCTACAAGTATGGTGGTTCATGTCTCTTGTCGCAAACGTTACATTGATAAAAAAAGATATTGCGATTGCCCTAAGAAAAAAAAAACGTCATCGCCGATGCAAAAACGAGTTACTCGCTCGTCGGATGGGTTCTTCAACAGCAACAGTGACTGCCTGTTTTGCGGAACGCCTGTCTTATTTGATGACCGTCACGTGTTGAAATCAGAAAATGTGCGAGTGAAAACACAAGCATTGCCACACATTTTAAAGTGTTGCAATGAACGAAACGATACCGGGTCATAAACTGTCCGAGGTCGAATTGAGTACTTCTCATCTGATCTTCATGCTGGAGATTGTGTCTATCACAGATCATGTAGTATCAACTTTCGAACAGGTAAATCAATTCCTCAACAATACTGCACCGACAATCAGTCAGCATCAAAAAAATTCCGGGCTGGCCGACCTACAAATGATGAGAGAATCAGAGTATTTCAGCGCATTTGTAGTTATTTGGAAGAGCACGATGATGAGCAACTAATTGTGGGAGAACTTGTTACAGAAATGGGCACATTTCTTGTAGGGACTGATCACATTGCATATGACGGACGACACATGAAGCGTCAACTAATGGAGTAATTCGATGAAAAAAATATAATTTCTAGTGACAGTGGAAAAAACGACTTCATTACACTTCGAGAAACTGCCAATCACATTCTACGGGCATATCGTGATTTACCGCGAGAGTATGAAGAAAATGAAAAAAAAAAACTAGAATAATAGAAACCGTAGCTCGACTGATCAAAAGCGACATAAAATCCAAACTACAAACTGGAAGTGATACATATCCTTCACCCAGCGACTTGAGCATTCAGGAATTTCTTCAGTACATTCCACCTAGCCTTAAACTATTCTATGCCATACTTTTTGCCGGAAAGGGCAATGAAACCAAAATAACATCGATTGGCCAGTGTTTGATGCAAGCAGCCAGACCAAGAGATATGTTAGCTCCTCTGCAGTTTGGTGTTGCTGTGCAGCTGCACTACCACTATCGATCGAAACACCTGATTGACAGGCTGCATCACCTGGGATTTTGCTCTTCATATGCGGAAGTGCAGCGGTTTGAACGCTGTGCTGCAAGTACATTTGGTAATCGTGTGATCGAAATGCCAGCAGACCAGACTCTCCTCTTTGCAGCAGATAATGTAGACCATAATCTCCAAACGCTGAGTGGTTTAGGCACATTCCATGGTATAGAAATGTTGGCGGCCATTACTCCATCCACTACTACCAGTCTAACCATTCTTCGGAAGCCCGTCTCTGATGCTGATGTGAAGTCCCTTGCCAGTGTTCCCATTCACGCATACACTGAAGCCAGGGCTATTCTTGAAAAGGTCAACTGTGAACTGGTAACAGCACCATCACCGAACGAAAGCTCCCTGGATATTTTGTGGAAACTTTCCTGGCACTTTCCGTCACGCACACCAAACTGGTCAGGAATGATGCAGGCCATTCACGCAGATCCATCTCTTCATCATCCAGGGAAATCCACTGTTCTCTGCTTACCGATTATTGACCTCCATCCATCTTATATGCCATGCATCTATTCCACTTTAGTGTACCTGAATAATCTTGCGAGAAAATATGAAGTCCCACCAATCATCACCTTAGACTAACCATTGTTTAGGAAAGCTTCACGGATCCTGCATGACAGAGCACATAACACCAGTATTAAGGACACGGTTGTCCTGTTGGGCTTATTTCATACTCTCATGAACCTTCTAGGAGCAATTGGTTCCCTGATAGATGGTTCAGGCTTACGTGAAATCTTGCATGAGGTTTTATGGAGAAAATTCGGTTGTACATATGTTAAGTGGCAAGTCCGTAGCAAGAGCCTTCCGTGCGCACATGATGGTTGACCTCGCATTAAGTGCATTGCTTGTGGAGAATGTTTTTCTGGAGACCGATAACGGAACACACAGAACTATCAATGATGCTTACTTTCTCTATCAGAGTCTGATGTCGGGTGAGATTACTGTAACTGGAGCTAGTTCTTCCTATCTTCAAGAAGCCCGAGAAAAAATAGAAGCACGAAAGTCAGAACTTATTAACACATCAAAAAAAAGTAAGTTGTTTCTTGCATACCAGCGCATGTTGACTACAGCAAGGAAACTTGTGGCAGCAGACCGAATAGGAAGCTGGGAGGATCACCTTGATGCTATAGCAGAGTACATTCCCATTTTCGCTGCAACAGAACACTTCAATTATTTGAAGTCGACTGGCTTGTACCTGCAAACAATGTTAACGCTGCCATCGGTTAATCCAACGTTCACGTAAGCTTTCAAAATGGGTTCGGAGTTATTAGAAGAAGCAACCGTTATTGGGCTGGGTTGTCCTCTGATCTAGTCAGAGAGCAAGTTCTGAAGAGATCGCTAAAATCCACTGGAGGTCTAACCCATGGGAGTGGAATGTCGGAGATGCAACGATCTTTGTGGGTGCTCTCAATGCCAGCATGCTCCGAGTACAATCTGGCGATACAAACTCTTACTCACACAGCATATGTCACTAGCGAACAACATAAAGGAGTCGAAACGTCAAGAATGTCACGTGATATCAGTGACACACGTCGCATGCTTGCACGACTGCAGACCATTTCACCATTTGACGGAGACAAATCGTTGAGAAACATTGCCACTGGCGTCACACCGGATTTCTCGGTCAACGTTCATAATTTATTTTCAGTTGGAGCAGACCATGCGAAGAAACTATCTGGTAAAGACCTGTTCACTGTGAAGGGGAAACGTGCAGATAAAGTCAAAACTCTAGCTTCCCCGAGTAGTGTTAAAATCAGCAGCGATATCTCCGTCGATTCGAATCTTTTGTTTCAAAGACTGTTAGTTGTCGCTAATGCAGGCAGCACATCTTTAGAGGAGACCTTAGCGCATGAATTATGTGCCTACCCACCGGCTTTATTTGAGTCACCCAGCATGATGCGTAAGGCAGACAAAGCCCCACTGGCCTATGCGATACGAGAGTTCAGCAAGCAGCAGAGCGCACAGTTTGAGTGAACGGAGCCAGACAATATTCTGTATGTCTTAGACGGAGGATCTCTGTTACATAGACTACCATGGTGTAAAGGCAGTTCGTACGACAATATCGCTGCATCATTTGCTGAGTATACGGTTCGTAAATATGGCACATCAACCATCGTGTTTGATGGGTATGGAATTTGCTCACCATTGTTCATTGCAACTGTGCTTCCGGGTGTGCAAGAACGTATTATACTTGCAGAAAGCATGCCCTTCCATGTACTATTGCTAGTGGTGTGTGCAAAGAAACTGAATGTTCTAACTCTTTAAATGAATATGGTGAGGACAGTGTTAGCGTAGGCGATGACGATGTAGATGTGTAATTTGCCTCCCAAAGTATTTCGTCTTCCCATTCTTTTGCCTTAAAATATTTTTACTTTATATATAGGTGTTATGTTTCTATAAAACGAATTGTCTTGTACACTGTATTATGGTATGACCTTCTATTTGCTATTGCTTGTAGAGTATGCCAAGAAACTGAATGTCTTAACTGTTTAAATGAAAATGATGAGGACACTGTTAGCGTAGGCAATGACGATGTCGATGTGTAATTTGCCTCCCAAAGTCTTTCGTTATTCCCATTCTTTTGCTTAAGAACATTTTTGTTTTATGTATAGTACTTATATTAAAGCGACCTTTGATTTAAAGAAAGGAACAAGATTTTTTCATGCGTAGAACGATTATCAGGGTTGCCAGAGCCCAAGAAAGGTAAAGTGTAGATTTTCCCAATTTTTAAAGATTTCTTCTTCTTCTTTTTCTACAGGTTGGGCAAAGGGAGCACAAACGATACGTCACTGGCAAGGGGGTTCCATAAACTTTCCTACGCGGTATGCTTCATGTCTTTGTGACAATTATGGAGGATGCTAGATCTAAGGAACAGAAGTTAGACCACAGTAAAAAATATACACAGTGACCCTTCTTTGTCCGCGGTTCCGAATTTTTATCTCCCTTCTTGTTGAACCTACGTCCTTCATTTTTTAATATTATTGTTACCGATGTCTGGTCTACGCGTGGGAATTTTTCTGCCGGCGTATGAGGACGTACAGTGTTGCCAGGGTCCAAGAAATATCAATTAAAAACAAAAATCAACTTTCTTCTTCTTTTTCTTCTACGGGTTGGGCATGATGAGTACAAAAGTCACTTCGTTGGAATTTGTGGTCTATGAGCGTTCCAACGAGGTATCATTCATGTCTCTGTGTCAATTAAGAGGGCTACTAGAGCTGCCAACGTAAAGGTCTACGATTTTTTCAAAAAAACATGGTGGGCCATTTTGAAACCGTTTTTGGGGGTGTTCCCGTGGTCCGATTTTGTCGGATTTTGGATATTTTCATCAGGTGAGGTACCTAAACAAAATACAGGTGTAAAACTAAAGGTTGCAATTTTGCCCAGGTCAAACCGCATTTTGACTCGACTATATAGGAATTGTTACAGAAATTAAACAAATAGTTGAAAATAGACTACTAATAATTAATGACAATGAAATATTAAAGAATACGATTCTTTTTTAAAAATGAAACAAGTCAAAGGACATCAGTTTCCTTTGTGGCAGTCGGATAGAAATCATCATCATTACAATCTCAAATCGGATTATTGGGGGGGACAAGATTGTAGGGAACATGTTCCCCTTGTCCCCGAGATTTGTGGCAGTGACTGAAGGGCCCTGGCACAATATTTGCGAGTGACGGGGAGTGGTGGCTCTCTTGACCTACCAGATCGGTGACGGTAATTCTACAGAATGCTTTAAATTTATGCCTGTGTCTGTGAGCTCCTTTACGATGAAGATTACAATTACGATGCATTTAGTTACGATTAAGGCATAACTATTTTAATACTATTATTTACATAACCGGCATGCTTCAAAAATGCGTTGAACAAACCACTTCCGTTTTGTTCTATTTCCTTTATATTAGGGCTCGTACGTTCTGTTCAGAAACTATAGCTTAGTGCAAAATATATACAGTTGGAAATACTTGAATATGCCAGCGTATATCTAAAGCGAATGTAGGATTGCAAGGGATGAGGAGGAGTGAGAAGGGAAGTATTGCGCATGCGCATTCAACAGAAAGCAGACGAAAACCCCGATGCTTTCAGTAGGCCTGGAAGCCCGAGGAAAATAGCATACTACAGGAGGAAAGACAGAAAATGTGCATTTGAGCGACGCGCATGCGTAGGTTCCTCTTGTCAAAGTAAGTCGAGAGAGCGCGCCAGAAGATTGCAGTGGAAATAATTGTGATAATTACAAGCAGACAATTTATATATAATGAAATACGTACTTTTTCTTATTAACAGGGGATGCCGGACATACCGGCGTTCCCTTACGCTACGCCGCTGGAAATACGATCTTGTTCTTAAAATTATTTAAAAAGTTCAATATATGTGTGCCAAGTTCAGCAGCTGTTGAGTGACTTTTCTCATTTGGGGGCTTCATTATGAAAACCCACAGAATGAGTATAACTTTCAAAATTTCGGGAAACAATTGTTGCTGAATGCGAATGAGGATTTCTTTAAATTAAATAATCGTGGTACGCGTAATGGAAGTGTTTGATGTTGGTTAGTAGAAATAAAACGATTGTAAATGAAATGAAATCTTTGAGTTTTACGTCCCACGGTTATGTCGGTTAGGCTAAAAGAGACGGTGATAATGAGTAATGAATGAAATGGTGGAATGAAGAAAGTGGGAGGAAACGGGAGAACCCCGAGAAAACCCACGCACACGGTGTTTGTCCACCACAAAGTCTACTTGGCGGGGGCTGGGATCGAACCCGGGACCCCAAGCAGCAGAGGTGAACGCTCTACCACTGTAAAACGATTGTGTTTAATGTCTAAACTATTATATGAACCATAGTCAATACAAATATTTTGCAGATCACTATATGCATACAGTTAGTGATACCTATTTTCTATTTTGCAAATGTATTTGAAATACGTATTTCGTATTTTATATTTTAAATACATTTCTGAAAACTATTTTGTATTGTATTTTAAATA
Source organism: Thermobia domestica (assembly GCF_964235325.1). Classification (NCBI taxonomy): domain Eukaryota; kingdom Metazoa; phylum Arthropoda; class Insecta; order Zygentoma; family Lepismatidae; genus Thermobia; species Thermobia domestica. The sequence continues at coordinate 308,342,440 of NC_137455.1, forward strand.
CATTTTGTGATACTATTTTGTATTTTGTATTTCAAATAGGTTTGCTTACCTATTTTGCCCATCACTGTTGTGTACATGGTATCCTAAATTCTAAACCTAAATCTTCCCCTTCACTCCAATTTCAAGCTTTCTGTATGTCTTTTTAAACTATAGGAAAAAACAAGTGGCCACACTTTCGCTGCTCTACTGGCTTGGTGGCTCCGTTTACTAGAGTAGGGTAAATTGACTAGGATCTGCCTTCAATCAGAGTAGTCTACAGGAAGTATTTTCTTTTTTCCTTTCTTTTTCTATTTATTTGATTGAAAACGATGTCCTAAGCTTCCAGCCAACTTAACGTTGCTTATGAGTACTCCCTTAGTCATGAATCGCCTTCTAAAGTTTTGCACTCTAATTCAGGATCACCACGTCTATTCATAAGTAATCAAATCATGGATTAAGACATTGACCTTAATCACAATATGTTGTTAAGACATTGACCTTGAGACTATTATACATAAATATAGGAAATCTTATATAGAATGACCATGTCCGTTCTTCAGTTTCTCGACATAGTTGTTCTATAAAAACAAGATATCAGAGAAAAAGCGATGAGAGATGGCAGTTAGTGTTATTTTCAGAAATTTGATCTCTCCAAACTATTTTATTTCTTTATATTGTCTGTGTGTCCGTGCGTCAGTCCGGGAAACAGAAAATCCCAAGAAATACTTCATGGATCACCATTAATTTTGGCCAGGGTATAGATGGTCGGAAGTTAGAAAACGAGCTGTTTGATTGAGGTGATATTCAAAGCGGAAGTGATAGAAATCAACAATTTCCGGTTTCAACGTTGATCCATATATAATAAAACACTAGATATATAGCGAGAATCGGTTTTCTGCAACCAATTAAATAGGCCTATCCCAATAGCATATTCCAACTCCACGCTAATATATTTCCTAATATAACTAACTAACTCACTCCTATGGCCTATGGAACCTGGACGCTCAATGCCACGTTCACAAAAGCTCTCAGTTGACTTCTGTCCTTAGCCAACTAGATACAGCTTCTACTTTGTATTTCTATTTCTGTGAGATCCATCTTAATATTGTCCTCCCATCTGCGCCTAGGTCTTCCTAATGGTCGTTTTCCAATTGGACTTCCAATTAAACCTTTAAAAGCGTTCCTACTTTTTCCTTTTCATTCTGGCTACATGACCTGCTCATCTGAGCCACCTAGATTTGATTACCCTAACAATGATCGGTAAGCAGTATAAATTACGTAATTCCTTGTAATAAAGCTTCTGCCATTCCCGTTCTTTTCGGGTCCGAATATTCGTCTCAGGGATCTTGTTCTCAAATACTTTCAGTGTACGTTCTTCCCTCAAAGTAAGCGACCGTGTTTCGCAACAAAACAGGCATGATTATCGTTTTATATATTTTTAACTTCAAATTCCTTGACAGAATTCGCGACGTCAGAAGATCTTGAAAAGAAAAATAACACGAATTCCGTGCTTTTAGCCAAGATTTAATTTCTTCTTGAATGTGAGCTTAGTCTGTTAATATTAATCCTAGATATTTGAAAGTATCACTTAGTTGAAAGTATTATTTGATGTTTTAACGCATCCATAATTCGCAATACTACGATTCCAGTTAACTTCCATATATTTAGTTTTCTCTGCATTTCTGTACATGCAAACCCAAACACCTGGAATCCTTTAATAAGATCTCAGTATTTCTTTATATTGTTCTTTTATCATCCCCTATTATATTTACATAATATAATAACCTTATGAACATCCTGTTTTGAGTTTTGTCTGCTGTGTTTGATTTTATTTATTAAGTACTCCAGAACATCTTAATATTCAATATTAAATTAGAAAATATCATGATACCGCTACTTGTTTGATATGTATTCAGCGTCCCAAGAATATGATCTCTGCCTCATATCTCTATTGCAATAGAAAGTAATAGATTACCCACTTTCGATTTGAAAACTCGATCTCCATTAGAGTTGTGTACGAGAAACGAGTTGATGCTACTCTCCCCAGCTTTCCAGTTGTTAATGCGTGTGCTTTTGGTCCCGGATTTGTTGCCTGGTGGAAGAGCATTGAACGCATTAAAGTGGATCATATTCCACCTTAACCCATTACTGCCCCTTGGCAACTTAAGTTGCCATCGCAATTTTTCATCATAGCGCAAAAACTCATGGATTGGCATTGCTAGTTGTAACCGTAAAGTAACTTTGGGGTCTGTTTGGTTATAGAATTGTTGCATTTTCTTTGTATAATATATTGATGCGGGATTAGCACTGTTTTTTTGAGTACAATGTGTTTAGAAGAGAAAGACGCAACTGGATTGATTTGAAAGACTCCAAAAGAAAGGATTGAGGGTCTGTAAAGGAAAGATTGATTTGATTTTGATAGTTATGATTTTCCAGTGTATTTTCTCCTTGAAAATTGTAACTTTTCAAAATGTTCCCTTTTTTTGAATATGTTGCCTGTTGGGAACTTAAGTTGCCGGGCTAAAAAAAAACAAGAAAAAAACATAAATGTTTTTCAAAAATATTCTAATATATATTTTAGAGTACTAGTAAGACCAAATAGGCGAAAAAACTTTTCAAAATACCAGTGGGAAATTCTGGGTACTAATGGGTTAAACTGTAGGTCTACTTCTCACATAGCCTAGATACTGAAAAAAGTCACTAAACTTCCAAAAATAGAAAGAAAAGAAAAGACAAAGAAAAAGAAAGGAAAAGAAACAATGAGTTGAGACTGCCTCGTTATGGAAAGGAGTCGTTAAAAGTGATGTCTTGTCTTGGAGAGTTTGCCTGTTTCTCTTGGAAGAACTTTGTGTCGTTTCTTGTTCCGTCTCAAAAATTGTCTCATTTAGTGAACACTTATTTCCATAGAACGTAAACGGTAAAAGATACAATTAGAAACAGTTCTTTTTTCTTAATGGATTCAGCGTCAGAATAGATTCTATCTTCGCCTTTTCCTCTCTACTTTAATCTGAATTTGTAGATTTAATCACTTCTGGTTTTAATATTGGGTCTTTATAGATGGAAAATGGTGAAATAAAGAAAGTAGAAGAAGCGAAAAACTCCGAAAAAGCTCACGCACACGGTGCTTGTCTACCACAAAACCACATACTATAGTGTTATAACAAACGTTACACTCCCGACTCATTATAATAAACTTTAAGTTTTCTAGTGATGAATTCAGAGAGACTCTAGTGCTCAACAAACTTTTGGCATTAGCAGTACTTGCTAGTGCATTAAAAGTAGTTCGAAATTTTGATAGCATAAAGTAATTATCGACCAGTACTACGGTTTTCAATATTTTAGTTAGTATCAACATGGTTACTAATGAGCAGGAGGTTCTCTGCACTCCAAGTTCTAAGTAAGGGCTTGCCTCCCTGGTCTCCCTATAGTTTCGCCAACACAACATATAAAAGGGGTAAGATATAGAGATATACGATTTTCTGTTTCAGCATACCAGGAAGTTCCAGCTACCCTTTTCCACAATTCAAATCATAAAACATAGCTCTACTACTTCCGGTTCCGATATTGAGTTCTTACTGTAGGTTCACAAATGTGAGAAAACTAACTTGTAATGTTACTAATTTTCATATAAGGTATGTCCCATTTATGGTATCATGATGTTAATAGATAACAATAAGAAGCATTTATTGCTTGATTTCAAAAATTCACTTCTGCTGTGTTCTATTTTCAGGCTTTTCCCTATTTCCTGGCTTTCATAGTCCTTGAGAATATAGTATTATGGATGGAAGGGAAAACACTTGTAAGATTGAATGATGGTATGATGTCCGTTGCACATGGTATTATACATGAATGTGGAAGGTAAGTGTAATTTTGACGAATTTAATATTAGTTTCAGCTTCCTTAAAGAGCGGATATAAATTTCTTGTAGAGAAAAAGATGTCACCAAAATAAATAAAAATTTTATTAGCTTTCTATCAAAACTGTAATATGGCGAAAACATGGAACATTACAGTATGTGGGAGTTCTCTCGTGATTATGTGGTTAGCGTACGTATATTTGGCACGGGAGATCAGAGTTCGATTCCCGGTGAGAGCGCATGTGGTTTGGATCCCACGTTAAACTGTAGATCCACGTCTTGTATAGCCTCGCAGCGGAAAAGGACACTAAACTTTAATTTAATCTAAACCACAGTACGGATATAAAGTTCAGAACCTTTTAGAAATCATATGGTACGGAATATGTCTACATGTCTACCACCATTCCCAACATACATTCTTAGACGTTCTGCTAAGTTTCGTAGAATTATTTTCAAAGTTCCAAAGTTCCAAAGTTATGCTCTTCAGTTGATGACCAATAGGGGAGGCACATTTAATGGATATCAAGTAAAAGCTTATATCGTATATCAAGTATAAGATTTTTTGAAAATATAATGTTAGCTATTGCACATTGTAGTAAAAACTTTTTTTGGCCCATAATAATAAGATAATGAAGAAAGATGGTGCAAATAACTTGGTCAACTTTTTTTTTTAACTATAGGGATCATAAGTCATCGTAATATATTAAATAAATTTATAGTTACTGAAAGAAATCGTGCGTGAGGGAGGACGAAGAGGTTAGCGGAAGACCGTGTATCATGGAAGTTTCTAAGTTGCAGCAAGGGACCTGCCAATAAGGGCAGAATATCTATGATGATCATACTGAAAGAAAATAATATCGTTTGTCTCATTCTAATTTTTAAAAATGTATTCATTTGAAAACGTACAGTGAAAAATCATTTTATCGTTGTGATCATTGTGATTTTCATTATCCTAAACAGAGACTTTAAGAAAATTATACATTTCGTGCGTAAATAAAGAAACGATAATATCTAATAGAAAATAAATGAATCACAGTTTTGAAAACTTGCAAATCCCAAACAATAAACATGTTAGACATAATATTTAAGAAGAGACCATATACATACTGCTGAGGAAAGAACTATATTAAATACCTTCCCTCCATTGACTGACAAAATATCGTCGTTAACTACAGTGTATCATATAATTATCACCAAAGAATAACAAGTACCAGGAACAAGACTGTGCATATAGTGTCTGAGAAACTTGGGTGATCCCTATTACCATTAGTCTCTCCCTTATATCAATTATTCACAGTATCCACCTCAAAGTTCAAAATTCCTAATTTGAGAAACTCCAGATGCACGAGGTCAAGTGACTGTGGCGTCTATTGCACACTGAGAAAAATTCGCTCACCGGACAGCGGTATATTGTACAAATATACGGAATCCTCTTGTTTACTACAGAAATCAGTATGGAGCATACGTTATTCATATGTTACATACGCACTGACCTTAGATGCTGTCTCAGTTATGTGTTATATACGTCCATGTACAGATCCAAGGGGGGCTATAGGGGCTATAGCACCCCTTGACGCTCAGGTATACACTGGATAAAATGGGCTTCAATCCTGCTTTACATTGGATAAAGCTGCAAACTATGGTTCAGCCCCTCCCTTGACCATATCCTGGATCCGCCACTGTATACGTCCATTTGTATGTGAGATCCTGACCGCCTATATTATTTTATACGAAAAATACGTATAAATGGAACACTTATACGGAAAGTATTAGAAAACGTGCGATTTCAGTTATACGTCCGCTGTACGTTAAGTCCAAAATCTACAGAAATTACGCATGTAACCTACCTTTTTAAGTACGCCACCTACATGTTTCCTTAGTATATATACTTTTTCTTCCACTTCATCCAATCGTTAACAGAAAAGTATATTAAAATATAATATACTGTAGTAATGTTTTTGTACTGACAGCTTATACTTCAGGTAGTTAAGTAGCATGATTTTATCCAAATTCCCGTAGCATGAGAAGCATCTTCAATGAATATTAAAAGAACAGAGTTGAGTATTAATAGTTTCCACCTCGTTTGAGTAATATAGCAGGATTGTGAAATTTTATATTTGAATATTTTCCATTGTACAAGCTTTGTTTTTAGTAGACTTAAATATGATTTAAACTACTCGTTGAGCAAGACTCGTTGAGACGTACGTTTATTGCAAAAGTTATTGTAACAGTTTCGCCAACCATCAGACATTAAATACACAGGTAATGGCAGATTAGACGTATTTAGTATTCATATTTAAGAGTAATTTAAGAATTATTTGTAGGGGGCAGAGAAATAGCGAAATTTGTTTTTGTTTTATATTCTAGTTTGTGATTGAATGATGTTACTTTCTTCATTCCACCATTTCATGCATTTCTCATCATCACCGTCTCCTTTAGCCTAACCGGCATAATCGTGGGACGTAAAACTTAAAAAGAAAAAGAAAGAAAGATTTATCCACCCTTTTGGGGTTATTAATGAGTAAACATCGAGTTTTTATGCACTTAAAATGCACAAAATATGCATGCAACTATGCTGTTAAATGTGTTAAAATATGAACTTAATATGTACTAACAATGCAATAAAAGAGAGCATTTTTAAACATGCAACAAAGCTATGACAAAATTTTGTAGGTGAAATGTAACATCGAAGGTGTACTTTACCTTTCAGGGATTTCTCTTCGGGATTTGTTTTTATGACAGTTACAATATATATTCTTCTAACTTTTTTAAGAAACACACACATATTATGAGATTAAAATGAACACAGTGATATGAGAACATGATCTCTAAGTTTTTCTACACAACTGTATTTTAAAGTACATTTACTTTATATGAAATAATATGAACCTCACTTTTCCACACGTTTCCACTGTCTGAGAAAAAAAAAAAAAACTTTCATTTTTAAAGATTTACTCATTTCCGTAATTAGCCTTACGGTCTATCGCTAGATGTTTATTTTTTGGTGTCATTTTGTGACATTAAGCAGAAAATAACCTATTAACATCAATAGATATTACTGGACAATATTTATAGAGAGAAACAGGTTTAGTATCTATATTTTCTAACAAGCTGAATTTTAACCCTTGAAGGTATTTTCCCATGGCTTCAATTGTTTTGTTATCGGAGTTTCTGGCAATAATATCCGCCAATTTCTTTTCCACCACAGAGCGCCCAAATTTACCAGAAACTGACTGGAGCTCGTGCTGAACTTCATCAATTAGAGCTAAGCATTCACTGAGCAGCATTTCTCGTGTTTCTTGTTTCTGAATTGATGTGGATACGATATTGCGTCTTTAACATTATCAGATTTCTCTTAATGCCTTGGAAATTTTATGCGTCTTTGCTTCGCTGATCGTTTGCTAACATTTTTGGTCCTCTATAAACTAGGCATTCTTCCATCCATTCATGCGAAAAGCCTTTCTGTTGCGTAGACATGTAAATACATTGAAAATACAAACTAAAACTAGATTTATTCCATGCTATAAGCATACATCTAAAATAAAAATAAAAAACTTAAAGAATATGCTGAATATGCCCTTAAGCCTTAATATGTGCTCTAACCTTTGAAATATGCATTTATATGCACTATAAAACTTGAAATTCTAGCTTTACTACTGTCATTAGAAACCCCTACCAAGTTTAACAGAGATGCATATAAGCAAATAAAATATGCATTTGCATAAAAATCCGATATCTTTTAATGACATATGTATTTATCAAATATGAACAATATTGCCCGAATCGTTTTGAAACATCATCCGCGAAAAACTCTCTTAGGAGTAGACCTATATTATTCGTTACAGATTTTTTAAAAAGAAAAAATGAGTTATACTATATTATCAGCTTATTCGTGAAATATTTACAAGTAGTATGATCCTAAAGAGTATGTGTGTCATAGTTGGGAAAACACAACAATCTGGTAATTAACATTATATTTTGCTACTTATACAGTACATAAATAGGCTTATGTAACATTAAAAAAGATCTTAATTATTACTGAAAACGACACTTTCTAGCGCCACAAGAGTTACTTTTTCTCTTTTCTCGAAAACTACACATAGCATAAACAGTATATAATCTTTTTGTTTTGTCCTCAAGTATATTATTTTGTCCACTCGAGGTGACTTATCGACTGTGTATATAAAGGTAACGAAGAAAGTTCTGTCGCTTTTTCACTCACCACCTTCGAACATTGATATGTCACCTAAGACGTACCTGGAAGATCAAAAATAGTCCCCATCACCATAGACAACCTTCTGACAACGTTCTGAAAGGTCATGGATACCATCGCGGTATAGCTTGGTGGGCTGTGAAGCGAAGAAGATATCAAGTGCATTTTGCACCTCTACTAGGGATTTGAACTGGCGTCCTCTAAGGTGATTGCCCAAGGAATGGAACAGGTGATACTCAGACGATGCAATGCCCGAGGAGTATGGCGGATGCAATAGTGTTTCCCATCCAAGGTGTAAAATGGTGTTCCAGATCATTCTAACCACGTGGGACTTCCGGATCATCCTAGCCACGTGGGCGTTGTTCTGTAGCAGAAGGACCCCCTTGCGCTGGCTTCAGAGTTTTGAGTTTTTTATTTATTTATTTTTTTTTGAACACGGCTCAACTGCTGACAGTACTCAGTTGCATTGATGCTTTGACCAGCTGACAGGCCCGCAACCAGAGGGGGCTAGGGAGGCCTGCCCCCTAAACTTTGGTGGCCCCTGCAGACCTTAACAAAAATGCTATTATTAATACAAAAAACACAATTCAGCTATTCGTAAGAGAATTTTTAATGGCTTGGCCCCCCTAACATATTCATGCTCCCCCAAAGTTCTGTGGCTGGTTGCGGGCCTGCCAGCTGGTAGCAGTTCCTGAAGCACGATGCCGCGAGCAGTCCACTAAACACACAGGAGGACCTTCTTTTGGTGTAGTGCTGGTTTCGGCTGTTTTGCAACCGGTTCATGGGATGCTAACGAATGATGACGACACTGGAGCTCGTAAGGACCCACTTCTCATTACATGTCAACCTGTCCAAAATTGGCTCCTTTCTCAGAGGAGGCAACAAAGAAACGCAGGTGTCTGCTCGCGTTGCCTTCCGGCCTGGAGTCAGATCATGTGGGACTCATCAACCCAACTTGTAGTGCTTTCCAAGCTGATGGAGGTGCTGACGAATTGTATCTCCACTCACACTGAATTGTAGTCCCAGTTTCTCACATGTCTGGCTACTGTTCGCCTCAATTACTGCCTGAAGATCTTCATTTTGTACATGTGTTGGTCTTCCGGCACGTGGTGCGTCTTTGAATATTTCGTCACCGTCCTTAAACTTGTTAAACCACCGCTGCACTGTCCGCGTAGTCACAACACCATCACCAAAAGCTTGGCATATCTTCCGCCCCGCTGTAGCGGCGTTTGACCCCAGTTTCAACTTGTACAGCATACATACCCTTATGACCCTGTGTGGAAGTCGCATGTTTACTCTGTCTGTGCGCAAGTTCACGGTGTAACTGAACTGCTACAACCAGGTAGAATGTTGGATATAGTCACCCACACAAACAACTGACCTTCGCCTTATCTCCATTCGCAGTCAACTCACGGTGTGAGGGCCAATTGAACACAGAGCTACACAAAATGCGACAGAAGTTTCTTCGTTAACTTTATATTTTATATTTGGACAATGATTTAGTTCAACAGAAATTAAAATTACCGATTTTATGATAATTTTAGGCTATATCTCATTAACCGTACTGTGCTGTTATCTTCCTAGTATCAAAATGAATAGCTTAATGATAATATAATTCTGTATCATTTTCACTTCAATAAATGGAATTCTTCTCGTACAGAATCAATTTTTAGAGTTACAAATTAATTAGTTTTTCTCCATTTTTTCGGAAACTGAGCATCCAGTTTCCACTCATACATATTATTTGGTGGAATCCAGTAAAATATATTATTGATATATATGTCTCGTCTTTGAACATTTCGTTTTCGCTAAACTGAGAAAATCGTCTGGGAAAAGCTCACCCCCCCCCAAAAAAAAAAGTAAAGCTCACCCCACGCTATGTGGATTTTTAAAGAACAAATGAGTTACACCATATTAACAGGTTCTTAATTAACTATTTATTTGTGGATATGGAAAATATCACCAGAATTCTTTTGAGAAAATCTTCTAGAAAAAAAGTCGCTCCAAGGTTAATCTACCCATTATGGACATTTTTCAGGAGAAATGAGTAGTCATATTGTCAGATTGTTAATTTATGTTTATGTTAAACGTTTTTTTATAAAATATGAACAAAATCGAATTAATCGTTTTTGAGAAAAATCGTCCGAAAATAACGCAGCTACTACTTCCGGATTTTTCCCAGACAAATGGCTTATACCATAGTATGTATAGGATTGTTAATGAAATATTCATGTATGAAATATAAAGAAAATAGTTAGAGCCATTTTTGATAAGATCGCAATTTCTTATTTACATCCTTCAGTAAACCACCATATTTTTCGGGGATGGTAAGAAAATTCGAAAAACCCTCCTGGGAAACCTTATAAAAAAAACTTACTTATATTTCAAATTTGGTGCGAATACATTGAATAATATGGCCTTTAGACAAATGTACACTCATGTCCAAAATTATTGTCGCATGTCTATAAATATGTTGTTCTAGGAATATAATTTGATAACGAATTCGCCTGGTATTTCTTATAATGTTAGTGTGTATATAATCGGCAAAGACATTTATGTGGCAAATTCCATGTCAAAAGAGCAGTAAATAAGAACAATAAAACGAAAATAAAACTTCCTTATCCATTTAGCAACATTTTGTTTTACTCATTCTAATGTTCGTATTTATAATTCTTTTCCTACGAAATTTACCACAAATATACATTTCCCGATTATACAAATAATATCAGTATTAAAAGTACCCTGCAAAATCATTATCAAATTATATTCTTACAAGAAAATAGTTATAGATATGCGACAATCATTTTGGACATGAGTTTAAATACACAGGGACGAACGAATGGACAGTCAGATATTCTAAAAGCAATTTTTCGGCATGTAGGGCCTTGAAACATGTAAATCCGTTAAAATCTCAAAATGAATTTTTTCCACCATCACTATACTTTTTTCTTACCTGACTAATGCTTAATTTATTTCTTGCAAAATGAATCTAATTTAATCCAGAAGACGTCAAAAGGCTCGAGTTTACAATGGAAAGAAACGAAAAGAAAAATATCAAACATCTGACCCTAGTACTTACATTTTGTAATTATATGAAGAAATTGAAGAAATAATTGATTTTTAAATTACTCATCCGAAATTTTTGATACTGAAATTTTTTTTCACAAAACTGCACATTATTACAATCCCTATTTCTGTTGATTTCTTTGAAAATAAAATAACCTACCAATTATTCACAAGGAAAAAATATTTTTTCTGTCTTTGGTTCGTACATAACTATAGTGTTATAATTTAGATAAACATGAAAAATATATAATGAATACCGGCAAATAAACAAATATCACTTGAAACAGATGCAGTTCCAGTCACCTCGAGCTATTTCTAGCGCTAACCTCTCTAACCTATGTCATTTGTTTGATCACAAAATAGTTGGGGAAAGTCGGACAAAGCCAGACCTGAAAATGTTCTTACTTATTCATGAGCATCTATTTGGATGAAACGACTTACATTTATTTTTAACTGTTAAATCTATTTGCTATTGACGTAAAAAAAAAAATATTTCAATGGAAAAACTCGTCATTTAGAGACAAAACTTTTTTTTCACAAGGGTACGCAAAAACTCAGTTTTGTCCGACCTGGTCGGGCAAAAACCGGGTAGATGGAAAAGTAGTTTTTTAAAAAGTTCTCTTTTACAATAAAAAATATTTAATTACTACTACAACTAGTACAGTAACTCTGAGTACAGTTGGAAAAATACCTGGGCTTTAAAATTACGGGAAATATAATAGGCTACATTATATTAGACAAATTGTATAGAATAGAGTTAACTTTATTCACACAATTGTGTTCAGTCTAAGAACAAAAATCATAAAGAAAAGCATTGCTACAAGCTTCGTGTGCCCATCCTTTACAGTTAAGACACTGTATCCAACAGTCTCTAGATTTTGATCGTGCGTATAATTCATTACAAAATATACAGGATTTTTCACCTTCCTCGTTACCTCTATCTGATGTTGAGCTCTCTAATTCTATGCTTGGCTTCCTTTTTTTCTGGATTTTCTAACGTTTTTGGTCACAGTCCTTAAACAGTTTACGCTTTAGGTCTTCCTTTCTTGTTTCTTGGGTTTTTCGTTTTTATCCAATATTAGCTTATAAGTGGAAGAAGTAACTGTCTTCTCTCGCCGCTTGTCGAATTTCTTCACAACTCGTAGGCCTTTTACACTAAAAGAGGCATTAATTCTGTTAGCGATATTGCAGAAAAAAATAACTTGCTGTACCATCTCAGAAGAATAACAAGATGGCTGGTCATCAACTTAAAATAGTACCTCAGCTACTTCCTTTTCTTATGAAATGGCGTTGTATGTGGCATCAAAGTTGACGGCTTGATGGATTTTTCCTGTTTGATGCGACAATTTCAAGCTGTCCAGGCAAAGGATTCTCGCCGATTGCTCCTTCAACGATAGGTTGCCCAGCCAATAGACTTTTCATGGTTGATGTATCAACGTGAGTTTGTTCAGACAAAGAATTATGGTCATTTCCAATTGGTCTTGCAGTTGTGTCAGAGGTCGCAAAGAGATGATCAACGATTATATCTTTGTTTAAAGAGTATATCCCTGTAAAAATGTTATATAATTTATCCACATTTTGAATTTGGACCATTCGAAAAGCTTTGTCCTCCCTCCCCATGAAATAAATTCCTGAGTCCGTCCCTGGTAAGAAGGATATGTGTTACCATTCGAAGTTTGCTACTTAACAGTGTATTTAATTTACATTTACACAAATACATAAACAATCTGTTCTGATGGAAACAAAGATACAACGATTTGTTCATACCTTTCAGCGCCATTTTTGTTTTTTAAACGAAATTCTCGAAAACTACACATAAGAATTTGCTCTCAAAGAATACAATTTTGATCAGCTTGATGTGATTTTTCGATTGATCTCATCTTCAAATGTTATTACAATTAAATAAAAGTTATTTTAAAGTTCACAACTTCACCATAAGACCATAGGTTTAGTCTTATCTCATTAGGCACAGATCCAAAAATATTTGTTTGGAGGGGTCGAAGCTTTCGGGGGAGTCTAATGCTACAAGTCACTACGTCTATGTAGTATTGAACGGGTTATTCTGCACCGAAAAGACAATCAGTAATTGTAAAATACTTCCGCTTACATTTCCGAAAAAAAATGATAGAACTAGATTGCTTCTTTTAAGAGAATGAGTACAGACGAAGCGAATAGCAAATTTTAATACTACACTCTGTAAAGAAAAAATAGCGACACTTGCTCGGATATGGTTTTCGCAATATACTTTAATCAATATGATTTTTTACATGAATTCCTGATTATATTACAATGCATATTCCTAATGAGCAGTTCATTCTTAATACTTGCGCCAAACTTTCAGGCTTTTGACATGAATTTAATGAATTTATATGCATATATAAGTAGCTATGTGTGTTTTGAGCAAAATCGTTTATAGGAAGAGTTATATATGAAACTGAAAAAGATCAACAACAATAGGAGAAAACAAGAAATGAAATTTCTTAAGGGTAAGACATATTTTGTGCAAACATCGAGGAGTACCGTACACCAAACTAATATTTTGTATGTGCACCATGGGCTTTCTGGAGTGCAGCGAATCATCGGAGTCCTTTCGTAACAAGGCTATTGCAAAATTCAACCTTGATTTCACGGAATAACACCCGGATTATCTGTTCCTTGAATTCCATCCTATTTGAGATAGTTGTCTATTGAATCTTCTGTTCATATTGATCCAGAAGTTTTCAATTGGATTCATGTCAGGTGAGTTTGTAGGCCACATGAGTCTCTAAATAGTCATATTCTTGAACAACGTATTAACGATTTTCGCTCGGTGACATGAAACATTATCGTCCTGGAACAGGAAGTAGTCCAAATTTTCTTCAGAAAAGTCATCTTTAGCTGTTATAAGAACTTTACGTACCAGAATTGGAAGATATTTTCGTGCATCAAACGATCCTTCACATATATCTGTTGGTCTGACGTCTTTAACGGTGAACCAAGCCCATACCATCACACAGTAACTGAATATTTGAATCCCTTAAACAAAATCCTTGTCAGGTTCCTTGCTTGTTCGTATCCACAACTTCACACCACCATCGTTTCCCATTATTCTAAACTTCTTTTCAACGAAGAAAACGACGTGCTTGCAGTTGCCATAAGTCCAAGGTACATATCGACTCAGAAAACTACATGTTGAAATCCTCCGTGCTTTGTCAGTTTTGACTTTCTACGCGGTTTCTTCTTTATAATATCCTCTTCATACATTCAACACAATATAGTTGTAGAGTAACTGCAGTTCCAAGATCATGTTAAAGTACAGAAGCGAATTTTGGGGAAATCACTCCTTAAATCTGCAGTGCTATTGATTTTATTTAGCAATCTGATCTGGGTGATGCTTTCTTTTTTCTTTCACATTGTTGACGAAGTGACGATTTGATATGCTGTTTCCTCTTGTGAATTACTCTTCCTGCCGTAGAATGATGGATTTTCAGTATTCCATCTATTCCCTTAGAGATTTGCCTTAGCTGCGCAAAGCAAGAATTATGTCTTGTTCACATGGCACCAAGTCACATTTCTTACCCATTTTATTTGTTTACAGTCCACATGTAGCAACAATATCACACACACACAACGCTGCACAACAACACTTTTGCCACTTGACACTATCCAAGCAATGAAAAAGCAAAGAACAATCATAAAATGTTATTTACCTAGGACTACACATCATAAATACAATGCAGAATTCTCACTACAGTAACTTATAAGATGCTCTCAGTGCCATCGGGAGAGAATATCACTGATACACAAACAATTAGCAAGCGACATTGTACACCATAGGTGTCACACATAACTCAAATGAACTATCCCACTCTTCATTTCCTTCTATTCCTCTTCTAACGGGTTGCAATTATGGTTTTCTGTGTAAGTTAGCTTGAGAATTGAGGTGTCGCTATTTTTTCTTTACAGAGTGTACAATCATTTCACTATTAAACAAGTATGTTTTTATAGAGAAAGTTCACAAAAATATGTTAAGTTAGGAAGTCTTTTGGGGGGAGGGAGGGTAGTAGTACCAATTCCACTGTTCCACCCTTTCGTGCTCAAGTGCCATTTGTTTACTGCAGCATATTTTCTGGCTTTAATTACAAACAATCCCGAGTAGCAAGAAAGCTTTCGGCTAGTTGGCGCGTTCTTGGCTTTTTGCTTTCCACGCTTGCATTTTCAACGCGTGCTTTCATACAATCTGCCTTCTGTTGTACTTGCAAGCGATGCTTTAGACTCTTCGCAGAACGTCATATCATCACTGGCCGTTTATTGGCTATTGACTTGTCACCAGCGTACTACGCTTGCCTCAAGCTTGAATAGAATACTGAATGTAAGGTTGCCCCCATGTAACTTTGTTACTGGATCCCAGCTTGCGGCATGCTTGTGCGGTTTCCAATCAAGCCGGATGCAAGCTTTGCCGACTTGCAATGTAAGCTTACAGCAAGCGGTTTGCAATTTGTCTCTTCTACTTGGGATAAGAACAAGAATACTAACGGCGGATCCCGAACAGATACATATTGACTAATTTAGTTTTGTTTGTCACTCCTCTCAGATTCGATGGAGATTACCGGTTTTCGAACTCAACGAGTCAAATATGGTTACTGTCCTTGTACTATACTGAAATAATTAAATTCAAGCGATATATAAGTTTTTCAGTTGCAAATTAATCGTCACAATAATCTTAAATATGCAACTTGCCTGGACACTAGTGGCATCCATTGGCATCTAGCAGATAAATAACGCAGGTGGCGACATACTGTACTATTAGGAATTAGCGTTATTCATATACTTGAATGTTTTTATGCCATAAAATGATGACTACTACTTTTGCATTGTTGATTTCTTTCAGACTTATTTTCCGTGGCGCGGAAAATATGTTATATATCTACATTTATGAGCATTATCGTGTAGTAAATTTGCCTTGGGACTCAGCATGGACGTGGTATACAACAGCAATTTGTGTGGACTTTTGCTACTATTGGGTGCACAGAGCTAGTCACGGTAAGTTAACTTCTAAATTATGTATAGGTATACACAGATTTCGCGTTTATAGCTAATAGAGTACCATTTACAATGTAAAAAGTACAAAAATATTGCAAAGTAGCCTAATTCAAAGGAAAAAATCAGTTTGGTAATACAATTTTTAGAAGTTGAACAACGAGTAGAGATATTGACTTACAGCTAAGAACGTGTTTTAGAGAGAAGTTCAGTGCTACACTTTAAAGTAATATTAAGCATTTTAAATACAGCAGATTCTTTTGAATCTCAATCAGTAGGTCCCGTCTTATATAGCCTCGATACTGAAATGGACGTTAAACTCAAAATCAACCCAAAATTCAAATAATTCAAAGATTTGAGGAAAAAGCTATTCAAATATGTATAATTCTTAAGAATCATATTATTTATGCCTAGCCAATAACGGTACAACGTTTGTCTTTTCAGAAGTACATATCTTATGGGCACAACATCAAGTACATCACAGCTCAGAGGAATTTAATTTAACAACAGGACTACGGCAGTCTTTCCTTCATGGTTGGTGTGGATTTGTAAGTCTCTCTTGTATAGTGTAAGACATCAAGTATGTTTTCAGAATAATTGGAAACTATATGAGATATTTTATGATACTGTTAAGATATTGGATTCTCTTGTTCTCAAGATTATATACATGTAGATTAATATTGTAGGATTAGCTATGTAGTCTGACATCTAAAATCAGAAATTTTCGAACATTTAAATCAGTGATAAAGTTACGAGAGGTCCCTGGTTCGATATCAGGCCATGTGAAATTGTAGTGAACAGAATTGTGCTTGTGAGTTTTCTCAAGTTTTTCCCCCATTTCACCAATTCTCTCATTATCATTCATTCTCATTAATTATCCGTGCCCTTTATCCTAAAGAGTATAAATGTGGTGTGGAATTGTTAAAAATTGGCAAATAGTTTCTGTCGGGTAGCGCCATGAAATGAAATGTATAGAAAAAGACAAATGACAATTATTCAGAATGACAAATTCAGTCATTCAATTTTAATTTTGGGAAACAGATAAGAATTGTACGACAATTTACAAATAATCAGAGTAAAAGAAAGTATACACTGTTAAATAATAGGCCTATTGTTGCACCATATTCATATCTAATGAAGTACAGAAGGTTGCACGTTTATTATTGATAAGACTACACCAAAAAAATATTATTTCTAATGATAATACCATATTTGCAATGAACAGATATGGTTATAGTTGTTTTCATTTGATTTTTAGGTTAGCGTCATTTTCACCAGCGAGGCTATATGAGACATACATCTCCACCTTAACGTGGAATCCAAACCACATGAGGATACAACTTGTGTTTATATAAATCATTGAGTAACAAACAATAGCGCAACTAGTAGGCCCTAACATCTATTAGCATCAGGTGGGCAAGCTGGCGTGAATGTTTACTATTAGAAATTAGCATGACCCATAGACTGGCAGACTTGGACGATCGACTTTTATATTATTAGATTGATGACAAAAACTTGCAGAATCCACGGAAACAGCATCACGTAAGACACTAAATTAAAAATTAACGGATTACTACTCGATGCATCCGAAACAAGTGGTCCACACCAAATTTATTATTATTATTATTATTATTATTATTATTATTATTATTATTATTATTATTATTATTATTATTATTATTATTATTATTATTATTATTATTATTAGATTATTTTTAGAAATTTGCTTGCCTTTACCTTTGACTGTGATCAACACATGTTTGGTAGGCTACTTAAACAGGCCTTCACACGAAGTTTGGTTCAATAATTGGTCAAGCCATTTGTGAGAATTTCAAGTTCAACTGGGGGCGCGGTGGCTCAGTGCTAGAGCGTTCACCTCCGGTGCTTGGGGTCCCTGGTTCGATCCCAACTCGTGCCGTGTGGACTTTGTGGTGGACAAACACCGTGCTCGTGGGTTTTCGCGGGGTTCTCCCGTTTCCTCCCACTTTCTTCATTCCACCATTTCATTCATTTCTGATCATCACCGTCTCCTTTAGCCTAACCGGCATAACCGTGGGACGTAAAACTTAAAGATTTCATTTTCAAGTTCAACTGTTAGTTTTGACCAAGTTATTCATCATCACAAAGTAGATTTCATCATCAAATCGCTTGAGAGAAATAAACATTCACACAGGCATTGGTGTTTGATCTTAGTCAAGTTTTTTCTTTGAGCATTATCGGTTCTGAATCAAATTTGCTGGTCACCAAAGCAGGTTATCAATAATCCTCGTTAAAAGTTATCGATAATCTCTCTCAATTTGTCTTCACAAAATGAGAGCCAACAAAACCCACAAGACGTGACAGAACAAAACTTTCAAATTCGAAAGAAGACGAATAATTTATGGAGTCTCGTAGACAACACCAATTTACCCCAAAATCTTACATGTTAACCATTGTTCTAGTACTGCATGATTCAGAGTATAAAACTATAAATTCATAAAGTGATTGTTTGAGCACAATGAAGAGAATTTCTCCTTGTTTAAAGATACGTAAGCCAATACACAATCAGTGCTGGACTGGCCACGTTGGCTACTTGGCAATCGCCAAGGGACCCTTAGGGATCACGAGGCGTAAGACATGTAGACCTTGGTCGAATTTTCGTTATCGCATTTTTATTATTTTTTTTTTTCAGTTTTCATACGAAGAAGGTTGCGGAAGCTTAAGTTCGTCTTCCCTAAAGAAGTCTTCTCGGACCTCCCTTGCTCATATCAGTACGGTCCCATGAGCCAGTAAAACTTCGGACTTAGCAAAGGCCCCTTCTAGTCCGTAACGTTAAGTTTCTATATATATATATATATATATATATATATATATATATATATATATATATATATTTGGTCTAGGAATTAATTCGTGCGGGTGGACAAGAGATGGCGCAACGAACGGAGCGTCCCACAGTTCCGTGTATCCACACATGTGTTGCAAACCCCTGTCATCGCGTATCGTTCGTAGTATAGGGCAGTGGATTAAAGCGTCAACAACACCAGTTTGTAGTTAAGTGAACATGGCGCAATTTGTGCCTGATAAAGTGTTTTTGCGGGGTGTCCTGCTGCATTACTTTAACATGCAGAAAAGTGCGACTGAAAGTCATCGTATTTTGGTGGAAGTGTATGGTGACCATGCTCTAGCTGAGCGAACGTGTCAGAAGTGGTTTGCACGGTTTAGAAGTGGTGATTTCGGCTTGGCAGACCAAGAGCGAGCTGGACAGCCAAAAAAAATTTCAAGACGAAGAATTGACAGCATTGCTCGAGCAGGATTCGTGTCAAACGCAGGAACAACTTGCAGCAGCATTAGGCGTTGATCAAACAACAGTCTCCAAACGCTTGAAAGCCATGGGAATGATTCAAAAGATGTCACATTGGATTCCACATGAATTGAAAGACAGAGACGTTGAAAGACGAAAAACCATTTGCGAATTGCTGCTTGAACGACAGCGCAGAAAGGGGTTTCTGCATCGAATTATTACGGGTGATGAGAAGTGGATCCATTACGAGAACCCTAAACGAAAAAAGGCCTGGGTGAAACCAGGTGAACCAGGTCCATCACAACCAAAACGAGATATTCACTGTGCAAAGGTTATGCTGTGCATATGGTGGGATATGAAAGGTGTGGTGTACTATGAGCTGCTGCAACCGGGTGAAACTATGAATGGAGAACGTTATCGACGACAATTAATGCGTTTGAAGCAAGCTCTGGCCAGAACACGACCAGAATGGGAGAACAGACATGATAAACTTATTGTTCAACATGATAACGCTCGCCCACATGTCGCAAAACCGGTCAAAACCTATTTAGAAAATGTCGGATGGGAAGTTTTACCCCACCCGCCGTATTCACCAGACGTTGCTCCTTCGGACTACTACTTGCTCGATTGCATGAACAACGATTTGATTGAACAGCGGTTTACTTCTTCAGAAGATATCGAAACATGGGTCTCTGACTGGATCGCTTCCAAGGATGAGGACTTCTTTCGCCACGGAATCCGTACATTGCCTGACAGTTGGGCGAAAGTGGTGGCTAGCGATGGACAATATTTTTCTTAAGGTATTTATGTATTTTGTGTTTGTACTACAGCTTCAATGTGTGCGTACCAACCGCACGAATTAATTCCTAGACCAAATATATATATATATATATATATATATATATATATATATATATATATATATATATATATATATATATATATATATATATATATATATATATATATATATATTTGGTCTAGGAATTAATTCGTGCGGTTGGTACATATGAGTGGGGGTCTTTAAGGCCAGTCCGACATTACACAATGTACTCTAATGATAAGTATGGTTTCAAACCCTTTGTGCACTTCTTGTGACTCGAAACGATTCTGATAGCTTCCAGATGAAATTAACAACAACGAGAAATCAAGGAATCAATATTGTACTTAAATTCACGAAACGGGGATAGGAAATCTTTTTGAGAACCGAGACGAGACGAGAGTTCTACAAAATTTTACAAGACAAGGTGAGAAAATCTTAATTCTCGTCTCGTCTCATCGGCATCACTGTTCACAAACAAGCAAACACAATTCCTTACCTCGGGATTCTTAGGTGGTTTCACTTTATCTATCGATAGTCAATGACAAATACCTGAATAATACGTAAACGTTTTATATTATTATTATTATTATTTCTCTGAGTCCTCTGTTTCCTACTTTTCTTTCAATCTATCAACTCTTACGTCGTTCCTCATCTACCCGGCATACTTTAAAACAAACGTTAATTTATTTTATTTATTTAACTTTGATGATGTGGCCCTGGATTCGATTTCTGGAGGGATATCACTAGCATTGTAGTACCAAAAAAAAAAAGGACGAATTATAAAGCAAAACGAGAGAAATGATTCACATTTAATAATACATCAATGTCATCGCTCGGCTTATCGCTATTGACAGAACGCTGACACTTTCAACCAGTCATAACCATTCCTTCTATGAGAAAGAATTTTCTTTATATATATATATATATATATATATATATATATATTACTAAATCTTATTTTTGATTCTGCGTATTTGTTTTCGGTTTTATTCGAGTGGATATTTTCTGCGTCTTTGATGCTCTAATGAGTTTGTCAAGTTTTATGAAGTGTGTTCGATTTATAAAAGCTGGCGGGAAATATTTGCAATATTTAAAAATAAATATAATTAAAAAGTTCTATTACATAAAATGCTTAAATATACACGGCATACGTAAACGAATTGTTTGGTTTCAAAAATTAGCTTTTTTTAAAAAAAAAAAATCTTACACAGTCACAACCTACAGTAAAATGTTGTTACATTCCCGTCTGTTCATTCTGAAGGTAACGGTTCAAAGGAAATACTCTCGATCTTGTATTTATTGTTTAACATACATTTCCTTGTAATATTCCACACGACTATGAAGCGATTTCGTCGTTTTTCTTCAATAGTATGTTGAACTAGTATTGAAATAGGGATATAGATACAGAAATTTGCGTTTAGATAGAATCAAATATGATTTGCATTCAAAAAATGTATGCCCCACGTTCCTGGGCCATCTTTTGTGTCTCTCTCTCCATCTTGCCACTTTACCTAGGTAGAACTCTGATATTTGTAAAAAAAAAAAAAAAAAAAAAAAAAAAAAATCTTCCTCCATTTCTCGAGGTAGTTTCCAATATACGTAGGTATATACAAATGAGTTAGATATTACTATTCTCTGATCCAATATGCTCCCATATATTAAATTCCCTGTCGTACATCTGGCAGTTGATAATACTCCTCTCTCCTGCGTCCGCTATATTGGATTTATGCAAATGAGTGATATTGTTATATTTTCTAAGTTAAATACCATCCATAGGGAATTTCATTCCTTCATATAGACTATAGACCTACGGTTCAAAACAAGCCTGTGATCATAACAATTTTTGGCATTCCTTTACTTCCGAAGTTCATATTTTTAAAATTACTTGTGCCTCGCAGGCGATAATTATCATTCATAGCCAAAGTGATCGCAATCTAAAATTAGTATTAATAGACCTGAGAACGATTTAATAGATAATACCGTTTTTGCCGGTGTAAAAGCTACCCTCTTCAAGTAAGTTTTAAAAATGGACCGTATTATAAAATGAAATGAAATCTTGAAGTTGTACGTCCCACGATTATGTCGATTAGGCTAAAAGAGACGGTGATGATGAGAAATGGGTGAAATGGTGGGATGAAGAAAGTGGAACAGAAAAGGAAAACCCCCAGAAAACCCACGAATATGGTGTTTGTGCACCACAAAGCTCACTTGTCGTTAGCTGGAATCGAAGCAAGGACCCCATGCACCAGAGGTGAACGTTCTACCACTGAGTCACTGTGGTCTCCGTATTATAAAATAAAGTACAGGCCGTCTCCTTCTTTTCACAACCGAAGGATAGCTGGTCTAAAATGGTCTACAAGCATATACGTGTGCAAGTGAATTAAGATCGAAAGTGAACGAATCAGATGGTATTAAATACGAGTATTTTCATAGTGTGGTGCCACACTAATGGCCCTTGACGGAAGTAAGGATAATTTTTCTCTGTAAACACAACGGTGATGATGGTGAGTAAGAAAAGGACGACGACGGGTGGGGGAGATAACGACGCGAGCGGGGGAGAAAATTCAGATGAGAGTTACGTAGATTTCGCAGGTTTGAAAACACTATTACAGGCTTAAAAGACAATGTTTTGTTAAATATTATTCTATTTAAATCATTCTCATCCTTTTACCTTCAATTATGTTGTTTTCTCTTTAAAATTGTGATAATTTTGGGGAACGTCTTATACAAAGGAGCGTTTTATTAACCGGAAAATACGGTAGTTGTGTTTCATGTATTCAGCCTCAGTGGCGTGCAATTCTCGAAACGAATATGGTACCACAGTTTTTTTTTTTTTTTTTAACTTATGGAAATTATTAGCCCCCTTGTCGGTATCTGTTACTTGGAACACTCAGATGTTACATGTAAAACATTAATTAATATTTTATATTACATATTAGAATAATCACTCATTTCGGACCCACTATCTTTCTATACGAAAATTAGGTGGTTAGTAAAAGTTTCATAGGAAATTATTACTCAATTGTCAGTCTCTATATATAGAACTAGGAGTGCCAATAAGTGACCTGCCAATAAGGGCAGAATACCTATGATGATGATGATGATAATGGTGATTGTTTCTGGTTACTTTGAAGGTGAAATTAGATGCTACAATAGACTATTAATTAATATTATTTTACACTTCTCTTAGCAGGCACAATCGCGCTGGAGTTTCTAGCTTTCTATCCGAAACCTTAATAGGGAGTAAAAATTTCCTAGGAAAGTATTACCTCTTGTCAGTTTGTGGTTACTTCAAAGACAAAGTCAGGGATTCCAGCAGAATTTTTCCAGGGGGGGGCAAAGGATCGATTCTAGGTGGACAAAATACCGATACACAAGCGCAGTCGCGAATAAGCACACACTTTGATATACACGTGCTCATAATACATAATATAAAACAACAGTTATGTACAGATATATCCTTATTAACTACAGTAAATAATACTACTACTATAAATTAAATAAACTATATTAAGTGCTATATAGATGTGGATAATGAAATTAGTATGTCTTGACGTGTACTTCCAAGAACTGAAAACCCTTCAAAATCCAGGGGTAGCAGCTGCTTCCCTTGCTTCCAGCTGTGGGAGGTCACGAAGTCAGATGTTGCAGTGTTATTTAATATCGTTTCATATTTTCTTTCAGGCGACGCACCCATTTTGGGTAAACTGGCATCCTGTCTTAAAAAAAAAAAAAAAAAAAAAAAAAAAAAATGATAGGGTGAAAATTTTCTAGAAAATTATTACCCCATTGTCGGCTTCTAGTTAATTCAAAGACAATGTCAGATCTCTTATATTAATTAATAGCCTACTATTTCATATTTTCCGATAAGAGGTGCACTCATTTCGGAGTTCATAATTTCCAATGAGATTTTACTTCCCATCATATTTTTGGATAGAAACATAGCGGACCCAACCTCAAGAAATAATATAAAACGATATTAATTAATATTGTTATATCTGAATGTCTTTTAGGTAATCGAAAACCAAGAGAAGCAATAATTCCCTAAGACATTTTTACCTTCTTCGAATTTTTCGGTTGAAATTTAGCAGTATGGAAATGAGTAAGCTTAGAGGTAACGTGAAATAATAAATTTGATGCGAATTTGTATGACTTCTGTTTTTGGTAAGCGTCAATCGACTAAGGAATACATTCTTCTTTCAGATTTTTGGACAGAAAGTAATCATGGACAAAGTAAGTTGGTCACCTAAGAGATTATATGAATTAATACCAACAAATATTAGAGGAGAGGGTGCAAATGTGGAAACCCAGTTTGTTTTTAATTTGTAAAAAAGCAGTGAATCATTAATTTAACCTGGCAAATTGCCTCAAAATACCTTAGAATGTTAGAAATATGGGACCATAGTTCGCAAGTGCAAAAACCATATACGTAAAAAATAAAAAAAATATTTGACACATGTACTAGCATATTTCGATTTTTTAAAAACTGAGGGTAATGTGGAAACAGCCTAAAATTACAGTAAATCAATGTGTAAACACATAAAGTTGTTGGATCATAATATGTTTTTAATGATAGTATGTTTTTAATCTGTAGATGAACAAAGACAACAAAAGATTTTTAATGACTACAAAGTTAAAAAGCTGAAAGTTACAAAGTAAACAAATTTCGATTCAAAGTTTTGTTGTAAACAGACAAAGATGTTATGTAGGTAAGTCCTGTTTGCAAAAATCACAAATATAAATGCCTGTTTCCACACCGGCACACTAAGAGTGACTCCATTCCTCACATAATTGACATTGAATCCATAGTTCACCACGCATATCTTTCGAAAATGGATTCCCATAAAATATGCACAGAGTGTCTTTTTCGGTAAGCTCTTCTACTCCAACTGGAATAGAGACTGCAAAGTTTTGTTTATTTGTTTGTTTGTTTTTTCTAATTGGAGGAGGAACTTTGGGCATTTTTCTAGTTTTGTTACCGCCTGCAGCCTGTTTTTGTACTTCTTCGAGCTGTTTTTGTACGAAGACGATGTGAAAATAGCGCAAGAACTCGGCTTACGATCTCTATTCGAATTCTTCCTCTTTAAAAGAGGTATTTTCATGATTTCATATGGTGACACACAAACTTTTGAAGAGGTTCTCGGTATGCTGGAATCCTCTGAAGAGGTGCTTGGTACGCTGGGATCCTCTGAAGAGGTGCTCGGTACACACAGACCCTGTAATAAAAATCGTGAAGACAATTATTTGCCTGTTTTCCGCCTCTTTGTCAGTCTCCACTTTGCTTTACTCCTAAGCCTTACCCCTTCGCCCTACCCCTCACTTAGGCTATGAATAAAAAGTATCTAACATATACTTGTATGAATCAAATGTGTGTTATCTTCAATAGATTATTTACTAATAATAAAACATGCAATGGACTTTATGGTGAAGGAAATGTGGAAACGTGTCCACATTTTCCTCATCTCATGTTTCCAAGTTACCCACACTGTAGTCAAACTGGATTGTACGATTTAAGTTAAAAACACGTTTGCTTGTGATTGATTGAATGCCACCAATACCTTCGCAACAACTCCCTTTCACTATACCTTGATATGTATTACACTACATCTATGATACTTTACACTTAATAATACTACACACTTACCTCCAAAAACTTCAGGAAAATGTGAAAACAACAATCGACGCACCACCATTAACTACACTGGCCGACCGCTTCATAGCGTTGTACCGTGACGAATGGGCACGAGGGCGATTGTTTACGGCAATCGCCGCAAGGGTTAAGCTCTATGCAGTCAACATATGTTACGTTTCCACATTTGCACCCTTTCCTCTACATCTTATTTTTGTCTTTTAAGTAACCAGAAACTGCAAGGAATATTTGCTTCGAAATTTTGTCCCTTTTCCCACTAAATTTTTTTAATGCAGAGATAGCAAGTCCAACCAAAGTGAGCCCTGTAATGAAGTACAAAATGAAGTTAATTAAAATTGATATACGTGATTTTGATTTTGAACTAACCATAGACCATCAAAGGAGTAACAATTTTTAGAAAAGTTTAATCTCCCCATCAAATTCTCGAATTGGAGGCGATCTATCCCGAAATATGTCTCCTAAGAGATAATATAAAATTATATTAATCAACAACATTTGACTTCGTCTTTGAAGTAACCAGGGGTTATAATTTCGCAGAACATTTTTACCACACAAAAATTTTCAGTTAGAAAGCTATTAGGACTGAGTATGTTTCCTACAAGATAATATAATGTAAAATGACATTCTAATGTACCTCGTGCTCCTGTTTGTAAACATCAACCACATATATTTACGGTGGAGTATTACACTTCACGTTGCAGTACTACAAGACCACCTACAAGTCACATGATGAGATGGGAGTAGCAGCACCACGGCCTCCCAGGCGTCTATATAAGGAAGAAGATTCTACGCATAAGGACCAGCCTGTGATTGGTCTTCCCTCCTCTAGCTTGCCTGGAACTCTAGGAAAAACCCAACATCAAAGCTTTTACTCTGCTCCGGGACTCTATGCTCTCCTTCCACCTGATTTAGCTTGCTCACAGCTCTGTCGGGATCCCAACCTCAGTTGTTTAGCCTGTTTCGGGTCTCTGTGTGACTTTTAACCCCCTCATTGGTTGCTTCGGAGCATTGGGGTTTCCTACACCACTCTACCTAGCTTGCCCGCAGCTCTGTAGAGATCCTGCCTCAAGGCTGCAAGGTCTTGAGCTACCTGTTTCAAGCTCGCATTAGAGAAAGTTCCATTATAGTATTTCTGTAAATACTGTTGTTATATTCAAGGATTTTTATAATAAACCGCTAATGGGATTCGATTTCAGACTCTGATTTACTCAATGTAGCTCTACTTACTCCTTCAAAAGGAAGAACTTTTACAATATTAATTACATTATATTGTAACATCTGACTCTGTCTTTGTAGTAACCAGATAGATATGGGGTAGAAATTTCCTACAAAATATTTATTCCATCAATTGTTTACGTGAAAATTAAATAATACTACAGTGAGTGAGTTTCCATAAAGATAATATAAGATAGCATAAATTAATATAATTTCATCTAATATTTTGTTTTTGGTAACTGTCAATCAACTAATGAATAATAATCTCCTAGGAAATTTATCCTCTTTTTATATTTTTTGGGGTAGAAATCATAAGTTGCCGAATTGAATACCTTAATCAATGTTGTATTATGACATCTCTCTTTGGACTAACTATAAACTGACAAGGGGTGATAATTTCATAGGAAATTTTATCCTCTACCCCCCAAAAAATTTAGGATGTAAAGCTAGCGAGCTCAAAGTAAGTATATCTTCCAATATAAAATGATGTTAATTAATATTGTAACTCTGATTGTGTCTTTGAAGTAACTAGAATTCGACAAAAGGGATAATGTTATTAGCAGGAAAGAAAATAAATTCAGTTTTAGTTGCAATACGAGCAGATTTTCTAGCAGGAAACAAAATAAACTGCATTTTAATTGCAATATAAGGCAATTTTCCTCAAGATGTTCCTTTATGAAAATAGTAAAGTATTACGAAGTTCCCATTCTGCAAAGTTGATATGACGCAATGGTACACAACACAGTTTGAGGAAAAGTGGATCAGTTTTGTTGTGGAATATTTACTACGTTATCAAGAAACAGAAGGTTATCAGACGTAGTGTCATGCACCAATAAGACAAGTATGCATCGTAAATGGCATTTGCTTCAGATTTATCAGCCTTGACATAATTTAGGCCTATTTGTTGTCTGTCAGGTTAAATTTAATCAGTAGGCATCGAAGACTGCCTGCACTATATAATGGTGTAGCGTTACTATTGGGGATGGGAAGGAGGAAGGGCACTATTCGCCTGATAACACGATTAAAAAAAAAAAAAAAACAGAAAGAAAGAAATCTGTCAGAATTTCTGAAGAAAATTGACCAATTCAATTGACATTAAAGATTTTAGGAACTCAGTTAAGCTTTCTACTACTAGTTTATTTCTATTTTTATTACTATTTCTACTGACTAAATATTCAAACACAAATTTGAACTAATGTAACATGAATTAACATATTAGAACGGAACAGCATGTAAAGTCACAATATATAAAAATATAAATAAATATAGGGGTGCACATTATGAGTTATTAAGGTGCAGAATGCGTCCATGAGAATATTTCGGAGGACACAATTTTTCAATTGAAAATGATACAATCAAACTGAGAATGTTAAATTTCGGGAAAGAAAGGTAAATTTTATGGGATAAAGTGTAAATTTGGGGGATAAAAGTAAATTTCAGAGTGAGAATTGTAAATTTCAAGGGTAAGAGTAGTAAGTTTGGATGGAGAAGGGTACCTTCTGGGGGTTCTGCCCAAATACTTGCAGGGAATGGACATCCCTGAATAAATATAATTATTAATTTAACGTTTGTTCCCTATACTAAAGGACACGTATGGTTAATGGAAGAAATTATATTGGAAGAATTGGTGAAACATTAAAGTGTGAAGAAGCGCGAAAGCCTCAGGGAAACCGACGCTAATGATGATCCCTTCCAAGAGTTTACATGACCTGCGAAACTAGCCAGGAATTCATTGCTCCATAGGTACTCACTTTACCACTAAACCACAATGTTCTCTAACCTTGTGATAAAGAAAGAAATGCTCCAAGATTCGACAATAAAGTTACAGAACTCTGTAACTGCTAATGACAAAAATTATTTATTCTGTGAAAATAGTATTTCAATATTATTCTATGGGACGTCATAAAAAAGATTTGGTAAAAAGAGTGTCGGTCATCCCTTGTAAACTTCTCTCATCGAAAACACCTTGATTTCCATTGACATGGATTTTTACAAGAAACAAAAGGTGAACATTAACTCTTGCTATGAGTTAGGAATATCAACAACAAAGACCTTTGAGTGGATCAGAACTCTTTACCGTGAGGATTGCCTATCTCGTGATTGTGTGTTCAAATGGTACGTCCCTACTAGGTATGCAAACTTGCAAATTTGGAGCGAAGCGATCGACCTTTATTGATTTATTCATATATATATATATATATATATATATATATATATATATATATATATATATTTAGTTTATCAATTGTTTACATGAACGAACATAGGGATGCGCACGAGACGAGTCGAGACAAAAATTTCCTGACAAAATTTGAGTCGAGACATGGCTCTTCCAATAGAGAAATATACATTTTTCGAGTCGAGACATCACTTTTACAGCACATTTTCGAGACGAGACAGCCACAAATCTTGTCTCGTGCGCATCCCTAAACGAACACGACATGCAAATAGTTGAGTTTAGCATATCAGAAAAAGCATAATGACTGAAAAATTATGTTCGCAGAACAAAACAAAAAAAGCTTTGCCCTATTTCTAGGCAAGGGCGCCGGGACCCCCCCTCCCAAAGCTGATGTGGGCCCCCTGTTGTACAGTATTTATGAATATACAATATTTGGCATAGTTCGAATGCAGTTTGTCTTAAAATCCTTATATATATATATATATATATATATATATATATATATATATATATATATATATATATATACCTCCTGCATTGGAATGCCCCCCCCCCCAAATTTACAGAGAAATCGGTGCCCTTGTTTCTAGTGCTGAAAATTCTGTTTTCCATTGTTTACAATGAGAATTCGCGCGCCAAATGTTTTTCCAATGTTAAGTCTATTCGCAATTTTTTGTCCGATCCGATCAGGATCTGCGACCCCTTAAGACATTCAGCGTGTGCCCTCAAATCGCTGTCAAGGCGTCTCGGAGGAATATCCGGACAAACAAATGCGTCGAGTCAAAAGAAGCCTCGTTACAATAACAGACTATGAATTCAAAATCACTTTGAGCATTGCTGATATACGATATGTGGAAGGAACTGTTTCTTCGGCCACAATTGAAAGTTAAAACTGTACTGCTTTATGAGAGTCAGTACTCGTTGAAAACAGTTTATGTATATGTAAAATTAGATGAATTAACGTTTTAGAACAGTAGTTGCCAAACTTATGAAGCTTATTAGTTACCGTACGGTTCTTAAATCCTGCTGTGAGCTACCAACCAAAAGAACTACCATTTTTTAAATCTTACATTTGTTTATTCCCTATAAACTTACATTTCTAGTAAATATTAAATCAAATTATTCAAGTTAGCAAATGTCTAATACACACACGAAAAACAATGTACACAACACCACGCGTATCTAATCAACTGTGTGATGAGGCTGACAATGGCAGTTGCGCGGAGAAATAAGCAGTTGTTTCGTTAGCGTCAGCTCACTGTATGGAGGAATCAAGGTTAGCCAATCGAAGTGTAAAGGCAATCTACCGAAAATCTCCCCGCGAGCTACTAGTAGCTCGTAATCGATGGTTTGGCGATCACTGTTTTAGAACAAAAGGTCTTTAATCATCTATTGTTATTTTCTAATTAAAAAATTAAGTAACATTTGGTCGATATGGTTGATTCATTGGACTGAGAATATATGATATTTAGCACCGAGAATATAGGGGGTATATATCATATCTATTGATTAAAGTGAGATCCAAACCACTGCTAGTTTGTTGTTTTTCTTAAGAAGAAGATTTGTGCCCTTATCGGGGATCGAATCCGGATCCACACCCGCTAGATACTTGACCATAATGTCTTTTGCCCACGGGAAAAGAAATAAAGTTTTCTCATCACATATCGTAAGCTTTGTAAAAATCTCGATTCTCGAATAATTATTTATTGTCTTGTCTTGATTCTCACAAAGCTTGTCTCGTCTCGTCTCGTCTTGAATTTTTTCTGATGCTTTGTAAATTTTCGTACAAGATTTATGTTTCGAGTTTTCTTAGTTTCACGAAGAAGCTATCAGAATCCTTATGCGTCACGAGAGATACACAAAGGATGTTATATAACAACATTTAAACAGTATTTGTTGTTAGTGTATAATAACTTAGGTATCTTTAAAGGTTGATAAATGCCCTTCATTGTATTCGTACAATCATCTTATCCATTTGTAAGTTTTTGTAAATGAAATAGTATTGCCCACGAAACTA
The DNA here is from genome assembly GCF_964235325.1 of Thermobia domestica. Taxonomy (NCBI): domain Eukaryota; kingdom Metazoa; phylum Arthropoda; class Insecta; order Zygentoma; family Lepismatidae; genus Thermobia; species Thermobia domestica. Next base: position 308,373,740 of record NC_137455.1, read on the forward strand.
GTAAAATTTCTCGCCTCTTCTCGAAACGAGACAAGAATTGTCATATTTGTCTCCTCATCTCGAATTTAAAGTTCGAGATGTTGTCTCGATTCTCGTCTCTCTTGGGGGGGGGACGGTGACTCAGTGGTAGAATGCTTACCTCTGGTGCGTGGGGTCCCTCATTCGAACCCTGGCTATGTAAGTATGTGGTAGACAACATAGTGTTCGTGGGTTTTCTCGTTTCCCCCACATTCGCATTCCACCAATTAGTCCATCATCATTCACTTGCTTTAATTATCCGTCTCCTTTAGATTAAAGGGCATAATCGTGGGACGTTAAACTGAAATTTTTCATTATCATTTTTCGACTCTTCTCTCATGGGCAACACTAGTTACCGGAATATTTAGTGTTCAAGTGAAGATTTGTGCCACGCTGGAAATAAAAACAAATATATTGAAAAAAGACATAATATGGCAAGAAACAACTAGATAATGGATAAGGGAGATACCTATCAATTGTTCATCATAGAAGTGCAGGGGGTGGGTCCTGGGGGTCCGGACCTCCCCCGAAATTCCAACTTTTGTGTAAATTTAGCCTAATTTTAGGGACAAGTTTAGGAATTTCAATATAAAATGCCCTGATATTGAGGTTGGACCCCTACCGAAATAAATTCCTGCGTACGCTACTGTAGAAGTGTGATAATTTCGAAGGGAAATAATTCATTTTCTGCTTTTTGGGAGAAGGGAGATCCTTCGTTTGATTATTATAAACATAAAATCAATTGTAAGATTGTATGTTGCAGATCCTGCGCGATTACAGAATTCGTCGGATTGTCTAAGGTTTATTTGATTTACTTAGTACATATGGAAAATATTTTCCTGTTAAAACCTTTTGTCTCCGAGTTATTGTCTAACGAATTTAGAATTAGGAATTTTCGAAAAAAATCAGTAATTGTTAATTTAGAACAAGTAAGAGATTAATTATATCAAACAAATCTCTAATAAACATTACAAGTGGATGAAGTGTGCATCTATAATAAAGATTTCCTAAATATTACAAAAAGACAATTTCTTCTGCAATCAGAAAACTCAATGCTAGTCAAGCAATATTTTATAAATTCCATCAAATACTAATCAGCTTTTAAATAAAATGAATTTTCTAATACTAATAAAAATAACGCAATGCTTAAATCAGAATGCAACTCAAACAAAGCTGATTTGCTGGAACGTACGTACTTTAAGTACCTTACTGCATGTGATACTTCTAGCATTAGTGTTTCTTAATTTCAGATTTTACATAATGTTTATTTAGTAATGTATTTAAATTTTACTTTCTTTGTTAATTTATTTTTGATATATTCATGTATATACCTGATAGTTTTTGTCAATATTTACTGTTACATTTTAAGTACTGATGTTGTCTTCTCTTACAGATTTTCTATTTACCGATGGCTTTCTTTGTGCCACCAGCTCACTTTCTCATCCATCAACAATTCAGTCTTATATATCAATTCTGGACTCATACGCAAGCCATAAAGACTATAGGACCGTTAGAATGGATTTTGAATACACCTAAACACCATAGGGTACATCACGGTATGTGAACTAAATTTTGACTCTGTACAGTACTATGGCAATACTCTAACATAGTCTCAGTAAAAGATAATCTACTTTTCATGAAATTTCAAACTTTCTTGTAACAATGTTGTTTACAGTAACCAAGTATAAGAATTTCCAACTAAATCGTTTGTATCCTTTTCGTAGTTTGGATTCAATTTAATATGTTATTGTGTATTATCAATTTTATGTAAAAATTAATCCTATTACTTAAAATGCTCAGTGAACATGAACATTCACGCAATAGAATAGAAATTAGGCTGACATCCCTTCTGGGATCCATAGCAGTTGAGAGCTACTTCTAAGAAGTGATTATTAGAGATATATCTTACTAGCTTTAATTATTCACAATGATTAAATTTCAGTAAAAATCTGTTCATTACTTTGAAGAAACAGCTTTATTTACTCATGTGTACAGAGATATTTGAGTGAAATAAAATTTATACAGCACAGCAGTCTTAAAATTTTACCTGATAAATCTCGTCTGATACCCGTAATTGCTTCGAACACTGTTTATCCGAAATGCCTACTTTGACTGCAGACATCTTTGCCTTAAGTCATCCTAATCTCTTGGCTTACTGTCAAAAATCCCACAGAGTCAAATACTTTGACTCGCACACAATGATGTCGGTCTCTGTAGGTAATCTATCTGCATGTATTTTTTCTAATACAGAAAGATTTTGATTGCGAGAATGAAATGGAAAGTGGCGCTGTCTTACTGGAAGTGTCCATAAAGCTAAATATCCGATTCAACCAACTATGAAAGGAATAACATTTGCAGGAAGTTGAGGTTGGTTGCCCCTGTAATGTTATCTTCATGAAGAAAAAGGTCTGATTAGGTGTCCATAGACACGCCGCACCGCACATCACTTTGGGGTTATCCCTCTTGTGGGTTTGGAATTCGCTTGAGTTCTTGATTCCGTAGACTTGGCAGTTATGTCGGTTCTTTTTCCTGGATATCTTGGAAGGTAGAGATCTGCATAAGTCGAATTTTCGACTCAAACCCAAGCCAGCCCGAATGTATCTAGAGCAGCCCAGCTCGGACCCGGAAGGTTTTGGAGGGTTTTGGCCTGAGCCCGGCCCGGTCCAATAAGTTTTATAAATGCTTGACCCGAGCTTCATCTGGCTTAATAAGTAAGCTGCCGCCAAGTATTACCAACTTGAAATATTGTATTGTTTGTATTATCTTTCACTCAACCTGCGTGCACACAGATTTCAATGTTTGATTTATTCCAATTAACGTTTAACGAAAGTTAATAAGTTTTAAAGAACTGCAATCAATTGGCCCAGGCCCGGACCGACCTGAAGAGAAATCAGTGTCAACTCGCCTAGTCTCGGAACTGCCCAAAGAAATAGCGAAACTGACCCGCCCAAGCCCGATCCGTGCAGGTCACTACTGAAAGATCATCTCATCTGAAGATATGATCTGTGACATTTGGATTATCACCATGTAGCTAGTTAAGGATCAAGTCACAGAGTTCCAACCTAATATCTTGATCCTTCGCATTTACATGATACACAATCCTCATCTTCTAAGGATTCACACTGGAATTCGATCCCAGAGGATGTTAAACATTGTAGATTACGATATGTGCTACGTCCAGGATCTTTGCAGAATCGACTTCAACTCCTCCTAACACTCCCTCATTCAGACAGTTAGTTCTTTGCTTGTCCTCGGCTGACCACTTTGCGAAATACTTCGTTCCCTGACTCTTTATCTGCCACTTCTTGATGCATTTGAAGTCTGGAGCCCGTTTTTGATTCATGTACTGAACTTATACATCCTCCTGAATAGATGCCACTTTGGAACTACAATCGCTCGTAGTCATATTATCCTCTCACAAGTAAACGTTCTTTTCCATCAATTTGAGATGTGGGAACTTGACATATATTTAGGTAGATGGTGATCAAGAAAGAATACAAATATCAGACAGACAGCAAAGTGTAGGGGAGCAGGAGGCCGCTAAACTTTTGACCAGACAACAGGTCAGAGAAGTAGAAAAGAAAAAGGAACAGGTCCCATAGGGTCAGGTCTGGAAAGGAGAGGATATGCGCATTGCATATATGCTCTCCTCATATCATCTTTTTGCTAACCTGTTTCATTCTCTTCGCGCCTGTTCGCCAGCTCACTTTGCTTCTCTTTCCTCACTCTCCCCTCTATTTACCTGAAAAGGCATTCCTTTAAGTATGAATGTTTGTCCTTGTCTCTCTCCCACTCCCGTTTGAACCCTGGAACACTACTCTTATGTCGTTCCGACTACCTCCACACTCCCTCATCTCCTGACATGCGCAAAGGACCGAGTTTCAAACCCAGGATCTTTCAGTTAGTTGACTTTAAGACATCACCAAATGAACATCGTGGTGTAGCTTCCAGGATTGTCAGATAAGTTTTATAACACAAAGCGTGACAGCTCGAAAGAAGAGTGGCAATAAATATTCGTACACCGCGACAATGTTCTGCTGTCAATTTCTTGTGAACTGCATGAGGTAAATTGTACATAAACATTTTCCCTGGTAGTGTTAAATAAACCTATATATGATCTTATTTAGCGTTTGCTGCATCCTTAAAGAATAAACATGTTACGAGTAAAAATTTAAACTTGGTTGAATATATATTGCAACATTTTGCTTGCCTAGTAGTTCATACAGGTAGGTGTAGTAATAAGCTTCAAAATTTTACCTGTAGTACTCTAGGGTTAAATGTATGGTTTTGTTTTCTATCTCGTCTGTTTGCTTACAGGCTTCTCTCACGTATACCTTCTCCGTGAAATAGAAGCGGACCGATGAAAGCGAGTGTCTTTTTGTCCGTAAATGTATTACCTGGTTTGTAGTTACGAAGGAGCTTGTTAACAACAGGTACGACACGTATCGAGGCGGTAAGCAATACGTAAGGCGCCTTATGACTACCTGTAGCTCCAACTATAGTAGTGAAAATGGAAAGACAGGAGAAATATCCCTATTTGTTTCGTGACATGCCTCTCATGTCTTCTTGTGATCTCCTGTGTTATGTTCCTTCAAGTGATAGCAGAGTAAGTACGGCTTGTTATGTTCCTTCAAGTACGGCCCTGCTCATGGCTTGTTGGTTGGAAACTAGCCCATGGTCTAATCGAATTCACTCATAAGCCAACCATTAGGCATGTAAACATTTATCTGCTTGTACACTTGTTAGTATGTCGGGCTTTTTATAGGTCAGGTTAGGTTGGGTTAAAATTCCCTTTTTGTTTCTCTCTCTCTCTCTCTCCCTATATATATATTTGTATATATATATATATATATATATATATATATATATATATATATATATATATATATATATATATATATATATATATATATTATAAACGACTCATCTACTCTGATATTGTATTGTTTACAGGTAGTCAAAGGATAAAAAGGTCGTGGTTTCCGCTCTGGTGAGCAAGTATGATTTAACTGAACGTAAAATGAACAGGCAGGAGATGGTAATGTTAAATCAAATTGTGTCTCTTCTGTCAGAAGACATGGATATGGTTTAAGAAGTCAAAACAATGGGATTAATAAGTGATTGTAAAGGCAGTGCTGACAAAATGGATTTTGGAGATGGCGATGACGCGGAAATGGCTTCAGTTTTACAGGCTGCCAAACATCAGAAGTTCCTTAACCGGGCTCCTCCCCAAAAGAAAAAACTGTTCTAGACGAGAAGTATACAATGAGAGCTACTGGACTACCGATTCAAGTGGCAAGATCCTCGAATAGAGGAACCTGGAAAAGACTGTTATGAACGAGTTCAAGTTGATCAAAACTATGAAAATGTATGAGTACGAGAATATGATAATAGCCAAAGCTAACAGTCAAAGCGATAATCAAAGTTGTACAACAGAAATTTGAGGAAATAGCGGAAACGTGCCCTGTAATTCATGACCTATACAGTGCAAACGAAAATAATCATTGATCTACATAATCGTCTGAACTTTAAGGTACCGGAATTCCGGACTCTCCGATTCAAGCGTCGTAATAGGATCATCAATTGTGCTCTACCTCGTCGCGTCATCAAGAACTGGAAGTCAAAAGAGGTAGATCTAGCAAAAAAAGAAAAGAAAAAGAAAGAAAGAAAAAAGAAAAAACAACTGATTTCGTAATGTTGATTCTTGGGCTGATGTTGAATGAAGAACTGCAGCCAAAGAATGTGTTGAATGGAGACCAAAGCAGCCTTTAGAAGAAACTACTCTTTCCGGTCTCTTCGTGGTCGTCGCACAGTTGCTATCCGAAACCGAGCTATTGTTGGATTCGGCACCCGTATATGGTCTTCCTTGTCATCTCAATAGCTGGAGAGACCATGAGACTCATGTATTACCAGTATCGGAATATTCCGTATCCTCTCCAGCATCGAAATCCGACGATCGTCCAAACATCAAATGCTTCGTCGGGAAGTCGGCAAATATGAAGAAAGCAGACACGATAAGATTCTACAACTACTGTATGTGGGCTAGTCTTTCTGCTGATTGTTCGAAAATCCTCTTACTTGATCTGTGGTCAACAAATACGGATGACAATATTACCCAGACTATTTCTGAATCAATTAAGTGATGAAACATCTCATTCCTGGTAACTATACTGGTTTAATCCAACTTCTGGATTCCATTTCTTTCGACTGTGCAAGTAATTCATCAGGTACACCACTAATGCAGTGAGTTCAGAGTCAGAAAACACCATGTCAGCCACCGCGACAAGTTGTTTCGGCTTCAATCGCTAACTTTGTACAAATTCTCTGCACCACGGTTAAGGAACGTAGTTCGTTTTGCTCTTTACGAAGGTAGATACTTGCACAAGGCACCTGAGCCTTAGATTTCACATGATTACTGTTTTAACTCTATAGTGAACGACAAGTGCTACGAATGCGAGGCAATTACATTTGTAAAGTGTGCTCAAAAGGGGTGGAACTAAAATTCCTGAACTAAGTAGACGGTCATTAATAGTTACAATGTGATCGGGCTACGTCATAAGAACACAAGCCCGCCGGCCGGGAGGCGTTAGCCGACTTTCGTGGACAACCGACTAAACCAATAGTGTTTAATGCAGAACAAAACACGACCAAACAAAATCAAGATCACTATCCAAATTTCCCATTTTTTTATTAATGAACACTGATATTCTTCCTTCTTTTGGGCAAATACTTTAGGTTACTAGGGAATTTTCCACCCCTAGCGCTAACTGTGATCAGTTTGTTTGCATAATTCATGCTTTCTTATCAGATCTTGATATTGATTGCCAATAGGCATTACTTTTATTGGTTCTCATATGAGCTGCTTCATATAGCCTCATAATTTTCCATTGTAACCACACTTTAAACGTGCAATTTCGTGTTTTCTAAACCTCTGTCAGTGTCTGCACATAAATATTTTATTTAGCAGTTCGAGACTAACGTGCAAATAAGTTTTTCCAAACATTATGATTTTAGCTTTAGACCCTTCCCACCTATACACTTTGATATCTGCCGCTCAGATTTCGTATCTTTACTAATTTCAGTTGGTACTTAACAAATGTATACACCATACCTAGATTTCCGATTGTTGGACGAGAACGTTTACTTGTCAGTATGTAGTGTTGTCAGGTAAATATTTTAAGGATTGTTGTACAAAATTTATTTCACAAAAATACCTAGGTATCTTTATTCCAGGATTTCTCAACCTGGGGGTCGCGAGAGGGTTTCATGGGAGTCGCAAAGATAAACGGAAGGTATAAATATAATTAGAATCTAATACCGGAAAATATTTTTAAATATTATTTTGAATTTTGTTCTGATAGGCACATTTTTATTTTTGTACATACTGTTAAGAACAACAAAAGAATAGGTCTACCAAACATTTTCAACAGGTGCAGAGTTGTTTAAAAATCAATTTAAATGAAAGAGGTACGATATGAAACTAATGAGAACTGCATATTGAAATACCGGAAAAATGTAAATGCAACAAAACCTGCATATTGAAGTAGCAGAAAAATGCAAATGAAACGAAACCTGCATATTGAAATACAATTAAAATTGAAAGCTAATGAAATATCTGAGCATGGTGTGATATTTCACTAGTGCGGCAATGTCCGATTTAATCTTCGTGACGCACATTATTATGTCATTTAAAATACTTAATAACTTTTTAAACAACTATCCAAGATTTTTTAAATCAAAATTAGAAATAACTTTTTGTTTATCATATGACCCAAAATTCAGGAAGTTATGAAGTTTTAAAACTTTCAATCGGTCTCCATTTCGAAACAGTATGACGGATCAAATTCGATATTTGTAATATGAATGAACTGACCAAATTTGATTTTAATTCATTCGCTTTTAGGAAAATTACTGTATCCACTATACACAAGAAATGGATTCTACTATTATAGAAATAGATGGATATCGTGAGATCTCCGCAATAGATATATTAAAAATCCCACACAAGCTTATTACAAACCAGAAACTATAAGGGGGTCGCTGGCAAGAGGATGTGATAAAATGGGGATCGTGATAGGAATTAGGTTGAGAACCGCTGCTTTATTCTATATAAAGTTATAGTAAAGTGAAATGTAGAAAGGGCTTTTGAGAAGCTCAATTTGAAGATTTTGTGCATAAAAAATACATTTTATTCTTTATACTCCTTTAACGTCCGTGAATTAATTTTATCTTACATAACCGTAAAATTCTAATGTATCTTATTGTACATACAATACTCAAATAAATTCTTTGCTTCTATTATTTTCAGGCTGCAATTTATATTGCTTGGATAAAAATTACGGAGGATTTCTGATTATATGGGACAGAATGTTTGGTACATTTGCAGAAGAAAAGAATGGAGAGAACATCGTTTATGGACTTGTATTGAGTCAACCACTTTTCAACCCTCTTTGGTCTCAGGTAAGAACGGGTAAATGCATTCGAGATGCAAATTTCAGGTGAGTAAGTGATCCTTGTTTACCTCTATCACCATGCAGTTTGCTTATCACCAGGGCAGTAACTTGTGGGGGGGGCAGGGAGCAACTGCCCCCACACCAGGGAAGCTTCCCGCCGTTCGAGGAGGTCCTATTTTAAGACAAAATTTTCTCATTTCATATATGATACGAACATGAAATTATAAATGAAGCATCAAATAGATTCACTACATTACATAAACAAAACAGCACAAAAAAGATAAATAAAACAAAAATGAGTCGTGAGCTCATTTCAGTAAAAAAAAAAAAAATGCCTACCATTAGGGGCCCTAGAAATAATATTTCTTCGTATGTCTTTGAGATTTGTCAATATTGTCCCCTTAATTTGTCACGTACGGAACGGACCGAGGGGCGTAGGTAACAGTCCAGCAGACCTTGCCATGCGGGAGGGCCCAGCGCTTCCGGGGCCCATAAAGAGTAAGAGAAAGATGGGAAGAGGGGGCCCAAGAATTAGAAAACCAAATTTTTGTGGGGTCCAAATACGCGTTTCCATGCCGCCCCAGAAAAAATCTAAGTTACGGCGCTACTTATCACTCTTCGCTAAATTCATTCCTACTTTTTAAAATTTTAGTAAATAAATTAAAAACAATGAAGAATATCGAAGTTGTAGAAAGTAAGCCGAAGTATCTACAATTTGTAACATGAACGAATGACCCTTTAAAATATTTTCTTATAGACCACAGTTGGTACACAATTTATGACGACATAACCATTTGGCACCAAAGTTTATACACTATACGAAATATCCAGTTTATGTAATAGCATTTCGTAGATACTATTACCCATATCTTAATTTTTTATGATCATTAAGTTATTAACAAAAACTGGAAAAGAAATGTTGCCAAACTTAGCGAAGATCTTTAGTTACGTACTTCAACCTATCATGGGTGTCGTTATCGGGGGTGGGGGGACGTGTCCCCTCCAGATTTTAGTCAAGTGTATTTAAAGAAACTATACTACTTTGTACATATAACTTTTGTCGGAAGAAGGATTTTGGTTTTGTTTCATGCGACCCCTCCAGATTTAAAAAGCTAACGACGCCAGTTAACCAATGTCTCTCCAGTTCGATCAGTAAAAGATGACAATATGTTCTATCTGGTACTGCAAACTGAAGGAATTAGTTTTCCGATCATTATTTCTTGAGGATATGATTAATCATGATCAATTCGTTTCAAAACTATCTACACCGTAGCCCTTATCACCGGGAAGAGTTTATGCAACTGAATCAGTCTCGAACGATTTGCTGCAGATTAAGAATAGCGAGACAGAAGATTGAAAAATTACAAGTGAAATAGGCTCGTATAACTTCGTAAAAGGAAACTTAATGTGTAAGAAGTTTATTTATATTTATCTATCATTCTACTTACCTAAATAAAATAATAATATTTAAATAACGGACATAATGTGTTATTACCATGTACGAGAGAAGGGAACAGAATGTTTTCCCGTTTTACCTTCGCTCCAAACAGTCAGGATTCCACCCGGCTTAAATGGATACCAATGTTTCTTCCAGGGGCGGATCCAGGACGGACTTCTGGGGTGAGCGGTAGGTCGTAATACTGCTACTTAGAGCTACTTTTAAGAGCTCTCGAATGGGTTTTATTTATATATAAAATAAGAAAGTTTCCTGTTCTGGAGGGGGCAATTGCCCCTATGGTCCCCCCTGGATCCACCTCTGGTTTCTTCCAGGCATGCTTCCGGGGCATAAGACCCACGAAGTTCGCCAACCACCCTCTGGATTTAAGATAAGTTGCTATTAGATGTTAATCTTGTGTAAGACACTTTCTTTAGCAAATAGTTTCCCAGTGCATCCCTCACATTATATACAGGTTATACTGTATTACTTACATAGAAATATGCATTCGTAGTGCATAAGGATGGGCACAAGTCGAGTCAACGGTAATTTCCTCGAGTCGAGTTTCGAGCCGAGTCATTGTTTTTGAGGTCAAGTTTCGAGTTGAGTTGAGTTTGACAAATGGTTTGCTCGTTCAGATAATTTGAACTCGCTTTGAAATCATGGCCTGATTGACTGGAAAGTGAAAGCCATGAGAAAAGTAAGCAGTAATGTGGATTACTTCTAGTGTTGCCAACGAGAGTGGACACTACCCGCATCTTGTCTCGTCTCAATAACGAGACGACAATAGATTTTTATAAAGAGACTGCCTCAAATATCGTGAGCACCAATATAAGTATTATTGTAGTTCTTACCAGTAAGGCTGAGACCTGCACGGTTACTTTTTGAGCCCAACCTGTGTAGTGATGTCAACCGGCTCGGCTCGGTTCAACTGAGAGAACAGCTCGAGCCGGCTCGGTTCGGATAAGCCACCGACTCGGGCACAAGTGAGCCATCGGCTTGAGCCGGCTCCGTTGAAACAAGGCCATCGGCTCAATTCGACTCGGCTTAACTAAGCCGATACCTCGAACCGGCTCAGTTCCGGTGAGGCATTATCTCGGTTCGGTTCGGCTCCGGTGAGTCATCGGCTCGAGCAAGCTCGGTTGGGTGAGGCATTATCTCGGTTCGGTTCGGCTCCGGTGAGTCATCGGCTCGAGCAGGCTCGGTTGGGTGAGCTATTGGCTCGGCTCACTTCTCGGATCCGGTTGATAGCGAGTGACTTATGAGCCGAGCTGCTCCAGCTGTTAACAACCCTAAATCCGGACCGAGCAGTTTTGAACATATTTGGCAGGAGGCCTATAACTTTAACAATTTTTGCCTCGAGCCCGAATATTTGCCCCTCCTGAACTCAAACCCAGGACCTCGTAAATAATGTCCTTGCCTCCTGAAGACTTCTAGACGACCAAGATCGGCGGTTAACTAGTTTTTAGTTAGAATTCAGATACACACCGCCTATCTTTCAAGGTTATACACGGTGTAGCTATAATAATAATAATAATAATAATAATAATAATAATAATAATAATAATAATAATAATAATAATAATAATAATAATAATAAAGTTGTCGTAGTAGTAGTATCATTCATAATCATATTATCTATGTAGGATACCTGAAGACAGTACTTGAAACTACACACACAGGATTTAGCTCGATTTGGCTCGACTCGACTAGAAACTTGACCCAAATTCGAGTCGAGTTGGAGGAAATTCTTCGAGCCGAGTTCTCGAGTCGAGCTTGAAGATGTGTGTTTCGAGTCAAGTTGAGTTTCAAAGAAAACTCGCTCGTGCCCATCCCTAGTAGTGCACCGGAACTTTACAAAGCTCCTGTATAATTAATAATTTTCTTTGCTTTCTCTTTTCATTGAACAAGATATTCTATAACATACATGTGATTGATAAATGGAAATCAATGGAAGGATGGAACAATAAACTAGCTGCTATTTGGAAAGGACCAAGCTGGTTGCCAGGAAAACCTAGACTGGGTGCAGACGAAGATAAAATAGACGTAAGTAATAATATCTCGTTAATTATATTGAAAGAATTTGATCTGGTACGAAGGATTCCTGTTTCGATCCCACACGAGATGAGTTTGTGATGGACAATATCGTGTGAGTTTTCTTGGAATTCTCCCGTTTCCTCCCACATTATATTCCACTAATTCTATAATAATCATACACTTTCATTAATCATCCGTCACATTTAGCCTACAAGGCATGATCGTAGGATGTAAAACAAAAATAAATTTTTCATTTTGTACGTAAAACCAAGAAATATACCCCCCCCCCAAAAAAAAAATCTTAAGACACGAGCTAAAGAAAGTATACACATTTCCTCATTTAGACACGAAAATTGCCGAGGAAATTTTTCTGGGTATTTATGAAGCTGGTCAATCATTTACTAGAAATCTCTAAATTGAATCAAAACGTCAGTAAATTCAAGTGAAAAGTAAGAAAACTGTTAAATAGTGTATTTAATTCTGTTGAGAAGTTTCTCAATAAAGAGTACACAATATTCTGCCCTTCTAAGACATGATTATTCAATTATTATAATTACCGGTACAACTTAATACTATTATTCTTGTGAATAGTCGGTTCATGTGATATTATGTGATTTTGAATTTAGCGCCCCATTCAGGAGCGAGGCTACATGAGACGTGGATCTACAGCTTTATGTGCGATCCGAACCATATGAGCTTACGCAGGGAATCGAACCCGGGTTTCTCACGCCAAAGGCGCACCGCTTAGCCACGAGGAAGTTCTAGAAGGTTTATGTATTGTAACCAACTAACTACAATGTAAGTATAATGATTACGTGCGGTTTGCCACGGTGTCATTTGCCATAACTCAATTTTGGTGCTGTTTGCCACGGTATTGCTCAGAGGCGGATCTAGCTGAAAACTGAGGGCAGGCAGAATCCAGACTATGGTAGTAATCATGAATTACTATAAACTTCCAACATATAAATAATAGCTTAAATTATTTTTGTCACTAAAAAACTGGGGGCCTCGCCCCCGGCCCCGGGCTAGATCTACTACTGGCACTGCTACTGTTGATTTATCTTATTTCGTAATCATGAAGATTTACATAAAACCGACTCTGATAAGCTAAGGGTTGCCAAATGACTATATTATAACAATCATATAATTATATTTTAAAACGAAATACGTATAGTTGTCAACAAGCACATTATCAGATACTGAGCTTTCGGTTGTCAACCCTACATTTAAGTATCATACGTTTAATTGAGTTCAATCATTTGTGTACTTAGAAACTAGTGGTGAGTACAAAAACCGGTTTCTCGTTTTTTTAGGAAAACCGAAACAGTTTTTCGAAAATTAAAAAAAAACGGTTTCGATTTTCTTCAAAACCGGTTCCGAAGCGCCAAGAACATTTTTTACACAATGACTGTGGTAACCATAATATAACTCGTGATATCAATATATTTACGAAATAGATAACATTTTGTTGCTAGTTAACATGGAACATTGAAAGCTTTTACAACTGATTTGAATATTTCTATTCTTTTAATTCATTATAAACATATGGTGAATTAACATTCTGCTTCTAGCTACAAGTGGCTACTTTTTTGGTTGAAACAAAGAACAAAAAAAGTTGACTCTAGGAGAATAGAACCCAGGACACTTGAGTCACAGATGCTACTGATTCTGCCATGCCGTCAGTTGATAATTTTGCGCAACGTATGACATGCGGCGAGTCTTAAAAAAACTTTAAGAAGCTTTTTCTCTGCTATATTAAGCCATTGCGCTCTCCCAGTTTGTGATATGAACACTTTGAATGTGCACTATCACCTTGAAAAAAATGGCCACGAAATTCATTTACCAAAGTCTGCTTTCTCCTTGTTAGCTGTTACATGAGGTATGTGTCAATCTTCATGATAATGAAATCTGGTAAATCCAAGATGAAAATACTATGACAAACAATACCAAAATCGAGTTGTGGCAAATAAGCCCATGGCAAGTACACGTAACAGTATAATGTGATTAATCAAATGCAGTCTGTTCGCTGGCATATCCCATACCAAGGAAAGCAATAAATATAATTCTGTACTACAAAGCAAAACTGATTTATTGATTAGAACAATTTTCTTGAAAAACTTTCTATACATTTTGTTGCCCTGTGTGGAGCTTAAGATGAAGCTGGAATATGAAGCTGTATACTTGTATAGTATGGATAGTATAATATAGCTTTCATTTAGCATGGACTACGAACACTTTTCATTACACCGTTATATATCGGATCTATTAAGTTTTGTTTTTGAAAAAGTGAAAAAATATGTAAACAAGAAATGCGTCAATGTGGCTGTAGGTCCTACCGACTGAAGCTTCATTGGACATGTTACAGTTGTAATTTATTATATTAATAATCAATTTCTTTATGGTGTTTCGCGTTAATAATATAATACAAATTTACTATGCACCATGAAGTTTTCATCGGGACACCATTGTTAACATAGCCTATTTATCGTTTTTACATTGAACTACTCAGTAGTTTTTCCCAAATAAAACTTCATAGTCTAGAGATATTTAATAAAAAGTGATTAAGGCCCGTGTTAGATTGAAGTCCTTAATCCACACAAGCTATATCCGTTTTTTCTTGCTCTTAACTAATCTATAAAAATTATCTATCAAACATCTGAAAGTTTCGAGTTTTGGTGTAGTTTCCAAATATTTGCAAATTGGCTGCCAAATAGCCAATGAGTGAACAGAATGGACAGGCTTCACCGAACGTTGCTTTTAACTCTGGAGAATTGCGTTGTACATGTCTTGTATGAAAATTTGATAATTATTCGCTATTGCACTAAGGTCGATACTCTTTCACTCACCATTTACTTTCTGTGATGCGAGAGTTGTCACAAAGAAAACTAATTTTCTCTTACGGTGACGAGATCCCCCTGTTGTCGAACATTTACTTCAATGCAAAATTGCTACATTTGAAAATTTCAATCAAACACCTCGTATCAAATATTCATATAGTAAACAATATAATCTCTAGAGAATTGATGAATCTGAAGATTCAAATACAATTTATATTTGCGACGTCTCTCTACCATTATGCACATAAACATGTCATTCGCAGATTTTTTTTGGTGATGTAATGCTAGAATTTTAGGTAAGTATACACTTGACCGTTTTCAAAATTACAGCATATACCCACCCTCGTATAAGATCATCATTTCGTAAATTTAAGCTGAGTTTAGGCTGGACTATAAAAATATTAGTGAGTATACTTCATATACACCCCATTCCATCTCCGTAGGAGGAGGCAAAATTTATAGTCTTTATTTTTCATTTATTTATTTATTTGAATTATTAATGCCCTTTAGGCAAATAAGGTTCAGCTCAGGATAGGGAAAAGGAAAATGATATGGAAAGCAGTCACCAAGAGGTTGATTTGTATAGTACCATTCCGATATTCACAACATGGTTTCAGGAAAAAAAAGATAAATATGTTTCCAATTTTTACTGATCATTTACTATTATGTAACAGATGTTCTACAACAGAAGTTACAAATTTAAAGAAATATAGAAACTATTGGAAAAATACCTTTGGAAAATTTTGCTCGTGTTCCGATACTAAGTTTAAATTATTTATTCCAGAAATTCCAGAATGATTGAATTCCAGAAAACGGCTATGGCCTCACCTTGCCTCTTTGAGGACGTCCAGCCGTGTAAATGAAAATAATGTTATTATGTATTTTATTTCTTATATCCAATTTTATTTATTATGTATATTTTTATAAATATTCACATTTTGATACTATTAATAAATCTCAAATACTCGGAACAATAAATCTTGAAATGCCAAAAGTAAGGAGATTTGAAATTAGGTTACATTTTCTATCGTTCTATCAAGTAACCTAGAAGTGACTTAAAAAACATATAACGTTAAAATATAGGACTCCATATACGAAATAATTCATTTCGTATTTGCTTTAATATGTGATGTAGTCTTGACAAAGGGACACAGCCTAATTTGAGATCATGAATATTTATTAATTCACTTTATAATAACCTACGAATAAAATAGAGATGTTAAGAAAAGATAAAGAAAAATAGTTTATTGAGCCACTTTCATTTAATAGTCTTCTGAATAAATTTTAATAATACTGTTTTTTTTTCTTTATTCCTTCAGGTGAAGTCCAGAATGAAATATGACGTGCAGTTACCCCTTTGGTGCAACATTTATCTCCTGTTTCACTTCACTTTAGTATTAATCGGATTCCAAGAACTTATAATGAAGCACGTGGTAAGTGTTGACTGTAACTCTAATTTATTTTCATTTTACGATACACTATGATGTTTTGTTATAGGAAATCAAGGGCAAATGAATGGTGTCGAAATGATTAAATATTGAGAAAGTAAAAATACCAAGGAAACCCCTTAAAACTGCATCTGGGATCCTTCTTAAGCGTAGCATTAAATTTTAGGAAAAATGCTATGGATACTAAACGAGGACTTAAAAGACATCGGAACTGTTACTAATCAATTTAGGGACCCCGAAAACTATGGATTCGACACAAATATCGGTCGTTTTCGATTATTTTATATATTACCATCCTTTCTCCTTCCCAGGATGCTAATGGGGATGAACTTGGACCATCGGGAGTCACTATTTACCTCAGCTACCCCGAAGGCTATGAATTCGACACTATTTTCAGTTATTTTTAACATTTTATTTTTCACCCTTTCTCATCTACCGTGTCGATAGAAGCTGTACTACCATGAGCAAAATAAATGACGCGTCTCTTTATTTTGAAGTTTTTTGAAAATATCTCCGTTTTCTTTATATGTTCGAAATTTCGGAAGGTTTCCCCAGCAGGACAGGTTAATAACAAACCCGTTTTTAATATTTGTGTTAGATATTAGCTTAAAATAAAGAAATTAGAAGCAAAAAACATTAAATCGACAGAAATCTCGAGAATTACCAACTCTGCTAAAGTGGGAAATTTTCAAGAACACGAGGGAATTCTGCATTTCAACACGAAGCAGCGACATCTATGTCATTGAGAGGAATGTGGATTAAATCTACAAACTAAACTTTTAACGAATATTTCTAGTATGTCTTATTATATGCATTATCTGCAAACTCCAAATATATGAATATATGCTAAGTATTAACATAAAGATAGAGCAAATAGTGGAAATTATCTATGGAAAAGGACGAATTGGTAGGACGATCGTAATGAAATATCGTCTTTACCGGAACAGGCTCAATTCACGAAAAAAAAAAAAACAAATAGCTCAGTTAGTTAAAGCAACGAGTCTGTATGCTGAAGGTAGCGGGTTCGATCCCGCGGAAGTGCCGTTACCATTTTTATCACTACACTACGGTTATTTTTTTATTTGGGAAAGAATCAAATTGTAACGTATGTGTAAAACTCATGACGATACCAAGAAAAGAAAAAATGCTGTTGTCACACTTGCATTAGCGTCCCTAATTTTGTTTGCAAACAGTTTCGTAATTATTTCCCCTGTGCTCACTGCTCACCATATGCTCGCTGGCGCATAACGAATGTTTCCCAGTAAATGTTAATTCTAATTTGGAGAATTTTATAAAGTTTCACAATATTTCTCACTAGATAGTTTTCTATCTACGTGTTTGGATATTTTGATAACAGATTTCCCTATTAAATGTTTAATTTTCCCTAGATGTTTAATTACGGAAAAGTTTTACAATGTATTTGTATTGAATTGAAATTGTTTTGAATTTACTACATAAGGTAAGTAGGCCGAAGGGGGAGAACTCAAGTAATTGATATTCTACGTAAAAGCAACCTATTGTAGAATGATGATGCTTCTTACCTTCAGCACATAATCTTTACGTTAGAGAGTCAGACAGAGAAAAATCCTGGTCTTTCCTCCTCTATGACTACCCATCTTAAACCTCTACATATCATTGTTCGTCTCACAAAATTTCGGTGCTCCAAAAACATTCAAATAATAATAATAATAATAATAATAATAATAATAATAATAATAATAATAATAATAATAATAATAATAATAATAATAATAATAATAATCCTGAATATGCCATCCTTACATAATGTAGGATATCTTAGTTTCCTAGTTTAAATCTTAAATATCTTAGTTTAAAATGCTTTCTTTAGTACTTATTTGAGCAACCATGTAGGAGGGGGTACGACTTTTTATTTTGCCCCTCTCATTTCAGTAGCCTTCCAACAGAAAGTAATTTTTGATAAGCAGGACAGACAAAATGAATAAGAAATATATTTACAGCATCCTCTCCCCTTTCATGATTGGAATATCACGTAATATTTTTTATTCTACGAAAGATGGCCCTGTGCGGTTAGGGGTAGGTAACTAAAAAAATACCTAATATATAGCGCCCCTTGATTGTAATATTACCGCTTCTTTATTTGTACGAGGGAGCCCCTACACAATCAAGGGTGACAAAAAGAATAGGAAGAGTGTCTATTGATTCCAGTGGTGGATCCAGCACGAACTCCTGGGGGAGGGGAGGGGAAGTGAAACATTCTTTTGATGATGTGAAGCTGTCACAAATTACCACTTAACCAAACTAAACAATAGTGGGGGGAACTGGAACCCAGTCAGTTTAAATTGATGTAAAAGTTTAATTTTTGGATTCATATTAAAGTTTTGGTTTCAAATGAGAATTTCAGTCCAAGTGGTCAATGATCAAATCTCGTGGGGCTCTTCAGTGTAGGCTAATACGGCCCCCTTATGAGAAAGGGCAAAATTATTAACATGTTTATAACTTTCGAATTTTTCGTCTATTTTAAAGAAATATTTTGCTTCGTATTAAAGTGTTGGTTCCAAATGACAAACTCAGTCCGAGTGGACAATGATCAAATCTCCGGGGGGGTCTTCAGTATAGGGGGCTACGGCTCCCTTATGGGAAAAGGCAAAAATATGAAAATGCTTATAACTTCCGAATTTTCCGTCTATTTTAAAGAAATTATTGGCTTCATATTAAAGTCTTGGCTTCAAATGACAATTTCAGTCCGTGTGGACAATGATCAAATCTCGGAGGGCTCTTCGGTGTAGGGGTTTCGGCTTCTTTATGGGACAAGATTCACGTAGTTGATATTGCAAAATTGTTTTGTATATATAAGTGGAAACTTGCACCATTTGGTTAATTTTACCTCTTACGTTTTGCAGATTCATATTCCAAGTAATAGTTACTTCGCAGAGCTAAAAGAAGGCACTTGCTAGTTTCATTAAAATGAAATGTCTTTTATGAGAGGAGCAGACGAACGAACAGGCACCCAAACGTTGGTTGAGTCGTACGGTTGAAACTCGTTAAGCTCGCTTCAATTATTATTATTATTATTATTATTATTATTATTATTATTATTATTATTATTATTATTATTAATAATAATAATAATAATAATAATAATAATAATAAAACATTGCAGGGACCTTTGGTGCAGGGGGTCCGTGGCTCGATTCCACTTCGTGCCAAGTGAAATTTGAGGTGGACAAATACCGTGTGCATGGGTATGTGTTTTCTTGAGATTTTCCATTTTCCTCCCACTTTCTTCATTTCACCATTTCATTCATCATCATTCTCCCTTAGCGTAGGTGCATAATCGTCCAACGTTAAACTAGATATTGCAATTTCAATAATAATAATAATAATAATTAATTCAACTAAAAGGACTGTAATTTATGTGGACAGCAATTATCATAAATATGCAACCATTATAAAAACAATGCTTTGAGTAGAAAGATAATCCTTCCCAAGTGTTAACGAATGCGCACGAGATAAGACATGTCTCGAGAAAGAGACAAGACGCGCTTTGTGACATCCAAGATAATACGAGGCAAATGTTTTGGACACGAGATAGCTTGTAAAATGTCTCGTCTTGTCTGGAATGTCTCGAAAACAAAAGTCTAAGTTTTAAAATTATTTTTCAAGATCTATTCTCTCAGAAGTAGTTCTCTGCCTTAAAATTAATAACGACATTTGTGATTTAAAAAAAAGATAAACAATGCCTAAAGTTAATAGTTAACTTTTCGAAAAGAAGCTTCATTAAGGGTGAACCTGAAAGATGTCCACAAACTTCGGGAGGTGATTCGTGACATCAAAAGGAGACAAATGGTCCTCTTGCAGTTTTCGAATTCAGCTTCGTTGTCGAGATACAGGGTTGCCAACTGGTCGTGTTTGAGAAACTCACTGGGAATAAATTCAAGTCCAAGAATAAACTACTACTCATATATTTTTCAGGTCAATTGACTTATACCATGTTGTAAGGTCAAATATTTATTTATGAAGTGTGTACAAAATTCGCCAGGGTCTTTTCTGAGAAAATCGTCGAGAAAAAGTCACCTCCAAGAATAAACTACCCCTCGTAAATTTTTCTATGAGAAATATCTGATACTGCAATATAGGGTTGTTAATTAAATATTGATTAATGAAAAATAAACAAAATTGTTAAAACCATTTTTGAGAAAATAGCGTTTTTCGATTTTCGGCTGTTTGTAAACCACACTTATTTTAGGTGGTAGGAAAAAATGGAAAAGCTCCTGTAAGAATACTAAGTAAACCCTAAGTTTAAAATTTGGTGTAGATACGTTGAACGGTATGGCCTCTAGGCGAGTGCATATAAAAGTGTGCCGAACGGACGGACCGGAAGGACGGGTGTCGAAAAGTCACATTTCCGGTATGTAGACGCCATGAAACATGTAAATCCGTTGAAATCTGAATTTGATATTATTTTCGCAATCACTATATTTTCTTCTCTCTTTTGTCGCTCGAAAAAGAAAAGCCTGAGTTTACCACAAAAAGCTAGGGAGTTTCTCAAAAAAATATTCAATTACAGGGCCACCGCACTAAACTTTTTCAATTCAATTTCTTAACTGTGTTAGGCCGCAGTTGTTACTGAAGTGTGTATTTGGATAATACGAATAAAATTATCGTATTATTCAAATACATCGAATGTCAGATTATCGAATAAAAAACTTCGATTGAAGAAAATCCATACTACAAAACTAACTCACACTTTGAGCACATTTTCATTAGACATATAATAGACCAATTAATGCAATCATTGTTTATGAAATATGAAAAAAATCAAATGAGTCACTTTGGGAAAGTCGTTCAAAAAGAACACGTCAGGAGTAACCTACTTCTTGTGAATTGTTTCGAACAATGAGTTAAGATATACTTTTGGTTATTAATGAAATATTTATTTGCGAAATTTGAACAAAATCGCCTGTCGTTCGAGAAAATTGTCGGGGAAAAAACCTTGACCCCAAAAATAAACTATCCGTTGTAATTGTTTTTCATAGAAATGACTTATACTAAAATATAGGGTTATTAATGAAATACTTATTTATGAATTATCAATAAAATTGTCCGAGTAATTTTTGAGAAAATCGTGACGGAAAAATAACTCCCCGAAGAAACTATCTCTTGAGCTTTCTTTCAGGGTAAGCGAGTTATTCCATATTACTAGGTTTTTAATGAAATATTTATTTCTGAGTACGAACAAAATTGCTTGACTCATTTTTGAGAAAACCGTGGAGGAAAAACACCCCCAAGAGTAAACTACCCCTCGCATATTTTTTCAGGACAAACGAGTTTTGCCATATTGTTCGGTTATTAACGAAATATTTATTTTTGAAATATGAATAAACTCTTTTGAGTCGTTTTTGAGAAAATCGCCCAGACAACACTCCACCAAGAATAAACTACCCCTCGCATTTTTTTAGGACAAACGAGTTATGCCATATTGATAAGTTATTAATGAAATCTTTATTTATGAAATATGAACGAAAACATTTGAGTCCATTTTGAGAAAATCACTGAGAAAAAACTCACCCCCTTAGTATAAACTACCCCTTGTAGATTTTTCTCAGATAAATGCCTTATACCACAAAATAGGGCTGCTAATTAAATATTGATTTATAAAAAAAGAAAGAAAACAAGATCGTTAGAGCCAGTTATGAGAAAATATCTTTTTTTTATTTTCATCGTACAGGAAACTACCCTTGTTTTGGGAGTAGGAGGGAAATAAAAAAAACTATAGGAAATACTATGAAAATCTTAAACTAAAATTTGGTGCAGATAAGTTGAACATACCGTAAATTTTTCAACTAATTTACGGTATGTTCAAGTATGGCTTCTAGGCGAGGTATGGCTTCAGGTATGGATTCTAGACGAGTGCACAGAAAAGTGTAGCGAACGGACGGACGAACTAATGGACATGTATCGAAAAATAACTTTTTCGGTGTTAGGGGCTATAATACGTGTAAATTCGTTGAAATCTCAAATTTGATTTTTTTTTCGAACACCATACTTTCTTCTCTCATTTGTCACTTCAAAGTAAAAGGAACTCAGAACTACAGATAAAAGACACCTACTTTTACACATAGACATTTATTGATTTAAAACTGTTTTAGTTTGTGTCATTTCACTTCCAATTGAAAGGTTTTACAATGATTAACGGCATACCAATGACGAGACGGAAGTTTTCAGGAAGTAAATGCATTCAGAAGTCTAGACTGCATTACAGCCTGTTTTTATTTCTGCAATTGTTAACAGCTGTAATTTCGTCCAAACGCTACATGAAATAATTTTTGGTTGACGTCATTGTATTACTATTTTAGTATTGTTCTCTTCAGACTTGGTTGAAGTTTTGTCTTAACGGTTATACATTTTTTTCTTTCTTATTTCATCGTTACACATAAGAACAAAATGTTATGGTGAGTGGATAGATTCGAACCTACGAACATTGAGTTTATATTCTTCCAACACTTTACCAATGGACCAAGCTTTGTCTTCACGTTAACGCCCGGTTACAGGGTTTACTAAGATTTAAATAAAATGGCTGGCTGTTAGAATTCCCTGCTCACATATTTCGATAAATAATTTTCATTGCTTCGTAGATACGTAGAGCAATGTTTAGATACACATTTTAGGAGAGTGAATTTTGGTGTATATAATAATTTCATGCCAGGTAAAAGCTAGATAAGTTTTGATAAAATGTTTCATATGTAGTTCTCAATAATAAGCTTGCTGTTCGGAGTGAAGTTCCAAGGTTCAGCATTGCCTAGCAGTTTTTGCTATTAATATCCCTTCTAACAATATTGGCAGTGGACAAAAGTTAGCCCGTGTTGAAGCTTTTTGCTCCTAATTTATTTATTTTACTTATTTAAGGAATATATTGAAAATTGTCAGCAGGCACGTATGCAGTAATTTATTTCGGGAGAAGTCCGACTTCAATATTAGGATAAATTATAATAAAATTTAAAAGATAATCCTTAAATTTAGGCTAAATTTACAGAGAAGTTGGGATTTCAGAGGGGAGTCCGGACCACCTGGACCCACCCCTAAATGCGTCCTTGTTTGTCAGTAACGTTTCCTCATTTTGAAACCCTCAAAAACTTCGGATATATAAAGGAAAACGAGTTATTTTCGATAAAATATCACTTCAGAAGACGCGACAGTTTTATTGCACATGGTGGTATCCCAAGTTCACAAGGGCAAGAATTCATTAATTTTGATTCTCTGTCATTGTGCTCTATCGAATGGTTAGGTTTGTAACATATTACTCCTACGAACAAGCATGACTGGCAGATAGGAATACTGAACACAACTCCAGAGAAATGCATGCTGAACTTACGTTTATAGCTACGCTTTGGTGATTTGCCCTCAAGGTCAATCGAGTGGTAATTCAGTTCCGTCTCTGTTCCTAAGCCATGTTCGTATTACTTCGAACAGTTTTGATAATGAAAAGCATGCCTCTTAATATAACAGACTTCTTTCGCGTAAGAAATCGAAACTCAGTTGGTCAGAGCAACTAGTCTGTAAGAATTAGGTTGTTAGTTAGTTAAGAGCCCAGTACGAGCAAGGGTTTTTATTACTATTGTTTTTATCTTTTTTATGTGAGGAAAAATCAAATTGTGACATCGCGATATCAAATGTATTTGATTAGGTAGCTTTGTCTTAGCTAAACTTTAAACATCAGTGACCGTCGAAATTATTTCACCAACTGATCACTTACTGAACATTTCAAACACGTCAAACCAGTGGCATAACATGAAGGTTAACCTTTCCTCCGCAGTCCTTAGTTATGCGTCCGTACTTTCAAGGGCGGACTAAGGGCCGGGCGACTGCCCGGGGCGCCAGAGAAAGAGGGGCACCAAAACGAGCCTCAAAAAGTAAATTTTATAATGTGCTTTCTACTGACGTTTTTGGTTTATATTCTTGTAAAGTAGTGGCAATTATATGATCTTTTTCCATTTCACTATGGAAGAAGAGAGTTTCATAATACTAAGGGGGCTGTATCGAAAAATTGAGAGATGGCATGTAGAATAAAGAGTGCCGGGAATTAAGTATTGTTTGTTTGTTTGCTTGAGTTTAGCGTTCCACGGTTATGCCTTAATGGGCAAGGGAGATGTGGATACTAATTATAGTGGAATCCGAACCACTTTTATCGTTCAACAGTAATCCACCGGGAATTGGACCCGGTACCACAGAAGGCAGGCGTGCTAGCCACTAGACCAGGGGGGTGGAGTTGGTATTGTTTATAGCGGGCCATATTCTTTGTGAACTTTTCCTAGGTAATGGATTTCTTTTTGAAAATGGGTTTAAAACAGGGGCGTCATTTAGGGAGGGCAGGGAGGGGCATTTTCCCCCCGTGAGTTTGAGATGTATATAGATTTTATCATTAGAATAGTAGTAAATCAGTGAAAAACGCGAAATTTTACTTATATCAAGAGGTCTTGCCCCCCCCCCCCAAAGCAAAATCTGAAATGACGCTCCTGGTTTAAACTATTAAAAACACTACGATAAAATGTAAAATATAGGCTACTACTAGGGGAAGGGCGCCAAAAAGTCACTTTGCCCGTGTGAAAATTTGGCCTGCTCCGCCCCTGCGTACTTTCTGTATATTTTTTGGCCTTGCAGCTTGTGCGGTCCCCACGCCACATTGTTGCGGGGGCGCTATTTACGCCTACCCTTCGAACGTAATTCAATAACTGTTTAAGAAATTCTACCATCAGCGTGAAAACGGGAATATATTTTTCTAATAGTCCCATAGAACTTTCACTCAGAATGCCAGATGCAATTTTTCAGAGTGGGCTCTGGCTAAGTAGAAGGAAGATCTGTTTCCTAAGTAAGTTCCTTTCAGAAAGTTTGCTATTTCTTTAACAGTGATGTAAATAAATATACTTATCGTTATTAGCTCGACACCAAACCATCCTGGACAAATCCCTCTAGAACAATGATCGGCAAAAGTTATTCTGCATAATTTTATAAGCGACTCAAGGGGGAAACACTTGTTAACGAAAGCAATGTTGTGTATATATTGCCTTGTTTCTGACAAAATATAAAGTCTTTTGTAATCTTTAGACACTTTTCCTATTCTTTTTGTCACCCTTGGTTGTGTAAGGAAGCCTCGAACAAATAAAGAAGAG
The DNA here is from genome assembly GCF_964235325.1 of Thermobia domestica. Classification (NCBI taxonomy): domain Eukaryota; kingdom Metazoa; phylum Arthropoda; class Insecta; order Zygentoma; family Lepismatidae; genus Thermobia; species Thermobia domestica. The sequence goes on from NC_137455.1 coordinate 308,399,117, forward strand.
GTAATATTACAGATAAGGGGCGCTATAAATATATTAGGTATTTCTTTTGTTACCTAACCATAACGGCCTAGGGTCGTCTTCAGTAGAATAAAAAATGCTACGTGATATTACATTCACGAAGGAGGAAAGGATGCTCTAAATATATTTCTTATTCATTTTGTCTGCCCTGCTTCTCAGAAATTATATACCTTCTGTTGGAGGGTGCTGAAAAGAGAGGAGGGGAAATAAAACGTCGTGCCCCCTCATACATTTTAAATTTTGTGACGTGGTTGCTCAAATTATTACTAAAGAAAGCACTTTAAACTAAGATGTGTAAAGTTACAACATTATGTAAGGGTGGCATATTCATTAATAATAATAATAATAATAATAATAATAATAATAATAATAATAATAATAATAATAATAATAATAATAATAATAATAATAATAAATATGAATGTCTTTGGAGAGCCGAAATTATGTGAGACGAACAATGATATGTAGAGGTTTAAGATGGGTGGTCATAGAGGAGGAAAAACCAGGATTTTTCTCTCTCTGACTCTCTAACGTTAAGATTATGTGCTGAAGGTAAGAAGCATCATCATTCTACAATAGGTTGCTTTTACGTAGAATATCTATTACTTGAGCTCCCCTCCTTCGGGCAACTTTGCTTATGTAGTAAATTCAAAACAATTTCAATTTAAGACAAATATTTATAGAGAAAATTAAACATTTAATAGGGAAATCTGTTATCAAAATATCCAAACACGTAGATAGAAGTCTATGTAGTGAGAAACATTGTGAAACTATAAAATTCTCCAAATTAGAATTAACATTTACTGGAAAACATTCGTTATGCATCAGTGAGCACAGGGAAAATAATTACGAATCTGTTTGCAAACAAAAATTAGAGACACTAATGCAAATGCGACGATATTTTCTCTCTCTCTCTTTTTTTTTTTTTTTTTTTTTTTTTTTTTTTTGGTATCGTCATGAGTTTTACACATATGTTACAATTTGATTCTTTCCCAAATAAAAAATAAATAAAATAACCTTAGTGATAAAAATGACAACAGTACTTCCACGGGATTCGAACCGTCTACCTTCGGTATACAAACTCGTTGCTTTACCTAACTGAGCTATTTGCTCTCTTACGTAAGCTGAACCTGTTCTACAGTAAAGACGATTTTTCATTACGATTGAGCTAACAATTCGTCTTTTTCCATAGGTAATTTCCACTATTTGCACTATCTATACGTTAATTTAATACTTAGCATAGATTCATATATTTGGAGTTCGCTGATAATGCATATAATAAGACATACTAGAAATATTTCGTTAAAATTTTCGTTTGTAGATCTAATCCACTCTTCTCTCAATGACATAGATGTCGCTGCTTCGTGTTGAACTGCAGAATTCCCTCGCGTTCTTGAAAATTTCCCACTTTAGCAGAGTTGGTAATTCTCGAGATTTCTGTCGATTTAATGTTTTTTGCTTCTAATTTCTTTATTTTAAGCTAATATCTAACACAAATATTAAAAACGGGTTTGTTATTAACCTGTCCTGCTGGGGAAACCTTCCGAAATTTCGAACATATAAAGAAAACGGAGATATTTTCAAAAAACTTCAAAATAAAGAGACGCGTCATTTATTTTGCTCATGGTAGTACCTTGACTTAAATAATCTCGAGAGTATCGGAATTCATCTTAGGGATTGCGAAAACTATGGGATCGAAACTAATATTATATATATATATATATATATATATATATAATATATATCGTTTTCAATTATTTTTACATGTCAGCCCCTTCCCACCCCACCCAGGGGAGTCTTACCAACACTGCGGGCTGAACTTGCACTTAACTGCATCGGCAGTATCAATATTCATATTACTGACCGCGAAAACTATTCATTTGACATTAATATCTGTCATTTTTCGATAATTTTTATGTCATTCCATCTATCTCTACTCCTATTAAGCTACAAATGTCTTACCCCACAGCAATTTTTCTCACATTGTAAATCATTAGTGTACCAAGTTTGGTTGAAATAACTCCATCATTTCAGTTATGGTAAAACACACACACACACACACACACACACAGAAATGTATATAGATAGATAGATGTACGAGCAACGCCTAAGAACTGAGTAGAATAAATAACGACAGGCAACGCCACAGTCCCGAGCCACTTGACATGCCCGTTCTTACGTAGACTAAGCTTCATTAGGATTAGCACCCAACAGCTAAGAGACTCCGAATACAAAGTAATCGACGATGGACCCCGATGGAATTGACAATAATCTTGGTCATCTTAGACATTTTGTTTTTCACCCCCTTCTCATTGACTTAGACAATGGTATCTCGAATATGACTATCCAACTTAGCGACCCCCTCCCCCCCAAAAATGGCGGATTGGACACTAACATCGGTTGTTTTCCATTATATTAGCATGGAAACTAAATATTAACTTACTCACGATCAGAATTGTCATTATTCATCTCAGCGACCCTAAAAATTAAGAATTAAACACTAATATCGATTATTTCTTAGAATTATTTTTACATGTCCCCGCTTCACACACCTAGGGGCGCTAGAGGTCTTACCCACACTAGCTCTGACCTTGAACTTAAATGACATATGGATTGTCACTAATTAACTTAGTAATTACGAAAATGATTGATTTGATACTAATATCAGTCTTTTTCGATTATTTTAAATGTCTCCGTTGTCCGTTCCCCCCAAGGCATTACAACGGAGGTTGAATTTGGGCATCAGGAAGTCACGATTTACATCACCGACTCCCAAAAATTATGGAGTCGGAATTAATGTTGATTTTTTATTGTTATTTCGCACCTCTCACTCACCCCTAGGATTGCTAGGGGATCATATCCCCACTGGGGGATGAACTTTGACTTAAGCTGCACCAGAACTGCCATCAATGAACTTAGCAACGCTCAAAACTATTGTTTGCACACTAATATCGCTCGTTTTCGATTATTTTTTACGTCACCATTTCATCCTCCCCGGTGTTAATGGGATGAAATTGGGCTTGAAATTGGAACGGCATCGAGTGTGTCACGATTCATCTCAGCGATCTAAAAAAATTATGAATTCGACATTAATATCGGTCGTTTTCTAAAATCATTTTTATCATCCACTCGTCCTTAGATGTGCCAGGGGATCTTACCCACAGAAGTATTTTCCAGATTAAGTAATATGTGTGCCAACTTCGGTTAAAATTGTTCCAGGCTTTCTAGAGTTATGATGGAGTATACATACATAAATTTATTTTCATATATAAAAATGTATTTGGTCATTATGTTTCCTAGTTTGACCCATTTTATAGGCATAATACCCTATCTTTTGTTTAGATATCTCACTAAACTACTGAAGTAACGAAAAGTGAGAAAATTAAGCGCTTTATTATTTTCTGCTTTTTAGCACTTCTATTATTTTTCACTTTTTAGATTTTTTTAAAGTTTGTTAATATTGTTTCCTCTTTATATATACAATTATATAGTTTGCGATAATCATTATTCTTTTTTTCTGTGCTGTCGTCTTGCGATCAGATCATAATCAAATATTTCATCAAGTATTGTATCAAATGTTTCAGCAAAGTGGAATTTGAACGTGTGCGATACCAAGTTGTATACGATTTTTGGGTTGATTACAACATTTGATACAATTGTTCTAACATAAAACATGTTTATTGTTATCTAACATTGCATCAAAGAAAACAAACGAAAATCACTGTACGGTGGCGCTAAATGTGGCCACGGGAAGCAATTGAAATGCTTATTGATACTAACAAGCACCATCCTGTCTTGTATAACTGTGAACTTGAAATACTGGAAAAAATTGAGGCTTAAGTTAGACTGTACAGGTGAACAAAAATGAAATGAAATCTTTAAGTTTTACGTCCCACGGTTATGCCGGCTAGGCTAAAGGAGACGGCGATGATGAGAAATGAATGAAATGATGGAATGAAGAAAGTGTGAGGAAACGGGAGAACCCCGAGAAGACCCACACACAGGGTGTTTGTCCACCACAAAGCTAACTTGGCGCAAGCTGGGATCGAACCAAGGACCCCATGCACAAGAGGTGAATGCTGTACCACTGAGCCACCGCGGCTCCCAGGCTGTACAGGTTGGTGAGCGTTCGCATTCCACATGCATGGTTCACATTTCCAACTGCTCGTTTAAGATTTACGACTTAAACAGCTTACTTTTAAATAATTAGTTCAAGCGAGTACCGCGTTGCACTTTATGCCTACGAACAAATATAACAATTGAATGAAGAAATGTAAACAAATGAGGAACAAAAAGTTAAGTTTTGTATTTGATCGTTTATAATGCGTGTAAAAGTATTAGGCAACTTATTTGACCAAATGACTATCAAAGATAAGTTTGATACAACATTTGATGGAAAACTGACCATGTATAATCGGCCCAATATTCTAATATGAATCCTTGCCTTAGGAATTTATGTAATAATAATAATAATTGTATTATTTTCTGCATTGTAATTTCAGGGTATGACCCAGCTCTGCGTTACTTGTTTCGTATTCTACATTATCCTATCACTGACGACACTGGGAATGCTGTTAGACAACAATACTCATGCCTGTGTGTTTGAGCTCTTCCGTTGTCTTATATTTATTGTATACGTGAGGATCTATGGACTGCAAGC